>NC_138075.1:165086637-170086637 GCF_964212035.1 Myotis nattereri | reverse complement strand
TTCATACTTAGTTGACCAAGGTTGGCAATTAGTTTTTATCTCTCATGCCTATTCTGATAGGTTGGTATTGATTGCCTGGAAGGCTGCGTAAGAAGGAAGCATATGTTGAGATTGCAGAAGGGAGAATGATTATTAAGATAAATCTGTAATGAGCTTTTGATATTTGCCATTGGGTCCTTGACTTTTGTAAGACATATTCATAGGACCTCTGAATTTTCACTTAAAATTAGAATATATAATTCTCCCTTATACACAAAAGTATGTTGACAAATAAATATTGGTATTGAGATATAAATATCAGTTCATTTGTTTTGCTCACTCATCAGCTATTAAATTTACTCTTGCATTGTAATGCAAATGATCCAAGTGTGGGTCTCAGGAAAACTACAGATGAACTCATGGATGTTCAGGCTGAAAATGCAACTGTTCAATCTGTGCATGCAAAAAAAGTCTACTTTTATGACTTCTGCAACGCCACAGGTAAAGGCTGTATTTTAATATTTTAATTCAACAGTATTTGTTTAAAAGTTAAATCATGCTTCTAACTTGGCAAAGATCTTTCAAATGAGGAAAAATAAAACCCTCTTTCTCCTATCAGAAACTGGGAACAGTGCCTAGTGCACCTCCTCGCAACCTCCCGACAAGGTGATGAGTGGGCGAGACATTAAACATGAATGTAAGAAGTAAAGCACCACAGGAAAACTCTCAGTAGCCTCATTACTGAACTCGAAGGATAATAACACCATTAAGAGAAAAGCCTAAATTATGGAAAAAGCTCTCTGATAACTTTACTACCAGTGCAAGCTACCCAAACGAGCTGCTCTGTGCACAGACTGCTGCAACTGCCAGCCCTGTACCTAGGAGATGAGATCATTCAGGTTCGCAGTGACCCAGCCGTGCCGCATTGATTGGAAGGTGCCGGGCTCACAGCTGCCATGAGGTAATGGATAGGCCTCTAAAAAAGCTGTGATGACGCGCTCCCGGGCCACGGCCTGCTTGTTTTTCTGCGTGTGGTAAACACCTCTCTCACCAGACCTGGCAGCGCGAGGTGATATTCTGTCTTTCCCCTTTGAACTGGTTTAGGAGGCATTTAAAGGTACCTCATCATTAAGAAGCTTCCGTGTGTTAACATAGTATCATATTTTTGTGCCTGGCAGGATGATATCTTTTTGTCCTGTTGCCTTAAAACTAACAAACACGTAAATATTTTATTGAACTACGTCCTTAGTAAGAAATTACTAGGTTTCATTTTAGAATCCTGGTGGGATCGGCACACAGAAAAGCGGTGGGCGACTTTCCATTGTTTTTAAATGACTTGGAGCTTTTGTTTACCTGGTGAGTTTCCAGTTCGCTGTGCTGTATCAGTTTGTGACTTTGCCAACGGGTGAGCTGGGTGAGCTTTTACTTCGGGGCGTCGCTGGAGCTTTCTTGAGGCAGGCTGTTATGACAGCCTCTCCTTAAGTGCCGCGCTATGACAGGCTTCCCAGGCAGTTGTAAAACAATTATAATTGCCACTAAAATGTCTTGGATGGATTGGTATTAATATGAAGAAAGGAAACTCAAGAATCTGAAATGTTCTCACTTGAGCCTGTAGTGTTATTTGGCTAAAGATTTTTTTTCCTCACCCAGATCAATTAATAAGAACCCTGTTCTTCTTCCTTTTTTTTAATTAAAAGTATACAAACTTTTTTGTGCTATATGCAGTTTCCAAACCCTATTTGTACATGTCAAAAACAACTTGAATATATTTTTCCAAGCCCTAGCTGGTTTGGCTCATTGGATAGAGCATCGGTCCGCAGACTGAAGGGTCCCAGTTCGATTCTGGTCAAGGTTGCAGGCTCCATCCCTCGCCCTGGTAGGGGAGCACGTACAGAGGCAGCCAGTCAATGTGTCTCTCTCACGTTGAAATTTCTCCCCCCCGCACCGCCCCCCCACCCCCAGCTTCTACTCTGTCTTAAAAAAAATCAATGGAAAAAATCCTTGGGTGAGGATTAACCGCCCCAAAATGTTCCCACATAATTAAAAAAACAACAGATTTTGCCCTGGCCAGTGCTGCTCAGTGATTAGAGGGTCAACCCTTGCACCAAAGGATCATGGATTCGATTCCTGGTCAAGGGTATATACCTGGGTTGTCAGTTCACTCCCTGCCCCCCACCTCCCACCCCCATCAGGGTGCAGGAGGCAACCAGTCAATGTGTCTCTCTCACAAGGATGTTTTTCTTTCTCTCTTTCTCTCTCTCTCTTCCCACCCCTTCCCTGCTCCCTCCTTCCCTTCCACTCTCTCTGAAAAGCAATGGGAAAAATATTGTTAGGTGAGGATTAACAACAAGAAGAAAAAACAAAATAAAAAAGTAAAAAATGAAAAAGGACAGATTTTGTATTTGAATAGAAATATTTTGCTATCATACCCACTGACATCTTGGTATATTATTTATTACCAGTACTAAGACACTTTCAAGGACACTATTTGCCAAACTGGCCCTGCTGTTGCTTTTTGAAGTCCCTGGCATGTCAGAGAAAGAGACAGGTTTAGCTGACAGAATCTTAAGAGATTTTATTGACCACTTACTCTTGGTATTTTCTTAGCAGTATCACAGAGGCAGGTCACACCCCACAACAGGCCTTAGCTGGAGAAGGAAACTTTTAAAAAAATCATAAGTGGGCATTTTGCCTGTGTATTATTTCCTTTGGAAACTATTCTGATTTTTTTATCCATCATCATAACATAGAGCATAACATCATAACATATTTATTCATATTATGTTATAATTGTTGGCCTGAACTGTCAATGAAAGGGGTAGCTGAGTAAATTGCTGGTTAATGCCTTTTTTGAAATTTTATTTCCTTCAATAATAGTCTGTGATCTATGCTATCCAAGTTAAGTTGTGTGGCTTACTCCCAAGACTCTGTGTCATGATATTTTATATTCCTGTGTTCTGCCAATGCCTATATTATGTGGTGTTAGGGGAAACACAATTCTTTGCTTCAACCACCTCCAGACAAAGTCTACAGAGCTTCTCCTTGAGATGAGCAAACATCTGGAATGTGAGGAGAGTTATTTTTCATTATAAACATTTTTAATGAGTAGAAAAAGATAACTTAAACAGGCATTTGCCTTGGAAAAGTAATTTTTATTATGGAAGCTTCTGAATAGGGTATACAAAGAGGAGAAAAAACCCAATGGTTTAAAATTGCCACAAATCTTAGTGCCTTGCACAGTTGACACCATTTCTCATACAGCATTCTCTTTTAAGCATTTTTCAGTAGAAATCACAAAAGAGCAAATACCTAGTACTGGTCTCATTAGCCAGAAATTGTGGGTTTGGTCTTCATTTAGACTGGGATGTCTTAGTCATGGTACTGTTTTAGAGGGGACATATTAAAAGTGTAAACACCATAGTTTTGGGAGTCAATTTAAGGAGTGAATGGATTGATTATTCAATTTTATCTAGTTTTATTCTGTATCTTTAACCTGAGATAGCTGGCAAGGCATATAAGAAACAAAACGAAACTATCAACATCATTAATAAGATTACTTACCTCAAGTCAATAGTGGTAGTATTTATGTATCAAATTTTCCATTTTGATGACTATGTAATTATTTTTTGTGCTAGAGGGCTAATGTATCCCAATCATTTATTTTACAAATTTAAGAAAAATCACACCTCCAATAATAAAATTACACATTTAAGGTCAAAGTGTGAATAATTATAATTACCTTCCAGTTTTCTTGACAATTAGAACAATGATCTTAATTAATTAGGTTGCAAACATCTAAGTGATATTGATTGGTTTATGATTTTGAAGCTCTTAGCTATTATTTATAATCAGGAAAAGAAATCTAGAAGTCATTATGCATTGCTTTCTAAAAACTGTTTCACAAAATCTTGCAACTCCAATCTCTTTCTAGAGCTAATACCTTAATCACTTTCCACTTAACCAAGGTGATGGATTAACCAACATTGGTTACTTATGTAAAATACTAGGGGCCCAGTGCACGAATCCATGCACGTTGAAAGAAACTGTGGGCCGCGAGGCTGCGGTGGGCACAGGAGGAGATCTTGGCCCATTCTCCATAACTCTGCCCAGCCCCTCCTGCCACGGCCCCTGGTCCCCTGTCTGCCAGCAGTCCTGCTCCTGCCATAGCCACTCACACTCGGTGATGGCTCAGAGCAATTGCAGCCAGTGCCATCAGCGGGTGCGAGCAGCGGCTGCTGCCCCAATCACCCCACAGGAGCAAGGGGAGGTGGAAAAGCCCTCAGGGGTGATCAGGGCCGGTGTCCAGCATGTGGGAGCAAAGAATTTTCAGTAATTACCAGAGACTCACCCCAATGACAGTGACCAGTGCCTCACCTTGGTCTGGCACCCCTGCTCACCTGCTCCACCACCCCACCACAGCTGACGCCCGCCATGTTCCGTGTGTCCCACCTGGTGGTCAGCATACGTCATAGCGACTGGTTGTTCAGTTTTTCGGTTGTTCAGTTGTTCCACCGTTTGGTCTATTTACATATTAGGGTTTTATATATATAGATACTATCTTTTCAGACTGTAAACTCAGAACTACTCAGCTATATTTTAGCTATGGGACAATTTAATGTTTCTATCAGTGAAATAACTTGCTTATCAAGGGCCAGTTTTGTTCCTTGACATCAGTCGTAGCAATGGATTTGACACCAAAAGCAAAGGTAACAAAAGAAAAATAAAGAAGTGGCATCACATCAAAATAAAAAGCTTCTGCACAGTAGAAGGAACCATTAACAAAATGAAAAGAGAACCTACAAATGGGAGAAGATATTTGCAAGTCATGGGTCCGACAGTGGGTTAATATCCAAAATATGTAAAGAACTAATAAAATTCAGGAAAAAAAAACAACACAGAAATAACTGAATTAAAAAAAATAACCAGAGAAACTAAATAGACATTTTTTCCAAAGAAGGCATACACTCAGCCAACAGATAGATGAAAAAGTGCTCAGCATCACTCGTTATCCGGGTAGTGCAAATGCAAATCACAATGAGGTATCACTTCACCCATTAAAATGGCTCTTATAAAGAAGACAAGAGGCAAGAGGAGTTGGCCAGGAGGTAGAGAAAAGGGAACCTTTTAGTAAAAATGTAATTGGTGCAGCCACTCTGGAAAACATTATTAAGGTTCCTGAAAAAAAATAGAACTAGCATATCACCCAGCAATCCCACTTTTGGATATGTATCCAAAGGAAATGAAATCAGGGTCTTGAAGAGATAGGTGTACCACCATGTTCATTGCAGCATAAAATGTTGACAGACATCAATAATGGAATAGATTAAAAGAAGATGTGGTTATAGATACAAAATGAAATATCATTCAGTCATCAGAAAGGAAAAGATACTGCCATTCATGACAACATGGATGGACCTGGAGGGCGTTATGCTACATGAACTGACTCAGGCAGAGAAGGACAAAGACTGTGGGATATCACTTATATGTGGAACCTAAAAAGCTGAACTCGTAGAACCAGAGACTAGGATGGTGGTTACCAGGCGTTGGGGTGTAAGGTAAATGGGAAGATATGGGTCAAAAACATATAAACTCTAGTTATAAGTTCTGGATCTACTGTACATCAGAGTGATTACAGTTAATAATACTGCATTCATTATATACTCAAAAGTTGCTATGTGAATAGATCTTAAATGTTCTCACCACAAAAAAGGAATGGTAATTCTATGATGTAGTCAAGGTGTTGGCTAATGCTATGGTGGTATACATTTTGCAATATATTAAGGTATCAGATTAACACATATACCTCAAACTCACACAATATTATATGTCAATTATATCTCAATAAATATAGGAAAAAAGAATCACTTTTTATTCTTAAATATAAGTAATCCAATTGTGCTACTATAGAAAAACGTATTATTTAATTAAATATTATATTAAAATGTTTCAAACATATAAATAAAAAACAATTATTTTTATAAAAAACTAAGTTGAATATTTTAGACAGTCTCAATAAAGTTCAGTCAATAAAAAAGTTGAGGAAGAAATATGAAAATCTGAAAAGATTCTGCCTTTGAATTTCTATGGAAACTTCTTAAATTCTAGCTCTGCTTTAATGAAGCCAAAACCAGATATCAGATACAATTAATTATGTGCATGGAATATATGTCAGAAATTATAGTTTCTGTCATTTTTATTAATCTGAGTTTGAAACAATTTAACTATGGGGAATTTTTAAGACACTTTGACTTGACCATATATATGACATACTGAGCTTATGATCCTATCCTTCTTTGTTTATACCACAAGGAACCTGCTTAAGTCAAATTTAAAAAAAATAGGAAAGATTAAAAGGCATGTTATAATTAATTCCTCTATATTAAGCTTTGTAGCTTTTTCACTTGTACTTTATAAACTATATAGTTTCATATATTTACTGTTCTTGTTAGTATTAGCTCCCACACACTTGGAAATACGTGCTTGTGGCTTCTTTTTTAATGGCTAAGCAAATTCAGGAAGTTTTAATGTAGTAGCACAGCTCCAAATAGAACATTTAACTAGTTTTTAGAGGAATAAGTAATTATAATTCACTTCAATATATTGTTAAATGTTGAAATTGGCATCAGCAAGATAAAAACATTGAATGTTTTCTAACATGATAACATACCTGCATGTCATTGGGATTGACAGCGATCTTTGCCATTGTTTCTCCCTGTCCTCTGGGCTGTGACAGAAGTGGCTCATGTTTGTGTTCCCTGTTTTGTGAGAACACTTCACACATCCCCACCCAGTTCTAAAGGATTACTGAGTCGAAGAAGAATACAGTCATATCTTTTTTTTTTTTTAATGTCACATAAGTTCAGGAGATTTTTTTTGGCATTTTGGAAACTGCAGTCTAGAGCACAACTGTTTTAAAATGTCATTCTTATTCTAGATGAGAGAATCTGACACTTCTTACTTCTAAGGCAGCTGTTAATATGTTACAAGTGTCTTCTCAATCATTACTGAATTGGAAGCAAGTATTCGATCTACAGATCATGGTTCTTCAGGAAGTATATTTTTGTCAGGTGATATTTTTTCTCTTAGTGTGTGTGTGAGAGAGAGAGAGAGAGAGGAGGGGGAGCTTAGCTTTAATATATGATTTATTTTCTGTTTTATCACAAAAAGGAAATCCATTTATTGGCTTGTTCTCCCTCTCTTCCTCTCCTCTTCCCTCTCTACTACCAATGTGCCAAAGGTTATATCAAACATTTTGACATGCAGCGTTCAAATGCTTTCATAGTCAGAAGTCATGGGGTGTTTTGGTTTGCTAGGGCTGCCGTAACAACATACCACAGACTTGGTGACTAAAACATCATACATTTGTTTTCTCACAGTTTTCAAGGCTACAAGTCCAAGATTAAGACAGGCAGGTGTGGTTTCTCCTGAAGCATCTCTGTTTGGCTTATAGACAGCCTTTTTCTCCCTGTGTGCCTCTGTGTGTGCACATCCTTGCTGTCTCTTTTGATGTCCAACTTTCTTCTCCTTACAGAAACCCTACCCGTGGTTGGCAAACTGCGGCTCGCGAGCCACATGTGGCTCTTTGGCCCCTTGAGTGTGGCTCTTCCTAAGCCTTAGGAGTACCCTAATTAAGTCAATAACAATGTACCTACCTATATAGTTTAAGTTTAAAAAATTTGGCTCTCAAAAGAAATTTCAATCGTTGTACTGTTGATATTTGGCTCTGTTGACTAATGAGTTTGCCGACCACTGCCCTAGTCATATTAAATTAGGGTTCACCCTAACAGCCTCGTGTTAAATTAATTACCTCTTTAAAGGCCCTATCTTCACAAACTGTCACAGGTTGAGGTACTGGGTGTAGGGATTCAACATATGCATTTTGGGGAGACACAATTTAGCCTATAACATGGGGATTGCAAGCTATTTCCCAAAATAAGTTTAGGGAACCTTCTAAAATTTAACATTTTTTATAGTTATAATGGGAGAGTTTAGCTATTGCTATAAGCAGCCACATTGCAAACCCTAAATAAGGAGGTAAGAATTTGAGGATTACTCAAAAGTGTGTCAGGTAGAATCCCAGGAGAGTGTCACTCTATTAGCAAATGTAAATCTGTAGCATAGTAAATGATATTGTACCCCATCTGATTAAAAAAAAAAAAAAAGTCTTGGCAGAAGATGGTTTTCACAGGAGCTAGAGAAAAGCAGCCAAAAGGGTAAGGCCTCAATGTTAAAATTCCCAGCAATGCCTTGTGCTGAGATCAGGGTGGGAAGACCCTCAAACACTCTGGATCAGTGGTTCTCAACCTTCTGGACCTTTAAAACAGTTCCTCATGTTGTGACCCCCAACCATAAAATTATTTTCGTTGCTACTTCATAACTGTTTTGCTACTGTTATGAATAGTAATGTAAATATCTGATATGCAGGAGGGTCTTAGGCGACCCCTGTGAAAGGGTCGTTCGACTGCCAAATGGGTCACGACCCACAGGTTGAGAACCGCTGCTCCAGATGCTACCAAGATATTTTTTCTGTGGGTCTGACTGAAGCCAGTTGGATTGCAATGTCATTGTTTTCCTTTACTCCGATTCCACTTTTGTCAAGAGTGATTCATTTTGAGATTCAACTTCTCCCATGCTGCAACAATGAGAATCTCACGGACAGCAAACATAAATATTCCAGTTCCAGGGAAAGAGTGTCCCCAGTTGTAAATGAATAGACGGACTTTCTGGTTTGTTCAGCAATCTAACATGAGCTCCCAGACAGTCCTGCTTAAGCTGGCTGCCCATCTCTCTGGAAACTTCCCCAGTGTGCTTGTGACTTTAAATTAACTTCAGCATGCTATTTCATAAATACTGTTGTCTTTTTCTTCCTATCCAGTGAAAAAATTTACATCATTAGTCAATACATTCAGAAATTTCCCTAGCTCTTTGTAATGTATTTTTCTTTGAAACATCTTGTCCAATCTTTATCTTTAATTGAATAGCTCTTTATGTGAATTTTTTTTTTTTTTCAAACTGTAAAACACTATATTCAGCCTAGTCAAACTTGTTCTTACTTCAGGAACTTGAGATCTACTTTAGATCGTTTCATAACTTGTTTTACACTTTTCAGATCAAATAACAACACCTCAGAGGCCTTCTCTGACTAACCTTGCTAAAATGGCCTCTCACCACCAGCCTTGGTCACTACTGTATAGAAAAAAGTACTTAGGGCCAGTGAATATGTCTTTCCTAAACAAAATCAAGGAGTCAGTGAATCAATTTTTGGATCCTGCAGAATATTTGAAGAATGAAAGTGACAATACAGACTTTTAAGTTAACACATATCCATACATTTTCAGGTTTTAAGTAAATATTTGCTAAAAATTATCTATATATATAAAAGGCTAAGTGACGTTCAACTGGTAACTATGATATGCACTGACCACCAGGGGGGAGACGCTCAATGAACAGGCATGGGAACATGGAACGGACTGATGAATCTCAGAGGGAAGGGAGGAAGGGGGAGGGCAGGAAGAGATTAACTAAAGATCTTATATGCATACTAGAGGCCCAGTGCACAGATTCATGCACCGGTGGGGTTCCTTGGTCTGGCCTGCGGGGATCAGTTTGAAACTGTCAGTCCAACATCCCCTGAGGGGTCCAGGATTGCAAGAGGGCACAGGCCAGGCCAAGGGACCCCACTGATGCATGCACCGTGCCTCTAGTGCAGCCGTGGGCAAACTACGACCCGCGGGCCGGAACCAGCCAGTTTGAAATGAATAAAACTAAAAAAAAAAAAGACTGTGCCCTTTTATGTAATGATGTTTACTTTGAATTTATATTAGTTCACACAAACACTCCATCCATGCTTTTGTGCCGGCCCTCCGGTCCAGTTTAAGAACCCATTGTGACCCTCGAGTCAAAAAGTTTGCCCACCCCTGCTCTAGTGTATAGTAGCTGTCTGTGTTCCTATGATATGTATGAGTTCATTCTGTCTTCCATTTGAGAATAATTGATTCTTAGCTTCCAAGTGATCCACCTGTAAATAATTTATTTCAGTGATTCTCCAAGAGTGGTCATCAAGAAAATTATTAGAAATGCAAATTTTGGGCCCACCCCAGAACAGCTATATCAGAAACTCTGGTGGTGCAATCCAGTCATCTGTATTTTAAAAGAACCTTCCAGTGACTCATTTGTGAGCCACCTAATCAAAAGTCTAAATCAATACTTATAGCTATTTGAATTAAAATAGTAGCATTGCTATTTGAATATACTTGGGCTTCTTCAATCATTTTAGAACCTACTGGTATAACCATAGAAAATCAATCTTATTTCACTCTGATTTATAATTCCACCCACAGGCTTGGCATCTCAAAATTATCCAAGTGCCCTATACCTAATTTCTCAGCTAAAAGTCAATGTAGACTTGGGTTCATTTCCTAATTCATGGATGAAAAGCTATTTCCCATTACATTTCTTTGGTATAGGACAGGAAAAAAAAATGAACAGGAAATGACAATAACCCAGCACCAATTAATCAACCTTGCTGTCATTTCTGAAATATCATTTTCACAAATATGTGATTTCAGAGCTTTGGTAGAGGGCACAGGGATGATTTGGTAAGCTCCAAAAAAAAGACTGTCAAATGTCAGGGAACATAGTTTCTTTCCGAATCATGACATATTTATGCCCTGAATAAGTGTTTGAAATTCAGATAATATGTCACTATTTTTTGTGGCATAAAGATAACAGAATTATAAGAGAAGAACTTCATTGTTTTTACAATTTGACAAAAAATATGGGTCTGTTTTGAAAAGGGAAAAGCAGTCGCATGTATCACTGAGGAAGCAGGAGCCAATGATTACCCTCCTGCCTTTTATCTCCACCTGTGGTGAACTCACTTGTGCTGTTCTTGCCCTACAAACGGAACTGCAATCTCCAATGCAATTACTACCTAACCTTTGCAAGCTGCCTGTATCATCAAAACCTTTCTTTTCAGGAACATACTGGGCTTAAAGATGATAGTTACTGATACACTGAAGTACCTCTTTCTAGTTCAGGCAGACGTTCTCGTCTCTTAAGTACAGATGATTCTTTTCTTGTTTTCATTATTATTTTTTTTTTACTATACCTTAATCTAAATAAGTAAGAATTAAAATGTCTGTGATTGAAATCACTTGGGAATGAAGTTGAGGAGCATGTACATAAATATAAAAATAATTACTAATAACTTCATTATGTAAATAAATAAATATATATATATATATGTGTGTATATATATATATATACACACACATACACATACTAGTATATATGTTGAATGTAGGTACACATAAATATATAATACTCTTCAAATAATGAAACTAAAGCCCAAGTATGGTAGAGAGACAGAATTTATGACAAAAATGAAATTTAAAATAAGTATTTTACAAAATTAGAATGTAAATATTCTTTGAGACCACTTTGTGTATACCCCAATTCACTTAACTATAATTATTGAGAATTGCATTTTTCACTATTTTTAAGTGCTCAGATTTGAAAAATACTCAAAAGAAAAAACAATTTTGTGATCACTATTTCATGGCCATTATAGATAGTTCCACATTCAATTCAGATTTTCCTCCATATAATTGTATAATGTTAGCTAGTATAAAAATCTGATTCACTTTTCAATAACTTCTCAAATACATATAACTAAAATATGAAGTTATCGGGAAGAGAAACATAAACAATATACTAGTACACATGTGTTTAAAGAGGTAATACAGTTTTAAATTTTTTTAAATATTTTTATTGATTTCAGAGAAGAAGGCAGAAGGAGAGAGAGATAGAAAAATCAATGATGAGAGAGAATCATTGATAAGCTGCCTCCAGCATCCCTCCCCCTCCCTCCCCGCCACTGGGGATAGAGCCCACAACCCTGGCATGTATCCTGACCACCCTGACCGGGAATCGAACCCTGACCTTCTGGTTCATAGGTTGACGCTCAAACACTGAGGAATGCTGGCTGGGCAAGGTAATAAATACTTTTAATACCTTATGAACAAGGAATACAAAAGCCTTGTTAATTTAAAACAAAAACAGGAAGGGAGGGGAGGGTGAGTGGGGAAAGATCAACCAATGAACTTGTATGCATATATGCATAACCTGTGGACACAGAAAATGGTGAGGGCCTGAGAGGAATGGCAACAAGCTAGAAGAGGTTAATGGAGGGAAAAGGAGGACCAATGCAATACTTTAAACAATAAAGATGGGGGGGGAAACAGTAAGTTTTCTTATAAAATGAATATGAAATATATTTATGCCAGGGACATAAAAATAGAAAATTTAGATACTATGGAGATTTTATTTATGTTAATTCTTCCAATCCATGAACACAGTATATTCTTCCGTTTGTGTTTTACTCTTTTTCTTTTTTCAGTGTCCTGTAGTTTCCTCCCTTCCTTCCTTCCTTTCTTTCTTTCTTTCTTTCTTTCTTTCTTTCTTTCTTTCTTTCTTTCTTTCTTCTTTCTTTCTTTCTTATTTTTTTCTGTTAATCCTTACCCAAGGGTATTTTTCCATTGATTTTTAGGGGTAGTGGAAGAGAGAAGGAAAGACAGAGAGAAACATCAATGTGAGAAACACATTGATTGGTTGCCTCTTGCACAAGCCCCAACCAGGGCCAGGGCCTGGGAGGAGCCTGCCACCAAGTATGTGCCCTTGACCAGAATCAAACCCAGGACCCTTAGGTTCGCAGACTGATGCTCTACCCACTGAGGCAAACTGGTTAGGGCTGTCCTGTAGTATTCTGAGTACAGATCTTTTACTGCCTTGGTTAAGTTTGTTCCAGGTATCTATTGTTTTTTGTTGCAATAGTAAATAGGATTGTTTTGGGTTGCTTTTTTTTCTTTTTTTTAGTTTCTATTTCTGAGTTCATTATTGGTGTATAAAAGTGCCATCCATTTCTGGATATTAACTTTGTATCCTGCTACTTTGTCAAATTCATTTATTAAATCTAAGTAGTTTTTTGTTGGAGTCTTTAGGGTTTTCTGTTTACAATATCATGCCATCTGCAAGTAATGACAGCCTTACTCCCTCCTTTCCAGTTTGGACGCCTTTTATTTTTTTTCATCTTGTCTGATTGCGGTGGCTAGGATTTCCAGTACTAGGTTGAATAAGAGTGGTGAAAGCAGACATCCCTGTCTTGTTCCTATTCCAAAGTGAAATGGTTTTAGTTTTTGCCCATCAAGCATGATGTTGACTATAGGTTTGTCATATATGGCATTTGTTATGTTGAGGTGTAATCCCTTTATTCCCACTTTGCTAAGAGTTTTTTTTTTATCAAAAATGGATGCTGGATTTTGTCAAATGCTTTTTCTGTATATATTGATATTAGAGACCCGGTGCATGAAATTCATGCACGAGTGGGGTCCCTAGGCCTGGCCGGCGATCAGGGCTGATCAGGTTCCCCGCCTCCCCGCCTGCCTCCTCCTTCCCTTGCCGCCCATGCACTGCCACCATGTGGTCCCCCACCTCTCCAACTCCCCGCTCCTCCTTCCCTCAACTCCTCTGTCCACCACCACCAACCCTGGTTCCCTGTCCCAGCCCAGGGCCTGGCCCCAATTGGGCATTCGGGACCTACCAAGCAGGGGTCGGGGGGACCCAGGAGGTTGGCCACTGGTCCTGAGGAGGGAGCTGGCCTTCAGACCCCCTGGGAAAGGGGCTGTGTTCTCTGTCCCAGCCAGGGTGCCCGGCCCCAATCAGGTGATCTGGGCCTGCTGGCCGTGGTGAGGAACTGGGAGGTTGGCCAGGAGGCCCCATTGATGATCAAGGCCTGAGGGATGGGGGAAGCTCTTGCATTGAGCATCTGCCCCCTGGTGGTCAGTGTGCATATAGCAACCGGTTGTTCCAGTTGATCCAGTCATTCCATCATAATGGTTGCTTAGGTTTTTATATATATATAGATGATCATGTGAATTTTATCTTTCATTTTGTTTATGTGATATATCACATTTAGTAATTTACAAATACTGTACCAATCTTGCTTCTCTGGGATAAATCCCATTTGGTCATGGTGAATAATCTGTTTCATATATTGCTGGATTTAATTTGCTAATATTTTGTTGAGGATTTTGACATCTATGTTTATCAGATATTAGCGTATAATTTTATCTTGTTGTAGCATCTGTATCTGGTTTGGGGATTAGGATAATGCTTGCCTCATAAAAAGAGTTTGGAAGTCTTCATTCCTCTTGAATTTTTTGAAATAGTAAAACTCCCCTGTGAAACCATTCAGGTATGGGACTTTTAATTTCTGGGAGTTTTTTGATCACTGATTCAATTTCATTTGTTGTTATTGGTCTAATCAGAGTTTCTGATTCTTCGGGAGTCAGTTTTGCCAGATTTTATGTTTTGGGGAATTTGTCCATTTCACCCATATTGTCCAATTTGTTGGCATATAGTTGTTTGTAATATTTTCTTATGATCTTTTGTATTCTTGTGGTGTTAGCTGTTACCTCACCTTTTTCATTTCTGATTTTATTTGTTTATATTCTCTCTTCTTTTTTCTTGATGAGTCTGGCTAGCTATTCATCAATCTTGTTTATCTTTTCAAAGTACCAGCCCAAACAGTCTATAGATTGAAGCAATCCCTATTAAAATACCAACAGCATATCTCACAGATCTAGAACAAATACTCCAAAAATTAACATGGAACCAAAAAAAAAAAAAAATACCCAAATATCCACAGCAATCTTGAGAAAGAGGAACAAAGTAGGAGGGATCACAATACCTGATATCAAATTATACTACAAAACCATTGTAATCAAAACAGTCTGGTACTGGCATAAGAACAGGCACATAGATCAATGGAACAGAACAGAGAACCCAGAAATCAACCCAAGCCATTATGCTCAATTACTATTTAAAAAAGGAGGCAAGAGCATAAAATTAAATCAAGACAGTCTCTTCAATAAATTCTGTTGGGAAAATTGGAAAGGTACATGCAAAAAAAAAAAGATAAATAACTAGACCACCAACATACACTATAGACAAGAATAAATTTAAAATGGATAAAAGACTTAAATGTAAGTAGTGAAACCCTAAATATCCTAGAAGAAATCATAGGCAGCCAAATTTCAGACATTTCTCATAGCAATATATTTGCTGATGCATCTCCTAGGGGAAGGGAAGCAAAAGAGAAAATAAATGGGACTTCATCAAAATGAAAAGCTCTGTAAGCAAAAGAAACCATCAAAAAATGAAAAGGGAGCCCACTGTATGATAGAACATATTTGGCAATGAAACAGCTGATAAAGGGGTTAATTTAAAAAGAACTAATACAACTCAACAAAAGGAAGACAATCCAATTTAAAAATGGGTGAAGGACCTAAGTAGATACTTCTCCAAGGAGGGCATACAGTGTCCAAGAGATCTATGAAAAAATTCTCAAAGTCATTGGTCAGAGAGATGCAAATTAAAAGGACAATGAGCTATCACCTCGCATCTGTCAGAATGGCTACCATCAACAAATGAACAGATGACAAGTGCTTGCAAGGTTGTTGAGAAAAGGGAACCCTGTACTCTGCTGGTGGGAATGCAGATTATTGCAGCCATTATGGAAAACAGTATAGAGTTTCCTCCAAAAAATTAAAAATGGAATTGCCATAGATCCAGCAATCCCAGTTCTAGGAATATATCCCATGAATTCTGAAACACAAATCAGAAAACAATACATGTACTCCTACTTCATAGCAGCACTATTTACAGTAGCTTAGATCTCGAAACAGCCCAAGTGCCCATCAGTAGATGAATGAATAAAGATGTGATACCCTTACTCAGTGGGATACTGTGCTAAAGAAGGATCTCTTACCCTTTGAGACAGCACAGGGGACCTGGAGAGTGTTATGTAAACGAAATAAGCCAGTTAGAGAAAGACATGTATTACATGACCTTACTCATATGAAAAATCTAAAAAACAAAATAAACTGATGAACAAAATAGATCCAGAGACATAGAAACAAGGAACAAACAAATAAATCTCAGAAGGAAAGGGAGGTGGGGTCCAGGAAGAGATTAACAAAATAATGTATATGCATATATGCATAATCCATGGACACAGATAATAGTGGGTGAAGTCCTAGGGATGGGGAGGTGGGTGGAGGGTGGAGAGGGTCAATAGGTAAAAAAGGGGGACATCTGTAATACTTTAAACAATAAAGATACATTTTAAAAAAGAAGAAACCCTAAAAAAAAAAAAAGAAAATTTAGGATTTGTTTACATTGCGGCAGACCAAGATGACATTGAAGTTTAAATTAGAAATTGAGGTTTTTGCATTTTTTCTTTCTTTTTTTTTGCTGTTTTATGTTTAAAATACCTCAAATCTTGGGAAATATGAGTCAAGAGGCAGCAGGGAGGATGTACATAAATCTGTTTTCAAGAAAACTAGTTTGCATCATACTTACTGCTGTTTCATTGTGGAAAAGATTCTATGTATGGAAACAAATATACTCAAATATTAAGTTGCAGAACAAAAGAGAAAAGTTAGTTATCTGAATTTTTTAAAATAAAAATATTGTAAGAATAAGTTATAATGAAGCAGGTCTCAGTCAGGTAATGGCTGTTTTGCTATCAGTTATATATGTTACCCATTGATTTGCCTAATTTAATTTAGATCAATACTTCTATTAGTTTCTAATACTTATAATTATTGATTACATATAATGAAAACATTTAATTTCCAGCTCTATTCTTTTCATCATGTATAATAATTATTTTCACATGACTTTTAAAAATGAAATTCGTTATCCATCCATAGATTCCAAAATATGAAGCCCTGGGAATTCAGCAGTAAAATAAAGTTCCTGCAAGTATTAGAAGACCTACATTCTTGTAAGGGTGAGGGGAAGGTAGCAAACAAAATTAAGCAAATAGGCATAACGTTTGTTAGGAAGTGATGAGGTCTAAGCATAAAAAAGGATAAAGGGAAAGAGAATGACATGAATTGGAAGAAAGTGCTCTCTTATAACCAGGGAAGATTTCTTTCAGGTAACATTTACATGCGTCCTGAAAAAGGGGATTGAGCCAGCCAAATGGACACGTGGGGCAGTAATGTATAAGGCAGAAGAAATAGCAAATGCAAACATCTTGAGGCAGAAACATGAACATCCTTTTGGAAGAAAATGAGTGGAGGATTCTGACTAGAATTAAGTGATCAAGCAAGAGCTGGTAGAGGGAGAGAAAGGTTAGAAGGTGAAGTCAGAAGGGTAGATGGGTTGATAGGCAGCTCATGCCAAGTCATGCAGGCTCTCATAAGCATTTCCAATTTTATTCCAGGTGATAGGGGAAGTCATTAGAAAGGGTTTTTTGTTTTGTTTTGTTTGGGTTTTGGGGGGTGTTGTTTTTTGTTTTTTTTTTTTTATTTCTCATAATGTTCCTCTCCTCTCCTGAGCCCCCTGCCTGCATTATTCCCTCTCCATCTTGCCCATTCATTACATTACAGCCTCTGGGACAGTTAGATTTCTTTGACTTCAGTGTCTTCCCAATCCCCACTTTCTCTTTCTCTACAAACTTAAGCTCCATAAATAACTTCTTTGATTATGTTATTTTCTCATCAAAACTTAATAAAAACAAAAACAGTAATGATAGCCATAATTTATAGTGTTGCACCCATTATCCATTTTTTTAAATGAAATTTATTGGGGTAACATTACAGAGTTTCAGCTGTACAATTTCATAACACACCATCTGTATATTGCATTTTGTGCTCACCATTGAACGTCAAGTCTCTTTCCATCACCGTATATTTGACTTCAGTTACCTTCTCTATCCTCTCTTCAATTCCCTTCCCTTCTGTTAACCACCATACTGTGTCTCTGTCATTGAGTTTATTTGTTGTTCATTTGTTTACCTTCTGCTTTATATCCCACATGTGTGAAATAATATAGTTGTTTCCTTTTCCATCTGACTTACTTCACTTAGCATGATATTCTTAAGATCCATCCATGTTTTTGCAAATTACAATATTTAATCCTTTTTTATGGCTGGGCAGTATTTCACTTTATATATGTACCATATCTTTATCTAATCATCCATTGTGAATAATGCTGCAATGGACATAGGGGTATATACCTCTTCACAAAGGTTTTCAAAATTTCCAGGTATCTATATAGATAAAAGGCTAATATACTAAGTGTCCCTCCTACTGTCCAACCGGTCACTATGACGTGTACTAACCACCAGGGGCAACTGCCAACACATGAGCTGCCGAATGGCAGTGACTTGGCAGCAGCGGTTCTTGGGTGACGCACCCAGAAACCAGAGAGGTGGGAGCCCGATTCCTCACCGGGCTGCGTGATTCCACCTTCGGCTGTGGGTTATGTTGCTGCTGGGGCACTGTCAGCCCGAATCTGGTTTACTGCACACTTGTGTTGGCGTTCCACACCCTGTACGACAGCAACTTTGCAGAGTGCCCTTTCAAACTCCAGGACACCTTGGGGAATGTTGGAGAGCAAGTTTCCCCAATCCCCGCAGGCCAGGCCGAGTGACCCCACCTGCCAGAGGGACCCCACTCATTCTACAGATGCCAGGGAGGAACCGCAGGAGGCTGGTTCCAGGGTGTGTCTGGCCCTTCTTGTCCAGCCCCACCCCACTGGCCACTTTCTAATTAATTTCCTCTCAATGTGCACAAATTCATTCACCAGGTCACTAGTGTATCCAGAAGAGAGATTATAGAATCATATGGTAGCTCTATTCTTAATTTTTAAAGGAATTTTCATAGTGGCTGTACTAATTTAACATTTCCAGCAGCAATGAATGAGGGTTCCTTTATCTCAACCTCTCCAGCACTTGTGATTACTTATCGTGTTGAGAATAGTATTCTAACAGGTGTGAGGTGGTATTCATTGTGTTTTTGATTTTCATTCTCCTAGTAGCTAGTGAAGTTTAGCATATTTTCATATATCTATTGCTCATTTGTATGTCTTCTTGGAAAAAGTGTCTATTCAGCTCTGCTCATTTTTAAATTGTGCTGTCCATTTTTTTTGTTATTGAGTTGTACATGTTTTTTTTTATATTTTGGATATTACCCCCTTGTTAGAGGTATTTGGGGCAAATTTCTTCTTCCATTCCATTCATTGACTTTTTGGGTTTTTTTTAATAGTTAATTTTGCTGGGCAGGAGCTTTTTAGTTTGATGTAATCTCACCCGTTATCTAATTTAATTAGATTTTTCACATTAACCCTATGAGGAAAAAATCACTATTATACCCACTTTACAGATGAAGAAATGGTGGCTTAGAGAAGTTGAGGGTATTGACTTAAGTGTATATAGCTAGGTAGCAGTGGAGACATTGCTAATCAAATGAAACTTACTTAGCAAAATGGTTAAGGTCTCCAATGTGAAGCATAACTTTGAGCTACACTGACCTGGCTTCATGTGTCATCTCCATCATTTATTAAATTTGGGTCTGAGGCAAGGTACCTAACCTTTGACTCAGTGAACTTATCTGTAGAATGATAATCATAATAATACTGTCCTCAAAATTAAAATGTGAGAATGCACACAAAGCACTTTACAGAGATCTTACTACATCATGTACACTTAACAAATATTAGTTGTCATCATTACCTTAATATTAACATGTCCATTGAATAATGCATCAGAACATAAAGGGATATTTCCATAGAAATTTAAATATTTTAATTATTATAGTACTATACTCGGGGTACTGTTTGATCACAACCTAGGTAAAACTATGCCTTACTAATATTATCACTATACCAATAACATCTGTGAGCATTTAAAAACAAAAAATTATTCGCACTATTTTTTTTTCATGTTTTAAAAACCTGAAGGAAATTTTATTTCTCTTCCCACTGGGATCTGGCCCACCCTCTCGGTGGGACCTGAAGAACTTACTTAAACAATCTATATTTAAAAGCACTCTGAGCTAGAATTTCCATGGTGACACCCTGAGGGGTGGGCAGTGTTGGGCCAATTGATTGGGTGTTTGGGGCAGAGAGATCAGGGTTCCTCACTGATCAGGTTGCTCAAACAAGTGGGCAAACCTGATCGACATCCTGGCCCAAGTGTCCCTGATCCCCGCTCATTCTCAGGCCTGCTGGGGAGAACGCGCTCTCGATTTCAGCCTGTTGTCCTGGAGTTGATGTGCTGGGAAGGGGCGGGTCACCTCCTCCGCGCCTGGGCCGGGTTACTCTGTCCCTCTTGGTGCAGCTGTTTAACTTGGGCCAGGATGTCTCGGATCTTGCTCTGAGCCATCTGGCTGCCTAGAAATGCCCGCTGATGTTAACGATGACCTGATCATTCTCATCAGGGCTCTGGTCTCTTGGCACCACCACTTCAGCTGCTGTCAAATTCTGCAACTCATTCACCATTTTGCCACCTTTGCCAATAACCCGGCCGGCTGCCTACGCTGGTACCCGGATATAGGTTTCCAGCTTTACTCCCTCCTTGGGACCAAAGAAATTCTCCTCCTTGAGTTTCCCATAAATTCTTCCCTGAGCCCTGAATTGGGCCTCTGGGGGTCCAGTGATGAACTTTGGAGTCAGGAGCTTCTGGAGGAGCAATCTTGATGGAGGCGCTGGCGAAACGGGAGAGCTGTTTGATGTGCTGCCCCTTCTTGCCGACGGTAGCGCCCCTTGCTGGGCAGGGATGAAGACCTGCACCATCTCCTGCTCCAGAGCCTGCAAAAGGGAGCTATAGAGAGCAGCTCCCGTGACACTGCTGGGAGGTGGCGGGACTGCACTGGACGAGGCTGGGAAAAGACCCACGGCAGCCAAGTTCAGGCCGGGATGAGATGAGACTGCAGACTCATGGCAGCCCCGTCATTCTCACAGGCCTCCCCAACATTCTTCATGATCTCCTGCTCGGTGCTGCAGCAGTTCTCGATGGCTCCCTTCACGGTGATGGTCCTCTCGGGGTTAGAGCGGGTGAGGGCCTGCAGCGAGGAGATGGTGATTTTCGTCTCCGTGTCCTGCTCCACCTTCTTCAGGTCGCGTCCCTCCTTGCCAATGAGACGCCCCACGAAGTTATTTTGGGCCAGGATCTTCAGGGGAACCTCGTCAGCCTTGGACTGGGTCTGTTCTGTGATATGTCGGTTGGTGGCGCCCTCCTTGCCGATGATGGAGCCCACATACTGGGTGGGCACCAGGAGCCGCAGGGGGATGTCCGCTTGCTGCTGCTTGGCAGGGGCCCCGGCTGCCACAGGCGAGCCCTGTCGAGGCTGACCCCGGGAGCCAAAGCCCCCTCGGCGCCCATTCTCAGGACCCTGTGCTAGCTGCTCGTCGGGAATATAGGAGACCTTCAAGGCATGGTTCTCCAGCTGGTGGCCATTCAGCTTCATGATGGCTCTTGTTCACAGTTCTCTACTGTTCCATACTGAGCAAGCAGGCTGTCCAGGACTTCCCATCGCAGCAGGGGTGGCATATTTAGGATCTGAATTTTCTGACTCCTGAAATTAGAGGGAACAGGATTAGTGACCGTTTGGAACCTTCATACTATTTTTAAATGTATATATTTTCTTGTTAATTATAATTTTTTAAAAATCTAAATAAAGCTGAGAATTTTCTTCTTTGGCCAGTTTCCCCTGAAGAATAATTTTTTATTTTATTTTATTTTATTTTTTTACCATTAAAGAATAAGACTTTGGCATATGCTGGCTATCAGACAGATCAGCAGATGGAGAGTAGTTACAATGAGAGTGATGAATGCTAAGTTATTATAATAATTTACAACTTTTCATGTTATTCAAATGTTTTACTCATTCTAAAAATTTAACTGACTGAAGAGTAGAATATGTCATTGTTAATAGTGTTGTTTTTTTCCAATGTAGTAATATGTCTGATGATGGCAGCTTCTATTAGGAAAAATAAATGGCATTTCTGAAGTTTGAAAATAGTGTTGTTTGGCTAGGTTTTTAATATACTCCTGATGTGTAGCACTATTAATTAGCATAATTTCAGTCCTCTTTGTAGACCTGTTCTTGGCTTATCTCCTATGGGAATAGCATGGCTTTTATTTTAGGAATGCATTATAATGGATAGATTTTTACAAAAGCTTGTCAACACCATCCCTACTTCACTGTCTGTAGAAAGATAAAGCCAATGTTACTGGCAACAATCTTCTTGGCTAGAAGTATAGTCTCAACTTTCCTGCTGCCCCAAATCTCTGAAAAACTCAGTAGAAAGCCAGCCCATCCATTCTTTTGGATCAATAGTTTTCAAACTAATTATTAGTTGCTGAATCCTTCAAATAAAATCATGTGAGGAACTAAATTTACAAAATCAAAAAATGTATAAGTTCTCTGGGAGCCATGGGTAAATTGGCTATGTTTGGTTTTCCCAGGGCTGCTTCAGGACAACCTCATGTCTCTGAGGAGCGTATTCTGTACTCTGCTGACTACCCCAGAGAAGCCGAGCTGTCAGAGAGAGATGCTTTTTTACTGTAAATTATTAGCTCATTGTAGATCTATGCTTTAAGATGATAGCATGGCCTGTACTAAAGGACATGATCTGAGAAGTCATCCATTATTAAACCTACAGTAATGATGTTATTGAAGATGTTTATTGATTTACAACTATGAATCCTCAAGAGCACTTTCTCTCTGATCTTGGGCTTTTCCTGAATATTTTCTGATTGAAGGAATAGAGGACAATCTTCATAGAGGTAGTGATCTTTGAACTCAGCCCTTTTATTTTATAGGATCATTTCAGAAGAGAGAAATTTATAGATTTGGGAAAGTGCATGGTGAGTTGAGGGAACAACAGGTAATTTGTTGTGCTAGTGGTATTAGATGTGTGCAGTAGCGTTTTAAGAAGTAATGCTAGATATATACATTTTCATTTCACATAGTGTAGATATCATTTGCATGTTCATTAGATGCTTTTGAGGAACAAACTCATAATGATTGAAAATCTCTGAAAACAAAATATTCATAAATATTGCACCTGAGGAGCATAACATTGATCTGCAAGATAAGTTTTCCAAAGAAATAGACATAGCTTGCTTCCTTATGAATGAACTTTTTTTTCAATACCAAAAATATCTATTTTTATAAAAGTGTTTGAACTAAAAAAGTAAATCTCAGAAATGTAGAAAGTTAGCAAGGTAAGCTATGAAATACAAACTATATGTTTTTTCTTTAGTGTATTGTTGATACATACACATATTAAGATTAGGATCCGGAGAAAACCATCATCCTAAAAGAATTAGCTCCATTTTGGTCCAGATAGTGTTTCTTTGAAGTTTCTGGTTCTAATCACTGTATTGCCTCTGAAAAATTATTGTTTTACTTCTTGATCAAAATTTAATACAAAAAGAAAAAATAAAACACCTCATTTTCAACTCTATTGCCAAGGTTTTGCTTTCTTTCATGGTGCTCTGCAAATGTCTGTCACTAAGTTCTTATACTCTGCTGGACATCTTGTTTCTGTGTTTTCACCATCATACAATTAATACAATTTTTCTTTGTCTAGTCTGAGTTCTCTCTGACCTTCCTTCCTATGCGATTTTCTGTTCCTGTATTAGTTCTCACACTATAATTATGTCCTCTTCATTTTGTTGAAAGAGTAACTTCCTAATTAAATGTTATACATGAATTTAAGGTGCAGGTTCTGTTATGTATAAAATAGTTAATAGAATGTTTATTTTTACCCAAACAAATACCCCCTACCTTCAAACAATGAAGGAAAGAAAGGGAAAAATAGAACGAAAGTAACAAAGAAACAGAAAAAAGAAGAAGAAAAAAAAGGAAAGTTTTCTTTCATTCCAACTCTAGATTTTAGAAGTTCTGAAAGCCACAACTGATGACCAGTATTCTTGCTAGACTGGTACTTGTCTTGGGTTTTAAATGGATAGCTTTCCAAGGATTTTGCCTAATCTTTCTGTATTTGTATTTTCTGATAAACAGACATTTGTTGTTTCATAGCTCTTTCAGCAGACCTTAATCTCATTGATACTTGACAGATTAACATTGACAAAGAAACATTATATTTGTATGAATTATTGCTGTCAGAGCTGACTAAGTACTATATGTGTAATATCTGATCATTATATACATATATAAAACATCTGATTATTATATATATATATACTAGAGGCCTGTTGCATGAAGAGATTCATGCAAATAGGCCTTCCATTCCCCTGGCTGCTGGCATTGGATTGCCTCCGGCACCCGGGGCCCAGGCCTTCGCTCTGGCCAAGTTCTGGCCAGAGCTGACCCCAGAAATGTCAGGCCTCGCTGCTCCGCCGGCCCCAGAAATGTCAGGCTTTGCTCCACCACTTGGAGCCTACGTATGCAAATTAACTGCCATCTTTGTTGGCAGTTAATTTGCATATCACGTTGATTAGCCAATGGGAGGTGTAGCGAAGGTATGCTCAATTACCATATTTGTCTATTATTAGATAGGATGTTGACAGAATACTATATTTGTGTGTGTTTATCTATAGTGGAAACTGTAACTTTTCAAGATATTAAAGTAAAGAGTAAAAAATATAATGTATTTTATTAACCATTTATAGTCAAGGCAGTCATTTCAGCTATCTACATATATAAAAGGCTAATATGCTAAGTATCCCTCTGCGCGTCCCACCGGTTGCTATGATGCACACTGACCATCAGGGGGCAGATGCTCAATGCAGGAGCTGCCTTGACACGCGCTGACCGTTTACAGAGAAATGGCAGCGTGGACCGGGTGCCAACAAAGCAACACTCGGCTTCCCTCAAGTGGGACACAGGCCCTGCCACCACCCCGAGTGACAGCCTGCCAAATCGCAGCCTGGACCTCATGGTGTGAAATGCGGCCCACAGCCTAGCCCAGCCCTGAAACGATTGCTGTGGGCACCGGGTAATGACATCACACAGCAACGCCTGGCTTCATCTCCCTAGAGACTAGCCTCCTTGCAGTTTCTTCAGCCCAGGAACACAACTTACTTTATAGCCAGGTGCAAACATTTCAAACTGTAACCAAATGTCTGTGAAGCGTTTTCCAAACGTCTGTGAAGCGTTTTCACGTGCCTCATCTCATTTGATCCTCACAGAATTCCTGGAGTAGGTAGATAGGAGATTTGGTGGAATCCTTTTTTTTTTTTTTTTTCATTACCTGGAAAATTGAGATTTAGAAAGCTTAGAAACTTGACCTGACTGAAAAGAAGTAAGATATGGTGGACCTTGAAAATGACCTCAGGTTTTCTCAATGCACAAAATATAGTCAAACACTGCTGCAGTTAAATATTTTAACCTTTGTTCTCCCTGAGTGATCTACAATAATAATCTGCTTCGTGTTGATATTTACTGCTGTGTTGCTGACAATTACCTGAAGGAGATGTTGGGGTGCTTCACTGGGCTGGAAAAATTATAGCTAAGTCAGAAAACAGGTCTAATTAAGCAAGTTTATTCTATATCTATAAAATGCTAAGTTGACTTGCACATGCACAATACATATAAAGCACTAGCTGGCCCTAACCAGTTTTGCTCAGTGGATAGAGTGTCAGCCTATGGACTGAAGTGTCCCAGGTTTGATTCTGGTCAAGGGCATGTACTTTGGTTGCAGGCACTTCCCCAGTAGGGGGTGTGCAGGAGGCAGCTAATCAATGTTTCTCTCTCATGGATGTTTCTAACTCTCTATCCCTCTCCCTTCCTCTTTGTAAAAAAAAATCAATAAAATATATTTTTAAAAATTAAAAAAATAAATAAAGCACTCTCTGGTGCCAATCACGCATGTGTTTCCATCTGTCATTGTCAATAGTGAATTTGGTTGACACATCTATCATAGAGAAAGGGCAAATGTTGATATTAAAATATTTCTTCTAATTAATTTCCTTTCAATGTTCACAAATTCATGACCTGGTCACTAGTATAGAGATAAAATACTTTTTAAGTTATTTTCTTAAATATTTTATTTGAAGAAAATTTAGCTAAATTCTAAGGGAATAAATTCCTACATTTATATAAAAGTAGATTTTAAATGAAAGTTTTAAATGTAGTAACATTTTCCATTTTAAACATGATTAAATGAATTTATTAATCCAATTCTAAAATATTATATGAGTTATAAAAATATTAAGAATAAAGGCTTTGTTAGGGACGTTTAGGGTAAGAAGTAACTTTAAAATAGGGATATCTATGATAATGTCAAAAATAAATATAAAGAAAAACAAATTAACTTTAATACTCAAGACAGCTCTTTACATAAGTCTCATTCTATCTATTTATCATCTATCATCTATCAATCTATCAATCTATTCTTTTGCAACAGAGTGAATGTTTGTGTCCCCCCAAAATCCATATGTTCAAACCATAATCCCAAAATGATGGTATTTTGAGGTGGGGCCTTTGGGAGGGAATTAGTTCATAGGATGGAACCCTCATGAATGGGATTGGTGTCCTTATAAGAAGGCAGAGAGCCAGCTAGCTCTCTTACTGCCATGTGAAGATACAACGAGAAGTGAGCAGTTTCTAGCCCAGAAAAGAATACTTACCAAAACCCAACCAACCATACCGGCACCTTAATCTCAGACTCCCAGCCTCCACTACTGTGAGAAATAAACTTCTATTGTTATAAGCTACTCAGTCTGTGGTACTGTGTTACAGCAGCCCCAACTGATACCATCTTTTGTCTGTCTAATGGGATAAACTAAATTTTAACTTTAGTTATAATGTATTTAAAGTCAATAGGATAACAATGCACCATAATCTTCTTTTGGAATTTTGTGCTTTTAAGGATAAAAATGTCATTAACATTTACTTCCATAGATATACTATTAGCATACTGAGAAAGATGATGAGTCCATAAAAATCAAAAGTTTTACATAGTCCCTTTAATGGGCAAAATATAATAGTTAAATTGTCTTGAAGATAGTGTGCCAGGTAGTAATATGTTCATAAAATTTTCCAGTAGGGATAAAGCCTAAGCAACGTTTTAAAACATCTGTGTGATATATTCAGGAAAGCATGAATATAACACAAAGATAATACAATAGAGTCAAACTTTAGGTCATGAAAGATTTTATGTTAAACTACTGCATAGGACTTCATCTTTCAGTTGATGGAGAATTATACAAAAATATTAAACTGGACAGTGCTCTGAGAATAATTATAGTTTTAACAAGTATTTTTAGACAATTTCAAGAATGACTTATTGGGGCCAGGTAAGGAGAGGTCTGAGTAAGACAAAAAATATAGTGTCATTTATTAAAAAAGAAATAAGAACTGAGGAGAAATGGAAGGGATTTATATCCACTAGCAGTTGGTGAATGATTTCTATAGTTTTCCCTTTCACTTTTTATAAGTTGTGGTAGAGATTATTGACATAATGAAATAAGTGATTAAATTTTTATTTATTATATTAATGATTGTGAAGTCCACTGAACCAGTTATATATCTTGGTTGATACAACATATTAAATCATATCATAACTTATTTATAATGCATACAACAATATGATGAGTCAGTAAAATATCTGAAATAGTTGTTTCAATGCATATTTTTCTGGTACATATTTTTTTTCAGTCTTGTGAGTATTCTATTCAGTTATCCTGCAGTTATCAACCATGTTATTTTGTGTTATGAGTAGAAATATATAGAAAATATATTTTCTTCCCCCAAGCCAGTGTTGCTCAGTGAATTGAGAGTTGTTCCATGGACTAAGAGGTCACCGGTTGAATTCCTAGTGAGGGCACATACCCGGGTTGCGGGCTTGATCCCCCAGTAGCTGCGTGCAGGAGGCAGCTGATCAGTGATTCTCTTTCATCATTGATGTTTCTATCTCTTCCTCTCCTTTCTTCTCAGAAATCAATTAACACATTTAAAATAAAAAGAAATATTTTCTCCCAAAATATATTATCTAAATGTCATAATTACTTTCACTAAGTAAAAATTTTAATGTTAAAGTAAAATATAAAATGTATCAATATTGGTCTATCCTAACCCACTCTTCTTTTAAAATATATTTTATTGATTTTTTTACAGAGAGGAAAGGAAAGGGATAGAGTTAGAAACATCGATGAGAGAGAAACATTGATCATCTGCCTCCTGCCCACCTCCTACTGGGGATGTGCCCACAACCAAGGTACATGCCCTTGACCGGAATTGAACCTGGGACCCTTCAGTCCCCAGGCCGACGCTCTATCCACTGAGCCAAACCGGTTATGGCAGTCCACTCTTTTTTTTATAGTTATTTTAAACATAAAAATTGCTATGAAATCTAATTAGGGACATATATTTTCTTCTTTATTTAATTTTAATAAGTACTGAGTAAAATTAATTCAAAATGTCATAGCCTTATGCATGATAAAGTTTTGAATAAAAGCATGGTAATTTAAATCCTGTTACACCTTAGCATAATTGCTAGTAAATAAGTAAATTTGTATGACACCTTTATTTTAAAAACAGTGCATTAAGTTGTAACTTATACTACTTAGATAATGTGAGAGTCTCTCATAATTAGACAAAAACTAGCAGAGTTCCTGAAAAATCCCAAGTATAATTGGCAGCAGATAATAATTTGATTTTTCTTTGGAAGTCCAAAATGAAATGCTTGAGATGTTTCCTTAATGGTTCATATCTGGGAATAAAGGAATAGATTACATGAAATAAGGACAGATTCACTGAACTATTTTTGAAATGTGCAATGCAGCCTGGTCACTGAGGGCAAGTATTTTTCTTATTGTCTTTGTATCATCAGTCTAATAGATCAGAAAAGTATAAAATTAAACAAACACATTTTCAAGAACCTTATGGCATAAGATGTTATGTTAAAACTGTTACCAAAATATCCAATATACTTTTTTGTGTGGCACACTAAAATTATGGTTTAATTATATTTTGCCTTAAAATGATTTTTTTCCTGATACACTTTGCTTTACTATGTGTGTTGCCCTTGGGTAAACATTCCCTACAGCAAATATGAACATGGAGGTTAAAGTTGGCATACAAATTCCAATATTATATATTTAACTAAATTATTAAAAAAGCTCATCTACTTTGGCTGTGAAGGGAGAGAATAAGAAGTTGCATAGACTTATCTATGTCCCTCTCCAACCTGACCATCCTTACTGCTATTCCTCTTTCTATACTTAAAATCAAACTTGATCTCTTCATGGATGGTCTTAGTGACAGTATTATTATACTAATAAAATTGGCTGGATGGAGGTAATGGGGAAAAATGGGGGACCTCTGTAATGATCTCAACAAGAAAGATTAAAAAAACCACAAGCTCTGTAGTTAAAAGATTGGGTTCAAATCCCAGATTCCCACTTACTCATTGATTGTCCTTGTCAGGTTTCTTAACTGATTTTAAGTGTTGGGTTTCTTCTGTGAGTTATGATTTAAGTAAGAATACTTTTGTCATGTTGTGCTTTTGAAAATTAAATTAAATAATAAAAGTTTTGGAACACTGCCTGAATTGGATGCTAAGTTTATGTGCTAATAATAATATGCCTTACTGTACTCCTAATATTTTTTAGTTTATATTTTAAAAACTGCAATAAGATATCCACAAATTTATTATTAGGGAAGAGAAATAAATATCTAATGATGGCAAAGATTGAAAATAATTGTATGAAGTTTAATGAAACAAAAATTCTTGGGCTGAAGCAAAAATTGTTTTCTCTATAACGTTTAGCACTTTGTATAAAATAGCTAAATCTGTTTCTTCTGATTCTGACCATATTACCAACTATGGCTTACAACAGGTTTTGAAGGATGCTGTAATGAATAATTTTTTTTACAAGGGCAGGGTGGGGGAGTTTCCATAGTCAATAATCAGCATTAACCTTTAGGATAACATGTACATTAAAATTGAAATGCGTATAGGATAGATTTTCCTCAGTTTGTCTTTGTTTAAAAAAATAAAAACAGTTATATAGGATTCTTTTTTACATCAACATTTTTTAAATTCTTAATGAAAGGACCAGACATTTAATAATTTATAATGTATTTGTTGTTGGAAAACTGTATGAATTTTCCTTTAATCTCTGGAATTGCCTTTCCCCCACAATTCCACTCCCCACTCTAGTGTGTGAAAGAGGGCATTTAAGTATCCAGCATTACAGAGTACAGTGTGGATTACTGTAATTAACCGTACATCTCCAAGCAACATATAGCTATTATGCAAAAACAATTATGAGCAAATACAGCAGTTGAGAGGAATATGCAAATGGAAAATCCACTCAAGGTCAGAGTGAGAAAAACAAAATGACATCCTTTGTTGGTTTCAAAATGAGTAATTCATTTCTATTGCACAGTAAAATTAAAATAGGAGTTAAAGAAAATCAGTAAGATAAAATTTAGATACTTTACTCCCTTCTTTCTTCTTTAGCTGGAAAATAATTCAGTGAATTTTGCCACTACAGAGAAAAGGGAGACTTATTTACATTGTATATTTTCCCTCCTGGAAAACTACACTTCTATTTCCTAACATTCTCCCTGACCCCCCTTGTATGTAATCTAATGAAAGAAAATGGTATGTCAGTGATAGAATATTACTCTAGAAATTTTTCATGGTCTTTGTGCTTTTCATACTTTTATTAATGGTTGGGTGACCTTGAGGAAGTGTTTTTTCTAAACTTCTCTTTCTACATTTTAAAAAAGTATAATATATATTCATTTTTTTCTGGAGGATAAAAAGTTTGTTAATTGGTCAGTAGATATATTTAGATAGGTAAACCCTATAGTCATCATATTTTTTTTTAATCTTTCTCTTTTGTGGGGGCCTCAGGTACAGAGGGATCACCTAATGATATTCTTCAGTTTACGGCACCCTGCCCTCATACCTCACCCTTTTTCTTATGTATTTTCCCTACTCCCTACTTTTCCTTTTATGCACTTTTTAAATGTGGACTTGTATGACCTTGTTTCATATAAAATATATCCCATGGTGCATGCTTAATTTGCATAGGTATAACTCGGTTTCTTTTTTCAATCAATCCTATGTTTAAAATACCTATGGATTCTAATTCAGTGCTTCTAAATACTGCATAGGATTTTATTGTTCAAATTCACTAGAGTTTACTTATTTATTATGCTAATGTTGCCTCCAGTTACCTTAGATTGCCTCTAAGTCTCTGTAACTGCCAACAATGTTGCAATAAAGCTTTCTACTTTATGTACCTTTCTGTACATGTGCAGGAATTTTTCAAAAGCTTAAAACCATGACTGGACTGGCTGGGTCAAATGAAATGTTTAATTAAATTTATTTAATCTGATCTAATATGATTAAATTGTGTGTGTATACTGTATATAGAGATGTTTGTATTCCACAAATTTTGAGAATTAGTATTTTTGTTGATTGTGTTGTGTATTTACTCTATTTTAAGTTTCCAGATATATGAAGCTTTTATTTAATTAGTAAATTTCATGTACAGAGCAATTTTAGGTTCACAGTAAGATTGAGTAGACAGTAATAAGATTTTCTGTATACTGCCTCTCCCCACACACATGCAGGCTAGGCTCCCTTAACAACAGCCTCCCTTGCCACAGTTCTGCATTTATTGCAATTGATGAACCATTATTTGATAACATCATTACCACCCCAAGTTCATCGTTTTACATTAGGTTTCTCTCCTAATGTAAATTCGATGGGTTTTTTAAAAAATGTATAATGATATATATCCATCATTTTAGTACTATACCAAATAGTTTCACTGCCTTAAAAGTCTACTGTGCTGTCTATTCATGCCGCCCTCACCCCTCCTGTCGGGCAGCTATTGATCTTTTCATTGTCTCCATAGTTTTGCTTTTCCTAGGTGTCCTATAATTGGAACGATACAGTATGTATCCTTTCAGATTGGCTAATTTAACTTAGTAATATGCATTTAAGTTTCCACCATGTCTTTTCACAGTAGCTCAGGGCTTGGTAGCTCATTTATTTTCAGTCCTGGATAATATTTCATTGTCTGGATGTACCAGTTTATTTATCCATTCACCTATGGAAGGTCATTTTGATTGCTTCCAAGTTTGGGCAGGTATGAATAAAACTGCTATTGGACATAAGTTTTCAATTCATTTGGGTAAATACCAAGGAATGTGATTGCTGGGTTGAATGGTTTAAATATGTTTAGTTTTGCAAGAAACTGCCAGTGTCTTTCAAAGTGACTGTACCATTTTGCATTCCCCATAGCATTGAATGAGTGTTCTCATTGTTCCACATCCTTGCCCAGTATTTGGTATGTCAGTGTTTTGGAATTTTGCCATTTTAGTAGATATGTAGTGGTACCTCATTGTTGTTTTAATTTGCATTTCCCTAACAATATACATTGTTGGACACATATTCAAATGCTTACTAGCCCTTGTATATCTTCTTTGGTGAGACATCTTTTCAAGTCTTTTGCCCATATTTGTTGGGTTTTAAGACGTCTTTGCATACAGAATGGGGCAAATGTAGGTTTACAGTTTTGAGTATGCAAAACACACAGTTTATTCTTTTATTATTATTTATTAATTATTGAATTATTTTCCATCTGAACAACTTTAAACCTACTTTTACCCTACCCTATATTTTGGATAATAGTCATAACAGATGTGTCTTTCGCTAATACTTTCTCCCAATCTGTGGCTTGTCTTCTGAATCTCTTTGTGTGAAATCTTTTAATCTATTTTTTCCCTAATTTTATTTATTATGACCTAGAGTGATATGTCCCTTTTAAAATTGAATGGAGCTCCTTTTTTTAGCCTCATCCATGGTCATCCTTTGTGAATGTTTTATGAATGCTGCAAAATATGTATTGCTTTGAATAGGACATGTAAAGATCAACATAATGTGCTGTTTAATAGTTTAGGCTCTAGAATTTTGAATAACTGATTTGGAAACCCTGTTTATCCACTTCTTTCTGAGCAAACTTGAGAAAATTATTTAAACACTCTATTCTTCGTTTTTCCATATGAAAAACTGAGTGTGTCCCAAAAGAACACACTCCATAGATTTAGACTGATGATTAAATGAATTAATTAGGTTAGGTACTTACACAGTACCTGGTAATGTATTAAATTATCTCATGATTAATATTTATGAAGTTGGAATTGAATTGTATACTCACAAAGGGTAAATTGTATGACATTTAATTTGTATTTCAATAAAGATAAAGATGTTAAAAATGGTTACTGCTATAAAGGCAAAGTAGAATTGGTGGGTATTGAGAGTTTGTGTTAATTTTACTAAAATATTGACTGAAATTTCTAAAACATATATTTTTATATTTTATTGGTTTTTTACAGAGAGGAAGGGAGAGGGATAGAGAGATAGAAACATCGATGAGAGAGAAACATCGATCAGCTGCCTCCTGCACACTCCCCACTAGGGATGTGCCCGCCAATCAAGGTACATGCCCTTGACCGGAATCAAACCTGGGAACTTTCAGTCCACAGGCCAATGCTCTATCCACTGAGGCAAACTAGTTAGTGCTCTAAAACATTTTAAAAAATTTAATAATAATATAACATATATTTTAAACATGAATTGAGTATTTCCATATGCCAAGTTATTAACTCATTTAATCTTACCACAGTCAGAAGAAGCACCTACCATTAGTATCACCTCTTTAATCATAATGAAATCAAAACAAAAGAGGTTAATCAATTCAGTAATCACACAGCCACTAATTAAACCAATATATTGATCCAGGCTATCAGGCTTAAAAGAGCCTACTTTCAACCAAATGTTCCTAACTGCCACTGTCCATCCTGTGTGTGCAGCTACAATGGGCTTCATGAGAGGAAGGTGAGGTGAAAGAGTATAATTTTTTACATATCAATTCATTTCAATGATGTAGTAGTAATGACTAACATATTATACTAAATGTATTATATACAAAATTAGAATAGATGACTAATTTTTATGGTGCTAGCTAAAATATCAAAAGTACAGATAAAATTGTGATAATTAAGAGGTGCCGAAACAACAACTAAATACTAAGAACTGCCCTGACCGGTTTGGCTCAATGGATAGAGCGTCGGCCTGCAGACTCAAGGGTCCCGGGTTCGATTCCTGTCAAGGGCATGTACCTCGGTTGCGGGCACATCCCCAGGGGGAGTGTGCAGGAGGCAGCTGATCGATGTTTCTCTCTCATCGATGTTTCTAACTCTCTATCCCTCTCCCTTCCTCTCTGTAAAAAAATCAATAAAATATATTTTTTAAAAAATAAATACTAACAACCTGTAGTGAAAATTTTATGTTCTTTAAAAATAAATGTATTAGATTCCACCTATGAGTAAGATCATGTGATACTTGTCTTTCTCTGACTGGTTTATTTCACTTAGCATAAATCTAATGAACAAAATAAACTGCTGAACAAAATAGATCCAGAGACACAGAAGCATGGAACAGACTGTCATGTTTCAGAGGGAAGGTGGGGGTGGGTGGGAAGAGTTCAATCAAGGAACTTGTAAGCATATATGCATAACCCATGAACACAGACAATAGTGCGGTGAAGGCCTGGATTGGAGGAGGGGTGGACTAGAAGGGGTCAGTGGGGGAAAAAGAGGGGACATATGTAATACTTTTAAAAATAAAGATTTAAAAAAATAATAAAATAAAAATAAATGTATGCCCATGATAAGCTCTAAACTGCTACTACCTCTCCCATCATGTTGGAATGGAGTAAGTTTTATATGCATTAGACAGAGACTGCTTACTCACTGCTTTGTGGTACTTCTTACCTACCCGTCATCTGTAGACCCTTTACTGTTATTTGACTGTGACAGTAGAATCATATGGCTGTTATAATTTTTATTAGGGGCGCAGTGCGTGCATCTTGAAATGAACTGTGGGCCACCAGGCTGCGGTGGGCACAGAGGCGGGTCTTGGCCCATCCCCCACACCCCGGTCCTCTATGTGCCAGCAGCCCCGCTACTGCTACCATGGCTCCCGTGTGCTGACGGTGCCAGCCCCACTCACACTCACTGATGGCGCGGAGCAATTAGGGCCAGCGCCAGCAGTGGGTGCAAGCTGTGGCTGCTGCCCTGATTGCCCCTCAGGAGCGGGGGGAGGTGGAGAAGCCCTGAGTGGCAATCAGGGCTGGCAGCTGCTGCTCAAACCCACTGATGGTGCTGAGCAATCGGGGCTGGTGCCAGGCGCCAGCAGCGGGTGCAAGAAGTAGCTCTGGTACCAGCAGCTGGTGCAAGTGGGCCAGCGCTGGCAGCAGGTGTGAGCGCTGGGTAGGACTATGGCACGTGGGAGCAAAGAATTTTCAGTAACCACCAGAGGCTCGCCCAGATAACAGCGACCGGCATCCCAGGTTGGTCTGGCGCTCCCGCTCATCTGCTCCACCATCCCGCCGCGGCCAATGCCCACCATGCTCCACACTCTGCCACCTGCTGCCAGTGCCCACCATGTCTCGCTTGTGCCCTCTGGTGGTCAGCACATGTTATAGTGACCAGTTGTTTGGCTGTTTAGTTGTTCCGCAGTTTGGTCTACTTGCATATTAGGGTTTTATATATATAGATACCCAAAACAGTAGCTTTTGTAGCATTACACAGGACATGAGGGCAGATTTCTTATATAATAAAAGCCTAATATGCAAATTGTTCGACCACTTGCTATGATGTGTGCTGACCACCAGGGGGCAGCACAGAACATGGCGGGTGTCGGTGATGCAGCACTGGCAGCAGGCGGCAGTGGAGGCACTGCTGGCCCCGATGGGCCCCAAAGAGAGCTGGACCACAGCGGCACGATGGAGCAGGTGAGTGGGTGGTGCCAGGTTATGGTGATGTGCCAAGTAAGGCTGTGGGGCTGTGAGCTGGAGCCCTATCCCTGCAGGCCACCCCAAGGGACCCCCCACCTGTGCACGAATTCATGCACAGGGCAATCTAGTATAACATATTAAGAGTAATAGAGTCTGTTTATTAACCTCTGAAAGACTGCATAATTTAAATGAATTCATTCCACCACTATTCTATCTTAAAAGAAAAGATTACCTAAAAATTATTTTGCTCTCAGGAAAAACATGAATGTCAATTAAGTGTTGAAGTGGGCTCTTTACATTATTTTATATGTCATATTAGACTTTAACATAAATTAAACTAAGTGGTATTTTTTCTGAGATAAGTTGCAAATCTGCAAGTCAAGAGAAAGTTTGGACTTGACAAATATCTTGGTGGTATTCTTTTTTTCATATGGCTATTATAATTTACTAGTGACCCAGCATGCAAAATCGCACGGGACCCGGGACCCCAGACCCTGCCATGCCGCGGAACTCTCCCGAGTCCTGCGGGTGCCGAGAGACCCAGAGTCAAGTCCGGGCCCACCCGCGTGCGCTTTGCCGCGCACAAAGCGCCATTCACCCGCATGTGCACGCAGCCCCATCCATCTGCAGCCCCATCCACCCGCATGTGCCTCACTGTGCACGCAGCCTCCTGGTGACCGGTCTTTGGTCCTTACAGCATTAGGGCCACTGAGTTTTTATAATATAGATAACTAACAAGATATTTAGCCTAGTTTTTTAAATGACTACACAACTGTTTAGAATTAATTTAAGCACATGGTAGAAAAGAAAATGAACATTATTCTTGGTATTTAATATAAAAGATAGCATTACCTAAATGCTTTTTTGAAATAGCTGAAATGTTAGAAATGTAGTGTTTCATGTTTCGATGAATTGTGACAATTACAAGTGCTCTAAGGATATACTTTGGAGGTTTCATCCAGATTAAAATAATAAAAACATACAAAGAAAGGATTAGACAAGTCATTTTAGGAAAGGTATTAAATAGGAATAAAATAAAAAACAGTAGATTGATACTACAATAGGAAACTACGACATGCCCTGTTTAAAATGCAGCACTATATTGTCATGATTACAGTAGATAAAATAATATAAGATATTGTTACATATCATTACCTCTTTTCATGTTTACTATTAAGATATAATTAAGGATTCCATATGTTAAAATATGTGCAAGGAACTTTTGGAAAAAATATAAAATGTATTCTAGAACTGAGAAGAACTGTCATTCAAAGACTCAGTAGTCACAATAAAGGTTGTTATAAGGAAAATATTAGTTTTTCTCTATCCCCCTAGGATGAAATATATGATTATATTGACTATTTTCAAAAGTTTCCTGAATCCTTGTCAGTGGCAGGATATAATGAGAGTTTAATGAGAAGTACCATTAGATTGAATGAGCGTATTAGATTTATCTCAGATAGGATTCTTATATTACTGTCCACCTTGAATAAAAAAGCCTTTTTGATATATTAGTACTTATTGAGCTGAATTAAATTTAATCACACTGAGGTTTTATATTATAAATTCACAGGATCAAAGCTGAATGGCTACATGTCTCAGAAAGACTATAAACATCTATATATATAAAAGGCTAAGTGATCATCCAACCATCCGACTGGCAGACTGGCTGGTATACATGATAGGCACTGACCACCAGAGAGCAGACTCCCAACACAGGAGCCGCTGTGCTGCGGTGACTTGGCAGGGGTGGTTTTCGGATGATGCACCCCAGAACCAGAGAGGAGGGAGCCCGAGTCCTCATCGGGCCATGCAATTCCACCTTTGGCCATGGGTTATGTTATTGCTGGTGCACTGTTATCCCCAAATTTGGTTTACTGCCAAGCTGCGGTGACTTGGCAGTGGCAGTTCTCGAGTGACACACAAATCTTTTTTCTAGTTAATTTCCTTTCAATGTGCATGAGTCTGTGCACTGAGCCACTAGTTTTTAATAAATATTAAAGTATTACATACCACTCTGCAAGGGAGATAATTGTTAAACATTCAGACTAGAATGATTCATACTTTATCTTTAGGAAAAAGAGGTATATTTTTAAGAGTTAAGGAAACTGTTTCTAATGGAAATTTTATTAACTGTTGTAAAATGTGGAAGCACCAGGTATTGCTTCTCCTAATCTTATCTCTTTCTATCTATTTATGGTTGTCCAAAAAAATCTATTTTTTTAAAATTTACAGGATGAAATAAAAGCATATAGGAAGTATAGGTCTTATCACCCCAAAAAATAGTCTTATGTTACCCACTAATAGCGTTTGAATGTGTCTTAATTATAATGCTAGCCTTTATTAAACAAACAAACAAAACAAAAGCATGTGTAGGTAAACAATTTTATAGAAGTTTCATTATATTTTCACTTAACCCTGTATCGTTTTATTAAATAATAATGAATAATAATTTTATCTTATTTTTATCGAAATAATTTTAAAGAATAATTACAAAGCTATTATCATTTTATTTTTATTCACCAATTTTAACTTCAATATCAATGTTTTTTATGTTTTCTGGCTATTATCTATTATAATCATCATTTACCCAATGGATCATTATGCATGTAAATTAAACAAAACATGACTAAATATGAATATATTTTAAAATTATTTAAAGGTTAAAGTTATCATGGTGACTAGGAGTCAGGTGAACAGAGTAGTGAACCAAATGAAGAAATTATTAACATGCTGTATAATTTTCCTTATTTACTTAAAGTCTTCCTAAATCCTCTTGATTATTTTATTCTTAAATTTTAAAAATGTTTATCATACTTAGAGAATTTAATGAAAATGAAATAAAATCAGTGTCCTTCATAAAATCTTTTATATCCTTTATTGAGATCTAATTCACACCATAAACCACCCTTTCAAAATGTTCTATTCAGTGGTTTTCAGTGTATTTACAGGGTTGCGCAACCATCATCACTGTTTAATTTAGGATATTTTCAATGCCCCATTTTTAATCCCCTTCTCTACTCTCCCAAGATTATTTTGGCTATTCTGAGTTCCTTACTTTTTTTTAAAAAAAAAATTGTTTTGATTTTTAGAGAAAGAGAAAGGGGGAAGAGAAAATTCGATTTGTTGTTCCACTTATTCATGCATTCATTGGTTAATTCTTGTTTGTGCCCTGACTAGGGATTGAAGCCACAACCTTGACATATTGGGATGAAGCTCCAGCCAACTGAGCTACCTTATCAGAGCCATTTCCTTGCCTTTCAGTGTCATTTTAGTATCATCTTATCAGTTTCTGTAAATAAAGAAAAGCTACTTGGATATTTACAGGGATTACATTGAATCTGTAGAGAAATAGTTTCCTTAATTTCATTGTTACATTGTTTGTTGCTAGTGTACAGACATCCAATTTATTTTTGTATATTGATCTTGTGTCCTGCAGCATATCTGAATTGGTTTATTAGTCCCAATAGTTCTCAAGTAAATTCCTTACGATTTTCTCTATATAAGATTACGGCATCTGTCAATAGAGATAGTTTTACGTTTTCCATTACAATCTGGATGATTTACTTCTCTTTCTCTGAGTTTCCATGGCTAGAACTCTTGTACAGTGTTGAACAGAAGTAGTGAGAGCAGATGTACTTCTTTTCTTTTTAATTTTAGGTGGGAGCATACAGTCTCTCACCATGAAGTATGCTGTTTAGCTGTTTTTCATAGTTGTCCTTTATGTATGAAAGCTGAGGAAGTTTTCTTCTAATCCTACCACTTGAGTACTTCTAGCGTAAAAAAAATGTTGGAATTCATGAAGTACTTTTTCTGTATCTATTGAGATAATTGTGTGGGTTTTCTCTGTTATTGTATTACTATAATCTATTATATTAATTGAATTTTGTATGAATTTTATATGGAAATCATACTTTCTCATGATATACAATTTTTTTATATGTTGATAGCTTTGTTCTCCTAATACTTGGGTGAAGTTTTGCATCTATGTTTGTAAAGGCTGTTGCTCTGTAATTTTCCTGCAAAGTCTTTGCCTAATTTGGTATCAGTGTATATTGGCCTTATAGAATCATTGTGGAAGTATTAAATCTTTTTTGTGGAAGAATTTGTGAAAATTGGTATTAATTTTTCTTAAAATATGTTATGGAATTTTACTAATGAAGCCATTGTGATCTGGGCTTTTTATGAGAGGTTTTGTGTTTCTTTTTTAGATTGTTGTTAATTTAGTTTTTTAACTTGTTTAGCTCATTCAGATTTTCAATTTCTTCTTCAGTCAATTTTGGTAGTTTGTGTCTTTTGAGAAATTTGTCTTGTCTTTTAGATAAGCTAATTTTTGACATACAGTTGTTCATAATATCCCCCTTTAATCATATTTATTTCTGTAAAATTGCTGATGATTTTTTTATTGTTAAGATTATTTTAAATTTAGTAATTTGAGACTATCTTTTGTGGTCACTGTAGTTGAAAGTTTTTTTATTTTCAATTACTGTTGCATTCAAGTGTCTGTAGCTGGCCATCTCACCCTGAATGCAACTGATCTCTGGCTAAAATTTTGATAAAAATAAGGAAAACCGATTTATTTAGTTTGAAAGGATAAAAATTCAATTCTGCTTAAATTAGATATTTTTACAAAATGGTGTAGCTAACTCTAAGCATTTACTGAACATGTGCCAAACTCTTGAAGATTTCTTATCCCCAGTGAGTGAAAAGCTGGTAGCTATCTCAATTTGATATTAATTGGTGGCAATTTGCTGGTACTAACCAAGTGATTATACTTAGTGGAGGAAGATATCAAGAGAGAATGAGTGAAAAGAACCATGTAATAGCTGCTCTTAGAGCCCATGAATGAACAGACCTCAGGAGGAAATGAATAGTTTGCTACAACAATTAGCCAAGAGTGATTACTTCAGGAAATGAGTACTCCAACTTGAGTTCTATCACTAACTAAAATATATGAAAAAATAGCAAGGTAATACAGGCTCTTAAACCAAGTGTGTGGTTATGCTGTCTTCCTACCAAGGATGAGGAAGAGCTGTGTTGTTATCACATACAATTACAGGGTCTGCAGAGCTCTTGTCCTACTGATCAGAGAGCATGATGATTCTTGATAGAATAAAAGAATTATTTTCATGAGAAAATAACACTAAATCTGAATATAATATAACCTTTTACCCTAGTGCTTTCTTGTTTATGTGCAGCCTCAACTTATAGAAGTTTGTACTAATTCTTCTCTTGAAATCAGATACTCTCTTGAATAGAAGACATCCTATTCTTTTTCCAATTTCAAGAAAAAAAGTCATTGAGACTAGCCAGTCCCAACCCTAATCTCTCAATAGAATTACTATACAAAATAGTTAGAATAAGTGAACAGCAGAAGGAAGCAATTGATTAATTTTAGGAGGACCAGTAGTAACGTATGAGCTGATCTTTATAGCATTCGTAGGATTTTGACAGATGAATAAAGGAATATGACACTCGCCCTGGTTAGTTTGGCTAGTGGATCAAGCTTTGGCCCTCAGATTAAAGGGTTCTGGGTTCAATTCCTGTCAGGGTTGAGTACTTCAGTTGCAGTCTCCATCCCAGCCCTGGTCATGGTGTGTGTGGGAGGCAACCCATTGGTATGCCTTTCCCCCATCAATGTTTCTCTCTCTGTGTCTATCCCCCTCCTTTCCACGCTCTAAAAGTTAATGGGAAAATATCCTTGGGCTAGGATTAACAACAACAAAAAGAGAAAAATGACACTTTAGGGAGACTGACTTGTTTAAATAACCTCTGGGTCTTGAAGTGCATAGCATTTTAGGAACAATGAATCAACTTTTGTAAGGCGAGTGTACATGTACCAAGCAGAACGCCCTGAGATCCAGTTGAAAACACAGATTGGTTTTAGAATTTGAAGTGCATTAAATACTAAATTAAAAAGAGTTTACAATCAACAATAGAAGTAAGTCTGTAAAGGTGATTGAGCATGATGAATATGAAGACATCCTTATTTGGGCAAAACAAGCTTGATAGCAATGCAGAGCATAGTAAAGGAAAAGAATCAATAGAGGCCATTGTGACAACCAAAAAAAGAGATGAATTGAAATATCTTGAGCTATGATATGACAGTGGAAAAGAGAAAGGAGAAAATAATGGGATATTTTGGAAATAGTATTAACAAGATGTGGCTTTGGATTTGGGGGGAAAAAGAGGGTAACAGTGACATAGGTTTCTATATTGAATAAATAAGTTATATATTTTCTCTTGAGATGGAACTTTAAAAAACTGGAATGTTTGTGGGGATAGGATTAAAAATTATTTTTGTATATTCAGTTAAAGATACATAGATAATTAGCATATATAAGTATCTAAAGACAGATGGAAATTCATTTCTGAAGCTAATATAGGACTGAGGTTATCAGCACATGCCCAGAGTTATTCAGATGGACATATATAGTATAGGGAGATCTTTGTTCCCATCTTTAATCACTTTATTATATAAGTGTAATATTTTCTCAAAATGCATTTATCTACAGTAGTTGTCTCAATGTCTAAATTATCAAGCAATAATAATTAAGAAGGTAATGAAGTACAGAGTCAGGTGCAGTTTTGATATATTTTTTAAATATATAATCTCTGTTAATATTCTTTATTCATTATATTGAAAAAGATCACTCAAGTACAAAGAATGCCCCCCATGGTCAACTCTATTCAATACCCTTTGATTGCTTTAAATGTATTGCCAGTGTCGACCTTCATAAAATTGTGAAGGAGAAAAAGGGTTATCTTTAGAATCTCTTAGTCTTACTTTTGGTATGCAATCCTCTTCTAACTCCCAGTGGTTGTCCAGCATCCTTCAGAGTGACATATATTTAATTTAGTAGGTCTTATTCTTAGCTTCGCTTCCCCATAAAATCATATTTTATGTTCTTTATGTCCATTTCTGCAGGACCATATGCTAGGTTAAGTTGGTTCTCTTGAAAACAGGAATTGCATGTATATATATATATATATATATATATATATATATATATGTGTATATATATATATATATATATATATATATATAAAATCATCTCTATATCCATCACAGTAATTAGCACATATAAGATACAATGTCATTTTGTTGAGTGAAGAAGTTAAATAATGGATGTGAGATGTAAAAGGTCAGTGTTTTCTTGTGCAATATCTTCTACCTCTTGCTTCCAGAACATCTGCTTCTGTGTAAGTTCTGCTTTGTCTTCAGTGTTATCTACTATACTAAGAATTAGGAAAATACTGTAAAAATTGATACAATGTAAATAACATACTATTCATAGAAAGTTACCAGGAGTGGACAAAGCATCTGGGTATAAAACACTAAATATATTTGCAGGACTTCTGGGAGGCACAGAGGAAAACCATATCAGAACTGAAGCCATTGATTAATAGATCTGAGGAGAGTCAATTCAAAATGAGAAAAAAAAATAATTCTAAAATGAAGATATTGTTATTATATCACTTTGTTTCTTCAAGTTTTACTAATATCTGATTTTGAACAGTCAAATTACCCTCTTACTCTTGGTAGTGAGTTCTCTTTAACTACATTGACATACATCTAGGTAAAACTAATTTCAGGTGCATGAAGATAAATTCTTAATGTAGAGCTTAAATAGCAGTGAAATTACTGTAGACTAAATTTTTAAAATTAGCAAATTTTAGAAAGGGTGCTATTGATATATGTCCTTTTACAAACCAAAACAAACATCTTAATTTGTTTTATTACCGTTTATAGCCTTGGGAGTAATATTGATTCCAGTAAGACCCATACAGGGCAAAAGGAATTCTAGATTAAATGCTGTTTTTAAGTAATCAATTGTATGTAGTATTCTTAACTATATTTTGATGGTTTGAATTTTTTAATTGGCTTGCTTTAATATGTTTATTGTTTTTTTATTACATACATATTGTTTTTCTTATACTATCTTCAATTTATTTGTTATGACAGCTTTGGAATCATGTAGAAGCAATAAAAAGTGATCACTGTTTGATATAGAAAAATCAAGTTGCCATTGTGTAAATGTGTTTGTCTTTTTGTTTTGTGTGGGGTGTGTGTGTGTGTGTGTGTGTGTAGCTGAGTCCATCTTTTGTGGTAAGCTACAAAGTAGCTTGCTGAATAGTTACCAGAGATCTAAGTTATTCTCTTCACCTAGCCTGTAAAACTTTCTTTGTTATCTTTTGGCCAACTAAGAAAAGTTAATAGGTTTTTGTTTGCATATGTTCTCTCCTTTATTGCATCTCTGATAAATGCTCTGATCATTAGTATTGACAGAACAGGTTGTACCAATTTACTAAAATTCACATGAGAGGGCCAACCCGGGGAATTTATTTGCTTTCTGATGGCATATTACATTTCTTCCCTGAAGCAATTTCATGTCTCGGGAGTGTTTCTTCTCATTAAGAATTATTTCCATATCTGTTGAATACTGTAGTTTAGTCAGAAATGAAAAGCATCTGAAGAAGCAAATGCCTTTAAAAACTTATGCAATGACCATATTTGAATATTATTTTTAACCCAAATGAATCATTGAATCAATTTTTCTCACAATAGTAATGAAGAAGGGAAAGGATCAATAAAAGTACCTTCAGCCTCACAAAAAGGGCATGTTCTTTTATTAAAAGTCTATATTCAATTACTGTATATACAAACACTAATATGTGTCAGCCCATGGCTATCAGATAGTTAATATGTTTAACTTACAATACTGAGTAGTGTATTTTTTTTCTTTATTGATTAAGATATTACACATGTGTCCTTATCTCAATTACCCCCTCACCCACCCCCTATTCATGCCCTCACCCCCCTGGTGTCTGTGTCCATTGGTTAGGCTTAGATGCACTGGGCCTCTAGTTCTTTAATTAAAATGAAATAAAATCAGCTTAGAGGTTATTCAATGTAATTTATCTGTCTCTTGTAATTAATTTGAGTTTAATATTTTTCATATCAGAGTTTCAATATTATAGGATTACAAAAATTACAAAAAGTACATCATTAACTTCCTAGGAAGCTAAATTCTCCCCCTTGAGTCATGCATTATTTTATAATTAAATTTATTGGCATGACTTTGGTTAATAAAATTATATAGGTTTCAAGTGTACAATTCTATGATACATCATCTGGATATTGCATTGTATGCCCACTACCCAAATTTAAATCATCTTCTGTCATTCTATATTCTACTCCCTTTATCCTTAACGAACTCCCAGCACCCACACTGTTTTCTGTGTCTATGAGTTTTTATTTGTTTTTCTTGTTTGTTCATTTGTTACTTTCAGTTTTATATTCCTCATATGAGCGAGATAATGTGGTTCTTAATTTTTTCCAAACAAGCTAATTTTTAAATGTTAAGGCATTACAGATTCTTTCCTCATTTCTATATTATTGATTTTTACAATTATGTACTATGCAGGAAAAACAAACAAAGAAAAGTTGCCTGCTGTAAAGAACTTTTATATTTTTTTTAAAATCCTGTATTCATTTATTTTTAAATATATTTTTATTGATTTCAGAGAGGAAGGGAGAGGGAGAAAGAGATAGAAAAATCAATGATGAGAGATAATCACTGATTGGCTGCCTCCTACATGCCCCCCAAGGGAGATTGAGCCCACAACCCGGGCATGTGCCCTGACCAGGAATCTAACAGGACCTCCGGGATCATAGGTCAACACTCAACCACTGAGCCACATAACTATTTATTTAAGATAAAGTAATTACCTTTGAGACCATGCAAATGTTAAAAAAAAATGACTATGGTAGGTTCTACTTAATGTATACAAATAATAATTAGGTTAAGATAGTGATATTATCATTTCTAATAAGAGGTATTGAAAATTCAAAGACGATAATAAACTATTTTTTCTATTATATAAAGTTTGTTATAGGACTATAACATACTTTTAAAAGTTAATAAATTACTTTTTTCTATTATCTAAAGTATGTTATAGGAATACTAGAGGCCCGATGCACAAAATTCATGCATGAGGGGGTGGGGGTTCCCTCAGCCCAGCCTGCACCTTCTCCAATCGGGGATCCATTGGGGGATGTCCAACTGCTGGTTTAGGCCCAATCCCGCTGGCTCCTAACCACTCACCTGCCTGCCTGCCTGATTGCCCCTAACTGCCTCTGTCTGCCTGCCTGATCATCCCTAACCTGTCTGCCTGCCTGCTTGATCGCCCCTAACTGTCTCTACCTGTCTGCCTGATTGCCCCTAACTGCCCTCCCCTGTCGGCCTGATCTCACCCCCAACTGCCTCTGCCTGCATGATCACCCCTAACTGTCCTCCCTTGCCAGCCTGATCTCCCTCCCAGCTGTCCTCCCCTCCTGGCCTGATCTCGCCCCCAACAGCCCTCCGCTTCCAGCCTGATCTCGCCCCTAACTGCTCTCCCCTGCCAGCCTGATCTCCCCCAACTGCCCTCTCCTGCCAGCCTGATTGCCCCTAACTGTCTTTGCCTCAGCCCCCACCACCATTACTTTGTCTGGAAGGAAGTCGGACATCTGGGAAATGGCTGGTCGACCTGGTCTAATTAGCATATTACCTTTTTATTAGTATAGATGGATTATATAGGCTAGGATTACTTAAATGGGGTGGGGGAGCCTTTTTCGGCAGGAGGAGATGCTCTTGGCAGACAAAAATACATAATCCCTATAGCTGGACTGAGCCAGCCATATGCACTAAACTGCCAAACTGGTCATTAAAAAATTGAACCACTTTCTTACACCTTACACCAAACATCTGTTGCCCTTAAAACCCCTCCTCAGCCCCCACCTTAGGTTCTGCCTTCACATTTCACCCAGATTTGGTTCTGATTGGATGGTTTCTATACCAGTCAGCATCAAAAGCTCTGCCTACTAGGCAGCCATTGGCTCCTTTCAGTTCACCCAGATTTGGTTCTGATTGGTTGATTTTTATGCCAGTCAGCGTCTCTGGGCCTATCTCCATACCTGATCAGAGAGGCGGGGGTGATCAGCAGCCCCAGTGGAAGCCCCAAGAGAAAAAGGCATGGCTGCTTTCCAGGCCCCAGAGAAAGAGAGAGGCAAGTGCTGATCAACAGCTGCTTCCGAGGCTACAGATCAGACCTGCTTCTCTCTCCAGACCTCTCTCTGGGCCTGATCTACAGCCCCCTCGGCAATCAGTGCTGACTTCTGGTTGGTTGAGCCTTCAGTCATTTTGGACATTATGGACACTGGGTTTTTATATATTAGCATAGTTGGAGTTTTTATTAGCCATCTGGAAGTAGCGTGTCTTGTTTCATTTATTTGTTTTTAGAATTCAAAGCATTAAGGAAAAGAGAATAATGTAAAATGCCAAAATGAAATAGCAAAACTTACTAAAGCTTTAAAAAGTAATCAGTCAGTAAAAGGAAAAGGATTTAAACTACCTTACTGATGTCAAAAGTGTGATAGTAAGTGGTAATTCCATATCAATAATATCTAATAAGATAGATACATGTTCTCATAGAGATTATTAGATGCTGATAGAACTCTGAGAACAGTTATTTATTAGATAATAATTAGCCAGATGGCTAACACAAATCCCATAAGTTAAAAACATTGTGGCAGATGAGTTCATAATAGCATGAAAGTTATTACAAGTTAGTAAATTTCAAAAAAACACAAAGTAATTTGCAAAGCAAAATTCTTTATAATCAGTGGATATATTCTGATTAACATACTTCCATTAAAAGTTACTATTTCCAAGAGGGTTAATATAATTCTATTTATATCTTCACAGTGGAATTATCTCACAAAAATATCATTGATAAAATATCAAAGATTTGGAAATTATTGACAAGAAAGATGCTTTAAAATTCAGATTTTTTCCCACCGTGTTGAAATTCAGATTAGATCATTATCTTAATTTCTCCATTTTCAAGCTAATCTTTGCACCGCTGATTTTCATCATTCATTCATTTAGGAGACATTATCATCTAACTATTATAGGCTGTAATTGAGGTACTGGGAACACAAAGACTAATACATTTAAATATATTCAGATAAATGTAGGGACAATGAGTTATTATTCATATAATTTAATCAATACATACCAGAAACCTGAATCATTAATTCCACCTCAGTTCTATTTTTTCATAGGAATTACTTTAGATCATTTATTACAGAATTATTTCAACTTTTCACATAATTTTACTGACTAGAGTTTTAAAATATGAATACTTTAATATGGATGAGTTAAACAAATTTATCCCCATTTGAAAGTAGAGTCTCAGGCTCTGCTGTGTAAAATAAGCCATCATTTTTCATATGATTATTGAATTCCAGGCATTCTAGATAAAACTTTGGAGTGTATTTTATCCAACCTTGTAAGATATGTTGGTGTTTCTTCTATAACCTCCCCTTTGGGGATAGGGATGAACTAGGAAGGTTGATTTAGGTATTTGAAATATGGATGACAGAAGGGAAAGAAAGTGAATGAGAATTGGTTTAGAAGACAAATAGCTTTTCCTTTCAGTTTTGCTGAAGGCTGGCTGTGATTATTGGTAGAAGCTAAGATAAGTCAAATAATCAAATATAAAAATTGCAGTGACTCTAGAATAAATTGCTGGGCACTTGAATTTGAAAGCTCTTCTGTTTGATTTAATGTAGTTGAGTTCTGCCTGTATATTAAAGAAGATGAACTAAACCACCGCAAGGGCTTTTGTAAGCTTATTATTATTTCTACACTCCCCCATTAGTAATTTTAGGTGACAAAAAAAAGATGAGTTAATAAAAATATTCATATGGTTTTCAATTATATCATGATTGCTTTTATTGTAGTGTTAAAATATTAGAAGGGTTCTCAGTAAGATACGTAGTTTATTTATCTGCTTGTTGCAAGAAATATGCCTAACCAAGCCAAAAAAATAATTACAAATATATATCTTGTGAATCATTTACTCCTGGAGACACTGCTCCATATAAAGAATGACTTCCTTGAAAATCTACAGTGACTGTATGTTAACTTCAGGATTAAGACCAGGTTTAGTGAGCTGCTATTCCACTCAATGTAACTACAGTGTACACCCAGTCACTTTTTTAAAACCTATTTAAATTTGAAATACATACTCATTAGCTACTACTGTTATCCTATTCATACTATTTCCAAATATTCAGGTGTATGCATGGTGTCTTAAATTTGCTGCATGCATTTCAGGCTCCATTATTTTGCTCACATTGATTCCTCTAATTGAATTCCGTCTGTTCTCTTCCTTCCCTGTCTAAATTACTTTTCAAGATCTATTTAAATTTTACCTTCTTAGACTAGTCCTGCCATTCTCTTTTGCACAGTCCTTCAGAGTCAGTTTATCTCGATGTCACCACTGTAATATTTACTAGCATTATGTCAATGTCAATTCATGGAAAATCTCTATATTTTTTATTTATTCAATATAATTGGAGATAGTAGCAGTAATATCCCATGTGGTTGTTGTGAAGATTAAATTAACTAATACCTGGAAAATATAAACATGTTACAAGTGTTGATTCTTTTGTGGCTGTTATTAATGTTATTTATAGACTACTAGAGGCCCGGTACATGAAAATTCATGCACTGGAAAGGGGGTCCTTCAGCCTGGCCTGCCCCCTCTCACAGTCCAAGAGCCCTCAGGGGCAGGAGGCGACCCAGCGATCAGAGGAAGGCGATGCCCCATCACACCTCTGCTGCTGCCACTGCCAGCAGCGCAAGCCTCGGCCGGCCCTGGTTACCTGAGCCTCAGGCGGCCCTAGGCAACTGGGCAGCCGCCATCTGAGGCTTGCCTGAGCCTTGGGTCGGCCCTGGGTGGCTGGGGGGCTAAAGGGACTGGGGGACTCCGGAGGCAGGTGTGCAGTAGGGATGGGCCCAGCCTTGCTGCGCACCTGCTGCCCAGGCAGGGCTGAGGGGACTGGATGCTGCCATTTTGTGGCTGTGGGTGCCGCCATCTTTGAGGGTGGGGTGGTCAATTAGCATATTCCCTCCTTATTGGCTGTGGGCGCCACCATCTTTTGCAATGGTGTGAGAGTCAATTAGCATATTCCCTCTTTATTAGATAGTATGTGTCAACATACTATTACCTGATATTATTTCTTAGCTATAGTAATTTAATCACTTATATATATGAGTGACATATTTCTCCACTACATTTTGAGCTACTTAAGGCTAAATAAAATATATGAAATAAATCTTTGATATTCTAAATTGCTTTGCATGTCACATAGTAGGAGTCCAAAAAAATGTCCTCAATCAACAAGTGTAATTATGAATGAAAGACCAAACAAAGAAATAAACATTCTTGTCCACATGAATTAATCCTTTTCTCTTCACTCACTTTTCTTCAGATATGTATTTTATAATAATTTTATTTTTTATGAATTTTGTTTATTGTTATACAATGTACTGCAAATGATTTTCATTTATGTCACCTATATGAATGTAAATGAATAGTAAATATTTTTTATGTATTATGAACTAGAGGATATTAACATTATTAGATAAATTTTAAACCACAAATTTAACACTTAACTTATTAAAATAGTGTATACCTGGAGCAAGAAAAATGTAGTTATCTACACTAATAAAAGACAAAGATGCTAATTGACTGTACCTTTGCTACACCCACCAGCCAATCAGAAGAGTATGCAAATTAACCCAACAAAGATGGCCGTTAAATTTGCATACTGCAGGTGAGGCAGGCAGCGCCAGGCACCACCTGGGGAGGCAGAGCCGGCGATTGTCCCGGCCAGAAGTCTGAGGCCTGGGCAGAGGTGGAGCCGGTGATCACACAGGGCTGGAGGTCCCCTGCTCAGGCCTAAGCCCCAGGCCAGAGGCCTTTGGCCTGGGCAGGTTATTAGAGTGGCCTGGGGGTCCCCTGCTCAGGCCTAACACCCCTCTGGCCTGGGCAGGGGCGGAGCCTGCGATTGGAGTAGGCTGGGGGTTCCCTGCCTAGGCCTAGTGCCCCAGTCAGAGGCCTGAGGCCTGGGCAGGGGCGGAGCTGGCGATCGCATGGGGCTGGGGGTCCCCTGCCCTGGCCTAATGCCCTAGCCTGAGACCTGGGCAGGAGCAGAGCCTGCTATCAGAGCGGGCTGGGTGTCCCCTGTCCGGACCTAATGCCCTGGCCAGTAGCCTGAGGCCTGGGCAGGGGCATAGCCAGCGATCGGAGTGGGTTGCAGGCCCCCTGCCCAGGCCTAAGGCCCCGGCCAGAGGTCTTAGTCCTGGGCAGGCGATAGGAACAGACTGGGGTCCCCTGCCCAGGCCTACTACTCCTCTGGCCTGGGCAGGGGTGGAGCCTGCTATCGGAGTGGGCTAGGGGTCCCCTGCCCAGGCCTAAAGCCCCAGCCAGAGGCCTGAGGCCTGGGCAGGGGTGGAGCCAGGTATCACACGAGGCTGGGGGTCCCCTGCCCAGGCCTAACTCCCAGCCTAGGACTTTAGGCCTGGGCAGGGTCCAAGCCGGGGATTGGTGTGAACTACAGAGGAAACACCTTTTCTGACCACTCATTGGCTAAGCTCCCTGTATGCCACCGGTAATATTCTTAGAAACTTGGGTAATAAGAACCCAAGAAGGGGATTTAGGGTTTTTCCACCTCACTCCTGGAGAAAAAAATGAAGGTCTGCTGCTGGAAGGGCTAAGAAATATCATATCCTGCCCTAGCCAGTTTGGCTCAGTAGATAATGCATCAGCCTGCCTACCACAGGGTCTGGGTTCAATTCTGACCAAGAGCATGTACCTAGGTTGCAGGCTCTTCCCTGGCTGGGGTCCAGATCAGCGCTCATGCAAGAGGCAACCAATCAAAGTGCTCCTCTCACTTTGATGTTTCTCTTTGTCTTTCCCTTTCTCTTCCACATTCTCTAAAAATCAATGGAAACATATCCTCAGGTGAGGATAAAAAAAATAAAGAAATGGCATATCCTATGAAAGACACATCTTGAAAATCCCTAAGGAAAGTTGTCATTTTTTCATGGTGAAGAGACTGGAGTCCGTGTTGATGAAAACACCTTGGTGGCTGTGGTGACTGGCAGTGGCTGCAGCAGCGCAGTAATGGGGCTGGCACCTTCCCCTGATCAGCCTGGTCACCTCCCACAAAGGGAGGCCAGACTGCAGCTAAGGCCCGCTCCGCAAGGGAAGCAGGGAGTGGGCCTAAGCCATCAGTAGGACATCCCCTGAGGGCTCCCAGTATGTGAGAGGGGGCAGGCTGGGCTGAAGGATCATCATCACTCCAGTGCACGAATTTCGTGCACCAGGCCCCTAGTTTTATATTATGTGGCTTAGGTAGAAACTTTATTTATAGTCATTAAAGCTTTGAATATGGATTTAACCAACTTATGAAATTAATAAACATCATGTTTTTCTAAATTTATACTAAGTTAACAAAAAGATTAACCAGCAAGTTCATGTTGAAGATTTCTACAGGTCACTTGTATTCCCACACCGGCAGCCATAGTGCTAGATGTGCTGAAAGAACTAGGGTTGTGATGGAGGTTGGGAAAGAAGAGGTGAAGAGAATAAAACACAATTTCACAAAATGAAAATTTAAAAACACCAACAAGAATAGTAGTATTCTTTCCACTGGGCAGGATCCATACTCTGCTCAGTGGAATTATCAGCAGTTGACTTAGCAAACATTCTGGCAACTTTTGTGACAATAAAGTATTTATTGTCTTAACATTGTTTTACCATGTGAGAGTACATGCAGTCGTAACCACCAGACATTGAATCTGTGTTATGTTGTATTCACCTGCCAAACATTTAACATTAGATAGATTGGAGGTCCAATCCATTCTCTACATTTGTCTGATCTGCTTTGTGCACTAGGACTTATATCTATATTGACTCATTAGTGGGCTCCTTTGCCCTCATAATTTTCTCTAAGAGGATCAAGAGCAAGAGATTGGAGTGGGGCAAGAAAAGTGATTTGGGATTATTTATTTCCTTGGCATCCAATCTGCAGAGACTCAGCAGGCTGCCTATGTCCCTTGACCAAAGGTCTCAACTCCGGTCATGTAGCCCTATCATCAAAATCTCCATTGTCATCAGATTCAAGTGATTGCTCATTCCATTCTCAGCAAAAAGTGTTAAAGGGGCCCCTTTTTGACTATACCTGGAGTTCTATGCTTTCCCTTATAGTTCCATGTTTTGCCCATATATTGTAAATAGTCCCTTTGACAGTTTTTTTCAAAGTACACTAATTTTAATGTTCCATCTATTTTCTGCTGGAATCTAAGTACACTAGATGAGTAGATAGATAGAGAGCTCTTAATCATTGGAATCTGTGGTGCTAGTGGGCTTATATTTTAAAATTCCCATTATGTCTATACCTGATGATGTTTTTAAATTTTTAATGCATTTATCTTTTAATTTATTATTGTATATGTTAATAAGTATAGCACTAAGTATAGTTAATAGTCATTGTGTATTTATAGCTGTCAGGCATTGCATTAGAAGGCTTACGCACATTAGTTTACAGCAGACCTATGAAATAGATAATATAATTATTCTCCTGTAAAGATGAAGAAAGTTGAGACTTGCAGAGGTCAAGTACATTTTCAAGGTCACACAACTGGTCAGTAGTAAGGTAAGTGAGATTTAAACCAAGGCGGTATGAGTCCATGCTTGAACCAATACAGTACCAAGTAATATTAATGTATTTTACTGGATAAGTATGACAACACACAGAATAAAATTAATTAGGAAAAAAGAAGTATTTAGCACAATGTAGTTGCCTATTGTAGATGTCACATAAATGATGAACATTTTCATGTGATTTGAAATGTAGCAATAGTTAAAAAGATTGTAGCACTTTGAACAATTTTTAAAAGAAATGTGAGACAGTGTATCATGCAGTAATGTAACATATAAATGGTATGAAACTTAAAACTTAAAGAACTCTACCCAACACTTAAAAAAAATATTCTTTCTATATTTTTAGAAGCCATTTAATTCTGTTTATTTAGGGCCCATAGCAAAACTGAATAACACATCAGAATTGTGTACAGAATTTTCTCTACTTGATGATATGCTGGCATATAAAGTGTGGAAAGTAAATTTATTTTGCTAAAAATCACTTAAAAGGAAAAATCATAAAACTTTAACTCTTACAGAAATAAGCAGTAAAACAATATGAGAGTACAGGGTATATATTTTCTTCAAAAGTTCCACAGTTGTTTTTTCTCTTTGTATTAATCCTATCAAATTAAAAAATTCATAGGCAAAATTTTAGTGTATTGATATCTGCCCCATATTCTAAAATTAGGGTTTCCTCTGGGTCTAATATTTATTTTATTTTTCTGTTGAATTTAGGCCTAAGAGGAAGGATTAATTCACAAAACTATTATGTTCAGCTTAACTGATTATATTCAGATAGATGCTGAATAGGTATACAAATAGCTATTCTTAAAGGGGTACAATGGTATTTACATTGGCCACATTAACTGGTACAGCCACTATTTAATCAAGTAGAAAGTGTAAGTCTAAACCAAATGTTTAAATTGTTTTGCTTGTCCTCACAGGGGAAATTCTACCTTTGTAAACAGCATTTGTTTGTATGAGGAATGAGCAGGAAGTAAAGGAGATGAACTTCAGCCGTCCAAACTAAATAATTTTGAATCTTAATTTCAGGCTTAGCATCATGAAAGAAAGTCATGCTCTTTTCAACTTTTCAGATGATTGAACAAAAGTGCTTAGACTGCATGCATCAAGCTTTTCATGTTTTTGAATATTAGTTATGAATAAGTTCATTCTGAAAGTTAAGAATAAAATATTTTGTTTAAGGAAAAACTTAAAAACAAACCACCAACAACAATAAAAATAATAATAAAGCCCCTTAACACTGGAAGTGGTTGGGGAGACCTGACTGTTTTACAGGGTTAGGAAAAACTGGGGATGCTATCCAAAGTTCAAGGGACATAGAGGGGCCCAGGTGCTGCAAACAGCAGGACAGCTCCTACCTTCCCTCCCTGAATGTGCCCCTCCCGCCCCCTCCCACCCCCACACACACACTGCACACACTTCCCTACACACATTTAGCTGAGTAAATATAAGACAATGCGATTTGAATCATGGATTCCATCTTTGTTCCCTCTGCCATGGAGATAAAATAAGAAGTTAAAAGTGCTTATATTCTTCTGTTCTAAACAACAGCAATTGAGCCTGGAAGGTTAATAAGCACTTATCCTACTTCAAACTCTCTAGCACTAGTCTATGAATTCTAGGATAGTCTATTCTAATGCTTAAATAACCTTTACTGCCATGACAGTCTCTTCTAAACTCTTCATAGTGGAACTTAAGCTTGTTGTCGCTTGCATTGCCAGCACAGCTGAAAGATGACTGATCATTTTCTGCCTAAAGGTCCTTTCAGTTTAGTTTAGAATTGAATTGTTTGCACTTTTGCCTTTTCCAGAATGAGCAATCCAATTGTGCCAGTCATTTTTTCCTTTGGTATTTTCACCTCTTTATATTTAGTTGAAACACTTTATCTTGTTTATATTTGTATTGTTGTGATGGCATCCAGAATTCTGAGTTTGGGTGCGGTGCTTACTTTTCCTTATATATGAAATGAGTTCTTTAACTTGTGTTCTGTAATACTTTGTGCTTCCAGATTAGCTTGCTATCCAAACCAAGGCTTTTCTGAAATATTTTAATACTCATCTTTCTCTATAGTGTAGAAGGAAATATTTTTTTTTTCCTTAAGGACCTTATACTTCTGGGTTTTTGTTTGTTTGTTTTTTGCCTGTTTATTTCAAATATCTCAAAATTAATGCCCTTTAAAATATTCTAGCTATTGTTTTCTCATATATACTCTATTATCTTAAAAAAGTTTTTAAAGTGCTGGTCTGTGCCTGGATTGGTAATAAAATTTATCTCAAACATCCTATATATAATAGGGCTCAATAACTATTTGTCGAATTTGATCATTCATGGTATTGTTAGTGATTTTCTGGATGACCACATATGCAAAAATTATAAGAATGATTCAGACTCACCAGGAAATTGTGGCAGAAGTGAATATCTGTCACCTTATCTTCTTATTCTCAGATACATGTCTACTGAATTATATAAATCAGTCATTCGCATTGATCTCTCTATGTATCTCTTTCTATCATCTACCTCTGTATTGCCTTCTCTCTACTTACTACATTTCCCGCATTTTACTAAATAATTTATTTTATCATTGGGATTAGTTTAGTGCACAGTTTACTAAATCATTTTGGCTGTGATTAGATATAAAAATCATCTCATATTTTATCTACATATTAGAGGCCCAGTGCACAAAAATTTGTGCACTCGGGGGGGGGGGGAGGGTGGGGCCCCTCAGCCTGGCCTGTGCCCTCTTGCACTCTGGGACCCCTCAGGGGATGACCACCTGCTGGCTTAGGCCTGCTCCCTGGGGGATTGGGCCTAAGATGACAATCAGACATCCCTCTGGCAGCCCGGCAGCCCTCGGGGGATGTCCACTTGCCAGCGGGGAGCAGACCTAAGCTGTAGTCAGACATCCTTAGCACTGCTGGGGAGGCAGGAGAGGCTCCCACCACCACTGCTGTACTGGCAGCCATCAGCCTGGCTTGTGGCTAAGCAGAGCTCCTCCCATGTGGGAGCGCACTGACCACCAGAGGGCAGCTCCTGCATTGAGCGTCTGCCCCCTGGTGGTCAGTGTGTGTCATAGTGACCAGTCAGTCCCAGTCTTTCTGCTGTTAGGGTCAGTTTGCATACCCTTTATATACCCTTTTACTAAATAGGATAGAGGCCTGGTGCATGGGAGGGGGCCGGCTGGCTTGCCCTGAAGGGTGTCCCAGATCATCGTGGGTTTCCTGCTTGGGTGCCTCGCCAGCCTGGGTGAGGGGCTTATGGCTGTTTGCAACTGGTCACACCCCCTTCAGGGTGGGGGTCCCCACTGGGGTGCCTGGCCAGTCTGGGTGAGGGGCTGAAGGCCATTTTCAGGCTGGTGGGTGACTGAAGCTCCCAGCCTCTTTTTTTCTTCTTTTTTTTTTATTTTTATTATTATGGGATTTATTTACCTTCTATGGCTGTCACTTGGAGCTGAGAGCCGGCTCCAGCTCTGAGGCTGTAGCTGGCTAAAAGCAGGTATCTTGGTTTGTTTAGCTTCTATAATTGAAACTCTGTTACCATCACTGGCGCTCTAAGCTCTGAGCCCGCTGCCAGCTGAAAGCAGGTTTCTGGGTTTGTTTAGCTTCTATAATTGCAACATTGTTGCATCTGGAGCTCAGAGCTGGGCTGGGGCAGGCAGGGAACCTTGGCTTCCTCCATCACTGGAGCAAGCAAGCCTCATGTTCGCTTCAGCTGAGTGGCTGCCGGCCGCCATCTTGGCTGACACTTAATTTGCATATCTCGCTGATTAGCCAATGGGAAGGGTAGGGAAGTTACAGTTAATTACCATGTTTCTCTATTATTAGATAGGATGCTAAAACATTCATAAGAGTTGTCTTTATTTTAATAACACAAAGCTCTAGATGTTTTTCTACTTTAAAAATTTTAACTGATTAAACTTTATTTCTTAGAGCAGCTTTATGTTCACAACAAAATTGCACAGAAAGTAAAAAGAACCCCATGTACTCCTGTCTCCACACTTGCACAACCTCCCCCACTTTGAATATTAGCATACAATGGTTGGTACATTTGTGACATAATCAATGAATATATATTGACATATCATTATCACCCAAAATTGTTAGTTTACATTAGAGTTTACTCTTGGTGGTAAACATTCCAGGGGTTTATGTAAATGTATAATAATGTGTATCCATTAGTGTATCACACAGAATAGTTTCACTGCCCCAAAAATTCTCTGCATTTTGCCTATTTATCACTCCTTCCCTTAAACCCTGGCAACCACTGACCCTTTTTGTTATATCCATAGATTTTTCCATTTCCATATGTCATATAATTGGAATCACTTTGGAGAAGTGTCTATTCAGGTCCTTTGCCCATGTTTAAATTGGATTGTCTTCCTGGTATTGAGTTGTATAAGTACATTATATATAAGATGTATCATTGGCAAATATGCTCTCCCATACAATGGGTTCTATTTTTATTTTGTTGATGGTTTCTTTTTCTATGCAGAAGCTTTTTAGTTTAATGTATGCCCATTTGTTTATATTTTCCTTAGTTTCCCTTGCCCTCAGAGACATATCAGCTAACACATTGCTGTGAAAGATGTCTGGGATTTTACTGCCTATGTTTTCTTCTAGGATTTTTGCTTTCATAACTTACATTTAAGTCTTTTATACATTTTGAGTTCCGTCTTGTGTATGGTGTAATTTGGTGGTCTAGTTTCATTTTTTGCATGTGCCTAATTTTCCCAACACAATATAATGTTGTCTTCCTATTATTGAGTTTTAAGAGTTCTTTATATATTTTGGATAACAGTCCTTAATTAGATGTGTCTTTTGCAAATATGTTCTCCTAGTGTGTAGCTTGTCTTCTCATTTTCTTGGAATGGACTTTTTCAGAGACGTTGTTTTAATTTTAATGAAGTTCAGTTTATCAATTGTTTCTTTCATGGATTGTGCAATAGGGTTGAATCTAAAAAGTCATTCCAATATCCAAGGTTTTCTTCCATGATATCTTCTAGTAGTTTTGCATTTTACATTTAGATCTGTGGTCCATTTTTAATTAACTTTTGTGTAGGGAGTCAATTGTTTTCATGTGGAAGTCCAGTTTTCCAGCACCATTTCTTGAAAAAGTTATCTTTGCTCTTTGTCAAAGGTCAATTGACTGTGTTCAGATGGGTTTACATCTGAGCTTGCTATTGTTTCATTAAAACCATTTGTCTGTTCTTAAGCCAATACCACACTGCCTTGATGACTATCTTTATAGTAAAAGTCTTTAATCTTGGTAGTGTCAGATGTCTGGCTGAGATAAATCTGACTTGGCCATTTTACGATTCTTGTTACATATTGTTGGATTCAATTTGATAATTATTTGTTAAAGATTTGGGCATCTATGTTTATGAGAAATATTGGTGTATAGTTTTCTTTTCCTTTAATGCCTTTTTTTTTATTCGTTTTGATTATTAGGGTAATGCTGGCCCCATCAAATGATTTAGGAAACAGTCCCTCTACTTCTATCCTCTAAAACATATTGGAGAGAACTTGTATAATTTCTACTTTACATGTTTAGAATTCATCAGTGAACTTAACTAGGACTGGTGCTTTCTTTTTTAAAAGGTTATTAATTTTTATTCAATTTATATTACATGTATAGGCCTATTCAGACTGTCTATTTCTCCTTTGTGTGAGTAACGGAAGGTTGTGTCTTTTAGGGAATTGGGCAATTTCTTCCAGGTTGAATTATTTAATTTAACAAACCTTTGCAAACATATATTATTTACCAGGCACTATTCTAAGCCCTGGGGACACAGAAAAGAACAAGACACTTACCTTGGGCTTACATTCTTGTGGGTGGAATAGGTATCAAGTAGTTAGCAAGAACATTGTATACAGTGATCATTTGGATTGGCATGATAATAAAAGGGGAGGGAGGTTGTTTGTTTTTGATTTACAGCTCAGAGCAAGTCTTGATAAGGAAGCTCAATTGTACTGAGACCTGTATGACAAAAAGAAACTATTTTTTCAACTGGAGATCTGTGATGGGGTAAGACAGTGTAAACAGCAAGTAAAAGGCTTACTGTGGATTTAACTTGGCATTTTAGAACAAAAGAAAGAAGGTCATATGTGTGAAATGTGCTACAGGAATAGTTATATTTTGACAAATGTAGAATAAATATAAAATCTGTCTCAGATGATGAATGTCCTCTTTTCCATGAGGCTCAATCATTTCTAGAAGTTTTAAGAAAAGTACTCCCTAATTATAACTAAACATTTGTTTTCATGTAGCCTTAGAACATTCAGACAGCCTAGAGTAAATACCATATAGTGATTCCTTAAATAAGTATAATAAAAGTTGCTTATAAAATAATTAACCAAATAACTTACATGCATATATGTATAACCTATGGACACAGACAATAGTGTGGTAAGGCCTGGGACGGGGTATAGGAGGTAGACTAGAAGGGGTCAGTGGTGAAGAAAAGGTACATCTTTATAACTTTCAATAATAAAGATAAATCAAAATAAAAAATATATGGAATCACATTACAGAGCTTCAGTTTAAAAACGTTGCCTATAAAATAATTTTAATCTGGTTATAAAATAGAATTACATCTATACTAGAAGCCCAGTGCACAAAATCCGTGCACTTGGGGGTGAAGGGGTGTTCCTCAGCCCGGTCTGCGCCCTCTTACAATCTGGGAGTCCTTGGGGAATGTCCGACTGCCAGCTTAGGGGAGTGGGCCTAAGCTGGCAGTCAGACATCCTTAGCGCTACTACGGAGGTGAGAGTGGCTCCCACCTCCATCACTGCAATCACCAGGAGCCCCTGTGGGAGTACACTGACAACCAGGGGACAGCTCCTGTGTTGAGCATCTGACCCCTGGTGGTCAGTGTGTGTCATAGGGACCGATCAGTTGTTTTGCTATTTGGTCAATTTGCATATTAGCCTTTTATTATATAGGATATATAAAAGCCTAAGCGACCAAACAACCGAATGACCAAACGGCTGGTTGACTGGTCGCTATGATGCGCACTGACCACCAAGGGGCAGAAACTCAACACAGGAGCTGCCCCCTGGTGGTCAGTGCACTCCCATAGTGGGAGCACCACTCAGCTGACTGATGGGTGCCAGATGCCAGGCTCACAGCTGGCAAACACAGCTGCAGCAGCAGTGTGAGCCTCTCCTGCCTCTGTGGCAGTGCTACCAGATGGCAGCACCAGGCCCAGAGGGATCAGGATGAGCAGGAGTGGCGCAGTGCCCAGCTGGGCCTTGGGCTCCTCCCCAGCCACCTGCTGCTTCATGCACTAGTACATCCCTCGGGGGATGTTGGACTGCCAGTTTCAGCCCCATCTTCACAGGGGCTGAAACCGGCAGTCCGACATCCCCCAAAGGGTCCCAGATTGCGAGAGGTCACAGGCCTGATGGAGGGACCCCACCAGTGTAAGAATCCGTGCACTGGGCCTCTAGTATTATAATATATTTATATATTGCATATCAAATTATTATAAAATATGATATATATTTTAATTTTTGCTAAATATACATAATTAATAATATAATATCAAAATATAATATCAATTCAGTATTGTACATCAGACATTATGCTCAGAATTTTTCAAGATTTACTTTAGTTATCAAGTCCATTTTACTGGTAGAAAAATGGAGTCTTAAAATTAATTAAAATAACTGGTCAAATGTCTAGCACAAAAAATGATGACAATAGAATTCTTTTACTTGGCATCTTGCTATTAACTACAAACCTATCATCCCTTCAATCTGATAAAATACATTAATCAAGATAAATGATCACTGTCAGAATTTTTAATGATTTGCAATTCTTTTATTTTGAGACATTGAAAAATTGCAATATTATACTTAATATTTTAGTATTTTCATTAATGATATATTATAAATGTATCTATTGATTTATATGGGTATGATAATTCTTTGTAATTTTTTAAAATATATTTTTCTTGGCCTGAGAAAATGGCGGAGGTTTAGACAGACGTGTTGGTGCCTTGTCCCGGAGCAGATAAGGGCAGGCAGCCGAAACGGGTAGCATACAGCCCGAATAGCAGAGGAGATTCAGCTGAGACAGTCTGCAGCCAGGAAAGACAGAGAAATCCTAGATAAAGGGAACGGTTAGAGGCTGAGGCTGAAACCTCTCCGGGTGCGCCGGCACAGCCGCGGAGATCGTGCCATCTTGGGTGACTGTCACCGGCATCCAGAGACCAGCTACTAACCCAGCAACAACGGCTCTCAAGCAGCGCGACTACGTGAACTCGGAGGAACTCTGCTTCTCCCCACAGAAAGCAGATCCAAGCAACAGCGGGCTCCTGATCTCCACACGCTCTGTCTGAGGAACAGCTGCTGTAGGTGAAGCCTCCCTCCACCAGCCAGAAGAGCCACAACAGCTGTGAACAGCACCCATCAGAAGACCCGCTAACAATAGAGGAGCAGCTGCTACCACAACCGCCTAAGGAGCAACCACAGCCCGAGGAGCCACTGCCACCTAGGGAGCAGCCACTGAACGACTCAATATCTATATACGTCAGTGAGATCAAACATGGGTAGACAAAGAAATCCCCAAAGGAAAGAAAAGGAGGACTCACCAGAAAAGCAGCTAAGTGATACAGAGGCATACAACATGACAGAAAAAGAATTCAGAATAAGGGTCCTAGAGTGCATACACCGGATGGAGGAAAAAATCGACAACTTATCCAAGAAGCAAGAAGAAACAGATGAAAAAATCGACAACTTAAGTAAGACCCAAGAAGAAATGAAGTGCGATATAGCTGCAATAAAGAACACCATTGAAAGTATCAATAGTAGACTAGGAGAAGCGGAGGACCGAATTAGTGAATTAGAAGACAGGGAAGCAAAACACACCCAAACTGTACTTCAGTTGGAGAAAAAAATTAAAAGACAGGAGGAGAGCCTAAGAGAGCTTTGGGACAACATGAAACGAAACAACGTACGAATAATAGGGGTGCCAGAACAACAGAAAGAGGAACAAGGATTAGAAAACCTACTGGAAGAAATAATATCAGAAAACTTCCCTGAGGTGGGGAAGAAAAAAGTCACACAAGCCCAGAGAGTCCCAAGCAAGGTGAACCCGAAAAGACCCACACCAAGACACATCATAATTACCATGGCAAATATTCAGGACAAAGAGAGAATCTTACAGGCTGCAAGAGAGAGACGGAAAGTTACATACAAGGGATCTCCCATTAGATTATCAAATGATTTCTCAACAGAAACACATCAGGCCAGAAAAGAATGGACGGAAATTTACAAAGTGATGCAAAGCAAAGGACTGAATCCAAGAATACTCTATCCAGCAAGGCTATCATTCAAAATTGAAGGGGAAATAAGAAGCTTCACAGACAAAAAAAGGCTAAGGGAGTTTATCACCACCAAGCCAGCAATGCAAGAAATGCTAAAGGGACTGGTGTAAAAAGAAGAAATAAAAATCCCAGAAATAAAACAGCCACACACAAAAAAGAAATGGCTACAAACAAGTACCTTTCAATAATAACTTTAAATGTAAACGGGCTAAATGTTCCAACCAAAAGATATCGAGTGGCTGAATGGATAAAAAATCATGACCCATACATTTGCTGTCTACAAGAAACCCACCTCATTAGAAAGGACTCACACAGACTGAAAGTGAAGGGATGGAAAAATATCTTTCAGGCTAATGGAAAAGAAAAGAAAGCTGGGGTAGCAATACTTATATCCGACAAAATAGACCTCAAAGTGAAGGCCATAACAAGAGATACGGAAGGTCACTTCATAATACTAAAAGGATCAATACAACAAGAAGATATAACCCTGATAAACATATATGCACCCAATGCAGGAGCACCCAAATACATAAAAAATCTTCTGGAAGATATCAAAGGAGAGATCGACAACAATACAATCATAGTAGGGGACTTTAATACACCACTGTCATCACTGGATAAGTCCTCTAGACAAACAATCAGCAAAGATACAGCAATACTAAATGACTCACTAGATCAGATGGACTTAATAGACATCTTCAGAACACTTCACCCCAGTGCCACGGAATATACATTCTACTCAAGTGCTCATGACACATATTCAAAAATAGACCATATATTGGGTCACAAGCAAAGTATCCCCAAATTCAAGAAGATTGAAATCATAAAAAGCGTCTTCGCAGACCACGATGGCATAATATTAGAAATAAACTACAATAAAAACAACCCAAAATACTCAAACACCTGGAAGCTGAATAGCATGCTATTAAATATTGATTGGGTTACCAATGAAATCAAAGAAGAAATTCAAAACATCTTGGAAACTAATGACAATGAAAACACAACAATCCAAAACCTATGGGACACAATGAAAGCAGTCCTGAGAGGGAAGTTTATAGCTCTACAGGCCTATCTCAAAAAACAAGAAAAAATGGTAGTAAATCAGCTAACTCTACAACTCAAAGAATTAGAAAGAGAGCAACAAGAAAACCCCAGAGTGAGCAGAAGGAAGGAGATAATAAAGATTAAAGCAGAAATAAATGAAATAGAGACCAAAAAAATAATACAGAAAATCAATGAAACCAAGAGCTGGTTCTTCGAAAGGATAAACAAGATTGACAAACCTCTAGCCAGACTCACCAAGAAGCAAAGAGAGAGGGCCCAAATAAACAAAATCAGAAACGATAGAGGCGAAATAACAACAGACCCCACAGAAATACAAATGATTGTTAAAAAATACTATGGACAGCTCTACTCCAGCAAACTAGACAACCTGGAGGAAATGGACAAATTCCTAGAAAAATACAACATTCCAAAACTCAATCAGGAAGAATCTAAAAATCTCAACAGGCCAATAACTATGGAAAAAATTGAAGCAGTCATCAAAAAGCTTCCAGCAAACAAAAGCACGGGACCAGACGGCTTCACAGGGGAGTTTTACCAAACATTCAAGGAAGAACTAAAACCTATTCTCCTCAGACTACTACTAAAAATTCAAGAGGAAGGAACACTTCCAAGCTCATTCTATGAAGCCAGCATCACCCTAATACCAAAACCAGGTAAAGACAACACAATGAAAGAGAATTACAGGCCAATATCCCTCATGAACATAGATGCCAAAATCCTCAACAAAATCTTAGCAAATCGGATCCAGCAGTACATCAGAAAGATCATACACCATGACCAAGTAGGATTTATCCCAGGGATGCAAGGATGGTACAATATCCGCAAATCAATAAACGTGATACATCACATAAACAAATTGAAAGAAAAAAACCACATGGTCATATCAATTGATGCAGAAAAAGCATTTGACAAAATTCAACACCCATTTTTGATAAAAACTCTCAGCAAGGTGGGAGTAGAAGGATCATACCTCAACATAATAAAAGCCATATATGACAAGCCCACAGCCAACATCATACTCAATGGACAAAAACTAACACCATTTCCCCTAAGAACAGGAACAAGACAGGGATGCCCCCTCTCACCACTCCTGTTCAACATAGTACTGGAAGTGTTAGCCATTGCAATTCGGCAAGAAGAAGAAATAAAAGGCATCCAAATTGGAAAAGAGGAAGTAAAACTGTCCTTATTTGCAGACGACATGATATTATACATACAAAACCCTAGAGACTCCGTCAAAAAACTACTAGACTTAATACATGAATTTGGCAATGTAGCAGGATACAAAATTAACCCGAAGAAATCTGAGGCATTTCTATACACCAATAGTGAACTTTCAGAAAGAGAGATTATAAAAACAATCCCGTTTACCATCGCACCAAAAAAACTAAGCTACCTAGGAATAAACTTAACTAAAGAGGTAAAAGACCTCTACTCAGAAAACTACAGGACGTTGAAAAAAGATATAGAGGAAGACATAAACAGATGGAAGAACATACCGTGTTCATGGATTGGTAGAATCAACATCATTAAAATGTCCATACTACCCAAAGCAATCTATAAATTCAACGCACTTCCCATTAAAATACCAACGGCATACTTCAGAGATCTAGAACGAACTCTCCAAAAATTCATCTGGAATAAAAAAAGACCCCGAATAGCTGCAGCAATCCTGAAAAAGAACAAAGTAGGTGGGATCTCAATACCAGATATCAAGTTGTATTACAAAGCCACTGTTCTCAAAACTGCCTGGTACTGGCACAAGAATAGGCATATAGATCAATGGAATAGAATAGAGAGCCCAGAAATCGGCCCGAACCAATATGCTCAATTAATATTTGACAAAGGAGGCAAGAACATACAATGGAGCCAAGATAGTCTCTTCAATAAATGGTGTTGGGAAAATTGGACAGATATATGCAAGAAAATGAAACTAGACCACCAACTTACAACATACACAAAAATAAACTCAAGATGGATAAAGGACTTAAATGTACGACAGGAAACCATAAAAATTCTAGAAGAATCCAAAGGCAACAAAATCTCAGACATATGCCGAAGCAATTTCTTCACTGATACAGCTCCTAGGGCACTTGAAACTAAAGAGAAAATGAACAAATGGGACTACGTCAAAATAAAAAGCTTCTGCACAGCAAAAGAAACCATCAACAAAACAACGAGAAAACCCACTGTGTGGGAAAACATATTTGCCAATGTCATATCTGATAAGGGCCTAATCTCCAAAATCTATAGGGAACTCATACAACTTAACAAAAGGAAGATAAACAATCCCATCAAAAAATGGGCAAAGGACCTAAATAGACACCTTTCAAAAGAGGACATTCAGAAAGCCAAGAGACATATGAAAACATGCTCAAAGTCACTAATCATCCGAGAGATGCAAATCAAAACAACAATGAGGTACCATCTCACACCTGTCAGACTGGCTATCATCAACAAATCAACAAACGACAAGTGCTGGAGAGGATGTGGAGAAAAAGGAACACTTGTGCACTGCTGGTGGGAATGCAGACTGGTGCAGCCACTATGGAAGACAGTATGGAGTTTCCTCAAAAAACTGAAAATGGAACTCCCATTTGACCCTGTGATCCCACTTCTAGGAATATATCCCAAGAAACCAGAAACACCAATCAGAAAAGATATATGCACCCCTATGTTCATAGCAGCACAATTCACCATAGCTAAGATCTGGAAACAGCCTAAGTGTCCATCAGTAGATGAATGGATTAGAAAACTGTGGTACATCTACACGATGGAATACTATGCTGCTCTAAAAAGGAAGGAACTCTTACCATTTGCAACGTCATGGATGGAACTGGAGAGCATTATGCTAAGTGAAATAAGCCAGTCAATGAAGGAAACATACCACATGATCTCACTCATTCATGGATAATAGAGACCATTATAAACTTTTGAACAATAATAGATACAGAGGCAGAGCTGCCTCAAACAGATTGTCAAACTGCAGCGGGAAGGCCGGGGAGGGTTGGGGGGCAGGAGGTAGGGGGGTAAGAGATCAACTAAAGGACTTGTATGCATGCATATAAGCATAACCAATGGACATAAGACACTGGGGGATAGGGGAGGCTGGGGGACTGTTTAGTGCGGGGGGATAAAATGGACACATATGTAATACCCTTTGTAATACTTTAAGCAATAAAAAAAAAAAAAAAAACAAATAAAAACAACAACAACAAAAGGGAAAAAAATATATATATATATTTTTCTTGATTTTCAAAGAGTAAGGGAGAGGAAGAGAGAGATAAAAACATAAATGATGAGAGAGGATCATTGATTGGCCGCCTCCTGCACACCCCTGACTGCGGACTGAGCCTGCAACCTAGGCATGTGCCTTTGGCCTGAATCAAACCTGGGACCCTTCAGTCCACAGACCGATGCTCTATCCACTGAGCCAAACCAGTTAGGGCTGTAATTTTTTTTTTTTTAATAAATGACAACCAATTTAAAATTTTGCACACAAGGCTAATCAAAAGAAGAGATAATTGGGACAAGAACAATTTTTTTAAGCTAGAGAAAAACCTTATTGTAGACAATAATTTCTATTTTTAATGTGTCCATATTGTCAATATGCCTCAATTTGTCACTTATTTTTATATTTATAGTTTTATTTTTGGCATTATATCTTACTTGGGGCACAGTAGAATAGCATTTTGTACTCACAGAGCATGTTTCATCAGAAAGGTCAATGTGCTTTTCAAACTCATTAATTCTTACAGCATCCCCAAGGGTGTGTAATACATTATACAGATGAAGAAATTTAAAGCTGAGATGTGTAAACAATTTTACCCTGTCACATTGAAATGAAGTAGCCAAACCTTCAGTGAATCTATTGCAGGTGAAAAAGTGCAAGTCATATGAATATGATTTGGGGAGAAGCAAGATTTAAAATAGATACCTTCCACTAAATGTTGGTGAAATACTAAGGTAATAAGTAATTAAATATGCTTCTGTAATAATAAATATCTACTTTTCTTTTAGGAGGCAGAGTTTATTAGTAAACACACAGAGCATAGCGAAAATTCTTGTCCAGGCACTCATATGCACTCAGAGTTATACTAGAATAAAATTTCATTAAAAGCAAAGTAAGTGGGTATTCAAAAATACCTAGAGAGATTATACATTAATAATTACTTGATGAAATATGCTATACCAAAATATGCTATACCAAAAGCAATTCTGCTGACTTCATGATCCTAGGGGAGGATCATGCACCAGCTTTCCTACTTTTAATTTGAGAATACTCTCAAAATATTGCACCAACTTTCATTTATTTTTAAAAAAGAAAAATGCCCAGCCAGTTGGCATAAATAATTCTGATAATTGGCATAAATGCCTTACATAAAAAGGTTCTTTAAGGAAAACTCATGGTTTTTTGGATATAAGATTTGTATAAAGTGATTACAATGTTTTTTTCTCATGAATACGTCAAAATAGCAAATTTACCGCCTTTTATCAGAGATCCATCCTCAATCTTATCACTTATCGTGAGTCTTCTTATGAATATTTTCAACATTTCTAAATAGCATTTTCTATTTCTACTGGCTGTATTAACTGGCAAGAAAATAAATATTTCTTCTATGACATTTTGCCTAAATTTTTTAGCTTGATGTAGGGAAAAGTTACACTCAGGAAAATCTTGCTGCTGAATGTAACTCAGAATATAGAAACTGTGCAATATTGGTCCAGTCTACTGCAGAGTCCCTGAATGCTTGGGCTATCTTCAGAAGTTCTCATTTTCCCTTCAATAGCTGCCTTCACAACCCAATAGCTGCCTCTGTCATATCACAGGGATCAGGAGCTGCCTGGATTGAACACTTTGTATCTATTCATTTAAAGTTATAAAACAGTCCACAGAGTTCTTACCCTAAACATGTTTTAGCAAAAGTAAATTTATTGTCATGTCTCCTTTTTCATTTATGCGGGTGACTTTGGTTAATAAATTATATAGGATTCAAATGTTCAATTCTATGACAGTGAAGAGTAGAGAGGGTCGAGTGTATGGTGGTGGAAAGAGATTTGACTTTGGTGGTGATCACACAATGCAGTATACAGATTATGTATAATAGAATTGTAATAAATTTTTAAATAAATTTTTAAATTTTTTAAATTCATCAAAACTTTATTGAATATTTTCTATGTAGCAGATACCATGCTAAAATTGGGAAACTGAAGTAGACTAAATACTACCCCTAATTTAAATAACTACTTGCCTTATTTGGGCATTTCTCCATATAAATACCCCAAAGTGGAAGTGCTGGGACATATGGTCATTCTATTTTTAATTTTTGTGGGACCTCACAAATGGTTTTCATCCTGGCTGTACCAACTTAAAATCTCACCAAGAATGCACAGAGGTTTTCCTTTTTCCCATATCCTGGCCAACACTTATGTGTTAACTTTTGATAATAGCCATTCTCTGAGGTGATATCTCACTGTGGTTTTTATTTGCATTTCCCTGATAATTAGTGGTGATGTGCATCTTTTAATATGTGTGTTGGCCATATGTATGTTTTCTTTGGACTATGTCTATTCAGTTCCTCTGCCCATTTTAAAATCAGATTGTTTGGGATTTTTTTTTTTTATGTTGAGTTATATGAATTCCTTACTGGATCTAATCCTTGATAAGATGTCATTTGCACATATGTTCTCCCTTCATTTTATTGTTGGTTTCCTTCACTGTAAAGAAGTTTGGTAGTTTATGTAGTTGAATTTGTTTATTTTTGTTGTTGTTGCCCTTGCTCAAGGAGACATGTCTAAATATATATATATATATATATATATATATATATATATATATATATATATATTGCTAATACCTAATGACAAACAGTTTACGGCCTATGTTTTCTTCTAGGAGTTTTTATGGTTTTAGAACCTACATTTAAGTACTAATTTCATTTTGAGTTGACTGGGCCGATCTAATTTCACTTATTGCATGTATCTGTCCAATTTTCCCAGTATCACTGATTGAGGAGACTGTCATTTCCCCATTGTATATTTTTGCCTTCTTTGTCATAAATTAATCAACTATATTAATTCATCATATTAATTGTTTATGTTTTGTTCTGGGTCATTACTATTTGCTTTTCCTGGGGTTCTCTATCCTTACATCCTTATATGGGTGCCTCTATTTATAATTTAGAATTCAAGTAAAAATTTAATTCCTTTGAGAGGGTTTTTCTGACTACTCAAATAAATTTGTACTTATCCCATCTTTTAGTCATTCTCTAGCTCATTTCATTTACTAATACTCTTTGTAGCCTTTAGCCATATGGGAATACATTTATTTATAGATTATTATCAGTGTCTACTACATAGAATGTGAGAGGCAAAAGTTTGATCTTGTCCACATTTGTACCACAATAGCTCAAATAATGCCTGAAATTTAGTAGGAATATAATAAATAATTTTGTCTAAAAGAATGAATGAGTTTTAAATTCTAGACACAGGATAAAAAATATTATTTCTGTTTAGTTATTTTTCAGTTTCTTTATATCTGTTCACTTCTACTTCTAAAATTCTCAAAAGAAATAATTTATGCCCATCAACAGGAGAAGGGGCACATGAATTATGGCATTTTTATTCATTGGGAGACTACACAAATAAAAAAGAAGCTAGTTCTTTTTTTTTTTCCTACCAACCTGCTATCCCCTTCCCTTTGGTAACCACCCACCATACTGTTGTGTGAGCTATAGAAACTACCTGTTGCTACTCCTGTGCTGAAAGAAGGAGGAGGAGGAGGATGAGGATGAGGATGAGGAGGAGGAGGAGGAGGAGGAGGAGGAGGAGGAGGAGGAGAAGGAGCATTCTGATAAATGCATAATCCTTGTCGTTTTTTCCATGGGATGTATCATGGATGTAATTCAACTATATATTGAGTAAAAGTATTTTAGGAGATATTTATTTATGTCTTTTTATAAAGTTCTGTATCTCACTTTATCTGATCTTATTAGAGTAGTTTCACTGTTTGTTCAGGATTTGGTAGAACTAGATCTCATGTATAAAAGGGAATTGGTGTTTTAGTGAGAACTACTCCACTGATGATGTTTGAAAGCATCTACAAAATAGGGTTAACGTTACTCCAATCAGGTTTTAGCAAATTTGCTTTCTTCTCTCTGTCACTGAAGTTCAAAATTTTGATTCAACTCTTGCTTTTAGAAAATTTTTAAGATACTGAAAACTTAAGATACCATTATTTGTCTGAGATATTTTCTCTGAAATATTGTGATTTTCAAAATTGGGAACTCTTTTCCATCTTTAAAATTGCGTTATTGTAATGTTGTCCTTAAAATTCTTCAAGCAGAACATGGTGTCTTTTTTTCCCTGTAGTTTGTATGAATCATCTTTTTTCTTTTTAAAGTATTCTACTTCTAGCTATTCTTAATCCCCATATTGCATAAGGGCTTATCTTCTTTCCATGCTCCACCTCTTGCGAAGAGAGCAGCTGTTGTCCTGTAAAAGACTGCCGGATTTACACTCCAAGCACCTGCAGGAAGGACAGGCCCTTCTGAAGGCCCTCAATTCTAGAATTCTATACCTAAGCTGGGATAGAAAAGACATAGCTAATTTTAAGGGTGCAAGAGTCTTACATCAAATTTATCTTACTTGGATAGGTTATTAACTATTTGTCCAGAAGCACAAATATAGTAACTGGAACGCTGAGTTAATTGCACTAGCTTTCATATATAGTCACACAGAAAGGTTTGATTTAGAGGTCATGAGGAGACCAGGATTTAGAGTTATCCTGATATAGTAAGTGTAGGGGCACAACTTACAATGCTCTCGGGCCTCCATTTGCGTCTCTCCACCATAATCAAAAATATATCTTTCCCTGTAATTATAGTGTGTATATATAATTGATGCAAGCAGGTGTTTCTTTTACATTTATGGAACTCTTGCTCTCTCTGCTATTCAGTTACATTTCAAACACCTGAGTAGAATATAGATTTCTTGATAGTACAAATATGGTCATGGTTTTGCCTATGTATAAAGCTAACACAAGTAGTAAACATCCTGATAATAGGCATCATTCCATGCACTTATATAGGTTATTTAAGATTGATAACATTTTGAAATGTAAAGACTAGACCTAATTAATAGGTAAGAAAATAGAATCTTGGACACTTTAAATAACTCATCCAAAGTTGAATAGTACAAAATACTCTACACCCAAATGTTTAGTTTAGGATTGCTTAATGCTCAATGTATGCTATTTCTACTATGCTAAATTGACTGTCAATAAGTGATAATGCATTTGACTTGCAATAGGATACATAAATTACAGTTTCTTACCCCCCACCTAGTAGGAGCCTTGAATCTGTCAATATTTTTACAATGACAGATTTCAGTGAACCATAAGATCTTATTTAATGTAATAAATGGTTATTTTTTTCAAATATGGCCCTGATTATTTAGTTACCCATGTAGTATATATAATATATGAAAGAACAACATAATTTACAAAATAAAACCTATATCAAAACAGTACACAGTATATAAGGATGTAAAACTTCAAAAAAAGTTTTGAAAGAAAAGTTTAGGACCTGATTCTTATAGCAAAATATAATTAAAATTCTATATAATAAGAACTTTCAGAAGAACATTATGAATTATGAAATGAACTAGCAATGGAAGAGCCTCATGATGGCAATGACATTTAGTAGCTAGCTATACTGTGCTCCTGAGCTTTTTTAAAAAATCCAATTTATAGAGTTGAAAGTGATGCTACCTTCTTATGAAATAAAAGTGCTGGTCTAGAGGATATTTTAAATTAAATATATTTTATTGTATAATATATACAGATTGAGGACTAAAAATGTGCTGAGTTTAATCCAATCCACAAATCACTACTGCACTTCCAAAAGATTTTTTATATCCAAGTACAGAAAACGTTATGTACTCTGCTAAGACGTGAGTACAAAAGAGGAAGTAATTTTGCTTCCACATAAAGATTATTTCAAATGTATTTCCTGTTATCCATATGCCTAATTTAAGGAATGAACTGACAATATGTGCTTGCCATTTACTCAAATATTGCAGTGCACATATTCAATTATACTTTGCAACATAATCAGTTTATATGCTGTGTCCTTTCTGTCCTTTATCTTCCGCTGTTTTACAAAAGTAGAATACTGAAAATTACTCAATCTAAGAAAATAGATTAAATATTATTTTGCCAACTTACTTAAATTCCAACGATGGTCTTAGTATGGCAAAGATATTTCACATAATTTATTTGAGATCATGAACTGATTAGTAGGCAAGCAAAATGAAAGCGTGGAAGAATTGCAGACTATTTTCTTCTCTGTTCTTACTTCATCTATGTAATTAAAGAACAATTGCTGATTCTTCTATGTGAAGATGGCATAAGAAGATTGGGAAAAATAAACACAAGAAATGCTTCATTAAGGATAACATAATAGTTAGGGTCTTGAATATATTTCTCAAAAAGTGAAATCTCCTGTTACTGAAATCTACATGTCCCATAATAAAAAATTCGCTTCAGCAAAAGCTATCTCTATGTATGTAGCATTTCAATTGTGGTATATTTTTATTGAACTATTCAAGTCACTTTAATCTCTTTCTTTCAGGAGGGATAGCATCAAATTATATGGGATTGACACTCTCTACAAAATTCATAGAAATTAACAAAAATGTCAAAATAGAGTCAACCTAAACAGTTTATCTTTTCCTCTTTTGTCCCTTCCTAAAGAATGACTATATTTGTTAGTAACCTTAAATGGATCCTTGCTTTCTACTGACCAAAGTCCTATTATGATGACATTCGTGTCCTACTTTCCAATTCCATCAACACTCCTTTACCACACTCCTATCTTTCCAATTCAGTATGTACTGCACATATATGGTGACTTGTTCCCCTAATAGGCTTTGCACTCCCTTATTTTATTCCAAGCCTTTGATAACAATGCTACTACGTCTCCATGTAAATTTTCATTCTTTATCCATTCACTCAAATTTTAACCATCACCAAGTCCTCATGTGATATCTTCCATATTTTTTCAGATCTCACTCTTTGAATCTGTTAAAAACCATGTTGCCCACCCCTATATACTCGTGATACTTTGTATTATTATTATAGCTACTGACAGTCTCTCTTATACTATAATTTCTGATATAATTACTTGGCTCACTTCTAAACTGTGGGCTGCTTAAGACAGAGACTTTGCCTTAGTCATTTTTATATTCTTTCAGCCCTTAGAATGTTGTAAAATATTGTAAATTCTCAAAAATTACTTAATTTAAATAGTTTTCCTCAAAAAAGCCAAGGTTATTTAAATTATTTTAATTATTTAAAACTGTATTATTTTAAATCTAATATCACAAAGCAAGTAAAATACTGCCTTTTGAATACGTGCCCAAATACTGAACATCTGGGACCTCTAATGGAAAAATAGTAAACTCACTTGAGTGTCTGCCAATTGGAGTGATTTGTATGAATACCTGCATCGTTGACCTCATTCTTGGTGTATTTTGCCAAGTTTGTCACCTTACATTATGACAACTATTTTCATATTCAAACTATTAAAAATATAACTTCATTATAAGAATGCCTAAGGTCAAATCCACTTTCTAAATTATATTAAATTTATCTATATCTGTATAAATAAATTTACCATAATTTTCCTGACATAGTGCACTAACATATCTCATTCATTAAATGTTGACAGAATATCTACTCTGTATCAGACATGTTCTGGGCAGTGAGAATATAACTGCACAATATAAACGCAGTTCTCTTTTCCTAGTTTCTGTTATCTGGTCGGATAAAGAACAGGCAAAAAAATACAACATAATGAGATTTCTGTTATATTTGTTTATGGGCTGTCACAAGAGCACTTAGCTGGGACACTTAACTTTCCTTTACAGGGTTCGGGAAGGCTTTTTGGAAGAACTGATGTTAATGCTGTAACTTAAAGTGTAGGTAGCAGTTAGCAAGCGAGGAGTGTCTATGGCTCTAGAGCAGTGGTTCTCAACCTTCCTAATGCCGCGACCCTTTAATACAGTTCCTCATGTTGTGGTGACTCCCAACCATTTCATAACGGTAATTTTGCTACTGCTATGAATCATAATGTAAATATCTGATATGCAGGATGTATTTTCATTGTTACAAATTGAACATAATTAAAGCGTAGTGATTAATCACAAAAACAATATGTAGTTATATATGTGTTTTCTGATGGTGTTAGGCGACCCCTGAGAAAGGGTTGTTCAACCTCCAAAGGGGTGGCGACCCACAGGTTGAGAACTGATGCTCTAGAGGAAGCAGAGATGAGAGCACCTGCTGTGGTTAGGAAATAAAAGATATCAGCATGACTGCAGCGTACTATACAAAAATAGAAGAAATGACGAAGGAGGCCAGAAAGGGGCAGTAAAACCACTTTAAAAGTTTGAGCCTTAATCTGAGGTCAGTGGGAAACACTGGAGCCCTCAAGGGAATGGCATGATTCTAAGTAATTATATTCCCCAAATCACTTGGGCGGCAGGGGGGACAAGGACGAGGTAGAACGGACATTTGTAGTTTTCGGTGCTCTTCGTCTGAGTAGTGAAAGTGGCCAAGGAGATAGATGGAATGTGCTTGAGTTAGCATATAATAATTGAATAGATGTCGCAGATAAGAAATGAGAAGTCAATGACGACTCTCAGTGTGTGACTTTGGCAATGGGGAAGATGATGTTGCTGTTCAGCTGATAAAGCCAGTAATGCAGGAGGAAGGTGGTGCCCTTTTGCTCCACATCTAAGCACCCCTATTTCAGAGCTATGAATTCTAGGCTGATGTAGACCCCATATGCTGAGGGGCACAAAGGAATTGAATGAGTGTGTGCATTATTTATTGAAGCATTTTCATGGTAGGATGCTCCATGCAGAGAAATTTTAGATTATGCTTACAGTGACAGCTAATAATAAAATAGCTTGTAAATAGCAAATACTTTTACTTACAGTGCCATTTCTATTTATAAGTTTTTATTTGAGCATTTCAAAAAGGAAAATTTGAAAAAATATGAATTTTTAGGATATGAAATAATGTTGTCAACAAGGTTATGAGATAATCTACATATATTTAGGAGGGAGTTGTAGAACAGAAATGAGGTTTCAAAAATAGCCTTACTGAATTGCTTAAGTTAAAGTCAATCTCAATATAAGTGGGTATAAGAAAAGTCATAATTTTGCTAATTAAATTGGAAGCTTCCAGACAATTTAACTGGATAGCTTCTTTAACACACTTCAAGAGACTTAGAAAACCATGTTTAAATGATCTATAGAAATCTGATAGTTACCCCAGGCCTTCATATCTTTTTTAAAAAATCTAATTATCTACCAAGATCACCAGTTTGCATTTTTAGCTGTAAGACAGCTGAAGTTTCAGTTGGTTTATGGATATCACATTGGCAAGGCTCTAGTTACTGTGTTCATGCTAAACTACAAGTTAGAGTTTGAGGGGCACAGAGTAAGATATATGGTGTTTGAAAATGTCCAAAAGAAGAAAAAAAGGGAATATCATTGTTTTCAGAGATAATAGGAATACGGCCAAGAAATATAAATCACACTAAAATTACTTTTTGAAGAGTTCTTCTTGTGGCTTTAATATTTTCCAACAAGGAATAGAAAAAATACCTCAGAAGTCACAATTTATTCTAGCATACTATCTTTTATCATCTGGAAGAATAAAACTAATACCAATGAATTATATTATTAAATTGAATTAAATATCAAAAAAAACCATGTCTAGCCATATTTAAGAACTTGCTAAAAGTCCTGCAAAATACATCTTCCATGTATTCTGATCTAACACTTCTTTAAATGACACTTGGGAATATCTGAATATTGCACTTCATTCATAATGCTGAAAGAGTCCATAAACAATTGAACAAGCAGATTTTTCTGCCTTTCATTTTTAGGAATATATTACTCTCTGTCACTGTGTCATAAAATAAAACTTTAAGTGAATTAGGCATTAATTAGTATTTTATGTCTTATTGTATATACTCATTTTACCCTTTTTGTAAACACATTTGTTTGTCTAAGGTGAAATTATAGATGGCTCTGATAAAAAAACAACAACTATTGGACATTTTGCATTAAGGTTTAAAATGCCACTGATAGTAAAAATTCCAACTGGGTCCAGTTTGAGAATAGCTTTCCTTTAAAATATTGGCTTCCTCAACTATGATGCAAATCTATCTACTCTGTGCAGCCTGAACTTGGTTGTTTTGCATGACCCACTCAGGGACTTGGAAGTCGTGGGAACTGATGTGCACATAAAGCTTCTGCTCCCTTCTGCTCCCTGAGTCAGAGTTCCTGATTGAACTATGGTAGATCAACTCAGCTTGAAGAAGAATAAAATCTCAACTCCTTCCCTGGTCTTAACATGTATTATTATTTTCAATATGACTTTTGGGGGAAAATTTTAAAAAAAAACAACCTATTTTATTAAGTGTAATAAATACTCAGAGAGTATTTACTTAATAAATGTATCAGATTGCTGGAAATTGTGTTAAAAGGGCAGAATCTAGTTTCCCATGCAGCAAGTTTAATGATTCAAATTTTCTTAAGGTGAAAGTGTCTCATTTTAACTAGACCCCACAGAAGTATAAAAAACCACTGAGATCAGTAAATAGATGACTAGCTTGCTTCTTAGGTTGTCACATAAACTAAATACTTTTTATTAGTTAACTGAGTTATAAGAAAGCTCTAGTTTTATGAGAAACACTGCATTCTGATAGTTAAAATTTGATTAATATACTCTAGAATATCATTTCCCACAATTTTAAGGAATATTTCTTATTTCTTCATATTCTGGGACAGCACCCCCCCACCCCCCATTATGTCAATGAAACTGGTTATTGAGCATCTGGCAGTGCTTAAAAGAAACCTGAAGATATACTGAAAATAAGTGGGGTATACATTTAGAAATACCCACTGGTGATTGTGTGTGTGTGTGTATCTGTCTATACCTATTTATCTATCCATTGATCAATATCTGTATCTATCTATAGGATTTGAATATACATTAGATAAATTATTAAATGCTTCATGGTTGGTTAATAGCTAAGTTATATAGACACTAGAGGCCCCATGCACAAAATTTGTGCAAGAGTAAGTCTTCCTTCCCCCAGCTGCTGGCACCCGCTTCCTTCTGGCACCCGGGATCAGGCTTCCCTCGCAGCCCGCCTTTGTCCAGAAGGAAGTCTGATCTAATTAGCATATTACACTTTCATTATTATAGATATCTAAAAGGTTCCTGTAGCCTAGTTACCCATCTTAATATATGCTTTCTTCAGTTCATCCTTCTTTTCTGCCCTTTTCTTCTAAGTACATAGAGATGGTTTGGAAATATAATAATAAAAGCATAATATGCTAATTAGACTGGACAGCCAAATGACCTTCTGGACGTCATTCTGGATGTCCTTCTAGACAAAGCTGCGGCAGCAGGGGCCGAGGCAAAGGTGGTTAGGGGCGTTCAGGCAGGTAGGCAAGTGGTTAGGGGTGATCAGGCAGGCAGGCAGAGTGCTTAGGGGCAATCAGGCAGGCAGGAAGGAGAGCAGCGGTCCTGGATTGAGAGGGATGTCCGACTGCCGGTGTAGGCCTGATACCACAGGAGTTCCGGATTGTAAGAGGGTACAGGCTGGGCTGAGGGACACCCCCCCACCATGCATGAATTTCATGCAGTGGGCCTCTATTATATACATAAAAAAAAGAAGCATGATCTTTTCCCTCAGTTAAGTCATGATATGTAATGGCAACTATAACATGAAAACATTAAGTAACAAGCAAAATGTAACTGTCACATTATGAATAAACTAGTGGCCCAGTGCACAAAATCGTGTACGGGGCTTCCCTCAGCCCAGCCTGCACCCTCTCCAATCGGAGACCCCTTGGGGGATGTCCTACTGCCAGCAGTCGGACATCCCTCTTGCAATCTGGGACTGCTGGCTCCTAACCACTAACCTACCTGCGTGCCTGATCACCCCTAACTGCCTTCCCCTGCCGGCCTGATCTTGCCTCCCACTACTCTCCCCTGCCAGCCTGACCTTGCCCCAACTGCCTCTGCCTGCCTGATCACCCCTAACTGCCCTCCCCTGCCAGCCTGATCTCACCCCCAACTGACCTCCCCTGCTGGCCTGATTACCCCTAACTGCCTCTGCCTCAGCCCCCACCACCATGGCTTTGTCTGGAAGGAAGTTGGATGTCCAGAAGATGGCCAATTGACCAATATAATTAGCATATTACCCTTTTATTAGTATAGATAGGTTATATAGGATAGGATTGCTTAAATGGGGAGGGGATCCTTTTTCATCAGGAGGAGATGCTGTTGGCAGACAAAACTACATAATCCCTATATCTGGACTGATAGCCAGCCATATGCACTATATTGCCAAACTGGTCATTAAAAAATTGAACTGATTTCTTACAACTTACACCAAATAGATGTTGCCCTTAAAACCCTTCCTCAGCCCTCACTTTCGGTTCTGCCTTCGCAATTCACCCAGATTAGGTTCTGATTGGTCAGTTCCTATGCCAGTCAGCGTCTAAAGTTCTGCCTCTTAGGTAGCCATTGGCTCCTTGCACTTCACCCAGATTTGGTTCTGATTGGTTAGTTTCTATGCCAGTCAACATCTCTGGGCCTATCTCTTTGCCTGATCAGAGAGACAGGGCTGATCAGCAGCTCCCATGGAGGCCCCAAGAGGAACAGAGGCTGGTTGTTGGTGAAGCCCTGAGAGACAGCTGACCAACAGCTGCCACAGAGGCTGTGGATCAGACCCTGCCTCACTCTTTGGGCCTGTCTCTGGGCCTCATCCGCAGCAGCCCCATCGGCAGTCAGTGCTGGGTGGCTGCCCTCGGCAGTCAGTGCTGGGTCCTCACAGCAACCCAGCACTGACTGCAGGACTGACTTCTGGTCGGTCAAGCCGTCGGTTGTTATGGACCCTGGGTTTTTATGTATTAGGATGTTAACTGGAAATAGAGGGTATATTTCCTTGGAAATGGGTTTCTCAAAGAATGTGTTAGGATAAACCAGAGTGGCTTCTGAAAAGAAGGGATTAGAAAACCTTGCTGTGTAATAAGGCTAATAAAAAAATGAAATAGTTTCCATTTTCCTGAACCTAAACAGTTTTTACTAAATGATAGAACAACTGGAATACCTTTTCTTCAAGAGCTAATACTACAAACACAAAATATGAAGGAATAGTGTATACAGGCTTAACCATGGCAAGTGAACATCATGTGCATGACGAGCTGAATTTCAAAGCTATTTTTACTTTTTCTTTGTAAATTGCACCAGTAGGTAATGCATCTAAACCCATAATAAATGGAAAGAACAAATCAGAGTTCTTAAATTTTTCATTTTAATACAGAAATGACACTTTATCTTAGCTTCAAAGTAATGTGATGAGTTCCAACCTTCATATTGACATGGTGATGAGGGATAGAAGTAATAACTTTGGCCAAATTTGCTGGATATATTTGCACATTGGGAATAATGGAAAAAGCTTCTTATTACAGGAAGACAGTTATCAGTTTGAGGATAGTAGTGATTTACTGCAAATTACTTCAAGGCAAGGTAAAGAAAAATTCAATGATTTCCTTTATAATGCTGCATATGTAATCTTTCATATTTTTGACAGTTATAGTTTATTGGTAATATGATTAACATATCTATGAAATTTTTATTCTGATGAAATATTAGATATCTTTATTCTGGTTGTAGACATATTTTTCTGTTTACTATACAGTAACTATCATGCTAATATTTCCTATGTGTCAAGCATTATACTAAGCCTATTACATATATCTCATTAAATTCTTTAATTTTCTCTAATAAAAAGAATATTTTTATTATTCTTAATTATTCTTTATTATTCTTATTATTCATCATATTTTATTATGCCCTTTTATATCTTTAGACATGTGCTTAACAACAGCCTGAAGTCTAAGTGTGATGAGAGATGTTGTGGCTGGGAAAATTGACCTGTGATTCAGATACTCTTATGCAAAAAAAAACAAGACAAAACGGAAATAGCCTAAAGTGTCTTGCATCAACTATTTGTACTTGACAAGCACATACCCTGAATCTTCAAAATAGTGAAGCAAGGGACTATATCCATGTGAGAATGACAAAACCAATATTCTAGTTTCTTACCTGAGGTCTGTGGGGACTTGGAAGTGTGCACCTCTGGTAGGCTATAGTGTTGTTTCTCACTTTGAATAATTGTCGCATGAACTAGGATGAGTTTCACATCCTAGTCATTATAGATGCTTTATTTTTCACTTGTTCACATCTTTCATCTATCCCATCATCCTTTCATGACAACCATACATCCTCACCTTACAAATGGGGGAAACAATGTTTAGAGATGTTAAAGAATTTACTAATATTATATATCCTTTAAGTGGTTAAGAAAGGATAGAGTCTAAGAACATTCTATGTCGGAGAATAGATTCTTAACTAGTATATTTTATCACTGAAAAGTATTTGTTAGCCAAAGGGAAATTTTCCACCAGTAAGGATTTCACCAACAGAACTCCTAGATAAATGTGTGGAAGCTAATAAAGAGTTCTAATTAAATACTTTAGCCACATAATTATATTGAAGTTAATTAATAAGTAGGAAACAAAAGGAAATTTAGAATGTCAAGTTTTTCTAATTTGCTCTTCAATAGCTTTCCTCTCTAGTGGCATTAGATAAGCAAACACTAGTTGCTGGTTCTTTCCAATAGCTGCCTTCTATTTTATATGCCCTCTTTCCTTTCTCTGTGTCTTTGAAGTAGCATATTAAGCCAGAAGGGCAGCATTAGTTGATCAATAGGAGCAGATTCAGGTTTGGAAAAAATAGTAGAGATGCTTCAGGTACAGCCCAGAAATCAATAAGGAGGAGTGCTTCTTAACAGAGTGAAATGAGGAGCAATTACTTTGCTGCAGCTGAATGGCATTCTGTGTTGGGTCAGTGTCGATACAAGGCCTGATGGGCACCCAGCTGAGGGCCAGTGAGATCGGCAGTTGACATGGTTACAAATGCCATACACCAAGGAGATGATTTAACCTGAATTGGTAAATTACATCTCTAGTTCTGTGAGCTGTCAGAGTCAGGAAATGTTTCAATCTTTAATAAATTCAAGAAAATACTGGAAGGAATTGCAATTTTAATTTGTCATAATAATGTCAACCTTGGCATTATTGACAGTTTGGACTAAATATTTTTTCTTGTGAGGGACTGACCTATACTCCTCACACACTAATAGTACTCCCCACCCCATTGTGAACATAAAATATGTCACCTAAGAGGCAAAAATGCACCATCTGAGAACCTCTACTTATCAGATAAAATCTCTTTTACCTGACTTGTAACATGTACATGAATTCTTTTCCCCCTGATATGATTCTGAGATAGAAATAAAAGTTCTCTGTGCACATATATGAAGGAGTAAAGTTAAGTATTGCTCAGAATTGTATCTAATTTGAGAGTAAGTTTCAAAATCCTTGGGGTTCCTTTTTCCTTGGTTGTATTTTGAGTAGATATGTTAGTTTCATTTGCATATTGAATGGCAGTAATTGGTGGTCTTGTTCTTTTTGGAAAATGCCATAGAAACTACTCTTTAAAAGAGAAAGGTGAAAGATCTCTCTATCTCTAATCTACCCTTCTGGGCACTCAAAACTTGACTGAATTGTTAGTTGAGATTCTTTGTTTCCTTCTAAAACACTGCACACACAAAAAAATTGCTTGATTCTAAGTATGTATTATCTAGAAATGACTTCACTCCCCTTAAATGGCACCGTTTCTAATATGAGAACCCTTCTTGTCCAGCTTTCATAAGCTATATTTGCTTCCTCGGGGTTCTGCATGAGCTATATCTGAGCTACCTCTGTGGAAGTGTCATTTCCTTTCACTTTTGGCTAGGTAGTTCACATTATTGATGTTTACTGAGTTAACATCAGGTATACCCTTGAGCTAATATTTGGATGCCATGTTTTAACCTCATCTCTAATCATTGGCAATAATTCCTTGGATGAAATGAGCAGAACTTACTGTTTAATCACATCATACCTATTAGTATATTCTGTAGTTATACTTTCTGGGCTGCAGTTATTTGGGACATCTGTTAGTCTACTTTGTGTGAGGACATCAAAAGGCTTTACACCGAGTCCTTTGGCTTTTAAAAATAAAAGAGAAAATATCTTGAATATTGAGATAATTCTGATTCACTTGTAAGTACCTTGTTACCTTGTTGAAATACAAGTTTTGCTCTTTCACAATGTATTGGCTACTTCTGGGTTATACTAAGTAGTACAAATATTATGTAGGGTTTTGTACAAGAGCTATACATAGTTTAAAAATTATATTATGTTGACAGACCACAGTTCTCTCTTGTGAGGCAAACAGAAAAAAAAAAAGATGCGGAAAGGAATGCTGAAACCCTATAATGATCTGCAGCTCTCAGGTGTGAACTTGAAAGAACATTTCCTGGGCCAGGTGATGAGAGGAGTAAGAATGACTCTACAATAGCATGTTTTGAAAACATTCTGGATATTGGAATGCTCTCAAATTTCATTTTTTTTAACAAAATGCTCACAAGCATGCTTGGTTAGCAACACCACCTTCTTTTAAAATTGCCTGAGCTGTTGTAGAGTGAAATGAAATCACTGCACAGCAGTAGGTCTAGGAAATCTGGTGACCTCCTTATCCACTCATCATTCAGCACACACAAATTCAACAATAGGGAATGCCAGAATCAGAGTTCCCTTTACTTAACGGAGTTCCAGTTGAGGGGCTGAATATATAATTCTCTACTACTTATCTCAGTGATCAGTGTATTCTCAGCTTTCAGAGGAAAAAAAATACACTTTAAGAGATAAAGTGTAAGGCTGTAAGAGTCTTTGGATTCTAGATGGATTAGATATGTCTGTGAAGAGGCATGATACCACAGGAAAATCACCCTCACTAAGGTGCTGTACATATGAATTTGGAGGAGCTTATTTTATATTGACAAGGCCTTGAGCAACACGATCTAGTCAAAAATGCCCTAATGTTGTACAGTTCATAATTTTTCTGTCAGTAAATTTTTCTTGAATAAAATATCCGATGGTATATAGTAGACCCAATATTTACTTCAAAATGTTTCATAATCTGTTCGTATTACTGGAGAAAACCAGCGAAAGTTATGTTTTTACATATATTCTGGCAAATAAAATATTACCTTTGGTCCTGAAATATGTAGATTACAAATTCAACATGTGTAACTATTTCTTACCACATAGAACTGAAACTTATATATATTTTTTCATGTTTTACCTGTATTTTAACTTTCTGTATGAAGACCAATCAAGTTAGTTATAAGTTTTGTTTCAGGTATCATATTTTTTCCAGAGCCTTTAAACATTTTATTCTTTGCCTATTATGCGAGACATTCAAAATTCTGATAACTTTAAATATAACCACTATTTGTGACACATGCCTTCTTTTGTCCCAAACAAGTATATGCATTCTGACTTGCCTTATTTAACTTTTACATTGGACTGATTACTTTTTAATTACCTAATTAACCTACCTAAAATACTACTTTGTCATGTCATTTACCTCTTAATCAACTTTCAATCCATCTTCATTTGATTTAAAATTCTAAATTCCTTAAATTAGCAGCCAAACACAGAGATAGACAACTTACATGTATGATAATCTTTTGTTCTCTGTGAACATCCTGTTCCCAAAATAAGCCCTGTAACATATACCTTCTCCTCATTATAATGCTAGGGATGCCATCCTGACTTTACAGTAATTCAAATTATATTTATCTTGGAGTATTTAGCTGAGAATATATTTCTATATTTGATCTCTCCCTTTGTTAATCACTTCACTCAATCCCTTCCTTTTTCCATTTATCTTAAGGAGATTTTTATGAAAGTTAGTTTATTATCAGAAAGTAAGTAGTCTAGGTTCTAGGGTAAAAACTATGAAGAATTTGAGCAATTATTGCGCCCATAGAACTTAGTCTAAAATAAATGGGTGATAATGTATTGTGCATTTATTTAATACCTAAGACAACTGCTGTAAAGAAAAATTATAGGGTGTGTTTGTGTTGACATTATAAACATATTATATCTTGACTTAAATTGTGGGGTGTGACAAAGTCTTAAGAACATTCTGGGGACTGAGTTATAGTTACCAGGAAAAAATGAAAGGGAGAAAATTCTAGGCAGAGGATAAAAGATGAATAATTTAAAGGATCTGAGGAAGGGGAGAGTTGCTCATATTTAAGAAACTCAAAATTACTACTGTCACTGGAAACTCAATGATTAATTGTTCAGGAAGAAATTAGAAAGTTCAGCATGGCTAGATAGTTAAGGATCATGTAGACCATTACAACAATTTGTATCTTCTTGAAATTCAGTGGTAAGATATTGAAGAAAAATAAGGAGATCAATGACATGAATAGATGTGCATTTAAAAAAGGATTTATATAACTTTTGCTGGAGTGTGTGAAGGTATAAAAGAATAGGTACAGTAACCCTGGCAGGAGGTAATGGTGAGTTTAACTAGAGGGATGGGGGTGGAAAGAATTGAGCATAAGGGTGGTAGAACCACAAAATAGTGATAGGTTGAATGTTAGGAAGTGAGACAGGGGACAGTCTCAAGAACAATTCCAAATATTCCGTATTGTCTCCATTCACTTATTTGTTCAACAAATATTACTGAAATTGTTGAGTAATTAAAACCCAGAATGATGCAATTTCTAACAGGTAGTTAGAAATAAATAATATTGAGATGCCTGTAACATAGCCACAGGGATAGATATCTATATTATAAAAACCCAGTGGCCCTAATACCAAAATGACCAAAGACTGGTGTGGGTGGGTGGGGCTGTGAGCATGGCAGAGCACTTGTGGTTGGGTGGGTGGGGCCATGCAATTTCACACACTGGGCTTCATAGATATATATATATATATTCTGAGAAAAAGTTCAGATTGCAGTATAAGTTTAAGAGTTATTCATATAGCCCTGACCAGTTTGGCTCAGTGGATGGAGCGTCGGCCTGCGGACTGAAGGGTCCCAGGTTCAATTCCGGTCGGGGGCATGTGCCTTGGTTGCAGGCGGGTCCCCAGTGGGGGGTGTGCAGGAGGCGGCTGATCAATGTTTCGCTCTCATCAATGTTTCTAGCTCTCTATCCCTCTCCCTTCCTTTCTGTAGGAAATCATAAAAATATATTTTTTAAAAAAAGAGTTATTCATATAAAGTCATGGGAATGGATGAGATCTCCTAGGGAGAGTGAAATGAATCTGGACTCAAACATTCTGACAGAAAATTGTCTGCAGAGAAGACTGAGTTGTCACAAACAGAGATTCAGCAGAACAGCCAGGAACATGAAATGTCACAAATACCAAAACACGATGGAATTCACGGTGGGAGTAGTTAACCCATTAATGTTTCTTAATAGTAAAGAATATGTGAACTGATAAGTGTACATTTCAGTTAACAACTTAGAGGCCTTCGAGAAGAGCAAAAGCTAAACTGGAGTGAGTTGATGAATAAGGGGGGAAGTGAGAAGTTGAAACAATCAAAGAAAGCAGTTCCTTGGAAAACTGTCTCACACTTAGAAATTCTGATGTTATAACACTTATTTTTCACTAAATCTCTGTTTTCACTTGAGACAATTTTGTATTACTGCTTTAGTAATTTATTTAATCTTGCTTTTTATTTTAAACTAGGGGCCCAGTGCATGAATCTGTCCACCTGGAAAGGAACTGTGGGCTGCGAGGCTGCGGTGGGCACCGGGGCGGGTCTCAGCCCAGCCTCTGCATCCCCACCTGACCCCTCTCGCCCCAGCTCCTGTCTCCTGGCAGCCCTGCTCCCACTGCCACCACTCCCATGCTCTGACAATGCTGAGTGATCAGGACCGGCGCCAGGCACTGGCAGCGGGTAGAGCAGATGCTCTGGTGCTGGACGCAGGTGCAAGCGGGGCTGGTGCTGGCAGTGGGTGCGAGCAGCAGCTGCTGGCACCATTGCCCCTCAGGAGCAGGGGGAGGTGGAGAAGCCCTCAGGGGTGATCAGGGCTGGCAGCTGCCACTCACGCCAGCTGATGGCACCGAGTGATCTGGACTGGTGCCGGGCATCAGCAGCAGGTGTGAGCGGTGGCTCTGGCGCCAGCTGCAGGTGCAAGCAGGGCAGCACTGGCAGTGGATGCAAACAGCATCTCTGGCATTGGCAATGGGTGCGAGCACCAGGAGGGACCACTGTGCGTGGGGGCAAAGAATTTTCAGTAAACACCAGAGGCTCTCCCCAGTGACAGCAACCGGTGTCCCACCTTGGTCTGGTGCCCCTGCTCACATGCTACACCATCCCGCCACGACCGATGCCGGCCATGTTCCGCACACGCCCCCTGGTGGTCAGCACAGGTCATAGCAGCCAGATGTTTTGTTGTTCAGTTGTTCCGCCATTCGGTTTATTTGCATATTAGCCTTTTATTATATAGGATACTAGTTAAGTCCTTAAGTAAAGGAAATGCCTAATCGCAGGATTGTATATTTGTTTCTTTGGCTCTCTCATTGTGTGGGTTCTCCATAAGAATGAATGGATAGATGAAATAATAAATAGTGAAGACAGAAAAAAACATGGAGAATGAGCAATATTAACAGAGCTGGTATGGGAGAGTCACTGTCTCTTTTTGTAGGACTAGATTTAGATTTAAACATTTTGAGGTCTCCCCATAGTGATTGTAGGGAATTACCCAGTATATTCGGAACATCACACACATGATCTATCGAATAGTTGTGTATTTTTTGTGTGTTGTGTGTGTGTGTGTGTGTGTGTGTCTTTTTGGAGAAGTAATGTGCTATCTACACTAGCATCTGCCAATCTGTCTTGATATTATATTGAAAACCACCCTTGTTATGATCAGGATATGGACTCACCTCAGCCTTATAATTCTAGCATATGGGCCTTCCAATACAGACTCTATTGAAATGCAGGAGACAGCACATCTATAGCCATGAAAGAATTAATCCTCTGCCTCTAGGTGACTTCAGTCTGAGGATGCAGAGAGATGTACCCTAAGCCAATGTCTTGTTACCATGTCTTCTCTTTGAACACTGCTAGCAAGGATCAGTGCATACATGTGTAATCTATCATCACATGCTTACTCCTTGACCTTCATTTATCGTAAAATAGCACAAAATGCCTTCCTTGTATTACTCCAAGAATCTATCTACATATCCATCTTTTTCATCCCACAAACTTAACAAATATAACTGTAGCTATATAGCCACAGTTCATGAATGTTGTTCAAATACAGAATAATTGCTGGAACATATAATTAAATATTTTAATACAAATTCTTTTAACCTTGTTATTCTAATGTCAAATGCATGTCTTGTATCTCTGCATTAAAATGAAAGTTGATGGGTTTTGTCTGGAAACAATAAATAATGCTTTGGTAGGTCTGTAATTGGCTATTAATTGCCACTAATATCTTTATAAATTTGGAAAAGTAAGTCACTTATCAACTCTAACCATAGTTTCCTTATAAAATTTAGGGGGTTGAACCACATTAACTTTATGTTTCTACTTCATTTGAAATGGTTATGATTAAATAAAAATGAAAATACTCATATTATTAATGAGTATGTTATACTTGAAATTAATAAAATGACAAAACACATTAATAAATGAAAATAATTGATAATTATTTAGATCTTAGAAATGTGTATGTTTCATCTCACTCTCATTATATTTTGTGCTTTATTTTTTTCTATTTAAAAATTAATTTATAATTTTTAAAGGATGACTAACTTTAAAGCTGATGGCCCATCTGTTTTCTCTTTGTTGGCAGACTTTTTGAGATGGCTGTAAGTTCTTAAAAGCACTATTTGCTTTGATGAAGCATCTTTTCAGAAAAAAATATAGCCTTAGAATTACTTCTGACACTCCATAGTGTCTCTAATATCCATAAACTCATCCTTTATAGAAAAAAATGGTTATTTTAAAAATTGTTATTATTAAATAAACCTCTTCTCTTCAAGGTTTAACTTTTCACATGATGAAAATATAGATCTTTAAAATTCCATTCTTCTTTTAAAAATTGGTTCTAAGTTGTATTTAATGATATTGAGGACAAGGAAAGAAAAAATAAAATTACCAGAAAAGGAATTAAATTAAATTGAGGCAACCAATTTGCCAGAGAAAGAACTCAGAGGTATGGTTATAGGAATGCTCAAATGTTTGGATGACAAATACACACAACTTAATAAGAATTATAAAGAGCTGAATGATAATTTTACCAACATGAAAAGTAATCAAGAGGACATGAAGAATGACATAGCTGCAATAAAGAACACAATGGAAGGCTTTAACAGTAGACTAGACGAAGCCGAGAACCTCATCAGCAAGTTAGAAGACAAGGTAGAAAAAACACCCAAGAGCAGCAGTAACTGGAAAAAAAACAAAAAAAAAAAAACCTTAAAAAGCAGGAGGAGAGCCTAATGGAGCTTGAAGACAACATGAAACAAAACAACCTCCACATAATAGGGGTGCCAATGAAAGGAAGCTGAGCAAGAAATATAAAACCTGTTTGAAGAAATAATGACAGAAAACTTCCCTGATTTGGAGAAGAAAAAAGTCACACAAGTCCAGGAAGCACAGAGTCCCAAACAAGATGAACCCAAAAAGACTGACACCAATATACATTATAATTAAATAGGCAAACATCAACGACAAACTAAGATTCTTAAAGACTGCTAGAGAGAGACAGAAAGTTACCTACAAAGGATCTCCCATTAGACTATCAACTAATTTCTCAACAGAAACACATCAAGCCAGAAGGGAATGGAATGAAATATACAAAGTGATGCAAAGCAAGGGACTGAATCCAAAAATACTATACCCAACAAGGCTATCATTCAAAATTGAGGGTGAAATCAGGAGCATCACAGACCAAAAAAAGGCTAAGGGAGTTTATTACCACCTAGCCAGCAATTCAAGAAATGCTAAAAGAACTGCTGTCAAAAGAAGAAATAGGAAGATAAGAAGGAACACAGGCATGAAGAATGAAAATGGTGACAAACAAATACCTATCAATAATTGTAAATGTAAATGGACTAAGTGCTTCAATCAAAAGACTTAGGGTAGCTGAATGGATAAGAAAACATGACCCATATATTTACTGTCTACAAGAGACCCACCTCAGATCAAAGGACTCACACAGACTGATAGTGAAGGGATGGAAAAAAAATTTTTAGGCAAATTTAAATAAATAAATAAGCTGGGGTGGCAATACTTATATCTGACAAAATAGACCTTAAAATGAAGACCATAACAAGAGATAAGGAGGGCCACATCATAATACTAAAAGGAGTAATTCAACAAGATATTATAACTCTGATAAACATATATGCACCCAAGGCAGGAGCAAATAAATACAAAAAAAAAAAGAGACACCAAAAAAACAAAACAAAACAAAACAAAACAAAACAAAACAAAAACAACTTCTGGAAGACACAAAGGGAGAGATTGACAGCAATACAATCATAGTAGGTGACCTTAATACCACACTGACAACACTGGATAAATCCTCTAAAAAAATCAGCAAAGACACAGCAATGCTAAATGACTTACTAGATCAGATGGAATTAATTGACATCTTCAGAACATTTCATTCCAAAGGGACAGATTATACATTCTTCTCAAGTGTACACAGTACATTTTCAAAGATAGACCACATATTAGGACACAGAAAAAGTCTCTTCAAATTCAAGAACATGAAAAGCATATCAAGCATCTTCTCAGATCACAATGGCATAATATTAGAAATCAACAACAATAAAAACAATCCAAAAAATCCAAACACTAGGAGGCTAAATAGCATATTAAACAATGATTGGGTTACCAATGAGATCAAAGAAGAAATAAAAAGCATCCTGGAAACAAATGACAATGAAAACACAACAATACAAAAGCGATGGGACACAGTGAAAGCAGTCCTGAATGGGAAGTCATAGTTCTACAGGCCTGCCTAAAAAAAAAAAAAAAAAAAAAAAAAAATTGTAATGAATTATCTAACCCTGTAACTTAAAAAATTAGAAAGAGAGCAACAAGAAATACCCAGAGTAAGCAGAAGGAAGGAAATAATATGGATCAGAGTGGAAATAAATAACATAGAGACCAAAAACAAAACAAAACAAAACAAAAAATAAATACAAAAGATCAATAAATCCAAGAGCTGCTTCTTTGACAGGATTAACAAGATTGTTGAACCTCTATCCAGGCTCACCAAGAAACGAAGAGAGAGGACCCAAATAAACAAAATCAGAAATGAAAGAGGTGAAGTAACAACCGACCCTACAGAAATACAAAAGATTGTTAAAAAAATAAAATAAAATACTACAAACAACTCTACTCCAACAAACTGGACAATCTAGATGAAATGGACATATTCCTAGAAAAATACAGTCTTCCAAAACTCAATCATGAAGAATAAAAAAACCTGAATAGGCCTATAACTACTGATGAAATTGAAGCAGTAATCATAAAACTTCCAGCAAACAAAAGCCCTGAGCCAGACAGCTTCACAGGGAGTTCTAGCAAACATTCAAAGAAGAACTAAAACCTATCCTTCTCAGACTACTCCAAAAAATTCAAGAGGAAGGTACACTTCCAAGTTCTTTCTATGAATTCAGCATTACCCTAATACCAAAACCAGATAAAGACACTACAAAGAAAGAGAATTACAAGCCAATATCTCTAATGAACATAGATGCTAGAATCCTCAATGAAATTCTAGCAAGTTGAATCCAACATTACATTAGAAATATCATATACCATCACCAAGTGGGATTTATTCCGGGGATGCAAGGGTGGTACAATATCCACAAATCAATAAATATGATACATCACATAAACAAATTGAGAGACAAAAATCACATAATAATATCAATTGATGCAGAAAAAGCATTTGACAAAATCCAACAAATTTTCTTGATAAAAACTCTCAACAAAGTGGGAATAGAGGGATCATACCTCAACACAATAAAAGCCATATATGACAAACCTACAGCCAACATCATACTCAATGGGCAAAATCTAAAACCATCTCCCCTAAGAACAGGAATAAGACAGGGATGCCCTCTTTTACCACTCCTATTTGACATAATACTGGAAGTGCTAGCCATAGCGATTAGACAAGAAGAAGAAATAAAAGGCATCCAGATTGGAAAAGAAGTAAAATTGCATTATTCGCAGAGGACATGATATTGTACATGGAAAACCCTAAAGACTGCATTAAAACACTACTAGATTTAATAAATGCATTTGGCAATGTAGCAGGATACAAAATTAACAACCAGAAATTTATGGCTTTTTTATACACCAACAATGAACTCACAGAAATAGAAACTAAAAAAAATACATAACATATACCATTGCAACAAAAAAATTAAGATACCTAGGAATAAACTTAACTAAGGAGGTAAAAGATCTGTACTCAGAAAACTACAGGACACTGAAAAAAGAAATAGAGGAAGACATAAACAAATGGAAGGATATACCACATTCATGGATTGGTAGAATCAACATCATCAAAATGTCCATACTACCTAAAAAAATCTATAGATTCAATGAAATCCCCATTAAAATACCAACAGCATATTTCACAGATGTAGAACAAACCCTCTAAAAATTCATATGGAATAAAAAAAGACCCCAAGTAGCCACAGCAATCCTGAGAAAGAAGAAGACAGTTGGAGGATTCACAGTATCAGATATCAAGCTATATCACAAAGCCTATTCTCTAACTGTTCTCAAAACTGCCTGGTACTGGCACAAGAACAGACATATAGACCAATGGAACAGAACAGAGAACGAAGAAATCAACCCAAGCCATATGCTCAATTAATATTTGTCAAAGGAGGCAAGAGCATACAATGGCATCAAGAAAGTCTCTTCAATAAATGGTGTTGGGAAAATTGGACAGATACATGCCAAAAAAAAAATGAAACTAGACCACCATTTTGCACCATCCACAAAAAATAAACTCAAAATGGATAAAGGACTTAAACGTAAGACAGGAAACCATAAAAATCTTAGAAGAATCCATTGGTAGCAAAATATCAGACGTATGTCATAGCAATATCATTATTGATACAGCTTCTTGGACAATGGAAACTAAGGAGAAAATAAACAAATGGGACTACATCAAAATAAAAAGCTTCTAGACACAAAAGAAACCATCCATAAAACAAGAGAGCCCACTGCATGGGAGAACATATTTGCCAATGTTATCTCCAATAAGGGTTTAATCTCCAAAATTTATAGGGAACTCATACAACTTAACAAAAATAAGATAAACAACCCAAGCAAAAATTGGGCAAAGGATCTAAATAAACCCCTTTTGAAAGAGGACATTCAGAAAGCCAAGAGACATATGGCAACATGCTCAAAGTCACTAATCACCCGAGAGATGCAAATCAAAACAACAATGAGGTAACGCCTCACACCAGTCAGGATGGCTATCATCAGCAAATGTCAAGTGCTGGTGAGGTTGTGGGGAAAAAGGAACCTTCATACACTGCTGGTGGGTATACAGACTGGTGCATCCATTGTGGGAAATGGTATGGAGTTTCCTCAAAAAATTAAAAATGGAGCACCCATTTGATCCAGTAATTCTACTTCTAGGAATATATCCTAAGAAACCAGAGACACCAATCAGAAAGGATATATGAACCCCTACGTTCCTAGCAGCACAATTTATAATAGTTAAGATTTGGAAACAGCCCAAGTATCCATCAGCAGAGGAGTGGATTAAAAAGCAGTGATACATCTACACAATGGAATACTAGGCTGATGTAAAAAAGAAGGAACTCTTACCATTTGCAACAGCATGAATGGACCTAGAGAGCATTATGCTAAGCCAGTGGTTCTCAATCTTGGCTGCACATTAGAATCACCTGGGAATCTTTTTAAAATCCTGATTTCTGGGCCTCATCCTCCAGAAATTCTGTTTCTTTGTTATGAGGTGGGGCCACAACATCAGTAACAAAGAAACAGAATTTCCAGAGTATGAGGCCCCGAAATCAGGATTTTAAAAAGATTCCCAGGTGATTCTAATGTGCAGCCAAGGTTGAGAACCACTATGCTAAGCAAAATAATCCAGTCAGATATAGATAAATATCAGATGATCTCACTTATTTGTGGAATTTAATGTACAACTTAAAATGGATGCAGAGGCATATAAGCATTGAACAGACCATCCAATATCAGAGGAAAGGCCAGGGCGTGTGTGTGAGAGATCAACCAAAGGACTTGTATGTATGTATTCATATAAGCATAACCCATGGATACAGACAGTAGGTGGGTGAGGGCATGTGCTGGGGAGTGGGAACAACCCGGGAGAGGTCAATGGGGGGAAAAGGAGACATATGTAATACTTTAAACAATAAAGAATTAAATTTAAAAAATGATATTGGGTCCATAGCTTTTTACTCTAAAATTTGTTCCCTGCTGTGTCTTACTTTTTATTTATACTATATAAAATCATTTCAGAAAATCAGATGGTAGGTAAAAATGAGTCTTACTTCATAAAAAATCCCAAAACATTCTGCATACTTCTTATTTCCATACAGGTGTGTAATATTATTTTGAGATTATAAATTTTTGAAGGACTTTTAAATAGTATTGTGTCACCAAATCATCAAGCATAAGTCATAAGTCTTGTTATTTTTCATGTTACTGTCCTATATATTTCCCCTGAATTTTCTTAAATGAAATTTGGTTTACCTTAAATTTCAAATAATGAAAGAATATTGTGAAAAAAATGGATCAGTGAACCTAGGGAGATGCTCAAGTGATCTGGTATCCTTGGGCAGTAGTTCCTCCATGTTAACTACATTGACAGTTATTGTAATGGTGGGGAGAATTGAGCTATACTATTTGTCTCCCCTTTTTTCAATGTCATTCTTACAAACCATTTTCTTGAGGAATAATCTGATAACTTGATTCATATCAAGGTTTAAATGACTAATAGGTTATATGGGATTTATTTAGAAACAATTCTCCATGGACCCTGGGTACATTTTGTGTAATAAATGAAATTCATAACTAATGGACCAATAATATTTAATATACCTAAAGGAATTGACACAAATGTGGCATTGTAGTATCAATGAAATTTGGGAAGGGTATTTAATTTTTTTGACAGATAAAGAGTTAGCCTAGTACATAGGACTTGGAATTCAAAGACCGGAGTCATCTTGAGTATGTCAATGTTCATTAAGAGACTTGTGTGTGTGTTTTTATTTGTAAAATGGAAGTGAGGCATTTGAAACCAATCTCAATGTACCTTATAAATTAGGATACTTTATGGGAAAATAATTTCTAGCATTTAAAGTATATGACAGATGAGATGCTATAATTATATTTATTTGTAGTATCCTCCAAATTATACCATGTGTTGAATTATGTATTGTCTTTATTCAGTGAGTCAAACTTATTCCTTAAGTGACTTCTCTTACATTATCTATAATAATAAAAGCATAATATGCAAATCAACTGAACGACCAAACAGCAGAACGACTGTCCGGAGGACCACACTATGACATGTGGTGGTGCCAGGCCAGCCAAGGCAGATGTGATGAGATTGGTTGGGGGGCCGCCATGGCCCTATGATCGCCCTGCAGAGGGAGGCCCAGGCCACCATCTGTGGGGTGATGATGGGGGGGGCTCCGTGATTGGTTGCTCCAAAGAGGGAGGCCCAGGCCACACTCTGCATGGCAGTCCATTGCAGAGCCCGGGCCAGGTGGGCATGGTCTCCCTCTGCTGGGGAGCCCTGCGATTGATCACCCACAGGGGGAGGCCCAGGACACCTGGCTGGCAGCACTGTGGTGGGTGGGCGTGGCTTCCCTCTGTTGGGTGATCAATATCCCCACAGAGGGAAACCCAGGCCAACCAAGCAATCATACCCCATGCCTATCACCCGCAGAGGGAAGCAACCAGTGGTGGGGGTAGAGGGGGCAGTGCCACACAGATGGCAAGCAGTGGCAGTGGCAGGGGCGGGGCCAGCTTTTGGCAGCTGGGGGAAGGAAAGCCCAGATAGGCCCTGATCGCAGGCCAGGCCTAGGGACCCTACCCGAGGGGTAGTGGATTGCAAGAGGGTGCAGGCTGGGCTGAGGGACAACCCCCCCTCCCCCACCCTGTGCAGATATTTGTGCACTGGGCCTTTAGTGCTGATATAAAACAACAATGAGCCATGTAAAATTGCTGTATTTTTATTTCATTTCTTTTGCCAGGTTATTTTGTACATGAGGTAAATAATGTCATAGTTTTAGAAGTCTCCTAGCAGAGTTTATTGGGTAAAATTACTCTTTAGATGGAATCATTTAAGCAAAGAGGTTAGGATTCATATTATTTAATCAGGCTAATAACTACTAAAATGAAGAGGAATAAACAGTAGTCTCGATTCTTAATTTTATAGGTATATTTTCTCATGTATTGGATACAACAAATATTTCTATCTTATAAAGCCACAGCAATTGGCTATAAAAACTGAATTATTCACACAAAAGACATCATATGAATATAAGAATTTTTGTGATTATTTTTTAATGCTGCTTTTATTCAAGAAACATTGCACCATCTAATATGTGCTAGATTTTGGGAAGCAGTGTCTAGACAGGAGACTCATTTTTCATGTTGTTGCTGTAGTAAACCACTGCAATTGTCCATTATTGTGATTTGCTGTGCAAACACATAAGAATTATTTCCTCTTCATTTCCCTTAGGAATATAAATTTAGCTTAAGCCCTCACTTATTCTTTTCATTTAGAAATCACATTTCTCTGGAATATCACTTGTATAAAATCATACTTTCTTAGGTTTCTTCTGAATCGAGTTCTTAATTATATGCCCACATTGCTATTATAAGCAGTAATTGTCTAAAATTCTCATTTAAGTTACCTTTTAACTGAAAATTATTCACAGAGACTGGGTTACAACACACACACACACACACACACACACACACACCTTATTCTTCTTCAGGATTAATCCTGTACAGACTTCATTTACTCTAGTTATAATCAGAACAGTAAAGGATAAGCCAAGTGGTTTATGGGAGAAAAAAACACACAACTGTTGCATATTTTAATTTTTCTTGTGGGAAGAGGGACATACTTTTCTCTCTTGGGAACTCTGCCTTTTAGCTGACCTTCCTAACACTTACCTTGCTTATCTTAGTCAAGTTCTCTAACCCTAGTTGAATCCTAAATGCCCACCAAGAGGATGTAGTATACCCTAAAGAATTTAGGAGTGAGGTTGAGTCAGGAGAAATAATTTCACTCCAGACAATTTCCTCTTGATAAGTTGTGCATTCTGAAAAAAATAGGCTTTGCCTGCCTGAAACTTTGAATGTTTCTTTTTGCTTATTATTTGAACTTATTAAAAGGCTTCCTGCTTGCAAAGCACTTACTACTTCTCTATACAATCTCTCTGTGGTAGAGCATTTCTTAGACCTTCAACAAATTCTTCTTTATCACTGAAAACAGATTCACCATCTAAGGATATAAAAAGATGCAGCAATGTGCCAAAATCCACAGAGACGTGGCCTGGTATTTGTCACTGCTTTAGAAGTCCTATTCGTCAGTGATGACAGGAAAAGGACAGTCTGTAATTTTTAATAAATGTAGTTTGAGTTTACACTGACACTTCAATGGCTGTCATTGAGAAGGAGGGACATTTCAGGTCTACCAATTTACTTCACACCAATAGATTATGTTGCGAAAGAGCAAAAGGAACATTCGTTTTTTTAAGCAGTTCATGACACTGTTAATATTCCTCCATTTCCTGTCTGTACTGGACCAGTTATTGTTTAAGGCCTCTGTTAGAGTACTGAATGAAGTGCTGCCTAAGTAAACATATCAGAACCCTAAAGCTTCCTGGGTTATTCAGAATGAAGAAACCCTTAGATTGTAGGTACCATACTGGATGTGGTGCTTATTTGTCTTGTTGATCAAGATTTATGTTTATAAATGCTTCCAATGTTTATCAGCACATTACATTGGCTTAGTAAATGAGCTAATATTTTTAATTAATCACTGTATGGGCCTGCAAAAGTGTCTAGCCCAGCCATGGGCAAACTACGGCCCGCGGGCCCGGCCTGTTTGAAATGAATAAAACTATTGAAAAAAAAGACCGTACCCTTTTATGTAATGATGTTTACTTTGAATTTATATTAGTTCACACAAACACTCCATCCATGCTTTTGTTCCGGCCCTCCGGTCCAGTTTAAGAACCCATTGTGGCCCTCGAGTCAAAAAGTTTGCCCCTGGTCAAACTTTTTTTTTTACCCCTGGTCTAGCCTATAAAGAGCATTATGTGTTTTTAAAGAACAAAAAGTATAAAAGCCTAAATTTGCTTTCCTACTGGTTATAAACGATTTTTAATATTTTTACTTTTTATCCTCACCTGAGGATGTTTTTGATTTGAGAGAGAGAGAGGAAGGGAGAGAGAGATCGATTGGTCGCCTCCTGTACATGCCCTTGACGGAGGATCAAACCCACACCCATGTCAGTGCCCCAACTGGGAATCTAACCCGCAACCCTGTGTGCATGGGATGATGCTCTGACCAGCTGAGCCACCCAGCCAGGGCTGTAAATGATTTTTTAAAAGGATAGCTGTTTCTGTATGTGGCCTTGTTCTTTCTAGAGGTGCTGCATTGGTTACTTTTACTGTCTGACTTGGGGAAGCATTATAGTTTAGGCCAGTGATGCTCAACTAGGGACAGCTTTGCTCTCAAGGGGATATTTGGAAATGTCTAGAGCAGTGGTTCTCAACCTTGGCTGTACATTAGAATCGCCTGGGAATCTTTTTAAAATCCTGATTTCTGGGCCTCATCCTCCAGAAATTCTGTTTCTTTGTTACTAATGTTGTGGCCCCACCCCATAACAAAGAAACAGAATTTCCGGAGGATGAGGCCCAGAAATCAGGATTTTAAAAAGATTCCCAGGTGATTCTAATGTGCAGCCAAGGTTGAGAACCACTGGTCTAGAGACACTTTGGGTTGTTATAGTTGGATTCAGGTGCTACTGGCACCTAGAGGTGGAGGCAAAGGATGCTGCTAAGCAAACTGCAGTGTCCTGGACAGCCAGCCCCCTACAAGAAATCATGTAATCCCAATGTAAATAGTCCTGAGGTTAAAAAACTCTTGGCTTAGAGCTTGGGTTTTGAAATCCAAATGTTTGAAATCCAGTTCATATTCTGCTGCCTGCTAACCCTGAAATTCTGGTAAAACACAGCACATATCTTGACACATTATAAATATTTCCCAAATCTTAGTGATTGTTATAAACAAAATCTGAACTAAAATGACTTATAAGCCTTTTAATAATTTTTCTAAAATTATATAACGTATGTTCTCTTGAATTTAGAAAATTTAAGAATTGCTTCTCTATAGGTCTTTTCAACATTAGGTATCAGATAAATAATCGGGTTTTGAAAGCACACATCACCACATTGTGTAAATTATCGATCTCATTAAAACTAGGATAGAAACTAGTGTGGTAAAGTTTTACAAGAAAAGATCTTTATGTCTCTTCCGATAGTAGACTCCATTGTCAATAAAGCAATAAAGCATTTTCTTGGAACGCTATAGAACCCATCCTCTAAGAGTAGGACAACAGGGGTTTCTTTAAGGTGTGTGCTGCAAAGGGGAGGGAACTATGTACAGAGCACTTCCATTTAATTCTTCTTTAACACGCGTCACAATGCTAATGTAACCTTTCTTTAAGAGAATTTACAAAGATCATTAGAGAAAAAAATATTAAAGGGACACTTATAATAGTACCCAAGATAACTACATAGAAAGAAAATAATTGTGAATGAATGGAAAGATATTCCATTCTGTAATGGTAACTGGAATGATTACTATTATTAAAATGCACTTACTATCCAAAGCAATCCACAGATTCAATGCAACCTCTATCAAAATTCTAATGGCATTTTTTTTCACAGAACCAAAAAAAATAATTCTAAAATTTGAATGGAACCACAAAAAATCCCAAATAGCCAAAGAAGTGTTGAGAAAGAAGAACAAAGTTGGTCTCAAACTATATTACAAAGCTATAATAATTAAAAATTTTATGCTATGGCATTGGCATAAAAACAGACACACAAGTCAATGTAACAGAATTGAGAGCCCAGAAATAAACCCACCCTCATATGGACAATTAATTTACAATAAAGCAGCCAAGAACATAAAATGGGAAACAGATAGTCTCTTCAATAAATGGTCCTGGGAAAACTGGACAGCCACATGAAAAAGAATAAAAGTAGACCTCTATCTTACATCATACACAAAAATTAACTCAATGTTAATAAAGGACTTAAATCTAAGACTTGATATAATTTAACTTGACATCATAAAATTCCTAGAAGAAAACATAGTTGGTAATCTGATATGCTTTTCATCAATATTTTTGAGAATTTGATTCCAAAGTCATGGGCAATGAACAAAAATAAATAAATGAAATTATGTCTAAGTAAAAAGTGATTGCATAGCAAAGGAAACCATAATCAAAATGGGAAGAAGATATTTGCAAATCATATATTTGTTAAGAAGTTAATATTAAAGAACTCATACAACTCAACTACCGGAAAACACATGATTAAAAAATGGGCAGAGGCCCTGGCCATTAGTTCAGTTGGTTAGAGTGTTGTCCCGATAAGCCAAGGTTGTGGGTTCAATCCTTCGTTTGGGCACATACAACAATCAACCAATTAATGTATAAATGGGTGGAAAAACAAATTTATTTTCCTCGCTCTTCCTTCATTTCTCTCTCTAAAATCAATAAATATTTTTTAATAGAATGAACACAGATGGCCAACAGGCACATGAAAAACTGTTTAACACCATTAATTCTAGAGAAATGCACATCAAAGCCACAAGGAAATATCACTTCACTCCTTATGACTTCACTCCTAATAGTCATTTTAGAATGACTATTATAAAAAAAAGACAATAAATAACAAGTGTTAAAAAGGATGTAGAGCAAAAGGAACCTTTGTATGTCATTGCTGGGAATGTAAATTAGTGCAGCCATGAATAGAAAATAAGGTGGCAATTCCTCAAAAAATTAAAAATAGAGATACCGTATGATCCAGCTCTTCCAGTTCTGGCTATTTATCTGAAGAATATGAGAATGGTAATTTCAAAAGACATATGCATTCCTATGTTCATAACAGCATTATTTACAATAGCCAAACTTTGGAAACAAAGTAAGTATCTACTGATGGATGAATGAAAACAGATATGATTTACATGTATAGACAGCTGGGGTGGACCTGGAAATTGTTATGCCAAGTGAAATAAGTCAGATGGAGAAAGACAAATGCCTTATGATTTCACTCATATGCGGAATCTAAAAAAAACATACACAAAATAATACTGAATAAACAAAAACCAACTCATGGTTAGAGAAAATGTGTGGCTATCAGAAGGAAATGGGGGATAGGTAAAATGAGTACAGGGGATCCATTCTATAGTGATGGATAGAAACTAGACTTCTTGTGGTGATCACTTTTGGTAGTGTACACAGATGTCTAATTATATAATATTGTACACGTGAAATATATATAATTGTACCTCAATAAAAAAAGAAAATATACTGAAGATTTATTTATAGATTTCAATATGTTACTGAGTAATATTATTTGTACATACCTTTATTCAAAGCACTTTTCATATACATAATCATATTTAACCTAGAGATGGCTTATTGACTTCACAATATTGAAAGTTTTTTATTATTCGGCCTTTATTATAGAGTCTCTGTCATTCACTTATTATACTGCCTCAGCTGGTGCTGTCAACATTTATTTTCTGCACTAAAGAAGTGGCCAACCCAGATAATCTTCAAGTCTGGGCAGTATCAAATGGGTCACAGTCATTTGTTGAGTCTGTATATTAAATAATATGTTGCTACAATTACTAAGACACCAGAAATTACACTTTTTATAATTAGAGAAGATGCTGATTTTTCTGTTTGTATTTCTGAATTCAAAATGTTTACATAAATGAAATATATAAGAGTTGAGTTAAAGATATTTTCGTGGGACTATTTTCCTATCCCTGGTTTTGGCCAAAGAAGTTTATTTCTATGTCATGTTGATACATGGGAAGAAAAGAGATTAAGAACTGCTGCTTCACCATAATTTCCTTTCAATTCATTTTCCATAGTTTTGATGCAATGTACTTAAAGAGATTTTTTTCAGTTGCTTTGATATTTAATGCTATAGACATAACATCATATTGCTTTGGTGGTTATAAAAGGTTTATTTTCTTTGAAGTATATCTTGTAGTTACATAATAAGTCTTTCCTTATTGGGTAAGGTATAACTAAGGGGGAGTTGAAACTATAAAAACATCCCTGAAAAGTAATCTATCCCTTGGGAAAAGTCATGCCCAAGAAAGGAAGGAAGGGAGAGAGGAAAGGAGGGAAGCAAAATAGACATGACCAGTGCTTGGTAGTTTAAGATCCAGATGAAATGTCAATCTGTATACATCAAAGTAATCAACTCATTCAGCAATGAGAGAAAAAAAATATCAAGGAAAAGAACACTCCATCCTATATAATAAAAGGCTAATATGGAAATAGACCGAATGGCAGAACAACCGAACAACCAGTTGCTATGACGTGTGCTGACCACCAGGGGGCATGCACGGAACATTGGCGGCATCGGCAGCAGGCAGCAGAGCATGGCACATGGTGGGCGTTGGCCACGGCGGGATAGTGGAGGTGAGCAGGGGCGCCAGACCAAGGAGGGAGACCCGTGGCTGTCATCGGAGTGAGCCTCTGGTGGCTACTGAAAATTCTTTGCCCCCATGCGCTGTGGTTCCACCTGGTGCTCACACCTGCTGATGGCGCCGGCCCCGCTAGCACCCACTGTTGGCATCAGCCTCAATTGCTCTTCCCCATCAGTGAGTGGGAGTGGAGGTGGCAGGAGTGGGGCTGCCGGCAGAAAGGGACCAGGGGCCATGGTGGGAGGGGTCAGGTGGGGGCACGGAGGATGGGCCGAGACCCACCCCTGTGCCCACCATAACCTCTCAGCCCACAGTTCCTTTCAAGGAGAACAAATTTGTGCACTGGGCCCCTAGTATTATATAAACTGTCAGTGAGGAAAGGAATCATGGTAATAGGATCTTTTCTGGAATGTATAAATATTAAGGTAATATTACTAAATTCCAGGCACTGTTATGAGCAGTGGATTCAGCATTAAACAAAACAGGCAAAGTGCCTGTCCATATGAAATGTGTGTTTTAGTTGGTTTGGGTGTAGAAATGCATAGGGTTCCAAATTTATATTCTTAAAAATAAAATATACAGTATTCCGCATTTCCTATCTTATTTGATCTAGAGGACTCATTAGTAGGAAACCATGAACTTACTCAGGAAGTGTATTTCTCAATGTAAATTATCATCTAAGAGTTACTACTTAGCTTCTACTATAAGAACTCTGGCCAATGATACTGGCTCACTTTAACGTAACTTAATATTATTTCTTCTTTTATTTGAATTCAAATTATAATGTTGATATTTTTAGTAAACTTTATGATTTTTTAAAAATACTATTTAACATTAGCCATTTTTCTAATGTAAACCATTTTTTTTCTACCTAGCTATTAGGAATTACTTCATGTGTTTCTATCCCTTTAGGAACAATTCTCGATGTGAAACAACACTATTTTCTGTTAAGTGAAGAACATTTGCTGAAAAAAATATATTTTAAAATAAAAAATAATCATATATTAAGTTCTAATCAATGCAAGAAAGAATCACAGGAAGTAGTAACAACTGATAACATTTTTTGGCAATTGTCAGTATAGTTCACAAAAAGGAAAAGCTTCAGAAAAAGTACATAAAATTCATTAATCAGTATTAGAAATATTGCTACATTCCCCCTTTAATTTTATTACCCTACTTTAATAAAAATGAGACTATATATATTGGCATGATTACTGCATTTATATTTTGCATCAGTTATGAGACAATTTTTTAAAGATAATAAGATCTCTAAAATTAGATGAATCTTAAAATCAGTGCTTTCAACCAGGTCATGGTTGTAACAGAGTTTGCATTGCTGTATGTATAGATTTTAAAGCTTTATATTGCCCCTTATTTTTTTCGAGTTCAATGCAATATTGGTACTACGTTTGTTGAGTTTTCATTTAAGAATATCATCCAAGGAGTGTTTACTATGATCTGGTATTATAACCAGTAATTTTATATATGGAAACCCAGCAAAGAACAAAAAAGGGTGTAATATTGATATGAGTAAAAAATATATATATTTGTAATTTGATTTCCTCAGTTTCATACCCTCTTCTAAAATTAAAACCAAATGCTTTATGAAATCTAAAGAGGAAATATACCCACATGTATATAGCCACTGAGATAAATGTGACTGAACTGCCAATCAAACATAAGAAACTGAAGAAAGAAGAAATTGCACGAGAGGTTGGTGTGACCAATTATTGGGTCACGCTGATTTTAATAAGTAAATGGAATATAGTTTTTGTTTGTTTTTAATTAGCATGGTTTTTGTTTGTTTTTCCTTTCTTAGTCAAATGTATAATAAAGTCAGTGATCTTGGATTCAATGAAATGCAGACTATCTGCTTTCAGAAGAAATTAGAGAGAAAATATAATAGGGAAATAACGAATTGATTTTGTTATAATCTTCACACTTTAATCACTATATTTGCCATCTATTCATCCTCTACTAGGAACTCTAAGGATAGGTAATAAAATAGCCTTTTGACAACTAAATTGCCTAAAAACTAACATATGAGTTTTGGGAAATTTACTTCCAGTTTTGAGAAAGATGTAGCTAAGCATATGCACTGAAAATTCCCTTTAGGGATGTGACCCCAGGAGAACTGGAAAAGGAGTTAAATGAATATTAGTATTTCTCCAAGATATTTTCCTCATCTCTTTCAATAGGCTCAGAAAAAGAAGCCCACAAAAATTAATTTATTCATCCAAGGTCACACCATTTGATAGCAGCAGAGTCAAGATTAGAGTATTTGGCTAAAAGTTCATTATTCTTACCATTATGCCAAATTGTCTCATAATATATTAAACATACCAACTGGATAATGAGGGTGTGGTGGATGCTGTGGTTGTGCTTCCGTGCTCCCTCCCCTGCCCCAAACACACACTCCCCACACACAAACACACCCTCTCACAACTAAAGCTTTCATTTTCCCAGTTGCTGAAAATGTTGGCAGCTGATAGCACACAAGTTAAGTTCCTCTCCAAGAATTTCTCCCTGCAGAAAAATAATAAGGAAAAGCCTGCTTACTCAAGGTCACACCCCTTTCCCAGAGGCTGCCCATGTCCAATAAAGGTATAAGGCTCCAACCACTTGTCTAAATGGGAGACAGCTAGGAAAAGTCACACAAACTTTAGATTCTGTGTGATTATCTGAGACAGTGTAATTGCAGAGCACTTTAATCCCCTCTTTGCCAGACCCTGCTTCCTTCACTCCTGCACAGGTGTTGGCTTGAGAATACACTCCAATACATGTTTTGTTTATTGTCTCACATATTTGTCTCAGAGTCTGTTCTGGGGAACCAAACTACAACAATTAATGTAAAATTACTTAAATATTCTGGACTAAGTTACTTCGCTTTTATTCAGTCTAAGTAGAAGTGTTCAAAGGGGCTTAGCTGCCACAGGATGAAATGTGCATCTACCAAAGTAATTTCTAGGTTTACTGGTCAGTTTATTTTATTCATGTAATTAGTGTTGTTGCTGTCATTAGATAACTATGGATGTCAACACAGGTATGAATGCGAATCTTCCTTTCACAGGTGAGGAAATCGGTGGCTTAGGGGCGGTAAGAAACTTACCCAGCTAGACAGTGTCTAATTCTGGTTGATTCTCCTGTCAGACTTCTAGCTGCTTGAAGGCAGGAGCCACTTCCTTTATGAACAGCACCGTTTCCCTTCATGTAATGCAGTGTCTTGCCCTCAATGACAGTCAATAAACATTTATCAAATGAATAAATTGATCCATATGTCTGACCACAAATCCCTGCCATTAACCCCTGTGCTATACAGTCTCCTACGTATTTGATGAGCCCTGGATTAATGGTAAACATCATAAAGAACTAAAAAAGGAAGGGGGATTTGAAGTCTAAGATGTCAAAAGCAATCTATGTGAAGCACACCGGAGTGGGTAATTTAAATATGCATTTTCTTTAAAAATTGAGAGGGAGAGCCTTGATTTTGTTTCTTTTTATGGTAGATACTCATGTTCCTTGTAGGTATCAGATACCATATCAGAGAAAAAGTAGTGAGGCTGCCTGTGGGTTGAGTTGTTCTATTATTTTAATATATCTTTATTAAAAGTATATATTCAATTTAATATAATATTCTAGGAGGGCTAAAATACCACATAAAGAAAATAATGGCTATTTCCCCCAATGTAATGTAATGGAGATGATCTCCACCCACCTTCTCTACTTTCCTAGGCAGCAGCTATAAAAATAGAAATGAAAAAGAAACATTTCCACTGATAATTATCACAATGCATTTACTAATGCCTCTTGTGTCCCCTTTGTCCTGAAACGAAAGTTTTTATCAGGATATTTTACAAATAGCATCCTGGATGTGTCTAAGATTTGGATGCAGATATTAAGCACAGTGTTGATTTGGAGCCTGTCAGTAACTGATTCAATAGTTAAGTAAAATTCTTATAGCAGTAAAGTTAGAGAAATGAAGAGATTATCAAAGCTCACTTTTCTAAGGAAATCCAAATACCTAGAAGTGTTAGAAAAGAGTCAAGAAGCAGTAATCTAGAAACATTTCAAGAGAATGAAAATTGAATAGAATTAGTTTATTCCTTTTATTCCCAAGAAAGTCTCTGAAACATCTGCTATAAATCAGGCAATGTTTCTTTTGTGCAAGAGTTAACCAACCTGACTTCCTCGACTCCTCATCTATGGACGAGTTAAAGTGGCAAATTAGAAGCCATAGAGAAGGTCTGCTATAAGGAGGCACATAAAAACCAGAATGAACATTTAACAATCAAGACAATTTTTTTATAAAAGAAAGGCATGATTAGTAAAATACTTCAACCTGAAAAGGCATATGGACACCCCAGTTATCTCCCAATACACCTTAGTTTTGCAGAAGAGCAGGAGATTCATCTCAGTGATGGTAATCTTGAGACATCCGTTTAAATTACAATATTGTTCTGCATGTAATTTAGTTTAGAAAAATGTGATACCTTTCAGAAATATTCCAGGGGCTCCGCTGGAAGGCAGAATGAACTTGTGGTTCATCAAGCAGACTGTCTACCGTGCACCAGTGTCGGCTACAAACTCACTGAGCCTCAGTTTCTAGTCTGTATAATGAGGATGAGGGGAACTGCTTCAAACATGGATTGAATATGTTAAGGCATTAGAAGAAAGCTTGTCATATAATATATGCTCATAAATAGATATTTATATCTCAGCAGATAAACATTATTCAGCATATGCTTATTTTTAAATGTTTAATATGTATCTGAAAATTGAATCAGGAGGATAGAGTGGATATAAGAGAAGTGGACAGATGACTTGAGGTTGCTTTTTTTTTTTCCAGTACATTAGCAAGAACATGATTTGAAGGGGTGAGAAGAAAAGAGAGAAAGCAAAAGTAATCTCCATGTGATAGCCTGATAGGGATGATATTTAATACTGAGGAAGCTATCTGGGGAAGGATAGGTTTCAGACTCAAAATCATATTTGTTTGTTTTTATTTGGTTTTATGTCAAATTAGTGATATTCATCAAAGTGATGGTGGATGGATAAGGGAATTGGGGTTCAAAGTAGAGATCAGGTTTGCAAAAATGGCTTTTTAGGGAACAATGAAAAGATAACCATTTAAAACTATTCCATTTAGATGTCAAGTATCCAGAAATTTTCTGGCTCCTTCAGAATGTTTTATACCAACCTACTGCCATCTGCTCTACTCTCTTCTCTCTTTCTCTTCATTCTTCATATCAACAATAAACCCTACCCTTTTACCACCAGAGCAATAGGACAGGTAGTCAATTTCTAGCTCCATGTGTTTTTCCAAACAAGACAGTGTTCTTTCTCTTCAAGAGGAATTCTGGTACCAGCTTGCAATCTTTGCTTCCCACAGCATGACTTAATGAGCTATGTTTTGTTTCTATAATCCTATATAATAAAAGGGTAATATGCAAATTGACCAAACGGCTGAATGACCGGTCGCTATGACATGCACTGACCACCAGGGGGCAGATGCTCAATACAGGAGCTGCCCCCTGGTGGTCAGTGTGCTCCCACAGGGGGAGCTCCAGTCAGCCACAAGCCAGGCTGACGGCTGGCAAGTGCAGGGGCCCACCTTCGCGGCAGCACTAAGGATGTCTGACTACGGCTTAAGCCCGTGGGGAGCGGGCCTAAGCCATCAGTCAGACATCCCCCGAGGGCTCCCAGACTGTGAGAAGGTGCAGGCCAGCCTGAGGGACCCCCCCTCCTGAGTGCACAAATCTCGTGCATTGGGCCTCTAGTTAGAATATAAACATTGTGAGAAAGAAGATGGCATATACTGTGCACCTGATTTTGATTAATAAAGTACATCCAAAAATTCTAAATGAAATACATGTTGAAATTTATTTTAGGTACTCTATTGTCCTCCTTAGGTCAATGTTGATACATTGTTTTAGTTCCTTAAATTTTTATGTTACCACTTTGCTGATACAAATTATGACATTGATCATTCTAAAATTCTCTGCACATTTATTTAAGTAAATATAATGTATAAAATTGAGCAAAAAACGAATAGGCTCATACATTGATGTTCATTACTTATTCAAATTATCTATATTCTCAGGTAAACCTACAGAATTCAAATTTAGGAAATTAGATAAACACATTTTAAAATGCCTTTTAGTTCAAGGACAAAAAGAAATGAGCTATTAAGCCATGAACAGACATGGAGGAACCTTAAATGCATATTACTAAGTGAAATAAGCCAATCTGAAAAGACGCCATACTGTACAATTCCAACTACAATAGGTCCTCAGGTTACATGGGAGATCCCTTCCTACGGGATGTAACGCGATTTTCACTGTAAGTCGGAACCCAACTACATAAGCACCTGCATCACTCACATGGAGCACATACATACATAGCAGTAATGAAGTGAAACAGTAAAAAAAATTAAAAGAAAGATAACTATTCCTGACCTTTACTTGTGATAAATAAATAATAAAAAACATAAAACACATATGCACATACGTTGAAATGATGGAACTTTTTTTTAATATAAATAAATGGGAGATGGCGACGTAACCACGAAACAATGTCCGTGGAGTCTGACATAACCTGAGGACTGCCTGTATACAACATTCTGGAAAAGATAAAATTATGGAGATGATAACATTCAGCAGTCACTAGGGGTAGGTGGCATAGTGGAGAGATGAATAGGAAGACCAGGGGATATTTTTATGGCAGTAAAAATACTCTATTATAATGTTGAACAAATGCCATTGTAATTTTGTCCAAACCCATAGAATGCACAGTGAATCCTAATGTAAACTGGATTTGGGTGCTTATGTGTCAATGTAGGTTTATCCTTGGTAAAAAATGTGCCACTTTGGTGAGTGATGTTGATTGGGGGAAAGTTATGCCTATGTGCTTTAGAAATTTCTGTACCTCCCTTTAAATTTTCTCTAAACCTAAAACTGCTCTAAAAGCATAAAGCCTTCAGCCCTGGCTGAGTGGCTCAGTTGGCTGGTTGGAGTGTCACCCCTTTTACCCAAGGGTTGCAGGTTCGATTCCTGGGGCTGGTGGTGGGGCACATGCCTGAATTGTGGGTTCAAGTCCCAGGCAGGGTGTGTGCTGGGGGGTGGTGTTGGCTGGTGGATGTTTTTTCTCTCTCTCTTTCTAAAACTCAATTAAAAAAACAAACATATCCTTGGGTGAGGATTTTTAAAAAATAATAATATATAAAGCTTTTAAAACAATGGTTTTTAGAATAAGTTAATCATTTATTGACTATTGGTAGTGATATTGCACTGAGAAATTTAATCTCATGAAGAATTCTACAGATTTTTTTAAAGGCTTGTTGAAAATGTAGGGGTTTGCACACAAAATGTGAAAGTATCACTCTGTCTTCAATGAATGTTTTTTTTAAACATAACTTTCTTTCTGTGTCCTCACCATAGGCTACATATCGAAACCGAGTTGTGAGCCAAAGTCTCAGCACAAGGGACAGAAAAGCAATACATACTCCCACCGAGGACCGTTTTAGATACTCGTCAGCTGACCAGACAAGCCCCTACAAAAGCAAGACCTGTCAACTATCAAGTCTGTGTTTAAATAATTTCTTGAAGGACAAGGAATTAGTGGAAGTTACCAAACACTCAAGAGGAACTTGTGAAAGCCTCACTTCAGAGGTCACCCAGAACTTGAGGGCCACTGTTGGGCAGAACTCTCTGAAGCCAACAGCTAAGACTGAAGGGCTCCCCACGTCCTCAGAGAAACCAAAGGACCAAGCTGCTGCGGCCCGACAGCATTCAACCTTCACCGGCAGGTTCGGACAGCCACCGAGAGGGCCAATCTCTTTACACACATACAGCAGAAAGAATGTTTTTCTCCATCACAATTTACACACCACTGAGCTGCAGACTCTAGGCCAACAGGATGGGTAATTACACCACCCGATTCTGTCTCTGAGTAAAGATGGTTAGTGTTGCTCGTTCATAGCTCACATTTCAATTGTCATGTACTTTTTATTCTTTTTATTTTTGGTTATAAACAATGAATTGTGTACTTTTTTTTAGAATGAGGGTTCAAGCATGTTAATTGAATTAGGTTTAATAGCCTTGAAGGTTTTATTATATAAATATGTATAATAAGTGGGACCATCTTGCTGGTTTCTATAGTCCATGATTTATTTATTTTTTATCTGTATCAGTTACTGATATCTATTGAAGCTCCTGAAAGTAATATCAGATAGTTCTCTATTCACTGAATGGCGTAACTGTGAAAATAGATGTGAGAAATAAGTAGATGAAGGAATTGTAAAGAACTTTAACTTACATAGTTAATAGAAGGAAAAGAGAAGATGGATTTTAAATCTTATATTTGGTGGTGTATTTATTTGAAGAATGGAGTTTGCTTGCGTGTAACCTAGAGATACGTTTGTCTCTCTATTACTTACATTCAAGCTTATCTTGTCACACTATAAGGGGAGGGGGGGTCTATTTCTTTTGCCTCTAAATGTTTAGTTCACACTAGTTCAAAAGGACTTTAGACTGAGTGATTGCTAGCCAAATAGAGAATGACAGCTCTGATCTTACAAAAATGTCTTATAGTTTTTGCTAGTGATGTTGAAGTACTAGGACAGGACACAGAGTGGTGGTAAAGTTGGCTAAATTCTGTCAAATGACACAAAAAGCATGATATGCTTGCTCTTTTAATCATGGCCATATCGGCATATTTTTCCATGTTTTACAGATGGAACATTCTAAGAAAGTTATTTTACTTCACTTTCCTTGTATTTTTTAAAATCTTCAACTATTTTTTCTGTATATTCAGCTTCACCCTGTATACACCAACCCATACAGGATGACTTGAGGAACAGAAAGTCAGTTTCTTGGTAGCTCAGTGTACACTGTTTTGACTGTTTAGTCATCTAGCTTTGGAAAGAAAAGTTAATAACGTGAACTTTGGTGATTTGATCTCAGTATTTAACACTCATTTGATGGCAAATATTTCTCTGTAACAAATAAGGCCTGTTGTGTTTTACTTAAACGCACATGAGATTGATCAATAAATCAAAATAATTTCTTTATGGCTATTTAATACCAGACTATATGAAGCTATAAAAATAAATAATAAACAGCAACCAGTAGGAAACAGGTCTGCAGTTTTCTTATACAAAGATAAAAGCTAATCACAGCATCCATATTAGGCATAGTTCATGCAAATTGAAATTTGTCATACCTACTGCATGATCTGTTTTCCTGGCATTCTCTAACAGACAGAATCCATCTGCATGTGCAAATGTAATGAATAAAGGGAAATTGAGATAGCAGTTTTTTAGCATGGAGTCTAGTGTAAATTAAAGCGGTGTGTGAAATGCATCTCCTAATACAAAAATGCTCTCGGCTTTGGGGAAAGGCCATTAGATTCCTACCTTAGCTTTAACTATTAAACTTTGGAGCTATTCTCAAACTTTGATTAGAATTGATAAGAGTAAAGAGTCTAGTGCATATGCTATACTTGCAATTCTAAAGGAAGACACATGTGCATCAAGACAAGTGTTTGCCACATGTTTTTATTCTTTGTGCATTTGTAATGCTGCCAGAAGAGAACAATATGCACTATGATTTGCTTGGCTTAATTAGACTGCTATCTAAAATTTCCGGCTATAGTTTAGAAGCTATAATACTTATGCAGATATACATTTTGGACCAGGCAATATTTAAGACATGCTAGAAAACCAGAAAAATGATGATGATTAATTGTGTAATTCAGTTTTATTTGTCCAGAAAGTTGTCGTGTATTGCTAGAGTATTTGAATTCTGTAAATAAGTTAGCATGATAAAATGATCAAGGATTTTTCCCCAGGATATGGAAGAACTGTGTATCGCAAATAATGTTTTTGATCTGGACTTTTGGAGTTTATAGTTTTGTTTTCCTGGAAGATAGACTTTTGAATTATGCTTTGTAAAAAAAAAAATAACCTATTTAAGAAAATCTGTCATTTAATAGACATTTTAAGAGACATTTTAAACACTAGTATTTTCTTGAAAAACCTTTTTTAAAGCTGAAACATTCAAAAAGAAAACCTGGATTAAGCAGTTCAATTTTAAATGGAGGGATATTTTTTGGAAATATCATCTTAAAGCTGTTTTGTATCAGTATTTTCAGCATTGTTACAATATTATTTGTAATACTAAGTGTAACTCAGGCCTGGAGAAGGTGTAAGCCCACCATGCCAACGTCCATCAGTAACTGTAAAGCAGGGGTCAAGTTCCTCTGGTGTACATATAGAAACTCAAAACAAGAGCATATGGGCATTCTTTCAGCAGATTGATTTCTTTGTACTAAAATCTCTAGTTTTCTAAGACAGTTCCATGTGTAAAAATGATTTATACATTTTCTCCAAGGCAGTACATATCCAAAGACAGGACACCAGGGGGAAAAAGTGCTTGTTTTTCTGACAGAAGCAGTTGTGTTTCTTTCCCTTCCTCTTTCTTCTGTGCATGTATATGTGTAGCTAAGCCTACGTAACCCTGTAAAAGTTCTGCTGCAAATTGTCTCTTCTGAATTTAGAATGTGTTTTGAAGGACACCTAAGAAGAGATAGTCCTCGAGGAAAAGCTGTTTCTACCTGAAATAAACTGTGCCCATTTTTGTAATTCTCTTGTAACATGAAACTGTATTTCTATGGAACTCAGTGATTTTTTTCAACTGATTTTTTTATATGCTAACAGTCACAGTGAAATTTTGAATTCTCTCTCAAACTATTTTTGCTTCTTTGGAGCACCGTGGTCTGTGCAAATGGCAACAGGAAACCGTAGCTGCAATGCTACAGGTAAACCTGCAAGTATCAGTACGCTCAGGGGAAGAACCTAGAGCCACACATTGTTCACGTTGTTTCTGTTATTTATTGAGTGAGGTATAAAGAACTAGCAAGCCACTAGTCAATATTAAACATGTGTAGGCATGCCCACACTTACCTAATTTAAAATGTTTACAAAGACTTTCATGATGAATCTGTGTTATGACCTCCGTTTTACCCTAGATATGCCAAGATTTAGTCCTCGCCCATGGCCACTATTATCTGAGTGTTACTGAATTCAAAGAAAATTTCACATTTTGTTTTCTTTGCCTTGTATGTGTTTAATACAGATAATACCTCCCCTCAAAAGAGTTAATTTTTTAAATTGTCATGTATTTAAGGACTACATCCACAAGATAAATTATCACACTCTTCTAGAACTTTCTGAGTAACTTAGTTATCAATGGAACAATAGGAGCAATTTATTGAATAACAAGTATTATTTCTCCGTATTTATTTTCCACATTCATTATCACCTTTCTCATTTTCAAGAAGTAGTATCCCATTACAGTGTGTAACTTGGAATACTGGGTATAATCTTACACTTATAATCTCAATTTTGCTCCACTTTTTCACTTTCAGAATTTTACATTCCAATATCTTTAGAAGTATGAAGTGCTTAAGAACAGCCCTTACAACTCCACTGCGCCAGGTGTAGATCAAAACGGAAAAGAAAGAGAGGTGACTACAAAGGTGCTGCCTGTGAGTGCCACCACTTGACTGAATCACACTCCCCCTGGCCAGAAGCTTTGCCCTTGCTGATATATCTGTTTAAATGCAGCACTGATTCATTTTTACTAAGATGTTTATTGCATCCTGGGGCTTAACTCTTAAGGCATTATTTATTATCAGGTCTTTTTGTATATTTTTATTTTCTTTTTTGTACAAAATACTTTAACCATACATGATATTTTTGAGGAACTTAATCCTCTTGGAATTTAAATTATTTTCTTGTTCACTCTCTGCCCCCATGTTCTTACTTTGTCATGCCAACTCTAGGCTATATATATAAACACATGGCAGGGATGACAGAAAATATAAGCAAGTTTGGGCTCTTATAAAAAGTTGAATTTCACTGTAGTATAAAAGTAAATAGCCAGCTATCAGCCAACCAAACAAAGAAGCCCACTTCTCTTAACAAAATACATTATCATTGCCAAATTTTTACTTTTCAAGTCTTAATCTGTGCCAATTTTTTTCACCAATAGGCAGAACCACAACATACGCATGAATTATCCTATATAATAAAGAGGTAATATGCAAATTAACCCTCACAACCTCACAAGATGGCTGCCTATGACCAGGCCAGCAGGGGGATTAGTGAGGGATGACCTAACAACTGAATAGCAGAGGCTGCATGGGGCAACCAGGCTGGCAGGGGGGATGGTTAAGGGCAACCAGGCTGGCAGAAGGGGGCAGTTGGAGGTGACCAGGCCAGCGGGGGGGGGGGGGCAGTAAGAGGTGACCAGGCTTCCGGGGGAGGGTGCAGTTGGGGGTGACCAGGCCAGTGGGGGGGGGGGCAGTTGGGGGTGATTAGGTTGGCAGGGGGGGCAGTGAGGGGTGACCAGGCTGGTGGGGAGTTGGCAGTTAGGAGCAACCAGGCTGGCAAGGAGGGCGCAGTTGGGATGACCTGGCTGGCAGGGGGGGCAGTTAGGGACAACCAGGCAGGCAGGCAGGTGAGTGGTTAGGAGCCAGTGGTCCAGGATTGTAAGAGGGATACCCACCTGCCAATTTAGGCCTGATCTGGAGGATCAGGCCTAAACCAGCAGTTGGACATCACCCGAGGGGTCCCGGATTGGAGAGAGTGAAGTCTGGGCTGAGGGAAACCCCTTCCCCTCCTGTGTATGAATTTTGTGCACCGGGCCTCTAGTGTATTTATAATAAACCTGATCTTGCTCACAACCCAGTTGTAGTTCTAATGTAACCAAAAAAACACAAAAGTTAAAGATATTACTTTCTGGGTATGGAAAAGAATAAAGGCAATTCATTCTATTTTAGATTTGGAGAATTTCTCACAAAATTTGTGACACAATAAAAACTCCTAATTAATGCAGAGTGACTTTCTTACACCTGAATAAGTGATTTAGGATGTGAGATATCATGGTTCTTACTAGAGAAATTTCAGTGTAGCCTTATTAACTTCATCACTTTAACAAACATACTTTTTCATTTTGAACATAAAATTCAAGATAAGGAGCTTTCTACAGCTTATCATTTCTAAACATTACCTCCTTGCTTTAGTAAGCTCAGGTTGTTATAACAAAATACCATAGGCTGGATGGTTTAAACAATGGACTTTTATTTCCTAAGATTCTGGAAGGTTCTGGAAGCTGGGTATTTAAGATCACAGACAGCTGTGTCCTTCTCACTGTGTTAGTACATGAAAGGGAGTGAAACAGGTGTGGTTTGTTTGTCTTCTTTTATGATGACTAATCCCATCCCATCAAGGGCCCCACCGTCATGACCTCATCTAATCCTCATTACTTCCCAAAGGCTTCATCTTCAAATACCATCACACTGGGGTTAAGGCATCAACAAATTAATGTGGGGGGAACACAAACTCCAGTCCATAGCACTCATTTTCATCTTACAACCACCTAGTAAGTTTACTATTGTTTTACTCAATTCATTAATGAGATCAGAAAGTTTAGGTAATTTTCCCAAGGTACAGAGCCTGTATGTTTCACTAAACCGGATTCTATAACTTTTGTTCTTTCCATTTATTTATACTATGTTTACCTCCAAAGTAGTCTCTCCACCAAGGAGGCAGAGTGATTCAAGAAAATATTTGCTGCCTCAATGTCTTTTACTTTTAAAAATGCCATTGATATTGCTAGCAAAAAAATCTGAGCAACGATCTATGTTAGCAAATCAAAACACTATGAATTCAAAATCATTTTAGAGCAATTATTGATGTTTAGATCAATAAGTATAGAACCCTAAGAGGAAGGCATTTATCTGATATCAAGTTTACCTCCCAAAGAAATCTAACATCCTAATTTTCTTTTCTTAAAGGCAATTGCGAAAAATACTGAGAAAAAATTTCATGCTATTTCTTTTTAAAGAAGAGATCCAATAAAATATCTAAGATAAGGGAAACATACAGTACGTGAAAAGTAATGTAGTTGTCAAATTCTTATTATTTCTTTTTCTTATTTTCTGATACTGACATAGACATTGAATTCCATATGCTTGTCTTGCCTTATATGCATTTAAAAAACAAGATATTTACAAAGTTAGTTAAAATATTTCTACCTAGGGACAAAAATTACAGCTTATTTAAATTTTCATATTTGGGCATTAAAATTAAATGGCAAATGCAAATTTATTTGTCCTAATTTTTTAAAATAAAATGTATTTTATTTTGTAGTTAATCATTTATACCTAAGTAATCTCTGAATAAGATGTAACCCTACTATGGACTGTCTCTTCCAAAATCCTCTTTTTAGGAATGCAAGAGATTTGAGTATTAAGTTAGCTGTACCCTGCTTTTTAAGCGGGAAAAGAAAACACACAAAACTATTTGATGTATACTAATACATAGGGGTCTGAGATTATTAACATTTATAATAATGTTTTCTATTCTCTAAAACTACAAATTTAGTGGAAAAAATAATAGTCAAGTACTCTGGAAATTACCACTTTTAAGTAATATTGAATGCCATAGTATAATTTCTTATGTGGTCTTGATTTCTCAATAAAAACTTTGATTTTATTCAATGAAAAGAAATGCCACCATTAGATTAACATTCTGAGAAAAGATTGATACACTTAAGCATGACAATTAGAAAAATATGCATAATTTCTCTGCATAATAAATTTTAAAACCATAAACATGTTGTATGCTACCTAAATGCTTTGATTATGACAATTTGCTCTAAGACTGTCTTGGTAATAGATTGGTTTACAGATGCATTCAAACTGGGCGTCAAGCAATGTGATTTATTTTCAGGTTCTTGGAAGTTGTGATGATGTTTTCATCAGCTGGTTGACATGACTTGTGTCTTCACTTTCTTTGCCACCAGGCTTCTCTTAATTTCTGATATGCAATAATAAAGTGCAATATCCCAGGGACTATTACGGGAATATGATGCTATCATTTCATTTCAATACATGTGTGGAATCTCTTCTTTCTCAGCTATACTCTTTATCTCCATGTTTACAACTGGTCACAACTCAAAATGTATCTTACAATGTTTGGGATTTATAGTTGACAAAACCCTGTTTATTGATTCTATGTGTTTTGTAACAACACAAAATATACAAAATTCTAAATTCTCTGTTTCTCTCTCTCACTTGCAAGCTCATTCACACGCACACACTGAGTTTTCTAAGATGCCTGGAAGATGGATGCTTGAAAACAGCTATAAAGTGTTTGAAAAGGTGCCTGAATGTATATCCATTTGGCATCCAGACCAGCTAATAGGGAAGATGACACACTTAAAATGCTGTTGCAATACCTTGAAAGCATAACCAACATTATATCTATAAACCATCAGGTGTTCTCTATAGTCTCACAACTTCAGAGGAAAGGGTGCTCCTCTGTTGTATACTTCTATATAATGTGATTTCAAAAAACTGAAATGAACAACATGATTATACTTTTTATAATTTATACGTAATATGACCTATGGTTTAAGACTCAATTTATTTTCCTGACCACAGCGTTCTATTCTATTTTGAACTCAGTTTTCTATAAAGAATGTCAAGAAGCATTGTGTTGATTTTTTATTAATTACTTAAGGTAATAAATTTAGTGGATTATTATAAAGGCTTTATGAAGATTCATAAACTCAACTTCAGAATTCCACTGGTAATTGTTTACAAACCTTTGGTTATGATTATAATCAATCAGTGCTTTAAAATTTCAATTCTAAAATAATAATTTAAACATATTTAAAATGAAATACTGATGAATATACTGCTTATTACTTATACATTCTTCAAATAGTCTCATTATTAATTTTATTTCCTTTCTTCTGTAAAAGAACATTTATTTGGTAAATCATAGAAATAGAAAAGGTAATTCCTAAAAGAAATGGGCTTAGGAAGGAAGTTATGCAGATAAAGAAGGACCCTTGAAGCCTGAGAGTGAGGTAGCTGATGGTAATATGCCTGAGGCAGGGTGGGGGAAGGGAAAAAGAAAGGGAAAGGCACTGTCCTGCTCCCTGGAGGGAGAGAACCTCATTTTATTTTAAATGGATCTTATACATCTCATTCCAGTTTATGCTTCATATTTCTCTAATATAACACACACTTTGACATTTGTAGGGATATCAGTGGAATAAGCATTAAATGTACAGAAGTGAAAAAAATGAATATCATAGCTTAAGGAAGATTTTAAAATCAAATCACGTTTCAGAAGATGACTATATGAAGTAGACCCAACCTTGATACAGAAAGTTAATTTGTGATAGCAATAAATCCAAGAGTAGTGTTTGCTAGTCTCATTTTTGGTCTCCAACCAGAATCCTATCTAATAAAAGACAAAAAGGGTAATTAACCATACCTCCACTACACTTCCCATTGGCTAATCAGGGCGATATGCAAATTAACTGCCAACAAAGATGGCGGCTGGCAGCCAGGCAGCTGAAACGAACAGGAGGCTTGCTTGCTCCAGTGATGAAGGAAGCCAAGGTTCCCTGCCTGCCGCGGCTGGGCTCTGAGCTCCACTCTAAGCAACAAAGTTGCAATTATAGAAGCTAAACAAACCCCAGATACCTGCTTTCAGCAGGCCCTGGCCTCAGAGCGGGATCGGCAACAAAGTTTCAATTATAGAAGGTAAATAAATCCCGGAATAAAAAGATAAAGAAAAAAAGGAGAGGCAGGGAGCTTCAGTCGCTGGCCAGCCTGAAAATGGCCCTCAGCCCCTCACCCAGACTGGCCAGGCACCCTAGTGGGGACCCCCAACCTGAAGGGAGTGTGACCAGCTGCAAATAGCCATCAGCCCCTCACCCAGGCTGGCCAGGCACCCAAATGGGACCTCCACCCTGATCCAGGACACCCTTTAAGGCAAACCAGCCGGTCCCCACCTGTGCACCAAGCCTCTATCCTATATAGTAAAAGGGTAATATGAAAACTGACCCTAACAGCAGAAAAACTGGGAATGACTGGTCACTATGACACACACTGACCACCAGGAGGCAGATGCTCAATGCAGGAGCTTCCCTCTGGTGGTCAGTGCGCTCCCATATGGGGGAGCTCTGCTCAGCCACAATCCAGGCTAATGGCTGCCAGTACAGCAGTGGTGGTGGGAGCCTCTCCTGCCTCCTCAGCAGTGCTAAGGATGTCTGACTGCAGCTTAGGTCTGCTCCCCGCTGGCAAGTGGACATCTCCCGAGGGCTGCCGGGCTGCCAGAGGGATGTCTGATTGCCATCTTAGGCCCAATCTCCTGGGGAACAGGCCTAAGCCAGCAGGTGGTCATTCCCTGAGGGGTCCCAGATTGCAAGAGGGCACAGGCCGGGCTGAGGGACCGCCCCCCCCCCCCCGAGTGCACAAATTTGTGTGCACCAGGCCTCTAGTTTCACAATAAGAGAGAGTATTGTTTCATTTTAAAGCATTATTTTTTACACTGGTACTCATATGACTAAAATAAATACACAAAACAAAATGATGTTAGAAAATGCTTTTGCATGGTGAGATTCACTGCTAGGGTTTGGGTTCATTTTATTTAATTTTCCCTCATGGGTTCTTATACAGGAAAAGGGTAATATTTAAGGCTAACTTTCACCTGGAAACCATGCTGAATATATTTTATCTCATACAACAGTTTGGACTATATTTTACATTTTACTTTAAAGGAAAGATGAACAGAAAAAGGAATATACATAAAAGCCCAGTCTTGAATTCTGGTGAACAATGAAATCTGACCATATCCCAGATACGGGAGCTGGTGCCATGCTCCCACTAAATGGCTGATTTTAAAGAGTCTATACTGGATACATTAGGTCAGAGGCTGATAAGAGTTTTATCCTCAAACAAACAGAACAAATGGCTCACAAATATGCCCTGACAGCCTTGAGATGAGTAAATTTGATAAAACTGTAATACCATCTCACTAGCCATAACTAATGTTTTATATTAAAGTTTTAACATGAGAATATTTATTGATAAAGAAAATATAGTTAAATGAAGGACATTTGAATTTGCTAACAACTGCAAATTTAAAGATTTTAAACTGTATATTGAAGAATCGCTTAGTGTGTGGACACTAAAATGAAGACCTGAGGCAAACCAACATCCAATTATTTGACGAGGGTTCCATCAACCACTACTTTCCCAAACAAGGGCTGAATTCAAAGGTTTCCAGAAACATCTTTCTTAATGAAGACTAGGAACTATAGCCATTCACACCACTTTATTCACATGATAGCTTATTACATAAATGAGGATAAGCATGCTATTATGTTAAATGTAAAATTGGAATCATTGAAAAATATGTGACTTGGTTACATCCCAAAGATGCTCAAACTCATCTTTTATTTTACCAGAAACAAATATTTTCCTTTCTAATTTAGTACTGTTTTTTCTACAGTAACAATAAAGTTACTAAAATTATAACAAATTGTGAATCTTACAGTGCCTTTTAAAGTTATTTTTCTTATATTTTAATAGCACAGGAATGAAGTATTTCTCCCATGGGAAGGTCTTTCTTGTTACCTGCACTTCTTGGAATAGAATTATTCACATTAATGGGAATATAGATTTAAATATTTATACTTTTTTAACTGCTCAACAGTAGGAGATGACCAAACACTTTCTTAAGATAGTTGATAAAATGTAAGACATTTGGGGAAATGATCAAAAGAAAAAGAATTCATAGCATTGTACTTAACAGCAAGGAAGTAAATGAAAGAATTAATATGTAATCAAACAATGTGCTCTTAATATAGCTATCTCTGTTAGTTCTAAACCATGTTGGACAAATGAGACTGAAAGTCTTCTTTGAATAAAGCACTTGAAAGCAGTGTAATGTCTGAGTGCAAACCCCACACTGTAGGTCAACTTATACCTCAATTTTCTATCTGTACAAGGGGATAATAATATGGATCACCTCATACAGTTTTTATGAGGATTAAGTAAGTTAATATTTAGAATACTGAAAAGTAGTGCTTGGCACAGAAAAAAGGCGTTACATAGGGTTTCATCAATCAAGTAATTAATCAATCATTTGCCCTTCCTATTAAGAGGAAATTTCTTGTAATACTTGGCTTTGTCCAAGCTATCCACCATGAGCAATGATGATAATGGTGATAATGATGGAGAAAGAATCCATCTGTTCCTCTTTGAGAGAAATTCCTCGCAAAATATCAGAAATTCTATAATCTGTACTTTTCAGATTTTTTTAATGTTTCCTGAACGAGGATATGTTTTTATTTAAGAGAGGGAGAGAGAGAGAGAGAGAGAGAGAGAGAGAGAGAGAGAGAGAGAGAGAGGAGAGAGGAGAGAGAGAGAGAGAGAAACATCGATGTGAGAGAGGAACACCAATTGGTTCATCCCATATACTCCCCAACCTGGGATCAAACTCACAAACTTGGAAACTTGGTATGTGTCCTGACCGGGAAACTAACCACAACCTTTTTGGTGTATGGGACCATGCTCTAACCAACTGACCCACCCAGCCAGGTCTGGAATTTTCAGATTTTCCGTTGCCATTTTTTATGATTACATGTCTTAAACATTATTTTGGCAATGGATGAATGTATACAATAACTTTAAAATTCTTGGATCCTTAAAATTTTTTTGAAAGAAAACTTTCTCTTTTTTTATGTTTTTTAGAGAGAGGAAGGGAGAGAGGGGAACGGATAGGGAGTCAGAGTGTTCCACTTCTATTTCTCCAGTAATTCCTTAATGAGACATCGATGTGAGAGAGAAACATCTATCAGTTGGCTTTTGTAGGATCCCCAAGGAGGGGCCGAAATGAATGTGCTCTGATTGGAAATTGAACCTGCATCCTTTTGGTGTACTGGACAACACTCCGACCAACTGAGCCACACCAGCCAGAGCAGAAAATTTTATCTTTAATGTTACATTCTTAAGCTACTATGTCAAGTTTTACTGATTGTATCTTGCTGAAGATAAGATCATATCCAAACATGTTGGGTTCACCTCATATTTAAAAACAAGTATTTCAAGCATTCACAGAGCTATTTAGTTTTACTATCTTTTGTTTCACACACAAAGATACACACACACTATGCTTCTTGTGTTGTGCCACTTAATTATCTATTAAAAACAAAATTCACTGGAACCCCTGCTGAAAGGTAAAAAAATGCATTGACTTTCAATACCAGTATAGAAACTACTGACTCATACCAGTGTTGGTAAGAGTACTGATAATTTGCTTAGCTCACAAACAGAGGTGGCAGAAAAATTTCAGATGCTTATCATGAGAAATATATCATCTAAAGGACAGGGATAAATACAAATAGCTAGTGTTTACTATTTTGTCTTTATTTTATCGTCATATGAAGAGTCAGTGTTCCAATTCTATCTTTCCAATAATTCCTTGATGAGGCAGCAATCTTATAAATTACTCCCCATTAACCTTTCTCTCCACATGTTCATGAAAACCTTAAAGCTTAGATTAGTAATAATAGATTTTCAATTTTCCACTGAAAGTTCTAATGGTGAAAGATCTCCCCCATGCTTGGGGCAGGAAAAACAAATATAAGATTTAAAATGGATAGGATTGAAATCATTTAGGAGAATTATCTACACAAGAACTGCTCTTTTTTATTAAGGATAATGTTAGTATTCCTGCATAAAACCATTCTGTTAACTTTATTACATGTATAACCAGTTTTGTTTTCACATAGGCAACTCAACTATATGTTGGTTTTCTGCCATCTGCCAAATTGGGTGCTCTGCAGTTAGTATGTAAAGACAAAATGATAATTTGCCTATAATCAACGTAGTTAGATATGTTTCATTTATTCACATAAAAATAGTGTTAAGAGCTCTGTCTAATGGCCTGAAATTGATTCTTAGTTATTGTAATAATAGACCAAAATTATCCTGATACCAAAACCAAAAAAGACACTACCAGATAATAAGACTACAGATCAATACCGCTGATAAATATAAATGTAAAAATTCTCAATAAATCACTGGTAAATCCAACACAGCAACATATTAAAAGGATCCTTCACCATGATCAAATGGAATTTATACTTGAGATGCAAGGATGGCTCAACATATGCAAATTAGTCAATATGATACATCATATTAATAAAATGAAAATATATAAATTTTAAAAAATGTGACAAAATTCAACTTTTGTACATTATAAAAACTATGAACAAATTAGGTATAACAATGTACCTCAGCATAATAAAAGACATAAGATAAGCCCACAGCTAATATTATACTAAATGTTGAAAAGTTGAAAGCTTTCTATCTCAGACCAGGAACAAGACAAGAGTGTCCACTCTCGCCACACCTATTCAACACAGCGCTGAAAATCTCTGCCAGATGAAGCAAAATAAACTAATGAGCAAAATGGAACCAGAGGCAAGGATCGTCCATGGAACATACTGACAGATCTCCGAGGGGAGGGGGTTGGGGGGCCTGGTTACAAGAAGGTGGAGAGATTAGCCAAAGAGCGCATATGCATAGCCCATGGACATAGACAACAGTGTGATGAAGGCCAGGGTGGGCAAGGTGAAAGTGGAGGAGAAGAATGGGGAACATCTGTAATAGTGTGGCTCAGTTGGTGAGCAGTGACCTATGAACCAGGAGGTCACTATGATTTCCAGGTGAGGCAAATGCCTGGGTTGCAGGCTTGATCCCCAGTTTAGGGTGTGCAGGAAGCAGCTGATCAATGACTCTCTCTCATCATTGATGTTTCTATCTCTTTTTTCCCCCTCTCCCTTCCTCTCTGAAATCAATACAAATATATTTTTTAAAAAAATAAAAAAGGGTAAATAGATGAAAATCTTTTCCAAAAGCTGTGGTGGGTTTTCACAATGGAATATTACTTGGCTATAAAGAAGGAAATCTTACCTTTCGTGACAGCATGGGGGGACCTGGAGAGTGTTATGCTAGTGAAATAAGCCAGTCATAGAAAGACAAGTACCATATGATCTCACTTATATATGGAATGTAATGAATAAAATAAACTAACAAACAAAATAGAAACAGACTCATAAATACAGGGAACAGACGGACAGCCTTCAGAGGGGAGGTGTGTTGAGGAGCTGAGTTAAAAAGGTAAAAAGACAAAGTAAAAAGAAACAAAAAACAACAAAAAAAAAAACAGAGAAAAACTCATAGACACAGACAACAGCATGTTAATTATCAGAGGGAAAAGTGGGTAGGAAGAGGTAGAAGTGGGTAAAAGGGAGATAAATGGTGATGAAAGGAGATGACTTTGGGTGGCAAACACATAATGCAGTAAACAAATGATGTGTTATAGAATAGTACATTTGAAACAGCATCAATTTTATTAACCAGTATCACTTCAATAAATTCAAAACTTTTAAAATAAATAGATAAAATAAAAAGAAAAAAAAATAAAGAAAAAGGGTATAAGAATTGGAAAGGGAGAAGTAAAATTGTGGGGAAGCATGGGACTTGGTTGGAAAGTCTTTAAGGAGGAGTCTCTGAAAGGTCAATGGCCTCTAGGGGGAACTATCCAAAGGTGGCTATACCTGCCTTGACTTTTCCAAACAAGTCTGAGCCCCTGGGAGTTTTACTGGAATCTTTATGTTTAGTCTTTAGACGTCCTTGCTTAAAGGACACTGCAGATACATGTGTCTCTCAAGGATGCTTACCCTGCTGATAGTATCTAGAAGTTAATTTTAGTTCAAGCTGTCCTTACAATAAAAACCGAAGGAGGCAGGTGAACAGTGCTGTTTGGTTTCTCAAGCCAAGCAGTCCCTTAGCCCTCTTTTTCACAAAAACATGCGTCAGAGTAATCATTCTTCTGTCGCGTAGGGTCTGCTGGTCAGCACCAGCATAAAATTATCTCTATTTGCAGATGACATGATTCTATTTATAGGAAAATCTAAACACTCACCAAATAATGTTAGGTCTAATCAACTAATTCAGTAAAGTTGCTGGATATGAAATTAACATTGAAAATCAGTACCATTTCTATACACTAAAAAAAGAATTAACTGAAAACGAAAGATTTACAATAGCATCAAAAACAATAAATATGTAGAATAAACTTAACCAAGGAAGTAAAAGCTCGCTAAAAACTATAAGACATTGATGAAAGAAATCAGCAAAGACACAAAAAAAGGCATCAATTGAAAGAATTAAAAATGTCCATACTGCCAAAAACCAAATATAGATTTAATGCAATCCCTATCAAAACTTCAATGGCATTTTTACAGAGTAGAAGAAATAGTCCTAAAATGTATATGGAACCACGAAAGACCCTGAATAGCCAAAGCAATCCTAAGAAAGTAAAACAAAACAGGAGTCATTATACTTCCTGATTTTAAGCTACACTATAAAGCTGTATTAATCAAAACAGTATGATAATGGCATAAAAACAAACAAATCAATGAAACAGAATAGAGACCCCAGAAATAACCCAAACACATATGATCAAATAATGTTCGGCAAGGCAGCTAAGAACACTCAATGAAGAAAATACAGTGTCTTCAATAAATGGTGCTGAAAAATTAGATATTCACATGTAAGAGATAAAAATAGACCCTTCTTACACCACAGCCAAAAATAACTCAGAATAAATTAAAGACATAAACATAAGAACTAAAACTATAAAGTTCTAAAAGAAAACATAGGGAAAAAGCTTGTTGGGCTGAGTCATGGCAATAATTTTTTTTGATATGACAGTCTCTTCAACAAACGGTGGAAAAACTGGACAGCTACATTCAAAAGAATGAAACTTTTCAACTTTCGTACACTGTACACAAAAATAAACTCAAAATTGACTGAAGACTTATATAAGATCTGAAACCATAACACTCCTAGAGAAAAGACAGGCAGTAAACTCTTCGGCATTGCTCTTGGCAATAGTTTTTTGCATGGACAACACAGCAAAAATAAGGAATGGGGCTACCTGTAATTTGAAAGTTGCTGCACAATGAAGGAAACCATCAACAAAACAAAAAGCAACCTAATGAATGGGAGAAACATTTGTAAGTAAAATGTCTGATAAGGGGTTAATATCCAAAATATATAAAGGACACATAAAACTCAGTATTGAATAAGTACACAATTTAATTAAAAAACTGGGCAGAGAACCTGAAGAGAAATTTTTTCCAAAGAAGACATGCAGATGGCCAACAGACTCATGAAAAAAAAAAAAATGCTTAACATCACTAATGGTCAGTGAAATGCAAATCAAAATTACAATGAGATATCACTTCATATCTGTCAGAATGGCTATTGTCAAATGACAACAAATAACTATTTTTGGTGAAGATTTTGAGAAAAAGGAAAATTTGTGTACTTTTAGTGGGAATGTAAATTGGTACAGCCACTGTGAAAAATGTGGACTTTCCTGAAATTTTAAACATAGAACTACCATATAATTCTGAAATTCTACTTCTGGATATTTATTCAAAGAAAACAAAAACAGTAATTTAAAAACGTATGTGCACCCCCTATATTTATTGCAGTATTATTTGCAATAGCCAATATATAGAAATAACCTAAGTGTCCATCCATAGTTGAATGGATAAAGAAGATGTACATAATGGACTAGTACTCAGCCATAAAAGAAATAAAATCTTGCCAATTGCAACAACATGAATGGATCTATAGGTCATTATGCGAAATGAAATAGACACAGAAAGACCAATACTGTCTCATACAGCATGTATGTGGAATCTAAACAAAAACAAACTCAGAGAAAGAGATCAGACTTTCGTTACCAGTGATGGAGGGTGGAGAAAAGGGGAATTGGAGGAAGGTTGTCAACAGGTAGAAACTTCCAGGTATACAATAAACAAGCACTAGGGGTGTAATGTACAACATGATAATAGCTAACACTGATGTATGACATAGGAAAGTTGTTAACAGAAAATACTAAGAGTTCTTATCACAAGGAGAACATTTTTTATTTTTTTATTTTATCTATATAAGACATATGTTAACTGAACCTAATCAATTCACTGTGCATATAAATCAATCATACTAAATTCCTTAAATGTATACAGTGATACATGTCAATTATTTCACAATACAACTGGGGTGGGGGAGAGGAAACAGTAAAGCTCTTAGAAAATAATGGGATATATATATATATATCCTCCATTTTTTAGGATGGTCATCATAAAAAAGACAAGCAATAAGAAATGCTTGTGCCCTAACCGGTTTGGCTCAATGATAGAGCATCTGCCTGTGGACTGAAAGGTCCCAGGTTCAATTCTGATCAAGGGCATGTACCTTGGTTGTGGGCACATCCCCAGTTGGGGGTGTACAAGAGGCAGCTGATTGATGTTTCTCTCTCATAGATGTTTCTAACTCTCTATCCCTCTCCCTTCCTCTCTGTAAAAAAAAAAAAAAATCAATAAAATATGTTTTTTAAAAAAGAAATGCTTGTGAGAATGTAAAGAAAAGGGAATCCTGTGCTCTGTTGGAAGGATTGTAAACAGGTACAACCACTAGGGAAAACAGTGGGGGATTCTCCAAAAATTAAAAATATAACCACCGTATGATCCAGCAATTTCAGTTCTGAGGATTTATACAAATAATACAAAAACACTAACTCAAAAAGGTTGTCTGCACACCCATGTTCATAGCAGCATTATTTACAATAACCAAGACGAAAATAACTTCCGTGTCCATTGATGGATGCATCCTCCAGTTGTGGTATGTAGACATACAATAAAATTTTCAGCCATAAAAAAGAAAAAATCCTTTCATTTGAGATGTGGATGAGAGGAGGGCATTATGCTAAGTGAAATAAATCTGACACTGAGGGATAAATACTGTGTGACTTCACTTATAAGTGGAATCTAAAAAAAACACATAGAAAAAGAGATCAGATTTGTTTTACCAGGTTTACCAGAGGTTGGAAGTAGGGGGAAGGGGGAGAGTGATTGAAGAAAGGTGGTCAAACAGTACAAACTTCCAGTTACAAGGTAAGTACTAAGGATATAATGTACAGTGTAATAACTGTAGTTAACATTGCTATATGATATATATGAAAGTTGTTAAGGCAGTCCATCCTAATTGTTCTAATCAAACAGGTTGTTGTGTGTGTGTTTTTGCATTTGTTGTATTTATATAAGATGATAAATGATAACTAAACTTATTGTAATAATCATTTTCACAATATAAATCAAGCCACTACACTGTACACCTTAAATGTAAACAGTAATGTCTGTCAATTATATCTCAATAAAACTAGAATAAAATTAAAACATTGATACATGAACAAAGAATGCCTGTGATGAGCTCATCAGTAAACTGGACATAGCTGAGTAGAGAATTAGTGAGCTTGACAATAAGTCAATGGAAACTTCCCAAACTGAAATTCAAAGAGAAAATATAAAGTGAATACAAACAAAACACAATACCCAAGAAGTGCTAAAGAACCTGTTATTAGAAATTCTTGTTTACTGCCATCAATGCAAGGGTTCGCATTACATAAGATGTCATGCACTATCTCTTCAAGAACCCTTACTAACATCTCATAGAACTCAGGTTTCATGGAATCTCAGTTGAGTGGCATGGAAATGGAGCAGTAGAAAGATGTTCTTTGCTGGATCTCTTTACTCATGTAAAGGGTGTTCTTTGCTGTCCTCTTTTTGTGAAGGATTTTCTAAGCTCACTCTCTCCTTCTTCTGCCACTGGAAAATTTGTTTCCTCCATCCTCCAGTCCTATAAAAAAGCCTAAAATGATTGCTTAAACAGTTGAGATAAGGAACAAATGCTGGACCTGGTGTGATCCTTAAGAATTCTTAATGATTAGTTACATTAAGATAATTGTAAATGTTTAAAAAAGTTAATCACTGGAAATGGGAGAACAATTCTATAATCAGTTGTCATATTAGGATGAGATACTTTAAGTATTAATAACTCACTCATTCACTTAATAGATTTTTATGGAATGCCTATTTGTGGCAGGCAATATTTTAAGCCTTGCCACATATACAAAATGAATGGAAACCCACTCTCAGACTCCCTTCTCCCTTATAGCTTTCATTTCAGAAATATAGGAAAAGCCACATTGTACTTTCCTTTATTGAGAACTAGAGGCCCGGAACACAAATTCATGCACCAGTGGGGTCCCTCAGCCTGGTCTCTGGATCAGGCTGAAACTTGCTCTCTGACATCCCCTGAGGGGTCCCAGATTGCAAGAGGGCACAGGCTAGGCCAAGGGACCCCACCGGTGCATGATGGGGACCAGGGAGGGATGCAGGAGGGCTTCAGGGTGTGTCCCACCCATCTTGCTCAGTCATGATTGTCCAGACCCCAGCAGCAAGCTAACCTACCGGTCTAAGCATCTGCCCCCTGGTGGTCAGTGCACATAATAGCAAGCGGTTGAGCGGCCTTAGCATATCATTAGCATATTACACTTTGATTGGTTGAACAGGCAACTGGACCACCGGACACTTAGCATATTAGGCTTTTATTATATAGGATTGTCTTTCTTAGGCCCAAAATAGGGATCTCCATGTTTTCATTTCTTTCCTATAGCAGGCCACAGGGACTTACCCTGTTTTCGTTCCTTTCATTAGCTATCCCAGTCTATTCAATGTCGATGGAAAAAAATCGTTATATTTCCAATGTCCCTTTTCTTGTGTCTTGAATGTAACTATTCTATACTCTTTTAATGAATTGCCTCTAATAGGAAGGGATGCTTAAAGATAAACTAAGACCAATATGCTAAAATCACTTGGATCCAGAATCTTGGTAATTCAATATATATTTAATAGATGAATAACTGAAAATACAAAATAGTTTCTAATAGTTAAGACTATTAAATAGTGGATCTCAAAAAGAAGTTATTCAAACATAAGCTTAGAAGATGTTGTAGAAAGAATTCCAATGTTGTTAATTATTTAAGGATTCTTCTAAAAGCCAAATTTACTAGTAAAAATTATAATAACTATAACCTCAACTCAAATTTGTAACAAGCATTTCATGAGATTTCATACTGAGTAAGGCAGAGAGCCCTTTATAAAACATATATTTTGTGGTAATGCCAAGATATATATTGATGAAACTCTCCCACCCATAGTTCATTTGACATTTGTTTAAAAATACTTATCAGGTACCTGTTATGTGCCAGTTATTGATTATCAGCACAGATGATATTTTTTGAACTCAGTTTAATAAAATTCCACATAGAAACTATATTTTATTAAAAGATTAAAACAATTAATAAACAAATACATATAAACATGCCAAGTTATAATGAGTTCTACTTTAAAAAAGCATAGAGACAGATACAAAATAATGAAATATATTGATGACTTTTGATAGAGTGAAAGAATTTTTTAAGGAAGAAGGTATCTGAGCAAAGATCTGAATAATGCAGTGGAGCAAATCAAGAAAAGATGTAAAGGAAAAGCCCTCCAGGAAGAATGAAGAGATAATATATAGACCCTGAAGAAACAAACAACTTTATGTGTTTTAAAAGCACTAATTATACCATTGTTGGAGGAGCAGAATGATTTAGGGAAAGAGTTATGGTAAAGAAATTCAAAGAGGAGGTAGGAAAAGATTATGTAGGGCCTTAAAGAGCATGGTAAGTAGTTTGGATTTTAATCTATTTGTGTAAGGAAGTCTTTGAAGGGTTTGAGCAGAAAAATAACATAGTCTGATATGCCAAGGCTTAAAATACTACCTGCCACAAAGAAGCACTTCCAGCAGATAACATATTTAAAATAATAAATAATGTGGCTGCTATCTGAGGAATAGACTCTAGGTGAAAAGTGAGCAAGTGAAGAAACAAGTCTTCTGTATTCCACATATGATGAATTTGGCTTAAACTGGGGTGGTAGCAGTGCTTAATATTTGGGTTTTATTGCGAAGGTTGCTCTTTCAGCATTTTTTTTTCTGCCTTAGGCTATGGAACTGTAGAAAGAAGAAAAATCATAAACTAATCCTAGGTTTTTGGTCTATAAAGTGGGTAATGGTGGCAATACTTACTGAATAGAAAGACCACATGAAGAAAGTTTTTTGTGGGTTTTTTTGTTTATTTAGCAAGTGTAGCATAACTGAGATTTATCTTTTATATCTATTAATTTTGAGAAGCTTATTAGACATCCAAGTAGAAATGTTCTATTACTCTGGATTTCAGAAGAGAAGTGAGGACTCTAATTACTAATTTTGGAATCCATACCATGTGGGTTCCATTTAAACCATGAGACACAATGAGATTACCTAGAGTGGCAATTTGGGGAATGACTGAACGCTGTGGGAGAAAACACAAATAATGAAGCCAATGAGTCCAGAGAAAAATGTGAAGAGTATGACATCTTGAAAGCCAATGGGGAAATGAGAGAGTGCTCACTTTGTAAAATCCTACAGAAATATCAAGAAATATGATTAACTTTTCTGGCTACATTGCTCCTAATATGCTGGTCAGGAAATATCCCTGCACGATTCAGCATGTGTACATTGTTTGACATTACAGGGGACTCTGTCTGTCATCACTTCAACTGTAATATCCCACAGTGCTCACTTCCTCAAAGCTCTGGGTATTACTAAAATATTTTCATTGTTCAGACTCCCTGATTTCATCCACCTCCTAGGTCCAAAATTCTTAAAATTCATAAGTGTTTTATTATAAGCATCTATAAAACTCATCCTAGTTGGCCCCTTCCCAAAACACATTTATGTTAAAAAAAATGTGTATATGCAAATGCAACAGAATAAAAATGAATCCAACCAGATGTGATTCTACAATGAAACATTTAAAAATTTGTTTGTATCATATTATTAAGGGCTTTGAATTTCAGGATGAGGTTTTAGAAATGGTTGTTTTCTATGCAATCTGAGCTTCAGGTAAATTATTCTGACCATAAAAGAGTGAGTTGAAAATAGAAGACATTAAAGACAAGATAGCAGACTCTTTGATTATTCTAGATTTTAAAAACTGAAAAACCTAATTTGGGTTTGAAGAGCAGGCATGATATATAAAGGAAGATGTGCAGCAACAGGTAAGATTGTAGAACTCTGATTCAGTAGGTCGTTTGAAAATATAGAAATATATTGGAGACTCTCAGGCAGAAAAAGTGGTTGAAATATTGAACACAGTAAAAAGAAAGGAGAGAAGAGAAGAAAAAAAAAAGATAAAAGAGGTTAGAGGAGAAAGCAATGTTTTTAAAAGACTGAGAAGAATGAAAGTAGGAATCATGATAAGAAGATCAGATATTAATGATAAAGAAAAAACAAATATTTAGCCCTGGCCAGTGTTGCACAGTTGGTTGGAGCGTTGGCCAGTGCACTGAAGGGTAAAGTATTTGATTCCCAGTTAGGGCACATACCTAGGTTGTGGGTTTGATCCTGGGTGGTGGTGAGTGTCATATAGAGGAGGCAACCAATCAATATTTCCCCTTTCTCTCTCTCTCTCTCTCTCTCTCTCTCTCTCTCTCTCTCTCTCTCTCTCTCTTTCTCTCTCTCGTCATTAGCAACATATCCTCAGCTCAGGTGAGGATTAAAAACAAATAGATATTTACATTTAATTATCTGGGGGCCAATGTAAGGCATAGGTATATGTGCTGCCTACAATAGGAAGACCTTGTAACTTATTGCCTAAATTGGGACACTATTGAAAGAAGTTACCAAATAATAACCATGCCATAAAAGTAGGATTGTCCCCAGAATGCTGGACCTACAGTCACTATGGATAAGAAGAGTGAGTTGGGAGACAATTGCAGACTATATAGTTGCTAACAGGAGAGTGAACACTGTGAATTCAGAGAAAGGAAGAGAGAATTAAATCAAGAGCACACGCAGAGAAGAAAGGGGTACTCTTCTTCCTAAACATAATAGCAAATTTAGAGCAGGCATACAATGGCTCAGAGGCATTTAGAAATGGAAAGCAGGGCATTGAAGGACTTCCTGTAGAAGGCCCCCCCGGATCACTTCAGTGAGTAAGCCAAAAAGCCAGCTAATGAAAGTGAAAGGTGGGGTTGCAGATCTGAAGACAGCAAAATGCTTTTCAAAGGACCACTCTTGGAAATGGTACAGGAAGTCGTTATACATTAAATGATAAGGTCATCAAGCATAATCAAGGTCACACTTGGGTTTTTGACTCAACAGAAGATAAATTTTGTAATCATAGCTGCCACCTATTGAATACTCTGCCTTATTCTAAGTGCTTTACCTGAGTAATCTCATTTTGATCTCAAAACAACTCTATGAAATAGATATCATTACCCCATTTCATGAATGAGGGTACTGAGGCGCAGTGTTTATATGGTAACCATCAAAGATCACACAGCTAAGATATAAAGAATTAAGATTCAAATTTAACCAATTTGGCTTCAGAGAATAGGACTTGACCACTGAGCACTCTGCCTCTCAAGGTACTCATGTGTAGAAGTAAGTAAAGGGGTTTCACAACATTATACACATATTTAAGGAAAGCCAATTGGCAAGAACTGCCCAAGCCAAGTGTCTCTTACTGGCACCACGATCTCAAATGATGCTGTTCTTCGATGCCAAGTAGGGTATATTCAGTCTGTTACAGAACTTTTACACTATGTCGGCCTATGGTTCTACAGATGAAAAGATGATTTTAGTCTGTGGGGTGTCATTTACTAGCATGGTATTTTCAGAACTTCAAAGAATATCAATCATGAATTCCTGAAAGCTAAAATGTCTTTCCTGAAGTGAGCAAGCTGCTACAATAATTCTTAAATCCTTTGTTGTTGTGGAGGAAATTTCTATGGGTTTCATTATAATAAATATTTTATACCACAGCTAGCAAAAAACCATATCAATCTAAGATCTAACATTAGGTTTTTTTATGATTTGGTTGCTAGGTAATAAATGCACACTTTAAAATGCAGTTTGAGGAGAAAAATGCCTCAATAAAGAGAATTTCTCTGTGGTTGGTATGACAATATCAACTAATATTTTACATTTTTAAAAGATTTCATACAAGAGTTCCAAGAAAATTACGAATTTTACCACAGTTTTTCAGATAAGGTAATTTTTTACCGTGTTTACATTTGTTTATGCTAGCATCTTGCATCGTGATTGACATTTAATGTGTTCAATAAATAATTATTGCATAAACAAATTACATCCGTTTCTATTTTGTAAATTCTAAACTTTATGTGCACTACTAAATAAACATAATATTTGTTATGATGGTATTTTTTTTTTTAAAAAAGTAATCTTTACCAGTAAAATTCATCATACCTTTATGTACAGCTGATAAGATTATATGTGTTTATTTACCATTTGCATCTGAAAGTGGTAGATTTTCATATGTTGATACCATTATTCAGTCATTAAATGCTGAAGCTGACTTTGCTACATATTAATTATTTTCTAGAAAAATAATACCGTAAGGCCAAATTTCAAGTTTTAAAAAACCTGTCTCATTTGCAAAATTCAAGAGGCCATTAGTAAATGTATTATAAAAAAAATAGGGTTGCAAATTATCTATCTACAGGTGCCTGGAGATAACAAAATAAGTGAAGGGATGGGTAAGGAATAGAATAGCAATGGAGTTTCAATGACAAATTTTAGGACCACCTGTCTAAAGAGTGTAGCTGGCCTTTGCCTTAAGTGACTATTTTAAGACGGGTTCTAGAAGAGTTGATGTTAATGTGAAATCTCCTAGTTTTTGTTTCGACACATTCAATAACATCTGAAACATTGCACAACAAAGAAAAACCCTTGGGGAATCTATAGCCTGGGCTGACAGTCACTTCTAAGCAAAGAGTTCAGAATCCCTCTAAATCGAGATCACAGTGTTGGCAGGAAAAGGTGTTCAAAATTACTCCCAAATTTATCATGCCTTCTTTGAAATTGGTTGAATCACCTCTTTTTTCCCCCATGAAATGCATCATAAATTTCCACATTTGCTTCTTATTGTGCTTAAGCTATATTCTGAAAGCATCGGAAGAACAAGCATAAATATTGAAGTGGAGCTAAAGAATAAGTTACTGTGGTCTGTCTTCTTAAAAAAAAAAAAAAACACAACACAACACACACAAAAACAAGCATGATTAATGTTGTTATGCTTCAGGCTTAAAGCTCCTGTCTTGTAACATCCCTGCTAGAGGGGTATTTTTGGTTTAATTAGTGTATTCCCTAACTAGCAAAGAATATAAAGGCCATAAGTACTCCTCAATGACAAACTTATTGGATGATTCTTCACTTTTATTTTGTGGGTGGCCAGGTTTCCAACTATTATAACTGCCAACATTTTAATGTTAAAAACGCATGTACCTAAAGCCATGGTCTCTAAGGCAATGTGAATTTGGGGAAGATCTAATGTAAATGTTTTCAAGTAAATAAAATGAATAGTGCTAACCTTAGTTGTAACACAAATTGACAGTGTTAAAAAATAACTCTGCAAATGCTATAGGAAATATTTAAAGATTATTATTAAAAGTAATAGTTTCTTTAAAAAAAAAAAAAGACAAGCCAATAAACAGGGAGAAAAGCTTTGTAAAATATATCAGATAAAAGACTTATAGCCAAAATATTCAAAGAACTTTAAAAGTCAAACCAAGGAAGGCAAATAATCCAGTAAAAATGTGGGTAAAAGATCAGAACATAAACATCACCAAAGATATACAAAGGACAAATAAGTACTTGAAAAGATTCCCACCATCATTTGTCATTAGGGAATTGCAAATTAAAATAAGATACCACTACACACCTACTAGAATGACAAAAATCTAAAACAGTGACAATACCACACATTGGTGAGGATTTGGAGCAACAGGAACCCTTAATCCTTCCTGGAAGAAATGCTAAATAGCATAGCCATTTGGAAGACAGCTTGGTAGTTTTTTTCATAAAACAAGATATACTCTAACCAAATGATCCATCCATTGGGCTCTTTGATATTTATACAAATACGTTGTAAACTTACATTCACTCCAAAACCTGCACATGACTTTTTATAGCAGCTTTATTCATAATGACCAAAACTTGAAAGCAAACAAAATGTCTTTCAATATGTGAATAGGTCAACAAAATATGATATGGTTATTTGAAAGCAAACAAAATGTCTTTCAATACGTGAATAGGTCAACAAAATATGATATATTCATACAATAGAATATTATTCAGGGATAAAAAGAAATGATCTATCAAGTTCAAAAGGCACTTAGAAACCTTAAATATATATTGCTAAATGAAAGAAGCCAATCCCTAAAAGTCAAACACTGCTTACTTTCAGCTTCATGACATTCTGGAAAAGAGGAAATTATGGAGACAGTAAAAAGATCACAGATTCCAGGGAAGCAAAGGGGGACAAATAGGTAGAGCGCAGGGATGTCTGAGGCAGTAAATTACTCTCTGTGATAATGTGAGGGTGGGTACATTTTTCAAAACCCATAGAATGCACAACAAAAAGAGAAAAGCCCCATGTAAACATTAATTTTAGTTAATAACATTAAACATTGACTCATCAGACTCATCAATTGTACACTAACTTAAGATGTAAACAATTGGGGAAATTGAAAGGAGGATAAGGGATATAAGGAAATTCTTTGCACTTTCCCCCCAACTTTTCTATAAATCCATAATTGTTTAAAAATAAAAACTGTTAATTTTTTTAAAAAGAAAGATGGCATTTGGGCAAAAACTATAATTTATTTATGGAGGAAGTCCTAGAACTGAATACATTTCCCATTATATTAACCCATTGTACACCATAAGCATCTGTAGACACAAGTGGCAGAACTTCCTTCCCCACACACCACGCGCATCTATAAAAAAAACATGTTTTCCCTAAGTGGCAGCCCTGACCAACTTTAAAATCATTTTTCGTGAGAATTTTCAGGTGAAAATATTCAAGAACACCCGGGTTCTGAGTAATATATTTATTTTTATAATATTCATTGCATATTGATTTTCTAAATTAAATTCACAATATCGTGGCATGTAGGGATGGTTTCTGTTTTGGATGCGTGGCAGTTAACTGGTTAAGGACAATTTTGTTTCAAATAAAGAAAACAAAATTTATTCTCAGTCAATAAAATATATTTTCATAAAGCTGAGCGATATTATCCAAATGTATGAAGTGCACAATGAAATATTTATATCTTATGTTGAAATACACATGAGATTTCAGAAACTAAACATATTTACCTATTATTTATTGCTGTATATCTTCTATAGCCTGAAATAATTAATTAGAAAAATACAAAATTTGCTCATTATGACTGACTAAATATATAATTTTTGTTGATTAAATGTAATTGTTTCTTAAGAAAATTAATAGTATTTATAATTTTATAGGTAGGTTTCTAGGAGGAAAAAAACCTTATTTTTAGATTTTACATACAATGTAATTGGTGTTTTTACTTTCTTTATTTTATTTTATCCCCATCACTGTTTATCCCGATATATCCTCTTCCTTTACTTTTTTTCTTAATAACATTTACTATATGTGAATTTACTTTTAAGTTGGGGTTAATAAAAATAAAACATACATATATTAACATGTATTTGCAATGTAAATTGATAGTACACATAACATGATGGATAATGTACATGTAGATAAACGTTTAACTGAGACATATGTACTAGTATATACATATGTAAAAAACAGGCATGCAAGATATACTAATACACAGAAACACAGCTAATAGGTTTCTTTAATTCTAAGACACACTATTTTCATATTTTAATTTCTCTAAAATTGAAATGTGTGTAAAAATTAACATCAGCTTAAATTAGTTTATTTCAATGACCACACTGTTAAAATATTTTGTGCATGTGATATTTTGGGCTGGAACTCAGTTTACTAGTAATTGGAACACATTTAATAATGTGCCTTTCCAATTCTATTTTTAAAAATGCAAGATCAATATCCAGGTGAGAAAGAATATTGTATTTTACTTATGAATGTTAATGCTTATACTGAATGAGATAATAGAGCTAAGAAGTATGAAAGGACTGTTAACGTAAAAACCATTGAAACATGTAAAGAATTTTGTGAGTTTATTTGAGCCAAACTGTTGACATATGCTGAGAAGCAGAACCTCAATGAATTGAGATAATGCTCCAGAGAATGGTGGGTTACATCTGTATTTATACATTGCAATCAAAGGAAGGGACGTAGGTGGGTTACATGAAATCCATAGACTAGAGAGGCGGGAGAAAGCAAAGCAGGGAAAACCCTGGGATTAGATGAAAAGTAAAATGATGGACACATACTTAGGTGGGTGCAGGAACAATTAACATGATAACAATGAAGGAATTTGTGGTATCTGTCCTGGCGCCCAGCACATTAGGTTGTGCCCCAGGGGGGTCCAGAAAAAGGGAAGTTACAAGTTACCCAGACATTTCAAGGGTATGTTATCATAGATGCAAAAAGACAGATAGGCTCAGTTACGGTAAAGGTTGACCTTGTCAGTGAAGATACCGACTTAGGACTTAACTGCCCACCATAAGCTTTTAGTTAAAGTTTAATTTCAGACCATCCTTGTGGTTACTTTAGGTCTCTGAGTTTGTAAGACTGCCATGCAGGCCTCCCCTGAGCTTGTCAGGTTAGCATGTGGCCCCTTTCATCCACAGGACATGAAGAGTGTTTTCTCAATTTTCAGCTCATCATCTATTCTACCTTTTGTCTTCTATGCATAATTGCTGTATATAAAGTGTTATACCAGGTCTTGGGTTAATTGGTAAAGGAAATAGGAGCCTGGACTCATATTTTAAAGGAGTTTAGAGTCCATTGATAAAGATAGATCACAGAACATGTTATATGACATTTGACAACTTCAATTGAATCTTGAGTCTTTCCATTTTATATACAGACTAGAGGCCCAGTGCATGGATTCGTGCACCGGTGGGGTCCCTCGGTCTGGCCTGCTGGGGTCCTGGATTGTGAGAGGGCGCAGGCCAGGCCTAGGGGCCAGGGAGGGACTGTCGGAGGGCTCCAGGGCGTGTCCAGCCTTTCTCACTCAGTCCCAATCAGCTGGACCCCAGCAGCAAGCTAACTACCGGTTGGAGCGTGTGCCCCCTGCTGGTCAGTGCACATCATAGCAACTGGTTGAATGGTCAAATGAACAGTCGGACACTTAGCATATTAGGTTTTTGTTATATAGAATGATTGTTAAAGTTTGTATTTATTTTGATTGAAGCTTGGTAGTATTAACCTGGGGATATATATTAGAAAAAAGGGAATATAAAACAGAAGTTTAAAGATTAAAGAGATTGCATTTTGACATTAAGAAGGGCATAAGTTGTTCCAGGTTGAACAAGTTAATGGCTTATATGCTAGAGATATAGTAAACAGATTATCTTTTATAAAATGTTTTAAAAATCCAGTTCTCAACAGTGAGACACTTCACTAACCTATTTACCAAATGCCAACAAAATGGTATGTCTGTATAAGTCATCTATCTATATAAAAGCCTAAGCAACCATCTGACCATCCAACCGGTAGCCGTGACACGCACTGACCACCAGGGTGCAGATGCTCAATGCAGGACCTGCCCAGGGACAGCAACTTTGCAGAGTGCCCTCTTGCACTCCAGGACCCCTCAGGGGATATCGAAGAGCCAGTTTCGGCCGATCCCTGCAGATCGGCCTGAGAGACCTCACCTGCTGGAGGGAACCCACTCATTCCACAGATGCCCTTCGAGCCCCGGCATCACCCCAGGTGCAGCCACCCAGGGAAGGACCATGGGAGGTTGGCTCCAGGGCATGTCCTCCTGTCTTGCCCAGTCCCACCCTGCCCACCACCTTCTAATTAATTTCCTTTCCATGTGCACAAATTTGTGCACCGGCCCCCTAGTAGGTTAAATATTTGAACTTTAATTGCTTAACTTATTAGGAAACCAATTTTCCCAGTGCTTCCATAGCTCTCAAATGGGCTTACTTATTCACAATAAAATACCTTAATTATTAGAAGTATGATGCTAACATAATTTTTCTCTAATACTAGCCATTCAAATCATGTTGCCAGGTTGTTATTTCTATTGTTTTCATTCATTTTCACACTCCTGATTTGTATGTAGCTCTTTAAGAAAAAACCTTAATTATGATGTCTCTTAAAAATCTCATATAAAAGGTCTTCAAAGAATACATTTTTAAAGTGGATATGGTGTAGCCATAGTCAAAGCAATGCAATATTTTAGTAATACTTCAATATTGATATACAATGATGTTTTTAATTAAAATTTACCTAATAATATGTAAATTATTAGAAAAATAATGAACGGGGTTATTGAAAATTAAGACTAGTCAGGAAAGCACTGAGAGTAAAAAGGTCTGTAATTCAATATTTGATTTTTTTCTTTGATTCATGAAATCTGCATGGACCTAATCTCATCACCTGTGATAGAGTTTGAGAAAGGCACTGGGAGAGCCAAAGAGGTGCTGAAGCTTTTTATGGTTGTGCTCTAGAGAATCACTAACATATGCTGGTGAGATTACCTTGATAACACAAACCATAAGGCCAGGATACCTAGGTTTTCTAGGTTATGCACTGGTGCTTAAGTCCATGTGCTCAGACTCTCTTTATCACAAGTAAAGAAAATAGCATCTGAAAGCTTTCCAATGCCAATGATACAAAATGATCAGTGCACAGGTTTGAAACCCCATGCATTTTAATAAACAAACCAACTTGACTTTTATGCATCTGATTATACCTCGGGGGAGAAAACTTTGCAAATATCTATTCCCAAAAAGTATAATTGACAGTTATTTTCCTATTTCGATGATACAGACTTTTTTCCTGCAGCTATTTGTGCAAAGATCGCTGGACTTTGAAATAATCTCTTTTTCTTTGACTTAAGTAAGAAGGAAAAGAAATAGTTTTAACAAAATCAGCATGCCTCTTCATTATTGGGGACACACAGATACATTTTATTCCCAAGGTAGGGTTTCTCTAGAGCAGAGGGCAGATAATGTCTTTATAGATTAAATCCTTTTAGATTAGTTTCCTCTTCCAATGCCTATTCATGTGGGTGTCCTAGCGCTTGGGAGCGAATAGGGTACTATTTATATTTGCTTGGCATCCATGTGTACTATGTAAAGCATTCATCTATTTTCCAGCTGCATAAAACATTACATGGATTTCATGATGCAGAAAAACAGTTTATTCCTTATTTTCCATCATGTAAATTTTTACTGAATATATTTACATGAAAAGTCACCCTCTCTTTAAAATACAAATGAAAATTGCCATCATATACACTTTCCTCTTTCTAAGACTTTCTTTGTTAGAAGCAAACACTTGAAGAACAAGAAAAGCAAGGAAAACATTTTTTAGGGTAAAGCCACCGGGCAGCACTGCAGGTAATTTTATGTGCTGCAAGAGTAAGATTTAGAGCAAGACTACAAGAAGCAAATATAATTTGAAAATAGACTCTGCATTCATTAAAAGAAATGAATAGAGACAAATACTTCTCCTCCCTACAAACAAAGAACTAAATATAAAATGGCTGGAGCATCCTCAACCCATGAAAAATTTTACATCCAAATCAAGTAAAACTTTATGATAGAAAATACTTTTCTTAGAAGTAATAAATAGAAGTAATCTGCATTATACCAAAAAATAAAAGAAAGCCAATTTTCATATATATTAACTAAAGTACTTTTTTTACATTTATTATCAACTTTAATTACTATTTTAGGTTATTTCATTTCTATCATTAGTGCCATTAATAGTAGTATGAGAACCAATCTGATTTTTAAAAGAATATTAAACTTTAAACTTTTACTAGGGGCCTGGTACATGAACATTTGTGCACTCAGGGGGTCCCTCAGCCCGGCCTGCACTCTCTCACAGCTTGGGAGCCCTCAGGGGATGTTCCCCAGAGGATCGGGCCTAAGATGGCAGTCAGATATCCCTCTGGCAGCCCAGGAGCCCTAGGGGGAGGTCCAACTAATGGCTTGGGACCGCTCCCAGAGGGGAGTCATTAGTTGGACATCCTTAGCCCTGCTGAGGAGGCAGGAGAGGCTCCTGCCACCACCACTGTGCTGGCCAGCCATAAACCAGCTTCTGGCTGAGTAGCGCTCCCCTGTTGAAGAGCACTGACCACCAGGGGGCAGCTCCTGCGTTGAGTTTCTTCCCTCTGGTGGGCAGTGCACATCATAGCAACCAGTTGTTCCTAGTTGTTCTGCCGTTAGGGTCAACTTGCATATTACCCTTTTATTATTAAGGATTTTCTAGCAGGATGAAATTACAGAATACCTGTAATTAAGTTAAGATTTTTGTTTTCTGATATGTGACTTTAATAAAAGTGTTTGAAACATATTAAAAGATACCTATCACACAGAAATTTTGAGTTTTACATAACAACATAGTATATGATCAGTGCCAAAAAAGCCAAAGAAAACAAACCCAAAAACATGTGTGGTTACAAGATGCCAAAGATAGAATGATATCATTGGGTTGATATTTTCAAAAACAATCTCATAAGGAACTTGTATTATATTCTAAAGAATAGATAAGTTATGAAGCAAATAAGAAAGGACATTCAAATAAAGCACACTAGGACTTAAGGTATAAGAATTTCTCAACTTGGCACTCTGAACATTTGGTATGGAATTCATTTTTATTGGCGACTGTCCTAGCATTAAAGAGTATTTAGCTATATTCCTATATTCTACCTACCAGATGCCAGGCCATTAGAAGTTTCTCCATGTCTCATTTAGCCCCTTCTTGATGTTTGGTTAGTCCTGTTGCCTTCAATGAGTAAGATCCTTTAACAGCTCCTGTCTCTGTTCTCATTCTTCCAGACCATAGCTCTGGTGGAATAGGACATGCCCAACTAGCAACAGTATTACCATCTCTGAATTTCCACCCTGCAGCATTTTGTATCCAGGTCCATCATTCAAAGTGGCTTCTTGCTGGCAACATTAGCAATGAATTTTGTATCCTTAGGGGCCATGATGAACAAAACATCATGAGATTAAATCAAGCACAAGATAAAATAAGCAATCAAGAGACAGTAGATATGAAATGTATGCTGCTCCTGTGAGCAAATGCAACATGGCACACTGTTTTGAAGTAAACTTTTGTTTATAAGTAGAAATGGCACACTCTTAAATAACAAAAAAAGGTTAGTAATAGTAAATATAAAAACCAGTAATGTGTTAGTATCATTATCAAGTATATGTACTATACATGATTGTACGTGCTGTACTTTCACACAACTGGTAGCACAGTAGGTTTATTAATATCAGCATCACCATAATATGTGCTGTTACAACAGGTACAATGTCACTAAGCAATAAGAATTTTTCATTACAGCCTTATAGCACCACTGTTATATATGCTGTTTGTCATTTACTGAAACATAATTAAGCTTCACATGACTGTTAATGACACCAAAAACCCAAGAAACCAAATCAAAAGTACACAAATTAGACTTCATCAAAATTTAAAACTTTTGTGCTTCAATGAACAGCATAAGAAATTAAAAAGACAACCCACAGTATGGGAGAATATATAAAGAACTCTAACAACTCAAATATATATAAAAAAATAGCCAATTTTTATAGGAAAAAGATTTGAATAATTTCCAAGGAAATTATAAAAAAAATGGTCAGTAAGTATATGAACATATGTTCAACATCATTAGTCATTAGGGAAATGCAATTAAAAAGCTCAATGAGAAACCATTTTCACCCACCAGTATGGCTGTAATAGAAAAGGCAAACAATAAATAGTGTTAGAGAGGATGTGGAGAAACTGGAACCCTCAAACAGTGGAGCAGTTTTCAAACAGTTTAACATTAACTTAGCATATGGCCTAGCATTTCCACTCTTAGATATGTAACCAAGAGAATTATGAACATATGTCCAACACACAAAATATACTTTACTCTTCATAGAAGCATTACTTTTAACAACCATAATGACAGGCCCAAATATTTGTCAAATGACAAATGGATAAACAAATGTGGTATATCTCTACAATGGAATATTATCCTATCTAATAAAAAAGTTATATGCAAATTGACCATCATTCCAACACACAAGATGGCACCCCCATGTGGTCAAAGATGGCCAGCAGGGGAGGGCAGTTGGGGGGCACCAGCCCTGCAGGGGAGGGCAGTTAGGGGTGACAGGCCAGCAGGGGAGGGCAGTTACGGGCAATCAGGCAGGCACGGGAGCAGTTAGGCATTGATCAGGCTGCAGGGGAGTGGTTAGGGGCAACCAGGCAGGCATGCAGGTGAGTGGTTGGGAGCGAGCAGTCCTGGATTGAGAGAGGGATGTCTGACTGCCCGTTTAGGCCTGATCCCACCCGGGATTGGGCCTAAACGGGCAGTCAGACGTTCCTCAAGGGGTCCCAGATTGGAGAGGGTACAAGCTGAGATGAGGCACACACACACACACACACACACACACACACACACACCCCTGCATGAATTTCGTGCACAGGGCCTCTCATTTGCCCATAAAAAGGAATGAAATACTGATACATGCAATATCATTAATAATGTTTAAAAACATTTTTCTAGGTGAAAGAAGCCAGATACAAAAGAGTACATATTATAGAATTCCATTTACATAAAATGTCCAGAATATAAAAATCCATAGTGACAGAAAGTGGTTAGTTTGAAGAGGCTAGGGAGCTCGGGAATAGAGTATGACTACTAATGGAATGATAATTATAAAAATGTTCTGGAATTAAACAGTGGTTGCAACTTTACAATTTTGTTAATAAACTATAAAAGATTGAATCAAATACTTCAGAAGAATGAATTTTATGATATTTGAATTTTATCAATAAAGACTATCTGATAAATTGATGAAAACAAAATAAAGACATTTTCAGAAAAGGAAATACAAGAAAAGAGCATAACAAAAAAAATCTTAATAAAGAAATTTTGTGAATATGCAATGTTTTAGGCTATTTGCTTTTTTCCTCTTTTAATCGATATGAGACAAATTCCGGCTTCATGTATTTTCTATTTCCCCATACACAATGATTAATTATATATCATGAATATATAATGCTAATAAATCTTTTGAGATAAAAACCAGATTTATAATTCACTGTGGATTTTAAAGCCTAAAAAAGATAATTAAATACAAGGGGCTAATCCTTAGCTATAATATATAATTCTTAGTTATAATGTATAATCCCTAGTATTAATGTACTTGTTAGTATAAAACTTTTCAAATTAACTACATTAGAATTCCTGGAATTGGCCATTGATAATGAATTTCTGTTTTTAGCATGAGGAAGAAAACTAAAATCCATGCATTTAATTCCAAGTTTCTACCTCAAATTTGCCTCAAATTTTCTAGTAATATCTGCCAATGTACTCAATAAATAAAACTTTCATTAATTTTACTGTTTGGCTTCTAATTGCACTTAAAAAAATGAACACCAATGATGCTTCATAAGCCTCTATATCTTGATCTCCTTTTAAATGTGTCTTATGCTCACTTCTCTCATATCACTCTACTTCACTGGCTTTTCTTCAGCCACATTATTCTTCAGTCTTGCCTATAAGATTAATGATATTATTTCTTCATTGAGGTTCGGGCATTAGGCTAGTTGGATTAATCCAGGAAACAAAACAATCTATGAACTAGTTGCTCATCTGTATAATATTATCTCCTTCAAAAAAGAGTGAAGCTGTTATCCTAATTATTTAAGCCAGGAATATATGTGTCATCTTGGCTCCCTACCCCTCACAAGCTTATATATATTTTAAATTCAGGTGCTCCTTGTATTTGGAGGCTTGAATAGTGTGAAAGCAACATAGAACTGTCTCTGTAGAGAAGATGGAAGATGTCAGTCAAGAATAAATACAACAAGCTGTTACACTCGGAAGAAATCTTTGTTCAAAAAATGCTCAAATTTGCATGTAATAGTGTACTTTTAAATTTCTTAATTAAAACAGAGATAAAATACCTAACTCTAAAGGCTGTTGTAAGAAGGAAATAAGTTCACATAGTAATTAAGGAGAACAAATCAGCATTGAAATGTAGATGCTCAATAACTAGATGGATTTTCACTGGCTGACTGTTAGAGCCAAGCACACCAGTTAGTCTATCACACATGCTGAACACACACACACACACACACACACACACACACACACACAGATTCTACTGAATAAATCCTTTGAAGAGGAATTAATGACCCATTTCCTGTTGGTAGAATATTTCAAAAGGTATTAAGTGTGGTTAATAAGTACTCCACAAAGAGGAAAATTATTCCCAAGGCTACATCTGTCCCAGAGTCTCCTGGGTGTCCGATACGATTATCTGCTGGGAATAATTTCCTCACATGATTTCCATTCCTTCCTCTACCCTCTGGTTTATCAGTAAGTATTGAAATATGAAGATAACATATTAAGCACTCAAATTAAATTATGGTTTGGGGTCTGACAATAAAATTGACATATTTAATATATATTTTGCAGATTAAGTTACTGGAGGTCACAGTTGACTTTTTAAAAAGTTGGATGAATAAATCAAAACACAAATATAAGGTTTTGTCAAATATAAAACAATTTTTCATATTATATTTATACTTTATTACATTCTAAGAAAACTCCCTGCCAGTTGTCGTTGTATGATCCTATACATATAAGGAATTAGATGTAGCTCTTTATATAAAACTTTCCAATATAAAAATAAACTTAAAATGACTAACATTGTATTAGCCAATCCTAAAAACAAGTTAAGTAGGCCATTTGTTTTTCATTTTTCATATTTAAAAACATGAAGAGATATGCACTAGAAGGCAAATACTGTTTTGATTTTATAAATGTATGTTACTCCAACACATATTTTATAAATCTGTGCTTTTTCAAAGAACTGGAGACATAAATTTGCATACATAAATATGTGATATAAATATGCGTTAAATTTGCATTTTTGTGTCTAAGCAAAATTTTGCAGAGGTGCTTTTTTTCCAGCCTTGGATGCAAACAATAGTTAAGTCATACCTTGAGAAATACATTTTTATTCTTTGCAATCCTTATAGTACAAGCCTAGCAGTTTACACATTTTTCTAAGTTCACATTATCTTTTTTATAAAGCTCACATTTAATAAATGGCTGGAACCTATATATTCACGGATAGTCAGCACTTATAATTGTAAATGAGCACTTCCTCCCATCCATCCATCCATCCATCCATCCATCCATCCATCCATCACCCATTCATTAATCCATCCATATATTCAGTCATCCATCCTTCTACCAAACATTCACTCACTATCTCCTATGTGCCTGGCACTGTTGTTTAGGGTAACAACAAAGATCTCTGCTCTGGGGAGCTTACATTCTAGCTAATAGGAAAGAAATTTTTTAAAAATAAGGAAGAGGTCCAAGGCACAGGAATATGCTGAACTCAGTCCTTGCCACAAGCTCACTGAAGTATATATTTATATAATAGAAACTCCTCCTGAGAGACAACTAAGGACTGAACAGACTCTGTATAACAAACAAGAGAGAGAGAGATCCCATAAAGAGAAGAATTAGAAGCTGCAGGAGCTCTCTGGCATCTGTGGGAGCTTTCTGGGAGGGAAAGTGTCAGTGAGTGCCATGCTTTACATCCCCCTCCAACTTGAAAGGGTGGACAGAAGCTCTGTCCAGTGCTATGGCCTATATGCAAGATCACTGCTGCACGTTCCAAGCCAAACTATGCAGAACCTATTTAGTCTCTGAGCAAAGAAAGCAAGCAGGACCAGGGCATTACCACATGCACCTGGCCTTCCTTCCCACAGTTGCTCTCCCGTGGTTGGCAAACTGCGGCTCGCGAGCCACATGCGGGTCTTTGGCCCCCTGAGTGTGGCTCTTCCTGAGCCTTAGGAGTACCCTAATTAAGTTAATAACAATGTACCTACCTATATAGTTTAAGTTTAAAAATTTTGGCTCTCAAAAGAAATTTCAATCATTGTACTGTTGATATTTGGCTCTGTTGACTAATGAGTTTGCCAACCACTGCTCTAGGCTATAAGCTGGTACCTTAGATGCAAAAGTGCTACCCAGTTCCAACCAGTCAATCAAAACCAAGCCACCTGGTGTATGCCTATATGAAGATCACTTCTACATAAGGCCACTTTTACAAGACTGGGAAGAATGGCTATTTTTTTTTAATTCCTATGAACAACCGTAAAAGTTAAACAATGAAATTCTAGAGAAGTATCTCTCAAATGAAGGAATAAGAAAATCCCCCCCAAAAAAACCCTAATTAAACTGAGTTAAGTAAATATTCTGATAAGGAATTCACTGAAATGTTCATCAGATGCTCACTAGGATAAACTTAATCAAGGAGGCAAAAGACCTGTACTCAGAAAACTACAGGATGTTGAAAAAAGAGGTAAAGGAAAATATACACAAGTGGAAAAATATACAGTGTTCATGGATTGGTAGAATTAACATCATTAAAATGCCCATACTATCAAAAGCAATCTACAGATTGAATGCAACCCTATTAAAATACCAATGGCATATGTCACAGATCTAGAACAAATACTTCAAACATTTATAGAGAACTAAAAAAGACCCCAAATAGCCACAGCAAACTTGAGAAAGAAGAACAAAGCTAGAGGGATCACAATAACAGATATCAAGGTATACTACAAAGCCACTGTACTCAAAACAGCCTGGTACTGGCACAAGAACAGGCATATAGACCATTGGAACAGAACAGAGACCCCAGAAATCAACCCAAGCCATTATGCTCAATTAATACTTGACAGAGAATGCAAGAACATACAATGGAGTCAAGACAGTCTCTTCACTAAATGGTGCCGGGAAAACTGGAGGCATACAAGAAAAAAAATGAAACTAGACCACCAACTTACACCATACAAAATAATAAACTCAAAATGGATAAAAGATTTCAATGTAAGTCATGAAACCATAAAAATCCTAGGAGACACCGTAGGCAGCAAAATCTCAGACATTTCTTGTAATGATGTGTTTTCCAATATATCTCCTCTGGCAAAGGATACTGAGAAGAAAATAAACAAATGGGACTACATCAAAATAAAAAGCTTGCATAGCAAAAGAAACCATTAACAAAATGTAAAGGGAGCCCACTGTCTGTAGGAATATATCTGGCAGTGATGCATAGGAAGACCAACAATCAAATTAAAAAATAGGCAAAGGTCCTAAATAGACACTTCTCCAAAGTGGACATACAGAAGACCAAGACACATATGAAAAAATGCTCAAAATCATTGATCATCAGAAAGATACAAGTTAAACTGCAATGAGGTATCACCTCATACCTGTCAGAATGGCTATCATCAACAAATCAACAAATGACAAGTGCTGGTAAGGATGTGGAGAAAAGGGAACCTAATACACTATTAGTGGGAATGAAGACTGTTACAGTCATTATGGGAAAAAGTACATATTTTCCTCAAAAAATTAAATATGGAACTGCCATTTGACCCAGTGATCCAACTTCTAGGAATATATCCTAAGAAACCCAAAACACCAATCTGAAGGAATGTATGCACCACTATCTTCATAGCAGCATGGTTTACAATAGGTAAGATCTGGAAACAGCCAAAGTGCCCATCAGTAGATGAGTGGATAGGAAAGCCGTGGTTCATTTACACCATGGAATACTATGCAGCAGTAAAAACGAAGGATCTCTTAACATTTGAGACAACATGGAGGGGCCTAGAGAGTATTATGCTAAGTGAAGTAAGTTAGTCAGATAAAGACAAGTATCACATGATCTCACTCATATGTGGAATCAAATTAACAAAATAAACTGATGAACAGAGCGGATCTAGAGACATGGAAGTATAAAGCAGATAGTCAAATGTCAGAGGAAAGGCGGGGGTGGGTACAAAGAGGTCAACCAAAAACCTTGTATGTATATATGCCTAACCAATAGACACAGACAATAGGGTGGTGAATGCCTGGAGGGTTCTAGAAGCGGTCAATGGGGAAATAGGGGGACATATGCAATACTTTCAATAATAACTTTTTTTACCTTAAATAATAAAGTAAATTAAAAATTTTTTAAAATAATTAATAAAAGAAAATATGCTCACCAAACTTGAGCGTGGGTGAGATAGAGTAACTTAAAGAGAACTTCAAGAAAGATTTAGAAAGTATAATAAAGAACCAAGCAAAATACAATACCTGAAGAATACAATAACTGAAACAACTACACTGGAAGAAATCAACAGCACATTAGCTAATACAGAAGAATGGATCAGTAATCTGAAAGACAATTGTGGAAATAAATCAATCAGAAAAGCAAAACGAAAAAAAAATTATTTTTTTAAAATGAAGATCATTTTAAAGGACCTCTGGGACAACATAAATTGTGCAAATATCCATATTTTAGAGATCCCAGAAGGAGAAGAAGAAAAACAAAAAAGGAGCAGGAAGTTTATTTGAAGAAATAATTGATGAAAACTTTCCTATCATAGGAAAGGAAACAGACATCCAGGTCCTTGAAGGATGGAGAGTTCCAAATAAGATGAGCCCAAAGAGACCCACTTCAAGACATATTGCAATTAATGTGACAAAATTAAAGAGACAATCTTGAAGGCAGCAAGAGGAAAACAACTAGTGTCATACAAGGACAACACCATAAGACCATCAGCTGATTTGTTAACACAAACTTTACAGACCTGAAAGGAGTGGCAGAATATTTTTAAAGTGGGAGTTGGCTAAATTGCTTTTGGGGGCAAGAACATCTAAGCACTGCAGACAGCTAGAGCACAGCCCCTAAGAAGGGAGTTCACTTGGGTAATTTCAGGAAGTTCTTGGAGGCAGTATTAATGCAGTGTTGAGAACCAGGGAAAGATAAGTAGGAGGGGAAATTAGAGAGGTAATGTTGTTAGCTTAGTCACTTAAATACCTAGAGGACATTTTAAGGACTTTAATTCTACTGTGAGGAAATGGCCAGCCATTGTAGTTTTAGCTGAGAAATGAAATGAATTTAATAGACATTCCCTGCATAACAATGTTTTAGTCAACAATGAATGACATAGGACGGTGGTCCATATGATTATAATGGAATTGAAATATTCCTACCTTCCACCTACTTGCATCATAGTCATCACCATGTGACAGCACAGTGCATTACTCAAGCGTGTTGTAATGTCTATGTAAACAAACCTACTGTTGCCAGTCTTATAAAACTATAGCACATATACTTAAGTACAGTACATAATACTTCATATTGATAATAAATGACTGTTACTGGTTCACATATTATTATACTTTTTATTGTTAAGTGTGTACTCTTTCTTCTTATAATAAAAAAATGCTGTATATTGATGGACCTGGGGAGCATTATGCTAAGTGAAATGAGCCAGAGAGAGAAAGACAAGTACCATATGATTTCACTCATATGTGTAATATAATGAACAAAATTACCTAACATGTAAAAATAGAGACAGACTCATAGATAGAGAGCATGCTGACAGCTGTGTGTGTGTGTGTGTGTGTGTGTGTGTGTGTGTGTGTTGGATGGGGGGGATGGGTGGGGAGATTGAGAAAAAAATAGAGAAAGAAACATGAAGATGAACAACAGAGAGAAGACTGCTGGGGAGAGAAGGGTGAAGAAATGTAGAGGACCGTATGGGGGAATAAATGGTGATGGATGGAGACTTGACTTGGGATGGTGAACACACAATTCGGTGTACAGATGATGTGTTGTAGAATGTGCACCTGAAGCCTGTATAATTTTGTTAACTAGTGTCACCCCAGTAAATTCAATAAAAAAATTTTCCCTGTGAAACAGTATGCCTTGTTATGCTAGCAGCAGCCTCATCTTATGTTTACCACATTTCTTGATAGCATCATTTTTCTCCTGTGCTTGATTTAATCTTGCATTGCTTTATAAATTTGGTGTAGCCTAGGTATACAGTGTTTATAAAGGTTTGTTATTAATTTTTAGAGAGAGAGAATGGGAGAGAGAAACCAATGTGAGAGCAAAACATTGATCAGCTGTCTCCTACACGCCCCCTACTGGGGATCAAGCCAACAACCTGGGCATGTTCCCTGACAGGAATCAAATTTGCAACTTTTTGGTGCACAGGACAATGCCCAACCAACTGAGCAACACCGGCCAGGAGTACAGTGTTTATAAACTCTACAGTAGTATGTAGTCATGTTTAAGACCTTCACGCTCACTCAACACTCACTCACTGACTCACCCAGAACAACTTCACATCCAGTAAGTTCCTTTTGTGGTAAGTGCCCTATACAGGTGTAACATTTTTTTCTTTAATACTACATATTCACTGCGACTCTTCCATCTTTACATACGTTTTGATACACAAATACTTTTCATTGTGTTGCACTTGTCTATAGTCTTCAGTACTATAACATCCTATACAGGTGTGTAGCCTAGAAACAATAGGCTATACCACACAGCCTAGATGTGTAGGAGGCTACCCAATCTAGATTTGTATTAGTACACTCTGATTTTTTGCACAATGATAAAATCACCTAATGAAGCATCTCTCAGAACAAATTCCCATCACTAAGGAGTGCATGACTGTACTTGTATTTTAAAAAAGATTACATATTGGTTCAAGCTGCTAGAATAAAATACCATGGAATAGGTGGCTTACATAACAAACATTTATTCCTCACTGCTCTGGAGGCTGGAAAGCCCAACATAAAGGTGTTAGCATATTCAGTATCTGGTTGGTGAGAGCCTGCTTCTTGGCCTATCGGCATCTCCCTTCATGCTACATTCTCACATGGCTGAAAGTTGAAGCTCCAGTGTCTCTTCCTCTTGCTAGAAGAGCACTAGTTTCATCATGTGGGCTCTACCTTCATGACCTTATCTAAACTTAATGGTCTCCCAAAGGCTTCACCTCTAAATACCTTCACTTTAAAGATTAGGGCTTCAATATGTGAATTGGGAGACAGGAGCACAGTCAATCCATAGCAGATTACTTTGGTAATAAATATGACATCTGAAGCTAAGCAAAGTCTATCATATAAAAGGAGTGGCCATCTGTGTCAAATGCTGCTTATAGGTCAAGTATGGTGAGAAATAAATTGACCATTGGGTAGCATTGACATTATAGATGACTTCAGCAAGAGCATTTCTAAGAAGTGACTCTGTGAACCTCTTCCTGCCCTCTTTACCTTCTGCCTATCCATCTTCAATTCTAACTTCTTTTATATATGACTAGAGGCCTGGTGCATGAAATTTGTGCAAGGGGGTGGGAGGGTCCCTCAGCCCGGCCTGCATCCTTTCCAATCCAGGACCCCTCAGGAGATGTCCGACTAACCAGCAGTCAGACACCCCTCTCACAATCTGGGACTGCTGGCTCCTAACTGCTCACCTGCCTGCCTGCCTGATTGCCCCTAAACACTCTGCCTGCCTGCCTAATCACCCCTAACTGCCTCTACCTTCCTGCCTGATCACCCCTAGCCGCCTCTGCCTGCCTGCCTGTTCACGCCTAACTGCTCCCCTGCTGGCCTGATCGCCCCTAACCACTCTGCCTGCTTGCCTGATCACCCCTAACCACCTCTGCCTAGGCCCCACCACTGTGGCTTTGTCCGAAAGGATGTCCGGAAGATGTCTGGTCTATCCAGTCTAATTATATAATTGATTTTTTAAAGAGAGGAAAAGAGAGGAATAGAGAGTTAGAAACATTGATGAAAGAGAAACATCGGTCAGCTGCCTCCTGCACACCCTCCTACTGGGGATGTGCCCGCAACCAAGGTATATGCCCTTGACCGGAATTGAAGGAATTGAACCTGGGACCTTTCAGTCTGCAGGCCAACACTCTATCCACTGAGCCAAACCAGTCAGGGCTACCCTTTTATTAGTATAGATTATCAGCCATTAATTTTTCTTTGTGTTTCAATTACAAAAGAAGTTTTGTTAGTTGAATTAGTAAAACAATAATTTCACACCATGCCACATGCTAACAAATTTAAAAATGTAAAATTGTATTAATTGAAGGGTCAGTTTTTTTACATTGACAACAATTGGTATTAATTACTATGATAGAAAAATATAGATTTATTAGTTTTAATAGTTGCATTTGCATTAATATGCCTTAGCCATGATTGAATTAATGTTTTCTAAACTGATAGACATGCAGTTATGTCCAATTTATTGTCTCTATAAATGTTACTGCAACAATATTCTTGTTCAAATATCATGATATACTATTTTTTTGTTTCAATTGGATAGTTTCTCAAGAATAGACTTTAGAGTCAAAAAGTATGTGTATTTTAAAAAGTAATGAATATTTTACTCTCCCAGTAACAATTAATAAAACTATTTATTTACCTTATATTTATCAGTGTGGGATAATGTTAAGCTTTTTTTTAATGTTTTCTAATCCGAAAGATATATTGTTGCTATAATTTGCACTTCCCTGAATAACAATCAGGACTAGCACCATATAATAAGTTAATGGTCTTTTGGTTTTGCTCCTCTGTGGATTACCTGATCTTTCCCATTATCCATTTAATTGTTTTTGCTTTATCCAGAAAATTATTTTATATCTTAAAAATAATTCCTGTTATATCATTTATATATATAGTTATGTATCCTGGTCAATCCTAGAACTGTAACATTTTGCTTGCTCTTTTTTTCTTAATTTTGTTTTCCTGGGATTGATCTACTATGTTAGTTGTTTTAAGCAAAAGCTTTTTCTTTAATTTAGTATGTGTTTGGTTATCACAATGGGATGGTTCTATGCTTGGCAGTAAAACAGACATAGTTAAGGAAGTAATGTTTCTTTAATGGGAAAAGAAATGGAAACTTAGAAAGATAATTACTTTAATAGAACCCAACACAGCATGGTCACACGCAGAGGTAGAAGCTTACCAGTGTTTTCAAAGTTCCCTAGAGACATACAAGCGCTCATGAGGAAGAAAATATCCTGAAAGAGAGGCTTCCTTTGCCACAGTGAAGGCAGCTTTCCTATCCTAGCTCCCTGACCTTCAGCTCAGCATGCCAAACTCTTCCAGAGATTGGGGCCTGGCTACATGGCCTCCCAGTAAGCAATACAACCCAGGTGTCATTGCATTCCTGAGTCATGTCTTGATTATATAACTGGGCCAAGAATTTCTCAGTTTTCCTCATTACTGTTTATTTTATCTTATTATTTTTCCTTTCCAACCTTGATTTTTATTCTCTTCCCTTTCCCTGTTTGGGCAACCAAAATAGAGTTGTATATGTTCATAGTAGTGACAGGTAACTTTCCCCCATATCTATTTGCTCACATATTTTTCTTTTAATTAACAAAATAATGCTTCCAAAAATGTATCATGGTCTGTACTTAATCAGCATTTTTTCAGGTAGGTATGGCCATATGATTAAGTTCTTGTTAATGAAATGTGAGTAAAAAAAAAATGTGTGCAGCCCGGCCTGTGTGGTTCAGTGGTTGAGCGTCAACCTATGAACTAGGTCAGTGATGGCGAACCTTTTGAGCTCAAGTGTCAGCATTTTGAAAAAACCTAACTTAACTCTGGTGCCGTGTCACATATAGAAATGTTTTGATATTTGCAACCATAGTAAAACAAAGTCTTAAATTTTGATATTTATTTTATATATTTAAATGCCATTTAACAAAGAAAAATCAACCAAAAAAATGATTTCTCGTGTCATCTCTGACACGCGTGTCATAGGTTCGCCATCACTGAACTAGGAGGTCATGGTTAGATTCCTGGTCACAGCATGTGCCCGGGTTGAAGGCTCCATCCCCAGTAGGGGCTATACAGGAGACAGCTGATCAATGATTCTCTTTCATCTATATACATAAAAGGCTAATATGCTAAGTGTTCCTCCACCCATCCAATTGGTCGCTATGACTACAAGGGGGCAGATGCCCAACACAGGAGCTGCCAAGCTGCAGTGACTTGGCAGTGGTGGTTCTTGGGTGATGCACCCTGAAACCTGAGAAGAGGGAGTCCAATTCCTCGCAGGGCCACAATTCCACCTTCGGCCATGGGTTATGTTGTTGCCGCGGCACTGTTGCCCCAAATCTGGTTTACTGTACACTTGCATTTGTGTTCCACACCCTGTACAATAGCAACTTTGCAGAGCGCCCTCTCACAGTCTGGGACCCCTCAGGGGATCTCAGAGAGCCGGTTTTGGCCCAATTCCCACAGGCCAGGCCGAGGAACCCCACCTGCCAGAGGGACCCCACTCACTCCCTCACTCCGCAGACACCCTTCGAATCCCGGCGCCGCCCCAGCTGCAGCTGGCTGGGGAGAGACCATGGGAGGTTGGCTCCAGGGCATGTCCTGCCTATCTCACCCAGCCCCATCCCGCCAGTCACCTTCTAATTAATTTCCTTTCAAAGTGCATAAATTTGTGCACTGGACCACTAGTCATTGATGTTTCTATCTCTCTCTCTCCCTCTCCTTTCCTCTCTAAAATCAATTTAAAAGAATTAAGAAAAAACAAAAGAATTGTGTGCAACTTTTACAGAATTTACTTCAAAGAAGGCTGCTTACCCTTTGATCTCTTTCCACCTACGTGTGGGCTTAAATATGTATGCGGTGGTGGTCAGTCAGTTCCAATCATGATGCTGACAGTAACTTAATCTACCCTATGGATAGCAAAGCATAACCTGCAGAAATCTTGGTGGCTGCCACAGAAATGTTGTTTGACTCTGCACTGCCTATCTACCATCACACAATAAAATTAAAAACAAAACAAGAAAAACACTTCTTTCTTGTTTTGAGCCACTATATTTTGAAGTCTTTTCAAAATATCCCAATAATAGAGCCAATCTATTGGCAAACTTTCTGTAAAAAGCCAGAGAGTAAATATTTTCAGCTCCGCAGGTCATACAGTTATTTTTTTTGTTTCTGTTTTTGTTTGTAATTACACTCTCTGTCCCAAGTCGGCCCTGTTAGTATGAGGAGGCGTAGACAATACATAAATGGATACACATAGTGATGTTCTAATAAAGCTTCATTTCTTTTTAAAAAGTAGCTGGTCATATTAGGCTTATGGATATAGTTTAATATTTTCTGAAGTAGACTATAACATAAATAATATAGTCTTTTGGTTATAAAGAGATATTTGTGAATATGCATTCCTTTTTAATTTACATAAATTTTATTGTGCTAAAAATCTCATTTAAACATTGTTTAATACTAAATGTTTAAGATCAATAATATAATTTGTACATGCAATTGATTACTTCGGATTCCTGCCTGAATGTCCATCATAATAATAAATTAAGAGATGATTGATATGCTACTATATTGAGTCTTCTGATATACTAAAATGATATCTCCATTTGTTTAGGTCCTGTTTAGTTTCTCTCAGTAATGTTTTCTAGATTTTGGTGACTGAAACTTGCACATGTGGCTAAATTTATATCTTAGTAATTTGTATGTGTTGACACTATTGTAAGTGGTATTTTAAAATTTTCAATATCTAGTTGTTAAAGCCTAATTACAGAAATGCACTTGAATTCACATATTAATCATGTTATAATACAACCTTACTAAATGCACGTAGTAGTTGTGATAGCTTTTCTTGTGGATTCCTCAGTATTTTATATGGAGATAATCGTGTTGATAGAAAAATTTATCCCTCCCTTTAGAATCTATATGAATTATTCTTTCTTTCTTATTTCATTTCCAAGAACTTCCAGGACAGTTATGAATACAAATGGTGAGGATGGCAATTCCTGTTTTGTCCATGATCACACTGAAAAAGCACTCAGAGTTTCACCATTAACGATGATGTTAGTTGAAAGTGTTATTGAAGATTACTTTAATCAGACTGAGGAAATTCCCTCCTGTTTTAGTGAGCTGACAGTTTTTATTTTAAAGGAATATTGAATTTTGCCAAAAGCTTTTTCTCTAACTATTGTGATGAGCACATGGCTCTCCTCCCCCATTCTACTAATATGGTAAATTATACTATTTTTAAAATAATGTCTTTATTAAAATATAAGTCTAAAAAATAAAACTCATTATTTTAAAGTGTATAATTCAGTAGTTTTTCATAGATTTCCAAAGATGTGTAATTATCATGACTACTGAATTCCAGAACATTTTAATCACCCAGTAAAGAAACTTTGTACCAATTAGCAGCCACTCTCCATTCCCTACTCCCACCACCTCCTGGCAACCAGTAATCTACTTTATCTACTTTCTGAATCTACAAATGTGCTTTTTTTTTTTTTTTACATTTCATAAAAAATAGAATCCTATAATATGTGGTGTTTGTGTCTTGCCTAAAGTAATTAGCATAATATTTTTAATATTTGTCCTTGATATAGCATGTAATGGTACTTCATTCCTTTTTATGGGTGGATAATACTGCATTGTATGGCTATACTACATGTTTATCCATGTGTCAGTTAATGAACATTTGAGTTCATTCCTCTTTTGACTATTACAAATAATACTAATACAAACATTTATGTGCAAGTTTTTGTGTGAACACATGTTTTCATTTCTCTTGGGAACAACACATAAGAGTGCAATTATTGGGTGATATGGTGAGGATGTTAAATCTGAGGAACTGCCAAACTCTTTTGCAAAGAGTCTGCAGCATTTTACCATTCCACCAGCAATATAGGAAGAGTTCCATCTCGTGCCGTCTGCACACTGAACACTTGCACTAAGAGACAACTCTCCTGTCTGGCGAGTCACGTAAAGCTTTCACCACTTAATTGCATCTTATCCAAAGTCAGCTGTGGCTGCCAAAAATCAGTTTTGTCAGTTACACGATAATCACTCAATTTAATTAAATGTTAAATTAACAAATACAAATAAATTCAAAATTTGATTTCTTGAAATCTAAGCTGAATACTTTGGAAATACTTGATAAAAGCTAATTACTAAAAGATGAAGATGAATTAGGTAGGGACAAGACAATATAAAAGAGTGGAGAGAACCATGTAAAATTGAAAGAGGATTCTAAACTCAATTTACTTTGGAAGTTTCTAAACAGTTTTCTATAAGAAAAAAAGTAGAAATTACCTATATATATAAAAGCCTAAGCAACGGATATGACCAAATGACCCTGGTGGTCAGTGAGCTCTCATAGCCAACCTCCCATGGGTGGCCAACCTCGCGTGGTCTCTCTCCCCAGCTGGCAGACCACAATCGCCTGATCAGGGCCAAGTCCTGGGCTAGAATGGGAAACTGTGGGTGGGTGGTGGCAGACACGGCCCATTTCCCAGGGGGGCAAAGGACGAGCTCCCTCTTTGGGGAAAGAGGCCAAACTCCCATGCCCTGTCCCTCCCCCTGGCCAGCAGGCCCTGGTCAGCCTTCCACCTGACTGCCATGGTGGCGAGGCAGCAGCAAGGGAAGGAGGAGTAGGGGAGGTGGGGAACCGTGTGGTAGTGGGTCAGCATTCAGCGTCTGTTCCTTCTGTGCCTGGCCTGGCCTGGCAACCATTGCCTCCTCTCCCGACCCTGCAGGGGCCTTTGGGCCCCAATTGGCCCTGATCGCCGGCCAAGCCTAGGACCCCACCCGTGTATGAATTTTGTGCACAGGGCCTCTAGTAGTTGATATAAAAGCAAAACAAACAAATGGAAAATACCAAAGCAGAATTTTACTCAGGGGACCCATCCTATCTAATAAGGAGGGAATATGCTAATTGACTGCCCTGCCCTCAAAGATGGCCGCTTGCCACTTGGCACACTGCTACATCTCCCAAAGGGTCCCGGATTGCGAGAGGGTGCAGGCCAGGCTGAGGGACTCTCCCCCTCCCATACATGAATCCGTGCACTAGGCCTCTAGTTTACAATAAAAGATTGTGAACCTATACAAAGATTGAGAAATGAATACACCTGTATGTTTTTAAATTAACATGAAACGTTTAAGAGTTTATACTTTTATCATATTTATGAGTCTCAATATTTTATTAACCTTTTATATTTGTCAATGAACTATATATAAGGGAATTATCAAGCAATTTATACCTTTGAACTCTATTTGATATTAGAGAAGGCATGTATTTTGCAATTTTTATTTTTATTTTATTTTCTGGATATAAATCACTATCAAAATAGTGAAACTCAAAAAAATGGAATAATGAAAAGTGGTTTGATGAAACATGATGTTGGTTATATTTAGGCATATGTTGCTCCATTTTAAAGGGATTGGATGAGTAAGTAGAACAAACAAAACAAAAGATAGATTTTAATCTCTTATCTTAATTTTGTAGTTATAAAATCTTTATCATGGTAGGAATATCTGTGTGAATAAAAACTTTATATAGCCCTCACCAGTTTGGCTTAGTGGATAGAGCATTGGCCTGGTGACAGAAGGGTGCCGGGTTCGATTCAAGGGCACATGCCCAGGTTGTGGGCTCAATACAGCTGATCAATGATTTTCTCTCATCATTGATGTTTCTCTCTCTCCTTCTTATTTCCTCTCTAAAATCCAGAAAAATATTTTTTAAAGCTTTATGTAATAAAATAAAGTAATATTTAAGGACTCATGTGTGTTCCAAAAAATAGTGCACTCATATATTAAAGATATTTCTCAGAATAACAATAAATGGATCATATTCAAAACCTTAAATATATAAAGGCACAAAAAAACATATTGAAGCAGCTAATAAAATAAGAGGGGAGCCTGTCTCATATGGTCCTATATAAATCTCTAGAATTTATATTAACACATAGTTTTTAAATAAACTTTTATTTTAGAACATTTTTATATTTAAAAAGTAGGAAAGTACTACAGAAAGTTTCATACACATTGCAAACTATTTATTATTAATTTGTTATATTAGTGTGCTATGGTTGTCACAATCAATGGATACATTATTATGAAATAAAGTTCATCCTTAAATCTCATTTTCTTAGTTTTTGCCTAATGTCCTTTTCTGTTTCAGGATACCATATTATAGTAATTATGTTTCCTTAGGTCCTGTCAGTTTTTCAGGGTTCCCTTGTCTTTGATGACTTTAACATTTTGAGGGGTATAGGTCAGGTAGTTTTTAGAAGACCTCTCAAGTGGGATTTACTGTTCTTTTTTCTGATAAATAAACTGGGGTTATCAGTTTCTGTGAGAAGACCACAGAAGAAAGTACTGTTCTCATCACGTCATATCAGGGGTAGTTACTATCAACACAACTTTTCACTTTTGATGTTAGCCTATACCACTTGTTAGTAAAGTTTCTCCATTGTAAAATTGTTCATTTTCCCCCATGACATGCCTACTCTTTGGAAGTTACTATGTGTAGCCCAGCTTAAAAATATGTAATTAAACTTCATATTTTCATATAATTGTTTCTAATTAATATAATGTCTTGTTAATATTTTTCTTTTTTTTTGACCATTTGTGTCATATTTTTCTTATTAGATTCTCCCAGCCTCACTTGCCTCCAACTTGCTCAATTGTCAACAACTTCAGCAGCAAACAAAGCTACGCCCCCCCGCCCCCTCCCTGGCTCTGTTGTGTGGGCACACCTGCCTCTTGCTCAGAGTTTCTGGTTCCTCCCTATAAATATGTCTCTCTTCTCCGGGTCCAGTGCAGCTAGAGAGCGGTCCGGTTCCTGAGTAGGGGCAGCTGGGGATTGAGAAAATGAAAGAAAGAGACAGACACAGAGATGGAAGAAAACAGCTGGGGCCGGGTGGGACCACTGTCCTCTGATGGAGAGACAGGGACAGGGACCCAGAGCCGATTCGGTATGTTTATTTTATACAGCAAAAATCGGGAAGTATTACTAAAAGTCAAGAAAAAGGAGATTATGTGCATTCTTGGGTGGTCCTGAGTCCTATTCATTCCTGGTGCTTGGCTAAATTTAAATGACAAAACCCACCCCCTGGCACCTGGGCTGAAGGTGAAGCTGACAACACTCCTGCCTTTTGGCAAAGCGTGTTTCCAGGACTTGGCTTTGCCAAAGTCGCTGGCTTCAGCTGACAATAATTAAAGAAATGCCCATGTGCCTTCCCAGGCGCTCTCTACACCTCCCATCAGTTTTTGACTTGAAGGAGTCACCACACACAAAGATTGAGCTGATTTCCCTTACAAGCCAAAACATGCAACCTAGAAGGGCAAGGAACTAACTCCCAATGGAGGAACTTTGGAAAAATGGGAGAAAAGAATTAGAATGGAGCTAGCTGGGTGGCTCAGGTGGTTGCAGCATCTTCCTCTACACCAAAAAGATTGTGGGTTTGATTCCATTAAGGGCAAATTACTAGGTTGGGAGCTCAGTCCCAGTCAGGGCATGTATGGGAGGCAACTGATTGATGTTTCTCTCACATCAATGTCTCTCTCCTGTCCTCTCTCAAAAAATAGGAAGGAAGGGAGGAAGGAAGGAAGGAAGGAAGGAAGGAAGGAAGGAAGGAAGGAAGGAAGGAAGGAAGGAAGAAAGGAAGAGGGAGGGAGGGAGGGAGGGAGGGAGGGAGGGAGGGAAAAAAGAAAGGAAAACAGAAAGAAATTTGTAATATATACTTGGATAAGGATTTTTTTAAAAAAGGAAGCACCAGAATAAAGCAGGTAGACACATTCCTTGGTCAGATAGACACAATTTTTAATTGCCTGGCCTTGAATTTCCTCTCCTCTCCCTGCCTTATTTACTATTTTCCTCAATCTTTCTGACCTGAGATTGCATCTTACAATAACACCTGGAGAACTAAGCCTGGCCTCGGGCTCTGTTTTTCAGCAGATTCTGGGTTAAGACACCATTTTCTATTTTTGGCTGTTTTCTTTTATCAACTTAAAAACTATGATCATTCATCATGGTAATTCACTCCTTTCTGTTATACATGTGCTAAATTTTTTCAATGTGTACTTGTTTATAAATGTTATTATTATAGTACTTTTCATTGTATAAAAGATAAATTTTTATGCATTTTGCTCTATCATTCTTTTCCTTTATAACTTCTGAAGATTCCCTATGTTGCTAGGGATGGCTTTCTCCATCCCAAGATTCTTTTAAAATTCCTACTACGGTATACTATCTATAACTCTTCTCCTTAACGCATTTAAAATGTAGTATTTTTATAATAAAGAAAAGCAGAAAGATTTAGACTTCAAAGGTGAGCTTCTAATTTACTTTCTTTCCAATCCTTTTTGGCAGCACTATAAAGTATCTGGAACTCATGTGGGAAAAACTGTGAAAGAATCTTTACTAAAATTACCAAAAAGAACCACTTTTCCTTTGCTTCCAATAAGACAATCCTAAGAACCAAACTCAGAAATATGCAATACCAAAACCCTCTTGTAGGTCAATTTCCCTTGAACTTCCATTTCAGGGAATTAATTTTCCTCTTTAATCCCTAATAATAATATGAAGCAATGTCTTGCTAAGTTACATTTACACATCAGACTTTTTTTTTTCCTTTTGGTCAGGTTAAATTCAGGATCACTTACAAACTCCCTACCACTTTTGTACCAATTAGAAAAAAGATCTGTCCCCTCTGGATGGATGCAGCTCTAGAGGTAGGCACCTTGGCAAACTCGCAGCATATCTGCACAACAGAGTAAGCCTCTACCTCAGGACCAAGGCAGCCCCACCTCAAACACAAAGCACGGAGAGGAGAGCTTAGTTGGATTTCTGCTCACACCAGCCTCCTCGGCCAGATGCACTAGAGTAGTGAGCCTGTTCCAACCTATGCTGGGCACTGCTTAAGGCAAAGCTGTTGCTACCATCTGCCTCAAATTAAGTATGGCAAGGCTGACAGTCTTTGATGGCAAGTAGAAGATAATTAGGACATATTGTTAGAAAAATAGTAGAGGAGGAAGAGAGGGATGCATTAAAAATCTGAGATCTTTCTTCTAAATTCTCAACTTTTCTGGAGACTCCTCAAAAGGAGACTAGTGTCCATGATATTTTGTGCTAAAGATTAAATCCAGCAACCCTGAACCCCCTTTCAATTTATATTCCTTCCCCTTCATTTTTATCCTCCATAGTAGAGTGGTACAGAACATTTTGTTTGTGATAAACCTTTAATGTTCCCAAAATACCTTTTAAATCAATGCATTTATTTTTAAGGACAAAGGTAAGTATCTCATCATTTACTGGCAGAGTATTATTTCCATGCAGTTATATAATTTATTTTCCCTCTTTATACTCCATTATTATTTTCTCCCATTCAATCACCATAATTTTATTTAAATACTTGTATTCCTGAAAAACATATTTCTATTTTTATGCTATAAATCTTATTTTTTTCTTACTTTTGTATTCAACATGTTTTGAGCCCAATGTGAGTATATGTGAATTTACTTCATTATTTTTTAACTGATGTAGAAACAATGTATATATAATTTAATCTATATATGTGAAGTATATATAGATTAAATTACATATATAAATTAAATTACATATATAATATATAAATTAAATTACATATATACAGTGGGGCCTTGACTTACGAGTTTAATTCGTACTGTGATGGCGCTCATAACTCAAATTACTCGTATGTCAAATCTTAAAGTGAATGAGTGAGACACGTGATGCTGGGCTGATGTTGTGGCGTTCACTGTGATGTTCGCTACACCAACTAGTGGTGGGGTATCTGAAGCTGGCTCGTAACCCGAATTTTAGCTTGCAACTCAAAGCAAAAAATCGGCCGAGAGACGGCTCGTATCTCAAAAAACTCGTTAGTCGGGACACTCGTAAGTCAAGGCCCCACTGTGTGTATGTATGTATGTATATATATATATAGAGAGAGAGGCCCATTGCATGAATTTGTGGGGTCCCTCAGCCTGGCCGGCAATCAGAGCTGATGGGGGCTATCTTGCCCTGTCCCAGTTGGGGTGATCTGGCTGGCCAGCAAAAGTGGGGAGGGACCGCGGGAGGTTGGCCGGCCGCCCCAATCAGGGCCATCAGGGCCAGCCAGCTGGGGGAGGGGGAGATTGGGGCCACCGGCCAAAAGGGGGAGGGGCCGGGGGGTGGGAGAGTCTGGGAGGGAGGGCCCAAGGGAGGTTGGCCAGCTGGGGGGGAGGGGCCAATTGGGGCTGGGGAGGTGAAGGGACCACAGGAGGTTGGCCAGCTGCGGGAGGTTGGCTGTGGGAGCACACTGACCACTAGGAGGCAGCTCCTTCCTTGAACATCTGCCCCTGGTGGTCAATGCACTTCATAGCGACTGATCAACAGGTTGGTCATTTGGTCGTTCGGTCGGTTGGTCACTTAGGCTTTTATATATATAGATTGAATTACTTTTTTTTTTCTTCAGTATTGGATTTTCTGAGATTCTACCCTGTGGACTTAGCTAATTCCCTGTGGTTTTCATTTCCTTATAGTACGCCCTCTCCTGGAATGGACGTTCTTAGCATGGTTAGTTTTCTCACTCTAGAAGTATCATTTCCCAAACTGAGAATCACATCTAAACAGACATACCTTAGGGGATGTATGCATAGGAAAGATTGAAACATGCATAATCCATAATACTGTTCCCACCCAAGATCCCTGTTCTCAAGAGCCATTTTTTTTAAAAAAATATACTTTTATTTATTTCAGAGAGGAAATGAGAAAGAGAGAGAGAGATAGAAACATCAACGATGAAAGAGAATCATTGATCAGCTGCCTCCTACACACCCCACACCAGGGATGGAGCTTGCAACCCAGGCATGTGCCCTGACCTGGAATTGAACTGTGACCTCCTGGTTCATAGGTCAATGCTCAAACATTGAGCCATGCCGGCCAGGCTCAGGAGGCATTTTTGATTCAACTTTTAAAATTTTCAACACTGGACACTGAATCTCAAATAATAGACTCTTAAATCCATCTTAGTATTGTCCATTTCTGGTACTTTCTTAAAAAACAACAACAAACCTTTTTTTATTGACTTATTGGGGTGACATTGGATAATATGTTTTTATAGGTTTCAGGTGTACTTTCAATTATACTGCCAGAATAACCCTAATATGGAAGGAGACTTGACTTGGGAAGGTGAACACACAATACAATATACAGATGTTGTATTATAAAATTGTACACCTGAAACACATATAATTTTATTAATCAATGTCACCCCAACAGAGTCAATAAAAATAAACTAAGTAAATAACCCTTCTGCTACCGAATCAGTTCAATTTAATTATATGTTTTTCCTTAAGAGACTGGTTAACATTTTGCTTTATGTCCATAGCCCTTGCTGATATTCCATTGTTGCATTTCAAGGCAGCTTGCCACTGCAAATAATTAGTAGCACTCATTTTTGTGCCTTTTCTAATGACAGTCATTCCGTCTGAGAAAAATAAATCATTTTCTTTAGAATATCATGCTTAAGATCAGATAGTGGGAGTCATTACTGGTTGCTATCCCATGTCCATCCATTATGTGCATCTAGCTTTAAATGCAGGTACACTACACTTGTATTACCTCAGCAGCCAGCACATTTCGGAGAATATGAGGCACTCAGCTCTACCCTGTGCTCCCTCAAATTTGACAATTGTGTGATGAAAATGAAATCATGGACTTGGGTCACTGAAAAGAATGTGTTCTAATATAAAATGCATTTTAAATTTTTAAAAAAAACCTGCAATTCTAACTTTAGAATCACAAGGAAATATTCTCCATTTAAAGGGAGTTCAAAATGTAAAATCACATCTTTTCAGTTTCTCACTTAAGCATCCGAATAAGAGAATAGAAGATAAGGCATATTCAGAATCAACAAGTAATTTAGTTCCTTTACCAGTTTCCATAGTAACCTTACTGTATAAAACTAAAAAAAAAAAAAAAAAAAAAAAAAGTGCATTAAAAAATTCAGGTTTTGCCTTGGTCTCCTTGGACAATGACATTTTTAGCATGACTCTCTTCAAAACAATGTGGAAAGCAACCAAATACATAGACAAGGCAGAATTTTGACACTACATATAAAGATGTTCATAAACTTTAACGCAGGGCAGTATATAGTAAATGTGGCGAAAGATCCTTTTTTAAAGTCAACTTTAAAAATCATGAACTCTTCTATTGACTGAAATACATGAGTCCATAAATTGCCAGTTTAAAAGAAATTTACACAGGCTGGTTCTGTCCCATCTGCTCCTCAGATAAAATGTCTTTCACACTATTCCTCTGAAATTTCTTTGTTGACCCTGAGTCACTGAAGATGAATAACTTGTCCAGATTGTCCCGATGGAGTCAATAGAAGTCATAAAAGCCTTCAGAACGGACCCTCTGGGACTCTAATCTCTGACAATAAGATGCACTTTGGATTGCCGAGTCCTTGTGGTTCTGAAAGAGAGAAGGTGATGCTGTGACACTTGGCACTCCATTCTCAGGTGTCAGAGCTCTGATGTGCACGCACAAACACATCTGAGCTCTCTGTAATGGCAACGCCAATAGTTCTACAACACAATGCTGTCTGCAGTCAGTTTCTTCATAAGGTGGTTTTCTGCTATGTGTGTTTTAGCAGATAGTATTCTTAAAGGGTTTCTGGCATCTTAGTTCAGACCCTTGATAACACTTGAAAGTTTTGAATGAGCATGTTTTTTTATAGAATCATACTATTTGATTAAAAAAAAATTCCCACATGTTCTTATTACTTACTAGAGGCCCAGTGCACAAAATTGTGCACTGACAGGGTCCTTAGAGGTTGCTGGCCAGGGCCTCCTTCCCTTCCCCTGGCCAACCCCACCCCCTGGTCAAACTCTGGACGAACTCCTGGTTGAGGGGAGAATTTGCATACTACACTTTTATTATACAGGATTATAGATATCCTTTTGTATTCCAATTTTAATTTATACTTAACATTTATTTGATCATTCTAAATAAAATTTGGCTAAACACATTTATTGCCAGGCTATAGGGAGGGAGTTGTGGATAAGATAATCTTTGACCCTAATAGATTCGTGGGCTAGATTCCAGAGAAAAGTCATAATTTTCACCAGAAATGTCAAGAAAAACTTCTAGGAACTGTTATTCTGCAGTAAAAAATGTGTGTGTGGGTGGGGATGAGGAGAAATTATCTACTAAAAAAATTGAGAAGCAAATATTTTTGGCAGAAAGAATCTCTGGAATGATTATCAATTAAATACACCATAGACATGAGAGCAGAGGGAAATTAAAATATAAAAATATGGCAGGTAATGAAAACCATGGGACACTGTGAAATCTTATGCAAATGTTTTGTGATTATCTTTGTGTGTTAAAAATGTGGTTTGCATTAGGAGTATATAATAGAGAGTAAGGGAGCACAAGGTAAGAGACATAGGCCATTTGAGTCAAGGTTAATGATGTATATAGAAACTGAAAAGGACCTCGATACATATAGTAGAAACATAAACAAGAAGGGAACAGGGCATCTGAAAAGAATTTCTTCTAATACAAAATATATTTTAAAATTAAAATGTGCATACAGTAGTTTTTATAAGATCTGTACCTCTTTATTTTGAAATGATTTTAGACTTCCAGCAGAGATGCAAAAATAGAACATAAAGTTCCTGAATAACTTTCAACCAACTTCCAAAATTAACATTTTATGCAACATCTATAATAATAAAAGCATAATATGCTAATTAGACTGGATGACCTTCCAGACGAAGCCATGGCTGTGAGGGAAGCCCAGTCCCAGGTGTCAGAGGGAAGCTGGTGCTGGCAGCTGGGGGAAGGAAGGCCTACTCTTGCACAAATTTTGTGCATTGGGCCTCTAGTCTTATATAATTAGTTACTTAAAATTAAGATGTTAGCATTGGCATAATATTATTATCTATGCTATTAACTTTATTCATTTTTTTTGTTTGTCCACTATCTTTTCCCCCCAAGGCTCCAATCTGAGGTGCCTATTCTACTTTAGTTGTCATATCTCCTTAGTCACTTCCAATCTGTGACAGTTCCTCAGCCTTCATCTTGGATGACTTTGACACTTTTGAAGACCCTGGTCATATATTGCTCAATATGGGTTTGTCTGAGGTCTCATGATTGGATCAATTCCATGGACTTGAGTGAAGAATATCACAGAGGTAAAATGTCTTTTCATAGCATCATATCTGGTATACACATTGTCAGTATGACTTATTATTGATGATGTTAATCTTGATTACCTGGTTAAAGTGGTATCTGCAAGGTTTCTCCACTGAAAATTTATTTTTTTTCCCCTCTCAAATTCTATTCTTCAGAAATGAGTCATAAAAAAAGAATGAACACTTGCAAAATGGATAGCTCTAGAAGGTATTATGCTAGGTGAAACAGTCAGGTAGAGAAAGAAAAATAATGTATGGTTTCCACTGTACACAGGATGATTCATATCCTGGGCCTGACAGAGCAAGACGGCGCAAGATTCCATTCTACTACTCAGAATTGTGCACAATTTAAAACTTTTGAATTGTTTATCTTGGAATTTTTCACTTACTATTTTCAGACCACAGTTGATCATAGATAACCGAAATGGCAGAAAGTTAAACTGTGGATAAGGCGGGACTATTGTATCACAAACTTAATGGTTTAAAACAAAACAAATTTACTATCTTGAAGTTCTGGACATCAAAAATCTGAAATGGATTGGCCCAGCTATATTACTTCTGGAAGCTCTATAAAATATTCTGTTCCCTTGGCTTTTCCAGCTTCTAGAATTTGTCCACATTTCTTGACCTGTGACCCTATATCACTGCAAGTTTGTTTCCATTGTCACATCTCTTCCTCTGATTATGGCACTCCTTCCTCCCTCTTATAAGGACCTTTGAGATTACATGTGTCCCATCTGTGTAATCCAGAATAATCTCCCATTTTAAGATCCTTAACTATTCACAACAGAAAAATTCCTTTTCCTATGGAAAGTTACATATTCAAAATTTTCTGGGATAAGGACGTGGGCAGCTTTGGGTGCTGGAAGCATTATTCTACCTATCATAAGGGCATTGGATTTTGTAATATATATTAGTTAAAGTAACATTAGCTGCTGCGACAAACTCCAAAGTCTCAATGGCTTCACACAACAGAAATGTATTTCTTGTTCACATAAAAGACAAAATGGATGTTTCTGTTTGGCAGGTAATTCTCCAGCGAAAAGTGATTCAGTGACTCTGGTTCCTTTTACATCATTGTTCCACCTTCTTCGAAAGGACATTTGCAAGTTTACAAAAAAAAAAAAAAAAGAAAAGAAAAAGAAAAAGAAAGAAAAGGACAAGAACTATGTAGGGAACATCAACCCACCCTCCCCCAGGAAAATTATAGTGGGCAGGGATGCAGTGCCTATCACTGCTGCCCACATTCCAAAGGCCAGAACTCAGCCACATGCTTACACTTAACTGTAAGGCTAGGAAATAGACTAGCTATGTCATGTACTCAACAACAAAAACACAGAGTTCAGTGAACAGATAGCCGGTCTTTACCTGTCAACAGGTTTACAAAGAAGAGAACATTTTTGCATCTTTTAAATAAATAGTTGTTTAATCATCTAGCAAAAAACATGAATAGAAAATAAAATGGATTAATTCTAAATTGCACAGTTTTTTTAAATTTTAATTGATTTTAGAGAGAGAGATTGATTTGTTGTTCCACTTATTCATGAATTCATTGGTTGATTCTTATATGTTCCCTGACCTGTGATCAAACCCATAACCTTGGCTAATCAGAACTAGCCTCTAACCAACTGAGCTACCCAGCCAGGCCTAAATTGCAGTTTTGAGATGAAGCAGTTAGTTTAAGAATAAAGTAAATATCTCTAAAATCACCATACGGTACAGGATGTTTTCTATTTACTATGACATCCCAACAGCTATAAGCCTACCCAGAAATTCCAACAGACCCTAAAAAAAAAAAAAAAATTCACCTTTCTGGGGAGAAAAAAAGAGATTCTATAAATCTCTGAGTTGAAGGAAATAATAATTTCAAAATTATTCTATTACTATTTAGATGTAGGGTTACAATTCATATGCTTGTTTAATACAGAGCACCAGGTACCTATTTATTACAAGTAGACACTTATTAAGGAGAATCTTGCATTATAATTACTCTTTATTTTTATCTCAGGAGGATTCAGTTGTATCTATTTGTAACTACCAAATGGACTAAAATTAAGGTCACTTTTAATCTAAACTGGGAAATTTTCCTATCACTCTGGAAATCCATGATGATTAAGTCCCACTCATATGCGACTAATCTAAGACTTTCTCTATTTACATCATTTCTGTAAGAGCAATCGATCAAGGAGACAGTCTATGACTCATGCAACAATCGTCATCCTATTCTTAATACATTTATGGGGCCATTTGTAAATCATTTCCAGGAGAGAAAGCGTTTGACTTCCTTTGACATTGGTATCTCCACTGTTCAAGACCATGGGACCCAGCCTAAATAACGATCATGGCATATTATTTTTGCTATCAGTCTTGTATATATGTTCTTGGAAACTACAAGATTTATAGAACTTTAAATGCAAAAGAAAATTTTGTAATAAGGCAGAATTAGGATGCTGTAGTCATATTTAAAACTGTATGTAACAAATGTTTGTGACACTATTCTATCGCATGCTAACACAGAAACTTCTGACAGTTTATTAAATGCCCCCCCCCAAAAAAAAAAACAACAAAAACAAACAAACAACAAAAAAACCACAAGCCAGTAGCACAGACTGGATTAATTTGATATTTAAATGTTTTTTTGGAATGATACTAATCCATTATATGGAACAAAGTTTAAAAGAGAAGGAAGAATGATAGGATTGCCATAATCTGTGAAAGATAAAATATTCTTTAAAGAGTATTTCTCTTTGCAATGAATTGTGAGTCAAAAGTAAGAAAAAATGTAAACCTGAAATGATCTTATGAAAGCATAAGGCTTCCACTTTCCTCTGGTTTTGTAAAACAATTTGTAGGCACTGTTGTGAAAATTATGACAATTTAGTATTTTTTTAAAAAAAAATTTTAAGCTCTGTGCTTTTCCTTCTCTTACTAGTATATTTGCCTTTTCTCATTTATCATTGACTAGAGGCCTGGTGCACAAAATCCGTGCACGAGTAGGGTCCCTAGGCATTCCCGGTGATCAGGTCCAATCAGGGCCTTCCTTCTGGCTGCCAGCCAGGGCCTCCCTTCCCTCCATGCCTCCTCCTGGTGGTCATCACACGTCATAATGAGCGATTGAGCTCCTGGTCGAACTCCCGAGGGGATAGTTTGCATATTAAGCTTTTATATAGGGAGATGTACCTAAGTCTCCTGATATTACAGTATTTGTTGGTTTCATTATAAGTGGTGTTGTAATAATAAATGTTTTCTCTCCTAATGTATCAAAGAAATATTTTCTCTCCTACTGTGTTGTTTTAAATTCACTATAATCACACACAAACAATGTATTGGGTATTGTCTTTTATTCTCAAATTGTGAACTATTTCGTGATATGTGTTAAATTTACCTATCTATATATATATAAAAGCCTAGGTGACAGTTCGACCATTGGACTGGTAGCTATGATGGGCACTGACCACCAGGGGGCAGATGCTCAAAGCACAGGTTTGGAAACATGGAACAGACTGATCAATCTCAGAGGGCAGGGGGAATGGGGAAGGCGGGAAGAGATTAACCAAAGATCTTATATGCATACTAGAGGCCCAGTGTATGGGTTTGTGCACCAATGGGGTCCTTCAGCCTGGCCTGCAGGGATCAGGCTGAAACTGACAGTCTGACATCCCCCTGGGGTCCTGGATTGCGAGAGGGTGCAGGCAAGGCCAAGGGACCCCACCGGTGCATGAATCCATGCACTGTGCCTCTAGTATTATAATAAAAGGAAAAGGGGGACAAAAAGGCAGTCCTGACACTGCATTTGAAAACTGGGTGTAGAGTCTTTCATCAACATAACAAGCATTCAGGCAGCACATTAGGCTGGTAGATCACTGGGGTAAGGAATACAGAGGAAGCATTCCTCTCTAACTATTGGTAAATTTGGAGAAATCATTTGGAAAGAGTGCAATAATTCAAATGGGAGATATAACGAAGATGCATTGTTTTGGTCATTTATTGGTACATAGCCAAGCAACAACAATGTAGGGAATGAAAGAGATTTATTTTGCTAACAAAGTTGCAGCCTCAATAAATTCAGAATATAGCAAGTTGATTTGGATAAATTCCTCTATATGATCAAAACCTATTCCTCAGTTTCACTGTTAGCAACATCCCAAGACAGAACATTCTGTTGTGGGAAGAGTTGTTGTGGGCCATAAGGACTCCATATTAAAACGTATAGGTACTCTGATTTAATGTGTTGCGAACTCTCAATAACAATAGGTCATCCTCATTAAAGTTTTCTTTTATCCTCACCTGCGGGTATAATGTTTTATTGATTTTTAGAGAGAAAGAGGAAGGGAGAGGAAGAGAGAGAAACATCCATGTGAGAGAGAAACACCCATTGGTTGCTTCCCATAGGCATCCCAACTAGAAATTGAACCCACAACCAAAGTATGTGCCTTAATCTGGGAATCTAATCCACAACCTTTTGGTGTACACTGGGATGATGCTCCAACCAACTGGACCACCCACTGGGGCAATTCTCATTAAATTATGTGCAAGTATTTGGCTAATATGCCTGCTCTGGAATTAAAATATGAATGCTTCTTCAGGTACACATACACAGTTTATCAAATTGGCCTAAGTAATTGAAAAGAACTCTTCTGAGTGGAGAGAAAAAATGGTTCTGTCACTTACAGTGTGACCTTAGGTAAATTGCTTAATCTCTCTAGACTCTAATAATCCACATGAAGTCCTTACTTCTGTCTCTGGCATGTGTTCGTTATTAAGGAAACATACACTATTTTTTAAATTAAAAAATCTTTTATTAATCCTCACTGAGGATGTTTCTATTGCTATTTAGATGGAGTGGAAGGAAGGGAAGGAAAGAGAGAGAGAGAAACATCATCAATTGGTTGCTTCTTAAACTCGGTGGGGATCAAACCTGCAACCCAGATAGGTGCACTTGACTTAAAATAAAAGTCAAAACCCTTCTGTGCATGGACCGATGCTCTAACCACTGAGAAAAACCAGCTAGGGAAAAACAGACACTATTTTAATGCCTATACTTCTCTATGGGATGTTACTGTGCTTGCTCTTTTACCGCAGAAATTGGTTGAGAGAGTGAGTACCATGAGGCACCCACATGTGAAACTTGGTTGACAAGCACATTCCCATACTAAGCACTGCATCCTTGTGAAGTCTTACTTCTCAGCTGGAACTACATATTTGCCTTCACCAGGGTGTTATATACTATAATATATCACAAATGTTATGCCCAACTCTTATACCACCTTTGTTGGAAACTGGTCTGACATGAACTTAAATGGAAACATGCCAATGGATCAAACAATCGGTAAGTTCTCAAATACTGGTGCTAGCCAAAACTCTAAAAGCAGGAAAAAACCATACCCAGAATATATATCTGTTGTTAGAATAAATCAATGGCCCTTCCAAGGTAGAAGGTAAAAACTGGGTGTCCATAGAGAAGACATCCCACTTGAAACAGAAAGTATTAAAGTAATGAAGCTGTAAGCATAAATGTTCATATCTCCACTCTGTATCGTAATACCTTGCTGGTTGGGGACTTGTAGTTTAAATAGCTGCCAAGGAGTGATATACAGTTAAAGACTACAAGATTCCAAAATCAAGACCAAATGAAGAGCAACCCGTGATGGTCAGAATTGAAGAGCCCCTGAAGAACATTCAACAGTTTTTACATGAAAAAAATCTGAAACAAGAGATAAGAAGCTGCACCTAATAGTCACATCTTATCCTGCAACAGAGAAGAATGCAATAGAGTGTGTTATCACAGAGACCTGCTAGAGATGAACGTTCACAGCAAAGAAAGACTTCCAGGGTAAGGCCTGTTTCAAAAGAAATAAATATATATATTTTTAAAGATCATGAAGTAAAAAAGGGAACTTCAGTTTGGGTTAGATTAATTTTTAGATATATAAATACCATAACCAAGTACCAATGAAAGGTATGAATATGTCAGATAGTATTGTGCTGGGAAGAAGAACCCAAACGTAAATAAAACCAGAGTAGCAGGATTTTTAGGATGAAGTTTTTTAGCTCCAATTAAGTAGAATGAACTCAGCCTCTACAGTTTCTCCTTCAGGAAGTCAGATCAGAGTCTTACAGAGTGTACCCAACCACCAGTCTGACCTGAGAGAAGATGAGAAAGACTGTTTGTTCCTAAGTAGGCTATTGGTCTTCCCTGAGCTTAAAATAAATCAGGAAATAACTGGGCACTTTTGTAGCCCCTGAGCAATTGCTGGGGAGCCCCTAAGACAAGAAATATTAACATGCTCACCCCCCCCCCCCTGTAAAAAGGGATATATTTATCCTCACGAGGTGCAGGAAAATGTTTGCAGGTCTTGAGTTGGAAGTTAGTTATTCATTCATTCAAAGCCTCAAAGAAGGTGCTATTACGTAACAGTTTAGAGCAGTGGTTCTCATCTGGGCTGCACATTAGAATCACCTGGGAATCTTTTTAAAATCCTGATTTCTGGGCCTCATCCTCCAGAAATTCTGTTTCTTTGTTATGGGGTGGGGCCACAACATTAGTAACAAAGAAACAAAATTTCTGGAGGATGAGGCCCAGAAATCAGGATTTTAAAAAGATTCCCAAGTGATTCTAATGTGCAGCCAAGGTTGAGAATCACTGGTTTAGAGCAACATTTCCACTCTTAGACTCTGGGAATTTCTAGTTGATTGAAAGCCTCAGGAGGAAAAACACCTTTAATGCCTTATGATTCAATGCATATCTGGTTACTAACCACAATAAGGAGCGAGTACCCAGGAACCCCAGTTATTGATAAAAAAAAAAAATATTCATATAGCTGTGGTCACCTCTAAGGGTCTGGAAGAAAACTGACTCCAGGAATTGGTCCCTTCCCCAGCACAGGGCAACTGAAACAGCACACTGTTGGGCCATGTGCTGAAACTGGGAAGAGCCTTCATCCCTGGACTTTAATCTACTTTAATTACCACCAAACTTTTAGGATACTCATTATTATTATAAATATTACAATATGATATAATTAGGAAATTATTTGTCTTTTACATCTATATTCTGAAATAACAACCCTATATAATAAAAGGCTAATATGCAAATTGTCCCCAAGGTCAGGAGTTGACGGACCAGGAGTTAGACGTGCACTGACCACCAGAGGGCAGCGCAGAATATGGCGGGCATCGGTAATGCTGCACTGGCAGTGGGCGGCAGTGGAGGTGCTGCCAGCCCTGATGGGCTCTGAAGAGAGTGGGACAGTAGTGGGATGGTAGAGCAGGTGAGCAGCCTGCACCAGGCCAAGTTGGGTGCAAGCGGGGGTCCCAATCGCCATGCCGGTCACCCCACAGATTGGCCCTGATTACCAGCCAGGCCTAGGGACCCTACCTGTGCACGAATTTCGTGCACTGGGCCTCTAGTAATCTATATTTATGAACACTTTCTAATACCAGGCACCTTGCTAAGCACTTTAATACATTTCATTTAATCTTCACAACAAACCTACTATGTACTGTCTATCTCATTGGACACATGAGGAAACTAATGCTCAGAGAAAAAGACACAACTGCTTAATAGTAGAGCTGGTATTTACACCAGGGTTTGGTTATTGGACCCTGGAGACTATGATCTGGACCCTTATTACACCTTTCATTAGAGTATGCTTATAAATGTTGGATATGACAAAAATTACTTTCTCAAGTTTCTTGGAAATGGGGAAACTGAGGTGTGTTTTTTCAGGTACTAGTAACACAGAAAATCTAATTTATCTGTATTTTTTTCTGTTGTCTGACTTCTAAAATATGTGAGAATTAAATCTTAAGATTGACTTTCCGTTGAGACAATATCTAGCAGACTTCAGTTTCTCACTTTAGAAATTAAAGACCCCTTGATTCTGCTAGAAAACCACTACTGCAGTCCCTTTTTTCCCCACTAAGGGGGAACAAGTATCGGTGGGACAGCTAGCAAGCTTCCTCAATGTAACTCGGTGAACAATTATAATATACAAACATAAACTTCCCCAAAGGCTTTTCAAACCAGATATTTCTCATATGTCCTTCTCTATTTTATCAGAATATGAGGACTTTTGTATTTTGCATTTTATCATTTTTAGTAAGTTCTTTTATTTAAAATATTTTAGCATGAGACTTCAAGACAACTTTTTATAATGCATGTTTTGTTCATATGTACTATAGATATTTTCATTAAATCAATTTAACCAATCACATTTTTAATGTAAAAATAAAGCACCAAGTAAAATCATAAAAAAATAAAAATATATATTTAAAAGTGTCACAACTTTCAAGCTTCTCTGTGTATTCCTTTTGTTTTAATTAGAATCCAATATAATAAAAGAGAAACATGTAAATTGACCATCCCTTCACTATGCTCACCAGCCAATCAGGATTGCATATGCAAATTAATGTGACAAAGATGGTGGGTTATTTTGCATACACAGACACTGGGCAGAGAGCAGAAGTGGGAGAGCCGGCAGCCTGGGGGGATGTGGCTCCCTCCACTGCTCTCTCGGTCGCTGCCTTGGGGGGATGTGGCTCCCTTGGTCACTGGGCAGAGAGCAGAGCAGGAGAGCCAGAGACTTAGAGGGCCATGGCTCCCTTGGTTGCTCCCAGCATGGGGAGCACCAGGAATTCTGGGAATAGTAGTTCTGATGGCAGCCCAAGGACCGGAAGTGGATGCCCAGAGTGCGGGGAGTACCAGGAATGCTGGGAATCATAGTTCTGGTGGCAGATGGATCTCCTAGACACTAGAGCAGTGGTTCTCAACCTGTGGGCCACGGCCCCTTTGGCGGTCGAATGACCCTTTCACAGGGGTGGCCTAAGACCATTCTGCATATCAGATATTTACATTATGATTCATAACAGTAGCAACATTACAGTTATGAAGTAGCAACAAAAATAATTTTATGGTTGGGTCACAACATGAGGAACTGTATTTAAAGGGCCAGAAGGTTGAGAACCACTGCACTACGGCAAAGTGAGCCTGGAGCAAGTTACTGTTGTGGTGGGGATGGAGGGAAAGCAAAGGTGAGAGACATAAGTAAAATCAGAGTGTCTAGGAAAAATTAAAGGGAAGATATCCTAAAACTTCCAGGAAATCTCTGCCAATGAAGCAAAGAAAAAAAAAATGCCTCTATTATTCTGTGAGCAACAAACCAAACTGGGTTGGGGGTCTCAGACAATTCGCTCATATGATTGCAAAGACAGACAGAAACTTCCGGATTGGAGAGGGCTCCCCTGAGGGCTCCCAGATTGGAGAGGGTGCAGGTTGGGCTAAGGGACCCCCCCCCCATGCATGAATCTTCATGCACCAGGCCCCTAGTCTATATGTAAAAGGCTAAGTGTCCATCCGACTGGTAACTATGATGTGCACTGACCACCAGGGGGCAAACGGCAAACACTCAATGCAGGAGCTGCCCCCTGGTGGTCAGTGCTCTCCCACGAGCTCCACTCAGCCGAAAGCCGGGTTCATGGCTGGCAAGCTCAGCGGAGGTGACAGGAGCCTCTACCACCTCCATGGCAGTCTGACATCCCCCAAGGGCTCCTGGGCTGTGAGAGGACGCAGGCCCGGCTAAGGGACACCCCTGTGTGCACTATTTTCATGCACCAGGCCTCTAGTCTATATATATATAAAGCTCTCGCTGGTGCCAATCACATGTGTGTGTTTCAATCTGTCATTGTCGATCGTGAATTTGGTTGACACTTTTATTATAGAGAAAGGGCGAATAGCAATATTAAAATCATTTCTTCTAATAATTTCCTTTCAATGTGCATGAATTCATGCACTGGGCCACTAGTATGCTTATAAATGTGGGAAATCTCAGCTGAGGTAGGGGGCAGTTTTAGTGTCTTCCAGTTGGTTTTTCTCATAATGATTATTCTTAACCCACACGCTAAGAACCTCATGTGGGGTTTTACTAAATACTATTAATGTCTAGACCAATTTACATTCAAGGACCAGGGTAGTAACCCTCAAGTAGGTCTAGGGACCCACAGTCATTTAATTACCTGGCTTCCATATGACTCTAATCAAGGAGGGAGCCATGAGAATACTTTGAGTTTCTGGGAGTCAGTGCTAATTTAAACTCTGTTTCCAACATTCTCACAATATCTTTTGCCAGATGATAGTGACCAAAGCAAATGGCTATATGTTTCTTTGGGAAGGCACTGAAATAGTGTGTATACTTACTATGGTGTTGCAGGGTCTTTTCTCCTTAGGACCCAGCCTATCCAATGGGTTCTAAACTGACTCCAGTCTAGAAACTGCAAAGGATTGTGACTTTTTTATTTAGGCAGTTCCATTGACCTATGGTTGCTCATCCTTGGTTTCTTTTGAGGTTACTGAATGGATCGGTGCCCTTTTGGCTGCCCATCTATCATTGCTGTTGTTTTGACTAATATTCTATTAAGTTTTGATGCATTGTATCATTTTTACTTCTGCTAGAAGGATGGAATGCTCATACACACACCAAGTTTTCTTTTCTACAGGGACTCTAATTATGAAATGGTTGGGGTTTTGACAAAACTTCTCTCTTATCTTACAGAAACTGAATAAAATGACTTACTTCCTGCTGCTATGTTCTTACCCAGGGTCCTCAAACTTTTTAAACAGGGGGCCAGTTCACTGTCCCTCAGACCATTGGAGGGCCGGACTATAGTTTAAAAAAAAAAAAACTATGAACAAATTCCTATGCACACTGCACATATCTTATTTTGAAGTAAAAAAAAAAACAAAACAAAACTTCAAAAAGAGGCTCTCTTAACTTCAAAAAAAAAAGGCCCTACTAACTGCAAAATAAAAAAAAAAAATAGACCTTCTAACTTCAAAAAAAATAAATCCTAACTTGTTCTTACCTCGGTCCTCAGGCAACAGCAGGCTCTGCACAGGCAAACTCGTGACTCGTCCGATCACACCCGAGACTGAGAGGAGGAGCAGAGAGACAGAGAGAAGGAGGGGAGTCGGAGAGTGCGGCGCACATTCCACACATGTGCACTGCTAAGCAGCAGGCAGCGGCGGCAAAAACACCCGGCGGGCCGGATAAATGTTTTCAGCGGGCTGCATGTGGCCCGCGGGCTGTAGTTTGAGGACCCCTGTTCTTACCAATCTTGTCTCATGGTTAGTCCTGACCTTATATTATTGTTTTTCTTAGTCTATCACAATAGTCAATACTTTTTCAGTCTACAGTCTTATATGATCTATGGACACACTGCTTTGCTGTCTATATATCTTGGAAACAGTGTTTCTCATATTTCTTTTTTTTTTTTAATTAAATCTTTATTGTTCAGATTATTACATTTGTTCCTCTTTTTCCCCCCCATAACTCCCCTCCTCCCAGTTCCCGCCCCACCCTCCGCCCTCACTCCCCACCCACTGTCCTCATCCATAGGTGCACGATTTTTGTCCAGTCTCTTCCCGCATCTCCCACACCCCTTTCCCCCCCAAGAATAGTCAGTCCATTCCCTTTCTATGTCCCTGATTCTATTATAATCAACAGGTCATTCTGTTCATCGGATTATTTATTCACTTGATTCTTAGATTCACTTGTTGATAGATGCATATTTGTTGTTCATAATTTGTATCTTTACCTTTTTCTTCCTCTTCCTCTTCTTAAGGGATACCTTTCAGCATTTCACATAATCCTGGTTTGGTGGTGATGAACTCCTTTAGCTTTTCCTTATCTGTGAAGCTCTTTATCTGACCTTCAATTCTGAATGATAGCTTTGCTGGATAAAGTAATCTTGGTTGTAGGTTCTTGGTGTTCATCACTTTGAATATTTCTTGCCACTCCCTTCTGGCCTGCAAAGTTTCTGTTGAGAAATCAGCTGACAGTCGTATGGGTATTCCCTTGTAGGTAACTGAGTTTCTTTCTCTTGCTGTTTTTAAGATTCTCTCTTTATCTTTTGCTCTTGGCATTTTAATTATGATGTGTCTTGGTGTGGTCCTCTTTGGATTCCTTTTGTTTGGGGTTCTCCGCACTTCTTGGACCTGTAAGTCCATTTCTTTCACCAGGTGAGGGAAGTTTTCTGTCATTATTTCTTCAAATAGGTTTTCAATATCTTGCTCTCTCTCATCTTCTGGCACCCCTATAATTCTGATGTTGGTACGCTTGAAGCTGTCCCAGAGGCTCCTTACACTATCCTCGCATTTTTGGATTCTTTTTTCATTTTGCTTTTCCGGTTGGGTGTTTTTTGCTTCCTCGCATTTCAAATCATTGACTTGATTCTTGCGCTCCTCTGTTCTGCTGTCGGGAGTCTGTATAATATTCTTTATTTCAGTCAGTGTATGCTTAATTTCTAGTTGGTTCCCCAATATAACATCGAGGGTCTCATTAGTTTTCTTGTAGATCTCATTAAGTTTATCGGCGGCTTCTAAACAGTTCTTGAGAGACCTTAAAAGTGTGGTTCTGAACTCTATATCTTCCATTGACAATTTTGTCCTGTTTCTTTGTCTCCGCATTTTGTTATGCTTCCTTGATGCACCCCCTAGTGGTCTTTGTTCGTGGTCTTATAGTTAAATTTTGATTGTTGTAGCTAATTCCAGGGAGGGTTTGACCTCCAGGCCAAGTGGCTATGAGAATCAGCTGTGTCAGCAGTGAGAGAACTTCTGTCCTCTAGGGAGGTGCTAATCTGGCGTTTGTCTGAGGCTACCCGGCAAATGCCTGTGTGCAGGGCTTGGGCGGGGCGGGTCGCACAGGATCAACAGGGTGGGCTGGAGAGAGCAGTTATGGCCGCTCTCAGTCCTGTCCCCAGGGGCTCTGCCTCTCTGAGTCCCAGCACCCGCTGCAAAGCTCGGAGAGAAAGCTGCACTCGCTCTGACCGAAGCCAGGCAGACCCGCTTCTCCCGTTTGAGTCTGGGTCCCTAAAGACTCGCCTGTATCTGGAGCTCAGAGTCTGCGACTCCCTCCCGATTGAAAACGCTAACCGCGCCCTCCGCTGCCAGCCCGCTCCGCGCACTCCGCACCTCAGAATTTGACTTCAGCACTGCACCTCCTCTGAGTGTCCGTATGCGTTTCTCTTTCCTCCTAGTTGTAGGACTTCCAATCAGCCAGCGTTCCAGTGGTTCTGGGTGATGTCCCTCCGTCTTTTAGTTTCACTTTTGAAGTAGTTGTTCAAAGCAGCAAACTCCGGCGTTAACCTATGCCGCCATCTTGGTTCTCCTCTCATATTTCATTATCTTGGGGGGAAAGGGGTGGAAATGAACTTTGGGACATTTAAGCTACAATCATGTAAAGATAGCTCCCTTTACCTCTGCTTTATATCAAAATTTTTTTGTAGATAATATTTTCACAAATACTTTAAATCACCATCTTTCATTATCTCTATCATGTTTTATAAATTTATTGATTTACTTGGCATCCTTATAAGGATTTAGTTACATCTCCCAGTGAATTCAATGATCTAGAAGTTGACCATATTCCTCAACTATGCTTAACCACAATTGTTAGCCTAAAAAAAATGTATAAAGTCTTCTATCAGTCCTCTGCAAATCCTATATAATAAGGAGGTAATATGCAAATTAACCCTCACACCCTCACAAGATGGCTGCCTACAACCAGGCCATCAGGGGGGTTAGTGAGGGATGACCAAATGACTGAACAAGCAGGTTATGTGGAGTAACCAGGCCAGCAAGGGTGGGCAGTTGGGGGCAACCAGGCCAGCAGGGGGGTCAGTTGGGGGCAACCAGGTTAGCAGGGGTGGGCAGTTGGGGGTGACCAGGCCAGCAGGGGGGTTAGTTGGGGGCAACCAGGCCAGCGGGGGGGGGGGGCAGTTAGGGGTGACCAGGCCAGCAGAGGGGGGCAGTTGGGGGCAACCTGGGTGGCAGGGGGGGCTTAAAAGGGTGACCAGACTTGCGGGGGGACGGCAGTTAGGAGTGGCCAGGCCGGCAGGGAGGGGGCAGTTAGGAGCGACCAGGCTGGCAGGGGGGGCAGTTAAGGGCAATCAGGCAAGCACACAGAGGCAGTGAGGGGCGATCAGGCTGGCAGAAGGGGGCAGTTAGGGGTGACCAGGCAGGCAGGCAGGTGAGCGATAAGGAGCCAGTGGTCCAGGATTGTGAGAGGGATGTCTAACTGCCGGTTTTGGCCCGGTCCCTAGGATTGGCAGTCAGACATTCCCTGAGGGGTCCTGGATTGGAGAGGGTGCCGGCTGGGCTAAGAGGAGCCCCACACACACACGAATTTCATGCACCAGGCCTCTAGTTCTTATTATAATTAAACATAAATGGATATATATATATATATATGTATATATATATATATTATCCCTATCATGTTTATACATATTTTATTTATATATATATAATATTTATATATACTTTATATAAATATTATATATATATCCCCCATATGTGTATATACATGTTTCAAAGTATTTATGTATATTCATATATACTGCTTTACCTATATTTACATTATATATACATTTTCTGTTAGAAAGTTTAATTCTTCTTATAATACCTAAAACATTAGAAGCCTAATTTGGATATTAATAAGACATTATATTAGTCCTAATCTTAATCATTGCAATGGCCATAATCTTAATCACAATGTATTTAATCCTAAAAGAGATTTACAAGTTTTTTAACCAGAGTGTTTAACATTGTTTAGCATTGCAAGAGACTGAGAAAGTAGAGACAAAACCATGTAAACATTCAGAACAGAGTTCTTGTTTGATCTAAGTCTTCATGGGTATTCAAGGAGAAGGTGAATAAACATAGTTTATTACATAAATTGGAATAACTTAAATTAGAAACTCCTCAAATGTTTCAACATGCATAGTAAAGCAGCTACCAATATTGCCCAGATAATTTTTACAGAATTTTCATTTACTTACAAATGACTTTAATAAAAGCAAATAAAATTAAGTCAGTAATAATAATCTTTTCTAGACCCCAGATATTATTGTTCCATGCTTTCTTTGAGAACTTGATTAATTACCTATCCTTTCTTTAAACTTCAAATTCTACCTCTGTACTGGTTTCTTCTCTTCATCCTAGTACCATATCATGTTCTTTCTACACCAAATTCTCTGCCCTACCTTTCTTTTCCCACAGCAAACCTTCTAGATATAATTATATGCAGCTTTTATTTCCTTTCATTTATTCACTGTTCAACCCTTTCAAATGTAGTTTTCATACCAGTTTTGAAACTGATGCTTCATTCTCAACTCTCAGCAGCCTGTCCATCAAACTGTCAGGGTGGAACCTCAAATTTACTAGAACTCATCAAGTACCTTCCCAACAAACAAACCCCAGAAGCTATCATTTCCCTTTATGTTTCAGTGTTTGTTTGTTTTTCTCCAATATGGTAACATTAACATTTATTCTCCAGGTGATTAGGCTCAACTATTAGATACAGCATTGATTTATCCTTCTGCTCCATTTGTCCTCATTATCAGTGACATGATTCTTATAATTTCAATACTCCTGTGTACTAGTTTCTTATTACCGAGTAACTGGTGACCACAAAACAGCACACATTTCTTACCTTATAGTTTGGAGATCAGAAGTATGAACTGGGTCCCACTCGGTGAAAATGAAGGTGTTGGCAGGACCACATACCTTTTGGAAGGCCCTAAGGGAGACTCAGTTTTCTTATCTTTTCCAGCGTCTAGAAACTGTCCACATTATTTGGCTCCACACACATTTAATTTTTCCAGCTAACAATGGCTGATAGAACCTTTCTCACACTTCATACGATGAATACTCTAACTCTTCAGCATCCTCTCCGATATTAATAGGACCCTGTGATTACATTGGGCCACCCTGTCTATTTTAAGGTCAGTTGATTAGCAATCTTAATTCCATTTGCTACTTTAATTCATTTTGCCTTGCAAGGAAACATATCCATAGGCTCTGAGGATTAGAAGTAGGGGCCCTATTATTCTCGCTAATAGATCCTGCAATAAATCTTGACATATGGGCATTTTTTTTTCCCCCAGCAATGGGTCAAATGCTGTATTTATGTAAGTTATATTTACAGAAGTAGAATCACTGGGTTAAAGTACATAAGCATTTTTAATAAGTGTTGCCAAAGCACATTTCAATATATCCCAATTACTAGAATCTGAAAACAACTGTTCTCTAAACACTTGCTGTAGTGGATAGATTGGTATTCTACCCAGTTTACCTTTACAGGTTATACATTCCAATGGGGGGGGGGGGGGGGCGGGGCCTAAACTGATAACTGACAACCGGTCTCCGGCAGCAAGTAGTGCTCTCAGCTGCTCATAGAGCTGGGCTGCGGCTAGTCCCCAGGTGACTGCATCCTCTCTTAGCTGTCTTCTCAGCCCCGTCCTGCTTTCCTCTCTCATCTCCTGAGAGCCCTCACTCAAGAAATCCCGAGCACGGAGATACCAGAATCTCAAGTTTTGCTCTCCGAGAAGCCAGCCTGAGACATTTATTAACGCTGATAATTATCAGGCTTTCAATTGTTGCAGATAGGATTGATGAAAGGCTCACTTATGCTTGAGATTCTAAATGTCACTGGCCATCTGCATTTCTCCTTCAGTGAATTACTTAACTCCTTTGGTTAATTGATTTACTTGGGGTTTCTTTATTAATTAACAAGTTATATGTGTTAAAGATATATATTTTAGTAATCAGATTTTTAAAAATAGTACCTTTTCCACTTACCTTTTCATTTCATTATGAATGATACGTTAGTGTTTTTGGTGATAGTCTTGACAAAAGTAATTAAAAATAAGATTGCATTGTATTATTATAGGTAATAGAAGTCACATTGTCTTAATGATATGTTATGTATTTTTGGTGATTTTGTTTATTAGTTCTAATTTAAAAAATTGGATTCCTAAGAATAGACATTTTCTTATCTGTGAATAGAGGTAATTCTATTCACAGCAATTCTGGATACTAAACCCTATACCTGCCAGGGGCTTGTTTCTTTCTTATTTATCTGTTTAGTGACATGGGTAGAGAATTTTAGTGACATCTATTTCTTCCACAATGTGAAGCTTGCCATTTCAGGCAGATGCTGTATGTAACCTTTGACAGGGATCGGGGGGTAAGGAATGACGTTTGGGGGGGCACACCAACTCAGCGAAGCATCCATCAGGCTGAACTGGCAGGGATGGAGAGGGAGAGGGGTGAGGTTAATTATCCAAGGTTATTGATGATCTCAGAGATGTAGTAGAATTTCTTAAATAACTGCCACTTCATCTCCTATAGGCTCTCAGGAAAATTTCCAGGGACATTAAATATGTGTTTGTGTTTTCAAATAATTTTCACCCACTAAGGGTGCTTCGCTGGTAAGAAAGTCCACAAAACTTTTCACACATCATTCGAAAAGTGAATCTGTTCTCTATGAGTCTTGCCTATTTTGCTTCCATAATCTCAACTTTATGCCTCTGAGTATGCCATAAAATTACATATTATTTTATAATTAATCAGAAAAAGTATCTGTTTTCATGCATCACTTATCTCTACCAAGCAGGTAACTTGCCTTGACATGATATTAATTAAGATTCCATTTTGACCAATTACAACTTGAACTTTAATCATCTTGAAATGAGCATTTGGTAATTACCCTATTAAAGCCTTTCACTGTGCCTTCCAGATTTTCTTAGTTTTAGACAGTCACCTTTTCCTGAACCAGTACTTCTCATCCAAGGGTAATTCTGCCCTTTGGAAACAAGGTAAATGACTGAAACGCTTTTTATTGCCATGAGGGGTCATGGAAAGAATGTACTTCTGGTGTCTAGTGGGGAGAGGCCGAGGTGATCCTAAACATCCTACAAGACACAATACCGCATCCTTCAACAAAGAATTACTTGGAAATGCCATCAGTGCCACATTTGAGGAACCCTGTCCTAATCGACTTGTTTGCCCTCTGAATGATATTTCAGCTATATCATAATATCATCGTATATATGTCATGTTCCTCAAAATCCTTACTAAGCTGTGTCTAACTGTGTCTAACTTTTGATCTAATAGAATTAACACAAACATCTAATATCAGTTCTCTCCTATGAGCAAAATTTTTTAAAGAATTTAAAATAGCATATACAAATTTTAATGTAAATATGTTCTTATATCTTTCTTTGAAAAAATGACAAAATTGAACATTTTATATGTGTAATGACACAGAAACTCAGAACCTGAAGACATCAAAGAAAAGATAAAGCATCCCTTCCAAAATAACAGCGTAAATCTTTCCTTTTAAACAAACTAAAAAGTATTTTCTGTTTTCTTCAAACTTACAGAAAGCAACAGAGAAAGAGAGAGAGAAGGAAACAGAACCAATAGAAGTAAAAATCAAGTGAAAGGTGAGGTAGCGTACCATCAAAATCAATATCCCAAACCCATTTTAAGAGAAAGAAATGGGATTAGAAAAGAAACAGAACACTATTAGACTAACAAAAAGGTCGACAATAAAACCTCCCTGTGACACTTCTGTTGACTCCTTTTTGGTATTCAGCTGGATACAGTTGCAAATAACAAAAGCATTTCCAAAACTGGGAAAATATGATTCATGCCAGTCAGCCAGTAAGCCCATTTGGAATGAGGGCATTATAAAAAACAAATTATTTTCAGGAAAAATCTGTTCTTCAGCATTATTTGTGACCTATATTGGACTATGGGGAGAGTCAGTGTTAAATGACTTGGGAGTTTCTGTATGGTATATAAAATCATTTCTGGTAAACTTTGAAAAGTAAGCTCATTTTAAAGTTAGAAGTTATTAAATAATTTATTGAGGCAGAAGTATCATTGTACTGTCTCAATTTTATAATTATCATTGTGCATACACATACAAACACATACACAGTCACTGCCTAATATAGATGCCAAGCAGTTAGGATTTAAGATGCAAGAATGGTTAAAATAAAATATTTAACCCCTTATATTAATGGGCACCACAGTAAAATAATTCAAAGCCTGAAACAATTAAAATATCCTTTAATTGATGAAAGAACAGAGATTCTTCTTTTTTTCTCCCAATAATTACTTAATTAAAAATTCAGCAAAATCTACCTGTTTTTACTTCGTTTTCTAGGATCAAATGATAAAGCGCCTACAGTCACTCTCCTTTAAGGCTTGCACAGAGGTGAAATGTTGATCTTATACACCATTTCTAGGAGAGAAAGGGACACACACACATGCCAGTGGAAACCGTTCATGTTGATTCTGCTCTTTTGATTTAATAAAGTTGAAGTCTTGCAGCCTGGTTCCCTTGAGGACACTGGGATTTTCCGCCTAAATTTCACTTCATGTGGCAAGTAAGAAATTCAAAATAAGCAATACGGTTTTTATAATTTCACACTTTAAAAAAAAAGAAAATTATTATACATGGTGCATGCTAACAACAAATCCTAAACCGTTTCATCTTAATTGTAGAATTACTCTTCCCTAGACTTAGACAATCATGGTGAGATTGTTATTACTGTCACAATAAGTTTATCGATTCCTTACTATGTGACTACTTAGATATTAGGATCTGAGAGAAACAGTAAGAAAAAGTGAAGCTTTGTCATTGACTACATAAATGCTAAGTGATTTTGCTCATTTATGTACATGTTGGGTTTTGCTATTGCTTATTTCATAGTAATTAGCCTATTCCTTTGCCCGCCTCTCTGAAATTGATCGCTTTGCTTTTGGAAATCAGCAGTCTGAGAGAACTTTCGGCTCTCTTGAATTCCCTTCAGTCTTCCATGCAGAACTTAAGTAGGATTTTAAAATAATCTCACATTGCATAAAGAGGCCCAATACTTATAGTGTCAGTTCATGTTTGATGCCACTGTTCTCCAAACTTCAAAGCTTATTTTGACATGAGAAATGAAGGTTGTTGGAACAGTGGAGGGTTAGGACTCCTGAGATTTGGGTCCTAGTTTCAGATGTGCCTCTAACCAGCTATGGGATCTCAGACAAGATGCACCATTTTGATAAACAGTTCCTTCACCCATATAATGAGAGTTATAGACATAGTAGTGGTTCTTGAGCTTTAATGTGCCTTTGAATCAACTAAGGAATCTTGTTAAAATTCGATTTTCCTTAAATAAGTCTGAGATGAGGCTCTAGATTTTGCAATTCTAACAACTTTCCAGATGATGACAGTCTGCTGGTTTGACAATCACATTTTGTGGATTAAAGAACTAGATGCTTTTTAAATTTCCATCCAATATTTTAATTTCTTTATGTTTTTTTAAAAATTAAATTTATTGGGGTATTTCTATATGGATTTAAGATGCTCTGAGGATGTCTTTAGTTTAATCAACTTTATAGATAAAATAATCAGTGTAATAAAACTGTCCTCCAATTTATATTTACAATTTAGCAATCTGAATAGAAACATGGCAACCTGAATAGAAATAGTTATTAAAACTTTTTGGGGAATTTACAACTTCTGAAAGAATTTCTCAAATGTACTATGATTAATATTTTATCACTGACCTGTTCTTTGAAGCAAATAGTAGATGTATTGGCCCAATTAAGCTTTGTGAACTTATTCTGAAACCAAAGGCATGTTATCATCAGACTATTGGTCTACCAGAAAGACATATTGGCTCTCTTCATATGAATTTCTAATTCCTGCTTATTGATTCACCATTTTAAATCACAAGATAACATAATTTAGTGACAGCTTTTATCTCTGAGGTGACCATGTGTGTAAGAATTGCTTGGCATGTAAGTTCAGAAATGACCTTGTTCTATTTAAACAAATTATTAATCTGGAGAGCTGAGGTGATTTTAAAAAATGATGTATAATCTACCCTGTATTTTTTGGGGTCATTATAATAATTAGAGACAAATATTCTTGCAAGACCATGATGAGGATTTGCTAATAGCCTCATCATTTTGATGATATGATAGTGTGGGTAGAGCCATTTCTCTATAGAACAGAAATATTACCCAAAATTAGAATCCTAGATTCTACTTAATTTCATGTAAGATCATACAAAAGAAATTCAACTACTGATAGATTTAGATTTCTGCAAATATCCCTCACACTTTTATCTATGATCCATCCAAAATACCACTAAACTTTTAGGGAAATGCCAATAAAAATATGATTGTGTGCATGTGGGGGGATGATGGTGGTGGTGGTGGTGGTGGTGGTGTGTGTGTGGCTGTGTGTGTGATATAATTATATATTTTTTCAATAAAGGATATTTTAAAAGATAGTTTTACCCATTTTTCCTAGTAAAGGATATATATAGTGGAAGGCAAGATCCCAAGATGGCATCAGAGATTCCTACCTGCCAGTGTACACACCCCTTAAAATCCCCACCCCATAATGTAGTGGATATGATGGCATATCACTCCTGTAATTGTTACATTACACGGTAAGAGAGATTTTGCAGATGAATTTAAGATCCATGATTATTTAAATTTTCATTCATTAAAAAGGAGATATTCTGGGTGGATCTGGCTCAATAAGGTGAGGGCTCTTAAAACATTCAGAAATACTTGAGGTAAGAGAGAGTCTCCTGCTGGCATTGAAGAAGCAAATAAACGTATTGTGAGCTGTTTATGGTGGGTTCCTGTAGCAAGGACTTCAGGGTGACTTATAAAAGCCAATAGCATTACCTCATTAACAGGAGGAACTCGGGTCATCAGTCCTACCTGTGCTAGGCACTAAATTTTCAACAATTTCAAAAATTTAGGATCCCAGATTATATTACAGCCCCAGCCAGCATTTTGATTTTAGCCTATGAAACCCTGAGCAAAAGCCTTAGCTAAGTCATGTCCAGAATCTTGCTCAAAAAAAAGAACGCCCAAAACAACAAAAAACTAGAGAGATACTGTATTATGTATTATTTTATGATATTAAATTTATAGTTATTTGTTATGAAGCAATAGATCCACTTATGAGAGACAAAGAAGAAAAGGAAATACTAATAAAGGAGAGATAACAATATTTTTGGAAGGCTAAAGCAATCCAAATACTTATATCTAAGGACAAAAGAAAATAAATTCTGTGTATCAACAAAAGTAGGTAATGATTAAAAGATTAAAGCGTATTCATCTCACAGAGTACTAGAAAGAAAAGTAAAGTATGTGGGAGTGATAGGTTCAAAAAGAGATTGATTAAAGAGTTCTACTTTCCCCCTGCTATCTCCACAAAAAGACCAGAGGGTCCCTATACTTAGAATATTAGGCACAGAAGTGTGGTAGCCAGTTAGATATGAGAAGAGCAAGGTACATGATAGATAGGCCAGTTACAGAAGGTCACCAGGGTGGAAAGCCTTGGGTGACTACAGACAAAGTGGGAAAACAAGGACCTTGCCCATAGGTCCTCTACCATATAGCTGGTCATGCAGTTTAGAGTCCAGCGGTTGCCCACCGGTGATCTGTGAGGTGAGGTCCAAAAGGTTGGCTACCGCTAGGTCATAACCCTGATCTTTCATATCGCTGGTCATACAGTTTGGACCCTCTCCTGACCTTTCCTCCCTTGGCATGTTGCTAGTCAGGAGGGTTAGACTCCCTTAGAGTGGGGAATGAACAAGGAGGCCAGAGAATAGCCCTTAAGTCCCCAGGACATGACAGTTCTCTCCCGCATCAAATACATCTAGGCCTAAGTGGTGTTTCAGCTTCAGGCCCAGAAAAGCACCAAAACCAGACAAGCAACACCCCAGCTGACCTCTGGACCAGCTGCATTGACTAATACCCCAAGGACACACCTGGAAAGCTGATGAATATTCTACTGGGATCCTCCCTGGGACCTCCCCTAAAATCCCCACCTTTAAAACCTTTAGGACAGCCCTAGCCGGTTTGGCTCAGTGGATAGAGTGTCGACCTGCGGACTAAAGGGTCCCAGGTTCAATTCCGGTCAAGGGCACATGCCCAGGTTGATCCCCAGTGCGGAGCGTGCAGGAGGCAGCCAATCAATGATTCTTTCTCATCATTGATGTTTCTATCTCTCCCTCTTCCTTCCTCTCAGAAATTAATTTAAAAAATATTTACACACACACACACACACACACACACACAAAACCTTTAGGACAGATGACTCAGCATGCTCTCTCTCTTGGGAGGATGCCCTCACCTTTCCCATTCCCCTCTTCTTTCTCTCAGGTTCATTTTTCTTGCCTCTCTTTTTCTCCTACACTCCAATGTCCTTTTTTTGTTGCTGTAACTTGTTCTCTAATTCCATTTCTTCTAAGAATCACTTCTTCTACCTCTGTGACTTTCTCAATAAACTTTGTCTAACAATTTGAGTCTTGGCTCTGAATTATTTCTTAACCAGAACTCAAGCACTGAGGTTGCTGAGCCAAGGTCTGGTCTGACCCCACAGATCTAACACCTGGTGCTGTTTTCCCACCACCAACAGAAGATGAGATGAGTTTCAAGACTACAACTTGGGATGATAAAACACCTTCTCCCTGCAACAGAGGTATACTCAGAGCCAGGTAATTGGAGGAATATTCTTTACAGAAACTTCTCAGTCCCAAAGAAAGGACTTTGATGGACTGTAATTTGGGGGTCTTCCCCCCAAAAAGAACCATTTTTCTGTCCCTCTGTCAATGTAGTTGTCTATTAATAATTCCTACAATGTCCTCAGAATTTTTGACGATCTTTTCAGGGCTCTGCTCTCTATTATTCATGTGAGACCAAGAACAGTCAGAATTGAAGAAACAGAGTCTCAGAACAAGCAGGAAAAATAATTCTCGAACTCAATAATGACACTAGATATAGAAGACTGTAATGCTTCAAAATTATTTTTAAATTATTTTTCTAAAGTAGAATTCTATATTCATTGTGAACAACAACAAAAGATTCCATGGGAGGTAACCCCACAATGTAATCTGATCATAAATTCTTAACTGGGCAGGTCATGCTGGGTAATTATGCTCCATGCATACAACATCTTTACTAAAAGGCTTATTTTTCCTTAAGCAAGCCCTGTCCATTGTTTTTGTGCATATAAGTTAAAATATTTTTAAAAGCAGCCTTTTCAGACTCCCCAAGAAAGCACATAATCTTAACTATTTTGTAATCCCATTTGTATTGCTTCCTCCCACCTTCTTGTAATCCTTCTTACATACATTGCATCATTAATTTCAAATGCATAAAAGAAAATACAAACTTTATTCTCAACATTTATCTCAGCCTGTTGAGCTCTTGCTTCCAGGTGTATCTTATTTGTTTAAATAAAATTTTATAAAAATTCTCTATAGGTTTAGACATTCTTATAGTGATCTTATATTGATGCCATCCTGAACTTAAATTAATTGTAAGGGCAGAATGAGGACATTTTCTGATATACAAGTTTTTAAAATATACTGCTCATATACCCTTTTTATAAACTTCCTAGAAAATAAAGGTAGAACATAAGAAAGAAATGTTACAGAGCTGTTAAATATTTGGGAAAATTATAATATACACGTTGAAAATTAAAGACATAAAGATGTGTAAAAGTTATTTAAAAATGAAATACAATTAAAGTAAATTACTTGGATCAACAATGTTTAGTGTTTACACAGTCAAAACATTATGAATAAGATGATGGCTAATTTTATGTGTCAAGGTGACTGGGCTAAGCAATTCCAACATAGCTGGTGAAGCATTGTTTCTGGGTGTGCCTGTGAAGGTGTTTCCAGAAGACATTAGCAGCTAGCCTGAATAAAGGAACTTCTCAGCACCAGTGCCACTGGTCATCGTCTAATCAGTCCAGTATCTGAATAGAACAAAAAGGTGAAGGAAAGGCAAATGGTCCCTCTGCTTGAGCTGGGACACCTGTCTTCTACTGTCTGTAGACACCAGCACTCCTAGTTCTTAGGTCTTTAGTCTTGGCCTGGGATTTTTACCATTACTCCCTTGGTTCTCAGGCTTTCAGATCTGACTGAATTATACCACTGGCTTTCCTGGGTCTCTGTTCTCTGGCCTGCAGACAGTAGATCATGCAACTTCTCAGCCTCCATAACCTTCTGAGCCAATTCCTAGAATAAATCTGTACATATATCCCCTATCGTTTTTGATTCTCTAAAGATTCTAACACAAATATGTATGCTATTAACTCAACCAAAATTGTGATACAACAGCATTATATGGGGGATGGAAAGAAGAAAGTGAGGAGAATATGTGTGCTAAATCTTAAACTAATATAACAGAAAATAGATACCTAAAATTGATAAATAAAAATTTAATTATGGAGTCATATTATCTGTGCTTATAGGATTATTACTTGAACCAGCTTTAAAGAAGTGTGGGTAAAAAGGGGTCACATACTGAACCTGACACGCTCGGAGAAGATCTTACAAACTCAGAGCACTAAAATAACAACAAAGTGTTATCAGAGAATTGCTCCATTGCTAGTGGGAGTAGGATTCTTATGGTATCTTGAGAAAAAGAATTTTCTAAGACTCACCCAGGAGAATGAGTGATTTTTCACTTGCCCGAAGTTAGACCCCTTGGTTTCCAAAGTCCCATTTCCCTGAAAGCAGTCCTGAACAGGTGCATCTGGGGCTTTAGCAGAGCTAGAAACAGAGCCAGGGTCCAGAGTTTCCATTCCATGTTGGAGTTAAGTCCTGCATAGCATCAGGCTAATCACAGTCCATGAGTCCATTGTGTATGGTCCACCTGGCCATGTGCCATATGGGTGAAAGCAGGGGAACATGCCCCCTGCAACAAGAGAGCCAGGAGTGCAAGAACGCCAAGACAGCAAACTCCTTGTGTTCCGGGGTTTATGTAGCTCACATTTCATGCCTTTTGCAGTGGCCATGCTTATTCTGACCTATGGCTGGCTTCCAGGTATGATTGACAGGAAAGTACTTTCCCAGGTCACCCAGACCTTCTCAGACCTTACTGGGCATGCATCTATTGTCCAGTTCCTTCCCTCACCCATCTGTGGAGAACAGACCTGCAGCTTCCTGGGAAAGCTGTACAAATGGCATGCCTATATTGCCTGCCCTTCCCTTTGCTCCTTTCCTGTCAATTAATTAATAACTGGGTTAATTATAACAGTATCAAAAGGATGGTCTGAAATGAAAACTTTTTAGCTAAAAGCAGGTTATGGTGTACAGTCATGTCCTAGGCTAGACTCTTCCCTGACAAAGGTCAGCTTTCACCTTAATTGAGCCTGTCTATTGTCTTTTTGCACCTACTATAACATACTTTGAAATGTCAGGGTAACTTCCCTTTTCCTCAACCCCTCAGGGCACAACAAGTGAACCAGTGTGCAATCACAAATCCTCTCTTTGTTATTATTTTTAATTTAATTGTTGACTGTTAGCCATCCTATGTCCACCTATGTAAAAGAAACATGTATGTATCTAATTTTACTTTTTTATAGAATCCCAGAGATTTCCCCACTTTGCTTTCTCTCACCTCCCTAATCTATCCCCAGTGGATTTCATGTAACCCATTTAAGTCCTTTCTTTTAATTGTAATGTATAAAATAAGATGCAGAACTGCCATTCTCTGGAGCATTTTTTCAATCAGTTGAGATTTTGCTTCCTGGCAATTGTCAACAGTCTGGTTCAAATAAAACTCACAAAAAGTCTCCACAGGTTTGAAGGTTTCTTATATTGACACAAATGAAGCAGAAAATAATACCTGCCAGGAAGTTAAGACTAGGAATACTGAAGGGAGAAAGCAGAGAACTGCTCCACAGTAATATGAACCTTATAGTACCAGTTCATTTTTTAAATGTGTAGTTATGTCGCTTTATAAATAAAAATGTAGGAAAGTTAGATTATGTACCCCTCACTATATGTAGTACATTATTATTTTCCAATGCTTTTTATGAAAAAGTAAGGATATAATTTATTCACAAAGCTCAGAAAAAGTAAAGTTGGGGAGCAACTTTAAACTTGGTCATATGGTTCCAAAGTCAATCATTGATTTTCTACACCATACTCCCAAAATAATAATAACAACAACAATAATATCTATTATTATGTAGTACTGTTAGTTTCAGACCAGGTATCTGTATTAGCTTCCTAGGGCTGCTGTAGCAAATTGTCATAAATTGGATGTTTTTAAATAACAGAAATTGATTTTATCACAGTTCCAGAAGCCAGAAAGCAAAAATTTAGGGTTTGGAATGATTGGTTTCTTCCAGAAGCTCAGAAAGAATCCATCCCATGCCTCTCTCCTAGCTTATCATGGCTGCAAGCAAGCCTTGGCATTACTTGGTTAGTAGATACAGCACTCCAATCTCTGCCTTAGTCTTCCCACCACCTCCCACTCTGTATGTGTTTCTGTTGTCTTCTCTTCCTTCTCTTATAAAGGCTTAGGGACCTTCTGATTAGTTCAGGATGAACTCATCTCAAGATCATTAATGCAATTATATCTCAAAGATGCTTTTCTCAAATAGAGTCAGATTCACAGATTCTCAGTAGATATAACCTTCAGGTGGTCACCATTCGGCCCCCTAGCAGTGGTCCTCAACCTTCCTAATGCCGTGACCCTTTAATGCAGTTCCTCATGTTGTGGTGACCCCCAACCATAAAATTATTTTCGTTGCTACTTCATAACTGTAATTTTGCTACTGTTATGACTCGTAATGTAAATATCTGATATGCGGGATGTATTTTCATTGTTCGCGACCCACAGGTTGAGAACCGCTGAGAGTGTTCATAGCTTATTTTTTCACTGATGTCTTTATAGAGTTGTTCATCTTGATGGGCACTGCTACTGAGTCAAGTTTCCTATATTTGCATGTATTACTTAAGAATGGACGTTGATATCTTTTTCCCCAAAATATAGGAACCAATATCCTTGAGATAAATGTTATGTTGATATAATGGTATTTCAGAGTATCAGAAGGCCATGTGACTTACTTGTCAAAGGAGTAGTCTCTCTGAATTAGTAGAGTGCTGGTTAAGAAGAAAAAAAGTGTTATAATTCTCTGCTGCCTTCTAAGGCGGGTGGGTCCCAGAAATCTAGAAGGTTCTTTATTTAACGAGTGGGCAATGTTTCTGAATGTGTGCATTTGGTAGAAATAGAACAGTAGAATTCATTTTATTAAAAAAGGAAGAGGCACAGCAAAAGGCTCAGAGAGTAAAGAGCAGGAAGGGTGAATAAGCACCACCAGCTCCTACATATACAGGGCCAGGTGGAGAATGACTTGCTTGTGAGCAGTTAGAGAGGTGCTTGGGATAGAATCAGGTCAAGAGAGAATTAAGGACACTTATAGCTCAGAGGGTGTAGTATCAGCCTCCCTGCTCTTTCTTTTTAAAATCTCTTGTCCAATCAATGTTAGTCACTATTGCTTGTAGGGTGAGTTATTTTAAAGAGATTCTGTGAAGGACTGATGCTCGCTTAGAAGAAAAATAGAGGCTACTCATGGGACATAGTTTACTTTCAGTATTATATAGCTTACATCTCATTTAAAGGATAGAGGGCTGCAATCAGTTGTTTTATACATAAGGTCTGACTTCGTTGCCATTTGGAGAGGGGTATTAAAGGCACTACTCATGACCTTGACAAAGAAAAATAGAGGGAGGGGAAAAAAGAATGAGTCACCTCATGGTATAACTAGATATTTTATGCAGAAATATTCTTTTGAAAGTACTCCTTGTTTTAAATACAAACCAACATACTGTATGTTTTATCATTCATCCTCTACAGCCAAATTCCTTTCAACCATCATGATCAGTAGTTAGAAAAGAGAAATAATAAGGGTAACTTCTATCTCTTGAAGTTTCAATATTATGTGTGTGTGATTCCTAATGGAGTACTAAAATTACATCTTTTGATTAAAATAAACCACAAGGGAAATCTATAAGTTCTATGAAATGTATGTTGGGGATAGTAAAAGACCCTTGGAAGCCTGAGTCTTTGATTTAACAAAGCACTTTCTTATATCTTCTGGCTCTAAACTAATATAAAAATAATTATCTTAAATCAGGCATAAAAGAATATGCAAAAGGAAACTTTGTGGTTTATTAATTAGAAAATGTTAGACATCTTGAAAGAAATGGAAAATTAGGAATAACAGTTTCTAAGTTACTATTTCTGGAATATTTCATTGCTGGATGACTATCTCTTCAAAGTAGCCAGCAGTGAATTTGTTGGGGGTGACTTATCTGTGGTTACTCACATGGCGAATCTTTATTTACTTGGGTTTGCTCCTGACTATACTAATTACTAAATTTATGATTTTGCCAAATTACATAAGCCTTCTCTATCTCAATTTGCTCATCTATATAATGGGAGTGGTTATACCAATGAAACAGAAATTTTGTGAGGAAAGGCTATAGTTGAAGTGAAAACAATGGACTAAGACCTGGAAGCAGTTACAAATTGCAAATAGGTAATAATAATTGACTATGTGAATAGCTCTGAAATTGGAAATATAAGTACTAAAACGCCCCCCAAATGGGGCTTCTAATCCAGACTTGGAAGTCTCCCTTAAAAAAAATAGAAACCAGAGAAAGTTGTCTTAAATAATATAACAATTAAACTGATAATGGAAAATTGAATAGCCATATGAAGAGGAAAAACAGCCCAATAGAGTGATCAGATATTGGGTAGTGCTGAGACTGGAGAGGACAAAATATAGATTATGATAATGATTCCCTATATTTCTCCTTAGCACTCACTACACTGTGATTTATCTGTCTAAAGTGTGTTTTCCCTGTAAGATATGCATTCCATGAAAACAGTGACCTATCTCTCCTATGTACTCAAAAATGTCAGTGAGAAGATTTTTATGAACTATTTTATAATTAAACACTATTTTCATTGTTGTCAAATAACTTATTCTGTAGAATATATTTTTGGAAAAATTGATCAGATCTATTTTGATTGCCCTTCATCACATAAAAAGTTAGAGGTGTGATGTGGTTTAAAATAAAGTCTGTACTTCTATTTTCAGCTCTTCATTGTCTTCAGTGACCCCTCTTCTACAGAGAAGAAATGCTTTATTCTAACTAAACTATTCTGAAAAGCATTTGTCAAATTTAGTCCTATTAAGGACTATAGGATCATTAATTCCTCATTAAATGTCTTCTTCAATCAGTGCTAGATATTTAATAGAAAGCAAATATTACATATTTTAAATTCTACAATATCAGATACAATCTAGTTTCTTGATGAGGCAAAAAGGTCACATTCCTTTGCTTATTATTATAATTAATTTCCTTTAAAATGTTATTCTCATTCATTATAGGCATAAGAATTACTAAGAGTTAGAAGAGAGAGAAGGAAAAGCCTACAATGTGTTATCTTTGCAAAAAATAATCACTAGAGAGGTCATGTGTTTCTTTCATTTGTCAACAAATTATTGGAGGTAACTTACTTGTGGCATTAAATTATGAGAACTCCCATAGATTATTTTAAGGGAAGGATATATATTTCCACTCATGTATAGGTCTTTAGTAAACAGTATTCAAATCTTACTTTAAAAGGATAGTTTCAATAAGAACAAATTTGAAGTTTCAATTTGAAATTTTCTATGAAAAAACTAGAGGCCCAGTGCACAAATTTGTGCACGGGTGGGATCCCTTGGCCTGGCCAGTGGATCAGGGCCTATAGGGACCATCTCGCCCAGTACTGGTCATTGGCTGGCCACAGGAGGTTGACTGTGGGAGTGCACTGACCACCAGGGGGCAGCTCCTGCATTGAGCATTTGCCCCCTGGTGGTCAGTGCGCAACATAGCTACCAGCTGGTCATCCGGTCATCTGGTCATAACAGTTGCTAAGGCTTTTATGCATATAGATAGATAGATAGATGATAGATAGATAGATAGATAGATAGATAGATAGATAGATAGATGATAGGATTCTTCATTTTCAATTCTCATACAAACTCTAAGCTTATTGCTCTAATTTAGGGGGGTTGATTTTTCTATCTACTACATTTTTTCCTTTAAAAATTAACAGATATTATAATGGCTCAAAGACTTGAGGAATGTTCAGTATCAGATACCTTTGTTGCTTCTAAGTTTTGGCTTGAGTTCCACAATAATTGAATAATTATTGCTGAGTGTGCATGTGCATGTGTGTGTATATGTGTGTGATGCAGTGAGTGATATTATTAAAATCCTATCCTATCTAATAAAAGACAAAAAGGGTAATTGACCATACCTTCACTACACTTCCCATTGGCTAATCAGGGCAATATGCAAATTAACTGCCAACAAATATGGCGGTTAATTTGCATATGTAGGAGTAAAAGCAGTGAGCAAAGGCTGGCATGGCGAGTGAAGAGCAAAGAGGGAAGCCTGCCATGCCAGCCTCCACCACGCCTCCGGGCATCCACCACACCCCTGGGGCCTGTAGAGAGTCCGCAGAGAGGACTGGGCCTCCCAAGCGAAGAGTCTCTGTGGTCAGATGGTGCAGTGTCGGGACCGGAATAAAGACGGAGGCGTCTCAGATGCCTGGCGGTGGCGTTAAACCAGCAAGCAGGGCCTTTCAGCCAGGACTCGGGGTGAGGGTGGGGCGAGGGAGGCGATCCGGAAATAGAGAACTACAACTCCCAGGAGGCTTAGCGGCTGGGGCCCTGGTGCCTGGCCATGGAATCAGATGGGGCATGTCCTTTTGCGAGCCTCTTTAACCTAGAGGTTTTCAAGGTTGGAAGTTCTGTGCTGGGAGCCAGGGAGAAGTGGAGCTGGAGCAGAGAGAGGGGACCATGGCAGCCATGGGCTTTGAGGAGTTCTCAGCACCTCCCGGCTCAGAGCTGGCGCTGCCTCCACGGTTCGGTGGTCACATCCTGGAGAGCGAGCTTGAGACCGAAGTAGAGTTCCTGTCTGGGGGTCTGGGCAGCTCCAGCCTCCAGGAGCGAGAGGAAGATAAGGAGGCAGCCTGAGGCCAACGGCAGTGCCAACGGGAACTCAATCAGAGGAAGTGCCAGGCGCTGGGTCGGCTCTGCAGGGAGATCGAGCAGGTGAACAAGCGGGTCTTGAACAGGCTCCATCAGGTACAGAGGATAACAGGGAGAATCCAGCAAGAGCGGAGGTTCCTCATGAGGGTGCTGGACTCCTACAGCAATGACTACCGGGCCAGCCAGTTCACCATCTTACTGGAGGATGAGGGCAGCCAGGGCACAGACACCCACACTCCAGGCAACGCTGAGAATGAGCTTCCAGAGAAAGAGGAGCTGTCCCCACCCAGGAGGACGCCAGTGCCCACAGAAGCCAGCAACCTGATCCCTGGCCAGGGGCCCAGCAGGTGGAAGAGGCGGCGAGTGCCACGGGAAGGGCACCAGGCGGGAGTCCCGCTGACTCTGGAGCTGGCCCCCGTGCAGATAAAGGTGGAGGAAGACTTTGGCTTCTAAGTGGACAAGGCCCTGGACTCAAGTTGGGTTTCTCGGGAGCCAGACAAGCTGCTTCCCTATCCCACCCTAGCCAGCCCCCCCTTTTACTGACCCCCCAATAAATGGACCCCATGCTCTCCTTGGCAAAAAAGAAAAAAAGAAAAAAGCTAAGTCCCTCGCCCTCCGCGCCAAACTCAGCCTCGCCCCCGGGGCCCACACAGCGAGCAAAGAGCTAAGCCCCTCCCGGCAAAGAGCAAAGGCCTGGGTTCCAGGCACTGGAGGAAAACTGCTGCCAGCAACCAGGGGAAGGGGCCCCCGAGGGGACCCAGACTAGGAGAGGGCACAGGCTGGGCTGAGGGACCCACCCGAGTACACAAATTTTTGTGCACTGGGCCTCTAGTAGATAATAATAAATATTAATAACAACATTTTAACAACAAATTCATCAATTGAAATGAAATATATAAATTTTTTGAAAAGCATACTTACTTAAACTAAAAAAAATTGAAAATGTAATTAGATCTATATCTAAGCAATTAAATCTGTTATTAAACACTTTCTTACAAAAAAATTCTACATTCAGATGACTAGTCTGGTGAATTTTATCAAATAGAAAGGATGAAAGGATGCATCTTACAAAGCTATCAGAAAATAGAAAGAAGAGCATTTCCAAAGTTATTTTATCAGCACGGAAAGACCCTGATATCTGACAAGGACATTACAAGAAAATAAAATTATAATTATTCTGGAACACAGACAAAACTTCTTTGTAAAATATCAGAAAATCAAATCCAGCAATGTCCTATATAATAAAGAGGTAAGTGCAAATTGACCATCACTCCAACACACAAGACGGCCACCCCCATGTGTTCAAAGATGGCCACCACAAGATGGCCAGCAGGGGAGGGCAGTTGGGGTTGACCAGGCCTGAAAGGGAGGGCAGTTGGAGACAATCAGGCTGGCAGAGGAGGGCAGTTAGGGGTGACCAGGCCAGCAGGGGAGGACAGTTACGGTCAATTGGGCCAGCAGGGGAGCAGTTAGGTATAGATCAGGCTGGCAGGGGAGTGTTTAGGGGCGATCAGGCAGGCAGGCAGGTGAGCAGTTGGGAGCCAGCAGTCCTGGATTGAGAGGGATGTCTGATTGCCCATTTTGGCCCAATATCAGTGGGGTCAGGCCTAAACAGGCAGTCAGACATCCCTCAAGGGGGTCCAAATTGGAGAGGGTGCAGGTTGGGCTGAGGGCACACCCACCTCATGAACGAATTTCGTGTACCGGGCCTCTAGTCTATAATAATAAAAGTATAATATGCAAATCAACTGAACAACTGCACAGTAGAACGACTGTTCGGATGACCTTCCGGATGACCACACTATGACACTCACTAGCACCAGGCTACCCAATGCAGTTACAATTCAATTTGTCCGGGGGGCCCACCATTGCCCCACGATTGCCCCACAGAGGGAGGCCCAGACCACTGGCCAACGACACTGTGGCAGTTGTGCAGGGCCAGCCAGCAATCACCCCGCAGAGGGAGGCCTAGGCCGGCCAAGAAATAGCACCCCACACTTGTCGCCCGCAGAGGGAGGCGACCAGTGGCGGGGGAGAGGGGGCAGCGCCACACAGATGGCAAGTGGTGGCAGTGGCAGCAGCAGGGGTGGGACCAGCTGTGGGCAGCTGGGGGAAGGAAAGCCCAGATAGGCCCTGATAACCGGCCAGGCCTAGGGACCCTACCCGAGGAGTACCAGATTGTGAGAGGGTGCAGGCTGGGCTGAGGGACACACTCCCATGCACAAATTTCATGCACCAGGCCTCTAGTATAAAAATAATAATGCATTATGATCAACTAGAAATGCAAGTTTTTTGTTTTTATATTTTGTTTATTTTTGGTAGCATTTGAAAAATCAATGTAGTTTACCACATTAATAGTTTAAAGGAAAAGAATACCAGGTTATGTCAATAAATCATGATAACTTCAATGTTATTAATGTTTTTAAAAAGTATGGTTCTAGCCCTAGCTGGTTTGGCTCAGCGGATAGAGCATCAGCCTGCAGACTGAAGGGTACCAGGTTCGATTGCGGTTAAGGGCATGTACCTTGGTTGCAGGATAGTTCCCTGACCCTGGTCGGGCCTGTGCAAGAAGCAACCAATCAATGTGTCTCTCTCACATCGATGTTTCCCTCTCTGTCTGTCCTCCTTCCTTTCACTCTCTCTAAAAGTCAATGGAAAAATATCCTCAGGTGAGGATTAACTAAAAACTTAATTACTTAATTTTTTATAAGTATGGTTCTATTCATATAAATTTCAAGAACAAGTCAAAATAATGGTATTAAAAATCAGAACAGGGAATATCATTCCATTTCATTATCTTTTTCAATCTCCTTTAACAATGCTTTGTAATTTTCAGTATATGTAGATCCTTCACCTCCTTCGTTAGGTTCTTCTTTTTTATTTTTTTTTTCATTAGGTTAGTCTTAAGTATTTTATTGTTTTTGTTGCAATTACAAAAGGGATTATTATTTTTTTATTTCTTTTCCTGAAATTCCATTGTTAGTATATAGAAATAGTGGATTTTTGTTCATTGACTTTTGTATCATGCAACTGTACTGTATTTATTTATAATAGTTTTTTTGGTGGAATCTTCAGGGTTGTCTATATAAAAGAATCACATCATCTGCAAAAAGTGAAACTTTTATTTCTTCATTCCCAATTTGGAGGCTTTTTATTTCTTTTTTCTCTTGCTTGATTGCTCTGACAAGTACCTCCAGGACGATGTTGAATATGAGTGGTGAGAATGGACATCCTTGTCTTGTTTCTGATCTCAGAGGATAAGCTTTCAGTTTTCACCATTAAGTGTGATACTAGCTGAGGGTTTGTGATATATGGCTTTTATTATGTTGCGGTAATTTCCTTCTCTACTCATTTCATTGAGTGTTGTAATCATAAGTAGACATTGTATCTTGTCAAATGTTTTTCCTGCATCTCTTGATGTGATCATATGGGATTTATCATTTTTTTGTTAAAGTGGTATATCACATTGATTGAGTTGCCTATGTTGAACCATCTTTGTGCCCCTGGAACAAACTCCACTTCATTGTGATGCATTTTTAAGTGTTGTTGTATTCAGTCTGCTAGTATTTTGTTTAGGATTTTTGCATCTGTATTCATCAGAGATACTGGTATGTATTTTTCTTTTCTAGCATTATAATTGCCAGATTTTGGTATCAGGATTGGCTTCATAATATATGTTATCAAGTATTGGCTCTCCTCAAATTTTTGGAAGAGTTTGAGAAGGGTACATATCGAATCTTGGGATGCTTGTTAAAATTTATTAGTGAAGCCGTCTGGTTCTGAAGCTTTACTATTTGGGGGGGTCTTTGAAGGTTGTTTCAATTTCTCACTGTTGATTGGTGTATTTAGATTTCCATTTCCTTATGATGCAGTCTAGGAAGGTGATATATTTCTAGAAACTTACCCATTACTTCTAGGTTATTGAATTTGCTGGCATATAGTCTTTCATAGTTTTCTAGTATGATGCTTTGTATTTCCGTAATGTCTGTGGTAACTTTTTCTCTTTCATTTATGATTTTGTTTATTTAAGTCTTTTGTCTTTTTTTTTTTCTTCGTGAGTCTAGCCAGGGGTTTGCCAATTTTATTAATTTTTTCAAAGAACTGGCTTTTTGTTTGTTGCCTTAACATTTTGTGTAGTCTTTTTGTTCTCTATTTCATTCAATTTTGCTCTAACTCTAATCATTTCCTTTCTTCTGCTGACTTTGGGTTGCTTTTGTCCTTCCTTTTCGACTTCTTTAAGATGTAATGTCAGATTGTTTTACAGATATTATTCTCATTTCTTCAGATAGGATTGTAATGATATAAATTTGCCTCATTATTTTTTGGCTGCATTCCAAATATTTGGGCATATCATATTGTCATTCCAATTTGTTTCTGTATCTCTTTTGATCTCACCTTTTCTTTCTTCTTTAATCCAGTCATTTCTTATTAGTATGTTGTTTAAGCTCCACATATTTGTGGGTTCTTTAATTTCATTTTTGCAGTTAATATCTAATTTCAAAGACTTGTGTTTGATAATATGCTTAGTGTTATTTCAATTTTCTTAAATTTGCTGAGGCTAGTTTTATGATACAACATAAGGTCTATCTTCGGGATGTTCCATGTGTGTTGGAGAAGAAAGTATAATCTGATATTCTGGGATGAAATGCTCTGTAAATATCAAGTATGGCTATTTGTTCCAATGTGTCATTTAAGGCTGATATTTCTTTCTTTCTTTTATGTTTGTACTAGAGAGCAAATGCACAAAAATTTGTGCAAGAGTAGGCCTTCCCCCAGCTGCCAGCACTGGCTTCCCTCCGGCACCCAGGACCTGGGCAGCTTTGCTCGGGCCCCGGCTTCACCCAGAAGGATGTCCGGAATGACGTCCAGGAGGACATCCGGTCTAATTAGCATATTACCCTTTTATTATTATAAATAATGAATCTATAGCTGTTAATATGGATCAACATAGTTAAAATATACATATTACCCAAAGTAATGTACAGATTTCATATAATTTCTATCAAAATCCCAATGACATTTTTAAAAGAAATAGAACAAAAAAAATCATCAGATTTGGATGGAACCAACTGGAGATATCACATTATGAAACTCCCTGAATTCAAATTTTATTACAAAGTGACAATAATAAAAACAACATAGTATTAGCAGAAAAACAGACACACAGACCAATGGAGCAGAATTGAGAGTCCAGAAATAAATCTACATATATGAGGCAAATAATTTTTGATAAACTATATAATTTTCCTAATATGTGGGATATAAAACTGAAAGTAACAAATAAACAAGAAAAACAAAAACTTATATACACAGATAACAATATGGTGGTTACCAGAGGAGAGTGGGGTGAGGGGGTAGTAAAGGTAAAGGATCAAATATATGGTAACAGAAGATGATTGATTTTGGATGGTGGACAAACGATGCAATATACAGATCATGTAACATAGACATGTACACGTGAAACATATAATCTTATTAACCCATGCCATCCCAATAAATTTAATTTTTAAAAATCAGAACGTTTGCCTTAGAAGATGGAAATTGACTGAAAGGTCCATAATGGGCCTCTCTGTTGTGATAGAAATAGTCCATATTTTGATCAATGTGGTGGTTTTATGAGAGTATTTGTTTTAATTAATTAAATTGTAGACTAAGGATGTGCATTTTTACCCATATAAATTTCACCTCAACTAAAATGTAAAATAAATGATAAACAAAAACTACCAAAAATTTGCATTTTTGTTTACTATTTTTCAAATTCTGAATTCAAGCATTGTAAAAACTGCAATAATGTTAATGAAAGTTCCATTTAAATTATAATATTAAAAGTTGGTTAGCATTTTACCTTATTGGCATGTTTTACCAACGTAATCAAATTTTATGATGGATTTGCATTACTGATACATTTGACACATAATTTCAGACTTTTCGCAACTATAAATGTTTATATTATGAAAACATCTTTTCCTGTTCTTTAAGCATATAGATACTTATGTAGTGTAACTTTAATAATTCTATATTCTGACCTTAGCATATACGTTAGTGAAAATTCCACAATTCTTTATTTTTTCTTAGACAATAATCAGTACTTTTAAAGTGATCATTATTTTCAAAAGCCATTATTATATTTATGTTCTAAAAGTACTTTTGGGAATTTTTTAATGTATATTTTTGGTAATAATAACTACAAATTATTAGGAGAGATTGAATTTTACATACTTTTACTATTAATTTGTTACAAAATTTGAGAACCAAAATAGAATAAAATATCTGTTCTATTTTGAAGTAAATAATTGGAAACATTTATTGAGCCCTGTCTGTGAACAATATCTCAATTTTTTTTCCTTCTCTCCTCTTCCACTGAATATTGTTACCTACATAAGTTAATTCTACTTGTTACTTAAGGACACAGTAAAATGCAAAAATGATGTCTCTCTACCAGAGGTTAAACCATGTTTTTACTCACATAAATTATTTATAGTAAAATGTAATGCAATTCAATGAAACACATTCTTAAAAGAATGTCTATTGGAAAAATATTATTTTCTCTAGATTTTTTAAAGAATTACTTCTTTCATTTTAAAATTTGTTGTATTGGCAATATCATGAAATATATTTCCTAAAAGTTAAATTTATTCAATTTTTTCTATTGGCAGCAAGTACATGCTTATCGAAATCCATCTTCCAAACAGAAGCATTAATGTATTTTCCTGAATTGTGTATACATATATCTTAAAAACCTATAATATAACCAAAATAATTTTTATAAACATAGATTGTGATTGATCTGTACCTCATATTGTATATCTGGCAAATATTTGATAGTGTATAACCAGACATATTTGGGGCCGTATTAAATTCTATAAAAGCAAAGAGGTAATTTGAGTAAGAAAGCATGATGATATAGTGAATGTTTCTAGATGAGAAAGTTGTCTTATTTTTCTTTGACTATATTATTAGTATATATCAGTGATGGAGGAAATGACATTACAACCTAATATTGGAAAGATAAAACATGTCTTACTTTTAAAAAACCTTTATACTGTCATTTTTAGTTACTTTCAATTAAAATAAATTTATTAGAGAAAAGGAAATTATACTAGCTGTGGTTAGATTGATTTAAAAAAATTGAACCAGTCTGTACCCTTCTCTGAATCTACCCTCTTGGACATACTTACATTTCTGGTTCACACACAATGAGTTAGATTCTATTCCTTGAAACTTATCTGTCTTTGTGGCTTCCTTTGGCCAATAATATATGAAGGAAATAACACTGTGCCTGTTACAATAATAGGCCTCCAAAGTGATTGGAGCCCTACCTCTGCCATGAATACAACAAGCTCATGTGAGTCTATAGGAGGATGCTGTCATGCACTTGGAGCTGACTCCAGTCATTTGCACCAGGGCCTTCTTAACAGGAGAGGCCCTAGCAAACCCTCCAGTGCACAACAGATGCATGAACAAGCCCAACCAAAATCAAACAAGACTACCCAGATTCACGGTATTTCCCATTCTATATGTATACTATGTGCAAAAATAAATCATTGTTATTTAAAGTCATTAATTTTAAAATAGTTTGTTATATAACAGTAGCTAACTGATATAACATTGAAATGATAATTTCTCTATTCAACATTAAAATTGAACAATATATACCTATACCTTGAAGTTAGATAGGAAAACATATATTATTTTTCAAATTTAGGTCTATTTTCCATCTTTAGCTGATTTGTTTGTTTGCTTTGGGAAGGTAAGTATAATAAATTCTTATAGCACTATTTACTTTAATGTGCATTATATTCCCTACCGATAAGCAATTCCTACCTTAACCTTGTCCCATAAATAAGTCAAGTTATCACATATGAATGTGTGTTTTCATAGGTGCATACAAAACCATCGGGGTGCAGGGACAGCTAGGAGCAAGCTCTAGCCTGAACACACTGAATCCAAGTCCAGGCAAGTCCTCTCTGCCTCAGCCATATGAGGGAAAGCTACCCCTGCCACTTCAAGAACTATCTATGCAGGAGGCTGCTGCTATCGACACTGCAACCAGGGTTGTGATATAGAAAAATTATGTTGTAAGCTGCAGAATTAGGATGGTCCTAGCTTCAAAACTATTCATCACTACTATGATCAAACCCAGTAAAATAACTATCTTGCACCCTTCCTCTCTTCTCATATAGCTCAGTTCCAAATTGGTAGGAGGGTTACATAATTCCAACTTTAAGGAGATTGGAAAGGATCTTACCCACCACCAAACAGGAAAAGCACAAATTTTGCATTTGTTTTCCATTTTTTTAAGCAAAACAAAAGACTGGTTTTGATAAAAGAAATTTTACTGATTCAAAGTTCAAGACAAGATTGCCATGCTCAGTGAGAATTTAAAACTGAAGATCAACATGAGTTACAGATATTACATATATTAAAAGGCAGCTTTACATTTAGAAGATGCAAGATTTTTTAGTAGGTAGCACATAAGACTTTCGCTTTTTTGATATGATCATATCCATTTGAATATATTAAATCCTATCCTGGGTATTCATCTCAACATAGAAACATGAACACTGTTCTATAATCATATTTCTAAGCCCTTATTATCTTTGGAACACTGTCTACAGGTTAAATGCATCCTCTGTAAATTCCTACTATTGTTCAGAAAAAATTGATTTATGAAAGTCTAAATCCAAATGCATTATCCTTATTTTTTATTAATCTGCTTTTGTACACATAACTCCAAAAATTCTGATCTGTACAATGCATTAACTTCACATTTTATCACCACCATTTTATGTCATGCAGTCTAAATCATTTATTATCATTTTGATTATTATTAGTTTAAGATGAAACAGGGATAATTTGAACAGCTATATTTTCTTACATAGATAATAAGAGCCACTGAAATTCAATGGCATCAGGATAAAATGGTTTAAGCTTCATTAAGAGATGCAGTTTTATCATTCTCCTGTTGATGCATTTTAAATGTGTTTTGTGTTTTTGGCACGTGTGTGTGTGTGTGTGTGTGTGTGTGTGTGTGCCTTTGTGTGTGCTTAACAATGAAAATCTCTTCATATTTCCAGGGTGACTGAGGATAAACCCTGTACACTCTCAAAATACTGCAGGCCCTTTGCCCTCCCATTTTTCTTTCTACATAAGGTTTCCAGTTAGAAACCTGGAAGAATTAGTGTCCTTACTAAGCCATGTGTTATCATAAATTGAATCTTTAGTTTTAGTTATTTAGCCATTGACCCTTCTCTTTTGCTGTATTTGAATATTCAAGAAAGACTTACAATTATGTTTTGCCATTTTATGGTGTTCTTGCCAATTGAAATTACAAGTGCAATATAGACTTGGTATTAATTTTAAAATATTTTCCTGTAAGATGGTTCAGAGGACTATCTTAATAATATTATAATGCATCCATATTCCTTTCTCTAAACTTTATCGATTAAAATTCACTTTAAACTCAGAGAAAATGAGAAAAGAGGAGAGTGAGGCATAAGAGAAACAAAACAGAGAACAATGTAATATTAAATCAAGCATTTCAGGCAAAGTTACATTAATATGGAAAATAAAAATAATATGAAAATAACAGGAAATTGCAAGTGCAGATAATGTACATGTGAAACTATTTCTGATTCTTTTGTATTCATACATCTTTAAGGAAGAGCTTACAGAAGATTGAATGAGAAAAGCATTGTCACGGAATATTTTCTGTTTAAACTGTTGCATTTACTTTTTCAATCTTTATCTAAGGCACAATTCTAAGTGTAATATTTGTCATAGAATCTATAGTCATATATTAAAAAAGAAAGTATTGTTTGCATATTATGATGGAACAAAATATATCAGATTAAAGATACAATCTTAAAATATTATAGCTACTATAAGGTAAATAGAATTTGAATACAATAAAAATCATAAATTTCAGGCTCTAGTTGAATCCTTTTTATTTATTTTTTTTCAATATATTTTTATTGATTTTTTACAGAGAGGAAGGGAGAGAGATAGAGAGCTAGAAACATCGATGAGAGAGAAACATCGATCAGCTGCCTCCTGCACATCTCCTACTGGGGATGTGCCCACAACCCAGGTACAAGCCCTTGACCGGAATCGAACCTGCAACCTTTCAGTCCGCAGGCCGACGCTCTATCCACTGAGCCAAACCGGTTTCAGCTGAATCCTTTTTAATTGGAAACCCTTAAAACTGTTACATATAAATGTTGTTCCTAGTTCGTTAGCACATATATAATAAATTATGTTTATACAGGAGAGGAGTTTAAGACAGGGAAGGAAAGGTAAAGTGAGAGAGATCATTGTACCATGATCCCTTATAATGAGGCTTGGGGTTTTGTTTCTTGTTTTGTTTGTTTTTAATGTGTATCTGCCTTATCATGAAATATTTACCATTAGATATCCTGCTTGCAGTCAGAAACCAGCAGGTAATCAAAACACCTAACATGCTACTGTCTATCTGCATAGAAATACCTTTCTGTAGATGTAATTTATCCAACAGAACACAAGGTTGTGGACGATTGACTCACATTGGGCAGTCACTCTGAAAACTTTAGAAGGAAGGATAACTGATACAGGTTCTTGGACAGCAGTGTGTTCATTCATGACTAGCAATACAAATTGGTAATTAAACCTAGGATAGAACAAATTGTCTTCACTATTCTTTAGTATTTATTCAGAGAGAAACAGGCACGCAAATGTGGACTTCTGATGGATTGAAGAAAAAGATGAAAGGAAAGGGCTATTAGAAGAAAATGTAGAAGAATATCTTTGTGATTAGGGTGGAGAAGAACTTAAAAAATTAAATTTCAGAAACAAATTATGAGGAAATATAAACATAAGTTTACATAAAAAATAAGGTTTTGTATTAAACACAGTGTACCTTGAACAAATTTATTGGGCAAATGATCAACTAGGGGATGGAATCCTCAATGTCCAAAACTGATAATGAGTGAATATGTGGAATTATTAACCAATAGAATGCTTCTCTCAATCAACTAGAAAAATAAAAGTGTGTCAAAAAATTGGTAAATGCTATGAATAGTTAATCTAGATAAATGGAAATCCTGAAGTCTAAAACATTTGAAGAGACGATCAAATTCATTGGCAAACTAAGTCTGTATGGAGATTTTACTTTGGGTGTATTAGATGGATACAAATTAGAGAACTGGATAATGACAAGTTTTGGTGAAGATATGGGGATATAGAAATTTTATGTGCTACTAGCAGGAAAGTAGATTGGTACAATCATTATGGAGAGCTATGTAAAGTTACTCAAACAAATTAAATATTCACATACCTTAAAACTCAAGAATTGTACTCTTGGGCATATTCTCAAGAAGTTATCACATGGGACCATACATGGCACAGGCCAGGATGTTCATCTTATCATTGTGGTGGGAATACAATCAATCAATGCAGCCATCCCTGGAAGAGATGTGAGGGTTGGAGAAATATTGTCCTGAATAGGTATATACATAGCTCCATGTGTTAATCTTTAAAACATTCTATTCAACCCAAGAAGCAAAAAGCAATGAGATGCATGAGCAATTTCATTTACATAATTAAAATGCATTTGTACCAAATAATGCCATTTGGTTTATATGGACATATATGATAAATATCATTTGGTCACACATTGATTAGGTAAGGTTATCTGGGGTAAGTTCTTGAACATATTGATATTAGCTGAATTAACACCTACACCTCCTAATACAATTTAAAGATTCTCTCCTTGATACTCAATACTTACAAAGATCAGTTTTTATTAACAGCATATTCTCTCTGCTATGGGTCCCAGTTTATAGTGTCTTTACATAATTGGTAATTTTGTATTGTACACTGGACAATGTGAAGATATTACAGAGACTGTGGATTTTCTTATCTACACTTATAAAGTATTGATTTATGTTGTAAAAGGTAGTTAACTTCACTGGGCTCACAATCTAAACTAAATCCATTTGATGAGCAACATCTGAAATCCCCACTGAATTTTTTCAACCATTCAGCTAAAGTTAACAAAAAGCCCTCAGTGAAATATTTTATATAGATTATCTTATGTACCAGTCAGCCAAGTATTTGAATGGAATGTATACCCAGATATGTGAGGCGATCTTTTCTGTAGCTCTGTCCTTTGTAATATAGTCCCCCTGACACTTCAGCAATCCAGACAATCCCAATCTCAATCTGCTGATCCACCAAATCGATCATCAGGCTTTTTTCTTGAGTTTCAGATTCCTGAGGGACTTAAGTTCCCCTTATGCAAAAAGCTACATAAATGCAAATCTCACATTGTACAAATAGTCTCTTCTTAGATTTATTTCTCCTTTAGTTCTGCCTGTTTATTCCACCTCCAGTGCATGTATATATATATTTCACATTTTATATTTGCAATTTATGGCAAGTTTATTTCAATGGAGACTACTCTGCCATTACTGGCACACATAAAATAAATAAATTAGTTAATACAAACATGAACAAATATTTTAAGAAAGCATTAAAATTAATTTTCCTGCTTAGTTACAATATACTTATTGTAACTACCAAAGATTTTCTACATCATGAGAAGTTCATTTTGATAACTTTTAACTCTATGGAGTCTTTGTGGTTCCATATAATATTTTGGAATATTTGTTCTAGTTATTTAAAATACGCCATTGGTATCTTGATAGGAATTGCATTGAATCTATAGACTGCTTTGGTCAATATGAACACTTTAACAATGTGAATTCTTTCTATCCATGATTATAGCATATGCTTCCATCTATTTGTATTGCTCTCAATTTCTTTCTTCAGTGTCTTATAATTTTTTGAGTACAGGTCTTTTTCCTCTTTGGATCATTTAGTCCTGGGAGTTTATTTTTGATGCAATTGTAAGTGGGATTGTTTTTTTAGTCTACCTTTCTGATAGTTCATTATCTAATCTAAGAAAAGAGAAACATGGTAATTGGCGTACGACCGCTAAACTTCCCATTGGCTAATCAGGGAGATATGCAAATTAACTGTCAGCCAAGATGGCGGCCGGCAGCCAGGCAGCTTGAAACTAACATGAGGCTTTCTTGCTTCAGTGATGGAGGATTCCAACGTTCCCCGCCTGCCTTGCCGGCCTCTGAGCCTGAAGTTTGAAACATTTTAACAAATATAGAAGCTAAAAAAAACCCCAGAAACCAGCTTTCAGCGAGCTGGGATCTCAGAACTGGAGTCAGAGCTGGAGTTATACATTGTTTCGATTACCTACTTTCAGCAGCAGAGGCCTAAGAGCTAGAGCCTCAGAGCTAAAGCTGGCCCAGAATTAAAAAAGAAAAAAAGAAAAAAAGGAGCGGTAGGGAGCTTCCGTCACCCGCCAGCCTGAAAACAGCCCTCAGCCCCTCACCCAGACTGGCCAGGCACCCCAGTGGGGAACCCCACCCTGAAGGGTGTGTGACCAGCTGCAAACAGCCCTCAGCCCCTCACCCAGGCTGGCCAGGCACCCCAGTGGGGACCCCAACCCTGAAGGGTGTGTGACCAGCTGAAAACAGCCATCATCCCCTCACCCAGGCTGGCCAGGCACCCCAGTGGGGACCCCCACCCTGATCCGGAACACCCTTCAGGGCAAACCAGCCCCACCCATGATCCAGGCCTCTATCCTATATAGTAAAAGGGTAATATGCCTCCCAGCACCAGGATCAGCAGAGCAAAGAGGCCTCCCAGCACCAGGATCAGCATGACAGGGGGCAGCGCCCAAACCCCCTGATTGCCCTGTGGCTCTGTGTGTAAAAGGGGGTGGGGCCACAACCTCCCTATCTGCCCTGCTCTGTTTGTGGCAGGGGAAGGCCCCCAACCTCCTGATCAGCCCTGCTCTGTGCCTGATACGGGGGAGCTCCCCAACATCTGATCGCCCTGTGGCTCTGTGTGTGACAGGGTGCGGCGCCCCAACCCCCCCTGATTGGCCCTGCTCTGTGTGTGACAGGGTGCGGCGCCCCAACCACCCCCCCCCACGGGCCCTGCTCTGTGTGTGATGGGGTACAGCCATAACCTCCCCATAGGCCCTGCCCTGAGTGTGAGAGTGGCGGCGCCCCAACCCCCTGATCGGCCCTGCTCTGTGGGTGATAGAGGGTGGCACCACAACCCCCACCCCTCCCACAGGCCCTGCTCTGTGTGTGATGGGGTACAGCCATAACCTCCCCATCGCCCCTGCCCTGAGTGTGAGAGTGGTGGCATCCCAACCCCCTGATCCGCATCTCCCTGTGCCTCTGTGTGTGACAGGGGGCGGTGCCCCAACTCCCCTATCGCCCCTACTCTCTGAGTGACAGGGGGGAGCTCCTCAACCCCCTGATGGGCCCTGCTCTGTGCGTGACAGGGGGCAGCGCCCAAACCCCTGGATTGGCCCTGCTCTGTGCGTGACGGGGTGACGCCGCAACCTCCCCATCGACCCTGCCTTGAGTGTGACAGGGGGCGGTGCCCCAACCCCCAATCGGCCCTACCCTGAGCGTGACTAGGGGTGGCATTGCAACCTCCCCATCCACCCTGCTCTGTGCATGACAGGGGGAGGCTCCCCAACTCCCCAATAAGCCCTGCTCTGATCCCGACCAGGGGCTGCACCTAGGGATTGGGCCTGCCCTCTGCCACCCGGGAGCAGGCCTAAGCCAGCAGGGCATTATCTCCTGAGGGGTCCCAGACTGCGAGAGGGCACAGGCCAGGCTGAGGGGCCCCCCCTTCCCCCCGAGTGCAAAAATTTTTGTGCACCGAGCCTCTAGTCTATAATAATAAAAGCATAATATGCTAATTAGACAGGACATACTTCCAGATGACCTTCAAGATGAAGCCCAGGCTGCGAGGGAAGCTCTTGTCCTGGGTGCCTGCCAGCGGCTAGAGAGAAGCCCGGGTCCCGGGTGCCTGCCAGAGGCCAGAAGGAAGCCTGGATCCCAGGTGCCTGACAAGGCCAGAGGGAAAACTGGGTCTCGGGTGCCTGCCAGCAGTAGGAGGGAAGCCTGGGTCCAGGATGCCAGAGGAAAACTGGTGATGGCTGCCGGGGGAAGAAGGCCTACACTTGCACGAATTTCGTGCATCGGGCTTCTAGTTAGTGTAAGTGATCAAATTCTAGAGACTTATTTTGTATCCTGCTACTTTACTGAATTTACTTATCAGTTTCGATAGTTTTTTGGTGAAATCTTTAGGATTATCTATATACAGTAATGTATTATCTGCAAATAATGAGTTTTACTTCTTCCTTCCCAGTTTGGATACCTTTTATTTCTTCTTCTCTGATCACTGTGGCTAGGACTCCTAGTACCATCCTCCTATATAATAAAAGAGAAACATGCAAATTAACCATCCCTCCACTATGCTCAAGCCACTCCCACCAGCCAATCAAGAGTGAGTATGCAAATTAACCCAACTAATATGGCAGCGGCCACAGAGCTGGAGCAAGCAAGAGGCTTGGGTTGCCCCTGGCAATGGAGGAAGCCAAGCTTCCCACCTGCCCTGGCGAGCCCTCGGCTCTGCTCAAGCCTACAAAGTTTCAATTATAGAATATAAATAAATCCCAGAAAATAAAAAGAAGAAAAAAAGGAGAGGCTGGGAGCTTGGGTCGCCATGGGGCGTGGTCAGCCTGAAAACAGCCATCAACCCCTCATCCAGGCTGACCAGGCACCCCAGTGGGGACCCCCACTCTGAAGCAGGTGTGGCCAGCCTGAAAATGGCCCTCAGCTCCTCACCCAGGCTGGCCAGGCACCCCACCTTGATCTGAGACACCCTTCAGGACAAACCAGCCGGCCCCCACAAGTGCTCCAGGCCTCTATCCTATATAATAAAAGGGTAATATGCAAATTGACCCTAACAGAACAACTGGGAATGACTGGTCACTATGACATACACTGACCACCAGGGGGCAGACGCTCAATGCAGGAGCTGCCCCCTGGTGGTCAGTGTGCTCCCACAGGGGGAGCTTTGCTCAGCCACAAGCCAGGCTGACAGCTGTCAGTACAGCAGTGGTGGCGGGAGCCTCTCCCACATCCTCAGCAGTGCTAAGGATGTCCAACTGCAACTTAGGCCTGCTCCCCGCTGGCAAGTGGATATCCCCTGAGGGTTCCCAGGCTGCCGTAGGGATGTCTGACTGCCAGCTTAGGCCTGATCCCCCGGGGAGCAGGCCTAAACCAGCAGGTGGACATCCCCTGAGGGGTCCCAGACTGCGAGAGGGCACAGGCCAGGCTGAGGGACCCCCCTCCGAGTGCACAAATTTTTGTGCACCGCACCTCTAGTCTATATATATAAAAGCCCAGTGACCAACCAGCGAAATGACCAGAATGGCCGTAGCAACCAGTCGCTATGACATGCACTGTGGCGGCCTACCGGCCCGATCAGGACCCAAACAGCTTCCTCCCCAAACTTCCACGGCCCCTCCCCCCATCGGGCCATGCCCCAAATCAGCTCCCCCAATACTATCTCCCATTTTGAGGTGCCCAAGAGCTGCCCTGAGGCTTGTAGCCCCAGGGAGTGGGGCTTGGTTCCTGGCTGTGCTCTTCCATACCTCGAGAGCACCAAATTGCAAATGTGGCTGCCATGAAGGAGGCACATCCAGGAAGTGGGAGGAACTCACAGGAAAGAGGGTGAGAACTGAGGAAAAGCCTTCCTGGAAGAACCTGCATTAGGGGCAGCCACTCCCCTCACTACCAACTCTAGTCCAACCCTGCAGGCTGTCTGACAGATGCTACTGCAAGGTGGGTGCAGAGAGGGCTCCCTGGGAATGTGAGGGGGGTGCACTGTGACCCTGCACACCACTCTTTCTCTTTACTACCCTGGGCATGACCACCCACCTGTGCCGCAACCACCTCCTCCTCGTGTTCACACTGCTGCCGCAGCCACCAAAGCCTTCTCCTGCACTGTGCCCCTGGCTGGCCTCGGGTGCCCCATTCTCTCCTCACCCTGCCTCTGCCTGTTTACAATGATTAGGAAAACAGGACAGTCTGGACCAGCATACAAGAACATTCCCTCCTCTCACTGCAGCTGGCTTCTCAGGTCCTCCACTCTGGGCTGAAGGATAAGGCCGACATGAGTAAATGCCTGGTGCCCTCACATAGATTACGTTGGGAGACGTAGTTCTCAGAAACCCAGAGCCCAGTCTACAGGAGGGCCCTTTGTGGAGGAAGCACACTACAGCTCTCAGGAAGCACCGCACTGCCTGTGGCCTTGAAACTCTCAGAGGAGATTGAGGAAGCGCACAAAAAACATGCTGGTGCTCTGGGGGCACCTGCCCAGTTCCTGGTCTTGGGGGACCGGGTGGGATGTACACCAACTGCCTGCGGCTCCTCCCCTGAGCCATCCCTGCCCCCAGATCACCCCCCACCCCAATCAGGGGCAGAGCTGGCTGACCTCCCACACAGCCTGCCCCCTGCCGGCCCAGCCCGATGGCCCCCATCGAGGTGGGCCAGCGGACCCCACCCATGCACGATTTTGTGCACTGGGCCTCTAGTGTTGAATAAGAGTCATGAAAGTGGACATCCCTGTCTTGTTCCTGATCTTAAGAAAAATGCTTTAAATTTTCTGCATTGAATATAATGCTAACTGTGAATTTGCCTTATATGGCCTTTATTATGTTGAGTTATAGTCCCTCTATTCCCATTTTTCTGAGAGTTTTTATCATAAATGGGTGCTGGATTTTGTAAAAAGCTTTTCCTACATTATTTTATTTATGTAGTATGCTAGAGGCCAGGTGCACCAAATTTGTGCACAGGGGAGTAGAGGGGGAGGTTCTCACCCTGTCCTACACCCTCTTGCAATCTGGGAACCCTTGGGGGATGTCCGACGGCTGGCAGTCAGATATCCCTCTCACAATCTGGGACCGCTGGCTCCTAACTGCTCACCTGCCTGCCTGCCTGATCACCCCTAGCCACTCTGCCTGCCTGCCTGACCGCCCCGAACCACTTACCTGCCTGTCTCATCACCCCTGACCACCTCTGACTGCCTGATCACCCCTAACTGCTCAAGTGCCTGCCTGATTGCCCCTAACCACCTCTGCCTCAGCTCCCGCTACCACAGCTTCGTCCAGAAGGATGTCTGGAAGGTAGTTAGGCTGTCCAGTCTAATTAGCATATTATGGTTTTATTATTCTAGATAATGTTAATTGATTTGGGATATTGTACCAACCTTGCATCCCAGAAATAAATCCCACTTAATCATGGTATTTAAACTTTTTGATGTATTGCTAGCTTCGTTTTGCTAATATTTTGTTGAGAATTTTTGCGTCTATGTTCATCAGGGATAAGGGCCTATAATTTTCTCTTTGTGATGTCTTTATCTGGTTTGGGAAATATGTAATGCTGGCCTCAAAGAATGAGCTTGCAGGTCTTCCTACCTCCTGAATTTTTTTGGAGTAGTTTGAGAAGGACATGTTAGTTCTTCTTTGTATGTTTGGTCAAATTTACCAGAGAAGCCATCCAGTCTAAAATTTTATTTGTTGGAAGATTTGTGATTACTGCTTTAATTTCATTAGCTATAATCTGTGTAGAGACTGTGGAGGGAAATATTTAGGGGTAATAAGATAGCCTTCAAATTGCTTCACAGGTAGGTATTTTCTCAGTTTACTCATAAATCTTATACTAGTTGAAAAGACAGTATAGAAAAAGAAACAATTTATATACTAATTATAAAAGCACGGAATTAATTATTTGACTGAATGATTCAAACCACTTTAAATAATACTAATCCAATGGGATACAAAGCCTCAAATGGTGCCTTATGGACCCAGAAATTTATAATCATAATTAAAAAGGTGATATGTATCTCACTGAGCCATCATTTCATTAATTCTCTTAGTATTAAAGGACTCGGACCTGCAAAACTAAGAATAAGGGAACTCTGAGGAACAAAATGAAGGGATAGGAAATAGATTAACCCTCCTGTGATGAAGTGGATAATATCTTTCAAAGTAAATTCTTTTCACTACACTTAATTTATAATTTGCACTTATTTTCAAAAGAGTTTAATAGAAGAACAGAGATAATATTAAAATAGAGTTATCACATTATAAGCAGTGCTACTTGATATACAAGACTCTGAAACTGATTTGTTTAAGAAAAATTCCAGTAAATATACACAATACACTGCAGAGATTTTTTTCACGTAAAATTCTATCTTATAATAGAATTAAAAATGACACACCTAATTAAATTTTATTTTATAAGGACCAGTTCTCTTAGAGCTTAGATATAAGATTCAGGCCAGGAGTAGCAAAACTCAAAGTCCAAACTTATAGAAGTGTTTCATTTTAAATTTTCATTAAAATTTAAGCCTAATGTTTTATAGATATCATTCACATAGTATTTTTGTTACTTTTATGCTTGACTTATATACCTTAACATAATTACTAAATTCTGTAAACTTAATTATCCTAAACTAGAGGCCCGGTGCACAAAAACTTGTGCACTGGGGGGGGGGGGGAGGAGTGTCCCTCAGTCCACCCTGTGCCCTCTGGCAGTCTGGGACCCCTTAGGGGATGTCTACCTTCTCCCTGAGGGATCGGGCCTAAGCTGGCAGTCAGATATCCCTATGGCAGCCATGGAGCCCTTGGGGGATGTCCACTTGCCAGCAGGGAGCAGGCCTAAACTGCAGTCGGACATCCTTAGTGCTGCTGAGGAGGCAGGAGAGACTCCCACCCACACTGCTGTGCTGGCAGCCATCAGCTTGTCTTGTGGCTGAGAAGAGCTCCCCCTGTGAGAGCGCACTGACCACCAGGGGTCAGCTCCTGCATTGAGCGTCTGCCCCCTGGTAGTCAGTGTGTGTCATAGTGACCAGTCATTCCCAGTTGTTCTGCTGTTAGGGTCAATTTGCATCTTACCTTTTTATTATATAGGATATCCTAAGTGAAAGATACTATCTAATTGGACAGAATAGAGAAAATCTTCATTAAATTTACTCCAAAGAAAATTAATGAAAATTCTGATATTTGTATAAATACATGAAATCTTAAAATGATTTCTAGGAATGAATCAAATGCTCAATTCAGAATATTGCTGTATTGGCTACTTTTTTGCTGCTTAACAATTTCATGGCTTGCGACAACACTCATTTTTACATCAAAACACTGTAGGATAGAAGTCATGGTACACTCAAGGGTCTACCTCTCCTGGTCTCTCAATGCTGAAATCAAGCTGCTTGTAGGGATGAGCTCTTCTCTGCAGGCTCTGCAGGAGAACCTTCTTTCAGGTTCATTTATATTGCTACGCTGAATTTAGTCCTATTACTTGGAGGATCCCTCTTTGCTTAATGACTGTCCACTCTTACCCCCTGGAGACCATTCTCTAGTCCTTACACATGATGCCCTCCATCTTTAAACCAACAGTAGCATGCCAACCACAGCTTCCAATTGCTCAGACCACCCTTTTTTCAATTAGCTGAAGAAAAGTCTGCTTTTAAAGGGCTGAAATATTTATATTAGGCCCACCTGATCAGGGGTTCTCAAACTACGGCCCATGGGCCACATGCAAATACAAATATTGTATTTGTTTCCGTTTTATTTTTTTACTTCAAAATGAGATATGTACAGTGTGCATAGGAATTTGTTCATAGTTTTTTTTAAAAACTATAGTCCAGCCCTCCAACGGTCTGAGGGACAGTGAACTGGACCCCTGTTTAAAAAGTTTGAGGACCCCTGCACCTGATAATTCAAAGGAATCTATTTTAAAGCAAACAGGTCAATCATCTTAATTATATATGCAAACTCCTTTTTGCCATAGGATGTTACATATTCACAGCCATGAAATAACATCAGATTCAGTTTCAAGTATTGGGTGGGTAATTTGGGGGGGCCATTTTTAGAGTTCTGTCTACCACTTTCATTTAGGGAGAAAAACAATTTTTGATGTCCACCAATATAATACATAATTTCTATAAATTTTGTTTTTAAACTTAACAAATATTTATCTTTAGATTCAATTGTCAGTTTTTAAAAACTAATTTTCAGATTTTTTGTCCTGCCTAGAGAATAACTTCTAAAGAATATCTTAGTAAGTCAATAGCTCATGGGTTTGAAGCCGATACACATAACAGAGATAACGATATGGAAGCAATAATGAGGAAATCCTTGAGTCAGAAAACTAAAGTCATCATTCCCATTTAAATTAGGGAATACCTCCAAAACACAGACAATGCTCTGTTTGTAAGCATCAGAGACATCAAGGGGCCCACAACAGTGTCAGATCTTTCCAAAGAGATTTGTTATGCAAGATGTTTCCTGACAGATTATATCCATAGGAGTGAATTGGATTATGTTTCCAGCAATTCAGCTGTAAAAAAACACTTAGTGTTGTTATTTTAATAAGTCTCTATGAGATGTGATAGCTAAGTCTGGATAGTTTTACTTATTTTTTTAATGGGTTAAGCCTTTGTGGGAAATTCATACTTATTTTAAAGGAGACAGTGTGGATACCTGACATTTGATACCATCATAATTAGCTAGTTATCCTATCTAATAAAAGAGAAACATGGTAATTGATGTGCGACCGCTACCCTTCCCATTGGCTAATCAGCGAGATATGCAAATTAACTGCCAGCCAAGATGGTGGCCAGCAGCCAGGCAGCTTGAAACTAACATGAGGCTTGCTTGCTTCAGTGACGGAGGAAACCAACGTTCCCCGCGTGCTTTGCTGGCCTCTGAGCCTGCAGTTTAAGAAACATTGTAACAAATAGAGAAGCTAAACAAAACCCAAGAAACCTGCTTTCAGCGAGCCGGGATCTCAGAGCTGGAGTTGATACAAAGTTTCGATTATAGAACTGAAACAAACCAGATACCTTCTTTCAGCAGCAGAAGCCTCAGAGCTGGAGCCAGAGCTAAAGCTGGCCCAGAATAAAAAAAAAAAAAAAGAAAAATGGAGCAGTTGGGAGCTTCAGTCACCCCCAGCCTGAAAACAGCCCTCAGCCCCTCACCCAGACTGGCCAGGCACCCCAGTGGGGACCCCAACCCTGAAGGGTGTGTGACCAGCTGCAAACAGCCATCATCCCCTCACCCAGGCTGGCCAGGAACCCCAGTGGGGACCCCCACACTGATCCAGAACACCCTTCAGGGCAAACGAGCCAGCCCCACCCATGATCCAGGCCTCTATCCTATATAGTAAAAGGGTAATATGCCTCCCAGCACTGGGATCAGCATGACAGGGGTCAGCGCCCAAACCCCCTGATTGCCCTGCGGCTCTGTGTGTGACAGGGGGCGGGGCCACAACCTCCCTATCCTCCCTGCTCTGTTCGTGACAGGGGAAGGCGCCCCAACACCCTGATCAGCCCTGCTCTGTGCCTGATACGGGGGGAGCTCCCCAACCCCCTGATCACCCTGTGGCTCTGTGTGTGACAGGGTGCGGTGCCTCAACCCCCTGATCAGCCCTGCCCTGAGTGTGAGAGTGGCAGTGCCCCAATCCCCTGATTGGCCCTGCTCTGTGGGTATAGAGGGCGGCGCCCAAACCCCCACCCCCCACGGGCCCTGCTCTGTGTGTGATGTGGTAGAGCCATAACCTCCCCTTCGGCCCTGCCCTGAGTGTGACAGTGGCGGCGCCCCAACCCCCTTATCGGCCCTGCTCTGTGGGTGATAGAGGGTGGCGCCCCTACCCCCTGATCCGCCCTGCCCTGAGTGTGACAGGGGGCGGTGCTCCAACTCCCCTATCGGCCCTGCTCTGTGCATGACAGGGGGGAGCTCCCCAACCCCTTGATTGACCTTGCTCTGTGCGTGACAGGGGGCAGTGCCCCAAACCCCTGATTGGCCCTGCTCTGTGCATGACAGGGTACGGAGCCCCAACCCCCCTGATGGGCCCTGCTCTGTGCGTGACAGGGGGTGGCGCAGCAACCTCCCCATCGACCCTGCCTTGAGTGTGATGGGGTGGTGCCCCAACCCCCCAATCGGCCCTGCTCTGAGCCCAACCAGGGGCTGCACCTAGGGATTGGGCCTGCCCTCTGCCACCCGGGAGCAGGCCTAAGCCAGCAGGTCGTTATCTCCCGAGGGGTCCCAGACTGCGAGAGGGCACAGGCCAGGCTGAGGGACCCCTCTACCCCCCTGAGTGCACAAATTTTTGTGCACCGGGCCTCTAGTCTATAATAATAAAAGTGTAATATGCTAATTTGACTGGACAGCTGAACGTCCTTCTAGATGACCTTCCGGACGAAGCCTGGGCTGCCAGGGCCTAGGCAAGCCCCCAGGGCTGCAAGGACCAAGCCCCTTGCATGAATTTTGTGCATTGGGCCTCTAGTTATTAATAATAGGAGTGGAGCAAAGGGGAGACCAGGAAGCTACAACTTGGCACTTTCCAGGGAACCATTTCCTATTCTCCACAAAGCACTGGGGGAAGGCATCCAACAAAGGAAGGATAAATGCATGCTCATAAATTTGTTGTGACGTAGGGAAGGTACTTGTTTGTCAGTCACACTTGGGAACAGAGATCATTGGCCCATTAAAATTTGGGAATACATAATCTCCTAAACAAAGGAGTTCTCTCACTTGTCTCTTGGCTCATGGGGCTCTTTTATATGTGCTCCCTTGCATTTGCCTGTGTTTTTTCCATACTCATGGGGCCATGTAGACCCCCCACACACACACACCCACACACATACAATCGACTAATGGACTGCAGTTTGGAACACAAACTAAGCCAGCCTGATGCTGGGCTGGACGTGGCTCCAACATGGAAAGGACATTCTGGACACTGGCTCTGATTTTGGCTCTACTGAAGCTCCAGCTACACTTTCTCTCCGACTGGGATAGGGAAATGGGACCTTGGAAAGTCAGGGGTTTGATTCCACAGAAATCAAGCTCTCTACTGTATCTCATGCTCCCTTGTGAGTCTCAGAAAATTCTTTTTCTAAGGATATCACAAGAAATCTACCCCCACTAGCAATAGCCGGGGACTAGGGCTTCTCCCCTCCATTAACATATTGACTGCAAGTAACCTTACAAGGTGATCTGATCATAAATTCCTAACTGGGCAGCTCACCCTATGGATCTGGCTAAAGGGGCATTTGAACCAACGTTATAGAAAGGAGATATTCTGCATTACTGTCAAGCACTTATTAACCAATCAGCTTAAAGAAATTGATAAATTATAACTGATTTAATCCATAGTGAACAGCTGGGAGACAAAGACTTCACAGACCATGGCCTTCAATCAGATTTTTGTCTAGTGGAGGACACATCAAATAAAGGACTCTCTCCAACCTGTTGGAAGGGACCCCATCTGACATTACTAACTAATCCATGTGCTGCTAAACATAAAGTGGTTGTTAACTCATGGATTCGCACTTCTTATCCAAAAAAGCTACCTAACTATAAATTGATATCTACCCCCATCTCTGACACTTGCCTCTGCTTACAAAGGATATCAAAGACTCTGAGAACAAGAAGCTGCTGATGGGGGAATGAGGACACATTTGTAATTCCTTAACTAATAAAGAATTTAAAGATTAAAAAAAAAAGAAGTTGCTGACATCAACAAGGCCTACATACGGATGGATTGATGTTAACCCCTTGAGTGCCAACCAATATCCTAGGAACTATGCTAAAATTGCCAAGGCATTTTTGCCGATTTTACAGCAGTTTAGGAAAAAAAATTTTGAATCGCAAGTAAATGAAGTTACATATTCAATATCTTCCACAAAATCGTCACCTTCACAGCAAGAATTGACATATTTAGCAATATCAACATCACTAATAAAAGCAGACTTAGAACTGGACACTGCAGGAGGAGTGTGATAGAGCTCCTGGCACTTTTGGCGAAAGACAGGAGGAGTGCGATTGCGCTCCCTGGCACTCTAGGGGTTAAACCTAGTAACCATTTTGTTTGATTATCTTTACCTATCTTCTAATATTAGTCATAATAATAGTTATACTTGTTCTTTGGATTTTTCTATATAGTCCAGCTATAAATATACTAGATGCAAAATACAGAAGAAATGAAATAGAAGGCAAAGCTCAAATCGTTATTGTTCACAGGATAGAAATGATCCAGAGTTTTTTCACAATGAAAACTGACTGGTGCCGAAACTGGTTTGGCTCAGTGGATAGAGCGTCGGCCTGCGGACTGAAAGGTCCCAGGTTCGATTCCGGTCAAGGGCATGTACCTGGGTTGCGGGCACATCCCCAGTAGGAGATGTGCAGGAGGCGGCTGATCGATGTTTCTCTCTCATCGATGTTTCTAACTCTCTATCTCTCTTCTTTCCTCGCTGTAAAAAATCAATAAAATATAAAAAAAAGAAAAAAAGAAAAGCCATTCTTTTAAAAAAAAAAAAATTGACTGGCTTCCATTTACCTGCCCTTCCTTTTTTGGAAAAATTTAACTTTAACTCACATACCATTGTTATAGTATTGCTCCATTCCCAATTGGCCACCATTTCAACCAGACATAAATACTGAAACTTCCTAGGAATCAGTCTTTCTAGCACCGTGAGACCATACTATCCAACCAAAAACTTAGTCATCAATACATCCTTCAGATTGATTTATGACCAAACTGGGGAAGAAAAAGGGGTGTGAAGAAAAGATAAATCTAAGTTAAAATAACCTCACAGAGGGATCTGTTCATAAATTCCTAACTGGGCAGGTCATGGTAGTCATGCCACAGGCATTGAACTTCTTTAATAAATGATTTTATCTGTGCCTTAAGCAAACCCTGTTCTTTTTTCTTGTATATCTAGGTTAACACATCTTTGAAATTTCAGAACAATTCTCTTTTTCAGACCCCTTGGAGGAGTAACTACCCTCGAGGGAGCACATAATCTTAATTATCCAACCGGGCCCTCCCTCAGCACCCCTACATCCCCCCTCCCACCTTGCTTTCTCCCTCCTTCATTTAATCTTTTTTATATTTCCTCCTTCATTCCAAATGCCTAAGAGAAACTGCAAACTCTCATTCTGATAAGCATTTTATTCAGTCGCTTGAGGTCTTGTCCTCTGTTTGGTTCAAAAAAACTCTAATAAATTCTTATTTTTTACAGGTTTGGATGATGTTCTTACATCAATAGCAGTAGTATCTTTTTTTCTGACATTTAGATGCTTCATTAACCTGGAAAAAATATCTAACAAAAATCTCAGAGCTAATATGGCAGAAACAGTGGTGGTGAAAAGATGTGATAATAGAGAGATCATTTCTATGGATGCAAGCAGGGTGAAGAAGGCTATCTAAACTAATACAAAATGCATCTTTTAAGCCAATGTATTATATGCTGTTAGTGTTTCCAACAGCAGGCTAGTCATATCTTAATACAATATGAATAATAATTTCAAGGAGAATGTTCATAACAAAGCATATATTAGATTGATTCAAAATTTTAGTTGGGCTCAATTTGATACCACACTTTTATAGCTATAATTTTTCTAGTATCTAGGTTGAATTCTCCTTATAATAATAATAAAGAAAAAAACCACAGTGGAAACTCTCAGCCATGTGCACCTGAAAGGATCTAAAGGTGAACTGTGCTGAGAAAATGCCTGTTGCATGTAGCAGAAACATCATGGGCCCTTCTGTGGCAGCTCTGGAAACCTTTCAAACAATGGAGATGGAGTCTATGTGTCTGATCCAAGATATATCTGAAGCAAATTCAGGAGGCAGCATTACTTCTCAGGGAAACTTCTCAGGGGCCAGAATGGCAAAGAATATGAGGCTGGATGTACTCAGATTTATCCCTTGCGTCATTCATCTGCAGGAGGCAGAGAAAGGGACTTAAACCAAATTGAATCCCACACAAGTCTTTAACAGACTGCAAGGCATATATTAAATATACACTTAATATTAGGAATTGATTGAGAATCAGGTCATCTTTCAACTGAATAGACTAAGGTAATATATAATAGTCATATTCCCACATTCAACAATGGAAAGTGCCAAGAAAGGACATACTGGGCATCATTAGGAATAAAATTGCTTCTGAGGGATGAGAGGTGTAAAGCTTATTTACTTGAATTACTATTTTAAAAAATTAAAGTCACATATTTCACTAGAATTTCAAATAATAAGTAAATAATGTAAAAATTTTACTGTGATTTTTAGAACAAGAAAAAGTGAACATTGCTTGTGTTGATACATAAATTCATTATTTTTGTGATATTTATGATGTTCAAAACTTATAAAGCTGTCTTAAGTAGTTGAATGAGCAAAGTGTTTTCTGATTTGGAATTTCTCTGTCTTAAATTTTTGTTGGCCTGCATCATTTCTTATCCGTTAGTGGTGACATAGGCATTTTGTTGAAATATGGCAACATTTGTCTGGGAAAGATCATCCAACAGCATGGCTGGAAGTACCAATGAAGCACATACTTCTTTATCCTGTTGTGTCTGATGCTGAAACATAAATGATTTTTGGCCTGCAAGGAAGCATTAATGATCCAAAGATTTTTTAGAGAGCTTATAAATGGCGGGTTGTGGTATGACCTTTTATTAGTTTCCATTTGTTAGATTCCCTGAGATCTGCAAATGCTTTTAGTGGCTCAAACGTCATATTAGTAACAGAAGCTAAAAACCTTTTAAGGTGATTGACTGACTTTCAGATGGTAGAGAAATGGTTTCATATCTAACTGATTTTTTTCCTTTAAAAATATTTCTATTGATTTTTAGAGAGAGAGGAAAGGAATGGGAATGAGAAACATTAATGTGAGAGTGAAACATCTTTTGGCTACTTCCTTCATAGGCCCCCAACTGGGGATAGAGCCCTCAATCCAGGCATGTGCCCAGATCAGGAATTGAGCCTGCAACCCTTCAGTGTAAGAGAAGACACCCAACCAACTGAGCCACACCAGCCAAGGTTCTAACATTTTTTTATAAGTTAAGGTTATAGTTATTTTTTTCTAGCCAGCCAGTAAACATCAGATTTTTTTGACTTAAAATATTTGACTTATAATAAAACAGTTTGATTCTTTGAAATAGTTTTCAGATATCAAAGCTACTTGACATATGTAGAAAAATGGAGTCTGCTGTGATGGTAGAAATGGGGAAGAATCTTTCTGACATGTGAAAATCTCTCTGCTTGCGAAAGCTCTCCACAGCAGAGGGCAGAGAGGCAATGGGGCAGGCTAACACGTCAGATGGCCAAACTCTGAATTGAGCTACTGAACAGGAAGTGCTCTAATTATTCAATTTGGGTAATAATTTGTAGTGTATCTTTGGCCATTTATTTATTCAAAAATATGCAAGGCTATGTGGTAAGCATTTCTGCTTCAGAGAGAATGAAGAACTTCTGTATGCTAGGAGGCAATGGGAAAAGGGACACATAAATAAAGAAAGCAATGAGGTGTGTTTTGCTATAATAAAAAAAAAAAAAACAAGTTTGAGGGATTACTAGTTTCTAGAAAGAGAAAACACCTCTTTCTAGAGTTGTTCAGGTAAACCCTCTGTGAGGAGATGATTGGTATTTAAGTTGAAACTTGAAGTATAAGAATAGTTAGTTATAGGAAGAGTAGGGGGAAAAAAACTCTTAAAAAACTTTTTAAAAGAAAACTGTGTGTGTAAAGAGTGTAAGTCATGAAAAAGTGTTGCTCTGTGGAAATGAAAGACTAGTGGGCCTGGAAAGATGAGATCAGAGTGCAAGTATAATGTAGAGCCTTGAAGGTTATTATAAGGAGTTTGGATATTAATCTATATGCAATGGGAAGCCATTGACAATGTTCACCTTTGTGTTTCCATATGACATGATGGCTCTGGTTCCTCAGTGAAGACTAAAGTGGATTGAAGAAAAATATTAAGAAAGGAGACAAGAGGTTGTTGAATACACCAGGTAAGAAAAGCTGAGGGTATGAATTTTTCATATAATTTGGAGGTTGAATTAAGAGAATTTTTGCTCATAAATTGAATGTGGATGATGAGACAAAGTCAGAATCAAATATGGCTCAGATTCCAGGCGGAAGCTATGGCATGTATGATGAGGCATTCATCAACACTGAGAAAAATGCTATCAAGTTTTATAATAGTTAAAGTTGATACATTGATGTTACCTGACAATGAAAAATTCCAAGGATAGTATTAAGGAAAATATTTTCTTTTGGGGGTCAGCTTTTCACTATTTAGGTCATGACAAGTAGTCTACTACATATTATCTGATAGATACTTTTATTGTTCATTTTCTAGCACTGAACAGGAAGTTGAACTACCTTCTTTTGAAACATGAGACGTCTCATATAAAATAAATATGTGAGATCTGAAGGAGGCATGAAAAATTCATAGCTGCCTCACACCTATTTCTCACTCGACTTTTTCTTCAAGTCTGAGCAAAACCTTTCTGATATTTGTTGTGTTGTAATTAACATAAAATTATTGGAACAGCTTATAAAACCTCAAAATATCAAGAATTGCTGAGTTACAAATCCTGAGAAATAGATGATTGAAATTACATTAAGTCAGAAATCTAAGGAAGACATTAGTTATTAATGTCAAAAGTTAATTTGACAATATATTTTATCTCTCTCTGTCTAGCCAGCCTAGCACAGATAGCTCCAATGATTCTGACCTCTTAACATCCATACTCTTATGTAGTCAGTCCCCTCCAACAATGTCTCAGGGCTGGTTTCTGTTACCAATAGAATATGCTAGGAGGGATGTCATGACACTTCTGAGAGGAGGTCATTAAAGGTATTGTGGCTCTTCCTCTTTCGTGAAGCCGTATTTCTGGGAAAATGAATTGTCAGGCAATAAGACGTCCACCCCGGTAAGAAACTGGTGTCTGGAGCTAGTCAGAAACTAAGGCATCCTGCTAATAACCAGGTGATTGAACTAGGAAGCAAATCCTCCAGGCTTCAACAGGCTTCAGATGACTACCGCTGTGGCCAACATCTGGACCAAGACCCCATGAGAAAATCTGAGCCCCAATTACCAGCTAAGCTGCTTCCAAATTTCTAGCTTAAAGAGGCTGTGAGACAATAAACACAAAGTTTTTAGGTAAATTGTCATATTCTGGACTAACTTAAAGAAAATAATGACTTTTTTGAGATTAAAGTCTACTGAAACTGTCAAATATGTCATTTTATTTCTTTTGAGACTTTCGGTTAATTCCTGTTTTTGTTATGGTGTATCATGAAGGGGAGATAAGGGAGCAAAGAAGCCAGGCTCACAGATGAAAATGTACCTTTGAGGAGGGATGGATGGAGCAGTTGTCTAAGAAGGATATATTAAGGCCTTCAATACAATTATGAAAAAACAAAGAGAGGGACAGTGCTGCCTAGATTGAATAATTATAGTTCTACTGTCTTATTAAAGAATTGAAAAACTGGGGCTAGAGAGAAGAAATGAGACAAATTGCAGAACCAATAGTAGGGTAGATTTGGAAGCCTGTTCTGCCAACACCAGATTCACGAGACACTTTATCATGAGAAAGAGGTGAGTGAGCAATTTTGGAAAATATGTGGCATAATCTCATTGAAAAAAATCACAATGGAGATTTACACAGTAAAGAAACCTATTTATCTTACTCTCTCCCTCTTGCTACTCCATAAAGTGGGTGGCTTAAACAATAGAAATGTATTTTCTCATACTTCTGGAGTCTAAAAGTCCAAGATCAAGGTGTTGGCAGGCTTGGTTGCTAACTGATGCCTCTCGCGTTGGTCTGCAGATGACCGCCTTCTCATTGTGCACTCACGTGGCTTTTTCTCTGTGGGCTCTCATTCCCTGGTGTCTCTTCCAGTATGGCCTAATCTCCTTTTCTTATTGGGACACTGGGCATATTGGATTAGAGCCTAACCCCATGACCTCATTTAATCTTAATTACCTTTGTAAAGATCTTTATCTCCTCAGGGGGCCACGATTCAGTCCATAATACCCACTTTTTCTAAAATGATTTGACTATGGTAACTTGTACTCAGATGAAAGGGCATTTCTGATGTCTAAGAATTCATCAAATCGGTTCCCAAAGTATCTTTGGTTTGGGGAAAACAAAAGTAATCCTTACACTAAAATTTTCTCTAATAAACCAGTCACTTAAAAGTCACCATCTACTCCAATAGTATGCCATACTTAACAGGAGAATTTATGCCTGCCCATCGTGATCAACACGTCAGTCCCCTAGCACAGTCGGGAAAACAGAAATCACGCTGCTCGTTTCAAACAGGTGGAATTCAAACCAGAGAAATATTTCCAAACTGTTGAAAGTACTGCAAGAGCAAAGGCAAATCCAGGGTAACTGGAGGAGCAAATGAAAGAAAGGTATCAGTGAGATGCTGCCACACTCCTGTTCTGCAACCCACAAACCTGCAATTGCTGCTACATTTTGTAGACTTTGTTATAGTTGGTTTGGGGTCCACTCCACCCCCATCCCCTCCCACACCTCCCCCAAATACAACCAGAGAGTGTGCTACCTCTACTCAGGCTGCAGGAATCCAAACTGACCCAACCTCCTGCTGCCACAGGGCAACCTCCAGCAACCACCTACAAAGAGAAAAGACAGAGGGTTCTCTCCTCTTTCTGCCTTGTGATTTCCTACCACTATTTCCTATTGGAGGTGCCTAGAGGAAGCCTTCAGCAAGCCAGACTGGGAAATACAGTTTGAGACTCCCAGCCCAGCAGTTTGAGGTTGACAGACACAGCAGTGGCAAATCTATGGCCAACTGATTGTGTCGTACAGTTAAACAAAACAAACACAGTGCAATCCTTGCGAACAAAATGAAAATGATGCAATGACTGACTGAATATCAAAAGATTAAGAAGCATATAAGAAAGCTGATTTAGTTTTCAGATATTTCTGCAAACATGATCCCCTTCACAGGTTTTTATAAAAGCAAATGTGGTGTTCAGGATGTGATCTCATACTACTTGGTGGTATTAGTAGAAAACTTTTGAAAAAATTACAATGTTATCATTTATTTTAAAAATTAGTACATTTTAATACTAACCAAAATTGTCTTAAATAGATAATGCTCCTGACTGATTTTCATTGTTTTTAATTTTATTTTGTAAGATACAGGAGCAGTTAAAATATTAAAATTATTTACTATGCGATTAAATTCCCTTTCTAAGTGTATACAATTAAATTGGACTTTTCTACTAAGTTAGCTGAGGTAATGGGAACTTCTGTAATGCCTACCAACATGCTTCAAAACCAGTTCCCACTAAATATATCTGAGGAAGACTGGTGTAAGAACAGCAGTCAGATTTGCCACAATGACTACTTTTATATTAACTGGAGAAATTTGGTTTGCTTTATGACTGATGTGAATTTTCAGGATACTTTTTCAGGAGTATGTGATTAGCTACAGTGGTTTTATAAGGCTAAAATATAAGCTTTCTAGCCAATGATCGTGATATATTTGCAATGGGCTTTGGTTCAATATTGGTATGTTTGTTGCTTATGAGTTTCTACAGTTCTGTACATCCATGATTTAGAGTGAGGTTAGCCTAGAGTGTACTTTTGCAGCAATAAAATAATATTTTGTTGAAAATCTGTTCTTACCTTGTGTGTTTCAGTGATATCCACATGATTTTTTTTTCAATACTGCTATGAGAGGTAAGCAGATGGTTAAATAAATGCTTCGAGCATGTTAAAATTAAACCTGACATTTCTGATTACCTTGGCAGATACTGCCACTGATTTACCATGATGCAATTTTAAGATAAATGACTTTAGACTACTTATTTTTTTATGTAAAATTTAGTTTCAAAATTTTAAATTATTATTACATGAAACAATGTACTTGTATGATGACATACCTACTAGCTAATAATATGCTTCTTAATTTTTTCAAGACCATACTATTTAAAATTATGAAACTATTTTATGAGTTATAATTCAGGGTCTTAAGACAAATTAATACTCTCATAAACTTAGTAATGTTATCAAATTTATGACATTTTTAGTGAAATTCATGTGGAGTCAGATTTCTGAGCTGTGACCTTTTAGCCACGCAAACATAAGAACAGATTCTTAGGTGTTTCATTCCTGAAACTATGAGTAAGACAGGTTTGATTGTGCCAAGTAACTCATTAATCATAGGATGAATATGCAGGAGGCATGTGGTGATCCATCTGGCAAGAGACCTGGAGGAAAAAGAAATTTGCTCATCTCCACAGTGTCCACTTTGGAAGTAGGCGTTTTATCTCCGTCTTCACAAACTCACTATCTTCCTGGAAGAAAGAAATGGGCTACTTCATTTTTAGATGAACTGAAAGAATACCATGGCCATTCTGAACTTCGATAAGGCGGAGAAATAATCAGACATAGGACCAGGATTATGTATAAGAAGATTAACTGGCTTGGTTAGCTGTCACATATTGGATCAATAGTAGAGCTGCAGTTAATTGGGCCAGTATTTAATGGAAGATCTCTCTGCATGGTTATTAACTAGTGTCTTTATAATCCCCTAAATAGTTTTTTTTTACACATGATGGTAGCATTAATACACTTTGAAACTTAACAATCTACTTCAAATTTCTAAGACATAAAATATTTTTAACTATTAAAATAAGGGTTGATTTGTAAAAATGAGATGGAATTTTCCATAAACATATATTAAAAGGCTGCCAAGATTCTAAGTCAGCACTGAGGTTATAAGGTCCTATAAAAATTCGGTAAGAGACAGGCTCCAAGGGCTAGTTTCAGTGAGTAAGTGAGTTCTAGGGTCAAATATGTAACTGTCAATGTCAGAAAAATGATTCTGAGCTTCATGTTTGAAGTGTAGAGTGCGGCTATGCTTTTGAGTTATACATAGAAGAGAAAATGTCTCCACCAATTTTCCTAGGATGCAGCAGAAAATGAATGGTTGCTTATATCCAGAAGAAGAATCAAAGGCACACATTAAAGTTTGGAATCAGAGCCAGCCTCTGACCTGTAGCTGTTAATAAAAGACTTGATTTGGAAACTCTAAAGAACTTGGGATGCAGCAATTGATAATCTATTGAACAAAGAACAGAAAATCATTCACTCAAGTTTGCATCTCAAACAAAAACTACAAAATTCCCTAAAAAATTCTATACCATGATATGGAAACCCAAGATTCCAAAACAAGAAACAAGTAATTCAAGAAAATAGAATACAACAGCTGAAAAAGGTGTTAAATTGAGTGTGATTAAAATTCTCAAATTATAGGCAGTGCCCTGGAGAGTCTCCCAGGCCAGTCTCTTCCTTCAACAGTGTTTGGATGGAACAGCCCCAGGGACTCCTCTTCTTCCAGCCTCCCGCCACTCTCCAGCCTCTTCCCAGTCACCACCTTCGGGCTCAAAACTACCTCAGCCATCCTCAGCCTCTGAGACCAGCCAACACTGTTGGGTTTGTTTGTTTGTTTGTTTGTTTGTTTGTTTGTTTGTTTGTTTTTACCTTAACTCCTTATTGCAGGAACAACCATCAGCTCCCAAAGTCGTAAGAATTTTTTCACCAAGGTGAAGGCTGCCGTCCACCGCCTGGCCAACCAGCATCTGCAGACCTCCAACACTTACCTCCTGCTGGACTTCTATTTCGACTATGTGACTCTGGGGGTCGTGGGCCACTTCTGGGAGTTGGCGGAGAAGAACTCAAGTAAAGATGCAAAACGGCCATGTTCTCTCCCAGGACCTGCCGAAGCCTTCCCAAGGCTAGTGGGGTGAAACTCAGGACGCCAGTGAAGCCGCCCTGGCCTTGGAGAAAAACTGAACCAGGCCTTTTGGAGCTACAGGCCCTGGCTCTACCCACACAGACCTCATCTCTGTGACTTCCTGGAGAACCACATCCCGGGGTGAGGAGGTGAAACTCATCAAGAAGATGGGCAACCATGTGACTCACCTCGCAGGCTGGCTGGCCCCCAGGCTGGGCTGGCAAATATCTCTTTGAAATGCTCATCCTCAAGCCTGACTAGGAATTGTTGGAGCCCAGAGGCCTTTGAGGGGTCCCTTTGCCTTCCCCTGGTGTCTGGCTTTTGCCTGAGCCTCTTTCCAAAGCTACTAGCCATTCTTTTAACCACCTGGAGCCCTCTCCCATGCATTGGACCAAATGAAAACAATAAACCTTCGGGCAGAAAAAAATCTGAAATTATAGGTGGAAGTGACATCTATTAGATGTTTTGAATTAAGAAGTAGGTGGGTTTTTAAAAGGATCATCTGCTAAATAAAATGTGTTAACTGGAAAGATGAAATAAATGATGGTTTTCACAAACTAAAGTAGAAATGTTGATTTAAGAGAGAAAATATAAAATCTATCTGCAGGCAAAGTTGAGAAATGAAAAAGAAAATATTGGAAAGAGATTATAATCCAAGTGCCCCTACACTGATGATTATAAAGATTTCCCAAAGGAAATAATAGAGAAAATGAAGGAGGGGAAAAAAAAGAAAGAAGAAGAAAACTACTAAAATTGTTCTGTAACTAAAGAATATGATTCTTAAAACTTAAAAAAATCAGAGTGTTGAGCTTACAAAGCAACTTAGGAGGCTAAACACAGAATGGCATTATTATAGTCATTAAATCTCAAGACCTTTCCTACAATAATATATAGAGCATATAGGCATAATAAATCTCTGCAACCAAACTAAATGGTAAAATAACCAACACCTAAATTGGAGTGGGTAGTGTCAAATCACCTACATCAGCAATATATCAATAGTGTCAGCAATTTTGTAGAAAGAAATGGAGAGATGTCAGAGGGCCTTATCACACCCCAGAAAACTAAACTTCCAGTTATGGGTTGAATTTTGTGCCCCCAAAACATATGTTAAGGCTCTACTTCTCTACTTACCAGTACCTCAGAATGTGACCTGTACAAAAAAAAATTTATACGCACACACTAGAAGCCCGATGCACAAATTGGTGCATGGGTGGGGGTCCCTCGGTGTGACCTGCGGGGATTGGGCCAAAGCTGGCAGTCCAATGCAGCCTGACACTCCTGCCTGCAGCTCCTGCTCATCCCAGCCCTGCTGCATCTGCCACAGGCTCGCGCCCAATCAATCCTGATTGGGAGAGGCTCGCGCTGCCACAGAGGCGCTCGCCAGCAGTGAGACCTGCATCTGGTGCCCATCCTGAGGGGAGTGGGGGGCGGGCCAGGACACAATTAGCCCTCTGGGCAGGTGGTGGGATGCCTTTGCTGGCCCAGGATCTGGATCCATCCTGCAGACGTTTGCACTGGTTGTCGGGAGCCACCTGGAAGCCGCTTATATATCGTTTTTCCTTGCTGAATGTCTAGGGAGGGGAAGTGGCTGTGGTGCCTGAAGCTGACTTCCAGTGATGCTGGCGGTGCTGTCGGGATCATGCCGTCAGTGCGGGTCCATCAGTGCCTGGCCCATTCTCTAGAGATTGGACCTGCAGGACTAATGAGGAAGTGAATGGCGGCCACCGGGCCACCGGGCTAGTGGGCTGCTGGGACAGGTGAGTCAGCTGAGCACCACTCCCACTGTTGGAGTGCACTGACCACCAGGGGGCAGCTTCTTCATTGAGCGTCTGCCCTCTGGTGGTCAGTGTGCATCATAGCAACTGGTCAATTGGTTGTTTGGTCGTTCAGTCACTTAGGCTTTTATATATATAGACTAGAAGCCCAGTGCATGAAATTTGTGCATGGAGGGGGGCCGTTCCCTCAGCCCAGCCTTCATCCTGCCAGCCTGGTTGCCCACAACTGCCCTCCCCTGCTAGGCAATTTGGTTCTGATTGGTCAGTTTCTATGCCAGTCAGCATCAAAAGCTCTGCCTCCTAGGTAGCCATTGGTTCTTCACAGCACCCACATTTGGTTCTGGTTGATCAGTTCCTATGCCAGTCAGCATCTCTCAAAGATTATAATCAGCACTTGGATTATAATCTCTTTCCAATATTTTCTTTTTCATTTCTCCACTTTGCCTGCAGATAGATTTTATATTTTCTCTCTTAAGTCAACATTTCTACTTTAGTTTGTGAAAACCATCATTTATTTCATCTTTCCAGTTAACACAGGGGCTATCTCTGGGCCTGATCAGAGAGGCGGGGCTGAGCAGCTGCTGCCTCCCCCCACCCCCACCCCCCCACCCCCGCCCCAGGCCGGAAGAGAAAGAAAAGCCCAGCTTCTGGCGAAGCTCAGAAAGAAGGAGGAAGAGAAAGAGAGAGGCAAGTACTGATCAACAGCTGCCACTGAGGCTGTGAATCAGACCCTGCCTCTCTCTCTTGGTCTCAGCCCCCTGGGCAGTCAGTGCTGGGTCGCCACGGCAACCCAGCACTGACGTAAGGACTTTAGGTTGATCAGCCTTTAGTTGTGATCGATTCTTACAACCCTGGGTTTTTATATATTAGGATGATATTAATATGTACACATATATGTGTCTTTCCATATATGAAGTCAAGTTAAAATGAGAACCTTTTGGTAAACTGTAATCCATTATAACTGGTGTCCTTATAAAAAGAGGAAATTTGAACACAAAATTCCATCACATAGGGAGAATGCCATGTGAACATGAAAGCAAGGATCAAGATGATGTATCTACAAAGTACACACCAGGAACTTTCAGCAAAGCATTAGAAACTAGAGAGAGGAATGGAACAGTTTCTCCCTCAGAAACTGTCCCCGCCAACACCATGATCTTGAACTTCCAACCTCCAGAACTATTGACAAGACACAGAGTTTTAGATACTTTGTATGGCAGTCCCAGCAAACTAATACAGAACCAGATATTAAATTGGCAGCAACTTGTTATGAAATGCTTAGAGAATCCATCTGAGAAAGAGGCTAGCTTTTCGGTGAGTGCAAGAGGACCACTAAAATGTCATTTGAGTCCTATAATCTCTTATTCATTGAAAAGCTTCTAAGAGAAAGAATGTCCATGTGGCTTGGTCTCCTAACATCTCTATTATATATTTTCAACTGTTTTTCTGCCAGAAGTTCTTATGGTTTCTTTCTCCTGTATCAGAATCTCTTCCTGGAAAAGGCTGGATTCTCAGTCTCTTGCTCTGAGCCCAGAATTGACAAGTGCCTCTGACAGAAAAACCAAATTCAGAATTTGGCCTAACAATTTGCCCCCACCCCCTTCTTGGTAATATTGGTCTTACTCATCGCGGCTGCTTGAGTAGCTCTCTGATGCCTTGAAAAATGTGATTTTAAAAAAATCCAATCTTTTTAAAATATATATTTGTATTGATTTCAGAGAGGAAGGGAGAGATAGAAACATCAATGATGAGACAGAATCATTGATCATGCCTCCTTCATGCCCTCTACTGGGGATTGAGCCCACAACCTGGGCATGTGCCCTCACAGGAATCTGTGACCTCCTGATTCATAGGTCAATGCTCAACTACTGAACCACACTGGCTGGGCAAAATATCCAACCTTTTTTAGACATGGTCAGGTAGCTAAGTGGATTGTAGCATCATCCCCATACACTAAGCTTGTGAGTTCCATCTCCAATAAGGGGGTTAGAGTAGGCAGATAGAAAGAGATGAGCTAGGAGAGGCAGCTGGGGCTTGAAGGAGTACATATGAGATGTGACAAATTGAAAACAGACCATAGAGGTGGCAAGACTCTATGTGAGGAGAAAAGGTTCTGAGCCCTCTGGATGTAGTCAACTGATGGCATAGGACCCAGGAGACTTGTAGCTTAAAGATATATATATATATATATATATATATATATATATATATATATATATATATATATATTGAGATATGAAGAAAGGGATGACTTGCTCCTTGACAAGCCTAGAGGTATAAATCCTCTAAACTCCCAAATATTGGTGCACTGGTTGGTTTCAGCTGGCTGAGTTCCCGCTCAGGTTCTAACAGAGTGTATTTCTTTCCTACAAATAAGTCCTCGCCTGCTTTTGCTGTTACTTGCTGTCTCTTGTTTGAATTCATTCCTACAAGCAAGACAAGAACTGGGAATGCAGAGTACTGTCTCTGGCCGAGACCACCCCAACCACCGCTGACAAGGACACATACAAGAAGCACCCAATGAAGCCGTAAATAAGTGGAACAACAAACTGATCTCTCTCTACACAAAAATCGATAACATTTTAAAATTCAGTCTTTATTGTCATACACCCAACTTTTTAAATTATTCTTTAAATTATTCATGATGGAGGCATTTGTGTACCCTAAACTACTCTATACTCAAAAGTGGAAGTTCGCATTGCCTCATGCTTGAACTAGTAAGATATATTCCAAAATAAATCTAAGATAGCCATTCTCTCTCTCTCTCTCTCTCTCTCTCTCTCTCTCTCTCTCTCTCTCTATATATATATATATATATATATATATATATATATATAGAGCTTTCCATAATTTGGGAGAAAGCATTCAATATTAAGTATGGTCTGTACATTTTTTATAGACTTTGCTAAAATTAATCAATTCAATGCAAAATCAAAAAGATAAATACTAGCCTGGCCATGTGGCTCAGTAATTGAGCTTTGACCTGGGAACCAAAAGGTCACTGGTTTGATTCTGAAGCAATACACATGCCCTGATTGTGGCTTGATCCCCAGTAGGGAGGTGTAAGAGGCAGTGGATTGATGATGTTTCTCTCATGGATGTTTCTATCTCTCTGTCCCTCTCCCTTCCTCTCTCTCTAAAAGTCAATAAAAACATTAAAAATTTTAAAATAGATAAATGCTATATTTGGTACTATATCCTAAAAAAGATTTAAATAAGTATTCAGCTACACAGTTTATAAACCTGTGTTGTTTCCTCCTTTTCAGGTGAATTTACTTCTTAGTCCTGTATCTCAAGAATTACTATCTCAAACCATGACTCTCCTTAGAGTAAATAAAATCAAACTATCTCTCAGGTTTTTTTGCATTTAAATTCACTTAAAGGAGAAGAGAGATAGGAGTCTTGGTGTCCTTATTAGCATCCAGGTGAGCCTAATGATCTGTTTCTCTTTGAAGTGGCCCTAGATTCTGTGTTTGAGTTTCATATTATATTTCTTAGAACTCATAAAATATAAAACCAGCTATTGACTTCTCTTACTTGTTTCCAGACTTAAAAAATGTAGGATGTCTCCCTCATCTCCTATGTTTAATACAAAGTTTCAATTCAAGGATCAATTTGTGATATATATATATAAAATTTGAAAACATTTTTATTATCCTAAAAAGAAACCTTGTACCTATTAGCAGTCACTCTCCATTACCATCCCACCCCAATCACAGCCTTAGGCATCTACTAATTTACTTTTTGTCTCTATAGATTTGCCAATTCTGTATATTTCATATAAATTGAATTATATCATACTAGAGGCCCAATGCACAAAAATTCATGAAACAGTAGGCCTTCCTTCCCCAGGCTGCTGGCACCAGCTTCCCTCCAGCACCCTGGAACTGGGCTGCTTCCCTCCTCTGGCCACCGCAGTCACCAGGGACCTGGGCTGGCTTCCCTCTGGCCCTGGCTTTGTCAGGAAGAACATCCAGAATGACATCTGGTCTAATTAGCATATTACCCTTTTATTATTATAGACATATTTTTTTTTATTACTGGATTCTTTCACTTAGCATAATAGTTTAGGGCTCACTTATAGTGTGTATCGATACTTCATTCCTTTTGTTTTGTTTTGTTTTGTTTTGTTTTGTTTTGTTTATCCTCATCCGAGGATATTTTTTCATTGATTTTTTAAAATTTTTTTCTTTATTGATTAAGGTATTACATATGGGTCCTTACCCCCATTGCCCCCCACACCCCCTCTAATGTCCTCACCCCCTGGTGTCTGTGTCCATTGGTTAAGCTTATATGCATGCATACAAGTCCTTTGGTTGATCTCTTCCTCTTACCCCCACCCTCCCCTACCTTCCCTCTGAGGTTCAATAGTCTGATCGATGCTTCTCTGTCTCTGGATCTGTTTTTGTTCACCAGTTTATGTTGTTCATTATATTCCATAAATGAGTGAGATCATGTGATATTATTTATCTTTCTCCGACTGCCTTATTTCGCTTAGCATAATACTCTTAAAATTCCATCCATGCTGTTGCAAATGGTAAGAATTCCTTATTTTTTACCATAGCGCATAGAATTCCATTGTGTATATGTACCACAGTTTTTTAACCCACTTACCTGCTGCAATCCGTTTTACATTAGGAAACTTATCCTAAGAAAAAAAAGGGACAGGAACACTCTAACGTTCCCCCAACTCATCCCACCACACCCCCAAAATAGACACTTTCCTCCTAAAATTTATTTGAATGTACTACAATTCAGTTCACGGCAAAGATTGCCTAAATGATACAAAAGATAAGCACAAACTATTTATTTCCTAATTTATTATTTCATTATATATTTTTTATTTTTATTTATCAATTAGTAATAAGAAAATCATTATAGTAAATTGACAATTACTAGTTTCTTATAACCAGTCATACTTGCAATTCAGTTTAATTTTTTATAAGTTGTTTGGGTTCAAAATAGGATTATTTTCCACACATAATATGGAGGATTTGGCACATAATATTCATGAACAATAAAATGAGTTGGTGACTAATTCCCTTTTCTGCTACTAGACTGGAAAATTTCCCGTAAATTTTATTTGTGTTCCCCTGTTTGAGACAACCATCTGCTTAGCCTTCATGCCATTTTGTGTTTCAGCCAAGATGAAATTACAATTGACAGAAGTATCTACTATATAAAAGTAGCACAGATAATTGGGGAGTAGAATGTAGTGTGCAACATGCCTTGCATCCGGTACCTTCATTATGACAGTGTTCTGAATTTAAGCATTTCAAGAGTTGATGAGAATTAGTTTATGCTGCCTTTCCTGAAGTGCTAACAGAGTGTTTAAATATAATGATACCGCATATTGAAAATGTATTAATATTTATTTAAGTGAAAAGATTAGCAATTTAAAGCTTATACTATAAAGCATTCTTTCCAGATTGAGAAAAAAACACTGTTAGATATTTTTTCTTCCCTTGTTACAGATATAAGATTCTGAAACAACGTTATTATTTAATAATAAACATTGAATTAAACATGACTTTAATGTCAAAGGTTTAAATTATCTCTATAGGGACTAGCTCTAGTTCATGGTCATAGGGGAAACTGAGCTTTCATTTTGTTGTTATGACAAGAAAATAGCAAAGGAATGGTAATATGTCAAACACTAATAACATGCTATATCAAATTTTTAAAGATAGAAGAAAAATATTCTATAAAGTCTATTAAAGTATATTTAAGTAAAAGTTAAAATTGATTGCATCAATCATTAAAATAATCTTTAATTTGCCCTTCTAATCATCTGGCTTTAAGCATCTATATATATCCTATCTAATAAAAGACAAAAAAGGTAATTGATGGTACTTTGCTACACTTCCCATTGGCTAATCAGGGTGATATGCAAATTAACCACCAACAAAGATGACGGCCGGCAGCCAGGCAGCTGGAGTGAGCAGGAGGCTTGCTTGCTCCAGTGATGGAGGAAGCCAAGGTTCCCCACCTGCTGCAGCCTGGCTGTGAGCTCCGAAAGCAACAAAGTTTCAATTATTGAAGCTAAACAAACACCAGATACCTGCTTACAGCAGGCCATGGCCTCAGAGCTGGAGCTGGCTCTCAGCAACAGTGACAGCAACAAAGTTTCAATTATAGAAGGTAAATAAATCCCAGAATAAAAAGAAAAAAGAAAAAAAGGAGAGGCTGGAAGCTTCAGTCACCGGCCAGCCTGAAAACGGCCCTCAGCCCCTCACCCAGACTGGCCAGGCAACCCAGTGGGGACCCCCACCCTGAAGGGGGTGTGACCAGCTGCAAACAGCCATCAGCCCCTCACCCAGGCTGGCCAGGCACCCAAGCAGGACCCCCACCCTGATGCGGGACACCCTTCAGGGCAAACCAGCCGGCCCCCACCTGTGCACCAGGCCTCTATCCTATATAGTAAAAGGGTAATATGCTAACTGACCCTAACAGCAGAAAGACTGGGAATGACTGGTCACTGTGACACACACTGACCACCAGGGGGCAGACGCTCAATGCAGGAGCTGCCCTCTGGTGGTCAGTGTGCTCCCACATGGGGGAGCTCTGCTCAGCCACAAGCCATGCTGATGGCTGCCAGCACAGCGGTGGTGGTGGGAGCCTCTCCTGCCTCCTCAGCAGCACTAAGGATGTCTGACTGCAGTTTAGGCCTGCTCCCCACTGGCAAGTGGACATCCCCCGAGGGCTGCTGGGCTGCCAGAGGGATGTCTGATTGCCATCTTAGGCCCAATCCCCCGGGGAGCAGGCCTAAGCCAGCAGGTGATCATCCCCCAAGGGGTCCCAGACTGCGAGAGGGCACAGGTCAGGCTTAGGAACACTCCCCCCCCCCCCCGAGTGCACAAGTTTTTGTGCACCTGGCCTCTAGTATATAAATAAAAGTCTAAGCAACCAGCCCAACCAGTTGACCAGCCAGTAGATATGATGCTTACTAACCACCAGGGAGCAGACACAAACGCAGAAGCTGCTGAGCAACAGCAACTTTGCAGAGTGCCCTCTTGCACTCTAGGACCCTTCAGGTGATGTTGGACTGCTATTTTCGGCCCGATCACCACAGGTCAGGCCGAAGGACCCCACCTGCCAGAGGGATCCCACTCACCCTGCAAACACCCTTTGAGCCCCGGCGCCGCCCCAGATGCAGCCGGACAGGGATGGACCGCAGGAGGTTGGCTCCAGGGTGATTTTGGCCTGTCTTGTCCAGTCCTGCCTGTGGGCCACCTTCTAATTAATTTCCTTTTAATGTGCATGAATCCATGCACCAAGCCTCTAGTAGGTAATAAAAGACACACTCACACAAGATCTGTCCTAACAATGGCACCATTCTTAATGAGGAGGTTTTATAATCCATTTAAGATTGGTCATTTAAATGCAGCTGTCACCTCTTTATGAACAGTTTCAGAAATTCTTTCAACTACCATCAAAAAGGAAATGGTCACTGCACATTTATTGCTGTGAAACTATATTATAAAAACCATCTCTGAAAACAATTGATAGGGAAGGCTCTAAAATGAACCATTAAAACCAGAGCTTTTTCTATACAAAGAAAAATAACTAAATTGTTTTATATATACTGAAAATAACATTGTTTTTGATGAACACAAGGAAAAACTAATTGGGTCTGAGGACCTAAATGAGGTATTACTATTTGCAATTATATATATACTAGAGGCCCGGTGCACAAAAATTTGTGCACTCAGGGGGGAAAGGGGGGTCCCTCAGCCCGGTGCCCTCTCGCAGTCTGGGACCCCTCGGGAAATAATGACCTGCTGGCTTAGGCCTGCTCCCGGGTGGCAGAGGGCAGGCCCAATCCCTAGGTGCAGCCCCTGGTCGGGCTCAGAGCAAGGCCGATTGGGGAGTTGGGGCGCCGCCCCCTGTCATGCACAGAGCAGGGCGGATTGAGAGGTTGCGATGCCACCCTCAGTCATGCTCAGGGTAGGGCCCACTGGGGGGTTGGGGTACCGCCCCCTGTCATGCACAGAGCAGGGCCCATCAGGAGGTTGAGGAGCTCCCCCCTGTCACTCACAGAGTAGGGGCGATAGGGGAGTTGGGGCACCGCCCCCTGTCACACACAGAGCAGGGCGGATCAGGGGGTTGGGCGTCACCCTCTATCACCTACAGAGCAGGGCCAATCAGGGGGTTGGGGAGCTGCCACTGTCACACTCAAGGCAGGGCCGATGGGGAGGTTATGGCTCTACCCCGTCACACACAGAGCAGGGCCCGTGGGGAGAGTGGGGGTTGGGGCGCCGGACCCTGTCACACACAGAGCCGCAGGGCAATCAGGCAGTTGGGGAGCTCCCCCGTATCAGGCACAGAGCAGGGCTGATCAGGGAGTTGGGGCGCCTTCCCCTGTCACGAACAGAGCCTCAGGGCGATCAGGGGGTTTGGGTGCTGCCCCCTGTCACGCTGATCCCGGTGCTGGGAGGCATATTACCCTTTTACTATATAGGATAGAGGCCTGGTGCGCATGTGGGGGCTGGTTGGTTTGCCCTGAAGGGTGTCCTGGATCAGGGTGGGGGTCCCCACTGGGGTGCCTGGCCAGCCTGGGTGAGGGGCTGAGGGCTGTTTGCAGCTGGTCACACACCCTTCAGGGTGGGGGGTCCCCACTGGGGTGCCTGGCCAGTCTTGGTGAGGGAATGATGGCTGTTTGCAGCTGGTCACAAACCCTTCAGTGTGGGGATCCCACTGGGGTGCCTGGCCAGTCTGGGTGAGGGGCTGAGGGCTGTTTTCAGGCTGGGGGTGACTGAAACTCCCAACCGCTCCCTTTTTTCTTTTTATTTTTTTATTCTGGGCCAGCTTTAGCTCTGAGGCTCCAGCTCTTAGGCCTCCACTCCTGAAAGCAGGTATCCGGTTTGTTTCAGTTCTATAATCGAAACTCTGTATCAACTCCAGCTCTGAGATCCCGGCTCGCTGAAAGCAGGTTTCTGGGGTTTTGTTTAGCTTCTATATTTGTTACAATGTTTCTTAAACTGCAGGCTCAGAGGCTGGCAAGGCAGGCGGGGAATGTTGGAGTCCTCCGTCACTAAAGCAAGCAAGCCTCATGTTAGTTTCAAGCTTCCTGGCTGCCGGCCGCCATCTTGGCTGGCAGTTAATTTGCATATCTTGCTGATTAGCCAATGGGAAGGGTAGGGGTCGTATGCCAATTACCATGTTTCTCTTTTATTAGATAGGACTAGTGGCCCGGTACATAAAATTCATGCATGGAGGAGGGCGGTTCCCTCAGCCCAGCCTGTACTCTTTCCAATCAGGGATATCCCTCTCACAATCTGGGACCACTGGCTCTTAACCGCTCACCTGCCTGCCTGCCTGATCACCCCTAACCCCTCTTCCTGCCTGCCTGATAGCCCCCAACTGCCCTCCCCTGTCGGCCTGATCTCACCCCCAATTGCCTCTGCCTGCCTGATCACCCCTAACTGCCCTCCCCTGCCGGCCTGATCTCTCCCCCAACTGCCCTCCCCTGCTGGCCTGGTTGCCCCCAACTGCCCTCCCCTGCAAGCCTAATTTCGCCCCCAACTGCCCTCCCCTGCAAGCCTAATTTCGCCCCTAACTGCCCTCCCCTGCCGGCCAATTTGGTTCTGATTGGTCGGTTTCTATACCAGTCAGCATCTCTAGGCCTATCTCTGATCCTGATCAGAGAGGCAGGGCTCATTAGCAGCCCCTATGGAGGCCCAAGAGAAAGAGAGGAGTGGCTGCTGGGAAAGCCGGGAGAGAAAGAGAGAGGCAAAGGCTGATCAACAGCTGCCACGGAGGCTGTGGATCAGACCCTGCCTACCTCTCCTGGCCTCTTTCTGGGCCTGATCCGCAGCCCCTTAGGCAGTCAGTGCTGGGTCACTGCTGCCGTACAGGGTGACAATCAGTGCTGGGTCGCCATGGCAACCCAGCACTGACTGCAGGACTGACTTCCACTGTTCAGTCAAGCCTTCAGTCAGTGCTTATGGACCCTAAGTTTTCATATATTACAATATACATACATACACACACACATACACACACACATTATATATATAATACAATCTAAGCTTTTGAACATTTAAAGATATTTTAAGGGATTGCAAAATGTCAATTACATGGAAAAATTAGGTGATAGATTTTTTTTTTCTTTTGTAAAATAAATCTGTAATTAGCTACATGCATTTTATTAACTGAACATGTTAGTTTTGGTTAGGGACAGACCACCCATAGTTTAAAATATTTTTCTTAACTATAGTAATATTAAACACACACACACTAGAATTTCTGGAGGTTTGGTAGGCCAACACCCCTGACTACCAGTGAATATAATTTAAAAATATATAACTAATCATATAACCATAAGTTGATTATCAGAAACAATTAAACTACTTCCAATGGAATAAAATTTATACTGACACTGACTTTCTATGAAAAAATGGACATCAGAAAGTAGTGGAATGATATTTTACTTCATACTCACTTGTTTCTTCACAAACATCTTGAAAGTATGAGGTAGGAAAAAGAAAAAAAAACATTACCAACAACAGTAGTAAGCAAAGGTTTTGTTTCAAATGAAATCTTACTAAAACACATTCTTAAGTAGACAGTGTGTGCAGAAGAAAATAATGCGGAAGGAAAATTCCAAGATGCAAAACAAAAAAGAACAAAATAGCTATAAATAAGTGCACAAATCTAAGAAAATTTGTGAAAACCACAATAATTAACTCCTCTGTGGTTTTCATAAAGAAAGAAATAATAAACATAATAAAACTAGCATATATATGTCAAGTGGTATGTTTGACATTAAATTATTCTCAGGTTCATGCATTAAGGAAGAATAGTAAACATATGGACTAAATTTAGACTTTGATGACCTAAGAATTAATGCTAAAATAACTAAAATAACAACAATAATTGTTGTTAATATAATATAATATATTATATTATTATAATAAATATAATATGTAGTAGAAAAACAATAGATTGAAAAACTTACTCTGATCATCAAAAGTACGTCATTGAAATGATGGTAGGGTTTAGAAATATACTGCTATAGAACATAAAAGTTCAGACTGTAAAATAATAAATTCAAATATGTCATTGATTGCCATGTATACATAATCCAGCTAAAAGAAAACTCTGGCTGCTATTTATTAATGGGACACTCATTATAAAGTTTGAATCAAAATTTATGCACACAGAAATATCAAATAGAATGAAAAAAGCCATGTCAAGAAAAAGAAGAAAAAAGTAGTCAAGCAAATACTAAACACTAACTTTAAAAAGAAAATCATTTAACTATATTAATATTGTTTTGTGACATGATGTCTAAATTCATGCCAAGTCCTGCGAGAGATATCTGTGCTAGAGATGCATTTTAGGGAGTTGTCTGCATATAGTAATATTTAAAGCCACAGGACACCAAGCGAGTTAACTTTATAAGAAGAAAAGATAGCCAGGACTGAGCACCAGAAATCAGATGTTTTAAGAAGTCAGAGAGATGAGGCAGAAAGAGCAAAGAAGATGAAAAAGAGAGCATTAGTTTGAAAGAAGGACAATGAGGAGAATGTGGTCATCTGGAAGTCAGATGAAGAAAGTGTTTTAAGGAGGAAGGTTGATGAACCACATCAAAGTCTGATCATAGATCAAATAAAATTAGAGATGATGATCATTGATTAGACAGTAATGGTGAGGATAGTAATGATGTTGAAAATTCCTATGGTGTATTGTGTTTCCCAGTTCTCTTATATTATCAACTAGAGGCCCGGTGCACAAAAATTCATGCACTGGGGTGGTTCCTCAGCCCAGCCTGCTCCCTCTCACAGTCAGCAAGCCCTCAGGGGATATCCTCTTGATGGCTTAGGCTCACTCCCTCTGGGAGGAACCTCAGCCACAGTCTGGGCTCCCTCTGCAGGGAGGAATGTTACACACTAAGTAACCAATGCCAATTAGTTGTTTCAAAGCAGAATGATAAGCACTATTGCTGAAATTCAAAGCATAACTGGTCAAAATTTAGACTATGAATATCTTTCTTAAACTAATAGTAATACACATAATCATTTCAAAGTAATATGTGATTAGGCTAGGGAAAGAGGTAAAAAATATAGGTCAATCAAAGAAATCTCTTCAATGAGTTCAGTTTCATCATCTATAAAACTGAAGGTACTGAACTAAATGTTTTCCATGGTTCCTGTCAGATCTAAAGTTCCTTGAGTTTTTAAATTATTTTGTTTGTGAGTGGCTCTTGAATGTTTTGAAAAACAACCCCTTTATATAGCACACTCTATATTCATAGAATGTATGAAAATGAAGGCTGCTTAACACCTAGTAGAAGAAAAGGATCTATAAAGTGTCCATATAGAAAGGGGCATTCGATCATCTAATAGACCCTGGTTCTAGAGGTTTGTTTTAACCTCTAGGGACATTTTAACACATGTCCAGGAAAGATCACAATTAAATATTTGATCTCCTTTACTAAATTCAGTGAATTCTGAATTTACAAGTAAATCAGGCAGAATCAGGCAGAAAATTGTTTATTCTTTCCCCTTGATGCATATTTTAACCAGAATGACTAGATTTTCTATGAGGAATTATAAGTATCTCAGAAATGCTTTCCAGGTAGTACAATTTTAGTGAATAAATAGATCAAATCTATTTCCTCCTTTTGCTGACAAGAGTTGTTAGCAGCATTTGCAGTGAGCGAAAATTATTGCTATGCTATCTGGAATTAGTACAATTTCTAGGAAGCTCCAAAAATTCTGGGCAGCGTGTGTGAATTTAAAGAGAATTTCAATTTCTTGATGCTGGTGAACTTTTGTCAAGCTTTCTCTAATCTATAAATAGCCCAATCCAAATGATTAGAGAGAGGGAAGTTGGACACATCTTTTAGCACTTCTGTTAAGTTGGAAATTTCATCTCCACTATTATCCAGTCATACCCAAAATGTGAATGATTTCTACAACCTCATGAAAATCATAACATAGATTCTGAATTTAAACTGCATATCATTGCTGTTTAAGTATCAAATAATTCTAAGACTGAATATGCACTTAGTGATCATTTATTCATCAGTGAATTGGACCAAAATATTTTTGATAAAATATTTATTTTTTAAATTACATTTTCGATAAATATATATCTAAGTATTATAAGTGGATATTAGAACATTTATAGTTCATACATTTTTAAAAAATATATTTTATTGGTTTTTTACAAAGAAGAAGAAAGAGGGATAGATAGTTAGAAACATCGATGAGAGAGAAACATTGATCAACTGCCTCCTGCACACCTCCTACTGGGGATGTGCCCACAACCAAGGTACATGCCCTTGACTGGAATCGAACCAGGGACCCTTCAGTCTGCAGGCCAACATTCTATCCACTGAGCCAAACTGGTCAGGGTTAGTTCATACATTTAAAAATATTATTTTTATTGCATTCTTCACTAAAGTGGCTGAAAAAAAGTTTTGTATGCATATATATGTGAGCCAAACGTGAGTACATGAATAAAAGTAGATTAGAAAGAGAATAAAAGTTTGGAGAGCATAGATTATTATGGCATTGGTTGCAGTAGGTTTCTCCATAAAATGACACTAATAAAATATTATTTTTAATGCAGAGACATTTACCCTTTTTATACAGCCTTTCATAAACATAATTAATATTTATATTACAAAATACATAGGTCTAACTTATTTTTTTAAAATTAGTTTTTGGTTTAGATTTCTTTCTTTAACCCATGAATTCCCCTTTCTTCCTATAACTTTTGGAACAAATGTAAGTATGTCAGCGTAGGGTGTTATGAGGGTCCTTTTTAAGGTACAATAATCATTATACTTCTGATCACTTATGCAGAAGTTCTCGATTCAGGCTTTGGGTGCTACCAGGAGTCCTGGGGAATTAATATGGCCTGGATGTCGAAAGACCTGACTGTATGATAAAAGGTGGGTATCATAGTTTGTTAGGAGGAGGTGCACAACTATGAGAACAGACAACATGAAGTTGCAAAAGGAGTTAAGTTATGTTTATTTTATAAAAGCAAAGTAAATATAATCCATATTCTATGAACAGCCAAGTTTAAATGCAGATCATTTTTTAAATGGTCATAGGCAAATGAGGAATTTTATTCAATACTACAAAGTGAATGAAAAAAATTGGTCTAATCAATCCACCATGTGAACCATCGCTGGATTAATATATTAAGTACATATTTTGGTCTTGGTCTGAGTTGTTAACAAAGACAGTTAGCTGAAAGGTCTATTATCTTTTGTGTTATTTCTATGGATTTGAACATAGATGTTATGTTCTACTATCAACAGTTGTGATGCCAAGAATGGGATAATTAAGGCAGTGATATCTTTCTTACGGTGTTTGGCACCCCACTAATTAAAGCTGGAAAAGATAAGTTCTTAATGTCAGACTATGTGTCTATATCCAAAAACCTAATAATCACTTCTGTTATTGGGCATGATAGACTAACAGGAATCAGATTAATCTTAATATCTAGAATAAAACATGAACAAAATACATAAAGTGATGCTTTTCAAATTTTGTCAATGATCACTAAGAGAACAAACACAGATGATGTGAGTGATACCTTGCTGTCTAGAGAGTTTCAAAGCAGCAGTATAGAGAGGGGGGGACCCAAACAGATTTTGGTAATATCCCTACTGAAGAAAGAGTTCAGAATTAGGAAGACAAAGTCAGGTAAAATTTACAGGGGAGAGTACTGGAGAAGAGAGAGTTGTGTGAGTGAGCACACACACACACACACACACACACACACACAAACACACACACACAGCCCTGGCCTCAGATCGAGGAGCTGGGGGGGGGGGAAAGGAGGGGCTGGGAGCAGTCAGAGCAGAGAAGCCAAGCCTCACTGCTGGGGCTGGACCAAAGGCCTGGGACCCAGGTGCTGGAGGGAAACCGGTGCCGGCAGCCAGGGGAAGGAAGGCCTATTGTGCAAATCTTCATGCAATGGGCCACTAGTATCTCTTATAAACATGAACCAAAAATTTTTAACAAAATTTTAATAAATTGAACCTACCAATATAAGGAAAGAATAAGACATTAAGACCATGTGGTATATTTCCCCCTTAGAAATGCAAAGTCAATGTGGCATTTGAATGTCAATATAATTCACCATATTAAAAAATATTGGAATGTATTATTGTCCTAATCACTTCAATAAGAAGGAAAAATAAACAAAATGGCATCAGATGTCAAAGAAGGAAATAACAGTGTCTTTATCCATGGAAACATGATTATCTATGTGGAAATTTCTAATGAAACTACAAATTAGATTCTAGGTTGAGCTTAGAAAGTTTATAGGGTACAAAATCAACATACACTAATTGATTCTATGTGGTGACACTAGCAATAATCAGCTGGAAATAATATTTTAATTAATATCATTTATAGTAACTTTAAAATGTTAAAATAAATTAGGTATATATTTGATAACAGTGTAAGTCCAGCACAGTAAACACTATAATATATTCCAGGAAAAATTAAATAATATATAAATAAATATGTCTATGGTTTAAAATAATTAATATTATTTAAATACCAGTTTGTCCATATCTCTATAGATTCAACACAATCCCTGTAAAATTCTCAGCCTGAAATATTGTAGATATTGATCAGTTTATCCTACAGTGTACATGGAAAGGGAAGAACCTAAGATAGCCAAGACAGTTTTGACAAAGAACAAACATGAAGGACTTATGCTTTTTGATATCAAAATATAAAACTTCATCAATGAAAATTGTATTATATTGGTTTAAAAGGACATAGAGATTACAGTATAGAGTGTCTGAGAAACATGTTATACATATAGGAGCTCACCAAAAATGTATGTATAATTATAAAGGCAGTGTTTATTAAAATACAGTTCATTTTAAAAATTAAGCTATCAGCTGTGAAAGTGTATATAGATTTTTGGGGGGATAACCTGTATATAGTCAATTGACTTCTCACAAAGATGCCATACAAATCACTGGGAAAGAGTAGTATTTCCAAAAATGAATTATTTTTTGAAATGCTGGAACAATTAGCTAGCCATATGCACAAATGAATAGCATAAATCAATAAACACACAAATGCTTGCATACATAGGAGACAATGAATCTTTTACTCACATTATTCACAAGAGTTAATAAAAATGTATCACTGACCTAAACGATAGAGCTAAACCTTTAAAACTTCTTGAGGAAAAATGTTACTCAAGAACTATTTTCAATAGCACACAAAAAGCAGAAAAAAGAAAAAAAATACTAAATTGAACTTCACACAATCTAAAACTTTCATTTCTAAGCTTCTGTTTAGAACACAAAAAGACAAACCAGACTGGGTGAAATATTATGTTATACCAACAAAGGATTTGTCTATAGAATATATAAACAGTTCTTATAATCTGAAATAATACATGATTTCAATAGATACTTGGCCAAAGAAGAAGGATTGATGACAATGAGGACATGAAAAGCAGCTCAGCATCATTGGTTATTGTGATTTTGTTGAATTAACATTTACCAAGTAGGTTCTGCCTTCTCCCACATCTCCCATGTCTGATGGTGAGCTCTGGTTTAACAAAAGACCCAAAGAATTAAATTAATAAAACAGTTTATTACTCAAGTCCTGAAGGAAGTACACAGTAAGCTTTGAGAGGCCACAATAAGTAAAATATTATAATCCTAATTTTATAACAGGGAGGCAAGGCGAGTGCAGACAGAGAGAGCAGCAGGACCTGGGATACATGCCTTTACTAGGGCTCATGGGCAGAGTGTTTTGGCCTGCTGTGCTAAGTCTGGATTGATCAATTAAAACCAAAAAGGGCTGGGTTTGACTAGACTCAGGGGGTCTTATGTAAGGAGTACACAAGGGAAGCCCTAGGGGAAATCATCAGAAGGGCTGTTGGGGAAATGTCAGGAATTTATATTTACTTGTGACTCTGGGCTGTTATCTATGTACTAGAGGCCCGGTGCACAAAAATTTGTGCACTCGGGGGGGGGGGGAGGGGGGGTCCCTCAGCCTGGCCTGTGCCCTCTCGCAGTCTGGGACCCCTCGGAGATAACGACCTGCTGGCTTGGGCCTGCTCCCGGGTGGCAGAGGGCAGGCCCAATCCCTAGGTGCAGCCCCTGGTCAGGCTCAGAGCAGGGCTGATTGGGGAGTTGGGGCGCCGCCCCCTGTCATGCACAGAGCAGGGCAGATTGGGAGGTTGTGATGCCACCCTCAGTCACGCTAAGGGTAGGGCCGATTGGGGGGTTAGGGCACCATACCCTGTCACACTCAAGGCAGGGTCGATGGGGAGGTTGCGGCGCCACCCCCTGTCACCCACAGAGCAGGGCCGATCAGGAGGTTGAGGCGCCACCACTCTCACACTCAGGGCAGGGCCAATGGGGAGGTTATGTCTCTATCCCATCACACACAGAGCAGGGCCTGTGGGGAGGGGGGAGCTCCCCCCTATCAGGCACAGAGCAGGGCTGCTCTGGGGGTTGGGGCCCCGCCCCCTGTCACACACAGAGCTGCAGGGCGATCAGGGGGTTTGGGCGCTGCCCCCTGTCATGCTGATCCCAGTGCCAGGAGGCATTTTACCCTTTTACTATATAGGATAGAGGCCTGGTACATGGGTGGGGCCGGCTGGTTTGCCCTGAAGGGTGTCCTGGATCAGGGTGGGGGTCCCCACTGGGGTGCCTGGCCAGTATGGGTGAGGGGCTGAGGGCTGTTTTCAGGCTGGGAGTGACTGAAGTTCCCAACAGCTCCTTTCTTTCTTTCTTTCTTTTTTTTTATTCTGGGCCAGCTTTACCTTGAGGCTTGGCTCCAGCTCTTAGGCCTCCATGAGGTTGAAAGTAGGTTTCTGGCCTTTGCTTACAATGTTGCGAATCTGCTGGCTGAAGTCCGGAGGTATTTGTTACAATGTTTCTTAAACTGCAGGCTCAGAGGCCTGCAGCCGCAGGCGGGGAACGTTGGTTTCCTCCGTCACTGAGGCAAGCAAGCCTCATGTTAGTTTCAAGCTGCCTGGCTTCCGGCCGTCATCTTGGCTGACAGTTAATTTGCATATCTTGCTGATTAGCCAATGTAAAGGGTAGCGGTCGTACGCCAATTACCATGTTTCTCTTTTATTAGTGTAGACTAGAGGTCCAGTGCACAAATTTGTGCATTAGTGGGGTCCCTTGGCCTGGCCTGTGGGATCGGGCAGAAACCGGCTCTCTGACATCCCCGGAGGGGTCTCAGATTGCAAGAGGGCACAGGCCAGGCTGAGGGACCCCACCAGTGCACGATCAGGGCTGGGGAAGGACATGGGAGGTTGGCAAGCCAGGGAGGGACCGCAGGAGGGCTCCAGGGCATTTCAGCCCATCTCAATCAGTCCTGATAGGCCAGACCCCAGCAGCAAGCTAACCTACCAGTCAGAGTGTCTGGCCCCTGGTGGCCAGTGAACGTCATAGCAAGTGGTTGAACGGCCTTAGCATATCATTAGCATATTATGCTTTGATTGGTTGAACGGATGACCGACGACCAGACACTTAGCATATTAGGTTTTTATTATATAGGATGAGTTTGCAGGAGTGGGCTAGTGTCAGTTTAAGACCCCAATAGGCCACTTGGCCAAACAAAACAGATGCTAAAGCAGCAATACTATGGAGTAGCTTAGATAATACTCGCATTAGTCATTAGGGACATGCTAATTAAATGTTATTTTATACCCACTTGAATGGCTGAACTAAAAAGTTTGGGCAAGCATGTGGAGTATCTGCTACTCTCATCTCTCCTGGAATGAATGTAAAATCTTACAACACTTTTGAATAATGTTTGGCAGTTTCTTAAAAAGTTAAACATACATTGAAGATGTGACCCAGCCATTTCACTCCTAGGTATTTCCCCATGAGAAATGAAAATATATATCCATGCAAGGGTTTGTACATGAGTGTGCATTGCAGCTTTGTTTGTAATAGTAATAAAAAACAAACAAACCTGGAAACAATCTGAAGGTCTGTCAATAGGTGAATTGATAAGTAAATCTGACATATTCACATTATGGAATACTACTGAGAAATTTTAAAAAAAGTTAAACATGCAACAACATGTACACATATAAAAATAATTATACTATATGAAAAAAGCCCACCAAAATATAGTACATATTGTCTGATTCTATTTATACATAATTTTAGAAAATGCAAACTAATCTAGTGATAGAAAGTAGACCAGTGATTGCCTGGGTGGGAGGTGGTGAGTTAAGGGATGTGTTACAAAAGAACTTTAACTTGGGGTGGGAATATTCACTATAATTGTGATAACTGTATACATGTAAAGTTTTCAAATTATAAACTTTAAGTATTTTCTTTTAATTGTACTATAACACTTCAATCAAACTGTAAATATAAGAAGGTAGTAATAATACAACCCTCTCTCATTAATTGGTAAAAAGTTTCAAGCCACTTCTTTTCTGAACCCAAAGAAGATAATTAAGCAAATGAAAATAAAAGGTGAATCCAAGATAGCAGGTAGAACCTCCAGATATATTCTATTTGCTCCCTGCTTTAGACTGCTTTTCTCTAATTTCATAATGGAGAAAAACTGAGGCCAAAAGAGACAAGTGACTTGTTTAAGTCATTCATCCAAGCCTGCATAAGTAGAGATAAAAGATTACAACTTAACCCATTCTGATCCATGCCCATGAAGTACACTTGCCATTATGCATGTCACCAGTGACATCAAAATAGTATTTTATCTAAGCTATCGTACCATAAAAGAGAGTCTGAAACTGAAAGCCGCTTTTGAAGAAAATAGCAAGTGATACTACCTGAAAAAAATAATCACTATTCTGATGTATGCAGACACTTCCATTTGTTCTTTTGAAGTTTCAATAACAAAAAGTTGTTTCTAGGTTGTTATTACTATTACAAGCAAAGCTGCTATGAACACTCATGTACAAACCCTTGCTTGGATATATGCTTTCAATATCATTTGTCCTCTTTTTTTCCTCATCTAAAAAGTCCTTTCCCAGTGTTCTTGCTCAAGGATTAGAGCACTGTCTTGTGAATAGCCCTTTCCTATCCTAATATCATCTTTAAGTAGAATTTTTTTAGTTGTGGTGTCAGAAGACAATCAAACTTCTTTGTTCTGTGTCCATATGAGTAACCATTTTGTTACCATCATTATCGTCATTACTGCCTAGTGTGTCATATATTAAGTTTTAATAAATATATAGATTTCTGTCTTAGCTCTGAAATCTGCCCAATGGTCCACTTATCGATAGAGGGATCAACATCAATTCCTTTTACTATAATTTTATGTAATAGAGCAAGACCCTCAATTTTTTCTTCAAATTTGCCTTGGCTAGACACCTGCAGAAATGATACATATACAGATAGAGAGTGAACTATCTGATTTGACCAGTAATAGGAGATTCTTATCACAATTAAATGATACTACAATTGAAGAAAGAGAATGAACCTTTAGTATTGTGAACCTTCTAAGACAGTGTTTCTCAACCTTGGCTGCACATTAGAATCACCTGGAAATCTTTTTAAAATCCTGATTTCTGGGCCTCATCCTCCGGAAATTCTATTTCTTTGTTATGGGGTGGGGCCATGAGGACCAGAAGTCAGGATTTTTAAAAGATTCCCAGGTGATTCTAATGTACAGCCAAGGTTGCGAACCACTGTTCTAAGAGGTTCTTTTGTTATATATTACTAGGGGCCTGGTGCATGAAGATTCGTGCACTGGGGGAGTGGCGGGGGTGGAGTGGGGGATCCCTCAGCCCAACCTGCACCCTCTCCAATCTGGGAGCCCTCAGGGGAGCCCTCTCCAATCCGGGAGTTTCTGTCTGACTTTGCAATCATATGAGCGAATTGTCTGAGACCCCCAACCCAGTTTGGTTTGTTGCTCACAGAATAATAGAGGCTTTTTTTTTCTTTGCTCAGTTGGTGGAGATTTCCTGGAAGTTTTAGGATATCTTCCCTTTAATTTTCCCTAGACACTCTGATTTTACTTATGTCTCTCACCTTTGCTTTCCCTCCATCCCCCACTGCGACAGTAACTTGCTCCAGGCTCACTCTGCTCTAGTGCAGTGGTTCTCAACCTGTGGGTCGCAACCCTTTCACAGGGGTCGCCTAAGACCATCAGAAAACACATATATAATTACATATTGTTTTCCTGATTAATCACTGTGCTTTAATTATGTTCAATTTGTAACAATGAAAATACATCCTGCATATCAGATATTTACATTAGGATTCATAACAGTAGCAACATTGCAGTTATGAAGTAGCAACGAAAATAATTTTATGGTTGGGGGTCACCACAACATGAGGAACTGTATTAAAGGGTCGTGACATTAGGAAGGTTGAGAATCACTGCTCTAGTGTCTAGGACAGTGGCTCTCAACCTTCTGGCCCTTTAAATACAGTTCCTCATGTTGTGACCCAACCATAAAATTATTTTCATTGCTACTTCATAACTGTAATGTTGCTACTGTTATGAGTCGTAATGTAAATATCTGATATGTAGGATGGTCTTAGGCGACCCCTGTGAAAGGGTCATTCGACCACCAAAGGGGTCGCGACCCACAGGTTGAGAACCGCTGGTCTAGGAGATCCGTCTGCCACCAAACTATGATTCCCAGCATTTCTGGTGCTCCCTGCACTCTGGACTTCCACTTCTGGTCCTGGAGCTGCCACCAAAACTACTATTTCCAGAATTCCTGGTGCTCCCCATGCTCTGGGTTTTCCCTGACCAAGGGAGCCACGTCCCCCCAAGTAGCCAGCTCTACCACTCTGCTCTGTGTATGCAAATTACCCGCCATATTTGTTGGGTCAATTTGCATACTCACTCCTCATTGGGTGGTGGGCGTGGCTTGGGCGTAGTGAAGGGATAGCTAATTTGTATGTTTCTCTTTTATTATATAGGATTATTAATCACGCTTAATTTTCAAAATATATGCCCCTTCAGAAAGCTCTAAAATCAAGATCTTTTGCGTAACTCTTAAAAATATCATTCTTTATTCTTTGACTTTTATTTTGGTATTTATTTGGCTTTTTCTGTGAAAAGGAAAATTGGGGTGGCAGGGGAGGCTTGCAACCTTGTTCAGTATCTGGTTAAAACTGTAGCCTTACTTCCCCACTCTGACTGACTTGGGTGGAGCTGCAGAGCCTAACCCCAGGGCCCCACCAAGACTGACTTGGGTGGAGCTGCAGAGCATGACCCCAGGGCCCCGCCACAGCTGACTTGGGTGAAGCTGCAGGGACCCTCAGGAGCCGCCACAGGAGGAGATATATAGGTCAGAGCCTCCCCACGAGTTCAGTTCAGGTTTTGGATCCGAAATTCCCCTGGACTAGCAGATCTACAAAACAAAGGTTAAACTTTCCTCCCTCAGAGTGCAGGCTGATTGTTCTCCTGTGCATTCTGCCACAACAAGGTTTGAATGATAATAAAAAGTTGAAAACTTGGGCCCTGGCTCCAGGGCTCTGTTGGTTGGAGTGTCATCCCATATACCAAAAAGGTTGTGGATTTGATCCCCATTCAGGTACATACCTATGTTGGGGGTCGATCCCCAGTTGGGGCTTGTACTAGAGGAAACCTATGGATGTTTCCCGTATCAATGTTTCTCTCTCCCTCCCTCCCAGCCTCTCTCAATAACATCAATAAACATATCCTTGAGTGAAGATGAAAAAAAGAGAAAGAGTTGAAAACTTGGTAAAAAGAAAGCCACAGACAAAAAACAGCAAAAAGTGCATGATGTCAAACCTAGACTTAATATCTGATTTAATTGCTGTTGCAACCTCTCCCAGAAATATAATCTTGATCAACCAGTCTGGAATTTTTGGTCAGCACCAATGAGGTCATCAGCCCCTTTGGCCCACTGTGTCCCCAGAAAAAGAAGAGGGAACCTGCATGATAAAAATCTTGCTGGTTCCCTTTCCCCCAAAATAAGATGCCCCCACCAAACAGTAATCCTTTCTTTTCTTTTGCTAATGGCTCCCTTGCCCTACCCTTCTTATAAAAACCTTCCATTGTTTGCAAAGACCTTGGAGTGTCTTTCTGATTGCTAGATGGAATGTTACTTGATTTATGAATTGCTTAATAAAGCCAATTAGATCTTCAAATTTATTTGGTTGAATTTTGACCGTGTCAAAAAACTACCTTTGGTTATTGTAATTAGCTATGCTTTTACCTCTCAAATATCTCATTCTATAAACTCAAACAGTAATCACTGTTGCTTGGTAGAAAGATCGCACAGGTCCTTTTCCTCCTGGCATATTTAGATGATATTATCACTAAACTGACAAAATTTATGTCACGGTTTATATCCTGGTCATCACTATCTTTGAAGTTTACATTAAACTTTGTGGATGGGCCTTCCTAACTAGTTTAGCTTGCTCAGGACCCATTACAAGTATCCTTATATTGATACGGGATTTTTTTGGACTGGAACACCCGGTGTTCCCCTGGGCAGGATGGCTTCCTGGATTCCTTGTCCGTAGAAATATATTGAAGAACAAGTACAGACTCCCACATGGGGAAAGGGAAAGAATCTCACAGCTCCAACTCCCATGTGGGGAGGGGGAAAGGGTCCCACCGAGTTCCTCCTTCCATGGTTTATAAAGGCTGCAAGTCCCTGTGTCCTGATATCCCCTCTGATTGGTCAATATTCCCTTTGATGTGGTCACTATAGCAGCTCCTGAGCTCAAAGGTCAAACCTCACATGGGACATCTGAAGCCCTCCTTCTTTATTTTGTAAATATAGATCTGTGGCTACTCCCAGTTTCCTTATTTTATGGAAATATAATTTCTGCCTTTCCCTTGTCTTATGGAAATGTAATTGCTGACTCCCCCAACTCCCTTGTCTTATGGAAATGTACCCTTTTGCAACTCTGTAGCCCTGTGTTTTTTTTCCATGGACTCCCAATTCTGAAAGTTCCCTAAATCTGCCTATCTCCCCGCTAAAATTCTTATTTCAATATCAAATTTATAACAAAGATACAGTATACTAGCTTAGTTTTTACACATTAAAACTTAAAGCTCACAATTCTTAAGTTATTTCCCTATTCCTGCAATTCAAGGCATCAAAAAAAATGTATACACACTTTGAATAATGATGAATCCCCAATGGGTTAAATCTGAAAAGAAAAGAAAATCAATTGAGCTATCAGCTGGTAAAGTGTGTACACATTTTTGGGGATACACTATTGTAAGGTCTGGGGCTGGGAAAATAGGGACTTTCCCGATCCCACCTGCTGAGTTGGACAAACAACCCAGAATAACCGAGCCACAGTTGTGCTGACATCCTGCTGGACAATAGCTGCCACCCTGGGACCCACCAGAACGACCAAGTAACATCCTGTTGCGCTAACATTCTGATGGACAATAAATGACCACCCGAGACTTATCAGGATGGCCAGGGTGCAGATGTACACACTTCCTGCTCATAAATCACCTGCCACAAGCTACCTCAGATAAACCTGATTGGTCCAACAGCAGCAAAATAATCTCTGCCAGGCATAGGCGGGTGTGACCCCCCCAGCCTGTGCCCCCAGACCGCGGGACCTCACCCGAGAGCTTTCAATAAACTCGATCTTTCGCTCTTACCCTGCTTGTCTTGGTCAATTTATTGGCTTCGGTCAGATTAAATCCTACATCTCAGATTAAACCTTACATTAAACATTACAACTATGTTTAGATTTATAACTAAGTGCTTTAACTAATATATTGTACAGTAACAGATTCATCTAATAAACTAAATAATGAAGAATTTCACAAAATAGCTCAAATAATCTCATTTATGTTAGAAGAAAACAGCATAGTTGTAATGTTTCTCTGACTCTTACCTTGATTTGGAGCTAAAGTAAAAAGTTGCAAATATAAAATGGCAATATGCTACTATTTTACATTAATGGAAATGAATATAAAGAATTTAAAAATGTAGAAATACATAAAATGAAATTCATGTTTTTATAAAATACTTTGTTTATAAATTATGTGTTCATAAATTTTGGATGAAGTGTAAGAGAGACTACAATTCCAAGAAGTAGAATGCTCTTGTGTTCTCAATCATTTTATACGGTGAATTTGTCTCCAACTTACCAGGAAAATATTCTTGTTCTAAGAACTTAGAACTGCAAAGGAACAAATAGCATGTTTTGCTTAATTCTCCACTAATGTTATACTCTAATAATAACATTAATGTTCATATTTTTAAATAGTTTTTCTTTATTCACGTACTGTTAAAAGCATACAACACAATAAATTGATTTAAGATGACAACAAAGGAAGTGTGCTTTTGGAATAGGTTCTGTTCCTGAAGTGAAGTAGCTGAGATAATTAAATAAATAAATCAATAAATAAATACTGATAACAGCTAACACCTATGTTTGAGTTATTTTTGTTTTTATTATTTTGGCTGGGAATTTCAGGAGTATTAAGCAGGATTAGTAAGAATAAATTTTTAATTTGTAAAATTTACCTTTGCAGAAATGAACATTTAAAATATGCAAATATTATCTTCCAGTCAAGATGGCAGAGTAGGTAAATGCTGTGCCCACTTCCTCCCATAATCACATCAAAATTACAATTAAATTATAGAACAACTGCCTTCTAAAACCACCTGAAGACTAGCTGAATGAAACTTCTATAATTAAAGATATAGAGAAGCCATGCCAAGACTGGTACCAGGGGCGGAGACATGGAATAAGGGGGTCCCACACTCACGTGTGGTGGTTAACAATCAGCAGGGATGTCTCAGCTGTTGGAGATGCCCCTGAGGAGTGAGGGGTCCCAGCCCCACATAGGACTCCCCGGCCTGGAGCACCAGTCCTGGAAAGAGAACCCCCACAACACCAGGCTGTGAAAATCAGTGGGGATACCATCCAGGTGAGAGGGAGGGCTGGTGGAGACCCAGGTATCCTCTAAAGGGGCCTGCACACAGACTCACTTGCCCTGAGCTCCAGTATTGGGATAGCAGTTCAAAAACAAAACACCAGGAACATATAGGTTGGAACTGAATTGTCTGATTTTAGTGCAAGGGTGGAGGGATAGCTATCTCAGGACTAAATTGCTGGCAGGCACCATTATTCCTTTGTTGGTTGCTCCCCTCACAGAGCTGAGGGATGAAGGTGAGTTCAATAGAGGAGTTTTCATCAACCTGGTTAAAACTGCTTGTCCCACCCTGATAATTCTCTGAGATTCCAGCCGACACACGATCCCAAACCTCTTCCAGAGGCTGTTTCTCACGGGCTGCAGCCTCAGCCCATGCGGTGGGCTTTCCTAAAACCTCTCAAAGGCCCATAACTGCAAACGAGCAGCAGCTGGACTTGGTGTGTCCGGTGCCTTTCGCAAGCAGCACGGAGCAGCACCAGTGGTTGCGAGCCACGGTCAGCAGCATAACCACTCCCAGGTGCCAGGAAGTCCAGCACAGGCAGCTACCAAGCCATGACTTTGTAACTTACACCAGGCGGCTTGTGCTGATTACAGATAGCGGCTGACCTGAGCCTGCATTGGATCTCCTCACAAAAGGCTCCAGAACCAACAAACCTGATAGTCAGCTTCAGACCACAAGAGAGCACCACCCATTAGCCCCACAAATGACCTACCCAAAGTGTGCCCTTGGTGAGCACCAAAGCCCTGCTAAAGCACGTCCCACACTATGGTGGTAGCCCCTGCACAACTGATTGTCCAATGTAGTCATGGCCAGTCCTCACAGGCCATCAGCCTGAGGGTCAATCCTGCCTACTGACATGCCAACCGCAATCAAGGATAAACTACAACAGTTGATCCTCACACAGCCCACACAAGTGACACCCCTGCACACCTGGCTCAGTTGACCAGGTAGTCTTTTGTACCAATGGGCCCCATAGGACACCTACTAGGACATCCTGCCAAATCTGAGAGACACACCACATATACCTAATACCGGGATGCAGCCAAAATAAGGAAACAAAGAAACATGTCCCAAATGAAAGATCATGACAAAACTCAAGAAGAAGAATTAAACATATTGGAGGTAAGCAATCTACTAAATGAGAAGTTCAAAACACTGGTTATAAGGATGCTCAATGCACTAAAGAAAGAATAGATGAAATCAGTAGGATCTTACACAGAGTGATAGAAACTATAAAAAAGAACCAGTCGGAAATGAAGAAAACAGTAACTGAAATGGAGAATGCATTAGATGGAGTCAAGAGCACATTACATGAAACAGAGCATCAGATCAGCCATCTGGAAGATGAAGTAGCAGAAAACACCCAAACAAAACAGCAAAATAAAATAAAATAAAATAAAATAAAATAATAAAAAGCAAGAATAGTTTAAGGAAACTCTGGAACAGCATTAAGTGTAACAGCATTAGTATAATAGGTATATAAGAAGGAGAAAAGAGAGAGCAAGGAATTGAAAACCTATTTGAAGAAATAGACTTACCATTCCAGGAAGTACAGAGAGTCCCAAACAAGATGAACCCAAAGAAGCTCACACTAATATACATCATAATTAAGTTGACAAAAGTTAAAGATTAAGAGAGAATCTCACAAGCAGCAAGAGAAAAGCAGTTTAATTACCTACAAGGAAACTCTTAAGGGAACTTTCATAATAAGACTGTCAGCTGATTTCTCAACAGAAATTTTCAGGGCAGAAGTGATTAGCAAGAAATATTCAAAGTGATGAAAAGTAATAACCAGCAACTGAAATTATTCTATCCAGCAAAGCTATCATTTAGAATCAAAGGACAAATAAAGAGCTTCTCTCTCTCTCTCTCTCTCTCTCTCTCTCTCTCTCTCTCTCTCTCTCTCTCACACACACACACACACACACACACCAATGCAAACAAACAAACAAACATAAGAATTAAAGGAGTTCATCAACATCAAACCAGTATTCCATGAAATGTTAAAGGGTTTTCTTTAAGAATAAGAAGAAAAACAGATTTAAAAATATGAATAACAAAATGGCAACAAATATATATCTATCAATAATGGAGTCTAAAAAACGAACAAGCAGAACAAAAACAGACTCATAGATACAAGGAACATTTTGACAGTTGCCAAATGAAAGGGGTTTAGGGGGAATTAATGGAAAAGATGAAGGGATTAAGAAGTACAATTTGCTTGTTACAGAATAGTCTTGAGATGTAAAGTATAGCATATAGAATATAGTCTCAATAATATTCTAATAACTATGTATGGTGTTGAAAATAAGATTTATTGGTACGATCACTGAGCACATTATATAACGTCTACACTTGGATGTACACCTAAAACTAATATATTATATATCAACTGTAATTAGAAAATAAAAAATGATTTAAATTAAAATAAATAAATAAATAAATAATACAAATTAATTGAAGGATTTTAAGAAAGAGAGCAACTAGTCATATTAAAATAAATTTTAGACTGTTTAAAGAATGATAAATGAGGACATGATTTAGGAAGCTATTGTAATAATTCAGAATCACCAGGATTAGATGTAGAAGCAGGGGAAAACAAGTTTCAGATTTCAAATTTGGGAGTTATGAATTTTAGATGCCTGTGGGACGGCTACATGGAATATCAGCTATGTAACTGGGTATGCAAATTCACAAGGGTAGCTTAGCCTGAAGGTAAAACATTAGGATTGTTCTAGTTCAGAATTCACTTTTTAAAAGAAATCTTTAATAATAGATACAATAACCTAAAAATAATTTGTGGTGAGAAAAAGGAAGAATGTACAAGACAGAGCCCTGAGGCAATTTGATATCACTAAGGAGAAAGAGTAAAGAAGATTTAAAAGAATATGTTTGAAAGATAAGAGGGAAATCAGAAGAGCAAAATGTCACTATGAAACAGAGTTACAGGCTGAATGACAGTTCAGTCAGGAATGAACTGCATACATGATGGTGGTCCCATCCTATATAACAAAAGCCTAATATGCAAATTTTCCCCTCAACCGGGAGTTCAACTGGGAGTCTGACCAGGGGGCAGGGCCAGCCATGTACGAATTGGTGCACCGGGCCTCTAGTAAGATTATAATTCAGTTGATTTTGTTTTAAGAAATAGAAGGGTATGTGGTTCAAAAGAAATTGTTATATTTCTCTGATGGGAGCAACGTAGTGGGGCTTGGAAGAGCACCTCACAGCACCTCAATCTTGGTTGCACAGATTCCATTCCAGACAGTCACTGACCTCTTTTTTTGTTTTGTATCAGCACAGAGGAGCCTGTTCCCAACGCTACATATTCAGAGGCCACTACAGCCTACCCAGAGCTAGTTGATGGGCTTCAGGATACATAGCAGCAAATTCTTTTTTAAGAACCTACTTGTCCATAGGTCCACAGGAACTACCTCAGGTTTGAAGTGCCCCTGCCACTTTAGTAAAAGCCAGTTCTGTCTCTGTAATTTGTAAATATTTTCAGGTTATAATGATGTAAAACATAGGTAAGTTTTATTTCTTCTATCAATTCAATGCCAGAAACAGCCCTTTGTGCCAAATAAGGTCAATGGAACAAAAAACAAATTTCCAAAGTTAAAATACTGAGTCCTCTCCATGTTAAACATCCTCTTTTAATATATATATATATATATTTTATTGATTTCAGTGAGGAAAGGTGAGGGAGAGAGAGAAAAACATCAATGATGAGAAAGAATCATTGATTGGTTGCCTCTTGTACACCCCACATTGGGGATCAAACCTGCAACCCTGGCTTGTGCCCTTACTGGGAATCAAACTGTGACCTCCCGGTTCAAAGTCCACACCCAACCACTGAGCCACACCACTGGGCAAACATCTCTTTTTTTTAATGAATACCACAGAATTACTTAATTTGACCATGACTCCAACATGCAATAGCCAAGATCACATTGCTATTATACTGGTAATTCCCTATGTTCCTTTATCTACATCTTGGTTTTTTATTCCTATGATCCTCAGACCACCATTCCTCCTACCTAACTGTCACTATTATTGTGATCTACCCAGCCAATTTCTCCTTGATATATTGTTAATCAATCCAACCCATCTCTCTGCTCATGGAGCAACACTGACAACTTCAATGCTTTATTTCTCACGCTGTTAGAGTGAAGACAGTCCTTACAAAGTCTGCAGTAGAGCACAGTAATGTCTTAGGCCTCCACATTCACTCGCCATTGATTCACCAGAGCAACTTCCAGTCCTGCAAGCTCCATTCATGGTAAGTGCCACACATAGGTGTTCCATTTTAAACATCTTTTACATGTTTCTACTATACCTCTTCTACGTCTAAATCAGGTTAACTCACAAATACTTACTACTGTGTAACAATTGCTTATAGTATGCAGTACAGTAATATGCTATACAAGTTTGTGGCCTAGGAACAATAGGCTATACCAGGGAGCCTAGGTGTGTAACAGGCTATACCAATGGTCAGCAAACCACAGCTCACGAGCCACATGCGGCTCTTTGGCCCCTTGAGTGTGGCCCTTCCACAAAATACCACGTGCGGGCACACATGTACTGTGGGATTGAAACTTTGTGGCCCATGCGCAGAAGTCGGTCATTAAGTGACACATGACTATAAAAAAAAATGCTGTAAATGAGGAAAAAATAATTAAAGAAGAACCTGAAGCAGAAATGTAAATGAGGGGTAAATAACTCTACTGATAAGGTAGCAATATCCAAGAAACAGAGGGGATCTAAAAATATTACCAAAATGAAGAAAATCTGTCTCAGTGTCAAAGAATAACAGATGTTTTTGCTCTTGCTATAGTGATTTGACCCTCCCTGTTGCAAGCTATCTAGAAAGGAGATGGCCATCACAGAGAGCAGCTCACTGCTACCAGAGATGATGAGAGTTTACAGGGACATAGCACACCTACAGTGGAGATCCACGTAGAAGCCAAGGACAAAGACATGGAAATACCTAGGTTCCTTTTCTTCCCAGCCTTAACTAAGTAATGTACTATGTGATAACAGACTTACCTGCATTGATTTCTAGGAGAGCACTTATCAAAGCACAGTGTAATCATCTACTATAGCCTTAACCACTGGGTTGTACATAATTGAGGAAGTGTACTTTTAAAAATCTGTATCCTCAGTACCGAAGTCTGTGTGGTACATAATATAACTCAATAAATATTTGTTAAACGAATGGTATGTGGAAGGGGTATAAATCCTGAGTTTTACCCTGAAAGATCAGGTCAAGAAACAATATGTGGAAATTCTAAGAACACTGATTTTGGTTCTACGTTATACAAATATTGTAAATACTTAGAACAAAGTATAAAGGAAGGGGTCTGTGTCAATGAAGGTATTTGAGTAGAGGGCTGGATGATGAGTTGTTGGAGGGATTTATCAAGGAGAATTGCAGGGCTGATGATCATTTATGTTTATTTCTAACCTAACACTATGTGATATTACTTCTGATCTTTAAGAAAATATTTTATCCTATATAATAAAGAGGTAATATGCAAATTGACCACCACTCCAACACACAAGATGGCCGCGCCCACGTGGACATAAGATAGCCACCACAAGATGGCCTGCAGGGGAGGGCAGTTGGGGCGGGACCAGACCAGCAGGGGAGGGCAGTTAGGGGTGACCAGGCCTACAGGGGAGGGCAGTTGGGGGGGACCAGACCAGCAGGGGAGGGCAGTTAGGGGCGACCAGGCCAGCAGGGGAAGGAAATTAGGGGTGACTGGGCCAGCAGGGGAGCAGTTAGGTGTCAAACAGGCCTGCAGGGGAGTGGTTAGGGGGTGATCAGGCTGGCAGGCAGGCCTGGGATTGGGCCTAAACGGGCAGTCGGACATCCCTCAAGGGGTCCCAGATTGGAGAGGATGCAGGCTGGGCTGAGGGACACACACACACACACACACACACACACACACACACACACACCCATGCATGAATTTCATGCAGGGCCCCTAGTTTAAGTATAATTAGCATACAATATCCTATTAGTTTCAGATGATTCAATATTTATATACATTATAACATCATCACCACAATATTCTAGTTACCATGTCATCATACAAAGTTATTACAATGTTATTAACTATATTCCTTATGCTGTACTTTACATCCTCATGATTTATTTGTTTTATAACCAGAAGTTTATACTTACTAATCCCCTTTACCTATTTCTCCATTCTCTAACTCCTTCCCATTCTGTTAACTACCAGATTATTTCCTGTATCTGTTTTTGTTTTGTTTTGTTTGTTTGTTTTGTTTTTAGATTTCACATGTAAGTAAAATAATATGGTATTTGTATTTCTCTGACTTATTTCACTTAGCTTAATACCCTCTAGGTCCATCCATGTTGTCACAACAGGACAGGATTTCATTTTTTATTCTAATGGCTGAGCAACATTTCATTGTATATATGTACCACTCTTCTTTATCCAATTGTCAATTGATGGATACTTAGGTTGCATCTATATCTTGGATACTGTATATGATATGCCCTTCTTTGTCTCTTGATAACCATTGCTTTAAAGTATTTTTGTCTGACATGAGTATTGCTCCCTCAGCTTTTTTAAAATTTCATTTTGCATGAACTATCTTTCTCTATCCCTTTGCTTTCAGTCTGGGTATCTTTAGGTCTGAAAAGGGTCATTGATTGGCAGCATAAGTATGGGATTTGTTTTCTTCTCCATTCAGCCACCGTATGTCTTTTCATGGGAGCATAGGAGTACATATTTCAGTTTCAATTGGTGTTTTATTTTCTTCAGATAAATACCTAGAACTGAAGTTACTAGATCATATGATAGTTCTATTTTTAATTTTTAAGTCTTTTTCAATTTTTTAAAAAATTTTTAAATTCAATTTATTGGGGTGACATTGGTTAATATGATCATAGCTTTAGGTGTGGGTTTCTATGTTACAAGATTCATATATTTCACTGTGTGCCCACTACCCAAAGTCAAACATTCATACTGTTTTTACAATAGCTGTACCAAGAAAATATTCTTAATACTATATGATACAGTTTCTAGTTTTCAAGAAACTAATGGACTTTGAGAAGAAGAGAAATATTAGTTCTTACAAAGAGCACTAAGAAAATGAAAAATTAGAGAATGAAGAGGAAATGTATATGGCTTAAATAATGTTATATAAGATGCTGTTTAAAATGGTCAATAATGGGAATTCAGCCTTCATTACAAAAGATAACTAGTTGCAAAATGTTAGTTCCTTTTTGTCTGTCTGTCTGTCTCTCTCTCTCTAAGGAAAGGGACAGAATGGCAGATACAAATATTAAAACAGAAATTTTCAGGGAAAGTTTTGTGCTACTTCCCTAAATAAAACAATTTATTTTAATAGATAATTGTATTTGGTTGCTATATGTCATCAGAAAAATAATTTATCATAGTTAATCATAGTAAAAACTAAACCTCAAGCTTCTTCAGCAAAAAGAAACAAAAAAAAGTGGTGGAGATCAGAACAATCAATTAATGATTCAAATTCATGATAATTCAAAATCAGAAAATATAACAGTGAAATCATTCTTTATGGCAATAATAAAGTTTAAAATGTTATATTTTAAAATGTAAGATTTTTTTTAATATTTAAAATGTTACTACTTTGTCAGTGCTTATTTTTACAAAATATTCATATTTCTTCCTATGTATTTTGTGGAAAAAAAACAAAGTGTAATTAACCTATTTTTTTTTTATCAATGTACCATTTGAAGGTCAAATATTGAAACCTTTAAATGTATTTATTAGCTATATGATGATATCTATTCAACTTGAGTTTCATAAATATCTTTTATTGAAATGTGAAATAATTTGACCTTCAGTTGCTATCACTGCTTGATACTAAATTACTTTATTTAAAAAAAAATACACAATGCCTTGACAGATATTTTACACTGTATGACCTTTAGTTACTCATTTTAGAATGAACTTTTTACCTAGGGAATGTTTTACATTTATTTTATATGAATGAATCATATTCTTTTACAAACAAGGTAAAAACACATAGTGTCTCACGTGTATGTTTCAGAGAAGTGATGCCAATAGTGTTATAAATATGCAAATAATAATTAAAAATGAGATCTGAACACAGAGATATTTTAAAATGTAAATTTCCAAAGAAGAGAATAAGAGATATGAGTTTAGCTAAGAAATAAATGGCAATTTACAGAGTCCTCTAGGTACCACTTTAATTAGGAAGAAATGTGTTGTCCCAATAATGAGACTGACATGTGGCAAAAACATGTTTTCTTAATTGCTTCCTTTCCCTTTTAATTGGCTTTTAGAAATTGTTCAATAATACAAGCAAGTAATTTCAAACACTGAACACTTGAGACTAAACCCAGATTGCATTGTGTATACTCAGTGAACATGGTGGGAATTCAGTTTGTGAAACTAGAATTAAAGATAATCAAATTTGAAAATATAGTGAATTATCTCTTAAATTTATGTTGGGCTGTTGTGAGGATTAAATGAGATAAAGTCTGAAAAGTGGTTGGTAATGTATCTGGCACTTAGTAGAAACTCAATAAGGATACTACTACAAATATAAATAATTATTAATAAAATTTACTCTTTTAAGACACAAAGTTATATATTTGAGGTAAATAAATAATTCAGACTTTCTCATATTTAGTGAGTTTTTGAGTGGGCTGCTGCATCATCTAGCACACATATATTGCCCTATCTGAACACTCATATCCACTTAATCAACCACCCCCACTAGCCCATACTAATCCCCTTTTCTCCCTTTTCTTAATGCCTTGTGCACTATGCTTTACTATCAGCAACCTCATTTTTATTCTTGTTCTTGACTATCTTTCTAAAAGGGGCCCCAGAGAGCTCTCGTCCTTTTTGTACCATGAGAGGGTACATTAAGAAGTCTACAGTTGAGAATAGGTCTCTCATCAAGTCCCATCATACACCTTGACCTGAATTAGCATTCAGAATGTAAGAAAAAAATCTGTTGTTTATAAGTCACTCAGTCCGTGGTATTTGGTTATAGCAGCCCAAGCTGAAAGAGACAGGGAAGGAGGTTTCAATTTGAAATAGAATGATCAGGGCAGGGCTCATTTAGCAAAGGGAGGTTGAAGAACATAAAGGCATTAACCTCCTGGATTTTTAGATGGAAAACATTTTATGCAAAAGAGGAAGCCAGTTTAAAAGCTAGGAGGTTTTTTTGTTTGCTTTTTGTAGGTTTGGGTTTGTGTTTTTTTATAATCCTCATCCAAGGATTTTTTTATTCTCCATTTAGTTTTAGAGAGTGGAAAGGAAAGAGAGAGGAAGAAAGAAAGGGGAGAGAGAGGGAGAGAGAGAGAGAGAGAGAGAGAGAGACTGATTGGTTGCCTCCTGCATGTGCCCTGATCGGGGTCAGGAAAGAACCCGCAAGCCAGGTACATGCCCTTGATCAGGAATCAAACCCATGACCTGTCAAAGCTTTAATCACTTAGCAACACCAGCACACCGGCCAGGGCTAAAAGCTAGGAGTTTTTGATAAACATCAAGGAAGCTATTGCAGCTAGAATAGAGTGGGTAGTTGGAGGGGAGGTTAGAGACATAACAGTTGCCAGATCTTATGTAAGCTCAGCGGCCATGAAGGACATATCCTATGTTGCTTTCACAAAGAGGAAAGGAGAGTTACTGGAGGGTTTTGAGCAGAACAGTTTAAGATCTGAATTACATTTGGAAGCATCACTTTGTTTGCTATGTTGAGAACAGAAAACCCTGGGGTGGGATGGGGGTGGCAAGGGTGAAAAAGGACCAAAATTTCCATTTTATTTTGTATCTATATAATCAATGCCATAATCTATTCACTGAGAAATCTACTTGTTCTACTTTCTAGATCACTTAAGTCTCAGGTTATATATTTCTTTTACTGCATTATCTGCTGCCAGTATTGGTCACTACCACAATCATTTAAATCACCTATTCAATAGTGAAACATCAAAGATTCCTAACTCATTTTACTCCACTGATATTTGTGTGGTATTACATCCTGGCCATAATCGAAATCCTAGAAACACAAAGCATATCTCACTTCTAAGACTGTGAATTTGTTCCAACCTCTCTCCTTGTAAAAGTTCTTATTACAGCTTTTAGACTAAGTCATCAGAATCAACCCTGATATTCACCTTAAAATGTTCCTTAAAATTCACCAAAATTGTCAACATTCCTTCGCATCATAAAATGATACCTTAATACAAACTCTAGACTCAGCTATCACAAACACATAGTACCATCTTTGTCAATTTATTATTGTCATGTCCCTGCTTGAAAGCCTTTTCCTTCCATTCAACTTATTAATTTCTTAAGGCCTATTCCATGTTTTACCTTTTCATGAAGCTTTCTCTGTCACTTCAGGTGAAGAGATCTCTCCTTCCATCAGGAAATTAGTTCGCTGACACATAGTTAATGAGTACCAACTAGGTTTCTGGCACCGTGCCCAATGCTGGCGGGAGGGGGGGGGGCGGTCAGACTTCGCTCACTAATGAGTGTGTCATTACAAAGTAAGGGCTCAGAAAGAAAGGGACACCATAAAATAACAACAACTGGTTTAGCCGAGGAAGCAGGAAGCTGTCAAGTGGCTGATAGGGACAGATGAATAGGAATTATTTAGACAAATGAGGCTGGAGGTGAACAGACATTCCAACCTGATCTTAGTAAGCAATAGTGCTTCACCTTACATCAGGCTTCTGCTTAGATTAAATGGGTTATTTTATTTTTACTGCATATATGTTCCTGTGTTGATTATATGCTGGCTTTTTATTTATATATTTTTTCCCATCCAATGACTTCTTACTGGTAAAGTCCATGTCTCATATATTTTGATGTTTTTATTTTACCACCAATCCCACAGCACTTCAAAGTGCAGATTGAGTGCTTGATAAATAATTTTAGAATCAAATTAAGACACTTAGCTTTTAATCATTTGTGCAATATTTAATATGAAATGTTTTCTACTTTGAACTTATGGTTCAGCTAAAAACCCATCCATGTTAATTAAAGTATGGCGTGACTAATGGGCTTGATTTAAAATAGACTATCAGATTTTAAAAAATTCATTACCCCATTTTTTCTTCCTCTGTATTCCCTAGTACCAAAGCCAAAATTCCATTTCCAGAATGTTTTGTGTCCTCAGGAGATAATACAAGAGAAATATAAAAGCATGTGCAACATGAATTTCACTGCACTGTTAAACAAATTAAATGTGAAACAGTGGGGGACAGTAATTATATGATGTTACATCAACTTAATGAACTATTGTACAGCCACTAAAATTAATAGTTATAAAACTTTCAGCATCCTCTTGAAAAATGCTTTTGATAAAGAGAAATCTAAAAACGTAGTACTTATCTCTCCAATGATTGCTAGCTACCATGCAAAAAGTATGTATGTGGCCAAAAACTGGAATGCAGTATGGAAAATAGAAACATGGTTTGCTAAAGTGGTCAGTTTACTAGTGATATTTTTTGGTAGTTTTTACTTTTTACAGTATCTGGGAAACAATATTTAAGAGCGCTAAAGAAATGTCTTACCTTTACATAGTTATATGGTTAATCAAAGGATGCATATGCACATTTGAATATGAAGAACTGACTAGGTCCAACATGTGCACCTCATGGTCCATAAATAATATTTATAATTTTAACTCACATCTACGTCACCAAATCCCATCTTCGAACATTTTTTCTTTTACTTCAATTATAAAGGATGCTTTTATCTCCTGGTTTTCTATTGCATTTTGGCTACTCATAGCCAGAAAGTCAGTTTTGGCTTCTTTTCCATGTCATAAGCAGATTTTACAAAGTTCATTTTTCTTTGTCACTGCTAACAGGCATGAAAAATATTCTAACACTATTTTCCCTTTTACTGAATAAAATTACTACTGTTTTGACAATATCATGTACTTTTAGACTCAACAATGCTAGTTTATTTATGAAGAATAGTATGTAATTGCCACACTAGCCACAATATAGAAAGGGGCAAAAGTAGGTTTACAGTGGTTCATATGGCAAATTATACAATAATTAAAATAAATAATGACACATGAATAAACTGTGTTATGCACACTCACAACTGTAAACCTACTTTTGCCCTACCCTATGTATTGTTGACTTCTCCAAAGAACTCTTGCTATTATTTTTTTCTCTACATCTTTGTTTTTCTTCCTCCCCTGTGGTTTTACATCAGGCTACACTGTTTTCTGGGATGAAAATGATGATCAGATCTGTTGTAATTTTGAAGTTTCTTCAATTCAAAAGGAATTATAACGCTTATCCTATATAATAAGAGGGTAATATGCAAATTGACCCTAATGGCAGAACGACCAGAACAACTGCTCTAATAGTCACTGAGGTGCATTGACCACCTCTCAATTCTTTTCCCAGCTGGCAGGCTCCCATCGTCTAATGGCAAATGGGCAACTGGGGGTGGGTGGCGGGGGATGCAGGTGGTGCCAGGTGAAGGCCCCCACCCCGCTGGTTACCCCACACACAGAGGGCAACCCACAGCAGGGGTGGTGAGTGGGCGGGAACAGCCAACCTCTCAGTCTCTCCCTCGGCCGGCAGGCTCCAGTCACCTGAGGGCGAACAGGGAACTGGGGGTGGGTGGTAGCGAGGGTGCCCTCTCAGCCCCTCGCAGCCACGGTTTCGTCCGGAAGGTCGTCCAGAAGGTCATTCAGCTATTTGGTCTAATTAGCATATTAGCTCTTTATTATATAGGATATCTGTATTTGGAACAAAATGTTATCAGATTAGAATTAAATAAATAATTTGTAAAAAGCATGTTTTTATTGTCTAGGAATATTACTTTTGTCTAATCCTGTACCTCTTAATAATATTTTTGCAGCAAAACGCCAATATTTAGAAAATATAACTTGAACTTATTTCTATACTCATCCTCATCCTTGTATTTTTTTTCCAACTGGTAGAGGCTTGGAAACTTAATTTATTCACATCTACTTTCTTTGAAATATTCAAGTTACTTTATACACTGCCTTTTTTTCATTAATCAAAATATTTTACTAGTATCAGTCCAAAAAGTTCAACACAAGACAGTACTGCATAGTTATTACATATTTTTATGTACTTGGTAGACATGCAGATTTGTTGGTTTAGATTTTTATAATAATGACTAGAGGCCCGATGCATGAAATTCATGCAAGGGGCTCAGTCCCCACCACAGTGGTGGCTGCCTCTGCCTCAGCACCCGCCACCACAGCTTCATCCGGAAGGAAGGTAGTCCAGTCTAATTAGCATATTACACTTTTATTATTATAGATATCATCTCAATGTATAAATGATACCCACTGTTAAATGGTTTAAATATATATTTTTATTAAATCATTTACACTGAATTATTGAGATTCAGTATTATGTAAACTCAATCAAGAATATGTAATAAGTATACAACAACATGGAGAATAATAATAAAAAAGTCTTCTCTAGAAATTTATCAAAGACTGGCTTTACAAAATAAATAAAAAAAATTAATTATTTTCAAAGGTATCTTATCTGTCAAAAGTGTATTTTTTAAATATATGTTTTTATTGATTTTTAGAGAGAGAGGAAGGGAAAGGGATAGAGAGATAGAAACATCAATGAGAGAGAATCATTAATTGGCTGCCTCCTGCACACCCCCTACTAGGGATCGAGCTCAAAACCCAGGCATATCCCCTGTCCAGGAATGGTTCATGAGTTGATGCTCAACCACAGAGCCACACCAGCCAGGCAAAAATGCATTTTGGAATTGCTAGCACGTGTAAAATTATTTCAGTTTTATTTGCAATGGGTCAGAATTCTCTGGAAGCCTAATTAACTATTTGAGGCTTTTTGGGAAAATCATTAGTGTTTTCAAAACTATTAAATGTCAGGCCAGATAATCTACCCTGCAGGGTCTATGTTGTGAATCTGGATTAGGAAGAGTGAATAGAACAAGCTTCTTAGTGGCTCCCATTTTTAAAACCCCTTCTAAGGTGTTCTGTCCCTTTGTTCCTCAGGGCTCCAGGCATTTCTTTATATATTGAAGGTGACTTTGACACTGTGAACCCAGCCATTTGGAATAAGGGAGAGTAATAGTCTCAAAGGAAGGAATTTCTTAGTAATAGATGTTTTAGCTGACAGAGGGGAGGTGACTAAATTAAAACTATAAGATTTTTCAGTGAGAAACTTGAAAATGTTATGTAATGCAGAGCCAGTTTTTACTAGCAGCTGCCGAAACTGACACAGGAGAAAAGGGGTAATAGATACTGCATGGAGAAAGAGAAAGAACAAATTAATACTACATATACTACTAGCACTACAACTAATAATAATAACATATAGTAGCTAGTAAATAGCAACAGGAGTGTAGAGGGAGCAAGTGAATCATGCAAAGGATGTGGGACTAAAATGAAGAAGAAATTCTTACTGTGGATTCCTTAGCAGGACAGTATCACAGGGTGTCCTGGTTCCTAGAGCAACAGTGGATCCTAAATTACCTCCTGTTCTTAGCATCTAGGTCAGTGGTCGGCAAACTGCGGCTCGTGAGCCACATGTGGCTCTTTGGCCCCTTGAGTGTGGCCACGAAGTTTCAATCGCACTGTACTTGTGCGCCCGCATGTGATATTTTGTGGCAGAGCCACACTCAAGGGGCCGCAGTTTGCTGACCACTGATCTAGGTTACAAGAGGCACAGCTGTCCTGCATTTCTAAATTCTATTGGTATGGCTTGGTCTATCTACTATTCCTGAATTCCCACAAGGCCTAGTTATAACAAGGAAAATTGCTTTCTCCTCATTTCCTTGTATATTTTTCAACCAACACTCTTTTTTATTTTTCTAATCTAAATAAGCTTATATCTAAAGAAGCTTATCAAAATTCAGCTAATCAAAAAGCAAAAGTTAACATCTTTAATATTGCTTGGTCCTTAGTCAGAAGTATCATGACCCAAAATTTATTTCAACTATAAGTAAAATCATCACAGAGAGCATACCTGCAAGGTGAAATATAATCTATTGCACATAACTTTACAAATATTACTAACTCAATCATTTTCTCAATAAATCAAGTTTTGTGATTTATTAGTCCAGTGATAGACTTCAAATACATATATATTTAATTCTTCATACTGTAGAGAATGATTGTACTTGTAATTACTAAATACGTTAAAAACAATTAAAAGACATCTATGACTTCATTTTAAGAAAGTCTTTAACTTTATGGTATTAAGAATTGTCACCAAGGGGGAGAGATCAACCAAAGGACTTGTATGCATGCATATAAGCCTAACCAATGGACACAGACACCAGGGAGGTAAGGGCATAAGTGGGTGAGGGGGACAATGGGGGGATAAGGACACATATGTAATACCTTAATTAATAAAGAAAAGAAAAAAATTATTTTAAAAAAAGCTAAAAAAAAACATGAAATTTTTTGCAGTAATCACTGAACTGGGATTATAAAAAAGGAGATGAGGTAATCTCTTCAACTTCAATAAACTTACTTTGTCATTGTTATAATGCAGATCATTTAATAAAAAGCTGGGCAGGCAAAAAAAAAAAAAAAGAATTGTCACCAGCAATTGTTGCCTCCTACAAGCATTCCTATAGGGCTCAGGATGGAACCTGCAACCCAGGTACATGCCCTTGACCAGGCATCAAACCCATGACCCTTTAGTGGCTCAGGCATGAGCCACACCTCCCAGGACCTTTCATGTATACTTTTACTGTCCTTATTTTCTGCCCTGTTTAAAACAGTTGCCATTCCCTGATGTTGCTTGGCTTTTCAGAAATTTCTTGAAATATATATATATTTTTTTATTTTGCAACTTCCTTAATCTTTTTCTCTTAAAAAATGTGAGGTTCCATTTCTTTTAAAACTGTTTGCTATTGAGTGGCGCTTGGTTAGGGAGAAAGTAAATAAATCCTTAGGCTATGGACGACATCTTAAAAAAAAATATTTCTGCTAACTTGTTGTCTACAAGTCTCTATTTCCTTAAATGTGGAAGGCAATATTAACAAAGTAGGGATCCAGTATTGAATCTGGTAACTTACAAAGCTAATTTCTCTCCTAATGTAGAGCTATTTTTTTCGATTCATGCAGGAATGCTGTTCTGACTCTAATGCATATATGTTATTTATAAGTCTGCATAGTTGAATGTAAACAATGATGTTATCTCAAATATTAAAACCATTTCAAATGGCTTAACCAAAAAGAAAAAAAAATGTTTCTTATCTCAACTAACTGGAAATCTAGGCCTTAGCCAATGATGTCATTGAAGACCTGTGTTTCTTTCCTTGCTCTGCTGTCCTGTTCCCTCTGTTATCCCAATTCTGGTTACCCTCTTGGTAGCAAGATGACTGCCGGGGTCCAGCCCCAGCAGGTCCAGGGGTTCCCAAAGGCGTAGACGGAGTCGGCGAAGAAGGAAGGACACGGAGACAGTGTTCAGTTGATCAGCAGCCTAGCCAGGATCTCCAGCCAAGTTCTAGTCTGGATCTCCAGAGAGGTTCTGGTGTTTATTGTCTTGTTACATCCGTATTTATCCCAGTTGATTTTAATCCTGTCAATTTCTATTACAAAGGTTAGGGCGTTTCTTATCTCCATTCCAGGGAGTAAAGATTATGTAGCTTAAGCATGATTGTTTGTAGTTAAAGTGATTAACTACCCACCTGGCACTTAGTTAAGGAGTTTCATCCCCTCCCTAACTTCAGGGAAAAATCCCTGCCTGGGGAAACAACCTTTCTCGGAGAGGTGACCTTGGTTAAAACACACAGCGCTAAGGGGAGCAAACATATTAAGAACAGTATGCTATATACGCCAGGTCCCTTGAAACATATACTGTGCAGATGTTTCTATCCTGCAGCGACTGTGTCAAGCAGCAAGGATGGACCGACTTCCGGCAGATGACTGCCTGTGAAAGGGTTTTGTTTTTCTTTTTACACCTAATGGGAATGAAGGAGAGAAAAAATAGAAAAGAGCATCTTCAAAATAAAGTTTATTGCGCCAAATCATCACATGACTGCTTCTGGAGAAATATCAGCTTCTAGGAAAATAACAAACTAATTGGCTTCAATTTATCAAGATACTTTCCTCCTTAACCTTGCAGAACTGGAGACAGGGTGGAAACAGATATTTCAGTGTGCTTGCAATAAAATATTTAGAACACAGCATCTATATTATGTTAATTTACTAACAAAGTAACACTGCGAACTGTCAAAAGAGGCTTTTTACTAAAAGCTTCTTATCCCTATTATAACCATCACTCTTCAGTAGTTGTACATTTCCATGACTAAAGGTAAAAGTACAAGCATATATGTGCTTCCCTTCCTTTAAAAGCATTAACACCTAGAGCATTCTTTAGTAAATATCTTTCACACTAATCTCTCTTCACTGTCTGCTCCTGAGAAACACATTCTGCAATGGCTGTTGTATAAAATTTTCAACAACATATAGTTGTAGAAAAGGAAGGAAAATAATTTGTATAATTCATTATTCAGATAAGTTAAATTATATATATATATATATCTTACAATTTTTCTGTGATGTTTTTATAGTAACCTATTCCACAAAAATACAATCACCTGTATTTTTACTTAATAATATATTGTGATCACCTCCCCAAATTTAAACTAATTTTCTAAAACTGCTTCATTTGCTATAACAACATCAATATTGTGCATTGCAAGTAAAATTATTTATAAATTTAATAGGCAAATAATAGTATTTACCTTTATTATCTTTGTAATATGTTTTGATAGATATTCCCAAAATGGACCACATCTTATTTTCAAAGTGTTCTTTGTCATTTATGTTGCCATTTGTTTCCTCTATGAATCTCTGGTAATATTTGAGGCACATAAAGAGAAAAATGTTAATGCTTATGCTCAAGACATCATTTCATTCAAAGTCCTACGAACATTGCCCATGTGATTCAATAGAGTCTCCAAGTAGCTTATTCTGGGAGCATGACTTGTGACATTAAAAGCGTTTTGGTTATTTGTAGAACATACCTCATTTCAATATTAATTGATAGTTCACTTAACAAAACATAAGATTCATTTTATTAAAAATTATCAGATATATGGGCACTTCCTCAACCTGATAAAGGAAAGCTAGGGACTATCTATAGCCTTTCTTTCTTTCACAATCTTAGTTGTGAAAAAGTGAATGGTTTTCCTGCTAAGTTTAAGAATAAAGAAAGAATGACTTCTACTCAGCGTTGTATTTGCACTATGTAGTACAGTAAGCAAGAAAGAGAAATATAGCACATCAATTTTGGAAAAGAAGAAGTAAACCCTTTTTATTTGGAAACTAGTAGCCCAGTGCACAAAAATTTGTGCACTTGGGGGTGGGGGGTTAGGGGTGGGGCCAGACCCCACAACCCGACCTGCACCCTCTGTCATGTTCCGGGACCCCGGCCACTCCTGGCCTAGGCACAAGCTTACAGGCTTGGGGCAGCCTGGCTCCTGAGGCCCCATTTTATCAAGAGAACAAAGTGGGCCTTAGTTACAGCCCTCACCGAACACAGTACAGTGCATCTGCGCGTACAACTGCCTCGTTCATGTGCCTGCTTCGCCTACTGAATTACTAACATCTTGAGGACATAGCTCTGTCTTATTCTGCTTCAACTTCAGGGCCTGGCCTGGTGCCATGGACCTGAGTGGGTTTGCTGAGTGAATGAATAATGAGTGAGTGAATGAGTGAATGAATGAGCGAGTAAGTGAATGAGCAAGCAGCTACCAGCGGGGATAGTTCACACTCTGCTCTGAGCTGCCTGATGCCAACCCGGGGAAGTTCCCGCCCTGCTCCCAGCGGCCCCACTCCCCTCTCCCGGCTGCATAGTTCATGCAGGGCAAAGGCTGCCCGGGTGTGTGTTTTGGCAAATCAGTGCATTAGCACCTGCCAGCCAGGAATCCCCCTGGAGGGCCATTTGTGGGCGTGGCCAGTGGCAGATCAGTGCATTAGCACCTGTCCAGGGATCCCCACTGGAGGGCCGTTTGTGGGTGTGGCCAGTGGCCAATCCCTGGGGTTCCCCTGCCAGCCCTGGGTCTGTTCCCATACAGGCTGCCTGCCACCTGGGTCGCAAATAGCAGGCCCAGATGGCAATGGGGCAGGCGGGATGGCGCTGTCCAGCCCTGCCTGCAGTATGCAAATTAGCCGCCATCTTTGTTGGCGGTTAACCGCCATCTTGGAGGGTGATTAATTTGCTTATCTTGCTGATTAGCCAATGGGAAGGGTAGCAAAATTACGGTTAATTACTATGTTTATTATTAGATAGGCTGTCATGATCATCTTTATAGAGAGTGATATAGACTCTACCAAAAACTATTAGAAATAATAATTGCATTTAGCAAATTTGCAAGATACATGATTAATATACAAAAACAATTATAGCAAGTATCTATAGGCTAACAAAAAGTCAAAAGTTAAAAATGAAAAACAATTTTTAAAATAGCATAACAATTTAAAAATAATTAAGGATTAATATGACAAATACTCTTAACAACCTATGCACTAAAATCTATAAATCATTGCTGAAGGAATTAAACAAAGAAGATTTAACTACATGGAGAAATAGGTGTCATTAATATATCAATGTTAAACAATCAATTTTATTCATATTGACTTATAGATTTAGTGTAATCCTAGTTAAAATCCCAGTAGGCCTTTTGTAGATCCAGACAAAGCGAATCATCACAAGGCAGCAGTAATTAAGACAGCAGATATTGTGATAAAGATGGTAAACAGATCATTAGAACAATAGTGAATTAACAAATGAACTTATATAGGTGACTAATTTATTTTTAACGAAGTGAAAAGGTGATTCTTTGGATAAATTTTGTCCTTTCAGTAAATATAAATTATGTTATCTTATAAACTATCTCTCTATCTATCTAATCATCTATATACAAACACATTTTGATCATTTACATATCTTAACTCAAACTGGATCATAGACCTACGTGTAAAATGAAGGCATAAAATTTCAAAAAAAATACATAGGAGAAAAATCTTTATGACCTTGAACTACTCAATTTTTTAGACACCAAAAGTATCTTTTTAAAATAAAGAAGTGATAAATAAATTTCATCATAATTAAACTCTTAGAAAGACACTGAGATAAATTTTCTTAAAGTTCAAATCACATACTTGATAACCCATAAACCACCAAACATGTGCAAAAAATTTGAAAAGACACTTAATGAAAGGTAAATGGATTGCAAATCTACATTATAAAAGGCCAGGGGCCGTCATGACCTACATGACCAAATGGATGATTGGTCACCAGGAAGTGCATGGAGCACCTCTAGGCTGGCAGCCAGCGGGTGCACAGGGCAGCGTGGGGGGGCGGAGGGGGAGGTGGATGGGGCAAGGCAGGCACAGCCCTGGGTCAGAGACCTAACAACCTCACCACTGCCACAGTGGCTGTGGATCAGGACAGGAAGAGGCCTAGAGAGAGGGGAGTGGCAGGGCCTGATCCGCAGCTGCTGCAGAGGCTGTAGATCAGGCTCGGAGAGAGGACTAGAGAGAGAAGCTGGGCCTGATCCACAGCTGCATTGGCGGCTGCAGATCATGCCCAGAGATAGGCTCAGAGACACTGACTGGCATAGAAACCGACCAATCAGAACCAAATCTGGGTGAACTGTGAGGAGCCAATGGCTGCCTAGAAGGCAGAGCTTCTGACACTGACTGGCATAGAAACAGACCAATCAGAACCAAATATGGGAGAACTGCGAGGAGCCAATGGCTAACTAAGAGGCAGAGCTTTTGACACTGACTGTCATAGAAACTGACCAATCAGAGCCTAATCTGGTTGAACTGTGAAGGCAGAACCTAAGGTGGGGGCTGAGGAGGGCTTTAAGGGCAACAGATGTTTGGTGTAAGGTGTAAGAAAGAGGTTCAATTTTTTAATAACTGGTTTGGCAATATAGTGCATATGGCTGGCTATCAGTTCAGATATAGGGATTATGTATTTTTGTCTACCAAGAGCCTCTCCTCTTGCTGAAAAAGGCTCCCCCCACCCATTTAAGCAATCCTATCCTATATAATCTATATGTACTAATAAAAGGGTAATATGCTAATTAGATTGGGTCAACCAACCATTTTTCAGATGTCCATCTTCCTTCTGGACAAAGCCATGGTGGTGAGGACCAAGGCAGAGGCAGTTAAGGGCGATTAGGCCAGCAGGAGAGGGCAGTTGGGGGTGAGATCAGGCTGGCAGGGGAGGGCAGTTAGGGGAGATCAGGCTGGCAGGGGAAAGCAGTTAGGGGCAGTCAGGTCAGCAGAGGAGAGCAGTTGGAGGCAAACAGGCCAGCAGGGGAGCAGTTAGGGGTGATCAGGCAGGCAGACAGAGGTGTTAGGGTTAATCAGACAGGCAGGCATTCAGAGGCAGTTAGGGGCGATCAGAAAGGCAGGCAGAGCGGTTAGGGACAATCAGGCAGGCAGGCAGAGGGGTTAGAGGCAATCAAGCAGCAGGCAGAGTTGTTTGTGGCAATAAGTCAGGTAGGCAGGTGAGTGGTTAGGAACCAGTGGTCCCAGATTATGGGAGGGATGTCCAACTGCTGGTTTGTGGGACATCCTCCAAGGGGTCTCCAATTGGGGTGGGTGCAGGCTGGGTTGAAGGAACCCCCCCCCCCCACTGTTCACAAATTTCATGCACCAAGCCTCTAGTAAGCATATAAAATATGTTCAACACCATTACTCACTAGGAAAATTTCATTGAAATCCACAGTGAGATACCACTATACACCTAGTACAGTGGTTGGTAAACCACGGCTCGCAAGCCACATGCGGCTCTTTGGCCCCTTGAGTGTGGCTCTTCCACAAAATACTACGTGCGGGTGCGCACGTACAGTGCAATTGAAACTTCATGGCCCATGCACAGAAGTTGGTTTTCAGCCTGGGCGAGTCCATTTTGAAGAAGTGGCATTAGAAGAAGTGGGGGGTGTCGGTTGCCCAGAAAAAAAGCCCACCTAGAGCCCTTTAAAACCTCTGACTCCCTGTCCCAGGTTTCAGCACCAAATGTTAAGGTCACAGAAGGAGGAACACATGAGGCTGAAAGGGATAAAGAATTATGAATTTATTAGGTCATCTGGAAAACCAGATGGGCTGGTGCCATTTTGGGGGCATGTGGTGCCAAAACCCAGGAGGGTTCCAAGGGTCAGGGGAGCCATCACCCAGGCTTCGGTCACCCTGAGTTTGCTACTCAGAGAGAAGTAGGCAGTAGCAGCTGGACTTGGGCTTACCTCCGAATCCTACTCTTGTGACATAGTTGCCGGCCTCAATTAGGCCCCCCTCTCTTGTGCCCCCACTCCCCGCTCCGCAAGCCAGCCGAGGAGGACACAGGATCAGAAACCTCTCCTTCCCATTGCTGACCTGTACTCAACACGGGCTCATTTCATCTCCGGTAAGTAACAACTGGATCTTTCTTCTGGATTTCTGATCCACCTTCTCAGACAAAAGACCTTGGGCTAAGCCACAAATCCTCTCCAGTCTGGCCTGGGCAGGGGACCAGGCCCCACAGTCCTCACTGCAAGGGATGCCCGCCACACTGAGTAGCCTGTCTTCCTCAATCCAGAGCCTGACTAGACTAGTCGGTGGGGACACCCTCCCTCTAGTCTTGCTTCCTGGGTCTCCCTTTGTTGCTTACCTCCTCCTTCTAATTTACATCACAGGGAATTTTTTCCACCTCCCCCCCCCAAAAAAAAAACAACCCACAAAAACAAAAAAAAAACAACCAAAAACAACACTCCTCTGTAATCTTAACACACTTGGCCTTTCCAGGGGGGTCCGGCCACAGCGCCTTATCCACGATATAAATTAGACAATGAGTCACACTGGCCTGAGCATCGAACTTTTGATTTTAACATCCTCTGGTACTTAGACAATTTCTGTCACCACAATGGAAAATGGTCAGAGATCCCCTACATCCAGGCCTTCTTTACACTCTGTAACTATCCTTCTCTCTGTCATGCTTGCTCTATCTATCAAATCCTGCTTCCCCACTCAAAGCCGCCTTCTGCCAACCCCAGACCTTTGTACCCTGAGGATTCTGATATGTCCTTCTCTGACCTGTCAGGTCCTTCAGACCCTCTCTTTGACCCTTCCAAGAACTTGATTCTCCATTCCCCTCTATGTCTCTGGAACTCACTTCCTAATAAGCTCAGAATTCTTAACCCCTTTGGGCCTTGTGGGTTCCTCCTTCAGCGACCCTAAAACAAGGTATTTACCAAAATAAGTGAAAGCATATATCCATAGAAAGGCTCATACATGCATATTTATAACAGTTTTATTTTTAATAGCTCCAAACTGCTACAATAACCAAAATATCCATAAACAGGTGAATTGACAAGCAGTTGATGATTCATCCATGCAATGGAATACTACTCAACAATAAAAAAAGAGTGGACTATTGATACATTTAAAAGCATAAACTTCGCCCTGGCCAGTTTGGCTCAGTAGATAGAGCGTTGGCCTGTGGACTCAAGGGTCCCAGGTTCGATTCTGGTCCAGGGCATGAGCCTTGGTTGCGGGCACATCCCCAGTGGGGAGTGTGCAGGAGGTGGCTGATCAATGTTTCTCTCTCATCGATGTTTCTAACTCTCTATCCCTCTCCCTTCCTCTCTGTAAAAAATCAATAAAATATATTTAAAAGAAAAAAAAAGAAAAGAAAAAAAAATAAAAGCATAAACTTCAAAATAGTTATTCTGGGTGAAAGTAGTCATACAAGAGAGAATATGTACTTTATGATTCCATTTACAAAATTATAGAATATGCCAACTAATCAATAAGAGAAAGCAGATTAATGATTGTCTGGTAACGAATGTGGGGGAAAATGAGAGAAAGATTACGAAAGATTACCAAAGAGCACTTTTGAATGTTTTAGTTATACTCACTGTCTTAATTGTGGTGATGGTTTCAATGCATATACATATATCAAAACTAATCAGATTTTATAATTTAAATATTTACAGTGTTTTTAGAGCAATTATACCTTAAATTTTGCTTTAACTTAACATAATGAAGTTATGTATGAATAAAATGTAACTTATGTTGCTTATATAACATATTTTTAGTATAGGTTTATATTTAATTACTATAGGATAAAGAAATTAATTCAAATAAATAAATAATAAACCATTAATTATCTCTGTTAAACAACATAATGAAACCATAGGGAAAAAATTAGGCAATATTGATTGACAGGATTTAAACCACTTAAGAAATAGCATGCCATTTTCAGAGCATCACGTATATCAAGTACTAATATATACTATTGTGGGCTGCTACCTGAGTGAATCATTAGTGTATTTTAAGTATGTATGAAGTTTAAGGTTACCTACTGAGCTCATCAATGTACTTTATTAGAAACCATTATTTCATCCTCCTAAATAATGCTCTGAGTATATATTAAACAACTCTAGAAAACTACTCAGTAAATATTTGCTGAATAAGTACTGCTTGAAGTCTTTAAAATAACTTTAAAATGTATAATTAATTTTAAATTGTGATACTTTAATCCCTTAAGAAGTAACAGTTTTACATTGGCCAATTAAAAGTTGCATCTTGGGTTACCTATAATATTTATTTCTTGTCTTAAAATATGATTTCTCATTCTCCCATCGAGAGCTTGCCTTGCGATTTTCCCTTGAATATGAATAGTGTTTAGTGATGGTATCTTGATGACCTCCCTGGGTATCCTATTAGATTGCCTCATTGACCTCATGACTAAGAATTTCTTCATCTTATCTAACTTAAGCATTCTCTTTTCATGTTTTGGGCCATTACTTCTTGTCTTACCATCTTTAACTATCTTGAGTAATTCATCCCCTCAGGAATTTTAGCTACCCATAAATATAAAAAGAAAAGGGCATATCTCATTGCCTGACAGTTTGTGAAAATTGAGACAACTCTATTCTAGAGAAAGCAGTACTGTAGGGCATGCAAAGAGCTCACTGGTGAAGGGAAAAAAGCCCAGGTCTGCTGACTTGAGGGAAGGTCACTACATTTTATATGCATAGATTCCCAAAGCCATCGTTCATTTACCAACCAGGTAATGTTTTAGTTTATGGCATTAAACTCTTATTTTATTTATTGTCTCTTTGCACTGTCTCCATCTATACTGCTACTTTTCTTTAAATAATGATAAGAAAGCAAGGAAGATAGTATAAGGGATGTCACAAAGAATTTCTGTCTTCCTTTGTGGCCAACTCTCTCTTGATTCCATTTTATATTTGTCAAAGGATTCCTTTTGTTTTGTATATAGATATTAATAAATTTAAGAGTCCTTAGTATTTGAAACAAATTATTCATTGGAAAATATTTTGCTTGAAAAGTTTTGTGATTCTCTCAAAAATTTCAATGGACTTCAAACACTTTTGAGAAAGTTTCCATATATAAAAGCTTAAAAATATATTAGGTGCACTAAAATCAATATGCATGTATTCCCTAATATAAAATTCTAAAGGCTCAGGTGCATGAAATTTGTGCACAGGGGTGGGGGGTCCCCTCAGCCTGGCCTGCACCCTCTCTAATTGGACATCCCCCTTGCAATCTGGGACTGCTGGCTCCTAACCACTCACCTGCCTGCCTGCCTGATCGCCCTTAACCCCACTGCCTGCCGGTCTGATCGCCCCTAACTGCCCTCCCCTGCCAAACTGATCACTCCTAACTGCTCTCCCCTGATGGCCTGATTGCCCTTAACCACCTCTGCCTTGGCCCCCGCCACCATGGCTTTTTCCAGAAGGAGGACCAGATGACTGGAAGATGTCTGGTTGACCCTGTCTAATTAGCATATTACCCTTTTATTAGTATAGATTTATCCCTGAAAGAGATTTTAAAGTATCTAAACCCCCTTGCTCATCAAATTTCACATGATACAAATCAATCCAAATTGATAGTGTCAGAAAATGCAGTCCCCTGGCATTTAAGACTCATTTTCAAACCACCCAGCCCAGGTCCAAAAATTTATAAGTACTGTTCTCGAATTTCTTCTTTTTGAGACTCTGGTAAAGACATCAAATCTCTATCTGTCTTTCATGCAGTTAGTTTAATAAAGTTAGCTCTGCTTACTTAACAGGTTTTTGTTGTTGTTAAGTGGTCTTTTAAGATGTTGACAGGTGACATTTACATACCACAAAATTCATCTAGTAATCACTCTGATTTTTAGAAATCAAACCAATGTAAAATATTTTATGTTACTTATTATCAGGATGACTAGAAGATAATGCATTTTTCATTGGTGACAGATATTTTTATGCCTATGATTTAATTTTTATGTCATGTTATAGATTGAATTGTGTCCCCCCCCCCACACACACACACAAGATTTAAGTCCTAATGATTGGTACTTGCGAATGTGACCTTATTTTAAAATAAGGACTTTGTAGATATATGTAAACAAAGTTAAAATGAGGTTATATTGGAAAAGAATGGCCTCTTATCTAAGAACTGACATCCTTATGAGAAAAAGAAATTCTGCCTTGAGACTGCAGTATCAACTCCCGCCCAAGTTTCCAGTTTGTCTACCTGTTCTAGAGATTTCAAACTTGCCAACTCCTAAAACAATTGCTTAAAACAAATCTCTTCATAGATATATGGATGGATGGATGGATAGATAGATGACAGATAGATGATATATAGACATAGACACAGAGACAAACAGATAAATATAGCCATAAATATATATATATATATATATATATATATATTAAGGGCCTGGTGCATGAAGATTCGTACACAGGGGCAGAGGGGGTCCCTCAGCCTGACCTGCACCCTCTCCAATCTGGGAGCCCTCAGGGGAGTCCTTTTCAATCCAGAAGTTTCTGTCTGTCTTTGCAATCATATGAACAAATTGCCTGAGACTCCCAACCCAGTTTGGTTTGTTGCTCACAGAATAATAGAGGCTTTTTTTTTTTCTTTGCTTCATTGGTGGAGATGATTTCCTGGAAGTTTTAGGATATCTTCCCTTTAATTTTCCCTAGACACTCTGATTTTACTTATGTCTCTCATCTTTGCTTTCCCTCCATCCCCCACCGCAACAGTAACTTGCTCCAGGCTCACTTTGCTCTAGTGTCTAGGAGATCCGTCTGCCACCAGAACTATGATTCCTAGAATTCCTGGTGCTCCCCGCAATGGGAGCAACTAAGGGAGCCACAGCCCCCCAAGCCTCTGGCTCTCCTGCTCTGCTCTCCTCCCGGCGACCAAGGGAGCCACGCCCCCCCCCCCCAAGGGAGCAACCAAAGGAGCCACATCCCCCCAAGCTGCTGGCTCTCCTGCTTCTACTCTCTGCCCGGCACCTGTGTATGCAAATTAACCCACCATCTTTGTAGGGTTAATTTGCATATTCACCCTGTTTGGCTGGTGAGCCTAGTGAAGGGATGGCCAATTTACATGTTTCTCTTTTATTATATAGGATATATATACCTTCTATTGTTCTGCCTCTCTGGGGAACCCTGACTAATACATGTTTTGGTACTGGGGAGTGGTATGCTGCTGTAACAAATACCTAAAAATATGGAAGTGGCTTTGGAATTGGGTAATCGGTAGAGGCTGGAAGGCTTTGAGGTATGTAACAGACAAAAAAAAAAAAATCTAGATTGCCTTGGAAGGATTGTTGGTAAAAAATATGTACATTAAAGCTGATTCTGGTGAAGACTCAGAAAGAACTGTGGAGAGTATAAAGAAAGCTTCTATCATTTTAGTATATCACTATGAACAAAATGGTGCTGAAAATATGAAAAGTGTTTTTTGTGAGGTCTCAGATGGATATGAAAAGTATGTTATCAGACACTAGAGAAAAAGTGATTCTTGTTATAAACACAGCAGAAATTGGCTAAACCATCTTCTACTGTTGAGTGGGAAGTAGAACTTGTAAGCAATTTACCTGAGATTTCCAAGTAAAGGGTGGAAGGTTCAACCTGGTTTCTTCTTGATGCTCTCTCAGAGCTTCTGTGAGGAAATAACCCTGCCAGCACCATGATTTGGACTTCTAGCCTCCAAAACTGTGAAAGAGTAAATTGCTGTATGTCTTTGGTGGTCATTTTTTTTTATTAGTTAAGGTATTACAAATGTGTCCTCATCCCCCCCATTAATCCCCAACCTCCCCCCCGCCCCCGGCCCCGCACACTCATGCTCCCATCCCCCTGTTGTCCATGTCCATTGGTACAAGTCCTTCGGTTGATCTCTTCCCCTTACCCCCGCCCTCCCCTACTTTCCTTCTGGGGATTGATAGCCTGATCGCTCTTTGGGTCTGTCCCTTTTCATCAGTCTATGTTGTTCTCCATAATCCACAAATGAGTGAGATCATGTGGTATTTATCTTTCTCTGACTGGCTTATTTCACTTAGCATAATGCTCTCCAGTTCCATCCATGCTGTTGCAAAGGGCAAGAGTTCCTTTTTTTTTACCGCAGCATAGTATTCCATTGTGTATATGTACCTCAGTTTTCTAATCCACTCATCTGCTGATGGGCACTTAGGCTGTTTCCAGATCTTAGCTATGGTGAATTGTGCTGCTATGAACATAGGGGTGCATATATCCTTTCTGATTGGCGTTTCTGGTTTCTTGGGATATATTCCTAGTAGTGGGATCACTGGGTCAAATGGGAGTTCCATTTTTAGTTTTTTGAGGTAGCTCCATACTGTTCTCCACAGTGGCTGCACCAGTCTGCATTCCCTCTTTGGTGGTCATTTTTTAAAGAAGCCCTAGGACACTAATGCATGACCTATATCGTAAGTTTGGAGATAGTCTCATTGGAAATCCTAAATCTTAAAGGAAGAGTTAAAGGAGAGAGACCATATAGAGTAGGGCAATATGACATGATTTATGAAAGAAAAAATTGATAAGTTGGACTTTATTAAAATGAAAACTTCTGTTATGAAAAATGAACTATCAAGAAGTAAAGACACAAGACACATAATTAAAATATTAGTTAAACACAAATCTGATAAAGAACTTGTGTTCAAAAATGTACAAAGGATGCTTAAAACACAAAAAAATGGAAAATAAACATGTGAATTAAAAAATGAGAAAACATGTGAATTAAAAAATGAGCAAAGTTCCTAATAGACACATCACCAAAGAAGACTTGCAGGTGTCAAATAAGTATCTGAAATGATGCTCAACAGATATGTTATTAGCCAATTGCAAATTAAACAACAAGAAACCAAAACACATATACTAGAATGGCTAAAAATTTTTTTAAGTTTAAAAACTAGCAGTGCCAAATGTTTGTGAGGATGTGGCACAACAGGGAACTCTCATTAGTAGCTACTGAGAATGCAAAATATTTCAGCCATGTTGGGAGACAATTTACAGTTTCTTACAAAGGTAAGCATAATCTCTTTTTTTTTATGTAAGCATAGTCTTACTGTGTAATCCAACATTGTGCTCCTAGACATTTCCCCAAATGAGCTGAAAACTTATAACCACACACAAAAAGAAAACCCTGTGCATGAATGTTTAAGGCAACTTTATTTATAACTAGAGGCCCAGTGCACAAAAATTTGTGCACTCAGGGGGGTTCTTCAGCCTGGCCTGTACCCTCTTGCAGTCTGGGACCCCTCAGGGGATGTCCACCTGCTGGCTTAGTCCCGCTCCCCAGGGCATTGGGCCTAAGCTGGCAGTCAGACATCCCTCTGGCAGCCCGGGAGCCCTTGGGGGAGTCCACTTGCCACCGGGGAGCAGGCCTAAGCTGCGGTCAGATATCCTTAGCGCTGCTGAGGAGGCGGGAGAGGCTCCTGCCACCACTGCTGTGCTGGCAGCTGGCAGCCTGGCTTGTGGCTGAGCAGAGCTCCCCCTGTGAGAGCACACTGAGCACCAGGGGGCAGCTCCTGCATTGAGCGTCTGCCCCCTGGTGGTCAGTGTGTGTCATAGTGACCAATCATTCCCAGTCTTTCTACTGTTAGGGTCAATTTGCATATTACCCTTTTATTATATAGGATTGCTCCAAACTGCAAGCAACCAAGTTTTCCTTCAACAGGTAATGGAGAAACAAATTGTGGCACACCTATACAGTACAGCATCACTCAGTAATAAAAAGAAATGAGCCCTAAACCACAAAAAGATATGGAGGACATCGGGGAACCTCAAATGCTCATTGCTGGATGAAGGAAGCCAGCCTGAAAAGGCTACTACTTCATTTTCCAAACCATATGACATCCTGGAAAAAGGCAAGACTATGGAGAGAGTAAAAAGATGAGTTTTTGCCAGAGCTTTTAGCGACTCGAGGTGGGATGAATAGATGGAACACAGAGGTTTTCAGGGCAACGAAAATATTCTGTTCAATACTATAATGGTGGATACATTACATTATGCGTTTGTCAAAAATCCATGGAACTTGACAACACAGAGTAAGCCTAAACAAATATTATAAATTTTAGTTAACAAGCATGGATAAATATTGGTTCATTAATTGCAACAAATGTACCATACTAATGCGAAATATTAATAACAAGGGAAACTGCAGGGGAGGAGGGCATATGGAAGCTACATGCTCAATTTTTCTATAAACCTAAAATTGTGCTAAATTATATTTATTAAGTAAAAGAAATTTTCCAAGTGGTCGCAAAAAATGACATACTTGAAGTAACTCTATTTCTGTTCCTTCTTTTTATAATAATTATTTATTTTACATTTGCAACTTAAAACACACACAAATCTCAGTCTAGAGGGGAGAAAGAGAATTATGTGACTGTCTCCTTAGAGCAATCCATGTAGAATACAATGTTTATCAAAAATAAAGTTGTGCTAGTTTAAAATATATACGCACACACAAATATATTGACGGCATACTCATCCATATAAAAATATAATGCATACACATGTATACATGTATCAAGATATATGTATATATGCATACATGAAACAACAGTAAATGCAGAACTTGCTTTAATTGGAATTTACCTCATAAATGATTTTTGTTTTTTTGTGTGAATGAGTTATCATGGAAAACATTTAGAATCACTGGTACTAATAAAAGGCTGGCCAACTTTTAGTAGGCTTCCTTGTATTTTTATTGAGGTTTCGTTGACATACATTACATTAGTTTCAGGTGCACAGCACAGCGGCTCACCAGTTACATACCTTACAAAATGCTCACCATGTTCAGTCTAGTAACCATCTGTCACCATACAAAGTTATTACACTATTATTGACTGAAGCCCCTATGCTGTACATTACATGCCCATGATGTATTTATTTTATTACTGGACGTTTGTACCTCTTGTTTTTAAATCCTCTAAAGACAACACAGTCCCTTCCTTTTGTAGTCCATATCCCATTGTTTTAGTTAAATCTCTAAAATAGCTTCAAATTGTTCTTAGACTGACCAAATAAATAATGAATAAATAAATGTTCTATTTCATCATTTTAAAATAATCTGGAGACAGTACAGGAATTTTAACTAAGATTTTCCTGACTGACCTAGCTTTCCAGTTTTATTAACTGATTAGCTAGTAGCTGGAACTAATTGATAGATTTAGCAGTGCAAACTTCATCACTAGAGACAGCTCTCTGGGAATGCGTGACTGTGGAAATAGAGTACTTGATTAAGTTGCCGAGCTCCAGGGAGCAGCCTGGACTCTGGTTATGTAAATATAACAGATGGCTAAGCAAATGCTGGGCTGTACCAAGACTAGGTTTATTGCAGTAATCTATGTTGATATTGAAGATTTAAGAGCCAGGCTAGCCAACTTATTGAAGCCAAACCAGGTATTGACCATTTTGTTCTGTCATGAAAATTATTTTAGAATGGGTTGGAATTTGTTCAAGTCAACATTCTCCGGAGGAAACTACACTGTTAACTGTTCACAATGGTTTTGTTATGTTTTGTGTGTTTTAAAAAGTTACATTTTCTAAAAAAAAAAATGGTGTGAAAAAAATGGCTCAGATCCAATACATTTGATGAGGGTTATGTCACTTAGCAGATGAAAGAATTGGTAAAGATCTTCCATTAAGAAAGCAATTAATGAATGAATACCCTTGGAAGTTCAAAAGTTATGTGTTAAGTATAACACCATGCATGGGCTACCAATCCCAAAGGAGGACCCTAAACACTTCTGCCCACTGGGTTGGTACTGGAGTTTCCAAGGAAAACACAATGTGGACGAGCACTCAGTGGAACGACACTTACCTCATATATGGAGCTGATGTTGCTCTGTCTCTTCCAGATGTGAGTTAAGTGTTTTCCATGTGAGTAACTAAACCTACTTTTGCCCCACCCTGTATATCTAAACTAAGCACTTACTATGGGCAGGCAATGACCTCTGGTTACCTGATGCCTATACTCTAATGCAGTATCCTGCAAATTTACCCCATAAGAAAGTATGTCAACTGACCTTGTTAAAAACAGAGATTGTTAAATTCTCTCCTGGAATTTCAATTCAACTTGCTAAAAAAGACTCAGGAAACCATATTTCATTAGCACTTCAAGTGTGGGTAGAAACTGTGGGGGTGGACTTCTAAGTAACTTATAGTAAAACCAAAGCATAATTACTTTTAACTAGAGGAACTGCATTGACAATAAATTGTCTGAGGAAAGCTAGTTAAAAGCAGACAGTTGTTTCTTTTTAAGATATCCTTTTTTATAGTATCTATAAATAATTATACTGCTCATTTTTAAATAATCTATTTATTTTGAGAATCACAAACGATGTCATTCTTCTTCTAACCTACTAAAGAGATTCCTGCTGAAACTTCTCAGTTAAAAGATTTCCACGTGGTGCTAGTATTTAAGAACATAACCAAGACTGGGAATGCTACCCAAGATTATGCATAAGAGGGTATAAGTTCTCGGCCTCCTCATTTAAATTTTCAATTCCCACCAAATAACACTGTTTATCACCTTGGCTAGATAAAAACAGGATCTATATAAAAGTTATCAAGGACCACATGTGGGAGGGGGTGAGCCCCAATAGGTTTGATTTTGTAATAGTGGTAGTGGTAGTACAGTTGAAGTTACAGATGTACACGTATGGCTATATATATTCAGCACAACTTGTTTTAAATGCTAGATGCCTGGTCATGCAAAAGATTATCATTGCTTTCATTGAGAAATTGATAAATAATGATTATTATCCCACATAGAAATCTTGACTTTGCTAACATTTTTTTTCTTTCAGTTAAGAAAAAAACACACAAAAAACTAATAATATCTTTAATGATAGTCTAGTTGCCAGACAGATCTGTAAGGGACATTTAACATTTATATGAAGGAAATAATCTAGAGCGATAGATCATGTCTACTCTTATACTGCATGGTCAGCAGCTGAGACAGCTGTCTAGAAATAATTATTTTAACAGATGAGAGTCTGCCTTATATGTAGTCTTATAACTCAGACTCATTAAAACTAGAACCTCTAATTCTCTATTATGAGGTTTAACATTATAGTTTTAAAGGATGTTTAATTTCTTTAGGAAAAATGTTTAAGCAAGTTCTTTCTTTAGTATACTGTACCATTTCTCAGTGATTGAAAATAAACAAATGTATTTCTTCTAGGTGAAATAATGCATCAGTAACACTTTATGCTTTATATGTTTATTTATTGGTAGAGGAACCTCCAAATTCCTTAATTGGCAGAGATATAAAGAAGAGTAAAATGCATTATAATACAATATCCAAAAATTTACTTTACTGTTATGCAGACTAACAAAGTACAGAAAGCAAATTTCCCACTCATAACATAGAAAATAAATAAGGTAAAATTTACCAAATGGAAATTCTACAATCTAAATAAAACAAAATTCAAATTCTTGTTCCTAAAAAAGTTGCAGCTGAATATATAAATTTTAACTTTGCTACTTTTGAAGAAAAATAATAGATAATAAGACTCAGTAAATATTTTAAAAGCTCAGTACATACTTTTAAATTGTCTTTCATCTCTTATAAATGTCTAAGGGTCTACCTTTCTCTTTTAAGAATTCTTTCTTCTAAAATTGATTTAACTCCTTTATTTATTTAAAAAAGTCATTTCAGAAAATAACATAGCACCTAGCAAGTCTGTCAGTTTGAGTAGTATTTAACTCTAAAATTGTTAATGTATATTTTTGTTCAGAAATTCAGTGCAAAAAAAATCTTAAATATTGAACATTTAACATACTTGTGCCTTAGATGATAAAATAAGTGAGAATCTATACTAATAAAAGGGTAATATGCTAATTAGACTGGACATCTTCCAGACGTCCTTCTGGACAAAGCCACAGTGGTAGGGCCGAAGCAGAGGCGGTTAAGGGGCAATCAGGCCAGCAGGCAGAGACGGTTAGGGGAGATCAGGCAGGCAGGCAGGCAGGCAGGTGACCCATTAGGAGCCAGCAGTCCTGGACTGTGAGTCAAACACCCCTCAAGATTTCTGGATTGGAGAGCATGCAGGCCAGGCTGAAGGACGCCCCCCCCCCACCACCACCGCCGCCACCACCACCACCACCACAGGCACAAATTTCGTGCACCGGGCCTCTAGTACACTATAACAGTGAGAGCTCAGAATTCCTGGTATTAATATGATCTTACCTAAATAAAAATATTTGTAGTTATGAGAATAGTGAAGTCACAAAGAGAATAAGTAGACTAATTTTAGGATAAATATTAAATCAATTAAATCACTATGTAATACCATGGAAATAACTGAGGTAAGTGGAGAATTAGGAAGCAGACATTGAAACTGAGGTCAGGAGAAGGGGACTGATATGTAGGATCGGTGACGAAAATTTTCTAAACACATGAGTCACACTGACTGGTTCTAGCTTTCTCTCCCTCCTTTCCCCTTCCAGAGCACATGGAAAATAATACTTTGGAATTCTATCTGATCCTTCTCACTGTTTGAAAATAATGTTGTCTTGATTACACTGTGAAATTATTATTAACAGAATATTTGCCTTGCTGAGAAGAATCATGGGTCCTTAGAGGAGAATTTTTCCCTGATTTCTGTGACTTGAAGTAGTATTTTCCTCTTGAAGGGGTATGGCAGCAAGCCTGGACACAATGCACTTCTCGGCTGCTGAAAGAACTGCAGCACTGATTATGCAGGAATCTGGGAAAGTACAATTTACTTGCATTTCTGTTATTTTTTAAAGTGAAGCCTTAAATCCATTTAAGCTGGATAAGTAAACCAAGAAAGGGATTTCTTACAAGGATGTTTAATGTTGCTATTGATTTCTTTATAAAATGCTTAAATAGAAGCCATGAAACTTCAAAAAATGGAAGTTTCAGAGTGGCTATTAATTCAATTTGAATAAACCTTGACATTTGCATTGTAAAAGGAGCAGCCTTTGGAAGTGAATATCGGTATCTTTTCCAAGTGGCTAGAAATATAATTAGTTCTGGTCCCTAATTAAATCTCAAGGGTCATCAAAATGTCACCAAATTTCTGAACACAGTTCTCCAGACTATTTTTATTTTGGACTTCAACTTTATGGAATTAGATTACACAGTCCTTCATTAATCGCACAATTTCATCCAGAATCTATGTGTAGCAATCACTATGGACACCTCACCCATATCCTCTCCACACCGGCCATACCAGTTCTTGTTCATGACTTCTCTCTGCAATCATGGGTTACTATCTGTACGATAGCTTTCTCTAGCTGAAAGGGACATACAGCTAAGAAGGTTGGTCCTGGAAGTAGGGTTCCAGGATATAGACACCTAGTGATACCATTGTAATAAACTGGTTAATTAATTAACAGAGGAGTATAGGGAAGGCCAGACAATATAGGCATGCCATTCATACCAGGAAGCTGCAATTAGTGTGTGCTCAGTGGTTGAGTGTTCACCCATGAACCAGGAGGCCACGGTTCGATTCCCAGTCAGGATACCTGCCAGGGTTGTGGGCTCGATCCCCAGTATGGGATCAGGAGGCAGCCGATCTTCATTCTCTCTCATCATTGATGTTTCTATCTTTCTCTCCCTTCCCCAACTCCTATCTGAAATCAATAAAAACATATTTTAAAGAACAAAAAAGGAAGCTGCAATTTGGACTCATGCCCAGTAAGGTCTGGGTGACATGGGAAAGCCTCCATGATAGCATTTAAAACATTTTTTTTTCCCCTGTAGTGCAAGGACAGACTGTGCTGAAAATCAGAACCAAGATTTGATTGTAACAATGGTAGAGTTAAAAAGAAACTAAATTCACAGCCGTAAAGTCCACTATGCTCAAGTCCAGGCTCTAGAAGAGAAGGAATAATATCTTGAACCTGGGAATGGGACAATAGGATGCAAACAATTGACAATCTTGAATATCTAGATTCTATAGGGAATCTGGGCCAGGAAAAGCAGTCCCCTCACCCATGTAAGGAACACCTCATTCCCAATTGCCGGAAAACTGTGAAATAGTCTAAACAGAGTGATTTCCTCATGCAATGATGCTTGTTCTCCTCAAGATCTGCCACGTCCTCCTCTCTCTGCTTCTAGACCAGTGGTTCTCAACCTTCCGGCCCTTTAAATACAGTTCCTCATGTGGTGACCCAACCATAAAATTATTTTCGTTGCTACTTCATGACTGTAATGTTGCTACTGTTATGAATCGTAATGTAAATATCTGGTATACAGGATGGTCTTAGGCGTCCCCCTGTGAAAGGGTCGTTCGAGCGCCAAAGGGGTCACGACCCACAGGTTGAGAACCGCTGCTCTAGTCTAATAGCTATGATCAATTATCAATATGGTCCTTTCAAGAGAAGAAATAAATTATTCCCCAAAGAGATCTAGAACTGGACTAATGTGTACCTGCAAGAGAACAAATGTGGCTATAGACATTAAAGGGACTGAGACAGAAGGGCGGGAAACATAACTAGATATGCAAAAGTTTCATTATGTGGAGTTACTCTTTTATGACTCAGTGTGTAACATCCTGGCAAAGATTTCTGGAGCTGTCCTAATATATCAGAAACATGATTCATGAAAATTGGAAACACGGATTTACAGTAAATTAAGTGGAGAACTGTTACTAGGTAGCATATGGAGGAAGAGGTCATAGTTTAGATGTAGGGATGCTCAAATGGACCTGTTATGTAAGAACAAAGAATACGCCAGCTGGCTGGCGATAAGAAATGTTGAAGTGTGGGGCTCTAGCAGCATTGGTGCCTGAAGTGATGAGTGTCTTTTAAAAGCCAAGGTTAATGTTAAGAGGTGCTGCTACCGTACTGGGCTTTCTAGTGACAATGTGGATGATGAGATCTGAAATAGCAGAGCCCAGGTGGCAGCATTTGAACATCATAAACAAGGTCTAGGTAATGGCTGCATGGCAGAAATGATAGAGTGGCAAGCAGGTCACCTTGATCCCCAGGAATTTGAGCAATGGGCAGCACACCACAGTATCCCTAGCTGCAAAATACATGGACAACCAATGATGATATTGCTTGGCTTATATAACTGAGAATAGTAAAAAAAAAAAAAAAAAAAAAATACAGAAAGCTAATGATAGTCACCAATGAAGGAAAATCACTATCCATAAGACAATGGTTTGTACTATAAATCTGTGTGGAGGAGGACTTTCCTCTTACTTTTCTAAGTTCGCTGGCAGGACTAGTAATCAAATTAACATGAAATAGATTAACAAGAGAAAAATGAACAAACTTCACACATATGTACACATAGATGTTCCATAAAAATATGAAACTCTGGACACTTTGGGCAGCTGAGGTTTGCAAGACATTTTGGATCTGAGAAGCGGTTATTATGGTTTGGGACATCCAAGGAAAGGAAGGCACTTCAGTGGAGATGGAGGAATTGAACGTTTGGTAAATAAGTGTTTGCTGGGCCATCTTTAACAATTGGACACAGACAGGAATTTGATCAAATGGCTCTTGCCAAGTTCCTCCCTATTAGTTCATAGGAAACTCTAGTTCCTCCCTATTAGTTCATAGGAAACTCTAGTTATCTATGGTGATGACTCCCTTTAGCAAGTTAGGGGGAAGATCAAAGTTTCCTTCTGAGTCTTTATTTTCTTAAAAATAACAAGCATAAGATAATCAATATTCTAAAAGGCATAGTTCAGGGTGGCAAACGCTGCTTCCCCTATCGTATCAGGAAAGAATCAAAGCTGTTTGCATCTCCCTAAGAACAGCAGCATACATTCACAGTCTTACCCCAGGGTTATGTGAACTCTTGGTTTCCGTCTCAGCGTAACCCAGATATATTGATTCTGTAGAAAAATACAATGCCAAATATATTGGTAATATGTTATTAATCAGATATAATAAACAAATGCTAGCAATTACTATGGAGGTATTGATTCTACCATAGCCAGAAATATTACCAGAAACTGCTGGCCTGTTTGAAACCTGGAATGACCCTTAAAAGGCACAGCTAATGTGCAAGAATGGGTGTAATACCTTGCAGTTTAGACTTTGAATCATCAATTATTATATAGTGCTGTGTTTGTGAGTACATGGATCTGTGGAAATAGAAGTGGTCCCTCTTACCATCATTGCTAGTTAAGCATTTGGGCAATTTATGTTTTCAAGCGTTACAACTTTAAGCTTTTAAGGATTTGAAGTTGTGTTTTCAGTATACAAAGCAAATAAAGGCTTTTATAAGCCGAAATCTTTGACTCATACCTAGTCAACTAGAGGTCTTCATGATGGTAGAGTGACAAGCTAAGAAAGAATTTACTATGCTGGCATGATTAATTGACCCTGATTATCATGAGGTGATAAGGTTGCTGCTAAGTAATAAAACGGAAAAGTATGATGCAAACTTAAGAAATTCATTGGGGTTTTTCTTTATACTTCCAGCCTAGTGATAGAAGCTCCAATGGGCAATTGCAACAATCATAGACAGAGAAGAACACAGTGTTAGAGGGGCTCAGACACCTCAACCAGGTTATTTCATTGGGAAATCAACCTAAATGACCAAAGATTAGTGGTGTCTAGAATGGATGATAGAGGACAGAGAGTATACACAGCAATTATCGTCCAGAAACAAGTGCAACAATGATGAGTGTAGCCTGCCCCTCTAACTATATATATATATATACTACTGTAATTATATTAATTTACATTTGCAAATATTAGTTTGGAAGAGATTCTGTTACTCCACATTCTTGCTAACATTTAATATTTTCAGACTTCCTGAATTTTGTGATAAACTATGTTGAAAATGGTATTGTACCTACACTATTAATCTGCATTGCCTTAATTTCTTCGTGTGTTTTTTAACTTTATTTTTATTGTGTATACTATTACAGATGAACTGTTCCTCCTCCCCCATTCTGTGCTACCTCCCTCCCACCCTTACTCCACCTTCCCTCTGGCCATCACCACACTTGTTGTCTGTGTCTATGGGTTAGGCACATATATTCTTTGGCTAATCCCTTCTCCTTCTTTCATCCTGTCTCCCCTCCCCTATCCCTCTGACAGCTGTCAGTCTGTTTCATGTAGCCATACCTCTGGTTCTATTTTTCATTGCTTTGATTTCGAAGAGTGTCTGTATGTTTATATGCCATGTGTTTTTCCTCTTCCCTGAAAGAGAAAACCTATATATTATTTACACATTTTTATATATGATTAATACCAATCATTTGTTGATTATTCCAAGTCTATTCTCCAGTTGATAACTTTATTTGCACTTACTATGATGTATATTTTAATGAATTGCTGCCATCAATTTTAATATTATAAAATCAAAAGTTTTAGGTCTTATTTTAAAATTGTCCCAAACAGAAGGGTATTCACTAGGCATTTTACTAAATTTTTTGAAGTATACATTTAAATATTTTAATTCCTAATCCTCTATTTTGAACAGTTTATTCTCACCTATCTGCTATCTTACCTCTGTTACATATTTCAATTCAGTATACAGGAGGGCCTTTTTCTGGAAAATGCTTTCTATTTCTCTGGCCTTTTTATATAGTTCTATATCAGTACCACGTTGTTATCATTACTATTATTTCACAGTACATCTTGACATTTAGCATACTAGACCTTTAACCTTCTTCTTCTTCAAAAGGATTGTGGCTATTCTTTTTATATACGATTTAGAATTATCTTTGGAATATTTATTGAAATTTAAGTACACATCTAAGTAAATCAAGAATAGAGAAGAAAATATAATAGGCTTTTAAATACATAGAACTAAGAGTATGAAAACACAACACGTGGGATACAAAAAGCCATAATACTTAATGTTAAAAAAAGAAAGCTAAAGCACAGAATAGGCAATGCAATATTAAAGAAAAACAAAGTTGGAGGACAGATACTGATGACTGGAACAGTGGGCCAAGGTGTTTTCCTGGGGTTGTGTCTTGAGACGCCGAAAAATGAGCTCCACGGACCAGAAGCTTTAAGTTAAAGCAAAAGTGAGGAAAATTTATTACAAGCAGATTCAGACTCCCCAACAGGAAGGGGCGGAAGAATGGGTTGCCAATAAAGCAAGTTGCTCTAGCTGTATACGTGTGCTACAAGCCTGCTCTATATCTATCTATGTCACCACCTGATTGACTCCCTCATTGTTCTTGCCCAGCAACAGACCTGAACTTTCTCTGTTTCTACGTGTATGTACTCCTTGTTACTGCAGGCCCTCCCTTGGTTTTCCATGCCTCCTTCTCTGTATCCAAAAACATTTTATTTTTTTTTAAGGATGGTTGGTTTTTGTGATTAGGCTTGCTTCAACTGCCATGTCTGCCCCTGTCTATGTTCTACCTGCCTTTGTTTCCCACTGGACCCCTGCCCTATCTGCCTACGTTTCAAGCTAACTTTGTTCAATACTACCGACTTCAAGGCCTAATGTAAAGCTACAGTAGTCGAGACAGTGCAGTATTGGCAAAAGCATGGACACATAGATTACTGGAACAGATAAGGAGCCCAGAAATAGACTCACATGAATACAGTCAATTGATCTTTGACAAAGGGACAAAGACAATAATTGTTGGGGAGCACAAGAGACTTGGTTGGAAAGTTGTAAGGAGGACATTCTGAGAAAAGGGAAGTGTGTGGAAGGCCACCTGCACTGTTTATGGGAATTCTGACTTAGGGGAGTGTCGAAGTGGTACCCTTAATTATTCCTTGACCTTTCCAAAAATGTCTGTGCATGTGAACAGCAGGCTGTTTGTGGGTGTTCACTGGGGTCCCCACCTGGGAGCTCTCAGTGGGCCACATCTGGCTGTTAGTTCCAGGCAATGTAAAACATCTTCTGAAAAATCCATGAAAAGAACTCTGACTTATTAAGTCTTATCTGTGTGTTATGCAAGATTTCATGTTGTTAGTCTACTCAGAAAGAAAAAAATATGGGAAATAATCATTTAAATCGCCCAAGTCTTTTTCCTAGGATGATTAGACCTGTAGAAGTGCCCTCCAGCAGGCTGCAGAAATAGCAGTGTGGGGGCCACTCCCTTTTTTATTTTTTTTTAAAAAGTACTTTAACATTAAAGCCACTGGAAGCCAGTGAATTATTTCTGTTACAAAACTTGCCAAGAAAATGCTTTGCATAATAATAATTGGCTTTAAAATCTCAAAGTTGTCAAGGCAAAATAAATAACTAAAATAAAAGGCATATGATAAAGCTTTTTCAGTGGTAATTATATATGCCTAAACATAGTTTTCCAAAGTCTTTGGTAACTTAAAACGTTGGATTTTGGTAGATTAAATAGTAACAGTTATTAACTATCTAGGTATTTTGAAATAACAGGATACTGAAATATTAATCTGAATTTGTGTCATATGGAGAATCTAGAGGATGGATTTAAGTCTGTTAATGAATAAGTCTTGTATTTTATTTGAAACATCTCTTAAAATGTGAATGTATTGCTAATCTGAGGAATGTTAATTACTTACATGCCACTTAAAATTTAGGTTCCTAAGGGTTAAGAACTCTAACTAATTAAAAATAAATTATGATTTTGATGTAATAAAGCATGAGGCATGGAGATACATTTTGAAGAAAAAGGAAAGTGGATTATAAAGCTGGTTATTTCTGAAAGTTATAAGATTTCTAAAGAAAGATTTGTGAAAGTTGTGGAAAGTTTGTGACAGTTGTAGAATTTTGTGAAGAGAAATGTCGAAAGGAAATTGTATAAATGACACAGGCCAGTAAGCCAGGACAAGTGGAATAGGGTAATTGAGAAGGTTAAACAGCAATTTGGAGCCATCTAGTAAATCCTACCTTCCCTAAACTTAAGAGTAAATGATTTGCATTTTGCCTTCCTAACCAGAGGGTATAACCAGATGGTAAATAGCTTATATCAATGTACTCAGGGAGACTGATAGCAGAAATTCAATTAGTGTCATTTGCTGACCACACCCAAGGACAGATGAAGTTAAAAACTTTTTCTTGACCCAGAATTGGCTTTAGATCATTCCAATAGGCCTTTTGAAATGCCTCAAGTATTTGTTTTCTCTCTCATAAAGGAAAATTTTCTGTTTAAGGTACATGGGAAGCTTTGTCAAATAATAACCATATTATGCTCTCGTTTATATCTCTAATTGTTATTCTGGAATATTGTATTTTGCAGAAAGAACAAGATTCCATGACATTTGAAAGTATTGCTGATTCTTAAACTTTTTGTTTTTAAGATATAAGGAAGTATTTTTATCCAAGGGAGCATGGATAAGATATGTTGAGTAATCAAACGGCATTATCACAGGGGTGGGCAAACTTTTTGACTCGAGGGCCACAATGGGTTCTTAAACTGGACCGGAGGGCTGGAACAAAAGCATGGATGGAGTGTTTGTGTGAACTAATATAAATTCAAAGTAAACATCATTACATAAAAGGGTACGGTCTTTTTTTTCAATAGTTTTATTCATTTCAAATGGGCCGGATCCGGCCCGCGGGCCATAGTTTGCCCACGGCTGATTCTACCACAAAACAACTACAATTTTTTTCTCTATTTAACAATTTCTTTTCTTTCAGTCAACTTCTATAGAAATTATACTTTATTTAGCTCATATCCTATTTGATTAACTTCTGTAATGTTTTGTTATTTCACACAATAGCAAGATTTTAGAAGATTACAGAAGTATGTCTGAGCTAAGAAGATAACTTAGTCTGAAAGCCCAGATGAGAGACAAGATGAACTGGTTGAATATAATATGCCCTATAAGAGAGCTGTTTCTTTTTAGCAAAGGCTGTTAGTAAAGCAGGTATATAAAGTCTGTTGAAATAGAAAGTAGAGTGAAAAGAAGAAAACAATATAAAGAACATGCTGATGAGAGAGACTGGGTACAGTTGAAGGACACACTTCTAAGGTTTGAGTAAAATGTTGATCATAGTAATTTTCACTGTTTCTTTTTCAAGAATTAGGACCATACAGTACTATGACAGATCTTTACTTTATCAGAAACTCATGGGGCCAGAAGTGCTCTAAATTTCAAATTTTTTCAAATTTTTTAAAAAACATACATTTGTTGTTGTTGACACTATTATAGATGTCCCCCATTCCTTCTACTTTGCCCTCTCCACCCATCCCCCCATCCCCATCCTTTGTTCTTCACCACATTGTTGTCTGTGTCCATGGGCTGTGCATATACGCATATATGTTTTTTGGCTAATCTCTTCCAGTCCTCCTCACCCTCTCCCCTCTGAAAGCTGTTAGTCTATTCCATGGATCCATGCCTCTGGTCCTATTTTGTTCATCATTTTATTCTTTTCCAAAGATTACACATATTAGTGAGACCATATTGCATTTGTCTCTTTCTGACTGGCTTATTTTGCTTAGCATAATAATCTCCAGGAGCATCCATGCTGTTGCAAAGAGTAAGAGTTCTTTCTTTTTTACAGCCATATAGTATTCCATTCTGTAAATGTACCATATCTATTTTATCTATTCATCTACTGAAGGGCACTTGGGCTGTTTCCAGATTTTGACTATTGTAAATAATGCTGCTATGAAAATAGGGGTGCATATATTTTTCTGATTGGTTTTTCAGGATTCTTAGTATATATTCCCAGAAGTGAGATCCTTGGGTCATAAGGCAGTTCTGTTTTTAAGTTTTTGAGGAAACATTCATATTACACCAACAAAATATAAGCATATCCCCATGTGATGGGCTATTTAAAGACGATAATTAGATTTACTTCAATTTTGGTTTGGTTTTACCTGAGTTCAGCACAGTTCAGGTTGAGCTTCCAAAAGAGCAGGGACTGGGCCTAAGCCATCAGTCAGACATCCATAGCATTGCAGCAGAAGTGGGAGAGGCTCCCGCCACTGCTGCTGCTTTAGCCAGCCATGAGTCTGGCTTCTGGCTGAGCAGCACTCCCCCTGTGGGAGTGCACTGACCACCAGAGGGCAGCTCCTGTGTTGAATGTCTGCTCCCTGGTGGTCAGTGTGTGTCATAGTGACTGGTCGTTCCACCATTTGGTTGATTTGCATATTACCCTTTTATTATATAGGATAGGTTTTCAAGCATGTAAAATCATAGAGATAATGAAAATTCCTTTTGCAGAGAAAGAATTAAATGGATTACTTTGTTATATCCTTTAAAATTCCAACATATTTGAACTATATACAATTTGTGGTTCAGTCAATTGACACTTGGAAATAAAAGCAAGAATTGTGACAGGAAAATTTTTTCTTTCATTTTTCATCAACTGAGTGAAAAGTAGAAATGAGTCCTACCTTCTCTTTAGAAATATTTCATTTAAAAATAAAATGGCTTTCCCAGAAATGAGCAAACAATTGTTTCATGGAATCTAAGATCCATTATCTTATTAATCACATTTGATTATAAATCTTATATGAACCATAAATAGATAATTAAATGAAATTATTTTTAATGGATTAGAAATGTATATATCCTGTACTCCTTTGAAAGTTGCACAGCTTAGATAAGGAGATGTATTTGTTCAGGGAATTGCTAACATTCATTTCATCACTATAAATTTGCTTTGAAGTTTTTCAATATGCTTAATAAATATGAGATATTTAAAAAGTGACTTTGGAAACCCCACTCTGATAGCCAATTTACAGGTATGAAACCTGAGCTTGATTTTCTTGGGTAAATATAGGTTTAAGCTATACCAAGTTGGAATATGGAACATAATAAATTGCCCAGTTCAGAGGCTTGCTGATAGTTTTAATTTCTTCAAATTATCCTAACTGCCCCCAAACTTTAAAGGATTTATACAGTACATAATATATTTATAATAAAACATATAAAAAGATAAGTGAGAAATAATAACAAGGGAATATATATATTTTTAAATTTCATCACTTCAGTAAAAATAGTCTGAAATAGGATTATAGGTATTAACCTAATAATTCATTCCTCTGCCATGGCCAGTGTGTTTTTCTTTCTAATACTACTTCTATCAAAAGGCTTTTTCTCAATATGAAATAATGAACTTTTTTTAATAGATGATTGATGAGCTAGCTATCTAGCTAGAGAAGATGATAGATAGATAGATAGACAGACAGACAGACAGACAGACAGACAGATAGATAGATAGATAGATAGATAGATAGATAGATAGAAAAAGGGATAACTATAGTTACATTCTAACCATCAACTGATCTATATGTCAAGTCAGCTCTGCAAATTCATATGTATTTATAAAGGAGCAAGTAGGTAATTATATTAATGCCATAACTCATCAGTAAAGTCATTCTTAAAAGCTGACACATTTATTCTTTTAATGCTTCTTGATTATTTAACACATGAATTATTCTAATAAGTAAAAAAATAGAAAGAAGGAAAAATGGGTGATGTCACAATTATAAGCAACATACTACTTTAGTTATTGAATTTTACTTAATCAAAGTGCTCAACCACAGTACCAACTGGTAAAATAGTATTTGAACTGAAACCTGCATTTTCTTCTACTTATGCCTGCATTGAACTCACACAACCCAGGCACAGGCAGAGATGTCATATGGCACATCTTAGTCTGGAAAGGGTGGAGCAAATATGATGTGGAGGGAATAAATACATTTTCTTAATTATTCACAGAGAAGTTGGAAGTACTATTTTGGAGACTAAGACAAGAAATTGGAACTATCCCACTGCACCAATATTGGTTCCAAACCCCAGGAGCTTCTGGGATGAAATCTGAAACTGGTTCTCTTACAGGAAGGAGAAGGAGAAACTGAAGAGAGAGACATGCTGCTCCAGATTGGAATGTGGCAGTTTAACAAGCAAGAGAACTTATACATGAGGCTTGTTTTGGGCAGCTGCAAGATGAATATATCCTATATAATAAAAAAGAAACATGCAAATTAGCTGTCCCTCTGCTATGCTCAAGCCACGCCCACTAGCCACTCTGAGTGAATATGCAAATTATCCAACAAAGATGGCAGTTATATAAGAGCAAGTATGTAATTATATTAATGCAGGTGTCAAGCGCCCCAAGAGGCGACAGAGGCCCTGGCCATGGGCTCCTGGGACCTTCCCCACCCCAGGAGGTGCCCCAAGCCATGCCCGTGGGCTCCCAGGACTTTCTCAGGTCGGGGAGGTGAGGCTGTAGCCACACCCTCAGGCTCCCGGGACTTTTGCTGGTCAGGGAGGCTTGGCTGCCTGCACTTAGCCATGCCTGCGGACTCCCGGGACCTTGCCAGCGGAGAACGGGAGGTTTGGAGGACTTGGCAGAGCAGGAGACTGCTGGACATACAGCAGAGCGAGAGAGGGCGGCTTGGAGGGTGCGGCTCCCTCTGACACCCCAGCTTCCTCATCACAGCTGTGGAAACTGACAGCAGGGAGGAGGAAGTCTCACCCCCACAGAATCAGCCAGAATCAGCTATTGGTCAGACAGCTCTCAGCGGCCTGATAGCCAGGACTCTCATTCACCTGCATCTCAGACCTTGACAGTAGAGAGGTGGGACTATGTCTAAAGAACAACTGTTGATACAACGTAGCTCTGCAGCTGAAAGATGCTGGCATTATTGACAGAAAGTGTCTGCAGAGCAGCATGCGTCTGATCTTGAAAGAAGGCGGCGCCTGCAACAGAATGTATCTGAACACCAGCTACTGGAAAAACGTCACTTTGATGTTGAAAAACACCAGCATCAAGAACAGAAAATGTCTAAAGACCAACATGCCTTTGAAGTTGAAAGAAGGCAGTGGCGACGACAGAATATGTTGAAAGAACAGTCATCAACAAGTACTACCAATACCAGTAGGAACTGCCTTCTCAACGAAAATGGAGTACATGAGGATGCAATCCTCGAACATAGTTGTGGTGGAATGACTGTTCAGTGTGAATTTTTGCCTATCACTCAATTTCTCAGATGAAAAACCATCCGATGGGAAATTTACTTGATGTTGTAACAAAGGGAAAGTCTGTTCAAAGGATATACATTTTCCAGATTACTCGGCATAATTAAAAAGATTAATGATAAACAAAGATTCTCACAGTAAAAATGTCATGGAAAATATTCGTTCCATAAAGAGTTCTTTTGCTTTTGCTACCATGGGTGCAAATATTGCATTGCCATCAGGATTGGGCCATACTGTTTTAGAATACACTGACAAGTTTATCACCATACTGGAACTTTACATCCTTCGGATGGTGTTTCTCGGAAGTTTGCTCAACTCTATATTTTGGATACAGCTGAAGCTACAAGTAAAAGATTAGCAATGCCAGAAAACCAGGGCTGCTCAGAAACAATCATGATCAACATCAACAACCTCATGCATGACATAAATGAATTAACAAAATCATAAAAGATGCGACATGAGGTAGAAAAGGAAGCCCAATCTGAAGCAGCAGCAAAAGGTATTGCTCCCACAGAGGTAACAATGGCAATTAAATACGATTGTAACAGTGATCCAGGTAGATATAATTCTCCCCATGTAACCGAGGTTGCTGTCATATTCAGAAACGAAGATGGAGAACCTCCTTTTGAAAGGGACTTGCTCATTCATTGTAAACCAGATCCCAATAATCCAAATGCCACTAAAATGAAACAAATCAATGTCTTGTTTCCTACATTAGATGCAATGACATATCCTATTCTTTTCCCACATGGTGAAAAAGGGTGGGGAACAGTTATTGCGTTAAGACTCAGAGACAACAGTGTAATCGACAATAATACTAGGCAAAATGTAAGGACATGAGTCACACAAATGCAGTGTTATGGGTTTCATCTCTCTGTGAGGGACACATTCAATCCTATTTTAAATGCAGGAAAATTAACTCAACAGTTTATCGTGGATTCATATTAAAAAATGGAGGCCAATCAGATAAATTTCATAAAAACAAACCAGTCTAAGTTGCAAGTTGAAAAATACAGTGGTTTGATGGATTATCTCAAATCTATATCTGAAAAGGACAATGTGCCAATTGGTAAAATGATAATACTTCCATCATCTTCTGAGGGTAGTCCCAGAAATATGCAGCAGCAATATCAGGATACTATGGGAATTGTATCAAGGTATGGCAAGCCCGATTTATTCGTAACCATGACATGCAACCCCAAATGGGCAGATATTGCAAACAATTTACGACCCTGGCAAAAAGTTGAAAACAGACCGGACCTGGTAGCCAGAGTTTTTAATATTAAGCTGACTGCTCTTTTAAATGATATCTGTAAATTCCATTTATTTGGCAAAGTAATAGCTAAAATTCATGTCATTGAATTTCAGAAACTGCCTCATGCTCACATATTATTGATATTATATAGTGAGTCCAAATTACGTTCCTCTAATTAATTCCCTTTCAATGTGCATGAATTTCATGCACTGGGCTACTAGTCCTATCTAATAAAAGAGAAACATGGTAATTAGCCATACATCTGCTACCCTTCCCATTGGCTAATCAGGGCGATATGCAAAATAACTGCCAGCCAAGATGGCGGCCGGCAGCCAGGCAGCTTGAAGCGAACATGAGGCTTGCTTGCTTCAGTGACAGAGGAAGACAACGTTCCCCGCCTGCCGCTGCCGGCCTCTGAGCTTGCAGTTTGAAACATTGTTACAAATATAGAAGCTAAACAAAACCCCAGAAACCTGCTTCAGCCAGCCAGAATCTCAGAGCTGGAGTTGAAAAAGTGTTTCAATTATAGAACCCAAACAAACCAGATATCTGCTTTCAGCAGCCGAGGCCTCAGAGCTGGAGCCAAGCCTAAGAGCTAAAGCTGGCCCAGAATTAAAAAAAAGAAAAAGAAAAAAAGGAGCGGTTGGGAGCTCCAGTCACCTGCCAGCCTGAAAACAGCTCTCAGCCCCTCACCCAGACTGGCCAGGCACCCCAGTGGGGACCCCCACATGTGACCAGCTGCAAACAGCCATCAGCCCCTCACCCAGGCTGGCCAGGCACCCAAGCAGGTAACCCACCTTGATCCAGGACACCCTTCAGGGCATACCAGCCGGCCCCCACCCATGCACCAGGCCTCTATCCCATATAGTAAAAGGGTAATATGCCTCCTAACACTGGGATCAGTGGAGGTGCGAGGCCTCCCGGCACTGGGATCAGCGTGACAGGGGGCAGTACCCAAACCCCCTGATCGCCCTGCGGCTCTGTGTGTGACAGGGTGCAGGGCCACAACCTCCCTATCAAGCCTGCTCTGTTCGTGACAGGGGAAGGCGCCCCAACACCCTGATCAGCTCTGCTCTGTGCCTGATTGGGGGGAGCTCCCCAACCCCCTGATCGCCTTGCAGCTCTGTGTGTGACAGGGTGCGGCGGCCCAAGCCCCGCTCCACGGGCCCTGCTCTGTGTGTGAAGGGTAGAGCCCTAACCTTCCCATCGGCCCTACCCTGAGTGTGACAGTGGCAGCACCACAACACCCTGATCAGCCCTGCTCTGTGGGTGATAGAGGGTGGAGTTCCACCCCCACCTCACCACGGGCCCTGCTCTGTGTGTGATGGGGTAGAGCCATAACCTCCGCATCGGCCCTGCCCTGAGTGTGATAGGGTGCAGCGCCCCAACCCCCTCATCTGCCCTGCTCTTTGTGTGACGAGGGCGGTGCCCCAACTCCCCTATCGGCCCTACTCTGTGAGTGACAGGGGGGAGCTCCTCAATCCCCTGATGGGCCCTACTCTGTGCGTGACAAGGGGAGCTCCCCAATCCCCCAATCGGCCCTACCCTGAGTGTGACTGAGGGTGGCATCACAACCTCCCAATCTTCCCTGCTCTGTGCATGACAGGGGGCAATGCCCCAACTCCCCAATCAGCCCTGCTCTGAGCCCGACCAGGGGCTACACCTAGGGATTGGGCCTGCCCTCTTCCACCCGGGAGCAGGCATAAACCAGCAGGTCATTATCTCCCGAGGGGTCCCAGACTGCGAGAGGGCACAGGCCGGGCTGAGGGACCCCCCTACCCACCAAGTGCACAAATTTTTGTGCACCAGGCCTCTAGTCCTATCTAATAAAAGAGAAACATGGTAATTAGCATATGACCGCTACCCTTCCCATTGGCTAATCAGGGCAATATGCAAATTAACTGCCTGCCAAGATGGCGGCCGGCAGCCAGGCAGCTTGAAACTAACATGAGGCTTGCTTGCTTCAGTGATGGAGGAAACCAACGTTCCCCGCCTGCCTTGCCGGCTTCTGAGCCTGCAGTTTGAAACATTGTAACAAATATAGAAGCTAAACAAAACCCCAGAAACCTGCTTTCAGCGAGCTGGGATCTCAGAGCTGGAGTTATACATTGTTTCGATTATAGAATCCAAACAAACCAGATACCTCCTTTAAGCAGCAGAGGCCTCATAGCTGGAGCCAGAGCTAAAGCTGGCCCAGACTAAAAAAAACAAGAAAAAAAGGAGCAGTTGGGAGCTTCAGACCTGAGCCCCTCACCTAGACTGGCCAGGCACCCCAGTGGGGACCCCCACCCTGAAGGGTGTGTGACCAGCTGCAAACAGCCATCATCCCCTCACCCAGGCTGGCCTCACACCCTAGTGGGGACCCTCACCCTGATCCAGGACACCCTTCAGGGCAAACCAGCCAGCCCCACCCATGCACCAAGCCTCTATCCTATATAGTAAAAGGGTAATATGCCTCCCAGCACCGGGATCAGTGTGACAGGAGGTAGCGCACAAACCCCCTGATCGCCCTCGGCTCTATGTGTGACAGGGGGCGGGGCCACAACCTCCCTATCCTCCCTGCTCTGTGTGTGGCAGGGGGCGGCGCCCCAACTCCCCAATCAGCCCTGCTCTGATCCCGACCAGGGGCTGCACCTAGGGATTGGGCTTGCCCTCTTTCACCCGGGAGAAGGCCTAAGCCAGCAGGTTATTATCTCCCGAGGAGTGACAGACTGCAAGAGGGCACAGGCCGGGCTGAGGGACCCTGCCTTCCCACCGAGTGCACAAATTTTCGTGCACCGTGCCTCTAGTCCTTTTAATAAAAGAGAAACATGGTAGCCGAAACTGGTTTGGCTCAGTGGATAGAGCATCGGCCTGTGGACTGAAAGGTCCCAGGTTCGATTCCGGTCAAGGGCATGTACCTGGGTTGCAGGCACATCCCCAGTGGGAAATGTGCAGGAGGCAGCTGATCGATGTTTCTCTCTCATCGATGTTTCTAACTCTCTATCTCTCTCCCTTCCTCTCTGTAAAAAATCAATAAAATATATTTTAAAAAAAAATTTAAAAAAAAAAAAAGAGAAACATGGTAATTGGCGTATGACCGCTACCCTTCCCATTGGCTAATCAGCAAGATATGCAAATTAACTGCCAGCCAAGATGGCGGCCGGCAGCCAGGCAGCTTGAAACTAACATGAGGGTTGCTTGCTTCAGTAACAGAGGACTCCAACGTTCCCGCCTGCCGCAGCAGGACTCTGAGTTGGCAGTTTGAAACATAGTTACAAAATTAGAAGCTTAACAAAACCCCAGAAACCAGCTTTCAGCTTGCCGGGATCTCAGACCAGGAGTTGATACAGAGTTTCGATTGTAGAACCTAAACAAACCAGATACCTGCATTCAGGAGCGGAGGCCTAAGAGCTGGAGCCTCAGAGCTAAAGATGGGTCAGAATAAAAAAAAAATAAAAAAAGGAGCAGTTGGGAGCTTCAGTCCCAGCCTGAAAACAGCCCTCAGCCCCTCACCCAGATGGGCCAGGCACCCCAGTGGGGACCCCCACCCTGAAGGGTGTGTAACCATCTGCAAACAGCCATCATCCCCTCATCCAGGCTGGCCGGGCACCCCAGTGGGTACCCCCATCCTGATCCGGAACACCCTTCAGGGCAAACCAGACAGCCCCCACCCATGCACCAGGCCTCTATTCTATATAGTAAAAGGGTAATATGCCTCCCAGCACCGGGATCAGCAGAGCCGCGAGGTCTCCTGGCACTGAGATCAGCATGACAGGGGTCAGTGCCCAAACCCCCTGATCGCCCTGTGGCTCTGTGTGTGACAGGGGGTGGGGCCACAACCTCCCTATTGGCCCTGCTCTGTGGGTGATAGAGGGTGGCACCCCCAGCCCCCCACCCCACGGGCCCTGCTCTCTGTGTGATGGGGTAGAGCCATAACCTCCCCATCGGCCCTGCCCTGAGTATGACAGTGGCGGCGCCCCAACCCCCAAATGGGCCCTGCTCTGTGGGTGATAGAGGGCGATGCCCCAACCCCCTGATCCGCCCTGCTCTGTGTGTGACATGGGGGAGCTCCCCAACCCCCTGATGGGCCCTGCTCTGTACGTGACAGGGGGCAGCGCCCCAACCCCCTGATTGGCCCTGCTCTGTGTGTGACAGGGGGTGGCGCCGCAACCTCCCCATTGACCTGGACTTGAGTGTGACAGGGGGTGGTGCCCCATCCCCCCAATCAGCCCTACCCTGAGCATGACTGAGGGTGGCATCGCAACCTCCCAATCCGCCCTGCTCTGTGCATGACAGGGGGCGGCGCCCCAATTCCCCAATCGGCCCTGCTCTGAGCCCGACCAGGGGTTGCACCTAGGGATTAGGCCTGCCCTCTTTCACCGGGGAGCAGGCCTAAGCCTGCAGGTCGTTATCTCCCGAGGGATGCCAGACTGCAAGAGGGCACAGGCCGGACTGAGGGTCCCCGCCTCCCCCCTGAGTGCACAAATTTTTGTGCACCGGGCCTCTAGTCTCTATAATAAAAGGCTAATATGCAAATCGACTAAATGGCAGAACTAGGAGTTGCTATGATATCCACTGACCAGCAGGGGTCAGACACTCAATTTAGGAGCTGCCCCCTGATGGTCAGTGCACTCCCACAGGAGGAGCGCCACTCAGCCAGAAGCCCTGAGCCAGGCTCACAGCTGACAAGTACAGTGGTGGTGGCAGGAGCCACTCCTGCCTCCACAGCAGTTGGACATTCCCCAAGGGCTCCCTGACTGTGAGAGGGTGCAGGTCAGGCTGAGGGATGCGCCCCCACCCAAGTGCAAGAATTTCGTGCACTGGATCTCTAGTATCTCTATACTTTCCTGCCATAATCTTATAAACTTACAAAGAATCTTTAACTGGTAACTGGTTTCAGTCGATACCATCCAGATGATCTCAGCAACACATTGCTTTCTCAAAGTGTCCTTGAAAATGGTCCCTCCTGGGAGCATTGGGCAGAACACACATTCCAAGGTTAGGGGATGGCCTGAGGACCTGCTGATAGCTCAGGTTCAGCTCCAAGGTCAACTGGAGGTAACATCCTCTTAATCACCTTCTCCAAAACCAGGTCACCATACCAAGATTGTATTAACAGGTCTAGAACATTTATATTGTCAGAAAAAGCTATGTCTACTTTTAACCAAAACCATCACAATACTTTTAAGAAATTCTAAGCTGGACTAAAGCCTTGTTCTCTAAAGGAATCACCCTGAGAATGACTGCTCTGACACTAGGGACAGTAGGCAAGGAAGGGGCAACACATGAGGGTAGATTGGTTCAGGGTCTAGAATTAAATGTCTAGTTTTATAACTAAATTTTGATATGTTCTAACTATGTGATCATGTTCTAAATATTAAACATCTCTCTAAGCTTCAGTTTTCTTTTGTTTATAATGGGGAATTTTGATACTATAAAGTTCTTTTTAGGATAAATAAATTAATTAATAGAATAGTGCTTAGACAAATTCCTGATACATAGCAATGCTACTTGTCAGAGGATCTATTGGTTTTACTAGTTTCTCATAAATTCAACATATATTTGCTAATTTATACTTAATAGCAGTAATGTAAATATATATGTTATGTTTTATATATCCATGTAGGCATATGCATATGTATATAGATACTATATGTGTGAAATCTCTGTAAAATAGTATATGTATAGATGTCATATATATAATATATACATATACACACTATTTTCTAAGCTGTATATTCTATATGTCTACAATATCCTCTAAGCATCTAATGCCACATTTTCTTCAGGAACAAGGAGAAAAGCAATGTGATAAAAGGAAAATATTGGCATAAATGGCAGAGAAATTTGGGAACAAATAATGTACTTACTTTTTATCTTATAAATCATCCCATCCTCACATTCCTTTTCTATAAAATATGGTCTAGTGGCAAACTCATTGCTCCTTATGAGGATTATATGAGATGACAAATCTAAAATGATTATCTCAAGGCATGGTTCAAAATATGTACTCAATAAGTTATTTTCAACCACTCTGTTAACTCTAATTTTATATTTTGTATCTAACATCTTTTTATCTGTATGTATTTCAGCACTACATATTTATATGCATTCATAGCCCACACCAATGTGTGTACATGTGTGTGAGTATGTGTATGTGTTCATTAATTAGCTATAGAAGTCTATGGAAATTTTTTCTATCTTAAAATTTCTGAATACAGATAGGTAGGTACATAAATAGATAACATAAATAGATGATAGAATGATCAATCAATTATGAGATAGATATAGAAATAGATAATTTTTCCTATCATTTAAAAATTTTGGAAGATTATATTTTACTCCAATATCACATTGAAAATTTTACTAACTTTATTTAATGTAACAAATCACAATATTTTCCAATATCTAAAATATTATAATTTGTGGTGATGCTTACTTTTTTTTTATAAACAGTGTCTTCTTAGAAAAAGATTCCTAATAGCAGATGTTACTTTTGGTATTAAATACGACATATTATGTATGAACATACAGGATTCATGACTTTACAGAGATTGTTCTACAAGTATTATATTAACCTTGTTTTCTAAATCCTCACCTGAAGACATAGAGAGAGTATGGGGGAGAGGAAGAGAGAAAGAGAGAGAGGGAGAGAGAGAGAGATTGGTTGCCTTCCCGACTGGGGATCGAACCCACAACCCAGGCATGTGCCATGACCAGAATTGAACCAGCAACCTTTCAGTGCATATGATGGTACTCAACCAACTGAGCCGCTCCAGCTGGGCTATTATATCTTGATCATTTTTCCAATGCTATATATGGTTTCTATTTATTTCACCTCTTTACAAATAATTTATTTGAACTAGTATAAAAAAAAACACTATAGTGTTTATTGTGGAAATAGAACTTCATGTGAAGATTATTGATGTCAATAACAATTTAGTTGATAATTATGGTTATTAAATATTTTCATATTATGTGTACTTAGTTGCTTTAAAAATCCTTTGTGACTTTTGAATACCTTGAGACCCCAAAAGGCTAAGGCAATAAGATGGGACAAATTTCTGAAAATAAAAAATTAATAAAAAGAAGAAAAATTAAAATTTAAGGGAAGTGGTAGTGAGATTAATTTCATTTTGAACATATTTCACACAAACTTTAAAACTTTTTAAAATTAATGTTTTATGTGTTGTAGGGTAATTTGATACTGAAATTTATACAAACACATGCAATTAAAGTGCAGTTAAGTTGCATTTAATGGATGAGTACAATTATATGGTTCTAAAAAGTATATTTCTAATGATTTTTTGGTGTTCATATTCTCTAAAGAATTAGCTCTTTTAAGATTCACCAATAAGTGTAAGGAGTTTTTTGTTAATTGTGCCATTTCTGGGAATTTATAGGAGTCCTCATTATTATATCTCTCTTACTTTCTACATTTCACATAAATATACAATCTCATTAATATGTATTTCATGCCTCTATTGCTTGCTGTATTTTATGTTCTAGGCACTTTGTCTCTTCTTGTTTTTGGCTGACTACATTTATTTTTAATTTAAATTCTTTACTGTTTAAAGTATCACATATGTCTCCTCCCTCTACCCCCCCCCCCCCACACCCCGCCATTGTTGGCTGACTGCATTTTTAATACACTCCAAAGAAAAATGACGATTTAAGTAGAAAATTAGGTAAAAGGAGAGATAAAAATGCAGTGGGTTGTGTATTTTGTATTTATTTATATTATTTTTTTGTAATAGTATCTTTAATGTTCTCTAGTCCACTTACAATGATGCAAACTCTGGCGTGGCAGCAGAAAACAAGCACTCCCTTCTAAAATATAAGCCAAGGAATGTTTATACCTGGAGCACATTTGGGGGAGATTTGTTTGTGGTTATGAAGGGAAATTTTCTTTATGATTAGTTTACTCATGTGCTGAGTACTATAATGAAAGTATTATAACTGTTCCTGTGGTTTTTGCTCCTATTTGCTAAACAAAGTTAATAATGGTTTTATGGTATCATTCATTATTACAGAACTTTAAACAGCACATGTTTTCCTTCCCATGAGAAAATATGTTTTGATGTTGCAGCTATACAGATACATAGCTATTTCTAAATTGGATCATACAGAAGGAATCGGCTCTACCCCTTTATAATTTTGTGTAAATTATTTAATGTCTCTGAGTTTTATTGTCTTTATTTAGAAAATAGGATACTAATAATAAAACTCATAAAGAGTTTTGAGATTACTAAATAAGAAAAGGCTTGTGAAATTCTTTTTTTTTTTTAAATATATTTTATTGATTTTTTACAGAGAGGAAGGGAGAGAGATAGAGAGAGTTAGAAACATCGATGAGAGAGAAACATCGATCAGCCGCCTCCTGCACATCTCCCACTGGGGATGTGCCCGCAACCCAGGTACATGCCCTTGACCGGAATCGAACCTGGGACCCTTCAGTCCGCAGGCCGACGCTCTTATCCACTGAGCCAAACCGGTTTTGGCGGCTTGTGAAATTCTTAGTATAGATCTTGCTGCATAGGATACACTAAAATGTTAATTATCTCTATATATAAAGAGCCAGGGTCTGTAATGACCGAAGGCTCGACTAAACACCTGAAGTCAGTGCTGGGTTGCTGTGGTGATGGCAGCCGGTGCTGGCCCAGCAACCCAGCACTGACTGCTGAGGAGCCTACGGGTCAGGCCCAGAGAGAGGCCTGCAGAGACAGAGGCAGGGTCTGATCTGCAGCCTCTGTGGCAGCTTTTGATCAGCTGTTGCCTCTCTCTTTCTCTTCCCGCTTCCCAGCAGCCAAGCCTCTGTTTCTCTCCAGGCCTCCACAGGGGTGCTAATCAGCTTCACCTCTTTGATCAGGCCCAGAGATAGGCCTGGAGATGCTAATTGGCATAGAAACTGACTAATCAGAACCTAATCTGGGTGAAGTGCCAGGAGACAATGGCTGCCTAGGAGGTGGAGCTTTTGATGCTGACTGGCATAGAAAGCGACCAATCAGAACCTAATATGGGTGAAGTGCGAAGGCAGAACTAAGGTGGGGGCTGATGAGAGGTTTTAAGGGCAATAGCTGTTTTGTGTAAGGTGTAAGAAAGCGGTTCAATATTTTAATGACTGCTTTGGCAGTATAGTGCATATGGCTGGCTATCAGTCCAGATATAGGGATTATGTGTTTTTGTCTGCCAAGAGCATCTCTTGCTGAAAAAGGCTTTCCCCCGATTTAAGCAATCTTATTCTATATAATCTATCCATACTAATAAAAGGGTAATATGCTAATTAGGCCAGATCAACTGGCCATCTACAGGACTTCAGACTTCCTTCTGGACAAAGCCATGGTGGTTGGGGCCAAGGCAGAGGCTGTTAGAGGTGATCAAGCTGGTGGGGAGGGCAGTTAGGGGCAGGCAGAGGCAGTTAGGGGCAATCAGGCTGGCAGGAGAGGGTACTTGGGGATGAGATCAGGCCAGCATTGGAGGGCACTTGGGAGCAAGATCAGGCCAGCAGAGGAGGGCAGTTAGGCATCGATCAGGCTGGCAGGGGAGTAGTTAAGGGTGATCAGGCTGGCAGGCAGAAGAGGTTAGGGGCAATCAGGCAGGCAGGTGAGCAGTTGGGAACCAGCAGTCCCAGATTGTGAGAATTCCAACTGCCAGTTTCCAGCAGTCGGAAATCCCCCTAGGGGTCCCAGATTGGAGAGGGTGCAGGCTGGGCTGAGGGACACCCTCCAAAGTGCACAAATTTTGTGCATTGGGCCTCTAGTATGTATAATATATACTATGCTATTTATAATGTATTACATATAATAGCACTTATTATACAAACACAGTGGACCCTTAAACAACCTAAGGGTAAGGGACTCTGATCTCCTGCCCAGTCAAAAAGCCACATATAGCAAAAGTATAACTCCACATGTGCATGTTCCCAATGGCAGAGTTCATCTTGAACAATGAGGGTTCAAACTGCACATGTCAATCAATCGAAAAAAAATACTCATATAAGTGGATCCATGACTTCCAATGGTATTTTGTTTTTCAAGGGTCAACTGCAACATATAATTAATGCATGATATATGATTTATAATATATAGTATATGACATCTAATATAAAATTTTAATTATTAACTTAATCATCTTTATTACGATTTCCTTATATAATGCAGGAGTCATATACTTGGGTCTTTGATTTTGATGAATCCCTTATGAACTGACATGGTCTTTCCCAGTAACTTTTTAAGGAATGTTGATCCAGTAGTGCTCTCTGAAAGTGTTTGTCCACTTCATCAGAAGTCCAGAAAAAGAAACTCTTCTTAGAGAAATTATTTATATTTTTTTTTAAAGAAGGAAACTAGTCCTTTCTGAAATTCATACTACTACCCCTACTAGGGAAGAGCTTTCCACAGAACAGAAATAAAACCCCCCAGACCAGCCGCTGTGGCTCAGTGGTTGAGTATCGACCGACCTATGAACCAGGAGGTCACGGTTCAATTCCTTGTCAGGGCACATGCCAGGGTTGCAGGCTCAATCCCCAGTAGGAGGCATGCAGGAGGCAGCCAATCAATAATTCTTTCTCATCATTGATGTCTCTCTATATCCCTCCCTCTCTGAAATCAAAACCTCCTAGATGCTTATAATTAAAGTAACCTAATGAAAGAATCTTGCCATTTTTTATAATCATTCTTTTTATTTTAAGCTAATGGAAATCAGTTCGAAAGAAAGTATTTAAAAACAATTACAGAAAATGTCCATTATTTGTGTTGTGAGCTGTACTTCCAGTATGCAATTTTGTGGTTAATATCATAAAAACACAAAATCTAGAAAAGAACAAACATAATTAGAAATACTTTAGCATCATTTTATTATATTTTATATAGCTTTCTGAAGCCTGTATATTGTTATATTTTCTTCTATAATTACTACACATACTAGGCAATGCATTGTGAGAAAATAATGGTAGTGAAGATATTGATGTGGCACACTTTATCCTTCCTGAAGTGTACTATTCATCAAATTCTAGTCTGCAATATTTCAACTCTCCAGAAGTGTGATAGCCACAGTCAAGAATTTTACTATGGGTTATAAAGGGATACTATATAAACTTCTCACTCAAAACCTGTTCCTCAGCAATATATATTTTTGGTGCAAGCACTTAAAAAACACTTTTCCTTGTCAGCTGTAACCCCCTCTTCAGGTTCTGGGTTAAGTACTGAAAGTTGCGATGATAAAAGCTTAATTCCTGTCACTCTGTGAAAAGCTATTGTCATCACTTGTATTTTTAAATTATTTTTAACACTGAATAAACTGAGTTGTACATCACCAAAAATGTGATTTAATGTTGTTTTATGTTTTACCTGCTCAAACTCACAGGATCATTTTTAGCTTTTGGGTTAATACATTACTAGTATTTTACTCAGATCAAACAGAACCATAAAGCTTTAGACAAATTATATTTGGGAATAAAGCAATTTAGACTGGCTGTACTTCAGTGCTCTGAAATTTTAACATTTTTTCTTGAAAGTAATGGTAGGATTTTTTTAATTACTTACTTTATTTTTATTTGGATTGGTGCTCTGCATATTCCTAATTCTCTCATATGCAAGTCTTAAAAGTGGGTGCAAAGCTTGTGCTTCTCAGGGAGAAGCTTCAGGACTTGAGTTCCTCCCCAGTTGTGGGTCATCGTTCTGGGGGTGGGGTTTATGGTGAGATTGTGTCTCAGCTTTTCCTACGCTCTTCTGTGTGTTTCCCTCGCATTTCCCTGATGTGATGGGTTGCTCCATCAGTTTTTAGTGTGTTTTTATTTTCCCTCCAGAGGATTTGATTATAGTAGTTGATTTGATGTGTCCATGGGAAGAGGTAAGTTCAGGACCTTCCTATATCATCATCTTGAACATGAACCCACTACATTTCCCCAATTTTAAAACAAATTGCTACATATTCTAAGATCACATGGTTATACAGACAGCATCTGTTGTTGAAAATGCTGACAACATATAAGCCTTCTTCCCTCCTGTTAAACTCACTCCAGAGACTAAAAGCCTAGGTATTTCACGACAAATTCAATAAAAAAGAAATAAAACTCACACACAACGTAAGACACTGTTTTATTTAAAGTTGTCATTATTTTCATACAAAAATTTATCTCAAATAACTTTTGAGGTTCTCCCAGAAAATTTCATCAATATTTATTCTTGGGTAAAAAGTACAAAATATAGACAGTCTCACAGTAGTCTGTGGTATATATTTAAAGACAATTATATATTTTGAAATAGAATGAAGCTGGTAGTGCATCAATAATTTTAGTTAGTGGTATGCCATTAACAACAAACAGTTCAAGCGGTTTCTTATTAATTTATTTGTAATCAATTAATTATGGAATAGGACTTGATTATCCAAACTGTTTCTCAGTTTCAAAGTAGGATCTTCTGGAAATCCTACTCTAACTTGGAAAAAAAATGTTGTGCCTTACTAATAAGTATTTTATGTTAGATTGGCTTTGCATATTCTTTACCAAAGCAATAGTTGAAAAAAATTCTATAAAACTGAATTGTCTTTTTCCTACTGAAATAATTTATATTATAATATTGCCTTGAAAATCGATAGAATTTGTCAAGGTAGTAGGATACAAAATTAATATTCAGAAATTGGTGGCATATTTATATACCAACTATCAGAAAGAGAAACTAAGAAAACAACCTCATTTACTATTGCAACAACAACAAAAGAAGGTACCTAGGAATAAATTTTACCAAAGAGGTAAAAGATCTGTACTTGGAAAACTAAAGGACATTGAAGAAAGAAACTGAGGAAGATACAAATAAGTGGAATCATATACCACATTAAGGACTGGAAGAATTAACATCATTAAATATCCATACAACCCAAAGCAATCTATAGATTCAAAGTAATGCCTATTAAAATATCATGGCATATTTCACAGCTCTATTCCAAAAATTTATATGGAACCAAAAACAAACAAACAAACCCCAAATAACCTATGCTCTCTTGAAAAACGAAAAGTTGGAGGGATCACAGTACATGATATCAAACTGTACTACAAGGCCATTGTAATCAAAACAGCCTGGTACTGAAATAAGAACTGGCACATAGATCAATGGAATAGAACACAGAGTCCAGAAATCAACCTATGTCTTTATGGTCAATTAATATTTGACAAAGGAGGTAAGAACATACAATGAAGAAAAGTCTCTTCAATAGCTGGTGTTGGGAAAATTGGACAGGTACATGCCAAAAAAATGAAATTATATCTCCAACTTACAACATATATAAGAATAAACTCAAAATGGATAAAAGACTTAAATATAAGTCATGAAACCATAAAAATCTTAGAGGAAAATAGGCAGTAAAATCTCAGACATCTGTGATAGCAATATTTTTACTGATACATCTCATGGAACAAAGTAAACAAAGGAAAAATAAACAAATGGGACTACATCAAACTAAAAAGCTTCTGCACAGTCAAAAGGAACCATCAGCAAATTGAAAAGGGAAATCACTGTATGGGAGAACATATTTACCAATGATACATAGGATAAGAGGTTAATTTCCAAAATATATAAAGAACTTATACAATTCCATGCCAGGAAGACAAGCAATCCAATTAAAAAATGGGCAAAGAACCTAAATAGACACTTTTCAAAAGTGGACATACAGAAAGCCAATAGACATATGAAAAAATGCTCAAAGTCACTAATTATCTGAGATATGCAAATCAAAATGACAATGAGGTACCATATCACACCTGTCAGAATGGCTATCATCAACAAATCAATAAACAACAAGTGGCGAGGATGTGGAGAAAAGGGAAACCGCATACACTGCTGGTGGGAATGCAAACTGGTGCAGCCTCTGTGAAAAACAGTATGGAGTTTCCTCAAAAATTAAAAATGAAACTCCCATTTGACCCAGCAATCCCACTCCGAGGAATATATCCCAAAAAATCAGAAACACCAATCAGAAAGAACATATGCATTCCTATGATCATAGCAGCACAATTTACAATTGCTAAGATTTAAAAACAGTCTAAGTGTCCATCAGCAGATGAGTGGATAAAAAACTATGGTACATCTACACAATGGAATACTACACTGCTGTAAAAAAGAAAGAACCCTTACCATTTGCAACAGCATGGATGGACCTGGAGAACATTATGCTAAGTGAAATAAGCCAGTCAGAGAAAGATAAGTATCACATTATGTCATTTATTTGTGGAATATAATAAACAACATAAACTGATGAACAAAAATGGATCCAGAGACACAGAATCATTGAATAGATCATCAAACTTCAGAGGGAAAGGAGGGGAGGAGAGGCAGCAGAGGTGGTGGTGCCAGGACGATAAGAGATTAACCAAAAAACTTGTATGCACAACCAATGGACACAAACAATGGGGGAGTGAAGGCTGGGACTGGGGGGCAGGGGCAGGCTGGGAAAGAACAAGGGGTGGGGGGGGGGGACATATGTAATAGCTTCAACAATAAAAAAATTTTTTTAAATGGGCAAATAACCTGCATATACACTTCTCCAAATAGGACTACAGAAGTCTAATAGGCATATGAAAAATTACTCAACATCACTAATCATCAAAGAGAGGCAAATTTAAACCACAATTTAAACCTTACACCTTCCAGAATGACTAAAATCAATAAATCATCAAATGACAAATGCTGGCCAGGATGTGGAGAAAAGGGAAGCTAGTGCACTGCTGGTGGGAATGCAGACTGGTGTAGCCACTGTGGAAGACAGTATGGAGTTTCCTGAAGAAATGAAAAATGGAACTCCCATTTGCCCCAGTGATCCCACCTCTAGGAATATATCCTAAGAATCCTGAAACATCAGTCAGAAAAAATGTATGAACCCCTATGCTCAGAGCAGGATTATTTACAACTAGATGCCTGCTGCACGAAGAGATCCGTGCAATAGGCCTTCCCTTCCCTTGGCTGCTGGCACCGGTTTTCCTCTGGCACCCAGGACCCAGGCTCCACTCTGGCTGGGCTCCGGCCAGAGCCCCCCTGCAGACGTCAGTCTTCGTGGCTCCGCTGATCCCGGGCCGTGAGGCCATGCTGCTCAGCTGGCTTCGGGTACGTTTGACTTTGGTCCACCGCTTGGAGCCTACGTATTCAAATTAACCGCCATCTTTGTTGGCGGTTAGCCAGTGGGAAGCATAGCGAAGATACGGTCAATTACCCTTTTTGTCTTTTATTAGATAGGATAGCCAATATCTGGAAACAGACAAAGTACCCATCAGTAGATGAGTGGATTAAAAAGCTGTGGTACATTTACACAATGGAATACTATGCAGCCATAAAAACAAGGAAATCTTACCTTATAGGACAACATGGATGGACTTGGAGATTTTTTGTTAAGTGAAAGAAGCCAGTCGGAGAAAGACAAATACCATGTGGTCTCATTTATATGTGGAATCTAATGAACAAAATGAACTGATTAACAAAATAAAAACTAGAGTCATGGATATATGAAACAGACTGAAAGATGGCAGAGACCAGTTGAAAAAAAAAAGTGAAGAGATTATCCAAAGAACATATATGCATAACCCATGGACATAAACAACAGTGTGGTGATTGCCAGAGGGAAAGGGGTCAGAGGCTTGGTGGAGGTTGGCAAAGGAGAAGGGGGGACATATTTAATAGTGTCAACAATAAAAAATAAAGTTATAAGTATAGAATGCACTTATTTAATTGAAATGGAATAAAAGGCATATAGCATTTTTCAGTTTTAAAATGTTATAAAATATTCATTAACTATTTCTTGCAATTATGCTAAGTGAGCATTAAAAATACAATTATTCAAATGATACATAAAGATATTGAATAACATAAATTGAAAAAATATAAATAATTAAACAAAATGAATGATTGTAATGTTTAGTCTGTGGTCTACCATTCTAAAGTTTCACTGTTTACTAAAAAACGATGTTGGATTTGAGTAAACCTTTCCTCACATAAAAAAGTAATGAATTATGTCATTATTATCTAAATGTTATCTGGATGAGTGCCCTATTTCACTGTGAAATTAATTTTTTAGGAGTTTTAAAAAACATTTATTTTTATCTAAATAACATATTTGGTCAGCTAGCTATTATTTCTTAGCCCGTTGGCACTGATAACTTGGATCAGTTTGTATTTCAAATCACTCAGGCACTTAATAGCTTATAAATGTTTACACTGGGACCAACATGGAGAAGAAAATAATTTTTGAAGGAAAACATCAGTTTGTATTCCAGTCCTGGACAATACCCAGTAATGTTGGCTTCATTTTTTATTAGTTTCACTCTCTTTGTAGTTGATGCCAACTCCTCATGCAGCCCCCATTTGCATACCAGTCTAGTCTTGGCAAAAATGTCTTTCATATCATGTGTTTTTGTTGGAGAAATAAAAACTTTTTAAAAATATAAAATCTCTCATAGATTGTTATAATTTATTCAGTTCTCCCTATATCTATGCCCTCAGATAGCTGCCTCTGATACTGACTCTGACCTTAGCCATACAAATTGCTTTGGTTAATAGAAAAGTGGCAAATATAACACAAGCAGAAACTTGAAAATTGCTTCTGCACTAGATTTGCCAATTCTTGGTGCTATTGAAATATTCCAGGTTAGTTGTAGAAACAAAGTCTCAGGTAGCCTGTTCTTTGATGAAAAATAATGATCATATAAGCCCTATAACTCCAACTAATATATAGCTCCAATTTCCAGGCACAAGAAAGAGGCCATCCTAGATCAACTAGCCCTAGATGACCTGTACTGACCACAGATGTCTGGACAATTCTCACTGAGGTCGGAAGAGCCTGGCTTGCATCAGCAGAACAATCCACTCAAAAAAGATATTCATGGGAAATGACAAATGGTGGTTGTTTAAGAAATTGGATTTTGGAGTGGTTTGTTATGCAGTTAAAGATAACGAATACGATACAGTTTGTATGGTGAGTCATAAAAAACTTTTACTCATTGGGCCTGTTTTCATAGTGCCAAAGCAAATGTTTGCCAATAAATAGAGGAATCTAAGGCTTAAGGCGTTTATTTATTTATTTATTTATTTATTTATTTATTTATTTATCTATCTATCTATTTATTCATTTTTGCTTAGAATTATGCAAGCCAGGAGGAAATTTTGAAATCTTGTTTCTAATAGACATTAATGGTCAGTATCTAATCTAATAAAAGAGAAACATGCAAACTGACCATTCATCCCCTATGCCCACAAGCCACGCCTACAAGCCAATCAGGAGAGAATATGCAAATTAACCTAACTAAGATGGCGGCAGCCACAAAGCTGGAGCAAGCAGGAGGCTTGGGTTGCCCCCAGCAATGGAGTAAGCCAACCTTCATGCCTGTCCTGCTGGGTCTGAGCTCTGCTCAAGACTATAAAGTTTCAATTATAGAAGTTAAATAAATCCCAGATACCTGCTTCCAGCCCACGGCCGTGGCCAGCCTGAAAATGGCCATAAGCCCCTCACCCAGGCTGGCTGGGCACCCCAGTGGGAACCCCCCCACTGAAGGGGGTGTGGCCAGCCTGAAAACAGCCATCAGCCCCTCACCCAGGCTGGCCAGGCACCCCAGAGGGAGCCCCACCCTGATCTGGGACACCCTTCAGGACAAACCAGCCGGCCCCCACCCGTGCACCAGGCCTCTATCCTATATAATAAAAGGGTAATATGCAAATTGACCCTAACAACAGAACAACTGGGTATGACTGGTCACTATGACACACACTGACCACCAGGAGGCAGACGCTCAAAGCAGGAGCTGACCCCTGGTGGTCAGTGCGCTCCCACAGAGGGAGTTCTGCTCAGCCACAAGCCAGGCTGACGGCTGCCAGTACAGCAGTGGTGGTGGGAGCCTCTCCTGCATCCTCAGCAGCGCTAAGGATGTCCGACTACAGCTTAGGCCTGCTCCCTGCTGGCAAGTGGACATCCTCCGAGAGCTCCTGGGCTGCCAAAGGGATGTCTGACTGCCAACTTAGGCCCATTCCCCTAAGTTGGTGGACATCCCCTGATGGGTCCCAGACTGTGAGAGGGCACAGGCCGGGCTGAGGGAGCCCTCCGAATGCACAAATTTTTGTGCACCGGGCCTCTATATATATTAAAGCACAGCAACTGGAATAATGGAATGGCAAAATGACAAAATGACCAGATTAACTGAATGACCAGAACAACTACAACATCCAGTTGTTATGACACGCACTTTGGTGGCCAAATGGCCCGAATAGGCCCATGATCAGCCCTGCCCATGATTGACCCTCCATCCTGATTGGGGGCAGGGTTGGCTGACCTCTTGCATCCCCTCTCCCCCACCGGCCTGGCCTGATCAGCTCCCATCTGGATAGGCTGGCCAGACCCCACCCATGTACAAATTTGTGCACCAGGCCTCTAGTAATAAAATAATGCAATACATTAATGATGCTTAATATTTATATCTGCCCACGTGATCCCTTAACCCACTTCTGGATATATATTCAAGGGAATTTAAAACAGTCTCTCAAAGGGGTAAGTGCATTGCAGCACTATTCACAATGGTGAAATATGGAAACAACCCAATTGTTTATTGACCAATAAATAGATAAAGAAAATATAATATATACTTACAGTGGAATATTATTCAGACTTTAAAAAGAAGGAAATCCTGCAGTATGTGAGAACATGGAAGAATGTAGATGACATTAAGCTAAGTGAAATAAGGCAGTCACAGAAGGACAAATTCTGCATGAGTCCACTTTGGTGAGGTATCTAAATGTGTCAAACTCATAGAATAGAGAACAGAATGGTGGTTGTCAGGAGCTAGAGTAAGGTGAAATGGGAAGTTGCCATTTAATTGATATGATTCAGTTTTTCAAAATGAATTAGTTCTAGAAATTTACATAAAGCATACCTATAGTTAACAATACTGTATTGTTAAGATGGTAAATGTCATATTAAGTAGACCTACCACAAAAAAAACAAAAAACAAACAAGCAAACAAGCAAAAAACCCACAAGGATACTTTTAGAATAATGGATATGGCTAATACCTTGATAGTAGTAATAGTAACACAGGTATATGCATATTTCTGACATCATCAAATTGTATATATTAAGTGTGTACAATTTTTAATGTCAATTATAACTCAATAAAGTTGTCATTGTTTTAAGTAAAAATCCAATGGACAAAATTGCACTTTTCCCCAACTCTTCTTTCATATATCTTTGACAATCTATTCTTAAAACACAATCACACTATATGGTCAGTAAAATGGCTATAGAGGAAATATATTAATGAATTTAAAAATTCAACAGCATGGATGGACCTGGAGAGCATTACTCTAAGTAAAATAAGCCAGTCAGAGAAAGACAAGTACCATATGATTTCACTCATTTGTGGAGTCTAATTACCAAAAGAAACTAACACAAAATAGAAATAGACTCATATTTATGTAATCAAGTATTTTATTACTTGTCTTAAAATTTCACATGCCTCATTTTTCCTTCGGTACTCTCACAGTATCTTGCAGACATACCTGTTATATACTTCTAGCATTATAATGCAACTAGAGGCCTGGTGCACAAAAATTTGTGCACTCGGGGGGGGGGGGGGGTCCCCTCAGCCCGGCCTGTGTCCCTAGCAGTCTGGGACCCCTCAGGGGATGACCACCTGCTGCCTTAGGCCCACTCCCCAGGGTATTGAGCCTAAGCTGGCAATCAGACATCCCTCTGGCAGCCCGGCAGCCCTCGGGGGATGTCCACTTGCCAGCGGGGAGCAGACCTAAGCTGCAGTCGGACATCCTTAGTGCTGCTGAGGAGGCAGGAGAGGCTCCCACCACCACTGCTGTACTGGCAGCCGTCAGCCTGGCTTGTGGCTGAGCAGAACTCCCCCTGTGGGAGCGCACTGACCACCAGGGGTCAGCTCCTGCTTTGAGCGTCTGCCTCCTGGTGGTCAGTGTGTGTCATAGTGACCAGTCATACCCAGTTGTTCTGTTGTTAGGGTCAATTTGCATATTACCCTTTTACTATATAGGATAGAGGCCTGGTGCACGGGTGGGGGCCGGCTGGTTTGTCCTGAAGGGTGTCCCAGATCAGGGTGGGGCTCCCTCTGGGGTGCCTGGCCAGCCTGGGTGAGGGGCTGATGGCTGTTTTCAGGCTGGCCACACCCCCTTCAGGGTAGGGGTCCCCACTGGGGTGCCCAGCCAGCCTGGTGAGATGCTGAGGGCCATTTTCAGGCTGGCCCCACCCTCTTCAGGGTGGGCGGTCCTGCTGGGGTGCCTGGCCAATCTGGGTGAGGGGCTGATGGCTGTTTGTGAGCTGGCCAAGCCCCGGAGCGGGGACCCTCACCCATGAAGGTGTGGTCATAGTGGGTGAGGGGCTGATGGCTATTTGTAGGCTGGCCAGGCCCCCAGCCACCCAAGCTCCCAGTGGAGGCCAACTTAAAGCAGGTATCTGGGATGTATTTATCTTCTATAATTGAAACTTTGTTTCCCTGTGCAGAGGCCATAGCCCGCTAGGGCAGGTGGGAAGCTTGGCTTCCTCCATAGCCGGGGAAACCAAGCCTCCTGCTTGCTCCAGCTCCGTGGCTTCCAGTGGGTTAACCCAATCTTGGTTGGGTTAATTTGCATATAGTTCCTCTGACTGGCTGGTGGGTGTGGCTTGGGCGTAGTGAAGGTGCAGTCAATTTGCATGCTGCTCTTTTATTAGATTAGATGATTCAGTTAATGTTTGTACTTTTTTTAAAATATATTTTTATTGATTTTTTACAGAGAGGAACGGAGAGGGATAGAGAGTTAGAAACATCAATGAGAGAGAAACATCGATCAGCTGCCTCCTAGGGATGTGCCCACAACCAAGGTACATGCCCTTGACCGGAATTGAACCTGGGACTCTTCTGTCCGCAGGCCGATGCTCCATACACTGAGCCAAACCAGTTAGGGCTAATGTTTGTTCTTTTAATTTATTTTTCATTGTGACTTCCTCGAGGATCAGATCTGTTTCCTGTTAATCTTTTTATCCTAAGCATCTGGCACAGGAATCATAATCAGTGATGCTCTGAAAAAGACTGCTCAATGAATTAATGTGCCCTGTCAGTTTTCTAATATTAAAAAATATATACATTCTGCTATACAGTAGTCCCCTTTATCTTGAGAGATATGCTCCAAGACCCCAGTAGATGCATGAAACCATGGATACTGCTAACATATGTACATATATACTGTGTATTTTTCTTCTGTACATACATACCTCTGATACAGTTGAATTTATAAAGTAGGCAATTTCATGGGTAGAAGATTTGTTCTTACTGTAGATCTTAGCAAACCGAGCATATTTTTTTTTCTTTTCTCATTAAGTCAAGGACTTTCACCTTTTCACTTAAAGAAACCACTTTACAGCTCCTCTTTGGCATATCTGAATTGCCAGCATCACTATCTTGTGCTTTGGGATTATTAGTAATTAAAATAAAGGTTACTTGAACATGAGCAATGTAAAACCATGACAGTCCATCTGATAACCCAGATGACTACTGAGTGACTATTCAGCGGGTAGTGTATACAGTCTGGATACACTACCCGCTGTACACAAGGACGATTCATGTCCAGCTGAACAGAGCAGGGCTGCACAAAATTTCATCGTGTTACTCAGAATGGCATGCAATTTAAAATTTAGGAACTGTTTATTTCTGAAATTTTCTATTTAATATTTTCAGACTGCAGTTGACCGCACATAACTGAAATGGAGGAGAGTGAAACTGCAGATAAGGGGGACTACTGTATTTCCACCTTAATAGTATAATATATTTCCTAAAGCTTCCCATCTCCATCTGAGAGCCAACATTTAGTCTAGCCTACTCTGTTTAAGGCGGGAGGTGAGGATGTAGTTGAAAGGAGCAGATACAGATTAAAAAATAAGGAAGTAGATGACAATAAAAGAAATGGCAACGCATTCCAAACTAATAGCATCCAAACTAATATGCAGGAAGAGAAAAATACCAAAAATTTTGGATTTTATGGGCCTGTCGATTATTACAGCATACATAATAAGATTAGCAGGTTTTCATACTGAGTGTTTTTACTCTAACTAAAATTTTAAAACAGTTTATGGAAGAAATTAACATTTTAGATAAACTAATATAGTGTAATTAGAATGAAGACTTTATCCAAATAATTGCAGCATTACTATATCTATTCTAAAATATTTCCAATACATAATTCTCAAAAAGTTGATAACCATGTAAAATTCTCATGAATCATTAGTTAATATTCATGAAATATTCCTTGATCTAACTTTATAAGCTTTCATTGAAATGCACAAATTAATGTGCTTATTCATGGAGAGACTATCATATCTATAAATATAAAGGCCACCTTTTATGTACATGTGACTATTTAAAAAGTAAATTTTTATAAACTTGAATGCTTTAGCCATCCAAAAGAAATGTATTTTACTATGTTAATTTTGTGAATATTTGAAAATAATTTAGATGACATTTATTTGTGCCACAAAGTATACAATTTAATGAAAAAGTTGGACCTTTGAGCCATTTGCATTCTGTAGAATTATTCAATTCATAGGAACTTAAGCCACTGTATTTAAGGGGATCTTGCTAGAAGGGACATCTGTTACAGTAAAAAAGAAAAAGATAATAAGTCTTGGGGCCAAGAAAAATAGTGTCCTAAGTTTTTGTTGATCTCCTTTAACTTTTGTTTTTTTCTGTGTATTTAGTGATGGCTCTTAATTACTTCCCTATTTCTATGACTAATGCTTCTCTTCACTTTGCACTTTCTTCTGCATTAGGAAAAGCATCTATTAGAACCTTTCTGTATTTCATTCTCAAGTTCCACATACTAGAATTAATAAACACCACACAAAATATATCACATATATTGTACTTTTTCTAGTTTATATTTGATCACATAAATTTAATGTCCTTTTTGAAACTTATAAACAGGATAATATAATTATTGTTAAATAAAGCAGTTACATAAATTTATTTCAAATCAATGAGTGTTTATGGAGGATCTACCCTGGGTAAAAAATTGTATTAGGTTCTGGGTAGTAAACATTCTGTGATGTTTTTAAAAGTCAATGGTTTAGCCAGGCCTGTGTGGCTCAGTGGTTGAGTGTAGACCTATGAACCAGGGGGTCATGATTCGATTCCTGGTCAGGGGACATGCCTAGGTTGTAGGCTCCAACCCCAGTAGGGGGCATGCAGGAAGCAGCTGATCAATGATTCTCTCTCATCATTGCTGTTTCTATCTCTCTCTCTCTCTTTCTCCATCCTTCTCTCTGAAAAAAATTTTTTTAAAAAAGTCAATGGTTTAGTGGGAAAAGGTAGTTTGCATTTTGTAGGAAATATAAAGTTGTAAATTTAAATTTTACATAATTAATTGTGTCTTAATAAATCTTTAGGAGAGTGCTTCTTTCTTCAGGACAGATTGAGCAAAAAGGCTCCTTATGGCCACAAGACTTCCTGCAAGAGTAAAGGAGACGAGTGGGTACTTTGTTTTCTACTTCAGTTAAAATGCCCTGAACCATCAGTGCAGGGCTACTTAGGTTAGAGGCAAAAGCCACTATCGTTTTTGAATTTTGACATGTGCTCTATAATGTACACATCTTACATTTATGTCCTTTCAGCTGGAAACAATTGTTTTCCTGTCAAAATGCTTCAGAAAGATTCATTGTTTACTTTCCAGAGAAGACTGAAACTTGACCTTGGGCTATCAGTTCTTAGGCAGTTCTGCTATAAGGATCACAAGATAAATGTCTCTGCCATCTCTCAGCTCCAATGTCTAACAGATATCTCCTGCTCTTTGGTCTCTATTGGAAGAACAAACACTAAAAACAAAACCTTTAATTCAACAATGTTGAAAGCATAGCCAACTTCTTATAAAGTATCCTCGTTCATTTTAAAACTCCAAACAGAAAATTTCCATTTCATTAAAAGAGACAAGTGGAAGTGTGGGAAAGCAACCAGAAGCATTAATGAGATTTTATATCATGAACACATTGTTCTTTTTATCAAAGAAGGTACAATTAGGAATTAACTCATCAATCACAAAATCAAGTTCAGAGATCCCACGTGCATGTAACTTTGTAAGACTACAAAGAAAGCAATCCATAGACTAAATACTCTTTTTAAATATATATATTTATATATGTATGTATGTGTGTGTGTGTGTGTGTGTGTGTGTGTGTGTGTGTGTATATATATATATATATATATATATATATATATATATATATATATATTGATTTCAGAAAAGAAAGGGAGAGGGAGAAAGAGACAAACATCAATGATGAGAATCATTGATTGGCTGCCTCTTGCATGCCTCCTACTGGGATCAAGCCCACAACCTGGGCATGTGCCCTTGACCAGAATAGAACCTGGGACCCTTCAGTCTGCAGGCTAATGCTCTATCCACTGAGCCAAACCAGCTAGGGCTACATACATTTTGTTTAAATTTTTCAACTAAATGTTCAATTATATTTTCAAATGCATCTCATGTTCTTTGTATCAGAAATGTATATTTTAATTTTATACTAATTTTTCTTTATAAAATCAACCATATGTTTCCACCAAAAATTTTTTAAAAATAAGAAAACTGTGAAATTAAGAGAAGGCCAAAAAATTTCAACATCTTTTGGTTGTTATTATTTTTACATGTCTTATGCTTATAAAAGGAATAATATTTTGAAAATATTAAGACGTTTTAGTTTTTATTCTCTCTAAAAAATATTTTCTTATGGCTTCCCATAGATTTGCTAATTTCATACTGAGATTATTAAAAACCTATCTTTTTCTTAAGAAATAAAAGATTTTTATAAATTCTATCACTTGCTGAATGTGTATCTAGGATAAAATTTAGGTTACACACACACACACACACACACACACGCACACACACACAAAGTCATCACATAAGGAAGAATTAAGTATATTAATCTGATTGTAACTCTTCTCTGGGTCTCCAGGCCACACACCTACCCTATAGAATTTGGAATTACATCTCCACAATTGCTTGAGACAGTTCTGGAAAATCTCTCTCTCTCTCTCTCTCTCTCTCTCTCTCTCTCTCTCTCTCTCGATATATATATATATATATATATATATATATATATATATATATATTGAGTGGCCAGATTATTATGACCACCCCATCAGTACTTTGTTGGGCCATCTTTTGCCTTCAATACTGCGGCGATTCTTCTTGGCATTGACTCCACAAGATGTTGAAAGGTGATGCGAGGAATCTGACACCATGCCTGATGAATAGCACTGTCCAGTTCTGTGAGATTTGATGGTTGTGGAACCAGCTGCCTGATGGCTCTTTTAACTTCATCCCACAAATGCTCAATTGGATTGAGATCTGGTGATTGTGGGGAACACCTAAGCAAGGTAAAGTGTCCCTCATGTTCTTGACACCACTCCTGCACAATACGAGCACCATGGCATGGCACATTGTCTTTTTGGAAGAAGCCATCTTCATTGGGATACGCCATCAACATGATAGGATAAACCTGAGCAGCAACGATACTTAGGTATGTTGTGCTATTCAGATGTTTATAATGATCTGGCCCTCCAGCAACTTCAGCACGAAATTATAGCCAATTTTCCTACAAATGTCAAGTGGTTGTAATAATCTGGCCACTCACTGTGTGTGTGTGTGTATCCGGTTAGTTATGTTTCTCTGGAGTAAGGGGTGATATCAGCCTGTAGTAAAAATTCCTTTCTAAGACCTGGGCTGTTGATAGCAGGGAAATATCTCAAGATGGGAGAAAAGAAAACACAATTGAGATTCAGGTAGCCTGACACTTGGGATCTAACTCTAGAAAACAGGAGCTGTAGAGTTATCCTGCAGTCTGGGAAATCCTGCTTCCTAGGGCATAGGAGAAGAAATGTATTTGCATGGTGCCTTGTCCAACATGATATTGGGAAGCATATTAGCAAAGACTGATAAAGAAATGGAGATGCTTGCCTAATAGTAAGAATAGGTCTTGAAGAGACGTGAGAAAATAACAAGTGAAGCTAAAGATGCTAGCTAGAGGCTAAGCAGTACCCGTGAACACCAGCAACAGATGAAACTATTACCCTAAAAGAACAGGCAGGTCAGTGCACATCAGTACAGAATGACTAGTTCAGTGGCTCATACAAGTCACACTCTAACAAAGTGCTGAAAAAACTTGAAGACAGGTCATGGATTTAAAAATATTCCCTGTGGCCCTAACTGGTTTGGCTCAGTGGATAGAGTGTCAGCCTGCAGACTGAAGGGTCCCAGGTTCAATTCCGGTCAAGGGCATGTACCTTGGTTACGGGCACATCCCCAGTGGGGGGTGTGAAGGAGGCAGCTGATGGATGTTTCTCTCTCAACGATGTTTCTAACTCTCTATTCCTCTCCCTTCCTCTCTGTAAAAAAAAAAAAAATCAATAAAATATATTTTAAAAAAATAAGAAAATAAATAAAAATATTCCTTGTGCCTTGCCCACACCTCTATGCCCTGCCCTCCTACAGTCACTGCTACCAGCTTCTTATTTCTCCATCTAGAAATATTGAAGGGTTGACTAGGTATTTCTGCATAAGTATTTTTAAAATAATTATCTCTATATTTTTATAAAATTATATTTAAGTGATCAGATTTTAGAGAAATGTATGTACTTTGAATTCTATAGCTTCCTGTATCATATTTATTTATTTGCCCCATTCTTTTTTGCAGGATACAGTTTTGCATAGTATCAGTGTTTTATAATTCACTTAAATCTCCTTTATCGAAGATTTTTGCAATGGGATTTTAGTGTTTTTGTGACATTTTTTCCATTATAAACAACTAGTGGCCCAGTGCACGAAATTTGTGCTCGGGGGAGGGTGTGTTCCTCAGCCTGGCCTGCACCCTCTCCAATTTGGGACCCCTCGAAGGATGTCCTACTGCCAGTTTACAGGGATCAGGCCTAAACCAGCAGTCAGACATCTCTCTCACAATCCAGGACTGCTGGCTCCTAACCACTCACCTGCCTGCCTGCCTGCCTGATTGCCTCTAACCCAGCCGTGGGCAAACTACGGCCCGCGGGCCGGATCCGGCCCGTTTGAAATGAATAAAACTAAAAAAAAAAAAGACCATACCCTTTTATGTAATGATGCTTACTTTGAATTTATATTAGTTCACACAAACACTCCATCCATGCTTTTGTTCCGGCCCTCTGGTCCAGTTTAAGAACCCATTGTGGCCCTCGAGTCAAAAAGTTTGCCCACCCCTGCTCTAACCACTCTGCCTGCCAGCCTGCTCGCCCCCAAATTCCCCCTGCCAGGTTGATGACCCCAAACTGCCCCCCCTGCTGGCCTACTCGCCCCTACCTTACCTCCCCACTGGCCTGTTCATCCCCAACTGTCCCCCTGCTGGCCTGCTCACTTCAAACTGACCCCCCCCCGCTATCCTGATCACCTCCAACTGACCCCCACTGATGGCCTGCTTGCCCCCAACTGACCCCCCTGCTGGTCTGCTTACCCCCAACAGCCCTGCCCCCCACCAGCCTCATCACCCACAACTTCCCTCTCCTCTTGGCCTCTGACCGCCTCTACCTCAGCCCCGCCACCATGGCTTTGTCCAGAAGAACATCTGGAAGGTCTCCTGGAAGGTCTCCCAGTCTAATTAGCATATTACTCTTTTATTAGTATAGATATATTTGTCTGTAAATATGGTTATGATTGCAGATATGAGTAGGACCAGGTAAAATTTTATAGAATGGGCCTTTTATTACAGATGGTTTGCCATGTATGCATTTTTTCTAAAGAAGTAAAAATTACTTTAAAAAATGTTTCAGGAAGACTTTGAGAAATTTACAGTATCTGCTGTTCTTCCAAGAAAGTTGTCACTTTTATGCCAGAGTGAGAATTATTTGTATGCTCTGTATGTCAGCATTGGGCCACTGTGACTGGGGGGCACTTAGCTTGACTTGAGAGTAAGTATCTTGCTCACTGGATGGGAGGGAGGGTGTGTGGCAGAGGAGATAAATACTCGGTTCTGGATTATTTATAGATTGCTGACTTTCTGGATTGATTGTGCAAGCCCCTCCTTTTATTGATGTCCACCTTCTATTGACAGACATCTACCCTGGTAGAGAAATGAGATGAAACTCTCTTTCTTTTCATTGTAAAAAGCATTTGAATTCCTAAGGTGTGATAAGGCCACCCAGCCATCCACAGTCAAGGTACACATTTTCATGGAGGATGTTCCCACTCTTGAATAAATTAAAACAATTTTTTTCTTTTCATTTAAACTTTCTTCTATAACTGTTTTCTTGTTACTTAAAAGCTAGTTTTTTTTGAAACTTCTTCCAAAGCTTTTCAAGCTGTATATGTCCTTGGAATGAATTTACAAATAAGAATTGAGCCCGACCAGTGTGACTCAGTGGTTTAGCATCGACCTATGAACCAGGAAGTCACAGTTTGATTCCAGGTCAGGCCACATGCCCAGGTTTTGGCCTGATCCCCAGTACAGGGCGTGTAGGAGGCAGCGGATCAATGATTCTCTCTCATCATTGATGTTTCTATCTCTCTCCCTCTCCCTTCCTCTCTGAATCAGTAAGAATATATTTTAAAGAGAGAGAGAGAGAGAGAGAGAGAGAGAGAGAGAGAGAGAAGAGTATATATGTTTTTAAATAAGAAAACATGCATTTGATGCTCTTAGAAAGTCTTATTTTCTTTCATTAAAACTTGTGCAGTATAGGGAACTCCATAGATTTTCTTAATTTGAAGAAAGTTAGAGGGAAAGGTACTAATTCAGAGTTCCTTGGGAAAATGTGTCACTTATATATTTTTTATGTTTATTTTTTAAATCAAAAACTGAAATATTTTCTATTCAGAAAATATATTTGGATCTAAATATCTTCTATAATATTAACCCTTAAATATCAATTTAAATATTTTAAAAATGGGATGTTTGTTTTTTAAATAAGTTAGGTTACTGGAGTTCTACATGTTACTGGATCACTTGGGGTAATTTTCTGATTGGAAAATTAAGAATTATAGTTAGAGGGGAGGACATGAGAATTTTTAAAGAACATATTCAATTTACTTTAGAAGCCGAACCTCTCTTATCATGTGACTTGTTTTGTATGTCTGTTAAACTATATTATCACATAAGCATTGCTGCTATTGGGACAAACAGTGACAGTTGATTCAGGTCATTTAAATGTCCACTGTCTGTTTTAATTTGTATGTTCGTTTTGACTTTGTCATATGCTCAAACTTCCATGGAAGTCAAGAGAACCTATTATTTTTGCTTGCTCCCTTCTTTACGTTGGAAATATTATTTTTAACTCAGAGGAACCTTAGCTTTGAAGTAAGGGATTGTTTCTGTTGCCAACTGTTTTCTTCCTTGCCAAGTAAGAGAGTTGTTGTGAACTCTTCAGTGATGCCTTCCCCAGGATATTTGCAGATGTGGTTGGGAAAAGTCAGTTCATCCCCGACCGTTGCATGTCAGGTGCTGGAGTGCCGGGGTGCCGCCTCGCCTGCGCCCCGGCTCTCCGGTCCTGATGCAGCTCTCTCTCCCTCCGATCGCCATGGCAACCACCAGGTGCAGGCCAGGAGGCACCCCCGGGCCTGGGGTGTCGCTTCGCCTGCAGCCCGGCTTTCCGATGGCGAGCACCAGCCGGGGGGCAGGACAAAGGTAACAGCCGTCTTTGTTGGCGGTTAACTGCCATCTTTGTTGGCAGTTAATTTGCATATCACCCTAATTAGCCAATGGGAAGCATAGTGGAGGTATGGTTAATTACCCTTTTTGTCTTTTATTAGATAGGAGTATTAAATTAATTAGTTTCACACACATTCTTTTACATGTTAGGGGAATACCAATTTTAGTGGAATTTTTTATATAATCATGTTCACTTCAACAAGTATTTTTGTAATTGCTCCTTGAGTCATCTCTATGATGTCTACATTAAACTGTTCGTCAGATAATTCTAACATCTCTGTCATCTCTGTGTTGGCATTTATTGACTTTTTTTTTTTTTTTTTTACTCATTTTCTTAATTAAATACGAGATCATCCTGGTTCTTGTTATGATGAGTTTCTTTTGATTGAAACCTGAAAATTTGGGGCATAATATTAAAATAGTTTAGATCTAATTTAAACTTTCTGCTTCTGCTGGCTTCTCTGACATTGTTCTGCACTGGGGTGGGAAGCACTCCTTGGTCATGACTAGGATCAGATAAAAGCCCAAATTTTCCAGTTGGCTTCCAATGAGCCCGAGAAGAAAGGTTCTTAAATATTCTCAGGTCAGGGTGAAAGTCCCACAACCTCCAGGATTCCACTGACTTGGCCCTGGTTGAGAGCAATAGGATTGCCTCACTGCTGCTGCCTCTGGCCTTTACTGACACCTACTGGCTGGTGATGAAAGTTCTCTCTACTAGGCCTCTGATACCACCACAGCAAGGAGGGAAAAGCCCTCGGGAGAGTTTGGGCTAGTACCCCCATCCATTACTGCTGGTGGGCAGGCCGAGGCTTTCATGCTGTTATCTTTACTGTCACCACAACCTGAGTCTCATTACCATCTAGAGCAGTGATGGCGAACCTTTTGAGCTCGGCGTGTCAGCATTTTGAAAAACCCTAACTTAACTCTGGTGCCGTGTCACATATAGAAATTTTTTGATATTTGTAACCATAGTAAACAAAGACTTATATTTTTGATATTTATTTTATATATTTAAATGCCATTTAACAAAGAAAAATCAACCAAGAAAATGTGTTCACATGTCACCTCTGACACGCGTGTCATAGGTTCGCCATCACTGATCTAGAGGGATGAAAGTTCTGGCTCCCTACTTGTCCTTCTCTGACTCCCCTGTAGCACAGTTTGATGTAGGCATCTTGGTGAAGCTAGAAATCTTGACTCCCTGTTCAGATTTTGCTGCCATCGATATGGGTGGGGCTGTAGATTTTGCGGTTTTGTTTGGTTGCAGTAGAGTGGGTATTTTCTCAAAGTTCTGTGTCTTCCTAGGCTTCCCCTTTTTTGACCTTTTGACTAGAGAAATCCTTGACTAGTTAGGTCTTATTTTTTTTTTATTGTGCCTATTGAGAATTCTGGGTTACCTTCTCCATCACCTATCTTGGATACATAAGGCAAAAAGAGAATCTAGGAACTTACAACTGTGTCATACTTTGGGTCCTGAGGTCCCTACCAGTCTGCCTTCTTCCCTACACCTTTAAGAGTTTTCTAATATTTGTTTTATATACAATGTTCAGGACTTTTAGGTATACTTACTGGGAGGAAGAGGGAAAAGTATGTATACTCCATATTCCTGGAAGCACAAGTCTTCTTCATTTATTTTATTAGTTCTCAACCTCTTGTCCTACTTCTCTGTGTGTTTAAGAATAATAATATGAGATTGTATAATTTTTATTAGGTACATCATAATACACTCTAGGATGAGTCAAGAGTAGTCCATATTAACCATTCAATGTAGTACTTCACAGTTGGGCACTTATATAAGTCCACTGGACGACTAAGAGCCATTTATTTACTTATTTATTTATTGGAATATAAAGTAATGGGGACAGTAGTAAGAAAAGGCTTCATGGAAAAAGTCCTCAGCTGTGTTTAGTATTTCAGTAGTTTTGATGAATTTTCATAGAATTTTATTTTAATGTCACATAATATTACATTCTAATTCCTATAAACTACATTAAATGATAACCAATGTATAGCAAAGGAAAATGTGTAAAATATTCATAATCAGAAAATACTATTTAATTATTTTAATCATAAATAAAAATATCCCTAACCTGGCTTCCTGAACTGATAACACTAGAATTGTGAGGGGAAACCAAATATATATGACAAGATGAATATGGGATACAAATACATGAACCATGTCTTGCCAAGTGTAAATCATTTATCGTTAAAGGTGGGATTGCAGTCAAGCTTCACCTCTTGCAATCTCAGGTAAGTCAGGGCACTTAGCCTGTCTGACCTTTATAAAGGTAACTTCCTTGAAATATTGCTGTAAAGATCTCAAGTGGTATTTTAGCTGTGTGTGTGGTTGGTGACATTTGTGGGGACCTCTTAGTTCTGGGAGCAGTGTGTTTAAATTGCTCATTTACTGATCCCTAGTCCACAATCTCAGAAAAAGAGCTATGCTTTTTGTCATTTTATCACCATTAACTACCTCTATGAGTGAGGACTGGATTAATTAAATAAATGCTATGGGTCTCAAGTAATTTGTTAATCATCCTCAAGTATTGCTGGAATCAAGAAAATAATTTTGTAGTTTTTTTTTGTTTTTTTTTTTTGTTTTGTTTTGTTTTTTGTTTTTTGATTTTTTATTTTTTTTTAGAAATCTCCTTATCTTCAATGTCTATATAATATCACAGTGTTTTGGGGTTAATCTTTGTGACATATCCACATGTCTTAGCTATCTCCAAAAAGGAACATGACCTCTATATTTGTGATATTTGCTGTCTGACCTATTTTAACAGCAAGTTCAACTAATGAACATTAGGCAGAAATCACTGTCTTTGCACAATTATCTGCCGGGGTCCAGCCCCAGCGGGTCCAGGGGTTCCCAAAGGCGTAGATGGAGTCGGCGAAGAAGGAAGGACACGGAGACAGTGTTCAGTTGATCAGCAGCCTAGCCAGGATCTCCAGCCAAGTTCTGGTCTCGATCTCCAGAGAGGTTCTGCTGTTTATTGTCTTGTTACATCCGTATTTATCCCAGTTGATTTTAATCCTGTCAATTTCTATTACAAAGGTTAGGGCGTTTCTTATCTCCATTCCAGGGAGTAAAGATTATGTAGCTTAAGCATGATTATTTGTAGTGATTAACTACCCACCTGGCACTTAGTTAAGGAGTTTCATCCCCTCCCTGACTTCAGGGAAAAATTCCTACCTGGGGAAACAACCTTTCTCAGAGAGGTGACCTTGGTTAAAACACACAGCGCTAAGAGGAGCAAACATATTAAGAACAGTATGCTATATACGCCAGGTCCCTTGAAACATATGCTGTGCAGATGTTTCTTTCCTGCAGCGACTGTGTCAAGCAGCAAGGATGGACAGGCTTCCGGCAATTATCAAATGAACAAATAAAAGTTTTATCAACTTAGCCCATATATTGAAAAATAGCTTATATTATGCTTCTCAAAAATGATAAAATTTTTTGCAATTTGTAGCTTTGTTCTAGAACCCATACAATTTGCACTATATGTAAGTATGGCTCAATTTATGTTTTAGATATTTTCTTCGAAAATAATGTGGGTTTTTAAAATGTGTGTGTACTTATTGTTAAAAAATACTTTAGTAACTTTAGACATTTTTCCAGTTGGAAGAATGTAAGTAGAAAAAGAAATTTTCTACAATATATACAATCATGTCTTACAAGAAAGTTTACACAGACCTTTGTGACTTCAAAACAACCTTAAGATACATTATTAACATCTATTTGTTTATTTCAAAGAAATTACAAGAGGAAATTTAGCACAATGTACCTGCTTAAACTGATAGAAACCTGAATCTAGAAGCTTATCAAATTATTTTCAATGAAGGGATAATAATGTTCTTGCCTTAATTTTTTTTATTCCCACATACTATATATATATGTATATATATATATATATATATATATATATATATATATATATACATATATATATATATATAGCTTTTTTACAATTTTTTGTTTTATTGCTTAAAGTATTACAAAGAGTATTACATACATCTCCTTTTTTTTCCCCCTTGACCTTCTCCCAGCCTCCCCTACCCCCTCAGTGTCTTGTGTCCATTGGTTATGCTTATATGCATGCATTCAAGTCCTTCGGTTGATCTCTTACCCACCCCCCGCACCCTCCCCGGCCTTCCCGCTGTAGTTTGACAGTCTGTTCGATGCTGCTCTGCCTCTGTATCTATTTTTGTTCATCAGTTTATAATGGTCCTTATTATCCATAAATGAGTGAGATCATCTGGTATTTTTCTTTCATTGACTGGCTTTTGCCTTAATTTTTTATAAAATGATTCTAACATTACATTTTGGACATATATAAGCTTTACTATCTTTTGCTATGTATGTGGACTATCTAATTTAAAACTGCAAATTATATTGAAAAGATAAATGGAATAAATAAAACTTCTGTTTCAGTGCTAGCTATGCCTGTAGACTAGTGTTTTTTTGTTTGTTTTGTTTTTTATCTTAGACTAATCCTATTTTTACCAGCTTTGTTAAGGTATAATTAATATGCAACAAAAAACAAACAAAAAATCACTACATATATCCTCTATAAAATGAAGGGTTTTTGCTCACTCAATAAATATAAGCACACATTTTCAAAACGTTTTCTAACTCTAAATTATAACGTTCAATGAAGAAATAAATCATACTTTCTGATATTAATCATAATAAATATGTTCTAAATCAATGTAAACAGGATACATATCTGCAAGCATTTATTTACGGTAATTTCTCTCTCCAGAATATATTCCCAGCTTTCAAAGATATTAATGACAATTGCCCCCAGAAGACAGATTACAAATATTTTGTTTCAAGCAATAAATTCATGTGATATTGAGACTGATATCTAAAAATTATGAACACATAGAGAAAGTACAAATGGAGGTGCAGAGTAATTAAGTCATATCTCTAACACATTCCATCATGTGGAGGCAGTTACAGACTGTATTATCAGAACACAACACATTTACAGCAATACCAGTGCACCATTCACGATGAAATCCAGTGTGACTGATAGTGCTAACCATATTAGAAACAAGGTGACTTTTTTAAAAATGCATATTTATCTGGTGTAACAAGGATATTTGTTCTGTTGCCATAATCAAGGTATGTTTTCTTTTTTCCATTGTGGTTTTTGCTAATGTATCTTACTTTGGTGATTATCTTAAGTACTTTGCAATGTGCTGCCTTGTTAAACATTTTTAATTAACTGTCTAAAAACCTTGCTGGAATAATATATTAATAGCTCATCGAAAGAAATTAATATATTCAGTGCCTCTACAATACCTATTATACCTTAACAAGTGCTCCTTGGCAATTTATAGAAAATTAATTATCTTGCCAAAAGAATGCAAAAAAGTCAAATAGAAGACTAACTGAAATCATTATAACCTTCTTGTGTAACTATACATATGATTGGCTAAGGAGAACAACTTGTAAACTGATTAATTATCAGGTCAATAATTCTCTATATTTATAATATCAAATAAGACATCAACTGTTATCAAAAAGATACGTGGAATATGCATTAAATCCTAGTTTTCTGAGTACTTTAAATCATATTTTCTTGATATATTTTTCAGTTAACTTTGTTTATACATAAAATATTCTATTACTATCATTGTCTATATTAAAAAGTTTTGAATTAGGTGAAGTTCTTTTACAGTGACCTATCATTTTTCACTTTTCTGAAATCCTTTCTCTCTTATACCCCCCATAGTTATCGTCATCTGTTCTCACTTTTCTTTGTCCCATTAAAAATATGTATGCTTGCATCATATTATGGTTTTCTGAAAGGTTGATATTGCATCCTTTGACATAAATACAGTATTTAAGCAGTCTAGTTACTACATTTGTTATAACTTAATGCCTAAATGAAATTTAAATACGTATCTTTTTTAGATAGCATTTATAGACTAATGCTAAAATTGTTGATTGGAACAACTGTTAGGCCTGTGAGAGAGATGTTTCAAATACGAAGGCCCCTCAATAAAAACAAACACCAAACCCTCCTCCCCCCAAAACACACTAGCCTTTGTTAAATCTATCCTGATGTGACAAGCCCTAGGCTAAGTGCTTTAGAAGAAGAAAAAGTCAATTATTCTTCATGTAACACCTACAGGATTTATCCTACTATTAATAAACTAGAGGCCTAGTGCATGAAATTTGTGCTGGGGTCCCTCAGCCCAGCCTGCCCCCTCTCATAGTCTGGGAGCCCTTAGGGGATGTCCTACTGATGGCTTAGGCCCGCTCCCCATGGTGGGTCTCGCCACGGACACTTGGAGCAGGCGCCGTGTGTGTGTGTGTGTGTGTGTGTGTGTGTCCGCTGGGAGGGGGCCGGCATGGCCAGGCCAGGCCCTGAGTAGTACCATCACTGCTGCCACTGTCATTAGCGTCTGGGATGCAGGCATGGGTTGAAAAGACTGAACCACACCCCAGGCCTCTCTGAGCCTGAGTTTGTTCATCTGGGAGTTGAAGCTGGAGGGGCCGGGCCCTGCCCTCTAGGCCCTTCACAGAGACATCTTTTTTGCCCTCAGTCATCTTTCCCTTTCCAGGCCTGAGGACAGCAGCGTTCTTGTTTTGTTTTGTTTTTTTACCTTTTTTTTTTTTTAAGAAGGTGGAGATTTCTAGAAAAGACAAAATTACAGAGACAGAAAGCAGACCTGTGGCTGCCTGGGGCTGGGGCGGGGTTGACTGCAGATGGGCCAACAGCGTGGTGGAAGCTTGAAAACGGTTTGTCGGTGGTTGAGCTGCTGTGGAAATTCTTGCATCAAACAATATGCCTGTTGTGGGTGAGTTGTGCGGCATGTAAGTGCCTCTTTGAGAAAGCTGTGTCAAGGCGTACATCTAAAGGGAACCCTCTTAAAACCACAGCTGGTGAGGGATTACCACCTTCTAGGAACTTGATAGAAGTGTTCAGTCAATGGCTGTGAACTTGAAGAAGCTGGAGAGGGCGCTGACTTGGAAGCTTTATGTGACCTGGGCAGGTCTCAACCCTGTCTGGGTCTGTTCGCCCCTCCGTGACACCCCGAGCTGATGCCTTCGGAGGGTGAGCGGTGCGGGGGGCGGCCCCTGCGGCGGCTGCCCTGCCCAGCGCTCTGCGCTGAGACCCTCGGGCTGTCCCAGGGCCGCTGTGCCTGTGCCTGTGCCTGTGCCACAGAGCGCCTCTGCCGTCCTGCCTTTGTGCGGAGAACTTCCTCCCGCCAGCCCCTGGAGCAAACGCACAGAGGGAACAGCTGGAAAGTCCAGATTAGCCTGGCCTCGTTTTCCCCCACCCCTGGCTCCTTCCCTTGACCGGGACCAGAGAAGCAACCAGGAGACTGCCCCGGAGAAAACGCCTCAGACCAAGGGGCCCAAGCAACTCCTGACTGAGTGCTGGTACACGTGGCAGGCTAGGCTTTCCTCTCCCCTCGCAGCCATGTAGGCTCAGAGCAGGTGCCTCGTGTGTGTGTGTGTGTGTGTGTGTGTGTGTGTGTGTGTGTGTCCGCTGGGGGCCTGCCCCCAGCTGTGTCTGAGGCTGGGAATAGGCGTCCCTCTGTGTTGATCCCTCAGGCTCCGGGATGCGCCTGCGTGTTGTTCTCTCAGGCTCAGAGCTGCGTCCAGCCCCTCCTCCTGAGCTGGTTGTGACCTTGAGGGAGTCTCAACCTCATTTGCATATTACTGCTTTTCATAGATAGATAGATAGATAGATAGATAGATAGATAGATAGATGATAGATAGATAGATAGATAGATAGATAGATAGATAGATAGGGGATGATAGATATAGAATTAATAAGTGCAGAAATTCAGCCTCAGAGAAGTTAATTAAATCACTCAGGGTCACTTGTTAGTGAATGATAGTTTTGAGATTTTAACCCGTGTACTCAGTGTACAAAGATAAAGTACTTAATCACTTTCAATCAAGTTAAACTGTGTTGAAAGCTACTTAAGCTGCCCAAGTATAGAAACAGCCTTGCTTCCTGATGGCTAATAGACTGATAGAGTTAAGCAGAAATTAAATAATGTTCAAGCCATAGTTACCTGTGGATAGCATTTCAAATTTTGTCTTTATGGGTTCTTCCTTTCATTCCAATGATTGTCTACACTAAGTTAAATATCTTTTAAACTAAACCAGAAACATTCCATAGGAAAATTGGTGGTTAGAAACTCTTTACAAGTTGATAGGAAAATATATTTATAAAAAATAAATAAACAGAGTAAGATCAGCTTGGGTACTCATGCCTATATTCACAAGTGTATCCACTGTGAGAGGTTATTCTGATGTTATGTAAACATGTCATTAAACAATGCATATGCTGTATAGCAGTTTGCCTTCTTCAAAGGAATGTGTGTATACATTTGATACTTTATTTTTTAAAATATATTTTAACTAGAGGCCCGGTGCACAAAAATTTGTGCACTCTGGGGGGAGGGGGGGTTCCTCAGCCCGGCCTGTGCCCTCTCGCAGTCTGGGACCCCTCGGGAGATAACGACCTGCTGGCTTAGGCCTGCTCCCGGGTGGCAGAGGGCAGGCCCAATCCCTAGGTGCAGCCCCTGGTTGGGCTCAGAGCAGGGCCGATTGGGGAGTTGGGGCGCTGCCCCGTCATGCACAGAGCAGGGCAGATTGGGAGGTTATGATGCCACCCTCAGTCACGCTCAGGGTAGGGCCGATTGGGGGGTTGGGGCACCTCCCCCTGTCACACTCAAGGCAGGGTCGATGGGGAGGTTGCAGCGCCACCCCCTGTCACGCACAGAGCAGGGCCAATCAGGGGGTTGGGGCACTGCCCTCTATCACCCACAGAGCAGGGCCGATCAGGGGGTTGGGGCGCCGCCACTCTCACACTCAGGGCAGGGCCGATGGGGTGGTTATGGCTCTACCTCATCACACACAGAGCAGGGCCCGTCGGGGGGGAGGGGGTTGGGGAGCTCCCCCCTATCAGGCACAGAGCAGGGCTGCTCAGGGGGTTGGGGCCCCGCCCCCTGTCACACACAGAGCTGCAGGGCGATCAGGGGGTTTGGGCGCTGCCCCCTGTCATGCTGATCCCGGTGTCAGGAGGCATATTACTCTTTTACTATATAGGATAGAGGCCTGGTGCACGGGTGGGGGCCGGCTGGTTTGCCCTGAAGGGTGTCCTGGATCAGGGTGGGGGTCCCCACTGGGGTGCCTGGCCAGTCTGGGTGAGGGGCTGAGGGCTGTTTTCAGGCTGGGAGTGACTGAAGTTCCCAACCGCTCCTTTTTTTCTTTTTCTTTTTTTTTATTCTGGGCCAGCTTTACCTTGAGGCTTGGCTCCAGCTCTTAGGCCTCCGGGGCTGAAGGTAGGTTTCTGGCCTTTGCTTACAATGTTGCGAATCTGCTGTTTGAAGTCCGGTGGTATTTGTTACAATGTTTCTTAAACTGCCACCTGCAGCCGCAGGTGGGGAACGTTGGTTTCCTCCAACGATCCTCTGTCACTGAGGCAAGCAAGCCTCATGTTAGTTTCAAGCTGCCTGGCTGCCGGCCGCCATCATGGCTGACAGTTAATTTGCATATCTCGCTGTTTAGCCAATGAAAAGGGTAGCAGTCATACGCCAATTACCATGTTTCTCTTTTATTAGTGTAGATTGATTTCAGAGAGGGAAGGAGAGGGAGAGAGAGAGAGGGAGATAGAAACATCAATGTTGAGAGAGAATCATTGATAAACTGCCTCCTGCACATCCCACACTGGGGATTGAGCCTGCAACCCGGGCATGTGACCTGACCAGGAATCAAACTGTGACCTCCTGGTTCATAGGTTGACACTCAACCATTGAACCATGCCAGCCAGGCTACATTTGATGCTTTAAATGCCTGTTTATCTTTCATATAACCCTCATAAAACTTTAATAATAAATGTTTCATGTACTTTCTGTTGCTATTTTCATACTCTAGTAGAAAGGAATATTTTGAAATGAAAACTATTTACACAAATATATTAGATTGCATATACATTTGTTTCTATTTATATATCTATATAAAGTTATGAATTGCATGTACCTAGCACCTTGTTAGGTACTTGAAAAAGAAAGACATAGTCACAGGAACATATTTAATGCATAAATGTGTGAAATAATAAGTTAATTATGTTTTTGATAGTTATTAGAGTTAAGTGGAACAAAATTCCACTCTAGGTAGTTTATTTATTTACTAGAGGCCCAGTGTATGAATTCATGCATGGGTGGGGTCCCTCAGGGTGGCCTGCAGGGTGGCCTGCCACCACCCCCTGACCTGCTCCACTATCCCATCTGTGGGGCGAATGATCAGGGCCAGGCCCCCCACCTGGCTCCCTCAGCACCTGGAAGCCAGGTGGCGGCCCTTCCCCGTGCCACCGCTGCTGGTCGCAGTCTGTGGGGCAATCAGCAGGGTGATTGCCCCCGCTTGCACCGACCTTGGCCTGGTGCCCCCTGCTCACCTGTTCCACCATCCTGCTGCTGTCCCGCTCTCATCAGGACCCAATCGTGGCCGGCAGTGCCTCTACTGTCACCTGCTGCCAGCACTGCATCGCCAATGCCCACCATGCTCCACGCCACCCCCTGGTGGTCAGTGCACATCATAGCAAGTGGTCAAACTCCTGAATGAGCAGACAATTTGCATATTAGATTTTTATTATACAGGATTATAATCTTTATTTTTGAAAGTATTACATACGTCCCCCTTTTTTTCCCTATTGACTCCTTATAGTCTCACCCCACCCCCACCCGAGGCCTTCACCACCCTATTATCTGTGTCTATGGGTTATCCATATATGCATACAAGTTCTTTGTTTGATCTCTTTCCACCCATCTACCAGGCCTTCCCTCTGAGATTCCACAGTCTGTTCCATGCTTCTATGTCTCTGGATCTATTTAAGAAATAGAAAACTTATTTAAGGATATTAAGAGATATTGATTGGATATTATTGTAGGATATTTAAGGTTTTAGGAAATCAGTGAGATGGCTGAAGAACATGCTAGTTGAATTGCTGGAGCAACTAACCAAATCACTCTTGGAACCTGTCTGCTAAGGAACTTTCCTTTAAGATCATAAACTTTTAAGCCCGAAAACCACATTTACATTGTCACAAGCAGGAACTACTAAAATCAAAATTCAGTATCAAGCTCTGGTCGGTAGCTCGGTGGTTAGAGCAGCAGCCTGCACACTGAAGTGGATTCTCAGTCAAGGGCAGGTACCTGGGTTGCAAGTTTACCCCCTACCCCCGCCCTGGCCAAGGTATGTGCAGGAGGCAACCAATCAATGTGAGAGGTATCTTTCTCTCTCTCACTCTCTCTAAAAAAATAAATAAAAATCAATAGAAAAAAATATCCTCAGGTGAGGATAAACAACAACAAAAATAATCCCCTATCAGGAAATCACAAACATATATACCTAGAGACATTTAGGTCACCACTATGATGGAAAAAAAAAAAAAAAAAGAGTTTTTGCTCTTGTCTCCAGAACTACATTGTATCTTTTACAATCAGGACCAGTAAAATGGATGTTTGTACCATCTCTCTGCTTTCCTGAAGCCAGTTACTGAGCTATAGTACAGCTATTGATGTGTTGTGTGAAACAGCAAATGCCTCAATATACATATTTGCCAGGTGAAATAGCAAAAGAAGCTGCTCTATGGCCTCGATCTCATGTCTGTCTTTCAGTGCCTTGTATGTGCATGTGATCAGCCCAATCTGTCACATCTACAAACCTGAATCCAAATAAGCTTGGAAATGTAGTTTTTATCTTTCCTGCCTCTGTTTTCTAGGAAGAAAAACTAGAGAAGGGTGAAATGGATGTTGAATGGATGACATGGGACATGCATTCTATGTTATTAATAATGAATTATAGTCCCATTCATTTAATTTGCCTTTACTTTCCTTAGTTTTGGGTTTCCCTCCAAGATTAAGAATAAAGTATATGATCCAGCAGCCCATCTTCTGGAAAACAATTGCAGTGTCCTTCGATAGGCAGATGATTGAATAAAGAAAATCTGATATTTTTATATACAAAGGAATACTACTCAGTCATAAGAAAACATGATGCACTGTCATTAGCAACAATCTGGATAGATTTTGAGAATACCATGCTAAGCAAAATAACTCAGACAGAAATAGTCAAGAACAATATGATTTAACTCATAGCTATATATGTAATATATATCCCACGTTCAAAGGCTATTAAATCTCATTGTTTACCCATATCTTCAGGAAAAAAATCACTTCTACTGTTGTGGTAAACAACCTGCTTCCCTATTTATAATGGTCTGGCCCTCTAGCAACTTCAGCACAAAATTATAGCTAATTTGCCTACAAACATCAGGTGGTCATAATAATCTGGCACTCAGTGTAAACAAAAGGCTAATGGGCAAAGTGTCCCCTTGGGAGATCAACCAGGAAAACCGGAGTTTGATTGCTCGCTATGATGTACGCTGACCACCAGGGGGCGGCAAGGAACATGGCAGGTGGCCAGCTGTGTTGGCCGGTCACTGAGGGAGTGAGAGAAGGAGGAGATGGGGAGGTGGAGAACCTGATCGGCCCTGATCGCCAGCCAGGCCTAGGGACCCTACCCGTGCATGAATTTCATGCACTGGGCCTCTAGTATGGGATATAAAACTGAAAGCAACAAATGAACAAACAAGGAAAACAAATTGCCTTATGATCTTGGAATTTATCCAAAGAAACTGAAAACAATAATTCAAAAGAATATAGGTACCACCATGTTCATTGCAACATTATTTATGATAGTCAACATTAGGAAGCAGCCCAAGTGTCCATCAGTAGATGAATGGATAAAAAAGCTGTGGTACATTTACATAATGGAATACAACTCAGCTATAAAAAAAGAAGAAACTCTTACCCTTTTCGATAGCATGGATGAATATGGAGAGCATTGTGCTAACTGAGATAAGCCAGTCAGAGGAAGACAAGTACCATATGATTTCACTCATATGTGAAATCTAATGAACAAAATGAACTAACAAACAAAATAAAGGGTGCCCCCAAAATGTATACACACTTTGAATAATTATTAACTCCAATGGGTTAAATCTAAAAAGAAAGAGACATCAACTGAGCTATCAGCTATTAAAGTGTGTATACATTTTGGGGGGACATCCTGTAAAAACAGACTCAGAGAGAGTAGGCTGACAGTGTCCAGTGGGGAAGAGGGGGGGATTGAGGAAAAACAAAAAAGACCCAAAAAAGAGAGAAAAAAAACTCACGGACATGGACAGCAGTGTGGCGATTGCTGGGGGAAGAGGGAGTGGTAGGGTTGGTAAAGGAGAGTATAGGGAGGATAAATGATGATGGAAGGAGACTTAACATGGGGTGGAGAGCACACAATACAGTGTACAGATGATATGTGTGTGATTATACACCTGAAATTGTATAATTTTGTTAATCAGTGTCACCCCAATAAATTTAATAAAAAGGGAAAAAACAAACAAACAAACAAAAATTCATAGACACAGACAGGAGTATGGTGGTTACCAGAGGGAGGTGGGTAGGGGTAGTAAAGAGTAAAGGGGGTAAATATATGGTGATGGAAAAGAATTGACTTTAGGTGGTGGGCACATGATGCAATACACAGATGATGTATCATAGAATTGTACACTGGAAACCTATATAATCTTATTAACCAATGTTCCCTCAATAAATTTAATTAAAAAGAAAGATAATAAATTACATATAATGATGACTTATCATTTTGGTACTGATCTCTTTCAAACTTGTATTTCTCTTCTATTTTGTTTTCCCAAGTTCCCTGCCTTTGCTTCTGTATCATTAGAGTGTAAAAGAATTTAATACCATATAAAAGCTGACATAAATAATGTAGATAAGTATTACCTAGCAGATAAAGGAGCTCAGAGCTAGAGCAGTTTCAGTGCTGATAAAGCAGTTCAAACATGTTATCAAAAGCCTAAGCGCTTCCTTCTTTATGCTTTATAATCTGAAAGTGTTGAGTTTGATTCTCAGGCTTGCCTCTCATAACCTGAAGACCCAAAATGAATGTTGACGGAGCTTGTTGCCAAAGGTATAAATTAGGGCCAGCTTCCCCTTACATCTTGGAAAGTCTTCCTGTGAAACCCAGCAGCTCCCATGTCCTAGAACTGAGTGAAATGCCAGAGTACTCGTAAAGAAACACTTGGAAAGCCATTGCATTTTTGCGTGAAAGAAAGGCTGCATGCTTACTTGGTTCTATCCTGTATCCTTAAGATCGTTATAAAGCTTGATGTGGGTAAAATGCATACTTTGCACAAATCAGCTTAACAACTCAGCCCTTTGGTATTAATACAAATCACTGTGCCTAGCATAGTTTTTTTGTTTGTTTGTTTATTAATCCTCACCTGAAGATATTTTCCATTTATTTTTTAGAGAGAGTAGAAGAGAGAGGGAGAGACACAGAGAGAAAAACATCGATGTGAGAAAGACACATCAATTGGTTGCCTACTGCATGCATCCCCACAGGGGTCATAGATCAAACCCCCAACCCAGGTATGTGCCCTTGCCTGGAATTCAACCCTTCAGTCCAAGGGCCAACGCTCTATCCACTGAGCCAAACCTACTAAGGCCTAGCATAGCTTTGATGTAGAGAATATGTTCAGAAATGCTTCCATATTAATTGCTTATAACCTAAGATAATTGATCATTTTTTGTCAATAGTGTAGATAGTAGATAGATTTCTACATATGTACAATGTGACACAATTGAACCTCTCATATAAAAGCATATAATAACACATCTATTTTTTATTTGTTATTTTTAATATTTTACATGTATATGTATAACACTAACATACAGTGAAAATTTATATATATGTATATACACAAAATATTAGCCTTAAAATTATTTCTTAAATAAGTAATTTATATGTAGTACACCAGTAGTTTAAAGTGACTACTGCACTGTGGTACTTGTTTTAGTGAGTAAGGAATGACTTTCTTTTTTCTCTTTTTTTCTATGCCCTTTTAATAGAAACTTTCAATACTCGGGACTCTAGGAATTTTGTGTCATTTTGGTTCAATGCTCATCTAGATTCAGATATGATGATGCGAGGTTTCGTGCTGTTTGAAGAAGCTGGGGTTCATCTTGTGTGATGCTTTGAAAATGAGAAGAAAGGGCTTTCCTATATTTGGAAGTGTCCTGGCAATGAGCAAAGGGTAAAGAAAATCACTGCAGAATGCTGTTTGTTCAATTCAGAAAGCAGTCTGCTATTTTATGAGCCATTTTTATTCTTTGACTGGCTTCCCTGGAGAGATTCAAATAAAAAAGTTTGAAATACACCAGGTTGAAAGGCTGAATATGTCAAGAGTATGGATCACTGAAGCAAGATCTTCATCTTGCAGCTTAATTTTCTGGCTAGAGCACTTTACAAATGAAAGGAGACACTCATGATTACTGCTGATGCCTCCGACTGCAGGCACATCAATGAGTCTCCAAGGGGTTTGAAATATTTCAGCACATTGAACATCAATGGGGAAGCCTCTCTTTACAGAACAGGTGCTACAGACCTTACCAAATTTCCAAATTCCTCCTTTCAGTAATACAATATATACCTTTTTACATTCTACAGCATGAGCCAAGACAAGCAAACCGTACACAGATTTTGTCATTTTATGCAACGTGAAAACCAAAGGCTTTACTGCACAGTATGGGCTTTCACATAGGCAATATACAGCTCTGCATCCTTTGAATATTTCTATTTCTTATTATTTTTATGTTGTTAATTCTCCTGTAATTTTTCAAGCAGAATGCACATGTACCGAATTCTATGGTGTTTGGCAGCTGAGGCGATTCAGTAAGTGTGTGCCATAAATATGTAAAGTTCCAACATATTTTTATGCAAATTGTACTGATAGACAATAAATGTACTTTTCAACTCTACCAGAAAGATCCTGGCATAGAGTAGTGAGTTTGAAGTTCAATGTAGGAAATTAAAAGCTTTAGATTCATATGAGTGTTTTCATCTCTCCTCCAACTAAAAAATAATTACTCTGAAAAACATGTGAGGCAAGGTTAGATAGTGAGATGTTACAATGGTGAGATGAAAGAATATTTCCCCAACCCAGAATTATGTTCTCCTTGCAAAGAAAGGGAATTGCTAAGTTTTGTCAGGCAAATGCCCCTTTGAATTTTAGAATTTAAGTCTAAATAAATCCATAAAAATAAATATAAGCCATGGGCAGAGACTTTGAAAATGGAAGATGACCAGTAAGAAATGGGAAACCACACATAAATAACATTTTGATAGTATTGTCACAAAATACATATGAGACCCAAAAGAATGAGTCATCTAAAGAAATGAATAGAACTACACCGTGAGCTTTTTGCAAAACTCAGGTATAAAAAATGGCATGTGCAAAGTGTAGGAGGAGGAAATCAATATAAAAGATAAATTTTAAAATAATATACAACATCTAATAAAGATGTCAGGAAAGCTATAGGTAAAACAAGAGGTGAAAACAGAAAGATAGGAAATGGTTAGAAGATAAAGCATTAAAAAGGACTGCTCTGATCCCTTGGGATCAATGGTAAAATGTTGATGATGAAACGGGAGAAAGTAGAAGGCCACTGATAGTTTCTGCCATTCCATGGATTATCATTTGTTTTATTCATTTATATATTTGTTTTTTATTATGCACACACTCTATGCTAGACAAAATATAAGGTTCTATCTGGGCAGAATAATGCCCATTCAAACTGAAAATATAATAAAATAAACATGTATAAAATAAGTTTAAAATGTATCTTTAATGACTAGTAATAGAGCACATAACTTCTCAAGATCATTGTCTATTATTATAATACCAGAGGCCTGATGCACAAAATTCGTGCAAGGGGCTTGGCCCTCACAGCTCTGGCCAGCCCTGGCAGCCCCGGCTTTGTCCGGAAGGTTGTCCGGAAGGATGTCCAGAAGGTCGTTAGGCTGTTTGGTCTAATTAGCATATGAACTCTTTATTATATAGGATTATTTAGAGCCAACATTTACCTAATATTATTTGCCTTGAACTGTGCCAAGGTATTAAATGTGTTACCTCATTTAAGCTTTATTTCAAATTGTTAACCTAAGTTCAAAATGAGGTACAAAGAGGTAAATTTCTAAAACTGCTGTTTTATTCAAAGCAATGGTCTACCTCCCTTTCATTTTCTGGGTCTCCTCCAATCCCTGACCTTACTTGAGGCCTACCTACCACTATGGAAACTACAAAAACGATAAACTAAAAGCAATAACACAATCATGGGGAAATTTAATATTACCGTCACTGTAAAAATATTGAAAGATGCAGAAATGGTCATTTCTATATCAAAACACATTTTTCTCTGGATTGGCTGATGAAATAAAGGATAGTTCTAAAAGCCTGATGTTTGAGAAATAACTTTTGACTTGCTACAGGGCCCAGTGGAGAATGGGACACCATTCGGCCATAGGACCTAAACTGCCTCTTTTGAATAAGATGCATATTGTACACCTTGCCTAAGGTAGGCTTGCCTATTAGGCCTTCATAATTATGTAGGGACAAAAATGAGTCCAAGCAGATAACAAAGGCACAAAGTAAAATTCACCTTCTCTCACTCCATGTAGGCCTGGATCCTGCCACATTGCAGCCACAATTTCAGGCCATAAATATGACCTCCTGCAGAGTTTCCTGTAACCCTCTCAAAGAGAAGGAATGATTTTAAGTCTGGCTTACCACTGGCTTTGCATGATATGCTGCCACCAGCTTTAAGTGGACTGCTGCGTGCCTGTCCCATTCAGGATTGTCCCTTGAGGAGAGTGGAGAGTCTACCTTTCATAAGGCTACCTTGTCCACTTACCCTAGAAGAGAGGGTGACTTCACATAAAGATATATTATGGCTTATGTTTGGTGTCTAAGCATAAGGATGACACAAATTATCAGGGACTTGTGAAGAACAAGACTGGACATTTAGTAACAAGGAGATTTTAGAAAGAGGTATGGGACTGTATTTATGAATGACTCTTACCCCTGTTTTTTATATCTATGCTGGCACCACAATCTTCAGATACTAACAAAACATTTCTCATTTTCTAGAACAAAAGATAAAAATCAGTGAACTGATGCCTTTAGAGTTTGAGTCTTGTGTATCATACAGAGATCCAGTAAAGAATAATGTAATGACTTATTTATTGAATTAAAATACATCCTAGATTGCTCAGAATAATCACTGTAGTTAGCTGTTGAGTAATTATCAATAGTGTCCTCTCACTGGTAAAGATGGTGATTTTTAATGGCAAATTATGTGGTACCCTATCTAATAAACACATGTTTAGAAGCATCTAGATAAGAACATTTTATATTGCTATAGAGAGTGCTAGGTTATAGTGGAAGACTACTGTAAACTTATACAGGTGACAATGGACTATATAAAGGTTCTCATCCCTCAGAATGAGGTTAGGTTTGTCTTACCAAAAAAGGAACCCTGGCCAACAAGATACTACTAACCAGTAAAGAGTACATGCAATGGACATTGAAAGGGGGCATTATGCATCAGAGCTATTGCTTTGTGACCAGTAGCAAGAACAAGAACTCTTTTGTCAAACCTTTGTCAATCTTTCATCTTGCTATATCATGAATAGTAATGTTTTAACTAATATTTTTTCTGTCAATATTATATAAAAACAATGTCCAATGCTGGATATCTTTACAAATTGGTTCATGAAGTGTATAATATTTAGAAGTAACTTTAACAGAAGTAGAGGAGATGCTGATACCCTGAAATTGGAGATCAAAACAGAAGTGAATTCTTTTCATTCTCCTTAGAAAGGATGTTTGCATTTTGTTTACAGGGGCCTTGTTTTCATTGTTGTTATTTTCAGATGTACTTGTGAAAGACTAAATATATATGAATGTTAGTTCTCCAGAAAATGGACATTTTTTTTATTTGAAATGCATGCATTCCCATTTTGTATTGGGGATGGGGCATCTATTGAGACTCCTGCCTCCCTGTATGAAAGTTGAAATGGCTTATGTAATCCTTGGTCCTTAAGGAGCAGGCACCTGATCTAGCTTGGCAATAGTTGCTCCAACTCAGTGTAGTGACTATTTCAAACAAACTATGAAATCATGTAAAAACAAATGGATATTTATTTTAAAGTGTAATAAACTCCCAAGCAGCAGTATACAGAACTGCAGTACTCACTGGTAGCAACAATAGCAAATTCTCATTCAACCAGGGTATTGCCATGACCTGATCTTGGCTGTTGCTCCTGCTCCCATTGCTGCTTCCCATGGAATCTTTGAATGGTCAGATGGTTTTTCAATAAATTTCCTCTTTCCTTGGATTAGCTAGAGTTGATTACTTTTTGTTTACAATCAAGAAATCTGACTGGGGGAGACAACCAAGATGGCGGCATAGGTAAACACATGAACTTGCTGCCACACACAACCACATTAAAACTACAACTAAAAGACAAAACAAATATCATCCAGAACCACAGGTAGGCTTGCTGAGCGGAAATTCTACAAATAGAAGGAAAGAGAAAAGTGCATTGAGTCCGGTAGGTGGTGCAGAAGTGGGGAAGTATGGAGGTATGGAGGTGCACGCGTGAAAGGGGCTGGCAGCTGGTCTTTTTCAATCAGGAAGGAGATACAAGCTCCCGACTGCTCTGAACTCCAGTTCTGGGTGAGAATTTGGGGACCCAGACTCATATGGAGAGAAACTGGACTGTCTGGCAACAGGCTGGAATGTGAGGGCAGCTTTCTTGCAGAGGTGCTTACAGTGTTCTTTGTTTCTGCTCAGGGCCGCGGGACAAAGACTCTGGGACCGCTCTGAGGCAGAGCAGACTGTCACATTGCAGTTTACTCTGCCCTGCTGATTCCCTGAGACCCTGCCCCACCCAATTTACAACCCCACCCAAGCTGTGAGCAGAGACTTTTGCATGTGAATGGCCTGGCCTTTCTCTGCCTAAAAACCTGTAAAACTGTAGCTGGGCAAGAGAACCCCAGAACTTCCAAAAGAAGGCCTAACGCTTCTTAGCAGTCTGCATTGCTTCACAGAGGCACCTCATCTGGCCACCTCCAAACTCCAATCAAAGAGGAGGAATCTGTAGATCTCTCTGTAGCTCCTGCTGGGTGGCCTCAGGCAGTGGATGACTTTGTACCTCCTTGGAGATCTAAGAGCCAGTGTACCCCGTGGTCAGAGTGAGACCATCCAGATTACAAGTCTTCACATCCATAAGAGACACACTCAGGGGTCAGACTCAGTGAGCACCAAAGCCCCACTGAAGCAAGTCCTGCCCCATAAGGGTGTCTCCAGCACAGAAGTTCTCCCACCATAGACACAACTGGTCCTCACAGCCAATTGGTCTGGAGGTCAATTACTCCCATGGATACAAACAGCAATCAAGGCTTAACTACAACAAGACTGTGCACACAGCCCACAAAGGGGGGCATCAAGAGTGTCCACCTCAGGTAATTGGGGAGGCTGAGCCACTGGGCCCTAAAGGACACCTAGCACACAATGCCACTCTATCAACACAGGGAAGCAGCCAAAATGCGGAGTCAAAGAAACAGGTCATGAATGACAGAAATGGAGGAAAGCAAACGACTGGATATAGAGTTCAAAACCACGGTTATAAGGTTACTTAAGAATCTTCTAGAAACCTCTGAGAAATATAGTGAGACCCTCAAGGATATGAAAAAAGACCAATTATAAATTAAGCATAGACTGACTGAAATAAAGAATAATATACAGAGATCCAACAGCAGACTAGAGAATCCCAAGAATAAAATCAAAGATTTGAAATACGAAGAAGCAAAAAACACCCAACTGGAAAAGGAAAAAAGAATCCAAAAATATGAAGATAGTGCAAGGAGCCTCTGGGACAACTTCAAGCATACCAACATCCAAATTATAGGGGTGTCAGAAGAAGAGAGAGAGCAAGATATTGAAAACCTATTTGAAGAAATAATGACAGAAAACTTCCCCTACTTGGTGAAAGAAATAGACTTACAAGTCCAGGATGCACAAAGAACTTCAAACAAAAGGAATCCAAAGAGGATCACACCAAGGCACATCATAATTAAAATGCCAAGGGCAAAAGACAAATAGAGAATCTTAAAATCAGCAAGAGAAAAAGTTAGTTATCTTCAAGGGAGTACCCATACGACTGTCAGTTGATTTCTCAACAGAAACTATGCAGGCCAGAAGAGAGTGGCAAGAAATATACAAAGTGATGAATAGTAAGAACCTACAACCAAGATTACTTTACCCAGCAAAGCTATCATTCAGAATTGAAGGCCAGATAATGAGCTTCACAGACAAGAAAAAGCTAAAGGAATTCATCACCGCCAAACCAGTATTATATGAAATGCTGAAGGGTATTCTTTAAGAAGAGGAAGAAGAAAAAGGTAAAGATAAAAATTATGAACAACAAAGTGACAACAAATACATATCTATCAACAAGTGAATCTAAAAAATCAAGTGAATAAAAAATCTGATGAACAGAATAAACTGGTGAATAGAATAGAATCAGAGGCATAGAAAGGAAGTGGACTGACAATACTCAGGGTGAAAGGAGTGTGGGAAGAAACTGGACAAAAATCATATATCTATGGATGAGGACAGTGGGGGGGCGTTAATGGCAGGGGATGGGGTGGGAAGAGGGGAGCTATGGGGGGGAAAAGAGGAACAACTGTAATAATCTGAACAATAAAGATTTATTTAAAAAAGAAAAGAATATAACCATGGCCCGGCCAGCATGGCTCAGTGGTTGTGTTGACCTATGAACCAGGAGGTCACGGTTTGATTCCTGGTCAGGATAAAAAAAAAGAAAAGAAAAGAAAGAAAAAAAATAAATCTGACTGATACATAATTGTGGTAAAAATAATAAAAATACATGTATAGATTTTTCTACTATAAGCAAAAATTTCACATAGCTTTAATATAGTAGCTTACATAAAGTAAGATCTAATGCTTTTAGCTGATCCAAGAATTAATGCAAAGAAAAAATATAATGTATCTTACAGAAAGACTAGTGAAAATATAAGCTATGTTAATAAACATGATACACAAGAAAGATGCACTAGTTCTAACAACCCATCCAGGATCAGAGATTAGAAGTTACAGAGCTGATGATTTCAGCTAAATACCATATAGACTATTTAATAAATTGTTTTTAATGGAATTATCTCAAGTGAGGGAAAGTGCAGTGAAATGAGACTTTGTTCTAGATCTTATTCCCATGTCTAACATTAACTGTCCACGTGATTTTCAGCAAATAAGTTCTCTAAATACAGTGCCTTTACTTATATTATAAAAAACCTATACGGCTAAAACCAGTCTTCTCATTTTATTGGTTTCTTATTTATGAATTAAATAAATCTTTGACACAAGCTCACTGTACTTAGTTTTGTAAGAGTTTTTAGATTTAAAAAAATTATCCTTTAACAGTAAGATGTCCGTATGGACTCTTCTATAGCCAATTAAACTATATAGCCCCATAATTACATCTCATGGACTGTTTAAGTCCAGGAGAGTATTTTCTTGATTCCCAGAGTAAATCGCAAACAGCAAAAGAATTTTACTTCTGCTGCCTCTCTCATTCTGTATTTTCTTCAGATTCAGTATTTTTTTGTTTGTTTGTTTTTGGCCAAGTTTAGTTTTTATTCTAGTCTGAATTTGGCTTCATCATTGGTGGCAACAGTATTTGGGAATTAGATGTCATTTTTTTCTGATCATTGGTGATTTCTGTTGAGTAAAAAAAAAAAAAAAAAAAAAAAAAAAAAAAAAAAACATGACCTGTCAGGTGAGAGATGACTGAGGATTTGTTTTGTTAATCTTTCTCTGATCATCTTTTGCAATAGATCAACTCCAAGATGTGCACTAACAATTCTCCCATCACTATATCCTCCTATTCTTTGTTCAAGAAGTGGAACCCTTTACCATCTTTTTGAATCTGGGCTTGTGACTTGTTTTAATCAATAGCGTGTGGAAGAGTGTAACTCACCTGTTCTGGGGCAACCTGGTGTGATGTTTGACAGCATCCCTTTTGCTCTCTTGATGCAATAGTTCAACATTCAACAACTCAAATTACCCTGCTAGAGAGGGAGATGCCAAGCCACATTTGTCCCAGCCACTTGCCTCTTAATTCTGTTTAATATGGTAATTATGCATTTAGGTTATGTTAAAAACAATAATATTGCAATTATTCATTTTTGCCTATTTTAGAAAGTATAAAAGGAAGCGTGTGACTATAGAGGGTTTTATTATGTGGGTTCATGGCCCTTGCAGTTTTGCTAAAATGTTTATGCATGACAAATAGTTCCCAAAAATCAGCTTAAAGTTGTTGGTTATTTTCCTTAAAGACAAGTTAGTTACTTTGATTAAAACTTATAATATGAGGGGTTGAGACTATGATATGAAAAATAGCAAAGAGTGAATATATAAAGGATAATGAAGGCAACTACTCCTGACATTAATATCATAATGTGAATATGATAATGCTGTCATTTTAAACATACTTTCTTTTTTTTTTTTTTTTGGTTGATTTTTCTTTTTTTTTTTTTTTTTGGTTTTCTTTTTTTTATTGCTTAAAGTATTACAAAGGGTATTACATATGTCTCCTTTTTCCCCCGACCCTTGACAGTTCCCTGCCTTCCCCTACTCCCCAGTGTCTTATGTCCATTGGTTATGCTTATATGCATGCATACAAGTCCTTCAGTTGATCTCTTACCCGCCCCTTCTGTCTCCCTACCCACCCCGGCCTTCCCACTGCAGTTTGACAGTCTGTTTGAGGGAGCTCTGCCTCTGTATCTATTTTTGTTCATAAGTTTATAATGATCTTTATTATCCATGAATGAGTGAGATCATGTGGTATTTTTCCTTCATTGACTGGCTTATTTCACTTAGCATAATGCTCTCCAGTTCCATCCATGCCCTTGCAAATGGTAAGAGTTCCTTCCTTTTTAGAGCAGCATAGTATTCCATCGTGTAGATGTACCACAGTTTTCTAATCCATTCATCTACAGATGGGCACTTAGGCTGTTTCCAGATCTTAGCTATGGTGAATTGTGCTGCTATGAACATATGGGTGCATATATCCTTTCTGATAGATGTTTCTGGTTTCTTGGGATATATTCCTAGAAGTGGGATCACAGGGTCAAATGGGAGTTCCATTTTTAGTTTTTTGAGGAAGCTCCATACTGTCTTCCATAGTGGCTGCATCAGTCTGCACTCCCACCAGCAGTGCAAGAGTGTTCCTTTTCCTCCACATCCTCTCCAGCACTTGTCATTTGTTGATTTGTTGATGATAGCCATTCTGACAGGTGTGAGATGGTACCTCATTGTTGTTAAACATACTTTCTTCTATTTTTCTTATAATTCATTTTTTGCTATTTCATATTCTTAATAATTTTTATTCATTCTCTTCCATTTATATGGAACAGCTGAATTAAATTAAACTCCTGTATGCACTATAAAGATAGATGCAATGACTCACTTGGACTTCATAAAAACCCTTTTCTTATTTCTAATGAGAATTTAATTTTTGCTCTTTAAAAAGAGGAAAATTATGCTTCTATATCTTTGTTTTGAGCACTAAAACCAATGTATTTTCTTGAATTTACAAATAAAAAATTTAGACCTAAAGAATTGCATCAATTTTCAAATTTTCCACTTGAAATCTTCAGTAGAACTATTTTTTCCTCTATCCAGAAGGTCATTGCCATTGACCTAGATCACAGCTTCGGGGGCGCTGCACATGGAGCAGTGAGGGAGGAAAGGGACACTGATCTAGCACCCAGTTCAGCTGAATCAACCTTGGCGATCATTGGAGTGGCAGAGTCGCAGCCAGATGGGCTCACATCCAATTTTTTTTTTTTTTGAAAAATTAAATGTTTTCCTTTAATCACTGTAGCTATTAGAAATATCAAAGGTCTGATGGACACAATTTCTGCGTAATAAGGTCAACAAGTCTGCATGATTCTGGTGAGCACTAGTATATGTTTTTATGCCTGGCACTTTCTAATACCTGCCCTTTTCCTGAGCAGTGATAAACACATGTAATATTACCATTGAAAAGATGCTTATTTCAAATTCATTGTCAATTACTTTTCTTTATAAATAATATATCAATTTCTTTACAATACTTAATTCTCACTATAGTTCACATGATATGTATTTCTCTCTTTGATCATAGAAACAGACAAGACATTTTTCCACAGGGAGGCATCAGTCTTCTGGATTGCTTATTTGATTGCTTTAACCCTTAACCGGTAAACATCTGGCAAACCAAGGCATTGTTGCAGTACTAAATCTGAAAGCTTTTGTTTTTTAAGTTTCTTTTCATTCTGATTTTTAAAAATCATTACTTTCTTTGGAGAGGAAAGAAAAAGCTATTACTATAGAAAAGCATGATTACACATTGTGAATTTTTAAAATATGGAGCTCAAATCTCAACATGAATATAGATGCCTACACTATCAGAATAGTCATATTTGGTTTTGTTTTTCCAGCTTCTGTTAAAATATTTCCACACTCATCACTTTAATTTTAAGTTATGTCAACCAGAGAGACTTTCTCATAAACTGAAGTTCTCATTTGGCTATATTTCATCCACACTGAAGAATAACAGAATATTGACTAATGGTCTACTAAAATCACAAATGCATATTTGTAAATCTAAATTAGTGCTGTTCAATGTGCGTATGTTACATTTATGTGCAAATGTATGACCTTACGTATCTCTATCCTTACAGCACATCTTTATCTACCTGACTACCTATATCCATATTTTTGTGTGTGTACATACAACACATAGACACACACGCACATACTTCCAGTATTCCTTTCTCTGTCTATAATGAAATTACTAGATAAAAATGAGAAGGCACTCAATTATACTTTGAAACTATTTCTAGATGTCATTATTAATCATTATTTAAAAATCATTCCTTTACATATATATTTCAATATGCACATATATGTATATGTATATATGTGTGTATTAATATTCTCACTAAGCATGCTAGATACAAACAAGTTGCTTAGAATCATAGGTATGGCCAAAGAATAACTGTTCTCTTTTTTGTTACCACATTCCCCGAGGACTCTATTATTACTTCCACTGGGACCAATTTAAAACTATACAGTGCTCTTCTCATGGATTGAATAAGGCAATGTATCACTGTTTAAGTGTGCTACTCAAAAATTTGGAACCCAGAGGGAAAACTAGGAAAACTGAATAAACTAAACCAACCATCATTCCCACCAATATTCTTTTTACAAAGTTTTAGAAATAACTTTTCACTAATTTATTTATAATGTTTAAGATATTAAAAACAGGGAGTCAGGAGATTCAATTTATATTCTTCACATTTTTTCCCTTTGGGAAAATACTTAATGTTTGTACCATGTGAGATATTATATTATAGTAAACCCAATAAAGAAAAAGCAATTTTATTTAAAAGCAGATACTAACTAGCACATGCAAGTTATTTTGTTATCTGTTTTATATACATAAAACCCTTAAAGGATCATAATAATATTATGAATTTAGCTATTTTTCTACTTTACCAAAGAAGCAGAGATTCCAATGTTATTTGAATCACTTTCTGACTCTAAAATTCACAATATCCTAAAAAACATAACTTGTTAATTTCTGCATATTCATATCTTTGCACAATAATTGCCTTACATATTTTATATGCATACATCCCTTTACATAGTTAGCAATTATTTAATGACTATTCAATAAAATGCTAAAATTCACTTTACTGAGAACAAGCAGCAACCTCCTTCGCATTGTCTTTGCAGAAATATGACTCCAATATCACGCTCTGTCCCCTTTAATTTTGTTCATAGAACTGCTTTCTGAACTTGTCATATTTATGTTATGTATTTGTTTTATTTATTTTTTTGTATTTATTGTATGTTCTCCACAATAGATTTTAGGCAATGTGACAACACAGGGACTGTGTATCCAGTGCTTGGAACAAAATAAGTATTCATGAAATACTTAGTGGTAGACAGAGTAAATGAAAGAGTGTGTAAATCAGTCCTAGGAACTGTGATAAATGAAGTTAGATTGTTTTTAACTCTGTAACGGTGCTTTGCTACCAGCTGGTAGACAGCAATTCTCAGGAGCTCAAATTGCATAAAACCAGGAAGTTTTAAATTAAAGGTCACCTTCTGGTATGTGATCCACACCTACTTAGTTCCAAAACTCTGGTTTAGGGGGAATTATGATATTCCAAAGCTTTTCACTAATTTTCAAAATTGCTCATCTTGTTTACCAAATATTAAAAGTTGTCTATGGAGACTTATAAAATGTCAATAGCTCCACCTCATCTTTAATTCAGGATTGTATCAAACCCCAAATCTTGCTTTGACTCTAACAAAATTCTGCATAAATTAAAAATATAACTGCACTGGTTTTAATAAACAAGAATGAAATAATGAAAAAAAACTTGTTTTATTGTTAAACACCTCTGAGTATACAAGTAAGCAAAATTAAATCATTTAATGAAATAAAACAAACAAGGCCTATTTCTACATAATAATGTATCATGTGCTGCAAAATTCATAGTTAAGCCACTTATATATACTTATATTTATATAGTACTATTATTAAAGTGTCATAATTCAGTTAATGCTCACATGAACACCTAAAACTTGACATGGCAAGTGCCATCTTATTGGGTCATTTTGTAATAAAATGCTAATTGAATGCTTACCAGGTACCATAGTGAGCAAAAAAGACATGTTACCTTTTATTCTCTATGATAGAAACACATTAACCAGTGACACAGATAAACCAAGTTGTTTTAAACAGTATAACCAAAAAAAAAAAAAAAGCACACAGAAAAATATATAATGAGGGGAAATAATTTTGTCTGAGAGTTCAGGGATGCCTTTTTAAGAAAGTGATTTTTTAACTTAAACCCGAAGAATCAGTAGAAATTAACTGGGAAAGAGACCCTGAAATGATTCTGTATTACGGAAAAAGAAATCAGCCTAGCCAAGGAAGAGAGCTGAGAGCCCAACCTTTCTAACATTTCTAACATAATGCAATCTTATACAGTAACAAAGGGAGTAGTTGCAATTCATTTATTTTGAGTAAATGAACAAATTAGTCAACAAAGTGGATGGTTTTCTATGTTAATTAGACTATTTGTCTGGCTATTGGAACAAATAACACTGGCAGAAAGTAAAGTATTGCAATAGTTGTGCCATAGAACACTTGTATGCCAGGAGACTATGGACTTGGTACCTCAGCTACTTGCCCAGCGTGCTATACAGATAGCATTTCTAACTGTGCCATGCAGGAAGCCGCCCATTGTCTTCACTAGCAGAGAAGTGCAAACAAGGATCTCGGAAATGCTGGTGAACCTTGAACCCATGGCAAGGGCCAGAGTTATGCACCGATTGCCTAGTCCAGACAATGGGGGCTCAAGCTATTTCCTGAGTAAATCCTTCTAATATTTACTGACCTATAAGATAGTCTGTCTGTTACTGCAATTGCCTGCCTGACTAAGAACTAGATGTGTATCCAAAGTTGAATAAAAGGTTGGCGAGGCCTGGGCACCAGTGGAAATCCTTCCCCTTGAGTTGGGCTTGCCTGCCTGGCCCCCAATATTTCCAAATTATTTCTTGTCTCATCTCTTTCATTTGCGTGTGGCCCCTCTTCCAGATCCTGAACCCTGAACCACGCGTGACGTGGGGGAACATTCACAGTGCCACAAAGTGAAAAATGGTGTGAAGCACTGGCTTATACAAGATAGAGTTTTATTTACCTCTTAAATAACAATCTAAGCATTATCACTCCCGGGCTGTTACTGTAGCACCTCAACATCCAGGATCCATGACCATTTAATAATCTCACACTGACATCTATATAAGCACTGCCTCAGACAAATGGTCTGAGATGACACATGGCTATCTATATCTGTACTGCGAATTGAAGGCTCATCCCTGCCCTGTATAGGTATAGTGCAAGAGTTGCACACATCACTTACAGTCATATCATATTGGCCATAAAGTGGTCACTGAGCATGATGAACTTCAAAGGAATCTGGGAAGTGTACTCTTTCTTTTGGGCATCTTGCTCCTAGCTGCAATCAAAGGGTTTGTGTTGATAATGGCTCATTTATCCCACAGGTATTATTGAGTGACTTCTAGGTATCAGTGCTTTTCTGAGTAGAGATCCATTAGAGACCTACATCAGTGAACAAAATTAAAAAGTCTATACTTAGTTTTACATTCTAATAGGGAAGACAGACAGTAAATACTAAACATCAAAAATAGGTATGTTAAGGTGTTTTCTAGAGGATTATGAGTACTATAAAAGGATAGAGGAAGTAAAGGCAATCAGTAGTAGTATGCTGGCAAGTGTTTACAAATCAGTTCTGGGGGGAAAAATCCTGATTTATAGTGTTGTCCAATTTCCATGTTGTAAATACTCCCACCAATTTTAAGCTACCAATGTGATGCCAACCTACTTGAATATTTTCCAAAATGTTGATTACTTATGATAAGCTTGCAAAAGTAGGCTCCCTCATGTTCCTGACATGTGAGATTTTGTGATCAGGAAAAGATAAAAAACAGAATTACATCTGGATATAAGAGAGACAAGTGCCTCCGGGAAGCAAATAGCTAAAAATTAAAGAGTTGTTATTGAGGTTTAATAAACAGAACAGCATGGCTTGTGTCATGTAAATTAAGGGGAGCGACATAGGAGATGAAGTTAAAGAGGAAACTGAGGCCAGATTATGGAGAGCTTCTCCTCCTCCTCCTCCTCCTCCTCCTCCTCCTCCTCCTCCTCCTCCTCCTCCTCCTCCTCCTCCTTCTCCCCCCTCTTCTTTTTCTTTCCAGTGGACTTATAATTTTCTTTCTTTTTTTAAATTAAATTTGGTAGGGTGACATTGGTTATTAAGATTATATAGGTTTCAAGTGTACATTTCTATGATACGTGGCCTATATACTGCACTGTGTGCCTACTACCCAAAGACATATCATCTTTCATCTCCATTTATTTGGCCCCCTTCACTACCCCCTCATCTCTCTTCCCTCTGGTAATGACCACGCTGTTGTCTGTCTATGAGTTTTTGTTTGTTGTTCTTGTTTGTTAGCTTGTTGCTCTCAGTTTTAGATCTATATATGAGTGAAATTATATAGTTCTTAATTTTTTCTGACAGCCTTATTTAGCTTAGCATGCTATTCTCAAGGTCCATCCACGTTGTCGCAAATGACTTTTAATGAGATTGAAATGGTTAGGAAGCCACTGAGGAGATTTGAGCAGAATGGCATTATCTTATGAATATTTAAAATGATTTCTCTGGGTGATTCATTGAAAAATAAGAGTATAGAGAGCATTTAGAAGGGATTAGTAATAAGGTTAGTATAATAGTTGAATTAAAAGATAAATATGGTTTGAACTAATGTTGGATCAGTGTATGTGAAGATAAGTGAGGACTCTGTGTTTAGAAAGTAGAGGCAATAGGATGTCATGAGTGACTAAGGATTTTGATTTCAGCAACTAGATGTATGGACAAAACTGTACATGGTCTGGCAACCTAAAAACTAAGCTCTTTTTCTCTCTCTCCCTACCTTTATTAAATATACAGTGATAAAATAGAAATAGTATAACTACAAGAAAAACTCCCACATGGAATAAGGAATAATAGAAAACACATAGCACTCAGTCATCCAAAGCACCTGTCACATCCTGCTGAGAGGCCTGCAAACCCCTGAGCAACAATAGAGAAGATTCCTGGGTTGGTCCGTATCATAGCCTTGGGGTCTACTCTCTGTCACGTACTCCCCTATCCATCATCTTCATTGCGAGGAGTTTCTTCCTTACCTATTACTCCCTACCTCCATACTCGAGTTGGCCAATGGACAGTATATGCTCTCTCCTTAAGGGTTTAAGTTATTTCACAACTTGCTTCATGTTGGTACAATCTCTGGGACCTAGGAGTGATTTTGACAGTCAAACAAGTTTAGGTTTTTGGAGGCTAGACATATAATTTTGGTTGATAATGTAGTTCCTTGAAAACATAGTAGGTTTTGTGTCTATTTACTTCCGTACAGTACCATAAATGAAGAGACACAGGCAAGGTTATGTCTAATCCTGAACAGTTACCTTGCTCCTGTTCTGTGCATTCCTTATCCCCCATTCCTTCATGGAGGCTACCTTGAAGCTGTCTGAAATAAAGGCTTAGGTAGGATAGAAATCTGAATTGCTCTGTCTGAATTTTGAAGTTTTGCTGCTTTTCATTGCCTGCAAAAGAACTCATATTTAGGCCTGCAAAGTGTCTCTCTCACATTGATGCTTCTTTCTTTCTCTCTCTCTCTCTCTCTCTCTCTCTCTCTCTCTCTCTCTCTCTCTCTCTCTTTCTCTCTCTCTCTCTCTCCCTCCCCCCCCCCCACCCTTCCTCTTTCCCTCTCTTCCACTTTCTCTAAAAAAAAAAAAAAAAAATCAATGGAAACAGTATCCTGGAGTGAGGATTAACAACATCAAAAAAAAAAAAAAAAGAGCTCTTATTGATGTTTAAAAGCGTGAGGCCACAGCCTTACTTGCTTTTAATGTTGCTTCTTCAGTCACTTATTATTACTTTGGTTTGGTTTACACAAAAGTTTGCTTTATTAACCTCATGAGGGTTGAAATGATCAGAATTTTGTTCAAAATAGATTATAGGTTGAGACTAAAACAATCTCGGTAATCAAAACTGCATTCTCTAATGTCTCCCCCTGGAAATTTAATGTCTCTGTAACTGGACCTTGCTACAAATGTTAATAAGAAACCAACACTTCCCAATATTCTGATTTTTTTTTTTATTACTATAGTATCCACTCAAGCTACGGACTCTTTCGGCCTGTGTTCTGACTTCTGAAATTTCCATTATCACAGAAAGGTCTGGTGGAGAAGGCTGGTTACTCACGTTCTGCTTTGCACTACAAAGGTAACTGGCCAGCAGCACCTGTGTCCTTGAGACCTGCCACATAGACACCTTGTAACAGCAGCCCTACTTCCGGAACCAAATTCTTTTTTAAAAACATATATTTTATTGATTTTTTACAGAGAGGAAGAGAGAGGGATAGAGAGTCAGAAACATTGATGAGAGAGAAACATCGATCAGCTGCCTCTTGCACACCTCCTACTGGGGATGTGCCCGCAACCAAGGTCCATGCCCTTGGCGGGAATCGAACCTGGGACCTTTCAGTCCACAGGCCAACGCTCTATCCACTGAGCCAAACTGGTTAGGGCTGGAACCAAATTCTTTATAATTCTGTATATACTTACAAGTGATATAATCATGTAAAACTAAAAATAGATTTTAAATTTATATGTTTATTTCCCACACAATGGCACAAATGAAAATACTCCAGAGATAGGAGCCCAGTCTTCTGTGTTTTTGTTCTGTTATCACCAGGATGGTGCCTTGTTTACATGCTCAAGGAGATTCCTTAGCAGAATCTTCCAGTCAGCCAGAAGTGGGAAAGGTCACTAGTACACCCATTTCCTTAGGTGTACACTTTGAAAGTTGCAATTCACCTCACGTTCTATTTGTCGGAACTCAATCATAAGGCTACTCCAGGCAATCAAATGTGCCTGAAAAGTGTGTATTTATTTTTGATAGATAATTGCAGTTAAAATTTAAGATTATACTATTAAAATTAAAAAAAAAAACACAAAATAAATGTTAGGTCATATGCTTAGTTCAATATATTTTTTTCTAGAGTATAGATAAGTTGATGTGCATTTTAAATAGAGTTGATGCAAACAACCCATCACTTAAAAACAATGTTGCAACTTCAGGATTAAGAGTCTAGGCCAGCGATTTTCAATCTTTTTCATCTCTTGGTACACATAAACTAATAACTAAAATTTTGCGACACACCAAAAATATATATTATATTTTTGCCCGATCTGACAAAAAGTTAGGTATAATTTTAATTAATTCACACTGGATGGCTATTGTTGTGTTGTCTGTTGCCACTTTTTTATTTGATAATCTAAGGGAAAAGAGGTCATTGCCCTGATTAAATAGTCAGGTACTGCATATTTTAAAAATTCTGAGGCACACCAGTTGAAAATCGTTGGGCTAGGCCAAAGTGTCAAATTGCTTAGTTTCTAAATGGATTTTTACCACTTACATCCAGTACAACATTTATGAAATTATATAATTATTTTAAGCCTCATTTTTTAAAATCTGGAAATGAAAGTAATATATAGTAATATATATTTTTTCTCCTTTAGTTTGTAAGAAACCAAATAAACATCTAATATATAGAGAGCATGAGCACTTATTATGAGCCAGCTTAATTTCCATGCATTAGTCATTTAATCCTCAATTTTGTGCATTAGAGACTGCTACTGGTCAGCACAACCAGTGTCACTGAGGTTTCAGAGCTAATGGCAAGAGTAAGTTCCTGAACTTCCATGTCCTCTGGCTCCAGAACTTTCACTCGTACCCAATACACAGTGTAAAGGATTTAGCACAATCTGTATATATATGTGCTACATTGTTATTGCTATATGTGCTAGGCAGAATAACACCTTCTCCCACCAAAATGTCCACCTTCTATTCCCAGAACCTGTGAATATGTTAGATTACATTGGCAAGAACAAATAAAGGTTGCAGATGGAAATTGCTAATCAATCATCTGATCTAATCTAATAAAAGAGAAACATGCAAATTGACTGCACCTCTGCTACTCCCCGAGCCACGCCCACCAGCCAATCAGAGCAACTATATGCAAATTAACCCAATCAAAGCAGGAGGCTTGGTTGCCCCGGTGATGGAGGAAGCCAAGCTTCCCACCTGCAGCTGGCCTCCACTCAAGGCAACAAAGTTTCAATTATAGAAGATAAATAAATCCCAGATACCTGCTTCCAGCCAGCCTTCACTGGAAGCTTGGGTGGCTGGGGGCTGTGGCCAGCCTATGAACAGCCATCAGCCCCTCACCCAGGATGGCCACACCCTCATGGGGTAAGGGTCCCCACTGGGAGGCTTGACCAGCCTGCAAACAGCCATCAGTCACTCACCCAGGCTGGCCAGGCACCCCAGGGGGAACCCCTACCCTGAAGGAGCTTGGACAGCTTGAAAACAGCCATGAACCCCTCATCCAGGCTGGACACACCCTCATGGGGTGAGGGTCCCCACTGGGGGGCTTGGCCAGCCTGAAAACGGCCATCAGCCCCTTACCCAGGCTGGCCAGGCACCCCAGTGGGGGCCTCCCACCCTAAAGGGGGTATGGCCAGGCACCCCAGGGGGGAACCTTAAGGGGTGTGGCCAGCCTGCAAACAGCCATCAGCCCCTCACCCAGGCTGGCCAGGCACCCCTGCAGGACCCCACTCCCTGAAGGGGGTGTGGCCAGCCTGAAAACGGCCCTCAGCCTCTCACCCAGGCTGTCCAGGCACTCCAGCGTGACCCCCACCCTGGCCTGGGACACCCTTCAGGGCAAACCAGCTGGACCCCACCTATGCACCAGGCCTCTATCCTATATAATAAAAGGGTAATATGCAAATTGACCCTAACAGCAGAATGACTAGGAATGACTGGTGACTATGACACACACTGACCACCAGGGGGCAGACGCTCAATGAGGAGCTTCCCTGTGGTGGTCAGTGCGCTCCCACAGGGGGAGCTCTGCTCAGTGAGTGCCGGGAGCCGGTCCATCCTTGCTGTTTCAAGGGACCTGGCATATATGGCATACTGTTCTTAATCTGTTTGCTCACCTTCTTGGCACTATGTGTTTTAACCAAGGTCACCTCTCTGAGAAAGGTTGTTTCCCCAGGTAGGGATTTCCCCCTGAAGTTAGGGAGGGAATAAAACCCCTTAACTAAGTGCCAGGCGGGTAATTAATCACTTTAACTATGAACAATCATGCTTAAGCTACATAATCTTTACTCCCTGGAATGGAGATAAGAAATGCCCTAACCTTGGGAATAGAGATTGATAGGATTGGAATCAACTGGTATAAATACAGATGTAACAAGACAACAGTTCACAGAACTTAGAATACAGAACCAAGAGAACAGAACCTAGACACAGAACCTACACAGAACCTAGAGACAGAAGAACTTCGCTGGAGAGAACATGGCAAAAGATCCTGGACAGAAACTGGCCTCAGAACCTAGAGACAGAACCTAGCAAGAGAACACGACAAAAGATCCTGGAAAGAAACTCGCTACAGAACATGGGTAGAACATGGCAAGAGAACCTGACTAGAACCTGGTGACTGAACCTGGCTAGAGAACCTGGATAGAACCTGGCTGGAGAACCTAGCGAGGGAACATGGCTACAGAACCTGGTTGGAGAACCTGGAGAACCTGGCTGGAGAACCTAGCGAGGGAACATGGCTACAGAACCTGGCTGGAGAACCTGGAGAACCTGGCTGGAGAACCTAGCAAGAGAACATGGACACAGAACCTGGCTGGAGATCCTAACCAGAACTTCACTGGAGATTCTGAGCAGAACTTCGCTGGAGATCCAGACCAGAACTTGCCTGGAGATCCTGGCTAGAGATCCTGGCTAGGCTGCTGATCAATTGAACGCTGTCTCCGTATCATTCCTTCTTCGCCGACTCCGTCCACACCTTGGGGGCCCCTGGACCTGCTGGGGTTGGACCCCAGCATCTGGCGCCCAAACAGGGACCCCTAGGTAAGCCCCACTCTCGGGATGGATGGGACTCCACCGTAGGAAGAGGGTGGATAGTCTTCGCCGACTCCGTCCACACCTTGGGAGCCCCTGGAACAGGATTCCCCTAGGTAAGCCCCCGCCCCATTGAGAACCCCACACTCGGGATGGATAGGACTCCACCAGGGTACTGCAGACCCCCCTATAGAGGATAAGTAGGGTAAGAAGGTGGATAGTGCAGAACTTAGATTGAGAAGATGTGACATACTGAGTCCAAAGAAAGAAGACTCTGTATTGATCTTTTAACACATGCTTGCTAGCAGAGGAGTTAAGGTTGCGCCCAGTCAGACGGAACATTTTATACAAGAAGTATGTCCATGCTTTTCTGAGGAAGGAAAGGTAAATGTAAAGGCATGGGAGAAGGTAGGCCCAAGGAGTCTTATCCTTAACCCCACTTCAGCCTTTCCACTCCGGGAAAGTGCAGGATTGGCAAGCTCTCCCTGGGGTGATAGATTAGGACTCAGGTAATAGCGGAAAGCGCCAATCATACTCTTCAAATGGATACAAGAGAGCATTTGGGGTTTTTCTTTTTAATGCCTGCTTTTAAAAAATAAAAAAGGGGGAATTTGCCGGGAGCCGGTCCATCCTTGCTGTTTCAAGGGACCTGGCATATATGGCATACTGTTCTTAATCTGTTTGCTCACCTTCTTGGCACTATGTGTTTTAACCAAGGTCACCTCTCTGAGAAAGGTTGTTTCCCCAGGTAGGGATTTCCCCCTGAAGTTAGGGAGGGAATAAAACCCCTTAACTAACTGCCAGGTGGGTAATTAATCACTTTAACTATGAACAATCATGCTTAAGCTACATAATCTTTACTCCCTGGAATGGAGATAAGAAATGCCCTAACCTTGGGAATAGAGATTGATAGGATTGGAATCAACTGGTATAAATACAGATGTAACAAGACAACAGTTCACAGAACTTAGAAGACAGAACCAAGAGAACAGAACCTAGACACAGAACCTACACAGAACCTAGAGACAGAAGAACTTCGCTGGAGAGAACATGGCAAAAGATCCTGGACAGAAACTGGCCTCAGAACCTAGAGACAGAACCTAGCGAGAGAACATGGCAAAAGATCGTGGAAAGAAACTGGCTACAGAACCTGGATAGAACATGGCAAGAGAACCTGACTAGAACCTGGTGACTGAACCTGGCTAGAGAACCTGGATAGAACCTGGCTGGAGAACCTAGCGAGGGAACATGGCTACAGAACCTGGCTGGAGAACCTGGAGAACCTGGCTGGAGAACCTAGCAAGAGAACATGGACACAGAACCTGGCTGGAGATCCTAACCAGAACTTCACTGGAGATTCTGAGCAGAACTTCGCTGGAGATCCAGACCAGAACTTGCCTGGAGATCCTGGCTAGAGATCCTGGCTAGGCTGCTGATCAACTGAACACTGTCTCCGTGTCATTCCTTCTTCGCCGACTCCGTCCACACCTTTGGGGACCCCTGGACCCGCTGGGGTTGGACCCCAGCAAGTGAAAAGCCAGGGTGACGGCTGCCAGCACAGTGCTGGTGGTGGGAGCCTCTCCCGTCTCCTCGGCAGCGCCAAGGATATCCGACTGCATCCTTATATATACTTTTATTGATTTTAGAGAGGAAGGGAGAGGGAGAAAGAGATAGAAACATCAATGATGAGAGAGAATCATTGATTGGCTGCCTCCTGCATGCCCCACACTGGAGATGGAACCCACAAGCCCGACACATGTGCCTGACATGGAATTGAACTGTGAGCTCCTGGTTCATGGGTTGATGCTAAACCACTTGAGCTATGCCAGCCAGGCAACAGCCTCTCTATTTATGTATATAATTAGCTTTCCTTTTTAAGCTACTATTTTTGTTTTGCTCAGAATGTATCATAAAATATCTAATTTTATTAACTGATCAATAATATTTTAAATAGAATATTAATTTTAGTTATGAAACATGTGTGAAATGAATACTGAAAAAGTATAGTTGTTATCTTTTGGGAGGATGATTTGCTCTTTCTTTATGTTTTTATGGTTTTGTTAAAGATTGATGCCAATTTTCTACATAATCTCAAACTTTCTTGAAACTTAGAATCTTCTTAATATATTATTGCATTATTTTTCCCATGTATAATACTTTTAACTGTTTATATTTCTTTTTCCCTTATGAAGAATTAACATTTTTTCAATTTCATTAATCATTTCAAGAAAACAACTTTTAGATTTATGAATCAAATATTCTTTTTTGTTGTTTTTGGTGTAATTGTAAATTAATTTGAGTCTTCATCTTTATTAATTTCTTCTTTGTTTTTCTTATACTAGCTTCCCCAATTAAATGGTTCTTTGAAAATATGAACTATGTTCATGAGTGTTAAACATTCGCAGTCTGAATGTCTCACATAGACTTTATTTTGAATTTTCATTTTAATTATCACTTTACCAAACATAGAATTCCAGGTTAACAAAGAACATTTTCTCACAATTTTTAGGGCATTAATAACCTAATATTTTAAGAAAATATAATACTTATTTTTCTTTTTTTAGAATTTTTCTGCTTTTCTCTGAAACTAATTTTTTTTTATTTGCTCCAGGCATTCTAACATTTTATTAGATATTTTTGTTAAATACATCTTTATTCCATTTGGACAACTCTTTCAATTTAAAAATTTGAAGAGACTTTCTTTCCCTATGATTGCTTTCTTTTCTCCTGTATATGATCTCTGTTACTGTTTTTTAAAGTTCTATAACAGTGATGTTGTAACTTCACAGTCTATCCTCAATGCACCTAACTTTTTACTCACTAACTTTTAGTTTTGTTTGTTTGACACAGCCTTGTAGAGAAGATATTTGATCTTCCAGCTCAGTAACTTATTCTTTAATAATACTAAAATTTTGTTTGACTATAGCATCATTATTATAGCCACCTTTTTTCTAATTGCAGTGAATTCTAAGTATTTCTTTTCATAGCTAAATTGTTATTATATTATTTCTTTATTAATCTAATATATAAATGTTTCTTGTATTAACTCTTTTTCTATTTCTGAAGTTCTTGGAGTTTAAAATTGTTCTGCTTTATAAGATTAATGACTCTTTTTTGCTTTTTTTCTTAAATGTTTCATCATTCTTGGTTCTGTCTAGATATCAAATATAAACACCCCATCCAAATTAATATCCTTTTAGCAATCAGTACAGTAATATTGAGTAATAATATTACTATTAAAATATTAATAATATATTACAATAATAATATATCACAATTTCTAAAGAAACATTTTAATTTCTAAATAAACACCTATGATACATATATGTATATATAACAGTTAATAAACTTGTTTTTAGCATGAAAAATTATAGATATTTTATAAGTAACAAAATTATAAAACAAATTGTTAGTGAAATTGATCAATTTTTAAAAATAGCTCTTATAAACTTATTTGGAGTGTGTGTGTGTGTGTGTGTGTGTGTGTGTGTCAGGGCTCATGGGTTCATGGTAGCTACCTAGTGACTTTGTGCAATTATTTGCCATTAGGAACCATATGAAATTCTTCCAATAATTTATTCATTAAATTGAAAGTTATTAGATTATTTGTTGCCTCAAAAGGTAGATAATTTTTCTTAATATCAACAATAATGTTCATGGTGCTAAGGCATTTTTCCCTCTACTTAATTTAACAGCAATTATATTCAAAATGTTCAATCCAGTCTGAGATGTTTTTTATTTTTAATATATCTATTATAAAAAAAAGTCCTAAAAGTAGTTTATTACCATGCCATATTTAATCAAATGAAACTTAATTCCATGGAACTAGTGGAACATGGCATTTAAGAGACTGGCTTCTTAACAGGATGTTTACATTTAAATTCCAGCTCTCCCACTTATCTTTTAAGTCATTTCTTTGTGTCTCAATTACTTCATCTGTAAATGGGGATGAGATAAAATTATAGTACTCTTTTGACCTAATGTAAATTTGTAGAATCATCTTGCATGGATCAAATGCTCTGTAAAAATTAGCTATTCCTTTTATTCATAAAGTGAAAATCTAATAATGGCTATGAAGGATGGGAATTTTGATGGTTCTTGCCAAACCACATTTAAATGGGAGCCAAATTCAATAGGAATAATGAAAAGGAGAAATCATAACCTGAGACTTCTCTGGAGCCTGGACACACACCTGGGAGCAGTCCCTTGCTTTGAGTCCTCTCTTCTCTAACGGAGGCGCTTCTCTGTTGACAGACTTCCAGGAGGCCAGTGCCTGCCATAGCCTTGTTACTATCATTCCACCTCCTCTCCCTCCCTCTACCTGGATGTCTTCATTTCCTTAAGCAGTTGTGTAGGAGTGTTAGCCCGAAATGGCAGCCATACTGTATGAGGGCTGGAGAGGCACCAGCTGTTTGCTTCCTAGATGCCAGTTTGGACCATGATCCACTTAGATGCCAGTCTTGCCCTTTGTCAAATAATTGCACAAAGTCACTAGGTAGCTACCATGAACCCATGAGCCCTGACACACACATACACACACACACTGCAACTTTCATCAAGATGCAAACTATCATGTGAAGGGTTGAATGTTATTGGTGCATGTATGGGAGCTGACATGAAATTGGTTGAAAGGCCAGGGGGCTGATTGTCACAAAAACAAATACACGGTGCCTTCCTGGCACTTTTCAGGGCAAGACTGGCTTCAAAGTGGATCAAGGTCCAAACTTCTGAGGTCCCTGGAATCCCAGTGCCTTTGGAAGATGCCTTTTGGTATAGGTACTGAACCACAATTGAAGTTGGTCATATGGAGCATGTCCTAGTGTCCTGTAACAAGCCAAGCATTTTAGTTGCTTGATCCTGAGATTGTTCGGGATGATCTGGGAAATGGATTTTGGTAACTGGGGCATTGGGAGGACCATCTGGGTCTCAGGTAGGTTATTTACCAATCAGTGTGGAACTATTTCAAATTTTAGCAACAAAATCATTTTGTGCCAGTTAAATATCAGCCTTGACTAACAGTATATGTTAATTTGGAGTTATGTGTGGAGCGAGAAGAAGAGCAAAAAGGAAATAGCTGGGGATAAATAGGCTACATTGGAGTAAAGATGGCTGTGACACTCCTCTCACTGTGCGGTGAAGTCTGACGTACCTCCCCTTGTGGCTGCACTGAGTGACACTGAGTGACTTCCTTGATCAATAGAATGGGCACATATGCCCTCTGAGACCTTTAAGTCTGAGCTGTAAGAAGCATTGTTGGCTTCTCTTTGGGTCTTTGAAAATGTTTGCTCTGTCTATCCTATAACTCCATACTGTGAGGAAGCCCAAACTAGTGATGTTAAGATGGAGAAACAGAGATGACTGATCCGTTTTTTGGTGTCTGGATGCCCCAACACAAGTGCCAGACATGTGAGTGCAAAAGCCTTTAAATGAGCCCAGTGCCAACAACCATACAACTGCAAGTGTATAAGAAATCTGGAGGGAGAACTTGGTTTAGTTACTTCTTTGTTGGTTTAAGTCATTTATTTTGATGGAACACAGCCCAGTGGTTCTCAACCTTCTGGCCCTTTAAATACAATTCCTCATGTTGTGACCCAACCATAAAATTATTTTCGTTGCTACTTCATAACTGTAATGTTGCTACTGTTATGAATTGTAATGTAAATATCTGATATGCAGGATGGTCTTAGGCGACCCCTGTGAAAGGGGTCGCGACCCACAGGTTGAGAACCGCTGGCCAAGAGCATCTTCCTAAGATAGGTTATAGAGTTTTTATTTTCATGACAAAAAGTCAATATTATTCCTCATTATTTTATAAGGATTTGTCCAGTTGTGTCTATCATCGAGTTTGCTGATAAAAAGTCTAATATTAGACTGTTACTCAGGGCTTCATAAGTGACCTTGTTGAATAATCTTTTGAAAGCCTTAGAGTCATCTTTATGTTTTTGGTTTTGTAAATTTTCACAGCTCTGTACCTTATATGTGTTATTTTTTATTAATTGGGTTGTATATCTGATGACTCTTTTGAATATTTGTGTAACTCTTTCCTGTTAAATATCTTGGATTACATGCTTTGTAATGTCTTCCCTGTCATTATTCTAGTCCCTTTTTAATGATACTTCTATTAATAGGATATTTAAATTTTTAGATTGATTTGTTCTCTCTCATCTTTTCTCTTGCTTTTTGTTTTTTTATTTCACTTTTTCAGAGTCCCTTAACTTTATTCCCTGTGCCTCCATTATATATAGATAAAATTTCAACACTTACAATTTTGTTCTTCAAAAGCATTTGTTCTCTGAAGGGTTACTTTTAACAGTATCCTGTTCATGTTGTATATTGATAGTATCTTTTTGATCTCCATAGGGATATTAACTAGAGTGCCTCTGTATTTGTAGGTAAAGCTTTCTTCTCTAAATTTGATATGTTTTATTCATGGTAATTTTTTTTCTGCTTTTGTCTCTCATATGGGTAGCTTACTTCAAATGTGTGGCAATCCTTACTTTTTTATATAGTAAAAAATCATAGTAAGGAAAATATGATCGGAGTCTATGAGTATGTGGGACAGAGCTTTGTTAATTAGTAGTCCTCACAGCTATGGTGGGTGGTGATCGGGATGTGTAATCATTATGTTGGGAGATGTGAAAATATGGAGCTCACCATGAAGTGCCAACTCACAAACTGGCCTATTTCTCTAAGGTTGTTTATTCAATTTCTTTAGAGACTTTTTTCTTAGCCTCATGCTCAGATGCTGGCCCCCATGTGTACTGCTCATGGAAATGTGAAAGTAGAGTTGAAGGGGTCAATTCATCTCACAAGATTCTGAATAAACCCATTCGTTCATTACTGCCCTCCATCAGCCTTGGGGGTTCCACGAGCCTGATGCCTTGGGTATATCATTGGATACTATGTTCTCCCATTCAGTGTGTTCCCTTTCTTTGTTGTTGATGTTTTCTTTTGCTGTGCAGAAGCTTTTTAGTTTGATGTACTCCCATTTGTTTTGTTTTGTTTTTTTTCCTTTATTTCCCTTGCCTTAGGAAATACATTTGCAAAAAATATTGCTGCAGGAGATGTCTGAGATTTTACTGCCTATATTTTCTTCTAGGATTTTTATGGTTTTGCAACTTACATTTAAGTCCTTTATCTATTTTGAGTTTATTCATGTGTATGGTGTAAGTTGGTGGTCTAGTTTCATTTTTTTTGCATGCACTTGTCCAATTTTACCAACACCATTTATTGAAAAGATTGCCTTTTCTCCACTGTATGCTCTTGCCTTCTTTGTTCATTACTAGCTGACTATAGAGAGGTGGTTTGACTTCTGGGTTTCCTGTTCTATCCCACTAATCCATATGTCTATTCTTATGCCAGTGTCATCCCTGTGATGTGATCTTCACAAGGGTTCTGAACTATTTTACCTCCTAGGTCAGACAGAAGGAGGTGGAGAGTGAGACTGGAGTTCAGTGTATTCCTTCCCCCACATCAAAAGCCAGAGAGGCCTGGAGTTGGCCCTTTCCCTTCCCGCAGTTTGGCCAGGCTGTGTTCCAATGGATTCACTCACCTGAGGGCAAGCATTGCTAAGGAATACAGAGCATTCTTGACATATTTGAAATGGCTAGTTCCACTACCCCTCCTTTATCAGAAACAGGAGGGGATTCTTTTCCTCTCTTCGCCCTAAGAACCTTGTGGGGCTTCCAGAAATAGAATTTAGCGAAAGAGCTGGACTCCAGGAATGTTTATTTCTCAATCTGGCCCACGCTTAGTCTCTAGCAGTTGGTTAATTACCTCTTCAGTGCTGCTGCCGGCCTCCAGCCGTGGTTCTGCGCCTACGGTTCCCTGTAATTCTCTGTGTTTACCTTTCGCTCCAAGTTTGGGTGGTGTGGTCTGCCCCGGGTCTTCAAGTTTGTGATGTATCTAAAAACAGTTGATTTTTTCAGTTTACTCAGGTTTTTTTTTTTTTTCTTTCTTGTTCTGTGGATAGGAGAGATAACTTCCAAGTTCTTTACATGTTGGATCAGAAACTGAATGCATCCTATATTATCTATAATAATAAAAGTGTAATATGCTAATTAGACCAGACGACCTTCCAGACGAAGCCAGAGCTGCAGCTGTGGGATTGAGGAAGCCACCGTGGCTGCGAGGGAGGGATCCAGGCAGCCACCACGGCTGTGAAGGCCTACTCTTGCACAAATTTTGTGCATTGGGCCTCTAGTCTTTTATAAAGTAGAAAAGCATAGCAATTCCTACCAGTCTCATTTTTCCATGTGTAAGCTTAACAGATCCTTGGAAATCAAGCATTGAGGAAAATGTAATGCAATGTGGCTTTGTGAGGAATGAATTCTGTCAGAACAAAAATATACATTTTTTAAAGGTGCAAGGATAACTCTTGGGATTCAAAGCCACGTGTACCTGCCATTTCAAACTCTTCTTGCATATACAGGGTGGGGCAAAATTAGGTTTACAGTTGTTCATATGGAAAATAATACAAGCATGAATAAATAAAATACAAGAACAAACTTTCTGTTTCATGGTTCCACAATGGTAAACCTACTTTTGCCACCTTCCCCACATATATGCCAACTCACAAAGAAACTGGGAAAAGCAGTATGGGTTTATCTTATGATAGGTAGCCATCTAGTAAGAAGAACCTGGACATGTTTCAAAAATAGGTACATTATTTAGTGCAAGTCTGGTGGATATCATATGGTAAAGCTCTTTAGAGATAAGTTCTGGTTTTGTTTCTATTTTCAGTAAATGATGCAATATATGGACTAGAGAACGCACACACATCCTTTTCTTAAATTACCAAGATGAGTGGAAAGTTTTCAACACCTTAGAGATATAAATAAAAATGTATTTTCATATAATAAGAGTAAGCAGAGTTGAACCTATTAAATTTTACAGTGTCATTTATAGATTGACTTACTTATGGATAAATGGATAAAATTATATATTGACAATCTCAAGATAGTGTTCACTGTCAGGAAATCTTAGCTGCAAGTCTCAGAACTGCCTGTAAATGGCATGCTGACTCTCTAAAATGGGCACATAGTCACACCTACATCAACTGGATAGCATCATGCTAAAGGGAGTACTTCACCTGACTAAAGATTGAAAGGAGAAGTTTCAGAAGAGGGAGATAAAGTCCTTTTTTTAAAAAAAAAAAAATTAAAACACCAATAGTATAGATTTTTATTTAAAAATAAATTCTTGATTATTTTTTAAAATTTGTGCTTACTGCTTATAACACGCTCATGTACATTCAAATGTATATTAACATGTTAACAGCTTTAAGAGTCATATTGTAAAACTAGCTATTTCACTTTATTTACCCAGCATCGTCCAAATTTATTTGATCATAGAATGTTTATATTGTGATTTTTAGTTATTAACTCTGTGGCCTACACTGTTGGAGATATTGTTCCCAAATTATTATATATGTTTTACTACTTATTCAAGTGCATAAAATAGTATAACTTTCATCACAGGCCCTATTTTAGAACATTACTTTGTATTCTCCATTTGGAGAAATTAACCAGTAAAATTAAAATGTGTAATTTTTTATTGATATAGCTATTCTGAATGTGGCATCTTCATTTGTCTTTAGAGCATCCTTCAGACTGAGACATTCATACATAAAATTGATCAGAATTCCCCAGATAGCAATTGTAGAAGTTTTGCATTGTATAATTGTTAGAAGAAATTAAATCCTCTACAAATAGAAGATGAGGTAAGCTTGTTACTTTCTTAACAGATGACAGATAAAGAGCCAGTTTCAGCAATAGTTTAATAAGTAATCTGTGGGGTCAATGATGTATCAAACATGGTATTAATAGTTTTTTTTCCTACCTCCAATTAACAAAAATTATTACAAGACAGAAAGTATCAAACAACATTGTCCAAGCAGCAAGTCACACCCCATAACTGAATCTGACTTCCCACTTTACTGGGGGTGCCCCAGAAAGAGAAGTGTGTGCTGCTTTCCTTCCATTTCACATTATCTTCTGAGATGCCACGTACATCTATGGTTTTATTTTCCCCTCTTTCCAGGGAAATTCAATTCTTAAAATGATGTCCCCTTTCCTAACTTATATAGGTCACTGGCGGGAAGGCTCAGGAGGTATGAATGATTATATTGAGAGATTTATACACTACATCCATAACCCAGGACTAACTTCTAAAAAAACAACACAGTTTAAAACAGATATGTGAGCAAGTCTATTTACATGTTCTTGATAAATATTTCCTCATAAAACTGAACCACAGAGCAGAACAAATAACATACACATACATTATGACCATGCTTTTCTTGTTTCAAAAAGAGAGAAGAGACAAAAGTATTTAAATATTTTATTCTCAACTACTGTCACTCAGTTACATGTCAGTGTTATGTGACAAATTAATCAATCTGGTTTCATCAACTTTTTAAAATTGTTTCCTATCAACATTATATTTAGGATACCAAGAAAATGATGGCAAAATATTTTTAAGTAATATATTGCAGTTTAAATTAGTCGTTTGCTTAGATAAATTTCAAAACAATCAAGATAATTTCTTTAATAAACTTGAAGTAATCATTTTAAATTTAAAAATAGAAAAAGAACAAGAAAGACTGCTGTTGTAAGGGTCAAAATGGGGGTTGGGGAATATTCATCTTTGTTTATCCATCAGTGCAATAGAGTTTGAGTTCCTTTAAGAGTAGGAATTTCACTAAGACAAGGTGCATCTGTTTCTTCTTTAGGAGAAAAGCATCTGTATGTTAATACTTAGACAATATTGGAGGACCTTACTATACATTGGTAAACCAGGTGACAAGAATATTAGATCAGAAACAGCAGCTCTGAAACCTGAGCAAGTGCACCCTGCACCTCTAAACCAACTTGGCTTAACGCAACTTCGCTGAAGCCAACTCAAGACTCACCACTCCTGGATCCTAGCATCCTCTTCAACTCCGGCTAGGTGACCTTGCAGAAAACGTCACAGGTTTGGTCACAAGCTGGCATGCAGACGCACATGAGAGCCAGGCATGGCGAAGACTCACCTTGCCAGATGCCTGAGCACTCTGCATTTAGAGGGCAGCACGCCGGGTGCAGGTGTGGATGTCCTGGCTGGGAAGGTGGCCAACGATAAAGCAGGACCCTCCACTGTGATCTGCTTTGTGGTGGTCGCTCTCGCTTCTGTGTTGGCTGGGCTATGCTCTGCAGAGTTCGGGGCCTGGGTTCCCCGATCTGGTTCTGCATGTCTCTACATCTGTGTCGCTGTGGGAGAACTTTGGCCTTCACCACTGTCTGGAACATCATCTTCTCTTCTGTCATTGATGAAGCCAGTGTGGCCCGGGCCGGGAGCTCAGCTTTTGACAGCCTGATGGGAAACCACATGTCTCAGACCCCGCCGGTAGCATCTCATTGCATGATCCCCATGCCCTGGCACAATATCCAGACCTCTTTGCTTTGGGCCTGGTGTTGTTGCTCACTGGAATGCTGCTTCTGGGGCCTGAGTCCGTCTTGGTTACCAAAGTGTTCTCAGTGTTGAACCTCTTGATTCTGGGTTTTGTCATTGTCTCTGACTTTATTAAGGGGACCTGCACAACCGGAAGCTCACAGAAGAGGACTGCAAACTGGCCAAGGAAGGACTCCATACCTTTAGCTTGGGCTCTCTGATCTCTGGAGGATTGGGGCCTTTCAGCTTGAAAGGCACCTGTTTCTGTGCATTTGTTGGTTTTGACTATATTGCTACTACTGCAGAGGAGGCTCAGAATCCCTAGTGTCCCATCCCCAGGGGCACTGTGATTTCACTGTTTGTCTGCTTTTTGGAGTATTTTGGCATTTCTTCGGCACTCATGCTAATGATGCCTTACTACCAGCTTCACACTGAGCGTACCTTGCCTGAGGCATTTCTCTATGTTGGATGGGCCCCTTCCCTCTATGTTATGGCTATTGGATCCCTCTGCGCTCTTTCTACTGGCCTCTTGGGCTCTATGTTCCTCATGCCTTAGGTGATCTATGCAATGGTGAAGGATGGCCTTGCTGTTCCGTGTCCTTGTCTGGATCCCCAATGGCACACACACACCCATCGCAGGCACTGTGGTCTCTGGTTTTATTGCAGCATTAATGGCATTCCTCTTGGAACTCACAGATCTTGGGGACCTCATGTCAATTGGGACCCTGATTGCCTACCCTATTTGTGTGCTCATATTCAGGTATTGGCCTGGCCAGGAGAGAAAGACTGAGGAAGGTGAACTGGAGTTGCAGGAGGAGAGGATTCCTGAAACAGAAAAGCTGACCTCACAGGCACTGTTTTATCCACACAACTCCACCCCCACTCCACTCTCTGGCCCAGGTGCTTACGTTGGCTCCTCACTGCTTGCTCTGCTCCAGAGCGTCCTTTGCCTGGTGCTGGCCCAATGCTCAATGCCACTGCTTTCTGGAGATCCAGTGTGCACTGCAGGGGTTGTGCTACTCCTGATGCTGGTTACTGGGGTCACTGGGTCATCTGGAGACAGCCACAGAGCTCCATGTCCCTTCACTTTAAGGCTCCCTGCTTTGCCTCTCCTCCCACTAATGAGCATCATTGTGAATGCTTATCTTATGATGCAGCTGAAAGCTGGTACTTGGGCCCAGGGTTTGGTAGGTGATCAAGTTTGCTGTCTATGAAATCTAGCACAGCCTGAAAGAGGTTAAGAGTGATGAACCCCTACTCGAGTCCAGGACCCAAACTGTAGGCTTTGATCTCAGCAGTGCCTGAATGCTATCTGGTGTCCCCACACAATAATGGAGAAAACGCCTGACCGCTGGAAAGCTAGGCCTCCAATGGGATGTTGTGGGGGGAGCCGGGAAGGGCACTGGTAGAGCTCAGCTCTGTAGAGTGAAGGCTGCTCTTTGCTGTTTCTTGTCTCTTTGTTTTTGTTTTTTTTAATCCTCACCCGAGGGCAGTGATGGCGAACCTATGACACGCGTGTCAGAGGTGACACGCGAACTCATTTTTTTGGTTGATTTTTCTTTGTTAAATGGCATTGAAATATATAAAATAAATATAAAAAATATAAGTCTTTGTTTTACGATGGTTGCAAATATCAAAAAATTTCTATATGTGACACGGCACCAGAGTTAAGTTAGGGTTTTTCAAAATGCTGACACACCGAGCTCAAAAGGTTCGCCATCACTGCCCTAGGGCATGGCCAGAAAGAGGAAGGGAGAGAGAGAAACATCAATAGGTCAATGTCCACCCCACTGGGGATCAAACCTGTAACCCAGGTATGTGCCCTGGTCAGGTATTGAACTGGCAACCTTTCAGTGCACAGGATGATGCTCGACCAACTGAGCCACTCCGGCCAGGCTTGTCTCTTTTTTTGAACTTGTCTACTTTTTAATTGCATCTGTAGCTGCTTCACTGGATTTAAAAATATATATATTAAAAGAATTTAGAAAAAGAAAAAAATTAATATTAGATCAAAAAACAGTTTTAACACTAGGGAGAAATAATACCTATAGGACAATTTCCTTTTGATATTGCTACTGATATAACACATACACAACACAACAGGGGAAAAATCAAACCAAATAATACTTGTCCATTTGTACAATTAGTTTTAGTCTACTCCTAAATAATAGTGAACTATTTCCATTTCTCCTCACCTCTATTTTTAAATTTACCACAGAGAAAAACATCAGTTATATTTTTAGTATAGTTAGACAAAAGAAGAAAAAATTCTAATATTTTGGATGCTGGGTTTAAAGTGTTGTTTTTTTAGATTGTTTTAATATCCTAATATTTCAAATGAGGAGTGATTCTTTGTACATTAAATAAAATATTAGATGAATAGCATGTGATATCTATTTGAAACACATCTATGGATTTGTTGTATATCAATTAATAGAAATCCATTGTTCATTACTATTTGTATCCTTAATACCTAGCTAAGGTTTTAGTGATGATGCAGATACATGAATAGTTTAGGAATGAAGTTATTTAATGGAAAGGCTCTGTCAGCCTTACCTGCTCTCAGTGATTCTCTCTCACACTTGGGCCCATTTGTACTCAAGATTAAGTCTATAGAAGGCAGGGGAAAAACCCATAAGGCCTATCTTCCAAAGCAGTAACAAAAGTACTCTGGTTGAGTACATTAGCAAATTGGATGTATATTGGTTTACCTGTGCGACATTCTACAAAATCTCCCTTTCAAAGTGACTGATACAACCATCTCTTTCCTGTTGTTAAATACAACCATGGGAGAATCTTACTGAACAGAATAAATAATGTGGAGATTCTAAAACAATTTTATAGATACTCTGTTTCAATTTTATAAGGCAAAATTTTGAGCCTATTTGTTTCTATCTAGCTTTTATCACAGGTAACAAAGGAATAGCCATAATTACATGTTGTATCATCATAAGAGAAAATCAGCTCATTTTTCAACAAATACTTGTGGAATGTCTACTCTATGTTCTGAACCCCAGAGACACAATAATTAAGAAATCAAATTCCTCTCTTTAATGATCTTGAATTTGAATTGAGAAGAAAGAGGTTCTGAAAAAACAAAACATAAATCCCAATATATAACTAAATGTGAGAAAGGATAAATATTATGAGGATAATGGAAGGTATTGTTATTTTAGATAGGCTAGGAATGGAATAATAGTCATAGACCTCAGGGGATATTTGATATATTCTAGAAACAGCATATAGCCAGTGGCATTGAAGGTCAGTGAGTAAATGGGAGAAAGGCAATAGAAATGGGGCATGAGTTAGAACCTTGGACCTGGTCATTTATGTTTCTTTAGTGGAACATGTTAAGTATTTTATAATTTATTTGGATATATGTGGTTTTGAGCAAACAAATGTTATGGTCATAATTATGTTTAAAAAGTTGCATTTGGTTTCCTATGTAGAGTAGAGAATAAAGGGAAGTTAAGAGTTAAAGCAAAAATATAAATTGGGCTTGGCCAGTGTAGCTCAGTGTTTGAGGGTCAACCTATGAACCAGGAGGTCATGGTTCGACTCCAGTCTGGGCACCTACCCCCATTGTGGGCTCGATCCCCAGAGTGGAGTGCAGGATGCAGCCAATCAATGATTCTCTCTCATCATTGATGTTTCTCTGTCTTTCTACTATCCCTTCCTCTCTGAAATCAATAACATATACTTTCAAAATAATATCAATTAGAAATTATTTCAGTGGTATATGTAATCCAATAGTAGCAGGAGATGATCCATTAAGCAATGGTCAGATACTGGGTTAAATTTTTAAAGTAGCTATCAGACTATATATGCTAAAAGGTTGGATTTGGGATATAATATAAAAGACCAGATCAAATGTTACTCTAGGTTTTTTGTCTCAAAAAAATTGGAAGAATAAAATTTCCATAGACTGAGTTAAGGGAGGTAGCAGATGAAGCAGGTTTGGGGACAAAAGATCTGAATTTCCATTTTATTAAGATATGGTTCCAAGGTCTATTAGTCATCCAAGTAGATATGTATAGTGGGCAGTTAGGTATATCTAGCTGGAGTGAATGTGATAGGTCTGTGATATAGTATGATATTTAAAATTTCATGATATCCATTAAGAAAGGGGTTAAAATAGCGGGTTGTGAGCAGTCTAACATTTAAATACAAAGAAAAATCAGAAAGGACACTAAATATAAGCTGGCTAACTTTTCACAGCATTGTTTATTTTGTATTAAGTGTTTCAGTAACTCTGTCTTTTATTTAATACTAGAGGCCCAGTGCACAAAAATTTGTGCACTTGGGGGGTGGGGAGTAGTCCCTCAGTCCAGCCTGTGCCCTTTCAGAGTCTGGGACCTCTCGGGGGATGACCACCTGCTGGCTTAGGCCTGCTCCTCGGAGGATTTGGCCTAAGATGGCAATCAGACATCCCTCTGGCAGCCCGGCAGCCCTCAGGGGATGTCCACTTGCCAGCGGGGAGCAGACCTAAGCTGCAGTCAGACATCCTTAGTGCTGCTGAGGAGGCAGGAGAGGCTCCCACCACCACTGCTGTACTGGCAGCCATCAGCCTGGCTTGTGGCTGAGCAGAGCTCCCCTTGTGAGAGCTCCCTGACCACCAGAGGACAGCTCCTGCATTGAGCATCTGTCCCCTGGTGGTCAGTGTGTGTCATAGTGACCAGTCATTCCCAGTTTTTCTGCTGTTAGAGTCAGTTTTCATATTACCCTTTTACTATATAGGATAGAGGCCTGGTGCACGGGTTGGGGTCAGCTGGTTTGCCCTGAAAGGTGTCCCGGATCAGGGTGGGGGTCCCACTTGGGTGCCTGGCCAGTCTGGGTGAGGGGCTGAGGGCTGTTTTCAGGCTGGCGAGTGACTGAAGCTCCCAACCTCTCTTATTTCTTTTTTTTTTTATTATTCTGGGATTTATTTACCTTCTATAGCTGTCACTGGAGCTGAGAGCGGGCTTTAGCTCTGAGGTCCAGCTCCAGCTCTGAGAACTCGGCTGCTGAAAACAAGTATCTGTGGTTTGTTTAGCTTCTATAATTAAAACATAGTTGCTTTTGGAGCTCAGAGCCAGGCCACGGCAGGCGGGGAACCTTGGCTTCCTCCATCGCCGGGGCAACCAAGCCTCATGTTCACTTCAGCTGCGTGGCTCCCGGCTGCCATCTTGGTTGGCAGTTATTTTTCATACCGCCCTGATTAGCCAATGGGAAGTGTATTGGAGGTATGGTTAATTACCCTATTTGTCTTTTATTAGATAGGACTAGAGGCCTGGTGCATGGATTTGTGCACCAGTGGGGTCCCTCAGCCTGGCCTGCACCCTCTCGCAATTTGAGATCTCATGGGGGATGTCAGAGAGCCAGTTCAGCCTGATCCCCACAAGCCAGGCTGAGGGACCCCACCGGTGCACAAATCCATGCACCAGGCTTCTAGTATACGTATAAGATCTTTGGTTAATCTCTCCCCACCTTCTTCCCTCCCCCTCTTCCTCTGAGATTCATCAGTCTGTTCCATGTTTCCATGCGTGTGGTTTCTGCTCTTGAGTGTCTGCCCCATGGTCGTCAGTGCACATCATAGCTACTGGATAGTCCACCAGTCAGTCAGTCTGCTGGGCAGCCGGTTGCTTAGGCTTTTATATAGAGAGATTGTAAGTAATATATTTGATCACATTAATTCCATTTCACTCCTGAAACCCCACTTCTAAGCCCTCTTTTTCCCCATCAGAATTGCTATTTGTGCTTCCCAGCTATCATTTTGATATTTTTCATCATTTCTCCCATCGTGGATTTTTTCCTTAATTTCCCTATATTCTTCTTGGTTTATTCTCTTGTTTCATTGTATCACCTAAGAAAGTTTTCATGAGAATTAGTTATTTTGAGAAATTTAATGTCTGAAAATTATTTTTTGACCCTCAACTTGTATAAATACATTTAGATTAAAAAAACACACACATTGTACAGGATTTTGAACGCTTTTTGCTGCTCTTTTCTACATTACACTATTACTAACAATGTCATTCTAAATCTGGATACCTTGTAGATGACTTTTATTCTTTTGGTACTTGATGGTTCCTTTTCATTAAGAGTGCTAGAGACTCAAAGAGGCTTTTAAATCTGGAGTGGAGACACATGCTCCTAAATTTTAATTTTTTTCTAACATTATTTATTTGATGATTTTCCACCTAAATTTTTCTCTTCCTTTTCTAGTGTCCTATTATTAGATATTTGTTCTTGCTGTAATACTCTGATTTTCTTACAATTTACTTTCTATTTTCAATAACATTTAATTGTGTTATACCTCAGTGTTAGCTTTATCATTAAAATATTCTAGTAATTTCATTTTCTATTTATATGTTTATATCCCAAGAACTTTTTATTATTAGATAGATCTTATTTTATAATAGGATGTGATTTTTTTAAAAAAACTTTAAAAATTAAAGTATAACATGCATATAGAAAAATACACAAATGTAAGAGTACAGTTCAGTAAATAGTCACAGTTTGCGCATGTGTGTATAACAACCACATGCATCAAGGAGTAAAGGATCACTGCAAAGCCCTCTCGCCTCCCCCACACAGCAACTAGTCACTAACCTCCATCTTTCTGCCGCAGTGGAAACACCATTTTGACTTCTAAAAAACAAAATTATCCTCAGCTCTTTCTGAAGTTTACAAAAGCAGAATCTTACTTAGGCACTCTTTTTGTCTTATTTTACTCTATAGTGTTATGACATATATTTGTTGTTGTGTAGCTATAAGTAGTGCATTATTACTGTTGTTATTTACCACCTAAATGTACAACAGTTTGCTTATCCATCTTAATATTAATGGGCACTTCTTTATTTATTTTCAAGCTATTTGAAATAATGATGCAATGAAAAGTCTTATAAATGGCCCTTCATGGACATATGTATGCATTTATTTTACACATATATCCAAGAGTAAAATCACTGGGTTATAGGATAAACCATAATAAATACTGTCAAGGAGTTTTCCAATATGATTATTCTTAATTTTTACTTCTACTGGAAGGATGTAAAAAATTCTATTTTCTTCATATTTTTGTCATAACTTAGTATCGTCAGTAGTTTAACTCTAGTTATATTTGTGGGTGGTTTCTTACCAATTTAATTTATTCTTTGGAGAAGTTTACAAAAAGATTGTCATTTCTTAGCTAAGGATGGATTTTATTATTTTGGCCTGTACATAAAAATGCAGTGATTGCATCACTCAATATTCTCAGCAAAAGTTAATTATTAAAAAAGAATGCATACTCAGTTATTCCAGTTTACAAAGTTTCATAAAATACAAACTAATTTATAAAAATAAAAAGCAGATCAGTGGTTATTTGAGGATGGTTCAGGGATAAGGGTGAGAGGGAGAGATTATAAATGGGCATAAGGAAATTTGTTGAGGGTATGCTGATGAATCATGCTGATGTTTTTTATCTTCAATATGTTTGAAAAAAATTAAGAGACTTTGTTGGGTATAGAAATCTAAGATGGCAGTTTTATATTTTTTTCAACATTATGAACATTACATATCTCATTGACTACTGCTTTATTATTTTTGTCAGCAATCTACCATCTATTCTTGCTTCTTTAAAGATAATGTGTCTATTTTTCTTTAACTTCTTTTAAAATTTTCTCTTTTTTCCCCACTTAAAATATTAAATATTACCATGATTCATCAGTTCTGTGTTATTTTTTGTTTTTTGGGGGGTGTGTGACCTGCTTAGGATCATGATATTTATTAAATTTGTGGCACAAAGGTATAGCAATCACAAGTTTGGACAATTATCAGTAATTATGTCTTCAACAATTAATTCTATTTTTAAATAGTTTATTGAGGTAGCAGCCCACTCTCTGGTATTTTATTATGGCAGCCCTAGCAAAACAATGCACTCTCCATAGCCTCAAGGCCAGATTTTAATAACAGCAAATCTCATGGCAGATTCTCCCACACATGCAGAGAATTATTAAACATTTATTATTAACAGGGTATATTAAGTCTCATATCTCTTTTGGGTGCTTTCATCACACCTTACTTGAATGTGCTGTACTACATGCAGATACATTCCAATGTCAATATTCATTTAACCTTATAGTTGGTAACAGGCAACCAGAATCTTCAGACCCAAACACAGCATGGGTTTGAGAACAAGATTCTGTTGCCATTTCTGAGGCTAGATGACTTGTTATATTGCTACACCAGTACATGCAATGGATGGGTGTGTCTATAACATATTTTTGAGAAGCGATGTGTCTTGAATACTTCGACTACTCCCCACCAGCTCTCCAAGCCATTGCATCGTCTCTACGATACCCTTAGCCCTTTTGAATACTTCTGAATTTATTAATGAGAACCTATTTCTAATATTCATTAAACTAATTAGCAAGCCACTAATGAAAATCCATTTTGAACATTGTTAAATCACTTTTATTGTTTGAGATTGGAATAACCAAAATATTTGTAATAGCTACTTCTGGAGTGTGGGTTTTCTGATTAGAATACTAGCTGACCACCCCTGAGGCATAAATTCCTGATTAGGGCAAATGATTGCCCTATGGTGCTGCCCAAATTAACTCAGCAAAATATATATGTATATATATATATATATATATATATATATATATATATATATATACATATATATTTTATTGAGGTATTTTAATATTCAATAAACTCCATATTTAAATGTATAACTAAAGTATATACATTTATACATACATACATACATACATGCATAGAAAATAATCACCACAATCAAGATAAGGATTATAGCCATTTCTATCCCTCCCTCCCATCCTTCTGCTCCATGCATCCCTTGGAAAACTGATCTGTTTTTGTTGCTATATATTAGTTTGCATTTTATAAAACTTTATAAATTTCAATAATAGAGTATATATTCTTTATTATCTGCATTTATCTCCCTCAATAATTATTTTGAGATTCATCTATGTTGTTATGTTTACAAATTGCTTTTTTTTTATTGCTAGGAAGTATTCATTATTTGGAGATATCAGTTTGTTTAAGTCTTCATCTATTAATAGTCATTTGGGTTGATTTCAGATTTAACTATTGTAAATATAGCTGCTTTGAATATAAGTGTACAAGTTTTGTAGGAGACATGTTTTATTTTCTTGGGTGAATATCTTGGAGTATAATGGCTGAATCACATAGTAGGTGCTTGTTTAACTTTTTATGAAACTGCCAGTTTAGTAAGTGATTGAACCACTTAATATTCTCACCAGCAGTTAATGAGAGCCCCAGTTTATAATCTTACCAAAAATTGGTATGGCCAGCCTTTTGATTTTATCTACCTAATCCTGTCCAATAAAGAGGAAACATGCAAATAAACCATCATGCCATCACAAAGATGGCTGCTCCCACAGCAGAGGCTGGAACCTGAGGCTGTGTGGCTCTTGGCCGGGGCAGGGGACCTGAGGCTGCTCACTCCGCCTGACGGGGATTGACAGGGGACCTCAGGCTGTGCCCCCCATCCCAGCGCCAGGCCAGGGGATCTAAGGCTACACCTCCAGTCTGGCGGGGCTTGATGGGGGACCTCAAGGTGTGCCCTCCGCCCAGGTACTGGGCCAGGGGATCTCAGGCTGCTCCCCTACCCCAGGCCAGGGGACCTCAGGCCATGTCCCCATCACAGCACCAGGGGACCTGAGGCTGCATCCCTCACCTGGTGGGGCTTGACGTGGGACATGAGACTGCGTCCGCCACCCAGCTCTGGGCCAAGGGACCTGAAGCTGTGCCCCTGCCCTGCGGGGCTAGACAAGGGTGGGGTTGGCCAGCTGGGTCTGGGTCTAATGAGATTTTGAGGTGCCACAGGTGGGCAGGGACTTGACTCTGGGTCCCACCACGCGCCCCAAACTCTGAAAAGAGGAAGATTTTCATATGCATTTTACTAATTTCTGACACTTCTATTATAGAGAAAGGGCAAATAGCAATATAAAAATATTTCCTCTAATTAATTCCCTTTTAATGTGCTAATTTCTGACACTTCATCTCTGACACTTCTATTATAGAGAAAGGGCAAATAGCAATATAAAAATATTTCCTCTAATTAATTCCCTTTTAATGTGCACGAATTTCGTGCACTAGGCCACTAGTCTATATATATATATGCCTAAGCGACCAGTTGCTTAGGGGATCGGGCCAAAACCAGCAGTCCGACATCCCCTGAGGGGTCCTGGATTGCAAGAGGGCACAGGTCAGGCTGAGGGACCCCACCGGAGCATGAATCCGTGTACCAGGCCTCTAGCATATTTATATTTGTATCATATTGTGGTTTTAATTTGCATTTCTCTAATGAGTATTTTGAACATCTTTTCATATGTATATTTGCTATTCATGTATCTTTTATGAAGTCTACATTCAAATATATTATCAGAATTAAATTGTTTACTTATTCTTGAGTCCTGAGAGCTCTTTATATATTCCAGATAAAAGTTTAACCAGGTATACAATTTGCAACTATGCAAAAACATATATAACAGATAGACACAGACAACAGTATGGTACTAGCCAGAGGGAAATGGGGTTGGAAGTAATTGGATGGGGATAGGTTGAGGTGGGCAAAGGGGAGAAAAATGGGGGTGGAAAGAGACTTTGCTTTGGGTAATGGTTGCACAATGCAGCATGCACATAATGTTTTGAGTTGTACACTTAAAATCTGTATGGTTTTGTGAAACAATGTCACCCTAATAAATTTAATAAAAAAGTCATTATGAACCATCCCCCCCAAACAATAAATTTTAAAAATTACAACTACCTTCTGTCATGTGATTTATCTTTTAATTATTGTGTTTTTAAAGAGCAGAAGTTATGTGTTCTAGTAATTCTATAATTTTAGGCTTTATATTTAGGTCTATGATAATGGTTAAGTAAGTTTTTTTTATACAGTGGGAAGTGTGAATTGCAGTTCCCTCTTTTTTGTTTTGCTTTACATGTATACATACAATGATTTCAACATCATTTATTGAAAACTAACCTTTCTCCTGTAAATAATGTCTAACACTTTGGGGAAAAATCAATTCTATATTAGTGAATCGACTTTTGACCCTCTTTTCTTCCATTGACCTATTTGCCTTTTTCTTAAACCTCACATAAGGGTATTTTTCCATTGCTTTTCAGAGATAGAAGAAGGGAGGGAGAAAGGAGAGGAGGAAAGAGAGAGAGAGAGAGAGAGAGAGAGAGAGAGAGAGAGAGAGAGAGAGAGAGAGAGAGAGAGATATGGAGAGAAACAGACACATCAAGTTATGGTCTCTGGCCCATGCCCTACCTGTGGGCAGGGAGGGAACCCTGGTGCCTGCACTTGACCTGGAATCAAACCCATGACCTTTAGGTGTATGGCCCAACAATCCAACCATTCAGCCACACCTGTCAGGGTTATTTGCCTATCTTTTATACCAATTCAACACTGGTATGACTATGGTAGCTTCATAATAAGTCTTGAAATAAAGAAATATTAGTCCTTCAAATATATTCCTTTTAAAGTTGTTTTGGGTATTTTAAAAAATGTATCTTTATTGTTGAAAGTATTACAGATGTCCCCTTGTTTTCCCCTTTGACCCCCTACCTCTTTTCAAGCCCTAGTTCCCCTCCAGGACTTCACCTCACTATTACCTGAGTTGATGGGTTATGCATATATGCATAAATTCTTTGGTTAATCTCTTCCTGCCCCCATTCCCTTTGTATTTCTATGTGAATTTTAGAATCAGCTCAGCAATGTCTACAAGAAGAAATCCTGCTAGGATTTGACTGGATTTGCATTAAATCTATAAATTGATTTGCAAACTTGACATCTTAATAACCTTGAGTTTTCTGTCACTTGCATACAGTATCCCACTCTGTGTATTTAGGTCTAAATGTTTTTTCAGCAATGTTTTATAGTTTTCAATGTAGAGATCTTGTAAAATTTTGTAACACTTATCTCTAAGTATTTTGTGTTTTTCATATTATTTATTTAATTTAAATGTCCAGTAGTTTTTGTTATTTATCTAGATACACTTGATTATTTTATATTGATCTGGTGTTCTACAACCTTGCTAAGATTGCTTATTAGTTCTGGTAGATTTTGTGTGTGTGTGTGTGTGTGTGTGTGTGTGTGTGTGTGTGTGTGTGTGTGTATACTCCATTGGATGTTCTACACAGACATTTGTTTCATCTACAAATAAAAACAGATTTACTTCTTTTCCAATCTGAGGGCTTTGTACTTTTTCATATCTTATTGTACTGGCAAGAACACCAAATAGAACGTTGAGTAAGGAGTCATGACAGCAGGCATCATTTTTCCATATTCTTGATCTCAGAGGAAAAACAGCAGTCTTTCCACACTAAATTGATGTTAGCTGTAGGTTTTTCATTAAGACTTGACATCTTAATAACATTGAGTTATTATGCACTTTATGGCATTAAGGAAATTGCCTTTTATTCCTCATTTTTCTGGGAGATTTTATCAGGATTAAATTGTTTCTTAAGGTATAAACTGAGGCTATCTATTTGAGCCCAATCTTTTCCCAGATATATAAATTGTTTCAGTGCTAAAAAGTCCCTCTAAGAACTGCTTTAGCAGGATCCCACAAATGTTGTTATACTGTGTTTTTTTCACTTGATTCAAAATGCAACCTAATTTCCTTTTTTTGTATCAATCAATGAGTCACATAAAATTTATTTAGAAGATTTTATAGCTATATTTTTATTTGGGAATTTTCTAGATGTGTTGTTGTTAATGTTACTCTCATTCATTTCTTTGTCAGGGAACATAACATTTATGATTTGAATTATTTTTTTAACTTCTACACATACCTAAATTGTAGATTCCTTGCCTTTGTTATATTAATAACCACACTTCTAATAATTTGATATCCTTTTAAACTGTGTTTCAATTAAATCATTAGTTGTTCTCTCTTTTGTTCTGGTATTTGTTCGCATGTGTGTATGTGTACACACACACACACACACACATACACACATGCTTAAATTATTTATTGCCACATTTATGTAGACTTAACAGTAAGAGTAAATTGACACATTTAAACTTCTGTTTGTGAGCAGAAATCCTTTATCCAATATCAATTTAAGGCCACAGATAATCAAGTCCTGTCTCATTTTAATCCTTATTTTTACTTTATATTTTGTAGAGTTTCCCTTTGTCTGTCTTTGGTTCTAATTTTCATATTCACTTTTGTGCCTTTACTCACATTTTTGCTATATCTATAATCATTTTCCTTGACTATCTAAAGTCCATGCAATTTCTAGGTAACAAGTCCTTCCAATTTCATGAAGAATTTTTAATCTACGACTCTTCTTGTTGATGTTGTCCTATAACCTTTGGGACTGTTATAGTTGTGGGTAGAAGTTGCGGAAGTAAGATAGTGCTGCTAAATATAGTCTAAGAATTGTAGTTCTCTGGCATCACTATGTTGCAAAGGACATTTTGGGAAATTTCCCTATTTTTTTAATAATTTCATATTAATGAGGGGGTATGGTCATTTAATTGATGGGGGCCAGAGATGTTATAGGTTAAGCAATATATAGGACAGTCACTAGCAACAACAAAGATGTTTCTGGGCATCTTTAACACTGTAACATCCTAGAAGATATGCATGTTGTAGTTGATAATCACTTTATAATTTCCTCTGCTCAATACCACGTGTGTTTTATACAATTTTGATGGATTTATAAACTGTAATTTTACAATTCAGGAATGAAAATATTATGAAAGTCAAGGAAGATTGAATTTTGCTTAGAAAGTATTACTTCTTTAATATTTCAGGAAATTGCATCATTAATATCACCATATTTCATGGAATTCATATAGCCAGTGCAACACAACTATATCAGTATTTATTTATAGCTGTTGCATTCAAATATGCAATCAAAAGATGAAAAAATTCTTTTATTTTTTGGAAACATACAGCATTTAAAGTACACAGCCATCCTATATAATAAAAGCATAGTATTCAAATTGTCCCCTAGACCGAGAGGTTGTCTTGGCGTTTGACCAGGGGGTGGGACCTGCAGGGGGAAGGGAGGGAGGCCCTGGAGGCAGGCAAAGGGCCAGGGGAAGGGAGGGAGGCCCCAGCAGCATGCAAGTGGCTGGGGAAAGGGAGGGAGTACCTGGCTGGCAGCCAGCAGCCGGCAGCCAGCAGCCAGCAGCAGCTAGGGACCCTACCAGTGCACAAATTTCTTGCACTGGGCCTCTAGTTAGATATAAACACTTATTGTACATTTTGTTTGCAAAAGCTATTTTATAATATTTTATATTACCACCCTAAATGTTTGAGTGTATTGGTACACTTACAAGAAATTTATTCTGTGGGGATTACATAATGAAAAACACAATTTTCTAATTTTAGATTGATAGAATCCTAGGTTTCTAACACACAATTTCTTTATTGAGTGAATTTACTTTCTCAAATTTTTATCTTTTCCCTAATTTTCTATAAAGACTATGGTGCTTTAAGCACTGGAGGCTAAATGTATGTTTTCACTTGTGGTATATTTCAAAAGAAGAAATACGTTTTCCATAAAATCTCATTTTCATTGCACTTCACATGATATAAACAGACATTCTTTAGTCACCACATTATAAGCAGTATAGTCTAAGAAAGTAAATAAAATATCAGTGTTCAATTCATGTAATTAGATATAACATTGTTTTGCAAAACTTTTGTTTTATTCATATAAATAAATGAACTCATGAATAATTGTTAGTGACCTGGGTCAGGATGTAATATATACATATATGTTTAGTAATAAATGTATATTTAGTCATAAATACATATATGTTTATAGACACACATAATATTGAAAGCTGAAGTTCTAAAGAAGAACTCTGTAGGAGTAAAATTCCACTTATAACACAAGAAGCATTTCACATTATTTCACAAAAATTAGCTTCCAGAGATTGACAGTTTATGTAAAAACCTATTAATTACTTGTTTGGGGTTATGATTCAACTTCATGTTTATAATACCAAGTGTTCAGATTTTTGGTGAGGCTAGAACAAATAAAGCATGTGCTTTTAATTACATATAAGCGTATATGTTATTGCACAGAAAACCTCCCTATGACTTTGAAATTGCAGTGTTTTTATCCTCATTATTTTTCATAAACACCTCTAAATCTTAGGGACTTTTTTAGGTCTTATCTCAAATTTGAGTTACCAGTTTTAGCCATCTTCTAATAAAGAATCATACTTTTAAGGCTATGGCCCAGAAATGGGTTTTAAGGTCTTTTTTAAAAGATGAAATTGGAAGCCTTACTTATCCCCTTCCACATTATCATTCAAGAACAAAGGCCATTTCCTATCCCCTTTTATCTGTACTTAACTGACACCTCAGGCTCAGCTGTTCAACAAGTTACTGTGGGGAAAAACAAGAATGAATATATCCATAGCCTGTGTCCTCATGATGTTCATGCTTTTAGAGAAGAAAAAATGTATATAAAATTGAGGGGATCAAAATAATCTATTAAAATATCTATGCAGGTAAATGAAATAAGAATTCACAGCAGAGAGGGAGAAGGCAGAGGCTCTGAGAGAAAATGGAATAAAGCAACCACTCTGATTATGAAACCAAGGCCATATTGTGAATCATGGAGTAAGAGTTAGAAGGATGGAGAAAGAGGTGGAATTATTATAGAGTTCCAGGTACATAATCAGCCTCATAAAAAGTATAGCATGAATCTGCAGTGCTTAAATGGCTAGGGGAAAACATCTTTTTGGCTTAAAAAATGCTTACATTTCCTAATATCAAGTGCATAATTTCCTGATATTACTTTTAATGCATGTAAGATGTTTTTCTTATCTCCTTTATATGAAATTCCCAGAAAAAAGAATCATTGTTATTGAGATAGAAAACTCTAAGAGTTCTTTAATATTTATTATTTATTACATTGGTACATTTTCACCTTTGTATATTGTTGTTTTTCTTATTGTAAGAACCTTCTGATGGTCATGCTCTCTTTGGTGGTTACTTTATTTTTGTCCTTTCTATTTTCTATTTCTCTAAAGCATCATTAAGAATGTGCTTCCAAAAAATGTGCTTCGAACACTCATGGCACAAAATACAAAAGGACTAAGGTCTAAGTAGGCAGCATTAAATTCAGTGAAAAATATGATCAATGTATAAATATTACCATATTCATAGAAAGCTAACATTAACTCTAACTCACTCACTTCCTGCTATTTTAAAGGGCTGATTTTATCAACAGTATGTAGGTTTTTATTTTTTACAGGCTGAGTATTACTGGACAAGTCCTTTTGCAGTTTCAAGCCGATAAATTGGTTGTAATCTTTCAAATCTGTCTCATGTGTGTACCTGCTCATTGATCCAATGCCTTGCCTTATGGTCATACCCACATTCAATAGTCATCATTATGGAAATAACAATGTTTGCCCATTTCATCCAGTCGATACAGCAGATGCTAAGAGAACGAGAAATCACATAGGCTTTCATGCATTCTTCTGGGCTGACTGACTGCTTTGGACTGGGGAATATATTTATGAGAGCATTTTCATTCTTTTCTCCACCTGTTTTAAATCTTCAAAAAGCTCAAGCCCCTGCTCTATCAGTTTAATGGTTCAATATGGTCTCCTTTATTATCCTTTTCATTTATATACTACTCAGAAGAACTTGCCAATAACTTGAGAAGTGGTGTCAAACTGCTGTAAAAACTCTGAAATGCTCTGGGATAATACCCTTCAAGAACTATAGGGTGGAACACATTTTTTTGAAAAAGAAAAAAAAAGTATTTTGTCAGATAATGACATGTAGGTGTTGATGATATTGGCTAAATAAATTCCTAAGGCTTAATTGCATCCATAGTTATTCAAATTCATGTGGTTATATATTTACAATTTTGGAGGGAAAGGAGACACTAAATAGATGCCCACTTTTGAGCAAATATTATGTCATCCTCTTTCTCAAGATTAATTTATATAAATGGAATCTTACAGGGGCCTGGCTTCTTTCCCTCAGTATAATTATTTTGAGATTATGCATTCATTTTTGTGTATCAATATTTTGTCTCTATTGCTGATGAGAAATAAATTGCATGAGTATGTCACTTGTTGATGGACATTTGGACTTTTTCCAGTTTTGAGCCATTACAAATAAAGCTGCTATTAATATGCATATACATGTCTGCGTATAGACATATACTCTCCTGTCACTCAAGTATTGGAAAGACAGACTAATAGAGTAGTGGTAGGTTTAATGTTAGAAAAAGTTAACCACTTTTTAAAAGTTAACCGCCATCTGTTTTCCAAATTGATGATACCACTTTACAGTTCCATAAGGAGTGTATGAAATCTCTAAATGTTTCATGTTCTCACCAATACTTGACATAGTCAGTCTTCTTAAATTTAGCCATTTGAATAGGTTTGGAGTGGTATATCAGTGTGGTTTCATTTGCAGTTCTCTAATGACTAATGATGTAGATATAATTTTGTGGGCTTCTTGAGTAAAGTGTCATTCAAATTATTTCACCATTTAAAAATTTACTTTCTGTTTTCATATTATGTTTGAGAGTCTTAACATTTATAAATGACTGGAGGCCCAGTGCACAACATTTGTGCACTTGGGGAAGAGAAGGTTGTTCCTCATCCCAGCCTGTACCCTTTAGCAGTCTGGGAGCCCTCAGGGGATGTCCAACTGATGGCTTAGGTCCGCTCCCTGCGGGGAACAGGCCTAAGCTGCAGTTGGACATCCTTAGCGCTGCGCTACGGACGCAGGCCGCTGCGCTCGCCAGCCATCAGCCCAGCTTGTGGTTGAATGGCGCTCCCTCTGGGGGAGTGCACTGACCACCAGGGGGCAACTCCTGTGTTGAGCGTATGCTGGTGGTCAATGCACGTCATAGTGACCGGTCATTCCACCGTTTGGTCGATTTGCTTATTACCCTTTTATTATATAGGATTCAAGTTTTTTATGACTTCTAAATATTTGTTCCCCATTTATGGCTTATCTTCTCATTCCTTTAGTAGGATGTCTCAAAGAGCAGAATCTTCTTAATTTTGGTGAAGTCAAATCTAACAATTTTTCTCTTTGAATCATGCTCTTGGTATCACAGCTAAGAAATTTTTGCCTAACTCAAGTTTTCTCCTATGGTTTTTTTGCTAGATATCTGATAGGTTTTTGGTTTTACATTTAAATCAATGATATATTTCTAGTTAATTTTTGTATTTTTTACAAAATACAAATATTTGGGGAAGGGGTAGATTCCCAGTTATTCTAGCACTGCTTGTTAAAAAAGTCTATCCTTTCTCAGCTAAGTTGTCTAGGCACTTTTGTCAAAAATCAGTAATCCATATATGCATAGGCCTATTTCTAGACACTCTGCTGTTTTCCATTGATTTGTGTATAATTTAGCAAATAACACAACTTCTTAATAACTGGTAGCATTGTAATATGTATTGAAGTCAGGTACTTTTACTCCACCACATTAGTTATATTTCAAAATTGTTTTGGCTATTTGAGTCCTTTGTGTTTCCATGTGAATTTTAGAATTATTTTGTCAATTTCTATGAAAATTGTTTAAAGGAATTTTGATGATTATTTTGTTGAATTTATGAAACATTGTTGAATGCCCATTTGTAGTCTGAGGTGATAAACCTAAACCAGTAATGAGGGGTTGAATTCATTTTGAGGAAATAGTCTATTTTAAAAGTGAATGTTATATGAATAGACATTTTTCCAAAGAAGATATACTAATAGACAATACACACATGAAAATATGCTCAACATCATTTGCCATCTGAGAAGTGCTAATCAAAACCACAGTGAAATATCACTTCACACTAATAGGATATTTGTATTTGAAAAGACAATAGCAAGTGTTTGCAAGGATATGGAAAAGTCATACACTCTCTCCTGGTGAAAATGTAAAATGCCACAGCCACTTGAAAAAGCCACGCAGTTCCTCAAATGCTAAATGTAGAGTTACCATATGACTCAGCAATTCTACTGCCATGTATATACCCAAGATAAATTAAAATATATTCTACACAATAACTTATAGATGAATGTTGATAGAAGCATTATTCCCAATAGCCAAAATATATAAATAACTCAAATGTTTATCTGATAATTGCATAAACATAGTATAGTTGTGTTCATACAAATCAGACATCTGATAAGGGCCATATATCCAGAACATATTAAGAACCCTTAAAATAAAAAATAAAAAGAGAGATAATCTAATTAAAATATGGACAAAGGATTAGAACATCTCCAAAAAAGATGTCCCAATAGCCAATAAGATACGAAAAGTTGCTCTACATCAATAACTATCAAGAAATGCAGGTCAAAATCAAAATTAGATACCTCTTCATACCCACTAGCATGGCTAAACAAAATAGACAGACAGTAACAAGTGTTGATGAAGATGTAGGAAAATTTTACAATATCACTAGTAATGCTATTATAAAACAATGCAACCAATTTGGAAAACAGTTTAGCAGTTCCTCAAAATGTTAAATATTGAGCTACCACATAATCTAACAATTCCACTCCTAGGTAAATAGCCAAGAAAGAGAAATAAAAACATGTGTTTTTTAAAAAAAACCACACAAAACAACAACAACAACCTTGCATATGAATGTTCACAGTTGACTAATTTATAATAACCAAAATTAGGAAGCCTAAATGTCCAGCAATTGATGGGTATACAAATATAGTATTATTTCTACAATGGAATATTATTCAATCATAGAACAGAATGAAGTACTGTAACATGCTGTAATATGACTAAACATTGAAACATTCCTAAGTTAAATAGCCAGTCACAAAAAGCTACATTTTATGTAATTAAATGTATATGAAATTTTCAAAAAAGCAAGTCTATGGAACTGAAAATAAATTAGTGACTGCCAAGATTTATCAGGGATTAGGGGGTTAGGGTAATAGCTAAAGGGTACAGGATTTCTTTTTATGGTAATGAAAATGTTTTAAAATTGATGATGGTGATGTTTGCATGACTGTAAATATACTAAAATCAATGAATTGCACATTTTAAATGTGTGGATTGTATGGCATGTAAACATCTCAATAGAAGTTGTAAATATATATATATATAGTAAATATATATATATATATTTACAATGAGTGCTATAGAATGACACATATTCTAAAATGTGGGAAATAGGTGGTATTATATAGACACTAGATAATTAGATAGCTCTCTAGAGGAAAGGATGTCTAAGTAGTAACATAAACATTGGGTTAGAATAAATGTTTGAGGATAGGACAAGGATAGACTTTTGCAGAAAGGCAAAATAAAGGAAATACATATATATATATATATTCCAGGTAGGGAAAACACCAGGTTCTAGTAGTATTCAGGAGTGATAAGTTTGCAAGTGAAGGAAACTGAAGAAACTTAGTACCTAGGGTAGAAGTAAGAGAAGTGGCAAATGAGTCTAGAGAAGATCACAGACAATCTTATAAATTACATTTAGATATTTGGATTTATTTCTTAGCATTATTAAATATTATTAAAACCTCTATTAGAGGCTGAACTTATCAAATATAACTGATTTCACATTGGTTAGTTTAAAATAAAACTTATATATAACCTTCAAGAATGAAAATTCTCTACAAGAAAACTTACTCTTTTTTTTTTTACTGGCTACAGATGATTTTGGTCTTGATGTATCATTTTTACTACATCAAAAGAAGACCATATTACTTTCTTACATCTATACCTATTATTTAAAGCTAGAAGCCCGGTGCACAAAAATTTGTGCACTCGAGGGGAGGGGGGTACCTAAGCCTGGCCTGTGCCCTCTCACAGTCTGGGACCCCTCGGGGGTGACCATTTGCTGGCTTAGGCCTGCTCCCCGGGGGATTGGGCCTAAGATGGCAATCAGACATCCCTCTGGCAGCCCGCGGGGGATGTCCATTTGCCAGCGGGGAGCAGACCTAAGCTGCAGTCAGACATCCTTAGTGCTGCTGAGGAGACAGGAGAGGCTCCCACCACCACCGCTGTACTGGCAGCCATCAGCCTGGCTGTGGCTGAGCAGAGCTCCCCCATGTGGGAGCGCACTGACTACCAGAGGGCAGCTCCTGCATTGAGCGTCTGCCCCCTGGTGGTCAGTGTCTGTCATAGTGACCAGTCATTCCCAGTCTTTCTGCTGCTAGGGTAAGTGTATATTACCCTTTTACTATATAGGATAGAGGCCTGGTACACAGGTGGGGGCCGGCTGGTTTGCCCTGAAGGGTGTCCCGGATCAGGGTGGGGGTCCCACTTGGGTGCCTGGCCAGCCTGGGTGAGGGGCTGATGGCTGTTTGCAGCTGGTCACACCCCCTTCAGGGTGGGGGCCCCCACTGGTGTGCCTGGCCAGTCTGGGTAAGGGGCTGAGGGCCGTTTTCAGGCTGGCGGGAGACTGAAGTTCCCAGCCTCTTTTTTTTTTTTACTCTGGGATTTATTTACCTTCTATAGCTGTCACTGGAGCTGAGAGCTGGCTCCAGCTCTGAGGCCGTTGCTGGCTGAAAGCAGGTATCTGGGTTTATTTAGCTTCTATAATTGAAACTCTGTTGCCATCACTGGCGCTCTAAGGTCTGAGGCCCCGGCTGGCTGAAAGCAGGTATCTGGGGTTTGTTTAGCTTCTATAATTGAAATATTGTTGCTTTTGGGCTTAGAGTCGGGCCGCGGCAGGCGGGGAACCTTGGCTTCCTCCATCACTGAAGCAAGGAAGCCTCATGTTTGCTTCAGCTGCGTGGCTGCCGGCCGCCATCTTTGTTGGCAGTTAATTTGAATATCCTGCTGATTAGCCAATGGGAAGCGTAGTGGAGGTATGGTCAATTACCATGTTTGTCTATTATTAGATAGGATCCTAAGAATTTCCATGGTAGATATCTTATTAGTTCACTGGAAGACATGTAATCAGCTCAAAACCCCATGTCCTTTTCTCAATTAGTTTGAGTACTTAAAACGTAAGGGGAGAAGGCAACATTTACATTTACAAAGAAGCCCATTTGATTTTTATTTGTTCTGTAACCTGTCTGACATTACTTTATCAGAAAAAAAAAGATTAAAAAGACTACCTTTACTTTTGTTTGAAGTTGGGAATATTGGTTTTTAAAATACTGGTTTATTGATTATCAGGTGATTGGCAACCAATAAAAGATAGCTACCATTCAGTATGAAAGACATGTAGCTGATAATATTCTGAAGTGTTGATTTGGCTTTCACCTTTTCCCATTCACCCTGAAGCTTTATTTATTAATTTAGTCACACAACAAAAGAAGGCAAGAAAATGATTTCATTTTAAAAGTCAAAACATTTTAGTTTTAAAATCCTAAATAATGATTTAGAAGTTAAAATTTATGCCATAAGTAATTTAGAAAACTAAGCATTCAGAATTAAAAAAAAAAATTCAGTGCCTTTTACTGCCTCACTTTCAACCAACATCCCTGTAACTGGATAAAGTTTGTCTAGAAAGTTAAAGAGAAGTAAAACAAGAGTTTAAATCTTGTGATTCCCTAGAGAGGAACTTGTCTTTCCTGGTTAAATCCTGAAATGAGTATGACAGCTACTGATAGATTTTAGTTTGGGAAACTCAAGAGCAGATGGAAGCCTGAACCACCTATTTTTAGTTTAGGACTCAGGCATCATCAAGAATCAGAATCCTCCTGCTCCCAGCTGGTGTGAGAGCATCAGGCATGAGCTCTACAGGGAGTCAGCTCTGAGACAACTTGACAGAATCCCTGTTTGCACCCACCATGATATGTTTTCCTCTGCAGCTAGGAGCACACAAACATGGCACCTCAATCCAGGAGCCCTGGAAGGCTACTGAAGCAAGTTGAAGCAATGTGTCAAAATGAAATGATGATTTTTGTGGAGCCACCATCAATGAGCAGAAATGAATGAGGACTTCATAGTAGAAACCATCAAAAATACATGGCCATGACCTTTGTTAGACATATCTTGTCTTCCACGAATAGACCTTGGCCTTGATTAAATCCCCACAAAAATAACCCCATGAATTAAAGAGCAATTGTTTACATTTAATATTTGGAACCTGGTAGAATTGAGGCTCAAAAAATGTAAATTTTATTGAATGACACACAAAAAAAATCATAAATTTTTGGCAAGAGTTATGTGCTGAGAATTATAGCCATTAAATCAATAAAAATCACTACTATTCACTGAGTGCTTACATGGTGGCACGTATTAAATTAGCTGCTTTACATAGGTTATCTCAAGGTTGCTAATAGTTAGGCATAGCCTAAAAATGTTCCCCCTTCAGCAAACGTTTTTAATGACAGACTCATTTCACTCTGATAATGAAAGTCGGTACTGGTATACCCTGTTATAGTTCTTAACAGCATACACCTTCAACAAATGTTGGATTAATAATTCTTATATCTGCCAGGTTCAGATCTAACAGTTTGAGGGTCCTATTCAGACCACAATTAACTTAGTATTCACATCCCCTGTCTTTTAAAGCCACTTCCCATTAGCAAGACCTTTATGACTTCCCAGCACAGTTGGCAATGATATTATTTCTATCAAGCAAAAGACAATAATATGTTAGAAATATTAACTGTAAAATAAATAATAATTTTAAAGGCTTTATCCTATCTTAGGGCTATCCTTAGCCTTCAAAATAGTTCATTGGCCCCATAGGCTTAGATGAGCTTTATATTTTTGAAAAGGTAATTAGACAGAGAGGAGAGTATTAAAATAACGTTTTCTTTTCCTAAGGCACCCCCTCAAACCTCACTCTGAACGGGGAATGTTCTTGAGGTCTTGCCCAGCAAGAACTAACAGGAACCATACCACATTCAGCTGTGACCTTTACGGTATATTTCGAAAAAGTAAATTCGGCCTCCAGCCTTGCCAAAAGGGATAAATAAGGGTTACAGTTTTGACCTTGGCTAACAGTGGAGCAGCCAGAGAAGCTGACATAAAAAACCATTTGCTTTTAAGAACATTTCTTTCATGCTTGTCAGATCTAAAGGTGGGCTGAGTGAGGGTGGAGATGCTGTAACAGAAAGGTCGACTGGGAAGGTAAAGGGTGGTTTCTTTTCTCTCATTAAGCTAGTAAACTGCTAAGGGAAACTCACATATCGAAAAAAGAAAAACAATTGTTTCTATTGATCTCACCATTATGTACAGTTTCTGTCTCCTGAGTACTTGTGAGTGTGTGTGTGTGTGTGTGTGTGTGTGTGTGTGTGTGTGTGTGTGAAATCATTGCAATAAGGCTAACATTACAAAAACGAAATGTTAAACCCCTCAGATATGAAAAAAAATCCCTAGGTATTTTTCTTGACCTTGCAAAAGTAAAAAAGCATGAAATAGTTTGCCAAGAGGAACAGATGTTTCTGTTGTGTATTTCTTACTCTCTGGGCATGTTTGGGAATTTTAAATATAAATGTTCAAACAGGCTGCAAACACACAGAAAGTTTGGGGGAGAATGAGGTTCATTTAGAAGATTAAATCTGATTCATAACTTTGGAAAATGGACACTTTATACATATTAACATGCATGTGAGATACATTTTTAAAAGATAGCAAATTCAGAGAGGTAGCTATTCAAAATCACATGACTAGCTAATACTATATATATAATAAAAAGAAACAATTTTCAAGGACATGCATACTAACTTAATTTTGCATGATTATTTCAATGCTCTTGTGTGACAGACTGAATGGCATCACCTATGTAAACTTTCATATTTAATACAATTGTATACATTAAGTAATGAAAATCTTTCAGCGGAAATGGTAGTGAATTTTCTAACTAACCAACATATTGCTTGGCACATGGTTATCTAACATATGAATACTAGAGGCCCAGTGCACAAAATTCGTTCAAGGAGTTTGGCCCATCGCAGCCCCAGCTGCCTTGGACCATCGAAACCCCGGCTGCCTCTCGCCCGCTGTCCCATAACCCCACCCACTGGTCGTTCACTCCAGAATGTCATCTGGAAGGTCGTTCTGCTGTCTGGTCTAATTAGCATATTATCCCTTTATTATATAGGATAAGATAATAACCTAAGCTCACTGACCAGGATACTAAACACAAATTAGCCTCTGAGCCTCCAATGGATAAGGGCTACAGTTTTCATTTCTATATTGAGGTGATCTCCCTGACAAATAAACAATAAGCAATCTTCTTCACAATGTTAATACAGTTTATTATCATTAAATGTTCCTGGATGACATCATTGGATGACAACATAGGTCATTCCTCACTTTAGCCCTCCTCAGAAGAACAACTAGCAACTATCAATAGCCAAAACCCCATTGAGAAAATCCCAGAACCCAGGGAACACATTCAAGGGGTAAGAGGCATGGCTGCACTCTGACCTTATCGGCCCTCCCTGGGCTGGCACAGCACCACACCTAAAGGGCCTCCTTGTCCTACAGTTTCTCCAGTGGGAAAAAGAGAACCCAAGGTTGGCATCCAGCTTCACCATTATGGGAAGCTTCCCTGGAGGCTTAACCAGTGAAGATGAGAAAGAGATGAAGAAGGGGTCTGGGTTTATAGCAAACAGTGCTCAGAGCTCCTACTGCATTCCTCCTTGCAGCGATGCTTGAGCAGAGATCCTAGCAAGCAACTCTGCCCATCTCCAGAGCAAGGCCAGCGCCCACATCTGGCCGCAGAGCTCAGTAGGCAGCTCAGTTGGCTTGGTTTGGGCCCTCACTCAATAAGCCTTGCTGGATCTGGAGCCCAATCAACTTTCCACCCAGGCAGGGAAGCAAATTTGAAGCCCTGCTCAACTGGTGAGTATAATCTCCAGTGGAGGAAGCCTAACCAGAGTTCTCCTGTAGCCCCACTCAATGTTAGGGAATAGTCTGCATCCTCTCCTGATCACAGAGCACAGCTTGAGGCCTTGTCCAACCTAGGACCCCCTGTCTGTATCCCCACATGAACACAGGGTCCAAACAACAGCATCCTGTGGCTGGGGAGCATAGCCTGAGGCCCCACCTAACCTGGAGCAATTGTGGAGCCCAGCTGATAGTCCTGCCCAATATTGTAGTACCATCTTGCAAGGGAACTTTGCCTGGCCAGAGGTGACTGCAGAGACCAAGCTAGTGGCCCTACCTGACCAAGGAGCACAGGCAGCAGCCCAATCTAATCAGGGAGACCTTCTTGAATACAGAGCACAGCCAGTAGGCCCAGCAAATGTGTCAACCATGCAGTGGCACCCCCTGATCTCAGCAATTAATTTGGCACATGTCTCCTTGTCCCCCATTGGCTTAAGAAAGTAGAAACAGCCATGGCCAGTGTTTCTCAGTGGTTAGATCATTGACCTGAACACGAAGGGTCATGAGTTTGATTCCCGGTCAAGGGCATGTACCTGGGTTGCAGTTTCAATCCACAGCCTCAGTCAGGGCACATGCAGGAGGCAACTGATCAATGTGTATATCTCATATCAATGTTTCTCTCTCTCTATTTCTCTCTCACTCCTTCCTGCATCCCACTCTTTCTAAAAATCAATGGAAAAAATATCCTCGGGTCAAGATTAACAAACAAAAAGTAGAAACAGAAATAGATCATAGTCACAAAGAATGAGCAAGACTGTACACTTGCTGTCATGGCATAAAACTGTTCATTCTCCTGTTCTTTCTGAACAATCTACAGAAAATCCCATTGGTCCTCAGTGTTGATGATGTCATATTAATTGGACCCAAATGGCAAAAATTGGCAAATGCTCTAGATGATTTATTAAGCTCATATGGGCACCAAGGAGTGAGAGATGAACCATAAAATTTATTGAGAGGCCAGTCAAATAAGGGAAATCTCAGGGGATCTAGTGTTCTGGGGCTTATCAGGGCATCTCATCCAATGAAAAGAAAAAGGAAAAGAAAAAGAGAAAGAAAAAGAAAAAGATCGTGCACCTTGTACCACTTACCACTTAAAAGAAGCACAGCACTTGGTAGTTATCTTCAGATTTGGAAGTTGGCATATTCCACACATTGGAATACTGCACCAACCCCTTTATCAGATGATGCTAATATACTAGTTTCCACTGGATCTCAAGGGGGGAAAACAAAAGCTTTCTGTCTATAGCAAGTCCAGGCTGTGGACAAGCAGCACTGATACTAGGACAACAGGCCTGGCAGACCACATCTACAGGGATGTAGAGAAAAACATGCCCAAATGCCATGTAAAACATCTGGAGCACAGATTCATGTGGTTCTGGGGAAAGGATTTATGCTGTCTGCTAGAAAGGACTATAAACCTTTCAAAATGCACATTCTGAGGGGAAAAGGCTGGAATGATTCCTGTGATAATTCATTAGAGTCAGAGACATCAGAATAAACTCAACTTTAGCTTAATATGATAGAGACACATAGAGACATATCTTTGGATATGTATCTGTACTCTGGTTTATACACATATGTTCCCTTGTTCAGTTAGCCCAGAGGGCCTACAGCCGTGGCAAACTACGGCCCGCGGGCCGGATCCGGCCCGTTTGAAATGAATAAAACTATTGAAAAAAAAGACCGTACCCTTTTATGTAGTGATGTTTACTTTGAATTTATATTAGTTCACACAAACACTCCATCCATGCTTTTGTTCCGGCCCTCCGGTCCAGTTTTAAGAACCCACTGTGGCCCTCGAGTCAAAAAGTTTGCCCACCCTGGAAGCAAAGGCACCTCAGTAGCAATTGCACACCTAGAGGACATACCTTGGTTACTAAAACCATTCTCCAATAACAGGAACCAGGGCTGGTTGGAGAAATGGTTGATTCCAGGGCTGGGCCAAGAAGTATAAATACAAAATGTGATCTTAGAGTATCTTGTTTTGCATGAAAATAAGGAAATTATATATAAAAAAAAAAAAACCCCACAATGATGGTAGTATGGCAAAGAGACATGGGGTCAAGGGAAAGAACTACTGACTTATTGCAACAATATTTGCAACAAAATAATCATAAACCAAAGTATAAAATACATATACACAAGACCATCGTGATATACGTAAATATAGTATTGAATAAATAAATGACGGAGAAGAGGCAAACCTCCCATGCAAAGTAATTCAAATAATTGATGTAGATAGCCCACCTTTCAGAAGATGGAGTTTATCTTCCCACTCCCTAAAAAAGAAATGCCCTCCAAAGAATAAAGTATTCCAATAAGGCTAAGGGCTAAGTTTACAGTGCAGAAACCTCTCAAACGTTACCTCAGCCACGTTATCAAGGTTAACTTCAACAGCTATATATCACATTGATAATATATACATTGATGTGATGTAATGAAAATAGCAGTTTCCCTTTGTGATCTCCCTTCCAAATATATGTAAATTCTATGAGGAAAGTGTCATAAAAATTCCTGTTGAGAGACAATTTACAAAATATCTCACTAGGGCTCCTCAAAACTGTCAAGACCATCAAAAACAAGAAAAACCTGAGAAACTGTTACGGCCAATATAGGCTTCAGGAGACAAGACTATTAAATTTAATAATAGGATCCTGGAACAGAAAAAAGATATTAGGTAAAAATGAAGGAAAAGCTGAATATATTCTGTATATATTTATATTTTTGAATTGTAACATCTATTTATTATTTTATGACCCAGCATAAGCTCTATCATGGTTAATTATCATTGGGCACTATTCTACAGTAATTGCACATAATCTTCTATAACCTCAATCAGACAAATGTGGTTTATAGTATTATTCAGATACTCCACAACCTGAATAATTTTTTTCTATTTATTCTATCAGTTACTAAGAAAAGAGGGTTAAATATTACTGTGCATTTGTGCCTTCCTCCTCTATACTGTCAGCTATTCATATATTTTGAAATTTTTTTATTTGGTGCATACAATTTTAACTGTTTTGTCTTCCTTTTACTTTTATGGTATCTGCTTCTTTTTCTTTAATAATATATTTCTAGCCTTGAAGTTTATTTTGTCTGATATTCATAGAAGCAAACTAACCTTCTTATGGTTAGTATTTACCTAACATTTTATTTTCATTTAATTATGTTAAATATGTGCCTTTTCATTTAAAGCTCATGTCTTGTTGGCAGAATATATTTTGCATTTTGATCCAGTCTGACAAATCATGCATTTAATTGGAGTGTGTCAGCTCATTTATTTTCAATGTAATATGTAAATGATTTTATTTAAGTTTACCATTTTGTTGTATTTTCTATAAAGCGCATCTATTATTTTCCTTTATTACTTCTTTCCTACTATTTTTATGTGAATAAAATTGGTGTGATACTGCATTTTATTTTCTGTATTGTCTTTTCGGCTATGCCCCTTTGCTTTATTTTAAATGTTTGCTCTGGTGATTACCATCTATATTTTAACATATCACAGTTGAATTAAGATTTGCATTGTACCATATCAAATAAAACGTAGGAAGTTGCAGCAGTATAATTTCATTTACCAAACCCAGTATGCTACTATTCATTCCAGTCTAATGATTTTTCCTTTAGCATTTCAAGAGTGCAATTGTGCTAAGAAAAATTTTCTCACCTTCTGATTCACGGGAGGATACTTTCATTTCACCTTAATTGTTGAATAAGATCTTTTTACTGTATATTGGTTTCTGCATTGACTGTTTTTGTTTTAACTGTCTAACAATACTTGACTGCTATCACCTGGCCTCTGGCGCTTCTGATCAGAAAGGCCAGTAATGCCATGATTTTCATCATGTATGCAGTGCATCATTTTTCTATCTGCTTTTAAGAATTTGTCCTTATCTTTGGTTTTTGATAATTTGACTATGATATTTTTAGGTGCAGTTTTCTTTATATTACTTCAATATTTCTTAGTTTCTTGAATCTATGAGTTTATATTTATCACCATATTTGGGAAATTGTTGTCATTATTTACTCCATTGAAAATATCATTTTTTCCTATCTTTTGAAATTTCAAGAACTACTTGATATTTTCCCAGTTTTCACTGATGTATGTTTTCTTGTTTTAAAATTTATTTTATCTGATATTCTGATTGAACAATTTCTATTGTCAGATTCACCGACCACCTCCTTTGCAGTCTACAATGTAATTTTTATTCCATCTATTAAATTCCTTTTTCAACTTTTGTGCTTTCAAATTCTAGATTTTGCTGGCTTTTTTTCTTAGTTTTCATGTCTCTGCTCAGATTGCACATGTTTCTAGTAATTTTGACCTATGTTCTATTAAGTATAAAAACATATTTATAATAGCTGCTTTAAAATTCATGCCTGCTGATTCTAAACATCTAGATTATCTCAGGGTTGGTTTCTATTGATTCTTTTTTTATCTTGACTCTGGGTAAAGAGATTTTTCATTGCATACTAGACATTGTGGGTGACATATTCTAGGAGGAGTTAACTTGGTTGGAACAATGTTTAAACCCTGTTTTTGCTATGTAAGCAGCAACTGAAATCTCTGTTCAGTTAACTCAAACTTCCATTTGTCCCTGATTTTGACCAACTAAGAATTTCCTTCATAATGTGTAATTCTGGGGTCATCCAAGAGCCTGCCTGTAACTGTTGCACATATTTTTTATATTCTCCCACTCTGGGTCTCTATTGAAAGGGTATATCTCCTCATACTTCTATTGTTCTAAATCCTCTGACTTTTCAAGCCAGAAAAACTACATATTTATACTTCAACTTTAGATGCCTTGCTCCACAAGAAGTAGGGTATATCTCAGGCTATATAAATGAAACAATATAAAATTGCTAGGTAAATTCAAATCTCCAGCTTTTGCCTTTTAGTGATTGACTTTCCATTTTTTAAAAATACTTTTGTTGACCCTTCAGTACTCTCAAATACTTTTAAAAATTATGTTGTTGAGAGTTTATAATTAATATCTCTCAGAGGGTTAGTCCAATATAGCCTAGAAATATAGCCCTAACTAGTTTGGCTCAGTGGATAGAGTGTCGGCCTGTGGACTGAAGGGTCCCAGGTTCGATTCCGGTCAAGGGCATGTACCTTGGTTGTGGGCACATCCCCAGTAGGAGGTGTGTAAGAGGCAGCTGATGGATGTTTCTCTCTCATCGATGTTTCTAACACTCTATCCCTCTCCCTTCCTCTCTGTAAAAAAATCAATAAAATATATTTAAATATATATATATCAATTAACTTCAAAAGCAATGTGAGTCCAGCAGGCATGGCCCAGTGGTTGAGCATCAACCTATAAGACAGAAGGTCACTGTTTGATTCCCAATCAGGGCACATGCCCAGGTTTCAGACTTGATCCCCAGTGTGGAGTGTGCAGGAGGCAGCCTATCGATAATTCTCTCTCATCATTGATGTTTCTATCTCTCTTCCCCTCTTCCTTCCTCTCTGAAATCAATAAAAAATATTTTTGAAAAAGTAATGTGAAACAAAAACATTACTAAGCAAACAAAAGGTGAGAGAATGTGATACCAGTAAATCTGTACCTATTGTAATGCTAAAAGGTATTTCTCAAATAGAAAGAAAACTGCCACAGATAGAAAACCAAATGTGTCCTAAATAACAACAATAAAAAAGAAAAATATAGATATGTCTAAAAACTGTCTGAAAAAAATTTTTAAATACTAGGAATCACTAGAATATGTGTAAATTTAAAATTTATGGTAACAATAACATAACAGAAAAAAAGAAAGTCAGTGGAGTTAGTATACCAAGATCCTAGATCTTAGGCTATGTTCAGTCAATAGAGCCTTGGCTATCGGACCAAATGGTTCCGGGTCCAATTCAAGTCAAGGACAAGTACCTTGGTTGCAGGTTCCTTCCCGGCCCAGGCCCTGGTCAGGGCTCAAGCAGGAGGCAATCAATCGATGTATTTCTCTCACATTGGTATTACTCTCTGTCTTTCCTTCCCTTCCACTCTCTCTAAAAATAAATGGAAAAATATCCTTGGGTGAGGATTAAAACACACACACACACACACACACAAGAACAACAACAAGAAAAGAAGTTAATAGGAAATTGCCAAATGTTTGAATATTAGGTTTTATATTTATAAATCATAGGGAAAACAGAACATAATTTAACTGTGTATTAATAGAAATCCAACATAATGAAGTGTTGTGTAGTTGTGATTGGAGGGAAATCAATGGACTTAGTGCATATCTTAGAAAGAGAGCCTAGAAATCAATATGTTCACTAGCCATTTAATGTTAGAAATTTGAAAGCAATTTAACCCAAAGAAAGTAGAAAGATGAAAATGATATTATCATAAATTAATAAAATAGAAAACAAAGACAAATTTTAAAAATTAATAAATCCATGTTGGGAGAATACTTTTTATTTGCCTTTCTAAAGACAATTAAATTATTTCCCCAATCAATAGCCATGATCTATAAATGAGAGATTGTGCTGATCATTTGCCATGACTCATTTGCTGTTTTTCCCAGAGAACAAACAGGTGAATTAAACTGGGATTGGTCATTATTCCTCGTAAAGTATCCTAGGATCCAGTACTGCTTCTGATTTACCATCTTGGCCTGAAACAGGGGAAGTTTCTGGATGTTTTACTTGGCCCTTCCTAACACAGACTCTTAGTAGCCATAGGAGACTCCATAGTGGACAGTCTGCCATTTGTTTAGTACGTCATCCTAAACATGCATTCTTGGAAACTAAGAAATGGTGATATTTCTGTTCTTGTGATATCCGAATCAGTTAAGCGCCAGCATCTAACAGCATATGCAATAAATGTGTATATTCTTTTGCTTTTAGTGTATTTCTTTTTTTTTTGTCTATTATTTTAGCAGAGTTTACAGTTCACTAAATTGCAGCAGATTCCTTGGAAGACTTTGCAGTAAGTGATTTTACAAGGTTTTTCGCCAAAAGAATCTAGCCTCCACTTCAATCTGTATGCTCAGGGTTTGAGACGTACTTTGGGTCAGAAAATTGGGTGAGTGAAAATGTTTTCCATCTGTGGAGCTACCATCAGCCTTCTGATTGTTGGCTATCTTTTTTTTTTTTTTTTAAGTTACATATGTCATCATGTTCAGCAACCTTACTGTGGTAGTCAGTTAGGCAGACATGACCAAAGCAAGGATGATGGGACAGGTACAGAAGGTCACCAAGGTGGAAAGCCCTGGATGTCTAGCAAGGGACAATCAATCGTAGGGAGGGACCTCTTCCCCTGGAGGACCTTTTCTCCCCTAGCATATCGCTGGTCATAAGATTTGAACCCCTGACCTTTCCTCCCTAGAGATAATATTTAGGCCTCAGTTGTATTTCAGCTCCAGGCCCAGAAAAGCAGCAAAACAAGACAAGCAATGCCATGGCTGACCTCAAGACCAGCTGCATTGACTAATAACCCCCTGTCCGGGGGCCAACCAGTCCATCAGTGGACACCTAGACCCTGAAAAGACACACATGGAAAACTGCTGAATATTCTATTGAGATCTTCGCCTGGGACCTGCCCTGAAATCTCCCCCCTTAAAACCCTTAGGAAGGACGATCCAGTGCACTCTTCCTCCCTGGAGCACATCTATACCTCCTTCCCTCTCTCCTCCCCATTTCCCCCAGGCGCATTACCATTACCTTTCTTACTCCCAAGCCCATAGGGTTCTTCTTTTGCTTCTATAACTTATTTCCTAAGCCTATTTCTTCTACAAATTACTTCTTCTACCTCCATGACTTTGTAAATAAATGATCTCTTATAGTTCGAGTCTTGGCTCTGAATTCTTTCCTAGCCAGAACTCAAGTACCAAGGTTGCTGAATCCAGGTCTGGTCTGACCCCAAGGGCCTAACACCTGGTGTCCTTCCCGAAGCCCACAACATTACTCTGAAAAAAAGAACTCATTCTATTAGCCATCACCACAAATCCCCAGGGCATAAGTCACCTAGAGGTCACTCTGACAATGCTTTCAGTTTGGATAATGATATTTTTAATGTATTTCCACAGAAATAATTTTTAGAAATGATGTAAAAACAAGCCTCTTTCTACAGAGGCAGAAGAGCTGGGTTTTCATTCCGATTTAATTATGTCATAGGTGTGATCTTAAGAAGTATTCATTATCCTGATATACAAACCTGTTACTGTTCAAAGTGACTTCCAAGTCCTGTACAAAACAAACACATGAGCAAACAAAACCTTTTAGGCAAAGAGATGGAAGAACTGTCACTTGGAAATAAATGGTCTGGGCGGAATATTGATGCAGCACTTTTATGTGCTACACTGAACTTCTTATGCTGTTTTGACCCAATAACCTCTCTGAGATGTGGAGATAATCCTTGAGTCATAAAGCTGTATCTTCCCCTACAATCATTTATTTAGATACCAAAGTGTAAGGATCTGGGACCCTTCCCATTATATTCCAAAGAGACTCTTGCAAGGAGAGGAGAGAAGGCTATCTGTATCTTGTCTATAATGCCTAATTTACTTTTTGTGATCCTCACGTACATAGATCCTATTACATACAGGATGATATCTGACTCTTCTCATGGGGATAGAAATAGGGGCAAAGGGAAACATAAGCAGTTATACCGGGTTTAAATAAGACTAATTGACCATGCTTCAGAATCTTCGTGCGGGCATTCAGGATAGTATTAGTGATTATAGACATTAAAGACAAAACAAATTCCTTTTTCTTGCCTCTTTGTCTACTGTCAAAGGAGTCTAATATGGCAAAGAGCAGCCATGATCTTGACAGAGGGTCACAATTAGTGGATCCTTACTGTGACACCTGGCAAAATCAACTTTTTTCAGAACTCTACAAAATAGCCAAATGTTTGAAACAACTGGAGGATATATTATTCAAGAAAATGCCAGGATGATCTCACTGAGAAAAGTGAGGTTTAAAGAGTTAAAACAGACCCAATGCCCATTTCTTTATTCCCACTGTACAGGAGTGTTCAAGAACAATAGGCTGGCTAGTGACTGTGAAAACCAGCAGCCCTGCAGCCCCTGGAAGTGGCATAGTGGTTTAGAATGCCCCATAGAGTTCCATCTAAGGGGACTCTTATCAGTATGTACTGTTCTGTAGTTGAAAAGTCCAATAACTGACATTTTAGAGGGGATAAACAGTAGATTGAAACTGATACAAAAAGAATGAAAACGTGAACTTTGAGATAAGTCCATTGAGGTTATCCAATCTAAGAAATGGAAAGAAAAAAAAGAATGAAGAAAATAAATAGAGCCTCAGGTTCCTACGACATTCCATGGAGCATACTAACACAGGCTTAATTGGAGTCTCAAAAAGGAGTAAAAAAGGGCCAAATGGAATATTTATTTTCTTTTAATTTTTTTAATCCTCACCTGGGCCTATTTTTCCATTGATTTTTAGAGAGAGTGGAAGAGAGGGAAAGACAGAGAGAAACATTGATGTGAGAGAAACACTTCGATTTGTTGCCTCCTGCACATGCTCTGATCAGGACCCGGGACCAGGGAGGAGCCTGCAACCACAGGCTGACACTCTATCTATTGAGCCAAACCAGCTAGGGCTAGAGTATTTAAATAAATAATGGTATAAATGAAACTCTCCAAAATCGATTAAAAAAACATTTATCTACCCATCAAAGGAGCTCAATTAACTCCAAAAAGGATCAACTAGAGAGACACACATGTATACACATCTTGGTGCTATGGACGAAAGTCAGAGACAAAATGGACGCTGAAAGCAGCAAGAGAGAAGCAATGCATCACATATGAGGGATTTTCAATAAAATTAATAGCGGACTCACCATCAGATAACGGATACCAGATATGAGTGGGATGATATATTCAAAGTGCTGAAAAAAATGCCATCTAATAATTCTGTATTCAGCAAAACTACCTTTCAAATTTGAAGGAGAAATTAAGACATACCTAGATAGACATAAAGTGAGACTTTTCATCACTAGTGAGTCATTCAGAAACAGACTAGACCCCTGGTCAGCAAACTGGGGCTCATGAGCCACATGCAGCTCTTTGGCCCTTGAGTGTGGCTCTTCCTAAGCCTTAGGGGTACCCTAATTAAGTTAATAACAATGTACCTACCTATATAGTTTAAGTTTAAAATATTTGGCTCTCAAAAGAAATTTCAATCGTTGTACTGTTGATATTTAGCTCTGTTGACTGATGAGTTTGCCGACCACTGCACTAGACAATAACTGCATGGGAAGAAATAAATAGTACTAGTTAAAGTAAATGCATATAAAGACATTACAAATGTATTTTTCTTTAAATGTTTCACTTACATACAAATAAATAATTATAAAACCGTGTTGTTGGACTTATATAACATAAAACTTTTCATTTATATCAAAACTAGAGGCCTGATGCATGGATTCATGCATGGGTGGGGTTCCTCAGCCTGGCCAGTGATTGTGCCCTATAGGGGGACCTGCTGGCCTGGGGTAGGGACACTGGGAAGTTGGCCAGCCAGAGGGAAGGCTCATGGGAGGTTGGCCACCTGGGGGAGGGGCTGCGGGAAGTTGGTCAACTGGGGGGGGGCACAGGAGGTTGGCAGGCTGGGCCCCAATGATTGGGGCTGATTGGGGGGCTGGCTGCCCAGGGGGAGGGGCTGAGAGAGGTAGGCCATCCACAAATGGTTGACTATGGGAGTGCGCTGACCACCAGGGAGCAGCTCCTGAATTGAGCATCTGCCCCCTGGTGATCAGGGCATGTCATAGTGACTGGTTGACTGGTTATTCCAGTCATTCCAGTTGTTCTGTCCTAAAGGTCGCTTAGGCTTTTATATATATAGATAGGGCAAAGAAAGGAGGAATTGAGCTACATTGCTGCAGTTTTATACACTATACTAGAGGCCCGGTGCACAAAAATTTGTGCACTTGGGGGGGGGGTGCGCATAACTCAGCCCGGCTTATGCCCTCTTGCAGTTTGCGACCCCTTGGAGGATGTCCACTTGCTGGCTTAGGCCTGCTCCCTGGGGAATCAGGCCCAAGCTGGCAGTCAGACATCCCTCTGGCAGCCCGGCAGCCCTCTGGGGATGTTCACTTGCCAGCAGGGAGCAGACCTAAGCTGCAGTCGGATATCCTTAGCGCTGCTGAGGAGGTGGGAGAGGCTCCCACCACCACTGCTGTGCTGGCAGCCATCAGCCTGACTTGTGGCTGAGCAGAGCTCCCCCTGTTGGAGCGCACTGACCACCAGAGGGCAGCTCCTGCATTGAGCATCTGCCCCCTGATGGTCAGTGTGTGTCATAGTGACCAATCATTCCCAGTTGTTCTGCTATTAGGGTCAATTTGCATATTACCCTTTTATTATATAGAATAGAGGCCTGGTGCATGGGTGGGGGCCGATTGGTTTGTCCTGAAGGATGTCCTGGATCAGGGTGGAGGTCAGCTGGGTTGCCTGGCCGGCCTGGATGAGGGGATGATGGCTGTTTGCAGGCTGGTCAAGCCCCCCAGTGGGGACCCTCACCCTATGGGGGTTTGGCCAGCCTGAGTGTGGAGCTGATGGCTGTTTTCAGGCTGGCCACAGCTCCTTCAGATTTGGGGTCTCCACTGGGGTGCCTGACCAGCCTGGGTGAGGGGCTGATGCCTGTTTTAAGACTGACCAAGCAACCTGGGGACAGAAGCTCCCAGCCTTTCCGTTTTTTGTTTTTTTTTTTAATTTGCTCCAGCTCCGTGGTCATGGCAACTGGAAGCAGGTATCTCGGTTTATTTACCTTGTATAATTGAAATTTTGTTGCCTTGAGAGGAGGCAGCAGCCAGCCAGGAAACTTGGCTTCCTCCATCATTGGGGCAACCAAGCCTCCTGCTTTATCCAGCTCCGTGGCTGCCGGCAGCCATCTTGGTTGGGTTAATGTGCATATAGTCACTCTGATTGACTGGTGGGCATGGCTTAAGGCATAGTGAAGGTACGGTCAATTTGCATGTTTGTCTTTTATTAGTGTAGATAAAATAAATTTGCCTTAATACAAACTAGATTGTTTTAGTTAAGACATTAATTATAAACCCTAAAAAATAATTTAAAATACATGATAAAGGAAATAAAGGACAATTAAAATAATGTCTTATAAAATATCTATTTGGCAAAAAAAATAAAGTAGTAAGAAAGGGAATAGCCATGCAAAAGACATACACTAAGACATACACAATTATAATAGAAAACAATAGAAAGAATGCCCCGTTTAAATCTCACCTGATCAGTAATTCCATTAAACTTAAGTGGATTTAACACTAAAAATCATCTATAAATATAAAAGCCTAAGCTACTGAGCAACTGAATGACCCAGCGACTGAATTACCAAACGACTGAATGACCAGTCTACCGGTTGCTATGACGTGCACTGACCACCAGGGGAGCAGACACTCAACGCAGGAACTGCCCCCTGGTGATCAGTGTGCTCCCACAGCACGAGTGCTGCTCAGCTGACTGACCTGTCCTGGGGACCCACCACCTCGATGGCAGCCACTCACTCCCTCAGTAGTCCTGCAGGTCCAATCTCCGGAGAACGGGTCAAGCACCGATGGAACGGCACTGCCGGCATGATCCCAACAGTGCTGCTGGCCTCCTGGAAGTCAGCCTCAAGCACCACAACTGCTTCCCCTCCCTAGGCGCTCCGCAAGGAAGAAACGATATAAAAACGGCCACCAGGTGGCTCCCAACAACCGGGGCGAATGTCAGCAGGATGGATCTGCACCCCAGGCTGGCAAGGGCATCCCACTGTCCACCCAGGCAGGGGTCCTCAAACTACGGCCCATGGGCCACATGCAAATACAAATATTGTATTTGTTCCCATTTTGTTGTTTTTACTTCAAAATAAGATATGTGCAGTGTGCATAGGAATTTGTTCATAGTTTGTTTTTTTGTTTTTTTTTAATAAGTAATTGTTTTATTTAATTTTGCAATTAGCTGCAATATCAACAAAATTCTTACAACCCACTGTCTCCAAAGTACTTTTTTTTTAATTGTTTTATTGCTTAAAGTATTACAAAGGGTATTACATATGTGTCCATTTTATCCCCCCATCCTAGACAGTCCCCTAGCCTCCCCTATCCCCCAGTGTCTTATGTCCATTGGTTATGCTTATATGCATGCATACAAGTCCTTTAGTTGATCTCTTACCCTCCTACCTCCTGCCCCCCCAACCCTCCCTGGCCTTCCCGCTGCAGTTTGACAATCTGTTTGAGGCAGCTCTGCCTCTGTATCTATTATTGTTCAAAAGTTTATAATGGTCTTTATTATCCATGAATGAGTGAGATCATGTGGTATTTTTCCTTCATTGACTGGCTTATTTCACTTAGCATAATTGGTACTTTTCCTTCATTCACTGGCTTATTTCACTTAGCACTTGCCATAGTTTTTTTTAAACTATAGTCCGGCCCTCCAACGGTCTGAGGGACAGTGAACTGGCCCCCTGTTTAAAAAGTTTGAGGACCCCTGACCCAGAAGGTCGATTGCATGCCAGCACCCCCTTCCTCGACTGGTGCCAGATGCAGGGCTCATGGCTGTTGAGCACCACTGTGGTGGCTGAGCCTCTCCGATCAGGACTGACTGGGAGCGAGCCCACGGCAGGTGCAGCAGGGCTGGGATGAGTGGGAGCGGCAGCAGGAGTGTCAGGTGGCGTTGGTCTGCTGGTTTCGGCACAATCCCCTCAGGCCACACCAAGGAACCCCACCCATGCAAGAATTTGTGCACCGGGCCTCTAATAAGTAAATAAGTGGCTTGGCAGAAGAGTTCAAAAAACATGAACTAATTGATGTCTGCAAGTGATACACTGTAGATTTAAAGAGTCAAATAGGAAATAGATACACCATACAAAGAACTACAGCTGATACATTATTATCAGACAAGATAGACTCAAAGAACAAAATTGTAATTAAAGATAAATAAGGACACTGTATAATGATAAAAGAGTCAACTTATCTGAAGATACAATTATAATCATATATATGCTTAAAATAATACCCTAAAATACATAAAGCAAAAACTGACAGGATTTAAGGGAAAATAACAAACAATAGTCACTAGAAATTTTATATTCCACTTCAATTGACTAAAATAAAAATTTTTAAATCTGAAAAGACTTATAAAAGTAATAAATTAAAAACTGGTAATTTAAAGAAAAGCCGGAGCCCAGATCACTTTACTGTTGTATTCTAACCACCGTTCAAAGTAGATTTAACATCAAAATCCTTAGCAACTCTTCTAAAAAATAGAGGAGTGAATAATTTCCCAAAGCATTCAATGAGGCCAACATCTTCCTACTACCAAAACCAGGCAAAGACATACATATAAATGCAAAACTATCAAACGAAGAACTAACAAATTGAATCCAGCAACAATTTAAAAATATTATTCACCATGTCCAAGTTGGATTTATCTCAGTAAAGCAAGATTAGTTCAAAATACATAAAATAATCAAAGTATACACCATATTATTTAGAAGGCTGAAGCATGATCATCATTATAAATGAAGAAACATTTGACAAAATTAAATATTCTTTCATTATCAAAGCACCCAACAAACTAGTAGCAGAAAGGAAGTTCCTTATATGATACAGAATATCTATGAAAAATCTCCAGATAATATTATACTTAATAGTGAAAGGTCTTCACTGAAGATCAGGAACATGACAAGAATAAGTGTTCTTTCCACTTTGATTGAACATTTTAATAAGGGTTCTAACCTGACCACCTAAGCAAAAAAAGGCACAGAAACCATCAAGATTGGAAAAGAAAAAGTAAAACTATCTTTATTTGCAGGTGACATGGCGTTGTATATAGGAAATCATAAGTAAATAATTTAAAAAACGGTATTGCTAATAAATGATATCAGCAAAGTTGTTGGATACAAGATCAATAAATAAAAATCAATTGTATTTCAATACACTGACAACAAAGAATCTGAAAATAAAATTAAGAAAAAAATTCATTTATAATAGCACCAACAATAATAAAATGAAATAAATTTAACAAAGAAGTGCAAGGCTTGTACAGTTAAAACTATAAAACATAGACTGAAGATTTGTACATTGAGGAAATATTAGCCCAAGTGACCTGCAGATTCAGCACAATTCCTATCAAAATCTCAGCAGAAACGGAGAAGCTGATGCAAAAATTCATGTGAAAAAACAAATGACACAAATAACCAACTACCAGAAAAAGAACGAAGTTGAAAGATTCACACTTTGATTTCAAAACCTACTAAAAATTTACATTAATCAAGATATGTGCTACTGGCACAATAATATACATATTGATTAATCGATTATAATTGAGAGTACAGAAATAAACTCTTACATTGTGGTCAATTGATTTTTGAAAGTTATAAGAGACGATTCAATGGGGAACTAATAGCTGTTTCAACAAATTATGCTGGGTCAACTGAATATCTTCATGCAGAAGAATGAAGCTGGAGTCATATTTCACACCATGTATGAAACTAAACTCAAAATGGACCATAGACTTAAATATAAGAACTAAAAAGATAGAACTCAGAAGCAAATATAGGAGTAAATCTTTGTGAACTTGGGTTAGGCAATGGTTTCTTAGATATGCATGTCTTACACCAAAAGAGCAAGCAATAAATGAAAAAAATTAGTTAAAATAAACTTCATTAAATGGAAAATATACTTGTGATTTGAAGATTACAATCAAAAATAAAAATATAACTCACAGTATGGGAGAAAATATTTGCAATCACTTATTAGATAATAGTATTGCATGCACAATACAAAAAAGAATTCTTAGAACTCAAAAATAAAAGGACAAATTACCCAATTAAAGTGGGCAAAATATTTGAATAGTAATTTCTCTAAAGATTTTATCTCCAATAAGCATATGAAATGATGCTTAGCACAAGTAGCTATGTAACCATTAGGGAAATGCCAATCAAAACCACATTGTGATACCTCTTCACACATACATAAAGGCTAAAATTAAAAAAAGATAGGCAATAACAAGTGTTGGTGAGGATGTGGAGAAATAAAGCACTCAAAATTTCTAATGAAAAAGTGAAGCATGTTAGAAAATAATTTGGAAGTTTCCCGAATATTAAACATAGAGTTACTATATGAATAAAATATTCAATCATAGGTAAAATCTCAAGATAATTAAAAATATATGTCCCTACAAAATCTTGTAAACAAATGTCTGAGCATCATTATTCCCAACACTAGAAACCATACAAATGTCTATCAACTGATGAACAGATAAACAATAGTAAAGTACTGATACAAAGGAATTTTTTTTGGCCATAAGAAGACATAAAGTGCTGATAAATGCTACAATGTGACTGAACCTTGAGGACCCTAAGCTGGTGAAAGAAACCAGTTACAAAAACTGTATATTATATGATCCCATTTAGATGAAGTATCCAGAATAGGCAAATCCATATATATAGGAAGATAAGTGACATCTAGGAGCTGGCAGATAGAAGAAAGAGGGAATGACTAATAATGGATACAAGGTTTCTTTTGTGGGTAATAAAAATGTTCTAAAATTAGGTAATGGTGATAATTGTACAACTTTATGAATGTACTAAAATCCACTAAATTGTATACTTTTAAATGGTGTGGTTTTTTTGTGGTATGTGGATTATCCTATCTAATAAAGATGGAATATGCTAATTGACCCTCATGCTGTTGCAAAGATGGCAGCACCCACAGCCAATAAGGAGGGAATATGCTAATTGACTGCCCCACTCTCAAAGATGGCAGCGCCCACAGCCACAAGATGGTGGTGCCCGTCCCCTCAGCCCTGCTGGGGTGGCAGGCACACAGCAAGGCCGGTCTCACCCTTAGGTGGGCCCGGCCTTGCCACACACCTGCCTCTGGAGTCCCCAGTCCCCTCAGTCCCCCAGCCACCCAGGGCTGCCCAAGGCTCAGGTAACCAGGGCCGGCTGAGGCTTGCGCTGCAGGCAGGGGCAGCAGCAGAGGTGTGATGGGGTGTCGCCTTCCCCTGATCACCAGGTCACCTCAGGCACCTGAGGGCTCCCGGACTGTGAGGGGGGCAGGCCAGACTGAGGGACCCCCCTCCAGTGCATGAATTTTCATGCACCGGGCCTCTAGTACATTAATAATCTGTTATAAAGAAAATATAATTAGCCATAAGAAATCTACATGAACATTTTAAAAGATTGGAATTGGTGATAAAGAGTCAAAGTCTTAGTCTGTGTTGCCTTGAAAGTAGGAAATTAACTCTACTTCAAGGGAGTGATGCAGAATAGTGTGTGTGTGTCCACGCATGTGTGCCTGTGTCTGTGTGCATGTGCCCATGTCTCTGTGTGTTTATGAATGAGAGAGATATAGTAAGTGAAGATGCAATAGAGTGGCAACAGGGCTTTGATTCTTCTAGGAAAATCATAACTTTTTTCCTCAAAATCATTCACCTGTCTTCTACTCCCACCTTGTTGCCCCAGGGACGTTAACTCCCCTGTCCTTCCTGGCTACACTCATACATGGTCAAGCAGGCAACCAGGGAGAAAGTGAAAAGACATGAAGCCCACATTATGACTGTGGTGGGCCCTTCTACTATAGAAAAAGTTAACATTTTCACTTTATGACTGCATTTGTATAAAGACAGATCTTTTACTATTAAACCTTAAGACATTAACCTCAAAGTTGTTTTTATTTTCTCCTGATTTTAAAAGAAATTAAAGCATTTTTGTGGACTCCTAAAGGTAATCTGGGCCTAGGCACTCTGCCTAATGGATAAGTCGGGGCTGGAGACGTGAGATCAGTGCATGGAGTGGGAGTCCCCGCACAGTGAGTCTCGAGCACAGCGCCCTGGGATGAAGGGATGTGACAGGCAGACATCAGGGGCATCTGCTATCATCTGTCACATGAATATTACTTAAGTCAAATAGCATATCTTCTTATAGCATCTTTCATAGAAAGTCCTTTCTAAAATATTTAGCCTACTCTTCTAAATCACCAACTATATCTTACAACCAGGATGATATGTAATGAGATAAGGTTATATTACCAGACAAAATGATGCCCAGTATTATGTTTTGACATTGTTTATCTACTAGTCTTTAAAAACTACAGAGAAAGTAATTTTTTTTATCTAGCAATATGAATCAATGCAATAAAAGCGACCACTGGAATAATGCCGATGTTGGCGGATGAGATAGCACCTGTGCTGTAGGCTCCTTCCATGGGATTTTAAGAAAAATGCACAGTGTATGCAGTGGTCATAGTTTGACCTGAGTATAATCAAATCTGTGAAATAGGGAAGTGCTTTGTAATAGAGTTTTACTGTAATTGCTTTGTCAGGTTATCAGTCGCATAGTTCTGCACTGAAAAGGAGAGGTTTTTTTCCCGCTGCTTGCAGGTATAGAAGATTGTGGAGGACCAAGTGTCTGCCAGCTAAGGTGGCACTGCCCCAAGGCGGGCTGAACACCCAACACACAGACCCGGGAAGGACCCTTCCGATCACAGGCTAGCGCAGACAAAGTAAGAAATAATCAGCTCACTGGTGTTGATGGGGTGGGGAAAGGGGTTACAAGGAGAAAAGTAACTTCAGAAAAAGTTCATCCTGTACTGGAAGTTTTGAACTAAAAAGAAATGAACTTCACGTGCTTTTGTTAAATTTCCCACCAGTTGCTATACAATCATGAGAAGCCTCTGACAGTAAGGGAAGCAAACTCCTTTCAGGACAGATCTAACTTGATGTGAAATCACTTGAGTGTTAAGAAAATTTAACTGAATGTTGTCTGCTTCTTTCTCCTAAGTCAACCAAAAGTATTAGAGGTTAACAAATTTTAGACGAGAAAAGGACTTTGGCGGCTAATGAGTGCTGCCTTCATATTTTAGGCATTGTTGCCCCTGAGACATTTACTTTGTGAAGATAGTTATATGATGAATATACTTTACATTGTAAATGACATAACGGTTAAACTATAATTTAACCTATCTTAAAAATAAAAGGTACTTTTCTTTAAAATTTTGCAGCCATTCATATTTAGAATGATTAAAATCGCTGTAGGAGAAATGCTTAATTGCTCCCTTATTATAAAAACATGAAGAGAACAATAACTTTTTAAGAATAATCTAGCCCTGGCTGGTGTTGAGCAGTGTTTAGAGCATTGGCTTTTGCACCAAAGGGTTGTGGGTTCTATTCCAGGTCAAGAGCAAATACCTGCGTTACAGGTTTGACCCCTGGCCCGGTCGGGGCACGTAGAGGAGGCAACTGATAGATGAATCTCTAACATCAATGTTTCTCTCTCTCTCTGTCACTCCCTTCCTTCCTTCTACTCTCTCTTGAAAAAGTCAATGGAAAATTATCCTTCTGTGAGGATTTCAAAAAATAAAAATATTAATATTAAATATTCAGATAATATTAAATATATATTAATGTGTTTGTATTGGTAAATACATGGCTAGGCTTCTGCTTTTAAACCCATTCCACATTTAGATTTTCATTCAGAACTGAAGATACATTTTATGAAATCTATAACTTGATTCTCCAAGGATATTGATTATTAACATCTAGTATGAATAAGGATAGATTTGTGCCTCTCAACAGTACAAATTCTTGGTTTTGTTTGGGATATACTAGGAATCTGCAGTCTACCAATCTCCCCAGTCTCCTTTAATTGAGAAAAAGGGAAGAAGAATATCATATATCTTTACGGTTTAGGCAATATAAAGTCCATTTGTATTAAAAAATAAACCCAACTATCTAACTTGTTTCCTGTATCTCTAAGGCAAGAAGCATAGAAAACTGCATACCGATTTCCTAGCTGAGTTCTAGCTTATATTCTGCCAAAAAGTCACTTTCATAGACTTTAGAGATAGATGGGAAATATAATTCATTTTTCTCCCACTAGAATTCATTTTTCCCCACCCCAGGCACAGTGATTTGTACTGAAAGCAAGGTTATACTGTCTTGCAGATATTTTCTTATGAGTTGATTAATTAGCTACTGCAGGTAAGTGGAATTAACAATGCTGGTTTCATATAATTTCTGCAACTTAAAAAAAAAAATTCTGAGATCATTATGAGCTTTTTCTAACATTGTTACCCTACACTTCCAAGGGCATTAAAATCAGCAAATTAAACTCCTTTGTGCCTGAAATATTTCTCTGGCAAGACTTTGACCCACATTTAGCCTGTTTATAAAATGAAGGTTAACTACTGTCTAAATCCTGGTGACTCTTAACTTATACACATACATACAGGTATGCAAGACTTCATCCCCATTTCAAGTCCACTGCGTTTACTAGTACTTATGGGTGTCCTTTGGGAGCTTAATATACTGTATTCCAAGAGTTTCTCCCCAGATGTGATGATTAGAAACTTTATTCTCAGGCACAGAAGCTATTCTTGTCATTGTCTCTGAGAAGTCTCTAAACTCAGGGCAGGGGTGGGAAAGTCTATACCTGGCCTTCTGAGTTAGAGTACAGAAGGCATAGTATCTTGGTCACAATGGTACATAACTAGTACAAATTCTGCCATCCTATAGAAAAAAGCAAAGGCTTCTGAGTGCTAAAGGAGAACATACACATTTCTCTATGCAGTCGGTGCAGAGTCCAATATCTAAGATAATGGTTCTCCAGTATTATCACTAGGCATAAGAATCACCAAAACTTGTATTAGAAATAAAGATGGAGTGACATCATCACGATGGCGACATGGAAGGTTCACAGAAAGAGCTACTAGCAACTATCTACAGATAAAACACTTTGTGAAAATCCCCGAACCTGGAGTTGGAGCTAAAGAAACCCCTTGGACCATAAAAGTTATGAAAAACTGCAGTAGAAGGGTGAAAGGAGTGGTGTCACTTTGCATCACCACTTTCCCCGGCGGGTGAAGCATCACACTGAGGACCTAGAGTGTCTCCAATGGGAAAAGGAGAGCCCAAGGTGGACATCCAGCTTCCCCAGGATTACAGGATGCTTTCAGAAGGTCTACTTGAGTGTTGCCTCACAGGAATCATAGAAGGAGGCTAGGGATCATAGCAACAAGTGCATAGATCTTGAAAGAGTGCATTCCTACTGGCTGTGGCGCCCAAGCAGAGGTCCCAACCAATGGCTGTCCTCATCGGCAGAGCTAAGCTGGTGACCCCACCTGGCCAGTGAGCCCTGTCAGCAGTTATGCTCAGCTTCAGTCACCAGCCTGTCGGCCACTTCAGCTGTGGAGCTCACTCTAGATTCCTGATTGGACAAGGAAGTAAGTCACCAGCTCACCCAACCAGGAAGCCTGGCCAAAGATGCTAGGAAACTTCAGAGCACATCCTATGGTCCACCAGGGCAGAAGCAAGTCAGCATCCCTCCCAACCGCTGAGAAAGGCTGGAAGAGGAAATTGCTACTTCAAATGCACAGGTGTCAATGCGAGGAAATGAAATTTCCATCATGTAGGGATAGCTGTACCCCAGGTTCACCACAGCAATATTTACAATAGCCAACCTATATAAATACCCCAAGTGTCCATCTATGAATTAACAAATAAAGAAAATGTGCTATATATACACACATGGAATATTACTCATCCAATAAAAAGAGGAAATCCTGCCATTTGTGACATCATGCTAAGTAAAATAAGTGAGACAGTGGAAGACAAACATTGAACGATCTTGTATTTATGTGAAATCTAAAACAGCTGAACTCACAGAAACAAAGAATAGATTGGTGGTTGCCAGGGGCTGGGGAAAATAGTGAGATGTTGATCCCAAAAGTACATACTTCCAGTTGTAAGATGGAATACGTTCTTGGGGTATAATGTATAACATGTGACTATCGTTAATGATATGATATTGTAAACCTGAAAGTTTCTGAGAGTATATCTTAAATATTCTCACCACAATAACAAAATAAAAGGATAATCACACAGGTGAAGGTATGTTAACTAGTCTTATTGTGATAATAATTTTGCAATATATATATGTATCAAATCATCACACTACACTGCTTAAACTTACATAATGTTATATTTCAGTTATGTCTGAATAAAGCTGAAAAAAGACAGAGAGGAGGACAGATGATTTTTTCTCACCTGCCAAAGACTGTCAGGTTGGATTCAGGAATATGTTTGTTTTAAATAAATTATATAGGTGATTCTGATTAATGTATTTCACTTTTAAAAAATTATCTTAAATCTCTGATGGTAAAAAGCACTTTTCCTTACACATCTAAGGTTTTCTCTTGAACTAAATAAAGAGCTTGGGAAGAACATGGTGATTCGAAACATTCACTATGCCCTTCAGAGAGTCCAAAGTTAACCCAGTGAGTAGAAAATTGGAATGTTATAGGCCAAGGATATTCCCACTATTCGCCTGAATTGGTTATCCTATAAAAAGATAAATGTTGCATGTAATTAGTCATTAAGTGGTGTATCATGATGTTAATGGCCTCCAATGAATTACATTCCATATATCATGATTCCTTTGTAATGTGATGTCACTACTCTTCCCCTAGAGTTGATTTCTCTAAAACCTCCAATGTAGAATGCCTTCATCACTTGCTTTGACCAATAGAATATTCCCATTTTAGGGATGAGGAAGCAAAGAATTTTAAGTAACTTGCTCAAGGTTACATGACCAGTAAGGAGTAGAGCCAGAATTTAACCCCTGGCAGTATAGATCCAAAGCTCATGTTCTAAAGAAGTATACCAGATTGACATTAAAGGATTGAATCAGCATAGAAAACACCCAAACTAGATGATAGAGTTTTCTAATAAGAAATAGAAAAGAAAGAAAGCTTCAGTGAAGGAAGAGCAGTGTGCCATTTTTCAAATCTAATTCAAAGTTGTTTAAATATTATTACCACCATCAGGTAAGGGTAAGATTTTTCAAAGCTTTTTATGATTGGACTAGAGGCCCAGTGCATGAAATTCGTGCACTGGGGGGTGGGGGTCCCTCAGCCCAGCCTGCCCCCTCTCACAGTCTGGGAGCCCTCAGTGGATGTCCTACTGATGGCTTAGGCCTGCTCCCCAGGGGCCTAAGCCACAGTCTGGCAGCAGAGGCTTGGAGCAGGCACCGTGTGTGTGAGTGTGTGTGAGTGTGTGTGTGTGTGTGTGTGTGTGTGTGTGTGTGAGTGTGTGTGTCCCTGATGGGGGTCTGCCCCCAGCCGTCTCAGAGGCTCGGAGCAGGCACCCCGTGTGTGTGTGCATGTGTGTGTGTGTGTCCACTGGTGGCTGCCCCCCAGCTGTGCCACAGAGGCTTGGAGAAGGCTCCCTGTGTGTGTGTGTGTGTGTGTGTGTGTGTCCACTGGGGGCCTGCCTCCAGCTGCACCATGTAGGCTCAGAGCAGGTGCCCTCTGTGTGTGTGTGTGTGTGTGTGTGTGTGTGTGAGTGTGTGTGTCTCCGCTGGGGGCCTGCTCCCAGCCATGTCAGAGGCTCAGAGCAGGCACCCTGAGTGTGTGTGCATGTGTGTGTGTGTGTGTGTGTGTGTGTGTGTGTATCCACTGGTGGCTTCCCCTAGCCATACAACAGAGGCTCAGAGCAGGCACCCCGTGTGTGTGTGTGTGTGTGTGTGTGTGTGTGTGTGTATCCACTGGTGGCTTCCCCCAGCCATACCACAGAGGCTCAGAGCAGGCACCCCGTGTGTGTGTGTGTGTGTGTGTGTGTGTATGTGTATCCACTGGTGGCTTCCCCCAGCCATACCACAGAGGCTCAGAGCAGGCACCCCGTGTGTGTGTGTGTGTGTGTGTGTGTGTGTATGTGTATCCACTGGTGGCTTCCCCCAGCCATACCACAGAGGCTCAGAGCAGGCACCCCGTGTGTGTGTGTGTGTGTGTGTGTGTGTGTGTGTGTCCACTGGGGGCCTGCCCTCAGCCACACCACAGATGCTTGGAGCAGGCGCCCCTCTGTGTTTATCTCTCAGGCTCCGTGTTGCTCTCTCCCTTAAGCAGCGGCCAGGGTGGGCAGGAAGCTTGGCTTCCTCCATCTCTGGGGGCAACCCAAGCCTCCAGCTCTGTGGCCACTTGGCTTCTCGGCTGTGGCCTCAGCAGAGAAGCCAAGCCTCTTCAGTCTGCAGTCTTCACTTGGGCCGGAGCCTTCAGTCTTTGCTCTGTGCCTGGGTATGCAAATTAACTGCCATCTTTGTTGGGTTAATTTGCATACTCATCTGATTGGCTGGTGGGAGTAGTGGAGTGACACCAATTTGCATGTTTCTCTTTTATTAGTGTAGATTGCTACTATTCTCTATGGTAAGAAATTTTGAATAGTGTAAATGGATTCCAATGCTGGTAATCAAATTGATAAAAATGAGGAGTTAGCACAAGATAACCAAATGGTTGGAACTAGATTATAAATCATTAAATACTACTGAGAAACTACTATGGGAAATTGATTATATGAAACCAGAAGTAAAGGAGGACAGGGAAAGAATAATGTAATTATTGTTCACAAAATTTGAGAGTCAGTGAATACAATAAAACAAAGGGGTTTTTATTGTTGTTGTTATTTTGTTTATTGAGAGTGTGGTAAATAGAAAATATAAGAATAACAAGGAAAAAAATGTACATTTCTAAGAAATGACTACCATTCAGAGAATTTTATTCAGAGAATTACTCTTAAAGTGACGATTTTTTAAAGACACATCATTATGAAATCATCACTTACCATCTTGTTCATATGTAGTGGCTATATACGTGATGACCTTAAACAGGATGCAAACTAATATCCCTGTGTTGCAGAGTCCTCATGATGAGCAGCACAAATACAAATGTGGGGGAGTGGGGGGCAATCCTTCATAACATGCTACCATCTCTCTCTTCTTATGGAAAGTTTTCCAATATTAATGAATTAATATTTGTTGACCAATAACAGTGCACTTGGCTGTATTTAGTTTATGCATGGGTTCACATAAAATACATGATACATAGTCTGTTTCTATTTGTTTAAAAATTACAATGGGAAAAGCGCTCAAACTTACAAATGTCACAAATGTTTCAAGTAAGAGCATCACTGATATATACCCATAAAGAATTTCTGAAGAATTGTTGCTATTAATAGGACTGGGGATATCTTCTAGATTGCTTTTCCCCAATGATAAAATATAGTTTGAAAACATCTTTGTGTATGTTTAAGTACCAAATTGAGAATGGAAAAAAAAAAAGAATAACCTCCAACTTGTATCTAATATATATTTATTTAATATTTAACATGCCTCTGTCTTGAATTTATTTTTTTACTAGTAGCTTTATAAACAATTAAATATATCAGGGTGACATCCAATATATTTAATTGTTTATAGTAGGTCCTCGGGTTACATCGGAGATCTGTTCCTACGGTGCAATGTAATGCGATTTTTGCCATAAGTCGGAACCCACCTACATAAGCACCTACTTCACTCACATGGATCACATACACAGCAGTAATGAAGTGAAACAGTAAAAGAAATTTAAGAGAAAGATAACAATTCCTGACCTTTACTTGTGGTAAATAAATAATAAAAAAACATAAAGCACATATGTACATACGTTAAAATGATGGAAATTTTTTTTTTTTATAAATAAATGGGAGATGGCAACATAACCACAAAACAATGTAGGTCGAGTCTGACATAACTGGAGGACTTACCACCAGGATGCAGACACTCAATGCACAGGCATGAAAATATGGAACAGACTGATGAAACTCAGAGGGAAGAGGGGAGGGAGGAGAGATTAACCAAGGATTTTATATGCCTGGCCTGTGCCCTCTTGCAAGCCGGGACCCCTCAGGGGATGTCAGAGAGATGGTTTTGGCCCAATTCCTGCAGGTCAGGCCAAAGGACCCCACTGGTGCACAAATCTGTGCACTGGGCCTCTAGTTGGTTAATAAGATTATATAAGTTTCAAGTGTACATTTATGTTATATGATCTGCATATTGCATTGTGTGCCCACCACCCAAAGTCAAATTATCTTTAGTCACCACATATTTGACCCTCTTTAACCTTTACCACCCCAACCCTCATTCCTCTGGTAACCACCATAGTGTTGTCTGTGTCTGAGTTTTTGTTGGTTTGTTTTTCTTGTTTGTTCATGTGTAGCATTCAGCTTTATGTCCCACATATGAGTGACATCATATGGTTCTTAACGTTTTTGTAACTGATAATCTTAACTTTCAACTTTTGCATTGTTAAAAAGAAAGTAATAAAAACTAAATTAACTAAAACAAAAATAGGAAGCACTGATTTCTTATTGACTGTTAGTAAGTAGTCTGAGCAGCTAAGGCTAAAGAAGACCTTGAGTACCCAAATCCTTTCTTTGGTAACAAGGATTAATATGGCATGAGTTAGATTTAAAAAGAAAAAAAAAAGAGGAGCAAAAATCAGGTGCCAGGGGCAATTTCTGATGAACAAACAAGTTCAATTCAATCACCAGTGAAAAATCAATGAAGTGAAAATGGACCGCTAAATCACACTCTGGCCATTTCAGAATGTCCCCAAACAACACTTGGAATCCCCATCCATTATCTCCATCTCTCCAGGGAATCTCTCTTCCTCCGCCCTGACTTAGTCATACAAGACAGTATTTTTAAATGTGTAAAGAACTATAAGAATGTTATGGTCCTTATTCCTTCATTAGGCCTGTACATGCTCTAGAAGACTTCTAAAATAATCCAGCAGTCCTCCATTCTGTCAAAAAAAGAAGAAAATATATTCTCAAAGCCATACACAAAGAACATCTGACTTCCTGAGTACTCAGTCCTGAAACATCCTCAAATTCACAGCAGGACATTTTTACCTATAAATTTAACCAGAGATTCTTAACCACATTGATACATGGATCACTGGTAGTCCAATAATTTTTTAAATGAATAAACTAAATAACTGAATAAAAACAATTATATTTAGATATAGATTTTAAAATATAAAAAACAAATTTATTGTTTCTTTATTAATGCCTACCATAAGTTCCAGTAATATGCCTAATATCTACAATAATTTTGAAATGTTAATAAAGGTAAGATATATTTGAAAATGTTTGCAATAAGTTTTTTAATGATATACAAAATCTCTGATTTCTAATAGTATCAAATTCACATGTACTACTGGTACTGCTGTAATATATTATAATCTATGCTGTAATACTTATATTTCCTCTCATAGTACATGGACCTCTGTGTATGGACCCCTGAATCCTATCCACAGACCCTTGGGAATCCATGGGCCTGCACATTCAGTTTTGGAAAGCTCATTAAGCATCATCTGGTATTACTCTGCAAATTGCTATACACATAACATAAACTTTATCAAATTATCATTTTAGTGTACATTTCAGTAGTCTTAAGTATGTTCACATTATTGAACAATCAATATCCAGAACAATATATGCTTTGAAAGCAAAAAGAATATAAAAACTATTATAAGTATGCTTTCCCCTTAGAGTTATGACAATATTTTTGTATTCAAAGTTTTTCTATTGCTTTCAACAAGTTTCTTACCATTAATGGCTTTGGGGAATTTTTGTTTTACTTTTTCCCAGGTTTATTGAGATATAATTGACAAATAAAATTGTATAGTGTGCACTGTGATAATATGTATGCATATACATTATAAAGTGTTTACCACAAACAAGTTAATGATCATGTCCATCACCTCACATAGTTACTATCTTTTTGTGTGTCTGTAAAGTGGGAATGCTTAAGACCTACTCTCTTAGCAAATTTAAAGTGTCCAGTACAGTATCAACTATGGTCAGTATGCTGTTCATCAGATCCTCAGAACTTACTGTTCTTACAACTGAAAGCTGTATTGCAAAGTGTTTACTAAAATAAGGTTACTTAACACATCCTTCACCTCACATATCATTTTGTTGTCGTGATGATGAAACATTAAAGCTCTAGTGTCAAAGCATCATTCAAGTATGTACCATAGTATTGTGAGCTGTAATCACTAGAGTAGTGCCTTAGATTGCCAGACTCATAACTGGATGCTTGTACCCTTTGACCAAAATCCCCTCTTTTCCTCCACTACCCTGGCCCCAGGCAACCAATATTCTACCCTGTTTCTGAGCTTGACTTTGTTAGATTCCACATATAATCGGGACCAGACAGCATTTGTCTTTCTCTGTGTGGCTTATTTGACTTGATGTGCATTCATGTTGTAGCAAATGGCAGAATTTCCTTTGCTCTCAAGACTGAACAATGTTCCCTTGTGTGCTGTGTGTGTGTGTGTGTGAGTGTGTGTATTTCTGGTGTATGCTGTGAGTGTGTCTTTGTGGTCTTTGTGGTGTGTACACACGTTCTCAGCGGCAGACAACTCTGCAGAGCAGGCCCCTGGAAACCATGGTGGCATCCAGGGCTTGGCTGATACTGAGAGTCCCTGCCCTTCATCGCTCCTCGCCGTCTCCAGACATCTCAACTAAGCCAGTCTCCCAGAACTCTTTTCTGTGCACTGGCTCTGTTTTTGCTTCACTGTAGGCTCTTAATTGTTCTTGTATTATTTTTTACGGTTTCATAAATTATTTACCTGTGCTTTTATGTAGCTTCCCAGCATCCTGAGAACAATATTTTGAATTCTTTGTCAGGCAATTCAAGGATCTCCATTTCTTTGCGGTCACTTATTGAAAGTTTACTGTGATCCTTTGTGGTATCATGATTCCCTGTTTCTTTGTGAGCTCTGCAGCCTTGCATAGATGTCTGCTCATTGGAGACATCTGACTTTGGTAAGGAAAGACCTTCACCTGTAGGTGGGGCAAGCTGGAACATGTTGTGACCCCAAGTCCAGGGATACAGGGTATCAAGGACAGGGGTTGTGGCAGGTACAGTTTCAGGGGGGCGTGTGGTATCTTATTGGCTCAGGCAGCTGGAGGTCACAATAGGGACAACTGAGTGATCTCTGACTAGAGCAGCACAGGGTGTGCAGTGGATACAAGGGATAGTGGGATCCTAGGCAGTCTTTTCATGTCCAGTAGTTAGACATCGGGGCAGGCGCCAATGGTGGCCAGAGCTGGGCTTGTGAATACACACTTGGCTGGGGTGGCTGGCTGCAGGGGCTAGCAGCAAGTCTGTGCAGCAGTGCAGGCCAGTGACAGGAATCCTGCAAGAGTCTGTGGAGTCCTTGGCTTTCAATGTGCACTTGCATTTGCACCCAGAGGTTATCCTCCAGAATGCCTACAGGGGTCAGCCCAGGCAGCCCACACTGGCATTTTGCACAGATACGGCTGCACTGCATAAGCCCAGCCTCAGAGGCCAGTTTGCCTTCCTGGTGAGGATCCTGGGCTCCAGGAGGAGATGGCAGGGAGGGAGCAGTAAAGGCCTCAGGCTGCTGGTGTCTGCTAATTAAAAAACCTATAGGGTGAACATCTCAGCAGCAAAATCGGCAGAAGGGCTCACAGTGGCTGGCAGCATTGGCTTTGGTTTCTTCAGTGGCAAAAGCTGCTGGGGTCCTCTGCTGGGGTCCAGGCCTAGGCCTTCAGTGATGAAAGTTGTGGTCCTTAGCGGTGAAGGCGTGTTGGGGTTCTATGCAGAGCAGGCCACTAGGAAGCATGGTCACCCCCACCACGTACTCCTTTTGGAAGACTTCTATTCCTCCTTGTTCCCAGGCATTTCTTGATGTCTCAGCTTTGCTGATCTCTGGATTGAGCAAAACTGAAGCAGATCCTTCATGCAGGGCCCCAAAAGGCTGGGGAACCGGGTCACACACTTCACTCTCCTTTTACCTTGGGTCAGGGAGTGCCCTGTGGCTCTGAGCAGTGCCAGTCTGAAGAATGGAATGAAGCAGGCAAAATGGAAATGTTTCTCCAACACTTTTTGTTTGGTGATTCTTGGGTTTTTGCTCCACTGTGTGGCTAAAGCTTCTTACTAGTCAGCTTCCTCAGAGCTATTTGTGTTTATGAATAGCTGTCTACTTGTTCTTTATTGAGGGATGGAGTAATTATTCTACTCCACCATGTGGGTGACAGCCTGTAGAATCTTAACTGGAATCTTGAACCCTTCCAGGTGTATTTTTGTTCATGGATAACTGTTTGTTTATTTGTTTGTTTTGCTGTTGTTGTTGTTTTGTGTGGGAAGAAGGCTAGTATCTTCTGCTCTGCCATCTTGCGATGTCACTCTGTAGGTCGATTTCTTATCACATCAAATGACTTGGACTCTTCTATTGTTGCCCCATTTTTCCACGTAATAAGGAACTTATGATTACATAGAGTGCATCTGGATAATCCAGGATAACCTCAGTATTTTATGGTCACCAGATTAGCATCCTTAATTTCGTCTGAACTCATATTCCTCTTTCTCATTTAAGGAAACAGATTTATAGATTCCATAGATTAGGGTGTAGATATCTGTGAGCAGGAGTAATTATTCTGCCTACCATATCAGTTCTTCTGAAGATTTTAAAATTCCAATCAATTTTTCTTTCTGAAAACATCCAAGATGGAAAAATTTTAAAGGCCAGTATGGTAAATTACTGTTTTTTCTTTCCATATGTAAATAGTCAAGCCAAATCTAATTGAGACAAGTCTTATTTTGTGATCAAAAATCATCTTTCTTTGATCAAAAGAGGGCTTACTCTAGAGAACATCTTTGTGATTCAGTTATAAACTATGCATCATCTACAGCATACCTTTCTGGATTAACAGATTCTAGCCTTGTTCATTGTCTTTTGAATGATTTTGCACTTTCTTGTAAATTGCAGGTAACTGATGGCTATGCAAACTGTCATGCCCGGTGGAGATTCAATTGACTTTCAGTCAGTTTTGGCACTTTCTGGTAAATTGGACAGGATTCAATTACATTATCCAAATTATCAATTCCTAACAAATTTTTAATTTTAGCAATTTTCCCTTATATCTGTCTATCATCCTCCAAACTTACTTTTTTCAATATTTTTCCCTCCTGTCTGACTCAGTTTCATGGAGAATTATATAACTATCCAGAACTCAATAGTGGCTTTGGATTGCCTTGGGGGTGGTTCCTTTCCTGAAGAGTGGCTACTTGATATAAATTTAAAGACTCACCACTACAACGGACTATGCATGTATGGTAGGCAGTTAGACAGTCATGATCGAGCAAAGACAATGGGCCAGGTACAGAAGTTCAACAGGGTGGAAAGCCCCTGGTGCCTAGCAATGGGTAAAACTGAGAAAACAAGAACCTTACCTCCAGGGTAAACCTTCCTCCCCTAGCATATCACTAGTCATGCAGTGTAGACCCTCTGACCTATCATATCTCTGGACATGTGGTTTGGATCCTCCCCTAACTACACTTCCCATGGCATGTCACTAGTCATGCGATAGAACCTCTAGAGGAAGAAGAAGTGATTGAAAAGTAGACTCATGTGACTCCCATATGGGCCCTTGCAGAACCACTCCCTTAAGCATTAACTTTGAGAAATAACATCTAGGCCTCAGTTGTGTTTCAGCTCCAGGCTCAGAAAAGCAGCAAACCAGACAAGTGATGCCACGGCTGACATCAGGACCAGCTTCAATGACTAATGACTCCCCCTACCCTGGTGCCAACCAATCAGTGGACGCCACAACCCTAAAGGACACACCTGGAAAGCAGATGAATATTCTATTGAGATCCTCCCCTGGGACATCCCCTTTAATCCCCACTTTTAAAAGCCCTTAGGACAGTGGCTCTCAACCTTCCTAATGCCACAACCCTTTAATACGGTTCCTCATGTGTTTTGACCCCCGAACATAAATTATTTTCGTTGCTACTCCATAACTATAATTTTGCTACTGTTATGAATCAGAATGTAAATATCTGATATGCAGGATGTATTTTCATTGTTACAAATTGAACATAATTAAAGCATAGTGACTCATCACAAAAACAACATGTAATTATATATGTGTTTTCCAATGGTCTTAGGCGACCCCTGTGAAAGGGTCGTTCAACCCCCAAAGGGGTCGTGACCCACAGGTTGAGAACTGCTGCTTTAGGATGAAGGACCTCTCTTTCTCTTTCTCTTTCTCTCTCCCTCTCTCTCTCTCTCTCTCTCTCATGCCGGGGCCTTTCCCCACCACCTTCCCCCAGGTGCACTTTCCTTGCATTTCTCTTTCTCCTAAGCTCCAAGGGTCCTTCTTTTGCCTTTGTAACTTGTTTCCTGAGCCTATTCCTTCTATGGCTCATTTCTTCTACCTCTGTGACCGTCTAAAAAACATTCTCTTTAGTTTGAGTCTTGCCTCTGAATTCTTTCTTAGCCAGAACTCAGGTACCAAGGTTGCTTAACAAAGGTCCCAACACTGGTAACATTCTGGTGCCATTTTGTAGCCAACACATGGACCAGCGTTCTTCCTGGACAAGCTGCCATCTTGGCAACGAACCACGTTTGGCCAAATACTCGGGTCATTCATGCAAGAGGTAACCAAGACTGTGGTCAGCATCGCTGAGAACTTCAACTTCCCAGCTCAGTTGCTTCCAAAACTCCATTATCCATGCTGCCTACCCTCTGGCAGCCTCTTAGCATTCACTGCCCTGGTTAAGCTCAGAGGTCAACATTAGGCTCTAATATAGACTTGTATTAATATTTTTTCCTTTTACATTTTAGACATCCCCTTTGTGAGATGATTGATCTCCAGGACAGCAAACATTTATCACTGTAAAAGTACTCAACTTTAAACACTTGCCAGATAACTAAACTAGTTTTACAGAAAAAAACCCCACCAATAAGTATCCTCCTGAGACTATTTCTTACATCACTCAGGAGCTTTATTATCAAACTCAGAGTTGTTTATCGATGAACAACATTTGTGTTAAACAAAAGGGAGGATTGAATTTTATCAGGATCCCCATGAAGATCACAAATGACTTGCTTGTTTACTGCCTTTTATAAAACCCCAGATCCCCTTCCTTTCATTTGAGACACTCCTCATTAACCAATGTTTCCGTAATACTTTGGCTTTCACAATCCAAGCCAATATAACAGGTTTTGTTTTTGTTGTTGTTCAACTATCCCTCCTGGAACCATTTGTCCTGCTATTCTTTTCTAGATTGTTGTTTTCTAGGCATGCTAAAATACATTTATTTTAGGACGTTTGTTTACTAACACCCTGGAAATTCCCTTTGTTTTGCCCTTGCATTAGAGCTATTACTTCCTGAAGCTCAAGTTTTCCTTTCTGTTGGTTCATTCTCTTATTTACATGCTCTAGGAGCTCCAGGAACTTGGAGACTTTCAGTGGCTAAATATGCTTTTACTCTAAGCTGGTATAGCAATCTAGATTTAATCAGGAGAGAAACTACATGTAAATTAAATAGGAGAAGTTAAATACAGAAAACATGTACCCATATGAAGAGTAACTATAAGATACAATAAACTATATGGTAGCATAGGAATGAGAGAGAGTCCCTAAGAAGGACAAATGTGGAAAGGGTTTTAGATCTCCCTAGGCAGCAGTTCTCAACCTGTGAGTCGCGACCCCTTTGGGGGTCGAACGACCCTTTCACAGGGGTCGCCTGAGACCATCCTGCATATCAGATATTTACATTATGATTCATAACAGTAGCAACATTACAGTTATGAAGTAGCAACGAAAATAATTTATGGTTGGGTCACAACATGAAGAACTGTATTTAAAGGGCCAGAAGTTTGAGAACCACTGCAGAAAATGTGTAGTTCAACACACTAGATAGCCAAGAAATTTGTGGATTTTGCCGGGCTTGTCTGGTCTGCAGTCACTGGACAAGCAACACATAACCTGCCAGAGTAAGGTGGGGAGCAGGAGCAACTGGTGGGAAGGGAATGCAGTGAAACTCAAAAGTGGTAATATTTTTATACATCCATATAATATGTTTGCTTTTTACTGGATTTTTTTGAGATAGATATTGAAACTCCTAGACTGAGCCTCTAATTTTCTTATTATTTCTCTCCCATATTCCAATGGACTTTGTTGTTGTAGTTATGCTTACTTGAATATTTCTTTAAATGTGCTTTCATACTCTGAATTTCCTTGCCAAAATATAAGTTCCATGAAATTAGACACCTTTATTTTGTTCACTGATGTATCTCAATTGCTGAGAACAGAGTTAGTATAATTAAGTCCCATTCTTATCATTAATGCTTGTCCAACCTTGCAGAACCTGTTTCCTGGAATACTTCCATTTACAGAGGTCATAAACCATGAACCATACACAACCCCCAGAGGGGGTTGGCAGCACTGGTGCCAGCCAGGCCAGGCCTTTGGGTGTAATATCACTTCCCCATTCCAACTCATGTAGTTTGCAAAGCCCACAGAAAGTCCGGAAACCTAGTCCATATTTGGGAGACAAAGAAACTAAGGGGATAAAAGGGAAAGCTCCCCCCACATTCAACGCTCAGGCTCTGGAGACTGACTCCCCTGAGTCACCACACTAGTGCATCTGCAATTCTGCAATGAAGGCGTCCCTTTCTGAATCCTCTGAGTGCCCAGTTGATTGTTCTCCCGCACCACCTGGCAGCTTATCTGCAGCATTTGGACTCATTAATTGCATATTTTAAGTATATTTCTTTCCTCTGTATTAATTGTTTCCTTCAAAATATCTTCTTTTCATGATATATTTTGCTTTCTCACAGGTAGCTTTGATGTTTCTTTAAATAATTGGTGGTCCTTGACTGGCCAATAAAGCCTACCATTAAGTACTGTGTATGGGATTATGGGCAGGTAAAATTCACTATTAATAAGTTAAGGAGTCTTGTCATCAATAAGTATGGGTTCTTGTCTCCTGATGTAAAATAATTTAGACCAGGGACACTGATAAAAGCAAAGGCAGATGTATTGAGGCTCTGCAGAGGATGGGAACACTGAGACAGGGCCTCAGGTTGTGTGCACCGAATGTGGGTCTTAGGGATCCTTATTCCTTGGGAACACGGAAGTTGCTGGTGATATGCAGTCAGGGTTTCGGTTGTCTGGCTTTTCTCCTTTGAGGAATGCTGGGTCCCACTGAAGCCCAGGTACACATCAGTAAAGTGAGGCATTCTCAGATTGTGCAAGACTATTTATGGGATGCAGGAAGGGACTTTCCCAACCAGGTATTGAGTTTGTGTCCGGGGTTTGTGGCTTGACTTTAGCTCTGAAAAACAAACTCCAGAGAAGTCAGGGTAGTTCCTGGACTATTGCTTTATAGCTATCTATTGATAACTGCCATAGTTCTGGTAGGACTTAACTTGATGGCAATTTGTTCTGCTAGGGCTTGACTTGATGGAACAATTTTGGAGAACATTTTGCTCTACCTGTTCCAGTCTGAAGGAAATGGAAAGCAATAGAGCTGCGGAGAGGGGGAAAGAATCCTGTTGAGGTCTGCTGTGTAAGTCACATTCCCTAATTTAGGTTACACAATGCATATTACTGAAATCAGCTTAATAAATAATGCAGGTCTTTATTTTGAATTCTGCTTGTGTTCTTTTTCTATAACTTCCTACAAAGGGGAAATTGGCAGGACTAATTTCTAGGAACAGTCTCAGCCTCTGACTCTATTATCCTAAAGTCATTAAAATATTTCCTAATAACACCTAGTAAACCACAATAAAAATTTTTAAAAAACAATGTTTTGCAGATTTACAGCTTCATCGCAGAAGGTACATGGTTGTTTTCTGGTGCTATTAAAAGATATATGATATATGTACTAAAGCTCAAAAAGTCTGGGTCTGAATGCAGATCAAGGGACATTAAACATAGATGGTACATCGCTATAGGCTGAATGTTTGTGTCTCCCCATAATTTATATATTAAATCCTAATGGGATGATATATGGAGTTGAGGCCTTTGGGGTGATTAGGTTATGCAGGTGGATTCCTTATGAATTGGATTAGTGCCATTATAAAGAGGCCCCAGAGAACTTCTTTGTCTCTACCGCCCTGTGAGGGCACAACTAGGAAACAGCAGCATTCTATGAACCAGGAAGTGAACTCTCACCAGACACCGAACCTGTCAAGTCAGACTCCCCAATCTCTAGAATTGTGAGAAATACATTTCTATTGTTTATGAACAACTCAGTCTATGGTTTTTGTTGTGTTCTGTTATAGTAGCTCAAAAAGAATATATATATATATATATATATATATATATATATATATATATATATATTACACAGTATAAGATATATATTATATATCATCCCTTGGAAATCAAGTGTGATTCAGAAGCTTTAGTGCCTAGAAGAATGGGTGAATGTGGGTGTCATTCAAAAAGAGACTACAGTTGAAGAAGCAGGTTTCTTTCAACAGAGCAGGTGAATTTGAAGCCCTTTGGAACATGTAAATGCATATGTCCCAAAGTTGAATGAAAATAGGTAGAGAAAATATGAACTAGAGATACCCAATTAAGTCTCATTAGCATAGGAACAAGAATATCAACTTCTTCAGGAAATCATTTTGGGTTTCTGTAAGTAGAGATAAATATTTTCTCTTCTCCCATTTATTTACATGTTTATTAGTAGAGACATAATATGATACAACTGTTGTTTCAAAATCATTAAATTTAGAATTTCTCATGACAGTAGAATCTTATTTTCTGTAGTTTTTGTTATTTTTGTCTGAGTTTCCAAAAACATCATGTTTGAATTGTCCCTTACAATCATGAATTGAACAAAAGAATAAGAAAAATCTAGTTTATGATAGGTGATTTAATATGTAACTTATTTGAATACTATAAGCAATATTTCCTTGAGAGACTTCTAAGATCATTTTTATTCCAGTGATCAAAACTGTTATTTAGCAAGATTGACATGTCTACTATTGAAAAAAATTACAATTACAAATTAGTCTCATTTCAATATTCTACAGTAAATAATGGTTCTGTGTTGCACAGTCCAGAGTATTAAATAGGAACTATTAAAAAACACTTAGTATTGATATTGTAGATTAGTTTCTTAATGCTGCTATAACAAATTACCACAGACTTAGTGATATTTACTACCTTATAGTTCCAGAGCTCAGATGCCCAACCTAACTTTTTGGAGCTAAAATAAAAGTGTCAGAAGGACTACATTCTTTTTGGAGGTACAAGGGAAAAATCCGTGTTCTTGCTTTTTCTGGATTCTAGAATTCCTTAACTCATGGTTCCTTCTGCCACCTGTAAAGTACATCACTTCAAACTCTGATTAATTTATCACTCCATATTTTGCTTTTTCTAACCTTCCTGCCTCCCTTTTATAAAGACTTTTGTGATTTCACTGGGCCCTTCTAAATAATTCAGGATATCTTCCTACTTTAAGATCCTTAATTTAATTACATCTACAAAATTCCTTTTGCCATGTAAAGCAGCATTTTCAGAGGCTGGGATTAGGACTTGGACATCTTGGGAAGGGAGCCTTATTCAGCCTACCATATTTCATTTTTAACTACATTTAAGTTTTCTAATTTAAGTAAAATTCTACTTAATATAAATTGTCTAGATATTCTTCTTTCTTCCTACCTCTATAATTTTTAGAGGCTGATACCTACAGACCCGGACCAGATATGGCAGGAAGATCCAATGATACAATGCCTTACTATATCTCATTCTTAGCTTTTTGAACCAATACTCTCACTCTTATAAAAATAAAGGAGGTGATTGGTTGAGTATCTTGTCTTTAGTTTGTAGAATTATTCATTTGTTTATTCCTTTAACAATACTATGAAGTTTTAGTATGTCAGAATTATAGGGCTGAGAATGCAACTGTAGCAGATATATTATTATATTCAAGACACACATGCTCAAATGAAGAATGTAGTTCTATAGATCAAAGTTATGTTGTAGTATAATCTTACCTAATAATAGAAAAACATGTAAATTGACCATCCCTCTGCTACACTCACCAACCAATCAGGAGAGTATGCAAATTAACCCAACAAAGATGGTGATTAATTTGCATATGTAGGCGGGAAGTGGAGGAGCGAAGGCCTGGGTTCCAGGTGCTGGAGGAAAACTGGTGCTGGCAGCCAGGGCAAGGGAAGGCCTATTGCATGAATCACTTCATGCAAAGGGCCTCTAGTTAATACTATAAGTATGAAAAAGTCAATTTTTAGCCTATTTATCATATTTTTGTTTCTTTTGATTTTTAAAAAATATTTTTATTGATTTCAGAGAGGAAGGAAGAGGGAAAGAGAGACAGAAACATAAATGATGAGAGAGAATCATTGATTGGCTGTCTCCTGCATGCCCCCTACTGAGAATTGAGCCCACAACCTGGGTATGTGCCCTGACAGGAAATCAAACCATAACCTCCTGGTCCATAGGTCGATGCTCAACTACTGAGCCAAGCTGACTAGACTTTCTTTTCATTTTGAATCTTTGTTTTCAGTAAGCTGTATATAATTTTTGATATTCACATTTGTTTAAATATTTCCTATAGAGGATTTATCTTTTTTCTATGAAAATAATGTCTGTAAAAAGTAGAAACTATTTATTACCCTAGCATAAAATGTATCTATGCCTCTTGCTTAAATATTCATGAATTGCATATGTGAGTTATTGCAGCCATCTTCTATTGTGTGTCACCATTGCTACCCTTGAAATAACAGTGACTCATAGAGTCAACTATTTAGGACATATTAAGAAAGTAGGAGGACTCCTACAGGGAAAGTTAACAGCTTATGTGTACCTAACCCTCACAATCAATTCAGATGATTGTTGTGCTCCAACCAACTGTACATTTGGCTGAACTGCTCAACACCTGTCCCAGTTTCTGTCACTCCTGCTGAGTGTGTTTATGCTTGAATCACTTCACAGATTAATTATTGCAATTCCTTAATGTTTTGTCTCCAAAAGAAGCTTTAAGGATACAGGGAAATGTACACAGATTCAAATGCTATAGTGAGGTAAGTAAATATATATAAACAAATGCATTGAAAAACTAAACTTTCACTTACAATCAAATAAACAAGAAAGCAGTATCTTCTATTATCATCAGTTGGGATTATTTGATTGCAAGCAGTAGAAAATCATTCTATCCAAATCAAGTAAAATAGATTCTATTGAAAAGATATTTGAAACACAGAATCAAAGGGATACTGAAAAATCAGAATTAAAATTATAGAAACTAAGGTATGTCTAGAGTCCAGAAAGTAGAAATAAAATAACATTCCCATAGTAAAGTGATTATAATAATCAGTGTCATATTCTGGGATGAGTTAAAAACCCACCATTTTCAGTCTCATTGTCCTTCTGCTCATGATGCATTTTGGGGAAGTAACATGTTAGTCAAACATAGAAAACATGCATTTGGTTAGAGGATGTAGAGGGAAAAGGACATTTCTCTAAATGAAAAATGAAATTGGATAGGGTAAGGAAAAGTGAACTCTAGACATTGAAAATATATTAAATATTTGCTATATATATATATATATATATATATATATATATATATATATATATTCCTACTTCACTGTGAAAATAAGTGATGCTTAATTACTTATGTGATATTTATAAAGTTTGAAAATATCTTAACATGACTTCCAGTTTAAGCTTAGAAGATGTCATGAACTATAAAAGGAAAAGCTGGACATGCAGCAAATCAATGACTTATATTAATTCATCAAGTAACAGATGGCTGTTTTAAGAAAGAGACACCTGCAGGGAGAGACAGGAGCTCAGGATTTGCTACCTGAGGAAGATACCACTGGGCAACATAAGATTTGATAGAAATGTTAAACTAGAAATTTTGACAAATTTCTACAGGATGAGTATAAGCTAGTGAGAGAGTAAAAATCTCTTGGGAGATGCAATAATAGGGGGATTCCCATTCTTTTCAAGGCTTTTTCCTCCAGGAACTCCACCAGGCTCTCATGTGGAGGATTTCTGGGGCTGAGGGGCAGGGCTGGAAGAGGGCATAGAGGGGATAAATGGTGATGGGAAAATTAAAGTAAAATAAAATAAGAATCCTGATAAAGCTCACCAAGTGAGGGTGGAGATTGAAGTTCTTCTCCCTGGGAGTAAGGCTCAATCCACAGGGAGTAAAATAGAGATTGAAGACACAGGCAAAATCCCATCACAGGAGGAGGAAAGGAACCCCGCCCAGCCCCAGTCTCCCTGGCTTGCTGCAGCTACCATAACAAAATACCGTAGACCGAGAGGCTTAAGCAAAATAAAGTAAGTTTATTCTCTCATACCTGTGGAGCCTAGAATGCCAAGATCAAGGTGTCATGATGAGTAGTTCCTTCTGACACCCCTCTCCTTGGATGGCTACCTTGTCCTCAGTGCACATGTATCCATGGTGTCTCTTTGTGTCCAAATTTCCTTTTCACATAAAGATACCTGTCAGATCAGATTAAGGCCCATCCTAACAGCCTCATTTTAACTTAACTACTTCTTGAACAGCCCTATCCCCAGTCACGTTCTGAGATACGGGAGCTTAGGGCCACACATATGAATTTTGAATGTGATCGGGCACAATGTAGCTCATAACACTGAACTAAGAAAGAAGAAGAAGAAACGTCTTACTCTGCAGAGAAGAGTACCTCAAGAAATGGAATGAGAACACGAGATCACCTATTGCAACTAAAAAAATAAATGGGGAGAATAAAAAAACTATACCTGTGGAGGGAGACATCCACATTTGCAAAGGACACACTCAGGAGACACGGGCTGGTTATGCACTCCAAAGACTAAGGCTTGCTCAGTACATTAGCACATGCTCCCCTGCTCTACACCCACCACCACACTGACAGTCTCTGGCAACAATGCAGTGGCTTCCAGCTGGGAGACCTGGGAAACAGAGGTGATCTCTGAGGAGCATCTTAGGAAAAAAAAAACCCAAAGCCAAGTGTGGATAAAAAAATGTCACTAAGGGAATCCAAGCCTTACAGAGCCCAGAGCAACAACAGACTTCAAATGCAAGGATTACTTCAGACCGGATTAACACAAATCCTCACTTTACAAGCCCATTAACTCCCTATCTTTTTTCCGTATTTAACATGCTCAGCTTTCAACAAACAGCTATAAAGGATGCCAAAGGAAAGGAAAAATGTTTGAAAATACAAAGTAATGATCACAAAAAGACTCAGATATGGTACAGATATTGATATTAGAAGATTTTAAAATAACTATAATATGTTGAAGGCACTAATGGAAAAGATAGTCATACATGCTAGATCAGGTAGGTAATGTCAACGCAAAGATGGAATCCATCAGGAATAATCAAATAGAAGTACTAGAAATTAAAAACAGTAACAGAAATTTTAAAAAATGACTTTGATTGTCTCATCAATAGGCTCAAAAAGCCAAGGAAAGTTTGAGTTAATTTGCAAATAGGGAAATAGAATTTACACAATTTGAGATGCAAAGAGAAAAAAGAATAAAATAAAAATACACCAAAAACAACAGAGCATAAATGACATGCAATATAATAGCAAATTGAATATAGCATATATGTAATTGGAACACTAGAAGAAAAAGGAAGTGCAAACAGAGCAGAAGAAATATTTGAGAAATAATGGCTTTAAAAAATTTAAAATTAGTGACAGACATCAAACCACAGACACCAAAACAGATAGAACACCAAGGAGAATAAATAGCAACACAGGAAACAAACCAGGCATATCATATTCAAACAGAAAACAAAAGAGAGAAAGAAAATTGTGAAGGCAAACAGGGGAAGGGTGGGTGACGGGGTGTCCTTAAATGCAAAGGAAAAAGATAAGAATTTCAAGAGACTGATCACTGGAAACCATGAAAGAAAGTAAATAATGGAATGAGATCTTTAAAGTTTTTAAATTAAAAAAAGAAAAAACTTTCAACCCAGAATTCTCTATTCAGAAAAAAATACACTTAAGAATGAAGAAGAAATAAAAAGTTTCCGGGGGGCAGGGGTGGGGGGGCGGGGTGGGAAGCTGATATAGTTTATTGCCAGTGGACCTATCCTTGAAGGAATGAATATAAAACAATCTTTTTTCTTCTATTTAAATTGCTCTAAAAGGTAGCTGACTATTTAAGGCGACAGGACATTGTATTATTTTTATAGCATATGTAAACACTTCATTAACAGAGAGACTTTTTAACTATGACCTAAATTCTGTGACTACCTACTGGTAACCCTAAAATGGCAACAATGGGTAAGGGGGAGAGATCAACCAAAGGACTTGTATGCATGCATATAAGCCTAACCAATGGACACAGACACCAGGGGGTTGAGGGCATGAGTGGCGGGGGCGGGTAATGGGGGATAAGGACACATATTGTAATACCTTAATCAATAAAGAAAAAAAGTCAAATAAAATGGCAACAATGGGAAGATATTTTCTTGACTTGATTGGTTAATATAAATTTATAATTTGCTTCAGATTGATTTTGAAAGCTTTATTTCATTAGCTTCGTCCCCAAACATTCTGATGTTTTCATTATAATTACATCTTTCACAGTGTACCTTTGCAAATGTGACTCTCTTCAAACCACACATAACCATTTGGATAGAGTCTACACTCTTTAGCATGTCACAATTAACAGAGGATTTCTAAAAAGCAACTTGTTGAATTTCTATGTCATTCTTAGTAAAAGCAATTTAACCTCTTTCAGTCAAATGAAGTGAGCACTTCATTATAATATATACAAATGTGTGGTAAATGAAATGATAAAAGAGGCATCATACAATACACATTTTAAGCAGTTTGATTAATATATTGATCATTTAGAAACAATTGCAGCCCTTCCTTTCTATCCAATTAGCATACATCTTGGTTAATTTGTGCTTTATTGAAAACATAATTATAAAGCAATTATGAGAACTTAAAATATCATTAACTTTGTCCTCCATGGATTTAACAACTTAATAAGACTCATCTAAATTTTGGAACTTCCCTTTAAAATCAGCCAACATATAAAAGAAAACATATACACACAATCAGTAGCACTTGTTCATCTCTTAAATCATTTCCCCAAAAGTATCTTATATGGTTTGTCACTTTTAATGTTTTTCTGATCTCCAGTTTTTTTAAAAAAAATTATTAGCATTCCATTGAACATTTGACTGGATTTTTTTCTTTACATTTCTCAAGTTTGCTATGTATAAGTAATTGTCACTATATTCGTATATTTATTTGATATGCATATACATAGCATAAGTTGCTGTGGAATTACTGAACTGAGAAAATAGAATCTGTTAGCATTGGTAGAAAAATTAGATCATTGATTTAAAAAAACTTGAAGTTTTAGTCTATTGAATCAGATTTTAAGTTTTGAATTTTCTTGATTTTTTTTCCTCTCAACTTTAACATATTCACATCTTATGGAAAGGAAAGAATATTGAATAAAATTAACTATGCAACTTTAAAGAAAAATAAGACAGTTTTTCTTTTCTGTTTTAGTTTGTGGAAATTAATTGTATCAGGCTGCAATTTAATGATGGGTACTAAAGACATGTTATTTTGCTATTCTTCAAAGTCACCAAAACTAGCCCCAAATAAGAAAAATAGAAAGAGAAATAAAACTCTCTTGGAACTGGTAAGTGGTAATAACACATAAACCAGAATCTGATATTACTGCCAAATATTTCAAATATGAACAAAAAACAAGGGACCTGCTGAGAAAAAGCAAATTCTTCTCATGCAATTGTTGAAACGAATGCTTTTTTAAAACAAGTGTTGTAATTTCTTAAAACCTAGAGTGACAAGATCAACATCTGGGGACATACTAGGTGTTTTCACAACATACCATGCAAAACAATCATACCTTATAATATGTGCATGGTGTTATGTTTATGACAAATTTTACTGATGCATATATCCAGAGAGAAGATTTATGTTTTGAAATACAAATATATTTATGTTTTTTTAAATATATTCCTGGATGAAAGATTTTTTTTTAAATTTATTTATAGCTTCATGCTCCCTCTCTGCTTTTCCCTAATTTTATTAGTTGTTTTCTTACTCAGTTTAGCTCTTTTTTGCCCCAAAGAACAGGTGGATTATACTCAGTGCCTCTTATTTAACAAGGCACAGGAATATGCAATTCATGTTATAATGATATCCATCAAAAAAGTTAAAACATAATAATGGCAGTACTTAGCGGGCTCATATCAGTTATCTGAATATCTCACTGAGATGGAAGCGCTCTCCCTCTGACAAATGAGGTGTCTACATTTTATTGTCTGTTTTCCTCCTGCTTCTGTGCATGTTTTTGATTCCAAGCAGCTTTTCAATATCTGGTTCATTTGTATTTACTAATGAAGTTTTAGTCTATGTTAGAACCTCAAGCACTTAAAAAGTCATAGCAATTTGCATCATGCCAACATATCTCCAAGTTTTCATTTTAAAGTGGCATCTTTAAAATCGCTACAGTACAGTATGTTCTTCGACTGGCATTAATTTTGGCACAGGCTCAGAAACAGTTTCCTTTGTGATTGAAGTTGGATGTTACTTTGGTTTTGGCTTTAAAGCTTCTTCTGGCCTATATTTTGTCTTCCTAATACATTCATCTCAGCCAGGCTTTCAAGCTACTGAAAACTTATCTGGGTAGTTTTTGTTTAAATTAACCCTCATTTTAAGTTAGGTTTCATCTTTTTTTATGTTTTTATTGATTTCAGAAAGAGGAAGGAAGAGGGAGAGGGATAGATGGAAACATTGATAAGAAAGAAGCATGGATCATCTGCCTCCTGAACACCCCCTCCTGGGGATCAAGCCTGTACTCCAGGCATGTGCCCTGACCAGTAATTGAACCAGAGACCTCTACCTCCTGGTGCATGGGTCGACATTCAACCACTGAGCCACACTTGCTGGGCAGTTTTATCTTTTAAGACTAAGATTAGAGATGCTTTACAATATTAGATAAAGGGAGTTTTTCCTCAGAAACTATATTTGTCTGTTAATATTTAAAATGGTTAATTTTTATCTCAGGAGTTTAATAGTATATAATGACTTTCTTTTTTGCAATTCTATTATTTTCTTTCTTTCTCTTAATTTCTCTTTTTCTGTCTTCTTTATACTTTAGCATTAGAAGCAATCTAAACTGATTTAATGAACCATATCAAAAATGATGATAGTTAAAAAGGGAACTTCTGAAGTGAAGGAAAAAATTGGAGAGTACTAAATTTTTAAAAAAAAAACAGGCTTTTAACTCCCCCTCCCCCAAAAAGGGTACATATTTTTATTTCTAGCACTTTTTTTGAAGAAACTTTTATTTTTTATTTTTAAAAGTTTTAAATTACAGTTTACATTCAATATTATTTTAAATTAGCTTCAGATATCCAGCATGTAGGTTAGCCAATAATTTACTTTACAAACTGATCCCCCGATATTTCCAGTAGCCAACTAGCACTAAGCATAGTTATTATAATATTATTGACTATATTTTCTTCAACATTTTCCTGGACCCATTTAATTACAACTTGATATTAGCACCTAAAAATATTATCAGTAACAACAATTGTAACAATTGTATAACAAACATCAAAAACAAATTTTATTGCCCTGGCCAGTGTGGCTCAGTTTCTTGGGCATCCTCCTTTATACTGAAAGGTTGCCAGTTCCATTCCCAGTCAGGGTACATACCCAGGCTGTGGGCTTGATCCCTGAAAGGGGGGTGCAGGAGGCAGCCAGTAGATGTTTTATTCTCACGTTGATGTTTCTCTCTCTTTCTCCCTCTCTCTTACTCTCTTATTATATGCTGGTATTATTCATTTTCCAGAGATATGCCCATATTTTCTAGTTCTAACTGAATCTAAACATTTATGTCTATAATTTTGGGCTACGTGAGTTATCAGGAAATAGTACTAGGTTCATGAACTTTGAAGTCATATTGCATGAGGCACCCCTGTTCCTTCTCTGTGGTTAAGGAGGAGCAGGTTGTACTACACCGAGTAGTACAAAGATGGCATAAACTTTAGACTGTTTCTTCCAGACCTTCCTTTTCTTAGAAAACTTGCACTTGTAAATGTTTTCTCTTCCCCATTGAGACATAAATTTTTCTCCCAGCCACTTGCAAGTTTTATAACACAGAGTGTTATGCAAGGACCTTGAAGCCATCCTATATAACAAAAGGCTAATATGCAAGTTGACTGAACAGCAGAACGATCAGTCTCTATGATGCACACTGGTCAGCAGGGGGCAGACGATCAACACAGGCGCTGCCTCCTTATGGTCAGTACGCTCCCACAGGTGAGAGCTGCTCAGCCAGAAGCAGGACTCAGGGCTGTAGAGTGCAGCAGCGGTGGTGGGAACCTCTCCCACCTCTGCTGCAGCACTAAGGATGGCCTAAGCCATCAGTCAGACATCCCCCGAGCTCTCAGACTGCTAGAGGGCGCAGGCCTGGCTGAGGGACCCTCCTCCCCCCCCCCCCCCCCGAGTGCACAAATTTCATGCACCGGGCCTCTAGTTTGAAATATGATCATCAGGAAACATAGGATCACTATCTCCCAGTGTCTTCAATAAGTACCAATACACTGATCCCCCTCCCCGCTACTGTCCTCCAGTACCTTTCCACCAGCTCATTTCAGTGCGTACAATTCTCCTGTCTTTTGTTTCAGCAGAGTTGAGTTCAATCTCTCTACCTTGTTGCAATAGTCTCGACCATTCTCCACACAGTTGCCTATTTCGTTAACTAAAGTTTCTTTCAAAACTTCTCCATTCTGAGAGGACACTCAGACTTTTCTTCTTTTGTCCCCAGCCAAAATCTAGTCTAGCTTCATACTGACCGTAATCTTTCCAGGGAGGCATCTCAGTCTTCTTTCTGGCTGTTTGGTAAGTAACTTTGTTTTTCTCTACTGCTTTTCAAGAGACTGGATCATCCCATTGGAGTCAAATCGGAGATAAAATACTTCCATGGGGATACAAATGAAAACGCCATGGGAACTGCAAACAGATGATACTTTTGGATATAACCCTGCTACAAGGGAGGCGGGGGGTGGGGGTGGGGGTCAATATAATAAGAAAATGAATAATGTCCAATTCGGAAGGAATAATTTTAAAAGACAAAGAGAAAAGTAAGCAACGATGTAAAGTGCTGTTTTTAGCAATCAATGATAATTACCAAGAGATGAATAAAAAGCTTATAATTCAATCCCTTTGTATCCCAACTCCAACAGTAGTTTAACTCCCAGGGTTGGGAATAGCAATGGTTTAACCTTCCCCTCTCACTGTTCCTCACAAGTGTCTCATTCTCATTTCCTATATTACCCGCCTGATCAGCATAATCACCACTCCCTTGAAATTACCATAGACTCTCTTGCTTATTTATCATTCTATCCACTCCTGGTAAAATAAATTCTGGTTAAAGCAACTCTCTCTGCTCTTTTACCTGCACCCACATAGGTGAACTGTCAGGATAAAAACTCAAAACCATTCTAAGTGGTGTCTTTTTCAATTCATGTTCAATAACCTCAAAGGGGACCTTAGTACTACCAGCAATTCTACCATATCTCCCCAATCCTTTAACTCTCCCACTCTCTTTTCTAAATCAGTGCCTCTCAAACTTGAATGTGCATATAAATTACCTGAGGATCTTGCTAACACAGACTTGGATTCAGTAGGTCTAGATCGGACCTGAAATTTCGTATAGTAGGTGATGAATATACTGCCAACCTGGGGCTCCTGCCCTGAGAAGACTTCCAGGACAGAGTCTCTATTTCAAAGCATTACCATCTCTCCCCCTCTTTTTCTTTAACTTGATGACTCATTCATATTTCAATGAGAATCAGACAGAACTTTGGAAAACTTATTTCTCTAAAATGACCAACCCACTTATATCTGTACTAACATAGTCTGCTTCCCTTCTTTTGGGATTAAGCTTTAGACTACTATTTTTTGTACCAACTGCATTATTTTTCTCGGGATCCAATTCCTTTTCATGCACACAGGTCCTTCAGTAATTCACCTCTTTTATCTCTGTTTCCTCAATTATATCCCTGTATCCTCATTCTTCATTCTCAAACACATACTATATGAGGTAGTTTATCTCATTTAGGGAAAAAGAAGTCTATTTCTTCATTCCACAGCCTCAGCAGTGACTACACATTCTCCTGCTCTCCCCTTTAGAGAAAAACTCCTTGAAAGTTTGTCTATATACTCTTTCTCAAATTCTCCTGCCTCCCTTTTTTCTTGAACCCACCAAACAAACCATCCTTTATACATTTATAATGTACAGTCACATTGCTAATCCACTGACCAATGTTTAGTATTTATTTTACTTGGCCTGTCAGTAGCATGTAATGTAATTAACTCCCCCTCCCTGTCTTTAATTTCTTCACTTCACTTCTGGAAACAACATTCCCGTTTCTCTCTCTCTCTCTCTCTCTCTCTCTCTCTCTCTCTCTCTCTCTCCCTTCCTTGGTGTTATTTTTGGTTCCTTCCCATCTCTGTAACCTACAAATCAATGATTCTCAACATTGGCCACAGACTAGAATTACCTAGGGATTTGTTTTTAATTGTTTTTAACAAATACTTGAACCTTATCTCTAAGGAATCAAATATAATTCATACATAAGGCATGGGACCAGACAGGGCAATGGTGTTTTATTTTAATATATTAATTTGAGAAAGAGAGAAAACGATAGAGAGAGAGAGAGAGAGAGAGAGTTGTTTCACTTATTTATGCAGTCATTGGTTGATTCTTGTAAGTTCCCTGACCAGGAATTGAACCCACAACCTTGGAGTATCAGGACAACACTCTAACCAACTGAGCTATCTGGCCAAGGCCAATGGTGGGTTTTTCATATCCCATGCATTTTTAAAAAATATATTTTTATTGATTTCAGAGAGGAAGGAAGAGGGAGAGAGAAATAGAAACATCAATGATGAGAGAGAATCATTGATTGGCTGCCTCCTGCATGTCCCCTACTTGGGATCGAGCCCACAACCCGGGCATGTGCCCTTGACTGGAATCAAACCTGGAACCTCTCTGTCTTCAGGCCGACGTTCTATCCACCGAGCCAAACTGGCTAGGACATATCCCATGCATTTTTAACAAGCATCAAGGACTGAGAACCACTGTCCAGTCTCAGTTTGAACCACTTCTTCATCCAGAGTCACCCATAGGTGATGTTGTTTTGCAAAAAAGAAAAATTTTCTATCCAGGTGTACAAGAGAGTCAGACATCAGGAATATTGATTTACCAAATAAAAAACAGTCATACATAGGAACACTGATTTACCAAATAAAAAACACAACACATATTTTAAATAGGAAAAAAACTCACAAAATTATCAAAAGTACTAAGTTTACATTAGTCTGCTCATGGCAGGAAAATAACAACTGTCACAAATTATTACATTTATGAACATCATGCATATCTTCAGATATCAGTATATCATAATGCAGGGATGATTTTCTTTTGGTTATGATGTCCAGGTTTCTGAGCAATATTGAAGGTTTTATTATTTTAAGGACCAGAAGCAATTAAGGTAATCTTGATATTGGCTTAATCTCACGGTGTAAAATATTTTTGTTTGTTTTTCTTTTTTTTCTTCTTGTACTGCATTTTTTTTAAATTTCTTTATTGGTTAAGGTAATACAAATGTGTCCTCATCCCCCATTAACCCCCAACCTCCCCGACACACACACACACTCATGCTCTTATCCCCCTGTTGTCCGTTTCCATTGGTTTGGCTTATATGCATCCATACAAGTCCTTTCCCCTTATCCCCACCCTCCCCTACTTTCTCTCTGGGGATTGATTTGTTTTTTCTAAGGATTGTATAGGAAGTGCTTCATTATCATGGAAACAGGGTAAAGTGTCAGTTTTTGCTTCCTTAAGTCTCATAACTTTAAATATTATCTATAAGAAAGATGCTCAATCTGTACCTCCAACATAGACACCTGTTGTAAATGTTTCCCTCCACGTCCCGCGTGGTTCAGGGTTCAGGATCTGGAAGAGGAGCCGCACACAAATGAAAGAGAAGAGACAAGAGATAATTTGGGAATATTGAAGGGCCAGGCAGGTAAGTCCAACTCAAGAGGAAAGACTTCCACTGGTGCTTAGGCAGCACCAATCTTTTATTTGGGAACCACCCATAGTATAGCCCTTAGGCAGGAGGTTCCAGTGACACACAGACTATTTTTATCAATAAGAATTTACATGATTAAAGGTGGGGAGGTTGCTTCAACTACCATTATCTGGATTAACAGAGGTGGTGCACAGCTCTGACCTTTGCTAGGGCTTCAAAGGTCACCAGCCTTCTGGGTTCTCTGTCTACACCTCTCTGCTAGTGAAGACAATAGGCGGTTTCCCACAGACACCTCTAAATTCCTGACTTGTATGTCCTAGTTTTCCCTCAGCATCTACCACTGTCTCATTGCCATTTCAAATTTCACGTATACAAAACTACCTGTCCCCAACATGTTTTCCTAAAGTCACCTCTAAGTCTGTAAATGCAACTCTCTTTGTCCAAGCACTCAAACAAAAAAATATCGAAGTTGTCTTTAATGTCTCTCCTTTTACCTCACATCTAATCCATCAGAAATATCTTGGCTTAATCTTTCAAAAATGAACAAAATACCATCACTCATCTCTTCATTGCCACCACCCTCGTTAAAACTATATCATTTCTGACATAAATTAAGAACTCATTTGCTTCCTAATGGTTCTACCTATTCCTGTCTCTGTTCCTGACAGACTATTCTCAATAGAATAATACAGCAACCCCTTTCAAAGGGTAAAACAAATCATATTTTTCTTCTGCTCACATAACTCTGCTTAAATAACTTCTTATCTCAGTGCAATCATGGTGGTTACTTGTGACCCATCTTCTCATCTTTTCCTACCACTGCTCACTCCAGTGATGTGCCTCTTTCCTGTTTCCCAGTCACCCTGAGCACACTCCTACCCTTAAGCCCTGTATCTGGACTCACTGTTCTCTCCACCTGAATACCAAAGATAGAGCCATACGCAACTCCTTCAAATCTTTGTTCTCATGTCACCTTCTCAGCAAGGCCTTTCTTGAGAAATATATTAAAAGCACAACCCATTCTCTCCACCCCTGCTCTGCTCATCCTTCCCTTACTTTGCCCCACAGCATGCATCACCATTTGACAAACCATTTTTAATGAGTTTATTTTCTGTGCCTCGCTGCCCTGTACACACTGCAATGGAAGATCCATTGAGGGCAGGGACTTAGATTTGTTCAGGACAGAACAGCGCCTAGACTGGTATCTGGCACACTATGAAGCCTCAATCAATATTTAGTAAACAAGCAGATACTTGAGTCTGCAGAAAAATTAGCCCCACTTTCAAATGTTATGAGCTCCATATTCATTCATAGGAAGGACACAGTCTGTTTATTTGTTTTGTTTTAATGACTTGAACTGCCATGTGCAAGGAAATATGAGGATACTTAAATCAGTGATCTCCCCCCTGAAGACCAACCTTAGCTTTAATTCCACAGGTGAATTATTTATCTTTTGCATATCACACAAACACTCAAACCCTCTTCTTCCTGGCCAATCCCCAGCACACTCAAAGAAATAGAGTCCTCAATATTTTGGTAGAGACCTACAATGAATTATCAGATAAAGAAAGGAATAGTGAAGAGAAGAGCAAACACCAGTGTCTGGGGTTGTCTCTCCCTTTAGTGTTCTTTTATTTACTAACCTCCAACATGCTAATTCTGAAAGGTCTCACATGCCGTCCCCTTTAACATTGTCCTAAAACATCTCCTTAAAAAAATGCATTGGACAAGGTTCCTGGAGCACAGAAGGGTTGAGTTGTCCTGTGGTAGCCTGTCTGGTCTCTTGGCATTTCTGGGACTTCTGTTTTTCATAGATTGTGCTGCTGCTGCTGCTGCTGCTGCTGTTACTGTGCTGGAGTTCAATGGCAAAGCTCTGCTGTTTTATGGAACATTTGCCTGGCCATCTAGCTAAGGAGGACAGGGTTCTGCTGTTGAGAGAGCAAAGGGAAAACCATGGGAAATGTTGGGGTTTATGTCGAGGCCAAGAATCCCTGTGATCTGTCCGCCAAATTAAACTTCTTTCAACGGAGCTGGAGCAGTACCGACACCATCGTACATGCCAGGGGGTGTAGTGACATAAGAAGGATTTGTTCTGCTTGGCCAAACATGCTTCCCAGGGCGTGTGGCAGCAGTTGGCTCCGCTGGTGGTGGAGTGTCCCACTGTGAGCCCAGGGTCTGCACAGGCGGAGTGAGTCAACTCCTGCTTATCTGGGACTCTAGGGGGAGGGAGCAGGGCAAAAGTAGACCCCTTTCTTCCTAAGAAGGTGAAGAGGAAGGTCATAGGATCCTTCTCCCCTTTCCTAAAGCGAGGGAAATCAAGCTCATTGATATTCCTGCCCACAGTACTTTCTGTTATGCCTATGTGGTTAGCTGGCATCAAACCACCTCCCAGACAAAACAAAAGACTAAAGAGGTTGTTGTGCTAAAACTACCTGCTTTCTTCTCTATTTTATTTAGCTCATTGGGATCTTCATTTCATCCTTGCTTCTCATGCTATAGATATATTTTAATTTATCTAAGAGAGATTTCAAGGTCATTAATATTCATATTTTGAAGGTCACAAGCCCGCTCTGTCAAATTTGTAGTTATGGAGGAGTCAGCCTTTAACCTTTCTAATAGATATTCCATAAAAATCCATAATGGCACATAGTAGAGAGGAAATATTTCATTCAACTATTTCTTTGAAAAGCAATAATCACTGCTGGCACTGCTGCTTTACATCATGACAGGTATTTTTCTAAGAGTGACTAATTCTATCTAGGAATTTAAAAATCCTCGTATTCAGAATGATGAATAAAGATTAAGTAAATGCTATGTCACATTTTATAAAATATCTTTTTGTCTTAATCACATAATCTAAGTGTACATTCATCAAAAAAATAAACACTCTCCGATAAGCATCCATCTATATTTCTACAAGCATTCATACACAGAAAAAACATATAAAGAAAGCAAATACACCTAGCATTTGGGCAGCCAAAAAAGGCATATATATGTACTATTACAATTAGGAAATTAGATTTTAACCATATATATATACCTTCTGTTATGCCATATATGGAGGGGGAGAGAGAGAGAGAGAGAGAGAGAGAGAGAGAGAGAGAGAGAGAGATTGATTTTGAGAGAGAGAATGGGAGAGAGAGAGAAACACTGATGTGAGAGAGAAACATCTATCAGCTGCCTCCTTCACGCCCCCTACCAGGAATCAAGCCCGGCAACCCAAGTATGTGCCCTAACTGGCAACCTCCTGGTGCACAGGACAGTATCCAACCAAACTGAGCCACACAAGCCAGGACACCTCTAATGTACTTGTAAACATAGCTAACATATGAGAAACCAGGTGGGATCATTATAGGTCCAGGACCTCCGCATTAAACAGTGTGTGCTAAAAAAATAATCTCACCATGCCGACAGGTGTTTTTTGCTTTTGTTCTTTAACCTTATTCCGTAACATTTAATTTCCAACAAATACAGATTGTCATCTGTTCACATCCTCTTACTGGAAAATGAAGATAAAGCATTTAATACTGGTAGTTTTGTTTTTACGACCACTGTCCATAAATCACACACTGGTTATGGTTGAGTAGTTGCTTGCATTTTTCTTCCATTTGAAATTCATAAATATGACAAACTGTCTAATTCCCTGTGAAACAGCATAGTTATTACCTTGAAAAACTGCTTAGATTGTTCAAGCACCCTCTGCAACCTCTATAAACAGCTAAGTAAAACTGGAATTGGGGCTTTGAGATAGGAAAGTATCTACAACTCCTCACACATACCACGTTATTTCATTCTGGTTACATGTCAGCCAGGAAATGTTGAGACTGAACGTGGGAGGTATGTTTTTTTAAGTTAAGTATCAGAGTTCTATTATGTTTTATATAATTTAGGGAGTGCTATCATTAATTTGACGCAACAGTTTAAAACAAGAACTGGCTTGGGGGTTTAAAAAGGGAATGAGCCCTACCCACTGTGGCTCAGTGATAGAGCGTTGGCCTGTGGACTGAAGGGTCCCAGGTTCAATTCTGGTCAAGGAAAAGTACCTGATTTGTAGGTTCCATATGAGGCCCTAGTCACAGCGTGTGCAGGAGGCAACCAATTGATGTGTCTCTCATGTATCTATGTTTCTCTCTGTCTCTCTCCCTTCCTTCGGCTCTCTCTCTAAATAAAAAAAAAAAAAATGGAGAAAATATCTGTGGGTGAGGATTAACAAAAAAAAAAGAATGATCACCTTAGACTAAGTCAAAGATGCTGTATGTTATTAACCTGTAAATATGTTAAATGGCAGAAATTTGTTGTAGTTTGTGTGTCATTTCCTAATGAAGAGAGTTAATTATAATCTCACATATTATAAGACATTGCCCTAATTTTTTAAAAAATGAACAAATAGTAAAAAGTGCCAACTTCTCTTAGTGGAAAAAGTGTATGTAAGATAATTCTGACGTCTCATTTACTCTTGATGAAGATGAAACAATGGATAACGGAGTTCAATTTGAAAAAATATGTAGATCACTGTTAGATGGTGACAGCACTACTGAATTATTCACTGTACAAACAACTTTTAGTCTTTTTTAATGAAGAATCTAAACATCTTAAGTATCAGTAATCTTATTAGGAAAACTTTAACAGTGCAATTGTAAAATACATCATGATAGTTTGTTTGAGATAGACTTCCTTGAAATGGAAGCCCCTTTGAAGTGCATGCCACAGCAGTCAAACTAAGTCACACACCTGTATTACAAAATAATAATAATAATAATACTATATAATAGAGGGAATATGCAAATGTACTGTCACTCTGTCACAAAGATGGTGGCACCCACAGCGGAGGTTGGGGCGGGGGCGGGGGGAGGGGGGGGGTCCGTAACACAAAATGGCTGCACCTACAGCTGAGGCTGAGTTCCCATAATGAGCCTTAACGAGCAATCAGCAGGGACCTGAGGCTGGGCCCCCTCCTGCCCCATGGGGCTTGACAGGGGACCTCAGACGGTGCCCCCCACCCAAGTGCCAAGCTGGAGGACCTCAGGCTGCACCCCGCCACCCCAGTGCCAGGTCGGGGGAACTTAGGCTGTGCCCGCCCCCCCCCCCCACCCTCCCCCTCGCCCAGCAGGGCTTGACAGGGAACCTCAGGCCATGCCCCCCCGCCCTGCCACCAGGCCGGGAGACCTGAGGCCATGCCCCCTGCCTGACGGGGCTTGATAAGGGACCTCAAAGTGTGCCCCTCTGCCCCAGTGCTGGGCTGGGGGACCTCAGGTTGCTCCCCTCGCCCTGGGCCAGGGGACTTCAGGCTGCACCCCCTGCTCAGTGGAGTTTGATGGGGTCCTGAGTGTGTGCCTCCCTCCCGGTGGGGCTTGACAGGGGACCTGAGGCTGCGACCCCTGCCTGACAGGGCTTGATGGGGGACCTCAAGGCATGCCCCTCCACCTGGCGGGACTTGACAGGGCATCTCAGGCAGTGTCCCCCACCCGGTGGAGCTTGATGGGGGACCTCAAGGCATGCCCCCCGTCCCAGTGCCGGGCCAGGGGACCTGAGGCTGCGCCCCTGCCTGGAGGAACTTGACATGGGTGGGACTGGCCGGGTCTGGATCTAGCCCAATGGGGGGGGGAGGGGAGGCAGCTAGATCTGGGTCTTGTGTGATTTTGAGGCGTATGTGGGTGGCCGGGGACTTGACTCTGGGTCCCATGGTGCGCCCCAGACTCTGACAGGAGGAAGATTTTCATATACATTTTACTAATTTTCTTTCATCTCGGACACTTCTATTATAAAGGACAAATAGCAATATTAAAATGTTTCCCCTAATTAATCCCCTTTTAATGTGCATGAATTTCATGCACTGGGCCTCTAGTAATAATAATAATAGGCAACTGTCAAGTCTCACACTACAGTATCCAAATGTATCTCTCTTCCTAAGGAGACCAACAACTTTTAGCTAATGCATTCTAATCTCTTCCCACTGTACAGTAAGGTATCCTCTGGAAGTCTTCTTCTATTTTAGCAAAACTTCAGTTTAGATGCTTCCCGGATTGAACTTGCGTCTTTAGCCTGTATTCAAAAAAATGAAACAAAGATAGGTTTGCCTCGGAGAGACTCAGCCAGGGACTGAGTGATTTTTTGTTTGTTTGTTTCCTTCTCGCTATGGATATAGGAGCCAGCGTTTGGGGCAAAATGAGGATGGTTGAGCTGAACAGCAAGTGCTCCAGACAGCAGGCTGTGCCAAATGGGCAGGAGGAGCTGACCCTCTGCTCCCATTAGGGCCAAGTGGCTTTCTAGCAGGACACGGTGACGGGAGAGCTGAGATCCTTTCCAAGGTCACTGTGTGCTATTGCCACACTTGGGAAAGAGATCTGGAAGAGTGGACCTTGTTTGATCTACCCTCTCATGAAAAAGACAAGGCAGCAAATATGAATTCACATCAAGGTCACCAACTGATCTTTACTCATAACGAGACGGGAAAATCCAAACTCCTTTTTCTAATAAGCAATTTTAGCCAAAATAAGTCTGTTATTAATGCTAAATGAAAATTATCATAGATCCAATTTAAACCCTCTATTTATGTGATTATTTCTCTTTTCTGTGCAAAGAAATCCCTACATTGAACCCATAATCAGAACACTATTTGGGTTTCTGCCTGAATCAGTGCTCCCCCAGAACCTAATCTATGTGATCTCAAATACACACTTGTTGCCTCTCATGCTGGTCTTTGATTTTAGGCAAACACTGGAAACTTTACCAAGGGACTAATCTGAAGCCTCTACCTGAAGAAATTGTTGCCACTGTTACCCAGATACCGCAAATGCACAGACACACGGTAGAGCCTAAAATAACAGGGGAATTTCATGAATAGAAAAACCTGTATGAGTACACAATTCAGAAATTAATTTCCTTCTGTACTAATAATAGATTCAAATAAAATAGCACAGTTTGATGGTATAGCTTTTGATACATAGAAAGAACTATATAATAACTTTATAAAATACATCCTGGAAATGATTGATTTCCGTGTCATCATTTTACGTGTATTACAAAGGAAGCCACTTTTCTAGGATCTTGCCTATTTTCTCTTGCATTTTTCATTGAACATTTTTCTTATTCTCAGTATTTTCCTCTTTTCTGTATCAATATTTCTATATTCTATTTTGATAACACTGTGAATGAGTTTTACTTCTTAGAATATATATATTTTCCTTTTTTTACCAATGCAGAAGGCATTCTCTGTTTTAGTACACTCCAAGGCCTGCTATTATATGACAATTTTCTATCCCTCCTGTTCCCTGTTTCCAACACATAAGACAGCCATTCTGGCACAGATATAAAATTAGTTTTGCTCAATGGATTTCTTGTCATGCATGTGCACAAAGCATCATTTACCTTCAATTTAGATTTTTGTTGTCCTCTGGTGACTCATTTTGCTGCATCTGTGTTTATTCTATAACCTGTGGATAAGGCATGTTTCTCTGGCTGGGAGCTGGCTAAGCATTTGCTGTTGGCTGCCATGTGTTAGCAATTCCTGAATGCAGTTCAGGGGTGCTCTGTCTTCTGCATCAGATATCACTGCTCTGTGTACATTCCCTATGTGGTAATCTGCTTAGATCCCATGTCTTTACAGCAGGGGTATGTTGTTGTTGCTGTTTTTAATTTACTTAGTATATCACAGATGCTTCTGTTAATTTCCTGATCGTAAATAAATAATTCTGGTTACCTATGTCAGATGTTTAGCTGCAGTTAATGTTTTTCCCCTATTCGAGTGCTAAATGTGATCACACTGCTTTTGCCCTCTATCCTTTCTAACATTCATCCTGTATGTGGGTCTTTTTCACATATTAGTGCAAACCCATTCCAGACACAAACATTTCATATGTAATTCACAATCTATTGTTTATATACATGTTTGTCATTCATGGATTGGCACTCACATGTGTTTGAGATAAATTTAAATTTCCTGGTAAATGAATGGATTTTTTTTAATTTTATAATTAGTGGGATTTTTAAAATATTTCTTTTCAAAAATATGTTTTTATTGATTTTAGAGAAGGGAAGAGAAGGAAATAGGAACATCAATGATGAGAGAGAATCATTGATCTGCTGCCTCCTGCACTCCCCACCCTGGGAAGCCCACAAACAGGGCATATGCCTTTACTGGGAATCAAACCATGACCTCCTGGTTCATAGGTCAATACTCAACCACTGAGCAACACTGGCTGAGCTAAAGTACTCTTAATATATGGGTCTTCCTTTCTGAGTTTATTTATCTAAGGTGCTGACTAAAGTGTCAGGGGAATCCATTTATGAATGCAATAAAAGTTTGCACAGGGAAAAGTTATTCACCAATTTTGAAGTGTGCTTAAACCCTTTGTTTCTTATGTTTGGGAAAGCAAAGAGATTTCAAAGTAATTGGGTTAATTTTTGTCTTTAATCATGAAATGGTTACTGAACAAGACCTTTCACACACCTAGAGGGAAATTTGCTATCCACTCATGCACATTGTTTAACACATGACTCCCTTTTTTGGCAAAATTATTTGATTCATAAAGAAAACAGCTAATCCCAAATTACCCATCTCTTGAAAATACCTAAAACTACTACAGGGAAGAAGAACCACTTCAACTGTGAAACTGGGGAGCCCCACTGTGACCCTTGTTTCAGTTTCAAGGCTTGTCCATTGTATCAGATCGATAATAATAATTTTTAGAATCCCACTGTGTCAGAACCATGGTCCTTCCTTTCGTATTAGGTGATCGTAACCACTACATACAAAGCAAGCAAGCAAACAAAGAAACACAGGTTCATAATGAACTTAAATATTTTATGAGTTTTCCAGGCTGCTGTTAACAGTGCCACACACTGGGTAGTTTTTTGAAAAAAAAGAAACATTCTCTCACAGTTCTGAATACTAGGATTTCAACATCAATGTGTTGGCAGGACCATGCTCTGGGAGAGAATCCTTTCTGGACTCTTCCAGCGCTGGTAGCCCCAGATATTCCTTAGTTTGTGGCAGCATCATGTAGTCTCTGTCTTCACTTTCACATGGCCTTCTTCTCTCTGTGTTTGCCGGTGTCTGACTTCACATGACTTCTTCTCTGTGTGTCTGTGCCCAAATTTCCCACTTCTTATGAAGATACCAGTCATGTTGGATTAAGGGCCCACCATACTCCAGTGTAACTTCATCTTAACTAATTAAATCTGCAATAACCCTTTTCCAAGCAGGTCACATTCTGAGCTACTAGGGGCTAGATAGAATTTTAACATATTTTGCGGGGGACACAATTCAACACTAAGAAGTTTGTGTCTTGACAAGGTAAAATGCTGAATGGATAAACAGGTTGGAAGGGTCATCTTGCATTCAAGATCCAGATTGAGAACAGCTCCACCATATTTAAAACATGGTTTCCAAGGACTTCCTAGAGGTTGTGGCCAAATCAGACATGCAGAGGGGATATAGGACATAGCAGTACAAGAGGGAATAGGCCAGATGTGGAAATGACACTTTTAACTCCTGCTCATATTCCATTGCTAGAATTGTAAAGTTTATCTGTGTGTCCAAGAAAAAGAGAATATAAATTTTTCTGAGCAGAAAGGAATCTCAGATGTCACTCTTCTATACAATAACATTATAGGGCATTTTATGAGAAAATATAATCATATTGGGTGTTATCCTATATGATTGGGTAACCCCACCTTCGAGTTTTTCTAGCACTACCTAGGTTTTTGCCTATTTTCTCAGAAAAATTATTATTACTAATTGCATTTCCTCTCCCTCTCAAAAGTGACCTGATTTGGGTAAAAATGTGGTCATCTTATCAATGAGGATAAAATCGCAAATATAAGGAGGCAAAGAAGAGAATCCCCACCCCACACACACCTTTTTGCAAAAGAATATATCAAATGTGCCAAGTGTAAACAAGATTTCAACTTGCTGTGCTCCTCAAGGAAAACCATTTCATTTAATACATTTCCAAGTCTACAAGAATGAGACTTGGCAAGATTCTGGACCATATGTCTTCAGCATTCTCAAAACCAGAATGATTGAAAAGGTGTTTGAGACATTTTAATAAAGTATAAGTGTACACCTGTCTAGGAAATGCATTCTTTAAAAATGTAATTTCTAACTGATCTGAGGAAAAGAGCTTTTTGAGGCACCTATATGATAGTTTTATCTGCACTCAAATATATATATATATATATATATATATATATATATATATATATATATATATCTCACTTTCTAAATGAGAGCTTTGGATGGGTGATCATTATAATGAAGGTTAATGTTGGGAAAAGTTGCCTAATGGAGGTCTGGTACCAGGCTCCTGAACTACCGTGATTCTGCTTATCAGAATTAAATTTGGCTTTGCTTTGCTTGCAAAAGCACATGTTGAAATATTCTTAAGATTGTCCTTGAGATTTCTTCACTGTTCTTGTAATTCCTCATCATAATGAAATGTTCCATTCACTGTATGTACTAGATGTGAGAAACAAAGTACCTCTCATTTTTTAAATTAGTCAAAATATAAAGAGAACTTGAACTCAAAAAGAACTCATTTATCTTTTGCTGCACCTCTATGGAGTGCTTCCATAGCTCTGTTGCCAATCCCTTGGCATAAAAGAACTCAGAACTCTGAAATTTGAGCTTTAACTTTTCTATATTTAATTCAGGGAAGCCTGCTGAAATCCTTATAATGTGTAATATAATTTAACTTAGCTTTTATAGAAGAGCTTGTTAAAGTAACCAAGTCTATACATACACACATATCTTTTATAAGTAATTTACACAAGAATTCAAGCGTATGTATGAAAAGCATGATTAAGAATAGGTTTTCAGTTTAAGTGTTTTACTGAGGTCAATACATTTTTTCATTGCAATCTTTTTTCTCAGAGTTACATGTGAACATTTATAGTCAGTGAACATTCTTGCCAATATCTGTCACGTCACAGTGAAACACAGCTGAAAAGGCTTTGGACTATTCAATGGCCACAAACAGAAACTTTCTGAATGTCCTTCTGAGTTCATACAAGTCTCCTGTGGTATTATGCTGGAAAACAGAAAATCCCACTCCAATTCTTTTACTATTGATTGAAAATCTGAAATGGCTCTACTATCCTTGATAGTTAGCTAAGAAGAGAAAGGCAGTATTTTTCACAGTAATAATAATGTTACCAGTAGTTTCAAATGTAACACACTCAAAATAATTCTCCAATTACAATCATACATCCAGTTAATACCCTATGAATTTGGATCATAAAATTATGCTCAGTATACATGCCAAAGTAGTTTCTTCAGAAAGTATTTAGATAAATTTCAGATTACAAAAAGATGAAGGAAGGAAGGAAGGAAGGAAGGAAGGAAGGAAGGAAGGAAGGAAGGAAGGAAAGGGAGAGCACATGATTAATTGATGGTAACACTATGTTTTACTAGTGTACCGGTTAATAATGCGGATTTTGTAATCAAAGAAAACACGATAATTTCAAGAGAAACATCAAAAGTGCTTTATTCAAAGTAATGTTCATCGCTAGCTACACATTTCCCTATCTTTCAGGTAATTTGTGGATACGGTCCCAATAGAACTTTTCTTGTTTTGAGGCAAACCATTCAGAGACCCAATTTTCTACTTCATACATTTTGAAGTGCTGCTCAGAAACTGCGTGTGCCATCGATCCCAACAAGTGGTCATCTGAAGGAGCAAGGTCTGGTGAATACGGTGGGTGGGTTAATACTTCCCAGGCAAGATCTTTTAACGTGTCTTTAACTGATTTTGAAGTGTGTGATGGTGCGTCATCATGAAGCAAAATTACTTTGCTGTGTCTTCTGGCACATTCTGGTCTTTTTACAATCAAAGTGTGGTTCATATTGATTATTTGTTGTCGGTAGCGATCAGTATTAATGGTTTCACCTGGTTTTAGAAGCTCATAATACACCACATCTTCCTGATCCCACCAAACACAGAGCATTGTCTTCTTTCCGAAGCGATTTGGACTTGCAGTCCCTTTTGATAGTTGACCTGGATCAACCCATAATTTTGTGCATTTGGGATTCTCAAAATAAATCCACTTTTCATTGCCAGTCACAATTCGATGCAAAAAAGACTTCCTTTAGTTCATGCCGTTGAAGGAACATTTTACTGATGACTTTACGGTTTTCCATTTGTCTTTCGTTCAGTTGATGTGACACGAATTTTCCTTCCTTTAAAATCTTTCCCATTGCTTGTAAACAATTGGAAATTGTTTGCTGAGCAACGTTTAATCTTCCTGCAAGTTGTTTTTGAGTTTGACACGCATCTTCCTCCAATAATGCTTGTCATTGTTGGTCTTCAAACTTTTTCGGTTGACTTGGACATTCTTTGTCTTTCAGATTGAAATCATCACTTTTAAAGCGTTTAAACCGGCGTTCACACGTATCTTGAGATGGAGCATGTTCACCATAAGCTTCCCGAAGTATACGATAACTTTCAGCAGCACTTTTTTTCAAAATAAAGTAATGAATTAAAACTTCCTGCAAATGCTCTTTTTTTTTTTGGCATGAAATTTGACATTTTTAAGCATAAAAATATCTATGATGTTAACACCTTCAGAAAATTTGACATGAAAATTTGAAGCTTGTTGTCAATACAACAAAATTGCCTACATATCAAATCGCATATATATCAACATATGTGTAACTCCATCAATTGACAAAAATCCGCATTATTATCTGGTACACCTAGTATACTTTTGCTCTTACCGCTGTGAAAAAAGCTAGAATATTCCACCAGACAAGAAACAAGAATTTATATCAACAATTTGGCTAACACTTGCTTTGTATCTACTGTAACAGTAGTTAACATTTCTTCCAGTGATATAATTTTCAAGTTTTTTAGTCATTAAGATTAGCACTTGATATTAACAGAGATATTTGTAATCCAGGCATTAACAATTACAACAGTTATTTAATAATCACTTCATCCTGCACAAGTCTTCAGATTTTCTGATCACATATTTTGGAAGAGCACTTTAGAAAATAAAGTTATCATTTTTAATAGCCTAAGTAACTCTTGCTGAGGTGCAATTTTTTAAAGGATGTAAATGGAATCAATTAAGATGTGCAGAATGAGTAATGTGTATGATTTGAGTTCCAATGAAGCATGAAAATAAAGCAATGTTGTATATTTGTTTGATCAATGTCTCACAAATAGATTTTAGACGCTTTATATTTTTAAAAACAAAACATTTTTTTAAAGTGAAGAGTAACAAAAAAAATTTGTTATAAGCCTTTAAAGAGGAAAGAGTGTCACCTTCAAAACCTTATTTTCCAATTATCTGAGTAGGAAACATTATTACATTTTGGATTCTAAGATCTCATGAGCAAATTTGGTTATAAGTTTGGTCCTGTTTTTGTTGTCTTTCAATCCTCTTTCAGAAAATATTTTCAAACTCCTCTTCATTTATTCCAGCCAAAATCCACTATCCCCCTCCCTATACATATTCTGGGAATATGTATAGTCTGCCTAATAAAAGCCAAAGCATACATACAAATAAGAAATTATGGCATCCATTCTTTTTTTAAATCAGTCCTATTTTGTGCTAAACTGTTATTACTACCCATGACTGGGAAGTTGTTTATTGGTATAAGATGATAGTGACACAGCTAATATTTATTAATTACTACAACAGTCTAGGCGCTTCTGGGTGCACAGGTGTGTGGAGGAAAGATCCTGAGCTATTTAGTCAGATGGATTCAAAGTCAGCTCCTTCATTTACTGATTGTGTGTCCTCTGAGTCAGTCACTGAGTTTTTCTGACATTGTTTCCTGTGAACCTCAGTTTCCTCATCTTTAACACATTTAAAATTCCATACAGATTGCAATGTATGAGAAATAAATGACCTTTCATACTTAAAATACTGTGCCAGCTAAGTGATCAAATATCAGTTTCGGTCCATTCCTGCTTTCTGCTTTTTGTCTATTTTATCTACTTCTTTTCTTTTCATGATTACACTGCAGAGGTTTATAGATTTTCTCTCTATCTACTCATTATATTTTTATAAGAACTCAAGAAGAGACAGAGGATGTTCATTCTATTTCAAGAACTTTACTATCAGAGAAATTTCTATATTTTACCCGGAATTGCTGCTACTGTTTGTGTGGTCTAAATTCAACAAATATTTTTCTGTTCTTTTTTTTTAAATTATAACTTCTACATTCCTTTTGTTCCTTTGTAGTATGAATTTTGCTCATATTCCCTTTCGGTCTGTGCCCTGGATTCACTCTGAATAGGACACTTTTGGGGTATTTATCCCTCTATTTATCCACATTTTAAGTCATATAATCTTTTAAAGGAAAATCCATCTCTCGTATAAATGCTTTCATGTTCCACTGGTTTCCCTGGTCATCAAGGAAACTTTTTTTCTAGTTCCTTCTGTGAGGTTCAAGTTGTAGCTGCCTTTTAGAATAATTTTTTTCATGGAAAAACATAATAAACATTTAGGAGGGTTGTAGAATAGTTTCCCTCAACATTTTTAATGGCTACTTATGTATGAAGTATTATATAACTAAGACCATCTTATTATATTTTTTTTCCTATTTTCTATCACAAATGACATTGTAGTAAACATCTCTGAAGCTAAGTTTTTATACATATTTAAGCATATTTCTTGGTAATAGAGGAAGTCCTCTTTTATCAAGGATGCCTACCTCATTTAATATATGTGTCAAATATATTTTTTTTCAGTTTGTCTTTTTTCTTCTTGGTTTACTTTGCTTTTCCTGTTTTGTTATCTGTTTTAACTGATGTACTGAAGTTGAAAATATTTTTATTATTTTATTTTTAACCTTAAAATATTGGAAATATTGTCTTCATAATATAATATAAATATCATAAACATAATTCTTCTAGTTATAGCAAGATTCCATTTTTAAAATATTTCATCTACTCAGGATTTATTTTGGTGTACAGAATTAAGTGGGTTCCTAAACTTATATGTACAGTAGTCCCCCCTTATCCACAGGAGATATGTTCCAAGATCCCCAGTGATGCCTGAAACTGCAAATAGTAATGAACCCTATTATACTACAGTTTTTCTATACATACATACACACATATGACAAAGTTTAATTTATAAATTAAGCACAATAACCAATAATAAAAGGCTACTATGCAAATCGACCAAACAGCGGAACGACCAGTTACTATGACTCAAACTGACCACCAGCAGCTGCCCCCTGATGGTCAGTGGGCTCCCACAAGGGGAGCACTGCTCAGCCAGAAGCCGGTCTCATGGCTGGCAAGTGCAGCAGCTGTGGCAGGAGCCTCTCCCGCTTCCAAGGCAGCGCTAAGGGAGTGGGCCTAAGCCAGCAGTTGGACATCCCCTGAGGGGTCCTGGACTGCAACAGGGCACAGGCTGGGCTGAAGGACCCTCCTATCCCCCCAGTGCAAGAATGTCATTCACTGGGCTTCTCGTAGTAGAATAAAAGTTATGTGAGCATGGTCTCTCTCTCAACATATCTTCTTATATTGGAATCACCTTTCATATACAGAAAACACTTTATGAGTTCTTTTCTTCATATCTGAATTGCCAGCATCACTACTCTCACTCTTTGGGGGCATTATTGAGTAAAATAAGGGTTACTTGAACACAAATATTGAAATACTGTGACTGTGGATCTGACAAATCAGATTTATACACAGTTGCTGCTCATTCTATATTCTGTTTCTTCCAAAATTTCAAATAGATAAGCTCACACAAGAAAATACTGTTGATATCCAGACTGACTAATTTTAGTAATTATTTTTCATGATAAATTTTTTATTACTATAAACACATATAAGTCTAAAGTTATAAATCCTGGGATGAAGAAACCAGCCCTCCGCCTGATTTTAACAGCTCCTCAAGAGTGCTTCTGCTTTCCTCAAATAATAGCTTTCCTGATGGTGGTCTTTGAAAAAAAATCACTATAATTAATATTATATGATTAATGTTTTTATGATTTTTTATTTAATATTCTGAACCATTGGAAAGTTATAAATAGTAGTTAATCAACTAATAAAATGTGAAAGTGCTTTTAAACACACTGGCACTCTGAAGCTGACTTCCAGTTCTAAATAATGCTTATCTAACTCACTATATCTCTTTGTCTATACTCTCCCTTCTTCACTCTCACTATTGTTTGTCTTCCACCTCTCCTTTCCCTTCTACTCTTCCTTAATTGAAACCTTAAGAAAATGAAGTACAGATTTCCCCACCATGTGAGAGGGAAGCTTTCCTATGAAATCTTTCCTAACCCGACGTGGCATAAAGCGAAGGAGCAATTGCCTTAGAACACATCTTGCTAAGGGACAAAATAAATGAAGATATAGCACAGATGCTCACACAGTTCAGAGCTCTGGGGGCTTGTTGCTGAGTTGCTGAGTTTCCCGGAAAGGAGCCTGGTGAGGCATACTCCTGCTGTCTGGGGTGCTTGTGTGGTGCGGGCTGCCTCTGTAACAGCTGCTGCAAAGCTAATGCTGAACCCTGTTTTCCCATTTCACCTTTTGTCCTAAAAGCGAAAACCCTCTTTGGATTTCTTTTGGGCTTAACAGGTACTAATGTAGGTCTTTCATAAAAGCAAAGGGGCGTGAAGCGAGCTTTCAAAAAGCATGGGATGCCTGTATATGGTTACACTTTGATGTCCTTACTGAAAAAAGTGTTATTTTCTTCTATTACATATTTTTAAATAGGTAAGTAGAAATTGCTATTTCTCTTTACAAAGAAGGTCCAAAAAGGAGGTATTGGTAGATGGCATTTCTTGCAAAACATTGGTTTTCCTGCAATACTAAGTCTAGCCCTCATCGCTATTAAGGAATAGGTCATTAATATTCACTTGCTTACAGTCCCTTGTTTTATATTTTAAATCCATTTGATGCAAATTCATTAAAACTGAATGTATATCTGTGCTCTTCAGAATTCTTCCAAATGTTTCTCCTGAGTTATAGACAAGAACCGCATATTTTAACCATTGTATGCATCAAAACAGTTTCCCTTGCGTATAGACACTCCGCAGCTTGACATAGGTAACTGATGAAAAACACAACATACAAAATGCCTTTACATTAGGCTGGGATTGGTGAAACAAATGCTGCCTTGTTTCAAAGACTTTTGAATCAGGTTTGCTCCTTTTTTCTATGTCATTGAAAGGTATCTTTCCTTTAAAAATTGCTGAGAGCTCACCCTAAGAAGTGCTCTAATAAATTTTAACACTGTTGGTATTGTCTATAGACATTCTTACACACATTGCAAAGTACAGCTAAGCTTTCATTATTATATGAAAAAGATTCCTTTTTACTTTTTCTCATCTTTCCCCCTCAAGTTAACTACATTAAAAAATATATCACATCATGGTAGAGCAGCTTCTTTGATACGGTTGACAAAATGAAAATAAAAATATTTTATGTCTAAAAAATGCTTTTGCCTAAATTCAGCTAAGATAGTAGTTCTCCATTATATAATAAGTTAGGTAGTTTAAACTTAAAATATTTAATATATGTACTTCTATTTTATTGTGTATTTGTAACTTCATTGATCATTTCAGAAAATATATTAAAATTATAGAACTTTGAAAAGCTTTTCTTATATACTTTTAAAAATATCCCTTTTATCCTAGGCATACTGGTTGAAACCTGTATAAATGCTATTAAAGTTTAAGAATTAATTGAATACTTTATTAGATATATCACTAAAATTCTAGGGTGACGATATGTAAAATGATTTTTTAACTTAATTACTTATTTCTATATTTTCCCAATTGAATTTTTTGTATTGGCTAATATGTCAACTTAGTCAGTAGATTATTATATATAAATATATTACATGAAGCTGTGAGTCTTATTTTTCCTTCTATGAACACATTTTTTAAAATATATTTTATTGATTTTTTTTTTTTTTACAGAGAGGAAGGGAGAGGGATAAAGGGTTAGAAACATTGATGAGAGAGAAACATCGATCAGCTGACTCCTGTACACCTCCTACTGGGGATGTGCTCGCAACCAAGGTACATGCCCTTGACTGGAATCGAACCTGGGACCCTTCAGTCCGCAAGCCAACACTCTATCCACTGAGCCAAACTGGTTAGGGCTATGAACACATTTTTATTTATAAAATGCCTCCATAGGCTACTACATAGATAAGGTAAATTTCAGATTAAGCATACTTTCTCTTCCACTACTTATAACATTATCTTTTTCTCCTAACTGAATTACAACACACTGGGGTTGTGATTATGCAAACCAGTTGAGTTGTTCTAGAATACCCTTTGCAGGCATCCTAGGCACTCAATTACTTATTTATAAAGTTCTTCTAGAACTCAGACCCTTCTCCACAGCCAGTTAAACAGGTATATAAATCCCCTGCAAAATTGAACAAATTGGACCTATTTGTGGTTGTGTTTGCTGATATTCCAATTGACAGTGGCGGATGTCTTTTGGGGATTCATTGAGGTAGCAGTGTACCAGGGCAGAAATAAATTGCTCATTTGCTTGATGGATGGGCATAGAAAAGCAAGCAGTGTATGGAAAATTTACCCCAAAATCGCTGCCTCTTATAGCGATGGAGTGCGAATGGAGAAATAATTTTGTCTGCTTAAGTGACTTGGCTGCTGAATTGAAAGCAATAACTGCAAATGCTGGGCAAGAGATTCAAAGATGCCATACACCCTCTGCCTCTGCTCTCTTTACCAAGATAGAGCCTTTGCATCCAGAAGAAAATACAAATTTACATTTCTGCAATGGCAAGCAATGTGGAAAAAGTTAAGTCACCTCAAAAATGCAAATTTTTTTATTAAGTGTCTAATAATATCTCCGTACCATAATGAGAATTTGATGCACTATTTCATCTGGCTTCATGTTAAAAACTTACAAGTCACTTTTTTAAAATGAAAGTTCTCGCACAAAGCTATAATGGTTCTCAGTTACTCACCTCAAGTAACCAATGCTCTTCATGAGGGCAATTTAATGTACTAGTCATAGTAGTGGTATCGCTTGGGTCCGGTATGTTTGGAATATATGGGCTCTATTTTGGAGTCAAATGAACTGATTATAATATAGATCTGCTCTATCAGTTTCTACTTACTCACAAACTGTAGCGATGTGTGCTTTATACTACATACACGGAATGATAAGTCTATCATTCCATCTGTCTCTTTTCAATATGAAACATTAGAAAAATAAGCTCTCTCTCATCTTCTCAGCCAATTCTAGCCAAGTTTTGATTTAGTAGATTTAGTCCTTTTAAGATGAAAGTTTTCAAGACCTTGTCCAATGTACAATATAATTGATAAAAATGTTTACTCCTCTACATATGTAATTTGTCCAAAAATATGTAAAAAAAAATTTATCCCTATTACATAGCCCTCCCTTTCTACTGATGAGTTAGACAACCCATTTCTACCACCACCCCCTAGAAATGAATCACTGCAAAGTATATGCCCTGAAATAATATTTTTACACCTCATAATACCATGTATTTTATTCTATGGATTTCCTATTATTCAAAGTATGCACACACATACTTTTTAGGCACTAACATATAGGTATTTTACAGGTATAATTTTAGTTAGTTAAGTCTTACACATGACAGCTCTGTGTGAGACTAAAAAGCATGTTGACAGTTAACTTTATCTACAGCCAACTTTTTCCAATCAGTCTGGTAATGCAAGTCAGAAATACTTCATCTATATGTATCAAAAAGAGATAACAATATATTTTATATTTTATTAACTAACACAGTATTTAATAATATAGTATCCTATAAAGAGAGAAAAGGCCCTATTATCTTCTTTTAAAATGTGCTTTTGAAGATTTAAGCTAAGCTCTTCTTAGAATATGTATACTTTTTTGTTGTTGTTGCTAATCCTCACCCCTGGATATTTTTTTCCATTATTTTTTTTAAAGGGAGTGAAACAGAGGGAGAGAGAGAAATAATGATGTGAGAGACACTTTGATTGGTTGCCTCCTACATATACCCCAACCAGAGCAGGCATCAACCTGCAACCCAGGTATGAGCCCTTGACTAGGAATCGAACTCAAGACCCTTTAGTGCTCGGGCCAATGCTCTATCCACTGAGCCACACCAGCCAGTCCTAAATATTTATAAAAGTTAAGAAAAAAATATTTAGTATAAGAAAACTAAAGCCTTTTTCTTTAGGGTGACATAAATGTGTGTGTGTGTGTGTGTGTGTGTGTGTGTGTTCAACTCACTAAAAAATTAATCAGGTACATACCCTTTATATGGATTTTATTGTTGAATTTTAAATACCCCTGTCAAAATACAGAGACATGTTGTTACTTTGTGTTATATTGCAAAATATTTTGTGGAACTTCTAATTATGAAACTATAATCCAATGTGTGAAATGTCTATATTGAAGAGTAGAAGATTTAAATTAAATGTAAACTTTTTAAAATTTATTTTTATTGTTGAAAGCATTACATGTGTTCCCTTTTTTCCTGCATTGACCCCTTTCACTCTGTAGCTACCTGCCCCCAGAGGCACTATTGTCTGTGTTCATGGGTTATGCATATAAATTATTCAGTTAATCTCTTCCCTTGCCATTCCCTCTGAGATTTGTCAGTCTGTTCCATGCTTCCGTGTCTCTGGATCTATTTTATTTGTCAATTTATTTTGTTAATTAGATTCCACATATAAATGAGATCATGTAATACTTGTCTTCTCTGACTGACTTATTTCACTTATCTTTCCTTTTTACAGCTGCATAGTATTCAATGGTGTAAATGTACCAGTTTTTTAACCATCCACTGATGGGCACTTGGGCTACTTCCATAATTCAGCTATTTAAATAACACTGCTATGAGCCTAGGGGTGCATATATTCTTTCTGATTGGTGTTTCAAGCTTCTTAGAATATTTCCTAGAAGTGGGATCACTGGGTCAAAAGGCAGTTTCATTTTTAATTTTGAGGAAACCCCACATTGTTTTCCACAGTGGCTGCACCAGTCTGCATTCCTACCAGCAGTGCACGAGGGTTCTTTTTCTCCACATTCTTGGCAACACTTATCATTTGTTGACTTATTAACGATAACAATTCTGGCAGCTGTCCTTTTAATTTGCATCTCCCTGACAATTAGTGATGTTGAGCTTTATTTCATACTAGAGGCCCGGCGCATGAAATGCGTGCATGGGTAGAGTCTCTAGGCCTGGCCTGTGACCAGGGCCATGTTCCCTGGCTGGCAGCACCCAGCCCCACCTCCCACCACCACCTACCCCTGGTTCCCCTTTGGGTAATCAGAGCCTGCCAGCTGGGGGGAGGGACCAAGAGGTTGGCCAACAGGCTCCGATCAGGTGATCAGGGCCTGCAGGCTAGGGACAACTCCTGAGTTGACCCCCTGGTGGTCAGTGCACAGCATAGCAACTGGTGGTTTTGCTATCAGGTCAATTTGCATATTACAGTATATATATATTAGAGGCCCGGTGCACAAAAATTTGGGCACTTGGGAGGGTCCCTCAGCCCAGCCTGTGCCCTCTCGCAGTCTGGGACCACTCGGGGGATGTCCACCTGCTGGCTTAGGCCCACTCCCCTGGGGATCAAGCCTAAGCTGGCAGTCAGACATCCCTCTGGCAGCCCAGGAGCCCTCGGGGGATGTCCACTTGCCAGCAGGGACCAGGCCTAAGCTGCAGTAGGACATCTTTAGCACTGCTGAGGAGGCAGTAGAGGCTACCGCCATCACTGCTGTGCTGGTAGCCGTCATCCTTGCTTGTGGCTGAGCAGAGCTTCCCCTCTGGGAGCTCACTGACCACCAGAGAGCAGCTCCTGCATTGAGCATCTGCCCCCTGGTGGTCAGTGTGTGTCATAGTGACCAGTCATTCTCAGTCTTTCTGCTGTTAGAGTCAATTTGCATATTACCCTTTTATTATATGCCTGGTGCATGGGTCAGGGCCGGCTGGTTTGCCCTGAAGGGTGCCCCGGATCAGGGTGCGGGTCCCGCTGGGGTGCCTGGCCAGCCTGGGTGAGGGGCTGAGGGCTGTTTTCAGGTTCACCATACCCACTTCAGGGAGGGGGATCCTGCTGGAGTGCCTGGTTAGCCTGGGTGAGTGGCTGATGGCTGTTTTCAGGCTGGCCACAGCCCCCAGCCACCCAAGCTCCCAGTGGAGGCTGGCTGGAAGCAGGTATCTGGCATTTATTTATCTTCTATAATTAAAACTTTGTTGCCTTTAGTGGAGGCCACAGCCGGCCAGGGGATGCGGGAAGCTTGCCTTCCTCCATTGCCATTGCCGGGGCAACCAAGCCTCCTGCTTGCTCCAGCTCCATGGCTGCCGGCCACCATTTTGTTTGGGTTAATTTGCATATAGTCGCTCTGAATGGTTGGTGGGCGTGGCTTGGGGCATAGCGAGTTTACAGTCAATTTGCATGTTTCTCTTTTATTAGATTATACACACACACACACACACACACACACACAGTGGGACCTTGACTTATGAGTATCCCGACTAACGAGTTTTTCAAGATGTGAGCCATCTCTCAGCCAATTTTTTGCTTTGAGTTGCAAGCTAAAATTCGGGTTATGAGCCAGCTTCAGATACCCCACCACTAGTTGGTGCAGCGAACGTCACAGTGAATGCCACAACATCAGCCCAGCATCACGTGTCTCACTCATTCACTTTTTGATTTGACATATGAGTAATTTGAGTTATGAGCTCCATCATGGAACAAATTAAACTTGTAAGTCAAGGCCCCATTGTATGTCTCTTGGCCATTTGTATGTTCTCTTTGAAGAAGTGTCTATTTAGGTCTTCTGTGCATTTTTTGATAGGGTTATTTGTCTTCCTTTTGTTGAGTTGTATGAGAACTTTATATATTTTGGATATTAACACCTTATCAGATATATCATTGGCAAATATGTTTCAATTTTTTTTAGTCTTTTGTTCCTGAAATATTTGTTGTTGTTGTTATCATGTATTAGACATAATAGGCACATAATATATACTTCAGTAACAGATGGAATTTAGGACAAAATTATGTGTATTTTCCCCCATAGGAATCCCTGGAGGAGAAAAAAATAAATGGGAAGGTTAAAAAATCTAGCTGAATTGGTAGAAATATTGCAGAGACAAATGTCTGCTATTTTGTTGCCTATGTCTTCTTCTGGGATTTTTATAATTTCCCACCTTATGTTTAAGTCCTATATCCATTTTGAGTTTATTTTTATGTATGGTGTAAGTTGGTGGTATAGTCTCATTTTTTGCATGTACCTGTCCAATTTTCCCAAAACTATTTATTGAAGAGACTGTCTTGACTACATTGTATGCTCTTGCCTTCTTTGTCAAATATTAATTGAGCGTAATGGCTTGGGTTGAGCTATGGGTTCTCTGTTCTGTTCCATTGGTCTATATGTCTGCTCTTGTGCCAGTAACAGGAAATTTTGATAACAGTGGCTTTGTAGTATAGCTTGATATCTGGTATTGTGATCCCTCCAACTTTGTTCTTTTTTCTCAAGATTTCTGCAACTATTTGGGGCCTTTTTTAATTCCATATGAATTTTTGGAGCATTTGTTCTAGCTCTGTGAAATATGCCATTGGTATTTTAATGGGGGTTGTATTGAATCTATAAATTACTTTGGGTAGTATGGACATTTTAATGATGATGATTCTACCAATTCATGAACATGGTATATTCTTCCATTTGTTTATGTCTTCTTCCATCACTTTTTTCAGTGTCCTATAATTTTCAGAGTATAGGTCCTTTACCTCCTTGGTTAAATTTATTCCTTAATTTTTTTGTTGCAATGGTAAATGGGATTGTTTTTCTTGTTTCTCTTTCTGTGAGTCCATTATTGGTTTGTAAAACAGCTGTAGATTTCTGGGTGTTAATTTTGTATTTTGCTACATTGCTGAATTCATTTATTAGTTCTAGTAGTTTTTTGATGGAGTCTTTAGGGTTTCCTATGTACAATATCATGGCATGTGCAAATAATGACAGTTTTACTTATCCTTTTCCAGTTTGGGTGCCTTTTATTTCTTCTTCTTTTCTGATTGCAATGGCTAGCACTTCCAGTACTATGTCAAATAGGACCCATTGAGTATGATGTTGGCTGTAGGTTTGTCATATAGGCTTTTATTATGTTGAGGTATGATCCCTCTATTCCCATTTTGCTGAGAGTTTTTATCAGGAAAGGGTGTTGAATTTTGTCGAATGCCTTTTCTGCATCAATTAATATGATTATGTGATTTTTGTCTCTCAGTTTGTTTATGTGATGTATCATGTCTATTGATTTGCAGATATTGTACCAGCCTTGCTTCCCTGGAGTAAATCCCACTTGGTCATGGTGTATGATCTTTCTAATATAATGCTGGATATGATTTGCTAGAATTTTGTTGAGATTTTTAGCATCTATATTCATCAGGGATATTGTCCTGTATTTCTCTTTCTTTGTAGAGTTTTTATCTGGTTTTAGGATTAGGGTACTGCTGGCTTCATAGAAAGGGCTTGCAAGTGTGTCTTCCTCTTAAATTTTTTGGAATAGTCTGAAAGATAGGTTTTCCATTTGACCCAGTAATCCTACTGCTAGGAATATATACCAAGAAAACAGAACACCAATCAAAAAGGATATATGCACCCCTATATTCATAGCAGCATAATTTACAACAGCTAAGATTTTAATCAGCCTAAGTGTTCATCAGCAGATGAGTGGGTTAGAAAACTGTGGTCCATCTACACAATGGAATACTAGGCTGCTGTAAAAAAAGAAGGAATTCTTACCATTTGTGACTGCATGGATGGAACTGGAGAGCATTATGCTAAGCAAAATAAGCCAGTCAGAGAAAGATAAATATCACATGATTTCACTCATTTGTGGAATATAATGAACAACATAAACTGAGGAACCAAAAATAGAACCAAAGTCATAGAAGCATAAAATAAACTGTTCAACCTATGAGGGAAGCCTGGGGGTGAGGGGGTAAGAGATCAACCGAAGGACTTGTATGCGTGTATATGAACAAAACCAATGGACATAGACAAGGGAGGGAGGGGAAGGAGAGGACATGAGAGTTTTTATCAGGAAAGGGTGTTGGATTTTGTCAAATGCCTTTTCTGCATCAATTAATATGATTATGTGATTTTTGTCTCTCAGTTTGTTTATGTGATTTACCATGTTTATTGATTTGTGGATATTGTACCAGCCTTACTTCCCTGGAGTAAATACCACTTCGTCATGGTGTATGATCTTTCTAATATAATGCTGGAAGATTGAAATCATATCAAGAATCTTCTCAGATCACAATGGAATAATATTAGAAATGAACTACAATAAAAACAATAAAAAATTTCAACACTTGGAGGCTAAATAGCATGTTATTAAACAATGATTGGGTTACCAAAGAGATCAAAGAAGAAATAAAAAACATCCTGGAAACAAAGAACAATGAAAACACAACATTCCAAAATCTGTGGGACACAGGGAAAGCAGTCTTGAGAGGCAAGTTCATAGCTCTACAGGCCTACCTCAGAAAACAACAACAACAAAAAAAACACACACAAGAAAAACTGGTAACAAATTATCTAACTCTATAACTTAAAGAATTAGAAAGACAGCAACAAGTAAAGCCCAGAGTGAGCAGAAGAAAGGAAATCATAAAGATTAGAGGGTAAATACATGACATAGAGACCAAAAACAATACAAAAGATCAATGAAACCAAGAGCTGGTTCTTTGAAAGGATAAACAAGATTGATGAACCTCTAACTAGGCTCATCAAGAAGCAAAGAGAGAGAACCCAAATAAACAAAATCATAAATGAAAGAGGCTAAATAATAACAGACCCCACAGAAATACAAAGAAATGTAAAAAGAAAATGCTATGAACAACTTTATTCCAACAAGCTGGTCAACCTAGAAGAAATGGACATATTCCTAGAAAAATACAACTTTCCAAAACTCAATCAAGAAGAATAAAAATAATTTGAATAGGCCAATAACTATGGAGGAAATTGAAGCAGTCATCAAAAAATTTCCAGCAAACAAAAGCCCTGGGCCAGACGCTTCACAGGGGAGTTTTACTAAAAATTCAAAGAAGAACTAAAACCTATCCTCCTCAGACTATTCCAAAAAAACTCAAGAAGAAGGAACACATCCAAGCTCTTTCTATGAAGCCAGCATTACCCTAATCCCAAAACCAGATAAAGACATTACAAAAAAAAAAAAAGAATTACAGACAATATCTCTGATGAACATAGATGCTAAAATCCTCAAAAAAAAAAAAATCCTAGCAAATCGAATCTAGTATTACATTAGAAAGATCATACACCATGACCAAGTGGGATTTATTCTAGGAAAAGCAAGGCCGGTACAATATCCTAAAGTCAATAAAGTTGATACATCACATAAACAAACTGGGAGACAAAAATCACATAATCATATCAATTGATGCAGAAAAAGCAATTGATAAAATCTATCACCCTTTCTCAATAAAAACTCTCAGTAAAGGGGGAATAGAGGAATCATACCTCAACATAATAAAAGGCTTATATGACAAATCTACAGCCAACATCATACTAAATGGGCAAAAACTAAAACCATTTCCCCTAAGAACAGGAACAAGACAAGGTTGCCCACTCTCACCACTCCTGTTTCACATAGTGCTGGAAGTGCTAGCCATAGCTATTAGACAAGAAAAAGTGTGGGGAACCATGGGACTTGGTTGGAAAATCTATAAAAAGGACTTTCTGAAAGGTTGGGGGCCTTTAGGGGGACCTTGGCAAAGGCAGCAGCCCCTGCCTTGACTTTTCCAAACAAGTCCTGGCCCCCAGGTGTTTTACTGGAATCTCTATGTTTAGTCTTTAGACCCGACCTTGTAGAAGCATATGCTTTCTCAAGGATACTGACCCTGCTGATTATATTTAGAAGTTAATTTTTGTTCAAGCTGTTGTTAAAATAAAAGCCTAATGAGGCAAATGAATAGGGCTGCTCGGTTCCTATAGCCAAACAGTCCCTTAGCCTCTCTTTCACAGTGAGTAATCCACTCACCCATCCCTCAGGGTCTGCTGGTCAGCCCCAGCAAAGAAGAAATACAGGGTATCCAAATTGGGAAAGAAGAAGTAAAACTATTATTATTTGCAGATGACATGATATTGTACATAGAAAACCCTAAAGACTCCATAAAAAAACTACTAGAACTAATAAATGAATTCAGCAATGTAGCAGGATTCAAAATTAGCACCCAAAAATCTACGCCTTTTTTATACACCAATAATGAACTCACAGAAAGAGAAACAAGAAAAACAATCCCATTTACCATTGCACCAAAAAATTAAGATATTTAGGAATAAACTTAACCAACAAGGTAAAGAACCTATACTCAGAAAATTACAGGGCACTGAACAACAGAAGAAGACATAAACAAATGGAAGAATATACCATGTTCATGGATTGGTAGAATCAACATCATTAGAATGTCCATACTATCCAAAGCAATCTATAGATTCAATGCAATCCCTATTAAAATACCAATGGCATATTTCACAGAGCTAGAACAAATGCTCCAAAAATTCATATGGAATTAAAAAAGACCCTAATAGTTACAGAAATCTTGAGAAAGAAGAACAAAGTTGGAGGGATCACAATACCAGATATCAAGCTATACTACAACGCCACTGTTATCAAAACTGCCTGGTACTGGCACAAGAACAGACATATAGATCAATGGAATAGAATAGAGAGCCCAGAAATCGGCCCGAACCAAAATGCTCAATTAATATTTGACAAAGGAGGCAAGAGCATACAATGTAGTCAAGACAGTCTCTTCAATAAATAGTTTTGGGAAAATTGGACAGATACATGCATAAAAATGAGACTAGACCACCAACTTACACCATACACAAAAATAAACTCAAAATGGATAAAGGACTAAATGTAAAAAGGAAAACCATAAAAATCCTAGAAGAATCCATAGGCAACAAAATATCAGGTATATGTTATAGCAATATCTTTACCAATACAGCTCACAGGACAATGGAAGCTAAGGAGAAAATTAACACATGTGATTACATCAAAATAAAAAGCTTCTGCACAGCAAAAGAAACCATCAACAAAACAACAAGAAAGCCCACTGCATGGGAGAACATATTTGCCAATGTTATCACAGATAAGGGACTAATATCCAAAATTTATAGGGAACTCTATACATCTTAACAACAGGAAGATAAACAATCCAATCAAAAAATAGGTAAAGGACCTCAATAGACCCTTTTTGAAAGAGGACATACAGAAGGCTGAAAGACATATGAAAACATGCTCAAAGTCACTAATCATCTGAGAGATGCAAATCAAAATGACAATGAGGTACCATTTCACACCTATCAGAATGGCTATCATCAACAAATCAACAAACAACAAGTGCTGGCGAGGATTTGGAGAAAAAGGAACCCTCATGCTCTGTTGTTGGGAATGCAGACTGATGCAGCCACTGTGGAAACCAGTATGGAGTTTCCTCAAAAAATTAAAAGGGAACTCCCATTTGACCCAGTAACCCCACTTCTAGGAATATATTCCAAGAAATTGGTAACACCAATCAGAAAGGATATATGCACCCCTATGTTGATAGCAGCACAATTTACAATAGCTAAGATTTGGAATCAGCTTAAGTGCCCATCAGCAGATGAATGGATTAAAAAACTTTGGCACATCTACACAATGGAATATTACGCTACTGTAAGAAAGAAAGAACTCTTACCATTCTCATCAGCATTTATGGACATGGAGAACATTATGCTAAGCGAAATAAGCCAGTTGGAGAAAGATAAATATCACATGATCTCACTCATTTGTGGAATATATTGAACAACATAAACTGATGAACAAAAATAGATCCAGAGACAGAGAAGTATTGAACAAATTGTCAAACTTCAGAAGGAAGGCTGGAGAGGTGGGGTGGGTACGACATCAACCAAAGGACTTGTATGCACGCATATAAGTATAACCAATGGACACAGGCACTAGGGAGGGTGAGGGCATGTGCTGGGGCAGGGGTGACAGGGGAAAGGTCAATGGGTGGAAAAGGAGACATATGTAATACTATATTTAATACTTTAAACAATAAAGAATTTTAAAAAGGGGGACTTTCTCTAGGAAATACAAATCTTCCAATTTCACCTGTGTTAACACTCCTGTTACAAAACTGTAAAATGACGCCCTGATCGGTTTGGCTCGGTGGATGGAGCATCAGCCTGCGGACTCAAGGGTCCCAGGTTCAATTCCGGTCGGGGGCATGTGCCTTGGTTGCGGGCACATCCCCGGTTGGGGGTGTGCAGGAGGCAGCTGATCGATGTTTCTCTCTCATCGATGTTTCTGGCTCTCTGTCCCTCTCCCTTCCTCTCTGTGAAAATTCAATAAAATATATTTTTTTAAAAAAACTGTAAAATGAGTAATGTCCGCTTGTGTTATTTTTAAATGCATGCACAATGACAGGGAATAAATCATCTGAGACGCTGCTGAGCCTTTTAGCCGCATCAGAACCCAAGCCAATGAGTGATGGAAAGCCAATTCCAATTACTACCTAAAGCAGACGTTTCCATAATCTTTTCAGCAACCTTACCCATAAAGGAGAGTAGTTAAAGGAACATAATGGAACCATATCTTCACCATTGAGTGAGAGAAAAAGAGTGTCTTGTATGTGGGCCAACCATTTGCTTTGAGACTGTTGGTAACTTGCCGCTCCATAAGGTGGGAAATATTGTCTCTGCCAAGAAATGGTCACAGTGTTATGTTACAAACCTCTCATTGAAAAGAGGCTAAAATCAATGAGGGTTTGGCCGTAGAGCTAAGGATTACTCTCATCCTTCATATCAATACAACTCAACAGGGAAGAACCCTTCTTCATTTGGCTGTGTGTGACATTAAACATATATCTTTGAAAACTTTAATATTTAGCTATGATAGAAAGAGGCAGTCCAACATTCAGCCTGACTGAAGCATTTGACAGACTCATAGACAGCAGGGAAGTTGCTCTGCCAAAAATAAAATGAATCAAAGAACTAGCCAAGAAACCAGCTCATGGGGAGCTTTCACTGAGCCTGACTCACTCACAGAAAATCTGCTCAAGAGCTTGACCTCTGGGGGTTAGCTTGTCAGTTGCCACTTGTGTGGCCACAGCTGTTAGTTTCAGGGGAGAAGGTGACATACACAAGGGCAGGAGGGAAGATTAATCAAGAACACAACAATGCCAAACAGATCTTCTAAATGCAGTGTTATTTGTCTTCTTGCTGTCATAATATTCAACGATTTTTCAATAGAGGTGGTTAGTCATTTTTTAATATATTTTTATTGTTTTCAGAGAGGAAAGGAGAAGGATAGAGAAATAGAAACATCAATGATGAGAGAGACTTATTGATTGGCTGCCTCCTGCACTCCCTGTACTGGGGATCAAGCCCACAACCCGGGCATGTGCCCTTGACCGGAATCAAACCCGTGGCGCTTCAGTCAGCAGGCCAACGCTCTATCCACTGAGCCAAACCAGGTAGGGCAGCTGGTTAGTCCTTTCTGAGATGTACCATAGGAAAATGATAAGCCAATACACAGAACTGAAGCAAATTCTACACTATAATCCTTAATATTTTGGCTAATCCAAAATTATATAGCATGCAAAGATAGGTTGAGCACCCTCTTTCTAGTCCTTCTTTAATTTATTACAAAGGCACCAACTGATTTAATGCCAAATTATCACAATGTAAGGACCCCTTTGGGTGCCCTGCTGGTACTACTCCCCAAGATTGAGCCCCGAAAGATAAACCTTTGCTCTTATGTCATCCATATCTTCAAAACTGATCTTTTCACAAGTTTCATTCTCACATCTCTATTTTCTGCTGTGAAATTACTAAAAATCAAGGTATAATATTAGTATTCTTAAGAGGTTTATGTTAACAGGGGCATATGCTATTCCTAGGTCTGGTTATACCCTTGAGTTTTAGAGATAAAAACAATAAAGTATGGAATTATTAAAAGCAAAATAGCCACCTCTCTAATGTTTAAGTCATAGAAGTCAGATTCAGGCTCCTTTTGAAAACCCTTACTAATGTGTAGCAGCTTTTAGCAGATCTTTACTGCCAAACTTTCCTTCATTGAATGCTATGTAGTCTGATAATAATCTGAAAATCTCAGAGACTTTAGCATTTTGGATTCTTTTTAAAAAATATGGTGATGATACCTGACTAAAGAGTTGAGAGAAATGTGAGCTAACTCCAGAAAGATGAGCTCCAAAGGCAGGTAGTCTTGTCTAGCCTACTCAGGGACTGCCAGCATGGGCCATTCACAAGTACCATGATCAGAAAATTTCCCATAATGACTTGGGAAGAAGTACTCTTTTCTTTATAATGTGCTTTATGAGTATTTGAGCTAATATTTAAGGTCAATGTTTATTTTTTAATAAAACTACATTTAGTTAATAATGACTTCTTGTTATTGTTTAGGCTTATGGTAATTCAAAATCTGTTCTTAAAAGTGGTTTACAAAGCAAAGATTATGTCACATATTTTGGAATAGAATGCTTTGAAATGAGCATTCTTACAAGACAGAGACAGAAGATACAGCTGTTGGCGTAACTACATATTAGTGAATTCCGTATATACTACCCTATCTCATTGGGCATTTCCTCTCAAGTTCACTGAATTAGCATATCCCCAAGATATTTTAAGCTCTTTTGTGTGATGACTCATTGGATCCTCTATTTCTACAATTTCATGATAAATATTAAAAGTCACTTTCATAGCACTCTTCTTGCTCATTTCCATTTTTTTCAGGATCATCACTTTTGGGGAAAAAAAATGTTCACAAAGTAATTTGAGGCAAAACACTATTCACCTCTTTTCACCTAGGACCTGACATGCCTTGCATATATTAGGTCATTAATAAATACTTATTGATAAGGATCTGATTCTTTTGCATCTTAAATTCCCTACTCTCAGACACAAAAGAACGTTATATAAGCTCTAGTGAGACAAAGATTTCAGTTGTAAGAAGCAAGGCTTTTTCTGGTAGCTGCTTCAGTGCACAGCTCCAGAGGCTGCTCTTCACACTGTGATCTTGGGAATATCATACCCTGGATGTGTGCATGGCACCCTCTGTGGAGACAGCGTGTCCACTGTGAAGTTAGCCTAAATCATGGTTCTGTCATACATTGTGCAGAATGTACTGAATTATTTAAATATAAATAGGCAAAATTACCTTCATAAACCTAAAGAAAAGATGAAATATATGGAAGAACTCAGAGAGTAGCAGAAGGAACGTTGGCCCTTGCTAAGGTCCTGGATTAAAAACTATGAACTGAGAAACCAAGATTACTCTGTTTCTGTAATACCCTATGGTGGCCCATCTCTCTTCCACACACTAGCTTCATTATTAATTCTCTCTGCCGACTGCCTTTCTCTGGTTCTTTCTATCTCTAGTTTTTTATGCATTCTAGCTCCAGTGCCAAAGTTCACTTGAAATTATTTAATTGCAAATTTCTGGGAGAAAGCATTGAGTTAATCAAGCTTGGATCAAGTGCCTACATCAACTGTGGCCAAAGAAAGATTAAATAAGTTCTTGTTTTCTTAACTGAAATTCTGGGAGCTAAAATAGAAAACTCAATGGGAAAAGAAGGATGAGAGTGGAAATGAAATTCTGGATATTGTAGCCACTAGACATATAAATTTAAGCTCATTATATTTCCCAAATATACCAACAACTGACTTCTTATAATATGCATACTGCAATGTAACATTATATTCCAAGCACTGTTCAAATATTTTATTTATTTATCACATAATACTCATATCAAACATATGATTTTAAAACTGTTATTGACTGTCTGATGAATGAAAAATCCAGCTTTAGAATATTTAATTAATTTTTCTGAGAGCATGTTGCTAGCAAGTAGCTGCTTTTCCAGTTACTCTATATTTGCTTTCTCACTATTTCTCTCAGAGAGTTTTTTTTATTTTTTTATTTTTATTTAATATATTGAAACACCTTGCCCAGTATCATGGATAGAGTAGGTAAGCAAATAGATTAGATGAACTGAATTGAATGAAATCATGAAGAAAATTTAAAAATAGGTAATTTCATTCTTTTGTAAAAAAATGCAATATGATACAAGATTTATTGGAAGATATTGAAACTGGCTTTATACTTAGATGAGCCTTTTGTGACTATATTGAAACAGCTATACTGAAGGGCTTTGAGATTATCTTGCTTTATAAAGATCAGTTCTCCCTATATGATCTGCATTAGATAAACCAATTCATATCATTTCCAAATAACTTTAAATAAACAACTAAACTATATAGCACATTCCTATAAATATTTTAAAAAGAACATTTTTGTTTTCCCCTTATATATGTTGTTTGACTATTTCTGGATAAATTTACTAGGATTAGGTTCAATTTATTGTTGAAAATGATTTGTATTAAATTGACTTATTTTAATCATTACACTAAGGAATTAAATCTTTTGAAAGAATATTTTCAAAACTAATGATATATTTCAAGGCAATATCCAATCATATGATTTAAGGAACAAATTTTGTTCTTGTTTGCTTTAAATACTGCTGAGATTTACAAAGGGTTTACTATAATATTTGCTAATGTCAGATGAACAGGTGTGGCATGTCACATTTCATTAAACTTAGTGACCATTTACAACTTAAGGAAATATTTTTTTAACTTGAATGTCATCCAGATGTATTTTTCAAAACCTTATTTCATCCTAATCGTCTATAAGCCACCAGGGAAATGTGCTTATCATGAACCAGGAAGGGAATTATTGTAATACAGTCTATAGCATCCGACCAAGGTAGTACCATGATGTTCGATCTGCATGACTATATACAGGGCCGGGCCGTACAAATCAAACTGGATTCCTAAGAGGTTGATCTCATCTAATTGTGATGACAACAACAATGAGGAAAATGAAGCAACTGTGAGTGTCTATCTGATTGCTGGCCTGTGCTAAACTTCTATGATGGTGAGCAAAAGTCAATCTGCTCGGCCAAATAAATGTCCTGAGCGATATTAGTCATACAGTGTTAGGGCTGGCAGTGACCTTAGGGATCACCTGGTAAATACCCTCACTTAATAATTCAGTAAATGCAGTCTTAGAGAGATTGCATTTTATTCAAAGTTTCACTCTGAGTTATTGAAAAAGATACGCTGAAACTTCGTATTTCTTATCTCCAAACCACGGTGCTTTCCACTTAGCAATTTTTGAGACCAAGAGTCAGAGCATGGAGGGACAGGCTCTTAGGACGGTATGGAGGGAGAAGGGTGGGAAAGAGAAATAATCCTTTAAGGATGTTGCTATCCTGCAATGTTTAATAAGTGCTTACGTTTTACTTGGTGTTCTCTCATAAGTCTACCTAAATATTTACATACAAAAGCCTAAAATCTATCAATACGGCGATAAGTTTATTATTCTTTTTTCAAGGGCCATTTGCAATTCCATTCAGTTGATTCCCTCATCATAATGTGGTTATATCTTTTTCTGAGGATACACCTTTGTTACCTTTTTTGCATTAATATAAAGCCATCATTTACTGGTATTCAGTAGTATGTTAAAGATATTTTAAACCTGGGAGAGTCAACTGTCAGAAATTTGGTGAGCTAGTTGGTAAACACAGGCATTACTAACAAATGATATGAACTTACAATGAGATAAATTTAGTTAAAATCAGATAATAGATAATAAAAATTTATAATTTCCTGTTTATTTTACTGCTTTCTACTATTCACTATGTACTATTACTATTATTTTGAGGTTAATTATGTATGATAGAAATACTACCTCATATAGTATGTGGGCCACACAAACTCCTCCCAACTTTTTATTCGGTCATTGTACATTTGGTAGCTTGAAATTAGCCCCAGTGAAATCAGCAAACACTACAAAGAAGAACTTGGATGTATTGATTTATGTTTTCCGCTAGAGAGCCAATTGTTACATTTTCCATGTTACTGCTTATCATCCACTTATGCTCCATCTTGCACCTTATGAAGGAGTGGGGAGCCCTAACTGGTTTGGCTCAGGGGATAGAGCATTGACCTGCGGACTGAAGGGTCCCAGGTTTGATTCCAGTCAAGGGCATGTACCTTGGTTGTGGGCACATCCCCAGTGGGGGGTGTGCAGGAGGCAACTGATTGATGTGTCTCTCTCATCGATGTTTCTAACTCTTCATCCCTCTCCCTTCCTCTCTGTAAAAAACTCAATAAAATATATTTTTTTAAAAAAAAGGAGTGGGGACCTAAAGTCTGCTAAGATTTCTAACCAAAAGTAGTAACTTACCTAATGCATTTCAATGATCTTGCAAGTTGATACATGATTGTGCATTTATCCCAGGATGTGATAGCTTGCTACAGTGGCAGGAAACTGGACTGTGGAGGCAAATAGATCAAAATTCCAATCCTATTCTTACCAACTTGTGACTTCCGGACATTTCCTTAACATACGAGTCTTCAGTTTCCTTATATGCAATGTATATCTCATTATATATATATATATATATATATATATATATATATATATATATATATATATATCATCTCTTAGTATTGTTTTGAAAGTTAAATAAGGCAAATAACATAAAATGCTTGAAACATTGGTTGAATTAGTACGTAATTAATAAGCATTACTGTATTCTTCTTATGACATAGCAACCAGGGAAATTTCTATAAGCCTAAAAATAACAATAGCAGCAGCAAAAACAACAAAAAACTTCTAAACCAGTCCTGTGTTTATGAATGTAAAATCGAAGCCAATTTGCTGTGGACACAGTAGGATTGAATTTGACTAAAAATTTGCCAGAGAGGTCACAGCCATACCAGGAGCAGAGCCCCATCACTACTAGTACCACCGTGTGGATTCCCTGTGATGAAGTGGACCGGACCCACTGAATCCTATGTCCATCATAGCCTTAGGTTAGCTCCATCAGAGTGTGAACACACCGCCAGCCCAACTCCCAAGCATCACTCCTCCCGCAAGTATATGGAAGTGATTGCCCTGTCAGTCCTCATGAGGCTTTATCCCCGCAGTCACTTTATTTACAGAAGTCTGCATAGTGAAAAAACAGATTAATGAAAATGTCATTAACATCTCCCCTCACCAAATAAGTACCCTGGAGGTTTTTTGTAATAGCTCTTAAACCAGCCATTATGTGTATTATGGGGTCAAAATGAGGGAGAGGCCAGTTGATAAGGAGGCTGACATTGTGTCTTTCTTTTTTTTCAGTAAAAGTAATTGCCACAAAAATGCACTGCAGGGAATATTATGTTTGAAGGGACCTCTACACTTCCAGCAGAGAGGGTCTGACTTCACCAACTGATAAGGTCACTGGAGCTACACTGACAATTAAAGTGCTATGTACACCCTTGGGTATACCAACCTCTAGCAGTGAGATGCAATGTGTTTAAGAAATACGATCTTTTTTGTTTTTTCTTAAGGCTTCTCCCAATCAAAGGTAGTCCTTGTGTTTGAGTTTAAGGCTGTTGACCTAGCATGCCCACCTGCCAGACCATTCCTGCTGAAGAGCCTAATCTGAATCATTCAAGCATCCAGGCAAATATGCCTGTTTGTTCTTTCCCTCCATTGTAATTCAGGCCATGTAGGAAATCAATACAGAGAGTAAAATAACAAGAGCATGTTTGGATACACTTATCTCTACAGGCCTGAGTTACCACCTCCCCCACAGCCTCAAATGGCGGTGATGATTCCACAATGACTAAATCACCACTACTTACCGTACCCACTTGAAAAATCATCTTTAGTTGTCGTGGCCCATGGTCCTGTACAAACCTGCTAGGAGGACATCAATCCCTTCCTTATTTGTGAAAGCGGTATGATTTTCTGTATTACTTATCAGTAATTTATAAAATATGCTAATTCAATAATTCTTACAAATTTATTTATAAAACATTTGCAAAATACGTGTCTGTTAATTTTCATTAAAACAAAGACTTTTAACTCGTCTTAGATAAGTTCCTGTTCAGAGCCGGACTTTCTGTACTGGTTTGTGAGGCATCTGAGAAGTGTGGAAAAGAGTAGTGAAGGTTTGGGGTTTTGTTTACACTGAAGTGGAGGCAATCATTTTTTGATCCTTTGTTTTTATTTAAGATCTGAGCTGTTTGAATTGTAGTGTAAACTTGAAGTGATAAGACTGCAATAAAACCACTTGAAATATCTTACAAGCTGAAAGAATCCTATAAACACCCATAAACTCCAAAAGCACCGACTGGATTTTCCTTGGAAAACAAAAACTAAAGTTTGAGTATGGAGAATAAGATAAAGAACTGCCTTCTGTCAGCTTAAAGCTCTTAGGGACCTCTGGGTGTGCAATATTCTACATAGTGTTAAAATGTGTGTGTGTGTGTGTGTGTGTGTGTGTGTGTGTACAATATGCAGAGCATAATTTTAAAAACGGGTCAGATCATGTTGGTAGTATTCAATTTTAATCTTTACTCTTAATTTGTCATTTTAATATATTAACAAAACAACAATTACCCCTTAGATTCTTTATCAGACAATAACTTGTATTTCCCCGTGTCTTTCAAGGCACAACTGCTGGCAACGAATTTCTTCAATTTTTGCTGGTCTGAGAGTTTTAATTCTCCTTTACTTTTGAAGGAAAAATTCACAGGGAAGAGGATTCTATGTTGGTGTGTTTTTCTCTCAATACTTTAATACTTTACTCCACCCTCCTCTTGCTTACATGGTTTCTGAGGAGACATTGGATATCATTCTTATCTTCCCAGGTTCGATTCTGGTCAAGGGCATGTACCTTGGTTGCGGGCACATTCCCAGTGTGGGGTGTGCAGGAGGCAGCTGATCGATGTTTCTCTCTAACTTTCTATCCTTCTCTCTTCCTCTCTGTAAAAAAAAAAATCTATAGGTTTTTTTTTTTATTCTCTATCTTCTTTGTGGATATTTTATATTTGATTTTCTATAGTTTAAAAATGATATGCCAAGTTGTAGTTTGGGGATTTTGTTTTTTTTTTTCCTTATGGGCTTTTATCTTTGCTGGTGTTCTCTGAGCTTTCTACATTTGTGGCTTGGTGTCCAACATTAATTTGGGCAAATTCTCAGTTATTATTGTTTTAAATATTCTGTTTCTGTTTCCCTTCTCTTGCTGACATTCACATTATACATGTTACACCTTTCGTAGTTGCCCCTCATTCCTAGTATATTCTATTCTTGGTATTTTTTTCTTTGTTTGCTTTGCTTCACAATATTAAAGGTTTCTATGGACTTGTCCTCAAGCCCAGGGAAGCTCTCCTCAGAATGTCCAGTCTACTAGGAAGAGCATCAAAAACACTGTTCACTCCCGTCGCTGTTTCCTTTTCACATGTCTATCATTGCGCTTTGGTTCTTTCTTAATATTTTCATTTCTATGCTTACATTGCCCATCTGTTCTTGCATGGTGTCTACGTTATGAGCCCTTGGCATGTTATCATACTTGTTTCAAATTCTGGGTCTGATGATTCCAATATCCTTGCTACGTTAGGTTCTGACTCTTGCTCTGCCTTTCAAATTGTCCACTTTGCATTTTGGTATGTCTCATAAATGTTAATACCCAGACACGATGCACCAGGGAAAGACACAGTTGTAAATGGGCCTCACTATCGCGGTGGTGAGGTTGCGGGCCGAGAGTGTTCCACGCAGTAGGATAAGTGAGCCTCAGCCTTCCAGGGCGCCTGTGCCTCTGGATTGTGAAATTCACACGTGCTTTTCAAATCTTTTTCCCTCACCTTCGGTGGAACAGGATGTTTAGGCTGGGCTCTTTGGGATATTTTTCTTCTCCTACATGGAAGGCTAGAACCTAACTGGAGTGAGCTACTTCCCCTTCCTCCTGATCAGTGAGATTCTGATAAACGCCCACCAGTTAAGATCTGGTGAACTCATTTCTCCTGGGGGCAGACCTTAAGAACAGAGTGCTCCAGGAATTTTCAAATGGTTGCTTTCTTTTCCCCTCCCCACCCTAGCCCCCAAAGAGCTCAAAAGATTTTTCTTTGATAGTTACTGTCAACCTCCTGGAGATAAAACGCAGAAATAAGTGGAGGCCTCCCTGTGACTGCTCCCCAACCCTTGGAGTTTCTAATTCTCAGACTTGTTCACCCTGAACCTCCAGCAATTCAGGAATTACAATTCTGGTTTTTCTACTTTGGCTCTGGTTCCCACAGCGGTTTCAGCTCCTGACTTTATGCTCTGATAAATCGTAGTTTTTCTGTATTTGCCGGTCAGTCTCTTCAACTTTATGGCCAGAGGTTTGCCCTGTGACCTCAGTTTTTTTACAGATCTAAGTAGAGTGGTTGATTTTTCAATGTGTTGGTCTTTTTATTTTTTGTAAGGACAGAATGGTGACCCTAAGCCATTTACATGCAGTACGAGAAGCCAGAAGTTGAAATACCTATGTTTACAAAATATTGGGAATAAGCTATCTCCCCCAAATTATCTATATATTTAGTGTAATCACAAAAATCCAAAAAAGATGAAATTGACATATTATTCTAATGTATATTTAAAATGACAAGGGGCAAGAGCTACCAATAAATCAAAATTGAAGAACCTATACTCTCAGAAATTATACTTTTTTATACTGCTCTACTTAGTAAAACTGTGGATTTAGGCACAAAAAAATCAAATTAATCAGTAAATCAGAATAAAGTTTACAGAACATGTATGTGAGCATTTGATAAAGGATTAATGACAGAGCAGTGGGAAAAGAATGGCCTTTGCCAATATAATGGTGTTGAATAAATGAGATAGTCATGTATGAAATATAATATATTTTGACCCCTTACTTCAACATACACAAATGTCAGTGCCTATTGGATTGTAGATCTAAACCTGAAAAATAAAACCAAAAGTTGTTAATAGATAACATAAAAAATAGCTTCTTCAGTGTAAGCAAATATTTTATAAGTCATCAAATAAAATCATGTTTTCAGCTCTTATTAGAAAATGTTCTTTTTTAAATATATTTTTTATTGATTTCAAAAAGAGGAGGGGAGAGGAGGAAAGAGAAACATCAATGATGAGAGAAAATCATCAATTGGCTGCCTCCTGCATGCCCCCTACCCAGGCATGTGCTCTGACTGGTAATCGAACCTTAACCTCCCAGTTCCTAGTTCCATGCTCAACCACTGAGCAACACTGGCTGGGCAAAAATGTTCTGCTTCACTTCATTTGTTCATGTTCTTTCCTATGTGTTTTATCTGATGTATAAATGTTCAAAATTACTTGTGTTGAATTTTTACATATCTTTTAAAAATATACCCCTATAAGTTTGTATGTCCTGAGAGGATGAGGAATATGAATGGTAAACAGTATGTATCATGAATAATCCAGGGTTCAAAATGTATGCTGAGCTCATAATGAATATTATGCATAAGAGCTGCAAATATGACTAATAAAAATAAATAAGTTTAATAGGTATTCATTGAGAAACTTTTAGTAAAATAAGTCCTGCAACATAGAAAATGTTCAATAAATATTTCTTTAACTGATTTAAATATACAGGGGGGGCAAAAGTAGATTTACAGTGTGAGAATGTGAAATAGTTTATTCTTGTATCATTTTTTATTAATTGTATTGTTTTCATACAAACAACTGTAAACCTACTTTTTCCCAACTCTGTAGTACCTCACATAGTATTTTTATATAAAGTACTGCAGGAATACTTGCATCCAGTAACATTCCAAAAAATAAAATTTTAGCGCAGCAGGCATGGCTCAGTGATTTAAAGTCGACCTATGAACCAGGAGGTCACAGTTTGATTCCAGGTCAAGGCACATGCCTGGGTTGAGGGCTAAATCCCCAGTGTGGGGTGTATAAAAGGCAGCCAATCAATGATTCTCTGTCATTATTAATATTTCTATCTCTCTCTCTCTCTATCATCCTCTCTGAAGTCAATGAAAATATAATAAACAAAAAATAAGAAAAATAAAATTTCAGGCATAGTATTATAAATGATTAAGAAAACTGAAGTTAGAATTGCCAAAGACCCTAGAACTAAATAAAGACTCAAACCCAAGTCTGTAGACTACAAAGACCATGCACTACCCAATATTCCAGACTCATTCTCTTTGAGAAAACGAAAATGTATAAGGTATTATAAAGAAAAATATTTAGAACTCCATCACTTAAAAGTTTAAACCCTAAAATCTGGAAAAGAAGCATCCAGGAAAACTCCTTTGCTAAGTGTTTCAGAAATCACCTTTCTAAATAGTGTAAAACCATGACTATTACTCATACGTCAATTATAGTATGTCCAAATATCAAAATTCTGCTCTCCCTCTACCTGGACCTTTAATTTATCTTCTCTATTAACTCAAAAAAATAAAATTTAAAACTTGCCGGGAGCCGGTCCATCCTTGCTGTTTCAAAGGACCTGGCGTATATGGCATACTGTTCTTAAAATGTTTGCTCACCTTCTTGGCACTATGTGTTTTAACCAAGGTCTCCTCTCTGAGAAAGACTGTTTCCCCAGGTAGGGATTTTCCCCTGAAGTTAGGGAGGGAATAAAAACCCCTCAACTAAGTGCCAGGCGGGTAATTAATCACTTTAACTACGAACAATCATGCTTAAGCTACATAATCTTTACTCCCTGGAATGGAGATAAGAAACGCCCTAACCTTTGTAATAGAGATTGATAGGATTGAATCAACTGGTATAAATACAGATGTAACAAGACAGCAAGAGACAGAGAGAGAGACAGAAATTGGCACAGAACCTACACAGAACGTTCTCTAGAGACAGAAGAACTTCGCTGGAGAGAACATGGCAAAAGATCCTGGACAGAAACTGGCCTCAGAACCTAGAGACAGAACCTAGCGAGAGAACATAGCAAAAGATCCTGGACTGAACCTGACTACAGAAATTGGCAAGAGAACCTGACTAGAACCTGGTGCTGAACCTGGCTGGAGAACCTGGACAGAACCTGGCTGGAGAACCTAGCGAGGGAACATGGCTACAGAACCTGGCTGGAGTACCTGGAGAACCTGGCTGGAGAACCTAGCAAGAGACCATGGACACAGAACCTGGCTGGAGATCCTAACCAGAACTTCGCTGGAGAGCCTGACCAGAACTTGGCTAGAGATCCTGGCTAGGCTGCTGACCAACTGAATGCTGTCTCCGTGTCATTCCTTCTTCTCCGACTCCGTCCACACCTTTGGGGACCCCTGGACCCGCTGGGGTTGGACCCCGGCAAAAACTAGCTATTATCCAAAACTTAGGCCTCCCAATAATGTTCCTGATATTCTTTCACTAGATCTCTTCCCTTGAAATCTTGCATCAATATCCCTCAGGCCCCTGCTAGATCCTACAGTTTTCTGATCTGGCCTCTTCATTATCATTTCTGAATCAGCACCATCCTATAAGCTCAGTATCTCTCCTTATCTTGAGTGAGTCTTTTATATTCCAACTAGAGCCCCAGTGCACAAAATTTGTGCACTCAGTGGGGGGGGGGGGTCCCTCCATCTGGCCTGCAACCTCTTGCTGTCCAAGAGCCCTTGGGAGAGAGGGCCTTAGCCAGCAGTCAGACATCCATAGAGCTTCTGCAGGGTGGGAGAGGTTCCCGCCACCACCACTGTGCTCACCAGCCATGAGCCTGGCTTCTGGCTGAGCAGCACTCCCCCTGTGGGAGCGCACTGACCACCAGGGGGCAGCTCCTGCTTTGAGCGTCTGGCCCCTGGTGGTCAGTGTGCATCATAGCAACCGGTCGTTCTGCCATTCAGTTGATTTGCATATTATATAGGATTCTCCACAGTCTAACTCCAGTCATAGTGTTTTTTGGTCACTTCCATGCCTACTCTTCTTTACTCTCCTTTAAAGAAAAGATTGATACTAATAATACAGTGGGGCCTTGACTTATAAGTGTCCCGACTAACGAGTTTTTTGAGATACCTGCTGTCTCTCGGCCGATTTTTTGCTTTGAGTTGACAGAGTAATTTGAGTTAACGAGCTCCTTAACGAGCTCGGTCTCGGAACGAATTAAACTCGTAAGTCAAGGCCCCACTGTATATCATCTACTTATGGCTCTAGATATAAAAATATATCATCTACCTATGGCTCTAGTATTTAGCTATATAAGTAATTTTACAAGCACTTTTCTGATTTTTATACCTTTCCCCAAGAACTATATGCATTTAAATTCAAATTAATAAATTTTATTAAATACTTTCTGTATTCAAAGGAGTATCAGGGATAGATAATGTATATGATATGATTCATCCAAGGTTATATTTTAACATATATGGCAATATACAAAATGCCAGCATAATAGAATCTCATTTAAAATCATATAATGTTTCAAAATTAAAGAAAAAAATGAGGTATGTAGAAATTCCACTTTGAATCTGCCAGGAGACCACTTTTAGAACCACTCTCAAAAAAAGATTATATTTTCTCTTATCTATATTTAGTTCTTTCACTTTTCTTATAATATTCTTTAAACTTTCTTCCCATATGTTATTAGATTGGAAGCATTTTGTGAAAGCGAACTTCTTAATCTTGTTCATGATTATACTTCCAGGGCTTAGAACAATATCTAATAAACTATAGGTACACAAGTGTGTTTATTAAATGAGTGACTGAATTCAAGGTGTATATGTGGAGCCACATGTTACCAATGGCATTTCTAGAATAACAACAGTTATTAGTAAATTATGGTAGAGTTACTCTTGTTAAGACAGTTACTATATCACAACATTCTTGATCAATAAAAATATTTATCGCAGCCATCCACTAAATAAACACTCCCATCAATTAGATATCCTCAAACTGTCTTCACTGTCAGAAAAATGATGACTTTCATACACTATTTCCTACAAGTGTGTCATAATTAAAGGTTGCATACTCTATCGTTCAGTCATTGAAACTTATTGCACTGAATCAGTGCCTTAACAAAGATCCTAACTAGTAAAGAGGAAGTAATTATAGAAAAAATAATCAAGTGAATTGTACTACATGAGACTTTTAGAGACACTACACTGTTTATGTAAAACACAAAAGTATAGTACTTATTTGTAAGAGCTTTTCATTTGATTTTAAGAACTTTTAGGTATATTTTCATTGAAAATCAAGACAATTTTGTCTCATTATTAAGTAGTGCTTTTCAAAATAGTTCAATGTTTCTTAGTTCATGAACTGTTAACTATCAACTGGGAAGTATAAATTATCCCATTGCCAATGACAATATATTAGTTTCTTCAATATGGTAGTCATAGCATTTTTAATTTTAATATAAATGCTTGGGAATCAGAAAGTATATTACATTCTTTCTCTATGAAGTTTGAGTCATGTAGAAAAAGTTATTATAATGGAAGTGCTTATAACTTATTTTCCACAAGAAATTGATTTAAGATTTACCAACAAAGATTACTGAAGAGCATTGGATTATTGAACTTGAAAAATGAAAATTGAGGATGTCCCCCCCAAAAAATGTATACACACTTTAATAACTGATAGCTGTTAAATAAAAATGAAATGTATTTTAATAAACGTTCCCTTTGTAATTATTCAAAGTATGTGTATACATTTGGGGGGCATCATAGATATTTGAAGATAAGTACTGTACTTGAAAACAAAGTTTGTGTGCCTGATAGGCATTTTTATATTTTTTTCATGATTGATATTTGGGAATAGCCTACATTTAATTAATTTTAGTTGATGGGCTACAGAGTTACATTTACCTAAATGACTATATATATACACTGAGTTGCCAGATTACTATGACCGGCCAGATTATTATTACCACCCCATCAGTACTTCATTGGGCCACCTTTTGCCTTCAATACTGCGGTGATTCTTCTTGGCGCTGACTCCACGAGATGTTGAAAGCTGATTCGAGGAATCTGACACCATGCCTGATGAATATAGCACTGTCCAGTTCTGTGAGATCGGATGGTTGTGGAACTAGCTGCCTGATGGCTCTTTTAACTTCGTCCCACAACTGCTCAATTGGATTGAGATCTGGTGATTGTGGGGGTCACCTAAGCAAGGTAAAGTCTCCATCATGTTCTTGAAACCACTCTTGCACAATATGAGCACCGTGGCATGGCGCATTGTCTTGTTGGAAGAAGCCATCTCCATTGGGATACGCCATCAACATGATAGGATGAACCTGATCAGCAACGATACTTAGGTATGTTTTGCTATTCCGACGTTTATAATGATTTGGCCCTCTAGCAACTTCAGGGCGAAATTATAGCCAATTTGCCTACAAACGTCAGGTGGTCATAATAATCTGGCCACTCACTGTGTGTGTATACACACACACACACACACACACACACATCCTGAAGTTAATTATCATGTCAGTGCTGTGAAGTTCATTCAAGGTACTATAAAAATAGTATTAAATTTTAATTAGAAAACCCATTATGGCATGAGTTTTTGCTGTTGTCTTATTTATTTTCCTTCTCATTATGACTTGTGCATTTTAAGTTTGTGTTAAAGAAATATAGATTATTTCTTATATAAGAACTAGAGGCCTGGTGAATGAATTTCATTCACAGGTGCAGTCCCTAGGCTGGGCCAGCGATGGTCTCGCCTGGGAATGGCAGATCCCAGATGACCTCTGGGCCTTTGGCAGCACCTGGGCCCCCAGGCCCCACGCACCCTCCTCCTCCTGAGTCACGGTGCCCGAGTCCCCACACAAAGATGCGGTGAGCGTGGCTGGACGCCACAGCCGGGGCACAGCATGGGCCTCTGGGCCACCCAGCAATACCACACAGAAGCCAAGTGGGCAGTGCACTCTCTCCCGCCCGCCTCGCAGACCAGCTCCTGTGCAGTCACGGTGGCTGCGGCCCAGCTCACCCAGAAGAGGCTGCGCAGATGTGGGGGAGGCTCCTTGTGGGCGCCCAGCACCTGAGAATGGGAGCTTCCCGGGCTCATGAGCCTTGGTGTCCACGGGGAGGGTAGCAGGGAGAGTGAAAGCAAGCTCAGCAGATACCCCACATTCTCACCACACCTCTGTCCCTGTCACCCCCACCCCCAAATAGCCGGTGAGAGGTCACAGTGTGTTGCCGACACTGGCCATGTTCTGTGCCACCCCCTGGTGGTCAACACACATCATAGTGTCCAACTCCTGGTCTCTCGGTCGAACGACCATCCAAGGTGGAAATTTGCTTATTAGGCTTTTATTATACAGGCAGTCCTCGGGCTATGTTGGACTCGACGTATGTAGTTTCGTGGTTACGTTGCCATATTCCATTTATTTATTAAAAAATTTCCGTCATTTTGACGTATGTACATATGTGCTTTATGTTTTTTATTATTTATTTACCACAAATGAAGGTCAGGAATTGTTACCTTTCTTTTAAATTTCTTTTACTGTTTCATTTCATTACTTCTCTGTATGTGCTCCATGTGAGTGACGTAGGTGCTTATGTAGGTGGGTTCTGACTTACAGCAAAAATCACATTACATCGCACCATAGGAACGGATCTCTGTATAGGATATTTTTTACATTGTAATTGTATCAGAACTTTAGAAAATGTGTGTGTGTGTGTGTGCGCGTGTGTGTGTGTGTGTGTGCACAGAGACCCAGACAAACATACACAGTTTTAACAGTTAGTTTTGTGTTTCCTTTTTAAGGCATTTTCACTGTTTTTATATAATGCAACACTATGGTAAATACTATTATCTTTCTACTTTTAAAAATTATGAGTATCATGAGTAGACCTGAAACTTTAACAAATATCGTGGAAATGGAAATGTTGCTATGGAGCACAAGTTCCTGTTCAGTTAAAGCTTCTAATGAGGAAAGAGATAAAAAATTAAGTAAATAAATATTACAGGTCTTTTTTATTACAATTGCATAAAGTGCCATCAAGGAAAACTAGTACCTGTGTGAACCTGGTTTAGTGAGTTGAGGCCAGAAAAATCTTCCCTGAGCTCAGTCCTGAATGATTTACAGCACTGAGACTGACAGAAGCTGAGGATAAGATAATTCCAGGCGGAAAGACCAGCAGGTATATGTCTGTAGCACATGGGGTGACAAAATGCTTGGATTGAACAGCGAACTAAATTAAGTACAGGTTGTCTAGCACATAATGATTGATTGGAAGAGAAACTCAAAACAAGATTTTAGTTGTAGGCAACAGATTCCATTTGTCCAATCTTGTAATCCTTATAAAAGACTGTACAATAGCTAAAAAGCATGAGAAGCCACTTAAGTATTTTAAGCAAAATAGTGACAACTCAGGTTTTCAGAGCCTAATCCAACGCTAACCTGTGAAACCTGCATGTGTTGCTGCTTTCCCTCCACCTTCCAAACGTTGCAAATATTTCACGTGTGGACAATCCTAACCTAGAATCACTGAGGGAACAGGATTTTGGACACATAGTGCCATTTTAGCTAACTTGACATAGCACAAAATCAGCACATTATTTATGAATTAAATGCGGCATACTTTTTGTTCTCATACTTACAATCTTTCGCTTTAAAAAATAATGCATTCATTTTAATCTTAGGAGCTATGCAAGACGTAAAGGTAATTGAATAAGCTGAATAGGAATAGGAAAATTGTAGTTTATTATATTTTATTAATTACTTTAGGAAAATATTTCAGTGTAGATAAAATCACATCATTATTATAATTAATAATATTGGCAAGAATACACTCTTCATGAATCATCAGTTATGACTATACTGAAAGTGAGCCAAGGTTTTTTTTTAAATTATACAATATGATTCTTTTTATATTTTTGCTTAATGAGATAATGATACTCATTGTTTTCAATAAAGACAAAAATGATAAGTTCTTCACAACTACACAACATTTCAAAGTTTATGTGATATTTTATATTTTAGATTAACATACTATAGATCCCCATATTTTAGATTAATAAATTAAGCTCAGAGCTATTAGGTACTTGGTCAAGGTCAACTACTTGATAAATGACTGTAGGGAAACTTACATTTAGGTTTATCTTTTTTTTCTTTTTAATATATTTTTATTGATTTCAGAGCAGAAGGGAGAAGGGGAGAGAGAGATAGAAACATGAATGATGAGAGAGAATGACCAATTGGCTGCCTCTTGCACAGCCCCTACTGGAGATTGAGCCCACAACCTGGGCATGTGCCCTGACCTGGAATCTAACCATGACCTTCTGGTTCATAGGTAGATGCTCAAACACTGAGCCACATCAGCTGGGCTAGGTTTAACTTTTGGCTCAAATTGCAATGCTCTTTTAACTATAACATATGCATGCACATATGTTTAAACATACATTTATATATCTTGTGATTCAAGATTATAAATGAAATCCATACATTTATACTCTCTTTCCAAAGATACTATAAAAATTACAGTAAAATGCTGCAAAAACTCACAACAATGAAAGATCATCAAAAAAAATATTTCAGGTATTTTCTGCAAAGTGAGTACGGATGGAGGTGCAATGACTAAAGAAGTAACATGAAAGTTTTCCAAATTAAAATGAGTACAGGGAGGTTGTAACCATGGGGAGAACCTTTTTCCTAATAAGAATTCTGGAAAGATTCTGGGACAAGCTAAGATCTTGGACTACAATTAAAGACTTGTGGTATTTTCATGCAGTGGATAATTAATGAAAGCATAAGATCTTGGACTACAATTGAGGAATTAATTGCAACAGTATCCAAGCATCTCTTGTATACACTCCCTTTACCCTGGCCCACAAACAATGCCCACTATCTCCAGTTGAAGGAAACAGCCAGTGTCTAAGGATTCACTTACACAAACAAATGCAAAAACATAGTTATTTTTAAAATAAAGTCAGTGAATGAGCTGAGGAGAAATAGAGAAGCCCACTTGAGTGTGTTTGAAAGAAAAGCTTTCCTAATTGGTTTCTTTGGGAAACACCAACGTAATGATTTGCTAATTGTTCACTTGCCCTATTTCAATCTTTGCAGGTAAGTAAACTTTTCTATGAACATTAAATGCATTATAATTCTTTCCACTGATTCATTTTAAATAGAAATAGGAACCATGAATCAAAATATATCTGATATAATCTTCAGGGCCGGGGAAAGACTGAGAAAGATAAACAAATAGAAAAAAAATAAAGAAAACAAAATCCTAGAAACATACAAGAATTAAAATGCCTAAAAATTCCACTCTGGGCAGAGCATCAAGAAGAGAGTATACTTACAAAAGGAGAAGAGGCTCAAATGAAAAATAAAAACAAAGAATTAAAAAGTCCTGTTAGAAATTCATATAATATTTTAAACAAATATTTAAATACTAGAGGCCCAGTGCACAAAAATTTGTGCACGGGGAGGGGAGGGTCCCTCAGCCCGGCCTGTGCCCTCTCGCAGTCTGGGACCCCTCGGGAGATAACGACCTGCTGGCTTAGGCCTGCTCCCAGGTGGCAGAGGGCAGGCCCAATACCTAGGTGCAGCCCCGGGTTGGGCTCAGAGCAGGGCCGATTGGGAGGTTGTGATGCCACCCTCAGTCACGCTCAGGGTAGGGCCGATTGGGGGGTTGGGGCACCATCCCCTGTCACACTCAAGGCAGGATCGATGGGGAGGTTGCGGTGCCACCCCCTATCACGCACAGAGCAGGGCTGCTCAGGGGGTTGGGGCCCCGCCCCCTGTCACACACAGAGCAGGGCCCATCAGGGGGTTGGGGTGCCGCCACTCTCACACTCAGGGCAGGGCCGATGGGGAGGTTATGGCTCTACCCCATCACACACAGAGCAGGGCCCATGGGGGGGGGGGGGGGTTGGGGAGCTCCTCCCTATCAGGCACAGAGCAGGGCTGCTCAGGGGGTTGGGGCCCCTCCCCCTGTCACACACAGAGCCGCAGGGCGATCAGGGGTTTGGGCGCTGCCCCCTGTCACGCTGATCCTGGTGCCGGGAGGCATATTACCCTTTTACTATATAGGTTAGAGGCCTGGTGCATGGGTGGGGCTGGCTGGTTTGCCCTGAAGGGTGTCCTGGATCAGGATGGGGGTCCCCACTGGGGTGCCTGGCCAGTCTGGGTGAGGGGCTGAGGGCTGTTTTCAGGCTGGGAGTGACTGAAGTTCCCAACCGCTCCTTTTTTCCTTTTTTTTTCTTTTTTTTTTTTATATATTTTATTGATTTTTTTACAGAGAGGAAGGGAGAGAGATAGAGAGTTAGAAACATCGATGAGAAAGAAACATCGATCAGCCGCCTCCTGCACATCTCCTACTGGGGATGTGCCCGCAACCCAGGTACATGCCCTTGACCGGAATCGAACCTAGGACCTTTCAGTCTGCAGTCCGACACTCTATCCACTGAGCCAAACCGGTTTCGGCTTCTTTTTTTTTATTCTGGGCCAGCTTTACCTTGAGGCTTGGCTCCAGCTCTTAGGCCTCTGCGCGCGGCTGAAAGTAGGTTTCTGGCCTTTGCTTACAATATTACAAATCTGCTGGCTGAAGTCCAGCGGTATTTGTTACAATGTTTCTTAAACTGCCCGCTCAGAGGCCTGCAGCCGCAGGCAGGGAACGTTGGTTTCCTCCAACGATCCTCCATCACTGAGGCAAGCAAGCCTCATGTTAGTTTCAAGCTGCCTGGCTGCTGGCTGCCATCTTGGCTGAAAGTTAATTTGCATATCTCGCTGATTAGCCAATGAAAAGGGTAGCGGTCGTACGCCAATTACCATGTTTCTCTTTTATTAGTGTAAATAATACACATGTAAAATAGTGCTCAACCCTTTAAAGAGTTACATATCCAGAGATAAAATATTATCAGCCTTGCAGAAGCTCCTGTCATCCTGATTTCCAGTCTCTCTCTTACCAGAAAATACAACTACTTTGCTTATTAATTCTGCCTATTAATTTTTTTTATTCCACAAGTATTTATACAGTATAAACTCTTGAGAATGGATTCTTTTGCTCAACACATTTTTATAATTATGTTATGTTGCTCAATGATCATTTAGTTTACTTTCAATGTTGAATAATCCATTGTATGAAAATACTACAAGTCTTTAATTCTATTCATGTTTCTGATTTGTTTGGGCTATTGTCAATAATGTTTCCGTGGGCATCAACTGAACTTGTCTTTCAGTGTAACATACACACATTTCTTTTGCGTTTATACCTTGGAGAAAATTTGCTGCTTCAAAGTGTATGCAATTGTTCACTTTAGGAGATACTGCCAAATTGTTTCCCAAAGCAACTGTAATGATTTACATCTTACCAGCAGCTGCTCCACATCCTTGTCAACACTTGGTGTCAGTCTTTTCATTTTTGCGATTTTAATGGGTATATCGTAGTATCGCACTGGGATTTTAATTTACATCTCTGTAATAACTAATACATTTTGCATTAATAGTTGCCAGTTTACTTTTGAGCTTCTCTTTTTCGTGGTAATTTTTAGTTGTTGTTTTTTAAAATATATTTTTCTTGATTTCAGAGAAGAAGGGAGAGGGAGAGAGAGACAGAAACATCAATGATGAGAGAGAATCATTGATCAACTGCCTCCTGCACACCCCTCCCTGGGGATTGAGCCCACAACCCAGGCAAGTGCCTAGACCAGTAATTGAACTTTGACCTCCTGGTTCAAAGGTCGATGCTCAATCACTGAGACAAATCAGCTGGGCAATTTGTAGTTGTTTTATCTGTAAATATACCAGTTATGAGGCCTGTTTTGTTTTGTTTTGTCAAGTGTACGTATTGGAAATATCTTCTCACAATGTGTGGCTTAAGTTTTCACTCTTTCAGTGTTTTCAGAGGAACAGAAGCTCTTGATGTTTAATGTTGATCAATTTACCAATTTTCTGTTATTTGTATTTTTGCATGCTTTAAAAAAAAATCTTTATATATCCTAATGTAATTAAAAAAATTTTCTCTTTTTTCTTGTAGAAACATTACAATTTTGTCACATATTTAATCTACAATACAGCACCAAGTAGAATCAAGATTTCTTTTCCCATGAATATTCAATATTTTCAGCAACAACAGTTATTGGTAAATAAAAACATATCCTTTTCCATCACACTCCACTGCTACCTTTGTTATAAATCAAATGACCATATATATGTGAGTCTGTTTGGGGACTCTTAGCTCTGATTTATTGGTCTTTACTTGTGCTGGTATCACACTACATTCACAACTGGAGCTCTGTAGTAGGTATTAATATTTTATAGCATCAATATGCCAGGTTTGACTCCTTCAAGATTGACTTGGCTCTTCTGATTTTACTATTTTCAAACAAAATTTCCAGAATAGCTTTATAAATTAGTAGACTTGAAAGACAAAGCAAGGAAATATGCTAGAATGTAGAATTTAAAAATAAAGACAAAAAAATGAGAAAAACGAACAGATAAAGGATATCAAATCTGGTGCAACAAATTTTCCAAAATAGAAGTTCCTTGAAAAATGAGAGAGAGAGAGAGAGAGAGAGAGAGAGAGAGAGAGAGAGAGAGAGAGGGGGGGGGGGGAGGAGAAAGGTGAGGGAAGGGAAGGGAAGGGAAGGGAAGGGAAGGGAAGGGAAGGGAAGGGAAGGGAAGGGAAGGGAAGGGAAGGGAAGGGGGGCAAATGGATTTAGCAATCAGAGATAAATTTTTTAGAACACTTAATGGCATATTCCTCAAACCCTACTCCCACCTATGCTATCATTAAATATCAGCAAAACTTTTGCTCAGAATTGCTCTTCTAAATACCTGAAACTGCAATTATTTTTAAAAATAAAAGTGATAGCGTATTTTCTCAAGATTTAAGGCAGATGATATATAACAAAATGGTATTCAATGTGAAATTAAGTTATATTTAATGAAAAGCATTTAAACATTTCATGGTTTTCAAGTTTTACATTTTAACAAATGAGATTTTGCTTCTTTTAGAAACTATTTTTCTGGTAATGCATTAAACTGTTCTCTTAATATATTTAGATAGCAAGAAAAAAAAAAAAAAAGAAGTTACTAAAGTATACATTTAAAATGTCCAGAAAAGCCGAAACCGGTTTGGCTCGGTGGATAGAACGTCGGCCTGCGGACTGAGAGGTCCCAGGTTCGATTCCGGTCAAGGGCATGTACCTGGGTTGCAGGCACATCCCCAGTGGGAGATGTGCAGGAGGCAGCTGATCGATGTTTCTCTCTCATCGATGTTTCTAACTCTCTATCTCTCTCCCTTTCTCTCTGTAAAAGATCAATAAAATATATTTAAAAAAAATAAAAATAAAAAATAAAATGTCCAGAAAAGAAAACATACTCAATTAGCTAAACACTGCTCAAATTGAAATTATTAGATTTTATACAAATGAACTTATATCAGACCAACTGTAGTAAGCAAAGTTTATCACTTTTAAAATCTTAATTATTTTTATGGTTTGTGTCTTTCTAGCTTTCTCTAAATAGTAAACCTTATATGGCCTGGACAATGCTTTGTTAAAATCTGTTTGAAAGTTCAAACTAATTTGCACATAATTATGTTAAGGAATTAATGGGTCTCTGAAAACCGTCAGAGTTCATTGTGGTGCTCTCTGTGGATGCCATGGGGCTTCACTTTTGAATTATGCCCTTGCCAAGGAGTCTGGGCTATTTGATTTGGGGTATAATTATAATGTAATTTTTCAATTAATGTGTACTAGTTTCATGGCATAACTCTAGTCAATATTAACACTTCAACCTCATTAGGATATAATGTTATATAAGTAACTATTGTTAGCTCTAATATTAATTCTCTGTCCTCAAGTAATTGAGCCTAATAGCAGTGGCACAGAAAGAATTACTGATTTAATTTAGGTTATTTCTCAGGGAACATTTTGAGCCAAGTATAATAGAAACTACCATGAAATGACATAGGATAAGCACAAATAATATATTAAAATAGGAAATCATTCATTTGGAAAACATTGATATTATAGTTTTTTGGATTATGAAAATGATGGTAAATGTGCTTGTTCATAATTTACTACCACTAAACTCTGTATTCAGACTGCTTTAAGTGTGAAGTCTCTGAGGTTAGCACTTGCAATTCATCCTGCTTGCTCTTATCAATTAATAGAGTGATTGCAGATATGGAGGATGAGGGAAGGAAGGAAGGAAGGAAGGAAGGAAGGAAGGAAGGAAGGAAGGAAGGAAGGAAGGAAGAAGGGAGGGAGGGAGGGAGGGAGGGAGGGAGGGAGGAAGGAAGGAAGGAAGGAAGGAAGGAAGGAAGGAAGGAAGGAAGAAGGGAGGGAGGGAGGGAGGGAGGGAGGGAGGAAGGAAGGAAGGAAGGAAGGAAGGAAGGAAGGAAGGAAGGAAGGAAGGGAGGGAGGGAGGGAGGGAGGGAGGGAGGGAGGAAGGGAGGAAGGAAGGAAGGAAGGAAGGGAGGGAGGGAGGGAAGGAGGAAGGGAGGGAGGAAGGAAAAAAGGGGCGATAGAGACAGAGAGAGATTCTAACAGATTATCTATTTTTAATATGTACTAACCTATTTGGTGTGTACAACAGGAAATATTTTGGTTTCGGAGAACAAGAAAAATAGGTTTAATTGCATTATGCTTATTAATTGGTGCAGTTATTCAGTGTCTGGTAAGTTAATGTATTAGAAAAAGTATTAATTTTTATTCAAATGTTCTATTATTTTATGTTAACAATTACTCATTTATTTTAGACCTTTGTACTCAGCATGTCTCTATTGAAATAAACCTATGTTTTCATGAAAATTGAAGCTTTTGTTTTTTTGTGGCCCACATAAACTTAAACCTTGTTTACTTGGCCTGTGTTAACCTTTGAATTTGACATATTGGTCTAACTTTTATTTGAGTTGCAAAAAAAATATATTCTTCCTAATCCTGGTGAACTTGAAAATAAATCAGGAGCTATTAGTCACTGCCTAATGAAAATGGAGCTTACCAGCGAATTGAATCCAATGGATGAGAATTAAGTTACCACAGGGAGAGAACCAATATTTAAGTATAGCATTTGAACTCATATCTAAAATTTGACTATTAGTAGATCTTCACTTCATTTTATTATTATTTTTTATTTTATTTGAGAGAGAGAGAGAGGAAGAGAGAAAGAGAGAAACATTGATCAGGTGCCTCATTGTCTGCCTCTTGAAAGCACCGTACTGGGTAGCAAGCCCACACCAGGCATGTGCCCTGACCAGGAATGGAACCTGCAACCTCTCAGTGCATGGGCTGACCCTCAACCAACTAAGCCTCACTGGCCAGGGCCATTTTTATTTTTTTAATTTTATTTATTTCATTAATCCTCACTTGAGGATATTTTTCCATTGATTTTTAAGGAGAGTGGAAGAGAGAGGGAAAGACAGAGAGAAACATGGATGTGAGAGAAACACATCGATTGTTTGCCTCCTGCATGAGCCCCGACCAGGGCCTGGGCCTGGGAGGAGCCTATAACCAAGGTATGTGCCCTTGACCAGGAATCAAACCCAGGACCCTTCAGTCTGCAGGTTGACATTCTATCCATTGAGCAAAACTGACTACATCTATTTTTATATTTATATTTTTGCTTGAATCATTTTGTGTTGGATTTTCTGTAAATGACAATTCAGAGTCTTCATTAATTGAGAGACAAAATTAACATTCAAACCCACCTCTCTGTACTATCTTCCTTATACTGTTACAATTGTCCATGATAAGTAGCTTTTATGCAGACTAAATAAATCTAATTATTGTAAACTGAATTAGAAGCAGGCACACATTTCCAATGAAAATGCTTTCCTCAGGTCAGGGAGACATTTCACAATAAAAACAAAGTGTGGTTTATATTTTATGCCACTTAAAAGCACATAAAATTCAAAAATAATAAATTAACAATATGAATATATCCAAGATAATATGAACTATATGATATTGTCAAGATCAACCTTAGTCCCTAAAGCGAAAATAAATACCAAGCCAAATATAGTAATCAGAGTTCTGCTGATAGTTTTTGTTTCTGTTTTAATTCTCTGAAAACATTTGTTGGAATTAAGTGAAGTTTGCTTGGTTATGTTAACTAAACAGTATTATATTTCAATTTATGAGGAAGCATTAATTGCTATATAATAAAAGCCTAATATAATATATATTATATATTAATATCCTATATAATAAAAGCCTAATATGCAAATTGTCCCATTGGGTGGTTGTTTGACTGGGAGTTCGACCACTCACTATAACGTGTGCTGACCACCAGGGGGTGGTGTAGAACATGGCAGGTGTCAACAATGCAGTGCTGACAGCAGGTGGCAGTGGAGGCACTGCTGGCCCTGATGGATCCTGAGGAAAGCAGGACCATGGCAGGATGGTGGAGCAGGTGAGTGGGCGGCGCCAGGCCAAGGCAGTTGCAAGCAGGGGTTCCATCGCCCTGCTAATCACCCCACAGAGGGTAACCAACAGCGGCGGTGGGGGGCGGGGCTACCATCCTGCTCCCAGGTGCTGAGGGAGCTGGGCAGGGTGCCTGGCCCAGACTGATCACCCCACAGGTGTGATGGTGGAGCAGGTGAGGGTGCAGCACCAGACCAAGGTGGGGTGCCAGACGGGACTGCAGGGCTGCGAGGCTGGGGGCGCAAGCTGGGTCCCGATCTCCGGAAGCCACCCTGAGGGACCCCACCCATGCATAAATTCGTGCACTGGGCCTCTAGTTAAATATAATATTCATTTTCTCATTGGTATGAGTATAGTTTGAAAATAATAGCCTTAAAATGTATAAAGCTGGCTGAATATACAAAATGCATTTACATGATTTATCAGAAAACACTTTACAGTAATCTGTATTACACAGTCATGAATATGGATTCACTCTATATGCTAAACACCCTGTTCAAACATATTAGACAGTTGATAACATATACACTGTAATATATGCAGGTACAGTGTTAGATTGCACAATTATTTACTGATACAGCAGCCTGAAATATTTTGGGGCACCCTGCTTCACCAGATATCATATTTCACCTAGCTTTCAAGAAAAATTTAGCACATACTCTACTTAGTAGCATCAGCTCTTAGAGGCACAGAAATACAGCACAGGGATAGAACAAAACTGACCATGAAGTCAAAAAGTAATGTAACAAGCCCTTTTCTGCCCCAAGTATGGTCAGATCAAAAGTATTAGGCAAGGAAGGGCCATAGAGTTATAGACCAGAAATGTTTGAAGTAGAGAATCTATTGAGTCTGAGCTACTTGGCACTCAGGGCTGACAGTGAAGAAAGCCATAGACCCACGTCAATTAATTGATGTGCAAGTGCCAGTGTTCTAGAGAAACTCAAGCCCTAGACAGTAATACCAGTTGGGAGAAAACACCTCTTCAAAGAGACATTTAGTGACAACAAAAGCAGCATGGACTTCCACATAGAAGAAGCTAAAATTATGAAACCTTCCCTAATTTTTGGATGGGCGTTAGGGAATTCCAGTCTTTCTGAAGTTACATGTCAAGAATTATATGTGTGTAAGTGTGTGCATTTCCTGATCCAAAATCAGTAGTTATGGTTTAAACAATTCTTAAAAGGTTATATGAGTCCCCAAAACTTTAAAGACCACAAAATCAAAGCCTAGTTCCAGACTCAAACTGATAATGCAGAGTTCTTGATTACACAAGTAGCTGACATTTGCCTGGTTCCAGAGAAAAGATGGAATAGGCTTTGTACATAGTGCTATTTGCTGAGATATTGCTGAGATAATCTCTAGAAAGAATCAAAATAAAAGAATATAAAAAGTTCAGAAATATTTTAACAAATAGCAATAATTTAAAATATTATATCTAGATATTAAACATAGAAAATTAAAATTTTTATAAAAAATATTACATATATGGCCCTAGCTGGTTTGGCTCAGTGGATAGATCATTGGCCTGCAGACTGAAGGGTCCTGGGTTCGATTCCAGACAAGAGCACATGCCTGGGTTGCGGGCTTGATCCCCAGTGAGGGCCATTCAGGAGGCAGCTGATCAGTGATTCTCTCTTATCATTGATGTTTCTATCTCTCTCTCCCTCTCCTTTCCTCTCTAAAATCAATAAAAATATATTTTAAAAAAAGAATCTTTCATCTGTGAAAAGATAATTACAATAATAGAATAAGAACATAATTATAATAAAATACCATTAAAGTGTTTTATTTTCTGTCTCCTACATATTAATTTATTTAATTTTCACAAATACCTATTCATTCATTCTCTCAACAAATTTATATTATGTGTTCACCAGGCCTGAGACATAAGACAGTACCGTTCTACAAAGTACTAGCCCTCATATTGCTTAAATTCTAGAAAACACAAAGAGTAAAAAAAAAAAACATGGTAAATATATACAATGCAGTCTCTGGCATTAAATGGGTTTAGCTTATTTAGAATGTAGATTTAAAATGAAAAGGTATAGCAGGAGGGGTTATTTTTAATGACATAATCAAGGAATACTGCATTAAAAGGAACATATTTGAGACAACACCTGGGAAAAACAAAGAAGTGAGCCTTGTGAGGGTTTGGGAATAAAGAATTCCAGTTAACAAAAAGGTTAAAGCCAAGGCTCTGAGGCAGGAACTATCTCTGCCTATTTAGGGACCATTTACTATCCTAGTAGTTGTTTGTATTTTTTAACAAGAATGAAAGTGAGACTCAAAGAAATTTTATGATCTGGCTCATAACCATATAATCCTATATACTAAAAGGCTAATATGCAAATTGACCAAACAGCAGAATGACTGGCCACTATGATGGTCGCTGACCACCAGGGTGCAAACGCTCAATGCAGGAGCTGCTTCTTGGTGGTCAGTGCGCTCCCACAGGGGGAGTACCACTCAGCCAGAAGCCAGGCTTATAGCAGTGGTGGGGGCCTTTCCCGCCTCTGTGGCAGTCAGACACCCCCAAGTGCTCCCAGACTGCGAGAGGGTGCAGGCCAGGCTGAGGGACCCGCCTGAGTGCACAAATTTCATGCACTGAGCCTCTAGTTTGTCAATAAGACACCTAGAACCAGAGCTAAGATTGGTGACTGGTTACTCTTAACTCACAAATGCGTCACCCATAATCAGCCTTAAATGCTGCAGGATCTGAAAAGGCAATGAAGATGGTTCCTTCTAATAGAAAGGGCTACCTGTTGGGGATTTGTGAAGAAAAGTTTGTCATGGCATAAATGGACAAATACAGAGTAAGGACACATTTTCCAACATCTCTTTAGGATGAAGGGGTTAACTTTATTCATCCTTATATTCTCAGCTATTAGTATAATGCCTAGTAAAAATTATTAATGTAAATCATGATTACATTTCACTATGATATTTGGAATTTTAGGCCCTGAATTGAAGGCTCGACCACTTAATAACTACATACACATAATTATCCTCAGCCTTCATTTTCTTCCCTTGTAAAAAAGGGAGTATAAAACCTTATAGGGGTAGTATATTAATTAAACAATAAAATAACATGAAAAGTCCTCATTAAATATTATATTAAAGACCATATATATATAAACTATTAACATATATAGCAGTGCCCAAGAGTAGAGGACACAGCCATGCAGTCAATGCTAAAGTGTAGTCTGAGGAGGACTTGAACAAGGTGAATGGCTTCCCTCCATAGAACAATATAAAGCACTTGTGGATAAATGCAGGCTATGTCTTAAAAAATATTAAGAAATTCTCCTATCAAATATATGAAGTAATATCAAGAAAATGAACAACAGAGAAGGAAATAAAAACCAAAGAGATCAGGAGCTTAATAATGCTGAAACAGGCAATGAATAGAAAACCTAAGGCTAGAGAGACCTATCACAATTATCTTCAAAATGGGTCATTTTAATAGTCTACCTGTTGCATGCTTGAGTTACCTGGATTAAAATATTAGAGTATGCTTGGCCACTTAGAGAAGGCAATATGAGCCTATTTGTCACTGTTCATACATTTCAAAGTTGCTAAGAGACTAGATTTTAAATGTTCTCAACACACACACACACACACACACACAGAAATGACAATTATGTGATGTGATAAAGGTGTTAAGTAATGCTGCAGTGGTAAACATATTGAAATATAGAAATGTGTTAAAGCAACAATTTGACACCTTAAATTTATAGTTATATGTCAATTATATCTCAATAAAAAGAAATTATAAAAATGGTTGCAGTGTCAGATAGCAATGGAACCAGATGATTTTTAACACATTATTGTAGAAATCCAATAGTAAACTATAAAACCAATTTCACAGATAAGAGTAGTATTATTTCATTTGAGTAGCCTAAGGAAACCAGCCTGTATAAAGCACTCCAGTAAAAATCTGTATTTGGCTGAATCATGTCAAAAATTAAAATAGCCTGGGAGTATATCCTCCTTTCAAGCTAACAAGTTAGCCTGCTATAGCTTTATGGCTGCTGGCACAAGACACAAGGCTCTTGATACAGAGACAGAGGAGCTTTTTACTCATGATATAGCAGGCCTTTTGAACTTCTTGTTTGCTTTGACTCTGCTTGTCCTCAAGTCCCACTGGTATGATGTGGAACTGCCCAAGTGGATGCAAGGGGTTTATGCCACAGCTGAAGAACCCTGAACCTAGGAAACCCTAATCTTTTAAAGAGGGCTGTCGGAAAATCTGCCCAAACTGTGTCCCAGAGGAGATTTTATCTTTAGTCTCCTGGACAACAAGCAAATCTACCTTTGCCTCAGAAGGAGATTCAATCTCTTTCAAGGCTGTTTGCTATACAAATGTTCTTGAAAGATAGTCTAGGACAAAAGCTGCCAATGTCTTTGTTCAGAAGACAGATCAGAACCTGAGAAAATGCCCTAACCCGGTGGGCAGCAAACTGCGGCTCGCGAGCCACATGTGGCTCTTCGGCCCCTTGAGTGTGGCCACGAAGTTTCAGTCACACTGTACGTGCGCGCCCACACGTGGTATTTTCTGGAAGAGCCACACGCAAGGGGCTGCAGTTTGCCGACCACTGCCCTAACCAGTTGGGCTCAGTGGATAGAGCATCAGCCTGTGGACTGAAGGGTCCCAGGTTCAATTCCGGTCAAGAACACGTACCTTGGTTGCAGGCACATCCCCAGTTGGGGGTGTACAGGAGGCAGCTGATCGATCTCATCAATGTTCCTAATTCTCTATCCCTCTCCCTTCCTCTCTGTAAAAAAATCAATAAAATATATTTTTTTAAAAAGAAGAAGAAAAGAAAAAGAAACCTGAGAAACCCATGAAGAATTGTCTCCAGCAGGCATGCTACAAAAAAATGTCTGCAAGCACTTCAAGGGTTTTGAAAGGTAGGGCTAATTAATGACCTAGAACAAATAAGTTTTTAGGCTTGCATAAAGAGAGGGAGAATATTTTATCTTAGAATCATGCTAGTAGGAAAATCATTTAGAAAATATAAAATGTGAAATGATGAGGGTCTGTACTTAAATGATGTCAGTGAGAATTAAAATTCATTGGAAAATTCAATGGAAATTGTGCAGTGTTACTAATAGAACACAATGACTTATTGTGGGAAATTAAAGAAAAGTAATATTCTTGAATGATATCATCCTTACATATAAAATTTAATTTACTAAAAATAGGCATATTAAGTACATTTGCAAATAATAATATTTTAAAGGTATTAGGGCAATTGGTTAGCTACTTGAAAAAAATTTACATAGATAGGTATGGTGGTCACCCGAAAGGGGAAGGGAGTTGACAACAGGTTGAATAGGGTAAAGGGTGACAAATACATGGTGATGAAAAGAGAATAAAGGGTGGTGAGCACACACTTCAATATACTGATGATGTATTATAGAATTGTGTACTTGAAACATATAATTTTTTTACCCAATGTTATCCCAATATATTTAATTTTAAAAAATTAACATAGCCCGGCTGGTGCTGCTCAGTGGTTGAGCATGGATGCATGAACCAGGAGATCACAGTTTGATTCCCAGGTGGGCACATACCCACATGCAGGCTTGATCTCCGGAAGGTGAGGCAGGAGGCAGCTGATCAGTGATTCTCTCTCAACATTGATGATTCTATCCCTCTCTCCCTCTCCCTTCCCCTTTCTGAAATCAATAAAAACATTTTAAAAATTAACATAGGGATGTATTTTATATCACTTCCCCAAATAAGTTGAAGGTAATTTTATTTTTAAAATATATTTAATTGATTTTTTTTTTTTTACAGAGAGGAAGGAAGAGGGATAGAGAGTTAGAAACAACGATGAGAGAGAAACAGCGATCTGCCTCCTGCACACCTCCTACTGTGGATGTGCCCGCAACCAAGGTACATGCCCTTGACCGGAATTGAACCTGGGACCCTTCAGTCCGCAGGCCGACACTCTATCCACAGAGCCAAACCGGTTAGAGCTGAAGGTAATTTTAAATGAAAAAACAAATACATAAAGGAGATATATTAGAAGAAAATATCAGAGTATATTTTTTCTTCATAATTACATAAATTAAGAGCAAAGCAAAAAAAAATATTTATAACATTGTGGGAAAGCTTTTTAAATACACAGTGCATAATTCTGCATGGCAGGTACTTTATTACACTTTACCTTTACTTACAATAGTGACAATCTCACATTTTACTCTGTTTGACATATTTTCAACCTCTCAAAATGTTATTAGTTTTGTTTTAAACAGCAAAAAGAATTTATATTTACTAATATATTTACCTTTTCCAGGGTTTTTCTTCCTTTCCTGATTTTTTTTTACTTCTATCTGTGCACCTCTTAGATTTTGGTGTGTAACAGACAACCTCAAATTTTAGTAAGGGCGATTAGTAAACTTAGTAAAAGCGATTAGTAAAATTTTAGTAAAATTTTAATAAAAGCGATTTTATTAAGCTCAAGTTTTTTGTATCAGCCTGATTGTGGCCTGGCTCAGCTGACAGCCTAGGTTCTTTTATGCATCTGTGGTCAGTAAGCAAGTCAACTGATTGCAGGATAATCTAGACTGGCCTGATTCACATGTCAAGTACTTGGTAGGCTCATTGGTCTAGTCTAGAATATGTCTCAGTATGGAAGACACTGCTGAGACTTTATTCCATGTGGTTTTTTTATCCTCCACTAGGTCAGCCCACCATTTTTCACATGCTGGCTTCAGGATTCCAAAGAGTGGAAAGAGAGCAGTGCTAATAGTGTGGTGAACACCTGGGATGGGGCAGATAGAGAAATACTCTATTTTCTACAGGTTATTTTCTCAGATTGGAAAATTTTATTTTGGGACATATTTTTAACCTCTTAATATCTTCCAAAATTTTCACAAAAATTTTACAAAAACATATTGCCCATCCTATATAATAATCTCTAATCTAATAAAAAGAGAAACATGGTAATTGGCGTAGGACCACTACCCTTCCCATTGGCTAATCAGGGCGATATGCAAATTAACTGCCAGCCAAGATGGCGGCAGGCACCCAGGCAGCTTGAAACTAACATGAGGCTTGCTTGCTTCAGTGACGGAGGAAACCAACGTTCCCCGCCTGCCTTGCAGGCCTCTAGCCTGCAGTTTGAAACATTTAAACAAATATAGAAGCTAAAAAAAAAAAAAACCAGAAAGCTGGGATCTCAGAGCTACAGTCAGAGCTGGAGTTATACATTGTTTTGATTACCTACTTTCAGCAGCAGAGGCCTAAGAGCTGTAGCCTCAGAGCTAAAGCTGGCCCAGAATTTAAAAAAGAAAAAAGAAAAAAAGGAGCGGTTGGGAGCTTCCTTCACCCACCAGCCTGAAAACAGCCCTCAGCCCCTCACCCAGACTGGCCAGGCACCCCAGTGGGGACCCCCACCCTGAAGGGTGTGTGACCAGCTGCAAACAGCTCTCAGCCCCTCACCCAGGCTGGCCAGGCACCCCAGTGGGGACCCCAACCCTGAAGGGTGTGTGACAAGCTGCAAACAGCCATCATCCCCTCACCCAGGCTGGCCAGGCACCCCAGTGGGGACCCCCACCCTGATCCAGAACACCCTTCAGGGCAAACCAGCCAGCCCCACCCATGCACCAGGCCTCTATCCTATATAGTAAAAGGGTAATATGCCTCCCAGCACCGGGATCAGCGGAGCCAAGAGGCCTCCCGGCACCAGGATCAGCGTGACAGGGGGCAGCGCCCAAACCCCCTGATCGCCCTGTGGCTCTGTGTGTGACAGGGGGTGGGGCAACAACCTCCCTATCCGCCCTGCTCTGTTCGTGACAGGAGAAGGTGCCCCAACCTCCTGATCAGCCCTGCTATGTACCTAATACAGCGGAGCTTCCCAACCTCTGATCACCCTGCGGCTCTGTGTGTGACAGGGTGCAGCGCCCCAACCCCCTGATCAGCCCTGCTCTGTGTGTGACAGGGTAGAGCCATAACCTCTCCATCGGCCCTGCCCTGAGTGTGAGAGTGGTGGTGTCCCAACCCCCTGATCCGCCCTACCCTGAGCCTGACTGGCAGTGGCATCTCAACCTCCCGATCCGCCCTGCTCTGTGCATGACAGGGGGCAGTGCCCCAACTCCCCTATCGGGCCCTACTCTCTGAGTGACAGGGGGGAGCTCCTCACCCCCCTGATGGGCCCTGCTCTGTGCATGACAGGGGGTGGCGCCACAACCTCCCCATCGACCTTGCCTTGAGTGTGACAGGGGGCGGTGCCCCAACCCCCCAATCGGCCCTACCCTGAGCGTGACTGGCAGTGGCATCGCAACCTCCCGATCCACCCTGCTCTGTGCATGACAGGGGGCGGCGCCCCAACTCCCCAATCGGCCCTGCCCTGAGCCCGACCAGGGGCTGCACCTAGGGATTGGGCCTGCCCTCTGCCACCCGGGAGCAGGCCTAAGCCAGCAGGTCGTTATCTCCCGAGGGGTCCCAGACTGCGAGAGGGCACAGGCCGGGCTTAGAGACCCCCCCCCCCCCCGAGTGCACAAATTTTTGTGCACCGGGCCTCTAGTCCTATATAATAAAGTGTTAATATGCAAATAGACTGAAAGGCAGAACAACCAGACAACTGGTCACTATGACATTTACTGACCACCAGGGGGTGCGTGTGGAACATGGCAGGTGTCAGCTGTGGTGGGATGGTGGAGCAAGGTGAGCAGGGGTGCCAGACCAAGGCAGGGCACCACCTCTGGTAGTTCCTGAAAATTCTTTGATCCTTCATGCCACGGTCCTGCCTGGTGCTCGCACCCGCTGCCAGCACCCAGCACTGGCTCCTATTGCTCAGTGCCATCAACGGGTGTGAGCAGTGGATGCCGGCCCCAATTGCCCCTCAGGGCTTCTCCACCTCCCCCTGCTCCTGAGGGGTGATCAGAGCCGGAAGCTGCCTCTCATATCTGCTGCTAGAGACGGCCTTGCTCGCACCCACAGGCAGCACCAGAGCCACAGCTTGCACCCACTCCTGACACACCAGCATCAGTCTTGATTGCTCAGCACTATCAGCGGGTGCAAGCAGTGGCAGCTGCAGGCCCCCATCACCACTGAGGGTTTCTCCACCTCCCACTGCTCCTAAGGGGCAATTGGGGCAGCAGCTGCCACTCACACCCACTGACAGTTCTGGCCCCACTGCTGGCACTGGCCCCAATCGCTCCGTGCCATCAGCAGGTGCAAGTAGGGCTGGCACCATCAGCACATGGGATTGGCGGCAGTGGGAGCTGGGCTGCCGGCAGACAGGGGACCAGGAGCCATGGTGGGAGGGACCAGGCAGGGGCACAGTGGATGGGCCGAGACATGCCCCTGTGCCCACTGCAGCCTTGTGGCCCACAGTTCCTTTCAAGCACTGGGACCCTAGTATAATTATAAAATACTAGGGGCCCAGTGCACAAAATTTGTGCACTGGGGGGAGGGGTCCCTCAGCCCAGCCTGCCCCCTCTCACATACTGGGAGCCCTCAGGGGATGTCCTACTGACAGCTTAGGCCCGCTCCCTGCTCTCCTTGGGGAGCGGACCTACGCCGCAGTCTGGCCTCCCTTTGTGGGAGGCGACCGAGCTGATCAGGGGAAGGCACCAGCCCCATCACCCCGCTGCTACAGCCACTGCCAGTCACCACAGCCACCAAGATTTTTTTCATCAACACAGACTCCAGTCCCTTCACCATGAAAAGATGACATCTTTCTTTAGGCATTTTCAAGATGTGTCTTTCATATAATAATTTCTTTATTATTTTTTTTTATCCTCACCTGAGGATATATTTCCATTGATTTTTAGAGAATGTGAAAGAGAAAGGGAAAGACAGAGAGAAACATCAAAGTGAGAGGAACACTTTGATTGGTTGCCTCCTGCATGAGCCCTGACCTGGGCCTCGGCCAGGGAGGAGCCTGCAACCTAGGTACATGCCCTTGGTCAGAACTGAACTCAGACCCTGCCATCAGCAGGCCAAGGCATTATCCACTGAGCCAAAAGGGCAGGATATGACATTTTTTAGCCCTCCAGCAGCGGACCTTCGTTTTTTTCGCCAGGAATGTGGTAGAAAAAACCTAGATCACCTTTTTGGATTCTTATTACCCCAGTTTCTAAGAATATTACCAGTGGCATACAGGGAGCTTAGCCAGTGAGCGGTCAGAAAAGGTGTTTTCTCTGTAGTTTACACCAATCTCCGGCTTGGCCTCCCCTGGCCCAGGCCTGACACCTCTGGACCCCCATCTCCCCCTGATCACCAGTTTCACCCTTGCCCAGGCCTGACACCTCGGCCAGAGGCATGACCCCCATCACGCTCCCATCGCCAGATCGGCCCCTTGCCCAGGCCTGACTCCTCCGCCAGAGGTGTCAGGCCTGGGCAGGGGACCCCCATCTCCCCCCGATCACTGACTCTGCCCTCACCCAGGCCTGACGCCTCTGGCCCAGGCTTTAGGCCTGGAGAGGGGACCCCCATCTCCCTCTGATCACCGGCTCGGCCCCCCTGGCCCAGGCCTGATGCCTCTGGCCCAGGCATCAATCCTGAGCAGGAGACCCCCAGACCCCTCCAATTGCCGGCTCCACCCCCCGCCCAGGACTGAGGCCTCGGCCAGAGGCATCAATCACCATCACCCTCCGATCGCCAGATGGGCCCCTTGCCCAGGCCTGACGCCTCCGCCAAAGGTGTCAGGCCTGGGCAGGGTACCCCCATCTCTCCCTGATCACCGGCTTCTGGGTGGCTTCTGGGCATCTTCTGAGGCTTCTGGGGTTGGCTTTCGGCCCAGGATCGAATCTGATCACAGGTGGCAGGCAGGCAGCTTCTGGGGTTGCACACGGGGGCCTGGGTGGCGGCTCTCACGCTGGTGGCTATGCTGTCCTGCCCTGCCTGCAGTATGCAAATTAGCCGCCATCTTTGTTGGCAGTTAATTTGCATATTGTGCTGATTAGCCCATGGGAGGCGTAGCAAAGGTATGGTCAATTGCCATGTTTGTCTATTATTAGATAGGATACTAAACAATTTGATACAAGAGTCAAAATATAAATTATTAGAAGTAAGTAACAATAATTATTAAACTTTACATTGGAGAAGACATATACACTAAAATTGAAAAGCAAGAGATTTTTTTAGTAAAAGTTAAAAATCACTTTTATAAATTAAAAACTAGGAAAAAGTCAAAGAAAACAAATCTTGGGCTCAGATTAACTATTATGATGTTCTGAGCTCATTTAAAACTCTTATGAATGTTGTCTATTTGAAAGATTACAAAATGATGTTGCAAACAAAAACTATTACACAAAATATAGATAAAACAAAAAAGAAACTGAAGAAGGATTACACTTTGGAATGACACTAGTTTGCACAACATTCAAAGGTACAGATATTATAATTTGGACATTTAGACAGAAAACAATTGCTAACATTCTAGGTCATCCTGACACAAACTCTTCTTAGAATCAGTTTATACAAATCTTCCATTCTATTTTTCATCTATGCGTGAGCTGAGTACCAAATCAGATGAAAAATTCCATGACAACATAGAAGAAGCCCTGAGTAAATGAAATGGATGTTACGTCCTTGGAGGAAAAAACTGTAAATATACCAATTCTTTCCAGATTCATACATAAGTTCAATGAAAATCTATCCAAAACCTTTTTTTTTATTTGTTTGCTTTTTTGTGATTGTGGTTGTTTTATAACTTGATATACTGATTCTAAATTTCATCTCAAAACTTAAATGTATGAAATAGCCAAGAAAATGATAATAAAAAAGAAGAATGGAAAGAGACTTGCACCATAAATCTTTATTAATGGAATGAATGGTACTGATGGAGGAATAGGCAAATACTAGTAGATCAATGGAAAGCATTTGAATATGTGCATATGAGAATTTATTGTGTCATAAAGGTGACATTTCAAATCAATGAGGAAAGGTTTGATTAGTCATGAAATGGCTACCTGTTTGGAAACAAAGAAAAATTATGTTTTCTATATTACATTACATACAAAAATAAATGTCAGTGACATTATGTATGGAAATCAACTACTAACTGGAAATACAAAGTACTAACTATAGGAGAATATTTTTTTAATTTTGAGATAAGAAAACGTATTTAAACATTTCATAAAATCCAAATCAAAGTGAAATATAAATTGAACTAAGTCATATTTTTAACTGTTTATGTTGTTTAAGACTCCATAAGCAAAATAGACTAAGAACTCATTGTGTGACTATTTTAAAGCAATTTTGAGCTGTTGATTAGTACAGTAGTACTAATTGCGATTGTACAATAATTTTGCAGCGCTACTTGCTAGAATGTGAAGAGAAAAAAAAAAAAAAAACCTTGAAAACTATATACTGAAGGCTATGGTGTGCCGCCCCTCAGGAAAGAGCTTACACTTCGGCTCTTCTGAGTGCTGCTACAGACAGCCCTGGGGGAAGGACTGCCAAAGAAGCATTCTTACCCAAAGTCTTGCTCTCTTCCCTTAGGTATCTTACACCCAATAACCAGTCAATGCTTTGATAGAAAGGACTGGTTCCTCACCCTGACTCAGAACAACTCTGAAGAGCCATGTCAGTTTCAGAAGTTACATGAAGTTGTCACAGCCCAACTTCACCCTTTACCTAGTCCAGCTTCCTTTCCTGCCCCCACAGGCAAGTTTTCTGGACAGCAATACCTCAAAGTCAGCTTTCTGGGAAAACTGATGTGCAACACTCTTTGATTCATTAATTCCAAATAGAAATAAATAAACCAGCTTCAGGAAACCTATACAGGTTCATTGAGGGATTGCTTACAATAACAAATACTTGAAAACACTTAGTCTAAGAGGTTTTATCTTATACTAGAGGCCCGGCACACAAAATAAGTGCGCGGGTTTGGTCCCTAGGCCTGGCCTGCAATCAGGATCATCTTCCCCAGCTGCCCGCAGCTGGCCCCACACCCCGCCACCACCCACCCCTGGTTCCCTGTTTGCCATTGGGAGATTGGAGCCTGCCGGCTGGGGAAAGAGACTGACAGGTGGTCAGTGTGCCTCAGAGTGACTGGTCAGGTGGTCGTTCTGTTCGTTCTGTCGTTAGGGTCGATTTTCATATTACCCTTTTATTATATAGTATAGAGGCCTGGAACACGGGTAGGGGCCAGCTGGCCTGCCCTAATGGGGGCCCCAGATCAGGGTGAGGTCCCCACTGGAGGGCAGGGCTGGATGGGGTGAGGGGCCGCTGGGTGGTTTGCAGGCTCGCCATGCCCTTGATCAGGGTGGGGGTCCCTGCTGGGGGGCAAGCTTGGCCAGGGTGAGGGGCAGCGGTCGTTCTGGTCTCTGGTCGTTCTGCCGTTTTGGTTGCTGGGCTTTTATTATATAGGATTCTGTACACATTCTATATTATACATGTATGTATATACACACATACACATATATCTATATGTGTATAATACCATCTCTATTATAATACACATATAATACCATATCTATTATATCTATTCTATAACAACTAATATTTACTTATAAATAATTTGGGATAACACAGGAAATTTTGGTCACAATGTTAATTGAAAAAAGTAAATAAAAAATAATTTATGTAGTGTGATTCCTATTACCTAAACACAAACATAGGAATAAAGACAAGAAATAAATATATGGCAATTTTTTCTATATTTCTAAATTTTTCATATTATCAGACATTTCATATAATTGGAAAAAATACTTTTTTCCAACTATTATTTTTTAAATCTTTAAATGTTGACCAAGACAAATACATACCTACAATTTTAAGAATTTAAAACTCAGTATGAATTTGATACTCATTAAGCAAAATCATGCCCCACTTCACATAACTAATATCAGCAGCAAAGTTAGGAATCAAACTTAACTCGTTGGCTTCAAATCCAATATTCTTTGATTTTTTTTCTTAAAAAGTATACATCGTGATATAGTCTTAAGAAGTCATAATATGAACTCATAATGGTATAATCAGCATAGACATGGCCTGAATTGCATGAAATGTTGATATAAGACTTAAAAGTTAACATAGATTTAAATATACTTCTTTGGTTCTTTGCCAATAAAACATTTTTGTCTGATCATGTTTAATCTAGAGTATCTTGTGCAGTGTAATAGCATACAGCAGGTTCTGAAAGATTCCAATTTAAAAGTAAATGCTAGCACTGAGAAACATAATATTTAACTTTATATTTTAAACTAATTTTAGACTTAAGTGTTGAAAATTTTGCAAAGATATTTCTCATAGTCCCTTCTCCCAGTTCCCCTACATTAATATGCTACATAACAATTATCAAAACTAAGAACTTATCATTGGTACAATACTGTTAACTAAACTACGGACTTTATTCAGATTCTGCTAATTATGCCACTGTTATTTTGTTGTTGTTGTTCACAACAACATATTGGCAATATAATTATAAAATATATTAAACGATTTGATATAAGAATAAAAATATAATTTACTAGAAGTAAATAGAAATAATTATTAAACTTTATCTTGGGGAAGACATCTACAACTAAAATCGAAAAGCAAGAGATTTTTTGTGTAAAAGTTAAAAAATCTCTTTTATAACTTAAAAAATCTAAGAAAAAGTCAAAGGAAATAAATCTTGGACTCAGATTAACTATGATGATGTTCTGAGCTTATTTAAAACTGTTAGTGAATGCTCTCTATTTGAAAAATGCCAAAATGTTGTTGATACAAAAACTATTGTGCAAAATATACATTAAAAAAAAAAACTGCAGAAGGATTACACTTTAGGGATGACAGCAGTTTATACAATATTCAAATTTGCACATTTCAACAGAAACCAACTGCCACCGTCTAGGTCATCCTGACACAAACTCTTCCTAGAATCAAATCTTCCATTCTATTTTTCATCTATGCGTGAGCTGAGTACCAAATCAGATGAAAAATTCCATGACAACATAAAAGAAGCGTTGAGTAAATGAAATGGATGTCACATCCTTGAAGGAAAAAACTGAATACTATAAAGATGTTAATTCCTTCCAAATTAATACATAAATTCAATGAAAATCCATTCAAAACCTTTGTTTGTTTATTTGTGCGTATTTTTTGTTTGTTTGTTTTTGTAGTTGTGGTTGTTTTATAACTTGACATACATCTTCTTATGATGTCTTCTGACTCCAATATGTGTGTGTTCCTAAGTCTATCCTTGTTTGTTTTTTAAGAGCTCTGGTCATGTATTTTATAGAATGCCTTCAATTTGTTTTTGGGGTTTTGGTTTTTTTCCTGATGTTTTCTTATGATTAGATTGAGGTTGTGGATTTGAGGAAAGAGCGCCACAGTGGTAAGGTGCTCCCTGCATCATATCTAGTGTGCATGATGACAATCTGTCTTATTCCTCATGATGTTAACCTCAATTATGTGGTCAAGGTGGTGTCTGCCAGGTGTCTTCATAGTAAAAGTTACAATTTAACCCTTTAAATAATATTTATTAGGGAAAATATCCTGTTCTTAAACATATCCTATTTCTCCTTAATGTTTACAAGGCTCAGTGATTCATATCTATAGTGCTTATCACCAGTGTTCTAATGATGCTTTCCTATTCCCTTCATTCCTTCTAAATTCATTAATTGGAAATCTTTTGTAAGGAAGAGTTGTCTCTTCTCCACAATTTAATTACTTGTTTATATCAGCTTGGACATATCAGTATTTTATGCTTTGTGTTATAATTCAACATTGGTTTTTTTTGCTGCTCAAATTATTCCAGCTTTGGACATTGGGGCTTTTTCAGAATGGCTCCAAGTCTATGGCCATACCAACCTGAACACTCCTGATCTCATCTTGTCAGATTGGTTCCAATTTTCTTTCAACAGATCCTTTATTTTTTTTTTTCATTGAAACAAAAATGTACACGTTTTTGAGTGAAGATAAGTGTTGAACTCCTATGGGCATTGAATGCATGAGCGCTGGGTCATATAGTAGGCATACGGCTAACTTTATAAGAAACAGCCAAGCTATGTTCTCAAAGTGGCTGTACTTTCCCACTATCGATGTTTGAAAGTTTCAGTTGCTCTGCATATTCACTAGCTCTTGGCATTTTCAGATTTAGGGGTTTTTAAAAATTGTTTTTGTGATTGTTGTTATTCTAATAACTTTGTAGTAATAATTAAATGTGGTTTTAATTTGCATTTTTGGATGACTAATAATATTGTGCATCTTTTCAAATACTCCTCTGTCACCTTTATAGTTTCTTTAGTCAAGAGTCTTTTTGATTCTTGGGCAAATTTTTATTGTGTTATTTATTTTTTCATTGTAGAACTTTGAGAGTTACTTATATATTCTGGATAAAAATTCTTTACTGGGAATGTGATTCTCAAGTAATTTCTTCCCTCATGGCTTGTCTTTTTATTCTCATAAAGATGTCTGTCATAGAGTAAATATTGGGGGTGTTTTATTTTATTTGAATATAGTGTAATTTATCTTTTTTTCTGTTTTGAATTTTCCTTTTGCTATTATGTCTAAAATGATTTGCCAAACCCTAGATCACACAGATATTCATTTGAAGTTAATTTTATAAAGCTCATAAAGCATATTTAAATTTTTTGTTTGGTTCTGTTTTTTGCATATCATTGTCAACTACATTATCACCATTTGTTGAAAGACTCTCCTTGTCTCTGATCCAGAAATCTTATGTCTTCTGCCAGCAATCATGAATGTTGACAGGCTACCTTGTTAGTCTACAAGTAGGATAAAAACTCAAACCATTCATAGTATTTTTTTTTTTACCACAAATAATTATATATGTATATATGTGTGTGTGTATATATATATATATATATATATATATATATATATATATATAATTGATTTTTTTACAGAGAGGAAGGGAGAGAGATAGAGAGTTAGAAACATCGATAAGAGAGAAACATCGATCAGCTGCCTCCTTCACACTCCCTACTGGGGATGTGCCCACAACCAAGGTACATGCCCTTGACCAGAATTGAACCTGGGACCCTTCAGTCCCCAGGCTGATGCTCTATCCACTAAGCCAAACCAGTTAGGGCACCACAAATAATTTTTATGCCTTGTTGTGGAGAGTGGCTACAGTGTTTGGACAGATTCAAGCCTCGGACTAATGAGAGGACACAGTCCTCTCATTGCCACGTGCAAGTCCCAGCTTGAAGGGCAGAGCCCTCCCAACACAATTATAGCCAATAGCTGTAGTTGTAAGCTTGGCTTTATGGTTCGAACACGTGGCCCTGCATGTCTGAGTGATGTGGGCTTGCTAGATAGAGTTCAGGTGCATGTAATTGAGTAGGATGGAAACCCACAAGAATGTTGTAAACATCTTGATGACGCCCTTACTTTGCCTTGTGGAATCTGGCTATAAAATAAAGACATGGCTTGTAGTCTGTGGTGCTGTCGCTAGCTCTCCATCAGAGAGGACAGCGTCCCACCTAGACCCAGCTTTCTTCTCTTGTCAGTCTTTTCTCAATCCTTCACCACCCCAAACCTGGCTGAGCTGGCACGGCACATAAGGCGCCCAACGTGGGGCTGAGTATGCCATGGCCGTGCCGGCTCTCCACACCTTGTAATGAACATGCCCTTTCTTCTTCTAGGCAATCTTTAAGTGGCATTGAGCTAATCTACATAAGAATTGAACAAAGTTTTATGTTTCTTGCTGCTATAGTTCTGGATACCATAGGCTTTAAATTCCTTTAGGAAATATTTTGTTTACTGTGGTAGTTAATTTGACACGTTTTTTCCCCCTCAATATATGCTTCACTCTGAGCTTTAGGCCTTTCCTTTCTTGCTGCTGCACTTCGGAAATGGTCTGTTTCCTGCAAGTAACTCTTCATTCATTCAACATTCGTGAACTTCGTAGTAGAGGTGTGGACGGTCTATGCTGTTCTGATTAAGTTTAAATATTAAGTAGGCAGGGTATCTGTGGTTCTTCAAGATATGACTTTCTTAATGCAATTTTTAAAATTGATTTTTTTTTTTAGAGAGTGAGAGGGAAAATGAGAGAAACATCCATTTGTTGTTCCACTTATTTATACATTCATTGGTTGATTCTTGTATGTGTATGTTTCATGCTGTGGGAGCCATGCCAGGTCCCCTGATAGCCAAGGCCAGTGGCAGCACAGGGGCCTTGTTATCAATACACCAGAGTGACCAAAGGCCGCTCTGGGCATGTGCTTAAATGAACACAAGGGCTCTGAGCCTTGGAATCCTAATCAGGCCAAGAAACCATGAGCGGGGGTGCAAAGACACATGGTACACTGTGCCCTTCAGTAGCTATTGGCAAGAAATCTTCATTGTCTAAATAATATAAAAGTGGGCTACTGATTGGTCTAGTGAGCTGAGGGTGGAGTGAAAAGAAGTCTGCTGGAGCATGGAGAGAGAGCAGCTAGGATGGAGTGTGTGAAGTCTGCTAGAGAGAGCAGCTGGGCAGGAGAAACCGGAGAAGCTGCAGTCAGAGAGCTTAGGTACCACTATGATGTGAGGCGGTGAGTCTAGGAGGCAGCACGTGGCTGCTCAGATAATAGCTGTGGTTATAGAGACTGATGCTGCTTTATGGAAAGATATATGTTCACCAGCCGGTGTCCAGCTGCCTACCTGTATGGACTTTGCTGTGAGAGCTGTTCTTCTCTGATGGCTACTATATGGCCACTGGCTTTAGCACAAAGACTCATTATTATACACCCACAGCCTCTCATGGCTACTCTGTCTAAGTCCCAGAGTCCTAGGAGGTCCAGCCTCAGGCAAGGGGGCTCAGACACAACACCTATGAATAGTGAGCAGAGGACAAAGGAGGAGCTTGGACTAAGTCCCCAACAGGACAGTGGTCAGGGTTCAAGCAGGAACCAGCCCTGGAGTAGTGGAGTGGGAGAATTTAGAAGAATATAGGGACTCAGAGCCAGTCGGACCAGCAGAGCTGTGCGGTGCTCTTGCTGCTGGCTCCGACACAGGCCATGACCGGAGCTGGAACCCACAGCCTTGGCATATGGGGATGATGCTCTAACCAACACAGCTACCCAGCCAAGGAAACAGTGCAGTTTTGAGCCTTGCACTTATTTCCCAGGGGTAGAGGGTTCCTTTCCCAGCTGCAATGAGTTTTCACCAGTACTAATGGGACAACTTGTCCGTATCCTACAGATCAAAGGATTTATTTCCTTAGGGAAAACAAGGAAGAGGATTCTCAGAGTTTGTTACTGCTCTGGCATTGGTTTCTGTCCCCCTGTTCTCCTCTGTTCTCCTTGCCCTCTGTTCTTCCCCATACTGCAGAGCTTTTCTGGACTCTAGCAATCATTTTGTGAGTACTAGGTGGAGTGTGTGCACACCTGGCCTCCAGTAATTAATCAGTTATCCTACCTTTGAAACATAGGTATTCAGGAGCAGCTGGCACAAGTAAGCAAGTGTTTTGGTTTTGTCTCACACCTTCAAATAAACCGTCTACCTTAGATTTTGGGACCTGCACCTTCTGTGCTCTGATGGGTTAAAAAAAAAAGTTGTGAATTTCCTGTTTGCTTGGCTTTTGTTGTTGTTGTTGTTATTGTTGTAATAACTGAGAATGGCCTTTTCCAGCTCTCCATATCTGGGGGCAGAAATTGAGAATCAATTCAATTTTATTTTTTAAGTGAATTTCAGCCCTAGCTGGGTAGCTCAGTTGGTTGGAGTGTGGAGGTTATGCACCAGGGTTCGATCCTGTTGGGGGCACATGCAGGAATCAACCAATGCGTGCATGAATGGGTGGAGCAGCACATCAATTTTTTTCTCTCTCTCCCTTGCTCTTTCTCTCTAAAATCAATAAAATTCAATTTCAAAAAGAAGCTGACTAAGAATGTGTAATGCTGCTCACTTTCAGAAACTCTCAATATTAATTTAGAATTATGACTTATAATAATTGTCTTTAATAAGCTAATAATTAGATGGCAATTTATTGATTCACTTAATACATAAAGTCATGAGGCCTAAATACTGCTTGAAGCAGCACAACCTTGAACATCTCACTTTTTCTGTGACTCTGTGACTGAATTTTAATAAATTTTTCTTCTAGTTCCAGTAATATAGTAAGGATTTAAGAACTAAATGTTTTGATATCTTCAAAAAGTAGTTAAACAGTTCATATAAAAAATAATATTTTTCTTTTTTTTTGTCAGGAACTGAATTTCCATGGCAGTTTTATCTAGTTCAGCGGTTCTCAACCTGTGGGTCGCGACCCCTTTGGGGGTTACCTAAGACCATCGGAAAACACGTATATAATTACATATTGTTTTTGTGATTGATCACTATGCTTTAATTATGTTCAATTTGTAACAATGAAAATATACCCCGCATATCAGTTATTTACATTACGATTCATAACAGTAGCAAAATTACAGTTATGAAGTAGCAACGAAAATAATTTTATGGTTGGGGGTCACCACAACATGAAGAACTGTATTAAAGGGTCACGGCATTAGGAAAGTTGAGAACCACCGATATAGTTTAAATGATGTCATGATTATATAAACTGGAATAGGAAAATTGAGGACAAAGAACAGAGTCTATCCAACAAACTATATTAAATAGCAGCATTTTAAAAGTTAAATCATTATAATTAATAATAAAATTATTTTTCCCATTTACATTGGAAAAATAGGATAGTGATTCAAAAGTTATGGAGAAGAGGTTCAGAATATGGGCTATCAATTGTAAACAAAATTAAGTAGCAAAAATGTTTGGGTGACTATCAATATCCTCAAATTCTCTGTGTAGAATATTAATGGGAAGTCACCAAAATGTCCTTTTCTTTAATACTTTTCATGTTTACTTGGTAGGCCCATCCCTAACAGGAAATGTAACACTCAAAGTTGTAAACAAGCTGACTAAACAAGAAATTTGAAAATTATTTAGCAGCAAAGGGTAAGAGGGCATAAGGTGCCATTAGAAGACAGACTTAAAAATAAGTAGGAGGATAATGATAATTACAGTTTAATCCTGGATAATAATGCAAAGGTTAGAAGTCACATACAGTAACCTGCAGTATATTACTTTAATGTTTCATTACTGTGATGGAAAGGGTCTGACATAAAGACTGATTTGATGCAGTTCACCCCTTCAGCTCCTCTAAGTGCCTAAATCTCTCTTTGGGCAGACAAGGTTGCAGCTTGCCAGGCTCTGATAGCTACACTGAGAAAAACTGTCCTGTACCAGATGTGTTTTATCCTACTTATTACTGTGACCTATAAATATTTTGATCTTATAAAACTTTAACTTTGAATATAAGAACTCACATAGAATCAAGGAAGCATTATATAGGATAAATTCCAAAGCTCTAGATACTTAAACCTGTAACCTACAGATTTAATAAGTTATTTTTATAAAAACCTGAAAACTAATGTGTTCCCTACAATGAAAGTAATGGATTATATTATGAAATGAGACTAATGATCTTAAATTATGTTGTAATTTTGAAGAACTTCTTTTAAAAAGTATATTAACAAATACAAATATTATTTTTATCACTACTTTTAATCTGTGAAATAGAGTCTCAATTCTGATACTTAAGCTGTATGAAGATTCTGTGTCCATTATTTTTCCAGGTTCAACTTCAGCTGAGTTTCTTTGACAAAAATCTAAAGCAGAAAAATTTAAGTACTAATTATTTCTCAGAATTCCACTTGGCTTTCCTTTTTTATCATACATTTATAAATTAATATATGCATAAATTAATAATCCAAGAGAGGTAATATCCTTAAAAAGAAATACACCAGTGTCTTCCCTATTTTCCTACAGTGCAAATAGACTATACTTAGAGCAGTGGTTCTCAACCTTCCTAATGCCGCAACTCTTTAATACAGTTCCTCATGTTGTGGTAACCCCCAATTTCATTGTTACAAATTGAACATAATTAAAGCATAGTGATTAATCACAAAAACAACATGTAATTATATATGTGTTTTCCTATGGTCTTAGGCGACCCCTGTGAAAGGGTCGTTTGACCCCCAAAGGGGTCGCCACCCATAGGTTGGAAACCGCTAACTTAGAGTATCTAGAATACTTTCCTCTGATATTTACCACCATATATTACACTACTATGCTTTTATTTCTTGATCTTATTAGTACATTAGTTTCTATTGACCTGATGATTTAACAGTTGATTTAACTCTCTTACATCTCTACCTTCAGCTTTCTTTTACTCTTCACCTTCCTGATAGAGGTTTAACAAATTCTGGTTAAATTATTGGTTGATGTTTAACTGTCATAAAATATTGCTTACTTCTACTATGCCCAATAGAGCAAAATTATTACTTTGTTTTTCTCATTTTTATATGTTCAATCTACCAGTTTAAACTGAATCATTTATTGTCTTTATTTTTGTTATTTTAACTTCACTCTTTCCTTGCTGCAATCTTTTTCCATTTTATTAGAAAGTTATTAGTGAAAAAATAAGCTCAGAATAATCTCTCCATTCTCTAAAAGCCACAAAGCATATTCAATTCTTGATAATACATTTCATTTGGTACTTAAAATAGGTGATATTAATTATTCATTATTTTTATTGTTATTTTTTATATATTTTATTGATTTTTTACAGAGAGGAAGGGAGAGGGATAGAGAGTTAGAAACACCGATGAGAGAGAAACATCGATCAGCTGCCTCCTGCACACCTCCTACTGGGGATGTGCCCGCAACCAAGGTACATGCCCTTGACTGGAATCAAACCTGGGACCCTTCAGTCACAGGCCATCACTCTATCCACTGAGCCAAACAAGTTAGGGCATTATTGTTATTTTTATTAAACAAATTTGAAGCAAGGGACATGTATTTGCTAGGACAATTTCTTTAGTCCTTTATATAGCTTATTATTTACTAATTTAAAGATTTATTTATAGTATGTCTAGTTTTACATGATTATCATTTCTAATGTTAGAAAAGTGTCTCCAGATGTATTTATAATTATTATTTAAAATATAATTTAACAAAATATCATAACCTACAAAAGCTAAATATATATTTCAAGATACTATTAAAAATTTTGAACTAAAAAATGGAAAATGAAATAAACATTTAGATATGTTGAAAAGCTAAAACAGTTTTTGCCTATTTGATAGAGAAAAATGTGATTTAATTCAAGTTGTCATAATCATTTATAGTAAAGATAATTAAAAAATCATAGGCTGGTTGGCATATGATCAACAGAAATTTATTTCTCACAGTTCTAGAGGTTGGAAGACCCAGATCTGGGTAACAGCAAGGTCAAGTTCTGGTAAGCACCCTCTTCCGTTTATAGACTACCAACTTCTCATTATATCCTCACACTGCAGAGGGCAGAGAGAGGGAAAGAAAGCCTATCATGACTCTTATAAGGACACTAATAACCTCCCAAAGGCCCAAGCACCTAATGCCATCACATTGATTTCAACATATGCTCTTTCAGGGTATTCAGGGTACACAAACATCGTCCATGAAAAAAGTGTTTCCTTTAAGAAGTGTTGTTAAAGAATTGAGAAGGTGGTAACCTTTGATTATATTCTTCCCTGCTTTGTGGCTTTCATTTAAGATAGTTTATTGCCTTCTTTAATTCCTCTTTCACTGGCATTGCTTGATTTTTTATTTGTTTTCACTTAAATAAGAACATCTTAAACTTCTGGAAGGCCAAATTTCTTCTTATGAAGATCTATCTATACTAATAAAAGCCTAGGTGGCCCTCGTACCCTCATGTCATCACAAGATGTCCGTCATAAGATGGCCAGCAGGGGAGGGCATTTGGAGGCAAACAGGCTGGCAGGGGAGTGGTTAGGAGCAATTAGGCCAGCAGGCAGGCGAGTGGTTAGAGAGGAGATAGCAGTCTCAGATTGTGAGAGGGAAGTCTGACTGCCGTTTTAAGCCCAATCCCACAGTCGGTCATCCCATGAGGGGTCCCAGATTGGAGAGGGAGCAGGCTGGGCTGAGGGACACCCCCCCCCATGCACAAATTTCATGCACTGGGCCTCTAGTAAATCAATAAAAATAATCTCTTTTTCTACATGAGGTAAATACACAACATGAACAGTTCAATTATTGCATGTCAACTTCTGTTAAACTTTTGTCATATTTTAGCTAGATGACAAAACTTGTATAATTGGCATTGAGAACTCTATTTTAATTATATCACTGAGCTGGTTTTGATCCTGAAATGTTTGTTCTAAATTTAAAATCTAATTGTATCTGTAATAATCCTGACTTTGTGTATATCTACATATATCTTATTATCATTGTTCAATAGCAAAAAACAAACAAACATGTAAATGAAGAAAATACTAAAGTAATTCATGTATATAAAGACTTAGCTCTTTCCATACATCGTACTCACAGGTTAAATATATAAAACTCAACACCAGGCTCTATCTCATTTAATCCTCCCAACAATCTTATAAGTGCAGTCATATCATTTAACATTCAAACCAGGGCACTTGTGAGAGTGAAATGGAGCATCAGTAATAATTAATTTAGGGCAATAAGCAAAAACCAGGATGATCAATAACTGAACCTATAGGGTGAAAGGTTTCCTGGTTAACTTTTTCCAGAATAATTTATTCTTTGTCTGCAATTATTTCCCCATTTAAAAATTAGGATATCAGTTTAGAGAGACAGAGGAACTTACATAAGTAACATACTGCATGAAATATGTTAGTAGAAATTCAAACTTGGGACATATATTGAAGGAGACTACTATCATAACAAGGGAAGGAAATACATATGCTTCAGAACAAAAATACTAGTATGTCTTCATTGGTTAAATGCACATATGTATATATTTAATTTTGAAAGATCCATGTCTAGAAAGATACACAGCAAACTACTAATAGTGATTACCCAAGGGGAATGGGTTCTTAAAATAGAGAGGCTTTCACTGATTATGCATATATTTCTCTACTGTCTATAGTGACACAATATATCCCCCAATAATCTCTCCACTCAATCAATGAGCATGCATTATTTTACTTAAAGAAAATGTCACCATTATTTAAATTTTAACTTTTTTTGTAAGAGACAGACAAAATTGACTTGCTTAAATGTTGCAGATATAAAAATAAATTTGAACATATAAATAACATCCTACTTCAAAGATTAAACCAATTTCGGGTTTATCATAACTGAGCCAGTATTTTCATATTTAAATGAAAAGCTTCAAAAGATATTAAGTATATAATTAAAGCATTGAAAGTGTATTCCTATATTGGTGAAGATAAAAATACTTTTTAAATGCAATTAATTAAATGATAGACTTTGCTTTTCAAATCTAATTGAGATTTTATCCTATTATTTTCTTGCCTTGGCAGGTTTTGGTTTAGATAAATGAAATGATTAACTTAATAAATTATGCTTATATGTTTGTATAAGAACACAGAAAATTTTCACAACGATAAGGTAATCCCATATTATTTAACTGAAGTAAATTAAAGCCATTTGAAAGTCAAGCTTGATTTTTATAAATTCCATACCTCAGAGACTCATCTAAACTACAACAAATTCCTTACTGAAAGTATGTTTAAAAGTTCAGAATGTTGGAAGAGAAGATTATGTACTTATTAAAGAAAAGTTAAATAAAATTTTACATCTCAAGTACTGTTCTCTCCATAAAATACAAATCCAAGATAACCAAAGCAACCATATAATTTTAGCTTACTTTTCTAAGATAAAAAACAATCTTGAAAGGGATAATTCCTTGAAAAAAAATTATTAGTGACTCAACTAAACTTATAGCTGTTTGTGTTACTCTCTGTATAGGAATAAGATGAGTTAATCTTTTCCCTCTACCCAGTAGCTATGTACCAAGTGCTTTGGTAATTGGAAGCTATTAAGTTGGAAGTGAGGAATTGGTAGAATCCCTTATGTTTGTGCTTGAGACATATGAGTTAGGATGTGAAACCTGTTTTCTAAAGATCTTGAGCCTAACGTTGTACACTCTACTCCAATCAGACAGAATCAGGGAGATTAATTTCTAAGAGGAACTGATCAAATTTTACAACTGTGAATTAATCTAAGAAAAACTATAAATGTAAAGAACAAAGTAAAAAAGCAAAATTTTCCTTAATGAATGAAAAGTCACAAATATGCATTAATCTAAGTGTAGGAGCATGGTTTTATAAAATAAAATGACACATTGTGAAATGCAATGTTAACAGTAAACATGCTCTTACCCTATACTATCTCTACAATTATGTAGAGAAGCAGTGTGATAAACACATATTTTCCTAACACACATATATAGGCAAACAGGGCTCATGTGAAAAAAAAAAAAAAACCCCTCAGTGCATAAAAGAGAAATTTCACATGACAATACTAACCACTACCGGTCCCTTAATCGATATGGACTACATAGAATCGCACTGTAGTACTCTGAGTTCCTCCATGACTCCTCATTGATGTTTCTACAGAATGAGTCCATTTTATTTTTTATTTTTTTATATATATTTTATTGATTTTTTACAGAGAGGAAGGGAAAGAGATAGTTAGAAACATCAATGAGAGAGAAACACCAATCAGCTGCCTCCTGCACACCTCCCACTGGGGATGTGCCCACAACCAAAGTACATGCCCTTGACCAGAATCGAACCTGGGACCCTTCAGTCCGCAGGCCGACGCTCTATCCACTGAGCCGAACCGGTTTCAGCAGAATGAGTCCAGTTTAAATATGGTTAGAGTTGGAAGACATCTCTCAGAAGAAGCTTTCTTCTTTAAAGTTTTGTGTTGCTCTTCAAACTTTAATTAATAACTCCTAACAATCTAACAATAATTTTTAGAAATATTTTTTCTCCAAAAAGTTTAAAGAATGTGATATGCAAATGATTAATTCTAATGCTATTTAATTTCATGCATATTTCTTATTTCTGTATATAAATAATAAAACTCTGAAGTTTTTTATGTCATAATATATAACAGACTATTGAGATGGTTGCATTGGACAGTTTATTTCGGGGCAGTGGGTTTCTCTACTCATTAATATTTTCCTATGCCACAACTACATATAAGTTAGGAGAAAAAAGACAAATATTAAGATGAGAAAGAGACCTGCTTGGGTGGCTTAGTTGGTTGGAGCATCATCCCATACACCAAAAAGTTGTGTGTTCGATTCCTGGTCAGGACACATACTTAGATTTCAGGTTTGATGTTTCTCACATTGATGTTTCTCTCTCTCCCTTCCTTTCACTAAACATATCCTCAGATGAAGATTATTTTAAAAGGAGAGAGAGAGAGAGAGAGAGAGAGAGAGAGAGAGAGAGAGAGAGAGGAGAAAAGCAGGAAGAAGAGGAAAAGGAGGCAGGTGAGAGAAAAAGAAAGAGAACAGAAAGGGATGAGGGGAAAAGGAGAAGAGAAGATAATAAAAGTAAACACTCTAATCATTGTAAATTTATTTGTAAAACTTCCTTAGTCTTCTTTATAGAAAGTATTTACAATGCACTCCAAGATAGTGCAAATAGTAATGAACTAGAAGTGTTCTGAGACCTCTGTTTCAGTCTTAGTTCAGGTGACATGATTAATATTCCAATCTTGAGAAAGTTACTTAATATATCTAGGCTTCAATGTATATGTATACATATATATATCCTATCTAATAATAGACAAACATGGTAATTAACCATACCTCTAACACGCTTCTCATTGGCTAATCAGGGCGACATGCAAATTAACTGCAAACCATGATGGCAGCCGGAGGCCAGGCAGCTGAAGCAAACAGGAGGCTTGCTTGCTCCAGTGATGGTGGAAGCCAAGGTTCCCCGCCTGCTGCTGCCGGGCTCTGAGCTGCACTCTAAGCAACTATGTTGCAATTATAGAAGCTAAACAAACCCCAGAAACCTGCTTTCAGCCAGCTGGCCTCAGAGCTGGAGCTGCAACAGTGTTTCAATTATAGAAGCCAAACAAACCCAGATACCTGCTTTCAGCAGCCGAGGTCTCAGAGCTGGAGCCGAGCCTCAGAGATAAAGCTGGTTCTCAGTTCCAGTGACAGCCATAGAAGGTAAATAAATCCCAGAATTAAAAAAGAAAAAGAAAAAAGGAAGAGGTTGGGAGCTTCAGTCACCCGCCAGCCTAAAAACGGCCCTCAGCCCCTCACCCAGACTGGCCAGGCACCCCAGTAGGGACCCCCACCCTGAAGGGGGTGCGACCAGCTGCAAACAGCCATTATCCCCTCATCCAGGACCCCCACCCTGATACAGGACACCCTTCAGGGCAAACCAGCCTGCCCCCACCCGTACACCAGGCCTCTAACCTATATAGTAAAAGGGTAATATGCAAACTGACACTAACAGCAGAAAGACTGGAAATGACTGGTCACTATGACACACACTGACCACCAGGGGGCAGACGCTCAATGCAGGAGCTGCCCTCTGGTGGTCAGGGCGCTCTCACATGGGAGGAGCTCTGCTCAGCCACAAGCCAGGCTGATGGCTGCCAGTACAGTGGTGGTGGTGGGAGCCTCTCCTGCCTCCTCAGCAGTGCTAAAGATGTCTGACTGCAGTTTAGGCCTGCTCCCCGCTGGCAAGTGGACATCCCCCGAGGGCTGCCAGGCTGCCAGAGGGATGTCTGATTGCCATGTTAGGCCTAATCCCCCCAGGGAGCGGGCCTAAGCCAGCAGGTGGTCATCCCCTGAGGGGTCCCAGACTGTGAGAGGGCACAGGCTGGGCTGAGGGAGAACCCCTCCCCCCGAGTGCACAAATTTTTGTTCACCGGGCCTCTAGTCCTATCTAATACTAGAGAAACATGGTATTTAACCGTAACTTCACTACCCTTCCCATTGGCTAATCAGTGAGATATGCAAATTAACTGCCAACCAAGATGGTGGCCGGCAGCAACTCAGCCGAAGCAAACATGACACTTGTTTGCCGAGGCAATGGGGGAAGCCAAGGTTCCCCACCTGCTGCACCCGGCTCCAAGCCTGAATGCAACAGCTCCGAAATGCAACTATGTTTCAATTATAGAAGCAAAACAAACCCCAGAGACCTGCTTTCAGACAGCCTGGCATCGGAGCTGGAGCTGCAACAAAGTTTCAATTACAGAAGGTAAATAAATACCAGAATTTAAAAAAAAAGAAAAAAAGGAGTGACTGGTAGCTTCAGTTGCAGGCTTGGCCTGCCTGAAAACAGCCCTCAGGCCCTCATCCAGGCTGGCCAGGCACCCCAGTGGGACCCCCACCGTGAAGGGGGTGCAGGCAGTCTGAAAACAGCCCTCAGCCCCTCATCCAGGAAGGCCAGGCACCCCAGTGGGGACCGCCACACTGAAAACAGCCATCAGCCCCTCACCCAGGCTGGCCAGGCACCCAAGCGGGACCCCCACCCTCATCCAGGACACCATTCAGGGCAAACCAGCCAGCCCCCACCAGTGCACCAGGACTCTATCCTATATAGTAAAAGGGTAATATGCAAACTGACCCTAACAGCAGAAAAACTGGGAATGACTGGTCACTATGACACACACTGACCACCAGGGGACAGACACTTAATGCAGGAGCTGCCCTCTGGTGGTCAGTGAGCTCCCACATGAAGGAGCTCTGCTCAGCCACAAGCCAGGCTGATGGCTGCCAGTACAGCAGTGGTGGTGGGAGCCTCTTCTGCCTCCTCATCAGCGCTAAGGATGTCCGACTGCAGCTTAGGTCTGCTCCCCACTGACAAGTGGACATCCCCCAAGGGCTGCCGGGCTGCCAGAAGAATGTCTGATTACCAGCTTAGGCCCATTCCCCTGGGGAGCAGGCCTCAGCCAGCAGATGGTCACCCCCCAAGGGGTCCCAGACTGTGAGAGGGCAGAGGCTCGGCTGAGGGACCGCCCCCGCACCCTGAGTGCACAAATTTTTGTGCACCGGACCTCTAATATATATATTATACATATACATTGTATGCATTGCCCCCCTCCACCCAGTTCCTGCCCCACCCAAGGCCTTCGCCACCCTATTATCTGTGTCCATAGGTAATGCATATATGTCTATAAGATCTGTGTTTAATTTCTTACCCCCCCCACTCCCTTTCCTCTGAGAGTCATCAGTTTGTCACATTTCCATGCTTCTGATTCTATTTTATTCACCAGTATATCCTGTTCATTAGATTTCCTATTCACTTATTTTGATTTTTAGACTCAATTGTTGATAGGATTGTATTTGTTGCCATTTTGTTGTTCACATTTTTTATCTTTTTCTTCTCCTTCCTCTTCTTAAATAATACCCTTCAACTTTTCATATAATACTGGTTTGGTGGTGATGAACTCCTTTAACTTTTTCTTGTCTGTGAAGCTCTTTATCTCCTCCTTCAATTCTAAATGATAGCTTTGGTGAGTAGAGTAATATTGGTTGTAGGTCCTTGCTATTCATCACTTTGAATATGTCTTGTCACTCTCTTCTATCCTGCATAGTTTTTGTTGAGAAATCTGCTGACACTCATATGGGTGCTCCCTTGTAGGTAACTATTTTTCTCTTGTTGCTTTTAAGATTCTCTCTTTGTCTTTAGCCCTTGGCATTTTAACACATTGTACGTGGGAAATGTATTTATACGTTTTACATATTTATACGTTCTACCAGTATAGTAAAGCGCAGGACATGTATTAATACGTTTTTTATAGACTAGCGGTAGAATGCGGGTAACGTATACATATGTAAACTAAAGTTATCGTAATTTTACTGAACGTTGCCATTTGCGCAAAAAATTAGCAAAAATGGCCCACTCCACCTGTTAGCACGTGATAAAAACTACCCGCAAACAATGTGTTAATTATGATGAGTCTTGGTGTAGTCCGCTTTGGGTTCCTCTTGTTTGGGATGCTGTACTTCCTGGATTTTTAAGTCTATTTTTTTCACCAGGTAAGGGGAGTTTTCTGTCATCATTTCTGCAAATAGGTTTTTAATATCTTGCTCTCTCTCTTCCTCTGGCACCCCCCATAATGCAAATGTTGGTATGTTTGACGTTGTCCCAGAGGCTCCTTATACTATCTTCATATTTTGAGAGTCTTTTTTTCTTTTTGATCTTCTGGTTGGGTGTTTTTTGCTTCCTCGTATTTCAAATCATTAATTTGATTCTCAGAATCATCTACTCTGCAGCTAAATCCCTGTATATTATTCTTTTTTTCAGTCAGTGTATGCTTTATTTCTGACTAGTCCTTTTCCATTTTTTGGAGGTTTCTAGAAGATTCTTGAGTAACATTACAACTGTGGTTTGAAGTCTATATCCAGTAGTTTGCTTTCTTTCATTTCTTTCATTTGTGACATGTTTCTTTGTCTCCACATTTTGGCTGCTTCCCTGTGTTTGTCTCTATGTATTTGGTAGAGCTTCTATGTCTCCTTGAGTTGATTGAGTGTAGTAGTTGTTCTATAGGGCCCAGTGACTCAGCCTCTCCAGTCTTCTGAGCTGGGAGCTCTAGGTGCACCCTTCTGTGGGCTGTGAGCACAGTCTTATTGTAGTTGAGTCTTGATTACTGTTGGTGTCATGGGGAGGAATTGACTGCCAGGCCAATTGGCTGTGAGGACCAGGTGGAACTACAGTGGGAGAGTTGCTGTGCAGGTGACACCCCTATGAGTAGTCCTTGCTTCAGTGGGGCTTTGGTGCTTACTGATTCTGCTCCTTAAGTGTGTTGCTTATGGATGTGAAGAATTGTAATCTGGTATGATCTGAAACTGACCACTGGGTACACTGGTTCTTGGGTCTCCAGGGAGGTGAAAAGTTTGCCACTCTGTGGAACCACCTAGCAGGAGCTAGAGATAGATCTTCAGACTCCTCCTCTTTGTATTGGGTTTGGAAGTGCCCAGATGAGGCCCAACTATGAAGCAAGGCAGGCTGTTGCTGGGTGCTGAGTCTTGGACCTTTTATTGATATGTCTGGGGCTTCCTGACCCAACTGCAGCATGTTTGAGAGATTTTAGCCTGAACAAGGACCAGCTATTCATATGCATAAGCTGTTGCACACAGCTTCGGTGGGGTTGTAAATTGAATGAGACAGTACCTTAGGAAATAACCAGGGCAGAGCAAATAGAAATGGCTGCCAGTCAGCCCGGCTACATGGGGATCCCAGCATAGGAACAATGATCCCTGAGAGCACGTCAGTCTGGGAGAAAGCCACCTCCAAGTTCCTGCCCTGATGCCAGACAATCCAGTTCCTCCTTGTATGTGTCTGTGTCCCCCAGAGTCTTGCCTTGGTGCTAGAGCTCAAAGGAAGTGGGACCTTGTAAGTTCAGTTCATGGTGCTGGCATTTTAAGAGGAACAGCTGGGTCTCCACCAGCCTCTGTGACACTGAGCCCCAATCCACACTGGTTTTTACAGCCCATAGTTTTTAGTGCCCATACGGATTTCTTTTCCCAGCTCTGGGACCCTGGACTCGAGATCTGGTGTATGGCTGGGACCGCTTGTTTCTCTAGGTGGCCTCTGCAGAAATTATCTCCCTCCTGATTAAAAAAAGCGGCCCACATGGGTACTGAACCAGCCCATTCTGCACCTCTGCACTTCCTACCAGTGTTTTCTTCTTTACTTCTCTAGTTGTAGGACTTCCATTCAACCAGTTTTCTGGCACTTCTGGATGATGTTTGTTCTGTATTTTAGTTGTAATTTTGATGTGGTTGTGGGAGGCAGTGGGTACCCACACTGCCATCTTCCGTCAACCTCCTGAACTTTAGTGTTATTCATCTATGAAATGGAGAGAAAATAATATTGACTTCGAAGGGTTGTTGTACTAAATATCTAAAGTAACTAAATAATATATATTTTATAAAAATAAATGGAGATTATTGGTACAATTAATTTTTTTGTATTGGCATCTATACATATAAAAGCCTAGTGACCCTTACAGTGGAATGACTGGATGACCAGAACAACCAGAACAACTGGTTGCTCTGACACGAACTGACCATCAGACTCTCAATGCAGGAGCTGCCCCCGGTGGTCAGTGCACTCCCACAGCAGAGTGCTGCTCAGCCAGAAGTTGGGCTCACACCTGGTGACAAGAGCCTCTCCCACCTCCACAGCAGCTCTAAGGAGCGCCAAGCCCAGTACTAAGGAGCTAGCAGGCAGGTGGTAAGGAGCAGTGAGCCAAGTGGTAAGAAGCAAGCAGGCGGGTGGTAAGGGGCAAGCAGACAGGCAGTAAGGAGAGAGCAAGTGGGCGGTTAGGAGCAAGAGGTTCTGGATTGCGAGAGGGCACAGGCGGGGCTGAAAGATGCTCCCCCACCCCTACCTGTGCATGAATTTCATGCATCAGGCCTCTAGTTTATTATAAAATGCATGAGCAGAATAATCTAAAGAAATGACCACACACTAGTGGCTTTTACTGATAAAAGAGTTGAATTCCAATTACTCTGAAAAGTAGTAACTATTAATGATCACTTATATAGTATAGTGGAATAAATCCCATCATTATTTTGGGAAAAATATAGCAGATACAGTGAACACACATTATTTTGTAATTATTCGTCCTTAGCATTCTACTTTAAGTTTAAAAATGTGTCCTCTTTGAACTCTGTGATTGTGTCTTGCCCCTTCATTACATAATCTATCACTCATCACAGGATTAACTATCTATTGAACTTTAATCATTATTGATTATTGATAATGGTGCTGATGAAAATGACTTAAAAATGATGCTTAACTAGCCATATGTGACAGAAAGTAAAACAGAAGGAATTTTGGTAAGAATGAAAAGCAGAAAGTAAGAGCTTCTTTGTGTGTGATTTACAGCACCTGATTATGTGGAAGTTGAAAGTTGCTGTACTACCTGGCATTTAATCTTTTTTAAGAGAGGCTGCCCTGCCATGGAAATGGCTGGACTATAATACACAGGAAGCAGTGGGGAGGATACTGGTGTCAGAGGCCTCACTTTCTTTCATTCCATAATTGCGGCATTATCTGCTGTGCTTCCAGAAAGGAGAGCAAGGGATAGAGGATGGAAGATAGATAGCTCCTTGGTGTCTCCCTGCTGTGGCTAGATGATTGTACTTCAGAAAAAAAAATTATCTGATTTCAAAAAAAATCCTCACCCAAACTTGATCCTAAGCTAAATATTTTTTTTAAGTGACACTTTTAGGTTAACTTTCATTTCTTTGGATTATGCTACCCTCTGCCCTAGTTTCTAGTTGAAACTTTAAAGGTCAAACTAAAAAAAAAAAAAAAAAAAAAAAGTCACCTTACTGTGATATTCCAGTGAAAATTAAACTGGAAATTGCAACTCATCCCACAGGAACCTTTCCATGAAGGAATAAGATTTTTCACTCCTTTTAAACGCAAAGTTTTTTTGGAAAACTTCAAAAGTTTTAAATGAAAATTATTTTTTTTAAATTACATAAAATTTGTATCTGTATTTCAAATGATCTGAAGAGTCTTCTTCTACCTCTACTCAGAGGTCCTATCATTGTTAGGAACTTACAGGTGGAATGCAGTGTAAATAGTTTAGAACTTTCATATAAGTGGAACAAAAACAAAGGAAAGAAACAATGCTACTATGATGGTTTTGTGATTTGTTCATTTCACTGAGAGCTTTTATCTTCACATAATGTAAGAGCACATTGTAATGGTGAACAGGTGAAAAGACTAAGAAAGGATACCAGTAAAGTAATAAATTATCCAATTGTCATTCTTTTGCTGCCAGTAAGTGCATGAATTTTTTTTTTGAATTTTTAAGAGGCCTATTTAAAGTTCTGAGTGTGGGGACTACAATCACCTATTTATTTAAAGTAAAATTCATTTTAATCAAACAACTGGAGATTGGACTGCAATATCTATTCAAACCCTAATGGTCATGTGAGCAGCCAGCCTTGCTGCACTCTGTGTATGCGAAAGGTTACCCTCAACACAAGAAGCCTCCAGGTGAGTTCTCCAGTCATCCTCCACTGCATCTGGACTAGTGGGCGTGTGAGGCATTGAGGATATGCCTGTATCCTCTTCTTGCCACACGCAGGCTGTGGGAAACCAGGGACCTACTCCTGTCTACATGTACCATCTCATCTTTGCTCCTCCATTGGGCCAAAACACAAGAATCCTCGGCCTGTTCATTTCCTTTTCAAAGCATTGACTGCCCCTGGTCTCACTATCTTTGGGGTTTGGAACTCAAAAGGAGTCCTTCTCAACTTTTGATATCCCATTATCATTTCTTGACAATTCTTTCCATTACCTGAAAATCTCCTGCTTCCTTCTGACAGGAACTCCTCCTATCTTAAGTACTTCTCCTTCGGTAGATGACCTTTGCTCTTTGATATCTGATGCAATAATGGGAAAAGGACTGAATGAAATGAATACAAATGACCAAGAGAGGAAAACATATGCATGAGAAGAGACAGAGTTCATGTAGGGAACCAAATATATTATCCCATTATATTTGGGAGTTAAATCTCATAGTTTGTCTAAAAATGTGGAGTCAGAGACTATAAGCCAAAACATTCCCTTTCAACCCCAGATAGTTTTCTTCTTACAGGGTGGCCTTTATATCCTTGCCTGATAGGAAGTCTCTCTATGTCATACATTTCTCCTTTCCTAAAAATATTTATCTCTAAGAGCCATTGCTAACTTAATGTAATATTGGCTGAAAAGCTGTTTGGGGGGAAAACACACAGATTATTTATTTAAAAAGTTGGGGAAGAAATGTGGAGTGGGGTGACAAAAGCATACTTATCACATATTGGAGGTATATAAACTCTACTGAAGAACTGAAGAAAGGAAACAAAAATATTAAGGACAACACATTTGGAAAAGTAGAATGTAGATGATACGTGAGAGATATGTTGATAAAGCCTTAGAACAGAAATAATGTGCAAAGACTTGATAAGTAAACTTTCCTAAATTGAAAGCAGCTTGAGCTTACAATTGGAAATAAAGTATAGTACCAAAGGAAACAATAGTAAAAAGGAAAACATGCTATAGCGGATAGAGTGTGGACTGAAGAGTCCCAGGTTCAATTCCACTCAAGGGCATGTACCTTGGTTGCAGGTTCGATCCCCATGTGGGAGGCATCCAATCAGTATGTGTGTGTCTCTCTCTCTTTCTCTGTCTCTCTTATTCCCTTCTCCTGCCTCTGAAAATCAATGTTAAAATATCCTCAGATGAAGATTGACCAGAGAGAGAGAGAGAGAGAGAGAGAGAGAGAGAGAGAGGAAGAGAGAGAGAAGCACATCTTGAGAATATTGTTGAATGAAATGAAGGTTTAATAAACATACTAGCAGAAACTGACAGTTTACCCTCCCAAGTACAGAACTCAAGGTAAGCTCAGATTTTTCCACAATGCAAAATTCCAGAACTATTAGTAAAAATAACTAACTTGGATTGACTCTCTTCCATGTGCCACACAGTGAAGTAAGAACTCTGTGGATGATCTCACAGAATCCCAATTGAAATGCTATGTAGTATTTACTATTAAAACTGGATTTGCACAGAAGAAAATAAAAATACAGGAGTCTGTGACTTGCCCTCAATCACACAGCATGTACATGGCAGAGCTAAGATTGAAGATTGAGAGTCAATTTTTGAAGAGGACTACATATATGTATGATTGAAAGATGAATTGAAGAAATATACACTAAGCCTTGTATGCAAGAAAGAATACACTAAATTTTCCAGTTTAATGTTGAAGAAAATTAAAGTCTACATACCACCACAGGAAACTTTGACAAATTAAAAGAGCAGAAGTGTCGGCCTGCGGACTGAAAGGTCCCAGGTTCGATTCCGGTCAAGGGCATGTACCTGGGTTGCGGGCACATCCCCAGTGGGAGATGTGCAGGAGGCAGCTGATCGATGTTCCTCTCTCATTGATGTTTCTGACTCTCTATCTCTCTCCCTTCCTCTCAGTAAAAAATCAATAAAAAAAAATATTTAAAAGAGCAGAAGATTGTGCAAATTTGTGTATGTGTTTTTTTCACAAAACTAAAGACAATGTAAAAAGTAGTAATATAAACTTATAGTAAATATGAACCATATGGAAAATATTCTTTAAAAATTTACTTAAGTCTGGCTGGTATGACTCAGTGGTTGGGTATTAACCCATGAACCAGGAGGTCATGGTTCAATTCACAGTCAAGGAACATGCCTGAGTTTCAGGCTCAATCCTCAGTAGGGGGTGTGCAGTAGGAAGCTGACCAGCAATTCTCTCTAATCATTGATGTTTCTATCTCTCTCTCCCCTTCCCTTTCTCTCTGAAATCAATAAAAATATATATTTTTTAAAACATTTACTTAAATTATGTCAAGTGTTTCAGCAAATCCTGCCCTGAGCAGCAAATAGAGTATGAATTGTTCTCTCAAGAGGTTTCTGGTTCCCAAGCAATTATACTTTTGGAGATCTTGGAGCACTAGGCCACTAGACAAAGTTCACTCCTGTACTGACCTCTCTCTTAGACTAAACTGAGGCCCCTGCTATTTTTCTTTCCCCCAAAGTTAAAAAAACCCAAAAAAGTTCTTGCCAAGTTATCTCCTTATTTTCACAAACCTCTTATGAAAAAACATATGGCTAAGCTTTTTTGGCATTTTGATAAATTTCCTAGACCTGTTTCTAGGGAATCGTTCTAACATAATCAATAGTGTTGGTCTGTCTTTGTGAGCCCTTTCCTTCCATCCCCCAAACCTTAGGGCAGCTCTATTTACAATGACCAATCTTTAAAACACCAGAGGAGTTTTATCAGTCCAATTGTGGTTCCTGGGGGGAGAGGGAGAGGAGATGAAAGAATGTTCTGTTCTACTATATAAAATTGCCAGCATTTTATATTTCCCACTTATAAAAAGTAACTATATCTATTATAATTTGCATCCATGATACACATCTTTTTAATAAAGGAAAGGAGATATAATGCCAAAAATTGGTTAAATATATTTAGCCTTAGGAAAAAATAATTTCCCTCATTTTGCTAAAAATTATTGAAATGTTGTTATAAACAAATGGTTTTTTTATATATTTTTTATTGATTTTTTTACAGATAGGAAGGGAGAGGGATAGAGAGTTAGAAACACTGATTAGAGAGAAACATCAATCAGCTGCCTCCTGCACACCCCTATTGGGGATGTGCCCACAACCAAGTTACATGCCCTTGACCAGAATCAAACCTGAGACTCTTCGGTCCTTAGGCCAACGCTTTATCCATTGAGTCAAACTGGTTAGGGGTAAGCCAATGTTTTTTAATCACTGCTTGGAAAGTACTAATTGATTTTATGGATTTAATGAGAAAAGAAATAGTTGGAATTTTCAAATTGAGGTGTACCAAAAAGAATCATGGGCGAGTTTAGGAACTGCTACTGTGCATAAATGGAAGTTGCAAAGTATCAACACAAGAGATATATGCAATAAGTGTTCTCTAGTAACTGGCCCTATACTATATTTGGATATCATTTATTATTGATAGTTAAATGCCTCACTTGATGTAGTAGAAACTGGCCACCCTAAACTGCATTCCATTTAAAATAACATGTTAGAAATTTACACTACAGAAAACTGGTAATACAATAGAGGGGTACTGAGCCACATAGGTTATAAAGTAGAAAAGTTATAGAATAAGAACTACTGTGCTTATCCAGCATTGTGTTAATCAGAGCCAGTTGTGTCCAACACACACACAGGGTAGAACAGGAATGATCCCTGTATTCTGTTTAAGAAGGAATAAAACTATTCAAATTTGTTGTTCTGATTCCAAGCAACTTAATCCCCTTTTCATGCACAATTCAGTAAAAAAAAAACAAAAAAACAAGAGGGCCCTAGCTGGCTTGGCTCAGTGGATAGAGTGTCAGCCTGTGGACTGAAGGGCCCCAGGTTCAATTCTGGCCAAGGGCACATGCCTGGGTTACGGGCTCGATCCCCAGGATGGGTTGTGCAGGAGGCAGCCAATCAATGATTCTCTCTCATCATTGATGTTTCTATCTCTCTCTCCTTCTCCCTTCCTCTCTTAAATCAATAAAGAAATATATTTAAAAAAAAAACAACCAAAAGATATTATGTATAAAATGTGATTTCCTGAATTAAGATTAATAAATTATTCTGTGGAATTTGGTTAGCCTCATTCACTCACCCGAATAATCCCTGAGCAAACTGATAAAAAAAAAAAAAATGTCCAAGTATGCAAGGTCTAGGATCAGAGTCAATCTTCCAGACACAGACAAATGAGGAATCCAAACAAAACATCTTAACACACTAAGACATGCTCTATTTCAAGAGTGTTTTTATCTAACTTTGCAAAAGAAATTGCTTTATAACTCCATATCATAAACCATGTTATCCCGCTTACAGAATGATTCAGGATCTTTTTACTGTTGGTCTGCAAGTAGATATAAGAGAATAAACATATTAAAATTACTTTCAGTTATGCACTTGCCTAAAAGCCATGACATCATTTTAACACTATAACTTCAATATTGAAACTAAACTGAAATGTGGGGTGTTTGAAGTCTGAGTTCATTGTCTCCTGAAATCAAAGAATGAAGTCGCAGACAAAAAAACACACAACAAAACGGTTAATGGAACCAAAGTGTGAGAGAAGCCAGCCCTGGAAAAAGTGCAGCTGGGGCCCCAGGAGCAGGCCAGTGTCCAGAGCGCCTTTCCATGCTACAGGCGGGAGCGGCTCAGCATCCGAGATGATGAAAGCCTATTAGTCCACGTGCGGAGCCCCACAGGCCATGAGCCACGTGGGCTCAGGGGAGCTCATCTCCTGCCCTCAATCCAAGAATCTAGTGTGTGGGAGTGAGGAGAGCACATGCGCTTTTTCGTATATATATGCTGGTTAGTTCCTGATTGGTCCTTTCAAAGAATTTTCCCTTAGCAACACCCTTGGGATTGGTTTATACGCCTTAGTACTTTGTGATTGGTTACCCGCAAGCTGCCCGTCTTAGCAATATTCATGTATTTTAAAGCTAGCATTTCTAGTGCGGCTCTTCTTTCCCACCCGCCCCCTTGGGTTGTCCTAGTAACTTCCCCCAACTCAGTCCCGGTTCTATCTTCCCTTCCCATGGCCCTGGCCCTGCCTGCCCAGCTTCCTTCTCTCCTCAGTGTCATGACACTATTCTATTCAGGATGTAGACATCAGTATGCATGTAAATGTAAGCAAAGTAGTATTTCCCACTTGACTCAGACAAGGAAGAATGTGAATGCTTTTTGCTGTTTATTAATTCAAATGCAAAATATAAAAGGCTTTTTTTTTATTGTCAAACAATTGGCAACCCCATTGAATTGTCAATTTGAATATGATTCCAAGTACCAACTGACAGTTAACTTCTCATATTTACAACCATTATAGCTAAATCATTCTGGAACATAAAAGTTAATCGCATGTAAGGAAACTAGTCAAGTTACATAAATATCGAAATTATATAAACCTCATTGAAGTGCTATTAACTACCCTTACTCTGATAAAAATAAGAAAAGATTAAGGCTTTGATGCTTTTTAAAAAGTGTCATTTTATGAAGAAAATCTTTAGAAGTTTTTTTGCCTTCAAATTCTTAATCTTGAAAGTGGTATAATTTTTCATAATCATTTTATTTCTACATAGAAAAGTAGATCTCTGTGTAGCCAAAGTTGACATAAATACTCAGATTTCTTTTAAATTGAAATTTCATTCATATGAGATTATAAATTTTCATGTACATGAGAATTGCTTCTGTCACAATATTCATTTTTTTTACTTAAATTTCACTTTCATTTGAGAGGCACTAAATAAGTAGACAATGCTGAGCCAACATTTTCCAACCGGGAAATGAAAAAAGTTAAATTTTTGGATAAAAATTGGACCTTTTCCTAGACAATTTAGTCCATAGCCACAATTTATGATGCAAACCTAAGTGTCTTTAGTTTTGCCTTGTTAATTCCACATTTACAGAATTCACTTTGATGATTTCCTCCCACGAGACTGTTTAAAGACATGGAACAGCAAACAAAGGAGTTTGTGTCCTTATCCCCAAATCAATTAAAAGCCAAAGCTGGATTAAATAGGAACATTATCTATTCTTTGGGCCTTAAAAATCCTCTACTGAATTCTATCCTCATTCCACCCCATTCTCCACGATAGTCCAGGAATCCCAAAGTGCTTTATTTAGTTTAGTAACTAGGAAAAGACACAGCCCTTGCTGAGATGTGCAGAAATTACTCTGGGTGAAAAGACAGAAATAAAAATGAACAAACAGAGAGCTTCACAAATAATGTGAGGCAACTTTATATTTATTTCTAAACAGATAACTTCCCTGACATAACAAATTCAGCCAATCAATTTAAATTAATCAATAACATGCATGTTTGTGTGTGTATATATATATATATATATATATATATATATATATATATATACACACACACACATTAGATTATATATATCATATATATAACATAATTCTCAAGAAAGTTACAAAATTTACAATGTTGCAATGAATAACATAAAAAAAGTATTACAAATGGGATTTGGAATCCCATTTTCTTCTTTTTTATAAGATTCTTACATGCAATTCTTTTTAAAAAACTATATATAATAGGTATATACATTTGTGAGAATAAAAACTTCATCTTGTCTGTCAAAGAACAGTTTAGACAGCCACTATTTTGGCCCCTGAGACTTGGCAGCCACCATGTTGGGTCATTGACTTGGCAACCACCATGCTGGGTCATGTGACTTGGCAGCCACCATGTTGGCTGAATGACCTGCAGCTCCCCTGGGGGCCGCCATCTTGAAATGGCAAAGGCCAACCCCTCCCTTCAAATTAGCCAATCACAAAAGACTGTGCATGTGAGCTCCAGTCAAGAGTGAGGGACAGGTCACGTGGGTCAGGATTAAAAAGCCAAGCAGACCACCTGCTCAGTGTGCTCCTGCTTCCAGGCCATGTGTGTGCGTACCTTTCTATGCAGAAGTGAAGGTATTTGCTGCCTGGCTCCCGAGTATGTTTTGTGTACTACCAGGACCCCTGAATTTGGGGGCTCACCTTATTTCTTACACATTTAATATAGCTATATCTCAATTATAATTTTATTTTTCCTGATTTCAAATAGAAGACTTATTTTCTATTTAGCAATATATCATGTTTCCAGTATTAAGCTATATCTCCCTTATCTTCAAAATTATCTTCGCAGATCTCATTTCCTTTCTTGTTTTGTCTCATTGGTTTCATACCCTGCCCTTTTTAAAGTATAATAAGTGATCTTTAAAATTATGAGTCAATCATTTTAAAAATGCAAAAGCTTAACCATAATTAAGGTGAGCCCATGGTAAAAATATATTTAATAGACTTATACCACAAAGAAGATATTTTAAAATTTATATTTCATATATTATGGAATTGTACCTCCCAACCTATATAATTTTATTGACCAATGTCACCCCCATAATTTCAATAAAAAATAAAGAACAAGTGAAACAAAACTAATTATCAGAGATTTTAAATTTTCAGAGATTTTAAATTTTCAACAAATTAGTGTTTATTTAAGATCTATTTTAATAAAACAAAAACACTTTTTCCCCTCTCTGGCTATAAATAAATGAAAATTTGAGGAAGAATGCAATCCTTTCAATTTTTTTTAAAAAAATCAGATACTTTTAGATCATCTCTTTCAATTACTGATTAGATAATTATTTTGCTCTGAACCTTAATCAATTCTAACAAGAATTTACTATCTTACTATATAACTTTGTCTCAATTTCTTGTCATATCAAATTGACTCTTTTAGCCCAAATAGTTGAAATGCTCAATTAAAAATAAATTAGCTTTACCTAATAGATCATTTATCAGACTGAGTTTACTCACTTTTTTATGGACGGATTTCTGTATGTGTTGACTATGGATTTCCCTTTATTCAATGTCCAGCCTCACCAGGTTGCACAGGGATTCAAGGAGGCCTCTGTGAGTCAAGAACAAAGTGATTTCCCCACGAGAGGCAGTCCTGGCCGGGCTCCCCCAGGCTTCCCTCTGTTAGCCCTTTGCTTTCTTCATCTTTCATCTCCTTCTGTCTCTGAACAACTTCACGCCCTTTGGCTAGGCATGCAGTCATTTCAGGCTTTGTGGGTCAGGCTGTTTGGACTAACAGAATGAAATTTCCTATTTAATGACCTTTAGCTTCAAATACTCCCTCCCCAATCCGTACACCAATAGGCATATTGATAAACCAAGAATTTGCATCCTGGATCCCTGAAATAAAACTTGATTTTACAGCGGAACTTTTTATGTATTTTAAATCCTTTATAAATATAATTCAGGTACTAAAATGTGAATCTTTGGTGAATAAAATTCACATGTAAAATTGTCTGAGGACTCAGACTTACTATTTCTCTGGTCGGTCATCTCTTGTAGTTACCCTTTCACTGCCTATCTCCAACTATTGACCAGGAAGGAAAGGAGTGAGAATACCAAGGTAGTCTTTACTCTGGATAATAGCTTGCTAGTGTGTCTTTTTCCTCTTTTTATTACTAAATATATGTCTAAGAGTCACACATCTTTTACTAAAAAATTTCCTAGAAGACTAAATCTATTTCCTGGAGGACCAAAATGATCTGTTTCCTTTGCCATCTTGAATTACAATAGAAAGCATCTTCTATTTACTTAGATTTAGAGGCAGTATGTTCATCAGCTCCTTATTGATAATCTGGGTTTTGCCCATTATTTACAGCAAAGTGAGAAAAAAGAGGTCTGGCCTTATTCCTGTAGTTCACCATGCTTCCCTAAGTGTGTGTGTAAGCACACGTGCACAAGTGCCCATTAGTCATTTGTTGCAATATTTTCCTAGTCTCCTAAAATGACATCCTTCCACTATTTATCCAACCAAACCACCTTTTCTTCTGGACTAGCTCAATTTCTTCCTCTATTTTAAATCTTCAGTTTAAAGCTTCTAAACCAATCTGAACTCTTATTCCTAAAGATAAAATCCTTTCTTTTGCTGATTGATTATATATATCTACATTATATTTCACATTTTTTCATATTCAATTTTATGTGTCAATTATATTGCCATTTAGCATTTTTGTGTTTGTCCTTTTTAAGTTAAATTTATTGGTTAATAAAATTATATAGGGCCGAAACCGGTTTGGCTCAGTGGATAGAGCGTCGGCCTGCGGACTGAAGGGTCCCAGGTTCGATTCCGGTCAAGGGCATATACCTGGGTTGTGGGCATATCCCCAGTGGGAGATGTGCAGGAGGCAGCTGATCGATGTTTCTCTCTCATCAATGTTTCTAACTCTCTATCTCTCTCCCTTCCTCTCTGTAAAAAATCAATAAAATATATTTTTTAAAAAAAAATTATATAGGTTTCAAGTGTACAGTGCTATGATGTGTTTATCATGAATTCTCATGGATATTGTAAATTCCTTGAGAAAGTTTCATCTTTGAATTCCCAGGCATCAAAGACTCAAAAGATAATTATCATTGGTTTTCATATAATTTTTCCTCTATTTACTAATATTTTTAATTTTTAATTATTGTTACTGATATATGTAGAAGTGCTAATATTGATGAAATTTCCTGAGCATATGATATGTAAATCATTTACACTTCTATAGTACTTTTAATAATATTGTTGAATTCAATAATTTTTTCCTCTCCTATTCAATGGTTGAAAGGTGTGAATTATCTCAGTATGCAGACTAAAGCTGTCAGTCTAACAATAAAGCTTTGATTCAAACTGTATGGTACAGTTATGTCAAAATGAAGTCCAAAAGTAAGAGTTTAAGAGAAATAATTTATTTATTTTTTTTTAAATATATTTTATTGATTTTTTACAGAGAGGAAGAGAGAGATAGAGAGTTAGAAACATCGATGAGAGAGAAACATCGATCAGCTGCCTCCTGCACATCTCCTACTAGGGATGTGCCCGCAACCCAGGTACATGCCCTTGACCGGAATCGAACCTGGGACCTTTCAGTCCGCAGGCCGACGCTCTATCCACTGAGCCAAACCGGTTTCAGCTTAAGAGAAATAATTTAAAGAAAGCTTTCCCTGGGGGAAATCAGTGATCTATCTTTTTCAAGATGCTGCTTTAGATGACAATCAATACTTGTATTTGTGTGTACAGGTGAAGAAACAAAATATGAGCAGCAGTTTTTCTATATGATAAATGTGGGAACCCAGCTTTCAAGTAGCTGCTGCCTGTGGCTTTATGCATCAATACATTACTAGCCAAAATGTGTTGTGCAGATACAACATCATATATTTAAAACCTGCACTATATTTCCTAAAGTTTTATATTTAGATCATTTGAAAGTTGTCCTATAACTTATATTTTATTTTTTTTGTCAGCTCAGCAATTGATACCAATGAGTAATTTTCATTAATCTTGGTCAATTTCTTAAGTTGGTACAAGTAATAAAATGCATAATATTTTATTTTATGGCTTATTTGACCTCTTAAACTTTCATATAGATTGTCCCATAAATCTAATGTTCAATGTCATATTATTTGCCATTAAATCTATCCACCCAACATAATTAAGCAAAATATGTGGCATAAAGTAACAAATAAGGTTTACTATTCAACCACAAATATAGCAACCATTTTTTGGTCATATGAGTCTTTCTTTTGTACAAATAAGATAGGATATGAAGTATACTTTAGTGTGCAACATAATACATTCCAATAGATACTTTATTATATATTATATTATGACATTCATGTATTAAGGTAGTGAATACTGTTAGAATTTATTAAAGTTCAGAGCAAGCCCAGCCAGCGTGGCTCAGTTGTTGAGCATGGGCCTATGAACCAGGAAGTCACGGTTTGATTCCTGGTCAGGGCACATGCCTGGGTTGTAGGATTGATCCCCAGTGTGGGACATGCAAGAGGCAACAGATCAATGATTCTCATCATTGAGGCAGATGTTTCTGTCTCTCCCACTCTCTTCCCCTCTGAGATCAATAAAAATATATTAAAAATAAATAAAGTTCAGAGCAAAATAATATATTAGCATATAATAAAAGCCTAATATGCTAAGTGTCCAGTCGTCCATTCAACCAATTAAAACGTAATATGCTAATGATATGCTAAGGCCGCTCAACCACTCACTATGACATGCACTGACTACCAGGGGGTAGACAGTCGACCAGTCACTATGATGTGCACTGATCACCAGGAGGCAGATGCTCTGACCAGGAAGTTAGCTTGTTGCTGGGGTATGGCTGATTGGGACTGAGCAAGATGGACCAGACATGCTCTGGAGCCCTCCTGCAGTCCTTCCTCAGCTAACCAACCTCCCCCGTCCCTCCCTGGCCCCAATTGTGCACCAGTGGGGTCCCTTGGCCTGGCCTGCACCCTCTCGCAATCCAGGACCCGTCAGGGGATGTTGGAGAGCTGGTTTCAGCCCAATCCCACAGGCCGGGCCAAGGGACCCCACTGATGCACGAATTCATGCACTGGGCCTCTAGTTTAATTATATTTAACATAACACACACACACACACACACACACACACACATCAGAGCTGAAAAGTGTTGTATTCAATTAAAAAAAAGTTAAAGTGTTAGTCTTTTTTTTGTCCTATAGGAATGTTTAAATGTTTTAATATAAAAACAGTAGCAGTTGAAAAGTCTAAAATTGAGAGGATATTTTAAAAGGTCTTATAATTTTTCATATAATCCTGGAAATACCAAGAACAACTGGCACAATTATTCCTCATGATCTTTTATTGTCCTTCCTTTGGTAAGATAGACAATTGATAAATCTTTTAACATGTGATGTAGAATATTTATAGTCTGATTAAAATTTAAGGTTTGAACTGGGTTTTTTTATTTCTTTCTGATAACTGAAAAGAAATTTTCCTCAATATGAAATTATAACACCAGATTAGGTAAGAGATTAAGTGATAAATTTAATTAGCATAGGTGTTGTCTGTTCAGCATCAATTGGCCCATTATTTTGGTCATACATTGGGATTTTCCTTTGAGAAACCACCCCTTCACTCTTGTCAGTTGATAGGTTTTAATGAAGCTATCACAAACAAAATCCTTGGAACCAGATGTGCAGGAAAGTCAATGTAATGACTCAGGCATGCCCATTTACACAAACGTTAATGGCCATGCCTAGGAGTCACGGGAATAATTATAAAAGAGGTATCACTTTTTCCTGATGTTTGCTCACTATCACAATGTAGCACAATTGTTCTGATTGTCTCTGCCATTACCGTTTGCATAAGACAGAAACCAACACACAGGAAAGCAGATCCCATAGAAAACAATGTCACTGGGCTGATGAGAGCACTTCAGCCGTGGATTTAGCTACTCTTAAACCCAGATCTACTGTTGGACTTTCAGTTGTATGAGCCAATAAATTCTCTCTTTTTACCTCCGTGCCCCACCCGCCTCCCGGAGAAGGCACTTAAATAAATTGTCTTGTGCTCCAAAACCGCCATGGAAACCGATGAACATATCCAAGCCAGAACTCAAGCAAGTGTTTCCTGTCACTTAAATAAATGGTCATGTGCTCCAAAACTGCCATGGAAACCGATGAACATAGCCAGCCCAGAACTCAAGCAAGATTCCAGTTCTAGACATTTTAGGCTTAAGGATTAGAGATGAGAAAGTTGAAGATAGAAGAAGATAAGATAGAATGTGTGTGAGCACTGGAAGTCCCTGCCATGCTTACTCATATCTCATTAGGTAGAGAATTATAGAAACCATCTCAAGCTACCTTAAGAAATTTTTCAAATGGAAAATGTATTGGAAGGAGGTTGGGATATTTGGGAGGAATTTGTCACAGCACTACCACCTGGGACAAGGAACCAAACAATACTTTTTTCCTACTTTTCCTCTGCGCACCTCTTCCCTTGCTGGGCAGAGACTGCCTTTTCATTGTCTCTTCGTGCATGGCAGGCAGAATGCAATCCTTGAAAAGTTCCTTAGGTCCCGTCTCCTCAGTTCCTGAGTCAATAGATATTGTCTCTGTCTCTGGATCCCAATTCCCAATTCATAGGAGTCAGGTTCCCATTGACCCACCTGGGTATGGTTTGGCTGCCAGAATCTCACTCCAGTTAATGAGATAAATGGGGTGGCAGACAGGGGCACAGGGAAGTGGCAGTTGACAGAGAAAATGTCATTGAGAATTGGGAAGATGTCCAAGAAGTGTTCAGTATACTTTTTAAAGTCTCAAACTAGCTTCATCATTTTTCATTTCCTAAAATTTCTGGTTATTGATTATACTGTGCTATACCTAAAGGATAGCATCATGAAACTCTACATAGAATCATGATCAAGTATAAATACATATTGTAATAAATATTATATATGGCTTACCTCACATTTCTTGTTTTGTTTGTTTGTTTGTTTTGTTGCTGGTTTTATTTTAAGCCTCCAGAGCTAAAAGTTGAGTTAACAAGGGGAGAGGAAATAGAAAGAGATGCAAGAACAATGGGAGTTTGTTTTGGTAGCTGTGTCCCCTGCTTATGCCTATTCACTGCTTACCCCTCTAGCTATTTCCCAGCACACTCATCCCAAGGTTGACAATTCATTGAACACTACCAGCTTCCAGATAGTGCACCTTATACACATTATCTTATGAAATTTAAGTTACAACTACCCTCTGGGTTGGGTGTTCTCATTTGACAATGGTGGTGTTAAGATAGAGAAGGGATGTAAGTGCAGATTTCTAAATTTGCAAGCTTTCTTAACTTCAAACTGTTATGCCCAGATTTCAAGACCCCCCAAAGATCCACCAGGGAGCACTAAATCTGATGCAAAAGCAGAGAGTCTTTTATTCAAGCTCGCTTGGTGCCCCCCCCCGCCCCCCCCGCCTCCATTATTGGATGCAAGAGAGAGCCCCGAGTCCCAAGAGAACAAAGAATTTATAGGGCTTGGGGTGGGGGTGTGGGGGGCACACTCTGACTACTGATTTGGCCGATTCCGGTTGGTTGAGTGAGGGCCGGGGGCTAGTGATGCAAGGGCAGGGTGCAGTTAGGGTCTGGTTACACAAAGACAGGGCGGGTGGCTAGCATACTTTTGGCCTTGGGCTAGTTTCCCCTGCTTTCCCATTGGCCGAGATAAGGGCAAGCTGAGTAACTGATACATTCTGCTGCTTTTTCTTGGAAGAGGGGTTAAGGACACAGCTATCAGTCCTGTTCTGTCCTTTCACAAACTACCTCTCCATTTGCTAGACCTTCCCTAGAATTTTTTTCTAAAAAATATCTCTCTACTAAAACCCCACTTTTTTGTTTTTACCTTCACCAGCTTTTAAGGTATGTGGCAGAGTTCAATGTTTTTCTTCAAGCACTTTCCGAAGGGTGTAATTTCAGCTTTCACATGGAAGTAAATCTGGGACATCAATGACACACCTCTGACAAGAGTTAAAAATCTACCTATAGCTCTTAAAACTACTTCTGTGTGTTTTTCCATTTATTTGGGTGATTTGTGTATTTTTTCAGTTGCAAGTGGGAGTTGTTCTATTAGTTAATTTTCAAGTTAAAATGTTTTGATATATTCTGGCATTGATGTAAAGAAAATTTACCAAGTGAAAAGTAAATTTGCTGGGAAATTGTCTAATCTCTCAATTTCTTTGTTAAGACAAAAAATGTCTTATCTCATTGGCCTAACCCGAATAGGCCACATTTCATACTGTGTTCCTAATATCTAACCTATATTTTGCTTTCTTTAGCTTCTAGTCATTGCTCTTTGTCCTCGTGTCTTCTGAGACTATGAATAATTCCCTTCTTTCATTACATTGTTACCCAGGAGGTATTATTTATAGATTGTGAACATGCCTCACTTCATTTTTTCCTTTTCTAGACTACTCAAGTTTTTTCAGTTCTGTTGCATATATCTTTTCCTCCCCCACCCCACCCCCCTTTTTTTTAAATCCTTTGTGTTCTCTTTTTTGGCTTTCTCAAATTATTCTAAATGCTCCCTAACATTGTAGAGAAGAAATATACAGAATATTAGAAGAGCAATTTCATACTGATCTGACTGGGCTGGCTATGACCTCGCTTTCCCAGTGTTACATCTTTAGCTGTGATAGACAGATTGCATTAACTCTCACACATGAGCCACCACTGGGTAAACAAGTTTTTTCTGCAAATGCAGTTTGTCACTATAGGACCCGTTCAATACTTTGAGTGTATGTTTCTACTAGAATCTGCTCTTATGAACCTTTTACCCTTGTGGTAATAAGTTCTAATGCTTTCAGTTTGGTTAGAAATATAATTACTGTTTTTGATCTAATTATTTTTCAGGTATAGGGCTACTTATTAGGATAAGTAACTCTAGTTTTGAGTTAATTTTTACTTAGTAGAATTTCCTAACAAACTTTATACTTAGCTTGTTCAACTATACCAACTGCTTTTAGATTTTAGAAATATGCTCATGTCAGAAAGACATAATTTACTTGACAACATTGAGTAAGATACAACTTTTTCCAGGCTTTAGGAATGAAGAAATATGCATCAGGAACTGAAATCAGTCCACAAAAGCCTTCCTGTGTGTAGTTTAGGAAGATTCAGGGGCAGGTATTACATTGCTGTATTGTTTTGGGGAGAGGAGAGATGAGGGAGGAACCACCCTCTTTCTGACAATACATGGAAATTCCATAGAAATCAAATGGGATTATAAAATAACAGGTCCAAAGAAAAGCTGCTATACTGAAAGGGTGAAATTAGGGCAAGAGACGGGACTTTTGACAGCAGATGTACAAAGTACTCAGTTTCTAATCACATGAGAAGGGAGTCTGAATTTACTATTCCCCATACTTTTCCACAAGTTTTTAACCTTTATTTAGTAAACTATTCTGCTTCCTAACCCAAATCATAGACACTGCTTCTGTTTTCCTTCAAGAAGAGGAGCTATAAGAATGAAATCTCTGACCTAGAAATGTGGGACTGTGTGCTCATTTAGTAAAGGTTTTGTTGATAATGATAGATGCTACAGCTAAGAAATTAGAACACTGATGTCTCGATCTGACCACAACCTCTGACTCTTTCCCCTCTCTCAATCCCTTATGCCCAATAAACCTACTGTTTCACCTCTTTGACACCTATGACTAGTCAACCCTGCTTTGTTCTCTGATTTCCTCAGCCCCACCTGGCAGCCCTTCCCTCCTTACTCACACTGGATCCCAGGATCCATCATCTCAAATACACTCTTGGCAGCATTTTTCATCCATCACCCCCTTGATGATCTGCCTCACCTGTCTCACCAATGTCCAACCCTAACATCCGTTTTCTCTGCTTTTGCTCTCAGATTGCCAAATGCTGTTAGGGAAGATCACATAACTGAGCTCACTGTCTCCATTACAAATTTAATTTTCAACCTCAGCTGGCCCCTCAATTCTGTACAGCACTCCTTTTACTTAATACTAATCAACAACTTTTCTATCTCCCTTAGTGACTATTCCAAATATTGCCGTATTTCTCACGTTTTATGCCCACACCCTGCCTACTTATTCTTGGCAGGCAGCCAGCACGTTACTTTACCAGGAAATTAGAAACCAACTTTATGTACTCTTCCAACCCCTACAATTCACCCCCAGAATTATATCTGTATTTCACCTATTCATGCTTTTTTCCTTCATATGTCAAAGAAAGAATATCCTGGCTCATTTGTGATGCTCTTCTATGTGGCTTTTGTTTCTAGCTGATTATGTCTACACAAGTACTTTGGCTTGTTAATTATCTTTTATTGTTTGCAACTTTAATGTCTTCCTCTAAACAGGCTCCTTTCTTTCATAAATAAATATGCCTAAATTTCAACTATTCTTGAGATTAAAACTCACAACTTACCAGCTTCTCTTTTCAAGCTTTTAATTCAGAAAAAGAATTGAGCATCTTAATACTAATCACATGAGAAATTACATGTGCAGATTCTGTTATAACCTCTGAAGATTAACTGAAGATTAAATAAGATCAGATTCCAGCCATTATGTAGTTTATAGATTTCTCTAAAGGAGTCTCTACTTACTTCCCTTTCACTTCCTGAGCACTGTAATTGGTGATCTACCCTTCTATTCTATGGGAGGACACTATTGTTTTTATTTTTTTAATAGGTCTGATACAAATGCTTTGCATTTTCATGATTATAGGGTCTGTTGGTTCAGGCTTGGAACATGAAGGAAGGATGCACTCTCTAGGAAAGAGAGTGTCCTAAAACCAAAGTACCAACATCTGGGTGGCTTAATAATACAAAAGATATTATATTACAGTTCTGGAACCTAGAAATCTGAAAGCAAGGTTTAAGCAGAGCTATGCTCTCTCTAATGCAGACGTTCTCAACCTGTGGGTCACGACCCCTTTGGGGGTCAAAATACCCTTTCACAGGGGTCGCCTAAGACCATCGGAAAAGACCATATATAATTACATATTGTTTTGTGATTAATCACTATGCTTTAATTATGTTTAATTTGTAACAATGAAATTGGGGGTCTCCACAACATGAGGAACTGTATTAAAGAGTTGCGGCATTAGGAAGGTTGAGAACCACTGTCTAACGGTTCAGGAGAGACTCTTTCCTTGTTTCTTCCAGCTTCTGGTGATTAGGGTTAGGGTTAGGATTAGAGTTAGGGTTAGGGTTAGGGCTCACAGTCTGTAACATTCCATGGCTTGTTGGTATATGTACTGTTAGTGTTTCAATGCCATCTTCTCACTTTGTGTCTTCACAACATTTTTGTCTATACATATCTGTTTCTATGTTCAAATTCCCTCTTTGGATAAAGACATTATTCACACTGAATTAGGTTCCACCCTAATGACCTCATTTTAACTTGATTACCTCTGTAAAGACCCTATTTCCAAAGAAGGTCACATTCTGAAGTACTGGGGTTTAGTCCACTAATGTATCTCTCTTGGGAATCAGATGGTTTACTCCAAATGAGCCCCTCCTGCCTCTGGGTGAGTAGAAAATTCAGATGTTTAGTCTGATGACTGAAATGGATAACACTGGTTATTAAGACAAGAAAATGTGTTGTCTCAGGTATGTCCTAAAACTGTCTAGTATATTAATGAAAGTTAATAGAAGAGTAAGGAAGGAACAGTAGGGTTTCATCTGCCTAAGTATTAAAATTTGGGGTCACAATAGAAGTTAAAGAACAACCTTACCTGATAATACTAAATGAGCACTAAAGGAACTTCAGATAGCTTTGCTCTATAATAGAGGGTAAACCAGTTAAATTAGAGGTCAATGGATTTTTAAAAATCTGATTTCCAAGATTCCCTTGCAGCTCAAGTGCTCATGTTACCTCTGTTCTGCTGATCAGATGGACCCACAGGAGATGTAGAGAAGGAAGCAAGCATCCTTAAGTGGTGGTCATCTGGGAGAAATTGGAACTTTTGCCAAGCACAGGGCAAAGGCAACTGCTTCTTTGGAGATGTCGGCAGGCAAGTGCCTGGGTGTTGAATCTAGTGTCACAGGAGCTAAATAGCAGTTAGAGGTAGCAGTTCCATATGTTGTTGGGTGTTTCAAGTTTTTTTCCCCCAAGTTATAAAAGGAAGTTTATTCAGAAACTTACAGAGATAGTAAAAGTGAGCCATAGAATAAATGGGCTAAGAAAACAAGTTACAGAGGCAAATAAAGGCCCTTGGAGCTTAGGAAATTACACTCAAGTGGGCATAGGCTAGAGAGAGAAATTTTTTTGCTTCTTTTCCTGGATGCATTATAACTTGTTGCTTTGTTCTTGGCTCTTAGCCAATCAAGCCCAGGTCTCTGACTCTCTGTAGGTTCTGTCAGCTTTCTACATTCTGATTTTTTTAAAAAATCTTAATTTCTAGCAAATGGCTGTGACTGATAGAAATGCATAGGGAACTAACTCTTCTATCTTCTTACTCAGTGCCATATCTGGATCCAACAATTCAGTAAATCAAGCTTTATTTCCTAGCTGACTGATCAAAATTATCCTTGGGTAACTTGGGGAAAAATTTAGCATTTTATAGTGCAGGATTTTTCAGTCTTGGCACCGGTGATATTTTAAGACAGATGACTGTGTCATTGCTGGCTGTCTTGTATTTTGTGGGTTGTTAAGAAGCATCTGTGGCCTTTATGCACTAGATGAAAGAAGCATTCCTTCCAAGTTGTGATAACCCAAAGTATAATGTCTCCAGATATTTGCAAGTGTCCACTGGTAGGCAAAATTACCTCCAGTTGAAAACCACGGGGGGATAATTACAGCTAAAACACTTAACATGCAAGAATATGTTCAATCTTCAAAGCAGCTGCATAGAGAAGATATTACCATTTTGCACATTTTACAGATAAAAATCCATGCATGGAGGGTTTAACTGACTTACACATCTCACATGAGTAGAAAGAAGATCTAGGTATGTATCTAATCTAGAGTAAATGCTCTTACTCACCTTACTCTTTCAGTTCTATAATGTACCAGCACTCACATTTTCATTAAGCCTTAAAGCCCTTGGTGATCTTTAGAAGAAAGATCACCATTTTATCTCTGGTATAAAGTTTAAAAAGTAATTAAGATATTATATCTTCATACCATAGAGTTTGACATGCCTGACAGTAAGATTCAATCTTACTTTGCAGTGCATCCTGTGTTTTGCCTCTCCTTATTATCCTAAAACATACCTTATCTAGAAATTCTTCCCAAATCTTCTAATATTTTCTTCACCTATAAAGTCTGCATGCTTTACCATTAATTATCTGGATCTTCTCAATAACCTATATACCCAGGTTCATATTCTACTACTCTTGTCTCCAGAGCATAAGTTAAGCACCAGCCATACAACTTCCCACTCTTTCGAGTAATATCCCAAGTTGCACCAATTTATAACTTCCCCTGCTAGAATAGCCTCTTTCGTCTCTTTGAGTGGAGATATATTCATCCTACAGACTTTGCTCTAATGCTGCCTACTTGTTAAGATTTGCACATCTCTGCTATTTAACTGCAAATTTAATCCCCTGGGCTCCCATGGCATTTTTATAAACCTCTATTAGAACACTTGTTATATTGAACTGTAAATATTGGACTTTACACCTTTGGTTCCACCTGGAGATTATGAGCTAATTAAGGGCCACACTGCACCTATTCGTTATGTCCCCAGCACTGGGCAGAATGCCCAGCTCATAACAGGAACTCAAAAATATATGTGATTATCCAATTGCTATGCTGTACCCCTGAAACTAGTACAAATTAATATTGAATGTAAACTAATTGAAAAATGAAATTAGATCAATAAAATGAAGTCTTCATCAACTCAGGATAACCATCACAGGATAGTCGGAAGTGGTCATCATGACTCCAGCTACTAAAATATGTTTAAAGGGACTTCTGATCCATCACAACTTGTTCCCTTCCCGTAACTGCCTGTTTGCCTCTGAACATTGCAAAATGTTCAAGATCCCCTGTTTAGCACTAGCCCATGGATAGAGTTTTACTCTGTATCCCATCTTTGTTAATAATGAAACAAAAAAAAAATGTGGGTGTTATTTGAGTCCAGAGTTCTTGTCTCCCGAAAACAAAGAATGAAGTCACAGACAAAAACAATTAGTGGAACCGAAATTTATTGGGAGAAGCCAGACCTGGAAGAGGAATAGCTGGGTTTTCAGGAGCAGCCCAGTGTCCAGAACTTCCTTTTCATGTTGCAGTCAGGAGTAGTTCAGCATCCAAGCTAATTAAAGTCTGTCAGGCCATGTGCGGAGCCCCACATGGCCATGTGTGCTCCCCTACACCAGGAACATCAGGTATGCATTGTACTCTGGGCCAGGGGAGAGAGGAAGTGCACGCGCACTTTTTTGTATGTATGCTTGCTAGTTTCTGATTGGTCCTTTCAAAGAATTTTGCCTTAGACTACCTTGTGATTGGTTATCTGCAAGCTGCCTGCCTTAGCAACATCCATACAATTTTAAAGCTCATGTCTCCCACACATGCCCTTTCTTCCCCACCCAGTTGGGATGTCTTAGTAACTCTGCCTAGTTGGTTTCCTGGGTTTTATTTTCTCCTCCCATGGTCCGGCCCCTATCTACCTAGTTTCTTTCTGTCTCCTCAAAAATATAATGAATAAATATTAAGGCTTTATCAACTTAATGATTCTAAATAATTTAAATTTCTATTGATTCTTAAATGTACTTATCACTATTATCTACCCAAATCTAGTAGATCATGTCTGCGCTACTCAGATTACCTGAATCATGTGTATACAGTCATTCATTAGAAGTCCAATGTATTTATATAAATTGATATTCTTTTCAAATAAGATATGGGAAATATTAGCTTGCTACCATGTCATTAAAACAAACAGAACTGATGATGCAGGAGATAAAAATAAGACTTGGGCCCTAACTGGTTTGGCTCAGTGGATAGAGCGTCGGCCTGCGGACTGAGAGGTCCCGGGTTCGATTCCGGTCAAGGGCATGTACCTGGGTTGCGGGCATATCCCCAGTAGGAGATGTGCAGGAGGCAGCTGATCGATGATTCTCTCTCATCAATGTTTCTAACTCTCTATCTTTCTCTCTTCCTCTCTGTAAAAAATCAATAAAATATATTTTTAAAAAAAAAACATATCTTTTTTAAAAAGCACAACACCTCATACTCATGGCAATGTTTGTGGTTTGTTCTTTTGTGTGCCCATTGCTAAAACAAGGGCTGGTATGTGATAAAGTGTCTGCATATTATCAGTTATGTCACCTTAAAGTGGTGACATTGAAGTTTAAAGAAACCAACAAATACATTACACAAGGGAGGAGGTGCTAATTAGTTAAGCTAAAGAGAGGTTGTCTTTCAACTTTGGTTTTAGAAGTGCATTTCAGCAATCATTTCCATTTCAAAGTTAAGGCTGTCCTTTTCAGGGGCATTTTGATGATTATAAAGTTTAAAACGTCATTCAGTTGTGTTCAACTACTTGTCCTAGCTTTCTTTTCCCATCTGAGCACTACAGAGAGCTTTATTATGCTTTGGTTTGGTCAATTATCTGATAAACCAAAAGTGAAAAGAAGGGATTGATATCTAAACAAATGTAATCAGGAGAAGGTGCCTTATAGAAAGTTGGACGGCTTCCTGCAAGGATGATGAATTATTATAATTCTAGAGCCTTCCCAAGGTCAGAGGTAGATTTTGGCAATCATGCACCATTCATTCATCACTCACTCATTCAACATATATTTATTGTGAATGTACTAAGTATACTACTAGCCCTTGAATTTGTCAACATTTTTGTATTTCACATAATTGAAATTGCATTAACTCTTTTCCCATAAACTCTGAGTTTCTGAAAACAAAAGTAATCTTAAAAAGTGAAAAAATTTTTCATAAAAATGGTATATATTTTCCAGTTGTTATAAAAAAAAAAACAGTGTTTGCTTCATGGGGATAACTACTTTGTTGAAATAGTTCATATAAGTTTCTTAAATATATTGCGATTATTCACTGTTTCCTCAATTATTTTTTAAATGAAAAAGTTACTACAGATTTGTATGCTCCTGATTAGGAACACATTTCTCTCCCACATGCCCCAGGGGCACAAAGGGACTTAAACCATGCTCTAAGGAAAGGGCACCTGCAGCCCAATATAGAAACCAGTAAGTAGGTGGCCCAGCCCTTCCTTCCACTCCCACTCACAAAGCCCTGTGCTGCTCTGGGCATTCCCAATGGCTCCAAGTATTGAAGTTATAAAAAATCCAGGCAGCCCAACTGTTGTGGCTCAATGGTTGAGCATCAACCCATGAACCAGGAGGTCACACTTCGATTCCCAATCAGGGCACATGCCTGGGTTGCAGGCTCGATCCCCAGTAAGGGGTATGCAGGAGGCAACTAATCAATTATTCTCTCTCATCATTGATGTTTCTATCTCTCTCCACGTCTCCCTTCCTCTCTGGAATAAATTAAAGTATATATTTTTTAAAAGCCAAGCATACATCAATTATTGTTTCTGAAATATAATCTCAGCAATATCCTTATACTTTTTTGTCAGTTGACTCATTCAAAAAGAGATATTTGTTCATATTTCAGATACTTATGTGACCCTATGCATCTTGTAAAAATCTACACTAATAAAAGACAAAGATGCTAATTGACTATACCATCGCTATGCCCTAAGCCACGCCCACCAGCCAATCAGAGAGACTATATGCAAATGATCCCAACCAAGATGGCGGCCGGCAGCCATGGAGCTGGAGTAAGCAGGAGGCTTGGTTGCCCAGGAGATGGAGGAAGCCACGCTTCCCGCCAGCCCTGAGCCGGCTGAGGCCTCTGCTCATGGCAACAAAGTTTCAATTATAGAAGATAAATAAATCCCAGATACCTGCTTCTAGCCAGCCTCCACTGGGACCTTGGATGGCTGGGGTTGTGGCCAGCCTGCAAACAGCCATCAAACCCTCACCCAGGCTGGCCACACCCTCATGGGGTGAGGGGCCCCGCTGGGGGGCTTAGCCAGCCTGAAAACGGCCCTCAGCCCCTCATCCAGACTGGCCAGGCACCCCAGCAGGACCCCCCCCAACACCGTGAAGGGGGTGTGGCCAGTCTGAAAATGGACCTCAGCCGCTCACCCAGGCTGGCCAGACACTCCTATATAATAAAAGGGTAATATGCAAATTGACCCTAACAGCAGAATGACTGGGAATGACTGGTCACTATGACACACACTGACCACCAGGGGCAGATGCTCAATGCAGGAGCTGCCCCCTGGTGGTCAGTGTGCTCCTACAGGGGGAGCTCTGCTCAGCCACAAGCCAGGCTGACGGCTGCCAGTACAGCGGTGGTGGTGGGAGCCTCTCCCACCTCCCAGCAGTGCTAAGGATGTCCAACTGCAGCTTAGGTCTGCTCCCCGCTGGCAAGTAGACATCCCCCGAGGGCTTCCAGGCTGACAGAGGGATGTCTGACTGCCAGCTTAGGCCCAATCCCCCAGGGAGCGGGCCTAAGGCAGCAGGTGGTCATCCCCCAAGGGGTCCCATACTGCCAGATGGCACAGGCTGTGCTAAGGGACCTCCCCAAGTGCACAAATTTTTGTGCACCGGGTCTCTAGTCTATATATATATAAAGAGGTAATATACAAATTAGCCAGTATGCCATAACAGTCACGACTGTTCAGGAGGAGGCTGTGCACGCAGGTGAGACCCGGAGTGGAGACAGAGGCAGATGGGGGGCCTGCCCGAGCAGCCGCGCCAGCTGAAGCAGGCCTGGAATAGAGACAGACAGGAAGGCCTGCCAGCCACAGCACACCAGCAGTCCTGCCTCTGTGCGGGAGCTGTAGAGGAAACACCTTTTCTGACCGCTCGTTAGCTAAGCTCTCAGTACGCACTCGTAGTATTCTTGGTAACTTGGGTAATAAGAATCCAAGGAGGTTATCTAGCATTTTTCCACCTCACTCCTGGAGAATAAAACAAAGGTTTGCTGCTGGAGGGGCTAAAAAATGTCATATCCTGCCCTAGCCAGTATGGCTCAGTAGATAGAGCCTCAGACTACGGACTGCAGGGTCAGATTCGATTCTGATCAAGGGCGTGTGCCTAGGTTGCAGGCTCCTCCCTGGCCGGGGCCCAGGTCAGGGCTCATGCAGGAGGCAACCAATTGAAGTGTCCCTCTCACATTGATGTTGCTCTCTGTCTTTCCCTCTCTCTTCCATGCTCTCTAAAAATCAATGGAAAAATATCCTCAGGTGAGGATAAAAAAAGAAAGAAAGAAAGAAAGATATGTCATATCTTATGAAAGAGACATCTTGAAAATGCCTAAAGAAAGTTGTTATTTTTTCGTGATGAAGGGACTGGAGTCCGTGTTGATGAAAACACCTTGGTGGCAACAGCAGTGGAGCGATGGGGTGGCGCCTTCCCTTGACCAGCCCAGTTGCCTCCCGCAGAGGGAGGCCGGACTGCGGCTTAGGCCTGCTCCCCACGATGAGCAGGCCTAAGCCATCAGTAGGACATTCCCTGAGGGCTCCCAAACAGTGAGAGTGGGCAGGATGGCTGAGGGACCGCCCTCCCCCCGCCCCGCAGTGCACAAATTTTGTGCACCGGGCCTCTACTATTTTATAAATTTCTAGAATGATTGAGATTAGGCATAGTTGTCTATATTTATTACAAATGATTTCTTCTTACATGATGATATTCAGAAGATTGTATCTAAATTTATTAAACAGAAAATAATGAACACATCATAAGTATACAGTTTCATAAATTTTCACAAAATGAACACACCAGTGTACTAGTAACTACTCCCCAGATGAGTTACCAGCCCCCTTAAATGTCCCAAGGGCCTCATCTACCCTGATCATCATTTACTTCCTTTTACCAAAGATAATGTCTTCTATCACCATAAAATGGATTTACCTAGATCTGGACTTTTATTAATGAAATCATACAGTACATATTTTATTGTATTTGGTTTAATTGTTCAACATTATGTTTGTGAAATTGACCCATGTTACTACAAGAAGCAATAGTTCATTTATTTCCATTGCTATGTGTAGTATTCCATTAAACCAGCGGTTCTCGACCTGTGGGTTGCGACCCCTTTGGCGGTTGAACGAACCCTTCACAGGGGTCTCCTAAGACCATCCTGCATATCAGATATTTACATTATGGCTCATAACAGTAGCAACATTACAGTTATGAAGTAGCAACGAAAATAATTTTATGGTTGGGTCACAACATGAGGAACTGTATTTAATGGGCCAGAAGGTTGAGAACCCACTGCATTAAACCATTATTTTTATCCATTTGGGTTGTTTCCAGGTGTTGTCTATGATGAACAACACTGCTATGAACATATTTTCTATCATGTTTCAGTGCACATGCTTACAAATATCTCTCAGAGAATGTACTCAAGTACAGAATTGAGAGGTGATAAGATATGATATGCTCAACTCAAGCACATACTGACAGTTTTCCAAAGTGCTTGTAAAATATAAGCTCCCTCCAGCAGTTTATAAGACTCCCAGCTGTTCCACAGACTTCCACTTGCTCCACTTGTTATTGTGTATAAGTTATTGTGTATAAATTACCCATTCTAGTGGCAGCGTACTCATATCACATTGTGGTTTTAATTTGCATTTCAAGAATGAACGATGAGGCTAAGAATATTTTTATATCTTATTGTGTATTTGAAAATCTTCTTTTGTGAAATGCTTATTCAAATACTATCCCTGTGTTTTCTATTGAGTTGTAGCTGTCACTTTTTCTTGTATGCATTTTATCAGTGGTTCTTGGTTGTGGGGGATTTTATCCCTTCAGGGACATTTGGTAATGCCTAGAGACATTTTGTTTGCCATTGGATAACACAATGGTAGAGACCAGGGATTCTGCTAAACACCCTACAACAACAAGAGAGCCCTCCAATTACAAGGAATATCTGGGCCAAAATGTTATTTCTAAAATTGAGGAATCCTATATATAAAAGCCTAATAAGCAAATTGTCCCCTTGGGAGTTCGACCAGGAGATCAGGAGTTCAATCGCTCACTATGATGTGCACTGACCACTAGGGGGCAGCGCAGAATGAAGGAAGGCCCTGGCCGGCAGCTGGCAGCTGGGGAAGGGAGGCCCCAACCAGCAGCTGGAATGCCCTGATCAGCCCTGATCACCGGCCAGGCCTAGGGGCCCTACCCATGCATGAATTTTGTACACTGAGCCTGTAGTATATATTATGTTATAGTTAATAAAGTATACACTACCTTGCACTTTGAGGCTTGCTTCTTACTTTTAATGCTGTGTAGTGAATAGAAGCTCTTAAATTTAAGGTATTATTTTTGTTTATAATCATTATTCTTTGGGATTATTAAAAATGTTTTTGCCTACCCAAAGCTCATGAAGACATTGCTCTTTGTTATCTGTAGAGGTGCACTGTCCAGTACGGTACCAACTAGCCACATGTGGTTATTGAACACTGGAACTATGGCTAGTCGAAATTGAGATGTGCCACAGTGTGAAATATACACTAATAGTTGAAAAATTTGTTTGAAAATAAGAATGCATATCATTTTTTTATAGTGACCATATGTTGAAATGATAATATAATGGATATATGCTAGTAAAATATCTGATAAAAACAATTGCATATTTGACTCACATAATTCTAAGGGACAGCATTTTCCAGAGATATATTGTTTTATGTTTCACATTTCAATCAACAATTCACTCATAACTGATTTTTGTTTATGGTGTGAAGAGTCAAAATACATTTTATACCATCTGAATATTCATTTGAATTAGCTCCATATATTAAAGGAACATTCTTTCCCTATAGAATTTATATTCCCCTTTTGTCATTATTCAAATGCTTTATTTTGTTCCTATAAACTATTCATTTTGTTTGTGAACAAATAGCACACTGTCTTAATTACTCTCCCTTGATATGTAGTAGAAAATCCTCTTAACTATATTCTTTAGGGATGTTTGTATTTCCATATGAATTTTAAAGTCAAATTTTAAAAAAAAAGTGCCTGCAAACGTTCTCATTGGGAAAGAAGTTAGTCTGAAAAGTCTATGAGAAGAATTGAGACATTAATTATATTGAAACCTCTACAACAGAAATACTCTTCTTCCCCATATATGGGCCTATTAATTTCTCTCAGTGATGTGATCTGTTTAAAGGGCTAGAAAATCTATTGATAGACTCAGTTATACAATATTGATGATTTATTAAATTAATTAAATTTTATTTTTAAAATTAATTTTCTATTTCCAATATAGCATTAATCAATATATGTTGACCTTTTATCAGATGAACTTGCTAAATTAACATATTAATTCCCCAAGCTTTAATCTTTAGATTTTTGGGAGATTTTCAAAGTATATAAACATATTATCTGCAAATATTGGCAACTGTACTTCCTTGCTTTCTAAACATATATTCTTTTTACAGTTCCTCCACATGTTGCTCACAGTAGAAACTCAATACAGTGTTAAAGAGGATTGATAGTTGTCTATGTCTCATTTGTAACCTCAGTGTATCAGCTTTCAAAATTTCATAAGTACCTAGGATGCATGCTGAAGTTTTTGTTGTTGTTTCTGTTTTTGTGTTTTAGCTACCCTTTATCAAATTAAAGAAGGCCCCTACTATTCATAATTTGCTAAAATATTTGATTAAGAAGGGAATTGAATTTGATCAAAAGTTTTATCTGCATCTGTTGAAATGAATGTAATACTATTTTATTTATTCTGTTAATGTAATTAAGTAAATTGGTTTTGAATGTTATTATATCCTTGGGTTCTTTGTATAAACCCAAATCAGTGATGGCGCATTCTTCTTTGTCTAGGTCTCTAGACGAAATTTGTCACTATTTTCTCAGGAATTCTTATCCATATAATAAAGAGCCAGGGTCATAACAACTGTTAGGATGGAAGGCTCGACCAGACCGGAAGGCAGTGCTGGGTTGCCGTGGTGACCCAGCACTAACTGAGGCCCCTGCAGGCACCCTGACCCAGCACTGACTGCCTAGGGGGCTGTGGATCAGGCCCGGAGAGAGGTCTGCAGAGAGAGAGGCAGGGTCTGATCCCTAGCCTCTGTGGAAGCTGTTGATCAGAACTTGCCTCTCTTTCCCTCCCAGCCTGGCCAACGGGCGCTCCTCCATTTCTCTCTAGGCCTCCCTGGGGCTGCTGACCAGCCACACCTTTCTGATCAGGCCCCATTGATAGGCCCAGAGATGCTGACTAACATAGAAACTGGGCGATCAGAACCAAATCTGGGTAAATGTAAGGAGCCAATGGCTGCCTGGAAAGCAGAGCTTTTGGTGCTGACTGGCATAGAAACTGACCAATCAGAACCAAATTGGCTGGCAGAGGAAGGCAATTAGAGGCAAGATCAGGTTGGCAGGGGAGGGCAGTTGGGGGCAAGATCAGGACAGCAGGGGAGAGCAGTTGGGGCTTGATCAGGTCAGCAGGGGAGGGCAGTTGGGGGTCACCAGGCAGGCAGGCAGTGAGGTTAGGGGTGATCAGGCAGGAAGGCAGAGGCAGTTAGGGGTGATCAGGAAGGCAGATAGAGAGGTTAGGGGTGATCAGGCAGGCAGGCAAGAGGCAGTTAGAGGTGATCAGGAAGGCAGATAGAGAGGTTAGGGGTGATCAGGCAGGCAGGCAGAGTGGTTAAGGGCAATCAGGCAGGCAGGCAAGTGAGTGGTTAGGAACCCATGGTTCCAGATTGTAAGAGGGATGTCCAACCGCCAGTTTAGGCCTGATTCCACAGGGGTCCCCTATTGGAGAGGGTGCAGGCTGGGCTGAGTGAAGCCTCCCTCCTCCATGCATGAATTTCATGTACCTCTAGTATCTAATATTTATGAGGGGAATAACTGCCCTATAGTTTATGTTCCTTTTATATTCTTACTAGGTTTTGTTAGCAAAATAATACTAGCCTGGAATTTAATTTATGACTAGTGGTCCATTGCACGAAGATTCACGCAATAGGCCTTCCTTCCCCTGGCTGCCGGCACTGGTTTACCTCCGGCACCGGGGACCCAGGCCTTTGGTCCAGCTGCAGCAGCAAGGCTTGGCTTCTCCGCTCTGACTGCTTCCAGCTGCTCCCTTTTTTTTTCAGTTCCTCCAGCAGAGCCCAGGGTGGACTGGAAGCCTGGGTTGCCCTCAGCGACCCAGGCCTCCAGCCTCTCTTTGAGTGGAGCCCAGGGCGACTGGAAGTCTGGGTTGCCCCTGGTGACCCAGGACCCCAGCAACCCAGGCCCCCAGCCCCTCCATCGCTGGGAGCAACCCAAGCCTCCTGCTCGCTCCAGCTCCATGGCCACCACCATCTTCAATCCTCTTCAGTCTTTGCTCTGTGCCTGTGTATGCAAATTAACTGCCATCTTTGTTGGGTTAATTTGCATAGTCGCTCTGATTGGCTGGTGGGGGTAGCAGAGTGGCGGAGTGATGGTTAATTTGCATTTTTCTTTTTTATTAGTGCAGATCAGGGTTATTTCTTCCTTAGAGACACAAAATAATTCTATGCTAAAATTATTTTAATTGAGAGGTTTCATTGTATGAAGATTTTTAAATTCAAGTTTGATTTCTTTAATAAAGGATGACACAAATTAATCTGTCCATTTCATCTAACTTTTCAAATTTATTTCCATCAATTTCATTATAATATCCTGGAATTACCATTTTATTTGTAGAATCAGTAGAGATTTTCTGTTTTTCATTCCTGATTCTCTCTCTCTCTCTCTCTCTCTCTCTCACACACACACACACACACACACACACACTCACCAGTCTTGCTAAAGGTGGTTTGTGGTTTAATTTAACATGGTTTTTTAGTTTAAAGAACCTATTTAAAGTTTTGCTGATTTTCTCTATCTTAAATTTGTTTTCTATTAATTGATTTCTGATCTTATTTTTTTCATTTCCTTCCTTCTATTTTGTTTGGTTTTATATTCCTGGGTTTCTTTATACTTGATCACTAATTATTTTAGCCTATCTCTTTTTCAAACACAAAATAATTTACATATATACATAATGGACTTTTAATGGGTTTCCTTCTGCTCTGCAGATATTTGCCTATATATATTTTACAATGTATAATCCAGATTGTATATCCTTTCCACAACTCTTTAATCTTCACCAAAAGCCATTTATCACATTTTTATTTTTCAGTTGCAGAGTTATTTGATTCCTTTTAATAGGTGAGATATAAATGATTTCCACTGTTAGTGGTTATGCTTCTGTTTTTTTTCCAGTCTACCTTTAAATAATATTATTCTACTTCATGTATAATGTAAGGACCGTTCAACATTTAATTTGCTTCTCCCTCTCCTGATCTTTATTTTTTACTGGTATACATTTTTTTCTTGCATCATTATTATAAATCACCCCAAATTATTTTTACTTGATTATATCTTAAATCTATTAAAAACCAAGAATGAAAGGTAGCTTATACTTATGCATATACTTACTATTCCAGGCACCTTCATTCCTTGTGCAAATTCAATTTTCCATCTGGCCTCATTTTTCTTCACACTGAGGAGCCTCTTTTAATATTTCCTGTAGTGCAGGTCTGGTGGCAACAAATTCTATCAAATTTTGTTTGTCTGAAAAAAGGTTTGAGTAAATCTGGATATGAAATTAGAAGTGGAAAGTTTTTTTTTATTCTATTCCTTCAACCCACTCCAAGTATCTTTCCACTGCATTTCTGATAAGTCTGTAATGATCCTCATTGCTATTTTCACTATACAACTATATTATCTTCCTTTTTAGGCATCTAAATCCTGTGCTGTCTGTACCCAATATCCAAAGACAGCTCTTGTACATACTGAACCCTGTTTCCCGGTGTTTAATGGTGGAGGTTAACATTGGTCCCAATTACAGCATCATGGCATGAAATGGAAGACTTGTCCAGCTGTTTTTAACTGCGTGATAGAAATTATTTATGAAAAAGTGTGGCGTCTCTTCATGTGATCTTCCTCAAGAACAGATTTTTTGGTAGCTTCTGATAGGTAGTTGGAATAGGAACATGTAGCCTTAACCCAATCAGTAACTCGACTGATTTACCCATGAGTTATAGTCTTTGTGAGGGCCTGAAGATCTTCAGTTATTCTTTACTTTTAAAATTTGAACTTTCAGGGTCCTGAATAAATTTATGGGCTGTTTAGACTTTCCACTACCAGTATCTAAACACCAATTTTTCTCTCCTCAGTAACACAAGACCAATAATAATTCTCCTTAGCTATTCAGCATTTCATGAACAGCTTTCTGTTTGCCTTCTCTACCTCCCAGCCAGTTCCACCTACAAAAGGGCAAAGGCCTTAAAGGCAAACAATAAATTCTGTATGCTAGGCCTACTTGCGATCCAGGATCTTGATCCTAGAGGGCTTGCATTGGTAAATCTGAACTCTTTAATTTTTTGTCTTCCCTGTTCAGTGAGGCTGCTAACAACTCTTCTGTTTCTTTGCTTCTTAACAGCTACTCTAGCTTGACTTCTTACCTCTCTACGCATATCACTGCTGAACTGAAAATCGCCATTGCATATTAACCCTTCATAAGCCATACAGTGTGCAAATATTGTGTCCCTTCTACAGGTTACCTTTTCAATGGAATATTTTCTTTGCTGTGCAGCTATTTAGTGCGACATAGTACCACTTGATTTTAGCTTTTGTTGCCTGTACGTTTTATATTTTATCCAAAAAGTCATTGCCAAGACCAATGTCAAAGATCTTTTTCCCCTTTGCTTTTTTCCTAGTAGTTGTACAGTCTCAGGTGTTACATTTATTTATTTATATTGATTGATTGTGGAGAGAGAGAGGAAGGGAAGGGGGGAGAGAGAGAAAGAGGTCAATTTGTTGTTCCACTTACTTATGCATCCCTTGGTTGATTCTTGTATATGTCCTGACCGGGGACTGAACCCGCAACCTTGGCATATCAGGACAAAGCTCTAACAAACTGAGCTACCTGGACAGGGCCTCAGGTGTTACATTTAAGTATTTGATCCATTTTGAGTTAATATTTATGAATAGTGTAAGATAGGAATCCAATTTCTTTCTTTTGCCTATGGACATCCTGCTTTCCCAACACCAATTATTGAAAAGACTATGCTTTCCCCATTTTGTGTTTTGACACCCTTGTCAAAAATTAATTGACAATATATGAGTGGTTTTGTGTCTGGGCTCCCTTTTCTGATACACTGGTTTTTGTGCCTTTTTTTCTGATAATACTATATTGCTTTGATTACTATAATTTTGTAATATATCTTAAAATCAAACCATATAAATAACTCATACAACTCAATAGCAAAGCAGGATATTATCCAATTAAAAATTGAGCAAAGTACATGAATAGACATATTCCAAAGAAGACATTAAGGTGTTCAATAGGTATATGAAAAGGTGTTACAACATTACTAATCATCAGGGAAATGCAAATCAAAACACATCACTTCACATATGTTAGAAGGACCATTATCAATAGACAAGAGATAAATATTGGCAAAGAAGTGGAGAAAAGGGAATCCCTATACACTATTGATGGAAATGTAAATTGGTACAACCATTAGGTAAAAAAGTATGGTGGTTCCTTAAACACTAAATATGGAACTACCATATGATCCAGCCATCCCACTCCTGAGTATATATGCAAAGGAAAGGAAATCAGTATCTCCAAGAGATCTCCAAGAGATATCTGGGTAATCATTTTCACCGCAGCATTATCTCAGTTTGGCATTACCAGAGACCCGGCTGACCACTACTATGTGGGAGAGAGAGAAACACGTAGAGACAGACAGAAACAGAGACAGAGACGGAGGAGAAAATAGGAAAGAAAAACAATATATTTTTTAAATTAGACGAAAAGTCAGAGGTATGAAGTTCTGTACCAGAGGAGAGCTGTAAGCAGCCGTAGTTATCTATTTTCTTTAAAATCCTCACCTAAAGATATGTTTTACTGATTTGAGAGAGAAAAAGAGAGAGAGAATCAACGTGAGAGAGAAACATCCATTAGTCGCCTCCAGTGTATGTGCCCTGACTGGGAATGGAACTGGCAGCCTTTCTGTGCACAGGACGATGCTCCAACTGACTTGAGAGACACTGGCCAGGGAAGCCATGAGTATCTTTTAAAGTTCTAGATTGTTAGAAGTTATGAAATGGAGAAATGGGTAAACACCACATATTAAAGAAACTCAATATTTTTTTAAAATATATTTTATTGATTTTTTACAGAGAGGAAGGGAGAGGGATAGAGAGCCAGAAACATTGATGAGAGAGAAACATCAATCAGCTGCCTCCTGCACGCCCCCCACTAGGGATGTGCCCACAACCAAGGTACATGCCCTGACCGGAATCGAACCTGGGATCCTTGAGTCTGCAGGCCGACGCTCTATCCACTGAGCCAAACTGGTTCTGGCAAAACTCAGTATTTTTGGTTTCTAAGGATAGTCTTTTCTTTCTTTTTTTTTTTTTAATGAGTTCAAACATGTTTATTAGAGTTAGACCCAAGCCATTAGGTAGAAAAATATAAAATAACTTTAATCTTTTTTATTTTTTATTACATCTATTGGGGTGGCATAAGTTTCAATCTTAAAAGAGCAATTCCAGAGATGTGACTTGTCCTCACAAGTACTGGTGACGGCAAGAGAAGTCACCACTTCTCCATACAGGTGCCTCTCCTTTTATTTTCCTTGAGCATAGGCGGAAGGCATAATTGTTCTACATTTTCAAAAATTGGTCTTCATCCTTCATTCACTCATATATTCCATAATTCATTCAGCCTTTGTATTCCTTAGTTCAGAAAAGGAAATCCCGTTTACTTGTGATATAATATGCCCTCACAGGAAATATTCTAGATAGATGAAATGCTACACTCGCGTGAAGGGTTATGTATTTTCTTCAGTTGAGTTTACATTTAAAGCTATTATACAGAACATTCTACTTTAGATTATGCAAATTCAGAATAAGAAATAATTCATTTGAAAAAAAGAAACTATAGTAAGGTTATGAATCATCCTTCCCCACAATTGATATTCTATATTTTTATAAATATTTTTGTGCTTTTTCTTTATAGCATTATTTTATATTGCTTGAATTCTCCAGGAGTACTAGATAAAGTGTAAATTCTTTAATCATTTTTTACTGTCTCAGCAACTTCTAAAAAAATAATTTAAATATTAGTAGTCACAGCTCAAAGGCAAACTTTTAGGTTTTTCCAAAATTGGTTTTTAATAGAAAAGATGAAACTATAGAAATATATTTAATAATTACATTAATTTAATAACTAATTTCATTCTGTGAAATATCTTGTAAATGACAAAAATATATACTCAGTAACTAATCAAATTCTCTTTTTTAAAAATGTGTTTCTGTTTGTTTGTTTTTTGCTATTACTGTTTGCTTGTTTGATTTTGGGTTTTGTTTTGTGTTCTGACCTTCATCTTGTTTGGATGGCTACACTCAAATTCCAGTTTCTATTTTGTAGAAATAATATTCTCAGTATTTTCAAAATTGTGAGCAATATTAGAATTTATTGAATCTAAATGCCTTATTTTATAGATGTAGAAAAAAAGATCTTGAAAGACTAATCTACATACATTATAATTATTTGCATAGTTATACTATGATCAGTTTTAATAGATTCAAGTCATTGATTTTTCCAAATGTAAAATATGACAGAAATTGTCATTTGGACTATCATTTTAATAACAGTAGTGCAAAAGTAACAGAAAATGCATTGATATTTAAGGAAGAAAGAAGTATTCTTTCTATGACCCGATGCTTTCTTGTGGAACTATCTTGTAAATCCATACAGTAGAACAGAAAAATTCAGAGTTGATGATACAATCTGTGATTGAAGACAGATTATTCATTAGTCCATGCTTTGGACTCTTTATATAAAAACCAATTTTTCACTCCCTAGGTTTAATAGGTATAAATATAAGTGCTTACCCCTATTTAGGACTTTACTTCTAGTCATTCATTGAGTTTGCTGTCTTTCTTTTGAATATTTTTATTAACTTTTCAACAACAATATTTGAAACAGCTCAGCCCTACAATTTTTTGGGCCTGTGAGCATTTCTGCTCAGAGATTTACTGAATGAAGGATTATATACTATTTTATTTAAAATATGATTTTTCTGGAATTTAGGTCTTTGTGCATATCCTATATCTTATTAACACAACATTTTAAATTAAGAGTAACTCTATGGGCTAACTTATTTTTAGTATAAATCTAAAAGGGACTACATGACTTAATTATTAAACCTCATATTAGCAAAATAATTTTGGAGTCATATGTTTTTACTAGTCTCGCAAATTTCTCATATTAGAGCGGTATTTCTCTAGGGTTCCTCCTGAGAGAATACTGTTCCCTAGAGTAGCTTCCGATTTACCTTCTTGTTAACGAGTCACTCCCAAATAAGAATAATTTTTCACTCGACGCTTAGCTGGCTCAATGCTGTTCTGTTCTGAATGATTTATGATCATATATTTAAATAATTACATTGGTCCTATTGTTCTAATATTTCATCACAGCTAACAAGAAGATTCATGCAGATAAATGTGATACAACCTCACCTCTCCTCTTCTTCTCTGTTCGAAATTAAACATCTCCAAAGTAGCGAAGCACCCAATACCTCTTAAACCCAGTGGAACTTAAACAGTAAGTTCACATTATATAGTATTATTTTATAATGTATAAAAATCAAAATGTCTCTGCAGCTACCTTCTAAGCATCAATTGGAATATACTTTGCATAATGGAAAAAAACTGAACTTAACTTCTTTATAGAAAACATAGTTACTAAAGGTTTAGAAAATATTGCTTTGGTGATCAAAATAATAAAACGGGTGCTTTAAAAAATTGTACGTTAGCTCTGGCCAGTGTTCTCAATGGTTAGAACACTGCCCCACACACTGAAGGGTCACAGTTCCATTCTGGTCAAGGCATGTACCTGGACTGCATGTTTGACCCCTAGCCCTAGTCAGGCTGGGTGGAAGGCAGCTACTCAATGTGTCTCTCTCACCTCCATGTTTCTCTCTCTCTCTTTCCTTCCCCCTCCCTCTTCCCTTCCACTTTCTCTAAAAATAAATGGAGAAAATATCCTTGAGTGAGGATTAACAACAACAAAGATTGTAGGTTAATTATTTGGTACGAATTTTACTGAAGTTGTAGATATATTAAATAATTTGAGAGGAGGAGGAGGAAGAGGGCCCAGACTCATTCCATATAGAAAGATTTCTCTTGCTGTAGAATAAAACTCTGCAACCCTGTCGTATTTCAGAAATGAAGCCTGAGGGAATTATGTTTTGATAAGAGAACGCTGAATAAGCATTCAGAAGCCACAGCAACCATCACAAGCCATCCCTGGCACTTGGACTCAATGCGCCTGCCCAGTCTGTTCTGTCTCTCACTTTCCTCCTGGAGTTGTGTTTTCCACCAGTAAATGAAATCATGGTCAGTAACCACAGAAAGGAAAAGCACTGCTGTATTTAGAAAGAGGGGTTAAGGTCAAGTTTCCACTTAACAAAAAGAAAAAAGGACTGGAACACAGGCCAAGTACTGAAGTTTCCCAACTGCTTAGAGGGGAAAACATGACAAAAGTAAAACACTGAGCAGCTATCAGTTTCATGCAAGAAGGGTAATCTGCCAACATTTAATTAAAAATGAATGAGATTTATTGACATGATTTATCCATATTAATTGATTGTATCTCCAAATAGTAACCCTTTCATCTATATTTTTTTTTTACTCTGTACACCTGCCCAAATATTTTCTATTATATTTATCTTTTTAAATACATGGCATCCATTTGAATATTTATAATTGCAAATAACAGACACTAATTTGACATAAACAAAAGATATTATTGTCATAATACAAAGTCAGGAGGTTTTGAAAATAACTATAAGACCTCAGATCCTTACATTTTTCTAATCTGCCATCTTGAGCAAATCGGGGTTTCCTTCTGGGACTTTTCTGCCCATGGCAAGGGACTGCTATTCAAGGCATGACAAAATCATGTCAAAAGACAAAACTGGCATTTTCCTCCAAGATTTCTTTTGATTGGAGAGGAACTGGTTTAGGGTTTTTTTTTTTAGGAACTTTTAGTTATTATTTTTTAAAATATATTTTATTGATTTTAGAGAGGGAGAGAGGGAGAGAGATAGAAATATCAATGATGAGAAAGAATCGTCCATCAGCTACCTCTTGCATACCCCCTACTGGGGATCAAGCCTGCAACCTGGGCATGTGCCATGACTGGGAATCAAACCATCAAACCGTGACCTCCTGGTTCATAGGTTGATGATCAATTACTCAGCCATGCTGGTCAGGCTGGGGAGGAATTTTTAAACAACTCCGATACCACATCTCATTGGTTATCCTTAAAACAATCATTAATAAAATGAAATGTGAAGAACTTCGATTTTCAGATTCTCATGGAAGACTCTTAGAAGTTTCCATGCTACCCTAGTAACAAGTAAAAACCTGTTTGAATCGAAAATTAAAAAAACTTTTTTTTAGCCATAAGAGATGAGAGGACACAAAAGCACTAGTGAACAATATAAACATTATAGAAGACTTTATAGTAAAGATAAAGGAGGAAGTTGCATTACAAAATCATAGATTGGGCTCCTCAAAATGGAGATTTCCATGCAAGGGTTATATTGGAGATTGGTATCAGGAAGTACACCAGAAAGGCAGAGACAAAGCAGGGTTGGAAAGAAGTTAAACCATGATGATTATTCGGTTGCCGAAAAGACCCCAAGCAACTGGGGCAGAAGGATGTCTGAAGCTGAGATGGCCCTTTGTAGATGTCAATAATGGAAGCAAGGCATCTATACCCCTGCCTTACACAGCCATCCTTCTCTACCTCTGCTATGGACTCTTCTCATTTTTATTGTTCTAGTATCACTTGCGTGGTCTGAGGTCCTCCAAGAAACAGACACCAAGACAGGATTAGCCATGCAAGAGGTTTCATATGACAATATCTGTTTTAGGAAAATGGACAAAGGAGTGGAAATGAGGCAGGGAGAGCTAGAAGCCTAAGATGAAGGGTTAATCCCAGGTGAAGGAGAGAAGACAAAGGAAGACTGGAAGAAGCATCTCAGACATTGTGCAAATTCTAATAGATTTAACAAGGCTGTCAGCGAGCTCTTGAGTCCAAGTTGCTTATCAGAAGAGTCTGGCACTTCTCAAGAATGGGTCTGCCTTAGTATCCTTCACATACCCAAGCATTGGCTGGACATAATCTAAAGGGAGCATGGGCTTCATTTCAGAGCTCAGACGATTAAATCGCCCTGCAGTCTGAGATCTGAGAGGCATATTCTCATAACTGGCACAGTGAGATGTTAGAGTTGCTACTATAAAATGAGAGCATGGACAATGTGTCTGGGGGCGGGGGGGTGGGCATTTCACTGGGACACCTCTTAGTGCTTCTACACATCTAATGAGAGTAAGTGAGCTTTTGCAACAATCATAGGTTGATGACAATGTAGCTGAAGACTTAGAAACCTCAGGAATGAAAATTTGTGTCACCCTACTAGGCAATGGAACTAAAACATAGAAATGCTCACTAAGATTATGGGTTTCTAAACTGGAGATAGAGAAAGGTATTGAATATCAATAATGGTCACTATTTGTAGAAACAAATAGACTTAACTAACCCTCTCATTTCATGCTTTTATTTCAGGCACTGAATACAGCTGCCATTTTGAAGTGCCAGTGACAGAATGGAATCATTATTGGGCACAAGCATATCTGAGTAATGCAGAGATAAATATTAGTGGGTTCACCCTAGCTGGTTTTGCTCAGTGGATAGAGCCTGGGCCTACAGACTGAAGGGTCCTGGGTTCCATTCCAGTCAAGGGCACATGCCTGGGTTGTGGGCTCAATCCCCAGTAGGGGGCATGCAGGAGACAGCTGATCAATGATTCTTTCTCATCATTAATGTTTCTCTCTCTCCCTCTTCCTTCCTCTCTGAAATTACATAAGAATATTTAATATTTACACATTAAATAATTACATATTAAATATTAGTGGGTTATATTTGACAAAGCACTCCATATTTGAAACTGTGGAAAACAAATATTGTGTTTTGCTATTCCTCAGTGACACAGTCTTGAGGCACAACCAACATGATTTATCAAAGGGAGCACAGCAGAACTGAACCTCGATAACCTACTCATGAACACACCGTATAATGGCTTTTTTTTCTCTTCTCATATCATTTCCCTATTCCTTCATTTTTATTTCTTTGATTCATTATAAATACAGTACCTGTACCCAAGTTTTTATCTCATGTCTGCTTTGGGGGAAGCCCAAAACTAAGACAATAGGAAATTAAATATTTGTTCCTAGATGTTTGGAAGCTCTTTAAATAGCATTTGCTATTTCAGTCTTATTTCTAAGAATTGTTTATTAGCCTTCAGAAATATAGCTGGAAAAGTGCAATTGTTCAATACTCTGATGGTCTCAGAATACTAATAAAATCATCTTCTCTAAAGAAAAGAACATTTAACCTCATGATTTTATTATAGTTGGAAACTGATAAAATATGTTTTTTTTATTCTTATGTAATAATTATTTGATAGTTGTGAAGAGACTTGGCACAAAAAAACCCGAGCCAGACTCAAATGGCTTGGGTTTTTTTTTTTTCGGTTTTTTTTTTTTTCGTTTTTTTCTGTGTGCAAAAACTATGTTTATGAAACTAAATACTTATAAAATGCATATTCTATTAAAATAAGTTATTTCAGTAGGTTATTCAGTTATTTGTGTGCTAACTAAAATGTAGGTGTTGCAAAATCTTAAGAAGAAAAGGGCAGATATTTTTTCCCTTTTTTCCATTGTAATAAAAAGTATAAAGACTGAGAAGTAGGCTATCAGAATATGGTTCATTACATACAAAGCTTTAGTAAGGAGTGGGACAGCTAACAAAGAGAAGACCTTTCTCCTCATAGAGCCACAGTGTTGTTCATTTTGATGTTTACCTCTGATAAAGCAGACAGGTAGCTTTGTTTTGTTTGTTTTATTTTAAAGGGAAATGAAAATTAAGTTTGAATTACCCCTAAAATTTCAGAACCAACAAACATCTGCATTCTAAGTTTAAAACTCTATTTCATTAAGTGGAATCAATAACAATTTAAATTTATAACGTTGTGAAACTTCGCTTTTTTATCATATTATATTTCTGTGACTCACAATCATTTAAAAATATTATTGTTTAAAGAACCCTATCATTTTCAACATAAGTTAATTTTTACTGTAGAGTGGTATGGATGGGCTGCTCTGGACACAACTAGCTGGATGTAAATGAAGAAACAACTTACAGTTTACTGTACCCAGGACACCATTACCAGCAGACAAACATAGACACAATCCCCTAGGAAAATTAACTAGACTAGAGACATGCTGTAAAATTCCAATTTTATTTCAGATAAAGCAAATATCAAAGTTTACACAATACAAAAGTTCAAATATTCTACTGATTTATTTAATGTAACAATATCAGGTATTACATTGTATAATTTTAAATCAACATATATAATAGGAAAAGCATGCTTCTATTGTTTCTAATTAATTTATTTAATTTATACACCGTAATGTAGGATTAAACAAAATGTTAATCTACATGCCTTAGCTCTCCCTTCCTAAAGGCAACAGTGCCTTTACAATCCTATGGTAAAAATGCAGTCCTGAAATAGATTCTTAGGAAGGCGCAATTTTTAAGAAATTCTATTCATGGCGCATTCTTAAGAATGAGCCAGTATGTGAAATGAATATTCAATGAAGGTACCAATCTCTGTACACTACTTCTGCAAGGCTAGTTGAGTGCCCTGTTAAAGTAGGCAGAATTCCCAATGTTAAGTGCATAAATTCAAGCCACCTGAAAAATCTTACACAGATGAGGCCCACTCACTTCAGGGAAATCTAGGCAAAATAAGAGGCAAGGCAATAAAACATTAAAATACGAAGCTACATTTCAGCAACATCTCTCTCATGACTGAGTGGTTATTTTAAACAAAATATTCTAGACATTTTGAGTTAGAGAAAATTATAGCTTAAGACACTATCTATCCTATTGAGGCATGGGCAGATATTTTTTATTCCATACTATGTGTTATAAAGACAAATACTAGCTTTAAAAAATAAAAAAATGGCCTGAATCCCATAGATCTCATAAATCAGAAATTTGAGAGCTCTGTATTAAAATAGCATTTCAAGTCACATCATGGCAATATATTTCTTTGCTAAGCCTTTTTAAAAACAAGGAAAAGCATGGGGAATTCATAACTAAGACTTCTTGATGGAAATATGAAAGTCATTTTTAAAAAAGAACTCACATAACACAGTTAAATAAATAACAGTATTTGATAATATATTTTCATAGATGAGTCTTTAACCACTTCTGTAAAATCTACTGCCAAATATATCTTGAGTTTACCAAACTATTTCTATATTTTAAAGATATATTTTTTTATTTTCATATCTAATATTCCTATTATGGAGACTGCCAAGAAAATGTACAGTTTGGGAATCAAATGGTGCATTTCTTTTCCCAAAATGTTTTATTAAACTATTAAACCTAATATAGACATGGCCATATGCCTACTCTGCCAAAGAAGGAAATTATATATATATATACTAGAGGCCCGGTGCACAAAAGTTTGTGCACTCTGGGCGGGGGGGTGTTCCCTCTGCCTGGCCTGTACCCTCTCACAATCTGGGACCCCTTAGGGGATGACCACCTGCTGGCTTAGGCCTGCTCCTCATGGGATTGGGCCTAAGATGGCAATCAGACATACCTCTGGCAGCCCGGCAGCCCTCGGGGGATGTCCACTTGCAAGTGGGGAGCAGACCTCAGCTGCAGTCGGACATCCTTAGCGCTGCTGAGGAGGCAGGAGAGGCTCCCACCACCATCACTGTACAGGCAGCCATCAGCCTTGCTTGTGGCTGAGCAGAGCTCCTCCATGTGGGAGCACACTGACCACCAGAGGGCAGCTCCTGCATTGAGCGGCTGCCCTTTGGTGGTCAGTGTGTGTCATAGTGACCAGTCATTCCCAGTCTTTCTGCTGTTAGGGTCAGTTTGCATATTAGCCTTTTATTTTATAGGATAGAGGCCTGGTGCACGGGTGGGGGCCTGATGGTTTGCCTTGAAGGGTGTCCCAGATCAGGGTGGGGGGTCTCGCTTGGGTGCCTGGCCAGCTTGGGTGAGGGGCTAATGGCTGTATGCAGCTGGTCACATCCCCTTCAGGTTGGGGGTCCCCACTGGGGTGCCTGGCCAGCCTGGATGAGGGGCTGCTGGCTATTTTCAGGCTGCCCGCACCCCTTTAGGGTGGGGGTCCCCATTGGGATGCCTGGCCAGTCTGGATGAGGGACTGAGGGCTGTTTTCAGGCTGGCCAAGCCGGTGACTGAAGCTCCTAGCCTCTCCTTTTTTTCTTTTCTTTTTTTTTCTGGGATTTATTTACCTTCTATAATTGAAACTTTGTTGCCGCTCCAGCTCCCAGGCCATGGCCTGCTGAAAGCAGACATCTGGGGTTTGTTTAGCTTCCATAATTGCAACTTTGTTGCTTAGAGTGGAGCTCAGAGCCTGGCTGCAGCAGTGAGGAAGCTTGGCTTCCTCCATCACTGGAGCAAGCAAGCCTCCTGCTCACTTCAGGCAGCCGGCCGCCATCTTGGTTGGGTTAATTTGCATATCCTGCTGATTAGCCAATGTGAAGCATAGTGGAGGTATGGTCAATTACTATGTTTGTCTATTATTAGATTATATATATATATAATAAAATAACAATATACATCTTGCACAATAGGGTTTTGTTTCCTGATTAGTGGATAGCACAGAATCAATTTGGGTGAGCTTTATATCTGCTAATATATATAGCTATAAAGATGTTAGCACTTTCAGCACCAAATTTTTAGATTTGACTTCACAAAGCTAGAAAACATTAGTTTGTTACTTTTGGATGACCTAGGGCAGTGAGGGCAAATCTATGACACGCATGTCAGAGGTGACACGCAAACTCATTTTTTTGGTTGATTTTTCTTTGTTAAATGGCATTTGAATATATAAAATAAATATCAAAAATATATGTCTTTGTTTTACTATGGTTGCAAATATCAAAAAATTTTGATATGTGACATGGCACCAGAGTTAAGTTAGGGTTTTTCAAAATGCTGACACGCTGAGCTCAAAAGGTTCACCATCACAGACCTAAGGCCTAGGTTGGCAAACTGCAGCTCATGAGCCACATGCGGCTTTTTGGCCCCTTGAGTGTGGCTCTTCCACAAAATACCATGTGCGTGCACGTACAGTGCGATTGAAACTTTGTGGCCCATATGCAGAAGTCAGTTTTCGGCCTGGGCTAGTCTATTTTAAAGAAGTACTGCTGATATTTGGCTCTGTTGACTAATGAGTTTGCCGACCACTGACCTAGGCTACCAATCCTGGTAAACTGACACCAGATGTATTTCTTCCAAATATTACATACATCACTTCAAATTCATCCATTGGTTATCACTTCAGAAGTTAATCCTTCTTATTTTCAAAAAAGCATATCAAAAATTAATTTCATTGTAAAAAATGATTTAAGGGTTCACACTATATTTTTTTTTATTTGACTCTGGATTATAAAGCACTACAATCCTCTTAAAAATCATGTTTTATTCAGTGAAACCATAGTTTTGAATATTAGGAGACATATGACTTGAATGGAAGCTTCCTGAGGGCAGAGAGCTCCACATAACAATGATGCCCAACACATTGCTTGGCACATAAGTAACATGGATAGATGAAAAAAATTACTCATCATTTGTTTCTTTAAAAACTATGGTGTTGAGGGGTGGGGGGAGCTTACTGAGATAGTGTAATTATATTTAGAAGAAAAAATAGAATAATCCTCAAGAAAAAATGAAAATTTAAATATTTATTTGCATGTTAAACGTATCATTCCTATTCTGCAAAGAAATCTGCAATAAGTTTACTCACACTTTTTCTAACCAAGAATTCTTCCTAGCTTTTATAATCCCAATGCAGAAATTTAATATCGTATTGAATTCTGAATATGCCTGGGCATAATAAAACTGTCTTTAAATTATAACTTGGAACTAGGTATTTTATAGATAGCATATACTTTCCTTTTGTGGTGTACTTGGTCTCAGATCAGGAAAAAATTAATATTTTATGTACCTAAGAGACCAATTCATTTTGTGAATGGATGAAAGCCATGATTTTATAATTTTCTCAAAGTCACCAATAATGAATTTCCTATAACCAGTTTCCCAGCTTATTGAGAGCCATTCCTTCATCTGTAGATAAAGATTATAAATCAGTCTATTAATTTTCTAATGAAATCAATCATGAATATCCATGTAAACAACCATTTTTCTGAAATCATTATCAACATTTAAATTTTACTTTAGCATGTTTTGCATAGCAATTATTTTAACAGAGAAAAAGATTTTCTCATTTTTGTTCTGAATTCCTTAATTATATAGTCACCAAATTCTTCATATTGACAGAAAAACAGAGGAAAATCATCAGTGATTAGTATTATCATAGATACAGTAAAGCATTTGATACAATCAAAGCTCATTCATTAAAAAGTGATTTTTAGAAAAGTAAGTATAGAGAGAATGTCAATCAAATAAAGAATGTCTATAAAATCCCAAAACAAACATCATCCTTCTGGTGAGTTTTTGAAAGATTAGATATGACACAAGCATGCATGCTGTCTATATGTCTAATAAACATTATCTTAGCAGTCTTTTCCAATGTAACGAGAAGAATAAATTGATTGTAGTTTATACACACAACTCAGCAATGAAGATGAATGAGCCACTGCTACATACCAAATAAATGAATCTTACAAGCAGAATTTAAGGCAAAGGAAGCCAGTCACAAAAGAAAACTGTTTGTCTTCATTTATAAAAAGTTCAAAAACAGGTGGAAGTAGTTACAGTCTGTTAGAAGTCAAAGAAGAAGTGCCATTGGAGAGTCCACCCTTTCTTATAAGGGGCTAAGGGACTTCTGTGCTCTGATAATAGTCTCTGTCTTTATCTGAGTGTTGCTCACAAGAATGTGTTCACTGTATTAAAACTTACGTGTCTTATTTAGTTAGTTATTTTTCTGTATGTTGTTTGGTATGTATGTTATAATGTAATAAATGTACTTTAAAAAGGAATCTACTTGTCACTAAATAATAATTCTGTATAGTAAAATAATAGTACTATGTAATACATGGAAAATTTTATGACATGTTAACAATTATGGTAGTATATTAATGGCATATATCAAAAAGTACATATATAATACACTAATGCATTATAGTAATGTGTAAATTATACAATAATACATTTAAACTAGAGGCCCAGTGCATGGATTCGTGCACTGGTAGGGAACCTCAGCCTGGCCTGTGAGGATCAGGCCAAAACCAGCTCTCCAATATCCCCCAAGGGGTCCCAGATTGTGAGAGGGTGCAGGCCAGGCCGAGGGACCCCACCGATGCATGATCGGGGCTGGGGAGGGAATGCAGGAGGGCTCCAGTATATGTCTGGCCTGTCTCACCCAGTCCTGATCGGCCGGGCCCCAGCAACAAGCTAACATTCTGGTCAGAGCATCTGCCCCCCTGGTGGTCAGTGCATGTCATAGCTACTGGTCAAACGGTCGAATGGTCGCTTAGGCTTTTATATATATAGACTAGAGGCCTGGTCCACAAGATTCATGCACTTTGGGGGGGGGCCCTCAGCCCGACCTGCGCCCTCTTGCAGTCTGGGAGCCCTCTGGGGATGTTCGACTGATGGTTTAGACATCCTTAAAAGTCAGACATCCCTAGCAATGTCGCCACTGTGTTCACCAGCAATGAGCCTGGCTTCTGGCTGAGTGGCGCTCCCTCTGTAGGAGCGCACTGACCACCAGGGGGCAGCTCTGGCATTGAGCATCTGCCCCCTGGTAGTCAGTGCACATCATAGTGACCTGTCATTCTGCCTTTTGGCCAATTTGCATATTAGCCTTTTATTATATAGGATATGCCATATGTACTAACTATGATATGTATTAGGTAACTAATACATATGTATTAGGTAACTAATACATATCATGCTTAAAAGTATACCCTATTCCAAGTGCTTATTACGAATCCTAAAAAAATAATTCTGGACTTTCGGTTTCCAATTCCACATGTATTAAATTGGAAGTTACCACTCTGTGCTAAAAAGGAGTAAAATGCTGAACAAACTAATACAAAACAAAACAAAACCTCTTTTTGGATCCATGACAGGAGAGGACACAGGGAGGACTGCTGCCCCGAGAGTGAAGAGACATACAGGCCCACAGGCAAATACCTGAAGGCAAGGCTTACCAGAGGAGTCTGTGTGTGGACCACCATGGGAATCACTGCCAGGTAGAAAAACCTGAACTGGAATAGATGAACTACTAGAGGGTCAGTGCAGAAAATGCTGAGAATTAAAAACTTCAGGGAGGCCCTAGCCAGTTTGGCTCAGTGGATAGAATGTCGGCCTGCGAACTGAAGGGTCCCGGGTTCGATTCTGGTCAAGGGCATGTGCCTGGGTTGCGGGCTCGATCCCCAGTGGGGGACGGGCAGGAGGCAGCCGATCAATGATTCTCTCTCATCACTGATGTTTCTATCTCTCTCTCCTTCTCCTTTCCTCTCTGAAATCAATAAAAATATATTTTAAAAAAGAAAAAAACTTCAGGGAGATCTAGTCCTGCCCCTCAGCCCCCCAAATATTCTGAGATTTATCTCCAGAATTCCCACAGCAAATATCAGAGAAAAATCACTTCTTGCTTCTGGCCCAGAGGTGGAAGGGGAAATGAATGATATAGAAACAAATCACAGAATTCTGTTCGTTTTTAACAAAGCCTGCCCTCAGGGGAAATGCGTTATTTAAAGCCTCACCCACTGTGGTATTATCACAGCCTAACTCATATGGAGAAAGGGAAATACTCAAACCAGCACAATCTAGCCATCCTGGCCTACCTAAGGAGGAAAAAAAAAAATCTGAGAAATTCTTATGAAGTTCACAGTCCAGAGGTGTAGGCTTAGTAAAGAACTTAGACCTAATCATAGAGCTACAGAACACTTACCTTCCCCACACTCCTCACCACATTACTAAGGCCTGTTTGCAGCAGTTCGTCTTACCCAGTACATGTCCAGCGATCAAGAATACATTGCAAGACATACTGAAAGACAAAAAATAAAAACAAACAAACAAAAAACAGTATTTGAAGAAACAGAGCAAACATCAGAATCAGACATGGGAGGGATGTTAGAATGATCAGACCAGGAATTTAAAACAATTATGATTAATATATTAAGGGCTCTAATAATAAAGTAGACAGTATACAAAAACAGATGGACAATGTAAGCAGAGACACACATCTTAAGAAAGAAGCAAAGGAAAAGCTTGATATAAAAAAGAAACATTGTAACTGAAATGAAGAAGGCTTGTCATAGGCTTACTAGTAGACTGGGCATGGTGGCTGAAAGGATCTCAAAAACAAACAAAAAATAAAACCAACAAAAAAAAACAAAGGCTGAAAAAAAAATCCAAGGAGTGTGGAACAACTCTAAAAGTATAATGTATGGGAATACCAGAAGAGGCAGAAAGAGATAAAGGAACAGAATATGACTGAGAATTCCTTAAGTTATCTCAGGTACCAAACCACAGATTCAGAAAGCTCAGAGAACACCAAGTGGGATACATGTAAAACAAAACAAATCTACACCTAAGATACTGATATGAAATTTTTGGACTGGAACATGGATTCTTTGTCCGCCAGAGTCAAAGAATGAATCCACGGACAGAAGGTGATAGAGCAAAGTTTGAAATTTATTAAAGAACAAGTACAGACTCCCATGTGGGGAGGGGGAAAGGGTCCCACTGAATTCCTTTTCCCTATGGCTTATAAAGGCTGCAGATCCTGGTGCCTTGATATCCCCTCTGATTGGTCACTATCCCCTTAGTCTGGTTACTATAGTGACTATAGTAACTCCTGAGCTCAAAGGTCAACCTCACATGGGACATGTGAGGTTCTTCCCCTGTCCTTCCTTATTTCTATTCCCTTCTGAGCTTTCTTCCTCTCCTTCTGGATGAAGGGATTCCTTCTCTTTATTTTGTACATATAGACCTTTTGCTGTTCCCAGTTCCCTAATTTTATGGAAATGTACCTGTTTCAGCTTTTCAGCTTCCCTATTCTATGGAAATATTCTTTCTGCTGCTCTGCAGCCCTGTGTTTCCTCCATGGTCCCCTTAATTTATAAAATTCCTAAAACCTGTCTTTTCACACCCCAAAATTCCTGTTTTAATACCACTATTAAACTACAGAATATCAAAGACAAACAAAAATCCTGAAGGAAGCCAAATGAGAAAAACACCTTACAATCAGTGATAACATAGATGGAATGGACCAAACCTGAGCAACACAATTTGCCAAAGTCGGCACAAGAAGTAACAGATAATCCTAGTAAGCCTATATCTCTTAAAGACATTGAACCTATAATTAATAATCTTCCTAAACAAACAGCACCAGGCCCAGATGGTTCACTGACAAATTTACCAAACTTTTATAGAAAAATTCATACCAATTTTCTATTGTCTTTTTCAGAGGATAGATGTCGAGGGAATGCTTTTTTGACTCATGTTATGAGACCAGCATTATCTAATACCAACACCAGGCCAAGAAATTCTAAGTAAGAAAAACTTCAGAGCAACATTGCTTATGAATCTAGATGCCAAAATTCCCAATAAAATATTAGAAAATTGAATCCAACAATGTACAAAAAGAATTATACACCATGTATAAGTGGGGTTTATCACAGGTATTTAAGGAGGAACCATAAGCATATATTACTAAATGAAAAAAAGCCAATTCCCTGCCAATTCCCTGCTCATGGCCACTAGTGAGTTCTATGTGTGTATTGATAACCCCCCTGCCCCCGCCCACTGACCCCCCCCACCCCGACCCCCACCCCCGCCCTCCAGTTCAAAAACTGTTCCTGCAACTTGTCTTCATTACATCCACCAGTGGCACTGTGGTAAAATTACCATTCAACTAGCAATTCCTTAGTAATAAACCATCTACAGGGAGTGGGACTAAATTATACAGACAGTTTTTTTACTCCATGTGCCTCTGCCACCTGTATCACACCCCATGTGAAAATAATGCAGCAGGATAAATGTACTACAAAATATCTAGAAAATTAAATTCATTTCCTCCAATTCATTTCTGCCATCATGAGTTATGAAACATACTACAACTTAACTGCCTTTTCTATCCACTTTGAGTTGGCTTTTTGATGACAGAATTGAAATATATTATCTATACTAATAAAAGGGCAAAATGCTAATTAGACCGGGAGACCTTCAGGGAGACCTTCCAGACAAAGCCATGGTGGCAGGACTGAGGCAAAGGCGGTTAGGGGTGATCAGGCCAGGAAGGGAGCACAGTTGGGGGTGATCAGGCCAGAGGGGGACCAGTTGGGGGTGAGCAGGCCAGCAGGGTGGGCAGTTGGGGGCGAGCAGGCCTGCAGGCAGAGTGGTTATGGGCAGGCAGTCAGGCAGGCAGGTGAGCAGTTAGGAGCCAGAGGTCCCAGATTGTGAGAGGGATGTCCAACTGCCGGTTTGTAGAGAGTGCAGGCCAGGCTGAGGGACACCCTCCCCCCCCCCCCGCAAGAATTTCATGCACTGGGCCACTAGTTTAAATATATTACTTGATTTAAATTTATTTTGCCTCTCAAGTTAATACAAATGCCATGCAATGAAAAAGGACAGAATAAGAGGAGAGGGATCAATAAATATAGACAGAGCTGATATGCATTTTTCTGGTTAGGCAAATATTAACACCATGATTATTTGTGCCCCATAGACGTTAATATTTAGTACCTACCTCTGTAGTGGAGAGCACTCAATCAATCCTTTGGCTAGTTTTTCTTCTCAAGCATTATATAAAAAATGAATAGACTCATACTATGCTAACTACTTAATGTGATGTTCCTTTTTTCTTAGGTTTACTTCCATTGCAAGTTATATACATGTTAAAATTTGTCTGAGATATTGTATAATTGTGAAAGGTAAATAAATCCATGCCTAAAATAAAATCTTTTCTATTTTTTTTTAAGAAAACTTATTTGTTGGCTCTTAACAACCTTTCGAATAGATTTTTAAGTTGGCTCTACTAAGCATTTATATGTGTTTAAAACTGTTTATTGAAATAATACTTAATATTGGTAGGGCAAAGGAAAAATCCATTAAACATTGATTATCACTCAACACTACTTTAATGGTAATTATTCTTAGTTTCTCTTAGTTCGTTATTCACTTAATTTGTGCAATGATTCTCATTAGCTCTTCCATGGTAATTTCAATGGGCAAAACAGTAACCCTCACTGATTTGGTCAATAATTTGTTCCTTTGTATATACTTCATATATTGTTTTCCATGTAAATAAAATTCTATAGGAGGGGAAACTAAGATGGTGGCATAGATAAACACCGGGAAATTGCCGCCTCCCACAACAATTGAAAAATACCACAAAGGACAGAGCAGACATCATCCAGAACAACAGGAAGGCTGGCTGAGTGTAAATTCTACAACTAGAAGGAAAGAAAAGCACGCTGAGAGCCAGAGATGCTGCGGAGGTGAAGTGCAGAGGTACGGCGGCGGCTCGCGTGCGCGGAAAGGGGGTGGCACCTGAGGACGCGGCTGTCTTTTTGAATCACAAGCTCCCGACTGCTCTGAACTCCGGTTCCGGCAAGTCTCTGGGGACCCAGGACTCATACAGGGAGAAGCTGGTCTGTCCGGCAGCCGGCGAACTTGAGGGCGGCTCACCCTCAGAGGTGCTTGCAGCCGTTACTGGGACACTGAGACGCGCGACTCCGGGAGGAGAATCAGCCATAGCTGCTTTCTCCGGCCTTTGATTCCCTGAGACCCCGCCTCACCCAGGCTGAGGCAGAGGCTTTTGCATGTGAATGTACCTAACTGCAGCCAAGCCAGGCAGACCCGGAACTTCCAAGAGAAGGCCCAAGGCCCCGCAGCGGCTTGCATTGCTTCACAGCTGAGCCTCTTCATGGCTCCTGCTGTGTGGCCTCAGGCAGAGGCTGAATTAGCACCTCCTTAGATCCAGGAGCCACTGTACCCAGTGGTCAGAGGGGGACCATCCAGATTGCAACTCCTCAGATCCATAAGGGACACACTCAGGGAGCAGACTCGTGAGCACCAAAGCCCCACTGAAGCAAGTCTTGCCCCAGAAGGGTGTCTTCAGCACAGAAGTTCTCCCACTTCAGACACAGCTGATTCTCACAGCCAATTGGCCTGGAGGTCAATTCCTCCCAGTGATCCTACAACAACCAAGGCACCAAGAGTGCACCAAGAGTGTCCACCTCAGATAACTGGGGAGGCTGAGCCACTGGGCCCTACAGGACACCTGGCGTGCAGGGCCACTCTATCAACACAGGGAAGCAGCCAAAATGAGGAGACAAAGAAACAGGTCACAAATGGCAGAAATTGAGGAAAGCAAATGACTGGATATAGAGTTCAAGGCCACGTTTATAAGGTTTTTCAAGAATTTTATGGAAACCGCCGATAAATTTAATGCATCCCTCAATAAGTATAGTGAGACCATGGAGGACATGAAAAAGGACCAACTAGAAATTAAGCATACACTGACTGAAATAAAGAATATTTACAGAGATCCAACAGCAGACAAGAGGATCCCAAGAATCAAGTCAAAGATTTGAAATACAAAGAAACAAAAAATACCCAACCGAAAAAGAAAAAAGAAAAGAGATTCCAAAAATATGAAGATAGTGTAAGGAACCTCTGGGACAACTTCAAGCGTACCAACATCAGAATTATAGGGGTACCAGAAGGAGAGAGAGGGCAAGATATTGAAAACCTTTTTGAAGAAATGACAGAAAACTTCCCCTACCTGGTTAAAGAAATGGACTTACAAGTCCAGGAAGCGCAGAGAACCCCAAACAAAAGGAATCCAAAGAGGACCACACCAAGACACATCATAATTAAAATGCCAAGAGCAAAAGATAAAGAGAGAATCTTAAAAGCAGCAAGAGAAAGACAGTCAGTTACCTACAAGGGAGTACCCATTCGACTGTCAGCTGATTTCTCAACAGAAACCATGCAGGCCAGAAGAGAGTGGCAAGAAATATTCAAAGTGATGAATAGCAAGAACCTGCAACCAAGATTACTTTATCCAGCAAAGCTATCATTCAGAATAGAAGGTCAGATAAAGAGCTTCACGGATAAGAAAAGCTAAAGGAGTTCATCACCACCAAACCAGCATTATATGAAATGCTGAAAGGTATTCTTTAAGAGGAAGAAGAAAAAGGAACTCTTACCATTTGCCACAGCATGGATGGAACTGGAGAGCGGATAAATACCATAGGATCTCATTCATTTGTGGAATATAATGAACAACATAAACTGATGAACAAGGACTGATCCAGAGACGGAGAGGCATTGATTGGAATGTCGGGCCTTGGAGGGAAGGTAGGGGAGGGTGGGGGTAAGGGGGAAAGATCAACCAAAGGACTTATATGCAAGCATATAGGCCTAACCAATGGACACGGACAACGGGGGGGTGAGGGCATGAGCGGGGGGGGGGAGGGGGTAGAGGGTAACGTGGGGACAAGGACACATATGTAATATCTTAATCAATAAAAAATATATTAAAAAAAAAATTCTACAGCATAGTACATTGTTCAAGGAGCTTGAATTTTCAGAGGTTCTAAAAATCAAGTAGGTAAAGGTCTTAGAGATCATCTGTTTGAAGTGTATACTTTATGGATGGATATAGGCAAACTATAACCCAGAAATATTAAGTGGTTTGCTGAAGGCCACAATGTTCATTAAGGATAAATCAAATTTAAATCCTACCTGAAAGTCCAAGATGTAATTTTCTTTTCATGTATCATATTTGTTTCTTAGACACAAGGAATAGGAAATAGGGGGTTATAAATTCTACTTAAGAGTTCAAAATTTAAATTTATATCACTGTCTTATTAAATAGCTGTATTTCAGCTGAATAGATTTAAGGTGAAGGTGCTGTCTGGGCTCTCTTACAGTCAATAATTTTATACTTTTACTCAGAATGTTGATTGACATAAATGGCCTCCCAAATCTTTCATAGTTCACTTGAATGTCGAATAATGTTTTTGACTCAATTTTTCATGTGTAAAAACGTTTTTCTTTTTAATAGAGCACATGAATAGGGTTATAAATAACCAGCACTACTTCAAAACAAACCTTACTGAGCATTGGTGATAACTTGAAAGGTAGCCATGAAAAAATATTATATCCACATTAATTAGTTTTCCTCATACACTACTTTAAGCTTCAAAGACAGCCAGTTAGCTCTGCCATGAAAGAGGTCTCAGCATGCAGTGGTTCTCAACCTTCTGGCCCTTTAAATACAGTTCCTCATGTTGTGACCCAACCATAAAATTATTTTCGTTGCTACTTCATAACTGTAATGTTGCTACTGTTATGAATCATAATGTAAATATCTGATATGCAGGATGGTCTCAGGCGACCCCTGTGAAAGGGTCGTTTGACCGCCAAAGGGGTCGCGACCCACAGGTTGAGAACCGCTGCAGTAGAGGCACAATGACCCCTGTGAGCAGCCCTGTCTAGGAGAAAACCACTCCTGAGTTCTTGCTCCAATGCCAGACATCCAGTTCCTCCCCGTTTGTCCCTGGACGGCCTCCCCCCAACACCCACCATTCTCTCTCTCTCTCTCTTGCCCCAGCACTGGAGCTCAGAGGGGGTCTGTTTAAGTCTGTGCACTGGCCCTTTAAGAGGGACTGCCTGGGTCTCCAGGAGCCTCCTTGTCACTCTGCCATAGCCCCTGCTGGGTTTTGCAGGTCAAAGTTACAGGAGCTTCTCTTCTCAGCACTGAAACCCTGGGTTGTGGGTCTGATGTGGGACTGGGGCCCCTTGCTTCTCATGGGAGGCCTCTGCAGCAGAGATGTCCCTCCTGATTAAAAATACACTGCATGTGGGTATTGGACCAGCCTTTTCAGCGCCTCCGCCCCTCCTGCCCGTCTCAATGTACTTACTTCTTTACTTCTCTAGTTGTAGAACTTGCATTCAGCCAGACTTCAGGTGGTGCTGAATGATGGTTGTTCTGTACTTGTAATTTTGATGTGGTTGTGGGAGGTGGTACTGCGTTCACCTATGTCACCATCTTAGTTCTCCCAGAACATTTAAAAAATAGTATCTCATTAGCTGCAATCTCAATATTGTGCATATTATTTCATTTTTTATTTTTCATCAAAGTTTCTTCAAAGAGTTTTTGTAATTCACATCTCCATTTCTTCATTTCCCACTGTCTTCTCAGCTACACCAACTGGATTTCCACCTTCATTTACATGAAATTCCTGAAGTAGTTTTTGTAAAGGTCTTCAATAACCTTTATTAGCTAAACCTAATTGTTTCTTTGAGTTTTGCACCTCCCTAGAACTTAAAGCAGGCAGCTTTTGAAACAATAAACTACTCCCTTTTTCCTAAAACACTTTTTCTCTTGGTTGGTGCAGCACCACACTCCTGACTCAGTACCTACTTCTCTACTTCTTATGTTGGCTTGACTCCCCTGATAGTATTCTAAATATAGATGACTTTCAAATAATTCTGTAGTCTATATTTCTCCACTTAATTCCAGACTTACAGATCCCATTTCATCTCTAACATCTAGACTTGACTGTCTATTAGGCTTCTCTAAGTCAACAGACACAACGCAGAAGAATTTACTTCCTTTGAAATTTTTCTCTCTACAAATGTCTCCAATTCGTTATATGGTACCACCATTTAGTCAAGTGGAAAACCTAAAAGTCTTCCTTAATTTCTCTCCATCTGAATCCTTCCCAAAGCTAATCTCTCACATCTCATCAGATTTAACTTCCAAATATATCTTCTTTATGTTCACTTTTCCTCATCTCCACCCAAGAAATCCTCTAGGCTTCTAAGATAATTTTCTGTTTCACCTGCATCCTCTCTTGTATTTCTACAGTTCATTCTCCATGTAGAGTCCACTGTTATCTTTCATAAATATAATTTTCACTTTTTTGCTTAAAATTTTCTATGGCTTTCCATTGCACTGAATAAAATCCAATAACCTAAGTGGCCCATAAAGACCCACATGAGCTATCTTCCAAGTACCTATTTTACTCCACTTACTACCATTTCTGTGCCATTGTTCATTAAGCCCCAGCCATGGCAGCCTTCTTCAGATTCCTCATATTCTCAAATCTGAATTTGGTCACACTGTCTTTCCACTAAGTAATACCTTTGTTCCTTTGCCTCAGAGACTCTTCCTCTTAGGTTGTCATATGACTCTCAGTTGGAAAGTTTTTCCCAATCATCAAGACACCTTCTCTGAACACCTTGTCTAAAGTGCCCTTACCCTGTCTCCCTTCAACGTCCAATCCCACTAGTAGACAACACACTCACAACACTATCACAAAAGGATTATAATAATTTACATGTTAATTTCTTTTTTCTTTAGGATTTAGACTTCTTGGAAGCAGGGACTCTTTTGTTCACTGCTATAATACTAATCCATTTGACAAGGCCTGGCAGTAGTAGATTTTCAATAATGACTGACTGACTGACTGGATGAATGTATCACAGTTTGGGTAAATAAACTTTACCTTCTTTCATTTTGATACAATCTATGCTCTCTTTCTAAAAATTGTATCTTTGCTCCCCTGCAATACCTGAGTTCATATTTTTATTTTCTTGCCAATAGTAATAGGTTCTTGGTGTCTTCTAAGTGATTTTAGAGATTTGGATTTCTAACACCCAAAGCCACTATTTTTCAAATCTCTACAGAAAATGAACATCTGAATATATCTTTCTTTCTTGTTTCCAAATTTCTCTCAATTGTTGACCATGTACTTAAGCTCTGTGTAATCTCAGGACTACTGCTTTTCCTCAATCTCTCCCATCCTGAAACAAATAAAACCCATTTAAAGCTTATCAGTGATATTTCGACAGGAACATGAACTGCGTTGGTAACCAAAAATGATAGACTAAGGAGAAAAAAAGAGAAGATGAAGTCTAACACCATTTTCAAGAAATAAACTGATTTAATGAACTTAGAATGTGTAAGTACCCAAGGGACACTTGAAAATATGTATGAGTTAGGGAAAAATAGTCAAGGGATACAGACTTTTGAAAGCTCTGAATAAATATTATAGTTCAATCTGTGGATATGAAAAATACTCAAATAAAATAAAAATGAGGATATTTAGATCTAGCCACCTATAACCAAGTAATAGTAGCAGGACACTGGAAATAAAAGAAAACAAAAAATAAAGTGTCAAAAGAGCTAAGAGGAGGGAATATTTAAGATAGAAAAGCTCTCATTTTTCCTCTGCTTTATTCAATTTTCTTAAGGTGGTGTCTCTTCGAAGAGCAGACTCCAATGCTTCAAAAGTATTTTGGATTTTTGTGAAAAATTTAGATTCCTGCCCCCTACCACAGTGCCACTTAATCAGAATCTCTGGAATTAGGGTTTCATAAATCAGATTTTTTATTTTTTATTTTATATGTTTTTATTGATTTCAGAGAAGGAAGGGAGAGGGAGAGAGTGATGAGAGAGAATCATCAGTCAGCTACCTCCTGCACGCCCCCTACACCCGGACATATGCCCTGACTTGGAATCCAACTTTGACCTCCTGGTTCATGCATCAACACTCAACCATTGAGCCACAGCAGCTAGGCATAAATCAGAATTTTTAATTAAATTTCCAAGTAATTCTGAGGCATGTGAAAGTCAAAGAAACACTGCTAAAATCTTAATTCAAATATTATGTAATATAAGGTTTTTGTGGCTTGAGACTTAAGATAAAACATGACAAAGAAAAGCGTAGAGTATTTAAAGTGCATTTTTGACAGTTTCTGGGAGACAAAAGTTAGACTACATAGGATTAAGTAGATAGAGAATAGGGAAGCAATAGGTGTCATACATGTGGATTCTTGGCAGTGAAAAGGAAAGGAATATAATTGCATCTCTAGGTTTCAGGGTTCATAAAGGGATTTTTTTTTCAACATTTGATAATATGAAGGCAACAAAGGACAAGTAAGTAGACAGAGAAATTGAATATATTAGCCATAGCAAATATTTATTTTTTTAATTCAAGGAAAATTTGGTGGCTAAAGTTGTTTCACTTTATTGTATTTTAAAAACATACTTATATATTTTTATTGAATGTTTTAGAGTTCCATTAATTAAATAGGTTTAAATCTATAATACATCATCTGTATATTGTATTGTGTGTTCACCACCCATAGTCTAGTCACCTTCCATACCATTTATCCTCTCTCTTTGCTCTTCTACCTTCCTCCATGCCCCCTCCCTCTGGTAATCACCATACTGATGTTTTTGTCTATTTGTTTTTAAAAGATAAACTTACTTATGTAAATCATTTTTTCCCCTAAAAACAGGTAATATCTGGTTACATATCCTATCTAATAAAAGAGAAACGTGGTAATTAGCTGTACGGCCGCTACACTTCCCATTGGCTAATCAATGAGATATGAAAATTAACTGCCAACCAAGATGGCAGCCGGCAGCCAGGCAGCTGACGCGAACAGGGAGGCTTGCTTGCTTCAGTGACGGAGGAAGCCAAGCTTCCCCGCCTGCCTTGCCGGCCTCTCAGATGCACTCTAAGCAACATTGTAACAAATATAGAAGCTAAACAAAACCCCGGGCTTCAGCCAGCAGGACCGCAACATTGTTTCAAATACAGAAGGTAAACAAAGGCCAGAAACCTGCTTTCGGCAGCTGAGGTCTCATAGCTGGAGCCGAGCCTCAGAGCTAAAGCTGGCCCAGAATTAAAAAAAAAGGAAAAAAGGAGCGGTTGGGAGCTTCAGTCACCCGTCAGCCTGAAAACGGCCCTCAGCCCCTCACCCAGGCTGGCCAGGCACCCCAGTGGGGACCCTCACCCTAAAGGGGGTGTGACCAGATGCAAACAGCCATCATCCCCTCACCCAGGCTGGCCAGGCACCCAAGTGGGACCCCCACTCTGATCCGGGACACCCTTCAGGGCAAACCAGCCGGCCCCCACCCATGCACCAGGCCTCTATCCTATATAGTAAAAGGGTAATATGCCTCCCAGCACCGGGATCAGAGGAGCAGTGAGGCCTCCCAGCACCGGGATCAGCATGACAGGGGGCAGCAACCAAACCCTCTGATCGCCCTGCAGCTCTGTGTGTGACGGGGGCGGGTCCACAACCTCCCATCCGCCCTGCTTTGTTCGTGACAGGGGGAGCTCCCCAGCCCCCTGATCACCCTGTGGTTCTGTGTGTGACAGGGTGCGGTGCCCCAACCCCCACCCCCATCGGCCCTGCCCTGAGTGTGACAGTGGCGGTGCCCCAACCCCCTGATCCGCCCTGCTCTGTGTGTGACAGGGGACAGTGCCACAACTCCCCTATCGGCCCTGCTCTGTGAGTGACGGGGGGATCTCCTCAACCCCCTGATGGGCCCTGCTCTGTGCGTGACAGGGGGTGGCGCAGCAACCTCCCTATCAACCCTGCCTTGAGTGTGACAGGGGTCGGTGCCCCAAACCCCCAATCAGCCCTACCCTGAGCGTGACTAGGGGTGGCATCACAACCTCCCGATCCACCCTGCTCTGTGCATGACAGGGGGCGGCTCCCCAACTCCCCAATCGGCCCTGCTCTGAGCCCGACCAGGGGCTGCACCTAGGGATTGGGCCTGCCCTCTGCCACCCGGGAGCAGGCCTAAGCCAGCAGGTCGTTATCTCCCGAGGGGTCCCAGACTGCGAGAGGGCACAGGCCGGGCTGAGAGACCCCCTCCCCCCCCCCCCGAGTGCACAAATTTTTGTGCACCGGGCCTCTAGTAGTCTACATAAGAGACAACATAATGTCTTTGTAGAAGACTGGTTGAAATTGTGGTTTACTGAATTGTTTTCATTATATCCAAAAAAATTGTTTTATTTAAATCTATATTATACAAAAATCACCTCATATAAATGGCATCTGATGCATTACGCTTTGCAAATCTATATGTTATAGATTTGAATAATAAAAACATTTTTATTTGATCAATAAGGCAATTGTGGAATACAGTTATGTAGTCAGAACTTTGATATGTTCTCTGCAAAATCAAAAGTCAAGAGATATTTATTATCAAAGAGCTTAAAGCCTATGTAATAAAAATAATGAGAATAACACATTTATTGAGCACTCATAAGGACCTTTTAACATTCTTTATCTCACTTAATCTTCACAGCTATTGAACTAGGAAAGTAAATTTATCAGTATTATCTCTATGTTGTAAGTTGTTATAGAAGCCCAGAGAAAAACTAAGCAATACTTAGTGAAATGGAGTTACACAGCTGTATTACGCTGGTGGACTCAGAGGAGGTTGCCTCTCAAATTCTGAGCAAAGCAACCTGGTGGAAGCTTTTCCTTTATATCTTTTTGGCTTCTTTGTCCCCCCAAATATGGATGGGACATCCAGACCTTTTGGGGGCTTTGCAAAAAAGCTCTGTGTGTGGGGATGGGGGTCATGAGACCATACCTAAGGGCCTGGCCTGGAGCCAGCACTGACAGTCTTCTCTGGGGGTTGTGTATTGTTTTATGATTTATAGCTTCTGTAACATGAAGCAAACAGACAACAAATCTTGCTAGCCCAGACTGCAGGAAAAGGGGCAATAGGTTATATTTTCCCATCTGGGTTACACTGTTCTGCTTGAGGAAAGTTACCTTAGAGGGAACGAGATGTTATAGAAAGAATTAGCATTTAGCCTTCTCAAGTGAGGGAACTTAAATCAATAAAAAATATTGATACATTTATCCCATTGTATGTACATACCATGACTTTCTTTATTCTATTTTTGATGGAAATTTTTGTTGTTTTCAGTTTGAGGTTACTATGAATAAAAGAACTATGAAATTTCTCTTACAAGTCCTTTTGTAGGCCTTTGTTCATTTTCTTAGGATTTTTTTAAAAAAACAATTACTCCCTCTTAGGGGCATGTATGCTTGACATTATAAGAAATGATCTTTTTGTTTTCCCATAGCTATTGCACCATTGGCATTCCCTCCAGAGATGCATGAAGATCCTTATTGCTTCACACATTCACCAACATTTGGTGTTGATAGACCTTTTAATTTCAGCTGTGCTAGTGGGCATAATATCTCATTACGGTTTTGATTTGCATTTCTTTGAAATGAGAACTTTTTCATGGGTTTATTGTACATTGCAGTACAGGCTTCAAATCTTCCTTTCAAAGGTATTTTTAAATAATGCCAATTATTTTTACAGTTTACTTTCAATTTTATTTTGTATTAAATTTAGGTGTACTGCTTAGTCGTTAGACAATGATATACTTCACAAAGTGTTCCCTTGAGATTTCCAGTACACAACTGGCACCATTATAGTTACCAAAATATTATTGACTAAATACCCTATGCTTTACTTTACATCCCCTTGACTCTCATAACTACCAATCTGTTCTTGTTAATATCTTTACTCTTTTCACCCAGTTTCCCCACCCACCTTTCCTCTGGCAACCACCAGTCTGCTCTGTGTGTCTATGAATTTGTTTCAGTTTTGTTTGTACATTTATTTTATTTTTCGGATTCCAAATATAGGTGAAATCATATTGTATTTGTCTTTCTCTGATTGACTTATTTCACTGAGCATAATGCCTTCCAGGTCCATCCATGCTGTTGCAAAGGGTAAGATTTCATTCTTTTTTATAGAGGATTAAATATCCATTGTATACATGCCCCACAACCCTTTTATCCACTTGTCTGTTGATGGGCATTTGGGTTGCTTCCATATCTTGGTTATTGTGAGTAATGCTGCAATGAAAATAAGGGTTCATATACCCTTTCAAATTAGTGTTTTGGGTTTCTTTGGATATATCCCCAGGAGCAGAATTGCTGGGTCATAAGATAATTTTTTGTTTACCTTATTATTAGTGAGTCATATGAACTGTACTTTAAGTGTCTAATTTCTTTGATATATAAGTATTTCTTCCAGTCTTTGTTGTTTGTTTGTTTTAGTCTGTAGCTTGCCTATTTTTCTTAATATTATTCTCTGATGAAAAAAAAATGTTAACTGATCTTTTTAAAATTTTGATTTATTGATTTCTATGTTCTAAGAATGAATTACCTGCCCCTCAATCACAAATAGGCAGTACAATGACTTATTCAAGATCTTTGAATTTAACTTTTTTACGTGGTATTATTACCCATTAGAAATTAATTTCAGCGGTGTTAGTGAGCATAATATCTCATTATGGTTTTGAATTGCACTTCTTTGAGATGAGTACTTTCTAGATTGTCTTAGGTGTTCTAGGCTTTTTATATTTCACTAGGGGCCAAGTGCACGGAGATTCATGCACAGGGGGTGACGGGGGTGGGGAGGGGTCCTTCAGCCTGACCTGCACCCTCTCCAATCTGGGAGCCCTCAGGGGAGCCCTCTCCAATCTGGGAGTTTCTGTCTGTCTTTGCAATCATATGAGCAAATTGTCTGAGACCCAAACCCAGTTTTGCTTTGTTGCTCACAGAATAATAGAGGCATTTTTTTTTCTTTGCTTCATTGGTGGAGATTTCCTGGACGTTTTAGGATATCTCCTCTTTAATTTTTTTTAGACACTCTGATTTTACTTATGTCTCTCATCTTTGCTTTCCCTCCATCCCCCACTGCAACAGTAACTTGCTCCAGGCTCACTTAGCTCTAGTGTCTAGGAGATCCATCTGCCACAGGACTATGATTCCCAGCATTTCTGCTGCTCCCTGCACTCTGGGCTTTTGCTTCCGGTCCTGGGGCTGCCATCAGAACTACTACTCCCAGAATTCCTGGTGCTCCCAATGCTGGGAGCGACCCAGGGAGCCACGGCCTCCCAAAGGAGCAACCAAGGGAGCCACATCCCCACAAGCTGCCAGCTCTTTCGCTTCTGCTCTCCACCCAGTGCCTATGTATACAAATTAACTTGCCATCCTTGTTGGTTAATTTGCATATTCACTCCTGATTGGCTGGTGAGCATAGCGAAGGAATGGTCAATTTACATGATTCGCTTTTATTATATATGACTAGAGGCCTGGTGCACAAAAATTTGTGCACTTGGGGGGGGTCCCTCAGCCAAGCCAGAGCCCTCTCGCAGTCTGGGACCACTCAGGGGATGACCACTTGCTGGCTTAGGCCCAATCCCCTGGGGATTGGGCCTAAGATGGCAATCAGACATACCTCTGGCAGCTTGGCAGCCCTTGGGGGATGTCCATTTGCCAGTGGAGAGCAGGCCTAAGCTGCAGTCAGATATCCTTAGTGCTGCTGAGGAGGTGGGAGAGGCTCCCACCACCACCTCTGTACTGGCAGCCTACAGTCTGGCTTGTGGCTGAGCAGAGCTCTCCATGTGGGAGTGCCCTGACAACCAGAGGGCAGCTCCTACATTGAGCGTTGCCCCCTGGTGGTCAGTGTGTGTCATAGTGACCAGTCATTCCAAGTCTTTCTGCTGTTAGGGTCAGTTAGCATATTACCCTTTTATTATATAAGATAGAGGCCTGGTGCACAGTGCAGACCGACTGGTTTGCCCTGAAGGGTGTCCCGGATCAGGGTGGGGGTCCCGCTTGAGTGCCTGGCCAGCCTCGGTGAGGGGATGATGGCTGTTTGCATCTGGTCACACCCCCTTCAGGGTGGGTTCCCCACTGGGGTGCCTGGCCAGTCTGGGTGAGGGGCTGAGGGCCGTTTTCAGGCTGGCAGGCGAGTGAAGCTCCCGACTCTCCTTTTCTCCTTTTTTTCTTTTATTCTGGGATTTATTTACCTTCTATGGCTATCACTGGAGCTGAGAGCTAGCTCCAGCTTGAGGCCTCAGCTGCTGAAAGCAGGAATCTAGGGTTTGTTTGGCTTCTATAATTGTAACATTGTTGCGGTCCTGCTCGCTCCAGTTCTGACGGCTGAAAGCAGGTATCTGGGGTTTGTTTGGCTTCTATAATTGCAACATTGTTGCTTAGAGTGCAGCTCAGAGCTCGGCAAGGCAGGCGGGGAACCTTGGTTTCCTCCATCACTGGAGCAAGCAAGCCTCCTGTTCACTTCAGCTGCCTGGCTGTTGGCCGCCATCTTGGTTGGCAGTTAATTTGCATATCGCCCTGATTAGCCAATGGGAAGCGTGTCGGAGGTACAGCTAATTACCCTATTTGTCTTTTATTTGATTAGACTAGGGGATCCCTCAGCCTGGCCTGTGCCCTCTCGCAGTCTGGGACCCCTTGGGGGATGACCACTTGCTGGCTTAGGTCTGCTCCCCAGGGGATTGGGCCTAAGCTGGCAATCAGACATCCCTCTGGCAGCCCGGCAGCCCTCGGGGGATGTCCACTTGCCAGTGGAGAGCAGGCCTAAGCTGCAGTCAGACATCCTTAGTGCTGCTGAGGAGACAGGAGAGGCTCCCACCACCACCACTGTACTGACAGCCATCAGCCTGGCTTGTGGCTGAGCAGAGCTCTCTCTGTGGGAGCACACTGACCACCAGAGGGCAGCTCCTGCATTGAGCATCTGCTCCCTGGTGGTCAGTGTGTGTCATAGTGACCAGTCATTCCCAGTCTTTCTGCTGTTAGGGTCAGTTTGCATATTACCCTTTTACTATATAGGATAGAGGCCTGGTGCACAGGTGGGGGCTGGCTGGATTGCCCTGAATGGTGTCCCAGATCAGGGTGGGGTTTCCTACTGGGGTGTCTGGCCTGTCTGGATGAGGGGCTGAGGGCTGTTTTCAGGCGGGCCAAGCCTGCAACTGAAGCTCCCAGTCTCTCCTTTTTTTTCTTTTGTTCTGGGATTTATTTACCTTCTGTAATTGAAACTTTTTTGCAGCTCCAGCTCCAAGGCCGGCTGGCTGAAAGCAGGTATCTGGGGTTTGTTTAGCTTCTATTATTGCTTAGACTGAAGCTCAGAGCAGGGCCGCGGCAGATGGGGAACCTTGGCTTCCTCCATCGTCGGGGCAACCAAGCCTCATGTTCACTTCAGCTGCCTGGCTGCTGGCCGCCATCTTGGTTGGCAGTTAATTTGCATATCACCCTGATTAGCCAATGGGAAGCATGGCGGAGGTATGATTAATTACCATGTTTGTCTATTATTAGCTAGGATATTAAGACATCACATGGACTAACATCACTTTCCTGATTTTCTCTGATTAAGCCACATCACAGAGCTAGCATAGATTATACCTCATGATGGGAGGGATTTCAAAGGCACATTGAAAAGGTTTGGCTACAGGGAAGAAAAAGACATTGTGCCTATATTTTCAATAGTATGCATAGCTGACAATCTCCCAAACTTCTATACTATATGGGTTTGGGGGGGATATAGTGAAAAACCTAAGATGAGTGCTCTTGCTTGTTTTGAGCTATGACAGAGTAACTGGTATTAGACTTGCCCTTCTTCAAAAAACAACTATAACACTGGTGAAATATATGAAGCGCACTTTTTCACACATTGAAAAATAGGCCCATGGTTGGCTGTCAGCTGAGGCAACAGGGTCACTGTTGTCATCCAGGAACCTAGCTCATGCTTGTTAACATTGTGGTGTTAGGCTTCATCATGCTATGAGGATGTAGTTTCTGCTTTTCCTGGACCAATGCTGTTAAGCTCATTATTCTTCAGTCACTCTTCAGATGAAGAGGACTTTTGTGCTTCCCATGAAGTGCAGAACTTTCAGGTCACTGCAGGTAACAGTAGGGTTATGCTGTTCCCCTATAACCCTTGATTACTGATAGAAACCTGGGCCTGAATCTGCATTTCTAAATGTGGCACACTAGATAAGCTAACTGACTGGATTAAATAGGGGCTTTTTTATACTGATTCTATTTGCAAGCCCAGCATAAATCTCTTCCTAACTTTCCAGTTGTGTTAACCTTAGAAAAACTGAGAAAAAGGAAAAGTTTTATATTTGATACTTTTCCATACCCTTTTAAATACCCAGATCCTTCATGTTGACAACTAATTACTCTCTGGTCCATTTTTGTCTGCTTCCTGCCTCAAGATCTATTTATTTATTTATTTTTAACAACAACAAAAAAACTCTACTGGTTCTTAATTTCAGATAATTGATTTCAGCTGACCACCAAGGAACCAAAACCTAATTTGGATTTATATTACTTATTCTAGGTGATTAGATTTTATTTTAGTAGAAGATAATTACTTTACTCAACAAAATGATCCTGAAATTAGTGAATATCAGTAATAGTAACCATCTGCTAAGACAGCTTCAGGTACAGCCTTGAGATGGTAAATGCCTGCCCACATTGATTCTGCTTATGGTTAAGTCTGGCTACTGAAAAATAAAACCCAGCTACATACAGAGGCAGTATTCTATTACCAACATACTAGAACAAATAAGTTCTGCTTTTATTTTATTTACCTGTAAAAATTGTCAAAGATATATATGATTATTTTGCTATACTCATCTAACCACAAGTGATTTAAATAATGGTGTTCAAAGTTTAATCATAATGTAAGTATATGTGACATGAAAATATTGGGAAGGTAAACCAATATTTTTCACTTTTGTGAATTGCATCAGGATTTAACTTACTTCGGTATTTAGAAATGGATCTATCCCCTCTCACCACGAGTGCAGTAAGAAAAAGTTAGAAACTTTTTTTTCACATTTTATGATATTACTCTTGTGTTAATAACATCCTGAGTAGTTAATATTTTGGACTGCTTTAACTTAAACCTCAGGGGACTAGTGGCCAATAACAAATTGACGCTTTTACAAAATTGAAGCTGGTACTTGGGAACACCGAGTCGATTCCATTAAAATTGTAATACTAAAACTGCAAGCAAAAAGAGAATGTATATGGTTACTATTTGAGCACAACTTTCCTTATCTGAAAGAACCTGATTAATATTTTTCTTTTTCTGTACATATTTATTCTAACTATGCTTTAACTATGTTAGTAAAACAACCTTAACCCTTGCCTTGAACAACTTTAACACAGGAAAACTATTTCTACATTACAAGAAAATAATTGCTGGCATCCCACTATCAGAAATCATAGGAGGTTTCCTATGTCTAACAGAAATTCAACTTCAACATTTATTTTCAAGTGAACATTTTAATTAGTTTTTAAATGTCTTCAAAATATTTAAATAGCATCATGACATTGTTTTTCAAAAAGAGAAAGGTGAAAATTCTAAAGCCCTATTAAAATAGGAGGTAGGATCAAAAAGACCCTTAGATAAAAGAGAAAATGGAGGTATAAGAAAAAGTAAGATTTTATAGGTGAAATAAACAGTGTGTGTGTGTGCGTGTGTGTGTGTGTGTGTATAAGAGAAAGAGAGAGAGAGAGAGAGAGAGAGAGAGAGAGAGAGAGAGAGAGAGAGAGATACTGTGTGAATGAATTCCTATGATCATTTTATATAGAAAAGAAGATAAAGGCAAGTGGAAACTGTCCAGGTTATGTCTGAGGTTTCTTCTCTTAGATATAAGGTCCATTTTTCCAAAGACTTCTTGATCCTGTAGCTTGGAGGTAGGAAATAGAATTCTCAGACTCCATGTTCTTAATAATTCCACAAATATAATTGACGGGAAAGCTCTCCCTCCTAGAAAAACAGGAACTTCCATTTATTTTTATTATGAAGTTGAAATCTTGTTGTATGTCTCTATTTTTTTCAATGAAGATTTAAGTATTGAGATTAATAAACAGGTAAAGAAAATAGTTAGATATTATCAATATTACTCATTTCTTTAACAGAAAATTTTCCCAAAATTTAGATGAATTTGTTGTTCTAAAACAAAAACTTTTTAAAATAAAGATTTGTAAGCACACCACTATAACTAGATTTTTAAAGATATTTCATTTGTCCAAGAAGTTAACAGCATTTTTTTCTTTAGATGCTTGTTATTATACTTCTTGATTTTTGGTAATCACACTATATAGTCAACTACATAATTAGTCATCATCTTATTTTTGACTTTTTAATCTTTTTTTACCTTTGCAAAGGATTTTGTCCCTTTTTATATAATCTATCATTCTATCTCTGGAAACCATGTTCTGATTTCTGTCTTTATATAGTTTTCTCTTCTACTAAAGATTACAAAATCTATATAGATTATAGATTAATAATCAATAGATTATATAGCACTCAGCCTTCCCTGTCTGGCTTCTTTTTCTTATATACTTTTGAGATTCACCAATATTATTGCATGTATCAGGAGTTTTTTCCTTTTTATTGTTTAATAGTAGAGGCCCGGTGCACCAAAATTTGTGCACTCCGGGGTAGGGGGGCGTCCTTCAGCCCGGCCTGTGCCCTCTCACAGTCTGGGACCCCTCGGTGGTGACCACTTGCTGGTTTAGGTCTGCTCCCCAGGGGATTGGGCCTAAGCTGGCAATCAGACATCCCTCTGGCAGCCTGGCAGCCCTTGGGGGATATCCATTTGCCAGTGGGGAGTAGACCTAAGCTGCAGTCAGACATCGTTAGCACTGCTGAGGAGGTGGGAGAGGCTCCCACCACCACCACTATACTGGCAGCCATCAGCCTGGCTTGTGGCTGAGCAGAGCTGCCCCCCTGTGAGAGTGCACTGACCACCCGAGGGCTCCTGCATTGAGCGTGTGCCCCCTGGTGGTCAGTGTGTTTCATAGTGACCACACATTCCAAGTCTTTCTGCTGTTAGGGTTAGTTAGTTAGCATATTACCCTTTTACTATATAGGATAGAGGCCTGGTGCACGGGTGGGGGCGGGCTGGTTTGCCCTGAATGGTGTCCCGGATCAGGGTGGGGGTCCCACTTGGGTGCCTGGCCAACCTGGATGATGGGCTGATGGTTGTTTGCAGCTGGTCACACCCCCTTCAGGGTCGGGGGTCCCCACTGGGGTGCCTGGCCAGCCTGGATGAGGGGCTGAGGGCTGTTTTCAGGCTGGTGGGCAACTGAAGCTCCCAGCCTCTTTTTTTTTTTCTTGTTTCTTTTATTCTGGGATTTATTTACCTTCTATAGCTGTCACTGGAGCTGAGAGCCCGCTCCAGCTCTGAGGCCATTGCTGGCTGAAAGCAGGTATCTGGGTTTGTTTAGCTTCTATAATTTAAACTCTGTTGCCATCACTGGCTGCTCTAAGCTCTGAGGCCCTGCTGGCTGAAAGCAGGTACCTGGGGTTTGTTTAGCTTCTATAATTGCAACATTGTTGCATCCAGAGCTCAGAGCTGAGCCGCGGCAGGCGGGGAACCTTGGCTTCCTCCATCACTGGAGCAAGCAAGCCTCATGTTCATTTCAGCTGCGTGGCTGCTGGCCGCCATCTTTGTTGGCAGTTAATTTGCATATCCTGCTGATTAGCCAATGGGAAGCGTAGCAGAGGTATGGCTAATTACCATGTTTGTCTATTATTAGATAGGATTATTATATTGTATAAATGTACAACAGTATCTATTTACTGTTTTTTTTTTTAATATTCAGGCTGTCTCCAGTTTTGATCAATTACATGTGAAGTAACTATAAATATTCGTATACAGGTCTAATTTTGGACATGTGCTTTTATTTATCTTGGGTAACTACATAGTGAGATTACTATATCTGATGGATTTTGTATTTAACTTTATAAGAAACTGCTAAACTGTGTGCACAATAGCTTTACCACTCTGCCTCCCACCAGCAATATATAGTATTTCAACTTGCTCCACATCATTGAGTCTTTCTCATAAAAATATCTAATTGTTGTTTTAATATGCATTTCCCTAAATGACTAATATTATTGAACATATTTTTCGGTCTTTACTTGCCATTCATTTCTCTGGTAAAGTGTTTCTTGAAATATTGTGTCCATTATTTTTTAGTTACTACACTTTATTTTTTTTTAGAGCAGTTTTAAGTTCACAACAAAACTGAGGGGAAAGGACAGAGAATCCCCATATACATACAACCTCCCATATACATACAGACCCCCCACTCTCAACATCCCACACCATAATGGCATATTTGTTACAATGCATGAACCTATATAGACACATCATAATTACCCAAATTACATACTTTATATTGGGGTTCACTCTTACTGTTGTACATTTTATGGGTTTGACACATGTAAAATGAGATGTATTAACCATTGTAGTATCATAGAGAATAGCCGCACTGCCCTAAAAGTCCCCCGAGTGCCCTATTCATCCCTCCCTCCTTCCCACTAACCCCGGGCAACCATGGATGTTTTACTCTCTCCATAGTTTGCCCTTTCCCAGACTGCCATATAGTTGGGTGATACAATATGTAGTCTTTCAGAGTGGCTTCTTTCACTTAGCAACACACATTTAAGTTTCCTCCATGTTTTTTCATGGTTGATAGTGCATTTCTTTTTAGCCCTGAATAATATTCCAATGTCTGGATGTATAACAGATTATTTATCTATCCACCTACTGAAGAACATCTTCCTGTCTTCTAAGTTTTGGCAATTATGAATAAAACTGCTATACACATCTATGTGGAGGATTTTGGAGTGCTTATACAAGTGATATTGTGTTTTGAACATCAGATTCCACTTGTACATTGCTGATGTATAGGAAAGCAATTGACTTTTGTATGTTGCCCTTATATTTTGCAGCCTTACTATATATAATTGCTTATTAGTCACAGGGGTATTTTCTCATGATATTTTTTCAGATTTTTTACATAGGCAATCATGTTATCTGAGAACAAAAGGTGTTTTTTCTCTCTTTCTTTCCAATCGGTAGTTATTCATATATTGTTTTTGCTTGTTTCAGTATTGGAGTAATGCTGACCTCATAAAATGAGTGGGGAACTGTTCACTTCTCTTCTGTGTCCTGGAAGATCTGTAAATAATTGGCCTTATTTCTTAACTCTTTGGTATAATTCATCATCTGCTTCTGAGTTTTTCTTTGTGAGGAGGTCGAATTAGTAATTCAACTTCTTGTAATAGATATGAGCTATGTAGGTGACCTAATATTTGAGTGAGTTTTGGAAGTTTGTTTCTTTTAAGGTATTTTTCCATTATATGTATTTTCAGATCAAATATTTGCCACTCTTTGGAACTTAGTTTACTTTGTTTATGTCTGAATGATACATTTTCCTTCATCATAGAAGTGCAAAACAGATATAAGAAATTCTTATTTACAGCACAAAATGGAATCTCTTCCCAGATATGGTATACTGGCCTACTGATTTGCAATTTGGCTAATATCAACATCCATAAAGAAAAGCCGGGTGGAAACAACAAAAAGTTTTTATTTTGGGGAAATAGAAAATGGATTGTAACAGTATAAAAAAGGGTGCTTGTTTTGTTTATAAAAAAGGGAACTGATGATTATATAAATTTAAGATGTTTTGGGTTAAATACAGTTTAATAATTTGTTTCCTAGGGGAATTCTCCATGTTTTTATTATGTTAATGGTACTATTAGTTTCTAAGAGAAGAAAAATCTATGTAGCATTTTGCAATCTGATGTGGCCACTAAATCTTTCTTTCTAGAACAAAGTAATCTGTAGTACTCAAGTAGGAAATGCTAATTCAGAAATTTCCAACAGCTTAGGCATTTGAAATTTTTTTTTAATATATTTTATTGATTTTTTACAGAGAGGAAGGGAGAGAGATAGTTAGAAACATCGATGAGAGAGAAACATCGATCAGCTGCCTCCTGCACATCTCCTACTGGGGATGTGCCCGCAACCCAGGCACATGCCCTTGACCGGAATCGAACCTGGGACCTTTCAGTCCGCAGGCTAACGCTCTATCCACTGAGCCAAACCGGTTTCGGCGGCATTTGAAAATTTTAAAATTTTATCATATTTTTACAACTTTGATGTTGTGGTATCTGATTCTTTACAGTTCAACTCTATCTTGATGGAATTTTTAAAATATGATATAGCAGCAAAGTTTAAAAGAAAGTATGAAACAAAATGTTGACAATATAATTTTATTAGCAAACTCTAGATAAATTCTATCAGATTTAATATAAATTTTAGGTTTCCCCCTCTGCATTATCTTAAGTAAAATAAACCACAGTGGAAATATGTCAAGTTAAATTTGTGCAAAAATTAATATTGGACTTCTAATGCTGAGATAAGTTTTATTGTCATTGTCCAAAGAACTCTTGTAAAACATCTTCTATTTATTCTTCACCAAACATTTGATCTCATAAACAGATCACTTGATACCTCTGTGTTCTATTTTGAAGTGAGTCAAGATGCTCTTGCCCTATACTGCATGAGTAATATTCCACAGTATTTAACATTTTTCATTTTATCTTTTCATTCATTTATTCATAATAAGTTAAACACCAACTTGCAGGACCAATGAGAAATAAATAATTTACTATATTTGGGACTGTACTGATTATTTACCCTACCTAGTAAGAAGTGAAATTAAATGCTTATAGTTTTATTACTACTTTGAAAACTCCTCTAAAGCCAATATGTGTATTTATGTAAATGATTTTTTTTCTCTCTATTTAAACTTCCCCCATGATATCTGCTGGGATAAAATATCTCTTCAACTAAAATGCATAGTTTGCTATCTGGAGCATATTACATAAGCACACTTTGTATCTGAGTTACTCATGTGCCTAGAGATGGTATTTCAAAAGAAACAGTTACTTCCAGAATTAAAATTGTTAATCACAGGAAGATAATAAAAACTGATCTTTAATGGTTAAGTTATAACTGAAATTCACTATATTTGGCATCATGCATTTCTTTTTGCTTTTGACCTGTCACACATTTGCCTTAAGTGATAATGCCATGCTAGAAGAATCAATCCCATAATTGTTAGATCATTTTAACATTCCATGGCAAAGTGCAATTCTTTCACTCAAGATATATAAAATACTTTCACTTGAGAAACATAGAATAGTTAAATTAACCTCACTTTTGAAACTGTAAAATTTAAATTAAAAATTTGAATCACATAATAATGTCCCAGTGTTCAAATTACCCTTTACCATAGGATTGAGTGGCATATTATTAAAGATTGTTCTAGTAATTCTTAATTTCTAAGTAACTGATGAATTCAGTGATGTGAATAAAGCAAATCCTGTAAGACTGTGATAATAGGTAGTTATTATTCCTACGTGAAAGTTTCAGAAGAAATAAAACTTCAGAAAATAAAGTTGCCTAAAATAAATCACTTAAAATATTGTTTGCTTAAATATAGTCATTGGATTCATGTGGGATAATAATACTCTGGTAAACTTTTAAGTATTGAGATATTTAAAAAGTAAGCTGATTAAATCTACATCAAGCATGGCTGCCATCTTGTGGGGACAGGATATAACGTAGTGAGGGGCCAATCTCAACAAAGTGTCCTTGTTGGGTTACAAGAAATGATCTTACCTCCATTTACCAATTGCTTGATATTTACTAATATTCTCCCTAAAATTCCATATGAACATCCAGGCAGAGGAGATAAAAGGTCTGAACAAAAATATGAACAAAATTATATATATATATATATATATATATATATATATATATATACTGAAATTTTGATCCCCAAAGTTCAGTATCGTGGCTAATGTATGTACCGTGAAAACACTTTGAATTTCAAAGTTTTCACTTGCATTAATTCTAATAATAGATGAACTTGGTAAAGTACTCATAATTAAACAAAATCAATATAGTTGCAGAATTTGGTTAGAATTTGTATTTGGTTAGAAGAAAGCATGATATCTGCAGCCTCAGAGATTTAGGAAAAGCTTTGAAAGGAAGGAAGGATTTAGGAGTAATGTGGAAGGGAAGAAATAAGGAAGGAAGGAAGGAAGATGCCACCTATCTGAAAAGATTTTCACTATTGTCACAGTTAAAATAGTTTGATAGAGTAGAAAGTGGTGAGTCAGTGCAAGGTTGACCCAGAAAAAAAAAAATTAAAAAGGACAGGCTATACCCAATGTGAATGTTACAAAGGGATATGTGATTTAATGATTTTCTTGAAGCATATATAAACGTAAAAAATGTGTTTTCTAAGTTCCAATCTTTGAACAAAGATCAGTACAACTTTTGAGACTCAGTTTCCCATTGTTTTCTAGAAAACCAGACATAAGAGAGGCCCTGAAGTACCAGTTTTTTTCTTACTTCCTATGATATGCTAAGTATAAAATGTGTTCTTTTAGTCCCTAAAAGAAAAATAATTTATATATTTTTTTAACTTTTGCAAATGCACATCTCAATTATAATTTTACAGCCATAATTTGTTATTGTCTGCATATATATGTGGTCAGTCATTGTCCTCTTATAGTTTCTTTTCATATTCATGTTCAAGTTGTAATGTCCTTATAATCTTCTGTGTGGCTAACCATATTTATGATACTAATGATTCCATTACCCCAAGTGCTCACTTAACTTTGTCAATAGGTTTTGGAAACTGGGACTTTAAGAAATGACATATAAGGAAACCGATTTTGCCATGGGTTACTTGATATAACCAAAGTTTAGTTCCTATGGCATATTTCTGGTCACAAAAAAACATCTCCAAACGTCTAAATAAGATCCTAAAAACTAATATTAAATTTTGAAAAAAATGTGAGCTATAATACATTTAAGAAAGAATAATAAAAACAAGTAAGATACAAAATTATTTTCCAAATTGCTTATTCTAGTTCAGGGTTGAGGGTGACAAGAGTCTATTCTGGCAGGTTAGTGATACCCACACTCATTCACACTGGGACAATTTAGATATGTCAATTCACATAACGTGTACATCTTTGGGATATGGGAGGAAACCAGAGTACCTGGAGAATACCCACTTGGACATGGACATGTCTGGAGCTGATTTCCCACCCCCAGCCCCCTCATCAATGTTATAATGAAAAAACGTTACACAAAACCACATTGTTGCAGGACCTGTTGTATAGTGAATTAAAAGTACTGTGTTAGGTACATTCGATTCTATTTTCCCCCTATATTCTTTTCAAAGCTAACTTTCTCCCCTAATTTTCATATGGGCTCTCATAAATTAACTGATTTCTATACTGAAAGTAAATCTCTGAATCATTGAATATTACTGAAGAATCCTTTAAAATTAACTAATATAAGTTGACTTATGACTTTTATAATATTCAGTGAGAAGATGATATTTAAAGTTCAGACATTAGTATTTCTGGTTTTTTAAAAGTGAAAGTGAAAGAAGTATATGTTCCAAGGATTTCCATTAGATTGTTTCTTTATACAAAGTACATTGTACATGATTAAAAGAGCCTGCATGTGTATGTCCCTTCAAAAATCCAAATTAACATTTCCCCCAAATTTGTTTTTTCTGTAAAATTAATCATTATATTTTGTGTCTTAAAACTTCTCAGATTATCTACCATTTCTTCAAATTATTGATGCTCATATCATAACTGATGCCTGAATGAAGTGATAGTTTTCACATAGGAGGAATAAATTCATGAATCCTGGTTCACTTACATTTTAATTTCAAAAAATTAATCATTGGATGTGAAACTTTAATGAATGAAGGCTGTTTTTCCCAAAATGTTAGACTGTCAAAAAGTTCTGAATTTCATTGCAGCGTGCCAGATTCAGCAACCATTTCCATGTGATAATGTTTGAACTACAGCTAAGCAGCTTTAATTAGACTAATAAGATAGCCTTCATAAAAACGCCTCCATGAAAGTGCATCCAATAAACTTGTTATTCTTTTCCCTCTGGAACTGAACATCTAACTTACACATTAAAAGCTTTGTAGCTAACTAGCCCTAACCGGTTAGGCTCAGTGGATAGACTAGCGTCAGCCTGCGGACTGAAAGGTCCCAGGTTTGATTTCGGTCAAGGGCATGTACCTTGGTTGTGGGCACATCCCCAGTAGGAGGTGTGCAGGAGGCAGCTGATCGATGTTTCTAACTCTCTATCCCTCTCCCTTACTCTCTGTAAAAAAAATCAATAAAATTTATAAAAGCTTTGTAGTTAACTAATATTATATCACAAGATGCAATTTTCTAGAATAGTGGAAAACATAGTTAACACAGAATTTGTTAAAATGTGTTTAAATTTATATTCCATACAAAAAGTATTAATTAGCTCACATTGGGTACAGACATTATTTGGGCACTGAAATGATTGATTGATATTCTTAAATTGCAAATCAATAAGCCACTGTTATGCTTTAATTTTGCATTAACTCTCTTGTGTTACTTTTGGAAAGCTGTATCTCATGGTTCATGATGCCTTAAGGTATTTTGTGATGTGTCACTCCGATTCATTTACATGTTTGAGTATTGCAACAGTGGTTCTGAACTATAGCTTCACATTAGAGTCATGTAAAACATATTGGCCATGTCCCCAAACCCAGTATTTTGATTAAATTAATTTGAAGTGATTTTTGTGAAAAGTTTCTCAGGTTATTCCAAAGTGAAGCCACCTTTGAGAACCACTAAATGGGAAGATTTGGGAATAATGAAAATGTTTTGCTTGTAATATACTAGAACAGATTTCCAAGAGAGAAAATAGTCTGAATGGACTATTTAGCTAGCTCCAGGAATGACATTTGTTATGCCATGACTGGATCAGCTAATGCTTTGAAGTTCTTCCTAGTTCTCTGACTCTAAGATATTATAGTGTTCTTTCCATGTTAATAATTATTTCATATTTTTTCTTGATAGAGCACAGAGTGACTCATCAGTTTTGAAAATGCGCTTGTGAATAATATAATAGAAGCAAGCTATGGGGAGATATAGCCATTCTTTCAAAGATTCATTATCTGTACCAACAAAATATAATCCATGACATTGCAATAGAACCCTTTGAAAAGTAAAACGACACCAACAACAATGTGAATACAATCAATATTGAGTCCAGGTGTACTAATGACAAAAAGAGATAAAGAAATGATCAAAATTGAGAGGTAGTAATCAGTGATGTCTTCTTGGAAGCACTGCTTTATGACAAATTCAGAAGGAAGTGTTGCATTTCAAGTCAACAATGAAATTCCAGTCAACACAGGGACTCTATGTAAATGCCACAGCGAATAAAACGTGGATAGCTATGGTCCTCACTGTAGAGGCCTTGATAGCTCATTCAGGATGAGGTCTATTAAAAGGCTAATACGAGGGTAGGATATACTAGGAGAGCACAGCAGAGGATGGGTTCATGTCACGTTACAACATTGTGTGCAACTTCATGGGCAAAAGGAATTTGAACTAAGTCTTGAAGTGTTGGAGGAGAGTGATTGGGAAGATGAATAAATGCCTTCCAACCTAGCTATTAGCATAAATAACAATATGGAGGCACAACATTTACTGGGATGTGCAGGGAAATAATGCAGGGGATGAATGAAAGAAGCATGTCACAGAGAAAAGAACACTCAATTGTGTTTGGAGAAACAATAGCTCAATTCACCAGACTAGATTGAGAGAAGGACTCAAGTCAGAGAGCCAGCAGAAAAGAGGCTTGCCAAGGTTGAGGGTAAGGGGAGCTCTGAAAGGTGGTTTGAGGAGTTTGACAACCATACATCCCAAGTAGCAATATTCCCAAGGGATTCCAAGCATAACTGAAATAATAATGATAATGCCTGGTCTCAACTTGTCTCTGGGTTGTGTTAGCAGTCTGAAATGAAGCCAGACTGGATATGTTCATCTTTAGAAGAAGGCAAGTCACAATCCTCAGGATTTTATTTTAAGGAACAAATTTACAGAAAATTCTTTCATTCCAGGACTGGGATGCTGTCATTCAGTACTTTCTTTCTCAGCTCTTTCGAGGGAGAAACAACCAATTTCCTTATTCTTAATTTGTATAACTAATCTGTTACCAAGCTACTAAATGTAATATTTTGATCAAATGCTTCCCTGAAGCATGTATTTCAGTTTTATTTAATTATTATATCTTTTATTTCAAGATCTTTTTTATCCTTTTTTTCTATCCTGAATTCCTAAAAAATACACTGGAGACAGAAAAAAAAAAAAAAAACCCCACAAACCCCACATTGTATAAAAGGCAATTAGCACGCCCTCTCCTTTTTATAACTTTATAATTGAAATCTCATTAAAAGCTTTCTAGGTCTCAGCTCCCTTAGTGACCAGGTGTCCCTAATTTGTTTTTAAACTAATGTGACTAATTCCAGGCAATGACTAGAAAAAGTCTGATACCTGTTGGAGAATAGCAATAGCAAGGTTATAGAAGTGGGGTGGCTTTTTAGGTTGCCTTTAACCTTGTTTTTTTTCTTTTCTTCTTCTTTTTTTTTTTTAAAGGCTTCAACGTCTTTTCTCCCCGAGTCCTGCCCTTTTTTCAGTCCCGGCTGAAGATTCCCAGGGAAATGAGAGCACTATTTTGTTTCTGCCTTGTATTGCAGATAGGGGGAGGAGGTGGTTATTAGAGAGAAGCTCTTCCTCTCTCGGTTTCCCCCTCTCTCCGCCTGACAGCACCGCTCTCTCGCAGGCTCGCTGGTTCTCTAGGTGATCCATTTCCAGGCAACGTGGGGCTGCTGCCGAAGCTGCCCAGCTCGCTCTTCCCTCGCTCTCCGCATCCCGCCAGGCGAACCGCTCCGAACGCATCCTGCAGCCGCGGCGGCTTCCCTCCGCCCGCCCGCCCGCCCGCCCGCCAGCCCTGCCCGGCTGCGCGCGCCCAGCGCAACTCCCCCGCCAACCGCGCCCGAGCGATCCTGCCTCCCGGGCCCGCCTCGCCGAGCTCCGCTCCCCGCCTCGCGCTGGAAACGGATTTTCTCTGCATTACTATCTGCATTACCTTGAAGTTCACTTTTTCTACCCCTCTTGGAGAGGCTCCCCCCCGCAACCCCCGAACCCCCCATCCCTGCTTGGAACCTGGCAGCTCCGCTCGGAATCTCCTAATCTCTCCTTCCCATTTAGATTGTATTTTGGCAACGAAGACAAGTGATTCTCTGCGGGGCCGTTCGGGCCGGAGGGGGGCTGTGCTTTTTGGTCGGGGAGGGGGAGGGGGAGGGGGACATCCGGCGTGAGGGGGGTGGGTCTGTTGGAAGTTGCTGCGGAGCCGGGACGCCAGACCCGGGCCGGGGCGCAGCGATGGGCAAGGTCTGAGCTCCAGCCTCTCCCCCTGCCCCAGTGCAGCCGGGGCTGGATACATTTTTTTTTTTTAAAGCCAAACTGCAAACAACTCTGGCGATGCCAACATTCCCTTCCAAGTGACACGGCTCTGCGAAGGAGGATTCCTCAGGCTGAGCTCTTCCTCTTATTCGCCCTGCCATCCTCGGCGAGTCAAGGCTTCGCTCTGGCAGGAGGAATTTAGGGGGGAAGAGAAAAAGCTGTGCTCAACTCCATCGTGACCTCAAACTCTCTGGGCTGTGCGTGTTGAAATCATCTGGAAAGAAGAGCCGCCGTCCAAGAAAGCCAGCAGCGGAGGAGATGGAAGTTTTCCCCTTGGTCTTGGTGTTGTCCGTGTGGTGGTCTCGAACCTGGGACGCCGGGAATGCGGATTCGATCATCCACATCGGTAAGCGAGGGCAGGTGCTGCCCGCGGCTACTTTTGACCGCGTCGGTTCGCCCGTGTTTCCCCCGGGCGGCCCCCTCTGCGCCCTGCGTGGGGCTGCTCGGCGGCGGCTGCGGTTCGCCGCCGCGTCCACGCACCCTGCCCTCCACTTGCTCAGTCGCCGGCCGGGTGTGCGTGATGCGCGCCCGGGGCGGGTGCTGGTGGCTGGCGGTGCATCGCGGAGTGCGGGCTGCACGCGCGGGGGTCTCGAGTTCGCCCCGGGGTGCGTGTGTGCCGGGGCGTGCGGGGTTTTCAGCGCACAGGGAAGGGAAGTTGAATGGGCTGACTCAGTTTCCCATATTCTCCCCCGGAGACACACTGGCTCTATTTTTTAAAGATGATCTTGGAGGGCACCGAAGAGGTAGCCTCTGTGAGGCGAAGCGAACTGGGGTGGGAGGCGGGGGGCGCTCCCTTCGGCTCGAACAGGTGGTTTTGCAACGTGAGCCGCTGCCTTCGCCGCAGCGCCGAGCGCCGGGGACGGGCTGCTGGAGGCGCCCGCAGCCTCCCGCTCCGCTCCGCGTCCTCCTGGCTTTGCGGTGCTCGCGCAGAGGGGCCGCCACCGCGGCGGGAGGGGCCGGGGGCGGTGGAGCGGGGACCCGGAGCCACGCGCCTCGCTGCCTCGCTTGCGATCTCCGGGCCTGGCGCGCGGTGAGACCGGCCCCGCGGCGCTCGGGGAGCCGAGGCGCGCCGGGCACCTTCGTGGGCAGCCTCGCCGACACCTGCCTCGCCTCGCCGGCTGCTCTCAGTTACCGCGCAAGGCCTAGAGCGGGGGCGCTCGGGACTCCGGGAGAAGGACCCGAGCCGCGGGGGAGATGCTCGCGGCCCCACCTATTGGCGACCGGACTGGCCCGGGCGGACCGGGGCGGGCGGGGGCTCCGCGTCATTATCATGCACGGCGCTCGCAGCGCCAGGCTCCAACTCTTCTCACTTGCTAATCCGCGAGAGCTGAGCAGAGACGAGCTCGTGCAGCCTTTTCGGCGTTAATGCAATTTCCTTTTCGGAAATTCGCATCTGCGGGCCAGCGAGATTCCCTGATCGGGCTGAAGAGAGGCCCCTCTTGGGGCATATTTCTGGGCACAGGACTTTTATCTGTCCACACGGCGTGATGTTCTGCAAATTGAGGAGACAGATGGGTCGCAGCATCTCCCCTTTCAGTCCCCCTGCCCCTCCCCCGCGCAACACACGCACTCTCCCGCTCCTCCCTCCACCTCCTTCTCTCTCTCCCTCTCTCCCTCCTTTTCTCTCCCGCTCCCTCCCTCTCTCTCGCTCCTGTAAGCCTAACCTGCTGCAGGTGGCGGCTGTGCCTGCCCACGCCAGGGTCTTCCATCATGTGCGTGCCCAACAGGCCAGCCCCTCAGCTCCGGGGGGCTCCCTCTCTCTGGGTCTCAGACATTGTCTTTGTAAACATGTCTGCCATTCTCTATTATTTATATCAATAGAACCATATGTCTCTGTGCAAGGAGTAATGAGGTCAGAATTCAGAAAACCTTGCACTTAGGCATTAAGTAAATGAAACACTAGATAGCTTGCCTGTTAGATCACCTTTTGCTTGGGGGCTAACAGAGCCTGTGGGTTCTGAACTTTTCAGGGAGAAATTATGGTCTGATGGAGGGGTTCAGTAATGTTCTGATGGAGTTCAGAAATGAGCTGGGCTCCTCTTAAATAAATGACTTACATTTATGTCCAGTGTAAATGACTGCAACAAGAATGTAGATATATGTTGTTGTACTTTTGCATTCAATTTTATGATTAGGGGTTTCTGCCTTATGCTCTTTATCACTCAGGAGGGAAGGCTTGGGGATACATGCTTATTTTATTGCTTACGCCGTGGTCTACACAATAAATACACTATTTGCAAACACCTACAGCTCTTGCTATCCTTTACCAGATGAATACTATTTTGAAATGCAGTCTGGGCTATTTGTTTCAAAATAGAACACAACTGTTGTATTTTTTTCTTCCTTTCCATTCTGTTGTCTGTCAGTGTGACATGGCTTACTTATTTATAACTAGACCAAAAAAGTAACTGTGTACAAATTACAGATTTCTTTAGAAAGCTGGTTGTTTGCATGAACTGTGCATGTCCTACTAAAAGAAATCATTACTTCTTAGACAATTAATTTGACTTGAATGCAATTAGTACATTAGACAAGAGGATTAGCTTCTTTTATAGACTACCTAATAATGCCACGAAGCTAGCAAATTGATGATTGTTTCAAATGCTCCATATCTTTTATGATATAGTGAAAATGTTACCTCCTAAATTAAAAAAAAAATGACAGAAGTAAGACTAATTTGTGTACACTTCAGAGGTTAAAATTGTCTCCCCCTTCCCCCCCCCCCCTGCCTCAGGCTGATGATAATAAATTCAAAACTAAATGCCCATATATTAAAATTTTAAAGCACCTGTTACTATTCATTGGATCAGTTTACTTGCTTGGTTGGATAGGAAAAGAGAATTATGTTTTAAGAGGTGACTGCTTTCATTTGATATTCAATCTGAGAAATATGCTTTGATATTTAATCTGAGAAATATGCATATGGTAAATATATTATTTCTGGACTAAAGGGATGAAAGCGATGAAACAGGAGGGAAAGAATGTTTCAACTTGAGAGATATAAGGAGATGTGCAGAAATGAAAGGTTTCCACAGCCTCATGTGATGTGTTTAAGCAGAAAGTAGCTGTAATGTGTAGTTCAGACAAGATGGCAAGATAAAAGACACTGCTGCAATAGGTTCCTTTTGTTTGCCAATATTGTCACCATCCTATATGTACTTATTGAACACCTTTTACACATACTTCAGTGTGGGGCATATAGATTTAGTGTAAGACATTACCTCGGTCTCAGTGAGTTTATACTTTTAGTTTTCTTTTTAATTCAATTGAATGTATTGGTTAATAAAATTCTATAGGTTTCAGGTGTACAATTCTATAATACATCATCTGTATATTGTATTGTGTGTTCATCACCCTAAGTTAAGTCTCCTTCCATCACCATTTAGCCCTCTTTTCTCTATCTCCCCTCACCCCCCTTTTTTCTGATAACTACTGTTGTCTGTGTTTTTAACTTTTTTTTTTTTTGCTTAATCCCTTTACCTTTTTCACCCATCCCTCAAACCCCTTCCTCTCTGACTCTGTACCTATGAGTCTGTTTCTTTTTTGTTCGTTAATGTTGTTCATTAGATTCCACATATAAGTGAGATCATATGCTACTTGTCTTTTTCAAGACTAATTTGTGTGCACTTCAGAGGTTAATATATTCCACTTAGCATAATACTCTCCAGATCCATCCATGCTGTTGCAAAAGGTAACATTTCCTTCTTTTTGATGGCCTAGTAGTATTCCATTATAAGAGGTTCTTTAAATATTGAATCCTTTTGGTATTGAACCAAAATATATGTATGACAACTCTCTCCATTCTTCTTTCTTTCTCTTTATTTCCTACTATTCATGCAGGTAGATTAATATAGTCAGCTACATATTTTAAACTACAACATGTTGTATTAAACACATTAATTCACTACAATGATGAGGTATATTCTAATGGTTAAGTTAATGATTGAAATGGAAATGTATTTATTGCCGTCAAAATGCATAATATCATTACTTTGTGTTTCTGTTAAAACATTTTTAAAAAATTGATAATTATATACTGTTTAATATATGAATATTCAAGATGCACAGACACAGTATGTAGAAATGAATCACCTCCATTGTGATCTTCTTCATCCCCCACCCCAAAGAAAGGTCTTTTGACACATTAAAAACTATGCGATTTTGAAATTATGCTTCTACTTTAAGGCTGTGCATTGACTGAGTAATTTCATCAGACCCACATTACTTGATTGCTTAGAAGTTTCCTAATGATCTGCATGCTGTAGGAAGAACCAGAACGTCGTGAGTGGAATGGCAATGATACTGTGTTTTATGAGGCTATTCAGAAGTCGCTCTGATTTATGTCGCTAGAAAGCTCCAAAGTCTTTGAGATTAGCCACGCCGAGTGCTATTTTCTTCATACATCAGTCGTCCCACACTCTTGACTCCCTTAACACAACAGGAGTTTAGAGCACTGCTTTAATTAAGCAGGGATTAGGTGGCATTTCCAGCCAACTGCACAGTTTGTGCTTTGCTTCATATCTAATATGGAGGATCTCATGCTTTAACAGCTTAATGTATGCTCATTTCTTTATCTGGGTCTTGTGCTCACAGAACTGATCGAAATGAGCTATCCTCAGTTATATATCTCTGCAAGGAAACACTGACACTGAGTACTTACTCATTTATTACAAAAATGACTAGCATGTTTTTGTTGTTGGCAGTCATGGTAAAATACCTTATGCCAGCAGGAACTAGGAACCAAGCATTTACTCATGTTTTTCTCATAAGCCATTGATGCTTTATCCTCCAAGATCATAATCATCAACTATGACATTTGAGAAGCCTTACACAATTCAGAGTATTTTCATCATGGGAAAGTGCAAATTAAAGTACAAAATTGGTGGTTGATAAAATGTGTCAATGTATTATAAAACACAAATAGAGGGTAGATTTAAACCATCAGTTTTTATTCTGTTGCTATTGAGGATTATTCTATCAAATACAGAATGTAAAAGCATTTCCATTGTGATTTGCATTGTTTAATGATAGCCCCCAGATCATCAAGGACTCTTCCCACTGTAAAAAATATCTCAATGATTTAAACTGTCCTCTTATTATTTATAAGAGTTCATTGCTCTTTGAATTATGGGTAATACATAGTATAACCTTAGAATGTATTAAGAAGTAGTTTCTGAATTTAAAATAAGTTTATACTTTACCTTTATTCTGGGTCATTAAAATAGTTATTTGAGCACAGTTTAGATGTGCATTAACTTAGACGATGTTATTATTCAATGCTATCAACTATGACATGACTAATAAGTCAGTACACTAAGGACCTTTGCTTTGTACTCCAAATGTACGTTCAGTAAATACCTCCTATAAATTTCAATTAAAATATGAATAAAAATCAAGGTGATTAACTTTCAACTTATCCAACCGTAACAACCAGTTGAAATTCTTAAAAGTAATTGAAGATGCATTACATTTAATTCTAATCTCTAAAGCTAAATTTATCATACTGTAATTTTATCTCAAAGGAATATTGTAATTTCAAAACCACACTTTTTCATGCAGAATTTTTTACTTGCATATATTCTTTTAGTTTAAAAAAGTCCGGTATTTGGCATTGCTAGTGAATCCTCATGATATTTCAGATTATAGACTGCATATTGGTGAGTTGGAATACTTAGATTTTTACTACAAATACATTTATGGCCTACAAAGATAGCTTTGCCATTAGGTGTCACTGCATTCTGAGCTGTTCCTTTGTTGTCCTATTTGAAAATCACATGAAATATATATTCTCTTAAATCCTCAGGGGAAAAATGCCATTTAATAAGGTTTGTGATGCTGTAAAGTACAGGTGGTTTTTATTTTCAAACCTGAAGAGGAAATATCATATCCTGTCTCTTATTCTTGTCAGAATTTAATTTTAGGATTTATCAACACCCTCTATTCTGTAGATAGATGAGCTTCCTAGACCTAGTGATGTAAATTTTCACAAATTTGAAAATAACAAAATTTTCGACAACAAAATATATTCTTAAACTAATACTCCTTCTCTATTGAAAAGTCTAAGACACCAAGAAGTTTGTAAAAATGCATAACGATGCTGGTGTAAACAGACATTAGTGAGTGAGTTTGTTAAGCAATTTCTTCACTGCAGTGGTTCTGCTTTCCTATGGAACATTTGGAGTTCAGAACTGATTGATGTTTGTAACATGAATCCCATACACACGGAGCTATGAATAAACATATATGTGAACACAAATACAGATATATGTAAAAATAGTGTCATTATTGAATTTTGTCAATGATCATATATGTCTTCAGATAATTTTGGACTGATAGTTATTGTTTCATGTATTGTATCAATCGCCACACATGTACCACAACCATCTGGTTTGTATGGTAATATACAACCAATGTCTGTTATCACTTATTAATTTTTTTGTTTATTGAATTTCTCTAAAGAGGCAAAACTTTTCTTCTAGTACATCCCATTATAAGAGGATGAAACTTAGTCAACTTTAATCTGATAAATTAGTTTTAACATCAACAAAAATCACATGCAATAATAGGTTAAATGAAGGAACAGTTAGTCATATTATGTTAGACTTTGCCCTGTGCCAATATTAATTAGTAAACTGTTGGGATAATGTGTTATTGAAAGCTCAGAACAAAATCAACTGATCAGATGGATAGCTAAAGGATAAGAAAAAAATACTAAAATAATATATTTGAGGAATAAATAAAATACTATATTTCAGGAATTTGTAGAAGAGATACAGTTGTGTGGTTCATATAACTGTCTTAATAGCTAGGTGTAGAGTGAATTAAAACACAACTATATTAGGGGAAATAGGTGGAGAATAAAACCTTAATCATACAAATTAAGGACCCCTTAAGTCAGCGGTTCTCAACGTGTGGGTCACGACCCTTTTGGGGGGTCAAATGACCCTTTCACAGGGGTCGCCTAAGACCATCAGAAAACACATATATAATTACATATTGTTTTTTTTGTGATTAATCACTATGCTTTAATTATGTTCAATTTGTAACAATGAAATTGGGGGTCACCGCAACATGAGGACTGTATTAAAGGGTTGCAGCATTAGGAAGGTTGAGAACCACTGCCTTAAATGAAGATTTTTAGGGTATGAACAAGAATTATGCATAACATTTATTCATCAGATATTCTAGATAACTACAAGTAGTGGATTGAGAGAGGTGGATTTTTTTTTTTTTGATTTTGTTTCTCTTGTGTCTAGCATTAATACTAATGTGTTATATTCAGTGCTACTCTTACAGTACAGTGAAATACTTATTAAGGCTGATTGGAGAAATTAGTAGTCTTATGCTCCAACCACCACAGACCACTGTAACGTTTGGAATTTACAAACTGGATGCACACCAGGAATATCCACATATGTTTGGTATCACTAGAATGTAAAAGAAACATTCAGTATTTTGTCAGAGATCTTCCAAGTTTTGGATTCCTTCCTCAGGTGTTCTTTCACCTTATTGTTGCTCACCTAGTGGTTATTCATGTGCAGCTGAGGCTGGGTTGACCTCTTGAAATCTTCCCCAGGTGAATAGAGGGAAACTCAGAGGCAAGTACAGGAAGCTAAGCACCTGCCTGTGTGTGTTAGAAATTTTAAATCACTCTGAGTCAAGTTTCTTATTTGAAAATATTTTATTCATGAAAAAGATCAAGTAATTAATTTTATTAAAATAATTTTTATACTTCTTTCACTCCCTAATAATTCAAATAACTTCTAGAAATAATCATATGTCATTGCTCTGAGCACATAAATAAGGTGTTTGCTTCATTATTAAAGTCATAATTCCAGATGTTAATGTTCCTGAAACTGCGGGTAAGGTAAGCACTACTGCCAACATTAGTAAGTGTGCTAATTGGGAGCAGGTTTTTTTCGTTCAACAAACACTTATTCTGAATCTCTTCTCTGTGAAGTACTGCTTTTAGGCCCTGGAATGTTGAACAAATAACCTCTCTTCTTTTAGTTTACGGAGTTTACATTCTCATCGGGCGGGCAAAGGAGAAATAAGAAAACATAATGTTATAATTTCAGGTAATGATAAATCTATGAAGAAAAATGAGGGACTGGTAGGTGAATGAAGTTGCTGTTTTGAATAGGGTGATCTGGTAATGAAACGTGGGGTATGGGGTGCAGACTTTTCTTCCCGTGGGTTCTTGTCCTCCTGAAGTTTGAAGAATAAACTCGTAGACAAAAAGGCTTATTTAATAAAAAATTTAGAATTTTATTGGAAACAGATACAAACTCCATCTGGGCAGGAGTGTCCCCAAAGGGGACTCCATGGGGAGCCCCACACAGTGGGAAAAGCCTGTTCTCTCTCTAATGGGAAAAAAAAAAAAAAAAAACCCTCCCTCTTGTCCCTTTGTCTCCAGTTTATATATGCTACAGTTCTTTGAATCCGACCTTTTTTTTTTATTGGTTCCTTTGCTTAATTTGGGACGACCACCCCTGCTTTCCTCATTGGTTATTCTGATACATGGTATTAATTTCAAAGCTCAAAGTCCACATGGTGCCCCCTCCCCCCACTTTCTCTCCCCTTATCTTGCTGATTGAAGTCACTTTTGATTATCTTATGGTTTTCTACCAGTTGTGCTGTCAGGGAAAGCCTTATCTTAAAGCTCTCCCAGCTATGCAGGTCCGGGCTACTTTTGGTCTAACTTATGGTCACTTTAATTGCTCAGGTCAGAGATACCCCTGTCTGTCCTTGGTTTATGGCTGTTTTAATTGCTCAGACCAGAAATGTTCCCATCGGCCTGTGGTATATCGCTATCCTCCGTACAAGTAAGATAGACACCCTGGTGTCTTCAAGTCTCCATCCATGTGTTCCTCTCCCATGGACCCTCCTTATCTCTAAGACTCCCTAAACCTACCTATTTTGTCCCTAAGACTCATTTCAGTAAGACCTCTCTCAAGAGATGGCCATTGGAACAGAGACATAACTCAAAGAAAGGAAATCAGTCATGTGGCTATCTGATGAATAGGATTTCAGGAAGAAGGCCTAACAGAGGCAATGGCCCTGAGACAAGACACTCGGGAACACCTTGGAAGTCACTGTGGCTATAGCGTAATGAGCAAAGCAGGTAGGAGAAGGAAATGAGGTCTGAGAGCCAACTAGGGAAGGTCCTGTAGGGACTATGGTAGTTATGGTAAGGTATTTAAGTTGTCCAGGTATATAGGCTTATTAAATAAGCCTTTTTGCCTACGAGTTTATTCTTCAAACTTCATGAGGACAAGAACCCACGGGAAGAAAAGTCTGCACCCCATACCCCACGTTTCATAGTTTGTATTTTAGAAAGGTAACCTTCTCTGCTTGGGCGGACTGGGTGGAGAAGACATACTGTATGAATTTTAGCTTGACAATAGTGAATTGGACTAGTTTGTAGCTTAACTGAGTAGTTGTCAGATTGTAGATTTATTCAGAAGGTAGAGAAAGAGGATTTTTCTGAATGATGATTCAGCTGGGAGAAATCCAGAGGAAGTAAAGAGGGTTCTAAGGTATTTTACCTGAACTAAGTGGGTGAAATGTGTTACTATTAACTAAAATTGGAAACGTGGGCAATGGGCAAGCTTCAGATAGACATCAAAATTTGCATTTGTTAAATTGGATATTCCTATTACACATCAAATGTGAGAATTTAAGTTGGCATTTGATTCTGTGAGTCTGGAATTTATGGATTCAAGCTGTATATTTGGAATTCATCATTATAGACATAGTCTTTAAAGAAACGGGGGAGGTAGCCTATTTAGGGAATAGCTGTGTAGAGAGAACTCCAGGACTATGCTATGGGACAGTCCAAAATGTAGAGGGAGAAGATCCAGGAAAAGAGCAAATTGAATGACCTGTGAGTTAGAAAGAAAAGCAGAGGGTGTGTTGTTCTGGAAACTAAGTGAGTAAAGTATCAAGAAGAAGCGAATGAGGCACCCTGTTAAATTCTGTGAATGAAAATTGAGACTTGACTACCGCATTTGAAAATGTTGAGGACCAAGGTAACTCTGATAAAAAGTGGTTTCCGTGGATTAGAACAGACAAAATACTGATTGGGGAGGATTCAAATGTACAATGGGACATGAGGAACTCTGTAAGGTTTGCAATAAGGGAAAACAAGGAGTGGGGGATGGGATTTGAGGTAAAGGGAGGATTTTGAAAGTGTGGAATCTTGGAGGGAAGGATGGGGAGGGTGGGTGGGTGGGAGATAATCAACCAAAGAACTTGTATGCATATGTGCATAACTGACACAGACAATAGGTGATGAAGGCCTGGGGCTGGGGTCAGGGGCAGGCTGGTGGGGTAAAAAAAGGGGACATATGTAATACTTTGAACAATAAAGGTTAAAAAAATAAATTTTTTTTTAACAAGGTGAGTGCTGGAATATATATGATAATTTTTAAAAAGTTCAATCATAAGAATTTTTCAAAAATAGGATTTAAAACAAAGTATTTCTCTTTATGTAAACATATTTGATTCCTTAGTTTGGACAGCAAGTGATTGGATAGCACTGTTGTTTGTCTTTGTAACCTTGGATCAAGTGATACAGGCCGATGCCAGTAGAATTAACCAGAGAAAGCTTAGATGTCCTTTCTGAAACAGACTCTATTAGTTGTTCTGCATTTTGCTTTATTTCATTTCCCAGATTAGCACTCAAACTTAGATAAAAATGTCTTACCTGAAATTACAAGTGGATTATACCTTAAAGAGTATTGATATGCCATTACAAATAGAGTCAATATGTTATTTAATGTACTAATTTTAAGAACTTACAGAATTTCTGTGTAGCAGCATTAAAATAGCATAAAATCCTCTTGTAGCAATAAATAGACACATTTGAATTGATTATAGGTTTCACTGCTAGTATGCATTTGATTTACTAAAAAATCACTTTGGAACAATTTTTTCTTTTTTTAAAAAAAAGCAATAGTCATTTCACAAGGCAATGCATATCATTGCCACATAGAAATTAAATAGATGAAAGAAATTCATAAGATATTAATTTTCAGCGACACATTTAAATATTTCCTTTTATGGAACTTTCACTTCTATTTGTGCTATACCATAGCTGTCAGATCTTTAGTCATAGGTGAAAATGAGGAAAAGAAAATGTTCTAAACATTCTAATCTCAGAATTCAGCCTCCTAAAAATGAATCTTAATTATTTCATTGGTCTATTAGTAACACATAAGTTATGTATATTACATTGATTTTGACACTAAAATAGGATTTGTATTGAAATAAGAATGCTAGATGTCAGTGAATTATATTTGTGTGTGTGTGTGTGTGTGAGAGAGAGAGAGAGAGAGAGAGAGAGAGAGAGATATTTCCAGTGTTTTCTCCTCTAAGAAAACATTTTGTCTTATGGGAACAATGTAATATGAATGTCACATGGTTGTTTCTGCTTGGTTACATTTATTAATTGATGTGTAAACATGGACTACAAGAACAGTGAGGGGATAGGAGTCCTGTGGCTTGGGCATAACGATGAGTGATAAAAAAGCAAACTGTGTTATGGCTGGAACATAAGAACATAGTTAATGAGATACATAATATTAAAAAATATTTCAAATTTACTATTTCATAACTTTCTAGGTGGTGATATGTAATCATTTGAAAGAAATGCTAAGCGTATTTAAATCCAAATTTAAATTAGAATGGGCACCTGAAATTGGTGAAGTGCTAGTTTACTTAACCTAGACATCATTGAAATGACATACCACACTGGCAGCTCATTTTAGATTGGCTGATTACCTTAAAAACCAAAGAACAGGTAATCTATTAGAAGTTAAAGCAGGATGAGAGAGTCAGTTCTAGTGCTCTGTTGCATGCAGTTTAGGGTGAATTAAAATCTAGAAGAGGGATTCTTCCTTCTGATAATCTCCACAATCTGACAACAGACAACACTGCGCTAGTGGTATAGTGGCAATTACTGTCTTGCTCTTCATTGTTGGATCTTTTCTGTTCTTTGCTGATTCTATGAATGGTGACAACAGGAAACTAGTGAATTTTCTTTTTAGAAATACCAGCAATTCTCAGCAAAACTGAAAGGAGTTATGGACTTTATGAAAATCATGATAAATGTCTTCTTAATAAAACTGTTAAAAAATTTAACATGTCATTAGCATGGGCTCATGCACAGATTTGAGAGGGATTGCTCTTCTGTCTTTGGTGGTGCAGTCAAGTTGGATTTGGGACATTTTTGATAGTTCATTATATTTAAGATAAGAAATCATAATCTATATCCTCATACTCATTTGCAAAAATATAGTTTTAAGATAGATGAAAACCATGACATGTAATTTTTTTTTTTTAAAAATCAACAAATGCTTATTGAGAGCCTATTATGTTGAATACAAAAGTACACACATAATACATGTTTTCCGTTCTTTAGATGTTTTTAGGCATATCTGCCTCCTGAGTTCATACTGTTTTATCAGAAGCTGAAGGTAGAGCAATTCAGGACTCACAGTTGAAAGGTTTTGGTTTATTACGACAAAGAGGATTATGATAATTCGATAAATGCCGCCTTTATGATGCCCTTAAGGTGCCATAAAGCAAAAATATATTTCAGAAAAAATGATGTGATAAGATGATCACTTACAGAAGGTCTTCATTTACAGTAGAAATCTCTTTATTCAAGTTTCTGATGGTTAATCATTCACCTTGTACCTATAGGGCACAAAAACAATACAGTCATGCCATAGACCCAAGAGAAAGTCTCTACTATTGGCCTCTTTTCATCTCTTTTGTTTTCTATAGATGCCAGTAGTTATGCTATAAGGTCCTGTAAAGGAGGTGGCTTTGAGATCCAGTTATCCTGTAATTAATAGAAGTAATGAGACCATTTCTAAATTTATTACCACATATCAGCTCATCCCTCTAAGCATGGTTTCTTGGGTATAGAGAAAATGCATTTATTTTTATTTTTTCTTCCTCTTTTGAAGTTAATAGTATGCTACTATTTCATATTACTAATCTGTACTTTCTTCTAGATGTGTAGAACATCAATGAAAATGACAGTTTTTTACTGTAGCAAACACAGAAAATTATCTCACAGAAGAAGTAACATTAGTTTCCTTTCCAAGTGGAATAAGTACTATTGGGAAAACATATTAATACCAAGTTTTAATTATGTATGTATAATTGTGAATAAGACAAGCATTGAAAATTGGAATTATTCAAAAACTAACTGGTCAATACTTTCATATTTCTCCATAAGAGTTCAGTTAATAAACAGCAAAAATGTGTGTTCTTATTCTTCCTTTTTATTTTTCTTATTCACCCTTCAGTGACAATGCTAATCAGCAATGAAATGGCTGAAAGCAAGGAATAGGGCACAAAGGGTTTTCAATAATCCATAAACCAGAAATTCAGCCTCTGAATGCTTATATAAACAGGTTTGCTGAGAAGATATACTTTTAATTTCTCAAAATATTGTTTAGATTCTGAAGATAAAATTTCCTCTTGGCTGCTGAACCTATAAGAGGATTGAAGCTTCCAGGTCACAAAGAGGGATAATACTGTGAAAGACACAGGCAGGGACAGAAGGAAGAATATTATTTTGGGAATAGAATGTCCTTCAAGGTTACTGCAGCTGACAGCTAGGACCCCCATGATTAGCTATTCTGTGTGCCATGGTGATGTTTACAAGAAAATATATAGATTCCGGCTGTACTTTTAAAACACATTAGGTAATTATGTGTACACTGTGCTGGTTTGACATTCCCATCAGTATACATTATTTAATGAGCATCTACATTGTTTAATCCCAGCTGATGCTATATTGTAGACCATCAGGAAGAAATTGAATATTTCACTTTTAGAAAGAAACTGTGACCACACATGACAAAAATAAACACAAAAGTATGGTTAGTGATTAGGTTGGGGTTCATTTGAAGAGAAGTGAGAAGGGGAAGTGATGTGATCTAGGAGAGCTGCATGGTGTCAATATTACTGATTGTGTCCTATGTCCTAAGCTGAGTGGTGGTTCCACAAGTGTTGATTTCATAAATACATCTGAAACTTCGTAATTGAATTGTAAGTAATGATACTAGTATGTGTGCCCATTGCCTCTCCTTACAGTAAAATCCCTTGGTACCTTTCAGTTCCACTTCGGTTAGGGATGGAGGTTTGCCTTTAAGACCCCATCCACCACATAGGATGGCCCAGTCCCCAACATTTCTTGGAGGGGAGGAGAGTGTTTATAATATGCCAGGATCATTCAATGGCAAGGGAGAGAACAATCCAGAATTCTGTGTCCAAGCATGATGCTCTGTGATGGATTCGTCAAGCAAGCTGCTCTCTCTGCTCTTCAGAACCTTGTTCTGGAACCTTTGTTTCTCCTGTAGCAAGGGCAGGGAGTGCCTTTAGGTGCTGAAGTGAGAGAGGAGAGGAGGGAACGTGCAGAGAGAACCATCGGATCAATACCATCAGAGGAAGTTCGGAATAATCCATGTTTTTAATATTTCATAATACAAATATAAAAAAGATAACATGTTACACTTTTGTAATTCATAGTTTGCTAGTATTAACAACTTCTATCGCACCTTTGAGTTCTAAGAAAGTATGACCAATTCTTCTATAAAGTATCCTTGAGGAGTTAATTATTTTCTTGACCTTGCATTGATGTTACTATGTGCTTATAGTAATTAATAATAAAGCTAATCCAAACAACTGATATTGTGATCATTTAATACGGTATCTTTTACTCCAACTCTAAACTAAGATATTCTATTCTGCAGTGATGAGCAAAGAGCTCCTTGCAGCTGATGGACCTTAATGCTGTGGCCCTTGATTGACTTTCCAGTGGAATAGTTCATTTTAATCCATATAAATCAGAAGGAACAAGGAGAAAAGCTTCCACAAAACAACCTCAGCGGCAGAGAAGAGCCTACTTTTTCCAGCCTTATTGAGAGCTAGCTGTCATATAACACTGTGGGACTTTACGGTCTACAGCATTGTGATTTGATATATTTACATATTACAAAATTATTACCACGGTAGCACTAACACCTCCATCCCATCGCATAAAAATTACATTGTTTTGTGGCGAGGACATGTAAGATCTATACTCTTAGCAACTTTCAAGTATATAATACCATATTATTAACTAGAATCACCATATCATATACTAGATTATTAGAACCTTTCTTATAACTGAAAGTTTCTACCTTTTGATTAATCTCTCCAATTCCTCCACCACCCCCAACCCCTAGTAACTATTCTACCCTCTGTTTCTCTGAGGTAAGCTTTTTTTTAGATTCCACATATGAGTGGTATCATAGAATATTTGCCTTCTCTTTCTTATCTGGCTTATTTCACTTAGCACACTGCCCTCAAGGTTCATCCAAGCTATCACAAAGGGCAGGATCTCCTTGTTTCTCGTGGCTGAATAATGGAATATTCTTTATGCATTCATCCTTTGATAGACAGTTTGTTTGTTTGTTTTTATTTTTTATTTTGGCTGTTGTGGATAATGCTGCAGTGAACATGGAGGCGCAGATATCTCTTTGAGTTCCTGATTCCAAGTCCCGGATTTATACCCAGAAGTGGAATTACTGGATCATACTATAGTTCTATTTTAATCCTTTGAGAACCTTCCATACTGTTTTTCATTGTGATTGCACAATTTACATTTCCACCAACAGTGCACAAGTTCACTACACTCTCCCCAGCACTTATCTATTGTCTTTTTTTATATTCTTACCTGAGGATATGTTTTTTTCTTTATATAAATTGATTTTAGTGAGTGGAAGGGAGGGAGAGAGGGAGAATGGGAGGGAGGGAGGGAGAGAAAGAAAGAGAGAGAGAGAGAGAGAGAGAGAGAGAGAGAGAGAAGGAGAGAAGGAGGGAGAGGGGGAGAGAGAAACATCCATAGGTTGTCTCCTGTATGGGAACTCACTGGGGATCAACCTGCAACCTAGGTGTGTGCCCCGACTTGGAATCAAAACTGAAACCATTTGATATATGTGATGATACTCCAACTCTAGATGTGTACTGGTGAGGGCTGTGCCAATCATGGGCAATGGGAATGAAGAGGAGAATTTGCTTAAGAGAGAGACGAAGAAGCTTGCATTCATCAACTCAGTCATGGAGTGAGTGCAGGTGAAAGAACAAGGTCTCACATTATTTTTGAGTGCTGTCTTGAGGGACTGAGTGGATGAGGATGTTAATAATCACCAATACAGGAGTATAGAGGAGAGAAACTGAGCTTGGTTTTAACTAAAAATTATTTTGTCATGACTGCAGTGTCATATCCCAGAGAGCAGCTTCCCAATAATTCCCTTCCAGCCTCATATGGGGAAAAAAGGGCCATTCTCCATAGCCATCAATCCCATTTTAATCTAAAAATGCAAAGTGTTTTTCTTATCATTCTTTTCTAAACTTTTCTTAGATTCAATGTTAATAGTGTCATTTTCTATTTAAAGTGTGAGCCATTTGAAATATTTTTGAGCTACTTTTATTTAGAAAATAATAATCCTACAGCAGCAAGAGCCTTATGGCTTTTAGTTCCTGTGTGCTTATGTATCAATTCATATTATTCTAAATAGTGCTACTGACCTTTTGATGTATATATCTCATTCTCATTTCTTAATGTGAGTTTATTTTTAAAAAAATCAAACTCTGGGTCTAATATGAAAAGACTAACGCTGTTATTTATTTAGCTATTTCCATTTAACATGGAATGATCATTGACAGAATCTTAGTTTACTAAAAGTAAAATAAAAATATGCTAATTTAAATTTTTTGTGAATATTACAAGTAGAATCCCCTTGTGTAAATTATTAAAGTTGCATAGGAGTGTAAAAGCATTTCCATAGAATGTTGTGTGGTTTAGTTACACATTATCTGCAAACATAATTAGCTGAAGGGAAGGAAAATTGTGCTCCTAGGAGGGCAGGAAGCTAAGCCTGCTGTGGGACATGTGCCATTTAGGACTTAGAACACATTAAAGGGATCTTGTTGGCCTTACTTATTTTTTTAAGAGTCTTAGAAGACTACTTCATAGTTAAGGATCTGGGTTCTCAGATAAGAAATGTTTTCAAACACTGATGCGGAGTCTGAAGAATGTGAGAGCAGAAACAGTGTGTCTGCTCATGTGTGAAAACACTGGATGGAATGGCCTGGATCCAGATAAGCCTGTCTTCTTTCCTCCTCGGTGTCTGTTTAGAGCTTTTCCGCTTGTTTTTCTAACCCATACTGTCAGTGCTGAACCTGGTGAAAACAGTTTAAGTACAATCTATTATTAGAGCTTAATTTTGGAATCTTGCTCTTTTTTTTTTTCTTACTAAGGTGATCTATTTGGAAGAGAGCCAAGGGTGGACAGTTGAGTGCAGCACCAGTGGGGAGGAAGGCTTCAGCATTGCTCCATCTTGCTCTCGGGCCCTCTGATGGGTTGTAGAATAGACGAAGGGATAAGACATTTAGCACCGGTGATGGATAACCTGAGTGAGCTGAGTCAGTCAAAACCTGGGATGACTAGTAATTTTTTGTTTCTTAAACAGAGTGGCATATGGTACCAAAAATAGAAGTGCTGGATTTGATATTGGCGTTAGACTGTGTGGATCGTGCCTGGATCACGTTGCCAATCCCTAACTGTGATGTCTCTAGATAAGTAATGAAACTTTTGAGGTCTCAAATTTGCCTGTTCCTGTTTCCTCTCCATCTCATCTGGAACTGGAATAAAATTTAAAATATGGACCTATAGACTCTGCAAATAGCTAGTATTCATACTTACGTGGACTGAACTTGTAATTTAAATATACTTCCCCTCAGGACCCTGGGTCTGAGTTTGCATTAGAGAGTGGGTATCACACCTAAGATCAGATGGGGCTCCCTGTGTACCTCTGTTTCTGAAACATTAATTCAGATTTACAGCTCTGGGGCTTTTTTTTTTTTTAAATTTTGGAGGCCGGGCATTCTTCTTTATTTTATTTTTAATTAAAATGGGGTGACAATGGTTATTAAGATTATAAAACTTTCAAATGTACAGTTTTATGAAACATCAGCTATGGCTTTTCACAACATATACATCACACTTGAACGTCTTTGTTAAAGTAACCGAATTTAATGTTAACTACTTCAAAGATGACATTTCACTCTAAATTTACATGAAATAGACGGCTAGAACATTGTTTTCACTGATGCTGATATTTAGTGGCCACACCCTTTAATTTGAAATAGGTGGATCTTATAATTTATTGCCCCAACTGGGACCCTTTTGAGAGTGGAAATGGCAGTATTAAGATTTCTGCGTGGGTGAAAGGGACAAACTAGGTCTGACTAGAGGCAAACAGGGACAAATAAGGCAGCACTCTCATTGCAAACTCCTATCTGCAGGCATGCGATTAGCTTGCAGTTTGGCGCAGCCACAGCCTCAAAGCTCCCCTGGGCAGATCCTCCTTCACTAGGCAGTGATTCTGACCTAGCAACAGGTTGCTTCCTGCTCTTATCTAGGTCTTTTATGTTGATTAAAGAAATAGACTTAGGTTTTATTTTTGTTTTGCTTTTTAATTACCTAGAGCTTTTTCTTCACAGGCAGCAGGAAAAGGAAAAATAGCTAGGTATAGGTTGGCTTTGTTCACACAAACACATTTAACTGTTTTTTTTAAAATCAGAAATTGGTATCTGTAATCACTGCTTTTATCCTTTTCACATCCATTCTCTCTATCTGCTGTTTGACTGCCGCTCCGAGCAGAACTCATTAGATATTGGCAATCACATCAATTTGCACCTAACTCCAGATGCTGTTTCTTTGGTACTAAATAAAGGACATGTATTTTTACATGGGGTGGGTTGTTCTAGGAAATGTAAAGAGAATTTATAACAAAGATTTAAATTTGCTTGTTTTTTTTTTAATTTTAAAAGGAGAAATCATCAAATAAGTTGTGATTATTTTTATATACAATAGCAGATACTCCAGATAAGAGGGGGATAGCCTTAACAGTTAAAGTGTCAAAATGCATATTTAAAAAAAATAATTATTTTTATTATAAGGGAAAATCAGGAAATACTGTTTTGTGATTTTGCATTGATTATACTATAATCTCCGTGTTATCTGATTTGATTCAAACTCTATTCACTTCTACAGAAATGTGCCCTTCTTCAATCTGGTGTAAAATCCTTAGATTCTATAAAACTTCTCCCCTTTCTCAAGAGTCCAAAGTCCGGTATAACTGAAGAATGATTATGTGATGCCCTGCATTGGCTTCTTACCCTCACACTCTTGCTCTTCCCCTGATAACCTCGTTCATATAAACCTTATCTCCTTTCTTCCCTGCTGGTACCCAGGGTATTACTTTCGATGTTTTCCAGATGTGGGACTGGATTGGAGAGCACCCCCCTCTCACTGTGCTCCCCAGAAGAGTGCAGCCTTTGTCCTTTATTCATCCCTGGTGATTTTCAGACCTGGGCAGACCCTGGTCTTTAGGCCATTTTCAGAAATGATGTAATCCTAGACTTGGACAGTTGGAATATTAGAGGTTATCTATAGCCTTGAGTCCTCCTTTTGATGATGAGCAAATTGAGAGGTTAAGTGACTTGAATGCTGCATAGAAAGGAGTTTTTGAATAGTCTATTAAACATAATTTTTACCAAAAAAGTAACTATAGTCACATCATCAAAGATGTATTAATGTGGGCTATTGGCCAGGAGATAGAAATAGCCCAATTATGTAGAATTGGATAATTGTTTTCATTAAGATAGGATTAGTCCATTTTCCCTGTCTATATTGCTGCGGAGCACTGTAATTAATTCCTTTGAAATCAGCTAATATGTTACATGTAGCTAACCTAATTGTTGGAGAACTATTCCCACAAGCTTCTGGGGGCAGTAAGTGTATATACCATTTTCTAGAACCTCTCCAGGACTTCAGAGCCCTGAAAAGTCTACTCAGATCCATACCCTATTCCCCAAACTACCTACTCCACACTTTTTTCCTCATTCTCTCTCCTTCCTATCCACCTCTTTACCCTTGAAACTAAGGTTGGAACTCGTTTTTGCTAAGATGTAATAAAGTTAATTTTGTTTCTGTCAAACCATGTCATTGCACATATATTTTAATTGCTTGAGAATATGCCAATTTACCCTGTTTTTTATCACTTTTGGACAATTTATTTCAGTGTTCTAAAAAATAAAAAATAAAACAGTGACTGGAACAGAATGAGTTTTCAATAAATATTCATTTACTTTTCTTCTTTTCCCTGTCTTCCCTCAAAACTTCAAAAATACAATAGTTTCATTTAGATAATTGCACATTTTATTTTTGTCTGTTTTGTGCATATTTGCCAAATATCTTTAGGCTGGAATTAATTGATTTTTGTAATTATGTCAAGTGAAGAGGAAAACTGTCTTTGAAAATATGGGTTATTTATATTCTCTTTTTCAAACTCAAATAAAGACATTCGCTGTTTGTTTAACACGATAGAAAACACCTCAAACAATTTTAGTTTTTTTTCATCTTTTTTCTTTTTTGCTTCAGAATGTTCATAAAATAAATGTTTTTTTAGTTACTTTATAAGCTCATAATCTTTCTGCTGCCTGGAGCCATTTTGAGACATAACCCTTCTTTAAGTCATTTTTCAAATTAATGTTATACAATCTCTTCAAATTATATTATTTTCAGATTTTTAAAGTCCATTCTATAAAAATCAATTACCTCCTAATTTAATTTTAAAATAATCATTGATTCTTTTTCTTAACCTCCTAAAATTTACTGTACAAAAATATTAGTTTTGCATGTCCTATGTTTATGTAAACAAATTCTGTAGGGAGAAATTGTGTTTTTATGAGAAAACAAAGGGAGAGAGAGGGAAGTCACAGGGAATTTGTTAAGAATTTCATTCTCTTGGCAGTTTTATATATTGGTACTGATTTACTAATTGTTCTTTTTTTTCAGTTAAACTTGACTTGTCTTCTGGAATTGAGCTATTAATGTGATTTTAATCAATAGAACTTGTTCCACAGGTTTGTAACTGACTAAAGGTCAGTAAATTAGTTGGACATTGGAAATCAAATCAGCACAATTTGTATAGAACCCCAAATGTAAATTCCACTATTTAATTTTAATTTAAAGGTACTTTAAAGAAAAAGCACTTTTATTGAGAATCACGTTATTTGAAATAAAATACAATTGAAGTGATTGTAAAGTGAATAAAGGGATCATTGAACTTGTTTGCCTCGGTGCCACTATCATAAATGTAATAAATAAAAAGTCCCCTTAGTCTGATTTATTTCTCTGTAAAAATTCTGAGGATACTATAGAAGAGAACAAAAGGATAAAGGAGAGAACAAAAGAAAAATGACTAAGTCCATTCTCTGAAATGAGAATTATTTTTAACTTATTCATAATCATATATAAGAACAAATACATTTATAAAGCACTTACAATATGCTAATCATTATTACAGACCCTTTATAGCGATTATCTCATTACATTTCTATAATAACCTAATAAAGCTGGTGTTATCATCATTCCCATTTTGCAGATAAGTTACAGGAACTTTAGCCTTGTTATATTATTTGCCCAACTTTACTCAGCACAGAAATAGAATAGAGTCTGACACCTGTCTTCATTTCTTCCCTTATTAATCATGTCTAGAAAATAGTTGTTGTGTTTGTATCTATTCCATGTGCCCTGTGCTCTTTTTTTCCTCTGATAGCCACTGTGCCAATAAGAAGACAGACTCTGTCTTAACAGCCCTCTCTGATTTTGTAACCACTATGATGAAGGGTAACCCATACATTTTTCACCACATTCTAATATTACTGTAGCCTTGCATTTGATAGAGAAAAAAAAGGGAAGTATCTCTTATAGTGAGTTGTCATTAAAAACACAAAACAAAAAACAACTCAATCCTTGCTTTGTTGGTGCTTTACTGATGACTGTTATTTTGTGTGCCTTTCTCTGAGTCACACAGTGTCAATGGTTAATAAAAAAATAACTAATAGGCTCTGTGTCTACACCTTTGAGTATCTATTCACTTGTCTCCAGTTGGTTATACAAGTACTTGAAGTTCACATAGGCCTTTGTTTCACATTATTCCTAAAAAATTAAGTATTTGTGAGTAGCAGTATTCCTGCCTGCAGTTCTAGATGAGGTTCTGAGCTCTCTCAACCTCTGGCTCCCACGGGAAAACCTGACTCAGGTTTCTGTTTAGAGTAGATCGTGTGCCAGGGAGTAACTATACAGGTGTCACGTATCTTCCATTTTACCTTCTTTCCCACTGAGAGATGGGAGTTGTAAGCTAGCCATGAGTCCTTGGCCAGATCTTTTTCTTAAGCTAGCCCAGCCCATTTGACCAATATTTCTCCTTTATGAAACAAAAACAAGTGAACATTACTTCACAAAAATTATTTTAACGTTAAAAAAACAATTTTTAGAGCATATTTTTTATACTGAAATTTTGTTTTCCTCTAATCCAGCAAACATTTCAAACATTCTGAACATATACACATTTTGATGTTCTTCTTGTGTGTGGAATAGAAGAAAATAAAATTATAATGATTAAAGGACAAAGTGGGGAAAGAAGGACATAGTGCATTTTTACAAGTCATTTTCCTGATTTGTAGCATGATGCACTGTGTTAAGGTAAGGGCTATCATGAAAGAAAAGAAAGGTTACTTTTACCAATTTATTTTAAATGTGATTCTTATATATGTCTACATAGACAGTGATACATGCTCATCCACTTGCAGTTGAGCTGTGCAGAGACAGAGATAGGGAACAATGTCAAATGTAGAATAAGAACAAAAACAAATAATACACAAAAATTTGAGAGGGAGAATGACCTTTATAGAATTCCTCACAGCTGCATGTGGTCCAGGTCTCTGCTGGAACAGGACAAGGGCGGCATCCTGTGCCATGTGAAATGCTCTCTGCAGGAGCACTGATGCAGGGCGAAGTGCAAGAGAGGGACAGATAGGTCAGTTCAGCTAATGTCAGCCAGCTATTCGAGTATCACTCAGTGTGCCAGAGATTTCCTGAATGGGACTTTTTGACGTTTAGCCAGGATGGCTGAATGTAAACATTCAGAAGAAATAAAAGCACAATAAAAGCACTTGCGATTATTAGGAAAATGATGATAATTTTTCTGTTAAATGTGATTACACTTCTACTATATTTGTCTTCACCTCTGATAGCATCTCTGTAATCGTGCCAAGGACACTGATATTTCTTTCACTACAAGGATGGATTGAGTACTACATTTGCTATAGCATAAACTTAGACTTTTCCTTAACTTTATTTTATCTTTTGTTTGTTTTGATAGGTAGTTTTTAACAAAGTATTTTTTATTTATTTTAGAGAGAGAGTAAGGAAGAGGGATAGAGAGATAGACATTGATGCGAGTGAAACATCAATCAACTGCTTCCTGCACGCTCTCCACTAGGGATTGAGCCCACAATCCAGGCATGTGCCCTGATCGGGAATCTATCTGGTGACCTGTTGGTTCATGGGGTCAATGCTCAACCACTGAACCACACTGGCCAGGCTGAAAGGTAGTTTTATGCTAAGAGTCACAAAAAACATAATACAATGTGACCTGGAAAAACAACAGCAAAAAAACCATTTGTTATCATAGGAAACTAAAAGCAACATGTTTTATTTATTATTTGCTGTATATTATTATTTATTTTTAATTGTTTATTATTTATTATCAGAAGTGTATATAAAAAAACGGTACTTTTAGGAATGTGGTTTTCTACCAGAGCCAAAAGTTAGTTAATACTGACTAGAAAATGTTTTTTCTCTCAATATCAATTTGTGACTTTCACATTTCATCTTTGTGTTCTTGCTAACTATTCTTTAGTCATTTGTATTTGAAGCAGAAATAAAAGGAAACTTTACTTGAAGCTGGAATAAATCACCAGATCACATTATTCTTAAAGAATTCCCTCTCTGCATGCTTTTAATCGTGGGTAGAGGTTGGCTTTGTGATGTCTGTGTGTGTCCCGGATAATGGTCATATTTCCCATGTATAGATTTTACTGTATAAGATTGTTAAACCTGAATCATTAATATTCCAAGAGTAAAAATCCTATATGGTTAAGTGTCACAAGTGGGTTAGAACCTACAGTCCCAAATGCTTTTTTTTCTGTAAGCCCTAATTCTCTACAAAGCTAATAGTGTAGTTGTGTCTTCTGGCTTCTTTATTAGTCTTCTCCAAATAAACTTTGGCCTTTATTAGAGAGGGGGAGAAAAGAAAGATGACATCTACACACTTATTTCCTTATTTGTGGGTTTCCAACAATCATGCTGAATTGTATGAAGACAGTTGAATAATATTCATATTTCTCTAGGCTTGCCTTTTCTATATTAGGAATGCATTGACATAGTGCCCTATTGGTTATCAAAAGATAAAACTGGTGGATGAATTTATTATCGGATGTGCTTTTTTTTGCTCATTAAGTCTCATGTTATCTACTTCATAGAGTTGTTAGGTGGTCAAATAAAAAACTACGCGGCGGTAAAAAGGGAGTTCTTACCTTTTGCAACAGCATGGATGGAACTGGAGAGCATTCTGCTAAGTGAAATAAGTCAGTCAGAGAAGGATAAGTATCACATGATCTCACTCATTTGTAGAATATAATAAACAACATAAACTGATGAACAAAAACAGATCCAGAGACAGAGAAGCATCAATCAGACTGTCAAACCTCAGAGGGAAGGTAGGGGAGGGTGGGGGTAAGGGGGAGAGATTAACCAAAGGACTTACATGCTAGCATATAGGTCTAACCAATGGACACAGACAACAGGGGGGTGAGGACATGAGTGCAGGGGATGGGGGGTAATGTGGGGATAAGGACACATATGTAATAACTTAATCAAAAATTAAAAAAATTGTAAAGTCCAATAACATATTAATTATTTTAATATTAACTGCCTTTTTGTGGAATATCTAAATGTTATCAGTTATCTCTTTAATGCTCTGAATATAGAGTGATCAATTAGACAGTTGAAAAAGTCAAAAGCCATCTTCCTGAAGCTTAATTCTAGAGTGGAGACAGGTGATATAGAAATACTGAAAGTATAGTGGGATCTGAAGAAAAAGACAGCAGGGTAAGCAGACAGTGACAGAGGAAATTAATTTAGATTGGTGCTCATTGGCATCATCTCTGAGGAGATGATGTAGAGCAGAGACTAAATTGAAGTGCTTATCTAGGGATACAATATTCCAGAAGTGAGGAAAGGAAAGGAGAGGAGAGAAGATAGAGAAATGTGCTTGGTATGTTTAGGTTCTGGCAAGGATGTTAATGTATCTATAGTGCAGCAAGCAAGGGTGAGTATGGTAGCAGAATAGTTCAAGGAGAAAGAAGATAATTATTTAACTCATTTGGAATCACACATTGCTCCATGATCCTATATAATAAAAGGATATGCAAATTGACCAAATGGCGGAACCACCGGTCGTCATGACATGCACTGACCACCAGGGGCAGGTGCTCAATGCAGGAGCTGCTTCCTGGTGGTCAGTGCGCTACCCCAGGGATGCAGCGCTCAGCCAGAAGTGGATTCATGGCTGGCAAGCGCAGTGGCGGTGGTGGGAGCCTCTCCCGCCTCTGCGGCAGCACTAAGGATGTCCGACTGACGGCTTAGCCATTAGTTGGACATTCCCCGAGGGCTGCGAGGGGGCACAGGCCAGGCTGAGGACCCCCCCCCACCCCCGCCCAATGAATGAATTTCGATCACTGGGCTTCTAGTAGTGGTATACAATCTCACTACCATTTAAAATGTTTAAGTTTTTCAATGGAGAGATGCACTAAGCTCCATTTGGCTGTCAGAAACCTTTCTGTGGGCACCATGGCAACATGAGAGGGGATCCCGTTATCTAAAGGCAGTGCTTGCTGCTGTTGGAACCATCTCACCCCACACCCTCACTCCAGTTTGCACCAGGGTTCTTGTTATTTTAGGATTGTATGGATCAAAAGCAACCAGATTTTTAGGAAAGAAAGATTGTATTTTGTGGAGAATGGTACAGGAACCCTGGAGCCAGGGAATGAGGCACAGTACCCCTTCAGAGGTGTTTTCCTCATTTGGAGGGGTTCCTTAGCAGCAGTAACAAGAGTACCTATGTGTGTCACCTTACACTGAGCATTCACAAGGCACAGACTTGTTAGTTGGGTACCCTCTACCCATGTGGCAGTATTCAAAGGTAGAGTTGATATGATTTCAAGAATTCTCCTTCCCACCCTGCCTCTTTCTAAGAGAGAAGAGCTCTTAGACAAATGTTTAGTTATGGAGACTGTATTTGGAAATTGCATATTCATTATTTTTTCTGACTAATCCCAAAAAAAGGATTCTTTATATATATAATTGTTTTTCACAAGAGAAATAATATAAACTCAAGTTTAAACTGAAATCTAGGAATTCAGAAGAGAGACTTGCTAATATTAGGCTTTGCAGAATGGAAAGCAACAATAGGATATTAAATGTGTTGTTTAGTATTGAATTGAAATGTGTGAGTAAAGAGTGGAGCAAAAATGCTACATAGATGCACGTGTTTCTGATAGAGAGCTCAGACATGCAGGCTGCTGACAGACTACTTTGATGCTATCAGAAACGTTGCACTTAGCTTATAAATTACCATTGCACTTATAAATTACATATTGCAAAAAAAAAATTCTAACTACGATAAGTGGAATTGTGAATAAATTCTAATTTTTTTCAAGCTCATATTCTCAGAGTATCCCAATTAGGACATGTACATTTCTAGGAAAATGAAGTCTATGCCTTAACACTATGCATGGGGACTCCTTTCACTCAGCAAGATTTATTGCACACATTTTTATTGAGCAATTACTACTCTATGCAAGGCCTGTATTACTCACTATAGAGGTACTTCACAGAATTAAATGATAGGGTTTGTGCTTAACTTACAGCACATAGGAGTTTATAATGTGTACAAGCAACTATTGCAAGACCCAGCCCATGCTATTTCAGTTATTACTCCTCAGAGATGTGTTAGACTGACCTGTAAACATTTATGAAGAAATCTTTGAAAAATGGTTTAAATTTATTTAATTTCTTACACAATCTTTTTATTGGTTAAAAAAAAATAAGACTAGAAAACATGTGCCCACCACACTAGTACTAATTGAATAAGCAGTCTGAAATTTAGATAATAGAGGTAAAATTAAAATTAGAATACTTAGCCCAAACTGTCCTGATTTAGAGTTAGCTGAGCATGTATCTCTCTCCCCTAATATTTGTGTAACTCCAGAGGGATGAGAATGTACCTTACATATCTTGTTCCCATAATGACTACCAGTTAATAGCTCAATAGCTGACACTATTTCTATATAAAATAGTAGAAATTGCTAGTGTAAAGAAATCAGAAGCTATTAAGCCAGAATGAAATAAAAAAAGATCCTGGTTTATGTAACAATGTAATTCTCTGTATTTTAATCTGTACAGTGGAATTAATAGTTCTTATTTCATTGGAACTTTTTGGCTTAATTTAAATTAGATATATGTATGAATATAACACACACTATGAGGCAGGAACACTTAATGCTTGATTTCTCAGCGTCTGTTTCCCCCTATGCCTTCCCAGTAGCTGCTCATTTCACTGCGGATATCTATGGACATTGCAGTACTAGGAGTAAAGCATGTGCTCAGGCTGAACCCATTGGTGCATTCAGTCTTCCTGCTCATGGTAATTGTGAGGGGTAGACAAATGACCTAACCTGGCCCAATTAGAGAGTCTCAGGACTCATGCTTGGGACTTAAAAACTTGAACAAAGGTTTTGCCACTTTCTATAATGGTAATGTATGTGGATGAGAAACCTTGAACTTCTGTAGCTATCTTAGCTCCCAGCCTAGAGATTAAGCCAGCAATCAGAGCAGAGCCAAGGGAATTGCAGAAAAATAGAGCCAAGCCTTGGTGAACCTTTTGATTAAATTGTGCCTGCAGCCTGCTCTTTACTTACACTTTCCATTTTGTGAGGCAACAGTTTCCTGTTTGAAGTGGATTTAGATTTTCCTATTTATTCCATAATATATTTCTTATTTATTGATTATAGGTAATCAATGAGTCTTGGCTTCATGACCCATTGAGCAGTTGATTACTACACTGGAAAGGGTCACATTCCTTATGACCTTTTATCTTTATGTTTGAAGGAACTACAGCCTAAGAAAAATTATGTCTATAATCTCAGTTCCAATTAACACGAAACCGCACACTTTGCAGAATGAGAGTAGAATATTATGAGGTTTGGCATGAAGTTACTGTCGCCTTGCTGTTTGGAATCCCAGCTCTATCTACTATAAGTAATGTGACCTACAGAAATTTGTTTGACATGTCTGAACCTACTTTTTCATCCCAAAGAAAAGAGTAAGTGTATTTTACTATAGGCTTACTCTTAAAGAAGATAATCCTGCAAAGCACCAAGAGCTTTGCCCAGCACAGCATAAGCACTTAGTAATTATTCATCATTATTATGATCATTTTATTCTGCTTTCAGTCTGACTTCGGGGGAGGGTTCTATTAGGGAGTTATTTAATCTCCATTATGAATTTCAGGATTAAACCAAAAATCATTTTGTTATGAGTAAGTCACTGCATTTCTAATTTGAATCACTTTTTCTTATGCAACTAAAAGAAGGCTGAGTATGTGATAAAAGGTTTGTTATACAATTATTGGGGAATATTGCCCTCAAATTTGAAAAGATGAGCTAGCTGTAGAGAGGGATAGTTTCATGCCTAGGCTTGAATGGTCATAAAAAGCCAAATGCCAAATTTTATACATGTGTATAGAATGTATTTTAAAGTTGTACTCTGAGTGATTGGTTCTAACAATTGGTTTCTCTAATATGTGTAGAAGGCTATAATGTAGTAGGCTTCAAAGAGTTGTGGTAGTCCATGGGAGAAATATCAGACCTCGATCAACTTATTTTATGAGAGCAAAATTCACATGTGTACACTGAAAAATGAAAAGTATAAAAAAATCACAAAAATAAATTAAATTGATTATATTATTCAATCATAAATATAATGTATGGCCTTCATCTTTGTTATACACAAACACAAACATTTTATTTTTGTTAATGTCTGTATTGTATAGGCAACACATGTGCACATGTACATGTTTATTTAAGAGTAATTTGGAGTCCTGGATTGATGTGTATTAAATAATTCTTCTTAGATGTTACAAAGATACACTAATTTTGGTATGTTTAGAAATGAAATTCTTCCCTTACTTCTCCACACACTGCTTCTGTATGATGTCTCTTTCACTGTGAGGTATCCCTGTCATTTGGGAAAGCCAGAACCCCTGGAGTAATGCTTAATGTCTCCTGTAATCTCTATTCCTATAAGCGGTCAAACACAAATCCTATTATTTCTGCTTCCTAAATATCTCAAATCAATCCATTTCTCTCAATCTCTATACTACTCTCTAGCTCAAGAGCCCATCATCGCTTCTTCAACTATTGCAATAACCCTACAACCTGAACACTTGTATATTCTACCCTCACTAATATATAATTCTCAGAGTAATTTAGTAATATTTAAAACATAAAATAGTACCAGATCTCTAATAAGCTTAAATACTTTGTTACTGTATGACTTCCCATGAGACTTAGGAGTCTTAAGACAAAACAAAAAATCTTTAGTAGTACACCCAACTGGCATGGCTCAGTGATTGATCGTCGAAGCAGGAGGTCAGTTTGATTCCTGGTCTGGGCACATACCCCGTGGGCTTGATCCCCAGTGTAGGGCATGCAGGAGGTAGCCAATCAATGATTCTCTCTCATCATTGATGTTTCTCTCTCTCTCTCTCCCCTCCCTGAAAAAAAACAACTTATTAATAAAAAAAGAAGTGCATTGTTAGAAAAACAAAAACAACTTTAGTGTGACTTTTAAGGCTCTGGGTTTTTAGACCTCTACCTCCTCATCAACCTTTGTTCCCCAAACCAGGTTGACCTTCCATGTATACAAATGTGCTGTGATCCTTCTTCCTCAGCCATTTAATTTGCTGCTTCCATTATAGATTACTCTGCCAGCTTCGCCCACCATCATGCCTCGCCTTTCTAAGTAATGCTATTTCCTCAGTGAAGTCTTTTTGGCTCTACAGACCAAGTCAAATCTCTCATCTTTCCATCACCTTATTCTTCACAGCATTTATCCCAATAGAAATTAAAATGTGGTGATTTTATACTTTAAGTATATATGTCTTGTATTGTTGTATACTTCACAGGGTCAGAGACTATATTTCATTTTGTTGGAGCCATATTTCCATTGTGTAGCATGGACTTTGTGTGTAAGACTATACTAGTACACAATATTTAGTACCTTTATTATGTCAGAAACTCTGTCCGGTCTTTTCTAAAATAATGTTTTTAATTTCTCTGTTATTCTACTGTGAAGATAGAAGACAATTTATTTTGCCATGCCCTGTTATTAGAGTTTTACATTATTTTTATTGTTTACTCTTATAAATAATGTAACTAATTCAGGAATTCACAGAATTGTGGGCATTATTGGTCAAGTTCCCTAGACACAAAACCTGAGATGGGGATTACTGTGCAAGTAATTTATTGTGGAATTCTCTCAGAAGGAAGTGAACATAGAATAAGGTACAGGTAGGATCTAGGCAAAGAAATGGTGCCATAAGTCTATCCTTTGCCTGATCCCATAGGGGTCTCTGGAATGAAATTCTATCACAGAAGTTGTTAGATCTGAAAACCAGAGACCTGAACTGTTATACCCATTAGTCCTTAGCCTTGAACTGCCTCTGTGTGCGTGCATGTGCTTGTGCGTGTGTGTGTGTTTGTGTGTGTGTGTAAGTACACAAGTGTGAACCTGTAGGGCCTGGATTGTAAAGGGGATCTAGGCAAGGCACGGACATCATCTGGTACAGGGAAGGTCGCTGGAGGTTGAATGGAGGAGGCCTCAAGTATTAAGTATGATTTTGATATATAACCTGTAGGAAAAGCATGTTCTTAGGAGGAGGAACGAAACAAAATTAGGAAAGTGCTGAACATGTTTTTTGTGCAAATGAGCTATTTGTTTTAAATAAAATAAAGGCTAAGTGAGGAGTGGATATTTAGAGATAAAAATGGATTGGATCTACTATATCCCAACAGACCTTAAAATGGAGCTGGTGTAAAACAGACATTGTTCAATGAAGAGATTTCATTCAACAGATACATTTGTATTCTCTTGAGTTAATTTTAAAGGTCTGAAAATCTAAAAATAGAAAGAACTTTACTGCTGAGGAGCAACATTTTACTTTGCTCTGCTCTGTTGACTGTTATGTTAGTTTTGGTAAGCACAAAATTGTAAGATATTGTACTTGGTGTTGAGAAACTGACAAGATATGAAAACACAAACACACACACAAAAGTATTTCACATTCCACCTCACCCCTCCCTCTTAGGTTTGTGAATGTATCATATGAGGGAAGATTATCCTAAAACAGCTCCCTTTTATGTTTTTATTTTTATTTATTTATTTATTTATTTATTTATTTATTTATTTATTTTTAAAATATTTTTATTGAGTTCAGAGAGGAAGGGAGAGGGAGAGAGTGTTAGAAACATGAATGATGAGAGAGAATCATTGATCAGCTGCCTCCTACATGCCCCACACTGGGGATTGAGCCTGCAACCTGGGCATGTGCCCTGACTGGGAATTGAGCCATGACCTCCTGGTTCATAGGTTGATGCTCAACCACTGAGCCACACCAGCGGGGCTCACTTTCATGTTTTTAGATGCTATAAAAAGAATTGGGAAATTTTTTTTTAAGAAAATGCCATGAAAAGCAGTGTCATGAAAACTAGATAAGGATTTGTGTACATGTAGAAAATTGTGAGTCCATAAACATTATTGAAATCTTCAAAGAAATCTTGCAGTGTACCATGATTACTGAGTCATAAACATAATATTTACTTTTCCTCAGTTTAATTTCCCTCATTTGTAAAATGCTTGTTAACTACCTTTTTACCTTATAGAGGGGGTGGCAATTCAAAGTTAATGAGTTAATGTCTACAGAGGCTTTTTGAGGCCTTTAGATGGAAGATACAATATAAATCCAAATATTAAACTAAGTGTGAAATATTCTAATTACTTCCCATTGCCACAGGGACATTATTGCAGATTTATACCTAACTCTGAAATACCTGGCACAATTGGTATATAAGACAGCATAATTTTAGGTGAACTATTATAATTCTGTGGTCATTACCATGTATCAAAAATAATAGTTAAAGTGTATGTGTTACATTTATATACTCAGCAATTGATATATAAATGTAACACACTTCCCATTATATATTTGTTGATATAAAAATATTAAAATAATTTATAATGCTGATCCATTATGCTCTATTATCTATGTTGCTACCAGAATTGTTTTCTGATATAAAGCTTGAGGAAAAAAATGGGAAGGTTTTTAAAGAGTTGGAAAGATCAGATATTATGCTTAGCATATTGGCTTTAAAACTAAAACAGATATCTGCTAAGTATCCTATGATAGTAAAGGAAGAAAATGGTTACTACAGTGATATTCTTATATAATAATAGTGCTACCATTTATTGACTATATATATTTTCCAGGCATGGGGCTCATCATATTTCATACATATCCTCATAATAGCTGTGAAATGGAGATGGAACTCTGGAATTTAAACCTGAAGAAAAGGAGGCAAAACACAAAGCAAGTAATTAGCTAGCTCAAGGTCATAGAGCTACTTGGAGGTGAAGTCAGGAATTAAAGTCACGTCTTGTGTCTCCTGAGTATATTATTGAGCCCCTGGGCAACATTAAATTTCTAAAATACTACCTTTTCAATATTCCGCCTGTTTTAGTATTATGGATTCTACTGAATCTAGAATATATATATATATATATATCAAGATAATTTTAATAACAAAATGAAACATGAAGGAGTTCTCTGTAGAAGCAGAGGTCTTCTTTGCCAATTTTTTCTACATGAACTGCTTTTCTGGTTTCTCGCCAAACCAATAAGCATAAACACTGAAAGTGCAAAGAATCCAATAAACAAAGCTCATTTTTGTTAGGCTTATGTTGGAAAACACATAGCTAAGGATGCAGCACAAGTAAACTAGGTTTAAGAAAGGCACTGTTTCAAACTGGGATATAAATTTTTTATATGCATTATCTACAAAGTAGACAATTTTTTCTTAAAAGGAACAGCTATGGGGGTGGGGTTTGGGTGGTGTGGGGGAGATAGAGGAATTGAGCTAAAAAGACAAAGAGAAAAAAGCTCAAGGACAGGGACAATAGTGTGGTGATTGCGGGTTTGGGGGAGGGTGAGGGGAATAAATGGTGATGGAAAGAGACTTGCTTTTGGGCGGTGAACACACAATACAAAGTACAAATGATGTTCTGTGGAATTATGCAACCTGAAACCTGTATAATTTTGTTAACCAGTGTTACTCCAATAAATTCAATTAAAAGGAACAAAAATACAGGAACTTTTAAGATGAACAATAAAAAAACACAATTTAAAAAAGTATAACGTGTTAACGTAAAAAAAACCATTGAAACCTGTAAAGAATTTTTGTGAGTTTATTTGAGCCAAACTGTCGACATATGCCGGGAAGCAGAACCTCAATGAATTGAGATAGTGCTCCGGAGAATGGCAGGGTTACATTCGTATTTATACATGAAATTCATTGGTGACAGATTTAAGGAGGTGGGATTAAGCGAAGCGGGGAAACCTCTGTGATAGGATAAAAAGTAAAATGATGGACACATACTTAGGTGGGTGCAGGATCAATTAACATGATAATGAAGGAATTTGTAGTATCTGCCCTGGCGCCCAGAACATTTGGTTATGCCCCAGGGGTTCCAGAAAAAGGGAAGTTACAAGTTACCCAGACACTTCAAAGGAATGTTATCTTAGAGGCAAAAAGGCAAATGGGCTCAGTAAGGATCAAAGTTGATCTTGTCAGTGAAGATACTGGCTTAGGACATAACTGCCCACCATAACTGCTTTTAGTCAAAGTTTAATTTCAGACCATCCTTTGTGGTTACTTTAGGTCTCTGAGTCTGCTAGGCTGCCACGCAGGCCTTCCCTGAGCTTGTCAGGTCAGCATGTGGCCCCTTTCGTCCACAAACGTAATGCTATTCCTTGTGAAAATTCAGATAAATTATAAATCTAGTTTAGAAATTGCGTCTCCTTTTATTCTTTCTTTCCATCATATTATCCACTGTCTTCCTCACACATTCAGCATTCATGTAAATCACATTTTGGGAACAATAAAATTAAGTCTTATACTTACTACCCTCCACACCCCCGAGCCCATTCGCATTTTCCAGCATGAGCGTCCAGAAGCAAGTAGAATAATGTGAATCCCTCGAGTGGTTCAGTGGTGTAGTAACAATGTCCAAACTTTTTGAAATTCTTTCTTATGCACAAAGCCCTTCTTACCATGACAGCTGCTTAATTCCTGCATTTATCTCTTGCAAATCTAAGATATTCTCCCTGATCTTTGACTCAACCAGTAGAAGTGAAACAGGAATTTTGAGAGGTGAAAAAGACAGGTTGTAGGAGATTTTAGAAATTAAGGGGACCATGGAGGAAGCACAGGGGTGCAGAGCAGCAGAAGGTATATTTCCATAGAATAGGGAAGCTGAAAAGCTGCAACAGGTACATTTCCATAGAATGAGGGAGCTGGGAACAGCAAAAGGTCTATATTTACAAAATAAAGACAAGGAAGCACCTCATCCAGAAGAAGAAGAAACCCCAAAGGCAATAGGAAAACAATAAGGAAGGAGTGGAGAGGAGGAGGAGAACTTTACATGTCCCATTTGAGCCTAGGAGTTACTGTAGTAACCAGTCTAGGGGAATAGTGACCAATCAGAGGGGATATCAAGGCCCCAGGACCTGCAGCATTTATAAGCCATAGGGAAAAAGAACTCAGTGGGACCTTTCCCCCCTCCCTACGTGGGAGGGGGAGTCCATTCTGCGGAACTCTTTCCCTCTCCCCATGTGGGAGTCTGCAGTTGTTCTTCACTAAATCTCCACCTTTGCTGTACTACTCTCTGTCCATAGACTTATTCTTCCACTCCGGCGGACAAAGAATCCGGTTCCAGTCCAAAAATTCTGTTTCAGAAGTGTGACCTGCTGGTTTATTTCTTTGTGCCTTTGAACATGTTGTTTTCTGTACCTCACATACTTCAAGCTTCAACTCAAAGAAAATTCCTCTATGAAGTGTTCCTGTCCTCCTCCAACAGAGAAAGATAGTTGTCCCTTCGTAGACATGCACAATGGCATATCTTAGATACCCTTTGTTTGCTATTTTGCATTACAATTTTTATTCACTGTGTTGCATTGCAGTTAGTTACTTACCAGTCTCTTTTCTATTATATTATTGTCAGCTGCTAACGTCTGTGCCTGTGGCTTATTTGTCTTGTTTATCATGACTGGCACAGTGCAGAATAATGTACAGAAAGTTAAAATGGGCTTGTCTGTCTCAGGGTTTGTACTGAGGCCACAAAGCAGAGAATAATATGTGTCAAGTATTTTAGACTGTCTGTGCAAGCTTGCACGGGGGGTTCTTAAAGCCACTTTGTGCCCATATTTGTGATAAGTACTGAATGAATAAGTACATGAGCATGGTGACTTCCAACAGACGATTGCTTCAATGTAAGCTCATGTCCTTTTTTATTTTCTTTGCTGTATGTGACTTATATATCCCTTGGAATTTTTTCAGTTCAGATGGGAGCGGCTCATCAGTCCACCCATACACGGCAGTTCCTACCTCTCATTGCTTCTGTCACTGCCACATTATGTCATCATTGACAGTGAACCCCATATGTTCCGGAGTGTTCTGTCTACTGTGGCTCCCTTGCTGTTTAGATTCCTGCACAGAAGAGATGGCAGCTCACAGTTGATTTTTCTAAAGCTTCAGTGTTATTTTTATGTTCATATGCTCAGCTATTTCTCTGAAAAGTGACGCCACTAAAAAGCCAAAAAGGGCTTCTACACCCATCCGCAACCTGCTACAACCTTGCATCCCCACACCCCTCCATCACCTCACTCCAACGGATTTTTCTTTTGGGGACTTTTGAGCCCTTGTCAACAGTTAGCCCTCCATCTGGATCATGTTATTTAGGGATATCTTGGGGCCTCAATTGCACCGATTTTTAAAATGCTTAACTTTAAAGGCCTTTGGGAAGGATTTAGGTTCTCCACTCATTACTCTGAGGAGAAGGCTTGACTTTATAACAATGTACTCACCTTTTGCCTGGGGCATATCCTTGACATACAAAGGACTTATGACAGGGATACTTTTTGAGATACCAGAGGTCCAGTTGTACCTTCTGCCAAGGCAGTGGGTGAATGCCTGCCTATATTTGCACAAGTAACAGGAAATGAGCTCTCCAAGGCTACTTTTCAGGTTTATCTTGACACAGTGCAATTGAGAGCTTCTTGCATCTTATCAGTAAAAACTTGATTTAAGAACAAAGGAAAAATTTTCACTCCAAAATCATAATTGCCAATATTTGAATTATTTATTTGACAACATTAGCAAATGATGTGTGACATATATAATGGTGAAATATGAGTTTAGGGATCTATTTTAAGAAGTAGTTTAGTTATTGCCAAGTACCTGGTAAGAATCTAGTGTGGGAACCATACAAAATTATCCTCATCTCTACTACAAGTAAACACTTGAGAATCAAGATTTATCTGTTAGACTCCTATGGATAAAATGATGAAACAGGAATTTTAGGGGTAAAATAGGATAGGTTTAGGCAGTTTTAGAAATTAAGGGGACCATGGAAGAAGCACAGGGCAGCAGAGCAGCAGAAGTATATTTCCATAGAAATAGAGAACTGGGAACAGCAAAAGGTCTATATTTACAAAATAAAGGGAAGGAAGCCCTTCATCCAGAAGAAAAAGAAGAAAATCCAAAGGGAATAGAAAAACAATAAGGAAGGAGTGGAGAGGGGGAGGAGAACTTCACATGTCCCATTTGAGCCTAGGAGTTACTATAGTCACCAGTCTAAGGGAATAGTGACCAATCAGAGGGAATATCAAGGCACCAGGATCTGTAGCCTTTATAAGCCATAGGGGAAAGGAACTCAGTGGGACTCTTCCTCCTCCCTATATGGGAATCTGCTCTGTGGTACTCTTTCTCCCTCCCCACGTGGGAGTCTGTGCTGTGAGTATCTTTCCCTCTCCCCAAGTAGGAGTCTGAACTTGTTCTGCAATAAATCTCCACGTTTGCTATACCACTTTCTGTCCATAGATTCATTCTTCGATTCAGGCGGACAAAGAATCCGGATTCCAGTCCAAAAATTCTGTATCAAAGAGATTTTGGATATTTCTTTTTAACATTTGACTTTATATAACAACTTGAAGAATATAAAAATAGTCATTATACTGTGCCAGATATTATTTATATTTTTACTGAGTAATAAAAGGTACTTATTGGGTAATTCATTAATTTAACAGATATTTGTGGTGTGCCTGTAGCACAGTGCTGGGCACTTTGGATTAAAAAAATTTACAAAATAGATAATGTAACTGCCATGAGGGAGCTTACATACTAGTTTGGGAGATACACACACACACACACACACACACACACACGCACACACATTTTTTTTCTCAAAGTGGGCAAGTGAATAAGTGAGTGCACACATGGAAACTCAGATGACATTCCTTTAGAAAACATAGTGTCTCAAATAAGTTAGCTAACTGGCTAGGCTGCATTTTGGAACTTAAAAATAAATATCTCAGCTTATGATGTGACTATAATGAGGGCTTGTATACTCTATATATACTTGCATATTTTATGATGTGTATAGTGTGTGTAATAGTACCAGATAAAAAATGAGTTGAGATAAAAAGAAAAAAAGCTTAAAATGTTAAATAAAATGTAAAAGTTAGATAATATATCGAAATGTAAAAAAATCAGTAAATAAAAGTCCCAAGAAAGCATAGATTTGTGCTGTGTAAATTTAAAAAGTGAGACCATGAATTCAGAGGGTACAATCACTTTATCTTGAAAGGTTTATTGAAGGAAGAGGGACATGAGGCTGAAGAGTCCATAAATTTAGTGAGGTCAGTGATCTCATCAATGGTTCATTTGAGTAAAAGTGTTTAGAAGCAATAGTTTTACATTATAATGCTAGAACTTTTGGGTGGATTTATTCATAATCAATGGATATCTATAAAAGGGTCTTCTTGAAAGAAAAGTCATTAAATAAAATCTGATAATTCAATTAAGATTCAAGTATGAGTGTTCATTCATAGATCTCTTTTGCAAACAACAATTTGGGTAGAAGGAGTTTTAAGTAACATCATAAAGTTTACTGATTGTTGCTAAAAATGAAATGCATACAGACCTTCAGGCAATTTGTACATTGAAAGATGCCTTAAAATATTTGAAAATTGGCAGCTGCTTACAAATATACTAATGCCAGTGATAGTGCTATATTCTCTTGTTCCTAAGTTATATCCTGGAAATTAATTGATTGCCTATAGACAGAAAAGAATCTTTGTCTCTTGGGTTCACTAAGTATGCCATGGATGATATCATAGGCAAAACTGTCATGATGTAATAGCCATTCAGTAAATATATTTGTTAAATAAGTAAAAAGTATTTGAAGAAAACCTATTTCACATATTTCCCTGTAGTATTGCAAGAATAAATTTAATTTATTATCATTGCTTATTTTTGTTTATCAAATTTTCAAATTTACTTTTCCTCTGCTATTTAGGCTTTGTCTGTTTTTTAATTTTTTTGTAAAACTTTATCTTTTCTGTAACTTTCAAAATGGTGACAAAGTTTACAACTGGAAAAGTTCAACCTAATCAACCTCTGCATGTGTGTATTTCTATAAATGTTTAATATAACAACTATTATTGTATGTATGTGTATCTATATGTATATACTAGAGGCCCAGTGCACGGATTTGTGCACTGGTGGGGGGGCGGGCCTGCAGGGATCGGCCTGTGTGGGAGTGCACTTATCCCAGTCACTCGAGCGGCTGTGGACCCGCCCTCTGAGTGGCTGCTCCCACTGTGGGAGCACACTGACCAACAGGGGTCAGCTCCTGCATTGAGCATTTGTCCCCTGCTGGTCAGTTCACGTCATAGTGACTGGTCAACTGGTTGTTCTTGTTGTTCTACCCTTCGATTGCTAGGCTTTTATATATATAGATAGTGTATGTACACTATATTCACATTATAAATATACACATTATATTTAAAGAGAGAATACAACACCTCATATAGTCACATCATAATCAGAGATATTTTTTAGAAAGTTTGAAAATGAGGCCAGGCCAACTAGCTAATTTATTTGAGATGCTGTGTTTTCCATAGGAGTGTCAACTGAGTTTTCTTAGGTACACTTATTCACCTGCCCACTTTGAAAAAAAAAATGTTTTGTGCCTACTGTATGTAAGAGAAAATATTTAGAGTATGAAATTAATTGTGGACTACTGTGAATGGAATTATAAAGTTTCAACTGTTTTCCTTGACCTGTTTTGATGTATCTTACATTATTATTTTTTCCCTTGAATTCCTAAGATTGGCTTCTGTTCAGGTTATCTCTTGCTGTGAAACTTCTCTCTCCCTAAATGTTAGTGACTCACAATGAGAACAGCACTTATTTTGCTCAAAAATCTGTGTTGGAGCCCTGGCTGGTTGGCAAGCAGACTGAAGGGTCCGAGGTTCGATTCCGGTCAAGGGCATGTACCTTGGTTGCAGGCACATCTCCAGCAGGGATTGTGCAGGAGGCAGATGACTGATGCTTCTCTCTCATCAATGTTACTAACTCTCTATCTCTCTCCCTTCCTCTCTGTAAAAAATCAATAAAATATATATATTTTTTAAAAAAGAATCTGTGTTGGACATGGCTTGACAGGGGCAGTTTATTTCTTCTCTACTTAGAGTCACCAGGAACAGTGCAAAGCCTGGGGGCTGGAATCTCTCCCACCCCAGCTTTACTGAGGTATAAAGGATATATGAAATGGTATTTAAAGTGTACAGTGTGATGATGTTATCTACATATACTTTGTGAAATTATTACAACAATTAAGTTAACACATATATCATCTCACATAGTTAACATTTTGTGTGAATGTGTGGCGTGTGTGTGTGTGGTGAGAATGCTGAAGATGTACTTTCCTGAAAAATTTCGAGTATGTAATAAAGCATTATTAACTACAGTCACCCTGTTGTACATTAGGTCCCCAGAACTCATTCATCTTATAGCTGAAGTTGTTTTAGCCTGTTGCTAGCATTGCCCCATTTTCTCCATTCCCCAACCCCTTGTAACCACCATTCTATTATTTTCCTGTCAGTTTGAATTTCTTTTAGTCCACATGTAAGGAAGATCATATACAGTATTAGTCTTTCTCTGTCTGACTTATTTTGTTAATAGAAAGTACTCACACTACCTATGAAGTTATATAGTGTTTTGTTAAAAGTAGGTTTTAATTAACTATAAATGTATATTGAAAATTCAAGGACAACTACTAAAGATAAAAAAGAAAAATAATAAATTATATGCTAAGAAAGGAAAGCAATAGCATCATAAAAAATTCTCAAAATCATAACAGATAAAAAACAGAAAAAGGAATAGAGAATAAGGGCAGCAAATAGAAAAGTATAAAAATTAATGGTAGATACTAATTCAACTATATCATTAACCACTTTGAATATCAATCATCTGAATGATCCAATTAAAAACAGAAATGTCAGAGTGGACCCAAAACAAGAACCAACTATATGTTGTCAGAGTTAACCTATTTAATGTTTTATTGAATTATTTTATTTTATTTTATTTTTTAGAGAGAAAGACAGAGGAATAGAGATATAGAAACATTGATTAGAGAGAACCATCAATCGGCTGCCTTCTGCACACCCCCTACAGGGGATTGAGCCCCCAAACCAGGCCTATACCCTGAATGGAATTGAACCATAATCTCTTGGTTCCTGGGTCAGCACTCAACCATGGAGCTACACTGGTTGGGCAGAAGTGACCTACTTTAAATATAAAGACATAGATTAAGAGTACATGGTTGGAGAAAAATATTCCATATTACTACTAATTAAAAGAAGTCAGTGGTAGATATATTATTTGCAGACAGAGCTGACTTCAATGCCAAAAAAGTTATCAGGATAAACGATGGCATACATAATCATAGAGGGTTAGTTGTCAGAGAAGACATAGCAATCCTTAATGTGCTTAATCCTCACAACAGAGTGACAAACTATGTGAGCAAAACCTACAGTAATTGGAAAGAGAATGGATGACTCTACTATGATAGTTGGAGACTCCAACACCCCTGTCACAGAAATGGAGACATGGCATGGAGAACATAGTGCAGAAGAAAGGTAAACTCAACAGCTCGATCCATCAACTGAATAGAATCCATATCATCCAACAACAGCAGAATAAATATTCTTCTCAAGCACATTCCGTGTCATAAAACACATCTTAACACATGTAAAAGAATATGAATCATAATATCTGCTCTCAGACCACAATGGAATTAAATTAGAATAACATAAAGAAAATTGGAAAATCCCAAAATAGGTGTTGACTAAACAACACACTTCTGGCTAACACATAAGTCAAAGAAGTCTCAACAAATTAAAAAAAAAATATTTTAAACGAAATGAAGATGAAAACAAATTATCAAAATTTGAGTGATATAGCACAAGTAATACTTAGAAGAAAATTTATAGCATTGAATGCATACATTAGGAAAGAAGAAAGTTCTAAAATAAATAATTTATAATAGGTAATTTGGGAAACAAACAGAGAGAGAACAGATTAAATCCAAAGTAAGCATAAGAAATAACACTTAGAGCATAAATAAATCAAATTGAAAATAAGAAATCTATAGAGAATACTAATGAAACCAGATCCTATTTCTTTGAAAAGATAAATAAAATTGATATCTCAAGCCAGCATAACTAAGAAAAAAGGAGAGAGGACACAAATTATTAGTATCATAAATTCAAGAAGATACATCACTATATATCCTATGAATATTAAAAGGATAATAAAGAAATACTATGAGCAATTCTATGTCAATATTTTGACACCAATATCAATATGTCCATATATGAACCAATTCCTTGAAGAAAACAATTAGCCAAAACTCACACTAGAAATAGATGACCTCAGTGGGCTTAAATCTATTGAATAAATTAAATGAATAATCATTAACCTTTTAAAACAGAAAACCCATTTTACCAAGCATTCACAGAAGAATTTTTTATCAGTTATTTACAGTCTTTTTCAGAGAATAGAAAAAGAGAGAATACTTTTTAATTCATCTATAAATCTAGTTTAGCCTAATACCAAAACTGGGTAAAGACATTACAAAAAAATGAAAGATCAATATCTTTCAGGACAGAGATGCAAAAATCCTCAATAAATTTTAACAAATTGAAGTCTACGATGTATAAAGATGGTTACACACCAGAGCTCAACGGGTTTTATCACAGGTACGAAAGCCTGGTTCAACATTCAAAAATCAATAAATATAATTAATCAGAACAATTATTACACATTTTTACAAACTCATAGGAAGTGCAATACAAAGTGAATCCTATGGACTTGAAGTGATTATCTGGGTAAATGTAGGTCATCTTTAGTAAAACATGTGCCATCCTGGTGTGTGATAATGGAGGAACCTATGTGTGTGTGGGAGGAGGAAGCTATGTCTGCACCTTTCTTGTAATTTTGTTGTAAACCAAAATCTCTTTTAAAAAATATTTAAAAAGAAAGGAATGTCATTAATGGTCTAGACCAATTTTGTTCCTTTTTCTTAGCCTAGGGAGGAACTCAAACTTCTGTGATAACAGCTTTGAAGTGTTCAGCAAAATTATGGATTCTTGAGAAGGAATATGAGAGAATTGCTGATGAGAAGGAATGAAAGTGCCTGCCACATTGACACGATTTAAGTCACATGATATTTAAATATATATCTCACATGTATTTTTGCCTTTTCAGATTTAAATTTTTAGTTTCAAAAGAGAAATATTTCTTTCCCAGGGTGTGTAATTGTGATATTTTATTTCTTTTCAGCTTTATTAAGGTATATTGACAGATTAAAATTTTGTGTTTTTAAGGAGTATAATGTGATATTTTGATATATGTATACATTGTGAAATAATCACCACAATCAAGCTAATTACACACATCACCTCATATGGTTAACATTTCAATGTGTAAAAGGGGTTGAGAACACAATGCTTAGCACATTTTGAGTGTGCAATGAAGTGTTGTTAACTGTAGTCACACCGCTGTATATTAGATGTCCAGAAACTATTCCTCTTGCATAAGGGGAACTTTGTGCCCGTTGACCAGCAGCTTCCCACTTTTCTGTCCCCTGATCTCTAGCGGCCACCATTCTATGAGTTTGACTCTTGTACATTCCACATATAAACGAGTCAGAGTACTTGCCTCTTTGAGTCTGGCTTATTTCACTTAGCATAAGGTTCTCTGTGTTCATCTCAATTGGCACAAATGACAGGATCCCCCTTATTTTAAAGTTTGGAAAATCCTGTGGGGGGGCATTTTTTATCTATTCATTCATCAGTGGACACTTAGATTGTTTCCATAGTTTTGCCATTGTGAAAATGCTGCAGCGAACATGGAATGCAGGTATCTCTTCAAGATACTGATTTCATTTTTTACGTAGATATCAGGTATGCTTCCATATTGTGGTATGAGGCTGATGGTAATGTGTGAGTTAGAAAAAAATATGCATTCACTTGTTAAGGTTAGCCCTATGCTTATGCCTGAGCCAGTGGTCAGCAAACCGCGCCTCACGAGCCACATGCGGCTCTTTCGCCCCTTGAGTGTGGCTTTTCCACAAAATACCAGGGGCGGGCGCGCACGTACAGGGAACGTTGTGGAGTGAAAGAAGATGTAGTGTCGAGGATTGAGAAAGGTATGTTGAGATGGTTTGGACATATAGAGAGGATGAACGAAAGGAGATAGAAGAAGCAAGTATACGAGTGTGGATGGGAGAGTTGGAAGGGGTCGACCTCAGCGAACGTACCTCAATCAGATTGAGGACGTTTTTAGCAAAGGCCAGTTTAGGAGTACCCTAATTAAGTTAATAACAATGTACTTACCTATATAATTTAATTTTAAAAAATTTGGCTCTCAAAAGAAATTTCGATCGTTGTTCTGTTGATATTTGGCTCTGTTGACTAATGAGTTTGCCGACCACTGGCCTAAGCAATTTATTTATGATGAGTCAATTTCCTTCTCTGATTGACTAGAATACATGAAATATATTGTATAATATTTGGATTGAAGATCAGCTGAACAGAGGATAGGTTGACAGAGCCATTAATTTCAAATTAATACACACACCTATTTTAGATAGAAGATTATATTCTATATTTACTAACAATTCAGAATATTGTTTTTCACAACAATATTGAGATTTTGAAATATTTATACTATATTATGCTCTCAGAAATCACATTAAATGAAACTTCAGGGTAATAACCTATAAAATTACAAAATTGTAAAACAATTATGTTTATAAATAAAGGTTGAGATTTAGATGAGTCTTTTCTATTTGAAATGATTTATGAAAATAAATGCTTTTTATACATTAGTCTCAATAAAATAAACTGCCATTTACAAAATAATCATCTCAGAAAATAGCAATAGCTATATATAGTAAACATAAAAACAGCAGTGTGTAGTTCTTTCATGCAGTACATCTAGTTAGAGAAGTTTCAACATTATAGACTTTTAACTTTCTCAGAAAGTGTTAGGGTCTAATACTTTTCAAATGATTTCCTTACCAGTAGTGCAGAATTAGTTTTTATTTTAAAGGGAGAGAATGATATTATCACAGACCCATTAATATTAGGACAAAGATTAAAACTCAGGGTTCCTGAGGCATAATTTTGAAATTGCTAAATTAAGTCTTTCAGAAAGAATAGTATTCACTTTCTTATGAGTAAATTAGTGCTTTATACCTATTAGGCTAGGTGTAAATAAAAAAGATAAGAATGTGGGAATACAAAGATTGATTGTGGCAGTTCATTCATATGCATTGTAAAGGATATGTACTAATTAAAGAAGCATATTTTAAAGCATATTTTAACATGTTAAGTGCCAAGCCTGTTTTGTCTTCCTTTCGTTTAGCCCACGTTATCTGATTTCACTGATATCCAATTTTCACCAGTGACTGGTGAGGTCTGGACAGAAAATATAGTGTCAGTCACTGGTGACTGACATGGCGCTTAACGTGTTAAGAAAGCTTTAGAGATTAAGATATAGTTTCTGAGACATTGCATTCAAACATATAATGTTCCAACGTGCAAAGTAAGACAAAGGTAATAGCTACATGTTACCCAATAGAAATTAAGTAAACAAACTTTGTAATTAGAGTGGGAGAAATTTAGTATTGTGGGTTATAAAGCAAAGAGATCAAAGATACTAATTACAAAATTAATTAGAGCCTTTGTTGGCCTTAAATTAGTGAACCTCAGAGAATGCTCTGAAATGTAATGTGTGTTAATTGAACATTTGGGAAACTACCAATAGTAAAGTGCTTTTTTTTTTTAAGAGTACAGCATTAATTGTAATAGGAAAATGGAGAGGTTTTATTAATGACCACCAGTAGTTAGCTGTATTATAGTTAGGTTCCTGAAATAGGGGTGTGATTACCTTTGCCTTTTCAGACTACAATTCAAGCTTTCAAATAGATTTCAGAACAAAAGAGTAATGTAAAACAATAATTTGAAGATCTGCACCATGGAAAATATTCAATTGTATGTGTATAAGGGATACAGTAGTTTCAATGACATTCCAAGCAGAAGGAACTAAAAAAAGAGGGTATCTAACTCCATGATATCAATAAATAGTAAACGTGCCAATTTATAAAGAGTATGTACATAACCTATTGCCAATTGATAATGCCAATTCTCTTATTGGTGTCAATCTGTTGTTAACCTGTGAAGGATATGTAGTTATACATATCTGTAAATAAATAGCTATACATAGGGAAAATGATCTAAAGTGTAATATATCATTAAAAAGGAGAGGATTGATACTGAATATTTAAATTTTCAACTTTTATTTAAATTGTATTTTATTTTTAAATTAAGATGAAATTAAAATCCTATCCTATATAATAAAAGCCTAATATGTTAAGTGTCTGGTCATCCAGTTGTCCGTTCAACCAATCAAAGCATAATATGCTAATGATATGCTAAGGCCACTCAACCGCTCGCTATGATGTGCAATGACCACCAGGGGGTAGATGCTCTGACTGGTAGGTTACCTTGCTGCTGGGGTCCGGCTGATTGGGACTGAGCGAGATGGGCTGGAAATGCCCTGGAGCCCTCCTGTGGTCCCTCCCTGGCTGGCCAACCTCCTGCGTCCCTCCCTGGTCCTGTTTGTGCACCAGTGGGGGTCCCTCAGCCTTGCCTGCACCCTCTTGCAATCCGGGACCTCTCGGAGGAGGTCAGAGAGCCAGTTTTGGCATAATCCCACAGGCCAGGCCGAGGAACCCCACTGCACCGGGCCTCTAGTATTTTTATGAGAAATGAGAGTAATAGAGAAATAGATGAATAAATTTCAGGACATTATTTTGGGAAATGTATTTATATAATCTATTATTAAAAATTATAAATAAGGATATACTTTTAAAAAGATACTATTTTAATACTTATTTTACATTGCTATAAGGCATATAATTAGGGATATTGGGTGTAACATACAGAAGAAATTATTTTTTCTTTTTATTATACAAGGAGTAAAAATAAGCATTATGTGTTAGTCCATACAGGTTAGAACATATCTATTCAATAATTTACAAAAAAGTTTGCTCTTTTTTCTGTGGAATTAGGAACCAGGAAACATGGACTACTGCTTCAAGATGCTGCCAAACCAGGAACAGAAAGGGACAAGTGCTACTGAAAATGTCAGAAAGCTTTTTTTACCATCTCTTTTTTAATATTTAATTTAATTATTTATTTTGGGGAATTTTCTTAAAAACTACAGGCTCGATGCACGGATTCATACATGGGTCGGGTCCCTCGGCCTGGCCGGCGATCGGGACCAATTGGGACCGGCCGGCTGGAGGTAGGCACCACAGGAGTTTGGCCGGCCATGGGAGGTTAGCTGTGGGAGCTCACAGACCACCAGAGGGCAGCTCCTGCATTGAGTGTCTTCCCCCTCATGGTCATTGCATCATCATTGTGACTGGTCGACCGGTCATTCGGTCCACCAGTCCTAACGGTCGCTTAGGCTTTTGTATATATAGATATATTTATTGGGGTTACATTGGTTAATGAAATTATATAGGTTTCAAGCATACAATTCTATAACACATCATCTGTACATTGTATGTGTGTTTACCATCCAAGTCTAGTCTCCTTCTGCCACCATTTCTTCCTGCTCCAACCCTTTTTCCCCCTGGTAATCATCATACTGTTGTCTGTGTCTATGAGTTTTGTGTTTTTTTTTCCAATGTATTTCATCCATCTTCCAACTCCCTCTTCACTCTGACAGCTATTGGTCTTTTCTCTGTAGGGATTTTGTTTTAAAAAATGTATCTTTATTGTTGAAAGTTTTATAGATGCTCCCTTCCTGCCCACTGACCACCCTCTTCCCCACTCCTATCTCCTCCCCAGGCCTTCACACCATTATTGTCTGTGTCCATGGGTTATTACTACCATTTTTAAGTTGACTTTTTTTTATTCAGCATTTATTTGGTTGCTATAAAACTGACTATTTTCCAGAGTTCTGACAAAGTTGTTTCTACCTTAAAAAAAATATTTATTGTTGAGAGTATTACAGATGTTCCCCCTTTTTCCTCCTTGCCCTCACTACCCAGTTCCCACCCCACCCCAGGCCTTCACCACTCTATTGTCTGTGTTCATTGGCAATGCATATATGTATGCAATTTCCTTGGTTCAACTTCAGGTCCCTCCATGCTGTCTTAAAGGGTAATAGATCCTTCTATTTTTACAGCTGCATAGTATTCCACAGTGTAAATGTACCACATTTGTTGTTGTTGTTGTTTGTTTGTTTGTTTTATCCATTTACCTACTGATGGGAACTTGGGCTGTTTTTAGATCTTCAGCCACTATGAAAAACAGTGGGGAGTTTCCTGAAAAAATTAAAAATGGAACTGCCATTTGACCCAGTGATCCCACTTCTAGGATTATATACTTAGATTCCCGAAATCCAAATCAGAAAGAATATATGTACCCCTATATATACTTAGATTCCCGAAATCCAAATCAGAAAGAATATATGTACCCCTATATGTACTTAGATTCCCGAAATCCAAATCAGAAAGAATATATGTACCCCTATATATACTTAGATTCCTGAAATCCAAATCAGAAAGAATATATGTACCCCTATCTTCATAGCAGCATTATTCATAACTAGAGGCCTAGCGTGCAATTTAAATCGTGCGAGGAGGCACCCCGCGGGGGGGCCAGGACCCACGCCTGACTCATGCAGTGCTGGCCACCACGGGAGTCAGGCTGGACTGACGCCGTGGGAGGCTGGACCGGCATTTCAGGGGGCCAGGACCCATGCCTGACTTGCAGCGGCCCCCCGCCCCCCTGCCTGTGTCCGCTTCGGGGCTGCCCTAGCCACTGCCCAGGCTCCAGCAGGCACCCCTGTTTCTGTCTTGTCTCCTCTCCGGGCCTCACCTGCGCGTGCAACCTCCTCCTCTCCGGGTCGTTACCCATTATGGCGTCCTGGCCTAATTTGCGTATTTCCTCATAGATAGATAGATAGATAGATAGATAGATAGCTGAGATCTGGAAACAGGCCAAGTGCCCATCTGCTTGTTTTTTGATGTGTCTCTAAGGGGACTTGAGCTTGGAATTATCTACTTGATAATTTTGCTAATGTAACTTCTTCATTTTTGAAACATTTTCCTTCGATTTTTTTTTTTATTTTCCCCTGAGAATTGTCATATCATTTCTGTTTTTCTGATTGTTATTGTTTTTTTCATACCTTATAGCTTTTTTAATGTGTTAGCTAATTTTGAAAGAACAGTTTTCATCAGTCCCATGAACAGTATTTTCTAGCATTTTTAATTTTTTTGTACCTCCTCAAGTTCTTTGTTTTTATAATAAGTTTGTATGTATTTATAAGTTTGTATGTATTTGATCTTGATGTTTTCTGCTGCTGCTTTTATATATTCTCACTTTTCTGAACTTTAAGAAAGCATTGTGTTTAGGGCAGCTATTTAAGTTTAAGAACCCCATCGTTTTTCTTTTTTTTTCCTTTTTTAAAAAATACCGCTGATTTCTTTCCAACATTCTTGGCTTTGTTCTCCTCCCCCAGTTTTGTTTGAACAATTAATTATTTCTGTACCCCATCCTTCTCAGTTTTAATAACACTTTCAGCAGTTTTTCCCTAGTGTGCCATCTTTTCTAGCATGTATTGAGATCATTCCTGTCCTTCTGGACATCACATATGTGACACAGATAGTTACAACTGTATTTTATGTATTTAAACTTTTTCAACAAGCATCTCCTTTTGTCTTATGGCCATAATAGACAGTAAAAATTTTATCATTTACATGAAAAAAGTAAATTTCCAGCAATTGATAATGGAGAATAAAAAAACCAGATAGTTATAATTTTTCAAAAGTTAAAATGCCGAGTACAGTTACTTCATTTGTAATATTTTGAAGTAATGATCTTATGCTTATACTAGGTCACAGTATTTTATTTCTTCCACTGAAGATATTTCTTTGAAGTTAATTTCTTTATTAGGGAAATTTGTATTTTAAATAGTTAAAGTTCAGATGGAAATAGCTGAGGAAATAATTTTTTCCTCAAACTTTTCATTTTCTTTTGTCCTGCTGCAATTGCAGTTTTAAATTTTACTCAAATTTTTTAATTCTACTTTGTACATATATTTTGTGGATTCCCTATATTAGAGCTCAGAATTCTAAACACACAACAAACTGTTCTCTACCTTTTGCTACGTATTTATATTTTAAAATGTCTAATATTTATGAAAACATTCTGTATTGATATTTTATTTTACTAACTCAGACACTCCCCAAATGTTAAGACCTTACATTTCTGAGTTATAAGATTCTCAGCCTCATATATGTATATGTATTACATGAATATGACTGTGTAAGTTTCAATAAATTACATATAATTCTGTACTTTAAACCAGTGTAGGTATTCATATACATACCCACACATATATAGCAAGCATATATGTATATGTATGTGTATAGAAGTATACACAAATATCATAAGCATATGTAAAATATATGTGATTTGGTACATTATTGTGTTTTTCATATTTTAATGCCAATTTCTCTGTAATAACTAATGCATTAGAAAAATCAAAGCAGAAAGGTTTAGAAAAAGCCAACCAAATCACATGCTTAGTAAATGATGGGCAGGTGGATGTATTTATCTGGGTCATACATTTTGGAAGTGGCTTAAGCAAAATGAAATCATTGTACCATAACAAAAGAAAACCTAGCCGAGGTTGTAATATGCTATCCTTAACAAAGAAAAGGCCAGGTCATTATGGCTTTATGCACATGCATGTATCCACGAAGCCTTGTGTGCTCTGTGTGCAGCCCTGAATCTGGCTGTAGTAGGTGGAATGTAGAAGAAGATTACGCAGTGCTGTCAAGCTGAGGCAGTATTTCCAAAAGTTGGCTTAAGTATTTAAAAAAACTCACAGTTGAAAAATACTTGAAAAAAAGGCATTTCTGTGGAATTTTTAAATGAATTTTGCCTAACAGGAATGTCAAGTGCCTGGGGACAAGGTTAATTTGCAGTTATTTTGCTATGATTCTAATTCCGAACATTTTAATCAGGAAATATTAGAACATGTCTTTCAAACTTGTCATATTTTGTTAATACCACAATCAAGCTAGAGATAGTGTGTACCCTTAGAATATTTATGGAAACAAGTTAGATCTGATATAAGCAAACAAAAACATACAATAATATTGAAAATAATTGGTGCCGGGGTCCAACCCCAGCAGGTCCAGGGTTTCCCAAAGGCGTAGACGGAGTCGGCGAAGAAGGAATGACACGGAGACAGCGTTCAGTTGATCAGCAGCCTAGCCAGGATCTCCAGCCAAGTTCTGGTCTCGATCTCCAGAGAGGTTCTGCTGTTTATTGTCTTGTTACATCCGTATTTATACCAGTTGATTTTAATCCTGTCAATTTCTATTACAAAGGTTAGGGCGTTTCTTATCTCCATTCCAGGGAGTAAAGATTATGTAGCTTAAGCATGATTGTTTGTAGTTGAAGTGATTAACTACCCGCCTGGCACTTAGTTAAGGAGTTTCATCCCCTCCCTAACTTCAGGGAAAAATTCCTACCTGGGGAAACAACCTTTCTAGGAGAGGCATCCCCTCCCTGACTTCAGGGAAAAGTTCCTACCTGGGGAAACAACCTTTCTCGGAGAGGTGACCTTGGTTAAAACACACAGCGCTAAGGGCAGCAAACATATTAAGAACAGTATGCTATATACGCCAGGTCCCTTGAAACATATGCTGTGCAGATGTTTCTTTCCTGCAGCGACTGTGTCAAGCAGCAAGGATGGACCGGCTTCCGGCAAATTGGAAACTTGCCTTCTTACCGTTCCCAGATAGGTTAACTATATTTGAATGCACTCTTACACCTAATTGGCAAGGAAACTTTCATTTACACATATGATTTGCTTATAACTATTATTGTATTAATTATCACAAAGTTGAATTTAACTGCTACAGTATTTCTCCCATTTTTAGTAAATAAATACATAATACAAGTTTTTTTGTGTGTATTATGATATGAGCTGATTAGCATTATCTCATAAAATGAAAAATTGTTTGTTAAACATATATTTATACTATAAATATGTTAAGTAGTTGATGCTTACTGTTATATCTCTAGGATACAATATTTTCTAATGTAATACTTTAAATTTATTATAAGGATACATATTTATTTGATAAATTTGTATTAAATAATGCTTAAGAACACAGATCCTTCTGGACCTATGGAGATGAGATATAAAGAATTGTTAACAGGTCTGGAGCTAACATGATTATAAATAACTAGAGGCTCAGTGCACAAAATTCATGCACTGGGGGGGGGGGTGTCCATCAGCCCAGCCTGCACCCTCTCCAATCTGGGACCCTGTGGGATCGGACATCCCTCTCACAATCCAGGACTGCTGGCTCCCAACTGCTTGCCTGCCTTCCAGCCTGATTACCCCCTATCCACTCCCCTGCCAGTCTGATCGATGCCTAACTGCTCCCTGCCAGCCCGATCGCCCCCAACTGCACTCCCCTGCAGGCCTGGACACCCCCACCTGCCCTCCCTCCCCTGCAGGCCTGGTCGCCCCCAACTCCCCTCCCATATTGTGTCCACATGGGGGCAGCCATCTTGTGTGTTGGAGTGATGGTCAATTTGCATATTACCTCTATTATATAGGATTATAAGTTCCATTAAGTGGTTGTACACAAATTATTAGATGAGGGAAAAATCTTATATGATTAGAAAACTTATGCTTACTCTATAGTAGGGGTGGGCAACCTTTTTGTGAGTGCGTGCCAAAACCAGCAAAATCTCTGACTCAAAATTCTTCTGCGTGCCAACCCTAATTTTTTGAGAACATGTTACGCCTACTTAATATCTCTTATAGTGTACGTATGTGAAGAACCTTGAAGAAATAATAAAACTCATTCGAGTGACAAAAACACAGTATATGATGATGAAAAATACATTTATTTTTTAATGTATACATGTACACTGATAGTCGGACAGAAAACTTTATGACTCTGTTTGATATTATCAGTGGGACTTTTGCTGCTGCATCACTGATGACAGAGATTTTACATCAGATGTATATTTCATGACCTTCAGAGATATGCACGACCTACTACTTTCATCCGTCAGGCTACTCCTATTATGAGACTTAACAAAATTCATCATTGAGAACAAAGATTCACAATTGTAAATGGAAGATTATAAGAGAGGGTTTCGTGTGCCAGCAAAAGTTACTGGCGTGCCATGTTTGGCATGCGTGCCAGGGGTTGCCCACCCCTGCTCTATAGTATACATGGCTTTTGTGGGAAACTTTAAAGTATAAGAATAATGATACTCTGTTATTCCTCTCCAATAAACAAAATAGATTTTGAATGTGGTTATCTTTGAATTATACTAAAAGGGATCACATTATATCACTTACTAGATTTTTACTTACTAAACTTGATGCAGAATTTATCACTATTTCTCATTTATTAGTAGTTTATTTCTGTTTAGGCAAACAAAAAGGTGGTATATGTTATAACAGAACAAGCCTTTTAATTTCATTTGACGATTTGAAAAATAAATATGTATAATGCCTCTTATGTATATTTCTTGCTTTATATACTTGTATATCTCAACTAATTATAATTCCACATTTTGAATTATAATATTAGCATATGTGTAAATATACAGGAAACCTTACCTAGGTGGTGTGTTTCTATGTCGAAAAATGAGTAAATTTCTTTAAAAATGTATACAAGTATTGCAGTTAAATTCTAATCAATTTTTTTTTTTTTTGTGGTAGAAGCCAACTGATTCCTAAAGGCCTGGTCTTAACTATAAAATTTTTAAGTTTTGAAGATTTTTGTTCTTTGCCTTTCACTTTGCCTTTCATCATTTTAGAGTACCTCTTCCTGAAGTCCTCAAATGCCTTCTATTCCTTCTCCTACCAAATCATGCTTTCATCTAGTGACCAGTTGGAAAGTTTAGGACACATATATGAAGACCTAAAAGAATGAGAAATAACTTTATAAATTAATAACATAAAAGCGGTTTTGAGTCAGATAGACTTAACTCCTATTCCACACTTCTGGGCTGTATGCTTTTTGGCAAGTTATTTAGCTTTTTGAGCTAGATTTTTTCCCCCTCTGTGTCTCAGATAATTAGACTTATAGACAAACTGTATATGAGAAGCCCAGCACAATGCCTGGTACTTCGTAGTCACTAACAATGTCTTATTTTACTTCCCCTCCCTTCCCTCCAGAAGTTTGTGCATTTCAGTAAAGCATAGCCATCAACACCAAGGACTGCATCACTGCTCTTGAAAAAAGAGGCAGCTGAGAGTGACGTTTAGGGATGGACGCCTTCCTACCACCTCTGAAATGACACATCTGCTCTGCTGGCTGGGGAGGCCAGCACGGTTTGTCTTGATGCCAACTCAATGAAAGGCTTCTGAAGCTTGCCAAAGCATTTTCTCCTAGGTGTTTTCCCTGAGGCTTCCAGTTCCAAATGGCTTTTTAAATGTCTGACCTTTGATATTGACTATTTTTTGGAAAACGCTTTAGAGAGGGGTACCAGAGGCAGCAACTCTGTGATTCTTAATCTCTTGCTGAGCAGAGAATTCTCAGCTATCTGAATCGTATTTCTCTGTAAACTCCCTTTAAAGGTTTCGTTTGGGCCGCCTAATCTCTCTCTGGAGATAAGAAAGAAATTCTATGAACATAGCAAGCATTTTAAGACAGGAAGAGGGAAAGGAAGAAAGATTTAATTAAGTACAGAGCTTTACCTGGTTTTTCCTACTGTTATTTATAAGTAACAAATTGCTTCTGGATTTACAACTATACTGTTTCACAATTTTTATACTGGTTCCAACTTCTCTTCAATCTCGTACTATTCCAAGAAAACTTGCTGGAGGTAAACATCCCTTTCCTCTCTCTTTCCTTGTCTTTATCCTTCATCTGTATATGCCCCCCAATCCGTCAAGTTCTCTCTACAACATAATTTTTTATCCTAGTCAGTTTGTTGCCTTCACCTACTTATATATTCATAAGTTCAAATAAAAACATAGACAGATCAATCAAAACCCTACCAGATCCTGGGTCATAGCATTATAAATGAAACCTGGCTGTTTTTCCGAGAAGTCCACAACTGCATATGTACAAATAGATTTAATTCCATGGCAGACGTGTGAGAATGGAAGCACATTTAAAAACTACCCAGTAGTGTTTGACTAGGTCATGGAGGCTCCATAAGTAATATCAGTGGTAACTGAATGAAGTCTTGAAAGATAAGACATTTGCTAGGCAGACAGCAGAAGAGGGTTCTGGGTGGGGAGAGGCAGATGCTTGGAAGACAATATTGACTCCAGGGACCATCAGTTTTTTAGGGCCTATGTCTCCAGAAAAATCACCTTAATAATCCTGATTCAAACAACTCCACTTGAAACTTTTTAAAAAAATATATTTTTATTGATTTTAGAAAGGAAGGGAGAGGGATAGAGAAATAGAAACATCAATGACGAGAGAGAATCATTGATCGCCTGCCTCCTGCACGCCCCCCACTGGGGATCAAGCCTGCAACCCAGGCTTGTGCCCTTGGCCGGAATTGAACCTGGGACCCTTTAGTCCGCAGGCCGACGCTCTATCCACTGAGCCAAACCAGCTAGGGCTCCACTTGAAACTTTTGTGGGGTTTCCTCCCTATTTTATTTCCAAAGAGAGAGGTATTTAGCTAGATTAGATATTTGTGGTTCATTTATTATTGTCCTGGTGAGTGTTAAATTTCTTGAGGCTATGGACTGGTTCTTCTCTACTTTTTATTACTCTTTAAAATATCCTGTAACTGAGTCTTGGAAATTAATCAGTTGTTCACTGTGTACCAAGGACTGTGCTAAGAAATAGGCCTTTATATTTCTTTAACTTCAACTATACCTCTGTGAGATTAAGTACTATTATTACTTCCGTTCATAATTAAATAAAGCAATGCTTAGTGACTTTCATAAATGTCAAATTAATTTACAAGGTCAACACCAGAGCTATAACTCTTAACTATATTATCCTACCTTCACAGAGGTCACTTCTACATATATTGGCTAGACTTTAAATGAACAAAGCCACTCTTAAAATTAAAAAAAAAATCAAATTTATGAAATTAAATAATTCTCAATGAAGAAAATATTAATGTATGATAGTATATAGTACAAATTTAGAAAAACACTTTGGACAACCTTAAAGTAAATGAAGCAGTAAGATATTTCTGAATATGATTTCACCATGTTGTAGTAATATATGTATTACATCCTTTTAGGACCCAAGTATTCCAACTCTGATGGTGCCATCTGGCATGGGCATTTTCTAGAAAACAGTTGCTGTAGCTAACTCTACCTGGACATTCCCAGAGGAAGCAGATGTGATGGGGGAAGGCTGGAAAAGCAGCAGGCAGAGCTAATGAATATAAAGAAGTTTACCAATCCCCTTGTAATTTTTTCAGATCTCCAAACTCCTCTTTTGCCAGTGCCCTGGTTTTAGTGGAAGGACTTCCAGGATTCATAATCCTTCTGATCTGGGCTTCTGGCGCCCATACGTGCCAGGGAATTTGCAACAGTAATGTGGTACTGTGAGCATCTGCCTTGTTATTCAGATTTCTCTTTCTATCCTAGAAACATCAGCTCAGTTAATTAAAGAATGGCAAGGGTTAACAATTGCTGTAGAATTATGTTGTTGGTGCAGAGTGTCCTGGAAATAGGTTGTGTAGAAAATAATGCAAGTCTTTCCATTTCTCATTAAAATCTACATGAAAACATGAGGTGAGACACGTAGAAAATGAGTTTGATTGAACAATGTATTCAAACTGGTTTATTGCCACGGATGATGTCCCCTTCACTGTAGTTATCATAGGAGCCAACAACATAGTCATATCACCATCGCTCCCATGGTTTGGGTTTCTTTGTTGATGTTATGTTTGGATTCTGTGGGATGTACTTTGAATAATTTTCAACAGTGGCAACTTTTCAAACTTAAAGAGTCAATTCTGTTTTGCCACTAGCAGAAGTTAGAATGTGCCAAATTTGGTGAGTAAAGTGGGTGATCAAAGCTGGAAATATGATTTCTGGCCAAAAACAAAGTGAAATTATAAAATAATGGAACTTTAAAAAATAGATATGGTTTATTAACAGCCTCTGTTTATTACAAAAGATCATTTATAAATTTATTTTGAAATACTATAACCTAAGTATTATATAAATTTTCTCATTACTTATGTGAATGCATGGATTCTAATACATGTACATAATTGTTTAATATTCTTTTAAAATGTATAGTCGCACATCATATTTTAAACTTTTCTTGTTGAGCAAAATTATACATATTTTTAAACTTCTCATTTAGATTATTTAAAGCCAACTAAAAACAAATTTGTCTTACACTAGTGGGAACTACTTGAAGAAGAGGATAGTTTTGAGAGCTTAATAAATTTTAACTCAAAACAAAAAGACTGAAAAACACTAACATCTGATACTCATTTAGGAAAATAATATGAACATTTTGACATGACTCACACTGCTCTGATTAGTGCTGTGAATGTTACTGCCCCATTGTGTTTATTATTTTATTGAATTCTCATATCAGCTCTGTGTTAGAAAATATTTGTTTTTTAGTAGACTAAGTTTGCAGTCAGTATTCAATTCCTGCTGTCTGACTCTAGATTCTGAATTCTTATGGAGTGATGATGTGCTCTAATTAGAGTTATGATTATTCCTAATTTTCACATTTTCGCGTTGTTAAGTGAATATACCTGAGAGGGCAGCACTTATAACATCTCATTGCTTCAACTGTGCTAGCAACTGGCATCATCAGCACCATCTATAGCTGATTAGTTATGTAGAATATTAGGTGCCACCCAACTTACTGAATCAGAAGCTACATTTCATCAAAATTCCCAAGTAAATTGTGTTATAGCAGTGTTCATGAGCATATTCTTGGCAGTCTTTTCAATAACATTCCAGGGTCTTTTCTATTTTTTCATGCTTTCAAACCCAGCAATAATAGGCAAACTATTTGTCACTAAAGCTCAATTTGAGTTCAATACAGTAAGGACCCTTGAATATAATTTCTAGCATTTTAGTTAAAGGATATAAAACTGGTCAACTTTGAAGTTAGACATGATTCTCAAGGGGGAAAAAAGACAACCAAGTACCGCCTAAATAGCTGTATGCCATTCCAAATTGATCCATGAGAATTCAAAAGATTGTTATTTATACTAAAGTCAAATACTAATGTTTTATAACTTATACAATGTAGGGCTATTTATTTTTTTGAATACCTATCTTTGGCTCTATTATTATTTCTCTAATGATTGGTCATTTAGATTTTCTATGTTTTCTGAACTGATTAGCAATGTACCACATTGCAAAAATGTAATACTATGAAAGGATAGCTTACTGTTTATTATATAGATGTTAGGAGTTGATAACTTACATGGTATGGCATGATGTGGAGCGCGTTGAACCTTTTTACTTGGGATAATCACAAAGGACCTCAGTAAGAGTTGGCTTTTAAGTAAAAACCTGAAAGAATGAAGATGTGTTTGTAGATATTGGAGTAAGTGCACCACAGAGTGTAGAATAACAGCTGTGAAGCCCGAGAGGCAAGCGAATGTGATGTGTTTGAAGATTGGCAGAGGCCAGTGTGGCTGCTGCAAGAAGATAAGAGTGTGAGACCTAGGAAATGCAACCAGAGAAATAACTGGGAGCCAGATCTCAAAGTAATCTCACGGTACTTTATCTTCCATTTAGCAGGTACACATCTCTGACCAGATCTTAAGAGGACAGGAATTGTACATTGGTTTGTTTATTTGTACATTAGTCTACCTTGTATTTGAGTTGCCATTCTCTGGAAGTGGTAGATAATTAATTTCAGTCAACTACGGTTGTGCCACCACCTTCAGATTGATACCAGAGGACTTACCTAGAACCAACATATTGGGCAGATATTTATTCAGGTTACCCAGCCTCATAGATACCTATTTAGATGCCTGTGGCTTGATCTCATCTTCTGTCAACCCCTATTGCAGGGCACCTACTTTTGAGATACCACACTTTTCTCACTGACCCCTTCAGGTCGAGCAGCATGCTCTGGTACTTCTAGCTATAGAGGAGTGCGGGACCATTTTGCTCTGCCCATACCACCTGAGCATGGATTACAAAGACTTTGCCTAGATTCACTAGTCACTCCATAGCTGAGGACAGACTCAAAACCTTTTATCTGGGACCAATCACTCTCTAAATTCTACCTGCATCGTTTCTATTCTTTCCTGTATTCATAAAACCTTATTTTATTCTGGGAAGGCAGAGGTAAGAGATGTAGAAATCATTGCTCTCAAATCCTGTTTCTCATAAAGTTGATCAAACTCATAGGGTCCCATAAGGGCTTACATAGGCTATTGAAAGATAAGAAAGACATTTACTAGATTTTTTGTTTCATTCTCAACCTTTTCCTCCAGGACGACCCTCTCTCTCTCCAGTGCACCATAATCCCTTCACTTCCCCTACCCTACTGAAGCATTTTGGATATAATAGCCTATGTGACTGAATGTCAGGAAGGGCAAAAGAAAGCCTAGAATTAGAGGAAAGGAGTAATATTGTACATTTATACTAAGAGCCTAGAAGTATTTGATGCTTTTTTCTGTACTCATTTAATACGTATAACAAACCTGTGAAGTAAGTGCTACTTTTATTGCCACTTTTCAGATGAGCAAATTGAAGCAGAGAGTAGTAAAGTAACTTGCCCCAATGTTTAACATTTTAGAAATTGTATTCAATTTCACATATGAAATAAAATTTATACCATGATTTATTCAAGACCAGATATATAGTACATTCATTTTTAAGGAAATATTTAACATTATGTCTGACATAAAGTTGTCTTTCAGTGCATGTGTATGTGTGTGTGTATATGCATGCACAAATGCACACACACATGTATATATGATGAATGAGTGAAATTGATATAAAATTTGTTATGTATAAATATAAAATTATGTAAGAGTACAAAACTTACTGTTATCAAACTTGTTTCTAAACTCAAGGTAATACTTTTCATAATTGTCCTAGGTGTCTATTTCAGAATTATATATTATGATTGTAGCCTCTGAAAAAGTCAGTGCTAAATGAATGGTTAAGAGAATGAAAGAGCGAATGAAAGAAGGAAGAAGAAAGAAGGTTTCATTTGTATAAATTGAAGTGAGTCCAAAATAGTATGTTCATCAAAAGAACAGGTTTTAAAATAGCTGATACTTATTGGTGAAGTCATTGCTTACCTCTGTCAACATTTCCTTAAGCATAGAGTTCTTTTTGATATAGTGTAGATTAACCCCCTCACCATTTATTTATGTGGACCAATTCGACTTAATACAATATAGTATAGTTAAATGATAAAATGAGTGTCATGGTACATCAGGGAAGGGTAGAAGTTATTAGTAGCGGAAATTACAGGAGAAACTTTTATTGACTGAGGAGGAAAACCATGGTATGGTCTTTAAATGGTGGATTGTTGTTGGCCATCTTTTCATGGTTGAAGAGACTCCATGATGATCTCACCTCCTACTGTTGACAGAAGTGGAGAGTAGATCTTTGTGGTGTAACAGAGGAAGAATAGAGCTCAAAAATAAATGGGAAATCTTTACCTTTTCTCCTGTGGATTTCTTCAGTAGACTGTGTCTGCTCACCTGTCTGTCAAGATTTTAGGTTCTGTTCTAAACATGCACCAGCCCTATATACCTCCTGGAAATCCTGCCACCATGGAGAACATTGGCACCACTCATGTCTAGGATGTATTGTAAAATTGATACTCAAATCTCTATCCAACTGGCTTAAGAACTGTTCTCTTTCCCACCACATCCCTTCATGAATTTTTCAAGAGTAGTGGTTGTGTAGATCCCCTTTCTAGCATAAATGAGAAGCAGAAAATAATGCTTAAGGATGGATGATTCTGGAGTAAGCTGGATCTGAGTTATAATCACATCTCTGCCACTAACTAGCATTGATTTCATTAATAAATCACCTAATCTTATCAAAAGCTGTTTCCTCATCTGAAAAATGAGAATAATAAAAGGATCTACTATAAAAAATTGCTGTCAGGATTGAATATAAAACTACATTAGTTTCATAATAAATGTTAGCTACTATTATATATTATTACTGCTGACTTCATATTTTCTCACTAAAAAATGTGATTACCACATCAATAAAATAGTTTGCTTTCTATTTTAAAGATGAAGAAACAGGCTCAGAAATGTTAAATTTAAGTCTGAATAGTCAAGAATCCAGCTAAGCACCAATGTGCTACATTTAAGTCCTCTACTATCCCATATTACTTCTCTCATCTTCTACTTTTGGAGCAGATATAATAAAAATTTCTAATTTGGCATCATGCCATAAGTTTCTCTACTGGTTGGAGAATATTTGGCAAACTAAAAAAAATCATCTAAGTCTCAGTTTTTCTACCTTGCAAAAATAGGTATAATCTATAATAATAAAAGTGCAATATGCTAATTAGACCAGACATCCTTCCAGACAAAGCTGCAGTGGCTGGGGGCTGAGCAGAGGAGGCAGCCTCTGCCGTGGTGGCGGGGGCCAGGCCCCTTGCACAAATTTCGTGCATCGGGCCTCTAGTAATCATATGATATCTAAAAGTGATTAGAAATCAATGAAATAATTCATCTAAAGGAGTTTGTATAATACTGGCCATATATTTTGGTACTGAAAACATGTTAACTATTATTATTACCTATCTCCTTGGGAAAAAGTTATTCCTGAAAATGTTTCTATTTTTCAAAATTGTTTTCACTTTATTATTTTGAATAATTACATCAAAAATTACTTTATAATCCACATAAGGAATCCAGACATCCAGCCTTGTTACTTCATATCCCCACATTGATATGCCTCACATTACTAATCCAATGGTTGAATGAATTCTGCTCATTTCTAAAAGTAAATTACATTTTCAAATGATGGAAACATTTCACCACTGAGAACATGTTCAAAAATACATTGCAAGATCTGAAAATAGTTTCTGGAAGTTAAAGCTCATTTTGTAATTACCAAAAGTGTGAGAAATGTATATAGCTCCCAAAGGGAAAAATTTGAAAAAAAACCACACACAAACTTTTAAATATATTTACTGAAAATAAAAGTATATTGCTTGAAGAGTTGTTAGTTCACTGTTTTTTAAAAGTCTGTTATTTTGACATAATTTCAGACTTAGAAAAAATTTGCTGAAAAGGACAAAAATATTCCAGTTATTCTTCACATATATTTCCTGAATGTTAAAATTTACTACATTTACTTTATATTTTTCTGTCTCTCTGTCTCTGTCTGCATTGTGTGTGTGTGTGTGTGTGTGTGTGTGTGTAGAGAGAGAGAGTTTTTAGAACTTTTTAAAAGTAAGTTATAAACATGATGGCACTTGTAAGTTTACTTAAATATGTATTTATCTAATGTTAATAAACACCATATAGTAATTAGCAAACTCAGGACATTCGTATTGAAACAATATTATTCTCCAGTTTACAGACTTTATTAAGATTTTTGTCAGTTGTTCCAATAAAGTCTTTTATAGCAAAATAAAATTCAAGATCCAGTTTTGCATTTATTTTTAGGGTCTTGTTAGGTCTTCAATCTGGAACCACTCTTGAATCTCTGTTGTATCTCATGGCATTGATATTTCACCAGAAATTTTGCAGAACATTCTTTAATTTGAATTTGTCTGATATTTCTTCATGATTAGATTATGCATTTTGGTACTATGTAATTATCTTATTACTAGTCAAACGTTGGTTCATTAATTTCAGCTTCCACCAATGATTTTTGCCTGAATTGATTAAAATTAAAATTTTTGGCAAAAATACTGATTTTCTTATCCCATCATCCCTGCTACCTGAGTTAGTTGTGTCTTACTTTGTAAGACAGAGACTAGGGAAAGAGAACAATGCTGAAATTATTTGCATGTACACAGATAAAATTAAAAGTGTTTTAAAAAGTATAAGGTAGGGAATAATCAAGGGAATGATGGTGAGAATGATTTGGGGGAAGTATAACTTTAATAGCGGTTAGTTAAGTAATTGATGTTAAAGCTGACAGTTTAAGAAATAGAACGAGCTTGTCATGTAAAGAATTTTGGGTGGGGTCCAATAAAAAAGAATTGTTTTACATGAGCTAGAGCTGAGACGATCTAAGGGGGCAACTTCAACAACAGTGGGGCTGAGTATAGTGGTTAGTGTTCAGGAGGCATACGATGTAGCTAAAGGAAGCTATGTAGCTCTGATCACTTTGGCTACATAAACTATATAGAAGGCTCATTATTTTCCTCTAAGTGCATTTGAAACTTAGCTAAGGATTTATGCAGAGATATGACATCATATGATTTTTTAAAAAATGCTTCCTTGTAGAGAATACTTCCTTGTAGATAATAGGTTAGAAGGGGGCATGTGGCAAACACATCTGTCTACTGACTTATCTTAGCTCATGGTATTGTTATCTAGCTACTCTTCTCTCTCATGAGACAACAGTAGATATCTAATTTGTCTCTTTACAAACTTCTCTTCATTTCAGGATGATCTGTTAAAATGAAAAACATGGTGCTGTAGTTCTCATTGGTTAGGAGTACTGTTGATAACAAAAAGTGAGGGAGAGTGTGATATTCTCAAAAGTTGTGAACCCTAAGGTATATTGGGTTTTGTAAGAGGGAGTAAAGATACGAGCCTGGAATCCATAGTAAGGAATAAGGAAAACTCAGAAATGGAAAGGTTGGAAACATTAGGCTGATTCAGGCTGTATATTTCTAAGAGTCTTGGTAGTACCAGAAGCCCAGGCACACATGTCTTCTGATTGCCCCATTGTAGAACATAAAGGGATGAGTTTTAAAAGGGTAGTCTAGTATTGTGGTCCTGAATGATGTCCTTTATGGCACAGAGCCTTGAGTTGAATTGGATGGGAGTTGAGAGGTGAACTGGGTTAGTGGTTGGAGAGAGTTATGACTGAGGCTTTCCAAATGTTATGGGCCTTTTTAGTAATATCTCTCTGTGATGTCTCATGTCTCATGCCATAATATTGACACTTAATTCAACAACACAATACCAGTATATTTAAAGTTTTAATAAATGTACTTCGGTGTGAATCATATTATACAATTTTGTTTATTACTTGCTTATAACTTGGTTTTTCTATTCAGTGTGGATTAATTTTTTTAAGGTCATTGGTTTATGGGAAACCTAAACTCATATAAAGAGTTTATGATCTAATTATAAACCTGTGAAAGGCATTGTATAAGAGATTATTGCATTTGGTTGGAGGTTGCATTAGATGACTTCTAAGGTCTCACCCTACTCATAGTCTATGATTTAATGGTTCTAACATTATTTTTTACCACAGAGTGAGCTAGAAATTTAAGGGTATTAAATGTGACCTGAAGGAAAAATGAAGAACTTTAATAAAGACATGTACAGTGTGAACAATTCCTAAGCTTTTGATCATTCAGTGGAACCGACATTTATGTAGTTTCAGATTCATTGTCGTTTTAAAGGCATGTTTCAATTGAATGGCTAAGTTGTAAAATATATATATAAATTCAAAAAATTGGTAGGTTAGAGGGTTTTAAAAGACTGCATGAGGGCCTAGTAGTCTATCCTCTTATTTTACTTCTACTTATTAAATAATCCTTACATAATTTTCCTGAAAATGTGACCAACTTACTAGCATGTTTTTACCAGCTGATAGTAATGGAAATAATGAGCCAGTGTTTTCCTTTGTAAAAATGTAGCAAACTACAATGAAGATATGATGTCTTCTGGCTGAAAAATTACTCTGTTGACTCAAGGAGATTTCCCATCATTGTAAAGAATGAATTTGTCCCCTCCTACGTATTCTCTTCTCATCTTTCCCCTCGTGATTGACTAATGGCCTTATTTTAGTAGTTAGCCTGCAGCTTTGGAGAAGACATAGAAAGGTAACTTATCTGAGATCAAAATCAAGCCAACTGAGAAATATTATTACAAAACAACCACAAGTGTCTTACTCCTTAAATTTTTATAATTTTTCAAGTAGTTTCCATTAGATGTTCTAGGCAGAAGGGCAGCTGCTTGTTTACAAGACTGACTGAAATACTTTAAACACTGGAGGCTGAACCATGGGCCTGTAACATGCCTCAGCTGCAGGGCCATATTTGAAATGTTCTTATATTTCACCACTAACATATTTTAGTATCTATTTACTTAATCTGTTGCAAAAACTAATTTATTCAGGGCATATGATCTAACTAATATTGAATAAATTTTCAGAGGTTAGGGGTAATTTTCCACTGGAAAATTGTGGATCCTTACATAGAACCACATAGAGTTGAAGGGCTAGGGGTGGGGAGAATAGTTTAGAAATCTTTTTCACAAGTGAGGGGCATATTCCTATAATTAGAGACAGATAATAAATTTATTTCCCTTATTCTAACCAAGAAAGTCTGTACCCATATAGAATATTTACCAAGGAAACAAACCTTGACCATAGATAGCAATATGAAACAATTGTGCTTGGGAATCTTTTAGATATGGCAAATGGAAATACATTTAAGGCACAGTGACCAAGTTTTAAAGGTAAGTATTGTGTTTATTGTATTGACTCACTTAACAAATATACATAAAAGTAACATTTATCTTTATATGATAGCTACTTTGCCTGTGTATTCAAGGAAAGTTCAGGCAAATTTACATATTGAGAGATTCATTAATAGATTCTGATGCAACATAATTGATGCTACAGGAAACTTCAATTCTTAAATGAGGATATTTATTATAATACTAGAGGCCTGATGCACAAAATTCCTGCATGGGTATGGTCCCTAGGCCTGGCCGGCTATCAGGGCCCATCTGTGGGGCAACAAGTGGGGTGACTGGCGGGGGGATTGGCGCCTGCCTTGGCCAGTCTGGTGCTGCCCACTCGCCGGCCCTGCCCCCCACCACAGCCCCTGCATTGAGTGCATGCCTCCTGGTGGGCAGTGTGTGACATAGTGACAGGTCATTCTGTTCAGTCGATTTGCATATTAGGCTTTTATTATGTAGCACTTACCCCTCTCAGTGAAAATAACTATACATGTCAGTGCCTTCCAGAATCAACCTTTATTTAAACAAGTTGGATTTATCACTACTTTGCAGTGAGGGAGATCTCACAAATGAGGAATCATAGGCTGCCTCAGTCAGAAGGCATTAGAAAGGATATATTATGTGATAAGGGCTTTTGTTGGGTAGTTTGGGAGCAGGTTCAAACAATGCGTGGGCCTTTTTGTGCATTGGGTGCTTTCAGAAAGCCATGATAAATCTGTGGTTGGACTTATTTTTTTTTTAATTAAAGCTATCACCGGTAGCTTTACCCTGATAATAGCCAAGAGAGGCAGTACATGATGATCTTATATGGTTTTGTTTTTGTCTGTGCTCAGACATTTGTACAGATTGGCCTTACTTTGTCTGGATCTACATATCATAGTCACCTTGCCTGGTGTTGGTGCCCTATGAAAAAGTCCCTGTTCAGTAAGCAAACACCATGGCCTCGCTGAGAGCATTAGACCAACTTGCAGCAAGATCCAGGTCTACCTGGTAGTGCATGGCCAGCTACCAAGGGCTGCTTTCTCTTTCTCACATGTAGTAGCATATACGTCTAACTGCATATTTCCTGAAAAAACAATTTTGTGTGCAGTATGACTATTTCCTACTCTACTTCTTGCCTCCCTGTGTTATTAATGTTTATTCCCATCACTGGAGTGTAAACTCCATAAAGCATGGGAGGAGGACTGAGCAATTCTTTCTTTGGAGTTGTTCAATAAGCACATGTTCAGAAGAGACTCTTGCAGGGAACAGGGCCAAGGGCAGGGAATAGGACAATTTCCAAATCTCCATAAATATAGCAGAATTAAGGATTAACCATGTTGTAAGTTCAAGTGGGTCACAAATCTGAAGAGGTGGGTATAATAGAAACACAGGTTTAATGAAATGAATAGCCAGCTTAGAAGAGAATAAATGACTGAGTAAGAAGAATATACAGGAATAAAGCAAACTCTGGCCCAAAGAATAGGCAGTCCCTTCAATGTAGAGTATGTCCTGAGATCTTTAAATGTACTAGTATATCAGGAGAATGTATCCACACATGGATATCATTTTTCCTTAAACTTTCTAACTCTGTGGAACTGTGGACCGGAAAGCATATTATTCAAGTATATCATGGGCTTGTAATATGTATCAGGCACAGTGAAAAAGAGAGGTGGAATTGCAGTGATACTTTTAAAATTATCATTCATACGATTCAGACAATCCTTAATCCCTTTGTCTAAAATCACTGGAAGGACCTAAAATCTAAGAAGTGATTAAAATGAGAAAATTGTTATGTTAATCACAAGAGACTGGGCTAGAGGTCACAGCTGGCAGATATATTCCACAGGAAACAATGAACAACCATGGCTGTTTCTGAATCCACAGAATGATGCAGTTGTGTATGAAGGCTGTAGAGTCTGCACCAGAGAGTTATCACAAAGAAAAATTGTTGCTAAATCAATGTTGATATTTCATTAAAAGGCTGCACTACTTTTTCCATCTCCGTAGTATCTGTGAATTGGTAAAGCTTCCCAAGCAAAGTCATTGGGAACTATGTTCCATATCAGTTTTTCCTTGAGAGTGTCAGCTTTTCTTATTTATTTCTCTTGTGTAGTTTAAATTTTGTGTTTTTGGTTCATTTTTTTTCTATAATATGTATTCGTACAGCATTTATAAAACACAAATTTAGAAAAGAATTGTTTCCCTTTGGAAGACTTAAAGTTTGGTATCATTTCCCCTTTAATTCTGATGTTTAACATTTAAAAGAGGGACAAAGAATAATGTTTATGAAATCACAGAATTTCACAGAGCTAACCAATTTCCGGATAAATATGTGGATGCTAAAAGAAGTACACTAAAATCTTAGTAGCCCATATAATTCGTGTGTTGCATTGCACATTATTCGCTCTGAGAGCAGTGAAAGCATAAACCAGCAAGGCCTCATCAGAGATACATGGCAGTTACTCAAGTGTTATCTGTGCAAGAACCCTTCAGCAAAGCTACTTTCTGTCATTTCACTTTGGAAAACTGATCATCCCTTTGGGAAATGGTTGGAAAGATCTCTAGAGCTTATTTTAATAGCCTTACAGGCATCTAATAAAGTGTTATTTATTTAGTGTCTTTAATTATATAAAGGTCTCAGATTTCTTTTAAGCCATCCTTAAGTTATAGCACAGAGGTGCCAGCCTGCACAAGTAATGATCCTATACTTATTACTTTGGAGAAAAAAAATATTGTTTGTGGTAAGCAAACTTGTCAAACAGATTAAAAATGATCTAATTATGTGAAAAACCGTTAGACTACAGTATATATTCAAAAGTGCTGATCTTTAATGTGATTTAATCTACTCTTGATTTGTTAGTATCAGCAAAGCAGGGCTCACTGACAGTTTGCAGGCATTTTTATCTTTTTTTTCTTGGTATTGCGTTGCCCTTCGTTTTACATATGGTAGGTTCTTGTAAGTACTGTTGAATTGCCTTTCTATGTAACAATATCATTGTAAGGTCAGACAGTTTAGGAGAAGATAACACCAATTTCCAAATGGAAAAAAAAAATTACTTGTTCTCTTAGCTCTTTTATATTTTGAATAAAATTTTTACTAGCTCTCCAAAAGGACATTTTGTTTTTCAGTCTTTGGGAGCCTCAGTCTGTTATCTGTGAAATTTGTGAAGATTAAATATTAGGTATTCCCAATATAAAAACTTTATTTTCTTCCCCAGCCCCGCCTATGAATACTTGATTTTGATTTGGCTCCACATTTGTCCAAATCTTTTCTTAACCAATTTTAAGGATATTTGTTGACTTATGTCGCATGTATATTTGTTAGTAGCCTTAGCATTTTGGGGAAAATACACACACACACACACACACACACATACACACAGTGGGGCCTTGACTTACGAGTTTAATTTGTTCCGTGATGGAGCTTGTAACTCAAATTACTCGTATGTCAAATCAAAAAGTGAAAAAGTGAGACACGTGATGCTGGGCTGATGTTGTGGCGTTCACTGTGACGTTCGCTGTGCCAACTAGCGGTGGGGTATCTGAAGCTGGCTCGTAACCCGAATTTTAGCTCACAACTCAAAGCAAAAAATCGGCTGAGAGATGGCTCGTATCTCAAAAAACTCGTTAGTCGGGACACTTGTAAGTCAAGGCCCCACTGTATGTATGTACGTGTGTGTGGTGTGTGTGTGTGTGTGTGTGTATATATATATAAAAGCCTAAGCAACCATTACAACTGGATGACCGGATGATCAGCTGGTAGCTATGACATGCACTGACCACCAGGGGCAGATGCTCAATGCAGGAGCTGCCCCCAGTGGTCAGTGCGCTCCCACAGCCAACCTCCCCCAACCGGCCAACCTCCCACAGTTCCTCCCCTGGCTGCTGGCAGGTCCCGATCGGCCCCTATTGGGACTGGGCGTGATGGCCCTGATTGGTCAGGAGGGACCCCACCCTTGCACAATTTCATGCACCAGGCCTCTAGTATGTATGTATGTATGTGTGTGTGTATGTATGTGTGTATGTATATACATGTATATATATATATATATATATATATATATATATATACACACACATATATATATGTGTGTGTATATATACATATATATAAATTAGTTCTTGGTATAAAATATTTTCTTTTGTATTTTAGAATGTAAACTTCGTAAAGTGAATCAAAATATGGAGTCATATGGTACAGCTATTTATGGCTTATAATAGAGTTCACTTTTCAGAGTTCAATTTTATATGTAAAAAATTAGCTCTCTCAGATTGCATTGTGACTAATTCAATTATATAACTAAAATGGTAGATGTAACATCACAGCACCTCCATAAATGCTCAGAAATCACTAAGTGATATGTTTTGCAACATGAGAAATAGGAAGTTTTTAATAATTATTAATTTGTAACCAGAAAGCCCCATTTGCCCTCCAATAATAGCTTATTAATTTCTCTAGTGCATCATGCAGTATGATTCTTGATATTTACTAGGGTCCAGGCACTTTCTAAGGGCTTTATATATGCAATGTGACTTAATTCTTACTGTAACCTAATGAGATGGGTAACTAGTATTATGCCATCTGATAAAACTGAGGCACACACAAGTTAATAAATTTGCCTAACATTAGGCAGTGACTGAATAGCTCAGCTAAAATCTGAACCCAGTAGTCTGTCTCCAGAATCTATACTTTTAACCAATATTCTCTATCATCTCTATCCCATCTAGTATGTGCTTTATATGTGGATCCAAGTTGGCTGCCCTGTACTTTGGATGGTTTTTCTAATAGTTGTAATGTATGATCATTGAATGCTGACAATTTTGTTTGATCTTACAACTGAGTAATAAATACTAGGGAGCCAACCATATGATCATACAAAAGAAGTGTTTTTTTCTGCAATGCCAATGATGTAAAAGGAGCTGGGACCTCACTATACTAATGTCACTTGTTCAATTCTGTATTCACATTAATTAAGTCATTAGTGCAGCACAATTTCATTACAATGTTGAAGTTTCTTTATTCTAATGCATATTTTGAAGAAAATCACCACCACTATAAGAAAATTCTGTGTAGCTTAATCTTAATGTGTGAAAAATTATAAATTGATTCTAAAATCAAAATTTGTCAGCTAGTGTAGAAATTCATTTTCTGTTATTTACATGCTCTTAAATATATTCTGTGGTTTTTGTTTTGTCCCCCCACTTAATTTTATTTTTCAGACAACCATAGGAAGTGATAAAGACAATGAGAATCATAGTATCTACAGAAGGTACATTCATTTATTACTATGGTTTTCAGGTTTTTAAATTTTTTTTCCCTTCAAGTTTAAATAGAATTTTCAAAATAGAATTTTGGGTCTATCTAATTACTGTATGTCAGTGGGCATTCTGTTAGTGTTAAAAGTGTAGTAGGTGTATCCACATTTTAGAATTTTGAATATATTTATAGTTATGCTAAGATTGAAATGATATTAGAGATTGGGAATTTAATGGAATTTTTTATTCTACTGAGTAACTACATTGAATCCATGACGTTACATGTTCTCCTGAGGTCGGAAAACATACTGTATTTTAAAAGTGGAGCTGAAAAAAAAAGTAGAGATAATTATGTCCATGGCAACAGCATAACGCCTATGCTATAGGCAAGGGAGGGAGAGGGTGCTGTGCGGATGTCTGCATGGCAACAGCAGAGTCCAGTAGGGGAGGAGGAAGGAAAGTTTTGAACCATGAAAATAGTACGTTTCTGAAATAAATCTGATTAAGTCTTTTAAGAATTCTTCAGTCTCTTACATATAGTTTTTGTGATTTCAATTGGAAAGAATAGTGGAAATAATTTAGAGGTGTGTAAGATAAGTAAGTATGCACTTAAAAGGTTTGTGTCCATTGGGTATGTGGTATTGAAATTTAAAAGCATATTATTAAGAAAAAATTGTCTGCATTATTCATTGATGGTATATATCTGTGTGGAATTAAAATAAGTATGTCTAAAATAAAGCAGTTTTCATGTTTAAAAAGAAATGATCCTTATGTTATAATTTTTATGTTTCCAATACTATATATATATATATATATATCTCCTATATAATAAAGAGGTAATATGCACATTGACTGTCATGCCCTCACACAAGATGGCCACCCCCATGTGGTCACAAGATGGCTGGCAGGGGAGGGCAGTTGGTGGTGACCAGGACTTCAAGGGAGGGCAGTTGGGGGCATTTGGGCTGGCAGGGGAGCAGTTAGACGTCGATCAGGCAGGCAGGGGAGTGGTTAGGGGGTGATCAGGCTGGCAGGCAGAAGGGGTTAGGGGCTGATCAGGCAGGCAGGCTGGCAGGAGAGCGTTTGGGAGCCAGCAGTTCCGGATTGTGAGAGGGATGTCCTACTGCCAGTTTAGGATCAGGCCTAAACCGGCAGTCGGACATCCTCTGAGGGGTCCCAGATTGCAAAGGGTGCAGGCTGGGATGAGGGACACCCCCCACCCCCTCAGGACACAAATATCATGCACAGGGCCTCTAGTATATATACTTTTTCATATATTTGGCCATTGTAGGAGGAAGGTATGCACATTTTTAGATAGTACTAGAGTAAATCTTTTCTGATATATCAAATTAAAATTTTTGAAAATGGTAATGGAAATTTTGAGTTTTAAATGATCACATTTTTTAAATATAAATGTGAACTAAATCATTAAGCTGTGTATCTAAGCTCCAGAGGCAAAGGATAGCCCAATTCTACCTTTCTCCTTATATAAGAAACATCCTAATCCAGACTTCTTTCTTCCACTTATTCCTAGAGGGTTTAGGAATTGATCCCTAGTGATAATGTATAGTAAGCCCCTTAAAATGAATAAAAGATAAAGTGATTAATTATCTGGCTATTCTAAATAATAGGATGTTTTCTGATCCTTTTAGTTGTGCTGATCTGAGACTTAGTGTTTACTCTGTGTGTTCCTTTTTCTTCCTCTCCTTTTCCTTCCCTTCCTCTCCTTGAGCTTCTCTATCCCTATCTCCTTCTAATGACACTTGGCTTATTACTTGAGTTATTTGAAGCCTCACTCTAAAATGGATATATAAATTTGAATTTCACTCACCAATTCACTACCAAAGAAAATGTCTGCTTAAAGTCAGAAGTATTTTCATGACATTTAATTCTACTTTAAGCCTAAACATTGTTCCCTGTAGCCATTATAGTTAATGGAATTTATTATCCATTCTTTTCCTCCCAAATGTAATGTATTCTTATATCTTAATGACATTTTAGTGCAATGGTCTCTAAGTTTTTTTCCTTTGGTTGCTGAACTCACACTTTAATCAAAGTGTTATCCTAAGCATTAAAAATAAAAAAGAATAAAGGAATGCATGGTCGCTAAAATAAGGGTGCTTTTGTGAAGTGGCTAAGGAGTCTCAAGTAGAATGTAACTCTATTTGAATTTTTGTGGATTTTCATCACTTTTGTTTACTGCTGTGCCTTTCATGCACAGAAAAGTACTTCAGAAGAAGTAGGCTCATTATTCGCTCATCTGTAATAGCCCTTGAGAGATTTCTGTGGAGTATAGCTTTAAAAACGTGGTTCTTTATTTTGCTAGCCATTGGTCCTGGATTTTGATCCCACTCATATAGCTAATGTCATACATATTAACAGTGGGAGAAGTATACGTGTTTGTCTCTCTTTCTCTCTAAAACATATAAATAGTATTTGGGAGCTGTACAAATGTTGGGATTGGTATATTAGTAGAATTCCTGATGAAGACACAAGAAGATACTTTAAGCGAGTATGTGTCTGGATAGTTTTCATTGTGAGTGTTCAGTGATAATATCTGTAGAGATTAATGATGCATTCCACGCATTCTAGGAATGGCCTTGGAAGCAGTCCAAAGACTTTGTTTATGAAACCAACTATGGGGGAAGGCTTATCACCTTTTTTAAATCCCCCTCCCTCACTTTAGAGAGAGAGGAAGGGTAGACAGAGAGAAACATTGATGTGAGATAGAAACATCAATTGTTTACCTCGCACAGCTTTCTCCAGAGATAGAACTGGAAACCTAGGTATATTCCCTGACCAAAAATTGAACCTGTGACCTTTTGGTATATGGGACAATGCTCCTAACAAGTGAGCCACACCAACCAGGGCAAGGATTCTCACTTTAATTAATGTATCCTCACATCTTGGGGAATATTAAATGACTTACATAGAATTTGTTTTCTAAAATATGAAAATATATCTACTGAAAAAAAATAGTACAGTTCAAATGTCATATTTTAGAATAGCCAGAAATATAAAATAGTCTTGTTAACTTTCCCTCCATAATGGTTAATCTTTATGATTTGATTTATTCTCATAAATATTTAGGACAAATATATTTAGGTTTCCTTTTGATTTCACATATCCCTTTGAATATAATTAAAAATTTTCCCATTTCTGAAAATGATTATATGATTAAGTGGATATTTGAATTTCTATAAATGTCAATATTTGGTTTTCTTATTTTGAAAAATTAAACATTTACTAGTACTTAAAATTTTTTTATCCTCACTTGAGGACATGCCTTAGTGAGATGGAGGAGGGAGGGAAAGAGAAAGCAAGAGTGTGAGAGAGAGAGAGAGAGAGAGAGAGAGAGAGAGAGAGAGAGAGATGAGATGAGAGAGAAACATCTATTGGTTGCCTTCAGTAAGTTCCCTGACTGGGATTAAACCCACAACCCAGGTATATTCCTTACCAGGAGTCAACCGCCAACCTAATTAGTGCACAAGCCTGCCCTCAGCCATTCTGTCTGGGCGCCATTTAGTTAATTTTCATGTTAGATATTGTACTTGTGGCTACATAGAGTATTACTTGGCATTACAAATAATGGAGACATATGTACATAATCTATGAGAAGGATATAAAACCACTTTTTTGTCTTATATGTAATTTGTTATAGCCATTTTAATATTATTAAACTGAAATCAAGATATGCTATGCTTAAAATAGGAGTGGATTTCATAAAATAAAGCTAGTGCTATAATATTAATATGTCCTTTGTGAACTGCCATCCCTCGCACCATGGATAAGGAAAAGTTTTCTATGTGGTTTGAAAATCATAATTCATTTTTATATAGTAATATTTTTGTATGATATTCTCTTGAATGACACTCTCCAGGTAAGAGTTACTATACTAAGATTGAATTGTTTTCAAAATGGTAAAATCTACATATTTTTGTTTTTGTTATTTTTAAAATCTATCAACCTAACTAGGAAGTACATCTGTCATTTTGCAACTTTATCATAATTTCCTTCTTATCTATATGCTAGACTTTATTAGGGATATGTGTTTCATATTCACACTAAATTTATTGATACCAAAGGCATTGCTAATGTGATCATCAAAGTGATAAGTACCATGTTTTCTACAGTATATTTCTTAAGGGGAAGCTAGTGCTGTAATATTAATTTCAAAATCCTGGCATATAGCTATAAAAATTAAGCTGTCAAAACCTTCCATTTCAGTAGTGGCAAAATAATGACAAAGATACATTATTGGAATAAAGGGGGACTAATATTAGTAGTTAGCTATATACTTTAGCATTGCAGCAGCAGAAACAAAATCTTTGAGAGAGAAAATCAGGCAATAACATAGAGTATTAAAAAGCAAAATATATTTTTGTTAAATTAAGCCACTGCTAGATATTAAAATTTCTATATAGCTATAATTAGAATAATCGGTGTTGATTCACCATGCTAAATAACATATATATTAAAAATGATTCACAAGACACTATGCATTAAAACAAATTAAATAAATTTATTGTTTATTGAATAGTTTTGAATTTATACAAAATATTATTACTAATTTTTCTAGGGAACTGAGAAGAAAAAGCAGACAAGGCTATGGAGGACTATAAAACTTAATGTACCTGAGATATATTTTCTTATATTTAGAAATTTGATGTAAAAATGATTCACACTATATGTCAATCATCAATTTGGAAATGATGATAAGGGAAAATAGAAGATACTTATCTGCATTTATTTCCAGTTGTGTATTGTAATGTGTGTAACAAAACCTCACAGAGCAGACATTTTTGGTGGTCTATAACAATTCTGTTATTGATCGGAGGCTATGAGTTTAAACAGTTAATAGTAATTTATTTATATATACTTCTGATTTCAGTTATATTAATATATACCATGTATACGTTTAGTTATGAAAAATGGGTGGTTCCTACTGTCCTAAAAATATCTGAATTCTAAGAATAGACAAGATGTAATGGAGACTGAGGGATGATATCTAGAAGTAGCCAGAAGTGAAAATTTCTGATATTTCCTTCTTCCTTCTTACACACCCAAATTATTTTACTTACTTTTTTATGTTGTATTGGAGATATTATGAAAGATAAAAACAGTAAAAGCAACTGAGTATTAATAAAGGGTAGGCAGATTATGCGGAGAATGAGTCTGTGTGTTGTATTGTTATCAGCACCGATCATGCCTCCCATTGTGTCCCTCAGTAACAACAGAGAGGAATATTTATTCATAATTAGTTCCCTTGACATTTCCTGGTTGACTAGAGTGTTTGGCCAGGATAAGTGGGAGAGTAAGCCCCATTTGTGTGGTAGCTGTGCTCAAGAGCAGACACATGAATAAGGTATACTTAATGGAGAGAAATGGAGATGGAAATACTAGTAGTAGTGATACTGGGAATTAACTCTGATGGATGCTGTCTTAATAATAATGAAGGAATAACTACCAGAAGATAGATGAGCCAATTTTAAGAACTTTCTCAGTTTAGATGGGGCTTTCTTACATTTTCTTTAAGATGTATTAAAGACTGCCTTACAAATAAAATTTCTCTTCACTAATTCTAAAGTTCAACATTCCCTTTTTGTGAGCCAGATTTGCTAAAGTTCAAATACAAAAAGAATAAAAGATGACACATCTAATATTTGTTTGATTTTAACATTTCTGTTGTTTTTGTTGCAACAGGTATCGTGCATTTCCTACCAGTACTGCCTGGTGCTTAAAAATATTCTCTACTCCTCTTCTTCCAGACACTCTAAAAGAGATCAGTGTTCTCCGAAGTCATTTTTCTCCCAAATCATTTGGCATTGTTGATATTGATGTCAGAAAAGGGGGGCAGTTTGATGTGGGTGGAAGAGTTTTAATCTTTGGCTATAATAAAAAGCAGAAGAAAGCTTTTATTCTCTGATTCAACTATATATTTGTAATATTCTGCATGCAGTTTCTTTTTTTTTTCTAATGAATTTTTATTTTTTATAATTAATTTTTTAAATTTTGTTTTATTGCTTAAAGCATTACAAAGAGTAGTATATATGTCTCCTTCCCCACCCCTTGACTTTCCCCGGGCTCCCCTACCCCCCAGTATCTTGCATCCATTGGTTATGCTTGTATGCATGTAGTTTCAATACTTTCTTTTCTTGAACTCACAGTAGTATTCCCAATACTACAATAACAATAGGATCCTTGGGTCTCTCTGTCTAGTCAGTAACTCCCTCATTTACCTTGCCTCTGTCTTCTATGCCACCTCATGACTAGATCTTCTGAAGGCCATTGTACTCTCTCATCCTGAGGAACAGGGAAATTACAGTCTAAATCAGCATGCCACATATTGTGTAAATTTATCAGTAACCACCTTAGCTTTAACACTCACACTTCACATCACTGGGATTCTACATTGAGCTCTGAGTCTTGTTTCTTTAGGCAATCCTAGGTATATGGTTTTCTATAGTAACCACTGAATATTGAGAATTTTCTATCCCTCCAAAGCTCATTTCACACACAGATAATTAAATTTGTCTTTCCTTTCTCCTGTGATTGTATAGGGTGTCCCAAAATTCATGCAAGATTTGAATTTTGCATGAGCATTAACAACAACAACAACAACAAATAAAAGCCTAATTTTACTTGGTTTATTGAATCGGATTCTAATATCTGTTGCCCTTTGATTTCAATCCCTTCAATTTGATAAGCATTACCAAGTACCAATTATGGCCCAGGAGCAGGGACAATGAAGACCAATGAAGACCACGGCTTTGCATATGTGCCAGCAAAGCCGTTGAGGCCATTTACCCAATGTGCTATCCCGTACAAAACCCTATACTATATACTTTATGAATCAATAAAATATTTACAATTTTTAATTATAAACCTGAGTCTTCTATCAAAATTACTTCTTGCATGAATTTTGGGACATGCTATATGTGGAATGTGCGTGTATGAAATAGACCTGAATCAACTCCAAAATCAGATCTGAGTCCCTGTTGTATGTTCTTGTTGTTAAAATAATATTATCTAATCTCAATAACTGTGATAAAGATGAAATTGGGAAATGTTAGTAAGTGCTAGAAGATAAATAGGTTTTGTGATCAATGGAGTGTGAGGAATGTTGCATACTACATCTGTCTTTGGGGGTTTAGAGCTCATGTTAGCATTTATCCTAAAGCAGCACAATAGTAGAAAAGGACCCTAATTCTACTTAACCCAGCAATTTTCAAATAGAATTACATACATAACAAATTTTATAGCATGCTAATCAATAGCATAATGTTGGTATTTTAGGAAGTTTGGTTTTTTAGAAAGGAGTGCTGATCTAGGCTTTAGTGAAATATTATCTATAAAAATAACTCCAGCAATACTTATTGTTATCACAACTAATATCTGAGATTCATATATATATAGAAATTACTAGAGGCCCAGTGCACAAAAATTTGTGCCCTGGCGGGGTGGGGGGGTGGGGGTATCCCTCAGCCCCACTTGTGCCCTCTCACAGTCTGGGACCCCTCGGGAAATAACGACCTGCTGGCTTAGGCCCACTCCTGGGTGGCAGAGGGCAGGCCCAATCCCTAGGTGCCTGCCCCGCAGACCCTAGTTGGGCTCAGAGCAGGGCCGATTGGGGAGTTGGGGCCCAACCCCCTGTCATGCACAGAAGAGGGCGGATCAGGAGGTTGCAATGCCACCCTCAGTCACGCTCAGGGTAGGGCTGATTGGGGGGTTAGGTGCCGCCCCCTGTCACACTCAAGGTAGGGTCGATGGGGAGGTTGGGGCCCACCCCCTGTCACACATAGAGCAGGGCAGATCAGGGGGTTGTGACACCACCCCTGTCACGTACAGAGCCGGCTGATCAGGGGGTTGGGGTGCTGCCGCCTATCACGCACAGAGCAGGGCCCATCAGGGGGGTTGGGCTCCGTACACTGTCACACACAGAGCAGGGCCGATCAGGGGGTAGGGGAGATCCTCCTGCCATGCACAGAGCAGGACGGATCAGGAAGTTGTGATGCCACCCTAAGTCACGCTCAGGGTAGGGCTTATTGGGGGGTTGGGGCGCCACCCCCTGTCACACTCAAGGCAGGGCCAATGGGGAGGTTGCGGCTCCACCCTGTCACACACAGAGCAGGGTAGATCAGGGGGTTGGGGAGCTCCCCCCTATCAGGCACAGAGCAGGGCCGATCAGGGGGTTGGGGCGCTGCCCCCTGTCACGCACAGAGCAGGGCCCATCAGGGGGTTGGGGCGCCGCCCTCTATCACCCACAGAGCAGGGCCGATCAGGGGGTTGGGGCGCCACCACTGTCACACTCAGGGCAGGGCCGATGGGGAGGTTATGGCTCTACCCCATCACACTCAGAGCAGGGCCCGTTGGGGGGAGGGGGGATTGGGGCGCCGCACACTGTCATACACAGAGCAGGGCCGATCAGGGGGTTGGGGCGCCGCACCCTGTCACACACAGAGCCGCAGGGCAATCTAGGGGTTTGGGCTCTGCCCCCTGTCACGCTGCTCCAGGGGCCAGGAGGCCTCGCGGGTCCGCTGATCCCAGTGCTAGGAGGCCTCACGGCTCTGCTTATCCCAGGTTCGGGAGGTCTCGCAGCTCCACTGATCCTGGTGAAGGGAGACCTCGCGGCTCCACTTGACACTGGAGCAGTGAGGCCTCGCTGCTCCACTGATCTTGGTGCTGGGAGGCATATTACCCTTTTACTATACAGGATAGAGGCCTGGTGCACGGGTGGGGGCCGGCTGGTTTGCCCTGAAGGGTGTCCTGGATCAGGGTGGGGGTCCCGCTTGGGTGCCTGGCCAGCCTGGGGGAGGGGATGTTGGCTGTTTGCAGCTGGTCATACACCCTTCAGGGTGGGGGTCCACCTGGGGTGCCTGGTCAGTCTGGGTGAGGGGCTGAGGGCTGTCTTCAGGCTGGCGTGTGACTGAAGCTCCCAACCGCTCCTTTTTTTCTTTTTCTTTTTTATTCTGGGCCAGCTTTAGCTCTGAGGCTTGGCTCCAGCTCTTAGGCCTCCGCTGCTGAAAGCAGGTATCTGGTTTTTTTGGGTTCTGTAATCGAAACACTGTTTCAACTCCAGCTCTGAGAATCCGGCTGGCTGAAAGCAGGTTTCTGGGTTTTGTTTAGCTTCTATATTTGTAACAATGTTTCAGACTTCAAGCTCAGAGGCCGGCAGTGGCAGGTGGGGAACGTTGGAGTCCTCCGTCACTGAAACAAGCAAGCCTCATGTTCGCTTCAAGCTGCCTGGCTGCCAGCCGCCATCTTGGCTGGCAGTTAATTTGCATATCGCCCTGATTAGCCAATGGGAAGGGTAGTGGAGGTACGGCTAATTACCATGTTTCTATTTTATTTGATAGGATGATTTATTAAAAGTAGTCATTTAGGGCAAAGCCGGTTTGGCTCAGTGGATAGAGCGTCGGCCTGCGACTGAAAGGTCCCAGGTTCGATTCCGGTCGAGGGCATGTACCTGGGTTGTGGGCATATCCCCAGTGGGAGATGTGCTGGAGGCAACTGATCGATGTTTCTCTCTCATCGATGTTTCTAACTCTCTATCTCCCTCCCTTCCTCTCTGTAAAAAATCAATAAAATATATTTAAAAAAAAAGTAGTCATTTACTTGGTCTTACTATACTCTGTACACATAGCAAAGGTGTGGGAAAAGACAGTAGTGCGTTTGTAAGTTTAAAAACTTTGTTTTTTTAAAATATATTTTTATTGATTTCAGAGAAGAAGGAAGAGGGAGAGAGATATAGAAACATCAATGATGAGAGAGAAACATTGATTGACTGCCTCCTGCACGCCCCCTACTGGGGATTGAACCAACAACCAGGGCACGTCCCCTTGACTGGAATTGAACCCGGGACCCTTCAGTCTGCAGGACAATGCTCTATTCACTGAGCCACACCTGCTAGGGCTGTAATCTGTTTTCTTTAAATAATTTTCATTTTCCTAATAGAAATGCAATGACTCTTGATATAACATGAATCCTATTCTCTTCAGAAATCACGTGACCATATTGTCTGTAGCGAAAGGATCCTTTGAGAATTAACTGTTAAACATTGTATTATATTCAGCTTCACATGTTCAAGGACTCCTTTGAATATTTACTATGGTCCACTTCCATTGTAATAGATTACTATGAACGTCATGATTGTTTCTCAAATAGGCACTACAATCTTTATGACTAGAATTTTCTTTAAATATACCGCAAGGGAAAAGATGCAGAGATAATAAGATTTCAATAAGCCATTTCAAAGGTCTCTTTTAATGTCCCTGTTGACAAGATGGGAAAGATACTGATGTACGATAGAGCGAGGCAGGATTATAGTTGGTTGAAAGATCATATTCAGGTAACTGTGAGTTACAGATTAGGATTAATTGGAAGGGAGATTTCTAGTGGTTTGTCATAGGATGCCATCCTTGACTCTTATTCTAAATTTTCATTATTAACTTGGATAAAAATATTGCAAATTATCTTTTCAACCAGGCAGGTGCTATGAAGTCAAAAAGGATATTGAATATGTTGAATAAGTTGAATTACAAATAGAAATCCTAAGAAACTGGGAAAAATTTAAAGACAAAATTAGGATTATCATAATGATGTTTACGGAGTTAACGCTAAACTCTTTTCTAAAAAAAAAAAAGAAACTAATGTCAGTTTAAAAAAAAAAGTGCATAGATATAAGCATTAACTTTGACTGCACAGCATGCATATTTAGCTAGACTCTGAATTCAATATGGAAGGGAGAGAGAAAGTAATATTAATTAGTGTGGACTATGTGTTTACAGTAATGCCTTTCATATACTCACCTAATTTATCTTCAATAGCAATCCAGTAAGATCAAAATTAGTATAAATAATACACCAAATTAGAAAATATATATATAAAAAAAGTATGTATAGATTTTTTTCCTTTTGGTTGCTTCTTTAGGGAAAAAACTAGGTTGAATGATGAGAATCCAGAGAGTTGTAGATTTTACTCAACATGAGACAAACCTATTACATATTAGTGCTTTAGTTTTTGTCCTCTCTCATATTATCTTATGCTATGTTTTTATCTTATATATTTTGATTTTCTCACTAGAATGAACTCTTCAGGATGTCAAGTATGCATATCTGCCTTTTTCCCAGCACTAAGAATAGCTCCAGGGATAAAATAGGCAAATAATATTTGTTGAATGAGTAAAGTCAAAAGAGTAATTTTTTACTCCTTTTTGATCCTAGCAAAATAACATTATCCTTACTAATACATAATGCTTTCCTTACTGTTAGCTAAAGAAATAATCATGTCATTTGTGAATTCAAAAATTCAAAAAAATTCATATAATGTCAGGGAGCACCGGATTCTCTAAAATCATGGTAGAACCAGTGATCCATAATGACTGATAAATCTATCAGTCTGTATATGAAATGCACTCTGGAACGCTTTATGCATTGTGATGTTGGCAATTACCAAACCGTTTCACTGAGCTCGTTGAGGTGTGCACTCTGAAGTTAAACTGCCAAGCTCTGTACTTGCTAGCTCTATGATCCTGAATAATTAATTTATACAATTTCATGATTTTTGTTTCTTCAACTGAAAGTGTCAGTACCTATCTCATAAAATTATTTTAAGTATTAAAGACCATGTTGTGATTTGGGTTGTTTTATTAAGCGGGGTGATTTCTTTCCTGGGTTCTTCTCCAGAAGGATTCAAAGAAGGAAGCCACGGACAAAAAGTGATAGGTGAAAAGTACAGAAACTTATTGCAAGCAAACACGTCTTCTACAACCTTAATTCTAAATTCTAAGCCTACGACTCTGTCCCTCTTGGTGGACAGAGGGGCCCCTAAGAAGGGTGACCGCTGCTTTCTTTGTCTTGAGGCATTAAATAGGCTGGAGACTGCCCTTTTCTACCATGGGACCTTAGCCCTGTAATCAGCTCCCGCGACCCCTACATCCTCACTTCTCCTCGTTTGGTCATCCGTTTAGGTTGGAGTCACTTCTGATTTATCCCATGTTCTTCTCCCAATTTTGCTGGCAGAGAAAACCTTATCTTATAGCTCTCCCAGCTAGCTACTCAGGTCAGGGCTACTTTTGGTCTAACTAATGGTCATTTTAATTGCTCAGGCCAGAGATACCCCTGTCTTTCCTTGGTTTGTGGCTGTTTTAATTGCTTAGGCCAGAAATATTTCTATCTGCCTGTGTCATTTCTCTTTCCTCTGTACAAGTAATTGAGCATCTTCAAGTCTCCATCTATGTATTCCTCCCCATGGACCATCCTCATTCCTGAAACTTCCTAAACCTGCCTACTTTATCCCCAAAACTCCTTTCAGTTGTATGTACTAAATCTTAAAGCTGCTTTGGGCACAGAGTGTGTAGAAATGTTAAATAATATTATTAATAAATAGTAGTATTTCTCTTATAGCTACTCATTACTCATACTATTTACCTTAAAAACAATTAATATTGAGATTTATAATACATACTAGAGGCCCGGTGCATGAAATTTGTGCACAGAGGGCGGGGTCCCTCAGCCCGGCCTGCGCCCTCTCGCAATCTGGGACCCCTTGGTGGATGTCCGACTGCCTATTTACAGGCCTAAACTGGCAGTTGGACATCCCTCTTGCAATCTGGGATGCTGCATGCACCAATGACAATACTTTTCATACAGGTGAAAGGCATCTTGCTGTTGTATGGGCAGCTACATTTTTTTGCCCTGATTATAAAAAGTAGTACATAACATGATCCTTCTGAGGCAGTAGTACCATTTTTCCCATCTTATGGGTGGAAAAACTGAAGCAGAGAGAAGTTAAGTAAGTGGCTTTGTCACATAGTTTTAAGTGTCAGAATCAGGGCTGACCACAAAATATGCAAGCCAGAGTCCATGCATGTCATCGCTGCATCATCCTGTTTTTTTTAGTGTTAGAGTAGCCTTGCCAAATTTTAATTTTTAAATCTAAGAGACCATTCCCAGTATATAGGGTAGGGTCCCTAGGCTTGGCCGGCAATCAGGGCCGAACTGTGAGGTGACTGGTGGTACAACTGGGGGCCCCCTGCTGGTATCCACCTTGGCTGTTCCCACCCCCCCCCCCTACTGCTGCTGCTGCCTCTGGGGGCAGGGGGCCGATGCTCAATGCAGGAGCTGCCCCTGGCTGGGGACAGCTCCTGCATTGAGCGTCTGCCACCTGGTGGTCAGTGCACGTCATAGTGACTGGTCGTTCCGCCATTCAGTCGATTTGGATATTAGGGTTTTATTATATAAGATCATCTAACATTTAGATGTGTTCCTCAGGGTTTGCCGAAAATAACTGAAGTTCTGAGGAGACAGAAGGAAGCTATGTAGATAGGGGCAGGACCACAGGAAAGGAAGTAGAATCAGGAACCCAACCAGCAGAGTTACTAAGGCACCACAGCTGGGCAGGAAAGGCATGGCATGTGCAAGAGGCTTCAACTTTTCAAATATCTGAATGTTGCTAAGACAGGCAGTTTGCAGATAACCAGTCACAAGGTAGTAAGGTGTAAAAACCAATCCTAAGGATGTTGCTAAGGCAAAATTCTTTTAAAGGACCAATCAAGAACTAACAAGCATACATACAAAAAAAATAGCTTGTACACTTCCTCTTCTCTCTCTCTGGCACTTAGATTCTTGGATTGAGGGCAGGAGATGTGCTCCCCTGAACCCACGTGGTTTATGGCCATGTGGGCCTCCACAGAGGGACGAATAGGCTATAATACCTTGGATACTAAACGACTCCCAACTGCAACATGGAAAGGAAGCTCTGGACACTGGCCTGCTCCTGGGGCCCCAGCTGCACCTTCTCCAGGACTGGCTTCTCTCAATAAACTGGCTTCTCTCAATAAACTGGCTTCTCTCAATAAACGTCGGTTCCACTGTTTTTGTCCACAACTTCATTCTTCAATTTTGTGAGACAATGAACTCAGACTAAAATACCCCACATTTTGGTTTCAGTTCTTCTGACCTTCAGATAGAAAATCAAAAGGTTAGAATATAGGATAAAGAGGAAACTTGAGTGGGATCATGGATATCGATAAAAATTTGTCCTCAATGAATATATTTTGCCCATTCCCATTTTTATGCTCTCACTAACTTGGTCTTTTTAGGAGCAACCCCTGTTCTGAACCTCCCTTGTTTCGCTTGCAGGATTGAAACAGTAAATAGGAAGTTGAGTTGCTGTGGGAAGCTTTACTATAAAAGACTAGCACACTCTCTCCCATTGCAGTACTTTCCTAGCTTTTGTGAAAGGGCTCCCACATTGGTATCTGCTGCTGAAATTGATTCTGAAAGAGCCATTTTAAAAAAGAAAGACCCTCCCTTAGGCTATGACAGGACTGTCTTGCTGTCTTTGTCTTCACTTTGCTTTTGAACAATCTACACTCCAGTTTTTGTCTACAGAAACTTTATTCTGCTTTACAAAAACATATCCCTGGTATGCACCAATAGGACTCAGTATGACTTTAGTCATTATAGTCTACATTAGTTCCCTCAGGCACACTTCAGTTATCTAGTATGAGCCTATATTATAAAAAAATTGTGCTTTTAAAAAGTTATCTGTGTTACTGTGAACCATTGAAGAGTAAATTGCATACATAATGACTCTAATTCTAGATTCATTAGTGTGCATTTCAAAAAAAGGATAACTTTTTCTCTTTTATTTAACTGCAGCAGTCATCCGAATTAGAAAATTAACAGATACCATACTATGTATCTAAACTATAGGCATTATTCAGATATTGTTATTTTCCCAATAATGTCCTTTATAGTAAGGAAAAAAAAAGGTTAAAAATATTGTTTCTCCAGAATATTCCCTTATTGCTTTTTCTAGACTCCATTACTGAAAACAGTGTGTTTTAGTTATGTTTACTTTGAGGATAATGACAATCATATTTATCTATATAATTATTTGGTATTTCTTATTTGTATAGGCAATCTATAGGATATTACATGTAACCTTAAAATATTTTTCTCTTAGCCCTGCTGTATGATTTAGTATCATCTTTTACACCAAAAGGTTGTAGGTCCAATTCTGATCAGGACACATGCCTAGGTTGTGGGTTTGGGGTATGTATGGGAGGCAACTGATCGATGCTTCTCTCTCACATCAATGTTTATCTTTCTTTCTCTTCCTTACTCTCCCTCTAAAAATCAATAAATAAACTCCCACTATCCTCAAGTGAGAATTAAAAATAAAACTTCTCTCTTAAAGTTTGAACATTATTTCTTAGGTGTAGTAAAATTATATGTCAATTTCTACTTCTTGTGTAAAAATTAGAGAGGCAAGTACATTTGCCCAAATAGAAAAAAACATTGGTAAATGTAATATAAAGCTAAAATTGAATGTAATATGAGCATATACTAGTACATATAAATTGTTCAGATAAAGCTCAAAGGGTAAGATAGGAATATGAATGGAGTTAATATTGTCTATTAGAACTTAGAACTATGGTAGAAACTATAAAACTAGGAACAAGAAATTGTAAACAGCTTTCTTCTTTTAAATGGTACTTATAAATTTTCTGAAATTATCCACTGCATTTTTTTGATACAAAGAAGCATGTGTAATATGAATAGTATAAATGTGCAGGTAAAGTACACTAAGTGTAACACATGATTATATATAAAAATATTTTCTGGTGGGAGAGAAGGAACTGGTGCTAAGGAAAGTACCAATAAAGTCAGTTCTCAAGTGATACTTTCTAACCATTTTGTTGAAGAAATTAAAATCTAACTTGTCTAATCTAGATCTTTATCATGCTTCTTGCCACTCCATCATGCCTTTCTCTTCTGATCATATTATGACTCTTATGCTACCCATACTAATATCTTCCAAAACACTCTCTCCTCTCTCTCTCTCTATCTCTCTCTCTCTCTCTCTCTCTCTCTCTCTCTCTCTCTCTCTCTCTCACACACACACACACACACACACACACATACACACACACACACACAGAAGCAGAGTGGGGCACATAATTTAGGTGACAAAAAGGGGAGTATGAAGGAGGAACAAGATAAACACTGGAGCTAAAGCCCAAGCCCTCAACCTCTGAGTAAAAGAATAAAAGAACCCTGACCCTGTAGTTCAGTTGGTTAGAGCATGGTCCTCATAGGCCAAGGTTGCGGGTGGGTCTCTGGTTAGGGCACATACAAGAAGCATCCAATGAATGTATAAATAAGTCCCACAACAGATCTCTCTCTCCTCTCCTCCTCTCCTTCTAAAATCATTTTTAAAAAGTGTAAAATAGAAAGGAAGCATGAAAATGAAGGATTAGATGATGACCCAATTTGAATAAATAAATGAGAATAGGGAAGTAACAAAAATTTAGTAACTGAAAAAAAAAGAGGCAAGATAACATATTCATATGCAGACAATGAAACAGAACTACAAGCACAAACATATAACAATCTGAAAATAAGGAAAGGGAAAATGACTGGTCTGGAAACTGATGTGATCACACTAATAATTAAATTACATTTTCTGAATTTTTATTTCCTAAACCTCTCTTCTTTCAAGCTGAATAAATCTAAATATTACTGAATAGAAATCTAGAACAGTCTTAAACATATTTATATGTGGTCTATAGTTAATTATATAAGGAAATGTTGTTCTATAAAATTTTATGCTTAATTTTCAGTTCTCTTCATGTCTTTAAAGTTTTATTGTTTTAAATCTTCACCAGAGAATAACCTTTCATCGCTATGAGAGGGAGGGGAAGGAGAGAGAGAGAGAGAGAGAGAGAGAGAGAGAGAGAGAGAGAGAGAGACATTGATGTGGGTGAGAAACATAGATGTTGTCTCCCATACAGGTTCTCCCGACCACGTGTTGAACCCTTTTGTGGTGCACAGAACAACACTCCAACCAACTGAGCCACACTGGCCAAGGCCGTGTTTTTAAACTTGTTAATGAAATGTTTATTGTGTTGGTTTTTTTCCTCAAATAATTTCTGGAAGCAGACTGGCTGGGTTTAGTTCTTTTTTTGTGAATGTGATTAAGTCCTACAAAAATAGCAACAACCCATACTGTTTGAATTTGAACATTTTAAAGGCAAACATGATTCAGTTCCTGTATTATAATGCCATATTTTGTGTCAAAATAGAAAGGTTTTATTAAATTTTTCCCCATGGGGTTTTTGGAATGGACACATCAATATTTATCTGTCTATATCATTTAACAGGAAAATTAGAGCACTGGATGCCATGGATTAGCCACATTTGGGACATTTTTATGTAATCTGCATCACAGAAATTCAGTAGTATTTGAGTTTTTCTTATTTCAGAAGACTCTGCCAGTTGACAATTTATGGATATTAATCAAGTTTTTAGATATTTAATGAGACAGCACAATGTAATTCATAATTGATTCAGTAACTGAACTCATAATTGGAGATTTAACTTTCATACTGATAAAATGTTCCAGAGAACATTGTCTTTCATGTAAATCTCTTATACTTCGTGGAAAAAAATTCATTAGGAGAGTAAATATGAATTCGAATAACACTAGCTGGATAGCCATCCTGTGGAATTTTGATGTTAGAATCTGGTGATCTGATTAAATGCCTTCCCAGTTAGATACACTTCAACAGTTAGTGTTAGTCATTTTGAATAAGGGCAATTTGAGTTTCTCTGCTGCGTCACCACTTTTTTTTTTTTTTTAATTAGGAATGTTAGAGCAGGCAGATAGAAAGATGTGAGCTGGGAGAGGCTGGGAGAGGCAGCTGGGGCTTGGAGGGAGTATGTGTGAGACCTGACAAACTGGAGATGGCAGGCCCCTGTGTGAGGAGAAAGATTCAGAGCCCCTCCAGGACGTGGTCTCCCTGGTGGCATAACACCAGGTCAACCATGTCAAACTCGCAGTCGGCGGGTTTGACATGCTTGAGTCCTGGGTAAAGGAGTCTTATAGTTTGAAGATATGTTTTTTGAGACTTAAGAGTGGGGGAGTGACTTGTTCCTTGCCTAAGGAAATTCCAGCCTAGGGATATAAATCCTCTAAACTCCCAGATATTAGGGCACTCGTTTTGGTCTCAGTTGAGTTCCCGCTCAGGTTCTATCTGAGCTTATTTCTTTCCTACAAATAAGTCCTCGCCTGTTTTTGCTGCTATTTGTTGTCTCTTGTTTGAATTTATTCCTACAACCAAGAGAAGAACTGGGGGCACAGAGTATTGTTTCTGGCTAGAGGTTGTCTCCTGACAGAGACTCCCTTGACCACCACTGCTGATAGGAAGGCAAAACTTAAACGGTGGTTTGGTTTGTCCAGTGAGCCAATGGGAATATACTGGTCTCTTTTTATAGAATCTGCTAAGTTTTATGTAACACTTCCATGCCTAATTATTAACTTAAATTTTTTTCACTGAGAACTACAAGAGAATTATGTATTTATAATAATATACATGGCATTGGCAGTTACGCATTTCTTCATAACATGTTATGATTTCTCAATTACTTCCATCCAGTGCTATGTACACTTGACCTTAGCCAAAAAGTGAAGTGGTTATTTTCACTGATTTTATTTGAAGAGTGCTCATTACTGATGGTGAACTAGGTTTCATAATTTTATTATATAATCACATAAAGGTATAAGGTTAATTTCAAGAACTAATATTACCCATAATGCATAAATTCTAGAAAACTTTTTTTTCACAAAGGCCAAACTTCCCAATCTTGTCCTACACATTGCAGTGCAGCTGGTTTTGGAATCTGTAAATCACTGATTACAATGTGCATAAAGCTCCCTACTGATATTTTAACTGGAAGAATATACTTTGAACCAAGGTGAAACAACTACTTATAATTATCCATGAAGCTTGAATAAACATAAATGTTCAAACCTCTGCACTGAATAATAGTTTTTTATTCTTATTCAGTTTCTCTCATGTCCAACTTGAAAGAATTATTACTGTTTTCTATAATTATAAGTAACATTTATTTAGACTTGATAAAATTAACATTTGCAATGCTGAATGGAAATAACTTTGTTTATGTAAATCAGTATACTTCACGTATGTTCCTCTGAATAGCCAAGTTATTTTATAAAGCTTAGTTTTCTCTTAAAGTATGAATTGTTATTTTGCATTTGTCTAAAATTACTTTTTGACTTTACCCAAATAGTTTACTTTTCAGTTGTTTATTCTTAGTTTTCAGGGTAATAACAGGTAATCTATTCTTAATTCTTTCAGTGATATATTTTGACTGAATGATCAAAATCACTAACATTAAAATTACAAACTGTATTCAAGTTTTAAGTTAAATGAACATGGCCAGTGCCAATAGTTTATTTAGAATATCTGTGAAGAAAATATCCTGGAATTATTCAGAAATTAGCTGGAATGTCCACATATTTTGTTGGTATATTCAGCTATGATAGGATATTTTTACATAATAGCAAAAAAGAGTTAATACTATGTTTTTCAAGAATCTATGAAAAGATAAGGGTATCACATCATTTCTCCTTCTGTGGAGCTCAAAACTAGTAGGGAAGACAGTTGTTGAATAAATAACTCATTCAGATAATCAATATTATGAAGACATGCAGCTGTGCAATATAATAGTTTTATAGCCCTTCAAAAAAGGTTTCAAATACATGTATATTGACTCTGTTGACCTGGCAAAAGCTTACATGCTTAGCTACTATTGTATAATATTTCCATTAATCAGAAAAGTAAAAATTAGCTGAAATGATTTGTGCAAGAGAAACAAAATGTTAACTAAGCAGAACCAATGTTAAAACCAGGACTTCAAACTCAAAAATCTTCATTCTTGCTAATAGTAAACTCTCCTGTTCCAGATATAGTTATTCCTTGTAGTTGTTGATGTTATAATATGTCTCATAGATAGAACAGCACATACAACAGCAAGATATCATATTCAGTTGTAATAGGAAAGGTAACATTCACTGGTTATATATTATGTGCCATACTTTAAAATATATTATTTTCATTCCTCGCAATATTCTAAACACTTAAACTTTGGTGGAATTATTTCCATTTTACAGAAAAGAACATTGAAGTTTAGTAAAAAGTTATTTTTTTAAACTGAAGTCTGGCTCTGAATGCCAAACTATTTCTGCTTTTATGAATGTTTGTACTCATAGAAAACTGTGTTTTATAAAATTCACATGTGTGGCTATCACAGAAATCATGCCTTTTGAAATGTGTAACAAACTTTTCTTCTTAAGCATATCAAATTTTTAATGAGACAAAAGAATTAGATAAGGCAAACACTTTGGTTTCACTTGCTAAATCCAAACTGATTTAAAAATGATCCCTTAAATGGCTTGATATATTATCTGTAATGTTTAGACTCATTATTGGTAAAGTATTCTGAGAAAATTTACATTTTAATGGCATTATTTTATTCAGTGGGACAGAATTCACTTTAATAGTAAGGTATTATTTTATCTGTTAATGGACAAATAGGACTAAAGTGCTAAAGAAATAATATAGAGCTTGTACTTACATTATGTTTTTAAGAAAATTACATGTCATTTTAGCCAAAGATAGTTGGTAAATGCAGTGAACCAAACATTTATTGATTTGTGCATGTCAGTATCTGTGCTAAGTGCTTTTATATTTGTGGCTTAATGCTCTCATTTCAATAATGTGCCTTCAATAATCATAATCACACAATCATCTATAGCTAGTAATTTTTAAGCTTCCACCGTGGGAGAGACACTACATTAGGAGATGTAACATACACAGTGACTTAACCTCAGAGGTTACAGCTTAATTATGGAGCTAAGACCTATACATAAGACGATAGAGATAGCATGTAAATGTCAAAAGAAGAGTGAGTGTCAACCATAGTTGTTATGGGTGTTCGAACTGGTTACAACCCGTTTTTGTATATTACTATCTAGCAAAAGTCAGGATCTAAAAGATAGTTCTGAAGAGCAGAAGATGTAAGACAAGGTCCAGCACATCAGTGCTTCCAGTTGTGGATAGATTATAAATAATGAACTGCAATGCAGTAGGGTTGACCTATCAATGATCAAAATAATATATTTCTTTTATTTGTTTTCCTAAAGCATGGGGATATCATTTATCAATAATAGAGCACTTTCATAAATTTATTGAAAATATGATAAAATTAAACATTACTTAACTAGAATGAGTCACATTATAATAAACAAAGGTTGAAAGTAAACCTTTTTAAAAATTTCTTACAATGCAAGTCATCTAAAACCAACAATAGGAACAATTTTGAAAAATTGAATCATTAAGTTCTCAAAGCCCTTTTAGATAACTGTGAAATCGTTCTAAAAGTCAGAATAATATCATAATTTTTATAGGCAATACGAGAAGAATAATCTCACAAATGCTACCTACAAATTACTGTTGGCTCTTATAAGCTACATACAATATCATTAAAAATTTTTACATGTCTCATAAAAGTCACAAGTTCTCAGTAGTGGCTCTCTCTCATTGCCTATACACAAGGAAAGACAAAAGAGATAACTAAGAGGCCAATTAAAATAAATGTGTGTGTGCACATATATATATGATTACACACCTTCAGGTTTTCTATAAAGAAGAAATAATGCAGGGGCTCAGGCTATTAGCAAGCCTAGTATTGACTTCAGTCAATGGTTACTGAATATTGTAGTTAGAGGGCTCTCTAGTTTAATATAGTGTTTAGTAGTTGAAAAATAAAGATTAAGAGTAAGAAAAAATAAATTATGTCATCTGACTATATGAAAGAAGCTGAGAATGAAAGAAAGTGATTACTGTTATTGTGTCTATCTCAAGCTACTGTGGTCTGTGAAGCTGGAGTTTCAGCTGGATATCATGTATCCCTGTAGCTGCCTCAGAATGTACCTGATGCAATTAAATGTAAATAAGGCCCTATTACTATTTCCTTTAGGGAATTTATCTTACAGACATGTGGACACACACACACACACACACACACACACACACAAACACACATGCACATATTCACTAACCTTTATTTGCAGCAGTGTTTAAAATGGCAAAAGTTAGATGGATTATGGCATATTAAATAGTGGAATAATATTGTTACGACGATGGAAAATCTCTATGTACTGATATAGACATATCTCCAAGGAACACATTAACATGAAAACAGAATGCAGTGTGTATCGTGTACAGTTTATTTTTTTTATTGAAAAACGTGAGGTAAAGGATAGCCTATATTTGTTTCCTTGTGAATGAGAGAAATTAGAAATTCATGATTTTATAATTTTTAGTGTTTTTCTAGATTTTCAATCATATTATTCCAAAGTAAAAAACAAAAATCAACAAACATTATCCATTTAATAGTTACGTTCCTAACTAGCAGTGGGACTGAGCTGCCTCACACGTTTAAAAGTGATATAAGTACCTGAATTTAGTAAACATGATCAGATATTCTCAAAGTCCTTTAAAACCAAATATCATTTCTTGAATTGATTCTGTGTTCATTATTATTTTTGACATTTAAAACTAGAGTTACATCTCCTTTAGTCAGAGACATAACTACTGCTCATCCATTTCCTTTGGGCTATCCACATTTTACTTTCATGAGAAGAGAGATGGTAAGTAAACATGCAGATATCAGAAAGGATGCCTGAGGTATGTAATCTAAAATGTAACTGATTTAATGCAAGTTTCTCTGTTCTACAGCCTTACAGATCACTCTTTCAAAACAGTAACCCCAGGACAGGCTGCTCTCTTCAGAATCGTGAACTGAGCCATGTTTGTATTTGTGCCCTCTGACTGCCCTTACCTCTCGCATGCGGAACCCATGCCCCAGACACCTGTGGCTATTCTCTGCTTCCCCCAAACATACTCATAATTGCAACCTTTGTCTTCTACTTACAGCCATTGAGCTTTTTATCCATGAAGCATTCTCTTTGTTGTAACTTCAACCAGCAGTCCTATCAGAAAGAAGATGAATATATGGCCAAATCCAATGTTTGGGCTTAAATATATTAAATTTGTATTATCATTCTCTGACAAAGAAATATTTTGTGATCTATTAATTAAGTCGAGATTTTATAAAGATGTAAAATTAAGGCTTTTGTAATAGATTTATTTCATAATGTAAGTTTGTTAAGTAGAATAAAAGCAGCTAATTAGGTATGTATGTGGAATGTGTGTTAGTGTATATGTGTGTGTACAATCATATATTTTTTAAGTTTTTCAGTTAGGCAAAACATTATTTCATTATGATTAGAATTTCATGGCTGGAAAGGATCTTAAAGATGTGTCAACTATTTATGTCATTGTTGTGGCAACTGAAACTCAGAATGGATAAATACATAGTCTCCTGTAGTTACTGTATCACAACTATAACCTGTTGTTTTATTTACATTTAATAACAATTTTATTGATATACTAGAGGACTGATGCATGGAATTCGTGCAAGGGGCTCGGCCCTCACAGTCCTGGCTTCGCCCGGAAGGTCGTCCTAAAGGACCTCTGGAAGGACGCCCTGAAGGTCATTCAGCTGTCCAGTCTAATTAGCATATTACACTTTTATTATTATAGGTATTAATAGCATAAAATGCACCCTTTTAAAGTATACAGTTCAGTGGGTTTTTTGCTTATTCACAAGGTTGTGCAATTACCCCTAATTTTCACCTATTTTTATTACTCCAGAAAGAAAATACTTACCCATTACCAGTCACTTTCCATTCACCCCTCCCTCCAGTCCCTGGCAGCAACCACTAATCTACCTTTGTCTCTGTGTATTTGCTTATTCTGACATTTCATATAAACTTTTGTGACTGGTTTCTTTCACTTAGTAAAATGTTTTCAAGATTCATCTATGTTGTACCATTCTTTTTTATGGCTACGTACTATTCCATTGTATGGACATAGCATTCATTGATTGTCCATTCATTAGCTGATGTTTCCCCTTCTGGGCTTATGAATAATTGTGCTATAAACATTTGTGTAAACATTTTTATGTAGATGTATGTTTTCAATATTATATATATATATATGTTATAAGTAGTAGTTAAATGACTGAGTCCTGTGATAACTATGCTCAACATTTTGGGGAACTTCCAAACTGTTTTTCAAAATGGATGCACCATTTTAAATTCTCACCTGCAATACATGAAAGTTTGAATTGCTCCACATTCTCACCAGCACTTGTTATTGCCTGCATTAAAAAAAAAAAAATTAATGCTCCTTGTACATGTGAAGTGGGATCTCATTGAATTTTTTATTTGCTTTTCCCTAAAGACTCGAACATCTTTTCATATATGTACTTACTGGCCACTTGTGTCTTCCTTGAAGAAATATATATTGAAAATTTTTGCTCATTTTTAGTTGAGTTACTTGTCTATTACTCAGTTATGAGAGTTTTTAATATATTCTCATTACAAGTCTCTAATCACATATTTGATTTGCAAAAATTTGCTCCCAATCTATAGGTTGTTTTTTACTTTTTTTTTCTTTAATTGACTTTAGAGAGAGGAAGAGGGAGAGAGAAACATAGATGTGAGAGAGAAACATTGATCAGTTGCCTCCCACATGAGCCCCAAATGCATATCAAACCCACAACCTGGGCATGTGCCCTGTCTGGAAATTGACCCTGCAACATAAGTATGTGCCACTTTTTGATTTACAGGATAACACTCCAACCAACTGAGCCACACTGTCTAGGACTGTTTTTTACAATCTTTATGGTATTCTTTGATTCAGAAAATTTTTCAATTTTTTTAAGTCCAATTTACGTAGTTCTGCTTTTGTTGCTGAGCTTTTGTTGTCTTATCTACGAAACTATCTGCATAATCCACATTCACGAAGACCTGACTCCTGTGTTTTATTCTAGGAGTTTTGATTAATTTATTTCTATTTTTTCCCTTTTTATTGAATTTATTGGGGTGACACTGGTTAAAAAATTATACAGGTTTCAAGTGCACAATTTCCTCAAAGAAGTCTATTATGCAATTTGGCAATAGGTTAAACTATAGCAAACAAACAAATAAACTAGGAAGTACATATTACACTTGTTTATATCATAATATTGCTTTCATTCATATAACATATATATTTTTAAATTACAATGAAGCAAGCATGGTATCAGAAGCTGATAGTTTGTTTCTATGTGATGACATTATTTATCTTCAATTCTTCGTGGTGGGTATTATTATTTTTTTTTTCAAAAGAAAAAAACAGGTAACTTTTCCTAAATCATTCTGGTAATGAGGAGTAGGGCTAGAGTTAAAGAAATACTAAGACAGTGGGGTTCTAGAGCCTACTTGTAGCCAAGCCAAGTAATACAGTGGCTAAGAACAGGAATGCCAGAGCAAGGGAACTGCCTGTGTTTGAAGAATGGCCCCCAAACTTCCCAGCATTTGGACTTTGGGCTAGTTAACTAACTTCTTTCTATTTCTTCCTTTAAAATGTGCAATATAATAGTAATGTTATGAAAATTAAATTAGCTAATGAATTGTACTTAAAACTGTGCTTGGCACATTATTAATGCCTACAAAATGTTAGTTATATTTATTTACACAATTGTAAGTGATCACTGCTCTCATGAAACTGGCATTTCATTGGAGGAGACAGACATTGAATTAATAACCTATATGTAATTATGTAATTACAGAGTTTGATTACTGCTATATATAGAAAAGGAAAAAATTACACAAGGAATTAGGTAGTTCACCATACTCAAGTAGCACTTTCTTCATTCTCTGCTATGAGGGGTAAGATCTGTCTATGCATGGACAATAGTTCATGTTTAATATGTGTAGAATTTAAAAATAGCAGTATATAAGGAAAATTTCTTTTGATGAAGTTAAAAATGTTCCTGACTCTTGCCCTGGCCGGTTTGGCTCAGTGGATAGAGCGTTGGCCTACGACTGGAGGGTCCCGGGTTCGATTCCGGTCAAGGGCATGTACCTTGGTTGCGGGCACATCCCCAGTGGGGGGTGTGCAGGAGGTAGCTGGTCGATGTTTCTCTCTCATCGATGTTTCTAACTCTCTATCCCTCTCCCTTCCTCTCTGTAAAAATCAGTAAAATATATTTTTAAAAAAATGTTCCTGACTCTTAATGAAAAAGTGGGTCATTGCCTATATTTAGAAATACAAGAAAAATCAGCATATGAAAAAATCTTATGAGCTCATGCTTCCACCAAATTTGGTATTACTACTTCTATTCCTTTTAAGAAATAGGGGATTATAAATCATACATCACATAACAATAGTAAATACTTTCAAGATAATCAAGTTCATTTATCCCTGTGAATTGTAGGCCTTTAGTTTTAAGTGTTCAAAAAGGAAAAGTTCAACAGGTAATCATCATTATAGTGTTACTATCAAACACCCAGTGGTGTGAGTCTGCTGAATAGATTTTGGGGAAAAAACGTGCACAAGGCTCCTGGTCAGGGAATAGAAGACAGGAAAGCATTCTGCACAATGAATGGGGACTCGGGAAGGACCTACATGTCCCTCCCTCCAAAGTAGGAAGGTTGCCTGTTCTTCTCTTTCCAGCCAAATAGCTTTCTGTCTCGGAAACAAATGAAGTCAATACTAGCTTTTCATGTATATCATTGCCAACTACAACCAAGGACAGATGAAGTTAAGAGAATAAACCTAATTTTGGTACATCAGCATAAAACTGAAGAATTTTCTGTGGACACCCTCCCCTAAAACTTACCCTTTATGCCCAGCCTTTAAAATCCCTCAAAACAAAGGCCCAGTGCTAGCTCTCCCTCCCAGAAGCATGCCTGAGACTTCCCGTCCTTCTTTCCCTGCAGACACGCATCTCCTAAATTCTAAGGGACCCCGGAAGTCTTGCAATCAGGGTAGCAATGGGCAATGGCAGATCATCTAAATTTGGACAAGCATTCCCCCCCCTTTTTACAGTTAAGCACATATTGACGTGTCATTTTGTTAGTGTGGTATATTATTTTGATTGATTTGTGAGTGCAGAACCATCCTCACATCCTTGCAATAAATTCCACCGATCAAGGTCATTTTAATGTATTACTGAATTCACTTTGTTATATTTTGTTGAGGAATTTTGCACCTATGTTCACCAGAGATATTGGCCTGTAAGTTTTGTGTGTGTGTGTGTGTGTGTGCTGTTTTCTTGTTTTGGTATCACGTTACTGTTAGCCTCATAAAATTAGGTATTCTCCCTCTTTAATTTTTGGAATAGTATTATATCTTTGAATGTCAGAACTCACCAGTGAAGCTGTTTGGTACCAAACTTTGGTTTGTTGTGAGGGTTTTGATTACTGATTCAATTTCTTACTAGAATTTGGTCTATTCAGATTTTCTTTCATATTCCTAGTTTTATTAGTGACTAAGCACTACCTTTACTATGTAGTTACTTTAACTGTGAAATTTTTATATTTGTATGCTTTATCATTATAAATTAGTGCCATTTCTTTTAGCCTTAAAGAATTCATTAACATTTCTTGTGAGGTCAATTTAGTGGTGATGAACTCTTTTAGCTTTTGCTTATCCGGGAAATTTCATCTCTAATTCTGAATGATAAACTTTGTTGGTTAGAGTAGTCTTGGTTAGAAGATTTTTTTTTAAGCACTTTGAATATGTCATGCCAGTCCCTCTGGCTGCAAAGTTTCTGCTGAAAAATTTGCTGATAACCTTCTGGGATTTCCTACATAACAAGTTGTTTGTTTTGCTTGTGACTTTTAAGATTTTCTCTTTATTTTTAATTTTAAAATTTTAATGTATATTGGTGTGGGTGTCTTTGGGTTCTCCTATTTGGAACTCTGAGCTTTCTGGACTTGAGTGTCTGTTTCCTTCCCCAGGTTAGGGAAGTTTTCAGTCATTACTTTTTCAAATATGTGTCCTGCCCCTTTCTCGCTCTCTTCTCCTCTGGGATCACTATAACATGAATGTTATCTTACTTGATGTTGTCCTCTAGGTTATTTAAGACATTTTCATTTTTTAAAATTCTTTTTTCTTTTGCTGCTCTGTTTGTGTGTTTCACAGTTTTGTCTTTCAACTCAGTGATTCCTCTTCTGCTTCATACAGTCTTGAGAACCCTTCTAGTGTATTTTTCAATTTATTTATTGTATTGTTCTGCTTTATGATTTCTGTTTAGTATTATCTTACATTTTCTATCTTGGTGATGTTCTCAGTTTATTCATCCATTCTTCTCCCACCAAACCAGGGAGAATGGTCAAACTTTTATGACCATTGCTTTGAATTTTTTTTAATCAAATTATACTACTTATCTCTGTATTAGTAAGGTATTTTTCTAAGGTTTTGTCTTGAGCTTTCATTTAGAACACAATTCTTTATTTCTTCATTTTCCTTCACTCTTGTAGTTGTGTCTCTGGATTAGGTGGAACAGCTTCTCTTAGTCTTGAAGGAGTGGTTTGTGTAGGTGATGATTCTTATCCTTCCATCTTCCTCTAATTCTTGGCTGTCTATTGAAACTTCGTGATTGTCTAAATAGCGTGATTTATTCTTGATAGAGCCTCATTGTTGAAGGTATGTCAAGACCTCTCAATATTACAAAGGGAAGAATCTCATTTAGCAAGTACTTTTAGGCGATTGTAAGCCAGTCCCTTAGGAAGCAGCTTTTAAAGTATGTGAGATGTGGGGCCATAATCATAAAACCTGATTGTCTCCAGACCAGGAGATGTAGAGGTGTCCCCGGCTGACATTTGCAAAAATTGAGGCTCTAAATGAATGCATAAGCTCCTTTCTGGTGGGTAATTTCGAACCACAGTGAGGCTAAGGGCATGCACAAGGAGTATTTCCTTGCTTAAGTTCCCTGGGCGTGCCTTTGCAACCACTAGGTGTGTGGGAAACCTGAAGCCTGCCCCTCAAGGAGAAGCTCCACTTTAGGTAACTAGGACTTATTTACAGGAAGACTGGGGTCTGTTTTAGTCTGCTATCTGTGCAGTGTTCTGAGGGTGATAGTATGCTGAAAATTATCTTTCAGATATTTACAGTTCTGTGGAGCACAGGAATGCCACCCTCCAGGACCAGGTCACAAAGGGATGTGCCCAGGGTGGATTTCCCATGCCTGTTGACTTTAGTGAGGCAGCTGGGGAGTATAGAGGGCATGGGGCACACTCATCAACTTTGGCAAGAGCACAGGAAAATTGCCTTGCCTACAGGTGCCCACAGGCTCCAATGATGCAGTGAGAGAGTACCTTATCTGCACTGGCTTGAAGAGGGGAACAAGAGATTGCCATGACTGCTCATGCTCCCCGGCTTTAGGCATGGAGCAGGGAAGTGTTGCAGCTGCCTATGCTTGCTAACCTTACTAAGGGAAGTGGAAATGGCCATGATTACTTGCACACATCTGCCCATGCGGAGAGCTGGGGAGTGCTGCATTTCAGCAAGGCCACAGTACAGTGCTGTGACTGCTCATCCCGGTGCCCTCGCAAGGCAGCAGGAGACTTCTCATTCCGAACTAGCCAGACTGAGCTAGCTTGAGCAGGCTGAGAGCACAAAAATGGCATCTGCTGGTGCTGGTGCCTTTGTCTCTGAAGAGAGTTTCAACTGCCCCCTGCCCCTCCGGCAGATGCTTTAAGATCAGTGAGCAAATCTCCTTCACATACCAGTATAGTCTATGCAGTTTTCAATTGTTGCTTTGCACTGGATCCCAGGATAGGTGAAACTGCGTATGAGTTTTTTAAATTCTTCACCCGACGACATGCTTAAAGAAAAGGGAGGGAGGAAGAGAGAGAGAGAGAGAGAGAGAGAGAGAGAGAGAGAGAGAGAGAGAGAGAGAGAGAGACATTGATTGGTTGCCTTTCATACATGCCCTGCCTGGAGATGGAACCCATAACTCAGGTATGTCCTGACTGGAGTTGAACCAGTAACCTTTAGATGCTCAGGAAGATGCTCAACCAACTGAACCTGCCGGGCCTGAATGTGAGCTTTTTAAAAGGAGAATCTCAGTTTCCTGTAGCCTTTGAACACCTTAGATGTTAGCTCTATTAGTTTTCTAAGCTAAACACTTTGGGGGATCACCTTTCAGGTGCAGATCCCATGGGTTGGGGTGCCTGATATGGGGCACAAACCTCTCCCTCCTTCGGGAGCAGTGCTGGACAGGTGAGATCCTTTCCTGTTGTACACTGGGTGTTTGGATTTTCGTGAGAGAGTGTCTTTGCTTCTTTTACTTTTCTCAATGTGGTCCTTTTATTTTTTGTTGTGGAGGAGAAGTTCATCTAATATTCAGATTTTTTCCAGAGGGAAATGATCCATATGTAGCTGTAGACTTGGTATGTCCTTGGTCAAGGAAGTGTGCTCTTTTGCTTCTATCTTGAAGCCCCTTAGAAGAACAATTTTTATACAGAGGTGGTATGCATAGTGGGTTAGAACTTGAATACTGAAGTGTGTTTTTTTTCTGGATTCAAATCCTACCTTGAGCACATTTCAGATGTGTGCTCTTGGGCCTCTTTTATTTCATTTATGAGATGCAGCTAGCTATAAAGACTAACAGTCTTTTATCTGAGACTCTTGGGCCAGATATGTCTCAGAATTTAGAAGTAGTGGATATGGATTCTACCTGAATAATGTGTAATAACTTCAGCAGGTCTGTAGCAATCTGCACTTTTGCAAAGAAACATATTAACAGTCACTGTCAGTGGAATAAAAAAATGTATAAATAACTTCACCTCATCAGTATTTATCACCAAAAGGGCTTGTCTTTCAGATTGATGAAAACAAATAATAACAACAAAAACAACTTCAAGTTTTTACTGTTTTTAAATTTCAGAATTGTAGCTAAGATTTTATAGATTTGTAGTACCTATTTCCCTGAATTGTTATGAGGAATGAGGGAAATAATTCATGTCTTCACAGCACAAGTTATGGCATGTGGTGAGTGCATATCTATTATTGATATCACCATTGGTCTGACATTTCTTTAGTGAGTAAAAAATTATTGTTGACTTAACCATTCCAGGACAGACTCATACACTTGAACTCCTTTTATTTGACACCAAATCTCACCTCCAATTATTTTGACAAAATGGACCTTGAGGATTTTTCTGTGAAAACATTTTGAAACAGAAAATGTTTCTGAAACTTGTTTGTGAAACTTGCTGTAGTTTTTTCTCATTTTGGCATTGTCTTTCATTTGACTGTAATTTATCCTTCTTTTTTATGTTCTAAGGATTTTGGTATGCTGTCTCAGGACTCTCTGTAGCAAGGCATTTTATATATAATGAATTTGTACACAGTGTGGGTATGGTGTATTTATTCTCTTTACTTTCTCCAAAGTTTTAGATCTAAGACTAATCCAAACTCTGTCATCTATTCATCGAAATCTTTATCTATTTTCATTGCAAATATATGATATCCTGTGTGTGTGTGTGTGAAGTCTTACCATTAGAATATTGATATAAAAACTTAGAAGTGGTTTTTATATCAATACTAGAGGCCTAGCACATGAATTCGTGTACTGGTAGGGTCTGGCTGGCCCTGCCCCAATCAGAGCAGATCAGGGCTGGGCCTGTTGGGAGGAGGAGATGGCAGGAGGTTGGCTGGCTGGCCCACCCGGATCAGGGCTTGATCAGGGCTGGGCCAGCTTGGGGTAAGGGCCGGGGGCGATTGACTGGCGGGCCCTGCCCCCAAATGGGGTTGGGGGGTCCGATTGGGGGTGGGGCTGACTATGGGGAGGGGCTGTGGGTGGTGGGCCAGCCTGCCCCACCCCCTGATTGGCCGTTTGGCTGTCCACAGTGGGCGTCATAGCAACTGGTCGTTATAGTCATTAGAGCCGGTAAGGTTGCTGACTTTTTATATATATAGATTGAACTATGTGACAACTATATATATAAAAACTTATTAACTGAACCTTATTAACTGGAAATTTATAATATCAATGAATATTCATTCCTGCTGTCCTATTTAGCACCATTAGCCCATTCATACACCTTTTTGCACTTTACAAGGAGGAAACACTGAATTGCTTATAGTTCACCAAACATACCCTGGCATTTCAGACGTTTATCTCTTTGCACTGGAGTTCCCTTTGCCTGTAATAAATGTCTGCTTCTCCTTTATTTACCAGAACAAAATATATGTGACCTTCACAACCCAAATTGAAGGTCATTATTTTCAGAAATTTTCTGTTGACAGTTGTGGGACCATTCCTTGTTTTATTTCTGATATTCTTTTGCACTTTCTCTTTAACTTATACATATTTATTTTTGCATTTATTGTACCAAATTTTTTATGAAATTCTTGAAATGAGGTATATGGCTTATTCACCTCTATATCCCTTGTATTTTTGTTTATTGTAAATGGATTTAAAATAAGTTGAAATTAAATTCAACTATATATGTTAGATAAGGAATGATCCAGTTCATGGAAGGACTTAAATGCCAGGCTGCGATGTCATGATAATAGAAATGATGGAGAAGGTAGAAAAATCCGAGAAGTTTCGATGTAGAGCTAGAGTTTGTGGTGCCAATGCACTAAATCAGTAGTAAGTTTATAGATGCGGCTATGGGAGAAAGCTTAGTCATGAAGTATAAATCAAACAAAGAAAAAGTGGTTAAAGTGACCAAACAAACAAACAAAACCCTTCAAAAACAATTAAATCTTGAGGAATGACACCATTTTATGGGTTTATGTGATAGCAGTTTTATTTTATTAATGAATAAAAAAACTTAGAGTTTTGAAGGATAAATAGATTTTAAGGAAAAAGAGCTGGTTTCTACTGATTGTGAAGGGGAGCATACTAAATTGTGCTAGAGGAGGCCTTGGGATTGATAGAGGATTTTTTAAATGTAGGAATACCCAAGGCATGTTAACTTAGATTAAAAATAGGATAGATTACGGTTATGGTAGTAAATGAGCGAGAGTGAGAGAGAGAGAGATTGAAAATATATAGCAAAATGAGAATCATAGCTCATTTGATAAGTAGAATAGCTTTGCCCTTATACTGGAGATATGTAATAAGGGCTTGACATTTAATAAGTAAATTTGTAGGCTGGAGCACATTGACTTGAGACAGTGTTTGCATCATGCTATCTTTTTCTCAGTGAAGTAGACAATAAAGCCACCATCCAAGACAATAACTAGTGGGAGGGAGGGCATTTTCAGAATGATAAAAGTTAATAGCAGCTGCTTTTGGAGCAAGAAGAGGAAGCCAACTAATGATATATAGAAGGATTGTCAAGAATGAGGCTGGACAAATTGAATCTGCAGGGACACAAATCTGCAAAGCTCTTGTGATTTCCTGGCTACTGGGCCACTGGAGAAAGTGGAAACAAGTGGCTAAATTAATGCAAGTTTAGAGTTTTTCAAAGGCAATATTATATAAATAAAAGAAAAAATGTGAGGCAAGTAAGTGAGCATATTGTTCTGACAGTAATTGAGAGGATGGATACTTAAGTTGAATCTGAGGAAGAGAGAGAAAGCTTGAGGGGGTTGATTATGTGGCTGATGGTGATAGTGATAGTAAGCTTTCCTAGGAGCTGGCAAAGCATTTGGTTGTGGATAGTTACTCTAGAAAGTTTCTTCTCCTTGGAAATATCTTGATGACTCCAGGGTTCATCTTGCTTATGAATTCTGTAGTATAGCATGTATATTCTGCATGGAGATTTCTTTTCAAATTAGGTTTCTATTAGTAAGATATTAGTCTAAGCATTACTTTTTACTGTTAATCATTTATAAGATTAGGTCCAATATTGATATTTATATAGGAAAAAGTCTCACTAAGTACTATATTTTGCAATTAAAATTAAAGCATGAGTTTAAAATCTCAGGGAGCGATTGTAGTGCCATGATTATATGTCTCAGCTTTCATTATTTCATAAAAACTTTTTTTATTCGTGTCCTAGATAAGAGCGTTGTTAGGATAGCCAGAACATACTTTCTATCCTGCCTTATTTTTTTTACTAGAAAAGAACAAGACAAAATTAAATGTTATTCTTAACCCATCACATTGTCTTTCATAACATCTTACAAGTGAAAAGCAGTTTCTGACTTATAAATTTTGCATTTAATATTTTATTTATGTGTATCACTGCTGACATATTCTAACATGAATAGTTCAGATTAGCAGAAACTCCCCTTCCTACATTGTTTAATTGTTAGCAACTTACTTTAATGTATGTTTTCATGGTACTAAGGTTCATCAAACTCTACAGTAAAGACAGCTCATTGTAATGCTCAAAGAGGTGGTAAAAATAATTGTGAACTAGTTTATTAATGACAATGTGATAGTTCAATGAAAATAAATTCTTCCCTTTGATAAAAGGAAAAGAATCCAGTAGTGTCATGCTTTCATTAATAATACCAATTGGTTGCCGAAACCGGTTTGGCTCAGTGGATAGAGCGTCGGCCTGCGGACTGAGGGGTCCCGGGTTCGATTCCGGTCAAGGGCATGTGCCTGGGTTGCGGGCATATCCCCAGTGGGAGATGTGCAGGAGGCAGCTGATGGATGTTTCTCTCTCATCGATGTTTCTAACTCTCTGTCTCTCTCCCTTCCTCTCTGTGAAAAATCAATAAAATATATTTAAAAAAAAAATAATACCAATTGGATTTGAAATGTATTACTTATACATTTAAAATTTTTATATATAAAATCCTAAATATAGGTAACAGGGAATTCAGAAACCTTATGAAAATTATTTTGAAGTAACAGTCTGAAACATAATGCCAAAGACAGTTCATGACACTGTCTTGAGCAAATGACTTTATTTTTTTGTTTTGTTTTTACTATTTATTTTCTTTTATATTAAAAACTACTGTTAGAATTAATATTGGTAAATAATTAGTAAATAATTTTAATAGCACTGTATGAAATCAAAATAAGAATTCAGGTAGGGAAAACAGTAAAAAAAACAAAAACAAACCCCAAAACAAAACCTACCCTCAAGGAACACATACTCTAGTGGAGTATGTACTTATACTAGAAAGGCAAAGGCACAGTGATCATCACTTCTTCACTAATTCACAAATGTTTTGTCTCAATACCGCGTATGTACTAAGTAATGGACAGTAGAGGGCTCACAGGTGTCAAGTAATATGCCATTGTGGAGCCTGCAGTCCAACATGAGGAGGTGGGTGTAGACCAAATAATTACCAGAAATATAAAATTGAAATTGTTATATATGATAAGATAGAATAATATAATGGAGGATTTTAAGATAGTTGTAGATGTTTGTTTGAGGAAGTGTTGCAGAAGACCAAAGAAAACCAAGCTATGCTTTAAGGAAATGGAGGGACACTGTTTAATTACGCCAGCGGACTCAGGGAATAGCTTTCCAAATCTGAGTACAGAAACATGCAGGGGGCTTTCTTTTTATCTCTCCCTGTGGTCTTTGTCCCACAAATATGGATTATGCTTCCGGTCCTTTTCAAGGGTCTTACAAGAAGGCCCCCAGGTGTTGGGGGTCTCCAGGCCATATCTGATGGTTTGGCCTGGCGCCAGCATTAATAACCCTCCCTCCGGGGCAGTGAACTGTTCACAGTTTTATGGCCTCTGTAACAGGTTCTGCAAGACCAGCTTCTGGGAAGGAGGTAATGACTTAATTATAGGTTATCAAGAATGTACACTGAGCTTGCTGGCATGGATTCCAATTACTAGCCCCCAAAATATCAGGGTTACTTTAGAATTAGCCCTTTTTAGCCTTCTCAGAAGCAATGCCTGAGTTGAAATCTGAAAAATAAGTGTAACAGTGATGAGCATGTTGGGGGGTTCTATGTCAGCAATGGGCTTGGTGAATGCAGAATGTTAAGGGAAGGCTCAAGTGGCTGGTGGACAGAGTAAATGGAGTATGTTATAAGATGAGGCCAAGAAACCGGTGAAGAGCAAACCATTAAAGACTTTAGGCCATGTAAAAGGTACTGAAGACTATGGGACAGGGTAGGGATAGGCTGGAAGTAGCAGATTGTGAATAAAATTTAGTTTTATTTTTAAAATGTCACTGACTGTATTGTAGAAGAAAGATTGGCAAGGGCTGACAGTGATATATTCATGAGATGCACAACAATGTTTGTGTCAACAACAGATCACATATGCACCAGTGGTCTCATAAGACTATAATGGACCTGAAAAATTCCTATTACCTAGTGATGTTGCATCCATCATAATGTCATAGTGCACTACATTACTCACATGTGTGTTGGGATGCTGGTGTAAACAAACCTACTGTGCTGCCAGTCATGTAGCAGTATAGCACATACAATTATGTACAGAACATAATAATTGATAATAACAATAAATGACGGTGTTACTGGTTTATGTATTTGTTGTACTATAATTATTTTAGAGTCTACTCTTTCTACTTATTAAAAAAACTTTGCTGTAGAACAATATGCAGCATTAAGCTGGCAGCAAACTCATACATCTTGTGTTTACTGTATCTATTGATTGCATCTTTTCTCTAGTGCTTAATTTAATCTTATTTTGTTTTGTACATTAATAGGCTGTATGGGCTTATAGCCTATGATGAATAGGCTATACCATGTAGCCTAGGTGTGTATAAGTAGCTCCACAATGTTCACAAAAGGATGAAATCTGTATTGTAGCCTTGTCATTAAGCAGTGCATGACAGTATAAATAGACGAGTGGACAAGGACAAAGGTGATGGTAGCTTGGACATAGAGAACTAGAGGCAGGCTTGAGATGTAATTATTCGATAAGATAGAAATGAATAGCTAATGATTTTTTGAAGAGAGCAAGGAAGAAAAGATGTCAAGGACATCTGTCTTTCTCTCTCTTTCTTTGGTAAGATAGGAATATTTCTACTTATCTCCAGAGAGCTTAAGAGCTTATTAATGATCCTTTGCTACCTGAGATAGGCTTGGAGTTGTCCTTTATGCTTGTGACAACATAGACAATTCTGTCCTTTTCAGGCATGTATGATGCAAGCCTGTTCTGTTCACAGAAATAACCTGTGCTCTAAGCAGTCTACCAGTAATAAAGCTAATACTTTAATCCTCCATTTGTCTCCCCTGTGATTGTCTCTTAATTGGCTTTTAACTTATGTGGGAAAGGGAATGTGATTTAGATCCCCTAACACTCTTACGTGTAGTTCGAGAAATGAGCTTTCTGCCTCTAGAAGTAATTGTAGCTGTGGATATGGATGTGACTGCCCTGGGAGAGAATGGAGAAGTAGGTGTTACTCACCTACATCTGAACTTCTAATGGCAATTGAATGTCAGCCATGGTAAATTAGGATGAGGGCTAAAATAAACACAGGAAATAAATTTAAACAACTTGGGCATTTGTGAATTTAGCAAACGCTCTAAGAGCTGGAAATCAGATTGAGTTGGTATATGGTCCTGTTTGATGATGGTGATAGGTTCAGGTAGGAAATAACTCTTTGGAAGAAATATCCTTGTGCTGGTGCACAGTTTAAAAAAAACCTCCTTTTCCCCCCCTTAACTACCATTTCTAAGAGTAAGTACTTATGGAGCAGCATTCAGTTGAAGAAGAAAAGATTTACCAGACACATTCTAGGATACTCATGTTAATGGTTATTTATACCATAAATAATAATCTTCACCAGCAAAGAAATTCTGAAAATTGAAAACTATACTTACTTTAATTGAGTAATTTAAATTTGATACCTGTTCTTCTTTGAAAAGATAAAAAGGGTATTTTATCAGTTTCTTAGTCTTTATTATGAAGTATCATGAAACAATAAGTGTGAATAAGTTCAAATTTAGTTTTAAAATATATATATATAATTTTTTTCTTAGAGTTTATAGTAATGTCTGCATTGAAGAGGCTTTAACTATTCCTTAAAAAAAAAAAAGTAAAAATTAGTTGCACAGAAGTCATCCAACTGGAAAAATCACTTTCCTTTATAGAATTCTGCCATGAATACACATACACCCACTCTTGACAATTATCTACCAGAGCTTTTCTAGATAGCATATACAACACCAAAATATCTTATAAACCTTACTGGATCGATTAATTTTTTAAAAATGTATTTTATTGATTTTTTACAGAGAGGAAGGGAGAAGGATAGAGAGTTAGAAACATCGATGAGAGAGAAACATCGATCGGCTGCCTCCTGCACTCCTCCCACTGGGGATGTGCCCACAACCCAGGTACATGCCCTTGACCAGAATGGAACCTGGGTCCTTTCAGTCCGCAGGCCGACGCTCTATCCACTGAGCCAAACCAGTTAGGGTGGATCGATTAATTTTTATGTCATGCATCTCTCTGGAAATTATCACCATAAACATGCAAACAGTAAGGTTTAACACCTAGTGTGGTGCAATTATGCACGCAGCAGGCATTAAGCAATGCAAAAAATCAAAGAATTTGATGACAGTTTTGTAATTATTCCATTTAGCTCCAACCCAACACAGGAGTCTTTATTCCTTAATACCAATTATTAGCATTTTTAAAGTGCTCACAAAGGGGAAGTCACATGTTTATAAGATACATTATAATTTGTTGGATGAAAAGGTCTTTTTGTCATGTTTGCTATGCCTCCAATTACTTTCAATCCCTAGTTCTGTTGTTCACAAAATACATAAGTATGTAAATCAGTTACAGACAGCAAATGATAACTTTTAAATAGACAAAGCTTCAATGGCACGCACACAGCTTTTTTTAAAAACATATTTTTTGCCCATTACTACATTGAGCCTAAAAAGGTGAGAACAGCTCTTTAAAAAAAAAAAATCCTTACCCCAGAATATTTTCCCATTGATTTTCAGAGACACTGGAAGACAGAGAGAAATATTGATGTGAGAGAAACACATTCACTGGTTGCCTCCTGCACGCACCCTGACCAGGGCTGGTGCCAGGGAGGAGCCTGCAACCAAGGTATGTGTCCTTGACCAGAATTGAATCTGTCCACAGGCCGATGCTATATCCACTGAGACAAACTAGCTAGGGTTGGAGAACAGCTCTTAATTTTTTTTGGTTCTATCACCTATTCTTTAATGTGGCTGGTGAATAAATGCTTCCATGTTGTGCATGACACCTCTGAGAGCATTATTATCTTTATTTATTAATCATAATTATGTAAATAATGACAAGTGATACTTATTGAATACTATTTATGTGCTATGATCTGTGCAAAGCATTTTATATATTTACTAGAGGCCTGATGCATGAAAATTCGTGCAAGAATAGACCTTCCTTCCCCCTGCTGCCAACATCGGCTTCCCTCTGGCACCTGGGACCCGGGCTTCCCTCCTCTGGCTGCCAGTAGGCACCTGGGACCCGGGATGGCTTCCCTCCACCCCGGCTTCATCAGGAAGGATGTCTGGAATGACTTCCGATCTAATTAGCATATTACCCTTTTATTATTATAGATTAATTAAGTATCTAATGAGTGCCTTCTACTTGTCTAGTACTTGAATTTATTTTAGTGGGAGAAAAGATATATTGGAGAAGTTAGAACTGATTACAGTTGTTGGAGCAGATGGAGAAATGAAAGTATGGGGTGACAGGGAATTTGGGAAAAGTTCACCAATCAGCCTTCCTAAAGCACTGCCAGTGTTGACATAGGAGGTGTGAAGGCAAGAATACTGAGAACCACAGCATGTTCACTTGCTTAAGTGGGATTGTAAATGGAAACTTATGGAAAAATCACTTAGAAACTTGAGGCTCTGTGAACTCTGTTCTCTCTTGACCTACTGTCAAGCGATTCATAGTGGGCCTAAGGCTGTTGTTAATTCAACTAGTACTACTCCTTGAAAAGAAGAATTGGCCACAGGAAAGAAAACAGGGAGGGCAAACTGGAGTCTGCTGGCACATCTGAATCTCTCTATCTGATGCCAAAGTAAGCTTAGAGAGCAATAACCACTGCTTCACTTTCATCTCCTGAATCTTTTGCAAGTTCCTCTTTTGTCTTCCCTTTATCCAGAAAGGGAAGAGGAGGAAGGATGGCACTCTTCTAGACACTGAGTTTTCAGTATGAGTAAGACTGAAAAGGTTACTGGCTTCTTAGAGCTTACATTGTAGTTGTAGACTCAGAAAATCATCAAATGAGTAATTTATTTAATGTCAAGCAGTGGAAAGTACAGCAAAAATAATTAAGCCATGAAGAGAGTACATTTTAGAAAACCTAGAATAGAAACAAGGAGACAGAGGCTATTGCTGTTGTGTAGGTGAAAGATGGTAATAACTCTCTCTAACTGGAGGTCAGCCTAGTTATCTTAGTGGTGAGAAACGGTTGTATCCTAAAGCTATCTTATAGGTAGAGCTAGATAACAGGATTTGTTGATAGGCTGACTGTCAGTTCTTAAAGAAAAAAAAAATGGAGTTAAGGATGACGGTAATGTTTTTGAGCAAATAAGTGAAATTTTAGTGGTTTTGCAGAAATTGGGAAGGATGTGGCACAAATGAGTTTGGGGTAAAATTAAGGCCACTGTAAGTCAAAGTAGGGACTTCATGTTGTTTAGGCAATTATACAGAAGGGAGTTGAATTGTACATTTTTGAGTTATCTGAGTCCAAAATGCATTTCAAGACAAAAGACTAGAAGAGATCAGTGGAGAAGATGATGTAGAGTTCAAAAAGAGAAGTGTTATGTTCTGGTGGCATATGCTTAAGCAGAGGAGGTATCCCAATATTTCTTATGAATTACCTTATCTCTATAACATTTTCCTTTATAGGGCATTAGAGCTAAGTTTCAGTAAAATGTTCAGTACTCTAGAGTAAAGTTTAAAATATGGAAGTTGGGTGCATAGAAAGCCTGATTAGTTTAATTATAAAGCCAAAAAGTAAGTTAGCACAGATATATTGAAGAGACTTTGATAGAGATAAGTTTCAGATGTGTCTTCAATAACCAAAAGAGGAATAACACAATTAATTTAAGCTATTAAATTAAGAGATTTACTGTATTTATAACAGAAGAGAGACTGAAAAGGTTTTTAGGTAAAAATAATTTTCAAGGCTCTGGAGCTACCATTGCATTTGAAAGTAGTGTTAAAACCACTTTGTTTGAATTGTCCAGAATAGTATGAACTAATACAGCAGATAGCATTTGGATTTCTCTGATATCCTTTTTTTCTGAAATGGAATTCAATAAAAAACGTTCAATAGGAGCCCAAGCAGTCTGATACAAATTCATAATTCTCCAGTAGTCTGTCTTGATCCATTTTACAATTAATTAGTTTCAAGTAATCTTCCATAAAACTCTCTCAATCAGGATTTGATAATAACTGGAGAAAAATGAACTCAAGGTTATCCTCTGAACAAAGGACCTGTGCTTTTCTTTTTCTTCCTGTCCATCTTGAGATAATTATGAGACTGTGTATTCTACTTTTTGTCTATATTTTGTGGAATGTTGCATGTAAAACTGGACAATACTCTGTGATTCTAGTGTGATATGACAAACTCCTTTGGATGAATTAAATTGGCTTTATAAGTTGTGTTCCAAACTTTTAATAGTTAAAAACTGCTCATGATACTGACTAGAGTGCTAAGTTCAAAGTAATTCCCTATGACGAGTGACACACACACAAGAAAATGATAGTCACTGGGAGTACATGTCAGTCATCTTTAAAAAGACTAAAATATTACCTCCTCCCCCACTTAAAAAAACCTTAAGATCAATTTGTGAGTCAATTTTACAATCCAATTTCCTTGCCATTTCTACATAGGAATAATGTTCTTTTGAACTAAATGAAAATACAAGGACACATTTCTACCTCCTTTTAATATTTGTAGGTCTAACAACAAAAAGGACTATCTTTCATGCTCTTACAAGTAAGCAAAGACTCAAAGGTGGCTTGTCAAGAGAGAATCTAATGACTATTACTAACTATTTACTACAAATAACATAATTTAATGAATGAGAATAAAACACAATTTCCATGACTAAATTGAATTTTAATGGTAAAATTAATTTTAAGTAGTTGTAAAACACTTAATTAGGCAGTTAAAATTTCAGTTGTGCTGAATTCAGCAGAATAGTTGAGGTTATAATAATTACAGGAATTTTCTTGGCTACTAAGCAAAACAAGCATCTTATATCAACTAATTTCAATATAATTTCCTGTGGAAAAGAAGGAAGATGATTTTTCCATATGAGTATGGTTATTAAGCAGACAACAGGAAATTCAACCAAGGAAACCCATCTTGGAAATGTGGGATCAGCTGACTGGTTTAGACATAGCACTGAATCCCTGTGTTAATTATAGTGCTCTAGGAGCCACTGTCCTTAGCCTCTGAAATGTGGCCCAGCCCCACCCATTTTCTTTCTCTTTTGCATCACACCTCAACACCTGAGCAACTGGTGTATGCATGGTACACATGCAGTAAGTGCTTTATGATTCAAACATCCAGTTCAGCCTTTCTATGGCACTTATACCCGCGACATCTCTTGCATGTAGTTTCTTCACATATTTGATCAGTTTTTTATGTAGAGAGTAATATTATGGAAATATTTCCTTTTTGAAAAGGAAAGACAACAGAAAAGAACAATAACAAATGTATTTTCTTTTATTCTTGAGTGGCACAATATTGCAACATACAGGGTTGCAAGACTTTTGATGATACCTTATGTATAAGGGCTGCATAAAATTTTCACTTCACCTTTCCAGCACTCCAGGCCCTTGTTTATGGACCTGAAAGGGCCTTGACCCCCTTAGGTTCCTACATAATCTGATTACAGTGCATGAGTTCACCTCCTGAGAAGCCTTCTGGGGTTAACTGATGTGGAAATGAAACTTAGCTAGTGAGCTAACCAATGGCTCAAATGTTTTAGGATGGAGAAGAATGTGCACAGTTGCCTATGTTAGTGTCTGGACAGAGGATTTGACCAGTGGTACCTGGGTTAACGTCATTTTCTTTTCATTTCACCTGCTAAGAACTCAGTTCATACTGAATTGCTGATTAATAGACTCTGAATTCAGTCTGTTATAAGTTTGACCTATTATTGGCTTGGTGTCTTACTAACTTCTTAAACAGTGTTCTGACTGGAAATATCATCAGGATACTCCAAATAACACATATGTTTATTCTTATGTTAAGCTTCTTTTCTCTACTATCAATTCTAGTGTCTTCCAATTTATGGGGCCCTCTCCTAATGCTAACTCTGTATTCTCTCCATCTAGCTATTATGTTCCCCACAACATATCCCAAATGTATTTTGATGACTGAAGAAATGAATGGATTAGGAGAAACAGCACGATAACATTGCAAAGGACAGCATACTTAGTTGTGTTAAATTATGGACTAAATTACAATCCATTTTGTTTGGAGAAAATATTTTATTATTGTTTTTAAATGCTCTGTTTTCATAGTCCATCTCAAATTTTACATAGAAAGATAAACTAAGAAAAGCTGGAACAATGAATGAGCCCTACTCTTCCATTCTAACCTGCTATAATTGTATGAAAGAAAAGTAAATTTTTAAGAAAAGGGGCGGGGATGGAAGGGTTAAGTACACATGTAATAACTTAATAAAGAAATTAAAAAATGAAAATAAAAAGACAGGGAGGTTAGTTTTTTAAAAGGTAGAAAATAGTGCTTGAATATTTTTTCCCCCTCAGTTATCTTGGTTCTATTTACTTGTGAGTTTAATTTAATGAATACTAAAATGAATCCAAAAAGTAAAAAGTTTTATAGTAAATAATTTATTTTGCCTATTTTCTTATCTTAATGAATATAAATTTCTTCTGCATGTTTTCTACTCTGATAAATAGAAAATATTTTAAAGACTTAAAAAATCATGACATTGTGAAGTTAAAAGTCTGCTTTGTGCTTCCATGGAAATTAGAATTGTTATTTAGTTTTAAATATTTGATGACTGCAGGTAAAAGAGAATTTTTGAAATAGCATTTTGATTGACATTTATTTTCCAAGTTTCTGAACACATTATTTGAGGCATTATAATAAATTCATCTGAGTTCTCATTGTCTTGTCTTCTCATCTTTCCCTTAACTTCTGACATTTCTTTGTATAAACTTGTTGATTTCAGTTTCTAAATTTTAACATGGGAAATAAAGGAGGAGTGCATAAGTATAATCAACTTATTTCTCTTTTTGGATAATTGATACATTCTCATATATCCTTCCACTATGATATTAGTGGAATATAATATTTATAACAATTTTATTTTTGTTGAACATTTTTACTTTCTATATATTTTATTATGTCCATCATCTTATTTGCTAATAAGAATAACTAATTAAATAGGCTAGGTATAGCCCAGTTGGCATGGCTCAGTGGTTGAGAGTCAACCTATGAACCAGGAGGTCATGGTTCAATTCCTGCTCAGGGCACATGCCCTGGTTGGGGGCTTGATCCCCAGTGTGGGGCATGCAAGAGGCAGCCAATCAATGATTCTTTCTCATCATTGATGTTTCTATTGCTCTCTCCCTCTCCCTTCCTCTCTGAAATCAATAAAGATATATTTAAAAAGAGGTTAAGTATTATTTATCATAATTTAGAGAAGAGAACATGAGGCTCAGAGATATATGAAGCTAAGAGCCACATTTCCTGGCTTTACTGTTCCTTTTACTCTGCTAGTTCTATGTAAATGAAGATTAAAAAAGAGAACAAGCAAGTAAGAAAATAAAATTGGATTAAAAAGTAAAACCAGTGTATCTGGTCAGTGTATCTGTGGTTTGAGCATTGGCCAGCACACCAAAGGGTATCAGTTCCTTTCAGGTCAAGAGCACATACTTGGGTTGCAGGTTCAATCCCTGGTCCTGATCAGGACACATGTGGGAGGCAACCAATCAATGTCTCTCTCTGACATTGATGCTTCTCTCTCTCTCTCTCTCTCTCTCTCTCTCTCTCTCTCTCTCTCTCTCTCTCCTCCCTCCCTCCCTCTCTCCCTCCCTCCCTTCCCCCCGCCCCCCTTCCTCCCTCCCTCCCTCCCCCTTTCCACTCTCTCTAAAAGTCAATGGAAAAAATAACCTTGGGTGAGACTTAACCAAAAAAAAAAAAAAAAGTGAAACCTAAAATGATACCAAAAATGCATATTATATGCTTACCATAGGTGGATCATGGATTTAGTTATCAGTTTTTTAGCAGCCAAATTCAAAAGGGTATCTAATCAGTTACCCCAATCATGGTGCCCATAAAATAAAAACAAGCAATTATTCTTTGAGATAAAAAATTGTTCTCAGTAGTAATGTCAGACTAGATTTTTTCCAAGTGGAGAGGCTCTCTCAGACACTGTATAATATAATGAAACTAGGGGCCCGGTGCATGAAATTGTGCAGGGGTGGGGTCCCTAGGCCTGGGCAGGGATCAGGGCCAATCAGGGTTGGGTCGATTGGGGCCAAAGGCCCTGGTGGGGTTGGGAGAGGGGTGACAGTTGCCAGGCTGGACGCAGACGGAATGGACACTGATGCCCGCCATCAGCGCCCCTCCACCACGTGATTCTCCACTTCCTGCCCCCCCTTCTCTCGCCGCTGCACCACCAGTGAAGCTTGCTGGCCTGGAGGAGAATGGGGGGAGGGACTGTGAGAGGTTGGCCGCTGTCCCTGAGGAGGAAGCTGTCCCTCGGCCCCCCTGGTAAAGGGGCCGCATCCACCACCACCCACCCCCGGTTTCCTGTTCCAGCCCAGGGCCTGCTGGCTGGGGGACGTTGGCTTTGGGAGCGCACTGACCACAAGGGGGCAGCTCCTGCATTGAGCGTCTGCCCCCTGGGGGTCAGCGCTCATCATAGTGACCAGTCATTCTGGTCATTCACTCGTAGTGGTCACTTAGGCTTTTATATATATATAAACTAGAGGCCAGTTGCACGAAGACATTCATGCAATAGGCCTTCCTTTCTCCTGGTTGCCAGCACAGGTTTTCCTCTGGCACCTGAGACCCAGGCCATTGCTCCAGCTGGAGCCACCTTCAGTCTTTTGTCTTTGCTGTTCTGGCTGGAGCTGCCTTCCGTCTTCAGTCTTCGCTGCTCTGGCTTGCCTTCAGTCTTCCCTCTGTCGCTTGGAGCCTACATATGCAAATTAATTGCCATCTTTGTTGGCAGTTAATTTGCATATCATGCGGATTAGCCAATGGGAGGCGTAGCGAAGGTATGTTCAATAACCATATTTGTCTATTATTAGATAGGAGGATTATTTTCAACAATATTCTTCGGGAGATTTCACAATGAATTTCATGGACTGTTTCTTGTTTAACCTTTGATAACATCATAGCAAAACACAGTACAACAAAAGCAATTTATGGCAATATTTATAGAGTAAAATAGAGGCACTGCATGGTAGGCCCAAGGAATACTAGTATATATAGGACTTAGTGTAGCCACTTATTTCTCAGCAATCTTCCCTTGCTGCTAAATTATCAACAAAAATGAGTTAAAAAAGCATTCAAGATTATATTATCTGCTTTATGTCTGTTATGAAATTAATGGCAATTAAAATCAAATTCATAGGACTTAAAAGGCCATCAAAATGGGGTTAAACAGGTGTAATACATTTGAATGAAAGTTGGAGAGCCCAGAAAGGACAAAAGCTTACTGTGAAGTTCTCTGACCTCCACTTTGAGGCAAATCAAGTAAATAAAATCCAGATAGAGTAATGTAATATTATTTATTTGTCATATATATCAATTCTTCAGATTTAATTTAATATAATTTAGAAAGGGATTTCAAATTAAAATATCTTCTAAGAATAAAAATTATCTAATAAGAAAATTATTAGAATATGTATATAGATGGAGTTAGATATGTTTCTCTTGTAGTCAACTGTGTTCTCTACTAAATATTTTAGAAACTAATATTTATAAAAGATTAGGAACCTTAAGTCCATTTACTACTGTAGAAAACTCAAATTTTCAAAAGCAGAAAAATACTGTTGTTGTTAATCATATGGGAATGGGATTTACTAATTCAAATGTTAGAATTCTTGCTTCAATCCTGAAATGACTAACTAGAATATAAAAGGACCTATTCATCTAAAAAATTATTTATGTCTTTATAATAGAAGTATATCTTCTGTGCTTTGTCACATATTTCTCCATTTTTTTATATTCACCAAGTCCTAAACAAGTTGATATCCAACCAGTACTTTTGCATCAGGAATCTTTTGTTTTTGGGATACTGAGTAATCTTCATAATTTTTATTTGTGACAAGGTTTAGGAGATCACTGGGACATTTTACAAATTTCCTCTGAAGTATGCAAAATGTTTCCACCTGAGGATAGCTTTATGATCAAAAGAATTCCTGAGAAAAGAGAACAATAAACCATCATTATCAAAAAGTAAACAAGAATCAAACCTAGCTGAAAGCACTGTGTATGAGACGATGTGGGAAATATGAGGAAGATGGATGGTGGTCCCTTCATCTGATAATGAAAATGTGCTGCTGCTGTCATGACAGATTATGTGTCTAACACAGAGCAGGTGTTAGCTCCCAGCTCTACTTCTTTTATGTCAAACCACACTACATGAGAAATATTTGCTAAACTCCACCCTGAATGGAGCAGAATAGACCTGAGAGTGAATCTATGTGAGACATACAGTATATGAAGTTATGCTGACAGTGCTAGGATGTTTGGTCTGAAGAAGAAAAGTTTTTGACTGTTTTCCCCAAATACTGGCAGAGCTCTAGGTAAAAGCTACTGTAACTTGCCCAGCCTGCATGGCTCAGTGGTTGAGTATTGACATATGAACCAGGAAGTCATGGTTTGATTCCCTGTCAGGACACTTACCCGGGTTGTGGGCTCGATCCACAGTAGAGTATGTGCAGAAGGCAGCTGATCAATGATTCTCTCTCATCATTAACTAGAGGCCTGGTGCAAGAATTTGTGCATGGGTGGGGTCCCTCGGCCTGGCTGGCGATCAGGGCCATCTCTCCTCGTCCTAATCAGTGCTGATGGGGGCCAGCCAGCCAAGGAGGGACCATGGGAGGTTGGCTGGCTGGGGAAGGACCATGAGAGGGTTTCAGGGTGTATCCAGCCCATCTCTCCCAGTCCTGATCAACTGGACCCCAGCAGCAAGCTAACCTACCAGTTGGAACATATGCCCCTTGGTGGTCAGTGTGTATTATAGCGACTGGTCAAGTAGTCAACCAAATGGTCGACTGATCGGTAGGACACTTAGCATATTAGGCTTTTATATATATAGATGCTTCTATCTCCCTCTCCCTTCCTCTCTGGAATCAATAAAAATATAAATTTAAAAATTAAATTTTAAAAAAAGATACTGTCCTTGAAGAAAAGAGAACTGCGATCCATGAATGTAGTTATAATGAGAGAGACGGACTTACTGTGAGGAGTAAGTCTCTGTGATTGTTTCTAGAATGGGCTGCCTCAATAAGTAGTGGGTTTTCCAATGCTGGAGGTATCTAGTCCTAGATTACATTTTTCCAGGATATTTTCATAGAAAAGTTGTATCAGAATGGCCTGGTAGACTGGGTTCTTTTTACCCCTGAGTTTCCTGTAGACCTTTTGGTAGAATTTTTGTTATATCTGACAATGGTATGGTTAGGAGGAACATAGGAATCATGCCATGTGTGAAGATACCAATATCCATATGGAACTTAACAGAGTTTTTCTGACTAATGAGGATTTGGGACAATCTTCCATGTCTACATATTGAGAGGAACATTAATATAATATTGGGTTCTGTTTATGAAGAAAGCATACTCCAAAGTTGCAGACATTGCATTAAAGTCATAGCTGCCTTTAAATGAATGATTCTTAAAGGATATATAATGACATTGTCTCTGAGTAAAACCATCAATATGTAAAAATATTTTTTTGGGTGAATGGGCAACAAACTTAAATAAATAGATATGAAAATGCAAAGTGTATCAGTGAAGCATATATCAGTGAATTAAAAATTTTCTCAGCATCCTATATATGCTGCAGCCAAAAATTATTTCTCTAACCTTTCCCACTTCCAAGATGAAATTCTAACCAATTTATATTATTACAGGACTATACAATTGTACCTAATAAGAAACAACTGCTATTCAAACTTTCATATTTTTTTGTGTTAATGCTTTTATTTTTAAATTTGTTTAACTGAACTTCATCTCAGTTGCTGGAAAACTGGATCAGCCATGAAGATATTGGGAGGACCTATGTGGAAATTGCAAGTTATAGCTGAGAGACATTAAAAAGATGATATGCTAACTGACAGATTTGGGATAAAAAAGGAACATGAGATAAATCCTACAATAAATGTAGCAGGGATTAATTTAAGTTGCTATGCTTGAATACAGTAAAGAGTGAAACAAGGAGAGCATAAGCAAAAGCTGATTTACAACAAGCCATGTACAAAAGGCTTAGGGATTTTAACAGCCTCTCACTCCCCTCTGGTGTGCTTCTGAAAAGAGTAACTCAGTCTTAGTTAGATAGGCTGCATGACTATGTTATACTTGATTAATATGTCTTACTGTGGTTAGAGCATAACTCTGAATTCCTTTACCAATTAATATTATTCACACTGATAATGCTTTTATGGTATATATTTTAATGTTTTTCTAAGTTGATTATTAAAATTTAGTTAAAACTCTCATCTCAAATTTAATTTAAGTTGTATGTCCTCACATCTCCCCTGTGTGGTCCTAAACTGAGACAAAGATATTTTGGAGTGGAGAGGAAATGAGTTATGGGCTGATTCTGAAATAAATGTCCCCTGCTTTCTTTTTAAGGAAAACTACTGTAGTGTGTTAGGTCAGAGAAGAGAGAGGAGAGAGTGCTAAGTGCTATTGTTCTTTCTTTGCTAACATCTGTGTAGTTGTCTAATGGGCCTCATATATGAATTATTCAGATGACCTCACTGTGGATTTCTACAATATGGGGGATCCCATCTGAATCCAAGCAAGCCTTTATTAGAGCAGGCTCTTAGCTCTATACCTGATAGCTCTTTGTTTTGGGGTTCTTCACATTTACTATGTAGTTACTCTAGCCAAGCCACATTTTGTGTACTCAGTTATATACATACGGGCAGCTCCATCGCAACACCTTGTATAGCTGTTGGACCACTTGGGTGCAATGCAGAGAATATAAATAGAGCATAGGTTCTTAAATTATGCTGGTAACCTTAAAGTTAATACAGATTCCTAGATTTGCTCCTATACCATCCCTGTTTGGATTCTATTCAATAGGTCTGAGGTAGAATGCTGGAGAAAGTTTATTATTTATTTCTAAACATATATTTCTTTATTGATTTCAGAGAGGAAAAGGGAGGGAGAGAGAGATGGGAGCATCAATGATGAGAGGGAATCATTGATCTGCTGCCTCCTGCACGCCCCCTACTGGGGATCAAGGCTGCAACCTAGGCATGTGCCTTTGACCCAGACCTTTCAGTCTGCAGTCCATTGCTCTTTCCATTGAGCAATACCGGCTAGGGCTATTATTTATCCTATATAATAAAAGGCTAATATGCAAATTGTCCCCTCAACTGGGAGTTGGTCCGGGAGTTTGAACAGGGGGTGGGGCTGGCCAACTGACCATGGCTCCTCCCCCTGACCAGCCCTGCCCCCCATCTGCCCCACAACCCTGATCGGGGGTGGGGCTGGCCTGCCAACCACCTGTGGTCCCTCTCCCCAGCCACACCCCTTTCCCCAGCCAGCCTGGCCTGATCAGCCTCGATCGGAGCAGGCTGGCTGGACCCCCCCCATCCGTGCATGAATTCGTGCACTGAGCCTCTAGTTTTTAATAAACATCTGAGTCAGGAGGTTTAGAAAACCCTGAATTAGATTGCCATAGTTGAAATTATGAGATTCTGAATATATTTACTTTCCTTGAATGAAAGACTTTGAATTGAGATATTTAATATTTAAAAGCAAACATGAGTTTTCAAAAATAGCTTCATATAAAATATAGTTCAGTTTATATTTAGGTGAAAGTATGTTGTCTCAAGACGTGAAAAATAGCTTTCCTTATTGATGCATGTTCCTTTTCAGCTAGTGAAGGAAACTAGTCCAATGACTTAAAGGGTTAAGACCCCTTAGAGGAAAGAAATAAAGTGAAATTAACTTTAGAAATGTCTACGGTAATACCTCCCAAGGCAAACTGTTGGCAGAGCAGCTAAGGGCAGATTGTGTACATCTGCGTGTGAAAATCAGCTGAAGGTGTCAAGTGCTCTTCTGAGTCACACTACAGCCCCTTTATATTTATCTTCAAAACCAAGTAGTAGCTGCCATTTCTAAAAGCCCACACACAGTTTTATTATTTTCCCATCTTTTCTTTATACTAAGTAAATAGCTGGCTCTCACAGCAGTTACTTCTTGTTGAAAAATAATAATCAAATAATAGTGCACTCCTCACATTTGGCAACTCATGGCCAAGTAAACTTACATGGAATGACTAGTCCAAAGATGTGTTTGGATAAGGTTCTTCTAAGGAACAGCAATATTGATTTTAAGTTTTAGTAAAATAATTTGTTTTAAAGGAGGTTTGCTTTACTATATCCATACCAAATTATACACTGATCAGTTAGAAAAAGTACAGTAGTAATTAATCCAGTATGAAGACCAACATCTAAAAAAATTTTGCATGAATGGAAGAAAAATTTGAAAATGAGAAAATTTTAAACTACAATTATTAAAATCAAAGTTGTAGTAAAATTATGAGATATAGTTTAGTGAAAATCAGTATAATTACATTTAAATATTTTATCAAAACCTTTGAATTGACACAATGAAACATTTTAAAAAAATTCAAGATAGCAAATAAAAATAATTTTCAATCTTACTAGTATTACTCTTCTCAACCACTGCCAACTTTCTGGAGCCTTAGCTTCTATTTCTTCATTATATGGTATTTATTTGTAAAATTTATTGCAGTCATAGTGCTAATGTTACTATATAATCCCTCTCCATCAATTGATATTTTATTATAAACATTATTACCTATTATTCGTAAACATAATTATAAATTATTATACGATATTTAAGCAACATGATTTAGTTACTTGTCTTTCCCACAGTAATCCTATATGATTTAGTTACTTGTCTTTCCCACAGTAATCCTATATAAGGAAAGCCTAATATGCAAATTGACCAAACAGTGGAACAACCAATGGAATGACTGGCTGCTATGATGCGCCCTCACCACCTGGGGGGCAGATGGTCAATGCAGGAGCTGCCCCCAGCCGGAAGGCCCCAGGCCAGCCAAGGTGGGTGTCAGCAGGGGCCCTCCCCTGATCGCCCCACCGGTTGCCCCACAGAGGGATGAGACCAGTGGCAGTGGGGACAAGGCCGGCGAGCAGGCGGCACCAGGCTGGCCAAGGCAAGCCCTAGCGGGGGCCCCTCAACCACCCCGCCACATGCCTCACAGATCGGCCCTGGGCCTCTAGTATATTATATATGGCTTGCTGTCAGAGTTTACTGTTATATTAGGACTGTTTTGGAGATCTTTGTCCATAGGGTATTTTCATATTTTGGAATATTTCCTTAGGATAGTTTATGAGAAGTGAGAATATTAGGCTGAAGAGATAGACGATTTAAATTATTTTTGTTTCATAAGGCAAAATTGCTTTGCATAACCTTATACTAGTAGTGCTTCCAGACAGATAGATAAACCCCCAATTCACAAACGTATTAATATTTGGTATTCATCATTTTGAATACTGTGAAAATGATATTTCATTGTTTCTTAGATTTATATAAAGAACAAATTATTGGATTAGTGGAGATGAGTGGAGTTGAAAATATTTTCCATATGTGGAAAAAATCCATGTTTTTCTCTTGTACAAAATTTCTTTGGACATGCTTTTCCTTTTAAAATAGGAACTTTAGTATTTTTTTCCTCATTTGTACAGGCCCTTCACAAAATAATCTTTTATCCATCACAATTGCAAAAAAAATATTTCTATTTATTCTTACTTTTACTGATGTACTATACTCAAGATTTTACTTGTAATGTGATTTAATCTATCTTTCGTTGCCGGTGTATATAACTTAAGCCAAATTCATTTATATATTAGAAAAGTCAAAAATGTATAGATATCTCATTAACTCTTTCCTACTATTGCATTTAATTTTATAAGCCACAGCTTCAGAATGCCAAGGTCAGTGGGAGTAATTTAGTCAGTGAGAAAAGCTGCTTCCTTGTAGGAAAGCACCTTTATCAAAGCTCTTGGATCAAAGCTAGCAATGAGTCTCAGATAAAGCAATTAAATTAAAAGAAAATCAGGATCCTGGCTCGGGGTAAGAGCATGCAAAACGTGATTCAGAGTTTTTAATATTCCATCACTGGGTATCAAATATGTCACATTTGAAAAATAATTCCGGCTTTGTTTTCAGTTTTGCTAGGTTTGGTCCCTGCTCCTTAGAAATGTAATTTATGTTCTCCTCATGTTTGAAGATAAAGTAGTTTTGGAATCATTATAAAAAAACAACAACAACACACAACAGACGTCATCAGTGATAATGTCATATTCGAATAATGGTTTGTGCTTTGATATTCTATCATGCCAATCTTGATACCTGAGATGGAACAGGCGCTGAATCTGTAGGCAAAGAACGAGTGAATGGATTTCCTGCAATAAAATCTGAGGAGTCATTAAGCATGTCCTCATAATACCTTTGGGACTGTCCAAAAGCTTGTTTAGGAGTTAAAAAAGAAATAGGAAGAAAAGGATACAAACTCCAAAGGAAAGGAGAACACAATTCAATGAGCAGTGAAAATCAATGAAGGCAAAAATGGTCCATTTTCACCTCGTTCATTTTCAGGGCAGACCAGTTTTACTTCATTGACTTTCAGTGCTCCTTGAGTTGTGTTTTCCTCTACTTTAGTTGTGCTCTGTTCTCTATCTTTTTAGCATCACTTCTGTGTTTTATTTTAAACTGTTGTTGTTCAGAGGTGAGCCTTTATGGCATGGTTTTAACTCAACGAGACCATTTTTGCCTACTTGATTTTTCTGCTCTACATCATGTCACTTTTTATGCTTTCTTAGTGATAGTTTTCTAAAGAGTCTCCTGTTACTTTTTTCTATGCTTCAATTTGTCAATCAGGCTTTTGTGTGAAAAATGTTTTTCTAAAATTTAAAGTGATAAAATGCAATTATATATATTAAGATTAATATTTATTTGTGTGCTCATTCAAGTGAGGTATTTGATTCTGTTCAATCCACACATAAAGAAACATACTGCAGTCAGCACTCATATAGGCAATTCACTTTTGTAATTGCAGGTATCATAATTCATATAGGTTAACTCAAGGCATTATGATGTTATAGGTTCTGGTTTATGGGAATTAGAGAGATGGACTTGAACATGGGGTACTGACTTATCCTGGACCTGACAAAGAATGAATGGATTATGGTCCAGATCACTGCATCCATAGACAATTGGAGACACTCGAGTCAGACTAATGAATTCTGGGTGGGTCATGAAGGGAGGGAATCAGTAATACTCATTATATCATCAAAATTTGTCTAGATTTACTCTGGATTTGGGAGAGATTCATCTAGTTGTATGAGGCCAATAATTTGAATGATGAAATTGAGTGAGATAAATTATTTGACCACTAGGCATTTTTGGATATATAAATCATTTATAAATGTGGAAACACACATGTAGTAGAGTTGCAATAAGGTGTGGTCACTCTTCAATATTTTTATAAGTGATCTCAGGGTATAAATAAATTAAGTTAAATAATTTGGTATGTTCATAATAAAAATAGATGCAAATCCTGTGAGAGTTTGAAGAAAAGAAATTCCTTTTAGCAGATATGTGAATTAATACTTCAAATAGGATTTTAATTTTGATCTCAGGTTAAAATGACGACTTGCACAATTTGGGACATTTGAGGCTAATGAAAGACTGAGTTAATTCATGGAAACAATGAAGGGGTTACCAATGAGATCAAGGGAGAAATAAAAAATTACCTGGAAACAAATGAATACGAACCAACAATAACCCAAAATCTATGGGACACAGCAAAAACAGTCCTGAGGGGGAAGTTCATAGCACTACAAGCCTACCTCAAGAATGGCTACCATCAACAAATCAACAAACAACAAGTGCTGGCAATGTTGTGGAGAAAAAGAAACCCTACTACACTGCTGGTGGGAATGCAGATTTGTACAACCACTATGGAAAATAGTGTGGAGTTTCCTCAAAAAATTAAAACTGGAACTGCCAGTAACCCACTTCTAGGAATATATCCTAAGAAGCCCGAAACACCAATGAGAAATAAATTATGCAGCACAATTTACAATAGCTACGATCTGGAAACAACCCAAGTGCCCATCAGTAGATGAGTGGATAAATAGCTGTGGTACATTTACACCGTGAAATGCTATGCAGCTGTGAAAAAGAAGGAGCTCTCACCCTTTGAGACAGCATGGAGGGACCTGGAGAGTATAGTGCTAAGTGAAATAAACCAGAGACAGACAAGTATCACATGTTCTCACATGTGGAATCTAATGAACAAAAGAAACTGACAAAATAGATCTAGAGACATGGAAACATGCAACAGATTGACAATTCTCAGAGGGAAGGCAGGTGTGGGCAGGAAGAGATTAACCAAAGAAGTTATATGCATATGTGCATAACCCATGGACATAGGAAATAATTTTGTGAAGGCCTGGGGAGGGGTTGGGAGTGGGGAGGATGGAGTCAATGGTTAGAAAAATGGGGATGTCTGTAATACTTTCAACAAAAAAATAAAACATAAAAAAAATAAAACCAAAAATTAATACCTCTGATTTTTTATTACTTGGTAGCAATATTTGAATTCATTTATTTATAGAGTTTTAGAGGGAAAATACTTCTTACCTACTAAGTGTTAGAGAATAATAGAGACATTTTCCTCCTCTTGTAAATCTTGTATTCCAGTATTCTTATGCTCATCAAATAACTTATTTTCTAATACTCATATATTCCTCAGTCTGTCACAAAATTATTTGATTGCAACTTGAAAGCACATAGGAAGGAAAATTACAGAATATCAGACAACCATATAATGCAGGAATAAAACCTGGTATTGCGCATGGAGAGCTGTCCTGAGGGAGTGGTATTTTAACAAATCTGAATGAAGAGGTAGCTGTAAGGTTAACAGTGTAGGAAGAGTGCTCCAGGGAGAGGGAATAGAAGAATTTAAAAAAAACCATGAAATAGGGAGGGGTTTGAGGATGAAGGAATCCATGTAAATATGGCTCTGAAAGTTAGCAGTAATGATGTGGGAAGTGGGGCCAGAGAGAGGGCCAAGGGTCTCTTAATGTGTCCCAGTGTAACTAACTGAAAGTAAACTTGAGTGAACTTTGTTATACCTGGGAAGTTTAATAAACGCTAGGTATTGTTATGCCAAAATGTAATAGAACATTATATGATCATAGGTGCTTGTCATCTTTTTCATTAAATCTCAGTTTTCTTCTCTTTAACAAAAGACAAATTGATGCCACCTCATGAACTAAAAAAAAAAAAAAAAAGTCCTAATGAGCAGTTTTGTAAAGATTGTACCCTTTGCATAGGTCGCTTATCTTAGTTATTTGGAAATGAGTTACATCAGTTGGTGGATGATACATCAGAAGTTTAGAACTTTCTCCCATTTTAACAGCTTCCTAAATGGTTGGTAATGAATGAAACATTTTCTTTCTAAAGTGTTAAAGGTGTTTCTCAGTGGAAGCAATAAAATGAACTTTTTTGGCAGCTATCCCAGAAAAAAAAATCATCCCTCTAGCATTTTTGGAAACGAGTAGAGAAAAATTATGAATAATCTAAAATAAACTCACATTAGAAGCTTATATGATATATCATAGAGTGTGTACTGGGAACCATATTTTCTAACATAATACCTTTAGGAGTCTGAGGCTCTGGAAGAATGAGAAAATGCACTCCCATGAGAAATTTAGAATTAAGATCCAACTCCACACTGAAAAATCTTGAATGGTCTTATATATTAGTTTGAAATCTATTTTAAAAGAAAGACCCAATAAGTAAGAATAGAAGGGTTTGATGATTAGGAGATCTTCTCTTTTTTCACTAAATTCAAACCTACAATATTGGTGCCGACCTAATACATTAGGCAGTGTGAAGGTTGCAACTCGGGGAAAAGTTAGAGATCTCAAAGTCACCTCACCTTAATGAAAAAGCAAAGGTATCCATGAGGTGTGGTTCTAATGCAAAGTATCCAGACTGTGCATCACTTCTGAAATCTATGTCATGCACTAACTATTGTACCTTACATGTGGAATAACAAGTAAATTTAAGCAATGTGTAAAGTACAATATATTAATAGGGAGTACAGTTTCCATTTTTTACTACCTCTGCCTTGGCTCATTATGATAACCCCCTAACTAGTCATGCAACTTCATGTTTTTTCTCCTCCTTGTTATCTAAATTAGACTCAAATAGCTACATTGTTCTTTTTAAATCACAGGTACTTTAGGCTGGATATATGTCTAAAATCATCAGTAATTCTCTTCTGCATTATATGTTAGATATTAATACATTCTCCTGTCTCCAACCTGTCTTTCTAGGCTTCTTTTCCACACTCCCTGTACCTGGCATGCACCTCTTACTGTAGTATGTATTTATTCCATGTTTTCTCACCTTCAGGTCATATTCCCTGTTTACTTTCCTCTGCCACCTCAACATATGAACATTCCTTAAAGCCAGGTTCAGATGACTTGACCTCTATGAGCATTTAACTGATACTTATGTAAATAACTGTATTCTGATCATGAAAGAATTCTCTATGATATATTAACTATGTTTCTTTTATAGCACTTGCCACATTTTCCATTGCATTATTTATGTCTATCTGCTAGATTATAAGGAACATAAAGGCGGGGATTATATCTGAATCATTTAGCTCAGTGTCTTGCATAGCAAATATAAATAGAATGAATGAATCTATATATATAAAAGGCTAATATGCAAATTGTTTCCTTAGGAGTTCTACCTGGAGACCAGGAGTTCGATTGCTTGTTATGATGTGCAGTGACAACCAGGGGGCGGTTCAGAACGAAGGAAGGCCCTGGCCGGCAGCTTGAAGGCCCGATCAGTCCTCATTGCCAGCCAGGCCTAGGGATCCTACCCTTGTATAATTTTCATGCACCGGGCTTCTAGTAAATATATAAAGTGAAAAATATTACTTTCATATGAATCCAGAAAATGCAGGCTTAATCTATATATACAAATAAGGTTGAATATTTAGCTGACTTGAAGAAGGACTGTCTGATGGAGAAAATTATAATTTAATATTAATTTGCTTATTCATTAAAAAATTTTTACAATAATTTGTTGAATATCAGCTTTGGGCTGGGAGCAGTAAACAAGTAGCTGGTGTATTCAAGATGTATATCAATCTTCAGTTGAGTTTCCAAGAAATATACCATTTGCTTTCAAGAGAGAAGGTTTGTAAGAGCATAACAAGCAGAGAACATAAAACAAGCAAAGAACATAAAGTATTCAAAATTTTATTGTATTGAGATCATATAGTCTATATGTAGGATTTCCTTCCCTTAAAGGACATATCTCAGCTACAAATTTTCATTGCTTTGAAGTGAAAAATAATAATTTCTTCCATTTTACTATTATTTCATGCAAATCATTTCAATACCTAAAATAGGTGAGGGTATTTTTTTAGTATGAGATGATGACATAAAGGGAAGTGATGAAATCAGTCATAAACTCTGCACTTGGCATGAAGGATTTTTATTTCAATACACTATGTATATGTGAGCTATGCCGAAAATTCTGACTAAGAATGACCATGCCTTTTCTTCTTAGCATGAGAGTGAAATATATGCACCTTTAATTTATTTTCTTTTCACTTTATTCTCCAAATAAACACTTGAGGAAGCAAAATTTTGCAAAAACCATTAGTATCTATGATATGAGTAATAATAATAGAATGAATCAGATGACCCAAGTTCTAATCCTGGATCAGCTACTGAATTAAATCCATGACCTTGGTCAATTCAACTAAATACTTTCTATCTCAACAATCTATCTGCAAAATTTGGGAATTAGTCTTTAACAGTAATTTTTAAATTGCCCCGAGGAGTCTCAGTGGTTCACAAAGTCCCATTAGGAGAGGCCTAGTGTGCCAGGCACTATCATCTTAGTAATTGCTTTGACTTCAATTGAATTATGCATTACAGTTCTTTTTACAATAAGTTTTGTGGCAGAAACAACAACATAAAGTCAAAATTCCATGGACTGAAGCATTTCTAGGTTTCATATAACAATACTCTTAATTTTTAACTCTTGATATAATTGTGACTTTGTTCATTTTGTTTATCCAATAAGCATTTATTGAGATATATACTATATGTCATGGGCTGTGTCCAGTGTTGTGGGAATCTGGAGGCCAAGGAGTTCAAAATCGATCAGGAACATAGACACAAATATCTAAGGAAAAAATTCCATGTGATGAGTGCTATTTAAGAAGTAAGGCTGAGTGCATGAACTTATTCTGAAGTATACAGGCATCAACTATGTGCTTCATATGCTTCATATATCTGGCAAGTAAAAAACCTATAAAAAAAGGACACATATTAACATACTGATTCAAATTTGTTTTAATTCCAGCGATTTCTGGTTCTATCTTGGAACTGAAGCACTTTTTATTTCAGGATCATTAATTTTAGAGCCTGAAGAAATATTATATATTCTTTAGTTTTAAAGTAATTAGCATTTATTCATACATTACTGATTTTAATACAATATACCATTTTTAAACCTTTATTAAAAAAAAAATCAGAGTTAAAGCACATCCCCATTAAGTATATACACCCTTAAAGCACATAAATTTCACTGGTTTAAGAAGCATGGAGATCATTGTGAAAAAGCATAAAAATGAGGATGTTTATTATAAATACTTAATATATAAATATGTATGTCAGAATCCAAGTGAAATATTCATTATGACATGAACACATTTGCCTACACAAAATGTTATTCTGCAGTAATTGAAATATATATTTGCTTGTGATGATTAATTTTATGTGTCAATGGAGTTGGGTCATGGTACTCAGATATTCCACTAAACATTGTTTAATATGTTTCTGTGAATGTATTTTTTAGAAGATAATAGCACTTAAATCAGTAAATTTTCCATGAAACAGATTAACTTCCATAATGTGGGTGGACCTCATCCAACCAGTTGAAGGGCTAACCTTCAAGGAAGAAGAGAGAACTCTGCCAGCAGATCACCTTTGGACTCAAATTGCAACTCTTCCCTTGGTTTCCATTTTTCTTGCCTGCCCTGCAGATTTTGGACTTACTAAGCTTCCACAATTAAGTGAGCCAATTCCTTAAAGTCTCTATGTTTCTCTTTGCATATCCTTGTATGTGTGTGTGTTTGTGTGTACATCCTTTTGCTTTTGTTTCTCTGAAGAACCTTGACTAATACATGCTTAAAGACCTATAGAGTTCTGACCATGCTATACTAATAGTTTGAATAAAGAAATTTTCCTAGACCAGAAAAATCACCTAATTTATAGTGATATAGATATTGAAAAGGCAAATACAGTATGATCAAGATAATAGAATGAGCGGATATTCTTTCAGAGACAAGAAGCAATGGGGTGAATATGTGACTATGTGGGCCTGTTAAGTATTCATTTGTCTTGTTCACAGAGGGCCATGAGTGAACCCTAGACATTGTCATTCCCGAAGAAGACGATGTAGCCTCTCCTTACTTCCCCCTCCTGACTATCATGGAGCGAGGCCTGGATACACGCTTCATAGCATGTTGGTGTTGATATTTGAGGATGAGGGACATATCCATCTGTAATGGAGAAGAAATGGCTTCAAACATAAATAACTCTTAAATTTTGATTTATGTTCATTAATAACTTCTTAAGTTTAGTTCTCAAACAGTTTTGTGCTTATTGCTGTTGTTCTCTCCCTTTTGTCCTGTTCAGACAGTTAGGCTGTCAAAATCCTATAATACGCAGGGCTCGTTTGAAATTCTGAACTCTTTGAATTTGAAATATATTCTGTAGGCCTTCCTGAATTTAGTAAAATTTGCATTTACTTTATTCTTTTTCTTTTTCAAAAGTCATATAATTTGAACAAAGAAGAAAGAAAAATCTAGGGAAAAAAGTACACATCAGTTAGCTTCTCCCCATCCCCTGTGATTCAATTTTAAAATGTTTAGATCTCTTTAGAAAGGAATCCTATATAATAAAAGGCTAATATGCAAATAGACCGAACAGTAGAACAACCTGAACAACCGAACAACTGATCACTATGACGAGCGCTGACCACCGGGGGGCATGTGTGGAACATGGTAGGCATGGGCTGGGGCGGGATGGTGGAACAGGTGTCATCGGGGCAAGCCTCTGGTGGTTACTGAAAATTCTTTGCTCCCATATGCTGTGGTCCTGCCTGGCACTTGCACCCACTGCTGGCATGGTAGCCACCGCTTGCACCCATTGCCAGCATCGGCTCTGCTCACACCCACAGCCGGCGCTGGAGCTGCTGCTGGCATCCGCTGCCATTGCCCAGCGCTGGTCCCAATCACTTGGCACCATCAGTGGGTGCACGCGGTGCCTGCTGGCCCTTATCAGCTGTGAGGACTTCTCCACCTCCCCCCGCTCCTGAGGGGCAATTGGAGCAGCAGCCGCTGCTTACACCCACTGATGGCGCCAGTCCCGCTCGCACCCACTGCTAGCGCCGGCCTCAATTGCTCCATAGCTCCAGCAGCAGGTGCGAGCGGGCCCAGTGCTGTCAGCACATGGGAGTGGTGGTGGAAGGAGACAGGGGACTGGGGGCCGCAGCAGGAGGGGCCAGGCGGGGGCGCGGAGGATGGGCCCAGATCTGCCCCTGTGCCTACTGCAGCCTTGTGGCCCACAGTTCCTTTCAAGGTGCATGAATTCGTGCACTGGGCCCCTAGTATTAAATAAAAGATACAGTTGAAGCTAAGTATATACACCACCACAATTCACTTTTCTTCTTTACTCATCAAACATATTTTACCAGAAATGAATTTATCATAAATATTTATCATTCTTTATTTTTAACATTTTTTATGAATGGTAGGTATATCCTACACATAGCTATAATAATAAAAGTGTAATATGCTAATTAGACCAGGTGGCCAAACAACCTTCCAGATGACCTTCCGGACGAAGCCCCTTGCATGAATTTCATGCATTGGGCCTCTAGTATTTATATAACTTACTTTTTCCATTAACATTTTTTATAATTGCCATTGTTATACACACAGATCTGATTTATGAGCTTTCATTGCAATTGAGTATTTTACTTTACAAAGATATCACAAAAATTTTATTCATTCTCTTATGGATGTACATTTTTGTCATTTCAATTTTTGCTAAAATGATTTGCACAATTCTACTGGAATTTTCTTATGACTATTTTTGTAAAAGTGCTACTTTAATGATTATTCTTTACATATCTCATTATGTACAGAGACAAAATTTTTAAATCAATTTGTCAACTTTGAAAATGATTGTCATTTAAAATATATCCTAAAACATTTAGTTAAAATTACATGACATAAGCCTTAAGACCTACATTAAGTAGTTTGCCCAGATAGTTACAAATGTACATTTATATATATACAAGCATATAAAGTTACTTTTTCTACTTATTTCCACTTTCTAATTTAGGAGACAGTGTAGAGTTTGATCTTGTGGAACTTCCTCAGAATTCTGCCAAGGAGCAGCATGGTAAATATCTGTTAAGCTAGTGCACATAGTTTTTTAATAGGGGAAAAATATGTATTTGTAAACTAAAACATTTAACCTGGTATACTTGTCATCTTTTCTAGCCAAAACCTCCAAGAAATTTAAAATGAGGAACAATTTCATATACTCTTCAGATGTTTTTCTCATAAGTCGTCAAATATTCTTTCAGTATGGATGATCATATAGCCTTCCTATATAATAAAAGCCCAGCAATCATAACGGCAGAATGACCAGAACAACCACTCCACCAGTCACTATGAGGTGCACTGACCACCTCTCAGTTATTTCCCTGGCTGGCAGGCTCTGATCGCCAATGGAGAGTGGGGACCCGGGGTGGGTGGCAGGGGATGTGGGCAGTGCCAGGCCAAGGCCCTCGCCCTGCTGGTCTCCCCACACACAGAGGGTGACCAGCGGCAGGGGTGGGGCCGGCGAGTGGGCGGGAACGGCCTACCTCTTGGTCCCTCCCCCGGCCATCAGGCTTCCGTCCCGGATGGGGAACAGGGAACTGGGGTGGGTGGCGGCAGGGGGTGGGTGGCAGTGGGGGTGGGACTGGCTAGCGGGTGGTATTGGCCAACCTCTTGGACCCTCCCCCCGGCCTGTAGGCTCCAATCAATCCTGCCGATAGTGAATGGGGAACCCGGTGGGTGGTGGCGGGGGGTGGGGCTGGCTGCTGGCAGCCAGAGAAGATGGCCCTAATTGTAGGCTAGGCCTAGGGACTGTACTCACACACTATTTTATGCGCCAGGCCCCTATTTTCCTATAAAACTATAGATTCTATGTGAATATTAGCGGTGACATACATTTTTTATCCTCCAAGAGTTGCATGAAACTTAAGCTTATACTTTTTTTTCTTTTTTATCTCTGATACTAACTTTCTGTAGGAAGATATTGACTTGTTTTTGTTTTTCATATCGATTGATATATTTAAATTTTAAATCCAATAAAACCAAACTCCAGATGAGTGTCACGCTTTTCTCTAGGTGCTTTTCATATAATACCTAGTTGTATCTAGTTCTTAATCTCATGGAAGCTTTGGGATGATTGTGTGTGTGTGTTTTTGTTTTTATTGTTGTTTAAATTTGGCATATTGCCATAATGTAGACTGGTGTTAATAATAATTTCATCTTCTTCAATACATTTGAGTAGGTTTGTGATAATGATTATTATATCAGGGGAATGCAATGTCATCCTAAATTAGCAGGCAGTGTGCAGGCATTACTCCGAAGAAGGACCATAATCTTAGAAGTGTGTAATTCAACTCTCTTGAGTTTTTTTTTTAGCCATACCACTGAAATTTTATGTTATATTTTCTATAGATGAATTATTTGTGTGTTGTGGAAATATTTGTACAGATGGAATGCTCCATGTTGTGGGTATTATACAACATTAAAAATTTTAGGTATTCAAGCATTGATAAGCATTGTTCTAACACATAGTACTTCCTTTAGGGCTTCTGGCCAGGAATTTTAAAACACAAAGCAAACAGGTTTTGGTTTTTCCTCTGGAAAGGTCATAGATAGCAGTATACAATTACAACTCACAGTCCTAAAATCACTAAAATATGTGTGCGTATGGCTGATGTCAAAGACTGCGGTTGCCTACCCATCACAGTCTGGCAAGGAACAAGCTTTAGTTGTACTATACTTAAGCAGGACCCTTGACCATTCTTATCAGAGCTTGCTATTTGGAATAATTAGTGAGAGATCCAACTTTATTTCACTCTGTGTCACTGTTTGAAAACACGATGAGTTAGAAGGGGTGTGGTGTTGATTTTTTTCCCAGTAGCCCTTTGTTGTTTGGAAGCAAAAATATATTTTAGCTCAAGAATAAACACTTTCATTTACACCAAAATACTTTTGTTGTTCTTGTTTCCTAAAAACTCTAGAAATAGGATAAAGCAAAGATAAGGAAAATGGGTTGCTAATTATGGAGATGATTTCCTATAATTTAAGAACTTCCATGGCACAATATATTCCTAAAATAGTTATTTTCTTATAAATTATGTTACACTGTTAAATTGTCTTTCTTAAAAAGTAAAATATGGAATGCCTTCTCATGAGTTCTTCTAAATCTATTTAATGTATCACTGAGGTCTTTCAAATAAACAGTCAAACCAGTGAGACCTGTTGTGCAGATCCATATACTACTCAAGCATATGTGATGTCTGACAAAGCTCTCCTCTCTATTGAGGATCATTGCAACCAGAAGAAATAGATGCATCCTATGTTAAGAGATGCAATTTTCTTCTGGTTCAAATTAGGACAGATTTTAGTTTTAATTTCCCTGCCAGCCCATGTTTATACAAGATATATAATTAAATCCATAGCATTATAAAAAAAAAAAGTGTTGTAATAAATCATTTATAAAAGTAGCCCTAGCTGGTTTGGCTCAGTGGATAGAGAGCATCAGCCTGTGGACTAAAGGGTCTTGGGTTCGATTCTGGTCAAGGGCACATGTCAGGGTTGTGGGCTCGATCCCAGTAGGGGGGTGTGCAGGAGTCAGCCAATCGGTGATTCTCTCTCATCATTGATGTTTCCATCTCTCTCCCCCTCTCCCTTCCTCTCTGAAATCAATAAAAATATGTTAAAAAATAAACTAGCCTGGTGCTTTATAATATCTCTGTCAATCATTAAAGGCTATTATTAAGTGGTTCTTGATAGTATGATGCCTTTAAAATGAAGGTAAAAAAATGAACCTAAAATATAGTTAACTAGTTTCTGTAAAGTTCTCATTTAAAACTGATAGTTTTCTAATTCTATCAGAAACTATTGTCAATCTAGATGTTGTAAATTAATCTGTCTGAGGAAGGTTTTTGTCCTCAGTTATTCAGAGGTTTCTTTAAGGCTTCTTGCTTATAAAATCATTTCTATTTTTTATGTGCCACTATTTGTAAGCTACCCTCCTGTGGAAACCCGCATTGGGAGTGTTAATGCACATGTAGATCTAGTCTTATTGGGTTTAAGTACACGGAATACATTCTACCACCATAGAGTGTTGTCTGAAGTTTTGAAACACAGCAATTACTGAATAATTTAACTTAATTAGGTCCTACTTTTAATCATTCAGATATCTTTTAGAAAACAAAACAAAACAAGAACTTCAGTCTCTGCTGAGAAGTTTAACAAGTCTCAATTTTGAGATCAACAGTAAAATCAAGAGACTCAAACAAATCTGTATTCAAACCTGAAGTGTCAACTCCAGTTCACTGAAATTGTCAGCAATGATTTACAAAAAAGCCAGTGATCACTCTTTCTTCCCTTCCTTCCTTCCTTCCTTCCTTCCTTCCTTCCTTCCTTCCTTCCTTCCTTCCTTCCTTTCTTCCTTCCTTCCTTCCTTCCTTCGAGGCCCTGTATACAAAATATCTGCACTGGGGGTGGGAGTCCCTCAGCCCGGCCTGCACCCTCTCACAGTCTGGAACCCCTTGCTCCTTACTGCTCACCTGCTCGCTGCTCCTTCCTCCTGCTCAGCTCACTGCTGCTAAGCGCTGTCACAGAGGCGGGAGAGGCTCCTGCCACCACCGCTGTGCTCGCTAGCTGTGAGCCCGGCTCAAGGCTTCTGGCTGAGTGGCACTCCCCCTATGGGAGCACACTGACCACCAGGGTGCGGCTCCTGCGTTGAGCGTTTGTCCCCTGGTGGTCAGTGTGCATCATGGCAACTGGTCGTTCTGGTCGTTCTGGTCGTCCCACCATAAGGTTCGCTTAGGCTTTTATTATATAGATTTTCATACTGACTTTTTCTCTCCTTATATCTGCTTTCTCACAGCTTTTTTAAAAAAAACAAATAACTTTATATTAAAAAGTCAGGAATGCTGTGATTTAAGCCTCCTGTTGCTATGAACTTTAACAGGAATTTAACTCCCAGTTGTCTCCTTTCTTCTATGGTGCTAAGTGGAATTCTAGAAGTTAGATTCACTGATCGCTAATTCTGATGTATCTTGGAGTCTTACCTTCCCATCTCTATATGTTTCCTTTTTTCCCCTTTTCCTTTCTTTAAAACTCAATTACTACTTTCTAGTACTTCTCTTCTCTTTTAATGCTGCATATCTGTCCCCATCTCCCACATTTATATGATAAAAACTTTCAGGGGATTCATCTCCATCTCATTCTCAAATATTTATAAAATATCATTTTCTAAATTATAGGGTACATGAATTTCCTCTCCTCTCCATCATTCCTTCCTATCTCATCATTTAGTTTATGATCTGTCATGAACAATTTAAGAGTCAAGGCTGTCATAACAAGACCAAAGGAACGAGAAAGGTTGTGGCAATAGCATAACTCCAGTTGAAACTGCTTTCATTGTGCCCTTTCTGTTAGTAACTTAACCTCACAGTATTCTAAGAGGCTTTTTTTATTATACTCTCTTCCCTATCCTAACCCCAGTTCAAACAAAGACTTCATACCACCTCATTTCAGTTAGGAGAAAGGCTGTTCTCTTTAATGTTAGACTGAAAGCTGTAGCTTTTCATACCAGAAGGGTTTTATGTAGTGAGTATATTAACTTTTGCTCTACTCACTTGAGCAAAGTGTAGATGAATTAGGACAATATATTTAACCACTTTCTTCTGATGACAAAACAATATAATTCCTACCAACACTGTGTGTACATTTTAAGAATGTCAAAACTTCTCAAGATTAGGTAATGTGTAAATGTAATATATCATAATAGAGGCCCAGTGCAGGAAATTGTGCCTGGGTAGGGTCCCTAGGCCTGGCCAGCGATCAGGGCTGATCTGTGTTGGGCAACCGACAGGGCGATCAGGGAGGCCCAAGCTAGCACCCGCCTTAGCCAGCCTGGCACTGCCCACTCTCCGGCCCCGGCCTCCGCTGCCACCACCAGTCACCTCCCTCTGTTGGGCGACCAGCAAGGCGATCTGGGGCCCCTGCTGGCACCCGCCTTGTCTGGCCTGGGGCCTGTGCACTGGGGGCAGCTCCTGTGTTGAGTGTCTGCCCCTTGTTGGTCAGTACATGTCATAGTGACCGGTCATTCTGCCAGTTATTCTGCCGGTCAGTTGATTTGCATATTAGGCTTTTATTATATAGGATTTAGTTCAACCTCCATTTATAGCATGTGGCAGGCCCCAAGGAGTCAGAAATGGAAAGGGCAGGTGTATTACTCTTACAGTCTTACAGGGGAGCTGGAAGTATAATCACATAAATATTAAAATGATTCATGTGTTTAAAAATAGGAATATGTATAAAACATTAGCAATTGTACAGAAAATGCCTAATCCTAATAGGAAGATAAGGGAAGTGATTCATAAAAGTAAACTCTCCTTGGCAGTGTTTTGGGAAGTAAGGAAGAATCTACAATAATAGAAGCATAATATGCTAATTAAACTGGACAGCCAAACAACCTTCTGGACGTCCTTCCAGACGACCTTCTGAACAAAGATGGGGCTGTGAGGGCTGAGGCAAGCTGCGGTGGCTCTGAGAGCTGAGCTCCTTGCACAAATTTTGTGCATGTGGCCTCTCATATTTGTCAGAAAAGGAATGGAGAGGGAGGTGGAGGAAATTTCAAGCAGAGAGAGCACATACAAACTGAAGAAGATAGTACTTAATTAGCATCAGTAATTTAATTCATTAAAGAGCATTTTGAATTGGGATTACATACATGCTAAAATGAAAAATACCATACTCCAGGTACTGATACTATTGAAAATAACCTGGTTATTAATAAGAGGAAAGGAGCAAAGGGAAGGCCAAGTAGAATAGGCATGCCATTTGTGTATCTTTGCCAGGAAGCTGCAGTTTAACACTCCCCAGGAAGCCACTGGACTGATGGAGGGGGCCATAGATGCACACCCAGTAAAGTCTTGGTGAAATAGGGAAAGTACTTGCTTGTCAGTCACCCTGAGACAGGTTATTGGCCAGAGTAGGTGTGGCCACTGCAAGCACTGGAAGATATAAGATATTCTCCTAAATAAAGCACTTTCCTCTCTTGGCGCTCTTGTTGTGCTCAGCTCTCTTGCTTGCTCTTGCTTGACTTCTGGCTTGTCGGGGCTCTGATGCTCCTGCAATCACCACATGGCCCAGATGCATGTGAACCCCATACAATGGACGAAGGACTGCAACTAGCTTACCAGACTGGGCTGCAACATGGAATGGGAACTTGGGATGCAGGCTTTGCTCTTAGCTCTGCTGAATCCCCAGCAACACCTCTTCCAGGACTCGATTAAGGGGAATGGGCCTTTGCAAACCCAGAGATGTAATTTCATGGGGATAAAAATCACTCATCCTCCCATATGAGTCTCAGGAAATTATTTTTCTCAAGATATTAAAAGTACCCCTCTCCCACTACAAGTGGAGAAAGACCATCCACACATTTTTCCATAACAGGATAAGGTATCCTCTCACCAGATTGTTTATTTTTTTTTTTTTGCCCATAGTATTATGGAACTTATTTTAAAAATTACTTACTTAGAATAATAATTCACTAGTAGCATAAAAAAACTACTAGGGATGTGAATGATGTGGTACTTTCGTTGTAGTCTCATCAAATTCTCCACAGAGGAAAAAGTTACATTCCTCGACTTGGTTGCTTAAAAAACAACAACAGTATCCAAATTTATTTCAAGTTCATAAAAAATCATGATTCTATTTGTTTGAAAATCCTGTTTGACATGTCCTTTGGTTTAGTCTTGGTATTGATTTACGTGCCAATAGCGTAAATAATGAGATTACGAGATGTTAATACAGAGGTCAGTTCAATTTTTCTACCCATTTTCACTATTGTGAAAAGCATCTAACATGATGTGCCTTGGTCAAAGTGCTTAATATCTCTTGTGCTTGGGGTTTGTTAATTTTGGGGTCAGTGGATTTATATTTTTCTTCAAATTCAGCACAATATTGAACCATCGTATTTTTTGTTCCTCCTTTCTTTGTGGGCTCCATGTACACAAATATTAAATATCCTGAAGTTTTCACACAGATTACTAATACTCTGTTTTATTTTATGTTTTCAGTTTTTTGTCTGTGTTTTATTTTGAGGAGTTTCTATTACTTTTTTCTTAACTTTATCCATCCTGTATTCTGCAAACTGTTGAGTACTCTACATAATACCCTATTATTAGGTTTTTATTTTGGTGTTAAGAACAGTCAATAATCTCAGCCTAAATAGACCTTGGTATATGGCATGTCTATGACTTGCATGTGTTTATTTCTACAACTTTTGATAGTTTACTCAGTACTCTGCTGAGTACTCAAGGGAGAGTTCTTTGGGAGTATGCTGGACCCTCCTGTACTTCCCCTTCCTTTGCCATGGTCTAGAACTTTCCTTTTAGTCTGTAAGCTCAGGCAATGTTTCCAGTCCCACAGGTGTCACTCTTCTTTAGCCTGTTGTCCAATAATTTAAGAACTGTTATTTTATATATGTCTCAGTTTTTTGTTGTTTTGGTTGATCAGTAAACTTGCTACCTGTGAGTACATGTTTATTGGATGTTTACATTTGTAACTTTATATTATATCTTTTATTAGTTTTGGAAAATCGTACCTTAATTTTAAATAGTCTTGTAAAATAGTCATTTACAAATGTTAATTGTCAATGCTATATGTATTCACTAATAGGAAATGAACAATATGGTATTGTATACTTAAAAACTTGTAAAGTGCGCTAGCTGTTTTGGCTCAGTGGATAGAGCATCAGCCTGTGGACTGAAGGGTCCCAGGTTTGATTCTGGTTAGGTCAAGGGCACATGCCTGGACTGTTGGCTTGATCCCCAGTGGGGGACGTGCAGCAGGCAGCCAATCGATGATTCTCTCTCATCGTTGATGTTTCTATCTCTCTTTCCCTTTCCTTTCCTCTTTGAAATCAATACAGATATATTTTAAAAAAGTAAAGAGGATAGATTTCATTTAAGTGTTTTTACCCCACATCCCCAAACACACATGTAAAAAACAAGGGACACAAGAAATATTTTGGTGGCGATGAAGATGTTTATTACCATGATGGTATCATGGGTGTATGTATATGTCCAAACAGATTAATATGTATATATTACATATGTAATTTTTTGTATAGTAATGATACTCAAAGCTGAAAAAACAATTTTTCATTGTTTTTTAGAAACTCAGTGATAATTTAATGTAATAATTTCCTCTATGGATTTTTCTATAGAAATATGGCTTTATGTTTTGTTATTGCTTTGAATACCTGTTCACAATGTAACTGTATTAAAATATCCTTTACCAAAACATATACTAAATGTGTCATTTAGGAGTACATTTACTTATAATATTTTTAAAGAAGAATAACAGTAAAATAAAATCTATTAGTTTTCAAAAATAGAAAAATACACTATTTCAACAAGAATTTATTAAACATTTGCTTTACCACCATTATATTGCTCAGTGTAGGGCATATAAAAGACAAAAAAAATATTAGTTTCAAAAAGTCTTACATCAGTGTTGACATTGTAAGATTAAAATGAAGGTTAAAGAACAAAACAGTTATATAATGAGAGCTTAGCTAGAGCATTTCAGCATTGCAGAGCATTTCAGCATTTTATGTGTTCATTAATTTTGTTCTATTTTAATTCTTAAAGTAGTCAGTGATTCTTTACATTAAACATAAGGTATTATATTAAAGTATTAAAAATAGTTTTTCATTTCACCATCACAACTACCCAATGTGGTGCATTCTCCTATAATCCCTAGAGGGCAAAACTTTAGTATATAGGGAATATATAACTTGTTCTAAATAAAAAAAAGCTAGTAAAATTTTATGGTATATTGAAATAAAATTGTCATGTTAGATATTCTTAATTACTGCCATAATTAGTCCAATTCTGTTCCCTTGTTAAAATGATTAAAATATTTTATTAATGTTAAATAAAAATTACATTATATAATCCCTAAACTTTTTTACTTTATAACCATTAAGAAAACAATTTGGTAGATTTTTCTAAATGTTATGGTATTAAGATTTTATATAGAATATTATAATAGCTTGTATATATTATATTATAATTTTACCTAACTATAAAAATGGATGTCTCAAATGTTAGAATTATTAAGAATATCAATGAAGTTCATTTAGGAAAAATATATTGCCTTGCAGCCTTCAATTTATAAGCCTAATAAAATTGATATAATATAAATAGTTGACCCTGTACAGTGCAAGGGTTATAGTCACTAACCACTGCAGAGTTGAAAATCCATGCATAATTTGCCTCCCCAAAACTTGACAAATAAGCCTACTGTTGACCGGAAGCCCTACTGATAAAATAAATGGTAGATAAACACATATTTTGTATTATAAACTGTATTCTTTCAATAAATTAAACTAGAGATAAGAAAATGTTATTAAGAAAAGTATAGGTAGAGAAAATACATTTACAGTATTTATTGAAAAAGAGCCACCTATAAGTAAACCCGCACAGTTCAATTCCATGTTGTTCAAGGGTCACCTGTACATTTTTGAGTTGCGGAGTGGTCCAAAGCAGACTATGACATGTAATAATTTAAAACTCACATGGGGTCAGGGAATCTGTTAATGCAAAGATGGCTATATGAATCAATTCATCTCTGAGAGAGAAGGAGAGTGGGGGAATAGAGAGAGAGAGAGAGAGAGGGAGAGAGAGAGAGAAAGAGAGAGATTGTATGTATGTATTATGATGTATAAAGATGTTCCATGGGAGAGTATTTTTGTCATAATGCAGCAACTCTGGCACTGGAAAAATCTAACAACCTTTTTTTAAAAAAAATAAAACAAAACACACAACTGTAATAGTTTTGCTTTGCTAATGTAGCACTTATTTTCCCATATGCAAAGATACTTAAGGTCCCAATGGTTAACCTAATCTTAGTGTCACTGTAGAGAGAGTAGCAATCTGCATCTAAAATCAAGTCATTTCATTCACAATATATGGACAGACACAAATTGTAGTTTAAAGACTGTTTCCAGCAACCAGTTTTGTACATATTACTGCCCTGGTTCACTCTAGGTGTTCCAAATACTGTTTCTGTGCTTACTGAGCCAGATACAGCATGCTTGATTGTATCAGTTTATACTCGAATGACTTTAATATGCGAATCATACCTCCTGCTCACATATATCATTTTAACCCTCCCTCTATTGAGTAGATGAATACACACACATGGTGCCTGCCCTAAAATGCATTTTCATCATAAGGGTTACATATTTTAAATAGCAGCACCAGCCTTAGAAATATACTCAAGAAGTATTTGTTGACTTAATGATTGCATAAGTAGATGAAGAAACTACCCTTGAAATTAATCAAAATAACATTAAAATTTAATTGCATACCATTCAATATCATAGTCAGAATAATGTTCTCTATTATTGCACTCATAATATCTTTGGTTGTTTTATTATCAAAATTTGAATTATAAAGTGCCCTTTTCCCATAGCATTCTTCCTCTTCACCTTTGCTGCCCAAGCTAAACATATATGTGATTTACTTTGGCGTATAGCACCACAAAAGCTTTTTAGCCTGCCTGTGTGGAAGTAGCTAGTAGCTTTACATTTCTACCAATGAATTTTCATATTTTAAACTTATCCCTGAAGAATAATTGTTTGCTTTATTTCTGTAAAATTGTCTTTTAATAGCATGACTTCAAGTTAATAAATTAGTTGGGAATTTATTGGTAGGCAATAGCTTTACCTACCTTTAGGCTTACCTTGTTTTACTGTGCTTTCTAGATGTTGCCTTTTTTATTATTATAAATTGAAGGTTTTTGGCAGCCTTGCACGACACAAGTCTTTTAGACAGCGGGTGCTAGCAGGGCCTGTGCAGGTGCAAGCGCCAGCAGCAGGTGTGAGCACCCAGTGGGACTGCAGCGCACGGGAGCAAAGAATTTTCAGCAACCACCAGAGGCTCACCCTGATGACAGCAGCTGGCGCCCTACCTTGGTCTGGCACTCCCACTTACCTTCTCCATTCTCCCACCGCGGCCAATACCTGCCATAATCCGTGCTCTGCAGCCTACTGCCAACACCCGCCATGTTTCACGCATGCCTCCTGGTAGTCAGCACATGTCATAGCGACTGGTTGTTCGGTTGTTCCACCGCTCAGTCTATTTGCATATTAGGGTTTTATATATATAGACTAGAGGCCCAGTGAATAAAATTTGTGCATGGGGTGGGATTCCCCTCAGCCCAGCCTGCACCCTCTCTAATCCAGGACCCCTCAGGGGATGTCCAACTGCCAGTTTAGGCCTGATCCTGAGGATGGTGCCTAAACTGGCAGTTGGACATCCCTCTCACAATCCAGGACTGTTGGCTCTTAACTACTCACCTGCCTGCCTGATCGCCCCTAACTGCCCCCCCTGTTGGCCTGATTGCCACCAATTTCCCCCCATGCCGGCCTGGTCACCCTTCACTGCGCTGCTGGTCTGGTTGCCCCACACTGCCCCCCCTGATGGCCTATTTGCCACAAACTGCGCCCCCTGCCAGCCTGGACACCCCTCACTGCCCTACTCTGCCGGCCTGGTCACTTCTCACTGCCTCCCCCTGTCGGCATGGTCACCCCACACAGCCTGCTGTTCGGTTGTTTGGTCATCTCTCACTAACCCGCCTGCCGGCCTTGGTGCCCCACTCAGCCTGTTTGGTTGTCTGTTCGGTTGCGATGGCCCATGGCTCTTTATATATAGAGATTGATTTCAGAGAGGAAGAAAGAGGGAGAAAGAGAGAGAAACATCAATGACGAGAGAGAATTATTTATTGGCTGCTTCCTGCATGCTCCCTTCTGGGGATCGAGCCTACAACCAGGCATGTGCCCTGATGGGGAATCAAACCATGACTTCCTTGTTCATAGGTCAATGCTCAACCACTGAGCCACAACAGATGGGCACTCTAGTTAGCTTTTAAAAAACGTTTGCCCTACATATTATTTAATATATCAGAGTAATCAAAACATGTTATTAGATCCATCAAAAGCATATTCAGGCACTCATTAGCTATTCTATGTTTCAATTCTGTAAAAGTCTTTCTCAAGATTGTTGGTCCATTTTGATTGGCACAGGTAAATATTTCCATGTAATAGCAAGACCAACAAATAAAATATTACTGGAATAATAGATTTTTTTATTAAACACAGATGAAATAATATATTTAATTTGTCATGAAATTAAATTATTTCTTTTGAAGTAAAAGATGAATGCTCTGTTAAATTTGTTAAAATTTCAAAATTGAAAAAGACAGTGATTTAGGAGCTAATTCTTTGTATGAAGTATTTTAAACAATATAATTGATATTTTGTTAGTATTATGCCCATGGGCTCTGGCCGGTTTGGCTCAGTGGATAGAGCGTCAGCCTGTGGACTGAAAGGTTCCAGGTTCGATTCCGGTCAAGGGCATGTACCTTAGTTGCAGGCACATACCCAGTGGGGAGTGTGCAGGAGGCAGCTGATCGATGTTTCACTCTCATTGATGTTTTTAACTCTCTATCCCTCTCCCTTCCTCTCTGTAAAAAAATCAATAAAATATATTTTTTAAAAAAAGAAAGAATTATGCCCATGGTCACTATGTTTTTAAAAATACTTTACTGTGGTTTTGCTGAGGAAGAATTTCATCTTGATGCTAAGAAATCTGATGCTCATGCTTTATAACAGATTGTGTTAATAGTTTTTTAATTATAATTTTTTAATATTGACATAATTGCAGGTATCCCCCTTTTCCCTGCCCTTTTCCCACTCCCCCCCCCCCCATACTCTTCCTCCCTTGGCCTGCACCTCTGTTCTCTTTCTAGTTTAAATTGATGAGATAGTGACTATATGGAAATTTAGCCTGCCTTCATTGTATTCAAAGTTAACCCCTAGAGTGCCAGGGAGCACGATCTTACTGCTCCTGTCTTTCACCAAAGTGCCAGGAGCACTATCAAAGCTTCAAAATGGCTTCCAGTTCTAAGTCTGCTTTTATTAGTGATGATGATATTGCTAAATATGTCAATGTAGTAAAGGTTTCCTTAAGTTTTTGAATATGTAACTTCATTTACTTGTGATTCATAATTTTTTTCCTAAACTGCTGTAAAATCAGCAAAAATGCCTTGGCAATTTTAGCAAAGTTCCTAGGATATTGGTTGGTACTCAAAGGGTTAAGAGGTGAATTTGGATGGCGTGGATTGGAGAATATGGCAGGGGCTAAGAATTAATTAGGAATGCACACACCAAAATAGAGTTGGAAGTTCAAATTATGGGTATCTTCATTGGTGGTTTGTGAAAAATGAAATGCCAGGTTTCTAATGTGCATGTAATTTCTGTTCATTTAATGAGCCGTTATACAGCATTCTGATCCAATCGCTGTAGTGTATTTATCTTAAGGCTTTATTAAGCTGAATAATAAATGGACATGTGCTTTTTTTATGTGGACAGCATATTAAAGCCAGTAGGTTTCCAAGATGGTTTAGACGCTGGCTGATTATTTACTGGTTTATTGTTCATCATTAACCATAAGTGACATAATGAGTCATAAAACCATGCTATTGAAGCATAAAATTTAATATTTTACCTAAAAGTAAAACAAAATATATCAGAATGGAATAGAAAGATATCTGGAGTAGGAGTTATTCAGCTAGTATTGTCTTTGTATATTTTTTCTTTTTGTGTATTTTTATCATTCTTCTCTAATAGACAATCGGCAACACATATACACAGATTCTAAGTCTTTTATTGTAAAGAATAGTCTTTTTAAAAAATATATATTTTTATTGATGTTAAAGAGGGAGAGGGAGAAAGAGATAGAACTATCAATGATGAGAATCATTGATCTGCTGCCTCCTGTACGCCCCCTACTGGGGATCCAGTCCACAACCCAGGCATGTGCCCTTGATCTGAATGGAATCTGAGACCCTTCATTCCGCAGGCCAATGCTTTATCTACTGAGCCAAACCGGCTAGGGCCAGATTCTAAGTCTTGTACATGACCTAGAATTGCATTTCAGGCACATGGCTTTTTTCCTCCTGTCATGTCAGCTTAATAAATATTTGCTCAGTCATTATTTTTAAAAATGATTGATGGCTTGGTGAAACATTTGTGAACTTACTGAAAGTCTCTTTGAATGAAAGGTCTGCTGCATGCATGTATGCACATTTTGCAATGGTAATATCTTGATAAAAGAGGTCTTATAAAAGTTATATTTCCATTCTCACAGGTTCTAAGAGCTCTAGTTCTGTGTTTCCTGCTGTACATACCTGCTTTTATGTTCAATTGTAAATATACAGTCCCAAATCTAACATGAGCCTCTCGTGTCTTTTTTTATTGCTATCAGCTTAGTTCAATTCTTTATCACATAAAAATTGGTTTACAGCAACGAAGTAAGAACTGATCTGTCTGCCAAAAGCAGAGTGCCTTACTTCATTTTCTTTTCTGACGATTTGACAATTAACGTGCGGTGACTAGTGACATTTCTTATTATACTGAGTTATTATTTTTTACATTGTCATGTTGCACACTTTTTTTGATTGATAGAATTCCTTAAAGATAGCTGGAATTTGTTAAATAAATATTGATTACTTTTTTTCTTCCCATCTATGAGCCCATTTTTTCCCCTTTGTATTTTCTTTAATCAGATATGTTTTTAGAGAACAGTCTCAACTATGTTTCCATGTTTAGTGTTTACTGCCACAAATATTCTAATTCTTGAAATCTTTGATTAGGAAACAGGAGCCTGGTCACTTCTTGTGGGTATACGTGTATGTATTTCTGCACATGACGTTTAGACAAGAAAGCAATTTATTTACAACATTCTACAATTTTATTTTATATAAAATCAGATGATTTAATAAGTGGATGTGAAAGACAGCACCATTTCTAATCCTTTTTTGTGTCACTTCACAGAACATATGATATGCATTAATAGCTAGATTGAAGTAATTTCAATTCACTTGAGCAATATTTCATTCAAATATGGTGTTGCATACTCGGTTTTACATTTTGCACAGAATATAAAATTGAATAAAGAGATTTTCTATGTAGATAAATTTTCCTTGAGCTAGACATATTCCCAGAATCTTTAGATACTCATGGGCTTGCATTCTTAAAATAAATATTTTTAATTGTACCTTTTCTAAAAGAGTGGTGTATATTCATTATGACCAGGTAGATTTTATGAGAACTATTCTTCCCTAACATGAATCTTAGGCTTTGAGTATGCTAAAAGACTATGAACCTTGTTGGTTTCTAATAGGTATATTTTGAAAAGACTCTAATGAACTATCAAGAGCCATTCTCTTCATGGATGTTAATTTTGTGTAATTGCTGAAGTTCTCTCCTGGTAAAGTAGTCTCTAGAATTTAACCCCCCTCAGTGGTGCAGCTAGTAACAAGTGGGGCCAAATATTTTGATTAAAATAATTTTTGTTATGTGTGTAAATAATTAGGAGGGTTTATTGCATAACGAGGTAGGCTATTGCATGGATAGATATTGGCATGTATCTTTGAGAGTTTAAGCAAGAATATATAATAATAAAAGCATAATATGCCAATTAGACCAGATGTCCTTCCAGATGTCCTTCTGGACAACCTTCTGGACAAAGCCGGGGCTCCTTGAAACCAACAAGTTTTTAAATGATATATGACATAATAAGCTATAAGGAGTTATATCTGAAATCCTGTGACATGAATAATATTGTCACAAATGACCTTAATAACCGAGTAAGCAGTGTTTGGGGCAAAACTCAATATATATTTTGAGACTTACTGTTACTATTTCTCTAAGGGAAAAAAAGGATGTTGTATTCCAAAAATTCTTCTAAAAGAGGATGACCTGGAACTATTCAAGTAAGTCTCGGAGGCACAGACTCTACTTTATACAAATTCCATGAATTAAAACAACTTTTTAACATTATTTCCACTACTTTCCTTCTACCAGATGCATTATTGGGAAATGTTCCCATAATCTCAATCTTTAGTCATACATAAACTTGCTTTTTAAAAAAAATTTTGTTTTATTCCTTAAAGTATTACAAAGAGTATTACATACGTCTTTTTTTCCCCCCTTGACATTCCCCTGGTCTCCCCTACCCCTCAGTGTCTTATGTCCATTGGTTATGCTTATATGAATGCATACAAGTCCTTCAGTTGGTCTCTTACCCCTCCCCTCCGCCACCCAACCTTCCCCGGCCTTCCCGCTGCAGTTTGACAGTCTGTTCGATGCTGCTCTGCCTCTGTATCTATTTTTGTTCATCAGTTCATAATAGTCTTTATTATCCATAAATGAGTGAGATCATGTGGTATTTTTCTTCATTGACTGGCTTTTTTCACTTAGCATAATGCTCTCCAGTTCCATCCATGCGATTGTAAATGGTAAGAATTCCTTCTGTTTTTACAGCAGCATAGTATTCTATCATGTAGATGTACCACAGTTTTCTAATCCATTCATCTACTGATGGGCACTTAGGCTGTTTCCAAATCTTAGCTATGGCAAATTGTGCTGCTATGAACATAGTGATGCATATATCCTTTCTGATTGGTGTTTCTGGTTTCTTGGGATATACAGTGGGGCCTTGACTTATGAGTGTCCCAACCAACGAGTTTTTTGAGATATCAGCTGTCTCTCAGCCAATTTTTTTGCATTGAGTTGACAGATTAATTTGAGTTAAGGAGCTCCTTAACAAGCTCCTTAATGAGCTCGGTCTCGGAACGAATTAAACTCATAAGTCACGGCCCCACTGTATTCCTAGAAGTGGGATCACTGGGTCAAATGGGAGTTCCATTTTGAGCTTTTTGAGGAAACTCCATACTGTCTTCCATAGTGGCTGCACCAGTCTGCATTCCCACCAGCAGTACACGAGTGTTCCCTTTTCTCTGCATCCTCTCTAGCACTTGTCGTTTGTTGATTTGTTGATGATAGCCATTCTGACAGGTGTGAGATGGTACCTCAGTGTTGGTTTGATTTGCATCTCTTGGATGATTAGTGACTTTGAGCATGTTTTCATATGTCTCTTGGCTTTCTGAATGTCCTCTTTTGAAATGTGTCTATTTAGGTCTGTTGTGCCCAGATTTCAAAGTTCCCAAGACCTCCAGGGAGCCAGTCAGTCCGATGCAAAAGCAAAGAGTCATTTATTTTCAAACCTAGGTTTGGCTCCCCTGCCACACTCACCGATGCAACGGTAAGCTCCAGTGGCCGAGAGAGAGAGACCTGATGGGACAGGGGGTTTTAAAGGGGGGTGGAGTGAGGGCAGGAGAGGGGACTGTGGGTCCCGCCGATTGGCCAGGTGCGAGTCAGTCATAGTGATGGCGTGTACTTCCCTTGATTATTATTGGTCAGTCCAGAGAAATCCTGGGTGTGGCTAGCAGCGGAGTCTTCCGGGAAGAAGCACATGGCACCGTCCCAAAATGGAGGACCCAAGGCAAGATGGAGGGCGCACATGGCTCTGTCCCAAGATGGAGGACCCAAGGCAAGATGGAGGGCGCAGTCCTTGCCCGGCTCCTGCTGCTGCCGCTCGAACTCGCCACAAGGCAGGATGGCCCTCCCGCACAGCACCCGCAGCCGGCCTGCGGGCAGACCGGGACTCCAGCGCGTCTGGGCGGCACAGGCCCAGCAAACGGGGTGCGGCCGGTGGAGTGGCCCAGCCCCGGAGGAGCGGCATCCGCCCGGAGCAGGCCCGGCCATGGGGCCGGTGCACTGCAGCATGGCGGCCTCCCCGAGCTAGGGCACGCGCCCCACTCCGCTGCCGCCGCTGCCGCTGCACCGGGCTCAGTCCGGGGGGCAGCGGGCGGGTGGCAGCCTGCGCCGGGCTCCCGCCGTGGGCCGGGGAACCAACGCCCCCCCCCATGGGGCCCGGTGGCCGGCCCACGCAGGCCCCGGTCCCCCTGACCGGGCCCCGAGGGCCGCATGGACCCTCAGCCCCAGCGTGGGCAAGCGGGGGGCCGACCACAGGGGGAGGGAGGAAAGAGCCAAGCGGTGAGGCCCTCCGCTCCCATGACCTCCTCCGTGGTCGGTCGCCGCCCGGCCCCCACCCCTCGGCCCGCCGCTGGCCACCACGCAGCCGGTCCGGACACCCGGATCCGCTCCGGGGAGGCCAGGCCCCACGGCGGGCGCGGAGGGATCCCAGAGCCAGTGGCCAGACTCCTCCTCCCGCACCGCCCGGAGAGGCGGGCGGCGCGCCTTTCAGGTCCTTTGCCCATTTTTTGATTGGATTGTTTATCTTCCTTTTGTTAAGTTGTATGAGTTCCCTATAAATGTTGGAGATTAAACCCTTATCAGTGATAACAGTGGCAAATATGTTCTCCCATGCAGTGGGCTTTCTTGTTGTTTTGCTGATGGTTGTGTTTTTTTTTTGTTTGTTTGTTTTTGCTGTGCAGAAGCTTTTTATTATTAGATAAACATATATGCACCTAAGGTATGAGCACCCCAATACATTAAAAAAAAAAAAACTACTGGAAGATATCAAGGGAGAGATCGACAACAATACAATCATAGTAGGGGACTTTAATACACCACTGACATCACTGGATAAATCCTCTAGACAAAAAATCAGCAAAGAAACAGCAATCCTAAATGACTCATGAGATCAGATGGACTTAATTGACATCTTCAGAACATTTCACCCCAAAGCCGCAGAATATATGTTCTTCTCAAGTGCACATAGGACATTTTCAAAAATAGACCACATATTGGGTCACAAGCAAACTCTCCCCAAATTCAAGAAGATTGCTTCTTTAGTTATGTCTATTGCAAAAGGCTGTATATATTCACTAGGACCAGCCAGGTTTTTATGAGGAAGATCCTCCCTAAGATAAGTTGTGGTGTGTAATGTTCACATGCTCACTAGTGGCAGAAGCCAGCCAGGAATTACAGTGGACAAGGCAGAGATAGTCCTCCATTACAGAACCTACCTTCCAAAGCTCTATCATCTTCCAAATCCTTCTGAAACTAACCTTTAATTAATTAATTGGCTCTGATTTCAGGTTTAGCTGCTTAGAGGACCCCTGATTTCTTTGCATTCTTCTTCTTTTCCACATACTGCTGCAAATTAATTACTAAAAAAGCTAATTTCAAATCTAATTATTTTATTTTTCTTATTTATCTTTTGTTAACTCCAGTTGATCACAGGAAAAGTGTGATCATCTTAGCTTGAACCTCATAATTTTTTGTTGATCTAGGCTTGTCTAGCTTCGTAGTTTGTTTCCTATTACTCCTTGCTGTCATTCAGAATGATTTGAATGACTAAACTTTAGCTATTTCAATAGCAGTTAATAAGGAAAAAAACAAAACAAAACAAAACAATAGCAACACACACACACACACACACACACACACACAGACACGCGTGCACAAAAGCCACCAGTTAAATATTTTCCACCCAAACAGAAGCATATGTTAGAAAACATTGTCTATATTGCTTTTAAACTACATTTCCAGGTTGAATATAACACAGTATGCTTTTTAGAAATAAAAAGAAATATAGACTTAGACCAAAAAACGTCAGATTAGTTTTCTGAACTTCTTTGTGGTAGTCTCTGTGCAAAGGATTCAAAATGCTCTAAAATCAATCAAGCCTGTTATTGAGGATGTATCTCATAATGACTTTGTATATCTCTTATTACTTTGATCTGAAGGGTTCCTCTTTCAGATCAAACTCTATTTTTGTCATGTGGACATATATTTGATTCTGTGGAGGTTTTTTGTTTGTTTCTTTGTTTTGGGAGAAGTGTTTTTTAAACATTTTATTTAAAATGTTTTTTCCTTCTTGCAATCCCTGTATCGTTTGACTAATTATTTCTAGACAAAAAAGTTATGCATTTGTTACATATATAGCAGAAGAGTTTTATTCATAGGTAATCAGATAACCCGATGGTTCGAACTAGAGTTAACTCACAGAATATAGACATAGCAAAATGTAAGTGTATTACTTATTTTACATGCTACCTAAAAAAATAACACTGGTTTTGGTAATATTTATAACAAAAACTGGAGCAGGGACTATAGGTTAGGCACCATGTTATCTCATTCAGGCTTCACAAAGTTCTGAAAGAGAGTTTTCTAAAGGTTATCAAGATGCAGAGATGTCAAGTGGCAGAGTCAGGTCTGAGTCTGAGGGTATAACTGCCGATGCTCATAAACACGGGACTAATGTGACCTTATTATATCTGAATTGAAAAATGTGTATTTTATCACTTACTTTTTAGTTTTGCTCATCATATCAGTAATATTTTTAATGTTACTAGAAAAGGATATGTACATAATAGGCACATATTTAAAACATAAAGAAAATTATTTAAAATTAATTTATGTCTTTGGCAGTGATGCTACTTGATGTTGGATAAATATAATGCAGTAATTTCATAATAAATTTTTATACTTGATTTGGGATGCAGCATACATAAAATCCAATCATAGAAAAAACAAGTAACAAATATCAAACCATTTTCACATTTACAGGAAATGTGAAGAGTATTTAAAAATCATTTCTGTGGTAGTAGAGCACTGAGGGCATTCATGTGGAATCTATTTCATTTTGGAATGTGTTTCTAGCCAAGCAAAACCAGAATTCTCCCCATGAGAGAGTGTCTAGAGTAAAGAAACTTCTTACTTCAGTTTCTTAAACCACAAAAATATTTGGAACACATTTCAAGCTTCTAAGCTCATATAATCTTCCTGGTGGATTTATTTTATCTCTGAGCATCTGATTATTGGTCTTTGGGAAGAATGTCCTTCCTATGATATATAGTTGGTTGTTATGGGAGAATATTCAAAATGCCTAATAGCAACTTATTTTCTCAATTATATAATGAATGAAATAAGGTTTGAGACTTCTGCTGTATAAAATATGAGGAAATAATTTTAGGTGGCTGAGGGAGTTATAGGCAGAGTGGATGATAATTTCACCTAGCAATCATGACAACTAGAAGGATTGCCATGGTCATCTTTTCAAGTCATAAAAGAAGAACGTTAGAAATTATACAAAAATTAAGTGACCTGACTGAAGTGTAGGTGAGATTGAATGATAGGGGCCATGGAATCTGAATGAGGGATCCCACCAGGTTTACCCACCATTTAAAGCGGTTATTGATTGCTTAGTATTTATAACATATAATAACATAAAATAATAAATTATAAAATATACTGAGTCATGTAGAGTTGAGATAATTCTAAGTTGAAATTCAAACTAATAATGTGGAATGGGTATTCTTTCACCTGAACTCCTCCTGATGAGTGCGTAAGGTATGGGGAGGAAGAAACATCAGAAGAATGCATTCATATGCTTTCTGGTAAGGTCTGAAAGAATATTAGAAGATCCTCAGCTCCATGACACATGGGACTATACCTACATATGCTAAGTTTGATGCAACTTGAGTTACCATCATGGCTAAATGAATTAAAGAGAGTGTTTTAAGAAATATATGTGAAATAAAATTTAACTTGCTTAAGACTGAGTAAAAACTATACTATTCCTCCAACAAACATTACTCTGCACTGAATATATGACTTATTTCAGATAACTGAACCTTATTAGATAAGCACCATATGCTTTAAATTAGTATTAAATATTTTGAAGATAACTTTTACAAAGTGCATTGCACATTTTTTATTCCCCTTTAACAACTGCACTTGATTCTAATTTCAAAAATAATTCACAGTCTTGAATTTATGTGCATTTTCCTTTACCTTTCGTTTCTTTTTTTTCTTTTCCCCCTGGGTGACTGTAGTCACTTCTGGTACATCATGACCTTCCTTCTAGTTATATCTACTTTTGAAGATTTCAATCTCCTGGGATTTGGGGGAAAAAAGACAGTCCAACTTCTAAGATATTGTATAAATGAACAGTAATGAAGATCTGAGTGAAGATTTAGCCCTTAAGTTGAATGGATTTCACACATCAGACTTCAAGTAAAAGTTGGACAATCATCACTAAAACTGTAAAGGAAATTCAAGCACTTGATTGAAAGAGGAAAAGTTTAATTTAGGTTATTTCTGGTATTCTTTCCAAAGAGATTTCACAGAGCTCTTTTTGTTCTTCCAGGTTCCCAAACATGTCCCTTTGTGTTAAATAAAATCCGTAGAGTTAGGTTTTGTACTTCTTATCTCACAGAGTATGTGACTAAAATGAAGGGTGGTAATATAATTTGTCACTTCATCTGGGATATTTTTAGAATGAGAAGTAGTGATATTAATTGTAAGATAATAAGTAGGACCTGAGAATTTCCTTGGCTAACTTGAATAGACATGTGGTCACCCCATCTATAAGTGTATGTTAAAATAATCATTCTGCTATGTTATGTATGTATGAATGTGTGTGTCTGTTTTATTCAGTGAATTTAAAAATATATTTATTTCATTCACTTTATAAATTAAAATCGTTTCATTTTCAGCATCCAACTGATTGATCTCTTATTTGTTAAAACTGGCTGAACAGGAAGCAAATAGTTAATATCACATTTCTCTTTTTTTGTCTCTACCTTACATTCATATAAGGAAGTCATAAATCTCTTTTAAGAACTTACTTCATAGCTTAAGTTGTCTTCTTTACATATTTAAGCAATAGTTTAGGGGAAATTATACTTTTTTTTTTCCAGAGGAAAAAACCACCATTTCCATGAGTCTTGGTTGTCCACCTAATGCTTCGTGATAATTCCAAAGCTTCTTTGAACACTTAAAAAGGACTGTGATTTTTCTGTGGGAATGCCACTCAGTAGATGCCAAAACATACTTAGCAGGCCGTGGCTAATTTTCATTTTAATGAAGCTACTCTTTTCAGAGTAGGATAGCATACGGTTTTACCATCTGTGTGTATCCTCTTTAGTTTATCCAGGTTGGAGGAATCTAAAAGAAGGTCTATGAAACAAAAAGCTAGTGTTATTCAACGCCAGCCTTCACTACCTGAAAGCACTACTATTTTAAACACAAAATATAACTTGGGAGATGTCAATTTGTTAGCTTACAATTTTCTCTAAAATATATCTTCAGAATTTAGATCTGATGATCTTTTAGAGCATTACTTAGGATGGTTTTTTTGAATTGAGATTTTTAATGCAAGCCCAACTGGCGTGGCTCAGTGGTTGAGCGTCGACCTATGAACCAGGAGGTTATAATTTGATTCCTGATCTGGGCATATGCTGGAATTGTGGGATCAATTCCCAGTATGGGGCATGCAGGAGGCAGCTGATCAATGGTTCTCTCTCATCCTTGATATTTCTAGCTCTCTCTCTCTCCCTTCCTCTCTAAAATCAATAAAAATATATTAAAAAAGACTTTTAATGCAAGACATCTGAAAACCTAGCTGAAAATTTTCTTAGAAATGCTAAAAGCAAATTTAAAGAACTAGAAAGTTATAAATATGTAATATTTCTTAACCTTTCCCTGTCTTGCAGGCCATCACTGATTGCTCCCCTACACAATCCTTGGTTCCAGCTTTTGTTCTGGTACACATTTTAACCTCTCCACTAGCTTCTGTGTCACTGCTTGAAAAAGTTAGTACCTTTCATCTTTATGGTGCTGTCTAAATTGTAACACACTAAAAATGTGTTTTTAATGAAAAAGGATTATGGCATGTGTTTGTTTTTTATTTCAGGAAATAGAATATTCTCGTCGCTTTTTGGAAAATTACTTCCTAAATCTTATGCTACCTCAGTAATATACAACTATAAAATTGGACATTTACTACATACTTAAATTCAAAAAGGATTTAAGATATCATGAGCTCAATAAGAATAAAAAGGGAGGTAACTATCTTATAATTCAAAGTAAAATGAGATAAATGGAAGATGAAGGAAGGCAATAGGAATGGGAAGAGGGAGTAGAGAAATAGAGGTAAGAATGAAGAGAAGGGAAAGGAATCACACATTTGCATGAATGAATGTTTTAGGTTTATTTGTATTTGGCCAGTTGGTTTAAGTAGCCTTATAACGGAGTAAAAGGAGGATAGTATGATTTGAAAATAAAAAACTAGAATTATTAAATAGGCCCAAATTCAATACATAATTGGTTGCCAAATTGAGTGAATTTTAGTAACCTATTTAGAAGAAGCTCCTAATTGTCAGAAATAATGAACTTTGGCTTTTAAGGGCATATATATATATATATATATATATATATATATATGCCAACTATGCTAAAATTACAAAAAGAAAATATATTATGCAAAAGAGAAATTTGATGGAAAGATGAAAGAAGATGTTGATATTAGAAGATTATTTACTTTTCAAAATAATTCCCCAAATGAATCTTTTATTAAAAATAATCATTGCTCTAATGCATTTAACTGACTTAAAATTATTAACTACTTAATGGCTGGACTAGGGATCCTATATAATAAAAGCCTAATATGCTAAGTGTGCAGTCATCTGGTTGGCTGTTCAACCAATCAAAGTGTAATATGCTAATGATATGTCAGGCCGCTCAACCGCTCACTATCACGTGCACTGACCACCAGGTGGCAGACGCTTCAACTGGTAGGTTAGCTTGTTGCTGGGGATTGGCTGATCGGGACTAAACGAAATGGGCTGGACACGCCCTGGAGCCCTCCTTCCATCCCTCCCTGGCTGGCCAACCTCCTGCGTCCCTCCCTGGCCCTGGGCACCGTTAGGGTCTCTTGGCCTGGCCTGCACTCTCTCACAATCCTGGTTCCCTTGGGGGATGTTGGAGAGCCATTTTCGGCCTGATCCCACAGGCCAGGCTGAGGGACCTCACTGGTGCACAAATTCGTGCACCAGGCCTCTAGTAAATAAATAAAATGACAAAATTTAAAGTTGTTTAAATTTTGAATCTACCACGCACAAACTTAAAATATCTTTGAGAATATTTTGCAAATTAATAAGGAAGTGTAATCCCATTGACAAGCAACACTTTCAGTTATGTAAGGTATAAACATATTTCTGTAGCTGTTCCATGAACGTATTACCAAGATTTGCTAACCTTTATTTCTTTTACTAACTAACTTTGTCCAGGAACTTAGTGATCCTTTTCTAGCTTAAGTTCAACATTATTTTTCAGAACTCTTATTTTTTTTCTTCATAATTCTATCTTTGTGCTTTGTTCTATATTTTATGTTATTTATTCCATTTGATCCTCCAGTGCAATAATTAGGATGTCAATGGTGATACTTCTTTTCTCATTTCATTTATTAAAGTTGTATTAAAGAAAAACAACACAATTTCTACATACATTCCCTTGGAGATTAAACTACAGTATATTTAAAAGGACTTAAATTTCTTTGAATTCTCTTCTTTTTTATTCAGACTGACATTTGACTTTTCTAGCAACTGTTTCATTTGGAGATAATCTTTCTGCGTTTTATTTATTATTCCTCTCCTTGACTGTCCTTACTTTGCCTACCCATAGGCTAGCCTGGTTGCTCGGATGCCTTAAACAGCTAAATCCTGAGAAATGTGGGCAGTGTCTCTGGCTCTGAAGGGGACTAGCTCAATCCCTCTCTTCTTCAGGAACCAGGAAAAATCCTGTCTGCTCCTTGATTTTCTCAACCACAAAAATAAGCTCTCCTTGCCTCTGTTTTGTGGAAAACCGTGATGAACACCTGGTTTGGCAGGTCCTCTGGGCCTTTGAAACTGTCAGATCTTTGGGGGTAAATATTTCTTAAATGACTATTTTTTATAATTTATCAAAGGTCCCAATGTTACTCATTCCCACCTGAATTCCCTTTCTTTTCTAGGATTCATTCATATTCTGTTTCATGTCCCTAGTCTTCTAGATCTGATTCCCATTCTTTCATTATGGCAAGGGATGCATACTATTTTTCGGAATGCCAGTAGAAATGTAGGGCTATTTCAGATACTCTAACCCTGTGCACCAGCCCCAGAAGATTCTTCTCTCACGAGGGAATGCTGGTTAATTGAATTAGATTAGGGAGGGAAGGACAGCAGAAACACATTCAGGAATTCCCCATGATTTATTTTCAGAAGTATATTTTAATTGACAGTAATTAAGCAGTAATTTACTTTGTATATACTTGAAACATAATACAATTTAGGGGTAGCCAACTATTGAATGGCAAGAAATGAAGTGAGTACTGGCATCTGGGAAGTAGTAGGCAGTGCCAATGTGCTCATTCTACCAGCACTTCTGTTCAACATTTGTTAAACACTTAAAGTATGCTCTAGGCACTGTGTCAAGCTGGTCTGTAAGATAAATTATGAATAAGATGAGGATGCTGCTTTCAGTGGGCTCACAAAATAGAGTTTGACACAAGAGACATGAGGGCAATGGTGAGCATGTCAATACATGGGAAGTTCCAGCTTCACAGTCTTCTTCAAGAGAAATGATTACAAGGTACAAGGACAGTTTCACACCAACACCATCTCACCACATCTTCTCACTCTTGTACCAAAATTCTGCAAGCTTTTTAAATACCCTGTCTGAGGTATGTGCCATTTCAAGCTGCAGTGAACACTCCCAGCAGCCTCCACTCTCACACTGTGATCGCCTGATTGCCCAGCTCTGCAAATCAGCATCTACTAGGTTGGGGTCCAATAACTAATCACAATGGAACTATTGTGGGTCCACATTGTCATCAGTGCTTAAAATTTTCTCCTGCTACACTTTGAAAGTTTTACCCTAAATAATAAATGGTTGTTTATATATACTTGTGATTAATATGACAGCAGCAACAATAACATAATCAGAAGACATACAGCAGCAGTCAGATAAGTGTGTTTGTAAATGTGGACCTAGAATCTTTTCATGGATTACATTTTTGAACTTATTTTTATGCTTGATCATAGAACGGTTTCTTTTTTCTTTTCTCCTTTATGTGCGTTCTAAGCAAAATAGCTTACTAAAATATATGTACCATTTTAAAAATAATTTCTTTGGAAGTTGGCTGGTTGATAAATTATAAATGAAATAGGCAGTGTATCTTTTTAAAAATATAAATTAGTGAAGAACCAAATAATCATGCTTTACCATAAAGTGAGCAAGCATTTAAAATATTCTAAAAAATGCATATCTATTACAGTTGAGAAAATTTCCATTTTTACTTTATAAATTCAATTACTGTTAGAAAGAATCACATCTGCTTACATTCATTTATATATTATCTGTTAAACTTAAATGCTTTATTAAAAATTATCATTCACTAAAGCTAATACCAAATATTTCACAATTAACAGAGATTAAAAAGCAAAATTTCTTGACGATTTTCTGCACATTTTTACCCTAGAAAAAGATGTTGCTAGACTAAAATAAAATGGATGAATATATAAAAGGAGTTAACGCAAAACAAAAGTTTATTTTGATGTGTCTAGATAGTTTTATTAAATATGACATACAAAGATGCATCCACTTGATACATATTACAAGGAAATGTTTTAAGTAAGAATATTGGTCTGGAACATCAAAGGTACAGTTATATAAGTAATTTTAAGGTTGAATTAATTTTTGATACAAAGATATGTGTTAGCCATTTGAATTTTTAGATATCTATTAAGCAGAAATGGCAGTATTATTTTACAGATAATGCAGTAACCTAATGCCATATGATTTTCCAAAGCAAAGGTAAAGAGGTTTTTTAACAGCAGGTGTTATTAATATGAGTTCCTTGAAATGTGGATGCCTTGATCATAGTCTTACTTAAATACTTTTTCTTCTAGAAACCCAGAAGTCCTTGTCCTAATTATGTATGTGCTATCTAGCAGCTGAAAATGTGACAATAAAGTGCTAATACCTCCTATCTATATATATATAAGAAGCCAGCAACCACAATGCTGTAACAACTGGAATGACCAGTTGCTATGATGCCCTCTGTGGCCAGCTAACTGGCCCGGTCAGGGGTTGGGGCTGGCCGGCCAACCTCCCAAGGCCCCTCTCCCCGTTTGACCCCACCATTAATTGCACCCCCCCACCCAATAAGGTGCGGGGCTGGCCAGCTGACCTCTTGCAGCCCCTCCCTCTGGTAAGCCCCTCCCCTGATGGGCCCCCACCACCCCATCAGCCTGCAGCTCCTCCCCCCAGCCAGCTCTGCCCCTGATTGGTACCCTCACTCCCATCAGGGACAGGGCCGACTGGCCAGCCACCCATGGCCCCTCTCCCAGGACCCTGGCCCCAGATCGGCCCCCCCAACCCCATTCGGGGGTGAGGCCAGATGGTCCATGCCACAGCCCCTCCTCATGGCCAGCCCCACCCCCGATTATCCCCCACCACCCTGATCAGCCCATGACCCCTCCCCTCAGCCAGCTCCGCCCCCAATCCCACCCCCCCACACCAATCGGGGGTGGGGCCCGTTGGCCAACCTCCCACAGTCTTTCCCCTGGCTGCTGACCCCCAACTGGCCCCCCCACCCCAATCAGAGGTGGGGTCCGCAGGCCAATCGCCCATGGCCCCTCCATCCATCCAATCTCCTGCCGTCTCTCCTCCCAACAGGCCTGGCCCTGATCTGCCAATTGAGGTCGGGCCAGCCAGACCCCCACCTGTACATGAACTCATGCACTGGGCCCCTATTTTTGTTGTAATTAGTAAGTACTTAACTCTAAAAAACAGTCCCACATAATTTCAGATATTGTAGTTTTAATAAAGGAGTCTCTGCTTTCTGAATCTCTGTAAAATAAATGTACAAATGTCATTTTAGAAGTGATTAAACAATCAAAATTTTAACATCTTGCCATTGGAAACTTAACTGTAAATTAAATTAATCCACCTCATCTCAAATAGATATACTACCAAATGCATATTCTAAATTAGATTAGGATTTATGGTCCCATCCAAACCCCTTGATCTCATTACCAATTTTTATGAGGCTTCTTTAAAAGAATTCTTAATGTTCTTTGAAGTATCTGATAATAAATCCCCAGCTTATTTCCCAGATCATTATACCTGTATTTCCCAATCCAAGGCACTTTCATGGTCTACATAAATGCTGTCCTCTCCAGGAATCTCTCTGATGCCCAGTCCCAGGGTAGCATGATATCCTTTCCTTTGAGCATTCACAGCATTGTAGCTTTTCACTTTCTTTTGACACTTATAGCTATGAATTCATGCTACATTATTTCTCCTACATTATAAAGATAAGATAAACCAAAGAAGTCCTAAGTATTTACTAAAATGCTCAAGGATCTCTAATGGGCACTTATTAAGGTAGAAGGTATTGAGTTATGAACTGCAGGAATTCAAGAAATGTGAACCGTTTTTCCTGATATCAAGGCAATAATACCATAGGAAAATATATTATAAATAAAATCATAAACAGAGTAATAAAAATTTTATGTATCAATTCATGACCAGAAATGTGTACTACATGATAATTATCAACCATATTAAGTATACCATAATTGTAATATGTCATTATAGGAAAGAAAGCCATCAGAATGCTGTGTTGATAAAGGATTTTTCTAGAAATTGGAATAATCATTGTGCTGAATGGTTACAATTCAGATAGCCAGAATACAGGAGAAAAGTATATATTTTGCATATGGAAAAATCTAGCAAAATCATAGAAATGTGCACTTTAGAGAATGTGCACTTTAGAGAATGAATGACTCATTCTGTAAGATGAGATTCTAAGAGAAAAGATAGCAGAAAGGAAGAAAAAAAGGGAAATTCTCAGACTCCTCTTTGTGATGAATTGCATTACATGTCAGAACTGTGTGCTCCTTAGTAAATTGGAACATAGGCCTCACAGTGATGGTGCTGAGCTGAGGATAAGTAGAAAAAAAGGGAAACTATAGACTCTTTTCAGGAATAATTTGAGATTGGCCCCAGAAGAGAATGGTCCACTTGTATTTGCCTTTCCTAATCCTATTAAATAACACAATTGTCCCATGTTAGAGGAAGTTCATAAAGTATTTTTCTTTCTTATGTTTTTGTACTGAGGAAGAGTATAAGTTAGATATGTTACAAGTATTTCCTGAAATCTCTTTTTATATTTCAGGGGTAAAGAATTGTAGAAACTGACATTAATTGTATTGAGCAATAAAGATATTTCAAACAATATTAAATGAAAATAGGTATAGAAAAGAATGATACTTTTTCTGTATTTAAACATTGACTAGGGAAAGGAAAAACATATTAAGTTTATAAACTGCTTTAGTATTAAGAAGGCATTTTTATCTGTCTTATAATAATATTTAAAATTTAATATATTATTAACTGAATTTCTACAAGTATGTGTGGCCAAGGTTTAAAGATTTTAAAGACATATGACACACAATCTAAAAAAACACAAAACAGTCACTTTCAGACAACCAGCTGGTTGCCATAAGTGGTGGTCAGATTCTAAAGGATTCTGTGATAAAGGAGTTTTACTCTCTTGTAGGAATTTGGAGATTAAAACAACATTAAATCTATGAACAGGATGTAAGTAACTTTGTGGCATAATATCTGTGTGGCTATTAAAGAATGTGCAAAGTAGATTATATTAAGTAAAATTTTAATTAAAGAAATATGAGAGAGGGACGCAGTTGTTTAAACTAAATATTCCATAACATTTTCACTTGCATGATCAAAATAATTAGAAGACACATTATTGTCAATTAATTCTATTGGAAAAAATGTCATGACTGTGGTGAGTACAGAGTCTTGTTGAATGTTTGAGTTAGCAAGCTTAAAAGTGTATTTTCTGATTAGATTAAGAGAAATAGCTGCATCCCTTATCTGTAGTATATCTATCTATATCTATATCTATATCTATATCTATATCTATATCTATATCTATATCTATATCTATATCTATATCTATATCTATATCTATCTATCTATATCTCTATTTTTCTCTTTGCTAAAGGTAGTTATTGGGAATTGAAGAGTATAGAGCCTATGTGTACTCCCAGGTAATAGACATCCGTGGCTTCTGAGATGATGTGTTGATATGGAATATAGCTTCAAATTTCTACTCATGATACAATAGAAACAAAACAGGAAGGGGAGATTATTGGTTTCTCAAAACTTTTATCTTCTCTACTATACATTTTCAGTCTCTTTTTTTCTTCTGTTATCCTGATTCTCTCTTTCTCTGTTGGCTTCTTAGACTTCTGTCAAATGGTTTCTCTTCAATACTTTCAATCCCAGCCTCCTACTTAGGATGCTGTCAATTTGCCTGCTAATTTCACAGCAGACCTCCTTGAAAGAGTAGGGGACTTCACTATCTCTATTTCCTTATTGTCAATTCACTTGTTACTCTATTACAATCAGCCCCTTCTCAACCTGGTATTTTGATGAATCTCCTCTCACAGAATCATGTGTAGCTAGCTTTTTTGCATCTTTGCATGCATCATTTCACTTTAAAGAATGTCTTTTATATATTCCCTGCACAGATCTTTCTCTCAATTATGGAACATATCCCTAGCTCCTTCCCATCACCTGGATGTCCTGGGTGTTTCTTCATCTGGATAAAAGCATCTCAAACTCCAGGCTCTAAAATTATATCGTTTCTTACTGCTTCCTCCAGGGCTGCATATGTGTTGTCCCACCTCCAATGCATGATTTTGGAGAGCATCACTCTACTTGGTCACGAAGATAGAAACCTTAGAACTAAATTCCTTTCTCTGTATCTCATACTATATATATATAATCTCTAAATCCTTTTTTAAAATTTACTTTTATAAGAGCTCTCAATATTGTGATTTTTTATTTTATTGATTTTTTTAGAGAGAGGAAGGGAGAGGGATAGAGAGTTAGAAACATCGATGAGAGAGAAACATTGATTCAGCTGCCTCCTGCACACTCCCCACTGGGGATGTGCCCGCAACCAAGGTACATGCCCTTGACTGGAATCGAACCTGGGACTCTTCAGTCTGCAGGCCGACACTCCATCCACTGAGCCAAACCGGTTAGCGCTCAATATTGTTTTTAATTTTTATCTATCCTAGCAGAGACTTAGTTAAGATATTTTTTCTTCTTATATTTTTTCTTTTATTATTTTTTTAAAATATATTTTTATTGATTTAAGAAAGGAAGAGAAAGATAGAAATATCCATGATGAGAGATAATTATTGGTTGGCTGCCTCTTGCACCTGGGGATCAAGCCCACAATGCAGGCATGTGCCCTTACCTGGAATAGAACCTGGGACCCTTCAGTCTGCAGACCAACACTCTATCCACTGAGCCAAACCAGCTAGGGCATTTTCTTTTATTATTTTAATCTGATTTAATAACTTATAAACATCACCTCTTGCCTGGCAAGCGGCATATGCCTCTTAAAGATGTGATCTCGTATTTCTAATTCATCTCAGATCACTCTCTTCAGCCTGTCATTCTATGCACTCTGTTCACATAGAACTAAGTATTATGCTCCATCAAGGCCTTTCATAGGTCCATGCCTTGGACTGTGTTTCTTCTCTTACACAGAATACCCTTTCCTGGATTTCTACATTTTAATTCCTTCAAAGTGCAATAAAAAAGTCCACTTCTCTTAAATCATTCCTAACTGTGCCAGGCAGAAATATACCCTTTTATTCATTTTAACAGCATTTTAAACTTTTTTTTTATTGATGGCATTATATTTTATTGGCAGTTTCTTATGTATCTGACACTCAAAATAGACTGTGCTTTCCCTAACAGCAATATTATGTTTTATTCCTTCTGCAAACACATTCTGTGAAAATATGCCTAGTATATAGCAGGTATTTAATAACAGTCATTGAATCAGTGCTTCTAATAAAGCACTCATTGCATTGCACCCATTTATGCAATCAACAAATATTTATTGATTACCTTCTGTACACCACTCACTATTCTAGTTTTTAGGCAATAGCTGTAAATACACAGAAACCTTGATATGAAGCTTGCATTTTAGTGAAGGATAAAGGAACCAATAAATAATTTCACAGAGTGATAAGTTCCATGAAATAAATTCAAGAACAGTGCAGTGTGAAGAATTATAGAGCTAAGGGAGATCTTAGGAAGGGAGGTCATACAGGAACTCACCAAGGAAGTGACATCTGGTTGAGACCTGTGTAATGTGAAGGAAAAGCACACAGAAAAATCCCAAGGGAAGAATGAGTATACCATGTTGTAGGAACTGTATGGAGACCAGGGTGCCCTAGAAAAAAGAAAGTAACACAGAGCTGTCGGAAAGATGGCATTGAGAGAGTTGGGTATTGGAGGCCTGGGTGAGGAGCATTGAATTTCCTTTCAAGTATGATGGGAGGACTTGGCAGATTGTCAATGTTAGAAGGTTTCTCTGGCTGCTTGACAATTGGAGTCCAGGCTGAGAGAACAAAGAAGAGGCTACAAAAATCCTAGTTGAAATTATTGTTGTTTGTCGTATGGTAGTAGCTCTGGAGGTGATGAGAAGTGGTTAGGATCAAGATGTATTTTGAAGGTGCCTTACATTGAAATAGATGGATTGTATATGAAGTTCCACATTTAAGAGGAATCAATATAATTGCTAATTTTTTGACATGAGCAACTGTGTAAATGATGATGCTATTTAATAATGGAGAAAACTTAGGAGGAAAGTATAACAGTAGGTTTATTTGTCTGAATTGCTAATAGAATATGGACTCTGTGAGAGCAGATCCCTTGGCTTATTCTTTGAATCTCCAGTACAGTGCTTAGCAAAAGTAGACTTTTCATAAAATTAATCATCTCTGGATTTTATTAACAAAGAACTGTTGTTAATATTCTTATTTCTAGAATCTTTAGCCCAAGCTCAATCAACAGATATAATGGAGTGTGCTAAATGCACTGAGGGAAGGAGTATACATTAATGAATAAAAAGACAGAAATGCTTGCTCTCATGGAAACCATTTGCTTACATTCTAGTGGGATAATTTATATGCTAAAATACAGAAATTAAATATATAGTTCATTGGATGGTGATAATTGCTGCAAAAAAAAAGTAAAACAGAAAAAAACAACTGAGGTGAGTGGGCATTACAAATTTAAAGAATGAAAAAAAGCATTGAGAAAGCAGCATCCTTGGTGTGTTCTAGGAACAGCAAAAGGCTGGTGTGGCTGGATAAAAGAGGTGAAGTATTTGGACATGAATGACAAATGTCAGGAGGGGCAAGATTACTTAGAGGCAAATTATCTACTGTAAAAATGTTGACTTTTATGCTGAGAAAAATAGGAAGGAATTGAGAGGTTTTCAGCAGAGAGATAGCATATTATGGTATACTAGAGGCCCGGTGCACAAAAATTTGTGCACTGGCGGGGGCACACTCCATTATATCTGTTGATTGAGCTTGGGCTAATTTGTGCACTTGTGCCCTCTCACAGTCTGGGACCCTTCGGGAGATAACGACCTGCTGGCTTAGGCCTGCTTCTGGGTGGCAGAAGGCAGGCCCAATCCCTAGGTGCAGCCCCTGGTCGGGCTCAGAGCAGGGCCAATTGGGGAGGTGGTGCGCCGCCCCCTGTCATGCACAGAGCAGGGCGGAACAGGAAGTTGCAATGCCACCCTAAGTCACGCTCAGGGTAGGGCTGATTGGGGGGTTGGGGCGACACCCCCTGTCACACTCAAGGCAGGGCCGATAGGGAGGTTGCGGCCCCACCCCGTCACACACAGAGCAGGGCCCATGGTGGGGTTGGGGCGCTGCACCCTGTCACACACAGAGCAGGGCCGATCAGGGGGTTGGGGAGCTCCCCCCTACCAGGCACAGAGCAGGGCCGATAAGGGGGTTGAGGTGCCTTCCCCTGTCATGAACAGAGCAGGGCGGATAGGGAGGTTGTGACCCCGCACTCTGTCACACACAGAGCTGCAGGGTGATCAGGGGGTTTGGGCGCTGCCCCCGTCATGCTGCTCCAGGGGCCAGGAGGCCTCGCGGCTCCGCTGATCCTAGTGCTGGGAGGCCTTGTGGCTCCCCTTGACACAGGGGCAGTGAGGCCTCGCTGCTCTGCTGATCCCAGTGCTGGGAGGCCTCTCGGCTCTGCTGATTCCGGTGCCAGGAGGCCTCGCAGCTCTGCTGATCCCGGGTTCGGGAGGCCTTGTGGCTCCGCTGATCCCAGTGCTGGGAGGCATATTACCCTTTTACTATATAGGATAGAGACCTGGTGCATGGGTGGGGGCCTGCTGATTTGCCCTGAAGGGTGTCCTGGATCAGGGTGGGGGTCCCTACTGGGGTGCCTGTCCAGCCTGGATGAGGGGATGATGGCTGTTTGCAGCTGGTCACACCCCCTTCAGGGTGGGGGTCCCCACTGGGGTGCCTGGCCAGCCTGGATGAGGGGATGATGGCTGTTTGCAGCTGGTCACACCCCCTTCAGGGTGGGGGTCCCCACTGGGGTGCCTGGCCAGTCTGGGTGAGGGCCTGAGGGCCATTTTCAGGCTGGCGGGTGACTGAAGCTCCCAACCTCTCTTTTATTTCTTTTTTCCGTTTTACTCTGGGATTTATTTACCTTCTATGGCTGTCACTGGAGCTGAGAGCCATCTTTAGCTCTGAGGCTCGGCTCCAGCTCTGAGACCTCAGCTGCTGAAAGCAGGTTTCTGGGCTTTGTTTACCTTCTGTATTTGAAACTTTGTTGCGACTCCAGCACTGAGATCCCAGCTGGCTGAAAGCAGGTTTCTGGGTTTTGTTTAACTTCTATATTTGCAACATTGTTTCTTAGAGAGTAGCTGAGAGGCCGGCATTGGCAGGCGGGGAACGTTAGCTTGCTCCATCACTGGAGCAAGCAAGCCTCCCTGTTTCGTGCCAACTGCCTGGCTGCTGGCCGCCATCTTGGTTGGCAGTTAATTTGCATATCGCCCTGATTAGCCAATGGGAAGCGTGTTGGAGCTACAGTTAATTGCCATGTTTCTCTTTTATTAGATAGGATACTTTAACAGGATCCCTCTGGCTGCTGTGTTAAGAAGGTACTGCTTTGGGGGACGAGAGTTGGGTGGTAGAATTGAGAGGACAGAAATAAGGAAAACAGCTACTATAGTAATCTCAGAAGTGATAGTAGCAGCCCAAACCAGGATGAATAGTAACAGTGAATGTTGGGAACCATCATTGGACTGTGGGTATATTTTGAAATTTTGAAATTAGAATCTACAGAATTTTCTGATGTACATGTTTGAAGAAAGTTTGAGGGAAATAAACATATATAAGGCTTTGAGCCTGAACAACTAGAAGAATGGATTGTTCATTTGTTGAGATAACAAGGAAAATACAAAACATGAGGAGCTCATATTTAGACCTACTGAAATAGAAATACCTATTGACATCCAACTATAAGTAATATGGAGAAGCTGTGTACATGAGTTTATAATATAAGAGAGCTGTCTATGCTACAGTTATGCATTTTGGAATCATCGAATTTTATCAGTTTTTCAAGTTAAAAACTTGGTAACATCATCAAGAGGTTTATAAAATCAACCACTTGGGTAGTTCAAAATTAAGAAATTGCAGGGATAAGGAGGAACTCGCAAGAGTATGCTATTAACAAAAACCAGGAGAGTGTGGTATCATGGAAGCCAAGTAAATACTATGTTTAAGTGAGGAGGAAGGAAGCAATTACATAAAGCATTAATTTTCAGAATGGTGAATACTGAGAATGATCATTACATTCAGCAATGTGGAAGTCTTATGATTTTGAGAATAAATATTTTGGTAAAGTATTAGTATTAAAAGTATGATTGAGTAGGTTCAAGAGACAATGAGAGGAAGGGAATTGTAAGTAATATCATTGGAAGAAATTGCTATAAGGAAAAAAATGAAGTGGAGCTGAGAGAGGTGATAGAGTCAAAGTAAGTTAAAATATATGTTTATTAAAGTTCCATTTTAAACATTTTAAGTGTACAGTTGAGTGATAAATAATCCACATTTTTGTGCAACTATCACCACCTTCAATATCCACAATTTTTTCAACCTTCAAAACTGAAAATCTTCATCCATTGAACAATAATTCCCCATTATTTCTCTTCCCAGACCCTGCCAACCACAATTCTATTTCTGTCTCTATAAATTTGACTACTTTAAGTATGTCATATAGGTATAATCATAAGTGTTTGTGTTATTTGTGATTGGATTATTTTACTAAGCATGTTTTTGAAGTTTATGTTGTAGCAAGTGTCAGTATTTTTAAGGCTGAATAATGTTTTATTATATGTATATGCCACATTTTCTTTATCATTCATCTATCATTGACCCTTAAATAACTTCTACCTTTTGGCGATTATAAATAACTAGTGGCCCAGCGCTGGGGTCCAACCCCAGCAGGTCCAGGGGTTCCCAAAGGCATGGACGGAGTCGGCGAAGAAGGAACGACACGGAGGCAGCGTTCAGTCGATCATCATAGCCAGGATCTCCAGCCAAGTTCTGGTCTGGATCTCCAGAGAGGTTCTGCTTAGGATCTCCAGCCAGGTTCTGTGTCCATGGTCTCTTGCTAGGTTCTCCAGCCAGGTTCTGTCCAGGTTCTCCAGCCAGGTTCAGTCACCAGGTTCTAGTCAGGTTTTCTTGCCAATTTCTGTAGTCAGGTTCAGTCCAGGGTCTTTTGCCATGTTCTCTCGCTAGGTTCTGTCTCTAGGTTCTGAGGCCAGTTTCTGTCCAGGATCTTTTGCCATGTTCTCTCCAGCGCAGTTCTTCTGTCTCTAGAGAACGTTCTGTGTAGGTTCTGTGCCAATTTCTGTCTCTCCTCGTTCTGTCTTCTTACATCTGTATTTATACCAGTTGATTCCAGTCCTATCAATCTCTATTTCAAAGGTTAGGGCGTTTCTTATCTCCATTCCAGGGAGTAAAGATTATGTAGCTTAAGCATGATTGTTCGTAGTTAAAGTGATTAATTACCCACCTGGCACTTAGTTAAGAGGTTTTATTCCCTCCCTAACTTCAGGGGAAAATCCCCACCTGGGGAAACAACCTTTCTCAGAGACCTTGGTTAAAACACATAGTGCCAAGAAGGTGAGCAAACATATTAAGAACAGTATGCCATATATGCCAGGTCCCTTGAAACAGCAAGCATGGACTGGCTCCCGGCAGCCCAGTGCATGAAATTTTTGTATGGGGTTAGGGAGGGTGTGTGTGTCCCTCAGCCTGGCCTGCACCTTCACCAATCTTTGACCCAAAGGGATCGGGCCTAAACCGGCAGTCGGACATTCCTCTTGCAATCCAGCACTGCCGGCTCCTAACCGCTCACCTGCCTGCCTGACTGATCTCCCCTAACCATTCTGCTTTCTAGCGTGATTGCCCCAACTGTCCCCTCTGCTGGCCTGCTCACCCCCAACTGCACCCCCTGCCAGCCTTCTCACCCCCAACTGTACCCCCTGCCAACCTGCTCGCCCCCAACTGCCCTCCAGCCAACCTGGTCGCCCCCAACTGTGCCCCCACTGCTGGCCTGATCGCCCCCAACTGTCCCCCCACCAGCCTGTTCGCCCCCAACTGCCCACGGGTACCCTCACAGGTAGCAGGTGCTGATTAGCGGAGGAAGGCATGATGGCTTCCTGGGACTGTGGCTATGGAAGCTTTGCAGAGGGTTCTGCAACCCTCGGAGGGGCAGGCTCTGGCCAGCAGTCCTATAGTGGTGGTTATCCCTGGAGGCGCTGGTGAGGGGCAGGATGTTAAGGGGGCACTAGGGGGGCAGTGAGGCCAAAGGGGGAATAACTGTCAAACCTTCCCGCTTGACACCATTCTTTAAATTGTGTGTGGCTGTTTCGCAGCTGTACCTGCTCAGGGCAGGGCTCCAGTCTCCTGGAGCAGGGTGGGGGCCGGGCCAGGGCAGAGCCAGGCAGGCTAGGAGAGAGGATTTAGCCACAACTCCCAGCGAGGTTCAGCATGCTTCCACTGTGGAGACTGTGCTGCTGCTGTCGTGGGGGTAAGGGTCTGACACGGGGACCACTCGGGCCTGCCTCCACCTGGGTCTGGAGTTGTAGGGAGGAGAGGCGTGCCCAGCACCAGCAGAGGGGGCCTGGCAGAAGCGGGCCGCTGGCCCTGGGTCCCTAGGGGGCGCTGACAGTGGTGGCCAGCATGCTATTGTTGAGGGTGCCCCTGGCAGGGGTGGTGGCAGAAGAGATCAGGAGTCAGAGGTGTGGGCTGCAAGTACCCCGAAGGCTGAGTCTTCTCCCTGTCTGGTCAGCCTCCCAATTCCCCCGGAGTGCGGGGGCTGGGGTAGGGTGTCCGTCCATCCCCCTGGGGGTGCGAGGGTTGAGGTAGGGTGTCCATGCAGGGGAATTGGAAGAGCTCCCCGTGGTCACTTCCTTTTCCTTCTTTGCAGTCCGGGCTCCTGTCAGGCACTCCCCTCAGATCCCTGGGAACTTGGCTCCAGCTGCCTGCCCCTGGCTGTGTGCACAGCCTCCTGATGGTCTGTCAATATGCAAATTGGTCATTACTAGGACACTGTAACCTCTTCATGTCTACACTAATAAAAGACAAAGATGCTAATTGACGATACCTTTGCTACACCCTAAGCCATGCCCACAAGCCAGTCAGAGCTACCATATGCAAATTAACCCAACCAAGATGGCGGCTGGCAGCAACGGAGCTGGAGCAAACAGGAGGTTTGGTTGCCCGGGCAATGGAGGAAGCCAAGCTCCCCCCCCCACCCCCCCCCCCCTGAGCCAGCTGTGGCCTCCGCCCATGGTAACAAAGTTTCAATTATAGAAGACAAATAAATCCCAGATACCTGCTTCCAGCCAGCCTCCACTGGGAGCTTGGGTGGCTGGGGTTGTGGCCAGTCTGCAAACAGCCATCAGCCCCTCACCCAGGCTTGCCACCCCCTCATGGGGTGAGGGTCCCTGCTGGGGGGCTTGGGCAGCCTGCAAATTGCCATCAGCCACTCACCCATACTGGCCAGGCACCCCAGCAGGACCCCCACACACACACACCCTGAAGGGGGTGTGACCAGCCTGAAAACGGCCCTCAGCCCCTCACCCAGGCTTGCCAGGCACCCCAGTAGGGACCCCCACATTGAAGGGGCTGTAGCCAGCCTGCAAACAGCCATCAGCATCTCACCCAGGATAGCCAGGCACTCCTATATAATAAAAGGGTAATATGCAAATTGGCCCTAACTGCAGAATGACTGGGAATGACTGGTCACTATGACACACACTGACCACCAGGGGGCAGATGCTCAATGCAGGAGCTGCCCCCTGGTGGTCAGTGTGCTCCCACAGGGGGAGCTCTGCTCAGCCACAAGCCAGGCTGACCATTGCCAGTACAGCGGTGGTAGGAGCCTCTTCCACCTCCTCAGGAGCACTAAGGATCTCTGACTGCAGCTTAGACCTGCTCCCTGCTGGCAAGTGGACATCTCCTGAGGGCTCCTGGGCTGCCAGAGAGATGTCTGACTGCCAGCTTAGGCCCAATTCCCCAGGGAGCAGGCCTAAATCAGCAGGTGGTCATCCCCCAAGGGGTTCCAGACTGGGAAAGGGCACAGGCTGGGCTGAGGGACCCCCCCGAGTGCACAAATTTTTGTGCACCGGGACTCTAGTATATAGATATTTATGTGAATGTGATTACATAAAGAAAATAAATATCTACTTTAGTCTCTGTTTTCAATTCTTTTTGGGTATATATTATTCTTTTTGAGACACCAAATCTAATATATTTGTAGTCTTTCTGTATTTCTGCTGACCAGTACAGAATCTGCAAAATAAATTATTTGTCTCTATGTCCAACAAATAGCACTTAGGGTGAAAACATGCATAATTAAATATCAGTCAACCTTCAAAATTGGTGCTTTAGGTCAGCAAATGCTTTAGGGTCCTGGGTAGGTGGAGGCATACTCTACATGTGATAATAAAGCATCATCATTGTTCTTTCAAAGCTCTGCCTGATTAGATAGGTACCGAGATGTTAATTTTGTGCCTCTTTAGAACTTGTCTTAATGGCTATTTTAATTTACAACTCAATTAGTAAACCATATCCTGCTGGAAATCAGGATGGGAATAGGTTAAATTGTATAAGACAATAAAGATTTGCCTTGGCAATGTTAACATCAGATTATTGTTATTGTCCTTGCTCTACCTCTTTTTTATTTTATTTGGCTTTGATATTTTAAAAAACTGTCATCTCAGGTTTGGTGATGTATATTCTATCCAAGTCTCAGAGTTTTAACCCGCTTTGTTTTGAACCACAACATCAGCTGGACACAAATCTCTGAGTATATTGGAAAACACTAGTAGAGGATGAACAAATAGAATGACTCCCAGAGCAAACTTAAGCAAATAGTGTAATAAGAACACTTGCAGGATTTTTATAGCAATGGCAACCTCCCTAAATTGATGTGTATGTGTACATATAAATCTGTCCTAATACTAATTACTATGCTATTTGTCTATCACTAAAAGCTGACTCTTTCCTAATTAGCCTCCTGCTCCCTTTCTTACCAATGTCATTAGTTAGACTCTGCAACATTATAATTCAACTAGAGGCCTGGTGCACGGGTGGGGTCCCTCGGTCTGGCTGGCCATCGGGCTGTCTCTCCCAGTGCTGATTGGGGCCAGCCGGCCAGGGGGAGGGACCACGGGAGGTTGGTTGGCTGCGGGAGGTTGGCTGTGGGAGCACTGACCACCAGGGGGCAGCTCCTGCATTGAGCGTCTGCACCCTGGCGGTCAGTGAGCATCATAGATACTGGTCAACTAGCTGTTCGGTCACTTAGGCCTTTATATGTTTAGATATTTCATTACATAATTCTGGCATCTTGAAATTGTTCAGAACAAAGAGGTTGATTGAAGGGAAAATTTTGGCTAAGCTGTGCCCCTGCTTAGCAACATGCTCTTCTTACTTTAGGAACTCTATTTACATCAGTAGGAGAATGTTTGAATTCCTGGAATAATGTATGGTCTTGTTTCAAAGTCTTTGCATGAAGGGCCATCTCTGCTTAAAATAACTTTCTCTTTGACTCTCCTTCAATCATTTATTTCACAAGAAAACCTCTTTTGACTCTAACTTAAGTCAGTTCCTTCTATCATATAATGTCGCAGCACAATGCAGTGCTCTTTCTTAGCACTTATTATAACATGTATTTTTATGATTATTTGAATAACATCTACTTCACCTACAAAACTGTCAACTGCTGTGCCTAAGGATCCTGCCTGCTTTCACTCACTGCTGCATTCTTGATTCCTTGCATAGTGTCTGACACTCACAAACTATTTATTTAATGAGTTAATGGATGAATAAATGATAGAATGAATGATAAAAACCTGGAGAGAAAATTTTTGAAATGTATTTATGCGAATTTAATGTATTCTGTGGGCTTGTTAGTAGGAAGTATAGTGTGGATTAAGGAATTGGACAACAATCTTGAATAAGAACTGAACAGTAAGAACTTCAGAGCTGATATCAGGGGAACAAGCTCTCTTGTCTATTTCATCACTTTGAATTGAAACTTTGAAACAGCAGAACACAGAAAGATCTTTGATGGGCAGACATTTTTCAAGAGAAAAGTAGGAATCAAAAATCCATAAACCAAACTGCTGTTTTCTTACTATGCTGCTCATGTGACCCAACTGATGAATGCTTTTTTTACCCAGGACAGCTTAAGTTTTGCATAGGCAGGATTAGTTAGTAATCCACACATTGATCATATTGTAATTCTCTCATGTTTAATTGCCGTGCAAAACTGTAATTTGACAGATAGTTTACTTCATGATCATTGGGCACATATGGAAGCTTATGTATTTATTATTATCAGTTGGAACAAGCAATTATTTGGTACTTATATGTACCAGGTGCTGGCCTAGGTATTTTGCATATATTATTTAATTGCAAAGTATTTTATAATTCATTTGAACTAAACAGAAAGAGAATCTGCTTTTTTATATGTCATGGAAATCTAAATCTGCTACATACAGTCAAGTGTAAGTAGATTTATTATTGCCACCATAACTAGCTGTTGTGTCCTGGCTGACCTCACATGGTCTTCAAATGAGGAATGGTCCTATTAAAATCGTTGATAAATGACACCTCTATTACAGTCACTATGAACATAAACTAAGTGACAAAAAGGACAAGAGTGGCTAGTAGTCCTCTCCACATTACACATGTTAAAGCAGGACTTTGCTCTATGGCTGCTGCTGCTCTTTGTAAAACCCAGCTCTGCTTGATTCTTTGCCTTTTAGTCACAAAGCCTGCCAGATCCTTTGATCATAAAGTCACCCCAGGCTCACAGTTGTGGTCAGGTTGGTCTGTCTGCTCCTCTTTCTAAGCAGTGATATCAAAGGTTGTGGCTCATGTATGTAAGTATTGGTTCAGCATGTATATAAAGTATTTCTTCTGCCTACTCTATTTGCAACTACCATATCTCAGGTCTCTCACCAGCAGTGGCTTGCATTATTGATTCTCTACAAATGCAGAAATATTAAGCTGAGATCAATATAGGGTTTTTGGTTTTGGGGGGGGCACAGTTAATACATGCACTATTATTTCACTTTGTGCATACTCTTTGGTTAATTATTAACTCCAATGGATTAAATCAAAAAGAAAAAAAACATCAATTGAGCTGTTAAGTGTGTATACATTTTTGGGGGTACCCTATCTCTATATATAAAAAGCTAGAGACCTTAACACTGTCATGACCATAATGACCTAATGATCCGTCACTATGACACCCACTGCGGCCAGCAAACCAGCCTGATCCAGGCCAGATCACCCCCAACACCCCAGTCAGGGTGGGGCCAGCTGGCCAACCGCCTTGGCTGGCAGAAATTTGGGGTCCGGGGACCTTGGAGGTGTTTGGTCTCAGCTGCGTGGGCAAAGCTCTTCTTTGATGGAAGTGGACCTGGAATCAGGGCACTGGGCTCAGGGATGGGGTGGGGAGGATTTCCTGGTGGCAACAGCAGTTCCTGTGGGCCACACACAACACCTGAGCATCTGGCCCGGGTCGGAACAGTGGCAGGAATAGGGGCCACGGGGCGCAGGGGGCAGCAGCACACAGGAGCCTGGAGGTGCGAGGCCTTACATGGGCTCTTACCCTGCCCCACCTGCTGGGCCCAGCAGCACCAGCAGGTGGGCCATGATGTGGCACTGGGCCGCAGGCGGGAGGAGAAGCAAGCCAGGAGGGCAAGGCCCCATGCCAGACAGAGCCCAGAGCAGCATGGGCAGGGCCAGAGCTGGAAACCCTAGCAGGGTGGGTGGGACTGCAGCCCATGCCTTGGAATTCAGAGGTCAGCCCCACTTCAAGAGAGAGGGTGTGGTGGAAAGTGGCAAAGCCACAGGAGGGATAGGAAATGTTCTGGCCATCTTCAGGAAACACAGCTGCCACAGTCTTCAGTAACTATGAACAGATAATCTTTGGTCTTGGTTCTACAGAAGAGGAAGCTGAGACTCAAAGAAGGGAGCCTTCCGCAACACCGCACCCACTTCCCAGACCTGACCCTGAGCAGCACTGTTTTCGTTGAAAGTAGAGGATCCAAAATGTTTTTAGATCTTTGCTATTTTAGGCAGGAAAGAATTTAGCCCAGGGGATTGGTGCTTGGGAAACCATCGGAAAGCTGGAGGAGGGGGTATTAGGCTGGGCCCCCGGAAATCCCTGCCCAGCGGGAGGAGCTGCCCCCTCAGCCACAGCCGGATTCTAGGACACTCTGGCACAGCTGTGACCTGGGGATCAGGAAACTGCTGCCCCCAACAGTGCCCTCCAGCTCCCACAAAACAGGTCACTGGGCACTGCCTCTGCCACAAGTACCTGTGCACAGCCCGGATTCCGCTGCAGAAAACCTCCATATCTCTGCAAACATGATCACCAGCAGCAAACAGCCCAAACTGTGGGAAGATGCCTTTGCCCCACTTCTGCCTTCAAAATATTTTGCAAGCACATCCAATTAGCAGAAACAAATCCATATCCAGAAACCTAGCTGCAATGGAGTTTGGGCAACTTCAGACTTTCATCTAGGAGTACCTTGACAATGTACCTCATGTGCCTGGTATTGATAAAAATGGGGCCCAGGTGCTAGGGCTCAGTGGCTGAGCATCAGTCTATGAACCAGGAGGCGACAGTATGATTCCTGGTCAAATTTCGGGCTTGATCCTCAGTAGGGGCATGCAGGAGGCAGCTGATCAATGATTCTCATCATTGATGTTTCTATCTATCTCTCCTCCTTTCCTCTGAAATCAATAAATATATATATTTTTTAAATGGGGTCATGCTTTATATATGTGTTATAACAAGTTTTTCACTTCATAGATCACTAATGTGTTTCCTGTTAAAACCATACTTAGAGAAAATTATTTATTTATCATTCATTTTATTGATCTCAGAGAGAAGAAGGGAGAGAGAGAGAGAGAGACAGAAAGAGTGTGTGTGTGAGAGAGACACACTCTTCCATTGTTTCCTGTATTCACAGGACTGGGTATTGAATCTGCAACCTGGGCATGTGCCCTGACTGGCAATTGATCCACCACTTTCTGGTGTATGGGACAATGCTATGCTTACCCTGACTCCAAATTCCAGCCTACAGAACTGTGAGAAAAATACATTTCTGTTGTTTAAGCCAAACAAATTTATGATATTTTGTTATGGCTGTCTGAGCTGAGTAATTTATGCTAATAAAAGGGTAATATGCTTCCTGACAAAGCCACCGTGGCGGGGGCCAAGGCAGAGGTGATTAGGTGTGATCAGTCTGTCTGGAGAGCAGTTAGTGGTGATCAGGCTGGCAGGGGAGAGAGTTAGGGGTGATCAGGCCAGCAGGGGAGAGAGTTAGGGGTGATCAGGCCAGCATGGGAGAGCGGTTAGGGATGATGAGGCAAGCAGGCAGAGTGATTAGGGGCCATCAGGCAGACAGGCAGGTGAGCGGTTGAGAGCCAGCAGTCCCATATTGTCAGGGGATAGGGCCTAAACCGGCAGTCGGACATCCCTCAAGGGGTCCCAGTTAGATAGGGTGTAGGCCGGGCTGAGAAACCCCCCCGCCCCATGCATGAATTTCATGCACCATGTCTCTAGTATTTATATAATCATGTATAATAATTTATAACTTATTTATAGATTATAGTTTCAGTACTGAATTTCATTGTGGGAATGAGAAAAGGTTACAGAGCTGTGGGAAAGTTGTGTTGTTCATCATTTAAAAAAAAATATTTTTTATTGATTTCGGAGAGGAAGGGAGAGTGAGGGAGAGATAGAAACATCAATTATGAGAGAGAATCATTGAGTGGCTGCCTCCTGCACACCCCCTACTGGGGATTGAGCCCACAACTCAGGCATGTGCTCATGACCAGAATTGAACCAAGGACCCTTCAGTCTGCAGGCTGAGGCTCTATCCACTGAGCCAAACCATCTAGGGGTTGTTCATCATTTTAAAAATGTTGTTTCCATATAGAATTCACCCTAAAATCCAGTTACCACCAACTTCTAATATATTGTAATCACTGTAGCGCCATTCTCATTTTTACTTAAAATATAACCAATTTTCAATTAAACTATCAGGTAAAATAGACAATATAAAAGACAATAAGTCATGTTGCATTAGGGAGATAAAAGTTGTTATGCTGTATCATTATAACTTTATCCTTTGGGGTCCAATCTTTAACTTATTAATTTATTACAGATATAATAATCTCACAATAGTAATAAAAGTGGATTCTAAGAAAATCACGAAGTCCAATATAACTAATAATGGCTTGATTCCATATGATTAGTTTAGAGTCCTTCAGCTAATTGTTGAGAATATTTCAAATTTATTTTGTTTAAAATTTATCTTCAGTATTGTAGCAGTATAATCCTACAAATGGTACAGCTATTATAATTTTGTTTATGCAGTAGATATTTATAGCATGCCCACTATGTATAAAGCCACTATGTTCTAAATGCTTAAGTACACCCTGTGATTAATAGACAAAAAAATAATAATACTCCTTTGTTTGTTGATGTTGTCTACATTTTGTGTTTCATTGAAGGCAAATTATTCTGATACTAGTTTACAAGTCTTTAACTTCATTTGTGAGAATGACTAACATTTTTACATGGAAAAGATTACAAAAAACACACCTGAATTTCATTCATGCTCATGGATAACTTTAGACAGAAAAGCCCTAAATTTTGCCATCCTTGCACTATGGCAGAATATATTTTTGCTAGAACATTATGATTCTCTCAGAAATACATAGAAAACATCACTGGAGGCTTGTAGCTCTCATCTTTCTGTCCTTTACAACTCAAATATTTGTCTGAAAATCATGTACTTGAAAAGCTCAGTGTATGCTACAGGGAATCAATGAGTTCTATTGGGAAATACTGGTTAATACCTGTTTTGATAAATTTCTTTTAATAATAAAATATGTTTTTCTTATACTTTTTGATCTTTGGGTTTAGTTTGTCATCCATGTTATATCAGCATCCTTTTTAAATATTCTATATTATACTAGAGTCCTGGTGCATGACATTCGTGCACTGGGTGGGAGGGGTGTCCCTCAACCTGGCCTGTGCCCTCTTGCAGTCCAGGACCCCAATGGGGATGTCCGAATGCTGGCTAAGGCCTGCCCCGGGAGCGGGCCTAAGCCAGTCAAGGGGTTCATAGTGCTTCTGTGGAGGTGGTAGTTGCTCCCACCACTGTCTCTGTGATCGCCAGCCCCAGGTTTCTGGCTGAGCGGCACTCCCCCTGTGGGAGTGCCCGACCACCAGGGTGCAGCTCCTGCAGTGAGCGTCTGGCCCCTGGTGGTTAGTGCTCATCATAGCGACTGGTCATTCTGCCATTCAGTTGTTTTGCATATTAGGTTTTTATTATATAGGATAAAAATTTTTAGAGTTTTAGAAACTTTAATACCTATTTCATCAAATGCTCAAAATAACCAACATCTTTGTATCTATAATATCATTAAAACAAAACATTCTTGGTAGTGGCAACTAATGATTTTCAGCTTTCACACAGACTTGACCCATCTCTTCTAGTAACAGTATTCCTATCATTTTAAATTTTAGTCAGTTCTAAATATCATTTTAATGATACTAGATTAGAAGAGAGCCCTGTGCAGTTTGACAGCTGTGCTTTATATTTAAGCTCAGTTAAAGCTCACTTTGAAGCAGCATGTCTTTGTAGTCATGAAACTTCTTAATGCTGTGACACATCTGTGATTGTGTGCATCAATCATAGTGGCGGAAAGCCATATTCCTCCTTAAGGGGAGATGCTATAGAGCAGGTAATGAGATGAGTGTTGCCATGTGTCTGTTATTGTGCAACCTTCCCATAGTTTAAATTCCCTTCCCGGCTATTCCCGTTCTTTCCATTCCCCTTCTTCTTTTCTACCCTTTTAGGAACATGTCTTCTCTTGTTCCTTTGTTAAGCCATTCATTAAGCACTCTCTTTCTTGGGGTCTTACTATTCCTAAAAATAGTATTCAGCTCTTTTTTTTTTTCATTTTAAGGGTGTAACAAATAAGCATCTTAACAGGGAAATAAGAAGGTGTCTGGGGGATAAAAAGAGGAACTTAGACTATAAACATATCAGGATAGTTACATATATGCAAGATATTTTTTGCTTTCTGTAGTCTTGTTCTTGGTTTAACAGTGACTCATTTTTTACCTATTGGATGCCTATTAGGCTTACCTATCTTTTCATCTTTCTGAAGACAGACACATTTTGTAGTGTGGTCCATGTTCAAGCTCCCCTTTCCAAGAGAATCTTCAGCAAGACAGCTCCTCCTCTTACAGTATCTGGTCCTGAAGGTAAATTTAAAGTGAAACAACAGGAAAAGAAATTGTTTTGAGCCATTTTATTTGAACCTTTTGCCATTTTCTTTATTTATTCAATCACTTGCGTATGGTTCAGGATACTTATTTATATACTAGAGGTCTGGTGCACGAAATTTATGCACAGGAAGGGGGGGGGGTCCCCTCAGCCCAGCCTGCACCCTCTCCAATCCGGGACCCTCCGGCAGATGTCTGACTGCTGGTTTAGGCCCAATACCACAGGGCAGTCAGACATCCCTCTCACAATCTGGGACCACTGGCTCCTAACCCCTCACCTGTCTGCCTGCCTGATCACCCCAACACCTCTGCCTGCTTGCCTGATTGCCCCTAACTGCCCTCCCCTGCTGGCCTGATCTCCTCTAACTGCTCCCCACTGCCAGCCTGATCTCTCCTAACCACCTCTGCCTCGGCCCCCTCCACAATGGTTTTGTCCGGAAGGAAGGCAGGATGACCGGAAGATATCCCATCAACCTGATCTAATTAGCATTTTACCCTTCTATTAGTATAGATAGTTATCACCATATTTATTAAGAACTTTTAAACAAAAAAGCTGGTATTGGTACTTTTGAGGATTTCACAATACTAAGTAAAATAAAGGCTTGGGAAGTTTTTTATGTATTAGACCAGAGGCCCAATGCATGGATTCGTGCACTGGTGGGGTCCCTCAGCCTGGCTTGCACTCTCTCACAACCCAGGTCCCCTTAGGGATTTTGGGTTGCCAGTTTCAGCCTGCTCCCCAAGCTGAAGGCCAAACTGAGGGACCCCACCAGTGCATGAATCCATGTAGCTCCGGGCTGGTTTCGGCTCAATCCCCGCAGGCCAGGCTGAGGGACCCCACTAGTGCGGGCTGGTTTTGGCTTGATCCCTGCAGGCCAGGCCCACAGACACTAATATGCATATAAGATCTTTGGTTAATCAATTCCCGCCCTTCTCCCTCCCACTTTCCCTCTGAGATTCTGATGAATCTCAGAAAGTCTGTTCTATGTTTCTATGCCTGTGCATTGAGCATCTGTCCCCTGGTGGTCTGTGTGTGTCAAAGCTACCGGTTGAACGGTCAAATGATTAAACGGTCGCTTAGGCATGCATATCCCTTTGTCCTAGAGAACTATATTTTTTTTTCCAAAACTGAGGAATAATATTTCTGTGCTTACTTACATCAACTAGAAAATAAAAAAAATATTTCATATATTCATATTTTCAATGCTACAACTTCATAATTAATGTGTGCATCTCCTTCTCCCCTCTTTTGTGTCTCTCTCATATGTGTGTGTGTGTGTGTGTGTGTGTGTGTGTGTGTGTGAAGGTATATGTGGTAGCTGTGTGTCTCTTCTCCCTCTCATTTACCCCCCTCCCTTCTTTGTCTTTCTTTCAGAATAGACTTGGGTTCTTCAGTATATTCTTTGCCTGAAAAGTAGTCAAGTTAGAAGTTAGGATAAAGGTTAACTCAATAGGCTTAGCATACTGTACTGTAAATTCAAATCTGTCCCTGCCAAGATACAAATATTCAGATTATCTCTGGAACATGATCTGATTTACTGTGTAAAAATTTAAACCTTAAAAGTAAAATCCTCCAGGTAGTGCATTTTGTTGAGCTCTGACCTGGTTATTGATGAAAGTTTAAGGAAGTTTAAAAACAAGAAAGGCAAAAAGACAAATACTGTATGATTCCACTTTATGAGGTACCTAAAATAGTCACATTTATTGAGTCAGAAAGTAGAATGGTGATTGCCAAAGGCATGGGGGTGAAATGGTTTTTTAATGTGTTTTTTTTTAAAAAAAATTATAAATAAATAAATGAACATTGATCTGTAAGAAATACTTTGTTTATTTAAAGTATAGTCATTTGTTAGAATGTGACATGAATACATCTTAATCAGCTTTATTTTTCTGAAATTCAGCCATGCCTTTTCAGTCTCTAAAGCAAGGTATTATAAACTTTTACATTGCAATTAGAAATAAGGTTTGAAATTACAATCCCAGTGGGGGAAGTATGACAATTTTTTACATAGGTTCCTGATTAATACAATGGAAATGGAAGCTCAGGACCCCAAATTGCAGGTAAATCATTGCTATGTGATACAGCACAAGAAAAGAAGCTCCCAGTGGGGTGATGGGAGAAGGGAAATACGCATATTCAATGTGGTAGTGGTGAAAAAATAGACAAATAGATAAATGGAACAGAATAGAGAGCCCAGAAATAGACCCGCATTAAATATAGTGGCAAAGTAGCAAATGCAATAAAATGGAGCAGAGATAATCCCTTCAACAGATAGTGCTAGAAACCATATGCAAGAATAATGACACAGGTGTTATATTAATAAAAAATTAACTCAAAATGGATCATGTGTAAAGTACAAACTCTAAAATCCTAGAATATAACATAGGAGAAAACCTAGATGGCTTTGGGTGTGATGATGACTTTTTATATATAACTCAAGGCCTGGTGCACAAAATCTGTGCACTCGAGAAGGGGTCCCTTAGCCCAGCTTGCGCCCTCTCACAGTCCGGGAGCCTCCGTGGGATGTCCGACTGATGGCTTAGGTGAAGCGGGCCTAAGTTGTCAGTTTGACATCCTTAGCACTGCCACGGAGGCGGGAGGGGCTCCCGCCACTGCTTCTGCACTCACCAGCCGTGAGCTTGGCTTCTGGCTGAGTCGTGCTCTTCCTGTGGAAGCGCACTGAACATGGGGGGGGGGGGGGGGGGGACAGCTCCTGCATTGAGCATCTGCCCCCTGGTGGTTAGTGCATGTCATAGTGACCAGTCCTTTCCGCTGTTGGGCTGAAACTGACTCTTCAACATCCCCTGAGGGGTCCCACATTGTGAGAGGGCACAGGCTAGGCTGAGAGACCCCACCAGTGCACGATCCGGCCCAGGGAGGGATGCGGGAGGTTGACTAGCCAGAGAGGGACTGCGAGAGGGCTCCAGGGTGTGTCTGACCCGTCTCACTCAGTCCCAATCGGCCAGACCCCAGCACCAAGGTAACCTACCGGTCGAGTGTCTGCCCCCTGGTGGCCAGTGCACATCATAGCGACTGATCGACTGCCCCTGGTGGTCAGTGTACATCATAGAGAGTGGTTGAGCATTATTATCATATCATTAGCATATTATGCTTTTATTGGTTGAACAGATGACCAGACGACCAGACACAGCATATTAGGCTTTTATTATATAGGATATCAAATACATGATCCGTGACTAACACAATCGATGAGCTGGACTTCATTAAAATTAAAAATTGATGTTCCATGAAAGACAGTAGCAATATAATTAGAAGACAGCCCACAGACTAGGAAAAAATATTTGCAAAAGAAACATCTTATAAGGGGATGCTATCCAAAATATACAAAGTACCCTTAAAACTCAACAATATACATATACCTCAGTGTAGAAATGTAACAGGTGTTAACAGACACCTAACCAAAGAAGATATACAGATTGGTAAATAACATGTGAAAATATCTTTCACATTGTATTTAATCATGAAAAGGTAAATTAAAACAATGAAATACCCCTGTGTACCTATTAAAATGGCCAAAATCTGGAACACAAATAATATTCAATTTTGGAGAAGATTAGAGCAACAGGAACATGGTTTATTGATGGTGTGAAAATATCGCAGCCACTTTGGAAGACAATTTGATAGTTTCTTACAAAACTGAACATACTCATACCATACTATTCAGCCATCACACCCCTTGGTATTTTACCAGAAGAGCTGAAAACTTATGTTCTTTCACAAACATGCACATAAATATTTATTGCTGCTTTATTCATAATTGCCAAAACTTGGAAACAACCACAATATGTTTCAGTGGGTGAATTGATAAATGGTGTTTCTTCCAGACATTGGAATATTATTTAGTGCTAAAAATAAATGAACTATCAATCCATGAACATACATGGAAGAAACTAAAATTCATATTACTAGGTAAAAGAAGTCATTAAGTTGAAAGGCTACATACTGTGTGATTCCAAATATATGATATTTTGGAAATATTAAACTATGAAGACAATGAAAAAAAAACTCTTGTTGCTTGCAGTAGTGTGTGTGTGTGAGTTGGGGGCTTGCGGGGAGGTGAATAGATAGAGCATAAAGGATTTTTAGGACAGTGAAAATTATGTGTATGTTATGATTATGATGGGTATGTCATACATTTGTCTAAAACCATAGGATACGTAACACCATGTGTGAAGCCCAAAGTAACTGTGGACTTCGGTCAATTATGATGTGTCCATGTAGGTTCATTCTAGGTAAAAAATGTATAATTCTTCATGTGTGGGGGCAGAGTTTACATGGAAAATCAATGCCTTATACAAGAGGGTAAAGATGTGCATAAAGTGGAACTTCAACTTTTAAGAAAAGTTGGTGAGAATGAATGTATCTTCACCAAAATTTGTAAATTAAGAGAAAAGGAAAGTTGAGGAAAACTATGCCTTCTGACCACACACTTCTCAAGGAAATACTCACAGGTGCCTCTTTTTGGCAGTCAGTGGTTGATTACAAACTTGGAATACCCTCAGAATGGAAGTATTCTAGACATGGGCAAGTAAAAATTAATGGGCGCATTACTTTCTTTTTGCTTCTACAACAAGTTACCATACATTTAGTGAAAAAATAACAAACAATTTTACTACTTTAAAGTTCTGTATTTCAGAAGTGTAACATGTGTCTCACTGGCTAAAATCAAGGTGTCAGCAAGGCCACATTTCTTCCTGTTTGTGGCTCTAGGGTGAATCCGTTCCTTTGCCTTCTCCAGCTTCTAATGCTGCCTAGGTCCTTGGCTTATGGCTTCTTTTATTTCAAAGTCAGCAATGGCTAGCCAATGTTTTTTTACATCTGAATCCTTGACAATGACTCCCATTTTTCCATATTTAAAGGACCCTGATGGTTATATTGTAGGTGACCACATAATCCAGGATAATCTTCCTGTTTTAAAGTCAATTGATTACTAACTTTAATTCCATCGGCTCCCTTGATTCCTCTTTGTCATGTAATCTAACATGTTGGTAGGGATTATGAGGTGGACACGTCTGAGACCATTAATTCATCCTTTCACAATGGCTGATGCTGAGAGTCTAACTGACTTTAGAGATAATGAGTTGAAATGATGTTAATTTTTTACACTGCACTAAAGGAATAAAGAAGGCTGGCTTTATCATGGAGAGTTCAGATGTGTCCTTTAGGTCTAAGAGTAAGAGTACAGGAAAACGAGATGATAATGAGAGAGTATGTGCATAATGAACCAATGTGTCCTGGCCTGCTAGACAAGGATAAGGCTGATAGACTGGAAGGGGGTGAGTGTGAGTTGGGAAATGTGTGAAAAAGGAACTGATGGAATCTGTGAGATGTAAAAGTAGCAATGACTTATTTAAGGAAGTGAAAGAGCCAGAAAGATAATATTCCAAGAGTAGGATACTTAAATTTAAGATATCAGTAGTAGACTAGTTCAAACTGATGACAACTTCCAGGACAAAATCATGGTTAACAAGCAGTTAGTGAACATTGGGAATAATGGTGATTGAAATGGAGAAGTTCAAAAACTAGTAAAGTTATGGTGTTGGACGGACCATTCATATGCACCCTCAACGTTGCCTAGGATGACACTGATAATAATTCCTCCATCATTGAGAGGAAGCTGTCAAGAAAGTAGTTGAATATGGAGGTAGTTGTAGTTGAAGTGCAAATAGACAACTTGAGGAAAAAAAAGACAAGCAGGAATTTGTTCTTGATATAGAAGACAAGTGATCTGGAATCAGCTTGATATAAAGCTTCCCCCACCTCCTGGCCCTGAAACATGTACCAGGACGAGAAAAAGGAGACTGTCCTGAAGAAAGCTGCAGAGGAAGTTGAGAGCTTTGGATTGAGTTAGGTTTCATTTTATTTACTTTTGTAGTGAAGATACAGGGACGTCTGTTACCATAGAACAACATTTGAAAACGCCCAAAGGAAAACTTTGAAAAGAAGGGCTGCATTAGAAGTTTTATTGGGCCAGAGAGACGAATTGTAGGGCAGTATTCCATGCCGGTGACAACACAGAGGAGTGAAAAGACCCTAAGCTATTTCCCTTTTAAGTGATGACAAAGGATAGAAGTGATGTTTTCAAAAAGAACAGTGTGGTAAATTTGCCATAGCATGAATCAAAACCGAGGCCCCATGGGTAGTAGGAAGCTGATCAAGTTAATAGTCAATGAAATCTTTAGTGGATGCTACAGAAAGTGCAGGAGTAAGTCTCAAATAGTCAGATGTGTCATCTATAGGGACTTTTCTATAATTACCTTGTATTGTTAGAAGGAAGAAAGGGAGGGGAGGAGAGGGGAGAGTGGGGGAGGGGAGGGAGGCAGGGAGAAAGGAAAGGAGGGAGGGTAATATAGAAAAGAAAACACAAAACATTAACTTATTTCCTAGTGTTATAATGACAGTGAATTTACCCCAGAATGCTTTCAACACAGCCCCTGATGTTATCCTTTATTTCTACAGGAAGGCATTAAAAAGCAAAAACTGTGATAGTTTTGTATTTAAATACTAAAATGGGAGCCTTTAGTTGGGTTAATCTAGCATTAAACTAAATTAAGCACCTACTCAACTGGGCCCATCAGCATATATATAATGCTTTCATCTCTCCAGATCTCCCTTTTAAAATTGGCATTCTTTCTGGTTTTTCTAAGCGAGTATTTGTTCACATGAAGCAATAAGAATGTGACTGAGTGAAGAAAAGAAAGACTCACAATAAAAACATCAGCGAGAAACCTGCTTGGGAAAATGGCATTAATCAATGGGTGTATGTCTCTCTTTGTAGTTACAGTCTATCACTCCTAATAGGATCTCTATGCCTTCACTACAATGAGAGAGAGAGGTAAGCTTTCACAACCCCTGCCAATGTGAATAATGAATTGTAATTTCTTCTGATCACATTAACACACCAGGAAAGGTGAATAGAGCAAGGGAAGAATTTAAAAAAATGATTTAGATCAGATTTGGAAGGGAAATTTGAAGTTATCAGGACTGTTTAATATGTTCTGCACACAATGGATATTTTAAAATTATTAATTAATAAGATGATAATTATATACCATTTAATATGTGATATCTATATATATAAAATCCCAGTGACTGGAATGACCGGAATGACCAGAATGACCGGTAGCTATGATGCGCACTGTGGCGGCCAACTAGCCTGATTCGGGCCCCCGATTGGCCCCCAACACCTTAATCGGGGGTGGGGCCAGCTGGCCAACCACCTGTGGTCCCTCACACCTGCCAGCCCGGCCCAATGGGCCCCCATCGGGGCTGGTAGGCTGGACCCCACCTGTGCATGATTTTGTGTACTGGGCCTCTAGTATATGTGTGTATGTGTATAAGAGAGTATAGAAATATTAAACATTATTTTAGTTCTATATAGGAAGATTTAGCAGGAGGAGAGATAAATAGTATTATAAATTATTATGGGGGATGTAGTCAACTGAGACACTAAAATAGCTGAAGCATTAAATGAATATTTCCAAGTATATTTCCAAGGGAGAACATCTATGACTGCCAATTCTGTGTGAGGATCACTATGGCTAAGGTAATAAGTAAGAGGGAACACATTTTAAGTCTCTCTAATTTTCTAACTTGGTCTGTTAGTAGCATACAACAAAACTACCAAAATTTGATGAGGTTTAAATGCATTTCTCTTAACATTTCATGAATAATTGAAAATAAGCAACACTTAAATTTATAAGTCAACTTGCAAGAGTAGTCTTCACTAAATAAGCAGATTATTCAGAAAATAGTTTTCCCATTTTATGTGACCATGCCAATATTGGTCCCTAACAATGTAGTTATTGATCTGATTTTTTCAGTTCAGGGGCCTGGTTACAGTGGTCTTTTCTTATTCCCCTGCCTGTATCTTATTGTAAATAGTGACATTTATAATGTTATATAAAACAAAAGGATAATCTGCCCTGTAATTTTAAGGTATTTTTTTTTCTGCTTGCAAATATGTGGCTAGATTGTTTGAATTAATATTCTCTCTTTAGTTGGTATGACAAAATTTAAAAAAATGAAATGGCATCATTAAAATTACCACTACTAAAACACAGCTTGGGGTGGTTCAGAAACTGTTCAATAAACTGGAAAAGATAATGTAATAAATGAATTCATCAGAAAGCTTAAATTGTCTAACCCTCATAACCTTGGTTATAGGTATATGTATATTAATTATAGATGTTAATTGTTATTTTAAGAATTATTATTTGTAGATTAATATTTGTATTTTTTATTTCAGTACTTAAATTTTACTTTTGTAAAATCAAAGGACAATGTTAAAAATGGAGTATGATATGGAAAATCACTTTTAAGATGATTAGAACTATAGAGTAATAGCCATTCATTGATGGTTAGTATTTTACTTATGAAGGCATGTAATGCATATATGATGTTGAGCATCATTTTCCGTACCTATTAGGGAAGAACTGATTAACTGTAGTCTTGGGAAGTATATAGTCTTTTTTAAAAAGACAAAGCATAGCCCAGCTGGCATGACTCAGTAAATGAGCGTCAACCTAGGAACCAGGAGGCCATGGTTCAAAACCCAGTCAGGGCACAAGCCTAGGGTGTGGGGCATGCACAAGGCAGCCAATCAATGGTTCTCTCTCAGCATTGATATTTCTATCTCTCTCTCCCTCTACCTTCCTCTCTGAGCTCAATAAAAATGTCCTTTAAAAAAAGGCAAAGCATACACACATAAAGGAGGGAGAAGAGTATCAGCTGAAGAAGTGTGTAGTAAAACCTTGTAAACTCAGCTTTCACAGACTGAAAGTGAAGGAAGGGGTCAAGCATCCCAGGGCCTATTCTGAACATGTTCTAAATTTGCTTCTTGGTTATCACCAAAAGAAAATCTTAAAAAAAGAAATCTTGCAAGCAGAGGGGAACAAAATTAGCGAATACGTAGGATGTAGGATTAAGCAAAATGTATGTGCGGTTGGTAAGGAGTCTTTTTATATGTATGGCAGAAAAACCATCTTAGCAAAATGTCTTTCAAGCTACACTGTAGGTAATAGAAGATGTGAAACTGGATAAAAGATGAGAAATCAAGATTAGATGAGCCCTCATTGGATGTGAGTAAAGAGAATGAAAACCAGAAACCAAAGCTGAGTTGGGGCGGGGGGGGGGGGGGGTGGGGACCAATTTTGTGGTCAGGAAAGGAACACAGCATAACACCCTTCACAGGACCAATCACAATTCATCATTACCATGTACAGTAACACATACCAGAAAGTCTCCCGGAGGTACTGAAGACTCAGCAATGAGGAGAATATCCTTGCTTTTGAGGCAGTTACTATCTAGTGAGCCACATAATAGGAACAATCACAGAATCTACACCTAAAGGCTATGAGGGAACAGACAGATCAAAGTGTCGCTTTCTGTCTTGGATAATGAGAGAAGACCTCATTGAACAGTTGACTTTTGAGTTCAGTCTGAAAGGATGAATATTGACTTGAAAATCAGAAACAATAGGGAGTGGGCTTCCAAGCCTGAGGACTAGCAGGTAGAAATATATGTGAAAACAGACTGCAAATTCTTATTGGAAAGCAGAGCTAACTGGAACTGCAGTCAGGAAGCTCACTAAGCAATCTTACGAAGTGAGTTTGGCACAGAGCAGGGATGGATCGTGAAAGGCTTTGCTTGGGTTTTACCTTAAGATGTTGAGGAACTCTGGAGGATTCAAGCATTTTTAAACTGTTTGTCAGGGAGGAAAAAAACCCATAAACCTGATTAATGATGCTTTGGACTATCATTTCAGCACTTGTGTAGAGGATGAGTTACAAGTGAAGACCTGAGTTCTAGAGTCTGATTTGCTGCTCATTAATAAGCAGTGCTCAATAGGATCTGCTTAAATCATTGGCAGTGGAGAAACAGAGAAAGTATCAACCATTTATCCTGCCTCTATTGTATGAACAGTTTTTTGTTTTATGTAGGGAAAGTTACTGTTTAAGAGATAATTTCCAACAGATGCAAAAGAAATAATAAAATTAGAAATATCACCACTATGCAATCTACAATAAAATAATAGATCCAGGTGATGATCATCAATGGATGCAGTAATCAGATGGATATTGATAGGGAATTTCATAAGATGTGTCTCAGGTTGTTATCATTTGAACCTGAAAGTGAGTCTCAGCATGACTCAAAGTGGGGCAGTTGTATTTTGTGTACCTCAATGCTATACGATAGGAAATGTTCAGCGTCACATGTGACCTATTCTTCCATAAAAAATTGGTCTTATAATTTATCAAGACTTTCTATCTAATTACGGGTTTATAGGAAATACCACGGCTACTGGGAAAAGCCACAATCCCAAGAATCAAAGCGGTGTCAAGAAAAGAGAGATGGAGTTCAGGTGGTAGAAGAGTATTAGAAAGAGATGTCAGATACACAACAATCCAGTGCTAGTTGTGGAATTTGGGTTGAGATTTGAAGAAAACACCATTTAAAAAAAAAGGAGCTCTTTGAAACAATCAGAAAAATTTAAATTTAGAGCCAGTATTAGATTTTATTTAGGATTTATTATTAATTTAATTGAGTAGGTTATTTAAAAAACTATTATTAATTTGATGTATTTATAAATGGAAAGATATAAAGACGGGTTTTATTTAAACTTCAAAGGAAGATAAGTAAAAACTCTGTGAGTGACTGGCCAGCGTGGCTCAGTAGTTGAGTATCGACCTATGAACCATGAGGTCACAGTTTAATTCCTGGTCAGAGCACATGCTTGGGTTGTAGCTAAATCCCTAGTGTAGTGTAGGGCATGCAGGAGGCAGCTAGTCAATGATTCTTTTTCTTCTCTCCTTCTTCCTCTCTCCCTCTCCTTCAGCTCTGAAATCGATTAAAGCAAAACAAAACAAACAACTCTGTGGGAGAAGGAAAAATTAGCTTGAGAATATGTCTTAATACCCAAAGCTGGGCATTGGCTAGAGGTCCTCATTGGTGATCATAGTGAGAAGAATTTTAGAAGAATGATCATGGAGAGAAGAGATTGGAAAGCTATAGAAAAAAGGATTTATGATGGGACTGGAAAATAAGAGTTCTTTCTATTTTTAAATAAGAATGGCTAGGAGAGTTTATTTTTTAAAATAATGTTTACTTTGTGTTTGCTACTTTACTTGTTGGTAGAGAAATGTAATAGAAGTCAGATATGTAAGCAGTGTGTCATTGGTGCAGAGGCATAGTTACTACAAAGCTAACGAAACTGAGCTGCTCACTAACAGGGCTCCTGCTGGCACATATCTTTTTTAAGGCCCTAGGTAGGATGCTCGTAATGTGTGTGCATGAACATAGGATTTTATAAAAGTGGGAAAAGTAAGATGTTGGCTTTACTATTCCAACTTCCATCAATGGCTGCCTAGGAGGGGAGTCCCTCAGGCCGGCCTGTGCCCTCTTGCAGTCTGGGTCCCACCTGCTTGCTTGCTCTTTACTCCACTGCTTGCTGCTCCTTAGTGCTACTGCGGAGGCTGGAGAGGCTCCTGCCACCGCTGCTGAGCTTTTCAGCTTCTGGCTGAGTGGTGCTCCCCCTGTGGGAGTGCACTGAGCAACAGAGGGCAGCTCCTGCATTGAGCATCTGCTCCCTGGTGGTCAGCGTGCATCATAGCCACCAGTCATTCCTGTTTTCCTCTATAATGGTTGCTTAGGCTTTTATTATATTGATTCTATATGTAGAAGTTGAATTAGTAAAGCCAACATCTTACTTTTCCCACTTTAAAAAAATCCTATGGTCATGTTTTCACCTGGTAAAACTATTGGGTAAAAGGTGTGTATTGTTCAATATAGGAAAACTTCTTCTATACATGAGGAGCTATAAACATTTATGTTTGTAATATTCAAAGTTTGTGATGTGCAAACACAGAGACTCCAATCAATTATATTTTCACATAAACAACTTAAATATGAATATTTATGCTTCATTATTCAAACAGAAATATAACTATTGCTTTTTTTGCATGTGTTTTTTAATACTATTTATTTAAATATTTTTGAAGTAACTCTAGATGGATTTTATTAGTTTGTTATTTTTTTAAAGAACAAGGCTCTGTATAATGCTTAATGCAGGATTCAGAATTTTATTTAAGTTTGTCATTTGAACTAGAAGTAAAGCTGTATTTCAATGAAATTTATCCCCTTATCTTTTTCATTGCATATTTAGCAGCAGTGTAGACATAATTGCAAAAGTAATTGGCTACTATCATTATTATTGGTAGCATACGTCAAAGTTGAGAATTATTCATTTAATCTCATCCGTGTAGATCTCCCACATTTGACCCACAATCTTTCCATGGAAATCTAATTGACAGTCATTTTTTATGGTGAAATCAAGGAAAACCACATAGAAAGATATGTGTTGAGTTTAAATCCTTAACCAGATATCTAATTCTCATGTGACTGGGGAGAAAAATCATTTGTTAAATTGTAGAATATGATAGCTAAATGCTTTTATGTTCTATAATAATTAATATGAACTAGTTTGGGGGTGTTTTTGTTCACTATCAGAATGAAAATATAACAAAAATCAAATTTCCCCCATGAATCAAAAATTTTCTATGTGATCTGTGATTAGTATGCTTTAGAGCAGCGGTTCTAAACCTGTGGGTCGCGACCCCTTTGGGGGTCAAATGACCCTTTCACAGGGGTCGCCTAAATACATCCTGCATTTCAGATATTTACATTACGATTCATAACAGTAGCAACATTACAGTTATGAAGTAGCAACGAAAATAATTTTATGGTTGGGGGTCACCACAACATGAGGAACTGTATTAAAGGGTCGCGGCATTAGGAAGGTTGAGAACCACTGCTTTAGAGGGAGTGCCAAAGCAATATATTATTCCCGGTTAGCTTTCATTCTCAGTGTTATTTCAGTATTTTCACATCTTTGATATTAAGACATTGACATCATGAGTGAGCAGATTTCAATGATAGCATCTTACCTGAACTTTAGAAACAGTAAAATAATTAACAATAAAATGACATAATTGCAGGCCCAAGTTCATATCTTAATCCTGTGATCATGAAACTCTTCAGTATAATATAATATAGGTTACAGGTTTAAGCTATAGTTAAATTATCTTTAGGAGTCAAAACGGAGAAAGAATAGTCTCTCATCTTTTAAACACCAGCATTCTCAATTTGACCTAGAAATTATAGGAATTTTCTTCTTTATATGACTAGCTGTCCACAGCTGAACACAGAGAACAATTACACACTGCTTTAGATTAAATTTTATTAATCCTATCTGCTGAAATATAACTGTAATTATCCTGAGATATACCGATGGTTAAACTACTAAAATATGTATCTGCAATGTATTAAAATAGGTGGTTTTTAAAATAAGGAAGTTAAATAGAAGTATAACTTTCAAGTGATGTGAGAATCCAAGATAAAGTAACCATACAAAGTGTTTCAACTCTTTCATAAGCATTTCGGTGTGTACTACCATGCTCTCCTTCCCCCAAGTGCTGTGATTAATAAAAAAGATTAAACCCATAGAAACAAAAAAAAAATTTTAAAAGTACTTAATTTGCTCAGTTTTATTCCTCTCATATGCCTCTTATTCCCTAGTATTTCTTCCTCCAATTCAAATGGTCTGAGAGAAATGGATGGTCCTCAGGAATGACAAAGTAAAATAAACAGCTGCTAGCAGGCCATTTTCAAAATTAGACCTGAACAAAAATGTTTCTTTTGTTTGTTTCCATATGAATACTCTAGATGAGCAGTTACTATGTGTTTACCAGCCAGTGCCTTCTATAACATAACACATTCAAGACATAGTTACCAAAAAACAGATGTTTGTGAATACTTGGTGAGAGACATGCATGCGCAGTATTCCTTCTATAAACAGGCTGAATTCAGCTTCCTATACAATAACCTCAGTCCTGCATGGATTTATTTTCTTCCTCTACAGTCCATAATGTCACTAAATAATTACAATGTTCTATTTTTAAATTTTACAATATCTTCTTGGTAGTTACATTTATCATTTTTTAAAATTCATTATATTTGGGAGGTGGGAGATTCACTTTAAAGAACATGAGATTTTATCTTAAGCTATTGTAGAAAGTTTTAGTGATTTGTGGCCATATTGGTATCTATTAGCTAAGCTTAATTTGAACCTAAACTAACAAGCATTTATTTCACAAAGGGAATAACATTGCTCTGTTTGCATCAGGATTAGAGAAGTGTTTTGGTAGATAGACAATTATGTTGCAAGTAAGCTGCATTGAATGTCTCTTTAATTACAGTAGTTAAAATGGATTTCTAATCATTAATCCTTGATCATGCTCGTATTTCCAACACAGTTTTTTTTTCCAATGACATCTTTTTTTCCTTTTTTTGTAATGAGTAAAAAGATGATTTAAATTTAAAAGTTTTCTATGCAAATAGATTTCTTCATAATTCTTTCTGCTGTTATCTGCCCAGAACAAACATACTATATTACATGAGATTTACACTTTAAATGGCTTGTTCTTGGTGCAACTCTAAATGTTACTTATTTTGTCAGCAGTGATCAGGTTTGTATTTGCAAACAGTCTATGAGCCTTTTCAAAGCCATTTCTGGAATACAAACAACTTGGCAAACCACCTGCTTCCTTGTGAACTTGTGTGTGTATGTGTGTTTGTGTGTGTGCATGTGAATGTTTTAAACTTGAACAAGTTCACTCACAACATTAGCATTAGTAAATAGATATTAAATGAGATTTCATACCCTATTCGACTGCTTGTTAAATGCATTAGGAACCCTTGCTACATCTTTGTTAGAAAATTCTACCTTCTGTCTAACCTAAGTCCTTCAGATTATGCTAGTAGTTGATTTGTTTTCTCTAGTTATTTTCTCAGAGAGAGTCACCATGCTTCTTGCATGTAATTATTAAATCACTTTACTGTTATCTTTTAAAAGCCCTGTGTTGACCATGAGGCATCCATCTTAGCAGATAAGTGCCTTCCTGGGGTTCCCATCGAATAAATCTTTCTTCTTGGGGTTCACATTGGAAATAGTACTATTTAATTTATCTAAAAAGGAAACCCTGGTTTGACTCAGATACATCGGCCTGCGGACTGAAGGGTTCCGGGTTTGATTCCAGACAAGGGGACATGCCAGGGTGAAGGACTTGATCCCCAGTAGGAGCTGTGCAGGAGTCAGCTGATTAAAAATTCCCTCTCATTATTGATGTCTCTCCCTCTCCTTCTCCCTTCCTCTCTGAAATCAATTAAAAAATATACATATTTAAAAAAAAGAAAAATGAGACTTCTTTTTAATACCTTTTTCATCCCAATAAACATTCTAGGATGAATTGTGTGAAACGTGTTTGCGTTTCTTTTGATCTCAATCTTATAATGCATTTATTGGAATAACTTGCAAAAGGATAGATATTATTGTAACAACTGCTAGTCTTAAGTCAAGAATATTCCACGTGTAGTTGTCACATTGCTTTGCATACCCTCATTACCTTATCACACACAAAAAAATGGTGTGGTTTAATGATTATAGTCAGGGTTGGGCAAACTTTTTGACTCAAGGGCCACAATGGGTTCTTAAACTGGACCGGAGGGCCAGAACAAAAGTATGGATGGAGTGTTTGTGTGAACTAATATAAATTCAAAGTAAACATCATTACATAAAAGGGTACGGTCTTTTTTTTTTTTTTTTTTTTTTAGTTTTATTCATTTCAAACGGGCCGGATCGGCCCGTGGGCCGTAGTTTGCCCACTGCTGTTATAGAGTGACTGAAAGGATAGCAGGCATGAGCATATTATTTATTCTGCCATCGTGAGTATATTCTTTATTCTTCTCTTGCCTGGATATGATAGCCATAATAAGTATGAAGCTACAGTTCCTGGGCCTTTCTTGAGTGGGCTTAGAAACAAACAAACAAGCAAACAAAAAAGTATCATTACCTGTCTTCTTCAAAGATGTATTGTGATAAAGTTTAGGATACATTGAAAATGCTGAGGTGACATACATACTAAATTATTAATAACAACAACCAGAAGGCAATAATTATAATATGTGTACATTCCAGTAGACTTTGTTCTAATAACCATTTTTGCCTATCTATAAAATATTTACTCTTTCTACATTTTTATAGCAGTATAGTATTACTAGGGGCCAGTGCACGAATTCATGTTCTTTGAAAGGAACTGTGGGCCGAGGCTACAGTGGGCACAGGGGTGGGTCTTGGCCCATCCTCCTCACTCCCGCCTGGCCCCTCCTGCTGCAGCCACCATTCCCCTGTCTGCCAGCAGCCCCACTCCCCCCACCACCTCTGCTCCCACATGCTGATGATGCTGGCCCTGCTCACACCCTCTGATGGTGCAGAGTGATTGGGGCCGGTGCCAGCAGTGGGTGCGAGCGGGGCGGTCCTGATAGCAGGTGCGAGAGGCAGCTGCCGGCCCTGATCGCCCCTCAGTAGTAGGGTGAGATGGAGAAGCCTTGCAGGGCGATGGGGGCTGGCAGCCACCGCTTGCACCCGCTGATAGCGCTGAGCAATGGGACTGGCACTTGGCGCCGGCAGCAGATGTGAGCGTTGGGGGGGAGGGGAGGACCGTGGTGTGTGGGAGCAAACAAATTTCAGTAACCACCAGAGGCTCGACCCGATGACAGGGACCGGCACCATGTCTTGGTCTGGTGCCCCCACTCACCTGCTCCACCATCCATCTGTGGCTGACGCCTGCCATATTCCACGCATGCCCCCTGGTGGCCATTACACGTCATAGTGACCTGTTGTTTGGTTGTTCTGCTGTTTTGTCTATTTGCATATTAGAGTTTTATATATGTAGATTACCATTGTGATTATATGCATGTTTGTCATGTCACTTTTAAGTAAATAAACAGTGCAGGATAAGCTCATTGTTTTGGGGACTCTTTTAGTCTACAAATATTTACTGAAGTTAAAAATGTGCAAGGTATTGTGTTACACATAATAAAGGAAAGAGAAATGAATTTTCCTGGAACATTCAGAGCTTTGGAGATAGAATGAGACTGACAGTACAATTTTGCTAATATGGCTTCTGCATGCCAAACTAGTGTTGTTATTTGTAATTCTACCAAAGCCCAGCACAAAGAGCATTATAATCTTCATTTTGTAGGCTAGGAAATTGCCCGAAGTCATACTGCTGATCAGGTGAGTGAACAGCTTAGGGAATAAGAAAGCCTATTGTCTTTTTACTATAGCATGTGATATTCCTTCATATAAATAACCAATTTCATATAGAGAGCACAAGATCCATAATAATTTTATAGCACAAAAATGCATAAACTTTAAGAATTAACTCATAAATATTTTATTTGTTCTTAGAACATTCTGATTATATTAGCCTTAATAAAATTTAACTTTCTAATCATCATCTATCTGTTTTACCCACTCCATCAAATTCTTTTTTTTTATGAACAATTTTTATGTTTGTATTATCTTATGTAACTTTTGAGAACAATTAAATTGTTTGTCCCTAATCTAAGACCATAACCTGGCATGCTCAATCAGTGCTGAATACATTAATGATTGGATTAATTTTGGTGTGAGAACCAGCTCTCAACTCTTTATGCACTGTCATCATATCCATCATATTGGTAGTTTGAAATGAGCCAGGTGGGAGTATTTACACTATAAAAATTAACAGACATTACCAAACCTGGACTTCTTTTTCAGAGAGAGATTGCACAATACTGGTTTATACACCATGCTTAGTGGGCAGAATCAAGGGATGCTAAATATCTACAATTCTCAGGACAGTTTCTCATAAGACAGTTTTGCCCTATTTTTTAATTATGTCATCTTAAACCTATCTCCATTTGCCATAAAAGGAAAATTTAATTTTTGCATGGTTTTAAAACTTGGATTTCCCAAGAATTCAACTTTCATGTAAGCTCATAAAGATAATTTTGCACAATCACCTTTTTAGAAAATCTCTTCTCTGAGGGTAATGACATTTATGGTACTTGTGTCCCACCAGACCCCATGTCAATTTTTGTTTACAACTTATTTCTGTATAGGATTAGGCAGCTGAGGACTTCTGCTATGTTTTATGTGCAGTTGTCCAGAACATTTATATAATCAAATATATATGCCATTTTCTCATGAAAAACTTTCATTTTTTTCCTTTATAGCTGAATCAATGCATTACATTGATTTTTTTTTAAGTCAAGTGTACATAGGTGGTTACATTATCTGTGAACTCTGTTTTTACATATTAAAGGAGCACTTTATTCTTTTAATTTTACAAAGAAAGTGTGACCTGACCAAGGTCACAGAACTCACTGACATTCCAGTCTATGCTAATTTATCTATTTTCCATTCACTTTCACTAGCCAAACACTTCATATAGTCAACCTAATTTTTAATAATAAATGCATACCACTTGTGAAAATGCAATGTAGTTCTCATTTAAACCTAACAGAGACCTTGGTAAAGTTCTACTGAAGTTCAGCAATATAATTTCATTTAAATCATGCCACCTTCTCTGTTTCAATGACATAGAATCTGTTTATTACTTGCCAAGCCCAGTCATGATGCTGCTACATTTAGACTTTTATTACATTTTTATGGTACCCAGAAATATATCCAGAATTTACTTCAAATTAGATTTAAGCTTAATACACTTAGAAAGCCAATAGCTTTGAGTAGAAATGGCTGGCTCATGTAACCACCTAGACATAAATCACTTACCTGAATACTTTAGATAATATGACTGTTGCATATTAACCTGACTTTTAACTTCAACTTTTATCTGTGTGGTCAGACTCAACAAAAGTAATGAAAACCCCTTTTTCTTCCCTGCCTCCACTCCCTTAAGCCGCTGTGTCAGCTAAAAGCAAGTGAAAACAATGTATAGCAGATGCATAGCAGAGGAATTAAATGCTATTGCTGAAACATTAGCAATGCACAATAAAGAAAACACATGGTTTGTATTCTAGGTCCCCATGGATAACTACCTATGAATATTACAGCAATGCTACCCTGAGCAAGATAATGAATCTTCTTCTAGTTTTCTCTCAGCATTGTGCTTTAATATATAGGTCCACTAAATTTGGGTTAAATTTAAGACTTCTGGTTGATTTTTTTTAAAGCTTGCTTTTGGATGTTGGCATGTGCAACGAGAAGATGTTGCCTGGAAATTTAACTTTAATTGAATAGTCATACTTTACAGTTGCTGATGAAGCTGATGTTCAGGTTTCAGAATTTAAAAGGTTCGACATTATAACCATATATGTAAGAATGCTTTACAAAATAATTTTGAGGGTTGAATTGGACTCTGTTGGGTTATGTTTATATCTCTATTTTAACAGATCCAATACTTTAAATGTAGATATTTTATTCTTTATGTAAAATGCAAATATTACATTTATAATGCTGTTTTTTCGTATTACCTGACATTATGTTAATGTAGTAAGTTGCCCTATTCGTTGCCTTGCTTTACTCCTCTTATGCTTTCTTCTTTTGTGCAACTTTGAGATATTTTATAATGTAGTCAATGCACTTTAAAAATATGCTTTTTTCCTCTTATCTATTTTTTTATTCACTTAGTTGTGTTCTTTTATATTACAAACCAGCTCACAATATTCCTCTTCCAAAGTCTTCAAGGACTTTCAGAACATTGAGAATATGCTAACATATAATAGGAATCTCCATCTGAAATGCTACTAATTCCAATTACAAATTGATTTTTCTCAATACCATTATATTCTAGGAGCTCTTCAAAAGATGTTCTTCTATTGGTCAAACTGTTAAAATATTGCTCTTTTACATGATTTAATTTTTTTAAGTTTCATATATGCGGTGAACTAGATTCCCCATCATCATTTTAATTTTGCAGGGAAGGGCTATATCCGTTTTTATGTCTGGCATGGTTGTTAACAACTGTTTTACATGGTTTATTTGGTTCTATAGTCACTCATTAAGACTATGCCTTTCCCCTTGATTCATATACTTATGCAAATTATAATTTACTATAGATCATGTTTTTAAAAAGTAGTTGAGAGAAACTGATAAGCAAAAGACAGGAAGGATATTATCGGCCCAGCTGGCATGGCTCAGTGGTTGAGTGTCAACCTATGAAACAGGAGGGGGTCAGGGTTCAATTCCAGGTCAGAGCACATGTCCCGGTTGTGGGCTCTATTCCCAGTGTGAAGTGTGCAGGAGGTAACCAATCAATGATTTGCTCTCATCATTGATGTTTCTATCTCTCTCTCCCTCTTCCTTCCTCTCTGAAAACAATATAAATGTATGTGTATATATGTGTATATATGTGTGTGTGTGTATATATATATATATATATATATATATATATATATGTCTGTGTGTGTGTATATGCATATATATATATATTTATTGTTTAAAGTATTACATATAGTATTACATATATTTCCTTTTCCCCCCATTAACCTCCCTTGTCCACCCCCAGCACATGCCCTCACCTCCCTAGTGTCTGTGTCCATTGGTTATGCTTATATGCATGCATACAAGTCCTTTGGTTGACCTCTTACCCCCAAACACCCCACCCCCCCCACCCTGGCCTTCCCACTGGATATATATTTTTAAAAAAGGATATTGTCTGCTTCATGAATTTTACCTCTTGGGTGACCTTTCTTATCAGACTTTTCCCCCCATCATGCTGTGAGCTCAGAAAGACCTTTGTGTCATGGAGAGAAAGAAATAGACTCATAAAAATTATTTTGCACTCTGGCATCATGACATTGCCATGTTTTGCTGTAAAAAAAAATATTTATTTCACCATGTGACCATGTGTGGATAACTAAAAAGAAAGCTCTTCTCATGTTTAGAATCATATTGGTGAACGTGTATTTGCACATGAGTGTGCACTCATATTTTTCATAATCATATATAATGATTTAAATAAATTAAAAAGCATTGAGATGATCCTTTATGCCTTCCTTAATCTGAAATGGAATTTAACCTACCAAAGAAACAAACTTGAGGTAGAAAAGATTGGTTTTTAACTCCTACTCTTTATCATTATAGAATACCTTGCCTACAAAGGAACATAATCACTAAGGCATATCAATATGTTCAGGGAAGAAGGATTTTAAGAACAAGTTATATTACCAGATTTCAGAAGAGGTTCTCAATGCAAAAGACTCCAAGAAGGATGCTTAGAGCAAAATATCCCAAAAAAGTTGGTCTAAAGCCCCATAAATGCCTCCTGCCCTAAGGTCAAAATTGATTCTCAGTCTCTTGGCTATAAGATTTAGAGAGGCTGGGAGCTAAGTAGCCAAGACTGAACTGAAGTCTTCTAAGCCTTAATCTTGTATGCTTTGAGAGTTACTGCTCCAAAAATAAAAGGGTCTTTAACTTCAAATCAGCTTCTTTGGTATCTAACCGTTTGGACTTCATCACATTCTGTCCCATTTTGGTCACTATGTCTAACCATGTGTAAAATGGAGAAAATATATTATATATAGATTATTATATACTATAGGCCTGTTGAACAAAATTTGTGCACTCCAGGGGTGGGGGTGTCCCTCAGCCCGGACTGCACCCTCTCGCAGTGTGGGAGTGGGCCTAAGCCATCAGTCAGATATCCTTAGCACTGTCGTGCACGCGGGAGAAGCTCCCACCACTGCTGCTGTGTTAGCCACCCATGAGCCCAGTTTCTGGCTGAGTGGCGCTCCCTTTGTGGGAGCACACTCACCACCAGGGGACAGCTCCTGCATTGAGCATCTGCCCCCTGGTGATCAGTGCATATCATGACCAGTCGTTCTGCTGTTTGGTCAATTTGCATATCAGCCTTTTATTATATAGGATATCAGTGAAATCTGGCACATAATTAGTTTTTAGTCAGTGACAGTAATTATAATATGAATTACCAATAATAAAATCAATCTACTTTACTGATCATATACTTTCAGACATCTAAACTAATAAAAGAGAAACGTGTAAATTAACCACCACTCCATTACACCAACCAGCCAATCAGAGTGACTATGAAAATTAACCCAACAAAGATGGTGGTTAATTTGCATATGCAAGCACGAAGTGAAGACTGAAGACGACTGAAGATGGCGGTGGCCACGAAGCTGAAACAAGCAGGAGGCTTGGGTTGCTCTTGTTGACGGAGGAAGCCAAGCTTCCCGCTGGCCCTGGACTCTGCTCAAGGAGCTGGAAAATAAAGAAAAAGGAGAACTGGAAGCAGCTGGAGCAGAAAAGCCACGCCTCGGTGCTGTGGCCGGACCAAAGTCCTGGGTCCTGGGTGCGGGAGAAAAACCGGTGCCGGCATCCAGGGGAAGGAAGGCCTATTGCGCAAATCTTCGTGCAACTGGCCACTAGTAGAATTATAATAGTTCTAGAATTGAATATTTATAGGTGTGGTACTAAAAACATATACTCAACATATTAAATATACTTTGTCTTTATTTAAATATCAGTTGTTTAAAACATTTTAAACAATCATAAAAATGGGTTTGAAATTGTTTTAGAATTTTAATACTATACATTAGCAATTTGACAAAGAGAGGGTTACTTGGAAAGCAGATTACTTAGTGACATTTTTAGTTTTTTCTCACGAAGTAACAAAGCAATAAAAATATTCTGACAAATAATTAAAATTTTGTCTTATCAAAATTGGAAAATAAAGCACTTAACTAATTGTTATCTGGGGTAATAGTTCAAGACTCTGGAGGGGATCTTTTTTTTTTTCTTAGTTAACTGCTTTCATTATCTTTCAATATACTACATGCATTCACAGCTTGCAAAGTCTTTCTGTTCTCACCCAAATTTGATCCTACAAGTAGAAGGAACTTAATTGAGGATATAAAAATGAATGAAAACCTCAGTGGAAGTAGCTTCATGATGACATAATTTAGACTTCTGAAAAGGAAAGTAGAAAATGAGCAAGGATGGTTAAAAAATGAATTTAAAGAAAGTGAATCTCAGCAGGCTTAGCCTACTACTGTGGAATGGAGTAAAGTTTTAAAAATAAATAAATAGAAAAAGAACTTACAAGATTTGAATTCTCCTGAACTTAAGACAATAAGGTAGGCTAAAATGAATAAATACATAAAATAAGGTAAAATGGATAAATCCAGAATAGTACAGGGGGCTGAAGGATAATTTGGATTAATGTGACTCTCTGAATTTCATTTGGTCACTGGAAGTATTTAGAAAATATATATATGTACATATATATATATATATATATATATATGTATATATATATATTTATATTTATATATCTACACTAATAAAAGAGAAAAATGGTAATTGGTGTACGGTGCTACCCTTTTCATTGGCTAATCAGGGCTATATGCAAATTAACTGCCAACTAAGATTGGCAGTTAACTGCCAACTAAGATGGGCAGTTAACTGCCAACAAGATGGCAGTTAATTTGCATATGTAGGCACAATGCAGGGAGGCGAAAGGGATAGCAGGAAGAAGCCCCCTGCCACTGACAGTGATCGGAAACCCAGGGGAGAGCTAAGAGCTGGGGGGCAGGGCAAAGGCGGCCCTAGGGCCTCCTTTGCCCTGCTCCCCAGCCATGATCAGAGAATCAGGCGCCTTTGCCGCCCTGGCCAGTGATAGCAGGAAGTAGGGGTGGAGCCAGTGATGGGAGCTGGGCATGGTCGAACCTGGCAGTCCCAGGAGCTAGGGGTCCCTTGCCTGGGCCTAAAGCGGAGCCCATGATCGCGGGGCCGCTGCAGCTGCGGGTCCCCGCTGCCCGGGCCAGACGCCTAGGCCAGAGGCGTTAGGCCTGGGCAGGGGCGGAGCCTGCAACCGCGTGGAGCTGGGGGTCCCCTGCCCAGGCCTGACACCTCTGCCGGAGGCCAAAGGCCTGGTCAAGGGGCCGATCCGGTGATTGGTGATCAGAGGGTGATGAGGGTCAACTCCTCTGGCCGAGGCATCAGGCCTGGGCGGGGGGCGGAGCCGGGGATTGGGGGGATATGATGGTCCCCTTGCCCAGGCCTGAAGCCTGGGTCAGAGGTGTCAGGCTTGGGCGGGGGGTGGAGCAAGCGATCAGAGGGAGATGGGGGTCCCCTGCCCAGGCATGATTCCTGGGCCAGAGGCCTCAGGCCTGGGCAGAGGCCAGAGCCAGTGATCGGGGGGAGATGGGGGTCCCCTGTCCAAGCCTGACACCTCTGGCGGAGGCGTCAGGCCTGGGCAAGGGGCCGATCAGGCGATCGGAGGGTGATGGGGGTCTACGCCTCTGGCCGAGGCATCAGGCCTGGGCAAGGGGCAGAGCCAGCAATCGGAGGGGTCTGGGGGTCCCCTGCCCAGGCCTGACGCCTGGGCCAGAGGCATCAGGCCTGGGCTTGGGGCAGAACCAGTGATGGGGGGAAATGAGGGTCCCCTGCCCAGGCCTGATGCCTCTGTCAGAGGCGTCAGGCCTGGGCAAGGGGCCGATCCTGCGATTGGAGGGTGATGGGGGTCAACGCCTGAGGGCTCCCAGTATGTGAGAGGGGGCAGGCTGGGCTGAGGGACACTCCCCCCCCCCCCCCACACACACCCAGTGCACGAATTTCATGCACCGGGCCCCTAATATATATATATATATATATATATATATATATATATATATATATTACATATTTACATACATGAAAGTGAAAAATTCAGGAGTGACAAATTCAGGAGTTCCAAATTAAAATAAAAGTTTAGTATGTTGAGTTTAGTGTACTCCTCATGGCCCCTGTCTGCCTTATTTATTTACACGTCCGCTCCTCTTAGGCTCAGCATTGAATTCCCCATGGCAGTCAATCTCCTTGAAATTAACAAGTTTGGTAATGTAGGAAGCTCTTATTTTGAGAGGGTAGGAAAGAAGCAATAATAAATGATGACTGGAGCTAAGAATGTTGGGTCTTCCAAAAAAAGGAACTTTTATCAAGTAATCCAGATTATATTTGCTCTAATGAGACAATGTCATGCCAATTTTAAACTTTAGAAAATATCTAAAATTACATGGAATAAATTGTGTTTAAAGTATCTCTTTTAATCACATGGACAGACATGGTTTTATTGCTGCTGTCACTTTAGAGATCTCAATGATTATGGGATAGTTTTGAGAATTTGAGAAAAAAAGGCAAAAAAATTAAAGCATTATATCCAATTTTGGTAAGTTAGTTATCTGAATTGACTTAGATAATTGGAAGAAATTAGCTGTAGTAGCTAACTATTAATTAGTTCATGTTTTATAAGCATCATATTTGATTATAGTTATTTAATTTTACTCAAGACCAAAATATTTTAAGAAGTGAGGAATATGTAAATAATTATATCTACATTTAAGTATATTTCTCTTTATATCTGTAGGTGTGCCTAAACAATTTGATAATAGGGTGTTTTGGTGGTGGTGTTTTTTGTTGTTGTTTTATCAAGAGAAAAAAATAGTGCTTAAGTAATGATTTTTAATTAATAATGATTCAACGAGGGTATAGAGGAGAGATAAGAATTTACCTCATTAGTCATTATTATTAGTATTGGATTTTATATATTAAGACTTGGGTAGAAGAATTGAAATTTTTTCTATCTTTTCTAGTTCTAGTATATTATGAACTTCTGTGGTTGTTTATTGAGTCACATAGTAACTCTCAATGTCAGTACCTTTTTTTCTGGTTGCAATTCTGTACTATTAAACAAACCATTTATTTTTTTCATGTTTAGTAGAGGAATGAAGAAACCTTATTCAAATAAACCCTTACTTATATGTGGGGACAGGGAATGAGCTCTTTTTTATTTTTTTGTTAATCCTCACCTGAGGATATTTTTTCCATTGCTTCTCAGAGAGAGTAGAAGGGAGGGAGGGAGAAGGAGAGAGGAAAAGAGAAACATTGATGTGAGAGAGACACACCTACTTGACTGGCTGCCTGCTGTGCAAACCTGAAACCCAGGTATGTTCCCATGACTGGGATTTGAACCTGTGATCTTTCAGTGCATGAGCTGATGCTCTAACCACTGAGCAAATTTGGAATGAGCTAACTCTTATAAAGTGCCTTCATACTGTGTAAGACAACATTCCCCTTTTTTCACCCTTATACCACCAAATGTCAGGAAAGAACTGTCTGTGTTGAGTGTGTTCCTGTCTGCCATCTCATTCATTACCAGATCCTCATTAACCTGTGTTCCTTCTGTACCTCTCTTCTTTCTCTTCCCAGTCATACTAGAAAACGCCCCCTTTCCACATCAGATATGTACTTTTTAGTCCTTTTTATACTTAATATTGTATATAAAAGACTGGGAATCTTTTTTTTTAATTTTTGAAAATGTCTAGGCAATTTTAAATATGAACACATAAATTATGTTTTGTATCTCTAGAGTGTTTATGAAATATGTAATGAACATATATGAAGTATGGAATAATTCTAATTTACAAAAGGAAGAACTTTGTAATGCAAATTCAGTTTATGTTCTTATGTTAAGAACTGTCAACTCATTATCTTAAGTCCATGTATCACAGATGTTTGTTAGACACCTACCAAAAAAAAAAAAAGTTCAACAAAATTGCTTCATTAGAGAGTTGAATAGATTTAGAGGTAAGACTTTTTAAAAAGTTTGATTACAATCTGATTTTCCTATGAATATAAATATAAAATACTTACTTATGATTATTTATTGTAAAAAATATATTCAGACCAATTTACTAGGGCTCTCTGTCTGAGGCTATGAAGAGCGTGCTCTGGGAGTCTTGTTTTCTCACTCTGTCTAATTGAGGGCACCTTCCCACATTCAGGGCACTTTATAGCACAAAGAAGAACCTAATGAAAAGAATTATTCTGTGTCAAAATTATGATGAAATAAAAAAGATAATCAATTACACTGCAAAGTGTCCCAAATCAAGAAAATATTGGAAGCATATAGATTCAAACTGTTCAGTGCTCTTAGATTTTCTCATTGAATTTTTCTGTTCTATCTACATTAAAAACTCTTAATTTTTGAACTAAATTTACTGTGATAAGAAAAACAGTATTCATATAAAAAGGAATGCATCAGATTGATTAAAAGTAAAAAATCTATGCAGTTTAATGGTAAGCAGTTATATTATAGTCTAGCCTCAAAATTTAAAAGCACCATTTAAAATCAGTCAATTTCCCTAAAGCAAATTAATAAATAATTTTATGCTCCTGGTTGATTGTTTCTTTTTCATTGAATGGTCATTGAGGACCACTGGAAATAAGTTTCACAAGACAGTGTGCATATTGCTTTATATCTTAAACTTACACATACCAGATTTTCTTCCTCCATGAATCAGGAAGTACAGATGGTACCATTTATATTTATTTATGACAGAGGCCTGGTGCACAAAATTCATGCACTGGTGCAGTACCTAAGCCTGGCAGGCGATTGAAGCATGAGCATCTGGTGTGGAAGAGCAGGTCCCAGCTGAATTCTGGGCCCTGGGAAGCACCTGTGCCCCAGGCCCCCACATGCCCCCCTTTACCTGAGTCATGGTGCCCGAGGTTCTACGTAGAGATGTGGTGAGTGTGGCCGGACGCTGCGGGCCAGGGTGCAGTGTGGACCTCTGGGCCACCCTGCAGCGTTGCACAGAAGCTGGGTGGGCAGCACGCTGTCTCCCAGCTGGCCTTGCAGACTGGCTCCTGTGTGAACCCACAGAGAGCCCGACTGGCCCCTGCAGTCCGGTGGCTTCAACCCGGCTCACCCAGAAGAAGCCGCGCGGGTGTGGGGCGGACTCCTCATGGGTGCCCAGTGTGAGAGCCCTGGCATCCCAGGAGAGGTTAGTAAGGGAACTGAGAGCGAGCTCAGCAGACACCCCACATTCTCACCGCACCTCCATCCCTGTAACCCCACCCCCCAGGGAGCCAGCGAGAGGTCACAGTGCATCGACCATGCCTGCCATGCTCTGCGCTGCCCCCTGGTGGTCAGTGTACATCATAGTGAGCAGTCGAACTCCCATTCTCCCAGTTGAACTCTTGGTCGAAAAACTGCCTGAGGGGACAATTTGCATATTAGGCTTTTATTATATAAGACTAGAGGCCCGGTGCACAAAAAATTGTGCACTCCGGGGGGAGAGGGGGCCCCTCAGCCCGGCCTGTGCCCTCTCGCAGTCTGGGAACCCTCGGGAGATAATGACCTCCTGGCTTAGGCCTGCTCCCGGGTGGCAGAGGGCAGGCCCAATCCCTAGGTGCAGCCCCTGGTCGGGCTCAGAGCAGGGCCGATTGGGGAGTTGGGGCGCCACCCCCTGTCATGCACAGAGCAGGGAGGATCTGGAGGTTGCGATGCCACCCCTAGTCACGCTCAGGGTACGGCCGATTGGGGGGTTGGGGCACCGCTCCCTGTCACACTCAAGGCAGGGTCGATGGGGAAGTTGCGGCGCCACCCCCTGTCACGCACAGAGCAGGGCGGATCAGGGGGTTGTGGTGCTGCCCCCAGTCATGCACAGAGCAGGGCCCATCAGGGGGGTTGGGGCTCCTTACCCTGTCACACACAGAGCAGGGCTGATCAGGGGTTTGGGGAGCTCCCCCTGGCACACACAGAGCAGGGCCGATCAGGGGGTTGAGGAGCTTCCCCCTGTCATGCACAGAGTAGGGCTAATAGGGGAGTTGGGGCACTGCCCCCTGTCACACACAGAGCAGGGCCAGTCTGGCTGAGGGGCTGAGGGCCGTTTTCAGGCTGACGGGTGACTGAAGCTCCCAACCGCTCCTTTTTTTCTTTTTTTTCTTTTTTTATTCTGGGCCAGCTTTAGCTCTGAGGCCTCGGCTGCTGAAAACAGGTTTCTGGCCTTTGTTTACTGTCTGTATTTGATACAATGTTGCGGTCCGGCTGGCTGAAGGCCGGCTGAGTAAAGCAGGTTTCTGGGTTTTTTTTAGCTTCTATATTTGCAACATAGTTGCTTAGAGTTGCAGCTGAGAGGCTGGCAAGTCAGGGGGGAACGTTGGAGTCCTCCGTCACTGAAGCAAGCAAGCCTCCCTGTTCGCATCAGCTGCCTGGCTCCCGGCCGCCATCTTGGCTGGCAGTTAATTTGCATATCTCCCTGATTAGCCAATGGGAAGGGCAGTGGTCATACGCCAATTACCATCTTTCTCTTTTATTGGATAGGATGACATCCAGAGAGTTTAGGTTGTTAGCTGTGTTATTTGTAATCTAACAAATCTCACAGAGTCTTGAAATTAAAAAAAAGTATTCCCAGAGGGATAAAACTAATGTAAACTAATTAAAGTCCAGGTGCACAGATTCGTGCACTGGTGGGGTCTCTTGGCCTGGCCTGTGGGGATCAGGCTGAAACTGGCTCTCCGACATCCCCCGAGGGGTCCCAGATTGTGAGAGGGTGCAGGCCAGACCCCACCGGTGCATGATCGGGGATGGGAAGGGACCGCATGAGGGCTCCAGGGCATGTCTGGCCCCTCTTTCCCAGTCTTGATCAGCCAGACCTCAGCAGCAAACTAACCTACCAGTGGAGTATTTGCCCCCTCGTGGTCAGTGCGGGTCATAGTTACTGGTCAAATGATTGAATGAACGGCCAGACACTTAGCATATTAAGCTTTTATTATATAGGATATCTAATATATTGCATTACCTGTATCATAGCACTAGCACTCAGGAACTTTATTTAAAATTAACATGTACTAGGGAAAGTATCCTATATAAAAAAAAGGTAATATGCAAATCTATCGAACGTTGGAATGATTGGTCACTATGGTGTGCACTCACCACCAGGGGGCAGATGCTCAATGCAGGAGCTGTCCCCTGGTGGTCAGTGAGCTCCCACAGGGGGAGCACTACTCAGCCACAAGCCGGGCTGACAGCTGGTGTGCGCAGCAGTGGTGGTGGGAGCCTCTCCCATCTCCGTAGGATTGCTAGGGATGTCCAACTGATGGCTCTTAGCTAAGAGCCATCAGTTGGACATCCCCCAAGGGCTCCCAGACTGCTAAAGGGCGTAGGCCAGGCTGAGGGCACCCTTACTCACCCCTAATGCACAAATGTCGTGCACCGGACCTCTAGTTACATATCAAGATATATAAAACATTGTCAATACATTGAGATCTACCCCAAATCCTGTCTCTTAATAGCTCATAGCATTGATGTTTAATTTCTCTAAAGCTAACTTCATCATGTATAAAATGCAACTAATGAAACATCATTTCCTTTGGAGAACTTCATACATCAATCCCCTTCTGTTTGTACACCTTTGTAATCCTCAGCAACAAAGAAATGAGATCTGTATGTATTTTATAAAATATCAATACATTTTATATACTATGTTTTAATTAAATAATTCACATTTTTCCTTACATCAATTATTTCTTGTATTTTTTCTTCAACATGTATGATCTTTATCATTAACTTCTTTGTCTATCTTGGATTCACAGTGTTAGGACATCTTGATTGAATGAGTTGGCCAAATGTATTTAAACAATATCATCTTTAACAATATTATATTAAACATTAAAAACATGAAAATTACAGGGGAACATTTATATTGATAAACCAATTACAAAGAGAAAAGCAAGGAGAGTGGTTGTCCCTGGCAGGAAGCAACTGATGGTGTAGGAAAGAGGCATTTATTAGATGCCATGCTGCTAGTAATATTCTAGACCTTAATGTAGGTATTATGTGTATTAACATGAGGGGAAAACCTACAGTGACATAATTTTTTTTAAAAAAAACTAACATATTCTTCAAGTCCCAGATCAAATGCTACCTTCTCCAACAAAACTTTCCTGGTGAGCCCAGCTGGTTATAATCCTCTCATTTCTGATCTCTCCAATATGTCAAAATTGTGTTTGTTTGTTGTTGGTTTTTATTGTTATTTTATCAAAGACACCATCATATACTGCTTCTTATGACAGTTGGGTTATCTATCTGTGTCACCAGATAATATATTTCTCTAGGTATTTTTACTCCTAATGTCCAGGACTGAGCTTTGCACATAAGGGCACATTTAATAAATATTTGTTGTAAGCTAGACAGAAGTAATGAGTCCATTACTAGAGCTGGTAGTGTCCCCAGAGCAACTGATCGCAAATATATTCGTGGTAGAGGTTAACCGAAGATGAGGCAATGACTGGTTTTATATCTCTTAAGAGCTGAGTAAAACCTTTGATAAATTTATTGTGGCTGGAAACCTGTTCCATATTCATTTAAGCCTCAGCACTTTTCCAGTTTTCAACATAATTTATATGCACCTTCCTTTATAAAATCTCCTAGGAACAGATTGCCTGTTCCATTATTTACACCAGTTTTCATAGCATATAAGTAAATTATTCCTATTTTGATTAATTTAATCCTGTTATATATCAACAGTATGGTAGATGATTTCCAAATATACTTTCACATGCTAATGTTATACATAGCATTCATTAATATATGCTTTTAGCAAAGCATATATATATTTAGAATTGCTATATAGACATTATACTATCAAGTTTTGGTGGGCTGGTTATTGACACCAAAATCAGTGAGAAAGAATTCTTGTTCTTATTATTAATATTAATTTTACCAAACACTTCATTGTCTTCCTTATTTAAAGAAAGAAATGTGTCAAAAATATCAAACTGATAGGGGAAGATAATTCCATGAAGACTGCTAGCTACACATGCCAGAGGAAAGATCAAATATCTCCACATAAGAAATTACAATTCAGCCCTAATCGGTTTGGCTCAGTGGATACAGCATCAGACTGTGTACTGGAAGGTCCCAGGTTCGATTCTGGTCAGGGGCATGTACCTTGGTTGCGGGCACATTCCCAGTGGGAGGTGTGCAGGAGGCAGCTGATCGATGTTTCTCTCTCATTGGAGTTTCTAACTCTCTCCCTCCCTCTCTGTAAAAAAAATCAATAAAATATATTTAAAAAAAGAAACTACGAATTCATATATTAAAACTGGTACCGATTTTCCATTCCTGACTCAGCTACAATATTCCTACTGAAGTGACAGATTTGTGTACAAATAAGAAAAGCCATTATCAGTTACTGAACCTCTGAGCCCCACCCATGACTCACAAGGATTGCAGAGAATTCATGCGTGTGGAGAACCACTGTCATTACCTAATACTGGATTTCTTTTTTTTTTAATTAATCTTCACCTGAGGATATTTTTCCATTGATTTTTAGGGAGAGTGGAAGATAGAGGGAAAGACAGAGAGAAACATCGATGTGAGAGAAACACATCGATTGGTTGCCTCCTGCATGGGGCGGAGCCTGCAACCAAGGTATGTGCCCTTGACCAGAATCAAACCCTCGACCCTTTGGTCTTCAGGCCCACGCTTTATTCACTGAGCCAAACCAGCTAGGGCTACCTAATAATAGATTTTAAGTTCTTATCAAAATTAAGCTTTTTTAAAACTTGATTTAAAGTAAAAAAGATACACCTATCCTGCACCCTCAGCATGGCAGAGGGTAGGCAGTTGCCAGTTGATTTTATAATATGTTTAAAGTGCAGTAATTCTGTTCCTTTCTCTTTTGGATACTTTTATAATTATGCCAAACCCTTTCAAGACGAATATATTTTATTCCTTTTCATCAACCCATACCTTGAACTTTAGGTAAAATGGGGATTGTATATTGTTTTGGGGGTGACCTGTATAATGATAAAACCTGTTTAGTGATATTTTTCAAATCTATTGGTTAATGTTTCACATATATGTCGTGCCATTACATTCTTTTGTACAGATCTGTTTACCTGCCTGAAACATTCTTCTCCCTTTATGAACTAATATCCATTCACTCTTCCAGACACTGTCCACGGCCACCTTCTCTCCATAAAGTTTTCTAATGTTTTTCTGCTCTACTGTGAGCAAATCACAAATTTTTTTGAAATCATTTTAAAATATTGTCTGTACCTTGTGGTAGAGATAGCCCAGCTTAGGACAATATTTCCCAAAATGTCTTTTGAATATCCCATTTGAAACAGGATTTCTGAAGTGAAATAATTTTGGGAAACGTCACACATTCTATCTCAGTGTTTTTTGGTTTGTTTTCTGTTGCTGCTGTTTGTTTGTTTTTCTTTGCTTTTTTGACATATATTTTTTTTTTAAGATAGAGAAGGAGAGAGACAAAATCCATGTGAGAGTGAATCATCAATTGGCTGCGTCCTGCACACTCCCTACTGGGGATCCAGCCTGCAACCCAGTCATGTCTCATGACCAGGAATCAAACCCATGAACTCTTGGTTCATGGAACAACACTCAACCACTGAGCGACACAAGCCAGGCTGTTGTGTGAATCTTTTAAATATTCTGTACAGTTTTGCACAATCTAGAGAAGGAAGATTAGTTTAGCCTGAACAAAGTTTCATGGTGTGGCTACATTGTTTGTTTATATTCACCATTTATGATGTAAATGATACATAGTTTTTAGATTCTTTAAAAATAATTTATTTTGCAGTAGTCCCAAATTTCAATTCCCTAATCTCTTACATTAAAATGCAGTTGAGAGTTGGTGGCTTTTTGAGTTGTTTATATAATCTCACCAATATGTTCAACCTCAATTATTTCAAATGCAAAAACTGTAGTTATTCTTATGACTGCTACATACTTAGAAGATCACAGTATTCTAGTGGGGCCAGGACTTTGGCTGTTTAATCATTTAAAATATTTATAAAGTTATTGTGAGAAGTGCTGTGTTCCTTAGAAAGCTTAATGGCCAGGTCTGTGATACAGCTTAACAGAAATGGTAGACTCTCTTAAACAGGCATACTCAAATCCACAAGTGGTAATTTATTATCTGGATACATACTTTATACTTATTTCTTTTTACCCTGACAAAGTTTGGATTATAGTTTACAAAGAAAATTCTTTTAGCTTTGAATCCATTTCTCACAATTAGTCTAATGATGCATTGCTGCCTGGAGGGCCTCATTTGCGATTTCTCTCCTCTGTAACAACATAAAATATCCTTAGAAAGAACAAGTTGGTTTTACTTAGACTGAGGCTGTTGCAATAAGAAAAAAAAAAAAAACACAACAGGGAAAATTCAGTTTTATGCTTTACTCTGTAGGCTATAGATAGAATTTTCCGATTCCCCCAATGTTAATGGGTGCTGAGTGACATTTAAATGATATTGCAATAGTCTAATAATTTCCACTGCTAATTAGTACAATAGCAAACCAGCATGAAAATAATTTAAAAATTTCTCTCTATTTGAGGGTAAGTAAAATAAAGTCACAGCTAACCTAATGATAGGTGTTTCATTAAAATTAGGTAGGCATAGAATTTTACTATAAATATTTTTACAACTTATGTTCCAAATAGTGTTTATAGTCAGTTCTCATTTTTCAGCATCAGGTGCTTTTTTTCCAGCCTTCCTTCACTGGTCTGCCAGGAGCTGCCAGGTTATCATGACTAGGTGTGCCAGACTTAGGATACTGGTATGTAGCAACACAAGTCATCATCATAATGGGAAGAACTTGGCTTTGGAATTAAATCTAGATTTGATTATTACCAATCTTAATCACAGTTTATTTATCCATACTATCTACCTCACAATACTTTAGTAAAGATTAAAAGTAGATATATTAGTAAAATGCATTGCAGAGTGCTAGATTCATAATAGATACCCAAATATTTATAATTCTCTTCTGTGAAATTCTGATATGGAACAGATTGTAGACTTATGTTGATCTATTGTAGGCAATGTGAGTATTTTATTTGTAGTACTAAATTATCCAGGCAAACTCTTTTTTCTTTGGCACAGAGGATTGAGAATTGGTACAAATGTTTTCCCATGAATTTGAGACTTCATCATGCATACAAGTGCCCATGGAATAAACAGTCTTAGAGTTATTATATTAAAGATGAAATTATAATCTCTCCACTATACCACAATCCCTTTCCAGTTTAATGATTAAAAAGAGTAACTGTTAGAATTATGTGCTTTAATTAAGCTTTTGGAAAGTTCTGAAAATGAAAAGTTACTAAGAAATGTAAGGAGCTGTTTTTGCCTAGAACTAGCAGCACTTTTCCCACCACTAGTTGGTGGTGGTAACCTTCCAAGAGCTGGTAGGCTTATAGGATTTTCTGCCTCAGTAAGGAAGTAAGAATCCCTGGGCTGGAAAATTGATTATATGCTTAGTGGGCCAACATTTCTATCAAGCCTAATAATAATAATGAATAATTTTACTATAAGAGCTATGACTTTCCTTTGCAAAACATAGAGGGGGAGTATTAGGTATATTATTAATTTTTGCACTATCCCTTAGAATATAATTCCATGTACAAAGGCATATGCACATGAAATACTTCTTACTTTTAATTCTTTAGGACATTTTCATATTATTGTTAATCTTTGTTTAACAAATTTTCCACATATAACTAATGAGTAAAGCTAGTCAACTCATTATTTTATGTTTTAAAGAATTGCATATTATTAATTCATCCTAAAATTATGTTGGATTATTTTTATTATATTATATTTTATTATATTTATTATTTTTTATTATATTATATTATATTTATTAATTATATTATATTATATTATATTATATTATATTATATTAGTTTTTATTATATTAGATGATACAGACATAGTCCCTGGCTTCAAGTTATTCAATACCCTTACTTCTCTTTATGCCTTCTCATGAACCATACCCTCCAGCTAGATAAAATAACATTCTATCAATGCATGACCTACATTTTTCTATTTCTATGCTTTTCTTACTTTGTTCCTTTCTTAACTTGTCCTTCCTCTACTCTATGTCTTAATTCTAACTATTTTTCAAGGTCTAGTTTAAATGCCCTTCAACATAATATTCTCTGATCTACCCATGAATTCTGAACCCCTTTTAATTATATCATGCTTAATTCATGGTAATGAATTATGGTGATATATCACATTTTATTATGTATTTGAGAATTTGTGGATCTGCCTCACCTTCACTAATGGGCTATCAGTACAGTGAATCCAGAGACTATGTCTGTATCATCGTAGACATAGGCTGAAATACGTAGGCTTTCTTCTACATGGGGATAGATGAAACTCTTTAGGAGTCATACAAAACTAAATTCATTTAAATTAAGGCCATCTGTAACATAGTCAGACGAATATGAATTTAATGTAAAAGACTTACTAGTATGCACAGATCAGTGTGAGGTACAAAAGCTGATTAAGGAAACATTTTGCTTCAAGGGCAGACTTTAATGGAGAAGTGAGACATACAATCACTACATTAGTGCATGGTGAGATATAATAATAATAATAGGTGGATGGGCACTTAAGCAAGGGCAGTTGGGACACTTAATGAGAGATGAGAGAGATATGAATTTTAATTGGATGAATGTGACATAGATAATATGAGACTATAACACTTTCTGTTGGTAATTTTTAATTGTATCTGTGGGTATGAGCTAATTATCAGAACGTGGTCCAGCTCTAAGGGCTCAGAATCCTGTATTTTGTATTTTACTTACAGTAGGGACTCAAAATCCAAGATTATATAAAGCATTTTTTCAGAATGAAGTTGAGGAAAATGGAATGGATGGTATTTTTGTTAAATTTAATATCCAAAATAATTTAAATCATTCACAGGCATTAGAGACTTCCCATAAGGGGATACACCAACACATTTGAAAGGCAAAGACTTAGCTGTGAAGTATGTTATAGTTAAAATAATAAAGTGAAACCATTTGGAACTTCCTATTTGTAAAATATATATATATTGCTCCTCCAAGGCCAAATAAATTATTCCTTCCCAGTTTTTAAATATACCATGTGTTGTCAGTGTAGTCGGTAGTCTGTTCATCAAAGATACCCCATGCCAGAACACATTTACTGTTCTAACAGCAAGTTGTGACTGTTAAACTATTGATTGATTTTGGAATGCTGAGTTTCTATATGTGGATATGACCTAAACTTTGAACAACAAATGTAGGAATGGTTTTGGGAAATGGGGTTTAGACAAGTTACCCAACTCTTTGAATGCTACTTTTGATCTTTAAATGCATAATTATATTATTTATTTTTTTCATGTGAGTATTTTCATAATGTTATATTAGCAAATTATTAATTTTGTAGTGATAAATTGGTAAGGGGATTATCTGAAAATTAAGCTTCTTTATAAGACAAAAAAGCAACTTGCAGAATGGAAAACAATAGATTGTAAAACATATTGTAAAATATGTGTACAAAGGTTATCAGTTACTAGTATTTTATATCCAAAATATTTTTGGTAGATTTTCTATTTACTGAATTCAAGTGCTTTCTAGGAGCTAGAAGCTCTAAATATTTTCCTACTTTATATCACAGTTAAAGAAGACCCCTCTATTTTCAAAATTGCAGGTTTACCCTTTAATATACTTTATTTCTTAAATGTATCATTGTGCTTTTTGCTCTTCTCATTCTCTCTCTCTTTCCTTTCTTCCTTCCATCCTTATCTATATAACGACATACCTAATCATTTTTATGACTACGTTATAACCTTTTTAAGACAGATCTGAGTTCACTTTCTATTTCAGTGGTACATGCCTGGCATATGAATATACTTATATAGTGTGCATTAAAAAAAGGCAATAAATTAAGTATTTTTATCCCATGTTGTGTAGGCTCAGTAATAGTTGCTCTAGATACTATGAATCAGATATTGTTTTTATTTTAAAAATAGAGATAATATAATGAACTGTTTGGCGTTTATAGTGTAATGAATTACCATGAACTTGGAAGTTGAAAACCACATGCATTTATTCATTCACATTTCTTTATGTCAGAAGTCTGGCCTGGTGTGACTAGGCTCTCTGCTGAGGATCTCACAAAGCTGAAATCAGAGTATCATCAGGACTGAGTTTTTGTCTGGTGGCTATAAGGGAACATCTGCTTCCACATTCATTCTTAGGGTTGGTAGAGTTGTTTCTTGTGGTTGAATGTCAGAACCACACTTTCTTGCTGCTTCAGAGTCATGTCTTAGTGGATTCCTGCTTTCCTTGCTATGTAGCCCCATCCATCTTCCAACTACCATTGGCATATTGACCCTTCTCATGTTAGAATCTCTGATTTCTTCTTTCATCAACCAGAGTAAGCTGTCTGCTATTAAAGTCAATGTGATTAGGTCAGACTCACTTATAATGTGCCTAATGTAAGATAAATAGATTCAGGACCTTAATTACATCTGAACAATTAATTCCTTTACATCAACCCTTGATTATTTGAAAATAATGGGAAAAATGTATGTGCACTAGAAGCAAAGAATCTTGGAGCAAAGAATATTAGCATTTTGTCTGCCACACAAGGATCTCCTCTTCCCTAACCCCCCAAAAAAGGTAATTTGCCTTAGGTAGAATAAAGATTTAAAATCTAAATAAGATTCAGAGACACAGAATCATCGAACAGACTAACAGACTGTCAAACCTCAGGGGGAAGGCAGGGGAGGGTGGATGGTGACGAGGGGCAAATCACTTGCGTGCATATAAGCATAACCTATGGACACAGACAGTTTGGGGAGGAGGGTGAAGGTCGAGACTGGAGGGCAAGGATATGCTGGGAGAAGACATGGGGGAAAAGAGGACATATGTAATGCTTTCAACAATCCTATATAATAAAGAGCTAATATGCTAATTAGGCCGGATAGCGGAATGACCTTCTGGAACAACCAGGAGCAACCAGGAGCCGAGAGGGCTCAGGCAGCCAGGGCCACAAGGGCCAAGGCAGCTGGGGCGGCAAAGGCGTACCCTTGCATGAATTTCGTGCATCAGTCCTCTAGTAAAGAATTAAAAATAAATAAATAATAAATACAGTAGGTTGTAAAGTTTTGGTATATATATATATATATCTTTTATAAAGCTTACAATAATAATCAAATTAAGTATAATTTACAATTTCTTATTGTATATTGCCAATTAGTATACGGAGTTCTCACTTGCACATTTTTTACTTGAGTGAGATATTTTAATTCACTTAAAATAGATTTATTTTTTTTTTAAGAATTGAGAGGGAAAGGAAAAGTTTGGAACTTGCATTTATTTAATACATGTTATGTGGTCTAACTAGTCCATATACCTATGAAAATGGCATGTCTAGAGTATGCAGTAAAGTTCTAGATGTATTAAAAAGTCTGAAATTAATAGCCCTAGAGCATATTTACTCTACTTTTTAAGAGGTTTTGAGGTTAGTAGATGATTTACTTTACAATGAATTATAAAAATGTTCTGTCCAAAAGAAAATGATATAAATGGTTTGACATTTATTACATAAGTGACATCCTATATACTTCATTGGAATATTATTAAAATCAAATGATATATATGCAAATGTTTAAATAAACTACTCTTCAATTATAAGGCATGAATATTGTTGATTTCTTATATGTTATCTATATAATCCTTGTATATAAACTGGGCATCTTTTGAAACAGTAGCAGTTCCTGTGTTCTTTGCTGACTATTTATGGTTCTCAAAGCCTAACAAACATTGTGAATGGGTCTAGCAGCTGGTGCAGTTTTTATAGTGAAGTATTTACTTTGAGGAGGTGTGACATATGTTAAAAGTGAAAGTTTTATTCATTTAATCTCAAAATGTCGTGATTTCCACACATAGGAAAAAACAAACAGAAAGTTCACATTGCCATTAAATTCAATGTGGAAATATTTCTATTTTATAAAGATGGAAAATGATTCCGCAGAGTCATTATTCTGCATAGCACGTAGCTCTCTAATTGCATTTAGAGGAATAAAACAAAGTTTGCCAACAATGAAAAAGGGGGTCCAGAAAATTTGTTGACAACACATCCAATGAACACAGTTTTGGAAAATAGAATTCATGGTAGGCCTGACTGAACCTATTCATTCTCCTGTCACCAGTTGGCACGCCTCCTGTACAATGGCAGAAAAGCTACAGGAAGCTTCTCTCTGTTGCAGACAACATGCAGAGCAACTTCCTTGACCCTCCCTGATCCCCACTGCACATTGAGATATTTTCTACAGAATGAGGGAAGAAATTCACTCTTATTAAATAGTAATAACTAATTTAATATATATTCAAGAACAGCAAAGATACTTTTTTCTTGCAAATAATTAAGTAGAAATTCTGTCTACTTAATGTTAATTCATGATGCTAAAATGTGCCAAAGATACTTTATTTTTTGCACATATGACACAGTTTCATCCAAAGTGTGGTAAATCTGACGTTATGTCGGTGCTCAGTTGTGAATGACTGTCACTGCAGTGCTTGGGGAGGGAAACTTGCTATTAAAAGCCGTTCAATTTTACTTCCTTGTCTCTGAAGTGCTGCTCATATATCACAAAATAATATGCTGACTGTTTACACAGTGCCTCAAAATACCATCAAAAATCTGGTGGACCAAACTCACATTAGCAGGCTATCTAATAATGTTTTTTCTTTTCTTTTTTCATTGCTTTGTAATTCAGCTTAAAAAATAGTATATGTCCTATTTTTTTACTACATATACACTCTAGCTTTCTCTGTTTCCAAACTAGGAAACTTTTAGGAGCTCTTACTTTTCAGATTATAATCTGATGGATGTTCAGGTTTAACAAAACTCTGTCTCCAAAAGGTGCTAAACTGGTAGCATTTGCAACTTCTGCAGAAATCCTGTTTTCTTGGATTCATAACATATTGAAAATTTGATAAGTATTGCTGAACTATGATTATTTCTCCCGTTTAATTTGTTCTATCTTAATTCAAGAAAGACCGTAGGAATTTGTTCAGTATTCAGACAAGTTTTATAATTGCAACTGCAGAAATAAAACAAATTATTATTGGGGAAATAGGACTCTAGAGCATGAAACTTCTTAGAATATTTTTTCAAAATTTCACTGCTTTTTAAACGCTATCGACAAGGCAAACTCAAAGACAAGAAAGGCAGAGTTGTGGATCTCAAACAACTATTTTTACATAAGTCCTTAGTATATACAGTTTAAATATTTTGCACTAGTGTTATTACTCTATTAATATTGTAATTGGTAATATTCAATCAAATAATCACATTTTATTTATTAAACAAATTTTGATATATGGCCTAATGTGCAACACTTTAATTTGTACTGGTAGTTTTTTGTTGTTGTTGTTTTTATTTTGTGTGTGTGTGTGTGTGTGTGTGTGTTTATGAATATAACACACAAAATTATTTGCCTCATGGAATCAGTATTTTAGAGAGGAGAAGAAAATAAACAATAAATAAATAATATATATCATCTATCAGATGGTAATATATATTATGACAAAAAATAAACCAGGGATGGAGTAAGGCAGTGGAGGCTGAGTCTGTAATATTCAGTAGGGTGATCAAGAAATGTCTCACTAAGAAGGTACTCTTTGAGCAAAGAACTGAAGCAGTAGGAAAAGCCAGCCATGTGTTTGTCTAAGAGGGAGATCATCCTAAGCTGAAGGAAGAATAAGATCAAGATCACTGATGTGGGAGTAGGTATTGTACATTTTAGGAAAAACAAAGATGCTGGGGTAACTGGATGTCCATGACCAAGAGGGTGAGTGCTAAGGTCTGAGATCTGAAAGTTAATGAAGGAGCCAATTACAGAGAACTCTAGCCCTATTAGGATTTTGATGGTTCCTACAAATGTGTTGGTATTCTACATCTGGCCACCTTGGCTATTCCAGCTACCATTTACAACCATGTTTTGTCTCTTTCAATTTTCTCAGAGTATTTATATTGGTCCCTCAGATACATGCCCCCTTTACTCTTCTGAAGCATTTATATATTTGATTGTTGTGGGGGGAAAGAGGAGCCTTTACCAGTTTGTCATCTTGTCAGAACCTTGTCAGATACAATTTGAAAAGTAAATATTTCAGAGTTGGAGGGGCTGTTAAATTGTCCTACCCTACCTTTTTTATAATACGTAAGTTCTAATATATTTCAACCTCTGTAAGTACTTCCTAACTATAAGAGGAAGCACTACTTATTTTTGGACAATTTAATCAGAAGAAAAAAGTTTCTTTATATTAAAAGCATACCCATGCATCTATAGACTCACAGAGATTAAAAACACATGTTACAGAATAATGACCAGGAAGAGACATTAAAAACCTACACTTCTGCCCTAACCGATTTGGCTCAGTGGATAGAGCGTCGGCCTGTGGACTGAAAGGTCCCAGGTTTGATTCAGGTCAAGGGCATGTACCTTAGTTGCGGGCACATCCCCAGTGGGAGGTGTGCAGGAGGCAGCTGATCAATGTTTCTCTCATATTGATATTTCTAACTCTCTATCCCTCTCCCTTCCTCTCTGTAAAAAATCAATAAAATATATTTAAAACAATAACAAAAAACCCGACACTTCTAATTCTTCAGGTTTTCAACCTTTGATCAATAACTTGCTGCTTTTTAAAGAGGTTACGTGCCATCTCACACTGACAAGGAATCTGGTATTCCCCTCTAAGTCTAGGAACCTTGGCTACAGGAATCTCTTAGGAATGGTAAGCCAGAACCATGGAAGGCAGGGCTGAAAATGAGGCAAGGAAAAAGTAAGTGGAGAGAAGAAAAACTCAAGGTTCTTGTCTAAGCAGAAACCTTGGAGGAAATAATTGCAGAGCAGATGCAGATCCTAATGAATGCTAAATCTGTCCATAGATGGGGTCACTCTCCAGGGCCTTGCATCTTAAATAACCCTTTTGGACAACCAAATGTACAATATCAGCATTAAAAAGCCTTCAGAAACATCCATAAGGTTAAAGGAATTACAAATCAGAATCCAGACTGAGTAAAACAGTCTGTGGTTCATTAGATCCTCCCTTTGTAGCAAATAGAAGGCAATAACACAGGTATAAGACTCAACAACGTATATCCTTTTACACCAGCGGTCCTTAAATTTTAGCATGCATTTGAGTCACCTGGAGGGCTTGTGAAAAACAGATTGCTAGACCCCACTGGAGTTTATCCGTGCTACTACTTCTGCTTTTCTATGGGCCACTCTTTGTGAACGAGGGTTCTCCAAGGTACATTTTCCTAGGGTAACATATTACCTAGGTAATTACTCTTAGAGTCATACGTTCCTGGGTAGTTAGGAAAATTTCTTCACATAGGGATCCGGGATTCTGGCAGCTTTTACACTCATTGTCCTTTAGGTTCTCCTGCATTCAAACATCACAAGGGGACAAAGACCGTGCAGAAGCTCGCTTGGTTCTTAACTCCTTGCACTGAAAATTACACATACTCCACTTCCCACATTCCTTTCTATGAAACCTAACTTTCAAGGAAGTTAGAAAATGTTGTCACTGAATTCCAGCTTCTAACACCAGAGATTCTGAATCAGTATATCTGGGTGGCATGTTAGTTTGCTAAAAAGCACCAATATCACTAAGTTTTAGTATTATGGTTCTATCACTGCAGTGTGATAAAGAAATATTGAGTATCTATTATGTGAAAGACACTATGTCAGACACTAGGGGCCAGTATTAAATTTGATGGAAAGTCAAACATTAGCCTTGTCTTTTGGGGTCTTCTAGTTAATGAGGGAGATAAACACAGGAACTTTTGCCAGGCTAATTCTTTTTTTTTTTAATATATTTTATTGATTTTTCACAGAGAGGAAGGGAGAGAGACAGAGAGAGTTAGAAACATCGATGAGAGAGAAACATCGATCAGCTGCCTCCCGCACATCCCCCACGGGGATGTGCCCACAACCCAGGTACATGCCCTTGACCGGAATCGAACCCGGGACCTCTCAGTCCGCAGGCTGACACTCTATCCACTGAGCCAAACCGGTTTCGGCAGGCTAATTCTTTTGAAAAGTGTTGAAACTCTATCTCCACTTAACCTCCTATTTATTCTTTAACCTATTTCGATCTGGCTTCCACTCTTGCCTGTTTCACTGAAATTAATTTATTAAAATAATAAATAATGTCCATGCTTCCAAACAGAGATCAAGGAAACTTATCTGTCTTTATATGACCAATTTTCTGAGTAGCATTCCATGCAGTTGACCAGCCCTAATTATTTGAAGAACTCTCTTCTATTTGCCTCTTTTAATGATAATGATATTCTTCATTGATTTTCCGGTATCAATGATGGTGTCTTCTAATTATCCTTGATTGTTTCTCTTCTTTTAATTAAGACTGATTTACTTTCTGGGATCTGTCTGGGTCCCTTTTCTCTCTATTTATACTTTCCTTATATAAGCATGCCCAGTCTCAGGTCTTTAGTTCCCGAAGGAATGCTAATTACTTTCAAGTGCTTGTCTAACTCAGATAGATCTCTTTCTCTTTTTTTTTTTTAATATATTTTATTGATTTTTTACAGAGAGGAAGGGAGAGAGAGACAGAGAGTTAAAAACATAGATGGGAGAGAAACATCGATCAGCCGCCTCTTGCACATCTCCCACTGGGGATGTGCCCACAACCCAGGTACATGCCCTTGACCTGAATCAAACCCGGGACTCTTCAGTCCACAGGCCGACGCTCTATCCACTGAGCCAAACCGGTTTCGGCAGATCTCTTTCTCTTAAGCTTCGTTTTAACATATTCAATCTCTTACCTAACTTCTCCACTTGAATTTTAATACATATGTGATATAGACCATGTACAAAATGGATCCTTTGATTCACCTCGATTACTCTGACAATTATAATTGTTTCAGTAAAAATGAACCGTTTGACTCAGTGGTTAATGTATTGTAGGTCTCCATGTGGTTGAAGAATAAATGGAATGGAATGAGTCTTCAGGGTTTTAGAAAGGCTGTGTAGAGAGTAAGTTACTCGATTTCAGTGGTAAACCAGCACCATGGAAGATACAGCTGAAAGTGAAGCAAAATAAAAAAAATAAAAATAAAAATAAGTGGAAATAATGAAAATTCAAGGTTCTTTAACTATAAGCATACACCTTAGTAGGTTTAGTAGAATTAATGGACATTAAGAAAATAAAAAAACTCTTGGGATAAAGGGAAATACTCTGAATCAGGTTCCACTTTATGCAATAAATTTGGACATTGGGATTAAGATATTAAAAAAACTGTGTTGTTAATGTGATAGGTAAGTCATCAACTTGTACCAATCTGCTGTATCACCCAAATGATGGTAGGATTTGGGATGAAGAGAAAGATTCTGAACCAGGTTCCACTTTGTTCAATGAGTTTATTAGCTGGTGATCAGGTGTTCACCGACATGAAAAGGCAGATAATAGGGTAGTATAGACAGATGGGAAAGGTTTCAGAAAAGACACTTTTACTCTGTGACAGAGGAGTAGTGGTTTAGATTAATTTAGGAGCTGAGCCAAATTAACTCCTCATTTCTGGTTGTTGTAGGTCCTGGAATGTGAAAAAAAATCCAGTTGAGCAATGTCCTCTAAAGAAAACTAGGTTTTACTCTTAGCCAGCAGTCTTCCATAAAGGAGTTGAAAATATTAATGGAACAATATTGCCATGGAATGAAGTTGGCAAAATGGAGAACAATGGTCATTGTGTAGAGGTATTGGAGACACTACTCAATAGAAAAAAAAATAGGGAGAAAATGAAAAGATGAGAATTGGTTAAAGAGACATACATTTTACACTGTAACCAAAGATGCCAGAAGTGAGAATCATGATGGGATGGCTTGCTTCAACGTCATTGAGAATCTAACAAGTTTTTTCAAGCTCCAGGTAGAGTTCTGTGAAGACTTTCTGAACTATTTTGAGACGCACTTTCTTTTTTTTAAATTCTTTACTGTTGAAAGTATTACATATGTCTCCTTTTTCCCCCATTGACCTCTCCTTGCCTGCTTCCCCCAGCTCGTGTCCCCAATCCCCCTACTGTCTGTGTCCTTTGGCTATGCTTATATATACACATACAAGTCCTTGGGTTGATCTCTTACCCCCACACCTCACCTCCCCTGCCTTCACTCAGAGGCTCGACAGTGTGTTTGATGCTTCTGTGTCTCTGGATCTATTTTAGTTCATCATTTTATGTTGTTCATTATATTCCACAAATGAGTGAGATCATGTGATATTTATTTTTTTCTGACTGGCTTATTTCACTTAAAAACAGTGATACATTTACACAACAGAATACTATGCTGCTATAAAAAAGAAAGAACTCTTACCATTTGCAACAGCATGGATGGATCTGGAGAGACTCACCTTTTTAATTGTTATTTAAAATGGGCTCATAAAAAGATGCCTTATTGCCTCTCACATCTGATTTCCTGATGTCTGGGAAACTGACTCCTTAATAAAAGAGAAGATATAAAGACAATTACATTTTTAAATACATGATAACATCTTCAAATATAAATTAATTTCATATTATTTTGACATACATTGTATATATTTTGTCCAAATTTCGGATCAAGAAAATATTTTTAAATTACTTCACCATTAGATCAAGAACATTTTGTAAAAACTCTGAAATGCGTATAGAACTCATAACACCATCTGTATACCTACAAACAGGAATCCACACATACACATTTTTTCTCAACTTGTTTTAGAAATTATGTTAAAGGAAGGAAAACATTTACTTTTTATTTAGAAACCCCAATATTTGTAGGGTGGGGTAACAGTATGTTTATAGTTGTTCATATGGAAAATAATACAATCTTAAGAAATGAAATAATAGTGGAGGGTCTCTAGTCATCTGTTTATGCTTATGCTTTCTTTATATATGTTTACCTAAGTGTCTTCACACAATAGCAATGCATTAGAATTTTTTCAAACTTGACTTTTTTTTTAAACTGGGATTCTGTGGTTAATTTAAATGAGTATTCATGTTGGACATATTTTAATTGTTTACATCATTTTTCAATTGGTTAATTAAAGGCCATAGTGTATTCTCTCTCATCTCCTTTTATATGGCCCATAGTTCATTTACGTTATTAGCTCTTTTTTTGATGTTATTTTTTTCTTTTTCTTCAAAAGATGAATACTACATAACATGCCTTTGAACCAAACTGTCTAAAGAAATTAATTAAAATCACACTTTTACTGTCCTTTTTTCAGCACAAGTTAATCTAAAATCATTTTTTTCCAGAATGGATTGAGCTTTTAGTGTAGATATACTTCATTAATATAAAAACTATAGGTTTTTGAATCTAGAAAGTTCTAGATTTAGGTCCCCAGCTCTTTTACTTCCTATCTATGGAGTTGGGTAATTCTCCTGACTTCTCGTTCTCAGTCTCTTTATCTCTAACATGAGAAGGAAGAGAACTACCTAACAGAAAATTCAAAGTTTAAAACTATTATTGCTGTTTTCTTAAGAATAAAATCCACAATGGTAACGTTGGCCATTTTTTGTAAGCTTTATTGACTAGCAAGTAATTACTTAATATAGTATAGTACTTGAAAGTTGGTTTCCCATAAGTATTTGACTGATAGTAAAAACTATGATTATGATAAGTATCTTGATAGGTGAAAGATATTTGGTCCATTTTGCAACCACGTAGAGCTAATAAATAACCTAAAATATTGACATTTTCCAAAGGTCTTAAAAAATATAGAAGGATCTGGTGAATTGTTACTGGAGGAAAGAAGTTAAATCTGTTCTTTTTCTAAAGATACCAGCATGTCTTCTCAGTGAACATATTTTTCAGGAAGCTACTTCCTTGCTTATTATTTTTAAGTGCATCATTTCAATTTGGGAAGATTTTGACTTACTGTGCAATGTTTCAAAAGTCCCTTTTCACAAACCAGTTCTTTCTGTTCTTGTCACGGCAGTGAAATTTGCAATAAAAGAACACTGTTACAATTACAGGTGTGATGCAGAGAAAGGGACTGAAACGCAGGACACTTCACAGATTCAGTATAAAAATATGGAAAAATTAAAGCATTAAACTGTGCCATGCTTTTTCCACTTTTGTGTGATGGAAAAAATACATAGAACCCAAAATATATCATGTTGGTGTGCAGTTGGTGTTAAAAACATTCATGGCATCGTACTATCATCTCTAACATCAATTTTCAAAACTCTTTTCAACTTGTAACACTGAAACGCAACATTCCATGATTTTGACTATAAGTACTACTTTATATAAGTGGATTCATATAGTATTTTACATATTGTATCTGGCTTATTTTACTTAATATAATGTCTTGGGCTCATTTTAAGTCATTTTATCATAATATATTGAAGAAAAATGAGCATTTAAAGATATTGGCAATATAAACATATTTTAAATATTACAATATAACTTCAAGTATTTTTGTGTAATCATTTTAGTGATCTGTGTGGAATTTTACCTTTTTCTAGTTATATCTGCCTACATTATTTTATAACTGATTCCCTCTGTGATATTGGCAATATCCTCTTTCAACTTGATTATCTTTCTATAAAACAAGAATGATGCTTGTCTATAAACTAGATAATTATGGTGGGAGAAATAAAAGTCAATATTATAGTGTACTTAGTGAACAAAATGCTAAGTAAGCATTAGATATTGGGAGATAATGAACCAGCCAGTTTCTGTACCTGGTTATAATTTGAATATTACAAGCCCAAGTACATTATTAAAAGTGTTTAATATAGAAAGTCAATGACTCTGGCATTGTCATTCTAATAGGATCATTAGTCACTAAAGTGAAAAAAATTCTAACTCCATAAAAATGAAAGGCTAGAGATTTGTTCTGAACCCTTTACTTAAGAATATACGAAGTGCATAAGATATTGGAAGTCACATAAGAATATTTTAAAGTAACTGCAAAAATTGCCCTTTAAATTAATGTTTAAAAGTTTACATAAATTTAATTATTTGTTTATATGACAGTTCAAAACAAATGTCAACATAAATTTTGAGAAAAAAATGTGTGAAAGTATTCTTTACACAATAGTTTAAATTATAGTGGTAGATATCATATCTATAAAAGCTAAGCCAAAAATTATATGAAAATTTTGTAAACTAATCCTAGTTAAAAATACTCCCATTTGACCCGTTGATTCCACTTCTGGGAGTATACCATAAGAAGCCAGAAGTACCAATCAGAAAGAATATATGCACCCCTATGTTCCTAGCAGTGCAATTTGCAATGGTGAAGATTTGGAAATAGCCCATAAGCAGATGAGTGGATAAAAAAACTATGGTACATCTACACAATGGAATACTACATGACTATAAAAAGAATGAACCCTTACCATTTAAAACATCATGGAGAGTATTATGCTAAGCTAAATAAGCCAGTCCAAAAAAGTATCACATGATCTCACTCATATGTGGAATCTAATGAACAAAATAAACTGATGAATAAAATAGATCCAGAGACATAGAAACATGGAACAGATGGATGAATTTCAGAAGGAAGGGAGTAGGGTGGAGAGAGATTAACTAGGGAACTTGTATGCATATATGCATAGCCCTTGGACCTAGACAATAGTGTGGTGAAGGCCTGGGAGGGGTGGGTGAAGGGAGGAGGTGATCAAAGGGAAAAAACACACAAAGGGAATATCTGTGATACTTTCAACAATAAAGATAAAATTTTTAAAATTATCAAGTTAAAAGATTAAAAGTTACTTGAGAATTTTAATATACAAATAAAATTTCATTTTGATAATTATGAAGATGAAAATATGCATATCACTTAAATATAGAAATTCATTATAATGAATATATGGCCAGATATGAAGCTCATAGTTTTTTTGGGGGGGAGGGGGGTTTAATGAATGCCCTTTTTTTTAAAAAAAAAAAGTCTTTATTGTTTAAGGTATTACATATGTGTCCTTATCTCCCGATTACCCCCCTACCAGCCCCCCCCACTCATGCCCTCACCACCCCTGGCGTCTGTGTCCATTGGTTAGGCTTATATGCATGCATACAAGTCCTGTGGTTGATCTCTCCCCCTTACCCGCTCCCTCCCCTACCTTCCCTCTGAGGTTTGATGGTCTGATCAATGCTTCTCTGTCTCTGATCTGTTTTTGTTCATCAGTTTATGTTGTTCATAAACTGATGAAGCTCATAATTCTTTTAGGAAGTTAGGTTTCAAACTGAAACTTGTGAATTTTGCCACAGTCATTACTAGCTTTGGGTCTTTGGAAAATTACTTAATCTGAACCTACTTTTCTGTAAAAGGAATTTCATAAAAAATAAAAGATATAATGCCAGTGACCCACTTAGTGCAGTGCTCATCATTAATAAATGTTAGTTACTTTCACTGTTGTTATTTCAATTATCATAAACTTGAGAGAAGCGCAGCAGAATAAAATTGCTTCTGATTCAGTATAATATTGGCTAATTGTCATGAATTTGGTGAATTTCCAGCACTTTATTTCCATCAATTAAAGTTATTGTTTTGGTTTACTTTCTTAGTCAGAGTGCTTGTCAATGGTTACATAAGGTGAACCGAGGAAAATATATCTCTTGATGCAAGGAAAAAAGAGTTCTAAATCCTCACTTTCTGCCTATGAAGATGTTAGAGTAATACATATTAGGAAAAATTATTTTAAATGAGAAGGGACTGCTGATAAATTTCTAATAAATAATAAATTCATGGAGGATATCCCAATATAATTGTCATTTGGAGATATATATCTACATATATATATATATATATATATATATGAAATATGTGCATAAATACACACACATACATACACACAAATACCTTCATTCTAATAGTGTCTCACTGAAATAGTAGCTAGTTTATATGCTTAAGATGCCAAGTAATATAGAAAATGCCTATTTCATTCAGCTACAATTCTAATTTCTCTGTTGTTCGTTAGTATTGAATATGTTCAGCCTAGTTCTTCTGTGAACTGAACAATATAAGTGGAGGGTGAAAGAAAAGAGAAATCTAAAATTCATCAAATTTATAGTCTTTGATTATTTCTCCTCCTTTCTCAATGTATGTACAATTTCCACTGGCATTGGAGGAAATACAATGAGTAGATGCAAAAAAAAGTTATAGATCTTTTGATCCGGATATCTTTGTACAGTACAACTAATTTTTATGCATAGTGCACCATTAGAATTAAATACCAAAAAAAAAAACCAAACCACTTGTGAATAGTAGCATTGAAAACAATGGGGTCATATGCTGATTTAACGATTCCAAAAAGGTCTGCTGAACTGTCAATCCCAGAACCAAGGGTTGTCCTTTTGTCTTTATGTTAACTACCTAAGATAAATTGTTGATGCTTCCAAGGCAACAGGCAATAAATTTTAAGTAAAAAAGTATAATGTTCAGGTTTTAAATATGATTTAGTTTTAAATAGCTCATGGCTTCTACTAAATGAATTGGCTATGCTAATCTCCAGAAGTCGTACTAGTTATTAAATATACAAGCAGCCTTCCAAATCTCCAGATTCCAGATCTGTGAATTCAACCAACTGCAGATATTTAGGAAAAAATACATTGTTGTTGGCGGGTGCTCTATAATTAGGCCTACAATGATTACATCTGTACTGAACATGTACAGACGTTTTCTTGTCATTCCCTAAGCAATTCTCTATAATATCTAATTGCATCCATTTACAATGTAGTAGGAAATATATGTAATCTAGAGCTTATTTAAAGTATGCAGAGGATGTATAGACATTATATGAAAATATGTAGTGGACTTTAACATCTGTGGATTTGGGTATATATGGTGGGTCCTGAAAGCAACTCTGCAAGGATACTGAGGAATGGTCGTATATGTGTGTGTGCTTATGTGCATGTATATGCACATATATGTGGATGACATAATGTATTATGTATCTAACATATATACATACACACATATCTATATCTCTCTCTCTCTCTCTATATATATATATGTATAAATTTTTTTTCTTTATAAAGTGAGTATTTGAAATGAAAAAAGAAGCCTATTATGGAAAAAATAGCACCAAACTTGAAACTAGAAAATTTAGATTATACTCCACCCCTTCTCTCTTTTGGCTGTGAAATTTTGGTCAAATCACTTAAAATCTAGTCAATACAATCTCTGAAGTATGAGATTATGTATATATTATTTAAATTTCTTTCAGTATGAGTTTATGAATTCCAAAATTGCTTATTTTCATTATCATCTGAATGAGGCATCTTAATTCTGCTATGGACTGATTTTACATGCAATAGATTTAAAAGGTCATGTCAGCTTTGATGACTATCTCTGTGCTGACTGGATAGATGAATGGATGGATGGATGCATTAATACATGGAAAGGGGGAAAAAGAGAAGAGGATAAAAGGCACAGAGAGAGAAGCTAAGTGTTGCTTCAAAGAAAAGTAAAGATTCACTGCATATAAAACCTCTGAAAAGTTTATTTTTAAAAAGACTATGTATAAATTTTTGGCAAAATTAAATGAGTCAAGTTTGAACTCTGTGACTAAAAATGATTAGCTATCTTTTATTTTATTTGCAACTCTGAATATTGACCATGCTTTTTTGGGGGGACAATTGTTTCATATATGTATTTTTAAATGATACTATTTTAATCATAAATTGATCATACAAGAGTAATATGGATGTGTTGATTCTTGTTTTTGATTTTTAGAATCAATGATTTTAAATATTACTTGGTCTGTTAGTTATATAAGTGAGATTTATAGATCTTTCAGTAATTCTAACAATTCTGTATATAGAAAAATTTATTCAAAATTTTCCCAATATTTTTAGAGAAAATTCTGAGCTAGTTAAAGACATTTTCTTTCTTCTCTGTCTTAACAGCTAAACTGTTTCCACCTCTTGCTTCTTATTTGTATAAGACAAATATAATTTAAATATTCAAACTAAAATTATGAGTGTATGATTAATACCTTGCCGAATAATTTGGGTCTTCTGGAGTCATGATAAGTGCATTTGCAAGTCTACTTTTGTTTTAATTTAAATGTAGTCCCAACTTACATTTTAATTATGTATTTGAATTTAAGTATTCTATTTTATAAAATTATGCCTAACTATATATAAGGAAAGTTTAATCAGTTACTGCTCTTCAGTAGCTAATATATTCAGGATCCCTTGTAGACACTCTAAGCATAAAAATAGTTTCTATGGCCCAGGAAATGATATTTTGCTAAGGAGACAAGGAATATATCTATGGTGGAGGCAGCATCATGAAAAAAAACGGAGATGGAAAAGCTTAGAATATTTTTGAAAGTTATAGTGTTGGACAAGGTAGTAACTTTTTTCTAAAAGTTTTATTTTGCAAGCATATTTTCAAATTTAAATTTGTGTAATTTTACAGCTGTCAGAATGGCTATCATCAACAAACCAACAAGCGCCAAGTGCTGGCTAGGATGTGGAGAAAAAGGAACCCTCGTGCACTGCTGGTGGGAATGCAGACTGGTGCAGCCACTGTGGAGAACACTATGGAGTTTCTTAAAAAAATTAAAAATGGAACTCCCATTTGACCCAGTGATCCCACTTCTAGGAATATATCCCAAGAAACCAGAAACACCAATCAGAAAGGAAATATGCACCCCTATGTTCATAGCAGCACAATTTACAATAGCTAAGATTTGGAAACAGCCTAAGTGCCCATCCCATCAGCAGATGAGTGTTTTAAAAAACTGTGGTACAGCTACACAATGAAATATACGTTGCTATAAAAAAGAAGGAACTTTTACCATTTGCAACAGCATGGATGAAACTGGAGAGCATTATGCTAAGTGAAATAAGCCAGTCAGAGAAAGATAAATATCACATGCTCTCACTCATATGTGGGATATAATGATCAACATAAACTGATGAACAAAAATAGATCCAGAGACAAATGGCAGGGGAGGGAGTGGTTAGAGAGCAACCAAAGGACTTGTATGCATGCACATTAGCATAACCAATGGACACAGACACTGAGGTGGTGTGAGCTTGCCCTCAAGGGTGTGAGGGGCCAGGGTGGGGGGTCAATCTGGGAAAAAGGAAACACATGTAAAACTTTAGACAATAAAAAAAAGTTGTGTAATTTTATCATACAAAACGTTGACTTATGCACATAATCCTTCACAACAATAAAAAATTAAGACATCACCATATTTTTATATTAATATAAATTATAATTTTTTCATTCTAATGCATATTATATAAGAAGATAAGTACACGTTATAGTTTATATTTAAAAATATATATGCATTCCCACCTGTACATGTAATCTCTTTATGTAAAGATAAGTAAAACCTTTCTTTTTGATCCCATTGAAGGAACAGATCATCAACCCTTAACAATGGAAATGACTAGTTACAAATTGGTGTAACAGGAATATTAAAGAGGAATTCCTTTTCTTCCTTGTTGCTTAATTATTCTTCCCTCCTGTTTGGCCAATCCTATATAATAAAAGGGTAATATGCAAACAGACCGAATGGCAGAACAACTGAACAACCAATCAAAGTGTAATATGCTAATGATATGCTAAGGCTGCTCAAATGCTTGCTATGACATGCACAAACCACCAGAGGGCAGATGCTCTGACCGGTAGGTTAGCTTGCTGCTGGGGTCTGGCCTATCAGGGCTGAGCGAGATGGGCCGGACATGCCCTGGAGCTCTCCCGCAGTCCTCCCTGGCCTGATGGTGCTCCAGTGGGGTCCCTCAGCCTGGCCTGCACCCTCTCGCAATCCGAGACCCCTTGGAGGATGTTGGAGAGCCAGTTTCAGCCTGATCCCACAGGCCACTCCCCTTGGGAGGGTGCCAGAAGCAGGATTCATGACTGGCAAGCGCTGCTGTGGTAGCACAAGCCTCTCCCTATCAGGACTGATTGGGCGCGAGCCAGCAGCAGGCACAGTGGGGCCAGGATGAGCGGGAGTGGCATGTAGGAGCTGCACGCGGCATTGGAATGCAGGTTTTGGCCCGATCACTGCTAGCCACCCAGAGGGACCCCACCCATGCACAAATTCGTGCACCGAGCCTCTAGTATGAAATATAAATATACATAACATACCGGTTATTTTTCAGAATACTTGTGTTTAATACAAAATGCTATATATACTCTTTTGGTACAAAGAGAAATGAAAATGATATTTTTATACTTGATGAAAGAAGTAGATAGATAATTGAATTTGAAGTCTGTGAAGTAAGATGGACTGCTTCTTCTGTGTACTTCCTTGCTGTTTACTGAAAAGTGAACTGCTTCTTTTGTGTGTTTCCTTCCACTATATCTTAATTTAACACAGAATTGACTAATTTGCTATAATTTCTACAAGTTTCAGTTTTTATTAAGCCAGATTTAATGTTTAAGGCAATTTTAAGTGTTCTGTCAGGTAATAGTAAAATGCTTCCATTGAAAATATATTACCAATACTCAGTAGAAGTCAATAACATCACCCTTTATAAAAAGTCTTTTGGAAGAACCATTTAGAAGCGATGACAAGCTAATGGTTCTCTATATAAATATAACTTTGTGAATTGATATTTAGATTATTTGGTTCAAAATGAACTCATTATTTTACATTTATATCACAGTTTCTACAAACTATTAAAGAATTTTGTGTATCTGAATTTGATAGTATTACATTTCAATGTAATGATTAATCTAGACCAGTGATGGCAAACCTATGACACCTCTGACACGCGAACTCATTTTTTGGTTGATTTTTCTTTGTTAAATGGCATTTAAATATATAAAATAAATATCAAAAATATAATTATTTGTTTTACTATGGTTGCAAATATCAAAAAGTTTCTATATGTAACATGGCACCAGAGTCAATTTAGGGTTTTTCAAAATGCTGACACGTCGAGCTCAAAAGGTTCGCCATCACTGATCTAGACTGATAATAAATATTGCAAATTAAAATGAGTTTTCATGAATGTGGCTTAAATTAGCAAGTTAAATCTAATATTTATGGCCTAAATATTTTATAAAATCTTAGTTTGTAAAATAGATTTCTATATGACTTAGAAATGACAGGATAGGTAAAAATTAATGTTTGTTATTTACATTTGATTATATTAAAATGTTAATATTCTGGCTAATAGCTGCATAATATAATTAGGGAGCACTTCATGTATTAGTTTTTAAAAATTCTTCCTTCTTTCTCATGCTCTTAGCTATGGTCAGATATTCAAATTAGATAAGAAATGGAAAGGGTTAGCGAGGCTGGTCAGTATAGTTAGTACCAAGTTCACATTGTCAAGGCCTTCTATAGAAAAAATTAATCATCTCCTTATCAAGGTGAGGCCACTTTGGGTAGAGAGATGAAAATTAACCTGCCAGACTATTCAGAAGTGGACATAGTTTCACCCTTGCTTTATCAGGTCTTGACTCTGTTGCTAGTATATGTTTAATATTGTGATGAATTTCACTGGAAAACTTGGGGCTCCAGTCACAGAGTTATAAAGTCAACACAACTGGTAGATGTGTGTTTTTATCTGTGTATACATATATAGTCTGTATATATTTCTTCCTATATACGTGTAAACTTATATATGAAAAATACATTTTATATATTCACAATTTCACTTTTATATATACACACTACAAAGGATAGTCAACAGATATATGATGTGTACATGGATATGTATGTAGATATGAATATATAGTCACTCTTTGTCATGTTATCGACCCTGAGGTGTGTGACTGTTTTTGTCAGCAGGGTTTATTCAAAAGACAAAAGGTACATTGGCCAAAATGCTTATTATAAAAAAAGTAAACACTTTGAAAACGTGTGCCTGCCTAGAAAACTCACTCTGAATACAAATACTAGTAAAGCATGCATGACATGATGCGAAAGAATTTCCCACATTTGTAAGTCAGGATCCTCATAAACCGTTTTTATTCCTTATGGGTATAAGTTTGGAAGGCAGGATCCTGCAGTGATTTAGAGTAAGGACATTGCAATCAAATAGGTAAGGACTGTGGCTCTTACTATGGGAATTTCAGTATATTTTTTGTTCTGAATCTTAATTGTTATAACTCGATGTATATTGCAGTAGCGTGCATATACATATTTCATAATTATATTAAGGATTAAAATGGGATACTGTAATATGGAAAAGTTAATAGAAAATGATAAACATGTTTAGATCACAGTATTTAAAAATAAGAACACATTAGCATTTAAAGAAAACTTTTTAGTTACCCCAATTTACTTACATTGTGAATGGGTAATCTCCTTCAAAACACTTAATAATCCTACAGATAGGTATTATTATTATTAGACATACGATGAATATGGGGATTAGAATTTAAAATCTCTTGGTCACAGACTTATACTTAATGAATCACAGTCACAATTTGAAATCAGTTTACTCTTAAAACTGGTGTATTTAACGAATATGGTGCTGACGAATACTCAATAAATGTTAGCCACATTCTTACCATCATCATTATGTATCAATGAAAGAATGCCATCATTATCTAGTAAGACTTAATGTTAGTTTTTCAGGAAATATTTCTCAGTTATCTCTCCTGAGAGATTCGTCTGTCTTTAATTTTCTACAAATATATTGAATTTACTACTATTAAAAAAACTGAAATCCTTGTTTATAGAAATGAAAGATATTAAAGAAAAATGAAAATAAATTAAAATTAGAAGTTTGATTTCTATCTACTTTATGAATGGGCTCTCAGAAACTTTCCTGATTTTATCTCCTAGTATTCAGAAAAAATAAAATAAAACATTTTGAAGCTATGAATTTGTAAAGATCTCATGATATAAGACATTCAATGTTTTAACCTCTTGGTCCTTTTTAAAACTTTTTGTACTTATTAAATTCTTACCAATGCTCTCCATGTAATAACACTTTGATGTACTATTCATCATTTCCATTTGAAGGAAGTAATTAAATTCCTGCTTAACTATCACACTGCTTTCAGTACAATATGCTTCAGTAATAAACTACATGTTTTAAGTGAAAATATACATTTTCAAATACATGAATTGCTTTGAGTTATTTCCAGTGGATATCACAGAATATTTATGTTATTGTTTAATGGCAACACTCACTTCTTTCTAGGAGCAATTTTTGATGAATCTGCCAAAAAGGATGATGAGGTGTTTCGCACAGCAGTTGGTGACCTCAACCAGAATGAGGAGATCTTACAGACTGAGAAAATCACATTTTCAGTGACATTTGTTGATGGCAACAACCCATTTCAAGCGGTTCAAGAAGGTAAGGATCATCGGCAATCCAATCTTGTTTTTTGGTTCAATTTGAGTGACATTAACGTTAGATTATGTAAAAAGCCCTTGAACTAGGATATCGTTTTTTCTGTTTTTGTTTTTAATCTTTGCTGCATTGATTTTCTTACAGAGTGTTGTTTTGTAGATATTAACCCCGTATTCCACTTCGGAAAGGGCAGAGTGTGTAGAGTTAGTGCTTTCATTGAAATGTAATATGAAAGGAACGTAAATATTTACCATAAAAGCTTTATTTTATTATTTCAGTGTAAATGAAGAATTCCAAAAAATAGCATTCTTATATTTGAATTTTTACTTTTGACTGAAAAAATTGCCACATTGAAAGTTGTTAAACTTGTGATGACATTTCAGATATATTCATCACAAGTGTATTGGTGGGAGGGAAACTTTTAGACACTACCATACAATTCAAAGATTTTGTGCTGGGAATCTAATATACCTACATAGGCTATATATTTTTTATTCTCTACAATATAATAAATATTAAAGCACTTTCTTCCATTCTTTCTGTATACTTGAGTGAATTAAAATTTTCATGAGTACAAAGTCATACAAGTGCAAATTATTTTCATTATGCTGAAATAATAATTTGTAGGAATGAAGGTTTTGATTGAAAGATCTTAGACTAAAAGAATTCTATTATTGATGCTATTATGCTAAGAAAACATTTGACCTTTTGATTGGAAAAGCACTTGTTCATGGAACTGTTGCTAGTCTATTTTATATTTTATAGTGATAATATACCTAGACTAAAGATAGTAACACAAAATTAGTTTAGACAAATGAAGCATTCACTTCATTAAAAGATTAAAGGGTTTGGCAGCAGCAAAGATAGAGGAGATGGCTTATCTAGTAAAGTTTGGCAAGAAACTTTTTAAAGACAAATACTGAAGGGAAAAGAAAAAGTATATAAACTTGTGTTTTTTTTAAGTGATCTTTTTATGAATGCTGTATCTGTATGTTGTGCAAGTAAACTTTATTGGGATATGTTTGGATCAGTAGCACTGTTACTGTTTAAACTTATTTATGCTTACTTTTGTCAGTAAGAGAATGGATAGAATGATTAGTGTCCTAATGGATTTTCCTTCTTATTAATTTGATGGAGTGAAAAAGTATTATTTTAATGAAATGAATATAAGAGAATTAATGAAAAGCTATTTCCACAAATAATAATTTGTTTATAATATGATGGGATTTTAATTTTTAAAAAGTAAACATAAATTTTAAAAGATTAATATAAACAGCCATTTATATACTTTTAAATGATCAATATCCTGGGAATTTGGGGTCTTAAATATTGACTGTGTTAATAAATTTTCTATGGAAACATTTAATAGCTATTTAAATTAATATTAGAATACATGAAGCAATCTCCAAAATAATAAAATTGAATTTGAGGAAAATACCCAATAATATATGAAATAATATATACACTAGGAAGAATGTTATTCACTGTAAAGAAACATTTATGATATTTCTTTCTCAGCTCTTAGTTTTAATGACTGAAATGAGAGGAGGAAAAAATGAGAACTGATTTATTTTTGTGACAATCTTCTGAATAACTATTTATTAATTTTTGTAAATTAAAAAAGACATGCTAAAATATCCATGGCTTTCAAAAATCCACTTTGAAAGTGTGTAGAAATAAAGAAATGAAGAAGGTAGAAGGTAATTACAAAGTGTAAATAAGTATGTCCTGCACACCTGTTTTATAGACTACAATTTGAAAGTGAAAGACAATGCTTAAAGATGCCACTGTATGTTTATATTGCTTTGTATAACTATTGTGTTGCCACCTGAATTCTGCAAACATATACTTCTCTCAAAAGATCTATTATGAATTGAAAGAATTTGTGGAACTGAAAGCAAATAAAGAGAGGAAATAAGGTTTAAGTTTCTGAGGTAGCTATTTGACTAGATATTTGTCAAGAAAGAAGAAAGAGCTTGACACTTTGCCTGATGGTTTCTGGTACTAAGAGGATGTTCTGGACCAGTTATTTTGATGGTCTGCTCTAGGTAATGAAGCTCTGGAGCTAATTTGTTTCCCCATTCAATATCAAGAAAGACCTCCGCTAATTTTTAGAAGTAAAGATAATTTTCTCAGAGGCTCTACTTGTAAGTGATTTCTTGAAAAAACAAAGAGGAAGTATTCAACTGAAAGAGAACATGTTATAATTAAGGAATATTTTCTTAAATATTTAGAGGAAGTAATTTAGGAGGAAATCTCAATTATACAATCAAAGACTGCAAATTTTCTATGAGCACTCCTTTGCTGTAATACCTAAAAATCTATGCAGTGGTTCTCAACCTTCTGGCCCTTTAAATACAGTTCCTCATGTTGTGACCCAACCATAAAGTTATTTTCGTTGCTACTTCATAACTGTAATGTTGCTACGGTTATGAATCATAATGTAAATATCTGATATGCAGGATGGTCTTAGGCGACCCCTGTGAAAGGGTCGTTCGACCCCCAAAGGGGTCGCGACCCACAGGTTGAGAACCGCTGGATAGAGGGTCTTACATCAGCTTGTTTATTTTTCACATTCTAAAGGAGGACAAAATGTTCAGTGATATAATTATTACTGATGGTTTACACATTAGCACTCTTGATGAACTTCTAAAAACTTAACGGTTTTGAGTTTTTTCTCCCTCAAGCTTTCTTTATTTTTGTTTATTTGATTTTGAAATCTGATCCTGAACAAATATAATCGCCAGCACATAGATATTTGGTGGTGATAACAAATGATAAAGAGACTGGTCATCGGATAGAAAAATGAAATTTTAAAATCTGAAATGCTCTATTTATTTTATTGTTAGAACTTCCTTTCATTGGACACATTTGTGAAATGGTTATTTTCAGACATTTGAATTTTTGTTTACCTTGTCTTTCTACTATCAACACTTAATAAGATAGAGGCATTTAAAGCTAAATAAACCTACTTAACCCATATATTGCAATGAAGAGTAATGTTACTATCTAAATATTATTGTGTGACTTTGCAGTAAATTTGTGCATAGTAAATATTGATTTAAATAATTATGAAATAATTTTTTTTGAGGTGAGTCTTTAGAAGATGTTGTCTTGCTTATAACACAGAATCAATATTGCATTTTATGGAGATCAATGACTGTAATTTATCATTTTTATCATTGTTCTGTAACATTAATCTCGGTAGTTTTAGATAGTGGTGAACATTAGAAAATAATTTGTTTTCACAAAAGTAATCTTGAAATAAACCACCTATTTTCATAATTATTTTTATTTTATTTTGAATATATTTGATGTTTACCCATTGTATACTTTCTATTGAATTGTGGGAAGTTAACTAAGCGCAAATAATTTTTATACTTTATCCCAGGAGATTATATATATATATATATATATATATATATATATATATATATATACACACACACACACACACACACACACACACACATACCCATAAACATATATATGTATATGTATTTATATGCTATTTTATAGATGGGACAAAGATTTCCCTCTTAAGACAATGTATAAAAGAAAATAAATCAATCATATGGAATATTTTTGAAAACCTAGAGAATTATAGAAGTGGAAAATTATATATTCCTAGTTGAATTTTTTTGATATGTAGATGAAGTTGCGACCAGAGTGGTTAAATTATTTTCCTACACACTGCAAGTGTAGATCAGATAAAGAACTAAACCAAGAACTTCATAGTACTATACTAATGTTTTACTTGCTCTATCTGCTACATATGTGTATATCCATATCTGTATCTATATCTATATCTATATCTATAATGTCTGTCTCTCTCTCTCTCTCTCTCTCTCTCTCTCTCTATATATATATATATATATATACACACACATATATATATATATATATATATATATAGAGAGAGAGAGAGAGAGAGAGAGAGAGAGAGATAAAGAGAGAAACAGCTCAGAGTGTTTTCTAAGACTTTATTAAATACTGTGGGGGATGAAAAACATAGTAGATTTATAGTCTTTGATATTATTTATGTTCATAAGTTTTAGATCTCATGGAGTTGTTAAAAATTCTAATCTAAATTGATCAATTATATAAATCACTCATGTCCTTTCATCCTTGGTTTTCCTTATAAATAAATAAGAAATCAGAACATAAATTATGTATTTTAAGGTCAGTTTTATTTCTATGGATGAGTTATTTCATGATTCTTTAAACACACTTCCAGATTTAAAACTTTATAGGATTATAGAAATGATCATTGTGTCATTTCTCTTTAGAAAATGATTCACAATGGCTGAAATTGCCTCCTACTTTTTGGGGGGGCTGACTTCAAAATAAATTAAAAGTATTTTATTGTCTGTCCCTTGCTTTGCTACTTCATTCAACTATTCATTGCAACCCCCAAAATTCATTACTATCACTGTAATCCCGCAAGGACCTTTTGCTCATTGCATTGACTTGGACCAAAGCACCTGCTGCTGAAAATATTTCCTTACTCTTCTCTTGTAGACTGTTTCCTCTGTGACGCTTATGTACTGGGTGTAACATAGGTGCACAAATGTCTGGTGTGAGAGAGACTTCCTCTTCTGAAAGCAATATCAGTTGTTTATATTGCTAGCTCCTCGCTGAGACTAACAGCCGTATGGGCTTTGAAAGGTGGGGGTTTACTAAAAACAAGGTCAGGGTAGGTAAGGGGAGTGCATTTGTAGGAAGGTTCACTGAGAGGGCTGAGTGCAGAAAAGGAGTCATGTAGAGTTGTTGCATTCATCAGATGTATCAGGAAGGATGTTACGCACCGTGTGTTGCTATTGGATAGCAAGACTCATTTGAAACATTTTGAAATATTTGCTCTTATAAAAACAACTAAAAATGAACTACAGAGTAAGAGGAGTGTAAAGGCAAAATTGTTCTGTAGAGTACAAATAATTCTATTTGAAAGAAGCAAGAGTAACTGTCATAATTATTATTATTTCTGTTAGGTCGCAAAACATTATAAACACTAGAGTTATAAAGGCTGTTTTAAATATAGAAAGGAGGTATGGTTAATATTGCTCGTCTTCCAAGTTTCAGCCTGGTTCACCTTCAACTAACTCCTTTGCATTCCACAGCATGAATATTGATTGCTCCCCAGAAGTCTGCAAAATATATACATCTCACTTTTAACACCATGATAATTTGCATCCTATATCTTCCAAAATCAAATTACTGTAAGTGTAAAATAATGAGACTGCTTTCTTTTATGATTTATAAAACCAATCTCATGTCTTTATATGCATATATAAAAGACACAAGCAACCATATCATGTGTGTAAAAGAGGTAATAGGAGAGTAGTATAGCCAAGGAGATTATAAGGAAATATAACTAGGAAAAATCACTTCTCTAAAACACATCACTATTCATTGTGAATATTTCTGGTGCTATTGGCTAAATCGGAGTTGTCTGGTTCAAAGAGGATATAAATGAAAAAGAAAGATTTATGTGGCCACACTATTTGAGTAACATTCCAGGGCTTAGTCTCATAATTTATATTCCCCTCTGCTTTAATAAGACATTTTTACTGTGATAAAAAAATTTGCTGATTCCAAATTATTAGATTGGATTCTGCAACTTTCCTAGCTCAGGACTTCAATGTGTATGCTTTATCATCCCATGTTTTCCTGGACCAGTTTTGGTAGCTCCAATGCCACTTGATTTTCTGAATTTTTTTCTGAACTGCAGAGTTGCTGGCTCCAGGGGCAATAAACCAAACCCGAATGTCATGCAGGTGTAGTTCTACTCATTCATTTATTTGTTTATTTAATCATTTTTCGTTTATCCTTCCCTTTCCATATTAAAGGCTAGTGTTATGCTTTGAATCCCAGTCTCTGGTCCCAATTCTCTGTGTAACTCATACCAAACTGTAGGTGAGAAGGAGGGAAGGAATAAATGATGTAGTGACCAGCATCTCCAAACATTCAGACATCAGGAAGGATACTGGATGTCCATTCAATGACTGTCTGGACCATTTCCTTTCATTTCCTTTCCTCCAGGAGTCTGGGGTATTTAGCTTGGTCAGTTCCCAGGCAATCGCCTGCCACGTCACAGATCACTTTTTCTCCCTACTGCTACATTCGAAGGATAGGCCTGTAAGAATCAGAGTCTATTGTGTGAACTTAATATCCATCATCAATGTAATATTAAATCATGAAGAATTCTGCATCCGTTAGGGACAAAACTACACACGTTCTTTTAAACATCTTACACTACCTCCATTGAAGAATTAACCATCAAGATAAATTAAAGATTCCATATATTTAGAATCTTATTTTGGGAATAGTCAGTCAAATCAATCTAGCCAAGCACTTATTAAAGGCCAAGTACTGTCCCAACATTGGGAATGCTACAAGAGGAGATAATAAAAGAAATAGAGGACACTGTCTGACTGCAGAAGCTCAAAAATGTTCTTGAGGGGGCTGAGAAGTGTTTAAACATGAGGTTTTAATTGTGTTGCTAATAAAAAGAAGATGTTGAAGCTTTTTAACATTTTTAGAAAAGGGAGGTAATTTCTTTCTTAAAATTATTACTTTTTAATTTAATGTCAATGAAGATACAAGTAGCATTGCTTATTTTTTCCTCTGATTTATTGTTGTCCTCCTATCTTGGCCATTCCCTTATCTCATTCATTACCACACTGTTAAAGTGATGGGTCTCTAATGCAATAAATAGATTAAAATTCAAATGTTTATAGACCTCAACATCATGATTTTAAAGCTTTTCTTCTTTGAGGTCTTTTACCTCTGCAATTGTGTACTGCTGTGTAAGTTACCTCATAACATGTATATTTGAACAATGTATTCTGCTCTGGATGTTGTTTTATTTAGAAGAATTTTTAGCAGCTTTCTATGAAGCTCTATTTAATGGAAGTGAAGGTTTATTCTTCTGTTGTTTCTTAAGTATTCCTTATTCCTACCAAATATTTTTCTCATAATAAGAGCAAACTACTTTCTTCTATGCTCTCTCTACCTTTACAGACACAGTGCATCATTATAGCAGCATAATTCAGTTTTAATCGGTCTGTTATGATTGTGTCTTGGTAAAGGAATCATTTCTATGTCTTAAAGTCACTGTGAATATACGGTTTATTAGATTAAACCACACTTACCTACACTCTGCAGTTGTAATGAGAGTCCATTGTGTAATTACAAAAATAGTTTAAGTTCATGTTGACAAACCAAAGATGACTTTACTATATTCAGAAATTTTAAACTATTAACGATATTATTGATCTCCAGGTCTCAAATGATCCAGTCTACTTGCTTGGGGACAAGAATTAGCCTGACGTTTTATTTTAACATCTGACATTCACTTTGGGCACGTCCTTGGCATGTGTTGTTAGGTTTCTGGGAATCACACTATGAGTAGTCTTTTAGCACTCATGCAACATTTGGTTGAATTATCTTGTAATTTTCAAAAGAATTATTACTGAAACTCTAGCTTCCAAAAGAACATACACAAAGCCAAAGCACAATAGGAAATTGCATATTCTGGGGAAAAGGGAATGAATCAGTAGGTACTTTCTGGTGCCTATAAGCATTTGGCTTTGAGCTACTCTGCACAGTGCTCAAGGCCATTGAGTGCCCTGTAGTCTTACCAGATTAGCTTGACCTTTATCACGGTGTCTCAGGTCTTGATCTCTATGTGCTCTTCTTTCTTTTGCCCTCTCAGTATAGTGCTCTTTTTAAACTCCCCATTCACTACGCGCCCCCTCCCCCCCTCCCGATTTTAATCATTGACTCTCCATTTTGTGCTGTGAACATTCAGTATATCTTACTTGGTTCTTTATGTCTTAAATTTGATGCCGTTGATTCTGCTTAGGAAAAAGAAACATGGAAATTAAATGCATGGACCATGAAAATAGATGCATCTTCCTTTATATGTGTTGTAGTCCATCTGTTGTTATCTGTAGGATCTTGAGCACACCCAATGTCTCTGAGTCTTAGTTTCTTCATGTATAAAATGGGATTACTATGATTATGTGATTATTGAATGATGATTAGTCACATCAGGTTGTAAGGATGATTTGTGGTTTTTCTACTAATCTAAATGCATTTAAATAATACTAGAGAATGTGGTGACTTAGCACTATTTCATGTGTCCACTGGTAACTTGCTATCCCTTTCTGTCCTAATCTTCCCAAACATCCTCAACCACATGTACTAGTAGTTTCCATGGATACCACTGATAATACTAAATTGATTATCTGCCTACTCAATATTGCCCAATTGAGTCTTTCCTTATCAGCATTCTGAATGCTGGGGTTATAAAAATATATAAACACTGAATGCTTCTGTTTTGTTTTGTTTTCTCTCTTCCTGGGTTAGTTCTGCTAGTCAGCACAGGAAGATGAGAATTCTATTTGCAGTGTAATTTATTTGGCAAGTAGTAGTGATGTTGCAACCTGTGTACTTAGGGTTGGGAGGATTGAAAATACCTTGTTACCATTTCTGGGAAGTAGAGTAGGCCTGTGGAGATCAAATTAAAGCTTTCTGATGATTTGTGTAGGCTTAATACAATCAGTGAAGTAAATAAGGCAGTGAGTCATAACTAAATGGAATTCTGTTGTAGGGAGGCATAATGTTGCAGAAGAGCGATATATGTGAAGGTCAAATATATAAATGAATTCAAGGAAAGCTTTAGGCTTTGAGGAGTGCATCATCTCTGGTATTTTGAGTTTATCTCTGACATGATTGTTTAAAAGGTTATCTTTCTGTGTTCTGCACATTTTTATTCCAACTATACATGGCGAAATCTGAACTTTAAAACCTTGATCATTGCTTTCTTTGAATTTCTAGTACTATTTTTATTCAATAACACATGCCATTATGTTATTTTTTGAGGAATCATGCCTCATTTCAAGATATATTTGCATTTTTGTCCTTGATCTACTAATATATTAAGATTGGCTAAGCTCATTCCTTCAAGCTGTCTTTTCCCAAACACAGAAAAGACTTCAAATACAAAAAACAAGCATCCTCCAAATGTCTATTATATAAAAAATATTCCAAATGGAAACATAAAAAAGGCTTCAACCACACAGCAAAAAACATCCAAATGTTTATTAAATATGATAAATATATTTCAAAATGGAATATATTTTCTCACAATATATTTTTTTGGGAAAACTGTTACACAAATCAATTTTAGAAGCAGTCATAGTACAGAGAATATTTCTAAAAGACTGAATATTCAATAATATTTTGTACTTTACTTTTAAATTTATACTTAATGAAATGAAACAGAATACTCTGAGATGGTCCTGTGTGTCAATTCATATCATTAAAACTGATGAAGATGTGGAGGCTCTGATAATGGAAAGTAACTAGGGGGATTAAAAATAAGGGACATTCTTACTGGTCAAATAAGAAAATAACACATCAGAACAAGACTGGCTCCCAAGACTTATTCTTACTATTATATTTATTTATCAATAATTTTATTATTTAGAATGAGTGAGTTCATCTTTTTTTCTACTGGTTCAATTCCCTAAGTGTTTGTGTCCAGTTTAAAGAAGTCTTATCTCTATGTTAACTCATTATGTATACACACATTTATATATGCACACCCATACATGTACATATGTGTATATTATACTATACCTATATATGTAAACCATATGTATATTATATGCAATACATACAAACACACACACATATGTGTGTATACATATACATATATATGTATGTGTGTGTATATATATGTGTGTGTGTGTGTGTGTGTGTGTGTGTATATATATATATATATATATATTCACTGGTTCATTAAACACTACTCTCTTTTGAGCATCCTTCCAATGTTGATTTATACTTTTTAAAGGATGATTTTAAACCCCTATTTACTATGTCTGTTAAATGAAACAGGAAGACTTTTCAAACCACCATTATTCACTACCTAAAATTCATGCCCAGGCTCCCTCCATGAGAGCACAGACTGAATCACCAGTGTATACTTCTTTCCTTGGAAATTGCTTAGAGCTTAAATATGGAAAGGGTAGAACAACTGGCAGAAAACTGTGAATTACCAAGAACACTTGGTTTTCATTTCAGAAATCAAAGTTACAATTGCTCACTTATTTATAAGACTCTTTAACTTACCAGCTAGACATATGAGGAGATCATACAGGTAAATGAGACAAATTTAACTCAAGTACCCAAGAACTTTATAACCAGTAGAATTAAAAGAGCTAAACATGCAGATAATGGTTTTTATTGACTATCAGTGATATAACGGAAAGTGTAAATGATACTTGATAATATGATAGAAAATAATAGGTGTGTGTGTGTGTGTGTGTGTGTGTGTGTGTAAGATTTCAAACAAGGAGGTTACTTTTGATAGAGTGATATGGAAGATACAAAAATAGTAACATGTAAGCCAAGATTTGAGGTTGGAAAGTAGCTGGCCATGCAAATATAGAAGGAAATAGGATTCCAAGCTATTACATATGGGAATACCATTTGGAGGAATGGGTTTGCTGTGTTTGAGGGATTAGATTTTTTTTTTGAATACTCAAATTTTTATTCAGTTACTTTACTTGTACTTACTTATTTCCATCATCAAATTCATTACTTGCTGGCTAACACTGCCGTATTACTCATGTGTCTGCTACCCAAATATGCTTTAGGTGTTTTTGTTTTCTATTTCCTTGGAGATGGACTATGTTCCAAAGGAAGTCCAGTGGTTCGGCAGGTCTCACTCACATCTGGGGCATAAGAAGGGCATTTTCGATTCTTTTTGGATTTGAAATTCACCTCTCTGTAATGCTGAATCTGATCGATCAGGGATTGAACCCAAAACCTAGGTATGTGCCCTGAGTGGGAATCAAACCTGAAACCTTCTGGTGTCTGGGAATGAATGACACTACCACCAACTAAATCACCCAGCCAGGGCTCCATTTTCTTGGTCTTTTAATTCAGAGTAATGTACGGTGGTATATGGATATCTACAATGAGGAAAGAAACATCACTTTGTGGCTTTTACATTTGAGCTACACTGACAAAAATAAAAGCCATAATTGACAAGCCCAATAATGAGAAGCAACATTTATTTATAACTTACTATATCCCATGAACTGTTAAAAGTGCTTCATTTTTTTTCCACCTGATCTTTATAGCTTATAAGATATAAGGTCGTTACTATTCTTATTAGCATTTTTCAGATGAGGAAACTGAGGTACAGCCAGGTTAAGTAACCTGTCACCCCTGAAAACATAGTAGTGCCGAGAACACTGATTTCTGTTTGTCTGCTAATCTGGAGACCGGGGTATACATCTGTGGGAGGGAGGAGAATGAGTTTAAGGTATTGATTTTCTGTCTCCTGTGTGAGGTCAACTCTGGCTGAGTGTGGACTTCAACAAAAGGCATGCTTTCCTAAAGGCAGCCTGCTCTACCTCACTCTCTCCTTCAGAACTCCACTGATTCCTCTCTTTCCCTATCCTGTGGTCTGTGGCTTATTACCATCTCACGGCTGCTCTCTCTGGATTCTTATACCTTCCTTCATATTTTTGCTACACCTGACCCACACCTATGTAATTCTTGCCTTCAAAAAAGAAGCCTTTCTCAAATGATGCCATTTTGAGTGTGTCACTTTTTCCTATTGGGCTTTCAATGGATATTATTAACCACTACACTGGACCGCCTACTTGGGACACCTCATTTTAACTAACTCTTAGCCATTTGATGACTTCTTCAATCCAGTCAGGTCATGTTGTCCGTTTGAATGTTTTATGCAGACAATGCATGCATCGTATTGTTATTAAAAAGAACGCCTGACACAGACCTTTAACTTCTGTGACTTATAAGCTGAAATCTTCATGCGCATAGGTATTCCAACAGTTCATCAAAGCTGTCTTGATACTGAGTGGCAGCATCCCTTCAGAAATGCACTAGGTCTGACCGGAAATAAGGTTGATCTCCAAATAACCATTCCACAGCGTAGTTGAATGACTGCTTCTGAAACACAGTTATTTTTACTGAAAATAGGACAAATTGAATGAAATTCATGAAAAGTAATGTTCCAGTTATATATTTAAAATGGCTCTTTTTAAAAATCCTCTACTTTAAGTTAGTGGATGAATCAGTTACAAATTCTTGAGTATTTTATTCCATTTTCTATGAGGAAAAATTTTCATATACATGTCTTTTTTATTTTATTTTTTTGTTGATTAAGGTATTACATATGTCTTTTATTCCCTTCTTTATAGGAATGCTTTATTGTGAAAATTAGATTCCTCATTAAGGGGCTAGGTGAAAAAACACATTTTATTGTTGTGCAAATTGCACAACCAATATTTTTGTTACCTGTAAACTTGTAAAGAGTAATAAGGAGAAACTAATACATTACAAAAAGAACTGTTTTGCATTTTATCCCTTTTTATTCTTAAGACCCAGGGTTTAATAGATACTAATTAGCAGCAAGTGGCCAAACACCAGGCAGCAGAGCAGGAGGGAAAGCAGGAAGGGTCCACAAAAGCATGGTTTTCATTATAAGATCCTTTATTTCATCATTTATTCAATATTATTCAGCATCCCAGTGCGAGAGAGCAAGGTAAAACTAGTGAAGAACATAGAGGTAATTTACATGCACTCTGTATCTTCAAGGAGCTTTAAACTACTATCAAAGGTTCAGTTTGTGTCTCTAGATAATATAATTCCTAGACAGTAGTTCCATGAAGGAGGAACAAAATAAAAAGTTCAGTGGAAAAATGAGATTTCCAAAAGGGTGGTGAGTTGAGTAAGAAGTTAGAGAAGACATAAAGTTCAAGAAAAATAGTAGCCTATGCTTTCTGTTCTGAAAGGAGGAAAGATATAATCAAAGATGCAGACATATTCAAAATACATCTGTGTGACTGTAAAATCTAACTTGGGCTTGGGTATGGGTTGGACCCACAATGGAAACCTCAGAACAGAAACAGTCACTGTTCTGGCAATGCCTGTATCCGATTTCCAGCTTCAAGGTTCCCTCTTTCCCAAGCCAGTGGTAGAATAGTGAACTCGGCATGGAGAAAATCATAATTCAGCAAGCAACATGAAACACTAATAAAGACATTAATAAAGACATCAGCCTTCACATAGCACAGTCTTAGGGTTTCTTCTAATGTGCAGCAAAATTTGAGCTCAAAGATGTTACTTCAAAGGCACAATGCCTCCACTGTGTTTTAAGAGCAAGTGATATTTTAAAAATAATTATTGCACATCTATAGCAGATTAATTGCTTTTCACATTAAAGAAAGCGATAAGCACCCGAGTTCTATAATATAAAAAGTGCTATGCATATGCATTAACTAATGCTCTCAAAGGGTTTTTACAGCAGGTTTGGCATTATGCTAGGACTGAAAGTCACAACATTGAGCTCTTAAATGAAAACATGGATTGTTTCTTAACTGAGTTGGACAGAAGAAGCTAAAGGAGCGGTTCTCAACCTGTGGGTCGCGACCCCTTTGGGGGTCGAAGGACCCTTTCACAGGAGTCGCCTAAGACCATCGGAAAACACATATAATTACATATTGTTTTTGTGATTAATCACTATGCTTTAATTATGTTCAATTTGTAAAAATGAAATTGGGGGTCACCACAACATGAGGAACTGTATTAAAGGGTTGTAGCATTAGGAAGGTTGAGAACCACTGAACTAAAGAATAAGATCATGATATGCAGAGTCTGTGACTACTATCTTTTTCCCCTTTAAGTGTGACAGTTAATGTTTTAACTTAAGAGCATTTTTATTGGTCTGATTAGCACAAGTAGCCAATGAGGCTTGTTTATCTGAATAAAAAAAAATTTATGAAAATCAGCATCCATTATTTGTTAATTATTGATTCATTTACTTGTTCATCTAAACAGATGTTATTGAGTGCTTATATTTTGCAAAAGACATTAAGTGCTGAAAAGGATACCAAGCTTCATCAGTGTAATTTCTAGCTTCAAAAAAAAATACTGTGCTTAACAAGTAACAGACATAAATAACATAAACATAGATAGAAGTAATTATGACAAAAAGTACAATAAATTCGAAAGACCTCAACAGTGATAAAGATGAAGTGTTATGGGATTTTAAGGAGTATGGGTGTTAGCTCTTAGTACTGCTTCTCCTCTCATCCACAGGTAGAGGTATAAGTTCAATGTAATCCAAATATTTGGTACCAAATATAACAGTCTATTTGAGGTAAGTTAGCATCATACCAGGTTTGTTGCAAACCTTACTATTTTTAAAAAATACATTTTATTGATCTTTTTTTTTACAGAGAGGAAGGGAGAGGGATTGAGAGTTAGAAACATCGATCAGCTGCCTCCTGCACACTCCCTACTGGGGTTGTGCCTGCAACCAAGGTACATGCCCTTGACCGGCCAACCTTACTATTGATAACCTATGTTCATTCACTGAATTAACTCAACAAATATTTTCCCAAGTTAGACTGACAGGCAAGTATCTCCTGAATTTCACCCCAAACTCACTGTGTATGCACCCATCTCATACTTCCCTCTGTGGTCTGCAGGGAATGAACAGTTGGTTCCCTGGGAAGGGTGAAGTTGCAGCTTCCTGGTGAAGCTGCCGTGGTGACCATGCTCACAGTGTCTGGCCTTCCCTTCCCTCTCTTCCCATCATTAAGATTAATAACTAGCTAATTACAGTAACAGAACCATACAGTTGAAACCTGTGTTGTTCAAGTGTCAAAGGTTAACATATATTCTTTAGGAAATGAGAAAATAGCTTCCCACAATAAAAGTGATAGATGAGTGGTCAAGAAAGTGAAATCTGTCCTAACTGGATTGGCTCAGTGGAGAGCGTCAGCCTGCGGACTCCAGGGTCCCAGGTTCGATTCCAGTCAAGAGCATGTACCTGGGTTGCGGGCACATCCCCAGTAGGGAGTGTACAGGAGGCAGCTGATCGATGTTTCTCTCTCATCGATGTTTCTAACTCTCTATCCCTCTCCCTTCATCTTTGTAAAAAAAATTAATAAAATATATTAAAAAAAAAGAAAGTGAAATCAGAGAAACCAGACCAGAATCTGTAGGAAAATAGTCCAGTGGGAGGTATAAGGTCTTAGAATAGATAGCTGTAGTGGGAAGGGGAAAAATTGAGCTACTTAGGAAGCTATGCTGTAGGAAGGCTTGGCATCTTATTATAGTTCTGGGGACAGTAAAAAAGATAATCAAAGAAGATTCTGAGCTTTTGAGCTTTATAACTGAACAAATATATAATTAACAGAAATAAGGTGCATAGAAGAAAAGACAGACATAGGGTAAATAAGTATAAAAGGTAGCTAATATTTATAGAATTTTTACTAAGATCAGGCACAGTTATGAGTTTTACATAAATTATTTTTTCATTCCTCACACAAGCCCTTGCATATATTAGAAAATCAAGGAGGTGAGTTTAGTCAACTTAACAAAAATTAAATAGCTAATAAGTATCAGAGTTGAAATTTTAACCCATGTCTGAAAATCTAGGTATTGGCATACAACTGGAAGAGTGGAGCTGGAGCTCAATAGAGGAAGCATGGGGCAATGGTTTGAGATTACATTGCCTGGAGGTGAAAATTAAAGCACGGCTTGGATGATACTGCCAAAGATTAATATAGGGGAGGTAGGAAACCATTTATATATCATTGCAAATACTTATGTGAGAAGGGCAACAAAGATAGAGCAAGTCTGAAATTGTAAGGCGAACCAGTGGAGATCACTTCTCTGAAAAGACTATCATCCTTTTGGGGGGCTATTGTTATCATTGTCACTGAATGTTGATTGAATGTGGATTGTAAAAAGTCCATGGATTCTAGAGATAAGGAACTCACCAGTTAAATTATGGCTAGTTTTCTTACAGTGTTAATGGAAGACTAGTACTGCAGTGAATAGTGAGTGGGCTGGGAAAAAATGAATACTATAAGCATAGTCTTTCTTCTGAGTTTGATGATTAAGTTCCATGTACAAGAATAGCTAGGGTTTAGTGAAATGTTGAATTCATGAGAATAATTTTGAATTAAGTAGAACAGAATCCAGAGTAGGAAGAAAAAGAGATTTATGAAAGCAGTTAGGTTTAGAAAGGTGTTAGCGAAGAAGATTTGGTAAGTATTAGACAATAGAGCTACTTGGACAATCATGTTTGTTGATACACAGAAGGAAAATTGGGAAAATGTGTGGGAAGCTATTATAATCATCTCAATAATAATTAAGGTGAAGGGACATTGGGGAAGTGCGTTGGGGGGTGGGGTGGAAAAAGTCTAGAAGTGTTGCTGGGGTGAGTCAATTAAGGATGATTGAAAATATTTGAGTCATGGTAAGAATCAGCCTAAGATTTCATAGCAAGAATCTGTAGGTGATTATATAAGACCACTCTCATGTAATTCTTAAGCATTATTAGGAATCTGTCAACATAAAGAAGGTTATAATTTGGAGTATAATTATTGTTTTATCTATTTTCTTGGTTATGTATTATTATCAGAATGTTTTTACAATTACTGGTATAGGAAGTAATGTGAGTGAATGAGTCACAAGAAAAGGAAAAAAAATTCTCTCAGAATGGATGTTATTTCTACATTCCCCTTATTTCTATTAAGTCCACATATATTTGAGGAGGTTTGTTAATGTTATTGAAAGAAAGACTGGGAAGAATGAGCAGAAAATACATGGTTTAAAATTTTTACAGGACTTCTATTTTTTTCCTTAGGATTTTTTTCCGAGTTTATTTATTCACAGTGAATACCAAAGGACTTTAATGAGGCTTCATTTAACATGAAAATTTATAGGATGTATTTTTTAACTACTGGTTCTGGGACAATGATTCTCAATGTTGAAAGTGGTAAAGTGGAAAGTGCATCAACTTTGGAATCTAACACATTCATTTTATTCTTGGATCTGGCTCTTAGCAATTTCTCTGAGTAAATATTTCTGAACTATAAAATGGGAATTAAAAAACTACTTAAATGACTCCTCAAGTTTATTTTGAGATTCAAAAGGTGATGAATTAGAAAGTCTATGTGATCTATTAAGTGATGGCATTTATTTTTAAATCCATATTTATCAGCATGCAGTCCATTCTACTCTGTAATTGAAGCTGCTGTTCCTTCCAAAAAATATTTTATTGATTTAAATAAATAAAGTTCATCACCATTGTAAAACTTTTGAAGATGGAAAATTTGTTGTGTGAATTAACATTTAAATAATCTTTAAAGTCATCTGTGAGAAACTGGTAAAATTTTTAAGATTTCAGGTTGGTTTTTTTAAAAATATTAAATAGTTATTTTATAAAAACTTTAATTTATTGAGCATGCATTTTTGACATACAGTATATACATATATGCAATATGGTTGTTATTAGATTGAATAAATTACTTTGTTTTATTTGTGTGACTAGAATGTTTTATAATAGCATCTGAATTATAACTACAGAGTACATATATGAGATGCTTATCCTCGATGTGAACCAAACAACACGGGAGTAAATAGGCACTCAAAATAAAGAAATTTTTATCTTCTCTGTCTTGGGTAATAAAAAAATTCCCCTAACTTAAATGAAACATAGCAATATTATTTACTTAGTTATCAAAGAAAACTATACTTAAACATGGAGCTAAGTCCTAGAAATATAAAGATCTTTATCTGTGATCACTCTGGCCCTGAGGAGATTTTCTTCCAGTGGAATAAGATATGCACATTCTAGATTATAGTAGTCAGAGACGGTAGTGGCATGTGTTTATACCAAAATAGCTTGAAGAAGAACTTGATTCTGCTCATGTAAGCAAGAAATTTTTTTCTTCTGCTATGATTATCCTGGAGTAATTACCATAGTAAATGCTGTAGCACCACTAACTCCCACATGGCATATTCCCTCTGTTTCTACGAAAGGCAGCACCCACCGCTGATCTTGAACTCAATTTTTTCCATGAATGCATTATTTCAAAATACTTTATGAATATAGATAAAATTTTATGCCATAAACTTGAAAATTATAATTTTTGCAAATGGTGTCAAAACAAGCTGTGTAAGAGGATAAGGGGGAATAAATATTTAATAAAGAAATGTTAGATCAGAGTTATATAATCTAAGGTTTACACATATTTTGATTCTCACTTTTATCATCTTTTATTTGTTTCGACTTAAAGCCCCCCACAAAATGTCTCTACATGTGGAATTTTACCATTACATTTTAATATTAGAGCTATACGACATAGGGTAAATTTGTGGCTAGCATTTGAAAAACAAGTTGTTTTTTAACTACAAATATCTATGACAAAGTCCCAGATTTAATACATTTAATTATTATTAATCTTATGGCTCATACAAAGTTTCTCAGAGTCTACCAACACCCAGGCTCAGCTCCAGTCCTCATGACTTTTTGGTAATAGTGAGATGAAATCCTAGTTAAGTCTCATTCTTTAGATTAGCCCTGAACCTGAAAGTGCTGACTTTATATAGAGCTCAATCTCCCCATCTGTTAAATCAATATAGTAGTAATAGGCATGGCCCTTTAAAGTTCAGTCTTTAAGAGTAAGTTATATATATAAATTAGGGGAAAATATGATAGCAAATGGCATATAGTAGATCAGTTTCCAGTGGCTATGAAAAGTCATCATCCATCATATATTTCTGACTTGAACTACTGTCAATAAATGATCCAATATACAAATAAGCATAAAGTAATAATAGTGAGTTTTTATCTCATATCTAGCAAGGAAATATTTGAGAGCTTTAAAGTTTCTCCTAAAGAGAGGCTTACTGTTTATAGAAAAGTGAGTTAGTATTCACCCAAGTATATGAGCTTTTCAAGGTATTTTAAAACCCAGATTGCTTTTAAATTGACTTTAATGTCTAGAGATTGAATCAGTTTGCTATCTCTTCTCTCAGTACACACACATGATGCATATCTAGTAAAGCTACTCAGTAGATTTCACTATGTGAAGCATCATTGATCGTGTTGTTCTGAACTTCATATTTTAGGTATCTTTTTCCTACCTAAAATTCAATATGGTAACATCAACATCATAAAATCAGCAGAATCATCACAGTAACTAACAATAAGTGAATAAAGGCTTATTATGTACCAGTTCATGTTGACATTCTTCATACATATTAACTCATTTAATCCTGACAGTACTGGGAAGTAGAAGTATAATTATCCAAATTTAACTCTGAAAACTATAGTCACTCAAAGGTGCACTAAAGTGGAAAAATCTATATTTTATTAATAATCCATATTTCTCGAACTCAGGCAATCTGGCTCCAAAGCCCCAATCATAATAACATAGTATAAATGACCTTTCCTATCTTAATTCATAGTATTAACAACTGTAAACCCATGTTGTTTTGGTCAAATAAAAGAACAAAATAAGATTCTGTTATAATAACTGGCTAAGTTATTTTGCTTAGCATATTGTTTCTTTGGATTAGAATATATATATATATATATATATATATATATATATATATATGGCTAATATGCAAAGTGTCCCCCTTGCGAGTTCGACCAAGAGATCAGGAGTTTGATTGCTTGCTATGACATGCACTGACCACCAGGGGATGGCATGGAACGAAGGAAGGCCTCGGCTGGCAGCTGGCAGCCAAGGAAGGAAGGCCGTAGCTGGCAGCCGGAAGGCCCTGATTGGCCCTGATCACCAGCCAGGCCTAGGGACGCTACCTATGATTAAATTTCATGTACCAGGCCTCTAGTTTCTTGATAAAAAGCTCATGTTGAATATCTATTCAAAATATTTTTTTAAAGTATATTTTATTGATTTTTTACAGAGAGGAAGGGAGAGAGATAGAGAGTTAGAAACAGATGAGAGAGAAACATCTATCAGCTGCCTCCTGCACATCTCCTACTGGGGATGTGCCCGCAACCAAGGTACATGCCCTTGACCGGAATCGAACCCGGGACCCTTCAGTCCGCAGGCCGACACTCTATCCACTGAGCCAAACCGGTTTCGGCTATTCAAAATATTTTTAAGAATTTATTTTGAGGTCTAGATAAGTTATCAGAAAGTCATATAACATTTCATGTAAACCTTTCTATACATTTCTCTCAGTAAATTTAAGTGTTTTGACACAAAGCTTTCATGACTCATTTCTGTATATTCAATGTAAGAAGAAAAAAATAATGAAAATATTCCCAAACTAAAGAGAATGAAAAGCTAAACTTCATACTGATAGAAAATATTTACAAAAGACAAATCTAATAAATGAATTTCATCTAAAAGAAACTAAGAACTTAAAATTCCACAATAATAAAATAACCTAATTAAAAATGAGATATAACTGAACGTGTTAACTGCCATCTCACCAAAGAAGATATTCAGATGGAAAAGAAGTGTATGAAAATATGCCTCATATATTATGCAATCAGGTATATGAAACTTAAAACAACAAAGAGATACCACTACATACCTATTAGAATGGCCAAAATCCAGAACACTGATAAAACCCAATTCTGGACAGGATATGGAACAATAGATGCTCATTCATTGCTAGCGTTAATGCATAATGATACAGTTACTTTGGAAGACAGTCTGGCCATTTTTAACAGAATTAAATATATCCTTAACTATAGTATCCAGAAATCGTGTGCCTTGTAATTTACACAAAGGAGTTGAAACCCTTTACATTTTTCTTCTAGTAGAGTTTCAATTAAATGGTTAATTTCTAATTTCATGATTCCTTAGAAATAATTGTCTATTAGGATTGTGCTGTCACATATTATCTTGTTTAACTACTTACTTTATGCTTGAGAAAATAAAGCCTAGAAGAATGTGTCACCTAAGACAACGTAGGTAATTAGTGGCATCACCAAGGACTGGAATGGGGACTCTTCAGACTATTGCCTCTACATGAAGAGGTGTTCACAATGGAACCAAGGAAGTAATGTTTCAACTTCCACTGAGATGATAATACACAGTAATTCAGACATAGACTTTATGGGAGCAATGTTTGTCTTAAAAACCCAGCTCCATCACTTGCTGACTTTATGAACTTGAAAAAATTTTTCATCCCTGAATTTCTTGTCTGTGGAATGGAAATACTAATTTCCTAGAGTTCTGTTGTGACAATTAAGTGAAGTAATAATTGTAAAGCATTTGCAATAATGCTGGCAAAAAGTGGATTTCTTTACCTATGTAATTTATATTGACTGAAGAAAATTTGTAAAAAAGGTAATCCTGTCTAATAAAGAGGGAATATTAGACCCTCATGCTATCACAAAGATGGCAGTGCCCACAGCCAATAAGGAGGATATGCTAACTGACTGCCACACCCTCAAAGATGGCGGTGCCCACAGCCACAAGATCACTGGCAGGGGAGGGCAGTTGGGGGCAATGAGGCCAACAGGGGAGGGTAGTTTAGGGCAAATGGGCCGGCAGGGGAGGGCAGTTGGAGGCAATCAGGCTGGCAGGCAAAACTGGTTAGGAGCAATTAGGAAGGCAGGCAGGTGAGTGGCTGGGAGCCAGCAGTCCTGGATTGTGGTCCAAGATCAGAGAGGGTGCAGGCTAGGCTGAGGATACCCATCCCCCCAGTGCACGAATTTCATTCACCGGGCCTCTAGTCGGTAATAAAATGAATTATTGCTAATCTTAATACCTAGTTAATATATAACATATATACATATATGATATATATTAACTTGTATATATATGTATATACTTGAAGATTTTTTCATTTGAATTTTTCATTCCATTTCTTTTTTCATTTCTGTTTTAAAAATCTGTATTGCACAGTTTTTCTTAGAAATCGGAATTGTGGCAACCTGGAAGTCTAGATATCTTAAATTACATTTGCTAAAAATTACTAAAAATACTGCATAAAAAGAAAAAAAAAAGAAAAAAGCACACATACACAAAAATAAAACAGATACATACAAACCAAATCACACATCTTTTTAAAGAGTAGATGTGTTTGCAAGGAAATACAGAATTCAATTGAGTCCAGGGACTATGCCACATGACAAATGAGGACAGTTCATTAGTGCTGAAGATGTCGCTTGGCCTGGGGCATCTATAGTCACATCCTGACTGGCCTAGAGACTTGCTTTTGATCATCTTTGGCATGTGTGTGAAAGGTTTGGGCTGGTGCAGTGTCAGGAGCCTGTTCTGAGGGTGCATGAGCTTGAGTGCGCGAAGGATTATAATCAAGAGTAAATTAAAAAACAAAAACAAAAGGCTAAAGAGGAATAGAAAAAGAAGTCTCTCTCAGCCTTGATAAAGTACAGGGGATAATAATCTCTTTTGAGAATTCATGGTCATGAGAAGACTCTGGTGTAGAAGCAGAGCCTCAATCCATGTTGTTTGCATATTGTAGAGCAAACTAAGCCAAGAATAAACTTAAAATTGGCTTAGGGACAGTAATGTGATTACTACATAAATGTAATAATAGTAATAGTAATAGTAATTTTACAAAAACAACTGCAAAATCTTTCTGTAATATTTTCAATTGAGGCATTTAATGTTCTCCTTCAGAGAAGAGAGCAAACAATATAAGCACATTCACATAACACAATTGTAAAGTACACAATGGGATAATAGATAGACATTACACAATGGAATACTACTCCTCCATAAAAAGGATGAAATTTTGACATTTGGTACAGCAAGGATGGATCTTGAGAGTGTCATGCTAAGTGGAATAAGTCAGACAAGAAAAGGACAAGAACCATATGATTTCATTCATTTTTGGAATAAAAGATAGAAAGCAGCAAACAAAACTAACAAACACAGACAAAGATAGTTATATGATGATCACCAGAGCGGAAAGAGGGTAGGAGGAGGATGAAGAAGATAAAAGGGTTTAAATTTATGGTGAGGAAAGGAGACTCTGGGTGGTGAGCACACAACACAATATAACAATGTGTTGTTATAGAATTGTACACTTGAAACAAATAATTTTATTCACCAATGCCAACCCAATACATTAAATTAAAAAATAATCTACAAAGCAATATGTAACATAAATAGAGGTTATATCCATATATATATAAAAGTGCAATAATCTGAATGGCAGAATGACCAGTGGCTATGATGCGTACTACAGCAGCCAACCTGCCTGGTCCGGGCCCTGTTTGGCCATCCCCCCTGGCTGTCCCTGACCCTGATCTGCCCCCAACAACCTAATTGGGGGTGGTGCTGGCTGGCCAACTGCCTGCAGCTCCTCCCCCTAGCTGGCCCTGCCCCTGATTGGCCCCCAACACCCTGATCGGGGTCTGGGCCGGCCGGCTAACTGCCCGTAGCCCTCCTCATGGCCGTCTCCAACCCTGATTGGCCCCCAACACCCTGATCCAGAGTGGGGCTGGCTGGCCAACTGCCAGCGACCCCTCTCCCCTACCAGCCAGACCCGATGGGCCCCCATCGGGGTGGGCCAGCCAAACTCTACCAGTACATAAATTTGTGCACCAGGCTGTAGAGTTTAAATACATTAGACAGTCAAATTTATTCATAAAAGAATAAGATCCTGAAAAATGGGCAAATTTAGGAGGAAAAAATAAGAAAGAAAACATAAAAATACAAGAACTCTGGAAATAAGAAATATAAAAATTGAGGTCAAACTCATTGTAAAGTTAGCAGACTAAACACATCTGAAGAGAAATGTAGTGACTAGAATACTCATCTGATGAAATTTTGCAGAATTAGTCATAGTGAGGCAAACATACTTTAAAAGTAAGATAGACTTTAAGAGACATGAAAAGTTATCAGTGATCAAAAAAGATATGCATAGAATGGGAGACAAGTAGTATTTCAAGAATTGGTGGATGTTGGTATCTGGTAGCAGAATAAATAAGGTAGTTGAGGGTTCAATGTAGTAGTAGCCTTTGACTTAGTCTTCTCTTTCTAACTTAAGTCAGTTTTCACCCACTTGTTCCTGGTGTCCAGTGATGTGCTGATAAATGTTTAAAAATTATTTCTCTAAAAAAGATGAAAATATGTGTATATGCTTAATATATATGTTTATTAATATCAACATTTGTAGCATACAATTTAAAACAATAATAATTAATTCCTTTAGTGTATATTTCATATAATCAATTTAGCCTCAATGTTAGTCCTTCCTTATTGAGTCAGAAATGTCAGTTGATATTTCTTAAAGGTTTTTCATAATTCTGTGGCTGACCAAATAGAATTAAAACTGAGTAAATAAGAATCTGGAATAGCACATATTCTACAGTGCCTTTATGTATATTGATCTGTATGTACATAAAAAGTAGAAACATTATTTGTTGTTTTTAACATTTATCAGTCCATTGAACTTTTTTTTTAGGTCTGCTAAGAAAAAGTTCTACATCCTCAGACATGCAAAATTTATAGGCATCACAGTCTGAGGATTTGATAAAGTCTAATGCCCTGGGATGTTAATAAATATTACTGTGGGGTCAGGTGCTCCATCTTAGTATGTACATCACATAAGATAATTTCTAACTTTCTCAGTACATCCATCATCGTGATATTGCCGTAAATCATTCCCACTGAACTGTTTTACATGTAACACCGCTAGGTATGCAGTTAGGCACTGGGATTTGCGAAAAGGTTTCTAAAGTGAAGGGAAAAGAGGTGGAAAATGGAATTGGATATAACATGCCCCTTGCTGTCAGGCACAATTTCTTCTCCTCAAATAGCCAGAAAGCTTGTTACAGGTTTATAACACTATATAAAGAAGATGCTGAATAGAAAAGAACATAAGCCTAGTGGCATGCATTTGGGGAAATGTGTTCTATATATTTTTTTATTTTAATAACTGAGTAGTAGATTACTAAAATAACTGAAGGGCATATTTTTCAAAGAAAACCACTTCCTATTTTTTTCTTATTTTATTTTTATTTTTTTGGAAGAACATTGAAGATAAATAAGAGTGTAGGTGTTTATTCACAATAGCACAATGAAAGTAATTATACCATTCTTCACTTCAGCATTTCCTAAATTTAAATGTAATGCTTGTAGGCATGCAGTTGAAAAGCAGAGCAAGAATTATTTCTAAACTTTGCTGATTACAACACTACCATAAAATGGTCCTTCATTGGTGTTGTAAAACATTTCCAAACTTGTAATATTGTCTAAGTTCACTTTGTGAAATCTTGAATCATTTTTCTATTGCTTTGTTTATATATACAGTGAGCAAAAATCTTTTTAAATATGGCTACCCAGATGTTTGCATAGCTCATTTTCCATCCTTATGAATCATCTATATGCATACTGTGCTATACGTATCATGAATTACTTAGTTCCTAGAATCATTTATTTTAAATCTGGGTGTTTTGTTTTTTGTTTTTATTTGCAAGTGGACTTCTTGTTCTCTGCAAGAACAATTGTCCCTCTTTTCTGTCTCATGAAAACTGTCTTATGCTTTAATAATTACCCAAGTGCTACTTTTCTTTAGGTAATCTTTCCTACGTACCCAAACTTTCCTTAACCTGATGTGTTTTCCTATGGATTCTTCTCTTTGGTTCTTCCACAGCACCTTTTGCTTAATGTTGAACCTATAGCCCTATATTACCAGTTCTTTTCTTGGTTCTAGCCACTGAACGTTTAGAGCATGGGTTGTATCTTATCTTTATCCTTAACAAAAAGTAGGGTTTTTTTGCTGTTAATTGTTACCTCTAATTATGTATTTCATTCTGATTAAATTAGGTATTGCTAAATGAGTGAGATGGAAATAAAACACTTTACAGAAGCTGGAAAAATTAGTAAGTCATACTATTATTAAGTTTACTAAATTAGGCTGTTTTAACTATACTCCATTTGGAGACAACATCCATGTGGGAAATTAAGATACTCAGTATATTGTGACTGTGAACTGAAGAAGCAAAGCTATGTCTGAAGGGAATATAATATTCCAGGCAGAAAACACTTCCCTCTTTTATATAGTGAGTAGTAAAAGGATAAAGCAAACAGAGATCTTTTCTCTCTCGCAGTCTTTTTCCTTTCTGAAGTTTTGAATTCTGTAATGTTCCTTAAAGTCCCCAAAATTTGAAGTATCTGGATAAAGGCTCTATAAGTCAATGTAATCAGATCATGGTTTAGATCCTGTTAATGGAACTGAGAGCAAGGTCAGTGTATTGCCAGAGGGAAGAGCAGAAAGTGAGAAGGAATTTTTGAACTGGAAACCAGATTCTTTGTCCCCTAGAATAGAAGAATGAATCCAGGGACAGAGGGTAGTATAGCAAAGGTGGAGATTTATTGAAGAACAAGTACAGACTCCCACGTGGGGAGAGGGAAGAGTCCCACAGAACGAACTCCCACGTGGGGGTGGGGAGCGGGGGAGAATCACACCCGTCCCTTCTTCCACAGTTTGTAAAAGCTGCAAGCCCCTGTGTCCGGATATTTCCTCTGATAGGCCACTATGGCAACTTCTGAATGCAAAGACCAAGCAGGACATGGAACATGTGAGGCCCTCCTCCCTCATCGGTCTTTTTTTTCTGGGCTTTCTTCCTTCTTTATTTTGTAAATATAGACCTTTTTGGGCTACTTCCAGTTCCCTTGTCTTATGTAAATGCAGCCATTCTTGCTCCCTTGTCTTATGGAAATGAAACTACAACTGGCTTCCTTGTGTTATAGAGATGTACCTTCTTCCTGTCTGCAGCCCTATGATTTTTTCCATGGACCCCAATTCTAAAAATTCCCTAAGCCTGCCTGTATTCCCCTAAAATTCCTGTTTTAAAAGGAACTCTAAGTTGAGATGATCAGTGGTAAAACCTTAATTCAGAATGTGGTATACTGCAAAGGCTCACGACTTGATGTTTATTCATTGAGGTCTATAATTTTCTGTCCTATGTTAGGACTTGGATGAGGCACATTATGAGACTTATTTCACCTAAATAACGTGTAGAACTTTAATTGCATTGAATTAATTTTCAAACCAGAAATTCTGTGCTTATAAGATGGAAGTATCATTTTAATTTAGTGTTGTAATTTTTTGTTCTAAGTAGAGTTTTATTTACTGTAAGCTGTGCTGAACATTTTTTAAACATTAAATAACTTTCCTTTGATGTCTCTATTCCTAGCTTCATCTCTGGGAGATAAATAAATAATGAATAGATTTTTGTGGATATTGTCAAATCTGATTTCAAATCCAAAACTCTGTTGCCCAAATTGGAATATGTGGATTTCATTTAGTTGAAAGAGAGAAGGAAAAAAAAAACACCCCACAAAAGAACAAAAACAAAACAACAAAAAAACACTTCCCTAAATGAATGTTTGGTAGATTTTCAAGGATATTAGTTATGCTTGATTTTGTGTTTAATTATTTTCTGCCCCCAAAAAACACTTTATGTTGCTCTGATCATCCACAAATAATGTGTTTTGACATTTAAAAGGCTGAAGAGTCCCAGATTTTAGAAATTATTGAAAATAATGAATGCTTTGTTCTAAGATTTACTTCCTTGATGTATGAATTTAAGATACTTTCTATGTGTTCAGTGTTGGAAAGATCATTCAAGTTTGAAGAATGGTTATTTTAAAATCTAAACATGGCCTTAAAATTTCTGCCTTTTAGCAGGGCTTGTTTTTTTCCTTCTCTCTTTCAACTAAATGAAATCCACATATTCCTATTTGGGCAACAGAGTTTTGGATTTGAAATCAGATTTGACAATATCCACAAAAATCTATTCCTGCTAAAAGGCCATGTTTAGATGAAAACAATAAGTAAGAAGGATACCTGAATTGACGAGAGATATGAAACACTAAACCCCTATGTAAACTATACCACCTCAAACTTTGCCTTTTAATAGTTTTATGAAACACGTATTTGGAAAACTGGAATGCCTCTAAAATGGCAAGTGGTACATGTTAGGATTTCTGGAAGCAACAGCAAAAAGAACAAAAACAAAAAGGTAGGGGAAGGAGGTAACTTTACAATTTTTCTTAGGAATCAGCAAATTTTAAGTTAAACTACATATGCTGAATTCCTAAATTCTAAATTTCTGGTTTATTTCTTTGTAATTTTTGTGTCTCTTCTGTTTTCCACTATTCGGGAACTAACCATTATTTGTGATCTGATAGAAAGAAAATTATAGAGATTAGGTTTTATGATCCAGAAAAATCATTCAATTATCAATGAAAAAAAAGTCTGTATTATCTGTAAGTTTGACATTTTGAAGATAGAAAATAACGATTATGTATTTGTAGCATATATCTCATGTATTTACATTTTTAATATATCAGAATCTCCACTGATTACATTTTTTGAGCATAATAACCATATTTATTAAAAGGAGAGACACTACCACATGTCCTGGAAGGGTTCCAGTAACACAAAGATTATAGAAATATTTTGCCAAGTTAATGGCATTTCACTAATTTCTTTTTCCAATGCTGGGAATATTGGCATTGTCTTTACATGAGTTCACCATGAAGATGAGCACTTTCACAAAATGCAAAATGTGGTGAACTGAAACACATAAGCATGAGTTTATTTCTCATCTCTCTGCTTTTACCACAATTTACTGTATTATAGAAGGACAAAGGAGTCTTATGTTTTATTCATTCACTATGCATTTTTTAATTTTCATTTTTAATGTTTTCTAAGGTGAGGGATAACAGAATGTGGCAGAGCTGAACATTGTAACTTTACTGTTCCCAGGGCACTCTTAAAGCTTCCGAGGACACATCTGAGACAAAATACTGCATTTGCTTAACATTCCAAGTTATTAGCACATGTGCCCTTTCCCAGGAAAAAAAAAACCCATGTTGTTTTCAAGTAAAACCAATATGTCTCCTTATGGTGCTACAAAGATAAGGAGGTAAGGGTAGAAACACACTCTTCAGGAGGAAATACAGTCAGAGAAATGACTAGTACTGATTAACATGCTGAACAGTGACTTTGGTAAAAATCAGTTTGCGGAGATATGGACACAGAAAATGAAGGTATTCAAAGCAGTGTTTGGGGCACACACATTCATGTATTTAAATGAGATGGAAGAATCGACATGGCTGCGAGATAGCTCAGAGTAAAGTTAAAATAAAAGAAAACAAAAATGCACTAACCGTACCTTGCCTTGTTTTTTCAGACTTTCCCAACTATACTAAACATCACTGACTTTTTATTTCCATATAGACAACATCATCTAAAATTGAATTTTAATTAATGTGCATTTCTTGTGGAGGGGAGAGAGAGAGAGAGAGAGAGAGAGAGAGAGAGAGAGAGAGAGAGAGAGAGAGTTAGATTCTGGGAGAGTTAAGTTGATTCAATGGCTCAGACAGTGTGGGCAGCTGCAAGAAAGACGATTTCCCCAGAGGACATTGCTAGATCTTCCCAGCTCTGACACACAGTCGCAGTGCCAAGAGCTGCCGGGAATGCCACGTGTGTGCAGATTTTCTTAGGTACTGAAATAGGGACCTGGGTGAGAATCCTTAATTGTTTTGAACTACTATGCTTGGTTGGAATCTAAGCCAAAACCTCTACAAAGAAACAGTGGTAAAAACCCTCAGGCACAAACATCCCTTGCATTTATGGCCAGGAAGTAAGCAGGACCTTGGAGCAGGTAGCATTCTAACTTGCGTTCAGGCCTTTGCTTGCTCATTATGGGGCTGAAGGAAGGTAGAGATGTTTGTGTTTGTGGACCCTGGAAACTAACTTAGGTCATGAGTTGCCCTTTGACACTGGATATTTGTTAAATCGGATGCACTTATTTAATCTTCACCACTGAAGTTTTCTTTCTTGATTATTTCCCCATCGAACTTCAGTATAAAATCATCTTGTTTATTATCTCCCATGAACTTCTTAGAGAGAATTTTAGGTGTTCTCTAGAAAAGCTTATTTATTTATTTATTTATTTATTTATTTATTTATTTATTTCTGCTCATGGATATGGAGTGTGAGAGTTTATTTTGTTTTGTTTTTATTTTAATTGAGTTAGGAGACGGTAAAAATTAAGAAAAAAATTCTTGTACAAGTTTACCACTTACCTTTAGGAAAGAAAATACCTTGTAACAACTTAAAATACTCTTGTAAACCTCGTTCAAATATACAGTGTTTTTAAGATTTCTTTTTTATTATAGAACTTTGCAAAACCTTCAACACAAGTAACGTTTTTGAAGCACATTTTCTATCATTAAGAATGATCTTCAATATCTCAGTAATTTGAAGTTTATTATGTTGTTACCAATTAATTCATAGAACATAATTTTCTTTAGTAAACAACAGTTTTAATATATTACATCCGGTTCTATCATCTGTACATCAATTTATCAATGATACATTTGCATAAGAACTTTATGAATCCATCATATTAGAGAAGTTGATGAGCACCTACTGTTTTCTCAAAAAAAAAAACAAACACAAAAAACAGTTGGGAAGGATGAATTAATGATCAGAAAATAAGGTTGAAAATTGGTGTCTGTTTAATCATTCATTGGACAAACTCAGTGTCCTGAACAGCTCTTCTATCATATACAATATAAATAACTGATTGTGGGGCCATTGCGTAATTTAGGGACTATTTAAAAGTAGCTTGTACCAATTTTTACTGTTAGAGTTTGTGAGCCTGCTGAATCCTGCTTGAATTTCTATTTCGTTGAAGATTATTAATCACCAGCTGCCATCAGGAGTGGCAGGGCTCCAAGGCCGCACTCTGAGGACTCCTCTGTTCAGCCCTCCGTCCCGGGGTGACAGTGTGGAAGCCTTTTGGGCTTCTTTGCAAAATAACATAATTGCCTCTGTAATATGTATGTTATCACTAAATTTAAAGTCAGGGTGGCAGGGGGGATTTACAGTTTTTTTTGTTGTTGTTTTTTTTTTAATATATATTTTATTGATTTTTTACAGAGAGGAAAGGAGAGAGATAGAGAGTTAGAAACATCGATGAGAGAGAAACATCGACCAGCTGCCTCCTGCACACTCCCCACTGGGGATGTGCCCGCAACCAAGGTACATGCCCTTGACCGGAATCGAACCCGGGACCCTTCAGTCCGCAGGCCGACGCTCTATCCACTGAGCCAAACCGGTTTCAGCGGGATTTACAGTTTTATTCAGATCAACTAAGTTGTTACCCAGTGATTCTATGTGTTGAGTCACATGGCTTCAGGGGGTGGGGGCAGAATTCAGGTTCTTTACACTTCAGGCCCTCCTTTACACTTTGCTCACTCCCTACCTATCCATCACTCAGTGATATATTTCACAGGGTCACACGGTGGTAGGGGATAGTATGGGAAGAGGAAGACTTCAGCCTTTGAATGCTATAAAATTTTTAGATGTACATTCTGGCAGTTTACATGTCATCACACTCCAGAAAACTGTGCAATGGTGACATGTCAAAGGTTGCGTTATTGGGCAATAATACTTCTCTGTAAAATGTGTAGGCTCAGCATCCAGTGTCCTCTGCCAGCACTGACAGATCCAAGACAGGTGCAAATTCGACTTCACACATCCCAATTGAACAAACTGAGCCTGATTATTGCCTCACTGTTCTGAAGTTTTCACTTTTTTCGCTTCTTTCACTTCTTACCACTCCTTGGGACGTTTTTGTGTGTTTTATTTTTTAGAGTAAAGGAAATTTGAAAAAGCTTATAAACTCAAGTTCCAAAACTTTTCATAAATTTGCAACCATCACATGTACATTGTGACAAAAATCTTCATAATAATAACCAACTTATTATTTTTAGGTCTCATGAAAATTTAGACATAATTATTTGAATTTCAGATATGTTTTGCTTAAAATAGTATTTTCAATTCATATTCTTAATATTACATACATATGAAACTATCACCTTTAGTTTATGATTCTCATTTAATGTTTGTAAATAACTGACCTTCAAAAATGTTTGAATTCACTAATAGAGAATAGACAAATATCTAAAATAAAACCTCCATGGAGAGTTACTTTTTTATATATAATCTGCTGTTATTTTAATAGCCTTTCAAATTGCATATTCATCCAAGAATCATGCTGTGACTGTGTTAACAAGTTTAATCAGATAAATAAAAGGCATGATGGGAAGGAGTAGTATACAGAATAAGTTAAGGTATGGCCATTAGCTCAAAACAGGAAAATAAAGGTCTATTTGTGATTTTAAGAAACACAATACTTGGTATTTTACTCAATATTTTTAAAGTGTTGTTGTGTTGTGAGTTTATTGAATTCAAGAGAACATATATAACATGTAGATGAGTTTTGTGTGGAGATTATTTTTTATCTCCTTGTCTAATACTATTTCAAAGCACAAATTTCCTAGTTACATATAATCTGCTCTTCAACCCACCCATCAGGTTTTTCATTTCACATACTATATTTTTTCATCTGTAGCAGCTCTATTAGATTCTTATTTATATATACATGCCTTTAATTATGTTATCAAGCATATCTTTTATTTTAGTCCTCATAATTTAATTTTGGAAGTTTTTGCATCATTAGCCTTGTCTTTTGTTTCATCTGGCTTTTACTCATGGTGCCTTATTTCCATATATGTTTCATGATTTAAAAAATGTTCCTGCTCATTTTATTTTTTTGAAATCTTACCTATGAAAAGTTCATATATATATTTGATTTCAGAGATAGGAAGGGAGAGGAAGAGGTGGAAACATCAATGAGAGAGAAACATAGATTTGCTCCCTCCTACAGGCCATCTACGGGGGGATATAGCCCACAACCTGGGCATGTGCCCTGACCCTTACTAGGAATCGAACTGGTGACCTTATAGTGCCTGAGACAAAGTTTCACCAACTGATCCACACTGGCCAGGCTATAAAAATTTCTTGAGAGCTGAGATTAGATAGAGAAACTCTATGCTTTGCTTTTGTCAGAGATCTGGAAACTCCCATAATAACTGTCTGCTTTAATTAAATTCCTACTTTGACATTTTTTTCTGGAACCCAAAGAATAGAGAACCTTGATTCTTCTATACCCATGTGAATGGCTTTTGGTTTTTTAATTCTCAGGAAAGATTTTCCTTTTTCTCTACTTTGATCACTTTTCGATAAGGAAGGATGGTAAATATACATTTTAGTTTACCTATACACTAAGAATGCAAACTTTTGGTGTCCCAAGATTGAGAGTTCATGAGAACCAATATTTACATTCACTGGCTTGGCAAATATCTTCAAGATAACTGAAATTCTTGGCTTCATATAACTCTGACCTTCATCTCCAATCTCTAGGTATGGTGTTGTTTACTTTTCTAGCCAGCTCACGTATATACTCAAGATTTAGAATATAGTTGTTTTATTCAGTATTTAACATATATATATATATATATATATATATATATATATATATATATATTTGAGTAGGACAATCAGACTGAGCATCTAATCCACCACATTGCAATACATGAAAATCCAAGTGGATTACTTTAGTGACTAAGGAAGAATGAATTAGGCAGGTCAGGACATTGAACTCCCTTAGGCCTTTATAACCCTGCTCATTTAACTTATTTGCTGTTTCTTTGGAGGAAAATCAGCCCTGACAGGGGGCTTCCAGCTGAGATACTAGCTTTTATTCTCACATTATTAGTAGAAGCAATAGTTTAATGATGCTAGTTTAGATATTTTCCTTCCTAGTAAATGTTTTAGTTGTTTCCAAGAGTCCATGTTTTCAAAAGAGACCAATATGTGGCAATATCATCATATTCATTTCAGTTAAAGTAATGTGGGGAATAGAGTGGTTAGGAACATGTGAATGCAGATCAGCAGTTTGCACAATAAATATTAATTCTCTTTATTTGGAGATGAGTTTTGGCGTTCTTAGATAAAAATTTTCATATTTTATTTTCAGTGAGATCTCTTGACATGGGTAGCTCACATAATATTTTAATGTCATGCTTAGTGTTTTATCACTTGTAGATTTGTTACAGCTTGACTGATTTTATATTTATTTTCAATTTGCTGAAAGTTTATAGAATAGATGGAGAATTTGTTTAATCTTTAGAATGTAAAATCTGGGATACTTGCTAGTGTTGCTAACAGTTCAGCATTTACCCCACTAACTCAATGTGGAGAACCAGGAAACCTGGATTTGATTGCTCTTTTTTACTGCATGGTTGCCATGTGACTTTGAGATTCCTGTATCATCAGCACTAGTGTTCCTTTATATGTAAAATGAGACTCATGCTAGTAACTTGTAAGAAAGAAAATAATTAATATATGTTAAATACTGAATAGTTAAATAAAAGCTTCTCTTCCAATACCTTTGATATTTTTGGTGGCTCTTCAATAAAGGGCAAGAATTTTACAAGAGCTAAATACATTCAAGAGCATTCAGCAAAATAATTGCACAATGCTCATAAATAGGAAAATAAGAGTAAAAGAATAAAAATTGCTTATGATGTGCAATGTAATGATAAACACATATGACTCCTATAAAGTAAATGAAAAGATATAAAATATAACAAAATTCAGCATATACCTGAAAGGGATATTTGTTATTCTTAAAACAACTTGATTGTCTCAAAGAAGCTTAAAATTTACATTTGAAATATCCAGTGTCCTTAAGCAATAGAAAATCTTCTATATTTTGTATTATAGTTTTTAGTACTATTTGTTCTGATTTCCTATTAATGTAATAGTTACTACAAAAAATTTTCTGATTTCTAAATAGATCTTTATTATTCTATTTATTTAAAATCATCAAGAGCAGATTTTTGCAGTCATATTTTATACCTATACATAATTTATTCTACTTTTCTAGTCCAGTTAACTTTTTATGGCTTCAGTAATAGTGTTTTAGGATTATATTTTCAATTTGTAAAGCAGACAGTAATGAAACTCTTCCTTCTTAATTTCCTAGGAATCACTTAATTTTAGAATATGTCAATAATTGATGCTCTCTAGAGAGGTTTTTTGTCCTTTAAAAGTGTAGTCTATTTTCATTTACATTTTATATACAAAATAGCATCACTAAAATGTGGATTAGGACTGTTATTACTTTTCAGATAATATGTTTAAGGTGGGGTTTTTTTTAGTCAGTATTTAAACAAAGGTTAATAGAATTGGTTTATTTCTGTGTTCTTGTTTAAAGTGCTTTGATTGTTTTTCCAAGGGTATTGAAGTAGTGCAACAGAATTGCTATAAACTTGAAACTTAGAGAGATCTAGCTTCTTGTAGATTAGTCAGTAGGGAAGGGATTAAACAATGTGGCCTATAGAAGATTCTTTCAAGCAGTTACACTCATAATTGTAATATAAGAGATGAGAATGAAAGGTATTTTCCACAAATATTTACAAACCACATGATACTTTTCCTATTCATAAATCTCTTTAATATATGCTATTAAATTATTATCTCGGTTTTAGAAATAAGTGTATGTACCTAGAGAGGCAGGAAGGAGGAAGAAAGGAAAAGAGGGAAGGAAAAGAAAAACTTGTCTAAAATTTTATAGCCAGGAAACTATCATCTTAACTCTAATTTTATGTTCCTTCCTCTGTTCCACATTTGTTATCATATTTTTGTTTGCTTTTATGGTTATTTTTGCAATGTGTATTTTAAATTTATTTACTCATTCATTCATCCATCCATGCATCCACCCACCCACCCACCCACCCATCCATACATCTACTACTATTCGATAAATAGGTATTGAGTGCCTACTACAACTATGAATTCCAATTGTGGGGATACAGGAGTGAAACATTTGGCAGTCTCTGCGCTCAAGTACCTTACATTGCTTGGAGACAGATCAACAACAAATAACAAGAAAATACAGGTAGTGAAAAGTGATGTCACAGAAGATGCTAGGTGGGTGTTCCAGGAAGGCCTCTGAGGAGGTAGCATGGAGGAGCTGAGATAGGAGCACCCAAAATTAGCCACTACGGGGAGAGGAGGAGGGAATCATCAGTTTATTTGGTGGATCGAGACATCAAGGGGAGTTCCTGGTATGGTGGAGAGGAACACACCTGAACCTCTTAATTTCAGTGACATTTTAATTTTTACTTTTTAAAAGTAACCTCTATATATGGTGAAATTTTTGTATTATTACAATATCAGATTTAGAAAATAGCTTTGATTGTTTAATTGTAATATATGATTTGCATTAAAACGATATTTCTAAGTAGGTGAAACCTGAACAAAATTGAGGTCATCATCTGATGCAATATTCAAACTTACGAGAAAATTGTCTTTTTCGGTGGTGCAGTGTGTTTATTTCTTAAAATTTATATATTATAATATGGAATAACTTCTATATACACTTACATAAAAGAAACCAGGTACTATGATACAGTAATTATGGTGTTATGCGTAATTTGATGTGTGGGCATGTGTCCATGCACCTATACATCTACATGCATTTATTTAATTAACCGGCTTACAGGTGCATGAAGAACTTTACTTTAGATTGTAAATGCAGGTAGTATTGTAAGAGCCAGAAATCTAAACCAATATCTTTGTTGCTATTCTTACATGATTAAAAAAAATTATAGAGTATGTTGCTTTTGTAAAAAGACTAGAGGCATGTTGCACGAAGAGATTCGTGCAATAGGCCTTCCCTTCCCCTGGCTGCCAGCACTGGTTTTTCTCCGGCACCCGGGACCCAGGCCTTCCCTCCGGCCTGGAGCCTTCCATCTTCGCTCCGTCGCTTCGAACCTACATATGCAAATTAACCGCCATCTTTGTTGGATTAATTTGCATACTTCCCTGATTGGCTGGCGAGTAGAGGAGGGTCGCTCATATTACATGTTTGTCTATTATTAGGTAAGACTAAAGGCCCGGTGCACAAAAATTTGTGCACTTGGCAGGGGGCGGGTCCCTCAGCCTGGTCTGTGCCCTCTCACAGTCTGGATCCCTCGGGGGGTGACCATCTGCTGGCTGAGGCCTGCTCCCCAGGGGATTGGGCCCAAGCTGGCAATCAGACATTCTGCTGGCAGCCCGGCAGCCCTCGGGGGATGTCCACTTGCCAGCGTGGAGCAGACCTAAGCTTCAGTCAGACATCCTTAGCGCTGCTGAGGAGGCAGGAGAGGCTCCCACCACCACCACTGTACTGGCAGCCATCAGCCTGGCTTGTGGCTGAGCAGAGCTCCTCCATGTGGGAGTTCACTGACCACCTGGGACAGCTCCTGCATTGAGCATCTGCCCCCTGGTGGTCAGTGTGTGTCATAATGACCAGTCATTCCCAGTCTTTGTGCTGTTAGGGTCAGTTTGCATGTTTCCCTTTTACTATATAGAATAGAGGCCTGGTGCACGGGTGGGGGCTGGCTGGTTTGCCCTAAATGGTGTCCCGGATCAGGGTGGGGGTCCCGCTTGGGTGCCTGGCCAGCCTGGGTGAGGGGCTGATGGCTGTTTGCAGCTGGTCACACCCCCTTCAGGGTGGGGGTCCCCACTGGGGTGCCTGGCCAGCCTGGATGAGGGGCTGAGGGCTTTTTTCATGCAGGGTAAGCCTGAAACTGAAGCTCCCAGTCTCTCCTTTTTTTCTTGTTTTTATTCTGGGATTTATTTAACTTCTGTAATTGAAACGTTGTTGCAGCTCCAGCTGCGAGGCCGGCTGGCTAAAAGCAGGTACTTGGGGTTTGTTTAGCTTCTATAATTGCAACATTTTTGCATCCGAAGCTCAGAGCTGGGCTGTGGCAGGCGGGGAACCTTGGCTTCCTCCATTGCCGGGGCAACCAAGCCTCTTGTTCACTTCAGCTATGTGGCTGCCGGCCGCCATCTTTGTTGGCAGTTAATTTGCATATCAGCCTGATTAACCAATGGGAAGTGTAGCGGAGGTATGGTTAATGACCATGTTTGTCTATTATTAGATAGGATGATATAGGCATGGAGGATACATGGATCAGACTGACAGCTGTCAGAGGGGAGGGGTGTTGAGGTGCTGGTGAAAGAAGGTGAAGGGAATAAGTAAACACGCAAACAAACACACACACATATATATCAGAGACACAGACAAGAGTGCAGTAATAGCCAGAGGGAAAGGGGGCGGGGAATAGGTAGAGGTAGGCAAAAGTGGTGGTAGTGGTGGGGGCATGGGGACCAAAAGAGACTTTGTTTTCCTCTAGGATTTTATGTTTTTGTGACTTACATTTAAGTCTTTTACCCATTTTGAGTTTATTATTGTGTAAAAGTTTAATTATCTGAAAGATGGAATCATATTCAAGTTTCTTGTTTTTTGCATGTACCTGTCAAATTTTCTCAACACCACTTATTGAAGGGACTATCTTTACTCCATTGTATGTTCTTGCCTCCTTTGTCAAATATGAATTGACCATAAAAGCATGGATTTATTTCTGGACTCTCTATTCTTGTTCCACTGTTCTATACTCTTGTTCTTATGCCAGTACCATGCTGTTTTGATTACAATGGCTTTGTAGTATAGTTTGATATCTGGGATTGTTCTCCCTCCAACTATGTTCTTCATTCTCAAGATTACTGAGGCTATTCAGGGTCTCTTTTGGCTCCAAATAAGTTTTAGAGTATTTTTTCTAGATCTAATTATGCCATTCATATTTTAATAGGAATTATGTTGAATGTATACTTTGCTTTGGGTAGTATGGAATTTTAATGATGTTAATTCTTCCAATCCATGAACAAGTATATAGTTCCATTCATTTTTATTTTCCTCAATAATTTTACTTCAATGTCCTAATGTTTTCTGAGTATAAGTTTTTTTTTATCTCCTTGATTAAATTTATTCCTAGATATCTTATTATTATTATTTGCTGCAATAGTAAATAGGATTGTTTTCTAAATTTCTCTTCCTGGTAGTTCATTATTGGTGTATAAAAATGCCACCCATTTCTGAATGTTAATTTTGCATCCTATTACATTGCCAAATTCATTTTTAGATCTAGTTGCTTTTTGGTGGAGTCCTTAGTGTTTTCTATATACAATATCATCTCATCTGCAAATAATGACAGTTTTACTTCCTCTTTTCCAATTTGGATACCTTTTATTTATTCTTCTTGTCTGATTGCTGTATCCTTGTGATTTTCTTTATTTATGAACTTTCACTGATCTGGCAAAATAAATTTCCTCAACATGAATAAATAAGTATTAATTACTTCATTAGCTATGCTTAATTAACACAAATAAAATTGATGGACCCACTGTTGAATGTGCTTTTGCAAGCTCTCTATTTTTAAGAAACCCTCAGCATTTTATAATTTATTGAATTATAAATTTTTTTCAGAGAGCATTAATTGAGCACCATTTACTTGTGTGAGACTTTGCTGAATGCTGCAAGACCCCAAAATGTCATAGAGGAGTGCACTCTCAGGAAAATAATGGCTAAACAAATCAGTGTAATATATAATGATATAATATAGAATGTATAGCCAAAAGTTCTGGGAAATTTCAGGCTAGATAGATTGGTTTGACTAGAGCGGAGAGATCATTGTAAAACAAAGAACAATGAATTTTAAAAGATCACAAGAATGGCAGAGAGTTTAGATTTAATATCATGAATTAATATTACACATATTGGGTATGGATTGAAGGAGAAAAAAAGGGAGATATCTTTATACAGTTATTAGAAAATAAGATTGTGGGTATAACTGCTGGTTTTAGTGGAACAGAAATTTCAGGGCCCAAGGAGAAAAAGATGGTGTGAAAAGCAGAAGTGGCATGAAATGTATTGGCAGAATGAAATGCCGAATCAGGAGTCTAGGAAAGGCATACTATGGAAGTGAGAGGAGACTTGCCACAAGTAGGTGGGCACATGACAGGAAGCAGCTACCTGGAGATCTGACCTCAGAATTGTGGAAAACCCATATATTTCTGGATTTAAGATGATATAGTAAATGATCCAAAAACATAAATGTCCCTTTTAAAGTAATCAAATATGTTGCCAAAATGTAAATACAATAATAACTACCTAAGTGCAAGGTATCTATAACCCCCGTTCAACAATATAATCATTTACTTAAACGTATTTTACTCAGGAGCTAGAAAAATGTTGGTTGCATATGCACATGGAGTCATATTTGTATCTGAGTAGTTACGCTTCTATAATATACAAAGTACGCTAGACTTCTCGTCCACTGATTGCCACTTTTGTTCTTTGGCTGATTATATCCCATTTACTTTTGCACATTCATTTTAAGCTCCATGAAAATATAGTATCTTTTATTATTGTATTAAAGTGTATTTTAGTTTTCTATCAAATATATTGGATTAAACAAATTTGAATTTAAATATATCCATTTTGATGAGGGTCTATTATAGAGGGTGTCCCACAAAATGTATACACACTTTAAATAATTATTAATTCCAATGGGTTAAATCTGAAAAGAAAGAAACATCAATCGAGCTATCAAAAAGTGTACGTGGCCTGGCCGATGTGGCTCGGTGGTTGAGCATCAACCTGTGAACCAGGAGGCCATAGTTAGATTCCCAGCCAGGACACATGCCTAGGTTGTGGGCTCGATCCCCAGTGTGGTGTGTGGAGGAGACAGCCAATCAGTGATTCTTTCTCATCATTGATGTTTCTATTTCTCTATCCTTCTCACTTCCTCTCTGAAATCAATAAGAATATATATTTAAAATGCATGTGTATACATTTTTTATTTTGGGAGGATAGCCTATATATACTATACTTCCTAGATGCCCAATAGCTCTACAATAATATAGAATCAGGAGATTTGGTGGGAATGATATTGTCTTTTTTTTTGTACAGGTCCATATAGAAACAACATCCAGCAAACAGATGGCCTTTGTGATGTATTTGTGATATGTATCTGATATATTCCTGCTCATGTCTTGGGTACTAGGATGGTAAATATCTCTTCTTCAGATGACCTATATTATGAACAAGTCTTTGAGAAACTTAAAAAAAAAAAGAATAGCAACGATGCACTTCTGATATTGAAACAGGATGCCTGACATTCTTAGGAATGGAAAGACCAAGACAGATGATATAGTTTGTGTTACTGCTGGATTGTTATTTCTCAAAGTTAAATGCTGTCTGTCTTCATCAGCTCAAGCTGCTATTAAAAAATGCCATAAACTGTGTTGCTTAACAGGAGACATTTATTTTTCACAGTTCAAAAGGCTGGGGAATTCAAAATCAAGATGCCTGTACTTGATTTTTGATGTGAGCCTTCTTCCTGGTTTCCAGTCAGCTGTCATCTTCTTGTATCCTCACACGGCAGAAAGAAGCTCTGGTGTTTCTTCTTCTTTTTTTTTTTTTTTTTAAAAAAAATATATTTTATTGATTTTTTACAGAGAGGAAAGGAGAGAGATAGAGAGTTAGAAACATCGATGAGAGAGGAACATCGATCAGCTGCCTCCTGCACATCTCCTACCGGGGATGTGCCCGCAACCCAGGTACATGCCCTTGACCGGAATCGAACCTGGGACCTTTCAGTCCGCAGGCCGACGCTCTATCCACTGAGCCAAACCGGTTTCGGCTCTTCTTCTTTTTATAAGGTCGTTTAATCCCATGATGGGGACACTACCCTCATGATATCCTCTATGAATTATCTCCCCAAACCACCAGATGCTAACATGTTCTAACATTGTCACATTAGGGTTTGGTGCTTCAATATATTAATGTGGTGGTGGTGGGGGGGGGGGGGCACATACATTCTATCCACAAGAAAGTTCCTAAACACATGAATGACATCATTAAAATTTGAAGAAGGCTTTGATTAGGTTGATGATCAATTTAGTCAGTTTATAGCTAGGAGTGTATTATTAGAGCTCAGATGTGAGATGCCAAATTTTATGCATCTTATTACTGAAGAACTGAAGAAACTATATGGAGGAAGAATTATTGCAGCTTAGTGTGTTTCATGGAACACATCATATATCATCCATACATGAGATTATAATAAGATTCTGCTGCATTCCTCTTTATCTGAAACACTTCAGTAAGTGATTGACTGCTAAATGAAAGCCTGGGCCCAGGTATCTTTATTTTTATTTTTTTTTAAATATATTTTATTGATCTTTTACAGAGAGGAAGGGAGAGAGATAGAGAGTTAGAAACATCGATGAGAGAGAAACATCGATCAGCTGCCTCCTGCACATCTCCTACTGGGGATGTGCCCACAACCCAGGTACATGCCCCTGACCGGAATCGAACCTGGGACCTCTCAGTCCGCAAGCCGACGCTCTATCCACTGAGCCAAACCGGTTTCGGCTAGGTATCTTTAAAATTGATAAAAGTGTTCTTTGCTGACCCAAAGGGATATTCTGGAGTTCTCAGCTGAAATTTTAAGCACATTCCACAGTTTAAACATTTATTTTGCAGGACATGCAGGACAGCAAATTGTTTGGGGGAGAAAAAGGAGGTTCTTTCTATTGTTTGTGTGTGTGTGTGTGTCCTTGTGTGTGTGTGTGTGTGTGTGTTAGAGAAAACTCTAACATGGTAGAAAAAATTAACCATACAATGAAAGATAAAATATGCACATTTATAAAAGCACTTTACAAACGTCTGTTTTTAAAGCCATTACCAGATAGTGTATCACAATGTGGAGAAGCAACTGCCCAATGTTCTCCATATATTTCTTAAGGTATAAAGAAGTTATGGCTAACTCATAACATTACTAAGAATGTCTGCACATAGTACATGCCAGCAACTTTATCCCTGCCCTACCATGACAAATCCTTCCCTAGTCATTCTGACCCAGTGACAGGACAAGGAGAATTAGTGAAATTGGTTTGTATAACAGCATATGGTTAACAATTACAGAAATGTTTCAAATTGCGCTGAATTTTTTAAATCATCAAATCTAATCATAGAAAGTAGTCCTAATACCACATATCACTCTAAACATGCAATTACTCTGTCACCCTTCATGGAAGACAATTTCCTGCAAGCTCTCCCATGCGATGAAAATCAATGAATCACATGCTACAACTCTGAGAAATGTGCTGCTTTGGAGGGAGTATTAATGCGGGGACTTAATTTCTGTTTTAAAGAACACTATTTTTAAAAAAATAAGAGTAATTATTCTTACAAGATGACATAAAGAAGATAGGAACACAGGCCACAGTTGCTATAAACAAATTTTAGAAAGAAATCATTCATTAAAATGTACATTTAGAACAAAGTAATATACAGCAGATAAAAATTGAAATGCCCAGGGTACATTTATTTTTTGTATATACACCAACAATGTGTCCACAGTTTATCATACTGAATTTCCAATTATCAGATAAAAAATGTCAGAAAATGGCTTCAGTATACTAAAAATAAATTGTTGTGCTATTTCTTTTGAATAGTACAAGAAAGGTTTACTTTTAATTAAGATCCATATTTTAGAAAAGAAGAAATGATTACTCAGGGACATTTGAGAAGTTGTTAGTGAAGGAAATTTTCAGAGTGTTGCTAATCTGTGGCATCTGTAGGCCATCACACATTCTGTGTGAATCTTATTCTTGTATTCTATTTGTATTTATTTGCCTGTTTGACTTCCTAGGGTATGGGCTGTCACTTTATTCTTTTTCTTTAATCTTTTCACTTGTATTTTTCCCTATTACCTATGAAATACAAGCTGAATTTGATGATGCTATTTTTTTCTTTTTCTGAGTAACTTTTAAAATTGTTTTCTGTTTCAGTAAAATATGAATATACTCACATCATAAAATTGTTAATAGATGATATTTATGTTCATCTTAGAGTTTTAAAAGTATTTTTGATAGTATACACAGCACCAGCTTAAATTTTACCACTGTCTAGTTAATTGACTAAATAACAATTAGGAGGGATAAAATGTTTAAAATTAGGCATTCCTCATTTTTATCCCATAGTTAACTTAAATAATTGCTGAAGGAAACACACACACACACACACACACACACACACAGAAATAGCACGAGAGCTGTTTTTTATTTCAGTTTAGTTATGTAGAACTAATATATTTTCTTTATTTTTTATTGGGAACAACCTGAGAGTTTTTTCCTGAAAGTAGCCTTGATAAAGGTGTCCTCCTCGTTGCCATTCAGATCATTTTTTCTTTTGTCCTGAATATAGTTAGTTGGAAAGTGTATATGAAGAGCTGCATGCTGTGGCAAGTTGAAATAACTTGTCTTTGTTCAGACATGTAAACTACAGTGGCAGGAGACTATGATTCTGATTCTGTAAGTTTTATCTCCAAATAGATATGGATAATGCTAATATATTGTGACTGTTTATGATGTCACCAAGCTATTAGGCTAATAATTTGTTTTGCCCCACATTTTTACACCAAAGGAAGCTTTAGCCTTTATTATTATGTTTATAAAATTTTAAATCTAGAATTGAATATACTAGATGTTGGCAAAAATATTAGCAAACATATTTGTAAGACATATCCTGATCTCTGCCCATCTATACTAATAAAAGGGTAATATTCTAATTAGACCAGACATCTTCCAGACATCCATCCGGATGTCCTTCTGGACAAAGCCATGGTGGTGGGGGCTGAGGCAGAGGCGGTTAGGGACGATCAGGCTGGCAGGGGAAAGCAGTTAGGGGTAACCAGGCTGGCAGGGGAAGGCAGTTAGGAGTGACCAGGCCTGCAGAGGAGGGCAGTTAGGGGTGATCAGGCAGCTAGGCAGGTGAGTAGTTAGGAGCCAGTGGTCCCGGATTGTGAGAGGGATGTCCGAGGGGTCCCAGATTGGAGAGAGTACAGGCCGGGCTGAGGGACCGCCCCCCCCTCCGCATGAATTTCGTGCACTGGGCCTCTAGAGGAATATAATCAATTAGTTGATATGCACTCAGAATAGATCTGCCCATTATTTAAGTAAGTTTTAAATAAGATACCTCTTATTCCAGTTATGCTAATAGCTAGATGATTTTTCAACAGTGATGGGTGCTTTTAATTCCTCTGATGATACATTTTATGTCATTAAAATGTGGATCCTTATATATCTGACTTTGGCACTATATTCTTCAGCAAGAAATGTTAAGAGAAAATGAGTATGCCTGCTGAGCAAACAGTGAAGCCACAGAAAGGATTGCTCAGGGAATTAGATTAGCCATGCTGGTAAAGGCATAGCTGAAGCCCCATTAGGTCTGGCCCAGACAGCAGTTGTGTTTGGAGGAGCTGAGCAAATCACATTAATTAATGTTCACAACTTTCTTTGGTGAAAGAGCCTGTTGTCAGAGGGAAGATAGGCTTTTTCTTTTTTTTATCTGCACATTGTACAAGCCCACCCAAGCCCCTGGGCCAATGAAAGGGAAGCAAAAATAAAAAGACACCACAAAGCTAAAATAATCACTCTCTTAGTCTTCAAGCAAAAAGGAATGTTTACTCATTTATACCATTTATTTCATTAGAATGTTTGATATGGAACTAAAGTGTATTTGTTTGTATATGATTTTGTATATGTGTGTGTGTGTGCATTTCTTTTACAGCAAATTTTACCAGGAAGAATTAGCAAAGGAGAACTGTGCCTTTAATTTGTATATTCCAGTTGTTTCTATACTGCTTTCTCTTTAATTTTTGGTAACATGTAATTTCTGCTCTAGCAAATTATGAACTCATACATGCAGAAATAAAAAGGGATATGCGATAAAGAACATAGGGTATGAATTGCATACTAGAGTTATGTATGAAACCAAATTATGTGTTATGAAAATAAAATAGTATGTATTTTTAAATTTTTTGCATCAAAATGAATGTTATTACTTTTAAAATCTTCAACTTGGAAGTAGATTTGATTTAGTTATTGTCATTGATGTGTTTTAAAAGCAACTTTTGATTATAACATTGATGGCCTATGTTTAAAGGAGAGAGAAATGAGGGAAGGGAAAGTAGGGTAAGCATATTATGTAGGAAACCCAGTTGGTTGCTTAAACAGAGCCTCATCCTATATAATAAAAGGATAATATGCAAATGACCAAATGGTGGAATGACCTGTCACTATGATGCACACTGACCACCAGGGGGCAGACACTCAATGCAGGAGCTGCCCCCTGATGGTCAGTGTGCTCCCACAGGGGGAGTACCACTCAGCCAGAAGCCAGGCTCATGGCTGGTGAGCACAACAGCAGTGGTGGGAGCCTCTCCTACCTCTGTGGCAATGCTAAGGATATCTGACTGACAGTGGGCCTAAGCTGTCAGTTGGACATTCGTCCAGGGCTCTCGGACTGTGAGAGGGTGCAGGCCAGGCTGAGGGACCCCACCAGTGCATGAATCCATGCACCGGGCCTCTAGTGTGGTAATAATTGCATCACTTTAGTGGAGAATCAAAATACACTGGCCGTCAGCTTTAGAGATGTGGAATTTAGAATACTTCAAAAAGAATACTCAAAAGTAATTTCATTTAAGGGACTCACACTATTGATCATGCACATGACTGATAAATGAATAAATAAAAAGTATAACACATTATTCCTATGTAGTACCAAAAGACCTCATCTGTGTCTGGTATTCCCTTGCTGATCAGTATTTGAGAAAACCAAATGTATATTAGTATTTGAGAGCAAGGACACAAAAAATATTATCTGAGAGGATAACACATTGAGTCTGAGGTTGAAATGATAAATGCATTGCTCTCCAAAAACTAGTTTCTCTGGTACCCAAGATACTCACATCCTTCAGATCCATTACTGCTTCTGGAAAATGCTGGTTAGTACTTATCAAATTCTCAAATTTTAGACCTATTTCCTTGAGCAGCATGTAGATAGACCATTTTCCCTTCAGTTAGATCACTCTTTAGATAAGGTGCAATACAATTCATGAACTTCACTTTCTTGCTTATACACAGATTCTAATGCTGACACTGACATTCGAGTCTTAACTTGGTTGAACATTTTCTTTGCTCTCAATTGCTTTTAAAGCATATTTACACGAAAGCTCTTGGGTTATTTTTCTAGATGGTAGAGAACAGCTGTGAAAAGATCGTTCTTCCTTGTTTCATGCTGAATATTCTAAGGATGCCTTAGTGTGGAAACCATGTTGCAATACATTTTAGAAAATTGTATCATGCTAATTACAAGAGTATATGTGGAAGAGGCCAAATTTGGTGATAAAACAAACTTTTAAAAAGACCATTTTTATTCACAAAAATTACCTGTCATTATAGGAAGATCTAAGGAACAGAAATAGATTCTTCAAGCTGCCATGACTGATACATTAATCCTAGCCAGGGATAAGACTCTCAGGTAGAATAGATGATAAAGGATTGGTTCCGGTTCACAGATTGGCTAGAGTTACCACTCAAGGAGGGTTTCATGTTTGCTTTCATTTTTGTGTACATAAACCACACCAGCAGCAGTGCGGAGATAAATGGTACGTGAGTAAGTGAATATAACTTTTCTTTAGTCCCTCACAGAGAAGCAACCAAAATTTTAAAGACAAGGTAGCCCTTAGAAAAGGTTCCTGATTTCGATACTATTAGAACACAGGAGGAAACATGTCTACTTACGGGTTTTCCTACTGCTTTATAAGGAGAGTCCTTACTTTCTTGCCATAGTCACTTACTCCATTCTTCATGCAGCAACATTATCTATATGCCACTTGTTTTTTTATACACAAATGCCTCAATTTCCCTGCATATACCTAATAAGCCTCTTTGCCTTCCTTTGAAAAGTGATTTTCTCTTGTTGAATTAGGTTTAAGTGAGAATATCCCATATGATAAAGAATCAATATGCAAATTGACCATCACTCGAACACACAAGATGGCCGCCCCCATGTGGACACAAGATGGCCAGCAGGGGAGGGCAGTTGTGGGTGATCAGGTCACAGGGGAGGGCAGTTGGGGGTGACTGGGCCAGCAGAGGAGGGGAGTTGAGGGGTGGACCAGGCCTGCAGGGGAGGGCAGTTGGGGGGCAACCAGGCCTGCAGGAGAGGGAAGTTGGGGGGACCAGGCTTGCAGGGGAGGGTAGTTAGGGGCGACTAGGTCTGCAGGGGAAGGCAGTTAGGGGTGACCAGGCTGGCAGGGGAGGGCAGTTAGGGGTGATTGGGTTGACAGGGGAACAGTTAGGCGTTGATCAGGATGGTAGGGGAGTGGTTAGGGCAGCCGTGGGCAAACTACAGCACGCGGGCCGGATCCGGCCCGTTTGAAATGAATAAAACTAAAAAAAAAAAAAAAAAAAAGACCATACCCTTTTATGTAATGATGTTTACTTTGAATTTATATCAGTTCACACAAACACTCCATCTATGCTTTTGTTCCGGCCCTCCGGTCCAGTTTAAGAAACCATTGTGGCCCTCGAGTCAAAAAGTTTGCCCACCCCTGGGTTAGGGGGTGATCAGGCTGCCAGGCAGAAGAGGTTAAGGGCAATCAGGCGGGCAGGCGAGCGGTTTGGTGCCAGCAATTGCGGATTGTGAGTCGGACATCCCTCGAGGGGTCCCAGATTGGAAAGGGTGCAGGCTGGGCTGAGGGACACACACACCTCTCCCTCCCCCCGCCATGTACGAATTTCGTGCACCAGGCCTCTAGTATGCTGTATAAAACAAAATATAATTCCACTGTTGCATTGTGCAAAAAATAATTTGAATATTGTCTTCATTAAGACAAATCTATGCCTTAAAATTAGTCATTTTAGTATTAGAAATAATAGCTTTTATTAGCCACCTTTTCAGAAGTGACTGATTATTTTAATTTATAGTTTCTGAGATAATAATATTTCTATTTTGACTACTGTGTGAGTTTTCAAGTGGATGAGTCTTTAAAATAGCTGTGGACAGAGTATATAACATTATCAGCTAACATGACAGTAAGGAGGCGTTATTAACATTAATAACACAGGCATGATAGGAGAATGAAACATCTTTTTTAACTGATTTTTATATTTCCTTCATGATGATTTTAAAGCATAAGTACCTGGCCTGGCAACAGAAATGTTCTAAATTTGTAATACGTTAAAAGTTATAATAAATTATACCTTTATTTAAAAATGACCTTGCTTAAAATACTCAAAGGACTTACAGAAAATCTTATACCTAAAGTATTCCTTTAAAAAAATTTAAAGTCATATATTTCTGATGCCTCCTTGGGCCCTTTCACTAATTTTCATTTAGAAAATGAAAGTATTTATTTTACATGCAGCTGCTTTACCTTGAGTTGCAGTGCAGAGTGACGCCTGTAAATATGCTTCTGTCTACCTTCTTCCTGTGGGTTTGGTGATAAGAATGAGCTAAGTGCCTCATTTCTGCGTAAACAGTTATTGGCAGCTCTAGGAGCAAGGGGAATTTTTTTCAACTGAATATCATACATATTGGTCTCTTCAGCTTCTAAACCAAACCTTATTGAATGACTAACTTTGGAATATTTTTAATGTAATGCCAGGCACTTGATTTCTTTTGTTATTGTTAACTAGGTAATAATTTGTTCTCCTAATGCTGATATGATTTTAATTTCCCAACTAAAATATTGAGGAAATAAAACAATTATTATAAAAAATGAAAGAGAAAATATTAGCCAATGGTAAGCATTTAAATTAGGTTGTCTTTAGGTCATGTCTGTACCAAGGCTAAATGCATATTTCTCATACTTGATAACTTTAGTCAATTAAACTTAAAGGGGGGGGAGGAGACATATGTAATACTCTTTGTAATACTTTAAGCAATAAAACAAAAGAAAAAAAAGACTATAATAGAGCTGAAAATTCCTATAGCCTAGTGATGTCACAGAAGTCTTAATGGTGCAGCACAACACACACACACACACACACACACACACACATACACACACACACAAACTTAATTTGGGATTTTTAAAAAAAGCAAAAGTTTTTGAGGTTGATCAAATCTTTTAAGTTGGGCATGTCCAAAGTTGATCTTGTTCTTAGTTGAAAATGAATATGTTTTTTCATATTTTATTCTCCCATGTATTTACATGAAGCCATAAAACCAACTCATCCTCATACATTTTCTTTTTTTCTGAACAGAAAACGAATAATGATTAAGAAGTCCAAGTGGTAGCTAAATAATAAAGACATTATTGCATCCAATTTTATTATTAAATATTTTCCAAAAAAATTATACAAATGGTGAATATTGAATTCTCTTCATGGAAATTAATGGGACTCTAAGAAAATGTAAGGATATACTTATTGCTTCAGCCAGTAAATAATAATAAAATTATTATAAAAATTCTCCAAAATTACTAAGAACATAGTCAGTAGACCAATCTCTGCATTTATTAAATACTTAACTCTCTTATAGCTTGAGGTTGAATATTCTATATAATAAAAGCCTAATATGCAAATTGACCGAACAGTGGAAAGACTGGTCACAATGATGTGCCCTGACTACCACGGGGTATGTGCTCAACACGGAAGCTGCCCCCAGCATGTGGGCTCCAGGCTAGCCGAGGTAGGTGTGAGCAGGGTGGCCCACCCGATCGCCCCGCTGGTTTCCCCACAGAGGGAGGCAACTAGTGGCCTCACAGGGGCCAGGCCAGCAAGCAGGCATCGCCAGGCCGGCCAAGGCAGGTGCCAGTGCGGGTCCCCTGATTCCCCCGCTGGTCACCCCACAGATCGGCCCTGATTGACAGCCAGGCGTAGGGACACTACCTGTGCAGAATTTCGTCCACTGGGCCTCTAGTAATAAGATAAATATAAGAAATGTGTTTTTAACATATATGCACATAAATATAACTATAAAAATTGGATATGTACTAATCACACCCAAGCCAAAAACAATAATACTGTTTTGATTATTACTGCCACTGTATGATATTCCTAATTTTTCTGGGAACTATATTGTAAGGCCAGGAAAAGGGAATAGAAAAGCCAGTGACAAGTATTAAAATGTCTCTCTTAAAGCCACAAGTGTGTCAGTGTGAAAGGATTGCAAGCCATTTTTGTTCCAGGCCGCTTGGCATAAAGCATAGGGATATACAAGCTGGAAAAACAAACAGAGAAGAGATGAATTTGTGGAATATCTGGAAAATAGATTCCAATGCCAAGGTTGCTATATTATTCTCTAGAATGGCTTTTAAATACTGAGCAATAAACACGATTTGAATCTCTTGGGGTGCTTATTAAATCAGATTTATTGATATAGAAGATTATATATTACGTTATTTAATAAAGCCTATTGTTTGCTAATATATGAAAAATAAAATAGGTAAGCTTAAAATATCTCATTATTAAGTTACATCATATCTACTGAGTAACAAAAATTCAATCGTCAATTTAAGTTTACAAGAGAGTGTGTGCTATTGAGTTCATGGGATACCATAAATACAAGCATTCAAATGTAGTTATATGGATTAGCTTCATGTACTTCGTATGCCATGAGTGTCACATATATGGAGCCCACTGTTTAACCGGACCATAAGTAAAGTAGCTTGAGACTTTAAAAAGTCTGCCTCTTGTCTGACAAAAATATGAAATGACAGAGATAATTTCAAAAGCTCCTAGCAAATTAACCGTAATGTAACATCATCTTTGCTAATAAGGATCAGAGCATAATAAATACTGGGGAAACAAAATGTACTTCAGAGTTCAGATCAACTATGTAAATGGATGAAGGTCATATGAAATTATTAAAGGTTAGAGATAACGTTGTTTTAAAAGCTTGAATATACTAATACCAGCTGGTAAGTAACTGGGGAATTCACAGAGCATTCTCTCTTGACTCTACAGATCATTCTTTTAAGGGGAATATGCATATGTAGCAAGTTGTATCAGTATAATTACTCAAAGCAGTTATCTTGTGTGTAAGTGAAGTTTTGCCTCATATTTTACCATCGTTAGTGGAAAAAGCCACTTCACAAAGATGTTTGTTTATTTTTGTTTTGTTGGGATTTGCCTTTTTTGCAATTTATTTTTCACTGTAGTAAACACTCATAACAAAATTGTATCTTAAACATTTTTAATTGAACAGTTCAATAGTATTAAGCACATTTATATTGTGGTACAAATCAGGGCCACCATTCATTTCTAAAACCTTTTTTTTTTTAAATCTTGTAAAACTAAAGCTCTATTCTCATTAAATAACTCTTCATTTCCTCCTTGTTTTAAGCCAGTGGTAACCATCATTTTACTTTGAGTCTCAAAGATTTTGAGTGCTCTCAATACTTATATAAGTGATATTATACAATATTTTTTTTTGTGATTGGCTTATTTCACAAATACCTCTTTGAGACCCTGCTCTCAGTTCTTTTGGGCACACACCCAGGAGTGAAGTTGCTGGATCAAATGGTAATTTTATTTTTAATTTTTTTGAGGAACTGCCATACTGTTTTATACTAGGAATTTACCTTTTTATATTCCCCCCAAAGTGAACCAGAGTTCAGATTTCTCCACATCCTCACAAACACTTATTTTCTGTTTCTTTTTTGTTTTGTTTTGAATTTTTTTTTAAATAGTAGTCATTCTAATGGATGTGATGTGGTCTCTTTTTGCAGTTTAGATTTACCTTTCTCTAAGAATTAGTGATGTTGAATATCTTTTCATGTGATTATTGGCCATATGTATATCATCTTCAGAGAAATGTCTGTTCAAGTCTTTTGCCTATTTTTGAAATGCATTGATTCTTTTCCTGTTGTTTAGTTTTAGGACTTCTGCATATATTCTGAATCTTAACCCTTTATCAGATATATGATTTACAAATATTATCTCCCATTTTTAGTTGCCTTTTTACTCTGTATTTTGATGGAAGAAATTTTTAAATTTTCATGGGCCCATTTTATCTATTTTTTCTTTTGTTTCCTGTGCCTTTAGTCATATATTTAAGAAATCATTGTTAAATCCAATGTCGTAAAGCTTTTGGCATACTATTTTCTCTAAATATTTTATTGTTTCAGGTCTTAATTTAGATGTTTGATCATTTTGAGTTAATTTTTACATATGTCTAATATAAGGGTCCTACTTCATTTTTTTGCATGTGGATATCGAGTTTTCCCAGCACCACTTGCTGAAGTTTGTTATTTCCCCACATTTTGATCCCCTTGTCAAAAATCATTTGATCATTTTTTACCACAGCATAGTATCCCATTGTGTAGATGTACCACAGTTTTTTAATCCACTCATCTACTGATGGGCATTTAGTTTGTTTCCAAATCTAGGCTATAGTAAGTAAATTGTGCTGCTATAGGGGTGCATATATCCTTTCTGATTGGTGTTTCTAGTTTCTTGGGATATATTCCTAGAAGTGGGTCACTGGGTTAAATGGAAGTTCCATTTTTAGTTTTTTGAGGAAACTCCATACTGTTCTCCCCAGTGGCTGCACCAGTCTTCATCCCTACCAGCAGTGCATGAGGGTTCCTTTTTCTCCACATCCTTGCCAGCACTTGTCATTTGTTGATTTTTGATGATCGCCATTTTGACAGGTGTGAGATGTTATCACATTGTCATTTTGATTTGCATCTCTTGGATGATTAGTGACTTTGAGCATGTTTACATATGTCTCTTGGCCTTCCTTATGTCCTCTTTCGAAAAGTGTCTATTTAGGACCATTGTCCATTTTTTGATTGGGTTGTTTGTCTTCCTTTTGTTAAGTTGTATGAGTTCCCTGTAAATGTTGGAGATTAAATCCTTATTGGTGATAATATTGGCAAATATGTTCCCATTTGCAACAGCATGGATGGAACTGAAGAGCATTATGCTAATCGAAATAAGCCAGTCAGAGAAAGATAAATATCACATGATCTCACTCATTTGTGGAATATAATGAACAACATAAACTGATGAAAAAAAACACAGATTCAGAGACAGAGAAGCATTGATCAGACCATCAAACCTCAGAGAGAAAGTAGGGGAGGGTGGAGTTAAAGGGGAGGGAACAACCAAAGGACTTGTATGTATGCATATAAGCCTAACCAATGGACACAGACACCAGGGGGTGAGGGCATGAATGGCGGTGAGGGGGAGAGGGATAAGGACACATATGTAACACCTTAATCAATAAAGGAAAAAAATCATTTGATCATTGCAGCAAATGTTTATTTATAAAATCTCTATTCAAATCCACTGTATTATATATCTGTCTTTATGCCAATGCTACACTGTTTTGATTATTGTAGCAGTGTAGGATGTTTTGAAATCAGGAAGTGTGAGTCTTTTAGTCTTTTTCTTTTTCAAGATCGTTTTCATTATATGGGGGTCCTGTCAGATTTCATATGAATTTTAGGATGGATTTTTCTATTTCTGTAAAATAATGTTGTTGGGATTTTATTAGGGCCTATATTCAATCTGTAGATTGTCATGGATAGTATTGATATCTTAGCAATCTTAAGACTCCCCAATATATGAGCATGCAGTGTGTTTCCTTTTATTTGTATCTTCTTTAATTTGATTCAGCAATGTTTCATAGGTTTTATTAAGCAAGCCTTCCACTTCCTTGGTTAATTCTTAAGAATTTTATTATTTTTTATGTTATTGCAAGTAGGATTATCTTCGTTTTCTTTCTAGATTGTTTATTGTTAATGTATGGAAATGAAATTGATTTTTGTGTGTAGACTTTGCATACTGATATCTTTACATAATCTGTTTATAGGTTCTAACAAAATTTTGTGGAATCTTTAAGTTTTTCTACATGTAAAATCATATCAAATGCAAACAGAGATACTTTCACTTCTGACTTTCCAATTAGATGCCTTTTTATTGCCCAATTGAACTGCTAGACCTTCCAATTCTATGTTGAATAAAAGTGGTAAAAATGAACATTCTTGCCAAGTTCCTAATCTTAAGGAAATGTTTTCAGTCCTTCACCATTCAGTACAATGTTTGCTGTACATTTTTAATATATCGATTTTATTATTTTTAGGTAGTTTTCTTTTACTACTTGTTTTTTGAGTTTATTTTATTATGAAAATGGATTGAGTTTTGTCAACTTTTTTGCATAGGTGGAGATGGTCATGTTTTTTTTTTTTCCACCCTTCATACCATTAATTGACTGATTTTCATATATTGAGCCATCCATGTATTCCAGGAACATCCCACTTGATCATAGTGTATAATCCTTTCAATATCCTTCATAGAATATTCATTAATCTTCATAGAAATATTGGTCTGTAATTGTTTGTGGTATCTTTGTCTTGCTTTAGTATCAGGTTATAAACTGGCATCATAAAATGGATTAAGAAGTATTCTGTCACTGTTTTGGGGGAAATCTGAGAAGGATTTGTGTCTGCTATTCTTTTTTTCTTTAATGCCCCCCACCCGCCATTTATTTCATTAGAGATAGAGGAAAGGAGAGGGATGGATGTGAGAAAGAAACATCAATCAGTTGCTTCCCACAAGCCCTTTGGGGGATCAAACCCACAACCTGGACATGTACCCTGACAGTAAAGCCAATGGTGCAATGGACAACACTCTACCAACTGAGATACAGTGGATGGGGCTGAGTCTGTTATTCTTTAAATAACTGATAGAATTCCCTAGTTAGCGAGGTCCTCAGGTCCAGAGCTTTATTGGTCAGGGCATTTTTGATTACTGATTCAGTCTTCTTACTAGTTATTTCTATTTAGATTTTCTGTTTCTTGGTGATTTCATGTTTCTAGTTCTGTGTTTTTAGGAATTTGTCCTTTTTATCTAGGTTATCCAATGTGTTGACATAAAATTGTTCATAGGACTCTCTTATGTTTCTTTATAACTTTGTGGTATCAATAGTAATGTTTCAATTATGTTTATATTATTTTAGTAAATGTAGTCTTCTGTCTTTTTTTCTTAGTCTACCTAAAATAAAGGTTTATTAATTTTGTCTACCTTTTTTGCACAACCAACTTTTGGTTTGGTTGATTTTCTCTATTATTCTTATATTCTCTATTTGGTTTATTTATTTCCTAGTCTTTATTATTTCTTCCCTTTGCTAGCTTTGGGCTTAGCTTGATTTTATTTTACTTTCTCCTTAAATTGCAAAGATAAGTTTTTGAATTGAAACCTTTCTCTTTTTTTAGTATGTTGAGATTTATAATATTCCCCAATAGCTCTGCTTTTGCTGTGTCCCATAAGCTGGTGTGTTGTGCTTCCTTTTTCAATTTTCCCTAAGTATTATTTAATTTCCTTGCGATTTATTCTTTGGTTCATGTTTGTTTAAGAATGTAGTGTTTAATCTCAACACCCTTGTGAATTTTCCAGTTTCCAACTTCAACATGTTGAAGATAAAGAAAATTCTTTGTGAAATATCTTTAAAACTCTATATAATTTATGGCCTGACATAAAGTTATCCTGGAAAATTTCCCACGTGCCCTTGAGAAGAATGTGTGTTCCATTGTTGTCAGGCAGAGTACTCTGTATTTGTTAGATCTAGTTGGTTTGCTTTGTTAAAGTTCTTTAATTTTTATTCTATTCATTACTGAGAGTGAACTGTTAAAATCTCCAACTATGTTTGCAGATCTGTTAATTTCTTCCTTCAATTCTCACTTTTTTGCTTCATATATTTTGATGTACACATATTGGGTACATAAATGCTTATCTTCCTTGTATGTTCTTGCTGTATTAAACCATTCGTATTATGTCCTTTATATCTTGTAACCTTTTCGGATTTAAATTTAGCTTTTCTTATTTTTTAAAAAAATCCTTACCTGAGGATATTTTTTTCCATTGATCTTTTTAGAGAGAGTAGAAGGGAAGGAGGAAAAAGGGAGAGCAAGAGAGAGAGAGAAATTTTGATTTGAGTGAGACACATTAATTGGTTGCCTCCTGCTCACATGCCCCTACCAGAGCTGGAGATCAAACCTGATATTAGTGAAGAAATCTCTGCTCTCTTTTGGTTACTATTTGAATGGAATATTTTTTTGTTCTTTTACTGTCAACCTATGTGTCTCATTTGATATAAAGTGAGTTTCTTATAGACATCATATAATTGGATCTTGTATTTTTAATCTGTTCTTCCAGTATGTGTATTTTGATTGGGGAGTTTAATATAGTAACATTTAAAGTATTTACAGATAAGGAGCAACTTCTGTCATTTTTCTGTTTGTTCTTTATGTCGTAGATTTTTTTTTGTCTCCCGTTTCCTGCATTACTCTCATCTTATGTGCTTGGTTGTTTTTTTTAAGGGAAATGTTTAAATTCCTTTTTTATTTCTTTGAGCATGTTCTATAGATATTTTTTTGTGGTTACCATGGGGATTACATTTATCATCTCAAGGTTATAACATTCTAATTTGAATTTATACCACCTTAACTTCAATAACAATCTTAAATGTTCCTTTATGCTCTACCTTTACTCCTTTCACTTGTTGATGTCACAAAATTACATTTTCATACATTGTGTGTCACACAAAAAAAATTGTGTGTTTCTGATGTGTTAGTGTCTTAAATTACATAAAACCAAAATTTGGATTTGTGAACTGAAGTTACAATAATACAAGCTTTTAAAATTGCCCTGGTAGTTACCTTTATTGTGACCACTTTTTCTTCCTATAGCTTTGAATTACTGTCTAGGGTCCTTTTGTTCCAACCTGAAGGACTCGCTTTCACCTTTTTAGTATACCATTCCACTGGTAGCAGACTGTCTTAGTTTTTGTTTATCTGTGAATGTCTTCATTTCTTCCTTACTTTTTCTATAACGGTCTATTGCCTTTTGGCCTCCAAAATGTCTAATGATATATCTGATTATAATCTTTAGTTTTCTTTATTTTTAAAAAATTTATTGAGTGACATTGATTAATAAATTATATCATTTTCAAGTGCACAATCTATGATTCATCACCTTTTTACATTGCATTGTGTGCTCACCACCCAGAGTCCAATCTTTCATCCACAAAACAAGTTGCTTCTCTCGTGAAGCTTTTGTCTCTGTCTTTTTTTAAAAAAAAATGTATTTTATTGGTTTTTTACATAGAGGAAGGGAGAGAGATAGAGAGCTAGAAACATCGATGAGAGAGAAACACCGATCAGCTGCCCTCCGCACACCCCCCACCGGGGATGCGCCCGCAACCCAGGCACATGCCCCCGACCGGAATCGAACCCGGGACCCCCCAGTCCACAGGCCGACGCTCCATCCACTGAGCCAAACCGGTTTCGGCTGTCTCTGTCTTTAGACAGTTTAATTATAATCTGTCTTGGTGTGGGTTTTTTGAGTTCATTCTGCTTATATATTCCTATTCCAAAATTCTTGTACGTTCATATTCATGTCTTCTACCAAATTTTGAGAACGTTCTGTCATTATTTCTTTGAAGAAAGATCCTTTCTTTCTCTCTTCTACTGGTAAGAGGCCTTCAATATACATGTTGGTCCACTTGATGGTATCCCACAAGAGCCTTTGGCTCTGTTCCCATTTATTGAATCATTTTCTTTCTGTCACCCAAACTCCTTAATTTCCATTGGCATATCCATAATTTCACTGGTAACTTGTTATGCCTCCTTATATTTGTCTGTATCACTCTAGTAAATTTTTCATTTTGGTTATTGCAATTTTAACCCTCAGAATGCCATTTGGTTTCCTTTTATTTTTATATCTCTATATTGATATTTCCATTTTGTTCTTACATCATTTTCTTGACTTCCTCCCCACATTAATTTCGTTATTTGAGCATCTTAGAGTCTTATTTTAAACTTTTATGCTAGCCGATTTGCCATCAGATCTTTTTCAGGAATAGTTTCCATTGGTGGGTTGTTTTTTTTTTTTAATGTCCTGTGGCTTTTTGTATGAAATTGGATATTTGAATATAATAATATGGTAAATGGAAATCGGATTCTCCTCTTCCCCAGGGTTTGCTGTTTGTTTTGATTTGATCCTTGCAGACTTTCTGTACTGTGGGTCAGCCTGGTGTGTACATTTTAAGTCTTTTCAGAACCTGCACCTTTCCTTTCATATGCAGAGTGACTTTCTAATTTCCTTGTGTATGTTTTTTGGAATGTCCTAGTCTTTAATCTTCAGCTCCCATGACTACAAAGGGGGAAAATGAAGGTGGGGAAAACAGCTCTAGCCCTGTAAATACCATGGAACTCACTTCAGAGGAAGAGGGACTCCCAACAATGAAAGGAAGTACAAAACCTATGTTTACTGCTTCCATGTCTACATCTCTCTGATCAAAATCAGCAATCAGTAGTCAGAACACAGATTCCTGATATTTGGAGAAAGGGTTCTTTTTTCTTTTTTTAAAAAAATACATTTTTATTGATTTCAGAGAGGAAGGGAGAGGGAAAGAGATAAAAACATCAATGATGAGAGGAAATCATTGATCAGCTGCCTCCTGCACGCCCCCTACTGGGGATTGAGCCTGCAACCCAGGCATGTGCCTTTGGCTGGAGTCAAACCTGGGACCCTTCAGTCCATAGGCTGATGCTCTACCCACTGAGCCAAGCCAACTAAGGCGAGAACCAGTTCTTATTGCCCACCCTGTATCCCTCAGTCAGTGCAAGCTATTCTAGGGATATAGGTACAGCTGGGTGCCATGAGGCTAGGGACTGTGGATGGGAATTCACTGCTGAGTTAAGATCTGAAATTTAGCAAAAAGAACCACAATTTACCATTCAAACATTCTTCTGGAAATTGCAAGCCTTCAATATACTCCAGAGTTTCAAAAAGATACTTCAGACAGATTCTACCAGTGTGATTGTCTGGGTGGAAGATGGAATCCTAGTGCTTCCCACTCCATCTTTCCATCTTTCTAGAATCCTCTCCTTCTGTCTTTTTTTTAAAAAAATATTATTGTATTAAAGAAAAATCTTCCTCATCATTAGAAAGGATGAAAAATAGGGTAAGATTGGAGATAGACGAACATAAATTATTTGCTTTGTAGTTATAAATCCATGATTTCAATTATGATATAAAATTTAAGTATATAATTAAGTATCTATACTAATAAAAGGGTAATATGCTAATTAGACCAGGAGACCTTCCGATGTCCTTCCGGACACAGCGGTGGTGGTGGGGCCAAGGCAGAGGCAGTTAGAGGTGATCAGGCCAGTGTGGGGGGACAGTTGGGAGTGAGAAGGCCGGCAGGGGGGCCAGTTGGGGGTGATCAGGCCAGTCGGTAGTGCAGTTGGGGGCGAGTAGGCTGGCGGGGGGGGGAGGGGAGTTGGAGGCAATCAGGCCAGCAGGGGGGCAGTTGGAGGTGATCAGGCTGGCAAGTGGGGGGAAGTTGGGGGTGTGAAGGGTGATGGGGGAGCATTTGGGGGCAAGCTGGCCAGCAGACAGAGTGGTTAGGGGTGATCAAGCAGGCAGGCAGGCGAGTGGTTAGAAGTCAAGGGGTCCCAGATTGGAGAGGGTGCAGGCCGGGCTGAGGGACACTCCTCTCCCTCCCTATGCACGAATTTTGTGCACCGGGCCACTAGTATTACAATAAAAATTTGATATATGTAGATTAAAAATCTCTGTTTCTAAAAATCTATATATTATTTTTGTGATCCATTATAAAAGCATTAATTCAACTTGGCTCATTTTTTCTCTGAAATCTTTGTTTAACTGATGTTTAGAAAATATACATTTAAGATAGTGACTACATTTGCTATTTTCTGTTCAATACAATGCAAGAATAAATACATGTTTATAGCCATCATATTCTCTATAAAGAGATGCTCTATAAAGGCTTTTGAATGCATTCCATTTTTCTCTAGGATGTGTACTCATGAAATTTTATTAACTTGTCCAATACCACAATGTATGAGTATTTATTGAAAAGTCTAGAAAAAGCTTCCACTAAAATGAATAAATTGCAAGGAATAATTAGATGAATGTTTTAAATTCCTTATTTAATTCTGTTTATAATGACATTGTAACAATTAATATTCAACCTAAAAAAGTTAATTGTCTTTCAAAAATAGACTATAAAATATAATGTATTTAATTTTACTTCTCATATCATCTTCTTCAATGATATTGGCCTTCCGTACATGTAAAGTACATCCCAGTGGAAATTGGGAACTTTTTACATATTTAGTATAGGTATCATGTAACTGAAACAGCAGAAATGCTCTCCTTATCCTTTCCAGGTCATTGAATGTGATCAGTAATAAAGCTTAAGTGGAACAGTTTGTTATGGTGGAGCTCCTAGTACTCCTCTATAGAATTCAGGAGGTCAGATCCCACAGTGTCAAGGAAAATCAACGTAATGAAGCCATATAATTAAAATTAATTGAGTATGCTTCTTTCTCAACTATGAGATTGATGTGTGGTTACTTTCAACAGTTTCTTTGGTTAAAGTGAAACTACACTCTTATACTTTTCCTTTTCTCTTCCTCAGTCTTTTTCTGGAATAGGTAGTTTTAGTAGATAATACTGGTTCATAGAGCTTAGAGATGTAAAAGACCTTTAAGGTCATTTAATCTACTCTATGTGGAGTTAGGATTATTCTTTTATTCTCTTTACATATTTCTTCTGAATGTGGTTCTCACTAAAGACTCTAATAAGCTTAAAAGTAATCATATATTGAAACCTCTCTGAGTGCTTTGTTTAAATCCTGTGTACTTCCCATAACAACATAATGCAATCTTGCTAACAAACTTTTTTGAGCCAAATAGTTAGATAGATTTTAGTTCATAAATTTAGATTCATTTTCAGATTAAAATACAACAGATTATGCAAGTCCTCATTGTTGACATATGTCTGATTGAATAACATGCATACAGACATTTTACAGCTTCAGCATGACTGACACCTCCATCATTTGAAAATAGTGTTCCTTTAGCAATTAGCTTTTCACTCCTTCAGTAAGTGAAACACTTCCCTTTTGGCTCCTTCCATTGTGCTTGCTTATACATAAATATTATAGTCCTCCTGCCAGGTAGTCAGTATTTGTAATTAAAATATTCACTAGGTTTGGCAACATTGAGTGTAAAAAGATAGACATGGTAGCGACCAAATAGGAATATATTGGCATTGCTACTAGGAGATATTTTAGTGTGATAGTAGAGCATGATAATATATCACATTCCCTTTCTTCTACATGCCTTTTCACTCTTTTAGTATATTTATTGCCAAATTGAGACTGTTCTTATAGAAATTAAATTTACAGTTCTTAAATGTTCTCTACCTTTGGAAAAAATAATTGAAAATTTAACCTTGTATAATACAAGAATGAAATTATTTATTTTTGTTTGTGTTTGTGTCCTTTGACGTTCTATTCATTTATAATATAAGCCTGGCAGAATGACACATTTTATTAATCAGTACAACTTCAATGCATTGAATACGTTCTCTCTAGTGTTACTCTATGCATCATATTAACCACTGCCAGATAGAGTAGTAATATAATTACTAAAGGTCCTAGAATAGGACCAGTACATCTACTAAAAAGCCTTGTGTATTATAAAACTCTGTCAACCTAGACAGTATCAGCATGGCAGGGTACCTGAGCAAGAATCGTATGGAGAGCTGTAGGAGGGTAACTGCAGGCACACGATATCTTTGTAAATGAACTTGCTGATAAAAGGCTTCAACAGCATGGCATCTCTCTGGCATGCTGGGAACCAGCGGCTGACAGAGCAAACCGACTTGTAACAATTGGATTCAGGGGTGAAGATATAGGACCATAAACCAAATGAGGCTTAGGAACAGACACTGGACTTGCAAATCAAAGTCATTACACCTATTTCATGTGGGACAGCTGTTGAAACTAAGAGTGCCCTTTTCGAGTTTTATGAATAAAAGCAGTCTTCAATAGGTAGCCAGACAATAGGGAATTTTTTTTCTTTTTGTCTCTAAAAGAGAACTTCTATACCGTTTTGTAAACGTTTGACAATCCATTGGCCATTTCACATTATACTGAGCAACCTTCCAATACCATTTTTTAAATAACTGAGCTTCAATTAAGTGTCGTGCCTTCCTGTGCTGTATTGGGAAGTAGAGAGAACTTCCCAATATTTTCTGTGTTGTGATTACTTGGGCTAGTCCTTACTATGCCTTTCTTGATTGGAAAAGGTGAGGGAACATTTTCACACATGATAAAAAATCTGGTTGTACCCAAACTTGTGTTTCCTTTATTCTGGCTATTGTAAGACAATGCATATAACATAGTAAACTTCACTAGGCTGTATACTGGAAGAACAATAAATCATTAGCACCACAGGAGAGAGTCTTAATAGCCTTTGATTAATCTATAATCTTCCACTGCTGCAATATTCTTTGTTAATGGAATTTTCAATTAGATTGTTACTTGAAACACAATTCATTTTACATTTATTAAATGTTCTGCATACTGTTATGTTGTCATTAGGTAGTGTTTAGCAAACTCATCATTAAAGCAGCAAATAAGGGTCATGGATTTATTATCATCTTTTAGGAGCTTGCAGTGCCTTTAAAACATTTTTAAAAGTCAGTGCTAAGATTCTGTCATTATCGATAGTCTAATGTCCCTTGTCTTCTATTTACCTTTACATATGTTTATCTCATTTTACCTCTTTGTTGATGAATGATTGACCAGGTATTAACTATTTTGAGTCATTTGCATACTTATGTACAGTATGTAAATACTACTTCCATGATATTACCTATTTCATACGTTTTTTGTAAAGACTAAGTGCAGAGTAAGAGTTCAATAAATCTTGGTTATTTTATTTTTGATAATAATAAATTTAGTGTAAATTTTCAATAAATGTTAAATTTCAATGTTAAAATGCTAATTTAATATGTAACATTTATATGGGAATTAGGAAGTGCCAGGCTCTTCACTGTTTTGCATGTCTTAATTCATTGCCTTTCATAATCATGCTTCCAGTTAGATAGTATTGTTGTTCCTATTTCACAAATAAGGAAATTAGGGCACTGAGAGGTTAAGGGATTGGCTCAAGCTCAGCTGTGTTTTGAAACCAAAGAGTCAAGGCCAAAGTCTGTACTGTTAGTCACTGTACTTTACTAGCTCTCTGTCAGCAATCGCAAATGAAATAGTATCTTCTACAAAGTTCACTTGTAAGATGGGTGTTTGGAACTCAGAATGTATATGTCAAATAAAAATAATACATATTAGCCTGTGTCCAGTTATACTCATATCAAGCATAATGTTATATGAGAAAATACATTCATACTTCCCTTTCAGCCCTAAAGAGATTATTTGTATCTTGTTGATTTGGTAGTTGAAATAGTGATCATCTCCATATCCTGCCTTTCCAGGTCCAAAATCACATTGTTTTCTCTGTGGCCTTTGGCAGGACCTAAGGGCACGTGTAGTTTGTACTGCTATTTTTGTTACATTTGTCTCATTTGTTCTCTGGCACTTTTTTCCTCATTTTTTAAAAAACAGTATTTATATATTTTGTTATAATGAATGAATGAATTCATTCATGTTACATGAATGAATAAATAAATAGTAGTAAAATATCATTATGGATAAGTAGTATGTTGAAGGACTAAGGGATAAAATTACTATTGTGGACTCAAAGGGACTCTCATTCAAAATATGAAGTGATTTAATAAATCTTACCAAAGTCTGCTAATTGGAAAAAATTAAATGGGGGTGTTAAAGTTAAGTCTATTCCATTTGGTATTAATTCTACACGAGTGCCCATCTAGTTGGTGTTTATGTAAAACACACAAACAAAAAGATGGGTTTCTTTTGAATAGGACTTGGATTCAGGTACCATTGCTGTTAGTGTAAGTTGTGATAATGCTATTAAACATGAGTAAATATTTAGACAGTACAAACATCTCTGGAGCATTTGCTATGCATCAGATATTATCCTGGGCCCTTTAAACATTTTATTTTTCCACATGTTATTTTATCGAGTTATCAGAAGAGCAACACAACGTAAGTATTCCTATCAGTATATTTTCAATTGTGAAGATTGAGGATTAGAGGACAAAACTCACATATAAAAAGGAATAAAGTGAGTAACAGGTAGAGTAGGCATACCTATTGTGATTTCTGTGAATTCAAACTCAGGCTTGGTTTTGATCTTTCCTAATGCTTTCTAATAGAGAGTATGTGCCCCTGACAATTGAGTAACTATTACCAGAAACAAATGGGCCAATCTTAAAGGTACTCCTGATTTGTGCATATCTACTTGTGGTGCTCTTCACTGTAAACCTTGGAGAGATCTATTTCCTTCCTTCAATGAGGAAGGACATCCTGGCTTAAGTCTTTTCTCCAGCCTTTAAATTTAAAATCAATGTACTGATTCAGCCAGCACTTTCCTTTTACACTTTATTGTGTTTTTTAGTTTTAATCTGTAATTCTACAGGGAATGTCTCTCTAGTTCGTAACAAAAAATTTCAAGTGTAACCTTTTACTTCCTAGAGGTCTGTTCCTTGTTGTTGCTAATATCAGAACAGCATTTTTTTCTTAGTCACTAGTTTCTTTCTGCATGAAGAAACGTTCCCTTTCCTCTTCTATGAACCTGGCATTATTTTCTATCTTACCTAATTAGATCTTCTCTGTCTTACCTCTTCCCTGACCCTAACCATATTATAACTAGTATTTCACATTATTTTTAATGCCTCAATATATCTTATCTTATCTTATTTTATGGAAAGAAAAACATGTCACTAAGATATCTTCATTAATATAACTATTTTACTATTGAATGGGTTCATTTTTAAAAGCTGGCACTTGCTTTTCATGTTATACTATACTTACTTTATTTAGATTGTTTAATTACCTCTGAATAGTATGTGAAACTATCATCATTCAGCTTGGGAATAATAACCTAATAATAAAGTTACTTATAGCAATATCAGTGATTAGTGTCACTGATAGAAGGTAAGTGAAATGGAATGGCAAAGGTTAGAAATATAATTGATTTCTTCATTCTGGTCTTTAATTACATGTATTTAAAACGTTCTAGTTGTTAAATTGACTGCACAATAATCAATTGGCTGTCCATTGACCTAAAAACACATTTTAAAAGCAGATATTATTGCCATGGAGAGGGTAGGGTCACTGTGTTTGAAAGTACGTAATTCTGTGACTGACTCAATTCACCTATCCTGCTGTAGGAAAAAGAGTCAAGTTTGGCCTGACTTGTGGGTCCCAAAGATCAGAAGACAGGAAGAGCTCTTTACTGCAGATTTAGAAACTTCTAGAATAAGGACACAAGAGTCAAGTAATATACAAGTCAGCAGAGCATTTGAGGGAAATTATTAAGCATAGGCTTTGCTATCCATGGCTGAATGGAAAGAACAGGTGCAGGATAGATTAAGGTTAATACAGGGATCGATTATATTTACCTCAAGATAAATATATAGTTATAATTTATGTTATAAAATATAACAACTTAGTTTTTAACAACTTAGTTTTAATAGTCATGTATTTGAAATGTATGCATTCAGATCCAGTGTTCTTTGAGCCATAGGAACACAAATATGAATCAGTTGAGGATTCAGCTCTTAAAATTGAGCAGAGCTAGGATAAGTGTGTACAAATAATTACACAGGGTAGATAATAATACATTAAAAAAAAAAAAACAGGTCCAGGAAAATATACAGTGAGAGGTTAGAAGACTGAGGGATTTTTTTTTTTTCATTGGTATGACTTAGTGAGACTTTAAGGGAAAGTAGCAATTAAATTGAATCTTGAAAAATAGAAATTAGAGTATTATATTTTCATTGGTAAGTGCATCTAAGTAGATCAGCATAAAGAAAACAATAATTTTTTAAGCAGAGTAATCACAAGGTCAAAATTGCACTCATGGAAAACTGTTAAGGGAAAACCCTAAAGTAACGTCAGTAATGAAAGTTCACGCTGCAGTTTCAGTACTCCAGACATGAGGACTGGCAGGAGTGAACTCATGGTGAAGCACGTACATTTGAGGCATTAAGAAAATCTCAGAAATAAAACACTTAAGGATTATGAGCCAAAGGTATTTAGGTGGAAATGTGAGGGTCGAGTCCAAATCTCAAGGTGGATTTTTAGGAGTCAAGAGTTACGGATTTTGTTGAGGAGACAGTATAGAAATAAAAGATTAATATAATTTATTTAGGAAACACCTACATTTAAAGACCAAGAAAAATAATCTAGAGGATGCAATACAGGAATGGCCGGAGAAGTTGGAAATGTTCTAAAAGAGAGGAGTGTCATGGAAACCTTTGAGAAGAAGGATTTGTCATAGACCACAGAAGCTACCTGTTATAGATTTCATTATATGGTTATACGTACATAAAAGGGGAATCTATTGTGACAGAGAAGAGATTGATTGCCAGGGTCTAGGAGTAAAGGGTAATGATAGAAGACAAAAGAGCAATATAAAGTAATTTTTTGGGTTGATGCAACTTTTTTATCAGGATTGTGGTGGTAGTTACATGATTCCATACATTTTTCAAAACCCATAGATGTGTATAGCACAAACATTGATTTTGATGATTGTAAACTTTTTAAAAAAATGAAAATAGATGAAGAAGGAGAAACGAATAAGTAATCAGTTTGTTGATTAAAAAGAGCAGATTCACAATATGGGGAATTGAGAGTTATGGTAAAGAACTGGAGACAACAAGGCAGCACACTTTTCTAAGAAGGTTCATGATTAAGAAGAAAGAATAGAAAGTAGCTTACACAGGTCTCTGGGTTGATTAAAGGAAAATTGTTGTTTGAGGAAAAAAACTTGAAGATGTCTGCAATAGAGGTTAAAAAAGAGCATGAATATTCAAAGGAGATAAATAATTAATATAGAAAGCCTTTGAGGACACAGGAGGTAACAGAAAGAGAACAGGAATCACGTTTATTCTCATGAGAGGGGAAAAAGGAATAGAGGATGAGTGTTGAGACAGAAGGTCATTTTAAGTGAATCATGCAAATCACTAAAATTTGAAATGGAGGTATGGCAAAATCTTGTTTAGCCAAGTAACATTTCACCTCTTTATTGTTAACAAAGTCTGAATATTCACTTTTATTCCCTCTCAAATGTTTTGCCAGTCTGTGGCCCCCAAATGTGAATGCTGACTGTATAAATCAGTAGCTTTCAAAGCGGGGTCCTTAGACTTAACAGCATCACCATCATCTGGGAACCCCAGCATACAAAATAAAAGGCTTCAAAGAAGACATACAGAAGGCCAACAGATGTATTAAAAACATTCAATGTTACAATTTTCAGAATGATACAATACAACCACTATCAGAAATCACCCTACTTATATCAAAGATATAAAGTGTTGGTGAGGATATGGCAATTTATGCTAAATGGTACAGACAGTATGGAAAAGAGTGCGGAGGTTCCTCAAAAATTAATAATAGAACTGCCATTAGATCCAGCAATTCACTGTAAGAAATATTTGCATTGCCATGTTCATTGCAACACTATTCACAATAGCCAAGTTGTAGAAAGAACCTGTATGTCCATTGGCAGATGAATGAACAAAGACAATATAGTATATTTACATACAATGGAGTACTATTCAGCCTTAAAAAAGAAGTCTGAATAGGAAAGTCTGCAACATGCAACAACACAGATGAACCTTGAGGACATTATATTGAGTAAAATAAATCAATTACAGAAAGATAAATTCTGCATGGCTCCATTTACCTGAGGTATCTGGAGTAGCCAAATTCATAGAATCAAACAATTGAATGATGGTTGCCAGGGCTGAGATAAGAGTGAAATTGGGGCATAAAGTTTCAGTTAAGCAACAATGAGTAAGTTTTAGAGGTCTGCTGTACAACAGTGTACATATGGTCAACAGTACTATATTGTGCAGTTAAAAATATGCTCAGATGGTAGACCTCATGTTAAGTGTTCTTACCACACTTTAAAAAAAACAACAGACCAACAATGCTGGAGAAGGGGACCAGCAATGTGTGTTTTAATGACCTTTGTGTGATTCTGATGCACATTAAAGTCTGAGAACCAGTGGACTAAGCCTATTAGGATACTTCCATTCCATGTCTTAGTGATTGCTTTACACCTGAGCATAAGATTCAATCTCAGCCAAGGAAGCTTAAGAGGAAACTTTCTGGGTTGCTTTTAGACAGGATTTCTTCCTGATCAAGAAAGAATCACCCACATGAATGTCAACTGTAACTGAAGAAAATGAACATGAAAGAGAAAATGATAAAGAAACAGCCGTTCCTCCTCGGGATTGGTTGTATGTGGATGTGCGTATAGAACTCCAACAGTAAACTTACCTTAGGGAAGAGCCATAAGCATAAATGACAATATGCTGAGTAAGATAGAATGGAAATTTGGCACCTTGGTGCTTGATGATGCCTTTAGATAACTACAATAAGTAAATTTGGAGCAACTTACACCTGGTAATTTACAGATTATTTACTAAATGACCTTATTGCTTAAGCTAATATTAATTGTGGCGCACCGTGCTTGCAACCACAGGCCCCAAAAACTGATCTGAAAAATAATAGCTTAGTTCTATTATGTTTTCCAATATCTTCTTTCCTACCTAAATATTTTAGTTCATAGTGAAAAATTTGCATGCTTTTAACAACAAACATGATACCTCTATTGAGAGTATTAAAAGAATCTTTGCACACAATCTTAAATCAGATATTAAGATGCTTGGCAAGACATTGTTATCAAGATAAGTGGTATTGTCTTAGACAAACATGAGCTAACTAGTTCCAGAAGGTATAATAGAAAAAGGACTGAAAATGCTAAGGCAAAAAAAAGAGGATAAAAAGAAATGATAAAGCAAATATATTTAATTTTTTAATCTTTGAATCTTGATGGTGATTATATGAATTTCATTATGCAATTACATTTACTTTTATATATTTAACATTTTATATTAAACATTTTTAAAAACTCTTCTCTCAGAAGGAAGGTAAGGGGGGGTAGTTAGAGATCAAACAAAGGACTTGTATGCGTGCATGTAAGCATAACCAATGGACAAAGACACGGCGGGGAGGGGTGGTGGTGAGGGCATGTGCTGGGGTGGGGGAGTGACTGGGGAGAGGCCAGTGGGGGAAAAAAGAGACATATGTAATACTTTAATCAATAAAGAATAAATTAAAATAAACTAAAAAAATATTCTTTAAAACATGACCAAAGAATGGAAAATACACCAGAGAAGTACCAAAAAAAGAAACAGATTTAGCTATTATTAAAAGACAAAATGTCATTTAAACCAAAAAAAATATTTATTAAACAGAGAAACTGTATTCAATGCTAAAAGAAACAATCTACCAGAAAGGGAAAAATAATTATTAGTTATTTTAAATAATTTGTAATACTTAATACAGTGGGGCCTTGACTTACGAGTGTCCCAACTAACGAGTTTTTTGAGATATGAGCCGTCTCGCAGCCGATTTTTTGCTTTGAGTTGCGAGCAAAAATTCGGGTTACAAGCCAGCTTCAGATACCCCACCACTAGTTGGCTCAGCTAACGTCACAGTGAACACCACAACATCAGCCCAGCATCACGTGTCTCACTCATTCAATTTAATGATTTGACATGCGAGTAATTTGAGTTACGAGCTCCGTCATGGAATGAATTAAACTCGTAAGTCAAGGCCCCACTGTATATGCATGTAAACCAGTATTTAAATATATAGAAACAATTGCTGATATGATTATAAGGAGGCATCAATAAACTTACCATTGGAAGATTTTTAACACATCTCTTTTAAAAAATTATTAACTAGCATGATTAAATAGATTTGTAGAATACAATGCAATTAATTATTATAAAAAATATTTTCAAGTGAACATGGAAAAAATTAGGGAATTTTATGCCCTATCATGTCCATAAGGTAGCATGCCATTTATGCAAACTTTAAAAACATGAAAAACAATTCAGCATACTGTTTATTTTTACATGTACAAAAGTATAACATTCCATAGCTAATTTCAGAGATGGATTACTTTTGGGGTCCTGTGTATTTAGCTTTGTATATATGGAAGTAAATGGGAAGAACAGAGGTGAACATTATATTTGGCCATTGAAAATATTTTTGATAATATAGTATGTCAACTATCTTCAATATAAATAAGTAAATAAATAAAATCCACTAAGCCAATTCAACTCAGAGAATTATGGCTTATTTTGTCCTATATGTCATAGAACTTTCAAGCAGATTTGTATCTAGCACTATTTACTCCTAGTTCAATGCAACTTTCACTGCTTCATGCTGATTCAATGGTATCTATAATAATAAAAGTGTAATATGCTAATTAGACCTGACAGCCAAACGACCTTCTGGACATCATTCCTGACATCCTTCTGGATGAAGCCATGGTGGGGGCCAAGGCAGCGGAGGTTAGGGGCGATCAGGCAGGCAGGCAGAGGCAGTTAGAGGTGATTAGGCAGGCAAAGGAGTGGTTAGGGGCAATTAGGCAGTCAGGCAGAGGCGTTAGGGGTGATCAGGCAGTCAGAAAGTGGTGGTTAGGGGCAATCAGGCAAGCAAGCAAGTGGTTAGGGGTGATCAGGCAGGCAGGCAGGCAGGCCAGTGGTTAGGAACCAGCGGTCCTGGATTGCGAGAGGGTGCACACCCCCATCTAGTCTTATAATAATTAGTGATAAGTAAATATGGAAAAGTGCTTTTACTTTCTGTAGAAAAACAATAAGCTAAATGCCACTCCCTGTCAACTGTTCCTTTTATCTTGATGAAATTCCTTTATTCATTACTTAACAATTAAGTTTGAACATTGAAATTAACATCCTAACCCAGTTAGTTATCTGGGGGAAATTGCATTCTTGTTTGAATTCAAGCATTTATAAGACACAAACTACTTACAATTAAATTAACCCCTTACAAAAGCACATCACGGGGAGTACTATTTAAAAGTGGTGTCAACATCCCAGGAATATATTCTGGTTGGGAATGGCAAAGAAAAAAATAAAATAATTTTAATACTAGTTATAGTACATTTGTTTAAGATGGCATTTCTGTCTTTGCACGTGGAACTGCTTTTATTTCCTTGGATGTTAAATTTAAGCGCATCAGCAGACATTAGTAAGTATTCCGAATATTATCAGATGTCAGGTCTACGAGGTACTGAAGGCATTCTCTTGGGCTATGTTTCCTTGACAACAAGTCTTGGTCGTGGTAGCGCTTGTGCAATTGAATTATTTGCTTCTGAGAATTTAGTAAAACTCTTTGCTGTATTCAAATCAGCCATCTTTCCTATAGCTGTAAGAAAATTGTTCATTCCCTGAAGTACTTATCAAGTTGTACTTGTTAATATTTGTGATTCTGCCCAATTTATATGAAATCACAAGCATTTTATCCTGTTTTTTATATCCTAAAAGTATTTATACAAACATTTAGTGATATATTATTTCTAAGGTATACTAATTTGTTATATGAATATTATATTCCTCATGTATTTCAAAGGATTTTATATTTGATATTTAAGTCAGTAGCCTGTTTTAAAGTGAAAATATATCAGATGTTTAATAACTTGTTTCTTTAAATATAGTTATGCTTTAGCATTTTCACAAAGTTTGGGCCAGTTATCCTAGGGTTTGAGTTATTATTATTATTTTTAATATATTTTATTGATTTTTTACAGAGAGAAAGGGAGAGGGATAGAGAGTTAGAAACATCGATGAGTGAGAAACATGGATCAGCTGCCTCCTGCATACCCCCTACTGAGGATGTGCCCGCAGCCAAGGTACATGCCCTTTACCGGAATCGAACCTGGGACCCTTCAGTCTGCAGGCCGACGTTCCATCCACTGAACCAAACCGGTTAGGGCAAGGGTTTGAATTATAATTTAGGTTTCATTCCAACTACTTTTTTCCAAATAAGTCATATATTAACTATATTACCATTCAGCAAACTTTCACCTCCATAAGACTTAAACAAAATAAACCCAACCATTATTTAGTTCATGTTTCCATCAATCTGCAGAAGTTTCTTGCACGGCTAGGATGGGGACTAGGAATTCTCGTGGTTCAAACCAGTGCCTTTTTGAAGCACATAACCTCACTGGGTATAGCCATGACTATTATTTTTATCATAAAAATATAATAGGTACATACATTACTCTAAGCTTTATTTATCCATATCCAGAAAATTGATGCACTTTATTCTGTGTGAGTTATACATCAATGAAAAGTTAACGGATCATGCATTTCTTAGTACCCTCACTTAAAAATTTTAAACTTGATATTTACAATAAAACAAACACAGTTTCCTGGTTTAGTCATATTCTTCTAAATCATGGAACTAATATATAGCTTACTTAAAATTTATTGGGTTTTGGTATTATTTGGGAAAAAGAGATTGAAAACTAGTCTATAAGGATGACAACAGAAAGAAAGGAGGTCCAAAAATGTTTTAAATAACATAAAAAACATAAAAGAATTACCCAAGCCCTGCTCTCTTCTACCTGAAAAAGCTGTCCTCTGGGTGTTTCATCAAACATGGTGGACTTAGTGATTTAAGAATTGAATCAACCACTTTCCATCCTCATTTTCTGAGATATGATTTAATGTTGAATAGACATATATGTTTTTACTGTAATACTTCTTAGAGGATTTTCTATTTTATATCTTAAAGCTCATATTAGTCAATAATTGTGTTATTCCCCGAACCTTTAAATTTATTTATTTATTTATTTATAACTTCATAGAGTTTTGCTACTGTATTAGGCAGTAGGAAACAAATGACACACACAAGCAGGCAATCAATAAGAATTGAAAGAAAGGAATACATATGGAAGTGCGGGCAAAGAGAACCTCAAGGCCAGCAGCAGCTGGGTGTCATCGCTCTCCGTGGTCTGAGGGCAGAAGCAAGGGGTTGGGTGGTTGCTGGAACCTGGAATGAGCCACAGCCTTGGTCAAAAGTAATTTTAAAAGTTGCCAAAAAGCAGAAATAAGAATTTTCAATGAAGCCTCTTTGTGTTTTCTAACAAGTAGCAGTCTGTGAACAGTACAAATACATGTAAAGAGTTACCTGATTTTTGGGGTGCTGAAAAGACTTGAAAAGCACAAACGATGTATCATAGAATTAACACACTTGAAACCTACATGATTTTATTAAGCAATGTCACCCCAGTATATTTCATTTTTAAGAAGGAGAAAAGCGTATAATGCTAAGCTGGACCGAGCTAGTCTCAAGAAGAGGGGCCACTGTACCATTATTAAGGGGTTGGAGAAAGAGCTGGAGACACGTGTTGGAATCTCTGTGCTTGTGGAAATGGCTTTGTGGGGAAAGGAAAGTGACAGAGCTAAGCTATAGGAGAAGACAAACAACGCTGCCCATATCACCCCGAAGCTTAGTCCTTCCAGTGAGCTAACTTAATTCTCCTGAGCCTGCTCTCTCCCAGCCTCCAGAGTAGAGAAGGGAGAGACCTAGTCACCTCCAGCTGAGCCCCCGGGGAGATGAAAGGCTTGTCTCTCCTTCCTTGCTCAGTGTCACACAGCTCAACGTTGACAGAACTGGGGCTAAATGCAGGCAGCCTGTCTCAGGAGTTGGTGCTCTCAATGCTGTAATTTTGAATATATATGCATTTAAATTTATTATAAGATACTGGCATATGCAATGATGGAGTCTGAGAAGTCCCAGGCTAGAGGACCAAGAAAGCCAGTGGTGTTTTCAAGGGCCTGAGAGCCAGAGAGCTGATGATATAGTTCCAGTCTGAGGCTGAAGCCCTGAGACCCAGAAGTGCAGAGGGCAGCAGGAAGTAAACAGCCCGGTGGAGAGAGGGTGGGAATCCTTACTGCCTCCACCTTTTTTCTTATCTTCAGGCATCGACAAATTGGATGCTGCCACCCATATTAGGAAGGAACAACTGCTTTACTCAGCCAACACGTTCAAATGCTAGTCTCCTCCCAGAATCACGCTCAAAGGCACACCCAGAAGTAATGCCTAACCAGGTATCTAGGTACACAGTGGTCCTGTGAAGATGACATATAACATTACATTTATACATGATTGGGGAAAATATAATCAAAGTGGATTCTTTTCCTCCTTAAAAAAGAAAGAAAGTCCACTCTCTTCACTTCTGCTTATAGAAACTGCACTACAATTCAAGATAAGCATGCCTGCTGCTGCCCTGGTGTCTGCTTACCTCAGACCCTTGAAGCATCACATGGGGAATGATAGGACACAGGCTTTATTTTTACTTTTGAGTGCAAATTTTTTTATATATATTTTTATTGATTTCAGAGAGGAAGGGAGAGATAGAAACATCAATGATGAGAGAGAATCATTGATCAGCTGCCTCCTGCATGCCCCCTACTGGAGATCAAGCCCACAACCTGGCCATATGCCCTTGACTGGAATCGAACCCAGGACTCTTCAGTCCACAGGCTGATGCTCTATCCACTGAGCCTAACTGGCTAGGGTGTAAATTACTTAAAATAGCATGAATCTGATACATTTTAGTTTGGTGAAGGGTAAAAGATGAATATATATCATTGCTTAAATAGATTTAATTTTATGTATTTTACCAATAAATCTTGCTTCAAAATATTTCTAATTGTAATATGTTTTTCTTTTAATTATTAATAACATGCCCCTACAAAACTTTATCTTAGTTGTTCATAATTGGCTTTAGTAAATATACAGTCACCTGCCTTTTTTATAGAAGACAGACATTTATCTTAGTCACCCTATCATTCATGCTCATCTCATCCCATTTTGACCTAGGAGCACATATCCATTCATGTTACCGTAAACACGCGGGGAACACTCATTAAAATAAATCAAATCTGCCCATTTAAACACAACATACCAGCAGACTATAAAACAGCATAAAAAAGTATGATTCAAAAAAGAAAAATAAAGTCGGCAAAACTAAGTTACATTTTAAATCTATAATTGAAAGAACAATAGTTTGTCTTCTTCATAATAGATAATAGTATATTAAACCCCTGTGAGGCTGAGCCTCTTGCTGCCTCACAACAGTAAAAACTCCTAGATTTTACCCGGCACTGTTCTAATGGACTCCAAGTTCCTGAATATGAACAGGAATTTAATGTAGTTTCTTTGGCAGCTTGAAACACTTTTTCCTTGATGTATTGTACCTTTAGCTCAGGACCCTTGTGGAATGAGTTTTATCTGAGTGCATCTTCCGTTTTTTAAATACTTACAGTGGCTCGAGCCTTACATAAGCTTTTATATATTTGTTTCTGACATACATATATTTCTTCCTGGTTGTTTTCAGCTTTGTCTTCCACTGAATTTTACTCTGAGTTTCGGATCATCTGCCTATACCTTGACTAAGAATAAGCCCTTCAATCTCTCTCTCTCTCTCTCTCTCTCTCTCTCTCTCTCTCTCTTTCTCTCTTCTCATGAACAACCTTCAGGAAACACATTTTTATCAAGGTCACCAGTGATCTCTGTATAACCAAATTAAATACCCAGTTTCACCACCTTTGCCTAGTTGATTGCTGAACATAACGTAACATAACATAACATCAACTTTCTTAACTAGTCTGTATTCTGTAATATCAATGGTATAATCAACTCTAATGGGAAAATAGCAACTTTGTTTTCAATGGTCTGGTTTTTCTCAGGAACGGAGTGATGAGGCAAGAAAAAGGAAGCTAATATTTATTCAGTGCATACGACATGGCAAGTACAACACTACCACTTTCCTATAGATTTCCTTAATTATTTTTAATACACTTTTATGTAGGTGCTATTATTTCATTATGAAGAAACTGAGGCAAATTGAGAGATTGCAGATAAGGAAAGAGGAGAGAGAGAATGAGAGAGAGAGAGAGAGAGAGAGAGAGAGAGAGAGAGAGAGAGAGAGAGAGAGAGAAATACCCACCTGAGAGAGAGTGGGGCTGGGATTGAATCTGCAACTGAGGTCCGTGCCCTTGACCAGGAATCAAACCTGCAACCCTTCAACTGAGGGCCAATGCTCTCAGCACTGAATATAACTGGCCAGGGAAGCTTCTGCATTTTTATTGCTTAAAATCTGGCAATCCTTTGCCTGAGAAAAGGCTCTTTCATCCTTCCTATACTTGTCCTGTCACTCTGCCAGACAGGTTTTATCGAAGGGGTAAGGGCACAGAAAAGAAGAGAGAGAGGAAAGCTTTGAAGAGACTTCAAAACCATAGCAGCATCTATTTACAATAGTCAAGGTGTGGAGGCATTTCATGTGTCCATGGATATACAAATGTATAAAAATGTGGTATGGATATAGTACAATAAAATCTTAATCAGCCATAAAAAGACTGAAATCTTTCCATTTTTAACAACTTGGGTGGACCTATAAGGTATGCTGAAATAAATCACTTAGAGAAAGAAACATATCATATGATTTCAATTATATGTGGAATTAAAAAAATGAACAGGCATAACATATCAGAAACGAATTCATAGATACAGAGAACAAATTTATGGTTTCCAAATGGGAGGGGGTAAAGGGATGGACCAAAAAGGAAAAGAGGATTAAAAAGTACAAACTTCCAGGTATAAGATAATCATGGGATTTAAATACAGCATAGGGAATATAGACAATAATATTGTAATGACTATGTATGGTGCCAAGTGAATAGTAAACTTACCGTGGTCATCCGTTTATAAGGTATATACGTGACTAACCATAATGTTGTACACCTGTAACTAATATACTTCTGTGTGTCAATTTATTTTTGAATGTTATTAATTAAAAAGCCAAGCTGTAACTGGTTTGGCTCAGTGGATAGAGCGTCAGCCTGCGGACTGAAGGGTCCCAGGTTCAATTCTGTCAAGGGCATGTACCTTGGTGGCGGGCACATCCCCAGTAGGGGGTGTGCAGGAGGCAGCACATTGGTGTTTCTCTCTCATTGATGTTTCTAACTCTCTATCCCTCTTCCTTCCTCTCTGTAAAAAAATCAATAAAATATATATTTTTTAAAAAGCCAAATAACTTCTACCTTCCTTTTTGGGGGGGTGGGGGTGGGGGGATGAGTACATTTAAATTCTACTCTTCTAAAAATTTCAATAATATAATGCAGTGTTTCTTGTCTTAATGATCTGGGAACATTCTTTGGAAAGGGTAGAGTTAGCAAACCTCCTTCAGAAAGTAGAAGATGAAGTAGGAAGCATTCCTTGTCGTACCTTCATATAAGCAAATGTCCAGAATGGAAGTATAAGGGATTGACACCATTGATCCAAGTTGAGGTGTTGTATAGGGGATCAGATGGGGATACAACAGGATTATATTCTAGGTTCTTAATTGTAGAAGGCCCTGGAGAGTAAATAATAGAATTTAAATCTTATTAAGTAGCAAAGAAAATTAGGAACAGGTAACTGGAATGACTAAAAAGCAACAAGGCCTACATACCTGATGGGAATGGTGTGTGTGTGTGTGTGTGTGTGTGTGTGTGTGTGTGTGTGTGTGTTGATAGTAATAGGCTAAATTGCAGTAGTTGAACTGAGATAGAAGGGCAAAATGTGAGAATATTTTGACTGTAAATCAATAGGACTCTCAACAGGATTTAAGGCAAGAAAAAATACCAAACATAACTTGATGAAAGTTTTGAATCTAGATATCTGGGAAAATAGCACACTCTTAATTGAAATAAAGAAGCGAGAAACAGGTTTGGTTGGAGGATGATGAGATCATGCTTCTCCATTTCAAACAAGAAATTCAATGAGTCATATCAGCCAGCAGTTAAAATATGGATTGAGAAAGCCAAAGAGGTATAGGGTGAAAATAAAATTTGGAAAATTTGACATAGACATAGCTGAGGTTCTATTCCTCCTGTTTTAATTTGTGAGAATGAGTTGTACAACTACAATTAAATATATCAAATCATTCTGAAAAGAGCCACCTTGTAAACAAAAAGGACAGAAAAAACATTAGTAGCCTAAAGTCACAGCTAATGTGCATAGCAGCAGTAAAACTAATGACTTTGTTTTGGTTGGTTTTCAGTCTGGATGCTGCCTACTATGCTTGACTTAGCATATAGCATGACAGGCAAAGACAGGGCCTACCAATCAATGGTCTTAATTTCAGCAATGGGTTAGTATCTGTTCATAAGCACATATTATTTACATTTTATAGAACTGGCAAAGAGGTAAAACCCACTAAAGAACCTATCTTGATGTGAATAGAAAAGGAATCCTATATAATAATCCTATATAATAAAACCATAATATGCAAATCAACCAAACGGCAGAACGACCGGCCCCTATGATGTGCACTGAACACGATGGGGCAGACTCTCAACGCAGGAGCTGCTCCTTGGTGGTAGTGTGCTCCCACAGGTGGAGCGCCGCTCAGACAGAAGCCAGGCTCACAGCTGGCGGGCGCAGTGGCGGTGGTGGGAGCCTCTCCAGTCTCTGAGACAGCGCTTAAGACCAGGAAGCCCAGCTTCTGGCTCGCAAGCACAGTGGCAGTGGTGGGAGCCTATTCCCACTCCATGGCAGCAAACAGTAATGAAATACATCTTATCTACACTAATAAAAGAGAAAAATGGTAATTGGCGTACGGCGATACCGTTTTCATTGGCTAATCAGGGCTATATGCAAATTAACTGCCAACTAAGATTGGCAGTTAACTGCCAACTAAGATTGGCAGTTAACTGCCAACAAGATGGCAGCTAATTTGCATATGTAGGCACAATGCAGGGAGGCGAAAGGGAAAGCAGGAAGAAGCCCCCTGCCACTGACAGTGATCGGAAACCCAGGGGGGAGCTAAGAGCTGGGGGGCAGGGCAAAGGCGGCCCTGGGGCCCCCCAGCCATGATCGGAGAATCAGGCGCCTTTTCCGCCCTGGCCAGTGATAGCAGGAAGTAGGGGTGGAGCCAGCGATGGGAGCTGGGCAGGGTCAAAGCTGGCAGTCCCGGGAGCTAGGGGTCCCTTGCCTGGGCCTAAAGCGAAGCCCACGATCGCGGCGCCCCCCGCTGCCACTGCAGGTCCCCGCTGCCTGGGCTGGAAGCCTAGACCAGAGGCGTTAGGCCTGGGCAGGGGCGGAGCCTGCAACCGCGGGGAACTGGGGGTCCCCTGCCCAGGCCTGACACCTCTGCCGGAGGCCTCAGGCCTAGTCAAGGGGCTGATCCGGTGATTGGTGATCGGAGGGTGATGAGGGTCAACTCCTCTGGCTGAGGCATCAGGCCTGGGCGGGGGGCGGAGCCAGGGATTGGGGGGATATGATGGTCCCCTTGCCCAGGCCTGAAGCCTGGGTCAGAGGCATCAGGCTTGGGCGGGGGGTGGAGCAAGCAATCAGAGGGAGATGGGGGTCCCCTGCCCAGGCATTATTCCTGGGCCAGAGGCCTCAGGCCTGGGCGGGGGCCAGAGCCAGTGATCAGGGGGAGATGGGGGCCCCCTGTCCAAGCCTGACACCTCTGGCGGAGGCGTCAGGCCTGTGCAAGGGGCCGATCAGGCGATCAGAGGGTGATGGGGGTCAACGCCTGAGGGCTCCCAGTATGTGAGAGGGGGCAGGCTGGGCTGAGGGACACTCCCCCCCCCCCACCAAGCGCACGAATTTCGTGCACCGGGCCCCTAGTAATAGATATATTTGTATTGCGGGTGCTTTGTGTTTGAGTATAATTATCTAAATAAAAATTCTATATTGATATAACATGGGTGTTTGTGAATGCAATCAAAAGGCTTTTCTGATATAAAGACAATATATTGTATGAGTCTAAAAAGGTGACATACTGGTAGCAAAAAACTTGTGAGACATTTCCATTGCTTATGGAAAGAAGACAAAACTAAAATGAAAAGTCACCGTTTTAAACAGATAAATGTGAGGCTTCTTAACCAATCATTTCCATAAATAAAACAGGGGACAAAAATTATGTCAGATTATGGGCTGGTGTTACCTAGCTGTGTGACAGCAATAAAAATTATTTTCTAAAACAATAGAATTCAGCTAATTCAAGTATCTGGTAAGAAAATGTACTGACCAGTGATAAAGCTTGTCTTTGAGAAATATCTGCTCTTTAATAATCATTTAATCTGCCCCAGCAATTATTCAAATTTAATTCATTTAATTACACATAAAGAGTTGAGGCTTAAGTCAGAAAAAGTATGCTCAAACATCACACAGCTATTTAAATGTCAGTTGCAAGACAAATACATTATGTATTCCTAAAACTGAACTTTTAAACTGACTACTATACTCCTGTAATTCACTTTTAATTACTGTCCAGTAAAGCATAGTTATTAAATAGCTGATAGGTATTAACATATGATTTGTCTTATTTTAAAATTTGTATTGATATTAGTATCCACTTGTCTGAAGTATATCACTTCTATACACAACACCTGTTAACAGTTATCCAAAGATTAAGCTTGAAGACTATGGAGAGAGACTCACTGAATAATTACACAAAGAACTTAGAGTCATAGGCACAATGTAAGAGTTAAAAATATTAGGCTTTCATTATATACCAAGCTAAACTATTTGTATAGATTATCTTATTTAGTCCTCATAATAGCCCTATGAGATTATCTTCAGGTCACAGAGAGGAAAATCTAAATCGACAGAGACTAACTTCTTCAAAGTTAAACCTGGTAAATGCTAGAGGCATTTATATACATAAGGTTTCTCTCACTGTGGGTTTGTTCAAACTCTACCTTCTATCCAGAATGCACTTTCCTCTTAACTGCCTAGATCCTATGAATTTCAGATCTCACACAAGTCCACCACCAGAGAATATTTCTTCTAGGCTTGGCAAGTACATGTTAATACCTATCAGCTATTTAATAACTGTGCTTTACTGGACAGTAATTAAAAGTGAATTACAGACTGTAGACAAGATTTGGTAACTCAACAAAGTTGAATACTGCAAGTATTTATCCAATGATGACTCTGTATTTGTATTAAAAATATTCTTATCTACAATTTGTCATGTTAACATTTCACAGGAAAAAATGAACCAAGTGTGACAATAAAATATATTAGGGAAATAGCATATTAAAAACCAAACAAAGCAGCATTCCTTAATAAAGTTAGGAAATATTTTCTTGCTTTGATTATATAACACTATCAAATAAAAATTAAACTTGTTTGTATCATTTCAAACACTTCTATTTTGTCCTATAGCACTTCATTGTTGCTATTCTACTACATAGAATATACTGTAAATAATTTTTCAAAAAATGAATTACCTTCAAAATTTTTTCTGATATTATAGGTAGGTTACTACTTACTTATAATTGCCACGTGGTCTTCTATGAGCCTCTAAATATCGGTAAGAAGCAGTCTTTTCTTCTCCTCTGAAATTCAGCTCCTCTCCCACAAGTGCTTAGCTATAAAATACTAATTGCTGTGAGAGTTCATCTTCCAGTGCGGTAGCACTCTCAGGTGGATAGTCTTTCAACTGACCTACAACCATTAAGCTTGCTTAAGTGGTGCCTGACTATTTGGTCTCTATTTTAATTGCCATTGCTGTGCGTTCACCAATGCATAAGAATTACCTTACGTGAAGAGAATGAAGTTTAGCAGGGATGACTGCATTGAAATGCAATCAAGGTGGAAATAATAATGGTATATATGTAGGTTTAATAACAAATGACACCTAGAAGAAATACCAGGGTCATAATTAAAGACAATATGAATATAAGATACACTAGAGGCCTGGTGCACGAAATGCGTGCACTTGGTGAGGAGGTCCCTCAGCCTGGCTTGCACCCTCTCACAGTTTGGGAGGCTTGGGGGGATGTCTGACTGATGGCTTAGGCTCCTGCCACCACTGCTACGCTTGCCATCTGTGAGCCAGGCTTCTGGCTGAGCTGCGCTCCCAGTGTGGAAGCGTATTCACCACCACGGGGCAGCTTCTGCATTGAAAGTCTTCCCTCTGGTGGTCAGTGTGCCTCATAGCAACCAATCGTTCTGCCTTTAGGTTGATTTGCATATTAGTCTTTTATTATATAGGATACTAATGGCCCAGTGCACAAAATTCGTGCACGGTGGGGTGTCCCTCAGCCCAGCTTGCACCCTCTCCAATCAGGGACCCCTTGGGGCAGTGGTCAGCAAGTCGCAGCTCATGAACCACATGTGGCTCTTTGGCCCCTTTAGTGTGGCTCTTCCACAAAATACCACATACGGGCGCGCACATACAGTGTGATTGAAACTTTGTGGCCCATGCGCAGAAGTTGGTTTTCAGCCAATTAATTGTAAGGAATTTAATTTTATCAATAAATAATATTGTTATTAAGTATGACATCAAGTTTTATTCAACATACCTATAGTTTAACTAAGACTTAAAACTTTAAAGTTTATTAAGTTAATTTTAGGGAACGTTGTGGAGTGAAAGAAGATGTATTGTTGAGGATTGAGAAAGGTATGTTGAGATTGTTTGGACATACAGAGAGGATGAACGAAAGGAGATAGACGAAACAAATATACAAGACAAGTGTAGATGGGAGAGTTGGAAAGAGTTGACCTCAGGGAACGTACCTCAATCAGATTGAGGACGTTTTTAGCAAAGGCCAGCTTAGGAGTACCCTGATTAAGTTAATAACAATGTACCTACCTATATAGTTTAAGTTTTAAAAATTTGGCTCTCAAAAGAAATTTCAATCGTTGTACTGTTCATATTTGACTCTGTTGACTAATGAGTTTCCCGACCACTGCCTTGGGGGATGTTCCACAGGGATCGGGCCTAAACCGGCAGTTGACATCCCTCTCGCAATTTAGGACCACTGGCTCCTAACCGCTCACCTGCCTGCCTGCCTGATTACCCCTAAATGCCTCTGCCTGATCGATCCTAACCTCTTTGCCTGCCTGATCGCCCCTAACTGCCTCTGACTGCCTGCCCGAATTGCTCCTAACTGCCCTCCCCTGTGTCCTGATCTCACCCCCAACTGCCTCTGGCTGCCAGATCACTTCTAACTGCCCTCCCCTGCTGACCTGGTCTCACCCCCAACTGCCCTCCCCTGCCAGCCTGATCTTGCCCCCAACAGCCCTCCCCTGCCAATCTGATCTCACCCCCATCTGCCCTCCCCTGCTGGCCTGATTACCCCTAACTGCCTCTGCCTGCCTGATCACCCCTAACTGCCCTCCCCTGCTGGCCTGATCTCGCCCCCAACTGCCCTTCCCTGCAGGCCTGATCTCGCCCCCAACTGCCCTCTCTGCCCTGGCCCCCACCACCATGGTTTTGTCCAGAAGGAAGTCAGACATCCGGAAGATGGCCGATCAATCCAGTCTAATTAGCATATTACCCTTTTATTAGTATAGATAGATTATATAGTATAGTATTGCTTAAATGTGGGAGGAAGCCTTTTTCAGCAGGAGGAGATGCTCTTGGCAGACAAAAATACATAATCCCTTTATCTAGACTGATAGCCAGCCATATGCACTATACTGCCAAACCGGTCATTAAAAAATTGAACCACTTTCTTACATCTTACACCAAACAGCTGTTACCCTTAAAACCCCTCTTCAGCCCCCACCTTAGGTTCTGCCTTCGCAGTTCACCCCGATTAGGTTCTGATTGGTCGGTTTCTTTACCAGTCAGTGTTTCCAGGCCTATCTCTGGGCCTGATTAGAGAGGCGGGGCTGATTAGCAGCCCCTGTGGAGACCTGGAGAGAAATAGGCAGGGCTGCTGGCGAAGCACAGAGAGAAAGAGAGAAGCAACGGCTGATCAACAGCTGCCACAGAGGCTGCAGATCAGACCCTGCCTCTCTCTTCAGGCCTCGCTCCAGGCCTGATCCTTAGCCCACTCAGCAGTCAGTGCTGGGTCTCAACAGCAACCCAGCACTGACTGCAGGACTGACTTTCGGCCAGTTGAGCCTTTGGTCATTATGGACCCTGGGTTTTTATATATTAGGATTTCTTTTGTGTTTAACAGTGCCTATGAAAATGACATGTAGAGATAGACCTTCCCACTGCAAATCAGAGCCCAGACAGGACCATAATAGAGAAGAAGAATTAGAAAGTGGAAAGATTTCAAGGTGAAAGAACAAAATAGTTATGATTATAAAATACTAACTTTAAATACACTGTCAGGAATGTGGACTATTAAGGTTTAGAGAAGATTTTGTCTACAATGAATGAACGGCCCTTAAGCAGCTTTTAACTATCCTTATAGCTTAGTGAAGGAGAATGAGCTTTGGAGAATGTGAACCTGGGTTAATATATCATCTCTGTGATCCTGAGTACATTACTAAGTCTCTTGGCATTTTTACTTAAAAATAAGAACAGCATTATATATATCATGATTCTTGTAAAGATTAAATAAAATAATATATGTCAAATACTTTTTACAGAGCCTAGCACATAACAGGTTTTCATTGATAGCTAATGGTAATAAATAAATAAAAAAATAATTTAAAACTATTCCTATAGAATATTAGCTACATTTTTCTAAATAGCTTCAAGCAAATGATTTACTCATGTCATGCATTTAGCACTCTTACTTTACTTTGATTTGTTTCCTGATTGGTGGAGAAATGGAGACAAACATAAAATATATATTGACTGATTATTCATTCTTCTATGCCTAGAACATGAGTGCTTGACCCTAATCAGATACCTCATAAGTATTTGTGGTGTTAGCTTTAAAAAATATATAGTGGTATCATTTGAGTGTCCTAAGACTAGATTATTTAGGAAAGAGATTGGTATGGAGAGTTATGATTTATTTCTTCTATAGATGTTCTGGGTTATTTTGAGTTATCCCACTGAGTTAATAATTTGTGATTATATTTTGTGTGTTTTTTATAAGAATAATTTTCTCTATATTTTTACATGAAGGGAAGCAAGGGGACAACATAATTTTATTTGGTGCATTCTTTGTGTTTTCTTTATTGTACATAATAAATTAACTAAAGGAAAAGAAAGATTTTTCCAGTCTTTGTCTTTGAAGTACAGTAATGACAATGTATTGTATGGGAAGACAGATACTCTCCTTAGACATCTAGGATTGCTTGGGCCCAGCATAGTCTACATCGGGATATTTCTTTCATCTCATTTGCTCTTGCTGTCAGCTCTCATTTTCACTCTCTTGCTCTCTCTCTGTACCCCCATTCCAGAGGCGAGGATATAAGGGAAGTGACAAGTAGTTTTCAGATGTACCTGAGTATTAATTCTAAGAATTACCTAGCTCTATATTTTGACTACTTCCTCTGTAAAATGACAATATTTTCCATCTAGTTTTTGTGAACATTTTAAAATATGTGCAAATTATCTTTGAGATAGTAGGTGATCATTACATTCCTCTTCATTTTCCTTTACTTTAGATAACTGCTACCAGATAGTAATACTGTTTTGATTACTCAGGAAAACAGCAAGTCCTACAGGGTTATGTGAAAGGGAAGGAAATATACCATATAATAAGAGCATTATCAAATGAAATCAGTTTTAAATACTTAGTATTATTTGAACGTACTATTCTAAACAAAAGAAATAAATAATTCCTGAAGCTCAAAATGAAGTGGAATAACTACAATAATATAGTTTTAATAGTTATCATCATGCTCAAGTTAATCAATACTTATTTATTACTAGACTTATGATAAAAGCAATTCATTCATGAAACTGTTCTGTCTACAAATATTTACTGAACGCCTATCATGCACCAGGCATTGACAGTGCTTAGAAAATATGAGTGAACAAATAGACGTGCATTGAAGGATGTCATATTCAGGAGAACCAGACCCTCTTGATACATTGAAGCATATTAATCCCAGAAGTAATGTTTGTTGGCTTTACCTTCAAAGCTTGCAGGACCAGAAATTTACTCTGTGGAAGTTTAAAAGTGTTTACTCACCTTATCTGCTATATGCACAATTTGAAATGTCTTAACTTTTTCTACTAATCAAGGTTCTTTTACTTTTTACTTCCTAACATGATTTTGTGTACCATAGAAAGAAGATTTTTTCTCCTACTCAAAAAGCATAGAGGTTAGAGGCCTTATTAGCCTTGGAGTGTAAAGATTTGTCACCTATTTCACTGGTGATGACATGAACCGTATCTTTTATTCTTTTCATATATATCAAGTTTGTTTAATTCAACATAAAAAATAAAAACAAAAGCAGAACGGGCTAGGAACGGACAAAGTCATTTTTATTGTCCTGTCGTTCCCTCTCCTTGCCTATGGGAACTCGATTCGCCTATTTCATGAGGCTACTCTCCTGCAACTACCTTCAGCTATTGCGTTGTCAATCAGCTCATTTCTACCCAGCAGAAGCCATCTGGAAGAGCTTGACTTGAAGTTGTTTTCTCTATTTTCTATATTACAATGTTGTCAGTACCTTATTGCAGGGTCTTATTGGATGGTCTTTGTCTTGCTGTATTGCGTTCCCAGCAGGGGTACACATAATAAAACTCTCTATGACTAGGACCTTGGATGTGGATAGTTCAATTAGTTGTTCAGGAACTCTATCAAAAATGTGACTCCAGGTCCCTGAACTCCAGCATTTTCATTATTAGAGTGAAATGTTAGTGACAAATGAGGTATGATTGTCTAGACACCTCATCAGACTGCTGGCTAGCTGCCTGAAATAAAGGAGCAGCTCTAAAAATGTCAAGGTGTTGATGGGGTTCTAAACAATGTGGCTCAAAACCAAAGCCCATGAAAAATGGGGAACATCATACATTTTAGAATAATAATAAATTTCATAATCCTCTGAAAATCTGTCAGCATCAAAGTTTAAGTACACCTTTTAGGATATGTTAGACATTTAGGTTCAAGATGGGTTTTCTTATTAACTTGGTTGCAAATACAAAGATTATTTTTTTCTAAAAAATGATTGACAACAGTGTAAGTATGATGATAGTAGGAAAGCTTATCTAACATATTTTCTTAAGTTTTTTCTGTTTAAAGAAGTGTTCAGCAAATACTAATGTTTGCTTTTTAATGAATTTCATGTGAATGGACAAGCTTTATTAAGTAAAGTTTGCTAAAATGTGTGGGATTCATACATTTACACTAGTGGTTGTCCATGGAAATGATACTGATACTGCCTTCTAGGGGCATTTGGTACTTTGTGGGGTAATTTTTGCTGATCACAATATGGAGGGTACTATGAGCTTTTAATGGACAGAGATACTTGATAATCTGAAAAAGTAAAAGTCTTTCTGCCACCAGACACTATTTCCATGCTTTAATGCCTCTAATGCAATAGGAGCACCTGTTTGATTTTCTGGCTCTAGACCTTAATTCCATTTTACATGTAAGCCTGATGTTTATTTTGTGTGGTTTAACTACAGACTGAATTTTCCCTAATTACAATTATTTTTCTAAATATAGAGAAAATGGCACTTTATTTTTTTAATAGTTGACCAACAACTGTTTTCAATTTTGAAAAACCACATTACTAATGGCAATGCTAATAATGGTATTTAGTAAACAATTCAGCCTCCTCCATCATTCTTTCTTTGCAGCCATTGTATTCATGGAGATTGTATTTATATTTGCAAACAGATGACTCCTTCATTAGAGAATACACAGAATTGAAAATTTCAATATTTATTTTTAAACAATTTTTTCTCAATTGTTCTATATCAATATTAGGAAATATCTTGAAATGTTTCACCAAGTTACATCCTCTCCAAATTGCATTTCAGATTAAAAATGTACAATAAAAATATGTTGTAAAAAGGTTCTGAGCACTTCAGAATAGAGAATCATTGATTTACATAAGTGAACAATCTGGCTGGTTGACCATAAGGTCAAATACAAATGCTGCAAGTAAATGGATTGTCAGCACATTTCTTTGGTGGAACTATATGGATTTTAAAGAAAGTTCCTGGCAAATTCAGTCCTAAAAAAGAATAGCAAACTTTTAAGATGAAGGCCTGAAAATAAATCCTGAAGTCGGCATAATGGATTCTCTTTAGGCAATTCAACTACAGATATATTACATGCCTCATTATGCAAGACACCTTGCTAAATGCTGGGGAGACAGAGACAAATATGAAATAATTCACTCCTCCAGGAAGTGCATATTTAGTGCATATTTTAGTGGAAGGGATAGGAAAGTATCTAAGGAATGCTAATGCAATGTACCAGTCTAATAGATATATTTTTAAAGCTCTATAAAAGAATGAAAGAGGGAATTGAGAAGGAGCCTGGTGCAAAAGGTACTTTGAAAGTTATGCAAGGACTCATGTTATAGAAAGTCTTAAACATTTCACTAAAATAATATCATAAGAACAGAGATATGAAAATAAAATGGTATTTAAAACAGGCAAATAACAGCCTGTTTGAAAAATTAACCTCAGTTGTTTGTCTCTGGTGGAATCTGATACTCTTTTGTTTTGTTTAATTCTTTATTGTTTAAAGTATTACATAAGTATCCTTTTTCCCCCATTGACCTCTCTCTGGCTGCCCCTACCACCTAGCACCCACCACATACCCTCACATTCCCCCCACCCCCGCCATGTATGTGTCCATTGGTTATGCTCATATGCATGCATACAAGTCCTTTGGTTGGTCTCTTAACCCTTCAACCCCCGCCTTCCCTCATAGGTTGGACAGTCTGTTCCATGCTTCTATGATTCTGGTTATATTTTTGTTCATCAGTTTATGTTGTTCATCATATGCCACAAATGACTGAGAGCATGTGATATTTACCTATTTCTGACTGGCTTATTTCGCTTAGCATAATGCTCTCCAGTTCCATCCATGCTGTGCAAATGGTAAGAATTCCTTCTTTTTCACAACAGCATAGTATTTCATTGTGTAGATGTACTACAGTTTTTTAATCCACTCATCTGCTGATGGGCACTTAGGCTGTTTCCAAATCCTAGCTATTGTAGCTTGTGCTGCTATGAACATAGGGGTGCATATATCCTTTCTGATTGGTGTTTCTGTTTTTTGGGATATACTAGTATTCCTAGAAGTTGGATTACTGGGTCAAATGGAAATTCCATTTTGAATTTTTTGAGGAAATGCCATACTGTTTTCCACAGTAGCTGCATCAGTCTGCATTCCCACCAGCAGTGCATGGGGGTTCCTTTTTCTCCACATCCTCGCCAGCTCTTGTCATTTGTTGATTTGTTGATGATAGCCATTCTGAAAGGTGTGAGATGGTACCTCATTGTTGTTTTGATTTGCATCTCTCAGATGATTAGTGACTTTGAGCATGTTTTCATATGTCTCTCTGCCTTCTGTATGCCCTTTTTCGAACAGTGTCTATTAAGGTCCTTTGCCCATTTTTTGATTGGATTGCTTACCTTCCCTTGTTAAGTTGTATGAGTTCCCTATAAATTTTGGAGATTAAACCCTTATTGGAGATAGCAATGGCAAATATGTTCTCCCCTGCAGTGGGCTTTCTTGTTTTGTTGATGGTTTCTTTTGCGTGCAGAAGCTTTTTATTTTGATGTAGTCCCATGTGTTTATTTTCTTCTTAGTTTCCATTGTACTAGAGCTGTATCAGTAAAGATATTGTTACAACCAATGTCTGATATTTTGTTGCCCATAGCCTCTTCTAAGATTTTTATGGTTTCCCTTCTTACATTTAAGTCCTTTATCCATTTTGAGTTTATTTTTATGAATGGTGTAAGCTGGTATTCCAGTTTCATTTTTTTTGCATGTACCTGTCCAATTTTCCCAATACCATTTATTGAAGAGACTGTCTTGACTCCATTGTATGCTTTTGTCTCCTTTGTCAAATATTAATTGAACATAATTGCTTGGGTCAATTTCTGAGTTCACTGTTCTGTTCGATTGTTCTATATCTCTGTTCTTGTGCCAATGCTAGGCAGTTTTGATAACAATGGCTTTGCAGTATAGCTTGATATCTGATATTGTGATCCCTCCAATTTTGTTCTTTTTTCTCAAGATTGTTGTGGCTATTTGGGGTCTTTTTTTTTTATTCCAGATGAATTTTTGGAGAGTTTGTTCTAGGTCTTTGAAGTATGGTGTTGGTATTTTAATGGGGATTGCATTAAATCTATAGATCGCTTTGGGTAATATGGGCATTTTAAATATATTTTATTGATTTTTTACAGAGAGGAAGGGAGAGGGATAGAGAGTTAGAAACATCAATGAGAGAGAAACATCAATCAGCTGCCTCCTGCACACCCCCTACTGGGGATGCGCCCGCATCCAAGGTACATGCCCTTGACCGGAATTGAACCTGGGACCTTTCAGTCCGCAGGCCAATGCTCTATCCCAGCCGTGGGCAAACTACGACCCGTGGGCCGGATCCGGCCTGTTTGAAATGAATAAGACTAAAAAAAAAGAACGTACCCTTTTATGTAATGATGTTTACTTTGAATTTATATTAGTTCACACAAACACTCCATCCATGCTTTTGTTCCGGCCCTCCGGTCCAGTTTAAGAACCCATTGTGGCCCTCGAGTCAAAAAGTTTGCGCACCCCTGCCTATCCACTGAGCCAAACCGGTTAGGGCTATATGGGCATTTTAATGATGTTGATTCTACCAGTCTGTGAACATGGTATATTCTTCCATGTGTTTATGTCTTCTTCTATCTTTTTTTTTTTTTTCAGCGTCCTATAATTTTCTGAGTATAGGTCCTTTACCTGCTTGGTTATATTTATTCTGAGGTATCTTTATTTTTTTGTTGCAATGGTAAATGGGGTTCTTTTTTAGTTTCTCTTTCTGTGAGTTCATTATTGGTGTATAAAAAAGCCATGTTTCTTGGAGTTAATTTTGTATCCTGCTACATTGCCGAATTTATTTATTAGCTCTAGTAGATTTTTGATGGAGTCTTTAGGGTTTCCTATGTACAATATCATGTCATCTGTGAATAATGACAATTTTACTTCTTCTTTTCCAACTTGGATGCCTTTTATTTCTTCTTCTTGTTTGATTGCTATGGCTAGCACTTCCAGTACTATGTCGAACCAGAGTGGTGAAAGTGGGCATCCCTGTCTTGTTTCTGTTCTTAAGGGAAATGGTTTTAGTTTTTGCCCATTGAGTATGATGTTGGCTGCAGGTTTGTCATATAGGGCTTTTATTATGTTGAGGTATAATCTCTCTATTCCCACTTTGCTGAGAGTTTTTATCAGGAAAGGGTGTTGGATTTTGTCAAATGACTTTTCTACATCAATTGATATGATTATATGATTTTTACCTCTCTATTTATGTGATGTATCACGTTTATTGATTTGCAGATATTGTACCAGCCTTGCATCCCTGGAATAAATCCCACTTGATCATGGTGTATGATATTTCTAATATAATGCTGTATCTGATTTGCTAGAATTTTGTTGAGGATTTTAGCATCTATGTTCATCAGGGATATTGACCTGTAATTCTCTTTCTTTGTAGTGTCTTTATCTGGTTTGGGGATTAGGGTAATGCTGGCTTCATTGAAAGAGCTTGGGTGTGTGCCTTCTTGAATTTTTTGAAATAGTCTGAGAAGGATAGGTTTTTGTTCTTCTTTGAATGTTTGGTGAATCTCCACTTTGAAGCCATCTGGCCCTGGGCTCTTTTGCTAGGAGTTTTTTTTGATGACTGCTTCAATTCCCTTCTTAATTATTGGCCTGTTGAGGTTTTTTATTCTTCTTTATTGAGTTTTGGAAGGTTGTATTTTTCTAAGAATATGTCCATTTCCTCTAGGTTGTATAGTTTGTGGGAATAGAGTTGTTAATAGTTGTTTTTTTTTTACAATTCTTTGTATTTCAGTGGGGTCTGTTGTTATTTCGCCTCTTTCATTTCTGATTTGTTTATTTGGGTCCTCTCTCTCTGCTTCTTGGTGAGCCTGGCTAGAGGTTCATCAATCTTGTTTATCCTTTCAAAGAACCAGCTCTTGGTTTCATTGATCTTTTGTATTGTTTTTGTTTGTTTGTTTGTTTTGTTTTGTTTTGTCTCTGTGTCATTTATCTCTGCTCTGATCAGAACACTTGATTGTCTGTGATGGGGCTTTTCTTTTAGAAGAATAAGGTGATGAATTAAATGATAAAAAGAAAATCAAAATTACTCTGCATATTAAAAGAAAAGAATTTGGAATTCCAAGGAATTACTAGAGAGAGAGAAAATAAAATGATGAGAACAAATAGAAGAAAATATGTAGATGTTATGCTGGTTTTGGCAGTGGTGGGAGAAAGAATACAGGAAGTGGAAAAGGAAATTTAAAACATCATGGAATTGGGAATATAGACACCCATAACAATATAATTATCTTGGAGTCTTTGGAAGTCCAGGGAAGTACTGGACTTCCCACAGTTTGTGTAGAGGAAATGTAGGCATATTAATTTAAATGTTGAAGGAAAGAATAATTGCAATTAATAAAAAATTAGAATTTCTATCAAATCAACATAACGATTGAATTGTAGGCTCTAAAACAGTACTCCTTCAATATCTCTGAAAGATTCCATTTTCCCCTCAATGAATCATAGATTAAAAAGTTTTAGATAAAACAATTATGTGTCTCAATGTTACAGCAACGCAAGTATTTCCATTTTTGTACTTATCTCCCGGTGGGATGGTAGACCAGTACTGGTTCATAGGCTATACACTGTGTAGGAATGCTCTGGAATTGGGCAGCATTGGTCTGTATATCAGCTTCCACATATTATTAGGAACTTGTGAAAGAAACTTAACCCCTCTGTCAGTTTTCTTATCTTCAGTAAAAAATATATTTAATATTTTCTTTAAAATAACTGATCCATAATATTGGTTCTCTATTACTTCTTTAATAGTAGAATTCCACTGTTTAGATTGGATACCTGGAACAAAGTCTACTTTTCTCAGACTTTTATTTTATTTTTACATTTGGGGCTAATTACTGCCGCGTAACTTGGTTCTGACCAACACCTTTACGGGGGAATAGTTTTGTGCAACATTTAGACTGTGACCTCCAGTGTTACTTCCTGTTCTGACAGAATGAAGATCTGAATATCTGGTGCTTCTTGGGTCATGAGCTATAGCTCATGCTGAGGTTAATGGATCAGCAAAACAAGAAACAGAGTCCTGTATACAATGGACCAATATACTGTCTCCGCCTTCAGGATCCTTCTGAGAAATAAATTTTCTTATCTTTTTAAAATTGTTTTGGATATTCGTTCACATAAAGCATGAGCAAATTCCAACTGAGCAGTGAATAAATCAGAAAAAAAGCACAGGTAAACCAGTACTTGGCATGGTACGCAATAAACATTAATAATAATTATTAAATAAATATAGTGCCATAATCATCAATTTGTTCAGTAAATATTTAATAACAATCTTCTGTGTGCTGTTGTGCTTTGTTCTGATGGTACAAACATTATTACATTACATTATCTGCATATAAACAGTTATCTCAGAGTTACAATGTGATACTAAGTCATTAACAGTTTGTAATATTTTTCAAATAATCTTCAAAGTGGAGTATAAAGAGAAAAATTAGGTAAATGTAACTGCCTGTCAAATAGCCCCTGTAATGAGTTGCCATTGTGAAATTTTACAACAATGTTAATGAGAATTACACTTTAGAACTAGTTATCATTATTAGTGGTCTATAACATGTGTTCTATAATTTGCATTTTCCCTGGAAATTACAAAAAATAAATATTAAGTGGTAATCCCACTATTAAAGTTTAGGGTTACTTATAAATTGATATAATATTTTATCATTTATGATCTTTACTATTTGTAAATACAATGTTCTTTTAGGGTGGTTACATAGGTAAAGATACTCTGTACCTAAATTTATATTTAAAAAAAATTTTTTTATTGTTGATAGTATTTCAGATGTCTCCTATTTTGACCCTCTCCACCCAACCCCCACCTCACACCAGGTCTTGACCAACTATTATCTGTGTTCATGGGTTATGCATATATGCATATATGTTCTTTGGTTAATCTCTTCTGTTCTCTCTCCTCCCTCCCCACTGAGATCTGTCATACATAAAATTTTAACATGACGAATGTGTTCAGGCCTCTTAGAGACAAACTAATTGAAATTCATTACTCATTCCTTATTAGAGTAAGCCTGCTAAGCACATATCTAATTAATCTCGAACCTTTTAGCTGGGCCCTCTGCTCAGAGTCCCATGAGGCTGACATCAAGGTGTTGTCTGGCTGTGTCCTGATCTGAGGAATGACTAGATAAAGAAAGACCAATTCCAACCACTTTCAGGATGTTAACAGAATCCATCTCCTTGATATGGAAGGATAGAGGTTCCTGGTGTCTTGCGATTGTAAGCCAAAAAATTTTCTCAGCACCTAGAGGCCACTTTCAGGTTTTCCCCCATGGCCCACAGCTTTTGAGCAATGGAGAAAACCTCTCTCATGAAATCCATCCCAGTCTTCAGAATATCTGAATCCTACTACCAGCCAGAGAAAACTATGCTCCTTTGTGATTAGATTAGGTCAACCCAAATAATCTTCCTGTTTTAAATTCAACTGATCTTAATCGCATCTGTGACTTTTGCCATATAAAGTAACAGTCACAGGAATAACAATAGAAGATGGAGGACATGGGGATATCTTAGAATTCAGCCAACAACACTAATGTCACCAAAGTAAAAATCAATTTATAGAGTACATAAAAGTAAGAGAGCTTCAGACTAAATTGTTTATAGTAGGTAGGGCAAAAGTAAGTTTACAGTTTATGTGAAACAGTTTATTCTTGTGTTATTATTATTTTTTTTTATTTCACATACCAACAACTGTAAAACTATTTTTGTCTTACCCTGTATTTTAAAGAACTCTTCTTTTGAATGTGGTAATATGGAGAAAATCATATTTGTTATTCTTACTGCAAATTGGTAAACATATTTTATATTTGTAGTTATTTTAAGTGCATCTTTACATATATGTTTTTTTATGCAATTATATTCTATATTATCATTGCTTTTAAATATTGCTAAGGGTATGTATCATTTAATGAACAATTAAAAACATAGTGTTTTTATAATAAATCATTAAACTGGAATGCTGGGTTGATATTGTTGCTAAGAAATTGCATTTATACCACATTTACAATTTTACCAGGTAATGACAGAGTGACATTTCAATTTTATATTTATCCTTTATATAAACTATTATAATTTTATAATTATAGTAAAAGACAGTATATAAACATTTGCTCATATCCATATGATTTATGAGTTTTTAATCTTGAAATTTATTTGAGAGTCTATCTTAGGAAAATGTTTGGTTATGTATTTACAAATTAATCTATCAAATAATACTTTACTCTGTTTACTAAAATTGCCATAGTTTACATTGTTCTAGTGTTATTTTATTTATTACTAGGGTCCCGGTGCACAAAATTTGTGCATGGATAGGGTCCCTAGGCCTGGCCTGTGATAAGGCCAATGGGGCTTTCTGGCTGCTGGCCAGGGCCTCCCTTCCCCCATTGCCAGCTGCTGGCCGGGGCCTTCCTTCGTTCCATGCCTCCCCGTTGTGGTCAGTGCACATCATAGTGAGCGATAGAACTCAGGGTCTCCTAGTCGAACTCCTGCAGGCACACTTTGCATATTAGCTTTTTATATATATAGATATTAGAATGTGCTGAAATGATATAACCATTATTGCATATGAGTTTGTTATAAGTTTCTTTAAGTAATGTATGTAAATATTATATTATTTAGATTTATATGAATAACCATTATATTATTCCATTTGAATAGTACAAATAAATTCTGTTTGAGACCCAGCTTCTGAATGGGATTATTCAGGAATATAGAAATACTGAAAAGTCAAGCTCAGAGTTGGATTATTGATGACATTTTGGATTTGACTTTGACTTTACTTTTTATGAAAAATTTTGCATAGATTATTAGCATCTCTGTTTTTTTCTTTCTTTTTATAATGTAAAATAGAGTAATGAGTCAAATATTTTAATGTATAAGGGGATGGCAAATATTTCAGTATTTATTAAGACTTTTGTTCTGAGTAGACTGTAACCAAATGTATACAATATATTTATATCCATCGAAAAGTAGTAGGGATAACTTACTAGAAATCGGCTAGCATACTAAAACACCAATATTCAATTTGTAACTATAATAAAACAGTTACATTTTCTTAACTTGTGCTACTCTAATAGTAGTTACTGAGAAAGAAATGGAATTTTTTTTTGGAAACTGATACAAAATGAAGCCTTTAAATAGTTTTCTACTTGAGATGTTTTCAGTCATTAGATATCTTAGAAGAACCAAATGAATCCTTTATAACATCTTAAACCATTTACTCCCTATTAAAATGCAAACACATGTAAATGACATAGCCATTAGCATGGGTCAGTAGGTCATAACTCTAATTTTTTACATTAGTAGATTCACATTTGAATTCACTAAATGAATGCAACACATTTTCTTTTACTAGTCAAAAATCCAATAATGGTTTAAGATTGTTCCATGAAAAATAGATACCTCAATTTCTTTCTTCTGCCTTACCCTTTGACCTTCTTCAAATACTTTTATTCTTCTAGTCAATTTTCTCATTGAAAAGACCAAGACAGAGGAGGTTTTGAATTTTGACATTCCCGTGATACTATTAGCAGGAATAGTGTACAATGATGCAGAGAGCTGCCTGGCCTTATAGTAGCCATGTGCCCTGCCTTCAAAAGCGTTGAAATACAATTATGATATAAGGCATTGAATGGTAAATTTGAATTGCCTGTTAATAGAGGAAAATTGAATGCTTTGATAATATTAGACACTCATTTCCATTTTTAAGGCTCCACTCCCACCTCCTCTTTTATTCATTGAATGGTAATTGTCATGGCCATTCCCACAATCTGTTATAAATAAAAGCTTATTCAGCTATCTCTGTGCTTTGATGTTGCAAACACTAGTGACAGGATATGTTATTACATTACAGAACCTATAGGGAGCTGTTTCAGTGATTTTCTCTTATGAGTAAACCCCATTATACACACTGAGTCATTCCATGATTGACTCACAGAAAATAACTCTGTTGTTCATAGTTATTAATTTATAAGTTTAAGCTAATCTGGGAATTCTGGCTGTTTTTCATGCAGGAAGGTGAGAGTCTTGCATCTCATTGTGTCATATTATTATTTTCACTTCTGACCTGTTACAACACAGTGTGCACTTAAGAACCAGTGCTGAATGTGTGGCAATGTGAACAGGCAGAGGCAAGGACAGGTAGAATAAGCTATCCATCTCTCTTCATTAAGGACATTTGAAAATGCCCTGAGAAAGCCTCACATACTTCTGATGCTGAGATTGCTTTAAGGCAATGAATAGGCAAACCTGGGAGTAAAGCGCCCTAAGACCATTTGTATGTGAAAGGAAAGATGAATATTTTCCAGCCAGAAATCCTTTATGACAGAGCATAGAGTGTTAAACAATAACAACAGAAAATAAATTGCCTTACATTCTACAGATTGGCATATAGAGCAGAACGGAGACTGCCCAAGTGAGAAAAGTGATGTTTGATGATATATAAAGCATATCTAATCCACTAATCCATTTAATTGGAAGCACCATATGGAACTTTGATTTGTTAAGCTTTGTTCAATTGAGGAATTTTAAAGTAAACATAGTGTGTCTGTATATATATGCAATTAACAAAGCAAACACTTTTTGAATAAGGACATTTTGGATTGAGTGTGTTTATTTAAAGTATTGGCTGTAACTGTATAAAGGTAATGTACACTTGTCATTAAAACAAAATATGTTTGATTTATTAATCGAAATATGAGAAAATAGTGTTTTATTAAATAAAGAAGTTCAGCTATTAGATCACACAGTTCATTCATTCACATATTTCAATTGAACTGATACCATACTGCAGGCATCAGAATTGCTTTAAAGAAAATCAGGAGATCCTTCCGAAATTATTTATGTGATAGATGAGATAAATAATTTACAAAACATAAAATACAATAAATGCTGAAGCTTTAATTCCACTAGGTTAAAAAATGTAATTTAATACAATATTCTTTCCAAGTTGTAGCATAGAGAATTGATGATAATGATTATTATAAGTTCTTAGTTGAACACACAACGTAATGCAAATATAAGAATCAAAGAAATCTAAACCTTCATGTTGTGCCCTAACCGGTTTGGCTCAGTGGATAGAGTATCAAACTACAGACTGAAAGGTCCCAGGTTCAATTCCAGTCAAGGGCATGCACCTTGGTTGCAGGCACATCCCAGTAGGAGGTGTGCAGGAGGCAGCTGATCGATGTTTCTCTCATCGATGTTCCTAACTCTCTATCCCTCTCCCTTCCTCTCTGTAAAAAAATCAATAAAATATAAACACACACACAAAACTTTGTTGTATTTTCAAACTGTAAATATTTTGTGAATTATTAAATAGCTATTAAATTATTGATTGAAGGTAATGAAATTGTACTGTTCTATTTTCAAAAATAAGTCATATGGCTCCCAGTTAGCACATATAATTTTTGAGTTTCATTCTGTAATATAGTTACAAACAATGCCATAATTGTGGATAATGGAGAAGACCTAATGATTGACCCTAAGATATCTTTTAGTTATTTAAACTGAAGGGAAAATAAGGTTTTGCTGATACCCATATTGTTGTAATTATTTTAGGAACATAGCTTTTATTCAATCATGTTAATACCTGGGTATTGATTAAAATTGGATTTTAAAATGTTATGTTAAAATATGCTGTGCAAAGTGTTGTTGTTTTTTTTTTTTACTTTAAGAAAAAATTTTAGCAAGTTATTTTGTATAGCTTGCCTCAGCCATATTTTGAAATGTTGATGAACAGCTAAAATTTGTGCATGAGTCAGTGTTTGGTAATTGCATATGTTGTGAGGTGTGTGAAGTATCAGCATTTGAATAAAAATAATGAAGAACAACAACAAAAATAAAACATAGAAGATACTTTACTTTGAACCATTCACTTAAACATCTACCCTGTGCCTGCAGCTCAGAAACTTGACAGAAATGTGTCTCTTTTCATGAAACTTAAAATCACCATTCCTCTCTTTAATATCCAATCAATCTGTATTTTGAGGCATTCAGTAGCTACTTCTGTATTTTAAAAGAAAAATTAGCCTTTCAAAATTGCCTTTTCTTGTAGAATTACAACCGATTATAATAAAATTGTTCACATAATGAAGAGAGGTCCGGATGCTGCCACTTCCCATGGTGCCGCTAATGCAGGAAATGTGGGAGGCGCTCCAAAGTCCTCTGCAGACTGCTTGTTTGATGTAGTACTGGTTCTTTAAGTACGACCTATGTCCCCAGACTTTAAAATCAAGGGAAACTACTCCACTTTTTATCACTTCATGTTTGTGAATTCAGTTCAATAAGCATTTTTGAAATAGCTATTGAAGTTGCAATTATGAATATTCAAGATAAATAATTTTCTGTATTAAATACCCACAGGGACTCTTTTTTTTCAGACTGTGAATTAGATATATTCTTCATTCCAAATTAGGCTCACTACATTTCAGTGATAGATCAAATGTCTGTGAGAGCATGAAAAATGGTTTATCAGTTAAAATAAATTTGAGCCCTGGCCTGTGTGCTGAGTGTTTAGAGCATACACCCAAGCACTGAAGAGTTACAGGCTTGATCCTAGGCCAAGGGCATGTTCCTGTGTTGCATGTTTGATTCCTGGCCCGGATTGGGCGCATTCAGGAGGCAACCAATTAACGTGTCTCTCTCACACCAATGTTTCTCCCTCTCTCTCTCTCTCCCTTCCTCACTTTTCATTCTCTTTGATTAAAAAAATAGTAATTATCAATGGTAAAAATATCCCCAGGTGAAGATTAACAACAACAAAAATTAATTTGATACTCTAATGGTGCATAGTGCCATAAGTCCTTCTTTTTGAAGTGGAGGCCCAAAACAGGATAAGATGACCCCCAAATAATATTTTACAAGGTAGTGCAGCCCTAGTCCTAGCTGGTTTGGCTCAGTGGATAGAGCATCTGGCCTTTAGACTGAAGGGTCCGGATTTGATCACCTGTCAAGACTTGGTTACAGGCTTGATCCCCAGCCCTGTTCGGGTGTGTGTGTGTGTGTGTGTGTGTGTGTGTGTGTGTGTGTGTGGCAACCAATCCGTGTCTCTCTCTCACACTGATGTTTCTTTCTCTCTGTCTCTCCCATTCCCTTCCACTCTCTCTAAAAAAAACAATGGAAAAATATCCTCAGGTGAGGATTAACAAAAAGCTAAAAATAAAATAAAAAAATAACTAAAAAAGGAGGTGCATTCTGTTGAAAAGATAAGTGGTCATACAGTATGCATGTGTTAACAACAGCTTAGTCTAAGGTAAATTATTTTCATGCTAAAAATCTGTTTTGCCATTCCTTCCCCACTGTCACCCTCCACTTCGCACTTTCCACCACAAAACAGTTCAAACAGCCCCTTGAATGCTCTGGAGATCCTAAATGTTCCTGGGATGGCATATTGCTGCCCGACCTTGTTAATCTCACAACTGCTCTAGGACGGAATGATATGTTAACACCACATTTTTTTAAAAGGGTAACTATTGGATTCCAAAATCAGAGTCTTTGCTTCTTAAATGCAAAGGACCTCTTGAGGGACAGGATTTCCAGACTCCATTCTAAGGACTTGCCAAATATGACATTGTATGACGACTGTACTGTTTTTTGTGAGCTTTGCCTTGGTTAGAGCAGTGTATTGTAATGGTCAAGGCACAAATGTGGGAGCGGCCTCTCCAATTATTAACCGTGGAACCTTGAACAAGTTACTTAACCATTTGTGCCTCAATCTGTAAATTGGGGTGCTAATAATACTGGCATAAAGGAGCTTTGAGAAGATTACATAACATAATAAACATAAAGTATGTATAATAGTTAAAATAGCAATTGACATATAAATGTTAGTGCTCATTATTAATAAATTTGATTCTAGAATGAAAATTTTAAATAAGTGATATAAGTTGAAGAATAAGGATTTAAATTTGTTTGCTTTAGATTTCACATGAGCCTACATACCTTAACCAGGTGTGTTTGGCGATAGTGTGAGAACTGCAACTACAGCCAATGCTTACTACTAATAAGGCCCTTACTAGGTGGCTTAGTTGGTTAGGGCATCTTCCCGATATGTGAAGGTCCTAAGTTTGATCTCTGGTCAGGGCACATCGATGAATGGATAAATAAGTGAAACAAGAAATTGATGTTTCTCTTTCTCCTCTTCCTCTCTCTCTTTCTAAAAACCAATCAATAAATTATAACATTTTTATTAAAAAATAAGAAGTTAGAAATCTAAATAGATTGTATAAATTGAATTGAAGAAAAATAATCTATGTTCCTTAATACTTATTTCAATTATGATAATGGGCTGAGGAGAATAATCACACATAATTCTAAACTGACAAAGAAGGAAGTTAGATGAAACTGGAAATGTTAACTCTCTAGGTATCTACTTAAAGGCTCATTCAGATAAATGAGGATCAACTGATAACTTTTTGCCTCACTGAGAGGTTTATTTTTCAGAGAGTTGAATAAGGGCTGCTATTTTGAATCTCATTCTCAAGCATCAGTTGGCAAAATGGAAGTGACAGGAATCCTGGGAGAAGATGATTATATCATCGAGGTGCTATAAAGCCAAGGAAATGAATGCTTTCAGAGTCTAATATCTTCCCCAGGTTTAAGAAAATCTTCTGAACAAAGCAAGTTTATGACAAAGATAGGGGGGCTCAAATGCTAAAAGCACTGAAAATGATATTTTTATTATAGCCTCACAGATTCCCTAATGAGAAAGAACGAGAACGGCCATGTGAGGAAGTAATGAATCCTTATAGAGATGGACCTTTCTGTAGGGCTTAGCCTTTACCGCAGTACACATAAGAAGTACAAAAAAGCACAAAGTAAGAATGCATTGAAGAAAAGTGAGAGAAACTGTAAAATAAAAAAGAGGCAGGTGGAAAATATTGAGTACAGCATACATTGTGTTTTATTATTGCTCATATTCTAGAAAAACAAGACAAAGTTAGATTTGTTAGTTGGGTCACTGATGAGAGAGAAAACAGAGCTACTCCACTTGTGTTTTATATCCATATAGCTTATTTACAAAGCACTTAGAAATAGAGTAAATATGGTATTTATGGTAAAAATGAAATTAAAATCTAAAATAAGAGAGGAAGAAAATGTAGCATACATTAAAAAATACTTACTTTTCTCCCCCAAGGATATTTTCTTCCATGGAATATAAAATTGATGTGCCGATATGAAAACTAAATCAGTATATTTGTAATGTCTCAGGATTATAGAAGCATAGAATTTCAGGATTTAAAGGAATCTTAGATTATGATTTAACATCTGTTGCTAGAATGTCCTGCCCTCTTCCCCCATCAAATTAATAGAAACAAGAAATATGTTGATTTTTAAAAGGGAAAGAGATTAGGTAAGTAATCTCTAGATGTGGATGTTAATCCTTGGCAATCAGGAAAAAAAAGTCAAATGGATTAGTAAACAAGTCATTTGTGAATGAAATGAACGGAAAGAGTCAAACCCTAGAAACCTTATAGGTTCACAAGAAAAAAAAAGATATTTCTAACTTTACTCTGTACTTTTACAATATGGTGCAATATGAATAGATTATGAAAAGTACTATAGCCATCTCCAAAAATTCATCTGGAATAAAAAAAGACCCCGAATAGCTGCAGCAATCCTGAAAAAGAACAAAGTAGGTGGGATCTCAATACCAGATATCAAGACGTATTACAAAGCCACTGTTCTCAAAACTGCCTGGTACTGGCACAAGAACAGGCATATAGATCAATGGAATAGAATAGAGAGCCCAGAAATCGGCCCGAACCAATATGCTCAATTAATATTTGACAAAGGAGGCAAGAACATACAATGGAGCCAAGATAGTCTCTTCAATAAATGGTGTTGGGAAAATTGGACAGATATATGCAAGAAAATGAAACTAGACCACCAACTCACACCATACACAAAAATAAACTCAAAATGGATAAAGGACTTAAATGCACGACAGGACACCATAAAAATTCTAGAAGAATCCAAAGGCAACAAAATCTCAGACATATGCCGAAGCAATTTCTTCACTGATACAGCTCCTAGGGCACTTGAAACTAAAGAGAAAATGAACAAATGGGACTACATCAAAATAAAAAGCTTCTGCACAGCAAAAGAAACCATCAAGCCGAAACCGGTTTGGCTCAGTGGATAGAGCATCAGCCTGCGGACTGAAAGGTCCCAGGTTCGATTCCAGTCAAGGGCATGTACCTGGGTTGCGGGCACATCCCCAGTAGGAGATGTGCAGGAGGCAGCTGATTGATGTTTCTCTCTCATTGATGTTTCTAACTCTCTATCTCTCTCCCTTCCTCTCTGTAAAAAATCAATAAAATATATATTAAAAAAAAAAAGAAACCATCAACAAAACAACGAGAAAACCCACTGTGTGGGAAAACATATTTGCCAATGTCATATCTGATAAGGGCCTAATCTCCAAAATTTATAGGGAACTCATACAACTTAACAAAAGGAAGTTAAACAATCCAATCAAAAAATGGGCAAAGGACCTAGATAGACACCTTTCAAAAGAGGACATTCAGAAAGCCAAGAGACATATGAAAACATGCTCAAAGTCACTAATCATCCGAGAGATGCAAATGAAAACAACAATGAGGTACCATCTCACACCTGTCAGACTGGCTATCATCAACAGATCAACAAACGACAAGTGCTGGAGAGGATGTGGAGAAAAAGGAACCCTCGTGCACTGCTGGTGGGAATGCAGACTGGTGCAGCCACTATGGAAGACAGTATGGAGTTTCCTCAAAAAACTGAAAATGGAACTCCCATTTGACCCAGTGATGCCACTTCTAGGAATATATCCCAAGAAACCAGAAACACCTATCAGAAAGGATATATGCACCCCTATGTTCATAGCAGCACAATTCACCATAGCTAAGATCTGGAAACAGCCTAAGTGTCCATCAGTAGATGAATGGATTAGAAAACTGTGGTACATCTACACGATGGAATACTATGCTGCTGTAAAAAGGAAGGAACTCTTACCATTTGCAATGGCATGGATGGAACTGGAGAGCATTATGCTAAGTGAAATAAGCCAGTCAATGAAGGAAAAATACCACATGATCTCACTCATTCATGGATAATAGAGACCATTATAAACTTTTGAACAATAATAGATACAGAGGCAGAGCTGCCTCAAACAGATTGTCAAACTGCAGCGGGAAGGCCAGGGAGGGTTGGGGGAGCAGGAGGGAGGGGGGTAAGACGTCAACCTAAGGACTTGTATGCATGCATATAAGCATAACCAATGGACATAAGACATTGCGGGGTAGGGGAGGCTAGGGGACTGTCAAGGGCGGGAGGGAAAAAAGGACACATATGTAATACCCTTTGTAATACTTTAAGCAATAAAAAAATAAATAAATAAAAAATAAAGACTTGGTGTGGAAAAAAAAAAAGAAAAGTACTATAGCCATAATATGTCTTGATTAAATGAAAATCTTTACATGTTTGATAATGTATCTTCTGGACAGGAATTCCCTTTTGCCACTTAAGGTAACATAGTTACAGGTTCCAAAAATCATAACATGGACATCTTCAGAGGAGAGGGGAGTTTTCTGCCAATCAAATATGGCAATAAAATAATATAAACATCAAATTGTAAAAATTAATAGTTTAAACCTTGTCTAATAACAGAAAACAGAATTGTATTATTTGCTAATAAAACTTAAATCTGTTTCTCTTTACTGATCTTTATGGCCAGTAACCCATAACTTTTGGACTTGCCCATTTCATTGTCTCACGGAAATATCAAACTGAAGCGACTAAAGCTGAATTCATTAGGACACCTCATATTCTTATCTTCCTGTTGCCCCATGCTGACTCATGGAAGCATCATATGTGCCCACATTTCCAAACCAGAATTATGGGAGTCATCTTTGACTCCTATTAATCTGTTCCCTTGATCAATCATATTAGTCATCAAGTCAGGGCAGGGGTTTCACCAAAATCCCATTTTAGAAAGATCACTTTGACAATAAGTAAAAGAAGGCATTAATTCATTTTCTTACTTTCCTTTTTAAGAATTCAGCACAAGTAATAACTGGGCTTCAAGCACAGTAACCCATTAGTCCTTTAGCAATATGAGAATTTAATTTCTGTAAGGTCAAGTACATGTGGTACCTGGCATTACAGTAGGCACAACCTTGAGAGCTGCAGCAGTTCCTACAGATGGCTTTGATGGGTAAAGAGCTAACTTGATGTTGAACAGATTGGGGTCTGAATGCTAGCTTTGATTCCACTAATATATCCTGAGACTGGTTACTTCTGATCAGAAAAGTTGAGATAGTGCTGTGATGAAGATTAAGTGAAATTACATATGTAGTTAAAGTTCTAGCACATAGTAGCATTCAATAAATATGTTACTTCTTTTACAGTCTCCCCAGAAAATTTAAATTCATTTTTGTCTAAAGCTGTGGTTCTCAACCTTGGCTGCACATTAGAATCACCTGGGAATCTTTTTAAAATCCTGATTTCTGGGCCTCATCCTCCGGAAGTTCTGTTTCTTTGTTTCTAATGTTGTGGCCCCACCCCATAACAAAGAAACAGAATTTCTGGAGGGTGAGGCCCAGAAATCAGGATTTTAAAAAGATCCCCAGGTGATTCTAATGTGCAGCCAAGGTTGAGAACCACTGGTCTAAAGGATCAAAGAATGTTTTATAGCAAGCAAAGTACTTAATTTGTCCTGTAAATATGAATTGTATTAGAATAGATGGAGAAAATAACACACAAGGAAAACTTTAAGTAAAGATATCTGTGTTTTGAAAGGACAGTGTCTGTTTAGGTAATAGTTAAAAACTGTTCGGATGGCACATGGAATACATATATCCCAGTAGATGTATAATTCATAAAAGAAGGAATCATGTCCCCTTTCATTTTCATTCATATGCTAAACACCTAACAATGCTTGCTACATAGTAGTACTTGACAAGGTATGTGCTGTTTGAAAGAAAGAATAAAAGATATATGTACAATATAAATCATCCTGAAAAATGATTGCTCACTGAGTTACTTAAAATGTAGGAAATTAGACCAGTGACTCCTTTCATTGGATTCTTGGGTGCTATAGTGATTAATGAATAAGTAAGAACTCAGGGAAGAAGTGAGAGAATAGTCGTATTCAGTGATGCATAACAAACCTAAAAACACCTCTTATTTATATACCAGAAGGGTGAAATATTAGCACGCTCCACCTACGTAATCAACTCACACCTGCCTTTCCAATATCCTAGGCAAATCAATTATATGATCCTTTCTCTTCCTGTCTGAGGTGTCATCTGTCTTCAATTTAACATTCCTGGCAATAGTAAATAAGTTTTGTTTTTGTGGTGTGTTCTATAGTATTTTTGATATCTATTAAATGTCAAGTTCTATTTTAGTAAGATGTTGAAAGCTATTTTTTCCTACTGTTTTGATTCAGGGAAGCAACCAGATTTTAGAGAAGGATAAGCAGTAAAAATATCAATGCACTGATTTTTAAATTTTTCCTTATATATGAAAACAGCTTTTTTAATTGTTACAAATGCAACATTTCTTAAAATTATTTTGCTACACATAGTAAATCCTTGCTACACATAGTAAATTATTCTGTATCTAGCTCCTCTAGTTGATATATGCATCTTTTTTTAAAAAAATATATTTTATTGATTTTTTACAGAGAGGAAGGGAGAGGGATAGAGAGTCAGAAACATCGATGAGAGAGAAACATCAATCAGCTGCCTCCTGCACACCCCCCACTGGGGATGTGCCCGCAACCAAGGTACATGCCCTTGACTGGAATCAAACCCAGGACCCTTCAGTCTGCAGGCCGACACTCTATCCACTGAGCCAAACCAGTCAGGGCTGATATATGCATCTTAACATACAGAGTATAATAATAAAAATGTAGAACTTTGAAATTTGAAGAACTTTTTATTTTATTTTGCAGCTAAATGGGAAAAAGGTATGATGGATGCAGTTTATGAAAACAAGGGGAGAGAGAGAGAGATAATGGGGAATTATAATATGGATTATCATTTATGCCATATTAAGGTGAACATACTAGTAAAAGAATACTTATTATGTCTATTGATAGTTACTAAATTATTCTTGAACTTGCCATATGATTAAAAAAAGACAGAAAAAAGATTTTGAGAAATCCTTCTTTGGAGAAAAGCAAGGATACTAATATATGGAACTTTAAATTTTACTTACTACTAAAGGTTTTTATTTATTTCTTTTTTGTGTGTTTCAATAGCACCTGAGCTAATATAATGTTCAACAGTGTTTGCATTCTATGACATTGAATTTTTTCTATAGATTATAAGCATAGCTACTACATAGAAAAGGTAGGAAGCAAAACTGTCACAGCAACTGTGGTCTCAGCTATTTTTAAAGGAGGCCTAATTTTTTCTCTCCACAGGAAAAGTTATAGTGACACCTACCCACTGCACCGTAATATAAAGCTGCATTGATTTTTCCCCACCAGGAAAGGCACTTTATTGGATTCATCTTTGACTTAGACTAAACACACAAAAGTTAATTTAATTTAATGGAGCTAAATTCACCTTCACTTTGTTGCCATTTTCTTTATATATTTGCAATATGTTTTCATTTATAAAGCATTTGCTTTTAAACAAATTTAAAACAATTTTTACTTTGTCCACATTGAGTGACTGAAGGTGTTTCTTTGAAGGAGGTGCCAAGCTATTTCAGTGAAATGTGTAAAACAAATCTAAAGCTATAATAACACAGTCTTTCCGCAGAATAGAAGAAAATGTCCCCAGTTCATTACGAATATTTTTGCAATCTAAGGTACCAACAGAGATGAACCTTGGTTTTGGCTGAAGCAAATGAATAAACAATCAGTTAAATAAGGACAGAAAGCTGGTTTTTCAAATCCTTGCGACACATAGTAAATTATTCAGTATCTAGCTCATCTATTTATCAATAATAACACTGAGCAAAAAAGTGGGTTTCTATACCAATATAGAAAGAATTGTGGCATTTAAATCATTGAATGCAGTAAAAATTGGAGGAGATGTGGAGTAAAAGTAAATAAAATTCTAATTCCAACTTTAGAGATTATAAATTATGAACTAGTTTAAGCTTTTTGATGATGTGCAATTGGATATCCTAGTTTAGCTCTGAGAATAAATCCCAGAGTGTTGTTTACATGTAGTACAACTTGAAGTGAATGGAAGCTCTTGAATTTGGAAACTTAAACAATACCTGTAGCTCATTTAGGAGAATAAATGGTGTCATTTTTCTGTTTGTTTTAATTCTTAACAAGGCCAGCAACTTTGGAAAAACTTACTCTTAGGTTTTGTTGTAAATACTTATTCGTGTTCATAATTAGCAGGAGCTTTTCGTCTGCTCTGTAATTTTGCAACCTAGTAAAAATTCTTAATATGCATATTCAAATAAGGATATAAGTCTAATGACAAAAATACAAATAACACAATTATTTTAATGTATCTTTCCTGTGTGATTTATACATGCACTCATCTTTAAATTGCATTTATGATTTGTAATAGAGTTTTTGGTGTTAACCTAAGTAGGAATGTGTTTAATTTCTACTAGTATTAAATATTTAAAGAGGGTAACTTTAGGAAAACTAATTTATTATTGAATAATTAAAGGAGGTAACGTTAGTAAAACTGATTTTTCTTTCACAGATTTGCTCTCTTGAAAAAACATGAATAAATAATAGACTATAGACAAATTATTTTATTCCCAATACATTTCTTTTCAGGACAAGTTTTATAAAGAGATTAATAGTCATATTTAACTTGGTTATTTGGACATCACAATTTCATAAGTTGAAAGTAATGTTTAGAAGCACAGAAAGAGAGTAGTAGTAACAATGCATTTTATTTGTTGTAATATTTTTAAAATACCACTGTCCTAGAAATTTTTAGATTTTTTAATCTTCTAGCCATGTTTAGGAGGGAAAAACATTAGTAAAAATAGAGAAAGTGAGAGAAGTTGAGAATGCTTTTTGAAAGCATCCAATAGAATACAATTTACAATGAAATATGTAGAACCAACAATGATTAATATACTATACTTTGCACCCCAAACTGTTCACTTAAACATGCAAATAATTCAAAAATAGGAGTAAATATTTAAAATGGACCAAGATAAGTATGAGTGTAAACTTTTGAGTGTTCTCTCTTTTTAGGTATGTTTATATACAGGGATTGAGAAAAGTAATTTTTTTTTGCTATTGTAACATTCTTCTGAGTTCATAAAGCTATTTTAATAATCGTAACCTGCATAACTTTTTCCAGACAGGCAACTGTAAACCTACTTTTGCTAACCCCAGTATGTATTTTTTTTGAAGGTTACTTTTTTTATGGGGGGGGGGGTCTTTTTAAAATTTATTTATTTTTCGTTATTAAGGTATTACATATGTGTCCTTATCCCCCCCATTGTTCCCCCACCCTCCAGCCCCCACTCATGCCCTCACCCCCCTGTTGTCTGTGTCCATTGGTTAGGCTTATATGCATGCATCCAAATCCTTTGGTTGATCTCTCCCCCTTACCCTCACCCTCCCTTACCTTCCCTTTGAGGTTTGATGGTCTGATTAATGCTTCTCTGTCTCTGGATCTGTTTTTGTTCTTCAGTTTATGTTGTTCACTATTTTCCACAAATGAGTGTGATCATGTGATATTTATCTTTCTCTGACAGGGCCAGTATGTATTTAATTTCAAAGTCTAAATTTAAGTATATATTAAAACAGACTTTAAATTGTATACTACTGATTCAATAACATGTAGAATACATTTACTCGTGGGTTTCTCTAACAGTCTGTTATGGAAGGTGTATTGTATGTGCAAATAATGCGTGCTAGAGTTACAGTGACATATTTGACAATTCTCTGCTTTCAGAGAAGCCCAAAGTAGATTAGCAATTGTCAGGAACACAGATAGTTTCATAGCAGTGTGATAAATGTGACAGAAGAGATAGGGGCTGCTATTGTCTTAGCATAGAGATGCTTAGGCTGCATCTTATTGTTAGTGTTGAGTGAATGCCGTTTATATGTATTTTTTGTAGTCATTATTGTAGATTTAGATATGACTGCTGAGTTTTCCACCATTAGCCAGGATTTCAAATGGTTGTCAAGATACTACCTGCTTTAAGAATTAATATAACCGTGGTGATGCCTGTTTGACATGAACGAATAGAAGAACCGTGCAGTTTTTACATATTTGCATGTGTTATATAAAGGAAATACAAATATAATCTCCTTCACCCACAGATTTATATTCTAGTTAGGAACATTATGTAATTAACTACACTCTTTGAACTTGGAATTTTTTTTAATATATTTTATTGATTTTTTACAGAGAGGAAGGGAGAGAGAGATAGAGAGTTAGAAACATCGATGAGAGAGAAACATCGATCAGCTGCCTCCTGCACATCTCCCACTGGGGATGTGCCCGCAACCCAGGTACATGCCCTTGACCGGAATCGAACCCGGGACCTTTCAGTCCACAGGCCTACGCTCTATCCACTGAGCCAAACCGGTTTCGGCTGAACTTGGAATTTTTATTGCTCCCAACTGATATCAGTGCTACTCATACTATTTAAATTCTCTTTTTCAGTTGTAGGAACATTTCCTGGAAAACTGTATTTGCAAAACACTGACTGGTCTTCTATTATTATTTTACTAGAGGCCCAATGCATGAAATTCATGCAAAAGTAGGCCTTCCTTCCCCTGACTGCCGGCACTGGCTTCTGGCACCGGCTTCTCACCAGCAGGCACCTGGGACCTGAGCTTCCATTGCAGCCCTGGCTTCATCCGGAAGGTCATCTGGAAGGATGTCCGGAAGGACGTCCAGTCTACTTAGCATATTGCGCTTTTATTATTACAGATATCATTGGCCATCTTTAAGATGGATTCCAAGGTCTGTTGGTTAGGGCACTTGATTATCCTTTTTCTCCACCAATAAACAGTGAAGTTATACCAATGTGGACCTTTAGATTACTTGCATACAGAAGAATGCTATATTTGACCACTGAACGGCACAGGGTTTAATTGTGCAGGCGCACTCATAAGTGGACGTACTCAAATATATTCATCCCTTCTTATCTTCAGGTTTTGCATCCATGGATTCAACCAACTGCAGATCAAAAACAAGCTATTTTTTGCATTCCCAGCCACTGATTCCCAATTGTAGATCAAAATTACTGTTTTTCATAGGAGAATGGTTGAATTTGTGAGTGTGAAGGACAAACTATTTAAGTTTTGGGGGGTCAAGTATTTATTACATGTGGATTTTTGACTTGGTTAGGGAGCATGTTGCCACCCCTAAACCTTGCATTGTTAAAGATTCAACTCTATTTTTAATTTAAAGGTTAGAAATATTTTGTAAAAAAACATCCTAGTGACTAGTTAAAACTAAAAGGAGACAGAATAATGGCCCCCATGTGTATCTATTTCCTAATCTGGAGCCTGCAACTATATTACCTTAAATGGCAAAAAATGATTTTACTGATGCGATTACATTAAGTATATTAAAATGAGGGGATTGTCTCAGGTATCTGGGTAGATCCATGTAATCACAGGGGTCCATATAAGCGATCGAGAAAGGCAAGAGGGTCTGAAACAGAGAGAGATGGGAACATGAAAGCAGAGGCGGGAGTGATGGGTTTGCTGGTTTTGAAGATGGAAGGGGCTTTGAAAAATGGGAGTAGCCACTAGAAGTTGGAAAACTTAACAAACAATTCTGTCCTAGAACTTCCAGAAGAAATGTAACCCAGCAGACTTGTTTTTAGCCTGATAAGACCATCTTGAACTTCTAACTTTTAGAACTATAACATAACCAATTTGTGTTTTTGTAAGGCATTAAGTTTGTGGGATGTGTTATAGCACAGAAGCAGTAGAAACTAATATGCTTCTAAAAAAGAAAAGTAGTAGGATGTGTTGAGCTGTGTCCCAACAGTTGCCAAAAGCTTATACTCATGATTTCTTACCCATTTCTTCTTTGAATCTATTGAATATCATTACCAGCGATAGCAATATCTCTCTCAATTGCAACAGATATGTACTTGGGCTTTTTTCAGTTTGAATGTTGTTTCCTAATATTTTCTGTTCTCCCCTTGGTAGACAGTAATTCTTGGGGAATGTAATTATGCATAATTTATCGCTATCCTGAACTTCGAGCTAGTATAAGGCCCTAATAATGGGAGCACCTTTTTCTAACAGGCCCAGTGAACCTCCTCTTACAGAGATACTCCAATGACAGATATTGACTTATATAGACTAAATTGTATACAAGGGACAGATCACTGAGCAGTTTTATTCTTCAGGAGAATTTTATTTTTTAAATCAGCCTTGGCAAATCAAGACATATATATATACAGACAGAGGAAGGGGAGGATACAGGTGGAGAATGATCCAGAAAGACAAAATATAATTTGTTTGGATGACAAACTCATAGTTTTTATTTTAAATATTTCTGTTGTGTTTATAGAGGATGAAATAGAGCATTAGGTATTTTAATGTTTAGGAACCAATCATTTATGACTCTGGATCTTAAATTATAATAAATGCAGTTTCTATATTAATTTTAAAATGTACAATTTGAACTATAGTATCATAAGTGAAAAGAGGATTAAACCTTGTGATATAAATCCTTCTATTTAAAGGCTTTCAATATTAAAATAATACTTTTTTAAGTATACCATCAAGGATCTAGAAGTGAATAACCCATAACATTTTTTCCTCTAAGTAGACTTCACTATAGTCACAGAAGAAACCTTATGTTTTATATGTGTGATATCATCAGGGATAAGGGTTTTCTGCTTTGAAATACTTATAAAAGAAATTAAAGTGGCTCTTAAACTCAGGAATTAAAATGATAAAATAAATTACTAAGCAAACCTATTTAAAAAGAGAACTACAAGTAATAATTTATATAGTAAGACATTTATGACTTCATATATTTTCATACCTTGACAAAATTATAAATTACTAGAGGCCCAGTGCACAAAAATTTGTGCACTCGGTGGGGTCCCTCAGCTCAGCCTGTGCCCTCTCGCAGTCTGGGATCCTTCAGGGAATGACCACCTGCTGGCTTATACCCGCTCCCCTGGGGGTTGGGCCTGAGCTGGCCGTCAGGCATCGCTCTGGCAGCCCGGGAGCCCTCGGGGGATGTCCACTTGCCAGCGGGGAGCAGGCCTAAGCTGCAGTTGGACATCCTTAGTGCTGCTGAGGAGGCAGGAGAGACTCCCACCACCACCACTGTACTGGCAGGCATCAGCCTGGCTTGTGGCTGAGCAGAGCTCCCCCTGTGGGAGTGCACTGACCACCAGGGGGCAGCTCCTGCATTGAGCATCTTCCCCTTGGTGGTCAGTGTGTGTCATAGTGACCAGTCATTCCCAGTTGTTCTGCAGTTAGGGTCAATTTGCATATTACCCTTTTATTATATAGGATGGCTAATCTATGTCCAACAGTAATAGCATGCTTTGTACCTTTTCCCATTTACCATTCTTCCTCTGGTCCATATGCAGACTCTGTCAATGCAATAGTGGATGTATATAGCTCTTAGATCTTTAACAAATTAGAGTATTCACAGTGTTTTTGTTTTTGAAAAATTTTGAACAATTAAAAGTTCTGCTTCATTTAGTGCATTTCAAGCATTTTTGTTCTCTTGTTTCTAAATTGATACAGTGAAAATCTATATAGTGCTGGAATGTAGAAAGTTTTCTCTCATCCACTTCATCGTCTCCAAAATACCAGCTACCATTGTCAGTTTCCTCATAGTTACTTCCTTCTCTAATCTCTATGTGGCCGCGCCAGCAAGGCCATGGGTGAACCTGACGGGGGCGGTGAAGAATTTAGAAAAGGCAGAAAAAGAATAAAACTGGGGCCAGTGGGATGCTGCCCTCTCTGATGGAGAGACAGTGCCATGGCCTGCAAGCCGAGTCTTTATTTTATAGCCAGATGCCAGAAGGCAAAGTAAGGGCATGGTCAAGATGTTTACAACATTCTCGTGGGTTACTAAACTACTCAATTATATGCACCTGAACCCTATCAAGCCCAAATTACTCAGCCATGTGGGACCACACCTTTGGACCATAAGGTCAAGCTTACAACTATAGCTGTTTGCTATAATGTGCTGGGAGGGCTTTGCCCTCCAAGCTGTGACTTGCACATGGCCATGAGAGGACTGTGCCCTCTCATTAGTCTGAGGCTTGAACCTGTCCAAACACTGTAGCCCTCTCCACACTTTTTCTCTCTTGTTTAATTTTTAATATAAAAACAGGATTTGAGGGAATAGTTTGGACAACTTTAAGAGAAAATATGAAATTCCAGATTAGTACTCTTGAAAAAGTCATAGCTATTCAGAAATGACAACAGATTTGACTATTCCCTATGTTAATTTTTCTGGTTGTAGTACTTCTTCCATTTGCTTTAGTATCTAATTTACTACGTGTTGGCTAGGTAAGGAATAGGAAAATATTTTTAAGTTATTTAGTTTTGGAAAGAAAAAAGATTAATAACATAACCCTCTGTCTTTCTTTACAAATTTGTAATCACCTATTCTCAAAAAACAGATACCATTAGAAAGACAGTACAGCATTTTGAAGGGTGAAAAAGTGGCATATGCCCATCAAGTTATCTTTATTCAGGCTATGTATACTCAATGTTATTTAATATCTCTTTTATGGTACATTTCCAAATAATTTTCCATCCCTACTGGCCTTCTCAAGACAGCCTAGCCATGACAGTTTCTTCTCATTTCTTCTATATAGTCAATATCATTTAACTTAAGTAACCAATTTAAATTATTCTATGATTTTCTCAAATTATGTAAACTTTTAAAACTTTTCATGCTTAGGTTTTGGACACTTACAATTCTACACAATTAATTTGAATTAGACTTCTCTTATGATGTCTTTAAACATATTTAAACATAAATGTGAGAATTTTTTTAGTACTCTTATAATTTAATTTGATAATTGTGCAGATCTCTTGCTTTTAATATTTTACTTGACTATGTTTGTTGACTTTTGCCATTTATTAATATATAAATTTGGAAGTATACAATGTAAATAAATTGATATTTATTTCTCAAACTGGCTTTCTTGTGACTATAATAAAGAATTTTGTTGAAAGAGCAATTGTAAGAGATTCTTACAAAACCCATGAATTCCAATTTGTAGCATTTGCCTTTACACCACTCTAGGGAAAGGGAAAGAATGAAGAATTAATGGTATGTATAATAACATATAAAAATAGGAGATAATCAGAAGAGAGTTGTGACAGAGGAAAGAAGGAAAAACTGTTTTCTGAATTCTGCCCCCTCTATAACATTATTGCATCATTTAGTCTTCTTCATTGTTAGTACACTTACCAATATTCCATAGTTGATAAGTATGTTGAAATTGATCATTTCATTATAAGAGTGCTCAGTTAAGTTAAGCATACAATACATGTTTTGCACTGGAAAAAGAATACATAATCTCACAAAATAGGGATAATGCTATGTTAATATTCTTTTAAAAGGTAAAGAAAACTTTAGTATACAATAAAATATCAAATAGTCATCTTCCAACGAAATTTCTATAGCATTTGCATAATGAGTGTTCCTTTTTTAAAATTTTTTCTCTGCTTTAGCTTGTTTTATTCAGTCAATGTCCATTTGAAGGCAAAGAGCAGATATCCTATAAGACTAGCTCAAATAGAAGGAGTCCGATAGAAAGGGCACTGATTTAATTGTGTATAACTCAGCAAAAGGAAATTGAAATGTGCATCACCAGGAAAGGGAGTGAGAAACAGAAATTTGTCAATAAGACTAATATGTCTTTCTACATTTGCTCTATAGATTAATGTGGATGCTAATCTCTGCCTTGTGCATGTCAATGTGATTCTCCTCTCTCTTCAGGCACATCCCCCCTTTTAACCATGGCCTAATAATTTTGGCTTTCTCATGTTCTTGGCTGTTTTTAGTAGGAGCACTAATTAATATTTCATTCCATGGCTCTTATCACTGACCAAAATATCTGAAACTTTAGGCCATAGGTTTAAAACAGAGAGAGATTATGTCTCTCACATAATTGATTGCAACTCAACACCCACAGAAACAAATTTCATTTTCCTTTCTGCTGTAAACTAAATCTTTTGTTTCTGATCTCAGCTTTATGATCACATGGTTAATTTCAGATTCACATTATCACTGAATTTCACCGCTCCTAATATTACCAAATAATTTTGAGTCTGCATTTGTAATTCTCCTTTGTGATCTATATACTAGTATTTGCAATCTTGTATACAAATTTAGAATGAGGATTCTGAGCTAGGACGCCCGAGTTCAAATTCCAACTCCATCTCATATTCAGTATGGATCAAGTTCCATAACCTCTTGTTTCAGCCCTTTCACCGTGAATTTGGGCAAATGATTATACTTATCTCAGAGGTTATTGTGAGATTTATTAACTAATATTTTTAAAGCACATGAAATATGGTCAGTCACATATAGGATTTAGAAAGTAGTAGTAGTAGTAGTAGTAGTAATAGTGGTGGTAGTAGTAGTAGCAGTAGTAGTAATTTTCATTCTAACTACAATTGCTGTAAATGTAATCCTCCTTTTTATAGATCTTTCTCTTAGATCTAGCTTCCTAAATCATGAGTTGGGTCATAATTTTCATACTAACACATAATTGTGTCTCTTTTATGCCATCTACATTGATGTCCACATTTAGTACATCATTCAAAGCCCTCTTCAATTTGCCCTAATTTAGTTGTGCAGATTCCCATTTTTACTAAATCCTTCTACCATCACTGTGTGCTTTAGCCACATGCTTTCATGCCTGAAAAATTTTGCTTAGGTTGTCCAACTCCCCTTACTCTAGTCTTACGTGCACTTCAACTCTTGTCTGTCCATTCAAATTATTACAAAGACTTTTGAAATATTTCCCCCCTTAGAATGGAAATAATTATTTATTCCTTTGTTTTTCTATGCCTTTATCTAATTTTCTCCAGGTGCTGAAATCCTGTTAGTAGTTACTGTTTATATGTTCCCTTCTACTACTGAAGGTCATGAACATTGAATTATTTTTATATACCCATAATGCAAACACAGAAATTTATGAATAATAAATATTGATTTATAAAATTAACATATGAAAGATTGAGATACTTGTGTGAGAGTAGAGCTTGGGTTTTGAGTTACTTTGCTGCTGATTTTTTAAGTCATTATAAGCACAGGCTAGGAATGTTTATTTTAGGATTGATGTCTTCAGTAACTTATTTTTCTGCCATTTCATCCAGTGTGTACTGGCCTTACATATTTATTAATTGTCTCATAGAACTACATGAAAAAATGCTATAAAAATAAAAGCCAATGTCAGCCTGGATTGAAAATAGTATCACATGTTTATGTGCACAGATGATATTTCATTGATGCCACTGTAAATTACTACCTGCTTTGTAATATACTAGTACAGTTGACCCTTCAACAACATGGGGCTGAGGGGCACTGATCTCCTCTGCAGTTGAAAATAACATATAACTTTTAACTCCCACAAACCTCAACTGCAGTTATCCCTTGGTATCTGTGAGGGATTGGTTCCCGGACCCCTCACAGATACCACAATACATGGACAATAAAGGCCCTTTCATAAACTGACAAAGAACAATGCCTATAGTAGGCCTTCTGCTTCCTTGGATTCCTGACTCTGATACAAAAACACTGTTTTCAAGCCATTGTTGTATGAATTCTCGAGGAGTACAAAAGGCTGACTATATCTATTGAACCAAGCCACTTGTAAGTGGACCTGCACAATTTAAATCCCTGTTGCTCAAAGGTCAACTGTATTATGACAGTACAGCAGGCCCTCTAATATGCCTGGGCTGGGAAGGGATGGGGGTGGGGGTCAATTGGGCAAAAAGTAGACATATGTAAAATAAAATAAAATAAAATAAAATAAAATAAAATAAAATAAAGTCATTTCGTTCAACTTAGTTTTGCTGTGTAATGTTGATAAGATATTGCAGGAACTTAACTCCTTTTAAAAAATTGGCTTTCTTATAAATCATCTCACTTGAAGTCAGGAAAACCTATCCATGATAATAAGTGATGACTTACTGTAATTTTAAAAATACCTTTCTTTTAAAAAATGAATTTATTTATGATATACCAGTATAATTGTTCAAAATAACTTTAGTTTAAAATATCTCTCCAAGTTGTAAAAGCTGCTCTTTACTTACAGGGACTTCTTTCTTAATGTCACCAGAAAGTTTGTGCAATTTCTATAATGGAGAATTTTAATATTACTTGGAAAGTTTGTTTTCTGCTCTTGACACCCATAACTTTTTTATATTATCACTCATTTGGTTGAAATTCATTAAAACATTTCATTTTATATATTTTTCATTTCTCTTGACTATTTTCAACTTTTATATTTCTTCTTGCTTATGCCTCTCCTTCTACTTTTAGGCAGAAAATGCCAAAACTATCAACTATATTCTGCCAAACTATCAACTTGGACTCTGCAACAAAAGACACATTAATGTGAGAAAAGCATACAAACTTATATAATACACATCTTAAGGAAATGAAGATACGGATAAACAGTTAAACCCGAGATTTTGTTGCTAGATTTAAGGAAGAATAGAAAATTGTGGTAACATGATAGAACAAAGACTATGAAGAAAGTGTAATATCCTGGGGAAAACAGCAAGACCTGTTTGTTCAGAATCCTGTGTCACTTCATTTTTGAAGATATAGATGGTCCTCTCCTCCTGGTACAGGCAGGGCAGGTACCTTTCACATGACGTTTATGACCTGCTTCAAGAGAATGTCAGAAAGTCCTTTCTGTGCATGTTCCTCAAATTCCTTCAGTTTCAAATATTCAGTATTCAATGTGCTATATTTTGGGGTCTTATGTTCTGAACCCTGTCATGCCCAACCTCTCCTCTCTATCCTCCTCCTTCAACCCTCCCCCCCTGCCCAGTCTATATCCTTCTCTTTTTCTTCTCCACTGCTGTTTTCTATTTTCTGGATTTCCTATATCTTCTGGAAACATTTTGTTGCTCTTTATACATTTTTCTTTTATTCTCACAGAGATTTCTGGAGAGAACAGCCATGCTGAACCTATAGTTCAGGAACTAGCATTTTGGCCATGGACAAATCTCTCACTGTGTACAGTAGGAAATCTTTTATCTTTCATTTTTTCACTTGACTGAACTATGAATAATCTTTGACTTAGACCAGTACCACAAACAGAAAGATGTTTTTGGTTGTAACTTTAAATGCTCAGCCACCTGAGGAACTCTCATCTCACCAAAGCCCCCCCCCCCCTTTTTTTTTTTGGTACAAACTTTTCTTTTCAATTAGTAATATGAGCACTGGGAATTTCTCTCTGAGAAAGGAAAAAAATAAAGATAAGACTTAAGAAGTAAGATGTGCCACAGAACAAAATATCGTGTGCAGTGAGATCTTATTTTATCTGCTATCAAACTGGATCTTACCTGGCACAAATTATTTCATATTAGACTTGTCCTATGTATATTTAATACATGATAAATAATAGAAACCATGATCAGTTGCCTGTTATTATTATACTAGAGGCCTGTGGCATGAAAAGATTTGTGCAATAGGCCTTCCCTTCCCCTGGCTGCCGGCACTGGTTTTCCTCTGGCACCCAGGACGCAGGCCTTTGCTCCAGCCGGGGCCGCCTTCAGTCTTCTCTCCGCTGCTTCATGCCTACATATGCAAATTAATCGCCATCTTTGTTGGCGGTTAATTTGCATATCTTGCTGATTAGCCAATAGGAGGTGTAGCAAAGGTATGGTAAATTACCATGTTTGTCTATTATTAGGGTGATATTATGTAATCTTTTGTGCATTTTTCTTCATTTCTCTTAAATATAAGCAATTATGTAGATTTCTGATTTATAGGGACTCTCCACCTTACATAATGATAATTAGAAAATAGATTCTATTAAATTTAGAGAGAGAGGCACGGGTGCCATGTAAAACTGAGAGTAATAATTTATTGACTTTTGCTTCATACTTTTACTTATATTTGTTTTCATTATTTTGAACTTTATTTTATTTAAAATCTTTGGGGCATATTATTATAGCTCAATACCATAAAAACATCTTTTTTTAAAAAATTAAATCTTTATTGTTCAGATTATTACATTTGTTCCTATTTTTTCCCCCCATAACTCCCCTCCACCCAGTTCCCACCCCACCCTCCTCCCTCACTCCCCACCCACTGTCCTCATCCATAGGTGCACGATTTTTGTCCAGTCTCTTCCTGCATCCCCTACACCCCTTTCCCCCCCAAGAATAGTCAGTCCACTCCCTTTCTATGCCCCTGATTCTATTGTAATCACCAGTTCATTCTGTTCATCAGATTATTCACTTGATTTTCAGATTCACTTGTTGATAGATGTGTATTTGTTGTTCAAAATTTTTATCTTCACTGATTTGTTGAGTCCTATTTCAGTTTGTGAGTTGAAATAGCCAATAAAGTGATAAGATGTTTTTAGATGTTAAAGGTAAAACATAAAAACATCTTATCACTTTATTGGCTATTTCAACTCACAAACTGAAATAGGACTCAACAAATCAGTGTCCTACTTGTGCAAATAGTGTGCTATACTTTTCATATATTCCAGCAGTCCCGTTTGATAAATTAACTATTCTCTTGCTAGGTCATTCTGTTACTGGGAATTAAACATCTTAGGAGGGAAGTCTCAGCAAAATTGGTTATGGTCAGAATATTTTTAAACAGAACTTGTATTTTAACATCTATCATAGGTGTTTATTCCCTATGTTAAGTTGCTGATGTCTACTTGACTACTTGACTTGAAGTGCCTAGTTTCTCTCTATCTAAAGAACGATTCATTTACTTTAATTCTCTTCTTATTACCTCATTTCTGCTTTTCCCCAAACTCTAACTAATAGAATATTTGTCATGATATAAAAACATTAAATGGCCCAGCAGGTGGCTCAGTGGTTGAGCATAGACCCATGAACCAGGAAGTCACAGTTTGATTCTGGTAAGCACACATGCCCAGATTGTGGGATTGAGCCCCAGTTGAGGGCATGCAGGAAGCAGCCAATCAATGATTCTCATCATTGGTGTTTCTATCTCTCTCTTCCTCTCCCTTCCTCTCTCTGAAATCAATAATATACAGTGAAATGTGACTGCCACTGATAATTTCAAGTGTAGGTTTATTCTATGCATTTTGAGTATAAATTGGGTTTAAAAAGGTGAAAAGGAAGTAAATGCTTATGTCATTCAGAGATTTGATATTTAAAAAGTATACAACCCCACTGTAAGCATTGCCCCAAGTTTTTCAACTGTCTCCCCTACCTTTTACTCACATAAAGTCTCTGTTCCAACTAATCTGGTCTGTTCATGGCTCTAGCAAGTGCCTTGCACTTTTCCAGTGGGTTTCATCATAATTATTTTCCCCATATTAAAAATGTATCAGCCAGTGACCAATATATGAAATTTATTTGAACATAAAGCAAACTAGGTTTGGCAGAGAAGAATGAAGCAGAAACATAAGATAGGTAGAAATTAGTAGTGCCCAGATGCCCCACATTGACAATAGAGATGTGTTAAATTATGACCAGTGTTGTTATAAACATGCTAAGATCAGCAATAACAAAGTAAGGTAATACTTATTTCTAATATCAAGCGCACATCTTTAAAACTTACTTACATTGAGAATATTTAGAGATAAAATGCTCCTTTAATATATTATACTTTGAAAATTGAATTGATTATAATTTCTGAATGCTACTCTGTGCCTAATATACTATTTTCCATTACCTCCTCCCTGACTCAGTGCATTATACACACATTACACCTTTGGTGAATGTTTACATTATTTATTCAGGTTAAAACTACTTACTGCTATCTTAGGATCCAGACCACTTGTTCTACTTTCACAGTTTTGGTAAGGTCTAAATGTTTCTCAAGAATATTTTTAATTCTAGGTAGATGTTTATCACTTTTGCACTTTGGGTCACTATATCATAGATATGAAAGAATTATATATTTCCTTTCTGCTTAATTTTTTTCAAGAGTTTACCTGCTATGATTTCCCCAATATATTTAAACATATACTAATTTTAATGAGAGCAATAGTTTGGAGGTCAGGGGGTGGAGTCTCCTTATTTTTTTGGTCTCATTCTAGACATATTAGGCTGAGAAGTTCTTAATATATTTAAATATTAAAAGACCTTGAAACAACTTTTAATGCTACAAAGTAAAAAGGAAAGTGAAAAGATGTGATAAGAAAAAAAAAGGGCCCTGACTGGTTTGGCTTGGTGGATAGAGCGTTGGCCTATGGACTGAAGGGTCCCAGGTTCGATTCCGGTCAAGGGCATGTACCTTGGTTGCGGGCACATCCCCAGTAGGGGGTGTGCAGGAGGCAGCTGATCGATGTTTCTCTCTCATCGATGTTTCTAACTCTCTATCCCTCTCCCTTCCTCTCTGTAAAAAATCAATAAAATATATTTAAAAAAAATAAAAAAGGGGGTATATGGTCTGCATGTAAATTTTATGATAAAAAAAGTAATAGGATTTGGCTGAAAATCAGTTGGATTTTTTCCCCTTTGCTCTGAGGATTTGACTAATGAATATAGTGCCCAAAAGTGTTACATTTTCTTATAAGTCCTTCATTACATAAATACAGGAGAATGGGATGCAGTAAATTCACATCCAGCTACTTTGTAACTATTGTAGATCTCGTGATTAAGTAGTAACTTGCAATGATTTTGTTTTACTCTACAATATCCATGCTGTACCTACATATCTTTCTAAAATTGTCTTCTACTTGCACATATTTGATTCTACATTGTTTGATAATGTAGTCTATGGTATACTGTGAATAAAGCCATGGTTGAATACTCATGAGTAACTTTAAGTATCTGAATTAAAATCCAGAAAATTTATGTCACACTAGATATGGCATGTAACTTTTGAAATATATTTATCGTGGCAGTTTTTATTATGCAATTGGAAATATTTTTAAGAAAATGTCATCTAGTTTCATCCTATGATTAGTGGTGAGAACAATATCAGAATGAGAATATCTGGAGGATCTTCCACAATGATGTTTAGTAGCTATTGTGTTGGGTTTTATAGTTGATACTCTGAATTGTTGTCAATTTACCAGTTATGCTTTTACTTAAAAGCAACTTGCCCACACAGTTGTGCTCTTGAAATGATAAATTTATGGGATAATTATGATAGAGTTTATCTCCATTTATCGATTGGATGAACTCATAAATCTTCATATTTTCCTTTTAAATATTTACATCAGGTATGCATAAACCTGGAGCCTGAAGAACCGTTTTTGTTTTTTTTTTACTTCTGTCACTAAGTTTCTGTGTCACTTTAATCAAGTTACTTTTTTTCTGGCCCTAACATCATCTTTATATTCCTTTGAGATATAATTTTCTTGGAAATGACTAAAGTCCTGAGATTACATGACACTCTATAAGAAGATAACTGTTTCCCTTTGTCTACCCAATCCTTCCTAGGCACAGATTTCTTTCCCTAAGTCTTCACCAATTAGATAAGCTGTGTACAGAAAAACTGTATTATCTCCAGAGCACCAATGTTGGAAATAGCTCTGCCTTACCATTAAGTATTTACCAAACGTATACAGAACCCATGGGGTACAAATCCTCAATTCCTTGGGAACTTATCACAGAGGGAGCTGGATAAATATTAATTCAGCTGATGTTAAGAAGCTTATATGATCTAACTATAGAGAAATCTAAACATAGGATGGAGATGATAAAACCTAATATGATATAAAATGCCTTTTATAATGGAAAACAATAAAAATAAGTTGAAAATATGTGCATTATTTACATGTTCATTGGTGCTTTTTTTCAGAATGCTTGGTGATTTCTCTAAGAATTGCTTTAATTTCAGGAGGAATGCATATAAAAGAAAAAAAAAATTCCCTAAAAGGTATATGTCATTTACCTTAAAGTTTCAGGAAAAAAACAACAACAAGAAAACAATACATTATTCACTATATATTTTTTTGTGACCCTCCTATGCTCAAGGCATAGTAATAAGCAAAGATTTTATTCTGAAGGAAAGTATAATCAAGTTGTCAGGAAAAAAAAGATATCCTACAACTCATATCTATCCTTTTGTTAACCATCTTCTTTATCACCCAACTCTTTTTGCCTTTCCCATTACACTTTCCAAATACAAGGCTCACCTATAATTTTCAGGTAAAGACAGCATTACAACCTTCACCTTCCCTCGTTTCCCCACTAACTGCCAGCTTAGTCTCACACAAAACCTGATGAAAAGCAAAAAGCATGTATTAATAAACATCCAATAGCATTTATTACAAACCAGGTAGTGTAGTGAATTTTCATTTTAGGTCTTAAGATGTAGTTATGTTCACCCTTATCTGCTAGAAAATAATCCCACTCTCCATTTATTATACATGGATTTCTGAGACACAATTTTACCTCAAACTTTAATGATGTAATTTATCCTTAATGAAATCCATACACTTGAGTTTCTAACCCATAAATTCACAGAACAGCGTGATTTCTGGTTTTAGTATTGGGTTGTTTATTCCTCTGTCTCTTCCTCACACCAGAACAATGATATGTTTTTGTCTGGCTCCATCTTTGTTTTCTCTTGTCCCGCTCAACCAAGGACTAGGATTCTGATACCAGTAGTCAAATATTGATGACATTTGCCAGCTTTTGTAAATTTCTGAATATCTTTCTTCTGGATTTCTCATCTCAACTTAAGTATCCATTCGGGCACTCTATCATCTAACATATTTTGTTTGGGAAATGCATCATTAAAACAACTCAAATTGGCTTAACAAACAAATGTGTTGACTTAAAAACAGAAAATTGAAAGATAAGACTAGGTTTAATTTTGATGTAGATATCCTTCAACACCCTCATGACTATCTTTTCTAGTTTTCCTCTGACTTTCAGGGTGTTAGCTTCATCTTGGGACTAAACATGGTTATCCCAGTCCCACCAGCAACTCTACACTGTTCCTAGGTGGTAGCTAAATTTCTGCAGCCAAGAGCATTCTAGTTTTCATAGACACACAGGATTTGTCCAAGAATAGAGAGAGAGACTTTTTCTTTGGCCTCTGAACAAGTCTTGGGTTTCACTTCTCTGGTCTCATTAGGATTTGTGTACATCTGTACATGAATTATTGCAGAATAAGCATTAAACTCAGAAATTCTGAGCCATTTGGAGTTCTCTCCTGGAGCTGAAAGTGGAATCAATTCCATAAAATTTATAAGTTTTGTTCTTAAGGAAAATCAGAGTAGAGGACAGGGATGGATGCTGCTGAAGCAATCAACCAGTACCCCTTTCAGACATTCCCAAGCACCTCATATCCTAATCGCAGGATGAGAACTGTTTGCAGAATATAATTAAATTGCCTCTCTCCCTTAGGCATTCAGCTTTGCCCACTGAACTCAAAATCTATTATCTCTTTCAGCAGAAAGTACTCCCTCAAAACAGGTTCTGCATTAGGGTTTTTATCTATTCTTCTAACCCTCTTTTACCACCTGCCTCAATTGCTTTAATTATGTCATTAAGATCGGTAATAAATATTAAAGTTGACACTCATGAATTAGGACATTAGTTTAATTCAAATAATAACAGTTAGTTGAAGAACATTTCCAGACATTCACATGGACCAGAAGGAATTCAAGAGATGTAGTGTTAGGAATTATGCTCTTGCATTCAACAGGCATTAGTGATTCTCTACCCTTGCTGTTGAGATGATCCTATGAGAAATAGCAGCTAAATATTTTTTTTTTTATGTCAGCTACCTCAAAGCCTTAGGACATATTTTGAAAAGTTTAATGCTTATTCTGCAACCAACATCTCTTCTACATTACAAAAAGTGTTTGATAAATCCTGCCTTGTTTCTCATTACAGCTGTTCATTGATTTGAAAGTCTCAGTACTTCATTAAGAGGGAGTTCCAAAAGTGCATGCGTTGTTTGACAGTAGCAGTAGTAATTAAGACGTAGTCAAATATGTATTTGAAAATATGTATATTTATTTAGAAAAGTTTTAGAGATAAGTTATCTTTTACTTGTAAAACCAAACTTCATCAAATCAAATATAAATTATTCAACATGTCATATATGTTGTATTTTCACAGCATATTAATTATAATAAAATTATTTCTCTCATTTATTTTACTAGGAAAATTGTAAAGCACTTGTTGATTCTTGGCAAACACACCTTTGCTGAAGGAATGAACAGAGCAAACATGTAGAACGTATGCACATTCAAATTGTACATATATTTGATTAAAAAGAAAGCATAATCAAATACAGTAGAAAGTATGTTGAAATAATAAAATATGGATGAAATCCTGACCAGGCTATAAAATAGGTTGGATAGTAACAATTACAAAACTGCTTCCAGTACAAAATATTAAAATAGACATATACATTAAAAATATTAGAAAATGTTTAAGGGTTTATCTTATGACAAAGCTATAAAAGAAAATTAGTAAAGAAATCCTATACAATAAAAGCCTAATATGCAAATGGTTTGACATGGAGTTTGGGAGTTTGACTGCTAGCTATGGCATGTGCTGACTACCATGGGGCAGCATGAAACATAGCAGGCATCAGCAACATGGTGCTGGCAACAGGCAGCAGTGTAGGTGCTGCCAGCCCCGCTGGGCCCTGATGAGAGTGGGACCACGGTGAGTTGGTGGAGTGGGTGGCACCAGGCCAGGGCGGGTGTGAGCAGGGGCCCAGTCGCCCTGCCCATTATCCTGCAGACAGTGACCAGTGGCAGCGGCAGGGGATAGGGCTGCCATCCAGCTCCCAGGTGCTGAGGGAGCCTGGCGGGAGCCCAGCCCCAATCATTCGTCCCACAGACAGTGGCGACCAGCTGTGGCAGCAGTGGGCAGGGCTGCCGACCAGCTCCCAGCTGCTGAGGGAGCTAGGTGGGGGGCCCGGCCCCAATCGATCACCCCGCAGACAGTAACCAGTGGCGGAGGCCACTGAGGGAGCCGGGCCAGGGGCCTGGCCCCAACCTATTGCCTTGAAGATGGCAACCAGCAGCTAGCCTTGGGCTGGGATGGGGAACTGGGGGTGGGTGGAGGTGACCAACCTCTTGCGGTGCCTGGGTAGGGGGCTGCAACCTCTCCTCAGCTACCTGGGAGCGGAGGTGATGGGGACAGAGGTGTGGCGAGAATGGGGGATGTCTGCAGAGCTTGCTCTCACTTCCCCTGCTACCCTCCCCCAGGACGCCAGGGCTCGTGCGTTGGGGAAGCCTCCATGCTCAGGTTCTGTGTGCCCATGAGGAGCCTGCCCAGGCCTCTTCTGGGTGAGCCAGGCTGCAGCCACTGGGACCGCAGGGGTTGGGTTCGCACAGGAGCGGGTCTGTGAGGCCAGCCAGGAGAGAGTGCGCTGCCTGCCTGGCTTCCATGCAGCACTGCTGGGTGGCCCAAAGGCACATGCTGTGCCCCAGCCCACGGCCTCTGTCTGTGCTCACCACATCTCTGCCTGGAGCCGTGACTCAGGCAGAGGGGGATGCACGGAGTCCCGTGGGCCCAGGTGCTGCCCAGGGCCCAGAGGTCAGCTGGGACCTGCCCTTCCACTCCAGACGCTTGCACTTTGATCACCGGCCAGGCCTAGGGACCGCACTCATGCATGAATTTTGTGCACCGGGCCTTGAGTTAATTAGATAAAAAAACTATCCTTCAGACAATTTGTAAAGGACAATAATCAAAACAAAAGTTCCCAGTAAAAATATTTGTATAACTGTTCTAAATATACCCAAGATTTTTGTGTCTTTTAAAATAGTTAAGGGAATTAATCCAAACAAATGCGCTTTCACTTACAAAATGTAAAACTCCCAAATATAAATACTTGAGTAACTACAAAGAGGAAGTGTTTACAAATAGATAAACTTGAATCAATGCTTTCTTTTCCTTGAACTTTTATTGTAATGTCATAAATAAGGTGTGTAGACTATGACTCAGTTGTGTGGTTCTCTTTTAGACGCTTGTTCTGACCTTTCTTAGCCTTCGGTGTCTGCCATAGCACATACTGGTAGTCATTAATAGCTTCTACACTTTCAAATATAAATTTATACTATATTATAATTATTTTTGACATTCATAGCCATTTCTACTTTCTAATAACTAAATAGTTTAATGGTGATAGGCAAAGGCATGAGCAGCTCTTTGATTAACTATGTCTTGATGTTTTGAACCTTGAGCAGTCTAATCTGAAATATACTTCATCATAACCTATGTAGGCAAGTAGAAAGTGAGCCTTCAATAGCTGCTGGATGGTTGGATGCCAGCCAGGTGAGCCAGTGTTCTAAGGACTGTCAGTGACCTTGGAGTGAATTTTGCAAAGGTGCAAATTTCTTTGTCTCTGACAGATAGTTCTATGACTGAGTAAGGAGGCACATCCCTGAGGCTACAGTGCTTGGTAAACACAGGTGGGTTGTAAATAGTATCCTTTTTCTAAAGGACTTTGAGTGGAATACTGAATATGAAGCCAGATTCACCGTATATTGGTCTGTACCTTGTTTGTAAGACGTACTCAAATAACTGGAGAGGAGTTATGCAACTTAGATTAAATAGTAAACACATAATAATTAGAAGAAATAAAAGTAAAGCAAGCTTTATAGCTTTCCAATCTCTGGAAGCAAAATACAGCTCTCTCACTTGTCCCTAGTGTTTCTTCCCGTGAGCAACATGCTCTCTCATAGAGCAAAAAGTCAGTTGATGAATACATTAAGAATATTTGTTTGCTTATGTATTTGTCTAAGAAGAGTTCTCATTTTCCCTGGATTTTTAAAGTCTGAGACAGCATATTTCCTAGGTAGAATACTAAAAAGGTATGAGTGTATGCTGTAGAACAGCAAGTAGACATATCAAATTACCTGACAGTTGTACAAACATGGATATAGGATTTTAAATGCTGACTGGAGTGGGGGCATTTTAGGATATCTGTGAGGAAAGATAATAAATGTGGTATTTTTTTTATTGAAATAAGGGTGTGTTTTTTTATATTTGGCCCTTTTGGATACTGATAAGCACACAATATCTTAGTATCATACAGAGTAGATATTTGAGACCACTAGTGTGTAATAGGATGCTTGCTATTTGATAAGCTCTACCAAATATACATATTGTGGCAATTGAATGTGTAAAGGGATTCATTGATAGAGTTACAATGTGTTTAAATATGCGTGTAATTTTGCAAGTGAGCATACGTTGTTGCATAAATGTGAAGTGGTGTGCTTAGAAGAGAAAACAAACATGACTTTCAAAGGTAACAGTATCAGTTTCATTTATTTCAATTTTTTTTTATCCAATTTATTTTAAATTTATCTTTTAATCCTTGGTCTAGTAATGAGTGTAGAAAAGGTACATATTGATTAACTTAGTAAAGAAAGGATGCATTAATGAAAATTCATAGCACTTGCTCTGACTCCTATAAAGTTTTACTGTTTTTGATTGCTATACAAAACTTGTTTATTACAAATGCATTAATACTAGTAAGCCCACTCTGAGACAATGATTAATTAAGTAACTGCTCAGAGAATTGAAGAACCAAATCCAATTGAAGGCCCCGTGCAAGGAATTAGTACATGGGTAAGGTCCCCAGACCTGGCTGGTGATCAGGGCCAATCGGGGCCTTCTGGCTGCCAGCTGGGGCCTTCCTTCCCCGGCTGCCAGCTGCCAGTAGCCGGCTGCTGGCTGCCGGCCATGGTCTTCTTTCATTCCGCGCCGCCCCTGGTCGAACTCCCGATCTCCTGATCAAACTCCTGAGGGGACACTTTGCGTATTAGACTTTTATACATATAGATATCAGGCATTGCCCTTTAGAGATATGTACTTGGCCTGAATTTATTTGATTAGGTTATCAAAATGTTTTCAGTGAGATGTGGAATGAGACCACTTTAAATAATTGCCAACATCTAGGAGAGAGCTAGGATTTTTTGTGACTTTGAAACATTGGAGCAATGTTACACATAAATAACATTGTATTCAAAAGGGGTAAATAGTGTAATAGCAAATAGCTGAGTAGGCACAAGTCAAGTTAGTCTGAAAACAGTTAATGTGCATAAGCAATATAATCTTATTAAAAGCTCATATTCTGTGCATCCTGTTTTTATTTTACACATTTCTATTTGTTCAGTTAAAAAATTTAAAAAAAAAACACATTTAAATGTTCTCACATCAGGGTGACTTGCAAGTATAGGAACGCAAGTCGCTTTTTTTTTAATATATTTTATTGATTTTTTTACAGAGAGGAAGGGAGAGAGATAGAGAGTTAGAAACATCGATGAGAAAGAAACATAGATCAGCTGCCTCCTGCACATCTCCCACTGGGGATGTGCCCGCAACCCAGGTACATGCCCTTGACCAGAATCGAACCTGGGACCTTTCAGTCTGCAGGCTGACGCTCTATCCACTGAGCCAAACTGGTTTCGGCATCAAGTCGCTTTTTGAATAAGAATGAGTTTGCAGTTTAATTTCCACATTTCAAAACTGATGGGATGGACATGACTAAGACTCAGAAATGCCAGCTACAATGATTAGTGGCCTAGAAAGCAGGACCTCTGAAAAAGGGTTCAAGGGGAAACCGACATTTAGTTTGGGAAAGGAAGGCAACTCACACATGTGACTATGGTTTAAAAAAAAATCCAAATGGACTAATCCATTGCAAGAATTTAAGTACAGTGGGGCCTTGACTTATGAGTATCCCGACTAACGAGTTTTTCGAGATACGAGCCATCTCTCAGCTGATTTTTTGCTTTGAGTTGCGAGCTAAAATTCGGGTTAAGAGCCAGCTTCAGATACCCCACCGCTACTTGGCGCAGCGAACGTCACAGTGAACGCCACAACATCAGCCCAGGATTCAATTCATTGTAATGGTGAAAATTGATTTGACATACGAGTAATTTGAGTTACGAGCTCCGTCACGGAACGAATTAAAATCGTAAGTCAAGGCCCCACTGTAGTAAAATAGAATTATCATGTTTACAGTTTTAAAATAAGGAGGATATTGTGCTGTCTAGTTCAAAGATAATTGTAAAGTGAAAGAATGCTACCTATCTGTTGAGATGGTGAAAAAGAGGTTAAAATTTTATTTGGGGATAGATATCTTGATAGACTGGTAGTCAAAGTTGAGAAAAAATAAAACATTCCAGATCTATTCTCTTTTGTCTTATCAAAGGAGAGCTGAGAAGATATTGGAGCTATGAGAGACATTAATTCAGAATATATAGAATTAGAAGTCATCAACATACCGATCCTGTTTAAAGCCATGAGAATAGGTATGATCATCATGAAAAGAGTATAATATAGCCGAGTTGAAGGCCATGCATCTAGCTCAAGGATCACTAACATTTGGAGTTAATTGATTAAAGGATGAAGTGCCAGGAAGTGTCACTAATAAGGAGCAATCATTGAGGCAGGTTGAAGAGCAGAAGAGCATTGTTTTCTGGAAGAGAAGTTATATTTTTTGAAAGAGGGAGTAGTCAACTCTGTCAAATGCTGAAAAGCTGAGTAAGATGATAAAAAGGGTTAACCATTGGATTTAAGCAAGACAGAGGACTCCCATGATCTTTGCAAGAAACCTGGGCTTTCAAATGTGCACCAACAGGGAGGAGCTGAAAAGAGAAAAGGTGTAGGGTGGTGGTATGGGTGGAGGTGGGGTGGGAGTGGGGAATGAATTACAATGACAGATATTGACAATACCTTGGGAGTTTTTGTTTGTTTGTTTTGTTTTGTGTTTTTTTTTTTTTCATTAATGGAAAGCAGAGAAGCACAAGGATAACATGCTATCAAGACAAGACTTACAACCAAAAGGATAAAAAAACAGGCAAAAGTGAAGAGCAATGATATAAGACAGAGAACAGATAATTGCAGTACCTACACCCTTGAGTAGATGAACCTGATGAGATCCAGAGTGCATTTGCATCAGATGTTCTTACATATGTTCACTGATACTTATTAAGTAAAAAAAAAAAAGTATAAATATACTTTTTTTGGCATACCTTTTGTTTAAAAAAATAGATCTATTCTCTTGATTGCTTCTCATTTTTTCAAAGTATATGTCAAGGTCTTCAGCTGAGTCTTGGGGGAGAGGTTTTTAGAGGTTTTAAGACAAAAGCATGATGCAGTTATCTCAGAGAATGGAAATAAATCATTATTAGTTCATGAGATAAAAAATGTATCAGTGCCCAATTGTTTGCTTACAGTTGGGATTATGTTCTTTGTCTACTTGGAAACTCACAGCTGCCATTTTTTGTTATAATTTCTATATTGTAAGTCTTAAATTTTGATGTGAAACCAAATAGCTTGTAAGTTAATAATTGTGACATTTTAGTCAAATAGGCCAGATTAATAAAGGATAAGTTCATTAATCCTATAATCATCAACTTTTTTATATACTCAATGGGGATGATATCTTTGGGATTAACAGCTTGATTTCATATCTGGACTTCACTGCTGAATAATGGAGGGACCTCAGACAATTAGCTTATTTGAAAAATTAGAATGAAAATAGTTTCTAAATAATATTGTTATCATAATGATTTAAGAGGATAAATTATTTGCAAGTGTACAATCTCTTAATTGTGCAATACTAAATTAAAATTACCTATCAATAACAATGGTAACAGTAGTTGTACTGAATTCAGTACTCAGAATTCAGTACTTGACATTAGCATCATCATAGCCATGGAGGTTTACTTTTACTTAATACATTTTAACCAAAATATTTCCTCTTATTCTAATGTAATTTGAGTCTATAAGGGATAGACTTAACCTATAATGATGCTAAGAATTGTCCTATACATTAATCAAGTGGGAAATTTAGCATGCTATTTAAAACTATGTGTTGGAGTGCAACAAAAGAATGTGAAAATCTGGTACAAAAACTATATTCTGAAAACAAATATGGACATTTTAAGGTAAATTGCTCTTTCTAGAAGAACCTATAAAATAGTTTTTATTTAATTTAAAAATATTTAGTTTCTTTATATAACAGCCAGACAGGAGGCCCTCCAGCAAAGGAAAACATTTTGATTGTCTACTGTAAGGACAGGATTCTAGGAAACACGGAATAATTGGGAAAGATCAGTTGGATATACTAATAAGAGAGAAAGTCAGATTCTACCATGCCATTCCTCCATCAATCCATATATGTAAAAGCCTAAGTGACTGTTATGACTGGCCGACCAAACGACCGGTCGACCGGTCACTATGAAGTACACTGACTACCAGGAGGCAGATGTTCAATGCAGCAGCTGCCCCCTGGTGGTCAGTGTGCTCCCACAGCCAACCTCTTGTGTTCCCTCCCCCTGGCCAGCTGGCCCTGATCCACCTTGATTGTTGGCTAGGCCAAGGAACCCCACCCGTGTACGAATTTGTGCACTGGGCCTCTAGGCCTATATAATAAAGAGCTAATAAGCTAATTAGATCAGACAGCAGAGTGACCAGTGGGTGGGGGCAGGGCTGTGGGGCCATGAGGCAGCCGGGGCTGCAAAGGCTTACTCTTGCATGAGTTTTGTGCATCGGGCCTTTAGTTTATAAATAAACAGGTAGTGATTTTTCAATGGATTTTTGTAAAATCTCCAATGAAATCTGGGCTTTCAAATGTGCACCAACATCAAATTATCCCATGAACTTTGGTTTTATATAACCTATGTGTCTGTCATTTTGGTCTTGTGACTCATTCTCTGATAGGTCCCAATTTATATTTGCTTGCATGTTTTGTTGACAAAGTTACTTATACCTTTTTTTTTCATCTCTTTATGTTAAAATCCTATGGATTTTTATAGTTCTAAAACCAAATGCAAAGGTGTTTCCCCAATACTTTCCATCTGCTGATGGCCTCCTCACTTTATAAATGTTCATTGCTCTTGATTTATTTTTTATTGTGCGAGTCTCTAAATAGTTACCAATATTAAGATTTAATTAAATATGTTAATTTCTATTAATATACTTAATGTTAATGTTGAGTGATATTAAGTATTTTCCATATACTCCTATATGTATTATCTATGCTGGCAAGCTCCTGAAGAGAAGTTATTTTATTAAAAGCCATTTATTCCTGTAGTAACAGGATTTTATACAAATAATGTGTTATATAAATATTTGAAGAAGCCCGTGTCGTGGATGCTGTGCTATAACACCCAGATCGCCCTTTAGGACTGAATGATTTCTTCCCCTGGGTGCTGGGAAGACCAGCTAGCTGAAAGCTCTCATAACCCTCATTCAGGATTATTTCTCACTTACTGGGCATTCCACATCCAATGCATGGTCAACCCAGTACTACTCTCCAGGGCCATCCCAGCTTCAGAGCTGCCTCTAGGTTAGCCCAGGCCTGTGACTGCATCACAGCCAAACTCTAGCTCTGTCCATTCTTGCTCTTTCTCCTCATATAGCCCCCAAATTGGTGTTAACCAGAGAGACCATATCCTAATAAATTTCCCATATTCAAATCTTCATATTGTAGTCTGTTTCCTGGGGGATCCAAAACTCTGTCACCCTGGAAGAACTGTTGCAAGCTAAAAAGCACATTTTAAACTTTTTAAATCATATCTGCTATTAGGCAAATACATTTTGAGCTTAATTTTTTTTCTTAAAAATATGTAGATAGCCATGAGTACACTTGATCATAAGGTTCTAGATGAGAAAATTTTGTTTTGGCTAACATTCACTAAAAAGAGAGGTTATTACACCAATATGATGCAACAGCGTTTAAGTATTCATGATACTAGGCAATTGGTTACATGGAGAAGTGGCTAAATTGTTATCAATTAAATCCTCTGTATGGCAACTCTACATGAATTTTTATTTCATACAATGTATTAATGGCAATTTCAACTAGATTCTATATGAGATCGACTTTATTTAATCCAAGCTAGTGAGAAGTTTTTCTGAAATTTATTTCTGTCTGCTCTATGCTAAACATAGATCACATTATTCAAGTTCTAACTTTTTTTTATAGTTTTTATATTTTAAATTGTTATTGACTCTTCTTGTGTGGATTTTGTAATAAGGAACTATTCATTAAATTACAGTAGGAAAATAACAATCAATCATTTATACTATTTCCCTATATTTTCAACATCACCTCTATGCTATGGTTTCTTCATAACTCTGTTTAGTCAGATACAAGAAACAGTCATTGAGATCTTTCAGAGACAGTCTCCATGAAAGTAGAGAATTCACTGGGGATGCACTCCAGAGCCTCAAGGGTTATTGAGTCAAAAGTGATTAAATATAATGTGTCTAAACCCGGACTTCAAAGATTCGGTCATGCTGTATGACTTAACCTTGATTCTCTGTCAGTGATCCCAGAGTGTGAGGGATGCTATGTATACAGGTGCTCTGATGGCAACTGCAGGGTTCACAGGAAAGGTCTCATGAAATGTGAATAGACTAACTCCTCCACTCCCTGTCTCTTCTCTTCCTTCTCCTCCCTCTATCAAGAATGCACAGCTGGTAACGGGAGATCAAATACAGCTCGCAGTATAATCAGCCACTTCCTCAGCCAAAGTTTCTAAGAAATGTGTAATCATATTGCTGAAATTTTAAAAAGTCAAATTTTTGACTCTTACTTAAAGAAATAAAATGTAAAATGTCTATGTAATAAGTGGCAAATTTTTAAAGATGTATTTTTTATTTATTTTAGAGAGGAAGGGAGAGAGAGAGAGACAGAAACATCAATGATGAGAATCATCAATTGGTTGTCTCCTGCACATTCCCCACAGGGATTGAGCCTGCACCCCTGGCATGTGCCCTGACCTGGAATTGAACCTTGACCTCCTGGTTCACAGTTTAGTTCAACATTCAACTTCTGAGCCGTGCCGGCCAGGCACAAATGGTAAATTTTAACAGTACTTTATGGTGCTCTCTGGGCTGAGATAGAGTGAACTTTAATGTTCATTCAAATGAATACTCCTTTAAGTGGGATAGAACCTTTAATCTTTCACTTTATCCTTATTCAATTTTCTTGTTAAAATAAGAAACATTTTATTGATTTTTTATTTGATAAATTAAGTTTATGAAAATTGATCATTAGTATTTTTACATAAATCTTGAGTCAAGTCAGTATGTATATTTTCATAACTCAACTTCAGGAGAAGTGAAATTTGTAGGACGCAATCATACATCATAGGATGTAGTAATTTCCTACCATTGAGTTTTCACTCAAAACTACATGAGTTCTGTCTGTTTTTGCTTACCATTGTACTCCCACTGCCTTGAGTTTCATTCACATTTGTTACATACATTAAGACTTTTTAAAGCAGTAGACAAGAAAGAAGATACTTAAATTGTAATACCTTCATATCTGATTGGGATTTACATCCTGATTCCTTAGCTAAGTGGTTCTCAACCTTCCTAATGCTGAGACCCTTTAATACAGCTCCTCATGTTGTTGTGACCCTCAACCATAAAATTATTTTCGTTGCTACTTCATAATTGTAATTTTGCTACTGTTATGAATCCTAATGTAAATATCTGATATGCAGGATGTATTTTCATTGTTACAAATTGAACATAATTAAAGCCTAGTGATTAATCACAAAAACAATATGTAATTATATCTGTGTTTTCTGATGGTCTTAGGCGACCCCTGTGAAAGGGTCGTTCGTCCCCCAAAGGGGTCACGACCCACAGTTTGAGAGCTGCTGCCTTAGATAGTGCCCAAACAAGACCAACACTAGGGGATTTGGTCTAGTCTCCAAAACCCTGTGGTCATTAAGTACCTCTCCCTTCTGACCACTCCATCGCCATGTCTTTTCCTCACACATTATTTCTCCTTATAAGCAGTGTTACTAAATTCCCTACTGTGTTATTGAGGTGTTGCGTTATATAAGTATGGGGTGGTGGGTGGTAAGAGGCTGAAAAATACTATCCATAGATTTTGAGAGGATATAAAATTACCAATATTTTTAAACCTAGGTAGGTTACAGCAAAAAATCTGTTTTTATTTTTGCTGTTGTAGCCATTTATAATGTACACTAAACTAGAGTCAGCTTTATAATGATTTTTGTTTATGTATTCAACAAATATTTTATATATATATTAACTTGTATTTCTAGTCACTGTTGTTCTAAACTTACAATTAATAGTAGGAAAAAGGAAAGGAAGGAAAGATGGAAGGAAGCAAGCAAGGAAAGTGGTATTCTGAAAAATAAGGCATAGAAGAGAAAGTAATTAGGTAGAATGATATGTAATTTAGTAATTTTACAAAGTATTATGTAATTTTGAATATTGTATTTTCTCTGAGTGAACTTAGAAAACATTTTGGGTTCTAAACAGAGAAGAGCATAAACTAATTTAAATTTTTAAATGTAACACTCAGGTTGGAATGTAAGAGCTAGGGAATAATTTATCTTTCTTGTGTTAAAACACAAACAAACATTAGAGGCAAGAATTCTAGTATGGAATGGTGGACTCATCAGGGAATCAGGCCCCTGAGATCTTTCTCTCCCAGGAATTTCTGCACATGAAATTACCTCATGATCCAAGATGGGTGTTTGCGCTCCTCCCCTCATGTCCATATTTCAACCTTTATTTTAAGACTTTTCTGAAATTTAAACGTGACACTCCAGCACCACACCATTGACCAATATTGAGTCCCATGTTCTTGCCTAGCTGCAGAAAGGCTAGAAAATATATTCTTTAACCTAGCACTCCAGTTGCCTGCTTAAAATTAAAAAAAAAAAAATCAAAGGTTTTTTATGCCGTTCTCTTACTGAATGATTAGGGAAACATTACAAACATTATAGCACAGTACAAAAAAGCAGAGTGTTCATTTGAGAATGTTTCTATTTAAATACCTGAAACTCAAGCTCAAGATCTCAGAATTTGATTTTTAGAAAGTAAACATGTGGAAAGTCCATTGATCCCTAATTCAGAGTATCTGGTCCTCTCTCAACCCTCATCAACTCTACCCTTTCATATGCATATTTCTTCATATTTTGGGCCTCATCCACTTCTTCAAAGACTTCTTATGCCACAGATTAAATAATTCCACAGTGTATTACCCTTCTATTAATACTTATTTTCTTATTTTGTAGATCTTAACATATTTTGTAATTTTATTCATGAATACTAATTTCATTAATATCTGTCTCTCTTACTAGGCTCTAAACGACATGAGTGAGATCTGTCTTCCTTGTGCTTGATTGTATTCTCAATGCTAGCACAATGCCTGACATGCAGTTGTTTATTAAACATTTGTTAAGTAAACGAACATCTGAGTAAATGAATTCATATTGTATTTGTAGTAGAAATAAAGCCAATGGAATTAGTTTAAAGTGATTGATGCTGAAGTCCAGGAGACTAAACATTTCCTGGAGTCATTTTAATAAGTTTATCAAATCTGTTAGGAAAATTTGTACAGAATACATGTGGCCTGTGCATGTATAACAACTATCAGGATATCTGATTACCTCTATATCACTTTAAAGAATTGGGAAGCTTGGAAAGCTAAAAGCTAAATAGCAATACTTTTATGTTATTCTTTAGGCCTAAATAATAATTATTATACTATTTGAAAATATATTAAGTAGGCTTCTGAGGAGAAGCACTTGTTCATGCATCCAATCTTTTACTAATTTTCTTATAGTATTAGGTTTATAGAATAAACTTAGGTAAAAATGTAGTCTCAGTCATCAGCAAATCTGCCTTTGTTTAGAGATTTAAGAATTTGAACTAAGACATTATAGAATACAAGCAGTTAATTTCCAAAGAAGGTCAGAAACATAAAAAACAAATTACTTGGACACATTTGAGCATTATTTTACATTAAAAATCAATATCCATGCTCATCATTATATGTGTCATTATAAATACATGTTATGGGTAAATACACAAAATGCATTAGAAGATTTTATTGATCTTTAAGAAGGACTGTTGCTACAATTTAATGAAGCAGAGAATGTGTATGGTGCATGAAACAGCATATTTGTTTTGGAGTCCTGTCAACCATGCAGATAGCTGTTAGCTTCTCAGTCAGACAGACACTTCTCAGGAGACATTTGCTATAGCATACAAGAAACAGTGACCTGTGAAACAGCCAAATGACTGCCAAAATGGTGTGAAAAGAGATTTAGCTCCTATAGCACTACTGATGTAGCTGAAATTTTGAAAGTGCATTTCAGTAGTTAGGAAAGGATCCAGCTAAAAGACTGGTGCCCTCGCTTTATGCACCTCAGCTGCCAGCAAGGAGAGGCTTTCTGTGATTGCAGTCATCATGTGTAGTGGAAGCTCAAGGGATGCACATGATTATTTTATTCTCAATTTGATGTTGGCCCTCTCTGTCTGATCCTTGCCTCTCTGCTGAGATTTAAATTTAGTGAGATACAGGAGAGAACTTTTATTTTGACATGCATTTCTGCAGAAACTGGCCCAGAGACTGACTTATTATATATAAGTTATATGATTTGCATATTGATTCTCTCTCACTAAAACCTTGAGCAACATTTGACTCTTGAGTCCCAAGAGATCTGTTTCATACCCTATTGTCAATATAGGTGATCCTCTAATTTACAGAGCTACTTTTTTCTAGAAAAGCTATTGGGAGTCAAATTAAATTTTCTCCCCCCAAAAGTCACAAAGATGATTCTTTTAGAAGACATGATATTTAACCTCTTCTAGATAAGAAGACACTTTCACTGAGGATAGGGACTGCACTTATAAATAAATTGAGTGAAGTTATATATCTGTAAAGCACGAGGTTTTATAAAAGTCATATGTGTAATTTAAAGAGTAATGCATTGCTAATCATAGAACAAATGTATTTTTTTAAAAAAAAACAAAAACATTGTGTACCAAAGAACAGGGTTTCATATCCCACAATGCTTCTGAAGAGTTGCTCACTAAGGGAGATAACTTAATCTCTCTCATCATAAGTAGACATCTAGTAATGGAGTTAATGATGTTTCTTTCACTGGTTGCTTTTAGGTATAAAATGTCAGCTAAGAATTAAATAGGATATAACTGGACTTGTAGCTCAGCTCTGTTAATTAGTAGATTATACTCCAGGCAATTTACCAGGATTCTTTAAGTCTGATTGCTGTCTCCAGTATTAATTTTCTCTTACTCCCTTTTGGTAATTATACTGCTTCCCTTGGATATAAGGAAAGTCATGAGACTAAGTTATAGCCAATGGGATGTGAGAGGAAGTGGTATAGGCAACATTCTGGAACTTACCCTTTATAGTACCTCCTTGCCCTCCACTGCTCTTATAGGCTTCCCATGGGCTGGAATGTTACATAGTGGCGAAGAATCAGTTTCAGCTATACCTATGACTACAAAAACCTAATGACAGAACCACTAAATGGAGGAAATCTGGGTTCCTGATGATTTTGTGAATCAAAGCTCCCCTCCTTCCTTGACTAACTCTGGGCTGAGAAAGAAATGTCTGTCTTATTCAAACCACTATATGTTTGTGTTTACTTATTATAGAAAACTAGAGGCCCGGTGCACAAAAATTTGTGCACACGGGGGGGGGGGGTGGTGTGAGGGGGAGTCCCTCAGTCCGGCCTGTGCCCTCTCACGGTCTGGGACCCCTCAGGAGATAACGACCTGCTGGCTTAGGCCTGCTTCTGGATCGCAGAGGGCAGGCCCAATCCCTAGGTGCAGCCCCTGGTCGGGCTCAGAGCAGGGCCGATTTGGGAGTTGGGGCACCACCCCCTGTCATGCACAGAGCAGGGCCGATCAGGGGGTTGGGGAGCTCCCCCATGTCATGCACAGAGTAGGGCCGATAGGGGAGTTGGGGCACCACCCCCTGTCACACACAGAGCAGGGCTGATCAGGGTTTGGGGTGCCGCACCCTGTCACACAAAGATCAGGGCCGATCAGGGGATTGGGGCGCCGCACACTGTCACACACAGAGCCGCAGGGTGATCAGGGGGTTGGGGAGCTCCCCCCTATCAGGCACAGAGCAGGGATGATCAGGGGGTTGGGGTGCTTTCCCCTGTCACAAACAGAGAGCAGGGCAGATAGGGAGGTTGTGGCCCCGCCCCCTGTCACACACAGAGTTGCAGGGCAATCAGGGGGTTTGGGCGCTGCCCCTTGTCACGCTGATCCCGGTGCTGGGAGGCCTCGCGGCTCTGCTGATACCGGTGCTGGGAGGCATATTACCCTTTTACTATATAGGATAGAGGCCTGGTGCATGGGTGGGGGCCGGCTGGTTTGCCCTGAAGGGTGTCCTGGATCAGGGTGGGGGTCCCCACTGGGGTGCCTGGCCAGTCTGGGTGAGGGGCTGAGGGCTGTTTTCAGGCTGGTGGGTGTCTGAAGCTCCCAACCGCTCCTTTTTTTCTTTTTTTTTTTTTATTCTGGGCCAGCTTTAGCTCTGAAGCTTGGCTCCAGCTCTTAGGCCTCCGCTGCTGAAAGCAGGTATCTGGTTTGTTTGGGTTCTATAATCAAAACACTGTTTCAACTCCAGCTCTGAGATCCCGGCTGGCTGAAAGCAGGTTTCTGGGCTTTTGTTTAGCTCCTATATTTGTAACAATGTTTCAAACTGCAAGCTCAGAGGCCGGCAGCGGCAGGCGGGGAACGTTAGAGTCCTCCATCACTGAAGCAAGCAAGCCTCCTGTTTATGTCAGTAGCCTGGCTGCCGGCCGCCATCTTGGTTGGCAGTTAATTTGCATAATACCCTGATTAGCCAATGGGAAGGATGGCGGACGTACAGCTAATTACCATGTTTCTCATTTATTAGATAGGATTGGCATATAGCCAGATAAGGGTGACTTTGAGGAAATGTCTAGACAACCCAAAGATTCAATTTCATAATTCTTAAAATTGAGGTAGTAAAAGTACCTACTCGTTAGGTTATTTTGAAGACAAAATAGTTATAATATATAAAAATCATTTTAAACAGCACCTGGAAAATATTAGTATTCAATAAGTGTTACCTATGTTTACTTTTTATTCTTCTAATCATTATTTTAACTGTTATTTGTGTTCTTAAAAATTATAAAGTTAAATATTTTTATCTTAATAAGGCATAATAAGCAATATTGAAAAAAGTGATATTTGAAAAGAACACCTTTAATTTCAATGCCATGAAATCAAGTTTTTATATTTAACCCCTAATATTTTCAAGAAAGTTCCTGAGATGAAATTTTGCTGCTTTTTTTTTTTTTTTAGAAATTGATGCAGACTTCTGATTCCTAGTGATGTATGTTGTACATGTGTGTATATGTGTTTTGTATTTCAGATTTTCCTAAAGAATATCAAGTTTACAATCATTCTTCTGACTTTGAAAAAAATTATTTTGGTTTCAGACCTGCTGTCCCATCAAGATTGGTAGTCCTATCAGTTGCCTTGATGACACATGATTATATAAAACTGTGGTTCTCTTTTATACCACTTTCATGAAAAACAAATTCCATGGCTTCCACTTAATACAGAATACTCTTTAAATTTCTTATCATAACATTTTAAAATGTTTTTCAGTTTAGCAACTAAGTAGCTATAATAGTGAACAGTTATCCTGTTCTGATTTTTCTTAATACATTATATACACAGTGGCCATTTTTCTGTATTCATAAGAATTTCTAGTCTTTACATTACGCCACAACTTATTTTCTAAATGTATTCCTTAGAATAGTAAGTGAGTTTAGCAAATGTATGCTTTCCCTTTCCAGCCTCTACTGTTCAAAAAAGTTACAGAAAGAAGACAAAAAGGATGTTGGAGCAAATGCAATATCTGTGAACACAGATAACAAATATTATTGTTTTATTCATACATAATCTCTCTTGTTCTGATATTTCTCACCTGCCTGCTGATCACTTTGTACTTCATTTCTGGTCCCCTACTCTTTTACTCCCTGCATCCTATGCAGCTTAAGTCAACAGAGAGACTTCCATCTTCACCTGCATGAAGGAATTTTACACAACAGAGGGAGAGAATCAGCAGCATGCCTTTTCTAGTTGTCACATTGTAGGTGAACTAAGATCATTTCATGAAAATATAGCATGCTCTATCTTATCTATAATATTGGATTTATTTAAAAATAATAATCATTTATTTTTTATAAATATTAGTCTCATTTTACTAAGAAAACTGAATCATTAAAAAATAATTCATTAAAGATTATGCATCTTGTAAATTTGGAACTCACGGTCTCTTCAGAATACTGTGTGGTCAAAGCTTGCCTGTTTTAAAGCTGAACTCCATTTTCCCACGTTTTGATGGGAAATAAAAGTAGAGAGTTTAAATTATTGCACAATGTGCAAAAGCCCGTATTACTATCTGTGCCCTGGGACCAGTTTTATGGGGAGCAGCACGGTTTCGCTGATGCATACACATCAATTCTTACCTTATTGAAAGGTGAGGCTGCCTTCCTGCGCCTCAGCATCCACTGCAGCTCTGTTGCTTTAGTCTCTGAGGCTTCATATTGTTGGTTAATTTACATGCTCTGTCAAGTCACACCAGAGAAATCACAGACTCATTAGTTCAGCACAAAGGAAGTTTCCATGAGCTGCAAACAGAATATTCCTGCAATTTACTCACTTGTGTCACCTTTACGTGTTGAATATCCATTTTATATGATAAAAATCTAATTAAATGAATGGTGTAGCAGTAAAATTTGTAATATTATGAATCCATTTCCATATGCTTCTGAATTATACTAAACACGATAAGTATGGATATTGAACTGTGGATAGTCACTGTATTGTAATTCTCTTTGAAATGCCATTCTGGGGTCAGTTGAAAGAAAAACATAGCAGAAATGTCTTTTTAAATATCAAATATGTTTTCACAGATTACATTATAGTTTCCTAGGATATTAAGACATGGAAATCATTTAACAAGCCCTGTTATATCTTTTCAATTAATTGTATTTCATGGGTCCTATACTAATGATGTAGTAACTTCATCAAAATATTATCTCACCAAAGTAACAATAATAAACATCTCCTTAAACTAGTATGAACTTTAGTAAGATTTAACCATCTTAAGACATTTGTCTTTGCTAATTAAATGTGAACTATAGTATAAAAAGCTTTATGCCCTCTTTTAATTATGTATTGATTGATTTTTTGCCGAAACCGGTTTGGCTCAGTGGATAGAGCGTCGGCCTGCGGACTGAAGGGTTCCAGGTTCGATTCCGGTCAAGGGCATGTACCTGGGTTGTGGGCACATCCCCAGTAGGAGATGTGCAGGAGGCAGCTGATCGATGTTTCTCTCCCATCGATGTTTCTAACTCTCTATCTCTCTCTCCCTTCCTCTCTGTGAAAAATCAATAAAATATAATTTAAAAAAAAATTATGTATTGATTGATTTTTGAGAGAGGAAAGGAGAGAAAGGAACATTGATTTGTTATCCCACTATTTATGCATCCATTGGTTGACTCCTGTGTGTGCCTGGTACTGGACCTGCACTTTGGCTTATAGGGACAGCTCTCTAACAAATGAGGCACTGAGCCAAAGCCCATCCTTATTTAAAACTAAAGATTTGCTACTAATAAAACATATCTAATATACTTTCAAATTAAGATATTAGCTAATATTATGATTTTTTATCATTCCTGTTAAGTCTAACAAAAGAAAAAAGTTACAAGACCTTAATTTATTTTAATTTTTATTTAATCTGTCTACTTTAAAGAGTCCACAATGACATTATTGTCCATTTAGCAATAATTTTGGGACAAAAGAAAACAAACCCAATTTTACAGCATAAAACTCAAGTTATATGTCTTTTTTGTGTTTACTTAAATATGTTTTTATTGATTTTTTAGAGAAAGAGGAAGGGAGAGGGAGGGAAAGTTAGAAACATTGATGAGTTCAAAATATCATCAATCAGCTGCTTCTGCATGCAGTCCACTGGGAATCTAGCCTGAAACTGGGGCATGTGTCCTGACCAGTATCAAACTGGGGACCTCTTGGTTCCTGGGTGGACAGTCAACCACTGAGCCATGCAAGATGGCTAATTCAGAGCTAGTAATTTTAAGACATATATGCTACTTAAGTTCTGCTAAAAAACCATTTGTCTTAGTGACACATGGAGTTGCACAGGCATTTAAAATAATATAAGGTTTGATACATTTATATGCTTTTAAGTGCTGAAATAACTAGATTTCAGAAGAAAGTCCTGTTCCTTGACCTCTTTGAATTTTTAAGCAAATAATGGGTAAATATATTAACAATAATAAATATAAATAAGTGAGTTTATGTTTAGTGCTCTGAAGAAGCAATGCAAGGCCTTTCAGAACAAGTAGCAGCCTGAACCCAGCTCAGTCAAGGCAAAGGTAGAAGTAATTATATAGGCTTCTCTTTAAGCTCTACGTGTAAGTAGGACTTAGCAAAGGTGCATGTGTGTGGGTATGTGCGTGGGGGTTGGGAGAGGCTGTGCAAGGAGAGCATTCGAAAGGGACACAATGGCTGAGGCTCCACATATGTCAGCAACCCAGCCCTGGTAGAGGAGACTGGCAGGACAGAGGTCGTACAGAGCCTGGTAAGGTGGATTGAGGATTTGAAAGAAACAACCAGTGTGCCTTTTCTCAGTCCTGTATTGGCCATACTTTATTTGCAGGGTATGTGGTATCCTTGACAGAGAATGATAGTGGAGTACCATTTACATATTTGTAATGTTCATTGAGAATGAAACTATCCCACACCCAAAACAGGAATGAAAGAATGGATAGTTTCCCAAGGTACTCACATTTCTTCCAGAATTTTTCAAACTAGTCTTGTTTTTTTCATGTCAGAGATTCTTATTGAAAATAACAAGTAACTCAGTTTCCTAATCTATGATTTAGTGGTGAACAGTGGTTATTTTATGTTCATTCTAGTCTGTGTGGAGACTGGGTTTGAAAGACCCAGCCTACCTATAAAGCCACCAAGAGCATTCTTCCAAATCCCTCCAAAATCAGTGTTATCTAGTTCTATTTCCCCATATTTTGGTAAACCAGTAATTAACATCAGAGCCAAAATTATGTGTACTCTCTTCTTAAGATCACTCAGAGTGTTTAGGAATTTCCGTAGCAGTGATTCTTAATTTTAGTGTGAGTTCTGATTCAGTATCCTGGGGCAGAGTGCAGGAATCTGTGTCTTTAACGATACCTTCAGGCAATTATTCTGCAGGTGATTCATATGTTTGCAATTTTATCCTTTCCTTTGAAGAAAAAAAAATCCCCAGAACTCAGGAAAACTATTAAATTTTGCACAAGTAAATGGAGCCTGAGATTAGCGGTCCCTAAATGATATAGTACATTCTATGTATCCACCTTCCTAGAGAAGGCCAGTGCCTAGGGTGGACATCTTGCAGTACCAAGCTAAAAATCAAATTCTTAAGTTCATCTGAATTGTAACTAAAAACTAGTTTGTTCGTATCCCCAGCCCCTCCATGAACCAGCCCTCCAGAGGGACCGAAGCCTTTTCCGTAGACATGGCTCCGGATACTACCGTGGGACTCTTGTTTCTGCAATCCAAAGTTAGCTGGCACACAGCTAGCAGCAAAATACTTAGACTCCTGGCAGGATTCTGATAACTTTCAATCTTTTATGTAACCGAAACCTTTTTAAATATTAAAATCTTAGCCCAGCAGTGGAGTATAGTTTAATTATCAGGTTAATCACTGACCTCAACCCATGGCCTCCCCTGTCAGAACTGTCCAACCTCACACTCTTTACTTCTTGTATCGAGGTCCAGAAAATGGTTGATGTTCACAACAAAAACAAAACTCATTTTCTAAAGCTACTAGTGTCATTGCACATAAAGGATATTTTTTAATGCATGAAACGAGGTTTAAGAAATGAGTAATTTTGAGGTAAATTGTTACATTGAAGGAATTTAAGAAAATTAAATTCTGACATGCTGTGGGACTGTTATATAGCCCTGTAAAAAAGGAGAGATATGTTTGTATAACCTCAAGATTAAAATTTTTATATCTTTAGAATGGCTGAAGGAAAAATAACTGGTGTGGGTGTGTTTAATCTTTTATCGCAATAAAGATTCTCTTTCAAACTGTGTTCAGTACTATGTGTGATGTAAGTACACTTCGTGAAATAAAAATGTCTGTGAAATACTGGGGCTCTCCTCAGAACATACTGGAAAACTAATCACTATAATGTATGTTTTAGGTTAAATCATATAGATATTTGCTCACTATTATTAAAGAATCTCTTGCCATTAGTTTTCTTTAAATCAAGAATTAGCCGAAACCGGTTTGGCTCAGTGGATAGAGCGTCGGCCTATGGACTGAGGGGTCCCAGGTTCGATTCCGGTCAAGGGCATGTACCTGGGTTGTGGGCACATCCCCAGTGGGAGATGTGCAGGAGGCAGCTGATCGATGTTTCTCTCTCATTGATGTTTCTAACTTTCTATCTCTCTCCCTTCCTCTCTGTGAAAAATCAATAAAATATATTTAAAAAAAAAAGAAGTAAACTTAAAAAAAAAAAAGAATTAAAGACAGTGTGAGATACACACCTCCACACACACACTACCTGCTCCCCACACCATCTTGGTTGAGCGTGTGGGTCGTGTGTGTGTGTGTGTGTGTGTGTGTGTGTGTGTGTGTGATGGGTGTATGTGGTAATGGGTGTGTTTTCTAGAAAAGCATTGAGTTGTTGAGTTCCCTATTAAAATTGTTAGCATCAACTAGAATATTTTCACTGTTAGTTTTTAATTTTTATAATGAAAGCTCTGCAAAAACTACCGAGAGTGTAATTGTGCTAGCAGGAAATGTTAGCACTTTGTGTTGAAGCATTGCTTCATCCCTCTGTAAGAAATCTTCTTTCTACATTTATAAAAAGACAATAAAAAGAAAGAGACTCTGCTACTTCATGTGGAGAAAAACACTTTAAGATGTTAAAATAAATAGTGAACTGCACTCACTCTAGGAGTATGTGAATGAAGGTAGCATACAAGTATGTCCTTGAACAGAACTAAATAAATTTTTTTCTGGGCCCTGTAGAATTTAATTATGGAAAACAGAAAGGAAAAATAATATGTGAAGCTATTTCAGATGAATAGTGGGGAATTATAATATGTGAAACAATTTAATCATATATTTAACAAAGTGATTGTCATTAGTGATGGTTCGGCTCAAACAATAACTGTTAAAAATTTAAATTGATTGTTCTGTGTGGAAGTGAGTTCTCTACCCACTGAAATGTTGATATAAAGACTAGGGAAGTCTCCATTAGAGATAGAACAGAGATTCCTGCATAACAGTTAAGATACCTTTATATTGTGTCAAAATCTTTTCAGATTTGCCACTACCATATTGATTTTCTTTCTTTAAGGTACACATTTGGCCAAATCTTATTGTAGAGGGAAATATTCAAAAGTTAGCACAATACTCAAAGATCTGATAGTGTTTTTCTTTTTTAGCCTTCTCTCCTAATGCATTGCTGGTGTTATGGACTGAATTTCCCCCCTAAATTTACATGTGGAAGCCCTAAGCCCCAGTGTGACTCAAAAGAGTGGGGCTCTTATCCAATTGCACTAGTCTTTTTATAAGAAGAAGTGAGTGCACAAAGGAAAGGCCACGTGAGAAGGACTAGTGAGATGACACCCATCTGCAAGCAAAGGAGAAAGGCCTCAGGAGTAACCAAACCTGCTGACACCTGGATTTTATTTATTTATTTTTTTTTAAAATATATTTTATTGATTTTTTACAGAGAGGAAGGGAGAGAGATAGAGAGTTAGAAACATCGATGGGAGAGAAACATCGATCAGCCGCCTCCTGCACATCTCCTACTGGGGATGTGCCCGCAACCCAGGTACATGCCCTTGACCGGAATCGAACCTGGGACCTTTCAGTCCACAGGTCGACGCTCTATCCACTGAGCCAAACCGGTTTCGGCGACACCTGGATTTTAGACTGCCAGCCACCGCAACTGTGAGGAAGTGAATTTCTGTTGTTTCAGCCGCCAAGACTGCTACTTTGTTATGGCAGCAAACTGATGAGGCTGCCTATTGTTTATACCCATGCAAATGTCTAGAGATATTTTTGGTTGTCACAACTCCAGGGACACTACTGGCATCTGTTGGGTAGAGGCAAGAGATGCTGTGCTGCTAAAAATCCTACAGTGCACAGGACAAGCCCCCATGCTTATTGTCAGCATGCTCTAATCAACATGCTCATCTCTGTGTTAAATGAGAACATTCGGCTCCTGTTTGTATCTCAATGAAAATTACTTCATTACCTCAAAGACAAATACTTGCTCCTCACTTCTGTCTTCTCTGATGTCTTTTTTTTATTTTTTACCAATCCCACTATTGAATTTTATACAATACGTTTTCAATATTAATTATTTGCCTTTTAATTTCTTTTATTGGTCTGTGAACTTTTTGGTGTTATTATCTATGACTCATTGAGCCTTATACACCTTATATCTTTAAAATGAATTTATATGATTTAACCAAGTATTTTCCTAACTCTCCTATGTGTGATTATTATTTTGCTTCATTGTGAAAAACTGAGACATGTAATTTTCTGTCATGGACTTTGTAGGTTCAGGAGCCATAGATATATGTATTTTTAACAAGCATCTCAGGTGATTTTAACTAACTGGCAAATTTAAGAAATAAGAGTGTTAATCAATCCTAACATACTAAATAGCATATATGCCTCATATCAAATAGTGCATACATATGAAAATGTGGCATCTGAAAATTTTGAGACAGTCACAATTTTATGGAATGTTAGAGCTGTATCATATCAGTTGACAGATCTGAATATTGCAGCACACAGAGTTTAAGGCAATTATAATCACAAACATTTTAGAGCTATGTTGCTTATTAATAGTCGCTGTGTAAAAGCATCATCAGAATATCATGGGAATTTAATGCTGGTTCCTTTCTTAAAGGTAATCTCTCCTAACCTTCATTTTATAGGAAGTAATAATCCTCAGAGAGCTTCAGTGAATTGACCCAGCTCATTATTACGACACCCACAGAAAGATCTTATCATTCATTCTTATTGATTTCTCCAAAAACCACGTCAGTTTACTAACTAAAAATCTTCATTCTATTATATGTGTAAAGTGTAAATTAATATCAAAAATTAAAATACTCATTTACTTTAATATGCAATTGTTAGAGATACTTGAAGAAGCTATAATAATGTTCTCATTGGATTAAAAAGAACATTGTCCTGGCAGAGTGGCTCAGTTGGATGGAACAACATTCATGCACCAAAAGGTTCCCACTCAGAGCACATACCTATGTTGCAGCTCATCCCCAATCAGGGATCCTACAGGAGTCAAAGATTGATGATTCTCTCTCACACTGATTGTTTCTCTCTCTCTCTCTCTCTCTCTCTCTCTCTCTCTCTCTCTCTCTCTCTCTTAAACCAGAAAAGGCTTTGCTTTGAATGATATAGAAAACACCTATTCAAGTGTTTGTTTATCTATATTTCTATTTTATGCATTTATTTTCATAAATACATACCCATCATCTATTTCTATTGGTCCATCTGTAAAATTGCATCTGATATTTGATAATATGCTTCACAAATCCCCTTATAAAAGTCTATACATGTTACTGTTAGGAGAATCCATAACAATTTAACCCAAATTTTATTAACTTTCCAATCATAATTTCAAGAAGTTTGAGTATTTGGTTTTCAAGCATGTATGGTTAGATAGCATAATGCTGAGGTGGATCTGGAAACATATAAGGAAAGACATGGTAACAATCTAGAGAGAGCAACATGCATCATACATGATGAGTTGGGAAAAGGGAAAAACGAGAAAGTTGGTGACTTCCATGGGCCAAAGTAGGGTTGCTCAAGGATGAGGAAGTGCTGTGGTGGGGAGATTCAGGTCTTCATCTTCAAAAGAATGTGGATTAGTGCTAAAAGGAAAGCTAGAGGGTGGGGCTACTTAAAATAAATTCATTGAGGAATTTATCAGCAGATTAGAAATTATTATGTTTTCCAAGATTATGGTAATGATAAGAAAGGAGATAATTTTCTAAAGTACTTTGAAAACAAAGTTATATAAATATTTATTTTTTATTATTACTAGTATTATTACATTTTTATTTTGTTGGTGAAATTTTGAATTGAATTAATATCATACCTTGTTTAATGTATAAGTAGCTTGATAGGTTGTAATTATAACATTTAATATATCATAATGAGTTTTGATCAGATAGCTGAACTTTTGAATAGTTCCAAAGAAAATACTGTGAAAACACAATTTAGAATAACTGTATAGGGGGGTTTGAGGTTGACTTAGAAGTATTTTTACCCACAAACATGTTAATTTATGAGATTCTATCTTACAGATCACTCTTAATGGTTTTATGAGCATATGTTTGTCAAACTGTTCCAAACGGTGAGAAAGGGAATTTTGTTTTGTTTCTTTAATAGCTATTGTCATTTAAAAAATCACATAGAGTTATAAGTCTCCGAATATTGAGGTGAATCACTTCAAAGTTTAAGGATTGCAAATACATACATTGTTTTCATTTTTTTTTCCCTCACTTTAAATGTTTATTGATTTAATTCCACAACATTTTTAAATTAAAGTATGTGTAACTTCAACTTTGCTTTCACCTATTTAGAGTGGTAATAGGTAAAAAAGAAAAGGATTTTTTTGTTACCACTAAATTAATGTTTTTCTTTTTATGTGTTTATTGAGATTAACAAACAATTATCTGGACTTAACCTATGGGTGTGACTTTATTTAATGTGGTTTTGTTTATTGATGATATTATATGTGTACAAGCTGAATCTAATTCTGAGGACTTGGATAGCAGTATATTTCTAATATTTTCATTGAATTATCTTCAGCTCTATCACTATATTATGTCTCAAATTCCCAATTACATATGGTTAAACATTTTAAAAAATATATATTTTATTGATTTTTTTTACAGAGAGGAATGGAGAGGGATAGAGAATTAGAAATATCAATCAGCTGCCTCCTGCACAACCCCTACTGGGGATGTGCCTGCAATCAAAGTACATGCTCTTGACAGGAATCGAACCTGGGACCCTTGAGTCTGCAGGCCAATGCTCTATCCACTGAGCCAAACCGGTTAGGGCTGGTTAAACTTTTTTAATGAATATCCATGTAGTACTATTTTAATATGTAGATGACTATCTTTTCTGATTTTAAAATTCTTTATTTTTTAATATGAATGGCATGTTATCTGCTCAGGCAAGTAATATTTATAAATATATTCTTTAATTTTAAATATTTCAATAAAATAAAATACATGTTTAAAATTCTGAGCTTGACACATTTTTGAATTGATATATGTATCATATTTTTCATCAGAAAATATAAAATGGTGAAATATTTGCAGTATCTTAAGACAGTCATCATCTTAGTGTTAGAAGTCTTACAGTACTTAAAAACAAGCATTGTGATATATTTGGGCAGCTAGAAGTTGTGTCTAGACTTCCTTGCAGTTACCATTGATCCAAATGCAGTGGAAAATAGCAAACCAGGCACCAAATATGTTTCACAGAAAAGTATTTTTCCCTGGAGAAGTATTTTTCCCTCTTCAAAGGTAGCAGTAAAGATCTTGATCTGGGGGTCTGAGCCATGTCATCTTTTTTTAAAGACAATTTAAAAGTCATTTGCTTTGCTATGAGAGTGAGTTATGTGGTATTAAGTACTGCAGTAGCACCATTAAACATTATGTCATCAATCTTTTCAGGATGTGGAAAGGTCAGTGTTCAAAAGGCCATTTTTAAATCCTTATTTTAACTCCACACTGAAGGCAGTTTTCAATGTATTTATTTGTTGTTTACAACTTACATAATCCACCAAAAAGAAATGGCTTTCAATACTATCCATGCATATACAGACAAACGTCAAACATCATAGAAACTGTCTTTAAAATAGAGATTGAGATTGTCTTTAAAATATAGACAAGCAGGTGGAGCTTTCTCTAGAACTAGCATAGTACTATTACCATCAAGTAACTAAGATGTAGCCACAATATTAAAATGTCCTGGGACTTCTTGGATCTGTAAATATCATGTAGTCTAGTTGCTTATTTGAAGTAATTAATCTCTCAGCATGTAATTATAGAAATAAATATAATATTGACTTTTTTATTTCTTATAGAAATTACAATTTTTAATTTATTTGCCAGCATATTTTAGAGGGATTTAAAGAGAAGGGAGAAAAAGGAGAAAATAATTACTCTTTAGTTCTATGTAAGTAAGTACTCTAACAGAAAAATAAAATTTTCTATTTCTAGTACTACCTTTAAAAAATACTATTTTTGAAGGCAGCCTGGTAAAATTGATCTTGATTCTTCTTATATTTTCTTGATCAGTTAAAGAAACCAGATCATAAAAGAGATATTCCTGGAGTTTTGTTATTTTAAGTGTATGTGTCTACAGTTTGCAAATTCTTTTTCATGTTTGATATGATCCTCTGGAAGAATTGTTTTATTTTTTCTTTTGAAATATAGTATCAAACCCACACAGTAAAAGAAAAGACAAGGAACAGTAGTTAACATAGATTTGTGAATACCTTTTGTGTACTTAGCTTTTTAAAACAGCCTGTTTCTAAGCCTCTAAATTGTAAATGACACTTTAATATCTGATCATAGAAGTATTTCTTGTTTTGAAAATGGCAGGGTTGAAATATATGATTTAAATATAACTTTAGGGATTTCAGAACTAGCCTTGCATTGCTAAAAATCCTAAGATACTTAATTAAAACATCCAAATGTGTTTAAAGAAATTGGGTGGGATATAAGGAATTAAAAAAAGAAAGCAACTCTATACAAGTTCATCTATTTATTGACCTGAAGCTTATTCTCATATCTTAAAATCATGTTGTTTTCCTTGCTTAAACTTCTTGGTTTTTATCTAAATACTAGAGGCCTGGTGCATGGATCTGTGCACTGAGGGGGTCCCTCCACATGGCCTGCAGGGATTGGGCCGAAACTGGCAGTCTAATGCCACCTGCCACTCCTGCCTGCCGCTCCTGCTCATCCCGTCCCGGCTGCGCCTGCTGCCACTGCTACTAGCTGCTCTGTAGGCTGCGCTCTGCTGCGGTATACAGGCTGCAGTGAGCCCTGTGTCAGGTGCCTGTCGGTCAGCTGAGTGGCGCTCCCACTGTGGTAGTGCACTGACCACCAGGGGGCAGCTCCTGTGTTGAGCATATGACCCCTGGTGGTCAGTGTGCATCATAGCCACCGGTCGAACGTTCACTTAGGCTTTTATATAGATAGATATGTGTGCTTCCTGTCACTTACATATAAATTCCCTGTTTAAACCACCTTTGGGAAACTGACCTGGATCCCAGATTTAATACAGATAATAAATGATGTTACAAGCCCTGTTTAGGTTGGACAACTTTGGGTAAGTAGAATTTAGTGAACAATATATTTATTAGACCCGCTTCAACAATAAAAGGTCTTCAATAATTTTGTTCTAATTTATTTTACATAATTCACTTTCAAGGTTTTTATAAACTTTATACAGTAACTTTGTATTATTTTTAGCCTCTAGAGCAGGGGTGGGCAAACTTTTTGACTTGAGGGCCACAATGGGTTCTTAAACTGGACCGGAGGGCTAGAACAAAAGCATGGATGGAGTGTTTGTGTGAACTAATATAAATTCAAAGTAAATATCATTACATAAAAGGGCACAGTCTTTTTTATTTTTTTTAGTTTTATTCATTTCAAACGGGCTGGATCCGGCCTGTGGGCCGTAGTTTGCCCACGGCTGCTCTAGACTCATTATGTAACCATTGCAGGCACTCAAGTGGTTCTTGAATGAATGGGGAGAAAGGCATGGCATAACTAAGATTAAATTCAAACACTGAGAATGATCTCCCTTGAGAGAAGAACCCGATACAATAAGAGGGTCATCAATATACAGAGGTGAAAGTGCAGGTAAATTATATGCTGCTGACACTGACAAGTGATAGTATGTGAAGATTTGAATTGAAAAAGAAAAGCTGTCACTTGGTGTTTGCAAACAGTACATACTTTAAGGCATTGGAGGTTGTCAGGTATTTTTAGACTTAAAATGGACTGTAGTTTAAAATTTTTCATGATGATATGGGGAGAAGGTTGTTATCATTCCTGCTGTATTTAACCAAAAGCTTAATTAAATAGATTTTAATCAGGCAACTAATTAAATGATTATAAATATAGATCTTTAAAATAAGCGTAGATGTGTCCTTGAAATGAATAAAAATATGGGACAGAAGACGAAGTAACTATGGAAGAGCTGTGGTCTCCGGGCAGCACCTTTTCTGAAAATCAATAAATATTTGGGTGATTTATTGAGTTTTGCTTTTATAAGGGAACATGCATCTGAATAAAGGTTCTCTGGGGATCATACCAAATAGTATAATACATTTATTTATTTAAAGTCAAGGCATGTACCTTGGTTGTGGGCACATCCCCAGTAGGGAGTGTGCAGGAGGCAGCTGATTGATATTTCTCTCTCTTTGATGTTTCTAACTCTCTATCCCTCTTACTTCCTCTCTGTAAAAAATCAATAAAATATATATTTAAAAAATAAAATAAAATATATTTGTTGAGCAATTTGTGTCTCAGGTAGTGTTCTAAACATAACAAGGAAAAGAATAGTGAGGAGAGATGGGTGAATAGGTGGAGTGCAGAGGATTATGACGGTCATGAAAACACTGTGTATGAATCTATAACAGTGGGTACATGTCATTTTACATGTGTCCAAACCAAGAAAATGTACAACACTGTGAGTGAATTTTAATATAAACTGCAATCTTTTGGTGATGATAATACTAAAGGCCTGGTGCATGACATTTGTGCACTGGCAGTGGGGGGGGGGGGAGGGGGAGGGCAGGGGGAAAGGTCCCTCAGCCTGGTCTGTGCCCTATCACAGTACGGGACCCCTCAGGGAATATCCACCTGCCAGCTTAGGCCCGCTCCCTGCAGGGACCTTAGTGCTGCAGCAGAGGCGGAAAAGCTTCCCATCACTGCTACTACACTCCACAGCTGTGAGCCCGGCTTCTGGCTGAGCAGTGGTCCCCCTGTGTGAGTGCCCTGAACACCAGGGGGCAGCTTCTACGTTGATCGTCTGCCCCCTGGTGGTCAGTGTGCATCATAGTGACTAGTTGTTTTGCCATTCAGTCGCTTTGCATATAAGGGTTTTATTATATAGGACTAGAGGCCCGGTGCACAAAAATTTATGCACTTGTGGGGGAGGGGGAGGTCCCTCAGCCCGGCCTGTGCCCTCTCGCAGTCTGGGACCCCTTGGGAGATAACGACCTGCTGGCTTAGGCCTGCTCCCGGGTGGCAGAGGGCAGGCCCAATCCCTAGGTGCAGCCCCTGGTCGGGCTCAGAGCAGGGCGGATCGGGAGGTTGCGATGCCACCCTCAGTCACGCTCAGGGTAGGGCCGATTGGGGGCTTTGGGCACTGCCCCCTGTCACACTCAAGGCAGGGTCAATGGGGAGGTTGCGGTGCCGCTCCCTGTCACGCACAGAGCAGGGCCGATCAGGGGGTTGAGGAGCTACCCCCTGGTACTCACAGAGTAGGGCCGGAAGGGGAGTTGGGGCACCGCCCCCTGTCACACACAGAGCAGGGCGGATCAGGGGGTTGGGGCGCTGCACCCTGTCACACTCAGGGCAGGGCCGATGCGGAGGTTATGGCTCTACCCGGTCACACACAGAGCAGGGCCCGTGGAGGGCTGTTGGGGCGTCACACTCTATCACCCACAGAGCAGGGCCAATCAGGGGGTTGGGGCACCGCACCCTGTCACACACAGAGCTGCAGGGCGATCAGGGGTTTGGGGAGCTACCCCCTATCAGGCACAGAGCAGGGCTGATCAGGGGGTTGGGGTGCCTTCCCCTGTCACAAACAGAGCAGGGCGGATAGGGAGGTTGTGGCCCCACCCCCTGTCACACACAGAGCCACAGGGCAATCGGGGGGTTTGGGTGCTGCCCCCTGTCACGCTGATCCCCGTGCTGGGAGGCATATTACCCTTTTACTATATAGGATAGAGGCCTGGTGCATGGGTCGTGGCCGGCTGTTTTGCCCTGAAGGGTGTCCTGGATCAGGGTGGGGGTCCCCACTGGGGTGCCTGGCCATCCTGGATGAGGGGATGATGGCTGTTTGCAGCTGGTCACACACCCTTCAGGGTGGGGGTCCCCACTGGGGTGCCTGGCCAGTCTGGGTGAGGGGCTGAGGGCTGTTTTTAGGCTGGCAGGTGACTGAAGCTCCCAACCACTCCTTTTTTTCTTTTTTTTTTTTTTTTATTCTGGGTCAGCTTTAGCTCTGAGGCTTGGCTCCAGCTCTTAGGCCGCCGCTCCTGAAAGCAGGTATCTGGTTTGTTTGGGTTCTATAATCGAAACACTGTTTCAACTCCAGCTCTGAGATCCCGGCTGGCTGAAAGCAGGTTTCTGGAGTTTTGTTTAGCTTCTATATTTGTAACAATGTTTCAAACTGCAAGCTCAGAGGCCGGCAGCGACAGGCGGGGAACGTTGGAGTCCTCCGTCACTGAAGCAAGCAAGCCTCATGTTCGCTTCAAGCTGCCTGGCTGCCGGCCGCCATCTTGGCTGGCAGTTAATTTGCATAATACCCTGATTAGCCAATGGGAAGGGTAGCAGACGTATGGCTAATTACCATGTTTCTCTTTTATTAGATAGGATGTCAGTGTAAGGTCATCATTTGTCCTAACCAATCTCACTGATAGATTATATTGATATTGTGGGAGGCTAGGCAGGGTGTTGACACTACCCTGAGAGGTGCATAATCATTGCATTTTAGAGAGTTATTTTGGCTACTTCAGAGACTAGAGCAGAGGAGGGGAGCAAAGCTGCAAGGAGGGAAGCTGATAACGAGTTATTACCATCATCCTGGTTAGAGATGGTGACACTGCCTGTGCTGAGGTAGAAGGGGTGGTGAAGGATGGTTGGATTCTTGATACCTTTAAAGGAGAGAATTATCAGGATTTTCTGACAGATTGATGTGCAGTGTGGAGGAGATGGGTGAAGGATATACTCATGGTTTTTGCCTGTACATATGAAACAGGTTGCAGGTGTAGGAAAGAAACTTTCCTCTACCCTTCAAGATCCTCTCAGCTGGTCTAATGATTAAACCTACATGAGAGAGATTAACAAGAAAAAATAAGCAAATTTAATTGCATGCCTCTGTATGGGAACTCTACACATATGAGAAAGTCAGACGCCCTGTATTCAAGGGATGTTTGGGGACAGAGAATAATATGAGGCTTTCTCTGAGGGAAGGAGAAGGTGCCTTGGAGCAGCAGAAGAGCAGAAGGTAACTGAAGGTAGGTAAGGAGAACAGACATCCACAGTTAGTAGTTTACCCTGCAATATAGGTAGATTTTAAAAAGTTATCGTTGATAATTCATCTTATGGGCAAGGTCCCTAATTTAGAAGTTTCTAAGTAGTGAAGGGGGGAGGCAGTAGTATCTCTTGTGCACACACAAGTCTCAGTTGCCTTTAACTCAAAACAATCCATATACCACATCTTCAGGTGACTAATTTTGAACTACTCCACAGGAATAGGTTTTGAAGGCAAAAATAGTGTCCATGTATGTTTATAATTTAGTACTTTAAGGAGACATTTTAGGCTTAACGTGGCTGTCAAAATATACATGTAATTTCACATCATGAGCTTGGATGAGATCACCAGTGAATGTTTATAGGTGGCAAAGATAGGAGAAGCAAGGACAGGTCCCTGGGGTATTCTAATATTAAGAAGTCTTGCCGGGAAAGGAAGAAGCAGCAAAGAAGGCTGAAAAGAAGTGACCAAGGAGTTAAGAGTAAAATTAAAATGAGTTAAGAGGAATTCAGGGGTCAATTAAATTCAGCCCTAACAATTCCCAGTTAGAGTCAAACATTGGATTTAGCTATGAGGATGTTAATCATAACCTTAACAAGTTTAGGTTTAATATAATAGAGAAGACAAAAACCTGACTGGAAGGGTTTTTTTAAATATATTTTTATTGATTTCAGAGAGGAAGGGAGAGGAAGAGATAGAAACATCAATGGTGATGAGAGAGAATAATTGATCAGCTACCTCCTGCATGCCCCTACTCAGGATCAAGCCCACAACTTGGACATGTACCCTTGACCGGAATTGAACCTGGGACCCTTCAGTCAGCAGGCTGATGATGCTCTATCCATTGAACAAAACTGGCCAGGGCTGATTGGAAGGGTTTTAATTGGGAATGGAAGAAATGGGGAAAGGAGGTATACCAACACTTCATTTACAGAACTTTGATCCTAAAGAGGGAAAATAAATGAAATTTTTGGTTCTACTTATACTCATGTTCATCTTTGAAAGAAAACATGCCAGCACATTTTCAAATGTTCACTAATGATTCACACTCCTTTTACCTGGTATGGAAGCATTCTCACTGATCCATATCCTTACCTGCACTTACTATTATTTGTCTTCTAAATGTTCACTAATTCTTATGTGTTTAAAATTATACCCCATTGCTGGGGGTCTTGTCCAGCATCTAGAAGGATTCAGAAATCTGGAGAAGGGCTGCGGTAAATTATTAAAGAGTCTAGAGATGGAACATAATTTTGGAAGGCATTTTGGGGAGCCAGAGTAAACTTAGCTAAAGAAACCAAGTCCTCCTTGCCTCAGGACCCCTTGCTTTTTATTAACACAAATTGTGGTAAGGCAAAGTAGATATACATATCAAAGCGAAGGTTTAGTGTACAGAATCCATTGTCAGATTGGGGGAGCTGCCTCTAGCTGTTAGGTGTTTGGCCAGTAGGAGGCAATAACATGTAGATTAAAATGCCCTCAGTTGTCTGGTAGCAAGCAATTATTTATGCATCCTTTTCAGGTTTGGGGAAATGCCCTTAGCCATTTCCAGCAGCAGAATATGTATTCACCCCTGCTGAATCCTCACGTTCCATTAACCTTATGATGAAACTTCTTGCATTTATGACATGCTGGAATTAGCTTCCGGCACCCCATTATGATCTTAATTTTCATTTTTCTGATTACAAATCAGATTGAACATCTTTTTACATGTTCATTGGATGTTTACATATATCTTGAAATATCCATTTATGTCTATTTGCATTATCTATTTTGAAATTTAGCAATTTTTTCCCTCTTGGGCTGTTTGATCCAGTGTGATCTGATAGATTCTTCAATTGTTCTTTAGCTAATGAGTGTTCAAGCTGAAAATTAGGACCAGAAATTATTTTATTTCAAGTTCAGTGTATATACCAGTAGACTGTATTCAGATTTATAGTGTGAACAGAGGTATTTGGGACTCTGAAAGATGTTGTGCTGCATATTGTCAGGGATGATTTTAGGTTTGAGGTAAAAATCTTAAAATCACTCTTTGTCTAAAGCAGTGGTTGGCAAACTGCAGCTCACAAGCCACATGTGGCTCTTTGGCCCCTTGAGTGTGGCTCTTCCACAAAATACCACGTGCGGGCGCGCACATACAGTGCGATTGAAACTTCGTGGCCCATGTGCAGAAGTCGGTTTTCGGCCGTGGCGAGTCTCTTTTGAAGAAGTAGCATTAGAAGACGTGGGGGGTGTCGGTCCGGCCGTGGGATACGCAGCGCGGGGGAGGCGCGCGATTCATGCACGAGTTGAGTGAGCCAGTCAGTCAGCAGTCTCGTCGTGCAGTGGTTAGTGCTAGTCGCGTCCGCAAATCGCCCGCGGGTGACAAAAGTACCTATTCGAAGCATAAAGTTACCTGTATTTTTCCAACCAGCTGCAAATCCTACAGGTATTTTTGTCATCAATTTAAGAATTGTAATTCTTTTGTATTGGTGGCTTTATTATTATAAAATGAAACATTTTTTAGGTGCCCTGTTTGAGATGGCTACAAAGAAGAAGCAAAGAAAAATGGAAGACGAAAACCGTGAATTTAAAGTTGAAATTAAAGTTGAATGTACCTACCTATATAGTTTAAGTTTTAAAAAATTGGCTCTCAAAAGAAATTTCAGTCGTTGCACTGTTGATATTTGGCTCTGTTGACTAATGAGTTTGCTGACAACTGGTCTAAAGCCTACCTAGGTCTTATCTTCCCCAGATGGCAGTGGGATCAAACTTTCATTGAGGGTAGAGCACTGATGTCAGTTAGACACATAGGCTCACTGCCTAGATTGTTGCAGTTCAGCCTATAGGCCTGGCCTTCTTCCCTATAGCTTGTAACCCTGTATCATAGTGTAACTCACATTAATTACTTTAGCATCACTTTGGTGCTAAAGTAATATCTGAGGCTTTTGAGCAGGAGAGGGTCTCTCCTAGGCACTATTCCATAGGTTTTGTGTGGGGATTTTTGGCCCAAGATCTTGATTACAGTAATCATTTGGGATCTACCATGTTAGATTTCTAATATCAAGCATAGCTTAGTATCTCATTTTGAAATGAGAATATATAATTTTACATAGAAGACAGAAAATATGGTTTGGTGATTAGTTAATTCATGTAGTGGTAGAAATTGTATGCTATAAACGGTTAGCAGATACATATGTAGCAAATGACATATAGATCTGAATATATATGGTGTGCTGCCTATGAGTATTTATACATATGCATGCACATTAATAAAATAAGATACTTTAGGATTCTAAAAGTAGCAGTTTTCATTATTAGCTCAGCTGACTTAGATTTGAATTTTGTCCCCTCTATATATTAGCTCTGTAACCTTGGGTAATTTCTAAAAGCTTTTTCCTAAGCTTTATTTCTTTGATGCATCTCGCATTTCTCAATAAATGGCAGCAAACATTATTAATATATTTCAGTCTTTTCATCATTAGAAAATAAAATGCTTTTAGTGGAATCCTACTCATGGGAGCCAGACCGCCAGGGTTTGAATCCCATTTCTTGTGCTTAAGACTTAATGTCTGAGCGAGTAGCTTTCATTCCCTGTGCTCTAGTTTACTCATTTATAGAATGGGAAAATAAAAGTGTCCGTAATATGTGCTTCCTCTGAGAACTGAACATGTTACATTGACACTGCTTAGTGTGATACTGGTATTCAGTAAATATTGCCTATGATTATAATCAGACAGAAAAATACCATATCCTAAATTCTGGCAATAGTTACAGCCTACTAATGAAATATCCAAAATCAGAAAGTGGACTTTTTGTTCTAAGTTAGTAATGAATTATGGGTAATGGAGTCTGTCTCAAGATATTCAAATTCTGCTCTAACAATTCCCACTACCGTCACCCTATCAAATTACTTAAAGTGTCAAAATTCAGTTTTATTACCTAAAACATAAGGAAAATAAGAAAACTTTTCTGATAAGAGTGATGTGATAATTTTAAAAGTAATTAATGTAAAGCATCTAAGTATAAATCTGTAACTAAAAATGAATGTCAGGTACTGAGAATCATAATTAATAAAATTAATAATGAAAATTACTTAAAATTTCAGAAAAATTTTATATGCTACTATTATTTTATGTTTTACACAAAGAACCATTTAGTATCAACTTTCAGGAGTGCCTTCCTAACACATTAGGAAGCTGTGGAAAATGGAATACCCCATCCCAGAAAGGCGTGAGAGCAATATGAGCAAAATACAATGCAAAGAAGTGATATTACACTGGTGGTATAGTGTCTGTTATTCCATGATATATACTGAAAGTGCTACAGCATCCAGCAGTGATACAATTGTGTAAGGAGTTTCTAGGTTTAATCTGTAGTACACTGAAATAAAAGCATCCCTTTGATCAGGCAGACTTCTGTAAGCAGGGTTAGTTGCATGATTTTGCCCACACTAGACATCACAATGCTGACTCAAGTAGATAGAGTTCACTCGAGCCATGTGTCTCAAGTTAGCAGTACCTGAAGAGGTTCTTTAGTATGACTTTAGGAAGCATTTGAGAATAGTGATGTCATGAGAAATGTATCTTTATGTGGATATGGTTAGATAAACTCCAGACTGCCTTGTTTACATAATAGTGATTTTTTTTTTTTTTACCATCAATTTTGTCCTCCATAAGCTGTGGGCACAACATGGACATTTCATGACCAAGAGCCTCTTTACACTTACAGTGCCAGCTGAAAATAGGTCTCAGCATTTCCTCAGCACCATGAATTTGCTGTGTAATATTAAGCTCATCCCTGAGCACATTATTGTTTAATTACAGACTGCCCAATGTTATATTATACTGGTTACATAAGAAACTGAGGGGAGCTCAGGAATGCTGTTAACATCACCCCTAAGCTTACCTGGAGTTCAGAGCTGGAAGGAAAGGATGCTGTAATTGGCCTGCCTCCTCTCATCACTGTTAGTGTCATCTTGTGTGCAGTGCTGTGGTACTTACACAGTTAAGAGTGCTACTTTAGTTTCCGATCCCTGGAAACTAACAAAGGATGTCATTATAAGAAAAGATAAAGAAAAACTGCTTCTCCTCAAAAAAAAAAAAAATAAAAAAAAATAGAATCCTGTTTGGGAGGTTGGGAGGAGAAGAAGAACTTGGTATTGAATTATAGACCATATAATTCTTGAAGATGTGGCCTGAAAATGTAATTGTTTGAAACAGTGCATGTTTGTGATACTACAGAACTATAGAGCATAGAGAAATGTAGCCTGTTCACATATTTACTATTTATTCTTCTGCCTTTGCATAATGGGGAGAGAAAATATGGGTATAAAAGAAGTTCTTAGATGTGAATTTTTTTCAAGTGGGAGTACTAAGCTCAGTGGATATCTATAAATATAAAAGGCTAATACACTAAGCGTCCTTCCCACCTCTGACCAGTCACTATGATGCGCACTGACACCAGGGGGCAGACGCTCAACCCGGGAGCTGCTGTGACACCCACAGATAAAGAGCACTGTGGACCTGGCGCCCACAAAGCAATACTCGGCTTCCCCCAAGTGGGACACAGGCCCCGCCACCACCCCAGAGCGACAGTCCACCAACTTGCAGGTGACTCTGCCGAGAACCCATGGCGCAAAATACAACCCACAGCCCAGCCCAGCCGAGAAATGGTGGCTGTTGGTGCAGGGTAATGATGTCATGTAGCAACCTCTCCCTAGTGACAGGTCATATATATATATATATAAAACCCTAATATGGAGATAGACTGGACAACAGAACAACTGAACAACCGGTTATGATGTGCCGCTAACCACCAGGGGGCGCACAAGGAACATGGCTGGCATTAGCCACGGTTGGATGGTGGACCAGGTGAGCAGGGGTGACAGACCAAGGTGTGGTGCCAGTCGCTGTCATTGGGGTGAGCCTCCGGTGGTTACTGAAAATTCTTTGCTACTGCACACCGCGGTCCTGCCTGGCACTCGCACCTGCAGCCAGTACCAGCCCTACTTGCACCCACTGCCAGTGGCTCCAGTGCCAGCAGCAGGTACGAGTGGGGCCATCGCCATCAACAGGTGAGAATGGCAACTGCCAGTCCCAATTGCCCCTCAGAACTTCTCTCTCTCCTCCTATTCCTGAGGGGGCGATTGGAGCCAGCAACCGACTTTTGCACCCGCTGCTGGTGATGGCCCCACTAGCACCTGCTGCCAGCACCAGAGCCACTGCTTGCACCCACTGCCGGTGCCGGAGCTGCCGCTTGCACCCATGGCCTGTGCTGGCCCTGCTCGCACCCGCTGCCGGCGCCTGGTGCTAGTCCCAATTGCTTGGCACCATCAGTGGGTGCTACAACTGCTGCCAGCCCCCATCACCGCTCGCACCCACTGCTGGCATGGGCCCCAATCGCTCCTTGCCATTAGCAAGTGTGAGCGGGGCTGGCACTGTCAGTGCGTGGGAGCAGCGTCAACAGGAGCAGAGCTTAAGGCAGACAGGGGACCGGGGGCCGTGGTGGGAGGGGCCAGGCAAGGGTGCGGAGGATGGGGCGAGACTCACCGCTGTGCCCACTGAAGCCTAGCAGCCCACAGTTCCTATCAAGGTGCATGGATTCGTGCACTGGGCCCCTAGTCTATATATATATAAAACGCTAATATGCTAAGTGTCCATCTGGGTAATGACGTCTAGCTTCCTCTTTCTAGCAACTAGTCTGCTTGCAGTTTCTTTAGTCCAGGAACACTACTTGCCTTATAGCCAGGTGCAAACATTTGCACTTTAATCAAAGGTATGTGAAGCATTTTCCTGTGCCTCATCTCATTTGACCCTCACAGAAGTCCTGGAGTAGTTAGATAAGAGACTCAGTGGAATCCTATTTTCTTTTAATTAGCCGGAAAATGGAAATTTAGAAAGCTTTGAAACTTGACCCTACTGAATAGAAGAAAGAAATGGTGGGCCTTGAAAAGAAGAAAGAAATGGTGGACCTTGAAAATGATTTTCTCAGGTTTTCTCACTGTGCAGAATATAGTCAAACACTATTGCAGTTAAATATTTTACCCTTCATTATCCTTGTGTGATCTACAATAATAATCTGCTTTGTGTTGATATTTACTGCTGTGTTGCTGACAATTACCTGAAAGAGATGTTGGGGTGCTTCACTGGGCTGGAAAAAGTTAAGCTACATCAGAAAGCAGATCTAATTAAGCACGTTTATTCTATACTAGTAGCCCGGTGCATGAAATTCGTGCACTGGGGTGGGGTGGGGGGAGGGGCCCCTCAGTCTAGCCTTTACCCTCTCCAATCTGAGACCCCTCAGGGAATGTCCAACTACCTGTTTGTGTCAACACTTTTAACAGATAACAGCTCCATTGTTGTTTCTTTCTTATGCTTAAAACCATTGGAATTAGTAGGTATTCAAAGTGTGTATTCATTTTGGGGGGACACCCTGTATATCTCTAGTCAGCGGTGAAAGAAACCAACAGCAGATTTGGAACCCCCAGACAGAGAACCTCCCTCACTCCCCACATGTCTCCCCACTTCACTTTCCACCTTTGTGGGCAGCAGGAGAATCAACCTTTTCTCTCATTAATTTGGAAAATCACGTCCTGTCACCCGCTGCCTGGCAGGAGAGCGCTAGGCCCCAAGCAAGCGAGGCTCAGTCAGGGCAGCCTTCGCTCATGGGTGCTGGCACCCAAAGTGCACTTTCCTTCTCTATAGTCGCCCCAACTATCCCAGTGTTTCACTGAGAGGACGGAATTCCTCTCCACCTCTGGGTTCTTGATCTTGAACCCTGACCGAAGGCACCACAGCAAGGGCCACCCGCGCCCACCAGGTGTGTCTGTCTGCACCTGCTCCTGCCTCAGCACCTGCATTAACCCCCCCTAGAGGTGATCTTGTAGCTGCACTGGCCTCCGTGGGAACAGGGCATCACCACTCTGCCCTCTCACTGTCATCTCACAGGTGCCCACCCTCAGCACCCAGAACACCCAGATACTCTCCAAAGGACGTGAGCGCCTCAGAGGGGATGTGTTCACATCCTGTGGTGGTGTTAGGCATGCCGGGTTGATGGAAGTGCGGTGGGGGAAACTTGTGCATGCCTTGGTTTGCAACTGTTGCAGGCGCGGGAAGGTGACAGTGTGCTGGGGGATGTTCCCACGCCAGGGGGGGATGTGCACACCAGAGGCCTCTGGCTTTGCAGATCTGCAAACCCCCGTGGTGCAGCCAGGAGGACCTCAGTCTGGCCTGCCATGGTGGCTGTCCCTGGGATCCTGCACCTTCTGGGCCAGGAGGCAGATCTTGCACAGCCACTCCTGGGCGCTGATGGCCTGTAGGCGCTACTTCAGCTCATCCTGCAGGCTCCGCTTGGCACTCTCACAGCTGTTACCACCGCCATGTGGGGAGTACAGGCCGCCCTCCGCTGGCCTTCCTCCCCTGTCCAGAGGCTCTCTGCGCTGCTCACCTGCCCTGACTGGGGCTGGGCTGAAGCCAGGCATCCTGCCCTGCCCAACCCCGGCCGATCCACCCCTGTGCGAGCTGCCACCCCACCGGGAAGGGTAACGGATCTGGGTCCCGGTACCGCGGACAGCCTCAGGCGCTGCCCCCCGCCCGCCAGGACATGGATCCAGTTCCCAGACCGCTGACAGCCTCAAGCACTGCATCCCATCCACCAGGCCACGGATCCGGGTCCGGACCGCGGACAGCCTCAAACACTGCCCCCTGCCCGGCAGAGTCACAGATCCGGGTTCGGGACAACGGACAGCCTCCCGTGGTGTCCCCGCCCTCCAGGTCAGAGATCCGGGTCCAGACCGCAGACAGCCTTGCCCACTGCCACCCGCCTTCAGTATGCAAATTAGCTGCCATCTTGTTGCTTCATTGTGGGTGTCTCCACTGGGGTGCCTGGCCAGCCTGGATGAGGGGATGATGGCTGTTTGCAGCTGGTCATGCTCCCTTCAGGGTGGGGGTCCCCACTGGGGTGTCTGGTTAGTCTGGGTGAGGGGATGATGGCTGTTTTTAGGCTGGTGGGTGACTGAAGCTCCCGACCTCTCCATTTTCTCTTTTATTCTGGGATTTATTTACCTTCTATGGCTGTCACTGGAGCTGAGAGCCAACTTTAGCTCTGAGGCTCGGCTCCAGATCTGAGACCTCAGCTGCTGAAAGCAGGGATCTGGGTTTGTTCTATAATTGTAACAATGTTGCGGTCCTGCTGGCTGAAGCCCGGCTGGCTGAAAGCAGGTCGCTGAAGTTTGTTTACGTTCTATAATTGCAACATTGTTTCTTAGACTGCAGCTCAGAGGCTGGCAGTGGCAGTTGGGGAACTTTGGCTTCCTCTTTCACTGGAGCAAGCAAGCCTCCTGTTCGCTTTAGCTGCCTGGCTGCTGGCTGCCATCTTGGTTGGCAGTTAATTTTCATATCGCTGTGATTAGCCAATGGGAAGCGTGTTGTAGCTACAGTTAATTACCATGTTTGTCTATTATTAGATAGGATGTATAAAAGGCTATGTTGACTCATGCATGTGTGATACATATAAAGCTCTTGCTGGCGCCAATCACTTGCATGTGTTTCCATCTGTCATTGTTGATCATGAATTTGATTGAAACTTCTATTATCAAGAAAGGGTGAGTAGCGATATTCAAAATTTCTTCTAATTAATTTTCTTTTAATGTACACAAATTCTTGCACTGGGCCACTAGTAGATAATAATACTCTATGGTCTATAAAGGCAAAAAGTCTTTAAATTGTTAATTCAAACCATAAGAAATTCACATTTGTTTTTATTGTTAATTTACTTGCATCTTCTTAATATTCTTGGGTCAAAGAATAGATGCAATAATTACAATATGTAATTATTAAAATGTATACATTTTAAATGTACTTATTATTTTGTTTCAGAACCACTTAAACACCAGTTCCTATATTTTAGAATTTCAACATAGACATTTGACATTTAACCATATATATTTTGATTTCAGACATATTCACATATATGTGAATTTCAATCATGTTTTAAAAATCTTGCCTAATATCTAATTACTGTGGTTTAATTGTATGTAGCATTCAGTGACAATTGTGCTTGATGAGCTATTAAATATGTGTAAATCAAATAAGCTATATTAAGAAGTACTGAAAAAAAATGCAGGGGAAACATGTCAGCATTGCTCAGTATGCCTCTAGGATTAAATGGTGTTAGTATAAAATGAATCAGGATTTCCACTTGTGATGTCCTCACAATATTATTATGAATGTGCAGGAATTTAAAGGACCACTTACAAGAGCGTGTGATTAAGTTGTATATATGTGCCCCCTAAGAGGACTTTTAGAGACAATTTTCAATAATGACAGACTAACTTTGAAAGAATTTTCATAGAGCCTGCCTTCTTTAAATTTGCATTCATGAGAAAATTCTCTGAGGAATCAATCTCTTCCCTAATAAATTCAGATTCATCAACTATTTTCTACAATGTTGTGATATTCACTGTTGATTTGTTAATAAGTATCTTGAATTACTATTCCCACTCCATAGATATAGGACCACAAACTAGACATGTTCCTTTTTTTGTCGTTGGTCTACATCTAGAATGTAGAGTTACCAAGTCAGTAAAGGAGTACTTCCTTTGCAACTTGCATGATCAGAAAATAACAAATATATACTAATATTAGGGTAATATGCAAATTAACTGTCAATCCATGACAAATATGGCGGCACCCATAGCCACAATGATGGCAGTGTCCATAGCCACAAGGATGGCAGTGTCCATAGCCACAAGGATGTCAGTGCCAGCCGGAGCCACAAGCTGGCCAGAGTGGGCGGGACGCTTGGCTTCCTTCAGGCAGGATGCTTGGCTTTTTTCATCGCCCCAGTGACAAAGGAAGCCAAGCCTCCTGCAAGCCCTGGCTGGCTGCCGAGGGCTGGCCTCTAGATGGTGGCATGGAGCTGGCTGGAGTGATCCTGAGGAAGCTCCAGCCCAGAGTGAAGGCGGAAGGCAGCTCCAGCCAGGAGTGAAGGCCCGGGTCCTGGGTGTCGGAGGGAAGCTGGTGCTGGGAGCCAGGGAAAGGAAGGCCTATTCTTGCATGAATCTTTGTGCATTGGGCCTCTAGTATAAGTTATAATGTTTATCTTTAAAGTAATAAGTGTGTTAGTTTGCTATGGCTGTCATAACAAAATGTCACACTCTGGGTAGCTAAACAACAGAAATGTAATTTTTTTAGTGTGGAAGCTAGAAGTCCAAAATCCATGTCAACCAGTTTGGTGTCTTCTGAGGTCATCCTAGCTGGCAGATAGCCACCTTTATACTGTGGGCACACTTTTTTTTTTTTTTTCTCTTTGAGCATGTGCATCTTATGTCTCTGTATGTCCAATTCCCTCTTCTTATAATGACACCAATCAGATTGAATTTGGGTACCCTCTAATGGCGAATTTTAACTTAATCATCTTTTTAAGCCCCTATTTTCAAATATAATTACTTTCTGTGGTACTTCAAGTTCAAGCTTCAACATATCATTTTAGGGGGACACAATTCAGACTACAACAATAAGTATCACTTTCTCAAGGAAAATGTTTCCCAACAGACTATGTCCAATCCTTCTGTTATATGTTCTTAAGTAACCTCTCATTGTGTATCACTTAGCACAGTTGTATTTAAACAAACACTTAGCTTTTTAATCTCTGTTAGGTTGATGCAACTAACTATATTATCACTCTGTGCCTGACTCCTCACATATGCCTTGTACTTGATAAAAGTTCAGTCAATATTACTTGAATGAACAAATTGTACTTGTTGTAATTAATATAATTTTCATTTATATTGTAATAGAAGCCTGATGCACAAAGATTCGTTCAAGAATAGGCCTTCCTTCCCCTGGTTGCCGGCACCGGCTTCCCTCCGGCACCCGGGATCCAGGCCTTCTCTCTGGCTGGTGCCTCCTGCCTTCACTCTGGGCTGGAACAGCCTCCTGCCTTTTCTCCAGACCAGAGCCACCTCCTGCCTTCGCTCCAGGCCGGAGCCACCTCCTGTCTTCCCTCCTGCTGGCTCCATGGCCGCCTCCAAGAGGCTGGCCCTCACTAGCTGGCCAGGGATTGCCAGAGGCTTGGCTTCCTTCATTACCCCAGTGACGAAGGAAGCCAAGATCCTGCCCACTCCGGCTGGCTCCATGACTCCGGCCAGCTCCGCCATCTTTGTGGCTTTGGGCACCGCCATCTTTTGTCGCAGAGTGACGGTTAATTTGCATATTACCCTTTTATTAGTATAGATTTTAACAATTATTTCTCATCTGTAATATTTGATCTTCAGATAAGACCTATACTATTACTTCATTAGTTATATAAAGAAGGAAAACTTATATTTAATAACATAACTAAAGTAAGTCACTTAAGGATTTCTGTTAGATATTTGAACCTGAATTTCTGAATCCAAATACCACATTTTCTTTTTCTAAAATAGCATTTAACAATTCTAAAGTTGAACTTACTAGGGAGCTGGCATAGAAAATTACATTGCAGTGACAAAGACAACAAAAGTAACAAAAAACAAATGAAAAAAAACAGCAGAAGGAAAAGAAACAAAAAAAAACATAAATAGTAAATCTAGCTGAGGAAGTGCCTGTGGGATAAGAAATAAAAATATTAGAGCAAGGAATTAAAGTAATAAAGTCATCACTGTTGATTGGTCAAATTATAGTGTATGCAAATGAGAAATACAATAGCACCTGTATCAATGTGGAGGGCATATCAATTGAGGGAGTGATTCATCTCAGTTGATACACATGTTTTAGAAAAACAAACCTCAGAGGGAAGGTTGGGTGGGGGTGTGGCCTGAGGTCCCCCATAAAGCTCTGCTGGATGGGCGGGTGCAGCCTGAGGTCCCCCATCAAGCCCTGCTGGGCAGGGGACACAGTCTCAGGTTCCCTGGCCCAGTGTCATGCAGCCTCAGGTCCCTGCTGACCACATGTTACAGCTCATTACAGGAACCCAGCCTCTGCTGTGGGCGCAACCATCTTGCGACGGCGTGATGGTGTGAGGGTTAATTTGCATATTACCTCTTTCTTACATGGGACTCTTAGTTAAGATTAAAAAGCTTTTGTGAATCCAATAGATATTTTACAAAAAATAACTCAAGTAAGAAAAACAAGACAGCTGTAACAGATCAAATACATAGGATAAAACTATTGATTGTTGGCTACCTGTTTTATGGTTATATTAGTTGTCAAAGTAATCCCAGGGTCTTTTTATAGAAACTTTATATTTGCTTTTCTGCTCAGAGAGATGCTCTGAACCCTTAATATAATGGCATTTTTCCAATAAAATTTAAGGGGAATGAAACAAAACAAAGAATTACAGGTTGTCAAATAAAGCTGGCATTCTATCTTTGTTTTTATAGTGAAAATTACCATTTTGGAGAACTTGCTATCCCTTTGAGCACACATGTAATTCAAGAGTTTTCTTGCAGTCCTGTCAGATACCATACATATTTGTAATGATATCATGGAGCTTTAACACAGATATAAAGCCCTAATAATAAACATACATACATATAAGATGGGGAGATAATACGTTATTTTGATGTCACTTTTGTTTTATCTTCTCTGTTAATAGTAAATAGTCTTTCTATTAGTAGATAACCCATATGTTATTAGAAAATTTTGTAGCTCTATTTTTCTGATATCCATTTCTCCAGCCCCTGTCCTTCCTTTAATAATGATCTATTCTCTGAATTTCATGTTAAATTCAGTGAAAAGGTTTTCAGTGCACATTTTTTACTTCCATCTGAAACTAGTTCACATGTGTCTGTCTTGTTTTTGAGGGAGTCTTGCTTATATGAAAATAATTATTTTTTCATCTAACGTTAACCATTGTACAGCAATTTAATCTCGGCATATTAGGGCTCGGTTTGCTAGGGCTGCTATAACAAAGGATGTGGCTTAACACAATAGGCATTTATTCCCTCACAGTTCTGGAGGAAAGAAGCTTTACCAAAGGTGTCTGCAGGGCCACATTTCTTTCACAGCCTCTAGGTATGGATTCTTGCTTGCCGCTTCCAGCTTCTAATAGTCCCAAGCATTCCTTGGCTTGTGGTAGCATCACTTAGTCTACCTCAGTCTTCACCAGCTGATTTGCATCAGTGTCTTCAATGGTGTTCTCTCTGAATATGTTTCCATCCCATTTTTCCTCTTCTTTTAGGAACCTCAATCATATTTGATTAGGTCCCACACAAGTGACCTCATCTTAACTTGATAACATCAGCAATGAGCTTGTTTCCAAAAGAAGCCACATTTACAGTTATCAGAGGTTAGGCCATTAACATATCTCTTTGGCAGATTTAATTTAACTCATAACACTTATTTGATATAGTTAGTTTGTAGATATAATTTCATTATGCTATTAAAACATATGGCAACCCCTAGTCAGTTTGGCTCAGTGGATAGAGCGTTGGCCTGTGGACGGAAGGGTCCCGGGTTTGATTCCAGTCAAGGGCATATACCCAGGTTGGGGGCTCAATATCCAGTGTGGGGGGTGCAAGAGGAGGCAGCCAATCAATGATTCTCTCTCATCATTGGTGTTTCTATCTCTCCTTCTCCTTCCCTCTCTGAAATTAATAAAAAATATATTTTTTAAAAAAACATATGGCAAAATATTCTATGTATTTCATTTTCATTTAATATATCATTTTTTGAAGAATGGCTTTAATTTAAATATAGACATTAATTTTTTTGCATAAGTACAATATAGTTATAGTTTTAAGGATCAAAACATATAACCAATACTAATATGGGCAATTTCTGAGCTGAATGTCACATTATTTAATTCATATTTTAGAAGAAAAACCCTGCAGAGGATACTGTGGCATACATTTGGTTATAAAATTAAAAAAGGTAAAATTATTAGATGATTTTGTGTGTGGGCACCCATTCTATCAAATGATAACAAAGATTAATATATGAATTCTAGTACGGTATTTTTCTTTTGTTTAAGAGATTGTTTTTCTGATTACTATTCTCCTGTAACACTTTACTTCTGTATTCTCTAGTTATAACTAAATGAGCCCTGGGAAACTGAGTACTCACAAGGTCCAAGTATCATATAACTAATTAACACATCATGATTGCTTTGTAGGTTTGCAAAAGCAGCTGCAGTTGGGGAAGTAAAGTACTTATAGTTTAGTCATAAGTGTCCTAGTTTAAATCTGCTTTGTAAATAGGCTAGAGTCTAAATTTAATAATTTAATTTAATAATAATTTTTGCCGTATTGTTACTAGGGCAACTGTTAACATTTAAGATGAAAAACTGATGAAAATAATTTCCATTGCTCAACTTTATTTGGTTATTTTTCTTGCCTGAACTTAATACTAATAGCAGCTAATATTTCTTCTAATTTGAGTATGTGCTAAAGCTATTCTAACTTACTCTCAAAAGAAGTCTAGGAGGTATGTGCTATTATTAACTTCATTTTATGATCTTCACATTGTCAGTTTTAAAATTTTACACTGAGTAATAGATGTTAAGAAATTTATATTTACACAGCTAATAAGTATAGGAGTACAGTCTTTTTAAATGATGTAGCCTACTTCTTTTACCAGATTACTGTTTGATTTTTAGCAAATTTTTTTATCTTTGGCCTTAACAAATTCATTTATACAAAATTAAATTAAAGGAATACATTAAGTTGTCATATCTTATTTTTCTAGAAACCAAAATTTCTCTTTTAGATGTTAATAAGAATTGTAGGACACATGCACTGTAGTCAAATTTGGAAAATATCGACATCTTTTTCTCAGAGATTAGCTGTGCATATTAGTATCATGTATGAAAATTTCTGTAACAAAAATATATCTTTCATTTAAAGTAGTTTTCACGACTTTATTTAACCAACATTACTTTTTTAAAAAATGCCATTCTAGTATACATCTATTATAATGGTCAAAATCCAGAGCATTGACACCACGAAATGCTGGCCAACGGATTCAAATGCAAACTGTTACAACAACTTTGGAAGATAGTTTGGCAGTTTTTTACAAAACTAAAGCCATCTTGCCATACAGTTCACTAATTGGGATCCTTGATGTTTACCCAAAAAGCATTTAAAACTTACGTTCACACAAAAAACTGCACACTGAAGCTTAGAGCAGCTTTACTTATAATTGTCAAAACTTGAAATCAACCACAATGTCTTTCATTCAGTAGGTAAATGGACAAATAAATCATGGGTAAATAATGGAATATTTTTCAGCATTAAAGAGAGAGTGTTCAAGTCATGAAAAGATATGGAGGACCCTTAATTGCATATTACAAAGTGAAAGAACCTAATAATGAAAAAGCTACATACTCTATAATTCCAATTTTAAATGACATTGTGAAAAAAGCAGATCAGTAGAGACAGTAAAAAAGATCAGTGGTTGCCACTAGTTGGGGGTCAGGGGAGATGAATAGATAGAGTGCAGAGGATTTTCATGTCAGTGAAAGTATGATATTTTTAATGGTATATACATGTCATTATTCATTTCTTCAAACCTACTGAATTTACAACATCAAGTGGAATCGAGATACAAACTATGGGCTTTAGATGATTATGACATGTCAATACAGATTCATCAGTTGTAAAAAATGCCCCACCTTAGTCGGGTATGTTGATAATGAGGGAGACTATGCCTGTGTGTGCATGGCATATATTGGAAATCTCCGTACCATCCATTCAAATTTGCTGTTAACTGCTCTAAAAGTAGTCCATTAAAAAATCAGATAAAACATATCTTCCCCATGGGGAAGGGGGAATACCTACTGATCAAATGTATTCTGAAGACATAGTTTGGGAAATTCTTAATTTAGATTCTCTATAGCTTTGTTAATCTCTAAAAATCCAATTGTCTAGTATTTTAAAGAAGATAATTTTCTCTTATTGACAGCCTCTAGATATGTATGTATATTTTTTAACTTTTTTCCAAGTTTTCAGGATCAATCTTTTGTTTTTATTTCAATATTGTAAATCCTATTTGGGATACTCCTTCCTTTACACACACACATCAAAACAAAGTATATTTTCATCATCTTAAGAAATTCCATTCACTATCTATTATAGGGTAGGATGATTTAAAATTTAGCTTCATATAAAGTACTAGAGGCCCGATGCATGAAAATTCATGTACTGAAGCGGGTGTTCCCTCAGCCTGGCCTGCCCCCCTCACAGTCCAGGAGCCCTAAAGGCAGGAGGCGACCCAGAAATCAGGGGAAGGTGACGCCCTCATCACACTTCTGCTGCTGCCACTGCTGGCAGCGCAAGCCTCGGCCGGCCCTGGTTACCTGAGCCTTGGGCGGCCCTGGGCAGCTGGACAGCCGCCATCTGAGGCTTGCTTGTGCCTCGGCCTGGCCCTGGCTGGCTAGGGGGCTGAGAGGACTGGGGGACTCTGAAGGCAGGCGGGTGGTAAGGCCGGGCCTGCCTGGGAGCGTGCCCGGCCTTGCCACACGCCTGCCATCTCGGTAGGGCTGAGGGGACTGGGCACCGCCATCTTGTGACTGTGGTTGCTGCCATGTTTGAGGGTAAAACAGTAAATTAGCATATTCCCTCCTTATTGGCTGTGGGTGCTACCATCTTTGCAATAGCATGAGGGTCAGTTAGCATATTCCCTCTTTATTAGATAGGATTTCATAAAAGAACTAGAAACTCTCTTATACAAAAAAATTTCTAATATATGAACATTTGTGACTTGCTGATTATGTTACTCTTATCTATATAAAGGACTATATGAAATGAAGCAATGCAATAATAACATAATTTTTGCCTATCACTTCAAACCTAACTTAGATGCTCTTCTTCCAAACTTCATCGAACCATCTGCTGATTCCTCTCCTAGCACATATTTTGTTTAATAATCACTATTTATTTGTCTGCCTCCACTATTAGGCTATATTTTCCTTTTAAATTATACTAAGAATTAGGCATGACTATTAAAAACTCAAATATATAAGGCCTCTTATATCTACTCAAGTATGGTTTAAGATAATAATGATTATTTTCACAGCATTGTGTAATTTACAAAATTATTTTGCTTATCATATTTTATTTGATCTTTGAGAAATTCTGCATTTTGCAGATAAGTAAAAGACTTAAGGGACTCTGAATGGAAGAAATCATTATTGTAATTTAAATTGACTGATATATAATATTTAGATGGTCAAAGAGCAAAGGTGAACTCATTTCAGGAACAACAATAAGCATGAGTAAATGGTCAGAGATAAGAATAACTATGATACATGTGAGACATTCAGGCATTCTTTTGCTTAGAATGTGGAATTTGAAAGCAATGTATCATTTATTTATTACCTGTAGAACCAATTATTTTTTCTTTAGCGGTTATAAAAGCTCATTTTTTCTACACATGCATTCAATCTACATTTCACATTATAAGATCAGGTCTCAATATATGTAATTGCCATAAATGTTTAAGATCAAATTTACTTTCATTTCATAAGCTCCTGAGGACCCAATTATCAGGTTCATCTGCAATGGGAGTTTATTTTTTGTGAGTTATCTATGTATCGTGCATACAGATGAAGTATACTATTTGCTTATTTGTCAGAAGACATATAGGAGAAACATTTTTTAGGCAACATATGTGTTGATTAAAGGTGCTACCCATTTTTATACTTTTAGAATATTTTCTTTCAATAATGAACATTATAAATGTGATATTCAAAAATTTTACAAACACTATCTTAGGCAAAGAAAAAAAATTAAGAAACAGATAAGATAAGCAATTGTAACTAAAATATTTCTAAAATTAGTAATATGTGAAGATATATACGGATAATAATAGCCATAATATTATGATAGAAATATAAAGCAGTTGCAAAATAGATGGTTATGAGACATGAGACAATTAATTACTATATACATACACAAAAACCTCTGTAATTATAAATGAATGGAGACATTGATATGATATATTGTATATGAGTGTATAGACAGGGGTAATAAGATAAAAGAAATTTGTATGGGAACTATATCACTTCAAGTTCTCTTTTAAATAAACTTTTTTCCCCTTGTACTTTTGTTTAAGTATTTAAGAATTGTGTGTGTGTGCCTGTGTGTGTATTGTGTATTATTATGTGGATAGCAGCTTAAAATGAAATATCTTAAATATTATGGTAGGCAGAATAATGGCCCCCAATATGTTTATATTTTAATCCTTAAAAACCTATTAACATGTTACCTACAAGCAAAGGGATTTTTCAGGTAGAATTAAATGAAGATTTGCCCAAATTATCTGAGAGGGGAGACTACAATCACACGAATCCTTTTAAGATGGAAACAAAGGTGTCAGAGTAGGAGAGAAATCTGAAGATGCTATACTGCTGTCTATGAAGATGGAGGAAAGGCCATGAGCCAAGGGATGTAGGTGGTCTCTAGATTCTGGAAAAACCAAGGACACATATTCTCCTCTAGAGTTTCCAGGAAGAATGCATCTCTGCTGAAACATTGGTTTTAGCCTCATAGGATGCATTTTGAATTACTGGCCTCTACAATGTAAGATAACACATTTAGATTATTTAAGCCACTGTTTTTGTGGTAATCTGTTATAGCATCAATGGGAATCCTCTGCCCATTTTTAAAGTCTTTTAATTTTATTTTTAAAATATATTTTATTGATTTTTTACAGAGAGGAAGGGAGCAGGATAGAGAGTTAGAAACATCGATGAGAGAGGAACATCGATCAGCTGCCTCCTGCACACTCCCTACTGGGGATATGCCCGCAACCTAGGTACATGCCCTTGACCGGAATTGAACCTGGGACCCTTCAGTCCGCAGGCCAACACTCTAACCACTGAGCAAAACTGGTTAGGGCTGCCCATTTTTAATTGAATTTTTTATTTGGTCTTGAGTTGCATTCTTTATATAGAAAAACCCTAAAGACTCCACCAAAACTCTATTAGAAACAGTAAACACAATAAAGTTGAAGGATACAAAATCAATGTACTAAAATCCATTGCAATGGATTTCAGGAAGAGAAATGAGAAACAGGGCTTTTTGTAATTATAACAAAAATAATAAAGTACCTAGGAAAAACACTTAAAGGAAGAGCAGGACCTGTATACTGAGAACTATAAAGCATTATTAAAAAGAGATTGAAGCCCTAACTGGTTTGGCTCAGTGGATAGAGCATCAGCCTTCGAACTGAAGGGTCCCAGGTTCGATTCCATTCATGGGCATGTACCTTGGTTGCAGGCACATCCCCAGTGGTGGGTGTGCAGGAGGCACCTGATCGATGTTTCTCTCTCATCGATGTTTCTAACTCTATCCCTCTCCCTTCCCCTGTGTAAAAAAAAAAAAAAAAAAAAAAAAAAAAAAAAATCAATAAAATACATTTTGAAAAAAAAAGAGATTGAAAAATATGAAATGAAAAGTAAAGATATTCCATGTTCATGGATATTGGAAGAATCAAAATTTTTTAAAATGTCCAGATTACCCAAAACAATATACAAGTTTAAAGCAATGCCTATCAAAATCCCAATATTTAAAAAAATAAATAGACCACAATATCATCATTTTGTGTAGAATTACAGAAGACCATGAATAGACAAAGTAATCCTAAGAAAAATAAACAAAGTTGAAGATATCACACTCCTTGACTTCAAATTATACTATAAAGTAATGATAATCAAAACAGCATGTCATGGGCAGTAGAACAGGCACACAGACCAAAGGAACAGAATTGAGAAACCAGGAATAAACCCATATGAATATAGGCAAATTATTTTTGACAAAGGAGCCAAAATTTGCAACGGAGAAAGGAAACCCTCTTCAATAAATGGCGTGTGAAAAATTGAAAAGCCACAAGCAAAATAATGAAACTAGGCTACAATTTGGCCCCATATACAAAAATCAACTCAAAATGAATCAAAGATATAAGTAGAAGATCTGAAACAATAGAAGAAAACATAGGTACTAAATTTATAGACCTTGGTCTTAGAGAAGCTTTTGTGAATTGACCCCAAAAGCAAAGGAGGTGAAGGCAAAAATAACTGAATGGGATTATATCAAACTAAAAAGCTTATATACAGCCAAAGAAACCAACAACAAAACAAAAAGGCAACCAACCCACTGGGAGAATATATTTGCAAGCAGCAGCTGTGACAAGGAGTTTATATCCAAAATATATAAAGATCTCAACCAAGTCAAACTAGAATTTTTTATTTGGCCATAAGATCAGCATAGAGAATTATACTGCTTTCACTTTACACAAATAATGTTACAATATAAATAGACATCTTTAGGGGATGGATAATTTCAGACATGATTTTTGTAAAAGGCAACTTTTATTCTGGAAGAAATTTTAATGTCAAAGGAAGATAAAATTCTTATCACTTTTTACTGCTTTCCTTTTGTAAAATGTAAGTTTAAAAACAGGGCCAAACCTGTACAAATGAACTAAATGACCAACGTTCTATCTTTTTTTTTTAAATATATTTTATTGATTTTTTACAGAGAGGAATTGAGAGAGATAGAGAGTTAAAAACATCGATGAGAGAGAACCATCGATCAGCTGCCTCCTGGACATCTCCTACTGGGGATATGCCCGCAACCCAGGTACATGCCCTTGACCGGAATCAACCTGGGACCACTCAGTCCACAGGCCAACGCTCTATCCACTGAGCCAAACCGGTTTCGGCCCAATGTTCTATCTTTTATTTTTTAATTAAATCTTTATTGTTAAGATTATTACATTAGTTACTCTTTTTTCCCACCATAACTCCCCTCCACCAAGTTCCCACCCCACCCTCCACCCTCACTCCCCACCCACTGTCCTCATCCATAGGTGCACGATTATTGTCCAATCTCTTCCCTCACCCCCACACCCCTTCCCCCCACCAAGAATAGTCAGTCCATTCCCTTTCTATGCTCCTGATTCTATTACAATCACCAGTTCATACTGTTCATCAGATTATTTATTCACTTGATTTTTAGATTCACTTGTTGATAGATGTGTATTTGTTGTTCATAATTTGTATCTTTACCTTTTTCTTCTTCTTCCTCTTTTTAAAGGATACCTTTCAGCATTTCATATAATACTGGTTTGGTGGTGTTGAACTCCTTTCACTTTTTCTTATCTGTGAAGCTCTTTATCTGGCCTTCACTTCTGAATGATAGCTTTGCTGGATAAAGTAGTCTTGGTTGTAGGTTCTCGGTATTCATCACTTTGAATATTTCTTGCACTCCCTTCTGGCCTGCAAAGTTTCTGTTGAGAAATCAGCTGACAATCGTATGGGTACTCCCTTGTAGGTAACTGATTTTCTTTCTCTTGCTGCTTTTAGGATTCTTTCTTTGTCTTTTGCTCTTGGCATTTTAATTATGATGTGTCTTGGTGTGGTCCTCTTTGGATTCCTTTTGTTTGGGGTTCTCTGCGTTTCCTGGACTTGGAAGTCTATTTCACCAGGTAGGGGAAGTTTTCTGTCATTATTTCTTCAAATAGGTTTTCAATATCTTGCTCTCTCTCTTCTTCTGGCACCCCTATAATTCGGATGTTGGTATGCTTGAAGCTGTCCCAGAGGCTCCTTACACTATCTTCGTATTTTTAGATTCTTTTTTCATTTTGCTTTTCCGGTTGGGTGTTTTTTGCTTGTACGTATTTCAAATCTTTGACTTGATTCTTGTGCCCCTCTGGTCTGCTGTTGGGAGTCTGTATAATGTTCTTTATTTCAGTCAGTGTATGCTTAATTTCTAGTTGGTTGTTTATCACAACATCGAGGGTTTCACCAGTCTTCTTGAGGATCTTACTACATTTATCGGCGGTCTCACCAGTCTTTTCGAGGGCCTTATTAAGTTTATCAGTGGCTTAATCTAGACAGTTCTTTAAAGACCTTAAAAGTGTGGTTTTGAACTCTATATCCAACAGTTTGCTTTCCTCCAGTTCTGTCGTTTGTGTCCTGTTTCTTTGTCTCGGCATTTTTTATGCTTCGCTGTGTCGATAGAGTGCCTTTCTGTGCTAAGTGTCCCAATTACTTGAGATAGACACTCTTGGTGCACTCCCTTTTGGGCTTTGTGCACAGTATTGTTGTAGTTATGCCTTGATTGTTGTAGTTATCACTGTGAGAAATTGACTTCCAGACCAATTGGCTGTGAGAATCAGCTGTGTCTGCAGTGGGAGAACTTCTGTGCTGGAGACACCCCTCTGGGGCTTGACTTGCTTCAATGGGGCTTTGGTGCTCACTGAGTCTTCCCCCTGAGTGTGTCTTTTATGGTTCCATGGAGCTGCAAACTGGATGGTCCCACTCTGACCTCTGGGCTTCCTGGCTCCTTGATCTCTAGGGAGGTGCTAATCTAGCCTTTGCCTGAGGCTATCCAGCAAAAGTTTCCATGCAGGGCTTGGCGGGGCGGGTCCCATGGGATCAACAGGGTGAGGTTAGCAATTATGGCTGCTCTCCATCTTGCGCTCAGAGGCTCTGCTTCTCAGTGTCCCACTAATCGCTGCAAGCCCCACCGAGAGAAAGCTGCCCTAGGTTTCTGAGTGATGCCAGACAGTCCCGCTTCTCCCGTATGAGTCTGGGTCCCTAGAGACTCGCCAGAACTGTAGCTCAGAGCCTGAGATTCCCTCCCAATTGAAAATGACAACAACGCCCTCAGCCACCAGCCCACTCCGCATGCACTCCGCACCTTAGTATTTTACTTCAGCACTGCGCCTCTTCTGAGTCTCGGTATGCTATTCTCTTTCCTCTTGGTTGTAGAACTTCCACTCAGCCAGCCTTCCTGTGGTTCTGGATGATGTCCGTTCTGTCTTTTAGTTGTATTTTTGAAGTGGTTGTTCAAGGCAGCATACTCCGGTGTTTACCTATGCTGCCATCTTGGTTTCTCCAATGTTCTATCTTGTGTCTACATTATACACATTATTCTTTTGAGGTTTCAGAACATGAAATTTTTAACTACTCTAATCCAGAAAATAATCACACATGCTAATAGAGATAAAATTTTGTGAATGATTGTGAAATTACTTTCATTCTGCCACATTGATCAACACTTAGAAATTGACATTCAAGGTTGGGTAGAGTAAAATATTTTGAGACAATATTTATTCTAGAAAAGATGACAGAAAAAAAGTGAATCACCAAAAGGATATTTTAGTTGGGAGCATTTGGCTAAATGTACAAAGCAAATAGAATGTCAAAGTGAATTTTTCTTAATTTCAGCAATATTTTGCAAATGTATTCCATGTTAGAATAGTTGCAGAAATGACTCCATCTTTTCTGCCAAAATATTAATATAATATTCTGTTAAATTGTCTTCTAAGGAAACATAATATTGCATTAATAGTTTCTTATTCATCCCCTTTAGGGTGAGTATTTTGAGAGACAGCATTCATTTGTACATAGAATTAAGAAGTCTTAGTTTTCTTGGCGAAGACTTTAACCCAATGTACAAAATAAAATAAATTTTAATTGAACCTTAGCAGTGTAAAAATAATCAGCAATAAATTAGAGCTGAATAAATAATTCTGATGAGTTGGAGCCCACTCAACAACAGGTAAAACACACACACACACAGACACACACACACTCTATTCTTGACTAACAATACAGCAAATTTACTATAGAGGCATATGGAACAAAATTTGTTAAAATCCCAACTAATCTATAAATCAGTTTAGAGCATCTTGCATAATAAATGCAGAAATTTGTGAAATATAATATTGAATATGCATTTAACATTTGTGGGCCACTTTTCAAAATAACTTGATTAGCTCTCTTAATTATTTCAGGAAATCCTAGATTCTTAGATTGGAAGGAAACCTCCAAATTGTTATTGCAGTCTAAATTACAGCATTCCCTTTGGCACTCTTCCTGATAAATGCTCAATCAAACCTCAATTTGAGCAATTTCATGAATAATCTCTTCCTCTATTCCATATTGTGCAACAGTAGAGAAATAGGGTAAAACTGGATATTCTTTTGAACTTAAAAAGAGAGATCAAGGGAAAAAAGTGTATTTATGTCAATGGGGAACTAAAAAAGGTCATTGGAAATCATTTCAATTTGCTTATTCTTTATAATGTTTGTATTATATAATATATATTAATTATACTTCAGTTCTAGAAATTTATATTATTAATGACATAATTAGAGATATGCACAGATATTAAGATATAAAGATTATCACCACAAACTTTCTAGTAATTAAACATTTGAACAACATAAATATTCATTGTCCCCAGTGTGGGAAATGCAAGAGGCAGCTGATCAATGATTCTCATCACTGATATTTCTATCTCTCTCTCAGTTTTCCTTTCTATGGGAAATAAAAATATATGTGATTTTAAAAAGAAGTTTGAGCAATATAATTGTTCCAAGAACTTGTACCAATTAAAGTCATTAAGTTTTAGAATACCACTATAGCTTGAGTAAGACATAAACTGTTGACAATTAAGAACAATTACAATAAGATAAAAGAGGTATCTAAAGGTACTAATATAATTGAACAAAAGTTTAATAAGCTTTTAAAAGCTATAAAGATTTAAACAGCAGATTTAAAGTAGTGATTTACTTATTTATGGGTAAGTATATATTTTAAAGATGCCTTATATGTTAGATGCAGTCATCTTAAAGAAATGCTCATTTGCCAAACTTTCATTCCCTGAACATGCCCTTTATTGCCTAAAATATTCTATATATTAAAAATGACATATTGCAGCAAGCCTTCACCTTGGAATATCTGCACAATTTCCACGTGAATGCAAATGAAATTATTTTTAACATAGCTTATTGCGTAGGTTGTAGCTTGATTTTCAAATGGCTATGCCTGAAGGGAAGTAGTTATTCATTATCAATAAGTGAAATAAATGTTAGTTTAGACATTTTAAAATAAGTCAGTTTGACTTACCATTGTGATGTAGATTGCAAAAATATTCTTACACAATGTAAATGATATGTCAAGTATTATAAATCAAAAACACTGTAACATATTTAATAAAAAATATTTCCATGGGAGAAGTATGATTTTGGTGATAGAAGCTCTGTTCCCTGAATAAATGGAAAGGTATTTGGATTAAAAACTTAGAGAAATAAATGGATGTAACCATAAATACATAAATATAAAGTCAAGTTCATTTTAATTATAGTATTACACTGTGATTTTATATGAAATATTTAATAAAAATTATCAAGTTAGCATAACACCTCAATTTTACTGAGACAGCTTTATGTGATGGTTTCTGTTTTTTTATCCAAGTAGAATTATATATATTGATGATAAGATCACTAGCATGCGGTGAATGAAAACTTGATTTATGTTGTGCAGGTACAGCAGTCTTTATAAACAATCTTCCAACCTGATACAGAAAGTGTCTATAATTCTGGCATGTTTGACATTCCCATTCAGCACAACAACGCGCTGACATATACTTAATTTGCTACTTCTTGAAGGTGTTGCTTGAAGTTCCTTTCTGTTTGACAGGTGTCTGACAGTTCAGCCTCACTCAGAGCTTAACAAAATGGGAAAAGAATGCATTATCTAAACCCAGATGCAATATCCATTTTATGTCATTTGATGACTTTGATCATGTCTAGGACTAAACTCAGTTCCTTTAAATATTGACTAAGGTGCACCTTTTTACCTTTATTTTTTTATTTTTTGGCTTTTTGGATATGTGTATACCTTTACCTTTCCATTGGGCTCTTTTCTTGAAAAGGTAAACCCTGTGCCTTGTAGTTCTCAAGCTGTAACTGGTGAGTAAAATATGGACATGTGAAATGAATTAAATAAAAAATACATCTGGTTCCCCACCATTTACTTACGTTGGCAAGATGTAAAAAATTTAATCCTCACAGTACAAATAGTACTCTTAGTGTATGGTATTTTATTTATTTGTTTGTTTATAGTTTATTTTATCCTCACCCAAGGATGTGTTTACTGATTTTAGAGAAGGAGGAATAAAGAGAGAAACATCGATGTGAAAGACTAGCATTGATCAGTTGCCTCTTGTATATGCCCTGACCAGGACTCAAACCTGCAACCTAGGTCTGTGCCCTGACCAGGTATTGAAGCCACACTTTTTGGTGTACAGTATAATGCTCCAACCAGCCAAGCCGCCTGGGCAGGGCTTTTTGAAAAATTATTTTTATTGATTTCAGAGAGGAAGGGAGAGTCAGAGATAGAAACATCAATGATGAGAGAAAATCATTGATCGGCTGCCTCCCACATGCCTCCCACCAGGGACTGAGCCTGCAACCTGGGCATGTGCCATGACCAGAAATGGAACTATGTATGACTTATGGTTCATAGGTAAATGCTCAACCACTGAGCCATGCCAGCCGGGTACCAGGGCTTTAAAAAAATTTTAATATATATATATATATATATATATATATATATATATATATATATATATGTTTAGTGCCTGACATTTGACAAATGCTTTTGGATATTGTTTTTGTCTTCAGTACATGTTTATATCCATGCAGGCTTCTCAGTCTTCTCTTTTAGGTATTCATTATGATGGAAATTTATGTATAAATACAAACTTTTAAACATGGGAGCATATGATTTTGTTTAAAATCAGGCAAAAGCATATAATACATCAGGGCTCCTGAGGTAAAGTAACTGATATGCAACTGAATTTCTAAAGGAAACAGACATTCTTCAGTGAAAATCTGTTTAGCTCAGCATATATGTGAGATGTGCAAGAATTTGGCATCACATTAAAGCTTATTTGTAACTGACCCCAGCATATATTTCCAGCTTAATTAATCTGCATTTACCCTGTGAATCCTTTTGCCTACTCATTTATTCTTAAACAGTATAAGGAGAGTTCCTGTGATAAATCCATTTCCAGAAATTTGTTCTTGTTCCCCTTTATCTCAAACATACACACACACACACACACACACACTCAAAAAATTAATTCTATTCTTAGAGAACTAACTCATGGTCTGAAAACATTTTATTGATTATTTCACCCGTTGGTGCAGGACTAGTTATTTCTTCTATTCCTTGGGACACATTTTGTATTATCACCTTGTATTATTGCTCCTTGACCTTCTAGATTAAGTCTCCTGTTACTTGTGGTGTGTATAATAGTTAAAGGCCTATTGGGAGGCAGAAACCACACTGTAATTTGAACGGGAAAGTTTAATAAGTAGAATAAATAGATATAACAGAGTACTGGAGTGATTGATGAAGGGTTGACTAGTAGTAATTAAAGAGTTCTGCGAGATATAGGCATAGTCGATATAAAGAGCAGCCACTGCCTCTAGAGCTGATATGCTGCGCCCAAGGAAGAAATCTACCCCTTCAACCCCAACCAAGGCTGACAGCTAGACTTCACTGGAGATGACACAGCCATGGCTCACTAGGTCGTGGAGATGTCACTGATGTGCTTTGCCAGCAGCATGGGCTAGAAATCCTCTTTCTGAGGTACTAGAGAAGCTAGCCCTAGGGTCCTAACTAGCAGCACTCCTCTCCATCCAACAAACCAAACGACAACTAAAGCCATCCAAGGAGGTGCCAGCATTCCACACCGTACATCAGAAGGGCTAATGGACATAGTCATCTACAAGATGTATGTTGGTAATCATGGCAAAATGACTCAGAGGGATACTGGAGTCACTGTTCACTGGAGGATACCTCATTGGGCACACTAGATTACAAAGTCATGGTACGAGGATTTAGAGGAAGCCATCTACAGAAAGTTGCCAGGTCGTGAAACTGATTTTTTTTATTTTTTATTTTTTTTAATCTTCATTGTTCAGAATATTACAGATGTTCCTCTTTTTCCCCCCATAGTTCCCCTCCTCTTGATTCGCACCCCACTCCAACCGCCCCCCCCCACCCCCGCACTGACCTCATCCATAGGTGTAAGCTCTTTGTCCAATCTCTTCCTGCACCCCCTAAAACCCCTTCTCCCAGAGAATTGTCAGTCTGCTCCCTTTCCATGCCCCTCATTCTATTACATTCACCAATCTCTTCTGTTCATCAGGTTTTTATTTTTTTTAAATATATTTTATTGATTTTTTACAGAGAAGAAGGGAAAGGGATAGAGAGTTAGAAACATCGATGAGAGAGAAACATCGATCAGCCGCCTCCTGCACACCCCCTACTGGGGATGTGCCCACAACCAAGGTACATGCCCTTGACTGGAATCGAACCCAGGACCCTTCAGTCCGCAGGCTGATGCTCTATCCACTGAGCCAAACCAGTTAGGGCTCATTAGGTTTTTTATTCATTTGATTTTTAGGTTCACTTGTTGATAGATATGTATTTGTTGTCACTTTGTTGTTCGTAATTTTTTATCTTTACCTTTTTCTTCTTCCTCTTAGAGAATACCCTTCAGCATTTCATATAATCCTGGTTTGGTGGTGATGAACTCCTTTAGCTTTTCCTTGTCTGTGAAGCTCTTTATCTGACCTTCAATTCTAAATGATAGCTTTGCTGGGTAGAGTAATCTTGGTTGTAGGTTCTTGCTATTCATCACTTTGTATATTTCTTGCCACTCCCTTCTGGCCTGCAAAGTTTCTGTTGAGAAATCAGCTGACAGTCGTATGGGTACTCCTTGTAGGTAATGAACTGTTTTTCTCTTGCTGCTTTTAAGATTTTCTCTTTGTCTTTTGCCCTTGGCATTTTAATTATGATGTGTCTTTGTGTGGTCCTCTTTAGATTCCTTTTGTTTGGGGTTATCTGAGTTTCCTGGACTTTTAAGTCTATTTCTTTCACCAGGTAGGGGAAGTTTTCTGTCATTATTTCTTCAAATAGGTTTTCAATATCTTGCTCTCTCTCTTCTTCCAGCACCCCCATACTTCAGATATTGGTATGTTTGAAGTTGTCCCAGAGGCTACTTACACTATCTTGATATTTTTGTATTCTTTCTTCTTTTTGTTTTTCGGGTTGGTTGTTTTTTGCTTCTTCTCTTTGTCTTTACTTCTCCCTTCCATTTGTCTTAAAAATCAATGGAAAAACATCCTCAGGTGAGTATTAACAAAGAACAAATCTTAAGTAAATTTTGTCACTTTTGACCATCATATTTTTACTAGAGGCCCAGTGCAAGGAATTTGTGCATGGGGGTAGGGGTGTCCCTCAGCCAGGCCTGCACCCTCTCCAATCCGGGACCCCTCGGGGGATGTCCAACTGCCTCTTCCAATCTGGGACCAGGCTCCTAACTGCTCACCTGCCCGCTTGCCTGCCTCAGAATCAAATCATTAACTGGTCCTTTAAAAATTTCCACCTCTACTATTTAATCTCAAGGATATAAGTAAAACTCATGAATTGGTTTCCTGTATAGCCTAAAGTTATCAGTCTAATAAACACAATAAATTTAATGGCAAAAACTAACGTAGTAATATGAAAACTTCATGACACTAGTATAACACTAAAATTCACTTCAAACTTAAGTCAGAATAATCATTGCAAATAAAAAGGTTTGTATAAATCTTGTAGGAGTAATCATAAATTGACCAAATTAAAGTTAGTGTTCCTAATTGATTCTAGTAGAGGCGAAATTTTTAAAGGACCATGCAGCTTAGAAATAAAGATCCTAAAAAAGAGTAGAAACCACTATTTGCCTTCTCCTCATTAATTATGTTTATCTTTTTATTCATCAGCAAATACATGTATTAATGATTTTGTTATCAGATAATATTCAGTTAATGATTTGATTCTGCACATTACACATTCAAAATATTTATTTGAATTAAGACAGAATTTTTCACAATTCTGAGTTTGAGGAAGCCAATTTCCCTGTTTTATTCCAAGTAAGAGTTACATGATCAGTTTTGGATAAAAATTGACGCAATGTTAAACTCTTTTGTGCAAGTCATAAGCAACAGTTTACAGAATTTTATTTCTATGAATTCTTTTTTTTTTTTGTCATACCATCTCTAGAATTTGCATCTCAATGGAAACAATTTAGAAGCACTGCATATACTAAAGTATAACAGAAATGATTCCAGGGAAAGGCAACCAGCCAGGAATTAGTTTCTGAATGTTCAAGAGACCAGGTCTATGTTCCCAAGCAGATTCAAGGTTGATGTATAATCTATCAAGAGGGCATGCTTTAAAGAAAGGGAATACAGTAATTTGTCTCATTATCAATTCAAGTCTTCCCAATAGAAACCACAATGTATTAAGAGTTATCAATTTCATGTTTATTTTCTCTATGTCTGCCAACAAGGTAATAATTATGTCATTTTATAGATGATGAAATCGAGTATTAAAACATTTAAGCAACTATTTAAAAGCCACAGAGATAATAAATGGTAAAGTTATAACTTTAACCCAGATGTGGGTAGGAAGTGTGGGTTTTTTCTACTGTACATTTTCTGATTACCTAAAAACATTTCTCACAAATTGCTAAGACTTTGGAGCTAATCAATTCATCTTCTCGGGCTTCTGGTAGGTGCAATAATAAATGTCTACATTGCTTAAGGCACCTTTAGTTTGGCATTCTGTTACTTGGACCGGAAAACATCCTGAATGCTTCAACTTGGTGCTCCTGCATTTGGGTTCTCAGTAGCAACCAGTGTTCCTGTTAAAGCATAAGTGACTCGTCACTCTTCTGCTCACAACTCTCCAGTAGTTTTCAGTTTCATTCAGAACGAATGCTAAAAGTCCTTACTAAGACCTATATGTAACCTTCTCTTGCCCCATCTCCACCTTCGCTCCTACCTTCTCCGATCTTTCTCTTGCCTATGATTTCTCTTGCCTATGATTTCTCCTTGTTCATTTCATCCAAACATGACAAGTATGCATCCAATTTAGGTTTTGCTCTTGCTACCTTCTGCTTCAAAACCTCCTCTTCCATATAGCTTCATGGTTGCTCTCTCAGACTATTCAGGTTTTTATATGACTCTCACTTTCTCATTGAGGCATTATCTAGCCACCCATCTAATGCTATTGTACTCATCAATCCCTAACATACACATATTTTCTATCCTCTTTCCTATTCTATATTCTCCCTTGTATTTCTGTATAACATGTTATAATTTTTACTTAATTATCTTATTTTGGTCTGTTAGTCCTTAACATATCCATAATAATGCTTAGGGCATAGTAAACTTTTATTAAATATGTGTTGAATGTATGCATGAATACGATAGGAGTTAAATTTACCAGAGTAAGTGCATTGCATTCTTGTAGCTGCTGCTTTGAATGAGACAATTTATGCCTTTATGTAAAATAACCAACATATTTGAGTTAACTTAGAACTTTTGTGCAAAAAGTACTATTGACTTGAAAATCAGATGGTTTAAAATACCAAGTATTGCAACATTAGTTCTTCATATATACTTAAAGTAGAAAGACTCAGGCTCTCTGATTTTATAGCTTGGTAATTATTTAATGGATCCAGTAATGTTATCCTATATCCAAATATTCTTGCAAATTTGTCTTGGGATCCTATGAATTCATTGAGAAGGTTTCTTCCATATTCCCACTATTAAGAAACTGTCACTTGAGTTTCAGTGTATTATAAAAGACTACCATGATTACCTGAAAAATATTTTAAAATACTCCTTTTTCCCTGTTTGGTGTGTCTCAGTTGGTTGAGCATTATCCCATGCACCAATATGTTGCCAGTTGGATTCCTTGTCAGGGTACATGCCCAGGTTCAGGCACAATGCCCAGTAGGGGTTGTATAGGAAGCAGCTGATTCATGTTTCTCTCTCACATAGAAGTTTCTCTCCCCTTCTTCCTTCCTCTCTAAAATAAATACTTAAAAACATATCTTAAAAACACTCCTTTCTACTTCAGTTGCATTCCCATGTAAGGCTGAGCTTTCTTCATATATTCCAATCAATACATTGATCCACATATTGAGTAGAGAAGCAGATTTAAGAATCCAATTGAGCCCTGGCTGGTGTTGCTACAGGTTAAAGTGTCGGCCTGCACACCAAAGGTTCTTGGGTTTGATTCCAGGGCAAGGGACTGTACCTGGGTTGCAGGTTTGATTCCTGGCCTAGGGTGCTTCCTGGAGGCAACCAAAGGATGTGTCTCTTTCACATCAATGTGTATCTCTCTCTCTCTCTCTCTCTCTCTCTCTCTCTCTCTCTCTCTCTCTCCTTCCCTCCCTCCCTCCCTCTCTCCTCCCTTCCACTGTTTAAAGACCAATTAAAAAAAAATATCCTTGGAGTGAGGATTAACCAAACCAAACAAAAAAACCCCAGTTGTCTTCTGTGGAGTCTAGCATCAAGGGGAGCTTCAAAATTGTAAAACAGTACAAGAAGTCTCACTAATTTGTTGAAAAACATCCATATTTTCCACAATATATTTCTCATTTATATTAATACAAAATGAATTTATTGTTGTCTCAGGGTAGTTAATAAGTAAATAAATCTTTTTAGTTCTGAGATTAATTGTGTAATTCTGAATACAAAAATATCGATATGTAAACCATATCTTTGGAGTGATCAATACTTGTTAAGAGTGTAAAGGGGTCCTGAGATTAAAAAACAGATAAACAAAACACACTGGGAATCAGTGTTCTTTATTTGTTAAACTAGAGGCCTGGTGCATGAAAATTCATGCACTGGAGGGGGGTCCCTCAGCCCAGCCTGCCCTTTCTCACAGTCTGGGAGCCCTCAGGGGAAGGAGGTGACCCGGTGATCAGGAAAAGGCAACGCCCCCATCACACCTCTGCTGCTGCCACTGCTGGCAGCGCAAGCCTCAGCCAGCCCTGGTTACTGGAGCCTCAGGCCAGCCCAAGGCACAGGCAAGCCTTGAATGGCAGCAGCTCAGGTACTCGGGGGCTTAGGCTCCCAGGTGCCGCTTCCCTGCCCGCAGTGTGCATATCAGCTGCCGCAGGAGCCGTGCCTCAGGAGCTGCCCCATTATACCGTATTACTTGCACGCGCGAGCAGGCGGTTGTGGCGGCAGTGCATTTATGTCTGTAGTGCATCCGCCAGACCCCGTTTCAGCAGCGCCACACTGGTTGCGTCCGCACTGAGGGCAGGGGGCTTCCTGTCTGTGACTGGGGGCTGTGGGCAGAGGACCCCAGCAACCATAGGGCTACATCAGTGTCAGGAACTGGGAAGATCCATTTTTCTGGGTACTCCTCTACCTCCATGTGGCGGGGGCCCGTCCCCCTTCCTCCACGTGGCATGGGTGGGGATGCTGGCCAGAGGCCCCTCCCCTCTCCTCCCTCAGCTGCTGAGGAAAGAATGGACACGGGGCTCACATTGCTGGGGTGACGTCTCCAGCGTCTGCCCCGGCCGCTATAGGCACCACCATCTTTGTTGCAAAGTGATGGTTAATTTGCATATTACTCTTTTATTAGATCGGATTTTATCACTAGTTAAGAAACCTACATTTGTGAGAAGTTCTTTAATGACAGTGACCTTCAATCTTTGCATATGATATCTTTAAAATGCACAAAACAGTATAGGTGCTCAATGAGTGGAAAAGGTGAACCAATTGATTTATATATGAATAGAAGGCTATAAACATTTTTTGAATTAAAATAAATTTTATCTTTCATTTTACATTTTAAAACATTTAACATCGGGGTTTGTATATTGGCAAGTTTTTCTTCTTTGTAAAACACTTAGAAGTATGCTGTCTAATCATTTATTCAGTATGGACATAGCTAAGCAACCAAATTTGATAGCAACCTTTGGATGTTGATAATGTCTATAAATACTTCTCCAAATTATCTGAATAAAAAATATCTAATTGTTCCTAGTAAAATATCTAATTGTTTTAAGTATTCAGACTCCTGAACTCATGACAGACTTAACTTGTATTTACAACTAAGTAGCCTGAAAAACTGCATTCCCCGACCTCAGATAATTGGAAATATTGGTCATTTCTTATATTTTAAATAAGCTTAAAATAATTATATTTGAGCTACTAAAATTAAAATAAGATTACTCTGATATTTCAGTTTCCACATCCACTTAATTTTGCTACCAAAGTCATTGACAGTCATATTTTATTAATTTTTAATTAAATTTGTTCAGAATTTCATTGTCAATTTTGTGGCCTGCATTTGTATTAAGTAGAAATTCAGGTAGGTAGATGATAGATAGATAGATAGATAGATAGATAGATAGATAGATAGATAGATGATAGATAGATAGATAATAGATAGACAAAATTATTTTTATATAATTAAATAATCAAAATACAAATTAAGAGCTTCAGTAGGGATGGGTGAGGCCATATGGAGAAAATGTTTAATTTATTTAAGAAAGCACATTTAATTTAAGCATTCTACCAGGCCATTTGCACTCCATAGTGTGCTAATTATGTGACTCTTATCTGTTCATTAAAGTAGATCTGTCAGAACTATTATTTAGCAACATTTATTTAATAATTAGTTTGTTTTTCTTTATGGTCCTGAAGGAAATAAATTCTCATTTGTTTCTAAATGAGCTACATTTCAGACTTTTAGCTAATTAAGGATGATAACCTTCTCATTCTAATTAACTCCTAATTAAAGAAGTCTTATTTTCTTGTTTTTTTCCTTTTGTGTGTTTTTGGTCAATACAACTAAGTAAATGTATCAACAAACTTTGCCCCTCAAGATTCATTAGCCTGTTATTATACTCTGCATTCAGTACATGTTGAAATAGAGAGAGAGGAGAAAAAAACTGATAGAGAGAAAAAAGGAACTGAGTGAGCACCTACAGCAAGCCCGGGATTCTCATAAACACTTTCATGTTTTCTAATATAATCCTCATAACAGAAAACTAAGGCTAAGAATGATAAAGTATTTGTCCAAGATCATGTAGTAAAAAGATAGGACAACTAGGATTTACATTGTTTGCCTAGTTCCTTCTTTTATCCTACTTTAAAGTATGTGATGGTCTCAGTAACCTGAACAGAGCTATGCTCACATGTTGTCGTAATCTATACAACATAGTTTTGAATTTTATCAGTCATTTGATGCCACTTTGCTTTATGTTCCAATCTATTCACTGTCTTCCGGACATTTTATATATTACTAGAGGCCCAGTGCACGAGATGGGGGGTGGTCCATCAGTCCAGCCTTTGCCTTCTCGCAGTCCAGGACCCCTCAGGGGATGTCTGCCTGCCAGCTTAGGTCCCACCCACTGGGGATCGGGCCTAAGCTGGCAGTCAGACATCCCTCTCACAGTCCGGGGTTCTCGCAGTCCAGGACCCCTCACTCCTTGTCGCCTGCCTGCAGCAGAGGCGAGAATAGCTCCTGTCACCACTGCTGCACTTGCCAGTGTGAGCCTGGCTTCTGGCTGAGGGGTGCTCCCCCTGTGGAAGTGCACTGACCACCAGGGGGCAGCTCCTGCGTTGAGTGTCTGGCCCCTATTGGTCAGTGCACGTCATAGCGACCGGTCGTTCCACTGTCAGGTCAATTTGCATATTATGATTTTACAATATAGTATTGTTTAAAATTCCCCTTGTTTAAACTAGAGGCCTGATGCACGATGATTTGTGCAAGAATGGGCCTTCTTTCCCCTGGCTGCCGGCAACACCTTTGCTCCGACCCGGAGCCACCTTTCTACCTTTTCTCCAGCCTGGAGTCATCTTTCTGCCTTCCCACGCTGCCCACAGGCTTGGACAGGGGACCCCCATCTCCCCCCGGTCACTGGCTCTGACCCCCGCCCAGGCCTGAGGCCTCTGGCCCAGGAATCATGCCTGGGCAGGGGACCCCCATCTCCCTCTGACCGCTTGCTCCACCCCCCGCCCAAGCCTGACGCCTCTGACCCAGGCTTCAGGCCTGGGCAAGGGGACCATCATATCCCCCCAATCCCCGGCTCCACCCCCCACCCAGGCCTGATGCCTCGGCCAGAGGAGTTGACCCTCATCACCCTCCGATCACCAATCACCGGATCGGCCCCTTGACCAGGCCTGAGGCCTCCGGCAGAGGTGTCAGGCCTGGGCAGGGGACCCCCAGCTCCCCGCGGTTGCAGGCTCCGCCCCTGCCCAGGCCTAACACTACTGGCCTAGGCGTCTGGCCCAGGCAGCGGGGACCTGCAGTGGCAGCGGGGGGCGCCACGATTGTGGGCTTCGCTTTAGGCCCAGGCAAGGGACCCCTAGCTCCCCGGACTGCCAGCTTCGACCGTGCCCAGCTCCCATCGCTGGCTCCACCCCTACTTCCTGCTATCACTGGCCAGGGCGGCAAAGGCGCCTGATTCTCCGATCATGGCTGGGGGGCAGGGCAAAGGCGGCCCCAGGGCCGCCTTTGCCCTGCCCCCCAGCTCTTAGCTCCCCCCTGGGTTTCCGATCACTGTCAGTGGCAGGGGGCTTCTTCTTGCTTTCCCTTTCGCCTCCCTGCATTGTGCCTACATATGCAAATTAACCGCCATCTTGTTGGCAGTTAACTGCCAATCTTAGTTGGCAGTTAATTTGCATATAGCCCTGATTAGCCAATGAAAACGGTATCGCCGTACGCCAATTACCGTTTTTCTCTTTTATTAGTGTAGATGGTCTTATTACATAATTTAAAATAGAACAGAAATCTTTCTTCTTCTCAGGTTTACAATCTCCTTTACTTTAAAAAGAGGACAATTTAACTATGGATTGCAACAATTCATTGTACAGTTTCAGAACATATCAGACAGCAATTATGGGACCCAGGTTTCTGAGAACCATGCGAGGTCTCTTTCTCAGGAAGAGAGTGAATGATTAAGCTGTCATTATCTCCTAGAGCAGGGGTGGGCAAACTTTTTGACTCGAGGGCCACAATGGGTTCTTAAACTGGACCTGAGGGCTGGAACAAAAGCATGGATGGAGTGTTTGTGTGAACTAATATAAATTCAAAGTAAACATCATTACATAAAAGGGTACGGTCATTTTTTTTTTTTTAGTTTTATTCATTTCAAATGGGCCGGACCCGGCCTGCGGGCGGTAGTTTTCCCACGGCTGTCCTAGAGCCATTGAAAGGACTTGAGTTCCAATGACATATTGCCTGACATTTAAACTTATGCCTTGGGTTACTGAGATATAGGACAGATAGGGGAAGGAGAGAGCCCATTTTCAAATTCTACTACTGTATAGGAAGATTTAGGATTTTTGTCCATTCTAAGATTTATCTGGCATTTTATATAACAGAAAGAACAGAGCACATAACATGAACATCACTATTTTATGTCTACTTCTTTACGTCACTTTAAAAGGAAACGATAAAATTTACCAAAAGAACCCAAGGATTGTGAATGACTTTTCAGGAAATAAGAGAGCATTCTTTACAGAAAACCAAAGGGATGTTCTAATTATTGATGGCTGGTCTGAGAGATAAAATGACAGTGGTATTGCAAAGGTAACGTACAAGTAAAAATAAAAAAGTACTGAACTAAGTGCTAAGAGATCCAGCTCCATCTAAAGTTAAGCACTTTTATTCTCAAGCCAGGAAAACCTGGATTCAAATGCTCCTTTCACTTTTACTAGTTAAATGGCAAAACTTCATTTTCCATTTCTGTAAATTGAACATAACAATTGTCACCCTACATGTTAACATTGTTGTGATAATGACATAATGCATAAAAATAGTGTTTGACAACTATTAGTGTATAATAGAAATGCAATAATTATTAATCATGTCTACTACTCTCTATATTGTCTATATTAAAAATTATTTAAAAACCAGCTGATTACTAGAGATTAAACATTTAATTGTTTGTGGCATATATTGTGATGATGTTTTTATGAGTGTAAACATATATGCAAACTCATCAGGTTCTATACATTAACTATGTAGAGATTTTTACATGTCACCCACACCTCAATAAAGTGGGTCACAAATTTTTTATATAAAAATAAGTAAAAATATAGAGTTAAGAAAATAAAAAACAAGAAAAAGATTTCATTAATAAAAATGAATTTTATTTAGTCATAGAAGTTAGCTTCCTTTTTCCCCTAGAATCCAAATGGTCAAAGTATGACCTCATCCAAATGTTGTATATATAGTATCCATTAGAAGAAAACAAGCCAAATTAGTTAGATCATAGTTATCTCAACTGATTTTAAGAGGGACATTGAAAGATGCATGGATGTTATTTTTATCAAAATTCCTAAAATAAATTTAATAAGGTATGCCCAACAGTTGTTTCCTAAAGCATATGCCATTGCAGGCTATAGGCATCAAAGTAATTCAACACAGCAAGAACAATCTAAGAGGAACCACAGCCATACAAGCTAACTACTCAGTTTTGTTTTTCTCAGTCCAACTTTATTGAGATATAATCTATATATATAAAGCCAAGTGACTGGAATGACCAGAACACACGGTTGCAATGTCGCGCACTGCGGCCAGCCAACCGGGCCGATAGGGGCAGGGCCAGCCAGAAAACCTCCTGTGGCCCTCCTCCCAGCTGGCCCTGATCGGCCCCAATCAGGGCAGGCCAGCCTGACCCCACCCATGTATGAATTCATTCACTGGGCCTCTAGTTCATAAGTAAAATTGTAATATATTTGAAGTGTACAATATGATGATTCGATAAACATATACATTGGGAAGGGATTTCCACAGTTAAGTTAATTAACACATCCATCACCTCATTAATTGCTCTTTTTTTCCCTTTTATGAGAATGCTTTAAGATTTACTATTTTAGTAAATTTCAGTTATATCATACAGTGTTATTTACTATAGTCATTATGCTATGCATTAGATCCTCGGAATTTATTCACCTTATCATTCAAAGTTTGTACCCATTTAATAATTTCCCTATCCCTGACCCCTTAGCCCCTAGCCACTGTCATTCTACTCAATGAGCTCTACTTTTTTTTTAGATTCCATATACAAGTGAAAACCAGTATTGTCTTTCTCTGTCTAGCTTATTTCAGTTAGCATAATGCCCTCCAGGTTCATCTGTGCTACTGCAAAACACAGGATTTCCTTTTTTTAAAAGCTAAGTAATATTATATTAACAAACATATCTTTATGTATATTTATTTATCCATGTATCCATCAATAGACACTGAGATTGTTTCTCTATCTTGGCTATTGGGAATAATGCTGCAATGAACATAGGAATACAGCATCCTATACTTATCTGCAAAAATGTATATGCAGATAACTTTTTGAGAAAGTGACTTTATTTCCTTTGGAAACAAATCCATAATTGCTGGATCATATAGTAGTTCTATTTTTAATTTATTAAGGAACTTTTGTATTGTTTCCATAGTGCCTGTACCAGTTTACATTCACACCAAGAGTCCCCTTATCTCCACAACCTCACCAGCATTACCAGCATTTAGCTCTTAATATTTTGATAATAGATTTTCTAACAGGCAGGAAGTGTTACCTCATTGTGGTTTTGATTTGCATTTGCCTGATTATTAGTGACTAGAGGCCTGATACATGGAATTCGTGTAAGGGGCTCAGTCCTTGCAGCCGAGGCTTCCTCTGGATGGTCATCTGCAAGGACGTCCGGAAGGCCGTTCGGCTTTCCAGTCTAATTAGCATATTATGCTTTTATTATTATAGATTATTATAGATGTTGAGTACCTTTTTATTTACCTGTTGGATGTTAGCATGCCCTCTTTTGAGAAATATATATTCAGGTCCTTTGACCATTTTTAATTGTTTTTTTTCTATTAAATTGTAGGATTATATATTTTCAATATTAACCCCTTATCCAATATGTGGTCTGAAAATATTTTCTGCCATTCCCGAGGTTTCCTTTTCATTTTATTAATGGCTTCCTTTGCTATTCAGAAATTTTTAATTTGATTTTGATAAGTTGCTACTTGTTTATTTTTTTTTATTGCCGTTGCTTTTTAGTCAAATACAAAAACTTATTGCCAAGACCAATTGCAAGGTGCTTACTCCTTATGCTTTCTTTTGGGGATTTCATGGTTTCATGTCTATAATTGACAATTTAATATATTTTGAGTTGATTTTATTAATGATGAAGAAAAAAGCCCAGTTTCTTTTATTTTGTGCATATGGCTATACAGTTTTCCCCATGCCCTTTATTGAAGAGACTATCCTTTCTGCATTGTGTATTCTTGACACCTTTGTCAAAACTTTATTGACCATGAATGAGTGGGTTTATTTCCTGACTTTCTATTCTAATTCATTGATCTATGTGTTTGTTTTTATACCAATTGCATACTGTTTTGATTACTATCCCTTTGTAATATAGTTTAAAAGCAGTATGAAGCTTCCAGCTTTGCTTTTCTTGCTCAAGGTTGTTTTGATTATTCATGGTCTATACACATTTTTAAGGATTTAGCTCAAATAAATTGCAAAATGTACAGTATTAAGACACTTCCAGGGGTAAAAATGCTTGTAATAAAACCTTTGAGAAACACTTCATGGTAAGCCCTTCATGTTTTATCCATAATCATTAATATATTTATAGGTCTCAAAAATAATTATAGAATTTTTATTCATAATTTAGACTTCTACAAACTCATTCGATTCTAGAATTCTTTTTTTTTCTTTCATAATAGCTAATAACATCCATGAAACTAGTATTGCCAGATACTAGCGACTAACCATAGAAACATGGATGGACTTCAGGTCATATCTAGGTATTTATTAAGCATAAAATCGGATTTTGATCAAGAACCTCAAATTTAAGGTTGTACAGAACTTTGGGGTGTATTAGTACATGTGATTCAACTATAAGCCTTATGGAAGATCTATCAAGCATGAATATTTGTTTTCATCCAATCGTAAGAGTGGTAATATAATTAGTAAGCAAATTTACCATTTGTTGCCTGGAGCCCAGGGAGTTTTAGGCCTTTGACTACTTGACAATCTGTCTTTAATTTCATATAACACTTTAGCTAACATTTTCTTATTTAGATAAAAGAAATAATTATACAGGAAAGTATAACCATCCTGTAATAATTATACAGGAAAGTTTTAACCATCACGTAAACCAATATACGTGAAAAAATGGAATGTTAACCAATTTTAAAAGACTGTCATTATTTACATTAACTGAAAATAATAGTTAAATTGAGGACACAATTGTAGTATAGCATTCTGAAAGGGATGGTCTATTTTCAGAATCTTCTATGTTAAAAAAGGAATGGTTTTAGGCACCAGCTTGTCGCCTAGTCTATTGGCAGCTGTGGTGACATGGTCTTGTAGGGCACTGGCCTCCTAGCATCTTACTCCAGTTAGGTTCATGTGGGTGGTGAGCACTATTGAATAAAGCCCATCACACTTTTATTTCTGCAGGAAGCAGCCATCAAGAAATGGAAAACCAACTGCTTTTAAAAGAGTGTTTTTACAGATATCTGTTCAACTCAGATAGATTCATATCAAAGTAGTCAGGACCAAAAATCAATTTTTTGCAACACTGATTTCAAAATGTCACTTGTGGTAGAGTAATAACTCGTTAAAGTTGGTTAAGAAAATATGTATGTCTTGTTAGTGTCAACCTAAAGGTTGTCCCTTATAACTTATATTAATATTTCTACGTAAGGAATAAATAGTACTGGCTAACAATGCAATTGCCATCTCAGGGAACATCATCAATATTTCCTTTAGGAATAAAGGAGGTTATATAAGGCTTTGGGTTTTACCTTTGTTTTAAATTATTTGTTCTGTTTTGTGGGAGAAATTTAATATATTAGGTAAGGACATAGTAGAGCCAATTTATTTTGCACCATAATATTTTTAAATGTTTTATTTTAATTTGGTTTTGTATTCATTTATGACTTAAACTATGATATCATTTGACATTATTAAAAATGGAGCATTTTCTATAGGTAATCTCTACATTTTGACAAAAAGATTAGTACTTTTGTGATACGAAAGGATGAGAGAGTGGCTATTTTTAGTCATTTAATTAAGGAAGTATATAAACATCTTTTATGATCCAACCACTATATGACTGGAGATATGGTAACGAAGAAAACAGGCACAGTTTAAGCCTTCAAGAAGAAGGCTGCATTAGAGGAGAGGGACATTAAGCAAATGATTTACAAAAATCAAATCTATTATTTTAAATATACATAGGACTTTAGAGAAATACTTGGTTGGAAACAGTTTAGAAATTACTGATACTGTGTACTTTCTGGGCACTGCATTTTATGTTATTAGGCCTGCAATTCTGACTTAGGTCTGTGGGCATTAGTGGTCAACATGGAGGAGAAAGGGTATGAGTGCAAGAAAGAACCCATGGGGATGTTCTCTAATGAGACAGGTTAGAACACAGCAGGGGGAATGTATCAGCTAAGCACCCTGTTCCTTTGTATGGGAAGTGTGTACTGAGAACACTTCCTCTAATTCTGTTAGCATGGGTTGAGAATTTACATTGTACCAGAAACTCAGTAATTTGACACAGACTTAAAGACACCACCCTTCTTAGAACTTGCTTTGACAGTGACATAAGTCAAGGAATCATAGGATTATAATATACTATTATAAAAAGTAATGCTAAATCACAACTATAATTTACTGTTAGGAGAAAGAACAGTAGTTAAGAATAATAAATAAAACATTTAAAGAGAAGTGGCTAAAATGATGAAATTTAACAAGTGAAGATGGTGTTGAGGGTAGAGGATCATAAAATATGAAAGCAAAGGTAGGAAGACGAGATACTCTATAGTCTTTCTAAGGATGGGCTAATAATTTTTGGAGCTACATAATAAAATAAAGAGATTGGGGAAATTAATAAGGATTAGCTAAAAAATACAGGCTGTGCCCCCAAAAATGTATACACACTTAGAATAATTATAAGGACAGCATAATACATTTCATTTTCAAAATGTAATAGAATCTACAGACATTGTGTGTATACATTTTTTGGGATACCCTGTAGATGGCACAAAGTAAATCGGCCTGTAAATTTATTACAAACAGGGATGGCCAAAGATGCCCAGAGAAATGGACTTTGGAGCTACTTATGAATTTAGTACAAAGGAAAGGCTTTTTAAGGAAACTCTGCAGCTAATGCTTAGAGTTCTGTTTCTCATATATGACTGTACATTAGTTTTACGCACTGCCTCCTGCACCAGAACTGTATGAGAACTTATAGACAATGCAGATGTCCTGGGTTACCATCAGACATAGAAGGAAGTGTTAAAGTGGGACTATTTCCCTTTCTGCGGCCCCAAATGATTCTGCAGCGCACTAAAATTTGAGAATAATTGGATGAAATGCTGTGCAATTCCCTTCCAGTCCATTTCATATAATCTGCATACATAGATGCATACATACGTACATATACATCAAAGAAAGAAATTAGAAGTGCATTTTCCAATACAATTTAGTTCTGTTATTAATTTAATCATTCCTGCATTGGTAAGTATTAACTGTTTTTTGGCTAATTTGTACTATTAAAAATAATGCTGCATTGAATATTCTTAAGTGTGAATCTTTGAGAATGCACATAATTCTGAAAGGTGGGAGTTGAAAATTTGTTATTAATTCTGGTGTTATTAAGTTGTGGTTGTTATATTTCATTATATTATTAAAATGGTCATTATTTTTTATAAATGTGCACACATGGCTACTAAGGGAACATAACCCAGTTATAAAATATTTGCTCACATTGATTTTCAAATGGAAAATGGGTAATAATGTGAGTCTTTAGCATCATAAAATAAACTGAAAACTGACATTCAAATTATAAAGTAAACAATAAATACTAATATGTCTTGGTGATGGCTCCAAATCCAAATAAAATGCACTGAGTATAAGTAAATATTAGGAGCATGAAGGTCACTATGCATTGCAGAGCTTAGCTTTGTGGAGGATAATGTCACTATCAAATTCTATAAGAATTCACAAAATTTATGGAAATACATAAAATACTTCTTATTCAACCAGTATTTATAAAAAATGTCTGTGTTTCTATATGAGGGCAAAATTTTATATGGGTAAAAAATGGTTCTGACTCAGTCTGGTTAGAGTCTGAGATGTTAGGATTTGGAATTGAACATCTGAGATTCTAGCTTTTACTGTCCAAGATGACTCAGGCGAAGTTCATGTGTTCAAGTAGTTTAGAGTTTTAGTGAAAATATATTCTTCCTTTAGAATATCAGTCTATGAGACAAGTAATAAATTTGGAGACTATAATAGTATTTACATTGGATTAGCAACTTAAAAAAATAATTTTGATAAATGAAAAACATTAAAGCACTTTACTCAAAAGCCATGATTTAAGGACAAAAATGTTATTTTACAACCAAAACTAATAAATAATTCAGCTAAAACAAATCAGTTTTGATTGACTTGTTGCCTTAATTTAGTGTAAAGCACATATACCCAAAAAGGTTTTTAAATATTACCTTGTGCCTTGATTTGGGTAGAGCAAAGAGAACTCTGTAGTCCAAAATAGCTTTCCCCGCCTTGACTGCGTGCTGGAAAATATAGATACTATTTCTTCATGATGTGTTACTTGGGAATACTCAGACCCTACTCCTGGATGGAATGGAATAGTTCACCTTCCTACTACATATCATTTTCACTTATTGCCAGTATAAGAGGAATCCAAATATATTGTGTCTAGTTTTCCCTCTACTCAACTCCTTGATAGTAGTACTACAAGGCTGAATTCAGATGTCAGAGCTTCCTTCCACCGTGGTTTTCCAAGTTGTTAGCCTTAGAACTAACTCCTTTAGATTGTTGCACAATAGCGAGAACCCAAAGACCAAAGAGGCTAGGAAATGGCGTGCGGGTCGAATGCAACAGTCTCTCGTTTTGTAAATGGCAATGACATACTATTTTTGAGTATGGCTGTTTTCTCAGCATAAAGGCTCAGAACTAATGGTCATGCACTCTTTGGGAAACCACCTTACATTCGTGAGAAAATGAGAGTGGAAAAAACAAATAACAGCTTGGTATTATGATGTAAATAGGTTAACCTCCTGTGAGACCTTGAATGTGGATGAGGAGCACTAGGGGTCCACAGACCCTGCATTGAAATGGCTGGAATAGTAGATGCTCAATACATATTTGAATGAATAAAAAATAACAATGAAAGGGAACATTTTCATAGTGATTTATACTTTACAAAGGACTTTTATATTCATTTCTTTTTTAAGGATGTTTAAGGAGGCAGAAGTGTCAAATAAAAGGGTTTTGACATAGGATATATGAGAACATGTTTGAGATCTGAGGAGAAAGAAGGTTCCATAGACCAGTGAACAGGATTAAGGACATATAACAAAGAGAAAGGATTAAAGTGGACCATATAAAGTCACTTACTTACATACTTAGCTGAATGTTTGCTATAATGCAGAGAGTAGTACAATTCAGTCAAGGAAATGTGATATAATAATGTAATATTGAATAGTTGAATAGCAGAGGATTCTTTAAAATAGAGAAGCACATATCTTCAAAAGAAAATTTTCAAAAGAGGTTGCTTGAGGAAATTTTACAATGGAAGACATACTGCCTTCAAAAAGTTAGAAGAAAAGATTGTTAGTGTTTGATTCTGTATTTACTTTCCGTGTATCTGTACCCCTTAGGTAAAAAAATAATAATTAAATATTTAAAATGTATTGTCTGAACTTCTGTGTAACAAAAACTAAAATTAGACATTTTTAAGAAGAAATTTAAATTTTTAGGGGAGAATCGGAAAAAAAAATGTCAAAGAACATTTGCAACACCACTTTTATACTGTGAAGGTAACTTAAGAACTCTAGTATACCAAAATGCCACTACTGTGCCTTTTGTATACTTTATTTGGTCAAAAAAAGTATGTAGTAGTTGTATTTGAACTGGGATCTAGTTATTCATGTAATTGCTCTCAAATGCACTCTCTGCTGTAAATTAACTACAATGTACTTGTGGTTGTTAAACAATACATGATTTATGTTTGAGTCACATATATTAATTAGAGTTTTTATTTAAACTGTTGTTGAGGAATAGTTTCCTTTATGTATATTGCTTAACTATACACTTTGTTCCTAGGAAGATATCTAAATGCTGCATGGTATTTAACCATTGAACTGAAAGAATATTTAAAAGAAAAATTGAGATCAGCAGTTACGAGTCTAAACCCATCTAGATACAATTTATTCTCTTATATTATTGAAAACAAACAGAAACTTCAGGAAGCCATGGTGTTTTACCTCTTTCAAAATATTTACACTATTTGCACAGCAGGATGAGAAAGTAATCCCTGTGGTGAGATTAAGGAAAACATTTATTTTTCTGTTAGATAAACAAATGTGTGACTGCGTATTATACATCATAGCTTTTAATTGAGAGACATGAAAATTGAATATCTCTACCATGTGTAACAGGTGAATTATGATGTGATATTTATAAATATTTTAGTACTTACCATTTACCAGATGGAAGTAATGTGTGGTTTTGCAAGTGTGAAACGTCTTTTTCATGTTAATAGTCTATACTTGTAATTTATTATTTAAAATATGCATGCAAGTTCTCTGCACTGCACATAGTATTTTAAGCTTTTAGGAAATCAAACAATCCTAACCATGATAAAAATCAAGATGTGTGTTAAAATTTACTTAACCAATGAGTAGTAAATTGAAAGCTTTATATCAACCTGTGCTATACATTGAGATGAAAAGGCTGAACAAACTTCCCATGTGCACTTTCACTCATCACCTGTAACCTTTTAAGGTGATATTCCCACGTGCAGGAAATGACAGTAAAGTCCATGTTGTACTAGACATTTATTCTCAAACATTAAAACGTTGTTGCCTAGTTCCAGGTGGAAAATGAGTATAATTCTTCTTCTGCATTTTATAATCCAGAAGAAATACTCGCTAGAGACCTCAGCGTCTGTTGCAGGAGCAGCTCGTGCCCTACTCCCCATTTTTTTTTTTGTAGGCTCTTTTCTCCCAGACTCCTATCATTCTATCACCTCCATCATCACCCTTCTAAAATAATATGGATTTGTTTAAAGCTGCTCTAGTCTGGGCTTGTTGTGAGGTCTATATTTACCAGACCCCAACAATAGAAATAGTGTCGCTGTTTCCTTTTCTCCTGATTGGCTCCATGGCTTAGCTTGATGGGCTCCCTGCCCATCAATTGGTGTGTTTAGGTATGCTGTGCAGTCAAATTGCAGGCCTTTCAAGCATGCATGTGTAATTCCAGCATTTCCTGACACCTGCCTGAAGCTGTTCTGTGCTTTCAATCATTTTAATGAGGTATCTTTGTTTGATTTACAAATTTGGTAAACTCGACTTGGTGTTTGCAGTTCAGTTTTTATTGCACTGTGTGTGTTTTGAGAGTCCTTGATGCTGGAGAAGAAGAAAGAAACTTCATCGTTCTCCTCCTACTATATTGGCAGACAGAGCAGGAAAGGAGATAAAGCAGAATTAGAAAGGACTTTTGGGTATCAAACAAGATTAAAAGGTTTCGAGTCTCTTAGGATAGAATATTGATCATAGCAAGGAATACAACTACCACAAACACACTGCTTTGAGACAAAATAACATTGTTTTTTTTCTATTGTTAACATGATTATGGTTAAATCTGAGACTCAAGAAAGTAATCTCCTAGCATTTGAATTCATTTGAAGCCCTACATGAGATTTTACAGCTTTATGATGTCCCAGGGAAACATATATCTTTGAGCAATGGGATGGAATTAAAGTGCTATGAACACTTGCAAGAGAGGCTAAATTAAAGGTACAAAATTTAAAAGGATATATTATTTCATACATATATTGCTGGCATCCACTTTATAAATGGGAATTAGATTTGTAGTTGAGAAAAATCCTTAGGTAGCTGTGATTTACATTTCTCTAATAGTTGCTACAGTTTTGTATTTCTCTTAATGCATTGAAATTTGTTTATTCCACTTTCTGATGGAATAAAATGAAAATGTTACTGACAGGAATACAGTGATGAAAATGTTACCAACAGAAATATAGGAATGGCATAATTAGGTAGCTCAGTATCTTCTCAAGCTTTAATAGTAGAGAGTGTAAAGTATTTGGAATTAATAGCTTCTGTCCCTTTTATAGGTGGCTACATGCCCAACACAGAAGAATTGCAGAAATAGGTTGTGAATATTAATTTACTATTAGATTCTGTTATTCTTAGCATTAGTTCCAGAGGAGATCTGTGTGGAGGGATGCTGTGGAAATGCGGGGTAGGTCAGTCAGGTATAATGAAAGAACAATGATTTAAAATCAGGACACTCAGTTTCTCATTTCATTTTAATTCTTAATAAAGGCAATGAGTTTTTTTCAAAGTCATTGGTTTTTGTGGTATCAATCCATTTTAATATGTGAAAATAATGAATTCCTTATCTTCTGTATGGATACAAATGATTTCCATATATATATATATATATATATATATATATATATATATATATATATATATATATAGTGTTTTCAGATTTTACTATGGAAATATTACTCTAGGTGCCTGTGAAAAATTCAGAGTCTCAGCTGCAGTTCCAGAGACCCTGACTCAGTTAGACATGGGCTTGCCCTTCTCATTTGTACTCCATGGTGGTGTGATGCCAGTGGACTTTGGGCGCTTGGCTAAACCCTCAATTCTCCCCAAATTCCAGTTGGAACAGTCTTTTTGAAAGCCGGTGACTTCAATGACTACTTCCTAATAGGTACCAGAAGGAAAAATGTTATTTTGAGAGATACTATTTAGAAACATATAATTATTTTTCTTATGGGCTTTCTGTGCGCTAAAAGCCTTCAGGGAGCAACTCCTTCACTGAGTATGGCTATCCTTCCTTATTTTATTCTACAAAGCAAAATCATTCGTACTAAAGCCATGCGCACCCTTACAAGTAATACTGCTTCAAGTAAAAATCAAAGGAATTGTTCAATGAAATATTCAAATATCTCTCACTCCTATGGTAACATTCCTATATTTGCAAAACAATAAAAGTAATGCTTTTGCTTCTCTTGGCACCCTGCTTCTCCATATGGGGATCATAACAGGGTCATATCTACTTGCTGAAGGGCCTTAGATTCAGTTCTTCATATCCAACCCGCATGGGAAATGAACATTGAAACCTCAAACAACTTGTCCTCCCATTGATCCTGCTGTCAAGGTCTGCTCTTATCGAATCAAGTAGAATTAGGCTCTGGTTGGTTTATATGGGTTGACCAATGGGCAATTTGTAATCTTCCTAGCAACTCCTCATTAATCTAGGTAGAACTTAATTACTTTTCCCACATAATGGGACAAGTTAATTGCTAAATTCAGCTTCCAATGGAACTGTCAGTAAAGCTGGCAGAATTAAAGCCTATGGAAGTTTTCCTATCAGAAATGCACTCACCTGTTTCTCAACATATATAAACATACACATTTTTAATATTACCAAATATGTAGCTTTTTTCAACAGGCACCCTATATTTTTCAGAAACAATGAAATAGCTAGCCCTGGCCAGGTAGTTCAGTTGGTTAGAGCATCGTCCTAATACGCCAAGCTTGCAGGTTTGATCTCCAGTCAGGACACATGCAAGAATCAACCAATGAATTCATAAATAAGTGGAACAACAAATTCTCTCTCTCTCTCTCTCTCTCTCTCTCTCTCTCTCTCTCTCTCTCTCTCTTCTCTCTCTCTCCTCTCTCAAATTAATAAATAAAATATTAAAAGAAAGAAAGAAATGATGATTACCCTGGCTAATCCTCAGTGGTTAGAGCATCATCCCAAATACCAAATGGTAATGGGTTCTATTACTGATTCTCATTCAAGGGGACATACCTGGGTTGCAGGATCTGTCCCTGGCCCTGGTTGGGGTCAGTGAAGGAGGCAACCAATCCTCTTTCTCTCTCACATTAATGTTTCTATCTCTCTCTCTCTCCCTTTCTCCTCCTCCTGCCCTCCCTTCCACTCTCTCTAAAAATCAATAGAAACAAATAATCCTCAGGTGAGGATTAACAAAACAACAACAACAAAGTAAATAATGAGCTAGCTGATGACCTATGTTATTTTTCCACAGCTATAATTTTACATATGCAGACGTAAGGGCTAGGGGCATATTTGAGGAACTATTTCTTTCAATGTGCTGCTGATATTATTCGATTGTTTAATTTCCAGAGCACAGGACTCATTGTTCCCTACTCTATATTATAACTATTTAAGTATTAATCAATATCAGTTTAGCTACATAAAGGCATAATGTCCCCCAGATGCATTCTTTTCCATATAAACAGGTGCAGCAATAGAAGTGAGCTGCATTCAGATGCCTGATTTCCAAAGATTTTCTGTATGGCAGTGTAGGTCAAGTGAAGCCAGCAAGGCTATTGCCCAAGGGGAAACATCTGTATTTTTCATTTTCCTACCTTATCACTTATATCATATGGCATTCAAATATATATATATGTATATATATGTATATATATGTATATATATATATATATGTATATATATGTATATATGTATATATATATATGGCTTTAAAATTCCCCTTTACCAATGTGGACAGCTGTGATTTTTTCTCTTGAGGGGATTCGTACGAATGTCCTCTTTAATTTTATTTTCTTTTTATTGTCTTTCCTTCATATAAGCTAAGGACTGTGAAGAAAAAGTCAAAGTGCAAGTAAGCAGGGATGCAGTAAAGTGAATAGATTTTCTTAGCTGCCATTAATGAGATGCTTCTGGGGAAGTTACTACCAAATAGCAGTGTTTGCAACTTTGCAGAACTATTAGGAAAAAGCCAGGGTCATCTAGCTAAATACCGTGGTCGGATTTTAAGAAGGGTCCATCATGTTATGCTTGTAAACTCATTATAATGAGGTAGCAGGGGCTCTCTCCAGGGATTATTAAAAACGTGCTTTAGGGATATGGCCCCATTCTACAAAAGCTCTAACCTGGCGTGCCCACAAGTTGTTGTTGTTGTTGTTGTTTTTAATTTTACTTAAAAGGACTTGTGGTACTTGTGATCATGAAAAATTTGAAGTGTGCTGATTACAAAGAAAAGGTAGTAAACCTGCAATTTTTGTGGTTAAAATATAAGAGTCCAATAGCCAAGGAAGCAGCTACACCCAGTATAGTAATTATATCATTTGTATTAATAAATAATATTTCATGGATGCTGATCTCAAATGTATGTTGTATGTGAGGAAATCTCATATGCTTAATGACAAGGGAAAGTTGATGCACTCATGTTAGCCTTAATATAGAGTTGTTACTAAAATTTGGGACGATGATGTAATAAAACAACAATAGTTTGCTCTTAAATCTGTGCATCTGATAATAGCTTTATGCCAGTTGTTCTTGAACTAGTCCCATTAAAGCCCTTGAGGTGTATTTACGTTAAGTACTATTTTTTTGTAATTGGTTTTGTAGGATTTTCTTAAAACCTTCACCAATTTATGGGGATCTGCCTTGATTATGAATAGAAGGGTGGGGTAATCTAGGCCAAATTGTAGATCACCTTAGAGATAACAGACATGGGAGCAGGTGCGGAAGGTACTATCTTCTGTGCTGAGCCAGAAGAGCCATCTAGAAGCACATGTGATCTAGAGGCAAAGAGCAAACTGAAACCAAGGCCTGGAGTCAGCAGACTACATTGGAGAGCCAACATCAAGAATCAGGGGCAATAAGAGATCTGGTAGAGAAACTCTTAGGCACCAGCTTTTTACCCACCATTACTCTAACAGCATCCCTGCAAATGCTAATGCATTAAAAAAGGGAAATAATATCTTTGATAATATTATGAAAATAGTTTTGACCTCATGGGCCTCCTGGGTCCTCATTCCGTACTTTGAAAGCCACTGGTTTAAAAGCACTTTGATTGCTTTGAAAATGCCCTGTTTTAAACCTCTTTTTATTCCATTGATTTTTGTTGTTTTTCTTGCTCATTTTCATGTAGAAAAAAAGTAGCAGTAGTTTTTCCTGTCTCTACTTCTCTACTTTCCTGAGATATAGCATCAAGTTGTAAGTTGCTCCGTCATCCAGCAAATATTTATTAAGGGTTTACTATTTCCCAGGCATTTTTAAAAAGAAACTATACAATCCCTCTTTGTAAACATGACATGAGAGTAGGAATTCTCTTGAACATGTAGAAAGAGAGCCAGGAAAAAATCTGGTAAGCATATTGTCCTGCTCTCTGCTCTCTGCCTCTCCTCACTGCCTCTTCCCCCTCTCCTTTTTATAATCCCTATCAATGCATTGACTATCAGGTTCACATTTGGCAGCATCCACCCAAGTGAAAGGCAATTTCATTGCTGCAAGAGTTTGTATTTCTTTAAAGCTAATCCTTTTTGCAGTTATCCTAGCTTTACTTACATTCTTTCAACAAATTTGCTCTATCTCTTTGCTTTCAATGTATGTTTGGATCGCATATATAAGCTTTGCTCTAGCATGTAGGAATTTAAAAAAATGACTTTTTACTCTGTTATTTTGCTACATAGTTACAACTTGGGCAATCTTTTCCATTTTGTGGAACCTTCTGAACCTTGATCTATTCTTCTACCTAGCATTCCATTTCTACTTCCCAACCCCAGAACTATTTATGTTGTGTATGTCCTTTTAAGTCACTAGAGAAATCCATCTCTTCTTTGAGCTTCAAATTCATCTTCTCTTAATATCTACTTACAATTATTGAGGCATAGCCACCTCCTTCAGCAACCCAGCCCTCATTTTCTGGGGGGATGCCTCCAGTGTTCTTCTTTCCTTAAATTTGTTTCTGATTTTGTTTTTGGTTACACACCAGACCTCCTTCTCTGGTTTATATTAGTACAACCTTGGACTCCTAAGCCCCTGTTTTTTCCCTAACCCACCTCCATCTCACTCTTCATCCTATACTCATAATTCTCCCATGTGGACAGATGAGGTGAAATGAATTCTATACTCACCCATCTGGCTTAGGTGGTCCTCCAGTATAAAATATGTCACTCAGCTATCCACACAAAATACTTGAAATAAAGATAACTAGACTTATTGTGTGCTTTATTGCATGAGTTCAGTCATCACCATAACCCACTGTTGCCATTCCTATTGACAGATGAAACTGAGTCACAGATTGTTTCCTGTGTTCCCAGTGATGAGGCCTGAATCCAAAGCAGAACAATTGTCTTCAGTGCCAACACTCTTTAGTACACAATGCCACTTCTCACCAATCATCTGAAAGATGGTCATGGTCTCTTTTTCAACATTTCAAATATTAAGACATCACCTTCCCATTTTCTCTTATTTTTATCCTACCTTTTCTGTCATTTGCCAACCCATAGCCATTTTAGGGAATGAATTAGTTTGCTAAGTGCACGTAAACTCTTACTGCTTCTCTCAGAGCTGAGATTTCAGCCACCGTCAGGGTCTCAAATAGACAATCTCTTTCTTTTCTAATGCTGCTGCTGCTTCCCATGGAGCCGTGCCTGAATCTTTGCTGAAACATCTGGTAGACACAACCAGGTCAAATGCTGCTGCAAAACCTTAACCCGCAGCTCTTCTGTCCCGGCATTTCCCCATGGCTCTGCCAGTCATGTGTGCTTTTAGAATGGCAGATCTCTCTCGCAGTCAGTCCTCCACGCCACACTTCAGTAGCTGCTGCATAATTTAGGTCACACCCTCCCATCTCTCTGTTACTGTCCTTCTCTTCCTTTCCTTTCCTTTCTAATCCTCCTAAGTTGCATTTTGAACCTTTGAATAATAAAACTGCAAATGCCTGTTTAAAGTGATCTCTGTGATTCTATTACAGTTTTATTTTTCTAAACATAGCAATACTGATAAGTTTATTTCTATAAACTTTAAACTAACATATGCTATACCCTATATTTAGCCCACTGTTAAAAATCAGAGTGATTTCCAAAGGAATGTTTGTTTTGTGGAATGAAAACAAATAAAATGCTCTCTGTTTTGTAATAGAGGCCAGTCAAATGGTAAATGAAGAACAGTATTCTAATTATTTCCTTTTTTAAATTAAAATTTATGAATATCACTTATAAAAATTACCTATTGATTTCTACCTGTTGAACACTACTAGCTTTATGTGCATGAGTGCATTCAGTGCATGTATGAAAAATATATGTCTTTAGGGAGGATCATATTGACCATATCAATGGTCATAGGACAAGATAAATAAATCAAATCTTAATCATTTTCTATTTATCTTACTAGATTTTACTAGCATCTTTCCTCTTGGAACAATTTACCTATATGCTGCTTCTGGATGGTGGAAATAAGGGTATGCATCTTTTCCTAATTCGGTATTTATTGATGAAACATAAATAGCTGGGATCAGCCTTGGTGGAAGTATTTACATCACATAATTAAACAAACACTTCAAATCAGGATTGTGTTTTATCTACTTAAATGGCTTTCCACTGTATTTTCCATTTTTGAATGGATTTTGGTGATAAAGCAACTTTAATTAGATTTCTGTTAAAATGGTAGAAACCATTTAACTACACAATATATGTTTGATCAGCAGATGGACCAGCATGCTAAGATGCAGACCTGTGGGGTAGGGCATGTGTTTAAAACAACAAATGCTAATGTATAGTTTAAGAAGTGACCATGGGCAGAACTGATGAGAAGACTAATTTAAAATATAAACGTAAGTCTGATGGTGGTTTATATTGAAATCATAAGATTGAAAAGGTAGGCCCTACTAAAAATAGAACAAACGGGCAAACAAACAAAAAAACAACAAGAAAAAAATGTCAGTGAAATGCCATCTGGTATTAAAGCATTTAATTATTACGAGCTTCATTATGTCTCTCCCCCCAGAAAAGAAAATGTATATGTTGAAGTCTTAATGCTCAATACTTCACAATATGGCAGTCACACATCTCTTAGCTATGGGAACATATTCTGAGAAATGGGTTTATTTCATCATTGTGGGAACATGATAGGGTATACTTACCCAAACCTAGATGATACAACCTATCAGACACCTAGGCTACATGGAATACCATTTTTGTACATGCAGCCCGTCATTGACGGAAATGTCATTATTCAGTGCCTGAATGTATTTGTAAATAGAGCCTTTAAAGAGCTGATTATGTTTAAATGAAGCTGTTAGGGTGAGCCTTAATTCAGTCTGACTAGAGAGAACATTTAGACACTCAGACACCAGGAGTGTGCATACACAGAAGAAAAACCATGTGAGGATACATTGAGAAGGTGGCCATTTCCAAGCCAGCAAGGGAGGTTTCAGAAGACACCAAACATGCTTACACATTGATCTTACACTTCAGTCTCCAGAATGCTGCAAAAAGTTCTCTAGTGTAAGCAGCCCAGTGTACCACTTTCTTCTGGCAGCCATAGGAAAGAAATACACTAGCGCTAGCTTCCCAAGGTAGTAAGAATTGTAAGAATCTTCTCTACCTCCACCATGCCACTCGCCCCAGGCATTGAGTTGATACTTGTATTGGAAATCAACAAAGAGGGAAAGGAGGTGTTTCTGACTTTGTGTAAGGATGTGCTATCAAGCCTGAAAACATTCTGAGGACTACAATTTCCTTGTCAAATGTCAGACACCAGAAGGTACGTCTTTCTTTAATAACTGCCTCCATGTGCCTGGGCCTGTTCTCCCCCTGGGAGATATGGAGTTCACTCTGACTTGGGGGATTGTAACATTTGGAGCAGAATTCTGCCTGGATGGCACTGTATTTCCAAAGGAGGAAAGTTGAGACTATGTGGTGAGGGAGTGAGGGAGGAGCAATTTTCAACAGCAGGAAGAAATGTAGGTTGGCTAAAATGTAGAGAAAAAAGTTCCTGTAACAAAATAAGTAATTTCCATAATTCAAGTGGTTGTGGCTTTTCTGGTGTCTGGTGGCCTCTTGTCTACTCTTCACGTTTTCAGCTTCTAGCTACTCCACCACTCTCATTTTCCTGCCCCTTGAGCTACATCTTTCTCCACCTGTAACTTTCTTCCCTTTCTCACAGTTTAATAAGCAATCTGCAGTTCAGTCTACAGGGGACTTCTATTTGCTTTAATATTACTTTATTTCCTATTAAACCATACATAATTTAGCTTCTAATATGAGGCCAGCTGATGCTTTCAGTGGAGTAAAGAATCAAGACGTTCAGATACCTACTTACTTTAATATTCACCTTTTACAACAATTTGTACTTTTTTACTGGATTCATGGTTATGTTTTTTAATGACTGAGATTTCCAGAAATGTTTGGCAAAGCAAATAAAATAAGGATTATACTATTTTTAATATATTTCTATTTGAGAAAAAAATGAACCACATGATATGCCAATATAGAAGCAATTATACTTATAGCTGTCAAAAAAATTTGTGCTTTTTAAAAAATGCATCATTTACATTTAAACAAATATTCAAACTGCAAGCTCACTATAAACTGTTAAACTATATAACTATTGAAAGATCTATAGTTTACAAGCATTAAGGAATCATTTATGTTTCTAGTAGTCTATATTTATTTGACTTGTGTATTAGCTAAAATAGACAATTATTTGAGTAAATCTATATAATGCACATTGGTGCTATTTATATATGCATTCATATACATAAAGGAAAACATTTTATAACCTATATTGTATTCTAAAATGATTATACATTTGAACAATATTCTTATACTAATATGCTTTAATTCAGAAATTTTATTGTTTGTAAAACTTTCTATTTGTAACATATTAACTTCTTGGTGATAGGCGTTTTTCACAAATGCTAACAACAGATTTAGGTAGTGATGCAGACAAGAGTCATTGATGTAGAGGAAGTTTTATTTGCAATGTTTATACATACATTTGCAAGATTCCACACATTAGAATTCAGCATTTTATAAACCCAGATTGTATCTGTATATCTTGTTCATCTCCCCCCCCCCCCTGTGTATTTCAGTATTTTTCTTCTGAGTAAGCTTGCCACTTTAGGGAAACCTCAAGAAAAGTGATTCTAAATTCTCCAATGACACAAACAGGTCAGTTATTTCATTACAATATAGCAGTCTACTGCAGAGGTCAGTTGCCTGTTGAAAAAGTTGAGATAGTCGCATTGAGACCTACAATAACTCAAGAGCAAATTACTCCTTTCAGATAATTGGGATGTGTACAAAATATCAGTTGACCTGTTAATTTCTTGAGTTCCAGAGAGTGGAGGAACTGAATTGTTTTTTGAAAATTCTTCATGCATTGACCTCGTTTTAGGCACCAATAGGAAGGCATTAAAAATATTTCATCTACTAACAGCTGTGCTACAGGTGTGTGCATGTATACTATACACATGAAAGTCATAGGTGGCAAAGGAGAGGCAGATGACAAGATAACTTAATAATTGTTGAGTTGGCTTTTAATGAATGCTGTTGACATATTTAAATTTGCAGAAAATTCACCAGTTGCCTCAATAGCAAATATATTCAATGATAATAGATCAGGTTTCATGATCTTTTAATACAATGTGATAGTAACTACAGTATATACTTATGGATTACTGGAAGACCTAAAATATTAGCAAACCAGCCCACAAAGTTTACATAAAATATTAGCAGTTCAAAAACACTTGCTCTTGAAAAATGTATGATTTTTTCCTATTGATAATCATCAAGAGAATAAATAAATATAACTTGATAATTTTCCATTACTGTTTCACCAGGAAAACATTTCCATTAATCAAATTGTAGTTACGAGTTATGATAGTTACAACTCATTCAAAATACATAGTAAACCAGTGAGAGAATTCAGTTTACATTTTATAATGGTTATTTAACTCTTACTTACCATTACAGACTTAGTTAGAATATCTATAGTCTGCAGTTTATAACACATACCATAGTCACAGTTTTAAATAGATTTTACTTCTATATAATATTTAAGTATCTAAAAATGTGACTAAGAGATAATTACTCAGGTAGTATTTAATAGTTAACAGGTGCACATCCAACACGGACATATCTATATTTTAGCCAATGAAAGAAAAGTTTTGTTCTGTAGCACTTAAAACATTTGTCAAAATTCTACAGTGAATCAGTAGTATAAGTAAAGCTAGGGCCAAGTTCAAAATTTCATGCTTCTCATTAGAGGTCATAGCAATAAATACAATGATCAGATGAATAGCTATTAAGAGAAGACCAAGGTGAGACCTGAAGTTTCTGCTTACAGAGAAAAGTGTGTGGAAAATTGTGTTGACTTTGTAACAGATGTGTATGTGTGTGTAGATGTATAAGAAAGAGATTTGTCTATAATAACATCACACGGAACAAAAATCACTTGTCTGTATCAGCAAAAATTTGGTCTATAATATTTAGGGACAAGAAATAACCTACTTTATTATTCATAAACAAATGAATATGGCTCCACTTATACTTGCCACAGATCAGTAGAAATTAGATCTCATGGAAATGTATGGGTTCTTTCCCTCAACTAGTGTAGGCAAAATTCTGTGGAGAGGTTTATCTGGTATGTGGTATGTGTGAAAAATGGGAAGGTTTTTAGTCCATCATTATTATTGTTGAGATGTGATTTCTCCGAAGTCCTTTGGCATTTTTAGGGTAGGAAACTCCTTTTATTTAGTGCCAAATATGGCCTTAGGAATCATACCCAAAGTCATGCCATTAATGTCTTCATACCCCTTTTCTACACACACACACACACACACACACTCCAATCAGCCATAATTCAAGAGGTCCTGCCCTACCCCTAATCTGCAGGTGCAAGTCTCCAGCTGCACTGTCCACTCCTGTTTACCTCCATGTAGGCCTCCTCATGGATTAGCACTTCCCTCTACCCTTGAGTAGGTCCGGTTACATCCAGTCCACTTACAGCAACAGCCTTTCATAATCACCGTAGACAACCCACAGAAGCCCACATGGCGGGACTCTGTAGTTCTTTCCTATACCAGAGATCACATGGAGTGTGATGGCCTTTACCATGCAGAGGAGCGAACCTTCCACACTGCCTGTGCGCCCCAAGCCTGAAAGGGTCCACATTTTGTACTTCTACGTACCATTCAAAGCATGTACTCAGCATCTGGCTTTCTTCCACTGTCCAGCTGCTGTCTCAGAATATAAAACTTTCTTAGGTTATAAAATTTTCCCCTAAGTCCAGGGGAAAATCCTTTTGCTTATGATCGCAACAATGACAATGAAGTCCACATTTTAAAAAAAATATTTTTATTGATTTTTTACAGAGAGGAAGGGACAGGGATAGAGAGTTAGAAACATCGATGAGAGAAGCATCGATCAGCTGCCTCCAAGGTACATGCAAACAAGGTACATGCCCTTGACCAGAATCAAACCTGGGACCCTTCAGTCCCCAGGCCGACACTGTATCCAGTGACCCAAACCAGCTAGGGCCACATTTTTATTTAAGTGAATTACCATTCCACATTAATAATAGTTGCCCGACAAAGTTTTTGTCTAATGTATTTTTATTTACAACTTTAGTTGGACACTCAATATTGCTTGAAATTTCTTTTCCTTATTTCTTAAAATCTTCTTTAAATTTCAATGATTAGTTATAATAAAAGTTGTCATTTTTTTCAAGTCACTTGTATTAATTTACACTAATCTCGGAAAGCTCTTACTTTCTTAACTTTTCTATTTTACCAGGAACGCTTCATCTTTACCTCCTTTTCTCAGCTACATACATGCTGCAGCCAGTTCAAGTCTTTCCTCCCCATCTGTGCTGCCTCCCGTATTCCCCTTCTGCCTCCTCCAGATACCTAAACAATGCATAATCTTTCTGTATCTTCATCTACATCAGTTTCTTCCTCCCAGATATGCTGAACTTTCTTCCCCTCTTAAAATAAAACAACCAAACCCTGGTGTGTGGAGCGGGTACTTTTCATCAAACAAAATCACATCTCAGTCTATTCAGTTAGATGTTCTTAAACTATCCGTGTCTCTCCTTCCGCCCATGTCTGCTTCAGTCTCTCACTTCTGAAAGTCTTTGGTAAGATTTCTTTATCATCAAATGCCAAGCCCCTTTCTCAGCCCTCATCCTAACTAAACTCCCGGCCACAGATGTCATCAGTTGTTAACCCTTCCATGGGTTTCTGCACCATGTCTGCCGTAGCTCCTCACAGCAAACTGCTGCAGCCACACTGCGGTATTCTGAAGCATGACGCTCTTTCACACTTCTTTACCTCTGCACATGCTCGTCCTTCTGCTTAGGACGTTCATGCTCTCATTTTATGCCTGGTGAATTCTTACACTTCCTTACACTTTCAGCTTCATTGTTAATTCTTTTGTGAGTCTCTCTTGTACCTTCCAATCATGAACCTATCAAGAAGAATCAATCATTGTATCTGTTCTCTGTAACTGTTCACACTTCATGATGCCAGTGTTTGCGATGTATTAAAATGTCTGTGCTTGGCCTCCTCCACCAGAATGTGAAAACCTCAGAAGGAGGGACAGATCTTGACATGTGGCATAGACTTTAGCATCACTAACCTTCAAGTTCCTTACCTGTGAAATGACTCTCACACAGTATTATAAGGACTTACATGTTTTAAGGTATACGGAGAGTGCCAAAGTGAACTATCAAATGAATGTCAAATAAATGAATGACTAAGGCAATGAAACTGACAAACATGGCTACATATGGACAATAAACACTTGATAAATTTCTGTGGACTAAATAGATGCAATAATGAACGAATAAGAGCTATTTTCTTTGTTTGAAAATTATTTCCTTCTATCTCCTATATTTACCTTCTTCAATATCATAAGAAGCTTAAATCCCTCCTTTCACTGTTAAAATAGTATTTATTTACTATTTATTCATTCCTATTATTATTTTCTAGCATACTTATTTGATATGATTTCTTCTCACAAAAATGTTAATTCTATGAAACAAATCACATGACTTCCTTTTTTTAAACCAGAGCCTATCCTCATTTACAGCAGCTCTTTATTAAACTTTTATATATTTAAATTTTTGCATAATATTATGAATCAGTTAAAAATGTTTAATGCTTATAACTCTCACCCTTTATACACATATACAATATTAACAGTGATTTAAACAACATATAGTACCACACCGGGTCAGATTAGAAGTGGCATGATAGCTCAGTGGTATCAGAGGGCCAAATTCTCTATTCTCTTTTCTCAGCATGTGTTTTTTATCTCATGGTTTAAAATCTCTGGAGCTTCTGGCATTACAGCTTCATTCCAACCAGTACAAAGAGTGGAAGGGGAAGAAGGTCATCTCTCCCTTTAAAGTTGAACATAATGCTTGCCTGTAAGTTGCACACAATACTTATGCTTATTTCTCAATGGGAGAAAAATTATTCTCATGGTCAGAACTAACTACAAAGAAGGTCGAGGATGTAGAATTCATTTTGAATGGCCATCTATTAAAATATACAGGGAAACAGATATGAGGGTAGAAAACTTGTAGTATTTGCCACCATTTAAATAACAGCAAACTGATTGTATTAATACACTGCATTTCCCGTGTCCAAAAGGACATGTAGCCCACTGGAGGACTTGTTACTACTACATTATATTTAGGAAAAACTATATAATTTCCTCCCATTCCCCTTATCTGAATTCAATACTATAGCTGTGAAAAGATCACTCCAAGAGCAGGCAGAGACATTTATTGAGAGAGCCCTCAAAAGTTTTGCTTATATATGTCTGAGAAACAAGGAGTGGTATCCTTATACCCCAACAGCTAATTTAATGATACATGTTAGAGTATTTCATTTCTGGAGAGAAGGTGCGTGTGTGTGTGTGTGTGTGTTTTAAGGTAAGCATTTTTCAAGTTAGAATCTAAATGAACAAAAATGTGTGAAACTCAGAGAAAATAAAATTGAAATACATTTTTAAAAACTACTCACAGCCAATTTTTTATAAATTTGTGCAGAAAAATGCTTATAAAGTATATCCTCAGTAAAGTACATGTGTTTTAAAAATTAATACCAATCATAATGTGAATAGAAAAAAATAAAATAAAATCTTAGTTGTTTATGTCTTATAGACTAATGTCTTATTTTTTTGTCACTCTCCTTGCCATAATGAAACAGTTTCCTGCTGAGCACTTGCATGGAATACCCATTTGGGAGAAGCAAATATTTTTTTGTGGGTGCTACATCTGGTTTGAAAGATAAAAATTCAAATATAAATTACGCTCATCAAACTGCTTCCTTTCAATAAAAGTTCTGGCATGTCTATTTTTTCTACTTTTAAGCTATTCTTTATAAGAAGCCATTTTGAAACTATAACCATACAGAATTAACTCTCAGCTTTTGGATGTCCCAAATCCAGTATTGTGAAACTACTTCTTACAGCCACTTAGTGACAAAATGACAAATGAATGTCCTATTCATTGTAGTATAAGGTGAATGACTAATGAGCTGGGTCCTAGCTGTCAATTAAGTTTCTTCCTATATATATCTCTACAAATAAAGCAATTCCTTGAAACAACCTAAAAGGAAGTATGTGTTTCCTATTTTTGCCTTCAAGAAGAATAGACCTGCACAACAAATAAAAAATATTCATTATTCAACATTTTTATTATTAAAATTATAAGTATTTATATTGCAGCATGGGAGTATGTTATATTCCAGTGGGTTCAGCCACTTCCCATGAACACGGCTTTCTAGTTTTCTTTGTTAATTTATGAATCAGCATGTGACATGTTTTTCTTAATTCCAATATATTTTTAAAAATCTATAATTAACATTGTATTCTGTTTTCCACAAATAAATCAAAATCCATGTTAGAAATATCCAAAATTTTAAATATGTTTTATTGATTTTTTTACAGAGAGGAAGGGAAAGGGATAGAGAGTTAGAAACATTTATGACAGAGAGACATCGATCAGCTGCCTCCTGCACACCTCCTACGAGGGATGTGCCCGCAACCAAGGTACATGCCCTTGACCGGAATCAAACCTGGGACCCTTCAATCCGTAGGCCTACACTCCATCCGCTGAGCCAAACAGGTTAGGGCAGAAATTTCCAAATTTTATAATATAGAATGGCCTTGGAAATATAGATCAAATAACAGTGGTCAGTAATTGATATTAAAAAATAACTGGTTTTATTGTTTTAGTATTCTTAGTATATATAGCTTACACATACTTTTTTTCTTAATAATTGGTTGATATCTTTACATGCCTAATATGAATGTTTTTGTTTTTATCTTGGAGGGAATTCCTTTATTGGAAATATTTTTATAATATAGAGAAATAGAGTATAAGAAGGTACATAATATTCACAATTATTTCTTTTCTTATGTTAAACACAAAGTAAAATGATTGTTTTTACTCATTGTAAATTGTTGGTAGTTCACGTTTTTTCTAAGATCACACCTTGTCTCATGATGTTTTGAATTTATTCCTTTTGAAATATATTTAAATATTACTAGGGACAGCCTCAAGTAAAATTTATACCTTTAAACTATTACTGGAGAGATGTAGAGTATTTCCTAAAGTTACATTTTCCTCCGCTAATATTTAGCTAGTAAATCTACACTCCATTCCTTTGTTGCTGATTTCTGTTAATAGTTACTGAATCCTTAGGGAAATTCATGTTCCAAGAAATAAGTAATAAATTTGATCTTTACTTCTTTGCATTTTTCATCAAATATTTGTTTGCCATAATTTTCTATGATCATCATTTTATTTTATCCTTATCATCTTCATATATTCTATCTTGTCTCAGGCCATTATTCCCCACAACCCCATGACTTTTTCCCAGAGCCTCATCTTATCATTATGTCTGATCTTTCGGTTATTAATAAGAAATATGTCAAAATTAAATGCTTTGCTAAGAGTCTGAAGTATAATTATCTGATTGAAGCAATAGCCATCCGTGGTAAATGTATCTTATGGAGGAATTAAAGGGACACAAATGCAAATAAAGTTGTGCATGTCACTCTTGCACTTTTGGATGCTACTTTTCTCTAGAAAGTTTAGTTCTACAATCATATTTGATAAGGCAATCAGTAACAACCAGAGTACTAATTTACTTAAGTAACACTGCACCGTTGGATTGCAATGAAGGTTTTCTACTAGAGTTTAAAAGAACATCATTATTAAGAAACAGACATTTTCTTTCCAAGAACATGTTATCAGATAAGGTGAAGTTCAAGGAGATCAGCTTTAGTTTTTCCAATAATTTGTAAAGTTAGGTTTATTTTTTTAAATATATTTTATTGATTTTTTACAGAGAGGAAGGGAGAGAGATAGAGAGTTAGAAACATCGATGAGAGAGAAACATCGATCAGCTGCCTCCTGCACATCTCCTACTGGGGATATGCCCGCAACCCAGGTACATGCCCTTGACCAGAATTGAACCTGGGACCGTTCAGTCCGCAGGCTGACGCTCTATCCACTGAGCCAAACTGGTTTCGGCGAGTTAGGTTTATATACGGAGATTATATTAACTTATCAACTATATTATGTTATTTTAAAGAATTAACCCAAAATTCCAAAATCCATTCCCATAAGTTTTCCCAGTCATCCCCTAGAACTACAAATTACAACCTGAGATTAATTTCTTAGGATTGTATTTCCAGCTTCACCTTGTAAAAATTCCAGCAGTTCTAGGACACAGCCACACACAAATAAGATTGAATGACACATTGATTGGTATTAGATATCTTTAAAAAGAGTCAAGGAATTTCATGAGGAAGAATGAAAGAGAAAAGATCCAGAGATCCAGAGCAGACATTTCTTCAGACATTGGCAACATACCTGCCTAGAGCAGGGTTTCTCAATCTCAATTCCATTAACATTTTTAGCTAGAAATGTCTTTATAGTGGGGATCTGCTCTGTGCATTATAATATCTTTAATAGCATCCCTGGCTTCTACCCACTTGAATCGAGTAGCACCCCACCATTCATGATCATCAAACATGTGTCCTACATTGGGGTAATGCCCTACATTGAGGATCTTTTGAAGACCCCTGGCAATATGAAAGATGGAGTAATAATCATGTCAATATTTTACAAATATCTCATTTGGTTCTTAAATGAATCTGAGGAGGTGATATTATTTACTAAACTAAGGTCTAGAGAAGTTAAAATATTTTATAATTTATCTTTATTGTTGAAAGTATTACAAATGTCCCCTTTGCTTCCCCATTTACCCCCTCTAGCCAGTTCCCTTGCTCTTTCCACACACACCTCAGGCCTTCACCACACTATTGTCTATGTCTATAGGTTATGCAAATATGTATATAAGTTCTTTGATTAATTTCTTCCCACCCAAGGTTTGTGGGTTTTTTTGTGTGTAAGTTTATAAAACTTCGTGTTATAACTCAGAAGTCAACCTTAATGTTAACACTCAACAACTATGTAGAGTTGAATAGGGGAGAAGATGACAAATAAACACTGTGCCCACCTAACAGTTTTGCTGAGAGTCAGCACCGGTTCGTTTTCTCCATGTTAATATTAATTTTTATGGCACATTGCTTATTCAAGATATAAAGGTAGAATTTTTTAAAGATTTAACTTTATCTCCTACTGTGTACGCAGATCTTGGATTATAGTTAGATTATGATTTGTGAAAGTGCTTGGAAGGCAGGAGAAAATCAGAGTTTTACTGTCACAATGATAGACTTGATGGCATTTCAAAGTAAACATTGCCTATAAAGAGGATAAGAGGAGGCAAAACCTGCGAGATTAGCTATAAAGTGTCAGCATTGTTTTACCATTTCTCCTAAATTTTATCTATGAAGTGCTAACTTCTAAAAATTTCAGATAACTTGAAAGTGAGTGGAAAAACAGTTAGTTCATTTACCCATTCATCCATCCATCCATCCATCCATCCATCCATCCATCCATCCATTGATTCATTCCATCAACAGGTTAGTAATTTCTGTGATGGTGGAGACTTCATTTTTTCTTCCTGTTTTGAATGTTATTTTTCCTGAGTCTTATAAAGCACTTGGAAGGTAGCTGACAGTATTAAATATTTATCAAATGAAAAACAATAGCAATGGACATAATTTATTTTTGTGTTAAGTACAATGACTTCTTTAAAAAGTTAATACACTAGGAAGGTGTGTGGAGTAGGAAGTAGATGAGGATTGCAGACATTTTGAGAAATAATATAATGCGTGTTTTTCCATAAAGTAATGAATTTACGAGGGTATCAAACATTTTAAATCTAAGGGAATAGATTTTTTCTTACTTATCACTTTTACCTTTTTCAGGCCAAAAAGACTAGATTATTAAAATGTATCTCGACCCAATAAATTGAGCAGAGTTTGTCATTATTACCCACTGTGGTGACTGCTCTCTGGCTTACTTTCTGCTGGAATTCCTGCCCCCCTTCAATTTATTTATTTATTTTATTTTTATATTTTTACATTGAGACAAAGGGCATATTTAATGATTATAGATTAGTTTAACATTTGAAAAGCAATGAAATCCATTACATTTACATAAAAAAGAGAATAATAATTTCAAAATTTCAATAGATGCCACAAAAGCATCTGATAAAAGCATGTCCAATTCTTCTTATCCATAGAATTTCACTTATTTTGGTATCAGCTGGAAAAAAAAAAAAAAAAAAAAACACCTCAGCTTTTGAAAGGGTCATGTCATTGCACAAGGCCCATGTCGATGATCTCTGTACCTTAAAGTCATTTCTGCCATAGCTAAGCATAGGAGTAAAATCCATGAGGTACGCAGGCCTGTGGTTTATGCACAATATGTACAGCAGGGGGAAGGGAATTTGGGGGTCTGCTTTAGGATTCTGTCTACCAAAACAACCTTTCTTTTTTTTCCCCCTCCTGTGGTGCTCTTTGACTAGACTAGGCTGGTCATATTTGACATAGTACCCAATAAGGTCATGATCTTAATAATCACATCTTGAATGTCATTGCTTTATTTAAGTTTCTGTCTTTGTAAACTGTAAGCATGGTAATGGTAAGATCTTGTCTGGCTTCATCATAACTGCACGTTGACAATATTTTATGGCACCTAATCCTTTGCCGACTACATAAAATAGACGCTCAATAAATGTGTTGATGGAGGAAATGAAAGCAAATACTAGAAAAACCATACCATGTAAGAAGCTTCTGATCTGGCCCCCATTTGAATATAAGATCCCAGAAGACTCTGATGTATTCATAAATGTATCTCCAGTGTGTAAACTGTAAGTTTATTACTGGTCCATATTGGCTGATCAATAAATACTGAAAGAATGAACTGTCTTATCGGGCTTGGATGTACGTTTTCATGGCCCAGATGGTAACCTGAATAGTTAAAACTCCACAAATGCATTGTAGACATTTTTGTACATTTTTTGACAATTATTTCAATCTTAGCAAAAGTACAATCTGTAATCTTTACTCTCATTTCACAGTACATTTACCTCACACTTCGCTACCCCCAAATCAAGACTGTTTTGTGCAAATTAATTAACAAATTTAAGGCAACTATGGGTACAATTAACTGGGGATTTAAAAAATGTTCCAATAATAGTCACACCAAGAAATTAATATAGCTAACGTGCAAATTTATGATGTAAATTTACTTCTGTAGCATTCATTTGGACATAATCATTTTTCACAAAATGAGTTGGTCTGTATTTGACTTATAATAGTTGTTGGTGTTTTGATTTTTAAACTTAGATTAATCATCATCTTTAGTGCTTCTCCTTATGTCATGCTGGAAATCCAAAGTAAAACAATATGACATGGATCACTATTTATGAGCACTGTGAGCTGCTCAGAGCTTCATGTGCCACCACCAGTTATAACTCCATGCGTGCTCTTCTGTTCTCATTGTCAAATAGCTGGTGACAGTTTCTCGTACTTTGCAGCTTAATAAACTGCCTCCTAGAAAACACCCCCGTCAGCATGAATTTAGGTTGCTGTGAGTTTATTTTTTTTATAAACTAAAGGTGCTGATGTGATTTTAGGTATCCTAAAGTGTATTCATTTAGATCAGAACTTCAAGTATATAAATCCTTGATTCATTTTCTTTTAAATACTGAAAGCTCAGTGCTCTAAATACTGCTTTGGTAGAAAAATCATCGACAGCTGCAGACGACTGCCACTTGAGACAGACTGATACATGCACAACAACTTTAAAAACCTATGTTCCTTATTTACCAATAATTATCTACTATTGACTCTTCTCTCAATAATTACTCATTTAATCTATCAAATTAACTGATTAATGCTAAATAACTTTCTAAGGCTTTTGCTTAAAATAGTAAATCTTAGACACTATTTTGGAAATATGTGTTGTGCAAAAGTACAGAGTTTTCCTGTTTTATGAAAAATGATTGAATTTTCATTTATCTTTTGAATCCCACCTTTATTTTCTGCCAACATGTAACTTCTACATTTTTCCTTCACCCTCATTATTTTCCCATGGTGAAATCATTGTCTTTTAAACTTCACTTTCTGAAGGATGATCTTGTAGGGTCCTCTTTGTGTCTCCTCTCTAAACTGTACTACCTTCTATTAATATTTCAGTGAAATCTTAGAACAATCACTTCCTCATACATCTGAATAATCCAACATCCTGTTGTGAAAACCCACATTCTCTTCCTCTAATTTATCTATATATATAAAAGCCTAAGTGACCAAACAACCGAACAACTGGTCGACCAGTCACTATGACGCACACTGACCACCAGAGGGCAGACACTCGATGCAGGAGCTGCCCGCTGGTGGTCAGTGCACTCCACAGCAAGAGTGCCGCTCAGCTGACTGACCTGTCCAGGCAGCCCACTAGCCCAGCGGCAGCCACTCACTCCCTCAGTTGTCCTGCTGTTTTAATCTTCAGAGAATGAGCCAGGCATTGACAGACCAGCACCTCCAGGAAAATCCCAACAGCACCGCTGGCCTCCTGGAAGTTGGCCTCGGGCACCGGGCACCATGGCATTTCCCCTCCTTAAACAATCCTTAAGGAAGAAACAATATAAAAGTGGCCTCCAGGTGGCTCCTGACAACCTGTGTGAAGTCAGTGGGACGGATCACTTCCTGGCCCTCTTCTACCCGCCTCTGGACTGGTGCCAAGCACAGGGCTCAAGGCTGGTGTGCGCTTCTGAGGCCACGAGCCTCTCCAGATCAGGACTGACTGGGTGCAGTCCCACAGCAGTCACAGGGGACCCAGGATGAGTGGGAGCTGCAGGCAGGAGTGGCAGGCAGCATTGAACTGCAGGTTTTGGCCCAATTCCCACAGGCCATGCTGAGAGATTCCACCCATGCATGAATTCATGCACTGGGCCTCTAGTAACGTAATAAGAAAAATTGCCAGCCAGATTAGATCACAGAAGCCTTCTATTCTGTTCTCAAATACTAGTAAGTCCTTATTCCAAATTGCACATTAGCTTTTGACCAATAGAGTAGACACTTATTGGAGAAGCTCTCTATGTAGAATATATGCTGGCTGTCTTCACTTTCCCCATTGTAACTGTGCTAGGAAAAATATGTCTTCATTTTAGGGTTCCAGTGATGTGTTGGGAGGTGTTGAAAATCCAGCATCAAATTGCTTAGAATGGATGTTTTTAATGGTTTTACTGTTATTAGATCAGGGTAGAAGAAAGACCTTCAAAATCAGTTACCATAGCTATGTTACCCTGAGAGCAGCATACAACAAAGGTCTGTGACTTCAATTATAGTAAAAAGGACTCATCTCATTTCACTTCCTTAAGCTTAGTAAAGCCTTTCTGTTAAAATGACCAAAGATGATCAGTATTAAGACTAGTAAATACTTTTTTCTAAATAGAGATAGCTGAGATGAGCCTCAATATGTTTGCCATTGAGACCAGTAATACTGACCAGTTGCATAGCATTTCTATCCATAAATAATAAAAATTCAAGATTAAAGTATCTGACTACCAGTGTTTTACAATAACAGGCATAGCTGCCATTTGACATAAACTTATGCTGACTCTGAGCCAAGCCAAAGATCAACAAATGAAGATTTTTTTTTGTTTGGTAAAAGAAATTTGGATTATTGACCAAAACTTCTTGGTAACTTCCCATGGGAAAAGAAGCCCTTTTGGAGGACAGTGCTGAATGGCTTGGCATATGCTGATACTTTGTGACAATCTTTTCAATAGCAGAATCATTTCCAGGCCACCAGACACAGTGAGTAATTCCTGAACGTGCTACATGTGGTGTGGCCAAGATGACAGTATTGCCATCTGGAATAATAACAGAATTTCCTCAAAACAGACATCCTTTATGGGCAAATAACTTATGCAGATCATGTGTCAAGGGCTTGATATTTTCAGACATTTCCATACTGGACTTTGCAATCATAAGCAGCAGTGCATTTATAGCAACAAAATATAATTACAGATAAGAAGTGCAAAGACCACCCTCTATTACCTTTGTAAACATATACAGAGAGATATTAGGAAAGGTAGAGCAGCATGATTTTTAGAAATAGCTACTCAGCTTTCCATGGAATATGAATAGGTTGCATTGTTATTGGCATGGAAAAAGAGAATGTTTACCAGTAATCGGGACATCAAACACTATGGAGAAGATAATGGTAACACCTACAGAAACTAAGAAATGCTACTCCACCTTTACCAGCAGACATGAATGTAGCAGCTCATCCCAATATCTTCATTTAATTCAACACTCATCACCATTGTTTTGTTGTTGTTTAAAATTTAGTTTTTATTATTTCAGAGAGGAAGGGAGAGAGAGAGAGAAATAGAAACATTAATGGTGAGAGAGAATCATTGATTGGCTGCCTCCTGCCGGCCCCCAATGGGGATTGAGTCCACAAACCAGGCACATGCCCTGACTGGGCATTGAACCATGACCTCCTTCTTCGTGGGTCGATGATCAACCACTGAGCCACACCGGTCAAGCTCAACAGCTTTGTTTTATTGTCTCTTATAACTAGTCTGTCTTTTCTCCTGGAAACCCCAAGCTGATTTTATATCCTCCAATTGATTTTTATTTTATGATCTCTTTATTAATGAATACTTTATTCAGTTATTTTTAAACATTTTACTAAATTAACAAAATGTCCTTTACATTAAATAAATATAGTAACTGTAGGATTGAAAAATAGTAAATATCTGATTAATTAAATCTGGGGTGAGTTGTGTGGGTGTCCAACAGGTTGGATTGTTTCTTCTCATCCCTGGAATTATTTCTACAGCACCCTAGGGCTCTCAGTAGACATTTAAAAAATACTTCTGCTTTTTCTGTGATATTTATCAAGTCACTTCATCTCTAGAGTGGAAGAATCTCTGTAATAAACTAATTCTTCAGATGATGTTAAGAGACGGTGTCTAACACAGAGATGTTTTAATTAGGCTTTTGAAATAATAAAACAAAAAGTTTTGCAATCAATTAAAATTAAACAAAAAGGCAGCTAAAAGAAAATATAAGGTTACATGAAGGAAAAAGGTGAAATTTAATTATGTTCTTCTAGTTGTCAACAAGCATCTTTGGCTGTAACTTGCCCAATCTATAAATATATGTATTATTTCAACATCTATCAAGACTGAATTATTTTTTTTGGTATTTGAAGCATCTTGTTATGCTCATTTATTAAAAAAAAAACACCTAAAGCAAAACAAATTAAGACAAATTCTTCATTAAAAGACCTTCATTCTAAATTCCAGCAACTCAGTCTATGTAAAGAGTCTTAACAGGAAGCTTAAATGACAAGGAAAGGAGAAACAATTTGCCTTCTATTCCTTGTTGAATGGAATTACACAGTTCAAGGTCAGTACACTGTCTTTAAGCTTGGGAATTGCATATACTGTTTTCAAAGGTTCATTCTGCTCCCAAGTGATGCTATTCTATCTTAAAGGAATAAATTTAGACAACAGCAAAAAAAAAAAGAGTCACCATTATATTTTCTCTGAAAGCATAAAATTCTCAGTATTTTCTCTCCATTATTATAAGTGGGAAACAATAAGTAGCATTGAAGTAAGTTTGCATCTGTGCTGCGTCAGTGAAGCACACCAGTTGAAAAATGAAAGTGAGCAAAGCATCATTTATCAACAACAACAACAAAATCTTCAAAATCCCGTTATACTTCACACGCACTCTCATGCAGTGAACCGTGTCCAGCACGGCCAGAGGTGAACCTGAGGAGGGGTGGCGAAGGATTGAAGAAGACAGACAAGAGAAGACAGTTGGGGCCAGGTAGGATCACTGTTACTGGATTAGGAAACAGTGACCCTGCATGTACGCTGAAGCTTTATTTTATAGTCAGAGCACACAAAGCAAAACAAGGGGAGTGGTCAATATGTTTACAATGTTCTTGCGAGTTTCAAATATATTTCATTACTCAAGCCTTGTTTTGGCAGCACTTGCTGCACCTCTCACAGCCCATTAGCTACCTAGGAACAAGGGAGGACTATAAGGTCAAGCTTAATTGTGCTAGGAGGGCTCTGCCCTCCAAGCTGAGAATTGTTTATGGCTCTGCCACAGGTCAGTCCGAGGCTTGACCCTATAGCTGCTCCCTACAATGCAGAATAAGTTAAAGAGGATTAAGTTATCCAGTTCAGCATCAGCACAAGTTACACAGTCTATTCTTTTATCTTCAGCACAGCCAGGCTCCCTCCCATCCTTATCAGAAATTCACTAAAAAGTCCATTAGTGTGTGCTATCACACTGAAAATCATGCCATCCTGCAAAGTGGCTTTCCATTCATGTCCATAGATTTATGCCACACCTCAGGGAAGGTATCCTGCAGCCTTATCTCCTTCATAATTTGGAGAATGACTCAAGACTTCAAGATCGAAAAGGTTTTAATATGTTGTACCTCTTAAGCTATTAGTCCTTTGCTCAGTATATTCAATTCTTTTAGGATAAATTTCATAGGCTTGAAGACCAGAAAAGAAAACCATCTGGTGCTTTGTACTCCCCAGATATTTCTAAACAGTTCTGTAGTTTTGGTACAAATGCTTTATTTTTATTATTCAAAGTAAAGACTTAAAATTCAGAAATTGGAGGCAAAAGATAGAGACAGCAGGGACATATGATTGATGTAACTGGGTTAGATTCTTCCATGAAGGAGTTTGTCATGAAGCAGTCATATACTTACTTACACAAGTTGATTTTAACTAGGATGTCACTTGAACGAAGAATAACTCCTTCCTACCTTGTCTGTAAGACATTAATTTTCCATTAAAAATGTTTATTAATTCAGTATTAGGAGGTGGTTTTGTTCAGTTATCTTTCAAATATCTGCTTCACATATCTCCCCCAATAGATGGTGATGGTAGGTTAGAACAATCTATAAAAGTCCAATTATTTTTAAATAATTTAAATATATCGAAGCAGTACACTTATTTTACTTCAGTTAATTTACTTTTATTGTTTGTTTAGAGTAATATTGGTGGTCATTATTTGTTGACACTCCAGCTAGGAGATAGAAGAAAGAGAAAATACCTGAACTTTAACATCTTTTATTATTGATGAACTTATGAATGATTTGATTTCTGTAAGATGTGTTGTTTGTTCAAAATTATCTGTTTTTTAATATATTTTTATTGATTTCAGAGAGGGAGAGGAAGATATATATATATATCTTTATATATATATATATATATATATATATATATATATATATATATATAAAGATATATATATATATCTTTATATATATATATATCAATGATGAGAGGGAATCATTGACTGGATTCCTCCTGCATGCCCAACACTGAGAAATGAGCCCGCAACCTGGGCATGTGCCCTAACCGGGAATCACACTGTGACCTCCTGGTTCATAGGTTGATGCTCAACCACTGAGCCATGTTTTTTTAAACCAAAGAAGAATTTTTTTCTGCACATTTATAGGTCTCTCATACTGAATTGTAACTGTTTTTCTATGTTTGATATTCATGTGTCATTTTGAGAAAATATTTTTTGAATGCCTTATTGGTATAAGACATCGCGATATAAGAAACACTTCTTAGGTTCAAAGTTTCTAATCTAGAGAGATGACATACATACAACTAATAATAGAAGAAGACGGCATATATTAAATGTTAGAGAGGGAGAGGAAAAATTCTAGTAAGAGTTCAAATAAGGATGAGCTCACTTCAGGCTAAATCTCATTATTATAAGCCCTTGGGGCTATCCAAATTCTGTTGGTGTTCTAAGTGTTATTTGGTGCTTTGCTGTTCACCAGGCTCTGGGGAAATGGCCTTATATTAAATTAATTACCCTTAGTTAGTATAATGATTCTCTGGCTTTCTAGAGTTTTATCTTATTTTGACATCAAATTATTAAAAGGGTACAGGATTGCCTTTGTGTACATTCTACTTGCAGTTGTGTTTAATGTAAATGTAAATAGACTCAGTCTGGCAAGAAGAATATAAAATATGTTATGGTGATTTTATCTTAAAAACTATTAATGACATTAACTTTATATATACATATTCTTTTTAAATAGAAAATGTAAGTGTATTGATGTCCTGACTTTCTCATGCAGGAAAGACATAGTGATTAATGATGTGAGCCATTTTGTGATTACTTGATGCTGATAAATTGACATCTATAATAGTAATCTTCATAGTACTGAGAATGAAAGAAAAAATTCAATAAAGTGAAGAGCAAAACATGTAGCACACACTATTTAGCAAACAGAGTAAATGTTTGCCTTAATAATTATTTCTGACTTTTATTTGGTCCATAACATCCTGTTCTCTTTATTTAGTCCATAACATCCTACACACTAAGTGAAAAGGCAAAGTTGTTTGTTGTCCCTTTTGTTTTCTGCCATGAAAAATAATGGGACAAATCTCACATATAACAGCTACGTTTGTATATTAAAATCAACTACGTCATTGTAAGGTGGGGAAATGCAACTGTACTCAATAGAGATCCTCTGAGCCTTTTTAAAAAAATTTTATTGGGGTGACATTAGTCTACATGAACATATAGGTTACATGTGTGGATTACTAATTTACAGAATCTATATATAGGACCATGTGCCCACCACCCAAAGTCAAATCTCCTGTCACTGAGTCTTGATTGTAATGGAAAGCCTAGCCCTTCACAGATAAGTCCAAAGAGTTCACTAGCCCATAATATGACACTATCTCTGGAGATCCTGGAATATTTGTTGTATCCCTACAACTCTGGAAAATAAGCTGGATCATGTTATTAAAACTGTGTTCTTACACATACCTTTTATAGTTTGATAGGATTTCTCTGCCTGAGTGCGCAAAACTCAATTTGGCCTTCAAGGTGCTAAGCAACCTTTTGAGTGCACACCCATGCAGTTGACCTCAGAGACTTTCAAAGCTTCTTTGTGCTGGCAGTGTTAATCTCCTGCCAGTGATCCTTTATATGTTAGCTTGTAAGGGCAAAGAACAATGTTAATCTTCTAAATAAATTTTATTCTCAGGTTCTAACTCAGTATTTGGCACAAACAGGCCTTTAATAATTTGAAAATCAACCAATTAATTAATTATCAATTTAAAAACTTTAGGCATAAAGGAGAAAATTAAGCTTTAATTATATATGAACATATGAATTCAATATGAAAGAAGAATTAAGCTATGAGTCTGGCTTCTGGCTGAGCGGTGCTCCCCCTGTGGGAGTGCACTGACCACAGGGGGCAGCTCCTAGATTGAGTGTCTGCTCCCTGGTGGTCAGTGCTCATCATAGTGACCGGTAGTTCCAGTGTCAGGCCGAAACCAGCTCTCCAACATCCCCCAAGGGGTCCCAGATTTGAGAGGGCACAGGCCATGCCTAGGGACCCCAGTGGTGTATAATCAGGACTAAGAAGAGACATGGGATGTTGGCCAGCTGGGGAGGGACTGTGGGATGACTCCAGGGTGTGTCCAGCCCATTTTTCTCAGTCCTGATTGGCCGGACCCCAGCAACAAGCTAACCTACCTATCGAAGTATCTGCCTCCTGGTGGTCAGTGCACATCATAATGACTGGTCGACCGGTTGGTTGATTGCCCCTGATGGTCAGTGCATATCATAGCTTGTGGTTGAGTGGCCTTAGCATATCATTAGCATATTATGCTTTGATTGGTTGAACGGCTGACCGGCTGACCAGACAGCTTATTAAGCTTTTATTATATAGGACTGGTAGCCTGGTGCACAAAATTCATGCACTGGGACAGGGGGCGGTGGGGAAAGGGGGCCCTCAGTATGGCCTTCACCCTCTCCAATCTGAGACCCCTCAGGGAATGTCCAACTGCCTGTTTGTGTCCACACTTTTAACAGATAACAGCTCCATTGTTGTTTCTTTCTTATGCTTAAAACCATTGGAATTAGTAGGTATTCAAAGTGTGTATACATTCTGGGGGGGACACCCTGTATATCTCAAGTCAGCGGTGAAAGAAACCAACAGCAGATTTGGAACCCCCAGACAGAGAACCTCCCTCACTCCCCACATGTCTCCCCACTTCACTTTCCACCTTTGTGGGCAGCAGGAGAATCAACCTTTTCTCTCATTAATTCAGAAAAGCACATCCTGTCACCCGCTGCCTGGCAGGAGTGCGCTAGGCCCCAAGCAAGCAAGGCTCAGTCAGGGCAGCCTTCGCTCATGGGTGCTGGCACCCAAAGTGCACATTCCTCCTCTACAGTCGCCCTGCCTATCCCACTGTTTCACTGAGAGGACGGAATTCCTCTCCACCTCTGGGTTCTTGATCTTGAAACCCTGACCAAAGGCACCTCAGTGAGGGCCACCCGCGCCCACCAGGTGTGTCTGTCTGTATCTGCTCCTGCCTCAGCACCTGCATTAACCCCCTAGAGGTGATCTCATAGCTGCACTGGCCTCCGTGGGAATAGGCCATCACCACTCCGCCCTCTCACTGTCATCTCACAGGTGCCCACCTTCAGCACTCAGAACACCCAGACACTCTCCAAAGGATGTGAGCGCCTCAGAGGGGATGTGTGCACATCCTGTGGGGGTGTTAGGCATGCTGGGTTGATGGAAGTGCGGTGGAGAGGTGGGGGAAACTTGTGCATGCCTTGGTTTGCAACTGTTGCAGGCGCGGGAGGGTGACAGTGTGCTGGGGGATGTTCCCACGCCAGGGGGGATGTGCACACCAGAGGCCTCTGGCTTTGCAGATCCTCAAACCCCTGTGGTGCGGCCAGGAGGATGTCAGTCTGGCCCGCCATGGTGGCTGTCCCTGCAATCCTGCACCTTCTGGGCCAGGAGGTGGATCTTGTGCAGCCACTCCTGGCGCTGATGGCCTGCAGGCACTACTTCAGCTCTGCCTGCAGGCTCCACTTGGTGCACTCACAGCTGTTACCACTGCCATGTGGGGAGTACAGGCCGCCCTCTGCTGGCCTGCCACCCCTATCCAAAGGCTCTCTGTGGTGCTCACCTGCCCAGAGTGACTGGGGCTGGGCGGAAGCCAGGCGTCCTGCCCTGCCCAAACCGGCCGATCCGTCACTGTGTGAGCTGCCGCCCCACCAGGCAGGGTCACGGATCTGGGTCCTGGGACCACGGACAACCGCAAGCGCTGCCCCCCGCCCGGCAGGGTCACAGATCCGTGTCTTGGTCTCGTGGACAGCTTCAAGCGCTGCCCCCCGCCCACCAGGTCACGGATCTGGGTTCCAGGACCACGTACAGCCTCAAGCGCTGGCTCCTGCCCACCAGGTCACGGATCAGGGTGCCAGACCACCGATAGCCTCAAGTGATGGCTCCCGCCCGCCAGGTCACGGATCCAGGTCCCAGACCGCCGACATCCTCAAGCACTGCCCCCCACCTGGCAAGGTCACAGATCCGGGTCCCAGGACCACCGACATCCTCAAGCACTGCCCCCCACCTGGCAGGGTCACAGATCCGGGTCCCGGGACCACCGACATCCTCAAGCACTGCCCCCCACCTGGCAGGGTCACAGATCCGGGTCCCGGGACCGCCGACATCCTCAAGCACTGCCCCCCACCTGGCAGGGTCACAGATCCGGTCCCGGACCGCTGACAGCCTTGCCCGCTGCCACCCACCTTCAGTATGCAAATTAGCCGCGATCTTGTTGCCTCAGGGTGAGGGTCCCCACTGGCGTTCCTGGCCAGTCTGGGTGAGGGGCTGAAGGCCATTTTCAGGCTGGCAGGTGACTGAAGCTCCCAACCTCTCCTTTTTTTCTTTTTTTTAATTCTGGGATTTATTTACCTTCTATGGGTGTCACTGGAGCTGAGAGCTGGCTTTAGCTCTGAGGCCGGCTCCAGCTCTGAGACCTCGGCTGCTGAAAGCAGGTATCTGGGCTTTGTTCGGCTTCTATACTTGAAAGACTGTTACGGTCCTGCTGACTGAAGCCCGGCTGGCTGAAAGCAGGTTTCTGGGGTTTGTTTAGTTTCTATAATTGAAACAGTGTTGCAGCTCCAGCTCTGAGGCCCAGCTGGCTGAAAGCAGGTTTCTGGGGTTTGTTTAGCTTCTATAATTGCAGCATAGTTGCTTAGAGTGCAGCTCAGAGCCCGGCAGCTGCAGGCGGGGAACCTTGGCTTCCTCCATCACTGGAGCAAGCAAGCCTCCTGTTTGCCTCAGCTGCCTGGCTGCCAGCCGCCATCTTGGTTGGCAGTTAATTTGCATATCTCCCTGATTAGCCAATGGGAAGCGTGTCGGAGGTATGGTTAATTACCATGTTTGTCTATTATTAGATAGGATTACTCTTTGAAGAGATCATTTGCTTTCCTATAAAGTTGATGCAAAAGCTTAATCTGTTTTACCTTAAGTATCTTCAAGAGATATCTTAAACTTTAAACATTCCAGATCCTAATATTGTTCTCAAGGACTAACTTTCCCTAAATTCCTGACTAGTTTAGATTTCAACTACAACTTTAATTTTAACTTTTATTTTCACAAAGGAACAATAATGAGTGTTTATCATCACCTGATTTTATTTATTGCTGTAGATTAAGGCAGCTGAAATTTGAAATTTTGTCATGGCCCTAGCAGGTGGACCAAAGGTTCAATTCCAGCTTTAATTCGGGTCAAGGGCAAGTACTGGCCTAGGCCTTGGTCAGGGAGTGTGCAGGAGACAACCAATCTATGTATTGATCTTTCTGTCTTTCCCTCTCTCTTCCACTCTCTTTAAAAAAAAAAAATCAATAGAAAAATATCATTGGGTGAGGAGTGAGGATTAGCAAAAGAAAAAAAACACACAAATTTTGTCATTTAACTCTATCTTATTGAAAGTGCTTTTTCTTTCTTTTTTAAATTTTGTTTTACTGCTTAAAATATTATGAAGAGTAGTACATATGTCTCCTTATTTACCCCCCTTGACCTTCTCCCGGCCTACCCTATCCCCCAGTGTCTTGTGTCCATTGGTTATGCTTATATGAATGCATACAAGTCCTTTGGTTGATCTCTTACCACCCCTGGGCAACCCTCCTCAGCCATCCTGCTGTAGTTTGACAGTCTGCTCGATGCTGCTCTTCCTCTGCATCTATTTTTGTTCATCAGTTTATAATGGTCTTTATTATCCATAAATGAGTGAGATCATGTGGTATTTTTCTTTCATTGACTGGCTTATTTCATTTAGCATAATGCTCTTTAGTTCCATCCATGCCGTTGCAAATGGTAAGAATTCCTTCTTTTTTATAGTGGCATAGTATTCCATTGTGTAGATGTACCACAGTTTTCTAATCCATTCATCTGTTGATGGGCACTTAGGCTGTTTCCAAATCTTAGCTATGGTAAATTGTGCTGCTATGAACGTAGGGGTGCATATATCCTTTCTGATTGGTGTTTCTGGTTTCTTGGGATATATTCCTAGAAGTGGGATCCCTGGGTCTAATACGAGTTCCATTTTTAACTTTTTGAGGAAACTCCATACTGTCTTCCATAGTGGAAGGACTGGTCTGCATTCCCACCAGCAGTGCACGAGGGTTCCTTTTTCTCCACATCCTCTCCAGCACTTGTTGATTTGTTGATGATAGCCATTCTGACAGGTGTGAGATGGTACCTCATTGTTGTTTTGATTTGCATTTCTCGGATGATTAGTGACTTTGAGCATGTTTTCATATGGCTCTTGGCTTTCTAAATGTCCTCTTTTGAAAAGTGTCTATCTAGGTCCTTTGCCCATTTTTTGTTTGGATTGTTTATCTTCCTTTTGTTAAGTTGTATGAGTTCCCTATAAATGTTGGAGATTAAACCCTTATAGGTGATAACATTGGCAAATATGTTCTCCCATGCAGTCGGCTTTCTTGTTGTTTTGTTGGTGTTTTCTTTTGCTGTGCAGAAGCTTTTTATTTTGATGTAGTCCCATTTGTTTATTTTCTCTTTAGTTTCCATTGCCCTAGGAGCTGTATCAGTGAAGAAATTGCTTCCGCATATGTCTGAGATTTTGTTGCCTTTGGATTCCTCTAGTATTTTTATGGTTTCCCGTCTTACATTGAAGTCCTTTATCCATTTTGATTTTATTTTTTTGTATGGTGTAAGTTGGTGGTCTAGTTTCATTTTTTTGCATGTATCTGTCCAATTTTCCCAACACCATTTATTGAAGAGACTGTCTTGACTCCATTGTATGTTCTTGCCTCCTTTGAAAGTGCTTTTTCCATTCCAATATTTTAAATGTTTTGTTTTGTTTTTGAGGATAAGGATTAGTACAAATATATTCTAGTCTGTTAATATGTCAGTTTGGACCACTTTATCCATTGAGATCTTTATCTAATTCCTTCTTTATTGCCTTCCTTATTTCTCTTTTTTCTTTCTTTTTTTTCTCAACAGAAAAAACTCAGTCAGTCACTCACTCTCTCACTCCACCATCACAATGTTAAATAATACCCCAAGCTCTCTACCTATGTACTATTCAACCATAAACAAATAATCAGTTTTCCTGTGTCCTTTCCTTTCATTGTGTCATAACCTCTCTAGATTCTGCTTATATTTCTTTTACCTTTTACATTCAAATCTAGAAGCTATACACTTCGTTAATCATATCATACACTGAACTACACAGGGCTTTGAAAGTCCTCATGAGATAGGAAGAATTGGTGCAATATATACAACTGAACACAAATTGCCTGCTACTTTTTTCTGACCCTATAATTAATTTGCTTTACAACAGGGGTTGAAGTAGAAATTCTGTATTTCTGATTTTCCCTTTGTTGTACTGAGATATAATTGATGTTTAATATTGTGTTAGTCTTAGAGGAATATAACATAAAGATTTCATGCTTGTATACTCTGTATTGTAAAATGATTACCACAATGAGTTTATCCAACATCCCTCACCTCACATTGTTACACTTTTTATTTTCTGATGACACATTTTGAGATCTACTCTCGCAGCAACTTCTAAATATACACTGCAGTGTTGTTAACTCTAGTCATCATGTTATACAGTCTGGTGTCTTATTTATCTTATAACTAGAAGTGTGTACCTTTTGATCACCTTCATCCATTTTTCCCACACTTCTCCCTCTCTTTGGCAACCACCTATCTATAATTTCTGTGAGTCTGGTGTTTTTGGATTCCACATAAAAGTGACATCATAGTGTGCTTGTCTTTCTGACTTATTTCACTTAGCATAATGCCCTCAAGGTACATCCATGTTGTCACAAATGGCAAGAATTCCTTTTTATGGCTGAATAATATTCCATTGTATATCTACCCACATTTTCTTTATTTATCTATTGATGAACACCAGGTTTGCTTTGTGCCTTAGCTCTTGTAAATAGTGCTGCAATATACAGGGGAAGGCATGTATCTTTTAGAGATGGTGATTTCTTTTACTTCAGATTCACACCCCCAGGGAGAGCATGAAGATGACACTTGCCAGCCTTTAGAAGATCGCAGCCACCCCTTACATGGGAGTTCAATTAGAAACCCTACAGCTGAAGCTTTTTTTAAAATATATTTTTATGGCTTTCAGAGATAAAGGGAGAGGGAGAGAGAGACAGAAACAGCAATGATGAGAGAGAATCATTGATCAGCTTCCTCCTGCAGGCCCCACACTGGGGATGGAGCCCACAACCCAGATATGTGCCTAAGTCAAGAAATGAATGGTGATCTCCAGGTCCACAGGTCGAAGCTCAACCACCAAGCAACTGCAGACCTGCCAGGCCAGGCTCAAACATTTAACATGTGCAAATAGACCTCTGTCAAGAAGAGACAGGGCAGTTCAATCCTCTGTCTCTGTGCTGAGCCCTAAGGGGAATAGATGGTTAATAATCTTCCATAGTATTTTGAATTTGATTCAAAAATATCCATCTGTTGTGTCTATATATGCTTATGGCATACAAATGGTTAAGAACTATTTCTGTGTTTTCTAAAGTCCCCTGGGGCCTGTGAATGCAAAGCCCTTTTGCAGCAAGAGCCCATTGATCAAGGAGTGCTTCCCCTTGTGTTCCCCAGGCTGGGAGCCACCAGCAATCTGGAGTAGGGCAGAGGGAAAGCAGAAGAGGGCACCTGTGGCCTCCCTGTCCCTGGAGCAGACTGCAGTCAGCCTCTAGATGTGTATTAAGTTAGAAGCCTGGCCCTCAGGCGGCAGCTTTTAAAACATGCAAACAGGCCTCCTTCAGGGAATGACTGGGCAGTTCAGTCCACTGCTGGTATGCTGAGCGCTCAGGGGTAGCCTGGACTCTCTGTGAATCCTGAGAGCCCAGCAAGAACTGTTCTTGTTGTTCTTTATTTGTTACTAGAGGGCTGATGCACGAACTTCATTCAAGGGGCTCAGCTTCTTCTGTAGTGACTTCATCCGGAAGGTCATCCAGAAAGACGTCTGGAAGGTTGTTCAGCTGTCCAGTCTAATTAGCATGTTATGCTTTTATTATGATAGATAGTATTATGGGTCTCATGAAAGCAAGCCTTGTAGGCTTTGAGAGCTTGGTGTTTTGGGGGGCATTCTTCCGGAAGAAAACTTAAAAGTTGGGCAGTAGATATTGGGTCTAAGCCCTTCACTCCTCAGGGAGAGGTTAGGGGTTGCGAGTTCCTTTTTGATTGCATGTCCCAGTGCCAGAGTAGGATTTATGGTGAGATTGTGGCTCAGCCTCTCCTACCCCATCCATGTGGTTTCCTGTTGTCTTTTTTTTTCTCCTATTTACCTATGTGTAGGAGCCACTCAGCTAGGTGCTGGGTTTCTTCCACTGGGCGTTCTTCCTATGTAGCTATAAATGTGGTGTGTCCTCCAGAGGAGGTGAGTGCAGGAGCCTTCCTCATTGCCATTGTGAACAGGAACCCTTTCTATGCCATCCTTGATAAATAGATAATAGGACATGATCCTGCTTATAGAAATAGAAGATTGCCTTGCTTAGACAGTCTGAAATACCTGCTAAACTCTTGTTAGAGTTAGTATGCAAATAACATTATATTTTTGATGTTTTTATTAATAGTAAAGGAGTACTGGGAACAACCCTCTTCGCAAGTAGTGAGATGGAATAGCAGAATTAATATGTTGTTGAAGTGCTTTATAAAATGAAATTTTGATGTGATGTGCTAACATGTATAGGATCATAAGCCATTATCTTTTTTAAAAAGCTTTTAAAATATTGTTTCAGAGATTTAAAAAAAAGAAGAGGTGATTTAAATAATGTGACTAGATAGGATGCATGGAATCGGTTTCATATACATTTCTTGAAAATAGCCATTAGTGTCATGTATATATTGTTCTTTTAAAAGTTCATGTGCCGATTATATTTTCAGTTTTTTTATTATGTGCAGGTGAGATTCTTAGAACAGGTATCATTTACTAAGGATTAGTGTCATCTGGGGCAGGTGATGGCTTAGGAATAATCCTTTGAAAGGGCTTGGACTCAATTATTTTTACTTAAATGATTTAGTTTGGACATATTTGGCAAGGTGGAGTTTTATTTTAGAAGCAAGGTGAGATTTTTCATCTTTAGTTCTAGTCTTGAAATAGTCTGCCAGATTGATGGAGCCTCATTTAGGGCTCATCAGGAACTGTGAACACTGCAGTACAGTTTGATTATCGTGTTAAATATCAAGCAACACAGACAAGAATACCATTAAGCCAGGTGTGGTTTATGCATACATTAAATAAAATATACTTTATTCAAAATTTAAGATAATCTGTTTTGCACCAAAAGCATGTTAAGTAGGTCTTAGAAAGCAAAAACATAAATAATATGTAATTGTAAATTATTTTAGTACATTATTTTTACTAAAGAGGCATCGGTTACTATCTTAAAGATACATCAATATTGGATACTAAGTGGCTTTCTCACTTTTCTTATGTCAAATGCTTAAGCTGTATTGGGAGTTTCAAGTTAGAAAAATGCTTCGTTAAATAGAAATAAGACACTGTATTTGTGGGGAGTCTTCTGAGATCCTTCACCATGCTGATACACCTGTGTCCAGGAAGGATCACCAAGAAGGAAATCTGCATTTGACCAGAGAACCTTTAAATTTGAAATAGCTCACTCCACGATTATTTTTGGAGAGAAGTTCTTAGGAATCACTAATCCTTGGATTACTGCTTCCATTTTACAATTATCTCATGCCTTTACTCCTTTCTTATATTTTAAATAAGTAATTGCATATATGATCATTCTAAAGAGTAATTTAAACCTATGGTACTGTTCTGATGGTCTATCTAGGCCCTATTATCATCATCACCATTGCTGGTTCCTTGTGCCAGTTCCCAGGCGTGATATCTAAAATCTCCTGAGTGGTGGTAGAAAGAGAAAGCCTGGCAGCATGATGTCTGGGTGGCTCCGAAACTTTAGATAGACCCACAGGGCAGGTTTTCTCCTTCTCCCAATTCAAGTTACCTGATTTCTGGGTTTTCTCTTCACACTTATGTACCTGGTAAATAGAACAAGCAAGATTTGCATATGTCTGTGTGTTTTGTTGCTTTTACTTATTCATAAATTGTGTATTTTGTTTTGTTCTTATTTTTTGATTCATAAAAGACCCTAGAACCAGCAAGTCAGAGAAGTTCTCTTGAGAGTTTAAGTTCTAACACGTGAATGGAAGTCATGTTCTTCTTTTTTTTGTCATTTCACTTCCAAGCTCTTCAAATCATCTTCTTCCTAGTTGGTATCTACTAGATTCTGATGGGATCTGCCTCAAATTGCATGAGGTTTTTCCTTTTACAGGGCCATAATCAGGTAGGGTTTCTGTGGATAGAGCCACTAAGAGTGGGGTGTAGTCAGGTCAGTTTTAAGTAGGTCTTTAACTGTATATTACATTTCCCCTGCGTCGTTTGGCTACTCTTACTACTGAATAAAAGAAAATATGGACTAAAGCTTTCCAAAGGTTTATATCTCTGTTAAATGCACATTAAATGCAACCATTCCTGCCCCCCACTAAAATCTGATTCTGTACTCAACATCTAACTCACCTGCTCATTTTCAAGTTTCTTTTCTGTTTTTAATTTTAGAGAGGAAGGGAGAGGGAGAGAAAGATAGAAACATCAATGATGAGAGAGAATCATTGATTGGCTGCCTCCTATATGCCCCACACTGGGGATCCAGCCCGCAACCCCAGCATGTGCCCTGACCATGAATCCAACCATGACCTCCTGGTTCATAGGTTGATGCTCAACCACTGAGCCACGCCAGCCAAGCAACAACAATGCCCAATGTGAGGCACGATCAACTTTATAATTTATTGTCTTTATTCCTTCTGTCCTCCTGTACACCAGGTTTTCCCATTGACTGATACACACACTATTTCTATCCATCTATTTCCCAGTGCTTATTACAAAGAATAGTGCATAGTAGATACTTTACACAGGCTTATTGAATGAATAAACCAAGAAATGTCTAAATGAATGAATTTGATAGCATCTATGGAACCTAGTGTTTCAAGGAATGTGATGCAGTCTTTAGAGTGCATGATGAACCATCCAGGATAACTTACTTTTAAAGAAGGAGTTATATGAGTAGAACTATGTTATTTCCTCTTCAATTATGAGTAACATCAGACTTTCTTCAAGAATAATTATTTTAATTGTTCTGGTAATACCTTAGACTGCATTTTTCTTCGTATTTTATTTGCAATGATCACCTTTATTTTCATAGTTTTATAAGTTGCCCCTACTGATTTCATAGACTTGATAAGATAACCATCTGTATGTTATATAATTTATCACTGTATTGTATACCTGTGTTGTAGAGATTGTTCATAAGACATAAGTAGATTCTGGAATTGGATTCTTATAGCAAACTCACATCAATTTGGTGGTTGTTTGAGTATGTAAAAGTTTCTGAGAAAAATTTTCTATTTGAGTCAATCCTTTCCCTATTGTACAAAATGCTAGTGAATTAATAAATTTCAAGCATAGTATAACTAACCCATTTTAAGATGAGCTTATATTCTTTGTGAACCCCAATTTCTGATAGTCAAGTTTTAAAAATCTGAAGTGTAATTTGAAAATAAAACAAAGTAAAAACCATATTATACTTTAAAAAAATTAACACTGTAGAAAGAAATTATGCATAGTTATTATTTTTATGTTATATACAAATTTATGTGTGTTCATTAATGTGAAAAAGGAGTTTTTCAAATTGTACTTCTATTTTGTTTTACTTCACATTTATCTAAAGGGCAGAGGGAAGAGTTAACACATTGTAGGATCCTATAGAGATGCTCTGTGCATTTATAGCCTTTGCATTTTATGATTCCATTGTATGCTCTATGTAGGTTATAGCATCTCTGCATTTTATAAAACACTCTTAAAATGCAACAGAGAGAAACAGCAAATACAGGAGCTCTAGAATATAATTTAACTTGACACCTACACTGTGCTCTTAATGTATTGCTGAAACACTGAGTTGGGATAAAAACACTCTCCACAAAGCACTTTTTCTCATATTAAAAGAAAACCAAAACACTAATTTAAAAAACCCATACCCATCCATATGTACATTGTAGCATTGTTTGCAGTACCCTAGATATCCAAGCAAACTGAATGTCTATCAATACACAAAGGGACAAAGAAGGAGTGATATATATATATATATATATATATATATATATATATATATATATAATGGAATATTACTTGGCCATAAAAAGAATGCAATCTTGCCATCTACAACAACATGGATGGACCTTGAGGGTATTATGCTACGTAAAAAATGGCAGAAAGAAAAATACAAATATCATCTGATTTCACTTATACATGGAACCTAAGAAAGAAAAATAAAAGAGAACAACAAAACAGAAACAAATTCATAGATACAGAGAACATTTTAATGGTTGCCAGCTGGGAGGTGGTTGAGAGGATGAGTGAAAAGGGGGAAGGAATTAAGAAATACAAATTCATAGTTACAGATAGTCATTGGGCTGTAAAGTATAGCATAGGTTATTTCTAATCACTGTGCTGTACACCTGAAACTAATATAATGCTGTATGTCAACTGTAATTAAAAAATGGAAATATGTATTTAAAAGAAAGAATTTGTATAATGTATATTTGTGAATTTATAACATTTTTAGTATCTAAGCTTAAACATAACTACACTTCTAGTCACAGAACTGATTTACTTAACATTTATTGCCATATAAGATACTTATATCAATTTTAGCCACGGCTTTATATTGAATAAAAGTAAGAAGTAGGAAAGTCCATGAAAACAATAGTTTTAAATATATAAAACATATTGCTTACTTATACCTTGACATTGAGTTTGAGATGAAAATGATTTTTATAAAAAAATATAGCTCTAGAAAAGTATTGGGAAGGCGTTTCAGTGTTAGCTATAAAAACTTTCTGATACTCAAAAATGTATAATATTTTGACTTTAAAACCTTTTTTTTTCAAATTTTTGATTCGAAAACTCATATTGAATGTACTTATTAGGGATGCAACATCTTAGAATGGACTGAGGAGTTAAAAAAATTTTTTGGGGGGGAGGTGATGTATTGAACTGTGGATTTAGTAAGAACATAATTTTTCACCAAATTATTTGACTAGTTTTGAAGCTCATGCTCTTTTGGGTCTGGCTAGCCAACTAAGACTGGGGTTTAAATAAACATATTTCTGCTGGCAATCATTATGCTAAACATTGATTTGATTAGAAATGTAATTAAGAATGAGTGTACAATACTGCCAGTGAGATATGGTGATATTCCCAGAGAGGAAACCAACCAAACCTCTTCTTTGGCAAATAAGTTTTTAATTTTACACACCATTTAATTATTTGTATTAGTCCAGGTGCATACAAGTTATGCAGAAAAAGAGAATGCATATATTTAGTATATTAGAACTAACTTTAAAATATAATATTCTTGCCGAAACCGGTTTGGCTCAGTGGATAGAGTGTCGGCCTGTGGACTGAAAGGTCCCAGGTTCGATTCCGGTCAAGGGCATGTACCTGGGTTGCGGGCACATCCCCAGTGGGAGATGTGCAGGAGGCAGCTGATCGATGTTTCTCTCTCATCGATGTTTCTGACTCTCTATCTCTCTCCCTTCCTCTCTGTAAAAAATCAATAAAATATATTTTTTAAAAAAATAAAATTGACTCTTAAAATGTAATGTCCATTTTTATCCAGATCATATATACAATGAAATATGTTCGTTGCCACTTTAGAATCAAAGCCAGATTGCTTTACTGCACTTTAATTCAATGCAAGCAACCAGTATGAGCATACAGATTCTTCATCATTCCCTTTAAGAAAATATATTATTTATCTTATTGAAGTAAACTTCTAGATATAGAAAAGTTTTCAACAAAGTCACGTTGACCATTTAAGTGGTAAAATTTATCTCTTTTGTTTATGTCCATCTCAGGAAATACAGTCTCCCTGTTAAAGAAGTTAAAGAAGAAGAAGTAATTAATAGTATCGCACATTCATTTTCAAATCTAAATATCAGTACCTATTATGTGTCAGGCACTGTATGAAACACTAAAGATATATAATGTGTAAGACATTAAACATTATTTCCAGACTCTGACAGCAAACTAAATAAAGTACAGAGAGAAGTTCTGGGTGAACCACAAGGCTGTTTAATATTCTCTGAATGAAAAATGTGAAGTGTGTGTGTTTTGGAAAGGAAAGGGATAAGTTGCCATTCTGGTTGACACCCAGGACTGAACAAACAAACAAAAGATTAGGGAATGCAGTGCTAGTTGAAAACAGCCGATTTTCTATTTCATTAAATAGAAAGGAAATAGGTAAATAGAAAGGAAGGATGTACAGTTGTCCTAAAGTAAATGCAGTGTAAGCTGCAATGTTTTACAGCCCGAATCTGGGACGAGCATGCCTAGCTAAAAGAGATTTTTACATCAGAGGAATAAAAGCCACAGTTATCAAGCGTGCAGAGTACAGAGCCCACTTCATGAGTCATACTTGCGGATATAATGATTTCCAGTTTCAGATATATGTAATGCAAAAATGGCCCTTAAACTCAGGGCAGTTCTGTCCTTTTTTTTTTTAATAGTCCATTAAAATATCTGAGCATTCCCATCATTTTGCCCTTCCAAATTATACCTCTTAACATTGTATTTTGCAACACAAACACACATATTTTTATTATATTTGAATAAGCAAACATGATCATAAGAGTTTTGTTGTTCGTTACAATCTATTGTGTTAAAAGACATGAGGAATTTGTTCAAAAGTTAATTGATGTTGTTTTGAGATATTCTTCTGTTTAAAAGTTGTCCTTAAAGACATGTTTTTCTTATTGTATTAGAGATTCATAATGCAAGCTCTATGATTATGTAGTGGTAATAAGGAATGTATTTTCTCTAAAATACATTGTGGTAGCTCATTCTTCATCCACAGTGATAGGGTTAGAGATGCTAGGGAGCAAATATTAACTATCACATCCATTAATACACTTAAATTGGCAGCTTATGACCCTGAAACTGGAGAAATTAATAAGAAAGAAATGAAAATAATTTTTAAAATGATTAATAAAGTAGCCAGTTTTTGAACAGTTGCAGTGTTTAAGATCTAACATCACTTAACCATGAAATTCACAGGATAGAGCTTGCCAAATGATGTCTTTTTTTAAGTATTAATGTATTAGGTTAATTAATTAAATAATTAAATTTATATTAAGCTCAATAAATGCTAATATAAGTAATTATTTTTTCCAAACAAAACTTTTCTTTTAACATCTTATTTTAACTAAAGTATAGTTGACATAAAATATCATGTGCATTACACGTGTACAGATAGTGATTTGACATTTATGTACCTTGTGAAGTGACCACCTTTATAAGTCTAGTAACCATCTTATAACATATAAAATTATTATGATATTGATTATATTACCTATCCTGTATATTATACCCCTGTGACTTATTTAATAAGTAGAACTTTTCATCTCTCAATGATCTGTTCTTTTACAGTAAAAACTATGAATTATTACAGATTTGTAAAGTTTTTGATTTGACAAATTAAAAGTAATTTAATTTGTTAAAGAGAACAACGGTTTACTAGCTGGTATAAACTATTTAGCAGAAAGCAAAACAGTACCTGCAGCATTTTATCTACAGCAAAGAAATATATGAATTTCAAATGAAGAAAAGATGAGAGAAATTCATTCATTTTATTGCCTGAAAAAGCATAATAATTAAAAGTATCAATATATTTTGAAAGTAATGAAGGGAAACATAACTATGAATGCTTTTTTTATTTGAACTACTTTTATTAACATAAAATTAATGTATAGTGTGAATGCTATGTCACAGTAAAAGTCTAAATGTGGACCCCTTTCTTAGTATTACCCCTACTTTATTCATCTTTATATTCCATAGAGTTTAAAACAGTGACTACCACAGTGAATGCTCAGTAATCAAAAAGAAAACAAATCACAGCTGGAAGGAGAAATAAAGCTAACCATCTCCTCCTGGTTGCTCAATTTTCAGAACTCTTTTTTCTTTGTTTATTGGAGTATAACCTTTGCATTAAGATGCACCATGGACGAGAGGAAGGACCTGAATTAACAGAAGTTCTGAGCCCTTGTGCTATCTTTGGTCCTTTCTAGCCATTGAATATTAGACAAGCCAGTGAACGTCCCTGAGCTTAGGTCTTCACCTGCAAGTGACGGAATTGGAATAGAATGGTCCCCTAAACTGTGCTTCTTTGATGTTGTAACACGGTATACTGGCCCAAGTGGAAATATTTTCCTCTTAATCCTTAAAGTGTGACAAATTTATGTCTTATGCTTTTGTTGGGTTTAGAGAGATAATTCAGTATTACTATTTAAAATATTTCCCACTGTGCCACACCTAGCACAGGTGAAAGAAATTAAGACAGACAGCAGTAGCAGTATAAGACTTCATCACATACTCTGCTTAATTATAGAACTCAGAATGTGAGAATGAGATTTATGATGATAAGTTGAAATGCAGATAATATGTTTCAGGATAATGTAGATTTGATGATGTTTTATTTCAGAATCTGAAGTCTCTCTGTTCTGCATAAGACGATGGTAACATAAATCTAAATGGGAAAATGGATCCTCCAGTCTTCCAACCACTAAGGTTAATGCTGATCCAAGCAAGATTCTAAATTTGATGAGTAATTATTTTTAGTGTGAACACCAAAAAAAATGAATAACTAGATACTAACATAAACTTCTTAAATTAAAATTAATATCCACCCATCAATTTATAAAAATTATGGCCTATATACAATGTTTTCATAAAACACATATTCTTTTCTACATGGTGGAGAAATATGGACTGAAGTTCATTCATAGCTATTTGATCAAACAGTGTCAATTAACACATCAATATAAATCTAGAGGAAGGTGTCCTTTACTATGTGTCATCTCTTTTTAAAAAATTGTTTTTTCAGTAATTGGATGGTTATTTATTAATTTTCAGTGTCTAGAGATTATATGTTGAAGTTTCTAGATGGTGATTTATTGTTTGAGTTTATATAAAATGAGGATAGAATAAACCAAGTAGGATAAAATTTTACAAGGTAGAGAACTATGAACTGTATAGGTATAGTTGCTGAGGAAAAAGGTTGGCAATATTTAAAGTGAGGAATATCAAATTGGTTAGAGAAATCTTAGGTTTCCTTAACAGAAATATAGATTTTAGACAAAAACAGGTAATATTCCTGCTCGACACTTATTGATCAGACTTCATGCCTGTATTAATTATGGAGAGTATGTTCAATAAAACAATAATTGAACTGAAATTCATTCAGTCAATTACTTAAGTTGTTGGAAGTTCTCAAAACCATGTATACTTTATCAGGGTTGTTTTTAGTACTTTGCCAGGACTGACCAGCAGACCCTGAGTTATGGATGAATGGATTAGCCCCACACAATGTTTGCTGTGAAAGAGAGGGCTAAGGGACTGCCTGACTAAAGGAACCAGACAGTCTTGGTTGCCTGCCTTGTTAGGCTTTTATTGTAACAGCAGTTTGAGATAAAGTTTATCTTTAAGATACATCAGCAGGGTAAGTAATCTTGGGAGGACACATGTGTTTTTAGTGTCCTTTAAGCAAGGGCACCCAAAGATTAAGCATAAGGATTCCAGTAAACACCTGGAGGTCTGCACATGCACAGACTTATTTGGAAAGGTCAAGGGATAATTAGGGCACAGCCTTTGGCACTCCTCTAAGTCAAAATTCTGATAAGCAGGGTGGGCAGCCTTTCGCACGCTTCAGAATGTCCTCCATACAAACTTTCCAACCAAGTCTCATGCTTCCCCACAGTATTCAAAATTACTCAACCATTTATTTCCCTTCTCATAAGCATGATTCTCTTTTCCTCCTGGAAATTGAGATGACTTTCACTCTCATCCTTGATTTTAGGGTGAGGTTGACTCTAAAGTCTGCTTTAGACTTTAGATGGTGGAGAAAAACTTGAAAAAAATTAAGCTCAGCATAGGTGTACTCTGCTATCATAATTATTGTTTATGGCCAGTGTCTATTCTGATTGATTGATGGCAATGTCTATTCTAACAGACAGAATTATCCCATATATAATAAAATATTATATAACTGTCCACAGTGCCACATTGATTAATTTGATGATTAATGAGAATTAGGCTGAAGATATTTTCTCTTGTCCACTATACTCAGAGATGTGAAGACACAAGGCTGGAAAATATATTAATATTAAAATGTGAAAATATGTGAATCCAATATGTGGTAGGTGAGACATGTTTGGAAATGAAAACACACACACACACACACACACACACACAAGCCACACAAGTTCCTAATGACACTATTTGAGCCCTTGGATCATACCAAGCCAGAAGATAGTGGGTCTACTTCAGTTCTTGGTTAAAAAAAAATAGTTAAGTTTTGTCTAAGCCAAACCAAAAGAATGGAAACTTATTCATCATGTAGGAAACAATCAATCTCACAAAACAAAACCAGAGGATGTTTACCATGTAAGACAGAATGGGAAACAAGTTATTTATATATGATTGATCTGTTGTCAGACTTCTCTTTGTTATTGAAAGTATCAAAGGGTACACAAGGATAGAAGTTCTAGGTAGACAGATTTGGGATCAGTTAAAGGGAGACCATCTTTGCAATTGAAGTTATGTAATAGTAAATAATTTTCTGTGGCAAAAAGTACTAAAAGTAAGTCTGATTATAAAGAATATTGTATTGGGTTGAAGGATTCCAATAACTATTGCTAAAATCTTTAAGATTTATTGATTAATTACTGAGCTAGACATTGTATCAGGTACTTTATATTATTTGTCTGCAAAGTCAGGACTATAATTAAATGACGAAACTGGGGATCAATGAAGTTGAGTAGCTTTACCAAGGAAGTAACCTTAGGAAGCAGTCTAGGAAATACCAATTATGAGAATAAAACCCAGTATATTTTGGCTGGCTTTACAACTTTGTTATCTCTCTAACATTCTAACAATGCCTGGATTTTTATTGATTTAAAGCAATTATGAAACCTTGTATTTTACCAATATTTTAGCAATGATTTACATAAAAAGATAAATTAACTATTTGATTCAAAATCAAACATAGTCCAAAAATGAATTATTTGATTTATGGACATTAAGGTTTTATGGAAATTCTAAAAATACACTGAAAGAACTTTCACATGTAAAGTCTATGATGACCAGCCTTAGCTGGATTGGCTCAGTGGATAGAGCATTGGCAAGCAGACTGAAGGATCCCTGGTTTGATTCAAGTCAAGAGCACATGCCCAGGTTCCAGGCTTGATCCCAAGTAGGGGGTGTGCAGGAGGCAGCCAATCAATGACTCTTTCTCATCATTGATTTTTCTATCTCTCTCTTCCTCTCTAAAATCAATAAAAATATATTTTAAAAAATAAAAAAATAAGAAAATAAAGTCCATGATGACCAAAAGATGCCATGTCTGCATGAGCAAAATTGAACTGAGAGGCTTATATGAAGCTACATAAATGCTAAAAGAAAAAGTTCAAACCATATTTATTCCTAAAAATGAAAATAAATATGCTATAATTTCTAAAAAAAATAAAAGAATTTCTAGGAAATATGAATTCAAGGACTAAATAGCCACGCATTCTTCTAAGAGTTGTAGTCAACACTAACTATTTGGGACTGAAGGTAATATAGATACATGGAAGAGAAACTCCTTGCTGCAAATGAGGTCCTGACAGAAACTGTATAAAGGAATTGTAGTTAATAATTCTATTTCTAAATCATTGCCTCTCAGCGCATCTCTGAAAAGGAAGAAAATATCACCTCTGGCTCATTTGAAAATTTTATATTAGTGCAAGTATTCTGGTAACATGGTTATATAACGGTCATTATAAGGTCTCTATTGTTTAAAATCATTGTATTTTATAATATGAGAAATATTATGTATTTTCTATTGGAGGACTGATATAATTAAGAAAGCACTTTGCTGGATCTAACTGCTAACTTATATTCCTTTTCGTCATAATAATTCCTCAGTTCTTTAAAAACTGTCTAAAAGTAGATTCATTATGTGGTTTATTAGATTGAATTTTGTGATCAAATAGACCCAGTTTTTAATGATCACCCTGCTATCTGATGGGTGAATTTCTTAATCTTTGCAATTCTCTGTTTTCCCATCTGTTAATGGGGCTTATGATAATGTTTCCTACTTCAGAGATTATTATTGGATTAAAAAATATAGTTTGAAACTTTCTGTCTATCCAGAAGGTGTTGAATAGACAATAGAAGGTTCCCTGCTCTTTCTCTCCAAAATCTCTCCCTGCTTCTCTGACTTCCTCAAAGTTAATCTTAAGATTAATGAAAAACATCTATCTCCTTAAGATAAATCAGATTTTAGACCTATGTTTTGATGTATAAGCTATTGTCAATCTTCTGAAGTGTATATTTCTGGGAAAGGAAAGAGATTGCATAATAAAAATATTAAGAATGAATGGGAGTCCATTTTTAAATCAAACTCTACTTCCTCTTTTTATCATCCCAATTTATTTCAGAATCTATCCATGCTTCTTTCAGCATGAGTCATATTATCTGGTGCCATGGCTTCTCTTAGTTGTATTGCAGAATAGTTTTCATGCCTAAAGTCTGTCACTGCCAAATTTGAACTTGGAGAATTAGTTCTTCCCTAATTTGGGGAAAGTTACTTAGTGTTTAACTACCCTGGAAACACATTACCTCCTAGGTATAGAGAGCCTGGGAGCTGTTGCTGGAACACAATGAAAAAAGGAAATGAAATCAAACCTCATTAGCTCAGACCCTAGATGTTTTGTAAGCAGATAGCAGTTTCCTTGAAATGGGAAACTGGGGAAAAGGCCACAAATAAATTAAGTAATTATCCTCCTAAGATCACATAGTGATAGAGAGCAGCAGTCATAATCACAACCTAAGAAGATTTAGGATGCCAGAATTTTGGCTAAGCAAGCATATATACTTTTCTAGTTTAGGAAGAGCTTTACAAGTACAGAGCTACATTTTCTCTTGGTTTTTGTATCCTTTGCACCTAAAAACTGAATAGATCAGAAGAATAAAATGTGTAGATCATACATATCAAGCTCCAAAATAATTGAGCTCACTTATTTATTTTTCATATATGTTATGTTATGTTATGTTATGTTATGTTATGTTATGTTATGTTATGTTATGAAGTTCTTTACTTTTGTTAATCCATGTCCCCATCCCCATTCACAACACATACCAGGCAAAGGGTCCTATATACGGGGTGGGTTCACTCTGCCTCTTCTTTCCGTACAGTTAGTGTAAAAACACAGCCTGTGGGAAGTACCAGGAGGCCTATTTTTCATATATTTCAGTTATTACCCATTGATTAAATATGTTGAGTATACACAGGATAAGTCAGTGCCCTGGCATCATGAAAAAAAAAATCAGCTCAGCAATAAATAAAAAGATACAGATCCATTCTCTTTCCCCCTTACCCAACAAAATGGGGAACATAAACTTTTAATTCCTGAAAATTTTAAATTACCAGAAAAACAAAGGAATAAAGTTGCACTCTTTTTTTTTTTTTTTTTTACCATGTATGGGATCCAGCTATGTGAAAGACTTGAAACCAAAAACATTGTTTTACCAGTGTTCTCTAACGGCAGCAAACATTGAAATACAATTTTATTTTGTTTTAATGATAGAAGATCTCATATGTCACCACCAGACATATACTACTGTATATGCTTATGTCTTCAAAGTCTATTTTTGATTAGCTTAAAACCCTGAGCTGTTAAATGTAGAATAAAGCTTCTGTGAACTTCCACTGCTCTGCAGCAAGGGAAAACTTTTAATTGGATTGGAGAGGGATAGAGAAAAAGAAGATGGCTTTTAAAGTTGGGTTGTGCAGATTAGAAACATTCTGGATGCTTCAGTGAAATTGCCAACCTTCTGAGATTCAGCTTTAACTATTATTACTAATGTTATGATTTCAGTGTACAGTAAATTAGATCTTGATCACACTATGGGCCAAATACTATCCATTGATACTCATGTGTATCTCTTAACAGGTTTCAGTGGGAGATGTGCATGGTAACTTGCAAGCAGTTTTGACAATATTTTTCTACTCTATTTCTAATACAATGAAGGCATTGGGAAGAAATATGTGGGAAAATTTTAATAGTAATGATAGCTTTAGTTTATTTAGCACTTTGCTAGTTACAGGGTTTTATACCACGTATCATTTCATCATATCTGTATAAGAAGCTATATTTGGTTGTACATATAAAAATGCACTAACTAAAGAGTCTTCAAAAATCAAAATTTAAAGTAAGTGTCAGAGAACAACGACTGTTTAAATTTTTTTTTGTTAATCCTCACCCAAGGATAATTTTCCATTGATTTTTAGAGAGGGTGGAAGGGAGAGGGAGAGACAGAAAGAAAGAAACATCAACGTGAGAGAGACAAATCACTTGGTTGCCTCCCGCACTTGCCCTGACCCAGGACAGAGATTGAGCCTCCAACCCAGGTACAAGCACTTGACTAGAATCGAACTTGGGACCCTCCAGTTCGAAGACCAATGGGTCTATCCACTGAGCCAAACCAGCTAGGGCTGACTGTTTAAATTTATGATTAACACGGCAGTATGATGGAAAGAATGAAATTGTGAATTTAATTATGTCAAATGATCAAATGTATCAATTCTAATAACAAGAGTAGTTTATTCTCTATAAAATCTGTAGAAACTATTATAATTATAATTAATTTTTTTACATTTTTATCACTTTTTTAAACCTCCCATGTCTTGTTTTTCTCTTTGTTTCTCTTTATTGCTCAGTTGCATAATTTTATTTGTTCTTAATTTTACAGTTTAGTTTAGTTTTTGTTTTAATTTTTTGGTTCATCGTCTAGGAAAGTATTCACCAGGATATAAGCTTCCAACAAGAGCTATTCTGAGGCAGCATCCTGAGTCATTGTCCCGGGTGGTTGAATTTCTGAGAATACTTCACCGTGCAAACGAGGCTAAACCCCATGCTTTCAAGCTACCAATTAGGATTCCATGTTTTCCAAGTACCTGTAAGGATGCATATAGAAGTGGAATTGTCAGATTCATTACATGTTTCTTTGTTTCTGTATTTATTTATTTATTTATTTATTTATTTATTTTTACAAAGGGACAGACTACTGTGATCTTCAGACCAAAAATAAAAACACAAGGAAAAAAACTGCAGGTGCTATTGTGCAAAATGTAAGCTATGTATGGAACATTAGGAAAAGAGAATTCATTAATTTTTTATTCAGCAAAATATTTATTGAGATCATATTATTTTGTCTGAAATGGTGCTAGGTGCTGGGAATCTACACTTATAAAAGAGAAACATGGTAATTGGCATATGACCGCTACCCTTTTCATTGGCTAATCAGCGAGATATGCAAATTAACTGTCAGCCAAGATGGCGGCCGGCAGCCAGGCAGCTTGAAACTAACATGAGGCTTGCTTGCCTCAGTGATGGAGGATCGTTGGAGGAAACCAACGTTCCCCGCCTGCAGCTGCAGGCCTCTGAGCGGGCAGTTTAAGAAACATTGTAACAAATACCACCGGACTTCAGCCAGCAGATTCGTAATATTGTAAGCAAAGTCTAGAAACCTACTTTCAGCCGCGGAGGCCTAAGAGCTGGAGCCAAGCCTCAAGGTAAAGCTGGCCCAGAATAAAAAAGAAAAAAAGAAAAAAAGGAGTAGTTGGGAGCTTCAGTCACTCCCAGCCTGAAAACAGCCCTCAGCCCCTCACCCAGACTGGCCAGGCACCCCAGTGGGGACTCCCACCCTGATCCAGGACACCCTTCAGGGCAAACCAGCCGGCCCCACCCATGCACCAGGCCGCTACCCTATATAGTAAAAGGGTAATATGCCTCCTGGCACCAGGATCAGCGTGACATGGGGCAGCACCCAAACCCCCTGATCGCCCTACAGCTCTGTGTGTGACAGGGGGCGGGGCCCCAACCCCCTGAGCAGCCCTGCTCTGTGCCTGATGGGGGGAGCTCCCCAACCCTCCCCCCCCACGGGCCCTGCTCTGTGTGTGATGGGGTAGAACCATAACCTCCCCATCGGCCCTGCCCTGAGTGTGAGAGTGGCGGCGCACCAACCCCCTGATCAGCCCTGCTCTGTGGGTGATAGAGGGCGGTGCCCCAACCCCCTGATGGGCCTTGCTCTGTGTGTGACGGGAGCAGCGCCCCAACCCCCTGTTTGGCCCTGTTCTGTGCATGACGGGGTGGCGCCGCAACCTCCCCATCGACCTTGCCTTGAGTGTGACAGGGGACGGTGCCCAACCCCCCAATTGGCCCTACCCTGAGCGTGACTGAGGGTGGCATCACAACCTCCCAATCTGCCCTGCTCTGTGCATGAGTGGGTGGCGCCCCAACTCCCCCATCGGCCCTGATCTGAGCCCGACCAGGGGCTGCACCTAGGGATTGAGCCTGCCCTCTGCCACCCGGGAGCAGGCCTAAGCCAGCAGGTTGTTATCTCCCGAGGGGTCCCAGACTGCGAGAGGGCACAGGCCGGGCTGAGGGACCCTCCCTGCCCCCCGAGTGGACAAATTTTTGTGCACCGGGCCTCTAGTATATGTGTAAAAATAACAACAGAAAACAAGAATAATAACTACCTTTGTGGAGGAGCATGGGAAACAGTGATAATAGCAAAACATAATGAATAACTGAATTTTATAGTCTGCTAGAAGATGATAAATGCTTGGTATAAAGAGAACTGTGTCAGACAGATCAGGAACATGTGGGAGAGGGGATTACAGTTAGCCTTAATGAGGTAGGTGTATTTGAACAAAGACTTTAAGGAGGTGAGGGGATTAGTCAAGAAGCTACCTGGGAAAGGAATGTTTTGGAGATGGGTGCCAGAAACCTAAATTTGGAAATATGCCCAATGACTTTCTGGACCAGCTGAAGTTTAAGTGGTTGGAGAAGAGTAAACCAGTAAGAAAGTAAGAGGAGGGGAGGTCAGAAAGTGACGGCTGGTAGTAGAGCATGATAATAGGTCATTGTCAACTTTAATTCTCCTGTAGCTGGGAAGCTCTAACAGATTTTGAGCAGAGGAGTGACACAAAATTACTTTTAATCAGGACATTCTCATTGCTCTGTTGAGAATAGACTTCAGGAAACCAAGAGCAGGGGCAATTACTTAACATTTTTAAAGAATGAAAGGAAGATTGAAATAAGAAGACAGATTCAGGAAGATACGTTGGGGGTTCTTAACTTTATATAAAATTATAAAGTAGTTAAAATTAACTGCAATATTCCAAGATTTTCTTTAATCACTTTTTTTTTTACCTTCCCTCTGTACTTTCTCTTTGTTAAATTTGATCACAGCAAATGCTCCTATAACCACACATTAAGGAAAGGTGTCTATTGGCCCTTTTAATGATTTACCTACATTTTAACCAGTAGTAATGCATGGGAACAAATTTTCAATGATTACACTACAAGCCTTAAAAAGCGTGGGCATCTATTTTTGGTTGGAGAAGAAATGTGCGTAGACCTGTGGGCAACATCAGTCAATTCTGAGTCTAGATTTTCCATAAATGCTTCTCTTAACCAGAAAATCAAATATAAAAATTAAAAACTGACAGTATTTTTTATTTGAAGCCAATGGCTGGCTTTAAATTCTCTACAAATGTTCATTGAATTGTTATAGGGAAGCAATTAAGTACCAGGCAAGAATCAAGGGCCTCGTAATAACACTTGAGTGAGACACTGCGCCTCCTTCTTCCAGAGTGCTCAGAGTAGGGATCAAGAACATTAGAAGTGTGAACAGTTGCAGGGTAGTGGCGAAAGATCTACTGAAGAAAAAAGTGCCTATATCTATGACAGCTCATCCGATAATCCTTCTACTTCTGTTCAACCTCATCACCATTCACCTCCCTCTAATGCCTTCTTTTATTTCTATGAACAACACCATCACCTCGCATTCACATGGGCTCTTAAGCCTGGAATTGTCACTAAGTTCTCCTGCTTCATCACCTCTAACATTCTTTCATGGAGGACCTGTGCCTAACATACTTGATCCACAATTTCCCCAACATCCTTTCAAATGTCCATGCCTTCAATTACATCCCTATTGTCCCTCCTGCAGACTCTTAAAATGATTATTAATTGGATTTCCTCTCTTAGTCTCTACCTGCTCTGATGTGTTCAAATTAGGCTTACAGTATACCTGTGATCATACCAGACACATGTCAAATGAATAATTAATAATAAAACAACAACAGAAGATTTCTATTTACTGTATTATTGGTTATAACCTGCTTTGTCTGATATTCATTGTCTTTTGTGACCTGATTCTAATAACCTATTCTTTTAGCTACATCTTTTAAGAAAACACACACACACACACACACACACACACACACTTCCTCTGCTGAAATGAACTCATTCTCCCCTTCATCGACAAATGTCCTACCATCCTTCAAGGCTATAAAATCATCTGCCTTATAAAACCTTCCTTCAAATATATCTTTCTTCATAAAATCCAGGATGGCAGTGTCTGTGGTTTCATCAATTTCGGTTTCCAGAATTACTCTATGGACTCAAATAAATATATAGTCAATTAAATTGAATATAAAATTACTATACTGCCTTAACATTTTTCAAAAATTTTACATCTACTTTTATTAATTTTCTATAGTCACTTTAAGTTTCAGTGCATTACTTTATAATTCAGCAGTTCTCAACCTGTGGGTCGCAACCCCTGAAAATACATCCTGCATATCAGATATTTACATTATGATTCATAACAGTAGCAAAATTACAGTTATGAAGTAGCAATGAAAATAATTTTATGGTTGGGGATCACCACAACATGAGGAACTATATTAAAGGGTCGCTGCATTAGGAAGGTTGAGAACCACTGGTAGGTGTTTGCCCAAAGATGGAAAGAATTTTCATACCTTCTTTCATTAAACATAAATGTTGCCTTGAGATTTGTTTTGCACTTTCAGTTATTTGATTTAATAACTTAATATGGAGCATTCTTGTTTTTGGTAGTATACTGTGAGATTAGATATTAGTGCTTCTTTTTGCCACAAAAGACTACATATTCATTTACCAACCAGAGCATAAAGTAAAAGGTGACTCTAGTAATATAGCTTATCATGTACAGTAGATATGGAAGTATATAGGAGAGAAAGAGAAAGCAATACAAGAGAAATTATAATTAGACAAAATCCCCAAAATAATATTCAGGTCCTGGCCAAGTGGCTCAGTTGGTTGAAGTGTCATCCTATACACCAAAAATTTGCAGGTTCAATCCCAGTTTGGGGTGCATAGAGGAGGTAACCAATTGATGATTCTCACGTCTCCATCTCTCTCTCTCTCTCTCTCTCTCTCTCTCTCTCTCTCTCTCTCTCAAATAAATAACATATATCCTTGGGTAAAAATTAAAAATAATAACAATAGACCTGGCCTGTGTGGCTCAGTTGGTTGATTGTTGTCATCCCATGCATGGTTTTCGATTCCTGGTTAGAACACTTGCCCAGGTTGTGGGTTCAATCCTCAATAGGGAGCATTCAGGAGGCAACCAATTGATGTTCCTCTCTCATCAACACTTCTCTCTCTTTCTCCCCTTAAAAAAAAATCAGTTAAAACATATTTAAAATAATAATAATGTTCAGTATACTTTAGTGTAATGCAGTAAGAAGTAATAAAACTTAAGGGACAAAAAATCCTATATAATAAAAGGCTAATATGCAAATAGACCAAAGAGTGGAACGACCGGTTACTATGAGGTGCACTGACCACCAGGGTGCAGATGCTCAATGCAGGAGCTGCCCCCAGGTGGTCATTGTGCTGTCACAGGCACTCAGCCAGAAGCTGGGATCATGGCTAGCGAGCACAGCAGAAATGGTGAGAGCCTCTCCCACCTCTGCCGCAGCAATAAGGATGTCTAGACTGCTGACTTAGGCCTGCTACCCATGTCTGAGTTGAGCTCAGAGACAGAGGCCAAGCTTGGTCGCAGCTACCTTGTTCAAAACAATCTTCCATGCCTCTCAGACTTGAACTTAAATCTTCCCTTAATATTGCAGCTTGGAAAAGCTCCCTTGGTCTCTTTTGGTTTCTAAACTGCATGGGTATCTACCCCTTCCACTTCCCCAAAAATAAATTTATGGGACTTTAAATTATCTTCCCCTAGGAAAAAAAAAATCCCTGGCATTTTCATTTATGTTTTTTTCTGACTTAGATTAACCTTAATTTTACAGCTCTACAACTCAAAGTATTGGATTTGAACTAGTAGAATGGCTTCCCCGTGAAGGTTGTTAGAAATGCAGAATATCAGTCCCCAGACCACCTCTATTCAATCAGAATATGCAAGTTCTGTTGCTAGTTGTTTCGTAGACTGGTCCATAAGGATTTAAGAAATACTTTCCTCTTGTTTGCTTTGAAAGAACAGGAAGTGTTTTATTAATTGAATTTGTCTTTATACCACTTCCTCAATGGAGCCAAACTTAGTTATCCGCCACCAATTTAGACCTCATCTTTCTGTTCCAAATCATTTTATCTATTTCATTTTCCTCTAAATATTTTCAAAAAAATCAGACAAGTACAAGAAATAGGCAGACTTTCATTATTCTCGTTTACTTATAAAGGATAAATGTGTATATTTGTTGTCCCAACATTCCTGTATATGTCCCATTTTAGGAATGACTCTACATGTAAAATGACTACTGTTTTCTATAAATAGGTGTTTTCTATTACTTAGAATATAATCAATTTTTCTAGTGATCTTTTGTCCCATTTCAGTTTAAACTTTCTTTTATGAAATCTATTTCATTTTTCTCTCTTAAGATATTTTTTATGAAACCTTTATTCCTTGATTTTGAATCAACTTAGTTCTCTTTCAGTTTACTACTTTGTTATTTGGCATCTTGCTTCAGGATGCTTAGATCATACCTTTTATGATCTAAGAGGAAAGAATTATGTTATCCATCTTTGCCCTAATCTATCTGTGACATGTCATAGGATACAGAGCTTGTTGTATAAAATGACATTAAGAATCAATCAATTTTGTTCAGATTTGCTATTGTTATTTGATGTGGTTTATTTCTGCAGATAAAGACTTTCATTATTAATGTATAAATAACCAAAGCAAAAAAGCTCCACCCCCCAGAGAATCTGCTAACCAGTGCTGAGGTGCCAGTAATTTTTATTTATTTATTAATAATACTCCTCATGTGATTCTGATGCTCATAGAGATTGAGAACTAACAAATTTGCTCACAGAGAGCTAGAAGTTATAATTGAATATTAGCATTACATGATTTCATTTAAATTTTAAAAATTAGACAATTTTTGTGTATAATCAGTAGGCAACCAAAATTAATTTTAAAGATGTGATTGAGAGATAGGAAACTGCATTAAGGCTTTGTCAAAGTAGAAAGGGGTGGTGTTATAGGAGAAGTTTCAAAAATTGGCACAGTCTACTCTATCAGATGCTTAGAGTGTGTGTGTTTTTAATACTTGTTTAACTAAGTTATCTTATGCCTGTTTCTGATAGTCAATTAGGTATAAATAGCGTACAGATGCTGTCTTGTGTATATCCTACATAATAAAAGAGAAACATGCAAATTAACCCTCCCTCCCCGATGCTCAAGCCATGCCCACCAGCCAATCAGAAGTGAGTATGCAAATTAAACCAACTAAGATGGTGGCGGCCATGGAGTTGGAGCCAGCAGGAGGCTTAGGTTGCCTCCGGCAATGGAGGAAGCCAAGCTTTCCGCCTGCCCTGGCTGGCCATGGGCTTCACTCAAGGCTACAAAGTTTCAAATATAGAAGATAAATAAATCCCAGATAGCTGCTTCCAACCGGCTGTGGCCTCTGCTCAAGGAGGGTCTGGGAGCCTGGGTTGGCAGGGGCAACCCAGGCTTCCAGCTGGACTTGGGCTCTGCTCAAGGCTAAATAGTTTCAATTATAGAAGATAAATAAATCGCAGGGAAAAAAAAAAGAAAAAAAGGAGAGGTTGGGAGCTTCAGTCACCTGCCAGCCTGAAACCGGCCATCAGCCCCTCACCCAGGCTGGCCAGACACCCAGCAGGGACCTCCACCCTGAAGGGGGTGTGGCCAGCCTGAAAACAGCCCTCAACCCCTCATCCAGGCTGGCCAGGCACCCCAGCAGGACCCCCACCTTGATCCGGGACACCCTTCAGGGCAAACCAGCCAGCCCCCACCCGTGCACCAGGCCTCGATTTTATATAATAAAAGGGTGATATGAAAATTGACCCTAACAGCAGAACCACTGGGAATGACTGGTCACTATGACACACACTGACCACCAGGGGGCAGTTGCTCAATGCAGGAGCTGCCCTCTGATGGTCAGTGCGCTCCCACAGGGGGAGCTCTGCTCAGCCACATTCAGGGTGATAGCTGCCAGCACAGCAGTGGTGGCGGGAGCCTCTCCCACCTCCTCTGCAGCGCTAAGGATGTCCAACTTCAGCTTAGGCCTGCTCCCTGATGGCAAGTGGACATCCCCTGAGGGCTGCCGGGCTGCCGGGCTGCCAGAAGGGTGTCTGATTACCACCTTAGGCCTGATCACCCAGGGAACAGGCCTAAGCCAGCAAGTGGACATCCCCTGAGAGGTCCCAGACTGCGAGAGGACACAGGCCAGGCTGAGACACCCCCCCCCCCCCACGAGTGCACAAATATTTGTGCACCAGGCCTCTAGTTAATCTATAATATGCCAAATATTGAGGCTAATATTTGTCGTGTGCTTTTCTTAGGTGTAATTTTACATTTTTCTTTTATTATTGCGTTTATTCATTCACTTGATAAATAATTTTAATGCCTATAATATGTGCCAAATAGTGTTAACTGGATAGAGTGTCTATTTGTAATAAGAATTGTATATTTTACAAAGGGCTATAGATTTTATACAGGTATTTTCATTAAATCATTTTACCTATCCTCATTGCTAAGAAATTAAAAAGGTATTTTTAAATTGGTACAACCTTTCTGGAGGATAACTTAACTAGAGGTGTCAAAAACATTTAAGGTGTGCCATACATAATGGTTATTTCTGCGAGTAGTTAGGTATTGCTATATTTTCTGATGTACTATCCTTACCCTTACCATGTATGCTTTGAGTTGTGGAATAACCAATGTAAAGCAAATGCTATGGGAACATTGAATATATATCTTTTTTTTTTAAACACAGCCAATTTCTACAGATAATCCTGGACTGCAAAATAACTGCTGCTATGTCATAATGGAAAATATATTGCTCAAATAATATGTTCCATCTACAGTTCTTCTTTCAAATTTACTATCTTAATACGCAACTCTATCTTTAAATCAAATAACATTCGGCAATAAATAGAGGCCTGCTTTTACAAGTATTGGCAAAGAAATACCTTTTTAAAAAATTGTGTTTTTCTAGTTTATGTGCATTTATATAAAAATGCACAGCAACTATAAATCACCTGTGGTACTAATTCTTAGGGGTTATAACAAACAATATTAGTAATAACCAAATATTATCCACATAGTCTCCTAATTAGTCTAATTTATGTTATGAATGCATAATAATTAGGGTATAAAGATTCTTAGTTTTATCAGCATGTTATTGGCCCATATTTTATATCAGTGAAATGGGAATATTAAATTATTTTCATAAATGATTGTAGACAATGTTTTTGTTTCATGTTTGTTATTCATATTACCATATTATTCCTAAAGGTAATACACTTTCTTGAAGAAGTTTCATTTAGTGTACACAGCATGTTCTATTTTAGTCTCCTTTATCACAGTGAAATTCAAATTATTTTACATTTCTACAAGGATATATAACATTTAAGTTCCTAGAAGAGGAAGGTATTACTGTACATGGTGATCATCTGTTCAGCAGCAAAAAGGTCAAGAAGCTAAATGAATATGCCCTCAAGTCTGTAAGTGAAAAATAGACCTTGTAAGCTAGAGAGACTCTAAGATAATTAATTTTGGAACTTCAGCTACAGCACAATTGTTCAATGCATTTCCCCCGTAATCTGTTGGTAATGCTCATACATATGAGTTACATAGGTAGTGGATTGAGAGGTTGTTGCCATTGAATCTTTGCCATGGGCATTTTGCCCCAAGCATTTTTCTGAAAACATTTTCTCTGTTTAACTAAATGGCCTTAAGCCAATTTTGCCTTAAATAAGATAAAAATTAGAACAAATAAAGGAGGGGCATTAAAAATGAATAACAATTCAGGGATAAGCAAGACACACACACACACACACACACACACACACACACACACAAAACCTCATAGATATGGGGAACATAATGGTGATTACCAGGAGGCAGGGCGGTTGAGGGAGCTAAAAGGGGCTCTAGGGGGGATAAATGGTGATGGAAGGAGATTTGGGGAAGTGAACACACAATGCAATATACAGATGAGGTATTATCAATTGAACACTTGAACCCTATATAATTTTATTAATCAATGTCACTCCAACAAATTAAATAGAAAAGTACAGAAAATTAATAACAAAATTATGGAATACTTTATTGCAAAGATATATTTGAATATATTTTAAATATGTGTAGATTTATGACAATATTGTGCAAATAACTAATTTTATTTTGTGGATTGTACCAAAAGACTTGTTTACATGCTATGAGAAATGTGGGTTCAACTCTGTGCCCTCTAGGAGGATCCTCAGCACCTCATGTACTCCGTTTCAAAACAAAACTAAATAAACAAACAAAATCACAATAGGAAACTCTTGGGTCAAAATCATCTCATCTGGAAGAAATGTTAACTATTGTAAGACCACCACTATCGAACTGTTTTCTTCACTACTTTGTCAATGGAGAAATGAAAATAAACAGATCAACTAAAAAAAAATGCTGTCAACCAGTTATTTTATCTTGTTTCACTACCAAATTGCCTATGGCTAGTCAGTTATGCAGCAAAAATGTTTGTGGCAAAAATGTTTTCTGTAGCAAAGATGATACGGTGACAGTACCTATGATACATAGGGTTTGGGGTGAGCAGAATCTCCCCCCTGTGGGTTTTTGCCTCACCACGTTTGAAGAATAAACTCTCAGACTAAAAGATTTCTTTAGTAGAAATGTAGAAAATTGTTGCAAGTGTATACAAACTTTCCCTGGGGAGGGCTCCCCAATGGGGAACCCCCCTGAGCGGGGTCCTCAAAAGGGAAAGCCTGCTCTCGCTCTCTCTGAAATGGGAATATATCCATCTAAAAAATCATCTGAGTCTATTTTTCTCTGGGTTTATAAAGGTTGTAGCTTTTTGTCTGAACATGACCCTTTCTAATTGGACCCTTCCTTAATTTAGGACCTCGTGCTTTCCTCATTGGTCACTCTGCTACATAAAATCAGTTTCAAAATCCAAAGCTCATGTGGTGCCCCTCTCATTCTCTCCCCCTTCTCTTCCAACATTCCTCTATTATCTGTGAAAGTGCGTTCCCCTCTTCCTGGTATGTCGTGACTTTTCTCTATCCTTTGTAAAAGTAAGATACACATTTTGGCATCTTCAAGCCCCCACTTATGCATTCCTGTCCCATGGACCTCCCTGCCTTATTCCCAGAAATTGCCTGGCCTGTCTCTAAAATTCCTTTCACCTAGAACTGTGGGTTGATAAGTACATAAAGGAAGTTCATCATTTCAAAGGGACCTTGTTATAATCTATCAATAGAGGAAATCAATCTTTGAATATAAATTGTCAATATTCTAATTTTTAAAAATTGATGATTTTGTTGAGTGGTGTTTCAATTTGATAATATTATTTCCTTAATTGTAAAGATAATGAATTGTAGAGATATTGAATACACACTCTTAGAATTCCAAATATAAAACTATGATTCCTTAGACTTTCCAAATATAAGAGTAATGAATCCTTCCGCAGAAAACTGCACATACACACATTCACACACAAATTTACAAACCATTTGGGGAGAATCACAGACTAGTTTTACCTACTTGTAATACCAGTAGTTATTTTCCAAAGCTGAATAGAAGCTCCTCTGAAGCAAGGGATATTTGTTTTGCTTCCTCATGTTCGAATAGAATATAGATTCTAACTTTGACTCATTGAAGAGAATGACTTTGTGGCTTAAGACTAAATATGGAAAGTGAATATTCATCAATAGTAATAAAATATATGAAGTTACACTAGGGTTTTAGAATTTCTATTGATTTCTCCATTTGTAACTCAAGGAAAATAATAATTCTACTTGACCGTATATAAAATTTATTTTGTATCTTCAGAATAAAAGTTTTATAAAAATTAACTTTGAAAAAATATATAGATATTTGTTGCTTGTTATCTCATCTGGACACTTTATTATTATTTTTATCACCTTTTTTTTCTTTGTAACAATTCACATTTCCCATTAATATATTCATCCACATGGCGCACACATCTAAAATACAATAGTAAATGCAGCTTTTACCTAAACCCCCTTCTCTTTTATATTTTACTTTCATCCTTCTGGGGACTGTTTTCCTCCATGAATCCATCTGGATTACACACATTCTAACCATATTCTTTTCTCTTAGTTTAGATTAATGCTATGGGCATGTAGTTTGCGGTTATTTCAAATATGTTCTTGACAAAATTGTAACATTTGAAAGCAAGGGTCACGTTTTCACTACAGCATTTCACATAGTAAATGTTTAGTAAATAATGAATAACTCAGTGATTGAGAGAGGTAATTCCCTGAATTAAAAAAAAAAAAAGTAAAAATCAGAATGAATGGGTAAATAGTGTGGATAAAATGCCATTCATATCCCATAGGCTAATAAAGTAGGTTAACTCAAATTTTGATAAAGGAAATTCCTTCTTTCAAAAAATATCATTACCATCTCCAATTTTACTAGAAATTAACAGTGTGTCCTTCTGAGTGCAGAATTATTTAAAAGACTATCATTAGCAAGTCTGCTAGTCATCCATAGCAAACTGTAACTTAAACAGTATTTGATCAAAGTGTATTAAAATTTATATATCTATATCTATATCTATATCTATCTATCTATCTATCTATCTATCTATCTATCTATCTATATATATATACATACATATATATAGGGTTAAATTAGATTTTCTTAAAATACAATGAGGAAATATTTACAAATTTATCTATGGATTCTGTAAGGATGTAAGGATCTAAATATTTATTGAGTTTTATTTCCACTTTGAATTAAGCAGCATAATTATGGAAATTTAATAATATGTACCTACAGAGTTAAAAATGTCAACAATATATTTCCCAGACGTGAAACATTCTTAAGGTAGGTTATTTATAGAAATTTTTACTAAGTTTTCTATTGAAGAAATACTTAACCAGTTAACTGCCACCCATCTAAAATGAAAACCATCCCCATTTAAATATTTTGAATTTAATTTAAAAAATCAATTAGCAATGAATGTTATAAAAATAAATATATTACTCATAATTCGGGTTTTCTTGAATATTTTCAGCTGAAAATTGTCATGAAAAATGATTTTAAAGTTGGTCAGGGCTGCCACTTAGGGAAAACGTTTTTTTGTTTTTTTTTTCATGGATACGTGTAGGCTGTGGGGAAGCATCTACAGATGCTTATGGCATACAATGGGTTAATAATTACTTCTTTTGCCATGTAGAATATGTAAAAATCTAGTTTTCCCTTCTTATCTTAGCACTTTGAAAACAGACATATTTCTCTATTTTTCAAATGTCACTTCTTTATTCTTTGGAAATATTTATTATCATTTGATTCTCAATGATTTTTTAAAGCTAGTGCTCATTGTTATTTTGTGATTAATAAACTGTTAAATTGAGTATGACCTTATTCACACTACCATTTTCCAGTACAAAAATTTTTAAACCAAACTGAAACATAAGGCAGAGAAAGCAAAGACACATGAATATCATCCTTAATAAGTCCCTCAAATGATAATTTTGAAGCTTAAAAAGTGTCTTTGTCTCTTCAATTCTAGGGAATATGACACTTAATTTTTAGGCTCTTTTAATACAAAATTGACTGTTCTGTTCTGTTCTGATTGGCTATTTTAAAGTCAAATATATATTTCATAGAAACAAAATAAGAACATTCTTATAAATCCTCTATGCAATAGCCAAAAATCTAATAACAATGCAAGTATACATCAACTGGAGAATAACATTTATTATAGCATCCTATATAATAAAAGTGTAATATGCAAATCGACCGAACTGCTGAATGACCAGTCGGCGGCAGGTGCGGCCAGTGAGGAGGTGCCACCAGGCCAGCCAAGGAGCATGCCAGCGGGCAGAAGGAGAGGACGGCGATGGGGGGGCAAGGCGGCAGCGACCAGTGGTGGCGGTGGTAGAGGGGTGATGGGGGGGCAGGGCCCAGTCGCCTCCTGCAGAGGGAGGTTAGACTCTGGCTTAGGCCTGCTTCCTGCGGGGAGCAGGCCTAAGCCATCAGTAGGACATCCCCTGAGGGCTACCAGACTGTGAGTGTGTGCAGGCCAGGCTGAGGGACACCCTCCTCCCCCCTCCCCCCAGTGCACGAATGTTCATGCAGCGGTCCTCTAGTATTACTATAATGGAATACCACAAACAATTAAATGAATCACAGCTACAAAAATTGATGAATCTCATATACATACTAAGTGAAAGAAGCCAGTACCAAACAATGACTATTTTATGATTTTATTTGAAAAAATTTAAAATGGCAAATTAATCTATTTAATCATCAGAATAGTGGTTACCCTAGGAGGAGCATAGTGATCAAAAGGGGGTACAAAAAAGCCTCTGGGTTGATGGTAAAGTTATTTTATTACCTAGGTTTTGCTTATACAGGTGTACTTATTTTGTGAAAATATCATAAACTTTCCAATATGTATTTTGTTTTTTTTGCATATATATAATATTTTATTTAAAATATTTATTAAAAAGTAACATATAATTTTTGGACTGTTATAGCTTAGTCTAATATTCATGCAGTAGAAGTGTTATATAATCATAGTGTGTTTATCTTAATATATATGGAGTGAAATTGATATATTTTATCTATTTTTACTTTTGTCAATGGATTAGACTTAATGTTTTATGACTACCCTTTCCCTTTTAAAAAATGAGATGTCTATAATTTTTGGTCTATTTTTGTTAAGAAATAACAGGCTTATTCTGATAGTGAAATATTCTTTTTCAGTATCAACTTTATTTTCAGAAAATTCTATATGCCCACCCAGAATTTTTAAAATATTTCTTTCTTTGTTACTATTTTTTTAAGTTGTAAATCATCATATTTTTCATTAAGATAAAGTGATTAAAATTAAAGTAGAATTCTGTTAATACTGCACTTGATTAAAAAATCAGTAACATTTATTATTTCTCATAGATAATTTAGAATACTGATTTCTATTCTTAATTTTAATTGTTATGAAACCCATAGAAATTGACAAAATTATGTTAGGAAGAATACCCCAATATATAACCAGAGAGTTGAATCCATTATACACATACTACATTAGCAATGTAAAAAATAGGGGGTGATCTGTAACTGTGGGTAACCACTTGGATATTTACTGGTTAGCAGTTATTGCGCACTTCTGCAATAGCATTAAGAAACTATCACACTAACATGAAGTTACTTAAACTGCAACACTAAAATGAGAGTGTGCTGATTTTACCTTGAGTATGGAAGAATTTGTCACAATTTTTTAAAATTTAAGATGTATTTGTTGAATGGAAAGTACATCACTTTTTTAAATATTGAAAAAAAAATTTATCTTACACTTCTCCATGGGCAAACCTTAGAGCACTAGATTTTGAAAATCAATATGTCCATGCAAGGCTGTTGCATGAGTCTATATTTTCCTAGCTACACTCATTGCATTATAGTCAGGAGGAAAAAAATATATATGTATGGCAAAGTATGCCATCTCTCTACCATGCGTTTCAGAGATTCTGAAGAATTTAAGACATTTTTCACCTGGCCTCCTCCCTAGCCTTTCTTTTAACACTGTTTTAGAGTCCTTTGCATGGGGTTTTAGGACACATTTTTGCATGTATAATCACAGCTCTGAAATAAGAACCTTTGTTGTTGCTTAATCATATTATTGTGGAACCTTCTATCCAGTAGAAGATAGCACTCCATCGTCTGTGTTGTTTCTGAGATGCTTTATTGATTCTGTATCAGAGATTGATCATTTAGAATAGCCTTTCCCCCAAACATAAGGTGTCCTTTCTTTAGGCAGAAGTCTTTCTAAATGTTTAGCACATGCCTTTAGTTTACTAAGGGTACAGAATTAATACTAAGTGTGCAAAATAAACACAAGTGTCTTTATCAAATTGGTAAATTACACGTTGCTAAGGAGATGTTAGTATAAGCCATCCAAACATTAACGACATCAAAATTAAAGAGTTACTTTGAGCCCCATTGGTTGGTGGCTCTGTTGGTTGGAGCATTGGCCAGTACACCAAAGGGTTGTGAGTTCTATTCCCATGTCAGGGCACATACCTAGGTTGTGGATTTATCCCCATTGGAGGCAACGCATCTCTCTCCCTCTGTCTCTTTTTTTCTCCATCTCTCTCTCTCCTTCTCTCTGTCTCTCTCTAAAAAAAAAATCAATAAACATATTCTTGGGTGAATATAACAAAAGTTACTTTTAGCGCAATTTGATTTATTGTTTAATCTAGGTACATGATTCATATTCTGTCTCCTCTCCATCTCTCTCTCGCTCCAGCTCTACCTTTATTTCTATCTCTATCTTTCTCCCTCCTCCCATTCCACCAGGAGACTTTAAAAAAATATACTGTAATGCTGAGATTTCTCAAAAGCCTTGAAGAAACCTGACTATGTCTTTAAAGCAACTGTCATTTTCAAAATAATGTAATTTCCTTAACCCACAAGCAAATAGAAGGTAAAAACTGGTTGTGTAATAATACTGCCTTCTTTATAATATTTATCATAGGTTATGCAATGTAAATTGAAGCAAATGACTTTTAAAATGACATTTATGTGGGTAAAATCTTTGCAAATAATATATAGAATTTTTGTGTATGACTGGCATCTAGGAATGGAATTATTCAGGTATAGAGTAAGAAACCAACATATATTAATTTGAATCTCCTACCTGTGAATACAATAAAAATATCAGCAAACTTATATTTGATTAGAGGCCCGATGCACGAAATTTGTGCAAGGGTAGGTCTTCCTTCCCCTGGCTGTTTGACACTGGCTTCCCTCTGGCACCCGGGCATGAGCTTGCTTCGTCTGGAAGGTCGTCCGGCCTAATTAGCATATTATGCTTTTATTATTATAGATAGTAACATTTTAGGAACTGGTCTTCTTTTAGTTTTGGAAGTTTCTGCACTCTGTTTTGACAGATTTCACTCACTCAATGGATACCTTCAGTGAATTATACCATTGTTTTTTATTTCATTAATTTCACTAGCACAGGTTCAAGAGGACAGTAGTTTTAGATATAATATAAACTATGAAAAAGCCTCATCATTTGTGTGTCCTTACAATGTCACTGTAAATAGGCTAAACATTTTTCTTGCTACAGAATTAGAGTTACAACATCAACTGTTGTCAGAGAGTGTGTTTAATTAAGAACAAGGAAAGTAACTAAGTAAGAATTTAATATTTCAGAATGTTATGGCAATGTTAAAAGGCTGTATTTTATTATGTAACATTTCTAAAACACTTTCCAATGATTTTGATTAATTGTGCTCCTGGGGTATTTTGGTGCAAGTAAATTAGAACGGATTGATGTTCCCACTAAACAAAATAACTATAACTAAAATATAGTTATTTTTTATTTGTTAATGAATATTCTGAAGAAGATTAATTTATGACTAGAAATGTAGGCATTCGGTAATTATCTGGTTGTTAAGTAACATGTTTGTACCTATAAAATCTGCTGTTTTTGGTGGTGACTTATTTGTCTTATGAATCAGGAGGTAGAATGAAGAGTGACTCATTACTGACTAGAGAGGGGTAGTATTTCATTATGGTAATTACCTGTCTCTGTAAGAGCTTTCACATATTCTGTTGTTTCTAATGATTTCTAAGTAAAGCTTATGCATTTGCTATGTATCACATTACTAAGGATACCCAGTATAAGTCCTGCAATTGGTCTGTTGAATGAAGTAGCAAATGGATAATTATCAACCTACAAGATATCTATGATAAAGTTATTTACATGAAGAATTTCTATGGTGGTGTATTGTCTGTTGACCACCCTCCTCCCCACAAAACAAAACAACAAAACAAAAGAATGCCTACTGTTGAAATAATAAAATGAGATACTGTCTTTAAAGCATCTTGCTCCTATTATTAACTTGGCTGATAATTCAACACAATCCGAGTTTATTATAGCTCATGGTCAGGAATCATCCTATGCCTTACATCACAGCAACCATTTTCTATAGCTCACGAGAAGTGTCAAATCTAATGAGAAACTCAGAGAGTACTAGCCCTGTTTAGGGAGCCTGTCAGGAGTTGTGAAGAGTCTGAGGTGTTATCCTTCTTGCTAGCTTACAACTTAGCCTGCCAGTTTCATGGCTTCTGGCAGAAGATATGAGACTCCTGGGAAAGAGACAAAGAGTTTTATTCTTTGGACTCACAGCATCTTTTATATTAGTTCCTAAGCACCAGTTCCCACAAGGAGGTACAAAAAGGGCTAGGTGATATCTATACACACTGGCTTACACTCCAGGAAAGGAACATTGACCTTAAGGACATATTCTTTTATGATGGTCATTAAAATGTTTGCCCTTGGCCCTTAAGAGACATTATTGTGCTGGAGAGATAAGCATGGCTGCCCTTTGCTCCAGAATGATACACTCTTTCTATCTCCCAATATTGTTTGTTATGCACATTTACACATATTTTAAAAGTGGACAACAGACAATAGTGCAATGAAGACCTGGGGAGCGGGGTGGAGGAAATCAATGGGGGAGAAAATGAGGACACCTGCAATACTTTGGACAATAAAGATATATTAAAAAAGAAAGAAAAGATAGTCCAGAAGAAAAGGGCAATAATGCTTTGCTTACAAGACCGACAGAAACATGAGACCACAGAGTATTGTCTCTCAACAGACCCCATGGAGGCACAGTATCTCTTTTACTATGCCCATCAGTTCACACCAACTACAGCTATTTGAGCTAATCATTTCAGCAACAGGGAATTAAAAATGGAAACTTATCTAAGGGATAAAAAGAGGATGATTGAATTATGTGCATCTGTCATTATAGTGATCATATATTTGATTTATAAAGTTTTAAAGTCAAATATTGCTTTTGAGAGGTGATTACTTAAAAGAATTTGGTCAACTCAGAAATAATCTGATAGATATACTAATTGAGTTTCCTGTGCACATTTAGATTCTCATATAGAAAAAGTTAAGCAGAAGGGAATAAAAACTGTCTACAAAGTTTGCAGAAAATATATAGGGCCAATGTTCGGCAGTTTAATATGCCTAAATTTCTTCCCTTTATTGAATTTATGTAAATTATCCTGTTTAACATTTACTTGAGATAGATTTTTGTCACTTAATTAAATAAGAGTATTTGTGGCAGAGAAGTGGAAAGCAATATTTAGCTTTAGTAGGTAATTAGCCACTGAACTAAAGGTCTGATCATTTTTTTGATTTCACACTAAAATGAACAAAACGACATTCCAGGCAAGAGATGTTTTTCATTTCAAGGTGGTAAGGTTCTTTAATGATTTTGTGATTTACAAAATTCTAGTAAGGTTTGTATGGTTATTCAAAATGCAGAGTATTCAAGGCAGTTAATTCTTGAGAATCAGCTTTGGCAATGTATAGCAATGTTTCAATTTCACCAGCTAGTGAAGGCAATGAACTGAAGAAATCCACCCCCAGGCACTAATAAAACCCCACATTCTACCTTCTACATCGGCATTGTGTTGAACCTATTTCTTTTGTTTAGTCTTAATTTTGAAAATGGCATCAATGTGATCAATATATCTTTCTTATTTAAAACTCATTAAAAACACTTATAAAAGCCTTACTCTGTATAAACCTTTAATCTTTAAAGGAACTAACTACAGGAGTATTAGGTTTAAAGAACAGCTTTTTTCAAAATGATGTAGTACTTATTAATATTGTTATTATTGAATTAATAGAATTGTTTATTCATATTTCTTGTCTCAAAAACATTTGATTTGAATGAAGATTGATAAACATTTTTTTTGGCATTCATCTTCCTTACCTCCTTTCTTTATATGTTCATTTTTCCCTTTTTTTGTCCCTTTTATGTAACACTAAGATTTTAGTTTTAAGAAAAGCAATTCATCCTTCATAAACAATGCACTTTATACTTAGAAAATAAAATCAATAATTTATAACAAGAGCAACAAGTAATTTTTCTAGTTGTTTATAATATTTTATCTTTATATTTCATAATCAATATGGCTACATTTTTTTGTACCATAAAGCTGACAAAATAGCAGTGATGTGAGAAGAGGCTGTGTGGTGTAATATGATTCACAGACGAAATTAGTATGTGAAAGTCATGCCAACATTCATCTATAGATAAAGTGTCCTCAAGTATTTTGAGGGCATTGTAGTTACAAGTGCACAACTTAATATTGGGATGGCTTCTTATTTACTTAAGATCTGATTTTAAAGTCTAAAAATCTGAGTTAAAATCTTGCCTTCGCCCCTTCCTGTGACAAATTACTAAAGTCCACTGTCTGTAAAATTATATTAAAAATACAAATATCTAAGTTTTTTTTGTTAAAGTTAATGTATAAAAATATTTGATATAGTGGTTGCTTAATAAATATCTGTAAATAAAAATTACATTTTACTTGACTCTGGGATTTACAGAATCATAGTATCTCAAATTTCAAATGAATTTCTGTATTCTAGTCTAATTTTGCTGAGAATATTAAGAATTCTTTAACTCCCTTGTCCCCTCCTCCTCCCCAAAAGAAAGAAAATATATATTAAAGATCTATTATGAGATACTTCCAAATGAATTATAGTATTTAATTTTCATAACTTTTACATAAGTGGAGATTCTGGATGTCACAAAAGTAAATGAGATACTCGTGATCACATAACCAGGACAAGGATTCACACCTACATCTGTCTGAATCCAAAACTCTATGACTTTTCTTCACTTTATTTCATTGCTCAAAGTTTAGAGATTTGTCCAGCATAAACAGCATTTAGCAGTATCTGTGGGCCTAGGTGTCTACTTCCCACCCACTCCAACATTTCCATCTTTAATCAGTGTTCATTAATAAATATAAATTGCTTGATAAAGGCATAAACATTTGATTTCCTAATTTCATTAGTTTGTTACTATTCTTTATTATTAATGAAGGATTAGAGGAGACTTAGATTTGACTATATTTGCTACAATCTCTTTCATTGTAATACTAAAGGCCTAGCACACAAAATTCATGTGTGGGTACGGTCCCTGGGACTGCCCTGCAATCAGGGCCATCTTCCCTAGATGCCCACAGCCAGTCCCGCCCCCACTGCCACCCATCCCTGGTTCCCCGTTCTCCATCGGGAGATCTGTTCCTGATGGCCGGGGGAAGGAACCGATAGGTCAGCCGTTCCTGCCTGGTCGCCGGCCCCGCCCCCACTGTGGGTGGCCATCATGAGATTGGAGCCTGCCAGCCAGGGAAAGAGACTGAGATGTGGTCAGTGCACCTCATAGTGACTGGTTCAGTGGTCGTTCTGGTTGTTCTGCCATTAGGGTCAATTTGCATATTACCCTTTTATTATATAGGACTAGTGGCCTGGTGCATGGATTTGTGCACATTGCTAAGAAATCGAGAGCCGGCACCTGTGTGCCTGCACCTGTGTGCACCTGTGTCCCTGTCAGCCCCTGGGAAGTTGCGTGGGGAGTCTGTCCTCCTCCCCACAGCTTCCTGAAAAAGTATTTCCAAATGTCCCTTCTGCGGCCAGTGTTATGCCTTGCCGGCCGTGAGGTCCCCAGTGGACACCTTGGGCTCTGCTGGATGCTTTCCACTGCTCAGAGTCAGATAAGAGACGCTCTGAGGTGAACAATACAAAGTTAGGGATCTTGGGGGGAAGAGATGCTCTGTTGCCCACACCCCCACCCTTCAGATCCATCTCTCTTTGACTTTTACTCCGATTGTTAGTAGCCACCTGTTATATTGCTGCCTTCCTCTGTAGCTTCAGGGTAATCAGTAAGGGATGAGATTTGATCTTGATGCCTGAGACAGAGTTCCAGGAGCCCAGCAGGAATATCAGGCTCATCCTGGTTACTCCAAGTATCCATGCTTCAACTGTTCTCTAGAGATTCTAACTGCAGGCTTATGGAATATGAGGAATGTAGTAGTGTGCTAAGAGGTAGGTGGCCAGGGAAGAGCCTGATCCAGGGCCAGGCGCTGCACCACTCCCACTCACCTCAGTCCCACTGCGTCTGCCACTACGGCTGCGCTTGCTAGCTATGAGCCCAGTTTCTGGTTGAGCAGCACTCCCACTGTGGGAGCACACTGACTGCCAGGGTGCAGCTCCTGCATTGAGTGTCTGCCCCTTGGTGGTCAGTGCACACCATAGCAACTGGCCGACCAGTCGCTCTGGTCAGTCAGTTGTATCAGTCGCTTAGGCTTTTATATATGTACTAGAGGCCCAGGGCCCAAAAATGTGTGCACTTGGGGGGGAAGCGGAGGCCCCTCAGCCCGGCCTGTGCCCTCTCGCAGTCTGGGACCTCTCGGGAGATAACGACCTGCTGGCTTAGGCCTGCTCCCTGGTGGCAGAGGGCAGGCCCAACTCTTACGTGCAGCCCCTGGGTGGGCTCAGAGCAGGGCCGATTGGGGAGTTGGGGCACCGCCCCCGTCATGCACAGAGCAGGGCAGATTGGGAGGTTGTGATGCCACCCTCAGTCATGCTCAGGGTAGGGCCAATCAGGGGGTTGGGGCGCTGCTTCCTGTCACTCACAGAGCAGGGCCCATCAGGGGGGTTGGGGCTCCGTAACCTGTCACAAACCGAGCAGGGCCGATCAGGAGGTTGAGGAGCTCACCCATGTCATGCACAGAGCAGGGCCGAGCAGGGGGTTGAGGAGCTTCCCCCTGTCACTCACAGAGTAGGGCCAATAGGAGAGTTTGGGCACCGCCCCCTGTCACACACAGAGCAGGGCGGATTAGGGGGTTGGGGTGCCGCACCCTGTCACACTCAGGGCAGGGCCGAAGGGAGGTTATGGCTCTACCCCATCACACACAGAGCAGGGCTGATCAGGGGGTTGTGGTGCCGCACCCTGTCACACACAGAGCCACAGGGCAATCAGGGGGTTGGGGAGCTCCCCCCTATCAGGCACAGAGCAGGGCTGATCAGGGGGTTGGGGCGCCTTCCCTTGTGATGAACAGAGCAGGGTGGATAGGGAGGTTGTGGCCCGTCCCCCTGTCACACAAAGAGCCGCAGGGCGATCAGGGGGTTTGGGTGCTGCCCCCTGTCACACTGATCCCGGTGCCAGGAGGCCTCGTGGCTCCGCTGATTCCGGTGCTGGGAGGCATATTACCCTTTTACTATATAGGATAGAGGCCTGGTGCACAGGTGGGGGTCAGCTGGTTTGCCCTGAAGGGTGTCCTGGATCAGGGTGGGGGTCCCCACTGGGGTGCCTGGCCAGCCTGGGTGAGGGGATGATGGCTGTTTGCAGCTGGTCACACACCCTTCAGGGTGGGGGTCCCCACTGGGGTGCCTGGCCAGTCTGGGTGGGGGGCTGAGGGCTGTTTTCAGGCTGGCGGGTGACTGAAGCTCCCAACCACTCCTTTTTTTCTTTTTTTCTTTTTTTTTTAATTTTGGGCCAGCTTTAGCTCTGAGGCTTGGCTCCAGCTCTTAGGCCTCCGCTGCTGAAAGCAGTTATCTGGTTTGTTTGGGTTGTATAATCGAAACACTGTTTCAACTCCAGCTCTGAGATCTTGGCTGGCGGAAAGCAGGTTTCTGGGGTTTTGTTTAGCTCTATATTTGTAACAATGTTTCAGACTGCAATCTCAGAGGCCGGCAAGGCAGGCCAGGAACGTTGGAGTCCTCCATCACTGAAGCAAGCAAGCCTCATGTTCGCTTCAAGCTGCCTGGCTTCTGGCCGCCATCTTCGCTGGCAGTTAATTTGCATATCACCCTGATTAGCCAATGGGAAGGGTAGCGGATGTATGGCTAATTAACATGTTTCTCTTTTATTAGATAGGGTATATATATATATATATGTCAAATTATAAAAACAAGACTGTCAAGATTGAGACAATTAGCACTATTTCTTATTCTTTTACTCTTTTAGCATTTTATTCTCTTTCTCACTTCTGTAACACCTAATGCACACACTGTGTGTGTTTGTAAGTGTGTGTATGTGTGTGTATATATATGTGTATGTATATACATATCTTCCCTCACATTCTCTGTCATAATGAAATGACTGTGAAAATATTGTCTTGTTACTGAGTTTGTGCATGTCAATAACAAGAAAAACAAATAGTTTGATTAAAAAACAGGCAAAGGTCCCAGGTGGACATTTTCCAAAGAAGACATCCAAATGGCCGAGTGGTAAATGAAAGGGTTATCAGCATCACTGATGGCAGGTAAATGCAAATAAAATCACAATCAAAAAGTCAAAATATAACAAATGTTGGTGAGGATGTTGAATGTTGGGAACTATTTCTACTGTTGTTGGGCATATAATTTGTTACAGCCATTATGGAAAACAGTTGTGGGATTATTAAAAATATTAAGAATAGTACTAAATACCAGGTGATTCAGCAATTTCACTTCAAGATATCCAAGGGAAATGAAATCAGGATCTCAATGAGACACCTGCACTCTCATGTTCATTGCAGCATTGATACATATAGTCAAGATATGGAAATAATCAATGTGTCTGTCAATGGATGAATGGATAAAAAAAATGTGATACACATGGATGAATACACACACACTCACACACACACACACACACATACATACATACATAGTATTCAGCCTTAAAAAAAGAAGAAAACCCTATCATTTGTGACAACATGGATAACCCTGGAGAACTTTAGGCTAAGTGAAATAAGCCAGACACAGTAAGACATATAATGCATGATCTCATTTATATGTGGAATCTAAAATAGTCCAACTCATAAAACCAAATACTAGATGGTGTTTATTAGGGGATGGAGAGTGAGAGAAATGGGGAGAAGTTAGTCAAAGAGGCAAAGAGTACAAAATGTGTTATTTAGGATGAATAAGTTCTGGAGATTTAATGTCAAGCTAGCAATTACAGTTAACTAGGGGCCCAGTGTATGAAACGTGCAACTTGAAAGGAACTGTGGGCTGCGAGGCTGCAGTGAGCACAGAGGCGGTTCTTGGCCCATCCCCCATGCCCCTGCCTGGCCCCTCCCACCGCAGCTCCTGGTCCCCTGTCTGCTGGCAGCCTTGTTTCCACTGCTGCTGCTCCCACCTGCTGACGGTGCTGGCCCTGCTCTCACCCACTGATGGTGTGGAGCCACTGGGGCTGGTGCCAGCAGCGGTGTGAGCGGGGCCGGAGCTGTCAGTGAGCACGAGTGGAGGCTGCTGCCCCAATCACCCCTCAGGATCAGGGGGAGGTGGAGAAGCCCTGAGGGGTGATTGGGGCTGGCGCCAGGTGTTGGCAGCCTGTGCCGGACACCGGCAGGCTGTGTGAGCAGTGGCTCTGGTGCTGGTAACAGGTGCAAGCGGGGGTGGCACTAGCAGCAGATGAGAGCGCCCAGCGGGATCGCGGCTCGAGGCAACAAATAATTTTCAGTAACCACCAGAGGCTCACCCCCATGACATCAACTGGTGCCCCGCCTTGGTCTGGCGCCCCTGCTCACCTGCTCCACCATCCCGCGATGGCCAATGCCTGCCATGTTCCGCGCTCTGCCGCCTGCTGCCAACGCTCGCCATGTTCCATGTGCACCCCATGGTGGTCAGTGCACGTCATAGTGTTCGGTTTGAGCCTCTGGTGGTTACTGAAAATCCTTTGCTCCCACGGGCTGCGGTCCTGTCGGGTGCTCACACCTGCTGCCAGCACTGGCCCTGCTCGCACCTGCTGCTGCTGCTGGAGCTGCCCGCTTAGGCAGGTGGCGCCAGCGCCGGGTGATCAGCACTGATAGTGGGTATGAGTGATGGCTGCCTGCTCCAGTTGCCCCTCAGGACTTCTCCACCTCCACCTGCTCTAAGGGGCGAAGGGGGGAGCAGTTGCAGCCCACACCTCCTGATGGCACTAGCCCTGCTTACACCCAATGCTGGCACCTGCCCTAGTTGCTCTGTGCCATCAGTAGGTACGAGCAGGGCTGGCAACATCAGCACATGGGACAGGTGGAGGAGGGAGTGGGGATGCTGGCAGACAGTGCACTGGAGGCTGTGGCAGGATGGGCTGGACAGGGGTGTGGAGGATGGGCTGAGACCCACCCCTGTGCCTACCGCAGCCTGGTGGCCCACAGGTCCTTTCAAGTTGCACGAATTCGTGCACTGGGCCCCTAGTATATAGATAATACTGTAATATATACTTAGAATTGCTGAAGAATTAGATCTTAAGTGATCTCACTACACACAAAAATGTAACTCTATGAGGTAAGGGATATGAATTAACTTGATAGTGGTAATCATTTTGCAAATTATACATATATCAAAATATCACATTGATTAGTATATATATAATATTTTTATTTTACAATAAATCTGGAAATATTTTTGAAAAAAGTATATTTGTGTTTTTCAGTTCAAATCTGACCTAATTTTTTATTTTATTTATTTATTTATTTTTAATTTTTTTTTATTGATTTTTTTACAGAGAGGAAGGGAGAGGGATAGAGAGCCAGCAACATTGATGAGAGAGAAACATCAGTCAGTTGCCTTCTGCACACCCCCTACTGGGGATTTGCCCGCAACAAAGGTACATGCCCTTGACCAGAATCGAACCTGGGACCCTTGAGTCCGCAGGACGACGCTCTATCCACTGAGCCAAATTGGTTAGGGCTGACCTAATTTTTTGGATGCTATAAAATATTATGAGAAGATTGATATAGACTACACATTTGTCAAAGATTTATTTATATTGTAAAAATTATTGGTGTAATCAATATTTCTATTGGTTAAATTAGTTCTGTTGAAAAAATTATTTAAAATTATATTCTTCACAAACTGTACAAAATGAGAGAAATACATTTGAATTTTAGGGGCTATCTTGAAACTATTTCAAAGAAGTTGGTAGGATATAAGACTTCAAAGATTCAGTTTTGTGGTGGAGAATAATAAGTGATTTGGATGTTTAAGAAACGATAAGTAATGCAATGAGTCTGGGACATGGAATCAAGGCTGAAAAACTGCAATTTTCCAAGTGTATTTTTATCTATTAGAAAGTTTCATAGTACTTTCATAACTTTTCCCTCCACTTGGTCTCTTTTTAAGATGCTACCAAATTTAGAATGATTTGGTTAACTGGATACCAAATAATATAAATGTAAAATGGAAATACAAAATGAAAACATTTTCAAGTATTTTGTCTTTGGTTATGCTTTAAAAGTCCACTGTTTCCTCAGAAATAGATATTGTGTTCATTTTGATTTGACTTTGTATGTGAAAGGGAGGTAGGTCTGAAATTAAAAGAGCAACAATTTATATTATAGAGGCAGTCACTATACTCTCTACAGAACCTCATGCAAATATATACTTTACAACTTTTAAAAATTATGGCTATGTGTTTACACAGCGTGTTTGCAAATTTTTATTTAACCATTTTTTATTTTTAAATTAAATTTATTGGAGTGACATCCATACTAATAAAAGGGTAATATGCTAATTAGACCGGTAGACCTTCCAGACATCCTTCTAGACAAAGCTATGGTGGCGGGGCTGAGGCAGCGGTGGTTAAGGGCAATTAGGCCAGGAGGGGATGGCAGTTGTAGATTATCAGGGCTGGCCAGGGGGGCATTTGGGAGTGAGCAGGCTGTCAAGGTGGGGGAGGCAGTTGGGGATGAGCAGGCCGGAGCGGGGCAGTAGTGGGTGATCAGGCTGACAGGCAGAGTGGTTAGAGGTGATCAAGCAGGCAGGCAGGTGAGGAGTAAGGAGCCATCAGTCCCGGATTGCAAGAGAGATGTCTGACTGCTGGTTTAGGCCTCCCAAAGGGATTGGGCCTAAACCGGCAGTCAGTCATCCCCCAAGGGGTCCCAGATTGGAGAGGGTGCAGGCCAGGCTGAGGGACACCCCCACCCCCATACATTAATTTTGTGCACCAGTCCACTAGTTGGTTAATAAGATCATATAAGTTTCAATGTACATATCTATGATACCTGATTATATATTGCATTGTGTGCCCAACACCCACAGCCAAATCAACTTCAGTCACCATATATTTGGCCTCCTTTACTCTTTTTTTTTTTTTTTAAATTGCAACTTCAGGAAAAGTTCTTGCTTTATTATTCCAAATAATTTTCCCATGTAAAATAAATGTCCAATAGTTTCTGGTATGTGGGAAGATAATGTTAAAGTCACAATGAAGCCTTATTGACGGAAGCTTGGCTATATAAACAGCACAAGTTGAGGAAAGGTTTAATCTCTGAACCTATTAGATTGGATGAAGCGAGATCAGTACCGGTCACCTTGTGACATTACAGGAGGTCTCATTCCCATTGGAGGTCGAGGAGGCCCACCTTGATAAGGGGGCACCATTGGCGGTCCCTGCCCATGTGGCGGCATAGCACCAGGAAGGTAACCTGGCATGCCTTGATGATGACCACCATGCTGACCATGAGGTAGCATTGGGGGTCTCATTCCTTATTGTTGTGGGATGCCTGGCTATGGTGGCATCATAGCTCCAATTGGTCCAACTGGTGGATTACCAATGGGAGCCTGTCCTGGAAGAGGAAGATTACGTTGATATTTAGGTAACTGTGCCCTTCTTTCTTCCAACGATATATCCTCATCTGGATGGATGAACTTACTGGTTGCACTGGTTGTCATAAGAGTAGCAGACTTACTTGTTATTGATGCCACTGGTTTAGCTGCAGTGCTATTTGTTGTACTAGTGGTTGAAGCTGTAGACTGTGTATAAGCAGGGAATGTAGGCTTCGGGGGTTCTGTAGTTGTTGCAGGGGTACTACTTAAGGGCTTGAAGTCTGTACCAACTGGTCCTTGGACAGTTGCCTGAGCCTGTCCGGCACTGGGGATGAGACTGAGTAACTGGAGGCTGTGGAGCAGGAACTGTTGCTGTTGGTGCAGGTGGTGTATTAAGAATACCTGGTGCTGCCGAAACCGATTTGGCTCAGTGGATGGAGCGTCGGCCTGCGGACAGAAGGGTCCCAGGTTCGATTCTGGTCGGGGGCATGTACCTGGGTTGCGGGCACATCCCCAGTGGGAGATGTGCGGGAGGCAGCTGATCGATGTTTCTCTTTCATCGATGTTTCTGACTCTCTGTCTCTCTCCCTTCCTCTCTGTGGAAAATCAATAAAATATATTAAAAAAAAAAAAAAAAGAATACCTGGTGCTGAAACAGCCTGTGCCTGAGTCATTGGAGGAATTCCAGGATGTGGAACAAGAGGGGGCATACCTGGTGGCATACCAGGCATTAGAGGTGGTATTCCTGGTCCAGGTGGCATCATTCCAGGTGGCATGCCTGGCATAACTGGTGGCTTCCTGGCATCAGAGGAGGAACACCTGGCATTAATGGAGGTATGCCTGGAGGCATTCCCAGTGCTCCTGGAACTGGTAGTAGTCCTGGCTGTGCCATTGGGGGTAAATAGCCTTGTTGGGGTTGAACAGGCTGTGGTTGAAATGAAGTTGAAGCTGCAGAGTCGTCATCATCATATTCATCAGAATCATCTTGTTGCTTCCTTTTTTGACTCTCCTGTGTTTTCTGTTCAAGAAGTCGTCTTCTTTCATCCATGTCTTTTTCTGGAATACCTTCCATACCACATATTTCCAACCCTATGTCTGCTCTCCCAGGTATTGCATTTGGTACAGCATCTATTGTCTTTTTATGCACCTGGCTGCAATGTGTAGCCAAGCCAGGTCCTCTGTACAACTTCTTATGACATATATGGCATTTAAAATGTTTTGCTTTTTGGTGCTGTATAAGGATCTTCTCATCATCAAAATCTCTATTACAATACCAGCACCACGGCTTCAGCTGCTTCTTCCTCTTGCGACCCATCACTGTGCTCCACGGATGAAGTGAAAAGGGAGGAGAAAGTAAGCAGGAAAATTGAGGTGAAAACTGCTCAGTCTTCAGACCCAACCACCACCACCGCGTCCCACAGGAAACTCCAAGTTCTGTGTCTTATTGTCTTGTTACATCTGTATTTATACCAGTTGATTTTAATCCTGTCAATTTCTATTCCAAAGGTTAGGGCATTTCTTATCTCCATTCCAGGGAGTAAAGATTATGTAGCTTAAGCGTGATTGTTCGTAGTTAAAGTGATTAACTACCTGCCTGGCACTTAGTTAAGGGGTTTTATTCTCTCCCTAACTTCAGGGAAAAATCCTTACCTGGGGAAACGACCTTTCTTGGAGAGATGACCTTGGTTAATACACATAGTGTGAAGAAGAGGAGCAAACATATTAAGAACAGTATGCCATATACGCCAGGTCCCTTGAAACATATGCTGTGCAGATGTTTCTTCCCTGCAGCAACTGTGTCAAGCAGCAAGGATGGACTGGCTTCCGGCAAATTCCCCCGTTTTTACTTTTTAAATGACAACACGTGTAAATCAGCGGCTACCTCTCGGATTGGGTTGTTTAAGACTCGGAAGAGGACTGACAAGCAGTGATAGCGAGCATGGCTATAAACATAGTGGATGGAGTGCACAAGGAGCCTTGTTCCTGTAGAAGGTTGCTGGCCTCTTCAGTCAAGTGATTTCAGCTGTTCCCAAGTCAGTGATTTGGTTGTCCTTGTTGATCTGGCTAGCGGGCGGTGTCATTGGCGATGGGCTTCCCGAAGCATCAGCAAGTTGAAGGGCTGCATCAAAGGGTCCATCAGGGCCCCGTTTGATGGTGGTGGTGGTGTCCGGTGAGGAGTCAGCTGTGCCCTCTGGGTCGGCTAGGGGAATCCTCTTTGAGGCGCCATATGTTGGGGTCCAACCCCAGCAGGTCCAGGGGTTCCCCAAGGTGTGGACGGTGTCAGTGAAGAAGGAATGACACGGAGGCAGTTTTCAGGTGATCATCATAGCCAGGTTCCTCCTGGCCTTCTTTACTCTTAACTACCCCTCACCCACTTACCTCTGGTAACCACCATACTATTGTCTATATCTGTGATTTTCAGTTTTATACCCCACATGTGTGTGAAATCGTGTGGTTATTAGCTTTCACTGACTGACTTATTTCACTTATCATAATATTCTCAAATTTCATCCATATTGTCACAAATGGCAGTATTTCATCTCTTCTTATGGCTGAGTACTATTCCATTGTGTGTGTGTATATATATATATATATATATATATATATATATATATATATATCACATCTTCTTTATTGAATCCTCTATTGCAGGATGCTTTGATTGTCTCCATATCTTGAACATCATGAATAATGCTGTAAAGAACATAGGGATACACAAATATTTTTGAATAAATGTTTTCTAATTTTTCAGATGATACTTGGAAAAGGGGTCATATGCAGCTTCTTAAATAAGTTCATATAGTTTTCAGTTGTACATTTCTATGATACATGATCTGTATGTTGCATTGTGTTTCCACCACCCAAACTCAAATCACCTTTCTTCACCATATATTTGGCCTCTTTACTGTTTTACTACCCCTCTCTAAACACAAAATACAATATACAGATGATACATTATAGAATTGTACAATTGAAACTGATATAATTTTATTAACCAATGTTGCCCTAATAAATTCAATAAAAAATTTAAAGTCTTGAATCCTGAAATGTTTTTTCATACTTTAGAAACTGAAATAAAATCTACTGGGAGAAATTATTTGTATTGAAATATGGTTTACAAAAGAAATTCACTTTTTAAATTATAAATGCATTTTGCTCTTTCATTTCTTCCAATTATGACTTTTATTTTGTGATCTTCAGAAATGAATAATTATGAAATAATTTTATCACCAATATGTTTTGTTTGCATAATAATTTAAGTAATTAATAATCAAGTGAGGCCTCATTGCCTTATAATTGATTAAACATTTGTATAGTTTTAAAATAGAGATACTTTACACTAAGGCATTATCTGAGATTTTATTATAAATATAAATCATGCCATTAATTATGCTGCCTTTTTATCTATATATATCTATGTCTATGTCTATGTCTATGTCTATCTATATCTATATCTATATCTAATCTATATCTATAGATCGATAAAAGCCTAATATGCTAAGTGTCTGACCATGTGACCATGCAACCAGTCCCTATGACATGCACTGACCACAAGGGGGTAGACACTCCAACCTGTAGGTTAGCTTGCTGCTGGAGTCCCTCCTGCAATTCCTCTCTGGATGGCCAACCTCCTGCATTCCCTCCCTGGCCTGGCCCTGATTGGCCTGATCAGGATTGGGCGAGATGGGCTGGACATGCCCTGGAGCCCTCCTGTGGTCCCTCCCTGGCCTCTAAAATATTTCTTCTAATTAATTTCCTTTCAATGTGCACGAATCCATGCACCAGGCCTCTAGTTAATAATAATAGGGTTAAGGACTATCTTTAAACTTATATTATTTTCAGAGATTTGTAACACATAAAATCCAGAATATTAGCAACAAGTTTTCCCATTCCTAAACTACTGTCTAGTTTGATAATGTAAAATTTGTAGACTGTGATTTCTAATCTTTTCTAGATAATTACTTCCTCTTTTCCCAGGAAACTTCAGAAGTGATTTTTTAGGTCTTTTGTTTGTCATTTGCAAGGTTAGCTCATTGTAGATCATAATATTGTCTTAATTTTATAATATTGTTATATCTTAAATTATGTGATTTTTTTTAAAAAAATAGACTTTTTAAAAGAGTAGTTTTAGGCTTACAGCACAATTAAGTAAAAATATTAAAGATTTAACATATAACACATACTCTCCCATTATCAACATCCCTCACAAAAATGGTATATATTTATATATATTTTATTATTGATTTCAGAGAGGAATGGAGAGGGAGAGAGAGAGATACATCCATGATGAGAGAGAAAAATTGATAGGTGCCTCCTGCACACCCCCTACTGGGGATAGAGCCTGCAACCTGAAACCTGGGTACATGCCCTGACCAGGAATAGAACTGTGATCTTCTGGTTCATTGGTTGACATTTAACCACTGAACCATGTCAGCAGAGCTATATTTCGTAAAACTGGTGAACTTACATTGACACATAATAATCACTGAGAGTCCACACTTCACATTATCATCACTGGTGTTGTACATTAGGTTTAGAATGACTTTTTCCGGATACTGCTTATCCATTTTTATGCCAAAAGTCATGACTATACATAAACTTTTAAAGATGTATTGTTTTGAATGACTCATTTTTTAAAATAAATTTACTTGCTTTATTTCTTTTTTTAAAAAAAATATTTTATTGATTTTTTTACAGAGAAGAAGGGAGAGGGATAGAGAGTTAGAAACATCAATGAGAGAGATCGATCAGCTGCCTCCTGCACACACCCCCCACTGGGGATGTGCCCGCAACCAAGGTACATGCCCTTGACCGGAATTGAACCTGGGACCCTTTGGTCTGCAGGCCGACGTTCTATCCACTGAGACAAACCGGTTCTGCTGAATGACTCATTTTTAAGAATCCTCAGTCTTCACTGAAACCCAACATATGTGTTTTGCTTTGATTTTTATTATAACTATTATAGTGAATGTGAACAGTGATATTTCATATTGTTTGAATTTACATTTCCCTAACAACTAATGGTTTTGAGCATTTTATTCTGATTGTTGATATCTTGTGTATTTCATGTGGAGAAATGTCAGCTCAAGCCATTTGCCTATTTTTAAATTGTCTCTTTATTTTTGAGTTGCAAGGGTTCTCTATATAGTTGGAATAAGAGAACTTTATCAGATATATGATTTGGAAATATTTTAATTCTGTGGGTTGTCTTCCATTTTCTTGAGAGTGTTTTTTGTTATGCAAAGTATTTTTAATTTTGATATGGTCCAACTAATTTATTTTTCTTTTGTTGCTCATGTTTTTGGTATCATATCTAAGAAACTATTATCAAGTCATTATAAAGATTTTTCTGTTTTCTTCAAAAAGTTTATAGTTTCAGCTATTATATGTACATTTCTTATTCATTATAAGTTAATTTTTATATGTTGTGAAGTAGGAGTCCAACTTAATTCTCTTGCATGTGGATATTCAGTTGTCCCAGGACCATTTTTTAAAAGAAACTATTCTTGGCCTTATCAAATAATCATAATACCATTATTGACAATCAGTTGATCATAGACACTTGGATTTATTTTAGACTCTCAGTTGTATTTATTGATCCCTATGTTTATCCTAATGCCAATATCTCATTGTCTTGATTACCAGTGATTTGTAATAAGTTTTGAAATTAGAAAGTGTAGTAACTCTCTACTTTTTTTTCAAGATTGTTTTGCATTGTGGTCACTTGCCTTCCATATGGATTTTGGTATCAGCTTTTACATTTTTGTAAAAGAGCCTTTGGAATTTTGATAAGGATTGATTGAGCCACGAGATTGCCTTTGGTAGTGTTTCCATCTTAACAATAATACTGCTTCTACCAATCCATGAACATGGGATGTATTTTCATTTATTAAGTCCTCTTTCATTGATTTTTACAATATATTATATTTTTCATAGCATAGGTCTTGCACATCCTTGGTTAAATTTATGTTTTACATGCCTTGATATGTGAGTATTTTCTTAATTTACTTTTGGGATGTTAATTGCAGATACATAGAAATAAAACAGGGGAGAGATCAACCAAAGGACTTGTATGCATGCATATAAGCATAAGCGATGTACGTAGACAACAGGGGGTGAGGGTGAAGGCAAGACTGGGGGGATGGGTGGACAATGGGGGGATAAAGACACATTAGTCCTTAATAAAAAGTTAAAAAAAGAAATAAAATATTTTTGTATTTTGACCTTGTCCCTGTAACTTTGCTGACTTTGTTATAAGCTCTAATCTTTGTTTCTTTATATTTTTTGTATGTAGTATCATGTCATTTGTGAATAGAGATAGTTTTACAATTTGATGCATTTTATTTCTCTTTCTTGCCTAATTACCCTAGCTAGAACTTCTAGTACAATATTAACTCACAGTGGCAAAACAGGGCATCCTTGTCCTATACTTCATCTAAAGCAGCGGTTCTCAACCTGTAGGTCGCGACCCCTTTGGGGGTTGATAGACCATTGGAAAACACATATATAATTACATATTGTTTTTGTGATTAATCACTATGCTTTAATTATGTTCAATTTGTAACAATGAAAATACATCCTGCATATCAGATTTTTACATTACGATTCGGAACAGTAACAAAATTTCAGTTATGAAGTAGCAACAAAAATACTTTTATGGTTGGGGATCACCACAACATGAGGAACTGTATTAAAGGATCACGGCATTAGGAAGGTTGAGAACCACTGATCTAAAGTTAAAGTTTTTAGTCTTTCATCCAATATGATGGTATCTGTTAGGTTTTCATAAAAGTCCTTTATCATATTGAGGAACTTTCTAGTCTTAGATTTCTAAGGGTTTTTATGATGAAAAGTTACCAGATTTTTATCAAATGCTTTAGCTGCATCAGTTGAAGAAAAATCCTGTCATTTTTTCCTTCATTTTATTAATGTGGTATACTACATTGATTGATTTTGTATATTGTACCATCTTGTGTTGCCTGAATAATTCCTACATGATCATAGTATACAATCCTATTAATATGCTGCTAGATTTGGTTTACAAATAATTTGTGAGGATTCATAAGTTCATTTTATTAAAAATATTAAAAATGTATATTTTTTAATTTTTTTAAATGACAACTTAAATCTTCTTTGTCATCAATTACTTTTGGTATTGTTTCCCAGGAATTTCAAAAGAACCCTATGAATAATCTTTCTTATCCATGAGGTCAAGTTCAAATCCCTTTGGATTATTTTTTTCATGAGAGAAATCATTCTTTTCCCAGTACCACCTGATACTTCTGTGTCATCTTTTAAATTGAGATGCCTAAACACAATATAATAATTATCCTAGTTGTTTGGACAAGAGTAGTTGGAGGAATGTCAGTCATCTAATATAATCCATTTGGCATTTTATTTATATCAGTAGATGAGCTTTGATTGTTGTTTTATTACTAAATCAGTATGTTTTCTCTACAACTTATTGAACTCATCAGAATGTAGAACCTATAAAATTTACCCTTTGCAGTATACAGTCAAATTGCAGCTTCTAGTATACTGATTATAAAATATGTATAAATGGGATTCAAATACCTAATGAATTTCTCTTCAAAGAAGTTATATTTGCCTCTCTATCCATAGACTAACCATATTAAACCACTGAATAATTGCTTTTGTTTAGATTGATTCTTCATTTTCATTAATTAATGGGGACTAGTTGGAAAATTGTTTATTATCTAAACTTGAAATTAGAGTTTAATTTTCATATTAAATTACTCATTCATTAAACATGCTTTCCAATGTTATTATATTGCTGGGATAAATAGGCAAGTAATGAAGCATATGAGATATAATTTTGAGTCCTTGCATATCTGAACATCATTTTATTCTACTATCATCTTCGATTTATAGTTAAGTGTAGTATGAATTGTGTGGGTTGAAAGTTACTTTCTCTCCGAACTTTGAAGGCATTCTTCTATTGTTCCAAAGAATTAAACATTACTTATGATGAATATTAACCAAACCATCACTTCTTTATAAATGACCTACATGTTTCCAATGGAGAAAGTTTGACATCAATCAACTCAATAATTTTTGCTGCTTTGAAGATCTATAACAATGTGACTAGTTATTTGCTTTTTTAAATTATTATTTAGATATACAGTCATTGAATGCTATAATTCTTCAACTCTGTGAACTTACATTCTTTATTTTCTCTGACATGTTTATCCTTTATTTTCTCTATTCTAGTAAGCTAGAATTGGTCACTATGGAGAGGGTTTTATTAAGGAGCACCAAGACCCGTGCTAGCTGCTCCGATTTGCCCCAGACGGTTTTTGTAGAACAAGCCCTTTGTTTAGAAACAGAGGGTCAGAACTGAACACCACTAATTCTGTTAAGGAGAGTGGAGGCCTGCAGTTGATGGAAATAATTTCAGTTAATCATCCTGTTTTCAGACTTTTTACTGCCTACTATTGATTCATCAAGTCTTCCCCCCAACCCTCTAAAGACTATTTTAGGAAGGATTCCTGCTTCCTTAACCTCATTCATCTCTCTCTATATTATTTTTTATTACAACTCCCCACACCATGCTTCATGAGTCAATACATTTCTTACTGCCTTACAGAAATTTGTTGAAAGGTTTAGTTTGCTGATAATCTACCACTTGTTGTCTTCATTTTTATGGCATATAGCCTTTAAAAATACCTTTACTACCAGAGTTTAGGTCTCTCAGAGGAAAGAAAAATAAATACATTTTCGCAGTCCATCATTTTCGGTCAAAAGTTTTCTTAATAAAGTTCTCTGACACATGGCATTTTGATATATTAATAGATTTTATTACAGTTTGGAAAGATGAAATGCCATGAACACAATTTATTCTTATTGCAATGTATACTTATTCCAAAAAGTAATTTCAGTATATTTTCTATTTGACTATATTATATGATCATATGACTATTTATTTCTGTTACTTAGCCTGCATACTCATTATTTATTCCTCTATTACCTATCCCATTACCTAAATTTCTTCATATTTTATACAGATTATTTTATCTATATATTTTATTTTATTTTTCTGAATATATCTTTAAGATTTCACCTTCTCAAATAGCTTAATCAAGTATTCTCCTAAACACTTTCCTTCCAAAAAGAAATTATAGTGACAGCTATGTTATTTAAGTTGTCTGTTTTGATCCTATTTCATTTTAAATTCCAAAGCTGTGTTTGTACTACTATTCATATTATACTATATAAGACTTGGTAATAATGAGTTTAGCTCATTGTATGCAGCAGTGAACACCCTCTCTTTTCCAACACATAAATTGTATTTCTGCAAGGGAAAGATAATACTGCTGGTCTGGGGACTATCATATGAGAACCATTGCCTAGATAAAGTATCTCAATGTCCTCAATGTGAGAGAGAAGTATTTAGAGAAAGTCCAAATATGCCAATAGTTCTGAGAGTATTGCCTTATGTAACTTTGACATGTTAATATATTCAGTAGGTATTCAACAGTATAAAACGTGTGAAGAGGACACAGCAGAAAGTTGAGTATATTTTTATGATTAGTGGTTTCATACTCTGGTAAAATGAGTCAATGTGTACATAAATTAGCATTAAAATCCAGCTAATTTTTGAAAATACTATGGGACTATAAAAAAAACACACACAGAGAGAAATTAAAGTGGTATCATGTTCTGTCAGCATTTGTGGTTTGTCCATGTAAACCCAATATTTATTTATTCTTTTATAAATAAATAAATAAATAAATAAATAAATAAATAAATAAATAAGTATTTACTTATTTATCGCCTTGCCAGTTGGAGCCGTCTCGCAAAGTCTTGGGGGAGGTACCATGGGAGGTTGGCCAGCCATGGGAAGTTGGCTTTGGGAGTGCATTGACCACCAGGTGGCAGCTCCTGTGTTGAGCGTCTGCCCCCCTGGTGGTCAGTGCATGTCATAGCGACTGCTCGTCCACCGATGACGGTTGCTTAGGCTTTTATATATATACTAAAGGCCCGGTGCACAAAAATTTGTGCACTTGGGGGGGGGGGGAAGAGGGGGTCCCTCAGCCCGGCCTGTGCCCTCTCGCAGTCTGGGACCCCTCAGGAGATAACGACCTGCTGGCTTATGCCTACTCCTGGGTGGCAGAGGGCAGGCCCAATCCCTAGGTGCAGCCCCTGGTCGGGCTCAGAGCAGGGCCGATTGGGGAGTTGGGGCGCCTTCCCCTGTCATGCACAGAGCAGGGCAGATTGGGAGGTTGCGATGCCACCCTCAGTCATGCTCAGGGTAGGGCCGATTGGGGGGTTGGGGCACCGCCCCCTGTCACACTCAAGGCAGGGTCGATGGGGAGATTGCGGCGCCACCCCCTGTCACGCACAGAGCAGGGCCCATCAGGGGGGTTGGGGCTCCGTACCCTGTCAGGCACTGAGCAGGGTCAATCAGGGGGTTGAGGAGCTCCCCCTTGTGATTCACAAGGCAGGGCCCATCAGGGGGTTGAGGAGCTCCCCCGTCACTCACAGAGTAGGGACGATAGGGGAGTTGGGGCACCGCCCCCTGTCACACTCAGGCCAGGGCGGATCAGGGGGTTGGGGCGCCGCCCTCTATCACCCACAGAGCAGGGCCGATCAGGTGGTTGGGACGCCGCGACTCTCACACTCAGGGCAGGGCCAATGGAGAGGTTATGGCTCTACCCCGTCACACACAGAGCAGGGCCCATGGGGGGGGGGGGGGATGGGTTGGGGCGCCAAACCCTGTCACACACAGAGCAGGGCTAATCAGGGGGTTGAGGCGCCGCACCCTGTCACAGACAGAGCCGCAGGGTGATCAGGGGGTTGGGGAGTTCCCCCCTATAAGGCACAGAGCAGGGCTGATCAAGAGGTTGGGGCGCTTTCCCCTGTCACACACAGAGCAGGGCGGATAGGGAGGTTGTGGCCCCGCCCCCTGTCACACACAGAGCCGCAGGGTGATCAGGGGGTTGGGGAGCTCCTCCCTGTCACGCTGATCCCAGTTCTGGGAGGAATATTACCCTTTTACTGTGTAGGATAAAGGCCTGGTGCATGGGTGGGGCTGGCTGGTTTGCCCTTAAGGGTGTCCTGGATCAGGGTGGGGGTCCCCACTGGGGTGCCTGGCCAGCCTGGGTGAGGGGATGATGGCTGTTTGCAGCTGGTCACACACCCTTCAGGGTGGGGGTCCCCACTGGTGTGCCTGGCCAGCCTGGGTGAGGGGCTGAGGGCTGTTTTCAGGCCGACTGAAGCTCCCAACTGCTCCTTTCTTTCTTTCTTTCTTTTTTTTTTTTTTTATTCTGGGCCAGTGTTAGCTCTGGCTCCAGCTCTGAGGCCTCTGCTGCTGAAAGCAGGTATCTGGTTTGTTTCGGTTCTATAATCGAAACAATGTACAACTCCAGCTCTGAGATCCCGGGCTCGCTGAAAGCAGGTTTCTGGGGTTTTGTTTAGCTTCTATATTCGTTACAATGTTTCTTAAACTGCAAGCTCAGAGGCCTGCAAGGCAGGCGGGGGACATTGGAGTCCTCCGTTACTGAAACAAGCAAGCCTCATGTTAGTTTCAAGCTGCCTGGCTGCTGGCCGCCATCTTGGCTGGCCCTTAATTTGCATATCTCGCTGATTAGCCAATGGGAAGGGCAGCGGTTGTACGCCAATTACCATGTTTCTCTTTTATTAGATAGGACTAGAGACCCTGTGCACAAAAATTTGTGCACTCGGGGGTGAAAGGGGGGTCCCTCAGCCCGGCCTGTGCCCTCTCGCAGTCTGGGACCCCTCAGGAGATAACGAACCTGCTGGCTTAGGCCTGCTCCCCGGTTGCAGTGGGCAGGCCCAATCCCTAGATGCAGCCCCTGCTCGCGCTCAGAGCAAGGCCGATTGGGGAGTTGGGGTGCCGCCCCCATCATGCACAGAGCAGGGCGGATTGGGAGGTTGTGATGCCATGCTCAGTCATGCTCAGGGTAGGGCCGATAGGGAGGTTGGGGCACCGCCCCCTGTCACACTCAAGGCAGGGTCGATGGGGAGGTTGCGGCACCACCCCCTGTCATGCACAGAGCAGGGACAATCAGGAGGTTGGGGTGCTCCCCCCAGTCACGCAGAGCGCAGGGCCAATCAGCAGGTTGGGGCACTACCTCCAGTCACGCACAGAACAGGGCCAATCAGGGGGCTGGGGCGCTGCCACTGTCACAGTCAGGGCAGGGCCGATGGAGAGGTCATGGCTCTACCCCATCACACACAGAGTAGAGTCAGTGGGGGGGGGCGGGGGGGTTGGGGCACCGCCCTCTATCACCCAAAGAGCAGGGCCGATCAGGGGGTTGGGGCGCTGCCCCCTGTTACGCTCATCCCAGTGCTGGGAAGCCTCGCAGCTCCGTTGATCCCGGTGCTGGGAGGCATATTACCCTTTTACTATATAGGATAGAGGCCTGGTGCACGTGTGTGGGCCGGCTGGTTTGCCCTGAAGGGCGTCCTGGATCAGGGTGGGGGTCCCCACTGGGATGCCTGGCCAGCCTGGGTGAGGGGCTGAGGGCTGTTTGCAGCTGGTCACACCCCCTTCAGGGTGGGTGTCCCCACTGGGGTGCCTGGCCAGCCTGGGTGATTGGATGATGGCTGTTTGCAGCTGGTCACACACCCTTCAGGGTGGGGGTCCCCACTGGGGTGCCTGGCCAGTCTGGGTGAGGGGCTGAGGGCTGTTTTCAGGTTGGTGGGTGACGGAAACTCCCAACCCCTCCTTTTTTTCTTCTTTTTTTTTTTTATTCTTAGCCAGCTTTAGCTCTGAGGCTCCAGCTCTTCGGCCTCTGCTCCTGAAAGCAGGTATCTGGTTTGTTTCGGTTCTATAATCAAAACTCTGTATCAACTCCAGCTCTGAGATCCCACCTCGCTGAAAGGTGGTTTCTGGGGTTTTGTTTAGCTTCTACATTCGTTACAATGTTTCTTAAACTGCAGGCTCAGAGGCCAGCAAGGCAGGCAGGGAACGTTGGAGTCCTCCGTCACTGAAGCAAGCAAGCCTAATGTTAGTTTCAAGCTGCCTGGCTGCCGGCTGCCACCTTGGCTGGCAGTTAATTTGCATATTACCCTGATTAGCCAATGGGAAGGGTAGCGGTCGTACGCCAATTACCATGTTTCTCTTTTATTAGATAGGACTAGAGGCCCGGTGCACAAATATTTGTGCACTCAGGGGGAGTTGGGGTCCCTCAGCCCGGCCTGTGCCCTCTCCCAGTCTGGGACCCCTCAGGGGATGACCACCTACAGGCTTAGGCTCACTCCCCGGGGATTGGGCCTAAGATGGAAATCAGACATCCCTCTGGCAGTCCGGAAGCCCTCGGGGGATGTCCACTTGTCAGCGGGAGCAGGCCTAAACTGCAGTCGGACATCCTTAGCACTGCTGAGGAGGCAGGAGAGCTCCCACCACCACCGCTGTACTGGCAGCCATCAGCCTGTCTTGTGGCTGAGCAGAGCTCCACCCATGTGAGAGCGCCCTGACCAGCAGAGGACAGCTCCTGTATTGAGTGTCTGCCCCCTGGTGGTCAGTGTGTGTCATAGTGACCAGTCATTCCCAGTGGTTCTGCTGTTAGGGCCAGTTTGCATATTACCCTTTTACTATATAGGATAGAGGCTGGGTGCACGGGTGGGGGCCGACTGGTTTGCCCTGAAGGGTGTCCCGGATCAGGGTGGAGGTCCCGCTTGGGTGCCTGGCCAGCCTGGATGAGGGGATGATGGCTGTTTGCAGCTGGTCACACCACCTTCAGGTTGGAGATCCCCACTGGGGTGCCTGGCCAGTCTGGGTGAGGGGATGATGGCTGTTTGCAGCTGGTTACACCCCCTTCATGATGGAGGTCCCCACTGGGGTGCCTGGCCAGTCTGGGTGAGGGGCTGAGGGTCGTTTTCACGCTGGCGAGTGACTGCAGCTCCCCACCTCTCCTTTATTTCTTTTTTTTTAAATTTATTTTCCTTCTATGGCTGTCACTGGAACTCAGAGTCGGCTTTAGCTCTGAGTCTCAGCTCCAGCTCTTAGACCTCGGCTGCTGAAAGCAGGTATCTGGGTTTGTTTGGCTTCTATAATTGAAACATTGTTGCAGCTCCAGCTCTGAGGTCTGGCTGCCTGAAAGCAGGTTTCTGGGGTTTGTTTAGCTTCTATAATTGCCACACTGTTTCTTAGAGTGCAGCTCAGAGGCCAGCAGCCGCAGGTGGGGAACCTTGGCTTCCTCCTTCACTAGAGCAAACAAGCCTCCTGTTCTCTTCAGTTGTCTGGCTGCTGGCCGCCATCTTGGTTGGCAGTTAATTTGCATATTTCCCTGATTTGCCAATGGGAAGCATGTCAGAGTTACGGTTAATTACCATGTTTGTCTATTATTAGATAGGATACTAATAAAAGGGTAATATGCTAATTAGACCGGGAGAACTTCTGGGAGACCTTCTGGAAAAAGCCATGGTGGTGGGGCCGAGGCAGAGGCAGTTAAAGTTAAAGGTGATCAGGCCAAGAGGGGAGGGCAGTTGGGGGCCAGCAGGCTGGCGGGGGGGTGCAGTTGGGGACAATCAGGCCAGCAATGGGGACAGTTGGAGGCGAGGAGGCCTGCAAGGTGAGGGCAGTTGGGGGCAATCAGGCCTGCAGGGGACCATTTGGGGGCAAGCAGGCTGTCAGGGGTTTTAGTGGTGGGGTGATCAGGCTGGCAAGGGGGGCAGTTGGGGGCAAGAAAGCTGGCAGGGAAGGCAGTTGGGTGTGAGAAGGCCGGCGGGCAGAGTGGTTAGGGGTAATCAGACAGGTGAGAAGTTAGGAGCCAGTGGTCCTGGATTAGGCCCATAGGATAGGGCCTAAACCAGCAGTCGGACAGCCCCCGAGGGGTCCCAGATTAGAGAGGGTGTAGGCTGGGCTGAAGGACACCATCAACCCTGTGCATGAATTTTGTGCACCGGTCCACTAGTGTATAATAATAAAAAAGTAATATGCTAATTATACCAGATGTCCTTCTGGACATCCTTCTGTGCCGGGGTCCAACCCCAGCGGGTCCAGGGGTCCCCAAAGGTGTGGACGGAGTCGGCGAAGAAGGAAGGACACAGTGGCAGTGTTCAGTTGATCAGCAGCCTAGCCAGGATCTCCAGCCAGGATCTCCAGCGAAGTTCTGGTTAGGATCTCCAGCCAGGTTCTGTGTCCATGTTCTCTTGCTAGGTTCTCCAGCCAGGTTCTGTAGCCAGGTTCTAGTCAGGTTCTCTTGCCATGTTCTATAGTCAGGTTCAGTCCAGGATCTTTTGCCATGTTCTCTCGCTAGGTTCTTTCTCTAGGTTCTGAGGCCAGTTTCTGTCCAGGATCTTTTGCCATGTTCTCTACAGCGAAGTTCTTCTGTCCCAATGAACGTTCTGTGTAGGTTCTGTGCAGGTTCTGTGCCTAGGTTCTGTCTCTCTCTCTGTCTCCTTCTGTCTTGTTACATCTGTATTTATACCAGTTGATTCAATCCTATCAATCTCTATTACAAAGGTTAGGGCGTTTATTATCTCCATTCCAGGGAGTAAAGATTATGTAGCTTAAGCATGATTGTTTGTAGTTAAAGTGATTAATTACCCACCTGGCACTTAGTTGAGGGGTTTTATTCCCTCCCTAACTTCAGGGGAAAATCCCTACCTGGGGAAACAACCTTTCTCAGAGAGGAGACCTTGGCTAAAACACACAGTGCAAAGAAGGTGAGCAAACATATCAAGAACAGTATGCCATATATGCCAGGTCCCTTGAAACAGCAAGGATGAACCGGCTCCCGGCACTTCTGGACAACCTTCTAGACAAAGCCAGGGCTTTGAGGGAAGCCCAAGTCCCGGGTGCCTGCTGGCAGCCAGAGGGAAGCCTGGGTCCCGGGTGCCAGAGGGAAGCTGGTGCTGGTAGCTGGTGGAAGTAAAGCCCTACTCTTCTGTGAATTTCGTGCATCAGGCCTCTTTTGTAAATATATAAAAGAGATATTTATTAAGGATAGTCTTTTTAACCAAATAAAACTGTTTTTCCCCTAGCAATCATAAAATGCATAACAATGGCTGAAAAAAAGCAAAATTGCTAATTTCTCAGTCTGTAGAGCAATAACATGAATGTTTCCTTTGGAATGTAAAGCTACATTATTAAACTATTTTCATTATTAAGAAGTGAGCTTGCAAAGTGTCAATTATACATTTTTTTAACCACTGACTACATCCTATAATTTAACTTTTAAGATAAGTTAGATTGCATGAACAAATGTCTACTTTCTGAGAATAGATTTCAAAATTGCTGCCAGATTTTATAGTCTTCCAATAAGGGAGTGTGTGTGCATGAGCTTACGTGTGTGTTAATGTGACATAGGCAATATAGAACACTTTTAAAATGTTACTAACTCTAAAAAAGATGCATTAAAAAGCTGCCTTCTCCCATGGCCCATGTTGCTCAGTTGATAGAGAACTGCAGGTTCCAGGGTTTGATTCCGGCCAAGGGCACATACCTGGGTTGTAGGCTCAATTCCCAGTGTGAGGTGTGCAGAAGGCAGCCAATCAAAGATTCTCTCTCATCACTGATGTTTCTATCTCTCTCTTCCTCTCCCTTACTCTTTGAAATCAATAAAAATGTATTTTTTAAAAAGAAAAAGCTGTGTGTCACATTGTATTTATCAATTTTTTTTTCAATTTTATCCAATGACCTATATTTTGGGTTCATTAATTCTACTTTAATAATAAAATGAAACTCATGCTCTTTTTCAGTTTAATTACCTTTGTAGAAAACATTTAAAATATTATCAGCATTTTCCATGTCATCAAACATGCTTCTGAAAAATGATTTTTTTAAATATATTTTATTGATTTCAGAGAGGGAGAGATAGAAACATCACATCAATAATGAGAGAGAATCATTTACTATTCATGTCCTGGACGCCCCCTACTGGGGATCAAGCCTGCAACCTGGGCATGTACCCTTGACTGGAATTGAACCTGGGACCTTTCAGTCCGCATCCGATGCTCTACGAAACATGATATTTTTAATGGCCAAACAATAATGCATTGTATAAATGTGACATAAATTAAGCATTAATCTCTATTTTGGGGAATTTCCTTAAAATTTTTCCTGAGAGTGTAATTGCTGAGTTAAGACTATAAATACATTTATGAATCTTAATAATTTCTGCAAAAAATTCAACAACGAATATTCCCACATAGATTGAGAATGTATATTTTATGCACACTTGAAAATAAATATTTCCAATTATCATTTTATTTATATTTCTAACAATTTTGTAGGTAAAACCATAATAAGTCAGTGTAGTTTTAATTTGCATTTTTGTAATTTTGTGTTTTTAATGCTTTTAGTCTCATTATCTTTTTTCGTTTAAAATATAGCTATGATTTCTGTGAGTATAATCTATTACATAAGAGCTGCAAAAGAATTAGTAAGATTCTGCAAAGATTACTATTTAAATATGTTTTTATTAATTTTTAGAGAAAGAGGACAGGAGAGGGAGAGAGAGATAGAAACATTAATGAGAGAGAAAGATCAATATCAATTGGCTACCTTCTGCACGCCCCCTTCTAGGAATCGACCCTCAACCTGGGCATGTACCCTGACCAGGAATCGAACTGAAACTTCCTGCTTCATAGGTCGGCATGCAACCAACTGAGCCACAATGGCCAGGCACAAAGATTACTTTAATACTATTTTCTATTTTATATCTAGAAGTGTAAGATAAATATGTTTATGGTTTCTATAGCTGATTTAATATATAATTTTACAGATATTTGTCCCTCTCTCTTTTTGTTTTCCTTTTCTCCCCTCTATTTTTAATGCTCTAAATAAAAGTTTATTTAACTTCACTTATTACATTCAGATTTGGTTCATAGTTTTATGGCTAAGAAAAATTACAGTTTACATGTGGCCCAAAATATGATGTATGAATTGTATATTCCTATAATTAATGCTCTTAATATTTTTATGTAATAAAATACATTACAGACTATATGAGTATATGCATTTGCTTTATAGTGTCTCAATTCAAAATCCTCTCATTGTTGAATTTATAATTATTGAACATCTATCTAAATATAAAGGTGACATTTTAAAAATATTTATTTGGGAGAGAGAGAGAGAGAGAGAGAGAGAGAGAGAGAGAGAGAGAGAGAAGGAAACATCAATTTTTGTTATCCTACTTATTTGTGTGTTCATAGGTTTATTCTTGTATGTGCCTTGACTGGGGATCAAACCCACAACTTTGGTGTATCAGGTGGGCGCTCTAACCGACTGAGCCACCTGGCCGGGGCCAAAGAAGACATTTAAAAATGAAATAGGGCATGGCATTTTAGGAAAAGATGCTGAATGAGAAGCTAAAATAGCCTTTACAGCTTCAGAGGTGACCAAATTTCAGTCTATGATTGGCTCCCTTCCAGCAGTAGAATTGGCAGAGTCAGGGAGCTAAATGTGACCCTGCTGAGATAAGAAATGGGAAAAAAATAGAAAAAGTAATTGCTTCAGCAATGATCTAGTTTGGAAGTGATGGATTCTTTGAGATAGAATTTGGTAACCTTTCTGTCCCTGGCACACTCTCTGAGCACTCCATGAGGTCAAATATCTCTGTCTAGGGAGGCGGAAACTCTTTAGAAACCTGCTACCCTCCAAATACTGCAACTGAACTGATATAACTGTAGTTGTGCATCAAGGCTTGTTTTTCTCTGAGTCTGTGAGGATGAGGTGAAGAGGAGCCATCTTCTAAAGATTTTTCTGCATATTCTTTAGGATCTAATGAGATCAATCAATTGCAGATAAACACCCTTGTGCTGACCCTGCAATTGGCCATCTCCCTCTAACATGTTTGTTGTTAGCTGTGTGTTCTCACGGAGGGAATGGCACAGAATGGTTAGGGCAGAAGAAATGCCTATCTTTTTATGTCTAGTTCAGAAAGGAACCCAGATAAGTCAATAAAGGTAGTGGAGTTTGGCTTTTGAATGTGTCCTGTGTGTGTTCCTCTGACCAGCTGCACATGTCTAGGAAACGAACCCTTTATCCTGACAGACTTATTCAGCATCACACTTTCTACTGAGTTTTCTGAAAAAGCAAAAACTTATTTTGTCCTCTGGCATTCACACACCAGGTGGTCTTATTTCTGCCTGTTGGCTCACAATAGGTGTTTGGACGTTTTCTCCCTGACCTGAATCGATTCTCCAACTGAAGAGCAAAGTAAATCTTTAACACAAACAACACAGACTATGTTTCCACTAACAAGGTCAGTGTAAATTATGGAGGATTTATGTCCTTAGGTGATGTATTAAATCCTCTAAGTGCTTTTGTTTGAATGGCAATATCAAAATATAAAGAAGAGTTATTAGACAAGTACATTATTTTTTTCAGTCCAGTTATTATTAGTTGATATTACTTCACTCCCCTGATGCTTCATTAGTTGCACAACTAGGATGTGGGCAATTTCTTGCTCATTCCCAGAAGAAACAGGGTTACTCATAGGTAACTCTTGCAAGCATGCTTCCTCTAAGAATGCACCAAGCAAGCATGGCAGTAGCATATATTTGTCCTCTTAGTCATTGGCCTCAAAAGTTGGTCCTTGATTTTGGCTTTCCTCTCCATTACTTTTCTATCACCCACTTCTTTTTCTTGAGATATGTTGTAGATAAGCAAATCCTAATTTCCTATCCTTTTTTTTATTTATCTTTATTGTTGCAAGTTATACAGATGTACCCATTTTTCCCCATTGACCCCTTCTAGCCCGCCCCCTCCCCTATCCCAGGCCTTCACCAAACTATTATCTATATCCATAGGTTATGCATATCTATAATAATAAAAGCATAATATGCTAATTAGACGAGATGTCCTTCCTGATGAAGCCGGGGCTGAGAGCGAAGCCTGGGTCCCAGGTGCCAGAGGGAAGCCGGTGCCAGCAGCCAGGGGAAGGAAAGCCTACTCTTGCATGAATTCCATGCATCAGGCCTCTAGCATGTATATAAGTTCTTTAGTTAATCTCTTCCCACCTACCCACTTACCCTGGACTTCCCTCTGAGATTTCTATGTTATTGTTTTTAATTCAGATAGCTTCATTCTACACATACTTTTCTGCACTTTGCTTTAAGTACTTAATATTTTTTGCATAGCAGTACTTTAGTCTCAAAGAGTTCCATATTCTTTATATGGGTGCATATTATTCTGTTGCATGGGTAATTTATTTAACCTATTCCCTATTGTTCAACATATGTGGCTTCCTGAATCCTTTTTTGTTAAAGACAATTATTCATTAAAATGCTGTGTACATATGTGTTTTACATATGTGCAGTAATATAGAGGATACACTTTTTATAATGGGGTCACTAGGTTAATAGGTGAATGCATTCAAATAATCAATTTATTGGCAAATTGCCATCCAGAAGGGTTGTACCTGTGAGTATTTACCCCAGCAATCTTTATAAGAACTTGTTTAATTACTTATTTACTAAATACCCTAACAAATGTATAGATCTTCATCAACATAATGGTTGAAAACGTTTTCTGTTTTAAGTGATGTTGGGCATCTATTTATGTGTTGTATTTTCCATGTTTTTAACTCATATATTCCATTGTGATCCTTTTCTTGCTATTTATAAACAACCTTTCCTCACAAGGGAAAGTAGATCTCTAGGGGTTACAAATATTTTGCACTATATAGTCTTTGCCTTTAACTATATTGTGGTTACTTTTACCATGCAACAACTTTTAAAAAGTAACTTTGGTTTGGCATATTGTGGGTTTTGTGTCATACTTAGAAGTTATTCACTAATTCAAAAATTATCAATGGCTAATTCTGAGGTTTTTTGGTTTCAGTTTATTGCTGTATTATTTTTCAATTTTAACATTGAGTATTTTATCAATTTTGAAGTTATTGTTATTAACTGTGAGTGATCATATCTATTCAACTTTATTTTAAATGATACCCCAAGTTTTCTTGGATAATTTATTGAAAATCTAACTTTTTCTTAACCTAGTCACTTACCCTATTCCCAAACAATATCTGTATTTCTCTAATTTTTCATCTTAATTTGAAATTAGTTAATTTACTTCAAAAAACATGAATGTTATTGGCATTTTGTTGAAAATCACATCTAATTTAAAGATTCATTTAGAGACTTTTTATATCTTTATGAATTTTTTCAAATCACAGGAGAGGATTGCCATCTATTAAAGTTTTTATTTGAACATTTCAATTTCTTCTAGTATAGATATTAAAATGTTCTTATAAAGTTAATTTATGTTATTTGTTACACCATTTTATTGTTGTTGGCATAGCTATAGTAATTGTTTTACTATATATATCTTAATCATTTCTATATTCTATGAAAATTATAGTTTGCCGTGTATTACTCTTGTGCCCTACAAGCTTATTTACTTACTAGAGGCCCAGTGCATGGACTTGTGCACTGGTGGAGTCCCTTGGCCTGGCCTGCGCCCTCTCGCAATCTGGGACACCTTGGGGGATATCAGACTGCTGGTTTTGGCTTGATCCCCACAGGCCAGGCTGAGGGACCCCACCAGTGCACTAATCCATGCACTGGGCCTCTAGTATGCATATAAGATCTTTGGTTAATCTCTTCCTGCCCTCCCCCCAACTCCCTCTTTTCCTCTGAGATTCATCAGTCTGTACCATGTTTCCATGCCTGTGTGTTGAACATCTCCCCTCTGGTGGTCAGTGTGCATCATAGTTACTAGTCAAATGGTTGGTCAGTTGCTTAGGCTTTTATATATATATAAATTGTATACAGTAGGGTTTGATTGATCCTGTTGTGATTGCCAGGTTTATGAGCACATTGCTTACAAATAATCCTATTACCTCAAATTTACCAATTTTTATTTCCCTAAGTTCTCCTTCTAATTGACTAGTGCCTTTTGAAAAATATGAATTGATAGTGGTTAGAGTATTTTGTTTTTGTTTTAAGGAGGAATGTTTCTAGTTTTTGCCCACTAAACGTAATATTGACTTTAAGTTGAAACAGATAAATTTTCCTATGTTAATAATGTATCCATCTAATCTATTTTTACTCAAAAGTTTAAACTAGAAGGATAGTAATTTTTGCTCAATGCCTTTATAAGCTGAAGAGTGGCCATTTTTAAAAATATGATGATGAATTATGTCAATCAGTTTTCTACTATAGAACTATCCTTGCCTATTTGGAATAAACTGCATTTATTTATCCATTTAATAAGCATGCTGGTTTCTGTTTGTTATATTTGATTTGAGATTTTTGAGAAATATTCATAATTAGAATCCTTATTATTTATTTTTATGTATAATCTTCATCAGTTGAAGGTATTAATGCCATTCCTGATTAATAAAAATAACTGATGAATGTAAATATATTAAAAGATAGTAAAATATAACGTGCTGTGAGATCAGGTGTGGGGTAGTCACCTTTATCAAAAGGGATATGGTGCATGACACAGAACAAAGACCTTCACTTACACATTAAAAGAAATAGAATTTGGATAAAACTTTAAGCTCATGATTTATATCATACAATCTACCATTCAGATTTCAGTAGACTCTGTGTCTTTCCCTTTTGAAAGCATACATAATTAGAGCTAACTTTAATCAATATCTTATGTGTCAGATATTGTCCTAAGTGCTTTAATGAGTATAAGTATATTCTGATACAGGCACTATTATCACGCCCATCTTAGGACAAGAAACTGAATCATGGAGAGGTTACATAACTATCCTTGGTTCAGACAGCTCAGAAGTAATAAGTGTAGTCTAACTGAGCAGTCTAATGACAAAGCCTGCAGACACTTCAGACTCTCTTTGCACTTTAAGCAACAACCTAATAAAGCTGGTCAGTATGCCCAAGTTAATGTTTTAATTCAGTATCTCCCTTGAATAAATTTCCAAATGGTATTACATCTGTGAGCACTATGAATTATAGTGGATTGATTAATTAAGCAAACTAATTAAACTTGGTTCACCACTTGTTTGGATTGATTTTATATCACAAAATCAGCCTTGTCAAATGATTATGAAATACAAAAAATGAATATAAGCTGAGTCAGCTAATTTTATTTGAATAAAAAATTCAAATATTTCCTAGTAATATTCAAATTATTTAAAATTCAAATAAATTAAGCAAATTGTATATTTAGCTTAAAGAACATCACATTTATTAGTTATTATTTAATCTTGGCTATTTTATTTAAATTTACTATTGTTTGTAAATATTTACATAATAGTAAGAAAAGTATAATTTATGTTTGGAAATTTAAAAGAAAAGCAGGCTCTTTATTGTATATACCGTGATTTATTATTTAAGTTCTCAAGTATTTTTTGAGTTTTAATATAATTCAAATTCAGTTGGTATACATTTTAATTACATAATAAATATAAAAATTGGATATTTTTTAAATTCTCAAATGAAATATCTCTGTTGCATTTAGAGATAAGGAAATATCTTGGAAAATGTAAGGGGCAAGATAGTTCTAGCTTTGTTTGCTGAAAAGACTATTGTTGCTTTATTGTATCACCTTTTTTGTTTTGTCAGAGATCATATGACTATTTATGGGGTCTATTTCTCGGCTTTCTGTCCTGTTCAGTTGAGTAATTTTCCTTTTTCTTTTTTTCCACCAGTGCCACACTCTCTGTATTTTTTTAACTTTATAGTAAGTAGGATCAGTCTTCCAACTTTGTTCTTGTCCTTCAATATTGTGTTGGCTGTCCTGGGTCCATTGCTGCTCCATTTGGAATAAGTTTGTCAATAATTATACAACAACTTAATGGGCTCTCGAATGGAATTGCATTGAATCAATAGATCAAGTTGGGAAGAACTGATATCTTGACTGTATTGTGTTCCTATTTATAAACATGGAATATCTCCACTTATTTGTTTTGCATTAATTTCTTTCATCAGAGTTTTGTAATTTTCCTCATATAGATCTTTTACAGATTGTTGTAGATTTACATCTAAGTATTTCATTTTTGAGATGTGCTAATGTTAAGGAAATTGTATTATTAATTTCAAAGTCTACTTGTTCATTGCAAGTACGTAGAAACAAAACTGACTTTTGTATAACCTGAAATATTGTATATATATATGGCATATATATATATATATATATATATATATATATATATATATATGCCTAAGCGCCTGTTATGACTGGTCGACCAAACAACCGGTCAACCGGTCACTATGATGTGATGCACACTGACCAGTAGAGGGCAAACACACAATGCAGGAGCTGTTCCCTCGTGGTCACTGCACTCCCACATCCAACCTGCCCCAGCCAGCCAATCTCCCATGGTCTCTCCCCCTGGCTGACCCCAACTGCGACTGGGCGAGATAGCCCTGAGTGGCCCCTATTGCTGGCCAGGCTGAGGAACCCCATCCATACACAAATTTGTGCACTGGACCTCTAGTCGCTTATAAGTCCAGGAGAGTTTTCTTGTTTTTAATTCTTTGGGATTTTTACAAGGATAATCATCTACAAACAATGATCTTTATTTCTTCCTTCCCAATCTGTATCCCCTACATTTCCTTTTCCTATCTAATGCATTATCTAGAATTTCTAATATAATGTTGAAAAGGATTGATGAGAGGAGACAGCCCTGCCTTGTGCCCGATTTTAGTGAGAAGGCTTCAATTTTCTCATCATTAAATAAGTAGGTTGATTGTAGATAGTTTTTATCAAGTTGAGGCAATTTCTCTATATTCTCATTTTATGAGAGTTTTTATCATGAATAAATGTTGGACTTTGTCAAATGCTTCCTCTGCATATATTGATTTAATCATGCCATTTTTCTCTTTTAGTCTGTTGATGTGATAATATAATATTAATTTTTGAATTTTGAAACAACTGTCCATAACTGGCATATGTCCCACTTGGACATAGTATATAATTTTTATACACTTTAAATTTCATTAGCTAGTACTTTAGTGATAATTTTTTGCATCTATATTCTTGAGAGATATTGGTGTGTAGTTTTCTTGTAATATCTTTGTCTGTTTTGGGTATTAGCATAATGCTGGCCTGATAGAATGAGTTAGGAAGCACTCTCTGCTTCTATCCTCTGAAAGAGATTGTAGGAAATTGATATAATTTCTTTATTAGATGTTTGGTAGAATTCACTAGTGAACCCATATAGGCCTGGTGCTTTCTGGTTTTAAGTTTATTAACTATTGATAAAATTTCTTTAAGAGCTATAGGCCTATTCAGGTTGTCTCTTGTGTAATTTTTGGCAGAAAGATTAAATGTCTTGGAAAGTAATTGGCATAAAATGAATGCTAGCCAAATGAGTGAATGAATAAATGAATGCATAAAATTTTATTGGATTATAAATAAATTTGAATTAAATTTAATTGTGATGTGAGAATAAGAAAAAAGGGCACAGAAAAAAACAAGTACGCTCCATTTAACTTACATTTTATCACAAAGGAAATACTCAGTTCACTTATATTATTTTTTTCTAACAATTTTATGAGCTAGTTATGATTATACCTTTCTTTCCAGATTAGGAAACAAATATACAGATTGTGCCTAAGTGTTCTGTTATTATTAGTCTTCAAAATATAGTCTACCTAATTTCATTCCTTCTGATATTTCCATTTAACATATATACTTTACCTTTGACATATAGAAATGGTACAAAGACTTTCCTAAAAAGATATGGTTACTTCTCATTGTACTGACAATTTCAGATTATACTAATATGAAAAATTTAGTTGAACTAAACTTCAGATTATTGAAATTTTATCAAATAATTTTGATATATTGCTTTGAGAGATGTCCAATAGTTTCTGTATTTAGAAAAATAAAATCTTAAAATTTTAGAGTTGGAATATTATAGGAAATAATCTACTCTGGTCCACTCCTTGATTCCATATAACTAAGTTATCATTTTCACTAAGATCGATAGAGAGTGTACTATGAAAGACCAAAATTAACTGAAATCAGAATGTTTTGTGTATTCTATTTTCATAACCTAATATGGCCCAATGAAATGTTACTTGTAGTATACTAATAATTATTTAGGACATACAATTTCCTGATATTATTTTGACTTTTAACAATAAGATGCTCACTTTGATTTAAAAATAGAAATGTTGGTCTCTAGGGATGTTTTTAACCTGTGTAAAATCAAAGCTCTTTTGTTCTTTTGAAAGTGTTATTTGTTCAGTAATGCATTGTTATGGGAGAGGCAATGGAGTATCACTGGAGAAACAGTGCAGCATTTTGAGAGCTGATAATGTATCACCAGGATGCCAGGGTGTCAATCCCAGCAGCACCACTTGCCTGTTTAGCAAGTTATTTCAACTTCTTAGGGCCTCAGTTTTTTATATATGTGTACTAGATTCTACTTTATAATGTAATGTGAATAATTTACCATACCTATAGCACAGAGAACAGTGCCTGGCATGTTGTAAGCAGTATGTACATATCTGTCATACCCATTCTACATGTGGGGGCAGAATTGAACACAAGGCTCTGAGCCCATGGTTCTTTAGCTTGTTTTGAAATGTATGTCATTAACAATACATGACACTTGTTACTGGCATAGCACCAAATGGATTAGCAGGGTTTAGAAAAGGGGTTAGAATATCCTGGCAGTGGCTTTCGTGTCTGTGTTTTATGCATAAATAGTCTCCATTCTCTTTGGAGTGAAGTGGCATGGGGACGATATTCTTCTTTATTCCTGTTTGGTTTCACAATTTCTATACCTCTCCACTCTTTTACTCATCCTATCTCTGGCAGGGACAATTTCAAAAAGAAAAGCTGACCAACCATAATGCATAATGATTAATACTAGTTGTTTTTTACTTCATTTGGACATGCAAATGACACACATAATTTGTGCTTTCTTTCATTCACAAGAGAAAATAGAACTGTGGATAGAAATCTTTAGTTGAAACAAATCATTCATGAAGTAGAAAATATTGCTGAAAATTCAACTATGACAAGTTTTATTGGTAGCATAACAATTCTATGTTTTCTTTAACAATGAAATAGTACATAGTCATTACAATATAATGTATATAAATATATTGGTGATGATAACAGATGTTATTTTGTCATAAGATTGCATGAATACAGCATTTTAAGAGATTTAATTTTAGGCTTTCTTCATAATATAATTGGCTTTCTGTAACATTGAAATTAAATTTCTCTTACAAAACTAGTTGTTTTAAATCTCTTTATTGGTATATAACTTTGCATGCCACAGAATACACTCATTACTAATTTAATGGTTTTAATATCTCTCTATATAAAAGCCTAAGTGACCTGAATGAATGGACCAGAACAACCAGTCGCTATGGTGTGCACTGACCACCAGGGGGCAGACACTCAATGCAGGAGCTACCCCCTGGTGGTTAGTGCACTTCCACAGCCAATCTCCCCTGGCTGACCAACCTCCCATGGTCCCTCCCCCCCAGCCAGCAGGCCCTGATTGCCTGATCTAGGCTTGGTCCCTGCAGGGACAGGGAACAAGGGGTGGGTGCTGGCAGATGGGGCTCCTTTCCCAGGGGGCTGAGGGCTGGCTCCCTCCTTGGGGCTGGCAGCCAACCTCCCATGCCTCATCCCTCCCCCTGGCTGGCAGGCCCCAATTGGCCCGCCTCCAACCCGCCTCAGTGGCGGCGCAGCAGCAGCGAGGGAAGGAGGAGGGGATAGGTAGGGAACTACATGGTGGTGGGGCTCTGATGATGGTGGGGTCAGTGTCCGACATCCGTTTCTTCCGCACCTGGCCTGGCGACCTTCGCCTCCTCTCTGGCCCGGCCTTGATAGGCCTGGCCCCAATTGGCCCTGATCGCCTGCCAGGCCTAGGGACCCCACCTGTGAATGATTTTGTGCACCGGGCCTCTAGTAATCACATAAATGTAAAAACATTGCCATATTCTAATTTTAGAACACTTTCATCAACCCAGAAAGAAACCTTATGCCCATTAACAGACACTTTTCATCTCCCCCATCCAAGTCCCCCAGCACTAGTTGAGAGTAGTTGGGATTAGTTTGAAATCCTTTTTGTTAAGGTCTCAGTATTGTATAATCAGATAGAAAGTGTATGACTAAGAAATATTGTTAACCTTGAGTAACAATGCCATGTAGTGTAGAGATTTAGTGGCAGCTGAGATTCCACTAACCCATATCGTTATGGGTCACTTAACACAAATTGTAGTCCTTTTAGAGGAAGATTTTTCACACTTAGCAATAAGTACTCCCATTCAGCCTGTCCTTATTCAACCTCTCATATCACAAAAATATACAGTAAATACTTTTCACTGTTATTGGTAACAACTTGCTTGCAATAAGTTTCCCAACTGATGACACACAGCAGCATATGAAGAGAGTTGATATACCCATTTAGGTTATAAATCATCATTATCAACATTGAATAATGTCTTTAATGCTAAGTTAATATCTAAGAATGGATTGTGGAGTGTTCTGATAGCAGGGACTTTAACTTCCTCTTCTGCTCCCTGACGTGTAGATGGCCTAGTTACAAGCTCAGGAAAAGCAAATTTCCATGACACATGAACCACATAGAACTGCTCTGTCTTAAGCCAAGCTTTAATCAACTAATGTGCTGCCTGATTTAAAACTTACAAATACATAGACAACAGAGTATTCTTTCAGTTACTCTGCTTTGATTCTTCCATATATAGAGAGTGTTTTTTTTCTTTATTGAATAAGATATTACAAATGTGTCCTTATCCCCACAATGTCCCCTCATCCCCCCAATCCTGCCCTCACCCTCACCCCCTGTTGTCCACATCCATCACTTATGCTTATATGCATGCATACAAGTCCTTTGGTTGATCTTTCCCCCTCACCCCCACCCTGCCCTGCTTTTCCTCTGAGTTTTGAGCAACTGATCAATGCTTCTCTGTCTCTACATCTGTTTTTGTTCATCGGTTTATGTTGTTCATTATAATCCACAAATGAGTGAGAGCATGTGATATTTATCTTTCTCTAACTGACTCATTTCACTTAGCATAAAGCTTTCCAGCTCCATCCATGCTGTTGCAAATGGTAGGAGTTCCTTCCTTTTTATAGCTGCATAGTAGAGTGCTGATAATTTAAAAGACACTAAGGATATTTCATCTTGGTCAATGACCTGGTAGATAAAGTAAATATAAAAATTAACTGATAGAAAACCTCTCTGTAGACACAAAGAATAAACATGGATTAAAACACATATTTGAAAAGCATGCAGAAAAACAAAGAATGGCATAAGATAAAGATGTGTATACCTATTATTTTAGGCAATAGTGAGTTACAGAGATAAAAACACACATAACATCAGTACAACTGAAACTTATGTCTATAACAATATTGTAATATCCGAGTATAGTCAAATATTGATTCTACACATATGACTCTTCATGACCCATTTTAATTTTAGTTCAGGGCTATTTTGCCCTAAGTATGGAGTACATTTCTGGCATACTTATCACTATTGCCAGGCTTGTCTATGCTCAGAGACTATGAGACAATTTAGTATTACCAAAGCAAAACATAATTACAGAAGTTCAAAACCTGCCATTCAGTATTATCTCTATGCTTCTCCCTCCGTCAGCAGATAAAATTGAATTGATGTCTATTGCTGACTCTTTGAGAACTGTAGTTCCAGCATAGCTGAGAGATTTCATGGACATATTAGCCAGTTGGCATGAATGTGTGTTAGTAAATAAATAAACAGTACCACTATTGATTCTCTTTTTTCTTATCTATTTTCTTACTTCCTAAAATGGTAAATGTTATATTAAAGTGGAAATCCATATTATGATGCTTATTGTATTTATGAAGAAACTCTGACTCACAGATCAGCATCCATGACTGACTAAAGTACTGTTTGCAGGTAGCAGATCTGAGAGTAGAATTCAGTTCTGCCCACACATACACAATCTATTCAACAATCATTCAATAAATATTTATGGCATATCTAATATTTGTCATGCTTTGGAAAACGTATCTGCTCTTTCAAGATCCAGAAACTAAAAGGCAAGAAAATAAGTAGAACATAATTACATATTGGAATACATACATAAATTGAGGGAAATAAGCAAGATAATCTGTGAAAGGTAATTGACAGGAGAGGTAGTGGTAATGTTGATCTGCATAAAGTGATAGGCGTTTTCTCAAGGAGATGACATTTGATGTGAAAATTGAATCACTAAAAGGAGTCAAGCTTGACTAAAAGGAGTCAAGCATGAAAAGAACTGAGAAAGAACAATCTACACAAAAGGAGCAGAGAATGCTGGGTTCAAGGTTAAGAAAGAACTTGGAAATTTCCAGAAACAGAAAATAAATTAACATTACTTGTGATGGCAGATTTAATAAGAGATAGAATGAAGAGATAGTCAGGAGCCAGATCTTTAAAGCTCTTGATGCTGTAGTAAAAATTTGGATTTTATTCTAAGTGAAGTAGGCATTATCTAAAGAGCCTTAAGCATACATTATCGGACTTGAATTTTATAGAGAACATTCTGACTGCAATGTGAACCATAAATTATAGGGATGCAGCAATGAAAGCTAGTGCAATAGTTTAGGTGTGAAATTATTATGATTTGGAGTAAAGTGTTTGTAATCAAGTTGGAGATAGGTGGACACATTCGAACTATATGTTTGGATTTAAAATCAATAGAATTTGCTGATGGTTTGAACATGGAGAAGGGAAAAAATGGGAGAGATCAAGGATGATTATCACATTTCTAGTCTGAGCAGTTGTGTAGACTATCATTGTACTTATTGAGATAGATAGACTAGAAAACAAACAGAAGTAGGTAAAGTAATTAATAAAGAATTATTTTCACGGTATATAAGGTTTCACATACTAGATATACAGTCAACAGGAAATGCCAGTTGCCTGGAAGCTCAGAGAAAGAAAGAAGGAAATCTGGGTACAAGTTATGAATTCAGTAGTGTTTCCAGACATTGGCCTCAGTGAGATTACTTAGGGAGAGTCTACAGAAGGAAGAGAAGCAGGTTCAAAACCAATCCATGAGAAATTGGCACTTAGATTCTGGCTATGGGAAGATGACAGAGGAGGGGTAAGTAAGAAGCAGTAGCTAGAGTTACTGGAGGAAACCAAAGAGCATGACCAAAAGAGAGGAGTATTCACTAAAAGGGGAAAGCACAATGATGTGGACTACTGCCTGCTGATTGGAAAGGCTTTCTTATAAGAGGCACAGTAATTTGAGAGAAATAACACCTGTTCTAAAACATTCACACCCAGTACTTGCCAAAGGCCTCAACGGTGTTGTAAAGGTAGGGTGTTTCCTTTTTTTTTAAATATATTTTATTGATTTCCCACAGAGAAGAAGGGAGAGGGATAGAGAGTTAGAAACATCCATGAGAAACACCAATGATCAGCTGCCTCCTGCACACCCCCTACTGGGGAAGTGCCTGCAACCAAGGTACATGCCCTTGACCAGAATCGAACCTGGGACCCTTCAGTCCGCAAGCGGACGCTCTATCCGCTGAGCCAAGCCGGTTAGGGCGGGTGTTTTCTTTTTAAATGAAAACTTATCACAGCTAAGTTCATTTGCAGTACCTCTGTACATAGACTCAAACCTGTATTTTTCTAATACTATTGTCATCAACACCTTTGATTTGCTCCATTTGAGGACATTCGCATAAACCTTTTTTTGTCAATGAGCTCTGACATTCTCATTTCATATTGCCAGATGCTCTAAATGCCTTTCTTCATTGGCCTAGAACAGTTATTTATGCACAAATGTCTACCACAACCTGGTTCCTTGCCCCTACCCCTTTCTTCCTGTTTGCTTTCCTGAAGAACCCTAATAACAGGAAGTGCATTCCTCTTGTTGCTGTTATAATCCCACTGTCAATACAATGTTTGAAACACTGTAAACATTTAAAAAATATTTGTTGAGGGAACTATATTCATTTTTGCTGTTGTTGCTGTTAACTCCTACTTTGTTCCCCCCCCGCCCCCTCCTTCGGATATTATCCTCTTTCAAGATTTTTAGTGGTCTGATCTAGGCTTCAGGGAACTTCTCAGATTGTTTCATTTACCTAGCAAGAATAAAATAAAGTATGGATGCTGTTATTATAGGACCACACACTTCAATAGAAAACACCTACAGCCCATGGATTAAAAAGAAAGTAGAGATTTAGAAAAGAGCACAACCCACCATTTCACCACTAACATTAATTTTGTGTATCTTTCTTAATCATCCAAATTACGTTATTCCTGTTCTATCCAACATGATAGCCACTAGCCACATGTAGCTATTGAGCACTTGAGATGTGGCTAGTACTCACTGTAATGTGCCATGAGTGCAAAATACACAAGATTTGATACTACTACTACTAACAAAGCATGTGAAATATCTCATTATCAAATATACATTTGATTACATGCTGAAAGGCTATTATTTCCAATATGTTTGCTTTAATAAAACACATTATTAACTTTAACTGCACCTTTAAAATTATTGTTCAATGTGGATATTGGAAAATCAAAACTATATATCTAGCTTATTATATTTCCTTGGACAGTACTGCTCTATACTTTTGCTATACAAAACAAGGGTCTTAGAACATGGCATATACGTAGGCATCACCTAGAATAGTGCTAGACATGCAGAATCTCAGGCCTTTTTCCAGACTGATGAACCAAACTCTTCTTTTTAACAAGATCCCCATGTAATTTGCATGCATGCTGAAGTTAGAGAAGTACTGCCCTATATATTGTTGCTGTCTTCAAAGAGCAAGGTGTGATTATGCCATTGAATAATGACATATCCAACCTCATTTCCTATGTAATTCAGACTGATATCTAAAAATTGCAAATCCTTCAGTGCTGCACAGGAAGGTTATTATTAAGTGTGAACCCATCTAGCTAGCCATAGTACTGCATTTTTCACTACAAGGGTTCATGTGCCATACTTTGGAATTTGTGTAAGCAAAAGCCAGCTCACTTTGCCTCTGCATGTTGTTATCTAGAGATATTTGCATTTAGCAAATGTAGCTCAGCTGGCACTTATAAAAAGCCATTGCCAGAATGCCTGAGAAATGTAGTCAAAGGAATTTTATACAATTCTTTTTGGAATTAATCTGCTTTATCAAAACAGTGTAATTTCAAAGAGCTTTGTCTAGCAGGAATTTGTATTGTTGTTTTGTTTTGTTTTGTTTTGGGGGGGAGGTTGTGATTTTTTCCAGGTTTTATGTTACTCCCATCACAGTGTTTACCATATATATATAATATGTTGATTTTGTTATAAATGTAATTTTCTGAGCATGTTAAATTAAATACTGCTATGATAATGCCTAGAACTCAATTTTTTATTACTGGGTCTTTACATTTTATTTAGTATTTTTGTAGCTCTTGATTTATTTAGATAGGATTGAGGAGAGTAGTGTAGCTGTTCAAAACGATTAAATTGTACATGGACATTGTCATCTCATGAAGAGTTGCTCTTAATAAAGGTTCCAAAATCTTTAATAAGTAGTTTAGAATTATATGGTTAATTAATTAATTGTTATAATACTGTTGCCCTAGAAAAGCATTGGAGGTAATTGTTATTATATAGATCACACTTTTGCATTTAAAATCATGCAGTACTTAGACAACAGAAGCCACATTTAGGTTCCGCTTTCTTTTCAAATTAACTTATATTGAAAGACATTAAATAAGTTAGTTATAAACACAACTCCTAGGATAGCCAAGTATTACATATCTGTTGTTATGCAGGAAATATTTGTATTATCAAATATGCTCTTTAGTAGTCAGAATTAGATTTGAAAAGTCAGAATATTAATTTATTGGGTTTGCTTTTACAATGCCATAAACATGCAAAACAACTGCAAACTCCTAAAAATGTATAATCTTGCTCTTCATACATATCAATATATAAACATTGAAAGTTATTAGCACTATGTGCAATTTAGAAAAGAGTTGAGGAATTATTTTAAACATTATATAAATTTAACCAAAGCAACATTAAGGAAGGAACAGTAGCACAACATTTGAAAATGAGGTCAGTTATCCCCCAAATATGTATTTCTCCAAAAAAAGCAAGATATTGTTCCAATATTGTTTCATTTAGTTATCATAATAAATCTCCAAATCAGATATTTTAATCCCTATATTAAAGCTAAATTTCAGAAAACTAGTGAAAGTTACCCAAGGGCATATGGTTAACTGACAAAGTATAGTTCTTCTCGGTCTGATTCCAATGTTTATGATTAGTCCATTCACAACAATGGTCAATAACAGTAAAAACTCAATATTTCTTTAACATTAGCATCATTCTTTTAATCTTCCAGGTGAGCAGGTATATTACAGCAAGTTTCCCTGGTGGTTTTGTCTGCACCTGTGTGTATGTGCATGTCTGAAATTACTGGCAGTGCCAATGGAATAATAATCATTTTGTTCATTTTTTCTAAAATGTGAAAATCACTGCCCAGTTATTGATGTAAACCCTTTGTGATCTCATAACCACTGAACAACTGGCCCCCGCATACAGCCAAAATAATATCTATGCATTCTTGATAGTCATTTTATTAATACTAAGAGTAATTGTGCATTTGAGTAATTCTTATAATTATAATTAAATGAATTCTGTTGATAAACATGGAAAGAATCAATAGTTCAAAAGTCTTAATCAAAGACAGAAAGATTAAATCTGCAGCTAACCCTTATTCCCAAGGCCTTTTTCTCTTTATATATATATATATATATATATCTTTATGGATTAAAAGTTAATGTGGTTTCTCAGTGTCTGCATCAACAACAAATAATATTTAGTGAGCTGAATTTATAGAAACTGGAAACTGAATTTATAGGAACAATTACTATTGCTTATATTTGGCCTATAAATACATAGGATGGTTGCCAAGAGTTCTGCAGAGACATAGTCTTAATAATTCAGGAAAATCTTGGGAATATATTCTCTAAAATATAGCTAATCAATACAATGCAGAATCCAATAAAAATTAATACCTTTTTGCATTAGTCTCACTTTAACTCTTTGTTCAACTGTGAAAACTCACATCTAATGCAAATCAACAATTTCAAATGGTTTAATGTTCAGTGTGAAAGTAAGCATTGCGGATTTTGCCTAGCCTAAGTAATGTTGATGTATGGAAAGTTTAGTTTATTTCAGTTTTTAGAGAAAAGTTTCTTCACAGTGTAAAGTACTGTTTAAAAAAAAGATGTCTCAGGAATCAAGACCTATATGTGATAAATAGAAGTTTCCTTTTTACTTAGCTATCTTTACTTCCCACTGCTGAATGTGATAATGAACTGTGAAGTGGTCAAAATGAGTGGGAGGAAAAAGTATGTAGCTAATTCCCAAACTAGATAATCTCAAATTCAGGTATTTCTACAGCAATAAAAGCTGTTATTATCAGTGATAAACATATGATATAAACATATGATATTAACAAGTATCTGATACTTCCAGTTCAATAAATATAGTAATATGCAGATTATATATCAACTAAAGGCCCAGTGCATGAAAATCGTGCATGAGGGAGAGGGGGTGTCCCTCAGCCCAGACTGCACCGTCTCCAAACTGAAACCCCTCGGGGGATGTCTGACTGCTGGGTTAGGCATGATGCCTACAGGGTGGGCCCTAAACTGGCAGTCAGACATCACTCTTGCAATCCAGGACCACTGGCTCCTAACCATTCACCTGCCTGCTTGCTTGATCACCCCCTAACTACTCTGCCTGCCTGCCTGATGCCCCTAACTTCTCCCCTGCCTGACTGATTGCCCCTAACCACCACTGCCTGCCAGCCTAATCACTTCTAACTGCCAGTCTGATCGCACCCTAACTGCTCTCCCCTGCCAGCCTGATCACCCTAACTGCTCTCCCCTGCCGGCCTGATCCCCCTAATTGCTCTCCCCTGCCAGCCTGATCACCCTAACTGCTCTCCCCTGCCGGCCTGATCCTCCTAACTGCTCTCCCCTGCCAGCCTGATCACCCTAACTGCTCTCCCCTGCCAGCCTGATCACTCTAACTGCTCTCCCCTGCCAGCCTGATCTCCCTAACTGTTCTCCCCTGCCAGCCTGATCACCCTAACTGCTCTCCCCTGCTGGCCTGATCCCCCTAACTGATCTCCCCTGCTGGCCTGATCCCCCTAACTGCTCTCCCCTACCGGCCTGATCCCCCTAACTCCGTGGTCGGCAAACTGCAGCTCAGCAAACCATGGCTCGTGAGCCACATGTGGCTCTTTGGCCCCTTCAGTGTAGCTCTTCCACAAAATACTGACTTCTGTGCATGGGCCACGAAGTTTCAATCGCACTGTATGTGCCCACCCACACATGGTATTTTGTGGAAGAGCCACACTGAGGGGGCCAAAGAGCCACATGTGTCTTGCGAGCTGCAGTTTGCTGACCATGGCCCTAACTGCTTCTGCCTTGGCCCCGCCACCATGGCTTTGTCCAGAAGGATGTCTGAAAGGTCATCCCAAAGAGGTCCGGTCTATTTAGCATATTACCCTGTTATTAATATAGATTTCTTATAATGGGTTTTGATTGAAAAAGTTAAAATGAGTTAAAATTAATCTATGAAAAAGTCATTTTAGCAGTCACTAATATTTGTGAGTGATTTAAAAATGACTTAAGTTCTATTAAACACCTTAAGTGCTAAAAATATCAGAATATTTCTTGACACTCCCGTTTCATCAATTTCCACATCTGATTTATTCCCAAATCCTGATTGTTTTACTCTTCTCTTGTCATCTTCACTCTCAGTGCCTGAGTTCAGTTTCTTATCATCAATCACTTAGATTTTTGCAGTAACCTTCTGCGTGCTTTCACATTTTCTTTCCTCATTTCATTCTCCACATTGCCCTCACAGTTATTCAGATTCCATTTATTGTAAAGTTGATATTTCATAGTTCTTTGGGTAAAACCTTATGCAGAGAAATCTATAATAATAAAAGCATAATATGCTAATTAGACCGGACGTCCTTCTGGAAGAGACCAGGGCTTCTAGGGAAGCCGGGGTCATGGATGCCAGAGGGAAGCCAGTGCCAGCAGCCGGGGGAAGGAAGGCCTACTACTCTTGCATGAATTTTGTGCATCGAGCCTCTAGTAAAGTAATAATGGGTGTTAAGCAGAGCCACATATCAAGTTAACAGATAATCTCAGAACAAATACCTTTAGTTTTCAATTTAACAAAGACTCATTAATTAAGACTCATTAATAAGACTCATAACCTTTTAGAGATACAAAATGTTTTAGTAAACATCCTCTTCTGAAGCCTTGCAAGCAGAGAAGAGGCATGTATTCTCAATGCCAGGAAATGGAGACTATGGGTCAACCTGGTTCAGTTCAGGCAATAGGAAACAAATGATCTTCTCAATCAGAGATAAGAAGGAAAATCTCCCACCTGGCAAAAAGTAGCGGTGGTTTTGGGCTTTATCCAGGGATTCATGGAGAAGAGCATATGAATTGAATAAAATGATTTAGCCGACAAAATAAAGCCATAATTACATGGATAATTTGGTGTGGTGAAAGAAATAAAAATACTCTGCTTAGTTTGGATTTTGTAAAGGTAGCTTCAATGATGCATTTATATTATTTGATGTTCCTTACTAATATTTTTGCACTGAGCCTCATCAAATAGTTTCATATACCAGTGTGTGTTTGTGTATATATATACAAACACACACATATGTGTGTGTGTGTGTGTGTGTGTGTGTTATTGTGGATTGTATTACAAATGTCCCCCAATTACCTTTGTGCCCCCCTCAACCCAGCCCTATACCTCCAGGTCTTCACCACACTATTTTCTGTGTCCATGGGTTAAGCATATAAGAATATAAGTTCTTTGGTTTATTGTGCATGATTGCTTATGAAAATTTCTCATTTTTGAATGAAATATAGTCTTGCAAACCAAAAGGGAGGATTTGATATAGAATCAGAGGATATATTTATATGATCTTCTTGATCTGCATTCATCCTTTATTTCTCCCCCTCTTCTTTCTTGAAAGCATGACAGGAAAGATATTGACTTGAGCTATTTTTATTTCCAGACTGAGTGAAGGCAACATTTCTTAAAGACTCGTTTTTTCATCCAAAAGAATAAGATGTTAGACTCCTTTCAACACCCAAACTTGAACTGCAATATTCCAACATATTTTAGAAATATCTCACTCATGATTGAATCAGCTGTTGTCAGTCAACTATAAGTTATCTTCCAGAGTTTAAGCTTCATATAGAAATTACACATAAATTATAGAAGCTGACTGAAATATAATTATAGTTTAGATATATGATAGTTTCTACATCTAAGGTGGAAACATCCATAATATTTTTTCATTAAAGTGGTTCAAATCACCATGTGTTCAATCCTGATATCTTCATACAGATGACTTATGGCCAGTTTTTGAAGAATGAAAGTAAAGTAAAAATGTAGCACAGCCAAGGCATGCATTGATAAAGCCGGTAAAATTGTATATTTGCTTGGGGGCATGGATCACTTCCCTGAATCTGGTTTGCACTGATTAATGCTGATGGACTATAGATTAAATGCCATATCTAAGCCCCAGTTTTCAAATTCGTTACCCTCAGGGGAAACTAGTTAAAGGAAAAAAAGACCTTTTTATAATTCATGCCAATACCAAGATGGAACTTGATACATCCAATAGTAAGTAACCCTAGGGAGGATACTATTTGCATTAATAAGAGAAAACATTTTCAATAGTGGGTCTCATCAATGTCTATTTTGAAAATTAATTCTACTAATAATCAAGAAGAATTCAAGTATATGTATTGAGAGTGTACTTTCTGGGTATTGAGATACAGCAATTGACCAGAAAGAGTCTCTATACTCAAATTTTAACTAAGCAATTGTTTTCTGGTGGAAGAGGAACAGTGTAGTAGAGGGGCAGTATGAGCTTCCATTGATTGAGAAAGGAAACCATGTTCATATGACAGAAATGGAGGGATACCTGTTTGCATATAGGATTTAAACTGGCTTGCTGAGAAGATAAAATTTTCACACTAAATTTTGGCTCATTATGAAAGAAACTTTCATAACATGTTTAATAGAGACCTCACAGATTAACTGATTGAAGTTTATTTTGTAGATGAAAATACTGAGACTCAAAGAGGTTATATTTTTTTAGCCCAAAGCTATTTGAAGACAACTCTAGGCTGCTCCATCCCAGACCATTGCTCGTTTCTTTAAATCCAGTTTTATTTTTAATAAGGCCATAAGACCTCTCCTATCATTGACATAGAAATAAACAGGGCTCTGGCATAAAAACCTTATTATTTCTTTTTTTACTGTAACCTTGTAGTGCAGAGACTAAGAATGGGCAAGTAAGTAAACTGCAAGGCTTGACTTATTTCTACTTAATTTATTTAATTAAGCATAAATTACAGGGATATTTCAATGTTAAAAAGTTGTAATTGAAGTAAATGTTTAAAAAATAGAGTATCATCATTAGCATTCACCACTGTAACAATTTTTTCAGTTAAGATCTGCTGATGGATGCTGATGTTAGGAGACAAACATTTGAGGAAACATGGGAAATAAGCATATAAGAATCTCAAAGTATCCTCCCCTCAGAGATTTATCAATTACAAATAGGAGATTAGGGGTGTTACAGTGGAGAAACCTGTCAAACAGTCAGTCAAGGTTAATACCATCAGTTATAAGACTAATTGATATCAGGAACCCCTGAGAACACAACCTCACTTCTGTGATAAGTTGTTGCCCAAAGTGCACAATTTCAATGTAATTGTGAGTAACTAAAATTGAGAGAAATTCTACAAAATACCTGACCACTATTCAAGTGTCAAAATCATGAGAGGGAAGGGAAGTCTAAGGAATTGTCAGACTAGAGACTGGTAAGACCCGGGATCCTCCTCCATTGGACACTGGAACAGAAAAGGGACCTTTGGTGAAAAAAACAGTGACATTCAAATTAGTTTAGCTAATAGCAGTGGTGTGCTGGGGCTGGTTGTATCAGCTGGCACTAGTGATTTTATGCGTCTCCTTCCAACTTCAAGTTTAGTAACGTGTTGGTAGGTCAGTGATGGCGAACCTTTTGAGCTCGGCGTGTCAGCATTTTGAAAAACCCTAACTTAACTCTGGTGCCGTGTCACATAGAGAAATTTTTTGATATTTGCAACCATAGTAAAACAAAGATGTATATTTTTGATATTTATTTTATATATTTAAATGCCATTTAACAAAGAAAAATCAACCAAAAAAATGAGTTCGCGTGTCACCTCTGACACGCGTGTCATAGGTTCGCCATCACTATGGTCGGTTGAAATTAGCCAAGTGACAGTAGGAACACAAGGGAATTGGCAAACATTCTGAATCAGCACTTCCCAACTTCCATCCCTGGAAAACTGTTTTAGCACTACCCCACTGATTAATAGTGCTAAGCCTATGTTAATTTCCTGGTTTCCAAAATTGTACTAAGATTATATAAATTAACATTAAGGGAAACTGAATGAGAGATATATGTGAATTCTCTGTACTATTTTTGCAACTTTCTGTAGGTCTAAAATTATTTCTAAGAAAAAACTCTACTAGAAAGTAATAGTGCAAGACTAAATATCATAATAATTAGTAAAATAATTTGTATTTCTAAAGCTCTTATACATCAGAAATATAAAGGTAAACAGAGTCTCTGTTTTTTAGATTTAATTATTTAACATAGTTTAAGGCTATTAGAAAATTGGGGGAATTAGTGAACCAACAAAAAACTGAGTAGTATAGAGTTCTTTTTTTATTTCCTTTTTTTTGGTCTCTATGTATGTGTTGTTATTGTTGTCGTTGCTGTTGTTGTCACTCACTGAGCTACAGAACTTGAAATACTCCAGGAGTTAATCAGAATATAATGTATGCCCTTGAACAGGATTTAATGATAAAGCTTCAAAATAGACTACAAAGAACAAGGTCTTTGCAAGTATTTTTTTGTGTGTGTTTACTTCAAATTGATTCATATTAATTAACATTTATCAAGCACTGGTTGTATGTCAGCTCTCCTGATTCTCAAAGGAAAGTGTTATTATATTAGTTTTACAAATAAGGAATGTAAATCTCTAAGGTACTGTGATTTATACAAGTTTCTTAGTAACAGAAAATGAACTAAGATTTGAACTTACTTATATTAAAATGGCAGAGCCATTATTAATAGTCAAGCACAAGACATGGAGGTAACTCTGCATATAGTGTAATCATTGAGAAATTATAATCTAGCCTTAGTTGTGTGCACTCAATGGGATTGCCAGAAGAGTACAGTTCCCATTGCTTTACAATCGTTTCTATCAATGAATTATATTAATATTAGAAAAAGTCATTACACATTTTTTCTTCTAATGAGATGATGTGGATTTGGAAATGTTTTATTAATGTTTGAATTTAGACTTAGAAATGTGTGTGTTTTTTGAAGATTAAAACAAAAAATAAATTCCTAGAACTGAGATAATTCCAACATCCTTTATTTTTAACTGTTAAAAATCCAAATACTCTATGGTACGGAGAAAGACAGTTATAAGACAAGGCGATGTGTAATTTGATACCTCTAATATCACAAGTTTTGTGTTGTGCATCATCATGAGATGATTAAGAGATTTCCGCAAGGGGACATTTGTTCTGGAGTGCATATTGTGTTAGAGACTTAAAATATTACATTAATTGATTGACCAATTCATTTTGGTCAATAAGTGTTTGTAATGCTTACCTATGACTGAAATACATGACTCCAAAATGGTGTGACTTAGAACAACATTGTTTGTGTGTCAGGAATCAGGGGGGCTCAGCTGGGTGCCCATGGCTCGGGGTTTGTCACACAGGCACAGTCGGGTTTCAGTCAGGGCTCCAGTCACCTTCAGGCTCAAATGGGAAAGGATCCACTTCCAAGCACATACAGGTGGCTCTGGGCAGGTCTGGTTCCTCGTGAGCTGTTGAATGGTGGCTGAAGATAAAGGAGATCCCACTCGATGGGGCAGTTTACAGCACAGCACCTGGTTTTCTTCAGAGCTAGTAGGGTGGGCAAGCAAGACAGAAGCCAGAGTCTTCTAACCTAATGTGGGAAGTGGCAGCCCCTTACTTCTGCCATACTCTATTGATTATAAGTAGGTCAGCCCTCACTGGACGAAAGATTACACAAATGGCAAGCAGGGGTCACTGGGAGCCATCCTTGAATCTGCCTGTCACAGTATTTATTAAATTAAAATGGATAATCCAATTTATAGATGATACCAGAAATATAAATTATTTGCTTTATGTTAATAGCTTTGGTTATGGCCCGCATTCCAGAGGTATCTGAAATCTCTGGCAGGATATAGAAAAGGATAAATTGTTATAATTATGTGACAAATAGTATAATTGTAGAATGAACAAAATGCCACGAGAGCTGATTTGGTGTGCTATTCACTCTGTGTGCATAGGACTTGGAAGAATGTCTACAGAGAAAAGACATAATTTATATACAAAGAGAAACAGCCTCACACTTGCATCAAGCTATTTTGCAATTTCTCTGAATAACATTATTAAATAAAATTAACAAACAGTAAGATTACAGTGCATTTGAAATTCCCATGGCCATTTTATATACAGGTATGTGCCTCTGTATGTTCATGTGTAAATGTATGGACATTTGTGCATGTGTGTGTGTGTGTGTGTGTGTATACACAGTAGATATCACTCAAAAGAGAGAAGGAGGTGATGATGGTGCCGCATTTATGAATGATATTGTGACATCTTTACTGTGATGGCCTAACATATAAACTAGACTTTCTCAAGCTTTCAAATTCCAATAAAAATGTATGATGGATGTTGAGCTGTGGAAGTTAATGCATAGTTAGTATTTAATGTCATTTTAATAATTATCAGCACAGCTGCTCTGGTCTGAAATTTTTATCTCATTTCAAAGGTAATTTTAATAAAAGGTGTCCATTTTATGATCCCCATATAATTTACACACCAATGTAAGCATCTGCTGCACCAAAGTCCCATAATATTAACCTGATCACTTTTGAGCCAGAATCTGTCACACAATTCATCATAATTTATTTTGGTGACATATACTTATGACTTGCAGGTGCTACATCTCTTTCCTGAATAAAATGTTTCATAAATTGAGCTAAGACAACATAACACTTCATATATTTTATTCAATTTATACTAAAATATATAGAATATGCAACCATGTTTCAAGATTACAGCAACATTTGGGAAAATGTTTTAGTAAGAAAAAGGCATGAAGAACTGAAAGGAGATAAACCTAGATGAGAGAATTTAACTGAACGCTAGGTAAAGAGAGATTGTAGCACATGTTTGGCTGTGGAAAATAGTTTTAGACTAATGAAACAAAATCAACATTTGATAGGAAAAACTTGGAATTGAAAATAGGCTGTTTTTACTTTAATCTTTTAAAAGTAGCCTTCTTAACATTGGTGTGTATCAAAGATGCGTAAATCCAAAAGAGTGTAGCAATGATCTTAAAGCATTTTCTGTTATATTATTAATGTGTTGGAAATTGTAAATCTCAAGTATGAGTATATTCACATTACAAATGACTAAAGAAAAACAAAATAACTGAAGGCCAATAGTAGTGCAGATTCAGTGTATATAAACTTCTGTGTTCTAAATTGAAAGAACAATAGATTACAACCTAAAAATGGATTGGAGTACTGAAATTATACAAACATTTTTATTGCTTTCCATAGAGGTTAAAAGAAAAAAGCAGCAACTTTCAAAAAGACAAGTCTGAACACATTTCAGTTCAAATTATACCAGCAAAAATTAAGGTATACTTTATAAAATTACTTTTATTAGGAGAAAGGTAATAACGATATTGATAACCATATTGAATGTCTACCCTGTGGCATGAAATATGCTCAACTCTTTCTATATTTTCCCCAATACTGACAACTTTGCAGATTGAGTATTATCTATTTTTTCGTAGTTTAAAAATACCTGAGACTCATAAATATTAAGCAGATAGGCTAAGTCATACAGAGAGTAGGGATGAAATCTGAGCTCTGTCTAAATTGAAAGCTGAGAATCTTTCAATGCTCTTAGAATCATAGTTTGTAATACTAATGACTATACTTAAAAGGAATGCTTTTAAAGGAAATATATAGACTATCCAGACTCTCTAGGAAAAAAAAATAAAAAGTATGCAAAAGTTACTCTGTTCTATAATTGTGAATCTTAGGCAAACATATGTAGTAAACTATCAAACTGACAATAAGCATGAAATTATGAACTGGAATAAATGTGGTATAAATTAGATATCATTAAGTTACAAAGACCACACCATGGAAATTAAAAAAACCATCTCCATGCAAATAATTAATGTTGTTTAACCACCCAAAGGGTGAATAGGAAAAGGATCTAATTGCTCAAGTTGGTTTTATTTATGAGCAGTAAACAAAATTAAAGAATGTTGCTAAGTATAGGGCAGGTGATGATTACCAAGCAGAGGAAATGCTTTCCTTAGACCTGCTACACATTTATAGATCTGAGCTTCTTAAAAGGAATTAGAGAGCTTGCCAACAGTTGTAGAAAATTAATGAATAAAAACTTAATTTTAAACAACCAAAATGTATTAAAAATGTGAGATGCACCTGCAAGTAATTTTGGTCTGAATACAGATACACAATTTTATAAATTAAACCCAAATGATATTTTAAAATTCACTCTTAAAAACAAAGAAAAAGAAACAATCTTTACTGCATTTGACAATATGTAAACTATTACATTTTTGAAGATTTTTTTTAATGTAGAAATGTACTTTTTCCATTTTCTGTGTAAAAATCTTCCTGGAGTAATGGGAGGTACATTGGCAATGGTAAACTGCATTTATAAGAATACGGAAGTCAGCTGGGATGTTCAATTATGACGACTCCTTTCCTGTACAAAATTGTATCAGGTAGAAGAAGGTAAACTCGTTTTAAAGAACTGGAGTGTTTGTCAGACTAAGGATCTTTGCATTTTCATTATTTAACAAACAATGAACCACTTTCCCAAGGTAAAAAAGGGACTTTTCTGAACCACTTTTGTGAGTGGCACAGCTTTGTGAGTGGCACAGCTGTGAACTGAATAATTATTTGGGAGATTCTAGTGGCACCTCTGAGAGTAGATGCTAACCAATGCTTTATGTAGAGTCACCTGCTTCCCCTTCTCATCATTTCTAGATGCACAAATAATATGAAAATCCATGACTACTTGGGTCCCAAATGTGTTGATTTCTTCTATATAATGACCAATCACTGACTATATTATTGATGATTTAAATAACAACATCTGGAATTTCATTTCTCATGGTTTAATAAACCTAAAATGAAATGTATTTTAAATTTTTTTAAAAATTTTTTCATTTTTTTTTCATTTTCAGTATTACATTTGGCAATTACATTTTGTGATTTCTACATGAGAAGTCATTAACACACATTAATGAGACTCATCTTTATTGTCAGAATCCTATATAATAAAGGCTAATATGCAAATTCTTCCTTCTACTGGGAGTTCGGGACCAGGGGGCGTGGCCAGCCCACCAACCTGCCACGTCCTCTTCCCCCCTCCCACCCCACCTGGCCAGCCCAATTGGCCCTGATCAGCGGGGGCTAGCCGGATCCCACCCATGCATGAATTCATGCACCGGGCCTTTAGTGTTATATAAGCTTCAATCACACATGACTGCTTCTAACTTTACTTGCAAAATAATGACTTTTGTAGTCCAGGGAGCAATAATGCTTTCTAGTTCTTTCCTATACTTACTACTGGTAATGAAATGTCACATATTTGAGAATCATTAAGCTTATATTTGAAATCCCTTTCAGAATTTGTCATTTTTCCTGCTGCTGTGTGCCTTTTCTCCTCTTTGTTATTTCTCATAAATTTTTATGACCTCTTTGCATCGGAGATCTGTTATTTTCCCCAGAGCTCCACTAGGTTCCTTCTACAGTAATAAAACGCTTGTCACTTTCCATTGCAGCTTCTTCTAGAGTAAGGCCTACTGGCTTCACTCTGCACTATATTAGATAAAGTAATCAATATGCTCAGGTTGAAAAATTAACTGCAGCATTTGTGTAGCCATTGGGTTGCAGTGTTTTGCCCTTGGAACAAATGGCCTTGTACTACCGATTTGCTAGATTTCTTGAGACTGGGTATATTTCCTCCTCCTTTTGTGTCTACTTGATTTTGCACCTACCAAAAAATATTATCCCAGACAATTTTTATAAAATCCATTTGGCTTGTCTCAAAAAAAACACAAGTATTATAACTATTGAAAGTAGTTGTTTTTCAAAAAATTTTCTAGAGTATGTAGTTACCTTCTGAATAAATTCTTATTAGTCTTATACTTATGAACTTTAAATGTGTGTTCATTCCTACGCACCTCTGTGTCTTAGTTTATATGGATTAAATGTGTTTGTGTGGTTGCAAGGTTTACATTAAAAAACGATTTTAACTATTGAGAATGTGTGATAAAAATTTAATATTAACAAATGGTCTATATCCTTTTTTTCTTAATATAAGTTACACTTACCATTAAACCCCATATCTAGCTCCTCGTTTTTCCTGCAGGCTAATGTTTTTTTTTAGAGAGTGAAAAAAATATTTCAAATATTCTGCTTCATCTTAAGTATTATACAGTCACTGCATTGCATTCTTTAAATGGGCAATTTAGAGAAGAATGGTTAAGTATTTAAAAAAAAACTGTCTTTTGTTTCAAGAGGGGTCTCAGCTCATTGATTATTCTGTGGAATTTTGACAATTTAAAAGACCACAGAATATGGAATTAATTCAACAACTATTTGTTGAGCATCTTCTCTGAGTTTGGAAGACATGCTGAATCTTAGGTTAAAGCAGTTTATAGGATATACAAGCACTTATGATCATAAACTTTTGTTATGATTTAACTATGCTTTGAATTACATGTGTTTTTGTTGTTTCAAAGGTAAGATAAGCTCCTAATTTTCTCAAGGGAGCACCAGTAAAGATATTTAAATTTGGTTGTCCAACATGACACTTCAGGAGCAGGTAGAATAAACCTCTGCTCTTTTCCCAAATGCCTGAGGATAAAGTGAGGTTGTATTTAGAACCTGAAGATGGTTGAAGACCTGTCCTTTCATTTTGAGGGCATGAAAAACAATCCAGACTTTTACTGGAAATAAGGAAATTAGAGTAGATGCACAAAGAAGGAAGAGAAAGCAAATTGGAAGATGGCCAGTAATGAAGCACAAAGGAGAAAGTGTGTCTAGATAAGTAGATTTTTAATCTTAAATTCTACTTTGTTTTATAAATTCAGGGGTTTTAATATAAGACAATAATGCCTAAAATATAAATCACATTTTACATTTTAGAATATCATTATTTTTAATTCTTATATTTTATTGGAATACCAATTCTCATCTGAGCTTCCAATAAAATAACTGGAAGATCTTTTGGGAATTGGGCCCAAAATGGATTCATAACTCAAGTTGGTTAAAAGGCTGTCTTGTAAAGGCATTTTAGCATGCAATTTAACACATGGTGACAACAAAGGCATTTTGGTACAATTCCTGGATGCAGCCAGGTTTTATGGTGGGAATCCGCTAAATGGGCTCTAGCACAGTCTGCATAGGAGCCCACAGCCCAGGGTTCATGGAGGCTCTGAGTGCATTTCTCCAAACTCAATACTAGGTGACTTCACATGGAGAGCCAGCCATGGTGGGAATATTTATACCACAAAACTCCACAAATGCCGCAAACAATTTCTTTTTCTCCCAGAAAGTCAGTGATTAAACATTATCTAACCCACGACTGGCCCTGGAGGAATGAAAGGGCCTGGGGATAGGCCCTTTGCCTTCCACATAGTTTCCTCATGGGAGTCCTAGTCCAGTGCAGCATAGCGGCCCTAAGGTCTGGGCACCCCCCCCCCCCAAAGACAGATAACTTTTGTTCTTCCCTTGAGAGTGAATTCTGCTTATCAATACAGAAGAGATTATTGGCTAGGTTTTCCTCACAGGAAGAGAAATCTCTCTTTTGACTATCTCTCTCTCCCTTTCAAATGCAGACATAGAAAATGTGTTTGTCTCAATTGGGTTGTTGGCAGGTAGGGTGAGGAGGGAGAAAACAATCTTTATTGAGCATTAACCATTGATAAGCATTGTGAGAAGAAATGACTTCCAAGAAAAAGAAATATAAAATTTTAATTTAATTTAAAAAAAATCAAAGAACTTATTTGAGCAAAGTTTACATAATAAGGCAGGATCTTGTATGAGTTTTATAGTACCAAATATATATATATATATATATATATATATATATATATATATATTAGTATAGTAATATATAATTATGTAATACTATTGAAAACATGTATTTCAATAGTATTTTTTTATATTTTCTGAATGATATGGCATTTAATTTGATATCATTTCACATCATCTGGAAATTATTCTGCTATATGCTACAATATGCAAAAATATCTTGATATAATAAATAATTTTAACATTTCTCCTCTTTTTTAAACTTCTTGGCTAAAATATGCAAAAAATGCTGGGATTAATGAACAACATTGGCATTTGTCGTGTCTTTCAGATTTATTGGTTTTGGAACAATTGGTGGCCCACTGATCATTGCTGCTATATCTAATGACACCTGTCATTGCTTTTTAAAAGTTATTCTGTTAAAACATGGTAACATGTGACTATTGCATTAAGAAACATTAATTTTCAATTTTTGCTGTTAAAAGACTTTTTCAATATATTTTATATATTGTATCATAGTTTCACACAAGACCATGAAGCTAAATTCTGAGTCTGCATCTGGCATCTGGGGAGTCAAGTTAACTGTACATTGCAATGTACATTTGCAAGGCATGATGCATTATCCAAGTTGTCTGGAGATCGATGGGATAAAGCTCATCCCACAAGCTGGACATGGGACAGGATGAGCCAGGAGTTGGGAAGTCCTGAAGTCTTTATATCACTCTGAGTCCACCGAGTAAATTACCCTTTCAGAGACATTTTTAAGGCCTGAAATGATAATGTATTTCCAAGAGGTCATTACCACTTCTGTGCACCCTTCAGAGTAGGTCTAATGTCTTGTGGTGAATACGAACTTCTAAGTATGTCGCTGTGTCAGGCTGGCAGTAAATGCATTCTCCTCTCCAATTGACCCTTTCTGCCCCTGTCTCTTACATTCCTACCAGGTTATCCTCTCCAGAGGATTACCTTATCACAGAGGAAGCTATTTAAAGAGAGCCATGCTGCGAAAAATCTGAAAGCTTTGAAAGAGGCTTAGCCATCATACCTTAGCTATGTGCTGCTGTCTCCGTAATTACAAAGTGACCTCAATGTAGTGGATATCTAATCTTCTTAAAATAATATTTCTACATTCATTTGAGGTGCTATACCCATTAATATTGAGATGTACTGTATGTCACAGTAGGAGTTTGTGGCAATATTTGGGTTTAACACCATCACAATAAAATCATTATGTATTAAGGCAGTGGAAGAGCTCGTCTTAGGAAGGATTATCTGCCACTCCAGAGGGATTGATATCTACTCATAATGTGTGAGCTGAAAGTTTGGTACAGTCAAATCAGTAAAATACAAGGGCTGAAAAGATCTTGACCTTAATCCTCATACTCCCCCTACATCAAAGTCACCCTCTGAGAAAAAATTACTTGTGCTGGGAGGTGGCGTGGGGCTTCCTGAGGAGGTCACAGACCCTAATGTAGAGACCCTTAAAATTATAAAATCTTCACTCACAAAAAGCAGGGAGACTCATATTTTTATCCTCATTCTAATGGGAAAAGATAGCTGTATGGAAGACATCATTATTGAAAGGGCGAGGGCTACGCCCTCCATCTTACCCCGGATCCTCCATTTTTGGGCAGCCACCATTAGCCATGTGCTCAGCAAGGAGATTCTTCCTGGAAGCCCAAGCCTCTGCTAGCCACACCTAGGATTTCTTTAAACTAACCAATGATAATCAAGGGAAGTGCGCACCATAGATATGACCACATCCTGTGTAACAAGACACAGACTTGCACCTGGCCAATCGGCAGGGCCCACAGTCCTCTCTCCTCCCCTTACTCCAACCCCCCTATAAAACCCCTCTTCCCACAGAGCTAGCCCTCTCTCTGCCACTTGCTGCGTCGGTGAGTGTGGTTGGGGAGCCGAGCTAGCTCAAATAAAGACTCTATCTGCTTTTGCATCGGACTCAGCTGGCTCCCTGGTGGTCTATTGGGGATCTTGAAATCTGGGCATAACAGTTATATGTGGCACACTTTTAGCTTTAGGTACCTGAGAAAAGTAGGAGAGGCTATGGACTGTGGCTTTCTATCAGCAGTGAAGTCCGTGGTCTGGCCTCATAGGAGCAAAGGTGTGAAGGTTTGGGGAAACACTGAGCAAATCATGTTATTACTCTGGATATCCGGTTCTTTTTTGACAAAATTACAGATTTGAAATAATCTTACAGACTCCAGAGTTAGAAGACAGGCATTGACATTTCAGCTCTGTCCCTTACTAGTTGTTTTATATTAGCATAGCAGATAAGACCCTTTCTTTTGAGAAATATTTTAAAAAATCTAACTCACTCTGGCTTAAAGAAAGAAAAAAATAATAAAAAAATTTATTTATCACTCACATTTACTTTCAGGGAAGACTTGTCGAACCTTATCTTCAGACCTCTCTTACTACATTATTTTTAGTGGCTACTACCAGCTATGGCTTTACTTTCCCTGGAGTTTAAATAATTAGGCCAACTTGAGTCACATACTCCCCTGAAGCAATTGCGTGGTTAGGTGTATTCTCTGGGCTAACATATAATACTATAACAGTCCAGCCCTTATTCCCTTGAAATGAATGGAATTGGACAACAATTGAAATTAAAATTTTCTGTAATTAAATCAGTTATTTAGAATGGTACATTGCATTAAAAAGTACTTAGTCATCATAATCACATGCATGCTTTAATTTTTCTCTCATTGGTCCACAGTATTATTTTAGTGTATTTTGAATTGTTTTCATCCATTGTACGGGGGAAAATGTCATATCCTCTACATCATAGTAAAGTAAAAAGGCTGAATACGTTACTGCTGTATTTTCCCTGTTTTCCAAATTACAGCATGAGCTGCTTTGGAACTTAATTGAGACCACTGGGACCAGAGATCCTTGCATTAAGAAAGTTAGGTTTTCACTTGTGTACAGTTTCAGTTAATTGCACTGTAGTATCAACTATTTTGGATGGTATATTCAAAAGAAAGAAATCTATGTGTTTGGCATATTTCTAGAAAATAGTTTCAGTATTATTGTTTAGATAAGCTGAAATAATTTCTAGAATTACACACACACACACACACACACACACACACACACACACATATATATATATATATATATATATATACATACATATATATATACACACATACATATTTTTTTGGAAAGAGGGTACATAATGTTTTCTCAGATTGTCAAAAAGGAATATAATATTCAAAATTGATTAATAATCAATGTATAAAGTGATTTTTAATGAAAGCTTTATTGAGATATAATTGACAAATAAAACTGTAATATAAAGTATATCATGATGGTTTGATATATTATAAAAGAATTCCCCCATCTAGTTAATTAATACATCCATCACCTCTTTTTTTTTGTTTTTGGTGAGAACAATTATATTCTACTCTCTTAGCAAATTTCCAATATATAATACAGTGTTATCAATTATACACACCATGTTATACATTAGATCCTCATACCTTATTCATATTATAACTGAAAGGTTGTACTTTTTACTCTAGTTCTCTATTTCCCCACCCTGAGATGATTTATTTACTTCTAAAAACTTATGAACTCATCATAGGAAAGATTTAAAGGCATTTCATTTATAGTAGAGATGAATCTTTTTAAAAATATAACTGAAACATTATTTTCTGTAAGTTTTACTCACAATCGTTTTATGGTAGAGCATAGGCTAGCTTTAAAATTCTCTCTTAGAATTTGCTATTTGAACTTATACACTCCTTTGGCAATCAGTAATGATTTATAAAAAAAAACTAGAGGCCCGGGGCATGAAATTCGTGGACTGGTGGGGCAGGGTCCCTCAGCCCGCTGTGCCCTCTCACAGTCTGGGAGTCCTCGGAGGATGTCCGACTGCCAGCTTAGGCCTGAACCACCACTGCGCCAGCCATGAGTCCGGCTTCTGGCTGAGCGGCACTCCCCCTGTGAGGACGCACTGACCACCAGGGGGCAGCTCCTGTGTTGAGCGTCTGCCCCCTGGTGGTCAGTGCATGTCATAGCAACCAGTCATTCCACCGTTTGGTGGATTTGCATATTAGCCTTTTATTATATAGGATATCATATAACTTGAGGTCCTTATTTGAAAATGCATTTGTGACAAGATGCTTACCTGGTCATGATTTTATTGGTATCTCAAATCTTGCTCAAAATTCAGCTGTCCTTTTTAATATATTTTTATCCTATAGGAAATAAAAGTTAATTAGCTAAGTTTTTTGTGTATAAAAAAGTAAAAAGGAGGAAAAACAACTTCATTATTTCTAATATAGCCTCTGTCACAATTTGTGTACATAACTTATCCATGTTTCCATGCAATGAATACATGTATGTTATTTTAATTGTATAATGATAAGAACTTTATACAGGGTATCCTCCAAAAATGTATGTACACTGTAACAGCTGATAGCTCAATTTTAAAAATAAAATGTATGTTAATAAACACTGCCTTTATAATTATTGAAAGTGTGTGTATACATTTTTGGATAGCCTATATATTAACTTAATCAAACATTTGTTAAGATCCTACAAAGAAAAAAAAAAAAAGATCCTACAAAGTATGTTGAAAAACCATCTAAGCTTGCCTGGGCTCTTCCTGCTGTTATCAGTGAGGGTCTCGTGTCCTGGGAAATCTATCAGTTCTACTACTGTGTATCCATCTAAGGAATACAAAACACTAAGCTGAAAATACATATGCACCCCTATTTTCACAGCAGCAATATTTGCAATAGCCAAGGTATGGAAACAACCTAGTGTCCATTGATGGGCAAATGGATAGAGAACATGTGGTATATATGTAAAATGGAATACTATTCAGCCATAAAAAATAATGAAATCTTGCCATTTGTGAGAACATGGATGGACTTTGAGGGTATATGCTAAGTGAAATAAGTCAGACAGAGAAAGACAAATACCACATGACCTCACTTATATGTGGAATCTATAACAAACAAACAAACAAACAAAAAAGCAAAACAAAACCTAGCCTCACAGATACAGAGAACAGATTGGTGAAGACCAGAGGGGAAAGAGATTGGGCTGGGTAGAGGGAATAACTGAAGAGGATTAAGAAATACAAACTTCCAGTTTTAAAATAAATCTTGGGGAGATAATGTACAGCGTGAAGAATATAGTAAATTATATTGTATTAATTTTGTAAGGTGACAAATGATAACTAGACTTATTGTGATAACCATTTTGTAATGAAAAAATGTTGAATTCAAAATGTTGAATTACTATCTTGTTCTTCTGAAACTAATATAATATTGTATGTCAGTTATACCTCAATCAAAAAATCTAAAATCAGCCCTAGCCAATTTGGCTCAGGGAATAGAGTGTCAGCCTGTGGACTGGAGGATCCCCAGTTTGATTCCCGTCAAGGGCACATGCCTGGGTGGCTGGCTCTTCTCCAGTTGTGGGTGTGTAGGAGGCAGCCAATCAATGATTCTTTCTCATTATTGATGTTTCTATCTCTGTCTTCCTCTCTGAAATCAATAAAAATATATTTTAAAAAATCTAAAATCAAAACTTCAAAATAAGTTTAAAAATTGCTGAGAATTATTTAGTACTATGAGTTGAACTATGTGATTAAGGTTCAATAGAACTTTGATTTCCCAAGAGAGAGAAGACTTTAGCTTAATAGCAATAAAAAAAATATATAGTCTAATTAACTCTGTTTTGATCAAATGCAGGTATTTGGCTCAAAGTAGCTTAGTAACTTAGGAAAAATAAATTAGTAACATGTTCTTTAGTTAAAAGTAATCTAGCATAGAGTAATAAACTTTCAACTATATTATAGATAAAATTAATATTTAGATTTAATAGCAATTTACCTATAACTTCATATTCATATTTATGTATGTTTTACATCTGTATACCATAATAAATATGCCAACTAGCTTTTTATTTCCATCAATTAAATATTCAATTAAATTTGAAAATGCAAGACTGAAATCGTTTTTCTAGTAATTAAACACTTAGCACTAGATAAAAACATATTTAGCTTGGTTTAGTAATGTTATGCTAGCAAATAAGTATGTAGTTAATATTACATAATTATTACGACTTTTCTCCTCTATATTCAGCATACATGTTAACTCCAGATTAAAAATGACTCATTATGAGAATGTGAGGTAAAGACAAATGTTATATTAGAAAGTAAAATTTATATGGATAAACATACAAGTTTTTTTTTCTTTTATAAAAAATGTAAGTCTCATTTCAATGCCTCTTATCCTGTCTCATTAATAGCACAAGCATTTGGTATGAGCAAGTGAAGGAGAGCCAGAGGATGCAATAGAGCTAAAGAAATTTAGATTGGCCCCCTCGCCCTTCACGCAAAGCATGTTCCTGGAGAACCTGATACTAACCATCACAGATGACCTGCTCCAGGGTCAGATATCATACATAGCAGAGCACCTCCCTCCCTGCGATCTACTGAAGGCCAGCCCTCAACACAGGGTTTGTAGAGAGAAAAATAAAGAAGTAACAAAACAGAAAGGAAAAATAAATTTAGATTAGCTTCATATGTGAAATGAATTATTTAGTAATCAAAGAACTTAACATTTAAAAAAACAAAACAGTAAATGCCTTTGCCTAATAGTGAACATGTTAGTTGAACATTGCTTAAGAACATTAAAATTTCCCTGTGTTTAATTGGTACTCTGGAAACTGCAGAGTATTTAGTTAGTATTCATAGTATTTGCATAGACAAAATGATTGAGAAGAGAACTCTTTGAGAATCTGCTATGTTCAGCTGTGTGCTAGTCAATAAATTTCCTCATTAATTCTACAAATTATTACTAATCCCAAATCATTGACAAGAAAACTAAAATTCAGAAAGGTTATGAAACTTTTTCAAATTTACATGGCCAGTGAATGGTAGAAACTTTCTTTAGAGTCAAGTCTTTCTCCCAAGTCTCTACTCTGTCTGCCAGATCACACGAATATTAATGGTAGACATGGATAATTGTTTATAGAATGTTTCTAAGTTTGAACCCTTTTCAAATATTATTCAAATAAAAATCTTTGCACATCTGTTTTGGGGCAAGTATGTAAGTAATTATGTAGAATAGAATCTAGTTCTAGGGGGTAAAATTTATGAAACAAGGAGAATATTTTAACTCTTGATATATTCAGTACTGCCAAAATTGTTCTTTCCAAGGCCTTAGTAATTTTTAATGCATTATGTAAGAGAGTAAATGCTTTCCTCAACCTTGCTACCCATGAAAACTATAAAAGTTTTACAATAATTTTCTCCAATACATGTGAAAAATAGTACGTAATTCAAGAAGGTAATCTCATCATTGAATATTTTGAGATTATTTTAATTGTATCAAAAAATCAAAGTTTTTATTCCAGCTGACCAAATGAAGCTCATCATGATGTAATAAAAACTTGCTTTGCTGCATGACATATTTAGAGACAAATACCTCATGTGCAATAGGACCCTAAAAACTGATTGTAACGAAGTTGGTGGAGCCAGTGATTTCATTTCAGTCATCATTTCCCTGTCTGTTTTATTTATTGTTGACACTAAATGTTTGCAGGGCTAACTCTCCTTAGTGTCATAAATTCCTGGAAATCAGAAACATTTCCCATCTGTAAAGAGTAAGTTTGGTGGAAAGAGAAAATATCCAGTTAAGCACATGGTGATCATTCAGGGTAATCCCTCCCTCTCAAGAAGCTTAACTTAATCACAGTTGCAAAGTCCCTTTTGCCACTTAAAATAACACTCAGAGGTTCTAGGGATTAGGACCTAGATATATTTTGGGGGGCGGGAGTGGCATTATTCAGCCTGTCGAAAAGATACAAACCACCTGCCATTAGTACCATTTATGCTATATTTTTATTCATTCTGTTTAAACTCAAATGAAGTGCAGACTTCACAAGGTAGTTATTTCATGAGCAGTTTATAAATTGTTTGAATGACTCATTATTACTTCTAGTCATTTATTCAGAGATCCATAGTGGTTTGTCTTTAGATTTCTTTAATGTAGTATATATAGTATTATATAACTGCATAACACTTTAATGCCAATGGTTCTACTGATTTCTATCTCTTTTTGCTTAATTCTAAATTAAGAAATATATAAAACATGATTAAGTGCATTCAATTTCCATGGTGGTGGCTTTACTGGAAGCATTCTATCTGAGGATAACTTGAATACATTTCTGAAACTGTTTTATTTTTTTTTTAATCTCTCCTCACTATTTTGAGCAATCTCCACCATGTTCTTCAATCCTGGTGCATGGATATTAGTCTGAACATGTAAATATTGGTGTGGGGAGGGTGGCGTTGTGGAACAAACTTGAAAAAAATGTTCCTTTAAGAGTTAAAGATAAATAGCTGTGTTTTCTTAGAGCACTTATGCTAATATCTATATATATAATCAGTAATCTCTAAAAAGGTAATTTAATATGTGATATTTGTATAACTTTACAAAATCATGTGAGTTTTTTGTACGCGGGACCTCAATTAACATCTTCAGCAACTAGTGAACCAAGGAAATACCACACTAAAGGTACATGGGTCTTTATTTACAATTGGAAAAACTTTAAAAACTAGAAGACAATTCTTAATTCATTTGGGATCAAAACTAAACCAGAATGATATGAGGCCATTTTTTTATTTTGTGATCTTTTTTATCAAATTTATATGTGACTATTGATATTTTTTGCTACAGAATGTGAATAAGTTTGCATTGGGGGTACTGCTGCAGACCCTCCTGGTAGTGTTATAAAAATGTACAATATTGCCTTTCTGAAATTTGGACAAATCCAAAATATTCTGATTATTTAGACATACACATTCCAGGTATTGATGACAAAGGAATATGAACCTGTACTACAAAAAGCTTCGGCATCTTTCACAGAGGACACAAAAGCCTTTTAGTTTCTTTAACTTTGTGACCCCAGCTCTCTACCTGAGAATGCTGCTATGGTTCCTTAGAGTTCTTTGGTTTCCTTGGATATAGAAATAACCAATAGAGACCCGCCTCATTTCCCACCACTGACACTACTAACCTAGCTGCAGGTGTGCACATACACTCTGTTTAACTTCTGTGGCTCAGCCTGACCTCTCCTCATGCTTCCTGGAGGCCACCCTGTGGTCTCCTTGGCACTTACTTCTGCAGATAGGCCCCCCCCCCACCTTCTCCCCCCTCCCACCCCCAACACCAGGGAAAAGTGCGCATGTGCACACGCATGAATCCTAAGTCACTCCCTTCTATATGTCGTTATTTCCAATAGGAGGAAACTGCTGTGCTACTTCTTATATCACAGCACTCTTACCAATCTCCATACCATGCTCTCCCTAGTGACAGCTCCTTCCACCTGTGCCCTTCAGAACAAAACTCCTAAATAAGCTGTCCAAACCCACATTCACTCTCCTTCCTCTTCATTTGCTTTTCTATTTTCAACCCGCTGCTGCCCACTAAAATATCTCTTATCGTGGTTACTAATAATTTTTCTGTGGCAGTTCCCTGCTCAGTTCTCTGTTCCTTCATGCCATTAAAGTTTGACCCGGCCAATTTGTGCTCAGCCTTGAAACTGTTCACTTTGCTTTTATTTTATTATTCTGCCTACCTCAAGGTTCACGCTTCTACATCTCTTCCAGACCTCAAAATGATCTAGAGGCCTAGTGTTTAGTTTGGGGACCTTGTCTCTTCTCTTTCCTGTAGCTTCCAAATTTGTAAATGGAGCACATGCCTCCATTTTGCTGCAGACTCACTTGTCCACTTATCCATCCTCAAGGGGATGCCTACCAATTCCAAAGCTGATGTTTCCAAAACAAGAGCTGTCTATTTTCCTTTGCAAGCTTGTTCTTTTCCTACTTAAAGAAAAGCAACAAAAAACAAACAAAACAAAACATTTAACCTTAGTAAATTACATATAATTAATCAAAATGCTTAGTCCATATACTAGGGTCATCTTGAAAGATAATTTATTTTATACTCTCACTCAATCAGTAAGTGTTGCTGATTTAAAACATATGTCAAATTCTATTACTTTTCAACATGATTTCTGCTACTGTCCTGTCTAAGTCATTGTGATATCTAACTTTGATTACTCCAGTAGCCCCCATCTCCATGCTTCCCATCGTTTGTCCCTTTAGCAGCAGCAAACTGGATCTTAAAAATGCAAATTAGTTTGTGCCTCTTTTCTTAAAACCCTCAAATACCTTCACTTCACATTCAGATAAAAAAAAAAAAAGTTTTACACCCAATAGAATTGAAACAAGTATTCAAATTCTTGTACATGCATACTCAGGGCAGCACTATTCACAATAACTGACAGTGGAAACAAACCAAATGTCTGTGAACTGATGAATGATGAAAAGGTCATGGTACATCGATACAGTGGAATATTGATATTCAATCATTAAAAGACATGAGGTGCTGATACATACTACAACATAGATGATCCTCAGAAGCAGTAAGTGGATGGAGCCAGCAACAAAAGGCCACATGCTGTATCATTGAAATTATATGAAATATTCAGAATTGGTAAATGCATAGATATAGAAAATAAGGCTCCTAATTAGCTCTTCAGCCTCTTCCCTACACTCTACAAAAGGAAAGTGCAGGCCAAGAGATGATTGACCACAGATTAAATCGCCCCACACAGGTTGTCACCTGATGCTGAGAACAAGTGTAAGGAAATACAAATGGTGCTTAAAATTATATGAGACCTAATGTAATAGTCTAGGGAAGATACTATTTCTGAGCAAGAGTGGGCAAATTAAAAGAGTGTGGAATATTCCTTGGAGACTCCAACTTAAAAGAGAAAAAAAATGAAATTAAAGGCTAACAGAAACAAAAGAGAATAACTATATCAGAAAACTCTATTGTGTTTATAAAGAAGGTACCTTATTATTTCTTTCATTTTAATAACACAAGAAAATGTTCATTATCAGAAAAACTTATAAAGCCCTGAAAAGTCTCTTTGGCCTTTCACCAACTATTACTTGTTCAGGAAAAATCCTGATATTTCAAAATGAACAGAAAACCATAGACAATACCCACACAAGTCTACCATAAAAATAAAACAGATATTTAGTATAAAAAAGGTTTACCTAATGAAAATTCTCACCCCAGCCCCCCACATAATGTATAAACAACCAAGAAAAAGAGGAACACAAACAAAACTCCCCTAAACACAACACCTTAATTAAATATCTTTTTAAAAACCACTTGCAGAAATAAAAAAAAAATAGATTTTCCGAATCAGTGAAACAAAAATAGAAATGGACAAAACATTGAAAGATGTGAAATCAGAGTTGAGTAGATGAAGAAGAAAAAAACCTCAGCAATAAAGATTAAACTGAAAGGTACCTAAGAAAGAATACATTCTCATAAGTATTTTTTATAAGTAGTATTGATGAAGAGAATGTATGGGGAAGAATGAAAGTGCAAAAATAAAACACTATAAAATTAAAGAGCCAAAAGAAGCAGAAAAAATGATAGGTACATTTATCTAAAAAGATAAAGAAGGCTCAAAATTGGAATCCCTGAAAAAGAACACCAAAACAGATATATATATATATATATATATATATATATATATATATATATATATATATATGACTATAACTGAAGAAAGTTTTACAGAAATAAAAGATCTTCATATTGAAGGGCACATTTCTTTAACTCTTAAAAATATCCTAGAAAAACATTTAGCTCTTATGCATATTTTGAAATGTACTTTGGGATTTTAGGCAAAAGAATAATTTTACTTCCAAATGAAAGAGAATCAGATTATTATCAAATTTATCCTCAACAATGTTCAAGACAACAATGGAACCCTATTTTCAAAAAAACCTAAATAAATAAAAGGAAGGACTAAGTGAGACAAAGGGCTGTTCAGGGGGCAGGCTTATAAAAATATAAAAAAATAGTTCTAAACTTGAAATAACTTACAGAATACTATACTCACTAGAATAACTTTATCCAATTTAGTGGTTCTTAGGTAAACTGTGACAAAAGGATTAATGTGAACACTGATTATATTTCATTATAAATCCAAGACTAAAAGGTGCAGAAAGGGCTAGAATTGTGTGTAAACATGTTATATTCTCTAAGGTAGGTATTTTATAGCACCAAACACATGAAGAATACAGAAAGGCAAAAAGGAAATGATTTCATTAATTTTCAAATAGTTTTAAAAAATGGAAGTCTGCGAATATAATTTAAAGCTAAATTAATATCCTTAACTTAAAAAAAGAAAGGACTAAAAGCTTCATAAAAACATTAATCCTTTCTCTCAAAAAGCTCAAAATTTTCTAGGGAAGACAATATGATTTATACTAATAATCTATACTAATAAAAGGGTAATATGCTAATTAGACTGGGAGACTTTTCGGGAAACCTTCCGGACGTCCTTCTGGACAAAGCCATGGTCGTGAGGCCAAGGCAGAGGGAGTTAGGGGTGAGCAGGCTGGCGGGGGCGGGGGGTTAGTTGAGGGTGAGCAGGCAAGCAGGCAGAGTGGTTAGGAGAGATCAGGCAGGCAAGAAGGTGAGCAGTTAGGAGCCAGTGATCCTGGATTGCGAGAGGGATATCCGACTGCCGGTTTATGCTCAATCCCTGCAGGATCGGGCTTAAACTGGGAGTTGGACATCCCCTGAGGGGTCCCAGATTGGAGAGGGTGCAGGCCGGGCTGAGGCACACCCTCCCTCCCCCCCATGCACGAATTTTGTGCACCGGGCCACTAGTCCTGTATAATAAAGAGCTAATATGCTAATTAGACTGGATAGTGGAGCGACCTTCTGGAACAACCTTCTGGAACAACCAGTGGGCTAGGGGTGGAGCTGCGAGGGCCGGGGCAGCGAGGGCCTACTCTTGCATGAATTTTGTGCATCAGGCCTCTAGTATATTCCTTGTGGAGCTAATCTTTGGGAATATTTTCAAAAGAAACATACAAAATATGTACTAGCATGTCTAAATTCTAAGAAGGAGTTTCTATAAAAATAGTGAAAATTGTATTATGAATTTAGAAATCTGTTAAAATTCTGGGTAAGAAAGTATATACTGTGTTTTGAAGTATGCCTGTTGAATCATGTGTACAGAGATATAAGTATTCCTAAATAAAATAACAGCCTTTTGAAATGTCCTTAGTTCAATTCCTATTCTATTTGGATTAATTCAATTTTATTTTCCTTCCTTCCTCCCTCCCTTCCTGCCATTCTCACTTTCTTACTTTCTTCTGAAAATGAATATATTTTTGAAACTGTTTTTTCAAATTATGTGTGTCTGTGTTTGAAAACATATTTTGTTTTTTGGTTGTTGTTTCCCCCCCAGTTTTGTGTTTCTATGTTTTTATGGTGGTGATCATGGCAGCAGTGGTGGTGATATTCTTTGTAGATCATCTGCTTCCAAATGCATTTTAAAATGGATTGTATAGCAATTTCTGCTTCGGTGTGCTTTTGCCTTGGCTGTAGCTAGCTGTTTTTAATATTTTTGCTTAATGAAGTCAAAGCAGTATAAACAAAATTTCTCCTTGCAAATGAATCTCATCCAGCTTCCTTCAACTAAGAGAGAACTCTCAGAAAAGACTACCCATTAATTTTCATTTCAAAAACATTTTGTAAAATGGTCATGGGCCTTTCTTAATGGACTGTCTAATGTCCTCTGGATCACCATGTACTGTCATCACAAAATTAAAAAAATGGCCTGCCTGTTTTTTGTTTTTTTAAGACTAACTTTTTTGGGGAAAACATCACGAAGTCAAATCAGATAATTCAAGTACCTTAGTCAAGCACTTCTGTGATTTTAATGGCATAAAAAGAGAAATGTTTTTAATTTCTTCTAGTACATCGAATAGAATTGGCAATAAACTGGTAAAAGAATAATTGACTGGATGTGAGTAAACTAGAGGGATCTATTCAATGAACTTGGAGACCTTCTACCTTTCCTTCTCCAAAAGAAAACAATATATGTGGTAAGCAGGATTATATTTTAGTGGGATCACTACTAGCTTCAGCTAGAGCCAACACTCTGTACAGGGAGCAAGAATAGGCAGGGTCTCATGAGAAAATGGACAGAAGGATGCTGAACAGTAAGAAGAGCAGAGTCATTCCTCTTGTAATTAACACACAAAGCTAAAACTGGGTAGACCGAAGGGTCTTGCTGGAGAAAGTCTGTATCATTATCTTTAATATATGATGTTTATATAGTCATCTTGCTGTTTTACTCTAATTTTTCAAGCAGAATTCGGTGACTTGAATTAGTCTTATGTTTCTAACATAAGTGAATTCCATTTGATCCCTGTACCCGCAGTATCTGATTAGTTTCCCCCTCCCTCCCCTTATTATCTACAGTCAGAAAGCTTGGTTTCTGTGCTCCTGTTCACAGGTGTTTCTGAACGAAACTCTGCTTTCTTTTTCTGAGAAATGCTGTTAATTGTCTTGTATTAGAATTTACTCTTCTGGTGTAAGAGTCTACACCAGACTTTGGTCTACTCAAAGCCTTTTCAGTCATTCCCCTCATTTAATATGGTGTCTTAGAAATCTATAAGGTTCTCTACCTTTGCTAAGGTGTATTTCTTTTCAAGAATTTTACCTTTAGTTTTACCTGAGTCTTTTTGTTCATCCTTCTGGACTCGTTCTCTCTATTTAGAAGGTATTAGTAATAATTATCAAGATGTTGTTAACTAACATTTTCACATTATTTGGGGAAGGGGTGGATAGGAGAAAAGCAAGCCAGTAGCTGCCACTTTTGGTATTTGTGGTAGAGAGTTTTTTAACTTTGTTTGTTTGACAATAACTTACTTTTTTTTTAAAATTTATGTCATTAGCTTTAAGGAGTGTATGATCCAGTTTCCACCATTTTTACCTATAGAGTATCTTTAAAATATTTATATGAATCTTATCAACATTTTTCTTTGAAATGTATATATATATATGTGTGTATATATATATATGTATATATGTATATGTATATATGTATACACACACAAATTTGTATGTGTGTAGACACATACATGTGCACAAACACATATATTATTCTTGGGTTTGTCATAATAAACTTTTTCAATATGCTTGACTTTTCTTTCAAGTGTCAGAATGAGCACATAAGGTTATATCATGTTCCAAATAGGAAAGAAAAGGATCTCAGGGACTGGAAGACAATTGACTTTTTCCTGAAGTTAATTCTAAGGTGATACTGTATCTTGACACAAGTTGCTATCCAATAAAAAGACTGGAATTATCACCTGCTTCTTTTGTCATTTTAGTTTAAGTCAGATTTGGTTTTATTATGTAGGTTGATGCTTTTCCTATATCATGAATAATACCAAAGTAGTGTCCTTTATCCCATCCCTAAATGAGATCTGAGTCATGGACATCATGGATTAGCCCTGAAATAATTGGTTACTGGAAACGTCATAAACTCTGAAATTTCTTGTTGAAAACAATAGAGAAGTGCATGTAAGTGTATTTGAGATAAGAGATTAGGAAGTAATAATTCCCCGGTGGAGCTTTTATCATTATTATTAATTCCATTCTTCCATTCTTTTTTAGATGAAAGTAAACCAATTGGAATACTTCTTATATTTGAGTTTTTCTCTTTTCCTTTGTCTCTCCTTCCAACCAAGATGCAGAAATGTGTCTTAATCATACATATATTGCTTAGCATCACCCCTATGCTATATATCTAACATCTCTTTCTGTTTATATTTTGATTATCCACACAAAAGTAGCACAGATCATGAAAATATCTGAAAAACATGCTCAGTCTAGTTAGGTGCAAGGCAACCTGGTTTAAGTCCACCATACATTTGGTAGGTGCTGTTAGCTTATTGCCACATCATGATCCATGACATGTACCATCCAGAGCTTGAATTTGGAATTGTCTCTGTATCAAATTAACTGGTAAGCCAAGATGACAAGAGTCCTTTCAAGAAAAATATACCTATTATTAAAGAAGCAAAGGAATAACTTTCATCATATTTTAAAAGATTTTAAACCAAAACACTCAAGTAGTTTGGAACCAAATGCTATAAGCTTAAAGTTTGCTGAACAAACTAAAAAAAAAAAAAAAAAAAAAAAGTAAAGGATACTGTAGTGATAAAAAACTTTATGCTTTTGAAATCTATAAAAATATTAGTTTTGCTAATAGATAAAAATGGATGAAAACTGCCTTAAAATATATGAATCCTTTGTAATTTGCTTACCCAAAATTATTTTTACTGTGAAGATATAAAAATAATTATTCTAAAAATAATACGAAACTTATGGCTGAGCTAGACTAAACACATGTATGTGTGTATATGTGATTTTCATTAATAATAAAAATACATATCACACTGTCATTGAGCAATAAATTGAACTAATTGGATAGAAATTAGAAGTAAAGAAAGCGCCTTTAACATTCTGATAGCTTTGCCACAATTTAAATAGGAAATTTTATACCTGATTCCTTACCTAGAAGGATTGATATAAGGATTACTATTTATGTGACAGAAAAATTTACAAATCACCTTGACCTTTTAAAGGAAAGGTTGTAGTAGTGATTAGAAAATAACATATGCTTTCCTTTTAACCCCAATCTGAGATCAGATTTTTTTCCACAATGGTAGAGGAAGTTGGCATACTGAAAAGGAGTCTAATATGTAGGCAGATGGTCCTGAGCGATGATCATGAGAAGATATTTGTATCCTTCTTTTATTTGATGAGATTTTTTTTAATGTGTATTTATTATGGATAACTTTATGTTTATTGACACCATATGCTAGTACTATGTAAACATAGGATGTCTACACATTTAGTTAATATTCCACTCACTGAACTTCTCAGTGAGTTAAAAGATTTAAAATATGTCAGCATGCATCATCCATATGTTGCTCATATTTGATATTTTCAGCAAGGGTGCTAAAAATGTGAGGGCTTTGAACTGCCATGCGGATTATACATAATATTTGTGTGCCACATATTAACGACTTTCTGATTTAGAGGTTTTTACATGTCTTCAGTGATTGCTTTTAGTATTTATGTATGTACTAGAGGTCCAGTGCACAAATTTGTGCATGGGTGGGGTCTTGCTAGTCTGCCCTGATTGGGGCTGATTGGGGCCAGCCAGCCAGCTGGGGGAGGGGCCATGGGAGATTGTCCAGCTGGCTCCGCCCCTATCGGGCTGGTTGGCCAGCTCCAGTGCATGTCATAGCGACTAGTCGTTCTGGTCACTTGGCTATATATATATATATATATATATATATATATATATATATATATATTCTCTTTATTACCACTACTAATTCATACTTTCGGGCTGGCTTATGGGTAAGATATGTTATATATTCTGCTTATGAAATCTGTATTGGCACAAAAAAGTTACTAGATACTTTGATTACTTCTTAATCACTCTTAATCATACATTATTTAACTCATCTGCTTTTAATATTTAAAAGTAAGGGAATCAAAATTTTGTAGTAATGTATTTTAATGAACATTATTGGAGGGTAAATTATGAACCAGTATTTGATAAAATACATGGTGGGACTAGGGGAAGGAATTGAAAAGGAAGTCAAAGATGTTGAAATAGATACAGATACCAATTCAGCTCCCAGAAGGTTGCATTTGATGGTGAAGACTGAATCCAAGATAAATAATTATAAAGTAATGTGTATCATACTGAGGACATGCTGAGTAAAATGTTAGGGCACTCAGTGAAAAGAAGGGGAATGAATTAATTTTGTTTATGTGTTAATTGAAAGGCATATGGAGATATGGGATTTCTACATGCCAGACTTAAGTGGACACTGTAAACAAAAGAAAATATACAGATAATAATACAAATAACACAAAGTTATTTGAAGGAACATAAAAATAGTTTACTGGAGTAAGAGCTAGACCTGAAAGAACCAGCATAGTAAATAGAGGCCATTGTATGAATAATTATTACATCCAAACAATGCAGTTCCCTCACAGAAGTTTAATCAGAGTAGTCACATGATAAATTTGTGTTTTAGAAAGGTCAATTTTGTACAAAATTTGAGGATATAATACTAACATGATTTTTTCAAATGCTATATATTGGATACTTAAGAGATAAGTCTCATGAGATAAAATAATCTTCTGAAGACCTGTGTGAAGCCATGTTTATGAATATATATATACTAGAGGCCCAGTGCACAAAAATTTGTGCACTCAGGGGGAGGGGGGCCCCTCAGCCTGGCCTGTGCCCTCTCCCAGTCTGGGACCCCTCATGGGGTGACCACCTGCTGGCTTAGGCCTGCTCTCCAGGGGATTGGGCCTAAGATGGCAATCAGACATCCCTCTGGCAGCCCGGCAGCCCTCGGGGGATGTCCTCTTGTCAGCGGGAGCAGGCCTAAACTGCAGTCGGATATCCTTAGTGCTGCTGAGGAGGAGGAGAGGCTCCCACCACCACTGCTGTACTGGCAGCCATCAGCCTGGCTTGTGGCTGAGCAGAGCTCCTCCCATGTGAGAGCGCCCTGACCACTAGAGGGTAGCTCCTGCATTGAGTGTCTGCCCCCTGGTGGTCAGTGTGTGTCATAGTGACCAGTCATTCCCAGTGGTTCTGCTGTTAGTGTCAGTTTGCATATTACCCTGTTACTATATAGGATAGAGGCCTGGTGCACAAGTGGGGGCCGACTGGTTTGCCCTGAAGGGTGTCCCAGATGAGGGTGGGGGTCCCGCTTGGGTACCTGGCCAGCCTGGATGAGGGGATGATGGCTGTTTGCAGCTGGTCACACCCCCTTCAGGGTGGGGGTCCCCACTGGGGTGCCTGGCCAGTCTGGGTGAGGGGCTGAGGGCCGTTTTCAGGCTGGCGGGTGACTGAAGCTCCCAACCTCTCCTTTTTTCCTTTTTTTTTTTTATTCTGAGATTTATTTACCTTCTATGGCTGTCACCAGAGCTGAGAGCCAGCTTCAGCTCTGAGGGTCAGCTCCAGCTCTGAGACCTCGGCTGCTGAAAGCAGGTATCTGGGTTTGTTTAGCTTCTATACTTGAAACACTGTTGCAACTCCAGCTCTGAGGTCCGGCTGGCTGAAAGCAGGTTTCTGGGAATTGTTTAGCTTCTATAATTGCAACATAGTTGCTTAGACTGCAGCTCAAAGCTGGGCGGCAGCAGGCGGGGAACCTTGGCTTCCTCTGTCACTGGAGCAAGTAAGCCTCCTGTTCACTTCGGCTGCCTGGCTGCCGGCCACCATCTTGGTTGGCAGTTAATTTGCATATTGCCCTGATTAGCCAATAGGAAGGGTAGCGAAATTACGGTTAATTACCATGTTTGTCTATTATTAGATAGGATATATATATATATATACCTTATACTGAAAAGAAGATTTCTAGCTTATGCTTCAGATTCTCAAAAGTATTTGAAACCACTAAAGGATTAAGATCAAAGATGATAGCGGGCCAAAGATGGATCTCTGAAATAGTTCCATCAGAGGAGGAGGAAAAAGGAAATGAGGTAGACAATCTTTTTTTTTTAAAATATATTTTATTGATTTTCCACAGAGAGAAAGGGAGAGAGATAGAGAGTTAGAAACATCAACGAGAGAGAAACATCGATCAGCTGCCTCCTGCACATCTCCCACTGGGGATATGCCCGCATCCCAGGCACACGCCCTTGACCGGAATCGAACCTGGGACCCTTCAGTCTGCAGGCCGACGCTCTATCCACTGAGCCAAACCGGTTCTGGCAAGGTAGACAATCTTGAGAAAGTAGTGTTCCAGAAGTCAAAGCAATAGGGGAGCTACAAAGTTTCATAGGGATTAAGAGCACAGATACTGGAGCCAGACTGTGGCTACAAATCCTGATCTTACCAGTGGCTAAGATTTTGGTTGGGTTATTTAACCTCTTTATTATAATTTCCTACAGTCACTTATAATGGAATTAAAATAGAAACCTTCACAGGATACTAATTAATGTCAAATGGTTTATATAAGTTAATTGCTTAGAAAAGGGTCCAACACAAAAGAAAGTGCTGTTTCAGTGAAAATTATGGACAAGAATCTTCGCTGGGGTCTGCTACATGCTACTTAATTCCCATATCAACCCATGATTTAGATATTATGAATGCCATCATGCAGTAAGGAAGCAATCATTAAAACTAAGTTGATGTATGGTTCTGCACCGCTCTTAAACCGAAGCTCCTTCAACTGCACTACATGGTCATGACAGAATATCAAAAGACAGGGCTTTGAACATGAACAGGCTTGCCAAGTTCTACAGAGGAAGAATACTGAAATATGATAAGCTATTGCATCAAGGTTTCATATTGGCGAACATAGATCACAAAAATGTATTATTTTCAAAAGAATGGACTTGATTGATAGCAGGTTGCAAACGAAGACAACATATAAAAATAACAACTACAGACTCACAAGTTTCATATTAAAAAGATGGAGGCAGATTGGGCAATAACTGTGAAGAGTTAGGAAATTTTTCTGTGAAATTTTTGTGAGTATGTGCATACAACATGTGTGTGTCTAACATTTTTCATTTTTTCTATGTTTGGAAGATGATTGGGACTTGAGTCTGGTAGAATGTTCAGAGAATAAGACATTGGAAAGAAACATGATATCAATGAAAGAAGGAACATTTTACATATCAGAAACTCCGGGGGGAAAAGGATCTTTAGAAATTAGGGACAGATGCATTGTCATCTCTTCCGAAAACAGGATGAAAATTAAGAAAACCCGTGGCCTCTATTAACCCAATAGGTGATAACATGGATCAGTAACACATTGTGAGTTCTTACAGTACACTGTGCACTGTTATAAGTGTTTCATGTGAATCAATTCGTGCCATATTACTGAGGATATTGACGTATAGAGAATTTCCTACAGTGACAGTGCTGGAACTTGAGCTTTTATAGTTAGATTCTAAAGTCCATGTGCTTTACTTACCTACCCCAGTACACTACCCTTTTGTCTAACCCCCAGCTGGATAGTAGGAAGTGGGAGGCTGGTTCAGCATCTTTGGATGGTCTGGAATGCACAGGTGCCTGAAGAAAGAGAAATGAAAAGGAACTGAAACATAAAGATAGGAGCAAGTGAGAAATGGGAGGAGCCAAAAGCCAAACAGAAGACCAGAAGATTACAGAGAGAAACTGACTCAGAGTGAGGAAAAGAGAAGAGAAATGAAGAGAAATGCAAACTACACTAGATGCCAAGTTAACTGTGTTATTAAAATGGAACTACTTTAGTCATATCTAGCTCATTTATTTTTAGAATAAAGTTATCACATTATTAGATTTTAAATTTAGTCTATTTCTTTAAAAATTAACTTGCATGAGTGACTTCAACTATCTTTTAGAAAAATATTCTCTCTTCTGCAATACTGTCACTTTATGATATGATATGGAAAAGATGATAATATGTTGAAGAAGATCTGGCTGGAAACGCCTAATTGTAAGGATAAAAACTAAAAAAAATTATAAATTATTAAATTGGGAAATTTCATCAAATCACCTTTAATTCTCCTAAACATCTTATATATTTTTAAAATTACCACTACATTTCAAATGTAATATTGTGCTTTCCATGGGGATTTTTTTTTAAATATATTTTTATTGATTTCAGAGAGGAAGGGAGACAGAGAGATAGAAACATCAACGATGAGATATAATTACTGGTTAGCTGCCTCCTACATGCCCCCCACTGGGGATCGAACCTAAAACCTGGGCTTGAGCCCTTGACCAGAATCAAACCCGGCACCCTTCAGTCTGTAGGCTGACACGCTAAACTGAGCCAAACTGGCAAGGGCCTCATGGGGATTTTTGAAGATTTGAATAAACCCAGAATATGAATGTTATCCCATATATTACTTAATGATAAATTTGCTCATAAAAATTGTTGACTATTTAGGTTAAATTAATTTATTTTTCTATAGAAAAATTAAATACACTTTAAAATTGTAAATAATCAATTTGGTGTATATAGATAAGTGTGTGACTTTCAAAAAATAAGTAGATACTTTATTCTCAGGTTACACTATATTTACATAGGCAATAATTGAAACAGGAAATATTAGCTTTTGGTGCTGCTATATTCAAGGAAAAAAGTCTTATAAAAAGAATATTGATCAAATGTAAACATTTGCTTTTATTTTTATTTTCTACTTTCTGTTTTTCACTTAAGGACTAAAATGTCTAGATTTCATTCATCTGAAAGGGAAAAGAAATTTTAAAACTAATTATTTACTATACTAGTTTAACTGACTAAGGATTCCAATGATTATACTTTTAATATAAAAGAATAAAAATCTTATTATCTCCATTTTATACAGATTCCTTTCCTCTAGTAATATGCTTATTTTCTTTGCTTTATAAGCAACAAAATGAATGTCATCTTTTAAAACTTCTGTTTACTTGGTTAATAATAGGAAGAAAGTAATGAGTATTAAATCTTTCCTTTTCTTGTTGTCTTTATAAGCATAATTGAAAAACAGAACATCTAAATTTCAGTCAATAGAAAAACAAAAAACATTCTTTCACCAAGATGTGTTTCTTATTTCAACTTGGAATTTTTTTTCCTGTTGCTTCAGTTTATTGAGTAAAGCCATGAAAGACTTCCAAAAAATATACACTCCTAATAAAGAGGGTCTGACCTGGAGGCTTTAAGGTCAACAATTAAAACAGCTCTTTCACCCTAGCTGATAGAGTGTAGGTCTGGGGATTGGAGTGTGGGCCCGGGTTCCATTCTGGTCAAGGGCATATGCCCGGGTTGGGGGTCGACCCCAACCAAATATGGGCATACAGGGGGCAGCAGATCAATAATTCTCTCTCATCTCTCTCTCATCGTTGATGTTTCTATCTCTTTCTCCCCCTCTCTTCTCTGAAATTAACAAAAATATATTTGAAAAAATAAAACAGCCTTTTTCATCTAAAGCCTCAGGTTAGCCCATGGCACATTTAATGTGAAAGAGGTTTTACAAATCTCAGTGAAGAAGGCTTTCTCTTAGAAAGGGAAATTATTCTAGCAAAATGGTAGGAGACTTGAAAATAAATAGCACTTGGTATTCTCCAACACTTTCTGTAACATAGTGCCTGTGCTTCCCTATTTATGTATTACCATATTAAGAATCAATCAAGCTGGATTTATCTTGCTTTACTTCTTCCTGAGAATCCCATGCTTCTAACTCCATCTATTAAAAATAAAAATACAAAACTTACTGTTTTATGGAAATTATGATAAAAAACAAGTAGGTCTATTAGAAAATGGCACATGTTACCTGTACCCAAACATGAGGCTTTTTTGAAATACTATTTCAGTTGCTCAACAGTTTTGTAGAACATTTTCTCAACTGTCAGTTATCCAATGGGTTATAGAAATTGTATTACATAGGGTTTCTTTGGGGGTTCTAGTCTAATTATATAACCATCAGAGAATACTAACAGAATTTTATTGTATGAAATATTCTACAGTTTTTCACTGTCCAATAGTATGTTTATCTTGATAAAAGATATAAATATTAGACTATGAAATGTTGGAAGATACTAAACAAGGACATGTCATCACATTTTTAAAGACTATATATATATATATATATATATATATATATATATTAATTTTAAGATAACAATGTGCTTTGTTAAAAAATTATAAGGAAGTTTCAATTATTTAGAAACAAATTAGTTAGCTGGTTAAATTTGCACATGACACTTTATTCCAGGTTTGGCTTTAGTTTTTACTGTAGTGGTATTACTCATTATTTCTTCATCCTGAGTAGAAATAGAAAGAAAAATGAAACTAATTAATGTCAGCTTGCTTGGTTTTGTGCTTAGTGAGAGAAAATGTTGACACTGTATTAAAGCGGAGCTGTTATTTATTTTGAGTCGTTATTCATCCATCACTAGTTTTCACTAATAAAAAGTTAGCTGTGGTTTACCCACCAACAGATCAATTCCATTTTAAGAGCAATTTATAAAGCTTGGAGACAGCCATGAATATAAAAGAGTACAATTCATCAGGTCTTAACAATGGACAACCAAAATTGAGTAATCAAACCTGATTTCACGAAGAAGCAACCCTCTAGGTTGCTTGGTGTAAAATAAAGACAAAGATTTTCTTTTTAGTTGAAATTCTCTAAATATGGCATGAAAATTACTGTGGAAAAAAATAAAGAGAGGTTTCCTTCAAACATCTTAAGAACTGTGATTTTTAAAAAATAATTATATTAGGCCTTATAAAAAAAAAAAAAGCCTAACTGGTTTGACTCAGTGGATGGAGCGTCGGCCTGCAGAGACTGAAGGGTCCCAGGTTCAATTCCGGTCAAGGGCATGTACCTTGGTTGCGGGCACATCCCCAGTAGGAGGTGTGCAGGAGGCAGCTGATCGATGTTTCTCTCTCATCAATGTTTCTAAATCTCTCTCTCTCTCTCTCCTTCCTCTCTGTAAAAAAATCAATAAAATATATTTTAAAAACAAAACAAAACTATTTCACCACTAGCCTAAAAGAAAGTTGGAATTTCCCAGGTTCTCTTTTTTATTGGTATCCGTTCTACTTTTCTTATTCTTTGGTTCTCTATTTTGTGTCTAGTACAGTGGTACAATATCAAGGGAAAGATAAAAATCCTAATAAATTGTAGGAGATGCTCAGGTGAAAGAGGAACAGAATCCAACTCTATGAAAGGTGAATATTCTATACCAACTTTTCTTAAAATCCCATCCCTAAAGCAGAAAATGCATATTTAAATTTGTTGTGTTTATCAATATGTGAGTTATCCAGCTCAAGAAGGAGCTAAGTACATATTTTGTATTATCAGAGAATAGAGAGAGAACACCTCAAATTCTACCATGATATTTCTTTATATTGATCAATATTTTCTAGATTGAGTTCCAATGCGTATCCTCGAGGATCTATTGGTCTCTGTGAGATTGTATTTTTAAATTATTTAAGTCTGTACAGGCATCCATATATACACAAATTATGTGCACGCACATACTGGAAGAACTAAGTCACAGTCTTTTAACCAAGTATCTGCATGCATTTTTATTGCCTACATCTGCTTTTATTGGCCCCGAGTGATGAATAAGTGTTTTTGTTACTTGTCAGTTTCTTTAAAATAACTTAAAGGGGCAGAGCACATGTAGCCTAGCCAGACTTTACCTGGCTTTCCTAGGCTCACACCACAGCTACCTCTTCCCTCATGACCAGGAATACAAGCCCAAAGCCTGAGGTAATTCTCTCAAATGCTTCCATTTCCTTTACCTCTCTGTCCTCTTCTTGGCTACAGATGCATAACATTTAGATAAGTAAAATAATTATCCATAATATAAAAGAATGTAGATAATATACAATCCAAAACTTGGTAATTGTTTCCAGAAAGACATTAAAAAGTAATAAATAATAATTAATGTAGGATATGTAGTTAAGTGCATGCATCCTAGAGCCTGATTGTGTTCATGTTATTGGCTCTCTGTGGCTTAAAAGTGGGTGACATTGGACCTGATGGATGACTTTTTTGTGACCCAGTTCATAATCTGCAAAACCTGGATGAAAATGGCACTTACCTTATGTGTATTGCTTGATGAATTCACAAGCCAGGTTATTAAATAATTTAAATTTATAAGCATTAATCATATTTAATATAAACAATAATTTAATATGAAAATAAAATTGAAGTTTTCTTAAGGTGAAGTCTGGGCACAATGCCTTTATGATAAAATTAACAGTATGTAGTTACCAGGCTAAATGGCTGGTCTCCACTAATATTCCCATGATATTTTTCTTTTCAAACCCAACAGATTATTTTTATTAGCCATAAAATGAAATATTAATATTCTATGAAAAGTGCAAGGGAATCCGTTTGCTTACATAAATGTATTAATAGCAATATATCTCAAGATCGCTAAAGGTCCTCATGCTCATGCCATTGTAGCAAATGGGTTCTCATTACTGGAAAGGAAATACCCATTAAATGGTCAAGAACTTAGTTTTGTTTAACTTTGCTGATCATGAATAGTCAAAGTCTAACTGTCAAATGTGGGTTTTAAATGGAATTATACTTATTAATACCAAAAAAAAGTCTAGAACCATATGGCAGCCAAATTTTTATATTCAGGCAAAGCTTTATAAAATATAAAGTTTGTGATAACTTTTTATCCCATATCATATTTATTTGTACTATATGTTATTTAAAAACAAAGTGAAAAAATAAATCATGGATAATCCTGTTATTAAATACAGGCCCATGATTAATTCATATTTGAGGTATTTTTGTCATCTTTTATATTTTTTACTAGAGGCCCAGTGCATGAAAACTCATGCACTGGAGCGGGAAGTCCCTCAGCCCAGCCTGTCCCCCTCATAGTCCGGGAGCCCTCAGGGGCAGGAGGTGACCTGGCAATCAGGGAAAGGCGACGCCCCATCACACCTTTGTTGCTGCCACTGCCAGCAGTGCAAGCCCTGGTTACCTGAGCCTTGGGCAGTCCTAGGTGGCTGGGCAGCCACCATCTGAGGCTTGCCTGCTCTTCGGGCTGGCCCTGTGTGGCTGGGGTGCTGAGGGGACTGGGGGACTCTGACGGCAGGTGTGCGGTAAGGCTGGGCCCATGTGGGGGGACTGGGCACCACCATCTTGTGGTTGTGTGGGCGCCGCCATTCTTGAGGGCATGGCAGTCAATTAGCATATTCCCTCCTTATTGTCTGTGGGTGCTGCCATATTTGCAATGGCATGAGGGTCAATTAGCATATTCCCTTTTTATTAGATAGGAATTTATACATAAAAACATAAAATTCTGAAAAATAAAATTTATTTTTGAAAATAACTAAAGCATTCCTTCATAAGCTTCTTATATAATGTTTGTACACATTTCAAATAACAGTTGTATTAAAAATTTACAGTTGCTTGTCTAAAACTACTTTGCTAGACAATGGAAAATTTAAATCTTGGAAGAGAATTTTAACTCAAATTCAAAGAACATGTTAAGTTAGCTAAAATATCTCAATGTTAGTAGGATTAATAAAACCTACATTAGTGAATTTCTTTATGAAGCTAGATGTTCAGATGGCCATTTGCAACAGAGAAAGATTAGGAAACTTTTTTTCATAATAAACAAAAGAACTTTTTAAAACGTGCTTATGATGTCAACTCTGGAGGAAGGTATTTTGTTTATATAAATTTTATAATGAAGAATTTATATATAAAGGAAATATATAAACTATGTCGTTCAATTAGATGAGTATCACCTAAAGTATTTTCTTTGGCAATTGGGTTTTTACACAGAAGAAGAAAGCTACTGACATTTTTCATAGCATTGTTTTATCACCTTCTGTGGTGCTCCGGGAGATGGGTTTTGTTTCTGAAAGTTCCAAAGCAATAAAGACAACAATAGGGCTCAAAGTTAAGCATATTGGCTCAGACTATGACACATAATCAATTAAGTCAATACACCAATGTAAAAAGTGAAATATTTACCATAACAACAATCAAGCAACTTGTTGATTACCATTTTCACTTTATTAGAATGTCTTCTGAAAGTTTCTTATCATTAGGCAATGTTTAGGTTTTTCTCTTAAGTAATTCATAATTAATAGAATGATAATTATACATTAAGATAGCAGGTATCACACTTAGATGAGTATACTTCTTTATTTTGAATAAAACACAACATTTTGAACCTATGAAAACACTCTTTTAAAAAAAGAGGAAAGGGTCGTCTGGGAAGAAATTGACCAAAGAAATTATATGCACATATGCGTAACCCATGAACAAAAGGCTATAGTGTAGTGAAGGCCTGGGGGAGGGGACTGTGAGGTGGAGGGGATCAATGGTAGAAAGAGGGACGTCTGTAATACTTTCAACAATATAGATAACATTTTTTAAAAGGAGATGAAAGAAAATTATCATTTAGTATTTGCTATTATCTTGATGATACAAAAGTTACCTAGGTTTTGAAAGATAAATGGAAGAGCAAAACCTGACACTTTTTTTTAGGGGGGAGGGGTAGGAAGAATGGATTAATGTGTGTGTGTGTGTGTGTGTGTGTGTAAATTAAAACAATCTACAACTTATTTAAATCGAAGATGCTAGTAAAAAGAATGGATGTGTAGATATATGTAAGATAATATGAATATAATGTTCAGATTAGCCATACTGACAGCTGTGGCTTCACTCCAATCATTATTTTTAAAACAAAATAAAAAATGATTTTTACATTAGAAGATAAGTGTGCTTTTTCTCATGAAATGTCACAATCAGGCTTATAAATGTATCATTTAGCTTTGTGGAAGGTTCAGATGATTTATCTTACTTAATGAAATAAGCTTATAGTGTATTTCAGCTGGCTGTAAGGAAAATTTTCTTTACATAATGATTACTTCTTTTTTTAACCCTTCAGTTCTTAATCCAATGTTATGAAATTATGACATCTGCTTTTACCTGAATTGCTATGGAACAGTTCTATAAACTTCCTCATCTTAGACATGATATCCAAGAAAATTGATCTTATATTTTTGTTTTATATTGGTTTTTATGATATAACACATACTTATGTTTAAAAATCACAAGCCTTATATAAACATAAAGATAACATTCCTTCAATGCAATGTCATCATATCCACTTTGCAGACGTTTATGTATTTTCCCACACATTTTTATACATGCTAAAGCAAATACATACTAGTGTGTGTATGTGTATTTATGGATGTAAGCATGTATGTGTATGCATATCTTTATTCATGTGTATATAGAGAGATACTGTATGTTTGTTTAAATATATACTTGTGCATGTATATGTAAGTTCATATGGATGCTTATATGTTTTCTTAAATATTAATATACTAGAGGCCCAGTGAGCATGGAATCATGTGTGGTTAGGGTCCCTAGGCCTAGCCTGGCCTCTGTCACATGTCCTCTGCTGCCCTGCAACACTATGTGAAGCTCCCTGCCCCAGGATGCTCCGTGATGCTTGCAGCCCCTCAAATGCTCCATGGGGCTCCCTGCGCCCTGCCACTGCTCTGAGAGGCTTTTCTCGCCCCATCATGCTCCAGGAATTGCCCTCGCCCCGCCACTGCTCCAGGACCTAGGACTGACTTCTGCTGTGGGAGGCCAGGACCCTGGACAGCAGTTCAGCCTGCTCCCAATCCCCACCTACCAGAGTCTGCTAAACGCAGCCTGGCATTTGGTCATCCATTCAGTCATTTTGGATGTTACGGACCTTGGCTCTTTATATATATAGATGAATATATGGTGAGAGGGAGAGGATTTTTAATTCACCAAAGATATGATATAAAATTTTCTTTCATAGCAACTCAGATGGATTCTTATCCTTTGCATTTAGGCTGTTATAGACAGATGCATCATAGTTTATTTTTCCAGTTACTTATTTTTGTACATTTAAGATTTTGTTTTATGTTTATTGTCTTGATTATTTGCATGCTTACTATTATTAACAATGCTGTCTTGAATGTATTAGATCACAAATATTTGCAAAATTTTCCTTGACTAAATTTTTAGTGTAGGAAATCCTAGTCACAGAAATTGTGCATTTTAAATTTTGAGATAATGCTAAATTACCCTCTAAAATTTTATGATCAAAAATGCTTTCACCATATTGTGTCAAGTTTACCATTTGCCAACATGATAGTTTCAAAAATTGTAACTTACTTTAATTTGTTTTTCTTTGAGTATCTGTAAACTATTTTATTTCCTCTGTTATCAACTGCTGTCCCAAGTAATTTATTCATTTTTCCTTTTTTGCTCAACTTACTGAATTTAAAAGCTATTTATACATCAATGAAGATTTTCTTTGCCTGCTACATGTTTTGCAAAGAATTTCCCCAATTAGCCTTTGAAAATTATTTCCTTTATATTATTTTCAATTGTGAGTTTAACACTTAAAAAACGTATATTTAATACTCAGTGTTGTGTCATCACACTAGTACAACCAAACACAAAGCAAATATAATATGTTAATACTATTTATCCATTAATAATTAAGCCAGAACTATGTTGTAAAAACATTTAATTAAAACAATAAATTTCATGGCCCCCAATTTGTATGTATATGTCAATGTGTGTGGTGTGTGTGTGTGTGTGTGTGTGTGTGTATGCACACACATACTGTCCTACATATCTTTGGGGAGCAACCATTAGTTAGTGGGTAGAAAAAGCTGATTTTAACATCTTAGTTGTTATACTGTTGCTTATAGTTTTTTGAGTGGCATTTTATATAATAGAGCTTCTCTAAATGTTGATACAAATGTGAGATATTATCCTTCAAATATCTTAAACTGAAGGTACGTTTACTCTTCCGTAAGTATATGAGGAAATAAGCTGACAGTATATGAGGGAATTATCTGTGGTATTTTCATTTGGGGGATGTGGAGAAATAAAGGCCAAAAAAAGGAAAATAAAATAAATTTATATTATTTTAAACAAAGGAATACTAGACTGTAGTTGTACTTTTATAGGAGTCAGAAAGCTTTAACTATATAAAACTATCCATATTCCACTGAAACAAAACTGAATAGTAAAAAGCATAAGTCTAAATGTTTTTTTCTGAGTTTCTTCCACCAGCTCATTCCTAGTGAGAATAAAAGAAAAACTTCTATCAAAAATAATTTATATGAAAAAATGCTCAAAGTCATTAATCATCAGAGATATTAACCATGCTGGTGGAATGCAGACTGGTGCAACCACTGTGGTAAACAGTATGGAGTTTCCTCAAAAAATTAAAAATGGAACTCCCATTTGACCCAGTGATCCCACTTCTAGGAGTATATCCTAAGAAACCCGAAACACTGATCAGAAAGAATATATGCACCCCTATGTTCATAGCAGCACTATTTACAATAGCTAAAATCTGGAAAAATTCTAAGTGCACATCAGTAGATGAGTGGATAAAAAAGCTGTGGTACATTTATATCATGGAATGTTAAGCAGTGGTAAAAAAGAAGGAACTCTTACCCTTTGAAACAGCATGGAGGGACCAGGACAGTATTCTGCTAAAAGAAATAAGCCAGTCAGAGAAAAACAAGTATCATATGATTGCACTCATATGTGGAATCTAAAGAACACAATAAACTAAAGAACAAAATAGATCCACAGATATAGAAGCATGAAGCAGATTGTTGAATCTCAGAGGGAAGGCAGTGTTGGGTAGTTGGTAAGAAGAGATTAACCAAAGAACTTGTATACATATATGCATAACTGGATAACCCATGGACACAGACAATAGTGTGGTGAAGGCCTGGGGAGGGGGCGGCTGTGGGCTGCAAGAGGTCAATGAGGAAAAAAAGGGACATCTGTAACACTCTCAGCAATAAAGATGAATTTAAAAAAGCAATTTACAAACCATTTAATTAAGTCTTTCTTTAAACATTCCGATTGGTGCAAAATAGAATAAGCAGACAGGCTCTGAATTATATTGTGTGTCTTGTTAATTCAAAACTTGCAATTTTTTAAATTAATGCCATAATTACAAGCCTTACTAAGATCATTTACTTCTCTAAGCCTTGTATAATGGGACTCAAAATGTGTTAAGCAAACGGGGTCTAATCAAATGAGACCTGATCTTTCTAGGAGACAAATGAATAGCAATCTGTGTTTCTGAGTATGCAGTAGGCTTACAGGGATTTTAATCTTAAAGGGTGATCTCATTTCTTAGGACATGGCCCTGAAGACATCAGTTATATACTTATATTATAGAATTTATTAAGAGAACTTAAAATAGTAAATCAGGTTACTTAGCTATAAATTCCTTGACCTCTGGGGGGTATAAAATACTCTTCTGACATTAAGAAAATATGCCTATATCAATTTATTAAAATTTTTAAATGTTTAGCACAAAGCATGGTGATTTTTTAAATGACAGGTTTTAATGCAAAAGCTCATTATTTCACACTAATTTATGTATTTTAAAGGTACATTAGTTCTGTAGTCTGATTGGAGTGGTGATTTCACTCATAGATGCCATTGTCAAAATTAATGAACTGAACACTTGTGATTTGTATATATTAGTGTATACAAATTTGTAAAAACTATATTTTATTGATTTTTTACAGAGATGAAGGGAGAGGGATAGAGAGTTAGAAACACCGATGAGAGAGAAACATCGATCAGCTGCCTCCTGCACACCTCCTACTGGGGATGTGCCCGCAACCATGGTACATGCCTTTGACCGGAATCGAACCTGGTACCTTTCAGTCCGCAGGTCGATGCTATATCCACTGAGCCAAACCGGTTAGGGCAGTGTATGCAAATTTTAAAAAGTACTTTTTTTTACTATGAATTCCTTCTTTTCTCTATCCCTTATGCCCAGCTCCCCAACCATCTACTACCACACTGAAGTAAACTTGTAAGACTGACATTAATATAGCATCATTCATTCGTCAGCAGAGATTACATGTATTTCACTGCAGCAAGAAGGAGAAAGAGGGAGATGGGAAAAGGAGAAGGCTCAAACTATTTTATCTCTGTGATGCAGAGAAATGATAACTAAAAAGGCAATAAGCTCTATTTGATCCACATCCTGTAAGTGTGTATTTGAGTATGTATATTGCTTAATAATAATGTGCCCTTCAAGCCAAACCTAGAATACAGTATGCCCCAAATAAATATTTCTTGGTGTATGGAAGGAAGGAAAGAAGGAAGGTAGGAAAGGTTTGTGTGTATGTGGGGGGGGGGGGAAGGGGGAGGCAAGGGGAGGGCAGGAGAAAAAAAGGAAGGAAGGAGGAAACCCAAGAGCACACAAAAGCATTTGATAACATTTGAGTTCTCAACCCTGCTCAGGTAGCTCAGTTGATTAGAGCATTGTCCCAATACACCATGGTTTCAGGTTCCATCCCAGGTCAGACCACATATAAGAAGCAACCAATGAGTACACAAATAAGTGCAACAACAAATCGATGTTTTTCTCCCTCTTCTTTCCTCTCTCTCTAAAAATCAATTTTGAAAAATGTGAGTTCTCTGAGAGTATGTCTCTGTAAGAGAACAGAAACTTCTCTATAAGTTTATGTCAAGAATCCCTTCAGGCAGAGGCTCCATGTTATATTCTTCAGGATTCAATATTAATTTTAATGGATATGTGTTTTTTCCCTGATATAGTATAGACCCTGTTCTCTATTCTGAAATTAATAAGATTGGCTGGTCATATAGTTCCCTATAATTAAGTATTCCATTCATCCTGTTTCAAAATGTCCCATTTACATATTTCTCATCATGAAACCAAGTTCCTTAGTTGTTAACTGTGGTTGGCATACATCTTAGCTTAAAGTGGGTTCAAGTGATTTAAGTCCACCAATATCAAATAGGATTTGTATGTAGATCATTGTGTTAGGTGGCTCAATTTGTACAGTTTATCAATTATAATGTTAATATTCCCCAGTAATTTCTTAACATTGGGACTAAACTTACTTTATAATGTAGATTTATATTTTTAAATGAGAAAATGGCTTTAAATATAAGCATTTTAGCTAAGTAACATGTTTCCAACATAATAGCTTCCCCTAGGAGGATTTAGACAAGCAAGCACTTACTGAAATGTGAACATGATATTTTTGTCTATGTTATTCTACATTTATTTTTATGAGGGTTTCTGGGTTGACTCCCACTTCTTCAAATTAAAATATTATAGATTTAAAGAGAAGGTCCATTTTGAATATTAAAGATGGATCCATGGTAATTTGGGAAAAAAGTAATATTTAGACATTGATGTTAGTAGTTATGTTTGAATACATTATATTAAGCACTTAGAAGAAAATGAAAAATAAGGAAAGTGGGTAATTTAAAAATTCATTCAAAAAATCCATTCGGAATTCTAATTGCCTTTCACTCAGAGAAGTAGTGTAATTGCATGAAAACAGTTATATTTTTCACTAACAAAGTCTAAAATGAGAGTAGTTTTCTTCTCGCCTTTTCCATAATTACTATCTTCCCTTTCATCAGTCATAATCAATTAGGATTAATGCAGATTTATGGTCTTAGTTATAATCCTCTTCAGCTTTGTTCAAATGCTTTCTGAAATTTTCTTTGTAGTTTAATGTATTTTTTATACATTAAGCTCATTATACAATTATTTATAGGGCACATTTAGCCTCATGGTCTACTTTAAGCAGAGGACAACCTAGGGATCATCAGGAAACAATTGGTATATTTGAAGATAAACATATCTGACCTATACAGAGCAATTTTACTACATATGAGACATCTCTATATTCCAGGTTTGATTTTATTTCTTGTAACCATGAATGTTTACCATGTTAGTGTATGTCAAAATTGGAAATGTATATTATAAAGTTTGAAAATCAGTTCCATTATGTATTTTGAGATTTGCTTTGATGGTACCCAAGTTGAATAGGAAAGTGTTTTCAGAATAAAATGGCAATATGCATGTGTGTGTGTGTGTGTGTGCCTGTGTTTGTATTTCCCATCATTCTAATCATTGAAAATTATCCCCCATTAATTTGTAATGTTGGATGGAACATGACTATGAAAACCTAAATTTAAGAATGGGTCTTCTAAAATATGTTTTGACTTCTGGAATACTTTTTATAGAAAAATATGAAATTATATTCAAAATTGTATATGTGATACTAGTCCCCTAGACCAAATGAAACGTAAAAAATATTCCTTTTTAATATTACACTTGCATCATTGCACACTTTAACTTGCTTACTCTTTGGAACACACAGAAAAGACAGTGACCTGAAAACTTCCCATTTTTAGTAAGTAAGATCAAGAACAGGCAAGTCAGGGAAATGGGAGGGATGTTTGTACAGATGTTATTCTCTCTCTCTAAAAAACAAAAATCAATAAAAAGACACATTATTATTTTTTGATATTTTTATTGATTTCAGAAAGGAAAGGAGAGTGAGCGAGAGATAGAAACATCAGCATGTGTTCTGATCAGGAACTGAACCATGACCTTGTGATTCAGAGGTGGAAGCTCAATTACTGAGTTACACTGGCCAGGCTAGAAAAGCTACATTAAAATAATAATATCAATAATTTTTTAAGTGGTCTCTATTCCTCATTTTGCAACTAGAAAATTATAAGGACACAAAGCCAATGAATTATGTCATCAAACTTGGAAAGATTTCTGTTGCATATTATCTATTTTAAACGAAGAAAATCAGGCTCTTACTTAATACATTCATCAAAAAATATTCATTTAGTGCCTCTAATTTCCCTGGTACTGTTTTAGGCATTAGAGCAATGAATAAATTAGACCAAATCCAAAAGCTCATGATGCTTGTAATATAATGGGGAAGATAGGATACATCAATAAACACACAAATATATAAAAGATAATGCTAACAGTGCTGGTTTTGATAGAGTTTAGAGAAGGCATTTGGATCAGAATCTTGAATGACTGAGAGTGTAAGCCTTCAGAGGGGTTGGGAGTTGCGGCACCCAAGGCCCTAGAGTGCTTAGTGTATCCTCAGAGTTGCAAAACCAGCATCAGGGCAGTAAGAAACTGGATTTTTTTTTTTTTTTACCAAAAATATTCCAAAATTTAAAAAGACCCAGAGTCTTTCTAAGGATAAGTAACCTAGTAAATCATGTTTTAAAAGGCAGACCATGAAAACTTGGGCTACAGTGATAGCATTGGATATGCAAAGAAACCTGATTTGGGAATCATTTTAAAGCAGAATCAACTGCATTTGCTGATAGATTGGATATAGGCATTGAGAGAAAGATAATTTTCACTGAGAATCTCTAGGGTTTAGGGAAGAACAATTCTTAGGGTAAATGGAGGTATCAGATTTGGTGAAAGAAAGAGTAAGAAATCAAGATTTCTATCTTTATTAGTTATATTTTGATGGTTTTAAAATGACATATAATTAGAATACATTAAATAGGCAATTGGATGTGGAAGTTGTAGAGAGATTTTTTAAAAATAATTACGCTGGTAGAGTTAAAGAGGCAAGGAAGACTTTCTTCAGAACCAATGCAATAGGGGGCATGCCTTTTATAACAAGGGAGAAATATTGAACTCAACTTCACTGAAACAAAAAGCTGAATAATTTTTAAGTTGGGTGGAAAAATACTGGAGGCCATTATCAGGGAGGTTGGTCAGAGATAGGGCCGGCCACCTGTGTTTGCTAAAAAATTGGTGGTAATGGAAGTCAGTCTCCTTCTTCCCACAGAGACTGGGAAATTGGGATCTTCATTCTTAGATGAGATGATTAGGATTCAAAGGGATGATCCCCAGGTCTTTGACAAAGACATTACTGACTATTAAACTGACAAGAAGCTGGGGGAAGATTTGCATCTCATATAGATAGAAAAAGGATTTACAATTGCAAGTGATCTAAAATAAATACTATATGAAAAGAGAGGTCCAGGATTTGTAGGCAGGAATAAACCCATCTATACTTCAGATTAGCTGAGAAGAGCCTTAGGGCCATCTTGGTCACATCCCAGTATTATGATATATTATATTGTGATAATTTTTTACTTTTGTGACCCATTCAATTAAAGAATTACAAAATTCAAAGAAAAATAATCTTTTACCAGATGAAGTTTGAATTATAGGCATGTCTCAAACTTTTTCTTAGCTACATATGTCTCTTCAGCAATCCATTCCACTCCATATTCTATTCCTCCAATTTTTTTAAATTGGCATTCATAATCCAGTCTTTCAAAGTTTTCATCTACTTAATTGATCTTCCTTTCTCAGTCACCTTTGCTTGTTTCCTCTCAACTCCCTGATCTCCCAACACTGGGTGCTCTCCAGGTAAAATATCCCAAGACCCAAGATACACTTCATCTTCCCAGCTCTAAATACTCTTAAATACTGACGAATTTGACATTTATGATGCCAATTTCCACCCTACCCCAAAATGCCATACTCATATGTCTAATTGCCTATTGTCAATCACCACATTAAATCTAAACTTTTGAAGTCCTAAATGAACACTGATGTACACTCTCTAAACTTGGTCCTCTCAGATGAATTTCAGTAAAGGTAACTATATCCTACTGCTGGCTCATCAAGAAATTATTAAAGTCATCCCAGGCTTGTCTTTTCAACTATTAAGTCACCTCTTTCAGTCTGTTGGAAAGCTGTATGATCCCTTGACTCAATCTTTCCTCTTCTTTCCTTCCAGCTAGGGCTGTTTTCAAGTGTTTGTGACCTATGGGGTTTCACTGAACCTAACATATAGAAGTTCTCTGTTTGCTTCAGTGCTCTACTGTTACCATATTGCAATTCTTAAACATTTTTGCACAGGAGGTTTCATTTTCATTTTTCAATAGGTCTTGAAAATTATGTAGTTGTCCCTGTTCTCTGTTCTTACTTTGAGAATCTCCTGGAATAATAACCTATGTAAATGATCCAGTTAAAAAAGAGTGATTTTCAATTTAGGAAGCCTGGAAAAATTATGAAGCCATTATTTAAGAAAAAATGTTATGCATGTAAATATAATTAGAGAAGAAAAATAATGAGCTAATATAGGGAGTTTATTTTGTGAAGAGATTAACTGAGATGAGTGGAATTTCTCAAAATTTTAGATTAACATTGTGTTATTAATCTTCATAAATATCACATCCTGAATCTCCATTAGGTGGAGAGGGAAGCATTTACAGATGATTAAAATGAGGCATAAGCAAATACATTATAAACTTTCCAAGAAAGCACCAACTCAAAAGTTTTAAACTAAGAAAGGGCGAATAGAAATAAGGGGAAACTTTGTTGTTCTTTAAACTTCAAGATATATTCAATATTACTACCTTCAAAAAATGTTTCTCATATTAAAATCTCTTCTCTATAAGTTATAGCTTTTATAAATACATTTTTGCTCATATCTTAATACATTGATTCATTCATGTGTGTTGATTTTGAAGGCACTGAACATTTTGAAATGAGGCCTTTTATATATTATGAATTATTTTCCTTTTTATTGGTACTATATAATAATATTATATTGGAATACATATAATCACTGTATTGTGATGGTATTAATATTAAGCAGTGTCTGTTTTTTTAAAAACATTCCTCCATAGCTAGAAATATGAAGCATAAAGTGCCAATGCATTAGAATATTCTTTCATACTAAAAACGTCATTTTTTAAAAGATACATTTACTGGTATATTCTGAAATGAGACAGTGGGATTAATGAAAGTGTTATCATTGTAATAGGAAGAAAAATAAATAAAATAGGAATACCAAGTTGTGAATAGTTATTTTATAGAAAAGATCATGTATCAATATTTAAAATGTTTAATGGAATTTCATTATCACTGATTATTTATATGACAAAAAGTGACTTATTAGAAAGTTTGTTTTAAAAAAATGACCTCACTCCTTCAGCCCACTTTAAAAAAAATAAGTAAAAGTAACTTACTGGAGGATATGGTAAAGAAGAATGTTTTATTCATGTACCAGGCTACTCTTTCTTAGAGATGCAAATAAAACTGCATGTGAACTAGCAGCTGCTGTTAGAGCACTACAGACCCCAGTCTGCTAAGGGAGCACAGCTGGAGGACTGTGCACAGCACATTCATCTTTAAATCAAACCCAAGCAGGGAGACATTTAATACTAAACATATATAACACCTTACTATTGGCAAAGTTGAGTTTTCTGATCATTCTCCTTTTTTAGCATTCATTTTAAGCTAAGCCTCAATGATTCTTTTGAGGAAGCTTATCAAATATGTAATTATTTTATGGCATGTGGTCAGGAATTTTTTGTTATTCAAATTTTTATTTCCTTCATTCTACCATTTTCCCCATGCTTCCTCAATTCTTTTCTTTGTTACCTGTAGTGTTCCTTTAGCTCCTGTCAAGTTTTAGGCTCCCTGCTAGATATTGGGGACAATGTGGGGAAATTTGAGGTTGCTGTTTTCAGAAGCTGAGAGTCTACTAGGCAAAAGCTTTATTTTTTAAGACCATAACAACATCTGAAAATGAACATTTTAACTGAAAGACATGAAAATTCACAAGATGAAATAATTGTATCATGAAATAAGAGCTAGAGGGAAAATGTGAATGAGAGATTGGAGAGGAAAGGGGAGAGGGGAAGGGAGAGAAACAAGTTTATTTGATATTTCTTATATATTTTGAGGAGATGGAAAAGAGACTGTAGGATTCCCTATTATGAGCACTCATTATCATGGAATTTTAATGACTTTAAAAATCTTGCTACCAAATGTTTTATGTGACCCACTATCCAATGTATACAATTTAGGATCCACAATCCTCAGAAATTCAACTCTCAACAAGTCTTCCCTTGGGAGTGATGGTCAGTACCTGACACAATGGACAATTCCCATACATCTGGCCTCTAAGTAAACTAAAGTTGTACTCACTTTAGGAAAAAAATACTGACTTCTTCTATCTCTATAAATATTTTTGAGCCATTTGTATAGTTGTGGAATAGTTCCATGTAAAAATTTTCCAGCAGATTCCTTGTATTTTAATCTAGGCAAAATTCAATAGTAGTAAATATTATAATGAGATTAATCTAAAGCAATGTGTAGAATTCCAATGGCTTATTATGCAACTAGAGGCCCAGTGCATGAATTCATGCACCAATAGGGTCCCTTGGCCTGGCCTGCGGGATTGGGCTGAAACCAGCTCTCCAACACCCCCAGAGGGGACCTGGATTTCGAGAGGGCACAGGCCAGGCTGAGGGACCCCACTGGTGCATGATTAGGGCTAGAGAGGGATGTAGGAGGTTAGCCAGCTGGGGAAGTACTGCAGGAGGGCTCCAGGACATGTCTGGCCCGTCTCACTCAGTCCCAATCGTCCAGACCCCAATAGCAAGCTAACCTACTAGTGAGAGTGTCTGCCCCCGGGTGGTCAGTGCATGTCATAGCGACTGGTCAACCGGTCAGGGCGTCTGTCCCTTGGTGGTCAGTGCACATCATAGTGAGCAGTTGAGTGGCCTTAGCATATCATGAGCATATTATGCTTTCATTGGTTGAACAGCCAACCAGATGACCGGACACTTAGCATATTAGGCTTTTATTATATAGGATAAGGAACTAAGAAAAGTACAATATCAAAGAGAGAGAAGAACTTCTTAAAACACCTGGGCAAAATATACTCAGTTCACCTAACCTGATGAGTTCTGCATTCCTGTGGCTTATGATATGAGAGCAGGATTAATGTCAGCTAGAGAGTAGCCCTGGTAATCTCATCTCATTTGTCAGTTATAGTTGGAACAGGAAAATCAGAAGAAGATTTGGAGGTCAGGGCCAAAACCAAAGGACAATTTCAGTTGGTTTATAGAAGTCTTTGGAAAACAGGACAAGTAGAGCTAAGCCAGTCCTCCAGGTTTATCTTGGGCAGATCACAGACTTGAGTATTAAAACGTTAATGTAAGGGTACTTTTCAGTGGATATTTATATTATTAAAAGCTTTTCAAGGAAACAAAAACATAACATTGAAACAAATTTTTAGCAGAGCAACCAAAAAGTAATCTCACACATTGTTTTTAAGTGATTATCTCTTGCCTTTTATTATCCTAGAGATAAAATAGACTTTTATTAACCCTTACCCTATTGGAAACTTTGTATTAATGTTTACCTTCAAAGTGCAGATAAGCTAACTTTGCCTGGGAACTATGTTCTTGTGAAGAAATTTAGTCCACAATTACAGTTAATGTGCATTTTTGTAGGTCCAGTCAGAGGTTTGTTTTATCTCATTAAAGACGTGTTCAAAAAACAATATTTAGATTGAAATGATACACTGTATTTACATAATTTGAACATTGCTGAGAAATGACAAAAAAAATCATGTTATAAAAATAGTCTAGCAGCCATGGATTGAGACACAGCTTGCTATAGCCACACTTTCCATTAAAGAACAGTATGTGCCAGTTTGTTTATTCAGGTATTTCCATCATGAAAAACACTTGTCTTATTTTTCTTATAAAATACTAGAGGCCCGGTGCACAAAAATTTGTGCACTCGGGGGGAAGGGGGGGTCCCTCAGCCTGGCCTGTGCCCTCTCGCAGTCTGGGACCCCTCGGGAGATAACGCCCTGCTGGCTTAGGCCTGCTCCCGGGTGGCAGAGGGCAGGCCCAATCCATAGGTGCAGCCCCTGGTCAGGCTCAGAGCAGGGCCGATTGGCGTGTTGGGGCGCCGCCCCCTGTCATGCACAGAGCAGGGCCAATCCGGGGGTTGGGGCGCGGCCCCCGTCACGCACAGAGCAGGGCCAATCCGGGGGTTGGGGAGCTCCCCCCTGTCACGCACAGAGCAGGGCCCATCAGGGGGGTTGGGGAGCTCCCCCCTGTCACTCAGAGAGTAGGGCCGATAGGGGAGTTGGGCTGCCGCCCCCTGTCACACACAGAGCAGGACCAATGGGGAGGTTATGGCTCTACCCCATCACACACAGAGCAGGGCCCGTTGGGGGGGGGGGTGGGGGCACCGCACCCTGTCACACACAGAGCAGGGCCAATCAGGGAGTTGGGGCGCCGCACCCTGTCACACACAGAGCCGCAGGGCGATCAGAGGTTGGGGAGCTCCCCCGTATCAGGCACAGAGCAGGGCTGATCAGGAGGTTGGGGTGCCTTCCCCTGTCACAAACAGAGCAGGGCGGATAGGGAGGTTGTGGCCCCGCCCCCTGTCACACACAGAGCCACAGGGCGATCAGGGGGTTTGGGTGCTGCCCCCTGTCACGGTGATCCTGGTGCCAGGAGGCCTCTCAGCTCCACTGATCCCGGTGCTGGGAGGCATATTACCGTTTTACTATATAGGGTAGAGGCTTGGTGCATGGGTGGGGCTGGCTAGTTTGCCCTGAAGGGTGTCCTGGATCAGGGTGGGGGTCCCCACTGGGGTGCCTGGCCAGTCTGGGTGAGGGGCTGAGGGCTGTTTTCAGGCTGGCGGGTGACGGAAGCTCCCAACCCCTCCTTTTTTTCTTTTCTTTTTTTAATTCTGGGCCAGCTTTAGCTCTGAGGCTCCAGCTCTTAGGCCTCCGCTGCTGAAAGTAGGTATCTGGTTTGTTTCGGTTCGAAACAATGTATAACTCCAGCTCTGAGATCCCAGCTCGCTGAAAGCTGGTTTCTGGGTTTTTTTTTTAGCTTCTATATTTGTTAAAATGTTTCAAACTGCAGGCTCAGAGGCCTGCAAGGCAGGCGGGGAACGTTGGAGTCCTCCGTCACTGAAGCAAGCAAGCCTCATGTTAGTTTTAAGCTGCCTGGCTGCTGGCTGCCATCTTGGCTGACAGTTAATTTGCATATCGCCCTGATTAGCCAATGGGAAGGTTAGCGGTCGTACGCCAATTACCATGTTTCTCTTTTATTAGATAAGATGACATTGCTATCAACTGACATACCCAAATCCTTTGGACTTGTGTCAAATTAAAAAAAAAGAATTATCTGGCATTGAAATATTTTCACCCAAATATCTGTACCCAGTATCACACACAGTGATAAAGACTTGTGCATACTAATTTGTCCCTGTAGAGAGTTAGTGTCAAATATGATCAGAAGGAGCATAGTTACCATGAGACCACCCTCACTTCTGAAAACAACTGCAAATTCAGGATGTCCTCAAAACTATTCCTCAGTATTTATAATTGGCTAAAAATATTTACAGAACTTGCTGAAAGCTGTTACACTCATGCTTTTTAAACTTATCATTTATTACAGGGAAATGATACAGAATAAAATCCACCAAAGTATGAAGTTCATAGGGAAGAGTCTAAGAAAGTACCACATATGGAACTTCTGTTTTCCTCTCCCCATGGAGTCAGGGCAGCCTTGCTTCCTTGATATTGATCTGAGACAAAACTGCCATCCAGGAAAGCTCACTCAAACCTCAATGTGCAGAATTTTTACTTATGGAGACATGATCGATTGCCACTGTGGCTGATCTTAGGAGGTCGAGCTACATGGGCCAAAGCCTTGGCCCTAAATCTTACTGTCTTTCTGGCATGGTCAGCACCTTCCCTAAATACTATCTGGTGTGGCCAACCCACACTCTAAATTACATTGTTAGTCTATCCAGCATGACCCATGAAATCAAAAACCTCAAAGATCAATTTAAGCCAACAGGGTAACTCTTGACTGCTAACCAAAAAAGATTACTGCGTTCATTAAAGTGATGGTCACAGTATGCTGATTGGTAAGATCCTCTCTGGAGTTCTGATTGTCACATAGTGGGGAAAGGAAGACAAGGCAGTTGGAGAACAGTCTGAATTTTATGTAACTTATTTACTCATTTATTCGGCACCACAAACATTTTGGGGAACAATTTCTATGTGTCAAGCCCTTTGCATATTGTGATTGACACTGGGCATAGGCTAACAAATAGCCATAGAATATCACAATCAGTACTTTAAGGGCAACAGGCACAAGGTACCTATCCAAGATAATTGATCAGCTCTGCCCAGAAGGCTTAGCGTCACAAAGGAGAAAACCTCTGAGCTACCTTTGAGCTGGTCTTGAGGAGTGTCTAGCAGTCTTCTGGGTTGATATTGTGTGAGGAGGTGTGCAGACCTATCGAGGCAGGGGAGCCTCAGGGAAAAAAGAGTGAAGGATCATGACATGTTTCCAGTAACATTTAAGGACAAAACAGATTTAGATGGATAAAGAGAAAACTCAGAGACAACAAAACAAAACAACAATACAAAACATATCGTAGCTTTCAAATAATAGAAGGCAACAATAAAGACAAGGCAATCATTCTACCGTGTTGTTCTTTACTTAAACTCTGTGTTTAATAGGGTAGTTTTCTAAAACCAAGCTTTGGTGCTACAAACTTGAGGGATTAAAAACACAGACCCATAGTACACAAGCCAGCAATAGTAAGAACCCAGTCATTGGCACACAGTGCGGTAATATTTCACTCTGCCTGGGAAGGCTTTCACAGTTGTCGCATTACTCATAGAGCACAACTTTTATAATGTACGGCTATTGAGCTTGAACTATTTTCTGTCTTAACTATGCTCCCTTATATACTCACCAAGCACGTCCCAGTAAATGTGTGACCTTTATTTGGTGCGGGTTTGACATTACATTACATTTCTTATTTCTTCCCTGGGCAAGCCTATTTCACTGAATACCCAGGCACATAACTCACTCAGTCCAATGTTTCAATAGAAAAGATCACCACAGCAGTGTATACACAGTATATTACACACTCAGCTTAGAACATAATGAAAATGCATCTTTATTCTGGTCTCAGAGTTTTTCCTGTAAGATTTATTCAGCGGCGGGTACTTTCCCCTCCCCCTCCATGGACACATGGCGGGCCCCATGTCCTTTCGGTTTATTCTTAGATAGTATACATTCTTGTAGTCATTTTATTAACCAATGTAGTTACCATTCATAAAAGAAAATTTCCAGTAAAATACAACTATATAAAAAATCATAACTAGGTATAACCTAACGTATTTCATTTTCCCCAGCTCAGTTCTGTGAGAAAGGAAGCACAAGCTTTCCCCCTGCTTTCCATTCCCTTCTCTTTAGGTCTCCCAGGGTTGGGGCTGGGAGCAGTGGAGGACAGAGTAGAAGACAGTTAACTTGAACTAGTTTCCCATTATTTGGTTTATCCTTGTGTTAGCTATCTATTTCTTTATGTAACAAGGTACTCCCAGATTCAGCACATTAAAACAACTAACGCTAATTATTTCATAGTTTCAGCAAATTGGGCCTGGCCTCACTTGGTCCTCTAGCTCCGGGTCCCTCACAACTCTGCAATCAAGGTATTGGCTGTGCTATTGTTATGTCAAGTCTGGACACGGGGAGGATTCACATCCATGTTCATTCCCATGGCTGTTGGCAGGCCTCAAATACTTGCTGGCCAAAACAGAAAAGTCATTTCTTGTAAAAGCGTCCTCTTGCTAATCTCACAGCAACCAAATGAGAGAGGAGAGCCCCAAAGAGAACCTATGGTCTCGGGATCTAATCTCGGGTGTGACAGTCCAACACTCTGTGGTATCTTATTCATTGGAAACTAGTTATTAAGTCCAGCATGTTCTCAAGGGGAGGGGCTAACACAAGGAGCATGGATAGTAGGAGATAAGGGTCATTAGAGATGTCTTAGAGGTTACCCACCACAATCCCTCTGGTCCCAGAAGCTTTTAAAAGATGATTCTTTGCTTGGCACCTGTGTGGGCCTTTGGAAGATTCCTGTCACCAGAGGCCTCTCACCTGTGGTTATCTTGACTAAGCAATGAATCTCTAGGTCAGGTGACCATTTAGTAGATTCCTCCCTTAGCTTCTCAGCCACAATGTCCTTAATTTCCTTCTTAGGATCTAAAACACCTATTTTCCTCTTAGTCATATATATCTGGTGCTCCAAAAAAAATATCTCCCATATTCCTTATGTCCACAAATGTTAGGTGTGCAGATTGATTGCAGCACAGCAACTCTCCGCCACATGTGCCATTAAGATGCATTTACATGCAATTCCCTGTGACTTAGTTTCAGTCGCCTACTGTTCTGTCACTTACTTGGACACTCTTTTATATCTTAGTAAAACAATCCCTTACTTTTTAAAAAAGTGACATGTTTCTGTATAGAAAGTAATAACCTAGGAAAACTTAATTATATACTTATATTAATGGAAATCAAAATCATTTTAAATATAATCATTATCTTCAGGGGATAAAATCTTTTTTTTCTTTATTATTATCCTAATAATCATAAAGAGATGAGGAAATTAGAAAGCCAATAAATTAGCCAAAATAGATAGCAAACAACTTTTAAATGATCTGAGCTATCACCAAAATGAAGTATAATTTATGTTTCTTTATTACTAGCAGCACTTCTTTCATAACTCTGTATGGTCTTATACTATTGAGGGAATTCTGTATTCCTTTAGGCTCTGATTAGTGTGTAGTGGTGTTGAAGTCTAACACTTTCACTGTATGGGCATGAAATTATATTAAATAATAGTGGAAAACTGAAAAGGTCATAGTTCTTATACTGTATAAGGAAATAAGCAATGTCTCCTTTATTTTATCAAAACACTTGATAACCTGGGATAAAATTTACCAATTTTAATAACTAAAGGTAATAAAGAGTAAATATTTCACAGTAGGAAAGCTATGGAGCTCTCTAGTTATTGTATAACAAAACAGATGGTTTGTCCTAAGCTATGTAGCTCTTCTAGTTATTGTATAACTATTGAGCATTTCTTAGTTTTTCAGCACAGTGGATAAAGAGAATAGATAATCAAATTAAATCATGTTCTTATTTTAATTTGAATATCAGCACTTACTAATATTTGAGCATCTACACAACACCAACTTTCTCTGTGACTTAATTTCCTATTTGGATAAGGGAAAGGTAGAATTTAATGACCTGTCCAGTCTCTACTAGAATTTCATAATTGTATTAAAAGTGCTGGGATAATCTCTTTTTGGGAAAGGAGCAAGAACAAAAGAAGTGTATTCATAAACTCTTTCCACAGAGATTATATACAGGCATTAAAGAAATGATCACTAATAGTGAAATCAGTAACTAATCATCATAAGCAGCTTTGAATGGTACAATCTAAGATTTGAAAGGTATTATGGGACAAGATGGTGACAGAAGTTTTGAGACATGAATTTGGCCTTGAAGTTTGGTAAGATTCCAATAGAAGTAGATCTTTGTGATAGTGTTCTTTTTCTCTCATTCACATCATAACAACATAAAGGGTACACAGTTATTATTAACTGACCTAATTAGGCCCCAAAACTCTTCAGAATTTATATATTTTAATTCTATTCTGGTTAACTGTGATTACTTAAGTCTTTTGTGTATCTTTATTTGATTAATGAGCAAATTTGTATATTTAAAAATAAAAATTCAGAGCAGTGTTATACCAAGAATGAGCACCTTTGAAATATTACAATGTATAGAATTTTCATGATTATTAAGTTCAATAGTATATTTATTTTTTAAAAGTTTCACTTCTATCAGTTATGAAATTTTAAATTTAATTTTTGAGATTGGTGTAGTTATAAGCGGCTGTACGTATGGCATCTTTGTGTATCCTATTTTCACATTACATTTTTCTGGTTACATTTATTAGGATCAAGCAGGGGTTAGAAACATTGTAAGAAAATTGGAATTATGAAATAAGGATAGAAAACTAAAGGTAGAGATTTAAAAGTTCAGAACAAAAAGTACTCTTCACACAATAGACCTTAAAAATTTTAAATAATAGATAATTTCAAGTTTTGAATGAATGAGGTATTATTAGTGAAGGAATTTAAGAGTTTGACATTACCTTGATGAATTCAGGGAGGTTTAAATTAGCAATCAGATTTTGTCAGCATCCTAAAAGTGTGTCATTCAGTAGAAGACTCAAGTTAACTAAACTCTCAGAGACCTATGTATAAAACAAAGTGAAGAAATGCTGGTCCTGATAACTTGTAATGTCCTAGTTAGGTATTTTCTCATGATTCTTTCTTAACCTCATTTTTCAAAAATGACCTTTCACCCTTTTGACTGACACATTCATTGTTTTGCACATGTGAATACCATTAATTAGATTTGGGTCAAATATCATTGGTTTCAGAGCCCTTCTATTTCTAAAAATTGGCATTGCCAATTTATGACTTAAATCACTGACTTCTAGTTTAAGTTATGAAAAGGAAACTTTATCTTTAATTCTCAAAAGGAGCCTCTCAGATATCAGTCACTATGTGCAAATAATAAAACCTAATTAATATTTTAAATGATGGCTATACTAATGGTATAAGACTACCTTAGTATATTTTTTCATAAAAACTGTTATTGTTTTGAAAACTCATGGATCATACTTTTACATAATCAATACTGAATGTCTGAGTTGATGTTTCTATTATCAATTATTCTAATGTGTTAAGAATTATGCTCAGGAGAGGTTAGCATCTGTAAGGGATTGTGGAGTAGAACATCTTTATCTAGAGAAATTCTACCTTTATATATTTTTCATAATTTAAAATATTTATTTGTCTAACTTTACCACACATGTGTAAGATTATTTTCATATTTAATATAATTAAAGTTTAAAAGATTGTGTTTGCCAAGACTAATAATTCTTATGATTTCAATTTGAAACCTAAAAATGGAGATTCCATGAATTCCACAAGAAGAATATATACCCAATAGATAAGGAAAAGTTTAAATAAGTAGTATAGACAAAAATAGGTTCAAGAGAATGTACAGGGTGGGGCAAAAGTAGGCTTACAGTTGTGAGAACATGAAACACAGAATTTATTCTTGTATTGTTATTTCTTAGTTATTGTATTATTTTCTGTACAAAAAAGTATCAACCTCCTTTTGCCACACTCTTTATATTCAAGAGAACTTGAGAGCATAAGTAAAATATAAATGATAATTAAAAGGAATGTATTTCTTCAGAGATAAGAGAAATACTATATAGAATTGTATCATTCTTACTTACTTTTATCTGAATATTTTCTACAACTTGTTCCCCATTTGGACATATAAGATAACTTTACAAAATTTTACCATATATAGAAATATCTTTCTTTATATATTTTTAGGGGTAACATGATGCCTGTTTAAAAAGTTCTTTTCAGTGATGCATATAATTTGGTCATGAGGAAAGAGTACATATATGTGGTATCTTAAATTGTATAGACACTTTGAATAATTATTAATTCCAATGTGTTAAATCTGAAAAGAAAGAAACATTGGCATTAATAATTATTGGAAGTGTGTATGCAGTTTTGGGAGACACCCTGAATATAAAGAAAGAGAAAATCACATTCCTAGCAATTATTTTTAGCTCATCAATATTCTTTTTGAAAAAACTATTGATTTTTTTTTCCCCATGAAAGAGATCGTGGCATAAGTTCCCTTCAAATTTATCCCCAAAGTACACTAGACATTAGGCTAAGTAGCTACATTTGGAGAAAGAGCAAATAGGCAACAAGGCCATTCTTACTAATTTTTTTCAGTGATACAGTTATAGGATTATGAGGGCCTCTCTCAAGCTGCCAAATAGAAAGGGAAGAATATGCTTGGAAGAGGGAGAAAAGAAACAGTGCTTCTGAGACTCTGTTTGCAAGAGATCATAATAAGCACCCATCCTTGCAAATAATATCTTTTTTTTTTCTAAACAAGATGTCCAAGTCTCTTAATGAAGAAGAGTAACTGGAATCATAGACTTAAGTATATTGACTAAAATTCTGTTAGATAAATTTATTCAAAAAGAGTTAAGGAGTTGACAACTTAGGTGTCTTTTGGTTCATAAACACTCAAGATCATTTAAATATCAAATTGCAGTTTTTATAGCCAAGAGTTAAGTGGTTTTAAAAATTCAGTATTTACTTAATGAACTCCAAACATGTGCTGCTAGCGTTAACAGATAGATTAAAATAGACCATTCGTGCCCTCAAAAAACCTATAGTCTATAAGGGAGAGAGATGAACACAGGTGGTGCAGTACATCCCACACAACAAAGTATTGCACAAAAGGTTAAAAGGTAGCGAAGAGTTGGGAGCACACAAGCCTTTCTGAGAGGGAAGGGCAGGCTTCAGACTATGCCTGAGCCCAATCTAAAAAACAGAGAGAAATATAAACATGCCTCTCAAATAAGGGTGAAGAGTGTTGATTCCAGGAAGGATAACAGCAGGTTCGTAGGACACTTAAGAGGCTCACATAAAGCAGCATGGTGTATTTTCTGGGATATGAAGTTTAAAACAAGGAGTGATGCGAAAAAAGACCAGACGTGTAATGGGAATCTGCTCATCAAAGGTGTATGAGTGACAGACAAGACTTGTCACTACTCTTAAGTAACTTATATTTAATAAGAAAACTTCACATGAAAAAGTGATGGAAAAGTGATAGATAGTGTGAGAGGAGCATTTTTCTCCATTTTCAGAGTTATTGAGATAACTTCAGAAAACCATTAGATATTTTCCATCTTAAACATCAGTCCTCAAACCTTGCCTCCCAAAATGAGCCAAGTCTTCTATTGACATGGAAAAAGCTTTGTTAAGTTCAGATAAAGTGCCTGAACTCAACCTCTTTATCTGTTCCTAGGTATTGCACAATTTGCAAGAATGGAAACTTATAAATTAATGTTGGTATATCTTTAGATATTATCAAGCAACTTGCATATTAAATTTAAGAGGAATAGGCTATAGATGAGGTAAAGTCTTTTTAGTTGAGATATCATCATGTTTCTTACCCAAAAACACCTAACTGAAGGTTACTCTTCTTCTGTAGGTTTAGAAAGGAGAACTTTCAGAACCTCTTTCAACCAAAGGAAAGAAGAAATCTTGTGGAAAGCATGCAGAATAGGCATTATAAGGAGTAAAGGTTCCAACTGATTTACAGGGAATCTAAAGTAATATTTGGTTTTGCATCTATATTAAAGTTAAAAAAATCAAAGAGAAAATTGGAAGTTTTGTTGTTGCTGCTGTTGCTTAGCATATTTAATCATTTTTGTTAATTAACCAGGTTCTATTGTATCAGAGTTGTTCAAAACTTCTATTTATTAACTTCACTTTACACTTAGAATCTTCTTTATATCATGCACCATCCTACATTTTTCTCATTTCTCACTCCAGCCTGCAGATGAGGACATCATTCTACAAATGGCTTCTGACTACGAATTTTTGTTGCATATACTTTGTATACAATTGTTTCTTGTATGTTTCTTACTTTCTGAGAGAAACTTGGTCATTTTTACAAGGTTCATTAGTGATCATTTAAAAGTATTCAAGCCATAATCATATAGATGCTAACCTTGTGACTTGAAAATCTCATGTGTGTTCTAGGGCATTTCTGATCATTGCAAGGTATCATATGTGTCATAAAGAGTTAGCACATGCAGCAATATCCTAAAGACTCACATTAGAACTTTCCTGGAGACCAAGTATGTTTTGTCTTTAGGATACTCATAAAGGAATTTTAATTAGTGAAATGCTAATGAAGATTGAGAGAAAATAGCTAATAATTCAAGCAAATGCACTTTTTATTTCATAGTTATTGAGAGATCATTTTTTTCTTTTAGTTTCCATTGTTTGATTTTTCTGTAGGCCATAAAGGTAGTACAATTGTGATATTTCTCAAATAATACTTTCTCATAAAGCACTAAACTAAAGAGAATCTGACAGATTGCAGATTTTGACTATGTCTAATTCCTCTGCATATTAGCAGATATCTGTCATAATTCTAAGGCCTTGCACACAGCCCTACAGAAAACAAATATCTAAACCTAAGAAGGTGACTATGGTGCTCTAGACTTGTGTCTAGTTGGCCTTGGCCCATGTACCCTGTTTACCTTTGTCTTCATCATTTTCCTCCTAGTGCCCCTAGCTTTGGCATTACTGTTCCATCTGCTCCTATGTTGTCTGTCTCATTTCCTCCAGGTGAATGGCTTGACTCCTTTATTATGTCATAATGGTTCAAAACTTCTATTTATTAAATTTACTTTACACTTAGAATCTTCTACTGCCCTGAGTCTTTCTCATTTTTTCACTCCAGCCTTACAGATCAGGAGACCATTCTACAATTGGTTTCTACCTACCAATATACTTTCTGAAACATTCTTCTCTTACACTTTGTTTTATTTCAATTTCTCTATGTGTATATACATGGACTTTCTGAAAAGATGAAGACCATTTAAATGAACTCCATGTCATGAATAATTATTCTCTGAGCCAAGAACTTCTTGGCACTGCATAATGTGCCAATGTTTTAGAAGTTAGTATTATAATAGTAAAATAAATAATTGTATGAATAGAGCAGGCTTAATTCCTCAATGATTTAGAAATTTTTATTTTAATTGATATAAAATGAAACCAAACATACAAACGCATGTAGGATGCTTAGAAGTCATATAGAATATAAGGTAGCAGTAGAAAAGGCACTGCATGTTTGCTGTGTATTTGAGTCCATGCAATAAACAATCATTGTCACAAACTTCATATAAGTAAATAATATTGTCCTATAACTGTCAAACACTCTTCTAGTATTTGCAGTTTCATACGTTTTTCTCTTTCTTGTCCTCATGATATTACATCTTTCCACAGTTAAGCCATAGCCAATGATGACCAATAACAATCTCTGTCAGTCATTCTTTAGATATCTAACTTTTGTAATAAAAATGCCAAGATTCCCCCATGGAATTTCTTTTTAAAGTTTAGATTTTTCTTTTACCTAAAGGGAAATATAGAGAAACAGAGGAAGATTCCAAGATAAAATAAATACTGAAGGAATTTGAACAAATGAGACTCATAACCATCTTAGCCAACTTCATATATATATATATATATATATATATAAATGATTTAGAAAGTTACAGATATTTATTTAATTATTTATCTAAAAATGTATAAATAGTGTTTAGATCTATTTTAGTATTGAAAAGAGTTTCTGAGGAATTACCCTGTATTAATATTTTAACTAGCATAGCTTTCATGAGAAAATACCTGCTCATCTCCCAAGTTCATTTCTCATTGACAAGTGATATTGCTGAATCAGATTTATTTAGGATGTACCACGCAAACATTTCATACTAGATTAGGTCATTTTGCTTTGCCTATTTGCCTTACCTCTTGTGATGGAAATCTAAATCTAATTAAAAATTATTTGCCCTAGTATTAATTAAAAACCCAGGAGTCCATACTGATATAAGCAAATGGTTGAATCTTATATAATAAAAGCCTAATATGCAAATCGACCAAATGGCAGAATAACTGGTTGCTATGATGCACACTGACCATCAGGGGGAAGACGCTCAGTGCAGAACTGCCCCCAGCCTGCAGGCCCCAGGTCGGCCAAGGCAGGTGCCAGCAGGGCCCACCCCCCTACCCCCCCCCCCCCCCGATCGTCCTGCAGGTCGCTCCACCCACAGATCAGCCCTGATCGCCGGCCAGGCCTAGGGATCATACCCATGAACGAATTTCATGCATCGGACCTATAGTAAATCAATAAATGGGAGAGAAGAGACAAATTTCCCAAACAGAAGAATCCCAAATAATTTTGTCAACACTCCACCTTTAAGTAGAAGGAGCATAACTTTGCTCTCTGTAGGTGTGTGCTGCATATAATGCCTGCCTTCAAAGTCTAGAAAGGGAAAAGAATGACTATATAGTAGAGAAATTTAACAAACACTGTCTCAGCCAGGTGATAAAGGCAGACATCAACAGTCATAAATCATGGTACAGCTGATAGGATGATATGGAATGATGGAAGTAGCACTTTACCCCTGTGGTCTTCTTCCAATAACCAACCAACAGTGAGTCTTATCATGAGAAAAACAGCAGAGAAATTCCAGTAGTGAGGCATGCTATGAAATACTTGACTATTACTCCTCAAAACTGCCATTATTATAAAAAAAACTATAGGCCCAGTGTATGACATTCACTCAGCCTGGCCTGCACCCTAATGCTTTCTGGGACCCCTCAGGGGATGTCCCCACAGGGAGCAAACCTAAGCTGGCAGGCAGACATCCCTCTGAGGGGTCCTTAGTGCTGCCATGGAGGTGGGAAAGGCTCCTGCCACCACTGCTTTGCTCTCCAGCCATGAGCCAGGCTTCTGGCTGAGTGGCACTCCCCCTGTGGGAGCACACTGACAACCAAGGGGCAGCTCCTGCATTGAGTGTCTGCCCCCTGGGGGTCAGTGCTCATCATAGTGACCAGTTGCTCCATCATTAGGTCAATTTGCATATTTGCCTTTTATTATATAGGATTAGGACAGTCTCGGGAAGAGCCATTGCCAAGAGAAGCCTAAAGAGACGTGGCAGCTAAATGTAGTGTGGAGTCCTGGTTGGCCTCTTGGTACATAGCAAGAACATTGAGTAAAAACTAAGGAAATCTAAATAAACTGTGGATTTTTGTGAGTAATAATAGGTCAATATTGGTTCATTAGTTATTTAACAATTGTATCATACTAATGTAAGTTGTTCATAAGGGAAGCTGAGAATAGGATATATGGAAACTTTCTATACTATCTACTGTCTTCTTAAAATTCCTGTATAGCTAACGCTGTTTTAAAAAAGTTAGGAGCCCTGACTAGTTAGGCTCCGTGGATAGAGCGTTGGCTTGTGGACTGAAGGGTCCCGGGTTCATTTCTAGTCAAGGGCATGTACCTCGGTTGCAGGCACATCCCCAGTGGGGGGTGTGCAGGAGGCAGCTGATCAATGTTTCTCATTCATTGATGTTTCTAGCTCTCTATCCGTCTCCCTCCCTCTCTGTAAAAAATCAATAAAATATATATTTTTTAAAAAGGTTAGGAAAAGGTGGAGGGATTAGCCAAAGGACATATATGCATAACCCACAGACACAGAGAACAATGTGGTGGCCAGAGATGGGGGTTAGGGGGCATTGACTGGGTGGAAGTGAGCAAAAAGTGGGGACTAGGGGACATTTATAATAGTGTTGACAATAAAGATAAAGTATTTTCAAATGAAAAGATATTTAGTGGCTTATGTATCAGAAGATTTGGACTACAGTGCCTTTGTACCATCCATTTAGCACTCATACAAGTAACAATGGCCCTGCTCGCAGTAATTCATTTAAATTTTACCCCCACTTCATAAACAATAAAAATTATAATAATTAACATAGAGTTATAATAATAAATCTAATCAAAACAATACTTAACATCAGTTCTGTGTTGTTACAGGAAACAAACAAATTTACTTTTTCCTAGATGGTCAAATTACCTAGATAACTGAAAAACAACAATAATAACACAATAAGTTCCAATGATTTCTAATACCAAACAAATCCTGTGTTTCATCCCAGTCAGCTATCCTAATTTCTCTTCTAGGATATGCAGATGTGCCTAAAACACACACACACACACACACACACACACACATTAAAAAACAGCTCATCTGTCTTAAGGAGAAAATAAGGCTCTGAGACCAAAGACTTCTCCAATCCAGTTTAGAGATGATGTTCTAGAGTTAAGGCTCCTTGGAAAGAAATGGAGTAAAATGTATTGACCGGGAAGTCAAAGCCTAGGTTAATAGGTTAAACAACATGGCTTTCCAGTAGGAAGTCTTTACGTCATTTGTTAGGTGCCTCACATGGGATGTTGGTGCCCGTTTTCTTCAGTAAGTCAAAGTGCACCACTCTCAGTGGCTATAAGCCCATGTCAAGATAAAACATCTGAGCTCCAGCTAGTCCCTATTCTAAATTGTTGGCCCATACAGAAAACACTTACCATTTTGCAATAATCTGTGTGAAAATCTGTAGAAAATTTTCTTGGCCACTTATTATACACCTTTCTAGCTGAAAAGGACATAGAAGAGATGAGTTACAACTTACAACAAGGTAAATGCTGGAAGAGGAAGCAAATTCCCAATTTTTCTTTGAAGGAGACTTAGATTGTACTTTTTGTGATAGAGAAAGTAATTGGTCTAAGGTCTAGACAGCTTCAACATTTACTTTTCTGGAGCACAGTTTTACCTAGCTGCAATTAAGAAAGAAAAAAAGTTTTGATCCATTAGCATCTGGCATGATGGGGAACCTCAGACTTATTGAGAAAAATGTTAACTATGACCCCTCAGTTTATTAAAATGCCAGATCTCTTAGAGGCTGCCAGCTTTAGAGCATGCTCTAGGATTATAAATCAGAATAAAACATCTGGTTGAAGAGCTCTGTATTATAGGACAAGTTAAACAGAGCAATATCTCTAATAATAGTAGTTTATTAAAACACTCGGATGATGAGATTAAAGACTGTACAAAGTAACTTTGGTGTGATTTTTTAAAAAATTCACATTAAATTAGCAGAGCATATAAAATTATTATTCTATTTTAAAATCCTATATAATAAAAGCCCAGCGACAGAAATGGTGGAATGGCCAGAATGACCAGAGACCAGAATGACCAGGGCCCCTTGCCCCAGCTTGCCCCGCCCCCCACGGAGCAGTTAGGGGCCATCAGGCTGGCAGGCGAATGGTTAGGGGTGATCAGGCAGGCATTCAAGTGGTTAGGGGCCATCAGGCAGGCTGGTGAGTGGTTGTGTCAATCAGGCAAGCAGGTAAGCAGTTAGGGGAAATGAGGCAGACAGGCAGAAGTAGATAGAGGCAATCAGGCAGGCAGGCAATTGGTTAGAGGCAATCAGGCAGGTGGCCAAGCAGTTAAGGGCGATCAAGCAGGCAGGAGAGCAGTTAGGAGCCAGCGGTACTAGATTGTGAGAGGGATGTCCAACTGCCTGTTTAGGCCCAATCTGCTGCGGGATGGGGCCTAAACTGGCAGTCGGACATTCCCCAAAATGTCCCAGATTGTGAGAAGGTGCAGGCCGGGCTGAGGGACCACCCCCCCTCCCACTCATGCACAAATTTCGTGCTCCAGGCCTCTAGTGAGTTATATTTTTCTTAAAGTGGAAAATGTAAAAAACATAGTGAATTTCAGAATAATACTTGAATATTGTAGTTTTGTCACCTACCAACATTCTCATTTAGTTATATAATAAATAATTCTCATGAAAGTAATTAAACATCAAATTATCTAGGATGTACATGTGCAGTACACATATAAATTCATTCCAAAATAAAAGATCACAGTTTTTACATATTTTGATTCCCTAATTCCCTTGCTCTTTCATTAATTACTTTTTTGATTTGTATTTCATTAATATAATAAATTAACAAATGAGAATTTTAAAAAAAATTCTCTATAAAACATCAATGCATTGATATAATGCTTAGAACACAAAATTTGTCCAAAGATAAAAGTCCCAGTAGAATAAAATAATTGTGTGCACTTATTGTAATTGTACAGAAAATAAAATATTTAGCTCTTTATAATTATACCAATGTATCTTTGAGAAATGAACAATATTTATGACTTAAATAGTAAAATTAAAAATATATTCATCTAGTATTTCTTTGTTTACTAATATAAAGATATGTGATTCTCTTTGTTCTTTTACATTTTCTAGGACATGAGCATACGCAAGGGTAGTATTTCAAAATTGTACAGTCTAACCCAGAAAGTTCCATATTTCTCCAGAGTTATTATCTTTCTGTTAATGCTCTGGTGATTATTACTAGTTATTGTTCTATCTCTACCTATATAACAATTGGTAGTATAAATACTTGTGAATGTAAAAAGGCCAAAGATAAGTGACATTTAATATCAAAGAGAATCCTTCAGGAAAGTACATTGCATGATTGCAAAAAATTATACTATACTAAATATTTTTATTCTCTCATCTTAATTTGGACCTAGAGCAGAAATATGCATTTATCATTTTCTGAAAGCAGACAGACAGACCATTACTAGGAAACAAGTTTTGTCTACATGTCTTTGTACAGCCTTGCAAATTGTGGAAGGTCAGGATGATAGTGGTGTCTCCATTCGATATTACTGCAATAGCCATTCCACCATTAAATAAACATTTCTAAAATCCCGATATCTCCTCTTATTCTTTTATTTTTAATGAAACGGCAGAGAAGAATTGATTGAAATGTCTTTTCTTATTGCTTTTTTAAAATGTTTACCTTAATCTTTTATACTCCTTAATCAGGAATGCAAATAAAATTCAAAGTGCAATCAGCAGCTGCTGAAAGGGAACACGGAGCAAACTGGGTTGCCATGGGAACTGCGAAGCCAGTCCTTGACCAGACAAAGAATAATACCTGATGTGTGTGTTTGGGGTGTGTGTGTGTGCGCGTGTGTGCGTGTGTGTGTGTGCAGACGCTTAACAACAATTTACAAAGAAAAACTGAAAATATGTCAAGCCCCCCTCCACCCCCCCCGCCCAACTAAATTGTTAAATTTTAGATATTTAGGTTAAAGGTGAATGAATAAATTCAACTATTACATTAAATTAGTAAGATTTGTTTCTCATTTGAGACTGGATGTTCCTATACGGGATGGAGCTACAGGTCTGAAAATATTAGACCAGAACAGAACACAATAAATATTGAATGTCTTCCCTTGTAAAAATAAACAATTAACATAATTATTCGGCCTATTATTTCTGTCATTATCCTTGCATTTACTTCTCCAGCAGGTGTTGCAGCATTTTAATTTTATTTTCTCTTGGGAAAGAATTATCTCCTACTCTAAGATGCCCCGGGAAAGTATGGTTAAGCTTTTAAAATGTTGAATATAAAGGTCATTCCACTGTGGGACTTCACTGTGAGTAAACGTATTCAGAGAAAATAGCTCTCCACATCACTCCCAAACAACAACTGCAGTTTTAAACTGACTGCCATGAGGTTTGAGTATCATAATTCGGCATGAATAATGGCATTGCCAGCAATAATATCATTAGAATCTAACTGTTAAAAGGACTTTATTAAAACTTGTTTGATGGGGGGTAATGTGGGGGATAAGGACACATATGTAATAACTTAATCAATAATTAAAAAAATTAAAAAAATACTTGTTTGCCCAGCCAGTGTTGCTCAGTGGTTGAGCATTGGCCTGTGAACCACGAGGTCAGGATGCGACTCCTGGTCAGGTCACATGCCAGGGTTTGGGCCTCTCAATTCCCAGCAGGGAGCATGCAAGAGACAGCAGATCAATGATTCTCCCTCATCATTGATGTTTCTATCTCTCCCTCTCCCTTCCTCTCTGAAGTCAATAAAAATATTCTTGATTAATAAGACAAGAAAACAATTGCTTTTGCTGGTGGAGAATTTAAATTTGAGACACCACTTGCCAATGGCACTGGGAAAGGCTTTCATTTTTCTCTCTCCTTTGCCAAGAGACAAAGATTATACCATTCCCCTTGTACATATTACCTCCTGCCTGAAAAGTGTCTCTTCTAATCAGGTGCTCCCTTTATTCACCATGCAAGATAGGTCATGGTGGTTCTGTCAGCTTTATAGTTAGAAATCATAAGCATAGACATTAGTGACTTGTCTAAAGTAGCTAGATAAATTATTGATAGAGGGGGAATTATAATTTACTTCTGAATTGTGTGTATTTCAAAGGTTTTATTTTTTTTCCCTGACTTAGTCAGTTTGGACTGAAGAGTAGGTGTTGGCAAAAAGACTATTAAATGAAGTTATTCGAATATAAAAATAGCATTATAACCTAGATATAAGTTTCATTAAAACTGTGTTGTACCTCAACTAATAATGACAAAAAGAATTTGCTTAGCAACTTATTTGCCATTTTTTTCTGAGCTTTCTTTTACTTATTTGTCCAGCTTTTTCTTATTCCGACATTTTGCAGTGTACATTATTCTTACATCAGTCACTTCCCGATTTGTTTCAAGCAATCATTGCAAATTCATGTTGTTCTAATTGGTTCAACTTGGCAATGGCATTAAACATGGCAAAAACTTGTTTTTATCTAGAAAGTGAGCATGTTTTATTAGAGTTTTAAAACAGATATGGTTATTTTTATGTCTTATATGCAGGATGGTTTAATTTCTTTGTAATTGAATCATTATATTGAGGGGAGGGTGATATCTGTAATACTTTCAACAATAAAGTTAAATTCAAATAACATTTTAAAACATTTATTTATTTATTTATTTAAATCTTTATTGTTCAGATTATTACATTTGTTCCTCTTTTTTTCCCCCATAACCCCCCTCCTGCCAGTTCCCGCCCCACCCTCCGCCCTCACTCCCCACCCACTGTCCTCATCCATAGGTGCACGATTTTTGTCCAGTCTCTTCCCGCATCTCCCACACCCCTTTCCCCCCCAAGAATAGTCAGTCCATTCCCTTTCTATGTCCCTGATTCTATTATAATCACCAGTTCATTCTGTTCATCGGATTATTTATTCACTTGATTCTTAGATTCACTTGTTGATAGATGTGTATTTGTTGTTCATAATTTGTATCTTTACCTTTTTCTTCCTCTTCCTCTTCTTAAAGGATACCTTTCAGCATTTCATATAATCCTGGTTTGGTGGTGATGAACTCCTTTAGCTTTTCCTTATCTGTGAAGCTCTTTATCTGACCTTCAATTCTGAATGATAGCTTTGCTGGATAAAGTAATCTTGGTTGTAGGTTCTTGGTATTCATCACTTTGAATATTTCTTGCCACTCCCTTCTGGCCTGCAAAGTTTCTGTTAAGAAATCAGCTGACAGTCGCATGGGTATTCCCTTGTAGGTAACTGAGTTTCTTTCTCTTGCTGCTTTTAAGATTCTCTCTTTGTCTTTTGCTCTTGGCATTTTAATTATGATGTGTCTTGGTGTGGTCCTCTTTGGATTCCTTTTGTTTGGGGTTCTCCGCACTTCTTGGACCTGTAAGTCCATTTCTTTCACCAGGTGGGGGAAGTTTTCTGTCATTATTTCTTCAAATAGGTTTTCAATATCTTGCTCTCTCTCATCTTCTGGCACCCCTATAATTCTGATGTTGGTACGCTTGAAGCTGTCCCAGAGGCTCCTTACACTATCCTCGCATTTTTGGATTCTTTTTTCATTCCGCCCCTCCGGTTGGGTGTTTTTTGCTTCTTCGCATTTCAAATCATTGACTTGATTCTTGCGCTCCTCTGGTCTGCTGTTGGGAGTCTGTATAGTATTCTTTATTTCAGTCGGTGTATGCTTAATTTCTAGTTGGTTCCCCATCATAACATCGAGGGTCTCATTAGTTTTCTTGTAGATCTCATTAAGTTTATCGGCGGCTTCTACACAGTTCTTGAGAGACCTTAAAAGTGTGGTTCTGAACTCTATATCTTCCATTGACAATTTTGTCCTGTTTCTTTGTCTCCGCATTTTGTTATGCTTTCTTGGTGCACCCCCTAGTGGTCTTTGTGCGCAGTCTTGTAGTTAAGCCTTGATTGTTGTAGCTAATACCAGGGAGGGTTTGACCTCCAGGCCAAGTGGCTGTGAGAATCAGCTGTGTCTGCAGTGAGAGAACTTCTGTCCTCTAGGGAGGTGCTAATCTAGCCTTTGCCTGAGGCTATCTGGCAAATGCCTCTGTGCATTGCTTGGGTGGGGCGGGTTGCGCAGGATCAACAGGGTGGGCCGGAGAGAGCAGTTATGGCGGCTCTCAGTCCTGTCCCCAGGGGCTCTGCCTCTCTGAGTCCCAGCAACCACTGCAAACCTCGGAGAGAAAGCTGCACTCGCTCTGACCGAAGCCAGACAGTCCCGCTTCTCGCGTTTGAGTCTGGGTCCCTAAAGACTCGCCAGTATCTGGAGCTCAGAGTCTGCGACTCCCTCCCGATTGAAAACGCCAACCGCGCCCTCCACTGCCAGCCCGCTCTGCGCACTCCTCACCTCAGAATTTGACTTCAGCACTGCGCCTCCTCTGAGTGTCCGTATGCGTTTTTCTTTCCTCCTAGTTGTAGGACTTCCACTCAGCCAGCGTTCCTGTGGTTCTGGGTGATGTCCCTTCCGTCTTTTAGTTTCACTTTTGAAGTAGTTGTTCAAGGCAGCAAACTCCGGCGTTAACCTATGCCGCCATCTTGGTTCAGCTAAAACATTTAAATGTTTTAAAATTTACTATGATGATAGAACTTAAAGCAGGTTGGCCGAGTGTCTCATCTGAGTACATTGCTCCTCTGTCACTGCTTCTGCTTCATGGGGAAGGTAACAGTTGATCGTTCACTTACACATTAATTTTTATATATTGCAATCTTGAATGACATTTATTTTAATGTTCAAGTTAGCATAACTCTGAAATTGATTCTCTGGATTATACAAAGTCAGTTCTTCTCCTGTTCTTCCCTTCATCAGATATTCCAAAGGAACTCCAGGACTGTCTCTTCAATCCAAAGGGATTAGCCTCAGTTTCTATACTGGAATGTGCCATCAGTCACCCAAGTATTACATTTCTGTCCACTGTTGCTGCAGTTAATCAGCACTGCTTAGAGTCCCTCCCGAAAGCCAAGGCTGTGTGAGCAGTGTGGAAGAATTCCTGTTAGCCTTTCTAGTCCCTTAGAGCAGTGTCTCATATTATTGGTTCAGAAGAAGTAGCATCAACTACAATTGGTGGAGGACATAGAGAGACTTGACTTTGGGTGGTGAGCACAGGATGCAGGATGCAGATGATGTTTTATTGAGTTAAACATTTAAAACCTGTATGGTTTTATTAACCAATGTCACCCCAATAAATTCAATTTTAAAAAGCATCTTAAAAATATATATATATATATGGGTAGCAGCACCAGCTCCTCGCACTGAACTATAATAAAAGCATGTTGGATGGAAGCTGTATCACACCCTCAACAGGCTGTCGGGGCTAATTTTAACCATATATTCATTTTTTTAAAACCGTTATTGTTGAAAGTATTATGTATGTCTCCTTTTTTCCCCCATTGACCCCTTATAGCCCGTCTCCTACCCCCACACCCCCGCCATAGGCCTTCACCACACTATTGTTTGTGTCCATGGCTTATGCATATATGCATACAAGTTCTTTGCTTGCTCTCTTCCCACCCACCCCCACTGTCCCTCTGAGATTCAAGTCTGTTCCATGCTTCTATGTCTCTGGATCTATTTTGTTTATTAGTTAATTTTGTTCATTAGAGTCCACATATGAGTGAGATCATGTGATATTTGTCTGTCTCTGACTGACTTATTTGGCTTAGCATAATGCTCCCCAGGTTGCTCCATGCTGTCTCAAAGGGTAAGAGATCCTTCTTTTTTACTGCTGCAAAGTATTCCATGGTGTAAATGTACCACACGTTTTTATCCACTCATCTACTGATGGACAATTGGGCTCTTTCTAGATCTTCGCTGTTGTAAATTGTGCTGCTATGAACATAGGAGTGCATATGTTCTTTCTGATTAGTGTTTCAGGTTTCTTTGGGTATATTCCTAGAAGTGGGATAATTAGGTCACATGGCAGTTCCATATGTAATTTTTGAGGAAACTCCATACTGTTTTTTATAGTGGCCACACCAGTCTGCATTCCCACTGGCAGTGCACAAGGGTTCCCTTCTCTCCACATCCATACAGTACTTGTCATTTGTTGATTTGTTAATGGTAGTCATTCTGGTAGGTATGAGGTGATATCCCATTGTCCTTTAAGTGAAAAGGGAGCCCACTGTATGGGAGAACATATATTCTAATGATACAACTGATAAGGGGTTAATTTCCAAAATACTAGCATATAAGGAACTCATACAGCTTAACAAAAGATAAACAACCCAATTACAAAATGGGCAAAGGATGTAAATAGATACTTTTCCAAAGTGCACATATAGAAGGCCAAGAGACCTATGAAAAAATGCTCACAGTCACTAATCATCAGAGAAATACAAATTAAATCTCATTGTTTTTTATGATAGGCAATCTAACAGGTATGAGGCGATATCTTAATGTGGCATTGATTTACATATTCCTGGTGATTAGTGATTGAGCAACTCTTCATGTACCTGTTAGCCATTTATAAGTTTTCTTTGGAAACCTATCTAATCACATTCTCTGTCCATTTTTAAAAATACATATTTTATTGATTTTTTACAGAGAGGAAGGGAGAGGGATAAAGAGAAACATCAATGAGAGAGAAACATTAATCAGCTGTCTCCTGCACGCCGCCTACTGGGGATGTGCCCACAACCAAGGTACATGCCCTTGACCAAAATCAAACTTGGGACCCTTCAGTCCGCAGTCTGATGCCCTATCGATTGAGCCAAACCAGTTAGGGCTCTCTGTCCATTTTTTAATCAGATTGGTGTAAGCATTAACTGAGCCCCATGTGGATAGCAAAGGGAGTCCTTATGGACTAGTTAAGAAATGTTTCTTTGTTTGCTATATTCTTGTGAGTCTTGTGGACATTTGTTTTCAGAGTTTCATGTTTTTCAGGTGGAATTCTTAAGAGTTGGGGTACTATAGGTACCTCCCCCTCCCCCTCCCCCTCCCCTCCCCCTCTCTTCTCCTCCCCCTCCTCTCCCCCTCTCTTCCCCTCCCTCTCCCTCCCCCTCTCCCTCTCTTCCTCCTCCCCTCCCCTCCCCCTCCCCCTCCCCCTCCTCTCCCCCTCCCCCTCCCCTCCCCCTCTCTTCCCTCTCCCTCCCCCTCCCCCTCTCTTCCTTCTCCCCTTCCCTCTCCCTCCCCCTCCCCCTCTCTTTCTCCTCCCCTCCCCCTCCCCTCCCCCTCCCCTCCCTCTCTCTTCCCTCTCCCTCCCCCTCCCCCTCTCTTTCTCCTCTCCTCCCCTCCCCCTCCCCCTCCCTCTCCTCTCCCCCTCCCCCCCTTCTCCCTCTCTCTCTCCCACTTCTTCTCCTTTACTCTCCCTTCCTCTGAGGAGTTGGGGTACTAGATGTTGCATCCAAACCCATTGCTCCTTAGGGAAAAGTTGGGAAGTGCATCCCTTCCCAGTTGTATGTCACTGTGCCAAAAGCAGTGTTTATGGCGAGAGTGTGTGTCTTCCCTACCCATCTTGTTGGGGGTGTTTCCTCACTTACCCACTATAGGAGTTATGCAACTAGCTTCTGGGTATCTTTCAGAGTGAACTGCTCCATGTGCAGCTGTAGAGTTGGTGTGTTTATGGGAGGAGGTGGGTTCAGGGGCCTCCTGTGTTGCCATCTTGGCACACAAAGCCTACTGTTTTATTGTTACCTAATATTGAGATAATAGTGCTCCATTCTAATGGTGAGCTGTCATCCATGTAGCGAAAAACAGTTTGCTAGGACATTCTTATTGTTTAATATGTTCATGAGTTTGATGTATACTTTAATCCTTTACTTATATTTAAGAGACAGTTTTATTATTTCTTTGTTTTTCCTTTTCTTTTTAATATTTTTGATTTTTTTTCTATTTCTGTAAAGTACAATGAGTGTTTTGTGAATCATACTCAAAAACATTTCCTGGAATTATAATACCTTTATCACACAAGCTCCAATGCCCTCTTTTTACGGTACAGCCTTGCTGAGATTGTTGGTGTAGATAAAACAATCCTGAGTTTTCCACATTATGATCTTCTATTCATGGGCCCTTCACTTACCCACAGAAGGGTAAGAAAAACTTAGAACATTGATAATAAATTTGATATGTCACCCAATTTAAAACTTCATATTTCTTCTCTTTTTTTTTTTTTTTTGCACAGAGGAAAATATAAGACGTTTGAGTTAAAGATGACAGAGAGCTTTGAATAATTCACTCTAAATTTTAAATTATTTTATCAAATGAATTGATTTCTTGTGTTATTTTTGTCTCAGGAAGTTAACAAACGGCAAACAAAGACTTTTATTAGGTAACAAGGTTTTAAGCTTTTAAGTTTTATTAACTAAAGAAAATGAAGGTTATGTGTATTCACTGGAGTTTCTTGCATTGTTTAGCTATAGGCTGCCCTGGTTACTCATTTTCAGTATAAACGCCTTTCAGGTTGGATTATGAAAGAGCCCCTTCACGCTCCCCTCATCTACAGCAGTCACCTTTCGAGATCACACTTTTAATTTACAACATGCTGCTTTTTTTAAATCCTTTGCTCCTATAATGATGGTATCATCTATGGACTCATTAAGGTCTCACATAGGTTTATATGTGTTTCTGTGGCATATTTATCTTTCAGAGCAGTTTGAAAACCTGCAGGGGTGTAGAATTGCTACAGATGGACCGTTATGCAAAACTGAGTATATTAAGCCTCCCCAAACTGAAAAAGGAAAATATTCTGGAATATAAAAGAGACATATGTTCCAGCTATAGATGTGGGCTTATAGAGGTCAGATCTGCACACCGATTGTTTTCTATTAGCTGCTTAGAGTTAACTGACCACAAGGATTAATTTATGAGTTTAAGAGGTCTGGAAGAAGATCTATGCTGGTAATTTATTTCATTATAAACCATGTGTTCTCAGAAGAGACCAAAGAGTTTAGAGTCATCCAGTACTTGATGAAATAGGAATATAAGTGAAGGAAAATGAATTATTATAATGGTGGTAGACTGAAAAAAATTAAATGAAAGAGTGGCATATCCAAAGATGTCACTAAACCGGAATCTAGATCTTCCCATTGGAATAAGCTGGACTTTCAAAGTAAATAATGAGCAGGGCAACCTAGGGTCTACCATTCTCTATTTTTAAATGCCCTGTCCAGTTATAACTATCTTTTTTTATTTTAATATAGTATTCATTAAAAAGGGTCTATTCATTTTCAGAAGTTCTAACTTATAGAATGAACTAAATTGGGAACTTTAAAGAGCCAATTTTCATCCATGACTAGTATATAATTTATAGTGAATATGAAGACTTGAGCATATAAACTGCTCAAAAGTAATCTAAATTAGGTGGGGTGGGGAATGCAGTAAGATAAAGAAGATTGGGTTTCTTGGCTCCATACTTGTAGTTTTCAACCTGTAGTTGAATACTAAGCCATCAGAGTAAGCCAGTAATAAAACACTTTTATGTTATCATTGACTACATTTAACAAACATAGAACAGCAATTAAAGAACACAAAATAAGTGTGCAGAGGAGCCTGGAGAGAAGACACTTTCATCTTATAAAAACAGTATTTCCTAATGAGTACATACTTGTCAGTGACTTCTAACTATTGGGTAAATTACTTCTCAAGGGTTAGATAGCACTGTAGTTAAAGTAAGCAAAGAATTTATTGCCTTCAAATTTCCCATCTGTTGCCTAGCTACTGAATCTTGCTGTGTTTCTGATAGTTTACATTCAAGTCTTTTTAAAGTGTAATAATTAGAATCATAACATTTCCTCTTAAAAAAATCTGTCAGATAAAACACAAATTCTGCCACCCAGTTTGATTATTATAATAGAAAATTGTTCTGGCTTTAACATATTAAACATAATTTGATAAATACTGTGAAATCCTAAGAGTAAACATTTTCAGTTTTATGAAATATTGGTAGCAAGATTAAGAATGTAAATAAAAATGAGAATGAATTAAAGTAAAGGCAGATCTACATACATAATTCAGGAGTATCTTGGGAAGATACAGAGGAAATGGAAAAAGTGACTGGATCTGGAAAGAATTGATAGGGTGTGTATGTGGGCGGGGGGGTGGGGTGCATGTGTGTTTAAGAGAGAGGGAGAGAGATTTCTTAGCTTATTTGGCCAGTTTGAATTATTGCTTCCTAATATGGGAATGAGTTTTTTTATGCTCAATAGGTGAATATTCCAGTGTTTCTGTTTCAGTTAGTAAAGCTTTTGACAACAGGAAACAGAATACTTGACCCACAGTGATATATAAGGTTTTATAGTGTAGAACAAAAAGTCTCAAGGCACTTGACCCCAAAACTTGCTTGAATTTTCTTGTTCTTCCTCTTATGGTCACAGTATGGCTGCTGTAGCATCAAACTCCACATCCTCAGATGACCATGTTTCAATTCTGGAAGGAGATGAGGGCATCCTAAGAGGAGAGAGAGAGAGAGAGAGAGAGAGAGAGAGAGAGAAGCATTCTTTATGCATGTCTTATTTCTTTTATCAGGGCCATTATCCTTTTAGAAGCCTTCTTTAAAGGTTTATTTAATGCACCTTCTCTATTTTTATGAAATAAAGTGGCACTTAAAATGGATGTATATACCTATATTGTAAAAATTCAGATTTTAGTTATTTTTCTTTTCTCTTTACTTTTGCATGTTCCACCTTTGGTTTTATTCTTTTTTTAAATATATATTTTATTGATTTTTTTACAGAGAGAAATGGAGAGGGATAGAGAATTAGAAGCATTGATGAGAGAGAAACATCGATCAGCTGCCTCCTGCACACTCCCCACTGGGAATGTGCCCGCAACCAAGGTACATGCCCTTGACCGGAATCGAACCTGGGACCTTTCGGTCCACAAGCCAATGCTTTATCCACTGAGCCAAACCAGTTAGGGCTGGTTTTATTTTTTAGAGTATGTTCTACCAAAAGAAAAAGGTTTGTCAGTGTGTTGTAGTGAAGCCTGTGCATTGAATTGTGAGACGATGTGCCCTCAAAATTTACTTGAAATCCTATGTGAAATTTTATTTATTTATTTATTTTTCAGTTTCAGTTGACATTCAATATTATATTAGTTTCAGATGTACAGCATAGTGGTTAGACATTTATATAACTTATAAGGTGATCACTTTTATAAACTAGTATCCAACCTGCACCATATATATAGTTACGATAATATCTTTTTACTATATTCTCTATGCTATACTTTATAACCCTGGGACTATTCTGTAACTGCCAATTTGTACTTTTTTTACCCTTTTCAGCCATTTTAAATTTAATAATATGAATGATTAGAGTACTAAGCTAACAATGAAATATAGACTTAAGTTGATCTCTTTGCAAGCACTGTTACCACAAGGTACTTTAATAAAAAATATGTTTTATGATCAAAAGCTGTTTTTAAAGCATTTGCTGACCAGTGTTGTGAATAAATTATGGGAGTGATATTTATAATTCACAGTAAATTATGTACACTTAAGATACTTTCTCCGCAATATCATTCATGAGAATATTTCATATTTGTTGTTTTTTTTCTACTCATTTATTATTCACTAGTTTCCTACTCACATTTAAAATTGGGGAATGTCTCTAATGGTCAATAATTTTTATTTGAATTTAGAATATTTTATCTACTCAGAGGCCATGGATTTGCTAACAAAATCTTGACTCTTCTTTTGAAAAATTATTCTTCAATTCTGTTTGAAGTTGGTAACCAGCAAGCCCTCTGCTTTGTGTGCCATTATTGCTTAAATCATGACCTAACTAGCATTCCTATTCTACTTCAGGAAATAGAAAAGTCCCCCAAAGGTCTCAATTTCTATACTGTACACATTTTTTCTTGCCAGTACACACTGTTTTTTGGGTTTTTGTTTTTTTTAAAAGACCTTTATGGTATACATTTTAATATCTAAAATTATGTAAAATATTTTAATTGAAAGCATCTTTCATTTGGCTCATTTTAAATAAGTGCTTTACTTTAATTAATGCAGTGTAAGTTTAATATATTAGAACTGTTGTTTTATAAAAGAGATTGATAGTGCTCAGTTGACTTTAGTATTAGAATGTTAGTAATACTTATTGCCGCAAAACGGCAGGTATCCAGGCTGTCTGACACCACATAATCATTTGCATTGCTCTTGATCAGATAGTAGTAGAAACATAGTCATCCAGCAAAATTTCACCAAAAAAGAACGTTCTATATCTAGAAACCCCAGGAGCTCCCAGTAACCCGAGCTTTCTGAAGAGCAAGTGCAAATGTGAATGAGTGAATCAGGTTCACGCAAGAAGCATGCTTCCATTTCGTAACATGTGAGTGCATGTCTGAAAGCAGGAACATGGTAATATTCCAATCTAGAACAGGAGAGTCTTGTAGATATCTCCAATTTTTATTCCTAACTGAAATGAAAGTCAATTTTTTTGGCAAATTCATTGTTTCATTTTAGACTAAGATGGGGTTCCTTAAATTCATCATGATTCATGCTTTGGACTGGATGCTTCTTAGTTGCAGCAGGGGAACATCCTTACATTTTATGATATTTAGCATACAATTTAGCAACTCTGGCATATTCACTAATTGCTAGTAGCATCCCAAGAGTCCTGATTTTAAAAATGTCTGCAAACATTACCAAATGTCCCCTGGGAGTGGGGTGGGGGATGGGGGACAAAATTGCCCTCAGTTAAGAAACACTGGGCCAATGAATGAATCAAATTATTTGAATTTTATGTTGGTCAATTTAGACATTTGAATGTTATAGAAGCTGTTCTAAGTTTTGGTGCTATGGATATGACAAATACTAGTTTGATTAACATTTGTCTGTCAAGAAAAATTAATTACCACATATTTTATGCAACCTATAAAGATAAATGAAAGCATATTACATAGTTCTTAAACTTTTCTCATTCTATTTTCTAAATAGAACGATTAAAGAAGTATTCTTAGAAGTTTGTTTCTCAGCTATCATTTATCAGTACTAGATAAAACAAGGTCACTAAATGTATAAACCTGATACTTCTAACTATTATATTTATACCTCCTTTTTTCAAACTATCTAGACCACCACCATCTTTAGTACTTTGCACATAGAATTCAAAGTGTTCCCAAACATTTTAAAATTTACTATTCTCTTAGAGATCTGCTTCTTTATCTGCTTTTAGTTTAAAATAGTACCAATGGGGAGTTTATGTTTAGTCAAAGCATGGCTAGATGTTTTGATGGAGAGGGTTTGCTTGGCATGAAATGCTGCTGTTTATTTGTAAACCTCCCTGTGTATGTAATTTGACAGCATTTAGACTCCCCAGTTAATGAGGTTAGCAGCAGCCTGTGTCCCCTGGGCCTAGTCAATTTGATACCATCCTTGTGTAGGTTGTCATAGCTATGCGGACTTTATTTGCTTTACTGGGAATATAAAACTCAGTTTCTTCAAGTTGTAAGGTTTTTTTTTGTTTTTTTTTTTCTTATTCTCCTCTGGTTTCTCAACCCACACAAATAGCAGATTTCTGACTACTTGCTACATCTCTACAAAATAACGTATTGAGTAGGTGGAACTATGAAGAGATATTTCCTTTTAAATGACTTAGATATTTGGATAGACATATTTCTGTCCAAAAGTCACATATGTTCAATGCTATTATCAACTTCTACATAGAAGCATAATTATATAATGGAATGGTGCAGTATATATGTTAACTTGCTGCTCATAGTAATTGCACAAGACCGTATGTCCTCATAGGATGAATCACAAGAGGCAGGAAGGATTAAGCTCTTGCTAATTCTATAACATACACATTTTCAACAGAAACATTTTCACCCATGCTGTTTTTTTAAAAAACATCTTTGTTAATTTTTATTTGTTTGTTTTCTCCAAAGTAGATTTACAGAATTTTACAGAAGCTGTTTGGCTAGTTAACTTAAATGCAAGTTTGAAGTTATCATCGTAAAATGAAATGCTATTTTAGAAACTTCTTTTAATGCTGTGTATTTGACAGTTTTCTCCTATTTTTGAAATACCTCAAAATTTCAGGGGCTTACATTAAAAAACAAATGCACACATTTTTCTCACTCAGATGTGTGAGTGGACTGGAGTGGTTCTGATCAGGCTGTGGAGGCTGTGGTCATGCTCTTCTCAGGATGGATACCAGAAGCGCCAGGGACCAGGCCAAAGCAGGGCTGCTAGCTTTCCACTGGCTATGGCAAGTGATGTGGCCAAGCCCAAACCAATTGGCAGAGAAATAAATCTCAGAAATTTCAGTGATGGACTTTGCAACATCAGTGGTATGGGTATTAAGGAAGAGAGTGAAGATTTGAGAACTACTAGTACCACATAGGGATGAATGGTCAAAGGACACTTTACCAACTCACAAATATCACTCAGCCTCCATCTTTATTAATGACTGACAAAGAATATAAGCAAAACGTAGGTATAGATATAGCGATTCTCTCTGGAATGATCTCCCAACTTGTCAGATGCAACTTCTGAAAGTAGCTTTCTCTACACTGGGCTATATTTCTGTATCAAAGTAAAAGCTAAGCACCCATGTACCCATGGCTTCTTAGATGCTTAGATATCACACACATGGAGTAGAGAGAGAGAGTGTGTATCTGGAAACTTAGATTAGTGATTTTTAGATACCTCATCTTTCTAATATAGATATTAAATACTATAGTTTTTCCTCTAAGCACTGATTTTTCTCTGTCTCTCAAATTTTGATAAGTTGTGTTTTTTTATTTTCCTTTTAGCGCCAAACATAGTTTATCCCCAAAAATGTAAACACACATTTTGAATAATTATAAAGGTAGTGTTTATTTAAATGCATTTCATTTTCAAAATTGAGCTATCAGCTATTAACTGTGTATACATTTTTGGGGGACACCCTGTATTTTTAATTTCTAGTGAGGCTTATTTTTTGATGCACATGTTATTTAGAAGTACAATATTTAATCTCCATATATTTTGGGGTTTTCCAGTTATCTTCCTGTTATTGATTTCTTAATTGTGTTGTAGTCTGAGAGCAAAATTATATGATTTCTATTATTTTATTTTATTTTATTTTATTTTATTAATGTATTTATTGTTGAAAGCATTATAATGGCTCCTTCTTTTCTTTTAAATTTCTTAGTATGTGTTTTTTGGCCCAGAATGTAGTTTATCTTGTTGAGTGTTCCATGTGAACTTAATAAAGTATGTATTCTGCTGTTGGTGGATGAAATAGACTATAGATGTTCTCTAGTAGTTATATTCACTCTTATGATGTAAACACAAATATCACATATCATTTTTTACTCTAACATCTCCTGAAATTGTATTCATTGGTTGAATTCCTTCATTCACATACATCAGAAAGTGCTATTATAGTCTGTCAAAGTCACTCAGGACTAAGAAGATAGATATTTTGTATTACATTTTTTAAAAATAAACCTTAATGTAGTTTCAGAATTAATTCCACATTTTTAAATTCTTGCAAGGAAACAAAAGATAATTTGACTCTATAAAAATATGTGTCTCATTCAGGAAAGTAGACAGTTTAGCCCTGGCTGGTTTGGCTCAATGTATAGAGCGTCAGCCTGTGGACTGAGGGGTCCCAGGTTCAATTCTGGTCAAAGGCACATGCCTGGATTGCTGGTTTGATCCCCGTGTGGGGCATGCAGGAGGCAGCCGATCAATGATTCTCTCTCAGCATTGATGTTTCTCTCTTCCTCGCTCTCTCCCTTCTTCTATGAAACAAAAAATATGTATTAAAAAAAGAAAAGGAAACAGTTTCCATATCAGTGCTACATTTATTTATTTTTATTTGTGTGTGTGTGTGTGTGTGTGTGTGTGTGTGTGTGTGTCCATAAATAATGTTTTATTGGAACACAGCCATGTTCATTCAGGTACATATAGCCAGGGCTGCTTTCTGCTTCATACTTTTTACATCCTATTAAAGAAGCCTTTATTTAACCCAAGAACACAATTTTATTCAATATTGTCTTTTAGAAATTGTGTAGTTTTGGTCATTATATTTATTTCTGTAGTCCATTATTTACAATTCTGTAATATATTGGGGTGGGAGCAGGGTGGAAGGTTCAATGGGGAAAAATGGGACATCTGTAAAACTTTCAACAATAGAGATAAATTTAAAAAATAAAATAAAATAAACTCAGTGCTACATTTTAATAGAGTGGTTGTTTCTGAATTACATTATTTGCATGGAGGTCACCACTGTTTTTAAAATGGCAAATTAAAATTTCATGCATCTATCGATGGGACAGATTCCTGGAAAAGGTTATCCTAATACAGCATTACCAATTAAAGAGATTATTATTCAAAATAAATAGACTCCAAAGTTCTTTTAGTGAGGTGACTAGATTCTGCTGCAAGGCTGTAGTCCGGCAGTGGTGAGTTTCTGGAGTTCTGACACCCCTTCCACTTTGAAATACAAAAGTTTTTATTTGTTATTTTGTTTTTTTTTATGATAGGAGCAATTGAAATAATAGTACTATCAAATTTAATATATGATAAACATTTGTAAATTGGAATTATCATGATCTCATTTTAGCCTTAATTAAAAGAATTTGACACCAAAACGTGTATATGTTTTCACTCAGATTTGATAATACCGTATACCAAGGATTCAATTTCAGTCCTCAATTTGATACACTGTAGACTAGTCCTTAATGGATGTTTCACAGGGGATTATATACAGAAGATACATATCTGATAATAATCAAGTTGTATAATAAAATAGGATTATTTATTCAGGGCAGCAAATCTGTAATTAATTTCTCCTAATTCCATGTGAACAAATATAATTTTCTACCCACTTAGACAGCCTAAACACTAATATATTCAAATGTATAGGGTAATACATAAGAAATGATCCTAACTGATACTTAGGATGTAGCTAATGGTTTGCTGGCAGTTATGAAATTTGCAAATGATAGTGTTTGTTTTATAAAAATGAATTTTCCTGTTTGGGAGCAAATACAATTTTATTTTATATAGTATGCATTTCTGAAACCAAAGAATATCTTTTGATTGCTGTACTAATAGTTTACATCTTTCAAATAGTCTGCTGTTTCCAAGCTTAATGCATACAACCATTTAGTACTTTCATTTTGCAGATGAATACACTGAGACTTGAACTTTTATTTAGAAAGTTGTATGTCTAGGCTGCCTTTATTGCTTTATAAAATTGTTAGAATTAGGTTTTATTCACCAAAGTTAAAATTAGATTTTGTTCACCAAAGCCCATCATCTAGTGTCTTAATACATTTTTGCTTAAATAAAGATGAATTGTCTTTTCTCAGTGCCCAACAATATCAGAAGGTTAAGTAACATAAGTAATATATGTGCATATGTATAATATATGATGTATATTATATCTTTAATATATTAAATATAATTGTATATACAGTATATGACAGTACATTATAACCCTATTATAATATTAAAATAGTATAATATATGCCCTAGCTGTTTTAGCTTGGTGGATACAACATTGGCCTGCAAACTGAATGGTCCTGAGTTTGATTAAGGTCAAGGGCACATGCCTGGTTTCTGGCTCAATCCCCAGTAGGGGGTGTGCAGGAGGCAGCCAGTGAATGATTCTCTCTCACATCACTGATGTTTCTACCTCTCTCTCCCTCACCCTTCCTCTCTGAAATCAATAAATACATACATATATTTTAAAATAGTATAATAAAATTTATCTATATAGTTTTCTTCTTGTATTGTTCCCACCACCACTTACAGAGAAAAAAATCAATCATGACATTTTTCCCTGTCATTCTCCTCTATGCATTTCACTTTTTGCTTTGAAACAATGTAAGATGCCACCATAATGATTTGAGGTTGGAAAATGAAGTAATTTTATAAATTATACTGATAAAATTATAATTTTATAAATATAAGTTTATTTCCTATAAGCCTCACAAGCTCTTTTCCAGGGCTTATACCAGTTAAATTCAAGGGCACTATAGATTGTTACATTTTTCTGTAGACACCCACCCACATTTGTCTCCAAGCCTAGTCTCCCTGACCAATAGGCAAACACAAAGCCTGGATAGAGTAGCTGACACTATACTGGTTTGATCAAGATAGAAGACACCCTTGAGGATGACTAATTAAAGGTTGGGTTTACCCAAAATGCCAGACCTTTTTCGCCTGAACCACAGGTTTTTATTCCTCCCATCCAGAATATAAAAGGAAATGAACTCAACATCATATCTCAGTCATTTTCTACTGTATTCCTAAGTCTTTAGGGTCTCTTTTTTAAATCACATTAGCACACACTTAAAGATATATAATTTTAATGATTTAGCTGTTTGTTTTCAGTGATTATTTTAAACTAGAGGCCCGATACATGAAATTCTACAAGGGGCTTTGCCCTCGCCAGCCATTGCAGCCCCGGCTTCATCCAGAATGTCGTCTTGAGGGTCGTCTGGATGGTCATTCTACTCTTCGGTCTAATTAGCACCTTAGGTCTTTATTACATAGGGTGTTTCTATAATGAATTGATAGAAGAACAATCTTATTCCAATTTATTTTTCTATTTGTCTCTATTGTAGATCTGGCAACTCATTCTGTCCCTTAATCTATAAAAATAAAAGTGAAATATGATAATTAGACCAGGCGGCCAAAGGACCTTCTGGATGAAGCGGGGCTGCGAGGCTGGAGGCAGTGGCTAGGAAGGCCGAGCCCCTTGCATGAATTTTGTGCATTGGGCCGCTAGTTTATAAATAAAATGTTAATCCCCAAACCTAATTTAATGTTTTAAGAATAGTAATTAAATAAAACATAGATTATCATATATTTGTGCTCTTCAATACAAAGTGAAAAACGGGAAGATAGGCAACAAATGCGTTTACGCTTTTTATAAAGATATTTTGATAGCCCTAACCGGTTTGGCTCAGTGGATAGAGTGTTGGCCTGTGGATTCAAGGGTCCCATGTTTGATTCCAGTCAAGGGCATGTACCTTGGTTGTGGGCACATCCCCAGTAGGGAGTGTGCAGGAGGCAGCTGATCGATGTTTCTATCGCATTGATGTTTCTAACTCTCTATCCCTCTGCCTTTCTCTCTATAAAAAATCAATAAAATATGTTAAAAAGATATTTTGATAGAATAATAAATTTTATTTGTATTTTTTACCTAACTAATGAGTAGAGAGAGAACCCAATGAGTTTTAAGAATCATGAGAGAATCTGAACCTCGTTTTAAAGTTATGTAAACCAAAGCTCATGTTTAAAAGATCTCATTTAAATTCTGATTTTTTTTAAAAAAGCTTGTCATTGTGGGTCATTGACACTGGTTTCTTTTCAGTGCAATCACACTGTCTTAGTGAGATGTCTCAGGGGCATATACTTTTTGTACAAGTTTATTTACTCAAAGTGAGAGAATATTTCAAGCTGATAGCTTTAATTATTTTAGCTGATTCCTGTGATTGCTTTCATGGAAGGGCCAAAAGAGGGGACTGTCTGTGTTAATCACTCCTACTCATAACTTATATGTAGCTCTGAGGCATGCCCAGCTTAGAAAACTAGATTTATCTCTTTCAGAACATGCCAGTAAAAGAAGAACATGTAACAAATACAGGATATGAACATTTTAAGAACTATAGCTTGAGATGCAAACAAAAAATTGTCATAGGATTCATAATATTCTTTTCTGTTGTTGTTCTTAATTCTCATCAGGGGATATTTTTCCCATTGCTTTTCAGAGTGAGTGGAAGGAAGGAGGAGGGAAGGGAAAGAGAGAGAGACATTGATGTGAGAGAAACTCATGGACTGGTTGCCTCCAGCAATACCCGCTACCAGGGATTGAGCCTCCATGCAGGCATGTGCCAGGACCAGGAATCAAACAGGCAACCTTACAGTTCACCACCCAGTCATCTGTCCTTCCTAATAAATTAGTTAACATCCTCCCTTCCTGATGCTTATTCTGTTAAGAATTCAAAATCTAAAATAATGGCTAACTTTTACTGAGTCCACACTGTGTTTTAGGCACTGCCTTAAATATATTTAAGTCATTTAGTTCTTATGATAATCCTCAGTGATCTATATTGATCTCATTTCCTTTATAGTGGTGAGAAAATCAAAAACATATGGGTTAAATAACTTTCCTGAAGTCATACAACTGAAAAGCATACAGCTGGAATAAAAATCCAAGCACTCTAGTTCAGAGCATACACACGTACCAGCACACTGGAGTTCAGACACTATTCCATCTTAAACATCTTTGAAATGGTATTTGTTTTCTGTTTCTCTCTCTCTTTATATTATAGATTCCATAGAAAATCAACATGTATTGGTACCAAAATCTATTGCAGAAGAATAACATAATAACTTGACTGCATTTGTTTTGTCTCATTACTATTAAATCTTTTCTCAGTAAACAGGCCATTATTTGAAGAGGATGATAGTAATTGTAATCACTGTTCCTGGGTAAGCATCTGCCTGGAAAGTTTGTACTTAATCATTGGTTCTCTCTGCCTGACACATAAATGACTACTCTTCTGTGCCATTTATAATTCCTAGTACTCTCTAAAATTGTTCCTCTTTAAGTCAACCTAACCAGCCATTCTCTGATTGCTGCACTCTAAGTCAAACTATTCTCAATGAGCTTGTGCAGGAGTCTAGAGATAGTATACATTTTTTGAAATTAGAGTTCCTTTCCTTCTTGAGTTATCTCTTTTGCTGAGTTATTATGGAAGCCATATTTCAGCTCAACCGGAACATAAGAGCAAGGTAGTCTCGAAGAGAAGGAGAGTTCCCACGTTAGGTCTTTCCTCCACATTCCAGGGTACCTTCTCCTTCCTCCTTCATTATCAGAAACGAACTCTTCTTCAAGATCCACCTTTCTTTTGTTTCAACAAATATTTCATAAACACAAATTCTATACCAATAAAAAATGAATAGGAAAATGTTAACTTTTTTAAGGGACATAAACGTTAATACGTTTCATCAGAAAAAAAAAAATCTAACTAGTTCAGGCCAAATTGATCCAACTTATATTAAAATGTGTCCCCTATTTGAACTCAAATGATGTTTGTATATTCAGTCTTATATTTTCTTTTATATAAATTTTTTACTTATATTTGTTTAATATTGTGTGGGATAGACTATTAAGGCAACTATAAGTTTCTAAAGACCTTGTATTACACTATGTTGTATTCCTTTGGGCATGTCCTTAATGGTGGGTTGAATCAATGATTATAGACCTTAATCTCTAAGTGATTACCATCTTTAGTAAACAGCTAACTCAAAGTATACTTCTGTATCCTTCCAGTGAAAGAATAGAATCATGTGACTAAAGGTAATACAAATTATAATAAAGTGTAACTGTATTGTTGGAAAAAGACTTTCACATACATGTTTTTTATTTGAGATCAGTAAAAACTCTGGACAAACAGGGTATAATGACCACTGTTTGCTTCATATGTGTTTGTGGTGGTGAAAGAGATACAAATGGCTTTGAAATCAAATCTCTAAAATTATGGAAAGTATCCTTATGTTATTACTACTGTGGAGAAAATATTTATTTGCATTTGGAGCATCTAAATCTCATTAAAATAATGTCCATGGATATCATGTGTGGAAGAGTTCAAGGTGTAATGACATCAAAGTATATGCTATGAAGTATAAAACATTACAGTGTTTCATGGACAGACATAGGAATGAGAATGTCATCATAAGAAATACTATTTCTATATATGTTGCTTCTTTAATATAAACCCACATGAATCCTAACTTATTTGTCTGCATTGTCTCTAAAACAAGGAAAATTCTCAGTAATCAGAATATTATGTTAAAACTTTTTCCTTTCTCCTTTTTTGGGGGTATGTGGGAAGGAAGAGATGTTAAATTTAGTGCTACATATGTAACCTTATAATATATATATATATATATATATATATATATATATATATATATGACACACTCAAAGAAAATAGTTTTGTTACAACTAGATAAACCTTTACTTGAAAAGGCCATAAACCCTTGCTCAGTGAAAAACTTCAAATGTCAGGGCACTTTAAAACAGGCACATTATAAATAAAATCCATCATACTCTTTTCCTTGTCAGCTTGCAAAAATTTACTGATTCACCATAAGCATCAACCCCAACTTGAAATGTGAAAATAAAAATGTCCTCATAGAGCAGTGATGGCGAACCTTTTGAGCTCGGCGTGTCAGCATTTTGAAAAACCCTAACTTAACTCTGGTGCCGTGTCACATATAGAAATTTCTTGATATTTGCAACCATAGTAAAACAAAGACTTAAATTTTTGATATTTATTTTATATATTTAAATACCATTTAACAAAGAAAAATCAACCAAAAAAATGGGTTCGTGTGTCCCCTCTGACACGCGTGTCATAGGTTCGCCATCACTGTCATAGAGATTCAAAACAGACGCATGTAAGGCCAACCTTAAAGGGATAGAAAACATATTTCTAATTCTAGGCCAATATGTAACTAATTAAGTCAGAGTGTGCCAAATAGAGGAAAGATTCATTAATAATCTAAACAAGGAGAAGAAAGAAAAATGTTGGTATAGTGTATCCTGGGAAACCATCTAGTCTAACCTTCGCCTTTAATACACGAAGAAACTAAAATCCAAAGAGAAAAGGTAATTCGTGCCCAAGGCCCAACCCTGATTCATATCTGAACCAGAAATGAAAGTCAGGACTCCTACCTATACCCTATGTCTCTAGATTATAGAGTCAACACATTTCCCCTTACTTTTTTCCAAAAGCAAGTTTCTAGGCAACAGCAGGAGTAGAGAAGGCTTAGGTTTGTGTGTGTGTGTGTGTGTGTGTGTGTGTGTTTGTGTGTGTGTGTATGTTTTATTTTTATTTTTTTCATGCTGGTGTCCATGTTAGGAACACTGTCATGTCACCTAGTGTTTTGATTTTATATCTTCCCTTAGAAGAAACACTACCTTTGTATGTTTAAGTGAATTGCACACAAAGAGAATTAGTGTCAAAGATTTAAACACAGGTCTTTTCAACAACGTGCACAATGCGCTTAGAAAAAATCTAAGAGAAAGGAATCCATGTGACATAGTGAAAAGCTCTCTTTTGAAATAGTTGCCACAAATTTTATGTCATACTTTTCAGGAATTATCACCTTTCACTGTGTAATTGCTGTTAGCAGTGGCCAAAGTAACTATTAAATAGTGTTTTTTACCTTATGCACACTGTTCCATAGCTCTGTAAATACATCGGCAGTATTTTCCCCCTGGAAATAGACATGCTCCTGATACATTATTAGAGAAATTACAATATGATAACAAACTGCAGATGATAAAAGATTACTTCCACAGAAAATAAATCCAAGTGCATTTTTTCCTAAGTGAAATGTGATTATCCATAAACTGTGATAGTGCTGATCAATTCACAAATGGATAGCTGAGATCTAGCTCCTGCTACCTATTATATGTCTTAATCAGATCAAGATTAAATCACAGATTAGGGATTGAGAAAAATTAGAAGCATTTTACAAGGAACTGGAGTAGACTATACTAAAAAATCAGATGTGTTTTCAAAGTTGCTATAATAAATCACATAAATAGCCATTTTGGTTCATTTAAAAACCAAAATGAATTCTTCTACTTAGCTTAAAATCATCTAAAACATATATAGCATTGAGCGAGTATTTTAATCCAATAAAATGTCAGGTACTTTTAAAATAAATGTTAGCAGACTAAAGAGATGACAGACTGAATTTGATATGTTAGTAATGCAAAAGCATCTATGGAGAATATTGCTTCTAAAATGATGTTCTAATCTATTACATATCATATTATATTAACACCTTTAAGAAATATTTACTGAGGTCTCCCATATGTCAAGAATACCGGAGTTAAAAAGTAATTCTCAACATCTCTGGTTTTGTCTAATTTACATATGCTAGTCCTATTTCAGAGGACTATCGGTATCTCTAAATGGTGTACATGGGGGATGCTAAGCCCTTTTTTATGAAGGACAAATTCTTCTCACTTTGCCCTTCTTACTATTTGTCAACTCCATTTAAGATCCCTCTTCACCAGCAGGAATAGACTGTTTCTGTGAAAAAAGCAAACTGAGTAACATTAAAATAAATGATCATTTCTAGTATAATTAAACCACCACATACCATTTCCACTTTAGGGATTAGAATGCTACTATACTGCTTATTCGGTTATTCATTCAGTCACCACATATTCCTTGAATGCCTGCAATGGACCAGTCTCTTTCCAATGCTTTACTCAGAAAGCATTGAGCAAACAGACAAAGCTCCTCCTCTAAAGGAGCTTATGTTTTAGTGGGAAAGATAGAGTAAAGGTATAGAAACAAATAGATGTGAAAATATCGTCAGATGACGGCAAATGTTAAAGAAAATATAAAGTAGGGTCTGAGTAGCAGGGATGCTATTGAAAGGAGCTGCAAGAACAGAGGCGGAGCGTGAAATAATAGGAGGGAGTATATGGGTAAAAGGCACCCAGGCAAAGGAATAGAGAGCAAAGAGGCTGCAGGGAAAAGCAGGAAGACCAGTGTGGCTAAAATAGAAAGAGCACTGCTGAAAGGATTGGTTTAGGTCAGAGCTGTGGCCGAGTTTATAGAAGGCTTATAGGCCACCATAAGTAAGTTCCCGTGAAGAAGAGTAATGCCTCTATACATAGTGTGTGTGCCTGAATGACATTGCTGTCAGGGAATAAAATATTGGTAACACAAATAAAATTATTCATCATGAAATTCAGAAACAGTGTTCTCTTTCTAATAAAAAATACTTAGCCCTAACCGGTTTGGCTCAGTGGATAGAGCATTGGCCTGCGAACTGAAGGGTCCCAGGTTGGATTCCTGCTAAGGGCATGTATCTTGGTTGCGGGCACATCCCCAGGGGGAGATGTGCAGGAGGCAGCTGATCGATGTTCCTCTCTCATTGATGTTTCTAACTCTCTATCCCTCTCCCATCCTCTCTGTGAAAAATCAATAAAATATATTTAAAAAATACTTAAAATCTGTCTAGATGTAATTAACAAGCTATGATTGAGTTTATCAGGTTCAAGATACTGGGTTTCAAGTAAATATTGGAAGAGACTGTTTAATCCAGAGACGGGCATGATTTAGTAATTACAATGTAAAAGGCACTTATAAAATGTTATAGTAGTAATCTATGAGTGGCTGGATTCTTTTCATCTCTTCTTAAGAGGTAATAAGGTACAAAGAAAGTTATTTCTCTCTGAAAAATGAGAGAAAGCCAAATTAGTTTTTTATGCCATAATTTTCCTGAAAGTAACCAAGGAAACAAAAATCCAAAAAGGGCCCAGCTCCTTCAAGGAGAGACAGGACATTAACAGCCTGGCCATTGACAATATAGGAGACAAGTGGCTGACTTTCCTGAAGGCTAGAAGGAACCACTTCCCATCTTTATGATTTTGCAAGCCCAAATATGAGCTACTGTATTTGTTTGAAGTAACTGGGGCCCCAGACTCAAAGAGAGTTAATATTTGATTGTAAACTATTGCCATGGGCCTCCCTCTGGCATCCAGGACCTGGGCTTCCCTCACAGCCCTGGCTTTGTCTGGAAGGATGTCCAGAAGGACATCTGGTCAAATTAATATAATATACTTTTATTATTATAGATAACAAAAAACTTGTTTAATAAAGAAACTACATATTTAACAGAAAAAATTGTTAAAGCTACAATTTTAAGACACATTGAGGGAGAGTCCTCTCTTAATCCAATTTAAAGGAATTCATTTTATGTATCCATAAAACAAAAATTAAGAAAATTATTTTGAAGTTTTTCATTACTGACAATTATTGGAAAACAAAGTTGATTATATTTTCTCATTGAAGAGCAATGTTGAATGTGAGATTATATTCCTGTACTAGGATTCAGCATTTACATAAATCACTGATATAATCATCAATATTTCATAAATGCAAAAAAACCCCCTAAAACTCAAGTACCCTAAAAGTCTATACTAATTTAAAATACCATTCCCAGTTCTATTAAAAAGGCATAAATACATGGCACCTTTTTATTACAAAAGGCATTTCATATACTATAAGAGCACATTTAGTAAAAAAATATAACAAAGGACATGGAACTATTTACTATATCTAACATTAAGTAATCTTGTCACAGAATTTGGCACAGGACTCTAAAAAGTTATCCAGATATTTAAAAACCTTTGTTTGATATTTTTTCCCTCACTAATTCTACAGGAATTTCTTCACAATATTTTCAAAAGAGGTGATGTAATATATGTCCCCTTTATTGTCTCTTTCCTTTTCAATTTACTGGAATCTAAAATTGTAAGGGCTGCATCAGACAAAAGGCCATTCTGCCTAGTGCTTATTGATCTTGCTGTTATTAGAGAACCTTTTCCGTCATGAGAAGACTATAGAGGGAGCTACCTGGTCACTGGCACAGACTTAAAAAACAATAAAAAAACAACACAAAAAAACAAAAACAAAAAAAAACACTGGAAAGCACCACCTTTGTGTTGAGCTGGCAAAAGGAAAGAGGATAAACTGATTTTGGTTACTTTCAGAGCAGAAAGCACTCTATAAAGTCAATCTGAGATTCTATCATTAAAGGTGCTTTTTCTATAAAGAAATCTGATTCAGCTAGATTAAATAAGTCACACAACTGTTTTCCTTTCACTTCCTCAAGGAGGTTTTCTGGACCTGGTTTCATGTATAAGTGTTTGGCAAATGGTGTTAGGTTATCTGGAGGTTTGAGGAACATCCGTTTATTAACAAGAGCTAATTCAAGAAACACCCAATTAAGGAAAGCTGGTCACACAAATACATAGGGCTGGAAAAAATTACCTAATCCTTCGCACTAACACATCATGATGAATCCCTACCTATCAGTAGCAATGGGAGCCAGAAGCCTTGCTAACCAGGCTGATGCAGCAGCTGAGAGTACTTGCTCCAGTTCTTACTGACTCAGTAGTAGTTTAGGAATTACTGTGGACTAATCCTTGATCTGGCGCCTAGGGAAGGGGTTCTTGAGGCCTCTGGCGCACCCTGTTGCAGTCACTGCCTCCCTTGGATGTTAAGCACTCCACAGATCACGGCTCCTGCTGCAGCCCAGGCTTCTGACTTTGCAAGCGGCTCTGGGTGGCCTGCACCAACAGGCACTGCTGGAACTGCTGCACTAACTTTTGTGTGATCGCTGGCTCTCTGCGCTGGGGTCTCCGCACAATTTAGAAGGATGCCTCTGCTTTCACCTCCAATGCCTGGGCCTTCCTTCTTTGCTCCATTCTCTCTCTCTTTCCCAACATGCTCAGGGCTAACTCACTCATTGCTTCTCCAGTACTGCTTATTCCTGGAGATGCCACCGTGGGCCTTAGCAGCTTTCCAGCTGGGGCGTTCTTTAGCTCCTCCTGTAATGTTTGCATTTCCCTGCCCCATGTCTCCTTTCCCAAATGCTGCTTCAAATTGGATTCCAGCTTTTCCTCCTCCGAGAGCTGTGCTTTAAGCTCTGAAGTTTGTTTCCCATATTTGAAGGCTAATTCTTGTCTCGTTCACAGGATCTCACCACTTTCTTGGGCATAGCTGTTTCCCTGATTTTTATTTTCCTTTCTATATTCCTTCGAGATGTTGCTCAGGTTTTCCAGCATGAATTTAGGGTCAGCCTGGACAAGTAACTTTTCATTGAGTAGCTGCCTGGTTGCCACCTTATCATTTTTGCTGGATGTGAGTTTATTTGCTTCATCACCTCACACCCTTTTCTATTGGCCCCACTGCTGCCTTCCTTGGCTTCTCTGACTCCAAAAATCACTAAAGGAAGATATGATGTAGGGAAACACTAGAGTCTTCAGCAAACCTACTCCCGGGAGGGCAGCCTTTGTCCCACAGGTCACTGAGAGTGACATAGGACAAGGAGGTGGTGTCAGGGACCTGCCCTGCACACAGAGGGCGGCCCCTTGCAGCAAGTATTCCAGATTTCTGGGCTCTGGGCTCAGCAGGAGTCCTCACCATCTGCATGTCTGGGGATCACAGCTCAGCCTGACCTTGACCAAGGCAGCCTTGAGCAGCACCCCGCCAGCTGCCTGCCGGGCCCCTGACAGGCACTTGATCCCGGATGGCACTTCAACCCTCATTGGCATTGCTGTCCTGGATGGTGGTCCCCTGTAGCTCCGGCCCCTGCTCCGTTGGCGCTGACAGTGAATCACAGGGTCTTTTCCCTGCAGCAGGAGCCTGGTTGTCCTGGGAACCTGCACTCTGGAGTCAGCAAACCATCCACACCACGCTGAGCTGGCCCTCCTGCCACAGGCGGCCCAGCCTCCAGCGCAGCCAGCCAGCTCCCCACCATCCTCAGGGGTTGGCACAGGACGACGTTCAGGCACAGTTTGGTCCTCCTCTCTCCAGACAGACTGGATTGGAGCCTGTTGTGCTCTCACAGCCAGGAATGTGGAATGTGGAGTGCAGGCCTTTCCCTAGTGCTGGGGTGACCAGGCAGCAGGGGCGGAGCCTGCTGAGCTCCAGGGGGCCCTTCTGCCCCAGTGTGTCTGCTGATGCTGGGAACATTTGCCGGGAGCCGGTCCATGCTTGCTGTTTCAAGGGACCTGGCATATATGGCATACTGTTCTTAATATGTTTGCTCACCTTCTTGGTACTATGTGTTTTAACCAAGGTCTCTGAGAAAGGTTGTTTCCCCAGGTAGGGATTTTCCCCTGAAGTTAGGGAGGGAATAAAACCTCTTAACTAAGTGCCAGGTGGGTAATTAATCACTTTAACTACGAACAATCATGCTTAAGCTACATAATCTTTACTCCCTGGAATGGAGATAAGAAACGCCCTAACCTTTGAAATAGAGATTGATAGGATTGGAATCAACTGGTATAAATACAGATGTAAGAAGACAGAACGGAGAGAGACAGAAATTGGCACAGAACCTACACAGAACGTTCTCTAGAGACAGAAGAACTTCGCTGGAGAGAACATGGCAAAAGATCCTGGACAGAAACTGGCCTCAGAACCTAGAGACAGAACCTAGCGAGAGAACATGGCAAAAGATCCTGGACTGAACCTGACTACAGAAATTGGCAAGAGAACCTGACTAGAACCTGGTGACTGAACCTGGCTGGAGAACCTAGCGAGAGAACATGGACACATAACCTGGCTGGAGATCCTAACCAGAACTTCGCTGGAGATCCTGAACAGAACTTGGCTGGAGATCCTGGCTAGAGATCCTGGCTAGGCTGCTGATCAACTGAATGCTGTCTTTGTGTCATTCCTTCTTCGCCAACTCCGCCCACACCTTTGGGGACCCCTGGACCTGCTGGGGTTGGACCCCAGCAAACATTTTTCTTGAAACAAAATATATTCTGAAGTTCCTATGGTGGGCTTGCCTGCTGTTATATTCAGCTTCTGCAGTTCGGCCTTGAGGTCCCTGTTCATCTGCGGCTCAAGGGGAGCCTAGGAGATGCCGGATTCAGACTCATCTGGCCTCTCATCATTGGACTGAAACTGAGTAGAGCCTCTTTGGTGAGCGCCCTCCTGGGAAGAGCCAAAGGGTAAAAGTTCGAGTGCTGGGGGAGGGGCAAATAACCCTTTTACCCACATGTGGATCTTGCAAAGATCTATTGCTGCTGGTGAAAGGGTCAAAGCCAATGCCTTTACCAATGCCCTGGCTAGTTTTGCCCGGTGGATAGAGTGTTGGTCTGGGGATTGAAGGGTCCTGGTTCTTTTCCAGTCAAGGGCACTTGCCAGCTGGGTCCCCAGTAGGGGGCATGCAGAAGGCAGCCAATCAATGATTCTCATCATTGATGTTTCAGTCTCTCCCTCTTTCTTCCTCTCTGAAATCAATAAAAAAAAAAAAATTTAAAAAGCCTTTACCAATGGAAGGCAAGTAGGAAACCATGGGTCTTGGGTCAAGGATCTTTCACAAATATCAAGCAGTGACATACTTATTCTGGGAGACAGGAATCTCTCTCCTGACTCATCAGTCACCAAAGATAAAAGGTAGTGTTTGGCAATCACAGAGATGAGGGCAGCAATATTGAGAAAGGCCTACCTTCAAGGCCCAGTTGCACAGGGCCTGCCTGAGACTGAGGCTGGACCAGGACAGCAAAGAGCCTAGTGCCCAGTAACACACAGCAGTTTACCTCAGTGGATGGATCCAAGACACAGAGGGATCATCACTGAGGTGCAGCTAAGGGAGGAAGAGGAACACTGAATAAAACCTTCTGGCAATCCAGGCCCCATTCTCAGCATAAAGTAACATCAACCTGATGCTAGAGGAATTGGAAGCTTGGGGAGCACTGTGCAGAGTGATGATAACAACAACAACAAAAAAAACATATCCAGATCAATTCCTGACTAGACTGAATCATCCACACACCAACAGCCTGACAGAAGGAGTGCACTGATACTATTTACCTCAACATTTGCTGTCCAGCAATCCATCTAAAACTATGAGATACACACAAAAATTTGAGAAAAATAAATCCATTTTCAGAAAGTAATGTGAGCAACAGAAAAAGCCTGAGCTATATTTCCAGATGTTGGAACTATCAAACAGAAAATAAAAACATAATTATAGTTAAATATGTTAGCAGGAAAGATGAATCACATAAATGAATAATGGGTGAAATTTAGCAGAAAGAAGGTAAACTAAAACAGTCATAAATAAAAATTGATAGGACTGAATAGCTATATTAGAAATAAAAAAAAGGTCTAAAATTGATGATCACGTCTTCTGCCCTAGAAAAAGAAGAGCAAACTAAATTCAAATTAAGTAGAAGGAAATTATAAAGATCAGAGTAGACATCTAGGAGGTAGAAAACAAAAAAGCAATTAAGAAAATCAATGCAAACAAAAGCTGTTTCTTGTAGAAAATGAATAAAATTGATAAGCCTCCAGCCAGACTGATCAGGAACAATAAAGAGATGATTCAAATGACCAATATTAGGAATGAGAGAGGCAACACTACTACAAAGTCTACAGACATTAAAAGCATTACAAGGGATTATTATAAACATCTGTATGTCATTAAATCTGGCAACTTAAGTTAAAGGACAAATTGCTGGAAAGATACAAACTACCAAAATTCACTCAATAGGAAATAAATAAGCTGGATATTTTAATATATATGTTCCCCTTGCAGTAGACTTATTTTTAATTTAAATTTTAATTGAATTTATTGGGGTGACATTGGCTAGTAAAACTGTATAGGTTTCAGGTATACAATTCTACAATAATTCATCTGCATATTGTATTGTGTGTTTACCACCCTATCAGGTCTCCTTCCTTCACCATTTATCCCCCCTTAGACTTCTACCTCTCCCCACACCCTGTTTTCTCTGGCAGTCAACATACTGTTGTCTGTATCCATAAGCCTTTCTTTTATTTTTCTTTGCTTAATCCCTTAATCCTTCTTACCCAGTCCCCAACCCCCCTCCCCTGAGAGCTGTCTATTCTCTGGATCCTTGAGTTTGCTCCACTTTCCTTGTTAGTTTATCTTATGCATTAGATTTTACATATCTATTTTTCAAAACAAAATTATAATTAAAATTTTTCTCACAAATGAAACTTTCCTACCAGAAAGTTTTACTGGTGAGTTCTACCAAATATTGTATTTAAGGAAGAAGTAATAAACACTAATTGTACACAAACTCTTTCAGAAAACTTAATAGATATGACTATATTCCACCTTATTTACTGAGGCTAGCATTTTCCTTTCAAGGATGGTTTGACATTCAGAAATCAACCAGTGTAATTATCCATATTAGGAGACAGAAAATAGAAATCCATGTTTTTATCTCAATAGTCACAGGAAAAGCTTTTGACAAAAATCCAACCTCCATTTCTAATTAAAATATACACACACACCACCACCACCACCAACAACAACAACAACAAAACTCTCAGCAAACTAGGAATGAAATGGAACTTCCTCAATTTCATAGACAACCTGGTTAAAAAATTCTTATAGGTCATCTTATTGTAACCTATAAGATTGTCAAATCAATTGTGAAAGATTGAATGTTTTCCCCCTAAAATCAGGAATAAAGGAATTATGGCCACTATTGCCTTGTGTAGTCAACATTCGACTAGTACTAGCCAGTGCAATAAGGCATGAAAAGAACATAAAGGTATACAAACTGAAAAGAAAAAAAGTAAAAGTGACTTATTTGAAGATGATATGAGCCTATGTAGAAAATAGAATCTATCAAAAAGGAAAGTAGTACTAACAAGTGAGCTTAATAATATTTCATAATATAAAATTAATGTGTGATAATCTAACGTATTTCTGTATTTTAGCAATAAAAAATTGGAAATGAGCCCTGCTTCTGGTGTCCATCAGTCAGCTGAGCAGCACTTCCACTGTGGGAGCACACTGACCACCAGGGGACAGCTCCTGCATTGATCTTCTTACCTCCTTGTGGTCAGTGTGCATCATAGCTATCGGGCAAAAGGTCCACAGATTGCTTAGGGTTTTATATATATACTAGAGTTCCAATGCACGAAATTCGTGCAAGGGGTGCTCAGCCCTCACAGCCCCGGCTTCATCCGGAAGTTCATCTGGAAGGTCGTTCTGCTGTTCGGCCATCCATTCTAATTAGCATATTATGCTGTTATTATTATAGAAATAGATAATTGAAAGGTCTAAAGTAAATATCATAAAATCTATATTCCAGCCTTATCTTTACTACTTATTGGAAATGTAAAAAGGGGCCAAAATCTAGTGTTCTGTAAATGAGGATAGGAATTCCTTCAATACAGTCATGCTGCAAAATGCATATAAAACATTTTGTAAATTATAAACCACTATATTAAAACATACTAACATTTAGTCATTATTTTATCATTTTTATCACATCATTGTTGGTAGAGCCACTTTCGGGCTTCATTGTAAGTATTCTAAGTACTTTGCAGGTTCTTCTCAGTAACTGTTTCCATGCTTGATAATTTTTTCTGTATATATTCTTTATATTTGGAGCTGAAACTGTAGAAAAGTAATACCTTAAACCCAAGCCCAAAAGAAAAGAGAAATAATGATATCAAAAGCATTATTATCCTTTTCTCTTTTATATCCAGGAGGCTGGATTTACTGAATCTTGTAGTAAGAAAGAGTTAAGTGACTTCATTTTTATACGGACCTCTGTGTTTAAAAGCAATGATTTTTCAGTTCTCTGCGGCCCAGTCATTGAAATCTGTGCCAAGTTTGAATCCGAAGTCTGTCATTTACTAATGGCATGAATTTGGACAATACATTTAACTTCACTGAGCCAGCTTCCTGACTTGAAAACGAGAATAATAATAGCTTTTTGTAAGTGGGAAAATAAAGTGGCTTATAATAGGTGCTAGGTTAAATGTTTAGTTCACCTCAGGCTTAGGTCACAAATCATAACAAAAGGTTCATGCTGGCTTTTTTAGATGACTGAAAAATAGTTGACAAAATTATTCAGTTCTTTTGATGGCTGGTAATCAACCATTTTAGCCATCCATATTCATTATAAAAGAAAATTAAGTCTTAATGCTTTTCAATTATGATCAAATGAATATTTTTCAGTTTTCTCACCTTCTAAGTAGATAATTATGATTAAATTGGACTTTGTAACACTATCTATATATAAAGACCATCTTTATTTAGAAGAATTTGTCCCAAATGATTATATTTTTGGCAAACAACATTGATAATGTGTCAAATTAATCCTACCTTTCATATCCCACTTCTCAGCTGGTTGCCAAGAATGCTATTTGCAAAGATGGCTAAATGTCTGATAGGCTGAAAATGTTTTGTGTCAGTATATTCTTACAAGTAGAAAAGCAAATGTCAGGTGCTTTTTGGTGAATGGAAAAGGAAAAAAGCAATTGTAAATACTATGCTTGTGACTCATTATTGGATTAAATAGCAAAAAATAAGTTAACTTCAATTCAGCTGTTCAAAAATTTTATAAATCCTCTGCATCTGCCATGGAAGGTTACCTTATGTTCTCAGTTAAAAGAGCTCACTGATTATAAAGGTCAATATTGATTAATGAATTTTTCAAGAAAAGTAATCCATCTTATGAAATACATTGAGCTATTTAAAATATGTCCTCATGTGATAAAAGATAGAAACTGTAAATGTTTTAGAATTTTGGAAATATGGTATGCTGCATTTGAGTTGGAGAAACTTGAAAAAATGGAGTCTTCTTCGTTGATTATTCTGGGGGAACAAGATAAGAATCATTTTGGGTGGTACTATAATTATTAACTCTGTTTCTTCTTTACCTATACCTTATACCTACTAGAAAATTAAGATAACATATGTATCATTTAGCTTAAAAGTATACATTTATACAGAGAACTTCATTTCCATAACTGCTAAGTGACCAAAAAGGGAGACAATTTTGATCATTGCAATTAAAAGGAAGAGGAAAAAAAAAGAGAAAGAAGAGGAAAGTGAGCTTTCAGCAATTAGTGGAGAAGCTAACATCTTTGATAGTGTTAAAATCTCAAAGCAGCTGGAGTCACAAAACAAGCAGCTGTTCAATATGCTCTATATGTTTGGAGGTGCATGCGTACATGCATACATAATATAAGTAAATCACAGGGCTTGAAATGAAAGCGTGAAAGAAATATGTCATTGAGAAGTCCTTGGCTTGAATTCTTATAATTAAAACGTGAAGATGCCCACAAAACACTGTTCTCTTGCAAATTTAGCTTCACACTCTTTTTAATGAAATAAAGTATGCATTGTATGGAACTAAAACTAAATAATGTGGTGTTCTAACAGTCAAGACATGAAATTCTTGTAGCAAATGGTAGGCTGCTTCACTAAGCTTTGTTTCTGTTCTTGCTGTGGCTCTTTGTTTTCTCAAATCTCTCTTCTGCTGTCACTAGCTGTAGTCTCTATTTTATACTAAACTTCATATAGGACCCTATGGAAGGTCAATGTCTAGAGCAAAACAATTAGTATGTTTTCTCCTTAAACCCAAATTTTTTATTGGTAAAATGAGGCAAAGTGGGCATCAAATATTGACTTGGTAGGTTGCCTTGCCGAACCTTTCCTATATACGTCCAGCTGGGGTTGTGTTTTGCGTCAAGGAGTCGCAATCCATTTTCTGCATGTGAGTTCTTCCTTTCTCTTTAGTGGGACTACCTATTTTACCAAACCTGACAAGAGACAGTCTTCAATTGAACTTTCCCCTGTGGACAGCTCTATCTATCTTTTCTTTGCCATAAGGTTACAAATAACATTCCCTTACTATGGTGAAATGGATATTGGACAATGAGTTAGAGACCAGAGAATTATTTATTTATTAGGAAAAGGTGTGCTTTTTGACAGCCAAAATCATTAGCAGGTAGAGCAGTATAAGAGAAATGGTTGTGTATGACCACTCTCCTCCCCTCATCTTTTCCTCTGAGAAACTTAACATAATGATTTTGGTACTTTTTCTTATTGCGTCTCAGAATTTTTCTCAAAATATTGTCCCAGAATGCCAACTTACCAGCAATTGTGGTTGGTTTATGACAGTGGTCAGCAAACTGCGGCTTGCGAGCCACATGCAGTTCTTTGGCCCCTTGAGTGTGGCTCTTCCACAAAATACCACGTGCGGGCGCGCATGTACAGTGCAATTAAAACTTCGTGGCCCATGCTCAGAAGTCGGTATTTTGTGGAAGAGCCACACTCAAGGGGTCAAAGAGCCACATGTGCCTCGTGAGCTGCAGTTTGCTGACCACTGGTATAGAAGATAAAGCTGATTTTGCATCCCTAGACTACATAATCTCTGAATTCCCTTTCAGATGTAACATTATATAGTTCTCTGATTGTAATTTTTAATGGCTCCTATTTTGAGTGTGTAGGCTGACGCTCTATCCACTGAGCCAAACTGGTCAGGGCTATGGCTCCTATTTTGGTTGTATAGGAAAAATGTAGTTGGTTTTGCTAATGTATGTACTGGGATGAATAATATAAAATACTAGATAATCAAAAAATAATACATCTTCTTATATAGTAGTAACTCTTTCTAGTATGTGTGTTGTTTGTGCCCTTATTCACAGAGGTTAACAGGAAGTAACATAATTGATTGAAGGGAATTATAGGTTATACTAGAGGCCTGGTGCATGAATTCGTGCACAGGTGAGGTCCCTCTGGGTGGCCTGCAGGGATCAGGCTGAAACCCACAGTCCAATGCCGCCTGCAGCTCCTACCTGCTGCTCCCACTCATCCTGGCCCCACTGTGCCTGCCTTGGGCTAGTACCTAATCAGTCCCAACAGGGAGAGGTTCATGCTGCTGCAGCAGTGCTCACCAGCCATGAGCCCTCCATCTGGCTCCCTCCCAAGGGGGTGGCCTGCGGGATAGAGCTGAAACTGGCTCTCTGACATCCCCTGAGGGGTCCCAGATTGCGAGAGGGCGCAGGCCAGGCTGAGGGACCCCAATGGTGCACTATCGGGCCGGGGGGGGGGACCGCAGGAGGGCTCCAGGGAATGACCAGCCCATCTCACTCAGTCCTGATCAGCCAGTCCCCAGCAGCAAGCTAACCTGCCGGTCGGAATATCTGCCACCTGGTGGCCAGTGCACATCATAGCGACTGGTTGACCAGTTGACTGTCTGCCCCTTGGTGGTCAGTGCACATCATAGCAACTGGTTGACCAGTTGACTATCTGCCCCCTGGTGGTCAGTGCATGTCATAGTGAGCAGTTGAGCAGCCTTAGTATATCATTAGCATATTACGCTGTGATTGGTTGTTCGGTCAGTCTGCTGTTCGGTCTATTTGCACATTACCTTTTTATTATATAGGCTACTGCATCAAATTTATCTGCTACATGATGATTTACATATGACTCTGGAGTTAATCTTTCTAAATCTGAAGATTAAATAGATAATTTTCATATATTTTTACATGTGACAGAATATAATGTTAAACAGTTTTTTTATCTCAAACTTTTATATGTATAACTTTATAATTTTTGTGGTAGATTTATATTAAATGTTATATTTATATAATCATTATTTATTTATTTTGATTTTTTAGCACATTTTTTTTTTTCAGAGATAGAGAGAAATATAGATCAGTTGCCTCTGGTATGCACCCAACTGTAGTATATGCCCTGACTGGAAATGAAACCCAACCTTTTGGTGCATGGGGCTATGCTCTAACAAACTGAGCCTAACCTATCAGAGTTTAATTACTATTAATTAGTGTAACCTAAAAATAGAATTCAACTGTTTATAGATTAATAATGTTATCTTCTTTTTATTTTAAATGCTAAATGATCCAAGCTTTTAATCAAAATATTTTCTAAAAGTGAATTTCTACTTGCTTATATAATCAGTAAGGGTATTATTTACTATAATAATTAAACAATCTAGTAACCAGTGGTTTCGCTTAAATTCATTGAAAGTAATAACTATAAATTTGTATTGCTTTCTGTGCTTATTTCATGGACATGAGTAGCTACTATGATTTTTAATAAAACTTTAACCTCAATCTGTTATGGTCTAGACTAGGATTCCTCTCTGGTGCTATTTTTCACATTTATTTAAAATCATATAACCTCTCTTATCCTTGAAAATTATATCCCTAATAATTTTTAATTTATTTTTTATATATTAGTTTTCTTACCATTAATCATAATTAATTTGTTTGATTGTTTATATGCATGCCATTAAGATAGTACTTCTAAACTTAGACTTTGTCAGCTTTCATTAACTGACCAATTAATTACATGTAGGTACTTATCATTTCAGTCTTCCTTTGAATTTTCAAGAACTGTGTAAAACAATTTATATTAAAGTCTGAATGTTTAGAATGTATGAATTAGAATGCCTAAAATCTAGAATAAAGACAGAGCCAATTATAATAAGTAATCTTCTAAATGGAATTTATTTTGTCTTGATTCTTTCTGAATTACTTTGTATTTATTTACTTTTTTATTTTTTCCTTTGTAATGTTTTTACTTTAAAGATTGGCATTCTGAGATATCACTTCTTATCTCTTTTTTTCCCATGTATGTTTTGTCTTTACATTTACTTATAATTTATATTTGTTTTAGTTTTATATATGTTTTGAAGTTAGCATATATTCATATATAGAATGGTTAAAATGAAATTAAATCAGAGAGCATAAATCATATAGTAGAAATAAGAAATTATTCAGCTGGAAACCAGAATGATATTGTTGCTGAAATTTAGTATTTGATGTGACTATGTGTTTTCTAATTTGTTAAGAAAAAGAACAAAAGCATTGTCAATTCTCCAGTTTAGTAAAAGAGACAAAGTGTTATCAAAGTTTTAAATCCCACTGGCTCTGTTTTCTATGGCCAGAAATCATTACTCAAACCCTTCAACACCCCACTCCACTTCATTCATTCACCAGTTTACATATTATCTCCTTTTTGAAAACATTATATTATGTATTCAGTAAGGCATTACCTTTTCTCTAATATACATTAATAATTATAAAAGCATAGAATGCCCATCATCTGAGAGGCAGATAACAGTCACTGAACTATAGCTAACCCTGGCAATAATCCTGCAAGATTTATGCTATTTCATTCACTTTATGGATGATGCAACTGGGACCAAGAGAACCTAAGTAATTTGCACAGGCTAAATAACTAAAGGGCAGAATTTTTAAACTGTACTTCAATAGCATTTTGTAATTTGAGGATCTCCTCAGTTAGAATGTTCCTTTAAAAAAATTTTACATAGTTGTGTAATAGCTCATAAGCTTACTTCACTGCTTCTCAAAAAAAGAGAAAATATATGAAACTCATTGACAGTCCAATATTACTATGCTTTTTTGCAGCCTGTGAACTTATGAATCAAGGCATCTTGGCTCTGGTCAGCTCCATTGGCTGCACATCAGCAGGATCCCTCCAGTCTTTGGCAGATGCTATGCATATCCCCCACCTCTTCATCCAGCGAGCAACAGCTGGGACACCAAGGAGTGGCTGTGGACTCACCCGGAGCAACAGGAATGATGACTACACACTCTCTGTTCGCCCACCTGTCTACTTAAATGAGGTTATCCTGAGAGTGATCACAGAATATGCCTGGCAGAAATTCATCATATTCTATGACAGTGAATATGGTAAGTGTTTGAGATTTGTGTGATTTTTGTAAGTGATATTTTCATGGCAAGCAACTTTATTAAATCTTGAAAAATTTTAAGGAGCTTACTTATTATCATTTGTGGTTTTTTTGTCCTGTCAGATTCTTCTAATAAATCTAGCAGCAACAACAAAAATTTTAAGGAAAAGTTTAATCAATTCTATTAAATCCCTTTGAAGTCAAATGCTGTATAATAAAAGCCTAATATGCAAATTGTCCCCTCAACTGGGAGTTTGACCAGGGGGCGGGGCTAGCCAGCCAACCACGCATGGTCCCTCCCTCTTGCTGGCCCTGCCCCAGCCAGCAGTGGCCACAAGCAGCTAAGGGAAGGGAGGCCCCAGCTGGCAGCCGGCAGCCACTAGGGACCCTACCTATGCACAAATTTTGTGCACTGAGCCTCTAGTTTTAATATAAATTCCTATACCAAATGCTTTCAATACATATTGCCAAAAGAAATCTAACTCGAATGCATCTTCATTTTTCAAGTAATTGGAAGTCATAAAGACAACACTATATTTTCCCCTTTCAAAAACATTTATATCTCTATCCTATATAATCCTATATAATAAAGAGGTAATATACAAATTAACCCTCATGCCCTCACAAAATGGCTACCTATGATGAGGCCAGCAGTGGGTTAGTGAGGAACGACCAAACAACTGAATAAGCAGTCTGTGTGGGGCGACTAGGTCAGCAGGGGGTTAGTGAGGATGACCAAACAACTGAACAGCAGGCTGTGTGGGGTGACCAGGCCGGCGGGGGGGCCATGAGGGGTGACCAGGCTGGTGGTGGGGGGCAGTTGGGGGGAACAGGCCGGCAGCAGGGGCAGTTAGGGATGACCAGGCAGGCAGGCAGGTGAGTGATTAGGAGCCAGCGGCCCAGGATTGTGAGAGGGATGTCCGACTGCCAGTTTAGGCTTGATCCCTGGGACATCCCCCAATGGGTCCCGGATTGGAGAGGGTGCAGGCTGGGCTGATGAGACCCCTTCCTCCCCTTGCCCCACAAAAATTTCGTGCACTGGGCCTCTAGTTTAATAATAAAAGACCATTTTGGACAGATCTTGGAACACTGAAAAAATGCTTATTTCTATTTATTGGTTCCAAGAATCTGACATATCATGCTTACCCCCTTATGAAGACTTCAATAACTACTTAGTACTTAACTCTTTGGAGGCCACTAAAATTATGTTACTGAAAGTTAGCATGGCATATTGTCTACAATATGAAGTCTCACAAAATATTGAGTAGCATGAGACTCTTTATTTAACTTTCCAAGTGAAACACAAAGCATTTTTCGCAAATTTACCATAATTGGCAAAGATGCTTTGTCTAGGAATTTTTTACTTGCATTTAATTAAGCAAAAATGATATTGTTTTTGATTATTTTATTTTTCTGAAGTAATCTACTTGTTTTCTAACTGATCCCAGAGATAGTTTCTCTCTTTTTTTTTCTCATTGGGGGAATAAAGATAGATATAATCAAATGAGAGAGATAAACAGAGATTGGTAAGGAATATATATTTTGAAATATGTGTTTCCTCAGATATTTGCCTTAAGAGGGAATCTCAGAACAATTTTTACATCCACTATGGATGTGTCTAGTTTTTACAGTTGTATAAAACAAACAAACAACAAAAACAGCAAGATAATTTTACCTCCCGCAGTGCAACTTATTTTCCTTAGCAAATAAATAAACATTTTAAAAATAATGGTTTTCTTGTCTTAACCTACTCAGCATTGTCAACAATATTGGAAAACAGATATACAAGACTCAGCCAGAAAGAGGCATCAATAGAACAGAGCATAAAAAGGTTGGCAGAAATCTGGGGAGCAACAAATAAGAGATCCTGTGGACTTCCAGCGACCAAAGCAAGTGGTAGTTACATTTAGCCCTAAATATTCAAAGGTTGCCTGGGGTTTTGGCAGCCAGAGCCGCATTAAACTTGATGGGTAGATTTCAGCCAAAAGTCTGTGGCACTCTCCGGAAGCACCTCCTTTGTGTCCAGCATGGAAATTGTCCTTTTTGTTGCTTAATTCTAGTTATTTAGGGGTCACCAAAGAAAGACCAAGAGACCGAAATGAATAAAATAAACAAAAAGAAAATTAAAAATAATTGATTCATCAGTAAAAACAAGGATTGAACACACATTCAAGATTCATGGATAGGATTATTTACTGAACATAGTAAATTCTACTAAAGGAACCAGTAGGCTGAGTATGGGTCTGTCAGTTTTCTCCAATCAGATTATGTATGATTTTTATAACCATAAATAGCATTCTTATGACCTCTGCTGAAACATAATTTGAAATAACAAATTTAAACCCTAAATCTTTCTTTAAGGTGAGAAAAGACTTTTTAGTTAGTCCCATCAAAATAGTCCTGTAAGATACGGAACAGAAAGGTGATTTTTGGATAAAGGCATTTTCATAACATTGAAATGAGGATTTTACTCCTTAATATAACTGTCCATGCAGAAATCCTTTGTCATCTTGTTTCTAAGTCCTACATGGGCTACATTAGGAAATTAAAATAATACATTTTTATTATTAATGAGGCAAATATTTTTGCAAATGTACTCTAAATTTGTAGTCACATAGAATCATTTACATGCATTTGAAATTCCTCATTTTCTTTCCCTCTGTTTTCCTTTTAGCAAATAAGATGCTATAAGCTCTGTGTATGACTGGGTCCCCTTAATGCCCATGGATGACACTCCTCTGTCCTTTGGGGGAGTGAGGAGTATCACTGATAGAAGCAGAGTTTTAGGAATAATAATTTTAAAAAAGCATTTTTCTTTAATTTGATGAAAAACTTGCTTCTGACTTATTATTTAATTTAATAATTTATTAAAATTACATTGCTTGTATCCTTAAAATTGTCTCCAGTAATACTCTTGTTAGTGAAAGAAAATTTCCCTTTGATACTTATAATAAATCTTGCTAGTAAAGAACTGGGCAAGAGTCCAAAATAAACATCAATCTATCCAAATACCTTGTACATTGAAGAGGGTTATGTTTATTTACATATCCATTCATCAGTGCCCTCATTTTAAGTTCAAACATTGGATTTGCACTTGACTTTTATCTTGGTTATTAGGAATTGCTTTCATTAATGAATGGATTAAGCATCTTCTATGGATGGAATCAGGCAGCCTGCTGGAGCCAAATGTTATTGAAGATATATTTTGCTTAGAGAAATATACTTTAAAAAAATGATTAAGCTTCTATATCCAGTTAATTAGAGAAACACTTTTTCAAAAACAGTTAATTATGATTAAGGGCACAGTATAAAAGTCTACTTTAAATTTCCTAACAAAGAAGAATCAAGTCTTTGATTCGAAGTAAATGCATGAAAAGAGAATAGAAATGTGGACACTTTATTTGAATGGATTGATTCAAAACATTTTCTAAAAGGCTTGGAAAGAGTTTAGCAAGTGTTGAGCTTTTAAAAATGTGTCATTCGGCAAATGTTCATTGCTCATTTGCTTAGAGCAATGTAAAATGTGAGATAAAAAAGTTTTACAGAATGTAGTCTTAGCCTTTAAGAAGCTTACAATTAAAAAAAAATAAGAGGTAAAATATTTATATGACTCTCTTAATAGAGAAAGTAACGTAAGTATTATGAATGATGCAAACTAAATCCTAGTGGTGAGTGATAAAAGAAGTGCCTAACTTCAGCAGCAATAATCAAAGGCTGTATGGGTGGACTTTGACTTGATTGTTGCCTCTCAAAATCCTACAAGCTTTCACAAAGTATAGCTGATCCAATAGAAAGTCTTGCAACAATAAAAATATTAAAAATAATATCTCTATATATTTTATTTGCCAGGAATTAGAATAAGTATTTTATATTATGTAATTTACTCTCTTTTATATTTACTACCTAAATACCAAGAGCAATTTCCCATTTTCATCATAATGTGCTTTTCAGATATTCTACCTTTCTAAATTTCTGTATCCTTATCTATTCTCATTTTTCAGTATCAGTATATGAACTGACAAATTTACTCATTGCCACATGCACTTAGAGCCTTTGAGAGGCAAGACCTGTACAATGTTTAGCAAAATAAAAGCACTTATACCTTGCTGTGTTTCCTTATAATTTCTGCAAGTTAAAAATTTTATGCTAACTCTTTATTCTATTACTCATTATATTGCCCTACCTTTTTAATTCCGCATCATTCTTAATTTGCTTAGCTTTTAACCAGATCTCTGAGAGGAAGTTTGGTCAAGTAGGGGGAATAAGATACTCAGGAAGAGTTATTAAAAGCAATTGGCAGTAATCTTGGCAGGCTCACTGCCAGAGATGTCTATGCAAGTAATTAATTGAATATACCAGTGAATGGCTAGATTTCAGAATCAGGGAACTAACAATATACAGAAACCAGAAACTTATAGGAGTAGGTGGTCCTTAAAATAGAATCAAAGCAGATAGATTGCGTTAGTGGGAGGATTCTGTTCTGAAAGTATTGATAAGACAAAAGTTGAATTTCAGGCCTGGGAGAACTGAATAGAACTGATTTACTAGAGTGATATAAGCAGTAAGGTTAAGTACTCTTTATCAAATGAGCTATTTGGGTTCTTTCGTTTCCTTTGCCTGAAACAATATTGATCCCAGCCTGATATTGGCATGGGCATATTGGTAGGTGCATTTTAATGGATCTAGTTATGGAGACTGGAAGGATAATATGGATAATAATAATAATGGATCTAAGGAGCTTGTTATGGTAATGACATAGAGACATGAACTTGAAACTAGTGAGATACCCACTTACATACCTTCATCTCTACTTCAGTTCAACTATTGGCTTTATTCTTAGGCAAGACAGATGACACTGGTTACTCCCAGCATATCCTTACAGGCTATTATACTAAACAATGACCCTTCCCCTTCTTTGTCTGTTTATCAAATATAATTTATATGGAAATATATCCATATATCAAGTCTCAGGCCCTGTTTGGGTCCTATGCTAATCCCTGAACCAAATAATTTGGTCGAAGCATGGCATGCTCTCAGTCACAGCTGAAACGCATGATGGTTCCTTGAGTGAAAGGTAGGCATATAAGGACACATGGGCTTCCCTTACCAATTTGAAGGAAATTTTACTTGGAAGAAAAAATTATTTAACTCAAATTATGAAAAATTAAATTAAAGATTAAATTTAAATGTATTAATTAAGTTAATTTATTTTATATTTTAATTTAATATCAAATTTAATTATATTAAATGTTTAATGTTAAATATTTACAATTATAAACATATGTCTTTATAATTTAACCTTTACCGTTGCTTTTGAAACATAAACTTTTTAAGTTAATTTTGAACTTGTTTATGTGTGTTTGGTCAGCTTAAACTTATTTTATGTACTTAGCCTTTTGACATTTTCCTTACAGGTTTAGTATAGTATTTTCTCTTTTACAACAAGATTTTTGGTCATATGTAAATCTCTACTCTAATTTGTTAAACTCTGAATTTCTGAAAATCAAAGACCTAAAGGTAAATAAAATAAAGTAGTGTGGCATGGGAATTACTACTGGAGTATAGTAAATAACTACTATATACATATGTAGATAATCAAGTTTCTTCCTTTGTTTGTGTGCATAGGTAAATATATTGGCTGAACACAGTACTTTGGCACCCATACACATAAACACAAAAGAAGAAACTCAACTTTATGTAGTACTAAATGGATTACTTATTGTCTCCCCTGCATCTAAAAACACTGATGTAGTAATAGTATATTAAGGGTCAATACATAGTTGAGTGATTTGATGTACCTAAACACTATCCTTAAGGATTCAGTATGTCACCCTTTGCTTATAATTAAATTGCCATACAATGGGCCCCTTTGAAATGAATACTGAACGATTATCTTCATGATTACATTCCTTGGAAACACAAAATATATCTCATACATTTTGATGTAGGTTTAATGAAGGCCCATGAACTGGACACATTTCTCTTAATTGATTGAAAATATTTACAATTGCCCTGAAGATATTTTCAACTATCTAATGTCTTTATTATTAACTGTCTCTCTAGACCAGTGGTTCTCAACCTTGGCTGCACATTAGAATCACCTGGGAATCTTTTTTAAATCCTGATTTCTGGGCCTCCTCCTCCAGAAATTCTGTTTCTTTGTTACTAATGTTGTGGCCCCACCCCATAACAAAGAAACAGAATTTCCGGAGGATGAGGCCCAGAAATCAGGCTTTTAAAAAGATTCCCAGGTGATTCTAATGTGCAGCCAAGATTGAGAACCACTGCTCTAGACAATGTTAAAGTGGTTTATTACTCATTTGGCCACATTCCAACTTTCAGTTCTCTCATTTACTTCCATGTGCATCCATAATCATATAATTTATCCAAGCATCTTACTGAACTATTTCCTTTGCATGAGTGCATATTATGTCAAGCAGGTAAAAATGATATATTTGGATTTGTTCATCAGTAAAATGTCCTTTAAAAATATTGATCAGCCCTAGCCAGTTTGGCTCAGTGGATAGAGCATTGGCCTGCGGACTGAAGGGTCCCAGGTTCAATTCTGGCCAAGGGCACATGCCCGGGTTGTGGTTCAATCCTCAGTAGGGGGTGTGCAGGAGGCAGCCAATCAATGATTCTCTCATCATTGATGTTTCTATCTCTCTCTTCCTCTCCCTTCCTCTCTGAAATCACTAAAGAAATATACATTTAATATATATATATATATATTGATCAGCATTATTGTAAAGATAATGCATATATTGAAACACTATGATCTAATGTGAAAGCCAAAAATTCTTACCAAATAGAAAATCTCAGTAATAGACTTTTATTGCTGACCTGTGTCACCTCAAAATCTAATGTTATATTTTACTAGAGGCCCAATGAATGAAAATTCGTGCAAGAGTAGGCCTTCCTTTCTCCAGCTGCCGGCACCAGCTTCCCTCAGGCACCTGGGACCCGGGCTTCCCTCCTCCAGCCACCGGCAAGCACCCAGGACCTGGGCGATTTCCCTACTCTGGCCACCTGCAGGCAACTGGGGCCCAGGCTGGCTTCCCTTGGGCCATCCACAGGCACCCAGACCCGGGCTGGGTTCCCTCTTTCCTCAGATTCATCAGGAAGGAGGTCCGGAATGACCTCTGGAAGATGTCTGGTCTAATTAGCATATTACCTTTTTATTATTATAGATTATTGTTATTTTCTAAATACACTACAAATGGCAAGGAAATACTCAATAAAGTCTCAAGTTCCTTTTCAAGTAAGGGTTCTTCTAAACAATTTTTTAAATCAATGGTTGAAAACCTTATTTTCTCAGGAAAGAAGACATTTACAGAGTATGCTTTCCTATTCATATGCTGGGAAAATTTATTCTGCTCAATGATGTATTTTATGTACCCAGCAGTATGACATATTCCTTTTTATCTCAAAGAAAAGTCACAAGATTTTAAATATTAATTTTAAAACTCTGCCTTCTGTCATAATTTCAGAAACACCAAGATTGGCTGAATACAGTACTAAGGTCTTTTGCTGCAAATGAGGTCTTCAAGGCATTAAGTGATCAAAATGATTAAATGTACCTAATCTACTCAAATGAGGAAAAGAGATGAGTAGATGGGAAAAAATCAAACTTACAAATAATTAATGATGAATCTCTTTTTCTACCAAATTTAATATCTTAAAGGTGATATTTGAATATAATGATGAGACTGAGAATTACTCTTTGAATGCCATTAAATTTAGTTAAATTGCCACTACAGTTTGGAGAATGTAGTATTGTAAGATTCTGCTATCTGCAGTAGGGTCTGTGTTATCAACAGGGGGTATAGATAGCAAGCTCACTGAGGTCAGGGATTGTGTTTGTCTTGGTCAACATTCTCTTCCAAGTACCTCTCACAGTGCTTGGCACATCATAAGCAGAGACTGGATTCCAAAAGGGATCTATTTGGATGCTGACTATTGGCTTGCAATGAATGAATAATATTTCTGGTTCTGAGCTCAGTTCTGAAATGTGTTTATACATTACATTCCAATATGTGCTGCAACTCGTCCATTTTTCATATAAAGATTTAATTTAATCTTATATTAGTGATCATAATTGTCATTATTTTATACAATTTAATAAAGAAAATTATTGAGCTTTAATCAGCCACTGCCTCTTGGAGAGTTGTCATGGAAGTGGTCTAAAAAGGTTAGTTAATATGTCAGAGATATTGATGATTGTGAAAATATAAAGGTGTAAGAATGTTACCTAGACCAACTTTTAGTCTTTATCAAGATTCTTTTCTGTTTTCTGTATTTTATATAGAAAAAGATAGTAAAAGAAAATTAAGGGAAAATTGGACTTTTGACAGGGTTAATAAAGTCTTGATAATGAAAATATACATTGCTTAGAAATTTGCAGTTTACAAACTGCTTTGATATATTGCACATCTTATTTTCTTTCATCAGAACAACCCCGGTAATTAAGCTGAATAATTTTCCTTTGGCACTGATAAGGTGTGATTAGTTGCTACTATCCTATGCTTTCATTCCTTTGTTCCATTTCTTTTATTGACATTAATCACATTAAAACATAATTACCGCCCCACCCGGTTTTGCTCAGTGGATAGAGGTCGCGGCCTGCGGACTCAAGGGTCCCAGGTTCGATTCTGGTCAAGGGCATGTACTTTGGCTGCGGTCACATACCCAGTAGGGAGTGTGCAGGAGGCAGCTGATCGATGTTTCTCTCTCATCGATGTTTCTAGCTCTCTCTCTCCCTTCCTCACTGTAAAAAAATCAATAAAATATATTTTTTAAATAAACAAAACAAAACAAAACAAAAAAACCCCACATAATTACCTTTTTCAGTTATCATCCCCTCCATAGAGTAGACTAAATAGTAACTGAAAACAAAAGTTATTGGGAAAGGTATTTATATATTTATGTTTCTTAATGTTTTTATAAAAATGTTTCCTATTTAATTTTTTACTAGATAATCCTGTATTTATTTTCCTTTTTTTCTAATTAAATTGGGGTAACATTGTTTACTAATATTATATGTTTCAGTTCTATAGCCCCATCTTCAAAGCCAGCAACATTGTCTCTCTCTGAAATTTCCCCAAAGTCAACTAATTCTTCAGTAGTCAGATCTCCTTAGACTCTCCTCTTCTGCTTCCTTCTTCCAATTTTAAAGACCCTGTGATTACACTAGACCCGTGGTCAGCAAACCGCGCTGGCGAGCCACATGTGGCTCTTTGCCCCCTTGAGTGTGGCTCTTCCACAAAATACCACGTGTGGGCACGCACATACAGTGCGACTGGAACTTCGTGGCCCATGCGCAGAAGTCAGTATTTTGTAGAAGAGTCGGTATTTTGTGGAAGAGCCACACTCAAGGGGCTAAAGAGCTGCATGTGGCTCCTGAGCCGTGATTTGCCAACCACTGCACTAGTCCCATCCAAATAATACAAACTCTCACCCCTTTTAAGCTCACATGAGAAAGAACTTTAACGTGATCTGAAACATTAATTCCATTTTGCTAGGTAACCTAGCTTACTCTCAGATTCCAGGGATCAAGACTTGGGCATCTTTGACAGGTCATTATTCTGGTACCACAGTTCCTTTATAGTGCAAAGAAAAAAAGTCTTCTTGGTTTTTCCCCTAGTTTTATTTTTAATAACTTAGTTAATGAACCTTGTTTCCACTACTTGCTATACAATTATCTGGTCAATATAATTAGTAATGGCTGGGAACTACTGAACTGAAACTACTATTTAATTTTCTGCTATCAATAAACAGCACTTAGTCACACCCACAGGCCTGGAAGCTCTTTGAGGTCAGGCACCATGTATTGTCTTTTTTTATTTCTGTAACCTTTATTTTCATTACCTGCTAACTAATAGGCATACAGATAATGTAGTTAAATAATTGCAATGGTTGATTATGTTCATGAATTAACAAAACCAAAGGCCCATGCTCTTTTAATGATGATTTTCCACAGAGCAGCTAATAGGTTCAGATTCTTCTCACATCAGACGTATCAGTTGACACATATCATGGGTGTTTGATGTTTTTCTCAAGGAAGTAAAGCTATTATTATTTAACTCCTGCATTCCAAGAGTCTAAAACATTATGCTTGCTATTTTGGGTAGCTAGCCATCATTCAATTTCAGGCAATTCTCTCCTAATGGACGGGGGAGGTTACTTTTAACAAGTAGTTATGTACTGTTATTAATAACTGGAGGCCCAGTGCATGAAAATTTGTGCACTCTGGGGGATGGGGAGGTCTCTCAGCCTGGCCTGTGTCCTCTAGCAGGGGGATTGGGCCTAAGCTGGCAGTGAGATATCCCTCTGGGAGCCCTCAGGGGATGGCCGACAAAGGGAGATGGCTTCCTAGGGAGAGTGGGCCTAAGCTGTTAGTTGAACATCCTTAGCGCTGCTGCAGAGGTGGGAGAGGTTCCCGCCACCGCTGCTGCACTAGCCAGCCATGAGCTGGCTTCTGGCTAAGCGGAGCTCCCCCTGTGGAAACGCACTGACCACCAAGGGGGGGAGGTCGGGCAGCTCCTGCACTGAGTGTCTGCCCCCTGGTGGTCAGTGTACATCATAGCAACCACTTGTTCTGTTGTTAGGGTCAATTTTCATATTACCCTTTTATTATATAGGACTAGAGGCCCGGTGCACAAAAATTTGTCCACTCGGGGGGAAGGGGGTCCCACAGCCTGGCCTGTGCCCTCTCGCAGTCTGGGACCCCTCGGGAGATAACACCCTGCTGGCTGAGGCCTGTTACCAGATGGCAGAGGGCAGGCCCAATCCCTAGGTGCAGCCCCTGGTCGGGCTCAGGGTAGGGCCGATTGGGGGGTTGGGGCACCGCCCCCTGTCACACTCAAGTCAGGGTCTATGGGGAGGTTGCGGCGCCACCCCCAGTCACGCACAGAGCAGGGCCAATCCAGGGATTGGGGCGCTGCCCCCTGTCATGCACGGAGCAGGGCCCATCAGGGGGGTTGGGGCTCCTTACCCTGTCACGCACAGAGCAAGGCCCATCAGGGGGTTGAGGAGCTCCACCCTGTCACTCACAGAGTAGGGCCGATAGGGGAGTTGGGGCACCGCCCCTTGTCACACACAGAACAGGGGCGATCAGGGGGTTGGGGCGCCACCCTCTATCACCCACAGAGCAGGGCTGATCAGGAGGTTGGGGCGCCTTAAGCAGGGTGGATAGGGAGGTTGTGGCCCCACCTCCTGTCACACACATTACCGCAGGGAGATCAAGGGGTTTGGGCGCTGCCCCCTGTCACGCTGATCCCGGTGCTGGGAGGCCTGGCGGCTCCGCTGATCCCAGTGCTGGGAGGCATATTACCCTTTTACTATATAGGATAGAGGCCTGGTGCATGGGTGGGGCTGGCTGGTTTGCCCTGAAGGGTTCCTGGATCAGGGTGGGGGTCCCCACTGGGGTGCCTGGCCAGCCTGGGTGAGGGGATGATGGCTGTTTGCAGCTGGTCACACACCCTTCAGTGTGGGGGTCCCCACTGGGGTGCCTGGCCAGTCTGGGTGAGGGGCTGAGGGCTGAAGCTCCCAACTGCTCCTTTTTTTCTTTTTTTTTTATTCTGGGCCAGCTTTATCTCTGGCTCCAGCTCTGAGGCCTCTGCTGCTGAAAGCAGATATCTGGTTTGATTGGGTTCTATAATCGAAACAATTTATAACTCCAGCTCTGAGATCCCGGCTCACTGAAAGCAGGTTTCTGGGTTTTTGTTTAGCTTCTATATTTGTTACAATGTTTCAAACTGCAGGCTCAGAGGCCAGCAAGGCAGGTGGGGAATATTGGTTTCCTCCGTCACTGAAGCAAGCAAGCCTCATGTTAGTTTCAAGCTGCCTGGCTGCTGGCCGCCATCTTGGCTGGCAGTTAATTTGCATATCGCCCTGATTAGCCAATGGGAAGGTTAGCGGTCGTACGCTAATTACCATGTTTCTCTTTTATTAGATAGGATAATAGCAACTGCCATGTGATTGATAGGTATACACACATACACACTCATGCCCTCACTAATCTAATCTTATAAGACATCTTTGAAATAAATATTTCTTTATTTAGAGATCAGAAATGTTTTATGGTGACTGCCAGGGGTTGGAGGGTGAATGGAGATTGAGGAGGGTCTAGGTGGGATAAATGGTGCTAGGGACTTGACTTGGGTGGTGAACACACAATACAGTATACAGATGATGTGTTGTAGAATTGTGCACCTGAAAATTGTATACTTTTTAATCCCTGTCAGCCCAATAAACTCAAAAAAAGGACAAAAAAAGAGATTTAATTTTTTTTTTTTTAGAATCACATGTATTAGGCAATGATAACCATAATTTCAGAATAAGGAAGCAGAGGGATAATAACAATATTTTATCACATCACTTTTCTGGCCCAATAACTATACATATAAAACTTACCTTCTGTTAAAAACTAAAAGCTAAAATCTGTCAGAATGTTTTAAATCAAGGGGATATCATTTACAAACTCCGTTTGAATCAGACTATCTTAACAAGTCACTCTCAGACTTAAACTGCTTTTCATACTGAACACACAGCCTGTCATCCACTTAGAACCTCTACTTACATTTTTCAATAGATAAAAACCATATTTAGAATAAAAGCAAAACCTCTCTGTGTCTCACCAGGGGGCACATAATGTGACCCACACTCTACAAGGAGCTTCACCTACCTCTGCCCTCCTTACTGACTGGGCTGCACCACACTGGAATCCTTCAACTTCAAACACTAGCTCTTTGCTGCCCTCGGGCATGTTCTCCATGCTGTTGTCTTCACTTCCTATCTCTCTGTCTAGGTAATGTCTTCTCATCCTTTAAAACAGTTTAAAAACCAGTTTTCCAGAGGAACTTCCCTTGAATATTCTAACTAAAATAGATCCCCCTCCCCGCCTGGCATTATCTCCCAGGATACCCTTCCTGTTTCCTTTAAGCACTGATGTGGTTTGTATGTATTTGTTGTTTACTTGTTTATTGTCTGCCTCAGTGTGGAGAAGAGTATTCACTGTTGTACTCCTTGTATACAACATCCTGTCCCGTATTCAATAAATATTTTTGGAGCATTAAAGTTAAGATATGAAATTGCATTGATGTATTGTTTCTGTGAACAGAGCGTTTCCTAGAGCATGCAGATCTGGAGCCTATGCTCTGGTCACAGTGTTTTCTGAGCATCTTCACTTATTTCAGTGTATTTTTAATTTTGTTTTATATTTACTTATTTTTTAATTTATCTTTACTGTTAAACGTATTACAGATGTCCCCTTTTTATATTTAGATTCACATAGAAGTGATTCAAACTAAAAAAATGAAATGAAACAACAACTTAAAATTCAAAATCAAAGATCTGCTGGACGTGTATTTTAAAGGCATATTGGTTCTGGGCTTTATTTTTATTTTATTTTTATAAGATTTCTAAGTGATTCTGATTCACACCAACATTTGGGAACATCTCCTTTAGTGTGCATAGTCCTGTTACATGTCTACCACATCTGTGAAATTGCATCAGATCTAACCCTTTGTCTAATCCACTCCTGAATATCTTACCCACTTAGGTACTTTCAGACTTGGATATTTAATGAGTACATAATACATTTATTATCCCCTCACTTTTATCTCTTGTTCTGCTCCACATGAGGCTTGGTTCTTTTAAGCTGCTATGATTCTGCCATCCTGGGTTTATAATATAATTAGGAATAAGGAATATAAGGTAGCATTTATATAGTTATCTATTCTATATCAGTAATTATTTTAAAATAAAACTAATAAAGAAGCAAAATTTTAAAATTAATTTGTAACCTTGTAAGTATAAATTTTGTTATGAGTAAATGTCAATTTCAAAGTTTGTGACTATTTGTTTTCTTGCTCTATAGATTTATATATTGCTTTTAATTGTTAATGTCTTAAAAAACACATGAACTAATTCTTTCTCTTGAGAGACAAATTTTGCATGCATGCAATCATGTACAATTAAGAATTTTTTTATAGTCCATTGACAATGACACAACCTCATTTACTTCTTATCCTTAACTAGTTTTCTCCTTTAAAACATTGTATGGCATGAACATATGCAGAAAACATGTAGTTTATTATATAGTAAAGAAAATCTTCTATATTAAGTTAATATTCTCACATGTTTTCCAATTATACTTATCAATGTTCAAATCCCTTCTATAAACACCCAATGTGGTACTAGGAAGAAATATTGGTAACATTTCAGACATTTCTTGATACTTGAATATACATCCAGGAATAAATCTACAAACACTTTATTTAGACTTGATTTCATCCTCTTTATTTAAAAGTAAATTGGACATAATTTTTTTTTCTGATAATCTTTCAGAACTTATTTTTTCCTTAATGGGTGTGTGAATATTTTGTTTTCACACAAATTTTGTTTTATATACAAAGTATAATCCTTATACTCCTGATAAGAAAACTATCTCCTACCCTGTTTGTCAAATTTGAGCTAAGGAGGTGGTTCTCATAAAATAGACAAAAATGAAGCTATTTTATTTGTGGTCTAAGTGACCTGCGACACTTTGAAGATAACCTCTCAAAACTCTCTTTCCATTTAGATGGTAAATGTCAAGTTTAGTGATATGGTTGCCTTATTTTAATAAATGTTAGCAATCTCGATTCCGATTCATTCATCAATGCTATTCATGTTTTACCTGAGGAAAAATCACAAGTGTACTTTCCTTATCTGACAATTGCATTAGGGAAGTGAGGGGATCCTAGCCTAACATGTTCCACAGGTAAGATAGTTTAGACTGCCCAGTGAAGAAAAAGAAATTCACTTTAAAAATAATAATCTCTACATTTGTTACTTAAACACAGTAAATCATGCTAAATCTTAAACATATTTGAGAGTTGCACCTGCTTCGCGGTTAGCAGTTTTAGACAGCCAGCCTACCATGTTGGACAATAAACAACTCTGCTATGAATGAAACAGTTCTTGTCTCCCCTCTGTGCTCTAATTCCCACTGTGCTGGGATTTTGCTGTTCCTAGATATCCGTGGAATACAGGAGTTCCTGGACAGAGTATCTCAGCAGGGGATGGATGTTGCACTTCAAAAGGTAGAAAACAACATCAATAAAATGATCACCACTCTCTTTGATACCATGAGAATCGAGGAGCTGAATCGCTATCGAGACACTCTTAGGAGAGCCATCCTCATTATGAATCCCGCCACAGCCAAATCCTTCATTACTGAGGTAAGAAAACTCCTCAAGGGGTGGGGGCAGGGTGTTAAAATTAAATGTACTGGAATAGATCCCACAGAGAAGTTGAAAGTTAAGAGCAGCGAGAGGGAATTAAGTACACAGCTCTCATCAGCACTAATGGAGGTTAGCACAGTGAATTCCCAGCTCATTGTATTTACCCGGTACTGTCCAGTTAATTGCTGAGAATGTTTGCATTTATGTATATATTTAGGCACAGATCCAGGATGGTTTTAAGAAATCTGATGGGTGCAAAAGTGCCATTGATCTGAATGAATCTAATAAATTCAAGAATGAATTCAAAAGTGCAAAGTTCTCTAATTAATCCTTAGATTCTTTTGCAAGTTAAAATTTTACTTCTGAGAAAAGATTTACTTGAATCAGGCTTTTGTTGCCTGGCCATGATTACTTTTACAAAAACATATAGCAAATTTACCTCTGCTCTGTGAACTCTGTGCTAAGACAAATAATTAACACTGTCTGAAACTGCAAAGTAATGACCACTATACACTTTATGATGCTGCATCCTCAAAAATTTTATTGTATCTGTTCATTTGGCTGGAAGCTTAGAAACTTTGTCAAAATACAATTAAGGCTTTTTATTGATTGATGTAACATCTCTGTTCTAAAATGCTTGCTATTGCCTTACAAAGGATTATTGTCAAGTCATTTTTGCCTTGCTTCAAGTTTTTGGTTTTGTATAGTGCTAGATAGGGCCACGACATTACATACTTTCAGATGGGCTTTATTATTAGTGTTTTTTATTTGGGTGACATTATTTGACTAATACTTTTTCTCACTTCTCTATTATGCTTTCTTTAAATCCAAAAGCACTGGTATCAATAATCCAAATTAAGAATGTGTTAGAAGTTCTATGACACTCTATATAATTGGTACCAAGGAACTGAAGCAGAATATAAATCACTAAGAAGAATAAAACTTTTTGGAAAATATCAATACTGTCTTTTTTAATTTTAATAGAGAAATTTGTTGTGCAGCTTAAGGATAAATATAGAACTTTAAGCTTTTTCTAGTCTTGCAAATTGAACAACTAGACTTTTCCACAATAGAAAGAATATTTCCCATTTGACAGGAGTTGGTTCTTTCCTTTAAGAAACACAAAGTCTGCTATAAGTTTGAAGAGAAATACACAATGACATGTAATATAACTTGGAATCTTAAAATTAAATAAATCAGGTTGAAGCTTCTGTGGTCATTTTTGGCTGGGGTGATCAGAGAGGACTTCATTAAGAAGGCACATTTGAACTGGACTTAGTGTCTGGAGTAGAAATTCATAAAATAAATGTGGGATGTAATAGATAAATTCCAGCCTATCTCAGCCACTTTCTGGTGATGTTGTATTGGCAAATTACTTAACATTTCTGAGCCTCACTTTTGTCATCAATAAAATGGGAATAATATATTGACCTAAATATATTAATATGGATTACTGAGATATCCTAAGATATGCCCTAGAAAAGAGGGGATGGAGCCTTTTACGAAGGTGGGGAAGCAAGTAGATAGAGATGGGGCAACATGTGAGGAAGAGCAGGCCTGGAGAGAAGGTGAAGAAGTCTACGTTGGCCATGTTGAATATGTTATTTAATCCTCAGAGTTTTCCCTCATGTTCAAGTAAATATATATGCAGTAAATATTTGGATACATGATTCAAATGCTGAAGAGAGGTCAGGTCCTAAGACAGACATATATATTTAAAGCACTGTCATGTGTAAAGAAACAGTAGGTGAGGTAAGGGGAAGGGCACAACTGAAGACCAGGCACAGGCAGGGAAATAAGATCTAGCAGAGGAAACCAAGAAAAACCTAAGCAGTAGGGGGAAAGCAAAGTAGAAAAAAAGTGCGAAAGAAAAATGTTGTACAAAGCAAAGGAGAAAATAATGTCAATGTGATATTGCTGACGAATTGTCCAGTAAAAAAAAGGGCTGAAAGTGTATTAGATGAAAAACCCAGAAGTCTAGTTATTTAGCAATAACAAGTTCATTTGTGAGTTAGGAAAGAAGACAGATTTCTGTGTTGAGTGGTGGACGTGTGGTGACAAAAGGAAAACAGTGAACATTAACCAAAAAGTGCGATGAAAATAGCCAGAAAGAGCTGGGATAATAGAAAAGTCTACAGATGAGAGATTTCTCGGCACAGAGTGCCTTTAAACACTTGCATGTGGAAGAAATCTCTGAAGGGGAATTTATAAAGAATAAACTAGGAAGAGCTATGAATGATATCTCAGGGAAGCTCTACTAATTTTGCGAAGTGTAAAAAACTATGTAGGGAAGGGGTAAATGATAGTCTAAAAGGTAGAGGGAGGCTGGCCAGTGTGGGTCAGTGGTTGAGTGTTGACCTATGAAATAGGAGGTCACAATTCGATACCTGGTGTGGGGCACATGCCCTGATTGCAGGCTCTATCCCCAGGAGGGGTCGTGCAGAAGGCAGCTGATCACTGATTCTCTGTTATCATTGATATTTCTCTTTCTCCCTCTCCCTTTCTTTCTGAAACCAATTAAAAATATTTTTAATAAATTTTAAAGGTGCGGGGGGGGGGGTTCCCAGATAATGATATATCATTGGTTTGAAGTAACTAGAACAAAGTGTAGTGTAGCTATTAGAGTTAAGCATTTTAGAATGGAAACTCACAAAAAGATATTTGTATTGAGGAGCCAAAGGTTCCTAAGAATGGCAGAGAATAGAGAGAGATTGCAAAGGGTCATGGAGGGAATTAACAGAATTTGATATGTTGACTACTTGAGAAGTTTGGTGATAAAAGTAAAAATAAATTATAGATAATGTTTTTAAAGTTGAATATCAGAAACAAGAAAAGTTGATTCATTTTTGGGAGAAAAAAACTGAAGCTCTTTTACACAAGTCTTAATAAGGCAACCAGAGAGGGATTAATTGATGAGGCTGGAACCCAGAATGTTAGACCTCATGAAGCTCTATCAGAGAAGGGCTGCCCATGACCAATAACCAAAAATTGCTGTTTCAAGATTGATAAAATGAGTCCAGACTTTATTCAAGTAATTGTATTTGAACATCTTTGTATTTTGATAATTTCAGCTAATATGATCTTGACTTGTATTGTGACCACGGCCCTCTATCCTTGATTCTGAATGTTGATTCTTGTAATAACCTATTTCTATCTTTGTTCTCAAACACATGAAATCCATGTTTGTGGTTTTCCTGAGAGATTCCTCTCCCTTCCTCCACCCAGCCACCATTTTTCTCCACTCACTAGTCTTTCACAATCACTGATTTTATGTGTCCAAATTGTGGACTAAATTTATTCTACAGGCTCGAGCAGTGAAGTAGGAATGCCAGAATGAATGTGAAACCTTCCCCATCCTAAGCTGGCCATACTGTCCTCTGACATATATAGTGGTTCCTGTTTCTCAATTAGCTGTTCTCAAACTCATCTCATGCCTTCTAGAAGCATTTTGCCATGTAGGGAATAGGTTGACCCCTTCAGTACTACCAACAATTCATTCAAAAAGCAAGTAGCATGGAGCTCAAAAGGCAGGCATCTCTAAAGATTGAGCAAATGGGACATTGCCATTCAATTGGAGGTAGTACTAGATTTTGTATGTGTTTGTATGAGGTCCTTGCTCTAGGATGATAATGCCAAGAATAGTTGCCCATTTTACCCCAGAAACTCCACTTGGGTCTTCCAAAGAGAATTCTACTTTTGGGGGGTGGGGGGTATAAGTATGAATATCAGCTTTCAGGAACATGATTTATGAGACTGTGTGAGAAGGACCTGTGAAAATCAACAAACACTTAAGAGTTGATCCATCTTATTTACTGATTCTGTATTTGCAAATTCACATACCCCTTAAAATTTATTTGTAACTGTAAACTCAACACTAGAGAAGCTTTCATGATCATTCACAGAAATGTGCAGAACTGAAAAATTTGAGTTACCAAAAGACAATACTCCCTGATAAGATCAAATCTATGCTCTGCATTCTTATTTCAGCTCTCATATTGTAAATGTATCCTTTTTGCAGCCTATGTAGTGTCCTTTTGCATTTTTTGTGCCTTTTGTTGGTGATTTCACTGTGTGAAATGGCCTCCAAATGTACTGCTGAAGTGCTATCCATCTTCCGATACACAAGCAGGCTGTGATGCCTCTTACTGAGAAAGTACATGTGCTAGATAAGATTCATTTGGGCCTCAGTTTAGTGCCCTTGGCCATGAGTTCAATGTTAATGACTCAAGATGCTATTATTTGAATGTTTGTATCCCTGCAAATCCATATGTTGAAATCTTTTGCTTAATGGGATAGTATCAGGAGGTGGAGGCCTTTGTGGATGCTTAAAGCATGAGGGTGAAATCTTCATAAATAAGATTAGTGCTATTCTAAAAATAAAGAGATTCCATAGAGTTCCTTAGCCCCTCTCCTCCCACCAAGTAAAAATGTAAGGAGAAGTGTACAACCAGAGGGCCATATTGACACCTTGAATTTGGACTTCTAGCCTTTAGAACTGTGATAAATTATTTTCTATTGTTTTAAACTAACCAATCTGTAATATTTTATTATAGCAGCCAGAAGGAATTGAAACACAACTCTTTCTCTCTCCCCTTCTCTCTCTCTCTCTCTCTCCTCTCTCTCTCTCTCTCTCTCTCTCTCTCTCTCTCTCTCTCTCTCTCTCTCTCTCTCTCTCCAAAGAAACCAAACCCTGTGCTTTCCCTAGAAGCTATGGCTCAGTATTTACTAATTCAGTATGCATGATGAATTTATAGAATATAACTACTGCAAATGATAAGAATTGACAAATTGATTGTACTCCCCTACTTTTCAGCTCCTGATCTCACTTCTGCCCTCCATTTGACTTGGTGTTTGCAAGTATCAAAATGTCAGCAGGATAGAAGGTTCTTTGCTCTGCCCCTTACAATGATATCTAGTCTAAGGCTCCTTCTACCTTCTTCATCAGATACTACTGCTTCAACTTCTTTTTTTTTTCTTTCAGTAATTTATTTTAAAACACTTTTCTCATAGCCTTTACCTTTGATCCTCATGGTTATGGTTTACTCAGTCCATTGTATTCTGTTGGGGTTTTGGGTTGCTCCCTTTAACCTTCTTGAGCCGGAAGTTCCAGAATGTTCTTTCAGATTTTTAGAGATTAAAACTAAACAAGCATAAAGTACTTTTAAGAACCACTGCTGCCATTTTTAGGAAATAATACATTGAATCCTGTCATTTTAGATTTGGAAAGTATATCGTGTAACATTTTGTTCAAATTTACAGTTATAAAAATTAAAGGTCTCTCTAGATCTAATCAGTAGTGCTCTCGAACTTCCTGCGGCATCGTTCTACTCCTTTGCAGCAAATGCTGACAGTGGGTGGTCGGGGCCACTCACAGTGTGAAACTGGAAAAGTAAGTTGTCAGCAGGTCAAAGGGGGTACATCACTGCTGGTTCCTAAGAGAAGTATTTGTAGAAATTACTTAGGTTATATGATGGATAGAAAGGCAAGTGAAGCTGGAAAGAAAATGATGGATTGGGATAATAGGAAAGATAGAGGAACTAGAGGTTATGAGGCGGGCAGTGACAGTCAGGTTCAGTAAGCATCTAAGAGAGGAAGAGACAGAGGGAGAAATTGTGGTCAAAAAGGGGGAATAGTGAAATTTCCACCTTTACTGCTTCCTATAATTTGTAAGTTGGCATGGAAAGTTGTTGAAATATTCAAGGGACGTATTAACTTAAAAGTCAAAAGTTTAAGGTTTAAAAACAAAATGACTCATTTAGCATTGTCATTTAATTTCTAAGGGGCAAAATGGGCATATCAATTCTGTTTCTATCTTTTTTTTTCTGTCCCTGGAGCAATTATGTGGCATTGAGTTAATTATGCTCCCTTTGAAGTCTTAGAAATTTAATACATGTCTATAGAGAGTGCTCCACCTCTCATTCAAGAGTTTCAAAGCTTTAAGAAAAACAGTGCAGTTTTGTGCAGCTGAGTAAATCAACTGCTGTTATATTGGTAGAAAATTGTTAACACAGTGTACCTATAAGTGTCCTTGAAATGAATGTGGTGAAACAGGGGTGCTCACATGGTTTGATTTAAATATACATTGGGATGGCATTTTGAAAAACAGTATTTTTTTAACATAGGAAAAATGTTGTTTTGGATTCTATGTATGTTATACCATTTTCAGAAAGGATGCAAATATCATATATAAATTGGTCATTGCTTTTAGTTTGCAGGTTTGAAATGAGAAAAATGATTATTTAAAAACAGGAGGTTTTATTACTCAGATAATAATGAATATCATTTTCCATTTGCATTTTTTCAAGTTTTCAGAAAGGAATCTTACTGTTACATCAAAGTCTTTGGTTCTGCAATAAGAAAAGTGTATTAATTCTTATTCCTTAAACACACTGTATGCAATAACAGAGAACTTCAATCTTGTCAAACAACAAAAAGACATTACTTACTTCAAATATGTAAGCAGCTTGACAGAAATAAACCTTTAGGAAGGAATATGAAACAAGTGACGGTATCTTGTCTCCATGGATGAAGAAAGATTCCTTGTCATCAAAAGGGTACCTTGAATATTCAAGTTACTGTGATGGGTATTTAATAGCTACTTAAGTAACTCAATTGTTACCAAAAAGGACTTATTTGGAGACATTATGCAATGCACAGTTTTTAATACGAGGCCAGCATAATGATAGTTTAAAAAGAAATATATGACAATATTTTCCCCCACAATGCAGCCATGGCACAAAGGTTTCTCTAATAATAGCATGTTTATAAATGACTGCTGTGCATTTCTAAAGTAAACTTTTTATTGGAATATGATATACATAAGAATAGTGCATTTTTTATGTGTACAACTCAACTAATTTCCACGCACATGTAGGAGAAAAATCATTCATTTTTATTGCTCCAAAATATTTCATTGTATGATAAGCCACAGTTTCTATAACTTATGTTGATTGTTTTTACAGTTTTGCTTATTACAAATAGTGGTTCTATGCACATCTCTTTTTGTATGTATGTATTTTGGTTGAGTGGATACCTATGAATGGAATTTCTATCTCAAGAGTTATGCATAAGATATGCTATTCATTAATGCTAACTAATAGCCAGTTTTCAAAACTGTTGATACTAATTTGGTTTCCTATTAGTAGCAACTGGAAATATTTCAATTTTCTAATATCCCACCAATACTTATTATTTTTCACCTTCATTTTATTTATACCTGTAGGTATGTATTAAATTCATATTTTGTTCTCCGTTTGCATTTTTGTGATAGATTATTTTTGTGTATGTATTGATTTTTTGATATTTTCTTTTATGAAGTACATAGTCAAGTCATTTTTCTTTTTTTCATGGTTTGTATGAGTTCTATATATATTAATGGTAAGAGTCAATTGCCAAATGAATCTACTTTAAATACCTTCTCTCATTGTTTGTTGTTTCATTCTATAAGTAGTGGATTTTGATGAACATAAATTTCTATTTATAATGTAGTCCAAGTTATTAATATGTCTTCTTTATAGTTAGAACATTTTGTGTGTTTTTAAAAGAAAGCTTCCTCTTCCAAGATCATGAAACATACACCATGTCTTTTCCAAAATTTTTCTTTTTTAACTAGAGGCCCGATGCAGGAATTTGTGCACGGGTGGGGTCCCTCGAGGTGGCCTAAGGGGATCGGGCCAAAACCCACAGTCCAACGCCACTTGTAGCTCCTACCTGCCGCTCCCGCTCATCCTGGCCCCACTGCAACTGCCCCAGGCTCTAGCCCAACCAGTCCCAATCAGGAGAGGCTCACACTGCCACAGCAGCTCTCACCAGCCTTGAGTCCTGCATCTAATGCCCTCCCAAAGGGAGTGACCTGTGGGATTGGGCTGAAACCAGCTGTAGGACATCCCCTGAGAGGTCCCAGATTGTGAGAGGGTGCAGGCCAGGCCAAGGGACCCCAACAGTGCACAATCAGGGCCGGAAAGGGACCACAGGAGGGCTCTAGGGCGTGTCCAGCCCATCTCCCTCAGTCCCGATCGGCCAGACCCCAGCAGCAAGCTAACCTACAGGTTGGAGCATCTACCCACTGGTGGTCAGTGCATGTCATAGTGAGCGGTTGAGCGGCCTTAGCATATCATTAGCATATTATGCTTTGATTGATTGAACAGTCGACCTGTCACTGGACACCTGGACACTTAGCATATTAGGCTTTTATTATATAGGATATGTTGTCTGATGTTCTTCTTTTTTAAAAATATATTTTATTGATTTTTTTACAGAGAGGAAGGGAGAGGGATAGAGAGTTAAAAACATCGATGAGAGAGAAACATTGATCAGCTGCCTCTGGCATACCTCCCACTGGGGATGTGCCCACAACCAAGGTACATACCCTTGACCAGAATCGAACTTGGGACCTTTCAGTCCGCAGGCCGACACTCTATCCACTGAGCCAAACCAGTTAGGGCTGCTGTTCATTTCAACACAGGATCAGTGTTTCTTACATGGACAATAATGTTAAAAGTTTCTACCACCAATGAATAAAATGGTAGGTAGATTTGAAAGTATAGGACCATTCATTATTCCTGTACAGCCTCTTGTGTCTATGTTGCTTTTTTTTTTTTTTTTCCTCTCTAACATGAGACATGATTTTGGAGAGAATGAAAGACTATATTGATGATTTCACTGAAATAAAAATATTTCTACGATCCCGTGGTAACAAAAGTTAATGGTGCTGGATTCTATAATAAAAATTGTAACTCTTTCTAGGGGCCTAATAATATGGATCATCAAGTAGGAGCTAGGAACCACTTACTCAAAAATTTAACTGCTTTATATGGATACTAGAGGCCTGCTGCATGAATTCGTGCATGGGTGGTTTCCGGCTGGCCCACCCCAATCAGGGCCGATTGGGCTAGGCCAGCCAGAGGGAGGGGCCGCAGATAGTTGGCAGGCTGGCCCTGCCCCCTGGTCGAACTCCCAGTTGAACTCCAGGTCGAGGGGATAATTTTCATATTAGCATTTATTACATAGGATGCTTTTTACAATAGCATGGAATTCTATGAGAAAAATGATTCTAATTTAACTGCACTTGAAAAAAATCTAACAGGCAACATTCATTCCTGACTCACTGGATGTTTTCTTATGTCACAGTTATCAATTATTGAACTGCTTTCGAATCTGAGTTTTTCTTTTTCTTTAGTATTGTATTGAATTTGAAAGGCAGCTCTGTTAATAGCCAATCCAGAGCTTTGGAAATTAATTTTTGCAAATGAGAAAGTCTCAAATTTATTTTACTTTCCTCTTGATCAAAATCATGTATGACAGCTCTTGCCTCTGGTAAAGAGGCCTGAAAAAGCATCAGGCTATTCTTTTCTGTTTTTTAAATTAAATGTATTGGGGTGACATTGGTACATATGATCTTATAGGTTTCAGGTGTGGGTTTCTATGTTACAAGATCTCTATATTGTACTGTGTGCCAACCAAATTCAAACCTTCTCTAGTCACCATATATTAGGATCCCCTTCATCCCAGCCCCCTTCCCTCTGGCAACTACCACACTGCTGTTTGTGTTTAGGAGTTTCTGTTTTATATCTCAGATATGAGTGCAATCATATAGTTCTTAGCCTTTTCTGACTGACTTATTTTACTTAGCATAATGTTCTCAAGGTCCATCCATGTTGTTGGGGATGGTGCTGTTTCATCCTTTCTTATGGCTGAGTAGTATTCCATTATGTATATGTACCACATCTTCTTTATCCAATCCTCTATCACAGGACACTTTGATTGTCTCCATGTCTTGCCACCACGAATAATGCTGCAATGAACCTAGGTGTGCATATATCTTTGTGAATACATTTTTAAGTTTTTTGGGTATATACCCAGGACAGAGATTGCTGGGTTGTATGGTAGCTCTATTCCTATATTTTGAGGAATCGCCAGACTGTTTTGCATTGTAATTGTGCCAGTCTGCATTCCCACCAGCAGTGAATCGCCAGACTGCTTTCCATTGTGGTTGTGCCAGCCTATATCCCCACCCTTTTTTCAACAACCTCTCCAGAACTTGTTATTGCTTGTCTTGTTAATAATAGCCACTCTAACAGATGCAAAGTGGTGCTGGGGAAACTGGAAATCCATATACAAAAGAATGAAACGATCACAGGCTTTGTTTTTCTGATTGGAACTCTATTGAGCTCTCAGAAAGTTCTCCTGAAGAAAGGTATGAGACAGATAATTAGGTTCCAATGAGTTTAAACTTCTAAATAAGACAGATTCAACTCACCTCTCTCCTCTGACCACTGATTTGGGATACTGATGTTGTTGGACAGTTTGCCTCTAACTAATTCTAATAGTCTAAAGTTCATTTAACAGTTTTTGCTTTTGCAGTGTCTAATTTGCTAGTTTTTTTTTTCTATTAGATTTTTGAATGGGTTCAACATTTTCATTCTATTCATTGATTAAAACAAAGTTAAATAAGAAAATACCCAAACAAAAGTGAGAATTGTACTCTTATTTGAAGTATAAAATCACAATTGCTTTAACCTTCAAGACAAGAGAATTGAAGTCCTCTAATTCATTATTCATTTATTCATTCATTCAGACAGCATGTTTAAAGCTATTTTGTGTAAGGCAATGTGGAAAGTGTTGCTAGGAATACAATCATGAATGATACATGGTTTTAGCCCCAAGGAATATGCAGACTAATAAGGAAAGGTTGTAAACATAAAATGCAAAATAATAAAACCAGAAGAAAGGAAATAGTTAAGTTATTCTCTTCAACTTCCAAATGGAAATTGAAAATAAAGAAAACATAGTTGCTACCTAAATTTAATCAAATAAAGTGTGTAGATTATGTGTAAGACTACCCATATCTAGAAGTAAACCAAAATTTTATTTATTATGGTGTATCAGAGAAGTCTTGGCTCCTTCAAAAAATTCTTACTATAACTTGCTTTAGTCTTATCAAAGCAAGTCTAGAATATGCATGAACCTAACTGATTAAATTTACATTATTTTCCCTCTACTAAGTTATATTCATAAAACAAAAACAAAGGAATTAATTACAATAGTCCTAATGATAAATTTGAAGATTAGAATTTGACAACATTTGTCTATTACTGACTTAGAAAAGAAAGACATCATCCTGGCCAATGTGATTCAGTGGCTGAGTGTCAATCTATGAACCAGGAGATCACAGTTTGATTCCCCGTCGGGTCACATGCCTGAGTTGCAGGGCCTCAATCCCCCATGTGAGGTGTGCAGGAAGCAACCAATCAATGATTCTCTCTCAACACAGATGTTTCTTTCCCTCCCCCTTCCTCTCTGAAATCAATAAATATATATGTTTGGTTTTTTTTTTTTAAAAAAGGTATCAGATGTAGAAGCAAGGACATCACAACATAGAAAGGCGTTCTCTTTAGCATGCCAGGCATAATTTACCAGGCCTTCGCATGGTCTTTGTGAAATAGTTTTTAAAACGATGCACCTCCTTCTTTGTGCTTTTCTGGCTAGGATAATGGTTTCCCCTGTATTTTAAGCACTAGGAAGGTATGTATGCATCATATAAATAAGTTAGCAATTTAATTAATATGCCAATTTCTAGTAAATTTGGTTAGTATGTAAATAGCAAATACGTGCTATAAGTAACATCAGTTTCCATTTCCAGACTGAAACATGGATCACTGCACTCTGCCCTGCTGTTCCAGGCAGCCATGGCAAATGGATCTTAGTTAGCAATGGAGTCTAAATCTATTTGCCAACCTCAGTTACTGTGATTCAGTAACTTAAGTCTTCCAGACTTAATCAATTCCTTAAATGCTTACTGACAAAATCGATATTTTATATTTGTAGAGGACCAGTTTTCCAGGCATAGTCACCCCATGAAGTTTTGTTGAAAAGTTAGCTGGTACCCTATGTTAAAATTCTATCCATACTTTTTCTCACTGTAATACATATAATATAAATGAAATGAACTGTTTAAAGAAAATTAAGAAGGTCCATTTGATTTTTCTAGCAAACCCTATTTTAACAGAGTACACAAAACTGTAGCGTAAGAGGAATAAACAGTTAAATTTACATATGTCCACCCAACACTAAAATTGTATGATCATATGGGTCCATTAATTTCAAATACTCACTCCTTTAAAAACAGATACTATTTGATGAGACAGCATTTATGTCAATACTTGAAACTCATATTTAGGAATTGGATTTAAGGAAATATGGTACAGGGGCATCCATCCATGAATGAAGGGAAGCATGAAATAAAGATAGTGATCTGGAAATTCATAAGGAGCAGGATGAGACAGGAGACACGGGCTATCTAAAGTAAAATTTTAGGATGCAAAGTCAGGTAGTTAAGGTGGTACCAGATTGGTAGGTGAAAACTTTGAAAGTCAAACCTAAAGAAGAATACAGATGGCAATGGCAGCATGGACATAGCATTTGGATTCATTTATTACCTAAATAGCTGTGTAGCCCTGACCAACACTCTTAAAATCATTCAGCTTTATTTTCCTCATCTATAAAATAGAGTAATTCCTGATTACAGAGTTTATTTTGAAGACTATTATTTGGTAAGTATATACAATGCATAGAATAATGTTCATGCCTCATAACAATTTGAAAGTTTTAGTTGTACAAATTTTTATAACTGTAGAACAGGCTAAAGAAGAAATGTAAATGATATTTGAATTAATAATATTGGGAATTGACTGGATGAGTCTAATGACATTGACAAGTGGACAGCAGAGCTGGATTCCATGTTTCAAGACTGAGTTTCAAGGAAGTTAATGTTTTCAAATCAAAAACATAAAAAGGTGAGCAGGTTCTGAAATAACATGATAAATGCAGTTTTAGTCATAAATTTGATGTTACTCTGGAGCATCTAGATTCAGACATGAATCACATGGGTGGAAATGAAGGACTGGAACCCAGCAGTCTCAGGAAAAGCTATTGTATTTGTCAATGAGATGATAATTAGTGACCTTTGAAAAACACTTTATTAAAATAGTGTGAAGAAAAACAGATAGTAATGAAATTAATATAGAGGTTGTTATCAAATAAGCAGATTAAGAGTAGGTAGCTCTTTCAGGTTTAGAAGCAAAACAAGGGTAGGAGAATACTGTGTCTTGGGAAGAAACCTATTTCAAGGAAGACATTTTCTAAGTGAGATCAGATGGAAAGGGAGAAATTGGAGATGCAAGATACAGAGAGTCAATGTAGAATCATTGAAAATAAGTAGTGTCAGTTTTTTTTTATTATTATTTTTTTATTGATTAAAATATTACATATGTGTACCCTCTACCCCCCCTCCCGCTCATCCCCTCACCCCCCCCCCGTTGTCCGTGTCCATTGGTTAGGCCTATATGCTTGCATATAAGTCCTTTGGTTGATCCTTCCCCCTTGCCCCCACCCTCCCCTACCTTCCCTCCAAGGCCCGACAGTCCAATCAAAGCCTCTCCGTCTCTGGATCAGTCCTTGTTCATCAGTTTTTGTTGTTCATTATATTCCACAAGTAAGTGAGATCTTGTGGTATTTATCCGCTCTCCAGTTCCATCGATGCTGTGGCAAATGGTAAGAGTTCCTTTTTCTTCTTCCTCTTCTTAAAGAATACCTTTCAGCGTTTCATATAATGCTGGTTTGGTGGTGATGAACTCCTTTAGCTTTTTCTTATCCGTGAAGCTCTTTATCTGACCTTCCATTCTGAATGATAGCTTTGCTGGATAAAGTAATCTTGGTTGCAGGTTCTTGCTATTCATCTCTTTGAATATTTTTTGCCACTCTCTTCTGGCCTGCATGGTTTCTGTTGAGAAATCAGCTGACAGTCAGATGGGTACTCCCTTGTAGGTAACTGACTGTCTTTCTCTTGCTGCTTTTAAGATTCTCTCTTTATCTTTTGCTCTTGGCATTTTAATTATGATGTGTCTTGGTGTGGTCCTCTTTGGATTCCTTTTGTTTGGGGTTCTCTGCGCTTCCTGGACTTGTAAGTCCATTTCTTTCACCAGGTGGAGGAAGTTTTCTGTCATTATTTCCTCAAAAAGGTTTTCAATATCTTGCCCTCTCTCTCCTTCTGGTACTCCTATAATTCTGATGTTGGTACGCTTGAAGTTGTCCCAGAGGTTCCTTACACTATCTTCATATTTTTTGAGTCTCTTTTCTTTTTTCTTTTTCGGTTGGGTATTTTTTGTTTCTTTGTATTTCAAATCTTTGACTTGATTCTTGGGATCCTCTTGTCTGCTGTTGGATCTCTGTAAATTATTCTTTATTTCAGTCAGTGTATGCTTAATTTCTAGTTGGTCCTTTTTCATGTCCTCCATGGTCTCACTATACTCCTTGAGGGATTCATTAAATTTATCGGCGGTTTCCATAAAATTCTTGACAAACCTTATAAACGTGGCCTTGAACTCTATATCCAGTCATCTGCCCTCCTCTGTTTCTGCCAATTGTGACCTGTTTCTTTGTCTCCGCATTTTGGCTGCTTCCCTGTGTTGATAGAGTGGCCTTGCGCGCCAGGTGTCCTGTAGGGCCCAGTGGCTCAGCCTCCCCAGTTACCTGAGGTGGACACTCTTGATGCACTCTTGGTGCCTTGGTTGTTGTAGGATCACTGGGAGGAATTGACCTCCAGGCCAATTGGCTGTGGGAAGCAGCTGTGTCTGAAGTGGGAGAATGGTCCCCCTCTGACCACTGGGTACAGTGGCTCCTGGATCTAAGGAGGTGCTAATTCAGCCCCTGCCTGAGGCCACACAGCCGGAGCCGCCACGAAGAGGCTCAGCTGTGAAGCAATGCAAGCCGCTGCGGGGCCTTGGGCCTTCTCTTGGAAGTTCCGGGTCTGCTTGGCTGGGCTGTAGTTAGGTACATTCACATGCAAAAGCCTCTGCTGCAGCCTGGGTGGGGCGGGGTCTCAGGGAGTCAAAAGGGCGGAGAAAGAAGCTATGGCTGATTCTCCGCGCCTGGAGTCGCGCGTCTCAGTGTCCCGGTAACGGCCGCAAGCACCTCCGAGGGAAAGTGTCCCTCAAGTTTGCCCGCTGCCGCCTGACAGAGCAGCCTCTTCCCGCACGAGTCCCGGGTCCCCAGAGACCCGCTGGAACCGGAGTTCAGAGCAGTCGGGAGCTTGCGATCCAAAAAGACAGCCGCGTCCTCAGGTGCCACCCCCTTTCTGCGCGCGGGAGCCGCCGCCGTACCTCTGCACTCAGCCTCCGCAGCTCCTCTGGCTCTCAGTGTGCTTTTCTTTTCTTCTAGTTGTAGAAATTACACTCAGCCAGCCTTCCTGTTGTTCTGGACGATGTTTGCTCCGTCCTTTGGGATATTGTTCAATTGCTGTGGGAGGCGACTATTTCCCGGTGTTTATCTATGCCACCATCTTAGTTTCTCCTAGTGTCAGTTTTATAAATAGCTTATATGTGAATGGGAGAGAGAAGCAAAGTAAGAAAAGATAAAAGCACAGAGAATTTTGAAGGTAACCTGGGGCACAATTGCACTTTGATAGAATGCACTTATAGTAGAATCAGCGGATTCTAATTCATTTGTTTTCTATAAGTGCTTAGTGTACTATATGGAGAAGCAGGGAGGAAAAATGAAGTAAAAAAAAAAAAAAAGATGTTTCATCCAAGGAGAGAAACTAGTTTAAAAAGTAATTTATATGCATATGTGCATAATCCATGGACACAGACAATAGTTCGGTGAAGACCTGGGGAGAGTGGAAAAAGAGGGACATCTGCAATACTTGCAGCAATAAAGATTTTTTTTAAAGTAACTATAGAAGGACCAGGCTGCCTCTGGGGACCATAATGCAGATGACATAAGACATGCTGGGAAGCAACTGATTTCCAGCAAGAAACCTACTTTTAAATGCTAGTTACCAGCTTTAAGGGAAAAAAGTTCAAAACTTTTCTTATATTTTGTTTACATCTACATAGCTAGGTCTAGACTAGAGGATTTTTAGAAATTATATTAACTGGATTAATACTTTAGATATAAGCAAAAGTGTGTTTACCTAAAACAAAAATTTCTCAGCCTTGGCACTATTGACAATTTGGACCAGACAGTTCTCGTTGTGGAGACTGTCCTGTGCGTTGTAATATGTCTAAAAAAATCCCTGCCTCTACCCATTAGACAACAGTGTCAATTTAAAAAAAAAGTACCAGATATTGGCAAATTTTCCCATCAGTGATGGTGGATTAAAATAATCACTGGTTGATAATCACTGATTTATAACTGTTCAATGTTTGAAACACTGAAATTGATTCTCATGGAGTTTTTCTTGCTGGCATTTGCATTTCACTATTCCCCTAATATCAACTAGACAAGATTTATTGGATTTTTTTCAAGTATTGACACTATGCTAATCACTCTCTGTTATCTTGTATAATCCTCAAAAAAATCCAGTGAGTTAGGTATAGTTGTCGTATCTTCACTGTACAGATAAAAAGTTAAAAGAATGATGTATATGCATTTATCCAGATTTTTATCCTAGATTAAATAGATTATTTGCATTTTGGTTTTTTGCTTACTCATTCATTCTTTTCCAAGCGGTTTTACTATTTTTCTAGCAATGCTCATCATGAATTCCTTTTTTTGGGAGAGTATAATTAGTTTCTACTTAATACTTACCTCTTTGAACATACCATCTGGGGAAAATCAGTCTGCCTGATATGGTTAGCACAAAATGAATGAAAAGTAAAAAAAAAAAAAAAGAAAGAAAATCAGTAAATTTTATAAACTAATAAGGCATAACTAATTGTTGGCAAAAAATCTGAGTTGGTTCTGAACATTGTAAAGTAGTTGCCATAGGCAACAACTAATATTTATTGAATTTTCCTTATGTGCCAGACATATTAACATGTTAAATTCTCACACCAAAACTATGAAGTAAGTGCAGCATTTAGCCCCATTTTACAAAAAAAGAAAAATGAGACTCAAAGAGGTTGTGAAATCATCCCCAGGTCACACAGCAAGTAATAGCAAAGCCAAGTCTAGACAATAGTTAACGAGTGTGCTATGCTAAATTATCGCAATAGGTATGCAACAGGCGTGAAAAAAATCATCCTAACTTTTTATTCCTGACTCAAAAGTAGCTTGTTTTGCCTAATTCCCATTAAATCATTTTTAAGGAGAGTACCCTGAGGTGAGCTAGTCCAAAATTCCTGAAGATCATTATGATTGGTCAGTGTGATCAGCCTATCTGTGTTTGTGGTTACCAAAGTTAGCCCCCTACCTAACCACAGAGATCTGGGGATGGAGCCTCTATCTCCCTCCATTATTACTCAAAGTGTTGCTCCCAGGTCTTGGTTGTGAAACTGGCAAGAGGCTGGAAGAATATTTACATCTCAAAGGGGCAGAGAAAGAATTTACCATTGCAAGTGTTCTAAGGTAAATGCTCTATAAAAAGGGAAGTCAAGGACCTAGAGTCAGAAAGAAACTTACTTAAGCTTAGATCCCATGACAGAACCTTAATCATAACTTCTGGGATGGAGCATAGGCATTGGTATTTTAGAAAACATCCTCGGGTGACTGATGGAAGGTGCAGATAAGTTTAAGAAACACTACTGCTTCTCAAGCTTTAATGTGCATACTAATCTGCAGATATTGTTAAAATGCAAATTCTGATTCTGTAATATGAAGCTGAGATTTTGTATTTTTAACTAGCTCCCAGATCACATTGGAGAGAACAGAAAGTGATATTGGCCTGCACTGCTATAGATCTTAAATTTATATCTAAAAACCTTTTGTCTGAATTTTAGAATTATTGCCATTAGGAGAAAGTAAAAATTTGGTAACAGATGTTGCCTAATAATATAAATAACTGTTCAGTATAAGTCACGGAGGAGTTTAGCATTTAATACATGTATATATAAACTGTAACAGGCATTTTTCAGCCCCCCTGCCAGAGGCACATTAGTTGTTGAAGTAATAATAATAATAATAATAATAATAATGGTTCTTTTCTGACAATCTCACTAGCTGAAGTGTTGGAATACTGGTTCTCTCTAGAGTGCAAAATCCTTAGGGTCTTTCAAAACCTACCATTTCCTTTTGTTGCTGGTGAAAATAGGTCTTTCCTATTGTCAGTGTCACCAAAGGAGGAATGCACAAGGCCAAAGTGGTAAGGGATTATAACTTTACTAGAAGCCCGATGTACAAAATTTGTGCACTCAGGGAGGTCCCTCAGCCCAGCCTGTGCCCTCTTGCAGCCCTTGGGGGATGTCTGACTGACAGCTTAGGCCTGCTCCCCACAGGGCTCACCAGCTGTGAGCCGGCTTCTGGCTGAGCGGTGCTCCCCCTGTGGGAGCACACTGACCACCAGGGGGCAGCTCCTGCATTGAGTGTCTGCCCCCTGGTGGTCAGTGTGCATCATAGAGACCAGTTGTTCCACTGTCATGCCAAAATCAGCTCTCCAGCATCTCCAGAGGGGTCTTGTATTGTGAGAAGGCTCAGACCAGGCCAAGGGACCCCACTGGTGCACGATCAGGGCTGGGGAGGAACACAAGAGGTTGGCCAGCCAGGGAGGGACCACAGGAGGGCTCCAGGGCATGTCCGGCTCATCTCGCTCAGTCCCGATTGGCCCGACCCCAGCAGCAAGCTAACTTCCTGGTTGGAGCATCTTCCCCCTGGTGGTCAGTGCACGTCATAATGACTGGCAACTGGTTGACTATCAGCCCCCTGGTGATCAGTGCACGTCATAGTGAGCAGTTGAGCTGCCTTAGCATGTCATTAGCATATTATGCTTTGATTGGTTGAATGGATGACTGGACACTTAGCATATTAGGCTTTTATTATATAGGATTACAGATGGGATGAGTCCCAAACTGACTCCAGCACCCATGGACCAGTAGTCAGAGATTCTAAAGGACTCTAAGCGGGCTTTTTCTAGGTAGAGAATTCTCTGGGCAGTCCAGATTCTGGAAAGCTCCAGAGGGGAGAAATAACAGTTTTAGCAAGTGGAATGGGACCTAAGTGAAAGTGAATGTCCCTTGTGAAGTGGCCTAAAGGTCAGTTCCCAGAGGAGGAGGTATCGATTCAATTATTTGATCAAATCTAACAGTGATGCTGCAAGAAAAGAATTTCAAAGGGCACATGAGTGGGAGAAGTTTAAGCATAGTGGTAAGATTTATTGGGGTGAAAAGAAGTAATATGACTTTGGGGATGTAGACAGTGTGCAGGGTCCAGTAGCAACTGCTCTAAGATCTTTGATAATCCTCCATATATTTTCTTGGTTTTTAAGAACAAGCCAGTTTGTCATTCAAACTATCCAGCCTACTGCCTTCGTTTTCCTGGTTTGTGCTGGGCTTTCCCCAGACCAATCCCTTTCGTGGATCTTCCAGGGTTCCATGCCCTTATCCTATTGGATCCTCTTCCCAGATTTTCCCAGGCTAGACTCCTCCCATTTTTGTTACCATGTTGGCTCCCACTGCACATGCCCCATAATTTTGCCTCCTCATCTGGTTTTTACTGCACATGCATTTACCTTCCAGCAAAGGAATCTCACCCTTACTGTTTTACCCTCCCCTGTAATCCCAGCTAAAGGGCTGGGTTGTCCCCTAAGGAGGTTTGAAAACCAATTCTACCTGCCTGCTTGAGAATTAGCGTCCATTTGGCCAAGGATATGGCTGTCCCCTAGGGAGTCTGTGAATGCAACAGCTTTCTAGTTAATCAGGCTTAATGCCTAATTCTATTTGACCCTTTCCTTTATTAATAACTAGCTAGCTACCTACGTGTGGGAACCATACCAGAGTCGCCAGATGCTCAAGGCTAATTAGAGTGTGAAAGGTCTTTTCTATAACACCGGATGGCCAAGGCCACTCTGAGCATGGGAATGTTAATCAGGGTGTCCAAGGACTATGCAGGTGCACAGCAAGGGCACTATTTGGCAAGAAGCCTCTTTTGTCTAAGTGGTATAATACATGTTACAGATAAGCCAGTGTGTGAAAGAGAGAGGCTAGAGAGAGGCTCCTGAGGCTGCTTAGGGGAGAGCTCAGGTGCCCCTACTATGTAAGGCAGTAGGTCTAGAGGCAGCATGTAGCTTCTTAGTAAGGCTGTGGGTATAGAGGCTATTTCTGCTTTCTGAAAAGATGTATTTATTCATCAGCCAGTGTGTGGCTGCCTGTATAGGGCTATTGGGAAGAACTGTTTTGTCTGATAGCTCCTTGTTAGTAATGGCTATAAGGCCACTAGCTCCTGCAATAAAGACTCATTCTTATATACTCACAACTTCTCATGGCTTCTTCATCAGATACTCAGCATCCAAGAAGGTCCAGCCCCTGGCAGAGGGGCTTGGCCCCGACAGTTAACGTAGCAGGGCAGGATTCAGAAGAATATGTGGACTCAGAGCAGCTGTGCTCTGACACTATGCTAACACTTTCACTTTTCCACAAAGATTCTGGTATGAGTGTTCTTATATTGATGACCCAGTTGCTCCAAATGTAACTTGGGGACTGTTGCTGATACCAGAAAAATTCACGAATCACTCTCATGTCAGGCTATTGCTCACCATTGTCCAGGGCCTCCTCGACACGGCAAAATGTCTCTCCCAGCCCAATAGCATTCCCAAGCATCTCAACACTAACCCTTACTCCCCCAAACATGGAGCCCACAGTTGAATCAAAAGTATTAGTATATTCTGTTCCCTTAGTTTGATGGAAAGACTCTGGGGACCTGGTATTTATTTTACCTCTTTTTTGGTTTGTTCGTTTGTTTGCTTGTTATTACAACTCATTTCTATGTGGTGTTTAACTTTCAGATACATGGAGCATAGCAGGGTGTCCTTAGAGCAATGCCTTCAATTAGACCAGTGGTTCTCAACCTGTGGGTTGCGACCCCTTTGGCAGTCGAATGACCCTTTCACAGGGGTCACCTAAGACCATCCTGCATATCAGATATTTACATTATGATCCATAACAAGTAGCAACATTGCAGTTATGAAGTAGCAACGCAAATAATTTTATGGTTGGGTCACAACATGAGGAACTGTATTTAAAGGGCCAGAAGGTTGAGAACCACTGAATTAGACCCAAAGGTTAGAAACATCAAGTTAGTGGTGCTGCATTTCATGTAATGTTCAGTGAGATTGAAAGTTGGACCACATTCCCTAGAAGATGAATGGACCTAACTTAGGCATCTAGTTGTCAGCCCCAAATGTCCAGGTGTATTATCTTTTAATTAAACAGCTTAAGCAAATGGACCATTGTGTTTCCACATTGGCAGCCTTTCAGACATAAAGTTGCATAGGTGAGGTAGCTAAATCTAAGCCATGCTAGAGACCTCAAAATAAACCAAAATTGCTCCTTAAAATGTTAATACACTCTAAACACAATAATCACTTCATATTCACTCTGAAAGAAAAGAATTTCAACAGTAATAGAAGAAACAAAAAATAAAAAAGTGGCTTTAAATTTTTCTACAGATTATTTCAGGTTTCCTAACTTTGATTAATGGACACATTTTTTTTTTTAATTTGGCATCTTTTAAGCCAGTTACCACCATTCATATCATTATTGTTCTTATTTGTTAAATTTTAAGCTTCATGGGTCAGATTCTTTTTTAAAATATATATTTTTTTATTGTTTCAGAGAGGAAAGGAGAGGGAGAGAGAGATAGAAACATCTATGATGAGAGAGAATCATTGACTGGCTGCTTCCTACATGCCCCACACTAGGGATAGAGCCCAAAACCCAGGCATGTGCCTTGACTGGGAATCAAACTGTGGCCTCCTGGTTCATAGGTCAATGCTCAACCACTGAGCCATGCCAGCCGACATGGGAGAGGTTCTTTACTCAACTTTAAAACCCATGGTATATGCAACCTAATATATTGCATTTAGCAGGCTCTAAATAAATTGTAAATTTTTAAAATGAAAATTTCCCTGGAGAGTGGTAATTTTAGCTACTTGGTTTTGAGGTTTTAGATATTTTACAACAGATTTAAATAAGAACCAAGTCATAAATATCAAGATGAATGAAACATTTTTTTTCTTTCCTAATTACATCCTTTCCCTCTTTCAATATATGAGAGTATTTGCTTCATGATGAATTCAACCTTCAAATGAACTGAATTCTAGCTAACCAATAATTTATTGAAACATAACAGAAAGTAAAGTTTTCTCAACAGTGACCCCTCCTCTGCTTAGACTGTCTACTCTTGATTATTTGTGTGGATTTCTAGAATTCCATGAAGAGATTAAATGAAACAACATTTTAAAAATCCAGTCTGGTCCCTTAATATTTTTCAATTTTAAAAATAGCTGGTAAAAACATGAGTGTATTTATTTATTTATGTTAAATATTGTTTTAATTTTCCAAGTTGAGAACCAGCTAGGTTCAAAATTAGCATAAGATATACAATTAGAGACAACCAGTTCTCATCTCAGAACAAGTAATCCTTGTTTTGTTCTAAAGGGAAGGGAAAAAAATGTTTCCTTTATCCACCTAGCGTCAGTAACTCGGGCCCCTGAGTGTCAAACTGGTAAAAGAGAGATTAACAGAAAGAAAAAAACTGCACAAAACAGACTTAATTACAAACTTCAGATGAAGAAAAATATATCGTTTTATTCTTGTAGGTTCTTGTCAAGGGGCCAGTAAGAGAAGATAGATTAACGAGAGAAAAACAAAACAGAAGTTTATTAATATGTATATGTCATATGTACTTGGGAGAAATGCAGGGATGACTAACTCAAAAAATTGGCTGGAACTGGTGCTTAAATACCATCTTCACCTAAAACAGAGGAAGAGGATATGGGGGAGGTAAATTATGGGAAGGTAACGAGGAAAATACAGTATAAACAAATGTGTTTGCTATGCAGATTGAAGCTGGTACTTTCTCCAGTGAGAAGCATCACCTGTGATGTATGTCACCCTTCTCTTCTTGATGCAGCGATGTGACCCAGGAGAACTGTAGAGCTCATATTCCATCCCCAAGGATGACAGTAGGAGAGAGGCTACACAAAGAATAACAGGTTGGGGCTTCTGGGAGGAGCGGTATAAGAAGGTGACTAGGACAATAAGGTAAATCAGGGTTGTTCGTTAAAGTTCCTTTTGCAGATTTAAGTCAGAGTCTTCTCTATTGATAAGAATCATTAGGTGTCATCCTTATCTTCCTGGTATATGAGAGAGGGACACCGTCACAAATGCAAATTTTTTAATAAATGTAAATTTCCTTTTCAAAAGGGAAACTTATGTTCCCTTTTTAGAGCTTTTTCTACATCTCCTACTCCTCAGTTGCCTTCAACTAAAAATAATCCTTATGCCAAAGCGGCATACTTGGGGGTGGCATATTCTGTTCCTCTTCAGTTTTTTTGTGTTTTGTTTTGTTTTTTTCCTTCATGGGCAACTAGAGCTGAAATCTAGGAATGGCAGCTGTTTGCTGGGACAGGGCCTCGGAGCACAGCATTGCCCTGTGCTATTATATTCACTGTGGATCCCAGGCACTTACTTGTTCTTTAGTTATTTATAACCCAGTCACTTGATAAGCAAACAAATAAACACAAACTGTGAAAATTGACTGGAACCAAACCTGCAACAAAATGGTAAAATGTAATTTAAATATCAGGAAAGTATGGTGAGACTGAAGGGTCCCCATTTCCTTCGAGCACAACAGCCCAAAAGGACTCAAAGAGGGGTTTGCAGCAAAGAAAGTAAGGGTTTATTTTTAGGAAGCGGAGCAGCCCTGGAGACACAGGTAAGATTATGCTAAAGACCTGGCTCCCTGGTGGCTTCTAGGGGACGGATGACATAGGGGAGACATAATTAAACACAGCTGAAACCAAAATGTGGTGGCCAGGTCCGAGTTCGTTGTCTCACAAAATCTAAGAACGAGTTCGCAGACAAAAACAGTTAGCGGAATCAAAGTTTATTGAGAGAAGCCAGTGCCAGAAAAGGTGCAGCTGGGCTTCCACAGGCAGACCAGTGTCCCGAGCTTCCGTGCCATGTTGCAGACAGGTGTAGTGCAGCATCTAAGCTAATTAAGGTCCATTAGTCCACGTATGGAGGCCAATAAGCCATGTGGGTGCCGGGAGCATATCCCCTGCCGGGAACCCAGCGCACTAAGGAGAGAAGAGAGAGTGAGCTTCTTTGTCTAAAGCAGTGGTTCTCCACCTTCCTAATGCCGCGACCCTTTAACGCAGTTCCTCATGTTGTGGTGACCCCAAACCATAAAATTATTTTCGTTGCTACTTCATAATTGTAATTTTGTTCTGTTATGAATCGTAATGTAAATATCTGATATGCAGGATGTATTTTCATTGTTACAAATTGAACATAATTAAAGCACAGTGATTAATCACAAAAACAATATGTAATTATATATGTGTTTTCCGATGGTCTTAGGCGACCCCTGTGAAAGGGTCGTTTGACCCCCAAAGGGGTCGCGACCCACAAGTTGAGAACCGCTGGTAAGGGTAGATACATGCCTTGCTACCTCCTGATTGGTCCTCTCCAAGAATTCTGCCTTAGCAACGTCCTGTCCTTGAGATTGGTTATATGCCTCCCTGCCTTGCCATTGGTCATCTGCAAGCTGCCTGTCTGAGCAACATCCATACAATTTAAAGGTCACATCTCCAGCAGGTGCCCTTCTTTCCCTACCCAGCTGGTTCTAGTCTTCCCTGCCCTGCTGGGTTGCCTTAGCCATCCCTCCAGTAGGTTGGCCTGGAGGGAGACAAAGGTAAGATTATGCTAGTACTGGCTCCCTGATGGCTTCTAGGAGTTGGATTACACAGGGGAGAAATCATTAATCGTGGTGGGTAAGGGAGTTAGGGTCATGGTCTGGTCTCTACTGATTTGTCGGCACTAGGGTAGTGCATCTGGACCTGATGTCAGCTATGGTTCTGTTTTGTCTGGGTTCACCGCTTTTCTGGGCCTGGAACTGAAATACAGCTGAAGCCTAAATAGTATCTCTAGTTTGACTGGAACTCTGTCCTTGGCATCAACAGACCTGAGGCTTTGTTCCTAAGATTATTTGATGCTGTTAAGAATCTCATTGTCCTGAGGGCTTAATGATTAGCGAAGTGGTCATGTAAGGGAGAAGGGGAGTTAGGGTGCTGGATGAGGCTAGTTTTAATCAAAAGGAAAGAAGGGAGGAAAAGTTATATTTAAGAAATGAAGTTTCTACAGTTACAAAAGGATTAGAATAGAAGTTTAAAGTTTAGGAGAGAAATTATATCAAAATTAAGGTCATGATGTTGCATTATTTCTTCCCCCCAAATAGTAAATTCCTTGAGGTCAGGGACTATTATAAATTTCATATCCTTATCAGTATTTGATGCGGCACCTACATACAATTGATGCTCAATAAATACTTGATGGTTTGTTTTATTTCATTTATTTGTGCAGAAAGTAGAGCAGAAAAGGATAATTGCCTTACATATCATGAAAACATTTTCTTTTTAAGGATGAGAACCTTGACACAGTTGTAAAGAGCTAGGAAATTGAACCACTCCCAGAATGCTTCACCTCATGACCAATTTTAAACACCCGAGGAATAAACCATCAAAAATCCATTATGGTGTCCACAGTTAAGTTTGGGCACATTCTCACAGTTCTCAGCATGGACACTAATTTTCAAATTTAACTTGAGCCTTGAGGGTTGAAATTGCTTAACTGATATCTCTTTAGAAGAAATGAATTTTCTGATATATATTTACTAATTATTATTATTTCTTAATTTTCTTAAAACAAAAACGATGAAAGGTTAAAATGTTATTCTAATTGGCAAAGGAATTTCAGACAAGGAAGGTACCTCTTGATTCCGCAGCTGTGTAGGCAGAGGGAGTGTTGGGAGGCATGGAAATGTGGCTAAGAAGTCACACAGAAAGTGCTCAGTGTGCTTGGAAATAGCTCAATCAGTACTCAGCCTGCTGTGAAAGCGTTCAACTGGTGCTCAACTTCCAGCCTATTTAAATGAATTGAAAGCTTACTTTTTAAAACTGCTCAATTGGGAGTGCTCAGGTTGTGGTGCCTATTAGTTGAATGCTAATTAACTTTTCCTTTTCCTACGGTTCAGTTCTCAATTAAGCCGACAGTTTGGCTGTTCATGTTTCAGGTAGAACTGGACTTTCCAGGAGACATTGAGAGGCCTGTACTTCTTTTGGAGGAGGCATATATGCTACCATCCATTCCCAGTGCTTTTCTCTGGTTCATTTTCATATTCATTCTCTCTCTCTCTCTCTCTCTCTCTCTCTCTCTCTCTCTCTCTCTCTCTCTCTCTCTCTCCCCCGCCCCTCTCCTCTCTATCTCTCTCATGTTTTCACATTATCCTCACTATCTGAGCTTTGTCGTCTTGTTTGAAGCTATTTGATAATATTACAATAGCAGAGCTTGCTGTGTTATTTGATCTGGTATCTTTTTTTATTCCTGATACATGGGTTTGCTTTTCCCAGTTGCCTTTTCAATCATTTTGAGAAATGGTTTCAAGCTTTATTTTGAGCCTAAGAAACTGTGTAACTTTGTACTATGGTTCATACTGTTCACTTTTACCTTTGGTTATGTTAACTCATTAATATCTTACTTTTTAAGGAAAGATGAATCCCATATTGTGCTACAGTATAAATAATTCCATTAACTAATGTACTTAAGATCAACTGTGAGCTATATATTTTGAGAATGCACTATGGGAAAATATACCATGTCTTTTAGTTATCTCCAATTGCTATACATTGAAATTTAAATAGAATTATTTTTCCTCTATCAGCTTCAAATTCTCATAGGAATGTGCATTGATGTATGACTGCATTTTTAAATATAATTCAATTATGTCATGTATTCTTTTTTTGAATACTTCATTATGCATGACGAATAAAATATATGCATTTATGTCGTAATTAGCACATGGCTGCTCACCTTGTTCAGTGTGTTTTATAATACATGGGCTGAAACTTGACAATTGTAACCTATTTACCTTGATTACCAATACAAAGTCTATACCAGCTGAAGGAAGTCTTCAAGAACATAATCCTGCCGAAACCGGTTTGGCTCAGTGGATAGAGTGTCGGCCTGCGGACTGAGGGGTTCCGGGTTCGATTCTGGTCAGGGGCATGTGCCTGGGTTGCGGGCGTGTCCCCGGTGGGAGATGTGCAGGAGGCGGCTGATCGATGGTTCTCTCTCATCGATGTTTCTAGCTCTCTATCTCTCTCCCTTCCTCTCTGTAAAAAATCAATAAAATAAAAAAAAGAAAGAACATAATCCTTTAAATGAAAAAATAAAAATAAAAAGTCAAGCCAAATCTTTACTTGTTAAAATACATTTTTAAGAGCTTGGCATCTCTCATCTCTCTCATCTTCATTTGTTCTGGAAATGAAAACATTTCCCCTCTCATCATCTTTTATTCTCTCTATGCCCTGTACCACCTATACTCATCCCCTCCATCCCCCAACTCCCCACACTGTTGTCCATATCCATGAGTTCGCTCTCCTATTTTTTGCTCAATCCCTCCACCCCCCTCCCAGGCCTTCTCCCCCAGAGCTGTCTGCCTGCTCTCTATCTATGAGTCTGTCTCTTGTTTTGCAAAGTGTCAGAGCCTTTATGTCAGTTTAATTCTTGGTCTTCTGTAATTGTGTGGCAAGTTGTATCAAATACAGACTAAGGAATGCTTAGAGCAATAGAAAAGTAAGATTCTGTATATGTCACATGGCAACTGAAGGAGCACGCTGAGTCTTCATTTAAAGGTGAGTAAAATAACACTTTAATTAGCATCTAATGCAGCAGGAACACCTTAGCCTCATCTCTCCTAGTCTATGTATGTCATTAGAAAGGCTGTGGGTTTTTGTGGAGATATATATCAGGGCCTCTTAGGCAGCAGTGATTGAGAATGTGGATCATCTAACTCCCCCATTCTGATTTGGATTCTCCAAGCAACCTTCTGATTGTAATTGGCTTTCATATTGGTCTGTGGCAGAGAAAGACTAAGTTGGGCAGAAGAATCAATTGTTTAGAAAATAAGTTAGTCAATATAATGTTGCATGTCAATGATACATTATTTAAAAAGAAGAAAGAAAATAAGTCATAATCCAGTATATATGAATCTCACTGGAATTTAATAAATTTGCATCGAGAGTTTTATCACCATCTGAATTTTGCTAGTGTGGATCTGCACTGTCTGTTGGGATGATGCATAATATTCGTGTGATAGCAGCTTTCTCAGACAGCTGCGCTAATGAGTGGCCTGACCTTGGATGGCAGTGAATTCACTGAGATAATGACTATTATACCTTGAAGCCTCCCTTGTTTGAGAAAACTTGCTAGCTATCAAAATCATGTTTTAAAATTGTTATCTTTGAATTTCTATTTAATTTATGTGGTGTTTCTCAATAACGGCACACTCAGTTTTGTGAACACAATGAACATTATTTTCCTAACTTTATGCTGATATTCAAAACTACAAAATTAATGGCATTTTGATCAAAATTAAAATTTGGTATTTTAGCAACCTGAGGTAGCTGACATGGGTAATATTCAATGAGGGCTATCTTTTCTATAGAACAAAATGAAAGATGTTGTATAGCAGTGGTTTCTTTACAAATTCTACCCAGGGGCTATAAGAAGTGGTACCGTGTTATTGCTTTGCTTTAAAATGAAGATAGAAACGTATGCCCTGGTGCCCCTTACTGTTTGGCATATTGAAGCTTGTCTATTAAATTACCCTTTACAGAGAGTTTCACTCTGTCCTTTCTTTCTGAAAATAAATTCTTATCTTTAGGATAGAAAAAACATTAATACTTAGGATTGGAGATTACCATGCAATCATCCATTCAAGTGATGTATTTATTTTAATAAACCAAGAAGGTATTTAGGTGGTTTGCATCAATTTTAAACAATTATCCTTTTGTATTTGTGTGACCTAGTTAGATAATGACGTGCAAACAGATTTGATTCAACAACACATTAGTAAAAAGGTTCAGTGAAGTCTTAAGACAACTGCTTTTAATATTCCTGAACAATAGGAGGCCGGGGGTTCGGCCTCCTGTGAGGTGTGTGGTACTTATTCACAATCAGCACTGACATTTTCAGATATTCCCACTACAAAGGAGTTCTATTTTGAAAACACTTACTGCAGAGCAGCTGAATGTGTCTTCTTTGTTTAGCAGCCTCTTGTTTTTGTTTTTGTTGTTTTTGTTTTCAGTTGTTGGTGGCCAAAATTAAGAATTGATTGAGAAAGCATCAGTGTATATCATTTAATTCTATACAAGGTAGATACTATTTTTTTTAATTTTTAATATTATCTTTTCCAAAGTAGGATTTTTTAAAATATCTTATTAATATGCAAATGATTGTTATGACTGTGTTTTTCCTCTACTGTATGATCTGCTTTCCAATTGAAAATTAATAAAGGCTCTCAATTGGTCTTAAATTTTTCATCAATATGAGCAGATGTTGCTATTTGTTTGGCTGGAACATTTACTTTGAATGATATTATCTGAGTTTGAAAATAAACTAAGCCTTAGTCCTGTTTTTGTATAGTAGTATCAGCAAAGTATTTTGTTTTGTTTTTATTTCAGTGGTAAACCAATGGTAGTTATTTGATCATTTTTAGGGTGTGCATTTCAGAGAGAACTCATGCTTGGTTTATGGTTTTACTTTTATTCTATTTTATCCTCACCCTATGATATGTTTATATATCTTTTAGAGAGAGAGGGATAGTGAGAATGAATAAACATCTTGTGAGAGAGAAACATCAATTGGTTGCCTTTCCCTACTGAGGATTGAACCTCCACACTAGTTTTGTGCCCTGATTGGAATAGAACCCACAAGCTTTTGGTGTATGGGTTGATGCTCCAACCAATTAAGCCACCTGGTCAGGGCTTTGGTTTTATTACTACATCAATGTCTAGTCAACAACAACTATAAAACACATTTTACTGGGTTCAGATGACAATCTCTATATATAAAATCCTAAGTGACCATCTGACCGTTTGACAGTCAAACCAGTAACTATGACACTTAATGACCACCAGGGGGCAGAAACTCTGACTGATAGCTATGACTCGCACTGACCATCAGGGGCTGCTGAGTGACAGCAACTTTGTAGAGTGCCCTCTTGTACTCCCGGTCGCCTTGGGGGATGTCGGACTGCCAGTTTTGGCCCGATCTCCACAGGCCAGGACAAGGGACCCCACCAGCCAGAGGGACCCCACTCACTCTGCAGATGCCCTTCGAGCCCTGACACTGCCCCAGGTGCAGCTGGCCAGGGAGGGACCCTGGGAGGTTTGCTCCAGGGTATGTCTGGCCCTTCTCGCCAAGTCCTGCCCTGCCGGCCACCTTCTAATTAATTTACTTTCGATGTGCATGAATCCGTGCACCAGGCCTCTAGTTCATGTATAACAGTGCTTGCTATAAACTATATGGTATGCTAAAATATCAGTCATTTTTTTCATTATGTAAAAAATAAGCAAATATATAATGGAAATCATGTACCACTATTCAAACTAATTACAAGGTCTTTTAAATATATATTTTTATTGATTTTTTACAGAGAGGAAGGGAGAGAGATAGAGAGTTAGAAACATCGATGAGAGAGAAACATCGATCAGCCGCCTCCTGCACACCTCCTACTGGGGATGTGCCCGCAACCCAGGTACATGCCCTTGACTGGAATTGAACCTGGGTACCCTTCAGTCCGTATGCCGACACTCTATCCACTGAGCCAAACCAGTTACAGCACAAGTTCTTTTATTAAGCATCATAATACCCTTATAGGATAGGTACTATTACCATCCCCATTTTATAGATGAAGAAGCTCAGATTCAGGAAGATATATAACTTTCCCAAGGTCACACTGAGGATTGTAACCCAGGTAATTGCTCCACAGCATGTGCTTGTTACTGCTATATTAAAAACTCCAAGTATTTCCATCATGCTGTGTGAATTCTAGTTTCTGGATGTGTGTGAATAAGTTCTCACCTTAATGGTAAGACATTGACTTTCCAATAGTGGTACTGGTATTCTTTGCCTGGAAACATAGTCTAAGTTTCTGAGGGACATACATCCAGAAGAAAGGGAGGAGTGAGAGAGCGGCTCAGAAGTTACTAAGGCCACCTCAACCCCAAAGATCAATGGGTTGAAAATATTCTACCAGCCAATTTATTTCATTTAGTCTTAAAGCTTAAAACTTAAAAAATAAATTAATTGATTTTTAGAGAGAGAAGGGAGAGGGAGAGAAACATTGATAGGAGAGTAGAACATGAATGGGATGCTTCCTGCATGTCCCCTACTAGGGATTGAGTCAGCACTGGTATGTGCCTGGCCAGGGAATCAAATCGGCAACCTTTTGATACACAGGATGATGCCCAACCCACTGAGCCACACCAGCCAGGACTAAGCTTAACATTTTTAATGAAAAAGAATCATTAAAAATTTTAAACATATGCTGTAAATACTGATTGCAATATTCTTGTTTATTATCTTATACATAGTAGAATTATAGAACACAATTTGACTCTTGTAGACAAAATAGCTTTTTTAATTATATCACCAAAAATACAAACTCCTTATTTTTCTTTGAAAATATGTTGATAAAGGAAGGACAATAAGGCCTCTTCTATAATCTAAGGCTATTGATTATGGCTCAAACAAAAACTTATAAAAATCTAAGTACATATAGGAAAAATAAAATGTGTAATTGTTTAAAATCTTGGGCTATATGTCAGTAATTTAACATTCTAAATGATGAGACTTGGATTATAAACGTTACCATTGCAGTTGATGTTTGGCAGCCATACTTAACCCTTCTCAAGTTTCCGCAGGGAATAAACATTTTGAAGTTTGCTTATCTTAGGCATATGGTTATAGTAAAACACTACCCTAAGTTTATTTGCCCCTTGAACTCCTGAGGGAAAATAAGTGCAAAATAAAATCAACTTTTGAATTATTTAAATAATTTTTATAGGCATTACGATGATGATTATGCAGAATGATGCCTTGCCCTTGAGGAAATTGCATTTTACATTAATCAAACTGCAAATTTATACTGTTGTTGCTTGAGGTAACACAAATATACTATAGGCACCTTATCCTTTAGGCCCAGAAGGAACCCAACAAACTTCTTTGTCAATATTATTCATGCAAGTGACAAATAATGTCAAATCTACTTAGTGAACAACTAAACAGAGTAAAAAGAGTTTTATTATAGAAAAAAATAGTATATGTTAAACCAGGGAAATGACCCGCAGGTCTGGCTGCTGCAGCCTTGAAAGCCAAACTCATGACACAGATGCTGGTAGGAAGGAAAGTCATTTACTCAGGTGCCAGCAACCTGAGAAGATGGCAGGATCATGCCTCAGAAACCATCTTCACATCTCAGTGCAAGCAGAGGTTTTTGTAAGGAGGGAGAGGGAGGGTAGAATAAAGAGATCAAGAGGAGGTGGTCGGTAGATTTCTGGTAATGTGCAGTCCTTGCTCAGGCTCATTCTGTTCCAATGTTATTTTTCAATGTTCATCAATCAGACATCTTTGGTTTAATTGCCAGTGTTAGTGTTCTCTGTTCCTGTGACAAACTGTTAAACTGTAATGAGAACTTGGCCAGAGGTGAACAAACTGGGCTTAACGTTTATGAAGATTAACATGGGTAGCTTTACATAAATTCTATTATAGCTTACTTTGTTAGTACGTTTTTATTTTAGTTTTATTATGGCTAGTAAGACTAATATAAGTAGTATAGTATTTTCATTCCCCGTTATATATGGATGCACGATGAGGCCTGGATATGGTTTGAGATGGCTGAGAATTGCAATTTAGGCTATCTTACTCTGTTTTGTATAATATCTAGCAGATATAAAATGTACTTGAAATAAATGAGTTTCATTGCTATGAAATAGAAAATATCATGGGGATATTTTAATTATATCATGTTTAATAAAATTTTATCCTGCAACCAAAACATAAAAAGTCACTATATTTTATATTTATCTACCCCAAGAGTAGCACTGTAAAAATTAAAACACAAATTTAATTTCATAATTAGAGAAATAAGTGCTCTTTGTGAAACTATTCACATATTTTGCAATCCACATAAAGTTGAGCTTTTTTATATTAAACATAAAAGTATACCAAGAATTTCCTCTTAATTTGGCATATAAAGTCATTTGAATTTTATTTTTGTGCTTAATTTATTTATATCATAATCCAGACTATTATGGCAAGATACAGAATATTTATGAAAATAATCATGTACATATCATTGACTAATTTGAGGAATAGGTAGAATAAACCCAACATTAGAAGAACATTAACAGTAGTGGTCTTGAAAATGTGTAAGGAAAGCAAGGTAATTTATGGCTCTATAATCAGACTTTCTATGTTCTACATGCAACATTTCTGTGTGACCTTGAGCCTATTTAAGCCTCAGTTTCCTTACTGGCAAATTGAGTTAATCATAACACTTAACCAACATATCAAAATTGTTGACAAGAGTAAATAATTAAATTTATGTAAAACACTTAAAATAGTGCCTGATACCTAGTAGAAACTCAAATATGTGCTATTCTTTGCGCTTTTCCCTATTTTTAGTTATGATTATTATTAACCATGGCTCAAAATACTGTTAAGTCTTGATTGGCTTTTATGTGGGTGGACTCTTTGTATAGTGTCACAAACACTAGGTAATTAAATTCGGGTTTCACTTCCTCTAAAAATATCCCAAGTAAACCTATTTGCTAGAATTGAATGTTCTTACTGAACATGATGTGCTTGAACTTTCATGGACAACACTTCTATATATCTTAGTTCTTCTCTTATTGTTCGTCTTAAACTCTTATTGATATATTATGCCCTTCATGCTCTGTTATTTATGTTTACTATTTCTAATCAAACCATTCTACGTCAAATCTCTATATGGCTACATTACAGTATATCCAGCCAAAATATTTAATACATTAATTTGCCTCTTATATCCTAACCTAAATGCTGTTCTGACTTGTTACTGTCAAGTTGACCCATGCATCTTTACTTCAGAGGCTATTCTAACTTTTCCCTCCGTTAATTATACCTCTATCCACTCAGTTATTAAAGCCAAACTGGGAGTCAATTTGTCTCACCCCAGGCCACCTCCCTGTTCTTCCAGTTCCCCTCCTCCCTCTCCATGCTAATTGCCATCACCCTTGTCAAAGAATCTGTTAACCCTCAGTTTCTCTTGCCTGACTTATTACCTTAGGTTGCTAACTGCTCTATGTCTAACTCCCCCCTGAAACCCTTTCCTAAGTGATGCCCCAGTAAACTTTCTAAAATGCAAAAAGGATTATATCAAACTTTACCTGAATTTTTTTAATTTAAATTTTTTATTGTTTAAAGTATTACATAAGTCTCCCTTTTCCCCCATTGACCTCTCCCCGGCTACCTCCACTCCCCAGCACATGCCGTCACCCCGCCCCCCCCCCAATCTGTGTCTATTGGTTATGCCCATATGCATGCATACAAGTCTTTTAGTTGATCTCTTACTCCCTCACCTCCTACCTTCCCTCATAGGTTGGACAGTCTGTTCAATGCTTCTATGACTCTGGTTCTATTTTTGTTCATCAGTTTATGTTGTTCATTATATTCCACAAATGAGTGAGATTATGTGATATTTATCTTTCTCTGACTGGCTTATTTCACTTAGCATAATGCCTTTCAGTTCCATCCATGCTGTTGCAAGTGGTAAAAGTTCCTTCTTTTTAATAGTGGCATAGTATTCCACTGTGTAGATGTACCACAGTTTTCTAATCCACTCATCTGCTGATGGGCACTTGGGCTGTTTCCAAATCTTAGCTATTGTAAATTGTGCTGCTATGAACATAGGGGTGCATATATCCTTTCTGATTGGCGTTTCTGGTTTCTTGGGATATACTCCTAGAAGTGGGATCACAGGGTCAGATGGGAGTTCCATTTTTAGTTATTTGCGGAAACTCCGTACTGTTCTCCACAGTGGCTGCACCAGTCTGCATTCCCACCAGCAGTGCACGAGGGTTCCTTTTTCTCCACATCCTAGCCAGGACTTGTGGTTTGTTGATGATAGCCATCCTGAGAGGTGTGAGATGGTATCTCATTGATGTTTTGATTGCATCTCTCTGATGATTAGCGGCTTTTGCACTGAACCCCCTTCCTGCTCCTGGAAACTCAGGTGTCTCTCTAAGGTCACAGAAAAACCTCACCTCCATATGTATAAGTCCATCCATGGCACATTGTGACAAATTGCTTTCATCTCTGGAGAATTGTCTGCTTGATTTATTTACAAAGTTTCCCTACATTTAAATGTTCCAATTATTCACAATGCAGTTTATTTTTATTCAGATTTCTATATTGATAGTTTCTGCTATTTATTACTATTTCATAGTTTTCTATATTGCTTATCAATTCTTTCCATTGTACCTTTAAATTTATTTTCAATTTTATTTTAATGAATAGTATCTTCAACTGATTTTGGATTCAAACTTATACATGCAGTGTTGTCCATTTCTTTTTTAATCTGGAGGTAAAATTTATTTAAGCAAGTTGCACATGAGCTGGTTCTGAATCCAAGACCTTTCATTCTGTGCTATGGTGTGGAAGCCAGCTATGGTGCTGATATCCTGGCAGTTGTTTGGACTCAGAAACTGAGTAAATAAGACTAACCCCAATTTTAAGCCCCTGAAGTATCTTCCTACAAGAGGAATGAAAGAGTGTTTTTCCAATATGTGATTTTTCTCTTATTTAAAATGCATGTTTAAATGATTGCAAAAAACATTTATACACAATATAGTATGCTGTCAAGTTATCATATGACTGGTTAGAAAAACAGGATATGTGGTCTGCATATATTAACCCAAGGAAGTACATTTCTGCCTGACACATGTGCCACTCTCAAATAAATGGCAGCTGCAGCTTTGGAGCAATGGAGTGCTCTAATCATGGCCGAATTTCTGCACAATGCAGATACAACAAGTTTGTCGTTGTTGTTGTTGTTGCATTGTGCTATATCATGAATAGTGTTTCATGTGCATATAAATCCTAGTTGCTTCTTCAGCTCAAAAGTTAGAACTTTGATAAAGATGACAATTTGTCTTAATATTCAGTATGGTATTGCACTTGAATGTGGTATAAATTCATTTTTGAATTTATAAAAAAAGTTCTACTACTTTATAGCTAAGTTTTCATTTTTATAAGACTTAAAGCCAGCATGAAAACTTTCTAGGAACAATTATTCCTTCTTTGACTGCTCAAAGGGTTTTCACAGGTTCATTCTAACATCTGGATGCAACTAGTTATCCATAGGGGGGAAAATACATTTTGTTTGCCTACTTTTTATTTATTTTTTAAAATATATTTTTTATTGATTTCTGAGAGGAAAGGAGAGGAAGAGAGAGAGATAGAAACATCAATGATAAGAGAGAATCATCCACTGGCTGCCTTTTACATGCCCTACGTTGGGGATTGGGCCCACAACCTGGGCATGTGCCCTGACCAGGAATCAAACCATGACCTCCTGGTTCATAGGTTGATGCTCAACCCCTGAGCCATGCCAGCCAGGCAGTTTGCCTACCTTTTATTTGCATTGATGTTGTCTAGGAAGTTTTTTTGTTTTTTTTTTAAAGATATTACAAATTTTTGAACTACTCACTTTATCACATCTAAGGAAGTTTATGAACAACTAGGGACAAATTTAATAATATAGTAATGTATTTCCTCTAATGCAACATTAGTATGGGTCTGAATCACAAAGAGGATTTGGCAAAGTATGAATTCCTGAGCCTCACCCCAGATTTCTGATTCAGTAATGGCAGAGAATTTGCATTTCTAAAAAGTTGCCAGTAGATGCTTACTGATGGTCCAAGGACCACACTTTGAGAACCACTGCTCAAAGGAAAAGGTACTCAAATGATGGAAATGAAGATTATGGAGATAAGAGTGACAAGTATATACTATGTGCTTTCTTGATGCTTGGAAATCTTATTACATTTTTACACACATAAATTTATGATGTCATTATTATTTTTATTTAATAAGAAAACTGAAGCTTAAAGAGGTCCAATAAATTTCCTAAGATAACAACATTGAAAAGTACAGGATCCAGTCCTTATGCCAATAATTTTTTACTCCAAATTTGTTCACTCTTTGCTTGACAAAGAGTAGAAAAAAATATCTACAGAAAAGAAAGAAATTGTCACATGGGAGTGGAAATAACTACAGTTCATGAAGACCTTTGACTCTAAAAAGCAGTTGAGAGATGCACTGTGATTCAGGAGAACCAGGTGTAACCTGTAGCTTCTAGTAAGGGGTAAGGAGAAGTTTCCTATGTGGGAATTAGCACTTGGAATCTAAATCCCTTAGTGAGTCAAGAGACAGCTCAAAGTCACGAAAAGCTCAGCAACAACCTAGAAATGGCAAGAGAAAAGATAAACACTACATCAGGTCAAAACAGGGTTTCTTCATAGTTTTCATATTTAAAAATAAATGGCTTCTGTTGCTTAGAGTAAATAACAATATTTCTTCATCCAAGTGGTAGAGGCTGAAATGGTGTACTTTCTGTGCTTCATGCCCAATAAAAGTCTAAAATGATGTATTTGCTAGAGAACACATAAAAAGCACCATTAATCATCTGGTTTCAGTGACAAGGGCAAAGACAAGGTATCAGAGGGTAATGGAAATTTGGTGGATAAGCCTGAAAATCTGAATCATAGGCCAAAACAAAAATATCAGAGCCTCTCCTACCGTTATCTCTACTGACCTTATTTCTGTTTCTTGAACACACCAAACTTATTTTTCACTTACATTGCAATAGCTGTTTCCTCTCCCCCAATGTTTTGTATTCCAATTTGCACATGGCAGATCTCAAATGCTACACATTCAGGGAGACCCATCCATGATCACTTATCACCACCCACAGCCCAGAGCACTTATCACCATAGTTGCAACATGTATTTTCGTTATTTATTGCTTAATTACATACATTTTCTCCATTATAATCTAAGCTTGGTTAAAAGGGGAACATTGCTGGTGTTTACTGTTTTGTTTCTGGGATATAAACAGTGTCCAGCACACATTAGGTTTTCAATAATTATTATTTTCTGAATAAATGAATGAAGGACAGAGGGAAGAAAGAGAGGAATAAGAAAAGAAGTATAGAAATTGCAGTACCTGAACTTACGATGGATCAGGCATAGGATTCCAGTGCCTTACAACTGCACTAAGTTCCTAGGGTTGCAGTTCTACACACACACACACACACACACACACACACACACACACACTATCCCCTATATAGTCTTCTGTCTGTAGTAATGATCTAATGTAATGTATTTATATAAATATAGTCTCTGATTAGTCCCTCTTTTTTTCCTTAATGGGTAATACAGAAAAAGGGGTATACATATGCACCATAATTTGGAAAGCTCCAAACAAATTCCCAGTTCAAAATTTTGTCAAATGTTTAATTAGTTTGAATCACTTTAAAGATAATTCATTCAGTTCCAGAAGTAGTGAAAATTATGTAATATACCTGAGATTAAATATTAATTCTACTTTCCTAGTGCTCATTTCAGCAGCACATATACTAAAATAATTCTACTTTTCTACTCTGTCCGGAATATAAGCTGCATGTTTATATTCTGGTAATTAATTGCAAACTACTTTTCTTCATGAAGTTGTATTGAGACTAATCGTGACATGGAGAGTTAACTCTGCTCTGTAGTGTAGGTAGATTTTCATTTGGATAGGATTTAAATCAAAGGATTGGGAAATAAAATGAAGAGGGCAATTCATTTGTGATAAAAATTGAGTCAATGATGAAAGTAGCATCCTGTAAGCTCTAATGTAAACCCGGTCTTTGAAAAATGGCAGGCACAGTACTTAGAGATGCTCTGAAGATTGAAAGCTTTTCATGTGTGATCTTCTTAAAACAGAATGCATGTTCAAATAGTATGGATCCCTGTACACAAAGAGCAGTAATGCATCTCAAGAGTCTTTCTAGTTGTGTGTTTGTGTGTGTGTGGAAAGGAGAGGAGAGAGAGAGAGAGAGAGAGAGAGAGAGAGAGAGAGAGAGAGAGAGAGAGAGAGAAGTAGAGAAAATGACAGAGAGGTTGAGAGAAAGAACTACCAAGAGCCACTAAAATGGTATCTTTCAAAACAAGTTGTTGTAACTTATAAATATTGTGCTTTAGACTCACTATATAAATAGGAAGTTTTGTCAAGCTTGCTTTTCTACCATGATAGGAAGTAGGGATAATACAGTATGTTTTGTTTGTGGCTTTTAACTCATTCACTCACTATTAAAAATATTTATTGAGTGCCTACTTTGTGCTATTCTGTGTTCTGGGAATGCAGCAAAGCATTTAGTTTTCTAACTCATGTAATTGTCTAAACTGAAAAGAGGAGCAACTGCTTCTTGGATGTAGAATGATTACAAATATAATGAAATTGGATTAAAATGTATTCTGTAAAGATCTGTGCTATTTTTTCTAATATTTTATTATAATGAAATTTGATTACTTCCAACAGATAGCAGAATCAAGTATAATTTTGTTTGGTCACTTTGTAAAGTAGTATTGGATTAAAGAACACATTTATAAGAAAAGTGATCCATGGTTTGTGCATTTATATTGAGGCCTATAGGTGTTTTTAGTAGGGAAGGAAATGACATTTAAAGCCTTCATACAGAGAAGTATTGCTAAGAACATACTTTTTGTGAAGGAGAGATTTATCTAGAAGTGAGTTGTACATATAATGCTTATTATTCTTGAAAAATGGCTAATGGATGTTATAGAAAGTGGAAGAAAGTCTTCTTCTGGTCTAGGGAATCTACACTTTCTAAAAGGTTGCCTGTGGCCCTAACCAGTTTGGCTCGCAGATAGAGTGTCAGCCTGTAGACTGAAGGGTCCCAGGTTCGATTCCTGTCAAGGGTATGTACCTTAGTTGTGGGCACATCCCCAGTAGGAGGTGTGCAGAAGGCAGCTGATTGATGTTTGTAACTCTCTATCCCTCTCTCTTCCTCTCTGTAAAAAGATCAATAAAATATATTTAAAAATAAATAAATAAAAGGTTACCTGTGGAGTAATTAAGGCTCATCAAATATTTTCTCTTAGACCAAGATGATACTTGACACTTTCTATGAGAAAAACTTGTACCCAGATTAAAAAAAGAATCTTAGAGCAATCCTTTTAATGTCAGCCTTTTGGAAAAGAAAATAGAATTTCTTTTGCAATTGAATACTTGTGGAAAAACAGAAACAGGGAAACTAGAAATGCAAGACACAATGCTGATCACTTCTTGAGGTGCTGCTGCTAGGACTTGTGAAGAGCAAAGAGAGGACATTAAGTCTGCCTGCTTCATGCTGGGAGCCATTAGCTGACTGCTCTGGGCTCTGCTACCAACAGCGGGGCAGAGGGGGAGGCGGCCCAATGCAGAGGAGGAAGGAAAAACCAGATTTATTGTCTTCTCTATAGGCTCTTACTTCTATTCTACTTTAGTGCTCTTTTATAAGACATTAAATAAGCTTCTTAACTCGTTACCGCTTGCATTCTTAGCAATGTGAATCAATAGAAAGGCATTTTATATTTTTGCTGAAAAATCATTTTAAAATGTGTGACCTTTAAATGTTTATCACTTTATATTTATACATTTTTAGTATAGCTTCCTAAAGACGAAGTCCTGAGAACTGGATTTTCTAAAGAGTGATTTCTCTGAGTTTGGTTCACTGCTGTATGAATTTCTAGTGCTTAGAATAATGCCTGGCACATGTTAAATGCTCAACAGATGTGCAACCTGAATGAATGAATGAATGAATGAATGAATGGTTGTTATCGTTTGTGACAAATTGAAATAATATGGAAGGATAGAAGCCATGGTATGCATAATATTATGCAGAGTAAAGTGGAGTGTAATTGCTTAGAGCCCAGATGCTTAACTCAGACAGACCATGGTTTAAAACACAGCTCTGACACTTGTCCTATGCCTCCAAATAAGTGAGTTAACAAACATACCAGGTAAAATTTTTCTGTTGCAAAATGAAAATAACATTTCTAATAACTTCACAAATTGCATGTAAAATAATTTCAGTTGCACATTAAGCCCTCAGTATATGTCTTATATATCAGTATCATTATTTTGACTGACATAACATATATCCATAGAAAATAAAATTAAAGTGGAAGAGACATTGTGGGAAGAAAAGGATTCAATATGCTTAACATATAATAATTAACTTATAAACCGAATTCTCCTTTATCTATTTTATGAAAGTAAATTCTACATTCTCAATTATAGCATTTGAATGTATTTCCAGATTCAGTATATTCATTGATGTGTGACTGTAAGTGAGGATTGTTGAAAATGCACTGAGTCATTACTCTAAGTGTTTATTTATCTGATGTACACATAAATGAGCTAGCTTCATTTGTAAATATCTGTAGTTACAAGTAAAGTTATATATGATGCCAAACTAGTGCTAAAGGTAAGGGCAGGGAGTTTTGTCTCTTTTGTTCACTGCTAGTAACCTAGTTTCTAAGGTACATCTAAATATGGTAAATGCACAGGCACAGTAAATATTTATTGACCAAAGCACCATGACACCATTATATATAGTAAGATTGCTTGAAAGACTTCTGATACTGCTGATATAAATCAATGAAGAAGGCTGGTAGAAAAAAAATTGACTCATTTGAAGTATGATGTTGGAGGCGGGCTCTATGGATACCCTGAACTGGCAAAAAGATGAACGAGTTGGTCCTAGAGCACATTAGGCGCAAAACATCACTGGATGAAAAGATGGCAAAACTGAAGCTATCCTACTTCAAGCACATTATGAGAAGGCAGCATTCTTTGGAGAATACCATAAGCTGGGAAAAAGACCAGGCAACAGGAAAAGAGGAAGACCAAATATGAGATGGATTGACTCCATAAAATAAGCTGTAGGCATGGGTCTACAGGAGCTGAGCAAGGCTGTTGAAGACAGGATATTGGGGACATCACTCATTCAGGGAGTTGCCAGGAGTTAGAGCCAACTCATGACATGGAACACACAAAGTATAAGTCAACCTCATGCAAACCCATGACAAAGAAAAGTTCTGTTCCTGTATCTTTTGCTTGGGCAAATGGCATCATCAATTTTTGTCTCAGGAAGGAGTAGAAGAAGAAGTTGTCCTTTTCAGAGTCTCAGTCCCTTGGCTGCCAGTTTTCCATGATCCTGAGGAAATGATGCCACTCGCTTACAGCTCTTCACATTAGACTCCGTGTGACATTCCTGCACACAGAGAGAATTATACACCTGTTACTTATGCAAAGCTTTTGAAGTAACAATGCATATAAAATTCAAAGTCTTCATTTCCTCCCACAGGTGCCACACAGCCAAAGGGGAACCTAGGATACCAAGGGATATGAAGATTGTCTTATTAGTAATAATCTGGATATTTATTTCAGAGAAGAGCTTTTATAACCATAATAAGTCTTCAGATATTGAAATACTGTCAAGAGAAATATCAATTAGATAATTTTGCACTGCTACAGTGGGCAGAACTAGGATTATAGGTAACATTTCCAAAGAAGCAATTTCAATTCAGTATCAGAAAAATATTTTTAAGAGCTCAAGTTGCCTTCAAATTGAATAAACCTGCGGGGTAAGTGGATGTGCTAGTTAATTCTGTGTGTGGAAATTTTCAGGGAGACTGTATGCACATATCTGAATGTTGTGGAGTGTTTGAGTGAAAAATTGAAGGAGATGACCAAAGATTACTTCTCTGGCTAGAGTACAGAGCAAATTTAACCTAAATGTTGTAAACATTTTCACACCATATGTAAATACAGAAAAGAGGGGCAATAGTTACATAATTAATGCATTCTTACTAGCAAGAACACAATGCCTAGGGGCAGTAGAGAAAAGATGGGATGTGAGTATCTCTTTAAATTTGTCATTACGTTTTTTCTGGTTGAACAAAATGGTCACCACTACCCCCAACACTTCTTATGGCACCACTTTGAGGCAATGGTTCACTCCTCTTTTGGGAGAGTTGGGAGAGCTAAAGGGCCAGAGGTCTGGTCTGCTCTGCAAGCAGAGATCACAGAGACTCAAGGGTTCCATCTGGCAGGGTTTTTGTTTTTTGTTGTTGTTGTTGTTTTGTGTTTTGTGTTTTGTGTGTGTGTGTGTGTGTGTGTGTGTGTGTGTGTTTGTCTTACATGCACTCCGAAGTTTGTGTTCAGTTGCCCTTATTTGGGAAATCCCTGCAAGTAATGGTCTCTTTATCCTGAACCCTGGACCTCTGGCTTTCTCAGAAGCTGTGTCCTATTACAGAGCATATAGAAACATTCAAACCTCTGAACATAATCTATAGAGCATGTTCCAAAATATAGCCTCAGGCTCATGTCTGCTTCTGTCTTTTGAGCCACCATCACCTTACTTGATAGTTAATAGGTGGATGTAAAGTTTTCCTAGAGGCTTGGATTGAGGCCTAGGATGCCTGCGAAGAGTCCCTGGAGAATCTAAAAATCCCACACACTATTATAGATGTTTGCATCAGCCTCCCAATCCTTTCCCACCTTGTTAGCCTCGGGAGTCCACCACAGAGAGAGAAACATGAAGACATGTAACTGTGATATCACCTCCTACAGTGGTCAGCAACCAAAGCCGAAACTAGGTACCACCTTCTTTATGTTGAAACACTGTAATCAAGTCAGCCAGATTCTTGATACAGATAACAAAAACTACAGTAAATAACATCCCCCCCAAACTATAGTTATGGCACCTATGAACTCTGAATAGAATAAAAGATCCAAAAAAGTGTGATGTAAACACATATCATTTCATAACCTGAGACATACAAAGTATACCACTGCTAAAAAATGAAGGGACATCTCACTTTTTCTAATGCATGTGAAGGCCACCTTTGAATTTTGAAATCTATAATGCCACGGGGCAATGTTAGTTCAGGAGAAAGAACAATTTTCTTCTCCCAGGATGGTATTTTAATCCAATAATCACATTCAATGGACTTGTTCTACGTGCCTTGATGCACAGTGAAATAGAAATAAGTGTCTTGATTTAAATTTGATAAAGTATGCATCAGATTTTAATAGCTATGAATCAGCCTCAGTGTAACAGGCTTCATATAGAATGCAAGCTGTTTAATTTATTTTGGAATGCTCTAGTTTAACTTGGTAAAATATACAGATGAATACTAATCTTCAAAGTGTAAAAGGAACAATAGTTCAAGGAATAGCACAAAGGACTTCAAAAAAGTGATCTGATTCTCTTTGTTTCAGCTTATAAATTTGGAGTGAAAGTGTATCCAATATAACAGAATGATTAAGTCCTCAAAACTTAATCTTAAAACCTTTAGATTTTATCTTTAAACACTAGAGGCCCAGTGCACAAATTCGTGCATGGGTGGAGTCCGGCTAGCCAATCAGGCCAATCGGGCCAATTGGGCCTGCCAGGGGGAGGGGCCTGGAGAAGACCCACTGAGCTGGAGCTGATCATGGGCCCCAGGCTTCCCAGGGAGGACAGCCTCAGCAAGGAAACAGAAACCACCAGAAGGCTCTGAAAACAGGCCATGAGTTCCCTTTGGCCAGGAGGACTCAGAGCTGGTGTCTCTGTGTGTACATTAGACACAGCCCGGCACTTGCCTTTGTCTGTTGGTCAAATCCATTGCATCAAAAAACTTGTTCCCCTTCTTCTCTTTGGGCCCTTACAACATATACAGGCCAATTGGAAGACACGGGCCCCAATGGCAGAGTCAGGCCCCACAATCACCCAGAATTTAGGCCTAAGACAAATGGGTAGCAATCTCCACAGAACAGAACACATTGTTTTACAGTCTTACTTCTCCCCTAAAATGTGCCCAGCTGCTCCTCTTTAACTGGGATAGACTGAACTAAGGAACCAAAGACCGAGTTTCCTTTGAGGTGGGATCCACCAGGAGCTGGCTGGTGGCAAGGCCCCTCACTGGCAGCTGCCTTCCCCCCAAGCTCAGTGTGCTCTGAGCTGGTCGTTTCTGGCGGTGCTGGGTCCTGGGCTGTTGGTCAGGGGGCAGGTCCACAGGGTTTCTCTCCACTGCCTTCCTGGCCCCCTGAGCAGTACCCTCAGGCCCAGTGCACCAGGCAGCTGTCACTAGAGCCCGGACTCGGAGAGCGAAGGAGCTGGCCTGCACTACAAGGGACCCACAGGTGGCCAGGCCATGCCCCCGACCCCACGTCTCAGCCAAAGCCCACTGCCCGAGACTGGCGCCACATGGAGAGGATCACAGCGGGGAGAGGGGTGCCCTGACCTGCCAGCCTTGGTGATGATCATCTCGGTGCCCAGCTGATTGAATTCATCCCACAGAGCCTTCATCTCAAGCTGCACACTCACACTGGCCACATTTGCATTCTTCTTTACCGGTGCCTTGTCAGCAGCCGTGCAACTGGCCCCGGGGCCCTGGGGCTCGGCAGTGGCTCTGAAGGCTGCCCCTGTGGCCAGCACGTCATAGTGACCAGTCATTACGCCATTCTGCCGTAAAGGTTGCTGGGCTTTTATATATATAGATAAACATTTTGCTTGTGCACAATGTAATTCTTTGTCAATTTTAAAGTAAGTGTCATTAGGTTTGGTATTTCACTTTGTGAACTAGAATGGAAAAAAAGCAGGGTAAAAAAAAAAAAAAGACAAACCTACTTTAGAAACTGTTTGGAGATGATAAGCAAATGTGGTTGTTTTTCCTTGAAAATGATGAAGACATAAATTACACAGAATTGCCTTTCCACGAAAAGCATGAGATGAAACAGACTTGAGATATTTTACTAGAAATGAAAGAGGTTTAGAATATTTATAATTAGCCACAGCTTAATTGAACAGTTGGATACATACTGGTTGGCATGTGATGAGCTCATTTTGTATTTGAAGTTTGCTACTCCAGGCCTGAGTCTAGAAGCAAATGATGCTTTGTATCAACTCTCCATTGTCACAAGCCATGATTGTAATTGATTGTAATAGACTGAGAACTCAGTGCTGCGTTTTCTGGTAGATGAAATGTCTCCAAATTAACAATAGTAAAGATCTTATCTGATGTGTAACCTATAGTTTAGAAAATATTTTATATGTTTCAGAGAAGGGAAGGGAAAGGTTTATGGCCAGGAAATAAATGGCTGAAGAATGTTGGCCAGTTGTAAAATATATCTCTGAAAGTGTAGTTGCAAAAATCCTGAGGAAGATAAAAGGAATAACATGATCAATGCAACGAACATAGTTGTCCGTATTTGTTTATGTTTATCAGGAGAAATGCTGCTGGGAAATGCAGCCTTATGTGCAGTCTTTTGACCACCCTCTTGGCCACATAAAGAATAGATCTTGGGCCTGGAACACTTCCTCACCAAGAGATAGAGAGCTCACACAGCCTGTGCCAAGCTTCTTGCCTTGCATGGGAATGGCTTTTCCTGTCTCAGACCCATTGTGTTCACTCCTTTGTTCTGCTTTTAAGCATATGTGTCGGTGGTCCTCAGACAGATCTCCAGCTTCCAGTATTTCAGGCTCCACAGGTTGGAGTCCTTCTGCTACAGTCCTAGAGGTGTGCATACAGACCTATTGCCCTACGTTAACTGGAGGGAGGGGCAGGAGGGAAGACCCACTTGCAATGGGGTTTGGCACACATGGTATAAGTTGATCTTACTCTGTCTCTTCTCCGTGTGAATAAAAGCAATGTTCCTTGCAGAGCTTGACTGCATTGTCTTTTCCTTGATATCTCCTGTACCTGGAAGCAAGGGCAGAAGCATTCTAGTCCTGGTGGTTGACACGAGGATAATCTTTGCGCTTCTCCATGGCGCTGAAGTCCTCCCCTGGCACTGGGAACCAGGACATGGTGTTCTGTTCTACCATGGCCTATACTGCTATTTCGTCCTGAGTCTGCCCCATTGAACATTTTTGTCACTCACTTTGTTGAAGACAAAGAAAACTCAAATATGAAATTAGGAATTTGTCCCTGAAAATAATTGAATGTACTTTGAGTAGTAATCAACATCTACCTTATTTAAATTGGAATTAAAGGCTCAAAAAGGACTAGAAGTAAAATTAACAAAAAGTACATATAAAATTCTGACCTCCTGTTTCCTAAAGCCTGATGTACTTTGTAACTGGGGTGATTGTCCATTTACAATAATTACAACCCGTGTGTAACGTTTTAGAAATAGATTCCTAAATGCGCCCATAAACTTGGCAAAAGCACCCAGAACCAGGGGGAGCACACGCAACTGGGCTTTTATTTTGAGGGCATTAGCCAAACCAGGAAATTCTGAACATTGCTTTTTCAGGCTTCCAGGACTCAGGGGACAGGGAAGAAAGGCCAGGACCTATTCCTCCTGCCAGAGCAGTGGTAGAACATAGCTACTTGCTCACCAATTTCATTGTCTTTTCTTAAGCATAACGAAAGGCGATATTTCCCTGCCTTTCTTGAGTTAGGTAAGGTTAATGCAACTAAAATCTGGCCAATGTGATATGAATGAAAGTGTCATATGCTCCTCGTGGGCCAGGCTGTAACATGTTTGTTCTCTCTTCAATGAACACCATGGGGATGTGTTGAAGGTGGCAAGTGTCTCAGTTTAGGAAGACACTGGACCCCTGACTCTCTCACAGGAAAGAGCCACCCAGGAGAGTTGTGATTCTCCTTAATTGTCTTCAAAATACCTGATTTTAATTTTCTCACTTTTCATGTAAAATAATTGAGATTCAGGTCCCTTAAGATTCTTCTGGGCCTAAAGTTTCATGATTTCTTTTCTAAACACATTATGAACTATTAGAAGATAGGAATGATGTTTTGTTACACAGTAATGTATATACTACCTTACACAATGTCTGGCATAAAATAGGCACTTGGTATATTTTGAATGAATGAGTGGACAAATGATTCAAAAACTATTTTCCCTGAAAAAAAAAAAAAGTTCCCCATGGCAACTATTTCTACTTTCAGTCAAAATTCTATTCCTTCAGTGTTATCATCTTATTAAGTCACATGATTTTAGGAAAATAATCATTGAATAAAGTAACACTCAGGAATAATGATATAAACTCTACAGGGTGATTAAAATTTAGTTGCTATGCACAGTTGTTAAAATATTGAAATATTCCCATCACATCTTATAAATAGTTGAACCTTCAACCTTCCAGTATTCTTAGCCCCCAAGGCTGCATGACCAATTTTGCCTAGATTTTATGGGTTCCTAAAATTTCGTCTTTCTCATTTCTCAACATTTCTCAATATCTGTGTGGTCTCAATGATTGGCCTAATAATCCACCTTTTATTAATTCTCACCAGAGGATATTTTTCCATTATTTTTCTTTTAGAGAGAGTGAAAGGGAGGTAGGGAGAAAGGGGGGGGGGAGTAGGAGAGAGAAAGAAAGAGAGAAAAACATTGATTGGTTGCCTCCTGCATACAGCTCCTGTCAGGGATCTACTCCAACCCAGGTACATGCCCTTGACTGGGTATCAAACCCATGACCCTTCAGCGCACAGGCTGACACTCTAACCATTTGGGAACACCAGCCAGGGCATAACCCACCTTTTAGACGAAACTTTAAATAACACAATTTTCTATCTCGAAGATGCCTCCTACTTATCCTTTTATATTCAGTTGATCAGTCACCCTTTTAGGAACCAGTCCTTACTCCTACTCCCCCCCCCAGAGAAGGTCACAAAATTCTGCATCTGAATTATTGCACTTAACACATTTTACTACAATAAATTCTGAACCATGCCAAAATATCCTAGACTTCAAGCCAGTTTATCAAGAAGACTTGTAGATAGTGAAACTGAACTATTTGCCAAAAATTCATTTAGGTGTTCTAATAGTCCAGTAACTGACATAAGAATTAGTTCTAAAAACTGGTAGCTGGAAAAACATTGGATATGTGTGTACAAATAATGGTGAAGAAAGAAGTGAGCAAGTTTAGGAAATTTAAGTAGCTGCATGTGGCCAGAGCATAGGATGCAAAGGGGAAACACAAGATGTAAGTGTGAAGAGAAACATAGAGGCTTCACTTGAAGATACTTATAAAAGAATTAAAGATACTAGACTTTGTGTCTGAAAGTGATAAGGACTTACTAATACATTGTTTTTTTTTAATCAAGGAGGTTATGTGATCCAATTTGCCTTCTAGGAATATTACTCGGGCAGCGTTTTATTGAGATAAATTGCAAGGCATAATAATAAAAGTAATGAACAATAAACCAGGTCAAACAGATGGGTGTGTGCTCAAAACTCATGGGGAGATAGAGAAAAGGGATGATTCAATGAACTTAGGTAATATTGATATAACATAGTGTTTTATTGGGGGTGTGAGTGAAATAGAGGAAAGAATGTAGAATAAGGCTGAGATTCTGGCTTAGCTGATTGGATGTAATAAAGCTATTAACTAAAATGGGAAAAATGGTGAAGGATACTTTGACAAGGCTGGAGGTGAGTGGGTAGTGATTTGGATGTAAATCTAATAATTTTAAGGAGTATATAGAGGGTGCAAGAGAGATGTCTAGTAGGTAGCTGACCCTATGAACTTAAAGCATAGACGAGAGTTCCAGTCTGGGTAGATGGATTTGAAACTAATCAACCCATCCCTGGTTGTTAAAGCAAAACTACCTTCACCTTACTATGAAAGGAAAAAGACCTATGGTCAACCTACTTACCTTCCATTTCTGTGCCGTAATTTTCAACATAAATAGTTGTCTAATAGAAGGAAGCAACACGCTAAGAAAAAATATGACAGGGTTCCTCAGTCATTCATGTTTTTTCGAATGCTTTCTATCTGCATTTTAAGCAACTTCTCTTTCAAATGCAAAGGCTCACAGGGATGTCAGTGCCCCTGCCTATCGAGTCATAATGTAACACACTTACTTGTACCCCTTGGAGAGTCACGGAGCTCCCATTTACCATGGGTTCAACAGAATCCCATGCTCAGGGATCATGGCAAAGACTGTAGGAGAATGGAGCAACAAGGAATCATGGGTATACATATTACATACATCTCCTTTGCTTAGGCTCCTGTTTCATTATCACATCAGAATTCACCGATAAAACCTGAGTTCAAGTTATAACATTATTAACATTTCAAGACAGCAACAGTCGAGCATTAAACTAAGTAAGCATGGGGCCTCTGTGAGCTGGGTGCCTTGTGACTTCATAGGCTGTACCCCTAGAAAGCTGGCCCTGTGTATAACCTTTTACCGCAGGGCTTTCTATGACACGATGCCTCAGCCTGGAGCTGGTTTGGCTCACCGATGTTTACCATTTGTAAAAATGGCATTATAATGATACATGATAATCGTGTTTGGGGGCATGGGGGGAAAAAGTTATTCTTGTTACTTGTCTTTTCAGTTGCACACATGGTGTTATCTTTGGCATAAAGAAAACTATATGTTACCAATAAATGAGAAACGGTCCTCCTCTGTCACACACCTTTATCCTCCCCTGAGCATTTTCTTTAATTTAGCATCAAAGCCGGCTAGCTTTGCTTTGTTTTGTTTTCACCTTTAATTCACCTTTTGTGAGACATGTTCCTACTGTAGGCTTTTCTATCTCTAGTGGGGAAAATAATTTGTGCTCTGCTGCAACTCATTATTCAGAGGCCAGGGAGAGAGAGAGAGAATGATGTTTGTTTGTATAGAGAGATGAAGGAGCCAATGCTCCATCAGAAGTTTTATCATTTTAGATTTACCCTTGATATGCGGGTTTTTTTATACATGGACTTTTAAAAAAAATAGATGAAGGATTCACCAGCACCATTATCTAGATTTCTATTTGCTTCAGTTATTGTCACAATTGTTTTTCATTTACCGGGACGCTGAGAAAAAAGAAAGGAGATAGTTGAGTCAATTTATTATGGCTAGATGCATATGTAGCTTTTACAAATCTTTCCGACTTCCTACTGTACTATCTTACCTTGCAGGAAAGACATTCCCATTTCTGTCAGATTTGCATATTTTGTCTTTCTAAACTTCTACTCCCTTGTTAAATAAATGACTTTAAATACAAGAAAACCTGCATCTAGGAATACAACCGTGTTCCATGTAACAGCTCTGGAGTTTTAGTTTGCCAAACAAATATTTGTCCCCTAACCATTCTTGGCAGAATATAGAAATTTGGGTAGTTTATTTTTTTGAAGAATCAAAATGTATATTTTGTCTGTCTTAGACTATACATAATCTTTGCTTAAACTGAATAAAGAGGTTTAAACCAACAGATGTGCCAATCAACAGATGGCTTGAAAAGACTGTGCTACGATGAATTAAAATTAAGAATGGAATATGAGCAATTTGAAAATGATAAGTACAAAAGTAGTGAAGGAAAGCTCAATACATGTGTCTTTGAACATGGCATTCAATATTTTCCTTTTTTATCCTCTGAGACACAAATACTCATTCTTTAATATTGTAACCCTTTTTTTTGTTTCATATTATATATTAACTAATTTTTTTGTAATTGATTTAAATACTAGAAAAGATGAGTATACAAGAACACACACACATTCACATACTCACATTTTTAGTGACCCTCCTGGAAACATTTTATTAAAACAGAAGGGGGTCCTCAAAATTAGAATTGAAAATTTATTTTATTCTAAGACTTTTTAATAAGAATAATTTTCTCTGAAAAATTGGAAGACATTTTACATATCTATATAATTAAGATAGTATATTTCCTTGAAATGCTTTTATTAAATTAACTAGGGGCCCGGTGCATGAAAATTCATGCACGGGGGAGAGGGGTCCCTCATCCCGGCCTGCCCCCTCTCACAGTCCAGAAGCCCTCAGGGGTGGGAGCCGACCCGGCAATCAAGGGAAGGCAATGTCCCCTCACACCTCTACTGCTGCCACTGCCGGCAGTGCAAGCCTCAGCCGGCCCTGGTTACCTGAGCCTTGGGAAACCCTGGGTGACTATGTAGGTGACAGCTGAGGCTTGCCTGTGCCTTGGGCTGCCCTTGGCGGCTGGGGGGCTGAGAGGACTGGGGGGATTCTGGAGGCAGGCGTGCAGCAAGGCCTGGGCCCAGCCTTGCCACACGCCTGCTGCCCTGGTGGGGCTGAGGGGACTGGGCACTGCCATCTTGTGGCTGTGGGCGCTGCCATCTTTGAGGCCGTGACTGTCAATTAGCATATTACCTCCTTAGTGGCTGTGGGTGTTGCCATCTTTGAGGGCGGGGCAGTCAGTTAGCATATTCCCTCCTTATTGACTGTGGGCACTGCCATCTTTGCAACAGTGTGAGGGTCAATTAGCATATTCCCTCTTTATTAGATAGGATAATGTGTTTTATAAGCAACAGTTTCTTGAAATGGAGGGAATATAATAATAACTAAGACATAAAAGTGAGTTTATATAATCCAGGCATTGTGTGTGATATGATTTTCAGAAATTATTTTACTTGATTTTCAGATATTATGAGATAATAATTATTTTGATCACCACTCTGATTATGGAAAACTGAGTTGGAGTGCCAAAGATATTGGTGCTATTAAGTTGAGCTTCCACATCATTCTAAACTAACTTCAACTGTCATATTCAAAAACCACCCTCCTATTTTGCTTTGGTATAAAGATCAATTGGCTATTATTTGCTTCTGAAAGACTTAATCTATACAATTACATGGCAACGATATTTTAATGATGCCATCTGTTAGTGGTTGTGTTTGTTTTGCTTCCCCCCCCACCACCCCCCCCCCCCCCGCTTGCAACCCAGTCCATGTTTGCATAAAATCACTCTTTGCAAGCTGTGTTTTATTTCTTAGCAGTTGCTTAGTCTCTACCTACACAGTGGAAAAGAATAGGATGGCTTGAGGAAATAGATGTTTGCACTTGAACTGGTCAAATTACTAAAGAATCGATAAAGCTGCTTCTACTGTTATTGATTGGGAGGCTCATCTGAGCCCATAACTTTACTTCTAGTCAATGTTTCAAGGGATGCTGGAGGCAGGACCTAAGGGTTCTGTAGCTCTGAGGAAGGCAACATAGGATTATTCTATTATATTTGATGGAGTGTTTGAGAACCTTCTGGCTATTTTCATGGTATCATAGGTATGATGCTCCTTCATCATGCCTTTTCTGTCTCTACGACTTTTGGAAGGGAATTCAGTATGAACAATCTGTTCTTTTCTGTGCACCCTAATTTATCTTACTTATCTATTTTATAGCAGGTTGACATAGAAAGATTATTAATACCAAAGAGACTTAGCCACCTTAAAACTTGGAAAAGACTATGTTTTTAATTTTATTATTTTTATTCTAAGTACTTAAAAGAAGATAGATAAGATTTTTCACATTTGTGTTTTTGGTTGTTTTTTTTTCGTATGTTTTAATTCAACACCTAGGGATTAAGTTCTTAGTGTAAATGTCTTTTATTTGGCATTGTCATATAAATAACTAGGTTTATCTGATAAAACTGAATTGTGAACTACCAAGACAAAATAATGTGTGCGTGAGGGGGATAGGATAATTATACAAAAAATAAGTGGACTTAGTGATTTAAATGTAGTGGATTTCTCTAGCCATTTTATTAAAAAGTCAAAGAATTGCGCAATTTGATATTTTATTTTCATAGATGTTAGTCACATCTCAGTGTTATCCCATGCAATAGAATGTGTTTGAACTTAATTATTCAGTATATGAGGATAGAATGAGTTTTCTGTGGCTAAGAAGATATATATAATCTTTAGCACACAATGCAAAGTTAATCACTGCCATATAAAATACACATTCTTGTTTCAACTGGAATATCTGTGTGATAATAACCATTTGATTGGAAAGTAAGGAAACAAAATTACAATACAAATCATAATTATTCAGCTTAAAAGTTTGTTCAATAATTAATAGTAACGAGGTTCACATCATTGAGTAATTAAACCAAATTAAGCTTGAAAAACTCCAAGTGAAAAATACAAAAGGAAAGCTCTTTAGTTTGTCTTAAGTCATAAAAAAATGTTTGTTTACTTCAAAAGATAATAAAGACAATAGCGGAGTCTGCTAGAATTTTGTTAGTGTTCCCTTTGCTACCCTGTATCCAATTTCTTTGAATGATGACAGTGCTAGAAAATTGTGTTGTCAGAGAAATTAGTGTTTTGTGACCCCCAACTTCCTCTTTTGTTCCTGCTTTTCAGCAAGGGCTCCGCTCCGCCTCCTCCTGGAATCCACAGCCCTCATAAAGATTCCAGAGCGGCCCCTTTAGGAGAGGCCTATTCTCCTCTATCCAATTAGGACGTTTATCAGCCCTCTTTAATGAAATAAAATATTACAGCCTTATTCTGGATCCTATCGGGAACTTGTCTCTGATAGAAGCTGCTATTAGCAGACTGCGCTGAGAGGTTAGTGAGCATTCGTGTGGGCCATGGGAAAGCTGTACCAGCCTAGAAATGCATATTTTGGGTTCCAATTCATTCTACTGAACCTGAATCTGCATTTAACAAGATACTCAGGTGATTCCTATGCACATTAAGGTTTGAGGTGTCCTGGTAGTCCACACCAAGGTGATAACACGCCTGAATGATGGCCAAGAGCAAAATCCCTCAGCTGCAAAAATGTCTTGGTCTAAGAAAGGATTCTTTTGGTAGCAAATACCAGGCTCCATGTCAGGGCAGCCTCCTGGAGAAATATTTGGGGGTAGGTAAGGCTAATAGCTATTTTGGAAACTGCAATACTAGACTATTGAATAGACATCAATTTTTTTAAGAGTCTTAAAAAAATCCCTCCTTATTTTTCTGGGAAAAGTTCACATGACAGTATAAATTTAAAAATAAGTTAAAAGTAGTACAAACATTTTACAATGAGGGAGAGAGAGAGAAAGAGAGAGAGAGAGAGAGAGAGAGAGAGAGAGAGAGAGAGAGAGAGAAGAGAGAGATTTTTAAAGCACTAGCAAAACTTTTGACCTCTTGCAGATCATACAGTTACAGGTATTGGCTTTGCCTTTAACTTCTGAGGTTAGAACAGAGACCTAATTTCCCAACCTTTAAACATTTCTTTGACTTTTTCTGAATTTCTTCACATTCTCATTATTACTGGAGTTTTAGAGCTGAGGGAAGGTTGAGTTCCCTGGTACCACATTTGTTTTATGCCTTGTGCTTTCTGTTATAGCCTGTTCCTAAATAGTTGTTCAGTAATTAGCTACACATGGGAATTTGTGTTTAACAAGTTTACTAGGTGATTATGATTCATGTGGGTCTATGGAAGACTGTGAGGTCTAATCACTAGATTCGTCCCTGAGATTTCTGGGGGAAAATAAATAAATAAATAAATAAATAATAAGCAATTAAAAATAATGTGTAAGTCATGTTTTTTATGTGACAGGAACTTTGTCGTCTCTCCAATTCCAGTTTATCTTGTCAGCTTTATTTTTAAACTAGGGGCCTGCTGCATGAAAATTCATGCGCTTGGTGGGGGGGGTGGTTCCTCAGCCTGGTCTGCTCCCCCTCGCAGTCCGGGACCCCTCAGTGGAGGTCCACCTGCCGACTTAGGCCCGCTACCCAAGGGATTGAGCCTAAACTGCTCCCTCTGGCAGCCTGGGAGCCCTCAGGGGGATGTCCACCTGCCGGCTTAGGCTCTGCAGTCAGATATCCTTAGAGCTGCCGAGGAGGTGGGAGAGGTTCCCGCCACTGCCACTGCAGCTGTCCGCCTGGCTTGTGACTGCGTGGAGCTCCCCCTGTGGAAGCGCGCTGATTACCAGGGAGCAGCTCCTGCATTGAGCTGGTGGTCAGTGTGCATCAGAGTGACCGGCTGTTCCCAGTCGTTCTGCTGTTAGGTCAATTTGTATATTTCCCTTTTATTATATAGGATATAGTGATATATTCCTCCTTTTTGTAGTTGTAGCAGCGTATATTACACATATTTAGATGAAAAAATGTTTTAAGTCTATACCAATTTCTTCCACACTTCAAAGTTTTTCTAATCTGTACCTGTAGTTTTTTGTAATTCTTTTAAATTTTTAAAAATCTGCCTTAATTTTAATTTTTAAGACTTTTTTAAATATGATAGTAATTTAATTGACTCCTATTATATTTTGGAAGAATACACTTCCTAATATTTCTAGGGAAGACTTAAAATACTAAGGTTTTCTTTGAAACCAGACAGTTGGGTTTTTTTCTTGGTGACCAAGTTAGGACCTTCACAATAAAACCATCTTATTTCAGCGAAGCTCTCCTTATTTTTTTTTTGAATTTTAAAAATTTGATCTCTAAATACTCCAGAATAAAAAAAGAAAAACCTGTCTTGGGCAGATTATAAAGTAACAATTTTATCAGAATCGTGAAGTAATGATTTTACCATAAATAAACACTTAATATAATGATTTTTCATAAAATTTTATATTTACATATATTTATTCTTGACGTATTTTAAATAAATTGGTAACTCTTGGTGACATAGAAACACCTTTAAAGTATAATTAAACATACCAACTTTTCAAATAATAGTTTCTTCAATGTTTTGAGATTTAAATGAGGAGAGCACATTTAGAAGTGTAGAAATCCTGTGACAGCTTATAATCTCCCTGCTTGTTTTTTACTTTAAATGGATCTGTGTGTTTGGATATTTCCTTTAACTTAATTCTAAAAGTTAATTAATCTTTACAATATTGTCTGTAGACTTAGAAACTCATAATTTATCATTATGCAACTGAACTAATGAATTTATTTATGTATCCTTTTTGTCTATTACACACAAACTTTGCCTTTAGAAATTCTTTAAATGTTATATTTCACTGTCTGGAAAAAGCTATGCTAGAAAGAATGATGAGTTTATCCACAATTGGGAAGAAGCAAGAATTTGAAAGGAAATATGAGGAGTTCCATCTTCATCAAGGTCAGATAAGAAAGCTGACAGGACAACCGAGAGGAATATTAGACAGCTCAGGAATCAATATGGAGTGCTGTGCAAAAATTAAGTGAAGAGAAAGAAGAAGGGCTAGGGCTCATTCACATCAGCTCACACAGGCATAAGACTGCTTATTGTATTCTCCAGAACACAAGGTTGTAGCAATGATTTTGAAGCTGCTACTTTCAGCTTTATAAGTTCACTTTAAAATACATATGAAGCATTTTGCTAGGTATTGTGCTAACTTTAATAAGTCAGAGAGAGAAAGACAAGGAACTATGATTTCACTTATATGTGGAATCTTAAAAAAAACAAACACAACAAATGAATAAACAAAACAAAATAGAAACAGGCCCATGGATATAGACAGCAAGCTGATGGTTGCCAAAGGGAAGGTGGGTGGGGAAATGGGTAAAAAATTGAGTAAGTACCATTCAAGTAAATTAAACAGATGATTAAAACTATCCATTTTTAAAGTGCATACAGGTATTTAAGGACATATATCAAACACGTAAGTGCAGTCATTTTTCTGATTCATGGTTCTGTCCCCAACCCTTTTCAGGGGACATATATTTACTCATGTTTGGGAGAGATTTGGAGTTTTCACAACAGGGAAGTGGTTGATACTGGCATCTAGTGGGAGCAGTCCAGGAATTCTGTGTGTGTGTGTTCTTTTTTTATATATATTTTTATTGATTCAGAGAGGAAGGGAAAGGGAGAGAGAGATAGAAACATCAATGATAAGAGAGAATCATTGATAGGCTGCCTCCTGCACACCCCCCACTGGGGATCAAGCCTGCAACCCAGGCATATGCCCCAACATGGAATCAAACCTTGACCTCCTGGTTCATAGGTTGACACCCAACCACTGAGCAATGTTGGCTGGGCCAGGAATTCTGTTTTTTATCCTTTTAAAAAAATTGTATCTCAGAAGTATTCAAGTTTTTTTTCATCAGAAGTATCCTATTCTTGAAAATATTTATACTCTTTTGACCTATCCTATCTAATAAAAGAGAAACATGGTAATTAGCAGACGACCACTACCCTTCCCATTTGCTAATCAAGGCGATATGAAAATTAACTGCCAGCCAAGATGGCGGCCAGCAGCCAGGCAGCTTGAAACTAACATGAGGCTTGCTTGCTTCAGTGATGGAAAAAACCAACGTTCCCCGCCTGACTTGCCGGCCTCTGAGCCTGCAGTTTGAAACATTGTAACAAATATAGAAGCTAAGCAAAACCCCAGAAACCTGCTTTCAGCGAGCCGGGATCTCAGAGCTGGAGTTATACATTGTTTCGATTATAGAACCCAAACAAACCAGATACCTGCTTTCAGCAGTGGAGGCTTAAGAGCTGGAGCCTCAGAGCTAAAGCTGGCCCAGAATAAAAAAAGAAAAGAAAAAAGGAGCGGTTGGGAGCTTCAGTCACCCGCCAGCCTGAAAACAGCCCTCAGCCCCTCACCCAGACTGGCCAGGCACCCCAGTGGGGACCCCCACCCTGAAGGGTGTGTGACCAGCTGCAAACAGCCATCATCCCTTTACCCAGGCTGGCCAGGCACCCCAGTGGGGACCCCCACCCTGAAGGGTGTGTGACCAGCTGCAAACAGCCATCATCCCCTCACCCAGGCTGGCCAGGCACCCCAGTGGGGACCCCCACCCTGATCCAGGACACCCTTCAGGGCAAACCAGATGGCCCACACATGTGCACCAGGCCTCTATTCTATATAGTAAAAGGGAAATATGCCTCCCGGCACCGGGATCAGCGTGACAGGGGGCAGTGCCCAAACCCCCTGATCGCCCTGCGGCTCTCTGTGTGGCAGGGGGGCGGGGCCACAACCTCCCTATCGGCCCTGCTCTGTTCGTGTCAGGGGAAGGCACCCCAACCCCCTGATCAGCCCTGCTCTATGCCTGATAGGGAGGAGCTCCCCAACCCCCTGATTGCCCTTCGGCTCTGTGTGTGACAGGGTGCGGTGCCCCAACCCCCTCCTCCCTAACGGGCCCTGCTCTGTGTGTGACAGGGTAGAGCCATAACCTCCCCATCGGCCCTGCCCTGAATGTGACATTGGCGGTGCCCCAACCCCATGATTGGCCCTGCTCCGTGGGTGATAGAAGGCGACGCCCCAACTGCCCCCTATGGGCCCTGTTCTGTGTGTGACGGGGTAGAGCCATAACCTCCCCATCAGCCCTACCCTGAGTGTGGCAGGGTGCGGTGCCCCAACCCCCTGATGGGCCCTGCTCTGTGTGTGGCAGGGGGCGGTGCCCCAACTGCTCTATCAGCCCTACTCTATGAGTGACATGGGGGAGCTCCCCAACCCCTTGATCGGCCCTGCTCTGTGCGTGACAGGGGGAGCTCCCCAACCTCCTGATGGGCCCTGCTCTGTGTGTGGCAGGGGGGAACTCCCCAACCCCCTGATCAACCCTGCTCTGTGCATGACAGGGTACAGAGCCCCAATCCCCCTGATGGGCCCTGCTCTGTGCGTGACAGGGGGTGGCACCGCAACCTCCCCATCGACCCTGCCTTGAGTGTGACAGCGGGCAGTGCCCCAACCCCCAATCGGCCCTACCCTGAGTGTGACTGAGGGTGGCATCACAACCTCCCGATCCGCCCTGCTCTGTGCCTGACAGGGGTGGCGCCCCAACTCCCCAATCGGCCCTGCTCTGAGCCTGACCAGGGGCTGCACGTAGAGATTGGGCCAGCCCTCTGCCACCCGGGAGCTGGCCTAAGCCAGCAGGTCTTTATCTCCCGAGGGGTCCCAGACTGCGAGAGGGCACAGGCCGGGCTGAGGGACCCCCTTTCCCCCCCAGTGCACAAATTTTTGTGCACCGGGCCTCTAGTACATTATAAACAAATATGTTAGAATTAACACTTTTCAATCAAGATGTATTATTTAAGTTTGAACAAAGATCTATGTGAATTTATAGTCCCTACAGTGTGATTTCATTTTCTCTATTAATGATCTTTTGCATATATTCATCTAAGAATATTCTAGAAGCATATAGACCAAACATCAGCAGTGGTTATCCCAAGGTAGTAAGATTATGAATAACTTTTACTTTCCTCTTTTGCGTCTCTTTATTTAAAAATAATTTAATAAAAAACGCAATAGAAGATATTTTTTAAAAGAGTGATAGAAGCAAATAAAAATAAATTTCTTATGAGTTTATGTTTTAGGTGAGGGGCTATTATTAAAATTTTAGCCTAAAAAATTAAAATCATATAACATTTTAATTGCCTAAAGCAGTGATCAGCAAATTACAGCCCCTTGAGTGTGGCTCTTCCACAAGATACCACGTGTGGGCGCGCACGTACAGTGCGATTGAAACTTCGTGGCCACACTCGAGGGGCCAAAGAGCCGCAGTTTTGATGACCACTGGCCTAAAGGAAAATGTCATGCTCCCTTCACTAGGAGTAGCTATCTACTGCTCTGGAGTAGCTCTAGGAGCTACATTTAGACAGAAAGAGTAGACCATGACTAAATATCTGGGCATCTGAAAATGTCCCCCTAACATATTTGCTACTAGAAATAATGTAAACGCTATGAGTTTGAGATGACTAGCAAGGAGACCCAAAGTGCAAGATGCAAATTTATAGACATAGATAGATGGTGTTTCACCTAATCAGGATCCCTTTCTTTTTATGTAATCGCCCCTCTCCTACCATTTGCCAGACAGTCCTCTAAGTACTTATTTAGTTATCCATGTTTACCTATAGACTATGAATTTGTTAGGCAGGAATTTGGGTTTGGAATATAGTAGGGCCTCAATGTATCCTGGCTAGATGAGAGGTGAATGGGGGGGGGGGGGAAGCCCAGGACAAGGAGGGTTATTTAGCAAAGAAAATAAATGGGACAAATTAGACGGTGTATATGGTTCAACAGAAATTATGAGGAGGCAGTATAAATAGCTTTTAAGGGCATGATTTTTGGACTAAGATAACCCTGCTATGATTCTACTACTTATGAGAATGAAAAGCAAACCTAATAAATTAAAGTGACTAAGAATTGTAGCATTGGTAGTGACATGAGAAAAGTCTCTAAGCTTTATTATAAGACAAATTAAGCTCAGAATATAGTAAGTCTTATTCTTGGGGAATTTTTTTAAAAATATAGCTGAGATATTCATAAAATATGTAGTTTTTGAAAAATCTAGGAACAAAATTGGATCCCTTAAAAATTTATATTTCCATGATTTCATCCATCCTAGATTAATCTAGAAGTAAGGTTAGAGAGAAGTCAGATTTTATTATTCTCTATGTTGACTTTAATAATTTCAAAAGGATTGTAGGGGGGAAAAGAAAATATATTGATTATCTTTGATTAAGGAATCTAGCTTTGGGAAGAAAGTGATGAAAAACTGCTTTTCAAAATTCCATTTAGTTTTCAGTTTTAGTTTTAGTAAAATGCTGAGGAAAGTCTGAGAGTGATTATTATTTCCATTGCCAGAACACAAAGATAATATGACAACTGGAGGAAGTGAAGGCAGCTTTGCCCTGGCTGATGTGGCTCAATTGGTTAGAGCACCGAAGGGTCCAGGGTTCAGTTTCTGGTCAGGAAACATACCTAGGTTTCTCTCTTCTTCCTCTTTCTCTAGAATCAATGAAAAATATGTCCTCTGGTGAGGATTAAAATAGCTCTGACTGCTCTAATTCACGTGTGCCACTGATACTGATGTATTCAGGAAAGGAACAGCTGGAAAGCAGCTATAGAGCCTTCTTCTAGAGAGGCAAAATGATGTAAAAGTTGACTGTTTACAGTGTTATTTCACACACCAGTGTTCAACTCCTTGCTTAGCTGGAAGACCTTGGACAAGTTATTCAACTTCTCTGAAGGCTGTTTCTTCATATGGAAGATGAAGAAACTAGTAACTTCCTTATATAATTGTTGGGATGATTAAGTGAGGTAAATTGTGTAAAGGGCTTAATATAGTGCCTGATGCACAGTCAGTATGAAGACAGATAAGGTATTTTGTTCTTATTTTTTATTTTTATTTTTTGTCCAATAAGATACCAGTCATGCAAATTTGCATGAACTTTTTGTCCTAAGACAAAATGGAGGACTTGCCACAGGCAGAGGGAGCAGAGAGGGAACAGGGAAGGCAAGATTTTAGGTGGTCATCTTCTTCTATAAGTTCTTACTGGAAAGAGAAGAAAAGACCAGGAACATGGGAAGAAGCACTTGAATATAGTCAGTGACAGCCAAAACCGGTTTGGCTCAGTGGATAGAGCGTCGGCCTGCGGACTGAAGGGTCCCAGGTTCGATTCCGGTCAAGGGTATGTACCTGGGTTGCGGGCACATCCCCAGTGGGAGATGTGCAGGAGGCAGCTGATCGATGCTTCTCTCTCATCGATGTTTCTAACTCTCTATCTCTCTCCCTTCCTCTCTGTAAAAAATAAATAAAATATATTTAAACAAATATATATATAGTCAGTGACAATGTTTTTAAGTAGAGTGTGGTCCTCCAGTAAACGGACCCACTACTAAAGAAAGAAGAGATCCTGAGATCCTTTTCCTCACTTGTCTGTCCCCACCTTTCTTTCGGGTGTCTTACAGCAGCGACACTGAGCAGAGTAAATGACAAAGAGGAAAGTACTGATGGCAGAGAAACAGAACTGGGAAACATGGTGTGCCTGTTACATGATTTCCAAAAAGTTTGCCTAAGAGCACAACTTACCGTAGTTTTAAGCAACCCCCGTCTCTCCTGGTGTCTGTTCCTTCCTGTGAGAGCTAATCCCTATTAACAATGGTAGTAGCCCAGCATGAATGAATATTCCAAAATTAAAACAGCTCTCTTTAAAAGTACTGGGTATGCCCTAGCAGCTGGTTTGGCTCTGTGGATAGAGCGTCGGCCTGCGGACTGAAAGGTCCCAGGTTTGATTCCAATCAAGGATACATGCCAGGGTTGCAGGCTCAATCCCCAGTAGGAGGTATGCAGGAGGCAGCCGATCAATGATTCTCTCTCATCATTGATGTTTCTATCTCTCTCTCCTCTTCCTTCCTCTCTAAAAATCAATAAAAGTATATATATTTTTTAAAAATAAAAGTACTGGGTATATGGGAGACTGCTTTAAAAACTTGGAAGATTGCCCTGACCGGTTTGGCTCAGTGGATAGAGCGTCGGCCTGCAGACTGAAGGATCTGGGGTTCGATTCCAGCCAAAGGGCATGTACCTTGGTTGTGGGCACATCCCCAGTCGGGGGTGTGCAAGAGGCAGCTGATCGATGTTTCTCTCTCATCGATGTTTCTAGCTTTCTATCCCTCTCCCTTCCTCTCTGTAAAAAAAAAAAAAATAAAAAACTTGGAAGATTGATACAGACTACTCAAAACTACCTATTTGAACTAAGAATAGGGAACAGAACTGAAAACACTTAAAATTGGAGGAATGTCATTTGCATTTGCTCAACAAATATTGCATTGAATATCTACACTGCTTTAACGCTGGGAGTAGAGAAGACCTGCAAATTAAAGGAGTTTTTTTCTTAAAGTGCTAAAGCAAGGGTATATGCAATTGCAAAACAGGACAATATGCAGTAAAAATGCTAATTGTATCTTTTAAGTGAAATGAAAGGTAAGGGAGATACAACTGTCTTCATGCTTGTCCACATTGAATGAGATAGAATTGGAGCTAGGATTTAAACTGACATAAATAATTGAAGATAAACTGAAGAAAAACATATATATATAGTGGAGTGGAGTTTGTTAGCTAAACATTTCAGTGTCAGTCTACTGTGTTTCTTATGTTGCTGACTCTGGAAAGCTAAAAATACACATTTTCCCCATACCCCTACAGCTAAAGTGGGAGGAAGGAGTTAAAGCAGCTGATCTGCTATCCTTTCACTCCTTTCACTAGGACAGTAGTTCTCAACCTTCTGGCCCTTTAAATACAGTTCCTCATGTTGTGACCCAACCATAAAATTATTTTCGTTGCTACTTCATAACTGTAATGTTGCTACTGTTATGAATCATAATGTAAATATCTGATATGCAGGATGGTCTTAGGCCACCCCTGTGAAAGGGCCGTTCGACCGCCAAAGGGGTCTCGACCCACAGGTTGAGAACCGCTGCACTAGGAGAACACACCTGGGAGAAAGCAAGGCAGACGACCCAGGTGTATTCTTGTCAAATGGGTCTGCAGGGAACAGCATATTTAGCTATGAGCAAGGGTCCAGGAATTGGAAATGCTCTCAGCATGATATCCAGGCAAAGGATCCTATAACTCTAATAGGTATAACCCTGCATCATTAAGGCATGGCAGTCTGTAAAGAATGTCTCATAGACTATAGAATATCTGGGGCATAAAATGAAGATACTGGTATTTCTGAATTTGTACACCCGCTGCTGTTTGAGAAACCATACAAGCCTCTCTTAGAGCCCTTATCTATTCTGCCCAGAGGTGCTTGTCTGACATGGGGAGAAAGGATGTGGGGAGCTGCCCTTGATGTCCAGTTCTCTCTCTTCCTGATCTAAGGCTTTTCATTGCTTGTATCCTTGAAATGATTGCTGGTTTACAACTGAGTGAGGTCTCTGATTCGTGTCAGTTTGATTTTACCATTCAATCCAGTGTCTTTGTTCATAGGGTTTTGGATAATTGGATCCCACTGGACAGATACTTTTTCATGAGACTTGAATTTGGAATTCAGGTAAATTGAGAGGGGCAGTGCATTGACAACCATTTTATAAGTTCATTTACCACTATAATGCAGTGAGGTGTTTGTATGTGTGTGTGGGGAGCACAGGAGCATAAATCATAGATGCATTTTATAGGAGGCACAATATAAGTGAAAGTAAGAAGAGAAAATAACAACATTAAGAAGGGAACAAATTTTCTGAATTCTAGCTTTTTCTGAGACACAAACAGCAATTATTGTCTTTCGTTATTTTAAAAGAAATCCTGTGAGTCTTTAAGATACACTTGAAGTACTTCAATGACAAAGATTCATACTCTAGAGGCACCTAATTCCTCTTTTGATGACTCTACTTGTTAAATAGTTGTATTGATAAAAATCTGTCCCCAAATGGATTCCATCCTTGGTACTAATTTTTATTTTGACTTTAAATTGTTTAAAGACAGCCATCAAACCCATATGAGTCTACTGATCTCCTGGTGATTGTTTTCTTAAATTGTTCTTCATAACATTGTTTGGAGTTCATTTTTCACCCTGACTACTCTTCTCTGAATGTTCTTGAGTTTGTGTAGGCATCTCCTTTGAAAATAGATCCAGGCTGTCTGTCTGTTTGTTTTGTCTTATAACACCAGCAACAATAAATGCCAGGGAAGGGAATAAACGAAAGAGAGGTGGAAGATGATCCTATAGTCTAAAAAAGATTTTTAAAAATCTAACACATAGCAAAGCATGTATCTTATTTGGATACTGATTCAAACAAATGGAATGAAAAAAGTAATGCATATGAGATTATCTGAAAATGTAAACACTGAAAATTTATTAATATGAAGGAATTATTTTTAGTTAAGTCTAAGTATAATTTTGGAATGGGGATGTGTTTTAAATATGTCTGTCTCTTAGCAATGCATTCTGAAAAAATTGTGAAATATTTAAAATTATTTTGAAAAACAGTATTAATATCACCATTATTTCTCTGTAAAATAGCTGTATATAACTTTACAATTGAACAAATGAGCTCATAAATATGATATTCACTGTCCTATCAAGATTTTATAGTGTCAAGTGATTTCCTAGCTTTCCTGTTTATATAACAAATTAGCTAAACTGTATTCAATATTTAATTTCTGTATATTTTCTCAGAAAGGATCAGATGTAGGCAAATGCCAAATTTCGGAATATTATAGATAATAGCACTCTAAACCTGTAATGTTATTTCAGGTGATAAAATGTTTCAATAGGCTTTTAAGTCACTAGTATAATTTTTTCAACAATTTATGCCTGAAAGAATAATATATAATAAAGAGGTAATATGCAAATTGACCATCATGGCCTCACACAAGATGGCCTCCCCCATGTGGTTACAAGATGGCCAGCTTGGGAGGGCAGGTAGGGGCAACAAGGCCGTCAGGGGAGGGCAGTTGTGGGCCATCAGGCTGGCACAGGAGGGCAGGTAGGGATGATCAGGCCAGCAGGGGGGGGGTAGTTAGGGGTGCCTGGACCTTCAGGGGAGGAAGGAAAGTTGGAGGGGACCAGGCCTGCAGGGGAGGGCAGTTGGGGGGACTGGGCCTGCAGGTGAGGGCAGTTCAGGGCGATCAGGCCAGCAGGGGTGCGCAAGTTGGGGGTGATTGGGCTGGCAGGGGAGCATTCAGGCATAGATCAGGCTGGCACGGGAGCAATTAGGGGCAATCAGTCAGGCAGGTGAGCAGTTGGGAGCCACCAGCCCCGGATTGTGAGAGGGATATCCGACTGCCAGTTTAGGCCCAATCCCTGTGGCAGTTGGATATCCTCCAAGGGGTCCCAGATTAGAGAGGGTGCAGGCTGGGCTGAGGGATACACCCCCCCCCCAGTGCATGAATTTTGTGCACCGGGCCTCTAGAATTTTATAAACATGGTTGCATTGTATCTATAAAGAACAAGCCTTTCTTAAAACATCTTGTAGCCCTTACCAGTTTGGCTCAGTGGATAGAGCATCAGCCTATGGCGTGAGGGGGTCCTGGGTTCGATTCCAGTCAAGAGCATGTGCCTTGGTTGTGGCCACATCCCCAGTGGGGGGTGTGCAGGGGGCAGCTGATCGATGTTTCTCTCTCATCGATGTTTCTGATTCTCTATCCCTCTCTCTTCCTCTGTAAAAAAATCAATAAAATATATATTTTTTTAAAAAAATCTTGTATATCACAGAAGTAGAGTATGAGTTGTTTTCAGTGGTTGCATGTGTAGTCAATAAATTGCAAAATGTAAATTGATAAAGCCTTTTATACGCCAATGCTCAATGTGCCCACTTATACCCAATAGTTTATTGTGGCTTGAGCCTTTTGTGCATTTTTAAAGAAAAATGAATTCCATTAACGTGCATATACAGGCAAATTTCACCTAAATACAATTACATGTATCAAGAAAATAATACAAACTGTTAGCTATCTGTAACAGTTCTCCCTGAAGGAATCAAATGATTTTGAATGGTATTTTATAAACATACTAGAGGCCCAGTGCATGAATTTGTGCACATTGTAAGGAAATTAATTAGAATAAATATTTTAGAGGCCAGGGAGGGATTGTGGGAGGTTGTCCGGCCAGGGAGGGACCGTGAGAGGGCTCCAGGGCATGTCTGGCCTGTCTCCCCCAGTCCTGATCAACTGGACCCCAGCCGCAAGCTAATCTACTAGTCAGAGAGTCTACCCACTGGTGGTCAGTGCGTGTCATAGTGACTGGTTGAGTGGGCAACCGAACGGTCGGACACTTAGCATATTAGACTTTTATGTGTATATATATAAAAGCCTAAGCGACCGTTACAACCAAATGACTGTAACAACTGGAATGACCGGTTGACCAGTCGCTATGATGTGCACTGACCACCAGGGGCAGACGCTCAATGCAGGAGCTGCCCCTGGTGGTCAGTGCACTCCTACAGCCAGAAAACCTCCTGGAGTCCCTCCCCGCAGCTGCCCGGCAACCTCCCGCGGTCCCCCCCCACCCGCTGTCCCTTTACCCGACCGGCCCCGATCACCAGCCAGGCCTAAGGACCCCACCCATGCACGAATTTGTGCACCGGGCTTCTAGTATATAGATAATATACCACCATATTCAAGTATGTTTAAAGCTGTATTATAACATAGGTTTAAATAGAAAAGGAAAGCAATGAATTTTTATTACATTAAATATATGTAATCCTGGAACTCATTTGTACTTCTTGGCACTTTTAAAGTACTTTGAAATATTATAAATCCTTACAAGTTTATGATACTTAAATGTTTAGAGTTTTTAAAATGTATTTTCTAATTTAATCCTCATGGTAACCTTATACAGTGCTATGTTTATCTGCAATAATTTGGCTTAAAGGGAAGAAAATTTCACATTACCTGCTTATTTATTATAATGAATTATAGAATCTAATTGCAAAAATGTCAGCCAGGTTGCTGGTCATCTGATATTCCTCTAGGCTTAGATGCAAATCAGAGCTGTGTACCAGTTTTATTCTTCTTTCTATGGCTATACAAATAGGTTGCCCTATAAGACACTTATTTCCTGCTTCACCATAACAGCAATTTTATTTTAGTTTTGTGCTTTGGAGGCACTGATTTCGACCCAAACTCTATATGTCAAACTCTAGTGTCAACTAGGATCAGTTGCTGTGTTATAAATCTAGTTCCCATGAGAGAGAATCTGATTGCCTCAGCTTTGGGCAATTATTTTAAACTCACATTTATCTTCTGAATTATAGTCTTACATATCCAATTGCCTATTGCATACCTCCACTTAGATGTTTAATAGGTTATAAAATGTAAAATGTCCAAACTTGAATGCCTGATTTTCCTTGGAGTCATGTTTAATTCATCTCCTTGCTGCATGCCTGTATCCAATCCAGTAACAAATCCATTTAGCTTTATTTTACAGTAGCACCCAGAATATCATGGCTGCTCAGTCCTTCAGTCACTGCTACCGAAAATCAAACCACCAGGTTCTCTTGCCTGGATTACCTCTCTCTCTGAATGTGGTCATTATGCTAGTCTACTCACAGTACAGAAAGTAAAATCATCTTCTAAATATTTAATTCAGATCATGCCACTTCTCTGGTCAGATTTCCTATCTCACTTCTAAGTGAAATCAAATTTCTTAACAATGCCCTACAGGTTCTGTACACACGCAATGCCTTTGTGACCATATGACCTTTTAATCTTCATCTTGTTCAGTTGGCTCTAGCCACACAAATTTTTGCTCTTCCTCTGCATGCCAGGTACATTCTCAATCGTGTGGTTCTTCCTCCTGGCTTAAATGTTCTTCTCTGAGATGTCTGCCTGGTTTACTGTCTTACTTCCATCAATTGTTTGCTTAAATGTCATCTTCTCAGTGAAGCCTTTCCTGGCTACCATATTTTAAAATGTAATTCTTTTCCCAGTATTTCCTAAGCTTGCTCCATGGTTGAAATTTTCTATATAATTTATCTTCATGTGACATACTATATATTTTTTGTTTATTTATTTTAGCTCTATCCTTTTGACACCTCATTCGAATGTAAGATCCATGGACATGTGGATTTTCATTTTTGTCTCTAAATACTGCTTGGTAAATATTTGTTGAAAGATTATATTGTCCACCTCAGATCCAATCAGATAAGGCCTGTGAAGTGAGGGGCCATGGGAAGAACAGGTATATAGTGAAGGGAGTGTCAGGGAAGGAGAAAGTAATTAATATCTATCATATAAGCATATATTGTTACCTATTTCCAAAATAAAAGAAGCCATGACCAGTACTTGGTGACTTGCTTGGGGTTATAGAAATAATTAGTGATAGAAAAGGAATTGGATTTAAGTTCTGCACAATTGAGTTCAAAGCTCATTCAGTGGTCACATAGCCACAGCTTCACATGACCTGAGGTGTGTTAGTGAAGAGATTCCAAATTATCTCATTTCATATAGTTCGGAAACTGACTTGTTAATTGGAAAAGTACTGGATTCTCATATAATTATATTCTATTGACTTACCTCCCAGCAGACTATTTAAGGTCATATACCTTGTCTAGCTATTTAATGGCACCATTATACAAATTTGGACCAAATTGAACCATGATGACTCTTTATGACCTCAGGTCAATATCTTTCCTCTTAACTTTAGAAGTTTGAAATCATATACCATAAGAGATTTTCAACTTGCAGTCTCCTGAAGTTTAATTTCCAACTGCCATCTTTTAAAATTACAGGGTATTCAAAGGGCCTGTTTAATGGCTAATACTCTGTTGTCATTCTGGTTTGGACAGGGTGAAGTTGTCACATTGGGGACATTTACCATCATTTATGATGAAAAGAATGAGCATTATTTCTGGATTATTATATCTAATAATCTATTACACAAATGGACTTGCATACTGGTGAATGGATTGATTCCAAAACAAATTTTAAAAAAGATTTGTAGCTGTATTGCTGAAAGCAGACTGCCACTTTGAAGAATCTAAGTTAAGATAAAGGCAAAACTTTAATTGCACCAGAACCAAATGAGTCTCAGGAGAATTGATTTGAACTGTTAAAGTTTAGGAAAAATAAAGTTACCTGAGAATTAGATTGAACATTTGAATTATATCTTTAAAAACATGTTGTCTTATGTTCATAATTTTTTTCAGTTCATTGATGCACAATTACTCTGCCAAATGTTTCTGTCTTAGGAAAACATCATTAATTAGACATGAGGCATATTTCATGAAGCAAATATTATTTGTTATTAAGAACAGGTTTCATTTTCAAATCAATGGCAATATCAAAGAGTTGTAAGGAAACTTGTATTTCCCAAGTAATCAAGGCATAGTTTTCTTATATATGTACTAGCGGCCCAGTGCACAAAATTCGTGCATGGCAGGGGGCGGCCCTCAGCCCAGCCTGCACCCTCTCCAATCCGGGACACCTGGAGGGACTGGGTCTAAACCGGCAGTCAGACATCCCTCTCACAATCCGGGACCGCTGGCTCCTAACTGCTCACCTGCTTGCCTCCCTGATCGCTCCTACTGTCCCCCATGCCAGCCTGATCACCCCTAACCACCTCTGCCTGCCGGCCTGATCACCCCACACAGCCTGGTGTTCAGTCATTTGGTCATCCCTCACTAACCCCCCTGTTGGCCTTGTCACCCAACTCAGCCTGTTCCTTCGGTCGTCCATTCAGTGGTCTGTGCCACGCCAGCACGACCAAGGGTGATCCCGAGTCGGGGGGTGAAAGGATTAAGGAAAGACAGACAAGAGAATAATAGCTGGGTCTCCGTGGGACGCTGCCTCCCTGATGAGGAGACAACGACAGCGCCCACAAGCGGTGTCTTTATTTTATAGCAGATGCCACGAGGCAAAGTAGGGGCGTGATCAAGTTGTTTACAGCATTCTCGTGAGTTTCATCCCCACTCAACTACATGCACCCGAACTCTATCACAAGGCACATGGGGCTATGTGCTCGGACCATAGGATCAAGCTTACAACCACAGCCGCTGGCTATGATTGTGCTGGGAGGGCCATGCCCTTCCAGCTGGGACTTGCATGTGGCAATGAGAGGACCCTGTCCTTTCATTAGTCCGAGGCTGCTTGAACCTGGCCAAAACACTGTACCCGCGCCCCACAGTGGTCCATTCAGTTGCGATGGCCCCTGGCGCATATATATATATATATATATATATATATATATATATATATATTGTTTAGGGCTATTAATTTTTTTATGTATTTAACAAACTTCTTATAAAATTAATCCAGTAGATTTCCTTTACCAAATTTCAAGGTCAGATTCAAGATAGGCTTTTCAATTTATATTACAGTGAAAATTATCTTTTTCTTTTTTTCTCATCTTAAAGCACCTACTCAACCCAATCAAAAAGTGGGCAGAGGACCAGAAAATATGCCTCTCCCAAGAAGATATACAAACAGCCAATAGATATATGAAAAGATGTTCAACTTCACTGGCAATTAGGGAAATGCAAATCAAAACTACAATGAGATACCACCTTACACCTGTTAGAGTAGCCATTATCAATAAGACAAGCAATAACAAGTGTTGAAGAGGTTGTGGGAAAAAAAAGAACCCTCATTTACTGCTGGTGGGAATGTAGATTACTAGTACAATCACTATGGAAAGCAGTCTGGCGATTCTTCAAAAAATTAAGAATAGACCTACCATATGACCTAGCAATTCCTCTCCTGGGTATATAACCAAAAAACTTTAAATCATGTATTCATAAAGATATATGCATTCCTATGTTCATTGCAGGGTTATTTATGGTGGCCAAGACATGGAAATAACCAAAGTATCCTTCCACAGAGGACTGGATAAAGACCATGTGGTATATATACAAAATGGACTACTACTCAGCCATAAGAAAGGATGAAATAGTGTCATTTACAGCAACGTGGATGGACTTTGAGAATATTTTGCTAAGTGAAATAAGTCAGACAGAAAAAGCTAAGAACCATATGATTTCACTCATATGTGGGATATAAAACTGAAACTCATGAACACAAACAGCAGTGCGGTGGTTGCCATAGGGAAGGGGGTGGGGAGAGAAGGGGATCCTAATATAAGGTGATGGGAGGAGATTTGACTTTGGGTGGTAGGCATATGGTGCAATATAAGATCGTGTAACATAGAAACCCCCACCTGAAACCTATATGCTTATGTTGACCAAGGTCACCTCAATCAATTTAATAAATAAATTTAATTTTTTTAAAATAAAACACCTATTATGTGCCCAAACCTGAGAATTTATTATAGAGCATATTGGAACTATATTGTATTAATGTTTTCCTCCTAAGAAACTTGGAACTGAAATTTAATTTTTCAGCTCATTTTATCTATGTTTTTCTTCTCCTCTTGACCCCCAACCCAAGGAAAGAAGGAAGGGAAAAAGGAAAAGAAAAGGAAAAAAGGAGCAAAGGAAGGAAAGAAGGAAAAAATTGCTATCAAAAAAGGCAGAGCCCATACTTACTATAGATTTTAAACTTTGAGAAATTTGAGATTGATGATAAAATATAGAGCTAACATGTTTATTTAAATTTTTGAATAAAAATTTAACTTTGAGATAATTGTGTATTTATATATAACTAGTGGCCTGGTGCATGAAATTCATGCATGGAGGGGGTGTTCCCTAAGCCCAGCCTGCACCCTCTCCAATCAGGGACCCCACAGGGATCTGGCCTAAACTGGCAGTCAGACATTCCTCTCACAATTTGGGACTGCTAGCTCCTGCTCACTTGCCTCCCTGACTGATCGCCCCTTACTGCCTCTGCCTGACTGCCTGATCACCCCCAACAGCCCTCCCCTTGCCAGCCTGATCTCACCCCCAACTGCTCTCCCCTGCCAGCATGATTTCATCCCTAACTGCCTCTGCCTGCCTGACCACCCCTAACTACCCTCCCCTGCTGGCCAATTTGGTTCTGATTGGTTGGTATCTATGCCAGTCAGCATCAAAAGCTCTGCCTCCTAGGCAGCCATTGGTCACATTTCGCCCAGATTTGGTTCTGATTGGTCAGTTTCTATGCCAGTCAGCAATGCTGGGCCTATCTCTGGGCCTTATCAGAGAGATGAGGCTGATTAGCAGCCCTGACAGAGGCCCAGAGAAAAAGAGAATGAGAGGCAGGGCTGCTGGTGAAGCCCAGAGAGAAAGAGAGAGGCAACAGGTGATTAACAGCTGCCATGCAGGCTGCAGATCGGATCCTGTCTCTCTCTCTGGGCCTCTCTCTGGGCCTGATCCCGAACCCCCTCTGTAGTCAGTACTGGGTCGCCACGGTGTTCAGTAGAGCCTTTGGTCAGTCATTACTGACACTGGGTTTTTATACATTAGGATTGTAAGAAATAATACAGGGTAATCCATCATACCCTTTCATCCAAATTTTCCTAAATATCTTGCATAACTATAGTATAGTATTACATCTAGAAAATTGATATGAATACAATCCATCAGCCTTATTCATATTTTACCTGTTTTATACATACTCATTTGTGTGTGTATGTATCTATATTCAGTTCAGTGCTATTTTATCATATGTATAGATTTAAGTGACCACCATGATAGTCAAGAGAGAAATAGTTATATTAAAAGGATCCTTTATGCCACCGTTAGAGCTAGACCCCATCCCTCCTGCACACCACCCTAATTCCTGGAAGCTACTAATTTGTTCTCCATCTCTTTAATTTTGTCATTTCAAGAATGTCATATAAATGGAGTGATATCAGGTGTAATCTCTTGAAGTTAGCTTTCTTTACTCAGCATAATTCTCTAAAGATCCATCAACATTGTTTTGTGACCAAGTAGAATCCATGGTACTATGAACTGCATTTGTCACCTTCCAAATTCATAATCTCTAATTTCCAATGTGACTGTATTTGGAAATAAGATCTTTAGAAGATAATTAAGGTTAACTTGGGTCATAAGGGTGTGCCCTAACTTAATAAGACTGGCCTTAAAGAGAAAGAGAGAGGAGGAGGAGAAGAAGGAGGAGGAGGAGGAGGAGGAGGAGGAGGAGGAGGAGGAGGAGGAGGAGGAGGAGGAGGAGGAGGAAGGAGAGGCATTTTTCTATTTCTCTTTCTACCATGTGAAAACACAGTGAGAAGCCAGCCAGGAAGACAGCTCTCACCAGAACATAATCATGCTGGCACTTTGATCTTAGACATTCAACCTCCAGAATTCTAAGATTATACATTTCCATTGTTTAAGCCATCTATGGTATTTTGTTACAGCAGCTTGCGCTAATACTCATGATATGAATATATCAGTTTACTTATCAAGTTTGTTTAACCCAGGGCCTCTGGGTTGCTTCCATTTGGGGCTATTGTGAATAAAGCTGCTGTTAACATTCATGTGCAGGTTTTTGTGTGACATGAATTTTCATTACTCTGTGGTTATTCCCAATAATGCAAATGCTGGTTCATATGGTAAATGCATGTTTAGTTTTTTAAGAAACTGCCTGTACTTTCTCTGGCATGGCTGTACAATTGTACATTCTCACCAGCAACACATGAGTAATCTATTTCTCCACTTCCTCATTAGCATTAGCTGTTATCACTATTTTATATTTAGACATTCTGATAGGTTTTAATTTGCACTTTCCTAATGGCTAATGATGTTGAACATCTTTTCATGTGGGCCTTACTAGGGTTTAAAAAAAATATATTGAACTATATTTTAAAAGCCCTATGGTTTTTTTGTGTTTTTTTTTGTTTGTTTTGTCAAAGACATATACACTCAAATCCAAAATTTTGGTCAAGGGATTTATATTATAAGGCAAAACATGTTTACTCCTTGAAGATCAATTTTTATTAATAAAATTCCAAGAAAATAAAATCTACATTTTTTTAGACTCAGAGCAAATAGAATAGATACTTGAAATTGTAGATGTCACTAATTATTTTAACTGTCTTTGAAGTCACTTTTTATATGTTTTTAGGAATATGTTTCAAATAACAGTTTAGTTCAAACGTTAGCATTCTGTACAGTTTCACTTGCCAGAAAGTGGGAAGGTGCCCCAGCACATCCCTAATCCTGCAAAGCACTATAGGAGGAGAAATAACTTTTAGATAGACATACCTGTATTAGAAGTGGATCTCTTTCTCAGACGGGACACAGAAATCTTGAACTATGGATTTGGCTTTCATATGTCTTCCTAGGTACTTGCAACATAAGCATTAATAGCAGCTATAATAATGAGTTTCATAGAAATAAGCTGTAATTACTTATTAAATAATCAATGGCCAATAAGAAAATGAGTATTTAAGTAGAATATGTGATGCCAATAAGGAAAATTGATAACCACAACCTTAATTAAAGAGAATAATCTAAACACTGTCAGTTAACTTGAAAGAAATATTTTCTAAATAAGCTGAAAATTGGATAATTAGGAGTTGGTAGTGATAAAGAATTTTCCCTCACAAACCTCTATTTGCTCAGCTCATTTTATGTGCTAAATCTAAAGTAAAACAATGTCCCAAAGCATAACTAAAGAATTGCCTTCCTTTGTTTTTTTGAGGAATGCTACTTTATTCTGACTCACCAGTAAAAGAAGGCTTATTAAATAAAAATAAAACATAAAAGATACATTTAAAAACTATCTCATATTTTCGGTAGTAATACTGAGAAATGGTGTTTGTTCTCTCTAGCAATATACACATGTAGAGGCAGAAATTAGGGCAGCATGTCCATTAAAGCTTGTAGAACATTAAGGGTATTGCCATAATATACCTAACAAAGTCACTAATATTCTCTTGGTAATTTTTTTTTGTAGAGAAATTCAGAGTTTTGCTGAGCATTGTGTGTAGAATTTCAAGGACAGTAATATATCTTAAATATTATTGCCCCTTCTTTATTGTTGTTTGTAGACTCTCTTGGCAGAAGCACAATCTAACCCAGAATCCCCCACTGCCTTTTTAATGTTACCTGTATGCTTGTTATCTCTGAGTTGAAAATAACTCATTCGTGTGTGAATACCTAAGGTGGGCCTGAGGTTGGATTTTCATCCTTTTCATGTGGTAGAGTAATCCTTTGATCCTCATAACCATCTCTGAGAGGCATTTTCTTATTACCTTCATTTTACATGTGATGAAACTGATTCTTAGAGTCATTGCTGAAGGTCATAGAGTGAAGATATCGAGAGTTAAACCCAAGTTTATCAGACTCTAGTCTAGGGCAAAGCTGTTCTCCATTTTGTCATAATCAAGTTTTTCACAGTAGTTCAGAAACTAGACTCTAAATTAAACAGTAACAGGAAAGCATTCATTACATACTGTGGATTCAGCATATAAATAACATGAAGGAAAAATTAATTCTAAAGCGCATGTCACCACAGCCAGCAGTCTCAAAAAAATCTGTCAAGTTAAACTAGGTAGTCAAATTTCTTTTCTTCTTCTTCTTTTTTTTTTTTTTAATCCTCACCCTAGAATATTTTTCCATTGATTTTTAGAGAGCGTGGAAGGGAGGGGGAGAGACAGAGAGAAACATGGATGTGAGAGAGATACATGGATTGATTGCCTCCCAGAACTGAGATACCTGCCCTTGACCAGAATTGAACCCAGGACCCTTCAATCCATGAGTCAACACTCTATCCACTGAGCCAAACCTGCTAGGCAAATTATTGTTCTTTTAAAGTTTTAAAACATTATCCATATAAAATGGTTCTTGGTCTTTTGAATATCCATCTATTTGTAGTGATTTGTTAATTTGTTAATTTTTTGCAAATGACTGACATCAAAGTCATTTATTCTTAAAGTATTTATATAAAAATACTAGACTTTTAGGAAAAAAAATTTTAATTATTTAAAATTTCAAATGTTTTATTCTGACATAATTTAACAATGGCCATCCATTCTGATTCAGTACACTCTTTTGACTTTGCTTCTAAAACCAAAAGGATTCCTTTTAAGTCTCTCTATTATTTAGATATAAAATCACTATTTAGTTATGTGGGGGTTTTTTGCCAAAATGTTCTATAGAAGAAACCACAAAATATAAAGTGTACTCTTCCTCTTCACTTTTAAAACTTAGTCCTTTAACTTTCCACTCTCAGCTCCTTTCAGTCTATATCAATACTCAGGTTTTGGTCATCTTGAAAAATAAAACTATAAACAAACTAACAAATAACCCTTCCTTAAACCTATGCTTTCTAAATCTTCTGTCGTAGCTCCCTCCTTGCTAATCATCCTGAAAGAGAAGGCTACTATATCTTCTTTGTCACTGCCCATTCAGCCCCTGTACTGTGGCCCTGCTCCCCGCCCCCAGGCCTCCTTAGCATCACCATGTTCAGTGGACAGTTTAAGTCCTCATATTACTGAACATTCTCTAGTGTTTTTTCTACTTAATACTTAAAAATTTTTCTTTTAAAAATTTTCAAGGTGAAAAATTAGTTTACCTTCCATTTGTGATAAGAGAAGGAAAGGGGCAGGGGAGAGATTATTTTAAGAAAGATTTTTTTTGTTTTTAAATTTGTTTATGGTACTAACTGGTATATACTACCTGCCTAGGGTCATTACATAATTTTTTTTTTTATTTCTGAGTTCTTATATCTAGAAAGTGGCTCTGCGGCATAATCCAGAGTAACAAATATTCTACTTACTTATTCAAAAAGGATTGAACATCGCTTGATATGTAAGTCAAGATTGCTGGCTCCTTATCTGAACCTATGTCAAAAGCTTTGCTCTTCAGATATATGTAACTGATGTCAAAAGCTTTGCTCTTCAGATATATGTAACTGAGTGGAGGGGAGGAATTCCATGAAAGAGCCCAGAGAAAACTGAGGGAGTTAGTAAAATTTAGCATTTGAACAAGGGCTTGGGAAGAGCTGGGTCTGAGATGGGATCATATTGAGGCAAAGAGTAAAGAGGAAACAAATCTTTTGTTCAATTTTAAGTTATTGGGTTTGTAGCACTCTTTTTTTCCAGCATAAATCAACTTGATATCTAATTCACAGACACTGTTGGACAGCACAGCAATTGAAGACAGTGTAGATGGAACTTAAAACTATAATTACTTTCCTTCTTCATAATAACTATATCTTTTCTACAAAGGTCAGTAATAACAATTTTATTTTGGGACTGTAATGTGGAAGATAAAAATAATGAATTCTAAAAATGTCACTTTCCTTCTTCATGTTTTGTGTTTTCCTCAAAGTCTTGGACAGTAAAAAATAGTAAGGCTTTTGGAAATCATTTGGATGATTGCAGACTAATGGTTCCCAGTGTATTTAAGTGCCTTTGACTGAATTATTTATCTCAAAGAAATCATTTACAGAACTCTAATACATGAAATAAATATAATAATTTAATTTCATTAAGTGCTTATAATAAGACAGGCACTGTGCTAAATACTTTGTATATATTATCTCATTTAATCTTCATAACAGCCCCAAATGGCAAGAACTATTATGATGTCTAATTAATAAACTAGGAATTCGAAACTTAGAGGAATTAGTAATAACTAAAGTACCACATTGTAAGTAATAGAAATAAACAGGTCCACACAATTATGAGGGAACTGAAACGACCTTGGAGAGCCACTGACCCTCACAGTATTTCTCAATGAAATTTCAAGGACCTTCAACCCTAGCATATTAAAAAAAAAAATCAGAAGTTTACATGACAAGTGGTTGACTAAGTGCTATTTGAACTCCCTTCCCTGCTGAGAATCAATTAAACTGATTAAAAGGGAGAGAAAAGGTATAAATATACCATAATCATCATTCATGCAGTTACTCAAGCCACAGCCCTAAGAGCAGTTTTGGTTTTTTTTTGTTTTTTGTTTTGTTTTGTTTATTTGTTTGTTTGCTCCTGTTGCTCTCACACGGTCACATCAAATCCATCAACAAGTTTAATTTTTTAATCATCAAATATGTCCTGATTATCACCACTGTTTATAATACTCCCTGTTACCACCTTAGTCTAAACTGCAGTAGTCTTTTCCCAGACTCTTTCAATAGTCTCCTAAATGGTATTCCCACTTTTACTCTTGTCCCCTCCATTTAATTCTTCAGACACAGAGTGGCATTTAAAAAATATATTTTACCATTTCTCTCTCTTGTTTAAAACAATCCAGTGGTTGATCATTACATTGAGAGTAACATTTTCAACATCTTTACATGATGTGACTTTACCTCACTTCCTCTTGGCCCTTTTATTCACTCTACTTCCATTACCCAGGCCTCTTCTCTATTACTGAATGAAAACAAGCCCATGACCTTCGCATTTGACATTCTTTCTCCTTGGAACATCTGTATGGCTTGCTTCTTCACTTTTTTCAACTGTTGCCTCCTAAGAGAGTCTTTACTTAACTATTTTATCTAACACAGTGATGGCGAACCTTTTGAGCTTGTCATGTCAGCATTTTGAAAAACCCTAACTTAACTTTGGTGCCGTGTCACATATAGACATTTTTTGATATTTGCAGCCATAGTAAAACAAAGACTTATATTTTTGATATTTATTTTATATATTTAAGTGCCATTTAACAAAGAAAAATCAACCAAAAAATGAGTTCACTTGTCACCTCTGACACGCGTGTCATAGGTTCGCCATCACTGATCTAACACATCAACTTCTTCCTAACCTTTATCCTTCCTTCCTTCCTCCCCTCCTTCCTTCCTTCCTTCCTTCCTTCCTTCCTTCCTTCCTTCCTTCCTTCCTTCCTTCCTCCCTCCCTCCCTCCCTCCCTCCCTCCCTCCCTCCCTCCCTTCCTTCCTTCCTTCCTTCCTTCCTTCCTTCCAGCACTTCTGTGCTAGTAATTTTCTTTGTTCCCCCTCTCCCACATCCATACTCTGATCTCTTCTGCCAGCTCTGTGCCTCTCGAGGCTAACCTCAGTGGACTGCCTCCTCCAGATCTCATTGCCCCGTGGCTACTGGGTGGGATTGGCAATGGAGCACTGGCAGGAGGTCAGAAAGTAAAAAACAGATCCATCCGGTTACTCACTATTCCCTGCTTCCTTTTTGTCTTGAGTCTGTTCTAGCAGTGGCAGCCTCCTTCTAAGGCCACAGCTTCTGTATGGTGGTACTTTTCCTACAGCCCCACTTTTTGTTTTTTTCTAGTAACACAGCACTCTTTGCTTGCCTGTCAGGCTTAGGTTAGCTACAGCTTCCTGTTGTTGCTGGTCCGTGGGCACTTTATCATCCTCTGTTAGTTTCCTTAACCCTATCCCCATCTCTGTATAAAAGTGTGTTTATTGCCCGGCTGGTGTGGCTCAGAGATTGAGCGTCAACCTATGAACCAGGAGGTCATGTTTCAATTCCCGGTCAGGGCACATGCTTGGGTTGCGGGCTCAAATCCCCAGTAGGTGGCATACAGGAGGCAGCCAATCAATGATTCTCTCTTATCATTGATGTTTCTATCTCTCTCTCCCTCTCCCTTCCTCTCTGCAATCAATAAAAATATATGCAAAAAATAAAAGTATGTTTATTAATTCTTTAATTAAAACAATTGCCATCCGAAACCTACCTGAAATCCAGATGATTCAACCTCTCTTCCCATTACTTGAAATTTTGTATTTATTTGTTTTTTTATTATCTAACTTTGCCACCAGAATATAAGCTTTATCAGGTATGGTAAGCAGTATCATGCCTCCTATCTTCACCAAGATGTAACCTCCTAACCCTGTGACTATGTTACCTTCCATGGCAGGACAGACTTTGCAGATGTGATTAAGGAGACAGACAGTGAGACAGGGAAATTATCCTGGATGGTCTGGGTGGGTCCACGCTAATCATTCCAGGTCTTAAAATCAGAGAAATGTCCCTGGCTAGGTCAGAGAGACGAGGCAGAAAAAGAGAGTTTGAAAGCAGGAAAATCAATTAGCCATTGCTCACAGAAAACAGAAGAAGCCACAGGCCAAGGAGTGTAGTCAGTTTGTAGAAGCTGGGAACACAGTCAGGTGACAGCCAGCCAAGCAATGGGACTCGGTCCTAAAACCACAAGGAAATGAAATGTATCAATAATCTGAAGGAGAAAGAAACGGATCCTCATTAGCACCCTACCAACTTCTTGTGAGAAGTGTGTTGGAATTCTGACAGAATTGTAAAATTTTAGTTGCTTATGCCACTAAATCTGTGATTTCTTAGGCCAGCAACAATAAACTAGTGCGCCAGGTTCAGATTTGTCTGAACCTTTGTTGTATGTGTTATACCTAGAACAGTACCTGTAGACATAAGGGTGCTCGATGACTATCTGGCAAATTAATGAATTGATTTGTTAATATATTTTAAGAAACCCTCATTCATGTTAACACAAAGCATATGAGAGAGTATAATTATTAATAATACAGACATACCTCAGGGGTATTGTGGGTTTGGTTCCAGACCACCATAATAAAGAGAGTATTGCAATTATGCAAGTTATTATTTTTGCTGGTGAAGGGTCCTTCCTTCAATTTGAAAAAAACCACAACACTTGTAAATTGCAATAAAGTAGAGTGAAATAAAACAAGGTTTGTGTGTATTGATTAAAAAATGATAGTTCATCAAGAAGTAAGCCTAGACAATTTGTTAGGTATATGATTGTCTAACCGCTATGCTATACACCTGAAACTAATACAAAATAATATTGAATGTAAACTATAATGAAAAATAAAATTTAAAAAAGAAGTAAGCTTAGCTAAATAGGGTTTAATGGTCTATCATTTTAGAATTTAAATCAATTTCCATTCAAGTTCAAAGTGAGCTTTAATGTTTTCAAGATTTAAGATATCTAATACCTAAAATATATTCTTTTAAAAATAGATGATATGCGGAACGGCAGGTGCAGACTCTCTTTGTGGGTCCTGGTCCTATGAGGTTGGAAGAATAAAATTTGCGGTCTAAGAGATTTTAAGCAAAAATGTGGAAGTTTATTGGAAACTGGGGAGGGATCCCCAAAGGGGAACCCCCTAGAGAGGGATCCCTAAGTGGAGAAAACCTTGCTCTCTCTCTAAAGTCCTGTGAGTCTCTTTGTCTACAGGTTTATAAACGCTTGTAGCTCTTTGTCTCTTCGTGACACTTTCTAATTGGACCCTTCCTTATTTTATGTCCCCATTGGTCACTTTCCTCCTTTCCCCGTACATGGCGTCAGTTTCCAGGTTTCAAAGCTTACCCAGTGCCCCCCTCTTCTTCTTTTCCTTCTCTTGTAGCATCATTCCTTCATCCTCTGTGTAGGGAAGATAAGCAATCTGGTGGCTTGGCGCTGTCTCTGCCCATCACATAGGCATTCCTCTTCCATGGACCCCCCTTCTCCCTGCCTGCCTCTCTTATCTCCTTTCTCAGGGATTCACTAAACCACCTCATGTAGGTTTATTTAAGTTTCTCTTACATTGTAAAATCTATATTTTAATTGAACTAATTCTAACAGCTTTTCTTCTGCAAATATCTTGTGATGTTGTCCCTGTAAAGCACACCTCAAGAACTTTAGAAAACCTAATTTAAAACTCTAAATGTGTCATTTGTTACATATGAAAAGATTTCTTCCTTAGGCAAAGTATTCTATTATCCTTAAAATAGACTGCATTATCAATTCTAATGTATAACTGATCAAATTAGAAGAAGGCAATGAAAAATAGTCATCTAGGCAACTATTAATTATTTTTAAATTTAACTTTCTCTGCAGTTCACTTATGTAGAGACAGGAGTTCGAAATGAATGCTACATCCTCAGAAGTCAAAACAGCTTTTCAAATGTGGCAGGAGGAGTCTCTTTTCAGTCTAGTCTGAGTATTCTGGATATTTAAATATTTGAATTATCAGAAACTTCAAGTATCTCCTCCTAGACATCACCATCCTTATAAATAGTTTCACACTTTCAAATTGTTGCCAACATGTAATATGAACTCTAACCATCGCTAGAGAAGAAGGTTTTTATCTTTATATTTTCTTTATCTTTTATTACATTGGTTCTCAGAATGTGGTCCCTCAATCAGCAGCAGCAGCAGCAGCACCTGGGAAAGTGTTAAAAATGCAAATGCCAGAGCCCACCTCAGCTCACAGAGCCAGAGAGTCTGGGGGTGGAGCTTCACAACTCTGTCTGCTCAGCCCTCCAGGTAATTCTTATGCCGCCCTGTGAAGTGCCTACGTTTCACAGCTTCTTCCACTCATCAACTAAGCAGAATTAAACCCAAATGAGAAATGAAAAATTAAGGTGGTCTTGGTGCCTTCTATAAAGAACCATGAATTTCTGAAAGTCAGCTCCCTGATATATATACACACACATACATAAACAGTATCTCAATTTCCACAGATATTCAAATTACCAAAAAGAAAACTGGGTAAGGAGGTGCTCCATTTGGGGGGAATTAATAAAAGGGAATCTCTAACCTTACAAACACATTTGTACATTTCAGTTACAGTTTCTTTTTTCCCTTTGATCTGTTTCTGTAGAGTTTATAAATTGAACATAATCCTGAACAATATAGCAGGAGGTCAAAGATAATGATTGTATGGCCCCCTTTTAAGGACATAAGCATATTTTCCCCAATACTGAAAAGTTATAGTGCTGACCCTCAATCAATAATGCTTCCCTTGTGATGGATTTATTCTAATACATCTAAAGAGTCCCTGTAGCTGCTGAGAGCACACAATAGAGGGCCCATTTGAGCTTCCTCATGGCACCCAGCTGATACATTCATTCCAAAAGTACTTAGTAAGTGCCCCCAAGGTACTTAATTACTGCCAGACACTGAACTGGATATAAAGTAAAGTAAGGCAATTCTCTGTCCTCCAGGATTTTCTAATTTAGACAGGAATTAATAGAAGAGGAAAGGGACCACGCATTTGTCTCTTACTATCATGTGCCAGGAACCGAGCAGGGCAGTAGACATAAGATATGTCACTGAATCCATGTAACCATTCAGGGAAGCTGACATTATTCTTGTTTACAAATCAGTACACAATAATCTGAGAGATGCTGAGATTTTGTTCAAATTCATCACACAAGAAAGTGGTGGGGGTGAAATTTAAAACCTAAAACAGTATGTAGTTTCCACTGTCCCACTTCTCATGTAAGACATATGAAGCCACTTGTAGACTTATACAGTGAAGTGTAGCCTGACAACCAATGGGTCCATGCTGCCTGTCACTAATAGAGCCTATTAAGCAGAGACAGGGTTGAATCATATATGAATGTTTCTTCCAATACTGCAGGCAGTGTGGGAGAGCAGCAGGTCATCCACAAAAATCCGCCCTGCCTTTTCCTATAAGCCAGCTGCTTATATTGGGTAGAAGTGAAACGTGGAGTTCAGGGTGCAGATTTTTCTTCTTGTGGGTTCTTGTCTGACAAAGATGGGGAATAAATTTGTGGACTAACAGATTTCTTTAACAAAAATGTAGACATTTATTGGAAGCATGTACAAACTCCATGTGGGTAGGGGTGTGCCCAAAGGGGATCCCTGAGAAGGGGCCCCCAAATAGGAAAAACATGTCCTCTCTAAGTCTGTCTCCTATCCCTTTGTCTCTGGTTTATATATGCTGCAGTTCTTTGTTTGAACCTGACCCTTTCTAATTGGACCTTTAATTAATTTAGGGCCTCGTTGATTATTTTGTTACACAGTATCAGTTTCAAAGCTCACATGGTGCCCTCCCCGTTCTCTCCCCTTTATCTTGCAACATTCCTTTATTCTCTGTGAAAATGTTTCCTTCTTCCCATCATCCTGTGACTTTTCTTTATCTTCTGTGGATGTAGGCCTTCCTCCCCACTTCTCCTGTGGCATTTCTCTATCCTCTGTACAAGGAAGATAAGCATTTTGGCATCTACAAGCCCCCATCTATGCATTCCTCTCCCGTGGACTCTATTTGTAAGATTCCCTAAACCTGCCTATTTGGGCTCTAGAATTCCTTTCATCGCCCCCTCGGATTAGGAAACCCCAACTGCTATTGAGAACAGGGGGTGTTGATCATTCTGGCTACTTCCTGCTGGACAGGGACATTGATTGGGGCATCAGTCAGGGTCCCATAGGAGGTGGGCAATCTAGGGGTCCATGAAAGAAGGATGTCGGTTTCATTTGTGATTCCATCTGGAGGACCAGTTGTAGCTTGAAGGTTTCTAGATGAGAAGAAAAACAGTATAAACAAAAGTTTTAGAAGGGTTCTAGCCAACTTCTCAGGGATGGCATTATTTCCTGAATTTGTGCTTAGAGCTCTCGGGCAAGAGATGGTGAGACCCTTTCTTATAGGAAAGCTGCTTGTTGGAGGATTTGAATTGTTCAGTTCCCTATCTTTTTGCTTATGTAGATGTAGCAAGAATTATTAATCATGGTATAGAATCTGCTCTGTTTAGTCAGTAAGTAATTGAGGACTTTTCTGTGAGTAAGGACCATGAGTGCTAAAGAATCCATAGACTTCTGGATGTCTCTACATAAATCTGGTTTGTCCTTTCAGGTAAAGTAAGTCTGGACATAGGGAACTTTCAGCCACTTTCCTTCCTTTCTACAAAAAAAGATCTAATTGTAAAATGGTGTTATAATTAAGACTCCTGTCTGTGGGCTAGTTTTTCCCATCTACTCGATCGCACTGGGGCTAAGTCTGCATACAAAAGCAAATCAGGCATTTTGTCTTCAGTGTTTGTGGATCAATATAATAACGCAGTTCAGTGGCCATTCTCTCCGGATGTGGGTGATGTGCTTCCCACCTGGAAGAAATCACAGAGAGAGGTCTGGCATCTTCTGTGGCCCTTTCTTGACAGGAGTGTCCCCTCTCAAGTGTCAACTGTATGTGCTTCATCACCTTTTGGAGAGCGATAAGTGTCTGCTGGATTTAACCACAAACCTTACCAGGCAGCCCAGTGGTGCCTAAGAAAGTGGGTCTTTCCTGTGAAGGACAGAGGATGCCTGTCAGTGTGTGCTCATTAACAGGCCAGACATCTGGATTGTGTGCACCTACCAGTGTGGTCTCCAGCAGGCACCGTTTCCAGATGGATTAAAATGCCTAAGATGGTCTAATGTTTTTAAAGTACCCATCAAGTTTCCTAGAGGAGTTTAAAAGGAAGTGACTCTAGGCTGAGGGCTTGGAGAGTTTGGCCAGTACCCAGAGTTTTGGGGAGAGTACAAACAGCTCCAACCGTATTTCTATGTTCACGCTCACTATTAAAAGATCTGTCTTCTTCATTCTGGCCTCCCTAGTTTGTGAGTAATGAGGGACTTAAGGAGAAAGGGTGGAGTCCTATCTTAGTTAAGAATAGGACTTCACAACCACTGATGAAGTAATCTCCTTGATAATACAGGTATCTAGGCTATGACCTACCTGGGAACACACAGGGGCACTACAAATAGTGCTGGAGGCTTGTTCTAGTCCAGCGGTTCTCACCTGTGGGTCGCGACCCCTTTGGGGGTCGAACGACATTTTCACAGGGGTCGCCTAAGACCATTGGAAAACACATATATAGTTACATATTGTTTACAGTAGCAAAATTACAGTTATGTTATTAAGTAGCAACGAAAATAATTTTATGGTTGGGGGTCACCACAACATGAGAAACTGTGTTAAAGGGTCGCGGCATTAGGAAGGTTGAGAACCACTGCGTCCCTTTCGGCCCTCTGGTTTATATATGCTGCATTTCTTTGTTTGAACCTGACCCCTTCTAATTGGATCTTAAATTAACCCTGTGCTTTCCTCATTGGTTATTTTGTTACATAGTATCAGTTTCAAAACTCAAAGCCCTCATAGTGCCCCCCCCCATCCTTCTCTCCCTTTATCTTGCAACATTCCTCTATTCTCTGTGAAAATACATTTCTTTCTTCCCATTATCCTGTGACTTTCTTTATCCTCTGTGGATGTTTGCCTTCCTACCCACTTCTCCTGTGGCATTTCTCTATCCTCTGTACAAGTAAGATAAGCATTTTGGCATCTACAAGTCCCATCTATGCATTCCTCTCCCATGGACCCTCTAAATTGATTTCAGATAGGAAGAGAGAAGGAGAGAGAGATAGAAACATCAGTGATGAGAGAGAATCATTGATCAGCTGCCTCATGCACGCCCCCTACTGGGGATCGAGCCCACAACCCGGGCATGTGCCCTTGGCCGGAATTGAGCCGGGACCCTTCAATAGCAGGCCAATTCTCTATCTGATGAGCCAAACCTGCTAGGGTCTCTGCCCCTAATATAGTCAGGAATAAGAAAGGCAAGTTCCGGAAGGATGATAGAATCAGCTCAGCACATTATAGGAGCCAAATATATGATACACAGTGGTTTTGCTTCACTCTGGCTATTCATGAGAATACATATGTTCACAATTAAAGGATAGTGGTGAACAGCTCCAGTAAGCTTCACTTAAGTGGTACATTTGGTGGTTTGAAGTCCCTACTTTTTTGGTTTTAACTTTGGGTATGCATTATCTTTCCTCATCTAAGTGATAATTCTGTTTCTCTCCTGCACAGCCAATGGGATTTATTCACTTTAGCCATATTATTTCTCAAAGAAAATCTCACAGGAACCTTTTCATGAATTTCTCAAGTCCCTAGAGCCAAACTAATTCCTAGCAATATCAAGTCTCCCAGGGGCATGTTTGCAGATGTTGCAGTGCCAGAAACCAGTTTTGCCTTGAGTAACCCAGTTTTGATTCAACTTAGTATTAAGGAAATATCCACAGATAATTATTATAAGTAAAGCATGTCTGAGAAAAGATGCACTTGATTGGTCTATATTCTATTAACTTCAGTAGATTTTTATCTGCCTCTGTATTTATTTTAAATCAAAGTCCCATAGAGAGGCAGAAGGAGATTTCAAGGAGAAATTTCAAAAGTGCCTTTGTTTTGTTCTCTTATTAAAGCCCTCTCTGTGGTAAGAAATATTTTTGTCATTTTGTCGCTGTGAATTTCAAAAGAATCTCTTATGATAGAATAGTCATTCCCCAGAGATCTTTGATCTACTGTGGGGAATGTCATTGTTCCCAAAACTGTAATAAAAGCAGCAAGAAAATAATAAACATTCTCTATGGGATATCACAGTTTTAATTGATTACAGACACTCAAATTGATTTTTTTAAACCTATAGACACATGACAATGTCAGCAACAAAGGAGCTGATAATGCTTTACTTTCATAATATGAAGGATGTATTTAATATTTGGAATATACACATAAATGAAAATGGTTCTTTGAAAAGATAACAGGCTTTAATACCGTAGATGTTAATTACACTTTAATGTAATTTTGGAGCAAATTTTGACCAAAATTACTTAGCAAATATTTTTCTTGGTTATTTTCACATAGATTCTTTTAAAGAACAGTTCCTTTTTACAATTATGTGGTCAAAGACTATATAACAACTTTTAAAAATAAATTTTATTTCTATCAAAATTTTTTCATGTACTCAATTTTTAAAAGCATTTATAAAACTGAAAATGAACAACAAGAGTGGCTTCCTATACTCCTTCCGCTCTCTTCCCCTTCTATAGAGGAAACCTTCAATTCTTGTTTTGTTTTAGTTACTTCTGATTTTTTTTCAAATATTTTAATTACATGTTATACTGCTTCCCCTAATTTTTCAGATATTGATATTATCAATTGATAAACTAATATGAAAGTTGAGGACTTAGCTTATACATATTATCTCACAGAAAATTCCTCTTCCCTCACAATATAGTTTTAACACATTTATAAGTAAATCTTTTTTCGGTATTATCATTAATGTGACCATGAAAATATTTCTTCCTGGTTCCAGGGAGGCTCTGACTTCACTCAATATGCATACTTTCTCTAAATCACCTTACTTTTTCGTTTAATACCTCACAAAATCACTCATATGTTTATTCTTTATATAAACAGATAATATCTTAAAGAGAAAAAGTATATATTTATATACCTCTAAGATAGCTTAAAGAAAAACTTTGACTAAGATCTTATTGCCTCTGCTCCAGATATTTTTTCTTCGGATTAAGTTACAAAAAGTGAAATATAATGAGCATACATAGCATTACAGTTATGTGTAGATTTCAAATGTATTTGGATTTTTAAATGTTACCACTTATTGCCAATTTTTAAAACCTATGTAAATATTTCCATCATTGACTGCCCAATAGCAGTAGCTTTTGAAAATTATTAATGGATAGAAAGCCTACAATAGACCAAATTTATTGCCTCATACAGTGATATGTCTTTCTCCTTGAACTCTGAGAATGACATCAGTCTTGTACTGATCTTTTTTTTTTTTTAATATTTCTATTATTTTCAGAGAGAGGAAGGGAGAAGGAGAGATAGAAACATCAATGATAAGAGAGAATCATTGATTGGCTGCCTCCTGCATGTCACCCACTAGGGATAGAGCCACAACCCAGGCATGTGCACTGACTGGTAAAGGAACTATGACCTCATGGTTCATAGGTCGACACTCACCACTGAGCCATGCCAACTGGGTTTGGTGCTGATTTTTGTTGCACTGTTTGGATGAGCATATTTACAACTACTAAAGTTTAAACTTGTCAAATTGGCTTTGTATCTATTCTTTGTATTACATTATAAGCTTACATAGTTTAGAGTTCTCAGTAGTTTAATTCTCTTTATTTATGTCATAGTTTATCTCCCAAAATTAAATGTCAAGAAAGGGGAATGTTTAGCATTTCTCTTTCAATTTTATTAAAACAACAAAAATAAATTCTAGTGTCTTTACAGAGATGTTTTATTTATATGCTTGTTTAAAAATATTTTTATTGATTTCAGAGAGGAAGGGAGAGGGAGAGATAGAAACATCAATGATGAGAGAGAATCATAGATCAGCTGCCTCCTGCATGCCCCACACTGGGGATGGAGCCCACAACCCCAGCATGTACACTGACTTGGAATCGAACCGTGACCTCTTGATTCATGGGTCGATGTTCAACCACTGAGCCATGCCAGCCAGGCATATGCTTGATATTTTTTAAATTTAATATAGATTTTTATATTTTATTAAACTACATTTCAAAAGCCACTATTGATTTCTATAAATTAGAACAGCCATTGAGTTAATAAAAATGACTTAATCTAGCTCTCAAGGAAAAACAAATTCTATATGCAAGTTTTATTGTCTCAAATCTATTCAGGAATTTGGCAGATCGAATGGCCCTTGACACTTTATGAAGAATTGACAACTTCAATCATAGTTTGGATTTCAAACAAATCATATCCAACTTTCAACCCTACAAATGTGCTTTACTTGGAACTTAAGAACAGTTTCCATTTAAAATGTTTTCTTTTAGCTTTCTTAAAGTCACATTCAAAGCTCAAGTGATCAATTTTTCCAGTTGTGTGTACTTCCACAAATACAATTAAGACAAAGGAAAAACAACAACAACATTATTTTGCAGAATGACACAATTTCATAGCTATAAGCTAGATCATCCTTTAACCTATTCTTTTTCTCTTTTTGTTACTGTTTTAATCACAGTTCTCATTGAATATTTTGAGACTTTGAATTTTTTTCTTTGAATTGGCAGATAGATAACTCTCACAAAGTAAGTTAAAAGTAAATTTAAGTAATAGAAAGTTAAAATATAATTTTCAATATGTATGCAATATATATAATTTTTATTAAGATAAATCAGGGAGAACCAAGATGGCGGCATAAGGTATAAACTTGTACGTGCTGCCCCCCACAACAACATTAAAACTACAACTATAAGACAAAGCAGCTATCATCCAGAACCACGGGAAGGCTGGCTGAGTGGAAGTTCTACAACTAGAAGGAAAGAAAAAAGCACATTGAGACTGGGTAGGAGGTGCAGAGGGGCCAAGAACAGAGGTACAAAGGCACACGCGAGGTGGCTGCACCTGGGTGCACGTGGTTTTTTTCAATCGGAAAGGGATACACGCTCTCAAATGCACTGAACTCATTTATGGCGAGACTCTGGAGTCCCAGACTCCCACGGGGAGAAACTGGACTGTCTTGCAGCGGGTCGGAACGCGAGGGTGGCTTTCTCCCAGAGCTGCTCACAGGAATCATTGTTGCTGTGGGAGCATGGGACTCGGGGATACAGAGGGACTCGGGATGCAGAGACCCGGAGTCGGGGGAGACGCGCGGAATCATGGAGAGGCTGACAACAGCCATTGCTGTTTGTTCCACCCTGGTGATTCTCTGAGACCCCGCCCCACTCAATTTACATCCCCACCCAAGCAGGGCAAAGGAACCACCTGCCCTTTTGCAGCCTAACCTAACAAACTGCATCTGGGTCAGAGAGCTCCAAAACTTCCCAACCCGAAACAAAGAGGAGAAATATGCTGATATTGCTGTAGCTCCTGCTGTGTGGACTCACACAGTGGATGACTTGGAGATCAAGGAGCCAGGGTACCCCTGGTCAGATACCAGATTTCAACTCCTCACATCCATAAGGGACACACTCAAGAAACAGACTCAGTGAGCACCAAAGCCCCACTGAAGCAAGTCTTACCCCATAAGTGTGTCTCCACCACAGAAGTTCTTCCACTGTAGACACAGTGGGTCCTCACAGTCAGCCAAAAATGCGGAGACAAAGAAACATATTAAAAGTGAAAGAAATGGAGGAAAGCAAACTAATGGAGGACATAGAGTTCAAAACCACAGTTATAAGGCTACTCAAGAATCTTCTATGAACCTCCGAGGAACTTAGTGAGACCTTCAAGGATCTTAATGAGAATGCCAAAAAAATGGAAAAGGACCAGTTAGAAATTAAACATACACTGACTGAAATTAAAAATAATATACAGAGATCCAACAGCAGACTAGAGGATCCCAAGAATCAAGTCAAAGATTTGAAATACAAAGAAGCAAAAAACACCCATCCAGAAAAGCAAAACGAGAAAAGAATCCAAAAATATGAAGATAGTGTAAGGAGCCTCTGGGACAACTTCAAAAGTACCAACATCCGAATTATCAGAGTGCCAGCAGAAGAGAGAGAGCAAGATACTGAAAGCCTCTTAGGAGAAATCATGACAGAAAACTTCCCCTACCTGGTGAAAAAAATAGACTTACAAGTTCAGGAAGCTCAGAGAACCCCAAACAAAAGGAATCCAAAGAGGACCACACCAAGACACATCATAATTAAAATGCCAAGAGCAAAAGACAAAGAGAGAATCTTAAAAGCAGCAAGAGAAAGAAACTCAGTTACCCACAAGGGTGTACCCATAGGACTGTCAGCTGATTTCTCAACAGAAACCATGCAGACCAGAAGGGAGTGGCAAGAAATATTCAAAGTGATGAATAGCAAGAACCTACAGCCAAGATTATTCTACCCAGCAAAGCTATCATGTAGAATTGAAGGTCAGATAAAGAGCTTCACAGACAAGAAAAAGCTAAAGGAGTTCATCACCACCAAAGCAGGATTATATGAAATGCTGAAGGATATTCTTTAAGAAGAGGAAGAAGGAGAAAAAGGTAAAGATAAAAATTATGAACAACAAAGTGACAACAAATAAATATCTATCAACAAGTGAACCTAAAAATTAAGTCAGAATAAACTGATGAATATAATAGAAGCAGGGGCATAGAAATGGAGTGGACTGACAATTCTTGTGGGGAAGGAGGTGTGGGGTGTGGGAAGAGACTAGACAAAAATTTTACACCTATGGATGAGGACAGTGGCAGGGGGTAAGGGCATGGGATTGGGTGGGAACCAGGTGGAGGGGAGCTACAGGGGGGAAAAAAGAGGAACATCTGTAATAATCTGAACAATAAAAATTTATTAATTAAAAAAAAGATAAATCAGAAAATTTTCAAAATATTTAAAGAATGTATATCTGAAAATTATCTTAGTGAGATTTTATTAGCTCTGAGAAGGATAAGGTATAACTCCAAGTATCAGAAATTTAAAGTGAAGATTGTTAACTGCATTTTTCACTATATATGCTAAATGAAATTTAAGAAATTATAGGTAAAAGAGCACATATCCTATCTGATAATAGAAAAACATAGAAATTGACCATACCTCCGCTACACTTCCCATTGGCTAATCAGCAGGATATGCAAATTAACTGCCAACAAAGATGGCGGCCAGCAGCCACGCAGCTGAAGCGAACATGAGGCTTGCTTACTCCAGTGATGGAGGGAGCCAAGGTTCCCCACCTGCTGCGACCCAGCTCTGAGCTCTGGAAGCAACAATGTTGCAATTATAGAAGCTAAACAAACCCCAGAAACCTGTCTTCAGCCAGCCGCGGCCTCAGAGCTGGAGCGAGCAGGACAGCAACAATGTTTCAATTATAGAAGCCAAACAAACCCAGATACCTGCTTTCAGTCAGCCAGTGCCTCAGAGCTTGAGCCAGCTCTCAGCTTCAGTGACAGCTATAGAAGGTAAATAAATCCCAGAATAAAAAAAAAAAAAAAAAAAGAGGCTGGGAGCTTCAGTCGCCTGCCAGCCTGAAAACGGTCCTCAGCCCCTCACCCAGACTGGCCAGGCACCCCAGTGGGGACCCCCACTCTGAAGGGGGTGTGACCAGCTGCAAACAGCCATCAGCCCCTCACTCAGGCTTGCCAGGCACCCAAGCGGGACCCTTACCCTGATCCAGGACACCCTTCAGGGCAAACCAGCCGGCCCCCACCCGTGCACCAGGCCTCTATCCTATATAGTAACAGGGTAATATGCAAACTGACCCTAACAGCAGAAAGACTGGGAATGACTGGTCACTATGACACACACTGACCACCAGGGGGCAGACGCTCAATGCAGGAGCTGCCCTCTGGTGATCAGTGCGCTCTCACAGTGGGGAGCTCTGCTCAGCCACAAGCCAGGCTGATGACTGCCAGTACAGCAGTGGTGGTGGGAGCCTCCCCCGCCCCTCAGCAGCGCTAAGGATGTCTGACTGCAACTTAGGTCTGCTTCCCGCTGGCAAATGGACATCCCCCGAGGGCTGCTGGTCTGCCAGAGGGATGTCTGATTGCCAGCTTAGGCCCAATCTCCCAGGGAGCAGGCCTAAGCCAGCAAGTGGTCACCCCTGAGGGGTCCCAGACTGTGAGAGGGCACAGGCTGGGCTGAGGGATCCCATCCCCCCGAGTGCACAAATTTTTGTGCACTGGGCCTCTAGTCCTATATAATAAAAGGCTAATATGCAAATGGCCAAATGGTGGAATGACCAATTGTTATGATGCACACTGACCACCAGGGGTCAGACGCTCAACACAGGAGCATTGCTCCCATAGGGGGAGTGCTGCTCAGCCAGAAGCCCTGAGACAGCCTCATGGCTTGTGAGCGCTGCAGCGGTGGTGGTAGCCTCTCCCACCTCTGCAGTAGTGCAAGGGTTCCTGGACTGCTAGAGGGTGCAGGCTGGGCTGAAGGGACCCCCCCTCCCCCACATGAATTTTATGCACCAGGCCTCTAGTATTAGGATAAAATAATATAGATTTGATTTTCAAATGGAGCTTTTTATTCTTTTAATTTAAGAAATAAAATGTTTGAATTGAAGAGTTTTTATAGAGTCTTTACATACTGGTGGTATTCTATGGTAAAAACACGGCTAGAAAGAATTCAGGCCTCTTAAATTGTCAACTGATAAGAAACAGGGCTTATCTGCTTCTTCCCACCCCGCACATTAGAATCTTAAGTGCAGTATCTAGCTATCTTCCTCTTAACTTACTGCTAGAATATTGAGAGAGATTCTTTTACTTTGGCCTTTATGTTTAGAAACATTAATTAGTTGAGTATACTAGTAACTAAACCTACTTAATGATTTCAAATGGTTATATGTAATTTAATTTTTAACAAAGTTTCTTTAAATAAAATTATGAATGTTTTAAAAATCAAATTTTACACATTGTAGTTATAAAACATCAATCTCTCAGCACTAAATATTTTTATAAGATCTTATTTTTAAAATAACTGTAAAATTATTATTTAGGTTTTTATTGTCATATTCAGATCTGGCTAGTTGTCCTCTGTGTGGACCCAACTATTGTTTAATTCCAGTCTGCCCTGGCATATGAATTATTTGAGCCAAGGAATATGTGACTATACAGGCATCAATCTCAGCTTTCCATTTATTCAAAGTTCATGTTAAGTATATTATATTTCAAAAATATTTATCTCTCCAATATGTTCTGGAAAATGCCAACCAGTAATTGCTCCTTATCCTCTATCAATTTTTGCATAACTATTTAACATTCTTTTTATGATTTCCCAATATCTCTCTATAGCACCAATATTCTGCCAATTACATCCTGCATTTGAAGACTTAATGGTGATGTGATAATGTTCAGTTCTTTTTGTTGGGACTAGAATCTTACAACCAACACTTTCTGAGATAGGAATAGTAATTTACCTACACAGGAGCTGAAACCGATAACTTTATTAGAATTTTGCTTTTTAATAAAATGAGGCAATCAACCACAGAAAAGGATCCATTTAAAAATAATTTCACTGCCATTTTATGGCTCTCTTTGTCTTAATCTGTTTGGGCTGCTGTAAGAAATTACCATAACCTCAGTGGTTTATAAACAATGGAAGTATATAAATTTCTGGATGCTAAGAAGTTCAAAATCAAAGCACTAGCATTTGTGTGTCTGGTGAGAGCCTGCCTCCTACTTCATAGATGGCCATCTTTTCATTGTTTCCTCACATGGTAGGAGTAAAGAATCTCTCTGGGATCTCTTTTGCGAGGGCACTAATCTCATTCATGAGGGCTCCACCCAAGACCTAATCATCTCCCAACATGACCACCTCCTAATACCTTTTCACTGGACATTAGGATTTAACATATGAATTTTAGGGGAACACAAACATTTAGCACCCTCAGACCTCATGAAGATTTTCCTTGGCCCTCTGAGAGTCAAGGATTTTCTACTTCTTGAGGAGCACAGATGCTATACCTGTTCAAAGGGTATGATGGGCATATTTGAAGCCCAAAGAACTTTCTCATGGATGTATAGATATACTGTTCTCTTTTGAAAACCCTGAGGACCTTCCTCATGGAGTCTAATTTCATCCTGACTTTTTTTTTTTTAACTTGTTCACTTGCCTCTAGTGTGCTTTAAGATTATAACCTCCTTGTGGACTGAGAGAAACACTATCTCATCTGTAGACTAACAGTGCCCAGCTTAGTTTTGGCCATGGTAGACACTTAGAAATCTGTTTCACAGAAGAGAAATCTGGCCTTCCCCTTACATGCTGGTCTTAACAAGGCCTTTGTCTTCTGGGCTCTCTTAAATGGTGACAGAATTGGTGGTTTCCAGGGAGTGGAAGGAAAATACCCCAGGATTTCAGTTGGTAATGGGTTCATAGCAAGTGACTTTGCATCAGTAGTCTAGTTGGAAACTACTATCTGTCTACTTCATTATCAGGGACTTTTTCTTCCTTGTAATATATCTAATTATTTATTTGCTTTGCTTTTCTGCATTTGCCTTCTAGATACTGGTTTGGCATTATGTTTTGACAGAAGTATTGGCTGAAATAAGTAGATGACACTTAAAATCTAATAATTTGCTACCTATTTTAAGTGATAGATGATGAAAAAAACTAGAACTGAGGGATAGTTAAGAAGCATCTGGACAATAACGTGGTGACTTACTCATTCTTAACATTTTCTGTGGCTCAGAAGATGTAATTGTTCCATTGTGAACAACTGATTATAGATATTAAAATGAAGGACCTTTAACTAAATTGAGTAAATTTGCAGCTGTGGAAGAAGTATAAATGACAAAAATTAATTTAACTTAAAAAATAAAATTCTTATTGCAGATCAAAACTATCTTTAGGAAAATATGGCTTTCCCTAGTGGATACACTATATTTTAAAATATTAGACACTTGAATGATAAATACTTCAGTGAATTGACATATACTGTAAGATGCAAGTCAGTGTTTCTTTTTTATTTTTTTTCAATTTTGTACCTAATGTATGTGTAGATCTTCAGAGTTTTCTGTTGATATGAAAACTATCCTCAGCTGACTTCACTGTAAATCATACTGCAAGTCATAGTGAAATGTATCTACAAGAACAAGCACACTAGACAACTATAAGTCTTTATTACATTAGACAATAATGACTTAGTAATGGGGTGTGTGTGTGTGTGTGTGTGTGTGTGTGTGCATACATATATATGTATATTCCCTGTGTTATACTGAGTCTTCAAAAGAAAAGGAACAAAACAAAATAAACAAATGATAACCATATCACTCCATTTCAGCAATTGTGGTGATCAAATCAGAAAATGTTATTTATGTCGACTATATACTTGTCCTTAATTCTCACAAGAATATGCACTATTAGAATAATCTTGACATCTTCTAATGCTGTGATCAAGCCATCCTGGAAAGAAGCTTTTTGAAGCTTATAGAGACCACCTTGTGACTATTTCCAAATTTCCTTAGGGAGGAAAACAGGTGGCCCTCAGAAATGCAGCTATCAGTGCATCTCTTTAGTTTGAGGGAGACAAAGGATTGTTATCTAATAGATAATTCTTTGCTGTTTTACTTTTGTGAGACCTTACATTCTCACCTGAGTAAACTGTGAAATTGGGCTAAATATGAAAGTGCCTTGTGAAACAGTGCTAAATATTTAAGTCAACTGTGAAACATATGGAGATTCAAAATTAGTATGTAATTCTTTAAAATGGACCAGGAAAGTCCTGGCACATATTTCCAGGCCACCCCTTGAATTATGAACCACAATTGTGCATAAAGAATTTTACTTAAATGAGAAGCTATATTTAAACAATAGGCTTAAAATCAAAATATTCTTTCTAAAACAGACTTGTCTTTTTTTCTATGAAAAGGTACATATTCTTAGTTATTTCTCCTAGAATAGTATAGGTGCACTGGCAGGTACTCTTACATGTTTCTTATTCCGTATAAGTATCCAATGCTAGGCTGAAGGATCACTTAGAACAAAAACCATGTCTTCCTTGTTCAATGACGTGATTCAACACCTAGCACTGTGGTCAGTATATTTCAGGTTCAATGGAAGGACACTTCGGCGCTCTCATGTCTTGGCCTCCATGAATAATGCTGCAGTGAACATAGGGGTGCATAAATCTTTCAGATATTAAATCAAGCAACAAGCAAACAAATAAGAAAAACAAATGAAAAAATACTCATGGACACAGATAACAGTATGATGGTTACCAGAGGGAAGGTGGGAATGAGTAGCAAAGGGTAAAGGGAGTCAAATATATGGTGACAGAAGAGATTTGACTTTGATGCTGGGCACACCGTGCAATATACAGATCATGTATCAAAGAATTGTACACTTGAAACCTATGTAATCTTATAAACCAATGTCACCCCAATTAGATTTTATGTAAAAAAACACATTGAATGATTTTGTTAAATTAATTGATTGAATACAGAATCAATGTCAAGTCATCACACTCACTCCCTGAAAGGGCTTTTTGTAAAGCGTGGATTCAAAATGATTCACGAAATCTGCAACATGGGCACCAACTGGGAACTTGTTAGAAATACAGATTCTCAGATTCCATGGCAGGCCTTCAAACTCAGGAACTATTTGAATGGCCTTAGCAATTTGTGTTGAAAGAGCTATATAGATGATCCTAATTTGTGCTAAAATTGAGAATCAGCAATGTAAAGAATCTTCACACACACTGTGTACACAGTGACATCAAAGCTTTTTATAATTATAGGAGTGCCTCAACAGCCTATTATAGGAAGATGATTCCTCTAGACAGATTGTGCATCATTTCAATTTCTCAAGAGTGTTTTGACTTCTCAAGAAAATTTTTTTTTTTTATTTTAACTAGAGGAGTTATTCTCTATTCATGTGTAGTAAATTCCGTGCTTTGTGTAGGAAGGGTGACTCAGTTTGAGTTACTGGTGCAGATCCTGAGACAAGGACTTAGGGGCAGATGATTTATTCAGAAGGTGGTCCCAAGAAGCACAAGTGATGAAATGATGACCATGAGAGACTTAACCCCTAGAGTGCCGGGGAACGCGATCTCGCTCCTCCTGTCTTTCACCAAAAGTGCCGGGAGCGCTTTATTTTAACATTATATGTTTTGTTCAAATTTTTTTTCTGTAGTATTTTCGAGTCCAATGCCTTAACCACTCGGCCATCACAGCCACATTTTTCCTGTAGTATTTTATAATACAATCAGCAAACAATATATGTCAAAGATGAAAACAAATGTAGTAAAGGTTTCCTGAAGTTTTTGAATATGTAACTTCATTTACCTCCTATTCAAAATTTTTTTCCTAAATTGCTGTAAAATCAGCAAAAATGCCTTGGCAATTTTAGCATAGTTCCTAGGATATCGGTTGGCACCCAAAGGGTTAAATAGAGAAGCCAGTCAAGAATGTGTTTCCAAGAATGGATTATAAATGTGGGCAAAGGGGACTCAATCCTGCAAGGAACCTCTGAGACACTGCGGAATATACCTTGGAAGGACCCCAATGGAGAGTGAGGAGGCTGGAGCATTTATCCACGTCTGCCCATCTCCATTGGTTGAGATGATGCTAACATACGCCCACTTCCTAGTTAAGTTTGTGTGTGGCCAAAGAAGCTGGACAACACCGTCAGGCAGAGAGGATAAAAGATAAAAGCTCTTAAGGTAGGGTAATTCAATATGCTGGAGACTGTTTTCACCTGCAGTTGCATTTCACGTGGGCGAAGGGCCTACAGGCCAAGCAACCTTCCAACATGATAGTTTTTACCCAGTTCACAATACTTATTTAATGTCTATTATGAGTCACATACGAAGTTAGTTGATGGGAATAGAGAAAGCAATAAAACACCATCCCTGCTTCATGAAGCTTTTTGGGTGGTGGAGAATGTAAACAAAAAGATAACTAAAATATAATTAGATATTTTCAGTGACAGAGGTATATATGCACATTTTTAAGAGGAATTTATGGAGAGAGTATAGTAATCATGGAAGACTTCTCAGAGGTGGTGATTTTAATTGTGCTTAATGGGAGTCCTGAAAGTCACTTAGAGGTCAGCCAAATTCAGAGAAGAGTGAGGGTTGTGGGGGCAGGTGTGGACAGAGCCAGAATGATTGAGATGTGAAGAGGAGGTGCATAAAAAGAGAAAGCAATCGTAGGCAATATGGAGAAGACTGCCTGTGAAAGTCGCTGGAGAGATCGTTCATGTGTTAGGTGGAAGGAAATGTAGAGTCCCATAGGTGGTAAATGGAAAGATGTCGAAGGCACAGAGGTCTGTACATGCCTGATGCTGTGCATTCCCTAAGGAGGAAGGAGGAAAGGGACTTGGAGCTCTGTTGTAATGACTAGTCCCCTTTTTGGAGGAAGAGGGCCTAATTTACTGTGAACAGAAGAGAGGAATGAAGTTAAGAAGGTGTGTATTCATTTATAAAATAAGAAAAATAATCGCAACTGACTTTAAAGGGTTGTCTCTGAGAGCTGAATGAGGACGGTCATTAAAATGTTACCCTTCATTTCTCATGGGTAACATACCCCCCCCCCCCGAATGTTATTTAATATTATTCAAATAAGGATTTTATTTTGAGGGCTTGAAACCAGTTTTACCTGTTAATTTTTATTATTTGTTTAAATAGGAAACAAAGTTGTCTGTGGAGTTTGTTAGAAAAATGGTCTATGGAGATGGTTAAAGGTTGAATGAACTGCCATGGGAAATGGGACGGGGAGTGGGGAGCAAAAGAAAAGATATATGTAGGTAGAAGAATTGCTGATTTGAATTGAGAATCCAGTAAAGGTTGAAAGCTATGATTTTGCAGTTGTGTGATCCATTTCTAGGAAAGGTTGAGTGTATAAGACATGTAAATAGCATTCAGGGTAACTCTAGTTACTTTGTACAAGTTGTTCAATTATAAACACTGACAGGTAAGCATACCTGTAAATAAAAAATCTCTTTAAGATGAAAAGTATTTATCGAGAGGTTTAAGATCAATGAAAATCTAAAACATGTCAGATTATTCTCAGTATCCTGACATTATGTGATCATAGCACAGGTTTCTTTGTCAAACTCTGTGATTCCATTCTACAAATGGCATTTTGTTCGATCTGTTAGTTACCAGTTGGTGCCTCAGTTCCAACTGGCATTTTGTTACTAAACACAGTTCTGACACCATAAGGTGATTTGTTAGTGGTAAGAAAAAGATGGTTTATATTTTACTACAGTAAGATAGCACAGATGGGCGAGTCCATTGCTTGGAATTCTGGAAAAGTATCTGCGCTGTTGAGTCCAACACCGCTGAAAACATTTTTGTAGTAAGCCACAAGGTATACTTTTTATGGAAGAAACTATGAAAGAAATTTCAAAACCCCAGAAAGCTTGAAGGTCTTGTGTTGAGTCTGTAAAATGTTCAAGGACCATACCTCCAAGGAAATTAAATACCTTGAGAATGACCAACAAAAAATTGCTTTAGGAATGTGACCATGAGGGTTCACATTTTGCATTTCTTTCTTTTTCTTTGGGATATTTTGTGTCTCAAAACTAATCAGACCTTTGAATACTTGTTTTCCCCCATGAATTCTTTTGATTCTAGATTTATCAGCATTTTATACCAATATTGATATTCTAGAAAAGCAGAGTTCTCATGAAATATTGGAAAAGCCCAGGGATAACAGAAATATTAAGCTAGGAATGTCTTTAATGAGTAATATTCAGCCATTATAGTGGCTTCACAGTGATGAGCTATTGATAACCCAGAATACAGCCAAGTTATACAAATAACATGAGTAAACTGACTAGCTAATTGCAGAAACTAATACTAATTGTCTTACTGCTAAATTTCTAAGACGCATTGTCTATTTTCTCTGCTAGAAGTGTTTGGCCCTTCCTCCTGTAGTGACAGTCAAAAGTTTGGTTTGAATGAGAGAGAGAACAGAAACAGGTAACTGTTTCTCTGGTTAAGCATCAGCTGCACACTATATATATATATATATATATATATATATATATATATATATATTCTAATATATAAAAACCCAGGGTCCGTAACGACCAACCAAAGGCTCTCAAAGGTATATAGTTGACACAAGTTACATAATAGAGTTCAAATACATAAAATTTTAGCATATACTGCACAATGTTCTACAGTATTTAGTTTAACTAATTATTTTAATTTTGAAGAAAGCATAATAATTTATGAAATGTAGAGAAAGAGGGCTATGAGAATGTTATGTGGGATGGGTAGTTCCTAGTTATTAATTCTGGTTTCAAACCTGGACTTTATGATTTGGGTTAGTTTCTTTACATATAAGGTATACATAAATGTAGTACTCCCATTATAAGGATAATGTGAGCATTAAGTAAGTTACATATAGATGTATATAGATATATATAGATAGATAGATACAGATATATATAGATATAGATAGATATAGATATATATGCACTTAGTGTCTTTCACATAGTAAGCACTCAATAAAATATTAGCCTTTATTATATTATTGATGTAAATAGCATTCAATAACAGTTATTGATTTGAAGAAATGTGTTCATGTTCATTTATGAGTACTGAGAAAAATACTGCAGCAAACTGAGTGAAGACGAGAAAGAGGGTTAGCAAAGAAAAGAGATCAGCATTTTTGAGCACTTATAATGTTAGAGTTGCTTTAGCTACATCCATCCATTTAACCCTCACTATATACCAGTGACAAAAGCATTATTCAGATCATCAGGGAACTGACACTCAGAGTAAATGACATATCTGACTGTCAATAGGAGATCTCGCATTTGAACCTGAGCCCCATTAATCAAATTTTACATTCTTTCTCTAATACCACATAGCCTCCAAATTCTGAAGTATTTGACTTTAGAGATCTTGAATATATTATATCTATATTTTATCACCACATAAATAAGCAAAATCTCAGTTGAGAAAATGTAGTTGAATCATTTTCCAGTTATGTAATTTTTTGAAATTAAATTTGATCTAATGACTTCTTTCCAATACAAGTCTATCAAATGATTTAGCCTTAGGTGAAGTAGGATATACACAGATGTACAAACATCTATTAGGGCTCTATAGCTATCTTTTTCTGTAAACAAACATCAAGTGAAAATCTGCCTGTGTCTGGCAACAACTTTTACTGAAACCCTACAACATGTCACTGATTATTTTAAGGGAACCGATTAGTGATTAAAAAATGTAATTCTTCTGTGAAGCTTATATCCTAGTGCACAGAAGGAAACAATAAATAACTGCATGTGAGTGTGTGTGTGTGTGTGTGTGTGTGTGTGTGTGTGTGTTTGTCTCAGGTGGATAAGTGCATGGGGAGCCAGGATGGGTGATAATAGAAGTGACATTTAGGCAGAGAACTGAATGAAATGAAGGAAGGGGCTCTGTGAGTGCCCCAGGTGCAAGAGCGATCTAGGAGGCAAAGCAAGGGCAAAGAAGGCCAGTCCAACTGTAGCAGAGGAAATAAGGGGCGTTGAAGGCACAACATAGCCCTCACAGCCAGTTACATAACTACGTACAATTTAATTCAGGATGGAATAAAGGTTTCTCCAGTGTGTTAGATGAACATAAGTGTCAGGACAATACTGCCAGGGGTTAGGGGTGAGGAAAGATTTGACATTTGCTTCTGTCTTTGAATTCTGAGAAGCACTTTGCCAAGGAGAGAGGACAGAGAAGACATTAAAAGGAACAAAGTGAAAGCATGAAAGTTCACATTTGTGAAAGACCTGTCTGTTGCAATTCGATATGATCAGTAGACTTCACTATAATAGAGGGTTTTCCCCCCTTTTTTATTTCAAGATAGCAAGAAAGCCTTATTTCATGAATCCTAGCAACCAAGTGTCAGTGCGTCCCCAAATCATGATTTTAAGCCCTGATCAAACTCTAAGTAAGAACTCATATTCATATGTTTGCCTGTTACTCTCTAGAATTGATTTACTCTTCCCAGCATTATTTAGCTGTTAAAAAATAAATATATTAATATAATAGCCTGGTGTGTAACAAGTTAACATGAAAATACGGTAAAACAGGCAAGGCAAGGGATGGGATGAATGGCACTTCAACAAACACCGCTTGTCTTGATTGTTTTTGGATAATGTTCCTTTAATCACTGTAGCAGACATCTAAAAGAACCCCAATGCAATCAGAGACTCACAATGAATTAAAACAGAAACAGAGTGATCCCCTGCACTAAAAATAATTTTCAAAATTTTATTTATATCCTCATCAGGCCAAGTTTTTAAAAAAATCCTGAATTCACTTTCAATCTCTATTCAATCTCTGTTCAACAATGTAGGACACAGGAAGGTGGGTCTATGCTATATGATGAACCCAGAATCTCTATTTGCCTGCATTAGCACCCATCCTTCCACATTAAGAAGCACAGCAGATTGCATATTGTGGCCAGTTCTCGGAAGTGGCATGTTTCCAGCTCCCAGGGGATGTGGGAAGACTCAACTGCTCAGCAGTAACAATAATTATTCTAGCATATCCATTTATGAAATAACTTTGGCAGTGATGGCAAGAGGATTTGGATGAAACTGTGTTATGGTCTTCCAGCTGGTAGAATAGAGCAGAGATTCTAAAGCAAAAAGCTCAGCATGAGATGGCAGATAGTGGCTGCTTGGATAAGGACAGAAGAGAGTTGGGGATCCATGCTGAGGTTAAGGGGAAATGCAAACCAGTCATTGGTTTCAGAATATCCCCAGGCTGCCCAATGTCAACACTGGGGATTACTGATGCCATCTGCTGGATATAGTTGGGATTTTAACATGTCCTCATACTATGGCTTCTCAGTTCTAATGTGAGGGAAAAACAAAGCAACAACAAAAAAATGAAAACAAAACAAGCTAACGAAAATAATAAAAACACAATCAATGAATCAATGGAAATTAATCCCAGCTCATATTATCTTTACTACTAGAGGCCCGGTACATGGATTCATGTACTGTTGGGGGGTGTTGCCCGCGGGGATAGGCCCATGGTGGGAGCGCCACTCATCCCAGTCAGCTGAGCAGCACTTCTACTGACCATCAGGGGCAGCTCCTGCATTGAATGTCTGCTCCCTGGTAGTCAGTGCATGTCATAGCGACTGGTCAACCAGTTGTTCTGGTCATTCTGCCATTCAGTCACTGGGCTTTTATATATATAGATATCTTAAGAAGGCTGAAGTGTTTTATTGTCACTCTGTTTTTGAGATGTGTAGTATTTATTGCATTTGCTTTTCTTTTAGAACAAAACTTTGTCATAGTACAGTTAGCCATATACTGAGTGGCCAGATTATTATGACCACCTGACGTTTGTAGGCAAATTAGCTATAATTTCATGCTGAAGTTGCTAAAGGGCCAGACCATTATAAATAGGGAAGCAGGTTGTTTACCACGACAGTAGAAGTGATTTTTTTCTGAAGATATGGGTAAACAATGTGATTTAACAGCCTTTGAACGTGGCATATATATTATAATGAGTGGCCAGATTTTTATGACCACCCCATCAGTACTTCCTTGGGCCACCTTTTGCCTTCAATACTGCAGTGATTCTTCTTGGCATTGACGCCACGAGAAAGGTGATGCGAGGAATCTGACACCATGCCTGATGAATAGCACTGTCCAGTTCTGTGAGATTGGATGGTTGTGAAACCAGCTGCCTGATGGCTCTTTTAACTTCATCCCACAAATGCTCAATTGGATTGAGATCTGGTGAATGTGGGGGCCACCTAAGCAAGGTAAAGTCTCCCTCATGTTCTTGAAAGCACTCCTGCACAATACAAGCACCATGGTATGGCGCATTGTCTTGTTGGAAGAAGCCATCTCCATTGGGATATGCCATCAACATGATAGGATGAACTTGATCAGCAATGATACTTAGGCATGTTGTGCTATTCAGACATTGTTCCACACGAATTAATCATGGGGAAATCATGCCAGGAAAACATGCCCCAAACCATAACACTTCCCCCACCAGCTTGAAGGGTTGTACTCATGCATGTGGGGTGCATGCTTTCATGCTGTTGCCACCAAATTCTCACTCTGACATCTGCATGACGAAACTGGAAACGTGACTCATCGGACCACATGACTTTTTTCCAGTGTTTGACTGTCCAATCCTTGTGTTCCTGTGCAAATTGGAGACATTTTATCTTGGTAGCTGCAGACAGCAAAGGTGTTCGAACAGGTCTTCAGCTCCCATATCCCATACGATGCAGTGTATGGCTAATTTGCCTACAAACGTCAGGTGGTCATAATAATCTGGCCACTCACGTTCAAATATATCCCACGTTCAAAAGCTGTTAAATCGTGTCGTTTACCCATATATTCAGGAAAAAATATCACTTCTACTGTCATGGTAAACAACCTGCTTCCCTATTCATAATGGTCTGGCCCTCTAGCAACTTCAGCATGAAATTATAGCTAATTTGCCTACAAATGTCAGGTAGCCATAATAATCTGGCCACTCAGTGTATGACTCTCAGGCAACTGCATGTAGAGTTTCAACTGTAAATCCATGTATCCTTAGCTAAAAATCTATGCATTATAAGCTTTATTCATGATTTATTCCTTTCTATACTTTATTGGAGAAGAGTGCAATAGTTTTGTTTAGTTTTGACTTGCTATGTTTTACTAGAAAGGAAGGAAAAAGATTAAGAGGAAAGAATCAGTATCATTATTTGGTCAGAACTATTACATATGCATTTGGGTTTTGCATAAAATATGGTAATTCAACATTTGTTTTTGTTTTGCAGAAAATTGTACTCTGTAGGGTTATTGTAAAAGTATGATTTTAAAATGACAAAACTCCTCATGGTGTTTTAATAAAATTTTAGATCTTTTAGAAATGTGTGGCTAAATTAACATTGATTCCAGTCTACATTTCTTAAAAAGTACTAATCACATACGATTTTTAATGGAAAAATACGGTTTTCATGGTTAAATTCATTTGGAATATGCTACATTCCAACTATGTTCTCCTGGATTTCTGTAAAGCACACTAGTTAATATAAGGAGTTGGTATTTATTGAGAATTTACGGTGTGTCATTATTGCATTTAATCTTTGTTATGATTCTATTATGTGGACACTTTCAGTAATCCTAGTGACAAATGATGAAACTAAGAAAATAGATGTATTTGTTGTTTGACCTTAGAGCTCAAGCTCATAAGTCTGAAAATATGTGCCAAAATAATACATGGAAATAATAATTCACATTAATATTACTTTTGTGTTAATTATATTTTGATACTAGAGGCCTGGTGCATGAAATTTATGCACAGGTAGGGTCCCTAGCCCTGGCTGGTAATCAGAGCTGATAGGGGCCTTCTGGCTGCCGGCTAGGGCCTTCCTTCGTTCCGTGCTGCCCCCTGGTGGTCAGCACATGTCATAGTGAGCGGTCGAACTCCCTGTTGGTCAAACTCCCAAGGGGACAATTTGCATATTAGCCTTTTATTATATAGGATTAACATTAACCTGTTAAAATATTGAAGAATAATGCAGTGACGACATCTATTTATCCTGGCATTTCTGAATCTACTTGGCTGTAGGATGTTTATAAATTTTAGTAGCAGTAGTTTCCCAAAGAACACAGTTTTAGAAATGCTGATGATATAAGCTATAGTATTGCTGCAGATGAGGAGACAGGGAGGGAGTAGCCTTTACTATTTCTCTGGCTCCTTGCTTCAGAATAACCACTGGTGTCCCTCCCCCAGGCATCCCATTCAGAGGTTTCCACGTGGCGATGTGGAATAGGCAGGGAAAGGAAGCAAACCCCTGAAATCACTGCTGCTGCAGGTGCACAACGCACTGGAACCCCTCGTATAAGTGTGTGATATTTATTTTAGTCCATCCTACAGAGGGAGCAAGCTTAATTTAGTTAAGCCACAAGGTTGAGTGAAGAACAGCATGTTGCTCTTTATTGTTTAGTCAATTAAATTGTCCTCTGTGCTCGTAGGAAATGTTCCACATTTATTACCAGTGAGGTACACGCTCTGGCAGTTTCTTTGCTTCAGATTGTCTTATTTAGCACATCTAAAGATTTGAGAACAAATGACAGAAGACATGGTGATAACTTGTTGGGATTTTCTAAAGATTCAGAAGTTCTAGAGTATCTGCCAGTGACAGATGGTCTGTCCTTTCTCAGGGCTTGTCTTCCTGACAAGATTTGATTCCCCACCTTCCCCCCACCCCCGCCCCGCCGCCCATCATTTTGCTCATACACCTAAAGGGAGCTCAGATTCTGGGGAGGTTGATAGTCTCATTAGTTGTAACTACATTACTGTATATCACTGTGGTAGCAACTCTACCTGAACACGCACCATGCGTGGTTACCAATCGTTAGTTACTAATATACACACACACATAGCATGGTATACGAGGGAAAGATAACAAATTACCAAGGAAAATTCATACTTCCTCTCTTTCTGTTATTTTGATAACCAAACACACTAGACTCCCCACTGGACAGTTTTATTTTTTTTCTTGTTATTTTCTTTTGATAGTCCAAGCATAATGTGATGTTTTCAGCACTGTTTTTTATCATTATGATAATAAAATGTATATTGGTTTTAGGACCTTCAATATTTCTTAGCAAACTATTTTTTTTTTTAAATTTTGGCTCAAAATGTACAATCACTGCTTACTAACTTACTAAACCTTTATAAGAATCCACAGGTTGAGACAACTATAACAATGATGTGCTTAGATATAAAATAGGTTCCCACTGACAAAAAGAAAAATTTCAAGTTGTTTAATCTCTTTCATTGGCTTCAAATGTGTTTCCTGATTAACTTACTAAGAGATGTGCTACTTAAGGGAGGAGGATGGGGAAAGGAAACAGTTTTCCCTGTTTGAGTTCTAATGTAACTGTGGAGGCAAATGCGTGGTTTCAAAAATTCTAGAATGTCTTCCAATCGCTTCTTAATCCTTTACTCAAGACTAACTTAATTATTCCAGCTAGTAATACCACTAGTTCAATTTGGCGTTACTTAGGCTGAAGTGTACCAAGTGGAAAGAGATTAGTATTACTAAAAGATGTAAATATTATCAGATATATTCATTTGGGATTTACATAGTTGGTCTTTGTTATCTACACAAGTAGCTGAGAATTTCTTTCTTTTCTTTTTCTTTCTTTTGAATTCTCACCAGAGGATATTTTTCTATTGATTTTTAGAGATAGTGGAAGAGAGAAGGAAAGACAGAGAGAAATATCGATGTGAGAGAAACACATTGATTGGTTGCCTCCTTCACACTTCCTAACAGGCCCCAGTCTGGGGAGAAGCTTGCAACCAAGGTACTTGCCTTTGACCAAAATCGAACCTGGGACCCTTTGGTCTGCAGGCCAATACTCTATCCACTGAGCCAAACCCTCTAGGGCCAATAATTTCTTTTTTATGTAACTAAGTCTCTCCTAAGCATGCTCACTATAGTAGCTCACTTTGCTAATATGTGAAAACAATAAACGTTATTACTCTTTCGTACCTTTTAACTCCACTATAATTTTAATATGTATATATATATATATATATATATATATATATATATATATCTCCAATAGTACATTTTATGTAATATAACCAGTTGTACAATATATATCTAATATAGGCAAGGCATATATGTATAGGAGTTTACCTACTACTATATCTATATTAGTCATTTAAGTGAAGAGACTCCAAACCTATTGGGTTTCCAAGATGTAGGCTATTGACCTCCCTGTCATTTTTTAATGACCCTTATTAAATGCTCCTTTCATAACAGATATCAGTTACTTTTTAAATTAGTACCTGTTTCACATTGCTCACTTTTAGAAACATTCAATTATAAACAATCAGAGAATTCATGCCAGCTCATTGGTTATACGTGAAGATGTTTCACCCTGACCCAAGGCAATTATATTCATCTTTTAGTGGGCAGTTCCTCAGATAATGAATGAGAGCCTTAACTGTCTATGTACAACCTAGCAATACAGTTTTCAAAGATCCTTTAAAACATGGTGTCACACTAACACATGGATTTTAGTTTTGTATACATGTATATTTGGGTATATAATTAAAGGGATAGGAGATCCAACTTTTCATTTTTATATACCTTTTCCCTATAATATGCTTTCCTTCCCCAAAGAAAAGTGGACTTGCAAAAAAAAGTCCTGCATATTCACTATGTATGAAATGGCCAACAACTATTGCATGGTTTTGAAATCATGCCTTTATAAAATTACATACTTTAAATTACTCTGAGTTTGTTTATTGAAATTTGTTAGGGCTAGAAAAATTGCATAGCTGAGATTAATAAAAAAGAATTGCATTATATAAGATATGCTAAATTATTCCAACAAGTAGGCCAAAAATGTAATAATGTCTCCAGAGAACAGAGGTTTATTTCAGGGTTAGTGCAATACCACGTCAGGGAATGGGGATTGGTGTCTGCTCCATGAACTCACACTATTGTGATAAATGCTTTATTTTTTTTAATGCAGTAATGTGTTAATAATTTTCCTTGTTTCAAATTTGTACTGCCAGATGTCTCATATGTTAGTACTCATGAGTAAAACCAAAGACAGGAGTGAGAGAAGATGATTTCCCTGCTCACAGTATGCAAGGGAGGGCGGTCCAGAGAGTGGAATCTGGGATTCGATATTTGAAACACAAGATTGAACCTGTGACACTATACTTTTTCATGCTCTTGCCTGAATGTTCATTTCCAACATGAGAGTGAGAAAGATGAATAAGTTTTATGGACTAGACAAATTGCCAGTAAGTTCCCATTGTAACTCTTACCTTCTACTTATTTCATAAATTCTGTTGGACAAAATAGCTTTTTACTTATTAAGTTTTACAGGTTAATGCAGAGTTCCCATAGCCTAAATTTTGCTTAATCTGGCTTCCTGGTATGGATTACTTAAATGGAAACAATTTAAACTAAATTGAGTCATCTCTTCACTCTACTATTATATGGCTTCCGAAGTACATTCAATCTATATCTTGGCTCTCATTACTCTTCTCTCTGAATTCTCCCTATCTACATGCTTTAGTCATTTTTTCTTTATCTATACCTGATTTCATTTCATACAGAGAACTATTTTTCTTATATTTGAGTCTTTGGTTTGTATGCCTTTAAGTTTTTATGGAATTCCCACTAATTTTATAACACTGTTTATTGTTAGTAAATTACTGATGATTTATTTGTCACTGACACAGTGTAAGAAAAATAATCATAAAATTAGGAAGGAAGACTGTAAGTACTGGAGTAAAGTGATTTTATATTTTTTTTAGCTAAAATTAAAAACTTCCCTGGATCATACTTTCTACATTAAGTATCACATATAAGTGGAGCATGCATATATCTCAAAAAAATGACAGTAATGATATAACTCAAATAGGCAACATATCCTAACTTATATGATAATATATTATCTGTATATATCAGTAATATTATAGATGTGTTGTATTTTGAAATCATAAAATTTACACCAAAATTAAAAAACCTTCTGAAAATAATTATGTACTTTGAACAAAATCACATTTCATAAGAAATATATTTGCAATTGCATTTCTTATGCTTGAATACATCTTTCCATAGGCATTTCTCAATAGGACAAAGACTGACCACCAAAATACAATGCACACTCACTTTCTAGCATTTCCTTGATATTTATTAGAAAGCATCTTTATTTAAAACCCAATCTTTGGGTATTATTGCTGAAAATAACGGAATAATCTTTTTAAAAAAACACTTGCCCATTACAGTAGGTCCTCTGGTTACGCCGGAGATCCATTCCTAAGGCGACGCAACACGATTTTCGCCTTAAGTCAGAACCCACCTACATAAGCACCTGTCACTCACATGGAGCAGATACACAGCAGTAATGAAGTGAAACAGTAAAAAAAAAAATTAAAAGAAAGGTAATAATTCCTTACCTTTACTTGTGGTAAATAAATACTAAAAAACATAAAGCACATATGATATACATTGAAATGACAGAACTTTTTTTTTTTAAATAAATGGGAGATGGCAACGTAACCACAAAACGACGTACATCGAGTCTGACATAACCCGAGGACTGTCTGTATATGCCTATATGCCTCTTGTTTTAAATCATAATTACATGTCTTAGAATGTATATGATAAGATTAGATAGAATGGAAATTCCATACAAAAGCTACCTTTACTACAGACACACACACACGGAGACACACACACACACACACACACACACACACATACACACACACACCTTTCTGTTTTGGCCTAAGCCAAGGATCGCTTAGAATCAATTTACCCAAAGTTAGTCAGCCAATATTGTTACCTATACATTGTTTGCTTTTACATATGTTTTATTTTTGTTCACGTTATTAGCAATTTGAAAGCCACTGGAATTACCCACCTGTAACGTAATGCTAATATAATGTTTATTGCTTCTAGCCTTTACATTCAGCTACTTCAACAAATGGATCTCTTTAGAATACATGCACAAAGCTTTTCAGAACATAGGGCAGTTTACTTTATCAAGACAAGAGCAAGCTTATACACAGGGAAGTGTTAGAAGATAAGAATGCTAAGCCAGATTGCAGAGGGGTAGGACTTAGATATTTATTAGGTGGGTAATAGAAAGCCATCAATGTTTATTTGGAATAGGAAGTGCGATTCAAACTCCACTCTCAGTTAAATCACTATACAGTATCATAATATTTTTTAGTTGACACCTATGTTTTTCTAGGCTTTTGATGAAGTGTATTTTCAAATTTTAATTAGCAAGTCTATAATGCCTCTATACATCAAACACCAATGCTTAATCCACAGTTCTTTGGTAACACTTTTCCATCATCAATTGAATAACAACTTTTCTAACATATATTTTATTTACTTTTTTTATTTTATTTTTTCAAAGTACATCCATTTGGTTTGGTTTATTTTTCATAATTAATACTGACTGATAGCTGCTTTGTTTTCTGTTCTAGGTTGTGGAGACTAATTTGGTTGCTTTTGACTGTCACTGGATCATTATAAATGAGGTAAAACCAACTAAATATTATTGTCAACTCTGGGTCCTGTTTTTATATGTATAGTCAGAGCATTTCCTCTGGCCTTGAATGTCTAAGTGGGCACAAACACAAAGTAAATGTTCATCTTACTGAGTGAATTCTGTTAAATAAAAATAGGATTAGAAGGGTCTTTTTTTAAATTATGAAGGGCTTTGTATGAATAAAATAAATGGAGAATGTCTTCCCCACTGAGTATCTTTTAGTCCTTTCCGTTGGAACACAGTGCTTGCTTCGGGAGATTATCTTTACAAAAAGTACAGTTCCTCTTTGTAAGTGAATTCCTCCCAGTGGAGTGTTTGTGTTCCTTTTATATTTTAATATTGTTTCTAGAATTTTTATATCCACTCCCCTTAAGTAGTTCAGCATATTAATATGAATAAACAAAAACAGATTTTTTCTTTTCATAAAGGAATACAACTGTTTTAAAATCCATCAAGCTGTTAACTTCCTTGTGAAAGTTTTTTTTTTTTTTTTACTTTTGTAACAACAATACATATGATTAAAAAGGCATTACAATATGAGAGCCTGTGCAATTTGTTTCCATTAGCACCTGCCTGTCACATTTTGAAAAGGACAATGAGCAGATAAGTTATGGATAAATAATGAGATCATGTGGATTCGGCCTCAACAAAACCTAGCATTAAATAAGTTATATTACTTATGGATAAAAATAATGTATTATTTATCACTAGATACTACATATTGAATTATAGAATAATAAATTTTGTTGCGGGGAAAAATAGCATTTTGGGTAAGACTTCTGGTTTTGCAGTCAGCAAGATCGGATCAATCCTTCCTCTAAAATTGGTTAGCTATGTTACTTTGGATATATACTATAAAGCATCCTATTCCTCAAATGTTTCACTTGTACAGTAACTATAATAACATTTACTTTACTAGTTCATAATAAAAATTAAGTGAGAGATTTATCTAGTAATCTTAACACAGTGCCTCAATAAGTGATTGTAGTACAATTAAGTTCAAAGATTATATTCTTACACATTATTTTGTTGAGTAGTATACGTTACTTTATGAGGTACTGAGGGAATGAGGTTCATAGAGAGTAAATGAGTTGCCTTTTTTTCCCATAGAAAAATGAAAATGATTTCCAGTTTCAAATTGTTTTTCCAACACCACGCTTCATTGATGGACTCGTTCTTTTTAGCTCAGTAAGAAAACACACACATAAATCTGTAAACATTTTGCAAATCTGTTTGGGTTGGCCAAACGTTATGATCTAAAATTATATTTTTAACTTTTAAATCAAGATCTGTGTGTGTTTTTTGTAGGGCGCAGCTATAGGGTTAAGCCTTGGACTGACCTGTTAGCAAAGCCACAAACAAGTCCCAGCTTAGAGGGCATAGTCCTCTTAGCATAATTAGGCTTGACTTTATGACGCTCCCTAGATCCTTCCTAGATAGCTAATGGGCTGTGGGAGGTGCAGCAAGTGCTGCCAGAACAAGTGAAACTCACAAGAACATTGTAGCTATGGTGACCACTACCTTGTTTACCTCTGGCTATAAAATAAAGGCTCAGCTTACCTCTGGATCTCTCTCTGTGGCCTCAGCCAGGCACAGGAAGATCCACCTACACCCAGCTTATTCTCTCTGTCATTTCTTCATCCTTCACTGCTCTCACTCAGGCTTGTGAACCCTTGGCTGAGCTGGCTCAGCCCTTTTTTTTTTTTTTTTCTAAAATTCCCACAGGTAACATGTATGTGTGAGATCTGCTTTTCAATGAAGTTTTGATATCTTCAAATTTTGTAATGCCCCTTAATTTTCATCTAGAATCCTATATAATAAACCCTAATATGCAAATCAACTGAATGGCAAAACAACTGGTCACTGTGACATGCACTGACCACCAGGGGGCAGACGTTCAATGCAGGAGCTGCCCCCTGGTGGTCAGTGCACTTCCACAGGGGGAGCACAACTAGGCCAGAAGCCGGGGCTCACAGCTGGGGAGCACAGCGGCAGTGGCAGGAGCCTCTCTCACCTCCGCGGCAGCACTAAGGACCCCTTGGGGGATGTCTGACTGATGGTTTAGGTCAGACATCCCCTGAGGGCTCCCAGACTGTGAGAGGGCACAGGTCAGGCTGAGGAACCTCCCTACCCCAGTGCATGAATGTTGTGCACTGGGTCTCTAGTGACTAAATATCAAGATAGAGGGAAGAGAAAGGGAAGCTTACCAAACTTGCAGGATACCATTTTATATTAGATATTTCACTTTTACTTTTCTGCAAGGTTCAAAGAAATAGAAAATTTGCCAAATATTACACAACTATTAAGTAGTAATAATAGGATTCAAAACAGCATTTTCCAGTCTAAAGCATTGGTTGCTTTTGCTTTGTTTTCTTTTCCTTTTGTAAAAATACCTTTCCTTATAGATTATATATTTGAAATGCCTGCTACCTTAACTTTAACCTTATGGGAGCCAATTATTTTATTATTTTTTCTTAATTTAATTATTTCCTTAATTACTATTTTTTTAAAAAATAGAGAATCCTTCTAATTCCTTGTGTTTTCTTTTTTTGTTTGTTTGTTTGTTCGTTTTCTCACAACCACCTCTGATGTGGAATTGATCATACATATTTCCCAATGTGAAACACATTGGAGTAATTTTATTTGTTCATGCCAATAGAGTTGGCTTGGAAGTAAAAGTGATGTATTGCCTCCCTAGAGACATTGATTAATCAAACTAGTTAATACTTATAATCATTAAATGGAAATGCCCATTCTCTTTTATTCTTTGACTAGAGGCCTGGTGCACAGATTCAGCACTGGTGTGAAACCAGCTCTCTCACACCCCCTGAGGGGTCCCAGATTGTGAGAAGGCACAGGCCAGGGTTAGGTACCCCACCGGTGCACCATCGAGGCTGGAGAGGGACCGCAGGAGGACTCCAGGGCATGTCCAGCCCAACTTGTCCAGTCCCAATCAGCTGGACCCCAGCAGTAAACTAACCTAGCAGTCAGAGAGTCTGTCCCATGGTGGTCAGTGCGCATCATAGTGACTGGTTGAACAGTGAATGTTCGGACACTTAGCATATTAGGCTTTTATTATTTAGGATTAGATCAAAGAAGTAACCCCTGAATTAATTATTTTTTTTATACCTAATGGAACTGATGAAATTATACCTGAATCTTAAAAGTGTGAATCATGTAAAGCTCCCCAGAACAGCAGTGGTCATCTACCTACTACTTAAGGTGTCAATTTGCACTGTGGAAGAAATCACTCCTCCATGCTATATATGTGCAGTCTGACTGAGTAGACTGGCAAGCATGTCACTCATGGTGAATATGGAAATAATAACAATTATACTTTAATATGTCTTTCATAAACATTATGGCTCATGTTGTTAAAGTTATTAAATCTTATTACATAAATTCTTAGGAGGGCAAATGATATCTTTAAATGGAGTTTAATAATTTGAGCCAAAATTTTGGAAATAAACACATAAACAAAGCAATCTAACCAGCAAATAACTCAATAAATGTTAAAAGTATAGAAGACCTCAATTATTTTTTTTTTCTCCTTTACACTTGGGTCTCCTATTGTGATAATCTAATCTAATAAAAGACAAACATGCAAATTGACCATACCTTTGCTATGCCTTAAGCCATGCTCACCAGCCAATCAGAGTGGCTATATGCAAATTAACCCAACCAAGATGGCGGGCCAGAAGCCACGGAGCTGGAGCAAGCAGGAGGCTTGGTTGCTCCAGTGATGGAGGAAGCCAAGGTTCCTGCCTGCCACAGCCAGCTCTGAGCTCCACTGAAGGCAACAAAGTTTCAATTATAGACGGTAAATAAATCCCAGAATAAAAAAAAGAAAAGAAAAAAGGGAGAGGCTGGGAGCTTCCATCACGGTGGGGGGGGGGGGCGGGGGGGGTTGGCCAGCCTGAAAATAGTTATCAACCCCTCATCCAGGCTGGCCAAACCTCCATGAGGTGAGGGTCCCCACTGGGGGGCGGGGGGCTTAACCAGCCTGCAAGCAGCCATCATCCCCTCACCCAGGCTGGCCAGGCACCCCAGTGGGGACCCCCACCCTGAAGGGGTGTGACCAGCCTACAAACACCCATCAGCCCCTCATCCAGGCTGGCCAGGCATCCTAGTGGGACCCCCCACCCTGATCCGGGACACCCTTCAGGGCAAACCAGCAGGCCCCTACCCATGCACCAGGCCTCTATCCTATATAATAAAAGGGTAATATGCAAACTGACCCTAACAGCATAACAACTGGGAATGACTGGTCACTGTGACACACACTGACCACCACGGAGCAGATGCTCAATGCACAAGCTGCCCCCTGGTGGTCAGTGCGCTCCCACAGGGGAGGAGCTCTGCTCAACCACAAGCCAGGCTGATGGCTGCCAGTACAGCGGTGGTGGCGGGAGATTCTCCCGCCTCCTCAGCAGCGCTAAGGATGTCTGACTGCAGCTTAGGCCTGCTCCCTGCTGGCAAGTGGACATCCCCCAAGGGCTGCTGGTCTGCCAGAGGGATGTCTGACTACCAGCTTAGGCCAAATTTCTTGGGGAGCGGGCCTAAGCCTGCAGGTGGTCATCCTCCGAAGGGTCCCAGACTGCGAGAGAGCACAGGCCAGGCTGAGGGACCCCCACTCCCCCCAGTGCACAAATTTTTGTGCACTGGGCCTCTAGTTATTTATAACATCCCTTTAGTATTATTGAATTTCTTAATCTCTCTCTCTCCCACAGCCGTCTTTGCTAGACCTTGAGTAGAGGTGTCATTTCTTTTGGACAATAAATACCACCTAGTCTTTGAAAAACCTGATGTTCACAGCCCACACTATATATATTGTTTATTGTTTGGTAGCTCTTCTAGGTTAAAACTCAGAGATTAAGCATATTATTTTTATATTTTCATCCGCCCACCAATCGTCAGTATATCTGTAGTCAGCACATTTGCTTCCACATGACCTCATTCAGTCACCCTATTGTCTTTGAAACATGCCTCAGAAAACTTGACTCTCACTACCTTTACTTCATTTACAGCCTTTTGTGTACAAATCTATAATGGATGAATCATATTTGCCCTAGTGTCCATAAAAGAAGAAATATGGATTTTCAGATATTCTAGGGAGCAAATAAACTCTAAAAGTAACAGCAACAACATCAGCAATAAACCCTAGCAACATGCAAATGCCGTTTTTGATTGAACATGGAAAACACTAATCTGTCTAGTTTGGTTTGTATAACTACTATTTTATTGCCAATTTTAAAATGGGTTGCAAACATTTAGTATATAATCTTATTGCATCAATATTTTTTTAGAGAGAGACTATAAATCAGGTTGGCATTGAACATCATGATACAAATTGAGGTAGAAAGTTGAAAACAACATATATTTTTTCATTTGCATTACATGAGCTGCAATAATGAGAGGCTGTGCTCCTTCACATGGTGTAATCAATCATATGTTAGTAGTTGATAATGGTATTTATCTTCTTCCTACAATCAGTGGGTCCAGCTCAGAACAGCCTTTCCATGTAAGCATTGTCATTCCTTCTAGGTCCTGAAGCAGATGTCCTAGCACTTTATTTAAATTTTACAAAAGTTAGAAATTCTGACAGGAAGATTCTGGTATTTTAGAGCTGCAGGAAGTATAATGCTATGTGCACCTTCTGTTTCTGCTAATACTGAACCGGATTTTTGGTGCCATGACCTCTTATTTAAATAGTTTAAGTCCATGAAAAAAGAAGGGAATCTTTGTGACAGCTTGGATGGACCAGATTATTAGGCTAAGTGAAATAAACCAGTCGGAGAAAGACAAATGTATGATCTCACTTATATGTGGAATGTAATGGCCAAATAAGCTGATGAACACAATAGAAGCAGAGGCATGGATACAACGGACAGACTGACAGCTGTTAGAAGGGGTGAGAGGACTAGATTAAAGAAGGTGAAGGAATTAGCCAAAGAACATATATGCATAATCCATTGTCACAGACAACAGTGTGGTGATGCCCAGAGGGAAGGGGGAGAAGGGAGCTGGGTGGACGAGGGCAAAGGTGGAGGAGGGGGTTGAAATGGGGACATCTGTGATAATGTCAACAACAAAAATAAAGTTAAAAAAATAAAAATAAATAGTTTAAGTTATTATTTTCTGTTAAGCACTGCTACTGCTAAATTCTGCAGTTAAGAAGTTGTTGAGATTTTAAAAGTTTGTATATATATAATGGATGTTTTTCATTTTTTCTAGTTTAGTGATTAATTGAACTGCTCACTACTAATCTGTCAAGCAGAGAGTTTCCATTCTGCTCCTCTTCCTGCTGGTATACAGCCCACAGCTGGTTTTATTTCATGCTTCCACATAATGTTGGTGTAATTATTTCACACTAATGTTAAATTTTATGGAAGCATCAAAGGATCATCTTCGCTAAAGCATGAAGAATATAAACATATTAACAAAAACAACAACAAAAAGCATAATCTTTTTCAACTACACCACACAGTAGTGTACTGATAATATCATTATTAAAATCTGCTTTATTCAGAATTGTTGATGTTATTAAAGCATCACAGTGTCTAGACCAGTGATGGCGAACCTATGATACGCGTGTCAGAGGTGACACGTGAACTCATTTTTTTTGGTTGATTTTCCTTTGTTAAATGGCATTTAAATATATAAAATAAATATAAAAAATATAAGTCTTTGTTTTACTATGGTTGCAAAGATAAAAAAATTTCTATATGTGACACAGCACCAGAGTTAAGTTAGGGTTTTTTCAAAATGATGACACCCCGAGCTCAAAAGGTTCACCATCACTGGTCTAGACTTAAAATTTCAGGTATCTATCTTTAGAAGACAGTTTGGTGAAAATGTGCCATTGATTTATTCATTCATTATTTTCTTGATACCTGTTATGAACCATCTGAGAACTTTGTTAAATGAAAGAAGGTAGAAGCATGAGGAAGGAGGGAGGGACCCCTTCTCTTAAATACTTTATGTATATGTTGGTGTCTGATCTATTGGATTTTGAGAGTCTTTCCTTCCCTGGAATTCTATTAATTTAAGCCTAAAGCTGATACCCTACAAAGATTCAGGATTGATCCAATTTTCCTAAAAGATTTGCTCTCAAAAGTGGCTGTTTCTGGATGGAGTTTTATTCCTACCAGATAGTGTAGCTTTCCTCTTCTTTCACTCTCACACAGTTCAGGGTTCACCACATTAAACTATCACAGGAAAGCAAACAGGAATATTTTATTGGATATTTTGACTTTATTCTTAATAATTTTGATTATCCCTGTAAATTATTTTTTGAGGGGAGGAAAACACTGTTTGCCTTGCTCCTAGAGAAGTAAAATAGAAAAAAAATTAGGTACACTACAATATATTTATCAATTTTTTTATAATATCAATTCCTCTTTTATAAATACTCTTCATATAAATAATATATAAAAGGTAAATATTTTTATAATCAGCTTCTTAAGATGCTTTGAAACTCGGGAAATTTCTGTATATTTTATAGAGATGGAAATGTTTGGTGACACTGGGGGCTTGGGAAAAGGAATGGTGAATTAGATCTTCACATGAGTGTTTAGAAAAATCAAATAGTTTATTTTTAAAAAGAGAGCATTAAAATGATATTAATTCTAATAGGTTATATAATATATTTATCTATCTATCTATCATCTATCTATCTATCTATCTATCTATCTATCTATCTATCTATCATCTATCTATCATCTATCTATCTAAAAGCCTAAGCGACTGAATGACTGAACGACCAGTCAACCAGTTGCTATAATGTGCACTGACCACCAGGGGGAAGATGTTCAATGCAGGAGCTGCTCCTGGTGATCAGTGTGCTCCCACAGCCAACCTCCTGCGGCCAGCCAACCTCCCGTGGTCCTTTCCCTGGCCGGCCAACCTTCCACAGTTCCTTCATCTGGCCAGATGGCCCTCTCGATCAGCCCTGATAGGGCAGGGGGGAGCCAACCAACCTCTCGTGGTCCCTCCCCCCCACCAGCCATGCCAAGGGACCCCACCTGTGCATGAATTTGTGCACCAGGCCTCTAGTATTTTAATAAAGGAGTTTACTTATGGATTTTTTTCATGTAAAAAGATCTCTTTTTTATTTTTTTTTTGTTTTATTGCTAAAGTATTACAAAGAGTATTGCATATGTCTCCTTTTTCCCCCGCCCTTAACAATCCCCTGGCCTCCCCTATCCTCCAGTGTCTTATGTCCATTTAAAAAGATCTCTTAATAGATTGAGTATTCACTTGGCTGTCAATGTTCATATAGCATTACATTTACCACTCCTGAAATATATCTTTTGAAATGCAGAAATAAAGTTCTCTAAGTATAAAATAGCTGCCTAATCAAGTTTTATATCAATACCAAACTATTTTTGAAATCATGTGTCTAAACTAAAATTGCAAGTGAATTTTTTGAGACAGACTGTCTGTTAGTTTCATTCAGAATGGCAGATTCTTTCCTAAAAGAAAATTGCTTTCTTTTTTCTTTCTCAATAATAATTGGCAAAATATATTCAAATTGGTATTTCCTTAGATATACTCTAGTTTCTCTGACACTTAAGAACTTCAGTTTTTGGAACTTATGAAAGGTAGTCATCCCTTTTTGTGAGTTTGAAATAGTCTTCTTAAAGACTTTGATTCATGAAAGGTAAATTTATTATTCCTTTATAGAATCATTCAGCTATTACATGCTGAAATAATATATCTTTATAGTTTTAAATCCCATCATTCATGACATTGATCCAAATAATTTTTGTGAGGAAATATGAACTCTTTGTTTAAGTAATTAGTTTAGAAAGTGTCTCACTTCATGACATTTATAAATTAATACTGTAAATACAGACAGAGACTTTTGAAAGAAGAACTTGAAATATTTTTTATAAAGTTATTTATAAAGTGAGCTAACGGTAACTGAATCCTTGTTGTTTTCAGCAGAAAGTAAGATAATATATTATCTAGTGTTTTACCCAACATAGCTGGCACTTATCAATGTAAGTTTTTATTCTAATGTGCTGATTTATAGTTCAACATGGTGAGAGTCATGTTGAGATGATACTGTTTGGTAAAATTTAGTATTGTTAAAGAAAAAACACACACCAAAATAGAGTTAATATTATGGAAAAGTGGTACAATTTTTTCACTGCCCTTTAAATAAAAATTTCTGCACAATATGGAAATCTAATTTTAGAAATGTAAAGACACTGAATAGCAATATTAATTAACTTTAAAAGATTTCTTGCCCTAGCTGGTTTGGCTCAGTGGAAAGAGTGTCAGCCTGAGGACTGAAGGGTCCCAGGTTCGATTGCGGTTAAGGGCACATGCCTAGATTGCAGGCTGGGTCCCCAGTGTGGGGCGAGCAGGAGGCAGCTGATCAATGATATACTCTCATCAATGATGTTTCTATCTCTCTCTTCATCCTTCTTCTCTGAAATCAATAAATAAATAAATATATATATATATATATATATATATATATATATAATTTTTTTTTAAAGATTTCTTGTTAAGGTTAAGGCTAAAAATGATGTTGAAGGATACTGTATAATTCTTTATGAGTAGGTGACAGAAAATTAAATAGTGACTTGCTTTTTGCCAGAAAGAGTTTTTGGTGGCACAGACTAAAGGGAAAAGATGGCATTTTAAGCTGAGAAAACCATTTATGTAATAGTACGTTAAGAGTTAATCAACCAAAAATCCAGGACATTATACTGGATACAGCTGATGGCGGGTGTTATTTAATTTTCAGAAAATCTGTATCACATAAAGATCATAATTAAAGGATGGATAAGCTAATATATGCTACAAAGCAGAAGAAACTGATGAATGCTCACTGCATTCTAAAGTTTGTGCCAAATCTTATATTTATGTTGTGATTAGAATCTCCTGAAATGAATAAGTTCATTGCAAAGGGTTCATTGATTTAAGAGGTTCCAGTGGGCATTAGGAAGTACAAACTGCTTTAGTAAAGACGGCCTTAAAACTAAAATTTATTCTGACCACTTTTATTCTGACTAATTCCAATTGGAACATGTGTATGTTATAAAAATATTTCATTTTTATTGCTCCTACATCCATGATTGAGTTAAATCCTAAAATTTAATCTGGAGTTGGGAGGCAGAGGAAAGTATAAAACACATTTCTAAATAACATTGATTTGGATAACAAGCACTGTATTTCTTCATTCACTCATCCTGGTTCACTCTGTATTAATCAAGAGTTTTCCATCTTTATGTTAATACCACAATTACATACTAACTTATTTATTCAACATTTAGTGAGCACTTTGTTTACTTTTAACCAAGAAAATTCTATAGGTTAACATGGATAGTTTGAAAAAAATCCTTAAAAATAATATCTCCTCTTGCTCATTCTACTTGCCTTATTAAAGAGCCCCATTTTCAATGGCTAAGAATAATACATGTTACTCTTTCATTGCAACTGTCTTCCTAGGTACTCAAAATACCTTGAAATACATTAATGAATCACGAATTATAATAGCAACATATTTTGTGATTTTTTGATGTGTAGATAACCCATATTTTTCTAAAGCATTCAACGTAACAAATTATAAACTTGCTATTAATAAAGTATACAGGGTGTCCCAAAAATGTATACATACTTTAACAGCTTATAGTTCACTTTTGAAAATTAAATATATTTTAATAAACACTACCTTTATAATTACTCAGTGTGTGTATATACACTTCTGTGGGGCACCCTATATTTAAGTCAATTGCTCCCGTTTGGAAATATTTAAGCATTAATGGATATAATGTAAGCACAGGCAGCAAATACAAATGAATTGATCATTTTAATGAACATATGTTGTTTTCTTTTGGCTGAGGGCTAAGCATTAAGTAAATGCATTACAGTAACCCTTAGCATTTTCAGATGACAACCTATTAATAGATTTTGTGTTTCTGTTACTGTATTAAAGCATTTCTAATTCTTCCATTTCTTATCTTATAGGAAATAAATGACATGGATGTACAGGAACTTGTAAGAAGGTCAATTGGAAGGCTAACTATCATTCGGCAGACATTCCCAGTCCCCCAGAATATAAGTCAGCGATGTTTCCGTGGCAACCATCGAATATCTTCAACATTGTGTGATCCAAAAGACCCATTTGCTCAGAATATGGAGGTATATTCTAAGTATTGGAGTATTTCTTCCTATGGCGCTTTGCTGTGCAGTTGTAGAGAGTTGTATTGGATTTAGAATTTTACATGTTTGCAATTTCTGAACTATTCCCCTTCTGCAGCAACTTATTAAGACAAAGCATCTTAGGAAGCACAGCGAATCTGTGTTGTTGTTTTTTTAAAACTTTTTAACTTCATTTTAGCAAAATATCTACTTGTTTCATAATAATATAATAAGTAAAGGTTATTTTCTTCTCAGCAAGTAAGATCCATAGCATTTCTCATGGTAGAATTTGAGATTGATACTCCTTAATGCCAAACTCCAAATAATTGATCTAATAAATTTGATAGGAGGTTTTTGACATAACAAGGACATAGACTTTCTTTTTAAAGATTAGTATCCAGTTTGAAGTAGTTCACAAAAACTTTATTTAGAAATGCAAGCAATGCTGTAGTGTTATGTAGTCGTATTTAACTCAGATGGATATACCTGTAAGCTTCGCTATTCAGAATACAACAAAGAATTTGAAAATAAAATTTCTGAGCAGCAAAATAGAGAACACCAAGTCCCCGAGGCTACCTCATAAAAATGCCCTTTAAGTACTCACCCAGCGCCTATTTCTTTCTCTTAAGGAAAATCCCATCAGATCTTTTTGTTTTATTTCTCTTTGCACAGGGATTTCAATATGTCAATTTGAAAGGGGATTACAAAAGGCAGGTGTGAGGATAATAGTATAGAGCTATAAGGTTCACTCTCTAGCAAAGCAAGAGGCAGGAAAAAGGAAATCAATCAGAAATCTAATTCAAATATTTTATCAGTGAAGGACTCCTCTTGTAAAAACAACTCTGTATCATGAAACAGTTCCTAAGGGTATCACTGTAGTGTACTACCAGCATATTAGTTAGTATTTAAACAGTAGCCCTGAGATATCAACAAAGATTAAAGTCATGGTCAATTTCAGAAGTCAGAAAAATATGCATTTCAGAAAACTATTCCTTCAAAATGTTTACTATCAAAATATTTTAGTACTTAGCAATGATCAGTTTGAACATTTTGGAAATATAACCCTAGTAGAACTAGTTCATCCCCAATAATACTAGATAAATAAGGGAATTTTGCAAAACTACCTCTTCTTTTGAATGATAAATCCAGTCTCACTATCTTTAGTTATGTTTGGATTTTTTATGAGTTGTTACATAGCCAAACAATTTTTTCATACTTACTACCATTGCAATGACCTACATGAAATACTAGGCAGCCCATTAGGTATCATTGCCCATAGAGCTTTGTTTCCTACTCGATTTTAAGCTCTTGTAGAGTAAGTTCCCTCTAGCACATGACATCATAAAACCCCATCAATTACCAGTCTGTCTTTACTTCCCCCATCATACCTACCCCAGTGCTTTGCACCTTTGTGAATATTTGTGGATTTGAATGTAATTAAGGAGAAGGCAGTGGTCAAAATAAGTCACTCTGAAGTGTAAACAAGACCTGCTTAAATTTTAATGCCTATCTTATTGAATGCTTATAATGACCCAGCTTTCCATATTAATTGGTTGTGGGTATAATTGATGTGGAAATGATAGAATTTCAATTATAGAAAAATATGAAAGAATTTTCATTCAGAAAATCTTGAAATATCTAAGACTGTTTCTGTAAAAAGAAGTATCAGAAAGTATACAAATCGTTAAAGCAGGAAGTAACTACACAGATTTTAAAGCACATTTATCTAACAGAGTAACCCTTCTGATGCAATTAATTCATTTCTTGAAATCAAGGAAACAAATATTTTATTTTACTTTATATTCCCTGACTTATCTGATGAATTAAAATGTAGATTAAGCACCACCCATCTATCCCTTGAACTCAGTTGCAAGTTCAATCCCTGGCCCTGGTCGGGGTGTGTGCAGGAGGCAAACAATCAATGTGTCACTATCAGCTCTCTGTCTCTCCCCTTCCCTTCCACTATCTCTAAAAATCAATGGAAAAATATCTTGTAGTGAGGATTAACAAAACAAAAATAAATAGATGAAGGAATCTTAAAAAAGTAAAAGGAGCCTTGACAAATGATTGCTCATAATAGTAAATAAGCAAGTAGATATAATCACACATTGTAATTTAGAAATACTAGTAAAATACTTGGGAAGAGAATTCAAGTATAAGAAAAATTTGGTGAATGTCCCAATTTAAAAAAGAAAGCAAAAATATCCTGATAATCAGAGTTTAATATACTAAAATTAATATCTACATGAACTGTAGAATATAGTATTACACATATGGTTTAGGGCACTATAAATAAGACAATAGGACTTTCTAAACAGCAAATGCTGCGAAAGTAAGTCTTATATAAATTTTTAGGTTGTTATTGTGTCATAAATATACTTATTGCATATTGATTTTCATGTAGGATTTGACAAATTTTCTTATGAAATCCTTTTGGAAAGACATTAAAAAGTCTACATAGATTGATGTCAGTCAAACATTTTGACCAGCCCTAACTGGTTTGGCTCAGTGGGTAGAGCGTTGGCCTGCAGACTGAAAAGTCCCAGGTTCGATTCTGGTCAGGGGCATGTACCTTGGTTGCGGGCACATCCCTAGTAGGAGGTGTGCAGGAGGCAACCGATCAATGTTTCTCTCTCATCGATGTTTCTAACTCTCTATCTCTCTCCCTGCCTCTCTGAAAAAAATCAATAAAATATATTTTTTTTAAAAAAACATTTTGACCAAAGGTCTCCTAAGAACAGAAGATAGTGAACACTCTGGTCTCAGATGGTTTTTTTAAAGTTCAAAATATGTTAAAGTCTCATTATTCTCTTTGAAAGTTATAACACATGAGTTTATTTCAAATAACTTACCAGATAAATTTCTTAGTTGTTTTATTTTCCCCCAAATCTTCAAGCAAAATTGGTATGCCTCAGACATGGCTCAGATATGTTCTGTAGTTTTGAATATTTCCTTGTATCAACAATTTCCCACCAGGTCTTTCGTTACCTTCTGTTTGTGAAGTGTGCAACTAGAGGAATACTCAAACCACACTGATAATCCTTATAGGATTACAAGGAACTCTCTATGGTCACCCAGAAGATTCTATTCTTGGGTCTAATATTTTAAAATGTTTATCAATATATGAAGAAAAATGAAGAAAATATGCCTATCAAAATTTTTAAATAACAAGCTAGGGGAGAAAGTTTATATTGTGTTATATAATCAAGATCTAAGGTGTTAATATTTACTGAATAATAAGCCTGAAAGTTGAAATTTCACAGAGATAAAGTATAGGTTTAAAATCAATTACAGGATGTCTAGATGAATGGGACATAGTTTGACAGCTGTTTAAGGCTGTTAAGATGAAGTTAGATTTGGAATGAGCATAGCACAGAGCATTTAGAGCACAAATGGAATCTTGGTCTCTATGTCAGGAGCATTTTGCCAAGATCAAGAGAGATAGATCTTATCTTTCTCCTAGTCAGATCATATCTGCAATAATGTGTCCGTTCTGACTATCAGACTTTGAGCAGAAACATTGAGACATAAAAGGAAGACAGAGAAGAGAGCTAAGATGATGAATAGCCTAGAAATTATACTAGATGATAAACAACTTAAGGAAAGAAGGCGTTTCAGAGCACGTAATAGATGGTGTGAAATATTGGAAGGTTGTTATGTAGCGGAGGTGGGTGCTGGTGATTCAGTGAAGTCAGAAACAAGTGCAGTGACAGTAAGGTGGAGAGAAATGATTGGTCAGTCGGGGGCGGGGGGATGCTGGTGTTTAGGATATTAAAGGTGATGTGTGTTTGTGTCTAGTGAATAGTTACTTATATTGTTTGTACCCAGAATGGAAGTAAAGATCACCTTTGTGGAAATCAAAATGATCTTTTTAATGCAGGAAGATAGTTTGGGATCATTGTGAGGGAGGAGTCAAAGACCTGGTGAGTAAAGGGTGACCAGGAGGTCAGCAGATGATAGCAGAAAGGGGCCTATAAAGTGTGGCATGGGAAAGAGAACAAACTTCAAAGGAGAATAGGCACTTACCTAAAAAAGAAGAGGTAATTAAAAGCTCAGAGAATGCCAAGCATCCCCTTTGGTCCCTGCAGTTTGGAATGTGGGCAAATGAAAAGAGGCAGTCATTTGATTATATCATCTGTCAACATATTGAGTTCAACTCACCTTTGAAACCAGCATGGATGCTCAAAGTACATGCCTCAAGGTGTGCAAAAGAGACTGTGCCACAGACATGTCAGGTGTGGTTGGAGTCCGCATTGTCAGGTTTCTCACTGCTTGACTTCTGTCAAACCTACCTGCTGTTTTTTCCCCCCATTCTTTTTAATACCTATTTATCAAAAACCAAATTGCTGCATGTACTAAGCTCTAGGCTAACTCCAGGAGGAAAAAGGAATAAGGGAAACAAAAGTACAAAGGGGAAAATGTGTACAATATGAGCCCCTGGCCAGAAGAAACTCATACTCTAGTGTGAAAGGCAGATTTTAAAAGAATCTTAGCATGTTTCATTATATGCACTGAGTGTTACAGGAGATAAAAAGACTGCCCAATTAGCCCTAAGATGGGGAGAGTCCTGAGAGCTGTTAGGGTAGGATTCACCTAGTTTGATACCTAGGAAATGAGTATTAGAGGGAATTAAGTAGTTGGAGAAAGATAAATAGACATCAAAGAATGCTTCCACATCAATCTCATATGCACACGTAAAGCAATCAGTCAGAGAGAGAAGCAAAATAAAATGAGAGAGAGAGAGAGAGAGAGAGAGAGAGAGAGAGAGAGAGAGAGAGAGAGAAAGCAAATTTGAGACCTGGAGCTGGGAGAGGTTAGAAAAGGCCAGATTCTTGCTGATTATTGAGAGATCGCCAAAAGTTTGTCCTGCATTTTTGGATACAGCCTACTCATTCTTCATGTTTCTTCTAGGTTCTCCTTTTGGGACTTCACAGTCTAATTCAGACTAAATTTTGATTCATTCACCACTTTTAACTTCAAATCTCACTCTTCATTGATTGTTCATTTTGGCCAGACCCCTCCCATCCTCTCACCCCTAGTCTCTCTAATAATTATCTGGCGGGGGGGAGGAGGAGGGGCATGGGGGGGAGGGTCAGGAGGTGTGTGGAGAATAGCCTTCTCTCATATGTCCTTACAAAGAACAAACCGGCATTTCACAAAGTTCATAAGAGTATCCAATGTCTCTTTAAAGAAAGTACTACCTCCCATAAGTTTTATACATATAAAATAATGCTTAAAGACACAAATAATTAAAGATTTACCAATTAATAATGGAAAACTCAGGCACTGTTAGGAAATGCTTTTTAACAGTTGCTCAATAGTATCAAACTCTCATTATCCTAATAGTTAAACTTAATACTATTCTGTGATGGGGGAAGGCAATTTTGTAAGATTCTTTCGTGATTAATTATAAGCAAAAGGCAGTGAATAGGCTGTCCTATTTGTTTTCAAGGGAAAAAAAGTGATAAGACACTAAAATTTCTGGAAATATTTAAATGCTCTAAGATAGATTTGATTTTCATAGTTATGTTGATTCCTCTTTTAAATATATATATATATATATGTGTGTGTGTGTGTGTGTGTGTGTGTGTGTGTGTGTGTGTATATATACATATATATATGTATATGTATATATATATATGAATAATTTCAGAGAGGAAAGGAGAGGGAAAGAGAGCTAGAAACATCAATGATGAGAGAATCATTGATTGGCTGCTTCCTGCATGCCCCACACTGGGGATCAAGCCAGAGTCAGGTCATGTGCCCTGACCGGGAACTGAACGTGACCTCCTGGTTCATAGGTGGACTCTCAACCACTGAGCCATGACGGCCAGGCTGATTTGTCACTTTTAATTTTATGTTTGATTTTTCCTTCATGGAGGTTATAATATCACATTTAACAACTTATATCAACACTAGATATCTCTTGGTGTTACATTTTTAAAATATTTTCTAATTTATTTGAAACATAGATGCCTTCAGTAGTTAATAGTAGGGATAGCAATTCTGGCAAGAGTTAACTGTTAAGACTGCAATAGCTTTTACCAAACATTTCTATAATTCCTGTTTCAATCTACATAGGAGGAAGATAATAATATTATTACTTTAGAAAAAGAAAGCTTTAATGTAAACATGCATTCACAAAGTCAATAGTTCAAGGTATGTCATGATAATGAGTTGCAATGCGCGTGTATACCTCTATAATTTTGTATAGATTCTTGGTCAATGTAATGTTTATGAATGGTGCTATTTCCTATCATTTTTTAAAAACACTGAATCCCCATAGACACAAATGTTCACACAGATGGCTAGTTTCTTTTTTTATACCTATGACACTCATCTTATAGGTAAGATCGAGTTGATATTTCTTCATCTGAATAACCAGAGTGCAAAAACTTGACATATTCAGAAAATGTATTATTCAGTTTGCCCTTCCAATCTTAAGCCCTCAGCTCTTTACCTCCTCAGAAAGAAATAAGGGCCAGTGATTTTCTGAGGTCTGGCACTAACAGCCTTGCCTCTGTCGAAACTTCTCTTTTTTATTTTATCTTCTCTTTCACACCTAAATAAGCTGAAAAGGCAATTGAAGCATACAATCAGATAAGACTTCATTCTCACTGGCAAAATTGCTGGGGAAATGAAAAAAGAAACCTTCTGCTTAATAAATAACCCAGCAAACCAGCCATCTACTATACCAATGGAGGCAGCTGAGCTGATGATTTTCTCCATATTCTTGATGGTTGGCGTCAGTGAGTCTAATGATTACTGTGTAATGCCTTTGCAGATTTCAAACCTTTACATCTATGACACGGTGCTTCTGCTTGCTAATGCTTTCCATAAGAAGCTGGAGGACCGGAAGTGGCACAGCATGGCGAGCCTGTCATGCATCAGGAAGAACTCCAAGCCCTGGCAGGGGGGGCGATCCATGCTGGAAACCATCAAGAAGGTAACTTTGAATAGCATTTCACTCCTGACTTTCCATAAAGAGGATACAATAGATCATATTTTGAAGAGATATCTTTTAGAAGGATCCCCGCCCACCAATATTGCCCCCCAATATTGCTGCCAGTTCAAAGCATAAAGCAGTGTATTGGAGAAATGAAATATTAAAAATAAAAGGGCAGACATTTACACACATATACAAAACAGGGGGCCTTTATTTATTTGCAAGGGCATTTTACTTAGGTAAAAAGTTAGTGGTTGAAATATTTTAAACTGCTTTGGTTGTATTATTAGAGTTAGAGGTGCTTAAATTGGTTTGGTGCCTGTCACAAAATACAAAAAGCTTTTTTCTTTAAACTGATTTAAAAAAAAAAGAGCTATAGAGTTAGCTGTTTCTACCATTTAGCTGATACATGGTGAGACATTGGATGGTCTTTATGTTATAATGAGGGTGTAATTCATAAACGGTTAATATTATGCAACATCTGTGAACTACTTGATACTCGATGGCATTCTTCTTCTTCACTGTCAGTGAGGTGTTTAGCCTGGCTGTGACCTGTTTCACCTTAGCTACCTGTTCCCTTCCAGGAAGGCGGTTTATCCTGTTCAGCTTCTCTCAGTGGTATAAGCATTCTGCAGTTTATTAGCCTCTTTGTCATGTCATCCTTGCTGGCATTTTCCATTTGTCTCGCACAGCTTCTTGGATTTAAAATGAAATGATTAATAAAACAAACAAATTTCTCCTGTACCCTTTACACAAAGGAGACAGACATTTGAATGTTTATGTTCTTTATTTTACCAATCCTTTTTCTTTTGGCATATGTTTGCCTTTCTCTCCTGAAGCAAAAAGAGAAATAGCTAGTCAAATGAAACATGAATGCATTTAGAAAATCCAAAGAAAAGTCTCAAAATTTAGCATTAGAAGTGAACTAAAAGTACAAAAACCAAGAAATGGAAGAAATGTTTCAAATAAATAGCCTATATCTTTCTCTTAGTAGTGCTTCCTTTTATAAAATGTATTTATTATTTATTTTTATTTTTAAAATTTTTTATTGAGTTGAGAGAGAGAGGAGGGAGGAAGGGATAAAGAGGGAGAAATATCGATGTGAGAGTGAAACACCTATCAGCTGCCTTCTGCACACCCCCTACAGGCATGTGTCCTGACCGGGAATTGAACCAGTGATCTCTTGGGTTCATGGATCGATGATCAACCATTGAGCCACAACAGCCAGGCATGTACTGCTTCCTTTTTGCAAAAGAATCCCTTTCATGGGAATTTGGGTTCTTATCAAAAGAAGTATTTGAAAATTAAATGTATTGAATATATTAGCAAATAAATATTTTTCAATTGGAAATAGGTAAGTCAAATTTAAACTCAAGGTGTATGCTCTATCTATGTGGCAAATAGACAGGTATGGATCCAAGAGAGGTTGTTGAACATGATTGTGAACCTACTAATTTATTAATTCGTACTTTGGCTGAAATGCAGAGCTTGAATATATTCATTTTCCTGAAGCTGTCTCATAAAGAGAGAATAATGGTGCAGGGTGTTGCTTAGGCGACACTTATGTAGTGAGAATATCAGCAGGGGGGAAACAAAGACACTGCTAAATGTAGCTTTCTCTCCTGGAGCAATTCAATATGTAAACTGTTGCTGTTACAAAATTTATAATCAAAACAATGATATAATATAATAACTATGAAACTCCATTTTGGAGGAATATTTGCATATTTGTCCCTGTAGGCTCTTAGTGACACTTTTTAAAGCAATATATTTATTTTGTGTATTTAGAAACTAAGTTTAAATTATATACATGATTGTAATTTTCAATTTCTTATTTTTTGTTTCATGTTTTAAGATAACCTTAAAATTTTGATATTCCCCCCCCGACCCCCCCCCCCCCCCCCGCCCCAGTCACACTTCTTTCCTTCATATGGGTATTTTGGTTATCTCATTCAGATACCGAGGCTGATAATACTCCACACAAAGAGAATTTGACAGAAAATGTTCCACTCACACAGGAACTCCTGGAGAGAGCAGAGTGCACCTCAGCAGGTTCAGTCTGGCTTGGGCTGAGCAGAGGGAATGGGCTGGGCCTTTGTAGTGGTTAGGGGTTGGAGCTGGAAACAGTTCCCATTTACTTGGTCTGAAGATTTGTGTGGCTTAAAATTCCCATGGGTGTGAAAGGATGTACAGGATGACCAGATATATATATATATATTGATTTCAGAGCAGAAGGGAGAGGAAAGAGACATAGAAACATCAGTGATGAGAGAGAATCATTGATTAGCTGCCTCCTTCACACCCCACTGGGGATGGAGCCTGCCACCTGGACATGTGCCCTGACTGGGAATCAAACCATCGTGACCTCCTGGTTTATAGGTCTACTCTCAACCATGAAGCCATGCTAGCCAGACAGTATGGACTTTTTTTAAAAAAATTCTTTATTGTTAAAAGTATTTACATGAGTCTCCTTTTGTCCCCCCCATTGGCCTCTCTCCCACCACCCTCTCCCCCAAGCACAAACCCTCACCACCACCCACCCCTGCCACTGTCTGTGTCCATTGGTTTTGCTCATATGCATGCATACAAGTCCTTTGGTTGATCTCTTACCCCCTCACCCCCCACCTTCCCTCATAGGTTGGATAGTCTGTTCAATGCTTCTATGTCTCTGGTTCTATTTTTGTTCATCAGTTTATGTTCATTATATTCCACAAATGAGTGGGATCATGTGATATTTACCTTTCTCTGACTGGCTTATTTTGCTTAGCATAATGCTCTCTAGTTAGGATGGACCTTTTTAATCAGCCTGCCCACAAGTGGAGCCAAAGGGGAAAGGGAGGGCAAAGCTTAAAGAGAAGTCAGCACCAAACATCACAAATGTGGTCAGGCTCTTTATTGCAATGGGAATATTCTAGTGATAAAATTCTTAATTACATTCAAGTAACCACTGAATGCCTACCTTAGGGCATGCCCTATACACTGTGCAAAGCCTGTGTTCTGCTGCAAGGAGATAAAGAAGCTAAAGAACAAATCTGTCCTTGAATTACTTATATTCTAATTAGGAAGGTGAGGCAAAAGACTTAAAAAGCACTGCAGTTGACATAAACACTATAAATGTCCAACAAAGGGGGAGGTGGTGAAACTTTATAATTTTTTTTGTGTGTTGAAACTTTATAATTTATCTTTTGAATTGATAGAATAGATGCTTCCACATTTCTCTTCTTTCTTTCAAAAATTAGAGGCTAATCTAATTCTTAAGTGTGTATTTCTTCCAGATAGCATCAGAACTCCCCAAGCCATTGCTATTTATATGGATTTCATAGAATATTTTTGAGAGAATTAATAATTTTTAAAACATTGAATATCCCCATCCATGAACATAGTATATATCTATATAGTCATCTTTATAGCCCTCAGTAAAGATTTATAGTTTCTTCATACATATTTCATTGTATTTATTCATACACTTTCATAGAGTTTTGTGTATATTTGTCAGTGTGTGAGCATGTGTGTGTGCACACTGTCATGAATTATTTTATTGTATTATATTTTTAATTAGTGATTATAGGTACATAAGGAAGTTATTGATGTTTGATATATTTTTTGAATGACCTCATTAATTCTGGAACTTAAATCTTAATATTCTTTCTTTGTAGTTTATTATCTTGCATTTTTCATATAGATATTGATATATCAAAATTATCACTTAATTATAATACTTTATATTGTTGTAAAACTTTAAAAAACTTCTCTTGGGACATCTTGGAGCACTTCCGACCAGGTATATACTCTAGAGCAGCCGTGGGCAAACTACGGCCCTCGGGCAGTTTGAAATGAATAAAACTAAAAAAAAAAAGACCGTACCCTTTTATGTAATGATGTTTACTTTGAATTTATATTAGTTCACACAAACACTCCATCCATGCTTTTGTTCCGGCCCTCCGGTCCAGTTTAAGAACCCATTGTGGCCCTTGAGTCAAAAAGTTTGCCCACCCCTGGTCTAGAGCCCTGTGTGCTTCGGAGGCGATCACCTTTCCTCCCTCCAAGGGAGGATGTCAGACAATCTGCACATCAGAGACACAGCGGTGCGGACTCTCCCTCTACAGGAGAGCTTCAGCCGGTGCTGACCTGGCCTGGAGCTGACCTGCAAATCCTGCCACACAGGACACACTACTTTACAGCTCTCCTCTAGTGCATTCTTTCCTGTTTCTCCTGAATTTGATGTTAGTTCACCACTGACATGTGGTATTCCTAGCTCTTGGTAGAGGGCACCCCACACAGCAGTATTAGGGACACACCCTTCAGGCCAAGGCCTCACCTGGCTGGGGTCTGCAGATGGATTTTCAGTGGGGGCCAGCAAGGCCACAAAACTTGATTTGTAGAACAGGTATAAATATGTCAACATGCAAAGAAAATTTTCAGAAATTTCTTCATCTTTTTATTGACCCTCTGGCTAAAGGAGAAGAATGTGTTTCCATAGATGATGTTAAGCCTCTGTACATGTAGCTACTTGAGAATTTTAATATTATTGAGGATCTATTTTTAAATGTAGGCTATGAACACATAAAGTCATTTAATAGAAATCTCTACAGACAGTTCATCTGCTACCCACAGGAAGTTACCCCAAATTTTAAAAATCCTGTCAATGAGATCTTCTTTGATCGTGAACCTGACCGAGTCTTAGATCTGATTCAAGACCATTCAATGTGTTGAAGACTAAGAATATAAGAAACCTGAATCCAGAAGACATTGACCAGCTCATCACCATCAGTGGCATGGTGATCAGGATGTCTCAGCTGATTTCAGAGAGGCAAGGAGCCTTCTTCTAGTGGTAGGTGTGCACCCACACTGCCCTGGAAGAAATGGACCTTGGCTGAATCGCTGAATCCTGCCTGTGTGAATGCTGCTGCACCACCTACAACATGGCACTGGCCTACAGCTGCTTCGTGTTCCCCGTTAAGCAAAAACTCAAACTTCGAGTCTCCTGAAAATGTGCCTGCAGGACAGATGATCACACTGCCATCCTTTTGCTCACAATGATCTTGTTGACAAGGTTCAACTTGGAGACAGAGTGAACTTTATGGGCATCTATTGAGCTGTTGCTAGTGAGGCAGTCCCAGGGTGAGTAATGAGAAGTCTTCTACGAGACCCACATTGATGTAATTATTGCAAGGTGGATGTAAAACATCTTTATGGAGAAGCAGAACAGAAACTTTTTCGGAGCAGTATGTGGAATTGCTTAGGGAACTTTCCAGAAAACCAGACATTTATGAGAGACTTGCTTAAGCTTTGGCTCTAAACATTTAAGAATATGAAGATTTATAAGAGGGAATCTTGCTTCAGCTTTTCCAGAAAACAAGGAAATATTTTAGTCACACAGAGAGGGGCAGACTTCGTGCTGACATCAACCTCCTGCTGTGCGGTGACCCTCCGACCTGCAGGTCTCAGCTGCCCCAGTATATGCACAACCTGCTCCCCTGGAACCAGTACACATCTGAGAAGTGCTCCAGTGCAGTCGACCTAGGAATATATGTAGAAAATGATCCCAGGATGAGGCAGCTGGTCCTGTAGATTGGTGTCTTTGTCTTGAATGACAGTGGCATCTGCAGTATTGATAAGTTTGAGAAGAGGAAAGTACAAGATAGTATTGCATGGAATCATGGAATAGCTGACTCGCTTCATTGCAAAGGCTTAGATTATTTATCAGCTCCATGAACTCACCTGCATCTAGGCAGTAGCAAATCCCGAGTCTCAATGGAATCCAAACAACCATAACAATACAACAAACAACAAAACTACCATAGAAAATATCCAGCTATGTATCATATGTCCTCTTAAAAGGCCTGAGCACAAGCTCTGGCCAGAGTGACTCAATGGTTAGAGCATTGGAAGGCTCATGGGTTTGATTCCCTATCAAGGGCACATACCTGAATAGCAGGTTTGATCCCTAGCATGTGGGAGGCAACCAATTGATGTGTCTTTTTCACATAGATGCTTTTCTCTCTCCCTTCCTCCCTCCTCTCCTCCCTTCTTTAAAAATCAATAGAAAAAAATATTTTCAAGGGAGGATTAACAAAAAGTAGGGCCCTAGCACAGCCTCGCTTGCTTACAGACACTCACCCTAAGTACCAGAGAAAGGATACCATCTCAAACAAATGAAGAACCAAATTGGCTTTAGGGCAAGGGCTAGATGGGCAACTCTCTTGGGAACTAAAGTGCTGTCAGGCACTATTATTCTTTTGTTGTGCTCTTTCCCCCTCAACATAGCCTGCAAGCATAGTTGGGTGCTAAATCTGAGTCTCCATCAACCTAGCTAACTGCTCTCACCGGATGGTGGTGATTTTTTTAGATCTCACTTTACCTAATTCATTTTCCCAGCCCAAACCTCTTTCAGAGGCTAACCCACACAAGTGGCTGGCCTGGCATCATGCTATGGACTTTCCTAAAACTCATTGAGAGGGAACTTTTGGACTGGAACCCGGATTCTTTGTCCGCTGGAGTCGAAGAATGAATCTACGAACAGAGGGTAGTATAGCGGAGGAGATTTATTGAAGAACAAGTACAGACTCTCACATGGGGAGAAGGATAGTCCCACAGAATGGACTCCCACGTGGGGAGGGGGACAGGGTCCCACCGACTTCCTGTTTCCATGGTTTATAAAGGCTGTAGTTCCTGTGTCCTGATATCCCCTCTGATTTGTCAATATTCCCTTTCAATTTGGTTACTATTACTGACTCCTGAACTCAAAGGTCAAATACCACATGGAACACGTGATGCCCTCCTCTCTCACTGTTCTTTTCTTTCTGGGCTTTCTTTCTCCTTTATTTTGTAAATATAGACCTTTTTTGGCTACTTCCAGTTCCCTTGTCTTATGTAAGTGCAACTGTTGCTGCTCCCTTGTCTTATGGAGATGTAACTGCATCTGGCTTCCTTGTGTTGTAGAAATGTACCTTCTCCCCATCTGTAGCCCTATGTTTTTTTTTTCCATGGACCCCAATTCTAAAAAGTCCCTAAGCCTGCCTATATCCCCCTAACATTCCTGTTTCACCATCAAAGGTCCACAAATGCCAAACAAGTAGCAGCCGATCTCCTCATGCCCTGTGCCTCTTGTTAAGTGGCTCCAGCCCCAGCCCTAGTGGCAGCCAGCCTCGATGCACAGCATAGCCACTCCCAGGCTCCACCAAGCCCAGTGCAGGCAGTTACAAACCACAGATCACTTTGTACCTCTGATCAGGTGGCCCAGGGCTGGACAATAGTCAGGGACTGAGCTTGGTCCATGTCAGAGCTTCTCCCAAGAGACCCCAGAACCAACACTACTGGTGACTGGCTTCAGACATCACCAAAGTGCCACTTAATTAGTCACAAAGAGCAACCCAAAGGGTTTTGTTTTTTTTTTGGACTTTGGTACCAAAGCCCTGCTGAAGTGAGCCCGACTCCATGAGGTCAGCCCCTGCACAGCTTGTCCATTGAAGACACAGGCAGTTCTCATAGCCAGTCAGCCCAAAGGTCAGTCCCACCCACTGATGTACCAACAGTAGTTAAGGATCAACTGCAACAGTAGAGCATACTCTCAACCCACACAAGGGACATCACTGGAGTACCCTGCTCAGGTGGAGAGAGAGACTGTGCCATTAGGCCACACAGGATACCTACTATATAAGGCCACTCTGCCAAGACCAGGAGACATAGTTGATGTACCTAATCCATAGGAAAAACACAGGGAAGCAATCAAAATAAGGAGACCCAGAAACATATCCCAAAGAAAATAACAGGGCAAAACTCCAGAAAAAGAACTAAACAGAATAAAAACCTAATCATCTACTGGATGCAGAATTCAAAACACTGGTTTTAAGGATGCTCAATGAACTTAGGAGAGAGGTGATCTCAGTGAGAACAAAGAGATAGGAGACAAAGATATAGGAACCATAAAATAGACCTATTCAGAAATGTAGATTATAATAACAGAAATGAAGAATACATTAAATGGAATCAACATCAGATTAGATGAAGCAGAGGACTGAATTACTGATTTGGAGACAAGATAGCAGAAAACACCCAATTGGAACAGCAAAAAGAGAAAATAATTAAAAAATGAGGATAGTTTAAAGGACCTTTGGGACATCATCAAGCATAGCATCCTTTGCATAACAGTGGTACTAGAAGGAGGAAAGAGAGAGTAAGGGATTAAAAACCTACCTGAAGAAATAATGACTGAAAACTTCCCTAATTTGGTGAAAGAAATAAACACAAATACAGGAAGTGCAGGAAATCCCGAACAATATGAACCCAACAAGGCCCACACGAAGACACATCATAATAAAAATGCCAAAAGAGAGAATCCTAAAAGCAGCAAGAGAAAAACTTTTAGTTACCTGCAATGGAGCTCTCATTAAGACTGCCAGCTGATTTCTCACAAGAAACATTTCAGGCCAGAAGGGATTGGCATAAAATATTTAAAGTGATAAAGCACAAGGATCTATAACTAAAATTACTCTACCCAGCAAAGCAATCATTTACCTTCAAAGAAAAGATAAAGAGCTTTACAGATAAAAGAAAACTGAAGGAGTTCATTATCACCAAACTAGTAGTACAAGAAATGTTAAAGGGACTTCTCTAAGAAGAAAAATAATAAAATATCAGAAAAAATTCTCACTGACAATGGCAAACAATAAAAGTAGTGGATCAACAAACACTAAAGTTAGTACAATGGTTAAAAGGCAAGAGTATGAAGATCATTTGTATTTACAATAAGTTCAGGGATACACACACAAACAAAAGTAAAAAAAATAATGACAAAAAACCATAAATGTGGAGGCAGTGAGTAAAAATGGCAATGCGGTAATGATTTTAGAATGTGTTCAAACTTAAGCAACTATAAACTTAAAATAGACTGCTATATACACAGTTTGGTATATATAGAGCCCACACAAAAAAAATTGAGAGAGAGAAATTCATTCAAGAAATAAAGAGAAAGGAATACAAACACAACCCTATAGAAATCCAACATACAACACAAGAGAGCAAGAGAATAAGAACAGAGGACAACTACGAAAACAATCAGAAAATAATAAAATGACAGTAACTACTTACTTAATAATTACTTCAAATGTAAATAAATTAAATGTCCCAATCAAAAGGCAAATGAATAAAGAAGAGGCGATACATACATACAATGGAATATTATTCGGCCATAAGAAAGTAAAATCTTATCATTTGCAACAAATGGGTGGACCTAGAGAGTATTATGCTAAGTGAAATAAGTCAGACAGAGAGGCAAAAAACATGATTTCATGTACATGTTGAATACAAAAAAGAAAATAAATGAATGAACAAAATGAAAATGAATTCATAGATACAGAGAACAAACTGATGATTGCCAGATGTGAATGGATTTGTGGGACTGGATGAATGAGGTGAGGGATTAAGAAGTACAAGTTGGGAGTTGCAGAGCTGTCATGGGGATGTAAAGTACAACATAGGGAATAATATTGTAATAACTGTATATGGTGTCAGGTGCAAGCAAGATTTATTTTGGGGATCACTTCCTAAGTTACATAAATGTCTGACCACTATGCTGTATACCTGAAAGTAATATAACATTGAATGCCAACTACAGTTGAAAATTAAAATAAAACAAAAAAAAGAAAATTTTCAGCTACCTTACATGTTATTTTACATAAGGTTTGATTTGATCTTCCTCATAGTGGACCCTCAGTTTGAAGCTTGTAGCAGGCACCTGGCTCACTGCCCTGTGACTGTATTACCAAGGGAAAGAGCAGGTGGAGGAGGCATTCATGGACATGGCCATGCTGAAAGACTGCATGGCTTACACTCACAGCACGGCCATGCCTTGGCTGAGCCAGGAAGCCAGCAGCTCTCATGGAAGCTTATGCACACATAATCAGTAGTAGCTGAGAAATGGTGTCTGCATTAACTTGAGAGCTAGAATTATTAATCGCCTTCGCAGAAGCCACGCTGAAGTGTGATTTTCAAAGCAGAAGCACCTCTGAGAAGATCTCTAAGAGTCTGTCTGCTACTGACCCCTGGCTTGTCTATTCTTACTACAGGAATGAGTGTTGCCTCTCCTAAATGGAAAGGAGACTTAGCCGAGGCATTGAAACAACATATTTTATCTAAGGGGAAAACAACAACTCTGAAATACTCACAACGTTAAAGATATCTGGGGACAACCTGGCATAGCCATTGCCAAAGCTTTATTTGAGGAAGCAGTGCGTGCCCTGGCTGATGATGGCCGGAAAACGGTCCCATTGCTCCGAAGCTCTGTGCTTAGTGCTGTGTTCTGTTCATCTACACTTGGCATTGCACTGCTTCCGTTTAAGTGCAGCATTCGGGCCAATCAGCTGCTGCCATTGCCAATAGAAAAAAATTCTTAAAATCATTATTTGGCTCCATACAAATTTCTAAACTGGGTTCAATTTTCTTAGTAAAGTATTTGACCCCTCTCCCCATTTTAAATAAAAATACTGTGCTAACTAACAACATATACAGTAGAGATAATTTTCATAAAGTGCCCTTTTGTTGAGGGTGGGGGTAGATCAGGGCTTATAATCTGCATGTACATACAGATAGCAGGATGTCAGTTATTTTTGAAGATGGCAGTGTGGGCTGTGTTTGTCGTGTTAAACTTCCTAATGGTGATCACCCATGTGCTTGGGGTTTGTAATACGAGATAAGCCCTGCCAGAGCACTCAAATATAATTTCTTCAAGCAGCTTGTTTGCTTGTCTGCCATAAGATTAGAAATGAGTTACTGGAAATTATTAGTTTCTAGGTTAACTTTGCCATTTTATCCTAATATATAAAAGGTTTTCCTAAAGTAATGATAGGGAAAATTTAATTTATTTGTTGCCTCTATAACAGTGATGGCGAACCTATGACACACGTGTCAGAGGTGACACACAAACTCATTTCATTTTTTTGGTTGATTTTTCTTTGTTAAATGGCAATTAAATATACAAAATAAATATCAAAAGTATAAGTCTTTGTTTTACTATGGTTGCAAATATCAAAAAATTTCTATATGTGACATGGAGCCAGAGTCAAGTTAGGGTTTTTCAAAATGCTGGCACGCCGAGCTCAAAAGGTTCGCCATCACTACTCTCTAACTTGTTTCTTGAGCCCATTTCTTGAGTGTAAGAAAAATATTACACTCAAAATATGTGATTACATATAAAAGCAGTGACATTTTCTGTGGATTCTACATTAGTAAGCCATTCGCTTCTACCTCTATGATTTTCTAAATAAACTTTCTCTTATAGTTCAAAACCAGATAAAAACTTTTCTTGACTAAGTGCTTTAGCTTCCACGTTGAAACTTGTACAATTTTAGTTTAATAAAAATGCCACAGGTGTTTTGTTATTAAGTATACTAAAAGTATTTTTTGAAAAGATATTTTGAAAATATTCTGTAAAGAGTGTATTCAATTTTTGTTTTACTCTATTTTATACTTTTTTTTTGCTTTTAGCAACTTATACAATTTTAGAGTAGCAAGGTAAAATACTGTTAATCTTACTTATTTTCCCCAATTATAAGGCAGAGAAAACCGAGACTCAGAAAACGTAAATGACTTGTTAAGTGTTGGTTATACAGCAAATTTGTTTTAAATGCCATCTTTTCTGGCTCCAGTTCTGTGTTCTGTGTACCATACCATTTACCCTTTTTATTGTTCATGGCAGAAGTAAACATGTCACTACTGTCAAAATCATTTGGTTAAAGAAAACACACACATACACCAACAAATCAGGGGCATATAAACCAGTGTTAATATTATATAAACAATATCCTTGTTTTAATATGGCCTTTTCAAATGCTCTGAAGTTGGAGTGTACATTGATGAGGCAGCAAGAGGACTATTTCAAAGGCTCAGACTACATTTTGAAAAGCTTTTGTGGAAAAAGTTTATTTGCACATATATGCATGTTTTGATTTATTAATTATGAGACGCTGCATTTAATTATAATATTCATTTTAGTAAAGAGTTTTCATATATAATTTAAATTTGATGGTATTGCATACCCTACAATAAGCATTTAAATTTTTGACGTTAAATAAGTAAAACAAATAAAAGGTGAACTTCTCGGGAAGAGAGCAGAAGGGGAGCTCCATTATTACCACCATAATTTGTTTTCAAAGCCACAATTTGAAAACCACTCCCCTGGGGCATTTCAAAATCAGCTTAATCTGTGCAGATCGGCCATCTCTCTTACAGATTGTGGAATGGCATTACACCCATGCAACACGGGCAGCTTATCTTTATTTGTAGACTTGTTCTATGATTAAATGACAATCATTTTCTATTTTTTCTTACTGTTAATATTGAAATGGTTTCCAAGAGTACACTTTGTTCATTCATGAATTCTTCACTCTTTTAGCACATATTTATCAAATGCCTAGCGTGTGGAACGTATTATTCAAATTCTTGTATGTGATTATCTGAAAAGGAATTTAGAGCCTAATATTGGCTAAGTATACAAAAAGCAATACTGTAAGGAAAGACAACAAAGGCCCCAAATGTGCTAAAAATACGATTCTGTGGAATCTTAGAAAAGGCCATGGTGCAGTGTGCACACGCTCAAGTCCCTGCTTCATGGCTGAGGGACTCTTGCTCAGGACAGCACACAGCCAAGCCCCCTGGTCCAGGAACTGTCCTGTCCAGGGCAAAGGGAGCTCTCCACTTCCTTTCCAGAAAAGCATGCACCCAATGACTGGTCATTGCAGAGCCAGAAAGGTCAGAGCCCCTTGCCTCAATCTGTGATAACTCCAAAAAGTTATTGTAAAGTAACTAGAGACTGGCCCATGGGATCAGCTGAGCTGCTGCTGTGTTTGCATTTATTTCCCCCTCCCTCTGCCCAACCCCTTTTTTCTCACTCTCTTGCAGATACTTTTCTAGGAAGGCTACTGGTAATCCCTCCTGCACACAAATCTACATTTGAGAGCTGTTTCCTGGGGAACCTGATCCCAAACAGATAAATTAGATTAGAAAAAAAGTACATGGAACTGATAGCATCTTAATACAAATTTGAAAATTAACAGTTTTGAGATAGGTAAAGCTATGGAGAAGAACATACTTCAGGTGGTGGGGGCACACCAGCTGACATATCTATTGGAATAAAATATGTGGACAATGAGAAAGATGGATGAAAATACTTGAGTACACAAAGTACATAGGGAAAATAGTTTGAACTGGAAAGAAATTGAGGAACGGAATTTATTTTCTAGGTAAGTGAATGACTAAAAAATTTCTGAGCATGGGTCTGACACAATCAGAGCTAAGTTTTAGAAAGAATATGCTTATATCTTTTGTTCTATGATTCAAACAAAAACTAAAAAAAAAATATTACATTTAAAATATATGATTACATATAAAACCAGTGACATTTTCTGTGTATTCTGCACGAATAAGCTAATTAAGATTTGCTAGATCCTTCAATAGAAAAACAAACAAAACAAAACAATTTGCTAGACTCTTAAATCCACATTGGCTTAAATAATCAATTTATGTTAAATCCTTTGCAGTAAATATTTTCAATGCTGAATGTGGGAAAATATAGTGTAACAACATTTGTGGCAGGATCTCAAGTCTCTTAATACCAATTCATTTTCTCATATTGAAAAATTTTGATAAATATATCTAAAAGATACCTTGATGCATGTTGATATCCAAAAGAGTATACTTTAAAATGACAAAATATTGAAATTATTGTAATTCTTATATGGCAATCTATTCATTCAACAAATATTTATTAAATACTACCATATGGTGTACTGTGAAATCACAGAATAAGGAATCAAAATAGAAATATCAAAAATAATTACAAGTGTGATCAGTCATCCAAAAGGGGAAACACCGACTGTTCTGGAAATATGTGACTAGAGAACTTACTTTAGGTGTAAGAGTGACAGATAATTGGAAATGTTTAAGATGAGTAGTCATTAACGAGGAAAAGAAAGAGAGGATCATTCTAGAAAGGTGGGAGGAAGAATGTTTCATGCAAGGCATTAGAATGATAGCAGTCTCGCAGTAAAGGGAGCTTGTCACATTTAAACAGCCTATATAATAAAAGAGAAACATGTAAATTTTTTTTTTAATTTATTGCTTAAGGTATTACAAAGGGTATTACATATGTGTCCATTTTATCCCCCCGCCCTAGACAGTCCCCTAGCCTCCCCTATCCCCCAATGTCTTATGTCCACTGGTTATGCTTATATGCACTCATACAAGTCCTTTAGTTGATCTCTTACCCCCCTACCTCCTGCCCCCCAACCCTCCCCGGCCTTCCCGCTGCAGTTTGACAATCTGTTTGAGCCAGCTCTGCCTCTGTATCTATTATTGTTCAAAAGTTTATAATGGTCTCTATTATCCATGAATGAGTGAGATCATGTGGTATTTTTCCTTCATTGACTGGCTTATTTCACTTAGCATAATGCTCTCCAGTTCCATCCATGCCGTTGCAAATGGTAAGAGTTCCTTCCTTTTTAGAGCAGCATAATATTCCATCGTGTAGATGTACCACAGTTTTCTAATCCATTCATCTGCTGATGGGCACTTAGGCTGTTTCCAGATCTTAGCTATGGTGAATTGTGCTGCTATGGACATAGGGGTGCATATATCCTTTCTGACTGGTGTTTCTGGTTTCTTGGGATATATTCCTAGGAGTGGGATCACAGGGTCAAATGGGAGTTCCATTTTCAGTTTTTTAAGGAAACTCCATACTGCCTTCCATAGTGGCTGCACCAGTCTGCATTCCCACCAGCAGTGCACAAGTGTTCCTTTTTCTCCACATCCTCTCCAGCACTTGTCGTTTGTTGATTTGTTGATGATAGCCAGTCTGACAGGTGTGAGATGGTACCTCATTGTTGTTTTGATTTGCATCTCTCGGATGATTAGTGACTTTGAGCATGTTTTCATATGTCTCTTGGCTTTCTGAATGTCCTCTTTTGAAAGGTGTCTATTTAGGTCCTTTGCCCATTTTTTGATTGGATTGTTTATCTTCCTTTTGTTGAGTTGTATGAGTTCCCTATAAATTTTGGAGATTAGGCCCTTATCAGATATGACATTGGCAAATATGTTTTCCCACACAGTGGGTTTTCTCGTTGTTTTGTTGATGGTTTCTTTTGCTGCGCAGAAGCTTTTTATTTTGATGTAGTCCCATTTATTCATTTTCTCTTTAGTTTCAAGTGCCCTAGGAGCTGTATCAGTGAAGAAATTGCTTCGGCATATGTCTGAGATTTTGCTGCCTTTGAATTCTTCTAGAATTTTTATGGTTTCCTGTCATACATTTAAGTCTTTTATCCATTTTGAGTTTATTTTTGTGTATGGTGTAAGTTGGTGGTCTAGTTTCATTTTTTTGCAAGTATCTGTCCAATTTTCCCAACACCATTTATTGAAGAGACTATCTTGGCTCCATTGTATGTTCTTGCCTCCTTTGTCAAATATTAACTGAGCATATTGGTTCGGGCCGATTTCTGGGCTCTCTATTCTATTCCATTGATCTATATGCCTATTCTTGGGCCAGTACCAGGCAGTTTTGAGAACAGTGGCTTTGTAATACAACTTGATATCTGGTATTGAGATCCCACCTACTTTGGTCTTTTTCAGGATTGCTGTAGCTATTCGGGGTCTTATTTTATTCCAGATGAATTTTTGGAGAGTTCATTCTAGATCTCTGAAGTATGCCGTTGGTATTTTAATGGGAAGTGCGTTGAATTTATAGATTGCTTTGGGTAGTATGGACATTTTTTAATGATGTTGATTCTACCAATCCATGAACACGGTATGTTCTTCCATCTGTTTATGTCTTCCTCTATATCTTTTTTCAACGTCCTGTAGTTTTCTGAGTAGAGGTCTTTTACCTCTTTAGTTAAGTTTATTCCTAGGTAGCTTAATTTTTTTGGTGCGATGGTAAACGGGATTGTTTTTATAATCTCTCTTTCTGAAAGTTCACTATTGGTGTATAGAAATGCCTCAGATTTCTTGGGGTTAATTTTGTATCCTGCTACATTGCCAAATTCATGTATTAAGTCTAGTAGCTTTTTGATGGAGTCTCTAGGGTTCTGTATGTATAATATCATGTCGTCTGCAAATAAGGACAGTTTTACTTCCTCTTTTCCAATTTGGATGCCTTTTATTTCGAGAAACATGTAAATTGACTGTCCCTCTGCTATGCTCACCAGCCAATCAGTAGTGAGTATGCAAATTAACCTAACAAAGATAGCGGGTTAATTTGCATACACAGGCACCAAGCGGCCTTGGTCCCGGGAACATCCTTGGGACCCAGGCCACTCCTAGCCTGTAGGCCTGTGCGTAGGCCCTGTGTGTCTGGGTTCCCAGAACGCTCCCAGCCATTCCGGGTCTATGGGCGCAGGCGCCAAGTGGATGTTCATTCCCCATGGCTGCTTGTGCATGCTCTGGGTTGACTGCGGCCTCTGGGGTGTGCGGAGACCCGGCAGCTGTTGTGCGTGCGGCCCGGGGTCTCTGCACTCCCCCAAGCCCGGCACCCACAATGCGGGGCTGGCTGCCAGCCTCGGAGGCATGCCCCCCGGTCGGCAGGGACACGACCCTAGCCCAGTGGACACAACACAGGGGGTCCTCTGTGCATGAGCTAAAAAGGAAACACCTTTTCTTTTCTTTTTTTAAAATATATTTTATTGATTTTTTTACAGATAAGAGGGGAGAGGGATAGACAGTTGGAAACATCAATGAGAGAGAAACATTGATCAGCTGCCTCCTGCACACTCCCCACTGGGAATGTGCCCCTAACCAAGGGACATGCCCTTAACAGGAATCAAACCTGGAACCCTTCAGTCTGCAGACCAACACTCTATCCACTGGGCTAAACCAGTTCGAGTATAAACACTTTTTCTGACCTCTCATTGGCTAAGCTCCCTGTACGCCACCACTTTCAGTGTTCTTGGTAACTTGAGTTATAAGAATCCAAGAAGGTTATCTAGGGTTTTTCCACCACACTCCTGGAGGAAAAAATGAAGGTCCGCTGCTGGAGGGGCTAAGAAATGTCATATCCTGCTCTAACTGGTTTGGCTCAGTGGATAGAGTCTTGGCCTGCCGACCACAGGGTCCGGGTTCGATTAGGATCAAGAGCATCTACCTAGGTTGCAGACTCCTCCCTGGTCGGGGCCAGGTCAGGGCTCATGCAGGAGGCAACCTATCAAAGTGTCCCTCTCACATTTATGTTTCTCTTTGTCTCTCCCTCTCTCTTCCACACTCTCTAAAAATGAATGGAAACATATCCTCAGGTGAGGATAAAAAAAAAAAGAAAGAAAGAAATGTCATATCCTATGAAAGACACATCTTGAAAATGCCTAAAGAAAGTTGTCAATTTTTCATGGTGAAGGGACTGGAGTCTGTGTTGATGAAAACACCTTGGCGGCTGCGGTGGATGGTAGTGATGGGGCTGGCGCCTTCCCCTGATCAGCCAGTCACCTCCTACAGAGGGAGGCCAGACTGCAGCTTGGGCCCACTCCCTATGGAGCAGTCAGTAGGACACCCCCTGAGGGCTCCCAGTCTGTCAGAGGGGGCAGGCTGGTCTGGGGGAACCTCCCACCTAGTACACAAATTTCGTGCACCAGGCCCCTAGTCTAAAATAAGACCAGATGCCTGGCTGCCATCGCTCAGTGGTTGAGTGTCGACCTATGAACTGGAGATCACAGTTCCATCCTGGTCAGGGCACATGCCCAGGTTGCAGGCTCCGTCCCCAGGATGGGGGTGTACAGCAAGCGGCTGATCAACGATTCTCTCTCATCATTGATGTTTCTATCTCTATCTCTATCTCTCTCTCCTTTCCTCTCTGAAATAAATAAAAATATATAAAAAAATAAAATAAGACCAGATGTTTGTTAAAAACATTTGTAGCAACAAGTGTATCTGCGCACATTTTGTACAGAGGCTAACTTATATTCCAGAGTTATTTTTGTCCAAGTCATTTTCTTCTTCTTCTTCTTCCCACACATTCATGTCAAATTGCCAAATCTTATCTCTATCTCTATCTCTATCTCTCTCTCCTTTCCTCTCTGAAATAAATAAAAATATATAAAAAAATAAAATAAGACCAGATGGCTAGAATAGAGACAGAAGAGGGCCATGGTTCCACATTACATCAAAGAAGTAGGCAGCCGAAACCGGTTTGGCTCAGTGGATAGAGCGTCGGCTTGCGGACTGAAAGGTCCCAGGTTCGATTCCGGTCAAGGGCATGTGCCTGGGCTGCGGGCACATCCCCAGTAGGGGATGTGCAGGAGGCAGCTGATCGATGTTTCTAACTCTCTATCTCTCTCCCTTCCTCTCTGTAAAAAATCAATAAAAAATATATATATAAAAAAAAGAAGTAGGCAGGATAAATATCACCATTTATGTGAAATGGTTAGGGAAATTTGAGTTGCCATTATATATATATATATATATATATATATATATATATATATATATGAAACTCAAATTTCCCTAACCATTTCACATAAATTATTTTTTATTTTCAATTTTTTATTTTTATTTTGCATCGTGTATCTTAGTATTTATCTACCCATTATATTTCTTTTCTGGGTAGCAAAAGTAGTATTTTCCTTCTGTGGGTATTTCTCTATCTGAAATTAACTTATGAAACATGAAGGTATCAGGACATGCCACTAAGTCTGGCATCTCTCAATGTGCTCACAGCCTTGCTGGGCTCATGTTTATTTAACAAGGTGTCCTTGGTTACCAAGCAAGTCTGTAGGTTGCAAGGAGCCTAGGAATATGTATAAGGAAATTAGATGAGTGTAAAATACTTTATGTTCCATATGATCTACCAAAAGAATCTATGTTAGTTTGCAGACTCAAGTATAGAAGAAAATTCTTCAACCTCATAAACAGAGTGAAATAAATTTTTAGTAATATTTTTTCCTTCTTGTTTCCAATGTAGCTATCCTATTTGTTAAGGGAAAAAAAAATTTCCTTTTTCAGAAACTGATTATCCAGTGGTAAATTATTCCCAACCTTGATTCTACACTTTTAATTTTTCTTCTCTTATGCTTTCCATATTTGATGCTCAATATGGGGAAAGGGTAGGATGCAATCCAAACCAGTTTTACTGGTTTTCTCTGGCAGCAAATTTTACTCTCAATTTAAAGGACATTTAGAAATCATTTATGTGTTATTCATACTATCAATGCCCCATTAGCTTATTTTGTTTAGAATCTGCTGTGTCATCAAGAGATTAAAAACCATAACTGTGCATGCATGAATACAATGACTATTCATTGCCACCTGGCCAAGGTTCTGTTTACAAGGCTGATATGAGGATAAATGAAAAAAAAAAAAAGGTGAAGAGCATGGGAATATTCTTGAGCAATCAAAAATCAGAACTTAGGTGTGGGTCAGTTGAAGGGTTTATTTGCTTGAAATACCTCTCAAGCATCCCTTCTATCTTCATGAGAAGGTTTTACTGGTTAAACATGCTGAAAGTTCATTAAGAATATAACATAAAGCCCAAGCTGGTTTGTCTCAGTGGATAGAGTGTTGGCCTTTGGATTGAGGGGTCCCAGGTTTAATTCTCGTTAAGGGCACATACCCTGGTTGCAGACTTGATTCCCAGCAGGAGGTGTGTAGGAGGCAGCTAATCAATGATTCTCATCATTGATGTTTCTATCTCTCTTTCCCTCTCTCCTTTTCTCTGGAATCAATAAAAAATATTTTAAATGTTTTTAAAGAATAATATAACATAAAGGAGATAAATTACAAAGTCATAAGGTGAACAAAGTAGGCCACAGTAAACTAAATACAGGTCCCTGATTTATGGTTTCATTCATTGTATAATGTAAGTGGACTAAGAAGCTCAGTACTAGATACAAGCTAAGAATTAAGACATTGGCCTGCAATGGCCATATGAGTATTGGTTTGGAATCTATACTAATAATAGAGGAATATGCAAATTGTCCAGGATGCTGTCATAGTAATGACCGAACATCAGGCTGTGTGGGGCAACCAGGTTGGCGGAGTGGGGGGGACAGTTGGGGGTGACCAGGCCAGCATGGGGGGGGCAGTTAGGGGTGATCAGGCCAGCAGGCAGAGGCCGTTAGGGGTGATCAGGCTGGCAGGGGGCCAGTTAGGGGCATTCAGGCAGGTAGACAGGTGAGTGGTTAGGAGCCAGTGGTCTGGGATTGTGAGAGGGATGTCCAACTGCTGGACATCCCCCAAGGGGTCCCGGATTGGAGAGGGTGCAGGCTGGGCTGAGGAGACCCCCCACTCCATGCACGAATTTCATGCACCAGGCCTCTAATAATAATAATGCAGTGCCAGACAGTCTAATGTTCAAAAGTTGAGAAATTATAGGAGTATAGCATTTTTGCAATTAAAAAATCATATTGACATACAATATATTTCCTCTTTTTCTTAGAAATAAAGCACTATGACAAAAAATTAAGATTATGACATTTTAGGGATATTATTAAAGTGTGATTAAAGATAAGATAAGCTCTTATAAAATGTTACTGAATACCAGTTGTTTGAACTTAAATGTAATAATATATACTATTTTTGTAAGTCAAACTCCCACTGTATTTACCATTTGTAAATATTAATGATCATAAGATCCATTATACTTATCCTGATCTTTAAAATGTTAAGTGATAATTGAATTCTTTAAAATATTAGTATGAGCGAACATGCAGGATATAACTGACTTGAAAGAATTGGATAATTTACCTCCTTTATTTTTTTCTCACCCTATCCTTACCCTCCAACAGTAAAAGGAGTGAACAGGTCCTGGATCAGTTGCATTAACTCTTTCCTATCAAAGCACTAATTGGTTAAATGTAATTGAGTCAAATTTTGAAAAAAATATTTTCCAAAGCTATGTGAATATTCAAGCATATAGTGACATTTTGTCACCCTAATAAACGTTAGTTGAAAAATCAGGATCATGCTTACAATTTTTAGCAGAATTAGCCTTCAAAAGTAGAGAATGAAAAAATCACATAGATGATAATGCTGGTGATAATGATAATAATTAAATTTCCACAATTTATTGAACACTACTATATTCTTTACATGTAATATAAAACTCATAATGGCCTTCTGGGTTTGGTACTATTATTTTATAATAATCCCATTTAACAGATGTTGAAATTGGGACATAGGGAAATTAAATAACTTAGCCAGGTTTACACAACCAGTAGATTCTGACAGCATAGACCAAATCCATGGTGTTGACTAAATCATACGTGAGAAGAGCACAGAACCATCAAATTCAACATATTTTTATTAATAAAGTTGGATAATAAAAGAGAAGATGCTTATTAGGAAATAGTTATGGAGGATCAGTTTTGTTGGTTATAACTGTTGAAAAATGAAATAGATTAAATACTAAAAGTAATGAGTAAGCAATAGTTTTATTGAATGCCTGTTATGTATGAACTTAGCATTATGCAACGGATATAAGACACATATGCAGTAGGAGATATAGCAGTTAGCATAATACCTGCCAATAAAGACCAGAAGTTAAGTTAGAGGTTATGGCAAATGAAATACAGGTGCTCTGTGACATGATGAGGTTTTGTCCCAATAAACCTAAGCTGAAAATATTGTGAGTCAAAAATGAATTTAGTACATTTAACTTACCAACCGTCATAGCTTACTCTAACTTACCTAAATGTGCTCAGGACACAATATCCGAAAAACGCTGGTAACTAAGTGGCCTGGAGAGTACCAGGGGTTTACCCTGCAATTGCGTTGCTGACTCCTCGCTGTACTCACTGTTGCTGACCGGCATCACCAGAGTATCGAACTGCAGGAGGCTAACAATAAAAAATCAAAATGCCAAGCACTGTTCATACCTGATTTGAATTGCTTCTGCACCATTGCCAAGTTGAAAAAAAAAAGCGTAAGATGTAAGTCAAAACACGTCATAAATTGGGGACTGTCTGTACATTTAATTATCAAAGAATATAGAGGTGATACTTAAAGCAATGTACAAACTGAGATACCTTGTTCAGATAAATGTGGTTACCAGCCTAAAATTCCAAGTTAGAAGTACTGTAGTTTAGAAGTGATTCCGAATATGATTTTTACTTATAAAATCCTAAATGATAAACTAAAATGAGGAAAGAATGGTAAACAAGAAAGAGAGAAGTCTGACCTACATTACCATCTGTTAGGAAAATGAACACCTGCCATGTTGAATGAGAGATGAAGCTTGGAAATTCCCAATGAATCTCCACAGCCAGCACTACCGGTTAAGAGCAAAAACAGATTTCAAGCCCAATTTAGCTTTCTTTTTTACATTCAGAAAAGATATTTAAAAAAGGAGAAAAAATAAACCTCTGATAGGTTATAAACCCTGGCTTTTAGAATCCAAGAAATCATTTAAGGTCCAATTAGAATGGCATTATGCTGAGAAAGAATATTATCCAATGTGTCTCCAGAGCAGATCTGTTCTCTCCAAAAGCATCTAGTTTTCTGACTGATGGATCCATGTGTGTCAGAAGGTATGAAGGCAGCAAACCTAGCCTGGGATTCAGTATCAGCAGTAACATCCTGTCAGTTTGTGTAATCATTTGACTCGTTGGATCTAAATATTCTGTCTGTGAAGTGGATAAACTTGGATTAAGTGATTCTCAAGATTACATTCAAATGCTCTTCAATTTATGCTGGGCACTTATTAAAAAGTAGCCTATTAAAAATTGCATGCTTTAAATAATATTTATTTTATAGATGGAAATTGTTTTACTAGAACTATCTTTTATGCTATATTATTATTATTACTATTATTATTATTATTATTATTAGTAGTATTATTTTACTTTTTTTCTGAAATCTTACATCAGTATCTTTTCTCTGCTTTAGGGTGGAGTTAGTGGGTTGACTGGAGAGCTAGAATTTGGAGAAAATGGAGGTAATCCCAACGTCCACTTTGAAATTCTTGGAACCAATTATGGAGAGGAACTTGGCCGAGGCATTCGCAAAGTAAGACCAGAAACATTGATAAATATGCTTTTCCTACAGTAACTGTGGTTGTGTTTGATTGTCTTCATACAATACATTCACAGTATACATTGCAGTTTCTACTGTAATTTATAAAAGAAGAAAGGGGGAGAATTAGACATTTAAATGACCTTAAGTACTTACCAGAAGTATTAGTCAATGAATTCTATTTATGCTTCAGAATAATTTAAAGGAAGAAGGGTACAGGAATCTGATGGTTTCCTAGGGAGCTAGCATAATCTTTCATTCATTATAATAATTTTTGTAGAGTAATGAATTTAATATTTGTACAATGCATAGCTGCTTGGTTTTTAACTTGTAACATACACAAAATCATAAAAAGAGCTTAGAGGAATTTCATTTAGTAAGAGTGAAGTCCTTCTATAAAACTGATATTTCAGTATTTCAGCTTCTATATGTGGCATGCAGAAGTAGCAAATGGCTTGCAGGAACTGAGCTCTGGCGCTATACTTCAGATCACATGTAAGAAGAAACTGAGGGCATTAAAGAATATTTCATGAACTCCCGGAACTATGACTTTCTTGAGGAGAAATATAAAAGCCCCTGGGGAAATGGCTGCTATAGTTTGAATTTGCCATTTTTACATATTTGAGGTAGGAAAAAACCCAAGGTAATTACATGTGCATACAGGGTTCATAACTATAAATTTCTAATTGTATAATGTTGCTGTATTAAGTTAAGAGGTTCTTTCAGTATCTGTTCCTTTTCAGTGTTGAGTATAGGATGCAGAGAAACTTAGACATAATTAAGGAGTTGTTCTAATCAGCAATAAAAACCTCTTCTAGAGGAGCTGAAACTATTTTAATGTGTTTTAATTATTGTTTTATATTGAAGCATAATAAACATAGAAAACTGCAAAAAATATTAGGATAGTTTCGTGAATTATTTTCAAGGAAACTACTACTATGGTCAACAAATAGGACATACCAAGCATCCTAAACGCCCGCTCATACTTCATTCCCAGGCTCCTCCCTTCTGAATAGTATAACCAATAGTCTGAATTTTATGATACTCATTTCTTTACAGTGTTAAATGTAATTTTATTACCTGTATGTGCATTTACTGTGGTCTGTTTCTACTTTTAAGCTCTCAAGTAACTTTAAGGGTACTTTGAATTAGTTTGTGAATTGACAGCTCTATTTATAAATGGGGCAGTTTTTTTCACATGGTCACACACACACACACACACACACACACAATGTCTTCAGGGATACTTATCAAGGGAAAACTTTACCATACAAATAATGACAGTAGTTACTAGATGTGTGTACAAAATTGTTTCCACTCCTAGTATCTCCATGTCTCAGAAAGACTGAATGGCTTTCCAGTCGACAAACTGTCAAGTTGTCAGTGTTTATTCTGCTGCAGGTAGCAAGGTGTATGCAGTGCCTGAAGCCTTATCACCTGGAGCAGGGATACTGTCAACTCTCATAACTGAGTAGGGTTTGTCTGCTTAGGATTTGAATGTATATTGACCCAGTCACAAATGTTGGACTAATCTTGTCTGTATTGGCCTGGTACGGAGAATTCATTTTTCAGAATTGGGAGAGAATGTGAAAGGGATTACTTAATTTTCACTGCTGCTGATCAAAACAAGAGATTTCCTGCTTTGATACCTATTGCATGTTCTTTTACTTTGATGTAAGGTGGTGTTTCATTCAGTAGATGGTGTGTTCAAGGTGTTAGACACTGTATCCTTGAAGATAAATTCAGGTGAACCTCAAAGCCAAATTTCTAAATGATCGAAGTTTTCTATGTCTTTAAACGTTCTCCAAAATTCTGGTTGTTCTGGTTTCTGTTCATCACAATAAAAATTGCCAAAAAGAAAAATAATTTAAATAATAGTATTTTAAACAATCTTCTAAAATGGAATTTATTCAAAGATATAAAAAATAAATATTAAATTAAATATTTAAGGGATCAATTTTGTTTTTTACTGAGAAGAGAAATTTTACACACTAGTTTGTTTGTTTTTCCTTATGTGTCTTAGTTTTGTTTTGTTTTGCCAATGCCACTCACTTTTCACTCTGAAGACTGGGTTTTTTCCAGCATTAAAATTTAATACTCTAAACTTAATGTCTTTGAACTTTATCACTAATAGGAAAATGTGGCCTGGAAAAAATAGATTAAAACTGGTTTTGCAACCAATCTTAATTGCATAGTAATGCTTAGTATCTTCATAAAATTGTTTTCTTATGTAAGCTGATGAAATGAAATGGTACAGCAGAGATATTCTAGCTCCTAGGTATAATTGTTTTTCAGATAGATTTAGAATTTTTACTCAAGTTCTCAACATTAAGTTTAGAAATATAAAATCTGTAGCTTTACATCCTTGGGAAATGCACTGCTTTGCAAAAAGTACTTTTAATGAACTAAAATATTTTCTGCCTTGTACTTAGAAAGAGGAAATAACAGCCTAGCTTTCAAATGGCCAGTGATTAAATATTGTACAGGTATTCTTCAACATTGTACTTGTATTCTGATTCTACGATATCTAAAATAACATTTACTTTTCATATTACTCTGCTTTATGTTTCCTTATGGCACTTTTTGTAAACTGAAACTATATGCATTCATATAATTATATATAAAAACCTTATGTGTGTGTGTGTGTGTGTGTGTGTGTGTATATATATATATATATATATATATATATATATATATATGTATATATAATGCATGTATAGGTAAACATTCTATCTAATAAAGAGGGATATGCTAATTGACCCTCATGCCATTGCAAAGATGGTGGCACTCACAGCCAATAAGGAGGGAATATGCTAATTAGCTTCCAAACCCTCAAAGATGGCGGTGCCCACAGCCACAAGTTGGCCGGCAGGGGAGGGCAGTTGTGGGCGATCGGGCCAGCAGGGGAGGGCAATTGGAGATGACCAGGCCTGCAGGGGAGGTCAGTTGGGGGCAACCAGGCCAGCAGGGGAAGGCAGTTGAGGGTGAGCTTTCCATCGTCGTATCCTCATGCTTAGCAGAGTTGGCCACTTGGTCACCAAAATTATACTCAGTTATTTTACTGGTCATTAGGTAAGATTATGTGCAATTTCTTTGCAGGTATTCACAGAGGATAGGGAAACAGTTTATTGATTATTCCAAACAAATATTTAGATTGATTATTCTAATCACCCACAAAAGTGCATGCTCAATAGGAATTATTGGTATTTGTAGTTCAAGATCATTTTCTAACAACTAGGCTAAATTTATATGTTTAATGGGAAAAGTATGTAGACTTTCTGTCAGACACACTTGGGCTGAAATTTAGACCCTGTTACTTACTGGCTGTGTGATTTTGGGACTACTAAACCCAGTGAGTCTCAATTTCTTTATTTATAAAATGTTGATAATAATACTATCCCTGACTGTTGTAAAGATTAAGTGAAATTATGTTTGTAGGTTACATAATGAGGATTAAAATAATGCTAATTTGAAAATGGACAATAATCTATGTCAACATTTTGCCAACACAAGAAATACAATCTAGTTGCTATTTTGACAAGCAATTGCTATGTGAGGTGGAGAAAGAAATTTAATTTTAGGTGTGATTGACAGTATTATACATGACAATCACAGTAACAGCAGGAAACATTAACCTTTTTGTTTTGTTTAATGTCCTTTTTAACTCTAAAATTCTACAAGTCTCTTAATCAAGTATCTACAGCTCAATGGGAAGCAAATAACAGAGGATCCAGTAGTCAGTGTAGCCTGTATTAACCCAGTCTCTATAATTAAGCCCATTATTGGAAAACTTGCCATCCTTATTTAGTGTCATATTTCTAACAATGAATTTATATCTTGAAAGTTTTATATAATGGAGAGAATCTATTAAGTGCTGTGAATAAGAGATCCAGAGTGTCTTTGGTCCACAGCAGATGACTGTTTGGATTAAGAATTCAAGAACATACCTGTTGCAGAGGAGGCAGAGTTCACTTTTCTTCTTACATTACTGGACAATATCCATAGTGGTTCACTCCAGAATCTATCCCGCCCCAACTTCAGACACACACCCTCACCACCACCACCACCTCCACCACCAATGAAACTCCAGTCCAGCTCAAATTTATCTACGCAATATTGCAGTACTTACTATCCACTGAACCTCCCCATGTCTAGTTTTAGCCACAAAGGGAAATTAATGTTCATGACCCATTCCCAGAGCAATAATCATTAAAGCAATCTAAATTACAATATATGGAATTTATTATTGCATATATATATATGCAAATGTTTCTAAATTCCATATATTATAATTTGTAAAAGAATATATATATATTTCTTTGGCAAGGTCTCATTGTTATGATTGAACTTTAAGTGGTAGATATCAAATGTTTATTTCAAAGATGAATAAATGGCCAGACAATGGCAGGAAGGGGTCATATAGTAAGTCATTTGCTCATAAATGTTGGAAACTCACAACAGACTAATTTGATATGCAGTGACATTCATGATATGGTAAGTTCAATTAAAGCATAATTCCAGGGTCTTGTTACTCAACTTCAAATCATGTGCTTTTCTCTTACCTCTGAGTTTCTCTTTAGTCTGTTAGAATATTTGCTTATATGTCTCTCTTATTCTCCCAGGCTTATCTTAACCCCTTCAGTGAATTACACATTCTCCTTCTACAGGAACTTGGTTTTATACATTGCAACGATTATAAAAATGTATGTAGCCTGGGCACATAATCTCACCCAATTTACTAATAGAATTTTCACAACTCATTTGTTTGGGAGCCCTTCATTTACACTAATGACTATCATGTTCATATCCCTGATGAATAATTGAAATTGTAATCATGGCTTTTGGTGATAACTGATAATGTTGCCCCTCTCATATCCTCCCTTCCCCCCCCCCCATTAATTTTCTTTTCATTTGTGACCAGGATACCTGGCACACTAAAGTAGTCAGAAACCATTAAGATTTTAGTCCGAATCAAGCTGTTCCATTTTTCAGTGACTGGAAAATCAAGGGATTGATATTTTTTATTGTTTTAGATAGAAACTATGTTAAGGAAAACTTTTTGAGACTTTGGGATGACTTACATGTATAAATTATTGCTTTTAAAGTTTCTGCTATGAATTTAGTTACTGCTTCCTCCAATATGGAAAACAAATGTTTGGAAATGGAGATGCTCTTTTAGTAATTAGAAACATTTTAAATATATATATATATATATATATATATATATATATATATATATATATATTAATGATTTTTTACAGAGAGGAAGGGAGAGGGAATAGAGAGTTAGAAAACATTGCCTGACCAGTTTGGCTCAGAGGATAGAGCATCAGCCTGCGGACTCAAGGGTCCCAGGTTTGATTCCAGTCAAGGGCGTGTACCTTGGTTGCAGGCACATCCCCAGTAGGAGGTGTGCAGGTGGCAGCTAATCGATGTTTCTCTCTCATTGATGTTTCTAACTCTCTATTCCTCTCCTTTCCTCTCTGTAAAAAATCAATAAAATATTTTTTTAAAGAAAGAAACATTGATGAGAGAGAAACATCAATCAATCGCCTCCTACACATCCCCCACTGGGGCTGTGCCCGCAACCAAGGCACATGCCTTTGACGGAATCGAACCAGGACCCTAAAGAGGGTGCGGGCAGCCTGAAAACTGCCATCATCCCCTCATCCAGGCTGGCCAGGCACCCAAGTGGGACCCCCACCCTGATCTGGGACACCATTCAGGGCAAACCAGCTGGCCCCCACCCGTGCACAAGGCCTCTATCCTATATAGTAAAAGGGTAATATGCAAACTGACCCTAATAGCAGAAAGACTGAATGACTGGTCACTGTGACACACACTGACCACCAGGGGGCAGACACTCAATGCAGGAGCTGCCCTCTGGTGGTCAGTGAGCGCCCACATGGAAGAGCTCTGCTCAGCCACAAGTCAGGCTGATGGCTGCCAGTACAGCAGTGGTGGTGGGAGCCTCTCCTGCCTCCTCAGCAGCGCTAAGGTCGTCCGACTGCAGCTTAGGTCTTCTCCCCGCTGGCAAGTGGACATCCCCCGATGGCTGCCGGGCTGCCAGAGGGATGTCTGATTGCCAGCTTAGGCCTGGGGAGCAGACCTAAGCCAGCAGATAGTCATCCACTGAGGGGTCCTAGACTGTGAGAGGGCACAGGCCGGGCTGAGGGACCTCCCCCCTGAGTGCACAAATTTTTGTGCACCAGGTCTCTAATATATATACACACTAGGGGCCCGGTGCACGAAATTCGTGCACTGGGTGTGTGGGGGGGGGGGAGTGTCCCTCAGCCCAGCCTGCCCCCTCTCACATACTGGGAGCCCTCAGGCGTTGACCCCCATCACCCTCCAATCGCAGGATCGGCCCCTTGCCCAGGCCTGACGCCTCCGCCAGAGGTGTCAGGCTTGGACAGGGGACCCCCATCTCCCCTCGATCACTGGCTCTGGCCCCCGCCCAGGCCTGAGGCCTCTGGCCCAGGAATCATGCCTGGGCAGGGGACCCCCATCTCCCTCTGATCACTTGCTCCACCCCCCGCCCAAGCCTGACGCCTCTGACCCAGGCTTCAGGCCTGGGCAAGGGGACCATCATATCCCCCCAATCCCTGGCTCAGCCCCCAGCCCAGGCCTGATGCCTCGGCCAGAGGAGTTGACCCTCAACACCCTCCGATCACCAATCACCGGATCGGCCCCTTGACCAGGCCTGAGGCCTCCAGCAGAGGTGTCAGGCCTGGGCAGGGGACCCCCAGCTCCCCGTGGTTGCAGGCTCCGCCCCTGCCCAGGCCTAACGCCTCTGGCCTAGGCGTCCAGCCCGGGCAGCGGGGACCTGCAGTGGCAGCGGGGGGCGCCGCGATCGTGGGCTTCGCTTTAGGCCCAGGCAAGGGACCCCTAGCTCCTGGGACTGCCAGCTTCGACCGTGTCCAGCTTCCATCCCTGGCTCCACCCCTACTTCCTGCTATCACTGGCCAGAGCGGCAAAGGCACCTGATTCTCCGATCATGGCTGGGGGGGCAGGGCAAAGGTGGCCCCAGGGCCGCCTTTGCCCTGCCCCCCAGCTCTTAGCTCCCCCCTGGGTTTCCGATCACTGTCAGTGGCAGGGGGCTTCTTCCTGCCTTCCCTTTCGCCTCCCTGCATTGTGCCTACATATGCAAATTAGCCACCATCTTGTTGGCAGTTAACTGCCAATCTTAGTTGGCAGTTAACTGCCAATCATAGTTGGCAGTTAATTTGCATATAGCCCTGATTAGCCAATGAAAAGGGTATCCTCGTACACCAATTACCATTTTTCTCTTTTATTAGTATATATATATATATATATATATATATATATATATATATATATTATAAAAATCTCAGGTTTTGTTATATTTCAAAGAATTCTGATGGACAATTCTTATTATTTAGATGCATAGTATTATTATGATCAATTTTTATATTCATGCAACTTTAATGTTGCTGATATATGTTTCCAGAGCTGTACTATTTCCTTTGCCTTTCTTCAGTTCTTCAGGCTACAAATGTTATTTTGAGGCACTGATTTTTGTTTTTGTTATTACTTAAAATTTTTAGCATTTTCACCAGGATCTTCAATGTCTTTTTAGAAAATTCTATGGATTTAATAAATAATCTCTTGAAGTTTTGTAGAGAGCTAAGTTTGTGTGGAGCTATTTCCAATATGGAAAGTAAACATTTGGAAATGGAAATGCTCTTTTAGTAATTGGAATCACTTTTATTAATCACAGTAATTCAAGTACAACAAGGAGCTTTTACATTTATTGGCAGTGAACTTTGATTTTAAATATTCTGTAAATGCACTTTATTAGTGTTATTGAACTCCATTATAGGAGTAAAATAACATTTCTGGAATTTATTTTTAATAATCAAAATTGAGAAATGAATCTAACTTTGAAAGGAAGTCCAAAATATCTTGGTTTACTATAGGTTATGCCTTGAAATGTTTAATTAACAAAATGAATGCATCTACCTGAATATCATCACTCTGAGAAAGTCACTTGATGCTCATGAGGAGAAAAGCACTTATCTGTTGAAAATGTTTTCAAGCAATTCTTAATCAGCAGTCATGGAAACTTTTATTACCCTAGAGTACCTGAATAATAGTAGTTTGCATGGGTTTAAATGGAAAAGTATTTGAAAAGCTTTGCTCATGAATTTATCTTGGATTCATTCAACATCGATATGACTCTATATCCCAAACTGAGATGAGAAATCTTTTCATCCCTGACTCATGCTTTGCAGAATGTCTGATTGTAGCCATTTGGAGCAATAATACGATTTGAATAGTGTACTATCATTAAATGGGAGACACTGTGTTTTAGGATTGTGAGGGGGAAAACACAGTCATATTTTTGTATCTCACATAGAAAGTGGTTTGTTAATGGATATTTTTTCCTCCCAAAGATAATTGGAAACTGGAGAATTATTCTTGGGACAAATAAACTAATTACAATTCAGGAAGTGAGTTCTCATCCTGTGTAATTTCTATTTGTTGAAAATCATATATTTATTTTTATTTCATCTTCTTTCCCTTACTGTGACTCTAGCATTATCAATTTCCTACAAACTAACAAAACATTTCTGGCTCCTAGATTTTATTTCTTTTCTAGCTGTTCAATTGGTATTAGATACATTCATTATACAACAAACTCATCCATATATTTCCTTTTTTCTTATAATCTTATAAACTGTACCTACTTTAAAAATAGATACATGAATATTTTATTTATTATTAAACATACCCATTTTTTTTCTAAGTAGGCATGTTCTTTCATTCCATCCAAATATTTCTGAAGGGTCACAGAATTAGGAAAAATATATAGCTGTTATTTCCTAAAACATCTCTATCTTACATATGTAGTACTTGAGGTTGTGGGTTGAATGGCTTTCCTAAATTTTTTTAGTTTGTAGAAAAACCAATTCTAGACTTCTAATTCAATGTTTTTTTCACTGCATTATAAGATTGTCTCTCCACAATTCAAAAACTTTGCCTGTTAGAGATAAGCAATAAAGGGGAGGTCTCTTCTTTTTTTCTTTTTATTATAAACTAGAGACCTGGTGCACGGATTTGTGCATTGGTGGCGTCCCTTGGCCTGGCCTGCGGGGAACAGACCAAAACTGGCTCTCCGACATTCCCTGAGGGGTCCTGGATTGCTAGAGGCCACAGGCCAGGCCGAGGGACTACACTGGTGCATGATCAGGGTTGGGGAGGGACCATGAGAGGGTTCTAGGGCATGTCTGGCCCACCTTGGCTGGTCCTGATTGGCTAGACCCCAGCAGCAAGTGAACCTACCGGTTGGAGCATCAGCCCCCTAGTGGTCAGTGCTCAGCATAGTGAATGGTTGATAGGTCAAAGGGTAGGAGGGACAATTAGCATATTAGCCTTTTATATATATATTTATATATATAAATATATATATATAACCAATCACTAAATATATTTATTGTTATTTTACAGTTTATTACATTTCAAGGGAAAATCTATTTAAAATCTCACTAATAAAAATTATCACATTTTTCTATAAAATAACAGCAATTCTCATAATTTTCTCTTAAAAACCCTGATTGTTAAGAAATGAAAATATGTACTACTTTCAGCAATAAAGATTTATTTAAAAAAATTAAATAAATAAAATAAATGAAAACATGTTTGGCTACACTACTCTATCCTACTTTTAACTTAAAAAATACTTTTTTTTTAATTTCAGAGAGGAAGGGAGAGGGAAAGATACTATAGAAACATCAATGATGAAAGAGAATCATTGATTGGCTGCCTCCTGCACGCCCACACTGGGGATCCCACAACCCAGGCATGTGCCCTGACTGGGAATTGAACCATGACCTCCTAGTTCATAGGTTGATGGTCAACCACTGAGCCACATTGGCCAGGCTTAACTTTCTTCTTTGATGTTTTTTATGTAATATTTAATTTTTGGTCTTTTTTTTTTCACTCCCCAGGTTTTATTTATGATAGTAGAGATAATATTTCCATTCATTACTTGAAGGCTTTTCATTTATTTTGAAGGACAGCCACATTTTACCATACTGACTTAGCATTCAGTTTTATCTCATTGTTGTCAACAGAAGCATCTGTTGATTTAAAAAAAAAATGTGGGTGTGCTTGAGGGTCAGTTGAAATTTCTGATAAAATATTTTAAAAAATAATTGTAAGTTAGATATTTTATAATCCTAAGAAGATTTTCCCAGCCAAGGTTTTTGTTTTTGTTGTTACAATGTAGTCAAATTAAAATATATTGAGGCTATTATGCCAATTTTCAAGATGAAATTTGGGTGAGTCATGACATAGCAGTGGTAGCCTGATATTTAAGGATAAAATCACAGATCTCTAAGTTCCTATAATGTCATCAAACAGTTCTCATTGGTTACTATTTGTAGAGTTATCTTTTTTAATAAGAATAGAGATATCTAGATAGGTAGATAGATGGATACATAGACATCTAAACACATAGATACATAGATAATAGAAAATAATATATGACAGGGATATAGATATTATCCACTGGAGAGAACAGAGATAAATAAACACAAGAAAACAGCATAGACTAAAGACATATTATCCTATATAATAAAAGCCTAATATGCAAATCGATCAAATGTGGAACGACTGGTGGAATGACCAGTTGCTATGATGCATGCTGACCACCAGGGGGAAGACACTCAACACAGGAGCTGCCCCTAGCCCTCAGGCCTCAGGCCAGCCAAGGTGGGTGCCAGCGGGAGCCTGCCCCATCAGTCGCCCCACAGACCAGCCTGGATTGCTGGCCAGGCCTAGGGACCCATGCATTAATTTCATGCATTCGGCCTCTTGTATTAGTATTATATAAAGAAAGAGATATAAGTCAGGTATTTTGTGAGTTATACTGATTCTATAGCTTCATAACAGACACACACAAATAATTCTTGTGCTGCTTTGGATCTTTGTTTAAGTGGTATGAGAACATAAGTTATAGAAATCTAAAGTCATTCTAAGCATTAGAAGATTGTGCTATGCTTACATTTTGACCATGTAACTTTATTAAAGCAACTAATTTGAAAATAATTTGCTCATTTTGAGAAGAGGAATGCATGTGGGACAAAAAGAAGTAGCGGTACTAGCAGATCTGCAAGTAATTTTTAAAATTAATGTTAAAGTCAATAATAAGTATAAAATTAAGTTCATTCTGGGTGATTTGAAACATAGAAAATGACATTAATATGTAGCACCTAGCATTCTAATCTGATTTATCTGATTTACTTAATATCAACAATGGAAATTACCCACAAATATAAGACATATCAAGAAACTAACAAAATTTTTTGTCAGTTTTTTATTGGTTATAATAATTTAGAGGTCATTAAAGAAAATAAATTATGGAGCCACATTGCATTTTAATGAATGATGCAATTCAATGCAATGCAATGCAATTACATTGTATTTAAGTATAGTATTCAGTAGAAAATGAAAACCAAAAACTTATTGATTAGTCTAGTGATAGCATTTTTAAAGTTATGATTTAAGAAATATTTTAAGGATTTTTATTGATAGAATGCTAATTTTATAAATATTAAAATTTTCTATGGATAGAAGGAATTTATACCCAAAAGGAATAAATTATAAATATGTTTCTTGTTTTCCCCGTTAGATAAGGATTCTGTTACTAAAGTGAAGTCTTATAAAGCATCCTAAAGCATGTTATATTTTTAATATTATAGGCTGCCTTTCATTTTAATTGCCTTTTATGAATCTCTCTTGCATTATGCAATAAAAATGTACTTTTTTGAATGATAACATTGTTCATGAGTGCCCCTGCCTGGTAATGTCTACTCATTATTTTCTCATTTCCCAATTTTTTTCTTACTTTAATAAGGCAAAGGAACACAGTATAATCTTATGCACTATTTATTTCTGGGAAAAGAATTGACAATATAAGAATATTTTAATTTTTTGAATTATTATATATACTAATAATATGCATAATAATATGCATAATGTTAGTAATAATATAATTAATTTCAGACCAAACTTTTTAAAGATAATGTTCTCATGGAAGCATGTAATTCTGGATTAAAAAATGTAAAATGTTATTGTATTTGAATAATGAAGTCTGCTATTAATGAAAGGACAGCTAATGAGCCTTAACTAACAAAGAGAAATTGTACAGAGACAAAGGCCAAACTTGTTACTTGCAACAAGAAAAAAAATGTGGCAAGGATAAAAATTGGCAAAGGTATTTCTTTAAAAAGTTTAGGTGAAAATTAACCGAAGATTCTAGTTGACCACATGGACAAATGAAGCGATAACTTTGAGTCTGCCAAAATGCTAGTGAAATTTACTGAAGTCATTAAGAAAACTCTCTTGCAAGAGAAACTCAAGACAGAATTAAAGAATTTTAACATAAAAAATAAGGCACATCAATACTATTTTCATATATGGTAGCCATGCACAAAAATAAATGGTTTTTAATATTTTAGGGTTGTGTTTTGAATCAAAGACTCACAGTTACAGGGAGACAAATATGGCCTTATACATGGATCCTTTATGGTAAGATTTGAAAAGCAACAGGATTATGCTCATCTTCACCCCATATCTCTTTATTCATTAAAATGATTGATACTTTGTTATTAATTATGCACTGTTGCACGTAGACTCGGGCTTTTAAGACCATCTAAACATTAGCGGTTACCACTCTAAATAACCTGCAACTAGAACATGAATTTATTTATTGTTCTCTGTTTTTAATAAACAGAATATATGTGGAAATGGGATAGAACGAAAGAATTAGATCATAAGGCTCTACTGGAAAATGTTGACCCGGATGAAGAATATTATAAAGAGTGAAATACTAACTTTAGTAACACTAAGGCAATGTAGACAGGGAAGATATATTATTGGAGAAAGGGAGAGAAGATCAAAGGGAGAAGCATATGTTAGAGAAATTTTGCATATTTACTCTTCTGTTTCAACTTCAGCTTGGTTACATTCTTAGATTGTATTTGCTCAATTAATATTGTCAGAAAGAAAGGGGGGGTGGTGAAAAGGACAGATACCAGGACTGATACCTAGTATAAGTTAGTTGGTCTTGTAGTGCTTAATAGCACCATGCAGAATTAAGGTTCAAAACTGTGAATGGATTTAGCTTATCAATAGGATATCAATTAATGGTATTGTTACAACTGCATAGATAGCTCTGAACTAATCACAATTAGTCACTGAAACTCCCACAGTATCTGATTTCTCACCAGCTAGTTTTCTAGTGCCCTAAAGGAAACATTTTTTAAAAAAATATAGCCTTGATTATGTTCACTATTTTAATTTCCGAAATAGTTTCACAGATGCATCCATATGGCAACAATTATCAAAGGGTACGCTTTATATCTATGCAATTTATATTGTGTCATAAATATTTCAATGAAGGAGTTTTTAAAAGCCTATTGCAGAATTAATTAAATAAATATAGAGTGAGGCAAAAGTAGGTTTATAGTTGTGAGTACACAAAACACAGAGTTTATTCTTGTACCACTTATTAATTATTTTATTATTTTCCATACAACAACTGTAAGCCTACTTTTGCCCTTTCCTGTATAATATGTATTTGATGATCAAAACTTATGTTTTCAGTTTTTATGTAAAGCTTTTATTAATTATCCAGATACATATAAATGTATGAAGGAAACAACTAAGACAGTCACTTACATGTTTTTTTTTTCTCTTATTTCACAAGAAGTGTGAATGTAATTATCATATGCAAGGTTCAAAAATTCTTTTTTTAATTAATTTTATAATAGAAATTGGATGAACCCTTTTAAATGTGCATATCATTCCCCTGAGAATTTAGTTGTTTTCTTAATTCTCTGAAATGGCTATATTCAATATCATCTAAGTAATTTGGACTGTATGTTAAAATATGCTGCCATTTTCATTAGTAAAGCACAATTAAAGGAATAATAAGGGTGTTAGATTTTTTAAGATATAACACATTGCTCATGAAATATTAAGTTTGTGGTTTTCCTGATTATGTGGAAAGATTTAGGTGAGCTAATTTTTTTATGTAAGATGTATTTGAACAATCTGTAAGTTATCTATTAAATTACTGTAGCTAATATTATAATTTTCATATAAAAATGCACTTACCTTAAATTTATGTTATATGAAGCATTGACACATTGCTAAACTTGAGAAAATGATTCTAGCATGTCTGAGTCCATGGGGTTTATTAAAAAATCAACTTTATGGTACTTTATTTTGGAAAAAAATATAGTTAAAATTACTTTTCCCCCTAAATATTATCTATATAAGAGGAATTGATGAAATCTATATGATATCAAACTTTAATAATCAGAATGCAACTTTGAGCACATTGCCTATATTTTTTTCTGAAAGACCAAGAAAACCCAATAATGAACAGAAGCAATAGAATATTAAAATAAAAAATTACCTAGATATTTCCTTCTTTATTAGAAATTTGCAACATAAATGGGTGATAGCTTTTGTATACCATTCCATTAAAATAATTTGAATAAATTTAGGGGAATTGGAGCATCAGCTGTTATACTCAAAATCTGATTTTTTTTTGTTTGTTTTTGGCATTAGGTCTTTGCAAAGCACTCAAAATATAAATCAGTGACCTGTAACCTTATAGTATGGTAGTCAAAAATATTGGTTTGCACATGAGATTCAGCAATCCGACTGCCTTAACAGTCTAATTATAAGGTTATCAAGGGGTTCTTGGTTTACTTGTGGTAGAATTGACCAATTGGACTATAAACCATGTTCCCTGAAATCCTCTCAGTGTAAACATTAAATACAAGAGACATGGGGTAGCAAGAACTGCACTGCAGAATTCTTAACTACACTCAATAGTTGACATCCAAAACTGGTCCTGACTGAACTGTTGGCCTGCAGGAGCAAATGATCATTGCTAAGGCCTTCCCAGCACACGGTTCCCTGCCCTAAACTAAGGCTCCCGTTCTGGAGAGTAACAAGTGGTCTGTATTGGGATGGGCACCCTCTCAGATCCCTGGGACTGAGGTTAGCTGTGCACTGACATGGTGATCTCATAATGAATCATTGAATACATATCCCACTTTCTCAAACTTTCGTTTAACTGGGAATCACTTGGGGTGCCCTTTAAAAAAGCATTCATTTTTAGGTCTCAATCCCCAGAGATTACAGGTGAATGTCTTTTAAGTGCCGCTCATATGCTTGTATTTTTAACAAGTTTGTGTCTACAGACCCAACTTGTTAAAAACACAAGTGCTTTTCAGCCTCTGTGGGACAAGGCATATGTACAAGTCAGTATTAGTGAGGTCTTGGAAACGCCATATTACAGGTGTAAATTCCATATGAGCTTCTGTAATTTAGCAGACAAAAGTCTGGGATTATCAGGAAATAATAAAGGGCATAGAAAATTCCAAATGGAATAACCTATATACTCAGAGTAAAAAGATAATGGTATGCATGACAAGTTTAAGGGATCAGGTCTTGAACAGATGCTTGCATAAATTGATTATATTTGATTGAACAAAGGTTTATATTAAGAGAAGAGCTTGAACAGAAGAGTGCATTCCTATTGTGGGGGATTCTGAGAGACTCTCTGAAGATGTAGATGAACAGCCATCTACCTAATCCAAGAGTTGGCAAACATTTTCTGTAAATACTTCAGGCTTTGTGAGCCACTGAGGGCCTCTTTACTGAACTGTAACTCTTTAGTCCACTTGTCAGTACTAAAGAGTGACATTGTTGTTAACCCTTGATGACTTAAGGAAGAGACAAGATTGATTTGCATTTCTGTTATTATTAGTGTCAAGTATTAATTTTTCTTTTCTTTCTTTAGTTATATATTTTCTTCTCTCATTTATGTTTTACAAACATAGTACTTTTATTAATTTCCACAAGATCTTCCCATGCTAAGGCTTTTCCTGCTCTGTCATGTTTATCATATTTCTCAAAAGGATGATTTGCTTTTTGAATCATTTTGTGCTGACTTGCAGAAAATTATAATTTTAATACAGTTATATTGCTTTCCTTATGATTTTGTCTACTGACTTTTATACAAGTAATGCCTTGCCAGCGAAAGATCAGGCTTATACTGTCTTAGCCACCTCCCTTTGCTCCCCCCTCCCCCCGCCCTGCCAACCCTGTTATGGTTTGAATATTTACAATTATCTTTTCAATCCATCTGAGATTTTTTGGGGTGAGGGGGCATGGTATTCTGTGAAGAACTAAATGAATATTTTGTTCCAAAACAGTTGAACAATTTTCTATATAATGAAAAAACCTTCCCCTTCCTGTTGTTTTGTGATGCCTTAAATAATTATGGTTTGCATTATAAATATGTTTAAATCCTATTATATTATTTTAAGATTAAATACATAACTGGAACTGCCTTCATGTATATGGTTTGCCTTCATGTATATGTTTTTCAATCCAGTTTCATTTCATTTTCTCAGAGTCTGGCAGAATGACAGTGTTGATTTTTAAATCTTATAGATTGTAATTCTCCTATCTTTAGTTTTAGGTGTTGGAGTGGGTACTTTGGAAAGGCAGTGTCAGAAACAACAATCCAGATAAAAACAGTTGTGAAAAACCAACTATTCCATCCTTCTAAAGCAGGCTATTCCTGATTTGTGACAATGTCTCTAAATCATTATTGAGAAATATGCTTATCTTTTTAATTGCTATGCAATGGGACCATAAAAGTCAACTAAAAGTGTTTCCAAGTCATTACAATGAATTTGTTTTAAGGCAGTTTAGGAAACAATCCTGTTTTGGGTCACTTGAAATTATTATCTGGTCTGTGATGATCATTCTTGCTTTTTTCAATGTTATTAAAATTGAGGTTACATCAGGCAGCTAATGATAGGGATTCCATGTAGAACTCAAATTTGTAGCAGAAAGAGTTTTTTGTCCACAGATTCAGAGATCCAAGAGCAGTCATTAAAATATTTTTTTAAAAAATGTTATTATTCTTGGCTTTTTTATAATTTTAACCACATACAGTATTGAATGTAATACCTCCAATTACTCTCCATTAAACATCACAGTAAGAACCCAGAAGTGTAAGTAATTTATACACACAGTAATGGCCCTGTCATTTTCAGGAATTAGACATCTTTATTTGACATACATTACAATGTGATCTTATCTAGTTAAAGTTATAGCAAAATTATGGTTAACAAGATGGGAAATACACCCTTTCAACCTTTAAACAGTGACAGAATAATCTTAATTTTTATTTAAAATTAAACTTTCTAATGAAACAAACTATATGAGGAGATTTTTTAAGCTTAGACTTAAAAGTATCTTGGTTATATCGCATCTAAAGTATGTATCCTAAGCATGGGGAGCCAGGGGGAAATAGGCTTCATGGTTTTCATGTCCCACAATTTCTCTTCCCAGAGATAGTCTTTCAGTACCTAGATTTACTCTGATTATTGGTTCTGAGTCCCAGATAAGGAGTTGTCTTTAACTTTGAACATGATTTTACATTTTTAAATGAGCTAAAGTTACATAAATTTCTTCAAGATTCCATTTAGCCTGTTCCCCCATGAGACTTGCCAAAGCTCATTTGAGTTTTAGGTGTCATTGTTAAGTCAGTAACTAGAAAGATAAGGTCCACATTTGCCTATAGTTAGGACATATAAAAACTTGCTTCCATTTACAAAAATAAAAACAGATTAATCTATTGAGAGCAGTTGGAGTGTTGGTTATCTCTTCTATTTATAAGATTCAGCAAAACTCACATTTATTTTTGACTTGTTGATGTCATCAATCTATGTTGTGAACATTCTGAAGAACCACTTTATCAAATGAGAGGGAAGTAATGGACTTAGAACCTGTACAAGACACCAGTCGTGGGCTAACTAAAATATGGTCTGTAACACTTTTGGCTATAGCAGAGAGGAAAAGCTATAGTATCCCTAGGAACATTCTGTGAGCCAGCCGAGTTGTCCTATATACTCAGATCAGTACTATTATCTTTCACACACACAGAAGAGTTGGGCTTATGACTCAAGAAAGACCAATTATGGCATCTCTCATACCCACCCCATAGACCCCATCATCCAGTAATCAACATGCCACCCAATGTGTATCAACCAGAATCCTTTCCCATGTTTTTATAAGGAACACTTGTGGGAAAGGGATCATTTTTCTCTTGATTCTTGGTGTTAAGAACAAAAATCCAGAGGTACCTGAAGTCCTGGTTCTTAGAAATAATCAGATTGGCAGAATAAAATCAACACTTACAGAGAGGTTAAATCTATTTGATTTCACAGATGTGTTGTTAGATCCTCTACTACCTTGCCTGTATTCTAGCATAATTACTGTGTGACAATAATGGTGCTAAGCACTAGGAATGCAGGATGAAGGCAAATATAGCCTTACTTCCAAAATCTCTAGAAAACCTTCAAATCCACTCAAGCCATCATAACAAAGTACCATAGACTAGGTAGCTTTAAAAATAAAAAAAAAAATATTTTTTCCTTGTTCTGGATGCTGGAAAGTCCAAGATGAAGGTGCCAGCAGAGCTGTCTGTTGAGAACTCTCCTCTTGGGTTGTGGATGGCTGCCTTCTCATAGTATGGGAAGTAAGATTGAGGGCAGCTGTTCCTGTCTCCTAGGGTTCATGTTTATTCTGGCTGGTTGTCAGCTTATTCTCTAATGCTTGGGAATCTAGTGTGGTATTTTCAGATACTCCCTGATAAAATCTGTTCATTACTATAGGTGGCCTTTAAGGTGGGATCTTAGATGACCCAGAAAAGAAACATTCTATCTTTTTACCTTTTGTATGACTTATATGTAGTTCACAGAACTCTTCTGTGGGATGGAGAGAGCAGAGCGAGAGAGATGGAGAGAGAGGGAGAGGGAGAGATATTTCTCTGGTGTTATCTTCTTACTAGAGGCCTGGTGCATGAAATTTATGCACTCGGGGTGGGGGTCCTCAGCCCAGCCTGTGCCCTCTGGCAGTCTGGGAGTCCTTGGGGGATGTCAGTCGGACATCCTTAGCATTGCTACGGAGGCAGGAAAGGCTTCTGCCACCACCACTGCGCTCACCAGCCATGAGCCCGGCTTCTGGCTGAGCTTCATTCCCCCTGTGGGAACCCACTGACCACCAGAGGGCAGCTTCTGCATTGAGTGTTTGCCCCCTGGTGGTCAGTGCACATCATAGTAACCGGTCATTCTGCTGTTCGGTGATTTGCATATTACCCTTTTATTATATAGGATAAGAGGACACTAATCCTATCAGCTATCAGATCAGAGCTTCACTCATTATTTCATTAAACCTTTAGCACCTCCATCTAGTCCCTGTTTCCAAATATAGTCACATTGGGGTTTATGACTTCATATGAATTTTGAAGAATTATAAACATTCAGTTCATCAAAAACAAAAACAAACTAACAAAAAAACTGTAGGGTAAGGTAAATTCATCTATAAGATAGGGTAAACCGAAGATATTATGGCAGTATATCATTAATTCAAATAAAGCCTTCCACAGAGATTTTTGTGAAATAAAAATAGATTTTAATAAAGTGTAGATTTCGTAAGTTTCTGCCACCTCTTCCACGTTACATTTTACCTAACTCAAGCTAGGGGGATCACAGAAGACAAAACTATGCAAATGGATGCATAGAATAAGGAAGGGTCACCAACTTATTATATAGTCAGATAACTAGACTGACAGCTTGTACCTTGGCTGGACAGGTATAAAAACACTGGGCCAAAGCATATCCATGTTCTCAGAGAGCTGAATAAGGGTAAGAAGAAAGGCTTGCTGTATGATCCTAGGAGCCCATGTTCCAGATTGATGGAGACCTGAGTGAATGGTTCTTCCTTTGCTGTACCTAGTTTCAACTGATGGGGAGAAATGCACGTTTTATGACTAAAAATCATAGAATTATGATAATGATCGAATGTTTCCCAAAACCACATATCGACGGATATATAATTTTGAAATAAAAAAGAAAAATTAGCATATGAATATCCTTTAACTCAGGGTCATATACAGACATAATTCAGGATAATTTTAGTCAATGCTAGGAAGACTCTAGAATAGCCATGTTTGGAATAAAATTATGGTCAGCTTGATACAGTGCTTCTTAAACTTTGTTGCTCATTATGATCACCTGGGAGCTATTTATAACACCCATTGCTTACTTCCCACCCTAAATGGATTACATCAGAGTCTCTGAGGATGAGACCTGGCATTTTAAAAGCTTCCTGGATATTTCTACTGAGCAGAGAACCACTGACTTAATGTTGAGAAGTTGTCACCTAATGTGACTGCCAGTTCAATTCTTTTGTCTGAAATTAGAAGGCCCACTTGTGTGGAGCAAATTGTTCCTGTTAGCCAATGCCTGGGTACAGAAATTTCACATAAAAGTGGCAAAGCTCACTGAAGAGTCATCAAGACAAATCACTAGTCAAGTGAAATGGAACATTATTGAGTGGCAAATGAAGATGTAAGCCCACAATTGGGAAGGGGCTTCGGGATGTGCCATTTTTCTGGCACTAAATAGAGATTATGGGTATTCAATGTGGCTTTCTGTTTGTAAGCTCCAGTGAGGAGATAAGTCTAAGTAGTTTCCCTTGAAAAACTGCATGGGGGATTTAGTCATAAACAGCACTAAAGTAGGAAATTCATTGCAACTTAGAACCTGAACTTCAATCAAATATCCCTTCAGGGACTCAAGTCTTAAAAGAAGAAAGTCCTGATCGCTCTCGGGCAGATGGGCAATGAAGACTCAACTGCCTCTCAGCACATTGCCAAATAGGGAGGACAATTTGTTGTTACCATTTGAGGTGGATGGCTCCTTTTTCTGTTTCCTTGGCATTCCAGAATTTGCATCTAATTTCTTTAACCTTTTAAGAATTACTTTGCCATAATCAGCTTCTGTTCAGCCCTCATAATGAGGTAGGCACAGTAGGATGCTTAAGAGTTCAGTTTTGTTTGTTGGTTCTTTCCCAGTGAGCAAGAGGAGCCATTAAATCCCCCTGAGCAAGTAAGTTCCATGCAAGTCATAGCTGAGACCTTGACACTTTAGCAAGATGTAGTTGCAGCATAGGCAAAGAGATTCTCTAGAATACCATAGTAATAATTATCCCATGGCAGTGAAGACTTAAACCATCTGTACACACACACACACACACACACACATGCATACACACACATACACACACATACACACACATACACACATATACACACACACACACAGCTGAGTATTTTTAAAATAAAAATGTAACAGGATAGTAAATCGAAAAGACTGTTTGTGGTACCAAGACACTATATACTAGTAGATGACCTTCCAAAATGAATACACTTCCAAAATGAATAAAAAGTCAAAGGAGGGCACAATAAACTGCTTATACTATTCTTAAATGCCATCCATACTCAAATGGAAGATACGGGCATGTTGGAAGTTAGAGAAGCCTTGGAGAAGGTTATTTTAGAGGAGAAATTCGTGTGCTCTAAGTCCTTCTACTGAAGCACTCTACTACCCTACTCCTACCAAGGAGAGTTAGAGAAGGTTTCAGCCTGACTCTCAGCCAAGAGAGGTGGGAGAAATCTAGTTGGAAAACATAATGCGTATGTAATTTCTGCAGGTTGGAGGACACAGGCCTCCTGGCTGATTCATGCTACTTAACTATGAATAACTGTTTTGCTAGCTACTTAGACAGCTGATTGAAAGGTAAATTGATATATCCTTGTGTAATTTGAACTCGCAGCATTTACAGGGTAAATTAGGCCTGTGTCCTGTGGACTAGATGGTAGCCACACAGAAGACAAAATGTCTCTTGTCTGGGTCATATAGGAACAAACTAACCTCACTAGAGAGTATTTGCCAGAGAATCTGGAGGTGCCAGTAGATTGAGAAAGAAGCTAACAACCAGCAGGAATAGATATGAACTCTCTGTGACAGGAACATCCATGAAAATGGGTTTGTTGGGGGGAGGAAGGATACGTCTTGTGGTTTCCAAAGATCCAATGAATGTTTTAAATGCAGGATCAGGACCATTAAGTAGGAACTGTCATGCCCTTTTTTCTATTTTGCCTTCTTGTGCTCCAACTCGGAGGGAACCAGAAACCCCAGTTAGGAAACTAAGGGGGCAGAAATTATAAAACAACTTGCCTGGGTCTGAGAAAAAAGTTAATATGTTCAAGATTCCCCACCTGCATGTCAAGGGAGGGGAGAAACCTCAATATCTAACCAGGGTTAAAATTTGAATTTTTACTATGGCTAAAGATTTTTAAATCACTGAATCAAGAATGCGACCATAAGTCACTTTAATTGCTTAAGAATAAACAGAAAAGTCATAGGGCCTGTCTGAAGTTTTACCCAAGAGTAAGGGGAAAATAACCTTGCAGAATAAATTTTAAAGGATTGTGAGACACACACACACAAAAAAACAATAAGTTTTTTTCCTATTGTACTTCTGTGAGTTTTGCCTATGCAATCGGCATTTACAAAACTCAAAGCCATTAATTATAAATGACCAAGAAAGGCATAGAATAATAATTAGACGTTCTGCCCATGTTGTATTTTATAATTTCACATATATTTTCGAATTTGATCCTAAATATCCTGAGGATGAGACAGATATAAATTTCTTCATTTTACAGAAGAATAACCTGAATATGAGATTAATAAGTGATATGTCTGAGATATTACACATGCTGGAGTAGGTTTTGAAGTTAGGACCAGAATCCAGATATACTGTCTCTAAATATTGCCTCAGGGCACAGTTCTTTATGTAAGCAGTAGCCTTTGAGATTTCTCTAAGAGCTATTTTTATTAATTCATTCAGTAAAAATTACTGGTTTTCTTCCATGTACCAGACTTTGTTGCAGATTCATTATGAAAGAAATCAGAGAATTTCATTGCTCTTATGGAACTTAGATTCCAATACAGAGAAACACCATAAATAAATAGAACAAAAAATGATATGTTAGATGGCAATTTTTGTGAAAATATAAATGAAACAGGATATGAAAGATACGAGTGTTGGGAGTGAGAGTTGCTGTATGTTTTGTAGGCCATAGAGCCAGAGAGGGGAATGTGCTTACAAACAGCCAAAGGCCATTGTGGCTGAAGCAGAGTGATCAAAGGGGTTGGTAGGCAATGATGCTCTACAGTACAAGGGAGTGTGGCGTTTGAGGAGGAGATCATATTGGGCCTTCTAAGACCTGGTAAAGAATTTTATTTCACTACTAGAGGCCTGGTGCACGAATTCATGCACCAGTGGGGTCCCTTGGCCTGCCCTGTGGGATTGGGCCGAAACTGGCTCTCCGTCATCCCCTGAGGAATCCCAGATTGTGGGAGGGCACAGGCCAAGCTGAGGGACCCCACCAGTGCATGATCAGGGCCAGGGAGGGGAGGGAAGAGAATGGGAGGTTGGCCAGCTGGGGAGGGACCGCGGGAGGGCTCCAGGGCGTGCCTGGCCCATCTTGCTCTGTCCCTATTGGCTGGATGCCAGCAGCAAGCTCACCTACCAGTTGGAACATCTTCCCCCTGTTGGTCAGTGCACGTCAGAGCGGCTGATCGACCGGCTGACTGTCTGCCCTCTGGTGGTCAGTGCACACCACAGTGAGCAGTTGAACAGCCTTAGCATATCATTAGCATATTACGCTTTGATTGGTTGAACAGACAACCGGACACTTAGCATATTAGGCTTTTATTATATAGGATGAATTCAAATGGTTTCTGAAGAGGAGTGATTTTTTTGTAAAACAGACACTGTAGCTGATAGGTAAGGATAGGACTCTAACAAGCAATGGTGGGAGCAAAAGACAAGTAAAGATGCTATTGTGATAGTTCAGATGAGATCTAGTGAAGCAGTGGAGCTGCAGAGAAGTGTTGGTGATCTTCTTTAATTTTGATTTGGCAGGCAGTCCTTAGCCAACTTCAAGCTGTTTTTCCTTAGGTCATGTTTGTGAAATTTATAACAAAAGATGTTTCTACAACAAAAAAGTTTGGTTTCTATGCCCAAGGATATTCTTCACTATATTGTAAAATATGACCATCCCTTCTAGCTTACCCTATGTTTTCACCTTCACTTTGTCAGCAGATTTCACTGAGTGCTAATTATTTTCTATATAGCACTTATTGTAAATTGCGATGTCTGTTGTCATTGTTCATTTCTCTCATTAGACTGTAATCCTTCTGAAAGCTGTTTCTTTTTTGTTCACTTGCATACTGAGTGCCTAGTCTACAATTTAACACAAAATAGTTACTGAAAATTATCTTTTAAGTGAATGAATAAAAATATCCTTATATTTTAATTCTAAGGTATTCCAGTCATTTTTTTTTTGCCCTATCTAGATAAAAAAGCTAAGGAAAAATAGCTGAATGATTTCAATTATTTTTTTTTCCTTTGCTCTAAGAAAGAAACAGAGCATCCTGCTCCCTTTAATTTTCAATTTTCAACTACATTGGTTATATATTTGTGGTAGGCAGAATAACAGCCCCTCAAATATGCCCATACCCTATTCCATAAAACTGTAAATATATTACATTATGTGAGGAATGTGATAGGGAAGGGAGAATCATAGGAGAAAGAGGAATTAGGTAGCAGATGGAATTCAGGTTGCTAACCACCTGGCCTTACAATGGGGAAATTATTCTAGATTATTCCAGAGGGCCCAGTAGAATTACATTAATTCTCTAAGGAGCAAAGAGGCAGAAGAGAAGGTCAGAGATCTGTGACCTGAGGACGGGACAAGCCATTGCTGACCTTGAAGATGGAGGAGGAAGAACATGAACTAAGGAATGTGAATGCATTTAGAATCTAGGACTGTCTCAGTTTGAAGCCTGTAACAAAATGGGGACCTGCAAGGGACTTAATTCTGCCAACAACTCCTATTAGCAGGAAATAAATTCTCCCTGGTACTCCCAAGGAATGGGATTTTAGCCTGGTGAGACACACACTGGACGTTTGACCTAGACAACTCTAAAATAAATTTGTGTTATTTTACGCAACTAAATGTGTGATGTCTTTGTGTTTTTATCATAACACTAATATTCTTAAAGCCCAGAGTGACACTGATAGGAAATAGGAAAATTAAAATTTTAATTCAAAGAATGTTCCAGATTTAGTTAAATCCTTATTTTACCATTTGTCTACTAACAAGGCACTTTGTAACACCCTCTTTTGCTTTCATGGTGTTTTTATTGTTATGTCTCTATTTTACCTTTTCAGTCCTACAGTTATTACTCAGAGATACAAGGTTGGATTGGAGGAAATGAAAAAAGCTGAAAGGCAACTTGAATGTTTTCATCACTATAATTTCTCTGAAGGATTACTAGAAGATTTAAGAGAAAAGAAATAAACAGTTTTGACAAGAGTCAGAGCATGGGTAATCCATAAATTTCATGTCACACCACTCTTCATTTTAGAGGTTTTTGGGGACACGGTAGAATTATAGGAGTGGTCACAGACACCGAATATTCTCCTGAGGGAGAGAGGCTCCTTAGCTCTGTCTTCCATGTGCCAGAAAGAACTAGAAAGCTTTAGAGCAAAGTTAAAAAATTATATTTCTTTGGTTGGAAGGCGGGCTGTGCACGAAGGCTGGCTCCTGCTACAGGGTGAAAATCTTGAGACATGAGCCTTTCAGGAAAAAAGACATTGTGTATGTGCTGCAAAGTCTAGTCTTTGAGATTTTATTTTGTTTGTTATTTGCTGAAAAAGAATCCTCTTCCACTTATGGAATCAAGTTCAGATTTTAAAAAAATATAAGAGCTTTATTGAGTTGTAATTCAAATGCTACAATATTTACCCCTTTAAAGTGCAAAATTCAGTGTGTTTTTTTAAAAAAATGTATTTTATTGATTTTTTACAGAGAGGAAGGGAGAGAGATAAAGAGTTAGAAACATCGATGAGAGAGAAACATTGATCAGCTGCCTCCTGCACATCTCCTAGTGGGGATATGCCCGCAACCCAGGTACATGTCCCTGACCGGAATCGAACCTGGGACCCTTCAGTCTGCAGGCCGACGCTCCATCCACTGAGCCAAACCGGTTTCGGCTAAAATTCAGTGGTTTTGATCAACTCACAGGGTTGTCCAATCCTCATCACTCCCAAAAGAAACTCTGTACCCAGTGACAGTCACTCCTCTTTTCTCCCTTCCCCTCGCCTCCGACAACCACCAATCTGATTTCTCTCTCTATGGATTTGCCTTTTCTGGGCATTTCACATAAACGAAAGCATACAACAGGTGGTCTTTTGTAAATGACCTCTTTCACTTAGCTTTATGCTTTTAAGATTCATACTTATTGTAACATGGATCAGTACTTTATTTTTTTATTGGTAAATAATATTTCATTGTCTGGACATACAACATTTTTTTAATCAATTAATCAATTCATGGACATTTGAAGTATTTTCACTTTTTGGCTATTATGAATAATAATGCTATGACCTTTTGTGTACAAGTTTTTGTGGGATCATATTTTCAAATTTCTTTTAGAAATGGAATTGATTCTTAATATGATAACTCTATATTTAACATTTTGGGTACTAGAAAACTGCTTTTGAAAGTGTTTCTACCATCTACCATCTCCAATAGCAATGTATGAGGGTTTTTCACATCTTCACCAACCCTTGTTATTTTCTGTTATTATTATTATTACTATTAACACAATCCTAGTGTGAATGAGGTGATATCTCATTGTGGTTTTGATTTGCATTTTTTAGAGACTAACAATGAGCATCTTTTCATGTTCTTATTGGCCATTTGTATATATTTGGTGAAATATCCAAATCCTTTGCTTATTTTGAGTTGGGTCATTTGTCTTTATATAGTTAGGTTATCAAAGCTTTTTTCTTTATACTAGATACATGTCCCTTACCACATACATGATTTGTAAATATTTTCTACCATTCTGTGGGCTGTCTTTTCACTTTTTGAAGGTATCATTTGTACCACAAAAGGTTTTAACTTTGATGAAGTCAATTTATTTTTGTTGTTGTTGCTGGAGATTTTGGTGTTATAGCTAAGAAACCATTACCTAACCCAAGGTCATTAAGATTTACTCTTAAGTTTTCTACTAAGACTTTTATAGTTTTAGCACTTACATTGAAGTCTATGACCCATTTAAAGTTAAGTTTTTAATATGATGTGGAAGGACCCAGCTTTATTCTTTTTCATGTGGATATCCATTTGTGTCAACACCACTTGTTGAAAAAGTATTCTTTACCCATTGAATAGCCATGGCATCTTTGTCAAAATAGAATTGACTGGAAATGTGATTCTTTTTTCTGGACCCTCAATTCTATTCTAATGTATGTCCTTATAAGAATACCACACTATCCTGATTACTGACAGTTTGTAATTAGAATATGTAAGTCCTTCAATTTTATTCTTTTTCAAGATTGTTTTGGATATCTGAGCCCTTTGCATTTCTTTCTTATAAGATAAGCTTGTCAATTTCTGCAGAATAGGCAGATAGGATTTTGATGGATATGATTCTGAATCTATAGATCAAATTGTGGAGTATTACCATCCTAAAAGTATAACCTTCCAATCCATTAATATGTGCTGTCATTCCATTTATTTAGATCTTTAATTTTCTTCAGCAATGTTTTGTAGTTTTCAGAGTACAAGTCTTGTACTTCTTTTGTTAAATGTATTCATAAATATTTTATTTTTGGATGCTATTATAAATAGAATTGTTTTATTAGTCTTTTTTATTGTTCATTGATAATATATAGAAATACGATGTCAACATTAAATATTTAATAAAATAAAACATAATTGATTTTTATATTTTTTATTCATCTTCAACCTTGCTGATAAAGCAGATACAGCTTTTCATATGTACTGTATATATTTGCTGAAATTAAATATGGAATGGTTAATAATACTTTTACTCCTATGCCTTTTAAAATAATTTACAATAATTTCTCTAAGAGAACAAATTTATCTAATATCTTTTGTTTCATATCCATCAGAAAATACTTTTAATAAGATACTACAAAAAGTAAAATGGACACACAAACATATTTTATATGACCCTTGCTTATTATCAATTTTAAAAATATACTATACACACATAAGTCTTGTTATGTGATGTTACAGGCCCCATACCTAATGTATACAAAACAATGTTATCTATTTTGTTTTTAAGATACATATACTTGCTTTTCTATGGTTAGAAATAAATATTATGTTGTGGTTTGTTTAGCTTCAACTTAAAATTTTTATTGAATAACTAAACTTTGGAATTATTTAATGTGTCCAGTAATTTTACTTGCAAAATAGTAATATGGTGCTGCCTTGAAGCATAAGTATAGGCATGGCATTAGCTAAGTTAGCATATTTGTAAATAGAGGATTCACAATGGATGTCCTTAATCTTATCTTTCTTTTCACTACATATATACTTTAAAAAAGACTTCAAACTTGAATTTATGAAACATAGTTCAATTTAATGTAATAACAGAAACCACAAGACATTTGGGGTTTAACCTTTCAGTTGGCAGTTTTAAAAGAAATGTCACATATGGTTAGCTAACATTTCAATGCTTATTAGCTCCTTGTTATGAAAACTTTAAAATGGCTATAGTTAATTTTAAAATATAGTGATGTACAAATATATCTATAAAGTAGTTATTGTTTACTATTATTTTCTAATTTAGGTGCAAGTTGAACATATTAGCCAAGTATAAAAGTGACACCTGTATTTTCATTAAAGGTATTAAATAAAGTGAAGTCACTCTAACTACCAATGCCACTCCATCTCCGCCTCCACCCCATTTACACACTTGTCATTCCCACAGTGTTTGTCTTTGCATCATTAGTCTCTGTAATAGTGTCTGGTATGTGAGTATTTATAAGTATCCTATATAATAAAAGAGAAACATGCAAATTAACCATCCCTCTGCCACAAAGATGGCTGTACCCACAGCTGAGGCTGAGTTCCCATAATGAGCCTTAAGGAGCAATCAGCAGGGACCTGAGGCCGTGCATCCTCCCACCCCACCCCCACCCCCCATGGGTCTTGACAGGGGACCTCAGGCTGTGCCTCCTGCCCTGGTGCCAGGCCAGGGGACCTCAGGCTGCAACCCCCACCCTGGCACTGGGCCAAGGGACCTGAGGCTGTGCCCCCCACACCAGCGCCAGACCAGGGGACCTAAGGCCGCGCCCCCCACCCAGTGGGACTTGACGGGGGACCTCAAGGTACACCCCGCCGTGGTGCTGGGCCAGAGGACCTCAGGCCGTGCCCCCCACCCCAGCGCCAGGCCAGGGGACCTCAGACTGCACCCCCCCCACCCTGGTGCCAGGCTGAGGGTTGGCAGGCCACTCCCCCTGCCCAGCAGAGCTTGACTGGGTACCTCGGGCTGTTCCCCCTACCCCGGCCCAGGCTGGGGGACCTCAGGCCACGCTCCCCCGCCCTGGCTCCAGGCCAGGGGACCTTAGGTTGCACCTGGTGGGGCTTGACAAGGGTGGGACTGGCCGGGTCTGGATCTAGCCCAATGAGGCGGGGCTGGTTGGGTCTGGGTCTCGCGTGATTTTGAGGCACACGTGGGTGGGTGGGGACTTGACTCTGGGTCCCATGATGCACCCCAGACTCTGACAGGAGGAAGATTTTCATATACATTTTATTAATTTTCTTTCAACTCTGACACATATATTATAGAGAAAGGGAAAATAGCAATATTAAAATATTTCCTCCAATCAATCGCCTTTTAATGTGCAGGAATTTTGTGCACCGGGCCACTAGTTTCTTAAATAAATGAGAAAACAAAGAGACGAAACATCTAATGAAGTTTTAAGGGAAATTAGATCACTATGATATTGAGCATTAAGGAAAGTTTCCAAAGAGAATATTAAGTGTAAAGAGAGATATAAGACTTCCATAATCAGAAAAGAAGAGAGGGTGATTGAGCTGTGAACAAGGCTAAGGAAGTGAGAAGGTGATTGCATTGGGACTGAACGTAAGTATGGGGTTTAGGCTTCATGTGGTCCTCCTGCCAAAGCAGTACCTCCCAGCTCTGGGGTTTAAAAAAACAACAACTATATGTATTGTTTTCAATTATATTTAATTGATTTCAGAGAAGAAGAGAGAGGGAGAGAGGGAGAAAAACATCAGTGATAAGAGAGAATCATTGATAGGCTGCCTCCTGTATGCCCCGCACTGGGGGTTGAGCCCGCAACCCAGGCATGTTCCCTTGACCAGAATCAAACCCAGAGCCAAACCAGCTAGGGCATGTGTGTGTGTGTGTGTGTGTGTGTGTGTGTGTGTGTGTGTGTTTTAAATAAAAGTTTATTGTAATATAGTCTCATCCATTTATTTATAGCATATCCTGGCTGCTCTTGTGTTATAACAGTGGAACTTTACGGTTTGGAAATGAGACTGTAGACTGTAGGACCGGAAAGCCTAAAACATTTCCTATCTGGTCCTTTACAGGAAACCTTTGCCAGCCCTTGGAATAGAGCATCTATGAAAAGAAATAGTAGGACGTGACATTGGGGAGTTATCATGATGCTAGAACACAGGCCATTTAAGTTTATGGCTAAGAGTTTAGACCACATTTGTATTTAGGTTGACCAGAAGAGCAATGTGTATCAAGTTGGTAGATCACCTTGGCAGCGACAGGTCAGGAAAATTACAACACTCAGAAGAACAGCTGATAAATGTGGGAGATGACCAGGACTTGGACTCTGGTGGCAGGAGCCAGGGAGAAGAGAGGGGGTGATGGTGGTAGAGAGAATGATAGAAAAGAAGATATATAGTGAGAAACAAATTCTCAAAGTGACTCACTGAGAATGGAAGAATTGGGTGGAAATAGGATAATGCTGATAATTATATCAAATGTTCACTAGTAGGTTACTGGAGGAATAATGTTGCTCATGCTACAATTTGAAAACAAAAACAAAATCAAAAAACACAGAATACCTTGGCTTTGAAGGGATGATTTTGAATTTTTTTTTAAAGTCCTGTTATTTGATGAGAAAAGAAATCTCAATAAAAATGTCTGACAGGTAATCAGAAATGTGGGGCTGGAGCTCAAAGGCAAAGTAAAGAGTGGTTTTGCTTTCAGAGGTAGTGGTGAACACTGTGGGAGTAGATGAGACCTCTTAGGCGGGTGGGTAATGATGCAACACAAGGCGGAATCAGGTCTTAGCCACATGAAGTGCTCACTCCTAATGGCATGAGAGGAAGGCAATACAGGAAAGGCAGCAAGAGTTTTATGGATGGAGAAAAGCATCACCTTGTGCAAAAAATAGTTTCAGGGTGAAGAATGCACTTAATTCAGTTTAATTTTGAGTATATAATGAATATGCAAAATAGGTTACAAGCAGCTCATAGTCCACTGAAGAAAACTGGATTCTAAGTAGAAGAAAAAAAAAGGATATAGGAAAAATCTTAAATGATTATAGGAAAAGAAAAATAATGACGTTGCAGTAGAAAATTAGAGATTTTTTCATAATGACTCTTTGGTGTCTTTAAGAGTGTTTTGTTGTCACCAGAAAGAGCACGAAGAGGTTATTTAGGCTTTAAAAGTGATGTACAATTTATTAATGTTACAAAAGAGAAAATATACTTTCTTATGTGGCTTTTAAGTTTATATGCTTTTAATAAGTCTCTCTCTCTCTCTCTCTCTCTCTCTCTCTCTCTCTCTCTCTCTCTCTCTCTCTCATTCTACCTGACCTCCCTCTGTATTGACAATCACTTTTAAATTTCTGAATAATGTGTGGTCTCATTTAAACAATTTCTTAAATTCCTTCAAATATTATAAACTGCAATTATAAATTAAGTGTATTTGATTACCTTTTTAAAGTATGCTACTTCAATTATATGATTAACAAAATGCCCTAGTATTCTAATAAATGTATAAATAAATAGCTTCTGAATTTGTTATAAGTTCCAATGTAATATATAAACTTAAGAAAATTTCTACTTTAAAATAACATCAAAATTAGTTATTTGATTATATACTACTCCAATTAGGCACACTATAAGGACACAAACAATTGAACTTTACTAGCATATAAAAAGCAATGTATATAAAACATTAAGATGTCTGGTTTCATTATCTTAAACATTTCTGTTATTAATTTAAAATATCTCTAGATTTAAAAGAATTGTCTTAATTAATTCTATATAATAAAGAGCTAATATGCTAATTAGACTGAACAGCAGAACAACAATTCGGACATCATTCCAGACGACTGTCTGGACAACCTTCCAGACGAAGGCAGGCCTGCGAGGTCTGGCCAAGGCAGCCGGAGATGCAAGGGCCAGACAAGGCTTTGAGGGGCTGCAATAGCCGGCTGAGGCAGCCGGGGCTGGAAGGCTGAGCCCCTTGCACGAATTTCATGCCTCGGGCCTCTAGTGTAATAGTAAAGTAATTCAAAGCAATTTGAAGAATACATAGCTAAAATATTTATAGGTTTTTGCTCAAGATTATATTAAACCACAATGAGGGCTAAAAATAATCTGTAAGGTAACTTTATAAATTGGAAGGACTCATTGATATGGGTCTCCTACCGAAACATGTTGTCTTAAGTCTCCCACACTTTCACAGGACTTGATTGGATTTTAAACATTTTTTCCTCCTAAAATATATAAATACTTCTTATATAGTTGTTAAAACATATCTTTCAAACTATACATCTAAAATAGTTCCTCACCTGTGAATCCAATCTCTATGATACTTTCTGTCTTATACGCTTCTGTCGAATTATGAAACTGATAGCTTGCAAAATAGTGAATTTAATATTAAATACATTTCTCCAGGAAAGTTTCTTTATCTCTTTTTTTATATTCTATATTCTCTTGGTTTCAATAAATCTTGGTTCATGTTCTCTATTCTCTTGCCTCCTTAGTTTGCATCCCTCTTTTTGAGTAGGCGCTTTGTATTTCATGTTTAAATGAGGAGCAGGATTTATATTGCCTGGCTAACCCTGACTGTGAGAAGCATGGATGATATGCTCCTAGTCATCTCTTAAGGATCTTGCAGAAAATCTGATTTTCAAAGATATGAATAGTTATTCAAATATAATAATATTATGATTTAAACTGCTTTGAGTGAGGCTGAATTCCTTTATGGTATTAGCAGGGACAAATCTTTCATCTCTTTCTTTTTGTGGTTGCCTGGTCTGAGAAAAATAAAGCATGAAATCCAGCAGCCAATAAAAACTTGACGGCTTATTAGGTGCCAAACACTGATCTAGGCACAGATGATATAGCAGTCTACAAAATGCACAAAATAAACAGCTGCCCATACCCCAGGGGCTGGTAGAGTTTACATTCTGGAGGAGGCAGGAAGATTATATCCTATCTAATAATAGACAAACATGGTAATTAACCATACCTCCGACATGCTTCCCATTGGCTAATCAGGGCAATATGCAAATTAACTGCCAACCAAGATGGCGGCCGGAAGCCAGGCAGCTGAAGCGAACATGAAGCTTGCTTGCTCCAGTGATGGAGGAAGCCAAGGTTCCCCACCTGCCGCTGCTGGCCTCTGAGCTGCACTCTAAGAAACAATGTTGCAATTATAGAAGCTAAACAAACCGCAGAAACCTGCTTTCAGCCAGCCGGGCCTCAGAGCTGGAATTGCAACAGTGTTTCAATTAGAGAAGCCAAACAAACCCAGATACCTGCTTTCAGCAGCCGAGGTCTCAGAGCTGGAGCTGAGCCTCAGAGCTAAAACCAGCTCTCAGTTCCAGTGACAGCCATAGAAGGTAAATAAATCCCAGAATAAAAAAAAAAAAAGAAAAAAAGGAGAGGTTGGGAGCTTCAGTCACCCGCCAACCTGAAAACGGCCCTCAGCCCCTCACCCAGACTGGCCAGGCACCCCAGTGGGGACCCCTACCCTGAAGGGTGTGTGACCAGCTGCAAACAGCCATCATCCCCTCATCCAGGCTGGCCAGGCACCCAAGCGGGACCCCCACCGTGATCCGGGACATACTTCAGGGCAAACCAGCCGACCCCCACCCAAGCACCAGGCCTCTATCCTATATAGTAAAAGAGTAATATGCAAACGGACCCTAACAGCAGAAAGACTGGGAATGACTGGTCACTATGACACACACTGACCACCAGGGGGCAGATGCTCAATGCAGGTGCTGCCCTCTGGTGGTCAGGGCACTCTCACATGGGAGGAGCTCTGCTCAGCCACAAGCCAGGCTGATGGCTGCCAGTAGAGCAGTGGTGGTGGGAGCCTCTCCTGCCTCCTCAGCAGCACTGAGGATGTCCGACTGCAGTTTAGGCCTGCTCCCCGCTGGCAAGTGGAAATCCCCCGAGGGCTGCCGGGCTGCCAGAGGGATGTCTAATTGCCATCTTAGACCCCATCTCCCGGGAAGCGGGCCTAAGCTAGCAGGTGGTCATCCCCTGAGGGGACCTAGACTGCAAGAGGGCACAGGCCGGGCTGAGGGACCTCCTCTCCCCCCCGAGTGCACAAATTTTTGTGCACCGGGCCTCTAGTCCTATCTAATAATAGACAAACATGGTAATTAACCGTAGCTCAGACACGCTTCCCATTGGCTAATCAGGGCGTTATGCAAATTAACTGCCAACCAAGATGGCTGCTGGCAGCCAGGCAGCTGAACAAGAGACTTGCTTGCTCCAGTGATGGAGGAAGCCAAGGTTCCCGCCTGCCACTGCCAGCCTCTGAGCTGCTACTCTAAGAAACAATGTTGCAATTATAGAACATAAACAAACCCCAGAAACCTGCTTTCGGCCAGCTGGATCACAACAGTGTTTCAATTACAGAACCCAAACAAACCCAGATCGCTGCTTTCAGCAGCCGAGGTCTCAGAGCTGCAGCCGGGCCTCAGAGCTAAATCCAGCTCTCAGTTCCAGTGACAGCCATAGAAGGTAAATAAATCCCAGAATAAAAAAGAAAAAAAAGAAAAAAAAGGAGAAGTTGGGAGCATTAGTCGCCTGCCAGCCGGAAAACGACCCTCAGCCCCTCACACAGACTGGCCAGGCAACCTAGTGGGGACCCCCACCCTGAAGGGTGTGTGACTAGCTGCAAACAGCCATCATCCCCTCATCCAGACTGGCCAGGCACCCCAGTGGGGACCCCACCCTGAAGGGTGTGTGACCAGCTGCAAACAGCCATCATCCAGGCTGGCCAGGCACCCCAGTGGGGACCCCCACCCTGAAGCAACAAGATAGCAGCTTATCTGCATACTGAAGGTGGGCGACAGCGGGCAAGGCTGTCCGTGGTCCAGGACCGGATCTGTGACCTGGCGGGCGGGGGGCAGCGCTTGAGGCTGTCTTTGGTCTGGGACCCAGATCCATGACCTGGCGGGCGGGGGCAGCGCTTGAGGCTGTCCGCAGTCTGGGACCCGGATCCATGACATGGCAGGCGGGGGGCAGTGCTTGAGGCTGTCGCCGTCTGGGACCCGGATCCATGACCTGGCAGGCGGGGGGCAGTGCTTGAAGCTGTCCATGGGACCAAGACATGGGTCTGTGACCCTGCCGGGCCGGGGGCAGTGTTTGAGGCTGTCCGCGGTCCCAGGACCTGGATCCGTGACCCTTCCCGAAGGGGCGGCAGCTCGCACGGGCGGATTGGCCGGGGTTGGGCAGGGCAGGACGCCTGGCTTCCACCCAGCCCCAGTCACTCTGGGCAGGTGAGCAGCGCAGAGAGCCTCTGGACAGGGGTGACAGGCCGGCGTAGGGCGGCCTGTACTCCCCACATGGCTGTGGTGACAGCTGTGAGCGCGCCAAGCAGAGCCTGCAGGCTGAGCTGAAGTAGCGCCTGCAGGCCATCAGCGCCCAGGAGTGGCTGCACAAGATCTGCCTCCTGGCCCAGAAGGTGCAGGATCACAGGGACAGCCATCGTGGTGGGCCAGCCACTGTGGCAGGCACACAGGGGTTTGCGGATCTGCAAAGCCAGAGGCCTCAGGTGTGCACATCCCCCCCCCCCCCCCCCCGCCTGGCATGCGAACATCCCCCAGCACACTGTCACCCTCCCGCGCCTGCAACAGTTGCAAACCAAGGCATGCACAAGTTCCCCCCGCATCTCCACCACACTTCCATCAACCCAGCATGCCTAACACCCCCTCAGGATGTGCACACATCCCCTCTGATGCGCTCACGTCCTTTGGAGAGTTTCTGGGTGTTCTGGGTGCTGAGGGTGGGCGCCTGTGAGATGACAGAGGGCGGAGTGGTGATGCCCTTTTCCCACGGAGGGTCTGAGATCACCTCTAGGGGGTTAATGCAGGTGCTGAGGCAGGAGCAGATGCAGACAGACCCACCTGGTGGGCGCGGGCGGCCCTTGCTGAGGTGCCTTCGGTCAGCATTCAAGATCAAGAACCCAGAGGTGGAGAGGAATTCCATCATCTCAGTGAAACAGTGGGATAGTCAGGGCGACTATAGAGGAGGAATGTGCACTTGGGTGCCAGCACCCATGAGCAAAGGCTGCCCTGACTGAGCTTCGCTTCCTTGGGGCCTAGCGCTCTCCTGCCAGGCAGCGGGTGACAGGACGTGATTTTCTGAATTAATGAGAGAAAATGTTGATTCTCCTGCTGCCCACGAAGGTGGAAAGTGAACTGGGGAGACATGTGGGGAGTGAGCGAGGTTCCCTGTCTGGGAGTTCCAAATCTGCTGTTGGTTTCTTTCACCGCTGACTAGAGATATACAGGGTGTCCCCCCAAAATGTATACACACTTTGAATACCTACTAATTCCAATGGTTTAAAGCATAAGAAAGAAACAATAATGGAGCTGTTATCTGTTAAAAGTGTGGGCACAAATAGGCAGTTGGACATTCCCTGAGGGGTCTCAGATTGGAGAGGGTGAAGGCCAGACTGAGGGGCCCTTTTCCTCCCTACCCCAGTGCACCAGGCTACTATTATATATATAAAAGGGAATAAATGAAGAGGGTGGGGACTGTTGGGAGTGGTAGGTCACACTATAATTAGGGAATTGGAGAAAGCCTCCAAGAGAAGAGATTGATATTTGGAGAAAGCAGGAGGTGGTGAGGGAGATAATCAGAGGAAAATGCTTTGTAGGCAGAGGCATCAGCACAGGCCAAGTTCAGAGGTGTGCTGGGCCAGTGTCACTGAGGAACAAAAGCAAGGAGGTGGATATGGCTGCCGCTGAAGTTACAAAAGGCAAAGTAAGTCTGTCAGGGAAGGAGGAGAGAGCAGCCCTTGAAGGACGTATAAACTATTTTAAGGGTTTTGGGTTTTATTCTGAGTCAGGTGGTAAGCCATTGGAGAGGTTTGGAAAAAGGTTTGAAACATTATCTGATTTATATTTTAATAGGATCAAGGCTGTAAAGTAAGTGGGAAAGCTAGTACTTGAAACTGGGCAATCTGTTCCCAAACTTTGCCAGTGCAAGCAGCATGATGCAGTGAAGCAATGAAATGTAATTGGAGGTCTGGGAAATCTGGGTCTTAGTCTTGTCTTGTACTAGTACCAGGCCATATAGTTTAGAATTAATATATTCACTGTTCTGAGTGAAATGAATGGGTAATATCTGAAGGTGCTTCTTGCTTTAAATTCCTCATTCTTCATCCTCAAAATGTTGGACCGCATATAAAGAGAGCTGGAAATCATATAAATATTTCTTATTTTATAACATTATAAAATAATCATGAATAAAAATTTGTTCACCAATTTTTTGAAAAGGAGAGTCCCTTTAAAAAATGATTTTTAGAGGGAGGGAAGGAGGGAGAGAGGGGGGAAGATTGAAATAGAGATAGAGTTGAGAGAGAGAGAGAGAGAGAGAGAGAGAGAGAGAGAGAGAGAAGAGAAACATCTTCTATTGGTTACCTCCTGCATGCGTCCCAACTGGGGATCGAGCCCGCAACCTGGGTATGTGCTTTGACTGGGAATAGAATCTGCTTACCTTTTGATGTACTGAAGGACACTCCAACCAATTGAGTCACATTGGCCAAGGCTGTTCACCAAATTTTTACCAAAATTTATTCTATAAATAAAAATATTAAAAGCAAGCAAGCAAAACAAACAAACAAACAAAAAAACCTAACTTCATATTTGCTAGTGTTAAAGGTTTAAAGTTCAATAGGGGTGGTCAAAAGTAGGTTTACAATTGTTCATATAGAAAAAGACATGCAGGTTGTGATTATTACAATAAATAGCTTTATTAGCTCAAAAGAATATCACAATAAACCTACTCTTGCCCACCCCTGTACAATTCAAGTGAAATAATGAAACAAAATATATTCTTGCATCATCATTCCATTGTGATTGATAGCATAGAGAAAACAGAAGGAACGTGAGTTAAGTGTTCATTTTCTTTTTAAGTGTCACATTATTCTTTAATATTTGATCTTGAGATTGATTCTACACTTCAGCTAGGCCTTAAACTTCTAATTGTTCTAGAAGAGACAAAAATTAATGCTTCCTTTAAGGATCTCTGCTTTAAAGAAATTTGGCAGCAAAATGTCAGGTTTTGCATGGGTTTGCTTCAGGTAGTACAAGACTACTACAGTGACCCATAACAATAACACTCTTGAGCAATCTCTTAGGTCTGATGATCGCCTTTTGACCTACCTAATTTCACAAAACATTTGTGCTCACAATAAACAGGGTGGGGAAGGATACTACATTAAATGTTATATAATTTTAAGTTTTATTGATATAACCATTTATACCCTATGGTTGTAGCCGATGATGTCAAGTGTGGCCCAAAATGTCCCTTTCTGCCCTGACAGGTTTGGCTCAGTGGATAGAGCATTGGCCTGCAGACTGAAGGGTCCTGAGTTTGATTCCTGTCAAGGGCACATACCTTGGTTGCTTGCTCAATCCCCGGCCCCTGTCAGGAGGTGCAAGCAAGAGGCAACCAATCAATGTGTCTCACTCACATCAATACTTCTCTCTCTCTGTCTCTCCCCCTCCTTTCCACTCTCTCTAATATATATATTAGGTGAAGATTAACAACAACAAAAAGTCCCTTTCTGATCAATGATACTTTGTTTTCTCTGGAGACAGAGACTTTTATATGTAAATCCAGCTTCTAAAACTTGCCCAAAGTCTGTTCAAACAGACTAACATGTCATAATCACCTGGGGATTTTGTGAAAATTACAAGCCCATGAACAGCCAAACAAGACAATGGCATCACAATTTCTGATATTAAAGCCTAGAGAGACATATATTTTAATGATGTCATTTTTTTCTAAATTTTCAGACCTATCTACTTAAGAGATGTGTAGGGGTAGTTAATACTCATTGCCCTTAGGAATTAATGTGCTAACTCTGGGTCTTAGTTAATGCTCCAGTATGTTTAATGTGTGCAATGGGAAGAAGTTATATACCACAGCCAACTTTTCTGATCTATTGCATACTTTTTCAAAGTAATTAAAGCCCCTCAGGTCACTAAACAATCAGCTTCAAGGTTATTAGGAAGACACTGAACTGTGAGTTTAGTTGCCACTAAGCTTTCCTACACTTTCAAAGGACAGATGAATTCCAGTGGCTTCACAGAATTCATTAACATTTCAAAACTTTATCTCAGGTACTGCTTTATACACTGAAAGGACCCAGCACAATCTCTATAATATTTCATGTCATAGAAGTATATTAATGGATGCACTATGTAGTTCCAAGCATTAAACGTTTTATAGTTAGGTTTCACTGTTCATTACTTTTGTACTAGCAGTCATTTTTTTCATATCTAGTTTGATTTTCCTTTCCTTAGAAGATGACAAATTTTCTACCTTTTCATACTTTCTTACTGGCAGTTTTTTTGTCTCATTTTATTAATGTTTAAAATCTTCAATTTGCTGATGCGATGAACCCATATAAGAAAGCTTGATTCATTTGCATCAAAAAGAGGAAATGAATACACAACAATAATTTTGACCATTTTTACTTCATATTTTTATTGTAAATTGAAAATATTAGAAGAGATAGATTTAGCTACTAAAGTTTTGTGTGTATGTCTTTTTTAAGCGCAATTTAAAAGAAATGAACTACATTTTCAAGGCCTCTCTCAACTACACTTTTTTTAAAGATGGGTCAAGATCCTAGTTTCTATACATTTGTGTTGACTTTATTCTTTTCAAAATTCTAATCTAAAGATTACATATACATAATTACATAGTTATATGCATTATATAAAAGAAATAATATAATGATATACTTTTATGAAATCTGAATAAAATATGAACATATATAAAGGACATATTTTTATACATTTTGAGTTTTTAAAGAGATCTTATTCATTGGAAATGAAGCCAAATCAGTCAATGTATGTACAACATTTGGCCCACATACTAGATGCTCAGTAAATATTGTGTGAATAAGGAAGCGGAGAAGTTGGTGGGTGGCTAAATGAATGGATGCTATACAGATTATTTCTTCTAGCCTCACTGCAGAATATGAAAAATGTTAAGTCAGTGATGTTTGAGTATTTTTAAAGCACAGAAAACTTTTTAAACTCTTAATATGTCATCTGACTTTATGTACTAGCAGTCAAGGCAAAGTAATATAATTAAATGCACTCTATGAAATTGTGTGTTCAATGTACATTTTCTACTTTGCTAGAAAGGAAATTGTGATGCTAATATTGTCCAAGTAAATTTGTGTGGTTGAAGCAACAGAATAGTATTTGCATGTCACTGGCTAATCTGTGTACTTCAATAGCCTTTAAAAATCTGCTCCCTTACAAAATATTAGAATTCTTCATGGCTCAAAAATTCTATCTGTCTTGACACGTCTCCTTTGGCCAAACATATCTAGATGCTTCTTCTTATTTTATATTTATATATAAGAAATACTGTGGATCTCATATATAAATCTCTATCATGAACAGGAGAATAGTAAAATGTACATTATAAAAGAATAAATATCAGGAACTATATGTTTAAATCTCACATCTTAACACAATTTTTACCTTTTAACTGGACATATTAAAAATAATATTAAATAATTCACATTGCACAACTCCAGTGACATTTAAAACATGAATGATTATCATTTCTACATTTACTATTTATATTTAAACATTTGTGTAAATGAAGAAAATTAAGTATAAGCTCTTGATATGTCTAAGATCAAATATGTAATTTAATGGCAAAATGATGGTTATGAAAACTTGTTTATATTTAGCAAAGTCATAACACTGAAAACTCTAAACTATGAATTAAAATTCCACCTTTTTAAACAAGCATGTGGAGTGCTATAAAAGTCAAGAGTTGACAGTGACAGCATAATTCTTCCTACTGCTGTAGGAATAAGGTTGCATAATTGGTAATCAAGGCAGTTTATGTTTTTCTGAAATGAAATCCTGCACACTGAATTAGACCTACAAAGACTTAACATTTTTCTAAACCCATAAAAAATTATTTTTAGTCCATCTAAATTATTTTATGTTAAGGTTTTAATAGTCCTTAGATATCAATAAACTGTGTAGTTTCTTTGGAGTGAAACTGTAATTTCTGCCTAAATGTTATCTAAATTTCAAATAGCAATGAATGTCAGAAGAAAAACATTTTTGCCCTGCATATGGTGAATATGCCCTTGAATTTACATAAAATACTTCAATAAATTGTGAGTGATGTAAAAAACAAACAAAACAGAACTGTTATGTAAGCAAGGGCTTAAGTATACTATAAAAATAGATTCTGAGCACCATTAAAGTTGTAAACTGAAGCCCTCACTTATAAGTGAAGGTTATTGGAATATCGGCTTGACAAAAATGAATGAGTTGCAACACCAAAAAAGTTTAGCTTATGCCAATAAAATTAAATACAAGCTCCCAGTATTACTAGGCAACTTAATTTTGTCCCATGTCCAAACAGTAGTACTTACAAATTCATTTTCTCCATTCCATAGCTGAAATCTATATTCTAGTTTTAAAAACTACATATTTCTCTTTGACCTCATACTATTCTTCCTCACCTCCATGTCTCTGCCATTAACATCAGCTGGGATCTTGTTCAACACCCCTTCCCCCAAGCCTCACCCTCCAAAACACACATTTTATCTTACATAAAGGTCACTGTCATTCAAGACCCAGTCCAAAGATCATCACCTCCTTGGAACCCCTTCTGAAGCCTTCATCCAGGAATAGCTTTCCTGGTTTGGTTTGATTTGTTTGTTTTTTTACTTGTGAATTACTTTGCACATTGGTTGTGGAATTATTTTAATCCAACTAGTTTTATATACAGTCCTTAGGTTAGCCCCCTCCACAAGATTATATTTTTCCCTCTGAAACAAATTATTCTCAGAATTATAATGTTATTGCATAAAGTTCATCATTCTTCTGAAATTAATAGAGAACTAAATTCTATATGGAGTAAAAGTTGATATAATAGAAAAATCAGCATTTCCCTAAGACTTCACTCTGTAGAAATTTTCTTATATTTAAAGTGAGCAAAATAATGATAGGATTTATTATGAGGCTAAAATAAGAAAAAAGAAAAGCAATACCCAGCACGAGGTACTTGGTAAAGATTAGTTCTTCGCTCTATTGTTATTATATCCTAAGTGCGAGAAGAATGAAGTAAGATGTGAACTTATAGTTTAGCCACCCAAGTAATCAATCCCCTTATTGGGAGCAAAGTTAATACCATAGAGTTTACTAAGGCGTAAGAAAAATGTTAGAAAATGCATCTTATTTTTCCATCATCATTACTGTTCTGTTTACGAGAGGAAAGATAGAAAAGAGTAGGAAGAAGAAAGTGTCAGACTTTACCTGACATACCTGTTTATCCAGAGATGAGCTGCAGGGAACTAAGGTGACAGCAGTGTGACAGTGATAGAAGACCATGGTGCCTCACTTCAAGCAGGCCGGAAGTTGAAAAGGAGACGCTCCACAGTGCTGTCCAGAGCAAGGACTTCAGGTGCCGGTTTAAATGCTGCTCTGTAACCTCCAGCAGCAGCACAGCCTCGAAGAGCACTGAATATGCCTTAGGAGCAGTCCTCATGACAAGGAGGACATCAGAAAAGTTACTTTGAATTAAGGAGAGATTAAAAGAGTTTAACTTAACAAAAGGACCTTTGCTTCTTTTTATGTTGCCTCAAATGACTTTTTCAAATATTTGACTAATGTATAAACACGTGATATCAGCGTGTTAGCCAAATGGCTATGTCAATATGCTATTGTTGAACTAAAAGAGGCAGAATTCACTGAACGCTGTTGTCCCTTAATGATTGATCTGATATTATATTGCCAATTCTGGACACAAAACCCAGTTGAAATTTCTCCATTACACAAGTTTCATCAATAGCAATCTTTCAGAATTACAGGCATAAAAGCTCATAATGTGTTTTGAGCGAGTGGTTGGAGGGATGAATGGGTAAATTAGAGGACACTATTCTGGCCTCCTTCCCCAAGGTAAAGGGCATAACTGAAGCTATCTAAGCCTGATAAATTGTTTTCACATAATAAAATTTTCCAAAATTTAAGATATTTTCTGTCAAAAATATTTTTTCCTATAGATGTGGTATCTTTTGCCCATCATATTTTATTGGCAGTATCCTCAAATGATGTTAGACTTTTCTTTATTGAATACCTCTCACATTAGAGACAGGGATACAGGCATCCTGAATATATTCTATGGATTAATCTTAGTGTTTCAGCATGAGAGAGGGGCTCATCTCCCTTGGTTGCTTGTGGAAGTAGAGCTCTTGGGGTACTGCTGGAATAAGCATTTCCAGGCCCCCACAGGAGGATGCAGTGTGGTAGAAAGCTTTATTTCCATGGAATTACGCTCCTCGGCTTCCAAAATCCCATGTCCTTTAGCCCAGCCGTAGACGTGTAGTCGGGTTTCAGTAGAGCTAAAATCAGAGTCAGTATTCTAAGTTTCTTTGCCGTGTTGGAGCCAGGTCCAAGCCAGCATCAGGCTAACGGTAGTACATTAGTCCATTGTCCATTGTGCATGGGGTCTGCCTGGCTGTGGGCCATAGGGGCTAAGGCAAGGAAGCAGGAGCAAAAGATTCCCACAAGCCAGAGTCAAGCACAAGAGCAATAAAAGAGCAAATTTCTTTGTTTAGGGAATTATGTTTTCCAAAATTTTTATGGGCTTTCAGTGGTCACACCCATTCTGGCCAACCATATTTGTCCTCAGGTTTGCTTGACAGGCAGCTACCTTCCCTGTGTCATCCAACTTTACTGGGCATGCATCTATCTTTCCTTTGTTGAATCCCTTCCTCCAGTGTTTTGCAGGGAATAGGTTGGTATTCCCTGGGGAGTGCGAAATTGCAGCTTCCTGGTGAAGCTGCCCAAATAACATGCCTATAATGTCTGGCTTTCCTTTTGCTCCTTTCCTATGTTTAATAACTAGCTAATCACAAACAGTATCATTAGCATTGTTTCCTATTGAAATGATGAAGCAGTTGGATGGATAAAATCAGGAAGTTTCAAAACAATGATAATGCAGTCAAATTACTGTTAGACTGAGGAATCTGTTATGTACTTGAGCCATCTCCAAACAGGGCACTTCTATTCACACCAGGTGTCACCTGGGTGTCTGCTGCTTAGGGTCCAAGAATTCAGAACTTATGCTAAATGCATGTACTGCCCGGGGTGTTCCTGATGCCACTGGTGATGGACAGGTGGTGTCCTGCCCCAGGCGCAGCACCCGCCTTGCCCTTAGATGGCCACCGTCTCACAGGAGAAATGGAGTCTAACTGCCTCAGGTGCCCCATCTGTCCAAAGCGAATTGGCCAGCACATAACTCTGAGCTTTTTTCCCCTACCTCCTTTTTATCACAGATATTAAAAGTGAGACTGTCCTTTCATATATTCTGTTTGCATTGAACTGTTAACCAAACAATGATATTTTTGTAGCAAAGTAAAAGTTTGTGTTTATAATTTTTAAAAAAATCTGACTTATTCTTCTGAAGGTTTGAAGATGTCTCTTGTGTAAGGTTTTCAATTTATTTCTTTTCTTAAATCTCCCTAGGAGTTGTGTTTCTGTGCTTAATTTTTAAGTTTGTTCCCAGATTGTGTGAATAACAGGCTTATTAATGCAAGAAGTACTTTTGCTCTCTTGATACATTAGATTGATATATTGTTCCTTGACTGACTCTTTCTCAGTGATCTAAATTCTTTCTTATAATTTTATTTCAATATAGATATAGTATTTGTTTTATTAAGTGTGAAACAACATTCATCTTTTTCCCAAAAGGCTACAATATAACAAGAAACCTTTCAGAAAATTGAGTAAATTATTTTAAAATGATAAATTCATTATTATGCAGATATAGATATAGATATAGATATAGGTAATCAGTTGTAAGTGGTCACTTATTACCCTGCTGTTTTTTGAACAAAACTGTGACAAATTTTGTACAAAGAAAAGAAGCTCCATAGCTAGATAATTAACTATTAGTCATTTTCTTTGAATGAGAGCATAATGAAACTTTTTGGCTTCTATTATCATGCTGACATAAAAAACTTATGGAAGAAAAATGTTAGTTGAAACAAAGAAAATAGAGCTAACTATTCTTCTTGCACTTTATTTTTTAAGAGACTGGATTCATACAATTTCAACAAAACTGGCTACTTACTACATCTGTTGCTCTTCAAAGTACTTATCTAGAATGCATTGGGACTTGGGGCAAAACCCAACATTGCTAGACTTTTCCATAGAGAGCTTAAGGGATTCTTGTTACCTAATTTGCCTTCCTCTAATTCCAATATCCATACCTATTGGTTCCTGTAGAGGTTCTTTATTTTAATAACTTAAAAACATGAGAATTGTATCTGTTTCTATAACAAGAAATATACATATATTTAATTTCTTTTAAATAAAAACATACAACTAATATAATATGGGTTATCATATCGATTTACAATTTCTCCTTGTTAAGAAATAGTAGTCACCCTTAGTCTTTGTTGCTAAGTCATCTACTTTCTTCTGGGTGCTCACAAGTCAGTGTTGGGATGTCTGCCTCCTATTTCAGGGCTCTTAATTTCTGTTATTTGTGTATATGTACAGATAACCCACATTCATCATAAAATATTTCAGATGACTTAAAAATATTCCTGTCCAGCTGGTGTGGCTAGTGGTTGCACATTGGCCCATTAACCAGGAAGTCATGGTTCAATTCTTGGTCAGGGCACATGCCTAGGTTGTGGGCTCAATCCCTAGGAGGGGGCATGCAGGAGGCAGCCGATCAGTGTTTCTCTCTCATCAATGTTTCTCTCTCTCTATTCCTCTGCCTTCCTCTCTCTACGATTAATAAAAAAATACTTTTAAAAATAAGTGAGATTTTTGGAGTAAAGAGTCAATAAAGTAATAAAAATATGTGAAGCTAAAAGTAATGTTTGACGCCACTTCTAGCAGTAAGGATAACAAATCCAGATCACCTATGTGGTTTCCAGTATATATTAAAGTGCCTAGGGACACAATTATTCTTGGCTCTGAGAAAAATGTGTTTCCTTTTGTCTTCATAAAGAACATACTATGTAAGGCAGTGACTCAAAGTTAGTGACTTAAAAGTTTAAAATCTGACAAAACTGCCCCATAGTTCATAAAAATGGCAATATCATTGTGGTATTCTATCAATAAATTTCATGTTAAAGTTTATCAGTGTTGCTTATAGACTGATACTGAAGTTTGGTTTTATAGAAACAATCTGTGAATCTGTGGCATGTGACTGCTTGTAAGTGTGTTTGCTTGTGTGTGTGTCTCTCTGTGTGTGTGTGTGTCTCTGTCTGTGTGTGTGTCTCTGTGTCTGTGTCTCTGTGTGTGTATGTGTGTCTCTGTGTGTGTGTGTTTGTGTGTGTGTGTCTCTGTGTGTGTGTCTCTCTGTGTGTGTTTGTGTGTGTGTGTCTCTCTGTGTGTGTGTCTGTGTGTGTGTGTGTGGTGTCGGCAGGAGGTATTTGTCTCTGCAGAGGTAAGATGGGAAGAGGGATGGATCTTCAAGGAAAAAGGACATTATGATTCCAGTAACAATGGTTTCTATGCTGTAATTAGAAAAATAGTAACTATGATATCTAGAGGAGAGAAAAAAATGTCAGTTTTAATTTATATGTATGTTCATATTTAATCTTTACTTACAGATAAAAATATCAACTGATTTATTTTTCTTTTTTGTATTTTATGACTTTGTATAACTACACTGATTTCACTCTTATATTCCTTTAACATTTTAGTAACAATCATCTATGCATGCATTTTTATATTATTTATTCTCTCCCTCTCTCTCACACAAGCATACTAATTTACATAAGTGAGATCAAATAATACTGTCTTTATCCTGGAGGGTTTTTTTGATCCTTTTTTTCCTCCCTTCATCAATATCCTGCCTTTCAATCTTGCTTTCCCACTTAATATATTAAAAGTCTGGTGTGATTAATTCCATATTTTTCTCTATGTTCATATAATGACATATATACACACACACACACACACACACACACACTTATTCTCATATATATGCAAATAAACACATAATATACATATAGACATATACATATTTATACAACAGTTTGGTCATTCTATATTTTACCAAAAACAAGATCTTAATATAACACATTTTTTGATATCTTGCTTTTCTCACTCAGAATTAGCTTATGGAAATCTCTTTAAGACTCTGAGTCATCAGTCATTGCTCTAATTTAGTCTTTGAAATGATTGTATAATACAGTTATGGAAGGAATTTATCACAATCTGCTTACTCATTCCTCTATTGATGGGTATTGATTTTGTTTACAATTCTTGGTTACTTCAAAATATGTTGCAATAAATATAATTTATTTTAAATATTGGAATAATTTCCCAAAATTGAATTGCACAGTCAGAGATATGCTTAATTTTAATAGATGTTGATGGATACAGTCCTTAAAAGGGGCTATAACACTTCACATTTTCACTAAACTATATAATGGTACCTTTTATTCCTCCAGCAAAAATATTTCAGATCTTGGTAAATGTACCTATCTAATGGGTGTAAAGATATATTTTTATTCTATTTTTTCCTACCCCTGAACTGGAGCAAATTTTTATATGTTTTTGGCCATTTCATTTATTCTTTGTGACTTGTTTGTGACTATGCTCTGCCCGCTGAGTTATCTTTTTCTTCCATTTTGAGAGTATTTTGTTTATAGTGTCAAAAGTTCAGAAAGAACAGAAATAAAACCAATGAGTCACTGAAGTAGTAATTAGTAAAAGCTTATTGAACACATACCAAAAAGACAGTTTGTAAAGCAGGGGCACTGAAACTAAAAATGGAATGAGGCTCAGGGGCATATTGTTACAAAGCAGCTCATATAGTGAGAAAGCAGTAAGGGTTTATTCTTCACAGTGATTGGTTACAGTAGAATCTTCAGTGGTTACCTTGGGAAACAGTTCAAGTTTTACTTAGGATTTCCAGAGGCATAAGCAAGAAATGACCCAGGCCGAGTTAGTTTTGCAAAATAAGCTAAATCAAGCTTTGTCTGTGTGACTGAACTGGTTTTGTCTGCTCATGAATTCTCAAGGCTGGTGTTTTTTTTTTGTTGTTGTTTTTTTTTTATTTTAACAATAGAAAGTTATACCTTGTATGCCATCTGGTTTACAAATATATTCCTCAGACTTGTTTTTCTATTTTTTTAAAGTTTGATGTAAAATTTTTCAAAAATGTTTCATAAATAATGTCTACATTTTGTTTTACAACTTTGGATTTCCAATGCAATTTTGGCAGAATTTTCCAAACCCCAGATATACAGGTAATGCATGCTTAAATTTTCTTGGGAGATATATTTTTTATTACATTTAACACTTTTATATATATCTATCATTTCAATTTTATGTGGGAAAAAGAAGGATTCCATTTTAATTTTCTTTCAGATGTTGAGCCAAATAAATAAACAAATATCAATCAATAAATAAAATTACCCATTAAATTTAACCACTAGTATCTTTGTCAAATATTATCTTATTCTAGATAACTTTTTTAAAAATATATATTTTATTGATTTTTTACAGAGAGGAAGGGAGAGGGATAGAGAGTTAGAAACATCGATGAGAGAGAAACATCGATCAGCTGCCTCCTGCACACCTCCTACTGGGGATGTGCCCGCAACCAAGATACATGCCCTTGACCAGAATCAAACCCAGACCCTTCAGCCCGCAGGCCGGCGCTCTATCCACTGAGCCAAACCAGTCAGGGCTTGATAACTTTTAAAATAAGGTTTTACTTCTGTATTTGATTATTTGTTTCTCCTTTATTAACATTATGCTGTTTTGAATAAAACATATTTATACTGTTTTGATAAACCAAAACATAAAACAAAAACTCTTCTTTTTCATAGGTCTCTTAGTTATATTTGGACATATATGTCTTCTAATTAATAAGTCACTACTGTGATTTTCTTGAAAATAATACATTTCTATATTAATTTCGAAAAATATCAACTGAATTTATTAAAATTTTATTAAATATGCTGTGCAAGCTACAACTCTGACTCTGTGGGTAACATTTTGATGACTATTACATAGTCAAGATGATAAGTTAAAATAGAAATTTTATTAGAAACAAATATGCCAACCACATCTGCACTTCTCCCCAACTGCATCAGTCAATTATGGGGCGGTATAGAGTGTGCCCAGCTTTGTATGTGTCTTTAGTATCCTTTTACTCCTAATTTTTGGTGAAGTTCATTTCTGTTTCTTTACAATTTACCTTTAGTAAATTACTTTTTAATTAGTTTATACATATCAGCTAAAATCCCCACAGCATTCCATTATTTCATCTTTCTCATTCTCAATTTTATCTTCTGTAAAACAGCATCAGGCCAGTGGTTAAGAATATAGGTTTTAAGTTCAAGGGGCCAGAGTTACAACTTCTGCCCCTTGATAACTGTTTTAGTTTGACCATGTTATTTAACATCACTAAACTCTGTAATCTGTAAAATTGGGAAAGTAAATGGACTTTATATTGGGTTTTCTTAGGATTAAACAGTCTTCATAGTATCTGGCATTGCCATAGCACTAAGTTAAATATTAATTATTTTCTAATTTCCAAACCCTAGATTCAAAATGTGACTTAAATCAAAAGCATGTAATCCTATGGTAACTAAGATAAACTTCTGGTGAGCTTTTTAATGCTTATAAACATTATTTGAATTTTTAGATTATTTAGAGATGTTACACTGAAAAGCATGTAAAACATGGATGTCAATTATTTGCTCTACTGACTCTTTTAAAGAGTATGCTTATTTTATTAGTGTGACAAGTACATGGATTTTATCCATTCTCTCTTTTATCAAGATGGGCTTTGTGAATTTTTATTGTTGCTCATAGGAGGGCTGAATGGCCCACCATCAGACATGGTAATGACAGGGCCTTCCACAAGATGGTGTCCATAAATTTCTTTGCTTTAGTAATTAACAACTTGTAATTTTACATACTTAGAGGAAAATAGAATGAAACTTATGTTTTACAATTTATCTAGTGTTTACAGTAGTGAGTATTTTTAGAAGAATCGCTTTGGTCCCACTCCCTATGTCTTAGGGACCAAAATATAAAGGACAATGGCATGGTCTTCTTCACAGGAGCTTACCTCTGTATTTGCATCCTATACGTGCTTTCTAAATATGTTTTCACTCACCAGATGCTGCCACATGTACTTTATGCTTAGTACAGTGTCTGATACTGCCTACATTTCAAAAAGCTGGGAACATGAAAATCTATACTAATAAAAGCCTAGGTGGCCCTCATGCATGATGTCATCACAAGATGGCTGCCACAAGATGGCCATGTGCACAGTGGAGTTGGGGCCTGGTGGCTGCTCTGCATGGTGAGACCTGGAGTTCTCGCGGCTCCACGTAGTGTGGAGGAGGCTGGTCCTGGTGTCTCTGCCACTTCGTGGCAGGGGAGGGCAGTTGTGGGCAATCAGGCCAGCAGGGGAGGGCAGTTGTGGGTGATCGGGCCAGCAGGGGAGGGCAGTTGGGGGTAATTGGGCCAGCAGGGGAGCAGTTAGGCATCAATCAGGGTAGCGGTTAGGGGGCGATCAGGCTGGCAGGCAGAAGCGGTTAGGGGCAATCAGGCAGGCAGGCAGGCAAGTGGTTAGTATTTTTTTACTCCTAATTTTTGGTGAAGTTCATTTCTGTTTCTTTACAATTTACCTTTAGTAAATTACTTTTTAATTAGTTTATACATATCAGCTAAAAACTCCAAAGCATTGCATTATTTCATCTTTCTCATTCTCAATTTTATCTTCTGTAAAAACGTATCAGGCCAGTGGTTAAGAATATAGGTTTTAAGTTCAAGGGGCCACGGTTACAACTTCTGCCTCTTGATAACTGTTTTAGTTTGACCATGTTATTTAACATCACTAAACTCTGTAATCTGTAAAATTTTATGGTGTCTCACAGTCCCGGATTGTGAGAAGGATGTCCCCAGAGGGGTCCCAGATTGGAGAGGGTGCAGGCTGGGCTGAGGGGCACGCCCCTCCCCCCCCCCCCCCCGCATGAACTTTGTGCACCGGGCCACTAGTGTTAATATAAGAGGATGGGGACTATGAACAGAGGTAGGAAGTAATGGGTCACAGAGGTAAGTTACTCCTCCTGTTCTTGGTGAAGAGAACAGCTATTCTCTCAGGCCCTTTTCTTTCCCACACAGAACTCTGAAGTTCCAGCAAAGCTGTGGACAGTTTTTGAATTCTGATAAATGTGTGCCAGCTCCTGAGTGAGTGCTGCGACCCAAACAGAAAATGTCCACCACTCTGTCCTCACCATCACATGGAACTTAGCTGGAGGCTTTAGAATTAATTCACACATTGTTAAAATACTGGCTTTTACCTTAAAATATGGTGTCCTCTCTGAGATTCAAAACTGCCGCATTGTTAAGAAAGAAGCCATTACTGAAACATAAAGTTTCTCTTTCAAGTTCACAAGTGCCTTTCTTGCTTCCTTTCCTTCTAGATATAGGTCCCCTGAGCTGCATTGTAAGGTGTAATCTTTCCTCGTAGCATCGTCTAAATACAGTAAGCCCCAGTGCAAACAGACGGTCGGTGTGATCATTTTTAACAGCCCTGGAGATGTCCATATGCTATTCGGTAATGTGGCATCTGCATGGCCCTTTAGCTGTGGAGTGTTCTTTAAACATAAGCAATTTTAAGCAACAAGGTGTCAAACCATTCATCCATGTGCGGTAAATCAGTGCTTTGGCAGCCCTGAGTACAATCAGTGAAAATCCTTAGAGTGCTGTTAACCACCCATCTTCCACAGGCACACAGCATGTTCTCTTAATAAAGTTGCATAATTTTGCCTCCAAGTAAAAAAAAATATTGAGGTAAAATAGTCATTCCATTAACATTGGGGTCACTAAGTCACTGCTGTACCGGCATTTCCCACCAATGATGCACGGGAGCATTCATCTGGCTCTGCACAGTGCTTCATATTCTACTCTCTGCCAAGTCTAATTTAGACACATTCTATATGAATAAGTAAATAGAATAAGAAAAGTTTAATTAAATTAATTCAAAGATACCTAGAGTAGTCCTCTATTCTTTTGTCTTGAATCTCTAACTAAAACCAAACACTGTTCTAATCTGTATGTCCTCTCTTTTTTTTAAATCCTCTTCCATCCTTGAATCTTTAACAGATCAAAAAGAGATATAACAGGTAATAATTACTAGATCCTGGTAGGCACATTACTGAAAAAAGTTGGTGCCCAAAATAATTTGTGAGACAATCTACCCAATAAGCAACATTATCAAAAGAAGATAGAAAATGGCTGAAACTGGTAAATATTTTATGGTTGTCCTGTTAAATGTTCACCTATTTATTCACATTAGTTTATGGATCTACCCAATCATAAGGAGAGGCACATTCACTCATTTATCATGTAGTATTTATTGACTACCTACTATGTGTCAGGCACAGTGTTATGTTCCAAAAGTGAACAAAGCAAAATGCTTGACCAGGGAACTTATATTCTAGTGGTAAAATACAGAAATTAAAGGAACACATAAATATACATTAGATAATGATCAGTGTGGAGGAGGAAAATAAAGAAGGGACAAGAGATAGATACTAAATGATGGGAGATTGTAATTTTCACTAGAATGAACATGAATGGCATGTGATAAAGTTATATTTGAGCAGATAGTGAGATGAAGATAACAAAGCAAGTGATGTAGATATAAGGTAAGGGTAAACAGAGAAAATGAGTCAACCAATCCAAAATCCTCGAGGCAGAAGCTATCCTAAGGTAAAGAAAAAGATTAATGTGGTGGGATATAAAGGAGGGAGAAAAAGAGTGGAGTTGTGGTCAGAGGTAAAGGTGGCCCACAGTAAGCCTAATAAGCCATTGAAAGAACTTTGGGTTTTACTCTGAATCAGGAAGCTACCTGAGGGTTTGGCATAGAAGAGTAATGTGATCTAACTCATATTTTACAACATTTTAAATTTCTAACTAGTCTGTTGAGAATAGGTAGTGTGTGCGTGCGTGTGTGTGTGTGTGTGTGTGTGTGTGTGTGTGTATGTATGCACACAGTAGCAAGGATAGAAGAAAAGAGACATAATGAAATAATACAAGTAAAAAAATATGCTGTTTTGGAACAGGGCAGTATAAATTGGCCCATTTAAAATACACCTCAAAGGTAGAGTCCACTTTATTTGTTAAAATAATGGGTAGGTGTGTGAAAGAAACAAAGAAATCAGCTATGATTCCAAGTTTCTGGCCCGAACAACAGGAAAGATTGATGTTAAGATTGAGAAGGGAAGACTACAGGAGAAGCAAGTTTTGTGCAGAAGATGGGAAACTCAAGTTTAGTCACGTTATGTTAAAATGAAGATAGAGCCCGGCCAGTGTGGCTCAGTGGCTGAGTGTTGACTTATGAACCAGGAGGTCATGCACGGTTTGATTCCCAATCAGGGCACATGTCCAGGTTGTGGGCTTGATCCCCAGTGTGGGTGCAGGAGGCAGCCTATCAATGATTCTCTTCCATCACTGATGTTTCTATCTCTCTCTCCCTCTCCCTTTCTCTCTGGAATCAATAAAAATGTACACTGAGTGGCCAGATTATGATGACCACCCCCATCAGTACTTTGTTGGGCCACCTTTTGCCTTCAATACTGCGGCGATTCTTCTTGGCATTGACTTCACGAGATGTTGAAAGGTGATGCGAGGAATCTGACACCATGCCTGATGAATAGCACTGTCTAGTTCTGTGAGATTTGACGGTTGTGGAACCAGCTGCCTGATGGCTCTTTTAACTTCATCCCACAAATGCTCAATTGGATTGAGATTTGGTGTATGCAAGTTAGCTATACACTGCATCATATGGGATATGGAAGCCAAAGGCCTTTTCGAACACCTTTGCTGTCTGGTTAAGTTGTTGTTCTTAAAAATTGTTATTAGTACATTTTGACACTACATTGTGGTGGTCATAATAATCCGGCTACTCAATAAATAAATATATATATTAGAGGCCTGGTGCACAAAAATTTGTGCACTGAGGGGGTCCTTCATCCCGGCCTATACCCTCTTACAGTGTGGGACCCTTGGAGAATGTCCACCCCAGTGGGGACCCTCATCCCATGGAGGTTTGGCCAACCTGGTGAGGGGCTGATGGCTGTTTTCAGGTTGGCCACATCCCCTTTAGGGTGGGGGGTCCCCACTGGGGTGCCTGGCCAGTCTGGGTGACGGTCTGAGGGCCGTTTTCAGGCTGGCCAAGCATCCTGGCGATGTAAGCTCCCAGCCTCTCCTTTTTTCTTTTCGTTTTTTAATTCTGGGATTTATTTACCTTCTATAATTGAAACTTTGTTGCCTTTAGCAGAGGCCTAGGGAAAGCTTGGCTTCCTCCATCTCCAGGGGAAACCCACTCCTGCTCGCTCCAGCTCCGTGGCCACGGCCTGCTGAAAGCAGATATTTGGGGTTTGTTTAGTTTCTATAATTGAAACTTTGTTGCTTTCAGTGGAGCACAGAGCCAGACTGCAGCAGACAGGGAAGCTTGGCTTCCTCCATCACTGGAGCAAGCAAGCCTCCTGTTCACTCCAGCTCCGTGACTGCCGGCCACCATCTTGGTTGGGTTAATTTGCGTATAGTTGCTCTGATTGGCTGGTGGGCATGGCTTAAGGCATAGCAAAAGTACTGTCAATTTGCATGTTTGTCTTTTATTAGTATAGGATATATATATATATATATATATATATATATATACATATATATATATATATATATATATATATATATATATATATATATATATATTCTATGTTCAAAGGCTGTTAAATCACGTTGTTTACCCATATCTTCAGAAAAAAATCACTTCTACTGTTGTGGTAAACAACCTGCTTCCCTATTTATAATGGTCAGGCCCTCTAGCAACTTGAGCATGAAATTATAGCTAATTTGCCTACAAATGTCAGGTGATCATAATAATCTGGCCACTCAGTGTATATATTTTAAAACACTGATAGAAACCTGAAGTGGGGATGTAAGTTTAAGACTAAAGTTTTTGGAAGCAGTCTGGGTTGTAGATTTAAAATAAATGCAAAGGATCAGCACATAGATGATATTTAAAATTATTTACTAGGTGAGTGAAATAGAGAAAAGAGGTCCAAATACTGAGCCCCAGGCTTGCCCACGTAAGGAGGTAGGAAATATGAGGAGGAAAGAGCAAAGGAGGCCAAAAAGAAGCAGCTGGCAAATAGGAATTAAGCCAACAAAGAGTGGTATCCTTGGAGCCAGTGATCAATCAGAGTTGAACCAGTGAAACAGAACCAATAGGAAGCATATATTATGATATTTATTGCAAAGAATTGGCTTATGTGGTTGTGGGGGCTAGCTTGGCAAATCCGAAATCTGCTGAGCTGGCTGTTCGTAAAGGCAGGCAGGAGCTGAAATGGAGTCCGCAGCTGAAATTATTTCTTCTCCCCCTATCCTTCCTGTCTCTCCTCCTCCTCCTCCTGGTTTTGCCCTTGTTTCTCTCCTTCTCCCTCTTACTTTTATTCTTCAGAAAATCCTCACTTTTGATATTAGAACCTTTCTACTTACAGAATCAGGCCCATTTAGAGGATCTAGGATAATCTTCCTCATTCAATGACAATTGTTTTTAGACTTTAATTACATCTTCACAAAACACCTTGATAAGTGTTTGATTAAATAACTTGTACTATGTCCTAGATACGTCCTATAAAACGTATCATCACACCGACTGAGGAAGAAAAAGCAGGGAGTGAGCAATATGGCAAATAGTGAAGGGAACTTGAGTAGATTGACTATTAGATTTAGCTGCTAGAAGGTTATTTGTGAATTTGGTTATAGCAGATATTTTTAGCATGTTTTGTTTGTTTCCTATGGCTGCTGTAACAAATTACCATGATCTTGGTGACTTAAAATCACACAAATGTATTCTTTTGGCATCTGGAAGCCAGAAGATAACCATTGGATTCACTAGGCTGAAATAAAGGTATCAATAGGCCACACTCCCTCTGGCATCTCTAAATTGCCTCTTCTAGCTCCTGGAGTTTTCCAGCATTCATTTGCTAGTAGTGTCACCAAGCCTCCATCTCTGCTTCCATAACCACATTACCTTCTCTCTGTGTGTACCAAGTTTCCCTCTTCCTGACTCTTAAAAGGAAACTAGAGGCCCAGTGCATGACATTCGTGCACGGGGGAGGGAGGGGTCCCTCAGCCCAGCCTATGTCCTCTCACAGTCCAGGACCCCTCAAGGGATGTTCAACTGCCCAACTGCAGGCTTAGGCCTGAGGAGTGGGCCTAAGCCTGAGTTGGATATCCCCCAAGGGGTCAGTGCTGCTGTGGAGACAGGAGAGGCTCCCACCACTGCCACTGCACTCACCAGCTGTGAGCCTGGCTTCTGGCTGAGCAGTGTTCCCCCTGTGGGAGCAGCTCCTGCATTGAGCGTATGCCCCCTGGTGGTCACTGTGTATCATAGCAACTAGTCATTCTGCTGTTTGATCGATTTGCATATTAGGGTTTTATTATATAAGATATGATTGGATTTACCCTCACCTTCCTCCAGTTTAATCTTCCCAGGTCATGACTTTTAATTTAATCACATCTTCAAAGTCCCCTTTTCCTTATAAGGTAACATCTATAGGTTCATCCTGATATCTTTAGGTGACTTTTGTTCAACCCACTACAGAGGTAATGTCTGTCGGAGTGGATCCACTATTTTACAATGTTTCTGTAAAAGGGAGAAAAATAATGAGACAATGGCTGAAGGAAGGGTAGAAATTATACCCTATGTCACACTGACAGAGCTTTTGTTCTTTACACACAAACATTCTTCAAAGAAACATAAGGGATTTCAATTTTATGTATTTTGCTCTCTAGTCATACAAGCCCATTCATTTCTTTTACATGTTTAGCCAAAGCACCTATGGTAGGTTAATATCACTGTTTACTGTGCTTTGAAGAAAGTTTGAATGCATCTGATAGAATGAGAGCTAACTGTCATGAACCTGAATAATATTTGAAAGTCTTTTTTTTTTCTTTTGCCTTGCAAGGTTAAGTCTTTGTTCTCAAAAATTGCTTGTTAGTACATTTTGAAAGCATTGCATGCATGTATTCAGTTTGGCCTACAAATCGTATTTCTTATCATATCTGAATGTGATTTCTCCTATATGTATTGCATTCAAAAACTTTGAATTACTTTTTTACTTTTACATTCTTAAGATAGGTAAATTGGAGATGCCAGTTATAAAATAAATTTCCATATATTTGTCTCCTTATTTGCTTTCCAAATCATTTAAGCTCATTTCTATCTTTTGGCCATAGAATATAAAATATATCTGGAGGGGAAAAATCTGATATAAAATTAATGTCTTACTTTTCTTTCATAACTCATAACAATGTCTAGGAAACTTTAATTTATTCTGAATGCCCATTTCTATTGTGCATGGACTATCTGGCATAGGGCACTCAAGAACAGTACCTTATACATAAATAGGTACTTAATAAATACTGAATGAATGATTGATATGGTGTAGCAACTTTAAAAAGAATATTTCTTTTTTTGAAAAACCTATGATCAAATATTTTGCCTGCCAAAATTTGTCTTGTTATACTCTAAAATAATACGGTATAGTGGTAAAGATTTTAGACTCTAAAATGAGACAGACCTGCTCATTTTAAGTATCCCTGATTTGTGCTTTATCAAATTTGTGGCCTAGGGCTAATTATTTTGTGTTTCTGGTGCTTAGTTTCCCAATTTGGTAGCCTCGGTTCTCTAACTTACTTGCTTCTTTAAAAACAGCTAGGATAATGCCAATGAAGAACACAATATCATTCAAGATACAAAGTAATGTCTAATATTTTTATCATCATTATCATGGACAGGAATCTTTTACTCTGATTTGATAGCACAAGTAGTATTTTAAAACCTTTTATAACATGAATATTATTCTCTTTCGCTTGTCCCATCTTCTGCATGTAATTTATTTGAAGGCCTCTTAAAATTCATTTATCAAATAAGATTGAGTGCAAATGACAAGTAAATTAATATAATATTATCAGATTATATTAACAATTTTTGCTTTTTTTTTCAAACTGTTTCATACCTGGATGACTCACATTTCTATTAAAGTCCTAGACTTTACGTTTGAAATTTGGATCCTTGTATTTAACTACCTTTTTGCTTTATTATTTAGATATTTCAAAGCAGCATGTTTGATAACACATTTATGATATTCCCATCCCATTTTTCTAAAATATACTCTTCTTTAAATGAATATATGTGTGTGTGTGTGTGTGTGTGTTTTATTAATTTCAGAGAGGAAGGTAGAGGGAGAGAGAGAGAGAGAGAGAGAGAGACAGAAACATCAAGGATGAGAGGAAATCACCAATTGGCTGCATTCCTCACACCCCACACTTGGGATCAAGCCTGCAACTTAGGCATGTGCCTTGACGGGGGGGTGGGGTTGAACCGTGACCTCTTGTGTCATAGGTCTACGCTCAACTACTGAGCCATGCCAGCTGGGCTGGTCTTCTTTAGTCTTCTCATTTTTAGCAAATAACCACTGTTGTTCATTTAGTTGGGCAAACCATGAATCTAGCAGTTGTTCAAATATATATATATATATATATATATATATATATATATATATGTATATATATATCTCCTATCTAATAAAAGAGAAACATGGTAATTAGCATACAACCGCTACTCTTCCCATTGGCTAATCAGCAAGATATGCAAATTAACTGCCAGCCAAGATGGCGGCCGGCAGCCAGGCAGCTTGAAACTAACATGAGGCTTGCTTGCTTCAGTGACAGAGGACTCCAACGTTCCCCACCTGCCTTGCCGGCCTCTGAGCCTGCAGTTTAAGAAACATTGTAACAAATATAGAAGCTAAACAAAACCCCAGAAACCTGCTTTCAACGAGCCCGGGATCTCAGAGCTGGAGTTATACATTGGTTCGATTATAGAACCGAAACAAACCATATACCTGCTTTCAGGAGCGGAGGCCCAAGAGCTGGAGCCTCAGAGCTAAAGCTGGCCCAGAATAAAAAAGAAAAAAAAAAGAAAAAAAGGAGTGGTTGGGAGCTTCAGGCGGCCTGAAAACAGCCCTCAGCCCCTCACCCAGACTGGCCAGGCACCCCAGTGGGGACCCCCACCCTGAAGGGTGTGTGACCAGCTGCAAACAGCTATCATCCCCTCACCCAGGCTGGCCAGGCACCCCAGTGGGGACCCCCACCCTGATCCAGGACACCCTTCAGGGCAAACCAGCTGGCTCCCACATGTGCACCAGGCCTCTATCCTATATAGTAAAAGGGTAATATGCCTCCCGGCACCGGGATCAGCGTGACAGGGGGCAGCGTCCAAACCCCCTGATCGCCCTGTGGCTCTGTATGTGACAGGGGGTGGGGCCACAACCTCCCTATCCGCCCTGCTCTGTTCCTGACAGGGGAAGGCGCCCCAACCCCCTGATCAGCCCTGCTCTGTGCCTGATGGGGGGAGCTCCCCAACCCCCTGATTGCCCTGCAGCTCTGTGTGTGACAGGGGGCAGTGCCCCAACTCCCCTATGGGCCCTACTCTGTGAGTGACAGGGGGGAGCTCCCCAACCTCCTCATGGGCCCTGCTCTGTGCATGACAGGGAGAGCTCCCCAATCCCCTAATGGGCCCTGCTCTGTGCATGACAGGGGGGAGCTCCCCAACCCCCTGATCGACCCTGGTCTGTCGTGACAGGGTACGGAGCCCCAATCCCCTGATTGGCCCTACTCTGTGCGTGACAGGGGGTGGCGCCGCTACCTCCCCATCGACCCTGCCTTGAGTGTGACAGGGGGCGGTGCCCCAACCCCCCAATCAGCCCTACCCTGAGCATGACTGAGGGTGGCATCGCAACCTCCCTATCCGCCCTGCTCTGTGCATGACGGGGGGGGGTGCGCCCCAACTCCCCAATCAGCCCTGCTCTGAGCCCGACCAGGGGCTGCACCTAGGGATTGGGCCTGCCCTCTGCCACCTGGGAGCAGGCCTAAGCCAGCAGGTCGTTATCTCCCGAGGGGTGCCAGACTGCGAGAGGGCACAGGTCAGGCTGAGGGATCCCTCCTTCCCCCCGAGTGCACAAATTTTTGTGCACCGGGCCTCTAGTATATATATATATTTGAAAAAAAAAATATATATATATATATATATTTCACTTACAACACTAGATTAGTTTCAGGTGTACAACATAGCGATTTGTTATTTGTATATATTGCACAATAAGTCTAGTTAACATTTATTTCCATACATAGATACAGAATTTTTTGTGTGTGATAAGAACTTTTAACTCTCAGCAACTTTCAATTGTGCAATACAGTATTATGAATTACATTCACCATGGCAGTTGTTCCTGATGTCTCCTACCTCACTGTCTTACAAGCACCATTGATATTCTCTCTAATCTACTCTCAGAATTTATTCCAGCCCTTCCCAGATCTCAGTTGAATCACGCATCTTGAGTAAGCCCCCTTACTGTTCTTTTCCCCATGTTTAGATCTTTCTATCTTCCTCGCATATACCTTTCTTAATCCCATGTACATTTATTTTGAAGCCACACAATGGTAATTTTGGTATTTGTTTTTAAAATTATTTGATTTATGTTCATTTATCTTTTGAAGAAATAGGGTGTCTATTTTAGCTCATAATTTGATCTCCAGAATTTTTGAAATGTCAATTGTAACCCACTTGGGAGCAGTAAAATCAGATTAATTAATGGATAATGTGAAGTAGTTTTGTTTGATAAAATAGGATAGAATAAAAGAAAGTTATGTGAAAGTGAATAAAATATATTAAGCTTAAATATATATGCTTCAGCTTTTTTTAGGTTGAACGTATTTTTCTATTCATGCAATATGCATTTGTATAGGTGTGTTAATGTAAAATATATTTTCTACTTTTGATTTTAGCCCAAAATTATAAAGCCATGAAGGTAGGAACATGCTTGACACCTAGTAGACATTGAATAAATATTGTAAAATCAATCAATTAATGCCTTTTCCCCTCACTGTTACTTAATTTGGTTAGTAGAATTTGCAAATAATATGGCATATTTCTATATACACTTTTGAAAAATAGCATTAATAATTCACAAGATTCTATAGCTAAGGTTTCTACCTAAATTTAATGCTGCTCAGTAAATGAATATAAATATGGTTAAGCAGCTAAATAGTTCAACTTTTTTTATTAATAATTTTTATAATGTTGCAGTAGATTTAAGTTTTATTCAATTTCCACCCTGATTTAATCATTATTAATGCATCTTTTATTACTAATCAAATAGAGTGTTTTTTTAAAACAATACCGGCAACTTGGCACACTCGTTTATTCCACAAATATTAATTGGGTGCCTACTTTATACCAGGCATTCTGCCAGGACTTGGGTATAATAAAATGAATATGACAACTTCAAGGAGCACTTACTTTAAAAAACTAATCAATTAATTTCACAAACATCTGTTGAGTACTTATTACATACCAGGAACTAAAATCAGGTATGAATAATATTGTGATGAAAAACTATATAAATAGTCTCTAGATCTCTGACCCTGAGACAAAGATTCAAGTTTATATAATTTATCTGAGAAGAGATCCCAGGAAAGAAACCCTGGTAGGAAGTGGGGAGTCAGCTAGGGAAAGAAAGGCCCCCCAATAAAGAATTTGTTTTCAAGCAAGTTACCACTACCAGTGACTGCAACGTAATCCTGCTGGGAATTCTGGGAACTAGCCTAGAAGTCACTTTAGTTATCCCACCTGATAACTGTCAAATGATTGCAGGCTGTTCCCCAGGGCTTTCGTTCTCCGGTACCTGTGGCCTGCCCTGCAGGTGGTTACAGCCCTGATGCAGGGTTGCAGATATTGCCAATATCTCCCTCGGAGTGCATTAGAAAGGTAAGACCTATGGGGAGGATACAGGTAGAGCAACAGTGTCAGAAGGCTAGCAGTGTGATGAATACCTTAGGCTTCCCTAGATGAATTCATTTTATTGTGTGCGTGTGTGAGTACTTTCTGCTATTGTTTGAAACTGAAAAGAGATGACTGTCTTAGTTGACTGATGATCTCCTTTGAGTTGTGTTTCTTCCCTATGGGAATTATATGTCTATTTTTTTAGCTGTCTCCTCCTGCAACCTCTATTTTTCAATTATTAAACTATTTTCAAGTTACTTAATCATTTTCATTGATCTGTATTGTACCTCCTCAAAGAGTCCCAGGTATTTAAGGCATAGGAATACAAGTATGCGTATGGACAAGTGTAAGTTTACTGAGTTTCGCAAGTGGCAATAACTGTCAGTAGGTGTACATAAATAACCAAACTTAATCCTAACATTCTGAAGTTTTTACAGATATTGCCCTCATATTACAGATAAAGAAGCTGAGGGTGAAAGATTAAGGAAACTGCCCAAAATGTCAGCACTTAATAAACAATGAGGTTAGAACTCAAACCCAGATCTGTCTGATTTTAAAGTGCATGCTTTTTATTAATACTTAACCTCATACACAACCAAGAATAACATGATAAAAAGGTCCACATTTAACTACTATCCCCCAAAGGAAGGAATATCTATGTATTTTAAATAAGTTTATTGTGTAGCTAGCAAAGGAATTGCTGGTTAGAATTTAGACAAAATATATTATAAATTGAATAAATTGTTAAGAATATAGGCCAAGAGGGGATCATTTCATATGGATAGGAATCTCAATTCCACCCCTTAAAGCTCTTTGGTGTGGATCCAAGTCAGTTAACACCTCTGTATCTCTTTACTTTATTTCTATATAGATTCATAATGCCACCAAACTTAAAGAATTGGTGCAGGGATTGATGAAATGAGATCATATATGCAGTGTCTGCTCCAAAGTAAGCTTTCAATTATTGTTAGCCTGAGTTAATAAACACATTATGACAAGAACATCTTCAGAACCATTTGTGCATGCAAAATATTGTATGGCATTGCTTTACATATTAATAACAAAATTAATAGGCTCATTACCAAAATAAAGAACATAAAGTCTTATAATCCTCTGGTATTATAAGCACTGAGTAAATATTTGAGTGAATTAATAAAATGTTAGTTGTTTTCCTTGAAGAGGTATGCACACTTTGTTAATTTTTGAGAAAATGCTTACTAAATACAAAAGTCTGAAAATTGTGTTTCATTAAGAAACTAGTTTAGCTTGTAAGTGCTTTTCCTGAAGGCAACTATCATACTTGATGTAGCAGAATTGTTTCATGTATACACAGGATATTAAAAGATATGTTATCAAGAGTCAAGTTATAATAAAATTAATAATGATCAATGCTTCATCAAAGACATACTTGGCTTTTATTTCCTTTTAAACTTAGCTTGGTAATGAGGAATGCAACAGGCACCAGTAGAGTTGGTACTGGCTATCATCTGTGCTAAGGTGAAGTATTTCAATAAGAAGAAGCAAATATGTTATCCTTTGAAAAGGATGTTAAATGTTTAATTCTAAACTGTCCTTAGTTCCCAAATAACCTTTTTAAAATTAATTTTTCTTAATTGTTTAAACACATTTTTATTTTTTAACTTGCACTTAACTAGGGATAATAAGCATATCCATTGCTGGACTTTCTAAGTTAAAGAGTTCAAGTATTCTCTCATTTATTCCACTTTTTTTTAATATTAAAGGGCAATTTTATTGTTAACAATATTTTTACTGAGTTCCGATAAGAAGCAAAATTATTATCCGATTTAAGGAATGCTTGTCTTTGCATGGAACACACTGACGAATTTCATAGGGAAGGTGGGGTGGAGGGTTGGGTGGGAAGTGATTAACCAGGGATTCTATATGCATATTATGGACACAGACAATAGAGTGGTGAAGGCCTGGGAGAGGCAGGTGCAGGTGGAAGGGGTTAATGGGAACAAACAAGGGAGACATCTGTAATACTTTAAACAATTTTTTAAAATGCTTATCTTTTTGTAAAAGTTTCTTGTTGACATATCCAGATCAGCGTCCAATTAGTACATTTTCTTTTCTTTTTCCGCTCCAGTGTGTGTGTTTTTTTTTTCTTTATTGATTAAAGTGTTACATATGTGTCCTTATTGCCCCATTGCACCCTGCTACTCCCCCCCACTCATGCCCTCACCCCCCTGGTGTCTGTGTCCATTGGTTAAGCTTATATGCACACATACAAGTTCTTTTGTTGATCTCCCCCTCTTGTCCCCACCCTCCCCTACCTTCCCTCTGAGGTTTGATGGTCTGGTCGATGCTTCTCTGTCTCTGGATCTGTTTTGGTTCCTCAGTTTACCTTGTTCATTATATTCCATAAATGAGTGAGACCATGTGATATTTATCTTTCTCTGACTGGCTTATTTCACTTAGCATAATGCTCTCCAGTTCCATCCATGCCTTGCAAATGGTAAGAATTCCTTCATTTTTATTGCAGCATAGTATTCCATTGTGTAGATGTACCACAGTTTTTTAATCCACTCATCTGCTGATGGGCACTTAGGCTGTTACCAAATCTTAGTTATGGTAAATTGTGCTGCTATGAACATAGGGGTACCTATATCCTTTCTGATTGGTGTTTCTAGGGATATATTCCTAGAAGTGGGATCACTGGGTCAAATGGGAGTTCCATTTTCAGTTTTTTGAGGAAACTCCATGCTGTTCTCCACAGTGGCTGCACCAGTCTGCATTCCCACCGGCAGTGCACGAGGGTTCCTTTTTCTCCTCATCCTCACCAGCACTTGCCATTATTCTACCTTCAAGTTTAACCCGATACTTGTTAAAAGTTAATACAAAAAGTTGGTACATTACAAACAACTAAATTAGACTAAAAGCATTGTGATGCTTTTTATACATTAAATGCCTTTTGGTATCATTGTTTCCTTAAAACAATATATTGATGATAGTAACATAGAATACAAAAGAGAAATGGTGGGCATTTTCTTATTAGATTTATTTTAAGACAGAAACTATTTAATTTGAAGATTCCATTTGATGCTTTATCAAAGTACCACAAAGCTGCTTTTTATTATGTAATACAATAAATAATTAGCTTTATGCTTATATCACCACAATTACTTTATATATGTTATAATGTCTCATTATTTATTATTGAATTAGAGTGATTACAGCCACTTCCTTTTAGTTGTTGTTGTTGTTGTTATTGATGTTGTAAAAGGTTTTTCACTAAAAGAATGTTCATTTAGATAATAGATTGTCAATCAGAAAACAAAGGATGGTAAAATGAAAATAAAACTCCTTAATTAAATCAACATTATTTGAGAACTACCTGCATTAGGCCACTTGGTACGAGCTACAAAGTATACGAAGATGTCACTATGCAATCTAGAATCTAGTAAAGATAACTTAAGTAAAATAGATGAGAGTGGCCATGAAATGCACCAATAAAACCTAGAGGGAAAAATGACTTGCAAATGAGAAAACAATGTTTTTACCCTGAAATAATTAAATTTGTTCTCATGTTTTAATTTTCAACTATGCTTTAACAGTTAGAGGTCTTCAATCTCACATCTTGCATTATTAAAATTAAACATTTTATCCATGTTCAAAGTATTATAATGTTAGTGCAAGCTTCCAAATATAAGGTAAAACAAGGTTTAAGTAATTAAAACTGTTGTAATGCTGTCTTCTCTGTGGGTGATAAATGTAGGCACTCAGGTGAGTAAAGCTTAAATTTTATACCATTTCCTCAGAACACAGAACCATTTCCTAAGAGCTCCACAGGTGCTCTAACAGATCTGTGTTCCAGTTCTTGTTATGTGACTAACTTGCAGAGTAATTTAGTCAAGAAATGCAAATGCAGTGTTCATTTTTTTAAAAATTCAGAATGTTTAATTTTCATTACAAACATGCAGACATACACAGAGCTCCAAAAAATTTGGAAATACAGATACATTTTATTTTCAAGTAATTCAACTATTTGTATATATTCATTTTCTATATGTTAATGAATGTAAGTATAAAAATCTAACCTTTTTAGTGGCAGTTTAATAAACCACTTTAGCCCTGCTGATGTGACTCAGTAGTTGAGTATCAACCCATGAGCCAGGAGGTCACTGTTCGAGTGCTGGTCAGGGCACATGTCCGAGTTTCTGGCTTGATCCCCAGTAGGGTGTGCAAGAGGCAGCTGATCTATGATTCTCATCATTGATATTTCTCTCTCTCTCTCTCCATCTCCCTTCCTTTCTCTGAAATCAATAAAAATATATATAAAAAAATAAACCACTTAAAAAAAATAAAAAATAAACCACTTTATTTGCCTATTTCCAAATAAAACCAACAATAGCTCCAACCTCACAGTATTTTAAAGAGAAATTAATTATAATGATTACTATTGTTACGATACAATCCTACATGAATATTTCATGATATTGTATAGTCTGACTTTCTGAACAAAACACTGGCAAAACTAAAAGGATGATTGAAAAGTGAAAAGGTCTTAGCCCTAGCCAGCTTGGCTCAGTGGATAGAGCACCCGCCTATGGAACTAAGGGTCCCGGTCAAGGGCACATACCTCAGTTGCAGGCTCCTCCTTGGCCCCAGCCCTGGTCAGGGCTCCTGCAGGAGGCAACCAGTCGATGTGTTTCTCTCACATCGATGTTTCTGTCTTTCCCTCTCTCTTCCAATCTCTAAAAAACAATGGGAAAATATCCTTGGGTGAGGATTTTTAAAAAAAAGTAAAAAGGTTTTAGAAGCTAGAGATTGTGTATCACTCCAGCAAGATTTACAAGCTTATCTTCCCCAGAGCTCTTTTTCACACGCCACTGTGGTGAAGACAGACAATTTCTCCATGTGCTAGAGAAGGTTCCTTTACACTGCAGAGCGAGGGTTTCTCTCAGTCCTGGGGGAGGACTGGCCAGTGTACCATCTGCCCTCTGTGATTCCGTCTCCTAATTCTCCTGTAGTTTATCACCAATATAGGCACAGGGTCACATCAGGACTCTCGTACACCACCCGAGGGGATTGGGATAAGGAACCGTCCTAAGATGCTATGTGAGCAAGTAAATGGTCTGTTCTCTGATCCACGGACTTGTTTTCTTCTAAGAATGTCTATCTACCTGCCTATATCTGCCCGTCCAGCTCACTAAACTAATCAACTATCACATATTTCTGGCTTATATTGTTCAGAATTATTTTGATTTTCTTCCTTCTTAGCTTTATGTAAGATTAGACTTAAGTAAGCCATGATAACTGAAATAGTATGATTTCATAAAGCAAATATTATTTTAAGTTTTACTAATTTTGTTTGAAGGTTTTAAAAATATTTCAAGTTAAGTACATTCATTAATTGAGTTCTTCCCTCAATATTTATACTGCATTCACACTCGATGACTCAAAATGATTATTAAATACTAGAGGCCTGGTGAATGAAATTTATGCAGCGGGGGCTCCCTCAGCCTGGCCTGTGCCCTCTTGCAGCCCAGGAGCTCTGGTGGGATGTCTGACTGACAGCTTAGCATTAGTTGGCCTAAGCTGTCAGTCAGACATCCTTAGCATTGCCACAGAGGCGGGAGAGGCACCCACCACTCCCGCCGTGCTCGTCAGCCATGAGCCTGGCTTCTGGCTGAGCGGCACAACCCCTGTGGGAGTGCACTGACCACCAGGGGACGGCTCCTGTGTTGAGTGTCTGCCCCCTGGTGGTCAGCGCGCATCATAGTGACTGGTCATTCCACCATTCGGTCGTTTGCATATTAGCCTTTTATTATGTAGGATTACAAAACAACTTTGTAATGTATGCTTTAAAGGGAAAAAAATAAAAATGCGTTGATATTTATATTGAACTACTTAAAAGTTAACACATATGTACACTTCATTTTCACGAAATCTAAAATTTAATTTATTAATGAATAATAAAACTATTTAGAAATATTTTTGGAATCAGGACAGTATCTTGAAAAGAATGTTTTAAAACATGCCTGTAAGAGCAAACACTATTAACTGTTTTATATTAACTAGAAACTTAATACATCAAGAAAATTGTAGAAAAAGGAACAACACGTAGAGAGTTAAAGCACTAATCAGAGAGACAAGACAGCACTGCAGGTACAGGATCTTGGCGAGGTACTTTTTCATCCTGAGGAAAAGTAAGCCTCTCTTTGGGAAAACTATGATTTGGTCCCTCTGCAGAGCCTTTGATAAGCGCTTTGATGTTCAATAAGAAAGAAAAAAGGATGTTACTTTTGCAAAGAGAACAAAAAAAAAAGAATACCGGTTTCAATAAAAGGGCATTGTTTTATGTACTTTACCACATACTATCCAGAACGTAAGGAGGCCCTCTTCATTAAGCTGGAGTAAATATATGTTGTTTGAAAACAAATAGGAAAGATATGAAAACAATAAATTAAGACAATATGATGGCACTGCTTTATATATAGTTGATGGTCAATAATTTTTAAGTTGAATAGAAGTGAAGTGAATAAGCTACATAGAGGGTGTTATTTACAAGCAAATGTTTGGCCTTATGGTAGAAATGTGTCACTCTAGTGAACAGAGAGATAGTGTGCATGTAAATGAGGATTTGGCAGGAGAGGATGGTTTGCTCAGTTTAAACAATGACATCCATTCTGCACTATTCCAGTGGGCTCTTCTTTGAATGTAGTATTTGACAGCTTTGATAAAATGTTTATATTCATAATATGGTGGACTGCTATGGATGCAAAGATAATTTTCAGTAAATTTCTTTAAGATAGATTTGGACAGAAATTGAGTTCTGATAGTTCTAAAAAGTAGGACACCTGCCTCTTGATATGCAGGAGGAAGCCTTGGGACAAAGCCTTTAGAAATGACAAGTGTAACAAGAGCACCTTTCGCCCGCAAAGGTGACTGCAGAATGTGGTGTGAGAGCATATGAAAGTGAACTTAAATATTTTAAAGATTTCAAATGGGATCAATATCCAGAATTACTGGGTGAATGTTTTAAATATGCTAATGTGTGTGAGCCAAAATGAAGATGTGCTGAGTTCCTTAGGAAGAAGGAGATAGGGAGTGAAGGGACAGGTTTGGCTGATGAATCTTGGGTTAGATTACTGGCTTATCTACATGTCTCTAACATGTGGTTGGAAACTTAAAGGTTAGGATATTTCTTACCAATATTTATTAGTTTGTTTAACAACAGAACAAGAAAAAAAAAGTTATCTCTTAGAAAAAGAGATAAACCAGAGATACAAATGGTTGTGGGCTTTGGGTCTAGAGAAAGGCTTTTCTGATTAGGCAGAAACGTGATGGTGATCTTAGAAATAAATAAATTTTAATTTCTTAAACTTTTCCCAAATTTGAGATTGCTTATTTCACTGACCTAAACAGTTTATGTTAGGAATCCCTGGATACTATACTGAAGATTGATTAGCAATTCTGGGATACAGTGAGCTGGAGAGGTAAGGGATGTGTCATCAGAGAGGAAGAGAATGTGAAGGAAAATCATAATTCATTGTTTAAGTTCTAGGGCCTGCCACTAGCTGTCTCCCTAACCTGCTATTAGCAAGAAGTTAATCAAGGGACATGACTAAATAAAACCTTTCTGAATAAACTGCCTTGTATTAGTGGTGGAGGTACTAATTTTAAATAAGGATATGGATGTCTTTGTTGCTAGGGGGTAAAAAATGGGTTCTTGCGGTGTCTTAAGAAAAGCTTTCAAAGGTTAAGGTCACACGCATGGGAGTTTAAGTATAGTGACAAGATTTATTGGGGTGAAAGGAAATAATACGCCCTTGGGGGTGTAGAGGGTGCGTAGGCTGCAACTTCCCTGAGATCCTTGTTAATCTTCCACATGTTGTCTTGGTTTCAGGAATAAGCAGGCTGTGTTTCTAATTGCCCCATCCATTTCCTGGGTCTTCCCCGGGTGTGCTGGACCTGCCCTTTAACCAACCCCTTTCCTGGACCTTCTGGGGTTTCCTGCCCTTAGCCTAGGGACCCTTTTCCCAGATTTCCTCAGGCTAGACTCCTCCCCTTTATGGTCACCAGTTTGGCTCCTACTGTGCATGCCCCAAAGTTGGGCTTCATCATCTGGCTTCTACAGCCAGTGCACTAAGCTCCCCCTGTGTCATCTTGGTTTTTACTGCGCATGTGCCCCACTAAGGAATTCCCCCTCACTGTTTCATCCCTCCCCCTGAAATCCTGGCTAAAGGCAGTGGCTCCCCAGGGGGATTGGAAGCCCGTCTTGCCTGCTGCCTGGGGATTAAGTCCCTTAGGTGGGAGGGTGTGGCTGTCCATTGGGGAGCCTTTGAGGCTGCCCCCTCCTAGTTAATCAGGTGTAATGTCTGAATCCCTTTGCTTCCTTCCTTTGTTAAGAACTATCTATCTACTGCAATACCCTCAGCAGATTTATTATTTTCAAGTTGACATTTTAAAAAAATATTTTTCTACACATGTACTGGTGGCAGGAAATAATTTACAATTATTAAAAGTAATATGGAGAGGAGAAGTTGGTTACTTTAGGATTTCATATCCTTGTCTTAGAATAAATAGCCTACAAACTGGCAAACTTTATCCCTTTTTTTTATTTCTTAATACTCTCTTGTTTTCTTTTTTTATTTTCCCCAGACCTATGACTCCTTGGTAAGCAGAGTAAAGGCTTAAAATTTATGTAGTAAGATTTAAATGAAAATAACCTTGGTTTTTGAACATCCAACCATCTCAAACAGTTCAGTCCTCAATCAAGTTGTTCTTGGAAGAAATGCCTCGGTTGTTAAGCAAAACCTCAGTTCTCAACCAGACAATCTTTTCATGCTGATAGTGGTACAATTAGTCACGCATCTCTCAGGCAACAAAGGAGAGAATGAGCAAGTGTGAGTCAGTTTACCACTCAACGTCATGTTATTATCATCTCAGGAAATTGTGCTATGAATATTTTCATGTCTCTTTGCTTTTGTTGCTTTTTATTATTGTTTAGTTTATTTTTTAATTTTAACCCACCCCCGTGACTACATGCCCACCCCCTCCACTCATCCCCTATGGGACTCCCAGCACCAGCCCCCACCCTGAACAGGGCCCTTCTGCCAACCCCCACCCCTCCTCTGGGCCAGCCTCTCTTCCAGCCATGGTGTCAAGTTAAAAGCAAAAACCTGGACAGGTCAGCTGGCATCTGGGGTTGGGTGTCCCCACAAGGAAGTCTGTTGCTGCTTATTATTAAATATGTTCAGTAGGTCACCATGGGCTCTAAGAAGTTCAGTGATAACAGCAAAGTGAAAAGGACAGTTATGAGAACAACATAGGGGTCTGGAATGGAGTAATTCCCAATTTACATTATTTGTAATGGGGGGAAAAAGATTCAGTTTTCAAAAAAAATTGCTTTCTCGAACAGCCTTCCGGAATAAATTAAGTTCTAGAATGGAGGTTCCACTGTCCTTCCTGGAAATAGCCTCCCGTGGTATTTATTAGACTCAGCCTTTCAGCAGCTGTGCCTGCCCCTGTTAGGTTTAATGTAAGGTTTAATCTGAGATGTGAGATTTAATCTGACCGAAGCCAATAAATTGACCAAGACAAGCAGGGTAAGAGCGAAATGTCGCATTTATTGGAAGCTCTCCGGTGAGGTCCCACGGTCTGGAGGTGCAGGCCGGGGGAGTCACACCCGCCTATGCCTGGCAGAGATTTTTTATGCTGCTGTTGGACCAATCAGGTTTATCTGAGGTAGCCTGTGGCGGGTGATTGATGAGCGGGAAGTTGGTGCAGCTGCACCCTGGCCATCTTGAGAAGTCTCCGGTGGTTATTTATTGGCCATCAGCACCACAGGTTGCTCTGGTGGGTCCCAGGATGGCAGCTATTGTCCAGCAGGATGTGGCTCGGCAGTTCTGGGTTGTTTTGTCCAACTCAGCTGACGGGATCAGGAAAGACCCTATTTTCCCAGCCCCAGACCTTACAGCCCCCATGACCTGCAGTGAGACACCTAGACAGGTCAGCATGTAGCTCTCCACACCCGATTTTTAAAATAGCCTTCATTTAGGAACAAAAGCATCTTTATTGCCTTCAGTGCAGGTCTTTTGCATAACCAGTCCACAGAATTGATGACACTCTTGATCATGTTTACTTAGTGTTAGAGGCACCTCTCACCGATACCAGAGTCAGAGGGAGGGGGTTGTCCCCAACCCCGATTCTTGTCATCTCATATGAACGAATTTATATGAGAGAACTTGATTGCCTTGTGATTAAGCCAATTTGTTAAAGCAATTAAAACATGCACCTTTATTAAAGAAGCAAGGCAAGCAAATCTATGCATCTGGCTTATGAAGCACAGACTGGCTCTCAGCTAACCTGAAGAGCAAGTTGGGTGGGGGTCTGAAGTGCTATATACCCTCCTGTCCATAGTTCTCAAAATTCCTCTGCTGAATGTTTTGGTACAGATTAGTTCCCAAGGTGCCTTTTTACTTTGCTGTGGTCTTCCCAGAATTCATGAGCAGCACCTGGCAATTTTGTCTTGGTAAGCCTAGAGACTGCTGGCTTCTTCATTTAGGGACTAAAACTGCTCTTTTTTCCCCCTCCAGCCCCCGCCTCCACTGCTCCTTTCCTTCTTTCTCTTGTTTGGGAGGCATTTAACCATTTGCTCTCAAGGATCCTTGGCTGGGAAAGATAATGGCTTGTTATTTACAAGTTGGCTGCAAATTGCCCACTGTTTGGCCTTGTTTTAACTTTCCTGTCTCAGTTTCCCTATTCCTTCCGCCCTGGAATCCCATAACATTCAGATCCTTGAAGGAGTCTGTATGAGTGACCAAGTAAACATATACAGGTAAGTAAAAGCACAATTACTTGTGTTTTTTTAAAGACCAGAATAATACTTTTCTAGGAAAGGAAATAATAATTAGTGACATTAAATACCTTTTTTATCTAGTAAGTATTCTATAAAATGCTTGGCTTCTTAATTTTCTCTTGCCATTTTCTTCCTTTCACAGCACTTCATAGCCATGCTGTTTGCGCTGACCGGTACCCTATTTTGTCTGTGGTTCTCCCTGCACCCTTCCTGTTTGGTTTCTGATTCTGAAGAGCTTGATGTAGATTGCTCAATTGGTACTCCAGATTTTAATCTGAGAATGTAAACTATTTGCAACTAATAGTCTTGATTCTTTAAAAGAAAAATACAGTTTACCCTAAATATATTTGAAATTTAATGATAATAATCAAGTTTCTAAATTGACAATATTTTTATTCCAAATATTTAACATTTTGTGATTAACTAAACCACTTTATGCATGTCCTTATTTCCCTGAGATGTACCCAATAAGTTGGAAATGGCAGGACTTTACCACCACTTTTGCTTCCAGCTTTAATTTTTTTCAAACTAATTTTACACGCAAATACACACCTCATTGCCTTAATTACTTTCTGATATTTTCACTTTTTTTGCCAAAGGCCTGTTCACATTACACATGCAGATCTTGCTGGCAATTCAAAATAGTGATTTGACTGAGTCCTGCCAAAAAATAAGTGTTCCATTAAGAGGCAAAACCTTGAACATCTTCCTAAATTTCACAGCTTAGTTATTAGAGAAGATAATCTAAATAGCCATAACTCCCAAAATGAATTCTTCCCCCTCCGTGCTCCTCCTGGTCTGAGGGAAGGTGGTCAGATGCTCTGTAAGTTCCCCCCACTCCCCTCCCCCTGCCCCCTCCCCCCCCCCAGCTTTTGGAGCAGGAGTGGTGGTTTGATTTCAAGCCCTTTGACAAAGCCCATCTTCAGCCTGCTTCATCCTTTCACCTAGGCTCTGTTTTGTGGTTAATGGAGGTGGCCAGCTTGACTTGTGAACCAATTAGAACTCTAAATCAATTCTATTCTTGTTTCCCTAATTCACATTTATTCCCTGAGAATTAATGACTTGATAGAGCAGCAGTTATTTTCTGATAGTTGATCCTAGTTGATTGAAACATCTCAGGGCACAAGCCACTGTTTCTTATGACGCAAATTATAAACTTGGTAGAAGTGGACTTTGGGCAGTTTCAGCACGCCTCACCTATGGAAACACGGGAGGGTCTCTGTTTCTGTGCACTGCTCAAGGGTTTCTAGTGCCCAAAATAGGTTTGAATAAATTTACATAATGGAGAAAGGCAGTGATGAAAAAGGAAAAGAAGAAACATAGAATTAAGTACTTTGTTAATACTTGGGAGCTCATTGAAACCAGACATTTTTTTACAATGTATGAAAAAATGGTTGTCACTAATAAAATAGATTTTAGCCAAAATTGTTCTTACACAATTGAAGTGCTGCTTCCCTGACTGTGTCATGTAATGAAAATAGCTCAGTATAAAACATTCCTCATGCCAGGAAATTTAGTCTTGGTACAACTTTAAGAATCTCCTGAGGGTGGGTGAGTTAATAGCTAAAATGAGTAAGTGCTTACTTGGCTACATATATATTTTAACAAACAGCCATTCTATGACTATGTTAAAAGAACAACAACAAAAAATCCTCTGCCCATGCAGAGCCATCTATAAACATGTCCAACTCCCTTTATGCATACCCATCTCCTCTTCCCCTCTCTGAATTATTTTTTCACTTAAGCATGTTATGTATTTTATCTATCAATGTGTGTGTGTGTATGCATGCACACATATGTTATTTATCATGATTGTTGTCGGAATCCCCCATGGGACTGTAAGCTCCTAGAAGGCAGAGATGTTTTCCTAGGGCCTGACATAATTGTGCTCAATCAATGCTTGTTGAATGAGTGAATGAAACTAGAGTTTGCTGCAAAGAGAAGCCTGGGGAAGCCAGGGTGTTATCCGCATATAGAAGGGTTCAGAAATCTGGAGAAGGGGTTGCAAGTAAATTAAATAAACTAGACATGAAATATAAATTTGGAATGCAGTTTGGGGGAGCCAGAATGGGCTTAGCTTTAGTAACTGAGCTTTCCGAATCTCTGGATCTCTAGCTTTTTATTAACACACTGGAGACCCAGTGCATGAAATTTGTGCATGGGGGAAGGGGTCCCCTCAGCCCAGCCTGCACCCTCTCTAATCCGGGACCCCTCGGGAGATGTACCACTGCCTCCTGGGGATTGGGCCTAAACCAACAGTTGGACATCCTGTCACAATCCGGGACTACAAGCTCCTAACAGCTCACCTGCCTGCCTGCCTGATCACCCCCAACTGCCCCCCCACCAGCCTGGTCACCGCCAACTTCCCCGCCCAGCTGGCCTGGTTGCCCCCAACTGCCCCACCCAGCTGGGCTCATTGTCTTAACTGCCCCTGCTGGCCTAGTCACCCCTTACTGCCCCCACTGACGGACTGGTTGCCCCCAATTCCCCCCCACTAGCGTGGTCACCCCTCACTGCCCCCCCTGCCAGGCTGGTTGCCTCCAACTGCCCCCCCTGCCAGCCTGGTCACCCCACACAGCATGCTGCTCAGTCATTTGGTCGCCCCTCACTAAGCCCCCTGCCGGCCTGGTTGCCCCAAACAGCCTGTTCTGTCATCTGTTCGGTTGCAATGGTCACTTAGGCATATATATATATATATATATATATATATATATATATAGATAGATAGATAGATAGATTTTGCTCTATAGAAAAGCAGATATACAAATCAAGGGTAAGGTTTGGTAAACAGTAAAAATATTATCAGGTTGGGGGAACTGCCCTCAACTGTCTGGCAGCAGGCAATAATATATGCAGATTTTCAGCCCTGCTGAAGCCCCAAGGTTCATCAACCTTTTGATGAATTTTTTGCATAATTGTGACCTGCTGTAATTAGCCTCCAGCATGGAGTTGTTGCACTTCTCTTCCAAAGAAAGAAAGATGTCCATCACTTCTGGAGTGAGGCACTAACTTGGGAAAATGAGGCATGGGATCCAGGCAGTCTAGTGCTCCCTGCTGGCAGTTTTCCTAGTGAGAGTAGCAGTTTCAATGGCTGAGTTGTTACAGAAGTTACCAGGTGGCAGGAAGACACATAACAGGCACTTGGAAGATTCAGAAAATGCACTTTAATTGCAGGAGCATGGGTGCTGTGACTCAGGGGAATCAGTTCCCAAAACTGAATGCCTAATGCAGTGGTACCTTCCCTTTTACCCCCCTAGTTGCTTTGTCTCCCAGATATGGACTAGGCCTGTGGTCGGCAAACTGCGACTCTTTGGCCCCTTGAGTGTGGCTCTTCCTAAGCCTTAGGAGTACCCTAATTAAGTTAATAACAATGTACCTACCTATATAGTTTAAGTTTAAAAAATTTGGCTCTCAGAAGAAATTTCAGTCGTTGTACTGTTGATATTTGGCTCTGTTGACTGAGTTTGCCGACCACTGGACTAGGCTTCCGGACTCTTTGCGGGCTTTTGCAGCCCCTGTGACAGTTGTAAGTTGGGGGAGTGAGATAGTGACCAAGACCATGTTTGGCGCTGGCAGTCAACCTCATTGTGGGGCTGTGTATGGTTTATAGCTCCTGTTAAGGTAAGCATTCAGGGAGACAGGTTTTGCAAGGCTAGCTAGGACACAAGTGGAAAGGAGGTTGGGGCTTAATTATATAGGCTTGTATGCATGTGTCAGAATGCAGGTTTGACTGGGCACAGACCTAGGCTGCCACCCTGAATTGCCTTCACAAGTAAACAAACTCCTTGAGGTAAATTTGCACAATAGCACAGTAAGTGTGCAAAGGGGAAATGGACCTGTTTCTTAGCCAGGAGTAGTACTACTGAAGTTGTATAAAGTTACTGTAGCCTGTTGATGACAAACTGATAGACTTTGAATTATTTTATTAATTGGTTATAAATACTCTGAGACTATATATCCTTCCTGCCTGCATAGGGCACACAGTTCCCCACTGACACTCCCACAGTCCTCTGCTTCCCTAGACTAATACTCCATTGGAAGAAGAAGAATGAAACACGACATGCATCACTAAATTTACCTTATTATTATTCTACTAATGTCTACAGGAGAGGTAAAACAACACAATTTGGTAGATCCAAAGATGGGAAAGTAAAGGGAGGGACATATAAGTTTTTGCTTTGCAAGGTCAGACATACTGATTGTTTTATTAAAGAAGAGAACACTGAAAGATGAGCAGGTTTGTGTGGAAAGTCCTTACGTTTGTTCTTGGACAGGTTGACGTGGGATGTTAAATCCCCCAAATTATTACCACATCGACTTTATTAATAAAACAAAGCTAAACATATTGGAACTTGCAGTGGGAAAGTCCCGTAGTTCCCCCTTATCACAGTTTCATTTTCCTTGGTCTCAGCTTGATTTCGTTTACAATCATCAACCAAGGTCTGAAAACATTGAATGGACAATTCCAGAAATAAAGAACTTATGATCTTTAAATTGTACACCACTCTGTGTATCATGATGAAATCTCATGCCATATTGTGTTGTCCCAGCTGGGATGTGAATAACCCCTTTGTCAGTGTATCCACACTGTGCATAGAGCACAATAAGATTTTGAGAGAGAGAAGCCACATTTATCTAACGTTATTACAGTATGTTGTTATAATTGTTCTATTTTATTATTAGTTATTGATGTTAATCTTTTACTCTGCCTGATTAAAAATTAAACTTTAGAGTGTGCCCGGTGGTCAGAGTGGGACCATCCAGATTGCAGCTCCTCAGATCCATAAAGGACACACTCAGTGGGCAGACTCAGTGAGCACCAAAGCCCCACTGAAGCAAGTCTTGCCCCAGAGGGGTGTCTCCAGCACAGAAGTTCTCTCACTGCAGACACAGCTGACTCTCACAGCCAATTGGCCTGGAGGTCAATCCCTCCCAGTGATACCTACAACAATCAAGGCTTAACTACAACAAGACTGTGCACAAAGCCCACAAGGGGGTGCACCAAGAGTGTCTACCTGCCGAAACCGGTTTGGCTCAGTGGATAGAGCGTCGGCCTGCGGACTGAAAGGTCCCAGGTTCGATTCCGGTCAAGGGCATGTACCTGGGTTGCAGGCACATCCCCAATAGGAGATGTGCAGGAGGCAGCTGATCGATGTTTCTCTCTCATCGATGTTTCTAACTCTCTATCTCTCTCCCTTCCTCTCTGTAAAAAATCAATAAAATATATTAAAAAAAAAAAGAGTGTCTACCTCAGGTGAGGCTGAGCCACGGGGCCCTATTAGAAACCTAGCAGAGAAAGCCACTCTATTGACACAGCGAAGCATAAAAAATGCGGAGATAATCAGGACACAAATGACAGAAATGGAGGAAAGCAAAATACTGGATATAGAGTTCAAACCACACTTTTAAGGTTTTTCAAGAATTTTCTAGAAACCACTGATAAACTTAATAAGACCCTCAAGGAATCTAGTGAGACCCTCGAGGTTGTGATAAAGGACCAACTAGAAATTAAGCATACACTGACTGAAATAAAGAATATTATACAGACTCCCAACAGCAGACCAGAGGATCGCAAGAATCAAGTCAACGATTTGAAATACGAAGAAGCAAAAAACACCTAACCAGAAAAGCAAAATGAAAAAAGAATCCAAAAATACGAAGATAGTGTAAGGAGCCTCTGGGACAGCTTCAAGCGTACTAACATCTGAATTATAGGGGTGCCAGAAGAAGAGAGAGAGCAAGATGTTGAAAACCTATTTGAAGAAATAATGACAGAAAACTTCCCCTACCTGGTGAAAGAAATAGACTTCCAAGTCCAGGAAGCGCAGAGAACCCCAAACAAAAGGAATCCAAAGAGGACCACACCAAGACACATCATAATTAAAATGCCAAGAGCAAAAGACAAAGAGAGAATCTTAAAAGCAGCAAGAGAAAGAAAATCAGTAACCTACAAGGGAGTACCCATATGAATGTCAGCTGATTTCTCAACAGAAATTTTGCAGTCCAGAAGGGAGTGGCAAGAAATATTCAAAGTGATGAATAGCAAGAACCTACAACCAGGATTACTTTACCCAGCAAAGCTATCATTCAGAATTGAAGGTCAGATAAAGAGCTTCACAGATAAGGAAAAGCTAAAGGAGTTCATCACCACTAAACCAGTATTATATGAAATGCTGAAAGATATCCTTTAAGAGGAAGAAGAAGAAAAAGGTAAAGATACAAATTATGAACAACAAATGCACATCTATCAACAAGTGAATCTAAAAATCAAGTGAATAAATAATGTGATGAACAGAATAAACTGGTCAATACAATAGAATCAGGGGCATAGAAAGGGAGTGGCCTGACTTCTTGGGGGGGAAAAGGGCTGTGGGGGATATGGGAAGAGACTGGACAAAAATCGTGCACCTATGGATGCAGACAGTGGGGGCGGGGGGGATGAGGGCAGAGGGTGGGGTGGGAACCGAGTGGAAGGGAGATATGGAGGGAAAAAGAGGAACAACTGTAATAATCTGAACAGTAAAGATTTAATTTTTTTTAAAAAAGGAATAAAACCCATTTCGGTGGTTGAACCAGAATGAGGTTTAGAGCCCAGTCAGCCTGACCTCTGCTTCGCCCTCTAATGGTGGCTCCAGAGGCACCCAGTGACTACTAAGGTATCTGTAGAATCTCAAGGGTGATGACTCAGGCTCATTTGCATACCCATAATACCCTGCACGGAGTACAATCCTTCTCAAGTTTAAAAGACTTTTTTTTTTAACTTGTCATTTCTAAGTACAAGAAACTTACTTGAAAAACTTCTTGTGCAAACTTTGGGCAGAAAATACCTCTAGCGCTAAAACGCCACCATAACTGAACTAGGAGTTGTAGTTCCTGGAGAAGGGAACTTGGGAGCAATGAAGTGCACTCTGGTTTCTCCTCAAATCAGATTAGCCTTCTGACTTTTATTGGAGGTTTCCATGGAGAGGAACAACTTGGAGCTTATACTCAATTTTTTTTCTTTCTTTTGGATATATTTTATTGAATTTTTTACAGAGTGGAAAGGAGAGGAGTAGGGAGTCAGAAACATTGATAAGAGAGAAATGACTGGAATTGGACCTTGGGGCCAACGCTCTATCCACTGAGCCAAACTGGTGAGGCTATACTCAATTTTTGGCGGCCTCGTTTTTTGACAGGGCTAATCTTGTGGTTACAGAGAAAGAGAACTTCTGTTTTTTTAACTTGGGCTGGATAGGATTTATAATTGGGGCCACTGCCCTTAATATCAGCAACCCGACAATTAATTGATCAGCAATTAGCTCAAACGCCGGGAAAATCCTGTGGGTTCCCCGAGCCACAGACAATGGCTACCTATAGCCTGGCAAATGAGCAATGACTACACGCCTTGGAAGACATTGAACGGGAAATCTGCGCCATCCTGCAGAATGCAGGTACCGTGATCCTGGAACTTTCCAAGGAAAAAACCAATGAGCAGCTGCTACACCGATAAGCGGCGGCTTTCACGGCGTCAGTGCAACATGTAGAAGCAGAGCTGTTGGCTCAGATCCGCTACCTAACCCAGGTGGCCACAGGGCAGCCCCACGAGGGCTCCAGCTACTCTTCAAGGAAGGACTGTCAGATGGCACTACAGCGAGTGGACTATGCTCGCCTCAAGCTCAGCGATGTGGCCCGAACCTGTGAGCAGATGCTGGAAAACTAAGCCAAGTAGGCAGAGAGCCATCTTGGAGGCAGATCACCACCTGCCCCCCGGGACAGAACCTGGGGACCTGTAGATTGAGGAGCACAGGCTGCCATGCATGCCCTGCTGGTCATATATGAGGACAAAGAGGCAAAAGGTGGGAATGGAGAAACTTAAAGCCCACGCCTGCCCACGACTCTGTGCTGGCTCCTCCAGCAGGTGCTCCTGCTCTGACTTCACCGAAGTGCTGACAAAGCTCAGACAGGTGATAAAGAGTTAGTCACCCAACCCACTTCCTCAGATACTTCATGTCCTTGTCCCCTTCCGCAGACTTGACCCAATGAAGACACTTTTTTTTTCCACTGGGAGAGATAAAGCAGGAACTAAGGGTTTTAATAATAAAAAAACAAGAAAGACGACTTCTAAATTATAAATAAATCAATAAATAAATAAAAGTTAAACTTTATCATGGATATGTATGTACAGGAGAAAACATAGTTTATATAAGGTTTAGTACAATTCAAGGTTTCAGGCAACCATTGGAACATAAACCCCAAGGATAAAGGGGGACCACTGTATTCTGAAAGGGTCTTGGTGTCTCAAAAAGGGGACATCAAAGTGAGATATTTATTAAGCTTTGGGGTCTGGGATCAGGAATGTTAAAAGATTTTTCAAGACAGAGAACTTGAAAATTGGGCAATACTCATGGAATTATAGTTTAGAATTGCTGGCCACAGCAAAGCAAGGTTAGTAAAGTCAATCCTAATAAAGAAACTTGCTCAAGTGAGCAGAATCTCTCTAAATTGATCTTCAAGAATTTCTTTTTTAAAAAAATATATTTTTATTGATTCCTACAGGGAGAGGCAGGGAGAGGGAGAAAGAGAGAGAAACACTGATGTGAGAGCAAAAGATTGATTGACTGCTTCCTGCAAGCCTCCCAAGGATCTAGCCCATATCCCAGGTATGTGCCCTGACCAGAAACCTAACAAGCAACCCCTTGGTGCACAGGCCAACACCCAACCAACCAAGGCAGACCAGCCAGGGATTACAGTCGTGTGTGTGTGTGTGTGTGTGTGTGTGTGTGTGTGTGTGTAAAAGTTCACTGGAACAAATGACCAGGACAGTTTGACCTCAGTTCTCACAGGCAACCTTTGAGACATCCAAGTGCACATTTTGCATAAACACTTGGAACTCAGAGGGATAGTATGAAATTTAGGAGTAATCCTTATATAGACTAATAAAGATCTGGAGATTGTTCTTTTCAAGATTACCCAGGGAGAGAAAAGAAGTAGACCAGGACTGAGTATTCAGAAATGTCAACATGTAATAGGACAATATAGGGATGAACATTCAAAGGATATTGAGAAGAGGTAAAAAAAAAAAAAATATGAGTGTGAGCAGAATCATGTAAGGAAGACACATCAAGAAGGAAAGAGCGATCCAAAAGGCCAGTGCTGTTGAGTGTTAGGGAGATAGGAGGACTGAAACGTCCATCCAGTAATTAGAAAGTCATTGTTAATCTTAGTGTGAGCTGTTGGGGTGATTTTGTAAAGAAAAAAACCCACAAATATTCAGCTCTAGAATCAACCAAAGAGAACTGCAGAGGCCAACGTGAGATATTCATGTTAAATGAGGACTGCCGCTTGCCAACAGTGAAATGTGGGTATAATTTTTGAACACCATTTTATAATTAAAGTCATAAGTGAGGTTTCCTGCAAAAAAAAAAAAAAGATAAGAAACTATTAAAAAAGGTGTGAATGGATAGGAAATGAAAGGTACTTCAAGAATTTTTGCTGAGCAAGAGAAGAGAAAGATAAGTAATTGGTAATTGTAGGAATGTGAAAAGTTGATTGTTTTTCAGGTGGAGAGATTTGAATATATTTAAGTATGCATATTATCTGCTGCTATTCTCAGTCAAAAGATAAATCCTTCATTCCTTCCTTCTTTTCTTTCTTCCTTCCTATATCCTTCCTTTCTTCCATGTATTGATTCATTTATTCATTTTATCCAGCAAAGAGAACAGACTAGACCTTGGCCCTAGGAACTGACAGTCTCATGTGCCAGGAGCCGGTCCATGCTTGCTGTTTCAAGGGACCTGGCATATATGGCATACTGTTCTTAATATGTTTGCTCACCTTCTAGGCACTATGTGTTTTAACCAAGGTCTCTGAGAAAGGTTGTTTCCCGAGGTAGGGATTTTCCCCTGAAGTTAGGGAGGGAATAAAACCTCTTAACTAAGTTCCAGGTGGGTAATTAATCACTTTAACTACGAACAATCATGCTTAAGCTACATAATCTTTACTCCCTGGAATGGAGATAAGAAACGCCCTAACCTTTGTAATAGAGATTGATAGGATTGAATCAACTGGTATAAATACAGATGTAACAAGACAGCAAGAGACAGAGAGAGAGACAGAACCTAGGCACAGAACCTACACAGAACGTTCTCTAGGGACAGAAGAACTTCGCTGGAGAGAACATGGCAAAAGATCCTGGACTGAACCTGACTACAGAAATTGGCAAGAGAACCTGACTAGAACCTGGTGACTGAACCTGGCTGGAGAACCTGGACAGAACCTGGCTGGAGAACCTAGTGAGGGAACATGGCTACAGAACCTGGCTGGAGAACCTGGAGAACCTAGCAAGAGAACATGGACACAGAACCTGGCTGGAGATCCTAACCAGAACTTCGCTGGAGATCCAGAGCAGAACCTCTCTGGAGATCCAGACCAGAACTTGGCTGGAGATCCTGGCTAGGCTGCTGATCAACTGAACTCCGTCTCCATGTCATTCCTTCTTCGCCGACTCCATCCACACCTCTGGGGACCCCTGGACCCGCTGGGGTTGGACCCCGGCACTCATGAAAGTTGAATATGTAGAAGGGAAATGTGAGTAGGTGGATAAATATCTTATCCCTGTTATTGCATCATTAGTAGAAATGTAGTTTAAGTTATTATTGTTCTATCCCAAAGGGAAGAGTTTACATTACTTTACAATATAAGTATTCAGCCGAAGATTGGACTGTGTTTTGAAGCTTCAGAATCAAATTTCCTCCAGATATAGCTGGCTCCATACTGGGAAGAAACTTGTGACCTCGAGCTTATTAACATGATGAAACAATCCAATGAATTAGCAGGTATAAGCCTAAGACAAAATAGGACATCAATTTTTTTTTTTTATTAATTGTAAAAGCCTAAGTTGAGGGTGGGGGAATAAATTTCAATCTGTTGAGATAGTGTACATTTAAGTATTCACTTGAAATTACTGTTCAATCAAACTTTCCTCCATTTCAATGCTAAAATATTCATTTTCCTCCAACTCCTTAAACCAAAGGTGCTATAAGCAAACTAGAATATACATAGGAAGTCATGCTGCATTCTCATGTTGCTAATTGGAATTTGGATGAATATAACATAGAAGCAAGACAAGACAAGAGTATAGTATTTCCATTAGCTTCTCTACCCATGTTCCTGCATCTTAATCAGAGCCTTGTTAATATTTAAATATGCATTTTAAGCCCCGAGTGTATAAACAGTCATGGAAGCTTCATTAATAACTGTAATTTGTATAACAGGATATATGCCACAGACAAATGCTCAAATGTGTAGTTTAATTGGAGTTATAAAAACTTATTTTGTAGCTTAGAAATGTAAAAAAAAAATTGCAGCAGGAAATGAACTTATTTTTAGCTACTAAGATGCACTGTGGTTTATCATTTATTGAGAAAAGATTTTTATTTTAAGGTAATATTTCTCCATCAGCTATGTACTTGCTGTGTTGTGTTTTTTTTTTTTTTTTTTTTTTTTTTTTTTTTTTTTAATGTGGGGCTATTTGGAGATAGAAAAATGAGAAAAGGAGCTGCAGGGGAAAGAGATATTGACATCACCTGAAATGCCTTCCATTCTGCAGATTCTGAGCTCTGCAGCCTTCAAAAGGGCCATAATGGAGCAGAGAGAGCTGTCACTCTAGAGCTGTGTCTCTTTTCTCCTTCATCAGTCATGCTTCAAATGGGTCCTTCTGCAGAGCAGTGGCTTGAAGTAACAATCACCCTCCCCTCCTCACAGCAGTCTGCCACAGAACAAAGCTCCTGGAATAATGTCAGTTGAAATGATGAAGTATGTCTTTTCTATGCATCCATAAGGATACTTATAGTGTCTTCCTGGTTCTAAAGGAGAGGATATAGTTCATTATTAGCAACAGCTCTAAATCTTTCTTACTATGTGCAACTTAACTCTTTTATTAACCATAGAACTTATATGTATATTAGAGGCCCAGTGCACGAAATTTGTGCATAGGTGTGGTCCCTAGACCTGCCTGGCAATCAAACCACAAGTGTCTGGCATGGAAGGGCAGGTCCCAGCTGACCTCTGGGCCCTGGGCAGCACCTGGGCCCCTGGACCCCCACGTGTCCCCCTCCGCCTGGGTCCTCAGGCCCCTGCCCAGCTCCCTCAGCACCTGGGAGCTGGGCAGCAGCCCTGCCCCCCCACTGCTGCCATTGGTTGCTGTCTACAGGGTGATCGGCAGGGTGATTGGGCCCAGCTCACACCCACCTTGGCCTAGCACCACTCACGCACCTGCTCCACCATCCCGCCATGGTCCTGCTCTCATCGGGGCCCTGGCCTCCACTGCTGCCCGCTGCCAGTTGCTGATGCATGCTATGTTCCGCACCGCCCCTTGGTGGTCAGTGCACATTATAGCGAGTGGTTGAACTCCTGGTTGAGGGACAATTTGCATATTAGCCTTTTATTATATATAGATAAGAATAACTCATGGACACAGACAGTAGTGCGGTGAAGGTCTGGGGCAGGTGAAGGGGGTGGGCTAGAAGGGGTCAATAGAGAAAAAGGGGTACATCTGTATTACTTTCAACAATAAAGATAAATTAAAAAAAACAAACAAGAGGAAAGATACCAGGAACTTTCTAACACATAACAAACATTAGATTTCTATTCTTAGAATAAGCTCTGACTCAAATACTGTTTTATACTAAGTATTAGTATGGAATATGCATCCAGCAAGAAATTTACGGAGAAGAAACATGTCTTTAGAGTTATATGATAATCACTCATGAGATGTTGCTAGTCATCCCCAAAGCTTTTATGGAAAAAGATAGATGGAATCTTTACATCAAAACAAACAGATTGAATTCTTTGCAATTTTAGCAAGTGGGTTGATTGAGAATTCCTCTCAGAGGTAGTTGATTAAGCTGTGACTGTAGGGGTCGTTTACTTGATGCATACACTATGTAAAGGTCAGGCCTGCGCATGAATAGCTACTCTATGTAAAAAGCCTACCTTCCCCAAAAACATGATTGCCACTGTACTGCCGCACAGTATTGTCTTGGCATTACTGGGAAAGAATAAAAGCCTCAAACCTTCCAGTGCCCTAAAAGACCCAATATCACAAAATTCCCTCTTCCGCCCCTCACATTGCATCTCCTGTTTTCTCCCCCACTGGTCAGCTCCACTGCAAGCATAGGCCACCCTGCTGTTCACTAGGACACTCCCTTCACAATTTCATCTTTGTCTGAATTGTTCTTCCTTTACAGATTCGCTTGGCTAGCTCTGTTTCCTCTGTCTGTATTTTCATAGCATTTATTACTATCTAACATGAAAATAGAATTTCTATATTTATTATGCTTATTGATCATTGTCTGTCTCATACGTCCAAGAAAAAATTCATTTACTTCATATTATCTCTTTGAGTAGGACTCTATGTTGTTAATTGTATCCTCAGTGTCGATATCTGTACCTGACACAGTGTAGGCACTCAAATACTTATTGAATGAATGAATTAGTGAAACCATGAACCATCTTCTTTTCTCATTACCTTGTAAGACACTCGCTACCTACTTAAAAGTAATTAACTCAGCAACTTAATTTCCTGTTAACAGATTCCCTGTTTTAGGTTCAAGCTCTGACACCAGGAGGTCCTTAAAGTAATGCATTTTTTTAAAAAAATATATTTTTTTATTGATTTCAGAGCGGAAGGGAGAGGGAGAGAGAGATAGAAACATCAATGATGAGAGAATCATTGATTGGCTGCCTCTTGCACGCCCCCTACTAAGGATCGAGCCTGCAAACCTGGGCATGTGCCCTTGACCAAAATCAAACCCGGGATCCTTCAGTCCACAGGCTGATGCTCTATCCACTGAGCCAAACCAGCTAGGGCAAGTAATGCATTTTGATAACTGCAATGAAATAACATGTTGACCTACTCACTTAACTATATGCAAATTGTGCTTATCAAATGACATACTTTGTATTTTAAGTATCAGGGACCTGAGAGAATCAAACTGAAAATCTAGATTTTGATGAGGGGACTTGGAAAGAAAGTTTGCTACCCTAGTGTATGGGGCAAAGGGAAGGAGCTGGTTATTCCAAGGTGAAATACATATATCCACTAAAGGGAACAAGTTCACACAAATTGGAAGTGTATTGACCCTGCTCCTTTCTGTAAAAGAAGAAAGAAATAAGAAAAATAGAAGGATTAGTAGGCATCAAGTTTAGAGATGTGATGGAAAAAGTATTGGAAGGCAGAGTTCACATTTCTCAAAAGGCCAAGTACAGGTCTTTTCCCCCAAGTCATGCACCACGGTGCTTTGAATCATATGTGATTTTCTATTCTAGGCAGCCAATTTCCCTGGCCACCTTAATGACCTAAAGGGAGAGCAACAATGGTTGTGATAAACATGCATGTTTTTGCACCATTCCTGTCCTGATGGCAGGTGGCACCATTCCAAGAGTTAAATATCTCTCTTGAAAATACTTGGAATACATTAAATGTCTTACTAGTATTTATGTTCTAAACCAGTTTGTTTTATTCCTCTCGAGATATTAGAAGTTCTGACCCAATTTTTTATATTAACCTATATATTCTTAAGAAAAATAGATCATAATTTAAAGGGATTTAGGTGGTGAAAAGTCTAAATCTATTACCTTAATTTCCCTTTTTTATAGATTAAATATTGCAGGATCATTTTTGAGACTAATTTTTTATGTAATTCCTCAGGGAATATGAGCTTTTGCTTTCTGAGGTGATTTTTTTTTTCTTTTTTAATCAATGTGTCCACTAAGGAGCATATTATTGTGCACCAGATGGAATTAAATGAACCATTGTGTGAACTTGGCATTTTTAGATCGGATTACCTGAATGTAATTACCTGCAGACAGTTTCTAAATATGTGTTCATAAGGGATTAGTTTTTATAGAGAGATTCTCTTCTATTCTCATTTTTTCTTCTTCTTACAACGTGTTTAGTCATTTTGGCTTATTGTACCATCATGTTCTGCCACCGATAATGGTGAGAATTAATCCTGAGCTACCAGAATTGATGAGACAGAACAAGTGGACAGCTGTTTAAAAAACAAACAAATAGACAAGGGACAACTTACAAGAGAGATTGTTATAGTTTTGTGCCATATACAATTAGAATCATCTGCCCCAATTCTAATAATACTGAAATTTGGAGAAATTAATCTGTGTGTTAAACAGAATTTTTTTTCAGGAATCAAACTGGAATCCAGTATTTTATTTCCTATTGCCATTTTAAATCACATCAGTTGAAGAATATGAATGTTTACACATTTTTTATCACATTTTATTGTGTTTTCCTTGTGAAGGAATAGAATTAGCTTTCTGTGAGTCATCTCTTCACATAGGGAGTACACCCTCTGGGTGACATTTTTTAGTGTGACCATGACCTCTTGTTCCCACTCCTTAAATAATGAGGAGAGATTACGCATGTTTCCCACATTGATATTAAGTGCAAAATTTCCTCTTAGTACATAAATATATATTTAGGCTATTGGAAGAATGGGAATTCAAAACTTTATTTTAGATTCTCTGCACTACAATTTTATCTTTCTTTTTAAAAATGAATTGTCCCACAAGGTGTGGTTGAGCATAGACCTATAAACCAGGAGGTCATGGTTTGATTCCCAGTCAGGGCACATGCCCAGGTTGTGGGATCAATTCCCAGTGTTGGGTGTGCAGGAAATAAGTGATCAATGATTCTTTCTCCTCATTGATGTTTCTATCTCTCTCTCCCTTTCCCTTCTCCTCTGAAATCAATAAAAAAATATATTTAAAAATAAAAATGAATTGTCTATATAATTTTCAAGTTGTTGCTACTCTCCTGGAGCAGTTGACAAAGAACATATAAAATGAGTTAGGGCAACATCAAGTTTAATGGAAAAAATGTGACTTATAATTTTATATTATTTCATATACTATATGCTTATTTTTTTCTGAATCTTATAAACTTTCTGATGACTCTAGTGCGTATGACTTTTTTTTCTTTTAGCAAGAGTGTGACTATGCTAAGTTGCCATCAGGAATTCACTTTTAGAAAAAATTCACCTAGTATCTTATTCTAAAATACCTGATCATCTGGAAAAAAATAATGAGCAGAACTTTGCAAAAATGAAATAACTATAGATAATCAAATATGTGCTGTCAGTTTATGAATTGACATTAATTTATGTTGAAAACAGGTCACTTCCAAATAAAGAAAAATTGACATTGATATTAACATAGACTTGAAGTTAATATTATGTATGTTATAGGTTCTAAGTTGTAAAACAAAAGAAAAAGACTTTGGCTACCTTAAGCGAAAAGTAGTTTGCAGAATATATGGTGGGCTCGTTAATGGGAGTCTCAAAAATCAACCTTGAAGGCAAAAAGGTACATAATTGCTATTGGAGGTTTGGAAGCAGGGATGACAGGCATGATCTTCTAGAATCTTCAACAGCTTTATTGAGCTATCACTCACATGGCATACAAGTCACCTATTTAAAGTGGTACACATAGAATGCCTCTACTGCTCTTACTAGCTTTGTGCCACTAACTGAAGAGTCTAAGTCCAGAAGAAGCACCTAGATGGCCAGGCTTGTGCCACAGGTCCTCTTTTAGCTGGTGTCAGAGCTGGTGAAGGTACAGGGTGGCTGGGCATGAGGGAATGAAATATCCAGAAGCAGCTTCATGGATTTATTCTTGCAACAAATAAGGTGGGAAAAATGAAGCAAGGGCTATTTGCAGTGATGTGTTGGTAACTATTTAATAACTAGCTCTACAGAAAGAAAAAAAAGGCATTTCTTTAATAATTTACAGATTTCCATGGTGTAAATATTTCAACTATAAGAAATAATTTGAAGCAACCAATAAAATTGCTTTCAGAGCTGGGAAGAGATACTCACAATGTATTCTTAAGAGCTAAAAAGAGCTGGCTCCAGAACACTACTAGATTTCTCCCCAAATGAACACAATTGCTTTTAGAGAGGGAGGATGAATGCTAAATAGAAAAAAAAAAATAGACTGTATTCAGGTATTCAGCAAAGCTATCATTTAGAATTGAAGGATAGGTAAAGACCTTCCCAGACAAGAAAAAGCTAAAGGGGTTCATCACTGTCAAACCAGTATTACAATAAATGTTGAAGGTTCTTCTTTAAGAAGAAAAAATAAAAGATCAAAAATATGAATAATAAAGTGGCAATAAATACATATCTATCATCCATTAAAAAAAGTAGTAGAAAATGTTATGAATTGGAAGCAATCCTATATAATAAAAGGCAAATATGCAAATAGACCAAACAACAGAATAACCGGAACAATTGAACAATCGGTCACCATGACATTCACTGATCTCCAGGGGGCGTGTGCAGACCATGGGAGGCTTTGGCCATAGTGGGAAGGTGGAGCAGGTGAGCGGAGGAGCCAGACCAAGGCAAGGCACTGGTCACTGTCATTGGGGCAAGTCTCTGGTGCTTATTGAAAATTCTTTGCTCCCTTGCACCGCGGTCCCGCCCAGCACTCACACCTGCTTCCGGTGCTCAGTGCCGGTCCCGATCTCTCAGTGCCATCAGCGGGTGCCAGCAGCAGCTGCCGGCCCTGATTGCCCCTGAGGGCTTCTCCACCTCCCCCTGCTCCTGAGGGGTGATCAGGGCAGCAGCTGCCACTTGCATCCACTGATGGTGCTGGCCCCAATTGCTTCGCGCTGTCAGCAGGTGCGAGCAGGGCCAGCGCTGTCAGCGTGTGGGAGTGGCAGCAGTGGGAGCAGGGTTGCTGGCAGACAGGGAACTGGGGGCCGTGGCAGGAGGGGCTGGGAAGGGGTGCAGAGGATGGGCCAAGATCCACCCCTGTTCCTACTGCAGCCTTGCGGCCCACAGTTCCTTTTAAGATTTACGAATTCATGCATTGGGCCGCTAGTGACAAAAACACTAAAGACCAATTCATCATAAGTAAAACAAGAGCATGATATTAGAGAACATCAACTTTCTACCTGCCAGGAATGAATGAAAAAGTAGAGAATTTCTACTACAGTACCTAAGCCATAAATTCCCAAAAGTTTTCTATAAACATATTAAATTTTCTTAATTGTAAACAATGAGATCTGAAGAAAATTACTTCAGTTTTAAAACATAATTTACTTTAAATAGAGATGTTAAAATTCATCAAATTCAATATATTAAAAGTAAAAAGCTAATTTTGACCATCATTTTCACATTTAAAAATTATCATTATTCAAGTCTCCATTTTACATTTTGTATAATGTCTATTTTTTAAAATATATATATTTTTTTATTGATTTCAGAGAGGAAAGGAGAAGGAGAGAGAACTAGAAACATCAATGATGAGAGAGAATCATTGATTGTCTGCCTCCAGCACACCCCACACTGGGAATTGAGGCCGCAACCTGGGCATGTGCCCTTGACTGGAATCGAACCCGGGGCCCTTCAGTCCTCAGGCTGACACTCTATCCACTGAGCCAAACCAGCTAGGGCAATGTCTATTTCTTACACATTCTAATTTCTAGCTGATGGTGTATAGGGAGAAGACTTATGAAAAATAAAATTACATGCAATGTGCCTACCAAAAAAAATAGAAAATTTTATAAAAGGGGATAAGAAATAGGAGCTAGATGTTTAAGAGGAATTGATTGAAACCAGAAGATGAAAGTGTTTCAAGAAGAAAGTAGTTGGGAATCATAAAAAATAAATGAAGAGTCAAGTAAGAAGATCTCAGAATAATTCAATGAATTCACTAAGAAAAATGGTAACAGGTGACACTGACATTGGTAACAACTAAAAAGAATTTGTGTACTTAATATATTGCTTTTATGTCTGTAAATAAACCTCTTATACAATATGAAAATGTTCCCTTCATCACATGCTGACATTTCCTGGTTTCGAAGATGGTCTCTGCTTGGATATGCTTTTGATAATGATATGTCTACAATTCTCCTTTGGCTTCATGCTCTGAGCCATGTTATGAGTACATTGATGTCATGCTATCATGAAAGGAAACTAATAACAATTTATCAAGATTATAATTAAGCGTTTGGAAAGGCAGTATGAAATAACCATTTGTAAATTAATGAGGAGATGACCCTGTTACTACTAAATGTCAAAGAACGGAGAATTTGTATGAAGTCCCCAAATGTCTTTGCAACACGCACAGCACAAATGCAGAATTACAAGTGAATTAGGGAATCTCAGAAGGAGACCATCTAAGTACAACTGTTTCATATTTACTCAAGGCCACAACACTAAACAGAGATGAGGTGGTTACTTAGAGCTGACTCCAATGCAACAACCTTGACAAGATCTTCTGCCTCTGGGTCCCTGTCGGAACACAGCTGCTACAATCTGCACAGAGGTAGAATTCTGCTGAGGACAGGAAAGAACCGAACATTGGCTACACCAGTGCCCATTTCGACCCAGGCTTGCAACACCAATCTAAAAAATGTACACTGGGAGGTCCTGTGATTTCTGTGAGGGGTTGTTTGCCAAGCCCCGCATCTCCTAGTTCTGAAATCAGACTCAGCAGCAGGATGACTCATACCCCTTCCAGGGATGAGAGCAGACAGAGGCTACATCGCTGCTTCAGACCTTTCTATCCTTTTCCCTGGGCAGTTCCCGGGGAGATGACTCCCAGATGACAGTGAGCGTGCCTTTAGTTTGTTGCTACGCACACATATTGAAACAGATGTTTTCGTTTCTTCGTTGAGAGGTTACTTCTTATTTACCATCTGTTTTAACTTATATGTTAATTATAAAAATCAAATAAAGTAAATATTTATAAAATAAAACCTAAGAATCCTATCTTAGCCCTCCCCTAGGTTTTACATAACTCCCTGGATTGTCACTGATAATGGTTTGGGCTTTATCTTCCATGTACTAGTATCTGCATTTCCCAATCACATGCACGATGTATGAAGGCTATTTACTATATGTGTGTATATAGTTGGGTGTATACAGATATATGGAAGATAAAGCCCAAAGCATTATCTTAGGCCATTCTTAGAAGTCTGTTTTATTTATTGTTTGCAAATCCCCAAGATTTCTTCCCCTATCTTGACTCCTTGGCTAGGAAATGCCCATAAGATATGTAGCCCTAGCATATGTGGTGACAGATTTCAGAACACATAGCTGGGACCACTGATCAATTTTGTTCCCTGATATCAAATATATGAAAAGCACATTTTCATAGTTGCCTCATACTTTTCAGTCTCAATACAAGCAGCCGGAAAAAGCCTTTTAAAAGGTACATCAGATCATGTCTCTTCTCTAATCAAAATGTCCCACAAGCTCTTCATTTTATTAAGAATAAAAGCTAAATTCACACCACAACCTCAGTGCCCTTTGTGACCTGCCCCTCACTCCCATCTCCCCTCCTTACCTCTTCACCTTAACATCCTACTTTTCTTCCTGGCCACACCATCCTAGAGACCCCAGACACTCTGTTCCCTCAATATACCAGGCAAGATAAGGCCTCTGGCTGCCTAACTTATGGAGGAAATCCATGTAATCACCCAAGAATTGCACTTGGCTTACTTTCTCCATGGGAAGCTCTTCTCCCAGATATCTCTGTGGCTCATTCTTTGACATTTTTCAGTCTGTGGTCAACAATGACATTCTTGATGAGGTTTACCTAGTTTACACTCTAAAACAGGAAAAGTGTTGACCTTAATACTCCTAATATCCTAACGTAGTTCTGCTTTTTTATTTTATGTAGCATTTTTTATATGCAAGATTCTATATGTTGTATGCCTATTGTTTGTCCTTCCCCACCAGAATATAAGCTGTGCAAGAATAGGACTTTAGTCAGTGCAGCCCTATACCCTAGTAATAGTAGCCATTCAGTGAACAATGGAAGAATAGGTGGATGGATGAGTAAATATACACACATATTTAAGAGTTAGTGTATCAAAATGCATTAGCATTTCAGACTGGTGGGCTCCAACAATTATCTGCTCTAAGTAGGTATCTATAGTAATAAAAGCAAAATGTGCTAATTAGACCGAATAGCTGAACAACCTTTTGGACATCATTCCGGATGTCCTTCTGCACAACCTTCCTGACGAAGCTGTAGTGTTGGGGGCCGAGGCAGATGTGGTTAGGGGTGATCAGGAAGGTAGGCGAGCAGTTAGGGGTGATCAGGCAGGCAGGCAAAGTGGTCAGGGGCGATCAGACAGGCAGGCAAGTGGTTACGGGTGATCAGGCAGGCAGGCAGATTGGTTAGGGGTGATCAGGCAGGCAGGCAAGCAGTGAGGGGTGATCAGGCAGGCAGAGTGGTTAGGGGCGATCAGGCAGGCAGGCAAGAGGTTAGGGTCAATCAGGCAGGCAGGCAAGAGGTTGGGGGTGATCAGGCAGGCAGCTGAGCAGTTAGGGGTGACCAGGCAGGCAGGCAGAGTAGTTAGGGGTGATCAGGCAGGCAGCTGAGTGGTTAGGAGCCAGCAATCCCGCAGGTCAGTTGGACATTTTCTGAGGGGTCCTGGATTATGAGAGAGTGCAGGCTGGGCTGAGGGACACCCCCCCCACCCCCGGCATGAATTTCATGCACTGGGCCTCTAGTAATAATTATAACTGCAGTCATAAGGAGTACTTAAAACCTCTCCACAGGGTTGTTATGAAGGTTCAGTTAATAACTAGTTAATAATTTTTAAAAACACAAAACAGCTCATGAAATATATTAAGTGGTTAATTAATGTTACATACTACTATTATTTTTCATTTTATATATATACTAGAGGCCCAATACATGAAATTTGTTCAAGAGTAGGCCTTCCTTCCCCCAGCTGTGGCACTGACTTCCCTCTGGCAACTGGGACACAGGCTTCCCTCCCAACCTTGGCTTCGCCTGGAAGGTCATACAGAAGGACGTCTGGCCTAATTAGCATATTACGCTTTTATTATTTTAGATTAGAGGCCCAGTGCATAAAATTCATGTACTGGGAGGTCCCTCATCCCTGCCTGCAACCTCTCGCAGTCCAGGACCCCTCAGGATCCGCCTGCCAGCTTAGGCCCGATCACCCCGGAGATTCAGCCTAAACCAGCAGTTAAACATCCCTCTTGCAGTCTGGGGCTCTCGTAGTCCAAGACTCCTTGCTCCTTACCGTTCGCCTGCAGCAGAGGCAGGAGAGGCTCCCACCATCACCGCTGCGCTCGCCAGCGGTGAGCCTGCTTCTGGCTGAGTGGTGCTCCCCCTGTGGGAATGTACTGACCACCAGGGGGTTAAGCATCTGTGCACATCATAGCAACTGGTCGTTCCACTGGTAGTTCTGCTGTTCAGTCAATTTGCATATTTTATTATATAGGATATATATAGTTTAGTAAAAATGGAATTATGCTATATGTTATTTATGCAACTTGATTTTTGTACTCAATGAAATACAATTTTTTTCTTTCTAAATAGCACATAACAATCTCATTTATTCATTCAATAAATATCTTGAGGTGTTTACTCTGTGCTTTTGTAGAATTTACAGTCTACCTATTCTTTCTTTCTATGACTGCATAATATTCTATAGCATTTACATGTCAATATTTAATCATTTTCCTAATATAATATTTTGAATGGGCTTTAATTTTTGTAATTATATAGATATAGGTATAGATACAGATATAGATGATCTGTATCTATATCTATATCTATACCTATATCTATCTCTATCTATATCTGATCTGTATCTATATCTATATCTATGTCTATGTCTATGTCTATGTCTATGTCTATGTCTATGTCTATATCTATATCTATCTACTAGAGGCCTGGTGCACGAATTCGTGTATTGTTGAGTCTGCTGACCCACCCTAACCAGGGTGCAGGGGCCCAGTCAGGGGTGGGGCCACCCAGGGGGAGGGACCTCAGGCAGTTGGCCAGCCAGCCCCACCCATCCCCTGGTCAAACTCCCAGTTGAACTTCTGGTCGAGGGGACAATTTGCATATTAGCCTTTTATTATATAGGATATATACTCAGTAGACACAAGTTACTTTGTCTTGTCCACCATCCTCTATAGAAAACTTCTGTTCCCTCCAAGCTAATAGCTTCTACACAATTGCCATATTCTCATTCTTCAACAGCATCTAATTTCAGTCAGAGGAAAAAACTCATTCTATCAAGAGCCTCTACAAGGTGACATGTGATTGGTCCTCAAAGACTATCTGACTCAGATAGGAAAAGCCAAGTCTTACTTGAAAATTTGAACTTCGAATCATAGGTTGCATTGTCAATCCCACTTCAATGGTAGTAACTAAAGAAGTAAGATACGAGGAATCAGCTCCCTTGTTTCTGAATCCATAGACATATTTGTTTTAGGTAAGTACGGCAATAAAGTTCACCCAAGGAAAAACAAATAAAAGCCAGAGTCCTGGAAATGTTTGAGTTCCTGGTTCTAATTGGTTTTAAGATCTAGATGCATTTTGCCAAATTTGTGTATAAATTGTCTAAGTCCTTTCTTGCATTTTCTTAATCAACCAGTTGTTCTTCTTTTCCCTAAGGATTTGCAAGTTTGGTTCTGTATTAAAAATGTAGGAATCAAATGTATACCATATGTTTTGCTATAATTTAGAGTATTAAAATTGAGGCAGGAATAAGGGTGCATTCCTATATTTATTCCCTAAAATATCTACAGAAGAGATGTTCATAAGAAATCTACACTAATAAAAGACAAAGATGCTAATTGACCATACCTCCACTATGCCCATCAGCCAATCAGAAGAGTATGCAAATTAACCCAATAAAGATGGCCATTAAATTTGCATACTTCAGGTGGGGTGGGCAGCTCAAGACGCTGCCCACAGGGTCCTGGCCTCCTATCTGTGACTGGGGAGGCGGGGCAGGCAGCTCCAGACACCGCTTGCGGGGTCCGGGCCCAAGATTGGGATGGGGGAGGTGGGGCAGGCAGCGCCAGATGCTGCTTGTGAGATCCAGGCCTCTGATCTGTGACCTGGGGAGACTGCGAGAGGGCACAGGCCAGGCTGAGGGACCCCCCGAGTGCGTAAATTTTTGTGCACCAGGCCTCTAGTTTATTATAATGTTATATTAATTGGAGACATTCTAATGACATATCACAATGTTAGGAAACATGTGATGAAATATCAATTAGTTAGGAGGCTCAAGAATTTGGTTTAGGATATAGATGCTGTTCACAGGACCCTGTGAGAACTGCCTCTTTGGGCAGGCAGATTAGGGCTTTTCTGTTTTGTGAGGCCTGGACCTGGGGTTGGAACCCCTCATGAGAAGCCTGCTCTTCATGAGGATTTTTTCTCTTCCACAGGTAATGAGAACAATTTGCCTGAAACAATCCTATCTAATAAAAGAGAAACATGGTAATTGGCGTACAACCGCTACCCTTCCCATTGGCTAATCGGCGAGATATGCAAATTAACTGCCAGCCAAGATAGCGGCTGGCAGCCAGGCAGCTTGAAACTAACATGAGGCTTGCTTGCTTCAGTGACGGAGGACTCCAATGTTCCCCGCCTGCCTTTCCTGCCCCTGAGCCTGCAGTTTAAGAAACATTGTAACAAATATAGAAGCTAAACAAAACCCTAGAAACCTGCTTTCAGCGAGCCCCGGGATCTCAGAGCTGGAGTTATACATTGTTTCAATTATAGAACCGAAACAAACCAGATACCTGCTCCAGCCTAAGAGCTGGAGCCTCAGAGCTAAAGCTGGCCCAGAATAAAAAAAAAAAAAAGAAAAAAAGGAGCAGTTGGGAGCTTCAGTCCCAGCCTGAAAACAGCCCTCAGCCCCTCACCCAGACTGGCCAGGCACCCCAGTGGGGACCCTCACCCTGATCCAGGACACCCTTCAGGGCAAACCAGCCAGCCCAACCCATGCACCAGGCCTCTACCCTATATAGTAAAAGGGTAATATGCCTCCCAGCACCGGGATCAGCGGAGCCGAGAGGCCTCCCGGCACCTAGATCAGCGTGACAGGGGGCAGCGTCCAAACCCCCTGATCGCCCTGCGGCTCTGTGTGTGACAGGGGGCGGGGCCACAACCTCCCTATACACCCTGCTCTGTTCATGACAGGGGAAGGCGCTCCAACCCCCTGATCAGCCCTGATCTGTGCCTGATAGGGGGGAGCTCCCCAACCCCCTGATCGCCCTGTGGCTCTGTGTGTGACAGGGTGCGGGGCCCAACTCCCCCCCTCCCCCGCCACGGGCCCTGCTCTGTGTGTGACGGGGTAGAGCCATAACCTCCCCATCAGCCCTGCCCTGAGTGTGAGAGTGGCGGCGCCCCAACCACCTGATCGGCCCTGCACTGTGGGTGATAGAGGGTGGCGCCCCAACCCCCCCCCCCATGGGCCCTGCCCTGAGTGTGACGGGGCGGTGCCCCAACTCCCCTATTGGCCCTACTCTGTGAGTGACAGGGGGGAGTTCCTCAATCCCCTGATGGGCCCTGCTCTGTGCGTGACAGGGGGTGGCGCCGCAACCTCCCCATCGACCCTGCCTTGAGTGTGACAGGGGGCGGTGCCCCAACCCCCCAATTGGCCCTACCCTGAGCATGACTGTGGGTGGCATCGCAACCTCCCTGCCCTGCTCTGTGCATGACAGGGGAAGGCACCCCAATTCCCCAATCGGCCCTGCTCTGAGCCACCCAGGGGCTGCACCTAGGGATTGGGCCTGCCCTCTGCCACCTGGGAGCAGGCCTAAGCCAGCAGGTCGTTATCTCCCGAGGGGTCCCAGACTGCGAGAGGGCACAGGCCGGGCTTAGGGGCCCCCCTCCCCCCTGAGTGCACAAATTTTTGTGCACCGGGCCTCTAGTCTCTTTATAACATGCTACTCTCACCACTGGTCATAACTAAATGTAGTAGGAATTTCTCCAACAAAATTGACATTGTTAAAAGGTGCTTCGTTTCTAGATCAGACAATTCAGTCACCATGTGTTTGATGATAAGAATAATGATCTGCTGACTGTTAGCATCTAAGCCTTTTATGTTTCCGACAGAAAGTTCAGGTAGACCTCTCAGCCATCTGTTTCTCTAGGGAAGTAAACAACTCTAGATCGTCTTCTGAAAATTTCTGTAACTCATTTGGGAGTAATGCTTTTTAAACTTCTATGTTCAGATGACTTGCTCCAGGATCTTATAAAAGGTACATTCCGATTCAGAAGGTGTGGAAGGGAGCTTGAAATTTTGCCAAGTGATGTTGATACTGCTGGTCTACAGACTGCACCTTGATTAGAAAGTCCTAGAGAATTTCTTATTTACTGGGCCTGTACAGTGTTCTAATGTAATGTCAAAGTGCCACAAAGCTTTCAGTGTATCTCTCCTTTGCAGAACAGCAGCACCTGCCCCATACTTTTTTTGTGTTAAGCAAATTATATAGTGTCAGATTAAAAACCTTTTCACTGAAACTCTCCTTCTGGGAATTGAAATATAAGTTGATTAATCCCTATGATATGGCCATGGTTCTTATATCACTAATGGTGTCCTTTGTGAAGATTATACATCAGATAGCCAATAGAATGAGCCAAGAAAATTGATTCCTTATGTGTGACAGTAAGTGCGCAGGAAAGTATGTTTTCATTGTGCATTATCTTTTGGATTTAAGTTAGATCTTTCCATGGAGCTGGGGAATGGGGTAATTGTAAATTAACATTCCTAATTTATGCATTGTTTCACTTTTACATTTTATTTCTCCCAATCTAAATTTTCTCATATAAATCAACAACATTCCTTTTTTATTTCTTTAGAGACAGTTAAGTCTTATACATGTAGAACCTCAAAAAATGTTATTCATTGATCCAGTACAATAATAATGGCACCGACTCTTTGGGGGCAAATTGTATTCTTTCCTCTTTTGAAGTATTATCCCCAGCTGACACTAACTAGAACATTAGATGCAGCCCGTTGTAAGTCATAGTCTGCCGTAAGTCTGTACACATAAGGGGTAATCAAAGAACATGTTTTCCATTGATGTGGACATGTTAGCATATAATGCTTTGGCCCCAGAAGATTGAGAACAAGTTGTAGAATTTAGCTCTTCCAGGTCACTTTGTGTTCAGCCCAAGTTGGTTATGATTAATACCGCTAACACCAACAGCTGTCCTAGGACTCATGTGAAACAGAAATGGTCTCAGTCTAGTTCACTTGCGACAAGTGCCCACACCATGAAAATCATCACCCTCATTAGCACCCTTGTAGGCAGCATTGGGAGTCAGAATAGTTTAGAAGCTGAATGTAAGACCTCCCTACAAACGAGCTCTTCAGCAATAAGTCAGGATCCACTGAGGCTCATTATAAGAAAACTGTTTCACTCCTGTGCAGCATCGGCTCTCTAAATAATGTGATTAGATCTCCAGGGCAATTTATGTAGACCAATAAACTGGCCATAAAATATCATAAAATCATGACATATTATTAGTCCTCCCCCTTAACACATATAAGCATCTATTACAGGTGGAAACTCTGGCGCTTGTAAGACCTACTATTGGCGACATTAGGAAGAACACATGGAAGGGTTTGCCCTTGAGGTAGACAGTGTAATTTCAGCCAGAATCCTGGCCTGTTAACAATTTCTGGTCTTTAACGGCTGCTTTTTATAATTAATAAGTCATGTTATACCTTTCTAGCATTGCTATGTACTGATTGGAAACTGCAAAATACTTTTGATCATTGTCATCTGACATGCCAATTATTCACATTTATAAACAATAAATGTATAATTTATATAGTTCAGTAAATATAACCATGCCATGCAGCGATTTCTAGAGAATGTTTTAAAAATCTAATGCCATAATCACATTCCTTATCAGAAAGGGGTCTCTCTAATACCTTAGGCATCTGAACAACAATGTGTATTTTCTAATAGCAGGTAGATGGATTTGCCACCAAACTGAGGTGAGAAGTAGTTGTGTTGTTTCTGAGTTGTCCATACCTTGGGTATGGGGTGGAAAGAATGAGCCATGCACTTGTTCTGGCACCCTCAATTACACACTAATCCAAAGAACCAGGTTATTACTATAAAAGTAAAGTATTCTGTCATTGGTAATTTTACAATCCAACAACATATTTTTTATTGTCATCAGCATACTTATTTGAGGATAGGCAATTAAATCTAGCACAAAAATGCCAGGTGACCAGCATCAATAACAACAACAAGAACTTGGTGCCCACCTCCAAGAAAGTTGAAACTAGTTTGAATATCTCTAAAAGGTTATTGTCAAGCTTTAAGCTTTAAAAAATTAAAGATGTGTGATTCACTTCTTGGCCTCTTACCTTTCTTGTTAAGGCCATTTTTATTCTAAAACATTTCAAATATAAAAAAGAATAGAAAAAATATAGCACACATTTATGGGTTTGCTACCAAGATTAAGTAGATATTAACATTTGCTATATTTGCCTTAAAAGAAAAGAAAATTGCAGATACATGAAAGTCCACCTATTTCCCTTCTCTTCATCTTTCCTCGGAGTAAATTGGTATAATTCATTTATATGCAATCCTTTGCACTTTTATTCCAGTTTCAAATACCAAAAAATGTATACCATCAAATATATGTTAAGAATTCAGAGAAACGATATTTTTTATGTCTTTAAGCTTTACTTTTTTGTTCTCAATATTATGTTTGATATTTATGTTATCGTCTGTAGCTCTATCTCAGTCATTTTCACTATTATATAACATTCCATTGGATAAATGGGTAACAGTTTTATGTTAATGTGATTCTACAGGAGAATAATTAGATTATTTCTCTTTTCTTTTAAAACAAGTAATGTTTCAATAAACATCACAATATATGTCTCCGTGGGTGTAATTGTGGGATTCTCTCTAGAATAGAAACCTATAAGGAATGCTGCTAATAATTATTTATGAGTATATTCAAATATACTGTGTTGCTAAATTGCTCTCCAAAGTGTTTGTATCAATTAACACTCCCAACAGCAGCAGTTCCCATGTTGCCTCATTCTAATTTAATAGAAAAAAATGACAATATGATTGTAAAATGGCATCTCATTTGTTTGTATTTTTCTTTCCTAAAATATCAGTGAGGACTTTGAGCATCATTCCATATTTTCATTAGTCATTAGGGTTTCTTTTCCATATCTAAGTCTTCTTTTCTGTTTGTTTGGTTGGTTCTTTTATTTTTATTTGCAATTAGTTTCTGAATTTCAATATTGATTATTTTGAGTTAAATGGCTTGTAATTCTTTTAGGGTGAATCTTTTCTAAAACATATGCTATCCAAAATAATTTTAAGCAATTAAAATCTTCACTTATTCCCCTGGTAGTGACGAAGAAAGGATGCAGGTGGCAAACTTTGAGTCATAAAATTCAGCAAAATTTCTTTACTTCTATTTTTCCCCAAATCCCACTTATTAAAACACAGTTGTTACTGCTGTTCTTCCTGACTCTCTCTCTCTCTTTTTTACTATCATCTGTCTTCCTCTTTATTTTCCCTCTGTGTTTCCCACTCCTAACCAATTATTGATGGCTATTGTCTCCTCAACACAAGCATACTTTAAACTTTCTATTGAAAATGTTCTTTGACATCCCGCTAATATTGTTAAAGGTTATTGAATAGCATGTAAAGTAGTAAAATAAGAATCTTGCTCTGTGTATTTTATTGTAAAATACGCAGGTCAAGTTAGTGCTTCTTCCCTAATAGAACTATTTAGAATTATTTCTGTTTCTCTCTCTCTCTCTCTCTCTCTTTTTTTTTTTTTTGTAAACCTTCCAGGAAAATCCTCTCCTGCTGTCGGCGGCCCTGTTTCTCATTTTTTAATAGTCTAATATATATGGATTTAGAGGAGGGGTATCTGCACACTTCTATTGCCTTTGATGACTCCCAGTTTGGCTTTAAATTAATACACTCTACATGTGTTGCATTGCAATTTCCCTTTTGTAACCCACAGAATCTTCTGTGTCTTAACCAAGGAACTAAGCTCATATTTCTGATAAGAAGTTGAGTATTTCTCAATAGGGAAATTATGGTCTCTTTTTTATTATGTAATATTCTTGGTGGCTTCCATTTTTAATATATATGTTTATAATTTTGTACAATGAATTCACTAAAATAAATACTTTTGAATAATGATGACTGCTAGAAAATACTAACAAAATGTCAGAATTCTTAAAAGTGCTTTAGAAGTTCTTTTTTTTTAATGTTTATCTACCTAGAGGAGAAATTGCTGATCATTTTTAGGAAGGTGCCAAATAAATCAAATGCAGGACTTTTTTGGGCTCCATATGTTAAAATGTAGATGGAAAAACATACCTATTTATGGCACCTGTTTATTTTTTTCAGTATCTATTTTATAGCTTCTCTTAACATTTTGATAAATAAGACATTTTCCCCATTATATTAAGTTCTCATGACAGGTAATTACCCTTTACTATTAGCCCACTCCTAATTTACAGAGCATTTTACAAGATAAAGCACTTTATATGTTCGGTGATGGATAGTATTGCCATTTCACATGTGAGAAAAATAAAGCTGAGTAGTGACATAAAGGTCACTGAAACTGTGTCTATTCTCAGACTCATTTCATTATTTTTATCTAATTGGTTAGAAGGTAAAGTTCAACAATTAACTAGCAGCTAATAACTAGCCACAAGTGAGTGATCATTTCAGAAGAGCTAAACTTCTAATGGCTTGTTGTAAATCACTGTTTTTTAAAAAAATGAAGATATGTATTTATTTAAATAATATACTGGTACATGAAATGAAAGAAAAATATTCAGCTGTGTGTCAAGAGAATAGGATAAACAACTTAAGTATTTATTAGGCTATAATGTAACATAATATAGACCTATCTATTTTATATTAAAATGACACAGGAGATAATGATGTTTTTGGCTTCTAGACAAATTATAATATATAGAATATTAGTAACATGAAAGTTTTTGAGATTTTATTGGTTCATAAGTGTGTGTTCAAGCCACTCTGTAAAATGTAATTTATTGCAAGGCAACATGTGGCAGAAACCAGAATCATATGTTTTTTTGAGAAATAGATGGTATGTATAATGACTTATAAATCAATGCTTTCTTTCTCCAATAGACATTTTACAAAATTAAATCTCAGTAAATCTCATGCAGACCTTACCAGAAGATATATCCTCCCAGACTAATTAACGTTTTCAGTTGAAAATGTTAAATGGACCAGTATTGGGAAAGTTCAATCCTAATATAATAACCTATATAAATTTTAACTCACACTTAACCCAGACTGTTCTTCTTCTTATTATTAATTTATACTTTTAAAGAGTTAACCACCTAATTCATGAGGTTTTCTGAACAACTGATGTAATTACCCCTTAGCTGAATCAGTTGAATTATGACTGTGTCATTAGCTCAGTAAAAATCCAGAAAACAATGGTAAAGCAATTGCTTAATCACCATGTTTAGCTATAGCTTCATGTTTAGCTATTACCTAAATCATACTGTATTTATTATAGAAAATTATAGGCAGTAGTCACTTCAACCATTGTTTTTTACTCCCATAAGTTTCATAAACCAGCAACTCACAGATGGATCAATGTTTTGTGAAACTTGATGTTTAATAAATTTGGGGCTCCCTTCAAGAAGAAAGATTAAATTTTTTGAAAGAACAATATAGTAAAACAACTTGGAAGTGGTGTGTTGAGTATTTATTATATTTGTTTATAAAGTATTTTCATAAGATTACTTGTTTTACCTGTAATATAGGTTGTGTTTGACAACCAGCTTACAAAATCACTGAAAATGTAACTATTGGTACATGCAACTTGGTACAAGCCATCTCCATCACATCAACAGTTATCTCTATATCTCTAAGCAATATACTAACCACTACTTTTGATCTATAAAGTTCTATAGATATTACCTACTGATTTCTTATTATAATAGGTGAGAATTTAGCTCATTTATATTATTTCCTCTCTCCCTATGGTAGCAGCTTCCAATAAGATCCACAAAGAGACTTTCTTCCTGATATTTAGTTTTTTTATGTAGTCTCTTCCCATATTGAATTGGTCTACTTTGTGTAATTAATAAGATTTGGGGAAAATGATGGTGTGTGATTTTTAAGATTAGGTAAAAAATAATATGTGTTGTAGCTTCTGCTTTACTTTCTTGAGTTGCTTACTCTGAGGAAAGCTAGTCACTGTCTTCTGACGACACTCAAACAACCTATGGAGAGATTCATGCGGTGAAGAGTTGAGACCTTCTGCCAATAGCAACAAGAACCCGCCAGCATATGAATAACCTATTTCAGAAGCAGACCCTCCAGTCACAGGCATACATTTACATAACTACAGCCCCAGCCAGAGGAGAGACACTATGACTACCCAGATAAGCTGCTCCTCACTTTCTGACCCACAGAATTTATGAGATGATAAATGTTTATTGTTGTTTCAAGCCACTAATATATCGCATTTGTATTTCCTTCCAGTTTAGTTATATCAATATTCCCAGTTCCTCCACTCATTGTTCATTCATTTACTCAACAAATGTATGGGTACATATTGCTTACCTACTATGTGGCAGACACTAATCAAGTGTGAGAAGTAGAGCACTGACAAAATACTGACCTCACAAAGCTTGTATTTCCAGGAGAGGTTATAAATAAATAAAAATAGACTCTAGTACTTGGTGTTTATAAATACCCTGAGGAGAAACACAGCATTGTTAAGTAACAGCAATGAAAAGGTCAATATAAGTTTCTTGAGGAGCAAACGTTTGGGCAGAAAACGGAACGTGGTGTGAGGAGCCATGTTAGTATCGGGAGTAAGCCATGTCAGGGCAGAGAGATTAGGGTCCTTGTCACCATTCCTGTGAACCAAGATTTGAACAAATATGCCTCTTTTTACCCTCCACTAATGGATTCTAGTTTATTCCAAAGTCATTTACTTATTCCACCAATTTCTGGTTGCTGTTTTTCTCAAATATCTGGTGATACCAGTTCCTCTTTCAGAGCGCGACATGCGCACCGTTCTCTAGTATGTCTGTGGGGCTTGCTGACTGGTGGAGAGGTGAGAGATCCACTATTAAGCTGAAATCACCAAATGTCCTGAAGGTGGACTGGTTTGTTTTAAGAGCAGTAATGCTCATAGCTACAGCTCTCAGAGGGATTTCCCTTTGGAGGAAAACCTGAACAGTAAGTACCTGGCAGCAACATGGGGAAGGGGGTGGGAATGTTAACTGGGCCTGTAGTCCCACTCCTAATTTAAACCTTCCTTTCTGCCACCTTTCCCAAGGCCCAAACCTCTCCTTGAAATTCTCAGAGCAGATTGTGGATTCATATAATTTACCCTTTTTTATATGTTAGCAATACTTTCAATAGAGTCTGTAGGAAAAAGAGATAAACAGCAGTTTAAAATCTTGAACCAGCAAACTATAAACTTTTTTTAAAAAAAGTACTCTCCAATTTAGTTCATTTAGAAGGCAAAAGAGGCATCCTTAAAGGCAAAATTTTACATAATTTAATTTCAACAATAAGTAAGATTAAAATGGTCCAAAAATACAGTAGATACTGCAGATTGACAAATATTAAAAAGTATATCTTTTTTAATACTTATTATTGTCAGCATAGTTTTTCATTTAAACAATTGTCATCTATAGCCTCTTAGTTCCATTAGTAATGGTTTCCACGTGCACATTTTCTCACTTGAGATTTCTTCCTGAAACTCAGCACAACATGGTGTAAAATGCATTAGACTGACAGCCACAAGACTGGGTACCAGTCCTGGATTTGCCTACCAGTTGTGGGATTGTGGTCATAGTATTTCAGTTTCCAGAATCTTAGTTCTTTCATCATGAATTGAGAGGGTTGGACTGGGTTAAATTCATGTTCCCTTCAGGCTCTGTGATTCTGTGGTTTAAATAGAAATGTTTTTTTTCTTCTAAATATATTTTTGCAAGAAAAAATTAATGTAATTACTTTTGCCATTGAATAGAATAAATTATTCCAGCTAGCTGCTTCAGAACTCAGCCAAAATACTCCTTCTTCTTATCATTCTCTCTTCAAATCTATTGTTTCCTTGATCACACTCTTCACAATCAATTATTTGTTTGGTAAGGGCAGGAAACAAGCCTCTCATATTGATCACTATACCCCTTGTTCCTAGTCTCATGTCTAAAACACAAGTGCTTGGTAAATATTTGATGAAAGAGGAATGGACATGAAGATTAATGATTTTTATATAAAATATGCTAGTGAAGTGAATTTTATTTTAGAAAAGCGACACCTGGTTATATGGAGTAAAATGAACTCTGATGCCAAAAAATAAAAACAGGTTACAAAATTATGTTTCTTTCTTAACTTGTGTATTCTTGATGTATAACTGCATTAAATCGAGACTGTTGTATTCTGATTTTCCAAGCTGACCTTCCTTGAAATTGGAAGCACTTTTAGAGTACTTGATGCATCAGGTAAAGAGTACAGTGATCTAGTAATGCAAGGCCCCAGAGGGCAAAGTATAAAGTAAAATATTCATGCAACGTAAGTGCAAGGGACTTCAGATTTTTCGTGGTATTTTAGCACTGTATCTCTCTACAAGGGAGTTGTAAAAAGAAGAACATGAGAGAAGATAAATATTTAGAACAGTAAAGGAGACCTATCGAGTGAATTCTTGCTTCTCCAACTTTGCAGATATTGCCCTTTCAAGTATGTGTGGGTATATATTCCCCTGTTGGGCCATATGAGACATTTCCATATAAACATTATGAAAATTAATATTAAGAATTAATAGAGATTTGTCTACTGTTATGTGGATGAGCCTCTGATTGTCATTCACATTTGACCATTTGAAATTTAAGTGCTTTTTCTTTATTATTTTGTATAAAAAAGAAAAAAAATGGGGCATAATGTCTCAATAATAGTATAAGTTTCGTAAAGAATTTTGGATTCCTCTGGATGAAACATAGTCTTTTTTTCTTAATTTTTACCCACATTTAACTGTATGCTTTATATAACGCTCATTTTTTGAAGTGTCCAAAGAAGATATACAATGAAAAGGATACTAGGAAATATTTAAAGTGCATTCTTTGAATCCTTCATGTTGAAAACAGTCACTGAAACTTGTGGGTAATAGTATCTAAGAAAACTTGCCATGTAAATTTGCTACTGTATAGCTTTGTTTTTCTCATGCTATTGATTTATTTATTCTAATTTTTCAATCTAAAAGGTAAAAGAAGTGTTTGGTAGGCTTTTGAAATATTACATCAACATGCTAAGCTCTTACCTTGTCTCAAAGCCTCTCTGCACAGGATCTTATTCTGCGTTCCAATCTGCAGTTATCCTGTTCTCAGGTGTTAGCTCACCATGCAATGTATTATTGCTACAGGGTGAGTGAGCCTAGAAATTATTTCAATCTGCAGTATCTCATTTTATGATATTCTTCAACACTGCACCTATAGATTTGTAGATTTTTGATTCAGAACACCCTGTTTGGCTGACATTCTGTTTGAAACACACCGATAATTTTCTGTCAGAGCAGTAGCTATAATATTGCCTGAAATTTAAAATGAGGATCTGCCTAGAGTGATAATTATAGGTACAGTGCACGGTGTTCCCTTTTGCAATGGAGAAACCTTACACCTGTTCCAAGTATAATTCATTGTAAGAAATAATAGGAAGGTCATATCTGCCCCACAGCCCTTATATGATTTGTTGTTAATATTCAGAAGAACCGTGTTAATTGCCAGCCCTGTCATGAATGGAATATTTATAAACCTTATCTTTATGGCTACAGAGTCCATAAAAATAAGACTTGATGGGGATACCTGGCTGGTGTTGCTCAGTGGTTAAGCATCCACCCATGAACCAGAAGGTCACAGATCGATTCCTGGTCAGGGCATATGCCCAGGTTGTGGACTCGATCTCCAGTAGGGGTCATGCAGGATTCAGCCAATGGATGATTCTCTCTCATCATTGATGTTTCTATCACTCTCTCCTTCTCCTTTCCTCTCTCTGAAATCAATAAAAACATTTTAAAAATCATTTAAAAATATTTTATGAGGATAAAAATGACTGGAACAGGTAATTCATAGACTAAATAGTATGGGCAAAATGCCATATGAGGCAAAAAGTCCAAGTTACCTTGAATTCAAAAATTAGTATAACTCTTGCCGAAGCCGGTTTGGCTCAGTGGATAGAGCGTCAGCCTGCAGACTGAAGGGTCCCGGGTTCGATTCCGGTCAAGGGCATGTACCTGGGTTGCGTGCACATCCCCGGTGGGGGGTGTGCAGGAGGCAGCTGATCGATGTTTCTCTCTCATCGATGTTTCTAACTCTCTATCTCTCTCCCTTTCTCTCTGTAAAAAAATCAATAAAATATATTTAAAAAAATTAGTATAACTCTAATCTTGAAATTATGTGACTTGTTTTAATATTTATATAAAATATTTTTACAATTGTATAATGAAAATTAAAGAGAACATTATATTGGCACCAGAATTCACATTACTATTGACATTACTGTTACATTTTTAAGAATGCATCCTAGTAGCCCTGGCCAGTGTCGCTTAGTGATTGGAGCATCTGCCCATGCACCAAAGGGTCTGGGTTTCAATTCCCAGTCAAGGGCATGTATCTGAGTTGCAGGTTCGATCCCTGGCAAGGTCAGGGCCATGCAGGAGGCAACCAATCCATGTTTCTCTCTAACATCATTGTTTCTCTCTTTGTATCTCTTGCTCTCTCCCCCCTCCCCTTCCCTCTTTCCACTCTCTCTAAAAAGTCAATGGAAAAAATATCTTTGGGTGAGGATTAACAACAACAATAAAAAAGAATGCATCCTTTTCAGATGTGTACATGCAAAAAATGAGAAAAAGCAATACTGGAGTGCTTTCAATAAAAAATGCTTTGATTTTTGTGTGCTCTGCAACACAATACTGTGAAGCAGCATTCCCTCCTTTCTTCTTTATAATTCCTCTTTTTTCTCTTCTCTGGTCTTTCTCTATTTTTATGGTTTTTGTTTTTCTTCATCTTAATCATGACCGAAACATGACATATGAGTATGGGGAGAAAGCTAGACAGGATTGCGGAAAATCATTCTGTTTCACTTTTGTCTCTAAGCTCAGTTTTTGTGTGTGTGTGTGTGTGTGTGTTTTTTAAATTAAAGCCTACTCTATAATTGAATGACTTTGAAAATTGGTTATTTTTAAAGTAAAATATCTTCCCTGCTAGCATGGCTCAGTGGTTGAGTCTCGACCTATGAAGCAGGAGGTCATGGTTTGATTCTCAGTCAGGGCACATGCCCGGGTTGGGGCCTTCCGTGTCCAGGAGGCAGCTGATCAATGATTCTCTTTTCTATCTCTCTCTCCCTCTCCCTTCCTCTCTGAAATCAATACAAATGTATTTAAAAAATACAATAAAAATAAAGTAAAACATTTTTCCTGGATCATTTGTAAGTTGTAATATTCAATATTGTAGTGTTGTCTGAAACCTAGAAATAATCAAGCTTTCCTAAGTGAATCTCACCTCTGCAGATGTTTAGCATATCAGTGTCAGAAGATTTGAAGAGACTGGGATAAGCCCTCGGTAAATGTTAGCATGTTACCAGCCTGTCAAACCTCTTTACTGTTCTGTTTAATAATTCAAAAATATGAGTCACTAAGTTTTGATAAATAACAGCTCTGTGGGGAGCTTACTAAGTTTATGTCTTTGGTGTGTTTGCCTTTCTATTTTCCCATCCTGGTACATTTCAGGGGTTCATCTTCTCGATTATTGATAATCCTGTGGCAATCTCTTCCTCCCATCACCACTGCTATTTCCAAGCTGTCTCTGGAGTGGAATTCACCTTGAAGGCCGTCACTAGCTTCCATGCAGCTTCTACACTAGCTTGTTGCTAGCTTTCATGCCATCTTCATCAATCTTGGTATATGGGCTCAGGAGGCGAATCTAACTCTCACACTGTACTGTGAAGCTAGATTTATTTTATGTTGTCTCAGAATATGACCAAGTTCTTTTTTAAAATAATAATTGTTATAGTTTTTAGAAATTACTTATTTTTTCTTGCTGATAGTGATAAGCTATCAGATAATATTTTCCCTTCATATTTATTTTGTAAGTACATTGAAACATAATTCTATGAGTACATTGAGACCTAAATGCAGTTATTTTTCATATTATCATTTCTGTGGATGAAATATAGTTCTTACCCAAAAATCATAGAAACAGATGATATGTCATACTTTATGCTTTGTTAGATTTTCAGAAAAGCAAAGAGATTTAACTTCTATGCATGGTAGTTAAAAAATTATTCCTTCTATAATCAGTCTCATCAGAATGCTTGTCATTTACATTTAACACTATACTAATGTAACAATGATAACTATAACAAGTATTTCTATGGATAAGCATTATTTGTATAATTAACAATTTGTTATTAATTCATAACCCTGTAAAGTAGGAACTACTTACTATTCTCATTTTACATATGAGAAACAGGTACTATATATTCTGTGACTTGCCCAAGATTCCTAAGTTAGTAGGACTACCTGGATTCTATCTCAGACAGTCTGGCTCCTGAGCTGACACTTAAACTTCACCCTGTACTGCTTCTCTGTTTAAAAATAAAAGCTGATATCTGCTTTGGACAGCATTAAAATTTTATGATATGAAGGCATTTTCTAGCTTCTGTGTTTCTAAAATGTGGGTCACGCACAGTCTTGAGGAGCAAAGTTCTTGGAGACTTAACATGCCATGGTAACCTGAGTCTTTGTGTAGTTGTGAAATGCTAAATCTGTAAACTGAAAAATTTTATGCTTAGTTTGATTAAAATTTCTGTGAAAGTAGAAAGACTTGCTAAGAAGGCATCTTTGAGGACTAGCATTTTGGTTTGTATTTACGCATGAAATTTTCCTATCATATACCTGCTATATTGTTTATTTTCTTCAAGTAAAAGTATTCTAAAAATTATCTGAAAAAATAGTGTTCACATATGCTGACAAAAATAATTACCAATTTTACATACATGTAATTAAAATAATATCTGGTTAGATCTATTCTATATCCTAAATTTAAATTAAATAAATAGAAATATGTGTTTGAAGCAAAGCTGAAAGTAATATATACACAGATGAGTTTCTTAAAATTGGATTCAAATTTGTAAGTCATGATTATATATTTGAGCTTGATGAAGTACGAGTAAAATGAATAATTTACAGTTTGTGTTAACAGAGTGTGAAGCAGAGGTTAAAATATAACTAATGCTATTGGATTCATGGCTTTCATCTATGGTTTAACAAATGGATAAACACCATCTCCTGGAATAGCCTTCCTAGATTATTCTGCTGAAAATGAGTCCTTCACCGATGTTTGTGGTCCCTCTGGAGTTTCTGAGACATTGGCTCTCATGGGCGCTCCCACAGAGGCCCTGGGGCAGTTGTCATTTTACTGAGCCGCTGTTCAGGATCTTCCGGGTATTTACCGGTTGGAATACAAAAGACCAACTACATCAGAAGTGAGGAATCCAAGAAAATATAAAAATATGGCTGGTTTTACAAAGCAGTAAATTTAATATTTTATTCCTCATACTAGTATATGTCGGTTATTGTCACAGAGCCCATGCTTTAGCAATCTTCAAGAATTTTCAGTTCCCGGAAGCAAACGTTACACATAGGGTTTCTTCTAATGGCTTTTCTCAGCAATGCCCTTGCAGGACATTGTCATGGATTATTATGAAAGATGTAGAAAAGAACCGAAAGAATTGGTACCACCAAAGAGTGTAATGCCAGTAAATTGTAGTCAGAAGGTAAGAAGCAGATTTGGATTAAATCTTCATGAATCATTTTGTACAGTAATCAGCAAAGAGTTTGAGTGGTAGATAGTGGTAGACAGGCAGGGAAGGATTAAAATGGACTAGAAATAAATATTGTTTGACTATCTACCAGGTAACATGTACATACTAGTTGCATTCATATACTTTATATTTTAATTTCCAAAAAGCTCCATAGCACAGGGACTAAAAAAAAATTTTCAAAGACCAGGAATCTACTGGTACAGTGGTCGGCAAACCACGGCTCACAAGCCACATGCGGCTCTTTGGCCCCTTGAATATGGCTCTTCCACAAAATACCACGTGCAGGCGCGCATGTACAGTGCGATTGAAACTTCGTGGCCCATGTGCAGAAGTAGGTTTTCGGCCTGGGCGAGTCTATTTTGAAGAAGTGACGTTAGAAGAAGTGGAGGGTGTCGGTCGGTCCGGGGAGACACGGCGTAGGCCGGCCACGGGATATGCAGCATGGGGGAAGTACGTTGTTTTGAGGTACTTTCACTGAGGTCGACCCCTTCCAACTCTCCCATCCACACTCGTCTATCTGAAACAAGTATATAAGAGGAGTGTGGATGGGAGAGTTGGAAGGGGTCGACCTCAGCGAACTTACCTCAATCAGATTGAGGATGTTTTTAGCAAAGGCCAGCTTAGGAGTACCCTAATTAAGTTAATAACAATGTACCTACCTGTATAGTTTAAGTTTAAAAAATTTGGCTCTCAAAAGAAATTTCAATCGTTGTACTGTTGATATTTGGCTCTGTTGACTAATGAGTTTGTCGACCACTGTCCTAGTAAGTGCAAAGTCTTACGCCTGGTAATCAGCAGAATCAGGAATCAAACCCAGGTCCTTATTGAAATAATTATAACCATAATAATATATTAACATGTATCACCTTTTTAACATTTATAAAATACTGTTATGTTAACACATATAAATATTTGGGATAGAATTTTCTAGGTAATCCAGCTCTCCACCCAATAGGGCCTCACAGGGTAACAGCACACAGACTCTTCTCACATAATCCCAGCTCCTGACCCAGAATTTTGCAGGTTCTATAATTGCAACTTGTCATAAAACAAAGTGGATCAGCCTTTTGAGATTGATGGGGGCTATTGACATTCATGAGAGGCCGATATGTTGAATACAATTCTGAATTATTCATTTACAATAAGAAACACAGCTATCAAGCATGTATAAAGCCAATTGGAAATTTGATGTCCATTATACTTTATCCTTGTAGGAAAATCTGCAAATTATTGTAAGAAATTTGTTTCATCACAACAGTCAAGTCAATGATAATAGGGAGAGCAACTATGATGATCTGGCCATTGTGCTAAACTCTTTACCTAGATTATTTAATTTAACTCTCACAGTGGTATTATGTGACTATCTATTTTATAGGTCAAGAATGAGAGATTTGGAGAGTTTAAGTAACTATTTTACATAGCTGATAAGGATCAGAGCCTGAATTTAAACATAAATCTATCTAACTTAAGAGCAAAAAATGTTAATCATGACCTAGCACTGCCTCCAAAACATGACAATAAACTCCTTGAGGGGAGAGAGGGTCTTAAAAATGTTAAGATCTCCCAGTGGAGGAGTGTCTATATTATGTCCCACACTTTAAGTTCAACCTTTATGCCATGCCCTAATTCTCACATCAATCCTGTGATCTAGATACTTTCATTGTAATTTTACATAAAGGAAAACAAAAGCTCAAATATGAAATTGTTTCCTAAGACCACATAGTTAATAAGTAGTAAGACTGAGAAGGACTTAATACTTTACTGTGAGACTTGCAGACATTATATTGCTGCATGTTACCATTCTAAAGCAGGCACACTTGTCAGATAGAAATAACAACCCTCATCAGATGCCAGGCATTCCCTAGCCCTTCTTATTAATTTATTTAATCTTCATAACATCCCCATGAATGGGAATCTTTCATTATCCTCATTTAATGGATAAGTAAGTTTAGTCAGAGAATAGTTAAGTAATATGCCCCAAGTCACACAATTAGTTACTGCTGGATCTTAGATATAAACCAGGAAGTCTGGTTCCAGAGCCCTACACTCTACTGTCTGTTGGGTGAGCTTAATAGCAAATGACAACCAGCTCTATGGCCTGATGCATTCAATTTCATTCTAGAAATATTTTATCCATGGGCATCAGAATTTCTCTCCCATACAGGGATGAGGAAAATGAGGAAAAGGAAATGTATTCCTACAGAGCAAGATCATGTTTTGTTATTATCGTTGTTATTTGAAATAGTTTTAGTTCAGACCAGGTATAATGAATCTCTTTGGATTAAAGCTTCTCTAGCTACCCTAATTCCCATCTTTCCTCCCTTAAACTCTCCCCATCGATTTGTCAGAACTTGAGTATACCTATCAAGGATACATTATTGTCAACAGAAGCAGACAAGAGGCATGTAAATAAAACAGTTGTGAAGATCTTAATGTGGAAATCATGAAAACATTATAGTTATAGTGTTTGGATGAAGTTCAAAGGAGAATAGAGCAGAAATGATGCCATGATTGGATGTACTTCAGGGAGCCAGATGAGCTTGCAGACAAAACTCATATATCCTTCTTATAAAACTGGCTTAGAGATAAGACATAATAGTTACTGGGAACTTCCAATATTCATCAATAAGAACATTCTGTGGAAACGAGGTAACATTCTACACTTAATAGTAGGACCTGTCACCAGACCTACATCCCACTAACAGAAAAACTTACTAACGAAGGAAAAAACCAGTAACCCTAGAAAAATTAATCATTCAGTTCTGCTATGTGAGCAAGCCAGAAAAGGAAGTGGCATAAAGAGTCGGAAACTGCTAGATATTAAAAACACACATTTAAGAAAGTGTAGAGCAAGAATGGTTAGGCGCTTATATATTAATATAGTGAAGATTTCACAAAATTAAAGGGAGATTGTCAAAAATGGACTTCAGACCATGCAACACAGATGGTGCTAATGAAGAAGAAAATGTTGGGATATGTAAAAAGATTAGTACAATTCCCCAGGAACTTGACAATTAACATGAGAACATGTAGGGTGATGGAACTAATGGTATATGAGGAACAATGATGACAGAGTAATAATGTAGACACCTAAGAGAATTGATAAGTGAGTTTAAAGCAAAACTAGAATTGAGAAAAATTCCAAAGGAAACAAAAATAACTCTTCAAAACCATGTTTAAATCAAGAAAGATAATAAAGAAAAGGAAGTTCTGCTGCTTGGGGCTGAGAGTGACATATTAATAGATGACCAAGAGAAAGCTGTACTCTCTACTCCATTTAACTTTCCTCCTTAGACAGGAAAGAGAATAACTTTCACTGAGGAAAGAAAATGAATCAATCCTGTATATAAGAGAATGTGTCTATCAACTTTGATTACACCTGTATTATTGTGAGGACTTGAAATCAACATTGCTGTATTATTACTGGTTTATTCCTACTATGGAATAAACACATATGTTTTAAGCACTCTACAACTCAGGTATTCTTTAAAGAAACTCTAAGGTTGATGATATTTCCACAGTTATGGTGAATAGAAGGTAGGCACTACTAGTAAATATAGCTGGGTATCTTCAGACTCAAAATCTACCCATCCATTGACGCCATTTGCTTTTAAATGAGGTTATTTGGTATAAACTGTTCTTTTTGAACTCATATTATCCTAAGGATACCTAATTAGTGTTTATAATTTGTTCATAATCTAATTTTAAGTAATCACTATGCCAAGTATTTTATGCTATTTAGATCTTAAACTGGCTAGTTATTGAAGCATAGAGATTGTGTTATGCTGACCAAATCTTTAGTTGATATGAATTTGGGAATGACAGAACCTTAAGGCTGAAGAAAAGATGGACTGGAGATGAAACATAATAGGAAGGGGGATACCACCCCCTCTTTTTTTAAGGAAAATGTTTGCATTATGGATTAGTATGGGCCCATGTTAAAAATCCAGCCAAATCAATGCCCCAGATGACTGCATCCACAGCAGACATCATTTAGAGTGCAAGGTCCACCCAAAGAGCCCATCCAATCCGTAGAATGATGAGAGGAAGTAGCATGACTGTTCCCCTAAGCCAGTAAATGTGGGGATGGTATGTTACACAGCATTAAATAATGATAACAGTCTGAATCCAGAACAAGAATGTTGGTGACAGGAAGCAGCGACCACTCTCTGCAGACTATCCTCATAAAGCATGAGCTAGAAATACACCTTTGTTGTCTTAAGTTATTGAGGTGTTTGGGTACTGGTTACAAAAGAATAACCTAGCTGGTATAGATTGATAGACATAGGATACAGCAGAAGAAAATGTTTGTTTAGAAATTCAAAAATAAGCTCAGTTTTAGACACCCATGGGGCACCCAGAATGTCCAGAAGGTATTTGGGTGTTAAGCACAGGAAGTCTAGTATCACTAATAGGCCTTTATGAAAGATGTATTTATGGGTGATCTACTCCAGGAGAGAATATAACAGGGAGACTACACTGATTTTAGGTAGTTCAAGATCACATTAAGTTTTTGGTAGTCTTGACATTTGAACTATAAGTCATTTTTATAACTGTATAAGGCAATTACGATACAGAGATTGGTAAAGTATAATATTCATCCTTAAGAAATACTCAGGCTTCAGGGGGGCAGGAGGATGGGAAGTTGCCAATCACCATTAAGACTAGACCTGAAATTGGCATGGGGCATAATTTCTGCTACATTCTCTTAATTTAAACAGTCAAACTGTGATTCACAGGGTGAAAAACAAACCTACACCTCTTAATCAGGAAAGTTAAAAAATGTTGTCACCATCTTTAGTCCAAAGGCCGAAAGAAAAACCAGTGTCTAGAATCTATAATAATAAAAGCATAATATACTAATTAGACCAGACAGCCAAACAACTTTCTGAACGTCATACCGAATGTACTTCTGGACAAAGCCATGGCGGAGGGGACTGAGGCAGAAGCGGTTAGGGGCGATCAGGCAGGCAGGCAGGCAATTGGTTAGGAGCCAGCAGTCCTGGATTGTGAGAGGGATGTCTGATTGCCAGCTTAGGCCTGACCCCCAGGCAGTCGGACATCCCCCGAGGGGTCCCAGATTGCGAGAGGGTGCAGGCCAGGCTGAGAAACCCCTTCTCCCCTCCCCTCTGTACACAGATTTCATTCACTGGGCCTCTAGTTTGTTTATAATCTCAACAGATTAAGAAAGAGAGAGCTCAGCTGGCATTCACACCAGCAAAGAAAGCTTCATCCTGAAAGTAACATATTTTACTTCACCTCACAATTCCTTGGGTAAAATTGCTCTACTAAATGCACTCAACCATAAGGATTGAAGAAAGTATGATGTATTGTGCATATTGAAGAGGACAGAGCAGAATATTTGGTAAAGAGCACTAATGGAAACCACACCATATCTTGGTTGTGAATGGCCTTGGTGAATGGATTTTTTATCTGCATACAGATTCAAGATATAAATCTCAGATATCTCACTCTCAATTAGTACCCATAACCAAGAAGTCAGTACCTACTATTGATTCTCACTTACCTATAGCTCCAATTTGTTTCCTTCTCTCAAATTCCACAGCTACCTCAATAAACCGTTGCCCAGAACATCATAGTGACTTACTTGTCTCCCTCTCTTCTAGGAGGGCTGCCCTTTGTGTTACAAACCAGACCCAGAAAGAGCTTTATAAACAGTAAACATAATAATATAAAATCATAATTATTTAAAATATTTTATATTAAATGTAAATTCATCTACTTAATATCTTTCATTAATTCAAAACATACTTACTGAAAATCTCCTATGCCACTTTCTGCCAAAATAAATTTTATAACTTCATTGTCTTCCTCCTGCCATTCTTATCAACTTAAAAAATTTTAATATGACTCATAATGCATTTAAAACCAAGAGCACTAGCCCACTTTAACATCATTAAAATCTTTTTTGATCATTCTTGTTGTTTTGTATTGGTTATACAATTTGCAATTTTTTCTCAATGGATAAATTTTTATTTATTAATTCTACTTTAAGAACATATACTTTGTTGGCTTCAGTTTTTCTTATTATTTTTTGCTCCCTTAAGTATAATTGCTTTTATGATCTTTTTTTCTAAATTATTGAATTGAATGCCTAGTTCATTTATTTTCATTTGTACTCTTCGATTGATAAAGGCATTCAGAAAATGAATTTAACAGTTGCTAGAACTTTAACTACTTCTTATATTTTTGTGTTATATATATATTCATTTTAATTATATACAAAACTAGAGGCCCGGTGCATGACATTCATGCACTGGGGGAGGGGGTGACCTCAGCCCGAACTGTGCCCTCTCATAGTCCCGGACCGCTTGGGGGATGTCCACCTGCTGACTTAGGCCCGATCTCCCTGGGGCAGTCAGACATCCCTCTTGTAGTCTGGAGCTCTTGCAGTCCGGGACCCCTTGCTCCTTACTGCTTGCCAGCAGCGGAGGTGGGGGAGGCTCCTGCCACCGCCACTGTGCTCACCAGCCGTGAGCCTGGTTTCTGGCTGAGCAGCGCTCCCCCTGTGGGAGCACACTGACCACCAGGAGGCAATTCCTGTGTTAGCATCTGCCCTCTGGTGGTTAGTGCATGTCATAGTGACCGGCCATTCTGCTGTTTGGTCAATTTGCATATTAGCCTTTGATTATCCTATAGAATAAATGGACACTATGCAAATTGACTGTTACACCCTCACACAAGCTGGCCGCCCCCATGTGGTCACAAGATGGCTACCACGAAATGGCTGGCAGGGGAGGGAAGCTGTGGGCGACCAGGCCAGCAGGGGAGGGCAGTTAGGGGTGACTGTGCTGGCAGGGGAGGGCAGTTAGGGGTGACCGGGCCTGCAGGGATGGGAGGGCAGTTGGGGGCAATGGGGCTGGTAGGGGAGCAGTTAGGCGTTGATCAGGCTGGCAGGGGAGCAGTTAAGAGGTGATTGGGCTGGCAGGCAGAAGCAGTTAGGGGCAATCAGGCAGGCAGGCAGGCCAGTGGTGGGGAGCCAGCAGTCCTGGATTGTGAGAGCAATTTGACTATCTGTCTTCATATATTTATACTAGAGGCCCGGTGCACAAATTCGTGCATGAGTAGGGCCCTCGGCCTGGCCAGTAATTGGGCCCATTGGGGCTGTCTCACCCACTCTTGATTGGGGCCGATCGGAGCTGGCATGCTGTGGGGAGGGACTGTGGGAGGTTGGCTGGCCATGGGAGGCTGGCGGGCTGCAGGAGGTTGGCTATGGGAGTGCACTGAGCACCCAGCCAGCTGGGGGGAGGCACCATGGGAGGTTGGCTGTGGGAGCGCACTGACCACCAGGGGACAGGTCCTGCATTGAGCATCTGCCTCCTGGTTGACAGTGCACATCATAGTGACTGGTCGACCATTCAGTTGTTCGGTTACTTAGTCTTATATATATATAGATGGACTATCAGCAAATTATTTTCACAGTTATAGTCTTAAATCTGAAATTTTGGGATCAAATGATATGCAAATTTAAGGTTTTTGGCATCAGGTGACAGTTTTTCCTCTCTAAAGATATTCTTCCACTAGCAAAAAATTAAATGTCTTTTTTTTTCTCACCTCACGTCAAACTCAATATTATCATTCTTTTCAATTTTCACCAACCCAATAGATGAAAAGGTACACTTATTTTATTTTAATGTTAATTTCTTTGATTACTAATGCTTATATTAATTTTATTGTGTTCTTTTTAATTATTAGTTTGACATTTTTCTTTTAGATATTCCATTCTCTTCCTCACAAATAATTGATTTTGTTACTTTTTCTGACTTCTTAATGGCATGCTTAGTTTATTTATTTTAATTTGATCTACTTAATTATGATAGTTACTTGAATATTCATTTAAGATCAGTTGGCTTTACCCTGTAAGATTTGATTTGTAGTGCTAATGTTTCTATTTTCTAAATATGTGAGATATTCTTTTATATAAATTATTTTTTGGTAAAAACTTCTACTTAAATATCATTAGTTAGTGGTCAACATTTTTTTTCTCAGATCTAGAGATCAAATTTTCAACACTTAATTAAATGTACTATACTGAGTAGGCATCTTCTTATATGGTTTTCTTGTTTGCTTCTTTCTTTGCTTTTGGGCAAAGATTTACTAAATTTAGTTTCTCTGATTATCATGAAGCCCTTATTCTGGACATCACCTGGCTTACACCACTTATCAGTCAATAACTCAGTCTTTCAAATCCAAAAGAATCATCTAACCCTTTCTACTTCCATAACCTTGCCATGGTTCCTGATTTGAGAGTAGTCTCTGAATAGTTGCAGAAAGAGAGGAACTGAGAAGACACAGGTAGAAGGGCAGGACAGGGGCTCTGGTTGTTAGTGAAGATAGATCTTATACAGCTCAGGATGGCTGGCTGCTTTTCTGATCTATGTAACTCTTATAACCTATCTCCCTCATGTCTCTCTAAAATCAATAAACTATTCTTGGGTGAGGATTAAAAAAAAAAAAGAAAAATTATTCAGAAAATTCTACCACATGTCTGGTTTAAAAATGAGAAAGAGGAAGGAAAGGAAAGCACAGCCATGAGAAATAAATAGAATAAATAGGTTAATATAAAACAAATTGTTCTAGACAATGTGCGTTGCTTTTTGATAGCTTTAGAGCTTTAGTACATTAACAGAATGGAGTAGATGTAATACATCTTGACTTCTAGCAAAGTACTGGAGACAACATTATGTGAAATTTTGATTTCAAAATTAATTTGAATTGACTTGAAAAACACTGCTAAATGAAATGTAAGTTGGTTGAAAGGAAATATAAAGAAGAGTGTTGATTAATATCAATGAACTAATGAACTGGGTAAGAACTTCAGTTAAATGTCATAGGTGTGGGTCTTAGGTTGTTACCACTAAATGTTTTATTATCTTTAGGACAAAGAAAAACATGAGGCTGATTGAATTAAAGCAGATAATTTATCAAGAGACACCAATGATTCCAGAAAAACTATATAAAGACATGAATTTACTTCAGAGAAAAAAGAAAACAATATTTTATTTAAAGATTCCATCTTTTTATCACAAAAGGCAATTCTATGAAGTGTCAATGCTTAAAGGACTTCAAACTATGGAATTTCTCAAAATCAGTTAGGACACAAAATTCATTAAGTAATGTCTTGTTAACACACAAACACATTTTCAATCCAGTTAGTAGCTATAATCTATCCCAAAGGAGAAAGTGATGGTGAATTCTTAGCTAGAGGATATAAAGTTGTAACTACTATTTACCATCATATCAAATGTGAATTTTAATAGAAAATTGGCAATCTCTGGAAGCTCTGGGCAGGAGAAGAAAGGGAGAATTTTATGGAAGAAGAGATAATTACATTCTTAACTGTGTGAATAATTTGATAAGATTATAGATAACTGAAATTATTTTGAGAAATAAAATATTTTAATATATCTAGATGAGATATAGTTAAATTTAAAAATAAATATTTTCAAATCAGGTATTTCATGCTAATGAAAAGTTAGCCAGCTGTTGGGTAAATGAGACATTTTCAGTTAAAATAAGAATAATATTATTACTAAACTGGATTTGTTTTACTATAAATTAAGCATGCACAAATAAGAAGGTACATTGAAAAAATTTGAAGGTTTATGCTCTTTTCCAGTGCTAGTGAGTTTGCAAACTTTTAAAAATTTAGAGAAAAAGGTGGGGGGAAAGAAAAATTTTGGTTGCATTCATTTAACACATCTTTTTTGAATACCTACATGTGCACTATTTTTTTATTATGGCAGATCCCAAACATAATTAAAACAGAGTATATTAGTTTCCTATGTCAGTCTTAACAAATTACCACAAACTGATGAATGTAAATCAACAAAAAGCTATTCTCTAACAGTTCTGGAGGCCAGAAGTTCTAACTCAAATTGTAGCAGGGCTGCACTCCCTGTGGAGGCTCTATTGCAGATTTATTTTTTATTTTTAGCTTCTGGTGATTGCAGGCTCCCTTTGACTTATGGCAGCATCAGCATCACTCCATGGCCTGTTGCCTCCTCTTCTGTCTGTCAGATCCCTCTCTGCCTCACTGTGATAAGGACGGTTAACACTGGATTTGGGGCTCAATCAGTAAACTACGATAATACTTTCATTCCAAATCCTTAATTTAATCACAACTGTAAAGACCCTTTTCCAAATAAGGCAACATTTACAAGTTCCAGGGATTTAAATTTTGTATCTTTGGGTAGCAATGATTTATCCTTACTACAAGAACATTTTCTACTCAGCATTTAAAAATTAGGGTTCACCCAGAGTGGCTCAGTGGTTGACCCATGAATCAGGAGGTCAGGGTCCAATTTCTGGTCAGAGCACATGCCCAGGTTACGGGCTAGGTCCCCGGGGGGGGGGGGGGGGCGTTCCAGGAGGCAACCAATCAATGATTATCTCTGATCACTGATGTTTCTCTCTCTCCCTTTCCCTTCCTCTCTGAAATCAATCAAAATATATTAAAAAATAAATAAACAACATTAGGTTTCTATCACTTCATTAATATATTTACAAGGCCATTGCCTTTTCTTTTATCAAATATTTTACAAATACAAAAGAGCGTTTATAGCAGAATCAAGGTGTTTTCCACTTTAGGAAAATGGTTATGAAAATGGAATCCATCTGTTTGTTCCAAATGAGGATCCAGATATTATCTCCAGTGCACATTCTCTTCACGCTGCTTTGCAATCTGGCACGAAGGCATATTGATTCTGTTTCTGAAATGAATCTCAAATGCTTTTCTGTTCTGCTAGTCCTCACTGAAATTCCCTTAGTTAAGTCCAAATAATTTACTTTAGGACTACTGCCTTCTAATTGATGTTCTTTGCTTCTCCTTGTCCCTGTCATTTGCCTTTACACAAGCAGGAAATACATATATTTGGCAAACACATACCTTATTGTGTTCTCTTGTTAATAATCTCTCTAGCTTTCAGATTCACAAATGAAGACCAGTCTTCTTTTAAGAGATACTAGGCTTCTCATAAATTGCTAATCTCTGTCCTCATCTGTAGCTTTATCACTTAACATTTCTTGCCTTACTCCTTAATATTACACACACACACACACACACACACACACACACACACACTTCCCTTATGTTCTAGTTATACAGAATTGCTTACTCTTTCTTAAACACTTTCTTAAACTCTTCCTTAAACACAAATAATTTGCTCAAATTACTCTCTGAAACTAAAGTGATCTTCCCTTTCTTTTCGACCTTAAAATTTTTTACATAGCTATTAAGGCTCAAGTCAAATATTACATTCTACTTTTTCCCGATCCTTCCTCCTTATCCTCTATTACTGTGTGTGTGTGTGTGTGTGTGTGTGTCATATTTTATTGTTTAATTATTTGCCTGTGTGATTTTTTTCATTTTTGCTATGACTACCTTAAAGGTAGGATTGTGTCTTCTCTATCTTTTTATCCCCAGTTGCTTCTTAGAGAGCTTCACTGATAATGCCCAATGCGTAAGATAACTGTGATAATGTGTATGGAATATGTATAACTCTCAGAGAGTACTAATCATTGCATGATTGTATAATATGTAAGTAAATAATACTCTTAGTGAGTATCTATATTACTCCTCTGCCCGAGGCCCTTCAATGTGCCATCATATTCTTTATTAGCTTTGGTGGTGGGCACATAGGTGTTTACTTGAAAATACTGTCTCTCTCTAATCTCAAGTATTAAACCGATCTCCTAAGTTTTCAGGGTCCTTTATAATCTTTCCCTACCTTCTGTATTCAGCCTTATTTCCCCATTGGAACCATTTGCTATCCTTCCTTTCATTTTATTTCTGCACTAGCGAATAGTCGCATGATTTGTCAATTTTACCTCATGCTATAATGCAGTAGCCATGTATGTTGGGATACAGTACAGTTATGTAAATGTGACTTACGGACATGCTCATTTATTATCTCTCCAACAAGAGGTTGTCAACCTTGAACAGGAACTGTCTTAGACATCTTCATACCCCAAAGGGCTTTTTTCTTGATCAATAGATCTTGTTTATTCCCTGGAATATAAATTAATATAGAGAGTATGAATTCTCTAAGTGAATCTTTTCTGTGGTAGTTAGCCCCACCAGCACTGCTCAAACAGAGAATTAGCCTTCATACCTAAATCATCCATGGTATATAATTAATTTACTTTTCTCCTAGGCATCTCAACTGGTACTACCTATGTACCACTCTTGAGAAAACTAAAGAAATAGTTTTAAAAAAATCATCTTATTTGTTTTATAATTCAAATGAAGAATGTCAGTTGTGAAGTCATGTAGCAAATTACTTTTGTTTAAGTAATAAAAGTATTTGTAAGGAAATACATTTAGGAATGCTTGAAACAATAGCTAGATTTTCAAAGATTTACCTATAATACAGAAGGCTTATTAGGGTAATTTCTTGCTATCATGTATTATCTTAAGTGGAAAGTTATTGTGTCCATGCCATTTCTTTTTTTAAAATATATTTTTATTAATTTTTAGAGAGAGAGAAAGGGAGAGGGAGAGAGAGAAATGTCAATGAGAGAAAAAAATCAATTGACTGTCTCCTACATGGCCTCTACTGGGAACAAGCCTGAAACCCCGGCATATGCCCTAGATTGGAATCGAACCCAGGACCCTTCAGTCCACAGGCCGACACTCTATCCACTGAGCCAAACGGGCAAGGGCTAAGTTATATTTTTAAAATGTGTTTTTCTTTATGCCTAAGGAAGATAATAATATGTCATATTAACGCTTCAGATTCAGGTTCCAATCAATATAGCATGTTTTGATTAAATCACTTCCCCATTCCAGGATCAATGCAGGATAACAACTGACCACGTGTGAGGAAACATTAATTGCAGGAGGGCTCACAGTGTCCTAGCAGTTTTATGCTTAATAAACCTTCATGTTACCAATCAGCTCCAACAAATTGATGGATAGGCTGAGGAAATAGGGCAGTAATGAATAAACTTATCCTAAAACACAGGGTTACACAAATAAATAAGCCAACATTTATTTGGGTGGTATGTTCTAACTAGTGGTTAGACTTTTGCCACATAGTATCTTCTTTTTGTTTGTTTGTCTAACTTTTACAAAATCAGTATATAATTTTATGTTTGACTGTTAAAAGTCAGTTGAAATCCCTATAAAGCCCTCCCTAAATGTATTTCTGAAGATTACCTTCTCCAAAAATAGATGGTTTTTATTCTGTATCATAAATAAACTCTTAAAATATAAAAGCATGTTGTAGATATTTATGACCATGTTTTCTTCACAAGCACATGCAAAAAAGGAGGATCGTGTGTGGGTAGAAGTCATATTTTCCCTAAATTTTTTTTTATATTGTACTTTTAAAATATATATTTTCTACTAAATTGTATTAGTTTCTTTCTCATCAGTTGGACTAATAAGTATAATTTATTGAATGTACAATTGAGAGCATGTGTTCTTATCTAGGCATGTTCAAAAATATCCTCCAAGTCCAAAAGTGTATTATTTGTGGAAATAAACAAGACATCGAATACATTTTATAATCCATACCTAGAATAGAGAATATCTATAAAAGAAACATTTTAATTAAAATTCCCATAAATAATTATGCTCTCAAAATAAATACTCCAGTGGGAAATTTAGTTTTCACTATAATTTTAAGCTTTCCTAAGTTATAAATAACACATATTAGGTGAGGTGTATGTGATAAATAGAAATAATTTTATATATATATAGATATATATATATAAAATTTATGTTTGACTGTTAGAAGTCAGTTGAAATCCCTATAAAGCCCTCCCTAAATGTATTTCTGAAGATTACCTTCTCCAAAAATAGATGGTTTTTATTCTGTATCATAAATAAACTCTTAAAATATAAAAGCATGTTGTAGATATTTATGACCATGTTTTCTTCATAAGGACATGATATATATATATATATATACATATATATATATATTAATATATATATAAGAAATATATATATATATATATATTAAAAGCATAATATGCTAATTAGACTGGACATCCTTCCAGATGAAGCTGGGGCTGCAAGGGAAGCCCAGGTCCCAGGTGCCAGAGGGAAGCCGGTGCCAGCAGCCAGGTGAAGGCAGGCCTACTCTTCCACGAATTTCGTGCATCAGGCCTCTAGTATGTGTGTGTGTGTGTATATATATATATATATATATATATATATATATATATATATATATATATATAATTTGCTTTACATCAATATTTACACTTTTTAAATAGTTTCATTTTGTTGTATTATCCTGTGGGAACTGAGACCGAAGGATCTGGTACCAATGCAATCACTCCTATCACCATGAGAAGTAGTCATTTTTCTCCAACCCAAGAGTCTCATGTCTTCTGCTAACATCATGAAACTGGAAAGATAACACGTTAGCTTGCAAGTAGGTAAAATCTGAGGCCCTTCACAGTCTTGACAGTATGTCCAGGTGGTTGTGGTTTCTTTGGAAGCCTCAGATGTAAATTTATTTGGCCCTGTGGGCTCATATTCAACTGAGAATATACTTTTCTCACAATGTATAAGTGATCACCATTCAGTCTCTGTTATTCTTGTTAGGTTCAGGGCTAGAGAAAGGGATGAACCCTAGGGAAGAGAACTCCATATTCCAAAAACCACAGCCAGCCACTTCTCTTTGCCATAATACTAAAAATTGTCAAAATCTTTAAGGAAGAAGCAGGTAGTGTAATGAGAATTGTCACTGAGTTATAATGCCCTGGCTATAGAGGTCTGGAGGGGAAAGAGCGGAGAAGTGAGTATGTAAAGCTGCTCAACCTGTATCTGCTTTTTCAATTCCATATCCCAACAGAAATTGTGTCTGGTCTGCTGTTATACACCCTGCTGCACCCCCAATAAATAACTCAGTGTAATGGGTAACTACGTGCAGGAAAGGGTGAGGCAATGATATTCCAAGTCAACACATGGAAGGTGCAGGAGATGAATTTAAAATCATTTAATGTGTCCTTTCATTGCTTCTAGCTATTGCCTCCTCCCCAGGATGCAACTGCTGAATGGATTGCAGATTCTCCACTTCAGTATATGCTTCCCTTCCCCACAGTTTCCCACAGAGCTGTCATACATACAGGTTTCTGGAATCCATGTTTTACTCTGTAGTTCCCCCAGGGATAATTTTAGAGGAGGAAGCCAGGGCACTTACTATTCCATCCCAAATTATCTTTAAATTATGAGTTTTAATGATATATATATATATATATATATATATATATATATATATATAATCTCCTCTGCCTTTTGAAAGTCCATGCTACACCACTTTGCTTTTACAAAAGACCTATATTATTGCCTGTTTCACTAACCAAAAGAAACCCAAAAGGAATTTTTAAGTTTTATGACAAAAGGTGAAAAGCATAAAAGCATTCAGCATCTGCCTTGCAGCGGCCGTTACAGAGGCAGCACGCGCCCAGAGCAGCGAGAGTGGCCCGCCAGGCTCCTTCCCCAGGAATCACGCACATCAAGCCCTTGGAGCTCTGAGCTGTGTCTGTGAGTTTATTGTGTGCATCCATTAGCAAGATGTGTCCTAAGATATCAGAAAAGCCTAAGAGAGCTTGTAAGGGTTTTATGCTTAGTGTAAAACCGGACATACTTAAATATATTTGGTATAATGTGGTAGGTTATGTTGGGGGTCTGGGAATGCTCAAAATGCTTTCCATATAAATGAATGCTCATTGTTTCTTCACACAATTTCGGCTTACGAAAGGTGTCGTAGGCATGCTCTACTTTTGGATAATGGGTAAGCCTGTATCCTTTAGAGGAAGCAGATGAATTTATTTATTTATTTATTTATTTATTTATTTATTTATTTATTCATTTATTATTGATTTTAAAGAGAGGAAGGGAGAGACAGAGACAGATAGAAACATCGATATGAGAGATAAACATTGATAGGTTTCTCCTGTATGCGCCCCGCCAGGGGTTGAACCCTCAACCCGGGTATGTGCCCTGACCAGGAAAGGAACCTGCTGCCTTTTAGTGTATGGGATGATATGCCAAGCCGCTGAGCCAGGGCCCAATTTATTTTTTTATGAAGACAAGCCCCACCTCATGTTAACCAAATGATTAATGAATAAAAGATTTTGTCCACATGAAAATATTCCTCATAAAGAAGAAATGATATGATTAAAACATAGGCATTTTGCGATCACTAATTAGATTAGTCTGCTGGGGCTGCTGTAACAAAGAAGTCCAATATCAGAGTGTCATCAGGTTTGGTTTCTTCTGAGCCTTCTTCCTTTGCCTTGCCAGATGGCCACCTTCTCATCGTGTTCTCACATGGTCTTGGCTCTGTGCACTCATATCCCTGGTGCCCTTTGTATGTCCTCATCCCCTCTTCCTATAAAGCCTATTTGGATTAGAGGTTACTCATATGGCCTTGTGTAAACTAACTACCTGTTTTAAAGACGCTATCTCCAAATAGAGCCACATTTTAAGGTACTGGGAGTTAGGGCTTCAACATATAAATCTTAGGGGAACACATTTTAGCCCATAAAACTGATGAAAGTAGTAAGTGAACATCAATAACTGATTATATTACTTATGGAGGAGACAGACATTATGTCCCTTTGTTTAAAGTAAATAACACCAAATTGTTGCCAAATACTATAATGAATTAGATCAGTCCTCTGGATTTGCTAATTTATAGCAAATACAATGGCTGGAGAAACATGTTAAGTGACACAGGGGACTTAGCACAAACCAGACCTTGGGAGACTACAGAAAATATGACTAACTCTTCTTTGACACATAAATTGAGGAAACAAATGAAGAATAATGAAGGGAGAACCCATTAATAACAATGTGAACTATGGATCCTAATTTGAATAAGGACAATTTGAATATTAGCTATTTGCCAATATTGAGAAAACATTATAAATTTTAGGGAGCAAGATAATGGTAACATTGTATTTTAGAAGATCTCTTACTATTCAGAGGCATATACTAAAATAGAAATAAAATTATGTAATATCTGGCATTTGTTTTAAAATAAATCTGAGGGATGGTGGCAATAAAGAGTAGGAGTTAACAAGATTGAAAGTGAGTTGACCATTGCTTAATCAAGTCTATGAGTACTTAGGCTGACAATTCAATTCTCTCCATATGTATTAGAAATTTTCTATAACAAAATGTTGGAAAGCTTTATACTAACATTTTAAATTTTTCAAATGTTCACAAGGTAGTAGTTTGTGCATCTTTTTTAGATTTTTGTGTTTTGGTTTTGTTTTGTGTGGGTGTTTTTTTTTCCTGAAGTAATGATGAGTTTTGTTGAGTCAATGTATCTGTCTTTTAAATTTCGTTTGTAAAGTTAATTATGTGCATTAGAGAGCTGGATGATGTTAGCAGAGCAAGCTCTGGTTGAAAGAAAGTGTTTCTGTTCTCCAACTAACTACTTATATGAGTATTAAACTTTGATGCTATCCTCACTATTTTAGTCACCTGTAGTAACCTGTCCAGATATTTCCCTGATAGAGTTTAGCTCAATAAATCTAGACTTCACACAGTAATGCTTGTCATTTTATGCCCTTCAGTCTCAAATATATTTTAAAATATGTCTAATTCATAATTAGTTTGACTTCATAATATATTTATTATAATAATATTTTCTAGGATTGAGATGATGTTTGAAATGTTTCAAGGGTCTCTTTCCTCTGGATAAAAAAAGCTTTGTCAGAACCCAAAAGCAATGGCAAAATCCACAGTTTCTATGTTACTTTCCTCAATAACCTTACATTATAAAGATCGTTTTGGTAAAAAGGGTAATCTTCTGTTTACCTGTGTATTCAATGAAGAAGGAGAGAATATAAGACAAAATTGTTCTACATCTCTATTTTAATTACCACATAAATAATTTTAATTTTCAGGTCAAAAATTATAAAATTTCAGTAATTTTATAAAGCTTAAACTTAATTGTTTAGAACTAAGAGGGCTTTGTGATTACTAGTAAATGAAATAATGAATGTGAATGCTCAGTACAATTTCAGGTGCACAGTGAACCCTCCCTAAATGGTAGTGTGTAAGTTCAACTAGCTGCCACAACAAAAACTAAATTCATGAGACCGATGCTGGTGAAAAAGGAAAGAGGTTTATTCAAAGGCTGGCATATTGAGAAGAGGGGGGACTCTTTTCCAAAGCCCATCGCCACATCTCAATGTAAGCAGAGGTTTTAATAAGGGAAAACAGAACAAATAAATCTAGGGAAGAGGGTTGAAAAATGCTCTATATGCAAGCCAGCACAGTCCATTCCTGGTTCTAAGTCATCCTAGTTCTATGGTTGAAGGTCAGCAAATCTCCCAGAACTAAGATAACTGAAGGTCAGACTTTGTATCTTCTGAAGTTAGGTCCTAGTATTCTTATACAAGCATGCTGTTTTCTGCAAGCTACACATTTGAGTCAGCATTTACAGAAACATTGTAAGAATGTTGGGGTAGGTTACATTCCCCATGTTACAGTAGATATAATGATTGTCATATTTTCTCAAAAATTAATATCTTAGACAGAATTTTAAGCCAGACTATTTTCTGTATATCTGTGTTTTGAAAATAATTTAATATGTTAAAATCCAGAGAATTTTTCTTATTTTAACAAAATTAATACCTCTTGGAATTAAATTTACATTTCAATAAATCTCCAAACTAATTTTCACATAAAGAAAAGAAGATGCTAGCTCCAATTTTAGTAGAGGATTATACTTAAATGTTCATTATAATGACTGAGTCAATATTCCTGAGAAATATAACTTGTTAAAGCTGCATTATACACGGGAAAGTTCTTATCTATTTCTATTCTAAAGATTCCAGAATTGTTATTATAACTTAATCAGCTACTCCTAGGTGCATTTATGTTGGATATAGTAAAGGGAATTATTGTTAAATTAGGCAATGATGATAATAATAATAAAATCCCATTTTTCTATATGGTTCACAAAATTCAAAAACATGTGATAAAATTCTAATATAGATTTTTAAATTGATTTTTTATTGTTGACAGTATTACAGAAGTTTCCCAATTTTTCCTCTAATAGCCCCCCTCCTCCCAGTGCCTGCCCCATCCCAGGATTTTTTAAAATATATTTTTATTGATTTCTGAGAGGAAAGGGGAGGGAGAGAGAGATTAAAAACATCAATGATGAGAGAGAATCATTGATCAGCTGCTTCCTGCATGCTATAGGGATGGAGTCTGCAACCTGGGCTTATGCTTATATGCCCCGACCTGGGAATCGAACTGTGGCCTCCTGGTCCATAGGTCCATGCTCAACCACTGAGCCATACCAGCCCAGCCCACCCCAGGATTTTTATTAAAGAGCTAGAGCTACTCCTTAAAAGGTATGGCTAAGAGAATGGTCTGTTTTTGTCTGTTTATATTCTAAAATTTCATTCCAAATTTCCTGATACTACCCAAGTATCTCTCCTGAATCTGTGTCTTTATTTCTGGGCTTTAAGCGTTTGTCCATCTGGTTGCTCTATTCTTCTGTGACTTTGGAGAAAGGTTAGTTTGTTTTCTGGGAGGATAATCTCTTGAGGATAAGCTCCCAGTTGAATACCATTTCTTCAGTTGAACAGAACATCCCTTTGTGAGGCTTGCTTTGTTACCTCCTGAATAATTCCAACTGTGTACAGAAAGTCAAGATGATTAATGATGTTACCTTCAATAACCTGTGATCTTAATTATTATTGACAAGACGAGAATGATTCCTGGTTATTGATAGTTAACATTAAGGAAAGATGTCTTAAGAAATGTGTATGCTTTACATAGAGGATATAATGGGAAAAATTATATTTTCATAGTAAGCTTTTATTATATGTAACATAAATGACCAGCTTTTAGTAAAAGTTTATTCTGTCTCTTTACTTGCTATTTTAAATAAGACAAATTATGTATTTAAATATAACATAATTGAATTAACGATCAACCAAGAGGTTGACTTCATTAATATGTTGATGAAAATATAGATTGTAAAAGATATTTAAAAGTATTTGAGGTGGGTGCACTCTGATTTCAGGATCTATGTCTGACTGTAGGTAATTACACTAGTTTATTCTTTCCCTTCCATTTTCTACAGTTGGCCTTAGAAAGCCAAATATAGATTAGAGTAAATAAGTGAGAGATCTCTTTTTTCTATGTCACTATACAATTTTTTCTCCATAGCAGATAAAAAGGTATATTCAAAATATAGCTCTGTCTACCTTAGTCTAACAATGCATCTGTTAAACCAAGTACAATGTATTGAGAATAAAGAAAAAGTATTTTGAATCAAAACCATTATTGATTATCTACTATAATTTAGTGATATGAAAGTGCTTACGATATTGTAATAAATAAAAAGATGACTCCAGCCATGCTAAAATTTCTGCTGGGAAAATAGACAAATAAATGGGTAAATTCTAGAATAATGCCCCTAGGTAATAAGTACCAAGAGAGACTTATTTGAGAGGCACTGCAAGAGCAAACTCATTATTGTTTGGCAAGTGCTTTCTCAATTCTAATTTGAGGAAATTTAAATCAATCAATATACACAGAGAATCAATTGTCTCCAATGGATATGGATCTCCTAAAACTATGCCATTCCCCAAAGAGATTGCATTTTAACTAAATTGCATAAAAAAATTTTGATACTAAAATGAGCATTTAAAATTGTGATCTGTAGTAAGTTGATTACCCCCTTACACTTAAAAAAATAGATATGTCCATGAACTAACCACCAGACCTTATGAATATGATCTTATTTTTAAAAAAGGTCTTTGCAGATAAAATGAAGATGAGGTCATCATGAATTATCCAGGTTGGCCATAAATCCAATGACAGATGTCCTTATAAAGGAGAGGCAGTGGGAGATTTGAGACAGAAAAAGGAAAAGAGGTGATGGCCATGTGAAGATGGAGGCAGAGATAGGAGGAACACAGCTCAGGAATGCCTGGAGCCACCAGAGGCTGGACGAGGCAAGGAAAGATTCTCCCCTTGAGCCTTTGGAAAGAACATGGCCCTGCCAATGCCTTTATTTCAGATCTGTCTTCTGAAACTGGGACAGAACAAATTTATGTTGTTTTAAACTACTAACTTCGCAGTAATTTGTCATGACAGCCATAGGAAACAAATCATGATCTAGTAGTCTGCCTTATTTTCCAACAGACAATTTTGAAAGTGTTTCCATCAGGTATCACAAAGAAGAAAGGTCTATCTGAATTGCAGTAAGGAAACATTTTTTTAAAGCTTTAAGATATAAAGAAAAAGTATTGGTGAAATTAAGGAATATCCCTAAAATATGTACAACTTTATACTGCCTTATAGAAACCTTGAGTATCTAGTCAATTTCAAAGGCAAAGGTGACCATTAAATGTCCATAAGCCATTTGTTTCAATTACTTATTACTGCATAACAAAACACCCCCAAACTTTAATTGGCTTAAAACAAAATCTGTTTTGTTTCCGGGCATTCTGTGGTTGTGGTATTCAGGCAGAACTCAGAGGGGATAGATCACCTCTGCTCCACGTGTTGTTAACTGGGATGGCTCAGTTAGGGGTCAGAGGATCCAAGGTGATGTCACTCACAGGTCTGCCGCCTTGGTGCTGGCTATTGGCTGGGGTCCCTTAGTTCTCTTCCATAGGATTCCTCTCATTACACAGTCTCTCATTATTCAGTATTCTAGTCCAACCTTTTTCTCACTTGATTGTTGGTTTCTAAAAAGAAAAAAAAAAAGTTGCAAAAGTTCTAGATGCCCAGGCCCTGAAATCATATATAATTCCTTCTGCCATATTCTACCAGTGAAAAGAAGTCACAGAGTTAATCCAGATGCAAGGAGAGGGGGAGTGAACTCTACCTCTTGATGAAAGATCAGTATGCATGCACAGGCATAGGAGGAAATTTCCATGGCTATCTTACAGACAGACTACTGCATAGTGCTCTGCTTTTTAAATCATTTTCTTCATTTGATGAAGTCTGATTCTTTCTCACAGATATCTTCCTTCTTTAAGTGCAGAGCACTTACTATTTATATCAGTCTTTTGGAAGTTAGTAACATGCTGCCTAATGGACTTTCTTGTAGGTCTTTCTAATATATATACATATATATGTATATATATATATGAACATATATATTTTAATATGTTAGAAGATATATATTCTAATATATATACATATACATTGATATGTATATGTATATATATACATATACATAGATATGTATATGTGTATATATATATACATATATACATATATATATATATATAATATCCTGATTTATCATTTCAAAAATATCACAAATTCTTGGAGGTGAAAGATGATATTCTATGTATCCTATGATAGATGATATTCTATGTAACACAAGTGCAGCAGATGTTTTGTAAATAACTGTCTTATTGATTATGAATATTGAGTGTTGGTAAAATAACATATCTACATTATGCACAGTGTTGTATTAGAGTCCACTAGATTATTGCTAAATATCTTGCAGATTATTATTTTCAGTAAATCCTGAATTCTTCCAAATATCCCTGACTTTTCTTATACTTTTCAAATGCGTATGAATATAGCTAATAATTATAAATGGAAGTACATATGGGAAACATTTAAAATCATTAATTTTTAAAAATTAATTGGAAAAGTACATAAATCCACCAAAAATAACAACTCCTTTCTGAAATATGCCAGCATACTTAAGCATGCCCGATGTATGGACATCTCAATTGTTCAATTGTTTAAATGTTTGCAATATCTTGCAATAGAATAAAAATTATCTTCAAAGCTGGTAAGAATGCTCAGAGATATAAGGAATCAATTGATGATTCACAGCTACCCATGAAACTCAAGCACTCCATCCATATTTTGAGCAGAAGCAGAGGCATCTGATAAAAAGGGAGCAGGAAAGGAAGAAATTACACTGACTTAGACAAAAGGGCCTTGTCAGTATAAGCATCAGATAAACTACAAGCAATTGCTGATTGTACTGCTTATCATGAGAGTTATTTGGAAAATTTGAATGAGAAATTATCTTTTGTCCTTCACAGGAATGAGTCTTGGTATACATCTGGTCACATAAAACAATTGTAGAGTCACAAAGGATTTTATGAGATTAGCTGATTTATCCTTCACCCTCAGATAAATCCTGCATGCTACAAAATCCTGTGGGCACACAAATTTAACTTATTCTTTGGGAAAAATAAGACCCATTAGTTTATTCAACAAATGTTTATTATATGTAAACTGTAGGTGCTTGGTATATATCAGTAAATAAAATGGGCAAAGATTTTTGCCTTTGTGGAATCTGCCATTTAGTGATTCTAATAGTTTCCCCTTTATCCTTATCAATAATTTATATTGACCTTATATAGTTTTTAAATTGGTTTGACTATTTTATAAGAAGCTATTCACAAATTAGACCCAATCACTAATAAGCTGTGAGTTGTGAGAAAGGAGTTTAGAATTTATTTACATTAAAAAACCATTTCTTTTTCAGATGAAGATACTAATTTAAAAAGGTAGATTCTTACTTGAAAAAACACCTAGGTCTTTAAACAACCAGCCCAAGACTCTTTACTATTTGCCCACTCTTTCAAAACTACCTTCCTCTCCCTATATTGACTTCATTATTGAATGTATTCACAAGATCTAGCAATGTCCATGTATATTAGCTAGAAATTTTTTGGTTCCATTTAACAGAAACTCAATTTGAATAGCTGAGGCAAGAAAGAAGGTGTGTGTTTATTTGTTTAAATCTTTATTGTTGAGATTATTACAGATGTCCCTCTTCCCATCCCCATAACCCCCCTCCACCTGGGTCTCACCCCAACCCAGGACTTTGCCACCCTATTGTCTGTGCCCATAGGTAATGCATATATGTATATAAGAACTTTGTTTAATGTCTTCCTACCCCCCGACCCCCCTTCCCTCTGAGAATCATCAGTCTGTTCCATTTCAATGCCTCTGATACTGTTTTATTCACTAGTTTATTCTGTTCATTAGATTTCTGATTCATTTATTTTTATTTTTAAATTCAATTGTTGATAGATATGTATTTGTTGCCATTTTGTTGTTCATATATTTTATCTTTTTTTTTCTTCTTCTTCCTCTTCTAAAAGAATACCCTTTGATATTTCATATAATACTGGTTTGGTGGTGATGAACTCCTTTACCTTGTTCTTGTCTGTGAAGCTCTTTATCTGACCTTCAATTCTAAATGATAGCTTTGCTGGATAGAATAATCTTGGTTGTAGGTCCTTGCTATTCATCACTTTGAATATTTCTTGCCACTCCCTTCTGGCCTGCATAGTTTCTGTTGAGAAATCAACTGACAGTCATCTGGGCACTCCCTTGTAAGTAACTAACTGCTTTTCTCTTGCTGCTTTTTTTTTCTTTTAAATTAAATCTTTATTGTTCAGATTATTACATTGGTTCCTCTTTTTTCCCACCATAACTCTCCTCTACCCAGTTCCCACCCCACCCTCTGCCCTCACTCCCCACCCACTGTCCTCATCCATAGGTGCACAATTATTGTCCAATCTCTTCCCGCACGCCCCACACCCCTTTCCCCCCCCAAAAAAAATTGTCAGTCCATTCCCTTTCTATGCCCCTGATTCTATTACAATCACCAGTTCATACTGTTCATCAGATTATTTATTCACTTGATTTTTAGATTCACTTGTTGATAGGTGTTTATTTGTTGTTCATAATTTTTATCTTTACCTTTTTCTTCTTCCTCTTCTTAAAAGATACCTTTCAGCATTTCATATAATACTGGTTTGGTGGTGATGAACTCCTTTAGCTTTTTCTTATCTGTGAAGCTCTTTATCTGGCCTTCACTTCTGAATGATAGCTTTGCTGGATAAAGTAATCTTGGTTGTAGGTTCTTGGTATTCATCACTTTGAATATTTCTTGCCACTCCCTCTGGCCTGCATGGTTTCTGTTGAGAAATCAGCTGACAGTCGGATGGGTACTCCCTTGTAGGTTACTGATTTTCTTTCTCTTGCTGCTTTTAAGATTCTCTCTTTGTCTTTTGCTCTTGGCATTTTAATTATGATGTGTCTTGGTGTAGTCCTCTTTGGATTCCTTTTGTTTGGGGTTCTCTGCGCTTCCTGGACTTGTAAGTCTATTTCTTTCACCAGGTAGGGGAAGTTTTCTGTCATTATTTCTTCAAAAAGGTTTTCAATATCTTGCTCTCTCTCTTCTTCTGGCACCCCTATAATTCAGATGTTGGTACGCTTGAAGCTGTCCCAGACGTTCCTTACACTATTTTTGTATTTTTGGATTATATTTTCACTTTGCTTTTCCGGTTGGGTGTTTTTTGCTTCTTTGTATTTCAAATCTTTTACTTGATTCTTGCAATCCTCTGGTCCGCTGTTGGGAGTCTGTATAATATTCTTTATTTCAGTCAGCGTATGCTTAATTTCTAGTTGGTTCTTTATCACAACATCGAGGGTTTCACCAGTCTTCTTGAGGATCTCACTACATTTATCGGCGGTCTCACCAGTCTTTTCGAGGGCCTTATTAAATTTATCGGCAGCTTCTAGACAGTTCTTTAAAGACCTTAAAAGTGTGGTTTTGAACTCTATATCCAGCAGTTTGCTTTCCTCCATTTCTGTCGTTTGTGTCCTGTTTCTTTGTCTCGGCATTTTTCATGCTTTGCTGTGTCGATAGAGTGCCTTTCTGTGCTAAGTGTCCCAATTACCTGAGGTAGACACTCTTTGTACACCCCCTTGTGGGCTTTGTGTACAGTCTTGTTGTAATTAAGACTTGATTGTTGTAGTTATCACTGGGAGGAATTGACCTCCAGGCCAATTGGCTGTGAGAATCAGCTGTGTCTGCAGTGGGAGAACTTCTGTGCTGGAGACACCCCTCTGGGGCAAGACTTGCTTCAATGGAGCTTTGGTGCTCACTGAGTCTGCCCCCTGAGTGTGTCTTTTATGGTTCCATGGAGCTGCAAACTGGATGGTCCTACTCTGACCTCTGGGCTTCCTGGCCCCTGGATCTCTAGGGAGGTGCTAATCTAGCCTTTGCCTGAGGCTATCCAGCAAAATCCTCCCTGCAGGGCTTGGGCGGGGCAGGTCTCATGGGATCAACAGGGCGGGGCTTGCAGTTATGGCTGCTCTCAGTCTTGCCCTCAGAGGCTCTGCTTCTCAGTGTCCCGGTAATCGCTGCAAGCCCCTCGGAGAGAAAGCTGCCCTAGGGTTCTGACCGATGAGTCTGGGTCCCTAGAGACTTGCCCGAACTAGAGCTCAGAGCCTGGGACTCCTTCCTGATTGAAAATGACAACCGCGCCCTCAGCCGCCAGCCCGCACTCCGCCCCTTAGTATTTTACTCCCGTACTGCGCCTCCTCTGAGTCTCAGTATGCTTTTCTCTTTCCTTCTAGTTGTAGAATTTTCACTCAGCCAGCCTTCCTGTGGTTCTGGATGATGTCCGTTCCATCTTTTAGTTGTATTTTTGAAGTGGTTGTGCGAGGCAGCAATCTCCAGTGTTTACCTATGCCGCCATCTTGGTTTCTCGAGTCCTCTTGCTGCTTTTAAGATTCTCTCTTTGTCTTTTGCCCTTGGCATTTTAGTTATGATGTGTCTTGGTGTGATCCTCTTTGGGTTTCTCTTGTTCTGTGCTTCCTGGACTTGTATGCTTATTTCTTTCACCAGGTAGGGAAGTTTTCTGTCATTATTTCTTCAAATAGGTTTTCAATATCTTGCTCTCTCTCCTCTTCTGACATTCCATAATGTGAATGTTGGTATGCTTGAAGTTGCCCCAGAGGCTCCTTACACTATCTTCATATTTTTGGATTCGTTTTTCTTTTTGCTCTTCTGGTTGGGTGTTTTTTGCTTCCTCGTATTTTATGATTTTATTCTCTGGATATTCTACTCTACTATTGAATCCCTGTATATTATTCTTTATTTCAGTCAGTGTATGCTTAATTTCTGACTGTTCCTTTTCCATGTGCTTGGCATTCTCACTAAGATCCATGAAAGTCTCACTAAGTCCCTTGGAGATTTCTAGAAGATTCTTGAGTAGCCTTATAACTGTGATTTTGAACTCTATATCCAGTAGTTTGCTTTCTTCCATTTTTTTCCATTTGTGACATGTTTCTTTTTCTCTGCATTTTGGCTACTTCCTTGTGTTTGTTTCTATGTATTGGGTAGAGCTGCTATGTCTCCTTGAGTTGGTTGAGGGGCCTTGTGTAGTAAGTGTCCAATAGGGCCCACTTCCCAATCACCTGATTTGGGAGCTCTAGTTGCACCCCTTTGTGGGTTGTAAGCACGGTCTTGTTGTAGTTGAGATTTGATTGCTGTTGGTGTCACTGGGAGGAATTGACCTTCAGGCCAATTGGCTATGAGGACCAGCTGCAAATATAGTGGGAGAGCTGCTATGTAGGAAACACCCCTCTGGAGAAGTACTTGCTTCAGTGGGGCTTTGGTGCTCACTGAGTCTTCCCCTTGAGTGTGTCACTTATGGATGTGTAGAGTTGTAATCTGGTATGGCCTGACACTGACCACTGGGTCTCACACTGGCTCTTGGGTCTCCAGGGTGGAGTATAGGCAGCCACTGCCTGAGGCCACCCAGCAGGAGCTACAGAGAGATATGAGATTCCTCTTCTTTGTGTTGGGTTTGGCAGTGCCCAGAGGAGGCCCAGCTGTGAAGCAAGGCAGGCTGGTGCTGGTACCAGGTTTGGGGCCTTTTATTGATAGGTTTGGGGATCCCTGACCCAGGTGTAGCTTATTTGACAGATTTTAGCCTGAGCAAGGACAGGCCATTCATATGCAAAAGCCATTGCACTCAGCTTGGGTGGGGTTGTAAATTGGATGAGGTGAGGTCTCAGGGAATCATTGGGGTGGAGCAAACAGAAATGGCTGCCAGTCAGCCCTGCGATTGAAGAGGTCCCAGCATCGGAACAATGATTCGTATAAGCACTTCAGTCTGAGAAAGCCATCCCAAGTTTCTTCCCAATGCCAGACAATCCAGTTCCTTCTCAGGTGGGTCTCCAGCAGCCTCTGTGTCACTGAGCCCCAATTGGCACTGGTTTTTACAACCCATAGTTATGGGGACTTCTTTTCCCTTCTTTGGAACCCTGGGCTGGGGTCTGGTGTAAGGCTGGGACCCCCTCACTCCTCCGGGCGACCTCCACAGAGATGATCTCTCTCCCAATTAAAAAAGTGGCACATGTGGGTGCTGGACCAGCCCATTCCATGTCTCCATACCTCCTACCTGTCTCAGTGTGCTTTCTTCTTTACCTCTCTAGTTGCAGGACTTCCATTCAGCCAGCTTTCTCGAAGTTCTTGATGATGGTTGTTCTGTGTTTCAGTTGTAATTTTGATGTGGTTGTGGGAGGAAGCTAGTACAGGCCTTTGCCTACACTGCCATCTTGGTCTGTCAAGGATATGTTTTTTATAAGAAAAGTTCAACTTCTCAAGATTCCCAAAACACAAATAGAGCTAAACTAGAAAAACAAGAACTCAAAGCCAATTAGGGCTTTCTCTATGCCTCTTCCTCTATTCTCCTCTGAAAATGTATGTTGTTAATTGAGGTCAAAATGACCTAGTGGGTTCTAGGCTAAACTGCCTTGTTTCAAATCCTGGCTCTTTCACTTGCAACTGAGTGACCTAGAACAGGTCAATTAAGCTCTTTAATCCTCTATTTCTCATCTGTTAAAATTATAATAATTATAGTACCACTCTGATAGGATTATAGCAAAGAAGTATAAGTGTAGCCAGAGCTTGGCATAATGCCTGCCTCCTAGGAAGTCTTCAATAAAGGTGAACTATCTTTATAAAATGAGATATGTCAAGAGCTGAGCTGGGAAGAACTGAGCTGCCAGGTGTGAGAGTAGTCGATTGAGACACGTCAAAATGAAAGTACCAATTAAGCTGTTATTCACTTACTGCCGTATGAAAAGCAAGCCTAGAGGAAATGTCCAGGCTCTGCCAGTGCTCCGTTTCCCCCCTCCTCCCCACATACAGAATGGCACCAGGCAAAAGTCCGTTATATGGGCACAGATGGGGAGAATTGTCTCACTGCTGAAGCGACCCCTGATCAAAAGGTTCCCCCCATTTCATGGACCCGGGGTCAGGGTGGGCAGGGAGAAGAGACAGGAATGGAAAGTTACTGAGGATTAAGATAGAGAATAGTGTCCTCAAGGTTACTCCCTCTTCTGAACTCTTGTGGGAGGCTTCAGCCCAAAGCTCCATAGCTCTGAGTGGAGGCCCCTGGGCTCCGCATTCAGATATCACATAAAAGCATAGCCAGCCAAAGGGGCCTGAGTTCTTGACTGCAACTTTGTTTCACAGGCCTGTCAGGTAAAGCCTTGGTAATGGACTCTGTCAGGCCTGAAAAACCATTCTTTGGTTTTAGCCCAGGAGCCAGACTCCTCAAAGAGGATTCTGGCTTCACCAGCATGGCTCAGTGGTTGAGCATCAACCTATGAACCAGGAGGTCACAGTTCAATTCCCAGTCAGGGCACATGCCCAGGTTGCAGGACTCGATCTCCAGTGGGAGGCATGCAGGAGGCAGGCAATCAACGATTCTCTCTCATCATGGATGTTTCTCCCTCTCCCTCTCCCTTCCTCTATAAAATAAATAAGAAATATATATTAAAAAGAAAAAAAAAGAGGGTTCTGTTTTCTTGAAAGGGTTTTCTCATAGATGAGTAATGTTTCATCCATAAAATTTTATATTTTATGGGTATTTTTTGGTTCTCTTTCAAGTGAAGTAGTATAGGTACAAGCCTTAAAATGAGGCCTAGAATATAAGAAGCACCTAGCATAGGTTGTATATTACTCTTATTTTTAGTATTGCTATTGTTGTTATATAATTGTTGAAATTAGAGCTCTAATATGACAACTTATTCTCTGCAGAGTTAGGTAATAATCAGTCTTCATACTTGAAGACTTTTATAAAGCATTTCTTGATCTTTATTACATAAATCTGTGAGAACAGGTCACAGGAAGATCATTATTACACACCTTCTGCACCCAGGAAGAATGAGAGTTGCTAATTCACATTCCAAATTAGGAAAAAGTTAAAAAGCTCAGCTATTAGCTGGCAGAACAGTGTCTTGGCTATATATATATATTGAGGATCTCATATAAGGCATTGTTTAAAAAACAATCAACAATCACTGCAAGACATATTCAGTTTCTTCTTTTAAACCTCACCTAAATTTGTTTAGTATTCAATAAAAATTGGAGCCCCACTTTGTGCCAGGAATTATGTATTTATTAAAGGGGAAGACAAAACAGTAATTTTTTTTTCTGATCCACTTAGAAAGTTACAGATAATTGGTGCAATAAACATTAATCATATAAAATATAAATTAAAATACTTAACTGAGATATTAGTATAAAAGAGAAAAATATGATGCTGTATTGGAGTGACATGAGCGAGCCTAGGGGTAGGGACAGGTGGTCAGGGAAGTTTACCCTAAGTTTAGATATTCACATTGAAATTGAAAGGATGAGTAAAATACATAAATTGTTGAATAATGGCGATGTCTAAGTTTCTTCTAATCAAGGAAACTATGTTTCTAAAACCATTGTTGTTGTTTTTTTTTAATTTGGCTATAATTTGGAATCATCTTGGAGATGGAGTTAAATGGATTCAAGATATTTTTTAAGGAGGTGAAATTGGTAGATTTCAATTAATTAAACGTGAGAGGTGGTAAGACTAACTTCTTGGTTTCTGAGTAATGGAACTAGATGGATGGTAAGGAGTAGATTATGAGCTTCATCTTTTAGATATTTGAGGTGCCTTTGATATATCTAAGTAGAGATGTTGAAGAGAGCAGAATATAAGAAAAATTTTCATCTTGATTTTAGATTGGGAACAAAGATCTAAAGTGCAATAGACTTGCTTTACATTAAATATGGTACATTTATATTAGCCTTGTAACTTTCATAAAAATAATTATTTTACTTGTACAAAACACTGCAATAGGTATGAGACACACAGAGATGATTAAGGTGGTGTCCCTGACCTTAAGTGATTAATTATTTAATGGAAAATATAGGAGAAAAAATGGAGAATTATAATGTGATTTTAAAATGAAGATTCCCTTTAAAGCATCTCAAGGTAGAACCAAATGAAAGAGAAGAAAATCCAGCAACTTTTATCTGGTTGTAATCATTAAATGTTAATCTATTACTAGGAAATATAATATTCTGATGAGAAATCAAACAAAAACTAGTAGAAGTTTAGCCTGGGGAATCACCCTGAAGAGTCACGAAAATTGTTAAGATTACAATATGATAGTAGCCTCAGATTGGGATATTTTATTTTCATTCAGCTAGAACTAGAGAGCCAAAAAATAAAAATAGGAGAGGAAAGAGGATAGCAGGAATTTTAATTCATCCATTTGTTGATTAGATATCTATCAGGACCTACTATGTGTCAAGATGCTAATGCTATGATAAAGGGTAGGAGTACAAGAGTAGACAAGGTAGTCATCATTCTGGCTTCACAGAATTTATAGCTTCCTATAATATATAAAACTAGGGGTCCCTCGGCGTGGCCTGAAAGGATTGGGCCGAAACCAGCAGTCCTATCCTGCCTGCCGCTCCTGCTCATCCTGGCCCTCTGTGCCTGCTGCAGGTTTGCGCCCAGTCAGTCCTGATCTGGAGACGCTCTCTCTGTCACAGCAGTGCTCGCCAGCAGTGAGCGCTATGTCTGGTGCCTGTCAGTCAGCTGAGCAGCGCTCCCACTGTGGGAGCGCACTGACCACCAACGGGCAGCTCCTGTGTTGAGCGTCTGCCCCCTGGTGGTCAGTGCGCGCATCATGGTGACCGGTTGTTCAGTCGCTTAGGCTTTTATATGTATAGATAAGAAAAATAAAATAGCTTGTTTATTTAAGAAAGTGTCCCTAGTTAGATTTTTTCAAAGAAAGTCAGTAAAATTAATGTCTACAGTCTGTAAGGTCAAGTAATCATCCTAGAACAGTGGTTCTCAACCTTGGCTGCACATTAGAATCACCTGGGAATCTTTTTTAAAATCCTGATTTCTGGGCCGCATCCTCCGGAAATTCTGTTTCTTTGTTACTAATGTTGTGGCCCCACCCCATAACAAAGAAACAGAATTTCCAGAGGATGAGGCCCAGAAATCAGGATTTTAAAAAGATTCCCAGGTGATTCTAATGTGCAGCCAAGGTTGAGAACCACTGTGCTAGAAGATGGCACTCCCTGGGTGATAGGGAGTTTTAGAGCAGTGTTTCTCAATCGTGGCTACAGATTAAAATCATCTGGAAAGACTTAATAACCACTGATGCCTTGGAACACCCCTGAAAAGTCTAATTTAATTGTCCTGGGATTGGGCTGAGGCAGCAGAGTTTTATTGTGTGTGTGTTTTTTAAGCTTTCAGGTGATTCTAATATGCAGCCAAAGTTGAGAACCATAGCTTTGAGCATACTCCATCACTGAAATTAGTGGTGGCTCCAGGTGGTAAGGCTGATAAGGAGCAAAATACTGATTGTGTAGGAATAACAATGATCGCCTCTTTAGTTTTTATGTTCCACAAACATTTCTAAACATATACTAAGCCAGTTGCCACTCCCACCAGCCCTGTGAGGAAGTCGCTTTTACTATTCCCGTTTGAGAGGTGAGAAAACAGGCCCAACATCACATGCCTGCCCAGCAGCGTCAGACCAAGTAGGCTGCTTTTGTAGTTTCTGATCTTGAACCCTACAATATGTTACCTCTAAATATAGGGTAACTAGAGGCCCAGTGCACGGGATTTGTGCACTGGTAGGGGCGTGGCCTGCGGGGATCCACCCACTGTGGGAGCGCCACTCATTCTAGTCAGCCAAGTGGCTGTGGATCCACCCTTTGAGTGGTTGCTCTCTGGTCCGGCATCTTCCATAGAGCTGGAGCGCTCGTCTCTCCAGGGGACCGGGTTGGGGCCGGGCCCAGGGACAATAGCACTGAGATGTGGCAGAGTAGGCCTCAGTCCCATGGTGGCCACGAACCCGCCTCACAGCCTCCGGTCAGCTCTGCGAGCCCAGCGGCAGCACTGCACGGCCCGCAGGTGTCCGGAGGAAGTGGTCCTGCATTGAGCATCTGCCCCCGATGGTCAGTGCATGTCATAGCGACGGGCTGACCGGTCATTCTGGTTGTTCTACCATTCGATCACTGGGCTTTTATTTTAGAGGATAGTGAGTTTGCACCAAGAAGAATTATAAAAGAAGAGAAAACATGAGAATCAAAAAATATCATTAAATCAGTTAAATACCAGTTGATAACTGAGAGTGGCTACTATGGCTGCATAACAACTCTGAGTTATTTTCATATATATATATAAAATATATATTTCATATACATATATATATATGTATATATATATATTTTCATATATATAAAACAGAATACCTTTGAGCTATTTTCATATATATGGCTTCTCTTGTTTATATTCTTTATTTGTGGAAATCACTTAAGTTCATCTTGTACATTATTACATACAACAGAAGGGTTGTTTGTTTTTTCAGCAGTAGTACAGGGAAATATAAATGGTTGAATCAGGAGATTTTTTTTCCCCTGACTTTCAAAGACATTTTATCCTGAAGAAAACTCTAGTGCTAATGCTATTGCACATAATCTAAAGAACAGCCATTACTTCATGGTAATGACCAAACTGTAGGAATAATCACCCCCTAGGGAGCAAGTCTGACAAAGTGAACTGATTTTGCAGGTGGAAATTCCGTACAGAACATTATTATTAGAGGGATTCCTGTCACACTACACTCCTATACATGTCCAAGAGGACACCATTCCAATTTAACTCTATAAATTGTGTTCAACCTGCCATATGTATTTTTTTATACTTAAAATCCATTACAGAGGTAATATCTACCAAATAAAAGCTGTGCATTTCTAAATAGTTGGCTTTCAGCTGCATTGCCTATGCCTTTGTTGCTCCTTCTTTTCCTTTGAAGGCTGAGAACGCAAATAAAGGAAATGTAGTCGCTGGGAACACACAGCCCTCAGACAGTGGATACTTGTCCTGCAGCTGGAGATTTGGTGCTATGGTTAGGCTTCGTTTGTTCCATATGAATACAAGCTAATAAATGTAGGGAATTCCATTTGGCACCCAATTAAGAGCTCTCTTGACTCCTGTTATTAAAGCCAACAGGCTATTGAGCGTAAAATTAAAGTTGAACAGTTCAGCTCTTTTTGACATTGTAACACTGGCTGAAAAATAAGGATGTAAGTCAGATATCATCTTTTAAAGCCCATGGACAAATGAAAAGTGAAAACATTGGAGGAAAAAGAGTAAACATCTAAAACTTGAGCATTTACTAATGGCATAACATGTAATGTTAAGAGCATTCTACTATTCTCTTGCAAATACATCAAGCAGTTTGTTGAACACAAGATATTACATTGATTTTAACAGAAAGCTACAAGATTATTATTGCTAAAGCTCCAATGAAGGAGATAATTAAAGCATTAAGCATTTTTAAGCTTTGGAGATGACTTTAGGCAATAACCAGAACATACTATAGGAAATCAATATATTGTAATTGAATGGATTTTTTTTTTTAAGTTGTGCATCCCTTTTAAATTTCCTCTGGATTGTCAGACCGTAGAAGATAGTGAGTCTAGTTTTCCATCAGCCGTATGACTTTCTGGAAATATCATGTGCTGCAGGGGCCACTCTATTATTATTTACTTAGAAAGAGCTCAACTGAATAATAGTATTGGGAGATTTTGTGGGCATTTTCTTTACTAGTCTTTGGCTTCATTGTTTAAAACAATAAAAGACAGAAAGAAAAGCAAAAACACAACCAGACAAAAACAACCTTCTTCACATAGCCAGGAAGCCAAGTTAATGAAATTTCAAACAGTGAAAACAGAAAAGTTGTTAGATAAGCCTCTCATTTGAACCTAAGTGAAATTCTAATTGTAATTAAACGCTATGCCTGTCAATCTTGCTATGCTGCAAGGAATACGACCCATTGTAGATACAAATTCAATTTGGATCTATGTGAATTCATTTTTATTGCCTATGATTGGAGGAAGAGTTATTACAATCAAACAGAACAGCTTGAAGTGAACCTCTGGGAGGTGAATGGATATGAACAGAAATTAAAGAATCTTAAAACCTGAGAAATCTTTCAAAAAGGTGTGGATAATCAACATTTCCTTGTGTGTTGCTGATGTTTACTTCATCTTTGGCCTTTCGTATACATTTTGAGAAGCACTGTCAGGCCTTAGAGTAAATAAACTATGTGCCATGCTTATATTTACAAATTTGGTCACACAAAGTAGAGATTTCCAGAAATATTTTTTTCAGAATATCTTGTCCACTTCATATTTCTACTACTTTCCTTATTTTATTAAGTGCCTCTTGATAAAATATATCCCAGTGGAAAGAGAAGAACCTCTTGATACCAAGCTTCCCCTTCAGTAAAATAGTAGTGATACCTTTCTCATAGGGTGTTTCTGAGAAGTAAACTAGTATCAGCAAAGCTCTATGCACTGTATCTGTGTCATAATAAGTTTTATAAAAATAATGATGATTTTGACTTTTAAATTGTATTACCAAAATGTGAAATCATTAGCTATTATATTGAGCCAGCCATTTAACAGTTCTGAGTCTGTTTCCTTGACAATAAAATAGGAATAATATCTTCTCTGCCTACCTTAAATAGATCAAGTTGACAAAAAGAATGTTTAAACTACAAAACAGCACCACAATTAAAAACACTGAGTCTGAACTTTAAAAAGCACTAGTTTAAATCCTAGTTTTCTCTCTTAGAAGATATGTGACCTTAGTTGGGTACTTAGTTTCAATGCTTATAATGTAATAATGATAACAGTACCTTCTCATAAACTTATTTTGATGCTTAAATGAAATCTTGTATGAAGAGTTTAGTACCATGGCTGGCATATAGAAAGTATTACAAAAACTGTAAAAATAATTGTTCTTTTCTATATAGGAAATAAGTATTACTTTATTTTCTTAATACATTTTTGTTATACCCATTGTTGATATCCGATGAATGGATATATTTTATTTCTAGTTTTCCAGAGAATTTGTATCTTAAACTTTCTATACCTCAAAATTTTTTCTCTGAAAATCCTAGTTCTTCCTGTCCACAGCTAACGTTCTGCTAACATTAAGTATTGGAGTCTGTGCATATGAAGAACTGAGTTAAGTAAAATGAATCACCAAACCTAAAATACAGACTGCTGTTACTTAGAGCAGGAATAACTTTATAAGTGATATAATCAAAACACATATGAATCTGATAGAGAAAAATAAAGAAAACAAGAAATAAATGAATGGAAGGAAAGATGGAAGAAAGGGAAAAAAAGAAAATAGAAAGGTGAAAAACCTTCATCAAGCAGAGGAGAAAATTATGTCTAATAATAAATGTGGGAGAATCTGGCAAAAAAATTAAAGTACATAAGTACTTATATCAATTTACTTACTTGACCACCATTCACACACTTGATATTAAAAGTAAAACTTTAAGGAAGGACTTCGATTGGCTTAGGTCACATGCACTATCATTAGCAATTGCTAAAGTCAGAGTCATGAAAATATTGGATCATTTGGAACACTTTTCTAGGGTTAAAAAAGAAAACTGTTCTCCAGAAGTCCAAAGGGATGGGTGTGGTTGGTCAAGACATGGCCACTGGAAGAATCAATGGGAATAAAATAAAAAGAGAGGGAAGAAACATCAATATGGTACAAATAATGCTTAAGTCATTGCCTAGGTCTGAAGACAAGATATATCTGCCTACTTTACCTACTTCAATTACGTTTTATTATTAGTTCAAACCCCCCAATGCTAGAGTATTTTAGAATTTTTAAACCATTGGCTGTATTTAGTTATGTTGAAGGGAGGACAGAATTAAGAAGCTTGAAATTATACATTTTAAAATGTTTGTCCAGAGCGCCACTGAAACAAACTGCTCATCAAGTTTTATTTATTCCAGTGGTAAATATTTTGACTAGTCAGTACACCAGAATACTGTGGTCAAGTTTGGCAAAATATATGTCATTTATTTGGGCAAATTGACAATACGTCTACAAAACTCTAAATAAAAACAAAAACTCAAAGGGAGAAAACATATGAATTTCTCTGTTTACTTTGGCAGCTTAGACATATTTATCTCTGAACAAGATGATGTAGTAAAAACTATTCATTCAACTTAGAATTAAGCACTATAATTATAAAATGGATAGTGTTAGGTTTGATAGAGCAGTTGAGTTGATACCCTTCCCCTGGGAACTGGCTTTTCGGGTCATTTCACTATGGACATTCCCTTTGCTGAAGACCACTTTTCACTTGCGGTGATCACATTTCATTCTCTCCCCTCCGGGTATGCATAAAGAAGTCTCTGCCCAGAAAAATCCCACCAAAAGTCCTTTCAAAGCCACTGACTCCCCTCACAGCGCTGGAGCCATCCGGGCTTAGCCACCTGGTGTGCAGATGATGGAATAAATTTGTAATCCCTCACCACTCCGGCCTTGTGCGTTTCTCCCTTGGCAACCTAACAGATAGCACATTAGAAATTTAGCTCCTCTCTTAATATTGTAGATCACATTTTTCATGAATACTATTTGGTCTAGGAAAATGAAATCTTAAAAACGTAATTAGAAAAAGTACATATCAAGGAACATAATTGAGGATAGAATTTGGTTGACCTCAGAAGAGAACAAAAGCTCAAAAGAAATTTCATGAGTTTTTAACATTGGCAAGAGGACTACAATATCGCTGATAATTAGACTTCCAACACATTTGGATTTGCTAATTGGATCTGTTCTAATTAGACATTTTGTGTAATAAAGAATGACATATCATTGTATGAATTTAATGTGCTTTTACAGTTGAAACCAACAAATCAGCAGCATTTTCCAAATTATTTTAATAAGAAAAATGCTGACTTTTTGTTTATATTGTGGCATCCCTTTCTCTTAAGATATACAGGGTGGGGTAAAAGTAGGTTTACAGTTGTGAACATGCAAAACACAGAGTTTATTCTTGTATCATTATTTATTAATTATTGTATTATTTCCCATATGAACAACCGTTAATCTGCTTTTGCCCCTCCCTGTATTTTATGCACTTTAGTTTTCTTAATTGAACTCCTTTTGGGGAGCTCAAAGAGAAACTACAGTTTTAATGCAAAGCACCTAAAGCATTTATTTGTTAGGAATAGTTGCCAGTGTATTGATGACTTTGGAAACAGCAAATAAAATGCAGTACAAGGAAATAAATCACAGTCTTTAAAAGGAAGCAGCAGAAATCACCATGTGCCCCTACAAACCATTCAGTTACTCCAAACGTCTCTGAATATGACTGAAGGTTGGTCACATTTTCAAAGCATCCAAATGTGAAAGCTCATGGATCTGGCATCAGGATTAATGGCGTGACATTTCTCCCCAAGATACACATTACAGCGTTCTCTTTGCAGCGTTGCTTCTCGAGCAGTTATCTGCTCATTCAAGTCACCGCATCTCTCTTTTCTTCTTATTTCCGAATTGAGAGTCATCCATTTTTATCCTGTTGTGATTTATAGGTAGTCATTTCAAAGCTGGTAGTCCTCAGAGTTTGATATTACAAGAGATAAGAACTACATGAAGATGTAAAATTAAACTAGTATTTTGAAGAGTAAAGAGCAGTGAATCATGGCAAGACTAAGGGGAAGGCTGCTGCCAAAATTACCCAAGTAAATTGATAGCACTGACAAAAAAAAAACACAAAACAAATTATATTGTTTTATGTACTGTGAATATTTGAAATCGACAAAGCCATATACATGACTTTTCCTCAAATAAAAGCAGTAATCCTTTTAACCACATTAAAAATCTTCTTGTTTTTCCCCCAATAAAAGCAGTGTAAGATGTAATTAAAACCATTGAAACTGTAAAAAAGCTAACTTGTGCAGTAATTGATCTATTAGAACTGACATTATGCTAGAATTACATGCACTATTATTTTTCCAATTAGTGTATTCCTGGGACTGTTATTGGTGTGTTTGTAACGTCTCATGAAGTCAGATATCTTCAACAAGTCTCCTAAAGCACGTTTGGTCCTGTCCTACGCCCTGTGATAATATGTAAAAGCAGGAAATAGTGTTTTTGATCGCTCATTTGCTGGTAAAAAAAAAAAAAGCCTGCAGAGGACCCTTCCTGTATCAGTTATTCCAAGATCTATCACAAAGTTCTCTGGAGGGTCTATATACACAGGTGACTGGATTGTTCTTCAGGCGGAAAAGTGACCAAGCCATTTTATCTTCCAGCTTGGGTGCTGGAATCCTGTCACAGGGCTGAACGGGTCGCTGACTGACAAGAAACTGGAGAATAACATGCGCGGTGTGGTCCTCCGCGTGGTGACCGTGCTGGTAAGTCTGACCTGAGCCTTGTGGTTTTGGCTTCTAGAGGTTAATTTATTCTTCATTTCTTTATGTGTTATTAACTGGTGTCATAATCTTAAAAGAGCTTCAGCAAATACTGGCTCTGCTCTTTCTAACATATTCTCAATGGTTATGTTTTCTAGCCTTCAATTTATGTGGATCAGAATCAGGTTTTTGCAGGCTCTTCTTTAAATTGCACTACTTTTTGTCAGTCACCTTCATAAACCTTTTAGGCTTGAATTCCCTCCTTCTACAGTTTCTTACACATGGTAAAGTGAAGGTATCCCTCAGGCATTCTCTCACTGAAACCCTAGAGCCGTGGTCGGCAAACCGCGGCTCGCGAGCCACATGCGGCTCTTTGGCCCCTTGAGTGTGGTTCTTCCATAAAATTCCACGTGCGGGCGTGCACGTACAGTGCGATTGAAGTCGGTAATTTGTGGAAGAGCCGGTATTTTGTGGAAGAGCCACGCTGAAGGGGCCAAAGAGCCACATGTGGCTCGCGAGCCGCGGTTTGCAGAGCCGCAGTTTGCCGACCACTGCCCCAGAGTATGCAAAAATGTAGGTAATTGTGCCAAAGGTTGATTTGATCAAAGTTGTAATTCAGTAACACTGAAACGTTAGCAGTAGACTAAGTCAACACTTTTTCAGTTAGGATCTACTTCAAAAGAAAGGCCACCCAATTGTTTAATAAATATTTATTGATTATCAACTGTATTCAAGTTCAGTGCTAATTACTGGGTAATGAACGAAATAAATATTATTTTGTCTTTTAGCTCTTATCTAGTGATTCTGTGAATATTAAACGGGTTATACTTATGAAACCTGTACTGTAATTCCATTCACTTGTTAGAAAAACCAATAAATAGTAAATTTTATTAATTTATAAATTGTTTTCTCCCATAATAACCATAAAATGAGACAGTAACAGAATTATTCTTAAACAGTAAAACTCTCAAATAGGTACTGTGTAAATGCCATAAAGCATGAACACGTGCGCTCCCCCTGGCTATTTCAGTGAGGTTGGCCTTGTGCTACTTTAGAGTACATTTTGAAACATAACAGTCCATAGTTCTTAACTTTTTTTTCCTTCAGGAAATGCTACTTGTTTTTTAATGATATGTGGGAAAGTATTTCTTATAGACTAAAACAATTGCAGAATTATGCAGAATTAGTAAACAGGAGAAGCAAACTGTCTTTTTTATATGTTGATGCTAATTGGATGATTATCAAAGTTTATAATAGCATTGGCTGCCCTTTGTGCATTGTTTAGTACAAATTCAGTAGACTCACTATATTTCATGGTATAAAAAAAAATCTGTGATAGTCTCTATAAAAGGATATAAATGAGTAGTTTACCACCCCTCCTTATTGATGCTTACAATTTATTACTGGTTATTGTTTTAATATGATTTTCACTTTTTGGCAAATAATTAAACTATGAACAAACAAAATCAAAACTTAAATGTGAAGGTGCTGCTATATGTACCCAAGGGTATAGATATGCATTTGCATTGATGTGTTAATACTGGGGAAAAAACACACAGAAATTTAAAGTGCAGTAAACTATTAACAGTCTGTTCAGTAGTGATTAACAAGAAAATGCAACTGACAACTGAAATAAAAGACAATATATATGCTTTGCTTTTGTCTTTGAGATTCATATTTTAAGGCAAGTTAAACTTGTTTGGTCATTAAGAAAATATTTAGTATTAATCATATGGTAGACTTGGTAATCAATAATACCTATTGTATTATTCATCTTACAAGTATATCCATACCTCAAGGTAGGTATATAATCTGGTTGGGGAGAGACACATATAACAAAAAAGCTAAGATGTATTCTCTGTTTACTACGTGATACGTATTCTACTAATTTGTTTGCATGTATAAACTTATTCAGTTCTCACAGTATTTCCAATAAATAGATAGTATTCTGATCGTAAGAATGTGGTAGAGGAAAATGAGACATGCAGAGGTTGAAAAAAATGTGGAAGATTACAGGGAGAGTAAGTAGCAGAGAGTTGGGATTCAAATCCAGGAAGTCTGACTTCAGATCTCGTAACCTCCTCTTAACATTATATTGTAATCTCTGTACTCCCATTGTGATAAGTGTGAGAATTGACATATTTATAGGATTTTACTTGACTTTAGAGTTGGAAATGCTTAACTCTGAATTAGATGAAAGTGAGTTATATAGGGAAAGCCAATTATTTTAAATTTCTTTACAGGCTGAAAAAAAACATTGCTGTTTTATACAAGAAATTGTGTTGCTTCATACAGTGTTAATGCCTCTATGCCCCAGTCTCACCTTTATGACTCATAATGGTCTCTGTTTCCTGCAAGCTCAGCCATGAACAGATCCAGAATATGGTCTGTGGATGGAAGTATAGAAACAATCTGTTTCCTCCAAGTCCTCTGAGATGCAATATAGATTTATCAATTAGGTGCGCAACTGAGTAAAAGGTTGTTACACTTATTATACTCCCACAGTATACAGCCACTGTACTTAATAATTTTTCAGTCTTCCTGGTTATTCCTGTAATTCCTACTTGAATGGAAACTAACCATGACCTTCTTAATTGTTCCTACAAGCACCTTTCAGGTCTAGTTTTTAGTTATATGGTCTTATAAGCTTCTTCCACCCAACACTGAGGATCACTCTTTCCTCAGCCCACCCAGCAACTCCAATATGCCCACTAAATTTGGAAATTCAGATTTGTTCTATATTTGACTTGATTTGGCCACTCAAACAGCACCCCCGTGGATTCCAACACTTGAGAAGGGAGAAATAGATGGGAAGGACCATCTGTAAAACCTCTGAGGAAAGGTCTATCAGCCTTTATTTTGTTCTGGCTGCAGTCTAGTCCCAGTTACACACACACACACACACACACACACACACACACACACACACCCTCTTTAATTCTTAGGAAATTTATGCTACCCATGACACAGGTTAATAAAATCAATTTTTCTTACCTAAGATTTGAAACTCCTAATGTTATCACTGTTAACGATACTTCATTGACTTGAAGGAAATAATCTAATATTTATCTTAAACTAAATAATTCAGTACTATATTGTTTATGAGCCTATGAGCAAATCAATGGTATACTCAGAGGGTTGATTGAGTATAGTTGAGTAAAGGGATTATTAACAGAGAATGTAAATACAGTAAAGAAAATCAGCACGGGAGGTTGAAGCGCCAGGCACTAGATACACAGCAAGCCTTGACAAGCCTGGTGTCTGATGGGACATTGGGAGGGAGCAGTAGTAACACACCTGGCAGTAGCTAGACCATAGGAAATAGACCACCATCATAGCTGTGACCTTTGGTATAGAAAGGGGATAGAGAAAGATAATGCCAAAACCACAATCAGGCAGTGGGAAAATGGGGGAGGGGTTATCCCAATGTCACTCCTCCTGTCTTTTCATCTCCTTTCATTGTCTGCAGTTGCAAATCCAACTTTAAATCAAATGGCAAGAGGGTCCAAGTAATGAAGACCATGACGGTCAGCCTCCCAGGTCACAGAGTAGGACAGTGAAGAACACACTCAATCTGGAGGGAAAAACAGAGAAACCATCACCAGCATCAGTATTTGACCTGACCTGTTAAGGATTTTACATTTGCTGACTAATTTAATCCTTACACAAAATATATAAGAGGTATACAAATTGCATGAAAAGGGTGACAATAGGGCAGAAAAGAATAAACTAAATTTCCATGTCCATATAACTAACAAGAGCCAGATAAATTTCAAGTGCAGAGATCCTACTTCCAGAGGCTATGTCCTTAGCTACTGTGATATTCTGCCTTTGACATCAGAATGACTTTGTATTAGGCTTAAATTAAATATGATATAACTATTGAGATTGCAAACGTTATTGGATTGGTAACTTAGGAAGATTTTTCTAAATGGCATCTGTCACATAAGAATAAATTTGTAATCAACCATCACCAAAGCCACAGAGATGTCTTAGAAATGGAGGAAAAGCAAGAAAGAGAATAAAATCAGACCCTACAAATTTAGTCTCACTGTTAAATTATTTGTTTCCATATTTGGCCTACGGATCTCTACTTGTTTGTTGCCAGGTGGGCTAAGTGTATTACTACAAAGCAGTTTTTAAGATTAAATTTTTTTCCCTTTTAACTTTCTAAGTGTACATGTATGGATAGCCACAAATGATTAATTAAATCACTGAATTTTTTTTCATGGCAATTCACAAAACAATATTGGAAACATCACTGAATTATAAACGTCTTCCTAATAATTGAATACTTACAAAATGGAAAGAAATTGGCAAAAAGAGAAAACAAAGGCAGGCTTGAGAAGCTATACTGTAAGAAGGACAAGATATCTGGAAAACATAAGCTGGCATATAGAGAGCTCAGTAATTAATATTCCTATTTGTTTCATTGGATTTTGCTTCAAACAGATACATGGCATCTCTAATAAAACATGAATTCACTCACAAATTCACATAAGAAATATGTATTGTATCTCCATGTAGGTACTTGGGGTACATACAAAATAGACAAAGTTCTGATTTTTGGGAGTCCGTTCTAGCAGGACATCTTTTCAAGCTCTCAGAATATTTTTGAAAACATGCAGTCATTGTTGTACGTTAAATATATAGCACAGTATCCCTTTGCCTAAAAGTATCATAAAAGTAACTTTGTATAAATATATATATATACACTGTAATTGGAAATTTATGGTAAAACTGTGGTGGTAATTGTTTTGTATTTTATAAATTCAAAACATACAGTTTTTCATATTTTAATATTCCTGAAATCAGGATGCACCTTTCAGTTCATGTCTCCTTGCTATTAGAGTTGGCAGTACTTTGTTTGTTTTTATTAGTGGTAGGTAAAATGATTGTGTATCTTATAATTGAAAACATTTTAGATTAAATAATGTATGGATGGTATTTTCACAAAATTAATTAAGTTAATGGATATTCCTGGAAAGTTAAATTCAATAAAACTGGGCAAGAAGCCATCATAAAAAGACAGACTACTTAAAAGAATATATCCAGAAGAAAAGAAATAACAGTAGGAAATGAAAGCAATTTTTTTTTAAAAAAAGGAGAGTAATAGCAATGAAAAGATTACTTTCTAAACTGAAATTGCCACTAGAGTCATGGAAAGATAAAAGTAGAAAGTACACAAAAGTAGCTTATTTTAAACTAATTCAACATAAAGCAACGTGCAAACTATGTGTTGAGAGAAAGATGTTTCCTCAAGCAACTCACCACAGGAAAGGTGTAGCAGGAAGATGCCTACTGAGTTCCTTTAAAAGTAATTTCCTTTTTCTAAAATATTTCTCGCTTATTAGTCTTCTTGGAATTTTTTTTACCAGATCTTATTTCCTTGTGACAATATACATGTTATCTAAGAAAATAGAAAGGTAGAACAGTATTCTATAGTACACCTTAAACTATTAGCCTGGATTTATTAACTATTTGTTGAGCATATATTGTAAGCTAAGCATTGTGCTAAATCTCAGAAAGGCAAAGATAAATAAGATGTAATTCCTGCTTTCAAGGCATTCCACATAAACCTTTTATCAAAACTATTTCAGTTCTCTATCTGAAAGTAGAACCTGTGTGTGAAGGCCTCAGAATTAAATACATTTTGGAAAGGCTGGGAAAGAATGATAAAGTTGAAAGAGAGAGAGGCAGAGAGAGAGAGAGAGTAGATACTACAGTCTTTTTGAGATCTTCATAGTTTTAAAGGACAATTTAATTTAATTTCTTATAATTCAATTAAATTTTCTCTGTAACTCTCCTTTTTTATATAATAACTAGAGGCCCGGTGCATGGATTCATGCATCGGTGGGGTCCCTCGGCGTGGTCTGCAGGGATCGGCTGAAACCAGCCGTCCAACTTCCCCCGAGGGATGTAGCCGTGTGCCAAGCGGTAGGCCACTGGGGAGGAGCCCAAGCCCAGGCCCGGTGCTGCGCTGCTCCCTCTGATCCCAGCTCTGCTGCACCCGCTGCCACCACTCAGTAAGCTAGCTGCTGTGAACCCAGCACCTGGTGCCCATCAGTCAGCTGAGTGGCACTCCTGCTGTTGGGAGCACACTGACCACCAGGGGGCAGCTCCTGCACTGAGCGTCTGCCCCTGGTGGTCAGTGCACGTCATAGCAACTGGTCAATGGGTCGACCAGTTGAATGGTCGACCGGTCGCTTAGGCTCTTATAAAACTTTTATAAATATAGATTGTATTATTGTTAGACTCCCCATCTAAACTATAAGTACTAATAAAATACAAAGTCTCACAATGCCTGGTACATAGAGGCAGGTCAGGAAATATTTTTTTAAATAAACAAAATTAAAATGTTTTGATAACCTGAAGGGGGGTGGGGAGAGAGAAAAAGAGAAGGAAAAAAAGGGGTGGGGAAGGAGGAAAGAAATAAACCTACATGTGATTACAAAAATAAGAACAAGATAGATACAAGACTATGCCTGGTTAAGTACTCTTAGGATTTTTCCTTCTTTGATTTCCATCCACTAAGTTCAAATTTCCCAGAGAGACGGCAAAGGATCATTCAATTATTAAGTCTCTTGACATAGTTGATATTAGAAAATAACTTCACCCATTCACAGTTGTTGCTGCAAAGGGACCTGGCCCTGAGAGGATTTGCCTAGGACCAGCTGGTAGTGAGTGGATTCTTGACTTCATGCAAGAAAGATGTCACAATATGAGTCCAGGTGACTGAGAGTACGTTTATTAAAGCTGGAGACAGTGAAACAAGGAAGGGCTTACGATAGAAGAAGCAACAGGAGAGAACCTAGACAGGGTTGGTTTGGCTCATCGGGAAGTCAGAGAGAAGGGGGTGTTGGAGACAGGTTCAGGGGATTAGCTCAGTATGAGCTGCTTGATGCCCATGGCTCACTTGATTACAAGTCTGGTGGGAACCTTTTGACTTTAGAAGATGCATGCCTGTGGGGGAAGAGAGGAGGTGGGAGGGAAAGGCTCTGGCATGCTCCTGGGAAGGAGAGAGAGTTCTGGGCCCTTTGCTTTGAGGGATTTTAAAAGCTGGGAGTTTAGGGGAAGATCTCAATATTCATCAGCTTTTCCAGGTGTGCCCTTTCAGGGTCATGGTCTCTATTGATTGGTCAGCACCAGAGCAGAGGGTCATTATTCAATGCAGCTGGTCCTGGTGTCACCCACCTGGTCTTGCTGCTTTTCCGGGCCTGGAGCTGAAATATAACTGAGGCCTCGATGTTATTTCTAGGTAGGTGACCTTCGTTATCTGCTGCAAATTGCTGGGCCAGTTTGTTCAGCTACCTGTCTCGGTTTCCTCATTCTACTTGCCAAGGAGTTCTCCCAGCTTCTTACTATCCTGCCTCACAGGCAAAGTAGAAAGCTTTTAATTCAGAATATCAAGAATCATTATTGCTAAATAAAACTACATTTGATTAGAACTTACAAGTACTAAACAAATTAGTAGAATATTTTAATATTCTCTGGGTCTTAGAAGTAGTCTATTTGTTCCACAATATTTTCATTTCCATGTGGACTGATATTTCATAATTCATGTCCCCACAATCTGTGGAAAGTATATATAGAATTAGACAAAATCAAGAAGATGAATAAAGGGGGAAAAGAGTAAATTAGAGTACAATTGTGTATGTCATGATCTTCAAAAACAACCAAACAGCTATTTAAAAAGAAGAAAAGAACCTACCTCTTCTCTTTTAAAATTTAACCTGCTTATGTTAAATACAGGTCAAAGTAAATTCAACTTTTTTCACATTAAGAAACATGAGGGCAATAGGTTCTCAATTTTTACAATACACAAGTAAGTATGACAGATATAGTAACTATGTATATCAGTGTAAGATCAAACAACATACTTAGTTTATTCTGGGTATACCATTTAACAAAAATGGAAATAATATGCAATTAACTTTCTTATTGGAACTACTTCAATCTACTTTGTTACTTTTTCTTCACCTAGTCTCCTCACCTCAACACATTCATACTAAAAGGCATTTAACATATATTGCAAAGAGTACTACATGTACTATCAAGTTTCAGTTTTTCTACCTAAAAGATCATTGAGCTTATAGAAACAAAGGAGCTATTCTGAACCTCAATTTTTCTGTCTGTAAAAGAGGAATAATAAAACTGGCCACACAGGGTTGTTATGAGATTAAGTTATGTGAAAGCAGTTAGTGAATTGCAGAGTGTTTTTAAATATAAGATGTTCTTATATCTGTAGCAAAAAAAAAAATGTGTAAATTAACTAAAGAAAAAAAGCATGAGTGATTATGCAAGCATAATTAATCATAGTCATCAACTTTAGATTTTTTAGGGAAATTATTTTAAAAAGCCTAAGACAGACAAGCAAACATAAACTGCAGAATCATGACTTTTAGGCCCAGTCTCTGTTAAAATAATTTTAAAACCGGCTAATGAAAACCACAACAACTTTCCTGCTCATGAAGCTTACGCTTCCTAGAGGAACAATGAACAGCAATACCTAGTACCAAAACAAACAACAAACAAAAAATCTCCAAATTATAAACTGTATAGATTCCTAAATGTGTGTCAGTTATATTATCTCACAGGAACTGTGTTTGGTTTTAGGCTAGCTTTAAATAGACTTCATATGTTAATATAGAACTAAGATAATTCTAATAATAATAGTTTGAGCCCGCACAGAAGGTCAAACTTCCCTGAGGTCTCAGCCTTTGAGTGTCTGCACCCTAGAGGCTGGGAGAGTAAGATTGATAAGAGGCGCTACTGGCAAGGAGATGGCAAGGGAGTTGATGGCAAGCTCTGGTAGCTCCCACAGCAGTGTCTGAAGAGGGCTCCTTTGCAAAAATCAATAAATACTAAAGTTTGCTTCAGGATCCAGGTAAAAAAAAAACAAATGTGGCTTAGAAAATTTTCCAGTGGATGTTATATAAAATAAACTGAAAATTGCAAAAGTATGGTAAATGTCGCCGAAACCGGTTTGGCTCAGTGGATAGAGCGTCGGCCTGCGGACTGAAGGGTCCCAGGTTCGATTCCGGTCAAGGGCATGTACCTGGGTTGCGGGCATATCCCCAGTGGGAGATGTGCAGGAGGCAGCTGATCGATGTTTCTCTCTCATCGATGTTTCTAACTCTCTATCTCTCTCCCTTCCTCTCTGTAAAAAATCAATAAAATATATTAAAAAAAAGTATGGTAAATGTCATGTAATAACTAGTAAATTTGAAGTATACATTGCATAGCATTTTGGTTAAGAACACCATCCCTGGAGAAATTCCACTTCTGAGGTAACAGGGTGAGAAGTTCCATGCAAAATTTCAAAAAACTAATTAACAAATCATAATTATTTAAAGTCTCTGGAAATTTTCCTAAGGGCACACAGAAAATGAGATAATACTTATTCAAGAAAATCTACTAAAACCAGAGTCTTTAGCATCTGATCCTTATCCTACCCCTTTTCCTTCCATCTCACCACCTGCCCTGCTCAGTTTAATGGAAACTCTTAGCCAAGAAGGTTTGACAAGAAGGTAGGGCTCTCTCTTCTAAGTTCCCAATCAAGTTTTAGCTAACGTGGAGAGAAAGGCTGTTAGCATTTCTCATACCCTTCAGCTCTAATTTGAAGAAGCTAAATTTCTGCTGAGTGTGGCCAAAAATTTGGGAGCTCCCCTTTTCCCACCTAGCCCAATCTATAGGATGCAGAACCTACTTCAGATGTGGCAAACATAGACTATTGGAGGCCTCAATTGCCATCACTCCAACTTGCTCTAAGGGCAGAGGTTCCAAGTCAACAAAGGTAAGTGGAAAAGACCAAGTGCTACTACCTAAATCAGTAAATACCCAGAGTAATAGCAGAAAGATTTTTCCCAGAGGAGAAAGAGTTGAAAAGAAAAGAGTGAACTTAAGCATTCTCCAACTATTTGAAACAGAGACTGAGAAAGTTCCTCTTAATTAATAACAACATGCTCAGGTTCCTCTTAATTAGTAACAACATGTTAAATCATTAGCCAGATAGTTAACTCACTCCTCTCCACCTCAAACTACTCCAAAAAATATCAGAGGAAGGAACACTTCCATGCTCTTTTTATGAGGCCAGGATTATCCTAATTCCAAAACCAGATGAAGACATTATAAAGAAAGAGAATTACAGGCCAATATCCCTGATGAACATAGATGCTAAAATCCGCAAAAAAATTCTAGCAAATCAGATCCAGCAATATATTAAAAATATCGTACACCATGACCAAGTGAGATTTATTGCAGGGATACAAAGTTGGTACAAAAATTTGCAAGTCAATAAACATGTTACATTACATAAACAAACTAAAAGACAAAAATGACATGATCATATCAATAGACACAGAAAAAGAATTTGACAAAATCCAACACCCATTTTTAAAAAAAATTTTCAGCAAAGTGGGAGTAGAGGGAGCATATCTCAACATAATAAAAGCCATATATGATAAACCTACAGCAAACATCATAGTTAAAACTAAGACCATTTTCCCTAAGAACAGGAACAAGATAGGGATGTCTGCTTTCACCAGTCTTTTTGTTGTTGTTGTTGTTGATCCTCACCCAAAGTTATTTTTCCATTGATTTTTAGAGAGACTGGAAGAGAGAGGGAAAGACAGAGAGAAACATCCATATCAGAGAAACACATTGATTAGTAGCCTCCTTCACCAGACCTGACTAGGGCCTAGGCTGGGCAGGAGCCTGCAACTGAGGAATGTGTCCTTGTCAGGAACTGAACCCAGGACACTTTGGTCTGAAGGCCAATGCTCTATATACTGAGCAAAACTGTCTAGGGCTGCTTTTATCACTCTTATTCAACATAGTACTAGAAGTACTAGCCACAGCAATCAGACAAGAAGAAGAAATAAAAAACATCCAAATTGGAAAGGAGAAAGTAAAACTATCATTATTCACAGATGACATGATATTGTATATAGAAAACCCTAAAGACTCCATAAAAAAAAAAACACAAACTACTAGATTTCATAAAGAAATTTGGCAATGTAGCAGGATACAAAATTAACACCCAGAAGTTGATGGCACCAATAAGGAATTCTCAGAAAGAGAAACTAAACAAACAATCCCATTTATTATAGCAACAACAAAACAAAAAAATTAAGATACCTGGGAATAAACTTAACCAAGGAGGTAAAAGACTCATACTTGGAAAGCTACAGGATGTTGAGAAAAGAGATAGAGAGAGATATAAACAAGTGGAAGAATATACAATCTTCATGGATTGATAGACTCAACACCATTAAAATGCCATGCTACCCAAAGCAATGTATAAATTCAATGCAATCCCTATTGAAATACCAACAGCATATTTCACACATCTGGAACAAATATTCCAAAAATTTATATGGAACTAAAAAAGACCCCAAATAGCCATAGCAATCTTGAGAAAAAATAACAAAGTTGGAGGGATCACAATACCAGATATCAAGTTATATTACAAAGCCACTGTAATCAAAACAGCCTGGTACTGGCACAAGAACAGGCATATAGATTAATGAAACAGAACAGAAGCCCCAGAAATCAACCCAAGCCATTATGGTCAATTAATATCTGACAAAGGAGGCAAAAACATACAATGGAGTCAAGACAGTCTCTTCAATAAATGGTGTTGGAAAAATTGAACAGATACATACAAAAAAATGAAACTAGACAACAATTTATACCATACACAAGAATAAACTCAAAATGGATAAAAAACTTAAATGTAAGTTGTGAAAACATAAAAATCCTAGAAGGAACAATAAGCATCAAAATCACAGACATCTCTCATAGCAATATGTTTACAGGTACATCTCCTAGGACAAAAGAAATTAAGGAGAAAATAGACAAATGGGACTACATCAAGATAAAAAGCTTCTGCACAGCAAAACAACAACAACAACAACAAAACAACAACCATCAACAAAACAAAAAGGGAGCCCACTGTATGGGAAAACATATTTGTCAATGATACATCTGATAAATGTTAATATCCAAAATATACAAGTAACTCATACAACTTAACAAAAGGAAAACAAACAACCCAATTAAAAATGGGTAAAGGACCTAAATAGGTACTTCTCCAAAGTGAACATACAGATGGCCAAGAGACATATGAAAAAAATGCTCAAAGTCACTGATCATCAGAGAGATGCAAATTAAAATAGCAATGAGGTATCACCTCACACCTGTCAGTGTGGCTACTATTAACAAATCAACCAATGGCTAGTGCTGGCAAGGATGTGGAGAAAAGGGAACTTGAGTATACTGCTTGTGGAAATGCAGACTGGTGCAGCCTCTGTGAAAAACAGTATGGAGTTTCCTCAAAAAATTAAATATGGAACTGCCATTTGACCCAGTGATTGCACTTCTAGGAATATAGCCTAAGAAATCAGAAACACCAATCAGAAAGAATATATGCGCCCCTATGTTCATAGCAGGGCAGTTTACAATAGCTAAGATCTGGAAAAAGCCCAAGTGCCCATCAGTAGATGAGTGGATAAAAAAGCTGTGGTACATTTATACCATGGAATACTATGCAGCTGTAAAAAAGAAGGATCTCTTACCCTTTGAGACAGCATGGATGGACCTGGAGAGTATTATGCTAAGGGAAATAAGCCAGTCAGAGAAAAACAAGTGTCACATGATCTCACTCATCTTGGAATCTAATGAACAAAATAAACAGAGACATACAAGCATGGAATAGACTGTGGAATCTCAGAGGGAAGGCAGGGGTGGATGGTGTTCTAACTTAAGGACTTCTAACTTAAAGAGTATAGCACAAAGGAAGTGCTATATATGGATGTTCTTATTATGCACAAAGTGCTAAGGGAGAACATAATAACAAGCATCTCATTCATCATGGGAAGGGAGGGCAGTGGGAGAGGCTTAAAGGATGACAAAATATTTTTTTTGAAAGATGAACAAGGATTATGAAGGCATATATAAAAAACATGAATATCCAACAATGTAAAGAGTATATGCAAAATATATGCAGATATTAAAAATATAAAGCATACTAAAAGTAAATTGGAGTTATCACCTGAAGTAAATGAGATTGAAATTAAATTGCAAAAAAAACTCAGCATCCAGTGTTTATGATATTCTTTTTAAAGAGCCCTTTAGAGATAATTTAATTAGAAATTTGTGAAAATAAGGTTAGCACTACCCAATTTAGAGAATATGCATCAACAAGTTAAAGATACCATTGCAACAATTTTGATCTAGCCTGAAGTTTAGATAATATAGTTCTTATTTTTCTTATGAAAGAGTGAAATCAATAGACAAAACTCTGTGTAGTGTACATAATTTTGTTGAAGCAACAACAAACCAGTTGTTGTTGATGTTTTCTCACATAACATCTTACATGAGAAAAAAAGGGAAAAATGTGATTTTTATAAACAGACACTTGAGTACAATTAGCCTGTGCAAACAATGTAATGTATAGCAAAACAGGGATATGTGTTCACTCATTGCTGACTGAATAAAATCATCATGACAACTGGGTGCATGACAATGGCTTGACAATTTCTTACTGTTTCTCATCACACCAATTCTTAAGATGAGAGCTGTCAAGGACACCTGTGAGTATCACTATTGCACTGAGGTAAACTTGCATGACCCAACTTTTTTTCCTTTTGAAAGCTAAAACCTGAATTCTTAGACTAAATGATGAATAAATATTTCAGAGATGTGTTTTACATTTTCTTCTGGGAAAAAAAAATAGGTTTACTACTTATCTCTAGAAGTTTCAGAAGATATTGACAGTTATTTGGAAATTCAAAGATGTAGAAATAAGTAGGTCTACATTGATTTTCATAACTTCTGCAACATTCCAACCCATTATCTGAACTATATTATACTTTAATTTCAGAAGAACGTTATACCACTGCACGTGAAAGAAACCCAAATGTTAAGGTGACCTTAAAGTTTTAAGTCATCTTTTGTTAATGCAGTAGTTTTAGCATAGTTACAACACCACAAAATCAGTTCTATAATTCCTCATTAATGAACATGAGTACAAATATAAAAATAAGAGAGATGCTTCTGATATAGATTTTACTTTTTAGAAGTAAAAGATTAGTAAACTAGAGGCCTGGTGCACGAATTTGTACATGGGTGGGGTCCCGAGATGGGGGAGACCAAGACACAATCAGCACTCTGGGTGGGCAGTGGGATGCCCTTGCTGGCCTGGGATCTAGATCCATCCCACTGACATTTGCGCCAGTTGTCTGGAGCCACCTTTTATATCTATTCTTCCTTGTGGAGCGTCTAGGGAGGGGAAGTGGCTGTGTTGCCTGAGGCCCGACTTCCAGGAGGCCTGTGGCATTATTGGATGGTGCCAGCGGCGCTGGTCCATCAGTGCCTGGCCCATTCTCTGGAGATTGGACCTGTAGGACTACTGAGGGAGTGAGTGGCTGCCGCCGGGCTGGTGGGCCACTGGGATGAGTCTGTCAGCTCCACTGTGGGAGCACACTGATCACCACGGGGCAGCTCCTGCGTTGAGCATTTGCCCCCTGGTGGTCAGTGTGTGTCATAGCGGCCAGTTAACCACTTGTTCCAGTCGTTCGGTTGTAATGGTCACTTAGGCTTTTCTATATATAGATTAATAACCATTAAAACTTATAGATATGTCACCAGCTAACATTTAGAGCACACTCACTAGTAAATCTTACTCTTGGTGTTTTCGTACCTCCAATCTTCATGGAGCCCTCAAGATTATTATTATTTGCATTCTGTGATATGTCTGAGTCCTGGAGTCAGTTCAATATCTTCTTCAAGTTACATGTGTGATAAAAATAAGCATGTATCCTTGTTTGTCTGACTCCCTGCCAGCCAGAGGGAATAACAAGGACTGGATTAAATTTCTGCAAGTTTTTTGGTTTTCAACTAGAAAACCAAGGAAAATATAGGGGCAGTAGGGGGGATACCCTTTCAGATATGGGTCAACAGGTAAAAAAGGACTTTGATTCCTAAGTAGTTGGAAACAACTAAATGATCCCAACAATCACCGGAGATTTCTTGTTTCTGGTAATTTCCATACTGCAGGCAAAGGAATATGGGTCCAAAACAGTTTGTCAACCTTACAGAGTTGAGAAATTAGAGATCAAATTTTGGGAAGGCTGAGGTGACTTGCATTTTTGGTATATGTTCTGGAAAAGAGGGAGCTACCTGGGAATATACTTACAGAAATTTCCTTAGGGGTCTTGGCTAACTAGTAGATTATACATACAGACAGAGAAACAACGCAAAGCTGGGCAAAGAGTGACAGGAAGCTGATCACTTCCCAGAGTTCACATATGAAGTAGAGACTAAAGAAAGGTTTCATTTGGGGGGATCTGATTGTACCAAGAATTAAAATGACTATACGAAAAACATATATTTATCTTTGAATTATGTAGTAGTAATTAAGGTATATTTAGGTGAGCAAACTTATATATAAGCAGGATACTTCCACAATTTTACTGTTTCAGTTTTAAACATTGTCCCGATCTCTCAAAAGATCCAGCTTTCATAAGGAAGATGCATATTCATCTTCCACTCCTGACCACCAAGAGCATGTTGATATCTTGCTGTTCTATAGCTGACATACATTAACATTGGGCAAACCGAGGTAAAAAAAAGAAAAAGAAAGTCACAGTAGTTGTCTTAGAAATCTTCCCAATCAATAGGCAAAAATAATGTTTGAATTAAAATATAATTAGATTTCAGTTTATAAAGGAATCAATTTTGAGAAAGCCTTGTATGCTTTCCCAGTCTCTTTCCAGGAGCCACAGAGTCAGATGGCAGCCTTACCAATGAGGAACTAGGCCTCAAGTGGGATTTGGATTCTTTCAAAGGCACAGTCACAGGTTTTGACCAATAGGAGACAATTTATCAAATCACCATGCATAACATTCAATGGGACTCTAGGGTAGCCTGAAATGAGAAGAGATACCTCCAAAAAGAACAGTTTACTCATCTTCCAGTTTCTAGAACATGAACAGCTATTAAAATTCAGCTTCCTATGGGGAAGTCAGAGGCAGTCAAGGAGAGAACCACCATTCTGCATGGAGGTCCCTGAAATGGGAAAGTTGATAAAGGAAAGGAAGTAAATGAATTCTCTTTCAGAATATACTCCCTTTGGGTTTTTAATGATCAACAGAAATACAAAGAGGTTGAGGGTTTAGGTATCATTTCACAGCATCTCCATGTAAACTGTGTGCCAATTAGTTTTTAACCTGAAAATAAAAAGGCCATCATGCTGGAATGAATTTGTGATTCTTGCATGTTTAAAATATTTTAGCAAACATTTTTCAGGTTTTCTGGATGAAGTTAGCATGAGGAAACGAACTTCACATTTTGGGGGTTTATTTTTCCTTTGGTAAATGTGAAGGAATTTTTCTTTTTTTCTTTTTTACTTTTCATCTTTGCTAGTGGCATGATTTTTGAAATGGAAAAATGAAATGTTCAGACTGATTTTTTTCCATCGATTGTTATATAGGGTAATGTACTCTGCAGTTCAATTAGAAATAACAAGCTGCTATGTTGTTCTGAGCCAAATGTAATCTCCAAGACCATGGTCAATAAAGCACTCAAGAAAATGAAGAATTGAGGCTGAATGGTCTGAAGACTACTGGGGAATAAAGAAGCAACCGATTAGCATTTGAAAGCAAGATTTTTTTATTTTTTTCAGTCAGTGACAATAAAAAAGGATCACCCACCAAGAACAAAGAGTTTGAAAAATATCTAACCTTTGTTTTATGAGTTCTTTCAAAATTTTTAAAATGACCTTTAGTCATCAGCCCCAAGAACTAAGAAGCATTTCAATGTAATGTGATGTTCCATTTGGGAACACTCCTCAAGTATCTGCTGAGGAATGCAAGAATAAATAGAGCCAATGCTGGGGTTTTTTTTTTGTTGTTGTTGTTGTTGTTTTTTTGGTCACTTCTAAGTGACATTCGCTCCATTTAATGAAGGATCTCATAGGGGTAAATGTCAGTGCTTGTTTTAGACTAAGCATTCCAATTTATTATGCAATAAAATGTAGCAATGGGGAAAAAACGTTTCAAGTTATCATTACTTTTTCTAGGAAATAGTGGGAACCTTCATCTAACTCTTTAATATGTGTCCCTATAATTAATTAAATACTGTATAGTCCATGGTCCTGATAGGACTGGCACAGAAGTCATTTTAGCCTTATTAATTTTAATGACACTTCTAGTAATTTTTATACGCTTCTTAATTTTTGAAACACAGAATATTGTCTTTGTAGCTTTAAGTTTAGAACTCTCTACCATCTGTAAATCCCCACAGATTTGTTTCTTGCTTTTAAAATCAGCACGTTTCTGCTTTCTGCTTTCTACTCTTAAGTTTCGGCCTTCTGTGCAGGAGATCTTTTCTTGTAAGTTTCCTACTGTGCTTCGTAATAAAATCAAAAGAAAAAGGTATATCCTTCAGGAAGCATTCAGCTCACTAGAAATAGAAAACCTGTCACGTTATTCTTAAAAACTTTAGATCAGGCAAGCCAGTAGCAGAAATAGTGAGTGTACTTTCTACAAAGGGTACAGAGTGAGGTTAGTGAAAGTATTGTGTGCCTGTTCTCTCCAGATATCCTTTTAAAAAAGAGAGTATCTTTGTTCAAGAAAAAGGCTTGAGACTTTGGGAGAGAACTATTTTTTACCTTCCTAGGTTTGATTGACTGGGGGGCCTACGAATTAACTGGAAATAGATGAACAGGAGAAAAGTCAAGGTTTATTTACAAGTCACTCAGTAATGAATATCTTGCCGACTACCCAGAGATAGAGGTTTACATACCAGCTTAACAATACAGTAGTGGTGGGAGTAATTTTGGCATTTATAAGAAAGGATGGAAGGATCTATTGTTGGTTCTGTTGTTGTTGTTGTAATGATGGGAATGAGAAGTCTGTCTCCTTCTTGGACTTTGCAGGAAACTCCCTTGGGGGTAGGGTTAATGGCATCTTCAGGAGGCTCTACCTCAATCAAATAAAGGACACTCAGATAAGATTTCAAATGTTTTTACTTTAAAATAATGTGTCTACCAAAACTATGACCTCATTGTCATCAAAACTAGGTAGTTATTAATATTAGTTATAGGAAGAAAGCAAAGGGGAAGATGACCACATGTACAGTGAAGTTGGGTTGACATAGGGAAGGCGATTGTCAGTCTAACCCTGGAAAAAGATAATTGGCTAAGGGGGGTAAAGCCACTTCAAGCACACAAAATCCTGAAGGGTTCATTGGTTAAACTCTTGGTTATAATCCCTAAAGAAATAAGTCTCTCTCTTTTGCTTACCCCTTGTCCTCTTGCTCTCTCTTGCTCCATGACCTGCACTCACCCGTGTGCTAGCCTGCAATGTTTCCTTAAGCAGCTTCATGACCCATGGCCATGCAGACCCTACACACAATGGTCTACAGCTGGGAACACAAGCTAAGCCAGCCAGATGCTGGACTGGAACATGTGCTTTAATATGGAGTGCAGACTCTAGTCAAGGCAGTGTCTTTAATCTTAGACCTGCTAAAGACATGATTGGACTTTTTCCATGGCAAAACTGAGGGGGATAGGAACTTAGAAGGGAGCCCACTTGATTTTACATCATCAGTAAAGCTTTCCACAAAATCCCATCCTCCCATGAGGGCCTTAGGAATTCTTTTTCCAGCGGCACCCCAGGAACTCCAACTTCACCAGTAACGGGTGGGGACACAAAGGCAACCCACCGATAACAATCCCATCAATATGCTGGCTAAAGTTGAAGTATGATTTAGCTGAAGAACAAAGTATAAATAGCTCTACTCTAGAAATGAATGGGGATTGAGGAATATAGAGTGGAGAACGAGGGAGATTGATTTTGATATCACTATGTATTAAAACACTGTGGCTCAAGCTCTTTCTCTTTTATCTACCATGAAGTTTCTGTACCTCCTCCACACATCCCAGAATGCTGATGAAAGGCCACCTAAGTTAATGGTTAACATCAGATAACGCTGAATTCAAATTTCAATCTTTCTTGTAAGCTCAGGTATATTATCTATTATATCCCAGAATCTCCGTTGTCTCATTTGTAAAATGACAATACTAAAACCAGACTATTTCAAGAACTAAATGAGGTGATGAATGTAAAGTGATAAGGATGATAACAGGCATAATGTAAATTTTTTGTTGTTATTTCTCTTCTTTCCCCTCCCCCCTTCCTTAGCCTGAAAATATGCTCTGGGTAAAAAATCATTCTTTGTCCCTGAATCTCCTTTATTCTACTATTTTTTTTTCTCATTCAAGTGTCTCAGATTTCTGTCTTCCCTTCATTATTTATCTTTTGTCTTCAAACCACTGGCTTTAATTTATTTCTATTTTCACTTTGCCGAAGAAACTGCTTTCAAAAGGTCTTCATGATCTCCTATTTAAAAGAAATGGATTCCTTAAGGCCTTATCTCTATGGGCTTCTCACTGCACTGGAATCCACCACGACTTACTTTTTAAACAAATTTATAACTTTTAAATTTTCAGTTGACATCAAGTATTATATTAGTTTCAAGTGTACAGCATAGTTACTCCTTCCTGAAATCCTGTTTTCTCTTGCATCTTCTTCCAACAGTGTCTTCCTCTGATTCTCCTCTGCCCTCTCTTCCTTCTGCCTCCTTCACTGGAGTCTCCTTTTCCAGAATTTCATCCTGACTCTTTCTATACTTTATCCCCGAGTGACTGCATTTACTTTCATGAAAATTATAAATAAATTTTTATTTCCATCCCCCCTCATGCTTCACTCATTTAGCTAACAAGTGTTGAAACAATTATTACATATTCAATGGCAAAAACTTAGAAAATGTAGAAAATAAAAATTAACAACACAATCACCCAATTTGGTGGAGGGACTTTGGAGAGTAAGTAATTCATGAGGATGGAGCCCTCATGAATGGGAGTAGTGCCTTCATAAGGAAAGACATGAGAAAGATCTCTCTGCTCTGCCACATGGAAAAAGGAAGCCAACTCTCATCGGATATGAGATCTGCCAGCACATTGGTGTTGGACTGTCCAGCCTCCAGAATTACGAAAAATCAATGCTTGTTTTTTAACGTGGTTGTTTCTTATAGCAGCCTTAACTGACTAATACATAGACACACTCATTGACAGTTTTGTACATTGTTCTTCCTGTTTAGCAATATACGTGAATATTTTTAATGTAAGTAATATTTGTTTGCAAAACGGATGTGATTCATAGTTTTTTGTTTGTTTGCTTTGGTATTGTTTTAGTTTGTTAATGAATCATCTTTTAGTTTCCTCAAACTTCCATTAATTTATTCAAGGTAGTATATAATTCCCAGCATGCCAACTGAAACTCAGCATTTTCATTTCTCATTTACTAAAATATGTTGGAATGAAAATGAAAGTTAAGTTTTTCCACTGGTATTTTTAATCTCTCTATAAAACAAGCAAACCAATCCCAAACCTCAATTTGTTATTCTTTGTTTTAAAAAAGTATCTGTGGCCCAATTTTGAGCAGATGATCATACAGGCATTGAGACACTGAGGTTGACAACTGAATTTGCTGTGTAGTAGTCGTATCATACACACACTTTTTAATAAATGCAACCCCTAATTATTGGGCGTTGAGTTTGTTTTCCAGTTTTCACAAGAGAACTTGCAATGAAAACCTACTTCTTTACATGCTTGCTGGTAAACATTAACATTATTTTTTTTTGGCTCAGTGGATAGAGCGTCAGCCTGCGGACTGAAGGATCCCAGGTTCAATTCTGGTCAAGGGTATGTACCTTGATTGCAGATATATCCCCAGTAGGGGGTGTGCAGGAGGCAGCTGATCAATGTTTCTCTCTCATTGATGTCTAATTCTCTATCCCTCTCACTTCCTCTCTGTAAAAAATCAATAAAATATATTTTAAAAAACCCACATTTTTTTTGCCCTTGCCAATCTGATGCGTAATAAATAAAATAACTCATTCTAATGTGTATTTTCCAAAGATGTGTTAAGAAAACAGACTCACTGTTTACCTCTACCTTCGAAACATTTGATTTCTCATCAAATCCATCTTATTACCAAGTCATGATCAGCTCAACTTCTTGTTTATTGCAAAGGACTTTTAATTGATTTCCTAGTTTCTATTCTTGCCCCTTCCAGTCAATTGTCAATAGTCAACTGTGTAGTAAAATGATAAATATATCAGACTAGAGTCCCAGTGCACGAATTTGTACACGGTTGGGTTCCAGCTGACCTGCCCCAATTGGGGATGTTTGGGGCAGACCAGCAGGGGGGAGGGTCTATGGGTGGTTGACTGGCCAGCAGGGAGGAGGGGCCATGGGTGGTTGACAGGCCAGCCTCGCCCTTTATTTGGGGGAGGCTGATTGGGGATAGGGCCGACCGGGGGGAAGGGCCATGGGTAGTTGGCTGGCCGGTGTTGCCCCCAATCAGGGTGTGTGTGGGGGGGGCGACCGGGATGGGGCTGCTGGGGGGAGGGGCCACAGGAGGTTGGCTGGCCGGCCCCAACCCCGATCAGGGTGTGGGGGCCAATTGGAGGTGGGCCAGTCAGGGGGAGGGGCCATGGGCAGTTGGTCGGTGGGCCCTGCCCCCTGGTCAAACTCCCAGTTGAACTCACAGTTGAGGGAAAATTTGCATATTAACCTTTTATTATATAAGATGATATTCCCCCTCAGCTCACAGCTCATAAGTTTGTTCATCTCAGTTGAAGAAACAGCTAAAGTCATCACAGGGGCTTAAAGCTCCACCAGAAATACACCCTATACTTCTCAGACATTTCCTATATGACCCTAGCTCACTCAGTTCCTGCCATAGTACTGTCCCTTCTGTCCCTTAAAAATATCAGAGAAACTCCTACCTGACACATTTGCACTTACTCTTTCTTCAGCCTAGACTGCTTTTCCTGTGGAACCTTTTCCTAATTAAAGATGCAACCCTGTCTCACATGCTCTTTGTTCTCATTATTTGTTTAGTTTTCCTCCACAGTACTTATCAGCATCAGGTGTAACACACACACACACACACACACACACACACACAATTTTGTATATTATCTATCACTCCCATTAGAATGTAGGTCTAGAACTAGCATGTTAAACTCAAAGTCTAACATGGGTCAAATAAACAAGGTTTAAGTTAATGTGGGCCACAATAAAACAAAAAAAAAAACCAAAAGCTTCAATTTATTTCAATAGAGACATGTTGAATACAAAGGGATAAAATAAATGAGTAATCATCAATATTAAATAATAGAACATTTTAATAAAAATTAATATTTTTTCTCGAACATTAACTTACCAGACAGTGAATAACTGCACAAATTAATAAGCATAATGCAAATAAACCTATTTTTCTTGTTCTCTGAAAGTGAAATATTTCCTGCTTTGCACACCAAATAAGTCAGTCCAAGATTAATGACATGGCAATCGGCTGCTAAAATATTCACTTCTAGTATTAATGGAGAGAAATGGTGCACCTGCATGTAAGGCATGTAAGGGAAATGAATGCAACATGATTATAGTAATCAGTCTTTAGCAAACGTTGTAGTTCATTATTAATAATCTATACTAATAAAAGGATAATATTAGACCAGACTAATTAGACCAGGCATCTTCCGGATGACCGTCCAGACATCCTTCTAGACAAAGCCACCGTGGCAAGGCCAAAGCAGAGGCAATTAGGGGTGATCAGGCTGGCAGGGGAGAGTAGTTAGGGGGATCAGGCTAACAGGCAGAGAGGTTAGGGGTGATCAGGCAGGCAGGCAGGTAAGCAGCTAGAAGCAAGTGGTCCCAGATTGTGAGAGGGATGTCTGACTGCCAGTTTAGGCCCGATCAACTGGCAGTTGGACATCCTCCGAGGGATCCCGTATTGGAGAGCATGCAGGCCGGTTCAGGGACACCCCTCCCATGCACGAATTTTGTGAACCAGACCTCTAGTCTACATACATAAAAGCCTAAGCGACCATTCAACCCTTTGACCATTCAACCAGAAGCTATAATGCACACTGACCACCAGGGGACAGACGCTCAACGCACAGGCATGGGAATATGGAACAGACTGATGAATCTCAGAGGGAAGTGGGGAAAGGGAAGGGTTGGAAGAAATTAACCAAAGATTTTATATGCACACTAGAGGCCCAGTGAACAAAACCATGCACCGGCGGGGTCCCTTGGCCTGGCCTGCAGGGATTAGGCTGAAACCGGCAGTCCGACATCCCCTGAGGGATCCTGGATTGCAAGAGGGCCCAGGCCAGGCCGAGGGACCCCACCAGTGCATGATTCTGTGCACCAGACCTCTAGTTATACATAACAGGATATTACAAAACTTAAATTATGAAATTTTTATTGAAATGTTTCTTACACACCATTATCTTGGCTGGACTTTAAAAATATTTGTTGTGGGCTGCATGTGGCCCACAGGTTGCGAGTTTGACATGGTTGTTATAGAAGGATAGAGATGTCTGTTTATTCCTTGCTTTGTTCAGTACTGTATTCTTTGTATGTGCCTGACAATAACACTTTTGAATGACTGAATAAATATCTGAAGTTCTGCTACTTTTCTGTAAGTAATATTATTTTGGATAGAAATACCACTAGTCCTAAATATTCCAAGTTTAATTTTATATGGCTTTTTACTATAGTCTATTATTTAGTTAGCTTTAGTTTATATTAAACGTCTTATAAGCCAACACTGACATTTATTATTGTTCTTGACAGTACTGCAACAGGAATATGATTGCATAAACCACAGGGTTTGTAAACATCATCATCATTCTGATGTCAAATGTTACCATGTTCTTCAATTAAATAGTTTGTAGAGTTCTGACAGTTAGTACAGTCAATCACTCCTTATAATATGCTCTATCTTAAAACATATTCTTTGCCAGGGGTTTTAATCCAGCATCTAGAAGGGGTTCAGGAATCTGGAGAAGGTGCTGCGTGTAAATTAATAAAGAGTTCAGAGACAAAACATAATTTTGGAAGGCATTTTGGGGAGTCAGAGAATACTTAGCTAAAGGAAATAAGTTCTCTTGAATCTCTGGACCCCTTGCTTTTTATTAACACAAATTGTCTTAAAGCAAGGTAGGTATATATATCAAAGGCCAGGGTTTGGTATACAGAATCCATTGTCAGCTTGGAGGAACTGCCTCTGGCTGTTCAGGTGTTTGGCCAGTAGGAGGCAATAACATGTAGATTAAAATGCCCTCAGGTACCTGGCAACAAGCAGTCAGTTATGCATCCTTTTCAGGTTTGGGGAAATGCCCTCAGCCATTTCCAATAGGCAATAACATATGTGATTCAGCCCTTGCTGAGTCCTCAAGTTCCATCAACCTTTTGATGAAACTCTTACATTTATGACATGCTGGAATTAGCTTCCGGCAATTCTTGATAGTTTTTCTTCAGGTATCTGCCCTTACAAAATACTCTGTATCTACAATACTTAAGGAATAGGATTGACTCTTACATGTGACTATGCACTTGTAAGACTCATTTAGGTGTTAAATTTAGCAAAATTATGAAGACTTAGATTAAACAAACAAATAAAAAATATTATCCAGCACTCATAATAAGAAAGCAAACTGAGAGTCTGGTATTTCTATGTTTATATATGGTAATTCCTTGCATATCCCTGTGACTTACTTTTCTTCACTCCATGCAACTCAGATATTCGTTTCCTTTACAATACCTAGACTCTTTATTCCTCTCCAGATTTTCCTCATTTGTTTTCCTATCCTGGTGTCTTGATATCTTTTTAATAACAAATTTTATACTTTTTACCTTTTTTTAAATTATAGAAATTTTTAATATTCATATGTGGTCTGTAAAAAGTAATGAGTTTTTTTTTCAGAGAATGGTGATCATTAATTCCACATGCATCAAAATGGAATGTGTCATCTCTAAGCAAAATATAAGCTCACATACTATGCATAAAGACAACTATTGTTTGCTTCACTCAGGAATGTGTTTAATGGGAGGGAAATTTTTAAATAGGCTATTAGAAATATTCTCATTCTTTTTTAATGTCTTTGAGTTGTATGAGCAGAATTGTAAGAAATTTCCAGTGACTCATTCCTGGTTTTAGCTATCTGACATTCTGTGAAACCATGCATATTAAAACCTCTTAACAGCTCTTAGCAAATTGTTGGCATTAGAGCTTGTCTCCTGTACCTATCAAAGACTCCAGGTACTTTTTTCAAGTTCTCTCACTAGCAAGCAATCTATATATATAAAAGCCTAATATGCAAAGTGTCCCCTCAGGAGTTCAACCAGGAGACTGGGAGTTTTATCTCTTGCTAAGACATGCACTCAACACCAGAGGGTGACGTGGAATGAAGAAAGGCCCCAGCTGGCAGCCGGCAGCTGCTAGAGACCCTACCCGTGCACAAATTTTGTTCACTGGGCCTCTAGTATTACACAGTTATTAAAATATGAGAACTAACTAAAAAATCTGAAAGTTGCAAAGAGTGTTGTAAATCACTAAGCAATTAGCATGAGATTTTTTAAATGACTGAGTACAAATTCTGAATTATGAAGTTATTATCTAATAACCCAACAAGTGATGTGAATAAATCTATGATAATATGAAAATTATCAACCACTGAAATGCTCTTTTCTACAAGCAGGTCTGTGCATCCTCATGCTAATGCCCTTAGATTGATAAATTACAGGCATTCTGTGAAAGCTCCATTTATTCCAGTTGCTAAGGATTGTGCTCAGAGAATTTGTCATCCAAATGATAAGCAAATCGAAATATGCCACTTGTTTTCATTTAATAGTAGGCAGGTTTTCACCAGCTTAGACTCAGTCTTATGATTATTCTGTTAAACTAATTGCCAGAAAATGAATTTTATTATTTTATTTTATTTTCCTCTTTGTCCCAATAATGGAAGACTCAAAGCCATCTACATACACTTTGAAAATATATGTTGAATATAATCTCCTGTCAACTGTGTGTTTGCAAAGGCCCCCTAGTCCTTGATTCTGCTGTAATTCATTCTATACTCAGCTCTCAGAATTACTTTCTAATTATGCTATTTCCCTTTTATAGTGCTCCACTTCCCTGTCATATACTACAGAAACTCTCATATGGTTTCAATGCCCTCCATTATCCAGTCCCACTTAGGATACTTTTTTTATTATTATTTTTGTTTATATCCTATATAATAAAAGCCCAGCGACCAAACGGCAGAATGACCAGAACAGCAGGTCGACCAGTCGCTATGACGTGCACTGACCACCAGGGGGCAGACGCTACATACAGGAGCTGCCCCCTGGTGGTCAGTGCACTACCACAGTGGGAGCACCGCTTGGCTGACTGGATGAGCCCCAGGCTCCTCCTCCTTCTTGCTCCCTGCTGCCTCCTCCAGATGCCCGCAGGCTGGCAGCGCCACCGCCAGGCTCGCAGAGCTGACCCCAGAGGTTTGTGGCCACTACAGAACTGAGGCTTACTCCACCATTTCTCAGTGCTATTGTCCCTGGGCCCAACCCTGACCAGATCCCCTGGAGAGGGGAGTGATCTGGCTCCACAGAAGATGCAGTACTAGGGAGCCGCTCAGAGGGCTGGTCTGCAAGCACTCAGCTGCCTGGGATGAGCGGTGCTACCACAGCAGGCAGATCTCTGCAGGCCACGCCCCCCCCCCCCACCAGTGCATAAATCCCATGCACCAGGCCTCTAGTTACAATATAAAAGCCATACAGAAAGAAAAGCTTAAACCATTTATCAATGAATAATAAGTAAAGGCCACCTAATCACTGTCCAGAATAAAAAATAGAATATTCTCATTACCAAGGTAGCTATGTTTCCTTGTGTATGTTTCTCTCCACATCCTTAATTATCAGACTGCCTCTCATTCTGCTTTTCAGCTCTTCACTCTTTCTTTGGGAATATATATTTGTTTATCCTCTTGTACCTCAGGTTTTAACTCTGAACTATAAAAGGTCACTAATTCTTTCTCCAGCTGTTTCTAATCTGCTGATAAACTCAGTCATTAAGTTGTTAACTTTGATCATGATCTTTTCTAATTCTTAAATTTATATTTAGTTCTTTCTAAATTCTGCAGTGACATATCCTATAGTCCAATTTCTTGTCAATTGCAAAATACCCTTTAAACATAATAAGCATGTTTATAATATGCATCTGAAAATTTAGTGTCTGAGTTCTCAAAGATCTATTTCTGTTGGATATTATTTCTGCTGGTTCTCTATATGAAATGCAATCTCCTTTTATATGATATCTTGGACTTTTGTTTTGAACAACTATTTAAAGCAGGGGTGGGGGATGGCTGGCCCAAGGGCCATATAAGGCCCACAAAAATCACTTGGTCTGGCCCTGCCAAGGCATTAGAGGTGAGTTAATTAAAAGTTTGACCACATAGAGCAGGCTAATTTTTAAGTTGGTAATTTTGTAGGGCCCACAAATGATGTTAGAAATATCCAAATGGCCCTTGGCAGAAAAATGGTTCCCTACCCCTGAAATTTTAAGGGAATAAAGTATGACCTAAAATGAAGATACTTTCTTCCAGAGAGGATTGTGTTTTATTTTGTCATGCATCTGGAGTCTCTACAAGTCTCATGTCAACTCAAATTGCATTAAAATCTGAGACAAATTATGTTATCCTTATCCTAGATTTTAATTCATAGGTTGAAAAATTCAAGGTCACAGGAGATAAAGTTGAAGTAAGTAATTATGATGCCTTCCTCTTCTGTAACGTGTTGTGTGACCTTGAGTTGAAACTTTTGTTTCTGATTTTTCTTATCTGTTAAAATAGTACAAAGTGGGTTAACCCAAAATGGTGATTTTCCTTTTCTCTCAGAGTCTATTTTCTTCCTCTGGTGTTTTGTTTGTCCCAGTTATGTTGTACATTGCTTTTGTTTTGCTTTATATTTTTTGAGTACATGACTTTTCCTAATACTAGGTTAAAATTATTTTGAAAGTGGTACTCATGAGTTTTTACCATATCTCTCACTATGTTGAGTAGCTGCTCAATGCATGTTAAACAGATGAGTCAATGAATGAGCAAACTTTGAAATAGGTGCACAGATAAAAATGATTAAACCAAGCTTAGTATTGTTGCCTTAGAAAAGGAACAAATTTCTTTTCTATTACAGGTTACAAAACTTTACTGACAGTTATATAAGCGTATAGCACATACAACTATGTACAGTACGTAATACTTGATAATAATAAATGACTATGTTACTTGTTTATGCACTTGCTATAATATACGTATTATTATTTTATAGTGAACTCCATGCACTTATATAAAATATGTTTTCTGTATAAGAGTATGCTACGTTATACCTGCAGCAGCCTCATACATCTTGTATTTACCAAGTGTGTTGATTGTATCATTTTTTCTTGTGCTTGATTTAATTTTGTGTTGTTTTGTACAGTAACATACCATACAGGCTTGTAGCCTAGGAGCGATAGGCTGTACCATATAGCCTAGGTATGTAATAGGCTAGACCAGTGGTCGGCAAACCACAGCTCGCGAGCCACGTGCGGCTCTTTGGTCCCTTGAGTGTGGCTCTTCCACAAAATACCACGTGCGGGCACGCACGTACAATGTGATTGAAACTTCGTGGCCCATGCGCAGAAGTCGGTTTTCAGCCTGGGCGAGTATATTTTGAAGAAGTGGCGTTAGAAGAAGTGAGGGGTGTCAGTCTGTCAGGCAACTTGAGAGGCAGCGCAGGCGGGCAGCGGGATACGCAGCGCGGGGGAGGAGCATGCCATTCAATACATGAGTTGAGGATGGGAGAGTTGGAAGGGGTCGACCTCAGCAAACTTACCTCAATCAGATTGAGGACATTTTTAGCAAAGGCCAGTTTAGGAGTACCCTAATTTAATTAAGTTAATAATAATGTACCTACCTATATATTTAAGTTTAAAAAATTTGGCTCTCAAAAGAAATTTCATGCCGAAACCGGTTTGGCTCAGTGGATAGAGCGTCGGCCTGCGGACTGAAAGGTCCCAGGTTCGATTCCGGCCAAGGGCATGTACCTGGGTTGCGGGCACATCCCCAATAGGAGATGTGCAGGAGGCAGCTGATCAATGTTTCTCTCTCATCGATGTTTCTAACTCTCTATCTCTCTCCCTTCTTCTCTGTAAAAAATCAATAAAATATATTAAAAAAAAAAGAAATTTCAATCATTGTACTGTTGATATTTGGCTCTGTTGACTAATGAGTTTGCCGACCACTGGGCTATACCATTGAGGTCTGTGTAGGTACAGTTTATGATGTTGGAACAATGACAAAACTGGTTAAGGACATATGTCTCAGAGCATATGCCTGTCATTAAGTGTTATGTCTATAATTAAATGAGAGCTGACAAGAAATTGGGTAATTAAACATTGTTTAGTAATATGCTACATTAACAACACAAAACTTATATTAACAACACACAAGTTCTATTTCTAAGTTAATTATCTCAAAGTGAAAAAGCAATTTTTAGACTATAAGCAACACTCTTAGAAGAATTAACCTTTGCTTTTTAAGAAGCAATATAGATTGACATCACAGATATCTCTTATTTCCCTGCAGGAAGAACCTTTTGTAATGGTCTCTGAAAATGTCCTGGGTAAGCCCAAGAAATACCAGGGCTTCTCCATTGATGTTTTGGATGCCTTATCTAACTATCTGGGATTTAACTATGATATTTATGTTGCACCGGATCACAAATATGGAAGCCCACAGGAAGATGGAACATGGAATGGCTTAGTAGGAGAACTAGTCTTTAAGGTAAGCATTTACTTTGTTATTTATCTACGATGTATCTAAAGGTTGAACTATAACCCGGGAAGCTAATTTAATATAAAATAAATGCAAAGCGAAGTATTAAGTGGTGGTGTTGAATGCCAAAGTCTTAGCCAATACTATTTTATGATCTTTGTTGAAAGAAAAATTAATGACAAAACAAAGCTAGACTTTAGAGTATTTCCTACTAGAGGCTCAGTGCACGAATTTGTGCACAGTTGGAGTCCCTCAGCCTGGCTGTGATCAAGGCCTATCAGGGGGGCCAGCTGGCCAGCAGGAGGTTGGCTGTGGGGGCACACTGATCACCAGGGGGCAGCTCCTGCATTGAGCATCTGCCCCCTGATGGTCAGTACACATCATAGCGACTGGTCAACTATTTGTTCTGGTCATTTGGTCTTAACAGTTGCTTAGGTTTTTATATATATAGACTAGAGGCCCAGTGCACAAAAATTTGTGCACTCGGGGGGAGGGGGCGTCCCTCAGCCTGGCCTGTGCCCTCTTGCAGTCTGGAACCCCTCGGGGGATGACCACCTGCTGGCTTAGGCTCGCTCCCCAGGGGATTGGGCCTAAGATAGCAATCAGACATCCCTCTGGCAGCCTGGCAGCCCTCGGGGGATGTCCACTTGCCAGCGGGGAGCAGGCCTAAAACTGCAGTCGGACATCCTTAGCGCTGCTGAGGAGGCTGGAGAGGCTCTCACCACCACCGCTGTACTGGCAGCCATCAGCCTGTGGCTGAGCAGAGCTCCTCCCATGTGAGAGTGCCCTGACCACCAGAGGGCAGCACCTGCATTGAGTGTCTGCCCCCTGTGGTCAGTGTGTGTCTTAGTGACCAGTCATTCCCAGTCCTTCTGCTGTTAGGGTCAGTTTGCATATTACCCTTTTACTATATAGGATAGACACCTGGTGCACGGGTGGGGGCCAGCTGGTTTGCCCTGAAGGGTGTCCCGGATCAGGGTGGGGGTCCCGCTTGGGTGCCTGGCCAGCCTGGATGAGGGGATGATGGCTGTTTGCAGCTGGCCACACCCCCTTCAGGGGTGCCTGGCCAGTCTGGGTGAGGGGCTGAGGGCTGTTTTCAGGCTGGCGGGTGACTGAAGCTCCCAACCTCTCCTTTTTTGCTTTTTTTTTTATTCTGGGATTTATTTACCTTCTATGGCTGTCACTGGAGCTGAGAGCCGGCTTTAGCTCTGAGGCTCAGCTCCAGCTCTGAGACCTTGGCTGCTTAAAACAGGTATCTGGGCTTTGTTTAGCTTCTATAATTGAAACACTGTTGCAATTCCAGCTCTGAAGCCCGGCTGGCTGAAAGCAGGTTTCTGGGGATTGTATAGCTTCTATAATTGCAACATAGTTGCTTAGAGTGCAGCTCAGAGCTGGGCGGTGGCAGGTAGGGAACCTTGGCTTCCTCCATCACTGGAGCAAGCAAGCCTCCTGTTCTCTTCAGCTGCCTGGCTGCCGGCCGCCATCTTGGTTGGCAGTTAATTTGCATATCACCCTGATTAGCCAATGGGAAGCATGATGGAAGTATGGTTAATTACCATGTTTGTCTATTATTAGATAGGATGATAGAAATGTATCTAGAACAGTTATGGCGAACCTATGACATGCGTGTCAGAGGTGACACGCGAACTCATTTTTTTTGGTTGATTTTTCTTTGTTAAATGGCATCTAAATATATAAAATAAATATCAAAAATATGTCTTTGTTTTACTATGGTTGCAAATATCAAAAAAATTCTATATGTGACACGGCACCAGAATTAAGTTAGGGTTTTTCAAAATGCTGACACGCCGAGCTCAAAAGGTTCACCATCACTGATCTAGAACAAAGACTTACCTTTGCCAAATTTATACTTCAAACATTTTGTCAGTATATGGTACATGATGAAGTCACAATGCAATTTACAAACATAATTCATGTCATTGTTTTCTTTTAAAAACACAGTGTTATTTGTAAAAACTAAATAAAATCCTGATCACTTAAGAACTAATCATTTTTACTTTTAGGTTATAAATATATGAATAAGGTAAATCTATTTTTATTGATATTTTTTTCCTTAGCCTTTAAATTATTGGAGAGGTGTTTAAATTTCTGTCTTTTTATTTTTAAACATTTTAAAAGTATCTTAATTGTTGAAAATTATACAGATATACCCCTTTTTTCCCCATTGATCCATTCTAGCCCACTCCCTCCACCCTCTCCCCCTGTCCCAGGCCTTCACCACACTATTGTCTGTGTCCATGGGTTATACATATATGCATATAACTTCTTTGGTTAATCACCAACCCTGCCACCCCCACCCCTGCCTTCCCTCTGAGATTCATCAGTCTGTTCCATGCTTTTCTCTGATTGGCTTATTTCACTTGGCATAATATTCTCCAGGTCCCTACATGCTGTCTCAAAGGATAAATGTAAGTTATGAAACCATAAAAATCCTGGAAGAAAACATAAACTTCTCTATGTCTTAATCTTTATTACTGTAGATTTGTCTTATTTTTTTAAGTTCTTTTATTAATTCATACACATTTGTAATTGTTAAGTCTTCCTGGTTAATTGTTAAATAGTCAGGTTTAGGTCTATGATTTATTATTTGATTTATATGTGTCCTAATTTCTTCCTAAGTTCCTTCTTTTCTTCCTTTCCTTGGGACTAATTGAATGTTTTTAGTGTTTCTTTTTTTTCTTTCTCTCTTTTGGCTTTTTAGCTGTATTTCTTTGTAGTTTTATTTGTCTGTGGTTAGAACATAATATGCATTCTTAACTTATCACATTCTATCTAGATATATTATACTACTTCAGATTTAAAAAGTAATAAACTTACAGCGATGTGATTCAATTTACACCCACCTTATCCTTTGTGCTATTGCTGCCATACATTTATATTTTATGAACTCCACAGAAAATGTCATAGTCTTTTATCTAAACAATCATTTGTCTTTCAAAGGTACAAATAGGGAACTAAAGACAGTGCAAGAGTAGCCCTTCCTTCCTCCTGCTGCTGGCACTGGCTTCCCTCTGGCACCTGGGCCTTGGGCTTTCCTCCGGCACAGGGACTCAGGCTTGTCTCTGGCCACCGGCACCTGGGACCCAGGCTTCCCTCGCAGCCCCAGCTTCATCCAGAAGGACTTCCGGAAGGATGTCCGATCTAATTAGCATATTACGCTTTTATTATTATAGATATTCATCACTTTAAAGATGAAATTATATTCTCTTTTGCCAAGTATTTTTTTATGATGAGAAGTTGACCATTATTTATACTTTTGTTTCTTTTTGTTGTTGTTTTGTTTTAGTGTGAAGATTGCCTTTTTAAAATTCTCTTTTCAGTTTTTTAAATCCTTAATTTTTCTTTTTATTGAATTTATTGAGGTAACATTGTTTAAAAAAATTATACAGGTTCAGGTGCACAAGTCTACAACACATCATCTGTACACTGTATTAACTATGCAACAACCCAAGCGAAATCTCCATCCATCACCATTTATCCCCTCTGTACCCTATCCTACCTCATACCTCTTGTCCCGGCAATCACCACATTGTTGTTTGTATCCATAAGTATTTTTCTCTTTCTTTATTTTTATTTTTGCTCAGTCCTCCTCCTAATTCAGCACCCCCTCCCATAGCTGTCAGCATGCTCTCATCTATGAGTCTGTCTCTATTTTGTTTGCTAGTTTATTTTGCTCATTAGATTCCACATGTGAGTGAAATCATGTGGTACTTGTCTTTCTCTCATTGCTTTATTTCACTTAGCATAATACTCTCTAGATCCATCTATGCTGTAGCAAAGGGTAAGATTCCTTGTTATTTATGGCCCAGTAGTATTTTACAGTGTAAATGTACAACCTCTTTGTATTTTTTTAATTAAATCTTTATTGTTCAGATTATTACAATTATTCCTCTTTTTCCCCCCCATATCTCCCCTCCACGCGGTTCCCACCCCACTCTCTGCCCTTACCCACTCCCCACTGTCCTCATCCATAGGTGTACAATTTTTGTCTAGTCTCTTCCCACACCCCCACACCCCTTTCCCCCCTGAGAATAGCCAGTCCACTCCCTTTCTATGTCCCTGATTCTATTATGTTCACCAGTTTATTCTGTTCATCACATTATTTATTCACTTGATTTTTAGATTCACTTGTTGATATATGTGCATTTGTTGTTCATAATTTGTATCTTTACTTTTTTCTTCTTCTTCCTCTTCTTAAAGGATACCTTTCAGCATTTCATGTAATACTGGTTTGGTGGTGATAAACTCCTTTAGCTTTTCCTTATCTGTGAAGCTCTTTATCTGACCTTCAATTTTGAATGATAGCTTTGCTGGGTAAAGTAATCTTGGTTGTAGGTTCTTGGTATTCATCACTTTGAATATTTCTTGCCACTCCCTTCTGGCCTGCAAAGTTTCTGTTGAGAAATCAGCTGACAATCGTATGGGTATTCCCTTGTAGGTAACTGAGTTTCTTTCTCTTGCTGCTTTTAAGATTCTCTCTTTGTCTTTTGCTCTTGGCATTTTAATTATGATGTGTCTTGGTGTGGTCCTCTTTGGATTCCTTTTGTTTGGGGTTCTCTGCGCTTCCTGGACTTATAAGTCTATATCTTTCACCAGGTGGGGGAAGTTTTCTGTCATTATTTCTTCAAATAGGTTTTCAATATCTTGCTCTCTCTCTTCTTCTGGCACCCCCATAATTCTGATGTTGGTACGCTTGAAGTTGTCCCAGAGGCTCCTTACACTATCTTCATATTTTTGGATTCTTTTTTCTTTTTTTTTTTCCAGTTGGTTGTTTTTTGCTTCTTCAAAAGTCTTTGACTTGATTCTTGTGATCCTCTAATCTGCTGTTGGAACTCTGTATAATATTCTTTATTTCAGTCAGTGTATGCTTAATTTCTAGTTGGTCCTTTTTCATAACCTCGAGGGTCTCACTAGATTTCTTGAGGGTCTCACTAAATTTATCAGCAGTTTCTAGAAAATTCTTGAAAAACCTTATAAGTGTGGTTTTGAACTCTATATCCAATAGTTTGCTTTCCTCCATTTCTGTCATTTGTGACCTGTATCTTTGTCTATGCATTTTTTATGCTTCCCTATGTTGATAGAGTGGCTTTCTGTGCTAGGTGTCCTATAGGGCCCAGTGGCTCAGCCTCCCCAATTACCAGAGGTGGACACTCTTGGTGCACCCCTTTGTGGTCTTTGTGCACAGTCTTGTTGTAGTTAAGCCTTTATTGTGGTAAGAATCCAATAAGAAACATGAAAAGTTTCTGAGTTCATATGATTATTCCACAGAGATTTCCAGGGGTGTCACTAGGGCTTCAGAGTTGGTCAATTTCATGTTAAAGGGCTTCCTCATTAAAACTAGTTGTCAACGTTTTAGTACATACATAATTTTTAGAGAAGAAATTACAGCCAGAGAGAGCGCATGATTGCCTAAATGTGTATATGGAGTCTATTCAAAAACTAAAAATAGAGCAAAGTCTCCTCCACTTCTTATGTACCTTACTGCTTTTATAACTTTCTGCAATTAATGTGTCCTTAAAATTTATGAGAACACAGGTATGGCCAAAAGATGTTTCAGTGTGAAATAGATAAATGAGAGCTATGTTCTGCTCAGTACAGGAGCAACTGTTACGGTTGACTTAATGTGACTGATAAATTATATTCTCCTGGTTAAAGGGGCAAAATGGTAAGAAGACCACAGAAAACTTTATAGAGGAAATAAAAAGGATATCAGACTTAGAATAGAAGTACAAAAAACTAAGGAAAATATAAATGGCACTAAGAGCTAGCCAGCTGGGTGTAGTATTATTTACTTCCTTTTTTGGGTAGCATTCTTTTAAGTCAGCAGCTTTCAAAATAATACCTTAGGTATTAGAAGACTTTCCAAGGGACAAAACAGTACAGATAGCTTAATAGGAAGTAAATTTCCATATTCTCAGTTTCTATAAATAATCTTTCCTTAAAATGATGTGCCTGAAAACATGACCCTGGTGTTTCTTATTTTCCTTAGCCATTGTACATTAGCTTCTTTTACTTTATAAAATAAGGGCATCTCTTTTGTGCATGAAAAATCTTCTTACAATATGTGGTTCTTAGTGCAAATATTCTCTGAAGCACCTAAGGGACAATGGAAACACTGGTGTTGCTTTATAACTCATATCATTTCATGTAAAAATATAATGAACGAAAGATAGAAGAACTTAATTTGTCAAATGCTAGATCATTAAAAATGTTTGTTGATGATAGGTCACAAGGACTTTCTACATATTGCATGGAAATATTTCAAGGAATTGAGTGGCATGGCTAAAAAACAAACAAATAAATAAGGTAGGGCTTACCTTCAAGATTAGATTGCTATAAGTTTGTTATTTTATAGAAGCCTTATTCATGTAAAAGAATAGATGAAAGTGGAAAGGGTTTCCTCATTTATATAGTTGACATGAAGTTCAGCAACTCTTAATTTTAAAAAGTAAATATATTTCCATCATAGATATTCTAATTTTTTAATGCATTCAACATAGAAAACATATTTACTTAGGGATTTTATAAATATTTTTAAAGGCATACCAATTAATGCCATGGGCAAGTGTGAATAAGATAATGACATCTATAACAAACACGTTTAATTGATGGTCTCTGTGCTATGTGCTATGTTAGGCACTGGAGACACAAAGATAAATAAAACATGGTTCTTCCCCTTAAATATCTCTTAGCTCAATGGGAAGCACAGGCATTAAACTAGATAATTATAGCACAGTGCAGAAAGTGTAATGCTAGAGGCATGAATGGAACACTGAGAAAGCCCTAGAGATAAAAAAAAAAAAAGGTTAAACTTTCCAAAGAAGGAAATATGTATGGATATTGCAGAATAATAAGTGGTAAACATCTGGGTAAAATGGGATTGGCAGAAAGCAAAGAATGTTTACTGACAGACAAAAAAAATGTAAGCAAAAGCAGAAAGGTGAAAAATAGCATAAGAGGTCTTTGTAGCATTCCAATGAAGAAGTGATGAAGTGATGAAACTGTATCCTAAAGTACTAATAATATGAATGGAGTGAAAAAGTATGATATTAAAGACATAAAGGAGGTAGGATTAATAGAATTTAGTGACTAAGGTGAAGGAAGATTCAAGGATAATTTATAAGTGTATGTATGTAATAGTAAATTCACAATAAGTGTATGATGTATAACTCATCATAAAGAAGATTGCTAAGAAAGATCTAGACAGGAAAGGGATAAAATCAGTTTAGAGTAGAATGAATTGGATGTGTCAGGGGAAGATTCACAAATATCTAGGACTCTAAAGCTCAACAAAAGGCCCAATAAGAAATATACATTTGGGAGTCATCAGCCTAGGAATGTGGTTGATAGCATGAATGCACATGAGATTATTGAAAAGAAAACATACAGTGAGATTATTAGACTGATTTTAAAATGAAGCCAAAGAAATACACCATTTAAGAATTGACAGAAAAAAAGTTTGTGAAGAAAAAACAATTGAGAATAAATAGTCAAAGAATAGCTGAACATGGGAGAAAAGGTCAGTTAGGATAAAAGAGTTTCAAAAACAAAGTTATGACTAGCAATGTCCAAAATATCTGCCATAAAACCTTTCAAATGTCCACTAAATTGGCTCTTTGGAAGTTTTGGGTGACTTAAGCCTGAACTGCTTTGGTAGCACAGTGGGGAAAGAATGCAGATTGCAAAAGGTTATGGAAAAACTCGGAGTCGCATGCTGTAACAGAACATGTATATATTACTCTTACAGAAAGTTTGGATGGGAAAGAGAAGAGAGAAAGAGATAATATTTGAAGGGGCTATTGATATTGGAGAGTTTTTGTTATTTTTTTTATTTTTCAATTAAGAGAAACCTGAGTATAATTATAAACTGAGGAAAGAAAATAAAGGAAAATTTAATATAAGAAAAGGAAGTTAATATGTGAGAGATAAAGATCCCAGAGAAAATAGAATAAAATCTTAGATTGAGAATTTATTTTGTTGGGATAAATATGTTTCTTTAATCCTGGAAAAATAAAACAAAACATTGTGAGAATGTGTCTGGTAACCCTTAAATCTAGAAGCAAGAGGTTGGAGGGTTGGAGGGTTGAAGGAGATCATATCTCATTGCTTCAAATTTCTTGAAAAAATAGGATATGAAGTCTGTTGACATTAAAGGGGACAATCTCCTGTACTATGTAATAATGTACAGGAGATTGGGAGAGTTAAATATTGGAGGCAGTGATGGTGATGCTAAATCAAAATAGATAAAAGGACGGATCAGTGGTGCTGAGGATTAAGCTGAAGTTTATTTAACACTGCCACTTTTCATTGCTACTAGTCTGCACCATAGTGTCACTTTCTTCAGCTGAAAATAAATGTCCAGTGTAAGAGGATGGAAGATTAAAACATACATATCAGGGTTGAGTAATGGTGGATAAACTTGGCAAGGAAACAGAGATGGAAGAAAAGCTAAAATGTTCAAGGAAGCATGGTCATGACTGGGGAGACAGACCTGGATAAAATTTTAGAAAAATTAATTAGAATGTAAATATAAGGTTGAAAGCGGGTGAAGTAAAAGTGAAGATATGAAAGATTTAGTAAGAGAGAAAGGACTGACCAGAGACTGAAATATAGATGCTGACTTTGTGGGTCCTAACAGAACATTTGAAGAGACAAAAGGAATTGGAGTTTAAAAGGGAGAGAGGCATATTTATAGGAAGGAGGGCTATTCTGTAATGGTGGATACATGATATAATGCATTTGTCAAAACTCACTGAAATATTGAACCCTAATATAAACAATTAACTTTAGTTAGTAATACTGTCTACATTGATTCCATTGTAACAAATGTACCACACTAATGCGAGATGTTAATAACAGGGAAGAGTAGGGTGGAGAGAAAGGGTATGGCATGCCAGGGAAAGGGGAGGGGGGCAGTATATAAGCACTTCCTGTACTTAATGTTCAATTTTTCTGTAAATCAGAACTACTTTAAAAAGATAAAGTCTATTTTTAAAGAATGGCCCACAATGATTTGTTGTAAGAGACATCTGCATTGAGACTGACATTTATTAAGAGGTTGGTAAGTTTGGGGGTGAAGAGGAATATTTAGCCAAGTCTCTAAGTTTTAAATGCATGAGAAGAAAATATTGTGAAATCTATCTAGCGGAGATGATAAGACAAGTACTTCTCAGAAGACATGCATGTAATTAATAAAATACAAGGGAAGTCACATGCATAGAGTCTCATTAATAGAGAGCAGAAATCCAGTATTTGAGAAAACAAATATACTTCATAGTCTCTAGTAAATCATGAAAGTGATAGAAGTAAATTTTCACTCCATGGAAACTCAAAATAAGGATAACCCCACCCCCCAGGGCATCCTGAAGCTCTTGATCTTTTCCTGTGCCTTCTTTGTTCATCCTCATTTCCACTCTATGCTCCTACATATGAATAATAGGCTATTGCTATAGAAGGTCATGGTATTTAGCTGACTGAGTTCATGTCTACACCATCGTAGCTAATGTTATCAATAGAGCCTTTACTGATTCTCCAGTGTCCTTTAATTCATTAGATATTGATTTTTTATTTTCATCTCTACAATGGCTATTCCAAACATTTCACATACTTTTTAAGTTTCCATTTATAGTCCCACTCTCCATCCTCGATACCCTTCTCATCTTTAGTTGTTAAGGCTTATACTTTACTGCAAATACTATGAGAATCTAGTGTGAATTCCTTGTTTTCTTACTCTTCAACCTCAAAATCCTTCCATGTATTCTCTTATCCTTAAAGGCAATGCAAAGACTTTGGATTAGAACAGAACATTAACTGTAGATACCGTTAACACATTTACTAGCCACATGAGCCTATGAGAGTGTTTAACCTTTTTGAATAGCTTTATCCACATCTGTAGAATTGTTGTTGTGATTACCAAGAAAATGAATTCAGGAATTTGTTTCAGGGAAGGCAAATAGCCCTCTTCTTAACAGCAGACTCTGATAGATTGGTAAAATTTTCCTTAGGTTATATATTTTAAAAATGTAATGAGTTCATATATATTTGAAGGAAGACTGACAGGATCTGTTGACAGATTAGATGGGGAAGAGCAAGGAGAAACAGGATTTGCTTATAGATTAGATGAGGAAGAGCAAAGCCAATGACATCTTCTCGCTGAAGGTTTTGTATCTTATCTTTTCAGCCACAGAAGCAGAAAAAGACTTCCTTTGTTCCTATTTTTCCCAGCTCTACTCCCTACATTACTTGTAGCCATGGACATCTTTCACTTGGATTGTAGCTATAGATTTCCAGTTATTCTCCCTTTGTCCACTCTTGACTGCCTTCAGTACATTTTAACACAGCAGTCAGATGATTTAGTCACTCTTCTGCTGAAAGCCATTTGATAACCTTCCCATCCAACTTGGAGTAAAAACCATCCTTAAAATTATTTGCATACTCTGCCCTACTAATTCTCATGTGACCTCCTCTGTTTCTCCCTCACTCCTGTGCTCCAAGCCCACAGTCCTTCTCCCTCTCCCACCACTTGCTGAAACTTGGCCTTTTAAACTTCTTGAACCATCTTCCTAGAATGTTCTTCCCCAGATATCTTTCCCTCCACCTCATATTTCCCCCAGTCTCTGCTGAAAAGTTATTATTAGAGAGGCCTTCCATGGCCAACCTAGTCAAGCAATGTCTGCCCTCTGCACTACCTATCTCCCCTTATCCTGGTTTATTGTTCTTTGTAACAAATATCACCATCTTGCTATGCACCTACTTGTTCATCTTTCCCTCCTAAAATGTAAGCTTAATTGGGGAAAAGAGTTTATACATTTGATGTACCACTGAAACTTTAGTATTTAGAAAATATTTTTACATCAAAGAATGAAAGCAGTCAAGTGATCTTTTATGATATACATTAGATAATAACATTCCTGTTATTAAAATTTTTCAATGGTATCTCATTGTTCTTTAATAAAATCAATCAACCTACTAAGTTTAGCCTTATCTAAAAGAAATTTCCATCTTTATTACAAGGCTAAATTTTGGGCTCTTGCTCTTATAATTTTAAGTTTTTTAATCCACATAGCTCACTATATTCAGTCACTCCCACTTCACTACAATTGAATTGAGAGTGGGATCATTTACTAGCATAAGAACTAAAGAAGGAATAATTGGGTAGAGAGTAGAGAGTCCTGAGGCAAAACTAATATTTTGGAAATGAGTAATGATAGTAATTAACATTTTCAAATAGCTGAGTGCTATTACAAAGCTTTAAGTACTGACTCCTTAAATCCTCACAAATATACTCAAAAATACTTATAAATATATGTAATTATATCCCCATTATGGATATAATAAAACCCAGGCACAGAAGACTAAGTAACTTGCTCAAGGTCACATAGCTAATAAATAGAAGAACTCAAATATGAGTTCAATTTGTTTGACATCAAAGTCCATTCTCTTTACTATGGATACACCTTCCTGGAGCTATCCAAACAGAAAATGAACTAAGTAACTTGATATGAGTCTGGAGTTCAGGTAAGTAACCTGGGTGGTTACATGAGATTATTAAAAAGAAAATATACAGTGAGATTATTAGGCTGATTTTTGGATGAAGCCAAAGAAATACACCATTTAAGAATTGACAGAAGAAAAGTAAAAAACAATTGAGAATAAATAATAAGTCAAAGAATAGCTGAACATGGGAGAAGAGGTCAGTTAGGATAATTAGCAATGAAACTAATTAGCCTAGAATGAAATTGAAGTGCCACTCTTTCTTTACTTTGTTTCTCTTATATCTCAATCTTCCCCATTTTTGTTCCCTTCTCAGTGCTTAAAAACAAGCTCAATTCTCTATCTTAAAAATAATCTTCCCATACTTTCCAAGCTAAATTAATTAGGTGTCTTTGGTTTCAAATGATGGTCCAATTGAAATGAACAGATACTTTAATGGCTTATCACTATCCAGGGATGAGATCCAGGCTCATCTCTTCAGGCCGACATATCTGCTCTCCTCATCTCAGCTCTGCTTTTCATTGTGTTGTCCCAGTTCTCAGACAGGCCCTCCTTTTGTGTCAGCAAAGTGATTTTCAGCAAGTCCAGACTTAGATTTCCTTCTCTAACCATTCTATTATCAACATAGATTCTCACTCTTTTTTTTTTCTAATGCTTACTCAAGCATATGTTTTCTATTGATTTTGAGAGAGAGAGAAAGAGAAGAAAACATCAATGCCAGAGAGAAACATTGATCCCCAACCAGGGATCAAGCTCCCAAACTAGGTATATGCCCTGACTGGGAATCAACCCAAAACCTTTTGGTTCATGTGACCATGCTCCAACCAACTGAGCCACCCAGCCAGGGCCATAGATTCTCTTTATCAACAGTTCCAACAAAGAACCTCAGTTTTATACAGTTTCAGCCCTGAGGTAGCTGGGAGGGCAGTGTTTTCAGCACCAGGGCTGCACCCTATGGCCACCTTGAGCACTTAGGGTAGCAGTAGCTCAGTGTAAACACTTGAAGCAGCATGGGGCAATGCTGATCCCCCAAGGAAGTTGGGATGCTGTTATTAGAAGGGAAAATAAGGGACAGGCAAAAAAAGGTACCTTTCAGAGGCTCAAAAATAATGGTTTACGTTACCTGGATACCAACAGTGGTTACATGGACGCAAATATTTAAATCATTAGCAAATAAAAAAGTGTAATAATTAAACAAGTCATAAAGAGGTTATAAAATCCATAAAAAAATACTAAGACCCCAGAAGGTAATACTATAAAGATATAAATTTAGAATTTTAAAAGAGGAAACTGATAGACAACATAAATCTAAAAGGAAATCTATTGTAGTGGAATAGGGCAATTAATAAGGGTAAAAAAATAAGGTATATATGTAAAATATAAATGGTTAGTGATTTTATAAAGGAAAAGCTATAGCTCTGTGTCAATAGCTTGGAACTATTTTATATGCTGTGTTTTATATTAAAAATATAATATCACTACAATTAGAGTCTCATATTTTAGTCAGCAGTAATCTTGATAGCACTGGCAATTAACACAGATATCTGAGGAAATTAAAAAACATGGTTTGAAAGTGACCAAATAATAATTATTAGCACTTATATAAAGCTAACTGTTGCTGATAAAGTCAACATACTGTGCATTTATTAGCTCTCAGTATACACAACATCCCTATGAGATAGATATTGCAGAAATGAAACAGAGAGAGATAATGGAACTTGCTCATGGTCACTTAGCCAAGTTGTAGTGAGTTCATGATTCAAACTCAGTCAGTTTGAATCCATAGTCCAAGTGCTAAATTCCCTTAGGAGTTTACATAGGGGAACAGAGTTCCAGTGTAAGTTTGGTTTGAAAATCATTTTAATAAACCAAGTTATATGACAGTGATAAAAATATTACTCAGAAACCATTCAGCATAGGTTTTTAAGACCTGTACAAAGAAGGTTCAGATGGAGTTTGGATGGATATGAGTAGAAGACAAAAATAAGATTATATAGAGAAGGATTTGGGGAGTGACTAAATGTATTTGCATCTCTAAACTTCTCAAAATATCTCAATTCTTTCTTAAAAACCTGTCACTTCTCTCTTGTCTAAGAAAAACTGAAACACCTTAGAAGGCATGCATTATTTTCTGCAGTCTGTGTCTCACTTCCCACTTACATTTTGTCACACTCCATATAGATCACATTCAACTTCACTCTGCCTCATTTGTCCTTACTCACTTCATCTTCCTAAATTTTCAACCTTAGTTAAACTCCTGCTTTGCTCCATAAGGCTTTCAAACCATATCCATCTCCTGGTAATCTTGTGTTCTAAAAGCAACTATTTCACTTTTTTTCAAACTAGGTTTTTGAAATATGAGGTTGTAGGTGTAGGTGTAGTTGTAGTTATATGTATAGGTGTAGGTATAGGTGTAGGTATAGCTATAGGTGTAGGTATATAGATATAGAGGCCTTTTTTGCATAGTCCTCTTTTGGAAACCAGAAGGCTGAAGTTTTTTTTTTTTTTTTTTTTTACTTTGTGTACCAAGCAGAATGCCCTATATTCATCCATTTATCCCCACACATTTTTGAATGCATGCAACATTCTGGGCGACGTGCCTAGCATCATAAATTCGAAGGAGTGGAAGACATTGTTCTTGCCTTCAAAGATCTCATAGTGTACAGGGAAGACAAATGTGTAAATAAATAATTAAAACGCAGTTCTATAAATGCCATAGGGTAATACATACAGGGTGCCATGGCAACCCAGGGGCGGAGGGGCAGCCTTTGCCTGAAGAGTTGAAAAGATTTCACAGAAGGGGAGAAATTTGAGCTAGGTCTTGAAGATGAGTGGGAGTGGAAGAGGCAACAATAGGGATAATTATAAAAGCATGTTTGCCATGCTAAAGAGTTTGGACTTGATCATTTAGACTGTGAAAATTATAAAAGATTTAAAGGTTTTTACATAAGAAAAACTGAGATTTAATTTAGCTTTAAGAAAGATAGCCGAGGTAGGGCCAAGGATGCATTGGAGCAAAGAAGGAAAAAGACAAATGGCTTTTCAACAGTCTAGAGAGGAACAAAGGAGTGCCTAAACCAAAACAGTAATGATCGGAGATTAACAAAAAGGATGATTTTGAGGAAACAATATTCTAAGATATAATTACTGGAACTTGAAACTTGGAGGAGGAGATAACGGGGTTGTTGAGGCTCAGTGAGAAATGTATCGGAGGAAAATGAGCAGATGGACAGTCAAGGATAGAAATAGGGGCTACAGAAAGAAAGCAGATTGGAAAAGGGCAACATTGAGATGCAGAGTTTGGCTGTAGACATTTTGCTTTTGTGGTACCGAAAGAGCATCCTAATGGAATTTCCTAGGAGCAATTAGTAAATGTGCACGTGAAACCATGTGAATGTTGTTTATGGCTAACAAACAAAAAAACAAAAGCAGTTTAGGAAATACAGGTATTCCTCTCTATTACAAAAACTAAATTGGGAATGTTGGATTGACATGAATATCATGCACAAAATGGTTATTTATGTAAGGCCCTACATTATTGGACTTGAGCCTGGATAAGGAGGATAGGCATAGTTATTTTAGCTACTAGGAGAGACAGAAAAGGCTAGAGGGAGGAGAGAGCCCCCTTGGGAAGAAGGTTTTAGGGCAGTGGTCGGCAAACTGCGGCTTGCGAGCCACATGCGGCTCTTTGGCCCCTTGAGTGTGGCTCTTCCACAAAATACCACGTGCGGGTGCGCATGTACAGTGCAATTGAAACTTCGTGGCCCATGCACAGAAGTTGGTATTTTGTGGAAGAGCCACACTCAAGGGACCAAAGAGCCACATGTGGCTCACGAGCCACAGTTTGCCGACCACTGGAGGGGATCCCATCTGCAATGGAAAGGGACATGCTAGGGGCAATTGGGGAGGCATGGGGCATTAAGATAGGCCCATGGAGTTGGGCCTGTCTGGGCCACCAGAACAAGTTTTATGAGGCACAATATTTATCCCTATTCTCATCTCCATTTCCTAAGAAGTTAAGTTTGTAATAATCCCATTACTCTGAAGGAGGCAGAGCTAATTAGTCAGGACAAAGACCAGATGCTGTCTCTTGAGCAAACCACCCACTGAGTTCAGGAGAAGGCAGAATATGAGGAGCTTGTGGATGAAGAGAGTCCTCACTGGGGTGCCTGAAGACTACCAGATAGCCCCATGGTTACAAAAACAAAATCGTTACATATTTTGATTGTATTTTTTCCGTTATTGCAAACCAGTCTTGGAAATATCTATATCCACCAGTAAAACTCACTCACCAAAGAACCCCTCTCCCCCCATACAATTGCCCCCTGATATATGCTCACAAGCCTTGTGAAATAAACACATAGCATTGCAAAGGGAGTCAGGATCAAAATGTGTGAAGAGAAAAGAGGCCATTATGGACCATTTAAATTGGACAATGACTAAGATTTTAATTCTTAAATTAGACTAAACAAGCATTAATGGACTGATTGAGTTTCCCAGAGTATGCCAGCTATAATCAGGCAAAAGTTAAAAAAGTGAATGTGGTCATAGGAATGTATGCTTGTATGTCTGAATGATGTGTGTTCAAAAAGAATCAACTTGATATAAATATCGGATGGGCTGGAGTATAGATGTGGGAAACCACACAACTGTGTATATAAGAAGAAGAGAAAGAAAAAAAATGACCCCAAACACTTGTTGTTTATAGGGAAAGATTTAACACTGATGGAGAAGGAGATCTGTGAAAGGAAATAAATTATGTAGATGCAAATTACTTACTGAATGGTTGTAGGAGCAATTTTCTAAATTTGCAGGTGATATTTAATTGGCAGACATTGCAAACAGTAAGGAGCAATTCAATCAGATAAAGAACTTGAATCGTTAAGCACTTGGTCTAATAGATGGCAAGCACAGATAAGTAGTGCATAATAAGTCTTGAATCAAAGCTAAAGAACGGAGAGTATTTGCCAATGGGTATGATGCATCTAGGAATGGCTCAGGTTTAAAGAAAACTTACAGAAAAAGACAAATAAAAAGTCAGTAAAATGTGTAGAATTTTTAAAAAAATGTGGTGGGTTATAGGATATAAATTAATAGACTACTGAATTAGTCAAAACCAAGGTGATATAAAGACTGCTGCTAAGATGAAAAAAATCTCATAACTCAGGCTACATAAATCCTGCGATCCAATATAAGCTATTGAAATGCCATCTATTACCTGGAATTTCATCTATCTATGGCCATGGTTTGGGGGCAAAAATAATGAGAAAGATAACTTCCAGGTATAAAGAGGAGTGCAGATTTGGGTGAGGATATTCTAAGTAACTTTTAAAGAGCACTTGAACTATGAAATTCTTTATGTACCTATGGATATAATCTTAGGCATTGTGTTTAGATTATATGGCCATATTTATTTAGGATGCTCATTCCATAAAAGAATAGTCTATGTTAGTCTAGAAATTGTAAACAGAGAAATATGCTACAAGTGAAAGAGGATATTAAAAAATGTATCATGGTTGACTGACTAATTAAGAAGAGGTAGAGTCAGCAATTAGGTGCACACTATCTGCTAAATGAGTGAGATTTTGTGAGGCTGAGCTTGAAGGTTTTCCTGAAAGTAGTGACTTTGAAGTCACTGAACTTGGAATCCAGGTTTTGTAAAACACAAGCTCTCAGGGGAAAATATGGGAAATGGGAAGATATTGAAATGGTCTGTATTGTGTGAATGGTAAAGCAAAGTCTGAAAACTTCAGAAATTACTTTAGCAGATAAACAAGGTCTTTTTGTGCTGGGGAATTATTTCTATTGTAATAAATGCTAAATTACTAGCCTCTAGTTGAATCAAGAGATTGGTGTCATTAGATAAAATGAAGTAAGGAGCAAGATTTGGAGAATTTATTAGGTAAATCCATCACATAAAACTTTGTAAATTTGATCATCTCTGAGTTGAGAAACCAAGTGAATCACTTTGTTAGAGAATGTGTTCCGAGGGAAGGCTCTAAATTCTCTAAAATAACAGCCACTTTTAACATCTGGTTTAGTACTTCAGGATCACCTTCATGTCTTTAGTTGTGTACAGTTGGGGGATCCTTCTGTAATGCGATAATTATAGAATGAACCCTATTAGTTAGCTTTCCTGGACATCTTGGTGCTTTGCTATGAATTTTTCCCATTCTGTTGAAATTACATTGCTAGCGTTCCAAGACTAGAATACAAGCCAGCCTGAACTCCCCTCTCTTTAGCTAATAGATGAGATTTCGTTTCCCCCTACTAGGTTAAGAACACCTAGATCCTGGTTGGGAGATTTAATTGTACGCTGTGTTTTATGATGAAATGTTTATAGAATGTAAATTAAAATAGTAATTGCTGTTTGACCCCAGAAAGCTATGCAGTGCAATGATATGGCTGTTCCTATACTGAAGGCATTCTCAGTAGCCCTTTCTTTTGAACAGGTTGTTGTAGGAAAGAAGGTTGTTCTAACAAGTTTATATTCTTTTGGGGCAGTTTTATGTATTGGATCATTTTATGTTTTTCTGCTATGTGAACTAAGTAATAAACATTAGCATTTTTATAGGAAGAAATTGGGCAGCAGAAGTAATTTATCAAGGTCACAGAAGTTGGCATGTCATTTTGACTCCAGGTTCTTCTAAATCTATTTTTATTTGATCATCCTCTCTTCAGATCATTACTTCTGTGTGGGATCACCCTAAGTTTTGGCAGTTGGGGTTCTAAACAAGCCCACAAATTCATGCCCCATAGTGTAGTTGGGATACTGTGCTTGTGCAATGAAAGAGGGCATACATTCACAAAATGTAAAAATAAAAAAATGTATTCCTTAAAAAAGAAAATAAAAAAATATACCATGATCTAGGAAAGTAGTTGATGTAATAGAGAATGCAGCCCCCCCTTTACTTGTATTTTTGCAAGGTTAAGTACCTGAACTGCTCAACACAAAGTTAACTTTAATATTAAAAAGAAATAGCAACATCCTTTATTACACATCAAAACAATATTTGGAATCTTAAACATTCACTAGTACTTAGCAGTGATATACCAACTCCATTAGAAGAATTTTATTTAAATTCACATACAATCAGAATGCAATATCAGAATAATATCAGAATGAATATTTAGAAGGAGAGCCATACCTTGAAAGGTAACATGGGTTTACTCTTGCTTGCCATTTGGATGCTCCAGATTTCAATTATTTTAAGTCTTCATGATTCTGAGTTTTTCTCTGTAACTTGATTATGTTATAGTGACATACTTTGAAATAAGTAAAGACTTCCCTGATTAAAACAAGCAAACAACAGGCACCTAACAAGGTTGAAGGGTATCAAAGGAGGGGGGTGACTGCAGAAGTTCCCAACCAAAGTCATCTGAATGTGTCTCTTCGGTTGTATTTCACTTAATGCTTCATAGATTCACTAGGAGCACAGCCAGTCTAGATTCACTTCTCATAGAGACAAACTGTTTCTGGAAGCCAGTTCTCTCTCATTTACAGAGAGCTTATATTCCCCCCTGCAGAGCTATAAAAACATCTGTAATCGCAATCTTAAGTGAATTCTTAAATGATGGGAAATTTTTTCTGTAATGAAAATAAAAATTCACTCAGTTCTCCTCATTATCCTTGGTTAGCATTTTATTGAAATGTGGATTTGCAGTTTGGTGTTTCAGGCAGAGATTGCTTCTATATGCTCTGTGCACAGGCAGCCTTAAGATGGCTTCTCAGAAAGTTGAAAAAGTCTCTAATGACTAAAAAACTCTTTCTCATGGTCCTTTTCTTTGAAGAAGTTATTTCCTCTCAGGAACTGCAGAAATGATGTTATTTTCAAATCCCTTTTAATGCTGCAGGATAATGCCGGAACTAGTTCAGTTTATAAATAACTTGTAGCTTGCTTCCTACTTGGCATTCAGTAAGAATGTATTGGGACCTAATGTGTGGCTGGCATTGTGGGGCTACACAAAATATAGAACACAGAGTTCTTGTTCTCCAGGAGCTAGATAGTGAGATGGGAGGTGGGGGGTGGAGGGAGAGGGAGAGAGAGAGAGAGAGAGAGAGAGAGAGAGAGAGAGAGAGAGAGAGAGAACTCACAACCAAAATTTTCTTCCAGTCTCAAGGATCAATTATTATCTATAAGCTGGTCACTTTTCAAACTTGCTTCTACAGCTCAGATCTCTCACCTGAACTGCAGACGTATTTCTAACTATACTCAGCATTTCCTGGTAGATGTCTAATGGGTACCTTAAACACAACATGTTCAGAATGGAATTTTGTTTTCACCACCACCCCACTACCTGCTCTACCCACAGCCTTCCTTGCCACATTTTATGGCCTCTCCATGAACATTTGTCCACAAACTTTGAGTTATATCTGAAACTATAAAGGATATTTAAAGGAATGATTCATAGATTAAAAAATCATATCAGTTAAAATAAAAGAATGAAAATAAATATATTTAATTTCATCTCCAAAAGCTAAAAAAATTACAGATTTTAACAGGAGATAAGAATAAAAGTAATAAGGTAACAGAAAAAATAGTAAATGAAATTCTTGTTCTTAGAAAATATCAACAAAAGAGACAAGTCCACAAAAGAGACCAGCGATGATGAACCTTTTGATCTCGGCGTGTCAGCATTTTGAAAAACCCTAACTTAACTCTGGTGCTGTGTCACATATAGCAATTTGTTGATATTTGAAACCACAGTAAAACAAAGATTTATATTTTTGATATTTATTTTATATATTTAAATGCCTTTTAACAAAGAAAAATCAACCAAAAAAAATGAGTTCCCTTGTCACCTCTGACATGCGTGTCATAGGTTCACCATCACTGGCCTAGACCAATTTCCACCAAAAAAAGTTATCAAGGAACTCCTCCACATAAAAGGTCCAGACCCAGCATGTTTCACAGGAAACCTCACCCAGTCCTTTAGAGAATAGAACTTTCAATCTATTCTAGAGCATGCAAGACATGATCCTGGATTCACTAGTTAAAGTCCAGGATGGAGGAGTCATTTCAAATCAGGGAAAAAAAATATGGATTCTTCTAGAACAATGTTGAGGTAGTTGGCTAATTATTTGGGGGGTAAAATTTTAGCTTTCTGACTTTAGGTAAAGTTGCTTAATCTGTGTCTCAATTTTCTTATCTATCAAATGGAGATAATATTTGTATTGCACAGGGTATTTATGAAGATTAATTAAATTAATCATTGAAAAGTAGGGAATAGTAAGCACAGTCTAAATTTTAAATAGTAGTGGTAATAGTCATAGTAATAAAATATCCTTAGTACTCAACTTTGATTGGATTGCTTGTTGTCATACTATGCACTAAGCTATAATCAAATTAATACCATCCTTTCAATGAGCTCACAAATACATTAAATAGAAGTTTAAAAGTAAACATCTGAGAACATTAAGGAAATTCAATACTGGTTGCTTTATTAGGATTTGAATGACTTCTTTATAACTTTTTATCCTTTCAAATTTTTCAGGATTTTTTAAATGTGATCTTTATTTCTGAATGAAAGTTATTTTAACAACAATTTAATTGATTATACCTGATATTGTGCTATGTGTTTGTAGTTAAAACTAAAATATTAACTTATAACAGTGACATATTAAAACAAATCTATGTTTTTTTCAAATAAATATATCAAAATTGACTGAGAAAATTAATACTTTGCAATTAAACAATGTGGTCATTTTTCTTACCCTCAGTACTTTATAGTTTGATTTCTACTATGATTAATAATAACTGATATGCTGTATTTACCTGGAAAGTTCTGTTGGCCTTTAAAATCTTTAGATTTTTAAAAATAAAGTATTAAGAACAAAACATTTGTATTCTTGCCCTAACCGGTTTGGCTCATTGGATAGAGCATCGGCCTGCGGACTGAAGGATCCCGAGTTCGATTCCGGTCAAAGGCATATACCTTGGTTGCGGGCAACATCCCCAGTAGGGGGTGTGCAGGAGGCAGCTGATCGATGTTTCTCTCTCTCTCATTGGTGTTTCTGACTCTCTATCCCTCTCCCTTCTGCTCTGTAAAAAAATCAATAAAATATATTTAAAAAAAAATTGTATTCTTATATTAGCAAAAATAGGACAATTATATAATAAGGTCTCAGTAAAGTGTTTTTAGCATAAGTAGTGTGAATGATATGGGGACAAATTTTAAGAGAATTGAAGCTTATGATAAGCTCTCTTAATAAGTTAAAATTTCTAGGTCCAAATGAATGATATCCTTGGGAAATGAATGTCTTTCCTGGGGTGATATATGAGTTACTATAAATAATATGTACAAAACATGAAAAAGGGAGATGTTACAGAGATTGGCATATTCAGAATTAGAAAAATAAATTTATTCTGACAAATCACTGAGTTTCATCAGAGCGGATTATTAATCAGACATGTTGTAGGTGGTAAAAAAAAATTAACAGTTCATTTTCTTTTTTGATAGCATTAACTATTCATGAGACAATGAATATCTGATCACACATGTATTTTGAGTTCAATAATGCCTTTTACAAAGCACTTACATGGAGAAACCTGGCTGGATGATAGTGCAGTAAAGAATACTCATAGGTGATTTTAAAAATATCTAAAGTGTTAACTAATGAACTATCGCCAAAGTGGGTAGAACTTTAACCTTTAGAGGCAAGTTGCAATGCTTTGGACTTTCTCATTTACTTTTCATCAATATTTTACTAGTAACGTGAATTAAAGGCCTGTTCTGTAATTTACAAATAACTCAAAGCTAGTAGAAAAAGTTGATGTAATGGATGATAGGTAAAGGATCAAAAATATTTCAGACAGATAGGAATGATATAAAGAATCAAAAAATTAAATTGTTGAGGGACTATTATAAAATCCAACTTTTGCTTCAAATCAGTTGCATAAGACTCATGAGAATCTCTAGATTTTTAGTGTTTCATTTAAAAATATTTAAAAATGTATTTGACCCTATGCTCTGTATAAAAATATATTATAATTTACCTAATAAAAATGATTCAAATTCCAATGACATTAGAAAAAAACACTTATATTGTCCATATCAGTTGAGAAAACATTGATGAATTATACTATTTCCATAGGGGAATGGCTAGTATTTTGAGGAACATGGAAATCATATCTTGGAAAGAGTGATTGAATAAGAAATTACTTTCAGGTTTAAAATAATATTTCCTAAGGAGGAATAAGATAGTGTTCTTCAGGTATTTGAAAGATTGTCATCAGGCAGATCTATTTAGATTAATACTGTGATTTATATATGATAAAACTAAGACACTTAATAGATGATATAGGTCAGCACATACCAATTTAGTATCAAATAAATGTTTTATAATAATTAGAATGCTTCAAATATAAATTATTCATATTGTAAAGAGGCCATTGGATTAGTTTTAATAGCAAATAAAATAATGTTTGTAGAATATATAACAAGGCATTAGGTATATAGTAAGCATTAAATAAATGCATAACTTCAGTATAATTGATATAATGTTCTTAGCATTATGGTCAAGCATAAATTAGATGATTATTTATTCAATATGATCATTTATTTCAGATTAAATTTAAATAAAATGTTTTTCAACTTAAGCTTAAGCTTCTAAGATTCAATGATCATATGGCCAATTAGTCATCCCCATTGTATTATCTCCTCTTCTTGACTTGAAAGAATGCAAATCTTGTCTCCTTTAAAAAAAGTTATAACTGTTTTAATTAAAATAGTTTGAAAAAATTACTTATATTCCAGTCTTAATGCTAGTTCTTATCAAAATGTAAACCATCATTTTTACATAAAATATTTTATAATATATTGACCCTACTATAGTAAGCTCTTAATTACCTTAACTAATTTCAAATAACATAAATATAAATATATTGAGAAACCTAGAAACTTATTTTAATTATTGCAGTAATTATTCATCAAGATATAAATGTCTTATTACTCCTATAAAAGTTAGTAAATTTTTATTTTATCATCTTTTTTGTATTCTTTGAAAACTCCTATCTATTGGGAATGCTGAAAAAATAGAGAGATATAGAAAATAGGGAAATATAAGAATTAGATAATGAACATCTAGTAAATGTTAATGTTTATTCATTCATATGTGTAGCAAATATTGATTGATCATGAATCTATGCTGGACAAGTCTGGTAGATACCAGGAATATGTCATATTAGAAAAAGCAAAATCATCATCCCTGCATTCATAGTTACATAGTAGAAGAGTCAGATATTATTCAAAGAATTATACAAATATGTTTAAAATTATAACTGTCATAACTGCTGGAGAAGTGATGGATATAGGCTTCTGATAATGTAAATAAGAATTATTATTTTTTAAAAAATAATTATTATTTTAACAAAGGGAGTCATGTGTAGCTTCCCTGAGGAAGTAATAATTGAGCTGGATTAATGAATATGTATGAGTTTACTTGGAGATGTTTTAGGAGGGTCAATCCAGACAATGGAAACAGTACATACAGAGACCATGCATCCGGACAAAGTGTTGGGAAAAAAATGGTTCAGTATGAAAGTATTTGAAAGATTGTTATCAGACAGTCTATCTAAAGATGTCTAGATATCTTTAAAGATTTGTATCTTTTTCCTAAGAGCAATGTAAGTCTACTGAAAATCTTTCAACTGTGGCAGGTCAGATTTTCTCTACAGAAAGGTACAGAAGAGGAAAGATAGATTTCATGTACACTGATAAGAAGCCTGGAAAGCAATGATGAGAGCTGTAAATAGTAGAGAAGTGAAAGGATATTAAGATTCCTAGGAAGTAAAATAAGTAATGAGGCCACTATGAAGACTTAAGTAGAAAGATATTCATCGAGGCAGGAGACATTGGGAGAAGACTGGTTAGAGTTGAATATAATGAATATGATCTTGGCCATGTTAAATTTGAAATGTTTTGGAGACATTTAGCAGAAATGTCAAGTATGTGGTTGCGCAAATCAGTCTTGACTCCAATACTCAACTTGAAATAAAATTTATAAATCTATATGTAAATCAGAACCTTGGAAGTTATGGACATGAATGGGATCACCTCGACAGAGAATCTTGAATGAGAAAAGAGTATAGGCCAAAAGACAGAGGATTGTCTACATAAGCTTGAAAAAGGAACTGAGAAAGAGGCTTATATTATATCATGAAATCCAAGGCAAAGAATCTTTATGATGGAAGGAGCAATCATCACTCTCAAATGTTGTCAAGAAGCATAAACAGATGAGCACTAAATTGTGTCCATTTGGTTCGGCAATGTAAAGATTAAGACAGGCTGTGTCCACTGAGTAATAAGTACTCAACAATATGGGTACAAAAGAATTTTCCCAGTGTGACTGAGAGCTGTGGAAATAGAGATAAATCTTTAAGTAAACTGACTATGAAAAAAAGAAAGAGAGAACAGATAATTATGAGAATCAGAGGTCATAGAGAGTAAAAGGAAAGGCTTTTTTCTTTTTGTTTTTATTCTAATGAACAAGAGTTCAATAATCTTTTCATAGGAAACCTATGAAAATGATGATGTTTATAGGATGATGTTGAATACATGAGGCAGGAATTTAAGTATCTTAAAGAGAGGGGATTGGCCTCAGACAGGAAGGAGGACAGCTCCTCTGTTGTAAACATAGGCTAAATAGAGACTGGGTGTGGGATATAGGCTGAGAGGTGAAAATAAGTGTGAATTTTAATCTACCTTCTATGTTTACTACATAATAGCAGTGGAGGTCATCCTCCAAGAGATAGGGTGGAAGTGAAAACAGTAAAGGTTTCAAAAGAGTAGAGTTTTGAAAAGCCATTGTACGAAACTGGACAAGTGAATTGACATACATACATACATCTATAATAATAAAAACTTAATATGCAGATTGACTAAAAAGCCAAACAGAGGAACGACCATCCGGATGACCACGCTATGACACCCACTGGCGCCAGGCCAGCCAATGCAGGTGTGATGTGATTGGTCGGGGGCCCGGCCATCGCCCCATGATCGCCCTGCAGAGGGAGGCCCAGGCCACTGGCTGGATAGGTGATCAATAGGGGGCTCCACAATCACCCCAAAGAGGGAGGCTCAGGCCACCAATTGGCGAACTGCGGCAGATGGGTGGGGCCTACCTGTTTGGGGGAATTGATGGAGGGGCCCCATGATCAATCGCCCCAAAGAGGGAGACCCAGACTACCCAGCTGGCGGCACCGTGGCGGGTAGTTTGGGCCTCCCTCTGTGGAGGTGATCGATTGCGGATCCCTGGCCAGGTGGGCAGGGCCTACCTCTTTGGGGCAATTGATTGTGGGGCTCCCAGACTGTAAGAGGGCGCAGGCCAGGCTGAGGGACTACCCACCCCACCCCCCAGTGCATGAATTTCGTCTACCCAGCCTCTAGAATGTAAATAAGAAAGATATTTAGCTAGCTAGATGATGATAGATGATGATAGATAGATGATAGATAGATAGATAGATAGATAGATAGATAGATAGATAGGTGATAGATAACTGTAGTAATGATTATCTCTGATCATTTTTGGTTGTTTGGATATAATCAAGAAGTTTTACAGCCATCTTTGGGGATGAGTGGTTCTTGGCTTTTTTTCTGCCTAAATACAGCTTCTCTAATATAAGTAAGGACCATCACATACTTATATCAAACACAGTGGTCTGCTATCTCATTGTTTCTAAAGCAGGGGTCCTCAAACTTTTTAAACAGGGGGCCAGTTCACTGTCCCTCAGACCATTGGAGGGCCGGAATATAGTTTAAAAAAAAACTATGAACAAATTCAGCAACAGGCAGCGGCAGCATAAACACCCGACGGGCCGGATAAATGTTTTCGGCGGGCCCCATGTGGCCCGCGGGCCGTAGTTTGAGGACCCCTGTTCTAAAGGATGGACTGAAGCACTTCCTTGGGATGGTATATATATAAACCTCAGAAAGGGGGAAATGTGTGTACATGTGTATATATACTGTGTCCATGTAAATATATTTCTTGGAAAAGCCCATTATACAGAGTGGGGGAAAAGTAGGTTTACTGTTATTCATATGGAAAAAATACAATAATTAATTAATAATAATACAAGGATAAACTCTGTGTTTCATGTTCTAACAACTGTAAACCTCCTTTTCCCCCACGCTGTGTGATTCCGATATGCCCTCCACAGGGAGACTGGGAATTTCTTCTTGAGAACAAAATAAGTAAGTGTTGAGAGTGAACCAGGAAGGTCTCTGTAGAAATATGACAAACTATTATATTTAATAAATATTTTAGCACATGCAATACAATTAGCAACCTTTTAAAAAAATTAAAAACACATTATTCTATAGATATCATTCTTTTTCTCATGATATAAATTCACTTTGTGTTACTACAGGTCTCTACTTGAAAAGCAGTATGTTACAATTCCTATTCATAATCATTCTGATCCAAAACATTTAATTATTTATCAGCAAACTATTAATGAACATTTAAAATAATCAACATGTTGTCAGTAAATATCTCCTTAGGTCGAATTTCCTGACTTTAATTGAGTCATAAAATGCTTGGGTCACAATACATCAATTAGTAAATTACTGATCCATAGCACTTTACTGTCCTGAAAAAGTAAATGTACCTTCTGAGAGCTTGATTGATTCCTGGAGAGTTATTTATACAGCATTAGGATCACAGTAGTCATAGTGAACATAGTTATATTTATTTCATAAATAGATAAATTGAAGCTCAGAAAGTTAAAACTGGAGAGCTAAAGATCCAGGTTAGATTTTCAATCTGAAAAAGCCCAGTTCCTAATATCTAGCTATAAAAAATAAATACATGAGTTTGAAAGCAGTCATAACTATTTCTCTGTAAGTCCATTTTCATATAGTAATTATTAAGTTTACTACTTCTCAGTTAATTCTAAACTCATGGTACTGAAATTAATATGGCTTTGTTGCATTGTAAATATTACACTTTCTAAAAACAATGTTTCAGACTTTCTTAAGTAAACAATTATACTTAAACAATTATACTACCTACAATATGGTCTTTTAGAAAATGAATGATTTCTTGAAGTATGGTAAAGTGTTATGAGCACAGGCTTTGGAATAAGAAAAACATAGCTTTAATATGACTTCTATACTTATTAAGTGCAGGAACAGAATATGTATGTATATATGTAAATACATTTTAAATATATTCTAACTAAATATTAAATTTTTGTGACTATGTCTTCAGAGATTAGATTTATCTGAGTTGGTTTAGCATTATACTAGACATGTTATTTTTTATTTGTTCTTGTCCCCAAAAGCAAAAACATCAGTTTCCATATTGTTTCATAAAACAATAAAAAAGAAAAATAATGAAAATGTTCAACAAATAATTTACTATTGTTTGCATTTGTCTGGAAGGAGTTTCCCACAGCTTTAATCACAGCTACAGATCATTATTTCAAAGACTTCATCTTTTATATATTTAAATATGTTTTTCATGTCATAGAATTTAAATTTGAAGTCATTTTTTAGTGTTCTCACTGCAATTCTGCTATGCACTTTAAATAAATAAAATAGCATATGCTATAATTTTGAGGGCTGTCACTCAATCTAGGGTGACACAAACTGAGTGAGATGAGAGGATATAACTCCAAGAAGAATTATTTTTTTCTTAATTTTTAGTTGTTCATTAAAATGTTTCTGAGGTTTATTCAATAAGATCATGGTAGAGACCTCCGGTATATGACATACCTTAGTGCTACGTGAAAGCTCTAACACACTAATATGTTTAGAGCTCAGTAATATAAATTTTGATACAGAGAAATCTAAACAAAGGGTAAAATGCTATGTTAAGTTTTTAAAATAAACTACCTAATAATTTACATGTTAGAGACATATTGAATATCTCAGGAACATTTTCTCAAAAAGAATTTTTTAGAATAAGTTTTGCCTTTGTTACTGTGTTAATGAAGACTTTGATAAAATGACCCCAGGAAAAAAGACAATTTCCTTCAGGTATTATCTACATCTAAAATATTCTTCTTAGTGCAGTGGTGTCTTACAACTAATTGATCACAGCCAGTTACAGATTTCTTTGTTCCTTCTCCACTCCCACTGCTTCACTTGACTAGCCTAAAAAAAAAATAATAATAATAATAAATATTCTTCACTTATTTCACATGCTTATTTCACTGGTGATATGAACAAGGTAATTTGTCTGACTCTGGTGTGGCATAGTTTGCAGTAAGAAATTCAAAATTCACACACAACTCTCCTCTAAGAAGTCTTTGCAGTGTTTTTCAGTTTATATATAAAAAAAGATTTAAGATGTTGCCTGAGGCATCTAATTTTTTTTCCTCAAGGCAAGCCAAAATGTCACAAATAAAATTGTTTTTCACACTCTTAATGAATTCTTCTCTCTTTCAATTTCTCAGAGAGCGGACATAGGGATTTCTGCTTTAACCATCACCCCAGATCGAGAGAATGTGGTGGACTTTACAACACGTTACATGGACTACTCAGTGGGAGTACTACTTCGAAGAGCTGAAAAGACAGTGGATATGTTTGCCTGTCTTGCACCATTCGATCTCTCTCTATGGGCTTGCATTGCTGGCACAGTCCTTCTTGTGGGGCTTCTGGTCTACCTTTTGAATTGGCTTAATCCCCCACGATTACAAATGGGATCAATGAGTTCTACTACTCTCTACAACTCCATGTGGTTTGTGTATGGATCCTTTGTACAGCAAGGTAAGGAGAAAAAATTACATTTTTATATGAAAAAGGAATGTGATGCTTCAATTGCCATGATTTCAGTTAAGATGTTTTGTATCTGTATCTGACATTGGTAAGTGTTCAAAGGGTCTTCACAGTCATGCTTCGAACAGAGCATTTCCTTCTTTTTCCTAGTGGATCTCAAGCACAGCAGGTTTTCAACAAAAAACTAGTTCATTATCTTTTGATGTTTAGTTCAATATCATCACCAAAGCCAAAAAAATAAATGTCAGAGGTAAGGTTCACAAGAAACTCAGAATCCTCCCTAAACTCTGACATTCTGAGAAATAGCCTTATTGGAATGAAACTACTTACTGGAGCACATACTAGTTAATTATTTACATCTGTAAGAGAGGCTGGGACATGTTCTTTGTTCAGAGACATTATTTCATGTATTGAAAAATATTCATTGGCAGTGAAAAGACTTTGATTAAGATTCTTATAGTAAATTTTATGTTTTATCTTTAATATATAATATTTAAAATGGTTTAACTTACAATTTCACTATATTCTAAAAAATGGGCATTGTTTTATATTCAATATCCAAGCTGCCCTGCTCTTTAAACTAGTGAATTCCTTGTCTTTGATCACTTTAGAATTAGAATAGTATTTATTGAACTTCTTAATTGAGACTACTACCACCATGGATAATGAAATAATAAAATACATAGGCAATTAATAGTTTCTTGCAAACTTGTCACATGTATTGAAGAGGAGAAATATGTATCCCAATGGAGACATATGATGCTTTTGCCTTAATGTTTACAACTCTCGATAGCATCTTACTTTTTATTCGTACTTGCTATTGGATCTTCCACTAAATTTTATTCTTTCTATTCTCATTTAACTAATCACAAGGTTTGTCTAGACCAGCGGTTCTCAACCTGTGGGTTGCGACCCCTCTGGGGGTCGAACAACCCTTTCACAGGGGTTGCCTAAGACCATCGGAAAACACATATATAATTACATATTGTTTTTATGATTAATCACTATGCTTTAATTATGTTCAATTTGTAACAATGAAAATACATCCTGCATATCAGACATTTACATTATGATTCATAACAGTAGCAAAATTACAGTTATGAAGTAGCAACAAAAATAATTTTATGGTTGGGGGTCACCACAACATGAGGAACTGTATTAAAGGGTTGTGTCATGAGGAAGGCTGAGAACCACTCTACACTCTTTGCCACCACTTTCTCACTTCTAATCTATTTTGAAAACCTTTGTAAGTATGCTTCTCCCTCTGCCTTTCCTCAAGGGCTCTGACTTAGGTTACATTTGTCACAGACATTTTTAGTCAATGCATTAATCACTAACCCAGTAGATATTTAATTAATGCTATTTATTTAAGCTAGAACTTTGCTAGACACTGAGTATATAATTGTGAACAGAAGAGTTTTTGCCATCACTGAGCTACAAATCTAGTGTGACACAAACATGTAAACAAACAATTATAAGTACGATCAAAAGTGCTGTAATAGATGTAAGTACAATCTGCTATGAGAACAAAGGGATAGGAAGACTCAATACATCTTATGTGGCAAAGAAGGCTTTTGAATTAAACTACATATACAAAGACACAATAATGAACTATTTAAAGAGCTTGTTGAAAAAGAGGATGGGAAAAAGGAGACAGAGATGGGTAGGATAAAATTTAATATAAAGAAGTAAAAGAGAAATTAGGATAAATTGTGCAGCATAGAGCTGGTAAAGATGTGGTTGAAGATATATTTATTATTATCAAGAGCTTTAACTTGATTTTTACAGAAATAATCTGCTATTTAAAGGTATTAAATAAGGAAAAACATGTTCAAATTTGTACCATAAAAATATTTTTATTATAATAGGTTGAAAGGGGTAATGTGGAAAGTGAATAAAATTTTAAGAGTATTATAATAACTAAGTAAGGAGTTTATGTGCTTCCACAAAGGTAAGGTGGCACTGGGAATCAAGAGAAGGCTATTTTATGAATTGGAATCAATAGAACTTGATTAGTTATATAATGGTATTGTGATTGATACTGAAGGAGGGGAATGAAGCAGTTTTATCCTAAGGTTCTGGATTGGGAAATTAGGTGTATTATATGATAATGTCTTTTAATGATAAAATGAAAAACAGAAAGAACAAGTGTGATGGGGAAGATGATACATTCATTTTGGTGCGTGTAGAGATATCTTTGAAACATCCATGGAGATATTTCTATTGTTTGTCAGTGGTTTGATATTTTTTTCAGAAGCACATGAAAGACATCTGGGCTAAATATATACTTAGAAGATATTAGCATGTAGGAGATAATTGAAGCTATAGAAGTAAGATCACACAGTGTATTTGTTCTAAACTGCATATTCCTAATTGAGGACCACTGGCTCAGAAAGGGCCTAAGAGAGTGCCCTAAGGAAAAGAATGGGTAGAGGAGCTTTCAATAGTAACTAATAAGGAGTGATGGAAAGATACAAGTACCGTGCATATATAGCATGCAGTGGAATACACACCAAATAAAACCAGTATTTAAAGATGGAGCGTTTGGTCCTCTGTGTTAAACATTTCAAATAATCAAGTAGAAAGGTGTTCATTGGATTTAGCTTGCTTTTGGTAGTGTTCCAGTGACTATAACTACATAATAAACGCCTCCAAAACCTTCTGATTCTGTGGGTCGGAATTTAGACAGGACATAATGAGGACGGATTGTCTTTACTCAATGTTGTCTGAGATCTCAGTTACACAACTCAGTCTGGAAGCTGAGCTCATGTCTGGTAGCTGATGCTGGTTGAGGACTAGTAGCCTCAGTTTCCTTTTATTTTCTCTTGTCATGGGACAGTTTGGTCTTTCCCACAACGTGATGGTGATTTCTTCATAGAAATTATTCCAAAAGGAGAGAAAAGAGTGAATGAAACAGAAGAATTTTGTGGTCTGTTAGGGACTACAAACCTGTATGATGGTGTGAGTTCCTTTTCCAAGGAACATCCTGGCTGTGCCCACTTCATGGCTCTGTTATGAGAATAAAAATGTTTAAAAATCATGACATTATTAGATAAAATAGCTTATATGCGTGTCACATAAGTGTTTGCTAAATAAATTAAACATAAAAACAAATTAGGTTCAGCCTTGGATAGTTAGGCACATGAGAAATGTGCTTAAGAAGGCAAATGGTTTTAGATTATTGGTGAGATAATGGTAGATTCTGGGGTGCAGAGAGCAATGAAAATAAAATAGAAAGACCAATAGTGAGAATATAGTAAAGAGTGAGACTGGAAAGTAATAAAATAGTATTGAGAGAGCATAGAGTTCTTGATGAGACTAAAGAACAAAAGTAGAAACAATTTGAAGAATTTGAAGTTTGTATTTATAAAATGAGACTAAAATAGGACAGTAGAGGAGAAGTTATAGGTGTGTGGATGTGGATTCTTGAAGTTAAGAGTTGGTAAAAAGTTTCAAAGCTGATCAAGAAAATGAGAGCCCAGAGGATTAGATGAACCATCTGTAGTAATGGCAGCTTGGACTGGAGAGGAAGGAAATGGGCCATGTGCCAATAACAAGTGCTGGAGAGGATGTGGAGAAAAAGGAACACTTGTGCACTGCTGGTGGGAATGCAGACTGGTGCAGCCACTGTGGAAGACAGTATGGAGTTTCCTCAAAAAACTACAAATGGAACTCCCATTTGACCCTGTGATCCCACTTCTAGGAATATATCCCAAGAAACCAGAAACACCAATCAGAAAGGCTATATGCACCCCTATGTTCATAGCAGCACAATTCACCATAGCTAAGATCTGGAAACAGCCTAAGTGCCCATAAGTAGATGAATGGATTAGAAAACTGTGGTACATCTACACGAGGGAATACTATGCTGCTGTAAAAAAGGAGGAACTCTTACCATTTGCAACTGCGTGGATGGAACTGGAGAGCATTATGCTAAGTGAAATAAGCCAGTCAATGAAGGAAAAATGCCACATGATCTCACTCATTCATGGATAATAGAGACCATTATAAACTTTTGAACAATAATAGATACAGAGGCAGAGCTGCCTCAAACAGATTGTCAAACTGCAGCGGGAAGGCCGGGGAGGGTTGGGGGGCAGGAGGTAGGGGGGTAAGAGATCAACCGAAGGACTTGTATGCATGCATATAAGCATAACCAATGGACATAAGACACTGGGGGATAGGGGAGGCTAGGGGACTGTCTGGGGGGGGGGGAATGGACATATATGTAATACCCTTTGTAATACTTTAAGCAATAAAAAAAATGAGGGGAGAGAACTAAGATGTTGATAGACATGTGCATTGGCTAAAGATAAAAGACGGTATAGCTAGATGTTAACCTCTGTTTTCATGTTATTATTTCCGTTTCATCCAATTTTATGTATATGGTTTTAATGATCATCAATATGCAGATAACTCCCAAATTTACATCACATCCTTGAATTTTAGTTGTGCATACCTAACTGCTCACTAGACCACTCTCTGGATATATATCACAAATTTTAACATGCCAATAATTGAATGATTTTATACTTTTAACTTTTGTAGTCTCTCTTATTCTCTATTCCAGCTGATGTATTACCAACCACTCAAACATATATGTTCAAAACTTTGAAAACAGTTAGATTTTTCCTTTTTCTTTCTTAAGCTTATATTCAACCATAGTCAAGGTCTGCAAAATTTATCTCCTACATATTTCCAGGGGTATAAATCTCTTCTCACCTAAGTGGGACAAGGTCTAGATCAGGGGTGGGCAACCCCTGACACACATGCCAAACATGGCACGCCAGTAACTTTTGCTGGCACATGAAAGCCTCTCTTAAAATCTTCCATTTACAATTGTGAATATTTGTTCTCAGTGATGAATTTTGTTAAGTCTCGTAATAGGAGTAGCCTGATGGATGAAAGTAGTAGCTCATGCATATCTCTGAAGGTCACGAAATATAAGCCTGATGTAAAATCTCTGTCATCAGTGATGCAGCAGCAAAAGTCCCACTGATAATATCAGAGTCATAAAGTTTTCTGTTGGACTATCAGTGTACATGTATACATTAAAAAATAAATGTATTTTTCATCATCATATACTGTGTTTTTGTCACTTGAATGAATTTTATTATTTTTTCAAGGTTCTTCACATATGTACACCTTAAGAGATATCAAGTAGGCATAACATGTTCTCAAAAAATTAGGGCTGGCATGCAAAAGAATTTGAGTCAGAGATTTTTGCTGATTTTGGCACGCACTTACAAAAAGGTTGCCCACCCCTGGCCTAAATTGTTTCCTAGATATGGCCAGTTGCATTTCTCATTGGAACTGTAGGAATCTCCTAATAGTCTTTTATAATTTTGTTCCCTGAAAATATATGCTCCACAAACTTGCATATATATCCAAGTTACTACTGTCATGGAGAGGGCTTTCTACATAATTCCTATTCTTCAAATATTTTCTTGGCTTCCCAATTATTACCTTTTAAAAGTTATTCAGAGCATGAACAATGTTCTACCATGTGGCTGTTGTTCAGTGCTCAGTTCTACTCTCTTATCACTCATACAGCACATTTAATTGTCCCGTTACTCCAAATTGCTTTGTCTCTTGAACACAAGACAAGACTCTGTAATGTCTCTCTGCTTTGCTTCTGTTTCTTCCAATTCCTGAAATGTCTTCATTACCTGCTTAATCTCTATCCCCACCTGATTTCATGTGGCAAATTCCTATGCATCCTCTAATTAGTGCTTTGGCCCTGGTTGGGTGGCTCAGTTTGTTGGAGTGTCATATCATACACCAAAATGTTGCGGATTCAATCCCCAGTTGAGCTAGTACAGGAGGCAACTCATCTTTCTCACTCTCTATATCTTAAAATCAGTTAAAAAAAAAACCATATAATTCGTGCTTGGAAGTCTTTCCTAGGATTATGGATCATCTACGTTCCCTAAGATATATTTATATTATTATGAACAATAGTATGAATACCTTTTTTTTTTTTTCAATTTTCATCACCTGAGTCCTTTGAACACAAGGCAGTGTCCTTTTTAGTCCTTTTTATCTTTATGGTTCTTTTGCCAATAGTTTTGTGCCTTGTACATAGTAAGTGTTTAATAAATGCATACTGATAAACTAAGTGAATAAATAAATGCAAAATACTTCACTAAATCAAGTATAACGTTAAGAGCAGCATTGTGTTTATTAGACTGCAATCTGTTTCTGGACAAACTAAAACTCACTAAACCAAACAGAAAATTACATAGGATGTGTCTACGGGTATATTCTACCAAGTGACTATGATGACAAACATAAATAAGCATTATTTGTGAAGATGTTAACAGGCTTATGTACTGGCTTTCTGAATTATGAATTTTGCTTCTAAGTGGCCAAATTTCAGTAACTTTTGGAGCACACCCAAGAGAAAAAGATAAGTAAACTTACCCATGTGATTACCATGGTCTTTCAGTTCTATAAATATGCAGCAGATATCAAAAGTTATAAATATTTTAAGTACTTTCGTAACCCAACTGTGCCCTTAAATAAGTTGTACAGCCTGTAGGTTGATTATACACTTATACAAATTCATGATGACAGACAATGCTGAATTACATATGATAACTTCATCTTTGAAATGCTGCTATTCTTCCACTTGCTAACAGTAAAAAAGTGAATTCATTAAAAGATACCAAGAGCGTCATTACACTTTGATTAAAAATAAATTAAGGTAAGGCTCATAAACTCTAAGTAAAAGAGAATCAATCAATGGGAGTGCCCATACACAGGCAATGAAATTGGAATTACTAATAATTTCTAATAAAAATATAACCTTTTAATAAGAAGTACAACTATTATTTCAAAATTACAATCTTTATTGGGTGGTACCAGACCAGATTGAATAGGGATAAAGAGGCATTTCATGTATTATTAGATAGATTTCTGAAAAAAGAGAGTTCAGAAACAGCTAAAAGCAGAAAAATGTTAAATATATTTGAGTTTTTTACTAATCTGGATTTTTTTTTTTAAATCTGTCACTTCAAAGCATTTCGGAAAACAGCTCAGGGAATCCAACTGTGCAAAAGCAGTATGGTCCATTATTGTGATAAACTTAGTACATCTGTTTGGCTGGAACATTAGAGCTTGTGAATTAGGTAGTGAAATGCATGAATGAAAGACCAATTTTATGCCAGTGATATTGTCAGTTTATATCTTCCCTTATCTCCATGTCTACATGCATCTCTCTACAATAAATACACTTTTAAAAAATCTAGCCCAAGTTGGTTTGGTCCAGTGGATAGAGTGTCAGCTTGTGGACTGAAGGGTCCCAGGTTTGATTCCAGGTTAAGGGTGCAGGCTCTATCTCCAGACCTGAGCAGGGAGCATGCAGGAGGCAACCAACTGATGTGTCTCTGTCACATCAATGTTTCCTTCTCTCTGTCTCTCCCCTTCCGTTCCACTCTCTCTAAAAATCAATGGAAAAATATCCTTGGGTGAGTATTAACCCTGCCCCCCAAAAAATCTGAGGGTTTAAGTTTTGAAGATCCCTTATATTTAGTTAATGGGCAGTGACTCTTCATGACATCTGGGCCACAGAGGGCCTCTGTGACTTGTTCACATATGTGGCTGTATGTAATTTGTTTTCTGTTTACTTAAAAAATAATTTTGAAGGAAACTTCAGACTTTATTTCAGATGGTTTTGTCTGATTCTATTAAGTATAAGTATTTATACTCATGTAAAATATTTAGAGCTATCACTATCTGTACCAGGAACAGTAGGAGCAAAACAAAAACAAGGAATCACTACATTAAATGGTTTAATAAACATTTCTTGGGTATGTGCCATGCCTAACCTAGATGTTTTTAATATAGCCATAAATAAGTAAAGCTTCCAGGATTGTTCAACTCCATGGAGGTGGACCATAGCCAAGTTGGAACCAAATAAACCACTTCTGATGAGAGAAGCAGACAGAAGGAGTAAAATAGGAATATTTCTTTGGTAGCTTTCTTAAAGGTCAAATTGGTCCACAGATTCTAGTAATAAATGGAACAAAGGACCTTTAGGAATGGTAGAAGATAACTTGATGACTGCTGCACAAGCGTTAAAATGAGAGGCAACCCGCTGGCTTTGAGATCCCCAGACAATCTTTGGAAGAAAATAAAGAGCTCTCCCCACCGCCAGATGGATTGCACTATTACAGAGAATCACAACTTTCTCATTTCCACAAAGGAAAGAGTTAGACATTCCCTGTTGCATCAGAAAGAGCTTACTGATGAGAGAGCATCTCTTTAAAACTAAAAAAGAAATCCATTTCAATAGTGTAGCTATCAAATACAAGAAATTTACCAATGTCCTAGTCACAAAAACCCTAAGGATTCAAGCCTTGAAATGCAGTCACTAAAATTATTCCTTTGTAATGTTATATTCCTTCACATTAAATTTGAATATAACAAAAATGATATTGGCTAGCTCTGTTGTTTACTGACCCTAATGAACATGGGAAAAATGAGTGTAATTCCCAGTGACAGGTTAACTGGATTACAGAGACAAGTTTATTTCTACTTTCTGTTCTTACAGATATTAGCTCAAAAAAGCTCTCAGCAATTTTTATTTAGAGTTGAACAACATCTCTGTTGTTGCTAATTATGATTGGCAGTCCTTCCCGAAGAGAGCGCCAAGCCCTCTGAGTGCTGTCACAGCCACTTGAGAATTTCCCCATGCTGATTTAAAACACTACAAGGTGCTCATTTTCTTTCTTTTTATCACCAGAATTCTTCACCACTGAAGAAAACAAAAAGTTGAACATTTAAGCTTTCAGAGATTCAAACTCTATTATTATGGGTATGTGGATCCAGGTATTTGTGTGACTAAAAAACAATGCCATGATGCTCAGATGCAAATCCATTGAGTACATTCCCAATGAAATGTCATGAGCTCCTAAGCAATTATTCCATGAACTATATGCACACAATGTACCTTGAGTTTTACTAATTTTAATACCAGCTCTTCTTGATTTGAGCCAGAAAATCCTTTCTTGTGCTGAACTGGGCTTTTGAAGAATTCAAAGCAATCAAAGAGCCTGGCCAGTGTGGCTCAATGGTTGAGCATTGACCTATAAAACCGGAGGTAACAGTTCTATTCCTGGTCAGGATACATGACTGGGTGTGAACTCGATCCCCAGCAGGGGGCATGCAGGAGGCAGCCAATCAGTGTTTCTCTCTTATCATTGATGTTTCTCTCCTTTTCCCTTACTCTCTGAAATCAATAAAAATATATCTTTTAAGATAATAAAGAAATTCAGATTTCTGCTTATAAAATGCTTATTAAAAAAACTAATATAAACAATATTTTCTGGACTAGTCTGAACTACTTATGAGTATACACCATGGTTTAAAAACGTTATTTTAGTATTTAACAAAACAGAGGAGTTTAACATAGACATTAACAAAAAATCAAAAGGTAATTTTAAGGTATCCTGAGTTGATTTTTCTTTTTCCCCAAAGTACTATAAGAAAATATATTTTTAAAAATATAAATTTAAATGATAGAAAAAGGCAGATGACATAGGTCCTTTAAAATACGATTGACACCATACTGTAGAACTCAGTGTTTCCACAGTACAATATCACAATACCCCTCTACTTAAGTAATAAGAATAGGGACAGACATCACCAAAGATAAATTTAATCTAACGGTGAATTGGGATTGATCAAAATGAAAGTATAGGGCTCAACGGACTACAGGTGATAGACCATCAGCTTACAATACAAATTTGGAAATTCAATTTTTGTTTGACCAGAATCCACTTTTCTTCTTCATCCATTAATCTGTAGTCAGAAGTTTAATATGATGGCTCTATTTCTAAAAGTATGGGTAACTGACCACAGTTTTTAATCAACCTGTTTTGTAAATTAAGGCTCAGCATTTAACCTAGCTTTAAGATGCATGCTTATAAGCCAACTAGAATGCGCATCATGCTGAATTTAGGATTCCCAGCTCTGTTATAAAACTGATGGTAATAATGTCCTGTGATACTTTTGTTAAATACCCTTAGATGTGGCACAGCCTTTATTTGATTTTTTTACAATTACAAGGTAGAGAAATTTCAATGTGTAATATAAAGTATAAATTCACATATGTGCATTATTTATAAACTACATTTTTATGTCAATTGTTCTTTTTTGTATCAAGATTTAACAAAAGACCAGTGCATGACCCAACTTTCACATAAAATGTAGACACATAGCATTGCTCTTTGATTTGTGGCTGTGACCAAAATTTATAGTTTCTTTATATTTACAACTCTGTCCCTTAGACCCTAAATTATCAATCCATTTGGGATAGCTGCACAGTTTGTTCTGTCTGCTTCAGTTGTTTTCTAGCCCTTAATGTTTATATCATGTTCAAGCTCTACTTTAGCACATCCTAAAAGTACTCTTCTGACTTTGCTTTTTAAAATTCTTTGTTATCTCAGAAACGTTTGTTTGGACATTCAATAAGAATTACTTATCTAGTCACAAGGGTGAGTAGGACAGCATGTTGTCTATCTTCATGGAGCATTCAATGTTCAGGAGAAGCAATCTAGTAAAAACACAGCTCCGTCATAGAATGATTATCATGCGAAGGAAAGCACAAGTCATGAGGGGCATGGGGTTTTCAGATATGTTGAATTAGGTCAAATACATACCTACTTATGACCTATTAAAGGAAGGAACACAGACTAGGAACCGTTTTTGTTTTGTTTTGTTTTTTACCTAGTAAAAATTGAAGAAATGAATTGTCCAGTTAACTTATTTGATCTTTGCTCTCTGAGGTATAAAGTGTCAGATTATTTTTAAATTTTCTTTTAGCTATAAGAGTGTGTAATTTTATAATATAATATCTAGTTAAAAAACTGTTTTTACTTAACTTTATTATTTTTTAAATTTTATTGATTTGAGAGAGAGAGAGAAACATCAGTTGGTTGTTCCACTTATGTATGCACTCACTGGTTGATTCTTGTATGTGCCCTGATTTAAAGATCAAACCTGCAACCTTGGTGTATTGGGATGGCACGCTAGTCAACTGAGCTATCTGGCCAGAGCTAAACAACTGTTTATATCTTTGTGTTTTTCTTGAGAGATAGTTCAGTTTTAATCCAGTAATCTACCACTTAGTTGCTATGTGATACTGGACAAGTTTCTTAACTTCTAGGTGCCTCAGTTCCCCAGGTAATAATTACATAATTCGTTACTTATTTAAAAACTTAAGAGTTCATGGATATAAAGCACTTAAAACTGTGTGCATAATACAAAATAGATACTCAACATTATAACTATTATTTCCTCATTGTTTTGCAGGCCCTAGCAAGAAATGAAATCAGTCACAATGTTTAATGTTTATATACTCATCATTATCTCTCAGAAAATAAACATTATTTTAAGGAAACGTGTTATAATTAGGCATAAGGAAATGTATTTGGAAAACTAATCTAGCTAAAGAAAATGCTTATAATAAAAATCATATACGTACAAATCCATAATAACTTTGTTACTCAACTAGATGTGAAAAACTGTAAGAACATTTTTTCTTATGTAAGCACATCATTATTACACAGGATTTGTGATAAGCTGTATATAACACAACATGGCCAAAGATGCAACAAATTATTGAACCCAAATTGAGCTGAATTATAAGTTTTGCCCAAGGATGCTTTTAACTTATATATTAAGTCCTTTGGGGCTCTGATTTTCTTATTTGGAAAAATGTCTATCCAGACTCTCTGCCCAATTTTTAATTGATTTTTTTTTTGTATTAAGGTGTATGAGTTTTTTAAACATTTTGGATTTTAACCCCTTATCAGATATGTGATTTGCAAATATTTTCTCCCAGTGAGTTGCCTTTTTATTTTGTTGGTGGTTTTCTTTGCTTTGCAGAGGTTTTTTGTTTGTTTGTTTGTTTTTTTGTTTTTTTTTTACATCAATGGTATTTTATATTAGTTTCAGGTGAACAGCATAGTGGTTAGACAATCATATACTATACAAAGTGATCTTTCTGATATGTCAAGTACCCATCTGACACCTTACATAGTTACTACAATACTAGAGGCCCAGTGCACAGTTTCATGCACCGGTGGGGTCCCTCAGCCTGGCCTGTGCCCTCTCGCAATCTGGGACCCCTCAGGGGATATAGTACTACATGAAGCGTCAGGCAGCCAGGGAGGAGCCCGAGCCCAGGCCGGGCACTGCACTGCTCCTGCTCATTCCGGCCCCACTGCGCCTGCCACTGCCACCACTACCTCCACTCAGTAGTGCTGCTGCAGAGGTGGCAAGGCGCGTGCTGCCACAGCTGTGTTTACCAGCCATGAGCCTAGCATCTGGTGCCTGTCCGTCAGCTGAGCAGTGCTCCTGCAGTGGGAGTGTGCTAACCACCAGGGGGAAGCTCCTACATCCTTAGCACTGCTGAGGAGGCAGGAGCGGCTCCCACCACCACCGCTGTACTGGCAGCCACCAGCCTGACTTGTGGCTGAGCAGAGCTCCCCATGTGAGAGCGCACTGACCACCAGGGGGCAGCTCCTGCATTGAGCGTCTACCCCCTGGTGGTCAGTGTGCAACATAGTGACTGGTCGACCAATCAACTAGAGGCCTAGTGCACAAAAACTTGTGCACTAAGGGGGAGAGGGGTCCCTCAGCCTGGCCTGTGCCCTCTCACAGTCTGGGACCCCTTGGGGGATGACCACCTGCTGGCTTAGGCCTGCTCCCTGGGGGATTGGGCCTAAGATGGCAATCAGACATCCCTCTGGCAGCCCGGCAGCCCTCGGGGGATGTCCACTTGCCAGCAGGAGCAGACCTAAGCTGCAGTCAGACATCCTTAGCGCTGCTGAGGAGGCAGGAGAGGCTCCCACCACCACCGCTGTACTGGCAGCCATCAGCCTGGCTTGTGGCTGAGGAGAGCTCCCCATATGAGAGTGCACTGACCACCAGAGGGCAGCTCCGGCATTGAGCGTCTGCCCCCTGGTGGTCAGTGTGTGTCATAGTGACCAGTCATTCCCAGTCCTTCTGCTGTTAGGGTCAGTTTGCATATTACCCTGTTACTATATAGGATAGAGGCCTGGTGTACGGGTGGGTGCCGGCTGGTTTGCCCTGAAGGGTGTCCCGGATCAGGGTGGGGGTCCCGCTTGGGTGCCTGGCCAGCTTGGATGAGGGAATGATGGCTGTTTGTAGCTGGTCACACCCCCTTCAGGGTGGGGGTCCCCACTGGGGTGACTGGCCAGTCTGGGTGAGGGGCTGAGGGCCGTTTTCAGGCTGGCAGGTAACTGTAGTACCCAGCCTCTCCTTTTTTTTCTTTTTTTTTTATTCTGGGATTTATTTACCTCCATGGCTGTCACAGGAGCTGAGAGCCAGCTCCAGCTCTGAGGCCCGGATCCAGCTTGAGGCCTCGGCTGCTGAAAGCAGGTATGCCTCATGTTCACTTCAGCTTCATGGCTGCCAGCCGTCATCTTGGTTGGCAGTTAATTTGCATATCGCCCTGATTAGCCAATGGGAAGCGTATCGGAGGTATGGTTAATTACCCTATTTGTCTTTTATTAGATAGGACTAGAGACCCAGTGCATGAAATTTGTGCACGGGGGCTGGGGGAGATCCCCTCAGCCCAGCCTTCACCCTCTCCAATCCAGGACCCCTCGGACATCCCTCTCACAATCCTGGACCACTGGCTCTTAACTGCTCACCTGCCTGCCTGCTTGATTGCCCTTAACTGCCCCCCCCCCCACTGGCCTGGTCTCCCCCAACGGCCCCCCAACTGGCCTGGTTGCCCCTAACTGGCCCTCCACCAGCCTGGTCACCCCACAGAGCCTACTGTTTGGTCGTTTGGTCATCTCTCACTGCCCCCCCCCCTGCTGGCCTGGTCACCCCACACAGCCTACTATTCAGTAGTCCATCCGGTTGTTTTGGTCGTGACGGCCCCTGGCTATTTATATGTTAGGATATTGTTGACTGTGTGTTCTATGCTGTACTTTACATCCCTATTACTATTTTGTAACTACCAACTTGTACTTCTTAATCCTTTCACCTTTTTCACCCAGCCCTCCAAATCCCCTCTGCTTAGGCAACCATCAGTCTGCTCTCTGTGCTGAAGTTTTTTTGTTTGATGTAGACCCACTTATTTATTTTTGCTTTTGTTGCCTTTGCTTTAGGGGTCAAATCAAAAAAATAATCTCCAAGTCTTATGTCAAGGTGCTTATTGCCTATGTTTTCTTTTAAGAGTTTTACATTACATTCAAGTCTTTAATCCATTTACGTTAATTTTTTATATGGTATAAGATAGTGTTTTGGTTTCATTCTTTTGCAATGTTAATTATTTGATAGTTGAATATATAAATAAAAGTAATTTGTTCTACCATCCTATCTAATAAAGAGGTAATATGCAAATTGACCACCACTCCAACACACAAGATGTCCACCCCCATGTGGTCAAAGATGGCTGGCACCATGTGGACACAAGTTGGACGGCAGGGGAGGGCAGTTGTGGGTGATCAGGCTAGCAGGGGAGGGCAGATAAGAGGGACCAGGCCTTCAGGGGAGGGCAGCTGGGGGCAACCAGGCTGGCAGGGGAGGGCAGTTGGGGGCAACCAGACCTGCAGGGGAGGGCAGTTGGAGGTGACCAGGCCTGCAGGGGAGGGCAGTTGGGGGCAATCAGGCTGGCAGGGGAGTGGTTAGGGGCAATCAGGCAGGCAGGCTGGCAAGTGGTTGGGAGCCAGCAGTCCTGGATTGTGAGTGGATGTCCCATATTGGAGAGGGTGCAGGCTGGCTGAGGGACACACACACACACACACACACACACACACACACACATACACACACACCCTGTGCACGAATTTCATGTACCGGTCCTCTATTATAAATATAACATGTTAAATACTGTGCTAATATTTCTTTTTCATTGATAGAATGCCTTTGAACTTAAGGGAATTGCTGAACTATGGTTTCATTGTTAATACATAGGTAATACTTATATTGTAAATACCTTTGAAATATAATACATAGGAAAGTTATAAATAATATAGTTTAGTGTATGACCCCATTATTTTATATTATTGCAGTACTGGAATGTATAACATTGATATAAGAATAATTTTAAGATGAAAATAATATCTCAATAATCAGCAAAATTTGTAATTTTGATCTGAGAAAATCAAAGCACTTGATAGAATTTTGAGTTAAATTTGAAGAAAATTCCAGTCCATTATATAAAAGGTTAATTTTAAGTTAAAGCCATCATCATGTGGTTGGTGTGGATCAATTGCCTAGGTGTCACCAGTGCACTAAAAGGTTGCCAATTTGATTCCTGATCGGGCACATGCCCAAGTTGCAGGCTCAATCCCCAGTAAGGGGCATGCAGGAGGCAGCTGATCCTTGTTTTGCTCTTAAATTGATGTTTCTCTCTCTACTTCTCCCTTCTTCTCTTTCTAAAATCAATTTTTAAAAATTAAAACCATCTTTGGTATTATTTGATCAATATTAATAATTTTAATTTTTTTTTAGTTTCCTGTTCCATTTTATTTTATTTTATTTTATTTTATTTTTTATAGCTTAAAGTATTACAGAAAGTATTACATATGTCTCCTTTTTTCCCCCCCCGCCCATGACAATCCCCTGGCCTCCCCTACCCCCCAGTGTCTTATGTCCATTGGTTATGCTTATATGCATGCATACAAGTCCTTTGGTTGATCTCTTACCCACCCCCCTCCTGCCCTCCCACCCTCCCCGGCCTTCCTGCTGTAGTTTGACAGTCTGTTCGAGGCAGTTCTGCCTCTGTATCTATTTTTGTTCATAAGTTTATAATGGTCTTTATTATCCAGAAATTAGTGACATCATGTGGCATTTTTCCTTCATTGATTGGCTTATTTCACTTAGCATTATGCTCTCCAGTTCCATCCATGCCATTGCAAATGGTAAGAGTTCCTTCTTTTTTATAGCAGCATAGTATTCCATCGTGTAGATGTACCACTGTTTTCTAATCCATTCATCTACAGATGGGCACTTAGGATGTTTCCAGATCTTAGCTATGGTGAATTGTGCTGCTATGAACATAGGGGTGCATATATCCTTTCTGATTGGTGTTTCTGGTTTCCTGGGATATATTCCTAGAAGTGGGATCACAGGGTCAAATGGGAGTTCCATTTGTAGTTTTTTGAGGAAACTCCATACTGTCTTCCATAGTGGCTGCACCAGTCTGCATTCCCACCAGCAGTGCAAGAGGGTTCCTTTTTCTCCACATCCTCTCCAGCACTTGTCGTTTGTTGATTTGTTGATGATAGCCAGTGTGACAGGTGTGAGATGGTACCTCATTGTTGTTTTGATTTGCATCTCTCGGATGATTAGTGACTTTGAGCATGTTTTCATATGTCGGTTGGCTTTCTGAATGTCCTCTTTTGAAAGGTGTTTACTTAGATCCTTTGTCCATTTTTTGATTGGATTGTTTATCTTCCTTTTGTTAAGTTGTATGAGTTCCCTATAAATTTTGGAGATTAGGCCCTTATCAGATATGACATTGGCAAATATGTTTTCCCACACAGTGGGTTTTCTTGTTGTTTTGTTGATGGTTTCTTTTGCTGTGCAGAAGCTTTTTATTTTGATGTAGTCCCATTGTTTATTTTCTCTTTAGTTTCCAATGCCCTAGGAGCTGTATCGGTGAAGAAATTGCTTCAGTATATGTCTGAGATTTTGTTGCCTTTGGATTCTTCTAGAATTTTTATGGTTTCCTGTCATACATTTAAGTCCTTTATCCATTTTGAGTTGATTTTTGTGTATGGTGTAAGTTGGTGGTCTAGTTTCATTTTCTTGCATGTATCTGGACAATTTTCCCAACACCATTTATTGAAGAGACTATCTTGACTCCATTGTATGTTCTTGCCTTTTTTGTCAAATATTAATTGAGCGTATTGGATGGGGCTGATTTCTGGGCTCTCTATTCTATTCCATTGATCTATATGTCTGTTCTTGTGCCAGTACCAGGCAGTTTTGAGAACAGTGGCTTTGTAATACAGCTTGATATCTGGTATTGAGATCCCACCTACTTTGTTCTTTCTCAGAATCGCTGCAGCTATTTGGGGTCGTTTTTTATTCCAGATGAATTTTTGGAGAGTATATTCTAGGTCTGTGAAATATGCCATTGGTATTTTAATGGGAAGTGCGTTGAATTTATAGATTGCTTTGGGCAGTATGAACATTTTAATGATGTTGATTCTACCAATCCAAGAACATGGTATGTTTTTCCATCTCTTTATGTCTTCCTCTATCTCCTTTTTCAACGTCCTGTAGTTTTCTGAGAAGAGGTCTTTTACCTCTTTAGTTAAGTTTATTCCTATGTAGCTTAATTTTTTTGGTGCAATGGTAAATAGGATTGCTTTTTTAGTCTCTCTTTCTGCACATTCACTATTGGTATATAGAAATGCCATAGGTTTCTTGGCGTTAATTTTGTATCCTGCTACATTGCCAAATTCATTTATTAAGTCTAATAGTTTATTGATTGAATCTTTAGGGTTTTTTTAAGTATAATATCATGTCATCTGCAAATAAGGACAGTTTTAATTCTTCTTTTCCAATTTGGATGCCTTTTATTTCTTCTTCTTGTCTAATTGCAATGGCTAATACTTCCAGTACTATGTCGAACAGGAGTGGTGAGACTGGGCATCCCTGTCTTGTCCCTGTTCTTAGGGGAAATGGTGTTAGTTTTTGTCCATTGAGTATGATGTTGGCTGTGGGCCTGTCATATATGGCTTTTATTATGTTGAGGTATGATCCTTCAATTCCCACCTTGCTGAGAGTTTTTATCAAAAATGGGTGTTGAATTTTGTCAAACGGTTTTTCTGCATCAATTGATATGACTATGTGTTTTTTTTCTTTCAATTTGTTTATGTGTTGTATCACGTTTATTGATTTGCAGATACTGTACCATCCTTGCCTCCCTGGGATAAATCCTACTTGGTCGTGGTGTATGATCTTTCTGCTGTACTGCTGGATCCGATTTGCTAAGATTTTGTTGAGGATTTTGGCATCTATGTTCATGAGGGATATTGGCCTGTAATTCTCTTTCATTGTGTTGTCTTTACCTGGTTTTGGTATTAGGGTGATGCTGGCTTCATAGAATGAGCTTGGAAGTGTTCCTTCCTCTTGGATTTTTTGTAGTAGTCTGAGGAGGATAGGTTTTAGTTCTTCCTTGAATGTTTGGTAAAACACCCCTGTGAAGCCGTCTAGTCCTGGGCTTTTGTTTGCTGGAAGCTTTTTGATGACTGCTTCAATTTCTTCCATAGTTATTGGCCTATTGACATTTTTAGATTCTTCCTGATCAAGTTTTGGAATGTTGTATTTTTCTAGGAATATGTCCATTTCCTCCAGGTTGTCTAGTTTGTTGGAGTAGAGTTGTCCATAGTATTTATTAACAATCATTTGTATTTCTGTGGGATCTGTTGTTATTTCACCTCTATCATTTCTGATTTTGTTGATTTGGGTCCTTTCTCTTTGCTTCTTGGTGAGCCTGGCTAGAGGTTTGTCAATCTTGTTTATCCTTTCAAAGAACCAGCTCTTTGTTTCATTGATTTTCTGTATTGTTTTTTTGGTCTCTATGTCATTTATTTCTGCTCTAATCTTTATTATCTCCTTCCTTCTGCTCACTCTGGGCTTTTCTTGTTGCTCTCTTTCTAATTCTTTGAGCTGTAGATTTAGATGATTTACTACCATTTTTTCTTGTTTGTTGAGATAGGCCTGTAGAGCTATAAACTTCCCTCTCAGGACTGCTTTCATTGCATCCCAAAGGTTTTGGATTGTTGTGTTTTCATTGTCATTAGTTTCCAGGATGTTTTTAATTTCTCCTTTGATCTCATTGGTAACCTAATCAATATTTAATAACGTGCTATTCAGCTTCCAAGTGTTTGAGTATTTTGAGTTGTTTTTTTTTTTTGTAGTTTATTTCTAATATTATGGACTTGTGGTCTGAGAAGATGCTTGGTATGATTTCAATCTTCTTGAATTTGGGGAGACTTTGTTTGTGACCCAATATGTGGTCTATTTTTGAAGATGTCCCATGAGCACTTGAGAAGAACGTATATTTTGTGGCTTTGGGGTGAAGTGTTCTGAAGATGTCAATTAAGTCCGTCTGATCTAGTGAGTCATTGAGGATTGCTGTTTCTTTGCTGAGTTTTTGTCTAGCGGATTTATCCAGTGATGTCAGTGGTGTATTAAAGTCCCCTACTATGATTGTATTGTTGTCGATCTCTCCCCTGATATCTTCCAGGAGTTTTCTTATGTATGTGGGTGCTCCTGCATTGGATGCATATATGTTTATCAGGGTTATATCCTCTTGTTGTATTGATCCCTTTAGTATTATGAAGTGGCCTTTCTTATCTCTTGTTATGGCCTTCACTTTGAGGTCTATTTTGTCTGATACAAGTATCACTACCCCAGCTTTTTTTTTCATTTCCATTTGCCTGAAAGATATTTTTCCATCCCTTCACTTTCAGTCTGTGTGAGTCCCTTCTAATGAGGTGGGTCTCTTGTAGACAGCAAATATATGGGTCATGTTTTTTTTATCCATTCAGCCACTCGATGTCTTTTGATTGGACCATTTAGTCCATTTACTAAACTTTAATAGTTTAAAGTTATTATTGAAAGGTACTTGTTTGTAGCCATTTCTTTTTGTGTGTGGCTGTTTTCTTTCTGGGCTTTTTAGTTCTTCTTTTTATACCAGTCCCTTTAGCATTTCTTGCATTGCTGGCTTGGTGGTGATAAACTCCCTTAGCCTTTTTTTGTCTGTGAAGCTTCTTATTTCCCCTTCAATTTTGAATGATAGCCTTGCTGGATAGAGTATTCTTGGATTCAGTCCTTTGCTTGGCATCACTTTGTAAATTTCTGTCCATTCTTTTCTGGCCTGATGTGTTTCTGTTGAGAAATCATTTGATAATCTGATGGGGGATCCTTTGTAGGTAACTCTCTGTTTCTCTCTTGCAGCCTTTAAGATTCTCTCTTTGTCTTGTACATTTGCCATCATTATTATGACGTGTCTTGGTGTGGGTCTTTTGGGATTCATCTTGCCTGGGACTCTCTGTACTTGTGTAACTTTTTTCTTCCCCATATCAGGGAAGTTTTCTGACATTATTTCTTCAAATAAATTTTCTAATCCTTGTTGCTCTTCTTGTCCTTCTTGCAGCCCTATTATGCGTATGTTACTTCATTTCATGTTGTCCCGAAGCTCACTTAGGCTCTCCTCCTGCTTTTTAATTATTTTCTCCAGTTGCTGTTCAGATTGAGCTTGTTTCTCTGCCTTATCTTCTAATTCACTAATTCGGTCCTCTGCTTCTTCTAGTCTGCTGTTGAAACTTTCCATGGTGTTTTTGATTGTAGCTATATCACTTTTCATTTCTTCCTGATTCTTGCATAGGTTGTTGATTTTCTCATCCATCCGGTGAATGAATTGTACAACCATTATTCTGAATTCTTTTTCTGTCATGTTGCATGCTTCAACTTCATTAATGTCCTTTCTTGGTGACTCCTCATTGTCTTTTCTCTGGGTGTTGTTTAGTCTCTTCATTCTGATTATCTCCCAATGGTTCAAATGTCGAGTTGTGTGGGCCTGGGCCATGTGCAGTGGGAGCCTACCACCACCCTAGTGTCAATGAAGAGCTCTGACACTAAGATGTGTGGTTGTTGTGGGTTGGTGGGAACCAGGCTCACTCAGAGTCAGTGTTGTCAGCGCTCAATGTGGCCTCGTATGCGCCCTTAGAATCAGATACCCTGCCTGCACTGTGCTGAAACAGAGACCCCCCTGAAGCGTGTTGAAAACCAGAGCCCCCTAGCGTGCGCCAGGAGTCAGAGTTCCCCAGAATCCAGTATCAGAGTCTCTGTTGCTTCGAGCGACCTTGCCTTGAGAATCAGGGTCCCTGTGTGCCCTTGCACCAGGAATTGGAGTCACTGGCTCTTAGTATGAATGCACAGGAAATCAGGATCTCAGGCGCAGGTGAAAAGAAACAGTCAAGTCACTGGTGCTTGGTGCTGCCACCTGCCCAGAGAATCGGGGTCCCTGGGCCTGTGATATGTGGGACAAATTCCCGGTGTTCACGCGATTGCTCCCAGCCCAGGGCTCAGAAGCCGGCAGTGAGACTAGGCTCAGTTCCTGGGGTTCGCACATATGCTTCCAGCCCAGGGCTCAGAAGCTGGCAGTGTGCCGTAGGATCAGTTCCAAGGTGCTGGTGCACTTCCAGGCTAAAGTTCCTGGAGCGCTGAGGCCCCGGCAAGGGGTGGGTCTATCAGTTAGTTACTCTGCTGCTGCCCCGCAAGCCTGAGGGAAGGGGGGATGGGCTCTGTTACTCATGGATCCGTGTGGGGATTTCTGAACTTTTGGTGTCCGCAGGTCTGTAGCTGTGGTCACAGGTCTCTGTCCCCAGTGGCTGCAGGGTCCTGGTATGCGTCTGAGATCAGACTGGGTGGTGCTGAGGCCAGGATCCTAGTCTCAAGCAGCTCTGTTTCCCAAGATGGCATGGTCGCCGTGCCTGTGCTGGCCGCCCAGGAGTGTCCGCGCAGGGAGCGGGACTCCGCAGTCTAAGACTGCCCGGTTTAGCAGCCCCTTAGAAGACCTGCAGAATCTAACTGTCCCTAGCTCATACACACACAACACACACGTCCACACACTCCTCTATCACTTCCTTGCGCTCTCACACTCTCTCCCTCCCTACCTTCCTGCTGGTCACCATTTTGGAAGTCCCCAATAATTTTAAAAATTGTATTACATTTTTAAAATTCTTGGAAAGGAATAAAAGACATTTGGATATTTTTCCAAAAATTGTTTTAATACAGTTTTGCTGAGAAAAACGACCAAGTTGCTAAAGCAGCAGTCATTTGTTGCCTGGAATAGAAATTTTTGAGTTGTCTATATTTTAAATGGAGGTTGCCCTAAATTTTGTCTCTTAATGAAGTTATCTGGAAAGTCATGAAGAATTGCTGATGGCATTCTATTCTAACTTAGATCCTTTTTAATATCATGGTCTCTTCTTTCTTTCTAAATATGAAAGCAGTTTTGCTGTATCAGCAGAGAGGGTCTGCAAGCACCATATTTCTGTACTATTTCTATACTCTTCGAAGAGTTAAGTTACTTAGTCTTCAGTCCTTTGCCTTACATCACCACCCAAGGAGTGTTATAATCCTCTAGAAATGCATTGCCTGGAGTGTGGCACTGCTTAATAAATCACTCCATCTATTTGTCTTTCTCTTGACATATATCTAGCAGCAGGAAGCATTATCCCTGTGACAATGTTAAGTTCTATTGACATTTTCTCTTAATTAACTACACCACTGGCTACAAATTTTACATTGGGAATAAATTCCCTTTATTTAATTCTGTCTTGAACAAAGCAGTGTGAGACTTATCATGCATTCATTGTCATAACAGATATTGAAATAAGCGAAATGTCATTGTTACTTTACCAGAAAACCAATTTATTCTGCTGAGAACACAACAAACAGAATTGTCTTTAGAATTATATTGCATTATTTTTTCATTAGACAAATGACTAATTAGACAAATACATTTGTTTTTGTTAGATGTCTTAAGGAGTATACAAGAGCTCTATTGTATGTGCTCAGTTCCTTTGTGATACATATCCCTTCAGCCAACTGAATGTGTGTTATGTACACTTTTATAAATGGAGAGAAACATTTCCTTTCAGATTAAGCATGTTTTATATACCTTAAAACTATTTGTTTTAAGGTATATAAAAATTAAAATCATTTATTCATTCAACATGTATTGGATGCCTATAATGTGACAGGCGCCCTTCAAACTCCTGGGGATACCTGCATGAGGAAAAAAAATATAAGCCCTCATGGAGCTTATGTGTAAGTGAATGAAGAAAGATGGGGGACAAACAATAAGGATGATAAATAAATAAATTACATCATATATCAGAGCTCAAGTACCATAGAAAAAGTAGCTCAGAGTGAGAGGAATTTCAAGTATATGTAGAAGAGTTTCAATTTGCAATGGGATCATTGAAGTAAGCTACTCTGAGAATTTAATGTTGGAACAAAAACCTGGAGGATAGGAAGGAATGTGCTGTGTACACATCTGGGGGAATGGCGGTCATGTATAGGGAACCACATAGGCAAAAGCCTTCTCTAAGAGGTCACAGTAGCTTACTAGCAGGTGAGGTTAGGAGGTCCATGGATTCAGATGAGATTGGCATTGTTGACTTTAGCTTCTACTTTGAAATAATGAAGAATCACTGGAGTGTTTTTAGCAGAAGAGTGGCAGGACAGAAATTTAGACACATATAAATTGTTACGGAGGCCATTAACTGACAATTTATTCTATGTCTGTTCTGTTTACAAATTCTCCAGCATGACTGAAAACTTAATAATCGTCTTCAAAAAACTGTAGATTACATATTTATTTTATAGGTGTGTGAATGTTTATCTATGTAGATAGATATATGTTGCTTTCAAAAATATATCCATCCATGAAACCTTTAAAAAACCTTAACTCTAAGATCCAGCCACACTCCTTTCTATTCAACAGATCAAGCAAATATGGTTACCCACTGCAGACAACATGTCAACAGTAAGTCAAAAGGTACATATTACTCCCAGCTTTACTTGTGGTGACAGCCCCTGAGAAAACCATTCTTTTCTAAGTAATCTTCCCCAGCGCTCCTGGTTGGGAGGGAGCAGAGAGAAGAGCGAAAGTAATGGCATTCTCAGTTTATTTCTTCCTTCTCAACCTCCCGTCATTTTTCTGGGAACAATAAATAGTATGTTACCAAAACTATTCTAGTTTTGTAATATATATTACATATAATTTTTAATATATATATTTTTTCTGTGCCAAACCAAACTACTAATAATGTCTTTCTTTTAGCATAGTATGAAGTAAGCCCCTTGTTCCTAAATCATCAGTTATAAGTTTCTCTATAGAAAAGTCCAAAGGAATTGGAGATTTTTCTTATTTACTTGGAATATGAAAATAAATAAATGAATATGTATATATATATACACACACTCCCCTTTATCCAAAAAGTTCTTAAAATCTGCTAACATTTATAATAACACTGGACTCTTTTGCTTCTCTCACAGAAAAAAAAAATCAATAATATTTACTCCCAATTTTTCTTGTCAAGGCCAGCTCTTTGATTTAAAAATTTTTTGATTTTTAAATCTCAGTCATTTGGTCACAAAAGGCCATCTGGAGTATAAGATTAAATAGACACTAGCTTTAGCCACAGTAGGAATCTGTAAACTCAGCATAATACATTTCTTTGAAAATGACGTACAGTTTATCCACTGGGGCTATACCTAATCTCTAAGCCAGAGGAAAAACAAGTTTGAATCTTCTGTTGACACCAGAAAATAGTGCATCTGGTCCCTCTATAGTGGTTGCAACTAGCTGCATAGATTAGTGATACTTTTGAAAAACTAAATATTTTGAAATGAGTCTTTAATAGTCAGTCTTCCAAATACGGGAAATGGTTTAGGTTAAAGAGTAAAAATTAAAATGTTCACCCTGATGTTCATTGATTTTTCATTTTATCTTCTGAGCTAATATTGATCCAATTGACATTCTACAAATGCTGACTTGAATGAGGATAAGCGAGTTGAAAATTATATTTGATGACCTGAATAATTTATTAAAAGTATAAGCATTAACACTCACTTTAGCACCAGAAACACAATTTTTAATAATGATCTAAGATAATGGATCTTAGGCAGCATCTAAGATGGGTACTTTGAGTTGGAATGAGTGACTTTTGTACTGTTAAATTACATAGAATACTTATCTAACTGATGAACTAAAAAGAATATTTTGGCTAAGATAAAGTCATTTCTGGCACTAAAAGGCAATTGAACATGCATTTACACCCAGGAAAGCTTAGAAGATGAACAGTAATTGCAGAGGTCAAACTTGTAAGCTGGCTGTACTTACTTGTTTCAATCAGTGACTTGACTGCAGTGCAATTTAAACCTCAAATCTGAGACAATCATTGAATTCAGATAGCTTATCAACTGAGAAAATTGTAAATAATAACATAAGCTCATATCCAAGGTATAGATAATTCCATATACCAAGAAAGTACCATTAGAAAATGTTAATGAGTTTATGTATCTATATGATAAAAGTCTAAGCGACCATTAAGGCGGAACGACCAGAACGACTGGTTGCTATGATGCCCACTGACCACCAGGGGACAGATGCTCAATGCAGGAGCTTCCCCTTGGTGGTTAGTGTGCTCCCACAGGGGGAGTGCTACTCAGCCAGAAGCTGAGCTCATGGTGGTGGCAGGAGCCTCTCCCACCTCCATGCCAGGATTAAGGAGTAGCGAGCCGAGCAGTAAGTAAGACCAGCTAGCAGGTGGGCAGTAAGGGGCGAGGAGTCTCAGACTGTGAGAGGGTGCAGGCTGGGCTAAGCCCACCCCCCTCATGCACAAATTTCATGCACCGGGCCTCTAATATATATATATATATCAAGTTTATATATATCCTTTAGAAGAATGCCTCCTCCTGTTATCCTATTTAATAATAGACAAACATGGTAATTGACCATACCTTCACTACTCCTCCCATTGGCTAATCAGTGCCATATGCAAATTAACCCAACCAAAATGGCAGCCGGCAGTCACTCAGCTGAAACGAGCAGGAGGCTTGCTTGCTCCAGTGATGGAGGAAGCCAAGGTTCCCCGCCTGCTGCGGCCTGGCTCTGAGCTCCAAAAGCAACAAAGTTTCAATTATAGAAGCTAAACAAACCCCAGATACCTGCTTTCAGCAGGCCGTGGCCACAGAGCTGGAGCGAGCAGGAGCCTCTTGGCTCTCAGCTCCAGTGACGGCAACAAAGTTTCAATTATAGAAGCCAAACAAACCCCAGATACCTGCTTTTAGCAGGCCATGGCCTCAGACCTAGAGCAAGCAGGATCCCGGCTCTCAACTCCAGTTACAGCAACAAAGTTTAAATTATAGAAGGTAAATAAATCCCAGAATAATAAAAAAAAAAAAAAGCAGAGGCTGGGTGCTTCAGTCGCCTGCCAGCCTGAAAACGGCCCTCAGCCCCTCACCCAGACTGGCCAGGCACCCAAGCGGGACCCCCACCCTGATCCGGGACACACTTCAGCGCAAACCAGCTGGCCCCCACCCATGCACCAGGCCTCTACCCTATATAGTAAAAGGGTAATATGCAAACTGACCCTAACAGCAGAAAGACTGGGAATGACTGGTCACTATGACACACACTGACCACCAGGGGGCAGACGCTTAATGCAGGAGCTGCCCTCTGGTGGTAAGTGAGCTCCCACATGGGAGAGCTCTGCTCAGCCACAAGCCAGGCTGATGGCTGCCAGTAGAGCACTGGTGGTGGGAGCCTCTCCTGCCTCCTCAGCAGCGCTAAGGATGTCCGACTGCAGCTTAGGTCTGCTCCTCGCTGGCAAGTGGACATCCCCCGATGGCTGCCAGGCTGCCAGAGGGATGTCTAATTGCCAGCTTAGGCCCAATCCCCCAGGGAGCAGGCCTAAGCCAGCAGGTGGTCATCCCCCAAGGGGTCCCAGACTGTGAGAGGGCACAGGCTGGGCTGAGGGACCCCCCCACCCTGAGTGCACAAATTTTTGTGCACTGAGCCTCTAGTGTAAATATAATAGCTTAATATATTTTATAATACTAATTGATAAAGTTGAAAAAAATATTGTATAATGCACAGGTGGCTGAAAGTAACTAAAAGTAAATGATTTTCAAAAAAATATATATAACCAACATTTTTTGTTGTTGTTTGTTTTTGCTTGTAAATAATAGCTAAATGTCCTATAAGATAAGCATTTTCATTTAAAATTAGAATTTTTTATATTTTCTTCTCCTTTATGACATTGTAAAATGCAGCTCAATTTAAAAATATTAAAACAAACCAGCAAACACAATGTTTATTAGTTGTGCATTTTCTGTGTCTAATTTATTTTACAAGTCTTTTGGCAATATAATTTTAAAAATATTTGAAATCAGAGAATTCAAAGGAAGCAAAAAATGAGAAAAACCAAGTAAAATAAAGATATGAGTCCCCCTTAAAAATGTATTTAATTTTTAAGTTGCAACATCTGTCACAGTGCAACATAGACCTTGTATCATGGAAATGTTCACTTGAAACCTACATGATCCTATTAACCAATGTCACCCCAATAAATTTAATAAAATAAGAAATAAAATGAAACAAATTTCTTAGAAAAAAACTTCAAATGTTATTTTTCCTCCTCTATTTCGCTTTGGGATAAATGATATTTTGGTCATCTCTCTGAAGAGCACAGAGGTGGCGCTGCTTCTTATAGAAAAGTTATGAGAAAAATAATGCCACCACCTCCAGCTTTTAAACTGTCTCTTCATAAGAAAGACTTTCCCAAAGATGCTGAATTCTATGACCCTCTCATTCATTTCTTTTTTTTCTTTCAATTTTTAATTCATTGTTGACTAAGTTATGAAAAACAAAGTGATGGGAGGAATCCTATGGCAGGTCTGAGAGGTTTGAAGACTGTGATGAAGCTCACAGGGATCCTCCCAGGCAGATCTTTAAGAACTTTGATCTGCTACCTTTGATCTTCAGTTTGGCATGTTAGTGCTTATCAAGATGCTATAGCTGGAACAATTCCCCTTAAAACAGAAAAATGTGGAAATTTAAGCTGGAAACAGTTCTCCAGGTTGTATTTTTTTTTCAAGTTTAAGAAGTACTTTACATTCATCAGTTTATGCATTATCATTTATTCTCCGAAATTTAATATTTTATTCATGATGATAGGGTTTTATCAGTTAATGATCTGGTAGAATATAACTCTCTCTGAGAAGCAGCAAAATGTCACTGTGCCCTTCAGGGAGATTATCAAAATCACAATGAAAGCATTGTGTTAGATTAGACTTTATAGTTATAAATTTAACAACAGCATTTTATCCAAATAGCTAAATGATCTGTGCTCTTTAGAGCCATTATGAAGGATGGCTTAGAGATTGATAGGCTGTTAAAGGAGACTGGCTGAAGTGGTGCTAGCCTGAAGAACATAAACCACCACAACAACAAAAATAAAAGAAAGAATAGGAAAAAGAGACTAAAATAGCAATAAATGTAACAGTATTTAGCACCTGAGTGGTCATTTTCTGTGTCATTATACAGAAAATGTATTAATAATCTATACTAATAAAAGAGAAACATGGTAATTGGTGTACGACCGCTACCCTTTTCATTGGCTAATCAGCGAGATATGCAAATTAACTGTCAGCCAAGATGGCGGCTGGCAGCCAGGCAGCTTGAAACTAACATGAGGCTTGGTTACCTCAGTGACGGAGGAAACCAACGTTCCCGCAGCCTCTGAACGGGCAGTTTAAGAAATTCTGTAAAAAATACTGGACTTCAGCCAGCAGATTCGCAACATTGTAAGCAAAGGCCAGAAACCTACTTTCAGCCGAGGCCTAAGAGCTGGAGCCAAGCCTCAAAGCTAAAGCTGGTCCAGAATAAAAAAGAAAAAAAAGAAAAAAAGGAGCAGTTGGGAGATTCAGTCACCCCCAGCCTGAAAACAGCCCTCAGCCCCTCACCCAGACTGGCCAGGCACCCTAGTGGGGACCCCGACCCTGAAGGGTGTGTGACCAGCTGCAAACAGCCATCATCCCCTCACCCAGGCTGGCCAGGCACCCCAGTGGGGACCCCCACCCTGATCCAGGACACCCTTCAGGGCAAACCAGCTGGCCCCACCCTTGCACCAGGCCTCTACCCTATATAGTAAAAGGGTAATATGCCTCCCAGCACCAGGATCAGCGGAGCCATGAGGCCTCCTGGCACCGGGATAAACGTGACAGGGGGCAGCGCCCAAACACCCTGATCGGCCCTGCACTGTGTGTGACGGGGGCAGCGCCGAAACCCTCTGATGGCCCTGTGGCTCTGTGTGTGACAGGGGGCGGGACCACAACCTCCCTATCCACCCTGTTCTGTTCGTGATAGGGGAAGGCGCCCCAACCCCCTGATCAGCCCTGCTCTGTGCCTGATAGTGGGGAGCTCCCCAACCCCCCCCCCCCACGGGCCCTGCTCTGTGTGTGACGGGGTAGAGTCATAACCTCCCCATCGTCCCTGCCCTGAGTGTGAGAGTGGCGGCGCCCCCACCCCCTGATTGGCCCTGCTCTGTGTGTGACAGGGGGCAGCGCCCCAACCCCCGGATTGGCCCTGCTCTGTGCATGACAGGGGATGGTGCCGCAACCTCCCTATCGACCCTGCCTTGAGTGTGACAGGGAACGGTGCCCCAACCCCCCAATCAGCCCTACCCTGATTGTGACTGAGGGTGGCATCACAACCTCCCAATCTCCTTGCTCTGTGCATGACAGGGGGCGGCGCCCCAACTCCCCAATCGGCCCTGCTCTGAGCCCGACCAGGGGCTGCACCTAGGGATTGGGCCTGCCCTCTGCCACCCGGAAGCAGGCCTAAGCCCCCAGGTCGTTATCTCCCGAGGGGTCCCAGACTGCGAGAGGGCACATGCCGGGCTGAGGGACCCTCCCTCCCCCCCGAGTGCACAAATTTTTGTGCACCGGGCCTCTAGTAAGTATATAATAATGGTTTTATACTCTATATAATTTTTAAGTTAAGTGAACAATATATCCTGAACAGTAACTTATTCATTTAGTTATTCTTTTGTAGCTTTATTTAACATCTACTTAAGAATCTGTATTATATATGTGGCTTTTTATAATATAAATATATGAAGCATTTATGTATATAATTTGTTTTGCCAAATTCCCTATTATTAGATGTTTATAAAATTGTAAAAATCATTCCAGTCGTTCAATATTTGTGCCCATCTTTGGTTATTTTATTAAGAATTTATCCTAGATGTTCAGGTTCTGAGTTAAATGATATATGTATATCTACACTTTTAAGACTTTTTATATATAATTTCAGCCAAGCATTGGACTATACTACATAATCACACTTTTTTTTATTGTTGACACTTTTACAGATGTCCCCAATTTTCTCTACCTTTGCCCCGCTCCACCCAGCCCCATATTATTGTCTGTGCCCATGGAGGGCTATGCATATATGTTTTTTTGTTAATCTCTTCCAGTCTCCTCCACCCCTCTTCCCTCTGAGAACTGTCAGTTTGTTCCATTTATCCATGCCTTTGGTCCTATTTTGTTTGGCAGTTTATTTTGTTCATTAGATTCCACATATAAATGAGATCATGTGATATTTTTCTTCCTCTGGCTGACTTATTTTGCTTAGCATAATAGTCTTCAGGCCATTCATGCTATCACAAAGGGTAAGAGTTCCTTCTTTTTTTATAGTTACATAGTATTCCATTGTGTAAATGTACCACAGGTTTTTTTTTGTTTGTTTGTTTGTTTGTTTGTTTTCTTTATCTACTCCTCTACTGATGGGCACTTGGGCTGTTTCCAGACCTTGGCTATTGTAAAGAATGCTGCTATGAACATAGGGGTGCATATATTCTTTCTGATTAATGCTGTAGGATTCTTAGGATATATTTCCAGAAGTGGCATCACTGGGTCCATTTTTAATTTTTTGAGGAAACTCTATACTGTTTTCCACAGTGGCTGCACCAGTCTGCATTCCCACCAGCAGTGTACTAGGGCTCCCTTTCAATCCACACCCTCACTTGTTTGTTGAATTATTGATGGTAGCCATTCTGGCAGGTGTGAGGTAATACCTCATTATCGTTTTAGTTTTCTCTCTGATGATTAGTGATATTGATCATCTTTTCATGTCTTTTGGTCATCTGCATGTCCTCTTCGGAGAAATATGTATTGAAGTCCTGCCCATTTTTTAACTGGGTTGTTTGTCTTCCTGGTAATACGTTTTTAATAATTAAATGTGTCACCAGGAAGACACATTTCAATAGAATTTAAAAATATTTATTTATGAAAATAATAGTAAGAATAAGTGTAAATTAAGTTTTACATTATTTCACTAGATAATTAGAAGACACTTAAACATATTCAGACAAATGAAATGGCTTGGACAAGCATGACAACACTGTAAGACTTGAGATCCTGTATTATTTGGACAGAAAAGTTTAGAATCTGTCATTGCCAACTTAAATGTTAATAGCACAGACAAACAGTGAGCTGTAAGTTAGCTCAACCACTTAAATGTGTATTACTGGTATTTATAAAGGTATAAAATTATACCATGTAATGCAGTGGCGCTACTACAATAATTAAAGTATAGCAACAAAACCTTTATATACTGAACTATAAAGGAGGATTATGTTGTTCAAAATGATAATTGGGGGAAGAAATATCCAAATCTCCATAGACAGAATACCAAAGAAAAAAGTAGCTGATCAAAATTTAAATAGGTTATATGATAACTACAAGTTTTATTTCATTTAAAAAAATATAAAATATCAAATAACCTTCAAGCTATTATTTCCAGAGCCACCAAAGATTATTAGTCAGAATAACATTCTAAAAAATGTTCTATTAAACCACCAAGATGACTATCCTCCAATGATTAGTTTGGATTTCATTATTTGTCTGAAAGTATCAAATATTTTATAAAGAATTTGTCTGCTTAAAAGTTCATTCTGTAGTAGAGTTAGAATAAGTTTGTACCATGAGCACCATGATAAAAGGGAGTGGGGGGAAGGAAAATTGCAGAAAGTTGCAGAAGAATGATGTCAAATGACAACAATTAATATTAATACTAATTCCCCTGATAATATCTTCACATAAAAACTGCTGAGCATGTCTGCTGTTTTTTTTTTATTTTTATTTTTATTTTATTTTTTTATTTTAATAACAGCCTGAATTCTCAACAATTGAAGGGACCTCTTGTGTATTGCCATATATGCATAGAAGAAATTTCTAAGTTTGTGAATTGTGAAAGAAGGAAAAAATACATATTTTCTGTTTTCAATAAACCTATGTAGAGAATTCAGGTGAATGAATGTCTTCAGGGAAAAGGGAAACAAAAAAGAAACACACCATTTTGTTTGTATATAAGACATTGAAAGTTTCATTCACGGATATATAACCCATTGTGTCTAAGTTTAGTTACAAACTTATTTGTCAAAGTAATTTAAAAAGAAAGTATATAGCTGTTTACAATTATAAGAGTTGGGGCTTACAATCTTTTAATGATTTAATTAAAAGTTTATTATGTCACCATTAAAATAAAGAAATACACTTGTTGAGATATCCCAAATGTAGACGCACAGTCCACCTCTCAGAACAAGTCTGAGGAAAGAGATCTTCACCTACCTATTTCTCCATTATTTATTCATCAACAGAATTGCTTGTCTTTGCAGTATTGCTTTCCTTCTATCTTCTTGATGTGTCAAATCTTCCAAGATCATCTATTAACTAGAGGCCGGTGCACGGAATTCATACATGGGGTCGGGGGGCCGGGGGGAGGGCGGGGGTTCCTCAGCCCAGCCTGCACCCTCTCTGACCCGGGACCCCTCAGGGGATGTCTGACTGCCAATTGGGGATTGGGCCTAAATGGCAGTGGGACATCTCTCTCACAATCTGGGACCACTGGCTTCTAACTGCTCATCAGCCTGCCTGCCTGATCGCCCCTAACTGCCTCCCAAGCCAGCCTGGTCATCCCTCACTGCCCCCTTCTGCTAACTTTGTTGCCCCTCACTGCCCCCCCCCCCCCGCTGGCCTGGTCGCCCCATGCAGCCTGTTGTTCAGTCGTTTGGTCACCCCTCACTGCCCCCTCTGCCAGCCTAGTCACCCCATGCAGCCTCCTGCTCAGTTGTTTGGTCGGCCCTCACTAACCGCCCTGCTGGCCTGGTCGCCCCATGCAGCCTGTTCAGTCGTCCGTTCAGTTGTTTTGGTTATGATGGTCGCTTAGACTTTTATATATATTGATTATATTGGTCATGTTTTAAGTTGATTACTTTGTACTTTCATCTAAGAAAGTATCTTGGTCTTAATAAATTATTCCCAAAACAAAATAATGGGGATTTCTCTTGAGTCTTTGGAAATCTAAGCTCTTATTTTTTTGTATTTTGTTTGCTTGAATCTGTCTTAAATTCTTGGCCTGTCAGTCCACAATAAACGCTAGTCATTTTATCATTGAGGACAACAGAGGGAAAAGGTGAAGAAAGAAAAATAAATCAGAACACGAAGTAAGAAATGGACTTGGAGGAACACCACAGGCTTCCTAGATTCTTTGATATGTGTCACTCTCTGCATGATCTTTTCCCTTGCCTGTGTGAGCCTGTGAGCATAACCCATCTGTCCCTATTCTGTGATCTGGACCTTGGCTGAGGAAACAAAACCTTGCTTTACTTATCATTTCATAAGGCTGTTGTGAAGATTAGTAACAAAATGCTTACAAAACACTTACCACAGTGCCTGGTGGATTAGTAAATACTCAACAAATAGAGGTGTTTATCACTTTGTTTCCTGATATTTGCTTTACTAGTATAATCTCTTATTCCCTGATTTTGGCTTAAGTTTAATAGGACTTTTGTTTTGCAACTTCACCCTAATCCCTTTCTTCCCAGACCCCACTTACTACTTTGTTACATCCATGAGTTTAATTTACCACTTCAGCCCAGCAATATAAACCTTTTTCCTGATTTTTCCATTGCTCAACAATTCAACTTAAGTCCCAAGTCACGCAGTGACTAAACAGGCTCTAAATTGAAAATGCCTTTAGAACTTCCTGGGAGAATCTAGAAGCCACACCGAAATAGCATTAAAATAGAAGGAGGAGAGAAGGTGATATTATTAAAGTAAAACCATTCAGGTTCATGTGGAATCCTAAAATGCAGTCATCCTAACGTGTTTACCTTCACAAACACAGAGAAGCCCATGATATGTGGGTCATGCACATTTGCCTACCCAATCAACAGTATGGTGGAAGTCGCTATTTATTATATAAATTATTTTATGTTCTTTAATTACATATCTGTGAGTATTACTTACTGAAATCTATCTGAATAGAGCCCATTTCCTGATTTAAATGTTTATATTTTATCCTAATAAATTTCCTGTAACACCAGCACACAAAAATCTCATTTCTTTAGCCATTTTTCAACTAATTATTCAAAAGAATAAACTGAGCCGAAACCAGTTTGGCTCAGTGGATAGAGCGTCGGCCTGCGGACTGGAGGGTCCCGGGTTCGATTCTGGTCAAGGGCATGTACCTGGGTTGCGGGCACATCCCCAGTGGGGGGTGTGCAGGAAGCAGCTGATCGATGTTTCTCTCTCATCGATGTTTCTAGCTCTCTATCTCTCACCCTTCCTCTCTCTGTAAAAAATCAGTAAAATATATTTAAAAAAAAAAGAATAAACTGAAAAGATACCAGAAAGGAATCCATTTCTCTTTTCTTTTCTTTAAGATGTCCTAAAAACTACACCGTAAGAGCTTTAAAAACAGGAAAAAGAGGAAGCTCAAAATTCAGAAGCCTGAAATTGTTTTTGAAAATCTAAATTCATAGTGTTAAATGATCCTCTTCTCTATCAAATTGTAAATTTTAATATGTGCTCAATAAAGGAGTTATGATTTGAAATAAATCTAGTTGTTTCAGAGGAGAGTGTGCCTCGGCTCGTCTGGCTGATGTTGATGGTGGAGTTCTTGAAATACCCTAAGATAAGGAATTTTCTGAGACTCTCACAGGAGGATGTGATAGAGTAATAAGCTTTTTTTTCTGTAATAATTCCCATTTTCCTTGCTCTAGTCATAGAAGGAGTGTAACCGGGATTCATTCGAGCTAAAATTAGAGCCCACGTCCAGAGTTTCCTTTGCAAGTTGAAGCCGGGTACAGTCCAGCACCAGCCTAGCAGCAGTCCATTTTGTCCATTGGGTGTGGGATCCACATGGCCATGAGCCATACGGCAGATGCAAGAGAACCAAGAAAGCACACCCCAAGCCACAGGAGCTTCAAGAGCCCACGGGAGTGAATTCCTTTATTTAGAAGATTATGTATCCCCACATTTCTTCACACTTGCAGTGGCCACACCCATTCTGGCCAGTAGCCTCTGTCCTCAGGTGTCACTGACAGGAAGCACCTTCCCTAGTCCTCTCAGCTTTACTGGGCATGCATCTGTCTCCCCTTTGTTGGATCCCTGGGGAGTGTGAAACTGCAAGTTCCTGATGAAGCTGCCCAAATGCCATGCCCATAATGTTTGATTTTTTCCTTTGCTCCTTTCCTATTACAACCGTATCGTCGTCATAGTTAGCAGGTTGCTGTATTTAAAGCATTTTGTAGCTTTGAAAACTTATTTTAGCCCTGGCTGGTGTGGCTCAGTTGGTTGAAGCATCATCCCAAATACTGAAAGGTTGTGGGTTCGATTCCTGCCCAGGGCACATAACCAGTTTGCGGGTTCAATCTGGTCAGGGTGTGTGCCTGAGGCAACTGAGTGATGTTTCTCTCTCTCTCTCTCTCTCTCTCTCTCTCTCTTTCTAATATATTTTATTGATTTTTTACAGAGAGGAAGGGAGAGGGATAGAGTTAGAACATCAATGAGAGAGAAACATCCATCAGCTGCCTCCTGCACACCCCCTACTGGGGATGTGCCCACAACCAAGGTACATGCCCATGACTGGAATCAAACCTGGGACCCCTCAGTCCTCAGGCCATTGCTCTATTCACTGATCCAAACCAGTCAGGGCCCTTTCTCTCTCTCTTTAAAAGAAAAATAAAAATCAATGAAACCGTGTTCCTAGGGGAGGATTTAAAAAACATATTTTTATTTTAGACTAACTCCTGGCTCTCTTATCATGATTAGAGCTGATTGAATGTGTACTGGTATTCTCTGACCTTGTGGAAATCACGACACACTTATGCATAAGCCTAGTTTAAGAACCAGTCTCAGAAATTCAAGAGGTCATTAAACTTCACTTTGTGATCCATTTCACTTTTGATTCTTGTTGGCAATTGTTATTTACCCTTTGAACTTTCATGCTCCTGAGATTGGTAAAATGGGTGCAATTTTCCTTTGAACAACTGATTGATTGATCTTGTGAAATATGGGATTGATAATGGCACTAGAATTTATATAGTAGTTTTAAATAGTGGCTTAGGCCTGGCTATAATTATTTTAAGACATTAAAAGCTAATACATCACCACAGAGTGGCAGGCCTGACTCAACTGCCGTCCTGCTTCATGCTGTTTGATAAACGAGTAATCATCCAGCCATTTCCTCTTTGAGAGCCTTCCCCAGCCCTCATTTCATTGCCAGGTCTACGGTGACATCAGTAGGTAACAAGAAAAATGGCACAAAAAGAAAAAAAGAATAAGTTTGAGGCCATCAGAAAATGGTATTTGGATATATTTAGAGAATCACAATATATTTTCTTTGTCCAATGTATGCAATTGTTGTTGTTTTTGTTTCTGATGAACAGAAAAGCAATTGATATATTAAAAATAGAAACAAACACCTAAAGTATTAATCAGTTTATTAAATATCAGATATGATAGAGATGAGAAAAACAAAAGGATGACATATAAATTGACTTTAAAATTGCAGGGCATCGCTGAACCAAACTACCTGAAAATTCTCTGAAGATTTTTAGGGCTTTGTTTGGATATCTTTTCCCTTTTCAAATTAAATTACTAAAATCTCAAATATTTTAGTGTTGTCATATCAGATAGAAAGAATTCTGTATACTATACACTTAAATCTTTTACCAAAATCTTGAACTTATGCTCTTGAGTCTTACAAAACAAGCTATCTACTAACATATAGATGCAAAGTCTTATTTTTACCAGTGAAATTTATGAGGGTATTTTTAGTAAATACTGAGCAAGGAAACAGAAAAAGAGGTAAACAAATACCTGCTTTATTGCCAATAAAAATAGCAGGAAATTCAAAGAAGATGTGTGGCACTCTGACCCATTGTGATTGTGCTAAAGCTGCTCTCATTAACTGTCCTATATAATAAAGAGCTAATATGCTAATTAGACCAAATAGCAGAATGACCGTCCTGATGATGACCTTCCGGATAACTGTCTGGACAACCTTCCAGATGAAGCTGGGGCTGCAAGGGCTGAGGCAGCCCAGGCTGCGAGGGCCGAGCCCCTTGCATGAATTTTGTGCATCAGGCCTCTAGTCCTATATAATAAAAGGCTAATATGCAAATTGACTGAACGGCAGAATGACCTGTCGCTAAGATGTGCACTGACCACCAGGGGGCAGACGCTCAACACAGGAGCTGCCCCGTGGTGGTCAGTGTGCTCCCACAGAGGAAGTGCCACTCAGCCAGAAGCCAGGCTCACAGCTGGCAAGCACAGCCAGGGCTGAGGAATTCCCCCACCAAGTGCACGAATTTTGTGCAGTGGGCCTCTAGTTAATTACCATAAAATGCTGATCTATGAATTAGTGGAAATCTCAGAAAATAGCTATACACATTACTATGCCTTCCAATTAAAGTGGCCAATTTCAAACATTTAGAAGCTTCATTTTAAAAAAATAACTTTCAGAAAGTGGAAAAGAGCTGCTAATTTCAATGTCATTTTAGAATTTCTAAAAGAGTACATTTACCAATGCAAGATAGGTTAACTAGTTTCATAAAAAAGGTCTTTTCTAATTAGTGTTCTAAAAGATTTATTTGTCTTCCCCAATAGAGTTCAGGTTTTTCAAGTTACTTTTAATAGATGTAGTGCAATTTATTTATGCTATGACCATGTTTCCAGTCGAACTGAATACAAAGCAATCAGTACAGAAATTAAAAATAGTCTTGATCAAATGAGACCTAGAGAAAGGATTTGCAGCAAGTGTGTCATGATACCACCACTGCCACTATCCTTGGAGACATAAAAATAAACCAGTTCACGGTGGGGACTAATAGTAAACATTAAATGTGTTGCTCATCCATATGTTCTTTATGTAGCACATAAGGGAACTTCTGTTTCAATGCAGCTTACCCTCAAAATTCTTGACTAGTATTTGACGTACAACAAGTGCAAACTATACCATAGTCCACCTTACAAACACAGAACCTGAAGTCCCCTTCCTAAATGAATTACTAAAATCTCAAATATCTTAGTTTTGTAGTGTCATGTAGAAAACTTGACTTTCAATTGGCTGTTTTTATTCCCTAGCTCATTAGAATGAGTATGAAGTTCATAGGATCTGGAATAATGAAAACATTGTGAAAGTAAGAAGCTGCCAAGTATTACTTTTTGTATGTAATGTTTTCAGTTAGTTTAAATATGAGATATAGTAATTGACACTTAGATGTAAGTTAAAATTAGCATAAAAGAACCAAAGAAATTATATGCATATATGCATAACCCATGGACACAGACAATAATGCAATGAAGGGCTGGGGAGGTTGTCAGTGGAGTAGGGGAAGGGGAACATGTGTAATACGTTCAACAATAAAGACAAATTTAAATAAATAAATAAAATATCATGGTGAATATCTACTTGGAAAAATTCAGCATATAAGATTTTATGTGGTCACCAGCAGCCATTTATTTGATTACTAGTGGCCTGGTGCATGAAATTCCTTCAAGGGGGGGGGGGGGTGTCCCTCAGCCCAGCCTGCACCCTCTCCAATCTGGGACCCCTTGGGGGATGTCCTAAACCTACAGTCGGACATCCCTCTTGCAATCCAGGACTGCTGGCTCCTAACCACTCACCTATCTGCCTGCCTGATTGCTCCTAACCCAGGGGTGGGCAAACTTTTTGACTCGAGGGCCACAATGGGTTCTTAATCTGGACTGGAGGGCCAGAACAAAAGCGTGGATGGAGTGTTTGTGTGAACTAATATAAATTCAAAGTAAACATCATTACATAAAAGGGTATGGTCTTTTTTTTTTTAGTTTTATTCATTTCAAATGGGCCGGATCTGGCCCGCGGGCCGTAGTTTGCCCACGGCTGCCCTAACCACTCTGCCTGCCAGCTTGCTTGCCCCCAACTGCCCCCCCTTGCCAGCCTAATCACCCCCAACAGCCCCCCCACTGGCCTGATCACCCCCAGCAGCCCCCCCACCGGCCTGATCACCCCCAACTGCCCTCTCACCAGCCTGTTTGCTCCCAACTGCACCCCACTGCCTGCCTGCTCGCCCCCAGCTGCCCCCCCTGCTGGCCTGCTCACCCTCAAAGGCCCCCCTGCCAGCCTGATCACCCCCAACTGCCCTCCCGCCTGGCCTGACCACCCCTAACCACCTCTTCCTTGGCCCCACCACCATGGTTTTGTCCACAAGGACATCCAGAAGGTCTCCTGCAAGGTCTCCTAGTCTAATTAGCATATTACCTTTTTATTAGTATAGACTAGAGGCCCGGTGCACAAAAATTTGTGCAATCGGGGGTGAGGGGGGCGTCCCTCAGCCCGGCCTGTGCCCTCTCGCAGTCTGGAACCCCTCGGGAGATAACGACCTGCTGGCTTAGGCCTGCTCCCGGGTGGCAGAGGGCAGGCCCAATCCCTAGGTGCAGCCCCTGGTCAGGCTCAGAGCAGGGCCGATTGGGGAGTTGGGGCGCCGCACCCTGTCATACACAGAGCAGTGCGGATTGGGAGATTGCGATGCCACCCTCAGTCACGCTCAGGGTAGGGCTGATTGGGGGGTTGGGGCTCCGTACCCTTTCATGCACAGAGCAGGGCCCATCAGGGGGGTTGGGGAGCTCCCCTCTGTCACGCACAGAGCAGGTTCGATCAGGGGGTTGGGGAGCTCCCCCCATCACACACAGAGCAAGGCCCATCAGGGGGTTGAGGAGCTCCCCCCTGTAACTCACAGAGTAGGGCCGATAGGGGAGTTGGGGCACCGCCCCCTGTCACACACAGAGCAGGGCAGATCAGGGGGTTAGGGTGCCGCACCCTGTCACACTCAGGGCAGGGCCGATGGGGAGGTTATGGCTCTACCCCGTCACACACAGAGCAGGGCCCGTGGGGCGGGGGTTGGGGTGCCGCACCCTGTCACACACAGAGGATCAGGGGGTTGGGGCGCCGCACCCTGTACACACAGAGCCACAGGGCGATCAGGGGGTTGGGGAGCTCCCCCCTATCAGGCACAGAGCAGGGCTGATCAGGGGGTTCGGGTGCCTTCCCCTGTCAGGAACAGAGCGGGGCAGATAGGGAGGTTGTGGCGCCGCTCCCTGTCACACACAGAGCCGCAGGGCGATCAGGGGGTTTGGGCGCTGCCCCCTGTCACGCTGATCCCAGTGCCGGGAGGCCTCGCGGCTCCGCTGATTCCGGTGCTGGGAGGCATATTACCCTTTTACTATATAGGATAGAGGCCTGGTGCATGGGTAGGGGCCGGCTGGTTTGCCCTGAAGGGTGTCCTGGATCAGGGTGGGGGTTCCCAATGGGGTGCCTGGCCAGCCTGGATGAGTGGATGATGGCTGTTTGCAGCTGGTCACACACCCTTCAGGGTCGGGGTCCCCACTGGGGTGCCTGGCCAGTCTGGGTGAGGGGCTGAGGGCTGTTTTCAGGCTGGCGGGTGACTGAAGCTCCCAACTGCTCCTTTTTTTCTTTTTTCTTTTTTTATTCTGGGCCAGCTTTAGCTCTGAGGCTTGGCTCCAGCTCTTAGGCCTCCGCTGCTGAAAGCAGGTATCTGGTTTGTTTGGGTTCTATAATCGAAACACTGTTTCAACTGCAGCTCTGAGATCCGGGCTGGCTGAAAGCAGGTTTCTGGGGTTTTGTTTAGCTTCTATATTTGTAACAATGTTTCAAACTGCAAGGTCAGAGGCTGACAGCGGCAGACGGGGAAAATTGGAGTCCTCTGTCACTGAAGCAAGCAAGCCTCATGTTCACTTCAAGCTGCCTGGCTGCCGGCCACCATCTTGTCTGGCAGTTAATTTGCATATCACCCTGATTAGCCAATGGGAAGGGTAGTGGAGGTATGTCTAATTACCATGTTTCTCTTTTATTAGATAGGAATAGATAATTAAATATTAATTTAACATTTTTCAATTCTGTGCATCAGAAATATTCCATGGTACTGGATTCAGTAAAATAAACTACTATGTTAAACCTGAAGTGGCATGAATTATAAAGATTATTCCCTTCTGTTGGAAGTTCTGATGTTGAAATAGCATTCTTTTTTTATTTGATCAGAAGAGCATTCTTATTTCAGGTAAGTATGTGTATGTGGTGTTTATATATGTAAAAGAATTATATTAAGAAAAAGTGAAATACATGGATGGGCAAAAGTAGTTTTACTGTTGTGAGTATGCAAAACACAGTTTATTCTTGTGCTATTATTTATTAAACTGTATGTCTTTTCCATAGTAACAACTCTAAACCTTCATTTGCTTTCTCCTGTGTGTCACAATGTGTCGTTCTGAGTTTTATTAACTAATTAAGATCTCTCCAAAAACAGTTTAATGTTAAATAGTTGGAAAGGAGATACAGTTTATAAGTAACTTTACCTGTATTATAACTTCTATCTACACTAATAAAAGAGAAAAATGGTAATTGGCGTATGGCGATACCGTTTTCATTGGCTAATCAGGGCTATATGCAAATTAACTGCCAACTAAAATTGGCAGTTAACTGCCAACAAGATGGCGGCTAATTTGCATATGTAGGCACAATGCAGGGAGGCGAAAGGGAAAGCAGGAAGAAGCCCCCTGCCACTGACAGTGATCTGAAACCCAGGGGGGAGCTAAGAGCTGGTCTTGGGGCCGCCTTTGCCCTGCCCCCCAGCCATGATCGGAGAATCAGGCACCTTTGCCGCCCTGGCCAGTGATAGCAGGAAGTAGGGGTGGAGCCAGCGATGGGAGCTGGGCATGGTCGAAGCTGGCAGTCCCAGGAGCTAGGGGTCCCTTGCCTGGGCCTAAAGCGAAGCCCACGATCGCGGCGCCCCCTGCTGCCACTGCAGGTCCCCGCTGCCCGGGCCGGACGCCTAGGCCAGAGGCGTTAGGCCTGGGCAGGGCCGGAGCCTGCAACCGCGGGGAGCTGGGGGTCCCCTGCCCAGGCCTGACACCTCTGCCGGAGGCCTCAGGCCTGGTCAAGGTGCCGATCCGGTGATTGGTGATCGGAGGGTGATGAGGGTCAACTCCTCTGGCTGAGGCATCAGGCCTGGGTGGGGGGCGGAGACGGGGATTGGGGGGATATGATGGTCCCCTTGCCCAGGCCTGAAGCCTGGGTCAGAGGCGTCAGGCTTGGGCGGGGGGTGGAGCAAGCGATCAGAGGGAGATGGGGGTCCCCTGCCCAGGCATGATTCCTGGGCCAGAGGCCTCAGGCCTGGGTGGGGGCCAGAGCCAGTGATCGGGGGGAGATGGGGGTCCCCTGTCCAAGCCTGACACCTCTGGCGGAGGCGTCAGGCCTGGGCAAGGGGCCGATCAGGCAATCGGAGGGTGATGGGGGTCAACACCTGAGGGCTCCCAGTATGTGAGAGGGGGCAGGCTGGGCTGAGGGACACCCCCCCACACACACACACCCAGTGCACGAATTTCGTGCACCGGGCCCCTTGTATAAATGTAAATATTAAGTTAGACAAGTGTTCCTATTTACAGGAAACTGCTATTTGATTACAAGATCTAATGTCATCCAGCCTACTTTGGCTTATCTACAAATAAATTTATCAGCCAATCTGGAACAATATTTTGTCATTCAATTGAAATGTCAACACTTCAGAAAGATATATATTAACAATACATGAGTGACAGTACCTATTACTATTTGTTCAATAAATAATGTTATAACATGCATTTGAAAATTCTTAACACTCATATATGACATTAAAAAATCATTTCTTTCACCAAATAACTTTTTCATCTTAGATTGTATCAAAAAAGTTGTTTATAGTAATGTGATATATGGTAACATAAAATCTCTAAATTTTCAAAACTAATAGGATACTTAAGTAAGCTATAGTACATCTGACGGGAAATTATTCAGTCAGTGAAAATGTAATAAATAAGATACAAAATTTGAAGTGTAGCATGACTATTAGTATTAAAAATTACTTAAGGAAAATGTGAAAAAGAACATATCAGAAAATACTACCCTAGCCTTTTCTTCAATGTTGGCTTTCTAGAGCCATATTTCCTACTCAGCAACTGAGGCTAGGATTCTACCCTTAGCTCTAGAATTGCTGTGTTCATAAATATCAAGAAGCTTATTAGGAGGCTGCGTATCCTATCTAATAAAGAGGGAATATGCTAATTGACCCTCACACCATTGCAAAATTGGTGGCACCCATAGCCAATAAGGAGGGGATATGCTAATTGACTCCCCCGCCCTCAAAGATGGTGGCACCCACAGCCACAAGATGGCTGGCAGGGGAGGGCAGTTGTGGGCAATCAGGCCAGCAGGGGAGGGCAGTTGTGGGCAATCAGGCCAGCAGGGAAGGGCAGTTAGGGGGGACCAGGCTGGCAAAGCAGGGCAGTTGGGGGCAACCAGTCTGTCAGGGCAGTTGGGGGTGACTGGGCTGGCAGGTGAGGGCAGTTGGGGGTGATCGGGCTGGCAGGGGAGTGGTTAGAGGGTGATTAGGCTGGCAGGCAGGCGAGTGGTTGGGAGCAGGCAGTCTCGGATTGTGAGAGGGATGTCCCAGATTGGAGAGGGTGAAGGCTGGGCTGAGGGACACCTCCCCCCCTGTGCATGAATTTTGTGCACCAGGCCTCTAGTCTATTTCAAATTTAAGAAACCTGTAATTTCACTTTGTCTATATCAACCTGGGATACCACCTTCATTTTGATATCAAGATATCTAATTATATTGTGGTCTTCCCAATGTCATCTCAGGCCTACCAAGGACAAGCACACAGAACTCTTCAAAGATGCTTGTGCACCACCACCCCCATCATGCATGACTTTATTCTGCATAGAGAGTTTCTTTCTTATGTATAGTCAGGGAGGTAAATAGGTTGTTCAGAACAGATCCTTTCCAATATTCCCATCTCTCCAAATCTTGACAGTATGCCAGAGAAGTTGTGTATAGGCTACCTCCACAATCCATTATTTGTCCATCCTTCAATTAGCCATTCTAACAAATTACTACCATCACCCCCAAGTATCAAGTCAACACATTAAATACCAAATCCCAGATCATATTTGCCCTAATAAATACTTGTATTCTATTTGGTATAAAACTTTATACTTCTCTGACTTAGGTAAAGATCTAACTTGTAACCTAAAGGCAGTGAGGGGTGAGTCTGAGAGAGAACTGTGATTCCCCAGATCCAGTCATTGAGGAGCATTCATGTAGAGGAAGGCTGATTCCCTCAGAAGGGGTGAGAGGCTGCTTTTAATACCAAGGAGGTTCAGAGGCAATTGGAAGCTCAAATTTTTATCAGTGCCATTTCCTTACTGCTAGAGACCTTATATGACAGAGACTTAATTGGTGATTGAATTGTGCTATCTTTACAGTTAGATCTTAATCTCACCCTCAGTCATGTCTGCCTTGAGACTATACAACTTAAGAGACTCCTTCAAAGCTGCCTAAGGCTTTCAAATTTTACTTTATCTCTGGGTATTCAATGCTTTCAATTTCTCCTTTACCTTTTGTATTATTCAGAGGCGTCAGAACAGTTAGTTGAGACCGCAATCCTTGAAGTCACTATTATCTCCACAGCCACTGGTTTCCCACCTGCATTCCACTTGCACTTGGTCTAATGCTAACACTGGTGGTAACTTGAATAATCATAATGTAATCACAGGCTGTGGATTGTCAGTGTTCCATTTCCTACCAATATGCACTACACTGGATATGTGAGAAATTCAGCTCCAGAATGCTATTTTGTGGTTTTGTTTCCTGGGACCAAACATACTACCAGGTAGGAAATGGATGGTGTGATCTGTCTGGGAAAACAAGGAAAATTTACTAAAGGACTCTACATTGATGTAGGTAGAGTTTTGAGAAAGTAACAAATGGTTGATAGAATACCCATTAGTCACAGAGGGAGCTATTATCACTCCGAGGTCAAAAGGGCAAGGGAAGGGAATAGCAACTGGAGCCGGAGAAGAGCACTCCCCAAAGCACTGCGGTCCTCAGTAGGGGAAGCAGGCAGTGTGTATTAAAGCCATTTGATGTAGTTCTTTCTTCTGTATAATTATGTCACTAATTTGATATACCCTCAAGTTTGTTTGTATCCTCTTGCTTTCAATTTGCTCTTTTTAAATTATGTAAAACAGTCACCTATTCTGAATTTAAAACTAAGTATAGTCACAGAAGTCTTAATTTCATCCTTGTCCCTTTTCCTCTGCTCCCCCCTGCCCCCCCCCAAATTCCCTATATGTATTTTTTTTTTGGTTTATTTTCTTACTAGAGGCCCTATGCATGAAATTCGTGCAAGAGTAGGCCTTCCTTCCCCTGGCTGCCAGCACCAGTATCCCTCTGGCACCCAGGACCTGGGTGGCACCCAATGGTCCCAATGGCAGGCACCCGGGACCCAGGCTTCCCACGCAGCCCTGGCTTCGTCCGGAAGGTAGTCCAGAAGGTCGTCTGGAAGGACACACAGTCTAATTAGCATATTATACTTTTATTATTATAGATTGTTTCATTTTGAAAATATAAGCACATTTCCTCCTCCCCTTTTACCCTAAAGTGCACACTGTAAACTTTTGGACCTTGCTTTTCTTTGGAACTTTCTTGAGATTTCTGGAAGAAGACTTGACTTGGAAACACTATACAGAAACAATATACAGATGATATATTATAGAATTATACACCTGAAACCTATATAAATTTATCAACCAATGTCACCTCAATAAATTCAATAAAAAAGAAAGAAATTTATGCAAAAATAAATAAGTAAATAAATAAATAAATAAATAAGTGGGATCGATACCATGATTAACTTCTGAGAGTGAGGATGGGGTGGGGCTGAGTTTGGGTTATTAGAAGAAAGACAAACGCTGAAATAAATGTCTAACACAGTGGGGGAGAGGATTTTTAGGGAGATGTAATGTAACAGCAAGGCTATATAAAGGCTCATTTGAAGTTTGTGACCATGAATTTAAAACTACCTGCACATTTTTATGTTATTCCACAGGTACATTCAGCCATACAGTGTACACACAGAGCAGGGAAAGAGTTGGATTTGACATCATGTGGGGCTCTGCTGAGAGGACTTCAAAGGAGTTCAATATAAATGCAATGAATTGATCTTAACAAGTCACTGAGTTTAAGCTGGGTAAGAGGGAAGTATATCTAAGTGGGTAGAAAGGAATAGTGAAAAGGTGGTAGGGTCAATAGATCTTTGGTGGGACTGCAGATTTGATAGAGGGAGGAAGCCCAAAAGTAGATGATGGCATAGGTGAGTGAAATGTTTGAAACTAAGATTCTTGAGGAGGTAAAAAGTTATTGTCAATAAAGACTGCATTCCTTAAGATAAATATAAAAGCCATGATATTTGCATTAAATAGAAAATAACTATAACATCAGTGTGATATAAATGAAGCAACATTATTAATCCTAATTAGTTTCTGTTGCCTGCCAAAAGGAGTATGAGATTTGCCTTGCCTTTATAAAAATAGATTCATAAACTTAAAGAAATGTATCACAAAACTGAGGCTTTGTTCGTGCTATGATAAATTAATACTAAAAATAATTTTAAATGCAACAACTTCCTCAACATAATACAATATGATTTGATTTCATTTCTCCCTACCACCTAAAGCCCTCTGTTGTACCAATGATAGACATGCCGCATTATAGAAACATGCCCTACCTTTCCAATCTATTCGGATAATGGACCTACTAGCCTGTGGCCAATGGCAAACCATGTTCACATGCCCCTCCTTATACCTCTGCACACTCCACCAAAGGAAAAAAATAGTAAAGCATTTACAAATCTGATTATAGTCATTCTCTCAATTTGACTATTTATGAATGAGCTTCAAAAAATAGATTAGTATGTATATGTGACTAACATACCATAAGCATTTGGGAGACATTTACATTCTCTCCCATCCTTAAATATAGAGCGCTGTCCTGGCAATGACTAATTGAATATCCTTCTGCATCTTTTCTAAATTTTTATTTTGTAAGTGTGGAACATTCTAATATTTATTGACACTCCAAATGACCAGGTTAGTTGAACCTATTTAGTTGTCCCTAATTTTGGAAGTTTTGTACTTGCTATGTGTTTTTAGACATTTTTCTAAATAAGCCAAAAAGGAGCCAACTCTTGAAAAAGGAATGTTTATTAGAAAAAGGTAGTAATTTTTGTTCTTTTTTAAAAAATCATGTTTCATAAAAGAGTTTCACAGTCCCAGATTATATAATAAACACTTTGTGAGTTTGTGAACTTATGAAAAGCTGATTTATCAGTCAAATTGTAAACAATTAATTATTCTTCATATTTTTAGGCTCACACAGAATAAGACTTACAGTGATCAATTGTTGCCTAATTCAGATGAAATTATCAAGCTTCATAATCTTGCCTGAGGGCAAAACATTATTTTATTCCTTTAACAAATTGTATAAGCAAGATAATATATACAGTAGTAAGGTTGACATATTTTTTGATGTGGCAAATGAGTCATATCAAAATGCAAATCTGTGTCAAAAAGATTTTCCTTACGATAGAGGGGTCACTTTGGAAAACAGAAATTTCACACGCTTCTGCAGAGTGATGTAGGGGGGGTGTGGGAATCAAAACACCCAACTCTAGAGTTAGACTTTTGCTCACCCTGATATGTGAGGAACTGCCAGTCTAATTTCTGCCATGCCTTAGCAAAGTGGAGTTGTGTTTTTAATTTTGCAGATAATTTTTTTGTCTTTTACCTGATTGTCTCTTCTAGCATCCTGAACCTATGAAAGTACCCTTTTTTCTTCCAAATGTGTACACAAAGAAAATAAAGAAAGGAAAAGAATGGTCTTTGTTAAACTCATGCTTTTCTCTCCTTTCTAATTTTATTTAGTTTTTTAAATTGAAAAATATTATTTACATACAGAAAAGTGAATAAAACTTAAATGTGCTGTTCAATCAATTATCAACAATAGAACACCTGTGCAATTACTACCCAAGGAAAGGTATAACATTACCAGTGAGATGGCACCCATTGCCCTGTCTCAACCATTATTTTCTAACTCCAAAGGTAACCACTCAAGGGATTATCAGCACTACTATTCAAGTTGCTTGTTTCTATAAAACTATCATACAGTATGCATTCTTTTTTTGTATTGTTTTGGTTTCGTTTGTTAATCCTCACCCAAGGATATTTTCTCCATTGATTTTTAGAGAGTGTAAGGGAGAGGGAGAGAGAAAGGGGGGGGGGGGGAGATGTGAGAGAGAGGCACATTGATTGGTTGCCTCCCACATGCGCCCCAACCAGTGCCAGGGATTGAGCCTACAGCCAGTATATGTGCCTGGACCAGGAATCAAAACTGAGACCCTTCAGCATGCGAACCAACACTCTAACCACTGAGCCAAACTGGCTAGGCCTGGTATGCATTCTCTTACTCAAAATTTAGTTTGTAGACCAGTCGGCATGGCTCATTTCAAAGGAAGTTACAGTTCAATTCCCAGTCAGGGCACATGCCCGGGTTGCAGGCTAGATCCCCAGTGTGGGGCATGCAGGAGGCAGCCAATCAATGATTCTCTCTCATCACTGATGTTTCTATCTCTCTCTTTCTCTCCTTTCCTCTCTGAAATCAATAAAAATATACATTTTCTTTAAAAAATTTAGTCTGTGAAATCCATTTATGGTGTTATATATAAATGAGAGGCCCGGTGCACAAAAATTTGTGCACTCGGGGTGGTCCCTCAGCCCAGCCTATGCCCTCTTGCAGTCTGGGACCCCTCGGAGGATGTCCACATGCTGGCTTAGGCCTGCTCCCTGGGGGATTGGGCCCAAGCTGGCAGTCAGACATCCCTCTGGCAGCCCAGCAGCCCTCGGGGGATGTCCACTTGCCAGCAGGGAGCAAGCCTAAGCTGCAGTCGGACATCCTTAGTGCTGCTGAGGAGGCAGAAGAGGCTCCCGCCACCACCGCTGTGCTGGCAGCCATCAGCCTGGCTTGTGGCTGAGCAGAGCTCCCCCTGTGGGAGCGCACTGACCACCAGGGGGCAGCTCCTGCATTGAGCATCTGCCCCCTGGTGGTCAGTGTGTGTCATCGTGACCAGTCATTCCCAGTTGTTCTGCTGTTAGGATCAATTTGCACATCACCCTTTTATAATATAGAATAAAGGCCTGGTGGATGGGTGGGGGCCGACTGGTTTGCCCTGAAGGGTGTCCCGGATCAGGGTGGGGGTCCCACTGGTGTGCCTGGCCAGCCTGGGTGAGGGGCTGATGGCTGTTTGCAAGCCCCCCAGGGGGGACCCTCACCCCATGGGGGTTTGGCCAGCCTGGGTTCAGGGCTGATGGCTGTTTTCAGGCTGCCCAAACCCCCTTCAGGGTGGGGGTCCCCTCTGGGGTGCCTGGCCAGCCTGGGTGAGGGGCTGACGGCTGTTTTCAGACTGACCAAGCCTCCCGGCGACTGACCAAAGCTCCCAGCCTTTCCTTTTTTTGTTTTGTTTTTTATTCTCTCCAGCTCTGTGGCCATGGCGAGTGGAAGCAGGTATCTGGGGTGTATTTACCTTCTATAATTGAAACTTTGTTGCCTTGAGAGGAGTCAGCAGCCGGATGGGAAGCTTGGCTTCTTCCATCATTGGGGCAACCAAGCCTCCTGCTTGCTCCAGCTCCGTGGCTGCCAGCCACCATCTTGGTTGGGTTAATTTGCATATAGTCCCTCTGATTGGGTGGTGGGTGTGGCTTAAGGAGTAGCAAAGGTATGGTCAATTTGCATGTTTGTCAATTATTAGGTAACATGAAATCTGTTCATTTTCATTGCTATGTAATATTCCAGTATATAAATATACCATATTTTATTTATATATTATACTCTTCAAGGATGTTTAGGCTGTTTCCAGCTTGAGGCCATTGTGAATAACTAGAGGCCTGGTGCATTAAATTCGTGCACAGAGGAGGGGGTTCTCTCAGCCCAGCCTGCACCCACTCCAATTAGGGACCCCTCGGGGGATGTCCACAGGGATCAGGCCTAAACCAGCAGTCAGACATCCCTTTCACAATCTGAGACCGCTGGCTCCTAACCACTCACCTGCCTACCTGCCTGATTGCCCCAAACCCCTCTGCCTGCTTGCCTGATTGCCCTTAATTGCCTCTGCCTGCCTGCCTGATCACCCCTAACTGCTTCTGCCTGCCTGATTGCCCCTAACTGCCTCTGCCTACCTGCCTGATCACCCCTATCTGCCCTCCCTTGCTGGCCTGATCTTGCCCCCAACTGCCCTCCCCTGTTGGCCTGATCTTGCCTCCCACGGCCCTCCCCTGCCGGCCTGATCACCCCTAACTGCCTCTGCCTGCCTGATCACCCCTAACTGCCCTCCCCTGCTGGCCTGATCTCTCCCCCAACTGCCCTCCTCTGCTGGCCAATTTGATTCTGATTGGTCAGTTTCTATGCCAGTCAGCATCAAAAGCTTTGCCTCCTAGGCAGCCATTGGCTCCTTACATTCACCCAGATTTGGTTCTGATTGGTCAGTTTCTATGCCAGTCAGCATCTCTGGGCCTATCAATGGAGCCTGATCAGAAAGGCGGGGCTGATCAGCAGCCCCAGTGGAGGCCTGGAGAGAAATGGAGGTGAGGCTGTTGGCCAGGCCGGGAGAGAAAGAGAGGCAAGTTCTGATCAATGGCTGCCACAGAGGCTATGGATCAGACCCTGCCTCTCTCTCTCTGCAGGCCTCTCTCCAGGCCTGATCTGCAGCCCCCTAGGCAATCAGTGCTGGGTCGGGGCACCTGCAGTGGCCCCAGCCAGTGCTTGGTCAATTCCATGTTTTAAAAGTTTGTTGCTGATATATACATATATGGTTTATTTCTTTAATGCTTTACCAAAGAAACTTAATAACTAGCTTAATTTTAGTAATTTATCCTCTATTCTCTTAGATTTTCTACATATATATAATCATATCATCTCCAATTCATAACTTTTATTCATTCCTTCCAATCCTTAGTATTTTTAGTTATTTTTGTCTTGTTGCACCATATTGTTTAGTACTTTCAATTGAATAGAAGTGATAACAGCTTGTAGCCTTTAGATAGTCTTTTAAAATACTTATTTATAAATAATGATGTTTGCTATAGAGATTCTGAAAATACTTTGTGAGACTAAGAATAGTTCTTTTATTCCTACTTTGCTGAATAATTTTAGGTTTCTTTTTTTATGACTGGATATTGACTTTTATCTGCGACATTTCTGCATCTACCAAGATGATTATAGGATTTTATTCCTTTGTATTGTTAATGAAGTAAATTCTAATGTTGAATTTTGAGTGCCAAACCAACACTTGCTTTTAGATAATTAACCCAATATGCTGTTTATTTATTGCAGTTTTCACTTTGCTAATTTATTTTAAGTCTTTTGTATCTATAGTCATAAAATATTGGCCTGTAATTTTTCTTTCTTGGAATGATCATGTCCAATTTTGTTACCTAAGTTGTGCCTTTTCTATAAAATATATGGAAACTTGTCTTGCTTTCTTTCTAATATCAAGAAAACTCGGGTAAAATTAGTTAATTTTACCAGAGCATGTTATATTTTTCCATGTAAGGCTACTGACCTTGAGTTTTTTGGTGAGTAAGTTTTAATTATGAATTCAAAATCTTTAAGAGTTATAAAATCATTCAAATTTTCTATTTCTGTTTGTGGCAATTTTTCTAGGAATTTGGTCATATCATCTCAATTTTCAAATTAATTAGCATAAAATTTTACTAAGAGCTTCCTCTTTTTATCCTTCCAGTGTCTATAACACCTGCAATAAAGTACCCTTTTTCCTCCTATTATTTATTTTTTTGTGCCTTTACCTACTTTTGTGATCAATATTAATAGTTTTTAAAGGTCTTTTCAAGTGACCAAACTACTGTTAGATCAACCTTCTCTATTGTATTTTTTTGTCTATTTTATTGATATTTGCTCTTATATTTATTCTTTTCTTATTTACTCTTTTCTTGCTTCTATGTTCTTTAGGTTGACCTTGATTTTTTTAAACTTAAAATTGATGAGCTCATGATTTTTAACCTTCTTTTCTTACACATTATAGGCAAGGAATTTTCTTCTAAACACAAAGTTAGTGGCATCCCATCAGCTATTTAAACACAGAGTTTTGGTTTGGAGTATTTTTATTATTATCATATTCAAAATATTTTATTTCTCTTGTGATTTTCTTTGATCCGTGCCTTAATATACTTGCAATTATTGATTTCTAAGCACATGAAGATTATCTAGTTTTCTTAGTCCTATCCTCATTTGGCAAGCTCTGGGCCTTAATTTTTATAGCCACTTAACCTTTGAAGACTTTCAAAAGCATTACTCAGTTTCTCAGTCTCTTGGCTTCCTTATGATAAATTGGCATTTATCCCTCTGGGAAAAGTAGTTCTAAATATAAGGTCACATTTATGAGGGTTTTTTGTGTTTTGTTTTTTTTCCTTTGAGATCTTGGTCTTCTAATTTTTACTGCCTCTTCAGCTCTTAAAAGCATTATATGTTCAATTTTTCTAGTTGCTCTCAGGAGGATTATTCAGAATTACCAAAATTGGAAGTCAAGACACCCATTACTTTTAGCATTTAATTTGTAAGTGCAGATATCAAATAAAATATTTTATTTAGATTCTCCAAAAATATTTGAATTACCCAAAGTGCAGATTATATGCCATGGATGAAGAAATCTCAACAAATATTCTTTCATATAAGTGATATCAACTCTATTAAAGATTTAACTTTATGAAACTAACCTTCAATAGCCTTTTCAGTAAATTTTTTGTTCCATTTTTTTGTATGCACATCTTTCCGTCTTTAGCTATCATTTTGTTCATCTTTTATTATTTTTTCAATTAGTCATTTTGTCCAGGATGTTGCCATGTAGATTTAAAAATATTTTCTTATGCTTTATCTCTTAAAAGTCAGGTGAATGTTTTTCTTGAAGCAGTAAATATCTGAAATACATTATAATTGCTTTTGAAAAATGTATATTAGATATCAGAGGTTAGCCTGTTCTGAGTATATTACATCAGGAAAATAGCTCAGGACATAGCCAAAGGGTATATTTGAACTACACTGAAAATTTAGATATTACACTGTGAAAAATAATGATTGGCATAAAAATCTGCCTGATAGTATAATTAATTGAATCTTGTTAAGTCATTCACATATTGATGGATCTACACAAATCCAGTATTATATCTCCTTGATTTATTTTTAATATTAGCATAAGCCTAGTTTCTTTTTTTAATAAATCTTTATTGTTCAGATTCTTACAGTTGTTCCTCCCCCCCCCATAGCTCCCCTCTACCCAGTTCCCACCCCACCCTCTGCCCTTACCCCACCTACTGTCCTCATCCATAGGTGTACGATTTTTGTCCAGTCTCTTCCCACACCCCCCACACCCCTTTTCCCCCTGAGAATTATCAGTCCACTCCCTTTCTATGCCCTGATTCTATTATATTCACTAGTTTACTCTGTTCATCAGATTTTTTATTCACTTGATTTTTAGATTCACTTGTTGATAGATATGTATTTGTTGTTCATAATTTTTATCTTTACCTTTTCCTTCTTCCTCTTCTTAAAGAATAGCCTAATTTCTTTTTAAAATACTATTAATTTTATATAAAACATATATTAATTCAATAAATATTTACCTACCTGATAAGGGACAGAAACTGTTCCTATATCAGAAACTATATAATAAAGGGGAAAAATAAACAAAAAGATATAATATATGGAAAGATATGATTTTTAAAAGATAAGGATATTGCCAAGAAACCAGAAATAACAATCAGAAAGGATATATGCACCCCTATGTTCATAGCAGCACAATTTACAATAGCTAAGATTTGGAAATAGCCTAAGTGCCCATCAGCAGATGAGTGGATTAAAAAACTGGTGGTACATCTACACAATGGAATACTACGCTGTGGTAAAAAAGAAGGAATTCTTACCATTTGCAACAGCATGGATGGAACTGGAGAGCATTATGCTAAGCGAAATAAGCCAGTTGGAGAAAGATAAATATCACATGATCTCACTCATATGTGGGATATAATGATCAACATAAACTAATGAACAAAAATAGATCCAGAAACAAATGGCAGGGGAGTTGGGAGGGTTGGATTAGAAAGCAACCAAAGAACTTGTATGCATGAATATTAGCATAACCAATTGACACAGACACTGGGGCAGTGGGGGCTTGCCTGGGGTGGGAAAAGGAGACATATATAAAACTTTATACAATAATAAAAAAATAAAAATAAATAAATGATAAGGAGATTGCAAGTATGGGGCTGTGGGGAGTTATTTTCAATATATTGGTAATAAAGTGTTTGTGAGGAAGTATTATTTGAGCAGAAACTTCAATAAATTGAATGGAAAAGTCATTTTAAAATTAAAAAGATAATTCCTTGCATAAAACATTGCAAGTGCAAGGGTCCTATGACAGAATTCAACATAGAAGAATTGCAAGAAGGTTATCAAGATAGTGGAATAAGATATAAGGTCAGGAAATTGACCTTAATAGTATATTAGGTCATGTAGGCACTGGTATGCTTTGATAGAGATTTTGGATTTTTTTTTTCTTTTCAAGAGTGATGGCAATCCACTGGGGAATTGATCAGGGGAATACTATGATCACATTCTCATTTTTAAAGTATATGGAAAGAGACTTGACTTGGGGGAGTCAGCATACAATACCATGTACAGATGATGTGTTATATAATTGTGCACCTGAAACCTGTATAATTTTGTTAACCAGTGTCACCCCAATAAGTTCAATTAAATATATATGTATATTTTTAAATGTGCACCATGGTGATAGAATTGGGAGTGGTAGTTCCCAGGATGTAAATGGTGAATCATTTAAATGGTTTAGCAGTACAGTCAAAGAAAATGTGATAGAACTGGAATTGATGAGATGAGGTAGGATTTGGTATGTAATTTGAAGGTAAAGGTGACTGGACTTGCTACTGGATGGGATGTTGGAAAATTCCTAAGTATTTGGTCTAAGCAAGAGAGTGAAGGATGGTGCTATTCCTTGAGACAGTATGGACTGGAGTGTGATTTTAGGAGTGAAAATAAAATGTTTTGTTTTAAATGTAATGTCTAAAATATCCATTAGATTCCAAGTGAAAATCATGTAAACATTTGTCTATAGCTTTCTAGAGCAGGGTTCTCAACCTGTGGGTCGCAACCCCTTTGGGGGTCGAACGACCCTTTCAAAGGGGTCGCCTAAGACCATCGGAAAACACATATATAATTACATATTGTTTTTGTGATTAATCGCTATGCTTTATTATGTTCAATTTGTAACAATGAAAATACATCCTGCATATCAGATATTTACATTATGATTCATAACAGTAGCAAAATTACAGTTATGAAATAGCAATGAAAATAATTTTATGGTTGGGGGGTCACCACAACATGAGGAACTGTATTAAAGGGTTGTGGCATTAGAAAGGTTGAGAACCACCGTTCTAGAGAGAGTGGAGCTTGAGTGTTATCAAAGTATACTGTGATGATATTCAAAGTCAAGGGACTTGAAATTAGTTGAAGTGGAAATGTGGACAGAGAACAGATGAAATCTAGAGACAAAGCCCAAAGGTACTCCAATGTTTAGAAGATAGGAAGATTCTACAAGATCATAAAGAGTAACTAGTCAAGTAGGAGAACAAACCATACGCAATGCTGCTGAAGCCAATACTAATATATGTGATCCCAAGATCATTGGTAACCTATGATCCTAGGGAACTTAACAATAAAAAAGATTTGATATTACTTATTGAACTAGAAGTCTAAAAAAGTTGTATTAAACAGAAGCATAATAGTATTTATATCACCTAACTAGTGAATAATTAAGTGTATATCTGGTTATAATAAGAGGATAATTAATTCTAGGGTTGAACAAAAAGATGGAAGGAATATCATTTAAACATATTATATTAAATGTTTATCATGCTTCTTTTTGACTGGGTCACACATAGTCTCATAAAAGAGAATTAAATATGAAGTAATGAACATAAGCAAAATACTGAGATCTTTGCTGATGTTATGTGCAAAGATTTCTCACTACTTAAGAATTAACTTGATATTGAATGTGTATGACCTCAGATTTCTCAATAAATACTTGCTGATGTTCTCTTATTCTCTTTGCTTCTTTCCACAGGTGGGGAGGTTCCATACACAACTCTGGCTACCCGAATGATGATGGGGGCTTGGTGGCTATTTGCTCTGATTGTCATCTCATCTTACACAGCAAACCTTGCTGCTTTCCTCACTATCACCCGCATTGAAAGCTCCATCCAGTAAGTAGACAAAGATTCCAGCAGCCATAAAGCATGATAAATGACAGGAGTGCCAAAGCATTTAATACATACATGGCTTCTGATAATGAATTTATGACTTCTTTTTGAGTAAAGGATTAATTTTGTGATATATAGATATCAGAGGATAGTCCTACTCCCAAAAATATAGAATTAGTAGAGGTTTTTTTACAAAATAAAATTACAGGAATAATTTGAACATTGCCACCCACATTTTCCTGAAAGGATAACAGATATTCAGAATTTTAAACTCCAAAATATATGACTATATCTGAGCAACACTGTAAAAATGAAGGAACAAGGAGTAATACTAATATATATATACTTGATATATATATATCAAGTTTAACACTATAAATCTTTGCCTTGAGTCTGTCTCATTATTCACAGTCTGAATAAATAGACAAACATTAGATGACTAATTGATAGATTGATGATAAGTAGAGAGAGAGATGGAGTAAGGGGGAGGAGGGAGGAAGAGAGAGAAACTATCCAGATATAAAACAACTTTCTATTTATTTCTTCATTGCATTATACCTAACTGAAGGCCTGGTGCACAAAATTCATGCACTCAGAGGGGGTCCCTCAGCCCGGCCTGTGCCCTTTCGCAGTCCTGAAGCCCTCGGGGATGTCTGACTGATAGCTTAGGCCTGCTCCCTGTGGGCCAGCTTAAGCCATCAGTCAGACATCCTTAGCACTGCTGTGGAGGCGGGAGAGGCTCCTGCCACTGCACTGCACTCTCCAGCGGTGAGCCTGGCTTCTGGCGGAGTGGTGCTGCCCCTGTGGGAGTACACTGACTACCAGGGGGCAGCTCCTATATTGAGCGTCTGCCCCCTGAGGGTCAGTGCACATCATAGCAACCGGTTGTTCTGCTATTAGGTCGATTTGCATATTAACCTTTTATTATATAGGATATGGCCATTAAAACTGCTCTTTTCCAAGCTATAATTGTGGTAAATTGTCATTAACTATGATGCACTCACTTAAATCCTAAAAGTTACCTAAGTCAATGTTCTATATATTATTTTAACAAAATTTTCCTGAAAATGTTTTATTCATTCAAAGACAAGGTAGTTTAACTTTTCCTAAGTTGAAGAGCATTCATTTCTCAACAAAACCAACAATTCAAAATTAGAATAATCAGATTGATCAAGGAATTCATGGGGATTTAAGTTATTTTTAAAATAAAACATATGAGTTCTTATCTTAAAAATATGTAAATGAAGTCTATTAGTCACAAACTATTATGTAATATAGACAATAATAAAAATAAAGTAGAGAATTATTGATCTCTAAAGAACTAAGAAAGGTATTTTAATTGCTTGTGGTATATAAAATTAAATCCCAAAGTCAACTAATAATGACAATAGACAGTAAATTTTTTCATACATTTACAAAAATGGTATTTCCAACTTCTCTCATAAATTCATGCTCCTCAAGTTGTTTTCACATTATATCTTTGATGCAAAATCTCATACTCTAAATGTATTATCCTTATGGCCAGCTCTATAGGTGACATCTATGTACACAAAAGCCTCAATGACCATTAACGGGGAGTAACTGGAAAGATTGTCACTGTGATGCACACTGAGCAGGCGGGCGAGCGGTGAGGGGCAGGCAGGCGGGCAGGCGAGCGGTGAGGGGCGAGCAGGCAGGCAGGGGAGCAGTGAGGGGCGAACAGGCGGGCAGGCGAGCAGTTAGGGGTGAGCAGGCAGGCAGGCGAGCAGTTAGGGGTGAGCAGGCGGGCAGGCGAGCAGTGAGGGGTGAACAGGCGGGCAGGCGAGCAGTTAGGGGTGAGCAGGCAGGCAGGCGAGCAGTTCGGGGTGAGCAGGCAGGCAGGCAAGCAGTTAGGGGTGAGCAGGCAGGCAGGCAAGTGAGCAGCTAGGGGCAAGTGGTCCCAGATTGCGAGAGGGATGTCCGACTGCCAGAGGTCCGACTGCAGGGACCGGGCCTAAACTGGCAGTCAGACATCCCCCGAGGAGTCCTGGATTGTGAGAGGGTGCAGGCCAGGCTGAGGGACACCCCCACCCCATGCACGAATTTCATGCACCAAGCCTCTAGTAAGTTAGAGAACTGATGATCCCATCAAAATCATATTTTTTAAATATGTGTGTGTGTATGTGTGTGTATGTATACACAAACTGGTGATCCCATCAGAATCATATTTTTTAAATATATATATTTTAGAAGCCCATTGCACAAAGATTTGCGCAATAGGACTTCCTTCCCCTGGCTGCCAGAAGCGGTTTTCCTCTGGCACCCGGGACCCAGGCCTTTGGTCCTGCCGCAACGGAGAAGCCAAGCCTCTTCAGTCTTCAGTCTTCAGTCTTCAGTCTTCAGTCTTCACTCGGGCCGGAGCCTTCAGTCTTTGCTCCAAGCCTGTGTATGCAAATTAACCACCATCTTTGTTGGGTTAATTTGCATACTCATATGATTGGCTGGTGGGTGTAGTGGAGTGACACCAATTTGCATGTTTCTCTTTTATTAGTGTAGACATATGTAAATTTTTATTTCAGAGAGAAAGGGAGAGGGACAGAGAGATAGAAACATCAGTGATGAGAAAGAATCATTGATTGGTTACCTTCTGCATGCCCCACATTAGAGATTGAGCCCGCAACCTAGGCATGTGCCCTGACTGGGAATCAAACCATGATCCTCCTGTTCATAGGTCAATGCTCAACCACTGAGCCATGCCAACCAGGCCAGAATCATATTTTAAACAATAATGAAATGTATTATAACCACCCAGCCAAGAAATCAATGATATTAGTAAAATTATGAAAATAATAATTGCTATTTATTTAACATTCCCAAGATGCCAGGCTGTGCTAAATGTTTAACATGCATTGGCTCATTTAATATTTACAACCATCTTCTGAACTACATGCTGTTAATAACCTATTTTACAACTGAAGTTGAAAAGATAAGTAACTTGAACTAAATGAGGCAGCTAATAAATTATTAATTAAAGATCAAACCTAAAACCTTTCTGATTCTAAAGCTTATGTTTTAAATGTACCACACCAGTTCCCATCCCACACCTTAGCAGCGGTTCTCAACCTGTGGGTCGCGACCCCTTTGGCAGTTGAACAATTCTTTCACAGGGGTCGCCTAAGGCCATACTGCATATCAGATATTTACATTACGATTCATAACAGTAGCAACATTACAGTTATGAAGTAGCAACGAAAATAATTTTATGGTTGGGTCACAACATGAGGAACTGTATTTAAAGGGCCAGAAGGTTGAGAACCATTGCATAGGATGGGCCAGTTGTTTTTAAAGAATATCATTAAGGGTGTGCCATAGACATATTTATTGCTAAGTATAGGGATATAAATGATTGCATTCTTAAATCCACAATTGGTCTGAGGAAATAGAGTACTGAAAGTTAGGAGATTTTTGTGTTGGGCCAATTTTATGGGCATACACCCCAACATGAGCAGATTATATTTATAATTGATATCTGCCTTTCAAGGTAAGATTGCTTGGTAGATCCAATAATAGAAATCACACTAAGAATAGTAATTTTAAAACTTTAAATAGAGTATTTCATCTCACCAATATATTGCATATCAATTATGTTTAGTTTGTCATATTTTGAGTGTACTTAAAACTAAAAACCTATAGCTCAGATCTTATTTTGAAGCACTTTTAAATAAGTGAAGAAAATTTTAAATAAAGTAATTGATTTTATACAGTAAATGACAATAATAATAAACAAAAGTTATAGTTAAGATTCACTGGTAATTTACCATGAATTTATTAAGCATATACTTTTCCCATTTATTCCTTAAAATAACTAATAATACAGATACTATTTTTATTGCAAAAGAAACAAACATCAGAAGTTAAATGCTCAAGATCATATCGTCAGTAGTGTCAGAGGTGGAAATCTAACCCATATCAATTCAATACTAATCCATAGCCATATCTACTGAACTTTTTCCTTATCTAGTTGTTCTGACAATGTGTTTGCTTGAGTCACTGCTTCACTGAGGTTGTAAACCTCATGGTGCATGCACGTATATGTACTAGTTAGTCATTACTAACTTTGCCAGCGTTAGTTTGTATTTAGACTTTCATGCAATCGCAGTGGGAGCAAAAGCCTCTATCAGATTTTTGCACCCAAGTGGGTTTTTCTAAAAATAAACCTAATGGGGAAAAATCGTAATTTCACATGATGTTTTCCTCAAGTGTAGTTTCATAGTTTAAGATAACTGATTATTCATTTTTTAAAAACATTTCTTTCTAATGCTACTCACATTATTAAAAGTCAACAGTGGGTATGGTAAATCTTTCCTTCCTTCTAATCTTATCACTAGACTAATTTTAAAAGGGGGAAATCAAAGCCAAATAAGTTAAAGAAGATTCTCTTCCCCAACTTGAAGGCATCTTCTAATTTCATGCCTCAGCTGTTTTGGTAAACATAATTGCTTTCAATGTTTCTTGGAAACATTCAAAGTTCCATCTGCATCTAATGTTGAATTTTCTTGGAAAATTGTTAAGTGTGATTTTTCTTAGAAAAGACAAAAACTTTTTTTATGATACCATTCAATGTCATGCTTCCTAATCATTTATAGTCATAAGATTTGCCCTTCACTAAATGAAGCAATACTTGCCAGTGTACCTTTTTCCAGCCCAATTTTGCTCTGCAATTAGCACACATACACAAACTACATTTTCATCCCCCAAATTCAAAGTCATTTTTCCAGACTAGAAGAGATAGAGGTGATCACAGAGATGTGAGTGAGTGGAGGAGGAAAGCAGCTACTTTTGAACAGTTGGTTGACAGAAAGCCATAGATTGCTGGGAGCAATTCAATTTATTTATTCTTGGGAAGCTTAATACATTTTATAAAATGTACCCCTTTTGCAAAATTAGATCTTTATTGGCATCTACCCTTCTGGTTGACATTTGTCATTAATAGAAGTTTTGAAGGTGTATTTTCCCTGAAAAAGAGAACTCAAGTTTAATTTCATATCCCTTCAATGATAGGGGCAGCTCAACATAACTATGACAGATTGTGACCGTTGGGGATGGGTAGTATTGGGTGCCCAGTTCAGTTTCAAAGGGAAAGTATGCAATTTCTACAAGACTCTAATGACACAAGCTTTTTCATTGTCATTGAACAGTAAGAATGTATAGCAAAATTGTTTTCAAATACCTAGAAAATGGAATGCACTTTTTTTCTGTTGGTAACCAGGTTAAAGGCTGCAGTGGTGAAATGGAGCATGTGAAGCTTTGAAGGAATTTGCAGATTAAACACTGGGGAATAACATCAACAGCAGCTCCATTAGTTTTTGTTGTGATGCAATTTTCAAAAACCATATAAAAGTGAAAATCGCTACAGGGGAAATTATAGTTATAGTCATTAATAATTTTAGTCAGATTAGTCTTTGGTGGTAAAACTTGAAGTCTTTCATTTCCTAAGGCTATGAGTGAGCTTGAGTCTGTTCCAAGGGATCTGAACATCCCACCATACTTTTAAATTTAATGCTGTTTTTGTCCATAATGGTTGAGGTTGGAGTAAACAAAATATTGAGTTGATGCAGTCACTAAATCAAACTAATTTGAGATACATTTCTTTCCAAGCATATGGAAAAAAGAGCTTCATAAATATTCTATCTACTGGAGGAGATGAGTTTTTTTTCCTAGTGTATCAATAGAAAGAGTGGTTGCAACTGGCAGGTGCTCTGTAATGAAAGGATTTCTACCTTTTCTTTGCCCTCAAGGAACTGTGTAACTATTGTTAGCAAATCAGTATCCAAAGAGATCATTACAATCATGCTTTCGGAAATGGATAAATTCCTAGCTAAAAAAACTCCTAAATAAATATATTATCTTCATACATTTAGTTTAATTATATATCTATATAAAATGTAAACACTGTACTAAGCATTTAGTCTATAAAGCTATTTAAGTAGCATCCTTGAATCACAATCTATTTGTAGAGAGAGCAATGTAGAATTCAATGACACAAGGACTTTGATAAACTTATTTATAAAATGCTGTGGGAACACAAGGGAAGGATCCATTTCACTCTGTACATGGGAGAGGAGAGGGAGGAGGAAGGAAAGAAACTGTCAGGCATCACAGAGCTTCTCTGAGGTACCACCTGAGAGCTTGATGTTAAAGGATGAATTTCATCAGACTGAAGGGGATGGCTTACTGGTGGTCATTTGCAAAAGCAACAGAGATATGAAACTCTTAGGATGGTGTCTAGCAAAGGGTAAATGATCAAAATATGCTAGTTTTCTTCCCGGATGGGGATGAGCCATGTGAGAATGGTGGGAAGTGAAATAGAAAAAGAGGGTGGGACCACATCCTGAAGGGCATGATAAGGCTTGTTAAGGAATTTGGAATTCTTGGAGGTAACAGGGAGTGACATCATTTCAGAAAGACAGCTTTACCTGTGGGAATAGGTGTAGGCGTGTAAGGAAACTCATTAGAAATGTCTAATGCACATATATTCATGGCATTTAACTAGTATGTCTCTACTTCATATAACTCTGACCGACATATCTTCTTGTTTCAAAGGCTACTTAATTAGAAAATTCCTAAGTATTAAAGGTAATTTATAATAAATTTGGCTTGAGAAACATTTTTTCACTAGGCTAACATTTACATTTCTAGTGAATGCAAGAATATAGCCTCAGATTATTTTTTATTTTAAAAAGATATATAAAGAGAATATGGCTTTCTACCTCTTTGTTAAACAGGTAAGGAAGAAGAGAATTACTATGTGAGTAGATTCTAGAAATCACTTGGTTAGGCAACTTTTCAGATACAATTTTGTAGAAAAGCTGCATCTCAAGGTCTGTTATTCACAGACTCCATTCTGCCTGCTAATTACTTTTAGCCTTGAGCCATCAAAAAAACAAGTTAGGCTTATTTTTATTCTCTTGTCATACATTTTCTTTTTATTATACAAGTAATACAAGGCTATTTTGAGATAATAGGAAAGTACAGTAAAATTCTGAAGGACAAAACATTAATAATCCATAATCTGTCATGTAGCAATAAACTCTATAAATATTTAAGCAAACTTTCTTCTAACTGTTTATTTTGAAGTAATTATATATACACAGGAAATTGCAAAGATATAAGTACAATGATGTGTCATGTACCTTTCTCCTAGGTTTCCCCAATGGCTACATCTTAAATAATTGTAGTACAAGAACAAAATTAGGAAATTAACATGAGTATAGTACATTCATATAGTTCTATGCCACTTTTATCACAAGTGTAGAATGTATAACCATCACTGCAATACAGATATAGAACTACACCCTCGCTACAAAATTCTCATTCTACCCCTTTATAGTCACACTAACTCCTCCTTCCCCGCCATCACCCCCAGTGCTTGGCAACCACTAATATGTTCTCCATTCTTATCATTTTTGTCATTTCTAGAGTATCATTTAAGTTGAATCACAAAGTATGTGGCCTTTTGAAATTGACATTTTTTGTTTTTAATTCAGCATAATGCCCTTGAGATCCATCCAAGTTGTTGCACGTATCAATAGTTTGATTTTTATTGCTGAGTTGTAATCCGTGGTGTGGATGTACAAGTTTATTTATCAATTTACCTATTAAGTGTCATTTTTATTGTTTCCAGTTTTAGCTATTGCATATAAATCTGATAAGAACATTTATGTGTAGGTTTTTGTGTGCACATGTTTTTGTTTTTCTGGCAGAAGTACCCAGGAGTGCAGTTGTTAGATAGTGTGGTAAGTGAATGATTAGTTTTTAAGAAAGTGACAAAATATCTTCCAGTGTGGCGATACTATATTACGTATTCACCAGCATTGTAGGGGATCCAGTGTCTCTGCATCCTTCCCAGCATTTAGTGTTGTCACTAGTTTTTTTGTTTATGTTTTTTTTTTTTTTTTTTTTTTTTTTTTTTTTTTTTACTTTAGCCATTCCTATAGGCATGAAGTGGCATCTTATTGTGGTCTTAATTTGCATTTCCCTAGTGCTAGTGATGCTGGACATCTTTTCATCCTTATATCTTCTTACACAAAATATCTCTTCATGTCTTGTGTCCATTTTCTAGTTGAATTATTTGGGGTTTTTTAATGTTTAGGGTTCTTTACATGATTCTAGATACAAGTCCTTTAGACCGATATGTTTTTTGCAAATATTTCCTCCTGATTTGTTGCTTTTCTTTCCATTTTCTTTACAGGTCACACAGATCAAAAGGTTTTTTGTTAATGAAGCCCAAGCCTAATTTATTTTATTTATTTTTATGGATTATGCCTTTGATGTCATGACTAAGTCCTAGATCCCCCAAAATTCAACTGTTTTCTTCTAAAAATTTTCTAGTTTTACATTTCACATTTAAATCTATAATCCATTTTGAGTTAAGTTTTGTATTACATGTAAAGTTTAGGTTGAGGTTCATTTTTTGCCTATGGATATTTTCGGCAGCATTTGCTAAAGACAGCCACATTTCTTTCATTGAATCGCTTATGTACCTTTGTATTGAAAACCTCAGATGGCCATACTATGTGAGTCTATGTCTGGGTACCCTTCCTGTTCCATTGATCTATGTAGCTATCCCTTTGCCAATAATACAAAGTTTTGATTATTGTAGCTTGAAATCAAGTAGAAGGATTTCTACCACTTTTTTCCCCCTAGAATTATTTTAGTTATTCTATTTCCTTTGCCTTTCTATATAAATTTCAGAATAATCTTGTCTACACTTACAAAAAATATTGCTAGTATATATAGGAACTGCTTAAATCTGTATATCATTTGGGGGAGAATTCACATCTTTACTGAGTCTTCCAGTTTATAAACATAGTATATCTTTCTATTTATATATATCTTTAATTTTTTCATCAGCATTTTGTAATTTATAGCATGTAAACCTTGCACATCTTAGATTTGTGCCTAAATATTTCTTTTTTCCCATTGATTTTAAATGACATTGGATTTTTAATTTCTGTTTCCATGTATTCATTGCTAATATAAAAATATAATTGATTTTATATTCTGACTTTATGTGACCTTGCTGTGAACTCTAAGAGATTGGGGTATATTATCTGGGGTTTTCTATGTAAACCTTCATGCTATTTACAAAACTGAGCAGTTGTGTTTCTTTCTTTCTCATCTACATGCCTTTTATTTCCTTTTGACTTTTCTGTGCTGGCTAGAACTTCTCTAGTCCTGTCTCAATTAAGAGTGGTGATGTGAACATTGCTATCTTGTTCCCCATCTTGGGGAAAGCATTCAGTCTTTCAGTATTAGGAGCGATGGTAGCTGCAGGTCTAGTAGATATTTTCTATCAAGTTGAGGAAATTCTTTTCTATTCTTAGTTATCTACTAGTGGCCCGGTGCATGGATTCGTGCACCCATGGCCAAAGGTAGAATTTCATGGCCCCACAAGGAATCAGGCTCCCTCCTCTCTGGTTCCAGGGAGTGTCACCCAAGAACCACTGCTGCCAAGTCACTGCAGCTCGGCAATAAATTTGGGGCCGACAGTGCCCCAGTAACAACATAACCCACGGCCAAAGGTGGAATCATGCAGCCCCGCGAGGAATTGGGCTTCCTCCTCTCTGGTTTCAGGGTGTATCACCTGAGAACCATTGCTGCCAAGTCACCGCAGCTCAGCAGTTCCTGCGTTGAGTGTCCACCCCTTGGTGGTCAGTATGTGTCATATGTACTGGCCGGTCAGATGGTCAGATGGTTGGATGGTCACTAAGCCTTTTATATATATAGATGTGTGTTTGTTTTTAAATCAAGAATGGGTGTTGAATTTTGTCAAATACTTCCCCCCTCCCCAAATTAACTGATATTCTCATATTATTTTTCTTCTTTAGCATGTTTGGTGGGTTACATTGTTTGATTAACAAGCTATTTTCAAAATGAGGTAGAGGCTAACTATATTCCCCTCTCCTATTTCTTTTCTACCTTTTTTGTTTCTAAGTCGTGTGTGTGTGTGTGTGTGTGTGTGTGTGTTTCTTTCTTCTCTTGACATGAGGCAATAAAAGATCCTGGCTTTCCCTGTCTGCTACTTCACTTCTTATTCTCTTTTTCCAACTATTGCTTCCTTCTCTCCATTCTCTTCTCATTCAAGTTTATATTATTTAAGTGTGGAATCCGCCCCACCGGCTTATCTCAGGGGTTGATCGTTGACCTATGAACCAGGAGGTCATGGTTTGATTCCAGTCAGGGCACATCCCCGGGTTGTAAACTCAATCCCCAGTGGGGCATGCAGGTGGCAGCCAATCAATGATTCTCTCTCATCAGTGATGTTTCTATCTCTCTCTCCCTCTTCCTTCGTCTCTGAAATTCATAAAAACATTTTTTTTAAAAGAGTGTGGAATCCATTCAGTTACTTTCTTCCATCCTTAAAAATGGCTTGAAAATTTCCATCATTACCTTCTCCCATCAAAATAAAGTCCAACTCCATCAGCAGAGAATACTGAACCCTTCAAAAGCTGATCAGCCTCCTTTTTGTCTACTAGCACCAATTAACCCATTTCATACTTGTTTATGCTCCAGTCAAGCCAAACTCATAGGATATTTCATGCTTCTGTGGGGTTTCCATGCTTTCCCCTTTCCCTGAAATGATCCAGAGCTCCCATCTTCTCTTCTGGCACCTTCCATTTTCCCAGGCACAGTTAGTTATTACGTATATGTCTTCTCTTTGAGAGTGTTCATTCTTCAAAGGCAAGGACTATGTCACATTTATATTTGTGCCCCTAATGACTCTCCAACTACCTGGCACAGAGCATTAATAATAAGAGCAGCTAACAGTTCCCCAGTGCTTGCTACATGACAGACACTTTCCTAATGCTTTGTATAGGTGTTCTCATTTAATTCTTATAATAGCCCATTAGGGATAAGTTATTTTCATCTCCAATTGCAAATGATGAAACTAAAAGCTAGTATTATAAATCAGGCAGTCTGGACTGGAGCCTTTCTCTTCACCAATGGATCAAATCACCTATAATTATTAACAAATAGACTAAACCTTTACTGATTGAGATAAACAAATGAATGAATGAAAAACATCAGGGTCTTTGTGTTTTGTGAAACATAGAGAATTTTGCATAAAATAATTAATGGCTAAATAATATTTAGCTAAGTTACTGCCAGATAATTCTAATTTACATGGTATCCTAGAAACAGATTATTCGCCCAATGATGTTGTCATTTTCCATAATCATGTAACCCTTATTTTCCCTGAGGTTAAAAAGAGAATGGGTTCAACTTCAAACGTTTATTACGTAAAAAAAGAAAAAAGAAGTAGAGGACATCACATAATTCTGGATACAACCCATCTAACATTTGCTTTCATTACTCTGCTTGCTCTCCAGGCACTCATGTGGATTCTTTGGACTGTTCTTCTCTCCACCCCCATTTTTGGTGGTGCTAATAACTTTTTTTTACCATTTTGCCTACAATTTCATACACTAAATGTATGCTTTCCCCTGGTTCATCTAGACCTCAAAGTTGCTGCTGCTACTATTGCTTCTGACACAGCAGCCACTGCCCTAACCCCATGTTCTCCCTCGCTGGTGTTGTCTGCTTGCCCTGACCCTTAATCCTTCAGGCTTCCAAAGCTGAAAATCTGGCTGTCAGTAAGCCTAATCTGCAATTAGACATCAATAAGGACTTAGAAAAGTGATTCACTCTGTTGTCTCACCTTAGCTTGATTAACTGTCACTAAAACCCAGCTGCTACGAATAGTGACTAGCACTACACCTGGGTAAGCGTGTCTTTGTTAGGCAAGTTTTCTCTTTTAACTCATCCTGAATTACCCTCTCACAGCACACAGCTCATATACCACTTTCTGTATGTAGCTTTCTTCATAACATCCATTACTATATTTAATATCTCCCTTTTTTGAACCGCTTCGCATCTGCCTTGCTTACACTCTGAATACATCTAGCTTTGTATTGGAGTATCATCCTATTTGTTTTACCTTCCTAATTAAAATGTGTGTTTTATCACCTTCGTATCAACACAGTTTCTTATGTAGTGCCTAATTGAGTGCATAGTCGTTTACAAGTAAATATTCATTAAATGGATGAGCCAGAAAGGGATTTCTTCAAATGTGTCCTGAGACTTTGTAAGTCTATGACTTGTTTATTATACCTCATAAAAAAGCAGAACGGTTTGGAGCATCATCTGGTACACCAAAAAAAAAAAAAATAGGTTGTGAGTTCAATTCCCAGTCAGTTCCTAGGTTGTGAGTTCAATTCCTAGTCAATTCCTAGGTTGGGAGAATTCAGTTAGGGTGCATATGGGAGGCAATCTCTCTCTCTCTCTCTCTCTCTCTCTCTCTCTCTCTCTCTCTTCTCTCTTCTCTCTTCTCTTCTCTCTCTCTTTCTTTCTCTCTCAAAAATAAATAAGCATATCATCCAGTGAGGATAAAAAATCAGAAAAGTATATGAAAGCCATTTCTTTGTCCTGTTGTTCCAGGACATGAGAGGGAGACTAAAATGGTATGCTCTCTGGGTTCCTTTAGTCAGCCTTCTAGCAGGAAGCTGTTTTATAACTCTCAGCAGGGAATTGTATACTTTGTTAGGAGCAGCCAGAATCCAGGTGACTGCAGTAAGCGGAGCCTGATTCATCTGCTTTTTAGTACAGAGTAGAATAGCCTCAGCTCCAGAGTGAGCAGGCACTGCAGACAGAGAAGCCATCCATCTGCTTACTCTGTATTATTCAGTGTAGAAACGACTTACTTGTCAAAACCCTTAAGTGATACAGTGATGGATATTTTATAAACATATAGCCATCTAGATGTTACAGACAAGATATTGTCTTTCTGTTTGGAAGCAACAACAACAACAAAAACACCCTCAGAAGTATGTTGGTCTTTCAAATCTACCTGTCAGTGAGCATTTAATAAAAAGTTGGCGGGGAGAGAAAATGGCGGAGGTTTAGACAGACGTGTCGGTGCCTTGTCCCGGAGCAGATAAGGGCGGGCAGCTGAAACGGGTAGCATACAGCCCGAATAAGCAGAGGAGATTCAGCTGAGACAGTCTGCAGCCAGGAAAGACAGAGAAATCCTAGATAAAGGGAACGGTTAGAGGCTGAGGCTGAAACCTCTCCAGGTGCGCCGGCACAGCCGCGGAGACCGTGCCATCTTGGGTGACTGTCGCCGGCATCCAGAGACCAGCTACTAACCCGGCAACAACGGCTCTCAAGCAGCGCGACTACGTGAACTCAGAGGAACTCGGCTTCTCCCCACAGAAAGCAGATCCAAGCAACAGCGGCCTCCTGCTCTCCACACGCTCTATCTGAGGAACAGCTGCTGTGGGTGAAGCCTCCCTCCACCAGCCAGAAGAGCCACAACAGCTGTGAACAGCACCCATCAGAAGACCCGCTAACAACAGAGGAGCAGCTGCTACCACAACCGCCCAAGGAGCAACCACAGCCCGAGGAGCCACTGCCACCTAGGGAGCAGCCACTGAACGACTCAATATCTATATACGTCAGTGAGATCAAACATGGGTAGACAAAGAAATCCCCAAAGGAAAGAAAAGGAGGACTCACCAGAAAAGCAGCTAAGTGATACAGAGGCATACAACATGACAGAAAAAGAATTCAGAATAAGGGTCCTAGAGTGCATACACCGGATGGAGGAAAAAATCGACAACTTATCCAAGAAGCAAGAAGAAACAGATGAAAAAATCGACAACTTAACTAAGACCCAAGAAGAAATGAAGTGCGATATAGCTGCAATAAAGAACACCATTGAAAGTATCAACAGTAGACTAGGAGAAGCGGAAGACCGAATTAGTGAATTAGAAGACAGGGAAGCAAAACACACCCAAACTGTACTTCAGTTGGAGAAAAAAATTAAAAGACAGGAGGAGAGCCTAAGGGAGCTTTGGGACAACATGAAACGAAACAACATACGAATAATAGGGGTGCCAGAACAACAGAAAGAGGAACAAGGATTAGAAAACCTATTGGAAGAAATAATATCAGAAAACTTCCCTGAGGTGGGGAAGAAAAAAGTCACACAAGCCCAGAGAGTCCCAAGCAAGGTGAACCCGAAAAGACCCACACCAAGACACATCATAATTACCATGGCAAATGTTCAGGACAAAGAGAGAATCTTACAGGCTGCAAGAGAGAGACGGAAAGTTACATACAAGGGATCTCCCATTAGATTATCAAATGATTTCTCAACAGAAACACATCAGGCCAGAAAAGAATGGACGGAAATTTACAAAGTGATGCAAAGCAAAGGACTGAATCCAAGAATACTCTATCCAGCAAGGCTATCATTCAAAATTGAAGGGGAAATAAGAAGCTTCACAGACAAAAAAAGGCTAAGGGAGTTTATCACCACCAAGCCAGCAATGCAAGAAATGCTAAAGGGACTGGTGTAAAAAGAAGAAATAAAAATCCCAGAAAGAAAACAGCCACACACACAAAAAAAAGAAATGGCTACAAACAAGTACCTTTCAATAATAACTTTAAATGTAAACGGGCTAAATGCTCCAACCAAAAGATATCGAGTGGCTGAATGGATAAAAAATCATGACCCATACATTTGCTGTCTACAAGAGACCCACCTCATTAGAAAGGACTCACACAGACTGAAAGTGAAGGGATGGAAAACTATCTTTCAGGCTAATGGAAAAGAAAAGAAAGCTGGGGTAGCAATACTTATATCGGACAAAATAGACCTCAAAGTGAAGGCCATAACAAGAGATACGGAAGGCCACTTCATAATACTAAAAGGATCAATACAACAAGAAGATATAACCCTGATAAACATATATGCACCCAATGCAGGAGCACCCAAATACATAAAAAATCTTCTGGAAGATATCAAAGGAGAGATCGACAACAATACAATCATAGTAGGGGACTTTAATACACCACTGTCATCACTGGATAAGTCCTCTAGACAAACAATCAGCAAAGATACAGCAATACTAAATGACTCACTAGATCAGATGGACTTAATAGACATCTTCAGAACACTTCACCCCAGTGCCACGGAATATACATTCTACTCAAGTGCTCATGACACATATTCAAAAATAGACCATATATTGGGTCACAAGCAAAGTATCCCCAAATTCAAGAAGATTGAAATCATAAAAAGCGTCTTCGCAGACCACGATGGCATAATATTAGAAATAAACTGCAATAAAAACAACCCAAAATACTCAAACACCTGGAAGCTGAATAGCATGCTATTAAATATTGATTGGGTTACCAATGAAATCAAAGAAGAAATTCAAAACATCCTGGAAACTAATGACAATGAAAACACAACAATCCAAAACCTATGGGACACAATGAAAGCAGTCCTGAGAGGGAAGTTTATAGCTCTACAGGCCTATCTCAAAAAACAAGAAAAAATGGTAGTAAATAAGCTAACTCTACAACTCAAAGAATTAGAAAGAGAGCAACAAGAAAAGCCCAGAGTGAGCAGAAGGAAGGAGATAATAAAGATTAGAGCAGAAATAAATGACATAGAGACCAAAAAAACAATACAGAAAATCAATGAAACCAAGAGCTGGTTCTTCGAAAGGATAAACAAGATTGACAAACCTCTAGCCAGACTCACCAAGAAGCAAAGAGAGAGGACCCAAATAAACAAAATCAGAAATGAAAGAGGTGAAATAACAACAGACCCCACAGAAATACAAATGATTGTTAAAAAATACTATGGACAGCTCTACTCCAACAAACTAGACAACCTGGAGGAAATGGACAAATTCCTAGAAAAATACAACATTCCAAAACTCAATCAGGAAGAATCTAAAAATCTCAACAGGCCAATAACTATGGAAGAAATTGAAGCAGTCATCAAAAAGCTTCCAGCAAACAAAAGCCCAGGACCAGACGGCTTCACAGGGGAGTTTTACCAAACATTCAAGGAAGAACTAAAACCTATCCTCCTCAGACTACTACAAAAAATCCAAGAGGAAGGAACACTTCCAAGCTCATTCTATGAAGCCAGCATCACCCTAATACCAAAACCAGGTAAAGACAACACAATGAAAGAGAATTACAGGCCAATATCCCTCATGAACATAGATGCCAAAATCCTCAACAAAATCTTAGCAAATCGGATCCAGCAGTACATCAGAAAGATCATATACCATGACCAAGTAGGATTTATCCCAGGGATGCAAGGATGGTACAATATCCGCAAATCAATAAACGTGATACATCACATAAACAAATTGAAAGAAAAAAACCACATGGTCATATCAATTGATGCAGAAAAAGCATTTGACAAAATTCAACACCCATTTTTGATAAAAACTCTCAGCAAGGTGGGAGTAGGAGGATCATACCTCAACATAATAAAAGCCATATATGACAGGCCCACAGCCAACATCATTCTCAATGGACAAAAACTTACACCATTTCCCCTAAGAACAGGAACAAGACAGGGATGCCCCCTCTCACCACTCCTGTTCAACATAGTACTGGAAGTGTTAGCCATTGCAATTCGGCAAGAAGAAGAAATAAAAGGCATCCAAATTGGAAAAGAGGAAGTAAAACTGTCCTTATTTGCAGACGACATGATATTATACATACAAAACCCTAGAGACTCCATCAAAAAGCTACTAGACTTAATACATGAATTTGGCAATGTAGCAGGATACAAAATTAACCCCAAGAAATCTGAGGCATTTCTATACACCAATAGTGAACTTTCAGAAAGAGAGATTATAAAAACAATCCCGTTTACCATCGCACCAAAAAAACTAAGCTACCTAGGAATAATCTTAACTAAAGAGGTAAAAGACCTCTACTCAGAAAACTACAGGACGTTGAAAAAAGATATAGAGGAAGACATAAACAGATGGAAGAACATACCGTGTTCATGGATTGGTAGAATCAACATCATTAAAATGTCCATACTACCCAAAGCAATCTATAAATTCAATGCACTTCCCATTAAAATACCAACGGCATACTTCAGAGATCTAGAACGAACTCTCCAAAAATTCATCTGGAATAAAAAAAGACCCCGAATAGCTACAGCAATCCTGAAAAAGAACAAAGTAGGTGGGATCTCAATACCAGATATCAAGTTGTATTACAAAGCCACTGTTCTCAAAACTGCCTGGTACTGGCACAAGAATAGGCATATAGATCAATGGAATAGAATAGAGGGACCAGAAATTGGCCCAAACCAATATGCTCAATTAATATTTGACAAAAAAGGCAAGAACATACAATGGAGCCAAGATAGTCTCTTCAATAAATGGTGTTGGGAAAATTGGACAGATATATGCAAGAATATGAAACTAGACCACCAACTTACACCATACACAAAAATAAACTCAAAATGGATAAAGGACTTAAATGTACGACAGGAAACCATAAAAAATCTAGAAGAATCCAAAGGCAACAAAATCTCAGACATATGCCGAAGCAATTTGTTCACTGATACAGCTCCTAGGGCACTTGAAACTAAAGAGAAAATGAACAAATGGGACTACATCAAAATAAAAAGCTTCTGCACAGCAAAAGAAACCATCAACAAAACAACGAGAAAACCCACTGTGTGGGAAAACATATTTGCCAATGTCATATCTGATAAGGGCCTAATCTCCAAAATCTATAGGGAACTCATACAACTTAACAAAAGGAAGATAAACAATCCAATCAAAAAATGGGCAAAGGACCTAAATAGACACCTTTCAAAAGAGGACATTCAGAAAGCCAAGAGACATATGAAAACATGCTCAAAGTCACTAATCATCCGAGAGATGCAAATCAAAACAACAATGAGGTACCATCTCACACCTGTCAGACTGGCTATCATCAACAAATCAGCAAACGACAAGTGCTGGAGAGGATGTGGAGAAAAAGGAACACTTGTGCACTGCTGGTGGGAATGCAGACTGGTGCAGCCACTATGGAAGACAGTATGGAGTTTCCTTAAAAAACTGAAAATGGAACTCCCATTTGACCCTGTGATCCCACTTCTAGGAATATATCCCAAGAAACCAGAAACACCAATCAGAAAAGATATATGCACCCCTATGTTCATAGCAGCACAATTCACCATAGCTAAGATTTGGAAACAGCCTAAGTGCCCATCAGTAGATGAATGGATTAGAAAACTGTGGTACATCTACACGATGGAATACTATGCTGCTCTAAAAAGGAAGGAACTCTTACCATTTGCAACGTCATGGATGGAACTGGAGAGCATTATGCTAAGTGAAATAAGCCAGTCAATGAAGGAAAAATACCACATGATCTCACTCATTCATGGATAATAGAGACCATTATAAACTTTTGAACAATAATAGATTCAGAGGCAGAGCTGCCTCAAACAGATTGTCAAACTGCAGTGGGAAGGCCGGGGAGGGTTGGGGGGCAGGAGGTAGGGGGGTAAGAGATCAACTAAAGGACTTGTATGCATGCGTATAAGCATAACCAATGGACATAAGACACTGGGGGATAGGGGAGGCTGGGGGACTGTCTAGGGCGGGGGGATAAAATGGACACATATGTAATACCCTTTGTAATACTTTAAGCAATAAAAAAATTAAAAAAAAAAAAAAAGTTGGCATATAAGCCTAACCAATGGACACAGACAACAGGGGGGTGAGGGCATGAGTTGGGGGGGTGGGTAATGGGGGTATATGAACACATATATAATACTTTAACCAATAAAGAAAAAAAAAATTTAAATTTAAAAAAGAACTGATGTAAAAATATAAAATATAAAAAGTTGCTACACACTTTATTTGTGACTCCCAAGAATTTACATTAGCATTGTTATCGACTCTGTTTATACTGGGCTCAATGAAATGAAAAGTTTGCAATCTAATAAGCTCCCACAACCCCTAAGATGATCTCCTTCTGATGGATAAGCTGAATCATTCTCAACAAGTCAAATCCTCTTTTCTCTCTCCCCAGCCTTAGTCATCTAAGCCTAGACACGTATTAAAGTCTCAAGAATATAAATTTCTGTCTCTTCTCTATTGCTTGTCATTTTCCATTTTTATCTGAAGTCACATGAATAAGTAAGTCCTCCCTACCACTATCCTGCTCTTGGGAGTAACTGTGCAGTCCTTCTGGGGGAGCTGGTCTGGGTGGGGGCATGCTTTAGGGAGGTTCCCGTAGGCAGAGTAAGGGATGGAAATCAGTGACAGTGGGATCGGCAGTTGGGGCTGTTAGGCGGAAAAACACTGCTGAGGAGACTAGAGACCTTGGAACAAATGCTCAAGTTCTTTCCTGCTACTAAATTAGCCAAGTTCTTACCACTTTGTACCTTAGTTTTTTTCTGTCTTTAAAATTGTGATCCATTCCTTATTTCACTCCACAGATATTTGTTGTCACCGTTTTAAATATTTTTAATTTTCCTTCAACTGTTAAATTCTATATCAACTACACAGAGGAGGTATTTTGTTAAACAAGGTCTGAGATACAGTCGGAATTTTTCACTTATAACAAAAGAATTAGAGGCAAAACTATGGAGATAGCAAAGAGATCGGTGGTGGAGGGGATGAACAGGTGGAACACAGAGCATTTTAGGGCAGTGAAAATACTCTGTATGATACTATAATGATGGGTACATGGCATTCTGTATTTGTCCAAATCTGTAGAATGTGTAACACAGAGAGTGAATCCTAATGTAATCCATGGATTTGGGGTGATCGTGGTATGTCAATGTACTTCATCAGTTGTAACTAATGTGCTATGATAGGGAAGGATGTGATAATGGGGGAGCCTGTGCATGTGTGAGGGCAGGGGATACATGGGAAACCGCTGAACCTTCCTCTCATTTTTGCTATAACCTAAAATTACTCTTAAGAAAAAAACCACAACAGTAATCTAGATAATCTAAACTCAAGTCTCTTTCAACTGGGAGCCTTATAACCATCCTGATTTCTGTTAAAAAATCTGTTTAAACGGTCTGGAACTTTAAAATGCTTTTTAAAAATCTAGTAGTTAGATTTGCAGAGCACTATGGATACCATTATTTTATTCACTAGGACTCGTTAATTACTTGCAATTTCTATAGACCTAAAAGATTTTCAATAAGCAAGGATATCAATGAAAAAACTATGAAAATAAAAAAAAAAACAAGATCTGAGATAATGGATAAAAATATATTCGCATAGACACCTTGAATAAAAGAAACCCTACATTGAAAGGCAGACCTAAAAGAAAACACTTGTGTTGCTGTATGCTTTTATCTTTCCCCCCTTTATGTTTTTCTAGTCCCACCTTGCCTTCCTGCCCTCCCCTTCATGCCAGCAATCTCAGTGGGCTGACCTTGACCACCCGCTAAGTAGCTGCTTGACCCCATCAGTGTTCCGATCCTCGCCGTTCCTCCACAAGCTCACCACCGAAAGATAGTCTACTTGTGTTTAATGGATTTCTCCTCCACTCCTATGCATATGCACTCTCTGCAAAACCCCCTACTATTTCCCAAGTCCTAATCTTTTCACCTAGGGCAGTGATGGCGAACCTATGACATGCGTGTCAGAGGTGACACGCAGACTCATTTTTTTGGTTGATTTTTCTTTATTAAATGGCATTTAAATAGATAAAATAAATATCAAAAATATAAGTCTTTGTTTTACTATGGTTGCAAATATCAAAAAAAATTCTATATGTGACACGGCCCCAGAGTTAAGTTAGGGTTTTTCAAAATGCTGACACGCCGAGCTCAAAAGGTTCGCCATCACTGACCTAGGGCAAGGTTGGGAATCACCAGATGCCCCAGGTCACCTGCAGCCAGCTGGCTGGGCTGCTTTTAAACATTAAGATTGTCATTTCCTGAGAGCGATGCTGCAGAACTCTCAAGATTTGCTGCTGAAAGAGGGTCAGGGGGCACATTTGTAAAACAGTTTGGACATGTAGAATCTGAGTGGCAGTTCCTAAGACCTGACTCTGGGTTTCAGGTCATGCAGTTTGGGCTACTGTTAGTTGAAAGCCCTCAAAAAATGAAATATCCTACCTATTTAGGAATAGAGGATAATTTATCTGAATGATTACTTTAAAAATTCTTTTTTGAGAAATCTGCAGACCTACTGCACTGGGAAGAAGGAAAATGTCTTTGTATTTGGGAAACTAAGTTATCAACAGAACCTTGGTCCCCTGCTCTGTATTATGAAGAGCCAGGGTTTTTGTTTTTAGTTAAATTCATTAGAAACTTCCCTGAAACAATGACCTGCCACCTTACTTTGAGAGTAATGTTTCACCGAGCCTTTGAATGGGCTACTGAATTAGTCCTACTGTTATTCCTGGTAACTTCTTTCTCTTTAGTCATTTCTTTCCACTAAAAATCATCTGGTAATATGATTAATGCTTTAATCTCCTTAAAAGATCATGCAGAGAAAAATTACAAATTACTTATTGACTCCTCACTTTAATACAACTGTATTTATTTGGGTCATTGTTTCATGTGGTAATTATTATGTATTATTGTATCACAGCTTGTTAGTGGGCCATATGTGAGGTAACGATCTATGGTTCTATGTCAGCCTTCGAGGGTATATTGAATAAAGTTTTTTTCCCCATAAGTCTGTGCTTGCCCTGATTCTAATTAACATTTTCAGTGTTGATTAGAAGTATGGAATAGGGTGTGAGGTTATTAAATATGCAGATTACTTTATATTGAGTAGGGGCGATTATTGACTAGAACGACACTGTAAGAATTCATAAGGACGTTGACAAATAAAACAAGGTAATTAGAAGTGAGATGAAGTTTAATAGGGACAAATATGTGACATTTCACTCAGAGATGCTAAAAAAAAAAACAACTATGTGTATGTGTATGAGTAAGTGTATGTATGATAGATCAAAAATTGAGGATGAAGGCAGTTTTAGAATGAGTCATCTGTCAGTTATAAACTTGGAATGTAGCATTGGTGTTTAAAAAGAACATGACCAAGTTACCTAGCAGTGTAAAATATATTCAGGTCTTTTATAAGACTACCATGGCCTACTTATAAGGTCCATAAATTATGCAAAAATTGATATAGAAGAGAAAAAATATGGCTTAGTTAATAACAATGTAATACAGTAAGCAATAGATCCTGTGAGTGAGCCCAGAAGGAATCTAGTGTTTAACTCAACAAAGAGAAGGCTAAAAAATGAAAGTGACAAAGACGTCTTATTACATAAAGAAATATTGTGCTAGAGGTGGTGAATAACTATAGTCCATTTTCACTGAGAACGAAATCAGAGTTAGAGTCTTGTTTACCCCATCATTACCCTTGATTCCCTTATATTTCATTGGACCTCCTTTACAAACTTTTATCTGCAGAGTTTAGAGAAACTTCACAGGAGATCAAGCTACTAAGATGAAGAATGAGGTTTTCCAAAGGACAAGGGCCATTGGCCTTGCTGTAAATAGGAAAATGGTACTTATTTTGTTATTTTATAAGTAGAGCGTACATATTCTCCTTCCTCCTCTTTATTTAAATACATCAACCCTTGAAAGAAAAAAATCATAAAATTTAATTTTCTGTAATAATACTCAATATTATCAAAGGTGACTGTTATTTCCTTGTTCTGGTGTTTATTTCTTCCTTGGCTACAAAAACCATGATTTCTTTTGTATTTTTTAATCACTTCAGTTAGCAGTGTTAGTTGAACAATTTTCTTCACCCTCTACCTTCTAATACTTCAGCCAGAATCACTCATCAACCAGCCACTAGTCTGTAGTTTCCACACAGCTTAGATGAGTATTCCTTACCGGAATAGGCATTTCACTTTGTCTACTAGAATCATGGACTATAACTTCAGCTTTTCCAATATTCTGTTTTAGTCCTATTTGTTTGGTTGTTTGTTTTTGTCTTGCCTCTTAATTTATTTATTTTACGTAAGAGGTGAAATGTTTTCACCAGAAGTCTGATAAAGCTATACAACTTATTTGTTACATAAAAAATTTCCAAAACTCCCTTTAAAAAAAAAGTGTTTTTTTTAAATTAACTGTACAATACTCCTGGCCATGATTAGTCATCCACAAAATGTCTGATAATATACAGTAAAGTCCCATTTTTATGCAATACTAGCATAATGGGAACACAGGCATTCCAAAATGACAGTATATTTCTAATAAAGGAGAGTAGCCAAAACAAATGAGTCTCATTGGTTGTTGACTATTTTCTCCAGATTCTGGGCTAAGATGGATAATAATTATGAGACTCAGCAACATATATTCCAGTTAGGTAGACAAGGAAGTAAAATTTCGAAACACAGTGTTGAAATGTGAAGACATTCTAAGCATGAGGAGAACACGAGGAGGCAGTGGAGTTTGACCTTGAGGGGGAAGAATTCACCAAGTAGTTAAGGAAACTTCTTATGCTGAGAAAACACCCACCAAGACATGTTGCTGCAAAAAAGCAGGGAATGATGAAATAGTCTATTTGTCCTATAATGTGAATACGAATGCGGCAAAGGGTTGTTTCCGAGAAAGGAAAAAAATATATTAGGCCAAAGTTTTAGAGGATTTTGAATGCTAAGGAGTTTGAACTATTCTCTAAGGGCAGCGTGGTATAGAGGCAATATTTCAATACGGCAGGGACAGGATCAGATTTGCATATCAGAAAGAGCATTTTAGCTGTGGTTCAGGGAGGATGGATTAGAGGTGGGTGAGAATAGACATGGAGAAAAGGCTCTGAAATAATTTTCTAAGTAGAAATTATGAGGGTATTGGCAATGGAAAAGTAAAGGTAATGACAGATTTGCAACATGGTAGCATGTGCAGAACTTGATGAGAGATTAGATGGCGTGGGAGCATTAGAAAGGTCATTGCTGAGGAAGAGGGGCTCTCTGAGAATGAATCTAATTTGTGGGAAAATAAGGAGACGGCAATTCCAGAAACCATGGAGAACAAAGTAATAGTAATGATAGTAATAAACCAATAAGAATAAAGTAATAGCAATAATAGTAAATTTAATAAATGCAGCTACCTGTCATTGAGCACTCACAGAGAGCTAAGTACTAAGCTAAGTGGCTTACTTGTAATATCTACTTCAAACATCCAGACACCTTATTAAAAGATTATTTTCCCCTGTTTCACTTCAAGAAATTGCAGTTTGAAGACGTTTAAATAATTTGTCCAGGGACTGAAATGCAAATCTTTACATTTTCAAAACCCATGTTTTTAGAAAATAAGCAGTTGCCACTGGGCAGTCCCACTGGGCAGTCCCTCTCAGTGTCTGGCCTCCCTTACCCGACCACCTCATTTTCCAACACTTTTGCCTGCTTCTTGGGTCTCAGCAACACTGATTCTCATCCTGCCATCATATTAGCTGTTCTTTTACGCTTTAATTGTGGAGCACTCTTTTATGCTGTAAAACCTCCTTTGTATTGTACCTATGACAGCTCTTAGCTGCTGCAACTAATGCACAGCACTGGGCACCAGGCAGGCTTTCTCTGTGCTTGTTAAAGGGCTCTGGAGCTACAACAATATCTGCCCCTTGGCAGATACTGAAATATGCATCCAGAGTAGGAAACTGGGGAGAGAGTGTGAGGGGAAAATTCTGAACCAAGTTAGAGGGAGAGAAGGTAGGAGGGAGGAAAGGAGAGAGGGAGGGAGGGAGGGAGGAAAAGGTTTATGAAGGTTATTTTAAAGTTTATATTGGTAAGATTTATTCTCTTGTTAAAGGAAACTAGGTAAAAGTATGAGTGAAAGTTCACCGAAGAGGGGATATGCATTGGATTTTTAACTAGCTGTAAATTTTAGAAATGTATTTTTATCAACACATTAATTATAACATAAATTTCATTAAGTCAAAGTCATATAAATGTCCCAAAGAGTGCTATGAAGAAAGTTATGGCCATTTAGAATCACGTATCTATACCATCTTGTGCTTGGAAAGGAAATGAGACATTAAGTTTACTTCAATTCATGAATTACCTCTTCAACAATTTTTATAAGGGGTTATCCACAAACACACACACATTAGAAGTCATTACATAGGGCATTATAAGGAGAGGATTTGCCATAATAATAATCTTCATATAAAAACAATAGGTAACCAATGGAAACTAAGGAGAAAATAAATGGGACCACATCATAAGAAAAAGCTTCTTGCACAGCAAAAAAAAAAATCATCAAAATAACAAGAGAGCCCACTACATGGGAGAACATATTTACCAATGATGCATCCGATAAGGGGTTAATCTCTAAAATATATAGGGAACTCATACAACTTAACAAAAGGAAGACAAACAATCCAACTAAAAAATGGGTAAAGGACCTAAATAGATACTTCTCCAAAGGGGATATACAGAAGGCAAAGAGACATATGAAAAAAAAATGTTCAAAATCACTAATCATCTGAAAGATGCAAATAAAAATGACAATGAGATATCACCTCACACCTGCCAGAATGGCTATCATCAACAAATCAATCAATGACAAATGTTGGCGAGGTTGTGGAGAAAAGGAAACCCTGGTGCACTGCTGGTGGGAATGCAGACTGGTGCAGCCACTGTGGAAAACGGAGTTTCCTCAAAAAAATGAAAAATGGAACTTCCATTTGACCCAGTCATCTCACTTCTAGGAATGCATCCTAAGAAACCTGAAACACTCATCAGAAAGAATATATGCACGCTTATTTACATAACAGCACAATTTACCAATAGCTAAGGCTTGGAAGCAGCCTAAGTGCCCATCAGCAGATGAAAGGATGAAAAACCTATGGCACATTTACACAGTGGAATACTGTGCAGCAATAAAAAAGAAAGAATCCATGCCAGCATGCAACTAATGAACAGCATTGGGTACCAGGCAAGATGGGATGGACCTGGAGAACATTATGCTGAGTGAAATAAGCCAGTCAGAGAAAGACAAGTATCACATGATCTCACTCATATGTGGAATCTAATGAACCAAATACACTGATGATCAAAAACAGACCCAGAGTCATGAAAGCATGAACAGACTATTGAACTTCAGAGGGAGGGCTGCGGAGGGTGGGTGGGAAGAAATTAACCAGTGAATTGTATGCATATATGCATAAACTGTGAACACAGACAATGGGGTGGTGAGGGCCTGAGGGGGAGGGGAGAACCTATGTAATACTTTCAACAATAAAGATTTTAAACACACACACACACACACACACACACACACACACACACACACGGTAGGTAACTTCATCAAATACTGATGCGAGAGGTCTTCTCATCATCACTCCCTGAGGAGGATACTGTTGTTCTCTCCATTTATTGATGAGGAAAGGAAGGTTAACAGGGATACCTAATATCACACAGCTCACAAATAATAGATCTTCTTAACTTTAAAATGTATTCAATGTCACTAAATTCCACACATGCATGAAATCATATAGTATTTGTCTTTCTCTACAAACTGAACTAACAAGTTCAGTTTAAAAATGAAATGAAGAGAAAGAAAAAGAAAAAAAAATTTAAATGCACCAGTGTCAAACCTGTAGATATCAGGTATATCTAATATCAGACTGTCATAATTTTCAATGCTTAACAGGTTTTAAGTAGAAAGAGTTGATTATGAAAAGAGTTTATAATCAGCTTAGATCCACTCAAATTCCTAAAATTTACTTTCACAGAAGTGCCCTGACTTGCACAGTGTCTCATTATATGTAGTGTTCACACAAATGTCACCTACCTATCAACTCTCAGTATTGGTTAGTACGCAGGCTGCTAGTCATATAGGACACCACTAAGAGGAATAAAAGAAGAATTTCAGTAAAATGAGAAAATGAGGCTGATTAGAGTGGCAAAGCATTTGCTTTCTTTTATCCTTCACCATGTATAGTCAGAAACATCCATTTTTTGCTCTATGTGCATGACTGGGGATGTAGGTTTCAGAGAGGGGTGTTCAGATTCAATAGATGCAAAGAATAATATAGTTCACTGACTTTTATGTGAGTATATTTTGGATTTGTGTGGTTAGGTAGAGAAATGGAATTGTCTAGTATGAGTATATCCACAGTTAACTCTTTTCTAGAATGCTCTAGATTCTTCCATTTCTTCTATGGCTGGGTAAACATTGCCAGTTGTTTAAAAGGAAATGCCAGAATTTACTAGGATAAATTAATTTATATGTTAGGTTCTTATTAATCATCTTAGAATTGTTTTGCATTTTAAAACAATGACCTGGCATGTCTAAATAATATATACTCAGATGTTGACCTTCAGATGTAATTTCTGAGGATTACCACTCCGAGAATAACCCACTAGATTTCTTTCAGGGTCATAAGGCCGTAACATTTCTGCTGATCTTGTTCTAAAATCTTATTAGCATGAAAATGCAAAATGACCACTTAAAATAGGCACTCTCATGTTGGGCTCCTAAAACAGTCTTTTCTTTCTGTAATAAGCTATTTGAGCTCACTTCATTTTGCTTCATTTTATATTTGTCACCTTTGTTGCTATCTTGGTGTACTATAATGAAATGACACTGAGTCAGACAACCTATAATTTTTATTGCAAGTATATCTCAAGGCAAATTTGCAAGCTGACTTGATATCAGAAATGAAGCTAGAGGGACCATGCCTTTGTTCTAAATTACAAAATGCCCTGCTATTCCAAATTGGAAAATAAACTTCCTTCTTTGGAATCAAGTTCTCTGCATAGGCAACATATTAAGATATTCCTTTAAAAATTTATTGTGTACAAAGCAATTTTACCAACTTAACTCTTTGTATTATAAGAGTATTATACATTAAAGTTGTAAACTAGTATTTAAGGTGATGCTATGTTATTAAGAAACACTGATTGTATTAAAAATCCCAACATTTGATTTCAAGTTTTTTCATGGAAAGCTAATAGGAGTGTTAATTTATTTAACAACTAGTGCCCCAGTGCACTGATTCGTGCACATTGAAAGTTAATTAATTAGAAGGTGGCCAGAGGGGTGGGACTGGGCAAGATGGGCTGGACACACCTTGGAGCCAAACTCCCTCTGTCCCTCCCAGCAGGCCGGCCACACCTGGGGTGGCACCATGGCTCAAAGGGCATCTGGAGAGTGAGCAGGGTCCCTCCAGCATGTGGGGTCCCTCAGCCTAGCCTGTGGGGATCTGGCCAAAACCACCTCTCTGACATCCCCTGAGGGGTTCTGGATTGCAAGAGGGTGGTTCTCAGGTGATGCACCCTGGAATCGGGCTCCTTCCTCTCTAGTTCCAGGGTGTTTCACCTGAGAACCGCTGCTGCCAAGTCACCGCAACTCGGCAGCTCCTGCAGTAAGCGACTTCCCCCCTGGTGGTCAGTGTGCATCATACCTACTGGCCGGTCGGATGGTTGGATGGACACTTAGCCTTTTATATATATAGATTATGAGAATTTGGGCAAACCAGTTATATATTTAAACATCAGCATAAAAAAAGTTTCACCCCTAGACTATGATCTCAGCATGATCAAATTGAAGCCTGAGAGTTATAATCAAGAGTGACTGCTGAAACCACTAAGCAGCTAGTGGCCAGTCATAGTGTGTGTGTGTGTGTGTGTGTTTAATTTTATTTATTGATTTTAGAGAGAGAAAGGACAGGGGGAGAGAGAGAATTGTACACTAGCTACATGTAGCTCGCTTATATTTCTGCTTTTGCCTTCAATTGTTCATTTATACTGTCATTTTATTTTTTATAAATTGGATAATAATATCAATAGTTATAGATTATTTTAGAAAATTAGCCCCTTCAAAAGCAGTTTTTACATGCACTGTTTTATGCAGCAACAGTGTGAAACCAAAAGGAATTATCGTAGTAGTTTCATAGAGTAAAGGATATTCAGCAACAACATAAAAAAAACACACCACACAGTAAAATGCAAATTAAATTTTGCTAGATGTTACTATTAGAAATTGGTATAAATACTCTAACAAACACAGCACATAATTGATTGTTTGCAACACAATTTTGCACTTGATGGAAACTGGTGACCTGCAAGAGTATTCCCAATACCCTTGCCCAATGCTGGTTGTTGTTGGTTGCAAAGACCCCTAGGAAATCATTAGCAAACTCCATCTAGAAATAGACCCAAAGATCAGAGGTATACATAACATGAGATTCATGGCTCATGGTTGGAGAGCTGTGGGCATTTATTCTTGTTCAAAATGTGGTATAGTGCTCCCATTGTCAGAAGTTAGTGAGCCTGAAACATGCCAGTATCTAATTTTGAGCAGTGTGCCAAAGACACATGTTCTTTCTTAAATGGCAGTCATTAGAGTTGGGCACCTAGGGCACCTATACACATTCAGTGAATTCCAGAAGCGTGGTAATTGGTTCTCTAAGAAAGTATAGAATGGCTCTGAAACTCAAATGTGAGGAAATTGATCATCAATTTAGAGATAACTCGGGAAAGTAGATACCATCTGATTTGAAAATCCTGGAGCATTGTGCATGTTCTGTAAAAAAGAAAGCTAAGAACATACTTAGCTTTTCAGAAGCATGGACTTTGTTCCATTTGAATAGAAATAGAAGCCTCTGTGTGTATGTGTCTCTCTTTCTCTCTATCACACACACACTTAAAACCAATAATATAGCAAAATAAATATAGAAATAAGAATCAGAATCTTGAAGTAGAAATGCTATGGCCTTTGGCGCCAGTCAGGTCTACTTTTGAATCCTATCTCTATCTTTCACTGAAATATGCCACTTTGAGCAAGTCCTTTATTCTCACAACTTAAGTTTCCTCATCTGTAAAATGGGTAAAATAGTTCTGAACATGAGGCATTGGTGTGAGTGTAATGTATGTCAATTGCTTGGGGATGTATACAGTAGCCATTTAGTAAGTAATGACTATTAAAGAAACTAATTTTTAAGTATACATTTGACCTTAAAACATGTTGTTTGTGCACAATGTAATCTATATATATATAAAGCTAATATGCTAAGTGTCTGACCATCCCACCTGTCACTATGGTGTGCATTGACCACCAGGGGGCAGATGCTCAACACAGGAGCTTTCTTGATGTGCACTGGCCATTTACAGAGAAATGGCACCACGGACCTGGCACCCACAAAGCAACACTCAGCTTCCCCCAAGTGGGACACAGACCCCGCCACCACCCCAGAGCAATAGCCCACCAAATCGCAGCTTACACTGCCAAGACCCCATGGCACAAAATGCGGCCCACAGTCCAGCCCAACCAAGCCTGGAAACATTAGCTGTGGGCACCGGGTAATGATATCACATAGCAATACCCAGCTTCCTCTTCCAAGCAACTAGCCTCCTTGGAATTTCTCAGTCCAGGAACACGACTTGCTTTATAGCCAGGTGGAAACATTTTACACTTTAAGCAAACATCTGTGAAGTGTTTTCCCATGCCTCATCTCATTTGATCCTCACAGAAGTCCTGGACTAGGTAGATAGGAGACTCAGTGAAATCCTTTTTTTTTTTCATTAGCCAGAAAACAGAGATTTAGAAAGCTTAGAAACTTGACCCTACTGAAAAGAAGTAAAAAATGGTGGACCTGGAAAATGACTTCAGGTGTACTCACTACTCAGAATATGGTCAAACACTGCTACAGTTAAATATTTTACTCTTTGTTCTCCCTGCATGATCTACAATAATAATCTGCTTCATGTTGATATTTACTGTTGTGTTGCTGACAATTACCCGAAAGAGAAGTTGGGTTGCTTCACTGGGCTGGAAAAAGTTTATCTAAATCAGAAAGCAGGTCTAATTTAGCAAGTTTACCTATGTATATAAAGTTCTCGCTGGCACCAATCACATACATGTGTTTTGATCTGTTATTGTCGATCATGAATTTGGTTGACACTTCTATTATAAGGGCAAATGGCAATCTTAAAATATTTCTTCTAATTTCTTTCCTTTCAATGTGCACAAATTTATGCACCGAGCCACTAGTTATTTTATAAAAATTATTTAACCCTTGTCACTTAAAAGAACATAGGCTTAAGGCTTTAAAATATATTGATTTTAAAAAAAATTCAATGATTATATGCAATCTATATGCAATGATTATCTAGCAATCTAATTTCATATTTCTTTTCTTTGAACGGATTGCTAGATTTTATTATTTTGTTGTGCAGGTTCACACACAAAAAACCATTGCTTTATCACTAGAAATGTTCAACTTTCTTTCAGAAGTAATTTTGTCTTTTCATGATTTGTATAGTGCCTAACATTTTAACAGCAATCCTCCTTATATATTTTATTTTAATATTAAGAAACAACAAACTAAGAACAATTTAGCATCTGTATTCACATATATTGCTCTTTGCTTCCTTTAACTTTATTTCCACTTGAAAATACTCAGTACTCTTTCTTGTGTCTCTCTTCTCCCCTAATAATTAAGGTCTCTCCAGGACCTTTCCAAGCAGACAGACATTCCTTACGGCACAGTCCTGGACTCTGCAGTGTATGAGCATGTGCGTATGAAGGGAATGAATCCTTTTGAGAGGGACAGCATGTATTCCCAAATGTGGCGGATGATCAACCGAAGCAATGGGACAGAGAATAATGTTCTGGAGTCCCAAGCAGGCATTCAAAAGGTACTGGCTATAGTTCTTCATTCATAGTCTACCCTTTTGTCTCTCATATTAGAATTGGTAAGTTAGGATTGACTTCTTTTTTTAAGTTATTTTAACTTTGACATGAGTTTTCGGTTGCATTATAGCTTCTGTTGATTTAAAGAAGAGTTTGAAGTGACAGTGTACCAGTAGAGGGAATTCAAAACCTCTGTAGTATGTGTGTCTAAAGCAGCGATTTTCAACCAGTATGCCGCAAGATTTTTTTAAAACATGCAATACCTGAGTATTTAGTCAGGGACACTGACCTTATTTCCCTTGGATTGTTAAAAAAAATTAATTTTTTTTAAAAAAAATGGACAATAGATAACCAGGGTGAATGAATTAGAACCATACCTTATTTTTTCTTAGATGGGGGAAAATGTATTTTTTGCTGTGCCGCAGAATTTTAGTAATTAGCTTCTGTGTGCCATGAGATGAAAAATGTTGAAAATTGCTGATCAATCGGATCTGTTTCCAGTGAATTCCAAAGCTAGAAAACAGGAGCTGGTATTTTGCTCAGAACAGGCTCAGAGACTTATACACATGGAGACTGAAGATGTTTTTACAAATCCTATTCCAAATATCATTCAGGTTATTCAATCCTTTCAAACACCTAAGAGTATTTTCTTTTCTGCATTTGTTTTTAGATGAAACCCTTATCTTTACTTATGATTATGTGAAGCTATCTGTGAGTAAAAGTTAATCTTGTCAACGAAATTCCTACCAATGACTGTTTCTTTTTCCAACAGTGAAAATATTTAGATCTTGTTTTTATATTGCTATCACTTAAGAAGTTATTTTAAAAAAAAAGGGGGGTTGCTTAGGAAGCAGTCTTTGTTGTTGAAAGTAGGAAGCTGATTTTTATTCTGGCCTGTGGTTTATAAACATGTACACAAAAGTAACACTTTCTTTCTCAGGCCTCATCAATCTCCTTGAGAGAACTGCATGGTTATTGCTTAAGATTGTTCCAGTGGCTAGCCTAGTAGAAATCACAATGGTTGATAGTTAATAAAAATTATTGGATGAACAAATGAATGCATGAGCGAGTGAATGCATGAATAGATATCACTAACAGCAGCAATGGTGGTATACACTTTTCTCTGTAACCTTCCACACAGAATAATTTGGATCCCATGTCTGAGTTCCTTGTCCAAAAGCAAACTCAATAATACTATGTTGGAGAATGTTTTTATGACTATAAATGTTATTCTGCCACAGATTTTAGCCTTATTCTGTGCCTTTTCAAATGATGTTATTTGTCTGCTACTGCTATTGCTGTGGTCCCCTAGAATCAGCCTAGTAATTTTTGCAGTCACTACATTGACATCATTATTTAAAAAACTGGTGATGCTGACATAAATTTCTTTCCAAGCATTGCTTTTAAGGAAGTGAATGTCCTTGAAATATTAGTAATTGCCTCCAACTGTTTCACTCTTATCATATTAGTCTCCATTTCCCAGGGCCCGGGTATGGATCCCAAAGTGTTTCTATTTTGGGTGAATGGATCTATACGTTGTCTGAAGGAGAAGGGAGAGTAGGCATTTCAGGGTTTACTAGTTACTCATAGGATATGAATGAATTCAAGCCCACAATAAATATACTAAATAGATTTTTTTCAAATTGTCTACTATTAAAAATAAATTTGTTTTCTTGAGAATGAATATAAATTTTGCAACTAAAAAACATTATTATTTAATAGTCCTAAGGTTAACTTAAAATTGTAACATAATAAAAAAGATAATGCAATAAAAGAAGTAGAGAATGATTTTTGTGCCCTGATAGTCTGCTAATAAAGAGGACTTACGAGTTTAAAAACAGCAAATCAAATCTCACAGTATTTATTAGTATTTATGGCACCACATTTATTCAGTTTTCTAATTTATAGAGGGGTATTAAAGAATGTCCTTTGGAATTCATAATGGAAAACATCAAAGTGAAATTTGCTTTAATATATATTTTTTTCAACCAAAATCACAGACAGGTGATAATTGACTAGACAGAGAAGCGCTAGTAATAATAAAATGTATTTTGGTGTAGTTTGCAAGGTCTTGCCCAGCTTCTATTAAAATAAAACCAACCAACCAACAATAACTTTTTCACTGCTAAAGCTCACTGGGAGCTCATGAGATTAAGAACACACAAAACGAGGTTGTGGTTTCTTCCTCAAGCAACTAGCATTGCACATCTCACATAGCAGTTTCCTGTCCTCTGTCATTGACTTCTAATTTGTGCAGGCTGAAGGGACCTCAGAGGTCAATATTCCACAGAAGACCAAACTTCTACAGTATCTTGGCCAGGAATTTATATATATAGTATATAGTAACTGTCTTCCAGGAAAGCCTGCCTCATTGTGAAAAGCAATCCTCACAATCTGATTATAACTTTATATATCCAATTAATGTCTCAGGTTCTGTTTGTTCTTAATTGTGTTACTAGTCTCATTAAGTTTCTCTTATTTGAAGGTAGATCCAGATTCTTTCCAACATCTTTATTCTGCTCTTACTGAAAAAAAACCTATATAAGTGAGGATTAAGTAAATGAGTTCTGATCTGTTATTATTGGGAGACATGCACCTAAATCAAACTAGCCTAATTAAACTAAAACAAACTTGCTTTTGCTTTCTTCTTCCCAGGATGTTTTGCATAAGTAGAAAAAGTGGGGTTTGAAAAGTATAACTGAATTTTTAATGCATGTCTTAAACAATTATTTATTGAGCACCCACTATGAGTCAGCCACTAGTTTAGTCACTGGCGTGATATAAAATGAAAACAAAATGCCTTCACGGAGTTTAGTGAAGAAAACATGCAATAAATAAGATAAATAAAATATGTTACATTTCAGTACTGATAAGTGTTAAGGAGAAAAATAGAGTAGGAGAAGAAGACGGGGCATGGAGCAGATGATCTGTTTTGTTAAATCAGATGACAAGGGAAGTCTTCACTAAGAAAGTGACCCTGGGATAAAGACTTGAAGCAGGTGGGGAAGAGAGGGAGTGAGGGAGAGGGAGAGAAAGAGAGAGATCTTGGTGAAGTTGAAGTGTTTCCAGACAGAGGGGTCAGCCAGTGAAAAGGTCCTAGGTGGGGGCATGTCTGGATAGTCTAACTGTGAGAGAGGCCAGTGTAGCTTCAGGAATAAGGGATAATATCAGAAGTGTAACAAAGCCAGAGAGGTAGAGGGCCAGGTGGTAGGGAGAAGGCAAATCATAGAATTCTATTACAGCATAGTCCTGAGAGCTACCTGCATCAACATCACTTGTTGGAATGCAGACTCTTAGGTCTCATCTCAGCTCTTCTGAATGTGAATTTAATTCTAACAAGATTCATAAGCATGCTAAACTAAAGTCTGAGAACATATACTGTGCAGAACATATTACGTGGGCTTTTACTCTGTGTAATACATGCAACAGGAAGTTTTGAACAGAATAACATGATCTAATTAATATTTTGGTAAATCGTATTGAGAAAAACAGGTGTCTATGTAGAAACTGGAAGCCAGTTAGGAGGCCAATATAATGACTCAGCAATTCTGAAATTACAGCATTGAAAATCAGTCTCTGTTAAAACCCAAATACATCTTAGAATATTATAACTTTAAACTATTAGCATTAGCACATTGATGGAGATTTGATCTATCATATTATTTTAGGAGGAAGTGGGACACGAGGCAGGTAATTTCTGAGAATAGATAGAAAAATTCTAAGTCACAGGTAAGGATCTGACTAGGAATGTTGTATCTGTGTATAGCACTGAAATAGAGAAGTCTCTGGTTATTAAGAAGGCACTATTTATTTCCTAATAAACTATTATAATTCAGATGATGAGGAACAAATTATTCCATAACTTCAGCAATAAACACTACTAGGGAATAAAAGAAGAGCTGAATTGGTAGGATTATAACTTCTGCTCTATCTAGAGGACCCCAATGTTAAGTAAATAATTCTTCAGACTGTGTAGTTAAATGTGGGGAGGGGGGGAGCTCTGAAGGATACTATGGCAACAGGAAAATAGGTGGTGGTGGCAGCAGCAGTATTCAACCAGAAAGATCAATTTGCAACATCGCTCATCTACTTAAGCCCCAGAACAGTATGTGGAAAAGGGAGCTGGCAAAGTTCAGATGCACATCAAGGCTCCACCCAAGCCACTGGGCTTCAGGGCCAGCTCTAATCCTAGCTGGAAGACTGGAGGATTGAAATGAAAGCCAAGACTGGAAGCAAGGAGACCAGTGAGGAGGCCACTGCTATAATCCATGTGAGACACAATGGTGGGTGGACCAGAGTGGTTATATGGTGCAATTGGTGAGAAGTAATTGAATTTGAAAGTCTTTTGAAGGTAGCTCTAACAAAATATTCTAACATTTTGCATATGGGGTATGAAAAAGAAAAGTTAAAGATGAATCTAGTGCAGCCGTGGGCAAACTATGGCCCGCGGGCCAGATCCGGCCCGTTTGAAATGAATAAAACTAAAAAAAAAAAAAAGGCCGTACCCTTTTATGTAATGATGTTTACTTTGAATTTATATTAGTTCACACAAACACTCCATCCATGCTTTTGTTCCGGCCCTCCGGTCCAGTTTAAGAACCCATTGTGGCCCTTGAGTCAAAAAGTTTGCTCACCCCTGACTAGTGTCTCTGGCTTAAGTAGTTGGAAGAATGAAGCTGTCATTTTTTTAAGTTGTCATTTCTTTCATAATAGACTAGAATAAGTAAACATATGAAGATAAATGCTTAGTATTGGAAGCTCTAGAATGCAGACCCTCACTGAGGGAAGAAACTCCACAAACTAACCCACCATGGTCATAAAAATGCACATTTACATGAGTTAGAGTTTATAATCAAATCATGCATAAATCTGGAAAATAGAACAATAAAAAAATCAATTGCTTTTAAATAGTTATTAAAAGTTATTTTCAAAAAATAATTGTGAATAGCAAAGCCCTGTAAAGTCTAGTATGAGCACTAAAAGTTATTAACATCCAAAATATAAGTTTTTTTAAAGCAAGTTATAGTAAGTTGCCTATTTATTTATTTATTTTGAAAGATTGAAAAAACTATAGGAAAAGCAGATTTGAGAAGCCAAATGAAAATTTGCCTTTGGCATGATAGTTAATATAAAATGCTTATTATTTATCCAGGCAGAGATGCCAAGAAAGCTGATGCATATATGATTTGGGTATTCAGGAAAGAGTTCTAGATGGAGATAAACATTCGGTAATTATTAGCATAGACTTTGTATTTAAAGTCATAAGACTCAATGATATCACCAAGGATGAGTGTGTATCTAGGGAAGAAAGATAGCTAAAGACCCCTGGGACAATGAAATCTGAGCTGTATAAGAGGAAAGTGATGACATAAGGAGATTGAGAATGGCATGAACAATGAACTGTAGGTCTGGATGGAACTAAGGAATTGGAGTCATGAACCAGAAGGGCAGAACTGGATTGGAAATAATATGAAGTTGGTTCTGTGATGACACATTTGAAATTGAGACGGTATAGTGTTGGTATTGGGAATATGACATGGGAGTGGGTGGCTGAGGTAGGAGAAAGGACACAATCTTTGGAAAAGAGAAAGCCAAGAGACTGAGAAACCCATACTGGAATGGAATGTCTATGTGAATAATCAAATCACCAAAAATAACCATAGAACTAGTATTTGAGATAGTGACAGAGGGCCAAATGATAAAATCTTCAAGCGATGCTGGAGGAGTGACAGAGTCAGCAGATGACAGCAGTAAGAATGAGTAGCAGGTTATAAATATAGTCTGATAGCCTGGCCTTCAAAAAAGCTAAAGACTTTATAGAGACAAGGCTCTAGAAGTATTCAAGGGTAAATGAGGACAACTACTCTTTATCCAGCCCCTGGTGTAAGAAAGTTGTAGAAGAGAAAAAATAGCCAGCACTTAAGAAGACAAGTAATTGGCATCCCTAGAAGAGAAGCATATTATATGCAGAGTGACCATAAGCCTTGTTGGGAAGTCTCAATTTTGCCAGGTGCCCCACCATTATTAATAGAGTTCCTGTGATATTGTGATTTATAAAAAAATATTTATTTGGTCTTCCTCCTGTTTCTGGCACAGAGCTCCTAAAACCCTTGGAATTTTCTAAATGAGGAGAGTTATGAAGGTGTCTTTTATTATGTTAATGAGGTACTTTGGGACTGAATCTAAGAATAGAGCTGCTTGGCAGGGAAACCTGCCATGTGATTGGAGGATTAGAACTTTTAGACTTAGCCTCCGGCTCCTGGGAGGGGAAAGGCATGGAGAGTACCATGATGGATGGCCAATGATTTAATCATCCATGCCTGTGTAATGGAGCCTCCATAAAACCTCAGCCTGACAGCTTCCAAGTTGATGTACACCTGCAGGGGTGAGGAGAGCAGCACACTCTAACAGAGCATAGAAGCTCCATGCCTTTCCCCATACTTTTACCTATACATCGCTTCCATTTTTCTGTTTCTGAGGTATATCCTTTTATAAGAATTTAGCAAGTAAACTGTTTTTCTGAGGTCTGTGAACCACTCTAGCAAATTAATTGAACCCAAGGAGAAGGTCATTGGAATCTCCAATCTATAGCCAGTCAGTAAGCAGCACAGGTAACAACCTGGACTTGCATTTGTCTTCTGAACCCTTAATCTGTGAAATCTGACACTATCTCCTATAGATAATGTCAGAATTGAAGTGTAGGATACCTGGCTGGTGTCTGAGAATTATTGATGTGGGACTGCCCCCAGCACCACATGTTAGTATTGGTCCTAGAATCTCTAATTCCCTTTCACTTTCAAGATCATTCCCATCACAGCAATAAATTTTAAGATCTCCCTAGATAATAGGGTTCATGGTGATGATAGTTCCACAGAGCAGAGTGGAAGAATGTAGATAGTTGGAGAGGAATGGGAAACTTGTTCAAAACCAGGAGATCTGTAGTTCCAAATCAGTAAGAAATGGGGACTGACCTAGAAGTTTTGGATTTTTTATGATGATAGGCATTCAAGGACCTAGAGCCAATATGGGCTTTAGACTGTAGGCACACTGTGTTGGTAAGGTGGTGAGTGTAGGGTGACAGGGGGTGAACATCCCACAGGGGCATACTGACAGTGGCAGATGAAGGCCTGCCTGAGAGCTGTCTTCCCAGCAGCTGAGAGATTGGAGGGCATTGCTTCTCACAGCTAAGGATGAGGTAAGGGAGAACCAAGTTACATTTTTTTTTAAAGAAGATTGAGTAGAAAACAAATTTTGAGTATTACCAAGTTTTACATATAGTTGTTCCTGGTCTTCTGTGCCCCAGACCCATGAACCACACTGGCCATATATTTTTCTGGTTGTTCTTTTCCTCTTCCTCCTAGAGCTCTCTAGCATCATTTTACATTGGGTGAAAATGCCAACGTGGATGAAAATTCATGAACTAGCAACAGAGAGAGGGTAAGAGCTCACTTGAGCTTCAGTAAGTGACTTGGTAACATGCTGATAGGTACAAAGCCTTAAAATCAGCATTAGGCCTTTATTACAGAAATGAATAATCAGACTGAACACAACTTGGGGGAAAACAAGACAAAATACTCCACAGCTTTGGGTCTATGAAAATGCCAAGAGGCCTGGGCTGTCATACCCCTGGGTTTAGAGGTAGCAATGCTATAGTGATCCTTTTTCCAAATAACTTCAAAAATATATGATTCACTTTAGCACTTTACCTGCATTTGGGAGCTCAGATACCACTGGCACGTTTTTGGATCTTTAGGAAACAGAGCTTTTAGGTCTGTGAGTTATCATACAGTGAATACCGCTATTCTTTCTGTACCAGTGGGGGGAAAAACACACATAGACATCATTTCCAGCAGCCCTGCCAATGCATTTTTAATGCCTGGGGTTAAGTATTTTTAAAAATAATTTCTAATAACTTATTTTTTCCCAATAACCTTCATAGATGTCTTAAAATTAGTCTTTATTAGATATTTCCCAAAGAGGAAAGGAGAACCCTAAAACCATACATTGCTTACACAGTCATGAGCATTTTAAGTTGAGTTAGAACATGTCAGGTCTTATAGAACATAAAGCAAACTATAAACAGGATTTTTTTAGATGCCCAGGGGGTACATACACATATCTTTATAAACATAATGTGACACTACTTTATAATTTTCACTTTAATTTATAGAACATATATATGTATACATTTATATATTGACTACTATTATAAAGATACCCACTATTGGCAGAGCATGTATTTTTAAATTGCTTTTTTATATAGTGATTTAATCCATGATGAAAGCCAGACTTGCTCCAATTCTTCCTTTAATTAGTTACACTCAATTCCAATTCATCTATTCAGTCACTCATCCTTTAATCAACAAACTTTTTTTTTTATTATTCAAAGGCTGCTGAGTACCAGAAACTAGGTTAGGCACAGAGGATGCTGAGATGGATTAGTCTAGCTGGACAGTAAGATGCAGAATAAAACTACCCAGAGAAAGATGTACAAGGTTAAAAGGTAATATGAGAAAACAGAAAGTCGACCAAGCATAACCACAGGGATGAGGCTATTCAGATCACAAAGGCTTTCTAGAAGAAGTAAGGATTTAATTAAATAAAAGAGAGATAGGAATAAGTAGGGGAGGGAAGAGACAGCCTGGGAAAAAAAGGAAAAAAAGCACAAATGTGAGCAGAACAGTACCATGCAGGAAACAAAAGGCAATTACTGTTTGATATCAGGTGGTTGTATGAGGGTTTTCTAGAGAAATAAGAACAACGGGAGGTGTGTGTGTGTGTGTGTGTGTACATATATATTATAAATTATATATCCTATATATAATACAGTTTTATGTATCATGATAAATATCTATAACCTGTATATATGTAATATATACACACACACAAAATGAGATTTATTATAAGGAATTGGCTCAAAAGCTTATGGAGGCTGAGAAGTCCCACAATCTGCAGTCTATAACCTGGAGACTTGGGAAAGCCAGTGGTGTAAATCCTAGTCCGAGCCTGAAGGCCTGAGAACAGGAACACTGATGGTGTAAATTTCAGTTCAAGGGCAGGAGCAGACCAATGTCCCAGCTCAATCAGTCAGGCAGAGAGAATCCAACCTGCCTCCACTGTGTTCTATTCCAACCCTCTGAGGCTTAGATAATGCCCACCCACATTGGGGAGGGCCATCGGCTTCACTCAGTCCACCAACTCAAATCCTAATCTCTTTCAGAGATACACTAATAGACATACCCAGAAAAAGTGCTTAACCAAATATCTGGGCATCCCATGGCTCAGTCAAGTTGACACATAAAATTATAACCATCACAGTGCTATAATAAAGTGAGGGGAATGGGAGGTACAGTTTGTGCCTGTGGATCAAAGACTCCTACTGGGCCATGTATCATCTAGTTAGGTCTTACTCTCAAATTTACTTTCCAAGGTTGAAAGTGCATATACATATTTAAAATTTTCTGTTAGAGCAGAAAAGTAAAAAATGTAATTCCACTATAATTTTAAAATTGGCTCACTCTACCCATTCAGTTTACCTTTAAAAACAACCTCTGTGGTATAGCTTCATGACTTTTTCCTATATTGAATAGGCATGCATGTCCATACAGTGTTTTTGTTTGGTTTCCATTTTGACTTTTTTTAATGAAATGTGTTTTTTTGCCTTTCTCTTTTTAATTTCTGTTATAAAAGCTTTGAGGTTTGCATACATGTTTATACATCATTTTGATACCTTCAAAATATTGCATGAATTACTATAATTTATCAAATTATTGCTGTTGATGAACACTTTGAATGTTTTATATATTTTCTCCTAAAACCAGCTATGATAAACATATATATATATATATATGTATATATATATGTTATAATTATAGTCCTAAAAGTAGGATTGTCAGTTAAGGAGCATGTAAATTTTCAAATGTAATAACCACTCACAGAATAGTCTCTAAAAATAGTGTACCTATTTCTACTTCTATCAATACAAAAAGAGAGTTTTGTTTTCCCACTTTCTTCCCTGAAATTGCCAGAATTTAATGGTATTACTCTTTTTCATTTGTTCCAAAATGAGAAATGAAAAGTATTTTATTTTTACTTTTCTGATTGTTAATAACGTTGAACATTTTTTCAAATGCTTGTTGGTTTTTGCATGTCATTTCTTTTTTGCTAGATTATTCCTTTTGTTCCTTTTTCTATTAGCTTGTCGTTACCACTCTTAATACCTCTTTTTTAAAATATCGATCATAGTACTTTGTATTTTGTGTAACTCTACCTCTAACCCATCAGGCTTTTCTATTCCAATCCATGCCCACATCTACATGTACACTGTCAGTTAAGTCGATGCACTGGCAAGCAAACACAATTTTGTCAGGTCTTAATATAAATCTTGGTAAGGCCCAAGGGTACGCTTTATAAGACAACATTTCTCTTGCCAGCCTGTGATTTCAAGGAGCAGCATTTACTTTGCGAAAACTGGGAGAAGTTAAATGGTTTTGTAAATATGCCTGCAAGCTGTCCACTGTTTGCTGTCTTCCTTTTTATCCCTAGGACTATTAATGTAAATAAGAATTTTATAAAACTTAGTTCCCTAGTGAAAGATATATACTGAAAAGGCTCAGAGTTTTTGAAATATTCTTTTATGGACATTCCTAGTTAAGATTTTGGACTTCATGCCTATGTATTTGTTCCCATTACATTAAGCTATGTACCTTAATAACAAACACGTTGAATTTTTAGTTTCTGATGAAACTCTCCTTCCCTCAGGAAGGGAATTGGGAGCCTGTGTAAGTTTCATTGGCATTCCTGTGAGTCCTGCCCCTGGTTGTCCTTTTATATTTCTCCAAAGGCCTTCCCTCTCCTCTTACTCTGATTTATGTAGTCAGAGCTTTATTGTGATGTTCTCAACTTCTGAATCCAATTCCCCTTTAATTATTGTGAATAATGCTGCTACAAATATGTTTGAGTCTCTTCTTTCAATTCTGTGAGGTATATATCCAGAAGTGGAATTGCTGGATCATATGGCAGTTTTAGTTTTAATTTTTTGAGGAACTGTATACTGTTTTCTATAGTGATTGCCCCATTTCACATACCTACCAACTTTCCACATCCTCACCATCACTTCTTTGGTTTGATTTGTATAGTAGCCATTCTGATGGAACATATACATTTAAATTCTATTTTAATACTCATTTCAAGGAGCACTATGTGGCTAACAAACTTGAATCACTATAATTTCCCATCATTTACTCAAGTAGAAATTAGATTGTGTTGGCTAGTCAATCCACACCTCCAAAATGGCTCACCCAATAGTGATTCTCAAAGATAGAAGAGACCAATAAACTAACAACTTATATCCAGGAACAGGCAAATCAGAATGGGGGGAGAGGGCTGTATAATTTAACAAAACAAAAGCAGAACCCATGCCATTCTGACCCGCACAATTGAAAAGTGTTGGTTCTCCTAAACTCTCTGGGAATACTTGTTTCTGACCATTAGCAGATTCATCACAGTCATAGAGCTGAAAAGAAATGTGAAGATCTCCCAGTTTAATCATTTTATTTTATTGATGAGGAAATTATACCTAAAAAGATTAGGTAATTTATTTAAGGCCACACTGCAAATTAGTGTCAAGATTTATGACTACAACCTACATGTCTTTAACTCCTGGTCATTTGCTTTCTCTACCACAACTGTAGAATTTAAGTCTCTAATGTCTTCCCAAAGCTACTTAAAATTCACATCACAATTTGACTCATCCTCAAACTGTAGAAGGTACTAAGAATTACTAAAAAGGCTGCACAAAATGCTTATTTCCAAATTCTGAACCCATATATGAAGATTCACTGAGTCTAGGATGATATCACAAGAATTAAATGTTTAATAAGCAATTCAGGTGTTCCTGATGAAGATTCTTCACAGATTATCTTCTGAGATTACTTCTTCTGCATGTTATTTGAAAACCCTTGTTCTAGATCAATTATCTCCCAAGTGTGGGCTCAGGACCAGCATTGACACCACTTGGGAACTTATGAGAAATGCACATTCTTAGGCCCCACTCTAGAACTAGCTTGTCAAAGACTCTTCTGGTGGGGATGGAAATTCTATATTAACAAGATCTTCAGACAATTCTGATGCAGCTAAAGTTTAAGAACCAATGGCCCCAGCTATAGTTAAGTCCAAGCAAGCCACTCACATCATTCTGTTGTCGTTCAAGCAGAGGCTTTAGGTATCTGTGGGAAGAGCTCAAGAGATTTATCTCAGTGCTGCGGCCAAAGCAACGCTGTGAGCACACTCCAGCGAACAGGCTTCCTTGGCACACCAGGAGGTGGCAACGGCCGCCTGACAAATCTCCAGGAGCCACCTACTCACGCCATTGGATAACATAGCAAGCGTGTCCCTATTGCATTGGCTGCTTACCCCTTTATATACGGCTGTACTTCCTCAATAAAGTTAGATCTGTGTCTCTGAACCTGGTCTCCGGAGTCGTGCATGCAGATGCCCCAGCACGTTGGGCTCCGTCATCCTCACCCCCGGAAGACCCCCTGTTCCATGTATCCAGAGCTCTGGGTACATCCTAATAATCTAAAATCTTTTTATCACTTTAACAGATGCTACCAGGCTTCTTAATATATGAACATAATTTTCTTGAATGCTTTAACACAAAGGAACAAAGCCTTCGCTATCTTTGCTCCTTACATGCAATTAATCAGAAAGCAGAGGTGAAGTGAGGGCACATCAAGTGGCAAATGTTGCTTCTCTCTTGTGATGGCATTTTAATTTTTAGGAACTAGACAACACTTATCTACTTGCTGTACATCTCTACCTGGATGCCCTGCCAAGGTCCCTGCCAGCTTCATGTCTACAACTGAACTAATTATCTTCCTTTGCAAGTCGATGCTTATCTTTCTGTGTTCTTTATTTCTACTAAAAGCACCAATATGCTTCTGTCGTCTAGGCTGGAAATTGAGGAGTCTTTTTCATTGCTTTCATCTTTCTTACCAGAGTCAATTCATTGCTTTAGCTATCAATCCTGCCTCTGCAGCATCTCTCCCATTCATTCTCTTCTTTTCTTTTCTACTTCCAATTTAGTAATTCATGTCACTATTACTACTCTCCTGGACTATAGAAATAACTTAACTGATTGGCTTCCTCCCACATATTAATCTTCCCTCAGAATAGTTCTGATAGTTATCCATCTTTGCTCCAAGATCTTTAAGTGCTCCACTTTATCTCAAGTGTAATTTGTTTATTCAGGCATTCAGAGGTCTCTACAGTTTGGTATTGTCCTTTCTTTTAATTTTCATTTATTTATTTGTTCATTATTTGCATTCAAAAATTTTTACTGAACTCCTATTCTATGCTAGGCATTCACATAGGTGTCTTTTTCTTTTTACATTTCATGTACCTTATTTTCCAAGCCAACTAAGTTTTACTGACTTTCTCTTATATTTTCAATATTCTTACATATCAGGTATTGTTCATTTCTTTTCTTCCATCATGAATCCACTCCTCCCCCTGCAATTTTTTGTCCACTGGCTATTCATTTTCAAGGTCTATCTCAGTTGTTACTATGAAATCATTCCTGGTTCTCTTGCCTAAAATATTTTCTACCTCCATTAATAATAATTTATGAATAATGTATTAATCGTGATCATTTATCCATGTGCAGATATTGATTATTCTTTTTATGAATATGTTTTTATTGATTTTGGAAAGAGAAGAAGGGAGATGGGTAAAGAGATAGAAACATCAAGGAGAGAGAAACATCTGATCAGCTGCTTCCTGCACAACCCCTACAGGGGATCAAGCCCAAAACCTGGGCATGTACCCTGATGAGGAATCAAACCAGTGACCTCTTAGTTCATGGGTTGATACTCAGCCACTGAGCTACATAGGCCAGGCTGTTTCTTCTCAATATCATAATTGTATCCAGCTATCCTGCTATATGGTATACTACTTAGGTCAGGATCCATGCCTGATTTATCAGTTTATCCCTATGTCTCTACAGCATTTCAATCTCTAGTGAATGAAATTAAATGTTTCTAGCTTGAATCAATCTTTCTTTCCAAGTTGAATGACTAAAATCTTATTTGACAGCACTCAATCTTAGCTTACTGATGAATTCAGACCCAAACTGGTCCTAGTAGAGAACTATTATTTTTTTTGTATCCTATATAATAAAAGGGTAATATGCAAATTGACCCTAACAGCAGAACCATTGGTAATGACTGGTCACTATGACACACACTGACCACCAGGGGACAGATGCTCAATGCAGGAGCTGCCCCCTGGTGGTCAGTGCACTCCCACAGGGGGAGCTCTGCTCAGCCACAAGCCAGGCTGATGGGTGCTAGCACAGCAGTGGTGGTGGGAGCCTCTCCTGCCTCCTCAGCAGCGCTAAGGATGTCTGACTGCAGCTTAGGCTTGCTCCCCGCTGGCAAGTGGACACCACCCAAGGGCTCCTGGGCTGCCAGAGGGATGTCTGACTGCCCGCTTAGGCCCAATCCCCAGGGAGCGGGCCTAAGCCAGAAGGTGGACATCCCCTGAGGGATCCCAGACTGCGAGAGGGCACAGGCCGGGCTGAGGGACCATCCCCTCCCAACCCCAAGTGCACAAATTTTTGTGCACCGGGCCTCTAGTTTTATTATATTCTGAATGCCACAACTTATTCACTATCTCAAAAGTATGTCAGTAAAATACTTTGTATTATGAGTAGAATAGGTCTCAACACACTTCAAACTAATGACCTCAATCGCATTTTGTGTGTTTATTTAACAGAGACCTGTTACCTTGATTAGAGGAAGTTGACGTGCAATTGTGTGTATTTACATTGGTAAAATGATCAATTGTATGTTGTTGCTCTATACTTTTGTCTAGAAGACTGGGAAGCAAGGTAGGAGGGACATAGCAGATCAAGGCTCTGGTCAAGCAAGTGGACACTCACCTCAGGTGCATAATAGAAGGGGGAGCCACAAACAATAGAAGGAGTTGCCACAAACATCAGTAACCATTATATATACATATGGCTCCATATGGCATTGGAAAAATCAGTCTTTATTTAAAATTTATTAATCATGGACTTTTTATTTCAATTCTTTTAAATACTGCATTAAAATATTATTTACCTTGATTACTGAATTTTTTAAATTCCCTTCAATTTTTTGGCCAAATGCTTTATTCACCTCAATGTAGTCTAGGCCCTGGAAAGGAAACAGAAAACAAGATAGGAAAGAAAGAAGAAAGAAAAATAGGAGAGATGAAAGGCATGAAGCCAAATAGACACAGAGTCTTTGTTGAATATTCTTAATCTTTAAATTTGAAAGATCATATTACTTTAAAAATATATTAAGATAAGCAGATGAACAAATCTGCCAATATTGATGTTAATCAATGATGTATGCTGTGTATACCATGTGTCTATTTTATATACAAATGTGATTATTGCCAGATTGTATAATTTGTGCTGAATATTACAACATAATGTGGTTAATGGAAGGTTGATTCTGAATTCTTTTTATTTTTCAATAGTTAAACTTATTTCTTCCAGGTTAGAATTAGTTACAAATTTTATTCAATGTTATTATATTCTGAATGGTACAATTTACCTGTTAATCTCTGACAATATCCAATCAGTGTTTTATTAGATATTTCTTTTTCTTTAAGAGTCCAAAATAGCACATTAGCTATAAGTTTAGAGAGTTATGAAATAGAGTTTGAAGCTAAGATTCCCCATTAATCAGCCCTGAGGCCTAGTCATATTCCTGAGAAATTACTAGGTAAATGTCCCTAAATATAGCACATAAGTTGTACTCACCTTAAAGGGGAAGAATATAAAATAAATATATAGAAAAAATAAAGATAATTCAGGATTAGTATACTTCAATGAATATATATATACATACTGAGTGTCCAGATTATTATGTCCACCTGACGTTTGTAGGCAAATAAGCTCTAATTTTGTGCTGAAGTTGCTAGAGGGCCAGACCATTATAAATAAGGAAGCAAGTTGTTTACCACGACAGTAGAAGTGATTTTTTTCTGAAGATATGGGTAAACAATGTGATTTAACAGCCTTTGAACATGGGATATATATTATGAGTGGCCAGATTATTATGACCACCTGACGTTTGTAGGCAAATTAGCCGTACACTGCATCATATGGGATATGGAAGCACAAAGGCCTGTTTGAACACCTTTGCTGTCTGCAGTTACCAAGATAAAACATCTCCAATTCGCACAGGAACACAAGGATTGGACAGGCAAACATTGGAAAAAAGTCATGTGGTCCGATGAATCACGTTTCCAGTTGCATCATGCAGGTGGCAGAGTGAGAATTTGGCGGAAACAGCATGAAAGCATGCACCCCACATGCATCAGTACAACCCTTCAAGCTGGTGGGGGCAGTGTTATGGTTTGGGGCATGTTTTCCTGGCATGATTTGGGGCCTTTAATTCATGAGGAACAACATCTGAATAGCACAACATACCTAAGTATTGTTTCTGATCCGGTTCATCCGATCATGTTGAGGGCGTATCCCAATGAAGATGGCTTCTTCCAACAAGACAATGTGCCATGCCACGGTGCTCGTATTGTGCAGGAGTGCTTTCAAGAACATGAGGGAGACTTTACCTTGCTTAGGTGGCCCCCACAATCACCAGATCTCAATCCAATTGAGCATTTGTGGGACGAAATTAAAAGAGCCATCGGGCAGCTGGTTCCACAACCATCAAATCTCACAGAACTGGACAGTGCTATTCATCAGGCATGGTGTCAGATTCCTCGCATCACCATTTAACATCTCATGGAGTCAATGCCAAAAAGAATCGCCGCAGTATTGAAGGCAAAAGGTGGCCCAACGAGGTACTGATGGGGGTGGTCATAATAATCTGGCTGCTCATAAAAATATATATCTCACGTTCAAAGGCTGTTAAATTGCATTCTTTACCCATATCTTCAGGAAAAAATCACTTCTACTGCCGTGGTAAACAACCTGCTTCCCTATTTATAATGGTCTGGCTCTTGAGCAACTTCAGCATGAAATTATAGCTAATTTGCATATATATATAAATATATATACATATATATCTATATATTCTGGGCTTAATTTTAAAAAATTCTGTCAAAGATAGTGGTTTTGTATTGTGAAATATAAAATTTATTTTTAAAGAACATAGGATGCTGCCTGGGAAAGAGCAGATACTCCCTAATATTGCTCCCCCCTTCCCTGAAAATACTAGTAAGGCCCACCAGATGCATTTGTTTGCTGATTCTCACCTAGAATGTTAAGCTTGAATGCCCCATCTGCTCAGAAGCAGAGAAATGTGATGGAGTTTCTGCCACAAAGTATATCACTATCAGAAATGTATTGCATTTAATACTTTTGTGTATTTAACTCTGTGTATAAAACATCTAGCCTACAGGAAACTTATGAATTACAGTCAAGTGAAATACTACACTTGAGCTGTGAAGCAGAAGAAGCTTTTATTACCTTTTCAGCTCAAAATATCAACATCCTCCTTCACCATGTTAACACCATGAAGGATACACACACTTATGTGATTCTAGAAACAGAATGTCTTACTTATCATTTCTCCATCTGGGACTTTGCATTAAAAAATTATAAGCAATTTTAGACAAATTCCTTTCTATATCAGGGGATCTAAATAAGTTTGTGAATCTAGCTGTTTTTGGAAATTAGTTCACATGTTGTACACAATAATATATGACCTGCAAGTCTTGTTTTTCAACCATGCACTCTTTGGAATGATCCATAATATTTTGTATATATTTGGTAGCATATAATTTGAGAATCAGGAACTGTGTCTTAGAATTGCTTTTTGTTTTGTTTTTGTCTATACCAACAAGCACTTTTAGGTTGGATTTGCTGTGAGAGTCACTGAATGAGCTAGTTAGCCAAAAATATTTACCACTGATATTCCTCTGCTCATCATCTAGCTGTTTAATAAATATTTTTCAAGCTTATTATAACTAACACTCAACAGTAGCTCTACCTTTTATCTTTTCTTTCTCAGGTAGCAGCAAATCTATTTCTTAAATTTCTTACTCCAAAAGCCTTGAAATCTTTCTTAACTTCTCTCTTTCTCTCACAATCCCATGTCTGAGCAATTTGTAAATGCTATTGGTCTTTTTTATTTAAGAACACATACATGTTCTCACCACCTCCACTGCTCTTACCCTAGTCCAAGCCACTAACATCCCTTCCCTGCACTCTTATGATAGCCTCCTACCTGGTCTCCCTCCTTCTCCACTATCTGCCATTGTCTCATGCCACAGATCATCTGGGTCTTCCCATCTCATTATCTTTTTTACTTGGTTCGTCTGGTCTCTGTGCTGTTTCTTGAACAAGCCAAGCACACCTCCCTTCAAAGCCTTTACACTGACTCTATCCTCTTCCTGGAGTGTTCTGCCCCCAGAGGCTTCCATGGCTGGTTCCTCCACCTTCTTTTAATATTGGCTCAATGTCACCTGCCCATTGAGATCTTCCTTGACCACTCTATTGTTAAGTGCAATTCCCTCACACCTTAGCATTTCATATACTCCTCCCTGCTTTACTTTTTCCCCATGACTTATATAACTTTCTAACATATAATTGACTTGCATATTTTATGTATTCACTGTTTTCCTGTACTAAATGTAAGTTGTATCAGGGTATGAATTTTTGTCTTTTTTCCTCACTGATTTACTTCAAGAACCTAGAATAGTATTAGAATCATAGAAAGGTCTTCATTTATTTTTTAAATAAATATTTTTGGCCAAAAACCAAAACAAAGCAAAAAACCCTGAAATATTAAACAAAATTGAATTAGTTAAAAGCAAACAGCCTTTATGATTTTTTTTTTTACAGAATAAGTTATTTAGGTAAAACTTTCTAAGTATATCAAATTATTAATTATTAAATTTTAGAAGTCATATTATATAGTCCTGGTAAAGTGACATTTATAATATATTTTTTTTCTAGCCACTCTTCATTACTCAGTGAATTAGTTATACAGTTACTTTAAAAAATTACTTGAGACATTTGCTTGGGAATTTTATATAAAATTATCATTTTTATTTATTTTCTTAACCTATCATTCTTTGACGAATACATTTGCTAATTAAATAAGACTCTCCAAAAATATGAATAGCTTTAATATGTTTGATGGGAATTTTGCCTACCAACTTCTGTGTATCAAGAATATTGTGGTATAATTTATCAGGCTATCTTGTTTACTTCCAAATAGCAGAGGCAGTGGTATATAATTTCAGTCTATAAGCCCAGATGGTTGTGGGCAACAAAAAGTTTCAACCAAGAAAGAGAGGACAAAGAATCCAGGAATAGATACTAAAAAATATGTTATGATGAATGAAAATGGGATTATGTCTGGAGACCAGTATCAATAGGAAATTTTTAGTATATCACAGTACTTTAGGACACTTGGTTCTATGATTAGGCCTGCCTTCCATTTAAGATTTACAGGAAGGTAACTATAAAATGTGATTATAGGAAGCTTTTAAAAACATTTATTTACTAAATATAGAATCAAAAACATTAAAATTAAAAAGGCCCTTAGGAGTAATTTATTATAACCTCCCATGATATGTAGATACCTTTTCTCCAAGTCTCACAAGCCCAATCATTTCACTTTTGAATAATCCAGTTTTTAAGAGCCTTCCTTACACTATATCAAAATCTGTCTCCCCATATCACCCATCTACTGCTTGGTTGCCCTCTAAATAAGCATAAACCCTTCGAATATTTAACATTAAAATTCTTACTCTCTAAGTGAAACATCTCTTTGTTTCTCAGATGCAATGCTTTTCTGAAAATTTAATTTCTTCTGAATTAACTGTTTTGTCAATGTCTTTCCTAAGTTAGCTCCCAAAGTTGAACACACTTTCAGGACATTGGTCTGATTGATTCAGACATGCATTGCTGTACCTTGAAAGCCACACTATAAATGTGACATCTATTGAGGTTGAATATACTCAAGTGCTTAGATCTTCTTTAACAGGATTGCTTTTTCAGCCAGTTTCTCCTAACCAAAAATATATACATTTATACCTTTCAAATTGTTCCTTCATTTTTCATTCTCTCCACTTTTAAGTCAACTGCAGATTTATAAAGTACAGTTACCACATATGTATTAAAGCCATTAACAAAAAATTGAATTTGCGTTAAATACAGAAACCTATAAGAAATTAAGATTAACATGAATGCAACACATAACACATTTTCATACAATGCTTAATTTGTTTTAAAACCTCTTCTATCTTATTATCTAACAAATATTATTTTCTTACTGAAAAAAATAATTAAGAGCACTATGTTGAATTTATATATATTTATATTATATGTTACTATTCACATTGAAATGCTACTATATTCTTCATCACTTCCAATCTTGTAACCCTAGCACTGAGGAAATGATGTTAATTTGTCATGACTTGTTCTTAATGGGCACATGATGTTTCTTGTTTCTTATAATTACTCTTATCTTATCAAAGAATCTAGAAGTGACATATTTTTTCAAGGATGGACACTAAATATTTCCCAGGAGTAATATTTCCCCTTTGGGGGAAACAAACAAACACATTTACCCAATTTTCTGCAAAAATTATTGTTCAGTCTTTTGGTTCTACCACATTCTTGATTTCTCAAAGTTTTCCAACATGACTTTCTGGATCACATTTGCAATTTGTTCGATGTTTAGGGATCTCCAGATTTTGCTGATTGATTATATACCACTAACAATAAAAAGTATTGAATATATTCCCCTAATATATTTATCTTCCCTTTATTTATAACTAGAGGCCCAGTGCACAGATCCATGCAGTGGGGACGGGGAGGGAGTGTGGGAGTGTGGTTGCCAGCCCCAAGGAGGGAACTGGCCCTTGGCCCCCCTGAGAAAGAGGCTGTGTCCGCCACCACCCACTCCTGGTTCCCCATCCCAACCTGAGGCCCAAAGGCCCCAGCGGGGTTGGAAGAGGAGGCGATGGTCACTGGGCCGGGTGTGGAAGCAGTTTCCCACCTCCCCCCCTTCTTCCCTTGCCACCACACCACCACTGCAGAGGATGGGAGCGAGAAAAACCCTTATGTCAAGGTCTGACTTTCAATAGATCACACCGAGGGAGCTGCTCTGCTACCGGCAAAACCCCAATCCAGAAGCAGGTCTCTACAAATGGTTTAGCACCAGGGGCCGAGGGGGCCGGCCGGCAGGGGGCAGCTCCTTCATTGAGCATCTGCCCCCTGATGGTCAGTGCGCATCATAGCAACTGGTCAACCAGTCGTTCCAGTCGTTCCGGTCATTCGATCGTAAAAGTCACTTAGGCTTTTATATATAGAGACTAGAGGCCCAGTGAACAAAAATTTGTGCACTCGGGGGGGAGGAGGGAGTCCCTCAGCCCGGCCTGTGCCCTCTCGCAGTCTGGGACCCCTCGGGAGATAACGACCTGCTGGCTTAGGCCTGCTCCTGGGTGGCAGAGGGTAGGCCCAATCCCTAGGTGCAGCCCCTGGTCGGGCTCAGAGCAGGGCCGATTGAGGAGTTGGGGTGCCGCCCCCTGTCATGCACAGAGCAGGGAGATTGGGAGGTTGTGATGCCACCTTCAGTCACGATCAGGGTAGGGCCGACTGGGGGGTTGGGGCACTGTCCCCTGTCACACTCAAGGCAGGGTCGATGGGGAGGTTATGGCTCTACCCCGTCACACACAGAGCAGGGCCCGTGGGGGGGCGGGGTTGGGGAGCTCCCCCCTATCAGGCACAGAGCAGGGCTGATCAGGGGGTTGGGGAGCCTTCCCCTGTCATGAACAGAGCAGGGTGGATAGGGAGGTTGTGGCCCCACCCCCTGTCACACACAGAGCCGCAGGGCGATCAGGGGGTTTGGGCGCTGCCCCCTGTCACGCTTATCCCAGTGCCGGGAGGCCTCATGGCTCCGCTGATCCCGGTGCTGGGAGGCATATTACCCTTTTACTATATAGGGTAGAGGCCTGGTGCATGGGTGGGGCTGGCTGGTTTGCCCTGCAGGGTGTCCTGGATCAGGGTGGGGGTCCCCACTGGGGTGCCTGACCAGCCTGGGTGAGAGGATGATGGCTGTTTGCAGCTGGTCACACACCCTTCAGGGTTGGGGTCCCCACTGGGGTGCCTGGCCAGTCTGGGTGAGGGGCTGAGGGCTGTTTTCAGGCTGGTGGGTGACTGAAGCTCCCAACTGCTCCTTTTTTTCTTTTTTTTCTTTTTATTCTGGGCCAGCTTTAGCTTTGAGGCTTGGCTCCAGCTCGTAGGCCTCGGCTGAAAGTAGGTTTCTGGCCTTCGCTTACAATGTTGCGAATCTGCTTGCTGAAGTCCGGTGGTATTTGTTACAGAGTTTCTTAAACTGCAGGCTCAGAGGCCTGCAGCCGCAGGCGGGGAACGTTGGTTTCCTCCATCACTGAGGCAAGCAAGCCTCATGTTAGTTTCAAGCTGCCTGGCTGCTGGCCGCCATCTTGGCTGACAGTTAATTTGCATATCTCGCTGATTAGCCAATGAAAAGGGTAGCGGTCGTACGCCAATTACCATGTTTCTCTTTTATTAGTGTAGATTATATACCTAGTCTAAAGGTAACAGAAGCAACATTTTTAAAGAATCTTATAATTTACTATATCCATTGTAAAAATTTTTCTCACGCATTAAAAATAGGTTAATACTTTTAAATGAAAGCAAAGTAATTTTACATGTTTCATTATTTTTTAAATTTTTCTTTCTTTTATTTTAAAGACTGGCCAGTGCCTGAGGGATATGAGTGTAGGTATAACTGTATAAAGAAGGTGAAAGGATTAGCTGAAAGACATATATCACACTCCATGGACATGAACAATAGTAGAGTGAAGACCAAGGGAGGAAGAGGTGGGGGTGAGTGGAGGTGGGCAAAGGGGAGAAAAATGGGAGACACCTGCAATAATGTCAACATTAAAACTTTCAATAAATAATAACTTTTTTATTTTTTAACTATAATTCACATATAATATTATGTTAGTTTCAGGTGTGAAACCCAGTGATTGGATATTATATAACTTACTAAATTATACCCCAATAAATCTAGTACCCATTTGACAATATACATAGTTACTACAATATTATTGACTATATTTTTAAAAATTTTGACAGTTCTTTCTGATACAAGACCATGGGATTATGTTTAAATATTCTCTGATTTTTTTAATTGCTCTCCTGAAAGCTAAAAGTGTATAAATGATTCATCCCAACATATATTTCCATAGTTATTAAGAATTTACCAATATCAACAATTATTTCTGCAAGGTTTCTGTGATTTCTATTTGACAGAGTAGTAATGTTTTATTTAATTTATATCTTTATTTGGTGCTTATTTATTTCTGTTATGTACCTTGAAATAGCAGGTGTTTGAAGAATATCAAGATGAGTAAGATAGATTCTACTTTCAAGGAAAATTACCTTCTAATAAGGCAAATCATGGAAAGAAATACCTATGCTGCACTTGGGAAAGTGATAATTACTATCAAAGAAAGGCACAGAGTAAGTTCTCTGAATTGACAAAAGAAAATATAATTTGCTTTAATTTTAATATTTTCTGAATTTAAACTAGTATAACATCTTTCTTCATTATTCACTTGATTCCTATGAAATAAAACTGGCTAACAGGCAAATCAGGATCTCATTCACACATTGTATTTGAATGGAAATAGAGAAAGATATCTGGAGAGGGGATGCCTCCTTTTATTATTCCATCTTGTTTCTGCATTAATCTTGAAGTGTGTTTAAAAAAATTGATCTTTATCTTTTATTGACTAAGCACAATGTTGAATACACCCATAAAAATTATCTCTTAATACTAAATATTGCCTCCAGTGTAGCTCAGAAGTTGAACATGGACCTATGAAACAGGGAGGAGGTCACAATCTGATTCCTAGTCAGGGAACATGCCCACGTTTTGGGCTCGATCAGTAGGTGCATACAGGAGGCAGCCAATCAGTGATTCTCTCTCATCATGTTGTTTCAATCTCTCTCCCTCTCCCTTCTTTCAAATCAATAAAAATATATTATTAAAAAAAAAAACAACTAAGTATTACCCCCTGATTGTAACCACTGGTTTATAAAAATTACATAGTCATTTTCTCCTTTTATTACATACTAGAGGCCTGGTGCATGAAAATTCATGCACTGAAGGGGGGGTCCCGCAGCCCAGCCTGCCCCCTCTCACAGCCCAGGAGCCCTCAGGGGTGGGAGGCAACCTGGCAATCAGGAGAAGGTGACATCCCCATCACAACTCTGCTGCTGCCACTGCTGGCAGCACAAACCTCGGCCGGCCCTGCTTGCCTGAACCTCACAGTCAGTGGGGGGTTGCAGGAGGACCCAAGGCCTCTGGTGAGGCTGAGGGGACCTGCACGGAGCAGCTGGGTGCTACCATCTTGTGAGGGTGTGATGGTCAATTTGCATATTACCTCATTATTATGTAGGATATTTATTTTATTTCATTTTTACCTCCATAACAAAGTTAATAAATAAATTTTCATATATCAGTAATTTCTAGATAAGATTATTGAAGGTTTTCTATTTTAAAACATTTCTGTAACATGAAACTGATTAAGTATTTTTAATAAAAATTCAAGTTCATTACCTAGACTCTATTTTTCAAAGTTTTTATTCATTATTGTTAAATTACATCCAGATTCTGGTTTCTAAATACTTTTATCCAATAAAGGAATCAGGGACCCTTGGAGAAATGACTGTTTTTAAGGCTGAAGCAGGGAACAGCTTTGTCATGCTTTTTCCTGGGGATTTTCTCTACTTCCCAAATCTCTCTTTTCATTTCTGCTAGCATATTTTTTTTAATTTTCACAGCTTTTGGTGTTTTGTTATTGTTGTTGTTGTTCTCTGAATGTTGCATTTTCTACAGACTCCAATATTTCATTACTGCAATGTCTCTTAACTCTAAATCTAAAAGAATAATTCTGTTGTCACTGTAATTTTGACTTGCCTTTAACATATTTCTCTCCTTGCATATATTGTTTCTTTTAGTTGATTTTTATTGTTTCAGTCACTTTCAACCTTAGAGACTTTCTTTTGATATCTGGTCAAGTTTGAATAGTGGCTCATCATTAAAAGCTAAGAACTGGGAAGCTCATTAGAAGCTCTGAGAAACAGCCAGGCATAAGGAGAGAGAGAAAAGGCAGAAAGAAAACCAGGTGTGAGAGACCTACTAGTAAAGCAGTATTTAACGTGACCCATTGGAAAAATAGGGTGAAAATGGGTTAGAAGGGAAGAGACACAATATATTCATTTTACCTTCCTGAAATAAAGCCTTTGGCTTAAATGGGAAGCTCAAGCCAGAGGAAACCATAATTTACACCTAGAAAATGGAAGGTATCCTCTTAGTCCAGGCAGAAGTCCGGCTGAAGCTGTCTCCTGCAAACAGTGTGGGTCAGTGGCTGAACGTTGACCTATGAACCAGGGGGTCACGGTTTTATTCCCAGTCAGGACACATGCCTGGGTTGCAGGCTCAATCCCCAGTGTGGAGCATGCAGGAGTCAGTCAGTCAATGATTCTCTCTCATCATTATAATTCTGTCTCTCCCACTCCCTTCCTTCCTGAAATCAATAAAAATATATTTTTTAAAAAGAAAATAGCCATCCTCTCTCTTCAGCATCTTTTATGAATGCTATTTTTACTAGTCACTTATAGCTTTGTCTTTCACTGAACCACAGAATTTTTAGTTTGTTAAATATCAATTTCTGAATTTCATTGGTAAGGAAAGTGAGGCCCTGAGCCATAAACTTATTAGCATTTTTATCACTAAAAATTTTATTGGCATTTAAAATTGCATTAGAAGAGTATAAACATGCTGTTCCTGACATCATTTAAAGTTCCCCAAACCCCAGTGAAAAGGATCACAACAGCTCGACAGAGAAAAGGGATGTGTTTACCTAACTCGAGGAAATGTCATTGAGAGGCACCACAGAGGAAAGTTAGCAAAATGAAAGCATATTAGATTTTAAAAGGCAGAAGGAAGACAATGAAATCCCAGAGACACCTCCCCAGAAGGCCTTTGGTCACGGAGACAGTAAACCCCCGGTGTCAGTGTGCCTTTTGTTCAAAGCATCCAGACAATTGTCTTGGGAGCTATGGAATTATAAAAGTTAACAATGTGCCTGTAATGGTTCCCAGAAACTCCATAAAACAGCTCTTAAATTGTAGGGACCTGGTGCTTTTAGGATACGAGTGAATTTCTCTGTTTATGGAGAGAGTGACAGTTCAGTGACTCCTGGGTTTTTTATCTCTTCAGATACAAGCTATGGCTCCATTTCTCAGGGCGAGAAGAAAAATAAAACCCAAGTGGGGGAATAAGCATTATCTCTGGGTGACAGTTCCACTGTCTTCTAAAAACCTTTCCAAAGCATATCTGATATTTTCTCAAACATTTTGTAATCATGTACAGACTTCATGGCATTTACACCAGGTCTTGCTGGAGCAACCTTATGAGTTATGTCTCTCATTTTTCTAAAGCCACTGTCAGGAGAATTTCCATGTCATGCTGTTTGGGAGTTGTTATAACAGTATGACACTTGGTCTTAAAAAACAAAAGATAAGGCTTTTAAATGTTAACTAGTTGTTCATTTCATGATACCAATAATGCTGAATCATAAAATAACATGACTCAACGTTGTCCTTAACTTCTCATTGCAAAAGCAGTATGTCCAATTCGGATGTGAGACTTTAAAGCAGCGGTTCTCAACCTGTGGGTCACGACTCCTTTGGCAGTCCAGCGACTCTTTCACAGGGGTCGCCTAAGACCATCCTGCATATCAGATATTTACATTATGATTCATAACAGTAGCAACATTACAGTTATGAAGTAGCAATGAAAATAATTTTATGGTTGGGTCACAACATGAGGAACTGTATTTAAAGGGCCAGAAGGTTGAGAACCACTGCTTTAAAGGATCATTTCATGTGAACTTCCTGGGAATGTTATGTTTTCCTAAATTGAGCCAGTGGAAAACCTCTGATTGTACTCCAGCTTTCTGTTCAGGCTCAGATGTTTCCTCTACCCTGTCCAATGTGAGTCACTACTTCTCACTTTGACCTTCTTTACTTTCCTTCAATCCATTTACTATTATGAACGTTACGTTTATGTTATGTCTCCGCTCACTAGACTGGGTGGGGGCTTCAGGCTCCCTGTGTGTCTCCTCTGTTGTATTCATTGCTGTGTCTCTGGCAGCTAGGATAATGTCTAGCCGTGCTCCATAAATATTCGAGTAAAATATTGTACCATCCTGGATTCAGACTTTGATGACTCACCAGTACTGAGCCCCAGCAAAGAGCCTTTTCTCCTGTTCCAGTAATTCTTCTCTTGGATTCTGCTGGGAGACAGAACAAATGTGGACGAAATTACTGGAGCCAGCAATAACTCCAGCAAACAGTCACCCGTGCTGATGGTGTTGATAAAATATATAGGCTTTGTTGCCAGGATTAAACCACAAATTTGCAATGTACCCATAGAGGAGAATAAGAAAGATCGCTCCCATTGTTTCCACCTTTTCCCAGTGGAAATTAAAAGAAAAGAAAGGAGCCAGGAATGGGTGAAATTATGAAGTCAATAAGATAAGGGGAGCCATGATTTCCTTTGGCTTTACTTTCTCCAATGGAAGGTGCTGAAGTGTGAAGGTTGAAAGCATTGCCCACCAGGAGGAAGTGAAGGAGGAGCTCAGGGCATCCTAAGCCTTTACCTTCTTTTTTTTTTCTTTTTCTTTTTTTATTGATTTCAGAGAGGAAGAGAGAGCTAGAAGCATCAATGATGAGAGAGAATCATTGATTGGCTGCCTCCTGCAGGATTGCCCCCTACTGGAAATCTAGTCCCACCCTACTGGGGATTAGCCTGCAACCCAGGTATGTGCCCTTAACTGGAATCAAACCTGGGACCCTTCAGTTCACAGGCCGAGGCTCTATCCACTGAGCCAAACCAGCTAGGGCAGGCCTCTACCTTCTTATCCAAAGTAGTAGAAAAGCAGAAAGATCTACCCTCCTCCACTACTGTTCTGTCCTGACCAGTCTCCCCGAAATCCTTTTCTGCTCCCCATCTTCTCCTTTCCTACTCCCAGGAGTCTTACCGCTTGTTTCCTGATGACACACTTCATGGCTGCAGATTCTTAGAGGTCCTCACCGTCATCACTCAGGTTCCAAACCAAGCCTTCGGAAGTGTCACACGCCCCTTTCCACAACTTACGTCAGGCCTTGATATTGGGCATTTGCCAAAACTCAAGCGGTTCCTTCATAACAGGTCCCTGACTCTCCCTGCATCCCTTCCCCATGATCCTTTCTGGAAACTGAACAGAAGAAATATAATTTTAATGAAATGAAAAACACACTACTTTTGCTACCAACGTTTCCTAAAGCTCAATTTGTATTTGGATGGTATAATCTGTGATTGTAAGCTTTTTAGCTCTCAGGTATTTGGGAGGCAAAGTAATATCTGAAGCCTTTGGTTATAAGAAGAGAGGAAGGAGAGAAGGAAAGATAATCTTAAGACTCTATTGCTAAGCTTAATAAAGGCATTTTTTTTAAAAACTGGCATTTATTTAAAATACATTTTTTTCTGAGATGCCAACAAAGGCAAAGCTATAGAAAGTTGGTAAACACTGGAGATATATTTCAGTTATTTCTGACTGATTATTATGCATTAACACATTATACACAAAGCCCTGAAGAAACAAGAAGGAAAAAAATATATTATCCTAGGTACTGGTATAATCTAAGTTGTCAGCATGAGTGAGTGAAAATAAAATTGCTGAAAATATTTGTTCAGTTTCAGCTAGTTGACAATAAAATAGAATGTATTAAAGTCTCAGTAAACAGTAACTTCAGCTTGTGAGTATATCACATGGACTGGGAATAAGAGTGAGAGAGAGTGAAGAAGCAGTCCCTACATCACAGGGAGCCTAGAAACTAGCAGTTGGACTGACTTGGCTATTGGGTGACCCTGAAACAGACATGGTTTTAGCACTAGGAGGACATGTTATGTAGATTCTATAACAAATGCCAAACCACAGAAACACAGCCAACATAAGAATATAAGCTTGCCTCTTAAATTATTTAGCAATTATAAGTAGTACTTTTATCTACTGAATTCTACATGTCTAGTCTCTGACTTATTTTTATGCAACCTCTGTATTACACCAAATACTGTTATGTTTTCTTGCCAGTCACATTTCAGGCGAAAGTACACCAAATTAGATATAGATTGCCTGAGTTCTAAGACCATTCTCCTTTGTGATTTGCTTTGTAACCACTGGAAATATAGTATTTGTGATTTTATTTTCTCATCAGTCCAATCACACTAATTATATTTGTTCTCAAATATTGTGTGATGAATGGAAGCGATGAGCTCTTTCAGAAATCATTTGTGAAAACTTGAGATATTATTAGCTTTTAAAATAAACATAAATAAAACCAAGTATGGGAAGTGGTCTATAAATTATACATCTTGGTGATAACAATTACCTACTATTTAGCAGGTATGCTGTGCCTTGCATATCACATATATTCTCAAATTTAGTCCTAAACCTTAACTTCATTTTACAAATTAAGAATGACAGGCCCAGGAGGTTAAGTGAGTGGCAGACCTGACAAACTCATGGCTGGATGACCCCCCAAACATCTATTCTAATAATACCCCTTGAAGGCTCAGACTGCCAGATTTTTAAAACTGCTCAATTTTACATCTAAGTTGGTGAACTTCAATCTTATGATGCTACTCATGAAACTACACTCCCTAGGAGACTTAGTTACTTCTTGATAACTATTAACATCCTTTCATCCATTCATTCACTCTGCATATTCAGGCTGAGTCAGGCACTGAGATAGACTAGGTTTCTGTTTTTATGAAACCTAAGTTCTAGTGCAGAGGCAGACAAAAATAAAGAACTACATAAATGAAAATGGCCAACTGCAATTTATGCTCTGAAAGAAGGCAATAGAAATTTTAAACTTACTATGGGAACAGTCCATTTAGATTTATGACCAGGGAAAGGGTTGCTGAGTATGTGACATTTTACAGCCGAATTGCAAAGGTCAGGAATGAGCAGCCACAGGAAGAACTGTGAGAGACTAGCACATTCAAGGCCAAGAGATTCAGAAGAATTTGTTTTACATGAGAAATAGGAGGGAGGTCAATGTGACTGTAATGTACGTAATGGCCGAATGGTATACAATGAAGTTGGAGAGGTAAGCAGAGGGCAGGTCATGGTAAGGAGGGCATTTGAATCCAACTGAAAGAAAATGAAAGGGTTTCCTAATGGTGAGCTGGAAGAGGTTCCTCGCAGTTCGTGGAAACCAATTTTGCACATTGCTTCCCAGCTCCTGGTTCACTGTTGTCATGTTACATTGGCATTATCAACTAAAACACATTTTCATATAATCCTTAGTATTTGAGGTTGTGTGTTTGAAGCATGGTCAATGTGTTTCATATGTCACACTTCATGTGCTAAAGAAGAGAAATGTTCAAAATTCAAATTCAAGCTACCAGAGTTTTGAAAATCAGTGTCCAGTGCCCATTGGTCAGACTTGAGTACATCCAGAGATAGGGATTTTTATGTGTGCTCCACATAATTTTTATTTTCATAAAGAAGTGTTTTATCACACAGGATTGTATAAGTTGTTGTATAGGTGAGAGAGGTTTTCTGCCAAACAAACTAACTTGGGAAACCAAAATGTGTGAGTCTGTCATTGGAACTCTGAATAATTTTATTTTGTTATTTCTTCTGGAAGAAAATTAATGGTGTTCAATGTGGTAGAATGGTCAGAGGTTTTAAGTCAGGCTGACCTGTGGTCAAATTACATGTTTGCCTTTACTTGTCCTGCAACCCACCTGAAGAAATTATTCTAATTTCCTTGAACGTTATGCATGAAATCAGAAAACACCTACCTCTCATAGACTGTTGTGAGGATGCAATTAGAAAATGTCTCCCCTGATAATTCCCTTTCTTCACTCATCCTTTATCTCCCTGGCTCTTTCTATGGTTTTTAAACCTAAAAATATTTCTGTACATTTCTGTACATTTATGAAAACAAGATACAAATACACCTGTGATGACAGTACTTTCGAAAACTGGTTAGATTGAAGATTAAGACTATGAAAGTAGATGTTCTGAGAGTGGAATTTCAAAGACCTCCTGCTAATACTAAACTGATGCTTGGATTTTAGACATCACTTCTTAAAAGACTGCCCAGGACCCTTTGATCAGCAATATTTATGGGAAAGTTCATCCTTATAAGGTGCTGAAAAATATGCTTCCTTATAAATTGTCTTTTTTTTTCTGCCCTTTGGGGCATTCAGGCATTTAAAGATTACTAGATGCCCACTTTAAGACTTTTTACCAACAAACCCCTTGTAAAATGACATAAGGAACTTTCTTTATTTGGGGCACTCTTTAATAGATACGCTCCAATATGTCAAATAAATATTTTATTATTATGAGCATTTAATGAATACTAATTACAAGCCATGCACTGACTTAGATATTTGAGGTACATATACTTTGTACTATTTTATATAAATTGTATAGTTAGTCATCTAAAAAAATGTCAGCTGGCACCTACTTAACCACAACTCCAGTGCCAGAGCCAGACTTCCTGGATTTGAATACAGACTCTGCTTTTTACTAGTTCTGCGACTTGAGGGAAAATAACTTAGCTTCTCAATATCCCAGTTTCTCCAGTTGCAAATGGGACTTTAACATTTGCCTTGAATATCAAGCTATTTATGTGAAACACTCAATAGTTCCTGGTGCACAGGAATTATCACAGGAGTGTTAGTAGTTACTATTATTAGTACTATGGATGCCAGGTACCCTCATGGAGGAAATGGACAACTGAGCAAGAAATAAAATAATTTAACATTGAGATAAGTGCTATCAAAAATTAGCGTACAAGGGTACATGGAGTGCTGGTTGTAGAAGTTTTCGGGAGATGGAGGTTAGATATGCAGGTACAACAAGGTTCCTTTGGAGAGGTGAGATTTTAAATAAACCTGAATGAAATAAGGGAGTGAGCCAAGTGAGTACCTAGTGCAGTGATTCTCAATCTGTGGGTCGCGACCCCTTTGGGGGTTGAACGACCCTTTCACAGTAGTTGCCTAAGACCATCGGAAAACACATATATAATTACATACTGTTTTTGTGATTAATCACTATGCTTTAATTATGTTCAATTTGTAACAATGAAATTGGGGGTCACCACAACATGAGGAACTGTATTAAAGGGTCGCGGCAGTAGGAAGGTTGAGAACCACTGACCTAGAGAGACAGTGAGCCAGGAAGAGGGATGGTGAGCAGAAAAGGCCCTGTAGTGGTATGAGCTTGAAAGACTGAGGAAGATTTGGGGAGAACAATCTGTCCAGTGCAGCTGGAAAAGGCTGAGGAAGGTTGATAGAGGAGTCAGAGTTAGGCAGGCTTGACATAGGGCTTTGTAGACAATGGCAAGAGAGGTAAAGCGCCTTGCATCGGGTGATAGAGCTAACTGCAGTGTTCTCTGACTCTAGACCCCAGAACTCTTCATCACTGTGCTGCCCTTGTTATGAACACCACCTCTTACTCATTTAAAATCCCATCCACTATTTTGGAAGTCACAACACACTGATGTTTATATTGAGCTCCTCCTCCACTGAAACATTTAGGAGTGTTTATTATGGAAATTCTTGTTAATTTGGTTCTAGGCACGCCTGTGGTTTTTTTTATAGCTGATATTTTAAGAGTTTTACATTTATTCTTATGATTTTTTAAGAGAAAATTCTGAGAGCTTTACTTGATGTGAATATTTTATTGAATGGGAAACAAGCTGTTTGCAAAGAGAGAGACTTCAAACCCAAAACTGGTGGGAAACCAGAGCATAACCTTCCAGGATAGTTTATAAAATGGAAATGAAGACAATGTTTAATCTTTACAAGGATTAGCTATTACAATGGGGGTGACCAGACAGCAGGGTTACTAGAAATTTAAGATGACTTAAATTTCATTTGTGATTATCAGAGGCATTTGCAAGAAGTAACTAAGTTAACTTATAGGTGTAATAAGTTTTGCTTATGTGATTTAACTGATTTTGTCTCTTAGGGGGGTTTTCAAGCCTGGTCGCCATTTCATTTTATTTTAACACTAGAGGCCCAGTGCACAAAAATTTGTGCAATTGGGGGGGGGGGGGTCCCTCAGCCCAGCTTGTGCCCTCTCGCAGCCTGGGACCCCTCAGGGGATGTCTATCTGCTGGCTTAGGCCCACTCCCGGGGGACCGGGCCTAAGCTGGCAGTCAGACATCTCTCTGGCAGCCCGGGAGCCCTCGGGGGATGTCCACTTGCCAGAGGGGAGCAGGCCTATGCTGCAGTTGGACATCCTTAGCACTGCTGAGGATGCAGGAGAGGCTCCCGCCACCACCGCTTTGCTGGCAGCCATCAGCCTGGCTTGTGGCTGAGCAGAGCTCCCCTTGTGGGAGCACACTGACCACCAGGGGGAAGCTCCTGCATTGAGCGTCTGCCCCCTGGTGGTCAGTATGTGTCATAGTGACCAGTTATTCCCAATCATTCTGCTGTTAGGGTCAATTTGCATATTGCCCTTTTATTATATAGGATAGAGGCCTGGTGCACGGGTGGAGGCCGGCTTGTTTGCCCTGAAGGGTGTCCCGGATCAGTGTGGGGGTCCCGCTGGTGTGCCTGGCCAGCCTGGGTGAGGGGCTGAGGTCCGTTTTCAGGCTGGCCACACCCCCTGGAAAGCCAAGCGCCCAGCCTCTCCTTTTTTTCTTTTTCTTTTTTTTCTGGGATTTATTTATCTTCTATAATTGAAACTTTGTAGCCTTGAGCTACAAAGGCGCTAGCCAGGGCAGGCGGGAAGCTTGGCTTCCTCCATCGCCAGGGGCAACCCAAACCTCCTGCTCGCTCCAGCTCCGTGGCCACGACCATCTTAGTTGGGTTAATTTGCATACTTGCTCCTGATTTGGCTTGTGGGCGTGGCTTGAGCATAGCAGAGGAATGGTTAATTTGCATGTTTCTCTTTTATTATATAGGATATTTCATCTTGTTTTTTTTCAGTCTTCTAATTTGACTATTCCTGTCAACTGTGTGTGTTCTAATAAATTTGTCTTCTACATCTTCATGCAAAAATGGTGGTCTAAAAATGAGATCATAAAGTACAACATAGGGAATATATTCAATAATATTGCAATAACTGTATATGGGGTATTAGATTTATCAGGGGATCATTTCATAAATTATGTAAATGTCTAACCACTGGGCAATACAGCTGAAACCAATATAATATTAAATGGCAACTGTAATTAAATGTTTCAAAATTTTTAAAAAAGAATAGGGTTTTATTTTCCATTGCTCCCTCTGTATTGAGATCTGTTTAAGAGCTTAGTACCACCTAAGTCTATTGAGACCCATGTTAAATAAACAAAACTAAATTTTTAAATATATACATTTTTTTGCCTGGCCAGTGTGGCTCAATGGTTGACCATCAACCTATGAACCAGGAGGTCACAGTTCAGTTCCCATCAGGGCATATGCAGGGCTTGGTCCCCAGGAGGAGGCAGCTGATCATTGATGTTTCTCTCTCTCCCTCTCCCTTCCTCTTTGAAATCAATAAAAAATATATTTTAAAAAATAAATAAATATATTAAAATGTTAAAAAATTTTTATTGATTTTTTGAGAGAAAGAGGGAGAGAGAGGACATTGATGTGAGTGAAACAGCGATCAGCACATGACCGAAATCTAACTGACAACCTTTTGGTGCATAGGATGACCCCCAAACAACTGAGCCACAATGGCCAGGGCTAAATATACACATTTTTTTGACTGGAGACTTACTGATGCAATATCAATAAACATAACCTGATAACAAAATCATCAGAGTATATAAAAAAAAATAAAAGCAGAAAAGAGGAAAGAGTAGTTTGTCCTGACTGATTCAAATACTTGCAGGCTGTCATGAGTCCATTAAATTATCTTTGAAGTAGACTGGCCCTAGTTATTATAATCCTTTCATTAAAAATCTCATTCACAAGTGTTTTAAGGAAGATGTGTCTAAGGATCAACAACATTCTCATAAACTCCTAGCTTAGTACATTTATTTTTCTTAAAAGGAAATTATTTTACATGACATGTTTATCAAACATAGAACATTTACTAGTATTTACTACATAATTTCTAAGATGTTAAAATTCTTAATCATCTGTCCTACATTTTTACTCAACTATACGTTGTAGTCATTACCTGTTTAAAAATGAGCCAGCATTTGTCTTTCTAACATTTTATGGAACCAATACTAATCTATGTAAATTCCTGAAAACTTAGTGGCAATGATTTTATCACTTTATAGATTGGATATAATGTGTTTGGATCTAAGACATGAACTCTATTGCAATAGTATGGGTTAGTCTTACAGTCTTTCAATCTGTTTTAAACTAAAAAATTGTCTTTTACTCATTTTGTTCTGTCATGCCTATGTTGAATTATTTCTATTAATGAAGAATGTAAAAGCAAAAAAGAAAGAAACTGGAAATCTACTTAGTTCCTTTTTTTATTCATCATGACATCATCTGCCAGATACTGAGCCTAGTCCTTCTTTGTTCTCTTTGATGAAAATTTGATTATCAAAGTCTTTTATTCCCCTCCATTTATCCCAGTCTCATTCCATTTGGCTTTTAGCCCACTTGACACTATTCTTACAAGTTCAAATCTTTCTGTTCTCTCTTGATTAAAGGTCCTTATATATTTTTTCTATACATATATTTTAAATATAGACTTAATACAGATTATTCTATAGTTATATTGTTTTCTTTGGGTATTTTTCCCATTTTTTACTTTAATGAGAATTTTTCTGTTTATTTTAAGAATAAATGTTCAGAATTTATTATTCCTCTTGAGCAACCTTCTTTAATATAGTTATTGGCCTTATATTAATGTTTAAGTTATCTCTGAGCATTTGAAAATGTGCTGAAATTTTCAGTGCTTATGGAGTAAATTATATGATGTTTGGGATTTACTTCAAAATACTCTGGGAGCCGGGGAAGAGGTTCAGATGGTAGAATAAAATAAGATTGGACACTTGTTCACAATTGTTGAAGGTGAGTAATGAGTAAATACTGGCTCATGACACTATTTTCTCTTTAATGAAAAATTAAAAGCAAACCAAAGAGTTTAAATTAATACCAGTTTTCTAGAGAGCACCAGCGGAAGCCTTAATAATGCATACATTTTAACCACAAATTTTGCCCGGCTGGTGTGGCTCAGTTAGTTGATAGTTGTCCCATGCAGCAGGAAGTTAGAGCATATGCCCAGGTTGTGGGTTCGATCCCCAGTACGGGGGAGGGTGCAAGAGATAGCTGACTGATGTTTCCCCCTCTCCCTCTCCCTTCCTCTCTCTGAAATCAATAAAAAAATATATTTTTTAAAACACACAAATTTCTTGTCTAGAAATCATTGACACAAGTCAAATTTTATATGGTGTTTATCATATTGTTTTTATAGTATTGAAAAATGCAAATAATTTAAATGTCTAATTTTAAGAGACTAATTAAATAAAAACTTGGTTTCATGCTGAAATATATTGAATCATTATGAACGTCATTAAGAAAGTCATCAAAATTTATGGACTTAGGTTAAGTGTGTGTAAATTTTAAAATCTATATTAGATTTTATATGTAATTCAAATATGTATTCTGTACCATAGACTCACCTGTTTCTTAGCTTTCTAAATGCAGTAATGTATATCTTATCGAATTACTGTTAGTCCCCTTCTTTTAAACCTGTTTCATTCTTTGGAACATATTGCATCATTCCATTTTCTCATTTTGGTCCTAAATTGTGACTAATCATTTTATAAAAATAAAAATTCAGTAATAAAGAGAAAGTGAACAAGCTTATCTCTCTAAATACCATGTAGACATGTCCCCAACATAAAGCTGGCCAAACAGTCCCAGTGTTGAAAATATTAATCTTGTAGCTTTATTTCTTAGAAACTGTGTTTGAGTTCCACAAAAAAAAAAAAAACACAACAACCTATAACTTATAAGTTGAATGCAATATAGCAATAGTATGTTAAAAAATATAGTCTTATTTACTCAAAGCAAAGCCACATCTTGAAGGAAATGTGGCCATAAAGTTCTCTGTGGACTTGTTTCATTGTATCCTTAACATGACTGGGTGCATAGACAATCTTAACCATTTGAAGGAAAGTATACCATGAAAAACAACTTGGTTATTTTGGGTTATACCAATTTATTTTTATCTATAAGATCCAGTTTGATCAAATTTGCCATCCTATATATTGAAAGCCTAATATTCTACGTTTCCAGTTGTCAGTCATCTGTTCAACCAATCAAAGCGTAATATGCTAATGATATGCTAAGGCCACTCAACCATTTCTTATGACATGCACTGACCATCAGGGTGCAGACGCTCAATGCAGGAGCATCCCACAGGCCCCAGGACAGCCAAGGCGGGAGCCAATGGGGGCCCCCTGATCACCCACCAGTCACCCCGTAGAGGGAGGCAACCGGTGGAGGTGGGGGACAGGGCTGGCGAGCAGGCAGTGCCAGGCCAGCCAAGGCAGGTGCCAGAGGGGGCCCTCCAATTGCCCCACTGGGTACCAGTCACTCCACAGATTGGCCCTGATCGCCAGCCAGGTCTAGGGATCCTACCCATGCATGAATTTCATGCACTGGGCCTCTAGTTTATTATAATAAGTTTCTTATAGTATTAATAAATATGTTTAACAAATGTTATGTTTTAATATTGAGACAGATTTCAAGTATATGAAATAAACAGTGAGAAAATAATAATGTTATGTTCACATTAATGTAGAAAAAAATTTTATGGCCTGCTACTACCAAGGAAATAAATCATATGATATTCACATAAAATATTATAAGTGGTAACTAAATAATATAGAAACCTGGCCTACTCAACTACTTTCCTTTCAGAAGTTAGTATAAAAATAAAAAATATTATTAAGCCATTTAGTCAAATCCTGGAAAAAAAAGGTTTTTTAAAAAACTGTATGAATTTGAAACAGTTCCATAAATTTTTTCAAAGTGTAACCTTCCTGACTTGACTTTACGACTGACATTCTTTAAGAGAAAAACAGAACTCCAGTGCAATCTGTGTAATGGATGTTCTTTTACTTATTTTCATTGTTTCATTTTTCTTTCCTATCTCTTAAAGCTCTGGACCTGAAGGGTTTATTCTATTCTGTAAGTTGGGTGGTCTTTAGACAAGAAAGACCTAGGGAAGAAATCAAGTTAGGGTTGCACTGAGTGAAGCTGCCAGTCACTTTTGATATTTGTCAAAAGTAGTACTAGTATATGTTTGGCAAGGAAATTGACAATAGCACAGGCTTGATTATCTTAACATGTCAACAGCGCACAAAAGCTCAAAATCTGTGTTTTAATAAGTACATGGTACCCTGAGCGCCTAGGCTAAAAAATAATGAGTGTAGTCTCTTTAGGCATCTTCTCTTTGCTTTACGTGCCACTCTCACTGCATGTATTAGGAGTAGACACCACAGTTGTCTGGTTTGAAATCTGTCCCTTGTAAATCATGGTCTGTCTGCATAACGGAGTTGGAGTAGCTGTTGCAGAATGCCAACAGGGCATAGATAAGGATTTCAGAAACCGAAACTGTGGGCTTTCAGGAAGAGACAACACCGAATTACGTACGCATGCTACTGTTTCTTTAATGTACATCTGAAACAATTTGTAACTGCTCACTGGGTTATCTAGATATTAGAATCCCATAAAAATATTTGTCAAATATCCTTTCTCTATTAAAATGATAAGATATATAATTCAATGTGTTTTATAAATGGAAATATTATATGATTTTGCAGTAAAGGCACATAAGTAAAAGAGGAGACACTAATGAATATAAAAGTATATCTAGGTGCAGACTGTGCAAGAAGTGCATAATGCCTGTCCTTCTATAGATGCAGACCAAATCTTAGGCATACATATATCTATGTCTATCTGAGATTTAAAATGCATTATTTTTATATTTTTGTTTTATTTTTAAAGTATTGTAGTGACTAATTCTTGAATTTAAATGAATAAAAAGAAGCAAATGAAACTGAGGGAACTGTAGACATTTATCTAATGTTCCTTACCAAGAAATGTTGTTTCATAAATAAAACAACAATAAAGATTGTGAAAATCCTTAAGAAATGAGTCGTTATACTTTAAAAAATCACCACAAGTAATAAAAAGTGTATGGAAGTTAACACAAACACACATATACACACGTACAAAATAAGGTAGGTTAAACTGGAAAATCTGAATACAATTGGTGGATTTCATCAATACTATCAATATACTGAAATAATATTATAGTTTTACAAAATGTCACCATTGAGGGAAACTGGGCAAAGTGTTAATTCCTTGAAATTATACAAGGCATCTATCTGTATAATTTCTTATAACTGCATGAAAATCTATAACTATCTATTAAAATTTATTTTAAAAATATAATTTTTAGTGGACATTAAGTTTAAATTTTTAAGTAGCAAAGTATGACCAATCATTTCTCACCTCTGATGTATAAACAAACAAAGCTATTTTGTTAAAATTAAAAGGACAAAGGTATTAGGTGCAAACCAAATTTGAGGGTCAATCTCTAGTAAAATCATTAGGGAAATGCTGATGAGTAAGAATATTTTTCTCTAAAAATTATAGCTTAGTTAAAAGATAAAACTTTTTTTTTTTTTTTTTGCCAAAACCGGTTTGGCTCAGTGGATAGAGCGTCGGCCTGCAGACTGAAGGGTCCCAGGTTCAATTCCGGTCAAGGGCATGTACCTTTGTTGCAGGCATATCCCCAGTAGGAGATGTGCAGGAGGCAGCTGATCGATGTATCTCTCTCATCGATGTTTCTAACTCTCTATCTCTCTCCCTTCCTCTCTGTAAAACATCAATAAAATATATTTTTTAAAAAAAGATACAACTTTTTAAACAAGTAAGTATTACTACTGTGAATCCTAGTATACATCTCTCCTCTTTCTTTGTTGTTTATACTTACAGAATTGAGTCTATGCTTTTTTCACAAGATTCTTAGTAGGGATCAATTTACCTATGAGCAGTTATGTATAGCCTCAGGTTAACATGCTACTTCACACAACCATGCCTAAGATCTTGCCCTTTAGGACTGATAGTATAGCTTTAAAACACTATATTAGTTAGCGTTATCAAATCTTGGTGGCAAAACCCAGTAAGGTTTCTTTCTGGTTCATCTCAGAGCTCAACATAGTGGTAAGGGGCTTTGTTCCACAGTCACTCAGAGAAACAGGCCTTTCCTTCAGTTGATTTATCTTTTTCCTAGGGCATCAGTGTCCTCTACCACGTTCCCACATCTGGCTGGAAGGGAAGGAGGATGTAAGGAGCAGTGGGAGGGAGAGGGGAAGATTTGGGAGGTACACTAGAGTTAGGACACAGACCTAGCATTGCTGTGCATTGCTTCCCACTGCATTAAAATGGCAAGAACTCAGTATCATGGACTCGCCAGTGAAGGTGAGAAAATATATTTTAACTCTCTGTTCAGAGGAAAAGGACCCAGACTTTGGAGGGAGAGGAAATAACAGCCCCACCTGCATTTCTTGTTGGTTAAACATGTATTCTCAACTGGTCCTTCATTGAACCATACATCTCTGCAAATTAAACAATTGCTCTAGAAATTCAGAGAGAGGATTTTCATTAATAAATATATGTTACTAAAATGACACTGCTTTATGTCTTGTGAATAAATCATACCAATCTGTACTAGCATTGATGATTCTATGACTTATTACTATGGGCATTCCAATTGCTTTTCTTTATGTTGCCTGACGTTGGATGGTAATTTGCTTTGCTCTCATAACCAAACAACCAGTTTATATGTACCATAATAATAGCAAAAACACACATTTATCTATATAGGTATCTGTTGCTACCTTCAATAATTTGTTTTGAATTTCTCTAGTTCATCAATGTGGTTTAACAGAACTAGGCGCTCTTTTCACATCAAGTTTTAAAATAAAATAGACTAATTTACTAGCTATGTATTACCAACAACATGATGAAAATAGCATCTATTGCCCAGGCCCCTCATTGCCCCACTGTCCTCACATCTGGCAGTTCTCATCGATCCAGGCATGTTGCCTCTCAGGATGGCTGTGGCTAACAATGGATGTAATAATGATGACTCCTTCAGGGCCATAGCTCATCTGATTTTTTCTTTATTGTTCCTGACAGAGCGTGTCAAAGGAGTGAGCTTAGATCTCAGCAATGGGATAGATTTAAAACCACCTGTTGCTACCCAGCTCTATGACAACCTCTTACATAGAGCACCTCCCTTCATTTTAGATTTTTAGAGCAGAGCCAGCTTCTGTACATTGCATTTTCTCCAATGTGTGAGTACCAGACTTGTAGGTGGCCACATAAAAGAGCAGTTAAACGCATGATTATAGAGCCAGACTGCCTGGGTTCACACCTTGACTTTACCGCTTATCTGTTTATGTTCCTTAGTTTGCTCATGTGAAATAAATGTGGAAATAAATTAATACTTAATTCATAGAGGTATGAGGTTTAGTTACTTTGGTGTATATGTTAAATATGTATGTTTTTTCTTCATTGATTTACTCCATTTTAAAACCTAAGTAGATGATAAATAATATAACTATTAGTCACTCAACTACTCGTTCTACTTTATGAACGTATAGTTAGTTGCCTTTTAATTCATGATGCAGTTGAAATAATACATATTCACCACCTAATTCAGAATATTTTGTAATGGAACAAAAACATTTTTAGGAGATTTCTATTCAAAATTTAATATCACACAGAGACCTGTATTAAGACAGTCATAGCAATTTTAATCATAATGTCCAAAAACTGGAAACAATCCAAACACCCATTATAGAGAATGAAAGCAAATAAATAATAGAATACTACTCACCAATGAAAAGAAACATTGTATCTATAGCACATAGATATAAATACAATGCAATATTATGGATTAATCTCAAAAGCATTAAACTAAGCAGAAGAATCCCAGACTCCAAGGTTATATATGCTCTATTACCATTTATAATATATGCTCAGAAAAAAAAAAAAGTAAAACCGCAATGACAAATCAGCAGTTGCCAAAGACTAGAGGTGGGAGGAGAGGATTAACTGCCAAGAGGGTGAGAGAATTTTTGAAAGTAATGAAGATTTTTGTAGCTTGATTGTAGTCATGATTGCATGATTATGTACACTTTTCAAAACACATCAAACTGTACAATTAAAAAGAACGAATTTTATTTTATATAAATTATGCATTAATAAACCTGACTTTGAAAAAGGTGATACTTGCTTCTCACTTTGTATCTCACCTTTCAAGGTTAGATCATCAGAAGCATATTTTAAAACTACGTGCAAAAGTACCCTCCCTTCTCAGGCAGTGCAGTGTGGCCTGTGGGGCGGCAGCAGCAGCATAGCCACGGGATTTGAGAAGCACTCCCATGCCCCTAGCTCCCCCTCCCCCGTAAACCTTCTGAGTCAAAATATCTAGGGTGGCATCTAGGAATCTGTCTGCTAATAGGCTCTTTAGTTCATGCCAACATTTAAAAAGCACTGATGGTTTATAAGAAAATTAAAGAATGTTCATTATTCAGCAATAAATAGACACATAATATATTTGAATCTGACATTTATTTTCCCACAATCTTACACACACACTAACTTTTTTGGTTATCACCCTGTTGCGTTATACTGTCATGTTATTAACTACCTCCTAAAAAACTTAAGTTGAAATTTTAGCCTTTCAATATATGTTATCAGATATTTAATAACACTGCTGGAAGGCAATAAGTAAATTTACAACTTCTCTGATAAAGGATTGGGAAAGATGTCTTCTTCTAACCTAAGATGAAAGCTGTGTCCACATTTCATAAATATTAAGATGTAAAAAATAACATTTTCATTGGTCTTAGAAGTATATATCGCTCTTAAAATCCCCTTATCTAGACTAAGAGAAAATAGTTATCAAGTCTGAAGAAAAGGCAAAAGTAAGACAAGTAGATAATGCACCATGTTGGGAAATAAAAGGCACAAGCCTAACAAATACCCTTTCATTCTTTTGGAGCCAGACTTCTGTGAACACTGATGGAACTTTTGCCTGTGGCGGCTGAGTGGTCCATTCTTCTCCTCTGACGTAGAATTCAGCAGCAGCCTTCTGGCCAAGGTCATTGCCCTGTTCCCAGCATTGCTGGTGGATTTTGGAGGCAGTCCAAACTAACTCTAGGAATAGTTAAAATGTGTTTGGAATTTTAATGTATAGGCTGTCTGTGAATTGTCTTCTGGAAATTAGCCTTCACTTTGCTTCATTATACCAACTGACAACAGACTGGCATTCACAGAAATGAACTCATGCACTTATGAAATCCTTTATTTATTCAGGTACCTTGATATGAGCCTGAGAATCAGACTAAAATAGATTTAAACACGTTCTCTCTGGTTTGGGAAAGCAAGCTTATTCTCCTCAAGGTTCCGTTTCCTCTCCTATGGAACAGGAATTATAATGACCTTGCAACCATGATCCTTGTGAACTAAACTGAGATAATGGAATATCTCAGATGGTGTTGATTTTTTAAATAAACACATGTTGAGTCTCATCTGTGTCAGGCACTATATTCTCTAGGACAGTGGTTCTCAACCTTGGCTGCACATTAGAATCACCTGGGAATCTTGTTAAAATCCTGATTTCTGGGCCTCATCCTCTGGAAATTCTGTTTCTTTGTTACTAATGATGAGGCCCAGAAATCAGGATTTTAACAAGATTCCCAGGTGATTCTAATGTGCAGCCAAGGTTGAGAACCACTGCTCTAGGAAGAGGGGCACACAATGACGTGAAACATGATCTTCCCCCTGAGGAGTTCCATGGCCCTGATGAGGGAATGGCATTGTCCCTGGGGAATTTAAAAAACTGTGTGGGGTATTATTAACTCTATAAAGGACTGGGAGTGCTCCTGGCACTGCATGCCCAGGGATTCTCAGGCTTCAAGTTAAACTAAATCACTGAAAATCTAAATCATTTCCAAATAAGATAAATATTCCCCAAAATGCTCCTGATTATTTTCATGAAGTCCTTCAGCCTCTCCTGTGTTTTTCTTTTTAATGAACTATTCCTCTTTCAGCCTAACTCACATAGAATGCGCTTCACTTTATTGCTCTTCACAAATGCTGTGGTTTGGGGGTTGGTTTTTTTTACAAATTGGAGGCAAGACCCTCCACCAGCAAAAGGTGACGTGCTTTATTGCAGTGGTCTGAAACCGCATCTGTAATATCGCCAAAGTACACCTCTATCTTATTAGTGAAGACCTGCCAAACTCTGCCAATTGGATGTTAGTTCTTGATTTAAAAAACAAACAAACAAAAACAGTCATGTCTTTATCTCCCTTCCCACCCCACTTCCACTAGCCTGTGAGCTGCTGAGGATGTGGGATGCCAGGGACCGTGTCTTATTTTGGGTGCCTATACCCACCTATGGCATAAGATCTGTCACCTATTATTATTGTCTCTAACGTTTATTAAGCTTAATGTACCCCCAAAAAACATAAAGAATACAAAATAAAATACATAAGACAGACTGAACAACAACAAAAGAATTTCTCACCTAAAACCTCAATATCACTCCTATAGAGAAACAGTCTAGTATAGAAGGTTGACTAATAAATTCACTATTTTAATATAAAGAAAATAAATGCTATAGTAGATGGACACAGTAAAAGCATCATCATCATCATCATCACCATCATTATTGTAATGAAGTGACAACTATTTACAAAATACCTTACAACATTATTTCATTTAATCCTTGAAACAGGCCCTGGCCAGGTAGCTTAGTTAGTCAGAGCATCTTTCCAATACCTCAAGATGGTGGGTTCAATCCCTGGTCAGGGCACATATAAAAATCAACCAATGAATGCATAAATAAGTGGAACAACAAGTTGATGTTTCTCTCTCTTTCATCCTCCAATTTAAAAAAAAAAAAAAAAGACTGTTTAATCCTTGAAAAAAACCATCAGGGAGGATATTCTATATCAGTGCCTCTCAAAATTTAATGTGTATAAAAATCAAATGGGGATCTTGTTAAAGTGAAGATTCTGATTCAGTAAGTTTGGAATGGAGCCTTTGGAGCATCTCATCAGCAAGCCACATGTAATAGCCTGTTAACTATAACTGTAACAGACACTCCTAGTCTCTGCCCAAAGCCCTGAGACACCTGTTTCATTGTTATGGTGCCCCCCCCCCCCCCCGAATCCCACCGCTACACGAGACTTACTTACAACACATGTGCCTGCCACTGCCCTGGAGAGACACTCTAAGGAACTGCTTTGCCCAAGCCCATACCACGCTGGAAGTGCCTGGCAGTTTAGACCTCCCTGAAGTGGACTTCAGTGAACGACCTATTGGTATGAGGATGAAAGCCCAATTTCTTCATCAAAGCAGGACAAACTCTGAAGCATCCCATCTGAGTCAGAGTCCTGCAGAACTGAGCTAAAGCTTCCCTCTTCCAAACTTGGCCTGAAATCACCCCCCGACTTGACTTCTCCCATCCCTGTCCTGCTTCCACTGCTGCCCTCACAGTGTCTCCTGCAAATCCTTCCTTAATACATCACTTTCCCATGAAGCTTTGTCTCAGCTTCTGCTTCTGGAGAAACCAACCCTAAGAGATCCTCAGTTCCTCTACTCACACATCCTTTGGGCTCCCTCTCCAAATCAGACTCCAAATTCACCTTCATTTGAGTAGTCTGGCTTTACATGAAACTGAACTTGGACATATATTTCAGGAATACTATAGAAAGAGTAGTGCCCTTCTTAGGTTCAACCTGAAAGTTTAAAGCCTGACATTAAAAATTCATGGGGCATATATGTAATACCTTAATATATATATATATATATATATATTCTAAGACACTTTATCCAGAATCTAAACAGCTTCTGATATCTAGTAAACTTCAATAAATATTGGCTGAAAAAATAAGTGGAAAAAGAAAAGAAAAATTCATGGTGGCTTCAGACTAGTAATGTTCAGCAGCATCACATTATCCGTAATAAAATTTTGCTTTTCATATACTTATTATAGAAGAAAAGTTTAAGTTGAAAATAAGCTTATTTTCAAAACTAGTTTTGCTTTTTTTTAACAGGAAAAGCTATACATAATAATGCATAGCTCAAAATGTAAAAGTATCAATTGAAAAATAACAAAAAATTTTAAGAAGATACTTAAAAAAGAAAGACCCAATGTGTCACAAAAAAAAGGGGGGATAGGGGAATTTGTGAAATTATATAAGGAGGAGGCAAGCAAATTTTCAGGAACATAGTTTAAGAATTGAACTCCCGACAACTGTTAGCCTTCTAGATCACTGTTGAAAGGACAGTGGGGGAGTGGATAGATCAGGCTTAATGGCAGAAAAGATTTCATGATATTTGGATATAGAAATATTTTAAGCTAATTTTAAATGAATTAAACATCAGAAAGCAAATGAGGAACCAGTGGTTACTGGTTGGCATTCTCTGGTAAAAGGTCAAGTTATGGTGCTTGAAAAATCATCTGACCTGGATTATGATATGGAATGTTTTTATTTTATTCAGAACTTATTCATGTGTTAATTTTTTAAAATGATATGTCACCCAATAAGTTCAATAAAAAAAGATGTTGGCAAAAATTGTAAAGCACTTGACATATATGTTTCATATTAAAAATGCAAAATCCAGTGAAAGTCACTTTCTGAAAGAGGGGTAATCATTTAGGAGGCAAGATGTGAAACCTTTCATCTAAGTTATCAGGATGCTCTAAGACAAAGTTTGTCTAGGTGTGTGAACATTTGCTCTAACATTTTCCATGATAAGCTCTGAGTTCCATAGTGGGCATAGAAATTAATTTTCAATTGCTTTCTTCTCTCTTTAAACACAATATAATTTAATAAAATTTTAGATACCTACTTACTTATATTACCATTTTATGCTCCATTTATTTATTTTTTATCTTTATTGTTGAAAGTAATACAGATGTACCCTTTTTCCCCATTGACCCCTTTTAGCTTTCCCCCGACCCCTGCCCCAGGCCTTCACTACACTATTATCTGTGTCCATGGATTATGCATACATGCATATAATTCTTTGGTTAATCTCTTTCCACCCATGCCCGCCTTCTCTCTGAGATTCATCTGTCTGTTCCAGGCTTCTATGTCTCTGCATCTATTTTGTTTGTCAGTTTATTTTGTTCATTAGATTCCATATATGAGTGAGATCATGTGATACTTATGTTTCTCTGACTGGCTCATTTTGTTTTATGCTCCGCTTTTTAAATGTTATATATTTCCTGTTTAAATACAGAATATTCTAATAATTGTAAGCTTGTGAGCCTCCTGATTCACAAATATTCAACATCTGATTTAACTCAATCTGAAAAAAAGTGGAACCATTCTGATAAAGTATGTAAGGTAAATAGTAGGTACCTTACTCAAATGGAATTCGCTTACTCTTCACCGGTTTCCGTGGCTACATCTCAAACACATCACCACTCCGACAGCAGCATTTACTCCCACTGATGTATTCCATTTCCAGATCAGCACATAATTTTACTAAATTGCAGCTTTTTACTTATTTTTCTCAGGACTGTATCCCTGTCCAAATTTTAAAGACTTGAGAGTCCTAATGCTTAATTTAACTGCAGTATGCATTGGGTACTGCATGACTCCCTTTGAGAATATAAGCTCCAGCAGGGCTGGGATATCCATCGGCTTTGTTCATGTACCTGTTACATGTACCTAGAATAGTCTTTAGCACCTCATAGGAGAGAGGGAGAGAGAGAGAGAGAGAGAGAGAGAGAGAGAAAGAGAGAGAGAGAGCGAGCAAATAAATCACATAACTGTCAGCAGATCTACTATTCTATGGTGGGAATGTGTTTGATTAACTTTGTGCATGCATGTATTTCTTTATTTATTTACTTATTTATTTATTACTACCTATGTGACTTTGCTCATATTTCCAAATCTTTTATTTACTAGGCACCTATTGTACAATTCTTTTAAAAGTACTTTGATTAAGATTAGAATTTTGAGGGACCTTTTTTTATATCCCTTCTATGTGAAACAAGAGAAAGAAAACTAGTGCCAACTGGGTATCTATTATGTGCTGGGCATAAACGTGTTAACATACATGATCACATTAAACAGGGCAGACTGGAGTTGGCCTACTGTATTCTCCCTTTATCTTCATAACAAAGTTATCTGCAATTGGGACACCTGCAAATAAAATTGCTACAGGGCAGCCACGAATCTATTGAGGGACCACGCCTAACTTGAGATTCCTTCACCCAGAGCCTGCACAGGAAAATAGAGACTCTCCTTTAATATCGCTGCTGCTGGACCCCTTCTTCCTCTGAAACAGATCCAGTTCCCTTTATGTGATTTCTGAGAAGAGAGGTGCTAAGTGTTTTTGCACCTCTGGTATGCTAAATAGGAAATCACAGCTCTCCTTGGGAACAAAATGTGTTTCTTTGGGAGCTTTGCAACATTCATGTAGCTCTGAACCTCTGCAGAAGGTTTGAGTTCTACGTGTAGAGAAATAAATCAAGGTTTGGAGCCAAACACAGACAGATATGAATTCCAACTCTACAACTTACTGGCTAAACATAGATAACTGAGCCTTGGTTTGTAATGGAGGGGAATATTTTCAGGACTATTGTGAGAATTAAAGAAATCATCAGCAGTTCCTTTGAATATGGTAGATACTCAATGAAGGATCCTATAATGATTGGAAGATAGTGCGGGTAGAAAATGGTAATGTTTTAACTTTCAATTGGTATTGCCCGCTTCTCTATATGTACAAAATGAGGAGTTTTGAAGAGTGTTTCAAGTTCATAACTCCCATTTAGTGCCTGCCTTTCCTCCAAGGCTCAAATCAAATTGTACTTCCTCTGACTATGCCATTCCACACTGATCTCTTGAATATCATTTATCCTTCTTGCAGTGGAAATTGCAGGCAACCACATGTGAGAAAGCCTGTATTAAATATGAATTTTGCGCTTTATTCACTGAATGACCTTGGGCAAGTGGGTTCAAGTTTCAGAGCTTCAATTTCCTTCTTATTAAAATGATTGTGGAGTTCTATCAAGGATTAAAAGAAATAAAAAATGACAGATGTTACAACCTTTAAAATGCTTTACCAGTTGTGTCAAACATCTAAGGCTGTGTAACAGATCGCTACAAAAACTCAATGAATTTAAACAATAATGATTTATTATTTCTCACAATTCTAAATACTTGTCTGGGATCAACTAGGCAGCTCTTCTGCTCAAACTGGTGTCTGAGACAGGCTCCTTCACTCACCTATCTGATGTCTTCGCTGATATGGCTAGGTATCTGGGGCCTAAGTGAATATCTCATTCCATTACCACATGTCTTCTCTGGCAGCGTAGCCAGACCTTTTTGCTTGGTGGCTCAGGGACCTAAGAGACTATGTTCCAAGAGAACAAGCCCTAAGTTTCTGCTTTCATCATGTTTATGAATTTTCTATTAGTCACAGGTCACAGGACAGGTCCCGCAGTCAGTGTGTGAGATGAATACATGAGGACATGAATAATGGGAGGTGTAGCTCATTGGAAGTCATCCACAGTCTACCACAACAATGTAACAATGTAAACAGTAGTTGATAGTCTCTTTATGCCTATTATTTTTCTACTAGAGGCCCGGTGCATGAAATTAGTGCACAGGTAGGGTCCCTCGGTCTGGTTGACGATTGGGTCTTACCTGTGGGGCAACCAGTGGGGTAATTGGAGCCCCCGCTCAAACCCGTCCTGGCCTGGCACCAGCCCCACCTTAGCCTGGCATTGCCGCTCGCCAGCCCTGCCCCCCACCACCACCGCTGGTCACCTCCTTCTGCAGGGTGACTGGTGGAGCAATCAGGGGCCCTGTTTGCACCCACCTTGATTGGCCTGGCACCACCTGCTCGCTGGCTCCGCCCTCACTGCCACCACCAGTCGGGGTCTGTGGGCCGGGGGCAGCTCCTGCATTGAGTGTCTGCCTCCTGGTGGTCAGTGCGCATCATTGTGACTGGTTGTTCTGCCGGTTGTTCAATTTGCATATTGCATATTGGGGTTTTATATAGATAGATATCACACATTTTGGCATGGACTTTACTTTTGGTGTTGCTTTTTATTTTTTATTTTTGGGTAAGTGTGTATAGCTTTTCTTCATTTTCCAAGGAGATTATAAATTTGTTGGTGACAAAGACTGTAGTCTTGTGTTATTTTATGTTCTCACAAAGCTGTTTTCTGTGGTTTATTGGCGTATATAGGCTTCGGAGGCTTTGCAGACTAGGTCCAAATCCTTCCCAAGTCTGCCCTCTTTCAGGAATGTAATTTCAGGCAGGTTTCTTAATCTGACTGGATCTCAATTTCCTCATCTGCAAATGGGGATAATAATAGTTTCTTCCCTCACATGATTATTAGAAGAGTCAAATGAGTTAATGTTTGTGAAAAAAAAGAATAGTGCTTAGTTAAAAATAAACTTTAAACGTTAGTGCTATAATATTTTATTAATATAAAAGTAGCCAGTGCACTTGTTTAATTTGTGTCTGATTTCTTATCCCTGATTCCCCACTCTAACAACTCATCAAAGGATGGATTTTTTGAGTGATTGATACTCAAAATTTTTCAGAAGCATTTACAGATAAAATAAAATCAATTCTGCTTGTTGACATTACAGTCTGAAAACTTAATTAAGGCCTTTATATTTTTGTTTTCTCATTTCAAAAAGAAGAAATTGCCAGGCTAACATGGCTTAGTGGTTGAGTGTCAACCTATGAACCAGGAGGTCACATTTCAATTCCTGGTCAGGGCACAAGCCCAGGTTGCAGTCTCAACCCCCAGTGTGGGGTGTGCAGGAGGCAGCTAACCAGTGATTCTCTCTCACATCATTGATGTTTCTATCTGTCCTTCCCTCTCCCATCCTGTCTGAAATCAATAAAAAAATATATATTTAAAAATAAATAAAAAGGAGGAAACTATGTAGATTATACTCCTAACCTTTTACCTTTTAGCAGTCTTATTTGGTAATTTGAGTTAAATATGTTTTAAAATAGTTATGCTAACATATATAATTGAGAAGTTAATGGTATTCGGGGGAGGGGGGAGAGTAAGAGATCAACCAAAGGACTTGTATGCATGCATGTAAGCATAACCAATGGACATAAGACACTGGGGGGTAGGGGAGGCCAGGGGATTGTCAAGGTCAGGGGGGAAAAAAAAGGAGACATATGTAATACTCTTTGTAATACTCTAAGCGATAAAAATAAATAAATAAATAGATAGATAGATGATAGATAGATAGATAGATAGATAGATAGATAGATAGATAGATAGATAGATAACTTCTCTGTAGACTTCCCTTGCCTATTTTAACATTGTTCACATGTATATTGGGACCTAAAGGCACTCTCTGAATTGTATTCAAGTTATTCCTGCCACTGTGCTACCTTCTCCAGAATTTAACAGAATTACTTTTCAGCAGGGATGTGGCTGGTGGCATCAAGCCATCGATTTTCTACTCACATTCCCTCTTTCCACCCAATGAATTTACTGCCTCTGGGCAGCAACAGTTGTGCCCTCTAATTCACTCTTCTACTCTCCTGTTCACACCCACAAACAAAAGTCTGCTGACAAAAGAAAATTGCTCCTCTTTGGGGAGAAAAATAGGAGAGATTAGAGCACAAAATGTCATTGCACTGATGGTCAGGATAAATAAGAAATTTAAATAGTAAATAAATTTATTTTGCAAACAACATCTTAATTAACTGTTGGTCTTTTGTTAAATAACATCATACATATTTGAAAACCTTAAAAGCATTACTTTCTTTTATGCATTAAGAGCTATTAAATTCCCCTTTTATTTTTCAAATGTAGAGAATATTGCCCATGTGAAGTACAAATATATGTAGTTAGCAAACATATTTGCCTTCCTTGAGTTTTTAATGGGCCTATATTGCTAGTCATTTGATATACGTGCATTTTCTTTTGTTTTATTCTCTTTGTCCAAGCATTTTCTTTAAGATATATAGTTTCTAAAGGAAAAAGAACATGTATGTAGTTTAGTGTTCAATTTATATTTAGGTGATTCATGCATTGGTTAGGGCACAGGGGACTAGGTGGAAAAGTGTCACAAAAAGAAGAAAGAAATAATTTTCCTTTAATGGGAACATGAAAGAGAAGAAAAGTGATGAAATGGGCACATCAAAGAGAAAAAAAAAAGTTATTTTTTTTACTGATCTGGTAAAAATAGTTTGAAGTATATTCAAATGGCCTAGGCCAGTGGTCGGCAAACTCATTAGTCAACAGAGCCAAATATCAACAGTACATCAATTGAAATTTCATTTGAGAGCCAAATTTTTTAAACTTAAACTTTATAGGTAGGTACATTCAACTTTTAATTCAACTTTAAATTCACGGTTTTCATCTTCCATTTTTTTGTGTGTGTGGTTTTTTTGTGTGTGTGTTTTTTTGTGTGTGTGTGATAACAGATCAATTTTAATTCCAGCACCTGAAGCTATACAAGGGTACACTTTATAAATCGTCTTCCATTTTTCTTTGCTTCTTCTTTGTAGCCATATCAAACAGGGCACCTAAAAAAAGTTTCATTTTATAATAATAAAGCCACCAACACAAAAGAACTACAATTCTTAAATTGATGACAAAAATACCTTTAGGATTTGCAGCTGGTTGGAAAAATACAGGTAAGTTTATGCTTCGAGTAGGTACTTTTGTCACCCGTGATTCGTGGATGCCACTGGCACTAACCACTGCACATGAGACTGCTGACTGACTGGCTCACTCAACTCCTGCATGAATCGCGCGCGCCTCCCCACGCTGTGTATCCCGTCGCCCGACCAACTGACCGACACACCCCACTTCTTCTAACACCACTTCTTCAAAATAGACTCGCCCAGGCCGAAAACCAACTTCTGCGCATGGGCTACGAAGTTTCAATCGCACTGTACGTGCACGCCAGCAGGTGGTATTTTGTGGAAGAGCCACACTCAAGGGGCCAAAGAGCCACACGTGGCTTGCCGACCACTGGCCTAGGCCTATGTTGTTAATACTGCAAGAAAAAATTAAAAATCAGAAAATGATCTTTCCCCAAAAATATATTTATTGAGCATTATTTGGCTTAATATATAGAATGAGCCTTTGCTATTTCTGGGGTATTTCAAGCATTTATTGAGTGTGTACTATGTGCTGGTAATACAAACCTTCAACTATCTTAAAGTCTACTGCAGCATACATAAATACAAATGATAAGTACAAAACAGAAATGGATTTCCTGATAAATGTCTGTGCTTTGTAAAGGGAAATGGACACCAGGGAATTGTCATGAAAACATTTATACAGGAGAAAGCACTTGTAAGTTCAAAGGTAACCACTAGAAAACCAAAGGAGGAGGAAATGGGGTGGGAGGAGGTGGGCAAAGGGAGGACAATGGGGGACATCTGCAATAGTGTCAACATTAAAATGTTTCAGTAAGAAATAAATAAGTATATTTTGTCTGATATAAAAAAATTAAATGAAAAATAAAGAATAAAAGGGAGAAGTGTGAGTTAACCAAAGAAAAACAAGATGATAATTTCTCCCAAATTAAGATTTACAGTATTAAGAATGAGAACGGAAAATTTATTTTCATGCATTTATCACAGCCTATTTAAAATTTTATCAGAAAAACATTTTCCAGTTTTGTGGTAAAAAATAAATTACAAAATGCTTAATTTGGTGCATATTTATTCATTCGACAAATACTCCTGTAGCTTCTGCTATGTGCCAGCTACTACAGGAGTTGTTGGGAATGAAATGGTGAGAAAAACCCCTGAGTTGCTGTCCTCACAGAACATAAAGTGAGCATGAACCACATGTTAACCTCAAGTCTTCCACAGCCCTTTTATGAATCAATGGCACAGGCCATAATAGCGTCCATACTTTATAGACTGTGTAAGCAGTTTTGTCAGCTTTCTGGAGAAGTCCTAATATCGTTAGGAAGCAAATTTGCATTTAATATCTACTTAACTCAGGTCATATTGTTTTCTGTTTTGACTTTAAGAAGAAAATGTGATTGGTAATAACAATAAAATGGGCACAATTATTTAGAAGGGAGTGTTTATGCCAAGAAAATTACAAAGGCACATTATGATTTGCAAAGAGATGGCATTTTCCCCATAATTGCTCTCTATGTGTCTGTGCAGCAGTTTTGATTCAGGGCCGGCTGCTGTGTGAGAGCTTCTTGCCTTGCAAAGAGGTCTGCTGCTACACCTAATGATGTTTTATCAGCTCTTCTGTGGTTTCATCGTAACTACCATAGCAACACTAACACTGCCATCCCACACTGCCATCAACATTCAGGAGAAGGCTTGTCTCGCCTTCACAAGGCTGCTCTTCCATCTGCTGTAGAGCATTTCCAATTCATCGGATGTATATATTTTTTAAAATGCTTTCCTGGGGAAAGAAAAATCAATATATTGAGAGACTGTTATGATATTTTTTGGCCCGCTGTGCAGATTGTGATTGCCTTATCGTAGGAGCTTTTCCAGGTTCTATGGGGCCTAAAACTTTTACAATTGGAGGGGAAAATATTACTTTAAAAAAAATACAAAATTATGAATTCAGAATTACATACAAAAATAAATATTTATTTATAATCAAAAGGAGATCACATCACATTACAAATATAAGAGCACTGATCAACATCATAGGTTTCACAAAATCCAGAACAATAACATTGCATTGTTTTAAATTCACTGTCAGGCAGCCTTCTGTAATAGTTTTTCCCTATGATTTCCTATCTGCATGCTCCCTGAGTTCCTGTTTATGAAGGTCTTTGTAAGATTATTTTATGTAGGGAGATTAGAAAGGTAAGTTTTTCCACTAGCATGGTGACAAAACCAATTTTTTTTTTATTATTGACAGTCTGAAATCATTTCCTCCTGATTCACAGCTTGATATTGGTTATGACATGTAAATTTTTAGAATTGTTGCAAATTGGGGAAAACCTCTATCCGGTTTATTTCTTATATGAACTATCAGATCTGGAAGAACATTTCACAGACTAGCTTTTGGCTCTGAATATATCAAACTGTTTTTCTCCTCAACTGCTCACATTGTTACGGTGTCGAACACCAGAGGACAGGATCATATCACAGTACAGCACCCGGCCCTGCACCTTTATGTCAGGAAACGCAATAAATCAGCCTAGGAGCAGGTCGGAATATTCCAGACCTGACAGCTGTAACTTAACCACTTATGGAAATGACTGAAAATCAACTAAAGCAATGGTTCTCAACCTTCCTAATGCTGCCACCCTTTAATACAGTTCCTCATGTTGTGGTGACCCCCAATTTCATTGTTACAAATTGAACCAAAATTAAAGCATAGTGATTAATCACAAAAACAATAGGTAATTATATATGTGTTTTCTGATGGTCTTAGGCGACCCCTGTGAAAGGGTCATTCAACCCCCAAAGGGGTCGCGACCCGTAGGTTGAGAACCGCTGAAGTAAATATCTCTTGCTAGGTTTACTTAAAATATACTCAACTTCATCTCAGCCTGATGCAAAAAAAGAAAAGAAAAATACTGAAGGGATACTCTGTTGCCGCTTGACCAAAGGGAGTGTGATAGAGAGGACAGTCAGTGTGAAAAAGAAAGACAGCGGTCTTAACCGATGGCAGTGAAAATATTTTAATTTTGTCAAACAAGTGAGGGATTCTAACACTGGAGCTTTGTTAGCGTCACAGTGAATCTGCTTCTGCTTATGAGGCATTCCCTTGATCTTTGCACACCATTCTGCCTTAGACTCTCTCTGGTGCAAAAGAGAGTCAACATCTTGTAAGGTTTGTTTAATATTCCTTTCAGGCATCTCAACTCCATCACACTTTCACATCCTTTGGCCCTGTCATTTCTTTATCAGACCAGAGACTCCCAGATCATAAGGCCTGTCTGTGTACAGTAGCTGAAAAGATGCACGTGCTTCATTTGTACCCTCTCCAATGCTCTGATCTATGTTCTTGGTATTCGAGGCTTTCCAAAACACTTATTTTGGAGAACGGGCTGAGCTTACATCTCTGAGATTTTAGCTGTAGTCCTTCCTTTTTATTTTATGTTTGTAGAAGACACGTTACAGAGCTGAGATGTACAGCGAATATGCAAGGGAGCGAGTGCCAGAGGCTTCAGGGACTATTGATCCAAACATTCCTTTTCTAGCGTGTGTAGTGGTGAGATTTCTCAGTGACATGCTGCCCACATTTGCTGGGCACAGTCTCTGGAACGTTAAATGCAACATAATACAGTCTGTGACTAAGTCGATTGAACATGCAGAGGGTAGTGGGAAGCTTTTATTAAACTTTACCAAATGAACATTATTTTATTCTCGTCCCCAGTTTCCCACTGTAAGAAGGGGAGGGAGGTAATACTAATGTGATGATGCAGAAGCCTCCACTGATAGCACAGTGATGGTTTTCTGTGAGCATTTTGAGAAAGAACATTATTTTTTGGACCTGTACTTTAGCCACATATCTTTAATTGCCTGGCGTTTGGAGTAAAACATACTAGGTAGCCGTGAAACAGTTAAGTGTTTTTGTTGTACCAGGTACAGACGCTTTAGGAAGCTTTACTTTCACATGTAGTAATGTCATATTTTAACTGAAAAGACAACTTTCCTTGGTGCCTTTTATGAAAACACTCTGGGAAGTACTGAGTGATTAATTACTAGAAAGCCAGCAGTGAGAAAGATGGAAAGTGGGTTCTTAGTATAATAAACTCGAACTCAGCATATATCCAGGCCTCTGTCCCAGTTGACCCATTGATCCCTAAACTAGGCAGCTTTTATAACCACAAGTATGTTAGAGTAAATCTGGAAATGAGAAATATTTTAAATATCATAAAAGGCTAGGGTTATGGGATAACAGAACCAACCATCTTGACTCTGATTTTGTTTGTCGTGTCATCAGTTTACATTGGAGAGGACCAAAAGTCCATCCTGCTCGTGTACAGGAGGAAAAAGTGACATCCAAGGCAGTGAAGTGACCTGTCTTGAGCCTACAACCCTGTAGTGATAGGGCTAAATTCTAGGTCTGCTTATTAGTCCAGGGCTTGCTTCTCTGGAAAATCTTTATTAATCCTGCGTTGATGACTAATGTTAGGTGATGCAACACTCAGCTTATGAATGAGAATGAGCACTGCTTATGATTTTTTCAGGATCTCCTGTTTTAAAGGTAGTTTGCCGGGGTTCTTGTTCCAGCATTAAGAAGGGTTCAGCAGTCTGGAAAAGAGGCTGTGTGTAACCTAAATAAGAGTCCAGTGATGAAATATAATTTTGAAAGGCATTTGGGGGTCAGAGGAGCCTAGTTAAAGAAACTAAGATCTCCTCATCTCAGGACCCCATGCTTTTTTAAAAATTTATTTTCCCTTTATTGATTAAGATATTACAAATGTGTCCTTATACCCCCAATGTCCTCTCATCCCCCCAATCCTGCCCTCACCCTCAGCCCCTGTTGTCCATCGCTTATGCTTACATGCATGCATACAAGTCCTTTGGTTGATCTCTCTCCCTCACCGCCACCCTCCCCTACCTTCCCTCTGAGTTTTGAGCATCTGATTGATGCTTCTCTGTCTCTACATCTGTTTTTGTTCATCGGTTTATATTGTTCATTATAATCCACAAATGAGTGAGAGCATGTGATATTTATCTTTCTCTGACTGACTTATTTCATTTAGCATAATGCTCTCCAGCTCCATCCATTCTGTTGCAAATGGCAGGAGTTCCTTCCTTTTTACAGCAGCGTAGTATTCCATTGTGTAGATGTACCACAGTTTTTTAATCCATTCATCTGCTGATGGGTTTTTATTAACACAAATTGTCCTGAGGCGAGGTGGAGATATACACTTCAAAGGGTAGGGTTTCCTATACACAGTCCATTGTCAGATTGGAAGAATTAGCCTACGGCTGTTCAGGTGTTTGGCCAGTAGGAGGCAATAACATGTAGATTAAGATGCCCTGAGCTGTCTGGCAGCAAACAATCATCCCTTTTCAGGTTTGGGGAAATGCCATCAGCCATCCCCAACATATGTGACTCAGCCCTTGTTGAGTCCCCAAGTTCCATCAACCTTTTGATGAAACTCTTGCAATTATGACATGCTGGAATTGGCTTCTGGCAGTAGTTGATTCACATTTTCTCATAGTTGATTAATATAGAAATGTCAACTCGTGAAAAAAAATAAGATTCTGTGGTTGCAATTTTTCATAAAATCCCATATGAATTCCCTGCATATCTTTTTTTTAATATTTATTGTTCAGATTACTATAGATGTCCCTCTTTTTTTCCCCATAGCTCCCCTCCACCCAGTTCCCACCCCCAACCCAGGCCCTCACCACCCCACTATCTGCGTCCATAGGTACTGCATACATGCATATAAGATCTTTGTCCAATCTTTTCCCGCATCCCCTTCCCCCTCCCGCCCGAGAATTGTCAGTCTGCTCCATTTCCATGCCCCTGATTCTATTACATTCACCAATTTATTCTGTTCATCAGATTTTTCATTCATTTGATTTTTAGATTCACTTGTTGATAGATATGTATTTGTGTCACTTTGTTGTTCATAATTTTTTATCTTTACCTTTTTCTTCTTCTTTCTCTTCTTAAAGAATACCCTTCAGCATTTCATATAATACTGGTTTGGTGGTGATAAACTCCTTTAGATTATTTTTTTTTCTGTGAAACTATTTATCCTACCTTCAATTATAAATGATAGCTTTGCTGGGTAAAGTAATCTTGGTTGTAGGTTCTTGCTATTCATCAGTTTGAATATTTCTTGCCACTCCCTTCTGGCCTGCATAGTTTCTGTTGAGAAATCAGCTGACAGTTGTATGAGTACTCCCTTGTAGGTAACTAACTGTTTTTCTTTTAAGATTATCTCTTTGTCTTTTGCCCTTGGCATTTTAATTATGATGTGTCTTGGTGTGATCTTCTCTGGGGTCCTCTTGTTTGGGGTTCTCTGCACTTCCTGGACTTGTAAGTCTATTTCTTTCACTAGGTAGGGGAAGTTTTCTATCATTATTTCTTCAAATAGGTTTTCAATATCTTGTTCTCTCTCTTCTTCTGGCACCCCCATAATTCGGATGTGTTTGCTTGAAGTTGTCCGAGAGGCTCCTTACACTGTCTTCATATTTTTGGATTCTTTTTTTTTTTCTTTTTGCTCTTCCAGTTGCATGTTTTTTGCTTCCTCATATTTAAAATCTTTGACTTGATTCTTGGGATCTTCTAGTCTACTGTTGAATCTCTGTATATTATTATTTCTTTCAATCAGTGTATGCTTAATTTCTGACTAGTCCTTTTCCATTCTTTGGCATTCTCATTAAGATCCTTAAAGGTCTCACTAGGTTCCTTGGAGGTTTCTAGAAGATTCTTGAGTAACCTTAAAACTGTGGTTTTGAACTCTATATCCAATATTTTGCTTTCTTCCATTTCTTCCATTTGTGACATGTTTCTTTGTCTCCACATTTTGGCTGCTTCCCTGTGTTTGTTTCTATGCATTGGGTAGCTGCTGAGTCTCCTTGAGTTGATAGAGTGGCCTTGTGTAGTAGGTGCCCTATAGGGCCCAGTTATTTAGCCTCCCAATCACCTGAGGTGGACACTCTTGGTGCACCCCTTTGTGGGCTGTGTGCACAGTCTTGTAGTTGAGCCTTGATTGCTGTTGGTATCACTGGGAGGAATTGACCTCCAGGCCAATTGGCTGTGAGAACAAGCTGTGTCTACAGTGGAAGAGCTGCTGTGCAGGAGACACCTTATGGGGTAGGACTTGCTTCAGTGGGGCTTTGGTGCTCACTGAGTCTGCCCCTTGAGTGTGTCACTTATGGATGTGAAGAGTTGTAATCTGGTGTGGTCTCTCACTAACCACTGGGTACACTGGCTCTTGGATCTCCAAGGTGGTACAAAGTCAGCCACTCCCTGTGGCTACCCAGCAGTAGCTACAGAGAGATCTGCAGATTCCTCCTCTTTGTATCAGGTTTGGAAGTGCCCAGACGAGGCCCAGCTGTGAAGCACGGCAGGCTGGAGCTGGTGAGGCCTTGGACTTCTTTTGATAGCTTTGGGGCTCCCTGATGCAGCTGCAGCTTGTTTGACAGGTTTTAGGCTGAGAAAGGACAGGCCATTCATATGCAAAAGCCTCTGCACACAGCTTGGGTGGGGTTGTAAATTGGGTAGGGCAGGATCTCAGGGAATCTCCAGGGTGAAGCAAACAGCAATGGCTGCCAGTCAGCCCTACACTGGGGAGGTCCCAGCACAGGAACAATGACCATTGCAAGCACCTCTGTCTGGAAGAAAGCCTCCCGCATGTTCCTGCCCTGATAACAGACAGTCCAGTTTCTCCCCATATGTGTCTGGGTCCCCCTGAGTCTCGCCCAGCACTGGAGCTCAGAGCAAGTGGGAGCTTGTATCTCCCTCCTGATTAAAAAAGCAGCGCACCCAGGTGCCAGCCCGTTCTGTGCCTCCGCACCTCCTACCATTCTCAATGCACTTTCTTCTTTACCTCTCTAGCTGTAGAATTTCCACTCAGCCAGCTTTCCTACAGTTCTAGATGATAGTTGTTATATATTTTAGTTGTAATTTTGATGTGATTGTGGGAGGCAGCAAGTACAGGTGTTTATTTTTGCCACCATCTTGGTTCTCTCTCTTCCCTGCATATCTTTGTGTGCTACCTGTATTGGCTTCCTATTGCTGCCACAACAAATCATCCTAAGCAGTGGCTTTAAACAACACAAAAATGTATCATCATACAGTTCCGTAGATTACAAGCTAAAAATGGGTCATACAGGTTGAAATTAAAATGGCAGCAGGGCTGTGTTCTTTCTGGAGATTCTAGGAGAATCCAATCGCTCATCTTTACCACCTTCTAGAAACCATCTATATTTCTTGTCTCATGGCCTCTACCTCCATCATCAAAGCCAGCAGCATAACATCTCCCAATCTCTTCCTATCTCTGGCCCTCCTAACTCTTTCCTTTTTAAAGAATTTTATTGATTTTTGGAGAGAGGGGAAGGGAGGAGAGAGAGAAATATCAATGATGAGAGAGAATCATTGATCAGCTGCCTCCTGCACATCCCTACCAGGGATTGATCCCACAACCCAGGCATATGCCCTGATCTGGAATCAAACTGGCAATCTTTTGGTGTACAGGACAATATCTAACCAACTGAGCCACACAGCCAGGACCTAACTCCCTCTTTAAGAAGACTCTTGTGATTACATTAGGCCAAACTGCATAACTTTGTCTCAAAATCCTTAATTTAATCACATCTACACAGTCCCATTGGTACAGATTGGGGTTACTACCGGCTGGGCCCTCAGTTCTTTTAAAAGTAAAGCAAAAAAAAAAAACATTCCAAACTAGGCAAGTGCCAGTTAAGAGAGTATGGGACAAAATGGCCAAGCTGCTTACATTCCAAATGAGAAGCTGGACACACAAGAGAGAATGAGAGAGAGAGAGAGAGAGAGAGAGAGAGAGAGAGAGAGAGAGAGAGAGAGAAGGGAAAGGGAATGGCATGGGCATGCTCCTTGAAGATAGAATGTGCATGCAAGAGCAAGCATGACCCCCAACTCTTGGGTTTTAAAGAGGCATTTTTCTGGGTGGAGCCTTTCAATTGCATTCATGGATGATTGACAGAAACTATATTTCTTCTGGGCATGCCCTTACCCATAATGTATACAGGAAAACCCACTGAGGGACAGGGTCAAAACCAAAATGCAAATTTTATTGTAATTAGTCCAGGGCCCTCATAAGGTCACATTGGCATTGAGGTCATGTTGTTTCCTCTGAGCTTGCACCAAGAACCTGCTGGCTCCAAACCTACCTGCTGGCAGTCTTCTGGGCTGCCTATAGAGAGGTGTTTGAAGGCAATGTTGGTCCAAGCCCTGTTCAGGACCCCAGGGCAGGCCTCGCCCCAGCCACTCCTGTCTAATTGCCTCCCTGACGCTGTTTGCCATGTAAAGTAGTCTATTCTCTGTTTCCAAGATTAGGATGTGAACAATCTTTGGGGGGAGGGGGGGTTGGAGGGCATTATTCTGCCTTCCACACTAGCCCACTTAACTGAAAGTTATTGTTTTAACTTGTTTCTCATTATATTTTCTTTAGATTCTTTGAGTGTATCAGGAGGAAAATGATAAGTAGCGCTATTTGCAGACATTTGCCGCAAATAAATATTTATTATTTCTGACACTTAATAAAAGGCATTATCTCCCCATACCTCATTTATAACAAAGACCTTACTTGTGATATATTTGGGGCTGTGGGGGGGAGGGTTATAAGAAAGAAATAAGAAGGAAAAGTTAAATGAAGTTGTGAGATAATACCCAGATTGTGAGAAGTTCTTTAAAGGGTGAGAAAGAACAAATCCCCACCAAATTAGAAAAGTTTTATGAGACATCATAATAGTTCCCTAGGACTGCTGTAACAAGTTACCACAAACTTATTATGTTAAAAAAAACAGGGATAGTTCTGGGGCCCAGAAGTTTGGAATCAGGATATTGGCAGGGCCACACTCTCTGTAGAGTCTCTGAGAAAGAATTCGTCCTTCCTCTTCTAGCTTCTGGGGGCTCCAGGCAGTCCTTGGCTTGTGATAATACTACTTAAATCTCTGCCTCCATCTTTACATCACCTTCTTTTTGTGTTTCTGTGTTCTTCTTTGTCTTCTACAAGAGCATTGCCATTGGACTTAGGATCCATCCTTACCTCTTTGCAGATATAAACCTTAGTTACATCTGCAAAGACCCTATTTCCAAATAAGGTCACAACTACCCACCCAGCGTGGCTCAGTGGCTGAGCTTCTGCCTATGAACCGGCAGTTCCATTTCCAGTCAGGCAGTCAGGGCACTTGCCCAGGTTGGGGGCTCGATCCCCAATGTGGGGCATGCAGGAGGCAGCCAATTGACGATTCTCTCTCATCATTGATGTTTCTTTCTGATGCTCCCTTGCCCTTCCTCACTGAAATCAATAAAAAGTAATATATATATATATATATATATATATATATATATATATATACACACACACACAAATAAGGTCACATTGTGAGCTACCACATAGACATGAATTTTGGGAGGACACTATTTAACCTACTACAGATATATAGATTTATTAAAGAATTATTTTTTATAATTAATTTCTAGTTATTTTTCCCCACTTATCCCTACTTGAAAAAATAATTATTAGCCTTATTCCTCAATGCTATAGATGTTTTTGCTATTATTATTAATACTAGAGACTTGGTGCACAAAATTTGTGCACTGTGTGTGTGTGTGTATATGTGTGTGTGTGTGTGTGTGTGTGTGTGTGTTGTGTCCCTCAGCCCTGCCTGCACCCTCTCATAGTCTGTGACCCCTCAGGGGATGTCCACCTACCAGCTTAGGCCTGCTCCCCATGGGTATCAGGCCTATGCCAGCAGTTGGACACCCCTCTCGCAGGCGGGGGCCCCTTGCTCCTTACCACCTGCCTGCTCACTGCTCCTTACTACTCGTCTTGCTGCTCCTTAGCACTGCCGCTGCGCTCATCAGCTGTGAGCCCAGCTTCTGGCTGAGCGGCGCTCCCCCTGTGAAAGTGCACTGACCATCAGGGGGCAGCTCCTGCGTTGAGTGTCTGCCCCAGGTGGTTAGTGACCAGTCGTTCTGGTCATTCTGCCGTAATGGTTGCTTAGGCTTTTATTATATAGATTGTCTAAATTCTTAGGAATTCTCTAAATGCTAATTAATAATTCGCGTAAAATGGTAAAGATTCCCATTACATTTGTTATTATGTATTGTCGTAGTCCTTGATAATTTATAAACATTCCACCCCACAACAATCAGGTGGTTTTACTATTTCTCTTACACATGAAAAAACCAAGGTTCAAAAAGGCTCAATAATTTGGTCAGCATTACACATATAGGAAATGACAGAGGTAAGAAACAGACATAAATAACAAAACATGCCCCTCTCTTCCAATTTTCCAGAGTCCTAATTGCAGGGTCCATTCTGTCCCAATCAGTTTACAAGCACATCCCTTCTCCTTCAATTCTCACTTTTGAATTTACCTCCAGGCTTATTCATTAGTAATGACAGCTAATACCTAACCTTCAAGTTTTTGGAAAAGTATAACAATAGCAACAACTAGAAATTCAAAAGTTTGAAGAATAGTGATAAAAAGGGGAAGCAAGCCAACCAAGAAACATCTGTAAACAGTGTTATTGAATTTGGGAATCACAAAAGCAGATGGAAAATGCCCAAACATTTCCAGAGCCCTTGAAAAACAACCCTCTATTAAATTGAAAAGAGTTTTAGGATTCTGGTCTTAGATCACAAATGAAACAAAAACAGGTTCAGGAAAAAACAACTGTTTGTGAGTAAAAATATATCCAGAAATCCCTTAACTTACTAAATGACCTTATAAGGTACTTTGCAAGTAAACAGACAAACAAAAGTAAAAAATAATACTGTTATCATGTTTGTTAATTACAAAAAAACAAAACAAGGAAAAAATAAAATTAATTTTTTGAATAGTGGGCCTTAATTGAGAAGGTATTTGGGATGCTGGCAGAAACACCTAGTAGACTGACAGTTTTATCTTTCGGTAAGCATTTAATTCAAGGAGAGTTTTCTAAAAAAAAAAAAAATTTCTCTTTGCTTATTCTTTTTTTTTAATTTTATGTTATTATTTAAAGTATTATAAATAGTAGTACATATGTCTCCTTTTTTTCCCCATTGACCTTCCCCCAGCCTTCCTTACGCACCACCCCGCCCACCCCGCACAAGCCCTCACCCCCTTCCCCAGTGTCTTGCGTCCATTGGTTATGCTTATATGCATGCATACAAATCCTTCGGTTGACCTCTTACCTCCCTGCCCAAACCCTCTATAGTCTTCCTGCTGTAGTTTGACAGAAGCTTCTTTGCCTCTGTATTTATTTTTGTTCATCAGTTTATAATGTTCTTTATATCCCACAAAAAAGTGAGATCATGTGGTATTTTTCTTTCACTGCCTGGCTTATTTCACTTAGCATAATGCTCTCCAGTTCCATCCATGCTGTTGCAAATGGTGAGAATTCCTTCTTTTTTATAACAGCATAGTATTCCACTGTGTAGATGTACCACAGTTTTCTAATCCACTCATCTGCTGATGGACATTTAGGCTGTTTCCAAATCTTAGCTATTGTAAATTGTGCTGCTATAAACATAGGGGTGCATGTATCCTATCTGATTGGTGTTTCTGTTTTCTTGGAATATATTCCTAGATGTGGGATCACTGGGTCAAATGGCAGTTTCATTTTTAATTTTTTTGAGAAAACACCATACTGTTTTCCACAGCAGCTGACCAGTCTGCATTCCCACCAGCAGTGAAGGAGAGTTCCTTTTTCTCCACATCCTCTCCAACACTTGTTGTTTGTTGATTTGTTGATGATAGCCATTCTGACAGGTGTGAGATGGTACCTCATTGTCGTTTTGATTTGCATCTCTCAGATGATTAGTGACTTTGAGCATGTTTTCATATGTCTCTTGGCTTTCTGAATGTCCTCTTTTGAAAGGTGTCTATTTAGGTCCTTTGCCCATTTTTCTATTGGGTTGTTCATCTTCCTTTTGTTAAGTTGTATGAGTTCCCTGTACATGCTGGAGATTAAACCCTTATCGGAGATAACATTGGCAAATATGTTCTCCCATGCAGTGAGCTTTCTTGTTGTTTTGTTGATGGTTTCCTTTGCTGTGCAGAAGCTTTTTATTTTGATGTAGTCCCATTTGTTTATTTTTTCCTTAGTTTCCATTGCCCTAGGAGCTGTATCAGTAAAGATATTGCTATGACAAATGTCTGCTATATTGGTGCCTATGGCTTCTTCTAAGAATTTTATGGTTTCCTATCATAAGTTTAAGTCCTGTATCCATTTTTAGTTTATTTTTGTGTATGGTGTAAGTTGGTGGTCTAGTTTCAATTTTCCCAACACCATTTATTGAAGAGACTGTCTTGACCCCATTGTATGCTCTGGCCTCCTTTGTCAAATATTAATTGAGCATAATGGCTTGTGTCAATTTCTGGGTTCTCTGTTCTGTTCTATTGGTTTATATGTCTGTTCTTATATGCCAGTACCAGGCAGTTTTGAGAACAGTGGCTTTGTATTATAGCTTGACATCTAGTATTGTGATCCCTTCAACATTGTTCTTCTTTCTCAAGATTTTTGCAGCTATTCAGGGTCTTTTTTTATTCCAGATGAATTTTTGGAGAGTTTGTTCTAGGTCTTTGAAGTATGCCTTTGGTATTTTAATGGGGATACCATTGAATTTATAGATTATTTTGGGTAGTATGGACATTTTAATGGTGTTGATTCTACCAATCCATGAACATGGTATATTCTTCCATTTGTTCATGCCTTCTCCTATCTCTTTTTTCAGCATCCTGGAATTTTTTGAGTACAGGTCCTTTATCTCCTTGGTTAAATTTATTCATAGGTATCTTAATTTTTTTGTTGCAATGGTAAATGGGATTGCTTTTTTAGTTTCTCTTTCTGTGAGTTCATTATAGGTATATAGAAAAGCCATAAACTTCTGGGTGTTAATTTTGTATCCTGCTACATTGCCGAATTCATTTACCAAGTTTTTTGATGCAGTCTTTGAGGTTTTCTACGTACAATATCATGTCATCTATGAATAAGGACAGTTTTACTTCTTCTTTTCCAATTTGGATGCATTTTGTTTCTTCTTCTTGTCTGATCGCAATGGCTAGTACTTCCAGTACTATGTTGAACAGGAGTGGTGAGAGGGACCATCCCTGTATTGTTCCTGTTCTTGGGGGAAATGGTTTTAGTTTTGGCCCATTGAGTATGATGTTGGCTGTGGGTTTGTCATATAAGGCTTTTATTATGTTGAGGTATGGTCCCTCTATTCCCACCTTGCTGAGAGTTTTTATCAAGAAAGGGTGTTGGATTTTGTCAAATGCTTTTTCTGCATTAATGGATATGATTATATGGTTTTTGTCTCTCAGTTTGTTTATGTGGTGTATCACGTTTATTGATTTGCAGATATTATACCATCCTTGCATCCCTGGAATAAATCTCACTTGGTCATGGTGTATGATCTTTCTAATGTAATGCTGGATTTGATTTGCTAGAATTTTGTTGAGGATTTTAGCATCTATGTTCATCAAGGATATTGGCCTGTAATTCTCTTTCTTTGTATTGTCTTTATCTGGTTTTGGGATTATAGTAATGCTGGCTTTGTAGAAAGTGCTTAGAAGTGTTCCTTCCTCTTGAATTTTTTGGAATAGTCTGAGGAACATAGGTCTTATTTCTTCTTTGAATATTTGATAAAACTCCACTGTGAAGCCATTTGGTCCAGAGCTTTTGTTTGTTGGAAGATTTTTATTACTGCTTCAATTTCCTCCATATATATCAGCTTATTCAGATTTTTTTATTCCTCCTGGTTGAGTTTTAGAAGGTCAAATTTTTCTAGCAATATGTCCATTTCTTCCAGGTTGACCAGTTTGTTGGAATAGAATTGTTCATAGTATTTTTTTACAACTCTTTGTATTTCTGTGGGGTCTGTTGTTATTTCACTTCTTTTGTTTCTGATTTTGTTTATTTGGATCCTCTCTCTTTGCTTCTTGGTGAGCCTGGCTGGAGCTTCATCAATCTTGTTTATCCTTTCAAAGAACCAGCTCTTGGTTTCATTGATCTTTTATATTGCTTTTTGGTCTCTATGTCATTTATTTCCGCTCTGATCTTTATTATTTTCTCCCTTCTGCTCACTCTGGGCTTTTCTTGTTGCTCTCTTTCTAATTCTTCAAGTTGCAGATTTACATCGTTTATTACCCATTTTTCTTGTTGTTTTTTTGTTTGTTTGTTTGTTTTGTTTTGTTTTGTTTTGTTTTTTGAGATAGGCCTGTAATACTATGAACTTCCCTCTTAGGACTGCTTTCACTGTCCCAAAGATTTTGGATTATTGTGTTTTCATTGTTGTTTGTTTCCAAGATGTTTTTTATTTCTTCTTTGATCTCTTTGGTAACCCACTCATTGTTTAATAGTATGCTATTCAGCCTCCAAGTGTTTGAATTTTTGTGATTGTTTTTATTGTAGTTGATTTCTAATTTTATGCCATTGTGATCTAAGAAGATGCTTGATATGATTTCAATCTTCTTGAATTTAGAGAGACTTTGCCTGTGTCTCAATATATGGTCTATCTTTGAGAATGTCCCATGTGAACTTGAGAAGAATGTGTATGTGTATTCTGTAGTTTGGGGTGGAATGTTCTAAAGATGTCTATTAAGTCCATCTGATCTAGTGAGTCATTTAGGGTTGCTATTTCTTTGCTAATTTTTTGTCTGGGGGATTTATCCAGTGATGTAAATTAGGTTATTAAAGTCTCCTACTATGATTGTATTGCTGTCAATCTCTCCTCTGATATCTTCCAGATGTTTTTTATGTTTTTGGGTGCTCCTGTATTGGGTGCATATATGTTTACCAGAGTTATAGCCTCTTGTTGTATCAATCCTTTAGAATTATGAAATGGCCTTCTTTGTCTCTTGTTATGGTCTTTACTTTGAGATCTATTTTGTCAGATATAAATATTGCTACCCCAGCTTTATTTTCATTTCCATTTGCCTGATAGATATTTTTCCATCCCTTCACTTTTAGTCTGTGTGAATCCCTTGTTCTGAGGTGGGTCTCCTGTAGACAGCATCTATATGGGTCATGTTTTCTTAGCCATTCAGTCACTCCATGTCTTTTGTTGGGAGCATTTACGTTTAATGTTATAAATGATAGGTACTTGTTTGTAGCCATTTCTGTGCTTTATGCCTGTGTTCCTTCCTCCCTTTCTATTTCTTCTTTTTACAACATTCCCTTTAACATTTCTTGCATTGCTGGCTTGGTAGTGATAAAATCCCTTAGCATTCTTTTGTCTACAAAGCTCCTGATTTCCCCTTCAATTTTGATAGTCTTGCTGGATAGAGTATTCTTGGATTCAGTCCTTTGCTTTGTATCACTTTGTATACTTCATTCCATTCCCTTCTAGCTTGGTGTGCTTCTGTTGAGAAACCACTTGATAATCTGATGGGGGATCCTTTGTAGGAAAATCTCTGTCTCTCTCTTGCAGACTTTAAGATTCTCTCTTTATTGTTAATATTTGCCATTGTAATTATGATGTTTCTTGGTGGGTCTTTTGGGATTCATCTTGCTTGTGATTCTCTGTAGTTATGCGACTTTTTTCTTCCCCATATCAGGGAAGTTTTCTGTCATTATTTCTTCAAATAGATTTTCTAATCCTTGCTGTTCTTAGCCTTCTGGCACCCCTATTATACGTATGTTACTTCGTTTTGTTGTCTCAAAGCTCCCTTAGGCTCTCCTCCTGATTTTTAATTTTTTTTCTATTGTTGGTGTTCAGATTGGGCTTGTTTATCTATCAGTGGTTCTCAACCTTCCTAATACCATGACCCTTTAATATAGTTCCTCATGTTGTGGTGACCCCCAATTTCATTGTTATAAATTGAACATAATTAAAGCATAGTGATTAATCACAAAAACAATATGTAATTATATATGTGTTTTCCGATGGTCTTAGGCGACTCCTGTGAAAGGGTTGTTCAACCCCCAAAGGTGTCATGACCCACAGGTTGAGAACCGCTGCTCTACATTGTCTTCTAACTCACTAATTCAGTCCTCCACTTCTTCTAGTCTACTGTTGAAACCTTCCATAGCGTTTTTGATTGTAGCTATATCACTTCTGATTTCTTCCTGATTTTTGCAGTTGTTAATTTTCTTGTCCATCTGGTTTATGAACTGTATGACCATTACTCTGAATATTTTCCTGTCACATAGCTTGCCTCAGTTTCACTTATTTCATTTCTTGGTGATTCCTCTTTTTCTTTTCTCTGGGGATTGTTTCATTGTCTCCCCATTCTATCACCAGAAGGTCCAAATGCCAAGTGCGGATGCCTGAGCCATGTGCAATGGGAGCATCGCACCACCCCAATGTCTGAAGAGCTCCAACAATGAGATGTGTGACTGCTGTGGGTCAGTGGGAGCCACGCACACCAAGAATCAGAGTCATCAGCGCTAAGTGCAGCCTCGTGCACACACCTAGAGTCAAGGACCCCACATGCGCTGCGCTGAGAAAAAGTCCCCGCAGGCATACACCGAAAATCAGAGTCCCCTCGTGTGTTCACCATGAGTCAGAGACCCCGTGTGCACGCACTGAGAATCAATTATCAGAGTCTCTGTGGCTTGGTATGACCTCACACCATGAATCAGGGACCCGTGTGTGTGTGTACTGAGAATTGGAGTCACCAGTGCTCAGTGTGCATGTACTGAGAATCAGGTATCCCGTGTGCTCACGTTGAGAAACAGAGTCCCCACATGTGCATGCCGAGAACCAAGTCACTGGTGCTCAGTGGTGCCTCTTGCACAGAGAATTAGGGTCCCTGGTCTGCTTGGGCTCAGGTTGCACCGCCGCCCTGTATTGGCAGGAGGCCCATTCCACCCAGAGTCAAAGCCAGGCAGTGCAGCCACCCTCTGTTGGCAGGAGGCTCACTCCTGCACCACAGGAAACAGCCTTCCTGTGTCTGCATGCCCATAGTCAAAGTCAGGCAGCACAGCTGCCCTGTGTCAGCAGAAAGTCTGTTTGTGCAGAGCTGGTCTGGCAGTTCCTATGCCACAGCAGCGGGCCAGTGGGGAGGGAGATGGGCTCCGTGACTCACAGTAATCTGTGGCTGGGAGTCTTGGTGTCCATGGGTCTGCAGGTCTTTGTCCCAAGTGGTTGTGTCCTGGCTTGCGCTGAGACCAGATTGGGTGGTGGTGAGGTTAGGGTTCTAGTCAGAAGCAGTCTGTTCTTCAAGATGGAGTGGTCTCTGTGCCTGCACTGGTCGCCCTGGAGTGTCGTAGTTCAAGAATGCCTGGTCTGGCAACCCCCCAGGAAGACCCACAGGATCTAACTGTCCCTAGTTCACACACACACACACACACACACACACACACACACACACACACACCACATCCACACACTCCTCTATTGCTCCCTCACTCTCTCACACATTCTCCCTCCCTGCCTTCTTGTCGGTCACCATCTTCTTCTCGCTTATTCTTTTATATGTCCCCCACTGGTTCAAATTTTACTCTTCTTTATGAGAAATTCTTCTATTAATTGACCTATTGTTTTCTAGTTTTGTGCTTTTCCTCATTTTATAGGAGAATAAAGTAAAATTAAGAGTTAAGGAACGTACATGAAATATCTATCTTTAGTTACTGAATAAATAAAGGGCTTTCTTGTTTAAATTGTTCATGTTGATACCAAAATTTCCAGTTGGGTCTGAGTTCCTGGTCTTGCAAAATCAAGAATGAGTTTGTGGACAAAAACAGCGGAAGCAAAGTTTACTGAGAGATAAACGGACTCCCTGCAGCAGGGAGCAGCAGAGAGGGGCTGAAAGCAGGTGTCTCATGAAGCTTCTTGGTTTCAGGTTCTAAAGTCCCCTGCCCCTTAAGCCATTCCTGGAAAAGGTACAGCTGGGGTTCCAGGAGAGCCAAAAGCAGGCCAGTGTCCAGAGTGTCTGTTCCAGGTTGCAGCCAGGTGTAGTTCAGCACGAGCTAATTAAAGTCCATTAGTCCATGGAGTCCCATATGGCCTTAAGCCACGTGGGCGCAGAGGAGCATATCCCATGCCACAGGAGAGCCAGGAGCCCAGTGTGCCAGTGAGAGAACAAAGTGTGCTTATTTGTCTAGGGGTAGTTATATGCTTTGCTAGCTCCTGACTGGTAGTTTCAAAGAATTCTGCCTTAGCAACATCTATACATTTTAAAGCTCAAGTTCCAGCATGCAGGATGGACATGACTGAGGACTGCCACTTCAGGTCTGAGGTAAAGTTACTGTTCCCACCTATCCAGGTTGCCCCAGCAACTCCTGCCTAACTGGTTCAGTTCTACCTACTTTGTTTGTCTCTATGGTGCAGTCAGCAAGCTGCATCCTATTATCTCACAAAATTGTGTCACTCTTAGACTTCCTTGTATTATTCCCCCTCCTGTGGTCCCATCCCTGAGTACCAACATCTGTTAAATTGATGACAGCCAACACTGCAACTCCAGCAGAGATCTTATTCCTGAGCACCTGACTATATCCAGTCACCTCTTGTACTTGACCACTTAGACCACTTGAGTATCCCTAGACATCTTAATTTCCACATATCTAAAACTAAGCATATGACCTTTTGCCGCAAACCTCACCTTCCTGTAGGTGGTAACACCAACCTCTCAGTCAACCAATTTAGATATTTGGGAGTCATCACAGATACATCCTTCATAGTCAGGACTTAACTGGTCATCAAATGGGAGGGGAAATCTGTCTCCTGAACATTTCTCAAGCCCTTCTCTTTATCTCCATTTCTCCTACTCATCTACATTGTGATTGTGCCATGTCTAAACTCTGGATTCCATTCAGATCTTTATTCCTCTGATATTAATTAAGTGGTTTCAACAGAAATCCTTCAATGGCTTGCTTCAGCTTTCAACATAAGACTAATGATAATGATGACTGCCATGTATGTGTTTACTAAGTGTCAAATACTATTCTGGATATTTGACATTCATGCCTTTGCATTTGTTCTCATCTAATATCAATACTGTAAGATAAATATTACTGTAATTTCATAAATGGAGAAACTGAGGTTAAGAAGACTTAACTAACTTGCCCAAGACTAGTGAGCCCTGTGAGTGTTGAGCTGGGGCTCAATCCTAGGGCAGCCTTGCTGCAAAGCCTTCTGTTTCACTGGACCTGTTGCTAAATTCAAATTCCTGAAATCAGCAAATGTGTCTCTTAAGGATCTGTAACACTCAACTGCTGAGCCTCCCTAGCATGTGCAATGGCTTCAGCCATACAAAGATCTTTTGTATAACCTTTCTTCCCTTCTCTCTCTCTCTCTCTCTCTCTCTCTCTCTCTCTCCTTTTTTAACCTCATACATATATACTTTTTTAAAAAGTATTCTAGATTACATTCAAGTTGTTAAAAAATTCAAATAAAAGAAGTAATTATAGTAAATTATTCCTCCTCTAGACAGTCCCACGCTCCTCCCGAGAGAGCTAATCATTTTTCACACTTTGATCTTAACTGTGAATTCATTTAATCTAAAGACTTGGATTTCTTCTGCTCTAGGAAGTTTCCTTGTGTTACTTCAGTTCATTCACTCTGCTCTCCACCTTTGGAACTCCTATAGAGCAAACCTTTGTGCCACAGACTGCTCTTGAAATCTGGTAAAGCTTATGGAACCCCACTAAAAATTTTATTAAATTGCATACATAAGATTATGAAAAGGACCAATTATATTGAAATTCAGTTATCAAAATACTAAAAAGTATGATACAGTAATATAATTCTTTATGAACCATTTAATAAAATCATCTAGCAGCACATTTAATAAGTATCTAAATTTTGAAGTCATGATTAGCACAAATTATATTTTGAGATACCTGAAGCAATATATACTGTCATGTAAAAATAAGTGTAATTCCTTTGGAGGTAAAGTCACAGGTATGCCAGTATTACTATGATTGTTTTGCCTATATTCATAGTGGAAGGAATTATTAAGTTTCAGGTAGAGTTTATTAAATAATGTGTAATTTCCTTTTCTATACAACAACTTCTTGAAATCTATCCAAGGCCTTATGTTAGTATTACTGGAATTTTAGAATTTCTACTATCCTCAATGTTTCTTACATTTTCTCTCATACTTTCCAACTCTTTGTGTTCTAGGATTAACTTCCTATTTAGATATTTTATTCCACTGGTAAAAAGAACTTATCATATTACATTATGATAATTTCTCTACCTGTCACATCTTGCTAAAATTTCATGTCTAAAATAATGAGGAAATTACAGATAGATGCATTTGATCACTCAAGTGAAGTTAAAAAAAAAAAAATTCAGTGAGATTGATGTTGGTTCCTTAAGAGGAATGTTATTAGGGAACATTTTATAAATAGATGACTAAAACTGGTTATCAGATAATCATTCTTTATGAAAGACTAGATAAACCCAGAAATGATCCAAAATCGAGAAGTGATCATGCTAATTTAACCTTTGCTATTACTTTATGTTTAATCTAGAAAAAAATCCAATAGGCATTCAATTTGGCAATGAAAATATTCATAGGAAATTACCTTCATGAAAACTAATCTAATAAAAGAGAAACATGCAAATTGACCTCACCTCTGCTACACCCCAAGTCACTCCCACCAGCCAGCCAATCAGAGCGACTATATGCAAATTAACCCAACCAAGATGGTGACCAGCAGCCATGGAGCTGGAGCAAGCAGGAGGCTTGTTTGCCCCAGCGATGGAGGAAGCCAAGCTTCCTGCCTGCCCTGGATGGCTGTGGCCTCCACTCAAGGCAACAAAGTTTCAATTATAGAAGATAAATAAATCCCAGATACCTGCTTCCAGCCAGCCTCCACTGGGAGCTTGGGTGGCTGGGGGTCGTGGCCAGCCTGCAAACAGCCATCAGCCCCTCCCCTAGGACGGCCACACCCTCATGGGGTGAGGGTCCCCGCTGGGGGGCTTGGCCAGCCTGCAAACAGCCATCAGCCACTCACCCAGACTGGACAGGCACCCCAGCAGGACCCCCCCCACCCTGAAGGGGGTGTGGCCAGCCTGCAAACAGCCATCAGCCCCTCACCCAGGCTGTCCAGGCACCCCAGTGGGACCCCCACCCTGATCTGTGACACCCTTCAGGGCAAACCAGCTGGCCCCTACCCATGCACCAGGCCTCTATCCTATATAATAAAAGGGTAATATGCAAATTGACCCTAACAGCAGAAAGACTGGGAATGACTGGTCACTATGACACACACTGACCACAAGGGGGCAGATGCTCAATGCAGAAGCTGCCCCCTGGTGGTCAGTGCACTCCCACAGAGGGAGCTCTGCTCAGCCACAAGCCAGGCTGACGGCTGCCAGTACAGCGATGGTGGTGGGAGCCTCTCCTGCCTCCTCAACAGCATTAAGGATGTCCAACTGCAGCTTAGGCCTGCTCCCTGCTGGAGGGCTCCTGGGCTGCCAGAAGGATGTCTAACTGCCAGCTTAGGCCCAATCCCCCAGGGAGTGGGCCTAAGCCAGCAGGTGGACATCCCCCGAGGGGTCCCAGACAGCAAGAGGGCACAGGCCGGGCTGAGGGACCCCCCGCCCACCGGGTGCACAAATTTTTGTGCACCAGGCATCTAGTAAACAAATAAAAAGAATGATCAAGGACTCTACAATAAGGTTATACTGATATGGTATATGGCAAATGATAAGAGATGATTTCTCCAACTAAAAATTACTGCCTAATAGAGGGAAAAAGAAGATGGGGGAGGGGTGGGAGAAGAAGATTAGCAAGAAAGAGACACTAGTTTTAAATGTATGAACTAAAGAACATTCACAAAACAAAACAAAACCCACAAAGGCAAATTGAATTTCTTTTGCCATTAGAATGACAGATTCTTTGTACATGTTCATTATATTTTAAATGTTTGCCTCTCCTTTAACTCTCATTGATAACATACAATACTACAAAAGATTGGGCTGCACAGCTGTGGATAACCTGCCAGCCAATACTGACACACATAGCTGATCACCAGTGTTACTCTCAAAATAATAAGTGTCTAGTCTTCACATCTTTGTGTTTTACATGAACTATGCAAGAGAGAGGGCAAAAAGAAAATGCATCAGACCCCAGAGTAATTGTACATATTTTTCTGTTGTCAGCTAATGCTCTCATTCTGATACACACCCACCCAGCAGCTCCACTGAAATCAGTGAGCAACTTTCTTTTAAATATTGCACAGTCACACCCACAACTGCCTAGAGCAGATGGCAAACAGAAGCCTGGGGTCTCCCAGTGCTGCTATCATGAAGCCCAAAGCCCGAGCAGTGTTTAAAAATATTTACATTCCCTGACATTAAATAAAAACCAAGATATTTCCTCTTAAAAATGCTGATTTGGGGCTTTTCTAAACCAATCAGGAAATTTGACAACACTGGGCTTTGCCTGACTGAGATGGACCTGAACTCTCTAACAGGTTCATCAGGCACATTATAACCAGAATGAAATACCAATTTTCAGCCTCAGCTTCCGGGACTCATAATCCTGCTCTCAGTGCCCACTCGTCTCTCAGGATGATGACCAAGTGTCCCTATTTTTCAGGATCCCACTTGACTTTCATCTCTTTAGGAAGCCTTCCAGGAGCACCCAGCCTACTGTTCCCCCTCCAATGTCAATGGGCATTCAGTTCTGCAGTGGTGGGTTGTGATCTCTCTGTGATACATTATTGTGTATTTGGAGAATTCATTAAATCTGTAATGTTGCATATATATATATATATATATATATATATATATATATATATATATTTGAGGCCCGGTGCATGAATTCGTGCATGGGTGGGCCGGGGGAGGGTATGCAGGAGGTTGGCCAGCCAGCCCACCCCCCCGATTGGGGTAGGGAGAACCTGTGAGGGCGTGGCTGGCTGGGGGAAGGGGCCAATCTGGGGCAAGGCCAGCTGGGGGGAGGGGCTGTGGGCGGTTGGCTGGCCAGGCCTACCCCCTAGTCAAATCCTGGTCAAACTCCCAGTTGAGGGGACAATTTGCATATTAGGCTTTTATTATATAGGATTGCCTTCTTTTTACCTATCACAAAATTTTTCACAACTGGGACAAGTATGGTGTCTATCATGAAAGAGCTAAGCCCAGTATGCTATTTATTTGCTGCATACATTTGAGCAAAATATTGATCCTCTCTAATCTTTACTCAGTCCCAATATTTGTAAAATGAGGGGGAGTGGGAAATAATACGCACTTATAGAGTTGTGTAGAAATTAATGAGGCTGTGCATGGTAAGCATTTTACACAGTGTCCCAAGTGCTTGGGATACACTAAGAACTTAATTAAAATGTTTGTGTTATTATTATTCCTCTATCAATATTACTCTCTTGAGAGCTATTAAAGTGACTTAGCTCTGATTTCTTTTTTACGTGTTAGGCCTTTTGCTGCTCTAGAAGTTTTCACAACTAACTTTCCTCTATTCTACCTGGTAATTAATATCATCAAAAAATATTCTTCCACTATTCTAAGATTCTCTTATTATTATGTCACTTACATTTCCATGTTAAAATCATATAGAATGCAAATAAATTATTCAAGTCATAATTTTCTATTCAGATAGCAATGTTAATAACAAATACTTCTACCTACCACTTTATTGATCAACTAACCTGTGGCAGACACTGTTAGATTTTTTTGGTGTTGTTTTATCTCTAATGTTCAAAACTCTACAAGGAGGGTATTATGACACTCATTTATTAAATGAGAAATCACAAGTAGTTCAATAAACTACTTGTATTTACTCAATATCTAGGTGGCAGACTGAGTTTAAAATGCAGTCTAACTCCAAAACCCATGTCCATCCCATTAATTACCTTTTGCCTTGTTTTTATTATTTAGTTCAGTATTAAACCACTCAGAGACTCCTGATAAATCTTTATAATTTCTAAAAATATTGTAATGGCACCTGGGAAAATAACTGACTAAATAAATAAATAAAGATATTATAATAGAATATGTTTCATGAGTAATCATTTATTCTTAGGGTACTACTATTAATATTATTAACTAGAGACTCAGATGCATGAAATTCATGCAAGAGTAGGCCTTCCTTCCCCCGGCTGCCAGCACCAGCTTCCCTCTGGCACCCGGGACCTGGGCTTCCCTCCAGCTGCTGGCAGGCATTCAGGACCCGGGCTTCCCTTGCAGCCCCGGCTTTGTCCGGAAGGACATCTGGAAGGACATTTGGTCTAGTTAGCATATTATGCTTTTATTATTATCATAGATAATACTCAATTTGGGTCCCCCTAAAAAATAAAGGCTAAATTAAGAAGGCCCTAGTTATCATTATAAGACATTTTTTCCAGATGCAAGTAGAAACTGCACTACATTGTTTTGTTTTGTACTGTTTTACAGTATTCAGTGAAACTCAATATTTTGTTTAATAAGTATCCAATTTGCCATTTCAATTAAATATTACTGATGAAAAGGTAATGTCTCATTCTTGGATATTAGTTTCAAATGAGATTTAATATATCACATGGACATTTATGAAGCTGTTCTATACATAACATAACTGATTGCCTATTGATCTATTTTATAGCTGGTATATTTAATTTAAAAATATGTCTGTCTCGGTATTTAATGTGTTTGCTTTGACATTTGGCATTTTGGTTCTGTGTTTAGGTGTATAATTTGATAAGAAATATATTGCTCATGGGCATGCAGAAAGTTATAAAAAAAAATTATCAGTAGAGTTTGAACAGATGTATTATTATTATTATTATTATACAGAAATAATCACATTCTTGCAGCTGTAATCTCAAGTGAAAATATGTTTCAAAGCAATATCTTAGTTTTATTTAGGTAAACATGGGATTCTCAGATTCATTTAATTAAACAAACAACAAAAAAGAATAGACACATAACATCTCCCTAAGTCAACTATTTTTTAAATAAATGGAATATTAATACACTTTAATGAAACTTTTCTCTTGTAATAGGAACTAGTTTATGTATCTTTGACTAGCTGTTTGTTAAAAATATTCCTGTTTGTGGTTGTTTTCTGTGTGTTTCCACTTTGAAAATCTACAGCTCCAAAACATGATAAATGTTTTCCGATCTTCTTGTTGATCGGGAAGCGGTAATGCAAAAGACTCACTAGCTTCTCCAAGGATGCATTCGGAGTGAATATATTTTAAGCTTATGTATAAGATCGCTTTGCCTGACTCACCCGTAGAATGAATTTTAATACTCACTTGCTCACTTATAATTTCTCTTTTCTAGGAGGGAACTTCCTGTAATTCCCTCACAGCCGGCTCTATTGTTCATCACCCTTATCTGAGCAGTCACTCCAGCAAATCTCCCTATCATACAACCCAGAAATCCCAAGACATTCTTCGTTGCCTATCCTCTTTTGCCTCCCAAATTTGTTAGCTTGCAGGTTCAGCTGCTTCTTTCTACTTTCTGAATTCAAATATGACTTTCTGCCTCAATGAAAATCCTTGCACAGCTACTCATTTTACAGGCTTACTGTAGTCACTTATTTTTGTTATATTCTACTCTCCAGCTGTGTTTTGCACCTAATTTTTTACCTGCTGTACATCAATATTTTTTGCTACTTCCCCTACAACCAGAGACACCTCTGGGTCAAATATAAAGTATTGTATGGAAAGCTTTCTGTTAGTTATCCCTGACTTAGTGGACTGAAACCTTATTCTTTAATAATACCTAGAAGAAATACCAAAAAATATTGACAGTTTACTATTAACAGACAATGGGCTATTACATGCAATATATATTCTCTGTATAACCTGACAACTGAGTTAGTGGTCATTGATTCTATAGAAACTAAAACTCATGGAAGTTACCATTGTTTACTGATAAGGATGTCCAGTTTCACATTTCATGCCCAAACAGTCTGACTCTAGACTTCTTGTTCTTAGATACCAAACAATATTACTTATTGTTATAGCATTCTGCAACTTTATGAAGTTATTCAGTCTCTACCAGCTACCATTTCTCCTCCCATCACTCCCTCTTTCACTCAATCTCTCTCTCTCTTTCCCTCACATACTCATTCATTTTCATCCTTCCTCCCTGACTTATTCTTCTTAATGTTTATTTTGCTCTGCTAAGCACAGAGGAGTATTTTCTTAAATCACAGTCTCACTAAGAGGTGGATAAGTGGTCTCTTGCTGACAAAACAATAAATAATAACCTTTCTTTCTTTATGCTTTTTGTTTTTGCTTCTTTTCCAACAAATTTCTCCTGCTCAATCTTATTTCAAAGGCCAAACTTCATCCTAAGCAATTTTTTTCTCTATGGACATAATTATAATTACTGTTTATATTTGCATTCTAAAATATACTTTATACACTTTGCTGCTTCTACTAAAATGCATTCTCCTTGAGGGCAGGGTAATATAAAGGATTTCAAGACACAAACATAAATATATCTCTGCCTCTTTATCTTGTTTACTAGCTCTATTTCTACTTCTGTGTCTTATTCAAACCAAATAATGCAGATTTTGTGTGTGTGTGTGTGTGTGTGTGTGTAAATGTATTTGAGTGTGTATGTTTAAAGAAGAGATGCAGCAAGAACTGGATAAAATGTGGCTTGCAAAATGAGTATACTATATTTTTGTTTTGTTTTTTTTATTTACATCTCCAAGACTCACTTTAATCTGTCATTAAATAACTCCAACCCTTTATGATAATTTTCATTTCTCAATGACTACATATATAATCTCAACTACAGAATTTTAGAGTGGGTTAAACATGCTACAATATTTTATTCCCAACTCAATTCCAGGATTGCAGAGTGCTGCTACACAGGCTCTATCCCGCCAATATCATTGAGTTGGGCTGAATGTGAACCTCTGCAGCACTCAGTTTGATGCATCTACTCCACAAGAGACTGCAGAAGCAATCTGGAGAAGAGAAAGATTTTAAAGCACTGTCATTAATGGGCACTTGTAAGCATAAGGAGGCTTAAAGTGTTTCACCTCAAATGTAGAGTTAGGCCAGTCACTTCACATGTACTTCAGGTAAATAGATTACAAGTAAATTGCAGGCATTTCTTTAAGTGAAAAAAGCTTTTAGATGATTAAATAAGTCTCACTATGACAGTATTTTTATAATCATTGAAACTCCATGCAATTTTCTCCTAAGTAAATTTCACTCCCAAATGTATCGCTTAAGTGTGTGGTAAAACAATTCTGAAACTATGGCTTCCATTTGCTTCCATTGATCTGCTGGAAAGCAATGTGATTATATACATACAAAATAATTATGCTCCAGCTCCAGTGTTGGCTGATTATCTTGTATTGCACTAACTCTTTCACAAAAACAGGCAGAACTAGAGGGGTGATGACCCTTGAAAGAAGGAATGTGCAGGAGGAGAGAGTCACATTTATATGGCTTCCCCCCTGAGAACACTGCCAAGTCCATGTACAACTCAAGACAGCTAGAACTGAAGAAGAAAGTTTCAGTTTTATTAGCTTCAGTGTCACAGGATGGGGTTCAGGGCTGCCAATCATCTGCAAATGAAGAGGGAACTTCAGAAAGAAGAGAGCCATAGTAGAAAGAACCTCCAAATCAACATACAAACGGTTATCAAATTCTTTGCTGAGCCTGAACCATGTATGCACAGGGGAAAACGCACGACAGTGGGAAGTAGCAGGAGCCCAAACAAGCTTAGCAGACTTAGTCGCCATGCACCACAGAATAGACAAAGTTTAGACTTTGAGTCCTGCCAGATTTAGAAGGGCTGGGCAAACACAGTGTGTATTTTATTAAAATTCTAGTAGGATTAAAATTGAAGACAAACACAATTTCATTGCAAAGAACTGTAAAACCTTGGATTTTGCAAAATACAAAATTTTTTTCTACTTATCAAAGACACTATTAAGAAAGTAAAAAGCCACACAATGGGAAAAAATGCTTGCTATACATACATATACGTGACTTTGTAGCTCAATATATAAAAAACTCATAAAAACAATAACAAAAAGACAAACAACACAATGAAAGCTAGTAAAAGACTTTAACAGTCACTCGAGACAAATTTCTAATAAACACATGAAAATATGCTTAACTAATAGCATTAGTCATCAAAAAAAAAAACTAATGAAAGCACAATGATTTGTATTTCACATCCACTGGAATAGCTACAATATAGACTGACAACACCAAATACTGGCAAGAATGTGAAGCAACTAGAACTCACAGATATTGATGGAGTAAAGTATGCAGAAACCAGTTTGGAAATCTGTGTGATAGTTTGTTAGTAAACTAAACATCTCTAGCCTATGACCCAGAATTTTCAATCCTACATATTTACCCAGGGGAGATACAATTGTGTTTATAGCAGATTTATTTGTAATAGCTCCAAACTGGAAGCAATCCAAATATCCTACAACTGGGGAATGGAAAAACAAATAATGGACTATTCAGACCACAATACTAGAAGATATAATAAAGAAGGAATGCTGATACACAAACCAATATGATTGTATCTCAAAAGTATTGTGTTCAAAAGAAGTCAGAGACAGAAGAGTACTATACTATCCAGTTTCATTTATATGAAGCTCAAGAACTGGCAAAGACTAATCTATCCTGGTGATAGAAATTAGAACAATGGTGTCTAGGGAGATGAAGTTTGACTAGAAGAGAGCAAGGAAAATTTCTAGAGTGATGGAAATGTTCTGTATCTTAATTAGGGTAGTGGATTGATGGGTGCATTGTTTTAAATCAAAACTCATTGAGTTAGACATTTAAGATTGGTGCTTTTCATAGTATATAATGTTAATGTCAATAAAAATACTACAGATAGTTGTACTGTGGTATTTGGATTAGATTTGGATTAAGTATAACATGATTATGGTTTGATTGGTTTAAATGATTGTTTTAAATGATTTCAATTAAATACAGCATAGGAAGTTCCTAACTCAGCCCTTCTCTGCCCATCATACTCTGTCTATCCTACCATAAATACCTGGCTATCCTGGAACATGTCCGATTTTCTTTTCATGCCTTTTTCCTCATTCCTATTCCCTAGACTTATATCCTTTCCTCACTCCATATTCTCTGATAAATTGGGAACCACTCCTATAACTGAGGACCATATTTAACTATGTTGTCCTTATAGCTCAGATTCCAGGTGCTGAGGTATTTTTGCATGCTGGTAGTTCCAAAAGTTCGTTTATAAGAAAGACCAGTAATTTAATCTACGCAAGATTAAACCAACCAAGAAAGACATGGCTACTTGCTAAATTTTTAAGGCTTCAGTGAAACCTCTAAAGTATTTCTTGTAAAATGCTTACTGCGATTTGCTCTGTTTGATTTCTGACCAGTGAATAAGCCTTCACATCTTTATTTTCTCACTGCGGGGCCAAGCGGTTGGTGTGATGCTGAATTGTGACAACTGATCACCATATAAATTCCTTTTTAGTGCTCTTCTGTAAAGTGTAATAGACTGTGAACTACCATCATCTTGAAATGTCATCATGTTTCCACAACATGACAAAGTAAGAATATGAAAATGCTGAATTTAGTAATTTAAAATCTGCCATGAGCAGTGAGTGATATCACCAATACCAAGTCATAATCTAAGAGTTAGTTTACTCATTTTTCCACTTCATTTTATAAGAAAATATTTCCATTTTGTTTTTCAGGGAGAATTGTGACATTGCATAGGCACTTGCTTAATAGTCAAATGCTGAGTTTTTCCCTCAGATCTCATATGCATTTGTTCTTTATCAAAGCAATTAATTCAATTAAGTCCTATTTTTGCAGTGAGCCTAGAAGAAATTCTCTGCTTTCAAAGTGCTTTGAATATAATTGGAAATCCTAATGCATAGTATGAAAGAGTTCATAAGAAAATAAAGGTCTATTGAAATCCAAAACAGTAGGTTATGTGTGTGTTCTCCAGTGATTCTAGAAGGGTGAAAAGTCATCCTCTTCCTTAGCAGCAAATATCTTCTAATTGTAGTCACTAGCCTCATGTAGTCACTACTTAACTTTTAAAATATTAAAATTAAATAAAATATAAAATTCAGTCCCTCGGTCACGTTAGTAACATTTCTTGTGCTCATTAGCCATATGTGGCTAGTGGCTGCCATCATGGACAGTACAAATAGAGAATATTGCCTTTTCAAAACATTCTATTGAGCAGTGTTGTCTGGGTCACACTTATACTTGATGTGTCTCTGGAACTATGCTGCTTTACATAAAATGGTTTAACTTAATAATAGTACCTTATGCATCTTTGTCCTGACAAAACACTATGATCTGTTTATATATTGCCAGGATCCTTGTCCCAGCATCTAGAAGGGTTCAGGAAATCTGGAGAAGGCTGTGCATAGATTAAATAGGAGTCCAGAGATGAAGCATAATTTTGAAAGGCATTTGGGGGTCAAAGGAGCTTAGCTTAAAGGAAACTAAGATCTAAGTTCTAAATTCTCCTCTTCTCAGGACCCCATGCTTTTTATTAACACAATTTGTCCTGAGGTGAGGCAGAGATATACACTTCAAAGGGTATACACAAGCATTGTCAGAATGGGGGAATTAGCCTGTAACTGTTCAGGTATTTGGCCAGTAGGAGGCAATAGCATGCAGATTAAGATGCCCTGAGCTGTCTGGCAGCCAACAGACATCCCTTTTCAGGTTTGGGGAGATGCCCTCAGCCATTCCCAACATGTGTGACTCAGCCCTGTTGAGTCCCCAAGTTCCATCAACCTTTTGATGAAATTCTTGAAATTATGACATGCTAGAATTGGCTTCCGGCAATATATGGCAGAAATATTGAGCTATCACAAACTTTTGTTATTACTTGATTCTTCTTATCAATGTTTAGAATTAGAGTATGATTGTTGAATGAATAGAGAGATCAAAATATGGTGGTCTTAGTGACAAAAAATAATAGCTCTTCATAAATAAGAAGTATGCATTATGTGTTGCTCCTAATAAGATTAGACCCTTTGTTAGGCATAGGCGAAGCAATGGTACTGGAATAAAAAGGCTGCAGTCTTGGCCTACCAGGAGTTTACAGTTACATGGGGTTGAGCAAAATGAAAAGAGGCAAATATAATACAGTGTTCCAAAGTGTACTTACAAGGCTCAGTGGATCATATACAAGGCCCACTAACCCCAGCCTGGAGGTCAAGGAGAATTTCCTGGAGTAAGTGATAGAAAGAGGATAAAAGAGAGTAAGCCTGAGAGAACAACGTGGACAGAAAAATATTTCAAGCAAAAGAAAATGAATGTATAAGATCTAAGGGCAAAAAATAATATAAACCATTTAAGAAATTGTAAGTATGAGAAATAAGAATAAATGTTGTTAATGCAAAAAGTGAACCCAGTTGAAGATAAAATTGACTTCTTATGAAAGTTGAGGTAATTTGGTTTATTTTACAATATAATTTCAAAACTAAAATTTCTACCTAGTATATTTCAGAATGTGCACACACATACAGACACAAAGAGTGGTTGGGAAAGGGAGGTGTAAATGGATAGTTTGCAAATCCTAGCAATGTTAGCATATATTTGTACGCATCTTGTTTTTTTTCCAAGCCTCTGCCATTTTAATTTTTTATTAACATATCATTCTGATTTGTTATTAACATTAAATATATATCAATGGTTCTCACAGACTGAATAAAAATAAATCAATTTTTAGAGCAAAGTAATTATGAGAGAGTAATTATGAGTATGTAATTATGAATACCCTAGTACTTATAGATTTATGAATCAACATAATACTTAGAGATTTATAAATCAACATAGGACTTAAAAGGTAACTTATTTTATTATATATTTTAATGATGCCATTAAAAAATTCTAATTATAAGTAAAAAAATTCCAGTTTTTTATTTAGTATGTTTTTACTCTACATCCCCAAAATGGTAAATTTGACTTTATGTAATTGACAAAATATAAATTAGATATCAATAAACTTAACTTTTAAAATATCTTATTTAATTACATATTTTATTTACACGTGTGTAATTTTTATAAATGTAAAAATGAAATTACACATTCCATTTTTAGACCATTGCTTTACTTTTGCTTTTTAGCTTGACTTTCCCCTATTTTTTTCTCCTCCTCTACCTTCACCCATATTTTTCTAACTTCAAAAGGTAACCAATGGGCCCTGGCTGGTTTGGCTCAGTGGACAGAGCGTCAGCCTGCGGACTGAAGAGTCCCGGGTTCGATTCCAGTCTAGGGCCCATGCCCGGGTTGTGGGCTCGATCCCCAGTGGGGGGCATGCAAGAGGCAGCCAATCAATGATCCTCTCTCGTCATTGATGTTTCTATCTCTCTCTACCTCTCCCTTTCTCTCTGAGATCAATAAAAACGTATTTTTTTAAAAAAAAAAAAGGTAGCCAATGGAATCCATTGCAATAGATATTAATATTGTCAGTAACCTACTATTATCTTATTTTGCACTCACTTAGCCACTAGATGAATGAGTTTGATATTTCCATATGCTTGTTGGACATGTATATTTGTTCCATTTTGATTTTCCTCTTCAGGTGATTTATTTATTTTTCTTTTGCACCCTCTATTTTTTGCTTACTAGTTGGAGAAGCAATGTATATTTATAAATATCAACACTTGGTCCCCTGTGTTCCTTTTTTTCCCTAACCTATTGGTCTTTTGCTCAGTTTGTGTATGTATCTTTTGCCATACAAAGGTGTTTGGAAATCATTTATGTAAAAAAGTCTGTTATATATTTTTTTCTGAATTTCAAATATTGGTCAAAATGTCTTTATATCATATATGCTACCCTATTTTTTCTTGCATGGCTCTTAGTATTTTATTTTGAACTATTTAGTCCAACTGAAAATTATTTTTATTTGGAATAAGAAAAAATTTTATTTTCTCCCACATATCCAGTTCTGCCAACATTCATTAACATGTTCACCAAATTTTTAGAGAGACAACACAGAACACAACTATACCAGACAAAATACACACATAATAATATAATGTATACTAAATAATTATATATATGCTATTACTTTAACATAAAAATATGAAAATGGACATTTATTTGAAATTACATATTATTCTGCTTTATTCATTTCTTATTACAAAATGCTATTATTTAAGTAAAAAATGGGATTATTTAACTGTCAAATAGTTGTGACTAATAGTAGTACTAATTAAACAACTAATATTTGATTAAAATATAACAGTATTTTAATAAGGTTTTCTTCGGTTAAAGCAGTTATTTCTATTTTTTAGCCCTTTAGATATTTAAATATCGTGGGCTATATTTAAGGCATCACTGTAAGATGTTTTGAAAGGGGAACATGGTGCGTTTGACTATATTCAGTCACAATGATACACTTCTGCCTCATGATATGGTAGGATAATTTGACTCCTTCCCTTTCCATCTCCAATAACACTTCTCTGAATGGCCTGCAACCGTTAGAGCAGCCTCTTTTTCTTCTCTGTAGTGATAACACTGAGTAGATTCAAACATAAATTTCACTTTGGCTTGCGCTCTTCTCTTATCAAACCCACCACACACTGACTCTGGTGTTGTTCCAATGTGATGGCATCAGGTGAAGCTAAATATGCTCTTAACAACAGTGGCTGAACATGAACTACTTAGGAGTTTACTTACTAGCAATAGCAGGTATTATAACTTGTAGGAATTAGTTTCAAGATGTCAAAAATCGTTCATATACTTTGCCTCTACAAGCTTGCTTTTCTAGACCAGTTTTTTTGTTCATGTCAATTTTTGCATCGATAAATTCATCATATATACTAAATATAGCTAACATATCCATTATTTTCAGGCATTCTGAAGCACACTGGATGTCTTCATAAGTTAAAGTTCTCTTGCTTAGGAAAATGATTTTAAAGTTTACAGCGGTGATTCGAATTTGTGAAATCAGTGCTGGACTCCAAAGAAGTTACAGGTTTAGTAAAGAAATTGAGCAAGGCCTGCATAACTTGGCTGCTCTTTTCTATTGGCCATTTGTTGTTGTTGTTGTTCTGAAGTAGTCTCATCTCAAAAAATATGTCATTTTTTTACTATGCATTTTTGTCATAAAATTAAACAACTCAGGCATAGTCAATTCATCTTTTTCCAGACACCCTAAGGTTTCCACAAAAATTACCAAACCAGTTTAGAAGAATAGTATATATTTCTGTTTTGCTATAATCTTTTTTTCCTTTGTCATCCTGAATGTATTTCTAAATTAGAGGACACTCTTCTTGTCCCATGTTGGAAAATGTGATTTCATGGCAATTTCACATTCTAAATATTAATAGCCATCTTGTAAGCATATGTCTAAAAAGGCCACTTTTTTCATTTCTATTAAATAAAAACTTAAGCCCTAGCCAGTTTGGCTTAGTGGACAAAGTATCGGCCTGGGGACTGAAGGGTCCCAGGTTTGATTCCAGTCAAGGGCACATGCAGGGGTTGTGGACTCCATCCCCAGTTGGGGGCATGCAGAGGGCAGCTGATTGATGATTCTCTCTCATCATTGATGTTTCTCTCTCTCTCTCCCTCTCCCTTCCTCTCTAAAATCAATAAAAAATATATTTAAAAAAAATAAATAAAAACTTGATAAGTTCTTCTGCACATTGTGAGTAAACTAAAAAGTAAACAAAATTTTAAATTATGAAAACTTCACTATCATAGGTAAGCAACTCATGACCCTTTTATGCCATGTTGTATAAAAGGTGTGCAGAACATATTGCAGATAAGATCTTTTCATTTTCTTTAATAAGAAGTTCACCCACTGAATGGAATTTGCCAAAGTTTATGTTGCCATATCTGCAGACTATTCAGAAAGAAGACCAAAGCTTTGTATTTGGATATCAGGAGCCATTTGTTTTATGTTTTATTGTGCAATTTTATTAAAATCTTCATAGAAATCAAGAAGATAGTTTGACACTACATTTTTAAAATTAAAATACCTAAGAGTCAGCAGAATCATTATTTTTGTGTGAATGTTGTTGCTGTGACACATAACTTTACTGTGGGAAACATGAAATCTGAAAGAGTCAGCTCTACACTGTAAAGATTCTACTCATCTGTTATCAAAATTTCCTCCTTTAGTTTTTCCACAGCGCAGTTTATTTAAAACCTCAAAATCAGGGAAAATAGCTTTACTCAGTTTCATAGAGCTATCAGGGGAGCAATACAATAATGTATGTTTGTTCATGTGATATGCTGAAACCAGTTCCTCCACTGCTAGTTTCTAGTGAGCATTGGCATCTTTGGGGAGACACAAAAACTTCTGATTGATTTAGAATCTTCTGAGTGCTTTCACATTCCCTTTGTTACCACACCTAATTCCAAATTCTTCTCTGCATGTTGTGCAGCTAGCTGCTTTGGTTATTTGTATCCTTCTATCATAAGATAGCAGTCTGTTAGCCTTCTGTTTGGTTGATATCTGGGTCATGCTGGTATTAGTATTATAATCATTCTCATTTTTATCACCCGAACTCTTAGGAACACATGGTCACTGTAGTCACAATGTTAAAAATTAAATTAGCATCAGCTTGGTACCAAATACAGTCAATCTACAGGCAAAAGACTGTAAACAGTCATGATTACAATGGACTTAAGTTGCACACTTGAGTCTCAGAATGATGGATGATTCATTATTGTCAACAGCAAGGTACAATTGCCAACATAAGCATTCAGGGGGGAAAATAGTGACAGCCACTGCAGAAGGCAGATAACTTGTGTCATATCTATCTGCTACAAAAATAGTCAATGCCAGCCCCTATCTTTTTCTTAATATGTTTTTATTGATTTCAGAGAGGAAGGGAGGAGAGACAGAAACATCAATGATGAGAATCTGATTGGCTGCCTCCTGCATGCTCACCACCAGGAATTGAGCCCACAACATGGGCATGTGCCCTGACCTAGAATCGAACCATGGCCTCTTGGTTCATAGGTGGACACTCAACCACTGAGCCACACCCGCTGGGCCAGCCCCTATCTTTTAAGATGCTGTATGGATTTTGTACTTCCCCTGATTTTCTGTATCCATTGCCAAAACCTGGTTTCCCTTGACATCAGGCTTTCAGTGCTACATCCCAGGGAAACTGGGGCAGTTGTCCCCTAGTTCTTCCATCTGATCCTGCAGGGCATTTATGAGCATTCTCCTTCAATTCATCTGTTCAATTTTTTTGTACATGAAATTGAGGTTTGATCGTTAGTTTGTAGCCAGATAGACTTGTTTAGACTCACAGCTGAATCTGGTTAGGTGCTCTGTTTATTTTTATTTTAAATCGGAATCTTACTATCACCACAGTGCTATTTCCCAAAAATGTGTTCTGCTTGTTTTGGCTCATCTTTCCCTCTCTGACTATGCCATTCACTGTGTGGGTTGTTATTTTTCATTGTCAGCTCGTGGAGACTCAAGCTCAATTGTTGGATTATCTCAGGATTGACAGTCTTGCTAACTGCAGAAGATGAAATGTCCTTGTGGTAGTACAGAAGAAAGTGATTCACAAATACCCCTTCTGAGGCACCTACAAGAAGCTATGGTTCTCTAGTCTTCTGGTCTGTCTCAAATTCCAGAACTGGGAGATCTCTGCCCACCTATTCTACTCCTTCCTGGCCAACTTAAAGGCAACAGATCAGACCTATTCATGGGAACAAATGTAAGGAAGGAGGGCAGGAGGACTTGAGGTCCACAGATTCCTGTGAACCACAGATTCCTGCAAATTTAGTTTCTCCATTGCCTTCTCTTAAAGGTGCCACTGGTTTTCTCAGACACTCATCCAGATCTTTCCCATACAGAACGGTCCAGATCTTTCTTGTACAGAATGGTCCAGAACACCAGGCCTTCTAAACTCTGTCTTCTAGACCCTAACAGCCATTTGTTTGAAGATAATGTTTTATAGTGCTTTCCAAAACTTTAAAAATAATTTGTATTCCAATAGTCTCTAAAAAGAGAGGCAAAGGATAAGAATTAGAGGTAGACAAACTACTTTTTTCTAAGTTAAAAGATATTTTTAAATAAGCTGATAGTTGTTTTAAACACATTCATATCTTTCTTGTGAAAATTTGTGCATATGATGCCTATCTTTGGGTTCAAATTTAATAATAATTGCAGATAAAATATGGCAGGCCAGCAATTAAGGCAGCAATAAACAAAAACACATATATTTTAAAAGGCAGTCTTAAGCACTAAAGTTTGGACTTGGGCATGATTTATTGTGCTGGATAAATTCAGAAGAATTGATGAATGAAGTTAAATTATTAATTTGCACAAAGTGGGAGAGGACACCATCTAGAACTACATGTCATAAATATTAAAGCCATTCCCATCTTAAGGACTTATATGGGCAATAAGTTATGAGGGCCAGTATAGATCTAGGCTGGGTTAATCATAATTCTTTATAACCATAATTCACAATCACCTAATCTCCCACTGACCATTAGTTTAAGTAGTAAAGAAGTTAGCTGCTTAATGTGCAAGGTAAGAACTGGTTTCTTCCCTATCATCCTCTTAATTTTTGTTTGGGGAGCAAAAATAAAATTCCATCCTGCAGCCTTTATTTTAACTTGAAAAATCTTTGCTTTTGTTTTCATGCCGAAAATGAGAAATGCTTAGGTAGCAATGATCACAAAATCAACAAGCTTCTGAGGTCCAGAATTATGTAAACCTGATATTCATTCATTACAATGATTTTCAGCAACCTTTTTTTCAACTCTTATTTATCATAAAAATGTGATCATGTGGCATTAAAGAGGTGCATTACTTTCATGGTTCTTGCCACATATTATATTGCATTATTTTTATTTACATAAATATTTCTCAAACTAGATAGCCTATGCCTTTGATATGGAATATTTGGACTGGAACCCAGATTCTTTGTCTGCCAGAATCAAAGAATGAATCCACGGACAGAAAGTGGTATAGCAAAGGTGGAGATTTATTGAAGAACAAGTACAGACACCCACATGGGGAGAGAGAAAGAGTCCCACAGAATGGACTCCCATGTGAGGAGGGGGAAAGGGTCCCACTGAGTTCCTTTTCCCTATGGCTTATAAAGGCTGCAGATCCTGGTGCCTTGATATCCCCTCTGATTGGTCACTATTCCCTTAGAGTGGTTACTATAGTGACTCCTGGTCTCAAAGGTTGAACCTCAGATGGGACATGTGAGGTTCTCCCACCCCCCACACACACCCTTCCTTATTGTTTTCCTATTCCCTTTGGGCTTTCTTCCTCTCTTTCTGGATGAAGGGCTTCCTTCTCTTTATTTTGTAAATATAGACCTTTTGCTGTTCCCAGCTCACCCATTCTATGGAAATGTACCTGTTGCAGCTTTCCAGCTCCCCCATTCTATGAAAATATACCTTCTGCTGCTCTGCAGTCCTGTGCTTTCCTCCATGGTCCCCTTTATTTCCAAAATTTCTAAAATCTCCTAAACCTGTCCTATCTTACCCCTAATATTCCTGTTTCACCTTGAAGGCAAAAACACTGTATCTCAAATGTCCTTGCATTCCTATGGCAAATATCTCACAGAAATGTATCTTTAATGTAGTGGGGAAAAAGCATAAAAGATGACCTTGAGCTCAAATTCCAAATCTACCACTAATAATTGGTATGATTTTTTTATCAAGTTCCATTGCTGCACCTAAGAGTTAGATATCATAATATTAGCTCCACAGGGTTGTAAAGAACAAATACATTTATGTGTAAAGTGCATTTTTTAAGAGTGAAAAATGTTTATAAATGTTAGTTGCTATCATGAGGAAGACATGGATGACAGAGTGAGGATATTCCTTCTTCGGTAAGAGAAATCTTTTCTTACCCTTTTGTTTAAATGTCATCTTTCCACAATTGCTCCCAATGAATTTTTTTCATAAAAAAGGATAATCATTGATGTCTTTTTGTAGCTAAAGATTTTGAAGTGAGTTTTTAAGGAATTTGCTAAATTAAAGATTCGTATGCAAAAGAATGTGGATTCCTAATTAAAACCAAAGTCATTGGGATAACAGGTAGTGATGCAAGTAGTGAAAGTCTATTTGCTTATTGCCTTGGCGTTTGCAGTTATACAGGAGACCATGGCTTAATGAATTGTAAAGAAAAGTACCTTCAGCAATAAATCACTCTAGAGATGTTGAAACAGGGGCATACAGGACAAGAAGATTCTATAGCGGAAGAGAAATATGCCATAATCCATCACATGATGAGGAGCACAGGTGTAGATTTTGAAAATACTTTTCCCACCCTACAGTTTACTTGGCAAGAAAGGCAAATATTTGAAAATATAACATGGAATGTTTACAGTTCTTCACCTAAAAGATGGAAAATTACAGAAAACTAGGAGGTTAAAAGAGTGTTCGTGAACAAGAAATGGTCTCCAAAGGGTATCTATGTTTAATCAGTTAGGCACTGAAGATAAGGAACTTGAATAGTTGGGGTTTTCTTGTGAAACTGTTTCAGTTGCCAGAGTATTTGAGCAGGCTGTCCTGATTCCCCTCAATGAAAATTAAGTTTCCTTTTCTTTTAACCACATTAACACTTCAAGCTTCTTTTATGGTACTTGCTATAATATGTCTTGTGTCACAGAAATTACTGCTTGACCTATCTCCACCTACTGTTGAGTTGTAAACAGCTGGAGGGGAGGGGCCCACATTTACTCACATTCAGGATAATAATTGGTAGCAAGGGGTGATTTAAAAAATGATTATGGGAAAAATGGAACAAAACCTAGTCCCTAGCATTATGTCAGCAGTGAGAAATGTATCATAAGCTATTGGCATCTCAGCACTATGATGAGGATACAGGTGTTGAGCATCAGTAGCTACTGAGGTCCATCCATCACCACAGCATTCTAGTATATCTCCTTTGCGAACCAGAGATTGATAATATTGAGGTAGATGTCACTTTGGATTCTTTTCCTCACAAATGGGTCTGGAATATATTGACATGGAGCTTCCAAGTTCACTCTTGCCCTCTGGTTAGCCTGGCCTGAAGCACTCTGTTGGCACGGAAGCCCCTGATAAATAAATTAATGGCCCACAATTCAGCTACTTATCCAAACATGAGCTCCAGAGCTAAGACTAGTTGATAATGTTGAAGTAATATCCACCTAGGATTGAAAATTTTCTGCACCAAATCTTCAATTATGTATTCTGTTGAAAAGTGACTTTAGATTTTGTTGTGAGTTATTTTCTAGATAGTTTTAATTTAATGTTAAAAACCATCCAAAGGATAGTGATTGCATGTTTTAGTAGATAAAAAGGCCAGGAATATTTTTAAAAGCTAAAATAGTTGGGGTTACTATGCGGTATTTTATTGAGATTGCTACAGGCTATAATCATACTACTTTAATGGTTCTCTTTGTAAAAATGCATTCACAATGCTTCTTTAACGTTAGAATTACTAGACACATGTATATAATAGCAATGATCATGTTACCATACATTTAAGTAGAGCTCTACAGTTCACAAAGTAGTTGCAACAGTGTTAGAACAATTTGCTTATAGAAAAAGCAATATGTCCCAAACAGGAGAGGTCTCTTGAGGGTAATAAAGAAGCTGCAAGGGGATCCAGGATGTCTGAGTGGCTGTTCCAAACAGAAGAAAATAACAGCGAAGTAGGTTATTAGAGGGCGCTTCAAGGTCACTGCTATCTTTCTGTTACTGCAGGATTAGACCCAGCTAGCTAAAAACTGATATGAAAGTTGGTGATCAAGGGTTGCAGAATATGCCACCACAAAATTTGCCCCTCAGGCATATTGATTATTTTGAGCTGTAAAGCACTTGAAAAATAACAAAAGCAGCCCTAGCTGGTTTGGCTCAGTGGATAGTGTCAGCCTGCAGACTGAAGGGGCCCAGGTTCCATTCCGGTCAAGGCTTGTGGGATCGGTCGATCCCCAGTTGGGGGCGTGCAGGAGGCAGCCGATCAATGATTCTCTCTCATCATTGATGTTTCTATGTCTTTCTCCCTCTCCCTTCCTCTCTGAAATCAATAAAAAATGTATTTTTTTAAAAGAAAGAAAGAAAAATAACAAAAGCAGGAAGAAGCTTTCTCCGACTCCCCTTATTTGTCTAAAGATAAAAGAAACCCAGTTGTCATGCATTTCCTCCCTAGGAATTTCATCAACCAGGATAATGACTCTCACCAAAGAAGAAACCAGAAGTCGACACCACACTCAGACAAACTTTGGCACAAACTCTCACACTTCCCACCCATTTTTCTAACAGCCATTCTTTCCTGAAATCACTCACTCCCCCTTAGGAGGCCTGCTTCCCCACTCCCCACAACGTAGATGGTCTTTAATACTGAATTCTAAACACCCTCTTTGAGTTACTCATTTTTATCTGACTTATCTCCACATGAGATATACATGTTGATAAGTTTCTGTTTGTTTTCCTTTTAGTATAGAGGTCTCTGAAGGTTAGAGGGAAATTCTTTTTTTCTCTCCTACAATGAAAAGTGCAAAAGATCAAAAAAGAATGAAAGGATTGAGAGATAATCCTGTGGATATAAGTAATCAATCAATGTAGAAGAAACCTGCAAGTATTTTTCCCTATCTCATACCAACACTCCAAAAACCTGCTAGTTTTTATAATTATAACAAAACTCATGTATATCAAATTATCCCTAATTGTATTAATCATTTTTATTAAAATGCAATTTTATTCACAAATCGGTGTACATCAGCTATCAAGGTTTTCAACTTTCAAAATTGTCAAAAAGCTTATTCCCAGGACTTGAACGTCAACCATTCCAATGTAATAAGTTGGGGTAATATCTGGAATTTACATTTATAACATAAGACTCCCCTGGTAACTCTAATGGTATTAAATTTAACATCACATTTTGAGAAGCACTGAACCCTAGTACCTAACCTAGTCTCTAGTGTGCAGTTAGCTCCATGTGAGTTGTTGCATAGAATGATTTCTTCAGGGAAAATTATTTTATCTGTGTCAATATTTCTTGGTTTGGTTAGGGCTAGCCCCCAAGAAGAGATATGTTAAGTATCCACTGAGCAGTCAACTGATCAAAAAGATTTAGAACATATTTCTTGCAAAACTTTTTATTGAGTATCTAATGTTGGCCTGGTCTAAGAAAATATATTTAAAAGGCAGTAAACATATCAAATATTTATTTACACTTTATTCCTTTACTTGTATGTTTAGATATATTCTGATTTTTCCCCAGTATACAGTTTTACATGTTTTTCTAGTTTTGTGGATTTTTTCAAACCTGGATTATTTTTTATTATAATGAATTTATTACAGTAAAGGAATTTATTTTGCATATGATGCACTGCAGTGCTTTAATATTGGTTCTTTTAAAATAATCACCTGTCTCACTCTAATTTTTAAAATATTTTACATTTGCCATACTGATTTGAATTGTGGTCTTTGTAATTATATATGTAGTAATCATATATACAGTCTATATACAACAATTATATACCTTTAACAGGTTTGTACATTTTTTGGTCTACTCCACAGATTTTCTATTTGCTGACAATTTCCATGCTATTTTACTTTTCACTCTCTATCTGTAACTTTCAGCTTTATTGAGGTGTAAATTGCCAAAAAACTTGAATATACTAGTATATTTAGGTGTACAACTTGATGTTTTGATATACAAATATATTATGAAATTATCACCACAATGAAACTACTTATCACCTCACACAATTACCTTTTTTTGTCATTATACCACTTAATATCTACCCTCTTGGCAAATTTCAAGTACACAGTTCAGTATTGTTAACTCTACTCACTATACTCTACATTGAATCTACAAAATTTATTCATCTTGCCTAATTGAAACTTTGCATCTTTTGACTAATATCTCTCCATTTCCCCCCACCCCCCTAAAGACAGAGAAACAGCAATCATACTATTAATCCCCAGAGGGAAAGTAGGGGAGGGTGGGGGTAAGGGGAAGAGATCAACCAAAGGACTTGTATGCATGCATATAAGCCAAACCAATGGACATGGACAACAGGGGGATGAGAGCATGAGTTGCGGGCGGGGGAGATTAGGGGTTAATTGAGGGATGAGGACAGATTTGTAATACCTTAACCAATAAGGAAATTAAAATAAAATAAAACCAGAATATAGTTTCAAAAAAAAAAAAAGAAAGATGAAATACACTAAGTGGACAGATTATTATGGCCACCCCATCAGTACTTCATTGACACTTCCAAAAATACTGAATATTGAAAACTTCCTAAGCAAATACTCTCAAGGTTTTATTATTGTTATTATTTGCATAACCAATTCACTGTATTGTACTGATGGGGTGGTCATACCAATCTGGCCACTCAGTGTATATTCTATTATGTATTTCCTTTATCCATCTACCCATTAGTAGACATTTAGGTTGTTTTCATATCTTGGCTCTTGTGAATAGTGTTGTGATGAATATAGGAGTGCAGATATCTCTTTGAGATACTGAATTCATTTCCTTTGGGTATATTCCCAGCACTGGGATTGTTGGATCATTTGGTAGTTCTATTTTTAATTTGTTGAGTAATCTCCATAACAATAGCACAATTTGCATTCCCTCCAATAATGTGCAAAGGTTCCCTTTTCTCCACATTTTCACCAATACTGATGTTTTTTTAATAATAGCCACTCTGACAGATGTAAAATGATACCTCATTGTAATTTCATTGGCATTTATTTCCCTGATGTTGAGTATCTTTTTGTATATCTATGACCTTTTGTATGTCTTCTTTAACTAATGTATTTTTTTTCCTTTTTAAATACAGGTATTTAGTTTTTTTGCTATTTAGTTTTAGGTGTTCCTTATATATTTTGGATATTAAATTCTTTTCCGATTTAGGGTTTGCAATTTTCCCCCATTCCATAGCTTGCTTTTTTACTCTGTTTAGTATTTCATTTGCTGTGCAGAAGGTTTTTAACTTGATGTAATCTCATTGGTTTACTTTTGCTTTTGTTGCCTGTGATTTTGGTTGCGTCGTATTCAAAAATCACTGTTCAGACCAATGTCAAGACCATTTTTCTATGTTCCCTATGTATTCTTCTAGGGGTTTTATGGTTTCAAGTCTTTAAGTTTTTAATCACTTTTGAGTTGATTTCTGTACATGATGTGAAATATGGGTTCAATTTAATTCTTCTGCATGTGGGATATCCAGTTTTCCCAACACCATTTATTGAAGAAGCATTTCTTTTCCCATTGTATGTCCTTGGCAAATTTGTAGAAGATCAGTTGAACATTAAAGCATTAATCTATTTCTGAGATCTCTATTTTGGTCCCTTAATCTCTATGTCTGTTTTATGTCAACACTATTAGTATAGTGTTTTGATTTCTGTAGTTTTGTAACATATTTTGAAATCAGGTATCATTATGCCTCCAGCTTTGTTCTTCTTGTTCAGATTGCTTTGGTTATTTTGGACCTTTTGTGGTTACACATGCATTTTAGAATTTTCTTTTTCTACTTCTTTAAGAAATACCATTGAATTCTGATAGGGATGGCATTGAATTTGTAGATCACTATGCACTGGGTGAACATTTTAACAGTATTAATTGTTTCAAGCTATGAATACAAAATGTCTTTCCATTTACACGTCTTCTTTAGTTTCCTTCATCACTGTTTTGTAATTTTCGGGTTAAAAATCTTTTACCTCTTGATTAGGTGTCTTCCTAAATGCTTTATTCTTTTTAATGCTCTCATAAATGGGATTTTTTTCAAATTTCCTTTTTGTATAGTTCATTGTTTACATATAGAAATGCTATTGATTTTTGTATGTTGCAACTTTACTGGATTTATTCGTTTTAACTTTTTTCGTTTATTCCTTAGCATTTTCTACATGTATGATCATGTCACATGCAAATAGAGATAATTCCACTTTCTCCTTTCTTATTTGGATCCTCCTCTTTCTTACCCAATTGTCCTGGCTAGCACTTGCATGACTATTTTGAATAGCAGTAGTGGCAGGGGCTTCCTTGCCTTGTACCTTTACAGATCTGGAGCCAAGTCCACAGTGGGACAGGGCTGCTTATGGGACTCCAGGACCACAGTTGTCAGCCAACAAGGGGCCTGCCTTCTCAAAGTATTCTTCCCCAGTCCTGGACTCCACCAGGGTTTCACAACTTGGACCCCAAGGCTCATAAGGGCACTTGTATTCATGAATTGCTGTCATATTGTTGTTTCTGTGCGGGACTAAATCTGGGGATCTCCTAATCCCCTGTCTTGCTGACATCACTTCAACTATCTGTATTTATATTTATTTTGATTTTTTCCTAATCAGATATGCCAGGAAATTACTTCCCTTTCAAGAAACAAATGGATTTATTTATATAATTATTCTGTTTATTTAATGAGTTTATTAATTTTTATATTTATGTATAATAATTTTCTAAATAAACTTTAAGATTAGGGAAGGAGAGGGGTCAGGGAGAGATTAAAGAATTTATATGCATGGACATAGACAATAGTGTGGTGAAGGTCTGTGGGTGGCAGGAAGGTGGTGGTGGTGGTATAGGGTGGAGGGGATCAATGGGGGGAAAGGGGGGGCATCTGCAATACTTCCAACAATAAAGATAGTTTTGTTTGTTTTTTAAAGAGAGAGATTTTTTTACATTTTATAAATTTACAACCCAGGCAATGAGTGATTACTGAGAGAAAAATATATCAGCACTAAAAGATATTATAAACAAACCAGAATAAAGTTGTGCTTCCTAAATGATGATAGAGAAGGTTGCATAATTATTTTTTTCTCATTGCAATGCCCACCTAGGGGCTTTCTTCTAAATCCAGCTGCAAGACTGTTATAAACCATTCTCTGCAAAGGATTAATTTAGGACATAGGAAAAGAAATATATCTTGCCAGCAGGGCAGTGTTGATTATTTCTCTTTAATGTAAGTTGTACATGCAGCATTCATTTAGAATATAGGTCACTTGCAAGGAGATGATCCCCATATTTGGTGTGAGCAAACCCTACTTGGCTTAGAAACCTAATAACCCAAAGAAGCCAAGATCTCTTGTAACAGCTCTAAAAGCATAACTTCCAGGGTCACCAGAGAAACAGGCCCAATTACAAGAACTGCTGCATTCCAAGCAGCTCAAAGACATGGCTTCCTTTCATGTGTTTATTGTTCTCCCTGTCCAGGTGACACTTACTACACAGAGGTCATTTTACTAGAAGCTGTGTTACCTGGGAAACATAGTTAACATTCGAATTGTATCAGCTTCCAGGAGAACAGAGCTATAAATTAACCAAAAGCCAAATTCTCATTCCGAATAGGTGCTTAGAAATATGGGACCTATTATTTTTTGAACAATTAAATAAATACTAATGCAATTTTTTGTCCTGTCTTTATAACTTAGTATTCCTACCTTAAATCCTGTTTTCTTCTTTTGTTCTCCATGTTTTTACAGGTAAAATATGGAAACTATGCTTTTGTGTGGGATGCAGCTGTATTGGAGTATGTGGCTATCAATGACCCAGATTGCTCCTTTTATACCATTGGGAACACTGTTGCTGATCGGGGATATGGAATTGCATTGCAGCATGGCAGTCCTTACCGGGATGTTTTCTCACAAAGGTAAGGTTTGTGTGTGTTCTAAATAAAAAGAGAGGAAATATAGAAAAAGAAAGTTCACTTGGTTATCCTATTTAGTTTATTGTATTTTGTTTCCTTTATTTGAAAAAACATAATAAATAGCAACAAAAAAGGTAGTTATATGACATTTCATTTCCTAAAACATGTACTAAAGTATTGTTTTTCTCATAAAAAGGGGAAAATATCACTGCACATAACTGGTTTTAATCTCAAAAAATAAATAAATATATATATGTCTAAACCAGGGGTCTTCAAACTTTTTAAACAGGGGGCCAGTTCACTGTCCCTCAGACCGTTGGAGGGCCGGACTATAGTTTAAAAAAAAAACTATGAACAAATTCCTATGCACACAGCGGTGGCAAAAACACCTGGTGGGCCCTAGTGTAAGGACCCCTGGTCTAAGCGACCATTACAACCAGATGACCGGCCAATAGCTATAATGCACACTAACCACCAGGGGGCAGCAGCAGGGGGCAGACGATCAGTACAGGAGCTGCCCCCTAGTGGTCAGTGCACACCCACAGCCAATCTCCTGCAGCTGGACAACCAACCGTGGTCCCTCCCCCCAGCCATCCAGCCCCCATCAGGACTGGGCAAGATGGCCTTATGGGCCCTGATCGTCGGCCTAGCCAAGGAACCCCAACCATGCATGAATTTGTGCACCAGGCCTCTAGTTGTTATATAAAAGAAAGTACCGTTTTAATATTTTTTTAGAATTTAATTGATCAATTTAGTGTGTGTGAATTTTTACAGACTGTCATAGTTAGCAAAATTGATTTATTTCTAAGAACACCATATAATGACATAAATTTCAGGACCAAGTTAAAGTTCTGATATACTAAAGCACATAATGACAGGGATATTTCCATCTGAATTTATAAAATAATATTACAGTCCATCACTTTATGTCAAAAAGTATGAGGCTTCTTCATGCAATTAAGAAAACAGGTTAATAAAAAATTACACCCATCCCTTGGAAATGGAGAGCATTATGCTAAGTGAAACAAGCCAGTTGGAGAAAGATAAATATCACATGATCTCACTCATATGTGGGATATAATGATCAACATAATTTGATGAACAAAAATAAATCCAGAGACAAATGGCAGAGGAGATGGGGAGGTTAGAGAGCAACCAAATGACTTGTATTCATGCATATTAGCATAACAATGGACACAGACTCTGGGGAGGGGGGGCTTTGCCTGGGGTGGGAATGGCTTGGGGGGAGGGTCAATCAGGAAAAAGGGAGACATATGTAAAACTTTAGACAATAAATTAAAAGAAAACTATTGTGGAAGGTAAATGTGCAAAAATTAAAAATGAATTATAATGCATTGCAAAATTTTAAGTGAGTTGTTTATATATCATCAAATAAGGGCATTCCTTTATTTTGGGAAGCTACATTCTTCTGGAGCTTTATAAAGAGTGCTCCCTTAAAAAAAATTATACCCATCCTTAAATCAGAATTTTCTATTATATGTTGTTTAGTAAAGAAGATTTTGAATGTATATGTAATATTAACTATATATATATATATATATATATATATATATATATATATATATATATGAGAGAGACTTGGGCCTGAAAGATCACTGCATTCCGTTCTCTCAGCTACAAACAAGCTTGGACCTAAGAGAGAATGGTAATATCTTTCAGGTAGAGGTATAATCCATTGGCACTGATAGTGCACCTTGTTTATATTCTAGTATCCTTCTACATATTTTCTAAAAGCAAATGCCAGACCAAGAGGGCAGTTCCAGGTAGTATTAATGCCTCAAATTTGAAACTATTTGAGTTATATTCCTCCAAATTTTAGGATAACGAAAAGCTAGGTGTTTTGTGTTATAAAAAATAAGTCTGAATTATGTTATATGTCTTCCACTTGCTAACAAAAAATCTAGGCCTCCTTTTCGGAAAAATAGGAAGTTAGAGGAACTTTAAGGTCCTGTGTTAATCAGCTTTTCTGTGTAGTAAACCACCCCACGTATCAGTGAACTGAAAGATGTTATTTCTCAGCTATGAAACATAAGGGCTGCAACTGGTAAGTTGTGCTGTACGTTGTGGGTCTGCTCTCTGCAGCTTCTTATTCCAGGGCCCAGGCTGGAGAAGCAGCCCTATCTGGGGCACACTGCTTCATTGCAAGAGCAATTGAAAGGAGGCTGATAGAGACCTGCGGTGCCCCTCGTGCTTCTTGCGTGGATGTGGCATATGTCACATCTGCCAACAGACCACTAACTGAAAAGTCTCAAGCCCAAGGCCAAAAATCACTGGGATGGATACATGTACCCCACAGAAAGGGAAGATGGGAATAAATAACTATGAACAATAATATACTCTACCAGTGGTCCATTCTGGTTCTTAAAAATTCTAACTATAAGACAAAAATGAAATATACATAAATTGTAAAGTAAAATGTTAAGATATAGATAATAATTAATCAATCTAAATACATTTATTGATTAGTAGATTCTAAGAGGAAACAATTGGAAAATCAGTTATATCTTAGGGAATTTATCTGCAAGATATTTGCAGTCCAGTTGGAAATGAGACCCATGCATATAACACAATGACACTTACTTATACTCAGTATTGGTATTGCTTATTATGTTGTGTTAAATTGTGTAGTTTGAGATATTGAAAGATGGGACTATCATAGAAAATAGTTAATCAAAGGAAGTTCTTCAGAGAAGGCAAGCCTTGAACTTGACCTTGAAGGGTTAGTAGAGAATACTTAGGCTGAACAGAAAAAAAAAAGATAATACTTGGAGAAACAAGACGATGAAGAAGAAGAAGAAGAAGAAGAAGAAGAAGAAGAAGAAGAAGAAGAAGAAGGAGGAGGAGGAGGAGGAGGAGGAGGAGGAGGAGGAGGAGGAGGAAGAAGGAGGAGGAGGAGGAGGAGAAGGAGGAGAAGGAGGAGGAGGAAGTGGAAGGGGGAGGGGGAGGGGAGGGGAGGGGGAGGGGGAGGAGGAGGGAGGAAGAAGGAAGAAGAAAAAAGAAAGAAGAAAGAAGAAAGAAGAAAGAAGAAAGAAGAAGAAGAAGAAGAAGAAGAAGAAGAAGAAGAAGAAGAAGAAGAAGAAGAAGAAGAAGAAAGAAGAAGAAGAAGACAACAGAATGTGTTGGGGACCAATAAGGACATCAAGTTAATCTGAAAGGAAATTTGAAGTTTAGAATTCATATTGTAGGTCACAAATAGCTACAAGAACCTATGTCTAGTTCTGGAGCCCAGAAGTAAGCTGAGGAAGATGGCATTTAAGGGAAGTTTGATAAGAAGGATGTATTCAAATTGGCATATATAAGAACAAATCCAAAGATGAGATAACAGGCCTGTTCTACACTGGAAATGAGGAGGAAGAACAAATAGAACAGATGCTTCTAAACAATGAAGCACACATTATTTTCGTGTATTTAGAACTGAGGATGGAAAGCATAATAGAATGAAAGGTGATGCCAATGTCTGACAGTGTAAGACCACAGAAAGGTTTAGTGGATCCTAACATGAACCAGGTGGTAGCAAAAAAGAAAAAATCCCTTAATTGTGGTTAATGGCTTTTTATTCACTACAAATATGTGGGGGTTTTTTCCAGACCCAATTATTTGGTCTTTTATGCAAAAAAAATAAAAAAGTGAAGCCAATAAAATCAATATACAAACATAATAGCAATTAAAGAAATGTTCAATAAATTACATCAAGTGTTCCACCTATTATTATCCCTGTGGTGGTTGACCTAACAGAGATTTTAATTCTGAGCAAATGTACTCCAGGAAAATGCTGAAAAATAATATGAATCGTTAGGCATTATTTTTCCTTTGTTTGATTTGCATTTATGGATGTGGACAATTTAAATTATTCCTTTCTGTGTAGTTCCTTGCTAATGACACTCTATGTCTTGGTTCCCTGTACATGTGGAAAAAGAGAGAGCCAGGAAAGAAATTTCTGGCAATCATGGATGTGCCAAGTCATCTCTTTCACTCATGTGCCACCTTAATCTATCACCCAAACTCTTCCTGAGTTCAGAAAATATCTGCCTTCATTCCCTTTTGCTATAACCATTTTAAAAAAGAGATCTTTTAAAATAACTGATTTAAAAAATTACAAAGACCATCAAATTTAACCATTGCAGTACAATCTAGAAATTATTATAAACAGCTACAATTAACCAGCTTATTCTGGGCCATTAATTAAATTAGATTGCTGGTTGCTGTTGTGATTATTTTCTATGAAAATAACAGTATTCAGGATGATTTTAAATGTTTTTATTGATTTTTACATAGAAAGGAAAGGAGAGAGAGAGAGAGAGAGAGAGAGAGAGAGAGAGAGAGAGAGAGAGAGAAAGAAACATCAATGAGAGAAACACATCGATCAGCTGCCTTTGGCATGCCCCCTACTTGGGATTGAACTCACAACCCGGACATGTGCCCTGACTGGGAATGGAACCCAGGATCTCTTGAGCCATCAGACAATGCTCAATTCACTGAGCCACACTGGCTGGGCTTCAGGATGGTTTTTAAAAACTTTTTTAAAATTCTCACCTGAGGACATATTTATTTATTTTAGAGTGAGAGCGAGAGCGAGAGAGAGGGGGAGAAACATCAAATGGTTGCCTACTGGGGATTGAATCCAAAACTTAAGTATGTGCCATGAACGGACTTGACCTTTTGTTGCACAGGATGACACTCCAACCAACGGATCCACCCAGCCAGAACCAGGGTGATTTTCAGATCATTATTTCTCAGGTGGCTGTTGCCTGTACCACAACTTAAACTATATCAAAGTAACTTAATATTAATAAATATTAATATCTAAAATAAATATATAGCTATATAGTAACTACACTTATTCTCTGTTCTCTGCCCAGTATCTTATGTGCTTATATATTTTAATGACACTTTAAAACAATGATATGAAATTTGTTGTACATTTGTTTCCTACACACTTGCCTATTAGTGCACAACTATGATACAACCAACTACACACACTGAGTGAATGGGCCTGAGCTTTGGCAAGCATCGGGCAAGCATCGGGTTAAGCGATAGTGATACACTTACTTAGACTTGTGTATCTAAATGGACATGCACAGAAATAATGTTTTTAAGGACCAGAAAATGCTATAATATATATAACCATAGATTTGTATAGCAGAGTTTTGTTTCCTTGGTCTGAATAAATCCTAGGTAACTTGGCAGTAGAAGTTAAAGTATTTATACATCTCATTAGATGGGTCAGAGTACTTGTGCAGTGGGTAATGTTTGCAATTTTCTGACACAACTTGTTCATCAAGTGTTTGGGTTTTTTTAAAATATTTACTTTTTTTTTTTTTTACAGAGAGGAAGGGAGAGAGATAAAGAGCTAGAAACATCAATGAGAGAGAAACATTGATCAGCTGCCTCCTGCACACCACCTACTGGGGATGTGCCCGCAACCAAGGTACATGCTCTTGACTGGAATCGAACCAGGGACCTTTCAGTCAGCAGGCCAACGCTCTATCCACTGAGCCAAACCAGTTTCGGCCAAGTGTTGTTTTTTATATTTTAGTTGCAGTTGACATGAAACTAAATATCATATTGTACAACATAGTGATTAGACATTTATATACCTTAGGAAGTTATCATCCCTATAAGTCTAGTAACCACCTGGCACCATATATAGTTATTATGATATTATTGACTATATTCCATATGCAACACTTTATATCCCTGTGACTATTTTTATAGCTTGAAATTTGCACTTCTTAAGCCCTTTCTCCTTTTTTGCCCATCCCTCCAAATCTCCTCCCATCTGGCAGCCATCAGTTTGCTCTCTGTAACTATGTTAGTTTCTATTTTGTGTTCATTTATTTTGTTCGTTTAGGTTCCATATATAAGTGAAATTATATAGTATTTGTCTTTCTCTGTCTGACTTTTTCACTTAGAATAGTACCCCCTCTATGTTCAACCATATTGTTGCAAATGGTAAGATGTTGTTCTTTTTATGGCGAAGTAATATTCAAGGGTATGTATTACATCTTTATCCATTCATCTATCCATGAGACCTTAGGTTGGCTATTATAAATAATTCTGCAATGAATATAGGGGGGCATATATTCTTTGGAATTCATATTTTAGATTTCTTTGGATAGACACCTAGAAATAGAATTGCTGGGTCATATGGTAGTTCTATTTTTTTTGAGGAACCATCATACTATATCCATAGTGGCTGAACCAATTTACAACCCAACCAACAGTGCATGAACATTCTGTTTTGCCCACATTCTCACCAATATTTGTTGTTTGTTGATTTATTGATAATAGCCATTCTGACAGATATGAGGTAATATCTCAGTGTGGTTTAGATTTATATTTCCCTAATGATTGGTGGTGTTGAGTATATTCTCATGTGTCTGTCTAATTATGTCCTCTGCTCATTTTTTAATCAGATAGTTTATTTGATGTTGAGCTATATAAGTTCTTTATATATTTTGAATATTAACCCCTTATCAAATATGTCATTTGCTAATATCTTCTCCAATTCAGTAGGTTGTCTCCTTGATTTGTTGATCGTTTCCTTTGCTGTGCAAAAGCTTTTTAGTTTCATGTAGTCAGTCCCATTTGTTTATTTTTGCTTTTGTTATTTTTGCCCTAGGAGATATATCCAAAAAAATATTACTAAGGCCAATGTCAAAGAGTATATTGTCTGTTATTTTTTCTAGCGTTCTTAAGGTTTCAGGTCTTACATTTAAGTCTTCAATCCATTTTGAGTTTATTTTTTGTATATGGTGTAAGAAGGTGGCCTAATTTCATTTTTTTTTTCATGTACTGGTATCTGTCCAGTTTTCCCATCTTTTATTGAAGAGACTGTGTTTACCCCATTGTATATAATTTCCGCCTTGGTTGTAGATTAGTTGACCTTATAGTTATGGGTTTATTTCTGGTCTCTCTATTCTGTTCCGTTGATCTATATGTCTGTTTTTTACCAGTATGTACTGTTTTGATTACCATAGCCTTATATAGTTTGGTACCTCCAACATTGTTCTTCTTTCTCAAGATTGCTGTGACTGTTTAGGGTGTTTTGTGGTTTCATAGGATTATTTTTTCTAGTTCCCTGAAAAATGCCATTGGTATTTTGATAGGGTTTGTATGGAATCCGCAGATTGCTTTGGGTAGTGTGGACATTTTAACAATGCTCTCATTCTTCCTATTCACGAGCACAGTATATCTCTCCATTGATTTCTCTTTTCTTCAGTTTCTTTCTTCAACATCTTAAAGTTTTCTGAGTGCAGGTATTTTACCTCAATTCATCAAATGTTTTATGTAGCCCTTATCTTATGATAGTTCTTAGTATAAAAATGCTATTTCATCAAAAGTTTCCTTAAATACATTTAAGAAGAGAAGATAACTAAATTAGTCAGAGTAAAATTATTATTCTGTTGATAACATTGACTTCACTGTTGATCTTGTAATCTTAGCTATTCATAAGGCTAAAAAGGTTACAAAAAATATTTCTTGAGCTTTTAGTGTGAGCTCACCTCTGTTCTCAGATTTTAGTGGGTGTCAAGGAATAATTAATTCATGGGTCTAATTTTATACTTCATCTATAAGAGTCTCTTTTTGCCTATTGGCTTTTATTCCTAAACTTTGGGAATAGAACCACCTAGTGGCACAGAAACAAGGACATTTTTCAAACCTCACAGAGAATGATTTTGTTGGATTCATGATAGTGACACAGATGCATAAACAATATATCAACCTAATCACTGAGTTACAAAATTTTTAAATAGATTGTAAGTCTCTTTTTATTGAAGATGAAACTAGCCCAAAGGAGTAAATGACTTGCTCAGAACCACACAAAAAACGGGAAAAATGTCAAGATTCCTAATTTTATGTTGTTTTCTAGTCATCATATACTCTGTCTCCCTTTGTCTTCCTCTTAAAAGCATATACGAATACTATCAAACATACTACATCATGCTTTCTGTGTGTCAGACTCTGTTGGTTTTTTTTTTATTTTTAATTTTATTTTTCCCATCATCATTTATCCCCTCTGTGCCCTCTTCCCCTTCCACCCATCACCTTCCACCCCAACAATCACCATACTTTTGTCCATGTCCATGTCCATGAGTTCTCTCTCTCTCTCTCTCTCTCTCTCTCTCTCTCTCTCTCTCTCTCTCTTAATTTTTTGCTCAATCCCTCCATCCTCTGCACCCCACACCCTCGAGCTGTCTGCCTGCTCTCTATCTATGAGTCTGTCTCTATTTTGCTTGGTAATTCAGTTTGTTCATTAAATTCCACATATGAGTGAAATCATATGGCACTTGTCTTTGACTAGCCAATTCACTTAGCATAATGTTCTCTAGTTCCATCCATGCTGTGGCAAAGAGTAAAATTTTCTTCCTTTTTACTGCAGAGTAGTATTCTATTGTGTAAATGTACTCAGCTACTGATGGACACTTCAGCTTCTTTCAAATCTTGGCTATTGTAAATAATGCTGCATATATCCTTTTGAATTAGTGTCTTGGGCTTGTTCAGATAAATTCCCAGAAGAGGAATCACTGGGTTTTAAGGCAGTTCCACTTTTAATTTTTTGAGGTGACTCCATACTGATTTCCACAGTGGCTGTACCAGTCTGTACTCCAAGCTGCAGTGCATGAGGGTTCCCTTTTCTCCACATCCTCACCAACACTTGTTTGTTGATTTATTGATAATAGCCATTCTGACAAGTGTGAGGTGCTTCTCTGAAGAGGACATACCAATGGCTAATAGACATTTGAAAGGATGCTCAACATCACTAATCATCAGAGAATTGCAGACTCTGAGTTCTTAAATGTAGCAAACTATAATATAAGTACTGTTATTATCCACATTTTCTAGATGCAGAAATTAAAACATAATGAGATCAAGTAATTTGTCCAATTTCACAAAGCTATTGAGCAGTAGCACTAAGATTCAAATCCTGTCTGGCTCCAAAAATTAATTGATAAGCAGTGTTTCAAAGAGGTGTTCTCTCTCTCTCTCTCTCTCTCCCTCTCCCTCTCAAAAAAGAATTAATAACAATCCTTGATTTATTATCTATTTTCATTATTCAAAAAGTAGCCATAAGTGGCTATTTTATTTGCTTAATTAGTTTTAAATTACTTGGAAATAGTCTACTTTTCCTCGTGCCCTGTTAACTCTTAGAATATCTAATGTTTACTTTGTATTTTTACTTGCATTCAAAACAGAACATTAGATCTCTTTACCTCCCCCTATTTGAATTCTTCTTACAATTTACCTCTTGGGTCCGCCTCATGTTGACAACTCCTTGAGTAAAGGCATGTATTTGTTTATCCTCAGGGCTACCTTCATGCTCGCATAGAGTGAGTATTCAGTAAATATTTGATGAATGAATTAAAAAATCTACCTAACTCTTTAGTCAAAGATTATTATATTTACTTATAATCAAATAAATTAAATACCAAACTTTGTGCCCACTTAATATTTTAAAAGTCTTCTATTTTCTCTTATCATAACTTTTTTTATTTCTTGCTTTCTTCAATTTTCATACAGTCAGTAATAAAAACTGACAGGAAAAGAAAACAAATGTATCACACATCTACCTTTCTTCCCAGCTCCCTGCTGTAATAAGTTTTATACTTTTATTCTCACAAGGAAGGTGGAAAATAATTTTTTAACTTGAAAGCATAGAACCATAATCTTTTTATCCCCCAACCAGAATGAGATACTTTACAAGTGCTTCTTTCCCTTTTCAGTAAGAGAAAAAAATCAGCCTCCTCTAATGGCCCAGTTAACAGCTCCAAAATCAATTAACATAAGAAAATCAAAGAAAACAGTCATGGTGTATTTGAAAGAACAATAAGAAGGAACAACTTGACAGGAGAGAATATTGACAGGGGATGTAGGTAGAGGCACTAAAATTGAATGTGTTATACCAGAGTCTTGATAGCTACTATTTATTAATCACCTACTACACTAAACACTTTATATATTTCATATAATGTTTGCCATTATATGGCAAACTGAGACTCAGAGTTAACTACATTACCAGGGTCACAGCTAATGAAAAAGGGAGCTAGTACTCAAACCCACGTTGGAGCTCATGGCCTCACTCTGGACCCCACACTAGCTCTGTGGGGCTCTGAGAAGATTATCTGGACAGAGCTGCATTTCAGGAGTCCAAGGTTTTGGGTTAGACACAGAGAGAGCTTAACTGAGGTAAGCCATTTGCACGGCTGTTGTAATACTCCCGCTGTGAAGCAGTGAGAATATTCTCAATGAAAATGAGAGAAAAGATTAGGAAAAAACATACGTTTGAAGAGGACTTGGCAGGACTTAGTAGAAACCAGGGGAGTGCATATAGTCCAGGAACCTGCAAGGGCAAGGATGTCAGATTCAAATGGCCACAAATAGTTCCCTCTTTTCTTTCAACTCTATTATTTTTCTTTCTGAGTCATCTGCTACAACCTTTGCATCAGCTCAATTTTATCTCCAGGGAAAACCAACTGGAAAGAAATTTCTAGGAAAACAATGATTATTTTAAAATAGCAATGTGATTATTCACTACCCAGTAGATATTTATTTCAAACAATCTTCCAATTTTTGCTTCATTGTTGCTCAAATTACATTCACAAATCCCTAGTAGTATTGTTCTTCTCTCTCACACATCAAATAGTATTATTTTTAAATTATATGTGCATATATGTATATAGGTATATATATGTGTGTGTGTATATATATATACATATATATATATACATATATATATATATATATATATATATATATATATATATATTAGGGGCCCGGTTCACGAAATTCGTGCACTGGGTGGGGGGGGGGGCGGCGGGGGAGAGTGTCCCTCAGCCCAGCCTGCCCCCTCTCACATACTGGGAGCCCTCAGGCGTTGACCCCCATCACCCTCTGATGGCCTGATCGGCCCCTTGCCCAGGCCTGACGCCTCTGCCAGAGGTGTCAGGCTTGGACAGGGGACCCCCATCTCCCCCCAATCACTGGCTCTGGCCCCCGCCCAGGCCTGAGGCCTCTGGCCCAGGAATCATGCCTGGGCAGGGGACCCCCATCTCCCTCTGATCGCTTGCTCCACTCCCCGCCCAAGCCTGACGCCTCTGACCCAGGCTTCAGGCCTGGGCAAGGGGGCCATCATATCCCCCCAATCCCCGGCTCCGCCCCCCACCCAGGCCTGATGCCTCGGCCAGAGGAGTTGACCCTCATCACCCTCCGATCACCAATCACCAGATCGGCCCCTTGACCAGGCCTGAGGCCTCCGGAAGAGGTGTCAGGCCTGGGCAGGGGACCCCCAGTTCCCCGCGGTTGCAGGCTCCGCCCCTGCCCAGGCCTAACACCTCTGGCCTAGGCTTCCGGACCAGGCAGCGGGGACCTGCAGTGGCAGTGGGGGGCGCCGCGATCATGGGTCTCGCTTTAGGCCCAGGCAAGGGACCCCTAGCTCCTGGGACTGCCAGCTTCGACCATGCCCAGCTCCCATCGCTGGCTCCACCCCTACTTCCTGCTATCACTGGCCAGGGCGGCAAAGGTGCCTGATTCTCCGATCATGGCTGGGGGGCAGGGCAAAGGCGGCCCCAGGGCCGCCTTTGCCCTGCCCCCCAGCTCTTAGCTCCCCCCTGGGTTTCCGATCACTGTCAGTGGCAGGGGGCTTCTTCCTGCTTTCCCTTTCGCCTCCCTGCATTGTGCCTACATATGCAAATTAGCCACCATCTTGTTGGCAGTTAACTGTCAATCTTAGTTGGCAGTTAATTTGCATATAGCCCTATTAGCCAATGAAAACGGTATCGCCATACGCCAATTACCATTTTTCTCTTTTATTAGTGTAGATATATATATATATATATATATATATATATGTATATATATATATATATATTTGTGTGTACACATATGTAGTATATATACTAGTAGTATATATACTACTAAAACCAATTGGTTTATCTCATCCACATTTTCTGTTCTAGATCACAAAAACAAGATAGTTTAAATGGGCATGTTTATAAAAAGCAAGAAAGGAAAATGTTTCAGGAATCACAAAACAAAAGATAGAGGACATTGAAAGTTCACTTTCAAAGTGAAATGGGAGTAGAATAAAGTAATAATATATATTTATGTACATCTTTTTATTTAAAATAGTGATATATATTTTAACCTATAAAGAATTAAAGGAAATTAATTTCTTATCTATATATATAAAAAGCTAATATGCAAAGTATCCCCTCGGGGGTTCGACCAGCAGACCAGGAGTTCGATTGCTCGCTATGACCACCAGGAGTTGGCACGGAATGAAGGAAGGCCCCAGCCAGCAGCCTGCAGCCAGGGAAGGAAGGCCCAGCTGGCAGCCAGAAGGCCCCAATCAGCCCTGATCGCTGGCCAGGTCTGGGGACCCTACCCATGCACAAATTTTGTACACTGGGACTCTAGTATATAATATACAGGTTGAGGCAAAACTAGGCTTATAGTTGTGAGTATGCAAAAAACAGTTTTTATATTATTATTTATTATTGTATTATTTTCACTAGAGGCCCAGTGCATGAAATTCGTGCACATGAAATTCGATCCCCAGGCCTAACTTGGCAATCGAACATTCCTCTCATAATCCGGGACCACTGGCTCCTAACTGCTCACCTGCCTGCCTGCCTGATCGCCCCTAACTGCCCCCCCTGCTGGTCTGGTCACCCCCAACTTCCCCCCTGCCATCCTAGTTGCCCCCATCTGCCCCCCCCCCCGCTGGCCTGGTCGCCCCTAACTGCCCCCCCAACCGGCCTGGTTGCCCTTTACTGCCCCCCCTGCCAGCCTGATTGCCCCCAAGTGCCCTGCCTAGCCGGCCTAGTCGCCCTAACTGCCCCCCTGCCAGCCTGGTCACCCCTTACTGCCCCTACTGCCAGACTGGTCACCCCCAACTGCCCCCCTGCTGGCCTGGTCGCCTCTCACTGTCTCCCCTGCCAGCCTAGTTGCTTCCAACTGCCCCCACTGCAAGCCTGGTCGCCCCACGCAGCCTGTTCGGTCGTCCATTCGGTTGCGATGGTCACTTAGGCTTTTATATATATAGATATGAACAATTATAAACCTACTTTTGCCCCACCCTATATGTATCTATATATATAAAAGCCTAAGCGAATATCCGGTTGACCAATCACTATGACGTGCACTGACCACCAGGGGGCAGATGCTCAATGCAGGAGCTGCCCCCTGGTGGTTGGTGTGCTCCCACAACCAACTTCCTGCGGCCCCTCCCCCCGGCCTGCTGGCCCCGATCAGCCCGGATCGCCAGCCAGGTCCACAAACCCCACCCGTGCACTAATTCGTGCATTGGGCCTCTAGTATTAAATAAGAATTAGGCTCTAGAAAACTTTGAAAGCAATGTACTATTCCTATTTCAGATCAACCCCCTTTTAAAACACCTGTTTTAAACATAGAATGTTGAATTCAGGAACTTCGACAAAATAGGAAAATGAGGTAGCTCATTTGTTAGTCTTTTTTTCTATGTTTCATGAATCCTCATGGAGCTATTTTTATGTCTAAGATCCTGTGAGCTTTACCTACCACTCTGACTTCTTATTCTCGTGGAGACAATAAGAAATTTACATTTGGTTCAGTGTTTGGTCTAAATAAATAGGAGTATAAGTACAGTTGATGATATGCCCAGTGTGTAAATATTTCAAAAATATTTATCATAATGTCTCTGTATGATTTGAGATTGGTTTTACGAATCTTGCAAAGCAGTAGCCAAATTTTAAGAAAATTACAAGCCTTAACTCTCAAGAAGCATGCAGCATTCTCACTCTGAATACAAGCCCAGCCATCAGACAGTGCAATCCCACTGAGTAGATTTTGAAGTGTTACAAGATTCTGTTTTCTTTATACTTAACATTGTATAGTATTTTGGGAATACTTCATCCAGGGTATAAGAATATCCTTTATAAACAAGCATCTTTATTAGACTGTTCTGAGGAGAGTGCTGAGGTACTGGGAAGATAAATGACGAGTTGAGGTGCAAGGCAGTATTTCAGCTGGATAATGAGCCCACAACATTGGACCAAGCTGCTTTGCAAGAAGTCAGTCTGATCAGCCTTTCTTAAAATTAAATTTGTGCTGTTGCTAGATCGCAGTAAGTATTGTGGCATTCAAAGAGCAGTTGTTTTACAAAAGGCAAAGGTATTATAATGGCATATGTTAAGTGTGACTAAAGGGTGTTTTTAACAAACATTTCAGAATTTAAAACTATATTTTTGCACTTAAAAGTACATATGCACTCACATGTGTGTGAACACACACACACATGCACACACATACTCCAGAGTCTAAGCCTCTCTCAGAACACTTATATTTCCTCATATTTACATCTCATTTTTCTACTCAAAGCATTCATTTTACTCCCCAGACTTAGCCCCAAGACATTTTTTACTGTTTTAAAAATTCAATCTCTTTTCAAAGGGAAAATTTGATGCCATTGAGGATAATTAAAGAATGTGCTACTCTTTCATAGGCCCTTTAAATATTGCAAGCATGGTAACATGCAAATAAGCACACGTGCTTCCATGATAATTATGTTGATAGAAGAAGTAATTGGACCATGAGACATGAATGAGACTTTGGCATGCATCTAGATGACTCTAATTTACATGTGCGAAGCCCAGATGGGAAGTTGGGTGACCTGCCCAGATTCTAACCCTTGGTCAGAAAATGCCCTGGGGAGTCTAGGCGCTCAGTCCAGTGTTCTACTGCTATCCTTTCCTGTGAGTATTTTTTGTTAAAAAAAATCAGTGTTTTGCCCCTAAAATTTACTAGTAAAATAAATGTTTTCAGATACCCATTTATATCTTACATAAAAGAGTCAGGAGTATCAATTAGTAAATATGTTTAACAGAGTCACAAACATGACCAGAATACTCCTGGTTTAAAACTGTCATTACTTCATAGACATACAGAAAAAGTTGCACAAATGATAGCGTGCTATGGATTGCATTCTCCCTAACTTATAGAGAAACTATACCATAGCCACTGAAGACTTACCACGTGCCAGATGCTTTGATAAGTATTTTAAGTCATTTAATCCTCACAATAATCTTGCAAGGTAAATACTATGATTAGCCTCATTCTCAGATGAGAAACTGAGACACAGAAAAGATTAGCAGTTTTCAAAGGTCAGAATGCTAATAAATGGCAGAGCCAGGTTTGAACCCATCTGTCAAATACTGTATTTCCCTAGTCCCTACTCCCACAAGTCTAAGCACACGCACCAGTGTGTACCAGAATAGCAAGCATCCAAATTGGCTTCATGCCTGCTCAGGTAGCTGCCTTTTCTCCGATTCATATGCTGATGGGAATTTTAGTTCATGTGAAATTCCGGTGACTTTCAGAAACTTAAACAGCATGATAACAGTGAGAGCCCTCCTCTACAATGAGAGAGCAGAACCAATCAAAACTGAAGCCACCGTGAATCTGCCGATCAGAAGTAAATAAAGTATTGAAAATTGAAAGCTGTGGAAGTCACTGCAATTATATTCCCTCTGTCTTTTCTTTTGCTACAAATAGCTTAAGATTGTATTTGCCTAAAACATAATCCTTCCTTCATGAAAGTTTTCATTCAACATGACTTTCCAATTGGTGGAATGCATAATTGCCTCTTCTCTATCTCATTGCATAGTTCCTTGAGCAGCTCAAAAATACTAACATCATAACTGTCTACTGACGTGTAAATGCTTACTGATATGAAACAGAACCTACTATTTCTAGAAGTAAACTGTAGCTAAGATAAAAATAGAACATTTCCATATAGAGTAACATGTATGAGTCCATACAGCCCAGAATGATTAAGAGTAACAGAGGCACTAATGATTTTTTGTCTTGGTGAGCATAATTCCCTGCGTTAGCACCTGCTTCAAAAAGAGAAAGATATACCTACAAGTGTGCATTCACTCTTTTCTTAATAATCTATTCTATGGAGCTCTTTATGTTTGAAATACTATTAGTAACTATTAAAGATGATTGAAATTTAATATGTTTTTATATTGCATATTATTGGTCTCTAAAATGTATATAAAAATGTACCTTCAGTGATATTCTTACCAATGTTCCATGTGGAGGCATGATGGAAGGAGCCAGGAACCTAAAAAAACTTATGGTGGTCTTTTTGTTCTAATAAGGTTATCAATCTTTTTCCATAATTATGTTTTTGGCAGTGACATTTTTATTCTAATGATTTTTATCAATTTTGGAGGGGGATTCTATTAATTAACCAAGATCTTTCTATTGCACCCTATCAAAGCCAGCGTGGCTCTTCTAGGCAGTCTCTCATATTCTTTGAGCTAATCAACATGAAATTTACTATTGTGAATTTCTTCCTTTCCCTGTTTCTTAGCAACTGCAGAAATTTCCCAAACAAATTACCTCTTAACCACAATATATTCAGTGAAGTAACACTGAATACTTCATTAGGTTGATGAGATAGAATAGACCAGACAAAAGCCCTGACTGAATTTAGGACATGGGAGTCATTGAAGAATTTAGTAAAAACTAGCTATAAGCAGAAGTTTGCTCTTTGATCGGTTTATATGCAATGAAAGAAACTCTCAGGATGGTACTAATTATGAAGCCAGCCATTGCTGTATTTCTAATGTAAACTCCCAGAAGACAGGAATTTTTGTTGCTTTATTCAGAGATGTATTCCAAGTATCGAGAAGAAAACCTACCACATAGTAGATCTTTGATGAATATTAATTGGATAATAGATGCAGAATCACTTAAGAAAAGTGAAAGACCTAAACTAAAGTGAAGGGTGGAAAAGGAAAGATACTGTAAAGGAAATATTGACCATCAACTAGAGACAGAGATGGAGGAAAGGGGAGCCAAATATCCTTAGCCTTGCTGTTTGGGAGACAAAGAAGTAATTCACAGAAAAGAAACCAGGAGAGGAAAGAGGTTTGAAAGTGCTAATTTTCAAGTCATGTCCAGTTTGAGATACTGAGTTTGCATTTATATAGGGAAATGTAGAGCCTAGACCAGACAGTGCAGGGTGAAAACTTCAGAGAGAGGCTGGAACAATGGAAATGGACTTAAACAAACTCTCCATGAAGATAAGCAAGCCAGAGACATAGCTCATTTAAAAGGCATAGAGCCCAGCAGTGTGGCTCAGTGGTTGAGCATTGACCTATGAACCAGAAGGTCATGGTTCAATACCCTGGTTGAGGGCTGGATCCCCAGTGGGGGGCATACAGGATGCAGCAGCTGATCAAGGATTCTCTCTCATCATTGATGTTCCTATCTCTCTCTCCCTCTTCCTTCCTCTCTGAAATCAATAAAAACATATTTAACCTATAAAAGGCATAGAGACACCCTGGCTAGGTGGCTCAGTTGGTTGGAGCATTGTCCCATACACCAAAACCAAAAAAAGGTTTGCAGGTTCAATTATCATTCAAGATACATTCCTAGGTTATGGGTTCAATACCCGGTGAGGGTGTGTATGGAAGGCAACTGGTTGATGTTTCTCTCTCTCTCTTTCTTCCTATCTCTCTAAAATCAATAAGGACATATTCTCAGGTAAGGATTCAAATGGGGGTAGCGGGGATGCGACACAGAGATAAAGAGAAAATGGTTGAGGAAAAACTTTTTCAAATGTCCCTTTTTATTTCCTCTCCTTTCCATTCCATAGTCACTAACCTAATTGAATCTCTTAGCCCACTGTGTCTGGGAACACAATTATCTTTTTCTCTCCAAACTTATTCAAATCTTATGCATTCTGTGGGTTCCAGCTCATGACCCTCACTCAGTGTGTCTTCCCTAGCACATTCAGCTCTTATTAAATCCTTTATTGTGTTTCTGTACCACTTTTTTGTTAATTAATCATTTCTTGTGTTAGTAACTTGACATTTTAATCTTCATATTCAGTCCTATATAGATTACTCCCACTCTATATTATCTCATTTAATTCTGGCAAAATGTCTTTGAGGAAAGGATTATTGTACCTATTTCATAGATTAAGAAAATGAAATTTAGAGGCCATAATGGAAAATACTTTGGTATTGCATATATAAACCTAAATTATACAAACCTAAGTTATAATGTCCTGTTGCATTTCCCTCAGTTCCACTTGTTTAATTTCTTCCTCCTCATTAACCATGAGCTCTTCTTCAACAACCAATGTCACTTTTTCTAACTGCTCTATTGACCATATCACACTTTTTTTTGTTTTTTAATCCTCACCCGAGGATACGTTTTCCATTGATTTTCGGACAGAGTAGAAGAGAGGAAAGTGGGGAGAGAAAAACAAACAAACATAGAAGTGAGAGAAATATCGATCGATTGCCTCCTGAACACTCCCCAACTGGGTTTGGGGATTGAACCTGAAACTGAGGTACATGTGCCCTTGACCAGAAATTGAACCTGAGACACTTTCATCAGTAGGCTGACACTCTAACCACTGAGCAAAACCGGCCAGGGCATATTACATTATTTTTCAAATCCTTTTGTTGTGGTGGCTGTTCATTTTGTCTCTATACAATCCTTGTTATTAATCAGCTGATTTTCTAACTTGATCTAGTGTCTCGAACAGTTCTTTGCCTAAAGGGAAGGGACTTCACAAAATGGTATTAACTAGGATATTGGATAAAAATTTCAGATTTTCACCTAAGCCTACCACCTACTTGCCCATTATCCTTATTCCAGTAAAATATCACATATGTTTTCTTTTACTAGCGAAATGATTCCTTGAAAGTAGAAACTTTGTCTCTTATAGTCACTAAATCTTATTTGGTTTCCATGGAAGAGGATGAAAAATTTAATGTTATTTAAAATAAGATTTTTTTTTTTGCTTAAAGAAACAAGTTTCCTACTCTATCTCCAAGACTACCTTCCTAATGTTTTCCCCCTGCATTACATCATAAAGCTGTAAGGTCCCTTGTTGACTTAAAGTCACAGAACCATAGACTCTTGAAACTAAAAGAGTGGTAAGTTGTCATCTGTTTCACAGCCGTCTTTAGTCATGTTACTGTGAGGAAGCAAAGTTCCTGAGAGGAGCACTAAATGGGCCATAGTTATATGGATTATCTGCCAGAGTTTGGATTACAGAAAACTCCAGATTTCCCTACAGTCCGTCATGTGTACTTACTTCTACCCCATAAACTAATAACTAAAATCCTAGTCCAGCACCAACATTTTAAAATGATATGTAACTTTTGAATCAGGCACAATGAGGACAAAAACAAAAACAGAAGAGACTAAAGGGATCCCACAAGGTTCTGCTTACCCAGCCTCTCCCTCCTCCCCCAGCTCCTCATGCCCACTGTCTTCTCCACTCCCTGAGGGCACTCCAAGGCACTGGCCTACTCAGGTGTCTGCTTCCCTCTTGAGACCTTCACTCCTCATTCATATTGACTCTGGCTAACTCAGCTTCCAGCCTCACATAATTAGCCTGCCCATAAGGTGAAATCCAGTCACTTTCATTGCCAACTTCCAATGCTTTCCATAGATAGTACCAACTCTAAGGAGATGTTCACCACCCCATTGTGAAGTGAAATAAACAAACAAACAAACGAACAATGTAGTCAGATGTTAAGTAATGAAATTCAGTTTAAAGAGCTGTTTTTTATTCTGAGATTATATTCATCTTATATTTGTGAAATTAAATGTTCTTTCATTTAGGAAATGAGGACAGATTTTTGTAATGTCCTTACATAATAAAATAAAAATTGAGCAACCTCTGTCAAATCTCCTATATATATATTTTTTTCCTGAAATGTAAAAGACTTGGAATCATACATTTCTTACTCAAATTTACCATGGAGAGGCAGAGGCAGGGAGAAGGGACACAAAACATAATACATGTGTAAGCAACTTGCTGTACCAGATTCTATTTCCTTTTTTAAGCAACTCAGTGCGTGATGAAGTGTGTGAAACAGTGGCATTTCTAAGCTGATGCTGCTGACTCTGCTTTCACATTCCTTACATTAAAAATAAATAAATAAATAAAGTCCTCTGGGATGGCTTATGCAGAACTCTATGTCCTACTTTAAGGCAAAGAACTTTTCTGACCTTCAGTGCATGTAAAAAAAAAAGAGTAAAAAATAAATGAGAAATGCATCCTGTTCAAAGAGAAGCTTTAAAAAAAAAATCTTCAAGCAAAGCTTTTCTGTGGCATCATTGATTAAAATAAAAAGGCTAACAAACAGAAAGCTTTAAAAGGAGTTGTCCCTTGAAACCTTTTATATACATAATGCAAAAATAAAAAAATCCCATCTGAGAAAAAGCCTTGTGGAGCCAGCTTACTGAATACAATAGGATTGGACTCTGTCTTATTCAGATGTGAAGGTGACCATTTGAGGTCTCAGATAGCCATTATGACCACCACCTGTAAAATAATTTCTCTGAAAACTGGTTACCTCTAAAATACACATTCTGCATAATCAAACAAAAGATGGTAGGGAAGTCCCTTTAGGAAAGATTGAAATAAAGGACCATTGGATATCACCTTGGGAGTTTCATCCTTTGCCAACACTGAAAATCCATCTTAACCCTGACAGTAGACAACCACAGTAGACGACCAGTTGATGTGTTCCCACAGGTTAGAATGTTCCTTTTCTTCTGCACCAAAAATGGCCTGTGTGCACCACAAGTGTTGCAGGCAGCACATAAGAATGGCAAGAGTCATTCTTTTGATACCACAGGATTTAAAATTCAGACCTGTGGAATTGCACAGGCAGAGCTCCAGAAGGATTAGGTCACCTGGTGGAGCTGATACTGTGCACGGCAGACAGCTCCACAATGAAACACCCGGTGAAGGGCATTTTTAAATTCTTAAGCTTCCCTTTCTTCTGTATTTTCACTCTTGGAAATCCATGCAGCTGCTGTTAGGCAGGGCACGTGATGTGGGACCTTGCATTACCTCACTATCCCCATTGGTGTGCCTATTTGATGCAGTCACACTACAGGGCTAATATGAAAAATGAGTTTAAAATGCAATAAAATGTTTATAGTCCAACTATAAAAGAAAAATTTATATGGAAACCAATGGAGTCAGCCATACATAGTATGCTTAACATGTTTCAAGTTAATATAAGTTGATATGCAAAGGAAAGGTAGGAAAAGAACCACCCAAGCTAGCAACGCTTCATCCCACTCAACAAGTATTTAGTAACCCCCTACGATGTGCCAGACACTAAGCCAGGCAGTGGATTTACAGCTGTGAACTATACGTAGTCCCAGCCCCAAAGCTGCTTACTCCCGAGAAGGAAAGGCAAACAAGTGAATGGGCTATTTTCTGTTCAGTGTGATATGTGTTCTGAGAACAGGGAATCGACAGAGAACTCAGGGGGGAACATATCAGGAAGGCTTCCTAGTGGAATTGAACGGAACAGACAGACAATTTAAAGAAAATTGAACTTGTTTGATGCTATGGGCTGAATTATGTCTCTCAAAATCCACATATTGAAGTCCCAACCCACGGTACCTCAGAGTGTGACTGTATTTAGAAGTAGGATCTTTAAGAGGTAAATAAACTAAAATGAAGTTCTCAGGGCGAGCCTTACTCAAATATGACCGGTATCTTTATAAGAAGGTTTAGTTAGGACACTGATAAGCTCAGAGGGAAAAAACAAGTAAAAACATGGGGAGAAGATGGCCATCGACAAGCCAAGGAGAGAGGGGTCAGAAGAAACCAACCATTCTGACACCTTGATCTAGGACTTGTGGCCTCCAGTACTGTGAGACAGTAAGTGTCTGCTGTTTGAGTACCCAGTCTGTTGTACTTTGTTGCTGCAGCCCCAGCAAACTAACATAGTTGGTGAAATGAAGTGCATTCTAAATAGAAGGGACAGGAGACTGACTATGAATCAGGGACCAACAGCAAATGACCCAGGTCTGTGTACCGGGGTGTGCAGGGGGACCCTGCTTCTTTCACCATGACCAGAGCGGCCTGATCCAAGAGTTCAAACTTGACCCTGAGGGTAAGAGGACAGCATCAGAGGTTTTTAACTGACATCTATACTAATAATAGCCTAGGGCCGTCACGACTGTACAGAGGACCGTAAGAGCAGGGGGTCCGCAGCTGGGGCAGGGCCGAGGCAGATGTCTCTCTACACGCCTGCGCTGGGGCTCTGGTTCAAGTCCCAGATTGTGAGAGGGTGAATGAGAATGACATAGGCTAAGGGGCCAGCAGGGGATGAGTGGGGGTGGAGTCCTTCTTGGATGAGCAGGGAGGTGAGGCTGAGCAGAGGGCAGAGCCCTGCCCAGGAGGCCTGTGGTCTGGGTAAGGCAGCCATAGGAGGGAATTAGTCCTGGGGATGACACGGGACTTTGGCATTGTAGGAAGAATAGGGTAGAGGACAGCTTGGCTGGGACTTGCCCAGAGGCGGAAGACCAGGCAGGAGGCTCTGCCAATAACAGTGGCAGTGGTCTGAGTTCCGGTCCGATGCTGCTCCCCAGAGAACATTGGAGCTGGAAGGCACCTTCACAGCCACTCAATTCCCATTCCCTTTACAGGTAAGAAATCAAGGCCGGGGAGGCCCGGTTCAAGGGGGTCCGCAGCAGGGGCGGGGTGCGGCGGATGCCTCTCCGCATGCTTGCGCCCCAGGTCTGGTTCAAGTCCTGGATTGTGAAAGAGTGAGTGAGAATGACATAGGCTAAGAGATCAGCAAGGGGGTGAGTGGGGGTGGAGTCGCTCTTGGATGAGCAGGGAGGTGAGCCCTGCCCAGGAGGCCTGTGGTCTGGGTAAGGCAGCCATAGAAGGGATTAGTCCTGGGGATGACACAGGACTTTGGCGTTGTAGAAAGAATAACTTCAGCCATCGAAGATCAAACTGTACACCCCAAATGCTTTTTCTTGGATGGTCCAGGTGGTAGTGGAAAAGCATATCTTTATAAAGTTTTAATACATTATATTAGAGGTCGTGGTGGTACTGGTTTACCCACAGCATCTACAGGAATTGCTGCAAATTTACTTCTCAGTGGAAGAACCTTTCATGCCCAATATAAATTACCAATTCCATTAAATGAAACTTCAATTTCTAGACTCTATATAAAGAGTGAAGCTGGTTAAACCATTAAAAAGGCCAAACACTCATTATTGATGAATGTACTATGGCATCCAGTCATGCTATAAACACCAAAAACAGATTACTAAGAGAAATTATAAATTTGAATGTTGCATTTGGTGGGAAAGTTCTTCTCAGGGGGGATTTTTTGACAATGTCTCAGTATTGTGACACATGCTATGTGATCAGCCATAGTACAAACGAGTTTAAAGTACTGTAGTGTTTTGGGATGTTTCAGAAAGTTGTCTCTTAAAACAAATATAAGATCAGAGGATTCTGCTTATAGTGAATGGTTAGTAAAACTTGGAGATGGCAAACTTGATAGCAGTTTTCATTTAGGAATAGATATTATTGAAATTTCCCATGAAATGATTTGTAACAGATCTATTATTGAAGCTACCTTTGGAAATACTATATCTATAGACAATATTAAAAATATATCTAAACATGCGATTCTTTGTCCAAAAAATGAGCATGTTCAAAAATTAAATGAAGAAATTTTGGATATACTCAATGGAGATTTTCACACATACTTGAGTGATGATTCCATTGATTCAACAAATAATGCTGAAAAGGAAAATTTTCCCATCAAATTTCTTAATAGTATTACTCCTTCAGGAATGCCGTGTCTTAAATTAAAATTGAAAGTGGGTGCAATCATCATGTTACTGAGAAATCTTAATAGTATATGGGGTCTTTGTAATGGTACTAGATTTATTATCAAAAGATTGCGACCTAACATTATCAAAGCTGAAGTATTAATAGGATCTGCAGAAGGAGAGGTTGTTCTGATTCCAAGAATTGATTTGTCCCCCTCTGACACTGGCCTCCCATTTAAATTAATTCAAAGACAGTTACCCGTGATGCCAGAATTTGCAATGACTATTAATAAATCACAAGGACAAACTCTAGACAGAGTAGGAATATTCCTACCTAAACCCGTTTTCGCACATGGCCAGTTATATGCTGCTTCCTCTCAAGTTCGAAGAGCATGTGATGTTAAAGTTAAAGTGGTAAATACTTCATCACAAGGGAAATTAGTCAAGCACTCTCAAAGTGTTTTCACTCTTAATGTGGTGTACAGGGAGATATTAGAATAAGTTTAAATACTTTATCAGTCATTGTTTGTATCAGTGTTGTTTTTACATCATGTTTTTGTTTTTATGTCATGTCTTCGTTGTTGTTATATCATGTTGTGATTGTTTATTTATTAATAACCTTATATATTATTTTCATATACATTTTATTAATTTCCTTTCATCTCTCACACTTCTATTATAGAGAAAGGGCAAATAGTAATATTAAAATATTTCCCCTAATTAATTCCCTTTTAATGTGCACGAATTTCATGCACCAGACCACTAGTTAGATATAAAAGGCTTATTTTTATAACATTCACTCTGCCTGCAGTGTTGGTTATTGATTATCTAGGGGCAAAACTCTAGCAGCTGAGAGGCCAGACAGAAATATATTACAATAATTCAGATGAGAGATGATAGCTGCACAAAATGCAGTAAAAATGGGGGGGGGAGGTCAGTAAACTTGAGACATGAAGGAACAACGTGAAACAAAACAAACAAAAGCTATAGGACAAAGGATGAAAGCAATGCTGTTAAAAAAATCTCTGAGCCTTAGCCTCACTGTCACATTTCCACCCTAGTGGTTAGTCTTCTCGAAGTAGTCACATTTATAATGGCTGAGAAGGCAATTTTCATTTTTAATAGTTAATATATTTGGCAACATCTCCTAAGGCACCTGCCAACACCAGTGTATCTCAAACTTGCACTCTTGAACTCTGAGACCAGAGAACTAAATTCATTCACACTTCTAAAAAGTACATGGATTGAGGCATGTTCTGTCATACCTATATTTATAACACTGCCCAGAAGTGTTCTGTTTTATATGCGTGAAAATCGCCAACAGAATACTCACAAACTGGTTTAACTTGTACCTCTAACCTTGACATCCCAGTGTAAGAATAAACTGCCTTCTAAATATAGCTACCTAAGAGAAAGAAGTGGGGAGGAAGAAAGAGGTGGAGGGGAAATGGAAGGAAAGAAGGCAAAAGATTGTCCCGCACCCACCCCACTAGTTTGATTGCTTCCTTCGATCTCTTTCTCTAAACAACCTACTTTTAGTGCAGAAGGATATGGTTCTCATGGATGAAAGTCGAATTCCTGCTGAAATCCAATGTGTCTGATTTTATTAGGACCTCTACCCACAGGCAAGCAGGCGTTAGCTAGAAATATGTAAAATCAGTGTGTTTCACACATGTGAAAACTTTATTTGCATCTAAGCAATGTCCAAATATTAGCAGGAGTTATTTTTATTATTCCTTTCTCCAAAGCAATCCATTTTAAATGTCAGTAAGCTTTTCCAAAATAAGGACAGGTTTTAGCAAATTTCCAGTGAAGGTTTCTTTTTTTTTTCCCTTGGGTGTTTCTTAATAAGTGGACATATTATAGCCCAGATCTGTCTGGTAGCCAACCTTCCCATGGTCTATGTTTAGTGATCATGTTCTCTCATTTATCATATTTCCCAACTTCCCTTAGTGCCCTTATCGTCTTAAAACACTGTGTGACTTCCAAAACCAGAAAGTTTTTAAGGGAACATCATTTCATTGTGTTCCTGCAGAAACAAAAGCACAAAGAAAAATGATAAAGCTTTGGCCCCTGCTTTATTCAGAAAACACTTTGCAAAGTGCATTTAGCAGTTCGCCATTGTGACACTGGCACCCAGAGCTCCCAGGGCCCAGTTCTGACACTGTATTTAGTTCACTCTTGGACTGCTCAGTTAAAGCTTCCACTTGAATGCATTTATTCTACTTTACACATTATGTTATCAGTCACTTTCAATATTTCAAAGTCACAGCAGGCTTTTTCTGACACACATTTGTCAGAAGGATCCGCCTTGATTGCTATTATTACAGACTACAGTGCCTGAGGAAGGGGGAAAAGCATGTGTAGTCCCAGAATATTGAAACTGCCTGATAAAACAATAGATATGAGAGAATTAGAATAAAATAAATGCTCATAATGGATACTTTAAAAGATCACCAAAATGTAGGATCACAGTATATAAATTTTAAAAACTATGAAGAAAAATGTAATAAAATTTTTTTGAAGAAGCTAAGGAGCCCATTGAAAATTCCACTATCCTCATGTCAGCAAAAAAAGGTGGTTATGTATTACACACTTCCTTTCCAGTAATCAGGGATTTAAGTGAGCTCTACAAATGGATGCTGCCATTGAATTTTAGCATGAACTCTACTACTGAACAACAAAGAACATAATGACCAAAAATAAACTTAATGAAAAGTATAGGGAACCACTCAGAACTCCAGACCCATTACTCTTTCATCATTCTCAATAGACTACTGAGCGTGTGACCCAGCAGAGTACCTGTGTCCCGTTTGCCTGCTCTTTACCTTAACCATACTTAAGAACTGCACATTAGAGAAGAACCAGAGAAATCGATCTTATAATCAGAGAATACCAGTGTCTGTAAGGATGGACCCCCTTTACACTTGCTTCAATTTCAGGTCTTGCATAAAAAATAAGATAAGAAAATTAAAGTACATAATCATTAGTATGCCAAATCTCCTCTCAAAAGTAAATTAATAAAATACAAAAACCTGAAGTGTTTGTATTAAAGTCAAAGATGAGAATAACAGAAAAAGCTAAATTGCATTGTTCTTTGATGGGGGGGCATTTATATGAATTTATTAATTTACTTCAGTTTATAAATTCCTCAGCATATTATTTTATAAAGTAATATTTAAGAAATTATGGTAGACAGAAAACCTCCATCTAACAGACCAACAGTTTAGAAACCCAAAAATAAAAGAGATTATGCAGTCTTCTTCACCCTCCCCTGCCAAAAAAGCCAAAAGATCCAAGTCCTATACTTCATTGCTCTATTTCCAGAAATAAGATTTAATTCCTTCTACAAAATTATGTTTAATCTGAACGTTATTTAAAGCCCTGGAGTTAAAGATTGTTATTTTAATTGTGCATGAATCCTTATATTGAAATGTTAAAATCACATATGGAAAGTTTTGGCAGATTAAATTATAATAAATGCCTCATGATCTCACCTAGTCATCATCATGAACTTCTTACAAATATTCATCATTTTTGGTGTTTATTGATTCTTCATGGACCATCTGACTTTTAGCATAACTCTAGATTTGCAAACTGAAAAGACATGATGAAATATATACTGATAGAGTTCAGAAAATATTTAGAAAATTTTGAGCAATATTTCATTGGCATAATTTTAATAGTCATAAACAAATTTTCTACTAAAAGAACATATCCTGTAGAATATTAAATTAAATTTTGAGAATTTTAAATTAAAAAATCATGACGACTTCAAAAATGTAGGTTATATTATAAAACATTTTAAATATATATGTTATCTTCACTGCATCCAAGCAAATTTAAAACTAACAATTTTATTAAAATCTCAATTTTATTTTATAATAATAAAAATAATTGCATCTAGGAGTCAATATTTTTTTCTGAGAAAAAAAAAGTTTACTGGAGTCAGTAGTCATTCTAGTGAATTATTTTTTTCCAAATTAATGTGTTAGAAGCAATAAATATATTCTATGTGAAAACAACTTAAATTCATTTTCCATTGAAGAAATATTTTCAATCTTAATAATAGCCTACAGTCTATGGTCATATTAAAAACAAAAAGTGCTTTAAAATGTGAAGATTGGGGAACAAGACAAAACCCTAAAATGTATTAATTTGTTCATATTAATCAACCCAGTTACTATTTTTGAAAAAAGTATATCAGCTTAGAACTACTACAGATGATTATGTCCAAATTGTTAAATAAAATAGAGCCTCTTCATCAACATGCAAGTACCTTTATCAAATAAAACAAAGTACATGCAGTGTGGGATTGCACATTGGAAATTTTAAGGTAAATCACCAATAGACAGAGAATTGAGATATTGGGCAGATTTTCTTATTACAAAATTAAATCACTCATCTTCACTCATCTGCATACACACATCACAGTTTACCCAAACTCATATACTCACATTCATACAGACACACACACTCACTCACTACATCATATACTCCCAGACATGCACTCCCCTTCCCATATTTGATTCACAATTACTATATCAAAGAAGACTACTATGATAAGGAGAGACAACTAATTCTAGCTGTCTTCAATCCATCAAATCAAATATTCCATAAGAACTTCAGTTTTTCTTGGACCTGTTTACACTATCCACTGTTTCAGAAAAGCTCATATGATCAGTTCTTTGTTCAGGTAGCTTTGAAGGTTGATTTTTTTTCATAGATGTTATACTGCCCCAGAGGCAGAAAGGTATCAGCATATTATCAGTTGCTATGCTTTGGGCCTGTGGTATGTATAGAAGTCTGGCATCTGAGTAACTACCTGGGAGAGTATATGTTGATAATGCCTACTTAAGGATAAGAAATTCTTCTTCAGCTAGCCTTATCTTCAGGTAGTATCTCATTCATATTCTTATGCCTTTCCATATAGTATTTTCTTGTAATTCTATGTTTCTACTTCTTTCTTGTTTACACCTGAGTAGGAATTCATTTTAGCTTATATTTATAGTAAATTATAATAATACTTTAATGTGTTTAAAATATTGTATGTTATATATAACTAGAGGCCTGGTGCACAAAAACTCCTTCACGAGTAGTGTCTGCTTCTTCCCTCGCAGTCGCCCCCCTCCTCCTTCCCTTGCTCCTCAGCACCCCACCACCGCTGCTGGTCACCCGTCATGGTCCGTGCCGCCCCCTGGTGGTCAGCGCACGTCATAGCAAGCAATTGAATTCCTGTTCTCCTGGTCAAACTCCTGATGGGACACTTTGCTTATTAGCCATAGATAGATAGATAGATAGATAGATAGATAGATAGATAGATGATAGATAGATACTACTTAGGGCACTGTACATGTTTTAACAAACATCAAGTGAATGCTGATGTTAAACTGTAGATCAAAGGACTTTGAACTTCTGTTATGTATGAAGAGTTCCCACCAGCTGTAAAAAAAAAAAAAAAAATGTATCTACTATAAATATTGCATTATGGCAGTATTTGGTTTGGTAGGACATAAATGCCTCTTCCATTGTATGTTTCCTGAATCATAAAAACAAAACAAAAAAACAAAAAACTCTCATTCAGGCATACAATCAAAGGCTCAAGCACAGATTTGGAAAAAAATCTGATCCCTCTACTTCTAATCACCTCTGCCCCAACTTCAAAGAACTCATATTCAGAGCACCAGTTCTTATTTGTTTGTTTGTTTTCTGTGGTTGGGTTCTTATTCAAAATGTTCTACTTGAGTCTGTCCTTGGGGGACTATCTGGAAGCTATATTGAGGCTGGAAATCTATAGTTAGATTGCCTAAGGTACAAATTTCTTGTAGAACCTAATAGAGCTGCCTGTTTACTTTTGAGGGCAATCAGGATGTTCATTAGTAATTGAGTTGAAGCAAAGAGGAACTTTATTTGTACCCAATCAGTGACCTGGATCGTTTTCAGAAAGAGTATTGAACTGAAATGGACCATTCATTTCTACTTGCACTGAGATCCTGTACGAAAAGGTTGTTGCTCTTACCTTTTTCTACAAACAGGGAGAGGGATTTTCAGAAGCAGAAAACAAGCTTTATGGTTGTCACTTGTATCTGAGGAAAATATTTTGTGTGATTTTTATTGCTCTTAGAGCATGAAATAAACCCTCTATTTTGGGCTAACCTGTTGGGCTGATTCCAACACCTTCAGTTAGTAGGTGATTAAAATATGATGACAGTACACTGGTGAGTTTCAGAAGTGGAGGAAATAGATAAAAATTAAACTGACATATCTGCAACATGGTCAATAGAAGTTAATACACTGAGTGGCCAGATTATTATGACCAGCCAGATTATTATGACCACCCCATCAGTACTTCATTGACACTTCCAAAAATACTGAATATTGAAAACTTCCTAAGCAAATACTCTCAAGGTTTTATAATTATTATTATTATTATTTGCATAACTAATTCACTTCATTGTACTGTTGGGGTGGTCATAATAATCTGGCCGGTCATAATAATTTGGCAACTCAGTGTACAAATTACAGGGACTTTAGTAGTTATTAAAGTGGTGTTATTATGTAGTATTGAAATAATGCAACTTTAGTAATTTTAATAGCAAAAACCTAACTAGGCATACTAGAGCCAGGCACTATCCTTTACATATATTGTCATTTTTATCCTCACAGCTACCCTATTTGCAGAGGAAAAAGTTGAAGATCACAAAAGGTTAAGTGACTTTCCCAAGATCATAGCAGTAGCAGGTGATAGATCTGATATTCAAACTTCGACAGCCTGGTTCCAGATTCCATGCTCTTAATCACTGGCTGGTGAAATGGGCCACCAAGATGTAGTGCCTTCAGATTCGGAGTTGCCTCCGGGGAAAGAGTTAGTCATAGGGATGAGGATGCTCAGCTGAATAGCAATGTTCTCATTATCAGGCTGCAAGAGCAATTTTAGTATTACATCATGCTCCATCTCCAGTGAATTTTTTTAAAAATAGAAAAATTGAACAAAGCATCTGAAGTAATTATTTTTACCTAAAATGTGTGCAAGAACTTGAGAGTACATGTTAACAAAGCTTTACAACCAGTTAGCAAGGAACAGCCTAATGGATAAGAAATAATTCCCCACACTTCTACGGAGACCCCAGGCACTGGAGCAGACAGACATATGCCAGAGCCAGCCCAGGCTCAGTAGAGCCTTAGCAGTGACAGCAGCATTTGGGTGAAGGTGGCACATGTATCAGACTTCCAAGATCTTAAGGCCTTGGGATCAGGTAAAAAATACCACGAACTGGAGAAAAAGGCCCACTTGGCTGCCCAAAGTCCAGGAGGTCGTGTAACACTTTCACGGATGATTCCCAAAACTAATTGAAAGGGAAGTGAAAGAGGCTGGAGCTCCCACACTCACGGGTGGAGATGAAACAGATGAATACTGCTTGTATCTAAACTTGCCATCACAGCTTCGTGGGTACCAGCTGGAAAAAAAGCAGATTATGCACTCATCCAAAAATCTCTAGTAATCTTTTCTGCATATTTTGGGGATATAGTTCTCATATTATATTTTATTTAAAAATATAATACAAAGTGAAACTCCATTTGTCAACTAGAAAGTTCTGAAATTAAAAGAGAAAACTTAATTTGATATGTGTCATGCCTTAAAAAGGGGTTATGAATGGAAGGTTAGATTCCATTTTTTAGAGTTTTTAGATTTCACATTTGCCATAAATTTTTCTGCATTAGATGATTGCAGACTAGACTCAGTCATCAGGAAGAGAAGATATAATGACAATTTAGTAGGCAGAGTGCAGACTCAAACATAGCTGAGTCATCAGTGGAAATTTCAATTCCTTTCTCAATTTCCTTTAAATTTTATATTAGATTTCACTGTTAAGAGGGCTCAGTATTGAGGATGTGAGAGCTATTCTCAATATGAAAATTCTTCTAAGATATGAGATTTGACCCTTTTGTCCTATATGATTTAAAAATAAGACTTTAATTGCCTCTTTTCATAATAAAATCTCTGATTTACTAAAAAATAGCTTTAATATAGGAATCATTATCTTACATTTACAATACCAGCATTGTTATCATAATAGTGTCAAAAAATAAAGTACTATTATTAATTCTTTTTCTGATGCAGAGTTGGAGGTTTTTCTTAAAAAAAAAAGAGAGAGAGAGAGAGAAATCTGGAATACAGTTGAATTTTGGAACATTATCCATATAAATTATTTATAACAAAGGGTATTCTCATGTGAAAAACAGGAGGGAATGCTTTATTTCTAACTACATTTATTCAGTGTTTTGTGTCAGTTACAGTGCTATCTCAGTCAAAATAGCTCCTATAAGGGTAAAATTATGGTTATTTCTCATATTATACATTTTTTTCTTCAAGTAAAACCATATTTAAATGGTGTTATTTTGACTTGCCATTAGACACATAGTCACCTTAAAGTTTTACATTACAAGGTAGTGCTTGCAGTTAGCAAAAAGAACATTTTCTGCAAGTTTGTAGTGCGGGGGGGGGGGCAGTAAGAGAGAGACTTTTGAGTTCAAGTTGATATTTGTGCATTAGAGGTGATGGTGGACTAAATAACTTATTTTACTACTTTGGTTGAAGCTACTATCAAGAAATATGAGAAATATCCATTATTAAGTGGGCCGGTAGATATGCACCTGCCACCCCCATCCACCCCCCCCCAAAAAAAAACCCAAAAACAACAACAACAAAAACCTTGTAAACAAAGTTTTAAAAAAAATATTTTAAGAATCAAAAGTTTTAAATTAGCCCTAACCGGCCTGCGGACTGAAGGGTCCCAGGTTTGATTCCGGTCAAGGGCATGTACCTTGGTTGCGGGCACAACCCCAGTAAGGGGTGTGCAGGAGGCAGCTGACCAATGTTTCTCTCTTATTGATGTTTCTAACTCTCTATCCCTCTCCCTTCCTCTCTGTAAAAAATCAGTAAAATACATTTTTTTAAAAATGTTTAAATTATGATTTCATCAACAATTGTGAGTGGTCTTAGATGTTATACAAGTCAGCTTGCTACAGCTTCATTGCGGCTGGCAGAAGACTCGAGACTCCTAGGTCAGAAGTGAAGCCCTTTATCACTCATGGCAGAGCAGACAGCAGGCGCTTCACGTTTTCACTGGTTCTCCTGGCCCGCAAGTGCAGTAGAGCTAACGCGGAGGCAGGCCCAGATGCATCCTGCTCACACAGTGGGTTGGGGAAACCCCAGTCTTAGACAGGGACTGCTAGAACACCTGCCCAACATTTGCCCACGAGGGAGACATTATCTCTATTACCCCATCAGAAAAAAAAATCTGCCATCTGGACAGGAGGAAAGTACTGCTTCTGTCTCCCAAGGCTGTTTCCTAGACAAACATCCTTGAAAAACAGTTCAGGACAAAAGGTATCACAAGTCATGTAGCAAGGAAATGGAGAATTGCCCCTTAACAACACATTGTAGTCAGTCCTCATTATTCACAATTCTATATTTGGGAATGCACTTACTCACCAAAATTTATTTGTAACCCTAAAATTAATACGGTACTTTACAGTCATTTGCAGGCCTGCGCAGAGTGGGGGGGGGGGGGGGGGCGGGGGGGGGGGATTGTTGCCTGACACTCAAGACCCAGCTAAGGCCAAATAAATGGACTTGCTGCCATCTTGTTTCGCCCCTCAGAGTAAACAAGTGTTCTTACTGCAGTCTATTTCATGTCATATTTCTTGCATTATTGTGCACTTCTTTGTGATTTTGCTATTTAAATTGGCCCTGAACAGTACTAAAGTACTGTCTAGTATTCCTAATGCAAAAAGACTATGGTGTGTCCTAAAGAGAAACTGTGTGTATCAGATAAGCTTCATTCAAGCTTATGTTATAACCCTGTTGGCATTGAAAGTATTACAATGACTAAAAGGCTCTTGTTCTCTTTTCAGATGTCTATATGACTTATTCTCTCATATCTTTTAGGTCTTTGCAAAAATGTCAGCCTCTCATTGAGGCCATCACTGACAACATACTTATGGTAGAAGCCTGGTACTCCCCAACCCCCATCCCTGCCTTATTGTTCCCAATAGCACTATCATCTGACATAGTATCTATACAAATAAAAGGGTAATATGCTCATTAGACCAGGTTGACCAGCCATCTTCCAGATGATATCCAACTTCCTTCTGGACAAAGCCATGGTGGTGGGGGCCGAGGCAGATGCTGTTATGGGAAATCAGGTTGGCAGGGGAGGGCAGTTGGGGGAAACCAGGCCTGCAGGGGAGGGCAGTTAGGGGTGATCAGGCAGGCAGGCAGAGGGGTTAGGGGCGATCAGGCAGGCAGGCAGGTGAGCAGTTAGGAGCCAGCAGTCCCAGATTGTGAGAGGGATGTCCGACTGCCAGTTTAGGACAACCCCCAAGGGGTCCCCGATTGGAGAGGGTGAAGGCTGGGCTGAGGGAACCCCCTCCCCCCCCCCGTGCACAAATTTCATGAACTGGGCCACTAGTAAATATATATATATATATATATATATATACACACATATATACATACTATGTGTTTGTTTCTCTGTATCCCACAATATTCAGGGATTATTGTCTGTTTTATTCATGGTAGTGTAGAACCTAGAATAGTGCCTGCCTCATAATAAATTCTTAATAAATATTTGTTGAATAAATGAAATAAAAAATCTCTTGGAGCTTTCAGTGACTTTTTTTTTTCAGTAGGGTAAGCTCTACCCTAATGTGCTCCTTAATAAAGCTTCTGAGAACATTTCTTCAAAACAGACAGATTAACATTGAGAAAGGCAGAGCTCAAAATCTTGCTCACGCTCAGCAAGGCCAGACAGCTAATTAGGAAAAGGTAAAGGACTGTTTTCAGCTGTCTTGAAAAAAGAGGAATGGCAAACTCTTCATTTTTACATCAGCAACAATGATTTTAGTAGCATGAGAGTTGCTATTAGACTATAAAAATGACAATGATTTTGTGAAAAACCCTACCCCCTCAAAAAAAGGTGCTGTTGTCTCTACAATTTCTTTGTCTAATCAAACGAATCCCTTATGAAGGAAAAAGTCTGCTTTTTCTTTAGAAAACAAAACAATTAGAGTCTGGCTAAGCTGCCCACAAAACATGAACTGTTTCATTTAACTAACTGAGAACACACAGCTTGTTAGATTCCTAAATAAAGAAGCAATCTCCATTAATAGAAAGCAGCCCCCCTACAAGCATGTCTCTCTCTGCACCTAAAGCAGATATCAAGAGCACTGGATGTGTCCATGTTGCCACAGACAGCTACAGACAAATGGAACAAATACCAGGCCCACTTTAAAACAAACGGCTTAGTTTGTTGTTAACTCTTATTCTGAGTTCTACCATCAGGAGGTTTTCTCATGCTATTGCAACCCAAGTTTCTGCAAACCTCACCACATCATCAAACAAGGCCACATTGTCTATAAGAACTTCAAATTCACCAGCTTGTGCCCTACAAAGCAGAGAGTCTCTGGATTCCCTTCAATGTTTCACACAGTTATTGCATGGGATTCTTTCTGTGGGTTATACTGGGTGTTCATGAAGAGTCCTCTTAACATTTTCCTTCTGCTAGTGTCCCCCCAAACCATCTGAGAGTGGCATTTTGGCTGCCCAAGCTCAACTATAAAAACACACATCCACATCAACCATGCAAATCTTTGAGAGCCAAAGCACAAACAGTTTTCCCACATTTCTCACTACTCTCAAGCCATGCTTCAGCCTTAGTCAACACTGCTCTCCTGAGCTGGCTTACACCTGCAGGCTTTGTAAGAGCAGTACTCTGCTTCTGCCTGCAACCTCACTGTGTAAAAGGCTCAAACAGGAATTCATTTTGGCACACTCAGGAGCATGCATACATACATGTATGCATACATACATAATATGATCTAGGGGTATGAACCATAAGAAATAGACAAAGCACTACTGGAATACAGAGCAGTAGAGGACTCTGTAAGGGAATGCTTCCTGATGAAAGTAGCATTTCTATAGACCTCAGTCTATGGATAGTCTATATGCAACATCATTCTTATTATTTTACTCATAGCTAGAAAATCTCTTTCTCAACTTCCCTGATTCCTATAGTTCGAGAAGGCAGCTAAAATTCTAATGTATTGGTGGACTCACTTCAATGATTTCATATATGAAAAGTTCTAAATCTATTGTCTCACTGAGAAGCTGTAAGAGATTGCTTTGGTCTATGCTCTATAGGGTAATTTTTTCACATCACCTGGTTTAAAAAAATTTCCTGTTCAAAAATATCCTGTTTTTATAAACTTATATTCTAGTGCGATAGAGGGCAATAATGCAAGGTGAAGGGAGAAATAGGTAGTGTGGGGTGTGGGTCAGTGGTTAATAATTTACATATAGTGGTCAAGGATAACTATCTAATAAAGTGACATGAGAGCAGAAACCTGAAGGTGGTGAAGGAGCAAGTCATGTAGTTATCTGAGACAAAGGGACTAGCAATGCAAAGGCCCTGAGGTGGGCATGATTGGTGTGTTCAAGGAACAGCAAAGTTGTAGAGCACAGTGAGCAAGGGGGAAAGTGGTAGGAGTTGAATCAAGAGGTAGCCCAGAGCCAGATCACGTACACTTTTATAAGCCAATTTCAGGACTTTGTTTTTTAATCTTTTTTTATCAGAGATATAATCCTATATAATAATAGACAAACATGGTAATTGACCTTACCTTCACTATGCCTCCCATTGGCTAATCAGCACGATATGAAAATTAACCGCCAACAAAGATGGCGGTTAATTTGCATACATAGGCTCTAAGCGGTGGAGGGAAGACTGAAGGTGAGCCAGAGCAGCGAAGATGGAAGACTGAAGGCAGCTCCAGCCAGAGCACTGGAGACCGAAGACTGAAGACGGCTCCGGCCGGAGCGAAGGCCTGGGTCCTGGGTGCCAGAGGAAAACCTGTGCCGGCAGCCAGGAGAAGGGAGGCCTATTGCACGCATCTCTTCATGCAACAGGCCTCTAGTCTCTATTATAAGAAACCCTTGGCCATGAAGCTGTCTCGCCGTAATGACCAAAGACTGGTCACCAGGAGGCTGCCTGTGCAGTGAGGCATGTGCAGGTGGGCGGGGACTTGATTCTGAATCCCGCATCCTTCCTGGCACAGTAGAAGTCAGTCGGGTCTGGGTCTTGTGCAATATCGTGCGCTGGGCCTCTAGTTGACATATAACATTATATTAGTTTCAGGTGAACGGCATAATGATTTGATATTTTTATATATTGCAAAATGATCACCTCAATAAGTTTCATTCATATCCATCACCCTACATATTTAAAAAATTATATTTTCTTGTGAGAATTAAGATCAACTCTTAGCAATTTTCAAATATTCAATATGGTACTATTAACAATAGTCCCCAGGTTGCACAGTATATCCCCATGATTTATTTACTTTATAACTGGAAATTAGTATCTTTTGACCCCCTTCACTCATATAGCCCATTCCCATCGCCTACCTCTGGCAACCACCAATCTGTTCTCTGTATCCATGAGCTGGATTTTTTGTTTACTTTTTGTTCTTGTTGTTGTCTTTTTTTTTTTTTTTTTTTTTTTAGATTCCACATATAAGTGAAATCATACAGTATTTGTCTTTCTCTCTCTGATATTTCACTTACCATAATGCCCTCAAGGTCCATCCACATTATCACAAATGACAACATCTTGTTCTTTTATATGTTTAAATAATCTTGCATAATATGTATATCACATCGTCTTTATCTATTCATCCATTGATGGACACTTAGGTTGTTCTTTTTGTCTTGGTTATTGTAAATAAGTTTATTGTAAATAAGTCTGCAATGAACATGGGGGTGTATATATTTTTTTTCAAATTTGTGGTTTCATTTTCTTTGGATGTATACCCAGAAGTGGAATTGCTGGACAATATGGGCTTTACTTTTAATTTAAGTAAGGTGGAAAGACATTAGAAAGGTTTGAGCAGAAGAACTGTGCTATCTGAATCAAGATTTTAAAAATTCACAATGACTGCTTTATTTTGGGCAAACTATAGTGGGCAAAGAAGAAGCAGGGAGACTTCTTAAGAGGCTTGTCTTGAGCCATAATGTCAGTAGCAAAAGGTATATGAAGTGGTCCAGTTCTGAGTGGGTAAGACAGAATGTGCTAACAAATTAGATGTGGGGTTTGAAAGAAAGAGAATAGTCAAGCATGACTCCAAGGTTGTTGGTCTAAACAACCAGAAGTGTAGAGTTGTCATTTAATGAATTGGGAAACCTATATCCAATGGGTGAAGGAACATGTTGGGGCAGGTGGAGGTATGAACATAGGGAGATCAGTTCCAGAAAAATGGGACCTCTGAGCCTTTGGAGTTCACCTAATTTAGATTAGATCTACCCTTGCTCTGCAGCTCATTAACTATATGACCTCCAGCATTAACTCAGCTCTTCTCAGCATCAATTTCCTTATCTGTTTCTTGAGGACAATAGAATGTAATGTGTAGGATAGACTTGCTGTGAGGATTCAACAACAACAAAAACAGATGTAAAGTACCTAAAATACATTTTAATAGGAGCTAAAATAAATTAAACAAGTATATGTAAGTGATTAATAAGTGATGTTTATCCTAATCGTCATACGATTAGGTGTGAGGTTTCTTATAGCACTATGAGGATTCTTTGCAGAAAACTTTCTAAGATTGTACTTTCATGTGAATCCCCTTTCTAATTAAGCACTTTAGAAAGGGGATTCTCATCCTGTATCATTCAGTTTCGATGTTCATCATAGCAATTTGTCCTTTACTTTTTAACTTCTTTTCTGGATTTGGTCTTCTCAGTCTGCAATGCTCTTTCATAGATGTTCAAATCACTTGGCCAGAAAGCTAAAGCATCAATCAGTCTGGTAGAGACTTCTGTACAAACCAGTAAATGCACTCTTGGTTTTGTTCTTTTGGAATGTATATAGTGCTTCAGATCAGCAAGCCATCAAAATACTATTTTGGCCCAACCAGTGTGGCTAGGTAGATGAGCATAGACCTATGAACCAGGAAGTCAAGGTTTGATTCCTGGTCAGGACACATGCCCGGGTTGAAGGCTCAGTCCCCAGTAGGGGGCATGCATGAGGTGGCTGATCAATAATTCTCTCTTCTCTTGGTTGTTTCTATCTCTCTCTCCCTCTCATTTCCTCTCTGAAATCAATAAAAATCTATTTTTAAAAAGACACTATTTTTATTTATTTGTCTCATGTTGTTCTCCAAATTGCTAATTTATAACCTATTCCTACACATCTTGTTTACTTTTAAAGAGATAGTTATTGTAAGTGGGATATTGTCTGGTATAATTCACCTGAATTAAAAACCAAGTAAATACCTTTATTCTCAGAAGAACAGGCTGACTGGACGTATTTCCCTGACAGGCAGTAGTGGGTTTTGATTCCAGCTCAGTCACTTCATCTCCAGTATCAGGGCCTATCAACTGCCAACATTTCCTAGATATGGTATTTCCTGAAAACTGCACTTCACTATATCATTATTTTATATACCTTCCCTACTTGTTGATGCAACATCCTTCAGCTCACTTTAAAGTGACATTATTTAAAATATACTTGCCCTCCATTCTCTTCACAAGGCCAGTCCACAGACAGTAGTAAGAATTGCTTTACTCCCAGTGCGCTCTATCACCTCAAAATGAGTTGTTTGTTGTTATACTTGGCACCTAAGTCAGGTGCCAATTAAGTACCTTATTTCTTTTTTATTAAATTTATTGATTAATAAGATTATATAGCTTTTCATTGTACATTTCTATGATATATGATCTACATATTACATTGTCTGCCCATCACTCAAAGTCAGATCATCTTCCATCACCATATATATTATCCCCTTTACCCTTTACTACCTCCCACTCCCTTCTTTGTGGTAACCATCATACTGTTGTCTATGTCTATGAGTTTTTCTTTATTTGTTTTTCTTGTTTGTTCATTTGTTGCTTTCAGTTTTTTATCCTATATATGAGTGAAATCATACAGTTCTTAACTTTTTCTGGCTTATTTTTCTTTAAAAGCTGGTTTTTATAACTCTAAGTACTCTGAGCTTCACATTCATTAAGTTGTTTTTTGTATCTTCTTGGTGATTTCTCTTCTTAAATGTCCAGCTTCATTTATTACCATGGCCACATCTACTCTACTCTCAACCCCCACTTTTGAGACACATTCAGTGTTCCTGAAGAAATTCCTGAATTTATATATCACCCTGTTTTTTTGTTTTTATATATTTTATTGATTTTTTTACAGAGAGGAAGGGAGAGGGATAGAGAGTTAAAAACATCGATGAGAGCGAAACATCGATCAGCTGCCTCTTGCACACCCCTTCCTGGGAATGTGCCCGCAACCAAGGTACATGCCCTTGACCGGAATCAAACCCAGGACACTTCAGTCTGCAGGCCGACGCTCTATCCACTGAGCCAAACCAGTCCGGGCTCACCCTGTTTTTTTTACTACTTCCTTCTTAAGCCATCTCTATTCCTCACCCATGTGAAATTTCATTTAGTTTCCATAATGTGGTTCTTATACTGCTTCTTCTTTAAAGTAACTTTATTTTGCACTGACTCATTCCTACTGCACTTACAAAAGTAAACCTTGTAACAGAGTACTTATGCACATGTCCTCACTTGAGCATAAGTCCCTGAAGTGCAGGCACAGTAACTGGCTTCTATTTTATTTCCCAAAATGCCTTGAATGTAATAGGTGGTCAATAAATCTCTGTCAAAATAACATGCCTCTTTTCTTACTATTGTCTTTATTTTTAATTTGCCATGTCTTCATTGTCAACATTGTTTTAGCACAACAGTCCTTGTCAATTTTGTGCTGGTAAACACAGTTTCACCAATTCAACAAATTTGACATCTTCTGTGTAACTTTTAATGAATTTGGACTTAGGAATACAGTGAATTGATGCATAACCCCTTCCTCATAGGAACTTACAGTATGGAAGGTAAAACTGAGAAGTAAATAACTAATAAATTTGGCAACATACACTGACAATTGACAAGTAAGTAATTAGTGTATTATGAGACCTATTATGATAGTACTAGAGGCCCAGCACACGAAATTCATGCACTTGGCAGGGGGTGGTGGTGCCGGGGGGGGGGGGCGGATCCTCAGCCCGGCCTGTGCCCTCTCGCAGTCCGAGAACCCTCGGGGGATGTCCGACTGCCACAGAGGCAAGAGAGGCTCCTGCCACCGCCACTGTGCTTGCCAGCTGTGAACCAACTCAGGGCTTCTGGCTGAGCGGCACTCCTCCTGTGAGAGCGCACTGACCACCGGGGGCAGCTCCTGCATTGAGTGTCTGCCCCCTGGTGGCAAATGTGCACCATAGAGACCGGTCATTCCACTGTTTGGTCTATTTGCATATTAGCCTTTTATTATATAGGATGACATTTTTTCAGTGATATTTGAGCAGCTAAAGAATTTCAGAGGGTATCATTCTGTGGGGCTTGGATGACTTGAAGAATACAATAATTATTTTAAGCACCTGGGACTTTGGCCTGCATGTGGAAGGTACTCAATAAATGCTGTTTGTTGAATTAATTATATGGTGGCAGCTAAAATGTAAGCTCAGAGGACAGCATAGGACATGGCTACTGGTAAGTCCTTCAAATGCACCATGATGTTGATATGGTTTTCCTGCCTTATTGTAGACCTCAAGTTTCCGTCACTGGTAACCTCATTTAAGGAATGCCTGGGTCTCACCTAAATAAGATGATGAAAGCAATAAGACCCAGCAGTTTTCCAAATGAGTAAGGTGGCTTCCTAATAGCAGTTTCCAGAATCTTCCTTAAAAAAACATAGCTGCCTTTAAAAATGAACCTATGGCATTTATATAAGAAAGAAGGAAAAAAACAAAATCACTATGAAATTACTTTTAAATATTAGACACTTCTTCAAATAATTGTCAGATTTCAGGTTGGTATCAGATGTTCTGATTTGTAATAGAAACTTTTCATCATCAGCCAATCATTTGTTTATTAATTGAACAAACATCTATTATGAGGAACAAAGAGAAATAAAAGAACCCTTGCCTACAATTAGCTTATTTCAACTGATAGAAAATAAAAATAAATAAAGCAATTCAGGACATCATGGTAAGAGGTAAGCCAGAGGTGTGCATGGGTTTTTAAACAGAAAGAGAAAAAGAGCATCTCACAGACTGGAAAGCAAAAGGGAGGGTTTATTGAAATAAATGGTGTGTTTAAACTGATTTTAAAAGGCAAAGGCAGGCTATCATGGCATAACAACTAGATAGTAGAACCATCGTTTGACAAAGTACATCCAGGTTCCCATTATAACTCTTGGATTTTCCTTTTTTTTTTTTTAATCTGTGCTTTTCATGGCCTTAATGATAACCAAGAGGTACCACTTATGGACTAGACTTATCTTTACTGCTTTTGAAGAAGTATAATTCTAACATGAAGTACCTTTTATGGGCTTAAATGATCAAAAGAGTTGTCTGCTGAGATGGGTTTCATAGGAGCAGTGACTTTATGAGTTGAGAGTCCTAAGAAAAACCCTCCTCCTGTCTGTGGCCATGGTACTATGAAAATAAATCAAGTTCTTCTCTTTCCTGAAAATGCACTCTTAACCAGGTTTTCCGTGAATATGCGGATTAATATTTAGCCATATAACTTTTAAAGTAACATTTTACTTAGATATTATAATAGCTCTTATTCTGTGACAAAACTGAAATCAGAGAATTGAATTTATTGGGCCACATACTCATTATTTTGTTTGTGTGCTTCTTTAAATTCACCATATGAAAAATGATTAAATATAATACCGTGTAGAACAAACACAGTGCTTTGAGATGGGTTCCAAATATCTCTCACTGAATAATGTAAAAACAGTGACATATGTTGGGACTATTTCTTTTCATGATGACTAAATGTAGCAATGGCTTCCACCTTTGTTATCTTTAAAATGTTTCCTTAAACTTTGGGTGCTTAAAAATTAGCATTTTCTTCTTTATCCTTATAGAAACCAGAGACACAATGAATTGCTATGCACTGACTATGGCTTAGTAATGCTTTTCGTGTTCTGCCACCATCGGGTAATTTTTATAACTTTCCATATATATAAATCCTTCTCCTCAATATTACACACTTCTCTGCCTTTATAAGCAGAGTATTTTAATCTGTGATGATCTCAGGAAAATGTACTATTTTACTATGCTTTAATACTATGATGCCATTAGGTATTACTGAGATGTTCATAATTATCTTCTTCTACACTCAATGACCTTTGAGTTCTACTATCTAATTTTTATAGTGTTTGTTTCTCTTTGCTATCAGACTGTTTGCCCTCACTTTTTATTGCTTTTGCTACCTCCCCTTTTAATGCTCCCTTTTATAATACGCTATTTCAAATGCAATTTATTTCAGCAAATATTTTTAATTAAGGATATACTATGCATTAGTCACTGTACTAAGTTCTCGGGGTTCAAAAATAAATAAAACATGATCTCAGCCTGGAAATAGCTATCAGGCCAGAAAGAAGTAGAGGCATAAAAACGGTAATTAAAATTATGTGTGCTTATTGCTATGGATAGTATTTTATTCTGTAGACAATATGTTTTGTTTCTCCCCACTTTGCAATGTGGGCAAATTACTTTTAGTAAGGCCAAGGACACTCTCCTAGTATTGTGACACCTGTTTTGACTATTTGGGGTCTTATTTTGCTAACTTTATGTTTCTATAGCAGGTACAAAATAGCTTGGAGTGCTCAATGAGGGAAATCCCAGGGTGGAATGTTAATGCTTTTACTATGTGAATTTGTTTTATACTATATTATACTAGAGGCCCGGTGCACAAAATTCGGGGGGGGGGGGTCCCTCAGCCTGGCCTGCAGTGACGCAAACATTCTGCGCCAAGCCTGGCCAGAGGCCCTCTATGGCTGGGTGCAGAATGCTTGCCTCATCACCGGGGCAACGATGCAAGCATTTCCCCCTCCCCCACCCCCAGCCGCTCTGTGCCCACTGCCCAGAGGCCCTCCACAGCCAGGGTGGAATGCTTGCCTTGTCGCCATGGCGACAAGGCAAGCATTCCGCCAGGCCGCTCACGCTGCCTGCTCTCAGTGGCCACCCTCCTGGAACTGGGGGACGCTGGCGGGGCTGAGAGGACTGGACGCCACCATCTTGTGGCTATGGGTGCCACCATTTTTGTGATGGAGTGATGGTTAATTTGCATATGACTCTTTTATTAGATAGGACTAGAGGCCTGGGACACAAAAATTTGTGCACTGGGAGGAGGAGGGGTCCTTCTGCCCAGCTTGCCTCCTCTCACAGTCCCGGAGCCCTTAGGGGATGTCCTACTCTCCCATGGGGAGTGGGCCTAAGCCACAGTCTGGCCTCCCTCTGCAGGAGGTGACCGGGCTAATCAGGGGAAGGTGCTGCCCCCATCACCCCACTGCTGCTGCCACTGCCGGCTGTGGTGGCTGCAAGGCCTGAGCCCCTGGCTGCACAGCCGCTGGGGCTCATGGCTGCTTGAGCCCTGGGCCTCACAGTCTGAGCCCATGGATGCTTGAGTCCCAGGACTTTCCGTCACCAGGGCTCATGGCTGCCTGAGCCCTGGGTCTTGTAGCCACTGGGGCTCACAGATGCCTGAGCCCTGGGCCTTGCAGCCACTGGGGCTCACAGCTTCCTGAGCCCATAGCTGCCATGAGCCCATGGCTGCAGTGAGCCCCAGGCTTCGTAGCTACCAGGGCTCATGGCTGCCTGAGCCCTGGACCTTGTAGCTGCTGGGGCTCACGGCTGCCTGAGCCCACAGCTGCCATGATACCATGACTGCCTGAGCCCTGGGCCTCGCAGCCACTGTGGCTTTGTCTGGATGGATGTTCAGATGGATGTTCAGAAGATGTCTTCCCTAATTAGCATATTACCCTTTTATTAGTATAGATTACATATATTACAATTTATTATAGTACATCATGTTTTATTGCCACTACTTTTCCACTATTTGATATCAATTTCTAATAACAAAAAATTTCAAAAATAATATGACAAAGATAGTCTCTGAGTTAATGTGGGGTCATGTTTCTAAATATGCTGTCTGTATGAGACATGTTGTGTTAATGATAGAAACATATATGTAAACCTTATATTGATAAATAACAAAGACTTCTGAGCATCAAATAGTCAACCAAAAATTTCTGGTAGCAAAAACAGTTCTTGCCTTTTTATATTTAAAATAGCATTATTTTCATAATATATAGCACAATAAATACTGGCTATTATTATTAAAAGTAATATTCTACCAAACTTATTTTGGAACCCTGATGAAATTCCTACATATTTTGAAAAATTTTAGTGATACACATGAAATGTACTACACTGCCAGTAAAATTCAAAAAAAATAATGAAACTCACTGTAACATATTCAGTCTTTGAGCTGGATGAATTTGAATTTAATCTCAAAGTTAGACTTTTGTCCACTCTACCCCTCCTATTGCATAACACATACATAACACTCACACCATTAAATCTTTTATTTCACGTAATGATTTTCAAGGGAATGGATGGAGAAGGTGTATCTATTTTTCCATGTAGTATATATACTTCGAAGTCACTCCTTCTCAAACTTTTATATTTCCACTCCACATTTCTTCCACTAGGTTCCCCGTAGAGCATACTCCAAGTACCCAGAGCCCCTAATTCTCTACCCAAAATGACCTAATCCCATTTTCTGGGCTTGTAGACCATGTGTCCCCAGTCCTTTATCTGAAGAACCATATACTGGTGCAACTCCTATGCCAAGGTGGCTCAGGGCAGGCTGTCTGAGGGGGTATGGATGATCCATATGGGTGTGCCCCTGGCATGTCCTCATCCATATTGGCAAGGCCCCTCACAGACCAGGAAATGGCTGGAAGTGGAAAGAGAAGAGGTCATACGGCTCTAATTAAAGAATATATTTTATTTTAAAATGTAATAGCTTGACTTATAACTTTAAGTACTTATAAATGCAGTGTGCCAGCCACTGCTTCGACTTTTGCCTCAGGCTCCACAAATATGAACTGTTTCACAGTTGCCACGGTATGTCATTCCATGGATTTATTTCCACGAACATTTTTTTCTAATTTTAGGACTAATTATTGTTGTTAAATATTTACCCTGGAGAGCAAAATATACTACTACGTACTGTGATCTTTTTTGAATTCTTTAATCTGGGTAAAATCCCAGCCATTCCTCCATGGTCGCGCCTCCTGCTGTGCTCTCTCTTGCTTACACTGCAGCCCTCTAACCAAATGGGAGGTAGTCTATCTTTCACACTGGGTCAGTGTCTCCTCATAAGCACATCAGCTTAAAAGATTATAATCTCTTTCTTCCCTTGGTAGTTAAAGATAACCCCATTTTTTTAAAAAAAATTGTTGAATGTAAAAGGATGATAAAGAGATTACATTGTTGACATCGTGCCTATCCTGAGTCTCCGTAATGGTTGTGTGTAATATCTGTAAATAGCATAGGATAATATTCATCAGCAGAAGAACTACTTTGAATTACTTTCAGCCCTAATAAGAAATGTGCAGAGACTCAAGTTCACTACACATTGGCATTTGTACAATTGGCAGCTTGGCAAGAGCAGCAACATCCTCCTACCTGCATTCGTCTGATAGATTACTAACATGAGACATTAAACAGCGCAGGCACGCCAGGTAGTCAGCTTCCTCCATTGAGGTGGAGGCTATCACTTTATTTTTCTGCGCTTCTCTACATCAGGACGTGCTTTATGTACCACAAGCACCCAAAAAGTGGAAAATCTATGAATTCCTTATGCTAGGAAGAAAATTATTTCAGTTGTCCATCTTTGACTTAAAAGATTATATTAAGACCATAAATACCTTCCCCTATTAATGCAAAATAATGCACAATCAAATAGCAATTATTGCTATATCCTGCATACGTTATAGAGCCTTTTTGTTCCACGCTTGTGCTTTCATACCTACTTTCTCATTTTTGCATTGACAATCCTACGTGTTGAGTGACATAGCACAGTCACCTTAATGTTTTCAATAACTATCTCCTATTTTTTCTATTTATCACTCCTTGACAATTGAGCCATTCCAAAACATTCTAATGAATATAGACAGATCTTTTTTTGTCCAAACCCCTGGATTGTCCTTTAAATAAGGCCAACCTGTGAAACACACCACAGACATTCGATTAAAAACATCCTTGAAGTCTGGCCAGTGTGGCTCAGTGGTTGAGTGTAGAGACCTACGAACCAGGAGATTACTGTAAGATTCCCAGTCAGGTCACATGCCCAGGTTGTGGCTTGATCCCCAGTAGGGGGCATGCAGGAGGCAGCTGAAAAATGAATGATTCTCATCATTGATGTTTCTATCTCTCTCTTCCTCTCCCTTCCTCTCTGAAATCAATTTCATTTTATTTTTAAAATATATATATATTTGAAATTAAATTAGACTTAAATTTTTTAAAAATAGCCTTGGATATTCTAATCCTTTGTTAAGCAATAATCCCCAGGAGCTGCAAACTCAAATGCCTTCAAGGAGTAGCAGTTAACAAAACTTATGATGTACACCATAAAATCTTAGGCTCTATTGGTATGATTAAACTCCACATTTGCCTAGTTATACAGCTTTTTATATTCTACTAGCGGCCTGGTGCATGAAATTTGTGCATGGGGGCGGGGGTTCCCTCAGCCCAGCCTGTACCCTCTCACAATCTGGGACCGCTGGCTCCTAACTACTCACCTGCCTACCTGATCGCCCCTAACTGCCCTCCCCTGCTGGCTTGATCTCACCCCCAACTGCCCTCCCCTGTAGGCCTGGTTGCCCCCAACTGCCCTTCCCTGCAGGACTGATCTTGCCCCCAACTGCTCTCCCCTGCTGGCCTGATCACCCCAACAGCCTCTGCCTCGGCTCCCACCACCATGGCTTTGTCCGCAAGGTAGTCAGATGTCCGAAAGATGGCCAGTCGACCCGGTCTAATTAGCATATTACCCTTTTAGTAGTATAGGTAAATTATATAGATAGGATTGCTTAAATTAGGGGGGAAAGCCTTTTTCAGCAGGAGAAGATGCTCTTGGCAGACAAAAATACATAATCCCTATATCTGGACTGATAGCCAGTCATATGCACTGTATTGCCAAACTGGTCATTAAAAAATTGAACTGCTTTCTTACACCTTACACCAAACAGGTGTTGCCTTAAAACACCTTCTCAGCCCTCCACTTTAGGTTCTGCCTTCACAGTTCACCCAGATTTGGTTCTGATTGGTCAGTTTCTATGTCAGTCAGGGTCTCCGAGCCTATCTCTGGGCCTGATCAGAGAGGCACAGCTGCTGGTGAGGTCCGCAGAGAGAGAGGCAAGGGCCGATCAGCAGCTGCCATGGAGGCTGCTGATCAGCCCTGCCTCTCTCTCCAAGAGGTCAGCAGTTCAGCCCACTCGCCAGTCCCCTCCCACCCAAGCCTGCTGTGCACACAGCCTGGCATTTAGTTATCCCTTTGGTCCTTTTGGACGTTACGGATCCTGGCTCTTTATATATATATATAAATGTGTAGTACATACCCCCTCAGAGCACTAACTAGTGACCACAGCCCTCTAGCTCCCACATTTCTTCTATAAATCCTTTTCTAATCCTTCATTTTTTTAAACTCATGGACTTTCGTCTTCCATTGTGGACTCAATATTTGCTCCTTTGACTCATGGAATATTTAGCTTCTAAAGTTTTGATACTTTGGCTCTCTCTTTTAGAAGAGCTTGCTACTCGAACAACATTCCTGTTTTTGCTGCCAGGTGTTATTCTCTGAAGTACAGAGTCGAAGTTAATTCAATCTATCTTAGATATAGGCACTTCCAGGGTCTTCCCTATGCTCTGATTGCCTGTCTACCCTCACACTTGTGAAAGACAGTCCCTATTAAAATCCATCACTACTTTGAGTATTCAAACTCATTTTTAACCAATTACATTTAAGTGCAGGCCATGTTTGAGTGATATATTTTAGTCTATAGCAATGAGATACATGATCGCCAGTCTTCATGATTAATCCTTTTGCTTTAAAAGAAAAAAAAAAAAACAATGGGCACAAAGTTTGCTCTGTTTCAGACTTCAAACCCTTCTTCTGTAATCAATGATCAGCATGAATGTATAAGAACTCATTAACATTTTATTCCCTGTTTCAATTTGAACTTAAACTCTACCATAATAGATTATAAACAGAGTGTCTGATCACATTTGACCTTTCAGAGTATGAAAGTGATTTCTCTAAATGTTATAAGGTCACTTGACTGTTATCTTTTCCTATATAGGAAATTTAAGGAAATTGAAATGTAAAGGAAAAGTCCAAATAGTATTTCAATCATCTTTGAAAAAATAAATGAATACATTTTCTTTATTTACAATAGGGATCTAAAAAAGAGTTTGCAATTTTTTGGAAATTTTAAGTTGTACATTAAGTATGTTTCCTACATAATTAGAGCTTCCTTTATTCTGAAAGTTTCTCAAGGAATGTGTTAGAGATAGATATTTGGGTGGATAGAGGAATGGATGTATAGATAGATTAATCTCAATTATTTTTTAATATATTTTATTGATTTTTTACAGAGAGGAAGGGAGAGGGATAGGGAGTTAGAAACATCGATGAGAGAGAAACATTGATCAGCTGCCTCCTGCACACCCCCTACTGGGGATGTGCCTGCAACCAAGGTACATGCCCTTGACCAGAATCGAACCTGGGACCCTTCAGTCTGCAGGCCGACACTCTATCCACTGAGCCAAACCGGTTAGGGAATTTATCTCAATTTATCAGTATGTTTATTATATCACATGGGACTTATTTATTGATCTATTATGACTGAAAGGGGGGTTTATATGAGTAAAATATAAGTAATAAAGTCAAAGTGATTTTTTACTATTTTTTCAACTCTTTTAAACATTCACAAATAACATGGACCTATTACATGGTGTGTGTGTGTGTGTGTGTGTGTGTGTGTGTGTGTGTGTTTCCCTCCCACACATCAAAGATAATAAATTTCTTAGAGATGAAAATAAAGTATTTTAACAGAAAACCTCTCATCTGAAGATCACTAAGAACATAATAGTAGTTTGTAGTTGGTAGTTATTAAGAGTATCTTATACCATAATATACCTTTTCTGTATTTTAATAATGAAATGTATCAGACTCTTGAAGTTATACTGAAAGCTAAGATTTATTGAGCACTTACTATATATTATGCACTTAGAAGAGGGCTTAACATGTAGAAATTTAATTTTCATTGCCACCCTCTAAAATAAATACCAGTACTATACTCTCATCTTGTGCATAAGGATAGTAATGGTCCTTATTTCAGAGGGTGGCTCCAATGGATCCAAAACTCATATATCTTTTTTTTAATGTACTTGTACTTTTATTTATTTAGTTATTTTTTCTTTATTGATTACTAGAGGCCCAGTGCACAAAAATTTGTGCACTGTGGGGCGGGGAGGGGGCGGAATTCCTCAGCCCAGCTTGCCCCCTCTCACATACTGGGAGCCCTCAGGGGATGTCCTACTGATGGCTTAGGCCCACTCCCTGCTCCCCTTGGGGAACGGGCCTAAGCCACAGTCTGGCCTCCCTTTGTGGGAGGCGACCGGGCTGATCAGGGGAAGGCACCAGCCCCATCACCCCGTTGCTGCAGCCACTGCCAGTCACTGCAGCCACCATGGTGTTTTCATCAACATAGACTCCAGTCCCTTCACCATGAAAAAATGACAACTTTCTTTAAGCATTTTCAAGATGTGTCTTTCATAGGATATGACATTTCTTTCTTTCTTTCTGTTTTTATCCTCACCTGAGGATATGTTTCTATTGATTTTTAGAGAATGTGGAAGAGAAAGGGAAAGACAGAGAGAAACATCAAAGTGAGAAGAACACTTTGATTGGTTGTCTCCTGCATGAGCCCTGACCTGGCCCCGGCCAGGGAGGAGACTGCAACCTAGGTACATGCCCTTGGTCAGAATTGAACCCAGACCTTGCGGTGTGCAGGCCGAGGCATTATCCACTGAGCCAAACCAGCTAGGACAGGATATGACATTTCTTAGCCCTCCAGCAGCAGACCTTCCTTTTTTTTCTCCAGGGCAGTGGAAGAAAACCCTAGGTCACCTTATTGGATTCTTATTACCCAAGTTACTAAGAATATTACCAGTGGGATACAGGGAGCTTAGCCAATGAGTGGTCAGAAAAAGTGTTTCCTCTGTAGTTCACACCAATTGCCAGCTCAGCCCCTTCCCAGGCCTAACGCCTGTGGCCAAGACATTAGGCCTGGGCAGGGGACCCTCAGCTTCCTGCTATCGCCGACTCCTCCCCTGTTCCCCGTGATCACCGGCTCTGCCCCTGCCGAGGCCTAACACCTGTGGCCAAGACATTAGGCCTAGGCAGGAGACCCCCAGCTCCCCGCGATCGCCGGTTCTGCTCCTGCTCCCCACCATCGCTGGCTCTGCCCCTGCCCAGGCCTAATGCCTGCGGCCAAGGTGTTAGGCCTGGGCAGGGGACCCCCAGCTCCCCCCAATCACTGGCTCCGCCCCTGGTCCTCGCCATCACTGGATCCTGCCCTGCTCCCCACCATCGCCGACTCCACCCCTGCCCCCTGGGATCGCCGGCTCCTCCCCTGCCCAGGCCTAACGCCTCTGCCAGAAGCATTAGGCCTGGGTAGGGGAACCCTCAGCTTCAATTGCAGGCTCTGATCGCCGCTGTGAGCCTATGTATGCAAATTAACCGCCATCTTTGTTGGGTTAATTTGCATACTCATCTGATTGGCTGGTGGGCATGGTGAAGGGATGATCAATTTGCATGTTTGTCTATTATTAGGTAAGAAGGTATTACATATGTGTCTTTATCCTTCCATTGCCCCCTGACCCCCGTGCTCATGCCCTCACCCCTCACCCCCCCCCCATTGTCTGTGTCCATTGGTTAGGTTTATATGCATGCATACAAGTCCTTTGATTGATCTCTCCACCTTACCCCCACCCTCCCCTACCCAAAACTCATATATCTTACCACTCTGCTCTACTACTTCTTAGCAATAGTAAAATATTTAAGAGAGAAAGAGGGCACCAGGGAGGTGGGGAATGGCTCATTTCTCTAACTACATATTAATCATTAGTCAATACGTTTCTAAGTAGTATTTTATAGTTGTTCAGGGACTGTATGTGTTATTTTTTCAAAGTTAAATTGCAAAGTAAAAACAGTATCCTACAAGCAATAATAATGATTTATACTTTCCACCCCAAAGTATTTTCTAACCAAAGGTTGGAAACAGTTTCCACATATTCCTGAAAAATAGCTTCCTTCAACTGAATCACGCTAATGTTTATTAGCACTTAATAGCATCAGACAGGACAGTATTTTGAAACTCAAGAGTAAGTTGAAGTAGGCAGAATGTGAATATACCAGAGAAGAGTTACCATATTTCAAAATAAATTCTTCAGCACCTTGCATTCCACAGTTCATCAGTATTAATTGCTGCTAATGCTAGAGTATCACATAGACCAACAGAACTTTTATTCTTATAAATGAAAATGGTTCTTGAAAACTGTGATTTTTTTGACAAATCAAGTAACCTTCTATGTTCACTATCCACTTAATGCTGAGAATGCTTTGGGTAAATTAGTATAGATATAATATATATATATATATATATATATATATATATATATATATATATATAGAGAGAGAGAGAGAGAGAGAGAGAGATAATATGCAAATTAGGCCAGGACACCATAACAGTCATGACCAGCTCAGGAGGAGGGCCCTCGCATGGGCCCAGAGCCTGAGAACAATATGCAGGGGAGCCGGCCCCCAGCCCCAGGACTGCAGCCGTGGCGCTAGGCTGCTGGGGCCGGAGCGGAGACATAAACCCACAGGGGGACGGGTTCGATTCTGATCATGTACCTAGGTTGCAGGCTCCTCTCTGGCCAGGGCCAGGTCAAGACTCATACAGGAGGCAACCAATCGAAGTGTGCCTCTCACATTGATGTTTCTCTCTGTCTTTCCCTCTCTCTTCCATGCTCTCTAAAAATCAATGGGAAAATATCTTCATGTGAGGATAAAAAAAAAAAAAAAAGAAAGAAAGAAATGTCATATCCTATGAAAGAGACATCTTGAAAATGCCTAAAGAAAGTTGACATTTTTTCGTGGTGAAGGGACTGGAGTCCGTGTTGATGAAAACATCTTGATGGCTGTGGTGGCCGGCAGTGGCAGCAGCAGCTGAGTGTTGGGAGTGGTAGCTTCCCCTGATCAACCTGGTCACCTCCCACAGAGGGAGGCCAGACTGCAGCTTAGGCCTGTAGGGAGCGGGCCTAAACCATCAGTAGGACATCCCCTGAGGGCTCCCGGACTGTGAGAGGGGGCAGGCTGGGCTGAGGGACACCCTCCCCCCCCCCCGCAGTGCACAAATTTCATGCACCAGGCCTCTAGTAAAGATATAAAATTCTTAACTGTGTGTTAAAATGGAAATATGAAAAATCATTAGCTTTAGGAACCACATAACAAAAAAGAAAAATCCTCACCTCTACATTTCAGTGGGAAGAGACAGGACCAAATATTAGAAGATAGAATTCTATAAAAAAAAAAGTAAGTAGTTATGGAGTAGGGTAGGTAGTTTGCAATTTTATAAAGGGTGCTCAGGGAGGATCTCCTTGATACAATGGCATGTGGTTGAAGACTTAGAGGAAATGTGGGGTGAACCTTGCAGATACTAGTATCTAGGAGATGCTTCAGAGGGCTTACCTGCTGAGATGGGTATATATGTGCTGTGCTGAAGAAATAGCAAAGAGGTCAGTGCAGCTGGAGTGGAGAGAGAGGGAGATGAATAGAGGATGTGGTCAGAGAGGTTATGTGCCAGACAGTTTGGGGCTCTGTAGGTCACTAAAAGGACCTTAGCTTTTACTCTGAGTGAAATGAGGAACTATTGTAGGGTTTGAGCACAGAAGAAACATAATCTGGCTGCTTCCTTGAAAAAAAAAAAAAAAAGACTAAACGTGGAAAGGATAGAAGCTGTGAGAATAGTTAGGAGGCTATGATCATCTAGATGAGACACAATGTTATCTTGGACATTGGTGATACCAGTAGAGCCAGTGAGAAGTGTTCAGAGTCTGGATATATTTGAATATTGATAGCTAATGGTTTCAATGTGGGGTCTGAGAGAGAGACGTTTATGATGAGATGAGATGAGATGAGATGAGATGAGATGAGATGAGATGAGATGAGATGAGAGACAAGATGTCTCTCAAATGTTTGACCTTCACACCTAAAAAGTGAAGGTTATCAAGAGACACAGAAAATACCACAGAAAAACTAGGTTGTTCTGAGGGTGAAGAGGAAGGGCAGGAGTTCAGTTTTGGACATACTAAATTTGAGATGCCTACTAGACATCCCAATAAAGATGTCTGAGGCAGTTGATTATATAAGCCTAGAGTTCTGGGGAGAGTTTCTAGCTGAAAATATAAATGTGGGAGTTATTAGCAAAAGAGAAGAGGGCCAAGAACTGAGGTCTGAGGCACTCCCATATTAACAGATGCAACTGAAAGGCAGTCAAAACAAAGGAAACTAAGAAGGAAAGAAAAAAACAAACAAAAAAAAACACGAAGTGGTGTAGCATCCTAGAAAGCAAGAAAAGAAAGGATTGATTTAATGAGTAAGATTTAGAATTGACCACCAGAAACATAATGTGGAGGTCGTGATTGTCTTGGACAAGAGAAGTTTTGAAAGAATGGTGAAGAAGAAGATCCAATTAGTCTGATTTAAATGAGTTTAAGAGAGAATTGGAGAGGGAAAACTTGAGATTATAAGGAAAGGCAACATTTTCAAGTATTTCTGTGATAAAGGGGAACAAAGAAATAAGGTAATTACTGGAAAGGGGAACTGGGATCAAGGATACTTTTTTAAAAAAATATATTTTATTGATTTTTTTACAGAGAGGAAGGGAGAGAGATAGAGAGTTAGAAACATCGATGAGAGAGAAACATCAATCAGCTGCCTCCTGCACATCTCCTACTGGGGATGTGCCCACAACCCAGGTACATGCCCATGACCGGAATCGAACCTGGGACCTTTCAGTCCGCAAGCCGACACTATCCACTGAGCCAAACCGGTTTCGGCAAGGATACTTTTGAAGATGAAAAAATTATGATATGAGTATGCTAATTGAAGTGACTCATAGAAAGGGAAAGATGATATAGGAGAGAAAAATGGTCAGGCAAGGAGAGAAATTCTTAAATAAGAATAAGGATTTCCTTGAATAAGAAGAAGATGAGGAATTGGCCTTTGATGGAAAGTGTGACACTTCCTCCATTGTAAAAAAAAGTGGGAAGAAAAAGCACTTAGGCAGGTACAACTGGTTTAGATGGCAAAAAGATGGAGGAATTCACATCTGATATTTTCTGCTTGTCAATTGAGTATAAATTGAGGTCAAGAGCTGATAATGAGGAGATAAAGAGGGTCTAAGAGGTTTGGATATGAAATTGCTTTTTCAAAGTAGAATCAAGGCTACTAGAAAAATATCACGTGCTTTTTTCCCCTCTCTATAAAGCCACAGTGCAGATCCCTAAACTTGATGGAATAGTATTTCACCTTGTGGAGTAGTGATAAGTGTGTTTTGAATTTAATTTGGCCAAAACATACATTTCCAGCTTTATCTCTGCACTGCTAGCTCCAGCCAGGCTATACTATTATCTGATCCCCTAAACATATGGTACTGTTTCAATGCCTTCCCATCTGAACTCATGCTGGCGCATCAGCCTGGACTGCTCTCCCTCAATAATGTCTTGTACATCTGGGAAGTTTCCTCTGCTTCTTCCTGTATGTCCCCCCTGCTACTTGATACTTGCTAGAATTGATAATTCTATATTCCTGGCACTACAAGAGGCATTTTATATATGTTATCTCATTGTATCTTTATAATAATCTTAGAGGGTAGATTGTTTTATCCTAATTGAGCAAGGCAGTTTAATACATTGACTCAGTAATTCAACATCTTGACATTTTGTGGAAAAGATGTGGAATGCTTTGTTCTATTGCTAGTGGGAGAGGTAGTATATTAGTTTCCTAGGGCTGCCATACAAAGTACCACAGACTGGGTGGCTTGAACAACAGAAATTGATTTCCTTACAGTTCTGGAGAATAGAATTCCAAGATTAAGGTATAAGCAGGGCTACAAAAATAGAAATTGTTGACATAGTAACTCCTGAGGAAGGGTGGGGATGAAGAGCTCCTGAGGAGATGCCTGATCACTCTTTGCTATATATACTGCAGCATTATTTAAAGAGTATGGATTATTTCTGTCATTTACAATATTTTAAAATAAAATAAGAACATTACAGTGAACACATTCATGTATAAAACTATTCCTAAATTTCAAATTTTTATCTTAGCATAAATTCCCAGAAATGTGTTACTAAATCAGAAGGTCTGAACATTTTGAAGCCTTTGGATAAAAGCTGGCAAATTGCTTTCCTAATGAGCTGTCATGAGAACATTCTTGAGAAAAATTGTAAATAATTAAACTAGAAAAAAATATTCTTTCTCATCACAAAGTTAAATGAGATTGACTTATCAAAGTTCAATTCTATGTACACCCCCCCTCTCTAGTCTTTTCTCTCACTGGGAAAGTTAAACTACATAATCATTCCAATAGAATGCACTAAGTATATGTATTAAGGCTTCATTTAAAAAATATGACAATGTATGCTTATAACAGCTTTATATAGAAATATGTAATTAATCTGTGTGGCTTTTAATAAACACTTGACAAATTTTCTCCAATTACCAAAGATTTGTGCAATAGCTTTTAGCATCAAGTTATTTAGTTTATTTCAAATGTGAAATACAAATGGATGTCATCTTTAATTTGTCCCAAAATATCTGTTTTCATAACTGATTTAATTGCCTACTTTAAAATTTCTAAAGTGAAACTTAATAATGATCTTTAAATGTTGACAAATGGCAGATTAAGACAAGTTTTATTCAGAGCTTGAAGTAATGAGATGTTTCTTTTCCTGTTTTCTCAAAAAATAATTATCAAAAAATTCAAACCATTTTATGATTGCTATTTTTGTTTTAATATGGTCAATAGGTCTGGGTACAGATGTTTAAAAAAAGAAAATAACTAAAACCTACATAGTTCTTTATATTTGAAATATTAAACCAAGGAGTGTAGCAACATAACAGTGAAAAGAAGCTAGGGTTTGGCTACAGACAGACCTAAGTTCAAATCAGTATTTTTCATACTATATAACAAGGAGGTAATATGCAAATTGACCATCACACCCTCACACAAGATGGCCACCCCCTTGTGGCCACAAGATGGCCGGCAGGGGAGGACAGTTGTGGGTGATCAGGTCAGCAGAGGAGGGCAGTTGGAGGCGACCAGGCCTGCAGGGAAGGGAGGGCAGTTGGGGGAGACCACGACTGCAGGAGAGGGCAGTTAGGGGCAAGCAGGCCTGCAGGGGAGGGAAGTTGGGGATGACCAGGCCTGCTGGGGAGGGCAGTTAGCAGCGACTGCACCAGCAGTGGAGGTCACTTGAGGGGGACCAAGCTGGCAGGGGAAGGGCAGTTGAGGGGGACCAGGCTGGCAGGGGAAGGGCAGTTGGGGGCAACCAGGCTGGCAAGGGAGGGCAGTTGTGGGAACCAGGCCTGCAGGGGAGGGCAGTTGGGGGTGACCAGGCCTGCAGGGGAGGGCAGTTAGGGTTGACTAGGCTGGCAGGGGAGGGCAGTTAGGGGCAACCAGGCTGGCAGGGGAGGGCAATTACGGGGGACCAGGCCTACAGGGGAGGGAAGTTAGAGGTGACCAGGCTGGCAGGGGAGGGCAGTTAGGGGCAACCAGACTGGCAGGGAAAGGGCAGTTGGGGGTGATCAGGCTGGCAGGGGAGCAGTTAGGCGTCAATCAGGCTAGCAGGAGAGTGGTTAGGGGGTGATCAGGCTGGTAGGCAGAACCGGTTAGGGGCAATCAGGCAGGCAGGGAGGCGAGCAGTTGGGAGCCAGCATTCCTGGATTGTGAGAGGGATGTCTGGCTGCAGGTTTAGGCCCGATCCCCAGGGCCTAAACCGGACAGTCAGATATCCCCCAAAGGGTTCTAGATTGGAGAGGGTGCAGGCTGGGGTGAGGGACACCCTCCTCCCCCAGTGCACAGATTTCATGCACCAGACCTCTAGTCTATAAAATAAATAGGAACATAATTGTAATAATTTTAGCATTATAATTTATAAATGCTTAATATGTCTAAATAAAAAATGCAATTTTAAAATAGAAAATAAATCATGATATCATTACTTGAACTGGATGCCTATGATTATGTACTAGGGACTGTTTTACTTTCATTTGTATTTAAGGATATAAATATACACATACACATATATATGATATGTAAGATATAGAATATAAGATACATAAATGATATATAAGATATATTATTATATCTTATATTTATATATATGTGTGTGTGTGTGTGTGTGTGTGTGTATTCATTCTGGGATACATACATATGTATAGATATAGATATAAATATATCCCAGAATATTAAAATGAAAATGTCTATAAGTGTATGTATATACACACAGACACACACATAAGGAGTATTATCTTATGTAATTTTATATATTGATATAATATATATATATATAAACATAAAGATATCTATTAACAATGTAAACTGCATGTGGGAGTATAACAGTGCAGACAACATGCATTCATTCAACAGTCATTGAACACTTACTATATGTCCAGTATTATTCTAGCAATTGTTGATAAAGAACCATTGATAACAATTCTTACCTTTACAGAACATACATTCAAATGAGGGGGAAAGTCAGTAAAAATACAAATAAATAAAATACACAGTTTGTCAATAGATGCTATTTGCTAAGGAAAAAATAAACCCAAAAAAAGGGAGATAAAATTTAGGGGTTGGGTTGCAAACTTAGAAAAGGAAGAAGACCTTACTGAGATGTTTGAGTAATGATCTGAATAAAAGTGAAGGAGTAACCCACATGGACATTTAAGGTAAGAGAAAACACCAAATTCAAAAGTACAGAGGTAAGGACATATCTGAAAGAGGCCCTACAAACTCCCTCATGGAGGAATTACAAGAAATCATTGAGTTTAGTCCATATAAAATACCAAAGAATGGCCCTAGTCAGTAGCTCAGTGGTTAGAGTGCTGGCCCATGCACCAAAGTGTCTTAAGTTCCATTCCCAGTCAAGGGCACCTACTTCGGTTGCAGGTTTGTTGGAGCACGTGCTGGAGGCAAACAATTGATATGTCTCTCTCACAACGATGTTTCTCTCTCTGTCTCTTCCCCTTCCTTCTACTCTCTCTAAAAGTCAATGGAAAAAATATCCTCAAATGAGGATTAACAAAGACAAAAAAAATGCCAAGGAGTACATCTGCTGCATAAAAAGATACTTAAATTTTAGTTATTATTATCCATAGCTCTTACCATTAGTCATTTAATTTAATAATCATTAAATAATATTTTATATTTGTTATGATGTTTTTAATTGTATTCAACTGTTTGGAAACAGGTGTACTCAGCCTCATGCCATTTAAGCCATTGTGTAAATAGTTTCTTGTCCTAATCATATGTAATATAGTGACATTTTCTTATAAGAGAAGGCATGTTCTGTCTCTCTTAGTATTTAAAGCTCTTGATTCTTCCTATATACAGCACAGCAATAACTTGCACATAATAAATATTCAGAGTTTTCTTCATTGAATGAGGGAATAAGCATGTTATTCTTCAGTAACTATAGTTTGTGCAGATTGGCCTCATGTACTAAACAGTAGTTAACCGTGTTTTCTCATGCAGACTATAACTTGGAATGCCCTATTACCTCATTTATTAATTCTTACAGTTTTCTATAAGTACCATTACTTATTATAGAATAAATACGGTGAAAATATGCTATTAATTTAGGGAGAGCAGTTATAAGTTAGACAGCCTGTTGGTGATTTCCAGATGATTTAAGATCTTCTGTATTATGTTGTACATTTCAACAAATCAATCCATCTCCCCTGAGCTTGTCTATTTCTTTTAAACCAACATGTAAAGGTTTTTAAAGGTTAATTTTGCATTAGTGAGAAATTCTAAAAGTACAGACTTGAATATGTGTAACATTTTGAAGCAGTTTACTTATTTTTATTAGCTTCCAAAAGCACAGGAAAACTCATAAAGTCAAGATTAGTGTTGAATTTAGAAACTGTATAATTCACAGTATTATCTGAATGAACTGAACATTTGTTTGACATCTTTGACATCTGCTTCACCCACAAAGACCCTCTTAATGTAATATTGGAATTCAAAAAGACAGAGATAGATCTGTTTGAGTCAAATAAAAATTGGTTGAAGAATTATGACCTGAAACCTACATAGCCTCTAAGGGCAGTTCTCTGTAAAATTGCCAAGCTGTTTTGCTTTCTAGTTAAAGTGTTTGACATCATAAAAGTTTTCATTTTATATAGCAAAAAGCTAAGAAAGCAGTCTAATAACTTTTAGGAGAAAGTACATATATCATTAATGGTAATGTTCTGAGCATGGTTAATAGTTTTTCTGTTCCTGTGAAATTTCACACTGAAAAAAATGAAATGCTGTGGCATATTATCCTATATAATAAAAGGCTAATATGCAAATAGACCAAATGGCAGAATCGACCTGTCGCTATGACATGCACTGACCACCAGGGGGAAGATGCTCAATGCAGGAGTTGCTCCCTGGTGATCAGTGTGCTTCCACAGGGAGAGCAATGCTCAGCCAGAAGGCAGGCTCACAGCTGGCAAGCGCAGCTGCTGAGGCAGGGGCCTCTCCCACCTCTGGGGCAGCACTAAGGATGTCCAACTGATGGCTTAGGTGGGGAGCAGGACTAAGCTGTCAGTCGGACATGCCCCGAGGGCTCCTGGACTGTGAGAGGGTGCAGGCCGAACTGAGGGACACTCTCCCCCCGCCCAGTGCACAAATTTCGTGCACCGAGCCTCTAGTTAATATTACAGACAGTCCTCGGATTATGGACATACGTCATTTCATGGTTACATCGCCATCACTCATTCATTTATTAAAAAAAAAAGTTCCATCATTTCGACATATACACATATGTGCTTTATGTTTTTTATTATTTATTTACCACAAGTAAAGGTCAGGAATTGTTATCTTTCTTTTAAATTTTTTTTACTGTTTCACTTCATTACTGCTGTGTATGTGCTCCATATGAGTGACGTAGGTGCTTATGTAGGTGGGTGCCGACTTACGGCAAAAATCGTGTTACGTGGTGAGTAGGAACGGATCTCCAATGTAAGCCGAGGACCTACTGTATATTGCTCTGTGAGACAAACAGAGAGATTTAATTTTTATCAACAGTCAAGGGCCATAGTAATGTGTAAACACGGTGAAGAAACCATGACACCAATCATATGAGTCCATAAAAACTTAAAACAAAACAAAACAAAAAATGCTGTGGAAATATCTCCCTAGTATAGAGCAAAACATCTTAAATAAGTATATTAAGTAGACAACAACTATAAATCAGCCTTTAAGAGATAATCAGTCTCAGCCAGCCAATGTGGGTTAGTGGTTGAGCATTGACCTATGAACCAAGAGGTCAGGGCTTGATTCCTGGTCAGGGCACATGCCCAGGGTGTGGGGTGTGCAGGAGGCAGCCAATCAATGATTCTCTCTCATCATTGATGTTTCTATCTCTCCCTCTTGCTTCCTCTCTGAAATCAATAAAAATATATTTTTAAAAAGAGATAATCAGCCCCAGAGGATCTAAGAAATACAAATAAAGATGGGAAATATGATAGGAAAACAAAGAGCAAAGGACTATGCAGGACAAGGCTAAAATGTGGATAGAAATATCTTAAGAGAGAGATGGGAAGCATGGTAAGACTTTAGTCAAAAGGAAAGGAAGTTTGGAACCAAAAAAGAAAAAGAGTAAGGCTAACATTTGAATATTAGAATGAAAGGAAACAATTCACAAGACACTGGATTTTATGTTCACCAACCACTATACACATCTCTCATCTTCACCCACAGCCCATTGTCCTTCCTCTCAATTATACTTTCTTTCTGTGATACTCTCTCCCATACACTGCTATGCACTCACTCCCATTTAACCCAGTCCTGTTCCCTGACCACATACAACATCAACTTTCTCACTTGCCTTTACACCAGAACCCACAGAACCTCCTACTTTATTATTATCAAGGTTTCATGTATCTCAACTCTTTCACATTAGTAGGTCTTCCACCTCAGTACGCCAATTAAAAGCTTACTTCCTAAATGTAATACCTCCTCCTTTGAAACATTCTCGGGATTCTTCCAATCCATATAGGGATGCAGTTCCATTCTTTTACAAATCTTCCACTGACTTATATGCTTGGCTTTACCAGTAAAAGTTTTGGAAATTCATGACCTTAAAATACAAACATCTATATTCTTATTGCCTTCCTGATGATCCTCCATATTTGAAAGTTATATTACTAAATCAAAATTTATCTTTCTCTTCCTCCATTTTCTTACATGATATCAACATTGATGACTATTAAACTATCCTCAGAGAAACTTCATCTCTTTTTATTTAGTGACCTTCTTTTTCATTTCACCTCAAGTACTCGCACATTATGAATTCATAATTATCTGGAGATGGTAACCTCCAAGATCTCAAACTTCAAATATTTGTGTCAAATAAATGTCAAAAATGGTGAGCGGCTGAGTGCTATAGAAGGACACTGGAGGTTGGAAATACTTTGGTGTATTTTTTTATAGTTGTGGCACTTAACCTCAACTTTGTGTGTCTTTAAAAAATTTATCCTCACTGGATTATATTGACACAACTCAGGTAGAGTAAATCAAAATGCAAGAAGAGTAATTTGTGTTGAAAAGTATAGAACTGAGAAGACAGAATACTATGTCCAGTTGTCAATGCAGACTTTCTTCTATACAAGTCAAATAAGTACTGCAGATGTGCTTTTATAAATACCAGAGGAATCAGAAGAAAGAAATGAACAATAATGACTACTATGATGGAATTAGGAAAGCTCAAAACATTATCTCCTGCCATTCTATGGTCAGGTAATATGTGAGATTACACTGAAAATTACTAGCATGTTGCCATTGTTTGGCTTTCTTTCTCTATTTATGTATGTCAGTCCTTCAGCAGACAATTACTGGAGAAGGAATCAAACCATCTGATTAGGAAAGCACCAGAGAGCATTGGATGAGAAGATTAAAAGTGCTCACTTTGCCCTGGCTGGATGGCAGTGTCATCCCTTAAACCAAAAGGTTGTAGGTTTGATTCCTGGTCAGGGTACATATCTAGGTTGCGGGTTCCATCCCCGGTTGGAACATGTATTGGAGGCAACCAACCAATATTTCTCTCTCATCTCTCTCTCTCTCTCTCTCTCTCTCTCTCTCTCTCTCTCTCTCTCTCTCTCTCTCAGTTGATCTCTCCCTTCCTCTCTCTATAAAAATCAAAAATATATCTCAGGGTGAGGATTATAAAAGTGCCTTCTTTGTCATTTCTTAAACATTGGTCCTTCAACAAGTCATCTAACCTTTCCAAGCCACTAACCTCCTCAACTGAAGAAGGAAACAATGCCACCTTCCTCTTATTGGTTATGTGGCCATTAAATGAAATAACATATTTGAAAATGCTCTGTAACTTGTAAAGCTCTATAAAAATAGATATGTACATACATATTTGTCTTAACATATTCCAAGTCAGAGAACACACTGAGATTTCTTGATGAGACAGCACTAATTTTATAAAGAACTTATTTTTACATTATTTAAGATGGGATTCTTACATATATCAATAATCATAACTATTCTGTGTTAATGCTTACTAAATTCTATTGCCAAAGACTTTTTCCTCAACTCATGGGGTATAGCATCCCTCACCATTCTATATTGTTCATTCTTTACCTCAGTTGGCCCTGCTCTTTGCCCGCTTCCAGTCTAGAATCTCTTGATTTCTTCCCTTTACTTAGCTTGGCTTTTCTCTTGCACTGTCACTATCATTCTGCTTCTGCACCGGCTGTCACTATTTCCTCACCTCGCATTCAGTTCCTTCCACTCTCAATAATCAACTTCGCCACTTCTAAAACTTCTCTCTGCAAAAATAGAAATGACTTCCTAATTGTCTTACTCAATACTCTCTAATGCTCATGCCATTTGACGTCACTGCAGGATTTGATGCTTCTTGAAACTTTCTTCTCACTTGGCATTTACAACAATGAATAAAACCAAACTGACATTCATATAGAGGAATGAAAGAGACTAAAATATTTGAAATTGTCTTAAAATGTTAGTGGAAACTTTCAAATAATTGCCAAATTCCAGGTCTACTTTTCATATCAAATTTGAAACTTGAAATACAATTTTTCTCAATGTCCCCTGTAAAAATCCTAAACATCTCCCCAAGTCCTCCTGAAATGTCAGTTATCCACAAACTTTTTTCTGTCCCCATTAATCACTCCCTCCTCTATAATCCCAAATGTTTACTTTTATCATAACATATATCATATCCGGGACTGTATCATTTTAATTGTGTATAAGCCTGCCAAAGATTATACAAATACAATACTTTTCACACTATAGATATTCAGGAATTGATTTTTGAAGAAAGAACTACTGTCAGAGTTCATTAACCCATTGTAACTTTCTTTTTTTATTTTTTTTTATTTTATTGCTTAAAGTATTACAAAGGGTATTACATATGTGTCCATACCCCCCCCCCCCGCCCTAGACAGTCCCCTAGCCTCCCCTATCCCCCAGTGTCTTATGTCCATTGGTTATGCTTATATGCATGCATACAAGTCCTTTGGTTGATCTCTTACCCCCCTACCTCCTGCCCCCCAACCCTCCCCGGCCTTCCCGCTGCAGTTTGACAATCTGTTTGAGGCAGCTCTGCCTCTGTATCTATTATTGTTCAAAAGTTTATAATGGTCCCATTGTAACTTTCTAAGCATTTGGTCATGCAAAAAATACTAACGTTCTTGTAAGAAAATAAAGATATGAACTAAAGACTGTTTTACAAATATTAAGCAACTAAACTTTGCGTATTCAAAGAGTTCTGTGTTTATGGTATTTAGAGACAAGGATTTTAAAGTGACCATTTTAATGAAAGTGAGTACAATTGTTTCTAATATTTTTCTGATTTCATGACAGAATTAGAGTAAATAGTTGTTTCCATAAGCAGTGAGAAACAGTTTTTTTCCTGAAAAGTTGACTAGTTTGTTGGCTCTTAGTCAAACTCCTTCATGTTCCATGTTGAAGAATGCGCATTAACAGGCTCATTATTCTGATTCTGATGAACAAGAAACAGAGAGTGTGCAGGCTACATACCAAGTTTAAGAATTCTAGTGCCAAAACACAGACACGGCAAAATGGCTGTCACGTTCACTTGGGACTTCAGGAATTGGGTCTGTTAAATTCATTTTGCACGTAAGTGCTTTCGTTGGAAGTCAGGGTGGACTTCTTCCATGTCAGATATCAGTTACCATCCACATTTTAATTTACTACCAAGGGGAAGATACTGTGACAAATGCCTAGAATATGAGTCAGTTACTTGAAAAAGAAACACCTTTAATTTTCTATGTTTAAAATGACTGGGTTCTATTTATATTAGATCTATACTTACCATAAAAGTTTAGAAAACATTTTGGTCGCTACACTTTCAAAACTCTTCATCCTGACTTTCCTGTACATATCCAAAGAAAAGCAATTAGATTTTTCAGGTTCATTTTTCAACTTTTTGTCATATGCTTTTATAAGCTACTATATGAATCATTTCTTCTCTCCTCCTTCAAAATGATTATATGAATCCTATTGAACTTTTAAATGTATGTTTGTTTTATTCTATTAAATTAAGTATTTATGCTAACAACCCATAAAGGTATTGAATTAATACATGTAACTAACAAGCATTCATAAACTTAACTGACATAACATTTTACAGACCAACACAACAGCATGTCTCTGCAGGACTTAATAAACCATACTTATCCACAGTTTTTGAGAAAAACAAAAGAGGCTTTGAAATATGTTTATTATTTTTATAATAAGTAGATGGCACTAAATATATAAGTAAATGTAGGTTCTTGCTGGGGTCCAGCCCCAGCAGGTCCAGGGGTCCCCAAAGGTGTGGACGGAGTCGGCGAAGAAGGAATGACATGGAGACAGTGTTCAGTTGATCAGCAGCCTAGCCAGGATCTCTAGCCAAGTTCTGGTCTCGATCTCCAGAGAGGTTCTGCTTAGGATCTCCAGCCAGGTTCTGTGTCCATGGTCTCTTGCTAGGTTTTCCAGCCAGGTTCTCCAGGTTCTCCAGCCAGGTACTGTAGCCATGTTCCCTCGCTAGGTTCTCTAGCCAGGTTCTGTCCAGGTTCTCCAGCCAGGTTCTGTCCAGGTTCTCCAGCCAGGTTCAGTCACCAGGTTCTAGTCAGGTTCTCTTGCCAATTTCTGTAGTCAGGTTCAGTCCAGGATCTTTTGCCATGTTCTCTCGCTAGGTTCTGTCTCTAGGTTCTGAGGCCAGTTTCTGTCCAGGATCTTTTGCCATGTTCTCTCCAGCGAAGTTCTTCTGTCTCTAGAGAACGTTCTGTGTAGGTTCTGTGCCTCGGTTCTGTCTCCCTCTCTCTGTAGGTTCTGTGCCTATTTCTATCTCTCTCTCTGTCTCCTAAGTTCTGTCTTCTTACATCTGTATTTATACCAGTTGATTCCAATCCTATCAATCTCTATTTCAAAGGTTAGGGCGTTTCTTATCTCCATTCCAGGGAGTAAGGATTATGTAGCTTAAGCATGATTGTTCGTAGTTAAAGTGATTAATTACCCACCTGGCACTTAGTTAAGAGGTTTTATTCCCTCCCTAACTTCAGGGGAAAATCCCTACCTGGGGAAACAACCTTTCTCAGAGACCTTGGTTAAAACACATAGTGCCTAGAAGGTGAGCAAACATATTAAAAACAGTATGCCATATATGCCAGGTCCCTTGAAACAGCAAGCATGGACCGGCTCCCGGCAGGTTCTAGTTCATGTCACAGGAGTGAAATGTGCTACCTAAGGTGAGAACTGGAACTGACATTTCATTAAAGACAAAGGCACTTTGATTTTTAGGTTATAAAAAGTCTGTTAAGGAAGCAAAATTATGCTTAAAGATTCATTAATAATGGACAAACACTATAAAATGTTGTAATGATAAATTATAGTAAATTTCAGCTTCATTCAGAGGAAGCTAAAGTTTCAAAGTTTTCCATTTTAAAGTTTTGTTAAAGAAGTTTAAGTTTATGTATGTAACTTCAAAAGTATTCATCTCCAGGTTATTTAAGGATCACACTTAAAACTGTCCATTAACAGAATCCTGTTTAGCAGAGTAATATGGCATAATCGCTTTAAAAGCAAATACCAAGGTAGTAGGCAAACCTGGATTCAGGCCCTGGTTCTGCCACTAATTGTGTGACTTTAGGAAAGCTTCTAAATCTCCCTAAAGCTGAATCCCCTCAGGTAAAGAGAAGTGACCAAAACAACCCCTGCTTTTGGTGATGGTTGTGAAAATTACCTGACAAAGTAGGGAAAGTGATAAGTACAGTAACTCTCACTCAAATATCCGCTTATCAGTTTGTCAACATCTGTTACTATTACCAACTTATAAATACATACCTGTTACTATTATTATTGTCATTTATTAATTAATTCAGTACCAGTGAATTAATATTAATTCATCACCACTGAAGTACTGTATTAGAAGAAACATTGCAATAAATATTTGCAAGTATTACAAGAATTACTGTTTTTGCATTTTGTATTTGAGAGACCCAACTTGAAAAACATGTAAAGAGAATTATCTTTGTTTTTAATATAGGTTTAGGTCAAGGAAGATGCAATTAAAGCATTTGGAATGAATTCAGTAGTTTTGTTGAAATAAAAACAACAGCTAAGACTCAGTTTGGAAATGTCAAATTGTTAACCTTGATATAACCATTTTATATGGGTTAATTAAGGTATTTGCTACGATTAAGGAGAGAAAAATATATGTTCTCCTAAAGTTTCTTAAGGAGGGAAATTGTGGGAACAACACTGGTGCTAAGAATTTATTATGCAAGAACTATGTTGGACATTGATTCCTCAGGAGAGTCCCACAGATATTACTGTCTGTATTTTGTGAATGACAAGCTGAGGTTCCAAATGGCCAGGTAGTTTGCCCAAATGTCACATAGCTGGTTACTGAAGAAGCTGGAATTAAAACTCAGGTTTTTTCTAAGCCAGAAGCCCTTCATAATACTCTTTAGCTATATGATAATGAGTCCTGAGTGTGAGAACTAGAGTCCTGAAATATGAAAAGTTAAAGATTTGAAGAAGACATTTGTGTGTTATTCAAATAATTTTTCCCTTAAAATTGGTTGTGATTTATGATGTTTGAGAGAGTACATGATATTCAGACTTCCTCTGTCTTGATGTGGTTCAAAACCTTGTGAGCCAGGATTCCAATATTAATATCAACTCGTCATGCATTCTGAAGTGTGATGCATCCACTCAGAATCTAGACTTTTAGTCAGCTCACATTCAGTGACTTTCTAGACATGTCCTTATTCAACTGGATTGAATATATCAGAAAGATATTTATAACAATAAAGATAAGAGATTTTTCAGCAGTAAGACTAAAAAATCAACAGGATCAACTATACTATTGTCTAATTATTCCAAGTTAGTTTAAAGTCTGTGCTTTTAAATAATTCCCTACTGTCTCACTTTACATTTGGAGAACTTTCAATCTTCTTTCTAAGTATATGACATCATGAATAACTCTAATGTTGAGCAGGTTTTTCCTGACTTTGCTAGCGAAGCAAATGAAGTGGTTTCTTCATTGTATAATAGAAATAAAACCTATCCTAACCCTGTATGGTCTTTTTGGTAATTTTTCACTGATTATCTTTTGAACAATTTCAGTTTCACTATGAAGAATTCACTCTTAAACATTTCAATTAACTCAATTGTTATTTTTTTAAATCACCTTAGAGAATATTAGAATTGATAGCAAATGTGGCTACTGTAATTTGTGAATGACATAGCTCAAGTCCCAATGAGCTGCTCATTCCATACTTCATCATTCATTCTCCAGGGCGCATTAACAATGTCTTTCCAAGGGTTTGATTGTAGTTTTAAAAGGAGATAATTCTAGGAAGAATATATTTTTGAAGCAAACCCTGTCTTCTTTTTCTCACCCAAAGTTCCATGTCCCTAGGGCAAATTTATCTAAGGGTTCAGCGCTCGATCCAACTATATGAAATAGTCTTGCTGCTTAAGCAAATGAGGCATTAAGGCTGTTTTGTATTCCTGTGGGCGATCACTGTTCATACTGACAGTGCAGCCGTGCCTGCTGCTTAAGATGAGGTTCGAAGCACAGTTTGGAAAGGGATTGCGTGGGTGTGCCATAATGAATCTGTTTCATCTTTCAATGACTCCATATGCTCTTGTAAAGCTACCAGTTCTTTCTCTTGCTTTTTTTCTTTCTTCTTCTTCTTTTGATGCCAAGATGAATTGATCCTGGATTGCTGCTCCAAACGCTGACACCACTGAATATGAAGGTGTCATTGTAAAATGAGCCATTGCAAACGCTTAATAAGTAATCTTCACAGAGAGTTACAGTTTTTGACATTTAGATATAGACTTATCCCCAATGGAGGGAGCTTCCTTCAATCCATGCATGCTAAGAGGAATAAGAAATAAAAAGTAGTTTGAACAAGAGGTAATTTATTGGTATAAATATATTTTATTCCTTGCTATATTGAGCAATCATATCACATGCCTCTGCATTTCCATCTACCAGGATAATAGAAAAAGGAATGATCTGATATAAAATCATTATTTCTTTATTTCTACAAGAGTATGAATGGTCTTATGGCTAAAGTGTTCAGTGCTACCTGGTGGAGATTTAAGATCTGACCTACATAAAAACTTCCTTGAAATAAGTTGTGTCCAGGAGGGGGAAATATATATATATATATATATATATATATATATATATATATATATATATAGAACAATAACTAAAATGCACCAAGGTAATAGTTTCAGGCTGATTCTTTTATGAAAATCAGTATATATCCCAGTAACCCACTTTCTAGATTTCAGTGAGTAATGCTTAGAAAACAATTTTATATTTTACTAGAGGCCCGGTGCACAAAAATTTGTGCACTGGCCGGGGGGGGGGGGGTCCCTCAACCCCACTTGTGCCCTCTCACAGTCTGGGACCCCTCTGGAAATAACGACCTGCTGGCTTAGGCCCACTCCCGAGTGGCAGAGGGCAAGCCCAATCCCTAGGTGCCTGCCCCACAGCCCCTGGTCAGGCTCAGAGCAGGGCCAATTGGGGAATTGGGGCACCGCCCCGTGTCATGCACAGAGCAGGGCGGATCAGGAGGTTGTGATGCCACCCTCAGTCACACTCAGGGTAGGGCCGATTGGGGGGTTGGGCGCCGAACCCTGTCACACTCAAGGCAGGGTCGATGGGGAGGTTGCAGCGCCACCCCCTGTCACGCACAGAGCAGGGCGGATCAGGGGTTGTGGTGCCACCCCTGTCACATACAGAGCTGGCTGATCAGGGGGTTGGGGCTCCGTACCCTGTCACGCACAGAGCAGGGCTGATCAGGGGGTTGGGGAGCTCCCCCCTGTCACACACAGAGCAGGGCCAATCAGGGGGTTGGGGAGCTCCCCCCTGTCATGCACAGAGCAGGGCCAATCAGGAGGTTGTGATGCCACCCTCAGTCACACTCAGGGTAGGGCCAATTGGGGGGTTGGGGCGCTGCACCCTGTCACACTCAAGGCATGGTCAATGGGGAGGTTGGGGCGCCGCCCCGTCACCCACAGAGCAGGGCCGATCAGGGGGTTGGGGCACTTCCCCCTGTCACACTCAGGGCAGGGCCGATGGGGAGGTTGCAGCTCCACCCTGTCACACACAGAGCAGGGCCCATGGGGGAGTTTGGGGGACTGCACCATCACACACAGAGCAGGGCCGATCTTGGTGTTGGGGAGCTTCCCCCTATCAGGCACAGAGCAGGGCTGATCAGGGGGTTGGGGTACCTTCCCCTGTCACGAACAGAGCAGGGCCAATAGGGAGGTTGTGGCCCCGTCCCCTGTCACACACAGAGCTGCAGGGCGATCAGGAGGTTTGGGCGCTGCCTGTCATGCTGCTCCAGGGGCCAGGAGGCCTCGCGGCTCCGCTGATCCCGGTGCTGGGAGGCATATTACCCTTTTACTATATAGGATAGAGGCCTGGTGCACAGGTGGGGGCCAGTTGGTTTTCCCTGAAGGGTGTCCTGGATCAGGGTGGGGGTCCCGCTTGGGTGCCTGGCCAGCCTGGATGAGGGGATGATGGCTGTTTGTATCTGGTCACACCCCCTTCAGGGTGGGGGTCCCCACAGGGGTGCCTGGCCAGTGTGGGTGAGGGGCTGAGGGCTGTTTTCAGGCTGGCGGGTGACTGAAGCTCCCAACCTGTCCTTTTTTCCTTTCTTTTTTTTTTTTATTCTTGGATTTATGGCTGTCACTGGAGCTGAGAGCAGGCTTTAGCTGTGAGACCTCGCTGCTGAAAGCAGGTTTCTGGCTTTGTTTACTTTCTGTATTTGAAACTTTGTTGCGACTCCAGCTCTGAGATCCTGGCTGACTGAAAACAGGTTTCTGGGGTTTTGTTTAGCTTCTATATTTGTAACAATGTTTCTTAGCAGCTCAGAGCCCAGCAGCGGCAGGCGGGGAACATTGGAGTCCTCCTTCACTGAAGCAAGCAAGCCTCCTGCTTGTGTCAGTAGCCTGGCTGCCGGCCACCATCTTGGCTGGCAGTTAATATGCATATCGCCCTGATTAGCCAATGGGAAGGGTAGCGGACGTACGGCTAATTACCATGTTTCTCTTTTATTAGATAGGATGACTCAGTTAAAATAAGAATATTTATATTTGAACTCTGATGATTATTATAATTTATATTATCTTCAACAGAAAAAATGTTATAACATTTTGTTAACTCAGTATTAACTTTTATCTCTTTATAAGCTGAATAAAAACTCAATGGGTTGTGCTTCACAAATATAAAATGACTCCACAGGTTTAACACATTTTATTAATTTATATTCTACACAACCTGCAGATTTAGAAGATGCATTAGGTAGACTGACATAAAATTTGGTCTTATATTTCTAGCTGATAGCAACTTCTAGATAGAATTCATTAACTAGCTTTATTAGAGTATTCTTGGAGTTTTTCTATGCCACCTTGATGCATTATTAGACTTTTATTCTTAAATCTCCAAGTGATTACTAATTATCTAAAAATTTTAAAAAGTTTCAACTCTAGCTATATCTTGTTCAATGCAATTGAACTTGTTATACATAAATGGATTTCCTATGAATAGATTTCACACACGAAGGATTTAAAACAATCCTGCATTTGGGTCCTTTTTTCAAACATAATTCTTGTCTCTAGTGATTATTAATTTGGATATTTATCTAGTTTCTCTAAAATTGAATGAATTATAATACCTAAACCTTATTTACCTACTCTTCTCTGATCCAATCCGTTACCAAATCCTGTTGATGGTACCTCATATATTATTTATCAAATTAATCCAAAAACTGGAGAGAATCAAATAACAAATACCCGTGTATTCAGCAGCCTGCTTAAGAAATCAGAATTACAAATAAAAAGCCTAGACTGTAGTCTTACCGGATCCTATTCTCCTTTCTTTCTCTAGAGATAACCTCTATCCTACAATGCATGTTTATGAACTTATTAATGTATAAATTTAATGCATCTTCTAAATCTGCAGATTATTTATATTCTATACAAATAACCTGCAGATTTAGAATAAAGAAATAATTTAATAAAGTAAGTTTTTAAATTTAATAAAATAAATTTATTTGATTTATAAATATTTATAAATTTATTAATGCTTTCATAAATAATATATTTTACCTTTTAAAATTGATACCAAAGTGTGTATATCATTCTGCAACTTGTCTATTACTTTCGACATTGTATTTTTGAAATTTATTTATGTTCATGTACAGGTAGATCTAGTTCATTTTCCATAGCTGCCATACAGTATTCCTATGTAGGAATGTGTTAAAAATGTGCATATTATGTTATTGAAAAGTGCTGTACTGCTTCTGACTTCTTGCTATTACCATAATGCTAAAATGAGCATTGTTGTACACATCTCTTTTGGCAAGTTTACAGGACTTTATCTGAGCGAACATGCCTGCATTGGAAACACTGATTTATGGGACTCACATCTTCACCATTACTGGGAAATAGCTTCCTAAAAATGTATCAGTTGGCACTGCCATAGCAATTTATGGAAGTAAATTGCTCATTTGTGTTGTATACCTATATAACAGGCACTGTTCTAGACACTGAGTATATAGCAGTAAACAAAATACATAAAACTTTATGTCTAAATGGAGCTTGTATTCAAATATGGGCAGGAAATCTATACTAATAAAAGGATAATATGCTAATTAGACCAGTCAACCAGACATCTTCCAGATGTCCGACTTCCTTCCAGACAAAGCCATGGGGGTGAGGGCCGAGGCAGAGGCAGTTAGAGGTGATCAGGCCATCAGGGGAGCAAGCAGTTAGGGGGCAATCAGGCAAGAAGGGAGGGCAGTTGGGGGTGATCAGGCCAGCAGGGGAGTGCAGTTAGGCGGTGATCAGGCCAGCAGGCAGAGGCAGTTAGAGGCAATCAGGCAGGCAGGCAGGTAAGCGGTAAGGAGCCAGTGGTCCCAGATTGTGAGAGGGATGTTCGACTGCTGGTTTGGGCCCAATTCCTCCCTAAACCAGCAGTTGGACATCCCCTGAGGGTCCCAGGTTGGAGAGGGTGCAGGTCAGGCTGAGGGACACTCCCTCCCCATGCACGAATTTCATGCACCGGGCCTCTAGTAAATAAATAAAACACATAATATGTCAGATGGGAAAAGTTCTGTAGGTAAAACTGAAGCAAGGACAAGGGATGGAGACTCCTGGGGTGAAAGATGCATTTCAAGAGATCAGGAAAAACTACATTGAAAAAGTAATATTTGAACAAAAATCAAGGTAAATGAAGGGAAAATCCATACCTTCTCACTAATTACTTGCTATTATCATACTTTTTAATTTGTGTTAAATGAAATGGGAGTGAAAGTTGTCTCATTGGACTCATTTAGGGTGTTTTTCAGATTGAGCACATTTTCATATGTTATTTTCCATTTGGGTTTTCTCTATTGTGAATTGCTTGTTAATATATTAACCCATTTTTATATTGGGTTAATTTCCTATTTTTTATTGAATAATAAAGTTATTTTCATATTTTAGAGAACCTATTCCTTAATTGTTTTATATGTTCATTTTGTGGTTTAACTCTTCATTACTTTCATAATATCTTCTCATTTACAGAAGCTTTGATTTTATTATCATTTCTTTTATTGAATTTATCAATCTTTTAAATGCTTAGGGGTTTATACTTGTGTCTTATTTAAGAAATCCTTCCTTGTCCTAAATATTTTTGCTAAGTCTATTTATTTTTGAGAATTTTTTTCACATTTGATCTTTAATCTATTCACATTCTATCTATTTTTGTGTATGGTGTGAGGTAGTGATCCACTTTTAAGTTTTTTTCATGTGGATAACAAATTATCCTGTCATCATGGTTATTTTTTAAAGTACAGATTATATCTCCACTTACAGAATTTCTTGACCATTCCTACTGAGTAATAGCCCAATGTTACATGCCATAACACCCTATAATTCACCTTCTTAGAATTTAAGATGATTTTAAATAATTGGTTATTTATGTAATTTTTGTTTAACTTCCAGTTTCATTAATGCAAGAGGTTTTTTACTTCTTGGTTTCTTTATTTTTTTTATTTTTCACAGAGAGGAAGGGAAAGGGATAGAGAGTTAGAAACACCGATGAGAGAGAAACATTGATCAGCTGCCCCCTGCACACTCCCTACTGGGTATGAGTCTGCAACCAAGGTATGTGCCCTTGACTGGAATAGAACCTGGGACCCTTGAGTCCACAGGCCAACGCTCTATCCACTGAGCCAAACTGGTTAGGGCTACTTCTTGGTTTCTTGGAATCAGTAGTCCACCTTCTAATAGAATCAAATCCATCAAAATTTGGGAAAGTCTTCTCCAATGTTTCGGGGGATAATATCTTTAGAGTTGGAATTCAATTTGCAATAAGGTTTTCTTTTTCAATAAAAATGATATGGTACTTTCAGAACCTGTCACTCACCTCTAGGCTAGAGTGTTTCCAGAATTCTGAGCTGTCAGTTTAGGACATTTTTAATCTTCTCCTTGAGAGTGCTTCCTCTTTTGTATTTCCTGCCTTTTATTTTTTTTATACATTTTATTGATTTTTTACAGAGAGGAAGGGAGAGAGATAGAGAGTTAGAAACATCGATGAGAGAGAAACATCGATCAGCTGCCTCCTGCACATCTCCCACTGGGGATGTGCCCGCAACCCTGGTACATGCCCTTGACCGGAATCGAACCTGGGACCTCTCAGTCCGCAGGCTGACGCTCTATCCACTGAGCCAAACCGGTTTCGACATGTATTTCCTGCCTTTTAAAAAATAACTGAGGCGTTGAGGTGGCCTTTGTAACTTTAACAAACTGAGTCCTTAAATGGGGAATTCATGTATTTATTCACTTACTCAACAAATAGTTAATGAAAGGCCAGTATTTCCCAATCATTGTTCTACGTGGTGGAGACAAAGTAGTAAAAAAAGAGATGTAAAATCCCTGCATTGATGAGACTTATTGTGCTGTACAGGGACATTATAAAAGAAATAAAATGACTATACTATATAATGTTAGCTCTCAATAAAGATAAGCAGGGTAATGGAGTAAAGAATGAGAAGGGTAATATTTTAGACTTAAGGCCCAGTGCACGAATCTCAGGGGGGTGCCTCAGCCTGGCCTGTGCCCTCTTGCAGTCTGGGACCCCTTGCTCCTTCCTGCCACTGATGCTGCACTCACCAGCTGTGAGTCTGGCTTCTGGGTGAGTGGCACTTTCCCTGTGGGAGCGCACTGATCACAAGGGGGCAGCTCCTGCATTGAGCGTCTTCCCCTGGTGGTCAGTGCACATCATAGCAACCAGTCATCCTGCCGTTCAGTCAATTTGCATATTAGGGTTTTATTATATAGGATTAGGCTACCCAGGAAGACCTAGAAAAAGGTAAACCTTAGAACAAGAGATTTGCTCTGTTTTACTTCACAAGGCTCAAGAGCAGACTGATGAACAGTTCCTATTCACTTGGATTGATGTTTTCCATTCTAAGCTCTCATTTAACTAATTCATTCCTGTTCTTTCTCTACCCTTCCCACATAACTCCATCTTCTCCATTTATATATCTATGTCTATGTCTATATCTATATCTATATCTATATCTATCTATATACTAGAGGCCTGGTGCACAAAATTTGTGCACTGGAGTGGGGGGTCCCTCAGCCCAGCTTGCGCCTCTCATAGTCCAGGATCCCTAGGGAGGTGTCCACCTAAGTCGTCAGTAGGACATCCTTCTCGCAGTCTGGGACCCCCTCACTCCGTACTGCCTTCCTGCTGGCTGCTCCTTACCACTCAGTTCACTGGCCGTTAGTGCTGCTAAGGGGCAGGAGAGACTTCCATCACCGCCGCTGCACTCACTAGCCGTGAGCCCGGCTTCTGGTTGAATGGCACTTCCCCTTTGGGAGTGCACTGACCACCAGTGGGAAGCTCCTGAGTTGAGCGTCTGCCCCCTGGTGATCAGTGCACATTATTGTGACCAGTTGTTCCAGTCGTTCTGCCCTAATGGTCACTTAGGCTTTTATTATATACTAGAGACCTGGTGCACAAAATTTGTGCACAGGTAGGATCCCTAGGCCTGGTCAGCAATCAGGGTGAGCGATTAACCTCCCAACACTTTCCCCATTGAGAGTTTGACTGAGAGACCGGGAGTTTGATTGCTTACCCTGATTGCCGACCAGTCCTAGGACCCTACCTGTGCACAAATTTTGTGCACCAGGTCTCTAGTACTTTGTAATATACACTAAATCCTCAACCTATGTTAGTATCTGTATACTTTGCCATTTGCATACACTATGTAATTCCATACATCTGGAGGTAACTGTGCATATATTTAGGTGTACAAAAGTAAGAATGTGTACCTACACATGCAGGCAAGAAAGTGGACATAACATTCACACATTCATTAGGCATCAGAGGTAAAGAAATAATGAGGTGTTTAAAACAACTATGCTGAGCATTGCTAAATATTCCTAAAATAATTCTTTGTTAAAATTGAATTATCATTGCAGAGCCAAAACAGAATTGGGACCAGAGTTCAGAAACGTTCCTCTGGGTGAGCTGTGGCTATTCTGTAATCTATGAGCAAATCACTCAACATATAGACACATAATTAAATATTTCAAAACTATTGTCAACTGACTGTATTAGGCACTTAAACACCTCTAGTTAAAAATACAATGATTATAATAGGTGCGTTAATTTTATACTGGTTCTACTCAATGCAGCTTTAATCGAGTCTGTTTAAAATAGACAGCCATTACTATATGTAAGAGTACTTTCACCTTTTAAAATTAAGTACATACTTAAATATTGACAAGTTAGTTCCCCTTCTTTCCCTTATACTATCTTTCTTCCATGCCTTATCTACTGAATTTCTCTTCAGTTTCAATATGAATTTAAAAATAATTGCTCAAACTCATGAATTTATATATACAGAACAGAACTTTATAAAACATTGAACAAAAAGATTGCTGGATCAGTATAACTTTTTACCTTTCGATCATGACTAATAAAATCTAGTTAGGGTCAAAATAAAACTGAAGTTCTTTTTGCCTATACTTAAGGAGTATGCACTGAGAACTGTTCAGCCTCAATTAGATATGAGTCTCATATCTAATAGACTCAATGAGTCTTTTCAAAGTGCTTTATCAGCTTCAATAATTAAAAGTTCTCCTGCTAACTATTCAGTGAGAGTTTTCTTTATAGCTCTGCTTTGCAAAGTCAGTTCTTCCATCTCTTCCTTTGAAAAGTCTAATTAAAGTAGGAGACCTTTTTTTTTTCTATTCACTTTGTTTTTGCCATATTGGACATAGATACGAAAATAGCTAATTAAATTACAACGTTGGCTCTTTTTTCATTCTTGTTCTGTTGGGACTTTATGAGAGAGTAGGAGGCAGTATATTCTCCCAGTTTTAGTTTTTAAAATTGATTTCTTATTGTCACTTTTGTAGTGTTAAATTTCTTTGGGGTCAGTGAATGTAATAGGGGTAGCTTTCTCTCTGATTCTCGTATTGATGCTGTAATAGGTTTTTAGAATAATTGGTTAGCGAAGAATTGAAACTGAACACTTCAGAGCCTTTGCCTTCCCCTGGTAAGCATAGTTTAAGCACTGTTACATTATCTTTTTAAAATATATTTGCTGCAGTGTTAAAAGAAATTTGAATAAACAAAATTTGTCATTTTCCTACCTACCTGAAACAATTATTTTGATTTTTTGTGTCTATTTCCATCTAAAATTACAAACATATATACTTAAGATCATAATTTTATGCTGTTTCTGGTTTGCAGTTTTTTGGTTCCTTATTCCAATTATAAATTCTAGCCAGTAAGTGTCTCTGAAAAGGTGACTTATGTCTTCTATTATACCAAGTTCTGGGATAAAGAATCCTAAGAAGTTATTTTGATGGCTAGATTGAAGGGCAGCTAAAAGGTTAAAACAATTCAACCATAATTCAATGAGCACATTGTGGGCATTGCAACTTGCACTCTTGAGGGAATTATAATTACAGAATAAGAGATAGATATATGCGAGAGACTGTATAATATAAGAACGAATATGATGGCTGTTAAAATAGATTACAACGTATTTCAGAAATACGATGCTTTGTAGTTGAACCATGACACTGTAAGATTTCAAGTAAAATATGTATAGATGCATGCTTGTATGTTTGCATGTGTGTGCATTTCCAGGGAGAAAGCTTCATGAATAAAGTTATAGAGACAAAAAATGACATTTTCAATCATGTTTGGACATGGAGAAGGAAGAGAGATATATTAGAACTTTACCAATGATTCAATATCAGTTGAGGAACTGCTTAAACAGACCTCTGAAAATAACTATTTTAAATAAAATAACAACTGTTGAGAATTACTCCATGCTCAAGCAAAGTTCCAGTAATTTAATGATCAGAAATCTTAAGTTGATACATTTTAAGAAAAGCCAAGGGTACCTTCCTCTATGGAATAGTTTGCTTTAGTGTCATTCTAAGCTCCATGAGAGCAGGGTCCTCTTTACTTTTGTTTATTTATGTATCCAAAGCATTTAGAACAGTACCTGGTAGAGAGGGGGTACTCAATAAATATTTGTTGGGCAAATTTTGAAATTCCACACACAATTTTCATTTCAACCTATGCCTGATGGTCAATCAACAGACATTAACACAGCAGGTCATGGTCATGTATTGAATTCTTAAAAATAGATCTATCAGAGTCAGTGCATTCCAGAGGATAAAACACAAAACTGGAAGTCAGGACACATATCCTACTGATAATAACCAGCTGTAAAACAATAGTCCAGTCACTTCATCTCCATTTGACTAACATCCTTTCTGCTTCTCAAATTCTATGACTTTATTCTCAGCCTCACTCATAACTCTTACATATTCATAGAAGGTTACCCAAGCTTTTCGTGCATCATATTGACCTTGTGCTAAAGTTAAATCATAGCTGGTCATGGACGAATAAATGAGGAAATATAAAAATTCATTAAAATTTTGGATAATCCTAATATATAAAAACCCAAGGTCCATAACGACTGAAGGCTCGACCGACCAGAAGTCAGTCCTGCAGTCAGTGCTGGGTTGCCGTGGCAACCAGGATCAGGCCTGAAGAGAGGCCCAAAGAGAGAGGCAGAGTCTGATCCGCAGCCTCCATGGCAGCTGTTGATCAGCCATTGCCTCTCTCTTTCTCTCCAGACTTCTCCAGCAGCTGTGCCTGTTTCTCTCCAGGCCTCCCCCCGGGGCTGCTGATCAGCCCACCTCTCTGATCAGGCCTGGAGATAGGCGCAGAGACGCTGACTGGCATAGAAACCAATCAGAACCAAATCTGGGTGAACTGTAAAGAGCCAATGGCTGCCTAGGAGGCAGAGCTTTTGACGCTGACTGGCATAGAAACCGACCATTCAGAACCAAATCTGGGTGAAGTGCAAGGAGCCAATGGCTGCCTAGGAGGTGGAGCTTTTGATGCTGACTGGCATAGAAACCAACTAATCAGAACCTAATCTGGGGGAACTGCAATGGCAGAACCTAAGGTGGGAGCTGAGAAGGGGTTTTAAGGGCAACAGCTGTTTGGTATAAGGTGTAAGAAAGTGGTTCAAGTTTTTAATGACCGGTTTGGCAGTATAGTGCATATAGCTGGCTATCAGTCCAGATATATGGATTATGTATTTTTGTCTGCCAAGAGCATCTCCTCCTGATGAAAAAGGCTCCCCCCCCCCCATTTAAGCAATCCTATCCTATATAATCTATACTAATAAATGGGTAATATGCAAATAGACCGGGTGGACCAGCCATCTTCCGGACATTCGACTTCCTTCCAGACAAAGCCATGATGTTGGGGGCCAAGGCAGAGAGGGCATTGGGGACGAGATCAGGCCAGCAGGAGAGGACCACTGGGGATGAGATCAGGCTGGCAGGGGAGGGCAGTTGGGGGAGAGATCAGGCCGGCAAAGAGGGCAGTTGGGGGAGAGATCAGGCCAGCAGGGGAAGGCAGTTGGGGGTGAGATCAGGCCGGCAGGGAGGGCAGTTGGGGGTGAGATCAGGCCAGCAGGGAGGGCAGTTGGGGGCAACCAGGGCAGCAGGGGAGGGCGATTGGGGGTGATATCAGGCTGGCAGGGGAGGGCAGTTGGGGGTGAGATCAGGCTGGCAGGGGAAGTCAGTTCGGGGCGAGATCAGGCGGGCAGGGGAGGGCAGTTAGGGGTGATCAGGCAGGCAGGCAGAGGCAGTTAGGGGTGATCAAGCAGGCAGGCAGGTGAGTGGTTAGGAGCCAGTGGTCCTAGATTGAGAGAGGGATGTCTGACTGCCTATGGGATCAGGACTAAATTGGTGGACCCCAAGGGGTCCCTGATTAGAGAGGGTGCAGGCTGGGCTGAGGGAACCATTCTTCTGTGCACGAATTTCGGGCCACTAGTATTTATATAAGGTTGAGGAACATATGATCATTCCATTCAAGTACATCATATTTTTCTTTCCCAGAGTTATCAACTTTGATAATGCATTGCAAATATTTCAGATTATCATATGCACTTAAACGAGAGGAGAATGGGCCTTCTTTTCCTCCCTATAGATCTAGATAAATTCTTTTGATACTGGGTTAAACCTACTCAACCCAATCTTATAAGTTTGACAAGATAAACTGAAGAATTTTTTTTTTAATTAAATCTTTATTGTTCAGATTATTACATTAGTTACTCTTTTTTCCCACCATAAATCCCCTCCACCCAGTTCCCACCCCACCCTCAGCCCTCACTCCCCACCCACTGTCCTCACCCATAGGTGCACGATTATTGTCCAGTCTCTTCCCTCACCCCAGACCCCTTTCCCCCCCACCCCAGAATAGTCCATTCCCTTTCTATGTCCCTGATTCTATTACAATCGCCAGTTCATACTGTTCATCAGATTATTTATTCCCTTGATTTTTAGATTTACTTGTTAATATATGTGTATTTGTTGTTCATAATTTGTATCTTTACCTTTTTGTTCTTCTTCCTCTTCTTAAAGGATACCTTTCAGCATTTCATATAATACTGGTTTGGTGGTGATGAACTCCTTTAGCTTTTCCTTATCTGTGAAGCTCTTTATCTGGCCTTCACTTCTGAATGATAGTTTTGCTGGATAAAGTAGTCTTGGTTGTAGGTTCTTGGTATTCATCACTTTGAATATTTCTTGCCACTCCCTTCTGGCCTGCAAAGTTTCTGTTGAGAAATCAGCTGACAGTCGCATGGGTATTCCCTTGTAGGTAACTGAGTTTCTTTCTCTTGCTGCTTTTAAGATTCTCTCTTTGTCTTTTGCTCTTGGCATTTTAATTATGATGTGTCTTGGTGTGGTCCTCTTTGGATTCCTTTTGTTTGGGGTTCTCCGCGCTTGTTGGACCTGTAAGTCCGTTTCTTTCACCAGGTGGGGGAAGTTTTCTGTCATTATTTCTTCAAATAGGTTTTCAATATCTTGCTCTCTCTCATCTTCTGGCACCCCTATAATTCGGATGTTGGTACACTTGAAGCTGTCCCAGAGGCTCCTTACACTATCTTCGTATTTTTGGATTCTTTTTTCATTTTGCTTTTCCAGTTGGGTGTTTTTTGTTTCTTCGTATTTCAAATCTTTGACTTGATTCTTGTGATCCTCTGGTCTGTTGTTGGGAGTCTGTATAATGTTCTTTATTTCAGTCAGTGTATGCTTAATTTCTAGTTGGTCCTTTATCACAACATCGAGGGTCTCATTAGATTTCTTGAGGATCACACTACATTTATCGGCGGTCTCACCAGTCTTCTTGAAGATCTCACTACATTTATCAGCGGTCTCACCAGTCTTTTCGAGGGCCTTATTAAGTTTATCAGCGGCTTCTAGACAGTTCTTTAAAGACCTTAAAAGTGTGGTTTTGAACTCTATATCCAGCAGTTTGCTTTCCTCTAATTCTGTCGTTTGTGTCCTGTTTCTTTGTCTCGGCATTTTTTATGCTTCGCTGTGTCGATAGAGTTCCTTTCTGTGCTAAGTGTCCCAGTTACCTGAGGTAGACACTCTTGGTGCACCCCCTTGTGGGCTTTGTGCACAGTCTTGTTGTAATTAAGCCTTGATTGTTGTAGTTATCACTGTGAGGAATTGACCTCCAGGACAATTGGCTGTGAGAATCAGCTGTGTCTGCAGTGGGAGAACTTCTGTGCTGGAGACACCCCTCTGGGGCTTCAATGGGGCTTTGGTGCTCACTGAGTCTTCCCCCTGAGTGTGTCTTTTATGGTTCCACAGAGCTGCAAACTGGATGGTCCCACTCTGACCTCTGGGCTTCCTGGCTCCTGGATCTCTAGGGAGGTGCTAATCTAGCCTTTGCCTAAGGCTATCCAGCAAAAGTCTCCCTGCAGGGCTTGGGCGGGGCGGGTCCCACGGGATCAACAGGGCAGGGTTAGCAATTATGGTTGCTCTCAGTCTTGCCCTCAGAGGCTCTGCTTCTCAGTGTCCCAGTAATTGCTGCAAGCCCCATGGAGAGAAAGCTGTCCTAGGGTTCTGAGTGATGCCAGACAGTCCCGCTTCTCCCGTATGAGTCTGGGTCCCTAGAGACACTCCCAGAGCTGGAGCTCAGAGTCTGAGACTCCCTCCCAATTGAAAACAACAACCATGCCCTCAGCCGCCAGCCCGCTCCGCATGCACTCTGCACCTTAGTATTTTACTTCAGCACTGTGCCTCCTCTGAGTCTCGGTATGTTTTACTCTTTCCTCCTAGTTGTAGAACTTCCACTCAGCCAGCCTTCCTGTGGTTCTGGATGATGTCCGTTCTGTCTTTTAGTTGTATTTTTGAAGTGGTTGTTCGAGGCAGCAAACTCTGGTGTTTACTTCTCCCGCCATCTTGGTTTCTCCATAAACTGAAGAATTTAATGCAAATTTATGTGGATTAAGTAGCTGGGAGATTTTAGCAAGTTATTTTTTTCCTAGTCTTTCTCCCTTTCTTTTTCTTCTTTAGAACAAAACCAAAAGACAGTAGAGTTTATATCAAGATATCTTTCTTAAATGTGAAAAACTGTTGAATTCTCCAAAGCTTAGTCTTTTTTATAAATGAAGCCATATTTTTCCTTGCCCATATCACAGCTATTAAGGTATCTTGGATTTTCATTCTCCATTCATAGTAGGGCTATTTCCATTCGCAAGGCAGTGTTATTGCAAATCTTCAGATGATGAAAAATTATGAAGAATAAGATCCACAGGGTAATCAGGTTCTACCATGAGACCTACAGTGATACCACACATTTAACAGACACAAGTAGTAATAATGATGTTGTCATACCCGTCTATCACTAGACCTAAAAACAAATATTAGGTGTGATGCCCTCCACTTGACCCTAATAATCTGGGTAAGATTTACAAAAGCCAGGTTACTAACCCACATACACTGTTCAGTATGCATGAGCAGTCAGTTTCAGCAGCCAGAAAAACCGTCTTTTCCTGGACATTTCTGCACAGCCTGTTTGGCTCCCTGATGTTTCCTATTCACTCCCAGCTGTTCTTTCTCTCCCGCATTCAAACCTGCAGATTTCTCTCCCTGGTCTGGGCTGCTGTCTCTACTCCCCAAACCACATGTTTGACTTCCTACCAGTCTACATTATTTTTTGGTGAAGTCTGTTGTATCATAGGGCCATGAAAGATCAAATCTCTTAGAGATTCTGAATATGACATTTGACTTTAATTATATAAGAGAACAAAGTCCAATAGTTGTTTTTGGAGTGTTAGATCCCATCAAAAATGACTGCAAGAAGATGACAAAAGATACATAAAAAGAGCTTTCTGCTGCAGGCAGTCCAATCCCTAGTAGCAGCCCTCTGTCTTAACCTAAATAATGGGCAGCCTCAATCAACTTTTGGAGCAATATTAATGAGGAGAGGGAACAATGAGTTGTATCAGTCAAGTCCTCAGATGGTCTAAAAACTTTATATTAATCTCCCCTGCCAAAATTTTAGACCAAACATGCTAAAGGCCTGTATAATTTGCTAATTTAATTTTTCTCCTTTTATTTCCTCGATTCATCCTCTGAACAACATAATTAGTGAAATGATCAGGAAGCAAATGCAGAACAACAGGGAGGGAAATGGTCACAGACACTTATTGGGCACTTTCTATGCAACAGGCACTGTACAGAGAACTGAGAATGCATTGGAATTAGGCATCTGGTACTTCACAAACATCATTAAATGGAAACTGCTTGCAAATGCCAACTCTGAACATTTTTCTTTAGGATATTGTGTAGTCACATAAGAATCAGCCAAATGTGACCTTTCTCTCTGTTGCTGAAAGTCAAAGGGGCAAAAAAAGAGGAAATTTAACAGCTTCATAATAATCTCTTAAGACACAGAGTTCCACTTAAACATAAGTTACTTCAAAAACCTCCATAGCTGCCGAGATAAATGATAGCTTTGATGGGTTTACAGACCTCTTTGAGAGCTTTGTGCTTACAAACCATAGCAAGAGCAACATAATTGTTTTGTGTGTTGTTTTTTATCCCCCTGAACTGTCTGTGGGATTTACAGGGTGAACATAAGATGTAACGTTTGCATCCAGAGATTTGCCAGTAAAACAAACTTCAAGTTCTTTACTATTCCCCATATTTTAAAGTTCAGATGATTGTGATTATACTCCATTATTTATTGGAGTCTTACAAGAAGCCCAAGACTGTTTTCAATGATTGGTAACAGTTGAACTTTGTTGAGACTTAAACTTTCTACTGTGTAATATTTCAGAGGTCTTTCTCAGTAGATTTTACAGGTTTGGTGGTATTTCTGAACCTAACAAAATGATTATTGTAGCTCTTGAATTAGCACAGTCAAACACACACACACACACACACACACACACACACACACACACAGAATATAACACCCCCCAAAAAAACATGTTTGGTAATAGATGGATCAAAAGTATCAATAAAAATTGAAGACCGTTTTCAGAAATGTAATTCTCTGGATTGGATGGTTGGAACTTGGTCACTGGGCTATCTGGGAGTAATCACTATGCACTAAAACTTTTTACATTTTAGGAAAATCTATTTTAACAACTGACAAATATTCAGCTGTAGTAAAGGAGATAGTTTTAGTTCTAGTGTCTGGAGTCAGGAAACATGAATTAAAATTCTAACTGCATCCCTGGTGAGATATTGACCTCACCAAGCCTTTTATCCCTCAGTTTCTTTTTCTGTAATATGGGGACAATAATGATAAATATTCTGTATGGTTGCTGTGAGTACTTAGTGAGATAATGTATATAAAATACTTACCTAGTAGAGTAAATCAAATGTAAAAGGCTCAATAAAAGTTAACCATAATGACTCAAAAAAAGATGCCTTCATCTGTTTCCCCATAGTGTTTCATACTATAGCTGATAGAACATTCATCATGTGGTGCAATAGTCATTAACATGTGAAGAACTCCTGAATTGAGACCATGGTTTAAGAATCTTAGTATTGGCAGAAGCATCACATAAGAGTGACTTAATAATTTTTGAGAAATGGATAAATGAATTATTAAATGGTAAAGTCATTTCTTCCAATATCATTGGAGATTAATATTGCAAATACTTAACAACTGTATTTTATAGGCACAGAGAAATTTGAATGAAGGCATAAACCAACAAAAAATGAAGAACAATCTAAGCAGAATAGTGTATGGACCAATTAGCATGGACATTAGTTATAAACAATTAGTTGGGGTCATACTGACTACATATTAGACCTAGGTGTAGCCCAAGTCATTCAATTCCATTCAAGATATTTATTCTCAAAAAAAAAATGTGTAACTACATATACTGAGATATGTTAGCCAGACTTATTATGGTGATCATTTTATAATATATACAAATATTGAGTCATTATTTATATTTGTATACCTGAAATTAATATGTCAATTCTATCTCAATTAAAATATATTTATTTTCAATAACTTTTAGGAACATTAGTGTTTCCCAGGGAATATAGAAATACTTCAATAACTATTTGAATATATTCAGTTATTTGTCTGGTGGATCGATGTAAAACAACAGCAAATATGTATACCTACCCTCTATGTGTCAAAAACTCCATAATACCAAAAAGTTCCTAGTTGAACAAGATATAAATCTTGTCTTCTAGGAATCATAGACTATAGAATATTCTCAACTTTTATTTTATCAACTAAATAAAGACTGGCAACCAAATTAAATGCTGACCACCTTCACAATGTCTGTGGTTTGACCTTTTCAAAGGAAAGTCCACTTTAAAAACTTACTACCACCACTTCCAAGACTCTATCAACAGATAAGTATTCCCTCCACTAGAATAAGCCTCATTGCTGAAGGCAGTTATGGCAGTAAAAGGAGTTACTGTTGAAATGTAAATGATGAAGACATGGTATAAATTTAAAAGAACCAAAATGGATACTACAGAAGTTTCACAATCATCCAAATTCACTTTGTTTGCAAACTTCTATACTATTTTAAAAGGACAGATATTCCTAGCTTTATAACTTGCTGTGCTATTTCCAAGAAACCATATCTGCTAGGGAAATCTTCAAGGAGATTCTGGATTGCCATCTTCTGGAGGTGGGCAGACGGGGAGGAATGTAGACTAGGTAGCCAGCCTCCCTTTCTTATATGGTCTACGATGTGTATATTAGGTAGTAGGTACACAGTGGTTAAATACTATGCTTTTTCACTTAAATACATGTTGCACATGTTTTTGTAGGCACCAAATATTCTATATAAAAATTATTTTTTGAGCCCTAGCTGGTTTGGCTCAGTGAATAGAGCATTGGCCTGTGGACCAAAGAGTCCCAGGTCTGATTCCAGTCAAGGGCACGTACCTTGGTTGCAGGTTCCTCCCCCGCCCAGGCCCTGGCCATGGCATGTGCAGGAGGCAACTAACCCATGTGTTTCTCTCACAGCCATGTTTCTCTCCACCTTTCCCTCTCTCTCCCACTCTCCCTAAAAATCAATGGAAAAATACCCTCAGGTGAAGATTAACAAAAAAAAAATATATATATATATATAATATATACATTATACAACTTACTTGTCCTACATTACATAGCTGATATCTAATAGACAATTAAACCATTAAAATAATCCAATACTATATTATTTCTCCATAACCCAGACTGGGTTGTCTATTGATCCTTTAATCAAAACCTTGTAATTACCTGGAGAGAGATTGTGGGCAGAGGAAAGAAGAAACAGGGGAACCAGTGAGAAGAAACGCAGAGGGAGAACTCGTTCTGTTTTCTGGGCGGGGCGGGGCGGGGCGAGGGGTTGGGAGGGGAGAAGGAGCCGTCATTGCAGGATGTTCTAGGGTTCCCGTAAGAAGCCTGAGAGCTAAAGCAGAGGGCATTTATACAGTAAGAGGCTTAAAGGTCTGCTGAGTAAACATCAAGATCTATTCATAGATTTCAATATAGGGGCTGCAGATCCAAGATGGGATAAGACTGAAAACCTGTAGGTTCAGGCTAAAATTTAGAAAAGAAAGGAAGAAGACCTCTGGATTCCCAGGTATTGCCAGGAACACAGCAATTCTACAACCCAACTGTGCTCTCTTTACTCTTCAATACCATTTCTGCTGCCTGGGACAGGCCTCCCTCCTCCCCCACCCTTCCTTGCTAACTCCTACTAATACCACTTCCTCAGAGAAGCATTGTGTGAGGCAGCAAACTAAGCTAGGGGCTTCCCGTGTACACTCTATAGCACTCTGCACTCTGCACTTTGATGTCTGGCACTCAACACATGTACAAGTAAATGTTCATGTTCATCTTCCGTCTCTGCAATTGCACTTGTGCCATTTCCAAGACAGCAGGGGACTCTGCTTTCTTATTCACTCCTGTATCTCAAGAACCCAATACAAAGCCTGGAACGTAGGAAGCACTCAGGAAATGTTTACTAAATATATGAATGATGAATGAGTGACTAAGTATAGAAATGAATGAGCTGCCTCTGGAATATCTAAGCAGATATATCTCATAGACAGAATTATCATTCTGAGCTCAGAAGAGAGAATAGGGCTGGCAATAAAGATTGAGGAGTCACCAGGTTACAAGGGGTAATGAAATTCATAGGAGAGAATAAATCTCCTAAGAGTAAAAACGCACAAGACTGAAGACAGACAAGAGATATGGATCCCCTGGAAGTAATTCAGAAAACTTTGTCAGGAAGTACGGCGCACCCTTGGTAGAGATTAGAGCTCAGATTGTTTTAGTTAAACAGGCTGGCTTTAATCCTAGCTCCTGTTCTCACTGTGTGAACCAGGTAGGTCCTGGAGCTCAGCGAGCTGGGGAGAGATGAGCTTCTGGGAGTAGTGGCTTGAAGCCTATAATAAAAGTCACAGTGAAGTAGGCAAGCCTTTAAAATCACTTCCTGTAATAATATAAGCAAGGGACTAAACTGGAAAAACTCGTACCCTCCCTTCCCCACCCTGCCCCCACACCCCACCTGCCTCATGGAATGGCACACGGGTGGAGGAGCAGAGGGATCAGCACACGGGGTCATCTTCCTGCTGAGGGAGCCAAATACAAGGCTCCTGTAGTTGCAGGGACCTGGGGCTGGGGCGAGAAAAGCACTAGCAATTGAAAAGCTCTGAGTAGTGAATCAGAGGAGGGAAGGTGTCGTCCCCCTCCTAACCTCCTCCAAAAGGAGATTTCCAGCAGACGAGCCTGAGAAAGGCCTCCACTGAAGGCCCACACGAGGCACCTGGGCTGATAATGCAAAGCAGCATGAGCCAGAGGGGCTGAGGCCTTGACTGCAGGTCCCCTCACAGACCACACGTTCAGACTGTGCAGCGAGCCTGGGTGTGGAGGGCAGCTGGCCTCTGTGAGGCCCGCCAGCCACCGCCTTGGTGATGCCTGTGGTGGGCCCTGAAATCATGCATGGTGCTTGGCCAGCAGCCAGACTCCCCAGTAAGTTACCTGTACTCTAAATCTCAATTTCCTGCCCTACGCCTACCCTCATGGGTTGTTGCAAACACATAGCTCTATGCCTGACATTCAGGCGGTGCCCCATAAACAAGCACGCCACCCCACCGGGGCCAGGGAGAGGGGAGCAGGCCTCCACAGGGCCAGGTAGAGGGGAGCAGGTGCCACAGGGCCAGGTAGAGGGGAGGACGCTGCGGGGCTGAAAGCGAAGAGGCCGGGAGGGTCGCCACTGAAATGAACTGCCGCAGTCAGTGAGTGAGTCATTAGTGACCTCAGGAGAGTTGTTTCCAGGGAGTCGGGATGATGAAAATTGGAGTGCAAAGAGTTACCAGCAAATGTGAGGGAAGGGAGATGAGAGAGCAAGTGTCACCCAGCCTGTGAGGAGCCGGGTGACAGTGCGGACCTGTGCGCAGCGGAGGGAGACTCGCGAGGCTGAGCAGCTGCCACCTGATTTGTAAGGTGTCTGTCGCTGAATGCCCTTACGCCGCCCCTATGAAACCCTGTGGGTTTTAAAGCTGAGCGAGTACATTGTTGGGGAGCAGGAGGAGACTGTGGCAGGGCAGGGAGAGAAAAGGCTGGGGATGAGGGGGAAGCCTTCTGAGGGGCCCCCTGCGTGGAGCCCAGCGGGGATGTGAGCGCAGGGCCTGCCTTGTGCAGACTTTTTCAGGTGTGCCCTGTCCTCCCCCTCGGGATCCCTCATTTGTCCGTCATCCTGCAGAAAGCCCTTCCAGCTGCCCCTGCCCCCTTTCTCTACCTCCGCCAGCTTTTATCCCGGAAGCCCGCTGTGACAGTTCTCCCTGTGGCTGGCTGTCTTTGTAGCCAGCGCTGCCTCTGCTCAGCTCACAGAGTATCACAGACTCGTGCTGCAGGCGGAATCCAGCAGGGGGGCTGATCTCTTCTCTCCTCCCCTAACCAGCAATGCATGCTACACAATCTTGCGTGTTTATACCTTCGAAGACTAGAGACAAACCGTTGTCCATCCAGAGAAAGCAGCTGTTATTCTGAAGAGGCAAAAACAAAACAAACAAACAAGCAAACATGACATTCCTAATCTGGGCCTAAGACCAAATGAAGAAAGCATGCATATCATAGAGTGTCCATGGAGGAAGTGAACCCATAGCGCAGTGCGGCCCGAGTAAGGGGATTTGTTAGACTCTTTATGTGAGAGGAATATTTCCAGGGCTCTTAGGAACATTTCGTACAAAGGCTTTTCCTTGTACTAAAATACTGAAAAACACATGAAGCTCATTAGCTCTTCAAGGAGTAGCTCGGATCACCCAGAGTTTGGCACGAGAAAATTTAATCATCAGCTCCATCAGGTTCTGCCTGCTGCCCATTCCTTTCCTGTATCTGTAGTAGACTATCGTTTTCTGCCTCTGCTGTTTACAGGAATACATTTTATTTCAGAAGCAAGATTTTTCTTGGCACTCAACTCACCCATGACTTTATCGTTGAATTTTTTGTTGTTGTTGTTGTAACTCAACTCTTTGTGTGGCTAAATGGCCAAGGATCTTTTATGTTGCTGTTCTTATTTTCCCCCCATCAAGCATTCTGACCGCTGCTGTCAAAATCTGATAATAAATGAAGATTTCTCCCACAGTGGACCTCTTATAACCATGGCAACTCCATCACCGGCTAATGGCCACATTGCAAAAATGCTTTTGAAAAGGACAGCTTCTCGCACTGCTGTGGTACAAATGTCCTTTTCTTACCTTTTCTCCATAATGATGCTAAGAAAACAACACATCGCAAGCAAACATTTGCTTTATCGTGCACATGTGGGGCCACTTTTTTTAAAAAAATCAAGAAAGTAGAAGAGAAACCAGAAATAAAAGGGAAAGGCCTATTTGAATGTATAGCACTACAGTGGGGAAACAGGCTGGTGGCTTAGCAGCATTAACAATGAAGTATACAGATGATGTATCGTAGAATTGTACACTTGAAACCTATATAATTTTATTAACCAACGTCATCCCAATAAATCTACTTTTTAAAAGGGGGGTAAAAAACCTAACATTTCTTTACTCTTTATTCAACTGAAATCAATGTGGTTATTTCTTCTTAAAAATTTGCCAGTTTTTGTTGCTGTTTCTGCACCCCACCATCAACCAGGGAGGTTTTCTAGAATGTTTGTGTAGGTTCCGTAGTATCTGTCTCTCTGAACAGTCAGTCACTTTCAGGTAATGCGGCTATGTGCATGTATGTACAAGGACTGCTGTGTCTCATTCCTGTAAGATGGACACGTAGAGTCTTCTACAAGCCCTCGCATGAACCCCAGTGCGGAATCAGCATGTGGGTCCTTCAGCCGCGTTGCATGCATCCCCACAGTGCCAAAACCACGCCTTCCTGCCTGAGCCTTCTGTCAGACCTCACAGATGCCCTGGCTCTCTTGTTCTGAATGTCGGCCAGGACAAGTTTCTAATGTAGACATTTCCCTGAGGGCCTGTTTCTGGAGAGGCCTGCCTATTAAAACACAGGAGGGTGCTCTCCACTTTAATGTCCTATTATGGAAATGACAGACATTCAAATAGATATCTCTCTCTCTCTGTCTACCTACCTACCTACCTGTTTGTAAATAGAGGGCGCCCCCCCAAAATGTATACACATTTTAACAGCTGATAGCTCAATTTTGAAAATGAAATATATTTTAATAAACACTGCCTTCATAGTTATTCAAAGTGTGTGTATACAATTTTGGGGGACACCCTATATATATCTATAGAAAGGGACTTTCCCAAATTTCAAAAAAACTCAGAGCTTGAATCATTTTTCTTTTCTATTTTCTTGCAACTATTAATAGTGATCAGTAAGTAACCATAGATTAGAATTCAGCATCAGGATTCAAATATGGGTTTGTTGATGCCATCCACACTGACATCAGGTGCATTTCATCCAAGTAAATAATCATCTCCCTTTTAAGTCTTCCGAATTAAGTCATTTATGTAGGGCTGACATAAGAATGGGGATGTCCCAGGCCACAGAGCAAGCAGCAAAGCTAATTTTCATGAACCATTATTACCATTTGAAGTTTACCTTGCCCAAAACCATTCTTTTACTCTTCCCAAAGCTATTCTTTCTCTATAAAAGTCCTTTAATCATGTAGGTGGGATGAAGAGTTAAGACCTCCTTAGTCTTAGATTTGCATCAAAACTCTGCTTCTTTCTGCGGAGAAACTGTATTCAAGTTGCTCAAACTAACTTAATTGTCAAGATATTAATTTGTGTCCGACTGGCGTGGCTCAGTGGTTGAGCGTCAACCTATGAACCAGGAGGTCACGGTTCGATTCCCGGTCAAGGCACATGCCCAGGTTGTGGGCTCCATCCCCAGTGTGGGGCGTGAATGAAGCATCTGATCAATGATTCTCTCTCATCATTGATGTTTCTATCTCTCTCTCCTTCTCCCTTCCTCTCTGAAATCAATAAAAAATATATTTTTTAAAAAAGATATTAATTTGTAAAACCAGATCATTAACAGTTCTCCCTCAGAGGAAGCTGGAAGAATAGCTGACTTAACACATATGAGAGCACCCAGCCCTATAACTGGAGGAAACGAAATTCTTCATGAATGGTTTTTCCTTTTTTTTTTTCCCCTGTCATTCCTGACTCTCACTTTCTCCTTTTCCTTCTAACCACTACTCCTGAGCTGAGACTCATATTTCTGATTTGCTCATCTGTTTTTAGAGCCATTTTCATAATTATATAGTCATTTGCTATCTGGTAAGGTCAGACAGGTGAACTGTAGACACGGCAAGATTGCCAGTGGTATTTTTTTCTTTAATCAAATCAAACATTATAAAATGTGATAATATATATAAGATCACTACCATAAATACCCCATAGTTACACACCAATTAAATTTAAAATCACAAAACATTGTGTTTCTCTTTTGAACTGTCTCACCAATTTCCAGTAGAGGATTGATCTTGGAGAATCCCTGACCTTGTTTATCTCGGTGATGGGAGTGTATCAGGCTAGTAAAACACAAATTCTAACAAGTAAAGATGCCAAGAGGTTCTGCAGGAAAAGGGTATTTTAAATCTTTTTAAAGGCAAACTTCAGAGAAAGGTTCACCAGAAAACATTGCAAACCATTAATTTTTGCTTGGACACGAAACCTTCGTCCTTTAGAAGGTACCAGAATAAATTTGAAGCTTTTAATAAAATATTCTGTGTGGCTACAAAAGCCACACTACACATAAATAAATAAGTCTTTGCTACCAACTCATTCTGAACTGTACTCGTCCAAGTACAATTGCTGTAATATGCAGGGGTGCATATAACTTGGAGATACCAGTAAAGCCAGAAATACTCCTGCCTGTCAAGAAATACATGGAATACTCCTGCCTGTCATCTTGAGACCAAGATGCATTGTAACATGGCAAGCAAATGTTGTCAAATCAGAATTCATAGCTGCTGGCTTAATCAAAGGCAAAGCCTGGGTGATGAGTTGTGAAGGCAAATACAAAAGAAGACCAAAGGAAAAGGAATGTTGTTCTCTAAGAAAATCAAATCACTCTACAAAGACACCATTTTGCTAAGAACACATTTGACTACACAAAGGAGTCACTGTGCTCACCCAGTGTTTCCTAATAGTCGTGGGCCTTAGTTATTCAAATAGAATTTTGACCTTTCTGCCATTAACTCAATCTCCAATACTTTAGGCACACTAAAGAAATGATATGTATATAACCAACAATTTACCTTCCATGTAAATCTTTTCTTTTTTTTTTTCAGAAGTCAGATCTTCTTTAGGAAAAAGAAATAAAATCACCAACTATTTATTTAAGTCCTTTCCATACAGGACTCCATTGTAAATAGAAAAACTGATTTTGCCTCTTTCAGAAATGTACTTTTCTCTACATTAATCAATATATCCCATGTTCTTTACAAAAATGATGGAACTGTTCCCGGCTCAAATTATGACCTATAATAATAAAAGGGTAATATGCTAATTAGACTAGATGAAGCTGGGGCCAGAGGGAAGCCAGCCCGGGCCCTGGTGCCTGTGCGCAGCTACAGGCAAGCAAGCCTGGATCCTGGGTGCCAGAAGGAAGCCCGTGCTGCCAGCCGGGGGAAGGAAGGCCTACTCTTGCATGAATTTCATGCATCGGGCCTCTAGTTTAAATTATAAAAGGCATTAAATGATAGGTTCTCTTAAAAAATGTAAGCACATTTTCTTCAGAGCAATGTTGTCATTACCTATCAATAAAATTGTATTAACTCATTTGGTAGAAGCAGGTTTGAGATGACCACATGACCACTATAAAATTAGTTATGTGTTCTAACGTAAGTATTAAGGAACAGTAAATGTTTCTTTTTCTTTATTTCTTTTTTGTTGTTCATGAGGCATCCACTAACATATGCCAACCATTTTGTGTACTGTGCACGGAGAGAAATAATTCAGCAGAGTATGGGAAAGAGAAAGAATAGAAAAGTTATTTTTCAATTTGGTATTATCTGAGTGCTGAGATCATATTTCTGTGTTGTTGTTTTTAAATGATGAAAGGCATTACTTGTCTAAGGGAAATTTCTGTTTGCTAAAAACGTATAATTATACTTCCAACATGTACCTTTCTAAGAGGTTCCTGAGGTCCCCTGTTTTGGCCAAAATAACACATGACCAAGCTTAGCACAAAGTAGATAAATACTCAATAAATACTGAGTGTATCACTGAACATGACCTAATAAAAATGTTTCTTATTTTTCAAGACCTAATATAACACTACTCATATAATCTTGTACCAAGCTCAGGAGATGTGCTTCATTATGATCTTCATCTTACAAGTGAGGAAATCAGAGCAAAGAGAAGTTGTTTGTCCAAAGCCACACAATAGTGACAATAGTGAAGCCAGATTTGGGGACAGGAATTCTGATTCCTGAGTCCATGCCTTTATCCCCATTAACCATGCTGTCTCTGTATGATGTTTTGCAGGAGTTAATCCTGCTCAAATTGCAGTTTGATTTATCTATATCAGGCTCCTTAGATTTGTATTGAGACAGTCTCATGGGGCCTCTAAAATAACAATAGACTCTCCCCTTCCACTAAGCCTCTCTGCCAATGTAAAGGATTCAGCCCTACCTGTTTTTTTTTAGTAGTTTTAATTTTGTACTAAATACAAGAAAAATAAAATCCTGACAGGAAGGCATAGCTCTAATTTTTAAATAGTGTTTAGGGTAAACCTGCAAGTTGTTTTTTTTATTATTGCCTAAATTGGTTCAATAAAAATATCAGTGAGTCCAAAAACTGAGACTGTGGATGAACTTTGATTTAAGAACTTAAAAGATCCACCAGAACATCATCAATGAGGTAATGAATAGAGCTTTGGAGTCAGACAAACTTAGGGTTATATCCTTACCCTGCCATTTACTATCTTGGGTGGCGTTTGGCATGTTATTAATCTCTCTACACCTAATGATCCTTAGCTGTAAAATGGAGTTAATAATGTGATTTCCTGGGGTTATTTGAAGAAATGTATACATGGGGTCAGAGTAAAGGCTCAAAAAATGGTATTTTTTTTCCTTTTATAATGATGCTATTATGACTAAAATTATATTTCTAAGTAAAATGGGGACTTCATGACAAGTTAATCTCCATCTGCAAATTTCGGCAAAGAACTTTTTTATGATACAAATTTTTTCTGAAAAGTGACTTTCTATGGCTTTCAACATAGATATGTATGTTCTCCCTCTCTGTATGCATCTGTACGGGACAGAGTGGTTGTCATTTTCCTATCTTCTACATCTTAAATCTCTACCAGTAGGCTTTAATTATAGAAATGGCATCATCAACCAGAAGGTCACATTTAAAAATGTTTCAATTTCCATTAGCATATTAAATATTCAGTAAACATTTCAGATTATTTAGTTCAGTAAATAATGAATGTCACCCTGCAAAGGCACTTTTATTAATGTATCCTCAATTGGCCCTATTTTTGAAAGATTTTTTCTCTCAGGAAAACTGACTTTATCCAGTAATACTTAATTTAGTTCTAATTTTCTTTTATTGAAATCATATATAAAGATATAGTCAAGTTTTTTATCAGTATGAAACCACTATGTTCCCACACTTTGCTGATATAATTCCAACAAAAAGCAAGAAACTTAACACACTTGCTCATCTTTATAGTCTGCTTATAAGTTAAATGTTGTAGACTATTTAATGTTCATCAATATTTCACTTATATTCCTTATAGAAGATAATATATCCGAGTCCTGTTAACCTCAGGTGTGGCCATATGACTTACTTTAACCAAAAATATGAACAGACTTGATTATGTCAATTCCAGGTGGGAGCTTTAAGAGAAGAGCCTTCAGGTGAACCCAGAAGAATTAGTAGATGTTAGCCAAGCAAAGAGTGGAGAGAACCTATTCTAGACAGAGGAAACAAACAGTGGGTGGTAAGCCTTTGGAAAGAGATTGTAATTTCATACCTTTATGTCGGTGTAATTTAAGTGTAGGAAGATAGTTGGAGAAGGATAAGACTACAATGAGGGACAAGGCTGCAGTGATTGGAAGGGAGGGCAGATCATGCAAGCTTGTTGGTCCAATCAAGGATTTCATCTTTTATACCAAGTGCAGTGTGAAGTCATGTAAAGGTATAAGCATTGAAATGGCATGATAAGATTTAGGTTTGTAAGGAGTTCTCAGGATTTTTGAAATGAGCTAATTGGTAAGGGAGATCATGTAAACTTTTAGACCAGATGAAAAGCTAATGTGATAATCCAGGCTGGAATTGAGAGTGGCTTGACCCACAGCAATGGCTATGGAGATACAAGAAGTGGATGGATGTTAAATACATACAGGGGCATAATTAATAGATGTTGAATAGATTTCTATCTAATAGATTAATGGTAGAATGTGAAGTTGGAAGAAGGAGAATGAATGAAGGATTACTTTCTGGTTCCCAATAAAACGACTGGGTGAAGGAAGACTTTGTTTATTGGCAAAGGGACAACTTGCAGAGGTGCTCAGTTGGAGAAGAAGATCAAATATATTTAGACTGATGACATAATGTGGAAAGCCCAATGGGTATTTGGTGCTTAGAGGAGCAACCTGGACAGGTGACATAAATGTATGACTTATAACATGTCTGTGGTACGTAAAGCTATAAGAATGAATGAGATTATTTATCAAGAGAGTATAGAAGGAGAACAGAAGAGCACCTAGGACCAGGTCTGAGTAACTCTAACATTTAATCCAAGAGAAAAAAAGAAACAGGACAGGAAAACTGAAAACAACAGGAAGTCTTAATAGGAAAGAAGTAGTTGCTTCCCACTAGAGAGCATTTGAGTCTTTATCTTTAAAGATACAGGATGGGTATATTTCCCTAAAGGAGAGAAACCATCCTAGGTTCTGCATCTGGGCCAGTGGAGCAGTGGCCTCAGGGGGGAGGAGAGGGGAAAGGACACAGTTCCTCGGTAGGGCTTGAGGAAACTTAGGCTACTTCACAGTTGTTATTTAAGACTGAGACATTCCTTTATTGGCCATGATGCTTCCTCTGTAGAAAAGACATTTACTACCACTCTGCATGTTTGCATTTAACCCATGAGTATGCTTACTAGTAAACTCTGTTTATCTCCTTCTAGAAACTGCACAGCAATTTGGGTCACTGCCACAAAGTAGGTACAATTTCTTCAACAACAGCCTCGTGGTTCAAAATGCAATGTCTGTATAGAAATTATCTTACTTTTTCCTCCTCATGCCACATAGAGGCAGGTGCTCTTACCTTCCTCAAACTTCCTGCAAAGCCTATAGTTGCTGATTGGCCCTCTCAACGGGGGTGTAAAAATTTCTAAAGGGGGAAATAACTCGTGATTTCCCCATTTTTAATGGGTAACAAGTTAGACACATTGTTTCAGGCCTGGTCACTCATCTGTCCCTCACTTAATACATGCTTTAGTACATACTTTGAAGGAATTTTGACTTCCCCAAAACAATGCCACCTCTCCTGCCCTGCCCAGCTAAAATGGCAGCACCTTGTAACATTTATTTGAGGAAACTTACCCCTAGCAAATATACTAAGACTGCCTCCAATCCTGGTCTATGTGAGGCTGCAGAAAGTCTCTAATTGTGCCTTAGCTGTATTGACTCTTCTCTCTGCCATATTCTGCCCCAGCCTCTTTGCCCTAATGAGGAGCCTCTGATGGTATGAATCATAATGCCTACTAAACTCCAAGAGCTTATCAAATATTAGTTCCTTTTCTTCTGCTCCTCCGCAAGCCTGGATCTCAGTTTTTTGTTAACCTGATTACTTTTCTAATTCTGAGTTAGGTATAAATGGTAGTATAAAGGCCATTTTGATATTCACTATTTGATGTAACAGTTATAATAAGTCTATAAAATTCAGCTTCATGAAATGCCATCGTATCCCTTTGGTCAGGCAGGAGAATTTTCATGAAAGGCAGGTTTTAAGTTGTTAACTTGCTTGAGGCTTTGTTGACTGAAACACTTCAGAGCTCAGGGCTGCAGCCCCGCTTCCAATAAGCTAGGCAGAACCCCGGGGAGCTGCGGGGACCTGTCCACCCTCTGCATTCTGATTAGACCGAGTTGTCTAACCCATACAGAGCAGCTGTTTCCTTTGGCCACTTCTATTGGCCCAATCACTTAGCTTTAACAAAATGACTTTTAGAGATGTTACTCGGTCTGGCTGCTGAAGTGGCTATAGTCCCAGCCTCAGATCTTTTGAGACAAAGTGTATAGATACCGATGCTTATTACTTATGTTACCATCAGACAACTGGCTATCTCATTGTCCACAGAACTATAAGACTTAACCCAAAATGATGCTTGAACTTTCTTCTTAAAATCTAAACTCACTAAACAATAAAAAATTTAAATTAAAAAAATCTAAACTCACAACTTTTACAGTCATCATACATATATTTCTAATAGGATACAGTGAAAATCTACTTTGCTATCTAGTATAATGGGACGAGGTGGGGGAGAAGAGATTTAAATTCTTAAGCCCTGAATTCTATCTAGTCTTGGAGCAATCATTTCATATTTTAGTGATCTTAAATTTTCTGAGCTTCAGTTCTCTTTTCTCTCCTGTACTACTTACATGAAAGGAGTGGTTATGAAACTGAATTATGATAATATATTTGAAAATAATAAAAATTATTATTCATCTAATTATTGATAATTTAGTGATTATATAAATTCAACAAACAATTTCTATATATTAAGGCTGATTTTAGTTCTCTTCTCAACCACACTTTGCCAGAAAGGAAGAGAATGATCTAGATCAGTGATTTTATACCTGACTGGTTTTAACTGGAGACCTTTAATATATTTAGAGATATTCTCAGGCTCAGCTTACCAAGGTTTTGATTCAGTGGACGTAGATATAGGCCCAGACGACGATCTTTAAAAAGCTTCCCAAGTAAATTGGTAAAGCTTTTTAGAAAGAAGTTGGCAATGGATGTTAACATTTTACCCTTAGGCCTGGTAAAATTACCCTAGAAATGTACCCAGCCAATACAATTGAGCAAGTGGAAAAAGATATACCTACAAGGATTTTTACTGAAGCTTTGTTTATATTTTTTTAAAAAACACATTTGGATGTTTATCAGGAGGAGATTATTCAAATAAATGATGGCATATCTATACGTTTGAATGAAATGCTGACACTGACAAATGTTCATGGCATACATTATTCTTAAGTTTTAAAAAAATTATACAACTGTTTTATGATATGATCTTAGTGAAATAGAAAAAATGCTTATAATTTATATATTCATGAGTGGGTATATAAAAGACACGTGTTTAACTAGTAATAGTGACCAAACCTGAGAAATAAGTTTGAGAAAGAGAAAAGAGGAAATGTGGGACTTTCACTTTTTAATTTATACACAGGTTTTTTTTCTTACAGCATAAATATATTACTTTAAAAAAATTCCCAAGTGATTCTGATGAGCAGGCATGTCCAGAAAACTGCTGGTTAAGAAGCATGTTAACCTTCTCTCTCTGCCCTCGTTTATTATTTACTTATTTTTAAAGCTAATATCCATGATCCTCTACATTTGTCATTGTAAATTTCATCACTTGCAACCTTTCTGAATGTCCCCCACATACATCCTACATACTAATTCATTCGTTCGTTCACCCAGGCTAGGAATATGTACTGAATGCTTATGCCCAGTAAGTGTCAAATGCTATTCCAGTCACTGGCACAAACAAGAGCCAAGTCCCACCCTCATGGAGTGAGTATCCTAACTTCTCTGAGCCTCGGTCCCTTCATTTGTAAAATGAATATATTATTAGTAACTTTCTAATAGGGTTTTCTGAAGATGAATTAAAGGTTGTGTGTAAAGCACTTACATATGGTCTAGTTCATAGAAGTACTCAGTAATCCTAACCTGCAGTACTTTTTATTGTTGTTATCATTGTCATCATTTTATCATGACCAACTGCTTGATTCAGTGTGAATTTTTTAGGGGAACAAAAACCTACAAACCAGTTTGTCCACATGTACAAAAATTAACTCAAAATAGATCAAAGACCCAAATATAAGATCTGAAACAATAAATTACATAGAGGAAAACATAGGTACTAAACTTATGGACCTTGGTCATGGAGAAGATTTTATGAATTTGGCCCCAAGGGCAAGGGAAGTAAAGGCAAAAATAAATGGATGGGACTATGTCAAACTAAAAAGCTTCTGCACAGCAAAAGAAGCTGACAACAGAACAAAACAGCAACCAACCAAATGGAGATGAGATGACCTTTGAAAACAGCATCGCCAACAAAGGGGTTAATATCCAAAATATATAGAGAACTCATACAACTCAACACCAAACAAATAATCCAGTTTAAAAAGTGGACAGAGGACCTAAGTAGACATTTCTCCCAGGAAGACATACAAAGGCCCAACGGATATGTGAGAAGATGCTCAAATTCACTGGCTATTAGGGAAATGAAAATCAAAACTACAGTGAGATACCAGCTCACACCTATCAGCATGGCTATTATCAACAAGACAGATAATAACAAGTGTTGGAAAGGTTGTGAAGAAAGAGGAACCCCACTCACTGCTGGTGGGAAGGTAACTATAGCCACTATGGGAAACAGAGGCCGTGGTTTATGGCCTCTAATTCTTCAAAAAATTAAGAATAAAGTTATCACATGATCCAACAATCCCTCTTCTGGGCATCTGCCTGAAATTTTTGAAAATGTTAACTCCCAGAGATATATGCACCCCTTTGTTCCTTGAAGTACTATTCATGGTGGCCAACAAGCGGAAACAATCGGTATCCTTCGATAGATGATTGGATAAAGAAGATGTGGTGCATATATACTATGGAATACTATTCAGCCATAAGAAAAGATTAAATACTGCCATTTGTGACAACATGGATGAGAATATCTTGCTAAGCGAAATAAGTCAGTAAAAAAAAAGCTAAAAACCATATGATTTCACTTGTATGTGGGATATAAAGTTGAAACACATAGACACAGACAGCAGTATGGTGGTTGTCAGAGGGAAGGGAGGCGGCGGGCAGTGAAGGGTAAAGGAAGCCAAATGTATAGTGACAGAAGACGATTTGACTTTGGCTCATGGGCACAGAATGCAGTATACAGATCATGTATCATAGAAATGTACACTGGAAACCTATATCATCTTATTAACCAATGTCACCTAAATTTAATTTTTTAAAAAGCCTACAAAAAGTAAATTTCATCTTTAAAATGTTATTGTTGACCTTGTAAATAATATGAAGTGCATCTGCTTTGCTAAAGCACAGCAGATTTTAGCAGACTTAGAGAAAAAGTGACTAGAAGTCAATTCAATAAGAGGGGAAGTGTTGCCTCCTAGCTATTTAACACATCCCTAAGCCACAAAATTCTAACTTCCTCGGTTTGACAAAGTAGATTACACAGCAGAGGCTGGTGCACATTTATAAAAATACATGACATTTTGTTTGTCAGTGAGGATGAGGAATTTCTTTTGGAGATAAGACATCCAAAAGGCTGTGGGTGGCCCTTTAATCCTAATAGCAGATACTCCTATGAGTGGAAATCACAGTTGATGAAGCTCAGGAAATGAACTTCCTTTACACCTGATCTTAAAAAGCAAAATATGGGCTAAGCCAGCTTTTCTTTCCTGTTGACTCAGAAGCTAAATATAGAGCCAGGTTTAACTATCCAATTTAAATGTATTGTTTAAAAAGGAAAACAATGACATTTGTAATTAAAATGAAGATGAAAATTGCAATAGATTTAGCCATGGCATGCTTCTTTTTCTATGCTGTTGTTGCTGACAGAGCTAACTTTTTTTCAGCAAAGGGGAGTAAACATGAAAGGATGATTATTAGTGGACCCCCTGGAGTGGTCCCCAGTTAGCCTCAGCCTGTGTTTGCAGCAGGGGCTTGATTGTCTGATTCTGACAGCTCTAAAGAAATGCCCAGGTAAATAGAACTACTGCAGTTAGTGTAACAATGAGCAATAGGTGATTTTGTACCCAAAGAACCGGAAAATTCTCCGTGTGTGTGTGTGTGTGTGTGTGTGTGTGTGTGTGTAATCTCCTTGGTATATTTTAAATGCTCATTTTTAAAATTGAGAAAATATAAAAAGCAAGCATATCCTCAAGTTTCTGAATCATAAAAATTATTTTGTGGTGGAAAGAGGAAGTTACTAAATATTCACTTCGCAGATATGTACCTACAAATAACTCCCACGTGTAGCTCTTCTCTCAGCTGCAACAATATGCCTAGTGCTTGCACTAGGAAATAGCTACACAAATGAATACAATGCAATGGCTGCCCTTAAAGTGTTACAGAATTTACCAGGCAACAGGAAAACATACAACAGGCACTCACTCGGAAGATCGGGAACAACACTTTATTACAGGAAGCACCGAATACAGGTGCTGAATGGCGGGGAGGTAGGGGGTGGAGGGAGGAGGGGAGGGGGTGGTTTATCCCCTTAGTTTTTTGTCTCAGCCCCTATGGGTTGGAATGGGGGAAGTGAGATGACACCCAAAGGCCTAGCCTGGCTAGTGCCAGTGCTGCCAACCCCCTCTGGGGGGTGTGTATGGTTCATGGTTTATGGCCTCTGTAAAATGGAAGTACTCAGGTTTTTGCAAGGCCAGCTAGGATACAAGCAGAAAGGGGTTTGGAGCTAGAAGCATATGCATTGGAGTGCAGGTTGCAGATGTTCAGGCTGCCTTCACAAAAGAAGAGCATTGCTGTTGCAGTCACATAAAGCTATGGCATAAGAGTGCTGTCCTTCGTGCCTTATTTATGAGTCCTTAGCTGGGTTGCTCTGGTGACTTGCTTAAATGTCCAAGACAGTATAGTTAACTCTCCCAACATGAACAGGCCAACACACGGTTTTTCTACAAATTCTTGAACTTTGGGTTTTACATTTGGGTTGCAATCTTCTTCAGGAGCAATTGTGTCAGGGAATGTTTTCACTCGGGTTTGGTCTCAGCAGGACTACCAAGATGTGAGAAAATACAAAACATTCACCAAAATATAAAGACTTAAAGCATTTTGGTAGTCATGTACAGTTCTATTTTATGTTTGGTGTGAATATGATTTAAGTCAATCAATATGGTATATTGCAATATGTCACTTTTAACTAACATTCTTTTCAGACCATTTTTGTTAGAGTGAAGCATTTTCACTTGCTTTGTGTAGTGATGAAAATGGACTTGTAGGTCTGGTGGTTGTGTCCACTATAATTATTTTAATTGGTCAGTTGTGTTTCTCACTTAAAAATTCCCTAAGAAATTAATTCTCTTTAATAAATGCAAGGTTTGGCAAGTATTAACAAGAAGTCACAGGTATTTTACAAAGGGTTGAAAGAGAATATTTTCCCTCTTACCTTATTTGTGTGTATGTGTGCATATTATATAAGACAAGAGTCTAATATTTTCAAACTAAATCTAGCAAAAGGTACATAATACTTATTTTAAAAAATTGTGGCATGGCAACCATTAGAACTGGCCATAACACTTTTTAGAAAGATTTACCCAAAGTAATGTTACTCCACTGAAATAAAATTGGAAGCAATTGTTCAAAAGTACATGTAATTTAATTGGAAGTCAAAGGGTGCCTCTATCCATAACTTTCTTCTTCCATGCTGCTTTGTTTAGTTTAACTCTGAGAACAATTTCTAGAGTCAGGCGACTATTCTGAAACATATATGTATCTCCTTCTGACCCCTGAAATTATATGAATGAGTCAAATACCATAAATATAGGCTCCACAAATAACTCCATGTATAGCTCTTCCCTTAGCGGTAATATTACATTTGTGTGAATATTTTATTATTGCCAATCTCCACCAATGGGTTAAATGCCTGGTGAGGGCAGGGACCATCTCCTTTTGCTTATCATTGCTCTCCAATACCAGCTTAATGCCTGGAACATAGTAACAGCTCATAATTGTTTGTTAAATGAACTTTATGCCATGTAGAGCACTTTGAAAAAGAGTGGGTAATCATTCCTTGACTTAGTTTTACATTTTTTATAAAGATTAATCACCTTATGTATACTAAAACTGCTGTACATATCTCCTGTCAAGCGGAATTTTATATATATATATATACACACTAGAGGCCTGGTGCACAAAAATTTGTGCACTCTGGGAGGGGGGCGTCCCTCAGCCCAGCCTGTGCCCATTTACAGTCCAGAACCCCTTGGGGGATGTCCACCCGTCAACTTAGGCCCACTCCCCAGGGGATTAGGCCTAAGCTTGCAGTCAGACATCCTTCTGGCAGCCAGGGTGCCCTCAGGGGATGTCTGACTAAAGGCTTAGGCCCCCAAGGAAGCTGTGATGAGGAAGCTGGGGTGACAGAGGAGCCACGCTGTCCCACCCAGCTGCCCTGGGTCAGGTCGCACACAGGACACCTGGACGGCAGCCTGGCGGGCTGGCAGATCGCTGCTGCCCTGCCGGCCACCCCGGATGGGGTCGCACACAGGACACCTGCTGCCCCGGGTCGCAGATAGCAGGCCCAGATGGGGGTAGGGCAGGCGGGATGGCACTGTCCTGTCCTGCCTGCAGTATGCAAATTAGCTGCCATCTTTGTTGGCAGTTAATTTCCATATTGCGCTGATAGCCAATGGGAGGCATAGCAAAGGTATGGTCAATTACCATATTTGTCTATTATTAGATAGGAGATTTTATTTATATATATGTGTATATATATGTGTGTGTGTGTGTGTGTGTGTGTGTGTGTGTGTGTATATATATATATATATATATATATATATATATATATATATATACTGTTCTAAGTCATTCAGAAAAATAATATTCTAAAAATCAAAGTGGCTGTGGCCAGCTGGATCAGTTGGTTGGAGCATCATCCCATACACCAAAAGGCGAGTTCGATTCCCAGTCAGCGCAAATGCCCAGGTTTCAGGTTCAATCCCCAGTTAGGGCACATGCAGAGGTGAGCAACCGATCTATGTTTCTCCCTCTCTCTCCCTTTCTTTCTCTAAAATCAATTTAAATTTTTTAATCACAGTGAATTTGTTATATTATCAAGTGCATAATTAAATGTTATTAGCTGATATTTGAAATCATTATCTTAAAGATATTCAAAAATTAAGACATCTTATTAATTCTCACAGTGTCACCATAAGATAGGTACTATTTTTTTAAGTTGCACAGCAAATGTTTTCTACTCAAAAGAAAAAGCTATTTGGTTATATTGGTTTTGGGACTAATTAGGTTTTTTGGACTATATGATATTTAGCAACTTAAGGAAATTTTGATAAATGTTTTAAAAAAATAATAAGTATTAAAAAAGTTACAACCAAAAGTGCCATTTATTTACCATCAGGAATAGATGAGCTAGTCAATTAATCACGATTACACAGAAAACAGGTTTCCGTTTATTCTGAAGTTTAACAGAGAGAGACAGTGTTTAGAGATGCTGTGTGGATCTGTCTATAGTAAGCCATCCTCTAACAACTTGGTCAGTGATGAACGGAGAGCCGCGTGGGCATCCATCCTGAAAACCTCATATATTCTGTGTGACCAGCAGTTCATTTGTTTGTGGGGGTTTTTAGTGTAAATTATTACTCCCTGGGAACAGTAACATCAATGGAATGTTTTTTACCCAGAAAGATTCCGGGAGACTTCACAAACTGAAGGGCAGAAAAGAATTTTGGAACAAGAACCTCTCTGCATGATGCAAATGGTTCCCCGGGGAGTTCTGAGAAGGCCAGTTGTAATTAGCTGGAACGTGTCTTTGGACAGAAATCTAAAGTCACTTCTGCCAGTGAGAAAAATGTCTAAAGGCACTAAATGATTATAGGAATCTAAACCAAGGTTTTGTTTAAAGGCGTGTACAGAAGACTGAAGGCATACTTCCCTCAAAATGCCCCCATGATTGTTTTGTTTTGTTTTTCATTTCTATTGTCTATAACCCCTCAAAATAGCTTCAACGTGTGCCAAGTGATCCATTCTTCTTGCAAGGTCTTGCATGATGTGGGGCCGTGCATAGGGGAGGAGGGAAGGAGGAGCACTGAATTCCTTTTCTTGTTTTGCTGTGGGAGTTTCTTCATGTTAAAGAAATGGCCCAAAATAAAACATAATCATTGTGACAAATGTGTTGTGTTCATATTTCCTTGTAGTAGTCAAGAATTTTTGCCAAGTAATAAATATTAAGTAAACCAGAGCTACTATTGGGCAAGTGCAGGTATACTTCAGCTATAGTCACATTTGGGCTCAACTCAAAGTATTACTGCCCTTGCCAGTTTGGCTCAGAGGATAGAGTGTGGGCCCATGGACTGAAGGGTCCGGGTTTGATTCTGGTCAGGGACACATACCTCTGTTGCAGGTTGGAGCGCATGTAAGAGGCAACCGTGTGTGTGTGTGTGTGTGTGTGTGTGTGTGTAAGGGGGTGGGGCAGAGAAACAGATTGGCGAAATTTTAAAAACCATTTCAGTTTTGTTTTATTTTGTAACTTTAAATTTTCTCTTTGGTGTTTTCAAAATGTACTAGTTTCCTGATACTTGGGCTTTTAGAAGATTGACTGAATTAGAAGACATCAAAGTTGCAAAGTGTAAGAGAATTTTGTTGTTTACAAAACGATGCATGGATTAGGAAGGAGGGAGAAGTCTGTTTGGGATAATTTTTCAAGAGGAAAATGAAAATTTAGTGACTATTGGAAAACAAACCAAATTAAAACCCATGCTTCATAGAGCTGGCCTGTCCATCATCTGTCTTTTTTCTCAATCTTGGAAGCGGGTAGACAAGGAACAGAGGTAGTGGCACTGAGCCTCTCCAACTGATGAAGGGTGCCGAGAGCCAGACTCCAGCTACTATCTCACCACGGCCACACTTCCGTGGTTAACCTTCTCCTGAAAGGCTTATGCCCCTTTCTCTCCGCCTCAATAACTTAAAGCCTCCCTTCAAATAGCCGCCTCCTTTATAACACGTTCTTCAATCACTTTGCCAGTGTGACCTCACCCTCCAGAACTAAGCAATGATTCTGTAATGAACCTCTGCAATGTGTGGGCTTCCTGTTCCCCTTCTCCTTGCCAGAAATAAAAAAATAAACAATAAAAGAAACACTCTTTAGAAGTGTGATCTCACACAAATCGCTCCACTTCCCTGATCCTGGGTTTCCACATATATAAAATGGAAATTAAATCAGTAACAACCTCATTGGTGTGGTTTTAAGAATTACATAAGTGGATCCCTGTAAAGTGAATAATGCAGGTGAAGAAATAGGTGCTCAGGAAATGTGACAAATGGTTAGTAATCATTATTGTCTGCTGCCACCTGTGAGCACATATTATATAGTTTTCCTTCCTTAGCTTTGCCTTTCATTTAGCATATTGATGGAATGCATCCTATGTGCAAAAGACTATGATAAGTACTGCAGAACACACAGAATTCCCTAAGACACCATCACCTGACCTAAGGAGCCGGCAATCCTTTGTTGAGGTAAAACAAATCAGTCATTAGAAAATTATAAGCAAGCTTCTGGAGAAAGTACAAAGGATAGATAAACCAGCCTGATTTTCAGAATCTTCAGGGGAGAGTGATGCTTAAAAATATAGATTCCCAATCTAATGAACAAAACAAACTGATCCAGAGACATAGAAGCATGGAACAGACTAACGAATTTCAGAGGGAAGGTGGGGATGGGCAGGGGGAGAGATTAACTGGGGAACTATATGCATATAGGCATAGCCCATGGACACAGACAATGGTGTGGTGAAGGCCTGGGAAGGGTGGGTGCAGGGTGGAGGGGGTCAATGGGAAAAAAAAACAAAGGGGACATCTGCAATACTTTCAACAATAAAGATAAAGTTATATATGATACACACACACACACACACACACATATACTAGAAGCCTGGTGCATGAATTCATGCACCAGTGGGGTCCCTCGGCCTAGTTTGCAGGATCAGGCCAAAATTGCCTCTCCAAATCCCCTGAGGGGTTCCGAATTGCGAGAGGGTGCAGGCCAGGCTGGGGGACCCCACCAGTGCACGATCGGGGTCAGGAAGGGACGTGGGAGGTTGGCCAGCCAGGGAGGGACCTCAGGAGGGCTCCAGGGCATGTCCAGCCCATCTCGCTCATTCCCGATTGGCCGAACCCCAGCAGCAAGCTAACCTACCAGTTGGAGCATCTGCCCCCTGGTGGTTAGTGCACCACATAGCAAGCAGTTGAGTGGCCTTGCATATCATTAGCATATTATGCTCTGATTGGTTGAACGGGTGACCAGACATTTAACATATTAGGTTTTTATTATATAGGATATATTTCCAAATACCAACCCATAACTAATAAATTAGAATCTCTGGTTTATAGCCAAGGATATTCAAGTGATTCTGATGATCCTACTAGTGGTTAATACCTAGAATAGTCACATGTAATTGGGTATAAAGACTTTCTGTTAAAATTTAACCTTGACCAAAAATAGGGACACTCTTTGTAAAAGTTAGGATGGAAAGAAGAGAGAGTGATGTCTCTTAAAAGAGATGAGGGAGTTTCTACCCAGTGGCTTAATCTGCTTGATAATGTAAGAAGTAAGATCTGCTGCTAAGAATGAGATAGGGGAGAGTGCAATTCAGGGCTGGAGAAAATGTAGAAAAGGTTGGAAGGGTTGCTATGGGAAGTGTCACAATAATAACTAGAGGTAGATTAACCTCTAGAGTCCATTATGCTGCAATATCTCTATCTGGAATTCCCAAGTCAAGTTTATGCCTAAGCCAGGGTCATTCTCAAGTCGTCAAAAACTCATATAAACGAAAATGCACTGACATTGTCAATACATGTAAATTTTTAATATTACTGACAACAAGATCAAGTATTGTGAATTCTGAGTATCAGTAGACAACCTTGTTTCTTCGGCCTGGGATAAAATTTAAAACTTGATCTCATGAAATATCTAAAATCAGATTCTCATAAATAACAAAAAACCTACTCATTGTGCTCTCTGTTGATTTGTGGCTGCCTTCAGAATGTATAAGCTCCCCTAGGGTGAGAATCAGCCTTCATAATTAAACCTATGTTGGTGTTGCTTTTCATGTATTTTTCTTCTTGGTGAGTGAACTATTGTATTCCTCTCATTTTTCCACATCAAGTTCTCAGTGCTGTAATGGGTCTCCCACAGTTCCAGGCAGTTATTGGTTCTTGTGGGGAGGAGCTCCTATGGCATTATTGATGGCAGCTTTCCTGGGAAGGACAGTGATTTACTGTGCTGCTTCCTGTGCAGCTTTGGATTTGCTGCACAGTGGCAGGGCCTTCGGTGGCACCCTCAGTCTCCACTTGACAAGATTTCTAGAGATTGAGCTAGTTCTATTGAAATGAAGTGTCCTCACCCCAAATTGTATTCTGTCCCTCAAACTAAACCCAGGTCGGTGAAAGGTTAGTGAGAACATGTTTAAGAGCTTAGTAAATGATGACACTGAAATTGAGGCTCTCCCTGCTGTCTTCACGAGGCCTCTGACCCTGGTTTGGCCTCCTAAAAGCTTCATGCTGTCATTCTCACTACCTCCCTGCTTCCCTAGGCTTTTCACAGCTGGCTGCTTCCTCACCCACAATCTCAGTACTTCACGTGCTAATACTTTGTTTATGTTTTGGCTGAACTATCAAAATGGGCACTTGACCTTAGCACTGTGGCTTTGGAGTTATTCACTGTCTATGTCAGCTTTTAGATCTGAAAAAAGAAATTGGAAACCTATTGCAAGTCGACTCTAGTATGTCATCATGGGTACCCCATCTTAGTCTTTATAATAATCAAAATAATAGCTACCTGGTACTGAGAATTTGATGTATGTCAGATATCATGCTGAGTACTTTTCATACACAATACAATTTAATATTGTTATTATCTCATTCTATAGATTAGAAAAACTGAAGCTCAGAAGGGTTATACTACTTTGCTGGTATACATTCAAAAAGTAATGAAACCAGGATTCCACAGAAGTTAGTCTAACTCTAGTACTCCTTCTCTTAACTGATATCCTGTCTTTTCCAAAAAATCTCAGTCCTTATGTTACTTCCCCGTCTTCATATTTCCTAAACCTTTCTCGGGCCCTCACTATCATTCTTTGACTTCTCCTTGATCACCACTTATCATGTCTTTGCCTTCCATCCACCTGCATAATTGCAAATAGTTTTGTGAGTAGAATTCATATCATCCATTTATTTTTTGCCCACTAACCTACCTCGTACATTGTAGTTATACCTTTTGACCCTTTGCAGCCTCGGTTTCTATATGGATCATATCCTGCTTTATCAGAAGTGAAAGTGATAAAACTGACATGGGGTAGGAGAAGGTGACGGGAGAGGAACCGAATAGTCACCACTGATTCACAGAGGGCTGCTGGGACTTACTGGGCCCTGCCATCTACATGACCTCCCTGGGCATTGTTTGCCATACTTCCCTTCTGCAGGCCGACAGGCAGCCTTTGCCCAGAGCGGAAAGAAAATGGAATCCAAATGTTAAAAAGTATTTTAAAAATTCAGAAACCAAAGAACTCTGCCCAACAGTCTTAGGTGATGATTAGTGACATTAAGCAACATCCTCTTTCCTTTTTCTTCTGTACTCTACCTGAGCTGTTCACCCTGATACCAACTTCTCTTGTTCATGCATCTTAGACCGATTCGTATATAAGAAAGATACAGGGAGACCTCCAGAGGTGTGTCTCATCGCTGAGACTCACTGAGAGGTGCCTAATGGCACAAGGAATCTAGAAGCAATTCTTACATGTTAATTCCTTCTGATGCATGTTGCAGAATATACCTCACTACAAGAACTGGATAAGGACATAACCCTTATTTTCCATTATGACTACAGGAAAATCACTTCAAAGGACATTCACTCTAATCTCATAGAGCTTAGCCCCTCCTAGAAAGTAAACCAATAAGGGGAATGATACCTATGACGTGGATATGTTTCTCACATTACCCTGTTGCCATGATAACATGCCCATTGGTTATATATGGGAGCCATTACTTGCAGGGATCTATATGGAATAAATTTTTACCTGGTGATCCTTTATCAGAGGATTTTATACTTTTTACTCATCTAGAAACAAATCGACAGAGGTAGTGTCCAGTATTGCTTACCACCATATACAAGGTAAAATTCTTCACAACTTACCAATATTCTGAGCAATTTAGTTACTGAAAAATATAGCAAGCTATTCAAACATGGGTAAATTGCACTTTCACAATTATTCATCAAAGCTTTTATAAATATTTTAGGTCCCCACTTAGATAGGTTGCTTTCATTTCTAATTCACCAAGTCTTGGAACAGATTTGAAAGGCTGATTATGCCATCTTTGGGGTAGAAAAATAGCAGGCTTCACAAATGCCTCCATTTCATACATACACATACTAGTATATGGTATTACCAGACCTATTTCTGCAAAAAGAAACCAGCCACATAGTCCTTTTGACAATTGTTATCAGGACTAAATGACACTCAATTTTTATCAAGCCTCTTCTCAGAGTTACTGAAGCCTCCCATAATATCATCAAGTAAGTAAACATTGCCGTGCATATAGCTCTTGCTATTATCATGGAAAAATAACAAGCAGCTCTCACGAACTTGCACAGGAGCTGTGGGAGTCAACATCTCTTTCATAACAACAGCATATCTGTGCCATTTCATTTTGTCTGGACACATCGGTACATGGAAAAATAAGACTATTCCCTTTATATTTATTGGTAATTTTTTTTCTAATAACAGCTGAAAACTTCCCTCCAGTAAAGCAGTTAGTCCTGCTGCTTAAAGAAAATAGACACATTATCTGAGGTAATAGATAAGTCTCATTAAGAAGATGGAATAGACTAATTCCCAGCATATCTCCCATGCGTGGTAAAACTAAATTGTGGAATAGAGCAGTAGCACATCAATTATCCTTTCTGCGTGGAATTAGATGAGTCTCACTGCTACTTTGTAACACATTATGTAATTTTTTATAAATAACCATTTATATTAGAGTACCTCAGTTTGCTGACTCATAAACAAAAAGACAGCTAATAATACTTCTATTCCAAATAAGACTTATTCCTGAAACTACTTAAGGAATCCATGTAGCCTATCTAAAATGTGTGTTCCTACTTATTAACATAAAGCCAAAGAGTAGGTGTTTAGTATTAGCCTAAAAGCAAATGATACACATGTTGATGATACTAAGTTTTTAATGAAGATTGACTCCTACCCACTAAAGTACAGATAACTAATACCATTCAAAGTAAAGGTTTTGGAATTTTGTGCTAAATAATAATTTGTAATTAGTTTTGTTTGTTTTGTTTTGTTTGTTTGTTTGTTTTAGTCATTTCTCAGGTTTGTCATTACCACATGTGAAGTACTTGGAAACAATTTTTTTCTTAAGTAGTTTAAGTATCTCCCCCACACTCTTGTCTACACAATTTTTATTAGGAAATGTTTCCTATATGGCTGTGACATCCCCAATATAGAATTTCACATCACAGGAGTTAAATCAATGGAGGTTTATAAAGGAAGACTTTGCTTATTAAAGCAAATGACAAAGTAGAAGATTTGCTTTAAATGCAGGCTGTGTAATAAAGCAAGATAATGACACTACAAATGCTTTGCAAATTATAAAGTGATATTTTTTAAAAGGAAGATATTTTATATGTATTCTAGTTTTTAAAGGCATCTTAAATTTTTTCATATTTGATTGCATTTATTGAGGTGACGTTGGTTAATAAAATTATGTGGATTTCAAGTGTACAATTCTATAATACATCATCTGTATATTGTGTGGTGTGTTCACCACCCAAAGTCTAAGTCTACTCCTGTCACCTTATCTGCCCCCTTTACCCTCTTCTACCCCCCCCCCACCTCCCCTTTTCTCTCTGGCAATCACCATAGTGTTATCTGTGTCCATGAGGTTGTTTTTGTTTTTATGGGGTTTTTTGTTTAATCCCTTCACCTTTTTCACCCAGCCTCCTTACCCCCCTCCACTCTGACAGCTGTCAGTCTGTTTTCTGTATGTATGAGTCTGTTTCTATTTCTTTTGTTAGTTTATTTTGTTCATTAGATTCCACATATAAGTGAAATCATGTGGTACTTGTCTTTCTCTGACTGGTTTATTTCACTTAGCATAATACCCTCTAGGTCCATCCATTCTGTGCAAAAGGTACAATTTCCTTCTTTTTTACAGCCAAGTAGTATTTCATTGTGTAAATGTACCACAGCTTTTTTATCCAATCATCTACTGATGGGCACTTGGGCTGCTTCCAAATCTTGGCTATTGTAAATTGTGCTGCAATGAACATAAGGATGCATGTACAGTGGGGCCTTGACTTACGAGTGTCCTGACTAACGAGTTTTTTGAGATACCAGCTGTCTCTCCTCCGATTTTTTGCTTTGAGTTGACAGAGTAATTTGAGTTAATGAGCTCCTTAACGAGCTCGGTCTCAGAATGAATTAAACTCGTAAGTCAAGGCCCCACTGTATTCTTTTGAGTCCATATATCGAGTTCCTTCGGATATATTCCCAGAAGTGGAATTGCTGGGTCAAAAGGCAGTTCAATTGTTAATTTTTAGAGGAAACTACATGCTTTTCCCACAGTGGCTGCACCAATATGCATTCCCACCAGCAGTGCACATGGGTTCCTGTTCCTCCACATCCTCGCAACACTTGCTGTTTGTTAATTTATTGACAATAGCTGTACTGACAGTTGTGTGGTGAGATCTCACTGTGGCTTTAATTTACATTTTTCTGATGATTAGTGGCATTGAGCACCTTTCCATATGTCTGTGGCCATCTCTATATCTTCTTTGGAGAAGTGTCTCTTCAGATCCTTTGCCCATTTTTTAATTAAAATGTTTGTTTTAATGGTGTTGAGTTGTTTGAGTTTCTTCTAAATTTTGGATATTAACCCCTTATCAGATATAGCATTGACAAATACGTTCCTCCCTTCAGTTGGTTGTCTTTTCATTTTGTTGATGATTTTCTTTGCTGTGCAAAAGCATTTTAGCTCTATGTAGCACCATTTGTTTCTTTTTTTCATTTACTTCCCTTGCCTGAGGTAATATATCAGAAAAAAAAGATTGCTTCGAGAAATGTCTGAGATTTTACTTCCAATGTTTTCTTCTAGGGTTTTTATGGTTCAAGTCTTACATTTAAGTCTTTAATCCATTTTGAGTTTATTCTTGTAGATGGTGTAAGGAGGTGGTCTAGTTTAACATTTTTGCGTGTATCTGTCCAATTCTCCCAACACCATTTATTGAGTAGACTGTTTTTACCCCATTGCATGTTCTTGCCTCTTTGACAAATATTAACTGATGATAAAAGCATGGATTTATTTCTGGGCTCTTTATGCTGTTGTATTGATCTATATGTCTGTTTTTATGCCAGTACCATGCTGTTTTGATTAATATGGCTTTGTAGTATAGTTCGATATCAGATAGTGTAGTATCTCCAACTTTGTCTTTTTTTCCTCAAGATAGTTGAGGCTATTTGGGGTCTTTTGTGGTTTCATAGGAATTTTTGGAATATTTGTTCTAGTTCTATGAAATACATCATTGATATTTTGATAGGAATGACATTGAATCTATAGATTGCTTTGGTTGTATGGACATTTTAATGATGTTAATTCATCTACCCATGATTATGGTATACTAGAGGCCCGGTGCACAAAAATTTGTGCACTCGGCGGGGGGAGGGGGGTCCCTCAGCCCGGCCTGTGCTCTCTCGCAGTCTGGACCCCTCGGGAGATAACGACCTGCTGGCTTAGGCCTGCTCCTGGGTGGCAGAGGGCAGACCCAATCCCTAGGTGCAGGCCCTGGTCAGGCTCAGAGCAGGGCCGATTGGGGAGTTGGGGCGCCTCCCCGTCATGCACAGAGCAGGGCGGATCAGGATGTTGTGATGCCACCCTCAGTCATGCTCAGGGTAGGGCCAATTGGGGGGTTGGGGCACCATCCCCTGTCACGCTCAAGGCAGGGTCGATGGGGAGGTTTTGGCGCCACCCCCTGTCATGCACAGAGCAGAACCAATCAGGGGGTTGGGGTGCTACCCCCGTCACACACAGAGCAGGGCCGATCATGGGGTTGGGACGCCGCCACTCTCACACTCAGGGCAGGGCCGATGGGGAGGTTATGGCTCTACCCCATCACACACAGAGCAGGGCCCATGGGGGGGGTGGTTGGGGAGCTCCCCCTATCAGGCACAGAGCAGGGCTGCTCAGGGGGTTGGGGCCCCGCCCCCTGTCACACACAGAGCCGCAGGGTGATCAGGGGGTTTGGGCGCTGCCCCCTGTCATGCTGATCCCGGTGCCAGGAGGCATATTACTCTTTTACTATATAGGATAGAGGCCTGGTGCATGGGTGGGGCCGGCTGGTTTGCCCTGAAGGGTGTCCTGGATCAGGGTGGGGGTCCCCACTGGGGTGCCTGGCCAGTCTGGGTGAGGGGCTGAGGGCTGTTTTCGGGCTGGGAGTGACTGAAGTTCCCAACCGCTCCTTTTTTTCTTTTTTTTTCTTTTTTATTCTGGGCCAGCTTTACCTTGAGGCTTGGCTCCAGCTCTTAGGCCTCCGCGCGCGCCTGAAAGTAGGTTTCTGGCCTTTGCTTACAATGTTGCGAATCTGCTGGCTGAAGTCCAGCGGTATTTGTTACAGAGTTTCTTAAACTGCCCGCTCAGAGGCCTGCAGCCGCAGGCGGGCAACGTTGGTTTCCTCCGTCACTGAGGCAACCAAGCCTCATGTTAGTTTCAAGCTGCCTGGCTGCCAGCCGCCATCCGCCATCTTGGCTGACAGTTAATTTGCATATCTCGCTGATTAGCCAATGAAAAGGGTAGCATTTATACGCCAATTACCATGTTTCTCTTTTATTAGTGTAGATGCCTCCACTTATTTGTATCTTCCTCAGTTTCTTTCCTCAGTATCTTCTAATTTTCTGAGTACAAATCCTTTACATCCTTATTTAAATTTATTCCTAGGGATCTTATTTCGTTGTTGCAATTGTAAATGGGATTGTTTTCTTAGTTTCTCTGTCTGATAGTTTATTAGTAGTGTATAAAAATGCCACTGATTTCTTAATATTAATTGTATGTCCTGCTACTTTACTGAGTTCATTTATCAGTTCAAGTACTTTTTAGTGGAGTCTTTAGGGTTTTCTATATAAAGTATCATGTCACTGCAAATAATGGCAGTTTTGACTTCTTCCTTTCCAATTTGGATGCCTTTTATTTCTTCTTGTTGTCGATGGCCTTGGCTAGGACTCCAGTACTATGTTGAATAAGAGTGTTGAAAGCAGATATTCCTGTCTTGTTCCTGATCTTAGGGGATATATTTGTAGTTTTTGCCCATTGAGTATAATGTTAGTTTGTCACATATGGCCTTTATTATGTTGAGTTATGTCCCTCTATTTCCACTTTGCTGAGAGTTTTTATCATAAATGGGTGCTGGATTTTATCAAATGCTTTTTCTGCATCTATTGATCATGTGATATTTTAATCTTTCATTTTGTTTATGTGGTGTATCACATTTATTGATTTGTGACTATTGTATCATCCTTGAATGCCTGGAATAAATCCCACTTGATCATGGTGTATGATTTTTTTAATGTATTGCTGGATCATAGTGAATGATCTTTTTAATGTATTGCTTGATGTTTTGTTGAGGATTTTAGCATCTATGTTCATCAAGGATATTGGCCTATACTCTTCTTTCTTTGTAGTGCCTTTATCTGGTTTTGGAATTAGGAGAATGCTGGCCTCATAAAATGAGTTTGGGAGTCTTCTCTCCTCTTGAATTTTTTTGAATAGTTTGAGAATGATTTGGTGTTAGTTCTGTTTACTGGAAGTTTTTTATTACTGCTTCAGTTCATTAGTTGTAATCACACTATTCAGACTTTGTGATGCTTCCTGAATCAGTTTTGGAAGATTGTATATTTCTAGGAATTTATCAATTTCATTCAGGCTGTCAAACTTTTTGGCATATGGTTGATTGTAACATTTTCTTACAATCTGTTGTATTTCTGTGATGTCAGTTGTTACTTGTCTTTTATTTCTGAATTCATTTATCTGGGTGCTCTCTTTTTCTTTATGAGTTTGGTTAAAAGCTTGTCAATCTTGTTTTTCTTTTCAAAGAAACATCTTGGTTTTATTGATATTTTCTATTGATTTTTAGTCTCTATGTCATTAATATCCTCTCTAATTTTTATTATTAGCATCTTAAATATTGATAGGGGGAAGAAAAACCAAAAATACTACAGTTTCTGAGTCTGAGATCAATTCTATCCCAAACATAATTTAGAGGAAGTAAGAAGTAAGTCAAAAGAGAATTCCAGAGTTAGAAAAGTGCTGAATAGAAAAGTTACTCCTAACTGATAACCATACTCTGAAATCATGATACTTGCTGCTGCAACTATATGCTTCACAATCCATATGAATTAGTGTACTTAGGCTGCTATAATAAAATACCACAGACTGCATTGCTTAAGCAACAGAAATTTATTTCTCACAGTTCTGAAGGCCACAGGTCCAAAATGAAAGTGCCAGCAAGGTGGGTTTCATTATGAGGTCTATTAGACAACACTCATTCCTAAAGGTTATCCCTAAACTCCCCCAAGTTCCAAAATCAAGATTTGGTGACCCTTTTTCACGGTGCCTTTCATTGTGCTGCCCCTTTAAGAACACATAATCACACTGCAGTGGAATTACACAGTAGACTAATTTCAAATAAACGTCCAAGAAACAGTTTGGGGTGTTTTTTTTCCCCTTTATAGAAACATAGCATGTTCAAATTAATGATGGAAAGAAGTTAGAAAGTAGAATTTACTTTTTTAAATGTCTTAATTGAAGAGACTGTGATTATTTTTCTATGGTTCTATTCACTTTGAGAAAAATTTATGTTATGTTACTATCTTAATGGTCTTTACTTAAAAAAAAATTGAAATACTTGTCCAATAGAGTTGGAATAATGCTCAACATAATGTAAAACACATAAAAAAGTTAGAATATAATTATAAAATTCTTTAGACTTTCCATCTGTGAAAATATGGGTAAACCAGTGATATTGTTGAACTAAAGTTATACTATTATCAAAGATCTAACTCTTGGCTGAAATTTTTAATTACACTGAACTTACCTACTATCTTTAATACAAATATGCCCTGAGATTTTTAAAGCAGAAATCAATACACAACCTCTGATTAGATGCTATTTGCATTGTAAAAGAATTCTCATTATTAAAGTATCTACTACTATAACAGCTCTTAGAATAATGAATTCCTTCCATATATTTAAATTTTTATTCAACCTATAAAACTTTTGATGTTTATGCAAATGATCATGAGAATGTTTGTTCATTCAAAAGTTTCCTTTTCCTTGTCTCTCTCCTACTATGCCAAAGATACATATCACAATCATTATTGACTTACACACAGCTCATACTTCAACATCCTACTTATTTTAAGGTTTCTTTGTCAGGCTCAAAGGTATGAAAATATTCATAAGGCGTGTATAAAGCACTAAGCAAAATAAGTTTGACTCTATGAACCTTTTTTATAAACATGCATTTGAAAGGTCTGCATAAGAAGATTTTGTATTGCCTGAATAGTGACTATAAGCAGAGCTGATCACTACCAGTTTCTCACTGCAGAATGAAGGAATTCTTCCCCTTTGCCCTATAACCCAAATATCACACTGAGCTTAAGGATGAAGCTGACATTTCAAAAGATCACCAAAAGTGTTCTCTTTCCAATTGCAATTATGCCCTCTATCTCAGTGGGATCCATTGCTGGGGTCTTTTCAGCTCTCCAGCATCTTTCTGGCTTGCTTTCATTATCCTGATTATCTATTCATTTGCTGCCCAGCACTCATTTTATGAAAGATCATGTCTGCCATTGCTATAATGAGTGCTTGACTTTTACTGCCAGCATAAACACATAAAATATATAATAATTAAAGTTCACTAGTCACCAAAGTGTTGAGATCCGTCATGTTGCTAATTTGATTTTTCAGGCAATTGCTTCTCTGTGAACAAGGCTGATTTTGCCCCCTTGAGCTGTGCAAGACTTGTGGTGGAAGGAGATGACTCTGACCGAGAGAGATCAATTTGTATTTGCATCATTTATTTCAACTTTAAGGTTCATCTTCAGCCAAATAACATCTATAAAGTATGATGATTCTTAGAGCCAACAAAAAATTCTCATCAATATTTGAACATAAAAATTGTTTTAAGTGTTAAAGATTAAATAATGCACAGTTTTCAAAATAGCTATGGTGGTTAATAAATATTGTGGGCTATTGCTTAAACTCTAAGGAAAAATTTCATTGGGATAACTGGAAGTCTGCAAAACACAGAATAAAACTTCACAATGTTTACTCACATTTTGAACACACTGCCTTGGTATATATATATATAAACTGGGGGCCTAGTGCACGAATTTGTGCACCTTAAAGGGAACTGTGGCCACGAAGCTTCAGTAGGCACAGGGTCGGGTCTCAGCCCATCCTCTGTGCCCCCGCCTGGCCCCTTTTGCCACAGCCCCCAGTCCTCTGTCTGCCAGCAGCCCCGCTCCCACCCGCCACTCCCACCACAACCGCTCCCACGTGCTGACAGTGCCGTCCCTGCTCACACCCGCTGAGGACGCAAAGCAATTGGGGCCGGTGCCAGCAGCAGGAGTGAGTGGCAGCTTCTGCCCCGATTGTCCCTCAGGAGCAGGGGGAGGTGGAGAAGCCCCCAGGGGCAATCAGGGCCGGCAGTTGCCACTCGCACCTGCTGATTGGAACCAGCACCGGGCGATTGGAACCAGCACCGGGCATTGTGAGTGGGTAGGAGCAGCACCTCCAGCACCAGCTGTGGGTGCAAGCAGGGCTGGTGCCATTAGTGGGTGCAAGTGTGGCTGGCACCAGCAGCAGGTGCATTTGCTGGGCAGGACTGCGGCACATGGGAGCAAAGAATTTTTGAGTAACAACCAGAGACTCGCCCTGATGACAGCAATTGGTGCCCCACCTTGGTCTGGCACCCCCGCTCACCTGCTCCACCATCTCACCATGGCCGACACACACTATGTTCTGTGCACACCCCCTGGTGGTCAGTGCACATCATAGCGACTAGTTGTTCGGTTGTTCTGGTTGTTCTGCTGTTTGGTCTATTTGCATATTAGCCTTTTATTATATAGGCTATACACTGAGTGGCCAGATTATTATGACCACCTGAAGTTTGTAGGCAAATTAGCTATAATTTTGCACTGAAGTTGCTAGAGGGCCAGACCATTATAAACAGGGAAGCAGGTTTTTTACCACAACGGTAGAAGTAATTTTTTTCTGAAGATATGGGTAAACAACGCAATTTAACAGCCTTTGAACGTGGGATATATATATATATATATATATATATATATATATATAGCCAGATTATTATGACCACACCATCAGTACTTCATTGGGCCACCTTTTGCCTTCAATACTGCGGCGATTCTTCTTGGTACTGACTCCACGAGATGTTGAAAGGCGATTTGAGGAATCTGACACCATGCCTGATGAATAGCACTGTCCAGTTCTGTGAGATTTGATGACTGTGGAACCAGCTGCCTGATGGCTCTTTTAACTTCGTCCCACAAATGCTCAATTGTGCACTGCTCCTACCCACTCGCAATGCCCGGTGCTGGTTCCAATCTCAATCCAATTGAGCATTGTGGGGGCCACCTAAGCAAGATAAAGTCTCTCTCATGTTCTTGAAACCACTCCTGTACAATATGAGCGCCATGGCATGGCGCATTGTCTTGTTGGAAGAAACCATCTCCATTGGGATACGCCATCAACATGATAGGATGAACTGGATCAGCAACAATACTTAGGCATGTTGTGCTATTCAGACATTGTTCCACATGAATTAAAGGGCCAAAATCATGCCAGGAAACATGCTCCAAACCATAACACTGCCCTCACCAGCTTGAAGGGTGGTACTCATGCATGTGGGGTGCATGCTTTCATGCTGTTTCCGCCAAATTCTCACTCTGCCATCTGCTTGATGCAACTGGAAACGTGATTCATCGGACCACATGACTTTTTTTCAGTGCTCAACTGTCCAATCCTTGTGTTCCTGTGCGAATTGGAGACGTTTTATCTTGATAACTGCAGACAGCAAAGGTGTTCGAACAGGCCTTTGGCTTCCATATCCCAGACAATGCAGTGTATGGCTAACTTGCCTACAAACGTCAGGTGGTCATAATAATCTGGCCAATATATATATCCCACGTTCAAAGGCTGTTAAATCGCGTTGTTTACCCATATCTTCAGAAAAAAATCACTTCTACTATCATAGTAAACAACCTGCTTTTGTATTTATAGTGGTCTGGCCCTCTAGCAACTTCAGCGCTAAATTATAGCTAATTTGCTTACAAATGTCAGGTGGTCATAATAATCTGGCCACTCAATGTGTGTGTGTGTGTGTATCTGGCCACTCAGTGTGTGTATACACACACACACACACACACACACACATATAATCTTATTTACTGTATTTCTCTATGTTGCTTTCTTTTTTAATCAAATTTATTGGGGTGGCATTGATTAATAAAATTATATAGTTTTCAAGTATATAATTCTATGATACATCATCTGTATATTGCATTGTGTTTTTACTACCCAAAGTCAAATCTCCTTCCATCACTATATATTTTACCCCCCTTTTCTTTCTCATCCTCACCCCGCTTCTCCTCTGGTAACCAACTTATTGCCTCTCTTGTTTTGATAAAATTGGCAAAGACCCCGAAGTTCCTCACGATAATGAATTCATCTGATGTTTAATAGCAAAGAGATTAATGAACTCATGAGATATTCATATGGCTCTCTGGGGATATCAGGATGTGCGACATGAAGTGTAATGTTTGTAACTGTGTACAATGGAATGCGTGTTACTCGAGGAACTGGAGTAGTCAAAACCTCAGTTAATAATGTAACAGTAAATAAGGAGACAGCTTCCATTTATAGTGGTTTTCTTTAGGAATAATAAAGCTCTTGGAATATTCAAAAAATAAAAAAAGCATGGAAGCCAGAAGACCTGGATATAAAAACTGACTGGATCATGTACCAGCCTTGTGGACTTGCGAAATTTTCATCTCTTACCTTCAAACTCCTCAGCTTTAAAACGAAAACGTAATAACATCAGCCTTCTTAAAGTCTTTCACAAGAATAAGGAGTAGTGGGGAGAGAACAATGAATCATTTAATCAATCGATATAATTCCTCCCTCCCAAGGATGTGGTAAGAAGCAAATGAGATTATATGCAATGCTCCTGATGAGTGCTTTATAAACATTGTGGCATTATGCATGCATTTATTGTTTTCCTTTGGAAAATAGTCATCTGGATAAAGTTTACAGTTCATTTCCCACACAGAGTAAAATGGATGCCTTAGGAAGATATTACTTGCTGCCTAAGGACATGGACACTGTTTTCTTAATAAGAAAACCAGATCTGACCAATTAAAGATGTTATCAAATTATCTTTTTCAAATTTGAAAGTGAGATATCAGGTTTACAGCAATACAGGAAACTTCTTTTTCATGCGGGTTTCTGACATGCAGCCGTCTTCAGTAACTGAGCTTATAATTAAATCCAGCCCTGTTGATTTGGCCCTGTAGTGGGGACCAGGGCAGGTCACCTCACCTCCATGGGCAGGAGTTAAATGTGATCTCATCCCCCATTTCCTTCTAGCACTAACATGCTGTCATTCTCATTAATCGTCCATAGTAATTTTTACCAACCCTGAAAAACTTCTGATTCACAGTACTTCTAGTTACACATAATTAAAAACATTGATATTTTTTATTAAAAGAGATGCCATCTTTTCTGCCTCTGTTAATTGTCTTACCCATTCTTAGTAAATCATAATCACTTCCCTGGAATGTTTTTAGCATTATCATATCTGTTCATATCCCTTTGATTCCAAGATAAAGCTTCCATTGCCTGGAAAGTGATTCAGCAAATGCAAGACAGGCCTCAGATAAGTCCTAGCTGATCATGAATTATTGAGGCAGTCACTTTTTGGGAACATGGGCAGTCCCAGTCTCAAGATTATATGTTTAGATGTATAATCCAGATAATCAGAAAACCAGGGAAGTCCAAAATTCAAATGAATGATTATGCTGTCATTGTTAATATAGAGTATGTACATAAAATTCTTTCCCTACATGGTAAGTTACAAAATCAACACATGATTTAAAGGCACACACAACAATAGGCATTCCTACATATTAATTCTTTTATACACGTGGTCAAAAGCACTGGAATAAGAGTCAAAATCTCTAGGGTTTTTTTAATTAAATAAATTTGACATGTAACATTGTGTAAGTCATGTAACAAGGTGTACAGTGTATTACTTTGACACATTTGCATATTGTAATATGGTTGCCGATGTAGCAATGTTTATCACATTACATATAGCACAGAATTATTGTCCATATTCATTATTCTGTACATTAGATCTCTATGGCTCATTTACTACTCATTGCCAGTTTGTACCTTTAAACACCATCACTCTTATCTCCCACCCCCATCTCCTGGTAACCATTATTTTATTTGCTGGTTTTTACAGGGTTAACTTTTTTTTCAATTCCACAAATAAGTGATATCATACAGTACTTGTCTTTCTCTGTCTGACTTATTTCCCTTAGCATAAGGTCCCAGCATTCATTCTTTTATCACAAATGGAAGGATAGCCTTCTTGCTCGTGACTGAATAATATTTCATTGTGTGTATGTACCACATATATTTTTTTTATCCATTCTTCCATTGAAGGACATTTGGGTTGTTTCCATATCTTGGCTATTGTGAATAATGTTGCAATAAACATGAGAGTACATGAATTTCATGGAAATCCTGTTTCCATTTCCTTTGAGTATATACTCAGAAGTGTATAGGGTCAATTAAATATCATATGGTAGATATTTTTTAATTTTTTGAGGAACCTCCATATTGTTTTCTATAGTTGTTGGACCAATTTACATCTCACCAACAATGTATAAGGTTTTTCTTTTACCGCAGCTTCACCAACACCTGTTGTCTCTTACCTTCTTGATGATAGCCATTCAAACAGGTCTGAGCTGACATCTCATTGTGGTTTTGATTTGCATTTCCTTGATAATTAGTGATATTGAGCATCTTTTCATGTATCTTTTAGCCATTTTGATGTCCTTTTTGGAAAAAATGTCTATTTAGTTCTGTCCATTTCTTAATTGAATTGTTTGGATTTTTTGTTATTAATTTGACTGAGTTCTTTATATATTTTAGATATTAACCCTTACCCAATATATGGTTTGCAATAACTTTCTAGCATTCTGTAGGTTGTCTTTTCACTTTGTTAAATGTTTCTATTGCTGTGCAAAAGCTTTTACATTTAATATAATCCCATTTATTGATTTCTGCTTTTGTTGTTTGTACTTTTGTTTTTGGTTTTTTGTTTGTTTGTTTGTTTGTTTTTGGGGTTTTTTTTATTGCTTAAAGTATTACAAAGAGTATTACATATGTCTCCTTTTTTTTCCCCCACCCTTGGCAATCCCCTGGCCTCCCCTACCCCCCAGTGTCTTATGTCCATTGGTTATGCTTATATGCATGCATACAAGTCCTTCGGTTGATCTCTTACCCACCTCCCTCTTACCCTCCCACCCTCCCCGGCCTTGCTGCTGTAGTTTGACAGGCTGTTCAAGGCAGCTCTGCCTCTGTATCTATTTTTGTTCATAAGTTTATAATGGTCTTTATTATCCAGAAATGAGTGAGATCATGTGATATTTTTCCTTCATTGACTGGCTTATTTCACTTAGCATAATGCTCTCCAGTTCCATCCATGCCGTTGCAAATGGTAAGAGTTCCTTCTATTTTTTGGCATCATGTTCTAAAATCATTGCTAAAACCAATATTAATGGGCTTCTCCTCTACATTTTTTCTAGGAGTTATGTGGAATCAGATCTCATGTTTAAATCTTTATTCACTTTGAATTATTTTCATGAGTGGTATGAGACAGGGGTTTAATTGTATTGTTCTGCATGTGTTTCTCCCGTTTTCCTAGCACCATTTGTTTAAGAGACTACCCTTCCCTCATTGGGTATTCTTGGCTCCCTTGTGAAATATTAATTGACCCTATACACTAAGATTTAATTCTGGAATTTCTAATCCGCTCCATTGGCATCTGTGTCTATTTTCGTGCCAGTATCATACTATTCTTATTACCATGACTTTATAGTATTTCCAGAAGTGTGATACCTTCGGCTTTGTCCTTTTTTCTCAGGATTGCTTGATTATTTGTGGTCTTTTGTGGTCCCACTCACAAATTTTGGATTGTTTCTTCTATTTCAGTGAAGAATGCCAGGGATTGTGTTGAACCTATAGATGGCTTTGGGTAGAATGGCCATTTTAACAATATTAATTCTTACGATTCATGAAGATGGGGTGTCTTTCCATTTGTGTGTTTTTTTTTTAATTTCTTTCAGCAAAATCTTAGTTTTCATTGTATAGATCTTTCACTTCCTTGGCTAAATTTATTCCAAAGCATTTTACTGTTTTTGATGCTATTGTGAATAAGATAGCTTTCTGTATTTCTTTTTCAGATGCTTCATCATTATTGTAAAGAAATGCATTTGAATTCTATATGTTGATTTTGTATCCTGCCACTCTACTAAAACAATTGATTAATTCCAAGAGTTTTTGACTGACTCTAGGATTTTCTCTATATGAGAGCATATCATCAGCAAATAGCACTTTTTCCTTTTTGATTTGGATACCTTTTTTTCTCTCTGTATTGCCTATTTGCTCTAGCTAACATATCCCGTACTGTATTGAGTAAGAGTGGTGAGAGTAGGCATTCTGTCCTATTCCTAATCTTAGAGAAAACACATTCAATTTTTCTCCATCAAGTATAAGGTTAGCTGTGCAGTTGTTGTATATGGGCTTTATTATGTTAGGTATGTTCCCTCTATACCCAATCTATTAAGGGTTTTTGTCATGAAAGGGTGTTATATTTGGTCAAATGCTTTTTCTGAATCTGTTGAGAGAATCATGTGATTTTTTTAAAATATATTTTTATTGATTTCAGAGAGGAAGGTAGAGGGAGAGAGAGAAACATCAATGATGACAGAGAATCATTGATAGGCTGCCTACTGTATGCCCCATACTGGGGATCAAGCCTGAAACCCGGGTATGTGCCCTGACCAGGAATTGAACCGTGACCTCTTGGTTCATAGGTCACTGAGCCACACCAGCCAGGCAATCATGGGATTTTTATCTTTCATTTTATTGATGTGATTGATGTATTACATTAATTGATCTTCATATATTGAACCATCCTTGCATCCCAGGGATAAATCAAACTTGGTCATGGTGCATAATCCTTTTATTGTGTTCTTCAATTTGGTTTGCTAATATTTTCTTGTGAATTTTTGCATCTATATTGATCAGGTATATTGGTCTATAATTTTCTTCTGGTATCTTTATCTGGTTTTGGTATCAAAGTAATGCTGGCTTCATAGAATGAGTTTGAAAGTATTCCCTCCTCCTTGATATATTGGAAAAGTTTGAGGAGGATTGGTGTTAATTCTGTTTTAAATGTTTGTAGAGTCCTCCAGTGAGGCCATCTGGTCCTGGAGTTTTCTGTATTGGGAGTTGTTGTTTTTTTATTACTGCAAAATCTCTAGTTTTAAAACAAACTCTGATACTCTCTAATAATGTGACTTTGCCTAACTCACTTAAGCCCTCTGGACTTCAATATATCAGTGAAATGGAAAGTTGTCGACATCATAGAGGTATTTAATGAGAGATGGGGGTCTAAAACAGGTTAGCAACTATAGCCAGCAGGCCAAATTTGGCTCAGTCCAGTTTTCCTAACCACAAAGGCAGAGTTTTCCTAAATGCAACAGACACTGTGTGGCCCACAAAATCTAAAATATAGACTATCTGGCCCTTAACACAAAAACTGCTAGTTTCTGGTCTAAAAGATTATTTGTGAACTTATTTGAAACACCATAATCATCTATATGATTTTAGTCAATCTTGGTTGATTAGATTTAAGAAACTGGCATTAGACTCACCTAACTGAAAGAATTAGTTTAAAAACCAATTTTAACAAAAGAAATAGCTTCTAATAGTCTCTCTTATGCTATCTGGTATTACTGAGGCATTAGATGTTATCAATAAATATTTGTTGTATTTAATACTACCAATTATTAAGAGATTTCACTTAAGAAAAAATACCAAAGTGTGTTAATGTTGTTACACCACTTACTAGCCATGATAGCTGTACTTAGTTGTCTTGAGTAGCTGTCCCTTGACTGTAAAATAGTGCCTATCTTATAGGTTGTAATTATTAAACTAGGTTATCTGTATTGACTGATTTTTAACTATGAGGATATATACAGGTTTTACCTTTTATTTCCTTTTTATTGAATTTATTGGGGTGACACTGGTTAGCAAAGTTACACAAGTTTCAGGGGCACAATTCCACCACACATCATCTGTACCCTGTATTGTGTGTTCACCACCTCAGTTCAAGTCTCCCTGCATCACCATTTATCCCCCAAGACCCTCCTCCAAGTACCCCCCCACACCAAGATTTGACCCCGCCCACAGCCTCAGGGTGGGCTGCCGGCAGCAGGTAGGTAGCTTGAGCCAGGAGATGCCACCAGCGGCCAGAAGGCGCCTCTAAGTTACGCTGCTCTTCCAGGCTCCCAGGGACCGCCGATGGCATGCAGGGGCGGGCACAAGTGGCTCCCAACTTGTTTGGCCAAGATGGCGTGGGGGGAGCACCTGCGGTGCCTGCCAGGGCTTTCTGCGGGCCGGGTCGGCTCTGCAGGACATTGGGAAGAGCATCTACACCACCCGCCATGTGGTCAGCGAGCTGCGGGACAAGGCCGCGTGCAGGCTTCACCCCGTCTTGCCCTGCGTGCTGCGTTTCAAGGACCCCCACCCGGAGTACGCGTGGCTGGTGATTGAGTTTTCAAAGAAAACTAGAGGCTCTCCCAGCGTCTCCGCCACAGATAGCCAGGTACTGCCCTTCCCCTCCAGTGGAAGCAGCGTTTGGGGGGAGTCACACTTGAAACAAGTACCAGACAAGGTTCAGCACCCGAAACTCCTAGAGGAGATTCTGGTTCCCATCGGCCTCCAAGCCTAGCCCCCCACGAGAAACAGCAGAGCATGACCACCCGCCGGTGGCCCTGAGGACCCCGAATCCAGTCCCTTCCTGTTCTGGAGACACCCTTTGCCCATGCTGATCGCGACCTGCAGGCGCTGCTGGCTGATGGTGAGGATGCTCCAAGGGCGGGCGAGAGAGAAGAGAGCGGATTTGAAGGAAAGACCTTGGAATGGCGACGATGCGGGTGGGTAACCCCAGCACCTGCAGCAGCCCTTGGGATTGGAGCAGGCGCGCCTGGAAGCGGAGGGGGCAGTTGTGTGCCCACAGACGCTGCCGCGCAGAGTGAGCTGCTTCAGATGCGGCTGCCAGTGCGAGCGGTGAATGGTGTGCGGATCCCCGGAGCCCCCGGATCTGCATCTTGCGCTGCTAAGACCTGCTGTTCCCTGGCATCTGACAAGAGCCGCGATCAGTTCACATTGTGGAGACAAGACCCTGAAGACAGTGCCTGTGGCTGTGGGGACCTCAGAGCCCTGCGTCTGCACTGTTCCTGCAGCCCCGAGGTGCTGAGTCCCGAAGCCTCCGGGGTCACTTCCTATTGAGTGTGTTTCCTTCCACGACTCGCGTGGAGTAGGGTTCGGTATCTGAAAGAGGAGCCGCACAGCAAATGAGAGAAAAAGACACGAGATAATTTTGCAATATTGGGGGACCAGGCGGCAAGTCCCGAAGGACTTCTCCTCTCTGTGCTCAGGCCTCACCAAGCTTTTATTCATCTGGGATGCACCCATAGCATAGCCCTAGGCAGGTGACCCCCTGCAACAGGCAGACTAGCCCATCAGCAAGGATTTACATAATAATAAATGGGGGAGCAGTTTCAGCTACCACTGTCTGGACAAACAGAGTTGGCGCCTAGCTCTGGGCTTTGCTAGGGCTTCAAAGGCACCCGGCCTTCGGGGTTTCTCTGTCTATGCTTATCAGATAGTGAAGGCAATAAACAGTTTCCCACAACTTCCCGCTCCCGATGGGGGCAGAAATGCTCTCAACCTGCAGCTACCTGAGGCCCAGGCCTGGCTCAGCTGTGACTCTCCTGCAAAGCCAGGCAGAAGGCTCGGCTCGTGTGTTTGCCGCTGACTACACAGCTGCGGTCCAGCCGGTCACCTACCCTGCACGTCCACGTTGGGAATCCGAGGGAGACTGTTGATGTCAGTGCTCCCAGAGAGATGCGTGAAGGAGAGATGGCGTGCAAGTTCCACACTAGACGGCTGCTCAGCACAAAGAGTTTGGTGGTCGCATTTCCCCAGCAGTGCAGGCTGCAGCCCACCAGGCCGGCTTTGGCGAGCTGCTGCACGCTCCAGCCTGCTCCTGCAAAGGGCTGGGTGGGTTTGTGGAGGACGAGGTCATGCCTCAGCCTATGAGCACACAGAAGCTCGATTCCTGCCGTGCTGAGGGGAATTTGATGAAAACAGAAAGAACAGTGCCCTGGAGCAAGCCTTCAACATTGAAAGAAGGGAACTTCCAAGTGATACTCTCCTATATAATAAAAGCTTAGGTGGTGTCCAGGGAGGGGCCGCCACAAGATGGCCGGCAGGGGAGGGCAGTTGGGGGTGAACAGGCCAGCAGGGAAGTGGTTAGAGGATGATCAGGCTGGCAGGCTGAAGTCATCAGGGGCAATCATGCAGGCAGGTGGTTAGGAGCCAGCAGTCCCGGATTGTGAGAGGAATGTCCTAAACTGGCAGTCAGACATCCCCCAAGGGGTCCCAGATTGTAGAGGGTGCAGGCGGGGCTGAGGGACACCCCCCCTCCCCCAGTGCACAAATTTTGTGCACAAGGCCTCTAGTTTATCTAATAAATATGGTTGCACCATAGCCAGTTTGGCTCAGTGGACAGTGTGTAGGCCTGTGGACTGGGTCCCGGGTTTGATTCTGGTCAAGGGCACATGCCTGGGTTGCTGGACACATGCCCAGGTTGCTGGCTTGATCCCGGGTAGGGGGTGTGCAGGAGGCAGCCAATCCATTTTTCTCTCTCATCACTGATGTTTCTATCTCTCTCTCCCTCTCCCTTTCTCTCTGAAACCAATATATATATATATATATATATATATATATATATATATATATATATTTAAATGTGGTTGCAAGCTAAAAAAAAGAAAGGAAGGAAGGAAGGAAGGAAGGAAGGAAGGAAGGAAGGAAGGAAGATTGACCAATACCTGATTCACAGGAAGTTGATAGAATTTATTTTCACAAGTCTGATGTTCAAATAGTGCTATTGGCTATGCCAATCAGAGTACTTCACTTAATTGGAAACTAAATCTGAATCTTTGATAAGTGTTTTTGCTTCAATCCAATTTACCTACATTTTCCAAGACCGGAATAAAGAAATGATGAATAAATGAAAGCCTATTGAGCTGATGTTTTTCTGAAAAACCATCTACATGCTATTATTAATTCTTTCTCAGTAACCATGGTGAGGAAATTTTGTGAAAACCCAGCAAATAAATTTAATAATATGGGCATTCTGGGTCAAAATAGATTTACTGAAAAAGAATTTTTTTCAGTTAGCCCCAAATTTCTTTCTCAGTGATAAGTGACATAAACCATTAATAAGCAGTGAGATTCTGTCATAAATATCTTTAACTTTGTTTACATAAGGCTCATAAGTATGTAACAGATCAATGTTTTTAAGACAGTAACATAATGTATTTTCATCCTCACTGATCCCTAACTCCAAGTTGTCTCAATACTTCCAAATTGAAGAAATGCATGGGGGTCTCAGATCATAGAGTTTCTATCATTATACAGTTAAATTTCCCTTGCAAGATGCTGGCCAACAAGTCTGAAGATGTGGGGTGTAAGAAGGATATCCAGGAGAGAAGAGGAAAGCTGCACCACTCTGGCCAGAGTGTAGGAGATGAGAGATGGGCAGGTAGAGGGTTGTTAGAATGAAATGCCTACAAAGGGTAGAGGGCCTGATGCTTCCCTTCCCGTTAGCATCTCTGAGAGTCAGGCTCTGTACCAACAGAGAAGACCACAGATGTTTGAGAAACCAGAGCTGCATGGTTAGGGCAAAGCAAATGTTCAATCTTCCTTCCTAGCCTCCCTTGCCCCCATGTGAGGTGTGTGCTGAGTTGGAGCACACAGACCGCTCTAGGGACCCTCCACCTGAGGTGCTATTAGCATCTGAAGGGCTACAGCATAGTTAGGAGCTGGATGAAGAAAATGGCAGAAGGTAAGAAAGGTAGACAGCACCTCATAGAGACAAAGGAGGCCAGGTCAGCAGGGAGAAGCCCACAAACCCTAAACGGTGAGAAAGACATTAGCCAGCATTAGCAACCTTAGAGCCTCTGCCCACTTCACAGCCCAGGCCCGTGGCACCTCAAGGAGAACTGCCAGCGCAAATCCAAAGACCAGCAAGAGGCCAGGGCTCTAGCCAAACCCCAATACAGGGGATATAATGTCATCCTCCATAAATCCTGAGGCCATCTTCGAAACGAGCAAGGGAAACAGGGAGGAAGGGCTGAATAATTCTTTCAAGTAAATTGAGCTACAGCGGGAGACATGCTAAATTATTAGATTAGATTAAATTTTAAATCATATTGAGCTAATTTTAGTTTTGTTCTCACTGCTCCGTGGTCCAGTCCTTCTGAGGAAGATCAATTAAGTTTTAAGAGAAAAGCTACATTTTCTGTGCGCACCCAAATTGTCGTGTGAATAAATTCGCAATCATGCTGCAATTGCATTGTTTGGGTTAAAGGAGACATGGTGAGGACAATTTTACTCAGAGTTCACAAATTTCTGAAACCAAAAAGAGATTGTTCTTCTCTAAATACATATTAGAGAGAAATATGCTAAAAGACAGACCTGAGTTCTGACCCCCACTCAACTATTTACTCCGTTAGTCACTAAAGAAAATCACTTCATCTCTACAGCAGTGTTTCCCAACAGATGTGTCTAAGATGATGTACTAGAATATTGATAAAATATTGACCATCCAGCCATCAAGACAGCCAAGGCAGGGCCTGCAGTGGCTGGAGCCCTCGGCCTTTTATCTCTGGCTGCCCTAGTGTGACACATAAAAAACTCTGTGCTTTAAATTTGATAATTTGGGAGAATTCTTGTCCTAAATGATTCTCACCTATGGAAAGGGTGAAGGGGAAGGAGATATAGAACAGATATTTTCAGTCTTTTGTATTCTAGTAGTTCATGCTTCTATGAATGTGAGCAGGACATTTTAATTACAAGAGTCACAGGAGTTCCTACATACATGACCTGAAAAAAAAGAAAAGAATCTCTGCACTTATTTTTAAAAACCTCTGATTACCTCCCAAATTCTTGGGGCAGGGGGGTCTATTTTACATGCATGTATTTCATTCTATTCATACTGTACAATTGTTATACAATCTAGAAAAAGTACAAAACCCTAATTCATTTTCCAAAACCTGGTCAGAGCTAAGGTGCAAAAAGGAACAGTACAGTAAGTTATAAGAAGAGTTGGGGTGACCTGTGCAAATCATACAGTCTGTCACATGATGTTTTTTTTCCATCTTTATGGTTGAAAGTATTACATAGGTCTCCTTTTTTTCCCTCAGTGACCCCTCTTAGCCTGCACTCACCCGCCACCTCAGGCATTCATCCCACTATTGTCTGTGTCCATGTTATGCACATATGCATACAAGTTCTTTAGTTAATCTCTTCCCACCCACCTACCCTTCCCCGCCTTCCCTCTGAGATTCATCAGGCTGTTCCATGCTTCTATGTGTCTGGGTCTATTTTGTTTCATCAGTTTATTTCGTTCATTAGACTCCACATCTGAGTGAGATCATATGATACTTGTCTTTTGCTGGCTAATTTCACTTAGCATAATACTCTCCAAGTCCCTCCATGCTGTCTCAAAGGGTAAGATCCTTTTTTACTGCTGCATAGTATTCCATGGGTTAACTACCTGAAAAAAAAGAACCTCTGCACTTATTTTATTTTATTTTTTTATATTTTAATACATTTTTATTGATTTCAGAGAGGAAGGGAGAAGAGAAACATCAATGATGAGAGAGAATCATTGACCGGCTGCCTCCTGCATGCCCCCTACTGGGGATCGAGCCCACAACCCAGGCATGTGCCTTGACTGGAATCATACCTGGGACCCTTCAGTCCACAGGCCAATGCTCTATCCACTTAGTCAAACCAGCTAGAGCTGCACTTATTTTTTTTAAATCTCTGATTACCCCCAAATTCTTTTTCAGCAGAAACAACTAAAAATTCAGGTGTCCTTTTCTTAGATAACCAGTATCTTTTTTACAGTTCAACTCAGGAACTTATCTAAGGGTCAGAAAATAAGAATATTAGAAAGGAATGTACAGACTGTTATAATATTCACAAGCACAAGCAAAATTACCTATTTGGGATTAGAAATTTGCATCCACCTTTTGGCAAACCATTTTGCTATAATTAAATTAATTTGAAAATCAATTTTTAGAGTAGTGATTAAAGGGATGGTAAGTGATCAATAATTAGTGCAATTCTCACCCACAAATGAGGCTATTATCTTCAAAGTAAGTGAAAACCTTTTCAAGATGAATGCCTCAAACCTGTTGAGTATTTTATTTGAATATGAAAGATCTTTTGCTTCCCTTCTCCCTTCCCCTGAAATTGCTCATTTATATCAATAAAGAATGTAATGCATGCTGGATTGATCTACTAGCCATTTTCAAGTTAAAGCTAGGTCTTATGGACTTCTAAGATTTTTCTGTTCATTGAGATTACAAATGTTTTGCTACTTTTGGACGAAAGAGGGAAATGCAATGTTCTTGTCAATGAATAAATCACTGATTGATTCATCTGAGAATATAGCTGTCTGTTAAGAAGTGTGGACTACAACAGCCCTGGCTGGTGTGTCTCACCAATCACTGAAGGGTCTCCAGCTCCCTAATGGTCAAGGGCACATACCTGGGTTGCAGGTTCCATCCCCACCCTGGTCAGATGCATGCGGGAGGCAACCAATCGTTGTGTCTCTCTCACATCAGTGTTTCTCTCTCTTTCCCTATTCCTCCCTCCCTTCCACTTTCTCTAAAAATCAATGGAAAAAATATCCTTGGGTAAGGATTAACAACACAACAAAGTATGTATCAGAATAGATCCAAAGAAAGAATGGTTGTCACATGTGCTGACAGTAATCGTTCTAGCTTTTGAGTTTGGGTGGCCTACTAAGTGCAAAGCAATGATCAAGATGCATTTGTGGACTCGTTAACTCTCACCATAGTGACTCTATAGTAAGTGTTACTATCATCACTCTGAGGTAAAAATGGCAGGAACTTTTCTGACTACACTCCAAGAAGAGATTTTACACATGCAATTGTTCATCACAGTCCAATATCCAACATTGTTTCTAATAGGTTAAGTGTTCACAGCACCAAGAAGGTGACACTTGAAGCCTTTCAAACCCACAGGTTAACTATGCCGGCAGTTAACACTTTGCTCTCTATGAGCAAAGACTGCCATCTTGTGGAAGTTGCACATGTAACAAAAACAATCATTCTATGGAACTAAACATTTTCATTGCACTCATTAAGAATTTTGCAACTAGATTCTTGCATTGTTACACACACACACACACACACACACACACACACACACACACACATGCCGATGTTGCTTATAATTAATAGAAAGGCAAAACTTTCCTTTAGGTGTGATTTTAAGTCTCATTTAAAGGTGGCAGTGTTTTGGAACATTTTGGAAAGATAAAATATCTCCTCCTTTATTACAAGGACTCATCCCATTAGTCTTTAACCAATTAACTGCCACGATATTTTGGATTTAATTAAAAAAGGCCCGCCGCTTGCACCTATAGATGCTTATGGCGTGCAAATGGTTAAGGCGGTGCATTAGGTTGTGTTGAACTTTCTTTACCTAAACTTTAAATGATTTTTGTTAAATAACAAAAAAGAAGGTGTAGTGCAACCTTTTGATGGAATTTCCGGAGCACTAGATGTTTTCGCTAGAATGGATGGCAGAACTCTGGGCTCAGAGAACACTTTCATTCCCCTCCTATACTTCTATTCCATGCTGGCCAGTATCCTGGAATCTGTTGTGGACTAGTCAGGGCTTGACTGAGGGATCCTATGGCCCACGTGGTGTGTGTACCCCAAAGATGGAATCTCCCTGCAATGCCTTATCCTCCTGTGCTTCAGTGATGAGCCATGTAAATGTGTGATGATACTCAAAGGCATGTAGAGATGACTCTTTCCTATTTCCCCTCATGCATTCCTGCCACCCAGCTCACTAAGTCCACAATTTCTATGACCAAAAATTACTTAGATAAAGACCTTGTGCTATTAGAATCAAAGTGGGTGACATAGAGTATGCATTCTTCCAATGACTTTTTCAAACCAACATGGTTCCAGGTGTAGAAATAATAAAGACCTATTGTCAGTGATACCAGACACTGCTGAGGAGATGGAGTTCCTGAATGAATGTGAATGAATGAAAGAATAAATTAACATGAATGGAGGGCACTAAAAAGAAATGATGTCACAGTGTTGCCTGGGCCATTCCAGCTGAATGTGCAGTTGTTGTTTAACATAAATTTTGTACCCAAGGAAGTGCCTGGCATGAAATCACTCTTTAAATATTTATTGAATAGATGGGTGAATAGGAGGGAATGGAATAAATTAGAAAACAGCATCAGTGATAAGAAAAAAGTAGAATCTCAGAGCAGAGCCCTTTTACCAAAAACTGTTGAGTATGTTTAATTAACAAATATGTGCTTGTTCTGTGTTAGGCCATATGGAAGATGGTGAGCACACTGGCATCAACCAAGTAACCACAAATGATCACAAATAATGATAAGTGCCCTGAAGGAAAACTCTCCCACGTCCACAGGCACTAATACAGTGTGGTGGGTGTGGGAGGGCGGGGGAACTTGGGAGCTCATTTTGAGCCCTGATATGTTTTCAGTAAGCAAATGCTGCTATAGTTTCCTTCTATTCCTACATGTTCCTAGAAATTCATATTTAAGAAGAGTTTGGTTTTTTTTAGATATGAACAAATTTTTCCTTCAAGATATTCAATGGTATCTAGTCCACCTAGTGTCTTTAGGCAGGCAAATACCTAAAGGGTTTGCTAATGTCATTTGGATAGCACTCATGGACAAGTCAAGCAAGCAGTTTGATGTTGTGATTACACATGTGTGTGTGATACCTAACACGGTGTCACAAATTCCCACAAGTAGTTGTTCCTTTGAATCAAGGCACTATTTACCAGTGTATCCCTCCAATCTCCAGCTCTATGGATTATGTTATTGGGGAGAAAAATGAGAAAGGGGGAATGAAAGTCAGACAAGTTTAGGAAATGCTGTCTTAAACAACATCATGCAAGTTTTCTTATCTGCAGGGCTTCGTATGGCCTTTCATAGGCTGACTTCTCTGTAAATTTCCAAAGGGTGTGTTTTTTTTAGTTATCGACCATGGAACCCTTTTCTTGCAGAAGCCCTCTAGGTACTAGTGTACCATGGAACACACTTTGAGAAATTCTGTGTTTTCTAAATATAAATGGCTTTGCCTGGGATAGAGGCTGGAATAAAGGTGATCCATTAATATTATGAATCCATTAATATTCCTAATCATTTTAGTAAATTTAATTCATCAAATGAACTGCTGTTTTTAAGAACTTGAGACAGCTCCACTTCCTAAGGAAGAAGTCCAGGTTGTGAGGAGGCTCCTGGAGTGTCAGCAGGGGGCGCTGTGGGTGAGGCTATGGGAATATCTAAAGGTGGATGATGGACATTGGACCAACTCTCCCCGGGGCTTTCTTACTCTTGTTTAACTCAGGTTGAATGTTGACCCCCACCCCCAATATTATATTTTAGCTCATTCTTATGGACCCATGGATGACATGAAACAGGTAAAAAGGTAAAATATTACCGAAAGTGAGTTATTTACTCCCTCCAGATAGGCATAGTTTTCCTTTCTAACATTTTTAAGCAGTCTCACCCCAAATAATCCAAGACCCGGGCCAAGAGTATAAATATGGCTCCACACCATTGAAGTCTTAAGCATGTAAAGGTGACAGATCAAGCTAAACACTGTGAGATAAAGTATGTTCTATCCTCTTACATTGGCAAAGATACCTTCCGTATCCCTGGGAGGCCATGTCTGCGTTTCTAATTCATGACTAGTTGGGAGTTCTGCACCGACCAGTGACAGGGTCCGGACTCTGGTCCCCTCCCTCCCACATCCGGCTCTGTCCTGCACAAGGAAGGGTCTCACTCACACACAAAGGTGTGTGCACCTGAGCACGCACAGCCAAGCTCTGCCCACAGTCCCAAACACCCCCACACACCCATGTGCACCCATGGCTGTGAGATCTGCTCTCAGGAGATAATACATGGGAATGGGCCTTCACGAGCACTCGGAGCTCTTTGGGCAAGAACTTCTAGGGAACCCGGAGGATGGTGCTCACTCTGGACAGGCTCGTGGCTTTGGCCCTGGTGGGTCTCACCCTGTGAGAAGAGGTGTAGCTAGGGGGCAAGGGGGCAGGCAGAGCTAGGCAGGTCTCGGCCAGCACCAAAAGAGTATTTGGAATTGAGAATAAAGCCCCTGTGAAAATCACACTAGAAAAAGCTGCAGTCTTTGCAGCTACCCCCAGCCTCTGGGGGAAAGAAAAGAAGAAGAAGAAGGATATTTCTTATTTGAATGTAACTACTTCTGAAAGCCTCCGGTCAACTTTCCTCCCTGTTCTGTGAGGTGAGATGATTTCCCCTTTGGCACTGAAAGGGAAACTAGATCAGTTGTGTGAAAAACCAAAAATGATACATTTTCTCAACTTCAAACTTGTCCCAAGGCTTTCTCCCACACTGTGTTAAATAATAGAAGTCTTTTTAATTGAATTTCTTTGTGTGTGGCATATGCTGGGCGACATTATGCCAGCATCTCGCTCTAAGCAGCAACCCGTTCTTCATAAAAGCATTAAGACCCGGAGCGGCGTTCTGCATGTAGGGAAGGAACACAGGCCGGCAGCAGCTTGAATCCACATAAAATCAGCGCCTCTGAAATGTAATTGTGAAAACACGTTGCGACAAACTGGGAAGTGGGGGAGATACTTAGGATTATAGAATGAAACCGAAAAAGGAAGAAGAAGAAGAGAGGAAGGGAGGAGGAGGGACAGTACGTGGCACAATTGTCTGCAGAATCAAAGCTATGACGTGTCCTAGCGTTCTGTCTGCAGGCTCATCTCTATATTCATTTCACCTCGAAAGCCACCCCCCTTTAGAGGGGGGTTACAAGTGGACGTGCTGTGGCCCGAGGCAGTACCTGTAACACATGATTGTGCTCTCCACCCCTTCAAGGATCCTGGAGCTTCAGCAGAATGGCGACATGGACATCCTGAAGCACAAGTGGTGGCCAAAGAACGGCCAGTGTGACCTGTACTCCTCAGTGGACACAAAGCAGAAAGGAGGTGCCTTGGACATAAAGAGCTTCGCAGGGGTTTTCTGCATCCTGGCTGCTGGGATTGTCCTCTCCTGCTTGATAGCCATGCTGGAGACGTGGTGGAACAAGAGGAAAGGCTCCAGGGTCCCATCCAAAGAGGTACTTGACTGGGAGCTTGGGCAGTGAGCTGGGCCAGGGAGCAGGCTGTGTCTGTGGGGAGGATGATGGCGAGGAAGGGGTTGGGGGGAGGGTCCTTGTTGCTTCTTGTCTTGAAAAGTGGAAATAAATTTGTGAAGCCAAAAAATTGGTAAGGCCAATATCAGTTTCCATTTTAAGACATCCCAGATCGATAAAGAGGAGACTATCTAGTATCTGAAAGACTGACAATGTTATGTGCCTTAACGGGCTTTGAAATTCTCCCAAATCTCTGGATAGAATTTAAGTCAATGATTTGTTAAAGGCTGAGATTGCCTTGACCAGTTCGCAAAGATGCTTATCTTGTTATTGCCATGACTTGCTTAACTTATAACTAAATTACTTGGTGTCTCTAAGATTCGGCCTAAGAAATCCAATATGACAGTAAAATAATTAGAATTTTCTCTTTACCACCAGGGACTGCTGCCCTCTCTCTGTATGTAGACCTAAGAGAAGCGGTTATGTTTTTAGCTCTGATGACCCTAAGTTCAACAAATCCACATCATGGAATCATCTAAAACTCAATATTTCTCCCTTACTCTTGAGTTAGCTCAACTCCAAGTCCATATTAAAATTTTTCCAGAGATCTGAGAGAATGCTCACAGAATTACACATATTTATCTTAAAGTGGCATATGTGCCCTGTTTTCATAAAAAAAAAAATTATGAGATTTATAACTATCTTATTTCCACTGAACCAAAAATGTGAAAATGTTTAAAATAATAAAATCATATTCACTAAAGCTTCACAAATTGAAATGAAAACAACCTAAATTTGCTGAGTGATCTGACTTGCTGGATAGCTTCAAGGGAGAGTTTAAACTTTCTATAACTAGGCCTTGGCTAACTGAGGCCAAGAGCAAGTCCTGACAGGATCTGCTTTAGTGCACAAATGAAAATGGCTTCTCGCTTGCATACGAATTTTTGCATGTTAATGCAGCCTTTCAAACATATCGTTTCCTAGTCTAAGAATTCCTTCCTACCACTTTATATGCAAAATTGATCAGCACCATTTATAAGGAAAAGCCTGGCTTAGCAAAGATAAATCTTCGCTTCCTACTTGTCTGAAGGATCATACATTCTGCATTAGTGAAGGGTGAACTAAAAACGAATCAGGTTTTACTGTCGTATTTTCTTTGTGGAACAAGCTTCTGGTATCTCTACTGACATTGATTCAATGCAAAAGACCACATTAATGCAACATTAGAGCTGAGACTTCATATTCTCAAAAAATCTGGAAATTAAGGACTCCCCAAGCTCCTTATATGTTGAATTACTATATATGATATTAAATTTTTGCACTATTATATCTGTTGATGGATGACTACATTATAGTTGCTGTGGGAACCATAAAATTATCTTTCAACCCTCTAAAGTCTCAGTGATAACACTGCATTAATGGAAATTTTTATTGGATTTCGAAATGAGAAAGGAGAAGGAAAACACTGATGCACTCAAAATATTTTTCACTTAGGAGCACTATAATAGCACAATAAAAAAAAAATACATACTCCAGTCTAACTCATGACAGCTAATCCAGATCTTATGAACAAATATTTTATTTTATGATTAATAGATATTTTTAAATCCTTGCAAATTTGATTTCTTGAACCTGGCTATAAATAAGATTGATACAAAGAACAATTTTATTTCCTGCCAGTTTTATTTTTTAAATATTGGGCTTTAACGCTCCCATTTAGTGAAAATCTTAAGGGATTTATGAATTGATTTCAGCTCCAGAAATCTGAGGTTTTACTTTCTTTTCCTTTATTAAGCACCGTTTTACTGAGACTCCATTGTCATAGCTCAAAGCGTCTTTGATTTAGAGAGCATGTAGCATATACCAGAACCTAAACTAAAACTGCTACTCGCATGCGAGGACTTGAAAAGTCCCGCTGACCTCACAAAATTGCCTCAGGTACTAGGTAGCTTGAGTGTATGAAGTCCTTCAGTTAGAAAGTGATTCTTTTGTGTTAAATGTTACTCTCTCCAAACAATCTTATATATCTTTAGCCTGAGGAGAAATAACACTGTAATAGTCACTAGCACTCTAGTGTGAACTAGCATATCAGCATATTGTACCACTTATCTCTAAGAATGGAAAGTTAGAGTTAGGAGTGAGTAGTGGAAAGGAACAAATATCTCACTTGGAATAAAATACTCTGAAATAAGACACCATGGGTAAAGAAGAGGTGGGGGGAGAGGGGGGAATAAGTTGCCAAAACCATACTTTTTATTTGTACAATTTTGCCTGGGTCTGTCGCTGCTCTAATAGAAAGCAATCACCCATCTACTGCTTCCATATTTTGTAGTTGCATGTGGCATATGCTTATTTTAGAACTTCAACTGCAAGAAAAATATTTATTATAGATAACCTTATCTCAGTATCTTATTGGTACCCCCAGAACCTGGGACAGTGCCTGGCTCATATTAGGTGCTCAATAAATACTTGTTAAATGAATAAACCCCAAAGTTCAGTTCATTACATATCATGTTTGCTGAACTACTTTTTTTTAACCATGGGAGCTAGTACTGATGAGAACCTTATCTTCTTTTTCTTCATCTCCAGGATGACAAGGAAATTGACCTGGAGCATCTCCATAGACGTGTAAATAGCTTGTGCACAGATGACGACAGCCCCCATAAACAGTTTTCCACCTCGTCAATTGACTTGACCCCTCTGGACATTGACACTTTGCCAACACGACAAGCACTGGAGCAAATCAGTGATTTCAGGAACACTCATATTACCACAACCACCTTTATCCCAGAGCAGATCCAGACTCTTAGCCGCACACTGTCAGCTAAAGCTGCCTCTGGTTTCGCTTTTGGCAACGTGCCTGAGCACCGAACTGGCCCTTTTAGGCACAGGGCACCTAATGGGGGCTTTTTCAGGAGTCCTATAAAAACAATGTCATCTATTCCTTATCAACCAACTCCTACCCTGGGGCTCAATCTGGGTAGCGATCCAGACCGAGGCACCTCCATATGAGCATCAAACAAAAATCTCTTCACTGTTTCTTTTGTAGGACTCCCTTTGCAAGGAGCAACTGTAATGTTGTGGGACTAACATGGATGTAACATTTTTCTTTTTAATCAGGATTATTAGTAACAATTCTAGCTCTCCCTCCTCCCTCTTCTATTTCTGTCTCTCTCTCTCTCTCTTTTTCCCTCTCTTCTGATACATCTCCTTCTGCTATTATTCATTACTCTATTTGTTCCCCCAGAATATAGTGTACTAGGATCCAAATAGTCCGCTTTTCATATACTGTACTTCAAGTATAGGAAATGTGCACTGGGAATACTAAACGTATATATGCAGGATTAATTTTACATAAAGGCCTCTTACGTAACATTTCTCTATTTTTTGAAGATATAATTGCAATAACTTCAGTCTTTTACATTCTTCTGCTGCATCCATACAATGCTCCACTGCTGTTCAGTGTCCTTTAACTGTGGACCAAAGGCAACCCCTGCAGTGTCTATAAAATACTTCAAAGACCATTCAGGCCACATAATATGAGAATGCAATTTTGTAGGATTACAAAAAAAAGCCATTAATATGCCAGTCAAGACTACAGTTAAAATTACTCTTGCACTGCAACAGTGCATATGACCTTTATGTGATTGTACAGTATTAAAAGTTTTTTCTTATGTACAGTAAACTTTATCATATGGCAGAAGCCTCTATTGTGTTAAATAAATTAGTATCTCATACATATACATATATATGCACCTATATAATGTGTATATATATTGAAAGGCGGCCATTGCTATTGCAATTCATTTAATAAAGCTTTAGTTTAAAAAAAAAGTATTGTATACAGGAACTATGTATAGTGCAGGGGGTCTTTTCAGTTAGAAAAGGCAGGTTGCTTTAATGTTATTCTGATTCGCATTGTTTGCCAACAGAGAATATTTTATACTTTTGTTATTAAAACATCCAGAGCGATTTACTCTTTGTTCCTAGATGTAACTCATTTGAATAGGTTTTGCATTTGTTACTCAGCAGTGCATAAAGCTAACCTTGGTAATAATTTTACTTTTAATTCATTATCTAAATGGGGAAAGCTATTAGCCGAACCACATCTGCAACAGCACATAGAGCTCTATGAGAGTTTAAACATAGATCATTGAAGGTTGGTAAAGTCTCTTCCAAAGCAGTAAGCCAATTAACACAACTGTAGTTGGGGAGAGGTGGGAGCCCTGAAGAAATATTGATGTGGCCTTAATTACCGTCATACGTTATCCTAAAAAAGAAAATATAATAACCATACGGGGCTCTCTACTAAACCCCCTTTTTTATTTGGTTCTATTTGGAGGAGTTACGTATTTTCTACATTAGTGCCAAGTGTCTAGAAGGATGACAGCAAAAACAGTGCCTCTTTGTGCACAACCCTTTTAAAGCAGCATTCTTACCTGTTAGAGATGTAAAATGAACTTTGTTTGTAATCCTTAAATTAAAACGTGATAAGTAGGAAGCGAGAACTTATCCTGTGTTCTTAGCAGCCATACACTTATTTTACTCTAATTCATTCTGTGGCTAGGATTGATGTAGGAACCAACGTATGTGATTTGCTTTAGAAGAAATTAAAAGGTATATTCTTAAGGTATATTATATTTTGATGCTAATTCTGTTCTGGGGAGCATCTTGTACTGTCACTGTTTTTGTACTAAATCTTCAAATATTGTCTACTGTGTAAGGCAGAAAAATTTCTTATCATGCAAAAACCATTTTGTTTCCAGGGTAACAAGTACTTAAGTGCATGCACAACTTGTTTTCCCTTGTAACACTCATGATCTCATCCACGACTCTGATTTTAAAACTAAAAAAAAAAAAAAAAAAAAAATCTTTACAAAAAGCTATATAGGGACATACCAGATGTTTCAGTGATTTTAGCTATCAAACTGTTAACCATGTACAATATTTAAAATAGGCCTATTTTGATGTATTGCCTATTATACAAATACACAAAACACTTTTTGGAGGCCTCAGTTATGAGTGGCAGAGCTTTCTGTGTATAATTTGTCTAAATAATTTGTCTAATAAAAATGTTTTCTAAACTTGCTCTCATACCATTGAAGTCTTAACTACAAAATTTGAAAATGCTTACTTCCTCACCCATTGGACTGAATTTTTCTAAAAATTTATCTTGAGTTCATTAATGCATAAAACACATTAAGTTTTGATAGCCGAACTTTGCCGAAATGTGTGGCCCTCTAAAAACAATGCTAAGTGATGTCCTAAACCAACGAAATACTGCTTTTCTGCTATTCGAGACTATTTGAACACACAATATATTTGTTTTTCTTTATGGATGTCGCTGTGAGCACTTTTTGGGGACAGATTTATCCTGTTGTGTGTAAACAGTGCAGTCACTATAATAGCAAAAAGAAAATCAAAGGTAATTATTATACTCAGAATTTACTTATTAATAATTGTTTTGCTGTTAGAGAAAAATTCATCATGCTGAATCTATTAATTTGAAATTTAATTGTCTCCAAATTATTTCTAATACATTATTGCATTTGAACAATAATTCATCTTGCATTTAAATTGCTCAATGGTTTTCTATCTGGAAATATATTCAATTTAGATTAAAATTTCTGCTATTCTAAAATCCCATTGAAAATGAAGTTTTCAAATGTTGGAACCATAGACATCTAGAGGAACTGTAGACATCTAGACCATCTTGCCTCGTTTTACAAATAAGGGAAATAAGATGCCAGGAAGATGGGACTGGCGCACAAGTTTGTCAATCTGAGGCTTAAAACTGGGTCTTTTTTTGTTTGTTTGTTTGTTTAACTCTGCCAAGTCCCATTTGGTCACGTTCACTGGTCCTCGTGGATTGGAAAGGTAGGGATGGCTCAGGTACATGGCTCCACCCACTCCTCTGGCCCAGGCGAGGCTGTCAGTCTCTAGAAACCTTCCTTCCTGTCTGGGTCCACATGGAGCATCCCCTTCACCCACTCCCCTTAAAGATGGGAAAGTGAACACCTTGGGCTACTTCCCCAAGGTCATGGCTCCTGGCAGCCATCAGTCCAGGTCCTGCTTCTGTCTACTGCTACTTCCTTTAACCATTGTCTGTCCTGGTTCGCACCACTTACACCAACCGGGCTATTTCAAAACAAGACAAATACCTTATATCCATGTGCTTCTATTCTTCTCATATAGTCAATGTATTCCTTTGGTGAATCATTAAGAGTTGTCACTTTTAATCACTCAGAACTTATGCACAGGTTTTGATTTAATCATATATTAGAAAATTGTAAGACCTCCTTTCCTCCTCATACATATCAAACTACAGGCAATTTGTCATTTTCTTAATTATGTTATTTTCCATTTCCTTTAGTTTGGGATTGGTTGTGAACTGAATAAATACTTTCAAAAATAGACTCTACTGAATGGTACTTTGCTTCATCAATTAAAAATAAAAATAAAAAGATGAGAAGATCCATTTACCCCCACAAAATGCTTTCTAAGCCATACAATTGGATAACAACCTATCAGTACTTTATAATCAGAATTTTTGGAATAGTGGTACACATTCTGTATTATGAGCATAGTAAATAAAGCAGAACTAAGAACTTCTGTGCCGGTAAACATGGGGTTTATCCTTAAATATACATTTCATGGTAATTGACAAAATACAATGGGCTCACTAAAAATTGGCTTTCTTCTGCAGTGTTTATATTTCTAAAAATTGATTATAGTCCCGATCCTGTGATCAGATATTAATAAATGGCTAGCAATTGTGGGCATAGTTATTATTTCAACAAAATTTAGTAGATACCCATCCCCCATGAGATAGCATAAATGAGCTCCCTTGGGTGGAAAAGACTTACTGACATTGAAAAATCAGGAAATAAAGCTATTTAGATTTGATAGATTTAATTCAGTCCTCTTAGTGTTACCAAAAACCTATTATGTGAAAACCACTATGTTAAGCAGTTGCACATGGCATAAATGAAGATACATGTTTCAGGATGGGTCTGGATGTGTTCTACTGTTATCGGAGAATTGTACAGGTGGACTGTCTCCATTGCTAGTGGGGTTCTTATGACATCTTGAGGAAAAGAATTTTCTAAGGCTCACACAGGAGTATGAGTGATTTTTATTTGCTTCAACTTATCTCCCTCAGTTCCCAAAGTCCCATTTCCCCTACACTAGTCCTGACAAAATGTGCAGCTGGGGATTCAGCAGAGCTAAAAACAAAGCCAGTATCCACAATGTCGGTTCCATAATGAAGCTGAATCCGCTACAGCATCAGGCTAATTCCAGTCCATCGGTCCACTGTGTGCCATGTAGGTGAAAGCCCTGAAAGCCAGGAGTCAGGTGTGAGCAGCAAGAGAACAGGGCTTTTTTGTATTTCAGACTCCGCACCCTTGCAGTGGCCAAGCCTATTCTGGCCAGTGCCCTGTTCTCAGGTATGACTGACAGGCCAATGCCCTCTCTACGTCATTCAGACCTTAGTGGGCATGCGTTTATTCTTTTCTTGTTCAGTCCCTTTCCCCAGGATCTGTGGGGAGCAGACCTGGGGAGTGTTAAACTGCAGCTTTCTGGCAAAGCTGTACAAATGGCATGCCTGTATTATCTGGCCTTCCCTTTGCTCCTCTCCTGTTAATTAATTAATAACCAGGCGGTTACAACAGAATCACTACCGCCCATTTCTTTCCTTGCCCCATATCACCATACAAGATATAGATGCCATCTTACAGACTTTCTGAGGTGGCAGAATGAGTCACCCAAACCAGTGCAGTCATCTTTGTGCCCAGACCATCCAACCAACTGCTGCAATCCATTCTTGTTCTCCAGGGCTAATTGGGTCTGTCCTCTTAGATTCAGATGATCTCCACAAAGAAGACAGAGATTTCCCAAGATGCCTGACCAGGAGGCCAAATTTTCAGAAGTGTGAAAATTACCACAAGCCAGAGGCAAACTACTATCTGGCCCTTCCTCCTTATCAATACCTGCACTGCATACCATTCAGAGACTGACTCCTACCCTTGGGTGTCTAGTCAGAAGACACAGATAACAACTCATTTTCTATCCCTGTGGGCTAGTTCTGGTAGGGTTCTGCAGTGTTTTTGCTTCAAAGGGACCAAACTCAGCCAATTTTGTTCAGGCTACTTTTGAACTCTCATAAACTTTTACTTATATTGCAGCAAAGACTCCTCGCCACCTTTCCTCTCATCTCAGCCATAGGTTACACTGCGACCAATGAGCCTGATGCAGGGGTGGGCAAACTTTTTGACTCGAGGGCCACAATGGGTTCTTAAACTGGACCGGAGGGCCGGAACAAAAGCATGGATGGAGTGTTTGTGTGAACTAATATAAATTCAAAGTAAACATCATTACATAAAAGGGTACGGTCTTTTTTTTTTTAGTTTTATTCATTTCAAACGGGCTGGATCCGGCCCGCGGGCCGTAGTTTGCCCACGGCTGGGCCCTGATGCATGTATAGTGTTCTCCTGGCTGCCCACCATAACAACAGCCTCCGCCCCACACACACGTCCAGAAAAATAGAAACTTCATGGTTTTGCTCCATTTTATAGAGTTGCACAGAGGCATACCAGGTACAACAGTTGCAGCAACAAATGATCCAGCCTGCTCTGAAGACAGAAACACACTGAAGGAGCGGTCTCTCACCTGCATTTTCCAAATTCCTACATTTTCAATCATTTTTTGTTTGTTTTGATTCCATGTAATGTTAGTAAGTAACAAAGAAAAAATGTTCAACTTTGAGAAATACTTTTTGTTATCCGAAAGCTCTCCCCTGATCTGTTATTACATACGATTTAGAACCGAGGGCCGCCTTTTGACTTATTTTGCACACTTCCTAGAATTTCTTCACACCACAATCTGGACACATTGCCTATCCTCTGCTGGAAATAGACGTGGCCCAGCTGACCTTTGTGAGGAGTGAGGGCCTGGTTCCTTCTGGAGAAACCCTGTGGCTCCCACCGCAGGATTAGCAGCGTATTTCAAAAGAAACTCTCTGTGATGTAATAGAAAATGCACAGAAGTTTCAGGGCAACATTAATCCTCATTAATTAAAAACTAATTAAGCTTTTATAACAGCTGCTTTAGAAGGAGGAACATATGTCACAAAAGCAAAGAATGACACAACATCAGAACCAAAGAAAGGATGAAAAGTACTGTTTTAATAAATATTTTGCCTGCCACAAGATTTGAAATATGAGAAGGCACACTTTAGTTTTTAAAGTTGTTATATTTTATTTTTAAATTGGTGTTACTGAAATTTTTTAGAAACTAAGTGCCCTACATCTGTGGCTGTTTTTAATTTTAAAAATTTGACATCAATAAACAAATCATAGCTTACTTACTCACTATGCAGAAGATTCATTATAGGGGGATCTTTAAGAATTAGTTTTTCACCCTACCCAGTTTGTCTCTGTGGATAGAGAAACTGAAGGGTCCCAGGTTCGATTCTAGTCAAGGGCACATGCCCAAGTTGTGGGTTCGATTCCCAGTAGAGGGAGTACAGGAGGCAGCTGATCAATGATTCTCTCTCATCATTGATGTTCCTCTCTCTCTCTCCCTCTCCCATCCTCTCTGAGATCAATAAAAATATATTTTTTAAAAAAAGAATTAGTTCTTCTAATATAATAAAATAAGATTCAATTTGCAAAAATTTAAATTCTATAAAAATTTTCAGGATCACAGCCATTTCCTGGAGCAAGGATACCTATATTTATTTCACACTAGATAAATAAGGAGTTGATAGTTAATATTAAATGATCTCCAGAATTACATTAAAGTTGACTTTCAAGTTAATTTTAGCCCTCTATTAATATTTGTTTTTGAAATTTGGCTATAAGATATGTATTTTTTTGAAATAAAAACACTAAAATTAAGTTGAAAATAGAGGCATCACATGTCCAGCTCATCTAATTGGGACTCCCAGACTCAGTGCTGTGTGACTAAGGATGTTAAACCTTATTGCTCACTCACTCAGTTTTTTCCATGGAAATATCATGATAAAAATGATTTCATAAAACGTGTGCAATACCACTTCCCACTTGTGTAGTCTCCAAAGTTTTTGGTGTGTCCAATTAACATGCTAAGTTCTATAATATAACTCAACCAGCAATTAATATATTTTAATTAATTCTTTCTTTTTCATCATCATTAAATGAAGTTTTTAATTCTTATTCCATAATAATGATTTTGTGTCTCTTTAAAAAAAATTATTAGTACTTCTACCTAAACTAGAGGCCCTGTGCATGAAATCCGTGCACTGGTAGGGTCCCTAGCAGCTGCTGGCTGCCAGCTGGGACCTCCCTTCCCATGGTTGGCCAGCCGGCCCTGCCCACTGGGCAAACTCCCAGTCGAGCTCCCAGTCAAGGGGACAATTTGCATATTAGGCTTTTATTGTATAGGATTTTAATAAGGCTGCAGAGAGAATATTAGGAACAAAACAATCACACAGGATTAATCAGTGAAACTAATATAATATTGAATGCTAACTCATTGAAAAATAAAAGATATTGAAAAAAAGAGATCAATCAGTCCATCAACTAACACTTTCTGAGCACCTACTATGAGCAAAGCACTATGAGATTTCCTAACTGGTGTGCCCAGGCACACTCCTGGGCCTGAAGCGGTTCTGGCACTGAGGCTTTGATCCCCTCTCTCTCAGGGTGGTGGGGTGAGCCTTGGCTGGATTTCTGCCCAGGGGCAGTTCTCTGTATTTACACCTGGCCTTTCCTCGGAGAGCTTCCAAAGTTAGAGAAACAAAATACCAACATTTGAAAAGTTAAACAAAAACTCATGGTTTAAATAACATAGGAAGACAATAATATGTTATGATTCAAAGTACATTTAATGGTCAAATTGGTGCTATAGAGAAAATATTCTATGAGAAGAGAAGAATGCATTTGTGTGGCTTGGGGTGGTTTCATGTTTCATGGGCTAAGTGGGAAGTTAGCCTGATCACAGAGAATATGGAGAGGTCAGAAGAATGCAAAAAGGCTTCCAAGCAGAGGGTACAATGCCACCTAAGGCACAAGGTGGGAAAGGATGTGCAGAGGAGCAATAGCCCACAATGCCTGGAATATGAGTCTCATGTCAAGAAATAGCAGGAAGTAAGGTTTGGGTGGGATTGAGAAAAGCCTGTAGGCTGGGCTCAGGAGATTACACTCTATGCTCTTCCTTCATCCACTCATGTGTTCATGTATTCAACATATGTTCACTGAGGTCCCTCTATGTTCAAGACACTATTCTAGGCACTAGGGATACACCAGGACACAAGGCAGAAATCCCTGACCTTCTGGAGACAGAAAATAATCAGGATAAATAAGTGAAGTACATAGTCTATTAGAAGATAAATGAGGTAGGGAAAAATGAGGACGAGGAGCAGGAAGGCCAGAGTGAGAGTGGGGACTTGCTGTTCTAAATAAAGCGGCCAGGAGAAGCCTCACTGATTCGTGGCATTTGACTGAAGCTTTATGGGGAATGAGGGAGTTACCATGTTGTTATCTTCAAAAGAGCATCCCAGACGTTGGGAAGAGCTAGGACTAAGGCTCTGAGGTGGGAGTGTGTTGGGTATGTCTGAAGAAGGAAGATCAATGTGGCTGGACCAGAATGGGTGATGAGAAAGAGGGTATTAGGAGAGCTCAGAAAGGTAACACAGAACTCACATTATAAGGCTTCATAGAATGCTGTAGGGATTTGGGCTTTAATTCTACAAGACATGGGAAACCACTGGAGTGTTTCTAGAGAAGTGGAATGGCTGTTACTAAACCCCATGGGTTGACTACAAAGCCAGATGTAAATCAGTCTTGGGAACATAGATACTCCCACTTTCCCACCCTCCCTTGGGCCTAATTATTTGCTACCATTCGAATGTTATGGGAGAATGGCATGGTGGTGCCAGCAGTTGGCCTTGCCTCCTTTTTAACTTTAGCCCTTAAACCGTCGGAGAGAGATTGGAGCTGGGCTGGTGTTCCCAGTGGCTCACAGCCACAGACTGTATGGAGACCTCCATCGTGGGCAGTGGCGAGCCATTGAAGAACTTGACCAAAGGAGTAACATGCTCTTAAAGAGATTGTTGAAAAAGATGATGCTGGCAGTAACTCATAGAATGGAATGGATAAAAGGCCGATTAAAGGCTTGTGCTAAGTTTATTCCTAGGTATCTTATTCTTTTTGTTGCAATTACAAAATGGATTCTTTGTTCTGTTTCTTTTTTTTTGAAATGTCATTGTTGGTGTATAGGAATACAGTGGATTTTTGTACATTGATTTTGTGTCCTCAAACTTCACTGTACTTGTTTATTGTTTCTAATTGTTAGTTTTTGTGTTTGTTTTTGTTTTGTTTTTTGTAGAGTCTTTGGGGTTTTCTATGTAAAGAATCATGTCATCTGCAAAAAAGTGACACTTTTACTTCTTCCTTCCCAATTTGGAGGCCTTTTATTTCTTTCTCTTGCCTGATTGCTCTTTGACTTTGAATGGTGGGCACACAATGCAACATACAGATGATGTATCACAGAATTGTACACTTAAAACCTACAGAATCTTATTAAACATTGTCACTCCAATAAATTCAATTTAAAATATAAAAGGTGTGTGCCATAGTTCAGGTATGAGCTGAACCTCTGCAACAGCCCAAGAAAGGAGAGAAGATACAGATGGTAGATACGTTTTGAAGGAAGAATCAAGAGCACTTGATAAACTGAATATAGAATATAAAAGAGAAAAACAAATCAAAGAGGATTGAATTTGCAAATTCAGATGTTAGGAAGATAGAAATAATTCTACCCAAAAGTGCTAAAGTCAGAAGCTTATCTGTCTTGTTAATCTTCCTTTATCTTTTAAGTTGGGGGGGTTGCAGAGGAGAAATTATAGAATTGAAAACTATTTATATTCCTGCATTGGCAGGCTGGGTGATGGATTCTTAACAGGTGGAGGGGACCTGAGGGATGATCAGGAGTCCGTGGCTTTTAAACTGTGCTCCCCAGCTCCTAAGGGATTGAGGTCATGGTGGGGATGCAGCGGCGTAAGGGGAGGCCCACTGGGCATCAACGAGAGCAATTCTGCTCTGATCTCTTCGCGTATTTCACTTCCAGTTAAGATTTCCCTCACCCTCCAAATAATACATTACTGACAGACGACCAAAACCTCACACAAATGTGTTCTGAGGCAGCCCATTATAGCATTCAACCATTTTAATCATTCGATTATTCTTCCTTACAGTTGGTCTTTGTATTGGGTTGAAAGTTGCCCCCTCTTGCTTCTTTGAAAGACTACAGAACAAGCTTTATCCCTTTTTCCCACAGAACATTTACCATGTTTCCCACACAGTAAATACCCAGAAGTGATCGAACTGCCCTGTGACGTAGTGACAGTTAGTCAGATCCCATATTTGGGGCTTGAAATAGAACCTATGTTTCCAACCTCCTTAAGGAGAGAATGAGCTGAGGCAAAGTCCCCTTGCATTAAACTTGCTAGAAGACCATGCAGCAGACATACCTGAATAGATATCCAAAAAATGTTTCTAAATACAGACTTGTCTTATGAAAGGAACAAACTAAAATTAGCCCAAACATGACAAACACCTGCTGTGCGAACGCCGGTACACTTGGCACTCTAAGTCAAATCAAACGCCTGTGGAGTGTGTGTGGCTCCGTAACTGCTGTGTGCTTTAGTTCTGAGTCTATTGCAGCTTGCGAGTTCAGAAGGCATCCACTAACACAGTTAAAAGTATCATAAGGGAATGAAAAGATAGGTCTGAAATACTCGTCATCACCAATTCTATTCTTCGACAGTATAAGAGGTGAGGTTTCACCAAGCAGGTGCCATCGAAAACACTACTTGGCTTTCATTCTGGCTGTTGTCCGCTGGCTCTAACTATCATCAACCAACATTGAGGTCATGACAGCGGTTTACTTTTAAGAGGTCAAAGATGATTTCTCGATTCTAAGGGGAAAGAAATGGCATATACCAAGTTTTTTTAAGAGGTAGTATGTGCCTTTATGAATTTAGAATAACTTGTGTAAAACCTACTTTTCATATTGTTTGAGCATATAATTCCATGCAATTTACTCTTGCCCCACAACCTCACCTTAAAAATATAAGCCATGAGTCACAAAATCATGTACACATACAACTAATCTTTCTTTCCCATAGAACAGAATAGCACACAAATTGTGTACACATCTACACAATGTAAGAATTTCAAAGTAGTTTTGCAGAGGCACGTGTTTCTGAATTGCACTTAATAAAACACATGATATATATCCTCAGTTAGAATTATTCCAAGTGTAGGGAATCTGAAGAAGTAAGTTGCCAATTTCTGCTTCAGTTCCTGTCTTTGCGAGCCAGTATTGACGTTCTCCTAAATACGGCGAGCCCGGAGACGGAGGGCATGCAGACCATGTGCAGGCACAGTGCTAGGCTCTGTGCATGTGCTTCACTTCATTCTCATAATATCTCTGTAAGATTGCTAACGCTGGTACTAACAGAACCGTTTAAAAACAAAATCTAAGACTCTGGAAAGTTAAGTAATTGGGCCAAGCTTATACAGTTAGCAAGCGGCCAAAACAGAATTCCACCCCACATCTCTCTAACCCAGAAATCCATGTCCGTTCTACCACAACAAACTGCTCCCAGGATCAAAAAGAGTTGGGAGGGAAGTGCCTCATTGCTGCCAGGGGCTTATACATAGACGATGGGGAGTCATAAAAATCGACGGATCCTCACTAGCTGAGTATATTTTTGAGACAGAAACTACAAGTGGTGGATAAAATAGTCATAAAAGATGAATAGAAGTGATGCATGCACTGTCATAGCTCGGCAAAGGTAAACAGACTCTGAGAAACACCCCGCCAGGTGAGTCTACAGCAGGGACCGGCTGCTCAAAGACCAGCCGACCTGCTGTCATCCGCGTTCTTTATCTCTGCTAATGGTGCCAGCAACCTTTCCAGCCTGATTCCCCTCTTTCTTAGAATCTCTAATGGAAACATTAGAAAAGCAAACCCCCACTGAGTCAACTTACATCCTGCTCTCCTGCCTGACCTGCTTTTCCGCAGCCCTCCTGCGACCAGACAGGTTTCCGCCCACGCTCGCCTCTGCCTGCACCCATTGCAATGCGTCTCCCCAGCTTCACTCTTGCTCAGATCGCGTCCCTCCTACACATCTTACTACATAATCTACTAAATCACTCCTCAGGTCAGGTGGCTCCACAATTTCATTTTTTCCCTTGGTATTTCTGTGGCCCGCTAACTAATGACTGAGCACCTAAGCCAAGATCTCTTCTGGCAAGAAGTACGCAGGCAGCCTTCACAGGGAAGCAACATGTGAGCCAAGGAGGTAGGATTTTGACAATTAGAGATATGAATGTAGACTACAAAAGCAATGTGCAAGGAGGAAATGGGGAAATATAATTGCCAAGTGGAGGACCAGGAATAGGCCCTTTGGCTTATGGAGACGGACAGAAGATGAGGCGGAAGAACTGGCTCAATACTGCATTGTCCTATTATATTCTGAGAGTCCACTGTCTACATGTATGAAACAAGATGCTAAGCAGTGCACTACATACAGGCAGGCAAGGCTCTCAAAGCTGTGATGGCGGAGACACTGTGTACGTGCATAACTACAACACAGGGCAAGTATGATATGCCCCACGAAAGTGATACAACATGGTAGGAATTCAGAGAAGGAAGAGATAATACTCTTCTAGGTGTCCTTTTATTTAAATACAGCAATTTTAAGTGCTGTGTGATAAGTACTTAAAAATAGTCCAGAATGTTTTGAGAATTCTGAGAAAAGCACGATCTTTTCCCACCCACAAGGGTAATAAAATGTCTTGGTGGAGAAGACAGTTTGGAAACTGGGCTTTAAAAGGAATATAATTTCCACAGATATCGATTAGGGAAAACATTTTTAAGTAAAGGGAAAGATATGATTCAAGTCACAGAGAAGAAAAACAGGATATATTTGAAAAATGATCAAATAATTTAACTGTAACATATGGCCCGTGAAGAACAGTAAGGACATAACACGACAAAACTATAAAAACCAAATCCAACCACCTACCTAATGTTCAAACCTCGTCTCTTTTACAATCTATTCCATCTTTGAACAGCTGTGAATATTAGAAATATTATGGTGTTTATAGTCTACTGCAGAAGACAGACAATTTAACAGGCAATGACAATAAATTGCGATAAGTGCTATCGTAATGGCAATGCAAGGTGATTTGCAACCCAGAGCAAGGATAGGAAAAGCTCCCCAGCTAGGATTCTAAGCTAGACCTGGAAGATAATTGAGAGTCATCCAGGCAAAAGAAATGGGGATTTGTCAGGCCAGGTGGCCAGCATATGCCAGGACCTGAAGCCGGAGGGCAAGATTTATTCCAGGGACTGAAAGAAGTCAAGCCACGCTGGAACTTAGAGGGGAAAGAATAATATTAAAAGAATAAAATGAAGAGGTAGAAAGCAGGCCTTGAAATGCTTCATAAACCACTTTAAAGTATTTGTATTTTTTAAGGAATCAAGTTCCTGGCATCGCTAGGAAACCACTGAAGAGCTTGGAATGGAATGAATGAATTCTTATTTTAAAGTATCACTCTAGGCCTGGCTGTGTGGCTCAGTTGGTTGGGTATCATCCCGTGCACTGAAAGGTTGCCAGTTTGATTCCTGGTCAGGGCATATGCTGGGGTTTCAGGTTTGATCCCCAGTACAGGGTGTGCAGGAGGCAGTGGATTGATGTTTCCCTCTCACATCCATGTTTCTCTCCCTCTCTCTTCCTCTCCCTTTAAAATTCAATTTTGAAAAACCCACTTTAAAATAGGAAGAAGAATCACTCTAACTGCCCTAGGAGAGAGTGTGCAGTGGGACAATAGCTGAGGAAGTAGAGAAGTTCCGAACCGTATGTGACAATAGAGGTATAGTCCTAGTCTGGTAACAGCAGCAGAGAAAGAAGGGGGTGGAAATATTCTAGAGACAGTTGTGGTGAGAATGATGTCTGAGTCTAGGCTTGAGCAATTTTCTTAAGTATTTAGTATAAGTGAAATTATGAAAGGTAATGAAATTATTTAAGAAATAAGTGAGTCTACTTAGCAGAAAATAAAGCTTGGACATAGAACCCTGAAGAAAATCAACATTTGATCAAAGCACAGAAGTGCTAGCTCCAGCTAGGTGGAGCAATTAGTTGAAGCATCGTCCTGAACACCAAAATGGTTGTGGGTTTGATCCCCAGTTGTGAGGCAACCAGTGGATATTTCTCTCTCACATTGATGTTTCTCTCTCTCTTTCTCTTTCCCTCTCTCTCTCTCTCTCTCTCTCTCTCTCTCTCTCTCTCTCTCTTTCTCTCTTTCTCTCATTAATCCTGGAGAAAGGATTAAAAATAAAATAAAGGGCAGAAGACCTAGCTAAAAGAGAATGCAGAAGAAAAAACTATAGGAGAAAGTAGTCTTAGAGTCAGAAAAGAGAAGATTTCAACACACAGTGGTCAATATTTGCAAATGCCACTCAGCAAAGAAAAAGTACCCATTAGAATTAGCAACATGAAGGTACTCAGAACAGTGTTGGCAAGAACAGTGTTGAGGAGAGTGATGGAGACTAAGGCCAGGCTGCTGCTGGTGGACGAGTAAGTGAAAGGTCATATACACTGTTCTTCCAAGGAATATGGTGAGGAAAGAGGAGATGAAAGGAGTACTACCTAGAGAATAAAAAATAGGGTCCAAGGAGGCTGTTTGTTTCCAAGAGAGGAGAAACTTGAGCACGTTTCAATGAAAATCCTTCCTATTGGAGGGAACCAGTAATGAGGTCAAAGTTGAAGTACACTAGCAAGTAGGTAAAAAGGGTTGGGATCCAGGTCACAATTAGTCTTCAATAGGAGAAGGGACACCTTTTATTGTGACTACATAGACAAGTGTAAGGATGAGCATGAGTGCAAGTAAATTTCTGTGTTTAATTGCAGGATGTTGAGTGAGTGCTCTGCTGGATTTTATTTTCTATAAGATGGAGGAAGCAGATCACTAGGGTGGGTCAAGTGTCAGAGATTTTAGAATAAACAGGAGCAACACAGTTGGACTGGTGGCTTTGAGCGCTCAGCTGAGGCTGGAGTCCATGACCTTGCTGTGGCCTGAGCTGTACAATTGTAATCTTTTTCAACCATTCTCAGCAGCTTCTGTGCAGCCACAGAAAGACTGATAGTTGGACTTAACCTCAGTTGTAGATTTGATGCAAGCATGAAGAAACAGCTCTGTGACCATTCAGTGTGGTACTAAACAGAAGTTAACTTTCATGGGGTGTCCCAGTGGAATATGAACTATAGAGGGAGGCCATATTATTTAGGGTAAATAATGCTACCTGCTACTTAAAAACTTGCCCACCCGCACCCCAGCAAACCTCAGTGACTTAACAGAATAGATTATTTTTTAAAATCTTTATTGTTGAAAGTATTAACATATGTCCCCTTTATCCCCCCATTGACCTCTTCTAGCCTGCCCCATCCCCCGTCTCAGGCCTTCTGTCTGTGTCCGTGGGTTATGCAAATAACCCTATTGTCTGTGTCCATGGGTTATGCATAGACACATACAAATTCTTTCATTAATCTCTTCCCATCCGCCTTCCCTCTAAGATTCCACAGTCTGCTCCATGCTTCTATGTCTCTGGATCTATTTTGTTCATCAGTTTATTTTGTTCATTAGATTCCACATATGAGTGAACAGTGTTGATAAGCACTTGACCTGACTGCTGCCAAGGATGCACAGAGTCAAGGAAGCTCAGTAACAATCTAAACATGAAAGAAAAACAGGCTAAATAAGATGCGCAAAACAGTCAAAATAAAAAGAAAAGCACAATGATTTCTGAAAAAATTTAAAAAATTTGGTGATTGCTTAGATTAAGGATGATAAACAAGGTTCTGTCTAACACAACATTTTAAAAAATTATGAGGTCAGCCCTAGCCGATTTGGCTCAGTGGATAGAGCGTTGGCCTGCAGACCAAAGGGTCCCGGGTTTGATTCCGGTCAAGAGCATCAACCTTGGTTGCAGGATCTTCCCTAGCTTGGGCCCTGGTCAGGGTGCATGCAGGAGGCAACCAATCGATGTTTCTCTCACCCTGATATTTCTCTGTCTTTCTCTCTCTCTCTCTCTCTTCCACTCTCTCTAAAAATCAATGGGAAAATACCCTTGAGTAAGGATAAAAAAATAAATTAAATTAAATTAAAAAATTATGAGGTCAAAATCCAGGGTCAGTGAAGCTGACCCAAACCATCCTATTGAAAGTTACAACCCCTTCTCCCAACATTTCCCCGTACATGGCTCAACTATTTTTCAAAACACATATTGCCTTCCTGCATACTGTGGAATTTACTTACCATTGTCTTCCCCAGTCCACTATAATATAAGCAAATCGAGGGAAGGTGTTTTCACTATTTTATTCATTGCTTTTTCTTTAGTGCCTTAAACACTAAAGAAATGATGCCCCTCTCACGTATGAGGGGGGTCATTGAGTTATTACTGTTTGAATGATTGAATGTCATGAGAATAACAAGGTCCATTCTGTAAAGGTCAAGTTGAAATTCGAAACACACACGCGTATTTACTAGCTCTGGCTTAGCTGCAGAAAGTGAAGGAGGATTCAAACAACATGACAGAGATTCAAGGCTGGGTGTCTGGAAGAACAGGGACTCAGTGAGAGTATTTTATACATGGAGTAAATAAGATATTTCATTTCAGAAATATCACATTTGAAATGAAGGTAAAATAAGCAGGTGGATATATAGGGTGGGTCAAAAGTAGGTTAACAGTTGTGAATACATGAAACGGTTTATTCTTGTATTATTATTTATTTATTATTGTATTATTTTCCATATGAACAACTGTAAACCTACTTTTGACCCACCCTGTATTCAGCAGGACATTAAAATGTAAAACCTGGGTTTAGCCAACACATTCAGAATTGAGGTCTCAAGGTAAGAAGATGGAAAGTTATTTAGTGGCCCACAGAAATTTTTGAGTAGCCAAATTTTATGATCTAAATCTAAAAGATATTCGAGGATAACTTATCTAGTGACCTTATATTGGATAGAATAACAATATAACAACTTAATTCTATCAAAAATATTCTTAAAAAAAGAATATTTATGGCATTGTTTAAATAAATATCAGTGAACTTATAGAAAGTGTACTATATATACACACAGAAGAAATTTAAAACTTTTCTCACAGTCCTCAGGTTGAAAAATTATCAGCAGCTACGCCCTCTTGTGGTGTTTCTGGATAAAAACAGGCCAACAGCTCCCCGAGTCCTGAATTGAACTAGTTACTCTTTGACCACAAGGTGGAAGAACAAATCCTCTTTTTATTATTTTCATCTGTGTCCTTGGAGAAAAAAGAAATATCGTTTTTTCTCCTCACAATCTTTCTCTTCTTCATATCTATCCTATCCTCAAAGTAATAGCTAAAACAAGTGGATATTTGCAAAATCTGGCTCAACAAATACAAATGCCAGATAGATGACCTAAAGTTTTTATAGTTCAAATTTTCAGTAAATGACAAGATAAATCCTTCTAATTGCTATTCTAAATGTTTACATTTTTGTTTAATCTAAATTAGTTCCTATGAAATTTAATAGGAAATAAGTAAAAGTATCAATGCCATATCCACATGTAAAAATATTTACAAATATTGAAAATAATGTCCAAGCTCGACACAAACTAATAAATAGGTTTTTTAATTAAAAAATGCTGATGTTCCAGGTTTTTAAAATATATTTTATTGATTTTTTACAGAGAAGAAGGAAGAGGGATAGAGAGCTAGAAATATTGATGAGAGAAAAACATCGATCAGTTGCCTCCTGCACACCCCCCATTGGAGATGGGCCCACACCAAGGTACATGCCCTTGACTGAAATCGAACCTAGGATCCTTCAGTCCACAGGCTGACGCTCTATCCACTGAGCCCAACCAGTCAGGGCTAATGTTCTAGTTTTTACTTCACTTAATAGAATAGTTAGCCTGATATAGAGCTAATGCTGCCTCCTATTCATATACCAAAAGGTAGCTTAGCCAATGACCCCATTGGTCAAAATCAATTTTCCAATCCAGCACACAGCACAGAAAAATGTACATTTCTATAACATTTTGGTGTCATATTTTTCCAATTTTTCTTCATAAAATATTTTCTGAAATTAAAATACTCACGTGGTCCCATATTTTTTGATTCCCATTAGAATATTATGGGACCTTTGAATTTTGGAGGCTAATTGTTATATAAGATTTAAATATCCGCAGACTTTCTAAAACTGATAAAGTATGAGTTTCAGAAGTATCAAAACCTCTAGAGAATTTTATAAAGTTCCAAACACTTTAGCAAGTATCAGAAAGCTGAATAGTTTATCTGATTATAGCCAAAATAATAATAACAGTGGTTTCCCTTAATTTTTTTTAGAACACACTAGTAAAATAAACATGAATGAATCAATATAATTAATATGATTATTTAGAAGCTCAGATAGAAAATAAGGTAAAATAAAAACAGTCCTTAACTTACAAAAAGTTTAATTTCCAGAAGTTCACTTACAAGTCACTTATTTTGAACACATGGTATATTATTCCATAGGAAGTAAAGAAAGGTAAATATAATGGTTGCTTTTTAGGCTAGCCTATTATTTTATACTAGAGGCCCAGTGCACAAAAATTTGTGCACTCAGGGGGGAGGGAGGGGTCCCTCAGCCCGGCCTGTGCCCTCTCACAGTCTGGGAACCCTCGGGAGATAACGACCAGCTGGCTTAGGCCTGCTCCCAGGTGGCAGAGGGCAGGCCCAATCCCTAGGTGCAGCCCCTGGTCGGGCTCAGAGCAGGGCCGATTGGGGAGTTGGGGTGCCGCCCCCTGTCACGCACAGAACAGGGCCCATCAGGGGGGTTGGGGCTCTGTACCCTGTCACGCACAGAGCAGGGCCAATCGGGGGTTGGGGAGCTCCCCCCTGTCACACACAGAGCAGGGCCCATCAGGGGGTTGGGGAGCTCCCCCTTGTCACGCACAGAACAGGGCCCATCAGGGAGTTGAGGAGCTACCCCCTGTCACGCACAGAACAGGGCCCATCAGGGGGTTGGGGCACCGCCCCCTGTCACAGACAGAGCAGGGCCCATCAAGGGGTTGGGGCACCGCCACTGTCACACTCAGGGCAGGGCCGATGGGGAGGTTATGGCTCTACCCCGTCACACACAGAGCAGGGCCCGTGGGGTGGGGGGGTTGGGGCGCCGCACCCCGTCACACACAGAGCCGCAGGGCGATCAGGGGGTTGGGGAGCTCCCCCCATCAGGCACAGAGCAGGGCCAATCAGGGGGTTGGGGCACCTTCCCCTGTCAGGAACAGAGCAGGGCCGATAGGGAGGTTGTGGCCCCGCCCCCTGTCACACACAGAGCCTCAGGGCGATCAGGGGGTTTGGGCGCTGCCCCCTGTCACACTGATCTCGGTGCCGGGAGGCCTTGAGGCTCCGCTGATCCCGGTGCTGGGAGGCATATTACCCTTTTACTATATAGAATAGAGAGGCCTGGTGCACGGGTGGGGGCTGGCTGGTTTGCCCTGAAGGGTGTCCTGGATCAGGGTGGGGGTCCCCACTGGGGTGCCTGGCCAGCCTGGATGAGGGGATGATGGCTGTTTGTAGCTGGTCATACACCCTTCAGGGTGGGGGTCCCCACTGGGGTGCCTGGCCAGTCTGGGTGAGGGGCTGAGGGCTGTTTTCAGGCTGGGACTGAGCTCCCAACTGCTCCTTTTTTTCTTTTCTTTTTTTTTATTCTGAGCCAGCTTTAGCCTGGCTCCAGCTGTGAGGCCTCAGCTGCTGAAAACAGGTATCTGGTTTGTTTGGGTTCTACAATCAAAACTCTGTATCAACTCCAGCTCTGAGATCCCAGCGGGCTGAAAGCTGGTTTCTGGGGTTTTGTTTAGCTTCTATATTTGTTACAATGCTTGAAACTGCAGGCTCAGAGGCCGGCAAGGCAGGCGGGGAACGTTGGTTTCCTCCATCACCGAAGCAAGCAAGCCTCATGTTAGTTTCAAGCTGCCTGGCTGCCAGCGGCCATCTTGGCTGGCAGTTAATTTGCATATCTCGCTGATTAGCCAATGGGAAGGGTAGCGGTCGTACACCAATTACCATGTTTCTCTTTTATTAGATAGGACTAGAGGCCCAGTGCACAAAAATTTCTGCACTCGGGGCAGAGAGGGGGTCCCCCAGCCCGGCCTGTGCCCTCTTGCAGTATGGGACCCCTCAGGAGATAATGACCTGCTGGCTTAGGCCTGCTCCCAGGTGGCAGAGGGCAGGCCCAATCCCTAGGTGCAGCCCCTGGTCGGGTTCAGAGCAGGGCCGATTGGGGAGTTGGGGCGCCGCCCCCTGTCATGCACAGAGCAGGGCAGATCGGGAGTTTGCAATGCCACCCCTAGTCACGCTCAGGGTAGGGCCGATTGGGGGGTTGGGGCACCGCACCCTGTCACACACAGAGCTGCAGGGCGATCAGGAGGTTGGGGAGCTCCCCCCTGTCACACACAGAGCCGCAGGGCGATCAGGGGGTTGAGGAGCTCCCCCCTGTCATGAACAGAGCAGGGTGGATAGGGAGGTTGTGGCCCCGCCCCCTGTCACACACAGAGCCGCAGGGCGATCAGGGGGTTTGGTCGCTGCCCCCTGTCACGCTGATCCCGGTGCTGGGAGGCCTCGCAGTTCCGCTGATCCCGGTGCTGGGAGGCATATTACCCTTTTACTATATAAGATAAAGGCCTGGTGCACGGGTAGGGGCTGGCTTGTTTGCCCTGAAAGGTGTCCTGAATCAGGGTGGGGGTCCCGCTTGGGTGCCTGGCCAGCCTGGGTGAGGGGATGATGGCTGTTTGCATCTGGTCACACACCCTTTTGGGTGGGGATCCCCACTAGGGTGCCTGGCCAGCCTGGGTGAGGGGATGATGGCTGTTTGCATCTGGTCACACACCCTTTAGGGTGGGGTCCCCACTGGGGTGCCTGGCCAGCCTGGGTGAGGGGCTGAGGGCCGTTTTCAGGCTGGCAGGTGACTGAAGCTCCCAACCTGTCCTTTTTTCCTTTATTTATTTATTCTGGGCCAGCTTTAGCTCTGAGGCTCGGCTCCAGCTATGAGACCTCCGCTTCTGAAAGCAGGTTTCTGGCCTTTGTTTACCTTCTATTTGAAACAATGTTGCAGTCCTGCTGGCTGAAGCCCAGGGTTTTGTTTAGCTTCTATATTTGTTACAATGTTGCTTAGAGCGCAGCTGAGAGGCCGGCAAGGCAGGCAGGGAAGCTTGGCTCCCTCCGTCACTGAAGCAAGCAAGCCTCCCTGTTCGCATTAGCTGCCTGGCTGTCGGCCGCCATCTTGGCTGGCAGTTAATTTGCATATCACCCTGATTAGCCAATGGGAAAGGTAGCGGTCGTACGCTAATTACCATGTTTCTCTTTTATTAGATAGGACTAGAGGCCTGGTGCAGAGATTCATGCACCAGTGGGGTGCCTCAGCCCTGCCTGCACCCTCTCATAATCCAGGAACCCTTGGGGGATGTCCGACTGCCGGTTTAGGCCCAATCCCGGGCCTAAACCGGCAGTCGGACATCCCTCTTGCAGTTGGGACTGCTGGCTCCTAACTGCTCATCTGCCTGCCTGATCAACCCTAACCACTATATCTGCCTGCCTGATTGCCCCAACTGCTTGCCTGCCTGCCTGATCACCCCTAACTGCCTCTGCCTGTCTGCCTGATTGACCCTAACCACTCTGCCTGCCTGTCTGATCACCCCTAGCTGCTCACCTACCTGCTTGATCGCCCCTAACTGCTCGCCTGCCTACCTGATCACCCGAACCTCTCTGCCTGCCTGCCTGATCACCCCTACCCACTTGTCTGCCTGCCTGATCGCTCCTAACTGCCTCTGCCTCAGTTCCTGCAGCTCCGTCCAGAAGGACATCCAGAGGTCATTCAGCTGTCCAGCCTAATTAGCATATTACATTTTTATTATTATAGGTTATTGAAATATCTTTATTAAATTTTAAAAAATCATTATTGTTACATTAAATATGTTCTGTACAAAGAGAAAATACAATAATATGAAAGAGCATAAAATTTTAAATATTTTTAGAATACTGGTATCCTGAGAAAATAGACTTAGTGTCATTATCAAGAACATGGAATCTAGAAGCTAGGGTTTAAATCTATCATTTGTCAGTTGGGTTACCCTCGACAACTTACTGAATGTCTCTGTGTTTCATTTTCCTCATGCATAAAATTGGAATAGTAATAGAACATTGCTCATAGTATTGTTGAAAGGATATAATATCTTAACATTAAATGCAAAGCATTTAAAACAGTTTCTTATTCACAATATGCTCAAAATAGTGTCACAGTGTTATTCTATATACATTTTTGTTTAATATAATGCAAGAGTTAATAAAAGGTGGAGGTTGCAAGAGTATAAGATATGGTAAATGCTTACATTTTCATCTTCCAAGCCAATTCTATAAGATCTTTACTGAAAGAGATGTGCAAATGAAAATATAGCTATTAGTCACTCTGATACTTTGCAATTTTGAACAATCTTGGGAACATTTTCACTATAAAGTAAAAAAGTTTTAAAACATTAAGATTTAGAATTATACATTTTATCCCCCCAAAAAGAAACTTTTAAATTAAATCTGCAATAATAAAAAAGGAAGGTTGCTATCATTAAAGAGATTTTTGTGTGTGTGTGTTTTTTAAGGTTTTAATCCACTAAAAATGTGTTCATTTTCCAAATTAAAATAGAAACAGAAAAAGAGATAGACGCAGTTTCTGGCAGGATAGACATCTGATGTTAGTTGAAGTAGTGATAAATACAAGACTGCGCTGAACCAGCCCTTTCTTTTCCTTTCTTCAGTTGCTCTTTGGAGAAAACATTAACTTTTGCTCTCCTCTATTACATTGTGACTCCTTGCAGTCTTCTATAAAGCCAGGTGGTGGCGCTGTGGTACCATTTGTCAAGATTTCGCTTCAAATCCTCAGTCTTTTCTAACCAATAATGTTTTGTGAAGATACAAACCCTCTTTTGAAAAAGAAATCATTTTAAATATGCTTTATTCTTCTCTTTAGTGATAGGTATGACAACCATTTAAGTCCTTGAACTTATTTTAATGTTTACTGTCTTTACAAAGATGTATCTAAAACCTACAAACAACCCGGCTGGTGTGGCTCAGGGGTTGAGCATGGGCCCATGAACCAAGAGGTCTCCCCCCACATCCCAGGTCAGGGCACATGCTGAGTTTCAGACTCAATACCCAGTAGGGGGATGTTTCTATCTCTCTACCCACCCCCCCTCTCTCTCCAAAATCAATAAATATATATATATACAAAATAAAACCTAACCATGGTGACTTACAGTGCACTTTCTAAAAGACTGAGAGCAAGTGGTGATATTCCGTGTTGTTGTTTTCTTAGTTCATCAATATAAAAATAAAAAGAAATGAATATATTTTGTCCACTTTATTATTTAGATATCCATGATTTATATATAAGGTATATAACACCTCCAAACCATTGCCCAAATCACCAGGTTAAAAAAAAATTAATATAAATAAAGGCTTTTCTCAGCCAATGGGAATTCAGTTTCAATCCAGTTCTCTCTCTAACCCTCTCAGCTTGGGGAGAATGCTTGTTCCTCCTGAGAGATGTTTTGAGGTTAGTTTGGTGATGTCCACACATTCCTGCCCCCAATTAGAACACCCAGCCCTCTCTTACATACTCTGTTGATCTCCTTAAACCACCTTTTCTTGGAAGTCAGGGTTTCATTTGACTTATACTCCAAACATGAAAACTGAAAATTGAGTTGGTTGATGCAAAATTATGAATTGGGCCATTTTCTTCCCATCTACATTACAATCAGTATTTTTCTCTCACCTTTGGCCATCCAGAATAAGAATGATGCTGGGTAACCCTCCTACACCCCTGACACCCCTTTATTCTGCATAAAGGGAACATCAGGACAACATAAATCAATGCAAATATTGGGACTCTAGGTTCCTGTAGACATATTGCAGGTGAGAAAATGAAGCCCAAGAAGGAAGACCCATCCAAAAAAGCCAATATGGGCCTGGCTGGTGTGGCTCCGTAGCTGAGTGTCAACCCAGGAAACAAGAGGTCGAGTGTCGATACTAATCAGGGCACATACCCGGGTTGCAGGCTCGATTCCCAGTGAGGGGCGTGCAGGAGGCAGCCGACTGATGATGTTTCTCTCTCATAGATTCCTCTTCCTCCTCTCTCTTTAAAAATCAATAAAAGCATTTTAAAAATAAAAATAAAAGGCAATATATAGCCCTGGCTGGGTAGCTCAGTTGGTTAGAGGCATCATCTGGATATGCCAAGGTTGTGGGTTCAATCCCCTGTCAGGGCACGTACAAGAATCACCAATGAATGTATAATAAGTGGAACAACAAATCAATGTTCCTCTCTCTCTCTCAAAAATTAATTTTTAAAAAAGACAATGTGCAATGTTATAATCATACAACAGGGGCATCTGTGACCCAAGGTCAGCCTCAGCACCACCCATGTTATCTTTTTTTTTTTAATATATTTTATTGATTTTTTACAGAGAGGAAGGGAAATGAATAGAGAGTTAAAAACATCAATCAGCTGCCTCCTGCACACTCCCTACTGGGGATGTGCCCGCAACCAAGGTACATGCCTTTGACTGGAATCAAACCTGGGACCTTTCAGTCCGGAAGCCAATGCTCTATCCACTGAGCCAAACCGGTTACAGCAACCCCATGTTATCTTGATGAATGATAGAGGGAGGGGAGAGAAATCCCTGATAGTCTATGAGGGCCTCAGTTGGAGGTGCAACCCGTTCCTCTGTCCAATAGCACATCTACTGCCCCGAGAGGCCCTTCAAAGCACTGGGCTTCAGCCCTAGCCAGTTTGGCTCAGTGGATAGAGCGTCAGCCTGCAGACTGAAGGGTCCCGGTTTTGTTTCTGGTCAAGGGCACATGCCCAGGTTGGGCGCTTGATCCCCAGTGTGGGGCGTGCAGGAGGCAGCCAATCAATGATTCTTTCTCATCATTGATGTTTCTATCTCTCTCTTTCCCTCTCCCTTCCTCTCTGAAATCAATAAAAATATGCATTTTTTTTTTTTAAAGAAAAGCACTGGGCTTCAGGTTGCAGTAACTTTGCCACCTCTTCTAGGTAAATTGTGAAGCAGGGTTTACACGATTGTGCTGCAATCCTCTTTAGCTACAATTTTAAGCTATTTTTCCAAACAAAACTTTAGTTGATTCCCAATATGCCAAATAAGCTAAAGCAGGATTTTAAACATGAATTTACTTTATCGCTTAAAATGTATGAAGCTTACTTATTCAACAAGACAGAAAGAATGAAAACGGATGATTGTTCTAATCTAGGCCAAAGACTGAATATTCCCCTTATTTTGGTGCTTTGATGGGCCCACATTCACAGCAGTGCAGTAAGTCCGCAGTGTCGTCAATTGCTCTTGGAGACTGTGACTAAGCAAAATGACGTACAACAAAACCAATTTTACCGCGGGCTAATGAATATAACGAAGAGTGAAGTTCCTACAGAATATTTTTGGTCCCAAAACACCAGTAAACTTCTAAGTAAAGTTCCCAAATACTTCTAATATTAAACACATTGAAATAAATGTGAGCTATACATACCTTTAAGGAAGATGAATAGAAACAAGTGAGATAATTATTTCCCAGCTCAAGGTTGCAGCTCAGGGAGCCTTCCCCAGTGGCTTTGGGTACCAGCAAGACCCACCCTGGACAGGACGCCTTTCCATCACAGGGCACTCATACAAACCCACACTCACCCACCTGGGGACAACATAGACATGCCATTCACCTCACGTGCACATCTCTGGGATGCGTGAGGAAACGGGAGTTTCTCGGAACCATCCACACAGACATTGGGAGAACATGCAAACCCCACACAGACAGTGGCTCCTAGTCAGGAGTTGAGTTTTTTTCTCATCAACATTATAGCCAAACGATGTTATTCAAGGACCTTCTGTATAAGAAAATATCTATAACATAGAATTTGAGAGAAAACATTCCTAACCTGCTTTGATAATGCTCTACTTAGCTATGAGAGCAAAAACACAAAAACAAAAATTACACCTGAGTAATTAGATTCTAACCATGAAGATAAAGATTGATCTATATAAGACACTTCAAAAGCTATTGTTCTAGAACTATGCCCTGACTTATTTTTGTTGTTGTTGTTGCCTAATTCCATTTTGTTAAGCAATTTCCAATGCTATTATGTGGAGTTTGTCATAAATAAGAGAATTTTTTTCAACTCACTTCTTTGAGAATTCAGATCTTCGTTTAACATGCTTTGTTTAGCTATAGTTTAACAATGTCTTTTCTATTTCTATTACCCTAGTTCTAATCATCTTCTAAAATTGTGATACTGAGATACACTTAAAAACAAATCATTTGAGAAAACATCTCCCAAAATCCCACCATGCTACTTAGTACTTTTGTGAACAAGGCACGTGACTCAAAAAGATGCTGCTGATGAACAATAAGGTGAGCTGAGCCGGGCTGCAGCAGCTCCAGGGGTGGAGGAGAAAGCAGAGAAAATGCCAGGAGAACCCTCCCTTCCCAGCATGCTCTCCTCTCCGGTTACCACATCTTGGCCTCTCCTTTCTAGCTTTTAAAATAAAATCTAATAAGAAACGTAGGTGAGAAGAGGGAAAGTGTCAAGAATCCAGCCTTTCCTCCGGGGCCAGTTCTGGGTGATCCTCCTAAACAAACTCCTGAGAATTCTCTTTAAAAGATGAAGGCTTTTTTATCTTTCCCATTTACAAAGCCTACGATTTACCTGACTGCAGATTGTCTTTAGGGACACTGTGAATACGGTGACAGAATATAGTTTGCTATATTTCCGCCGTAAATGCTTTTCCAAACTATAAAACCAGACTCCTGGCGGAACCCTATCAGCGCGCCCCTCACCCTGAGCATAAAGGATAGGTTCCTTTCGGGTGGCAGTGATACGTCTGTGCAGTGTTATTTCCAGGGAGACAGGGCAGCATTTGCTGCTATGCAGACTGAATAATGTTGGAAGCCAACATCATGTCACATTTTGTGTGCACTTTCCAAAGATCAATCCAAGCGTTACAAATGGGACACAGACTGCCATTGTCCCGGGGACACTTTAATAACCCACACCTACAATATTCAACCTGTTGTTTGCATAGGGACAACGTCGGGACACAAAAACCCACCAGAACGACTTGGGGGAAGGAGCCGTGGCGAGGCAGAGACCCAGGCGCCAGGGCACCTCCACCTTTCATCTTTCGTGGCAAATGAGTCTGTTTGGAGTTTATTTATGCCTGAGGATGGGGGTCGTGCCACTTGCTCGCTTCAAAGCGCTTCGGGAGAGCCTGCCTTAAATCTGCCGCACTAAGTCACTTTCTTCCTCCCGTTGCACTTTGCAGCAGGCCTGCCAACTTGCAGGTAATTTTTGTTTTGTTTTGCATAATGCAGCTCAAATTAAATAACATGGCCACATGCCCTCGGGACTTAAATTGTGCCTGGCCACTTCTCCCCATCCCCCTCCTGGCCTTCCAGTCCCTGGCATCTGTCGTGCTCCTAGGGTATTCTTGGAGAGTGGAGGACTCAGGAGAAACCTCAGGATGCGAACATTGCGGGAGGAAGATCAAAATAATTTCCATGCTCCCCAATTTCTCATTGTTCAGTACTCCCATAAAACATTTCATTATTACTATCGCCTTATTTACTTTGGGAAACAAAATCTAATGGCCTAGTTAGATCAGAACTGATCACTAAGTTCCACAATGAGTTTAAAATATCACTAACATTTCTCATGTAAGAAGACATTTTTTTTAGTATAGAGATTCAAATATATAAGAATACAATGAGCAGAATCATAGTTAGGAGACATTTAATCCAAAGTATTTTGAACAGTACTAAAGATAATTTTTCTCATAATGCATTGTTATCTTAGGATATAGTAGCATGTCTGTAAAAGAAGGAAAAATTCAAAAATGAGAGAAATTTTTGAAGAAAAATACTTTGGGGAAATCATAATAAGGCTAAAAGATTTACAGGAACATCATGAAGGAAAGGATTGTGCGTTACATATAATACGTATTAAAAGGAAATTATGTATGATTCCTTAATTTCCACTTTAATGACAGGTTTCCATATGTGAAAAATTACAAGAGACAGTAGAAATAAACTGAAAGCTAACACTGTACATTTTGCTAAAAAACATACTCCTGCCATTTAAACTTAAACTTGGTACTTATTTAAATAAGTATCAATAAACCCCTAATAATATAATATTTCAAATTTACCTTTAGAGCTTAATATAATTTTTAATTAAAATTATTATATTTCTTTATAATATTTTCATTATCATTCTTAAAACCAGCAGAGTGATAAAGGTTTCTTCTTCTGTAAATATTACTAATCTTGAGATATGAACATCTGATTTACATAGGAATATGGACATGCTGCAGTTAAGAGTCTTAAAAGGAAGTATAATAACAACACGTAGTTCATGGGAAACCCGGGTGCATGTTACTTTGACTTCCTAAGCTTAGTTTGAGGCAGTGATTGACAGCTGGAAGGGAGAAGAGGCTAGGGTGTGTTTGGAAGGATCCAAGTTTGTTCTCTCTCAGGGGCTCCCAAGACTGAAATAAAGGTGTCGCCTAAGCCACATTCCTTTCTGGAGCCGGAGGTCTTCCAAGTTGACTTGTTGGAGGAACCAGTTCCTTGCAGTTGTAGGTGGGAGGCCGCTCTTCTCTTGTTGGTTATTATTGGTCAAGGCCACTCCCAGCTCCCACAAGCTGCCCACAGCTCCTTTCCTAAGGGCTCACCTGGCTAGGCCAGGTCCAACCAGATCATCTGATTTTTGCTTAACTGAAATTTAAGTGATTTAGTAACCCAAGCTTGGGGGTGATAGTTCATCATATTCACAGGTCCTGCCTACACTCAGGGGAGGGGGGATTGCCGAGAACTCCTACAGCAGGTGGGAATTTCCAGGGCCCTCTTAGCATGCTACCTACCGCACAGAATTACAGACAGGGAAACCTTCCTGAAGGACAGGAAGTAAGAGAGAGGGAAGGGAGGTCAGAAAAGGCTGCCCTGGAGACTTGCAGGGCAAAGACCGAGCCTTCATGGGAATGCACTTCGAAAGGGTACTGTGTTGCTATTCAAACTCAATGTTATTCATCATAATTAATATAGTAATGATTAGTAATAATTACGTAATATTATAATTCCACCTGTATGTCGTCCAAGTACATCCTGATTTTCATAACAAAATGCACTGCTACTCCTAATGCAAATTTTAAATAGAACGTCTTTCGCTAGAAGCTCTGGTTTAGTTCCTCCAGGACAGGAAACTGGGGATGTGTATGAACTGTGAGCCCCGCAGAGAAATGTCTCAATAGCCACTGGTGGGAAGATGTGGAGGCGGTTTGTCCTTGGAAAGATGCATAGAAAGCCCCTTACAAAGTAACAATGATAATTTCACCTTGATGGTGACTAGGTTCAAAACCACTTATGCATTTGGGGTGGGTTGCTTTTGAAGTACAAATTTATGTTCTGCTTTCTGCAGTTCTCCCTCTTTCCCAACTTCAACCAGGCATGGAGCTGCTTCGTGGCTCTCTGCCTGGGAATTTGGCAAAGCGGAAAGGAGAGCGTGCAGGGCTACCTCCTGCCTTCGGTGCAAACTTAAAGTTAGCAGAGAGCTGATGTCAGGAGACCTGGAGAGGCAACGCTGCCAGAGTTACTCTGAGAGCATTAAGAAGGAAGGGGAACAAAAATTTCCCAAAAAATAAAGGGGGGCAGTGGGTTGGGGAGAGGGAGCTGTCAGTGGAAGGGGACCTTGAGAGGGAGCTCCGCCGTGCAGGCTGCAGTCTCTCCCAAATAATCCCAACTGCAAAGCAGAAACAGAAGCAGCAAAGCCTTTGGACTTGACAGGCACATTCCCCTCTGCCTGGGACGTGCGTGTCTCATTAGAAAACCAGTGTGGACCCAGGCCCCCAGGAACTTCCTGGACATGGTGGCAGTGTTCGAGGACCCAGGACCTTGGCACAAACTCCACTGGAGAGCACGTGTGGGGGGGACAGTGAGGAACCTCCCTAATGACTGTGATTGAATTCACAGGGTCAAGTTTAAATTACACATGAGCCCTAACCGGTTTGGCTCAGTGGATAGAGCGTTGGCCTGCAGACTGAAGGGTCCCAGGTTCGATTCTGGTCAAGGGCATGTACCTTGGTTGCCGGCACATCCCCAGTGGGAGGTGTGCAGGAGGCAGCTGATCGATGTTTCTAACTCTGTTCCTCTCCCTTCCTCTCTGTAAAAAAAAAAACAAAAAAACAATAAAATATATTTTTAAAAATAAATAAATAAATTGCTCGTGAGTTTGTAGAGTCAGTGATGGCGAACCTATGACACGCGTGTCAGAGGTGACATGCGAACTCATTTTTTTTTGGTTGATTTTTCTTTGTTAAATGGCATTTAAATATATAAAATAAATATCAAAAATATAAATCTTTGTTTTACTATGGTTGCAAATATCAAAAAATTTCTATATGTGACACGGCACCAGAGTTAAGTTAGGGTTTTTCAAAAAGCTGGCACGCCGAGCTCAAAAGGTTCGCCATCGCTGTAATGTAGACCATGCACTGCGCACATGACATTGACTCCTCATGTAGCAGGTGCAGCAGGAAACTGCAACAAATTCTGTCCTCATTCAGGAAGCAGAATTGCTCTTAAGTCACTGACAACATAGTCTAAGGTTTGCTAGTTTAGATTATTTGAAGCATGCCTGTCCCTTAGAGACTTGGCTCCCTCTCTGGTCTCAGATGCCACCTCCCACCCTCAGAATGGAGACAGTGTAGAAGCAAGAGAGCTTGGCCTGTAAGCCGGAGTCTTGGGTTGATTCGTGTGGCAATCATTTATTAAGCGCTGTTTATTATCCAAGCAGGCTGGGCTTACAAAGACAACTAACACCACTTCCTGCCCCTTATCCCAGAGCAGAGAAAAGGGAGAGCAAGAGAAAAGCAGGTTATAAGACGGTATGCACAGTAGTTACTCATCATGGCTCAGAAATCAGAAGACCGAAGTTCAAGTCTCAGCTCTTCCGCTGCTTGCTTAGCTGTCCGACCTCAGGCAAATCACCTGGCGATTCTAAACTTAATGGTCTTATTCATTAACTAGTTTTTACAATTGAAGAATCTATTAATGATTCCTAACTCATGGTTTTGAGAGAGTGTGTTTATGAAATTTTATTATTGTGAATAAGTCTTTGCAATGGAATGTCTTAAATACTCTGATGTTATATTTATGGGCTCTACATGGGTTCCTTCAGTCAACACATCTTTGTTGAGAACCTCCTATGCTATTTGATCTGAGTCACAAAAGTCATGTAAGGTCTTCAAGGCTGTCTCTTTTGTAAAGTGAGAGGTTTGGAATAGATGATCTCTAAAATCCTTAAAAATTATTTGTGAGCTCAAGGGGAAACTGTACAGAACACTAGCCCAATGTTCTTCCAAAAAAGATTGAGATTACATCCACAAAGAGCTATTGGAGGGGTGAGAAAATAGAAATAAAAGAACAGAAAATATTAAATTGAGCCAAGCAGCTATTTATTTTTTAAATAAATAACATTTTTGGAAGCTAGCCAACACTTACACTTTGAATAACTGAAACATTTCACAATTTCAGTAGTGAAAGAGAAATATGTGGTTATCTGGAAAACGTAATCAATAAAAGTAACCAGTCAGTATTATTTGGGTAGATGTGGTACCTCAAGTATACCATTTTATTCTTTATGTAATTAAGAGTTAAATTTTAAATCCAATTTGATTCAGTCAACTAACTTCTAACCCAATTGCTCTGTTTAGTTTCTGTTTAAAAAGGAAATTATTTGAAAAAATTCATAGGTGTCTGTTTTCCCAAGTGGCTTCTGTAAACCTGGCTGTAATAATGTTCAGTGAGACACTCAAGAAATCGTATAGAGGGGATAAATGGTGTTGGGGAAAATTAAATAAAATTTTTAAAAAATTGTGATGTGAAGAACTAAAAAAAAAATAGAAATCATATTTTAGTCGTCAAATAAATGGAAACATTGCTAAGTATAGAACTCATTGATCTATTTCAAATGGCTAAATTTCTCATAAATTTTACATAGTTTTAAACATCAAAAGCACTAGAGTTGGAGTTAACGTGAAAAGTGTTGGTCTGATACTTGGCATGCCAAATTCCAATGTCATTTTATAGGTCAAAGGTCACGCCAGTGCCAAGAAGGCAGAGGTAGAAAGTGCCTGTGACTATAGCAAGACAAGATTTCTCGCACCGCTGTAATACACGCTCTGGCAGTTGCTGGGATGTGGTGTGTCAGCAGCCATCCTGTGTAAACGCGGAGCCCTGTGCACAGCTCCTGCCGAACCCGTGCCTTTCACGGATTCATGCAGGGTGGGGTCCCTCCGTGTGGCCTGCGGGGATCGGGCTGCAGCAGGCAGCCGGGGAGGAGCCTGAGTCCAGGCCTGGTGCTGCTCCCACTCATCCTGGTGCCTGTGCCTGGCTTGCCTTGGGCTCACACCGGTCAGTGACCAGTGCTGGTCCTGATCCCTGGGTGGGGGAGGTGCAGGCAGCAGGAGTGTCCCCGGGAGAGACTGACGCTGTGCAGTGATGCTCACCAGCCGTGAGCCTGGCGTCTGGCACCCATTGGTCAGCTGAGCGGCACTCCTGCTGTGGGAGCACACTGACCACCAGGGGGCAGCTCCTGCATTGAGCGTCTGCCCCTGGTGGTCAGTGCATGTCATAGCGATCGGTCAACCAGTCGCTTAGGGTTTTATGGACATACAGCTGAAAAGAGTGGCAATGTCTGATATGCTCCTGCGAATCTTATTAAATTTAGGATCAAATTGGATCCTGTTTCTAGAAATACTATGTAACATTAAGGAAAGAAATAGGATTCATTTTTGTTGCATCAGAGAGATAAAAATACTTCCTTTGTACTCTTCTATGGGTATTTGTATTGTATCAAAAATGTTATTTAAGTAAAATAGCCCAGTTTAACTTTCCAGATAGCATTTAAGTTAGTATTGTGAATTCCCAGCCTTTTCTATTATCAAAGAAGTTTTTCTTATGTTATTTATAGATATTTATACAAATACTCATAAACAGCAACATGGGTACATGTGGAAGGAACTCATGAGGCATTGCTGTTATAAAAGTTATTTTATAGTTATTCCTAATTTCTTAAAATAATCCTCCCATTTTATTGTTTGAAAGATGTATTTGACCAATCTATGTATATAAAGAGCCAAGGGCCATCGCAACCAAACAGACAACCAAACAGGCTGAGTGAGGCGACAAGACCGGCAGGGGGTTAGTGAGGGATGGCAAAACGACTGAGTAGCAGGCTGTGTGGGCTGACCAGGCCAGCAGGGGGGTTAGTGAAGGACGACCAAATGATTGAGCACCAGGCTAAGTGGGGCAACCACGCTGGCAGGGGGGTAGTGAGGGGCTACCAAACAACTAAACAGCAGGCTGTGTGGGGCGACCAGGCTGGCAGGACGGTTAGTGAGGGATGACCAAGCAGGCTGTGTGGGGTGATCAGGCTGGCAGGGAGGGCAGTGAGGGGTGACCAGGCTGGCATAGGGGGGCAGTGAGGGTGACCAGGCCAGCAGGGGGGCAGTTGTGGGCTACCAGGCTGGCAGAGGGGGGCAGAGGGGCAACCAGGCTAGCAGAGGGGGGAAGTGAGGGGTGACCAGGCCGGCGGCGGCGGGGGCAGTTGGAGGCAACCAGGTCGGTGGGGAGGGCAGTGAGGGGTGACCAGGCCAGCAGGGGGGGTGCAGTTAAGGGCGACCAGCAAGCAAAGGGGGCCAGTGAGGGGCAACCAGGCAGCAGGGGGGCAGTTGGGTGCAACCAGGCCTGCAGGGGGTGCAGTAAGGGGTGACCAGGTTGGCGGGGGCCAGTTAGGGGCAACCAGGCTAGCAGAGGGAGGCTGTTGGGGGCAACCAGGCTGGCAGGGGGAGCAGTAAGGAGCAACCATGCTGGTGGGGGTCAGGGGCAGTTAGGGCAACCAGGCCAGCAGAGGGGGCAGGCAGTTGGGGGTGACCAGGTTGGCTGGGGGGGGGCAGTTGGGGGAAACCAGGCCAGCAGGCAGAGGTGGTTAGGGGTGATCAGGCTGGCAGGGGGGCCAGTAGGGGCAATCAGGCAGGCAGGCCGGTGAGCAGTTAGGAGCCAGAGGATTGTGAGAGGGATGTCTGACTGCCGGCAGGGGGGTTAGTGAGGGATGGCAAAACGACTGAGTAGCAGGCTGCGTGGGGCGACCAGGCCGGCAGCGGGGTTAGTGAGGGACGACCAAATGATTGAGCACCGGGCTGCGTGGGGTGACCGGCAGTCGGACATCCCCCAAGGGGTCCCGGATTAGAGAGAGTACAAGCTGGGCTGAGGGCACCCCCCCCTCCCCGTGCATGAATTTCATGCACCAGGCCTCTAGTATTTGAATAACTGAATTATTTCAGAAACCATTTTCTCTCTTTCTTTTAAGCTGTGGATATAAAGACCAAAGTTAAAATGAACTTTAGCAATTAGCTGGTTGATTGGTTTTCTAAGCATAGAATGCCTTAGAAAAATGCTGAATGAATTCAGTGAAACCACTAATTATTTTCCTAGAAGTTCATAGATAATGTCATTAGCACACACACACACATAAATAGCACTCAATTCATTTACTAAACTGAATCTACTTTTATTGAAGAAGCTCAACTGTTTGTTGGTTACATTTCTATTTTTTTTTCTATATCTATTTCTCAGTGAGTAACATGCTATTTTTCAGTAGGCCTAGCAATACACAAACATGAGAGTAAACTCACCTATTTATATAAAAGTAAATAATACACCTAATTAATATAGATTTCTTTTCTAAATCAATCAAACCAGATAAATATCAAATTTCTAGTTGTTTGCCTTTTCAGCTGTTTCGATTTTTTAAAAAGGTTTCTTCATGAGACCTGGATAAAAATTGAATGTAACTATTATTTGAACATCTTAAGGGGATGAGTTTGTATGTGTATAAACGTAAACTGCACTTTTTCCTTATTTTCTGTTTTTTATTTTCAGTTTCAAGTTCTAATTCAGTGACATAGTCCTGAAAGATTTGCCTCATAAAGTACAATATGTGAGTAAACAGATATTTTAAATAAAACATAACACTATTTTACTAAGTTTGCTAATTTATGGAAATAGAAATACTGATATGAGATATAAAATAATTAACTCCTCCTTCAATGTAGACCTTCTATTAGATAGTGGCTTCTAACAGTAGCTTTACAATAGTCACAGCAGCATTCTCTCAACTTCATAAACACGTAAGTGGTTAAAGCGCTGCACTGCCTCCCATCATTGTAGTGCACCACTGAGAACCATGTACCATGAAAACCTCAGCAATGCTGGTGCCATAACTGCACTGAGACAGAAACAAATAAATTTATAATTGCAGTGGAAATTTGACTAAACTAACAAATATACAAATGCATGTAGACATGTCTCAGGTTAAATGGCTGTCATGGGCTCAATCCAGGTTAAAAATCTCACCAGCTGCCTATTTTGCAATTAACCTTTATTGTACATTTCCTTTAAAATCATATATTGAAACTATATTGCATGTTTGTTCCCCTGTTATGTGTTTTGATGCTTTTTTTTGAAGAAAGAAAAGCCAGCTTCTGGGCCTGAACCTTTCTGGCTCCTGCAAAGTGGCTGTTTCAGACCTGTGCGCTTGTGTTTCCGATTCCTGGGAAGTTCGCTTTGGCACAGGGCGTGCCCTGAAACACATCAAAAGAACCAAGTTCTACAAAAGAAAAAAGAAACTCAAGTAGGCTTGAACATACAAAGAGGGAGAAAGAGATGAGAAAGGGGCCAGGCAGAGTGCTGAATACAAAATGAGTTCAACCAACCCCAGGAGCTCTTCATCACTTACATTTATCTTATTCTGGAGAGGAGCGTCAAAACCAGCCCTGACATAAACCACCCACTGCCATTGACTTTGACTCCGTGTGTGTGTGTGTGTGTGTGTGTGTGTGTGTGGTGCATTACACATAAAAAGAAGCAGATTTCATGAGGTATCACTGTTACCTCACAAGAATTGAAGCAAACAAACAAAAAACATTTAAAAACACAAGTTAGCAAAGTACCAAGCAAATAAAGTTAGCATGTTTTCACTTAACTAATCTGTAGTGTTTATGTAGAAAGCTTCCAACTGTGCACTGCTTTAACCTCTCTGCTACAGTGTTTGTATTGTCCCTCCTGTACTTGCTGTCATAAAGCATGTGAGATTTCCCACTTCCACTTGCAATGTTTGTACATCTTTAATATTTCAGGATTGAAACTCATGCTCAGAATTTCTGCAACAAGATAGAATCTATGAGATAAATTAAAAATAATTGAAAATGTAAATGGCCCCAAATACTGAAGGAATAAATGGAAATATTTTCTGATATATACTAATTTCATCTTTGATATTAATGCCCCCAAATTCTGACTCTCTGTGTTCCTTAAAGGTATTTCCAATTGATAAGTCCCTTCCAACAAATTTTACCATACCACTGAGTCTTGAATGTCTGCACAAATTTTCTAAAGATAAAAAGTATAATGTCAGGTCTGACTTCACTGTAGGCCAGCAGTGGAATTTTGGTGGTTTGAGGTAAGTAAATTAACAGTGAATGGGAAAAGGTGAACTTGCAGAGAGAGAGAGGGAGAGAGAGAGAGAGAGAGAGAGAGAGAGAGAGAGAGAGAGAGAGAGAAAGAGAGAGAGAGAGATCAAAAAGACTTTTCTTATTAGTAAGATTTAGAAACACTACACAACACGTCAGTACAATTTTTTGTTATATAAAATGACTTACAAATAGTATATGCTAGATTGTTTCCAATGCATAGGAAGCTATAATCTGATGTGATATTGATTTCCTAACAGATCAATTAAACATTAGTGTGTATCTACCAATACTGTGATAATTATTTTACTTTGTGATCACCTAATTTCTGCTTTACTCTGTTTGTGTCATTTGTGTGTCTCTAGACTATTGTTACACCATTCATTATAATATAATAAGTATTATGTGTTGCTTTTATTAATTGCTATTTAATATAAAAATTAAACTTAAAAAAAAAGTGTTTGCAAAAGGTCAGAAGCACATTTAGGTGAGTGGTCAGGTTTTGATAGTCGGCTATGCCAGGCACGGCTCCGACAGTCTCACTTGAACAAAGGGTTTCAGTCAGCCACAGTCTGGATGAAAGGTAGAATCTCTGGGCCCTATTTACATACAGCGGAATACGCTGCCATTTCTCAGTGATCTTTTAAACTCACTCATGGACTTTTCCTCTGTTTCAGGTTTTTTCCATTTTCTTAAGCAAATAAAATCATTAAAAATCTCAAACAACTGAGAGTTCAAGACATTCATGTGCTACTCAGACACATCAGTAACATCAAAATAATGTCATATGATTTCACTCAAATTTCCATTATGAATTATCCAGCAAGCCTGTCTTCAAATAGAGCATGAGCGAGAGAGAAAAACAGAAGTGCTAAAGAAAAATAAATGAGTTGCAATTCTGAATGTTGATAGTCCTGGTTCACATTTTTTCTGTCATCAAAATCAGCCCCTTTTCAAATAGACCACACGAAGTCACGGTTTACTTTTATGTGGTTGCATTTTTATTTTTTTGCACAATTTGTTTGTGATTAGCATTCAAACCACTGCAAAGTGTGGAAAGCAGACAGAAGATTTTTTTAAAGATTAAAAACAACATTACAAAACAAACAAACAAACCATAAAACACTACACCCACCAGGTTGCATCCAGTCTCCAGAGGATGTGTGTGATGTTTCCAGGATGAACAACCCCTTTAGCAGCGGTTCTCAACCTGTGGGTCGCGACCCCTTTGGCGGTCGAACGACCCTTTCACAGGGGTCACCTAAGACCATCCTGTATATCAGATATTTACATTACGATTCATAACGGTAGCAACATTACAGTTATGAAGTAGCAACGAAAATAATTTTATGGTTGGGTCACAACATGAGGAACTGTATTTAAAGGGCCAGAAGGTTGAGAACCACTGCCCTAAAGCCTCAGTGATTTGGTCAAAGAGAAAATGAAGAAAAGCACATCTTAGCCTTTGTGTGGCCCTCAGAATCCTGCAGGTCAAATAATTCTCTCTAACTGTAGGCTTTACAAGCCCGAAGGTCAGTCTGTGCTTCCCGCAGCAGCCCTGGAAGTCAGGGTATTAGTAGGCAGCAGCTGGCCTTGGGGCAACAACCCCAGGCCCCTGTCTTGGGCATGTCCTCACTAGACGTTTCCTGCTCCCTAAGGTGCCCTGTCCTCACAGAGGAAGTCGCCCTCCACATGGCTGATGGACCTATAGTTTAACCAATATATTAATTAATACACCATTTGGAAAGCTCATCACTTATTAAATCAAGCTCTAAGCTGTTGACGATATGTTAGTGTTTTCCGATGATCATCTCACAATTCAAATATCCAACACATATCTCTTTTCTTCCACTGTTTCTATCTGTAAAAAGAACAAACATCCATCCCATCTCCAGAGGTGACTGAGCTCTGAGGTGGAAAGGACTCTGCTAATTACTAGCAGGGTGACTCTGAAAATTTTCTGAACTTCTCCAGCCCATTTCCTTATCAGTAAAATAAAAATGATAGTTTCCGCCTCATAGAATTACTGTGGGGAATAAATGAGGTTGAATTAGAGACTGAACCAAAGTGCCTGATACAACCTTTAACAATCACTCAATACATTTTAGCTGTTATTAAATTTAAGAAAAAAAACACTTTCACTCATGTGTCTGGATCCTTCATATCAGCCAGCCTCAGAGACCCATCGGCCCTTTTCCCTACTATTCTTCGTGCCTTTGTTTTGGACCCTACCTCCTTGTCACCAGATAGCTTTCACAATAATTTCAATTGATCACCTGGTCGCTTTATTTCTTCAGTCCAACCTATTCGTCACTGCCAGTTTGATTTTTCATAAAAAATGCTTTCTGTCTACTGCTGTTATAGAAATTTTTTATTTCCTCTTTCCTACTCCTCTGCCTAGTTTTCAAGGGTCTACACCAGTGATGGCGAACCTATGACACGCGTGTCAGAGATGACATGCAAACTCATTTTTTTGGTTGATTTTTCTTTGTTAAATGGCATTTAAATATATAAAATAAGTATCAAAAATATAATTCTTTGTTTTACTATGGTTGAAAATATCAAAAAATTTCTATATGTGACACGGCACCAGAGTTAAGTTAGGGTTTTTCAAAATGCTGACATGCCAAGCTCAAAAGGTTCGCCATCACTGGTCTACACCTTCCAATTCTGCTCATTATTCCCTGATACAAAATCCAATTTGTTGTAGACCATTTCCTGCCATATAATTGTTTCACTGATTCCCTCACATAGTCAACAAATATTTATTGAGGGCCTAACATGGACGAGATGATAGGGATGCAAATATATTCCTCCCAAGGATATAAAAATAATAAAATATTATTCTCCCTGCCATCAATGAGACTATCACAGACAATAAACAATTAACTAACTCATGGTAATTTACCAGGTAAGAACTCTAAAGAAGTATTGGATAAATAAGTGAAAACTGTACTTCTGGAACATTCTGTCCCTGGGTGGGAAGGCTTCCAGATATTAGAAGTATTAGAAGTAAATGATTACAATGTAACAAGGTATTGTTTGCCACATTTCTTCCTGCTTTTAGGAGCCATAGAACCCTAAAAGTTTGTGTATTCTTGTCCTTAATTAAAATTGCCCACAATCTGTCAAAATTCTAGCCATCCCTACAAAACAAGTCCCACCTTCTCCATGATTTCTTCCTTCATTATTCCAATACTTGACTTTCCTCTGTAGAACTACCAAATCTATTAGTCTTCATTATTTAACTTAGTGCTAAGTTATATGCAGTGTTCAGGTATTGTTTGTTATTGTTGGTTTTGGGGGTTTTTTTGTAATAGATTTATCTCCCTAACTAGATTATGGTCCTATTAAAGGCAGAATCCATGTCTTATAAAAGTGCATTTTCTATTTTCCAATGAACCAAGCTTAATTCTAAGACAACTGTAGTAATAAATAATTACTAATTGGTTAATTTGTCTATTTTTTATAGGGAAAATATCTATTTTTAGAAATGATTTTTTTCACCTTACTTGCTAGTCCAGCATTCCCTAAAACTTGTTCTATGTAGCACCAATTCTACAAGATGATAATGAATATTATTCAAAAGCTTAACTCCATGTTGAAATGTTGGTGACATATTGAGTTAAACAAGATTATTTACTATAAGACTTCCCAGAGCCTTTAAAACTTATATAACTTAAGTCTTCAAGAGAGGTAGATATTATGCAGTGTTTCCCAAATCTGCTTACTGATAAACCCATTTCTTGGAATTAGTGTTCACATAGCTCACTTTGTGAAATCCTAATGTCTTCTTAAGTCTTTGAAGCTAATTGCTATTTTTAGCTCAGTCAAACCATTTGCCTTGCTGACATATGATTAATTAATTCAAATAACTGGTAAGTGCTATCAATCTACTAACACTATTAAAAACTCTTAGTCCTCTCTAGTCCTATAACACTAGCAAAGTTTTTGATAAGCATAAAACCAAGGCACAAATTCTTCCCAAAAGGCATAGAGGCAAGAATCACTCTGATCCCTTCTGAAGCTGGACAAAATTAAGCTTCATGATGTGTGTCCAGGTTCAAGGCTCCTGCCGTTGACCTAAATGTTTCTGATTCTATTATATATGGCTGAATCATGAGGACTACCCCTTAGGCTTCAAGAACAGAGAAGTTCCTTAGTTAAGAGCACATATTTAAATAAGTTAGAATGCATTTAATAATACCAAATTTGATTAATGATTACAACTTTAGTAAGATTTATCTATTTATCATTAACTATTAGTGCTTTAAAGCTCCTGCATGGTCTAAAACTAATTACTTAAAGTCAAGATCTGAGATTTAAGATCTAAGGCAGCCGTGGGCAAACTACGGCCCGCGGGCCGGATTTGGCCCGTTTGAAATGAATAAAACTAAAAAAAAAAAAAATGACCGTACCCTTTTATGTAATGATGTTTACTTTGAATTTATATTAGTTCACACAAACACTCCATCCATGCTTTTGTTCCGGCCCTCCGGTCCAGTTTAAGAACCCATTGTGGCACTCGAGTCAAAAAGTTTGCCCACCCCTGATCTAAGGAAACAGACTCCAAAATATTATAGGAGACTGATGTCAAGACCAACTTTGATAGAATGCTCCACTAACTCTCCATGTGAGGGCGATGCTGACTTTACTTTCTGGTGAAGATACCCAAAGCCTCATCTACTGTAAACTATCAGTGTATCCTAATCCAGACCTGGCTGAACTCCAAAGCTCCCCCAGAAACAGGTTCTAGGGAACCAGTAGCCAATATGCTCTGCTTTCTCATGGCTGCCTGGGGTCCAGAAAACCTAGGAAGCCCTTCATGGTAGGTTTGCAACAGTTCTCATCACACTTGGCTTTGTTTAAAAAGGCCCCTTAAAGTGGAATGAAAGCCTTATAAGTAATGATAGGACTACGGAAAGCCAAATATTGTCTGACATCAACCTTGGTATAACCTTATACTTTCTTTTCCCACAGGCTTCCTCCCTGCAGAATGAAACTACAACATCTGAAGGAAGTATTCCTTGGCCTTTAAGACCATGTTTGAAACTTGGCACCATTACCTGGAGAAGCCAGGCATCCAGTCATGGCCTGCACCAATCATCACAAGTGGGAGGACCCCTGGATGACCCATAACCTCAACCAGCACCAGAGGTGCTGATCTCTTTCCTGCCTATGGACTTCAGGACCCACTAACTAGATCCTGAGCACCCAAAACTGGTGAGCTGATGTCCTATATCCTAAGTTTAAAATTCTTACTCACCAGGTCGTGACACCCAAAATCTTGGCTGTAGAAGAGCAACATCAGGACTGCTGCTTTCAGCCACCGGTCCTGGTATCACTGGAGCCAGCCTATGAGCCTTGGAGGGACGGCCTACGCAGTGGATGTCTTGCCTATATGTTCTGGTTGGGTGCATTCACGCTGCATTGCAACAGCTTTGTCCTCCAGCTTCTACCTGTTCAAGATTTACCACAATCTCAACTACGGGTCTTGGGATTTCTGATGGCTAAGTGTCCAGAAAGATGTGGAGGACCAGGGAGAACGTGCCTTGGCAGAACTGAACCAGAAAAAGACAGAGGCCTCTTCCAACCCTTTTTGGATCACTGGTGATTGTGATTAATCATCTTTGGAGAATTTTATCACGGAGCTCTCTACATATTACTACGTATTACTAAAAAAATTATCTTCATATTTACCAAAATTATCCACTTTTCTCCTTGCCAATGGCCATTCCCTTTACCCCCAGTGATCATCAAATACCTACATTTTGCACGGATCCCTGACTAAGGTAGAGCCACCACATTGAGTAAATTTGTCATTGTAAACAAAGATCACTTGAACCATGAGATTACACCCTGGAATAGCAGTGTCTATGTATACTCCCCACCACCAAAATAACTTGAGTGTTCCTTATACCCAGCTTCACATTCATCTATAATACCTCTTCCATGCAAATCAATTTCTTACAAGTAAAATATGGAAGCATCCCATGAAACATCCCAACCCCTTGAGAATTCAACCAATTTTTGTTGAGGACATATTACGTGCCCAGCACTGTAATAAATTCTGAGAACATCATGATGAATAAGTCACAGTGCTTGCCCTAGAAATTTTGTATTCCAGCGGGGAAGTCATACAATTAAACAGCGTGGTAAGTGCTACAGCATTATAATGATGGCCACAAGAATTCCCTCATCTCTGGAGCTCCTAATTGTCCAGGCTGACTCACAGATGATCTCCTAATATGCCAAAGCAACCCGCAAGCAGCAAGCCCAGGGGAATCCCTGCAAGTGGTGATCCCATGGATTCTGGTTACTAATATATTATTTTTAAACCACCTGAATTTTAAACAAGCTAGATGCTCACTTACTAAGCGCCTTCCCCGTTATGGCATCAAACTGGTAGCCCTCAGGTTGTAGTTGCTGAAAGGTGGAATCAAGCTGTGAAGTTGGAAAACATGGCTTCAAGTTTGAGTCCTGGCACGTATCATGACTCTGGGCACATCACTTAAGATCTCTAGTCTTTGGTGTCTTTCTTTGCAAAATAAAAATGAAAACATTACATGCTACACCTACCTCACAGGGTTGTTGTGAGAATCACGTGAAAATGTATGTGAAAGCACGATGTAACTTGGTTATTTTTCAATCACCCCCTTTTCCTACCAGATACAGTACTATAATTTACCAGAAGGACATACTCTTATCCCTGAATGGTACAAAGAAGATTAAGTACATGCATTCCTGGATATCTGGCTTTAAAATGGGAATTATAAGGCCTCAAAGATGACAAGGATATAATCCAGAGGACAGGGGACCAAATTCAGGGCCCCACTGCCACACGGACATTCCACCATTAACACACCATTAGAGCCACACACCAGTCAGCCCTCTTGGTGGGAAGTTTTCTCCAAGGCCCATTGCAGAGAACCCACTCTTGGCTCCAGAAAACTAACCAGATAGTAATGATTGAAGGAGTTACCTGGACTCTGGAATCACCAGCCACTCCAGGAGCGTGCATGCCTCCCATGATAGAGCAGGACTTGGTTAAAGGAGACACTGGCCCAATTTAAAAAACACAAGCCACTCTGACTGCCTGACCTGTGAGAGTTGGGCCGGCAAGGGAAACTCTTAGATATTCATTTAAAGCAAAGACTTGGTGACACATTTCTTCTTTAAGCACATTTGGTGACGCTCAAGTCAACCTGGCTCTTGCCTTTCTGATTTTGACTTGTCGATTCCCTGCCTGTCCAACAGACCTGTGATAAGATGTGTTCCCAGCTTACAAGTCATATACACAAAACACACACACACACACACACACACACACACACACACCCCACTGAGGAATCCATGTGGCAAAGCTCCAGCCTGATCTTCAATTTTTGGTAATTCACAATAAATTCTGGATTGGCTGGTCTCATTTGAGTTCAGTCTCACTAGAGCACTCTAGCCCAGGTTGGAACACTAACTCTCAGCCCACGGTAGAAGTTTAAGTAGAGTTCCTATGGAGCCATTGACATCCAGTGATCATTTATGGAAAGAAAAAAAAAAGAAAAGAAAAAAAAAAACCACAATGATTTTGTCTTTCTACTTAGAATACACCAGCTTTTTCAAAACTAAGAGCATATTATTATGGACCTTCAGGAATAGCATAAAGGTTCTATAAAAGATCTCCTGAGTGAAGAGAATGATGATTATGTAGCAAAAAATCAGATGAAATTGGCATCCCACGAGTTTTGGAATAAGATCTTAAGCCTAAATAGAAGATTGCAACTATAATCCATTCCTCAGGTTCCTAGTGCAAGGAAAGAGGTTTATAGGAAAAATATTGACTCGATGCTTATATCCATTTTTAAAATATTTTTAAATGAAATGGAAAATAATCTACAATCTCCTTCTTGCTTAATGTCAGAATAGCTGAAACTAATATACCAACTCAGTGAACGGAGAAATTCCCAAAACGTTTCTTAAGGCTATAATATTAACTTTTCATTTTAATACACTTTAAAAATAAAAAAGTAAGAAAAAAGTCTTATAGTTTACAGTCATCACTTGCTGTGGGAAGGGAGCCAGAGAGACTCAGAGTAGCAGCCACCCAAGGTCAGAGGCACTGAGCCAAAGGGCCCAGCAAAGAGCAGGCCCACGCCAGGAAGAAAAGCTGTTGCTGAAATGACAGGCCAACCATATGAAATAAGATGATCTTCAGGTCATGGTAGCTGAAAAGGAAGAATGGACTGATCCAAGTTGGGAATCAGATTAAGATGTTGGAGTAGGTATCACGATGAATATAGCTGGGCAGCAGATGGGGTCACCTATGTGCACATGATGTTTGTTTTACCGTAGCCTTGCTTGTGAGCTGTAATATCACATCCTCATTTCTTTTTCAGAAGTATTGCTGATGTCACTTACATAGCCAGCCCCAAATAGAAAACCTGTCCTTACCCACAGACATACCTTTTTCTTATCTTAGTTGATATAGTTTTCTTTTTTCAGAGATTTTAAATTTTTTCATAACTTTTTGGTAAATTATTTTATCAATAAAAATTTGTCAATAAATTCTTTTCCTGGTTGAATTCTAATTCCATCTTTGGTGACTACAAATTGATAATAAAAATTAATTACTTTCATTCATAGTTTGTCTGCCAATGTAATCCCAGTGCTTCTCTCCTCTTAGATTACATGTAAGTGACCTAGAAATGATTACTATAGTCAAACACCAGGCAAGGATAGCCAAGGAGATGTTTGACAGTGACATACAGTGAATATTCCGTTTTAGCCTCAATCTGCAAATTGTACCTCTTTTCTAAATGTCAGAGGTGATCAACTCTCCCACTGCTACATCAGGACGAAAAGACTGCAGAGTGAAAGACAGACCACAGGGTAGAAAGGAATAATGCAAGCAGCATTTTGCAGAAAGAGGTAGCTGAATGCAAAGACCAGCCTCTTCACATAGCTGGCAGGAGTGCCAGGCTTTTCACAGAGTTCACATTAGAAGTTCCAGCAATAGATGGAACTGCGCCAGTGCACACAATGGCGGGGAGGGTAAGGGAGCCTCTGAATTGGAAGACTGAACTCTGCACACTTTCAAACAGACTGAGAACTCCACTATTGGCAGCAAGGACTGATCTTTTTTTTTTTTTTTAAGTGATTGTTCTTACTGAACCTGGGAAGGCATGAGTAAGTGTGGGAAATAAAGGAAGTCAGTGGATTACAGCCCTTGGGTTAAGAATGAAGAAGATAATCTAAATGGTACCAAGACAGACAGATCCACCAGTTCCCTCACATGAGAGATGGAAGTCACTGACAGAGGAATATTACTGTGTGTTTTTTCTGATACGCTGTATATAGTTACGCTGCGATTAACTGCCTAGTAAATTGCAACTGTTTTTTTACCTTTTGTGTGAGTTCAGTTTTTCTCTATCAGATCTTTTTTTTTTTTTTTTTTTTTTTTAAAGGGCTGGGCCCATCGAGGGGCAATTCTGTGGGGACTAGAGAGCAGGTGAGACTGTCCCAAGCCAGGCCCAGTCAGAAATATATTTTATTGATTTTTTACAGAGAGAAAGGGAGAGAGATAGAGAGTTAGAAACATCGATGAGAGAGAAACATCGATCAGCTGCCTCCTGCACATCTCCCACTGGGGAAGTGCCCGCAACCCAGGTACATGCCCTTGACCGGAATCGAACCTGGGACCTTTCAGTCCGCAGGCCGATGCTCTATCCACTGAGCCAAACCGGTTTCGGCTCTATCAGATCTTTTTATGGTCTTTATAAAGTCCAGAAATTATAAAGAACTGTTTAATGTTAACAGAGTACCTGTTAGTATCTGAATTAGATACTGATGGTTGCTATCAATATTCTAGAATGACCAACCCAAATACTGAATATATATAAATTACCCCAAGAAGATGGGTATAGCAGCCCCTAGTATAAATATAATCCTGAATTTCCCATCTTTACTTCCCACAAACAAAACCAAATGTCTGTAAGCTAAAAATCTACACAGAGAGTATTTAGGTTTTACTAGGTCAAAATATTGCAGCAACTAAACCATTCTTTGAGAAAACTAATAAAACAAAATTAAACTTGAAGGTATTCTTTCTTTCAATTTATGTTGATTGAGTGCCATCCATGTTCCAGACACTGAGTTAAACAATGGACCTAACATGGTGAACAACATCATGGAGTTCACACTCCACAGTCAGAGAAAGGCATTAAACAAATAATTATACCAATGGATGTGTAATTACCCACTGAGATTAATTCCTTGAAGGAAAAGAATAAGAAAAAAATGAGAGTGTATAGTAAGGAAACCTAGCCTGGTTTTACTTAGATCTTACAAGGTTTACCGGAAGAAGTAAAAAGCTTAAGCTAACAGTGAGTACAAGTTTGGGGAATAGAGGTGGTGACTATAGACCATTTCATTCAGAGAGATGAGCAATCATCCTTCAGTAAGAGAAAGCAAAGCTCATCTGAGACTGAGATGCCATTGTGGCTGAATGAACTGAAAACCAGTCCAAGGGAGCCCTGAAAGCAAAGGTAAGAAGGGTAGGAAGTGAGTCATAGAGGTGAGTAGGAACCAACCTACGCAGAGTCTTAGAGGCCTAAAAGACTAAGGAACATGGTCTTCAGCCTAAAAGAATCCAAGAAGCCAAATTTAAGACCTGCAGGTTTTAGCAAGAGTCAACCTGCAGGCCTTTAGCAAAAGTTGTCATATATATATATCGATTCCAGAGATGTAGGGAGAGGTAGAGATAGAAACATCAATGATGACAGAGAATCATTGATCGGCTGCTTTCTGCACGCCCCACACAGGGGATTGAGCCCACAACCCCGGCATGTGCCCTGACCAGGAATCGAATTGTGACATCCTGGTTCATAGGTCAACCATTGAGCCACACCTGATACTGTCGGGCAAGAGTCAAATTTGTTTGCTTTGTGTTGTGTTATACACATTGAATGCTCAATATATACTCATTGAGTAAATCCAGGAAACTATTTTTTTTATTTTCCCAGAGAACTGTTATTATGTTTTCCTAAATTAAATTGACTACCAGAATCATTACTCAGAAACTCCTACTTAAAGAGGCATTCTGAGATGTACCTTCAAGGGGTGCCAAAAGTGTCAGTATTGCAGCCTTATCAAGTGCATGGTGTACACAGAAATTGTCTTTAAAACAGGCACAAAAATTTTCGAATAACAGTTGTACAAATGAAAATATCCTGGAAGCTTCTGTGAGAGTAAATGAAGGAATCATTATTTACTACTGTAGAAGAGTGGGAGCTCAATTTAGAAAGGAAAGAGGCAATAAAGGATCCTTAGAAATATAAAGATGTCCAAATTTGCATGTACTCCAATAGCAAAATTAGGTTGCAGATCCTCCTCCATCAACCCTTTCCTCGACTCTGCCTTCAGAGATATCTGGTGCCTCCAGCAGCTGCATATCTTCAGGGATTTGGGGCAGGAATTGATCTTCTCCCTGGCTTTCCCTGCAGACCAAGGTATAGGCTTTCTCAGTTCTGCTAAGTTGATTATCACCCGTTCATCTGTTTCTATTTTATAAAATTAGTTGACATCTTTTGTTTGTTATTGTCTCTTTAGCCATTATCTTTGGGTTTATGCTTTTGGGTCCTTTTTCTGTCATATTAATGATTAAGGAGAGCGTCTGTGTGTTTAATCTGAAACAGTTAATTGGAACTCTCTTATTGTTTTAATTTTCATTTCCTGGTTGAATATGTTTTTCATCTTTATGGACCATTTTTACTGCTCTTTCATGAATTACCTACTCTTATCTTTTGGCTGTTTTTCTATCAGGAACTAGTCATTTTCTTATCAGCATTTATAGTTTCTTTTTATATTATGTTTATTAACCCATTGTGTACAAAAATTGTTGCAAATATCTTTTCCAGTTTGTCATTTACCTTTAATTTCTATGATTTTGTACATGAAAAAAGGTTCTTTTTATTTTTATGTATTATAGTTTGTTGAACTCTTATTATTAAAAGTATTAATTTTAAAATATTTAAAGAATTATTGAATTATTAAATATTCCAGTGATTTTATGCATAGAATACCCTTACTTACCCTGATGTCAGTAAAACACTTACTTACATTACCCTCTCTCTATATATTTATAATTTTGTTTTTATATTTAATTTTCAATTCATCTGGAATTTATTTCTTTGTGTAGTACAAGAAGAGATTTAAAAATTAATTGAGAAATATAGCACATGTGCTATCAAATATATAAAGTATAAGCATACAATTATGAACAATTTAACAAATAATTTAAAAGGAAATACCCATTTTACCACAATGTGAAACCTTGTCTAAGGATCTACTTTTGGGAGAACCCAAGCTAAAGTAATTCATACTGGAAGTGGTCTAGGAAGCAGAATCTCCAATGGAATTCTTGAATTGGATCAGTCACTGGCCAGATAGTGAAGAAGACTGCACTGCTAGTGACAAGTGAGTGTGGTAACCCCTGGCAGGCTACAGGGTCACTATTACTAAGAGTCTCATCCGGGTGAATTGGATCAGGATACAGGAGGAAGGGGATATATTGAATTTAGGCAATATCTCTGCCATTCAAGAGCTATGGCAGCAGTTGTCAAAAAGGACTGCAGATGTAGATTCAGTACCATGGATACACCACGGAAAGCAAAAGGTGGGCTCAGGTCAGCTAACCATCAACTCAGGACATAACGTCAAATCCAGGAAACCTCTATGACACCACATGTACTGAAATCAGAGAACAATTTACTGAAAATCAGACCTGAGTGTGAGAGTAGCAGTATTGCAAAGAAAGCAGGCACTACCCTGGCAAATTTACTATGCTAAGTTCAAGGCCTTGCTAGAGAAGAAATGGGAACCTGAGGAGAGAACGGAAACATGAGTGCATGTGCTTGGATCCCCATTTTCTGCTGAACCATCTAGGCCTCCTGAAATGGCCCGCTTTCCATTATTTAAGAATTAGAGGCCCAGTGCACGAAAATCATGCACTGACAGGTGTGTGGGGGGTGTCCCTCAGCCTGGCCTGCTCCCTCTCACAGTCTGGGAGCCCCCAGGGAATGTCCAACTGCTGGCTTAGGCCCGCTTCCCATGGGGAGCAGGTCTAAGCCGTTAGTCGGACATCCTTAGTGCCACCACCATTGTGCTTGCCAGCTGTAAGCCCAGGTTCTGGCTGGGGAGCACACTGACCACCAGGGGGAAGCTCCTACATTGAGCATCTTCCCCCTGGTGGTCAGTGTGCATCATAGCGACTGGTCAATTTGCATATTAGCCTTTTATTATATAGGATAGCCCACACCCCTTGCCTGGAGACCATGCAGAGACTTCATGCAAGTAAGCAGCCTCCTAAGACAACTCTTACACCCATCGAGATTTGCCTCACCTTTCTCATACTTTGTAGGCATAGAAGTAGGGTCAAGTTTCAGCATGGGGACCTAGAGAAGTACTGTTCTTATTGTGGAAGTAGGAACTATTTACCAAAAGCTCTGCAATACCTACGGGAACTTCCATAACTCTGGATTTAATGTCCTAGAAGTCCAAATATTATGCTGGGATGGATTTCTTAAACTCAGGGGAAGCACTGTCCTACAGTAAGTGAGGTGGAAATGCCAGAAGAGCTTTATCAACATCTTTTAAAAGGGGGGAAATGTTTAGAGAGTAGGCTGTTCTTCAACAGATTTAACGCTTAAGCTGGAAAAGGCAAGGAAATGGGCTCTCTTCCCTGGTGATTTCAGAAAGAGCATGGCCCACTACCACCTTGATTTTGGCCCAGTGAAACCTCAAACCTCTAACCTCCATAACTGTAAGGTAATATATTTGTATGGTTTTAAGCCACTATGTTTGTTACTATGTGTTATGATGGTCAGTTATGTGTATCAACTGGCTAGACTGTAGTACTGTTATTCAGTCAAACCCTAATCTAGGTGTTCTGTAAAGGTATTTTATAGATGTGAATATTTACAATCAGTTTATAATCCTTTAAGTAAAAGCAATTAGCCTCAATGATGTGGGGCAGCTTCCTGCAATTAGTTGGAGGTCTGCAGAGCAGAAATTGAGGTTTCCCGGAGGAGAAATTCTGCCTTACACCTGCAGCATTAACTCCTGCCTGAGTCTTCAGCCTGCTGGCCTGCTGTACAGATTCCACACTCGCCATCCCCTACAACCTGGTGAACCAATTCTTTAAAATACATAAATACATATAGAATCTCCTATTGATTCTGTCTCCCTGGATAACCCTAACCACAGTGTTTGCTATAATAGCAATAAGAAATGAATACAGGTAGCTAACAAGGTGTTGTTTGATCTATGCACCCAGGAAAGACCAAAAGTAGGTAGGCCAAAAATTGATGTCAACCATTAAAATAAAAATTTACTAATATTATTCTAGTTTCTACACCTGAGCAAATTTGAACCAATCATTGGAAAGGGTTACCAGGTTCCCCTAAAGATCCTTTCAGTCCCTTTGCAAACAGACCTAAACTAGTTTTACCTGGGAAATATATCTGGAAAATAAATTTACACAGACTATTAAAGTTTTTGTTGGAAAAAAGATGCGCTGTCACTGTATCAGGAGAACCAAAGTGTCATCACTGATCTTTAATCACTTAAATTGGTATCTGCCATATTTCACCATAGTGGTAGAGTTCATCTTCTTTCATTTGTAAACAATACACATTTTGTAACAAAGTATTTAGCAAACCATCAATATATTACTTATTCTGTTATATTAGTAAGGAGTCATAGATTCCTTTATTTCTCTATGGTAGGTAATTAGTTGCTGTTTACATGTTTTGATGCTAAAAAACTTGTCCTATATTTTGCTAGTGGGAGCTGCTTCAAACAGGCTCCTATGCTCTTTTGACATGTCTCTAACATTGAGAACTTCCTTATTTCTGACACAAGATGTTTTATGTTCATGTTCTGTGTGTGTGTGTGTTTTTTCTACACCATCCCTGGAATCAACCCATTTTTCTAAGAACCCTTGTTCTTATTAGTGGACAATTTTATTTAGAAACTAAACTCTGGGAACCAAATATACTCATTGCTGATCCCAGACCCTAAGAATGAAAAGAACTAGAGAATATATATAGGTATCCTATCTAATAAAAGAGAAACATGGTAATTAGCATATGTCCGCTACCCTTCCCATTGGCTAATCAGGGCGATATGCAAATTAACTGCCAGCCAAGATGGCCGCTGGCAGCCAGGCAGCTTGAAACTAACATGAGGCTTGCTTGCTTCAGTGATGGAGGTCTCCAACATTCCCCGCCTGCCTTGCCGGCCTCTGAACTTGCAGTTTGAAACACTGTTACAAATATAGAAGCTAAACAAAACCCCAGAAACCTGCTTTCAGCCCGCCGGGATCTCAGAGCTGGAGTTGATACAGTGTTTCGATACTAGAACCCAAACAAACCAGATACCTGCTTTCAGCAGCGGAGGCCTAAGAGCTGGAGCCAAGCCTCAAAGCTAAAGCTGGCCCAGAATAAAAAAAAAGAAAAGAAAAAAAAAGGAGCAGTTGGGAGCTTCAGTCACCCACCAGCCTGAAAACAGCCCTCAGCCCCTCACCCAGACTGGCCAGGCACCCCAGTGGGGACCCCCACCCTGAAGGGTGTGTGACCAGATGCAAACAGCTATCATCCCCTCATCCAGGCTGGCCAGGAACCCCAGTGGGGACCCCCACCCTGACCCAGGACACCCTTCAGGGCAAACCAGCCGGCCCCCACCCGTGCACCAGGCCTCTATCCTATATAGTAAAAGGGTAATTTGCCTCCCAGCACTGGGATCAGCGTGACAGGGGGCAGCGCCCAAACCCCCTGATCGCCCTGCGGCTCTGTGTGTGACAGGGGGCAGGGCCACAACCTCCCTATCCGCCCTGCTCTGTTCGTGACAGTAAGGTGCCCCAACCCCCTGATCAGCCCTGCTCTGTGCCTGATAGGGGGGACCTCCCCAACCCCCTGATTGCCCTGCGGCTCTGTGTGTGACAGGGTGCGATGCCCCAACCCCCTGATCGGCCCTGCTCTGTGGGTGATAGGGGGTGGCGCCCCAACCCCCCCTCCATGGGCCCTGCTCTGTGTGTGATCAGGTAGAGCCATAACCTCCCCATTGGCCCTGCTCTGTGGGTGATAGAGGGTGGCGCCCCAACCCCCTGATCCGCTCTGCTCTGTGCATGACAGGGGGAGCTCCCCAACCCCTTGATGGGCCCTGCTCTGTGTGTGACAGGGGGCAGCGCCCCAACCCCCTGATTGGCCCTGCTCTGTGCATGACACGGGGTGGTGCCGCAACCTCCCCATCGACCCTGCCTTGAGTGTGACAGGGGGAGGTGCCCCAACCGCCCAATAGGCCCTACCCTGAGCGTGACTGAGGGTGGCATAGCAATTTCCCGATCTGCCCTGCTCTGTGCATGACAGGGGCGGCGCCCCAACTCCCCAATCGGCCCTGCTCTGAGCCCAACCAGGGGCTGCACCTAGGGATTGGGCCTGCCCTCTGCCACCCGGGAGCAGGCCTAAGCCAGCAGGTCGTTATCTCCCAAGGGTTCCCAGACTGCGAGAGGGCACAGGCCGGGCTGAGGGACCCCCACACCCACCCCCTCCCCGCCAAGTGCACAAATTTTTGTGCACCGGGCCTCTAGTCTCTACATATAAAAGCCTAATATGCAAAGTGTCTCCTTGGGAGTTTGACTGACCTGGAGTTCAATTGCTTAATATGACATGCGCTGACCACCAAGGGGCAGTGCAGAATTAAGGCAGGCCATGGCCGGCAGCCAGGAGCCACTAGGGACCTACCCGTTCATGAATTTCATGCACTGGGCCTCTAGTTTATACATATTGAAAATCATAAATTCATATAAAAGTCACCAATTGAAATCGAACTCTACAGCTTTCTCCATTCCCATATTTGTAACTCCCTTTCCTGACAATGAACTTCAAATATTTTCTTTGTTCATTAACCCTCCCATAGGTAACTAATCCAACTGTCCACACAGAGGCCCTCTCTCTCTGCTTAAACTGCTATATCCTACTCTCTGTTGTTGCTGCCACCACCCAGCCCCTACACACACTCATTTCACTTGATATGTGACATCCCATGCCACAAAACCTATTCTGGGACAGCCTACTCACAGAACTGAGGCTCCAACCCCATGCACTGGGCCCTTGTCCCCTCCCATACTCAAATACCTGGCTTCCTCAACCTGCCCTAATGGAAGAGAAGGAAAGGGAGCGGAGGGCGAAGAAAAATAGCTTCCTATTTATTCTAAGGGCAAAAGAAATGTAATTCACCACAAACTACAAAACAATCTTTCTTAACTGTCCCTCACATTTTTGGGATACTCTAAATTACTCACCTAAAAATTGACATTTGTTTTTAAAAAGTAATAATACTAGTGATTATCTATAAAGCTGGAAAATTGGGATCAATATTCCATGTATTCAGCAAATATTTAGCTACAGCCCATACAACTGTTTAAGCTCAGAGGGAAATGAATATTGGACAGTCAAATTTAAAATATAGGGATGAGGACACATTTGTAATACCTTAACTAATAATAAAAAAAAAATTTAAAATATATACGGAAGTCTAGATGATGCAAGCTGAGGAAAACTTGGTCATATTTATTTGATAGTGACATTATGTGGAAGAATTCCAGGAGTAACTTTCAGCTGATACAGTTGGGGAAAGTCAATGTATGAAGAATAAATATAATATAAACTGCTGATACTTCCAGGCTCTTGCTGTCTAAACTGCCGTGCATATGTAGAAGATGATTAATCATTTTTCTGAAAGTCACCTTTTGGTACCTACTACTATTAGCAATTATTTTTTGAAGTAGCACATTTAACATAGTAGCACTATTTCGAGAAGTAGCTTCATGCGTTGATTCCAACAGTACTCATTCCAATCACATAAAATTGGAGAATTTTCTCCCCAAAAAAAGAATTAGTGACTTTTCCTATTCACCTTTTCTTTATTCTCATCAATGGTTTTCAGATTAGGTCTGTTTTTTTCTGGTTTTACTTTTGTTTCTGTTCTTCTTATTTAACGTATTTATTTAAAGCAGAACCTACTAGTAAATATTCACATAAGAATCCAGCTCTAGGCTTTCTGCCTCTTAAGGCAGGTCCAGGACTGTCTCTATGCTACACAACAACAAATAGAAAAGGTTGAAAGGAAAAACTGGTAAAGAATGATGTATTGAATACCATTTTAGTACTCAATGCTATTATAGCTTTAGGCCTTTATAGAGAGTGTATCTCTCTTCATAAAGGTATAGAAGGGTAGAAAATAGTATATAGTATAGAACAGCAATTTTCAACCTTTTTCATCTCATGGCACACATAAGCTAATTACTGAAATTCTGCGGCACACCAAAAAAATATATTTTTTGCCGAGCTGACAAAAAATAGGAATAATTTTGATTTATTCACACCAGACAGCTATTGTTGTGTTGACGTGTTATCATTTTTTTTATTTGACAATCTAAGGGAAAAAAGGTTACGTGCCCCTGACTAAAGAGTCAGGTATTGCATGTTTTGCTTTTTTTCTTTTTAAATACATTTTATTGATTTTTTTACAGAGAGGGATAGAGGGTTAGAAACATCTATGAGAGAGAAACATCGATCAGCTGTCTCCTGCACACCCCCTACTGGGGATGTGCCTGCAATCAAGGTACATGCCCTAGACCGGAATCAAACCTGGGACCATTCAGTCTGCAGGCTGATGCTCTCTATCTACTGAGCCAAACTGGTTAGGGCAGGTATTGCATGTTTTAAAAATTATGTGGTACACTGTTTGAAAATCACTGGTATAGAATATATATATAATCTCCAATCCAGTCCCAGAGGTTTTTCTGTCCAAGGAGTTCTAAATGGCAGGTTAGATCAAGTCCCTGCCAATACTAGCGAGAACAACTTTCAGTGGATTCTGGGCACGGTGGTGTCTGGTTCCAGAGAGCTCTTCTATTTCTGCCGGCTTTTCTCTTCATCATCTTCTCTGGCGGAAGAGACTCCTATCTGGACCACAGCCATCGCTGGAGAGCTGAACCAGTAGCAGCCGGTTGGGTCCCACTCCCGGCCCGAAGGTCGCTGCCGCGTGCGCCCCAAGGTGGGGCGGTGTGGGGCGCAAGCCGAGGCGTGCCCAGGGCTGGGGTGTTTCTGATTGGCTTTTTGCTGTGAATACGGAAGACCAGGCTGCTGGGACCGACGTGGGAGAAAGGTCCTAGCTTAGCGCAGGACCTCCCGGGCTTTGGCCGCGCTCTGGCCCGCTGCGGCGTGGGTAGGGGAAAAGAAGGGAAGTCCTGGGGGAGAGTACATCCCCTGGAAACGTAGGGGGATGGGGAGGGGGAGGCTGTGGTTTCTGGGTGTTGCCAGAGAAGCCACGCGCCGTATTCAACCTGGGGCTCCTGAAGCAGAGGGGTAGGTAACTGCGGACTCTGTATCTTGAAAGTGTTCCGAATGCCGGGAACGCAGGTGCCTTTCATTCTCCTTTGGGGACACTGCCCTGGCAGCCATTTAGTAAGGAGTTCTACTGTGGGTACGAACGCTGTAAAATATCCCCGCCCCAAACTACTCAGAAGAGAGTTTCCTGGAGAAAACATACTAGTTGGCCGCAGGGTGCTAGGAGAAGGGGACGGAGAGCATTGAGGCATCTGGAATTTGGTACATTCTATAGCTGTGCCACAGTTTTACTTTGATTAAGAAAAAGATTATGCCCTAACCGGTTTGGCTCAGTGGATAGAGCCTCGGCCTGTGGACTGAAGGGTCCCAGGTTCGATTCCGGTCAAGGGCATGTACGTCCACAGTAGGAAATGTGCAGGAGGTAGCTGATCGATCTTTAACTCTCTATCCTTCTCCCTTCCTCTCTGTAAAAAAAATCAACAAAATATATTTTTTAAAAAAAAATAAAAGAGAAAGCAATAATTTTTTTAAAAGATTACATAAAGCCAATTTAGACAGAGATGAAACTTAAGAAACGTATTCTGAGACGGTTTCGTTTTTAATTCTAACATTGATTTTAAGTGGTCTTCATCATTTAGCAATTAGACATCGTCCTACCTATGAAAGATTTACATACACATACATGTAGTATACATATGCATGTGTCATACATGTATACACTTATATGAGAGATTTTAAATGCTTGGGCACAAACAGTGGGAGCCGCGATCCCAGCTGGGAGGCAGCAAAGGGCAGGAGCGCTTCTCCGCGCCGCGACAGCCCTCCCCGCGCCTGGCACGTCCAGCCTCGCCCGGAGCCGTCGGCTGGTCCCCCCGGAGTTGGCTGGGGCTGCCACCCGCAGTCCGCTCCGCGTCGGCTCACGCACCCGGGCCGCTGGCCCGGTGACACTACACCGGAGTCGGATTACAACCCGCAATTAACATATGAATTCAACGAACCTGAAGACAGGAGGCGGGGGGAGGGGGGGGGAGGGGGGGGCAGACCCAGAACTGGCGCCCTGGTCCTTCGGGCGCAGGAACTTTTCTCCGGGTGTAAAAACTCTTTGATTGGCTGCTCGCACGCGCCTGCCCGCGCCCTCCATTGGCTGAGCAGACACGCGACCGGCGCGAGGAGGGGGCTGGGAGAGGAGCGGGGGAGCCACTCTGGCGCGTGCCGCTTTTTAAAGGGGCGCAGCGCCTTCAGCAACCGGAGAAGCTTCGTTGCACGCGACCTGGTGTGTGATCTCAGAGTGGGTGGGGGAGGTTCGAGGAGGAAAAAAAATAAGACATTGCAGTAGAGACCCGGGAAGGGTTTTTTTTTTTCTTTTCTCTTTGTGGAGCCGGTTTGCCTGTGCCTCCGAGCCTCCGAGCCTCCGAGCCTCTGCAGTGCAATGTCCCGCCTGCTGCACGTAGAAGAGTGGGCTGAAGTGAAGGAGTTAGGGGCCCACCATCGCCATCCCCCGCCGCACCACCTCCCGCAGCCGCCACAGCCACCTGCGACCCTGCAGACGAGAGAGCATCCCGCGTACCCGGCCGAGCTGTCCCTCCTGGACGGCACAGACCCACGCGCCTGGCTGGCTCCCACTTTGCAGGGCATCTGCACGGCACGCGCCGCCCAGTACTTGCTGCATTCCCCCGAGCTGGGTGCCTCCGAGGCGGCGGCGCCCCGGGAGGAGATGGACGGCCGGGGGGAGCTGGGGAGGAGAAGCGGCGGCGGCGGCGGCAGTAGTAAGAGCCCGGGCCCCGTCAAAGTGCGGGAACAGCTGTGCAAGCTGAAAGGCGGGGTGATGGTAGATGAGCTGGGCTGCAGCCGCCAGCGCGCCCCTTCCAGCAAACAGGTGAACGGGGTCCAGAAGCAAAGGCGGCTGGCGGCCAACGCCAGGGAGAGGCGCAGGATGCACGGGCTGAACCACGCCTTCGACCAGCTGCGCAACGTTATCCCGTCCTTCAACAACGACAAGAAGCTGTCCAAGTACGAGACCCTGCAGATGGCCCAGATCTACATCAACGCCTTGTCCGAGCTGCTGCAAACGCCCAGCGCCGGGGACCAGCCGCCGCCGCCGCCCGCCTCGTGCAAGAGCGACCACCACCACCTCCGCGCTGCCGCCCCCTATGAAGGCGGTGCGGGCACCGCGACCGCCGCGGGGGCACCGCCGGCCTCGGGAGCGGGCCAGCGGCCGACCCCGCCCGGCAGTTGCCGGACTCGCTTCTCCGCCCCGGCCTCGGCGGGAGGGTACTCGGTGCCGCTGGACGCCTTGCACTTCTCGACTTTCGAGGACAGCGCCCTGACGGCGATGATGGCGCAGAAGAACCTGTCGCCATCGCTGCCCGGGGGCATCCTGCAGCCAGGGCCGGAGGAAAGTAGCAAAACTTCGCCCCGGTCTCACAGAAGCGACGGGGAGTTTTCTCCCCATTCCCATTACAGTGACTCGGATGAGGCCAGTTAGGAAGGTGACAGAAACCCTGAACACAGACAGAGACAAAACCGCCCCTTCCCCGTGCGCGGGCAGCCCCGCGGCTAACGATCCCCGCACCCTTTTAATGTTTGCGCGGCGACGGTCGTTGTTTAGCAACGACTTGGCTTCAGATGGCAGCTACATTTGATGGTTTGCAAAAGCCTCCGCTATTCCAAACTTCCCATCGTCCAATGTTGTTTGATGAAAACCTGTTAAAGTCGTGTTCTTCCCTCCCACCTTCTGCTTCCCCTATAGATAGGGTATAATTAATTATATATATACCTAGTTCCCTGCTGCCAATACGCTGCTAAAACATCGCATCTTCTCTATCGCTGGTTTGTGTTTAATTTATTTTATGCCCTGGGCATCCATCCTTGTGTGTTGCGCGCGCTCACGTGTGGGAGAGTTAGTATTCCTCAACTGTTTCCCAAAAAATGCGTTATGAAACTCAAAGTGAAGACTTCCAAAGTGAGTGACTTTTGACTGTGGAATTGTTCAAAAACGGGCAACTTGGAAGTGTATGTGTTGTATAAACATACCCAGTATGTATATCCGATCGCTAGAAAGTTGGCGTCTTGTAGGAAACTTGGCGCACGCACTTTATCAGCCGCTACCGCAGCGGCTCCGGGACAAACTCAACTGCCAATTGCAGACCAGTTTTGTTTTTTAAACACGGCCACTTATAATCCTTAAGCTTTTTGCAAATTTTTGTTTAAAAAATTAAAATTAAAAAAAAAACATACCCAGTAGTGTCAAAAGCATTTGGTCAATTTTATTTTTGCTTTGTTAATGTTAGAACGTATTTATTATTGAGTGTTTGCTACCATTTCTACTTATCTTGATTCATTTTTTACGTTTTCTACTCGAGACCATTTTATTTTAAATTAGCAAAGCCATTGCCATTGTTTTATGTATTTCCTTTTGCAAATGATAAAAATAAACTTGAAAATAACTTTTACTTGTCACTTATTCCATTCTAATGTAAGCATGGAAAACAGTTTCAAAATAACCTTGAAGAACTGAACTCTCTTCTAATAAGTGCCAATTTGTGCGATCTAAGAGTTTTGAAGAACAATTCTGTTATTAACCTCATATCTTCAAGTAAGACCAGAAACCCTAGGGGCGAAAAGCGCTGGTCAATAATTAAATTGTGAGGTAACACTTCTCCTGACTTTGTAAGCGTTGCTCTTGAGTAGTCAGGATCTTTCCAGTCTTCCTCACTCCTAGCCTCAACAACCTCTGCAAGGTTGTGTGCAGGTCTCCTAGAATTTTGCCAGGAGTAGTGAACTTTACTAGGGTTTCTTATTGCCACTTCATAAAAACTAGCCAAGCTGAGAGCTTTTCTTGTTAAAGTCAAATTCACAGCACAAGCCCATTCTTTCTCTCCCTCCCCTTCTCTCTCTCCCCCTCTCTCCTCTCTTCCTTCCTCCTTCCCTCTTTCTGGGGAGGAGGAGGTTTGATGGCAAAGAGAAAAAAGAGGACAATGGAAAAGAACCCGAGGAAAGGGGTTGAGGCTAATCTATTCAAAACTCAGAACCTGCAGTTATCCTAGGAAATTGTTGACCTCCACTCACTCATGTTTTTCCTTACAAGCAATTCTGCTTCTTCCAGTGTCCATGGTGATGTTTGTCCTTCTGCATTAGTAACTATATAGAAAACATTTTACTACATTTTTAGTCAGTTGCAGAAACTAAAAGGTGCATTCTCTCACCTCAGGGTTCTCACTAAGTAATAGCCTATTCTGGGTGTCAGGATCATTCACTCTGAAAAAGCTAATACGGTGTGTGTGGAGAAAGCAGAAAGCGAAATACATTTTTGGCAAACTTGAAAGTGGAACGATTTGTTAAACTGAAGATGGGCGATGCTCCACCGGATGAGCATCACTGAATTAGGGAGGCTGATTTTAAAACGAATCTTTTATATTTTGTTTCTTCACTGCGGGTGGATAACAATTTGCAAGAGCAAGGAAGCGGGACGGAACGCGAGAGATGGTGGTTTTAATCGCTCCCGCATCCCCCTTTCTCCGCAACATCTTGAAGTGCAGAGAGCATCATAAACTGGGTGTAGAGAAAGTAACGCGCGAGGAAAGGAAGTTCTGGTCAAGGGTAGAGAACTGCGGAATAAGCTCCTCACTGACCACCTGGGTATCCAGGGGCTTTCAGCTGATGCTTATGATCTAGGGAAGCCAAGGAAAGCCTGCGCCAGCTCTCTGGGAGAGAGGTGAGCAGCGGCTCCGGGCACTTTCCAGGGGCAGAAACCATGCACCTGTCCCTTAGATAACCTTTTGCCCCCACTGAGTTTGCTGTGCTCACGATAACCATCAGGAATCTTCTGGCTGCTGAATAAATCAAGCGATTGCTTCTAACGCATTTCCATTTCACTCCCCAAAAGCAGACTCAACAGGCATGGACATAAGCAACCGTGCAGGATGAACGCAAACATATTTTTATAGTTATTTGGCTTGGTGTGTCTGCATACATGTGAAGGGAGAGAGAGAGGGAGGGAGGAAGGGAGGGAGGGGGGAGAGAGAGAGAGAGAGAGAGAGAGAGAGAGAGAGAGAGAGAGAATGCTTTTACCTGCTATGAATCTGAGTAGGGGAAGGACAGGACTAAGAAAAATAAAGTTGTGATTTTTTTTCCTCCAAGAAAACTGTACTTCATTTTCAAATATCTTTGTGTTCATTTTGTGTTAACCAGAGGAAAAAGACTCTTCCAAAATTATTTCTTTTCACATGCATATAGAAATTTTAAAACAGAAATGACATCAGAAATGCCTTTGCAATCTTTTATAAATGCCCTGCCCTTGACTGACTGCGGCCAAATTACACGGACGTCGTGTCAAGATCCAGAACTGCATCTTAGTACTCCCATCCATGAGTACAATAAACCCACAAAATTTTCTCTGAGAAATTCTGTGACTAGGAGCTACATCTATGCAAATGTTCAGAGGGTTGTGTGTTTTTTCGTCTGGTACCACAATAACAGCCAGATATTTAACTTTTAAGTGTTAGTGGCATTATATACAAATTGAAGATAATGCTGACTTCACTTAAGGAAGTCACTTGACATTTCCTCTCATGAGAAAAAAAAAAATGATTATCAGATTGGAAATTCTGTATCACACTGATTGAAAGTGTGGATGAATTCTTCTAACCCATCACAGACAGGCACAAAAAGCCAAATCCCTTTGTGGCAAATGAAGTGTTCAAAGTTCAAATGAGGACTTTAACCTCTTTTCTTTCCCTCATTCTATTTCTTTCTTCTTATGCTGGCATTTCTTTGAGAGAGATGTACAATCACATTTCCATTTTAAGGTTCTGCTGTGGAGTTTGCATAACAAACGTTTGGCAGCTTGCTCTCTTACACTCCATTAACAAGCTGTAACATATAGCTGCAGGTTGCTATAATCTCATTAATATTTTGGAAACTTGAATATTGAGTATTTCTGAGCACTCATTCCCCATATGCCAGACCACTCCTGCCATGCTGACTGGTTCCTTTCTCTCCATTATTAGCAATTAGCTTCTACCTTCCAAAGTCAGATCCAAGTATCCAAGATACTAGCAAAGGAATCAACTATGTGTGCAAGTTAAGCATGCTTAATATCACCCAAACAAACAAAGAGGCAGCGTTTCTTAAAGTAATGAAGATAGATAAGTCGGGTTAGTCTTCTGGGACACTGCTGGGGCTTTCTAGAGTTTTATATACTTTCGGCAGTGTTGCTTTATATTCTGTCTTTGCCTTCTACCCCACCACCACTTTTATTTGTGGAGGGTTTTGGCTCACCACACTTTAGGAAACTTATTTGATTTCACAGAAAGCAGAGGAAGATTATTTTTGGTAACTGACCATTTTAAGCATATTCTGTTTGGAACATTGCTAACTGGGAGTTCTTCACCAGAAAAAGAGGAGGCATTAATGTTCTTCATGCAGGACCACTGCCTTTATTAGGCCCGTCTATTGACTTTTTGAGATCTAAACCTGAACCAAGTAAGCGATCTTTTATCAAAGGATATCATGTCATTATTTCTCTTCTTTGTTCATTTGGAAGTTCAAGAAACATGATCAACTTCGTCTTGGTTGTTCCAAGTTAGACTTGGAAACGACAGTGCAGACCCACTTGCCTGTGGCAACCTAGACGTGTCCATTGCAACCTGGAGAGACAAGCAATTGTGTGCTGGTGAGAGTTTAAAGATGACCTCTAGGAGTTGAATTGGTGAGTGGGGGTGGGGGCTGGATGCATAGCCACCCTGTAAGTTTCTCTCTCTGTTTCTGACTGCTCTCGCCAGCCACCCTCATCCTAAACTGACCAGCGCCCCAGACGCCGACTCCTGAGGTCCCTGCCCTTCGGGTAGGCCCGAACAAGCAAAGGCTGAGAAGCGGAGAATGGGTTAAATTCTGGGACCCAGCGGAGGAGAGAAGTCGGGGGAAGATAAAGAAAAGGACAGGAACCAAGAAGCGTGGGGGTGGCTCTCCGTAATGTGAGTGTTGCTTAATTAGAGAGCGGCTGACAATAGAGGGGCTGGCGAGGCTCCTGGCCGCGGTGCGGGGCGTCTGGAGCGGAGCACGCGCTGTCAGCTGGTGAGCGCACTCTCCTTTCAGGCCGCTCCCCGGGGAGCTGCGCGGCCACATTTAACACCATCACCACCCCTCCCGGCCTCCTCCCCGTCCGCAGCCCTCCTCGCCCCCCCCCCCCCGACGGGCAGAACTCACAGAAGCGAGCCCCTCCGGCCGCCTGCCGCGCCGGCCCGGGCCCCGCTCCTCCCCCAGCTTCGCAGCGGGGGCCGCCACTGCCCACTGCACCGCCCGGCAACGGGCCGGGCCCGGAAAGAAGCTGCGCAAAGTTAAAGCCAAGCAATGCCCAGGGGAGGGGACGCTGGAGGCGGCGGCGGCGGGAGAGCTGCGGGTCGTGCAGGAAAAGCGCGGCTGGGGGCTGGGGCACCTGAAGCGTGACCCGAGCCCCAGCCCGGGAAGCCAGCTCATCCTCCCGCGCCAGGGGCCTTGGAACGCGCTGCCCGCGACCCGCGCGACTGCCCGGCCGGCGGAGAGCTGGTCGTGGAAGATCCGTTCACCTTTTCTCGCCAAAGATGCCGTTCTTCAGTCCTTCCCTTACCCTAACATGTTCTGTATTCTCTTCATCTGTGGCCGCTGTCGCAGATCTGAGAGTTTAAATGTTCATTGACCAGAGTGCACTGGCTTTGTCTCCCACGATCCAGAGCTGGGGCACAGGTATATGATTCATCCCCCCTCCCCTTCAGCTCCCTAAGTAAAGGAAAGCAGAACGAAGCATTTTGATGCAAAGATGTTGGGCTTCTTTGCATCCCAGTGTTCCTCTTCTTATTTCAATCCTGCTTTCTCTGACCCGACATAAACAAGCAAGGAAAATAGGTTTTGTTGCCTACTCTGCAGGGAGGCCAGGCCCATACTACATGTTAATACTTTTCCTCGGGGACACTAGAAGTTTGCTTCTCGGGGATGAAAAATGAGATGCTCTCCAATATAAGTCTTGCTTTTTAGCAGTTCTAATTAAAGAGTTAAGAAGTCTGATAAAAAGAAATGGTGTTCTGGTGGCCAGCTGGTCCACCAGGCCTCCCTCCTGTCAGAATGATGGAGGAAAGGGCGAGCTAGGATCCTAGGTGGCTGCCCTGGGATTTCTCAAGCCAACAGATATGTTGCTCTTTTGGGCCACTGACCACTTATTTGTCTCTTCTAGAGACAGTTCTTTACAATCCTTCCTACCTGCTGGCTCCTACAAACTCTTGCTGGCTGAGATGCTGGTGGAGGAAGAGTTAGGGTTGGGAGGGATCCTCAACCTTGAGGCAGGAATGAGGTAGCATTGGAGAATGGAATTGATCTCATGTGTGGCCTAACCTTAAAGGCCACAAAACTAGGAGAAACCGGGGGAAAAACATAGAGCCACTAGTTGACCAGGAAGATGCAAAGTCAGTTCTTTTAATGTTCAATAACTTGTATCTGCTTCAAGAAACAACCTAACCGAAATGTATTTTTTTTCTTTAAATTGTCTTGTAATCAAAGAGCTCTTGGTTCAGTAGGCCAGAGGAGAATGCCAGAATCTGCACACAGGTTCTCAGATGAATCTTGTTCAAGTGCAGCCAAGGACTACACTATGAAAAGCAATGATCTGAAGGAGGTCCTGGTCAGTCCTCTTTTTGAAATTGCCCATGAACATAAACACTGGCTAAATAATCCTCTGTCATCTCCTTTTATAATACTCCGTCATTTTTCCAAGAAGAGAGAAGCAAACAACTTAGCTTCTTGGAGCCCATAACCCTGACTTGGCTGCTTTCAGGCTGTAGGCCCTGGGACAGTATGCTCCAGGCCTGAGGTATCTCAACTCTGAAGTGATCCAGCTGCACAGAAACATCAGAACAGGAGGTAAAAAAGCTCTACCCTCTGGCTCAGTCAGAGAAGCCAAAATCATAACCAGTGAGTGCTTGTGAACAGCAAGGAGTAAGAATTTTTTTAAAAATATATTTTATTGATTTTTTACAGAGAAGAAGGGAGAGGGATAGAAAGTCAGAAACATCAATGAGAGAGATTGATCAGCTGCCTCCTGCACACCCCCTACTGGGGATGTGCCCGCAACCAACATACATGCCCTTGACCAGAATTGAACCTGGGACCCTTGAGTCCGCAGGCCGAAGCTCTATCCACTGAGCCAAACCGGTTCGGTGAGTAAGAATTTTCTTAGGCTCCACCAACTCTACGAGAAATACGGGACAGGTTGTCATGAAGCCCTTAGTTTAAGGTAGGTAGCCTAAGTCATGTCCCTCCATAATAACTCCAGCATCCATTTACTGTGGCATTGACTTCGATGAAAGAGTCAGCCACCTATAACCTGACTGATGTAGCCATTGTTCCCTTGTGCTGCTGATGATAATCAGAATACAGAAAAAGCAATTTTATGATTTAGAAGGCAATGATCTCATGAAATAAGCGTGACTTCCTTTGGTGAGTAATTCTTTTATTCCTTCCAAAGTCTTGCTCCACTGCCTCTTATTCATATTCCCACATCTCTCCCTTTTCTTCATCAATGAATGGGCAGATACTGGGTACTGATGTCAGAGCGGCACTGAGATTAACCACCATGAGGGATATATAACAATAAAATAGAGCTCCCACCCTTTTAATATTGAGAACTTGGTGGAATCTGAGGATGAAACAGGAAAAAGAAGCTTCATCCCATGGGTGAGAATGGCATTCTTGCTACAAATGGGCCAACCAGCTTTGAAGTCCTATGTTTGTCACTAAATTATTTAATCCATAGTTCCAAGGCACCTTGTTTGTAGCCTTCACTGTTTCCCTTAAAAATAGTAGAGATTCCAAGGGGTTTGAAACTCTCAGTGCTAATCTTCAAATCAACACAGTCCCAGGCTCTTCCTGTAGAGTTTAGAGCAGTGGTTCTCAACCTGTGGGTTGCAACCCCTTTGGTGGTCGAAAGACCCTTTCACAGGGGTCCCCTAAGACCATCCTGCATATCAGATATTTACATGACAATTCATTACAGTAGCAACATTACAGTTATGAAGTAGCAACGAAAATAACTTTATGCTTGGGTCACAACATGAGGAACTGTATTTAAAGGGCCAGAAGTTTGAGAACCACTGGTTTAGAGGATGCTTTTATTTTGCTCCTTAGACGTTGTTAGTGAGGTTGCAGTCATGAGTTCGTACCAGAAGAAAATGAGAGTGATGCAGTTGCCTGCTAAAGACAATGTAGCTAAAGGCACCCCAGAAATCACGGCCGGGGCAGCCCAGGTCTGCTCTGAGCCTAGGCTCAGTGCTCTTTCCAGGACACTCACCTGCCCCAGGGGCATATTTTCAGCCAGTCACCCTACACCCACCACTCCTTAGTAACTTCTGGGTGACAGAAAGTCCTGAACTCTTACTTTTTACATTTTCTCCAGAAAGAGATAATCCATAGATGAGGGTCCATTTCCAGGTGACAGATTCGAATCAACTGGTAAGAATAATTTTCATTTACAATGTCAGCTTTCCTCCCTTGATTCATCTGACGTTGTACATGTGTGCCTCTTATTCTATATAGAAATTTCTTTGTGATCTCCTCTAGAAAAATCCATCCACACACTAAATAGTACATGTAGGTTAGAGGGTAAGGCTAAGGAATGTTATATAAGACTGTTTCCTGAAGAGTAACCACCTCAAAATTGTTGCTCTATCTATGTGTGTAAGGGTGGTAAGAAAATGGGGCTATAAAGTTTATTGTTTCTTTTGGAGGGAGAAGTAAGTTAACATGCTATGTTTGTAGCTGTGGATTCATCCAGTGATGACATACAGTTTTTATTCACCTAATCATCTGAACTATTGGCTTTTCCCCATAAACCTTTCTCCAAACATTTACCACTGTCTGAGTGGTTCAGTGTCTGTAAAGCATCTCTCTGTTTTGAAAAGTTCTGTTCTTTATTTATCACGAACAGTACTCCATTTTATAATACTTCTATTTGTTGGTTCAAGGCAACCTCTTCTATATCATTTGTGACTTAGATGCTTTCTACAACCCCCCTCCCCGCCATCCTACCCCCTCTGCCAAGGAGTGAAATGGGAAGTAGGTGGTATTTGAAAAGCAAAATATATTTCTAATCAAAAAAAGGAAAGATTGCAAGCAATTACATAGGCCACATTTTAGGGCCAAGGATAAACTTTGTACCTGCTGTCATGCCTAGATATTTTCCCACAGCATATGTGTCCCCCATTGCTCATTCTCCTCACCTGCACACCAGGATAGCTGTTCAGGATTTAGTTCAGAGCCGTTTTGGCAAGACCTAAATCCACACTGCTTCCTAATATGTCCTGCATTGTGGTACCACCTCACCCATCTTGCCAAACTTCCCCTCACTAATTTGGAACATCTACAGAGCTCCTATTCCTAGAAATGAAGCAAAAGCTGTGCTGTAGACTCTTTTTCTATTTAGCCTCACTGTGAAAATGACCCTAAAGAGTTCACTGTAGGCAAGGAGGGCGCACACACACACACACACACACACACACACACACACATACACACACACACACAATTCCTCTACTGTGTCCATTTTGCTATCAACAGAGAGGTGTGCCTACCCAGGCCAAGCCCAATGGCTTTGTTTCAATGTATTCAAGGACTGGAGGGGTCAGGGTGGGAGGCATGGTTATTCAGTCAAAATCTAAATTAACGAGGAAGGGCAAGCTTCTCTGGGGCTACAGAAGGGCAGGAGTGATTTAGTGGGTCCATTTGGGAGCGTGTCTGGAGCACTTTTCCAGGTGCCAGGCATTGCTCTCTCTTGGTGGACCCCGCTCCAGCCTCACACTCCTGGGAAATAAAGAAGACAATAATCTATCTTGTTAACTAAGGGTTTTCTTCAAAAATCTGCTTTCATCTCTGAGCTCACTTTCTGGGTGCTCCACACCCCCCCACCCCCACCCCCCAATCCGTCAAGGTCTGGTAAAGATTCATCTTTTTTTTCATGCAAAGCTCTACACACTTCACCAGAATTGCTGATGTATTTTTAAAGGGCCAGCCATCTCGAATTTGACCGTGCCCCTGACCCTATGGCAGGTAGATCGTGCCCATGACGGAGAGAAGCGCGAATCAAGGTCCCTGGGCCTCCGTGTGCTCTGTCACACAATTCCTCGTCTCACCTTCTCTTTCAGTCAGACTCTGGGTTGATTATAGTGGATACTAGAACCTCCTCCCCTTCTTAGAAAGGCCTTGTAGCGGTTTAACTTTTCCCTGACCTCCGAACTCCCTAGGGGAAGCGGGTCCTCCCTCCTCTGCCCCAGTTGCTCTCCTCCCAAGTGAATTGTAACTATTGGTGGAAGTGCTTTTCTGAGAATCAGAGCAAGGTCTTATTCGCGTCAGTGTCGGCGCTCATCAGGATCCGTCTGGGACCATAACTGCCCTTACACCTGCCGGGGCGTTGGCTTCCTCGCTGACACCGCGCCCGGAGGCCTGAGAACGCAGTGCCGCTGGGGTCACACCTACGACCCCTGTTTCCTCTGACTTTCCCTGACCCCCCGAGTTTGCTGGCGCGGTGTTCCCTCTGTGTACCATGTTTCCTGAGAGCCCTCACCTGCTTCTCATTCATCCTCCTCTTCATTCCCACCTCCCTACCATTGCCCCCTAGCTCGCACGCCATCTTTTGGGCCCTTCCTTCCCTCACGCCCTCGGTCTTTGTGTTCTAATACTCATTCTTCTGAGCTGGTGGTTTTATTTCGCTTGGCTTCTTTACCAGCATCACCTAACCTCATCGGTCTCCATCCCTCGGATTAACTCTCTTCGCCTTGGCCTCTGCCCCCGCAGTCGGGGCAACACGCGAACAGCCAGCCACTCCGCAGCCAGGCGACCGGGCAGCACGGCTTCCTCCCGGAGCCCGGCGGGGCTGGTGCTGGTTAAGACCTGGCGGAGCCTGAGGCCTCTGCCGCGCCTCCGGTGGGGGCAGCTGCGGGCATCGCCCCTTGACCCTGGCCGGGGCTGCCGCAGGGGCGGGGCGTGCGGTGGCGGCCGGGAGCTGGGGGAGCCGGATCTGCTGTCGCCGTGAACTGGAGGACTTTTCCCTCCCACGTTCTTTTTTCCCTCCCCTCTCTGTCCCGGCAAAAATACCCAGCAGCGTGTCGGTGTCTGCGCTGCCGGCGTTCGCCTCCTAATCTCGGTTAATCAACTGGAGATCACTGATGCAGGGCAGCGTCAGCCCATCTGTTTGATCAAGAGTCAGAGATCTCTATTTCTCCTGCGCTCAGAATGCTCCCCCGGGCAGGCACCTTGCTATAGTAACCTTCATTTAATACTCCCGCTATCGCCCGCATCGGAGCCCAGCCACACGCCCTTCGCAGCAGAAAGATCCCTCCTCCAGCTGCAGGACTGGCCGGGCTCCGAGGGATTCGCTCTTCAGGTCCCCTGGACCGCGACCCAGAGATTGCGCTGCTGTCTTCAGGATGCCACCCAGCAGCACACGTTCAGGATAATTTCTCTCTAAAAACAACCCTCAGTTCTTTCAGCTTCTTTTTGTCATCTACCCCTTTCCGTTTATTTTCATCCAGGCAATAAAACATACTCTCCCAGAGATGCTGTTCTCAGTCATGGGAATAATTTTGGTCCATCATCCTTGTAAACTGCTTTGCGGGACATTTCCAAAGAACAATAGAGGAAATGAACGATTGAGAACTGTGTTCTGCAGTTTACCAAGGTAATTGATCCTTTCACTGGGCCCTCCTGAATTTTTCAACAGTAAGCGTGTTTCGTTTCTGACTGTTTCATCATTGTATGTTTCATGGATAGCAGGACCTTTAAATTATGTTACCCCTTAACTATCCTTCAAGAGTTCTAATTACTACTAATCACATAAAGTTAAAAAATGAATGAATAAGACGAGAGAGAGAGAGAGAGAGAGAGAGAGAGAGAGAGAGAGAAAGAGAGAGATTGTGACTGCAAACCTTGCAAGAGGCATTTGTACCTCTATGATTGTGGTTGCTGAGTGTCTGCTCAGGTCTAGAGGTATTCACCAGGACAGGTGGCAAATAGGGGGTTAATCATTACATAAAATGAGGCATCATATCTTTTCAGTTTGGTTTATACAGAAGGGCAGTAAAGATTTATGCTTCAGGAGGAGGATAAAACTTATTTTCAGAGTATGTTGACCCCTTTGAAAGTTTAATTTCTAAGAAAATGTAGATATTGATAACCTATGTGATAGAACAGCTCTAGCTCTCCCTAAAAGAACTCTATTCCTGGTACTTTAATCACCTTTATCTTCTTAGACTACATGAAAACTTAGGTTTCTGAAAAGTTCTAACATGTAAGGCTTATAAGAATATTAAACTATAGTAACATTTAAAATATTTTATTAATTTCATAGGGGAAGGGAGAGAGAGAGGGAGAGAGAGACAGGGAGAGAGAGAGAGAGGGAGAGAGAGAGAGAGGGAGAGAGAGAGGGAGAGGGAGAGAGAGAAACATCAATGATGAGAGAGAATCATTGATTGGAAGCCTCCTGCATAACCCCGTACTTGGGATCATGTGCCTACTGAACCGTGACCTCCTGGTTCATAGGTTGATGCTCAACGATTGAGCCATGCTGGGCGGGCTATAGTAACATTTTTAAAAGAGAACATTCTCTAGATAATTCATTGAATTAGGTCATACAGTTTGGCTAAATTAGTTTAATTTCTTGCAGTATTTTAAAAAGAAGATTCTATCCTCCAATAGTTCTAATTACTGCTAATCACATTTTAATTTAGAAATATCTAGTGAGCTGGCCTTTTTTTTGTCTTCATAGAAAGGGTGCTATTTCTTTATTATATTTGTGAAAAATTAGTTCATGGATATAAATAGGACAGGTATATCTTATTACTATATATCTCCCTGGCATTGTATTTCCCAATTCCAGTAAAGCAAGGTTGAAAGAGCTTTCTGTCACCAGCTAGTTATTAACAAAAACAGTATTCATTGCCGTCCTGGCTGTAGGCAGCATGTGAAGCTCCCTGCAGTTCGATCCTGTGATTATTAACTCACTTCCCACCAGTATCTTATACAGGCCCATTATCTACTGTCAATATTTTTATAGCCTATGAAGAGAAGTCCTGCTTACTTCCTGTTAGAAGGGAGGTAACAGGGTTTTTTTTCCCTCTTTTTTTAAGTAGATAAATATGTACTCAACAAATATGTTTGACTGAGGAGGGAAAAAGGGAGGGAAAGGGGAGCCTAGCATCTGCTGTCTCGCAGGCTCATTGTGTGGTTAATAATTGCTCCAGAATAGTTTTACAGGGTGTAGGCTTTCAGAAACAAGGGTTACTGAAAGATCCAGGTCTGAAAACTTTTTCACTTCTATTCATACACCGAGTTCTAGAGAATAGGCGAGGTGTTTTGGTTGTTGATATTGTTTTTAAACCAGCTTACCTCAGTGGAAGCCATTTTTGTTTTCCTTTGAGAAATCTCTTAAGGTATATTTTCCTGAAAGAGATGAACTGGTGTATAGTTTCCCCATTCAAGAGAATGGACCTTCATAACATAGGACTGTCATGAGGGTATGTTATGAATACAAGGTTAGTGCTATCAGGGCTCCACTTTGTATGAATAAACATTATTTTAAAAGTTTATGCAAACATAGCCGGCAGTTCAATGTACTTTAAAAAGTGATGTTTATCATCAATTGTCCTGTATTCTTTATTTCATGGCTACTCTGATCAATTAAAAGACCAAGGTAAATTATCACAGATGTGGGATAACATAAAATATTTTATTGAATAATGATATTTTTAAACATAATTTATGACATAACATTCAACTTGGAAAATTTTCAAGTTGAAAATGCTTCTGTCAAGTATTAGAAGATTCTTTCGGTGCTTAGAGTAATATTATTTTATTTTATTATAGAGGCCCGGTGCACAAAAATTTGTGCACTCGGGGGGGGGGGGGGTGGAATGGGGGCCCCTCAGCCCGGCCTGTGCCCTCTCACAGTCTGGGACCCCTCAGGGGATGATCACCTGCTGGCTTAGGTCTGCTCCCCGGGGGATTGGGCCTAAGATGACAATCAGACATCCCTCTGGCAGCCCAGCAGCCCTTGGCAGATGTCCACTTGCCAGCGGGGAGCAGGCCTAAACTGCAGTTGGACATCCTTAGCACTGCTGAGGAGGCAGGAGAGGCTCCCGCCACCACCGCTGTACTGGCAGCCATCAGCCTGGCTTGTGGCTGAGCAGAGCTCCTCCCATGTGAGAGCACCCTGACCACCAGGGGGCAGCTCCTGCATTGACCCTCTGCCCCCTGGTGGTCAGTGTGTGTCATAGTGACCAGTCATTCCCAGTCTTTCTGCTGTTAGGGTCAGTTTGCATATTACCCTTTTACTATATAGGATAGAGGCCTGGTGCACGGGTGGGGGCCGACTGGTTTGCCCTGAAGGGTGTCCCGGATCAGGGTGGGGGTCCCGCTTGGGTGCCTGGCCAGCCTGGATGAGGGGATGATGGCTGTTTGCAGCTGGTCACACCCCCTTCAAGGTGGGGGTCCCCAGTGGGGTGCCTGGCCAGTCTGGGTGAGGGGCTGAGGGCCGTTTTCAGGCTGGCGGGTGACTGAAGCTCCCAGTCTCTCCTTTTTTTCTTTTTCTTTTTTATTCTGGGATTTATTTACCGTCTATGGCTGTCACTGGAACTGAGAGCCAGCTTTAGCTCTGAGGCTCGGCTCCAGCTCTTAGACCTCGGCTGCTGAAAGAAGGTATCTGAGTTTGTTTGTCTTCTATAATTGAAACATTGTTACAACTCCAGCTCTGAGGCCCGGCTGGCTGAAAGCAGGTTTCTGGGGATTGTTTAGCTTCTATAATTACAACATTGTTTCTTAGACTGCAGCTCAGAGGCCAGAAGCAGCAGGCGGGGAACCTTGGCTTCCTCCGTCACTGGAGCAAGCAGGCCTCCTGTTCGCTTCAGCTGCCTGGCTGCCGGTCGCCATCTTGGTTGGCAGTTAATTTGCATATCGCCCTGATTAGCCAATGGGAAGGGTAGCGAGGTTACGGTTAATTACCAGGTTTCTCTATTATTAGATAGGATTTAAAATATGTTTTTATTGATTTTAGAGAGAGAAGAAAGGAGAGGGAGAGAGAGATATAGAAACATTGATGAGAGAGAAACATTGACTAGCTGCCTCCTGCACACCCCTCACTAAGGATTGAGCCCTGACCAGGAACAAACCAGCAACCGCTTGGTAAATGGGATGGCGCTCAACCAATTGAGCCACATGGGCTGGGCTAGAGTAATATATATATATATATATATATATATATATATATATATATATAATTTTTTTTTTTTAAGCAGTAGATGTGGCTTGATCTCAGCCTGGTCAGGTGCATGAGGGAGGCAACCAACCAATGTGTCTTTATCTCATTGATGTCTCTCTTTCTCAATCTCTCTCTCTCTCTCTCTCTCTTCCTCTCCCCCCTCCCTCCTCTCCTCCTCCCTCCCCTCCACTCTCTCTTAAGGAAGCAAAAATAGTGATAAATAATTGCTGTGTATATCACTTATGAATAAAGTAATTATCTCCAAGATTACATATACATAGCGGTCAGATATAAAGGAGTAAAAAAGAGCTGATTTTAGTATTACACAGTGGAACAAATATCATACAGTGCTGATAACCTCTCATTTGGGAATATTTTTCATTGTGAAATTATGTCTCAATTCACAACCAGACTCGTTTTACCTAAGATTTTAAGGCTGGGTTTGGCAAATTGGTGAGAGATAATGATGCTTTACATCAGGTAATTAGTGTGAATGGTGAGAACTGTCAAATTCTGGACATAGTTTAAATGTACAGACAACAGGATGGGCTGAATACTGAAAGTAAGATGCAAGAGAAAGAGAGGATACTGAGATCACACCAAAGTTTGTGGTGTAAGCAACTACAAGAATGGGGTTGCTATTAGCTAAGATGAGGAACACAGCAGAAGAAGCAGCTTTGGTGTGGTGGGAAGGAGGCTCAGTTTTAGACACATTACACTTTCTGTAAGGAGCACTTTGCAACTTCTCTGCTGAGAGTCAGAATGATAAATCTGTTTGAACAAAAATAAAACAAAGTTTAATTAACTTCAAAGAAACAATAGTGGAGAGAATCTGATGTATCTTTAGAATACCTGGTATCTAATCTATACTAATAAAAGGGTAATATGCTAATTAGGGTTGACATCCATCCGGACAAAGCCACAGTGGCTGCGAGGTCAGGGACTCAGGCAACCATGGGCTCAGGCAACCTCCACAGCTGGCAGTGGCAGCAGCAGTGGGGTGATGGGGACGGCACCTTACCCTGATCAGCCTGGTTGCCTCCTGCAGAGGGCGGCCAGACTGCGGCTAAGGCCCACTCCCCAGAGGGAGTGGGCCTAAGCTGTCAGTAGGACATCCCCTGAGGGTTCCTGGACTGTGAGAGGGTGCAGGCTGAGTTGAGGGACCTCCCCCCGCCCCCCAGTGCACAAATTTTCATACACCAGACCTCAAATATGTTACTTAGCCTCATTAGGCATTTTGTTTTTTCATTTGTCAAGTGGATATAATAATTTTATTACTTTATGGATTTATCCATATTATGGACTTAACACAGTGCACTCCACATGATGCTCAGACAATAAATGTCAGTGTTTGTCAAAGCAATAACATGATTTGTCTCTCTTGCTAGACTGAGAGCTCATTAAATGCACGAATATCTCTCATTCTTCTCTTACCTGCTACCCCAGCAAAGCATTTGGAATATAGTAACTATTAAATTAATCAGAGCCTGTAGCTAAGTGGAACTGAGAAAGGCTGGAACCTGAATCCCTCCCCTAGCACTGGCCATTTAGTCATCTAGGTAGCAATGATGGGAACAGTTTTACATAAGTAATAGAGATTGAATAGATCTTCAACTGTAGAGTTGTGAGAAAAGTTATGTAAGGTAGAAATAAGAGCCCATAGAAAAGGAAAGATGTATGCTATTCTCTCTGCTCAGAATCATCAGCACTTAACCAAGTCTGTGTTAAGTTCCCAGGACATTATTCATTTATATTTTCACACTAGATTAGTACCATCAAGAGGGAAATATGAAAGAGGATGAATCAGAGTAACCTAAGAGGAAGTTGTGATGTGAAGAACTCATCTTGGAATTGGAAGATTAGATCTCTAGTCACTTCTCTGCCAAGTTTTAACCAATATGAACATAGACTCCTTGAATCTTAGCCCCTAGATCTAGTCAAACTTCTAGGGTTATTGTAAGTATCTAATGATATCATTCATGTGAGGTTTATATTAAAATCTATAAATCTATTTATAAAATATAAAGAACTATTAGAGTACAGTGAAAATCTCAAAATGTAATCACATTGTGGATTAAGAGTACTTGGGAAAGCTTGCAGTTCTAAGGGAGATGGGATAGGCACACTCTACAAATGTTTCAATTATAAACTGCCTTATAAGAAACCTATTTTAAATATAATGATGTTGGGGAGTTAAGTGTAAAAAAATGGGAAAAAATATACAATGCAAACACTAATCCAAAGAAAACCGAATGGTTAATCAATATCAGACACAGTAGACTATACATCAAGAAAAATTATCAGGATTTAAGAGAGACATTACATTATAATAAAAGGGCAAATTTACAAGAAGACGTAAAAAATCCTAACATGTATGCACTTAACATCAGAACTTCAAAATACTTAAAGTCAAAACTGATAGAATTAAAAGAAAAAAATAGACAAATCTTCAATTTACTTAGAAAATTCAACATTTCTTTCTCAATAACTTATAGACCAAGAAGACAAAAATAATGGAAGTGCTGAACAGCACCTATTCACCAGTTGGATCTAATTGATTTTTATAGACCATCCATCCCAACAAAAGCAGATTACATATTTTTCTGAAATACAGAAGAAATATTTGCCAAAGTGGACCATATTTAGCATTGCCCAGATGCCAAAATCAAGGACAGTTCCAGAAAATAAGACTATAGACTAATAACCTTTGTGAATATAGACAGAAAAATAATCAACAAAATGCTAACAAATAAAACCCATAAAGTACAAGAATAATACACTATGACCAAGAGCAGTTTGTCCTGGAAATTCAAGGTTCATTCAATATTTGAAAATCAACCAATGTAATTAAACCAAGTTAATAGAAAAAAAGAATAAAACCCATATGATTGTATCAATTGAAGCAGAAAAAGCATTTGACAAAATTCAATATCTCTTCATAATAAAATTACACAGTTAACTAAAAATAGAAGGGGAACCTCCTTAACCCGAAGAAAGGCACCTACAAAACATACAGCTAACATCATGATTCATGGTAAAATAATGTGTTCCCCATGAGACAGAACATAAGGCAGGACTGTCCCTTCATGCCACTTTTATTCAACATAATATCAGAAGTCCTAGCCAGTACAACAAGGCAAGGCAAGAGTTTGAAAAGTAAGAATTAATCTGTTACTGTATATAGAATACATACTTGTGTATGTAAAAAAACCTCATGGGATTAACAAACAAAGCTCTTAGAACTATAATGTGAGTTTAGCAAGATTGCAAGTTCAATTGTCAAAGAAATCAGTCATATCTGAATATACTAGCAATGAACAATTGAAAGCTCAAATATTTTTATAAATAGTATTCACAGTAGTTCCAAAAAGTAAAATATTTTGGAATAAATCTAATAACTTCCAGAACACTGATTAAAGAAAACCTAAATAAATCAAGAGACATACCCTATTCATAGATTGGAAGACTAAATATAGTTAATATGTCACTTTTCCTCAAATTGATGTATAGATTACATATATCAAAATTCAAGCAGGAAATATTGTAGGTACAGACAAACTGATTCAAAATTTCTATGGAAAGTGAACAGAATTTGAATAGCCAAAACAATTATTATTATTTTATTTTTAGAAAAGAATAAAATTGTGTGACTAACACTACCTGATTCTAAGAATTGCTGTAACACTACATTAATTAGTAAATTGTGGTTTTGGCAAAAGGATAACCACATAGAGCAATGAAACAGAATAGACTATCCAGAATTAAGCCCACAGAGTTAAGGTCAATTGATTTTGACAAAGGTGCAAAGTTAATTCATTTGAGAAAATTTATCTTTTCAATAAATCATGACAGAACAATTAGACATTCAAAACTTAAACAAACGAGAACCTCAACCTGAACTTCACATCTTATGTCAAAATTAACTCAAAGTGGATTAGAGATATAAACATCCTATCTAATAAAAGAGAAACATGGTAATTGACGTACGACCGCTACCCTTCCCATTGGCTAATCAGGGCAATATGCAAATTAACTGCCAGCCAAGATGGTGGCCGGGAGCCAGGCAGCTTGAAACTAACATGAGGCTTGCTTGCTTCAGTGACGGAGGACTCCAACGTTCCCCACCTGCCGCTGCCGGCCTCTGAGCTGCAACTCTAAAGCAACTATGTAACAAATATAGAAGCTAAACAAAACCCCAGAAACCTGCTTTAGTCCACCGGGCTTTAGCCAGCAGGATCGCAACATTGTTTCAAATACAGAAGGTAAACAAAGGCCAGAAACCTGCTTTCAGCAGCGGAGGCCTAAGAGCTGGAGCCAAGCCTCAAAGCTAAAGCTGGCCCAGAATAAAAAAAAAGAAAAGAAAAAAAGGAGCGGTTGGGAGCTTCAGTCACCCCCAGCCTGAAAACAGCCCTCAGCCCCCCACCCAGACTGGCCAGGCACCCCAGTGGGGACCCCCACCCTGAAGGGTGTGTGACCAGATGCAAACAGCCATCATCCCCTCACCCAGGCTGGCCAGGCACCCTAGTGGGGACCCCCACCCAAAAGGGTGTGTGACCAGATGCAAACAGTCATCATCCCCTCACCCAGGCTGGCCAGGCACCCCAGTGGGGACCCCCACCCGGAAGGGAGTGTGACCAGATGCAAACAGCCATCATCCCCTCACCCAGGCTGGCCAGGCACCCAAGCGGGACCCCCACCCTGATTCAGGACACCTTTCAGAACAAACCAGCCGGCCCCTACCCGTGCACCAGGACTCTATCCTATATAGTAAAAGGGTAATATGCCTCCCAGCACCAGGATCAGCGGAACTGCGAGGCCTCCCAGCACCGGGATCAGCGTGACAGGGGGCAGCGACCAAACCCCCTGATTGCCCTGCGGCTCTGTGTGTGACAGGGGGTGGGGCCACAACCTCCCTATCCACCCTGCTCTGTTCATGACAGGGGGGAGCTCCTCAACCCCCTGATTAGCCCTGCTCTGTGCCTGATAGCGGGGAGCTCCCCAACCCCCTGATCGCCCTGCGGCTCTGTGTGTGACAGGGTGCAGTGCCCCAACCCCCCAATCGGCCCTACCCTGAGCGTGACTAGGGGTGGCATTGCAACCTCCCGATCTGCCCTGCTCTGTGCATGACAGGGGGTGGCGCCCCAACTCCCCAATCGGCCCTGCTCTGAACCCGACCAGGGGCTGCACCTAGGGATTGGGCCTGCCCTCTGCCACCTGGGAGCAGGCCTAAGCCAGTAGGTCATTATCTCCTGAGGGGTCCCATACTGCAAGAGGGCACAGGCCGGGCTGAGGGACCCCCTCTCTGCCCCGAGTGCAGAAATTTTTGTGCACTGGGCCTCTAGTCCTATCTAATAAAAGAGAAACATGGTAATTGGTGTACGACCGCTACCCTTCCCATTGGCTAATCAGCGAGATATGCAAATTAACTGCCAGCCAAGATGGCCGCTGGCAGCCAGGCAGCTTGAAACTAACATGAGGCTTGCTTGCTTCAGTGACGGAGGAAACCAACGTTCCCCGCCTGCCTTGCCGGCCTCTGAGCCTGCAGTTTCAAGCATTGTAACAAATATTGAAGTTAAACAAAACCCCAGAAACCAGCTTTCAGCCCACTGGGATCTCAGAGCTGGAGTTGATACAGAGTTTCGATTGTAGAACCCAAACAAACCAGATACCTGTTTTCAGCAGCTGAGGCCTTACAGCTGGAGCCAGGCTAAAGCTGGCTCAGAATAAAAAAAAAAAAGAAAAGAAAAAAAGGAGCAGTTGGGAGCTCAGTCCCAGCCTGAAAACAGCCCTCAGCCCCTCACCCAGACTGGCCAGGCACCCCACTGGGGACCCCCACCCTGAAGGGTGTATGACCAGCTACAAACAGCCATCATCCCCTCATCCAGGCTGGCCAGGCCCCCCAGTGGGGACCCCCACCCTGATCCAGGACACCCTTCAGGGCAAACCAGCCGGCACCCACCCGTGCACCAGGCCTCTATCCTATATAGTAAAAGGGTAATATGCCTCCCAGCACCGGAATCAGCGTGACAGGGCGCAGCACCCAAACCCCCTGATCATCCTGCGGATCTGTGTGTGACAGGGGGCAGGGCCACAACCTCCCTATCCGCGCTGCTCTGTTCGTGGCAGGGGAAGGTGCCCCAACCCCCTGATCAGCCCTGCTCTGTGCCTGATAGGGGGGACCTCCCCAACCCCCTGATCTCCCTGAGGCTCTGTGTGTGACAGGGTGCAGCACCCCAACACCCCCCCCCCCAACGGGCCCTGCTCTGTGTGTGAGGGGGTAGAGCCATAACCTCCCCATCGGCCCTGCCCTGAGTGTGAGAGTGGCGGCGCCCCAACCCCCTGATCAGCCCAGCTCTGTGGGTGATAGAGGGCGGCGCCCCAACCCCCTGATGGGCTCTGCTCTGTGAGTGACAGGGGGCAGTGCCCCAGCCCCCTGATTGGCCCTGCTCTGTGCGTGACAGGGGGTGGCGCCGCAATCTCCCCATTGACCCCGCCTTGAGTGTGACAGGGGACGGTGCCCCAACCCCCCAATCGGCCCTACCCTGAGTGTGACTGAGGGTGGCATCACAACTTCCCGATCGCCCTGCTCTGTGCATTACCGGGGGCAGCGCCCCAACTCCCCAATTGGCCCTGCTCTGAGCCCGACCAGGCGCTGCACCTAGGTATTGGGCCTGCCCTCTTCACCCGGGAGCAGGCCTAAGCCAGCAGGTCGTTATCTCCCGAGGGGTCCCAGGCTGTGAGAGGGCACAGGCTGGGCTGAGGGACCCCCCTCCCCCCCGAGTGCACAAATTTTTGTGCACCAGGCCTCTAGTCCTATATAATAAAAGGCTAATATGCAAATTAATTGAACAATGCAACGACCGGTCACTATGACACACAACTAACCATCAGCCGGCAGCTGCTCAATACAGAAGTTGGCCCCTGGTGGTCAGTGCACTCCCATAGGGGGAGCTCTGCTCAGCCAGAAGCTGGTGAGCCCAGCGGTGGTGGCGGGAGCCTCTCCCACCTCCGCAGCAGGCGGATGGTAAGGAGCGAGAAGTCCTGGACCGTGAGAGCCTTGGACTGCCAGAGGGATGTCTGACTGCTGGCTTAGGCCCAATTCCCCTCCCCACCCCCCATCCCTGTGGGCCTAAGTCAGCAGGCAGACATTCCCCCAAGGGATCCTGGACTGTGAGAGGGCGCAGGCCAGGTTGAGGGACCCCCTCATCCCCAGTGCACAAATCTCATGCACTGGGCCTCTAGTAGTACATAAAACTGTAAATTTTTTAGAAGAAAACATAGGAGAAAAATCATTGTGCCCTGGGGTTAAGTAAAAAATATTCTTAGAATCAACATCAAAAGCATGATTCATAAAAAAAAACACACAATTGGTTGATATATTAGAGTTCATCAAAATTGTTTTTTACTGTAAAATACATTATTAAGAGAATAAGACAAACTAAAAACTGGAAGAGAATACTTGCAAGTCACATATTTAACAAAATATATTTGCACAAAATATATAAGGAATTTTCAAAACCCAATAATAAGAAAATAAACAATTAAAAAATAATGAGTGCAGTGGAATTATTCTATATCCCGATTGTGGAAATGGTCATAGGGATTCATACATGTGTTACAATTCACAGAAATGCACACCCCCAAAAAGTCAATCTAATTGTTTGTTCATTTAAAAAGTAAAATAAGGAAGAACCAAGATGGCAGCATAGGTTAACGCTGGAGTTTGCTGCTTTGAACAACTACTTCAAAAGTGAAACCAAAAAACGGAAGGGACATCACCCAGAACCACAGGAACACTAGCTGAGTGGAAGTCCTACAACTAGGAGGAAAGAGAAACGCATACGGACACTCAGAGGAGGCACAGTGCTGAAGTCAAATTCTGAGGTGCGGAGTGCGCGGAGCGGGCTGGCGGCGGAGGGCGCGGTTGGCGTTTTCAATCGGGACGGAGTCGCAGACTCTGAGCTCCAGATACAGGCGAGTCTTTAGGGACACAGACTCAAACGGGAGAAGCGGGACTGTCTGGCTTCGGTCAGAGCGAGTGCAGCTTTCTCTCCGAGGTTTGCAGCCATTGCTGGGACTCAGAGAGGCAGAGCCCCTGGGGACAGGACTGAGAGCCGCCATAACTGCTCTCTCCGGCCCACCCTGTTGATCCTGTGCGACCCGCCCCACCCAAGCCCTGCACAGAGGCATTTGCCGGATAGCCTCAGGCAAACGCCAGATTAGCACCTCCCTAGAGGACAGAAGTTCTCTCACTGCTGACACAGCTGATTCTCATAGCCACTTGGCCTGGAGGTCAAACCCTCCCTGGAATTAGCTACAACAATCAAGATTTAACTATAAGACTGCGAACAAAGACCACTAGGGGGTGCACCAAGGAAGCATAACAAAATGCGGAGACAAAGAAACTGGACAAAACTGTCAATGGAGGATATTGAGTTCAGAACCACACTTTTAAGGTCTCTTAAGAACTGTCTAGAAGCCACTCATAAATGTAGTGAGATCCTCAAGAAATCTAATGAGACCCTCGATGTTATGATAAAGAACCAACTAGAAATTAAGCATACACGGACTGAAATAACGAATACTATGCAGACTCCCAACAGCAGACCAGAGGAGCGCAAGAATCAAGGCAAAGATTTGAAATGCGAAGAAGCAAAAAACACCCAACCAGAAAAGCAAAATGAAAAAAGAATCTGAAAATACGCAGATAGTGTAAGGAGCCTCTGGGACAGCTTCAAGCGTACCAACATCAGAATTATAGGGGTGCCAGAAGATGAGAGAGAGCAAGATATTGAAAACCTATTTGAAGAAATAATGACAGAAAACTTCCCCCACCTGGTGAAAGAAATGGACTTACAGGTCCAAGAAGCGCGGAGAACCCCAAACAAAAGGAATCCAAATCGGACCACACCAAGACACATCATAATTAAAATGCCAAGAGCAAAAGATAAAGAGAGAATCTTAAAAACAGCAAGAGAAAGAAACTCAGTTACCTACAAGGGAATACCCATACGACTGTCAGCTGATTTCTCAACAGAAACTTTGCAGGCCAGAAGGGAGTGGCAAGAAATATTCAAAGTGATGAATACCAAGAACCTACAACCAAGATTACTTTATCCAGCAAAGCTATCATTCAGAATTGAAGGTCAGATAAAGAGCTTCACAGATAAGGAAAAGCTAAAGGAGTTCATCACCACCAAACCAGGATTATATGAAATGCTGAAAGGTATCCTTTAAGAAGAGGAAGAGGAAGAAAAAGGTAAAGATACAAATTATGAACAACAAATATGCATCTATCAACAAGTGAATCTAAGAATCAAGTGAATAAATAATCTGATGAACAGAATGAACTGGTGATTATAATAGAATCAGGGACATAGAAAGGGAATGGACTGACTATTCTTGGGGGGGAAAGGGGTGTGGGAGATGCGGGAAGAGACTGGACAAAAATCGTGCACCTATGGATGAGGACAGTGGGTGGGGAGTGAGGGCGGAGGGTGGGTCGGGAACTGGGAGGAGGGGAGTTATGGGGGGGAAAAAAGAGGAACAAATGTAATAATCTGAACAATAAAGACTTAATTAAAATAAATAAATAAATAAAAATAAATAAAAAGTAAAATAAGAAAATGAAAACTTAAAAACAGTAATTGGGATACTAAAAGAAATAAAATTACCACCAGAGAAAGTAAATGAAGAGAGATGGAGGTTAACTCATTTTAGTGGTTCAAAATGTATATACTATGGATACTGAAGAGGAATTACAAGTCACACATGATGACTTAATTGTCATACATAGAACCCAATGAAAGAGGAAAAGATTGGAGTCAAAGTCTAGACTTATTAATCTTGAGATTCTAAGTTTTAAAAATAAATTGGCCCAAACATAAACCATTGTGATCTAACATACAAGCTCTAAGAAAATAGATTTTGCCCAAACGACTTAGAGTACAAAGGGGAGGTTTAGAAGGAAAACACCCAGATGGTACTTTAAAATATGAGATTATGTGTTTATCTGGGATAGGTGATAGTGAATAGAAATTGTGGTGGATCTAACCACACCCTAATCACCCACTAACACTGTCAACTATACAAATATATAGTTTATGTTTGTATCCCCTGCAGCACTGAGCATACTGACTGGTACATAGAAAGTGCTTAATTAACACTTTAATTGAAATTGAGTAGAATGCTTCCTGCAATTCTAAGCTGTCTCCTAAATTCTCAAAGAAAATCAGGTCATATAAAAAAAGATGTTGAAAAAGGGGGACAATCAAGAATAATTCTCTCTTTTGTGCTAAATACTTAGAATAACTCTGGTTCTCAATTAAATATAGATATTGCTTAGGGTGAGCACAGAAAACTGAATTTTTTATGTCCTTGGAAGAAATTACAACTGCAAAAGCACACAATCTTAAGAATTTAAAATGTTCTTGGCTGACATCTACTGATCAGACTCCTTATAGAGAAAAGCTCATATTAGCAAACATTTTACTTTGAAAATGAATGTAGATGTTTTACTAGAAGTCACACAAAAGTTAATCAATTATTATCCCAGCAAGTTAAAAGTTTTGAAACATGAAGACAATTTTCAATCAAGTCAAGGTATGTAATGAGGTATTTGAGAGAAGAAAAAATGACCTTTGGATCTGTTCTTGCTTTGCCTTTGCCTGGGTGATTAATTTCATCTTTTTCTTTCTTGCTTTCTTTTCTTTTTTTCTTTTTTTTCTTTACACACCCTGCCATAAACTTTCTATTTACACTTTATTGTAACTGACTTCATGTCATTTGCCTTGCTTAATAATAATCAGTTAACAGCCAGGGCAGGTGTTCTCAAGGATGTGGCCCTTTCATAGAGTGAATCTAAACAGTTTCCTTTTAAAATCATCATAAAAAGCATAAAGATAAAACTCTTATTCTAGTCTCTGGCAGGGGAAAAGATATGTATATGAAAAAAAAAGGTAAGGATGGGATCTGGAATGGTAAAATTAGTAGTAACCAACCCTTAAGTTTATTGGATGACCTTCCTTTTAAAAGTTGTAGTTGACCAATCCTATCTAGTGATGGCCTCTGCTGGCACCTTCACTTTTACGTGGCTTTTATTCTACCTTTTTGTGTTATGTTTAGATGTAAAACAAATAATTAAACTGTTGATTGAATTTCTGTAAAGTTTTGAATTTGATTGCTGATTTTCTGAGATAATGACAATAATCCACTTTCCTACCCTTTTCACCAATGAGCAAAATTCATTCTGCTCTCCTATTCAACTTAGAAATACATTCTGTTTCCTTTCATCCCACCTTTACACACTTGAATGCCAAGTTCTCTCCAAACTATATTTCACATTTATTCTTCCAGAATTTTCTAACCCAGTCTTCTGGTCACATCAGCTTCTTCAGGATGGTCTGTGGATATCTTCAAAACTTTCCCCCAATCTTCTCTGGGTGTTTTCTCTCACTAGGTTATTACTGCTATTAAAAATAATTGTTAGCCCTGACCGGTTTGGCTCAGTGGATAGAGCGTCGGCCTGCAGACTGAAGGGTCCCAGGTTCGATTCCGGTCAAGGGCATGTACCTTGGTTTAGGGCACATCCCTGGTAGGGGGTGTGCAGGAAGCAGCTGATTGATGTTTCTCTCTCATCAGTGTTTCTAACTCTCTATCCCTCTCCCTTCCTCTCTGTAAAAAATCAATAAAATATATATTTTTAAAAAATCATTAGATTAAACAAGGAAGATCCTGTGACATGGCTAGAATCCAATGTGTAATCTGGGAAAATTGACTTGGATTGATATATTAGTAATTTAGTGTCCTGAAGGTATGCCTTTCAGGAGCTAAAAGTAAAGTACATCTTGGAACAACAGTGAGGGTTAGGAAAAAAAAACAAAAGGGGGCAGAGAAAAGTAGAGGTAGACTGAGAGAGAAATCTATCTGGGGATGATGGTAGTAGTTGGACAAGTAGGTACCACTATAGAAATACAGAAACAATATCAAAAGGAATGCAGATTGTGCTGGACATAAAATAGAGGCCAGATGGTCTGCCTTGGAAGTGTTTTTATATTAGAAGGCCTCTCTATCCATTCAAATTCCAACTCTAATAGTCTGAGGGCCATTCACTTTTTTTATGGTTTTAGGCATTCCCTTATTTAAATTCACATACCCCAAGAAAGTGGCTAATATGCCAAAATATGTATTAATTATATTAATTCCATTTTTTAAATTATCAAATTAAAAGAAGTTTCACACATAATAGCCAAATAGGTTAAGATATTTTTGTATGCAAGGAACAAATTTCCCTTAAAATGAATAATACACAGACAGGAACTTATCGGCTCACGTAATGGAGAAGATCTGGGATCAGTGAGGGTTTGGACATGGTTTGATCCAAATTTTCACAATCCTATCAGGACTCTTCATCTTCTCCTCTACAATTTTCTCAGCTCTGTCTACCAACATGGGGTGACTGTGCTCTCAGCTCGGCTTCCCTAATGCAAACAATATGGCTCTCAGTAGTTCACAGTGCTGGATGCTTCCTCCTTTATATCCAGAGGGAAAAAGTGTATTTCTCCCATCATAAACAGTAGTCTTGAGCTCTACTCTGATTGGATTAAATTAGGATATATATATATATTCACCCTTGAGCCAATCCTTGTGTTAAGAGAAATGATATTAACTTGAATGACATAAATCTTAGAGTCCACCTTTGTTACAATGGGAAGAGGTTGAAAGTAGGGGAGACAACCACAGTGTTCATTATGTTGACCTCGTGATGGATGGACTTTAATAGATGGAGAGGGAAGTCCAAAGCTGGCAAACTAGCTAAGGGTAGGCCTGAGCAAGTTATTTTAGAGATAAGTCCTGTTTTACTGGGTGTCTCCTGAAGACAGTCGGCATCTGGAAGGGTAAGTGATGCCAGGAAAGAGAAGGAGGAGAAGAGGCCTGTAAACAATATATGCCACTATGCAACCCTTCCCTTTCCAGCAGTAAACTCATGTCATGGACACAATCTACCACATTCTCAGCATAATGTCCAGCGTGACTGTGCTGGATCGTTGAGAGTCTGTGTCATCTACATCTACAGGGAAGTTTCACTTGCCCTTCCCGTCCAGTCCAGACCCTGCTGATCCTCCTCACTGCAGTGGCAATACCACCCCTACCCCTAACCCCTCTCCAGAAGAGTGTCTTTGGTTCTGAATATAGTTCTGCCAGAATTCTGCCTTTCCTTCTAGTCTGAAATGAGCATATTCCTACATCACATTGGTATCAGTTAAAAACAACTAACTTGCTTTCCATTATTTTCAAAGAATTTTACTTTTACGAATTCAATTTGAAGACTTTTAATGGACCTGAACAAAGTTGGAGATTGAAACAGTTTTGCCTTCAAACACTTAATTTGTCAGAATAAATCCTAAAAATGGTTAATGTTAACACTATTTTTAACTAAATGGGACAAGTTAAAATAGTGGTTTTAGACTCTGGCTGCACATTAGAATCACCTGGGCACCTTGACCTTTCCTGGAATGATTCCAATTTAATTAGCCCAGAATGACCTTGCTGCCAACATTAAAAAATTGTTGTATTTGAAACATAATTCACACATTATAAAATTCAGTTACTTAATGTGATATTGGGTATATTCACAGAGTTGGGATATCCAGGTTTTTAATGCCCCAAGAGTTCTAATATTCCAGATGGGAAGGGTTGAATAAGCACTGAGCTAAAGCAAGTTGTTAGACTTGGAGATAATCTGATAATCAACTGAGCAGTAAGCTAACAATTATTGCAAGAGCATTTGAGATCTGTTCTCAGCATGTCTCCAGTTTGGTTCAAATAAACTCATAAAAATTGCCTACAAAAAATTATTCTAAAATTATGTGGCTTTAAAAAATTAATAGATGACTTTTTATAGCAGTTTCAAGTTCACAGCAAATGTTAGTGGAGAGTAGAGAGCTAATGTTGTTTTTGAACAATTAAATTATCTAATTTCATTTAATTGGCATTCTAAGTCTGAGGATAAAAACACAGAAGATTCTTTAATAATGTTCCATGTTTTCTTAGGAAAAAATTTCACAAAATGGTTACTTTCCTTATAAAGAATTACTTTGTATTCATGTAAAATGTAAGATAAAATAAAAATAAGGTTTGGCTCTTTTTAAAAAGTCTACTTTACAACTTATTGATCAACACTTTCCTGGCTCTTCTTTATTAAAGAAATAAAGCACTCAAATAAAATTTCAGTAATAAATAACTGAAAATATCCAATATTAATCTAATCTCTATGCATTCTTTTCTACCTTTGATATAAAAAATTGAAAAGTATTGCAGATACTTGTGTGTGACAACAATGTTGTCATTTGTTTTGAAAGAAATATTGATCATCTCAGCTAAATTTGGTTTACAGAAAACATTTATAATCAGAAAGGTTTTGACATGGAATATTTAGTATGAAGAGTCACCTAAACTGATTTAAAGAAAGAGTGATGGCACTAGTAGTTTCTGAGACATATTAAAGTAAATTGAAGTTTTTGTAGCCAATTGGTGAACTTAGACTATATAGTCAACTATTCAGGGTTACTTAACAACTAAATATTATCCTTAGTGCTGGGTATGAAAAAGTAATAATAGGAAAAGCAACCTAGGACACAGTGGTTAGAAAGAGAATTGTGGAGTCAGAAAACCCTTGTTGGGGTTCCTCCACAAATTGTCACTGTGATTTTAGGGAAGATATTCTTTCTAATCTTAATTTTTACATCAGAAAAATTAGGGACAGTTAATAGTACTTACTTCCTAAGGCAGTTATAGGGATTAAAGGGGGAAATACATGCAAAGTCATAGCTCATGACCTGGTATAAATAAATACTCAATTAACATGATGGTAATGGCATGATGGAATAATACATCACTGTTGGATTCTCCCTAGAGACACTGGAGTGAGGGATGGAAAATGGAGTCCCCAAGTATATTCTTGGCGTCTCAGGACAGAGAAGCTCTATTCTTGTTTCTGTTCTCTTGCTTCTGAAATTGGGCAGAAGAGAGCAGCATAAGCAGTTCAATCTGACTTAGAGGATAAAGATGGTAGATGAGCCTGGAGAGAACCGATGCTGCTGGAATGCATTTCAGGTTAGTTGATGGGAATAAGGAGGAAAATGGGATGGATGGTGGGGCTGTGAAAGATCACATTCCATTCGGGAAATAACCCCTCCTCCCCACACCCTTTCTCCGTAAGAGCATCCCCGCCACCCACTGGTGTTGGCCTTGGCCCATGACTTGCCCTGACCAATGGAATGTGGGCAAAATGACAGGGTCCTCCTTAGAGTTTAGAACTTAAAAGGCATCAGTCATCCCTCTGGAAGGTTCTTACCTCCACTGAGGGAAAACATGCCCCAGGATGCCACTGCTCCTTAAATTTGGGCCCCAGAATGAAACTCACGGAACAGATTTGAACTTAACCCACAGCCTGAAGCAGAAATTGCCTACTAAACCGCAGACCCATAACTGAGAAAGAAATGTTTATTGTTGTATGCCCCTGAGAATTTGTGGCTATTTTTTAAACAGAAAAATATCTAAAAGGACCATACACTAAGATAGAACATAGCAGGAGAAATATATAAATAGTGTGTGTGTGTTGGAGGGGGGGGGGCAGGGAGGGTGGTGGTACAGTAGCATATGATGGGACGGAATGGGAGCGTTACCATAGTTAGTAATTATTGATGGAATGGAAGCAAAGGGAGAGTCAGAAATTGTTAAGCATGGTCAGCTGGGGACACTGAACATGTTTGCTTCACCAGGAAGCCATGGCTTCCCACCCAAAGAAATAGCAGCATTGTCGCTCCAAGGGGATTAACACCCCTCCCTTCTCCCCTCTGGTTCTGGATTGTGCATGTGGGAGGAGAGAGCAGGGGGAGATAAGGATGTGAGTAGTAAAGTCAAAATGGTGCAGGAGGAGGGAGTGCTTTACCATAGAGACCTGTCAGTCTAACCTGGGGAAAAGATCATTGGCTAAAAGGGTGGACCCAATGCAAGCTCATGAAAACTTGGGAAGATAATCGGTTATTTTTAAAAAGCTTCTGGTTATAATCCCAGAAAACAAAGTTCTCTCTCTCTCTCTCTCTCTCTCTCTCTCTCTCTCTCTCTCTCTCTTCCCCCCCCTCCCTCGCCCCCGCCAGTTATTCATACAGAGATAAGATCTGGGGGCCCTGGACACGTTTTACAGTAGAACCACAGGCTTCTTGGATCACATCTCCTGATTACATCAAGAGGAGCAGCTGAGGTTTCTCTAGTCATGCACCTTTTCAGCCCACAGCCTAAGGGTTGGGGTTCCTAACCTAGGATACAACAGCTGGCCCTCCTAGGTCCCTGTGCCCTGTCCAAGAGTGTGATGGGAACCTGCTATCGCATCTTCCTCTAGAATTCCCCCAACAAATGCTTTCCCAGGTTAATGTGTGTGGGGGATCAAAACATTCCACCTGTACATGCTCAGTTCCCATTCTACTTTCCCAGCTACCTTACTGCCAATATTCTTTCAATCTTTGCTAGTTCCTAATTATTCACCGGATTTCTAAATACCAGTGTCCCAGGGCTCAATCTTTGGATGTCTTATCTATGTTTGCTCACTTGATGAGCTCCTATGCTCACATGACTTTAAATACTATTCATAATCTGATACCTCCAATCTGGACCTCCTTCCTAAACTCCAGCGTCATCCAGAACTTCCTACTTGACATCTCCTCTTAGGTGCCCTATTGGCATCCCAAAGTTAACATGCCAAAATCTGACTTCCTGCCCTGGCCAGTGTGGCTCAGCTGGTTGGATGTCATCCTGTGCACTAGAAGGTTGCCAGGTTCGATACCCAGGCAGGGGGGCATGCAGGTGGTAGCCATCAATGTTTCCCTCTCACATTGATGTTTCAATCTCTCCCTTCCTCTCTCTCTAAAAATTATATATATATATATATATATATATATATATATATATATATATATTTTTTTTTTTTTTTTAAACTGACTTTCTGATTTTTCCTGCCTAAACATGTTGCATATGCAGTCTTCCCTGTTTTAGGCAACCTGTCCAATTGTTCAGGTAAAAAAGTCTTGATTTCATCTGTGACTCCTCTTTTTCTCTCACTCTTGACACACAACCCATCAAGCAAATCCTGTTTGATCTACTTTCAGAATATATCTGAAATACAACCACTGCCATCACCTCTTGTCTAAATTATAGTAATAACCACTTCCTGGCTTTGCCTTTGCCTCCTATAGTCTAGTATCAACACAGTAACAGAGTGATGTTTTTTTGAAACATAAGTCATATCGTGACACTCCTCTGCTCAAAACCCTCTAATGTTCTTTTTTGTTTGCTTTGCTCAGAGTAAATCTGAAGTTACTACAATGGATCCAGGCCTAACTTCCTGCTACTTCTTTGATCCAATCTTGAACCCCTCCAAACCTGCCCAGTGGCAAAGAATTAAATGATCTAACTCTTTAGGGCGAGCTCCAGTCCTGTGGGTCTATCTTATTAAAATCCCCTCAGAAGTGTAACCCCTTCTCAATGTGTCTGTATCATCAAAATGGCATCTGCTTTCTCAGAGGATTCATTGACAGGAATTACAAACCAGCTGTTCTTGTGTTGCTATTATAATTATGAAGTAATACACAAATATGTCCATGGTGAATGGGTTAAGGATAAAATTCTTTCAATAACCTGTAGTTCATATTTTGCTTCAGAGTCAGAGTCTTTGAAAAGGTGGATTGTTCCCATTTCTGTACATTAATCTCTCCCATGAGATTCGTTTTTTACCATAAAACTAAGAGTTTAAGCTTCAGGGCCCCGCTCTTGCCTGGGCACCGTGAGCACTTGTTGTCACTGAGGCTTGTGGAGAGTTCCAAGTGGAGAAGCAAAGACAGAATGCAATCGGGAAGCATTTCTATGCCAACTTTTTTGATAAAATTGCCTAAAGACACCCTAGAAGAGAGTAGGTTAAATCTCCAAGTATCCAGTCATTTATTCTAATTTTTAAGTCTTAATTATTTACTTTCTTATTTAATTGTGTAATTATGTTTTCAAAGAGGCAATTTCCAAACCCACCAGATTGTGTAAACTCAAGTCTATGTGAAGCCTGGATCCACCCCAGTGGATGGTAAATTCTCATGAAAGTTGTAGATGATTCACCAAGTTGCTAAAGAATAAAAAATTGTCCAAGACAATCAGAGTTCTTATCTTTTATTTATGAAGGATTATTTATTTTGGTATAATTTGAGGATTTTCACATGTTTTTTAGCATCCTGGTTGTGAAAAATACTAGTTGTCAGGGGTATTAGCAATTCTACTGAACTTGGTATGACTTTCTCTCTCTACAAGAGAGCAACTTACTCATTCTCATTTGAAAAACGTGGCACCACATGTGGCCATTAAATGACTAGCCTGAAAAGTAGTAGAAAACAATTTTCAAGGAGATTATATGATTATTCATCCAGATAATCAAATTTTTATGCTCTTACCATCATCAGAAAGTGCTCAGAATCTAAATATTTCAATAAAGGATCTACTATGGTTTATAACTGGTATTTCACTAATCTTGTATTTCAAAACAAGATTGTTATTTATTCACTTATTAGTAATACTATTACACAAAAGGGCTTGTATTCTTATTTATTTACATTTTGTCTTCTAAAAAATCTTCCTAGTAGGTACGGTATGTTCCTTTAAAATTATTGCTGGCTGTAAAAGTCGGCACACACACGCCAGGGTGTGCGTTGGGCAGCTTTTACAATATTCCCCGGGTGTGCTAGGCCTCTGGGGCATGGAGCCAAAAGTGAAGCTGCCATCATTCAACAGTATAAAATGCATACTGTGATGTGTCATCGCAATTATTCCTTTTTATGGCTTTGAAACAAAGCTCCACCTTCCCTTCAGTAATTTTAAACATTAACTTCCAGCTTTCAGAAGTACTCAAAATAGTTCAACTCTGTTTTCCATGAACAAGATATGGTTCATTAGGAACTAATTCCTCCTCACCATGCAAAAACATTTTCATCCATTACAAATCCCAACTTCAAAAAAATGCAAGGATTTGTAAGAAAAATCTGTGGAAGAACTTTTCAGGAGTATGTATCTTCTGTTAAACTGGCAAAACAATCTGACAGGAATATTCCTAAGCAAATACTTTCTAAACACTTGGGGTCTTCTCAGGGTATTTCCATGACTTATACATCAATGGTTCTCATTGACAAAAAATGTTAAGAGGAACAAAATGTTTCCTAGTTGTTGGATTCATTTTAAAATAAAGCCATTACTTCCCACAAACTTAGCATCTAGTAACTGAGGAACAATAAAGGCAAATACATAAAAAGGTTAGTATCAGCAGTCAGTTTTCTAGAAGCTCTTAAAGTTTGCAAGTTAACACTCATTCTCAAATCTTTTTTCAATCCAAGTTATAAAAACATATGCAACAAATTACATTTTGAATGGAAGGTACACCTGGGGTTGAAGTAGCATAAAAAAACTTGGTGAGCCCTTGAAGGTTTGTCTCAGTGGACAGAGCATAGGCCTGCAGACTGAAGGGTCCTGGGTTTGATTCCCATAAAGGGCACCCACCTCAGTTGCATGTGGATCCCCGGCCTGGTTGGGGCCGTGAGAGAGGCAACAAATCAATGTTTCTCCCTGTGTGTCTCTCCCCTTCCCTCCCACTTGCTCTAAAGAAATAGTCAATGGAAAAGTATGCTTGGGTGAAAAAAAATCAATGGAAAAATATCTTTGGGTGAGGATTAACAACAACAGAAGGACTTGGTGACATGGATGGGAGTCAGGGAGTGATTGAGTGGATGAATCCAGGTGGAGACAGCTTAGAACAATTTTACAGAAATACTACTATTTCTGAAGGACTAAGAAGTACAAATTGACAGTTACAAAATAGTCACAGGGATGGAGAGTACAGCATAGGGATTATAACAAATCATACTATAATAACTATATATGGTGCCAGGGGGGTACTAGACTTATGGGATCACTTCATAAGTCACAAAAATGTCCAGCCACTATGCTGTACTAATATAATATTAAATATCAACTATAATTGACCAAAATACTACTGCTTTATAGAATTTTATGGAGGAACAGGTTGTTATATAAGGATGAAGAATGAGTATAACAGTCCCAACAGAATTTATTATGGGAAAATATAATTGAGCAAGAATAATTTTTATACTGTCTGGGAAAATATAATTGAGAAAGAATAATTTTTGCACTGTCTTAAAGTTGGGAAGGCTACTTAGAAATCATTTGGTTCAATTTCCTTGAATAAAGCAATCTTCTGGGTGGTTTTCAATCTTCTTTGAGAGAATCCTTTAAAACAGTCATCCAGACTTCCCTGAGCAGGTTTGATGAAAACAAACAAATACAAACCTCATTAATTTGTGTGGCTTCCCTTTCCCCTATAGGGAGGCATTCCTAATGGGCTGAAATTCACTCTACTATTTTTTGTGCCTACCAGACTTTTTTTTTCTGTCCTACAAAATAATGCAAAGTCTACTCTTCCAAGGATTTGAAGACATCTGTCAAACATCTCTTCATCCTTCATTCCCCATTCTTCTCGTTCCCAGACCAATAAATCCCTGTTTGCTGAATAGCTTCTCATTTGACATTGTGTCTGTACCCCTTTGTATGCATCTTAAGTTTATCAGTGTCCTTCATAAAGGGGAGCACCCAGAATTAGTCATAATTCTGCATGGCACAATGGAGTTTTACTTTTGTTGACTTTAATGACCTAAGTAATATGCTATTAAAGTAGTCAACATTTACATTGGCTTTCTTAAGACCTTAGTAATACTATTGACTTAAATTGACCTTTCAGTTAGATAAAGTGATTAGGACATTTTAAGAAACATTTGGTATATTTAAGGGTAGGTCTTCTATGTCTTATTCATATTTAATTGATTTTTTTACCTGCAGTATAGGACTTTACATTTAGGCCTATTTCATTGCATTCATTTATTTCAGCCCTTCATTGCAGCCCATAACGTTTTTCATTTAGTCAACCGTAGATTAGCCAGACCAGTTAGATTTTTGTCACTTGTACATATGATAGGCCCGTCTTTCATGTACTCAGATAGGTGCATACACAGAGCATGGACTTTAGAAACAAGCAGATGTATTTTGCTTTGTGGATTTTCCACTTACAATGTATGACTTTTGCAAAGCCACTTACCCTCTTTGAGACTCCATAAACTGGGAGAGATAATCCTTACTTTTCATGGAGCAATAGTGAGATTTATATGCAATATTGTATGTAAAGTGTTTATTTGGATGTGAGGGCGATCTGGCTGCGACATCTGTCACCCCATTGATCGCCAGGGTTGATTCGGCTGATCTGGCTGGCTAGGCGGGTGTCCCCCTCCTCCCTCACCGACCCATGTGCGTCCCTCCTGAAGCTGCGCGCTCGGTCGAAGAGGATGACCTTCCCCCCCCCCCCCCCCCCAGGAGAGGACCGGTCTTCAGTCAAGGGTATACGAGTAGCTGCGCTCCCCTGCTAGAACCTCCAAACAAGCTCTCAAGTGTTTATTTTATGGAAAGTGCTTAGGATAGTGTTTGGTACATAATTTATATATTTTAAGTATCATTATGGAATGGAGGAAGAAGCCAAAAACAGTAATAGTAAAAGAAGCAAATATGTTTATCTGGCAAAATAAAATTCAGAAACTCTTGAAAATGAAATTGGAGAGTATTGACTAATATTGACTATTATTGACATAGTGAAGGTTCATGGGCAGCATTTTATTTTTATGAAATGAGTAATTAAAACTAACTACTGAATTATAAGTATAATAACAGGATCCAAAACATATTTGATTACTGATAGTCTACATTTATTTTATTGAGAAGTGAGACCAGAGACCAGACAGCTCTTAGCTACACTGAACACACCTGAACAACAGTTCAGAGAGGCATCCAATAGGAAAAAAGTAATTTTTTCAGAATATTAAAAAATGACCAAAGATTATATATATATATTAGGGGCCTGGTGCACAAAATTTGTGCACTGGGGGGGGGGGTCCCTCAGCCCAGCCTGCCCCCTCTCACATACTGGGAGCCCTTAGGGGATGTTCTACTGATGGCTTAGGCTCGCTCCCTGCTCCCCTTGGGGAGAGGGTCCAAGCCACAGTCTGGCCTCCCTTTGTGGGAGGCGACCAGGCTGATCAGGGGAAGGCACCAGCCCCATCGCCCCACTGCTGCAGCCACTTCCAGTCACTGCAGCCACCAAGGTGTTTTCATCAACACAAACTCCAGTCCCTTTACCATGAAAAAATGACAACTTTCTTTAGGCATTTTCAAGATGTGTCTTTCATAGGATATGACATTACTTTCTTTCTTTCTTTTTTTATCCTCACCTGAGGATATGTTTCCATTGATTTTTAGAGAATGTGGAAAAGAAAGGGAAAGACAGAGAGAAACATCAAAGTGAGAGGAACACTTTGATTGGTTGCCTCCTGCATGAGCCCTGACCTGGGCCCCAGCCAGGGAGGAGCCTGCAACCTAGGTACATGCCCTTGGTCAGAATTTAACCCAGAACCTGGGGTGGGCGGGCCGAAGCATTATCCACTGAGCCAAACCAGCTAGGACAGGATATGACATTTCTTAGCCCTCCAGCAGCGGACCTTTGTTTTTTTCTCCAGGAGTGAGGTAGAAAAACCCTAGATCACCTTTTTGGATTCTTATTACCCAAGTTACTAAGAATATTACCAGTGGCATACAGGGAGCTTAACCAATGAGCGGTCAGAAAAGGTGTTTCCTCTGTAGTTCATGCCCATTGCCGGCTCCACCCTGCCCAGGCCTACAGCCTCTGACCCAGGCTTCAGGCCTGGGCAGGGGACCCCCAGACCCCTCCAATCGCCGACTCTGCCTCTGACCCCCAGACTCCTCTGATCACTGGCTCCACCCTTGGCTCAGGCCCTTCCTAGGCTGCTTAGGGCCCACACGGGGCCTACCTCAGAGTGACCTGAGTGCCGATGATGTTCCTGGAACCCAGGCCGTTAGGCGCCTATGTATGCAAATTAACTGCCATCTTTGTTGGGTTAATTTGCATACTCACCAGATTGGTGGGCATAGCGGAGAGACGGTCAATTTACATGTTTCTCTTTTATTAGGTAAGATATGTACACATATATAGTCAACCCATACAGAACCTTCCTTTGCTATCAGTGAGGCTGAGGTTGAATTCTGTCTCTTCTTTCTCCCTTAACTCTTATAAAATTTAAATTACCTAACAATATTGGTGGTGGAATGGGGATTTGAGCACAGTATGATTTTCCTCAAGTTTGCATCATCTAGAAATGGCATTGGGCCTTAGATATCACAATGTAGAAAGTCTGGCATTACCAAGAACAAAATAAAAATCAATGCCAAGTTCTGCCCAAGAAACTTTAACTCTTTCTTTTTCTTTTTTACATGTTCAAATATATATATATAAATTTTTTATTATTTAAAGTATTACATATGTCTCCTTTTTCCCCCATTGACCTCTCCCCGGACATTCCCACTCACCAGCAAATGCCCTCACCCCCCTTCTGTCTGTATCCATGGGTTATATTTATAGGCACACATACAAGCCTTTTGGTTGATTACTTACCCTTCCCCTTCCCCGTCCTAACGTCTTAGTTTTGTCAGTCTGTTCGATGCTTCTATGTCTCTGGATCTATTTTTGTTCATCAGTTTATGCTGTTCCTTATATTCCATGAATAAGTGAGATCATGTGATATTTATCTTTTTCCAACTGGCTTATTTAGATTAGCATAATGCTCTCCAGGTCCATCCTTGCTGTTGCAAATGGTAACTGTTCCTTCTTATTTACCACAGCGTAGTATTCCATTGTGTAGATGTACCACAGTTTTCTAATCCATTCATCTACTGATGGGAACTTAGGCTGTTTCCAAATCTTAGCTATGGTGAATTGTGCTGCTATGAACATAGGGGTGCATATATCCTTTCTAATTGGTGTTTCTGATTTCTTGGGATATATTACAAGAAGTGGGATTAGTGGGTCAAATGGGAGTTCCATTTTTAATTTTTTGAGGAAACTCCATACTGTTCTCCACAGTGGCTGCACCAGTCTGCATTCCCACCAGCAGTGCGCGAGGGTTCCTTTTTCTCCACATCCTCGCCAGCACTTGCCGTTTGTTGGTTTGTTGATGATGGCCATTCTGACAGGTGTGAGATGGTACCTCAGTGTTGTTTTGATTTGCATCTCTGATTAGTGACTTAGCGCATGTTTTCATGTCTCTTGGCCTTCTGTATGTCCTCTTTCAAAAAGTGTCTATTTAGATCCTTTGCGCATTTTTGATTGAATTGTGTATCTTCCATTTGTTAAGTTGTATGAGTTCCCTATAAATTTTGGAGATTAAACCCTTATCGAATATAATGTTGGCAAATTATATCCGATATGAAGTAAAACTGTCATTATTCACAGATGACATGATATTGTACATATAAAACCCTAAAGAATCCATCAAAAAACTACTAGACTTAATAAATGAATTTGGCAATGTAGCAGGATACAAAATTAACACCCAGAAATCTATGGCTTTTTTATGCACCAATAATGAACTCACAGAAAAAGAAACTAAAAAAAAATTCCATTTACCATTGCAACAAAAAAATATTAAGATACCTAGGAATAAACTTAGCTAAGGAGGTAAAAGACCTGTACTCCGAAAACTACAGGACATTGAAAAAAGAGATAGAGGAAGACATAAACAGACGGAAGAACATACCATGTTCATGGATTGGTAGACTCAACATCTTTAAAATGCCCATACTACCCAAAGCAATCTACAGATTCAATGCAATCCTCATTAAAATATCAACAACATATTTCACAGACCTAGAATGAACGCTCCAAAAATTCATCTGGTATAAAAAAAAATCCCGAATAGCCACAGCAATCCTGAGAAAGAAGAACAAAGTTGGTGGGAACACAATACCAGATATCAAGCTATATTACCAAGCCACGGTTCTCAAAACTGCATGATACTGGCTCAAGAACAGACATATAGATCAATGGAACAGAACAGAGAACCCAGAAATTGACCCATGCCATTATGCTTAATTAATATTTGACAAAGGAGGCAAGACAGTCTCTTCAATAAATGGTTTTGGGAAAATTGGACAGATACATGCAAAAAAAAAATGAAACTAGACCACTAACTTACACCATAATAAAACTAGACCACTAACTTACACAAAAATAAACTCAAAATGGATAAAGGACTTAAATGTAAGACGGGACACCATAAAAATCTTGGAAGAATTTATAGGTAGCAAAATATCAGACATATGTTGCAGCAATATATTTATCAATACAACTCCTAGGGCAATGGAAACTAAGGAGAAAATGAACAAATGGGACTATACTAAAATAAAAAGCTTCTGCATAGCAAAAGAAACATCAACAAAACAACAAGAGAGCCCACTGCATGGGAGAACATATTTGCCAATGTTAACTCTTTCTTTTTAATAATATAATAGTAGTATTTATTGAGTATTTACTATGTGCCATTGTAATAGCAACTTTATGGTATAGTCTCACATAATCTTCACAACAATCTTCTGAGCTAGGTTCTACCAAATTCTTCCATTTCACAGATGAGATGATTGAAGCACTGAGATGATTCAATAACTTGATTGAGGACATATAGCTGGCAAATGATAGAGCAAGGGTTGGAACTGGACAGTCTCACTGTAGAGTCTATGCTTTTAACTACTAATATGAACTAGCTTTTAGGTAGGATTTATTGTTTTCTGAGAGAAGGTTATTTTTGGTATATCTTAGATCATTTTGGAAGTAACACAAGGTATGAAATTAATAAACAATAAGCAACTGACAAAACCCAATAAATCACTCATAACACTGATGCTGTTGAGGATACTATATATTACATCCCTCAGTGCCCCCAATATAGAGCTCTATATGAGAATTTTTTCCCTAAAATGTAGATCTTATGGGAAAAATATTATTTGAATTAAAAGAGACCGTATTAATTAAAGTGGGCTGAAGTAGGTCATTTTAGGAGACATCATAATATAGTGGAGGAGCATTCATTGGGAGACAGAGACCTGGGTTTAAATTCCTAAAATCATGTTACACACACTTACCAGCTGAATGGTCTCCAGCAGCTTACTGAGTCTCTTTAGACCTCAATTTTCTCTTTGTAAAATAGGGATAATAATACTAGTCTAAACTAAGTTATAACATTATTGTAAAAATTAAATGGGATAATGTATGCAAAAATATTTTGCAAACTGTAAAGCACTCTACCTATTTTCATTTGCTTAAGTCTTAACAATCAAAATGAAACTGTCTCTTACTTATAAGATGATTTCTTTTAATGAAGAAATCCTTTTTATTCTTTACCAGAAGTTTGTATTGCTTAAAAAAATATATAATCCTACTTATCTTTATTTTTTTATTGATTTCAGAGAGGAAGGGAGAGGGAGAGAGAGATAGAAACATCAATGAAGAGAGAATCATTGATTGGCTGCCTCCTGCATGCCCCCTTCTGGGAATCAAGCCTGAAACCTGGGCATGTACCCTTGACCAGAATCAAACTCAGGCCCCTTGAGTCCACAGGCCAACGCTCTATCCACTGAGCAAAACTGGCTAGGGCCCTACTTACCTTTAAAAGGCTTAGATTAAATCCTTCTTTATCAGAACCGTGAGTTGTAGTTCCATTTTGCACTGGAGGCAAATAGAAGATTATGGCAAGGAAAGGGCAAGCATAGCCAGGCTATATGCGACTTATTTTCAATACTGAAGCTTTAGGCCGCTTTGGTCTTTACTGTAAGGCAAAACTACACCACGTGATGACTCACTGTCTTTTTTTCCAGCTGTTTCTCAAAATCTTTACCCTGACCCCGCCCTAAAATATAAGGATTGAAATAAAGAAAAGAAAGCTACATCTATTGTTCAATGAAGATCAATATTAAGAGTGAGAGATATTAATTGGAAACAGCATCATTGATTTAGGCCCCCAAGCCACATTAATTGTGTATGCATCTACTGCTGATCCATAGGGGGAGGGGGTGCAGAATTTAGTTTCTCTAACTAAGTGTTGCCCGGTTTTCCTGCCAGCGTTGTAAGGACATTGCTAAAAGGCACAAAAGCTCACGGAGGTGTCAAACAGCAGGGATGAGAGGCTGAGCTTTCCCTCATCCGTGAAGGAGTCGATTAGAGAACAAAGACCACTCTTAGATTTTAAGATCACCAGTCCAAGTTGTTCCAGAATTCTCATGTGTATTTCAAATTCAATCTTCTTCTTTTTTATTTTTATCCCAGGAAAATGTAATTATGTGGTGGTTTGGTGATTTTAAGAGCACAATTTAAAAAAAGCATTTCATTTTTTCTTATATTTTGTAACCATGTGTGCTTTTTAAAAATCCTGTCCCCAAGGGAACTATTCTGCAATTAAACAACAACCAGCATCAGGAAAACTTTAAGGAGGGCCCTCCAGTGCTTAACCATCATTTCAATCCTTAAGTATTCTGTGCTTTTTCTTTCTTTCTAATAATGATTTCTTAAGTGTTCAGGCACCAATGGGGCTAAGAAGGAAGGGAGAATAGGAACAAAGCATATCCTCCTCCGTCAAGAGCGCTTTCATTGTTGGTTAGATTAGGGAGGACTTCAACTTCTTATGTAAAGTACACACTGTAAACTAATCTTTGTTTCTGCAATTTAGATAACATTATTTCAATAGACGTCAGTTTCAGTATTAGCTTTGCTCTTTCTTCTATTGATGTTCTTTTCAGCCAATGATCTATGTGACTGTCATTTGACATAAATTTACCATATCTGAATTATATCTTGTGGGTTTATGCCAGGAGCAAAACATTGTTTGTATTTATATCAGTAGGTGAACTTTAAAGGCATATTTGTTGATTTTTTTTCTTTTAACATCAACAAACTAAGTGCAGCAATATTCTTTGGGTTAGTTCATAAAACCTTAACTGAACACATGTGGTGTGTGCAAACTGTCCTTAGAGAAATTAAAATTAATAAATGTTAACTTTGAGCAATAGAGTTTACTAGATTCTCATTGTATGTCAATATAGTGTGACCCAATATTTGAGTTGCCACAAAGGTAAATTCTATTTCTATTTAAAGAATCTGTTGAGAGTAATATATTTTACATTATGTAGACCAAAATTACTTCATATATTATTTATTTCACCATATATGATAACATGTATAATACTTAAAGCAGAAATCATGCACATTTTTAATAAATATTTATGAAAATTAAACTAAACAAAAACATTGAAAGCAAAGAATTAGTGAAAGAAACACGTTTTATTTGAGATCTCAGCTGGTTAATAAAGCCCAACAAAAAATATTCCTTATTAGTAAAACTAAATGTCTACCATAGATTTCGGGAGTAAAGGACTTTGTTCCCTCTAGGCTTAATTACAAAGACAACAATGACTACAATGCAATGAATATAAATTCAATTTCAAATATTGAGATTAAAGACTGAGGCTACTAATATTCCTAGGCAGAAGATCTGATGTTAAAGGATGCAAGTGAAACATAAATAAAATGTAAGTGGAGTTTCCCCTGTGTTGTAAAGAATTTACACTTTAGTGTTTAAAATTATATACTGTAATAGTATTTGCTTATGGTTTCACTGAAACTACTTACATATATGTGAATCTGAGATAGAATGTTTGGGAATGCACATAATTCTTTTTTATCCACTATAGCAATACCTAAAATCTATAAACCTGTCATCATAAAATTGAATCCTCATGAAAAGATCTTTTTAAAATGACCTATTTACAGAATTTAAAATTAGATAATAATTAACAGAGGCATCAGGAGAAGAAATTAGAATCTTTCTACCTGTGTTCTAGATCTCATCTCAGTTTTTCAGAGATCTTGATCCATCCATTATTATTTCATCCCTCAAATTTTACACTTAAAAAAACTAAACAAATCAACAAAAATCCCTTCCACATTCTTGTTTTTCTCCATGTCCTACCCTGGTTTTCATCCATATCTAAATCTTAATGGTCTATACTCTAATTTTCCTCCACCTCTACTTCACTTCTCAAACCCTATCACTTCACAGAAACTTTACTCTAAGGTCAAGGTAACCTCCTACATGACAAAGTTAATGGATACTGTTAATCCTTAAAGTTCTTGACTTCCTGACAGCTATTGAAAGTCTCTCTTTCTAGGTTCCCATGTCACCAATATTCTCCTTGATCATCTTTATCCTCTGTAGCAAACTTTTATTTCTCTGACAATCTTCTCTTCTTATACAATCCATTCCCCCTGGGTAATCTCATTTATATAAGTGACTTTATGTAGCATCCCTATATGTTGATGACTTCCAATTCTGTAATTTCACCCTAACTTCTGTAATTCTGGACTTCAGACTTATAATGCTTTCATAATGACTTCAGGACTTCTTCATGTGGATGTGTAGACTTCTCTTGCTGAACTCATCCAAATTCATTGTTCTCAGCTGCCTTCAAAGCCTTTTTGAATTTTATCCCCAATCTCTATTAATGGTTCAAATTATTACAATGTTCTAAACCAGAAAATTGTGTGATCCTTGAATCTGTTCTCTCTCTTTCAAATTATTGTTCATTAGATCACTAAAACATTACTAATTCTATCACCAACTTAGTCATTTTGTCCAGCACTATTGTCAATATCACAGTACATACTATTATTATTTATTGTAAGGAAAATGGCTATGCTCGCTGAACTGATCTGTTACCTCCATCTCTTCATATTCCTATCTATCCCCACAAAACTGTTTTTGGGTGTGTTTTTTTTTTTTTTTAAATGTGGACAGACCACAGTTTCAGGCTCCCCAACCACCAAACCTACGAAAAGACATTCAATCTGTCTACTTGTCACAAAATGCTTTACAATCCATCACACCCCTGCCTATCTCTCCAGCCTCATTTTTCCATCTCCCCATACTTTCATCCTATTCTTTTACCACTCTAAAAAATTATCCACTGTCTAAATGACCATTGTTAGCTCTGGATTATACCTCTTTCAATGAACAATCCCAAAGAGAAGACCATCCCTCTTTCTCATTCTCTCAGCAAAGTCCTGAGGGAGTTCAGAGTGTCTCTGCTTGAGTCTCTTGACTGATGAACTTTCAAACCCTGTGGCCAAGGGAATGCACTGCTCGTATTAGCTCGGCTGGGTCACGTGCCCACCTTTGTTGGAAGAAGTCTGTTCTACCTAAATAAACTTCATGGACTAGCCCTCTCAGAATAAAGAAGAGTCCCGTTACCAGAAGCGTGGGGCGGGGGGAGGGGGGGCGAGGGTGCTGCAGAAGAACTGCTGTAAGAGGAAGGGAGAGGATGGGGAGCTCACGCCCTGGCACCTGCACCGCCACTCCCCCTTTCCATTTGAAGTAAAGGGGCATTCAAGTACGAATAGGGAGCAAATCCAATCTTAATACATTCTTTTCTTTCTGAAAAATCAACATTTCCACCTAGGAAATATCATAGTGAATGAGATCACATTGCATAATTCTGTCTTTATTTGTAGGTGTTTCTCTCCGTCTAACTGGGCCATGCTTTGCGTGGAAATGGAGCGCACTTCAGAGTCAGGTGAAAACGTCACATTCAGCTCTGGTCTTCTTTTTTACTTTCTCTTCTCTAACTGTCTACAGCTCGTATTTTGATTCAGATTCAACAGATATTGTTGAGTAATGATGTACCATATACAAAACCTCAAAAGTATGAATTGTGTATTACTGTTGGACCACGAATATCCAGGTGATAGACCAGATTCTCAGGCGCCAGGGAAAACAAGTTCTGAGATGTGCTTTGGCAGCTCGGAGGTGCAAAAACAGATGTTCATGGTATTCAGATAAATAAAATATGCTTGTGTTTGAGTTTGTTTGAAAAATTGTTTCTGTGAACAGCACACCGCCTGTGTGATTGTCCCTCCTTCTTTCTTGCACCTGTCTTTATGTGCTTTCCATTCTTCTTTATATTTTTCTCCTACCCCCTTCCCTTTTTCAATTTCATGGAAAAGCAAAATAGCATAGTTTACCTATGATTTTCTTATAATTGTTCAATCTTTGCAGCTCTCTTTTAAACCTTCTTCTGAGCCCTTCTTTTGACGTAAAAAATTTCTCTAATTCCTCCATATTTTTGCAGAATGACTTGACTGGAATATAACTCAGCATCAAGGACACCTCTTACATGGCATCTTTCTTCAGTGGAAGTAGTTCGGTTTCTCATCTCCCAGGAGCAACAGCACCAGGAAGTGTTTCCATGCCCTGCATCACCCTCAAGGTCCAGGATACACACTGGTTAAAATAACAGGCCCTGGAGCCAGACGGCCTGGGTTGGAATCCTAACTCTGGCACTTGCTAGCTGAATAGTAACTCCAAGTAAGTTATAACCATTTATACATTGATGGTAATGATTCATCCAGACATGCCTGGATTTTTGCAATTTCAATGACTTTGATTTCCACTCATTCTCATTACTAATCCTGAGTCTTGTCAGATGTGCTCCCTCTCAAATATTTGAAACTCCAGATACCAACATTTTATCTCTTTTTTTTCTTTATTGATCAAGGTATTACATATGTGTCCTTGTCCCCCCATTGTCCTCCCACCACCCACTCATAACCTCACCCCCTGGTGTCTGTGTCCATTGGTTAGGCTTATATGCATGCATACAAGTCCTTTGGTTGATCTCTCCCCCTTACTCCCACCCTCCCCTACCTTCCCTCTAAGGTTTGACGGTCTGATCCATGCTTCTCTGTCTCTGGGTCTGTTTTTGTTCATCAGTTTATCTTGTTCATTATATTACACAAATGAGTGAGATCATGTGATATTTATCTTTCTCTGACTGGCTTATTTCGCTTAGCATAATGCTCTCCAGGTCCATCCATGCTGTAGCAAATGGTAAGAGTTCCTTCTTTTTTACAGCAGCGTAGTATTCCATTGTGTAGGTGTACCACAGTTTCCTAATCCACTCATCTGCTGATGGGCACTTAGGCAGTTTCCAAATCTTAGCTATGGTAAATTGTGCTGCTATGAACATAGGGGTGCATATATCCTTTCTGATTGGTGTTTCTGGTTTCTTGGGATATATTCTTAGAAGTGGGATCACCGGGTTAAATGGAAGTTCCATTTTTAGTTTTTTTCAGTAACCTCCCTACTGTTCTCCACAGTGGCTGCACCAGTCTGCATTTCCACCAGCAGTGCACGAGGGTTCCTTTTTCTCCGCATCCTTGCCAGCACTTGTCATTTGTTGATTTGTTAATGATCACCATTCTGACAGGTGTGAGATGGCACCACATTGTTGTTTTGATTTGCATCTCTCGGATGATTAGTGACTTTGAGCATGTTTTCATATATGTCTCTTGGCCTTCCTTATGTCCTCTTTCAAAAAGTATCTATTTAGGTCCATTGCCCATTATTTGATTGGATTGTTTATCTTCCTTTTGTTAAGTTCTATGAGTTCCCTGTTAATGTTGGAGATTAAACCCTTATTGGTGATAACATTGGCAAATATGTTCTCCCATTCAGTGGGCTCTCTTGTTGTTTTGTTGATGTTTCTTTTGCTGTGCAGAAGCTTGTTATTTTGATGTAGTCCCATTTGTTTATTTTCTCTTTAGTTTCCATTGCAATAGGAGCTGTATCGGTGAAGACATGGTTTCAACATATGTCTGAGATTTTGCTGTCTGTGGATTCCTCTAATATTTTTATGGTTTCCCATCTTATGTTTAAGTCTTTTATCCATTTTTAGTTTATTTTTGTGTATGGTGTAAGTTGGTGGTCTAGTTTCATTTTTTTGCATGTATCTGTCCAATTTTCCCAACACCATTTATTGACTCCATTGTATGTTCTTGCCTCCTTTGTCAAATATTAATTGAGCATAGTGGTCTAGGTTGATTTCTGGGCTCTCTATTCTATTCCATTGGTCTATATGTCTGTTCTTGTGCCAGTACCAGGAAGTTTTGAGAACAGTGGCTTTGTAATACAGCTTGATATCTGGTATTGAGATCCCTTCTACTTTGTTCTTCTTTCTCAGGACTACTGCAGCTATTCGGGGTCTTTTCTTATTCCAGATGAATTTTTGGAGAGTTTGTTCTAGGTCTGTGAAGTATGCTGCTGGTATTTTAATGGGGAGTGCATTGAATCTACAGATTGCTTTGAGTAGTATGGACATTTTAATGATGTTGAGTCTACCAATCCATGAACACGGTATGTTCTTCCATCTGTTTATGTCTTCCTCTATCTCTTTTCCAGTGTCCTGTTGTTTTCCAAGTACAGTTGGTGTACTTTTAACTCCTTAGTTAAGTTTATTCCTAGGTATCTTAATTTTTTTGGTTTGATGGTAAATGGGATTGTTTTTTAAATATCTCTTTCTGTAAATTCACTATTGGTCTATAAACATACCATTGGTTTCTTGGCATTAATTTTGTATCCTGCTACATTGCCGAATTCATTTATTATATTCAGTAATTTTTTTGATGGAGTCTTTGGGGTTTTCTATGTACAGTATCATGTCATCTGCGAATAGTGACAGTTTTGTCTTCTTTTCCAATTTGGATAACTTTTATTTCTTTTTGTTGTCTAATTGCTATGGCTAGCACTTCCAATATTATGTCAAACAGGAGTGGTGAAAGTGGGCATCTCTGACTCATTACTGTTCTTAGGTGAAATGGTTTTAGTTTTTGCCCATTGAGTATGATGTTGGCTATAGGTTTGTCATATAAGGCTATTATTATTTTGAGGTATGATCCCTCTATTCCCATTTTGATGAGGGTTTTTATCAAGAAAGATCATTGGATTTTGTCAAATGTTTTTTCTGCATCAATTTATATGACCATGTGATATTTATCTCTCAATTTTTTTATGTGATGTATCAAGTTTATTGATTTGCGTATATTGTACCATCCTTGCATCCCCGGGATAAATCCTACTTGGTCATGGTGTATGATCTTTCTGATGTAATGCTGGATCTGATTTGCTAGAATTTTGTTGAAGATTTTGGCATCTATATTCATGAGAGATATTGGCCTGTAATTCTCTTTCATTGTGTTGTCTTTATCTGGTTTTGATATTAGGGTAATGCTGGTTTCATACAATGATCTTGGAAGTGTTCCTTCCTCTTGAATTTTTTGGAATAGTCTGACGAGGATAGCTTTTAGTTCTCCTTTGAATGTTTGGTAAAACGCCCCCTGTCAGGCCTTGGGCTTTTGTTTGCTGGAAGCTTTTTGATGACTGCTTCAATTTCCTCCATAGTGATCAGTCTATTGAGATTTTTAGATTCTTCCTGATTGAGTTTTGGAAGGTTGTATTTTTCTAGGAATATGTCCATTTCCTCTAGGTTGTTTAGTTTGTTGGAATAGAGTTGTTCAATCCTTTGTATTTCTGCAGAGTCTGTGGTTATTTCGCCTCTTTCATTTATGGTTTTGCTTATTTGGGTCCTCTCTCTTTGCTTCTAGCCTGGCTAGAGGTTCATTAATCTTGTTTATCCTTTCAAAGAACCAGATCTTGGTTTCATTGATCTTTTGAATTGTTTTTTTTGGTCTCTATGTCATTTATTTCTGCTCTGTTCTTTATTATCTCCTTCCTTCTACTCACTCTGGGCTTTTCTTGTTGCTCTCTTTCTAATTCTTTAAATTGTAGAGTTAGATGATTTATTACCATTTTTTCTTGTTTTTTTGAGGTAGGCCTGTAGAGCTATGAACTTCCCTCTCAGGACTGCTTTCACTGTGTCCCATAGATTTTGGATTGTTGTGTTTTCATTGTTGTTTGTTGCCATCATGCTTTTTGTTTCTTCTTTGATCTCTTTGGTGACCCAATCATTGTTTGTTAGCATGCTATTTAGCCTCCAAGTGTTTGATTTTTTTTCATTGTTTTTATTGTAGTTGATTTCTAATTTTATGCTATTGTGATCTGAGAAGATGCTTGATATTATTTCAATCTTCTTGAATTTAGAGAGACTTAGCCTGTGACCCAATATGTGGTCTATCTTTGAAAACGTCCCATGTGCACTTGAGAAGAATGTGTATTCTGTGGCTTTGGGATGAAATGTTCTGAAAATGTCAATTAAGTCCATCTAATCTAGTGAGTCATTTAGGATTGCTGTTTCTTTGCTGATTTTTTGTGTAGAGGATTTATCCAGTGATGTCAGTGGGGTATTAAAGTTCCCTACTATGATTGTATTTGTTATGCCCAGATTTCAGGATCCCCAAAAGACCACCAGGGAGCCAGCTGAGTCCGATGCAAAAGCAAAGAATCTTTATTCAAGCTAGCTCGAGCTCCCTGTCCACCACACTCACCAATGCAGTGGCAGGAGGCAGAGAGAGAGAGAGCTCTGTGGGGAGAGGGTTTTTATAGGGGGGTCAGAGTAAGGGGAGGAGAGAGGACTGTGGGCCCTGCCAATTGGCCGGGTGCAAGTCGGTGTCTTGTTACACAGGATGTGGTCGTATCTATGGCGCGCACTTCCCTTGATTATCATTGGTTAGTTTAAAGAAATCCTAGGTGTGGCTAGCAGAGGCTTGGGCTTCTGGGAAGAAGCTCCTTGCTGAACACATGGCTAATGGCTGCTGCCCAAAAATGGAGGACCTGGGGTAAGATGGAGGGCGTAGCCCTTGCCCTGGGGTAAGATGGAGGGTGTAGCCCTCGCCCTGGGGCAAGATGGAGGACGTAGCCCTCGCCCTTTCAGTATTGTCATGGATCTCTCCCTTGATATCTTCCAGGAGTTTTTTTTTATGTATTTGGGTGCTCCTGCATTGGGTGTATATATGTTTACCAGGGTTATATCCCCTTGTTGTATCAATCCCTTTAGTATTATGAAGTGGCCTTCCTTATCTCTTGTTATGGCCTTCACTTTGAGGTCTATTTTGTCAGATATAAGTATTGCTACCCCAGCTTTTTTTTTTTTTCATTTCCATCAGCCTGAAAAATATTTTTCCATCCCTTCACTTTCAGTCTGTGTGAGTTCCTTGTTCTGAGGTGGGTCTCTTGTAGGCAGCATATATATGGGTCATTTTTTTAAAATCCATTCAGCCACTCAATGTCTTTTGATTGGAGCATTTGTTCTATTTACATTTAAAGCTATTATTGATAGGTACTTGTTTGCAGCCATTTTTATTTTTGTGCCTGTGTTCCTTCTTCCCTTTTTATTTCTTCTTTTTACACCAGTCCCTTTATAATTTCTTGCATTGCTGACTTAGTAGTGATAAACTCCCTTAGTTTTTTTTTTTTTTCTTTTTCTTTTTTTTTCTGTGAAGCTCTTTATTTCCCCTTCAATTTTGAATGATAGCCTTGCTGGATAGAGTATTCTTAGATTCAGTCCCTTGCATTGCATCACTTTGTAAATTTCCTTCCATTCCTTTCTGGAATGTTTCTGTTGAGAAAATATTTGATAACCTAATGGGAGATCCCTTGTACATAACTTTCTGTCTCTCTCTTGCAGCCTTTAAGATTCTCTTTGTCCCAAACATTTGCCATCATAATTACAACATGTCTTGGTGTGGGTCTTTTCAGGTTCATCTTGTTTGCAAATCTCTGTGCTTGTGTCATTTTTTTTCTTCCCCATATCAAGGAAGTTTCTGACATTATTTCTTCAAATATGTTTTCTAGCCCTTGTTCCTCTTCCTGTCATTCTTGCACCCATATTATTTGTATGTTGCTTCATCTAATGTTGTCCCTCCCAAAGCTCCCTTAGGCTCTCCTCCTGTCTTTTAATTTTTTTCTCTATTTGCTGTTCAGTTTGGGTGTGTTTTTCTTCCCTGTCTTCTAATTCACTAATTCGGTCTTCTGCTTCTCCTAGTCTACTGTAGAAACTTTCCATGGTGTTTTTTATTGCAGCTATATCACTCTTTATTTCTTCTTGATTCTTACTTAGGTTGTTGATTTTTTCATCCATCTGGTTTATGACTGCATGACCTAGTCTGAATTCTTTTTCTGACATATTGCATGCCTCTGTTTCACTTAGCTGCTTTTCTGGCAATTCCTCCTTTTCTTTTCTTGGGGGTGTTTCTTTGTCTCTCCAGTTTTGCTCTCACCGAAGGATCTAGGTGTTGAGTCATGCAGGGGTTGCTCCTTGGTGGCAGCAGCTTCCCAGGCAGCAGCTGCTCCTTGGGTGGTCATGGCAGTGGCTGCTTCTCAATTGGTGGCAGCTCCTCTGGTGGGCACTGCTCACAACAGTGGTGGCTCCTCTGGCTGGTGGGGGTGGGATGCTCGTGCAGCTGCTGCTTCTTGGCCAGGGGCAGGCTGTGCAGGGCTGCTGCTCCTTTGATGTAGGCATGCTGCTCACAGGACTGCTGCTCCTTGGACTGGAGCAGGCTGCTGGTGCAGCTGCTGCTCCTCAGATGGGGATTGGCTGTGTGCGAGGCTGCTGCTCCTCCAATGGGGGTGGGCTGCTTGTGGGTCTGCTGCTCCTCAGACAGATGCAGACTGCGTGCAACTGCTGCTTCTTGGATGGAGGCAGCCTGCTTGTGCAGCTGCTGCTCCTCAGATGGGGGCAGGCCACATGAGGCTGCCATTCCTTGGACAGGGGCGGGCTGCTCATGGCTGCTGCTCCCATGGTTGTGGTTTCCTGGGCTAAAGCATTAGGCCAGCCAGAGGGGAATGTGCTTCAGGACTCACAGGAGCCCGCGCCAAGGGTGGCTGCAGTCTGGGTGACCGTGGGACTGCAGCTGAGGTAGTAGGTCCCTGTCAGGGGTGGCTGTAGAGTCTCGGGTGTTATCTGAGGACACCCTGGGTGTAGGTGAGGCTGGCCTCCCAGTCACAGAAGCTCTCCCCTTCAAAAAGGCGTGGTCTCTGCGGAAGAGCCGGCTGCTCTGGGACTGTTTGCAATGGTAACAGAAGCTGCCTGGCTAGGCAAGCCTGGTCAGCCTGCCCCCCGAGGTCCTGCATGATCTAACTGTGCCTCACTCACACACACACCCCCCACACGTCCACACACTCCTCTTTTGCTCCCTCACTCACTCATGCTTTCTCCCTCACTCCTGCCTTCTTCCTGCCTCTGTAGTTGGGTCTGGAGTGTTATTGACCCATTTGTAGATGCAGTCTCCTCTCCAGGTGTCTGGTTTTGTGGCTGGCTTTCTACCACATTGGCCAAACAGGATACAATGCATCTCGACAAGACACGGCACGAAAGGAACAAAACACGAATGTACTCACAACACCGGTAACCTCAATACAAGTGACCACCAGAGAAAAGAGAATTAAGGGAGAGAAAAGAGAGCACAGATGATATTGAAGAGAAAAAAAATAGTATGAGAGAAAAGAAAAGGAAATATATATATATATATATATATATATATATATATATATATATATTCAGAGAACAAACAGATAAACCAAGACATACAAACACCAAATACCCAGTAAAGAGGGTGGGCGCAGAATCTTATATACAGAAAGTAAGGTTAAGGAATTGGATGAATATGGGGAGGACCTCAGTTCAGTATAGAAGAAGTAGAAAGAGGATGAGTGGATAAGAAGAAAGAGAAAGAGAAAAATATAATTAAAAAATTAATTTAAAAATAGGATAAAATAAAAAAATAGAATGATGAAAAATAATGCAAAAAGAAATAGAAAATAAAGAAACAAAAGAAAATAAAGAAAAAAGAAAAAATATTTAACAAAATAATAATAAAATAAAAATAAGGGCTGGTTCAAGATCCCACTCTTCTGTACTGTCTACCACTTCTCAGTTTCCTGTTGCTGGGACTGAAGGCCTCACTTTAGGCCAGTTCCTGTGGGCTCTCGGGGACTATTCAGATTTTTTTTTTGTATCCTTTGTATCACTCAGGGTGTAGTCTGGATGTGACTGTATTGGTTGCCTGCAGACCGCAGGGAGGGGCTATCTCTTCAGGATAAAATGGCTACCTAGGTCAGGCACATCAGGTATGGCGCCAGACTCACGGCCTCCTCTCCCCGACCCTCTCCTCTCCCCACACTCCACATGTCCGCACCTCCACCTGCGTCTCAGCCACTGGTGAGTGTCTGTACTTGAAAGGTCCTATGAACTAGGTTCAGCGAACAAAAGCAAAGACCAAAAAGAGGGGAAAGAGCTGCACCACTGCAAGCCCTCTCTCCCCTGGCACAGTGCGGCATGGCCTGGTAGCCGTCCAGCCTGCCCTCTCTGGGCTCAGTCTCTCTTGGCTGTGGACCCTGATCTAGAATCCCCTGCCCCCAGCAGTCCTATGGACCTCCTTTCCACAGTCAGAGGCTACACCTGTCCCAAGGGGCGCGGCCTCGGTGCCCTGTGGTTTCCCTCTGACCCTCTGGGCTCAGAGGTCTCGCAGTTCTCTCCAGCCCACATCACTGATTTTACCATTTTCCAGGTGCCTCTGCCCTTCCCAGCTACAAATTGTCTCACCAGCTGTGTCTACTTTGCCAATTTGGGGTGGATGTTATTCGATTTTGTTGCTCATTCTTTCTGCTCTGGGACAAGGCTCAGGACACTTCTGTTTATTCTGCCACCATTTTGTATCTCCCAAATTTTATCTCTTTATACCCAGTACCTGCTCTTACACAAAGCAAGACCTTCATAATGAAAATCCTTCATTCTTACCATTTTCTCCCAGTCTTTTAGTCCCTTCCTAGCCTCTTATTCACCCTTGAATAATTGGAAATTTCTGTTTGATCATGAAAATTATTGTTCCACTAGTCCCATTGATCTTTTAGAAATTTTTCAAGAAAATAAAAGCTTCAACTGGAATATTGACCTTATTTTACTTTTATTTATTTTTTTTCTCCAAACTTGTACTTTATCTCCAGGACTATAAACTTAAGGCAGTGATAGAAGCTGAAAATGGCATTTCTAGTGGAAAGGCAGTAAAAGTGGGAGAGGAAGTTCTATAACTCACCCATCAATTATTTATTCAGTAAACAATAAAGGAATAGAAAAGCTGCCAGGACCATGTTAGTAACAGATTAAGTAGTAAGGAAATAAAGGCTTGGCAAATTCAAAAACAAAAAATGAGTGTCATTCATAACCATCAAAACACAACTTAAATAAAACAGTCAGTGAATTATTAATTGGTCTCATTATGTTAATTGTGCCAACACTTGACAGCAGAATGTGAGATGAATCATGGAATTTTTAGAAAAATAAAAGTTTAATAACCTTTGTGGCACATCCATTGCACTTGGATTCAATGACTCAATAGTCTCATTACCAAAGAGATTATTCTAATGCAATATTTTAAATGCCCTTTAAAACACTAGACATGTGTTCTGCGAGAAAAAATATTATATAGTTATTTTAGTTAAAAGTGTAATTTTCATTAGGAAACTTTTTTCCAGCTCATATTTTCATTGGGATAGAAATCATGATTTCTACCATGAATTTTATGTCACTAAAATACACTTAAAATATTTCTGGTCTGGCCAGAATGGCTCAATGGTTGAGCATTGACCTATAAACCAGGAGGTCATGGTTAAATTCCCAGTCAGGACACATGCCTGGGTTGCAGGTTCCATCCCCAGTGTGGGGCATGCAGGAGGCAGCCAATCAATGATTATCTCTCATCATTCATATTTCAATCTCTCTATACCTCTACCTTCCTCTCTGAAATCAATAAAAATATTTTTTAAAAATATTTCTGTGACTCTAGTCCTATAAAATAGTGAAAACAGCATCAATATGTTTGGTCAAGTTCTTCACTTTAGTGATTCTCATGGTTACTACTTTATAAGGTTGTATATAGAATGTAGATAAACAGATTCTTTTAAAGCCAACTAATGGGCTCATTTGTCATGAAGTTGGACAAGAAAGGGTTTCTCTGAATTCTCAGTAACTATCAGGGTTCTGACAACCAACCATAGTATAACAAAATCTTGTTTATATGTAAACTAGAGGCCTGATGCATGAAATTCATGCACAGGTAAGGTCCCTAGGCCTGGCCAGCGATCAGGGCCAATTGGGGCCTTCTAGCTGCCAGCCAGGGCCTTCCTTCTGGCTGCTAGCCAGGGCTTCCCCTTCCCGACTGCTGACTGAGGCCTCCCTTCCCCAGCTGCCAGCTGCTGGCCAGGGCCTCACTTGCCTGGCTGCCAGCTGCAGGCCAGGGTCTTCCTTCATTCCACACCGCCCCCTGGTGGTCAGCGCACATGATAGTGAGCAATAATACTCCCAGTCTCCCAGTTGAACTCCTGCGGGGACACTGCATATTAGCCTTTTATATAGAGAGATTTTGACTGATCACATGTGTAAGAATCTGAGGTTAGAACTGTAAAATAACATATGTTTGTTTTCAACCTTTATTGGGATGACATAACATCAGGAAGCCTGGGCAGAGTCTGCTCTTCTGGTATCATTTTGTTTCTAAACAGATTACTGCTTCAAAGTATGGGTCCTTGTCTATCTTTTCCCCCACCAAATTGAACTAAATGTTGCAAACGTTGGCACAGCCATGCGTAGGTGCTTACCTATGAGGGTCAATTCCAAAGCTTAAGAATTACATAAAAATCTGCCTGCACAGAAAAAAAAATAAGTTTATAAGTATATTGAGTTTTAAGATAATTGTTTTGATAAATTATTTTGATAATAGAAACCTGGTCTTTGTATTGATAAAACTACAGCCTAAATAAGACCATATTTCTCTTACATTCACATTTTTATGTATATTACAGATGTGATCCAGCTGTATTAATGAATATGGGCTAAAAACATTTGAAAATTAAATCTAAATGAACACAGAAGACTTAGGTCTCGGGAGGGATGATTATGTGATACCTAAACAAGTTGCTAAACTTCTCTGTGACTCACTTTTTTATCTAGAAAGAAAGAAAGAAAGAAAGAAAGAAAGAAAGAAAGAAAGAAAGAAAGAAAATGTGCCTGTTCTTCATGGACATGCAATTAGGGTAATAAGAACTAATATTTGTAAACCCCAATTCTGAGGAAGAATTTGCAATATAAGTTCAAGGTTTGTTTCTTATTACATAAAATTATCAATATCGCCTACCTATACTAAGTTGGTAATATGGAAGCTAAATAACTTCAAAGTCTGCAAACCAATCATAGACATTTTGTGCTGGTGATTTAAAATGTAAAGATAATTATAAACTATAGATTTAAAATATGGAACAAAATAACAAAATTTCCTGATATCTAAAAATTTACTGAGTACCTGCTATGTATAAGAGAAGGGCTGTCCTCGGGTAATTGTCAGTCTAGTTGGAAAATGAGAATATTGAATTCTTTAAGGGAGTAGAAGTTGTCTGAAAAATTAGATTCATAAATAAAGTAAAAGTCCTCCTGTTAGCTGTCATGAAAAGAAAAATAAAATAATGCCTGTCATAAATGGCACAGGATATAGGTTAGAATTGTCTTCAATTGTTAAATTTTGGAAGCTGTATTTTTGTTTCTTTGGTTTTTACCTTTTTTTCTTATATTTTTAAAAATATTTTTGTATGCCCCATTGACTAGACATTACATAACTTAATGTGTGATCATCCCAATAAATCCCACACCTATCCAGCACCACGCCTAGTTATTACAATATTATTGACTATATTCCCTATGCTGTACCTTTCATCCCCATGACTATTCTGTAACAACCAATTTGTACTTCTTAATACCTTCACCTTTTTCACCCACCCATCCCCAATACCCCTCCCATCTGGCAACCAACAAAAAGTTCTCTCTATATAATTATCTCCTAGATGTTAGAGACCACTACCCAGAAACATTCAGCTGATAAATTCAGTGATGAGAGATTAAATTCTACTTAACATACTATTTTCAAGAGACGTTTTTGTTTGTTTGTTTGTTTGTTTTTAAATATATTTTATTGATTTTTTACAGAGAGGAAGGGAGAGAGATAGAGAGCTAGAAACATCGATGAGAGAGAAACATCGATCAGCTGCCTCCTGCACATCTCCTACTGGGGATGTGCCCGCAACCCAGGTACATGCCCTTGACCGGAATTGAACCTGGGACCTTTCAGTCCGCAGGCTGACGCTCTATCCACTGAGCCAAACCGGTTTCGGCACAAGAGACGTTTTAAATGACTATCTTGCCAACCTTGCTCAGTATTAGGGCAACTGAAAACTTTTAATCAGATAAAGAAAAAAGGAAGAAAAAGATTCTCCTTTTCCACTTACCATAGTTTGAGATTGCTCTTGAATGACTGTGCACTGAGACACTGTCATAAAGTATGCATGTTGACAAATAAATGAATACCCACACATGACAATAAGAAATATTAGAATTTCTTTTTTTATTAAATTGTAATTTTTGCATTGTTGCTTATTTGATTCTTGGTAAACTAGGGCAAGATTTATGACTACCAAGCTCTCTACACAGCTCTTGCAATTAATATGAATTTTTACATTACTCTCAGATGAAATTATTCTCTTAAAATCAAACATTGTAGAACTATTTTGATTTTGAGATTGAAATTTGGCTCTAGATAAATGTGAAACTCTAGAGTTGATGCAAGTAAGGCTTATTCTTGGCCTTCAAATGCTAAATTTTGAGCAAATGGCAATAATTAGCACAAATTAAATCCTATAATAATTTCCTGGTGAAATACTTCATTATATGGTATAGTTCAGCTTTGTTATACTGCTTGTTTACATTAATAAAACTCACACCTGCTAGAGAATTATAATCACATTATCTACTGATATTTCTAATTACTCTGCTTACCCCACCCATCCCCTCTCCTCCTTCCTATCTTTAAAGGCTGTGTTTTAAAGCAGCAAAAGGGTTAGACTAAGAATGATGAGTCACAGATAATGTTCTGTGTTTTTACAACTAAATAGCTCTTGCTTAGATTTCCAAGAGAGTTGGGTTGTGATCAAATCATGTATAATCAATTCACTTAATATGTTCTTCTCTGATATTGGTTAGTTTCTATCTGTTGGAAGCAAGGTGGATATTTGCCTATATTCTGAGTTATTTGGAGTTGTTACTAGAAAAGTTTCACAATAACTTGGTGTTATTTAGTTTTATGTGTTATAACGTTCGAGTTGAGAAGCATTTTTATCCTGATGAAATTTCAGGAATGACTTTATGATGTGACAGTAACATAAATGAGTACACTTTGAAAAGAAAGGGGAAAAAATGAAACGTCTTCATTGTAAAGAGATTCAATGTACTTTCTTTAAAGTTTCTGATGAGGACTGGCCCCCTCATTTCATTAGAAAGGGGAGTGGGAATCAAAGGAGGTTGACAGTTGGCTGACGTGTATGTCTAGCTACTAAATCATTGCATTCATGCTAAGACCTCCTATGTGTTCCCATTAAATCCCATTCAGCTCATGAGGTAATATATGTACTGTAGCCTATGGCTGGATTATCGCTGTGTTTTTTTCCTCCCCGTTAAATTCTCACAAACTCATATAGTTCTCTAGGCTTTCTTTTAAAGTTTTTTATTTAATCTGGATAGATCTCAAAACTAAATGTTGAGGGGAAAAAAGAAAGATGTAGAAATATATTTATCGTGTGGTGTCATACTATATGTGTATTTATATAAATTATATTTTAAAATATACACTAAACTCATAATCATAGTTGCCTCTAAAGAAAATTCAAACATAAGAGGTCTGAGGTTTGTTGCCAACAAAGATTTCAACTTCATCTGTAAAATGTTTTGTTTTTAAAAGTATGAAATCTATTGATCTGGGACGGGAGTAGGGTATTACAGTGTCCTGTGAGTTTCTCTGTATTCTTTGAAATATAAATGAATAAGCAGTGGTGAAAGAGTAGGGGTTAAGTGTACAGGATCTGGAAAGAGACAGCCTGGATTTAAATCTTCCAGATACTGCATGACCTGGGCAAGTTACTTAACCTTCCAGTGCCTCAGTTTCCTAACCTGTAAAGTGCGTTAATAATAAATACTACCTACCTTATTGGCTTGTTGTGAAAAGTAAGTGAGGTAATACATGAAAAGTCTTTAGAGCAATGCTTGGAGCATAGCAAGTTTTTAACAAATTATGACTAATGAGTAATTTTTTTAATGTCTCAAAAAGTTTTCTAGAGTATTTTAAGTCTTTTTAAAAGGAATTTTTATAAATGGACTTATTACTGAATAAATATTAAAGCAATGTGTAATGAAATAATTACAAACATGCTTAATTATTTAACAAAGCTCCAGAAGTAGAACTTCAGTAAAATATTTGCATATTTCATTCAAAGTATTAGGAGGCCACTTCCTTCCAACTCACTATAGTATTCTACTCCTTCTCTACCACCCTCTCAACTGTCTGATCTTTCTTCTTCTTTTTCTAATATCTTTTTATTTTTTTTTAGTTCTGAATCTACATAGCACAACCCAAATCGTTTTGAACACAAACACAGCAAGTATGCATTTCTTCTTTTGGCGACAGTAGCCTTAGTATTAACTGAGAGGCAGGCTGGATAATGTGACACCCGCTTTACTTTCAGCGGACTTGTTAATATCAGCTCTGAATTTTTCATGACGGCTTCGGTAACCTGTAGCCTGGAGCTGAAGCTCTGGGGGTTTCCACCACAAAGAGGTGGATCAGCTGAGCTCTCACTTCCCATCTGGCACTGGGTGACAGGGACAGTCAGGGAGGCTGCAGGAAACCTGAAGAAGAGAGCTGATGTGGGACACCCATTGTAGCGCATAAAAGGCTAAACATGTGCTGTTGTATGGATGTATCTTTGAGACACTTGTTTATCACTGGCTTCAGAATATACTCAGCCAATGTGTTTAACGTTAGAGTCACAAGAACAGCTGCCGCTCGTGTAAGCAATACCCCCGTACACAGTGGCATCCTGATTTGCCAAACCAGATTCAGGACCTCTCTGCAGTGAGTGTTTTATGCTGCTTGGCATGCCTCTTATTTACCCCCACACACAGGCGTACACGTGCAGGCACACACGCAGACACACACGATGGAGATTTGAAGCTCTTTGAAATTGTACACCATTTTAGCTAAGTCCCAAAGGTAGCAGAATGATCTCAAAGTTCTCACAAGAGCTGTATTTTAAGTCTGAAAAAAACAAAAACCCAAAAAACTGAACCTTTTTTGGGAGGGGTAGAATGCTCAAATATATGTGAAAAGTCCAATAAAAAAAAAAAAAGACCAAATTTGAGAATTTGAACATTTACATTTCCTGAGTCTTAGGGTTCTATCATTTTTTTAATTTATTTTTTTATTTTTTATTTATTGCTTAAAGTATTACAAAGGGTATTACATATAATTTTTTACTGATATATATAGTTCCCCCTCTTACTTGTAGGAAGTTGGATCACTGCATATTATTTTTAAGAACTATAACAATTGAGATTTGCTCTAGACACACCCATTCTTAGAATGCAGAGTATTTACAAGCACGCCAGGAAGAAAGCGCTCTCTTAATTGCAGTGTTCTCTAGTCACGCCCTTTGCATCTGTTCTATCAAGAAAGAAGTTAAGGAAATAATGTTGTTTGTACTTGAAAAACATAATTTTGTAGAGTTATAACACTCCAGCCTTGAATGAGAAACAATGAAAACAGTACATATGTGCATTGCTACTATGATTTTTAAAAATACTTCATCAACAGAAAACTTTTTGAACTAATTCTTGTTTTCATTTTCTTCTCATCTGTCTCACTATTTTCAGTCTGCCACTCCAATATTTCTCTACCTTTAAGATGCATTTTATTCTTGCTTTTTTGGTGTGTGAGGGATGTCATTTTAAAAAGCTCATTAACATTTACTAACATTCTCACTTTTTAAAAGATCTAACTGAAGGTTGACTTTCAACAAAAACAATTGTATTAAAATAGTATAAAAGGTGTACATTTACAGAAAACTCATAGTAATCAAACAGTTTTACAGATCTATTACAACAAAACAGTTAAGATATTAAGCAATTAATTTAAACTACAATCATGGACTCAATGCACTTTGATGATATTCTCCAACTATAGAGAGACTCAGATGAAACTACATAAGAGTTAATCCCCTGTTTCTTTGTACATAGACCAGCTTGTTATATTCTTATAAAAGGATTATGATTGATAATTCAATAAATTGAAGAGATGTTCACTCTGATTTTTAAAATATTTTACCACAAAAATGTTTTAAGGAAAGGTTTAATTATTCAAACCAACCTATGTATTGTATAGAAAATGGAGAATTGATAATTATAATTTTAGCTGTCAAACAAGAATTAGACTCTCTTGGTCTTTAACCCTACATGTTTGTTTATCTTTTCTAAATAACAAATTACTTCCAAATTTAGTTGCTTAAAATAGGCAATTTATCTTGCTCATGATTTGTCTGGGTCAGAAATTCTAGTAGGATTTGTCTGGTCAGTTCTTACTTGGGGTCCCTCAAGTGGTTGCAATCACTGGAGCCCCGGACATAAGTGGGGGTGCAGTCATCAAGAGTCACCTGGGATGGACATCTAAGATGACTCGCTCTCATGGCTGGCGCTGGATGTTGACTGTCAACTGGGATCTCAGTTGTACTGTCAACCAGAATTCCTACCCAAGGTCTCTTGAGCATGGCCTGGGCTTCCTCACAGCAAGATCTAAGGAGAGTTGGACTTCTTATGTGGCAACTCATGATCATAAACACAAGCATTCCAGTGACAGAGATAAAAGCTGCATTGGAATTCACACAATGCCTCTTTGGTTCCCATATCCAAAGGGAGGGGAAGAATGTAAAACAATTGTGGACATATGTTAAAACTACCATGCTACCCTCTATATGACAGCAGTACACCAACCATTTTGAGAGATAACATGGAAATCGTAGGTCTTCACCATGAGCTCTCACAATGTAGAATATCATTTTAGTCCATGTAGAGCTCAAATCACCTCAGATACCATGTAGTAGCTGTGACAAATTACATTTTATTATATTTAACATATTATGGGACCATAATATTTCTGGTCCCATCTGCTCTTTCAGAATCTTACCACTTCCCCCAGCAAGAGGAAGGATCTCTTTCTATTTGCCTTGAACTCAGGCCTTTCGATGGCCTTGACAAATAGAATGCAGCAATAGTGACACTACGTGATTTCCAAGGCTGGTTCACAAAAGGTGATATGGTTTCTACCTGAGCTTCGCTCTAGGGAATGCTCACCCTTGGAACCCAGTCACCATATGGTAAGGAAGTCCAAATTATCTGTGGAAGCATGTCAAGGTATCCTAATTGAAGTCTCAGCCCATAGGTAAAGTCAACTGTAAGTTTTCAGATGACTCCAGCCCGTTTGAGCCATTCTAGGTGATGCTGAGTCTAGCAGAGACAAGCTATCTCTGCCAAGCCTTTTCCCAGTTGAGATTTATGAGCAAATTAATGTTTTAGGGGTGATAGGTACACAGCAATAGGTAACCAAAATAAGTAACTGACCTCTAACCTGCTAGGCAACGTCACATTAGAATGACAAAGTGTTTAATTTACATATTAATCTTTGTTTGCTCTCAAGAACAAGGTAGGAAATGCATTTCAAGAATTTCTTGGAGTCAATAGAAATAAAAGCAAAATGGAATGGCTATTAATTCATAGATTCCCCAAAGTAGTTTTCAATTACTGAAAAAGTGTAGTGTGGTGCATTTAGTAGTTTTGAAGCTCTGTAATAACAACAAGAGCTTTTTAGAGCAGATTAATCAGAAACATGATGCTTCATACTTGAGGAAATGAGTGTACAAGATGTAGCTGCAGGTAATCAATCCATTCATTCACTCAGTAAATATTTATTGATTTTTTTGTTATGTTCCAGACATTATTCTACGTGCAGGGAACACAGCAGTGAACAAAACAGACATTAACCTCCTCATGGAGTTGATAGTCTGAGAAATAAGTATGGGATAAACATATAATAAATAAAGACATAAAATATGTGAAATTCCAGTTGGTGATAAATGGAGGAAAATTCCAGTGGAGGAAGATAGGGAGCATGGGGGTAGATGTAGGGAGATAATCACATAGAGGATGAGCAAGGAAAACCTCACTGCGATGATGATAGCTCTCACAAAAAGTTACCAAAAAATGAGAGAACAAGCAAATAAATTATCTAGGAAATGAATATTCCAAGCAGAGGGAACAGAAAGCGCAGAGGCCACAAAGCAACAGCCTGGTGGCATAGTCAGTAAAAGCAAGGAAACCAGGTGTTGAATCTTAAGCAAAGGAGAGTATAGTATGAAATAAAGGAAGTAGAGGACTATCTAGAGCAGTGGTTCTCAACCTTCCTAATGCCACAACCCTTTAATACAGTTCCTCATGTTGCGGTGACCCCCAACCATAAAATTATTTTCATTGCTACTTCATAACTGTAATTTTGCTACTGTTATGAATCATAATGTAAATATCTGATATGCAGGATGTATTTTCATTGTTACAAATTGAACACAATTAAAGCATAGTGATTAATCACAAAAACAATATGTAATTATATATGTGTTTTCCGATGGTCTTAGGCGACCCCTGTGACCCCCGAAGGGGTCTTGACTCACAGGTTGAGAACCTCTGATCTAGAACCTTTCAAGCAATTTTAAAAATTTATTCTGCATGAGAAGTGAATTTTTGGGGAAGGTTTCAGTAAAAGGATGACATGGTATAACCTAGATTTTAAAAAGATTTTTCTGGCTGCTGAAATGACATGCAATAATGTAAAAAAGTGGAATAATGAGGTGAATGAAATAGTTGCTTGGACAAAAATAATTATGAGAATGATAAGAAGTGATTGAATCAGGTTATATTTTGATGGTAGCAAACTAATAAAGTTGTTGATGGAGTGCATTGGAGTCAGGGATAACTCAAGATAGTTAAAGTGAGCTGCTAGAAGAATAAAGGTGCCATTTAATCAGATGGTGAATACTATGGGAGAAGATGCTTTGGTGGGGAGATGATGGATCCTTTGGACATGTTAAGTTTGAGATGTCTACTGGAAATTCAGTTAAATGATAGTTACCAGTCTAGAGATTAGTACAAACATGGAATTATCAATTTTGAGATTTCTGTGTTTTTAGAAAATATGTTTTTTTTATTGATTTCAGAGAGGAAGGGAGGAGAGTGGTAAAAACATCAATGATGAGAAGAATCATTGATCGGCTACTTCCTGCATGCCCCCTACTGGGGATGGAGCCCTCAGCAACCCTGGGCATGTGCCCTGACCAGGAATTGAACTGTGACCTCCTGGTTCATAGGTCAACGCTCAACTACTGAGCCACACCAACCAGGCTGGAGATTTCTATGTTTAGATGGTTCATCAGACTGGAAAAGTTCATCAAAGAGGCTTCTGCTCTTTATGGGAACTGAAGTAAACAGTCATAAAGAGCAGATGGACACTAATCCTGATCCATTATTTCACGGATTAGATTTTCCTGGAAATAGAATTCCTTATCCCCAAGAAGAATTAAAAGATAATAAAACTGACTATTAGTATTGATATATTCTTTGAATTGATAACTCTACAACATGACCTATGTACAAAATGGCATCTATACCTAGTATTTTCTTTGCCTAAATATATTCACAATTTAGTGTTGTGGGAAGAATAAATTGTTGATAATACAATTCAGTTACTTGAAGAAAATCTTGCTTGAATATAGTTTGTTTCTCTGTGTAACTAATAAAGTATTCCCCTTCTTTTTTTAAAAAAATATTTTTTTATTGATTAAGATATTACATATGTGTACCCTCTACCCCCCCCCCCTCATCCCCTCACCCCCCCGTTGTCCGTGTCCATTGGTTAGGCCTATATGCTTGCATATAAGTCCTTTGGTTGATCCTTCCCCCTTGCCCCCACCCTCCCCTACCTTCCCTCCAAGGCCTGACAGTCCAATCAAAGCCTCTCCGTCTCTGGATCAGTCCTTGTTCATCAGCTTATGTTGTTCATTATATTCCACAAATAAGTGAGGTCTTGTGGTATTTATCCGCTCTCCAGTTCCATCGATGCTGTGGCAAATGGTAAGAGTTCCTTTTTCTTCTTCCTCTTCTTAAAGAATACCTTTCAGCATTTCATATAATGCTGGTTTGGTGGTGATGAACTCCTTTAGCTTTTTCTTATCCATGAAGCTCTTTATCTGACCTTCCATTCTGAATGATAGCTTTGCTGGATAAAGTAATCTTGGTTGCAGGTTCTTGGTATTCATCACTTTGAATATTTCTTGCCACTCTCTTCTGGCCTGCATGGTTTCTGTTGAGAAATCAGCTGACAGTCGTATGGGTACTCCCTTGTAGGTAACTGACTGTCTTTCTCTTGCTGCTTTTAAGATTCTCTCTTTATCTTTTGCTCTTGGCATTTTAATTATGATGTGTCTTAGTGTGGTCCTCTTTGGATTCCTTTTGTTTGGGGTTCTCTGTGCTTCCTGGACTTGTAAGTCCATTTCTTTCACCAGGTGGGGGAAGTTTTCTGTCATTATTTCTTCAAAAAGGTTTTCAATATCTTGCCCTCTCTCTCCTTCTGGTACCCCTATAATTCTGATGTTGGTACGCTTGAAGTTGTCCCAGAGGTTCCTTACACTATCTTCATATTTTTTGAATCTCTTTTCTTTTTTCTTTTTCGGTTAGGTATTTTTTGTTTCTTTGTATTTCAAATCTTTGACTTGATTCTTGGGATCCTCTTGTCTGCTGTTGGATCTCTGTAAATTATTCTTTATTTCAGTCAGTGTATGCTTAATTTCTAGTTGGTCCTTTTTCATGTCCTCCATGGTCTCACTATACTCCTTGAGGGATTCATTAAATTTATCGGCGGTTTCCATAAAATTCTTGACAAACCTTATAAACGTGGCCTTGAACTCTATATCCAGTCGTCTGCCCTCCTCCGTTTCTGCCAATTGTGACCTGTTTCTTTGTCTCCGCATTTTGGCTGCTTCCCTGTGTTGATAGAGTGGCCCTGCGCGCCAGGTGTCCTGTAGGGCCCAGTGGCTCAGCCTCCCCAGTTACCTGGGGTGGACACTCTTGGTGCACTCTTGGTGCCTTGGTTGTTGTAGGATCACTGGGAGGAATTGACCTCCAGGCCAATTGGCTGTGGGAAGCAGCTGTGTCTGAAGTGGGAGAATGGTCCCCCTCTGACCACTGGGTACAGTGGTCCTGGATCTAAGGAGGTGCTAATTCAGCCCCTGCCTGAGGCCACACAGCCGGAGCCGCCACGAAGAGGCCCAGCTGTGAGGCAATGCAAGCCGCTGCAGGGCCTTGGGCCTTCTCTTGGAAGTTCCGGGTCTGCTTGGCTGGGCTGTAGTTAGGTACATTCACATGCAAAAGCCTCTGCTGCAGCCTGGGTGGGGCGGGGTCTCAGGGAGTCAAAAGGGCAGAGAAAGAAGCAATGGCTGATTCTCCGCGCCCGAAGTCGAATATCTCAGTGTCCCGGTAATGGCTGCAAGCACCTCTGAGGGAAATCCGCCCTCAAGTTCGCCCGCTGCCGCCTGACAGAGCAGCCTCTCCCCGTATGAGTCCTGGGTCCCCAGAGACTTCCCAGAACCAGAGTTCAGAGCAGTCGGGAGCTTGTGATTCAAAAAGACAGCCGCGTCCTCAGGTGCCACCCCCTTTCCGCGCGCGAGCCGCCGCCGCCGCCATACCTCTGCACTCAACCTCCGCAGCTCCTCTGGCTCTCAGCATGCTTTTCTTTTCTTCTAGTTGTAGAAATTACACTCAGCCAGCCTTCCTGTTGTTCTGGACGATGTTTGCTCCGTCCTTTGGGATATTTCTCAATTGTTGTGGGAGGCGACTATTTCCCGGTGTTTATCTATGCCGCCATCTTAGTTTCTCCGTCAAGTATTCCCCTTCTTAAGTGCTGTTACCTTCCACAAATAATGTGGCTGACAGAAAGAAAAAAAAGCAAAAATTGCAAGATACTAAAGTGAGCATTTGCTTGTTTGCATATACTTAAAAATATCACATTTCTTTTGTTTTCTTAATATATTTTATTGATTTTTTACAGAGAGGAAGGGAGAGAGATAGAGAGTTAGAAACATTGATGAGAGAGAAACATCGATCAGCTGCCTCCTGCACATCTCCCACTGGGGATGTGCCCGCAACCCAGGTACATGCCCTTGACCGGAATCGAACCCGGGACCCTTGAGTCCGCAGGCCGACGCTCTATCCACGTAGCCAAACCAGTTTCAGCAAAAAAATATCACATTTCAATTGGAAATGCCACCAGTTTGATCTGATGCTTAGATCACCTTCAACTTGCACACACAAGTGCAAATATTGCCATCTGAGCCAATTTTTTTCTCCAGACTCAATAGTCCAAATTAAACAGTGCAGATTACCTAATATAAATTATCCAAGTGCCTGGCCTACAGAAAATACAAGATTAAAGGTCCCTTTATGGTACAATTTCTGCATAGGAGTTCTACATCAGCCAACATTTATAAAAGGGACTATCAGAGAAGTTTAAGAGCTGAGAATTGCCAAAGAGATCAATCTCTTGACTGTTCTCCAACCAGTGAAAAAAAGTGCAAGTAAATGGATGGTGTTCTAAAACTCTGTGGAGCTAAAACATGATAATTTTCCAAAGAACCTTTATTGCTAATATACAGCCTCCTGGTTTTCCCATTGTGTTTGCAAAGTTTTTCAGAATATGGGCTGCTAGACCTCAGGACTGGGGGGAGGGGAGAAGTGCACATGGACAAGTCAAGGTCATCATTAACATTTAACACGGTGAGAGAAAGACTGAGATTCACCTATTCACCCTTCCCTCTTCATTTAGCCCTTGTGGAGCTCAAGAGGGCAATGAATTAAATTTATTCCAGACGACCTGGGGTTTTAGCTACTGTGAGTGACAGACTGGTGTTGGAGGCAGCTATGAAAGAGTATGCCAATCTGAGCCTGCACTCCATTAACACAAGGAAAATAAATTAAAGTTAAATATACATACATTTAAAGCCTGCAAGTTCACAGTAGTGTGACTCAAAAAGTTTAATATTAATTTGTATGTCCTTGTCTGAAAGTTTCAAATTTGTGAACTTGCAAAAGTATTTGACATTTTGATGTAGCAAGTTCATAAGGCATACTTCAGGGAAAAGTGGATATGCAACTCTTTATTTGTTCATGCATAAAGCACCAAGCTATGTTACAATTCTGTTTAATTATGGCATGGCTTTGCACAAAAGATGCCACAGCATTATAATAAAAACCACCAGATGTCACTGTTACAGATTATATTCAAGAATATGGTAATCTAAAAGATATGTTAACTTTTCATTACCCAGTTTGAAGAAATTCTGGTTTATAATTTTAACAAGAAAATATTGCAATTGTGCTTTCTTAACTTGTAGGAATTTTTTCCTGTGGGTCTTTAACTCCTCTGTAATTCTTTTTGGTTATTTTTATAGTGGCTCTAAACATAATTAGGGGATACAAAATTTTTCCCACTGGGAAGTTTAGTATACATGAGTTGCTGTCAAAAGCATTCCTTTGAAAAACTTTATGTACAATTAAGACAACTTCTTACCTTCTCAGAAAAGTTTAAAGGCTGATTGGTGTGAAGTAGACCAATAATTCCCTAATCCTCGATTCTTTTACTTCAGCAGCATCAAATGTTTGGTAGATAGCTGGGCATGGTGGAGAAGCTGATTAGTTAAGCATGCAAATGAGTAGAGATTCCACACCCACAGCACTCACTGTTCCATAGGGGAGATCAAAGATGGATTGATATAATCAGAGCAAAACTATGCCCTCTACCAATATATAGGGTACGTTTCCCTTTTAACAGGAGCCTCCTGTAGAAAACATTTCTCCCTATTTAGCCTAAGTGAAACAAAGGATTTAATAATGAGAATTTCTGAGGCAAATTTTGATGTATACTAGAGTTTGGGATGCCTGGCAATACCCTGCAAGAGACAATTTTATACCATTACAAACAGAGGTTTATTTAATGAGGCGATTGTGACATGTGTTAAACCAAAGGTTAACTGATTCAAATAAGGGCCTCACAGGACATCAGATGCAGTACCATTTGAAGGAAATGGTTTGCTTGTTTGTTTGTTTTGTTTTGTTTTGTTTTGTTTTGTTTTGTTTTGTTTTAGGAAGGGCCATGTAGGTAGCTGAAAAGGAATTGCATGACTTCATAGGTACTAGTTAAATCCCACTAAACTTACTTTGGTATGTTGCCATAGAGCAGTAAAATCTATTTAGAAAAGGAAAGGAAAAGTTAGGAAAGTTTTGAGAAGTGAAAACGTCCCTCTCTCTCATAGGAACAAGTAGTAACAGCCACAGAACCTGTCTGTGAGCTTATGCCATTGTGGAATGTTGTTCAGCATATGGAGAGCTTGGCCCTTTTGTTGTCAGCCCAGGGCAAGGGATGAATTATCCAGGTAAAATCAAGTTTATTCTCCAGTAGATGCAAAATATTTTCCCCAGGAGATGTCTAATACTCTAAGTAAAAAGCTGTTATGCAAAGAACTGAGAAACTAGCCTGACATTGTTAAATATAATTTTTTGTAAATTTTAATGACAGTAAAAACAAAAACAGGGGCAGGTTGACTTATGGTTTTCTTAGAAACATTCCCATGAGGGATGTCAGTAAAATCTTCTTTTCTAGGCTTCTTTATTTGAGTACAAAAAAGCAGGAAAGAGAGGGAAGAAGCTACCAGTCAGAGCTTTCCATGTTTTGCTTCTCTACGAAGTCTTTTAGTTCCATGATGGTTTTGTTTAAATTTCCCAAACAGTGATAAAAACTTCGGTAATCCGGAACTGCACTAGATTCACCCTATTGCCCTATTTGAAAAGACAAAGTCTATTTCAATTTCCTTGGGCTTCTGACTTTTCATTGGAGGACAAAGGGGGTAGGAGAGCAGCACTGTTCCATCTGTCTGATAAAGGACAAATGTCTCTAACCTGCACTTGCAGGTCTCATTGTCCTCTTGGTTGTTGCTGTTGTTTTGTTGAGGATCTAGTCTCAGTGATACTGAGTGTGACCAATTAGAGAAACTTGTCAGGACAGAATACCTTACATGCTAAGAAAATAAGCTGAAATGTTTCCCAGATGAACATCTGATTTGATCCTAGAATATAAGGTTGCATGCAGAGAGTAAAGGGAATCAAGTAACGTTGTCACTTTAGTCAACTCCTTTCCATTTTTAGGTCTGTTCAAGAAATAGTGGAGATGGCCCGGCCGGCATGGTTCAGTGGTTGAGCATCGCCCTATGAACTAGGAGGTCATGGTTACATTCCTGGTCAGGGCACATGCCCAGGTTGCAAGCTCAATCTCTAGTGTTGGGCATGCAGGAGGCAGCCAGTCAATGATTCTCTCATCATTGATGTTTCTCTCTCTCTCTCTCTCTCTCTCTCTCTCTCTCTCTCTCTCTCTCTCCCTTCCTCTCTGAAATCAATAAAAATATACTTTAAAAAATAAAATAAATAAAAAAGAAATAGTGAAGATGGGGCTTCAAATTCTAGTTGTTCGTTTGCTTGGTACAAAGTCAAATGTATGCCTAATCATTAAATCATACTTGTTTTATTATGTCTTCTGAGCTGTCTTTGCATTTTCCTATTGGTATCTAAGTCACCATACCAGTGTTGATCACCTCAGGGGCCATCAAATATAGAGCTCTTTTCCACACCCTGCTTATATCCTTTAAACTCACATCCACCTTTGAGTTATAAATATATATGTCATGAACAAGGAAGAATATAGAAAAGGGGAAATCTTTACAAGATTTCATCCAGAGAACAGGATTAATATTGAGAATATTTTTCTGTACACATTTTTATTGCTACAAATTGTCTTAGTTCAATTTGTAGAATCCAGGTTTTCCCCCACACAATTCCATTTGTAATGAAATTTCAACAAGTACAAGATTTTTAAGAATTCTTTATTGCAAATTTTACAATTGTCATCCTTTTATTTATTTCCCCAAATCCCATGATTACATTACAAATGCCCTGAATTATCTTACTGGTAAAAGTACCTTGCCAAAGCTCTACATTGTAAATATGTAGTTTCTTGGTTTTGGTAATGCACTCTGTTCATTTTGTGAACCAGTTCTTGTTCATAAGTACTGTCAGTAGCTATGGGTGGCTGGTTTTCTTATCCAACTGTCTGTTAATAATTTCTGAATTTTGCTTCTAGGGTTGTTTTTATTTATTTATTTATTTAATTTTTTAATTATTATTGTTGAAACTATGACAGATTCCCCCCTGCCCCCTACCCCCCCATTAGCTCCCTCCACCAAGCTCTCGCCTCCCCCCACCCCCAGGTCTTCACTGCGCTATTACCTGTGTCCATGGGTTATGTATATGCTCATAAGCTCTTTAATGGTACTAGAACTTCTAAAGAGAAGGGCTATTGCATAGCAGTTTATTGCCTCCTGGGCTGTTGCATTTGTGGCACTGGTTTGGTGAGGGTAGCTCATGGAGATGACAGGTGAGGAGAAACCAATCATCCACTCGCAAATCACTCACTGGATTAATCTTAGGAAAAAGAGAAAGGCCGTGCCCACACTTTTCAGGGAGCCATCTATTTGTAAATTTACCAGATGAATAAAAAATCATTAGGCAAGAAAGGAAAGGCCAAAGATCAATATACAGAAAATCACTCTAATTCTAAATTTTTGTAATAAATGTAAGACAATTATTAAATTCCTAAGAAAAGAAAACTCCTGCACTTGTGATGGAGAAGGAGCAGCTTGATCTGAAATCCTGACTTTTGTCCTTTGATTTCACCTGCCTCATTTCTAATGGCCACTAGTAGGGGTAAGAGGCTTACTGAGCCTCGTTAATCTTTTAAGACCAGATCCAAACACGAAATTACTCAAGGCCAGAAAATGCTTTAAAGTGAAATAAAATGGCATGATACAAGGCAATCTTTAAAACATGTTACCCCAAACCTGTTTTGAGGTCTCTTGAGCTGTACTAATACAGTAGCCATTAGCACAAGATACTATTAAGCACTTGAAATATGCATAGTCCCAAGAGATGTGCTAAAAGTGTAAAATGTGCAATGGATTTCAAAGTCCTAACACACAAAAAGAATGTAAATCACCTCATTAATAATAATTGATTACATATTTAAACTATATTTTTGGCATATTAGGTTAAGTTAAATAAAATACACAAAATTTTCGTTTGTTTATTTTTATTTTATAGTGGCTACTAGAAAATTTTAATTCTAAGTATGATTTGTATTATGTTTATATTGGACAGTACTCTAACAAAATGCTCTAGTAATGTTCCTGTCTTGTTCCGAGCCTGCCACCATTGTAGAAGTTTGAAGAACTTATTGGCTTAGCTTGGAGATTTTGGATTTAAGCAGATCTTACTTTATATCCCATTTCTGAATAACTTTGGAAATATTACTTAAACTCTCTATCTGAATTTGCCCAGCTACAAAACAGAGATAATAACATAGAGCCCACCTGCATCTTATGGCTACTGTGAGATTAAATAAAACTATAAATTTCTTATTGGCCTTCCACATAAAAATCATTCAGTTATGACTAATGTTATTTATGCTCTTAATTCCTGCTACCAAGGAACTCCCTTTAGTGTTAGATTCATCAAATCTAGGTTTAAGAGAATAAACTCTCAAGAACACTTAATATTATTCTCTCACCTGCCTAAATAAATTATACCTTAGTTTTCCTGGATGGCTGACCCCCAGAATGACCCATTTTCAAAAGAGTCCAGGCCTTACCCTAGGGATGTAATTGTCTTACAGACCACAGTTGAGCGATCAATATTCATATTAGAAACACATACCGATGGTATTGGAATGTAGATGTAGTTGATTCGTGATGTAAACTAGCAAAATAAACCATCTGATGTTGAAGAAGGAATTTCACATAAAATGCCAACAACTAGGGTGACTTGAATATTTTATTGAATAAGCTGTCTTTATAAATTGTTTCATGGAATTGGCTGATATGGCCTAGTATTGAAAATCAACAGAAAGAAAATATTATTTTACTCTTACAAAAACAAAACAAAGCAAAACCCCAGTGGGCCTGCATGAGGACCTTCCTGCAGTGTTGTGTGCTAACCCTCAAACAAGCATAAACTAAGAGAGAACTGAGTCATCAGAACTGAAATAACCAAGAAGAGGAGACTGCCTCTGCATACCCTAGAAAAGGAAAAGCCCAAGTTTGGAACCCAGCACTTGTGAGGGTGATAATTAAAGATCAGAGGCATAGGTGTGAGTATGCCAGAGGGCATCATTTTATTTACTAACGTCCTTAATTCTGAAATGATATGCAACCCTAGAATTTGAAAAAAGCAATTTGAAAAAAAGCAATGCATAGTAAATATTAAATGAGGTACTACTTTACTTGAGACATTACTCCAAGGGATAATACAGAAAATAAAGTTTGGGAGTGGATTTAAACTAACTGATGCTATAACAGGTTGCCTTTTTAAAGGAGAGATGCTTTGGAAATTGTCTCAAGGGCTGCTAGACCCTGCCTCTTTAAAATATATATATATATATATATATATATATATATATATATATATATATATATATATTATTGATTTTTTACAGAGAGAAAGGGAGAGAGATGGAGAGTTAGAAACATCGATGAGGGAGAAACATCGATCAGCTGCCTCCTGCACACTCCCTACTGTAGATGTGCCTGCAACCAAGGTACATGCCCTTGACCGGAATCAAACCCGGGACCCTTCAGTCCGCAGGCTGACACTCTATCCACTGAGCCAAACCAGTTTGGGTTAGACCCTGCCTTTTAAACACACTTTTGTGTCATTAGGAGTGTTGCACAGGCTAATATATTGGAACATTGACAGAAACTTCCTGGGTAAGTACAGCAGAAGAGACAGGAAGCAGGCATTTGGACCTTAAACTGGACTTTAGACAGGGAGTTGTTTGGCTGCAGGAATGAAGAAGAAATACAGTTCAGCCACAGACTGGCTAAGAGAGAAAGGTGGCAAAGGCCGGAAGGGAGGGGGTTTAGGTGCTATAACCAATTTTTCCCCGTAGGCAGGTGGAGCCAGCAGCTGTATATCCAGGAGAAGGGTATTCAGAATCCAAGTCAGAGCCAGTGGTGATTGGATAGAGGCACCATAACAACTTGCCCAGCGGTCAGGGACTGGGTCCCAGTTTCTCGGTGGTGTGGCAGAGGAATAAGGCAGAGCCTCTGTCCTAAAGGCACTTGATTGTCACTGTTAAGAGTGAGCAAGTGTAAGTTGGCATTTAGTGGGTAGATGTCAGGATGCTGCTAAACATCCTACAACACACTTAGCCCCACAACGAATGGTTAGAAACGCTGCTCTACGCTGATTTCCAAGGCAGAAGTTGGACAGAGAACAATAACACTGAAGTCCAAACTGGATTATAAGGTGGGAAGCAGGTGTCGGCACAAACTCAATTAAAAAGAGATCAGGAGGGGCCTCACAACAGTTATGAATTGGCCCCACGTTCTCAGGGATTGGGCCAGCACTCCTAGGAGACGGAGTGGAGGAGAGGGAAAAGCAAACCTACATTCAATTCAAAACAAGTTTTGTATTCCTGACTTGCTTGTTTGTAAAATGGACATAACAATTCCAGATCATGGGGCTATTGGGAAGACCACAAGAGGCAGTATCTAAAAGGCCTAAACCAGTACTTAGAACATCATGGCACTAGAACAGCAAGAAAGTGGCTACTCCTAACATATAATGCAGAAGTTATATATACTTTTGGCAAATCAACAAAAGATCCTGTGTCTAAATCTAATGACCAAACTCTGCATCACCAAATTACTAAATAGATAAATAAATAAATAAATAAATAAATAAATAAATAAATAAATCTAATGAACATTTATTTGTAAAATAAATAGTCATCTTATTTGGCCGCACAGGGTGCTGACCACCACTTTCTCCCTTTGAAACTCTACTGCTGGCTTTTGTTGTCCTGGACTGTCATGCTTTGCTTTTTAGGTCTCTGACTCTCCTCAAATTCAGTCTTAGGCTCTGTATTTAAGTATGCTTTATATTTTATTATATTCAGGCCTATCTCTTCCCCCTTCCTATGCACACTCTTTCTAAGCAATGGCATGTACTCATCTCACGGCTTTATCTACCTCTGATAGCTCCACTCCAAATATTTCCTACATGTTCCAGAAGCATTGCAAGCTCACTATCTCCAAACCAATTACATAAACCTTTTTTCTCTCCTGTGCTCCTCTTATATTGGGAAATAGCACCACTACTCAATCAGTTACTCCAACTAGGAACCCAGAAGTCATACTTGATTCTTCCCTCGCCTGCATTCTTCACATGAGTGGCATTAAATCCTTCGTACACTAACTCCTAAACAGCTCAGGTAGCTCATTGAATCCCCACTGCCGCCACACTCTAGCTCTCTCTTCAAAAATCTTTCGTGAGGACTATTGCCACAGTTTCTGATTTATCTCTCTCGGCCACCCATCTTTTCTTTTTCTTCTTATGATGATGATTCTCTAAAATTTTTGCACTATTTACATGATTCTGCATTATCCTTAGGACAAAACTCAAACTCTTAACATGGGCAACAAGTCTGTGATTCTGCCTCGAGCCTCACTTCCTGTGATCCGGGCAAACAGATTCTTTTTCTGAAGTCCTTCTCAGAGGGCTCTTGCTATTCTCATTGCATGGAACACTGTCCTCCATTCTCCCAGGCCCTCACAATTTCCTAACTTGTTTTTACAGGTCTTTGTTCAACTATTAATTCCTCCAGACAGCGTTCGCTGGGTGCTCACCGCCATTCCCCTGAAGGCTCAAGTAGGCACCCTGCTTCTCTGTTCCTACAGCAGTTACCACATGTATTGTAACCCCTGCTCCTTCATCTGTCTTCCCAACTAGATCTGCATAAGCTCCAAGAGGGCAGAAATGGTGTCTTTCTTGCTCACTTGGAAACCCACTGCCCAGCATACCAGACAATGAATAAAAGATTTCAGATAAAGGAATAACAAAACTTAGTTACCCTCTCATCAACCAGAAGGCAGGAATGCTATTGTTCATATACAGGGATGGGCAACAGTAGGTTTATAGTTATGAATTCGAGAAACACAGCTAATAAAGCTATTGTAATAACCATAACCTGCATGTCTTTTTTCATACAAGCTATAGACCTGCTTTTGCCCAGCCCCTATATTGCAGAATTCTGCTATAATGCCTATAAAGCATTAGAAAGTTCTAAGTCAATTTCAATTAAAATTCTGCCTTCTCAGTGGCTCCACTCCCCCCTGGGGGACCCAGGGAGTTTAAACCATAGGCCCAGGGAATTCTCACCACAGTAGAACTACAACCATAGAGAAAGTCTGCCTTTCAGATCAATAATTCAAACACTAGACAGGGATGGGAAGATGGCTCCTCAACTCTCCCTCTGGGAGAAAAATACAATTTCCGAAGTGTTTGGATCAACAAGAGTGCCTGTATTCAGCCTGGTTGTCTTAAATGCTTGACCCAGTGCCAGACGCATAGTAGGCACTCAACTGTAAACATTTGTTTGAACAAATGATTTAAAATGCAGGATAGACTCACCATCTCTTTTTCTTTAGCACTATCCTTCTTTTTCTGTATTCACAAAGCTACAATATATAGCAGATTTAGTTTCTCATCAAATTTTATATGACATTTCCAAAGTTCTCAGGTACTTCCATAGCAAATTTACTTGAAATATTATAAAGATGTCAATATTGTACAAATTTAAGGCATTTAATCTTTAAACTTATTTCATTTGATTTTTAGTAAAATAAAGCTTACATAATCAGATTTAGTTTGTTTGTTTTTACTTCTGAGGTCAGTAACCTAACTATACATCATAAAGTTGTTGCCATCTATGAACAAGTACTGATCTGTCTACACAGAAGTGACTTCTACACCTTTATAACATTGGGAGAATGTGTATTCTTTTAAAAGGAAAACTTATAATAAAAAAGGGATAGTGTATACATAAATGTTCCTGCTGCATTTAGAGCAGCAGTCTGATCACCATTCCATTATAATCATCTTCTATACAAGTAGGAAGTAAAAGATTAGAAACTTTATCTTAGTTAACCTCTAAGAAAAGAAAGTTTTATAAAAGCATTATTCACAAGTCATTTTGTACAGCACATTACTTTAGGAGACACTGTTATTCACTGCCTCATTGTAGATGTTTATCATGGACATAGTTCCTTGTTAACCAAAATTGGGCCACTCTATTCTTTAAGAAGCCCTTTCTTTTTGTTTTTAAGAAGGAAGTCTGTGAGTTGGGTGGAGATAAAATGAAGTGTGCTGTGAAATATGGTGCTCAATATTCCAAAGAAATATGTAATTAAGACTGATAAGATTAAAATCATTTTCCATTGTGGCTGTTCATATGCCATATGTTTAGGAGTTCCCTATATGGAAACCCTTAGGTCTAAAAGAAGTATATAGCTCATTACAACCCTTTTAAAGATTTCATTTAACAAACAAACAAATAAAAGGTTATCTGGTGCTTGAATTAAAGGCCAACGACACAGTGAGGGCCTGTGGGTCAAGCACAATGAAGTCACGGTGAAGTCAAACTTTGCTGGTCCTGAACTCGCCGCACATAACCATAGTTAGCATACGCTTTCTACACAGTTGGTAGCAATCAGATACATATTTAATGTGGTTTCATTATATCCTATAAATGCTGGCAATAGAATAATCTCCCCAGGGTATTCAGTGAATAATAGAAAAGAGAAAATGGTGAGCACGTTTAGCACATGCACCCACAACCTCATGATAAAAGGCACCATTTCTCCCATCCAGCACCTGTTGTCATAGCTGCTTTAATTACTTTTCATTGTAGTCAACAGTCTGAAATATTTATCATGGAGCCTATAATTTCTCAAATCCAAAACCGACATCTACCCAAGTGCTACAGGAACTGACATATTTCACCCACCCCTCCTAGTTGGGCTTTACTTGCAACATCAAAAGTGCTAAACAAAATACCTTCCAGGGAGCTTCATCTGATTAGACTTAGTGCATGAAAAGATGCCAGGATGTTCACACAGCATTAAAAAGGCAGTGTAGCACATCCAATTTTGACTAAAATAAGGACAAAAATCATTTCAGCATTAAATACTAAAGCATTCAATGTGCTAAAATAAAAATGCACGTGATTTTAAATGTTTTTGCACATAGCACCAACTAGGAACACATTCATTCATCATCTCTAGGACTTATTTTTCCAACCAGTTTAATATAAAGTTAGGTTAGATGTTTGCACCTCTTTCTTCAGTAAATTATTAGTTATAAATTCAATGCTTTGGCTATATTCTTTTGACAGTAAAATATGTCATTATCCATAATAAAAATTTGCTGTTTCTTTAAATGAAGATCCAAATGAGGTCTTTTCATCTTATTTATTTAATAAAAATGTACTTATATTTACCTACTACAGATCAACATAATTCAGTCAAAAAATTTTAGATAGCAACCAAGTAAATACTTATGTCCACACACTGACACTCACAAACATAGGCAACACAAAAGTTTCACAAATTAAGGTTACCCTTCCTATATACATATTGTATTTCATTTTGTAACCACTGCTTATGATCAAGTAATTTATTTTTACAATGTACAGAGAGTGTTTCTCATACCTAGCTATCCATTAAAATTATCCTGGGAGATTTTTAAAATTTTATTTATTGATGAGAAAGAGATTTGTTCTTCTAATTATTTATGCATTCATTGGTTGATTCTTGTATGTGCCCTGACCTGACTGGGGATTGAACCCACAACCTTGGCCTATCGGGATGACACTAATCAACTGAGCTACCGGCCAAGGCCTCATCTGGGAAGATTTTAAAATGAAGGAATATATGAGATTGAGCCCCATTCCAACAACTTACACTCTCTGCAGAACAGCATTTGAAAAGCTATACAGGTGATACCAAGAAGCCACCATGGTTAAGAATCTTGCACTTGCCGAAACCGGTTTGGCTCAGTGGATAGAGCGTCGGCCTGCGGACTGAAAGGTCCCAGGTTCAATTCCGGTCAAGGGCATGTACCTGGGTTGTGGGCATATCCCCAGTAGGAGATGTACAGGAGGCAGCTGATTGATGTTTCTCTCTCATTGATGTTTCTAACTCTCTATCTCTCTCCCTTCCTCTCTGTAGAAAATCAATAAAATATATTTTGAAAAAAAAAAGAAAAAGAATCTTGCACTATTGAGTCTAATACACTTACTGTGTGAAACTCATTGGAGAAGATGAAACTAACAAGATGCATTGTTATTATCTCCAGTTGAATCCAGGGCCTTTGTGTGGCAGGACTTTTGGATTATTTTACATTAGCATATCAGTTCTATAGGCTATGAAGGCCTATTAAATTCTTGAAGAGGTGTTTAAATATTTTATTTTAAGAAGTAGCTTAATATTCATTCTTTAACCTTATGTATACTATCATCTCACCTGAGATAACTTTCTTCATTGAACCTTAAAGATATTTAACCCCAGGACCTATCTGAATATTACCAATTAGTGAATCCTGAATCAACAAGGTCCTATAAAAATTGGCAGTTAAACTGTGGAAAGAAGACAATGGCTCTTTGACCAAGATTCAATTAAGACAAATGATTTTTTTAGTTCGACACAAACATGTTGCCTGGTTAATTCTATATTTTTATTTTTCTTCTTTTACTCCCATCCTTTCTTCCTTGTAATTTTCTATAAGTGAAAAATTAACGTTACAAATTATTTAAAAATTGGATTTGAGCAATGAACTGCCTTATTGAAAAAGTGCTGCAGCTGCCGAATTTGATGTATGACAAACTAGTTCTTAGAGACAAAAACCAGGGCCTGCAGTTCCACTACTGACAAGCTGTGTGGCTGAAACGGGTCATCTCAGCTGCCATGCTGAAGCGGAAGGAAGCCACTGACCACAGGCATGTAGAAGACTGCGAAAACGCGACACATCAAACAAGATTCGTGTCAGACATTTGCCTTAATGACCCCAGCTCTCAGATGTATTAATACGATTTTATTTTTGTTTTAGATTTCCTATCATTGGCTCTTTTCTATTGTTGTGCTTTTATAGTTTACAGCCTACCAGCAATACTTTGATTACTCCAGTAAGGTCTTTCTGTGCTTTCCACAGCGAGTGACTATTCCAGACTTTTACAGTTTTTATCCTTTACCTCCCAGAGAAAACAATGACTATCATTTGCCTCCATTTTCAGTCTCCTCTATTCTCACAAGTTCATTATTACTCTCCTCCCAGGTCTCCTCTCCCTTGAATCCTCCTCAGTCCATTGTAGGTTCATTTCTTTCCCCAAAAGTCATCCCTAACTGCTGACTTGCCAAGTTCAACACCCTTTACCTCTCTTTTGTATACTGTAATATATCTCACTGATTTACAACTCTTATAATTTGTAATTTTTATCAATTCCTTTAATCTGAGCTAAAATTTTCCTTCGCCAAATCTCCAAAGAAAGAGTTTGGTTGACAAATTAGTAGTAAAAATACCACATCTATGGACATTGTTAACCTACTTAATTACTATAAATTATTTTAATGACTTTAGTACACAACTTTTAAAATTAAGATAAATGCTACTGATTATACTTCACAGCACCAGACAATTTTCTGGAATGTTCTTTCTTTAGAAGAATTTCGTTTAGCATTATTACACATGGTTGTAAGTACTCAAAAGTTAGAGCATTGTTTTGTTTTGAGCATTTCTTTTAATTTATTAGGCCTTGCCTGTAGTTAATTCATGTCAGTGATATTTAACTCTATTTACAAATGTTAATCTTTTAAATAAAACCACTTATTTTTAAAGTATTATTCCAAGTAAGAATAAATTTATTTTATGTTTCTTCTCTAGCCAAATGGTGAAAAATAGTGACATCTTCAGAGGAGCCATCTAATATCATTCCCCAAATGAGTGTGAACTTTTTCTACCAGTTACACTGCCCTGAATAGTAGGACTACAACCAACTAATTTTTTGACTGACAAGTCTGAACCACCTCTCAAAACTTGAACTTGAATATACTTAGAAAAGAAAAAAATACACACCAGGTGAGCCAGGCTGATGGTGTGTGTGTGTGTGTGTGTGTTTTAATGCTTGCCAGGTTTGTAAGAATAGGGTGAGGTTCTCTGAAGTCAATAGAGTCTGTGTTAAGATGGCAAGAAAGTACATGCTGTACCTTCCTTACCTTGTGACTTTACACTTTCACACAATTCTATTCTCTAATCCCAGAGTAGCTCTAAGGAAAACAGTAGACCTGAGGGGACCTCTAGGTGTTATCTAATGCCTCTTAAACAGCTGTGAGTGCTTGGCAAGACTGTGGGACACCACTGAGACTTTGGCTTTCTTCCCACCAGCTCTGTAGTCATATGTGGTTATGATCCCCCACAAACACTGTGCTTCAGACTCTCTAGCCATGAACCTCTTTGGGGGATTTTCCTTTGCTAGGAGCAGATTGCTGCCTTCACTTTTGATGATGGCATTTATGAGAAGGTGAAACCTGGAAAGCATCTGGTATTTGATGCTCCATTATGAAAACCAGGACTGGGAATACATAAGAATGTAGAACAACTGCAAAAATGATGCTGGCTTTACTATTTTCATAGATAATATAATATAGTTAGGAGAGTGAAAAGTTACTTTAGCTGTGTTTTGATATCAGGAATACTATAACTGCCAATTAACAATTAGCTTTATTCATTTCCCTCACTGTGTGGTGGTTTATTTTATTTTTGTTTATATTGAGTTGGGTTTTAACTACAAATTAAGTCACATTAAAGAAGGAAGTTCAAAATATCATAACCTAAGTTAGAGCTCCTTAGCACAATTGGCATTTTGAGCTGGATTGCCACATGTTCCCTGGCGGCAAAATCATATCACTTAAGAACCACTGACCTCAGGTAGCCCTGAACAGAGTGTTCAGCCTGGAATAGTTTTAAATGGCCTCTCTCGACAGTGTCCATGGGTCAAACAATCATTGGGCTGTAAAGAATCTGTGACATTCAGCTTTCTCTTCATTTTACTCTTTCTCTTTCCTATTTTTTCTCTCCCGCTTTTCACTCTTCTCCCTTTTTCTTGCATTTCTTCTTCTCCCATTCCCTTCCCTTCCCTTCCCTCCCCTCCCCTCCCCTCCCCTCCCCGCCTCTTCTCTCCTCTCCTCTCCTCTCCTCTCCTCTCCTCTTTTCTTTTCTTTTCTTTTCTTTTCTTTTCTTTTCTTTTCTTTTCCTTTCTTTTCTTTTCTTTTCTTTTCTTTTCTTTTCTTTTCTTTTCTTTTCTTTTCTTTTCTTTTCTTTTCTCTCTCTCTCTCTCTCTCTCTCTCTCTCTCTCTCTCTCTCTCTCCTTTCCTAAACAACTCAATCCAGAATCCATGAATCGGAACCGAGGAGATATGGGGATGGTGGGAGGATAGGATGAGGAGAAGGAAGGGGGTTCGTGATAACCCAGAGTAGAGTGTAATAGCCCAGACTGGAGTGCACTCATGTGGGGTGGGCGAAAGCAGCAGCAACATAAGATTGGTTACAGACAGGGAGATTGCTCAAATAAATGTATTAAAACTGATGGAAACCAGGTTCCTCACTGTCAGAGATGCGAGTTACAAATGTAGAAGGGGAGAAACTAGATTGAACCCTGTGGTGTTAGACTGAAATTAGAAATATGGTAATAAAATCATGGCTTTGAAGCTATAAGGTTGATATAAAAATATATATAGATATGAACATATGTGTGTGTGTGTGTGTGTGTGTGTGTGTGTGTGTTCTCTAGTTCTGGCCACTGAGAAATTCCAAGAGCTGCAACCCTCAAATAGCAATTCATACACCTGGGGCCCAGATACTGCTTTTTAAATATCATTCTTCACTATGAGGAGACAAACCTATTTGGAAGAATGGCTGATTCTAAGGCTGGAGCCAAGAAAATACAAGGTGAACCTAGAACAGTGATGGCGAACCTTTTGAGCTCAGCGTGTCAGCATTTTGAAAAAACCTAACTTAACTCTGGTGCCATGTCACATATAGAAATTTTTTTATATTTGCAACCATAGTAAAACAAAGATTTATATTTTTGATATTTATTTTATATAATTAAATGCCATTTAACAAAGAAAAATCAATCAAAAAAATGAGTTCGCGTGTCACCTCTGACACACGTGTCAAAGGTTCGCCATCACTGACCTAGAACATCTTATTGTGCCAAAAAGTAAGGAAGTTATTTTTAAATGATGACATTTCACAGAAGGAACTTGAAGGCACAAGACACTGGCCAAATCTGGCACAATATTTGCAACAAAATAAGTAACAGTAATAAATTACAACTCATTGAATAAAACAGATCCATGAGTCCATAATGATCTATAATAATAAAAGTGTAATATGCTAATTAAACCAGACATCCTTCCGTCTTTCTGGACAAAGCCAGGGCTGTGAGGGAAGCCTGGGTCCTGTGTGCCTGCCGGTGGCCAGAGGAAAGCCGGGGTCCTGGGTGCCAGAGGGAAGCCAGTGCCGGCAGCCGGGGGAAGGAAGGCCTACTCTTGCACGTTGCATGAATTTTGTGCATCGGGCCTCTAGTCTACACTAATAAAAGAGAAAAATGGTAATTGGCGTACGGCGATACCTTTTTCATTGGCTAATCAGGGCTATATGCAAATTAACTGCCAACTAAGATTGGCAGTTAACTGCCAACAAGATGGCGGCTAATTTGCATATGTAGGCACAATGCAGGGAGGCGAAAGGGAAAGCAGGAAGAAGCCCCCTACCACTGACAGTGATCGGAAACCCAGGGGGGAGCTAAGAGCTGGGGGGCAGGGCAAAGGTGGCCCTGGGGCCGCCTTTGCCCTGCACCCCAGCCATGATCGGAGAATCAGGCGCCTTTGCCGCCCTGGCCAGTGATAGCAGGAAGTTGGGGTGGAGCCAGCGATGGGAGCTGGGCACGGTCGAAGCTGGCAGTCCCAGGAGCTAGGGGTCCCTTGCCTGGGCCTAAAGCGAAGCCCATGATTGCGGCGCCCCCCGCTGCCACTGCAGGTCCCCGCTGCCTGGGCCGGACGCCTAGGCCAGAGGTGTCAGGCCTGGGCAGGGGCGGAGCCTGCAACCGCGGGGAGCTGGGGGTCCCCTGCCCAGGCCTGACACCTCTGCCGGAGGCCTCAGGCCTGGTCAAGGGGCCGATCCGGTGATTGGTGATCGGAGGGTGATGAGGGTCAACTCCTCTGGCTGAGGCATCAGGCCTGGGTGGGGGGCGGAGCCGGGGGTTGGGGGGATATGATGGTCCCCTTGCCCAGGCCTGAAGCCTGGGTCAGAGGCGTCAGGCTTGGGCGGGGGGTGGAGCAAGCGATCAGAGGGAGATGGGGGTCCCCTGCCCAGGCATGATTCCTGGGCCAGAGGCCTCAGGCCTGGGCAGGGGCCAGAGCCAGTGATCGGGGGGAGATGGGGGTCCCCTGTCCAAGCCTGACACCTCTGGCGGAGGAGTCAGGCCTGGGCAAGGGGCGGATCAGGCGATCGGAGGGTGATGGGGGTCAACGCCTGAGTGCTCCCAGTATGTGAGAGGGGGCAGGCTGGGCTGAGGGACACTCTCCCCCCGCCCCCACACCCAGTGCACAAATTTCGTGCACCGGGCCCCTAATATAATACATAAATGAAAATATTTTTAATTGGATGAGAAACAAGGTATTAACTCAAAGGAACTCACAACAAAATAATTATGAATTACAGAGTGTAAAGATGCAACTTTATAGCAAAGAAGCCTGATAGGGACCACCTTAATCAGGTGATCAAAGTTAACCTCACCAATAATGAAATAAATGAAAATGTGTACCACTTGATAGGATTCAATGAGAAGACCACAGCATTTCTTTCGTGATATTCCTACAGAAGATGCATTGCCTGAATCTAATAACAGGAAACATCAGACACAGATGAAGCTATTCTATAAGCTACTTGGCATGTAATCTTTGAAAATGTCATAGTCATGAAAATCAAGGAACAACTGGGGAACTACTCCAAACTGAAAGAATAGATATGGCAACTAAGATGGTAAACCTTATGTATTCCCATCACATAAAAGAAAAGAAAATGATCAGAAAGTGAGGTGATAAATATGTTAATTAACCTGATTGTGCTGATTAGTTTAAAATGTATCCCTACATCAAAACATCCAGTTGTATACCTTAAATATATGCAACTTTTATTTGTCAATTATCCTATATAATAAAATCCTAATATGCTAAGTGTCTGGTCGTCTGGTCGGCCATGTAACCAATCAAAGCGTAATATGCTAACAATATGCTAAGGCTGCTCAACCGCTTGCTATGACATGCACTGACCACCAGGGGGCAGACAGTCAACCCATAGACCAGTTGCTATGATGTGTACTGACCACCAGGGGACAGACGCTCCGACCTGTAGGTTAGCTTACTGCTGGGGTCCAGCCGATCAGGACTGAGTGAGACAGGCCGGACATGCCCTGAAGCCCTCCTGCAGTCCCTCCCTGGTTGGCCAACCTTCTGCGTCCCTCCCCGACCCTGATCGTGCACCGGTGGGGTCCCTCAGCCTGGCCTGTCCCCTCTCGCAATTCGGGACCCCTCAGGGGATGTTGAAGAGCCAGTTTCAGCCCAATCCCACAGGCCAGGCCAGGGGACACCACTGGTGCACAAATTTGTTCACTGGGCCTCTAGTACCTCAATAAAGCTGGGGCGGGGGGTGAATTTCAAGGTTGTTTTATTGAAATGGAATTATTTTAGTCTAGAAGCAAGCTATCTTTGATAATACAATTCCTTCAGACACATTGATTTATTTGCTTCCCATCAGTTTCATGTACTATTGACCATCACCTACGTTCTTTGATAGACACAGTTCTCAAGCCCACTGTATTTCCTTACTCTTTCATCCCAATGCTGCTCCCTCTCTCTCAACAGTGGTGGTTACTTTGAGGCCTCTGACATAACAGGTTTGGGTGGGAAGGCAATAGCCTTAATCTAATCTTCACTTCAAGTCTGATTCACTCTGTTTAACTGGTAATTATCATAGGCATATTTATTATGGTAAAATATCCATAACATGGCATAAAATGTACCACATGAACCATTTTTAAGTATGTGCACAGTTCAGTGGCATTTAAGTACAATCAAATTGTCTTATAGACTATTTTTGCTGAAAGCCTATTTCAGGCTTATCTCCCCTTTTTTATATTAATTTTTAAAACTTTTATTTCTAAAAAGCAGTGTATATATATCTAAGGTGTACAATGAGTTCATATATATATTCATAGTGAAATGACTGTAGTAATCATTGCAGGGTTATCTCTTATTTTAGTAAACAGAAACATTTGAGTCCTCAAACCTATATGACCTTATTTACTGGACACTCTTTCCTTTGAGCTCTACTTGAAATCTAGTCAGTTCTTGTCTGAGCTCATCTCTACTGTCTGCTAATACATTTTAAGTGAAGAAAACAATACATGCAATATTATAGCAGAAATAATTACTACAAATACTGATTTACCAAATGTCTGTGTTTCACCACATTACGCAGACATTGAAAATGCACATTATGGGACTTGTTTTAGCCAATGAGCCATTTCTGACCTAAAGCATTCTGAGCCAGTACATGGCCCTCTCTCACTTTCTTCTCTTGCAGCAGAAACCTGGAAAATTTGTGTTCCAGATGACAAAGTCACAGCATGCAGGTCTCGATCCTGCCCTCACTGCTTGGTAGAATGGCCTTGCAGAGTGAAAAATGGACATTTACATATGAAGCCGCTGAGATTTTGTTGGTGGCTTGTTGTCACAGAACCAGATGGTCAAATTTGACTTGAGTAAATATCCTATTTTTAAAAATCATTCAAAGTCAAATAATATATTTTTCCATTGAAAGAGACCTATAAGAAAACATAGTAAGGATTATTGAAAATAGTAGTAAAGTAGTATAAAAGAATTTCTGCCTTTTCTGTACCCTTTTCTTTTAACAATGCTGATATGTTTGGATAATACCAGCATAATTTACTTTTAAAGAACTGTGTTAAAATAAATAATACTAAAAGTAAATGTAACATGTGGCATATTTGAAGATCTTCAAGTTTTTTCCCCAGAAAGTTTCTGCCAATTCACATTTCCATAAGCAGTGTGAGAGAGTATGTCTTATCCTTTCTTGCTAATGCTGGTTATTTTTTAAAAATAATTTATAAACAACTAAAAAGGTTTAATCTGTGTACCTTGGATTGCTGTTGAATACCTCTTCAAATACTTTTTCACATATTCATTAGCCATTTTCATTTCTTTTTTATGAGTTACATTGGTATTTTTGCTCATTTACATATTAGATTTCTAGTAACTCTATTACTTAGTACAAATAGTTTTTCTTTTTTTACTTAGCCATTTCATTTTAGTTTTAAATTATTGTACTAAAATTTATCATTTTTTTCCCTTTATAAGGTCTTCTTTTCCTTTAGGCTTAAGAAAGCCTTGTTGAAACCAGGATTATATAGGTATATAATTCACTCTAGTTTTCATGGGATATTTTTGGTATATTTTTATGGTTAACATTTAATTGATCTGAAATGTATATTGCAATTATGACATAATAGGAAATTTTAATAAGGTACTTTTCAAATCATTAACCAATCATCTCAGCTCAATTTATTGCATTAGCCTGGGTATAACATCCACCCCCCAGTGACTCTCAATGCTATATAAATTGGTGGGCTCTCTATTCTGTTCCATTGACCTATCAGTTTATTCTAGTGCCATTATAACACATAAATTACTTTAACTCAGTAATATGTCATTTACCTTATGAGATAAGCTCTTCCTCCTTACCTCCTACACCCACAAACACTCCAAGTAATTATCTTTTCCAAAAATTTCATAGTTACCACCACCCAATTATTTTTTCAGATACATTTTAAAATTTGGTTGTTAAAGTCCAAAAATAAACTCCCATAGAAATGTTGAGATTCCATTAACTATTTTTCTATTATTAATTTGTTCATTTCATATTTGTCCTCATTTTTCTTAATTATTGGCTGGGCATTTCTTTTGTTCTTTTTCTTCTTTCAACAGAAAACCATGAATATCCTTCCACTGCCATTTTCAATTTATTCATTCATTCAACTACATTTATTAAGCCCCTGTTTCAGGTATGGAAAAATACCCTAATGACAAAGCCTTTGCCTTATGAAGGTTACATGCTAGTGGAATGAGATGGACAATAAAAATATATAAATAAATCACATTATTTAAAGTAATAACAAATTATCTTCTCTCTAATGTTATTCCAAAATATTTACTGTTTCATTAAATGCTGCAATCAACATCCTTTAGCATAAATCTTCTTTAATATGTACAATTATTACCTGATTACAAATTTCCAGCAGTGAGGTATTAGTTCAAATGATATACACAATATATGTTTTGATATGTGTTGTCTAATTTCCCTTCAAATTGTTTGTAGCAATTTACACACCCAACAACAGACCTACTTTCCTCTCTCTTGCAAAATCTGGGTGTAACATTTTAATCTTTGCCAGTCTAATGGGCAAAAGAAGGAATTCATAGTGTTTCCATTGTACTTCTTTATTTTTAAATGAGGTAGCATATATTTTCTTAAGTTTATTTTCTCCATTACAAAAGAGCTATTCAGATTGTTCATCCACTTTGCTATTAGAAGTCTTTGGCCAAATGTTTTTATCTGCAAGTAACAAAAGCCTTTCTGAGCCCTGGTTTAAATATGGGGAAGACTTCATAGAAAGGGTTCCGGTTGACTCAGGGGACCTGAGGGCAAGAAAGGCATCCTGGTCCCCTGGATCTTGGACAAGTGTCTGTATCTGACAGCCAGCTCCCTTCTCTCCCTGGGTGGGGGTGTGGGGATGAATAGACCATTGCCCAGTACAGGTATGTTTTCTACTTTTCCTCAAAGATCATTCATGACAGTTCTGCATGGAGGTTGGGGTTTGGGGGAGGGGGGAGGGCGGTGGGGGAGAGAAATCTGTCTGAGCCAGCATAGTTAGGTGCATCCAGAGTATGTTTCTTTACAAAAGCCTCTTCATTTAATGCGTCTTTCTCTTATACTCTCTCTCTTAATGAGATACAAATATAAAATAGGAGGTAAGCAGAATTATCTAACTATAGAATTGGATGTAATTTTAAAAATCTTGTAGCACCATTTCCCAAAACTTTATGATAAATAAATTTAGGCCTAAAGAAGTGAAATAATTGTCTTAAGGTTTGATTCCAAGTAACTAAGCAGATCCAAGCCCTCTCGGTTCCTCTGCTTTCTCAGTCCTATGCTTTTTTCCTAATGTACCAGGACTTGTGATTATATGTATAGCAGTCTATTCAGGTTTCTTATTTACCAGATTGTATTCAATAAACTGGCACAATTATCTGCTTACATGGAGAATTGTTTCTTATATAACATTATGAAGAAGTTGTTAGCTTAATATTTTCTATTTATATTAACAAGTATCTACCTGCATAACTATGACAATTAGAGTTTATTCACCACTTAAAATCTAAAAATATTATCTCTGGAGGACTGTGGGTGTTAATGTTTCCCAACCTAATTTCAAAATTGCAATCACTCAATGATTTTTATAGCTGGAATTAAAACCTACCATACCATTTTTTTTAATTTAAATAATGTCATAAAATTACTTGAGTGACACTTATCAGGCATAAATCCATTATCTGAATTATTCAGTTTTGCTTCATCCCACAATTTTTGCATGTGCTTGTTAATAGTTCTGCTAGCCGTATGGAATGCCTAAAAAGTTGCTGCAGGTTATGACACAGAGAACATCTGTAGTTTGGTGTATAAAACACGCCTGGTGATTTGGGTTCTTAAGTATTTCAGCAGTGAAATCTCACATTGACAAAGATGATTTTCTTCTGAATAATTTTCATAGTCTGATAACATTTAGCTTTGTGGAATAGTTACTAGTAAATAGAACAGCAAGTTATCTTCACATTTGTAGGGAATATATCTTCAATTTGGGGAAAACCACTCTCATTAGACTTAAGATTATACCACTTTGATTAAAGAAATATACTTCATAATATATTTATTAAAGTAAAAACTCACATTTTTGTGAATTCAAACTTCAATTGCTTATTTGGATGAAAAAATAAACATTTTAAATTTCCATAGGCCATCTTTTTTTTTTTTAGTAAATGTTGTCGCTGTTATAGAAAAATCAAATTTTCTCATATGTCATAAAATTTAACCAACATCTACACTGAACACTCTTATCAAGTGTAAATTATCTTTGCATAGTGTATTTTAGCATGCAACTAACCAATGCGGTTTCTGAAGACACTTATTTATATTTTGTATTACATAAAATTTCTATTATCTAAATAAAAACTTGCATTTTGATAAAATATCACTTGTTTATAATTTATGAGATTTTACTGCAGCTTCTCTACACGTTAAGTGCTTGAATGCAAGTTTGAGCCTCTTAAACATATACTTGAGATATATACAGGCATTTTAAAAAATAGTCATTTGGAAATTAGCTTCTTCTAGGTTCTTTCACAAAAATAGAAGGGTTTGGATACTTCTTTGAGTACCCCAAATTGGACTCATTCCCTGTGAGTTCTTACGTCTTTACTTTATGGTGTTGGGTTACCAAACATTGGTTTAATTGCCCATGGCAATGCAGCCTTAATGTCCTACCATTACAGAATTTCTCTGACCTGCTTCATGACAATAACCCAGTCCTTCATGTAATATCTTTTACTGTGTATGTTTTTAACATATGGATCCCTAGGCTTCTGATCTATGAGGGCTGAACTGAGGCATTTAGTGTCACGTATTGTTCACTGGTATAGTGCACTGATCTCTTTACTGGACAGGCTAAGTGATCTTATCTCTCAGATTAGGAGATCCATGCTGAATCAATGAGGATGTTCATTTACCATACATATATACAAGACATATTCTTTCAAAGCACCACAAATTTTAAATTAAGTTAAATTATATTAGTTGCCTTTCTCTCCATTGAATATAAGTATGCAAGCTTAAAATTGAAAAGGATTTCATTACAACAGTGCTACAAATTCAAATTACAGAAAAGTATTTGAATGCCTGTTTTAAAAGTGAAAAGACAGTAGGTAGTCAGATGCCTTTAGCATGTCTAGTATTTTGAGGACCATGCATGTGGAAAATGAAGAAGTAGGGATAAAATAGATTTTGCCAAAAGAGGAATTGAAATTTGTGGTGAGCCAGCATGGCCATGGCATACTCAGCCCCATGTTGGGCACCACATGTGCTGCACTAGCACAGCCAAGAGTGAACCTGAGGCGGGGGGGGGGGGGGGTGGCACGGGGGTGGTGAAGGATTTAGAAAAGACAGACAAGAGAATAAAAGCTGGGTCTCGATAGGACGCTGCTTCTCTGATGGAGAGACAGTGACAGTACCCACAAGCCAAGTCTTTATTTTATAGTCAGATTCCACTAGGTCAGTGGTTAGCAAACTAAGGCTTGCAAGCCACATGCGGCTCTTTGGCCCCTTGAGTGTGGCTCTTCCACAAAATACCGACTTCTGCGCATAGGCCACGAAGTTTCAATCACACTGTATGTGCACGCACGCATGGGGTATTTTGTAGAAGAGCCACACTCAAGGGGCCAAAGAGCTGCATGTGGCTTGTGAGCTCGCAGTTTGCCGACCACTACACTAGGTAAAGGGCATGGTCAAGATGTTAACAATGGAGTCCCAGCAACAACACACAGCGGGGTAAGGATTAAAGAACCAGCTCTGGACAGGGGACGTCCCCAAACCAGTTTTAAGTGCAATAGAGAAAATAAACCCTAACTATTGGATAGAGAGGCCGTAGAGCCTCGGCAGTCAACTCAGAAACACTGCCACTAGAGGCTGAGCCACAAACTGACTCTTAGGTAAATACAAATTAAGGCATTCTGGGAAACAAATACGGCCGGCTTTAAAAGCAGGACTGTGGTTTACAACACGGAGGAACAGTGTATCGCAGGGAAATTCAACATTCTCCTGAATACCTGGCAGGACTAAGGCATGCCAGACTGAAGAGTAGAAGAACAGAAGGACCTTCACTACTGCAAATTTTTTTTTTATTCTTTTTTCACCTTTTAACTAAGAAACCAATTTCTTTTCTTTTTCCATCACCTAATTTTACCCTTTTAATTACTACATTTTTATTTTTAACCAGTATTATTACTGCTACCATTTTATCATTTTTTAAAGTGTCATTTTATTTTCTCTTTATTTTATTTTGGGAATAGTGTTCTACATTCTATTTTCATCGTGCCTTTAGCATCATTTTTCTCTACCTCAATTTTACCTCTATGCTAAAACCCTCTTCCTCACTTTTCCCCTTTTGTTGTCCTGTTTCTCTTACCCTATTCCTGCTTTAGATTTTCCCTACTCCTTTTTACCCGCTGTCAAAATTTCACCCTACTTATATATCCTATTTCCAATCCCCTGCTCTAAATCCTTATACAACTCTCCCTTATCTTTCTTCACTATCCAAATTTTTTTTTCTTTTCTCTTTCTATTGTTTTGTTGTTGTTTGCTTGATTGTTGAGTATATTGGGTGTTTTTTTTTTAGGATTGTTTGTGAGGTTGTTTTGATTTTTTTTTTCTTTTTCTGCCGGTCCCCCCCTTAGCCCCCCCCCCCCCCGGTTATTTTTGTGCTTCTGTTTTCCCTTGCCTCGCTTGATATTATTGCTTGTTTGTAGTTTGCATTCATCTCCAGGGATCTGTTGCTGGAATTTGTTGTGATTAGTGGCAGTTCTATCAGAGTTTTCTCCTCATATAAATAGTCTCTTCCCCTCTTCTACTTCATTCTCTCTTTTCACTCTTAGTTTTTTTCCTCCTTTTTCCCAATTTCATTTTTGTACTCCTTTTTTTTCTTTTTTCTCTTTTATCTTTTTCTCTTCTTTCTTCCTTATCCCCTAATTATCTTAGCTCAGGTGGTCACCTTTATTTGGGGTTATTGATATCATGAATACATTTGCATTCAGTGCCTGGTACGTTGTGCCTTGTTGTGTTGTATTTTGTGCCTTTAAATCAACTCAGCAGATCCAAGCAACAGCAGCCTCCTGATCACCACACCCTCTGCCTGAGGAACAGCAGGTATACGTGAAGCCTTCCCCCAACAGCCAGAAGAGCCACCACAGCTGTGAATAGCACCCACCAGAGGAGCTGTTGCGAACTGAGGAGCAGCTGCTACTACAACCGCCTGAGGAGCAGCCACAGCTCCCCAGGGAGCAGCCACTGAATGACTCAACATCTAGACATGTCAGTGAGATCAAACATGGGTAGACAAAGAAACCCCCAAAGGAAAGAAAAGGAGAACTCTCCAGAAAAGCAGCTAAGTGATACAGAGGCATGCAACATGGCAGAAAAAGAATTCAGATTAAGGGTCCTAGAGTGCATAAACCGAATGGAAGAAAAAATCAACAACTTATGCAAGAAGCAAGAAGAAACAGATGAAAAAAATCAATAACTTATGTAAGACCCAAGAAGAAATGAAGAGCAATATAGCTGCAATAAAAAACACCACTGAAAGTTTCAACAGTAGACTAGGAGAAGCGGAGGACCGAATTAGTGAATTAGAAGACAAGAAAGCAAAACACACACAAACTGAACTGCAATTGGAGAAAAAAATTAAAAGACAGGAGGAGAGCCTAAGGGAGTTTTGGGACAACATGAAACGAAACAACATACGAATAATAGGGGTGCCAGAACAACAGAAAGAGGAACAAGGATTAGAAAACCTATTCGAAGAAATAATATCAGAAAACTTCCCTGAGGTGGGGAAGAAAAAAATCACACAAGCACAGAGAGGCCCAAACAAGGTGAACCCGAAAAGACCCACACCAAGACACATCATAATTACCATGGCAAATGTTCAGGACAAAGAGAGAATCTTACAGGCTGCACGAGAGAGACAGAAAGCTACATACAAGGGATCTCCCATTAGATTATCAAATGATTTCTCGACAGAAACACATCAGGTCAGAAAAGAATGGAAAGAAATTTACAAAGTGATGCAAAGCAAAGGACTGAATCCAAGAATACTCTACCCAGCAAGGCTATCATTCAAACTTGAAGGGGAAATAAGAAGCTTCACAGACAAAAAAAGGCTAAGGGAGTTTATCACCACCAAGCCAGCAATGCAAGAAATGCTAAAGGGACTGGTGAAAAAAGAAGAAATAAAAAGCTCAGAAAGAAAACAGCCACACACAAAAAGAAATGGCTACAAACAAGTACCTTTCAATAATAACTTTAAACGTAAGCGGACTAAATGCTCCAACCAAAAGACATCGAGTGGCTGAATAGATAAAAAAACATGACCCATACATTTGCTAGACAGCAAGAGACCCACCTCAGAAGAAGGGACTCACACAGACTGAAAGTGAAGGGATGGAAAAATATCTTTCAGGCAAATAGAAATGAAAAGAAAGCTGGGGTAGCAATACTTATATCGGACAAAATAGACCTCAAAGTGAAGGCCATAACAAGAGATAAGGATGGCCACTTCATAATACTAAAGGGATCAATACAACAAGAAGATATAACCCTGATAAACATATATGCACCCAATGCAGGACCACCCAAATACATAAAAAAAACTCCTGGAAGATATCAAAGGAGAGATCTACAACAATACAGTCATAGTAGGGGACTTTAATACACCACTGAAATCACTGGATAAATCCTCTAGACAAACAATCAGCAAAGGAACAGCAATCCTAAATGACTCACTAGATCAGATGGACTTAATTGACATCTTCAGAACACTTCACCCCAAAGCCACGGAATATACATTATACTCAAGTGCTCATAGGACATATTCAAAAATAGACCACATATTGGGTCAGAAACAAAGCCTCCCCAATTTCAAGAAGATTGAAATCATACCAACCATCTTCTCAGACCACAATGGCATAATATTAGAAATAAACTAAAATAAAAACAACCCAAAATACTCAAACACTTGGAAGCTGAATAGCATGTTATTAAATATTGGTTTGGTTACCAATGAGATCAAAGAAGAAATTAAAAACATCCTGGAAACTAATGACAGTGAAAACACAACAATCCAAAACCTATGGGACATAATGAAAGCAATCCTGAGAGGGAAGTTTATAGCTCTACAGGTCTGCTGGGGTCCAACCGCAGCAGGTCCAGGGGTCCCCAAAGGTGTGGACAAAGTCGGCGAAGAAGGAATGACACGGAGACAGCGTTCAGTTGATCAGCAGCCTAGCCAGGATCTCTAGCCAAGTTCCGTCTAGGTTCTCCAGCCAGGTTCTGGTTAGGATCTCCAGCCAAGTTCTGGTGTTTATTGTCTTGTTACATCTGCATTTATACCAGTTGATTTTAATCCTGTCAATTTCTATTGCAAAGGTTAGGGCGTTTCTTATCTCCATTCCAGGGAGTAAAGATTATGTAGCTTAAGCGTGATTGTTTGTAGTTAAAGTGATTAAGTACCCGCCTGGCACTTAGTTAAGGGGTTTTATCCCCTCCCTAACTTCAGGGAAAAATCCCTACCTGGGGAAACAACCTTTCTCGGAGAGGTGACCTTGGTTAAAACACAACCTCCAGGGCCAAGCAGGGTGATGTGAGGTGTGCGAATGAGGGAGAGGCAGCGCCCCCTTGCAAGAGGTTCAGTTCTGTCTCCTTGGTAGCCTATGCCCCTGTGGCCTCCACGCCCAGCACCTGCCTTGGGATCCCCTCGCCTGCTGGCGGGACCCCAGCATTAATCACATATCTTGGGGAACCCAGGTTTCTTCTCCAGAGAGGGCCCAGCCCATGCCATTGGGCGAGAGACAGATCCATGGTACCAGCCACCATGAGGCTTCCACCTCAGCATGAACAGAGAGCCCAGGCAACAGCTGTGGGCAATTGGATTGTGAGAAGAGGGTCCCTCTTGACACAAAGGCAAGAGGGGCCAATACAGGACAAAGGAGAGTCCGGGACAGGGCTTTCTCAGCCCAGGATGTCAGGCTCTTGGCACAAGACAACTCCATATATGGGGCATATACCAGACACCCCCAGTCATGGCAGAAAAGGGAGGTGCCCTTCCTGGAACAGTAGGGTAGGGAGATTCTAGAAAACGCTGTGTTCAGGAGAGAAGGAGAAAGGCCAAGGAACCAGCAAACAAGTAGTCAGATTTAAAAAAAGAAAAAAGGAAAGGAGATGTGGGGCAAAGCTGGGGCATATGGACAGACAAAAAGGAGGCACATGTGATCCTCCCAATGGACAGGTGGTTTCAGCTCAGGGCTGCACATCTTCTGCAGATGGGCACTGGTCAGGTGTGCTAACTCCGCCTCCCAGGCGTGACAGTCCCCAGGAGGGAGGCAGAGGCTGCTCCTTCTGGAAAGATATAAAACACAACCTCTTCCCCACATCATTACTAGATCTGGTAAAACTCTTGTCTGGTTTGTGTATCCTTCTACCAGGCTGAGTCAGCAGAGGCTATTGTACAGGAGGCCCAATGCCTTTTGGCTGCTGTACAACCCTCTGCATTGTATTTCCAAAAAATCTAACATATATCATTATTCTCCCCCTTTTTTGTTTTTTATAGAAAAGGTTTATATTGATGGAATTGTCAGTTTTTTCTTTTTGTGTCAAAAGCTAACTTTGGTGTATTAAAACTAAGTAAAATGAATTTACTCAATACAAAGCAGGCATTAAAAAGAAACACCCCAAATGCTCTCTTGTATCCATTTTAAGAGTAGGATTGGCGCTTTCCGCCATTACCTGAGTCCTGATCTATCACCCCAGGGAGAGCTTGCCAGTCCTGCACTTTCCTGGGTTGGAAAGGCTGCAGTGGGGTTAAGGATAAGGCTCCTTGGGCCTACCTTCTCCCATGCCTTTACATTTACATTTCCTTCCTCAGAAAAGCATGGACATATTTCTTGTATAAAACATTCTGTCTGACTAGGAGTAACCTTAACTCCTCTGCTAGCAAGAATATGCTTTTCTAACAGCACATCTTCTTAATCTAAAGATCAATACAGTCTTCTTTCTTTTGGACTCAGTATGGCACATCTTTTCAATCTAAATTCTGTACTATCCACCCTCTTTACTCTACTTATCCTCCATAGGGGTGTCTGCAGCACCCTACGGTGGAGTCCTATCCGTCCCGAGTGTCGGGGGGCTTACCTAGGGAAATCCTGTTTGAGGCACCAAATGCTGGGATCCAGCCCCAGCAGGTCCAGGGGTTCCCATAGGTGTGGACGGACTCGGTGAAGAATGAATGACACAGAGGCAGCCTTCAGTTGATCAGCATGGTTGGGTTCTTTTTTTATTGTTCTATTCCATCTATATTTATACTATTTGATCCCATAAGCATGCCTCTATAATTACATCATGGTATGTCCCGGGAAATCTTCTACAGTTCCTAGTTTCATTTCCATAATCCTGTCTCTTTCTAGTTCTGTTGATTTTAATCTTGTCTCTGTGTTCCATTATAAGGACTATTCCAAGGTCACTATTCTATTGCTCTACTGATAGGCTACAAGGAAGTGACTGAAGGAGTTTATCTTACCCAGTAAAGGTTATGTCCTCCCAGCCTCACTGCTTGCCTTCCCTGGAACTGCCCTGTGTCGGTGGGTCTCCAGGAGTATAGGCTTTGGTGCTTTCCCTGGTGGGCAGACCCCTGGGGATGTGGGCCCGACAAGTACCACATTTATTGCCAACAGTCTTAGTCCAAGTTCTTCATAAGTAGTACATGGTATTTCTGTAACACTAGGGGGATTTACTGATTTATTCTCTTCCTTAGTCCTGTTAATCCCTAACCTGGGGAAACAACCTTTCTCAGGAAGATGGTCCTGGTTAAAACACATAGTGCTTAAGAGGGGGAGCAAACATATGTCATATACACCAGGTCCCTTGAAACATAAGCTGTGCAGATGTTTCTTCCCTGCAGAGACTGCGTGGATGGCTCGTGCAGCAAGAGTGGATCGGCTCCTGGCAGGAACTAAAGTTAAATTTTTTACAAGAAGCCAAAATCCTCACGTAATACAATCAGTCATCCCAATATTGTCAAAGGTATAGTAGTTTGCACATAAACGCAGTCTATTTACATCATTAAGGAACTAGTCCCCGGAGGCAGTTTCCTCTCTTTTCTGAGAAAAAAAGGATGAAATTTTCATCAGGTGCTGCTTCTGGGTGGCGAATTTCAAATGAAGATTGTATACACAGGAACCATGCTGCAAGGTACTGACTAGAGGTGAAAATAACATCCTGGCAACTGGTGACTTTGGAATGACTTGTCTAGAGGATGGTGGGTTGTAGTCATCTTCTGACTTAAAGCAGATTCCCCTGAAATGGACAACACCAGAAGCTCTGAATTATGAGAGATACTGTTCTGAGAGTGATGCATGGAGCATTGGCATCCTCCTCCAGGAGACCTTCAACTTAGGGGACTGTATATACCCTTTTTGCCACTGGAGGAGATTTTATCCATCTTTTCAGATTTAAATGAATGGCTGCCTTTTTCATTGCCTGAAGATTTTGACTTTTTTTTTTCCTTGTTTTTCTCATTTGGATGAGGAGAATCACATGGATTTTCACTTCTGTGTTTTTATTATTTTTTTAAAATATATTTCTTTATTGATTTTAGAGAGGAAGAGAGAAGGAGAGCGAGATAGAAACCTCAATGATGAGAGAGAATCATTGATCGGCTGCCTCCTGCACACCCTTCACTGGGGATCGAGCTGCAACCCAGGCATGTGCCCTTAGCCGGAATCGAACCTGGGAGCCTCAGTCCACAGGCTGATGCTCTATCCACTAAGCCAAGCTGGTTAGGGCCACTTTTGTGTTTTTATTTTTTTATTTTTATTTATTATTTTTTTAAGTTACAAAATTTTATTAAAATGTGTTTTGTGTGTGTGTGTGGTGTTTACATTCTTTTTTTAATATATTTTTTATTGATTAAGATATTACATATGTGTCCTTGTCCCCACGTTACCCTCTATCCCCCCCCCCCCCCCCCCCCCCGCTCATCCCCTCACCCCCCCGTTGTCCGTGTCCATTGGTTAGGCCTATATGCTTGCATATAAGTCCTTTGGTTGATCTTTCCCCCTTGCCCCCACCCTCCCCTACCTTCCCTCCAAGGCCCGACAGTCCAATCAAAGCCTCTCCGTCTCTGGATCAGTCCTTGTTCATCAGTTTATGTTGTTCATTATATTCCACAAATGAGTGAGATCCTGTGGTATTTATCCGCTCTCCAGTTTTTTGGTTTTTTTTATTGCTTAAAGTATTACAAAGAGTATTACATATGTCTCCTTTTTTTCCCCCCGCCCTTGACAATCCCCTGGCCTCCCCTACCCCGCAGTGTCTTATGTCCAATGGTTATGCTTATATGCATGCACACAAGTCCTTTGGTTTTTAAACCGCCATTGTTCCGTTTTCTTCTTTTCGCCTCTTGGTTAAGTCTGGTAGCACTTCCCGGTCATTGTTTGAGTGATGCCGTTTCCGACCTTTTCTGTCCTTTTCATCTTTTTTCTCTCTTTCTCTGGATCTTTCCCTTGAGTTGTCCAATTCTTTCTTGTCTGTTTCTCTCTCCTTACTCTTGATTAGTGGTGAAGGAGTATGAATAAGGTACAGCTTTGCTGAAGACTCCTTGAGTTCGATGAGACTGTCCTTTATTGTGGAGGTATGTGATGGAGAAGGGTGTATATCACTTTTGCAGCGTTTTTGTTCCATTTCAGGCTCAGTAATATCTGATCGGGGAACAGGTGACTTCAAGGGCCCAGAAACTGGTCTTTTTTCTCCTCCTTTAACATTTTCTTTTGATTTTATTTCCTTTGCTATATCTCTTTCTCTGAATGACTCCTTCTCTATTTCCTTTTCTTGAGTCAATTTTGATTCTATGTTGGGGACAGTGGTCTTGAATTTCTCATCTTTAGCTTTTTCTTCCTTCTTGAATTTTTCTTTCTCTTTGTTGGTCTTAGGTGTTCTTTCCTTTGTCTCTCTTCCTTTTTCGTCTTTCTTCGGCCGCTCTTCCTTTGGTTTTTCTTTACCATCTTTACTAAGTGCCCTGGCCTCTGGAGCCTTTTCTCTTTTCTCCTTTTCTTTCCCTTTCTCTTTGTCATTTTCTTTAATAATTTTGCTGCTATTAAAGCCACTATTGCCACTGCTTGAATTGCCTTTGAGTGTGGCACTAGAAGCTTTATTTACAGCTTTCACACCACACTGAGATCTTCCCATTGATTTATCATTCTCCTCAGCACGGCTTTCATGAGATTTAGGTGCACTTCCTATGGAAGATGAAGACCCACCAACAGGCCCATTGTGTGCACTGGCAACTGCGTTCTTCGGAGTAGGGTCTTTGCGATGAAACTCATTTTCAGGTACCATGTATGACTTCCTACATTTCAACCTCCCAGAGTAGCCACTAGCTAATGCATATAGACGAGGCCTTTTCCCTTTTTCTTCTTGGCAGATTTTATGCACTCTTCTTTCCAAAGCCTGACCAAGATTTAAAACTTTTGGGTAACAAGGAAGTACTTTTGTTAGCACAATCAAGATATTCCTTATGTGAATATATTCACCTGTTTCAAGGCAATGTACTGATGCCTTGGTTAGTTTGTAATGCCATTTATGTACCACATGTCGAAAATTTTCATAGTCTAGTTGATCAGCTTGATTTCCACCATCAAATCCAGTTGCCCGTAATGTAGTAAGGAATCCTGGATAATTTCCACATTCCTTTTCATATGTGGCTCTGTCACTGTGCCACCTGGTCACCGTCTCTAACATACAGCAAAGAAACCTCCCATATCGACTCGCTTCATTTTCAGTACAGCTTGCAACTGTGAAAATTATGTCAGAGAAAACTCGATCATAGCAAAGAAGTGTGGAAAAATTTGGAGTTTTCTGCTGATGTACCAATTCAACAAAACGAGCACAGTAAACAGCATCAACTGCTGAAAAAATACATCGAGGAAATATACACAGCTGTAAAAATTTTGTGATGGTCTCATTTTTGGTAGATTTTGCTAAAAGCCAGTTGTCCTTTTCCAGTTGCAGTCGCTGTAGAACTCGCTGTACATGTGCCATCTGTTTCTTTTCTTCTGCAAGAAGCTTGTCCTGAAGAGCACTACAGCGCTCCTTTTCTTTTTTCTTTTTATTTGGAGGCATTCCTTGATTGTCATCAACTGCTTTCATCTGGACTTTAAGTTTACTGACTTCCCGGTCGTAGCTGGTGTGTGGAACTGCAAGGTCATACATTGTCAATGACCAGAATGTGGCATAGAATCGAGGGCTGATGTCATCCCAGACTTTGGAAACGTGCAATGAGACTACTGCTTCGTGGACAGGGGCCATCACCATTTCACATGATGTTATGTACTTGTGGACTTTATGTTGCTGTTTACTTCCCTCGTCTGATTTTTTAAGTTCATCATATTTGGATGAAATATGGTGTGCATACATTGGCCTAGACAAGAAAAATGCTGCATCATGGGGTATATGAAATTCGTTACAGAGCACATCAATTGAAGGTACTCTCTTTGTGTAATCTTCTGTGCTTAGATTAGATGCTAAAAATCCACCAAATTGTACCAGGGTATCATGACACTGATCATAGAGCTTTCCCACAAGTTCCAAATGTTTCTCTCCACCTTCCTGAAAGATCACCCCATTCCTCTGCTGAGCTATTATCAAACAAAGGGGAAGAGCAAGATCATAGTCCAATAGTGCATCCTTTAATCTCTGGGAGGATTTTTTAGTGTTTCTGATCTGGCCAAAATAACCTCCCTCAGCTTTTAGTTGCTCTCCACCAGTCATGGCCTCTAGTTGCTCCGTTGTCATTTCCTCGGTGATTTCTATTCCTGCCATTTTGTGTACCACTTCTTTCCATATGAGCAGGTCAGTACTTCTGCCTGCCTTTAGCTGGTTAGCCACATATTGCAGAAGAGCAGCAAGATCAATTGGATATTTATGAAAAACTGCACCACAGAAACTAGCAAGATGCCGAAGCCAGCTTGAAATGGTTGTATCATCGTGTTTCATCCTTTCCTTTTCTGGATTTGCTAAAGCTTCAAGGATACAATAGGCCAAGACATCATAATTCAATGAAGTGAGGTATTTCAGTGAATCTACTACAGGTGTTATTAAGTTATCATGCATCTGTATTTGTGCCAAGATATAATCAAACAAAATAGTTGGATTGCTGTGGCTCAATTTCCCAATTTGTCTTCCAGAAGGCTTCACATTTTCCTTGGTTAGACGTTTCATGATATATTTAGCTTTGTCTATTGTTTGAGCTTTAACTTTTACTAAAAGTGGGTGACTGTTGTAAGTTTCATTCTTCCACTGGCCATACAGACGATATCTATGCTGATAAGGAAATTTTTTAAGCATTCCCCATAGTTCCTCAGTCATACAAGCATTGCAGTCCATTAGAGAAAGAGATGGAAATAGTACTTGGTCAGTAATGCCAAGTAAACAGCTAAGAATAACTTCCATTTTCTCTTTATCTTCTTGTGTCCTTCCATCAGACTGAAACTCCTTCATAAAGGATTTGCCTATGCGCACCACTTTTGCAAATAAAATGGGATCACAAGAAAGGTGGGGACCAAGGTAACAGAACATATTGAAGACATCTGTCTTCAAATCCTCAAAGCTCTCTGCTTGTTTTGGTGCTCTCTTATTTTGCAAAGCATTAACAGGTGAGCCTTTAGCACCTTTAGGAACGCCAACTCTTCGGTAGAGGGGCTCAATAGTTATGTGAATAAGCCTGCAAATAGCAAGAGCTATTAGCTGATGGGAAGCAGCATAGTATGGAGGCATCTGATCCATAATGTTCTGTGCATGCTGCCAATCGCCAATCTTTAATAAGGCTTCTAACAAACCAAGCTTTTGGTTGTCAGGTGGCTTTTCTACTTTCTCCTCCTCCTTTTCCTTCTCTTGCTTATCAATTTTTTCAGAAGACAATGCAACCACCATAAGTTTTCTAACAATTTCCTTAGCTTCCACCATTTCTCGTTTATATTCATCCATAATACAATTATCAGCCGGAAGAAGATATACATAAAGATCATTTAAATCAATAAGATTAACTTGTAGGAGCACTGCCGCAACTCTGTATAAAGATGAAGGAGTCTCTCCATTCGGCTCCTGGTAAAACTTGAATTTGAACCCAAGTATATGACAAAGTGTTTGCGGTTCACACCTACTCATATAAGATTCTAATAAAGATATAAAGAAGTCATTATATTCTGGTCTGCATTCAAACGCATCTAAAATGATACCCAAAACTCTATTGGGATCTAGATTAAAGCATCCTATTAAAGATTTGATATTTTCTAAGATTAAATCACTAGTAATATTTCCCGATAAATCTTGCCCCAATTCAGCAATCAGCTTAGCATACCCTTCATTCTCTTCTCTTAAAAAATTGAACTTTTGCTGCTTATAAAAGAGTTTTGTCTTGATTTTAACTGACCTTTGATTGAATTGCTGTGATTGTTTGATAAGTCCTAATGATTCCAATGTTTCTGGATCCAGGCGTTCCTTTAGAATCGTGTCTGAGACGAAATACAAACACGCTAATACCAATTGCATAAAACAGTCTCTCTTGCTCTTCTCTTCTAAAACGGTTGTCTCAATATCTAACATGTAAAAGATATCAGCAAGAATGGAGGGCATATCCTCACGAAATTCGCTGATGTCATTTAAAAAATCAGCTGCTTGTTCGGGCTTCAGATTTCCTTTAATGACATGGTGTGATAACTCATAGAGAGCTCGCTGGAAATCTCTGTAAGTCGAACTGCCGTGGCTCTTGTTTTTGCTGAGAAGCCAACATAAGTCCAAAAGGTCGCCTCTTCCTGATTTCTCCCAGTTCTTTATCCACTCGACCTGGATTGACACGGAGGCTGCCTCCATCTTTGTCGCCTTAGTGACAGAGGCCCAGAAGTGCCGCTAGGCAGCTCAGGGATCAAAGGGAAGTACCGCCCACGAGGAATGCCGGGAACTGCGCCTTTGCTTTTCGAGTTTCAGGCCCCAATGATTTCAGAGTCTACTATGAACGCTCCCACCTCGGTAAGTTCTGTTGATATCAGGAGTAGTAGGAATTCTCTTCACTCACCTTGCAGCTCCAACTTCAGTCAGTCTGCTCTGGAGAAGTGATGTGTTCTCTGCACAGATGAGCCTTTTAAAGGACTCCTCATAGGCCACACCCACTTGCTGAGATTGGGAGTGTCCCAACTAAGGAGTTTTTTGAGGTACCCGCTGTCTCTTGGCCGATTTTTTGCTTGGTGCCAGTCACAAAGACGCTGCGCCTGCACGCGGACTCCTGGGTGCTCACGCTGGAGCTGAAGCGCTTCTCGGCGCTGGCAGACAGCAACGTGGAGTGGGAAATGTGCTACCCTGTTGGGGTCTAGCCCCAGCAGGTCCAGGGGTCCCAAAGGTGTGGACAAAGTCAGCGAAGAAGGAATGACACGGAGACAGCGTTCAGTTGATCAGCAGCTTAGCCAGGATGTCTAGCCAAGTTCTGTCTAGGTTCTCCAGCCAGGTTCTGGTTAGGATCTCCAGCCAAGTTCTGGTGTTTATTGTCTTGTTACATCTGCATTTATACCAGTTGATTTTAATCCTGTCAATTTCTATTGCAAAGGTTAGGGCGTTTCTTATCTCCATTCCAGGGAGTAAAGATTGTGTAGCTTAAGCGTGATTGTTTGTAGTTAAAGTGATTAACTACCTGCCTGGCACTTAGTTAAGGGGTTTTATCCCCTCCCTAACTTCAGGGAAAAATCCCTACCTGGGGAAACAACCTTTCTCAGAGAGGTGACCTTGGTTAAAACACATAGCGCTAAGGAGAGCAAACATATAAAGAACAGTATGCTATATATGCCAGGTCTCTTGAAACATGCTGTGCAGATGTTTCTTTCCTGCAGCAACTGTGTCAAGCAGCAAGGATGGACCGGCTTCTGGCACAGGCCTATCTCAAAAAAAAACAAGAAAAAATAGTATAAATCATCTAACTCTACATCTCAAAGAATTAGAAAGAGAGCAACAAGAAAACCCCAGAGTGAGCAGAGGGAAGGAGATAATAAAGATTAGAACAGAAATAAATGACATAGAGACCAAAATCAATGAAACCAAGAGCTGGTTCTTTGAAAGGATACAGAAAATCAATGAAACCAAGAGCTGGTTCTTTGAAAGGATAAACAAGATTGACGAACCACTAGCCAGGCTCACCAAGAAGCAGAGAGAGGACCCAAATAAACAAAATCAGAAATGATAGAGGCGAAATAACAACAGACCCCACAGAAATACAAATGATTGTTAAAAAATACTATGGACAGCTCTACTCCAACAAACTAGACAACCTGGAGGAAATGGACAAATTCCTAGAAAAATACAACATTCCCAAACTCAATCAGGAAGAATCTAAAAATCTCCACAGGCCAATAACTATGGAAGAAATTGAAGCAGTCATCAAAAAGCTTCCAGCAAACAAAAGCACAGGACCAGACGGCTTCACAGGGGAGTTTTACCAAACATTCAAGGAAGAACTAAAACCTATCCTCCTCAGACTACTACAAAAAATTCAAGAGGAAGGAACACTTCCAAGCTCATTCTATGAAGCCAGCATCACCCTAATACCAAAACCAGGTAAAGATAACACAATGAAAGAGAATTACAGGCCAATATCCCTCATGAACATAGATGCCAAAATCCTCAACAAAATCTTAGCAAATCGGATCCAGCAGTACATCAGAAAGGTCATACACCATGACCAAGTAGGATTTATTTCAGGGATGCAAGGATAGTACAATATCCAAAAATCAGTAAACGTGATACATCACATAAACAAATTGAAAGAAAAAAAACCACGCTGTCATATCAATTGATACAGAAAAAGCATTTGACAAAATCCAACACCCATTTTTGATAAAAACTCTCAGCAAGGTGGGAATAGAAGGATCATACCTCAACATAATAAAAGCCATATATGACAAGCCCACAGCCAACATCATACTCAATGGACAAAAACTAACACCATTTCCCCTAAGAACAGGAACAAGACAGGGATGCCCACTCTCACCACTCCTGTTCAACATAGTACTGGAAGTATTAGCCATTGCAATTAGACAAGAAGAAGAAATAAAAGGCATCCAAATTTGAAAAGAGGAAGTAAAACTGTCCTTATTTACAGGCGACATGATATTATACATACAAAACCCTATTGACTCCATCAAAAAGCTACTAGACTTAATACATGAATTTGGCAATGTAGCAGAATAAAAAATTAACCCCAAGAAATCTAAGGCATTTCTATACACCAATAGTGAACTTTCAGAAAGAGACTAAAAAAACAATCCCATTTACCATCGCACCAAAAAAATTAAGCTACCTAGGAATAAACTTAACTAAAGAGGTAAAAGACCTCTACTCAGAAAACTACTGGAAGTTGAAAAAAGAGATAGACAAAGACATAAACTGATGGAAGAACATACCGTGTTCATTGATTGGTAGAATCAACATCATTAAAATGTCCATACTACCCAAAGCAATCTATAAATTCAACGCACTTCCCATTAAAATACCAACGGCATATTTCACAGATCTAGAACGAACCCTCCAAAAATTCATCTGGAATAAAAAAAGGCCCTGAATAGCTGCAGTGATCCTGAGAAAGAACAAAGTAGGTGGGATCTCAATACCAGATATCAAGCTGTATTACAAAGTCACTGTTCTCAAAACTGCCTGGTACTGGCACAAGAGCAGACATATAGATCAATGGAATAGAATAGAGAGCCCAGAAATCGGCCCGAACCAATATGCCCAATTAATATTTGACAAAGGAGGCAAGAACATACAATGGAGTCAAGATAGTCTCTTCAATAAATGGTGTTGGGAAAATTGGACAGATACATGCAAGAAAATGAAACTAGACCACCAACTTACACCATACACAAAAATAAACTCAAAATGGATAAAGGACTTAAATGTACAATGGGAAACCATAAAAATTTTAGAAGAATCCAAAGGCAACAAAATCTCAGCCATATGCCGAAGCAATTTCTTCACCGATACAGATCCTAGGACATTGGAAACTAAAGAGAAAATAAACAAATGGGACTACATTAAAATAAAAAGCTTCTGCACAGCAAAAGAAACCATCAACAAAACAACAAGAAAGCCCACTACATGGGAGAACATATTTGCCAATGTTACCACTGATAAGGGTTTAATCTCCAACATTTATAGGGAACTCATACAACTCAACAAAAGGAAGATAAACAATCCAATCAAAAAATTGGCAAAGTACCTAAATAGACACCTTTCAAAAGAGAACATTCAGAAAGCCAAGAGACATATGAAAACATGCTCAAAGTCACTAATCATGTGAGAGATCAAATCAAAACAATAATGAGGTACCATCTCACACCTGTCAGAATGGCTATCATCAACAAATCAACATACGACAAGTGCTGGAGAGGATGTGGAGAAAAGGAACACTCGTGCACTGCTGGTGGGAATGCAGACTGGTGCAGCCACTATGGAAGACAGTATGGAGTTTCCTCAAAAACCTAAAAATGGAACTCCCATTTGACCCTGTGATCCCACTTCTAGGAATATATCCCAGGAAACCAGAAACACCAATCAGAAAGGATATATGCACCCCTGTGTTCATAGCAGCACAATTCACAATAGCTAAGATCTGGAAACAGCCTAAGTGCCCATCAGTAGATGAATGGATTAGAAAACTGCAGTACATTTACACTATGGAATACTATGCTGCTGTAAAAAAGAAGGAACTCTTACCATTTGCAACTGCGTGGATGGAACTGGAGAGCATTATGCTAAGTGAAATAAGCCAGTCAATGAAGGAAAAATACCACATGACAGTTTGCCTGGAACAGATTGTCAAACTACAGCGGGAAGGCCGGGGAGGGTTGGGGGGCAGGAGGGGGTGCGGGTAAGAGATCAAGTGAAGGACTTGTATGCATGCATATAAGCATAACCAATGGACATAAGACACTGGGGGGTAGGGGAGGCCAAGGGATTGTCAAGGGCAGGGGGGAAAAAAAGGAGACATATGTAATATTCTTTGTAATACTTTAAGCAATAAAAAAAAAAGAAATTGAACTGTTTTCTTACACCTTACACCAAACAGCTGTTGCCCTTAAAACCCCTCCTCAGCCCCCACATAGGTTCTGCCTTTGCAGTTCACCCAGATTAGGTTCTGATTAGTCAGTTTCTATGCCAGTCAGCGTCAAAAGCTCCACCTCCTAGGCAGCCATTGGCTCCTTGGAGTTCACCCAGATTTGGTTCTGATAGGTCAGTTTCTTTGCCAGTCAGTGTCTCTGGACCTATCTCTGGGCCTGATCCACAGCCGCCATGGCAGCAGTGGATCAGGCAGAGCCTCTCTCTCCAGGCCTATCTCCAGGCCTGATCTGCAGCTTTCGTGGCCGCTGGTGATCAGATCTTGCCTCCTGGGGGAGGTAGGGGCTGGGACCAGGGGATAAAGGTGGGGAAATGGGAGATATCTGTAATACTATCCTATGTAATAAAGGGATAATATGAAAATTAACCCTCACACCATAACACCATCACAAGATGGCGGCATGCACAGCAGGGGCAGGGCAGAGGGGACGGGGCTGGCGGCCACTTTGCGTGGCTTCTACCAGGGTTTCTGTGGCCCCACATGCCTGGAGGCAGGGCATCAGAACAGCACTCCAGGACTTGGGGCCGTCCTGCAGTGCACCGGCCACACGGGGCAGGACTCCAGTACTCAGACCAAGGGGGCAGAGCCTGGAACTGTGAGAAGGAGTGCAGGCACTGGCCCTGTGGGTAGAGGCATGACCTTGGCCTAGCCCAGAGAGTGCAGGAGGGGTAAACTCAAGCACAGGAATTACTAGAGTTAAAAGCAGGGACATGGGCACAAGGGACAGACGTGGAGTCAGCAGAATGAGGGTGAACACCAATAGAGAGGAGGTGCCATGGAGTAGTGTACACAAGGACATACCCTGAACATGGGGGCACGCCCGGTCTGTAGGGTATAGCTTTGCTGCCCTCAGAGGAGTCATGAAAAAAGTCCTGCTAGAAGGAGGTTTGAACCCAGGCAGAGGACAGGGGCGGGGACAAGTTAGCATGCAGGTGCTTGACCATGGAAGAGGCTCTGAGCAAAGCCAAGGTGCCCTTAGGGGGCGAGGCCAGGGTGTGGCTTAAAGCACTGTTGGGCGGACAGGGGCATAATGTGAATAAGAGAAATGACGTGACCGGCATGAGGGGCATAGCCAAGATGGCTGCCTGCATGAACCTCATCCCAGTAGCAAGTGTAGGGGTTTGTGCTCAGAGCCTTCGTGTAAGGTCCCATGGCTTCGGGAGTGGTCCCGGGTCTCGCACGATTTCGCACAATGGGTCACTAGTCAACAATAAAAAATAAATTAATTAATTTAAAAAATTTTTGTGCAAATGTTTCAGGCCTTGCTATGCCTGAAAGGAAAGAGAGTTTTTGGAAAAAAGTATTCTCCTTGTGTAGGTAAAAACCAATGATATACTTAATGATTCATTCATTAGCAAATTGTTAGCCACTTATTTACAGGAATTTTCAAGCAAAGAGTCTTGTAGTATGGCGCACGAGATTCCTGGAGGAAGTAACAAGTACCATTTTTATATTTATTTACAAGATGGACTTAACGATCTCCATAAAGTGTTTGCCTCTTGTGGTAACCATTTGAACATATCAAAACTACTCATTGTGATTTCTCTTCCACTGTCTAATTAATGGCCTGAAGCAGTGGTCGGCAAACTCATTAATCAACAGAGCCAAATATCAACACTACAACGATTGAAATTTCTTTTGAGAGCCACATTTTTTAAACTTAAACCATATAGGTAGGTACATTGTTATTAATTTAATTAGGGTACTCCTAAGGCTTAGGAAGAGCCACACTCAAGGGGCCAAAGAGCCGCATGTGGCTCATGAGCCGCAGTTTGCCGACCACTGGTAAAGCAACAAAGAAGTGTATGAAATATAGAGGCCTTGATTTTTCTACATAAATGTGTATATTAAAATGATTCAAATTCTTAAGATGGTGCAAAGTCCTAAAACTATAATTAGTTATTTCTCCATTGTCCATTTCAATCACCCAGAATACCTGTCATTTACCTATTTATATATCACTCCTATTCCAGGCATCTTTCTAAGTGTTTTACAAATACGAATTCCTTTAATCCTCAGAACAACTCTATTAGGAGAATTCTGGTTTTTATCCCCATTTTATAGATAGAAAAACTGAGGCATGATGAGGTAAAGTAACTTCCCCAAATACTGGACCATTAGTGGCAGACCCTTAGGCCACGTGTCTGCAGTCTGTGCGCTGAACCTTCTCCCATGTAGTCTCTGAGGTTCTCTATTTTTCCTTCTTCAGCTCCTCCCTGTATCTGAGAACATGAAATTCATTTATAAACAAATGAGAATGTCTTTGTCAGAGGATAAAATAAAATAAGGGAGGGTGAGAACACAAGATGGACTGTCTCTGATAGAACCACAGATGCATGCAAGGACTCTCCTCATTGTTGAATGCTGAGAATAAAATCCCACTTGCCACACTTTCAATCACAGCCCAATGCTAATGTTTACTGGAGGTAATAAATATGGGCTATAACTTCACACCTAGAAAACCTGCAGAAATCAGCATACCTATGGCGATAATGTGGTTTAGAGGAGGGTCCATTGTTAAATGTGGAACAAAGGGCTTGGGCTATATCACGGGAATGTGGGAAATTGGACTCTTTTGCCAGGATGCATATTGCCCTAAACATGAGACCAGAGATAAGAATAAAATAAGATTAAATGCAGTAACCATAAAATGAAGATAACAATACCAACCTATATCTCAGAGATATTATCCATAGTCACTAATAAAATAATTATAAGCAAGGGAAAGCAGTTCTCAAGTAAATTGGAAATAGATGTCTATTGATAATAACAAAATTTGCAAACAAAATTAATGCTTTCCATTTTAATGAGGAGCCAAAACAAAATTTTAAAAAAATACAACTGTAAATGTAGTGGCTGTTTTTTTCTATATGTATTTCAGATGACATGAAGGATAATTGTAAATGGATTTAGACTGATATAGTCATCTGTTCATGAACTGAATAATGTTTGTGATTATAGCAAGTGAAGCATTGAGCCTTAATCCAAAAGAAGAAATTCTTGGTTAAAAACTATGATAGTCACTGGTCTAAATGAGTTCTAGAAACCTGAAAAAGTTTGTGCATCTCCAGAAGTATTTACTGCAAAGAGACTCATAGGAATGAGGGTCTGAAGTCCACTGAGTGTCTTCTACTACCTACTACTACCTGCATCCTTGTCAGATAGGATCCCTAATTAACTACTTTGGTGATCCATTAAGTCTCAGTCACACACGACTTTTAGATGTGTATATAAGAGATGCAAGTTGATTAACAATCTGATAATAGGGAAAGCGTTCTCTACAACTGATTCCAACAAAGCTCTTCTCAAGAAACAGGCCTTTCTGATTTTTTTAGTTATAGTCTAAAGCCAGCTGGGACAAGAGCATCTATTCTAACAGTTATTAATCCTTCATGGGTGAGTGTTATTCCTAAATTCCAAAATTTACTACTGATGATTTTGTTTAAAAAGAAAGGATATTTAGTTTGTAAGTTTTATATAAACATTTGTGTGAACTGGTTGATGGTACCAAAAGAAAACCCATTCTTTACATATTGTGGAGTTTCCTTTCTGAAAATGACATCTTTTACCTTTTTCTTACCTTTAATTATTGGCATAAACAGAAAAGTAAGGATTTTCTATGGTGCATTTTAGATTTCTTGCAATCAAACTTTTCTCTTTAGTGGTCTTTAATAAGATATTTTAAGATTAGAAAGTTAGTTAGCAGTCTTTGACAAATTTAATTATTCAGTGCAAGTGTTTATTAATCATTTATTATGTATATGAAACACAGATGTTATTGGGCACATGGAGAAGATAGAATGCTTTGTGAGATTTAAAATTTAATGAGAAAGTTAAATCAAAAGCTATGTAATAACACAATATGTGCATATTAAAATACCACAGGACAAGACTAAGAGATTCTAATGCAGGTGACTTATTTGTACATTAATGTTTGAGAACCACTTTGCTAAGAAAATGAGTTATCATAGTACTTTCATACTACACAGATCATTGATATGGTTTTCTAGTAGTTAAAAAAACTTCCCAAAATAAGTAAGGATTTATTGACATTGATAAATTGTATTTTCCTAGTGGTAGAATTTTTTCCCAGTGGTAGAATTTTTAATAGGTTTGATGGGAACACAAGCCAGAATAGAATTTAATATTATCCACAGAGAATCTTCATGCCACGGGTATCTGAGGCAATGTCAGATAAATGACTCAACAAAGAATTCAGTGAAGTAATAGGACTATATGAATGTGAGATCAGGAATGGCATCATGATAGATATGCACAATAAATACTGATTTGGCAAGAAAGGGAAAGAAAGGATTTTCCACGTGAGAAACTATGTGGGCAAGGCCTAGGCAAAGCATTGAAGATGAAACTGCCCAGGGAATAGAGGGGAATAGGGGGTGTGGGACAGGGAGGAATTAAGAATGACAGTTCTAGATCTGAAGAGCAGCATGACATTTAATATATATACATTAGAGGCCCAGTGCACAAAAATTTGTGCACTCAGGGGGTCCCTCAGCCTGGCCTATCCCCTCTCACAGTCTGGAACCCCTTGGGGGATGACCACCTGCTGGCTTAGGCCCTCTCCCTGGGGGATCTAGCCTAAGCTGGCAGTCAGACACCCCTCTGGCAGCCCGGGAACCCTTGGGGAATGTCCACTTGCCAGCGGAGAGCAGGCCTAAGCTGCAGTCAGACATCCTTAGCGCTGCTGAGGAGGCAGGAGAGACTCCCGCCACCACCTCTGTACTGGCAGCCGTCAGCCTGGCTTGTGGCTGAGAGAGCTCCCCTTGTGAAAGCGCACTGACCACCAGGGGGCAGCTCCTGCATTGAACATCTGCCCCCTGGTGGTCAGTGTGTGTCATAGTGACCAGTCATTCCCAGTCGTTCTGCTGTTAGGGTCAATTTGCATATTACCCTTTTATTATATAGGAGTGCCTGGCCAGCCTGGGTGAGGGGCTGATGGCAGTTTGCAGGCTGGCCACAGCCCCTTCAGTGTGGGGGTCCCCACTGGGGTGCCTAGCCAGCCTGGGTGAGGGACTGAGGGCTGTTTGCAGGCTGGCCACAGCCCCTTCAGGGTGGGGTGTCCTGCTGGGGTGCCTGGCCAGTCTGGGTGAGGGGCTGAGGGCCGTTTTTAGGCTGGCTAAGCCCCCCAGCAAGGACCCTCACTCCATGAGGGTTTGGCTAGCCTGGGTGAGGGGCTGATGGCTGTTTGCAGGCTGGCCACAACCCCCAGCCACCCAAGCTTCCAGTGGAGGCTGGCTGGAAGTAGGTATCTGAGATTTATTTGTCTTCTATAATTGAAACTTTGTTGCCATGAGTGGAGGCCTCAGCTGGCTCGGGGCTGGCAGGGAGCTTGGCTTCCTCCATTGCCCAGGCAACCAAGCCTCCAGCTTGCTCCAGCTGCGTGGCTGCTGGCCGCCATCTTGGTTGGGTTAATTTGCATATGGTCGCTCTGATTGGCTGGTGGGCATGGCTTAGGGCATAGCGAAGGTATGGTCAATTAGCATCTTTGTCTTTTATTAGTGTAGATATATATATATATATATATATATATATATATATATATATATATATATAATGTCTTCATTTATTTATATCTTTAACAAAGAAACCAGACAAAGTCATTGATTTCCCAAAACATCAGGAATAAGTAGGGTCCTTATTAAAACAAATTCTTAGGCCCTATCTCATATGATAAGTGCTGATAGTGGAGCTTGGAATATTCAGTTTTATGAATTCTTTCCTGAACCTGTTGTTTTGGCATATTTGGAAATTGTTGAAATATGAACTCTTCCAGCTTTTAGGTTTTAAGATTCTGAGTTTAGGGAAACAAGCAGAATTCTGGGACTGAGAATTTGATGCAATTTTGATGAGATTTTAAAAAGGAGGTTGAGGCAAATTTATATTTTAAAAAAGCTAAAGAGGTTATATATATTCCAGATACTATGGAACACCTAGGCTGTTAGAAATTCTATCGTTCAGTCTGATAACTTTTTAAGGGAAGAAAGAACATACTAGGAAATTATATTCTTTTGTTTATTTTGGATATTACTGGAAGGAAGGAATTAATTTTATTTTTCCAACCTTTGAAGATATATATATATATATATATATATATATATATATATATCTTATATAAAAGTCTTCAGGAAATATACATACACAATATTATGTAGAAGATACATGTTTCAAAAAACATACAACCCTTTGTGGGTGGTCAGTTTAAATAGCATATATATAAATGCTATTTCATTACATGTCATATGAAATTTGTATTTTGGATATAACTACATTGAGTGCTTCATAAACCATATTCTCCAAAGCTAGACATGATTTTGTCAGTGAAAATGTGATTTAATGAGTGCTGCCTTCAAATGGCATTCTCTACTGGATGTCATGGAGATATGCAAATGAAGTTAAAGACATTGTCCTCATTCTCAGGGAATTTACAATATAATAGGGAGACACATGCAAATGAAAAGCTATAACAACACATGCAAAGATGACATGAAAACAGGTACAAATTAATGCAACAGAAAACATCAGCACTCAGAGAAATGGAATAATGGAATGATCAGTGTGAAGTAGAACTATTCAAGTGGGCTTGATGAAGAAAACTTATTTTAAATGGATGTTTGATAGGGGCACAAATATGGATTGAGAGGCAAATAGTGGGAAAGATATTCTATTCAGAGAGCATGACAAGACCTCTGGAGAACAAAGGGTTAGAAGAAAGAGTAAGCAATTTAAAATGATTGCTGAAAGATATAACTCTTGTGCTCAAATAATAAAAATGTGGTATGTAATTCCTTTTGATTCTGTTTAGGGTAGACCCTTATTCATCAAATCCTTTGTAGGATAAGGAAACCTGTTACCAAGGACTCTATGGAACTTTATTACTATTTTCCCCCAGGGAACTTTAGTTGTTTGAACAGTCACTAAAAACCAGAGGCTAAAGGATATTGATCTAAACAAGAGATGGAGTTTGGCCTAGAATGAATACTTTTAAAAGCTTGAAGACTGCCTATAATATCTTAAAATATATAGCTGTATTCCTCTTACAGTTGGATCAGCATTGCAATGATCAGTTCTGAAAGCATAGATAGCAGGTCTAAGTTAAAAAGATTATTTCAAAAAATATTTTGGAGACTCAATATAAATTATAGATATATCCATGCTTATAATTATTTTCTATTTTATTCTAGAAATCCACATTTATAGTTTAAAAATAAAATAGCAGTGGAAATAGTTGAAGATTTAGTAATCTCATAGACACTATCCCACCTCACCTGCTGCTTTCCAATATATTTATATTAATGTTATTGTCATAGTTGGCTAGTTAACATTAATAAAGGAAAGAAAGCAAAGGGAAGTCAGACACTGTAAGCATGGTCTGAAAGGAAGCTTCATCAGGAAGCTACAACTTCTCATAGCATTATTCCTCCAAGAGGATTAACACCCCCTTTTCCCACCCTCCAGTACCAGATTGTGGATTTGGGGGAAGGGATAGGACAAAGTGGGTGGCAGGCACATGTGCAGAAGTTGGGGTGATGCAGGAGAGGTGCTTGCTGGTCAGTCTAGCCTGGAGAACAATGGCTCGGTTAGTGGGTGGACCCCATCAGAAGCACACAAAATCTTGGAAAGTTAATTGGTTAGTTTGAAGAAGTTCTTGGTTAAAATCCCCAAAGAATTTCCTCTCTCTTGTTCTCTGTTGCTCTGTGACCCGAACTCGCCCAGGAGTTTGCACATTCTCTCTTCATAGCCACTTGGCCTTAGCAGCCGCATGGCCCAGGGCTGTACTTTAATATGGAGCAGAAACGATGGGCAGTGGCCTTTATTACGGCCCTGCTGAAGACAGGGTTGGACTTCTTCCATGGCGGGTCATAGAGAAAAGGCCCATTAGAAACTCACCCTCCAGTGCGAGTCTCAGGAAATTCTTTTCCTCACAACATCACAAGAATTCCACTTCCACCAGTAACATTTACAATTGTTTTGTTAGACCAGCAGTCAGAGTTACAGAACTGTGACTATGTAAGTATTGTTTGCTGCCAAGTATACTACAATTTAAACTGATGTTTCATATGACTATTTTCCTAGTTAATATTCTTTTTGTGTGTGTGGATTGTTATGTGCCAATCTCTAATTTTACCCCAAAATTCAAACAGACCTGGCAAAAAATTTTCTACTACTTCAGAGACTCTATCCTGGAGATGTCAGTTCAGCTCCTCATTCTCCTGCTCCAATTTAGACTGGCTGCTCTCGAGGTCTGGTACACAGTCATCACGCTGACAATTCCCTTCACAATGTCTTTCCCTCTTTTTAGGACTCTGTCTCTTCCTTTTTCTTGGTCTATTGCCTCATGTCAGTGTGACATCTTCAATTCATTCCTGGGAGAAGAAAAAGATAAATGGGTGGTCACTTTTTGAGAGCCTGAAAGTTTGAAAATATCGTTATCCCCACACTTAGTTGAGTGGGAATTACTTTATTTTTTTAAGTTGTGAGGGTATAGGTCTATTTTCTTTATATTTCAGTTTTGCTTTTGATGTGTCTAATGCCATTCTTATTCTTGATCTTTTATTCATGACCTGTTTTACCTTCAGGAAACTTTAGGAATATTTTTTCTTTATTCCTATTCTGAATATTTATGACAGTACAAGAGGCCTGGTGCACAAAATTTGTGCATGGGGGGGGGGTCCCCTCAGCCCGGCCTGCACCCTCTCCAATCTGATAACCCTCTCGCAATCCGGGACCACTGGCTCCTAACCACTCACCTGCCTGCCTGCCTGGTCACCCCTAACCCCTCTGCCTGCCTGTCTGCCTGATTGCCCCTAACTGCCCTCCCCTGATGGCCTGATCACCCCTAACTTCCCTCCCCTGCTGGCCGGATTGCTCTTACTGCCCCCCCCCTCGCCCCCCACCGCCTGATCACCCTAACTGCTCTCTCCTGCCAGCCTGATAGCCCGTAACCGCCTCTACCTCAGTTCCCGCTACCATGGCTTTGTCCAGAAGGAAGGCAGGATGACCAGAAGATGTCCAGTTGACCTGATCTAATTAGCATTTTACACTTTTATTAGTATAGACTAGAGGCCCGGTGCACAAAAATTTGTGCACTCGGGGGGTCCCTCAGCCCGGCCTGTGCCCTCTCACAGTCTGGGACCCCTCGGGGGATGTCTACCTGCTGGCTTAGGCCCGCTTCCCGGGGGGATCAGGCCTAAGCTGGCAGTCAGACATCCTCTGGCAGCCCGGGAGCCCTCGGGGGATGTCCACTTGCCAGCAGGAAGCAGACCTAAGCTGCAGTCGGACATCCTTAGCACTGCTGAGGAGGCGGGAAAGGCTCCCACCACCACTGCTGTGCTGGCAGTTGTCAGCCTGGCTTGTGGCTGAGCAGAACTCCCCCTGTAGGAGCACACTGACCACCAGGGGGCAGCTCCTGCATTGAGTGTCTGCCCCCTGGTGGTCAGTGTGTGTCATAGTGACCAGTCATTCTCAGTCATTCTGCTCTTAGGGTCAATTTGCATATTACCCTTTTATTATATAGGATAGAGGCCTGGTGCATGGGTGGGGGCCAGCTGGTTTGCCCTGAAGGGTGTCCCGGATCAGGGTGGGGGTCCTGCTGGGGTGCCTGGCCAGCCTACGTGAGGGGCTGAGGACTGTTTTCAGGCTGGCCAATTCCCCCAGTGGGGACCTTCACCCCATGGGGGTGTGGCCAGCCTGTGTGAGGGGCTGAGGGCTGTTTTCAGGCTGCCCACAGTCCCTTCAGAGTTGGGGGGTCCCTACTGGGGTGCCTGGCCAGCCTGGGTGAGGGGCTGATGGTTGTTTGCAGGCTGGCCAAGCTCCCCAGCAGGGACCCTCACTCCATGGGGGTGTGGCCAGCCTGGGTGAGGGGCTGAGGGCCATTTTCAGGCTGCCCACAGCCCCTTCAGAATTGGGGGGTCCCACTGGGGTGCCTGGCCAGTCTGGGTGAGGGGCTGAGGGCCATTTTCAGGCTGGCCATGCCCCCCGGCGACCCAAGCTCCCAGTCTCTCCTGTTTTTCTTTTTCTTTTTCCCAGGGCAGCCTGGAAGCAGGTATGTGGGATTTATTTATCTTCTATAATTGAAACTTTGTAGCCTTGAGTGGAGCCCAGGGCCGGCCAGGGCAGGTGGGAAGCTTAGCTTCCTCCATCGCCAGGGGCAACCCAAGCCTCCTGCTTGCTCCAGCTCCATGGCGGCGGCCATCTTAGTTGGTTTAATTTGCATACTGGCTCCTGATTGGCTGGTGGGCATGGCTTGTGGGTGTAGCAGAGTGTAATTTGCATCTTTCTCTTTTATTAGTGTAGATGCTGTGACATAGGTTTTCATTATGTTAGGCACTTTTCACAGAAAGGAGTTCAAATTTTAGTACTTCAAGATATTTTCTCTAGGTCACTCAGAGTTTTCTATACAAAATTCTAGGAATAAAGGAGGTGGCTAAGAATGCCACAGTTCAGCATGAAGACTTCCACTAAATGCCATGTTTTCAGCCTCATACCTCATCCTACATCCTTAAATGCCAGGTGTCCCCTAGTCCTTAATAAAATTCTCATCTGCTGACTCTGTCTCTCCTCCTTTCCACTCGCTCTAAAAAAATCAGTGGAAAAAATACATTTTCACAAAACTCTCATCTGCTGAGATATGAGAAAGTGTCTACAGTTATTCTTCATACCTGGTGCCTATAATTAATAAATCTCTTATAGGTTCTGTCTCTCACACGGGCGCCAACCAGGGCTGGGGATCAAGCCTGCAACCAAGGTATATGCCCTTGACTGGAATCAAACCTAGGACCTTTCAGTCAACTGTCCAATACTCTATCCACTGAGCCAAACTGGCTAGGGCTGACTCGTCCTTTTTTATGTTGTTGATGGTCTCACCGAATTTCTTGAAGTTCTCACTAAGTTCTTTGAGCATCCTTCTATTATTTTAAACTCTGTGTCTGATAGTTTGCTTGCTTCCATTTCATTTAGTTTTTTTCTGGAGATTTCTCCTGTTCTTTTATTTGTAACATGTTTCTTTGTCTCTGCATTTTGGCTGTTTCCCTGTGTTTCTTTCTATGTATTAAGATCTGCCAGACTTGGTAGAGTGGCCTTTGCTGCAACCTTCTTGGAGGGGTTCAGGATCTAAAGAAGGGGTCAATGCACAAATGAAAATGCTATACAAGAAATATAAATTTAGAAGGCATTGGGGGCCAGGTGGAGCCTCTTTCTTTTCTTTTTTTTTTTTTTTAAATATATTTTATTGATTTTTCACAGAGAGGAAGGGAGAGAGATAGAAAGTTAGAAACATCGATGAGAGAGAAACATCGATCAGCTGCCTCCTGCACATCTCCCACTGGGGATGTGCCCACAACCCAGGTACATGCCCTTGACCGGAATTGAACCTGGGACCCTTCAGTCCGCAGGCCGACGCTCTATCTACTGAGCCAAACCGGTTTCAGCTGTGGAGCCTCTTTCTTGAAGAGATATACTGACTTCTGGGTCCCGTTTGCTTTTTATTCGCTTGAATACACATTTGCCCTTTAGCATACAGGCATAGCAAAGGTAAAGTTAGTAAACAGTATAAGGATTATCAGGTTAGGAAATTGCCTTGAGCCATTGAGCCCACAGCAGGACAATATTATGCTGATTTTTAGCCCTGCTTAATATCAAATTCCATTGGCCTTCCAATGATTCTTTTTGCATTAGTATGCTAACTGCTGTTTGCTTTAGCCTCCAGCAGGCCTTGTGTAGTAGGTGTCCTGTGGAGCCCAGTGGCTCAGCCTCCCCATCAACTGAGCTGGGCATTCCAGATATGCTCCTGTGTGAGCTGTGTGCACTGTCTTATTGTAGTTGAGCCTTGATTTATGTTGACATCACTGGGAGAGACTGAACCCCAGGCCAATCAGTTTTGAGGATCAGCTGTGACTACAGCTGAAGAGCTGTTGTGCAGGAGCCAATCCTATGGAGCAGGACTTGCTTCAGTAGGACTTTGGTGCTCACTGAGTCTCTGCACATTGAGTGTGTCACTTGCGGAGGTGGTAGGGTTGTAATCTAGGGTAGTCTGAAGCTGACCACCAGATGCATTGGCTCTGGAGCCTTCCAGGAGGTGCAAAGTCAGCCACTGCCTGTGTCCTGTCTGGGGCCATCCAGCATGAGCTACAATGTAATCTTCAGGTGGCTGCTACTTACGTTGGGCTTGGAGGTGCCCAGGAGAGGCCAAGCTGTGCACCAAGATGGGTTGCTGTGAGTGGCAGGCCTGGCGCCACTAATTGAGAGGTACCAGACACACTGAGACCAGCTGAGGCTTGTTTGAGAGATTTTAGAAAAGTCCAAAGCATGAGGCAAGAGAAACTAGTTGTATGGAAAAGCCACTGGAAAATAGCTTGAATAAGGCTGCAAGTAGGGATGGGCAGGGTCTCAGGAAATCACCAGGGCTGGATGAGAAGTGTAATCCAGGTTGATGGAGATTCAAATATGGCACCTGTCTGTTGGCCCTGTGGTGGGAAGGGCTAAGCAAAGGAACAATGGCCTCTACCAGCACTTCTGTCCAGGAGAATGCTGTCCCTTCAGACCTCCCTGATTCCAGACAAGTTAGTTCCTCCCCGAATGTCCCAGGTTCCTTTCAAGCTGCTGCCTCAGTGCTGGAGCTCAGAGGGAGTGAATCCAAGTAAGTCTGTGTGCAAGGCCTTAAAGAGGAATTGCCTGGGACCTAGCCAGTGTGGCTCAGTTAGTTGGGTGTCATCCTATACACCAAGAGGTTGCTGGTTCGATTCCTGGTCAGGGCACATGCCCAAGTTACAGGCTTGATTCCTGGTAAGGGGTGATGTGGCCAATCAATGTGCTCTCATATCTGTTTCTCTCTCTCTCTCCTTCTCTCTAGAGACCACTAAAACTATTAAAAAAAAAAAAAAGGAACTGCCTGGGACTCCAACAGCCTCCATGTCTCTCAGTCACAATCTCTACTGGTTTTTACAGCTAGAAATTGTGGGGATTTCTCTTTCTGACACTGGAACCCTGGACTTGGGGTCCTGGTGTAGGGCTAGGTCCTCTCACTCTTCAGGGGAAACCTCCACAGCCAAAATATCTCTGCCAATTTTAAACCACCGCACATGGGTCTGGGACCAGCCAATTCCATGATTCCACCCCATGTTTTCACCCCTCCTACCAGTCTTGATGTGTTTTTTCTTTAATTCCCTAGTTGTAGGACCTTCATTCAGCTGAATTTCAAATGGTTCTGAATGATGGTTTTTCTGTATTTTAGTTGTAATTTTGATGTGGTTGTGGGAGGTGGCGAGTACTCACTTACCTGCCCCACCATCTTGATAACTCTCAAGATGCATGATTACCCTTATACGTAAGTACCATATAGGTCCCTAAATAGTGCCTGGTGTTCATATACAAATGTAATGACATGCTACTATAAAAAGAATCTCTACCTTTAGATAAGTGGTTGATCTTGATCATTTCTCTAATATGTTAAAAAAAATAAAAGCATGTCATTTACTTTCCAAATTTTGAAGGATTTTCTAAATACCTTATATTTTCACTGAATATAGAAGTCTGACTTGACAGTTTTCTTTTAGTGTCTTAAAGATGTTGTTCCATTGTTTTCAGATCACCATTGATTCTGATTAAGTCATTTGTATTCTTTTTCCCCTGTATATAATGTGTCTCTTTTCTGTGGTAAGATTTTTTTTAACCTTTATTTATAAAAGGTTATTTGATTATAATGTGCCTACGTGTAGTTTGCTCTGGAATGAGATTCTTAAATCTATAAGTTAAGGTATTTTGAGCCATTATTTGTCATATACTTTTGTACTTCAAATTACCATGTTAAACTTTTTTGCTATTGCCCCACAGATATTGAGGCTCTGTTAAGTTTTTTAACCTTTATTTTTTTTCTGTTCTTCTGATTGAATAGTTTATGTTGCTCTATCTTCAGTTTCACTGATGATTTCTCTGTCACCTCCATTTTCTGCTAAACTTCCAGAATTTTTTTATTTCATACATTTTACATTTATAATTTACTTCTATAATTTCCTAATGGTTCTTTTTCATAATTTTTGTTCTATAACTTTAAATTGTTCTATTTCCTGGCTGATATTTCTTATTTGTTAGCTCATTATAGTCATATTTTCCTTTCTGTTGTTAAACACAGTTATACTGGTTATTCTAAAATCCACATCTGATAATTCCAACATCTGGGCCATGTAAGAGTCAATCTTTATTTATTGGCCTTTCTTTTGAGTAATGGTTGCATTATTTTGTGTGTGTTTTTTTCATGTGTCTAGTAATTTGTAATTGTATTCTGTGAGTGATATATTGTGTATATATATATATATATACATATATATATGTATATATATATAGTGTATATATATATATTGTATTTTGTGAGTGACATATTGTAAAGATTAGATTCTCTTATATTCTAAAGAGTATTGGTTTTTTGTGTATTTTTTGTTGCTATTGTTTTAGCAGGCACTTAATTTGGCTGAACTCAAACTCAAAACTCTGTATCCCTGTGGAGTGAAACAGCTGAAGCTTGATCAATTATTTTAGCCTTACCTACTCCATACATGCGCAATTCAGGCACCAGCCAGAGATAGTGGCAGAATTGGGGGTATCTTCTGTTGATTTTCTCCCTTCCTGTGATTTCTTCCTGTATTCATTTTCCAGAGCTGCCATAACGAAGTATCACAGACTGAGTGGCTTACAACAGATATTAATTCTCTCGTAGCTCTGGAGGCTAGAAGTCCAAAATCAAGGTATTGGCAAGATTAGTTTCTTCTGGAGGTTCTGAGGGAGGACCTGTTTTGTGTGTCTTTCATAGGTTCTGTTGGTTGCCAGTCCCAGTTGGCATTGCTTGGTTTCTGGCTGCATAGTCCAGTCTCTGCCTTCTTCTTCACATGGCTATTTTCCCTCTGTGTGTGTCTGTGTCAATATTTTCCTCTTTTTATATGGATCCTTCTTATAAGGATCTTAATTACATCTGCAAAGATTATATACTTCCTAAAAAGGTCACATTCACAGATTCAGGATAGATATGACTTTTGAGGGGACACTATTCAACCCAGTATATTCCCTCACTTCCCAGCTCTTGTGGCAGCCTCAAACTCTGTCTTCTAAGTCTTCAAGCCATTGAGACTACAGATCTCTATCCACGTTTTAGGTACTCCTTACATCACTGAGAAGGCCTGCCCTCAGGCAAAAAGAAAACAACACACATACACACAAAAACCAAACCAAACAAACAAAAGCCTAGAAAGTCATAAGCACTGTTCACTTCTCCCCAAAATCAAGTCCCCTCCAGAGTTTGCCTGCTGTATTTAGTCTACAGTGCCCCTGGTAATTGTCTTTTTAAATCTTCTTTTCCATAGTTTATAGTTACTCTCAACGGAAGGATTGGTCTAATAGGAACTACTCCATCACAGCTAGAGTGGAATCACCTGCTTTTCTAACCAGATTAATAGAAAAAATATTAAGAATTAATATTTTGCCTGGCCAGTGTGGCACAGTGGTTGTGTTGAACCTCCTATGAACCAGGAGGTCATGGTTTGATTCCCAATCAGGGCATATGCCCGGGTTGCAGTTTCGAGCCCCAGTAGGAGGTATGCAGGAAATAGCCAATCAATGATTCTCTTTCATCATTGATGTTTCTATCTCTCCCTCTCTCTTTCTCTCTGAAATCAATAAAAATATTTTTAAAAGATTTAACATTTTGTTGCATGTGAAATAATGCATATGAATTATGTTATATTTTAAAACTGTTATTTTATCTCTACTCTGTTAAGTATTTCTACTTCATCTCTTTAAAATTCCCCATCAGACATCATGCATAATGTCTGATGAATAAAATATTAATAGTAGTAACATTTATTACTTAATATTTTAGTCTTCTAAGTGCTTCATATGTATCATCTCAGTAAATCTTCAAATCAGCATACAGCTTAGGCAGTTTTACAAATGAGTAATTCTCATTTTACAAAGTAAGTAACCTGAGTCCCAGGGAGGTTAAATAATTTGCACAAGTTACACAGGTAGTATATGGTGGAATGTAAGAGCCCATTCATATAACCATTATGCTGTATTGTCTCCTAAAAACAAAAATCTTTGTCTCTGGCACTAGTTTGGATCAATATTCACCACAGAAATATTGTAATGCTGTATTTGTTTAATTTGGCCTAATTTTTACATATTATGTGGAGTAAATAACTAAATAAATAATTAATAAACAGTAAGTAAATAAAAGTAAGCATTGTAATTATATAATTTTATTAAAAAGAATAACTTAATTTCAGAATCAAGGTACTTTTTCCAGTATGTATGATTGACACATCAGGGATTCTTTAAGCATTAAAGCAAGCTCCAGAATTCTCAAACTTGTATATTCCCTTTTAATCTGTAAGGCAAGAAGTACAGGAAAAATTAGATTTGATCTGATTAGTGCATACTGTGCAAATAGTTACATTATATTTTATGTTATTACCTTAACTTTAGCATTGAAAAAGAAAATCCATCTCTCCGTCTCTGTCTCTCTCAGCTGTTTGCTCTTATCATAAACATGACATGCTGTAAGACATGAACAAGTATATACTTAAGCAAAATAGTTATTTCCTTAACTTGACTCGCCAAGGCACCCTAGAGATTAATACTGTTACTGATTTCACAAGTCTCCTGCGCATGTGAATTTCCATGAGATTCTATTCAACTGGGGTAACTAAGAAGAAAGAACAATGTTCCTCTATACAAGGTGGGTTTTGCATTGTTCCACACATAGCCCGCTGATGGCCGTGGGATGGCAAAGTCATCTTCATTAGACGGAATTTAATAGTGAATCAAAGTTCTTGTGGAGAATAGACTGATCTAAACTTTAGCCTCCCTTGGGTCCCGCTGAAAGATTAGAGGGAAAGAGTAGGGCCTTAGTAAGTTGAATGTATCAGATTGTTTTTCACTAATAGTTCTCTTGTAAAACTCTGAAAACCACCCAGTTTAACCCTTAAAAAAAGGAGAAAGAGAAAGAAATGGCATAGGGGGAGGGAAAAAACTCAGGTAGTATACCACGGGCATTGACTTCGTTGATTTTTGAAAAGTGCAGTTACTCCTGTAGCAAGTTCCCGAGTGAGGAGTATATATATACACATAAAGTTTGCTCATCAAATTAAAGCCGTTTTCTTGCTACTTATAATAGTCTGTACCAAACGCCACAGTGCTATAACCTTATCAAAGAGATCATGAAGTTTAATTGCCTCTTAGTTTTGCTCTTTGACTGGAGATTCTAAGGCTCAATCAAACGGTGAAGTTCTTTGATAAAATCTTTACAAAAATATTCTGAATCCAGGAAGAGTTAACCGTGGAAGAAAAAGGTGGAGCAGCTCGGGTAAAAATGGATCAACCAGCCCCTGTACAGCAGGATCAGACATAGTTAACAAGAAAAAAGGAAGGAGAAACAAATGTGTTAGGTGATCTTTAGTCTAAAGAAATCTCTGTTGGGCAACTGGGCATTTTGCTCCTTGCCTTTTATTTCCAACTTCCTTTCAAAGAATCCGTTAAGTGAAAAGAGAGATGATGGCAGCTCAGTATATCAAAGCTCAGTTATCAGTTGGCTTATTCCAGTATCTTTAGCCTTTTGTGGATGCCTTATGATGTGTTGTGTGTTAACACTGGAAAGTCAATCTCATACTAGCGATTGCCACATAAATGTTAAGGAGTCTGAAAAAAAAATCACAAAATAGAAATTGTTGCTCTTTCAGGTATAAAGTGGCACTGATAAGAATCAATGTACCCAAAAAGATTTGGGTAGGTTTCTTTTTCCTTTTGGGGGGAAGGTGCAGAAGGGACTGACTGATTTTTCAGGGTGAGAAGGAAGGTAATGGAGACTGTTCCATCATCAATTCTTTTAGTGTTGGCTGTGAGCATGTTATCCCAATTAGTGGCAAAAGTGAATAAAAGGCTGACTACCACTACAAAGAAATTAGTTTCCTTGTAGGTAATATTTTCTTTTTTCTTTTTTAAATTCACAGGACCTGTTAAAAATTAAGCCTACTTTAAAATCAAAGTATACCTTTTGGGGGACAAATGTCATATTTTGCTGTATCTGTAACAGGAAGACTTCAGAAACGTTGGAAAGATAATGTACCAGTCAGCAGGAGACACTCTCATTGGGATTGTAGAGAGAACTGAATGAAGGTGCTATTTTCAGAGTCATGGGCAGAATTAAAGGAACCAGTAAGAAATGGTGAGTTAGCTAGGGACTAAGAACAGCAGGGACCCAATACCACCCATGCATCTCCTGGGCAATTGGCAGAAGCAGTGTGTTCAGGCCAAGTGAGAGCTAAGTCACGTGAGAGGGATACAGCCATAGAACTAAAGCCAGAGGCAACAAGGAAGACATATCCTGAACTCCGTCTCCTGTTTGCTTACTTCCTGCTGTGACTCTGGTAGCCAAACCCTACTGGAGCCAGAGGACTCTGCTGAGTTTAAGGACCAGAACCTCCCCTTTCATTGGCCCAAGGCACAGATCAGAGCAAAGACAACGAGATATTGATGGTGGAGTTTGCAAATGTATAACCAACCAAGAAATGGAAAGAAAAATCACTTTCTATCTAAAATAAGAGTAAGCCCAGCCGGTGTGGCTCATCATTCAATTCAGGGTCAGAGCACATGCTGGGGTTACAGGGCTCTATCCCCAATGTGGGGCCTGCAGGAGACAGCCGATCAATGATTCTCTCATCATTCATGTTTCTATCTCTCTCTCCCTCTTCCTTCCTCTCTGAAATCAATAAAAATTAAAAATAAATAAAATAATAAATGAAACAGCAGCAAAAAAGCCTGAATCACAGTCCTCAGTATAATGAAAAGTCAATTTCCTATAACTATGACTGTATTCCTGGCTATCGCCTCAGTAATGATCTCTTAGTGATGGGCCGCAGGTTTAATGCAATTTGCCTTTAGGAAAAATGTTTTAAAAGAAAATAAATAAATAAATAAATAAATAAATAAACAAACAAACAAACTAAAATAGAAAGATATGTGGAAAGAATTTCTTTATAGACAACTGATTCATAACAAGAACAGTGATAATGTTTCATTCTATTTAACCTTAATAATTCTTATTTTTATTTTGGTATTTTTATTTAGCCTGATTTTAGTCTAAATTTATTTCTAAATTCAGTGAAATAAATTTTTATTCAATGAAAATTCCATTTCATTGAATTTTTAAGGAATTCATTGCCATGAAATTAACATTTATGTGAAATTCTTTCTCAGGGGAAAGAAAATAGATTATGCATTTATAACATTTTAGAGCTGAAAGGGACTTAAAGGTAAAATCTAAGCCTTTTATTTTACAAGTGGGGACCAAAATCTGGAGATAGTTATGTTTTCCCCATAGCGATACGAAGCTGGTTTTTAGCAAAGTTAATATCAGAACCAAGGTTTCCTGACTTTCAATCTGGTTTCCCCACCTTCCCATAGTATAGTTCCCATTATATTCCTATTATACAGGGGTGGGCAAAAGTAGGTAAATTACAAACCATCATTACCTAAAAGATAAGTCATAAGTAAAGACTTAGTATAATACAAGAATAAACTCGGTGCTTCACATACTCATAACTGCAAACCTAGTTTTGCCCACCCCTATATAATAGAATCAGTTTTATTTCAAAGAAACAATAAATTCCGTCTTAAAACTGCCTGTACAGAAGTTCACTGAAAAGATACTTATCACCTTAATATTTCTCAACTAAGATTTGAAGCCCTTACAAAACAAGAAGTGGTGTCCTTAGGAACTTGCCAGAAGCTCTGGGAGCTGCCTGTGCTCACCGTCTCTTCATAAGCCCATTGGCCACCTGTGCACTCAGAACTCACACTCCCTTGGCTTCAAGTTTTCTCCAACAAACCCAGGTTTTTTTTTTGTTTTTGCAGGACCTGTAAGTGAAACAATTTTACCTTGCTGTATTTTAACTCATTGGAAGAAATTGTCAGGGCTCACCAGGAGTTTCCTGGGTATAAATCAATTTATTTGACCTTTGGTTCTGTCTTATCCTTTCACTATCCTACTCCTCCTCTTACTTAATCTGACCATTTGCTATTCCTGTTTCCTCTTTAATGTCAGCAGTTTTTATCTAAGCTTGTCTTGCTTTATTGCACTGACCTACAGTAGGTAATGATATATAAACAGAGGGCCCAACCTTTCAGGCAGGTGTGTACTTGCTGTGCGCTTACAGGTCACAGAAAGTCCATGCAAATTAGGGCACCTCACAGAGCGGGCAGCAGAATTTTATCTGCAGGAGCAGGTGCATTGTAGACGAGAACTGTAAACGACTCGGTTTGAATGATGGCTGTTGATGTTCCTCGATGCTTTATTCTTGTAGTTCACCTAATGGGTCATGTTCTTGACATCTGAACTCTACGAAAATGAACATGGAAACCTCTTTTTGTCTAATGTCCCACTAGATGGGACATTGATCTTCTTAGAATGAGAAGATCACCAAGTATTCTGCCTCCAGTCGTCTCAAAGTAAAGATTCACAAATTTCACTAGTAAGATAATTATTCAAGGAACACAGGAACATAAGTTGTTTGGTCTCTGACCAAAAAAAAGTAGGAAAGTTTATTTTTTCTACCATAGGAGGTTGTCAAAGTAAAATAAATCAATGTGTATTAAAATAGGTGGTATTTGGCATGTGTGTGTGTTTTTAACCTCTGCTATTAGAATAATATTATATATTTGTTTTGTTTTCAGAATAATATTATATTTTTTACCTGTCATAAAGATTTTAAAGAGTGACTTAAAGATAAAATCTAAGACATACATCTTTCTGGAATATCATCACTTCTTGCTTTTTATAAGGTAAGTTGGAAAATCCGTGGTTCTCAAATGTTTATCTGAGAACTGGGGCCAGACTGTGATAAAGATTTAACCAGTCTGTTTTGAAAAGAGAAAACAATATTAAGAATTAATTAGAGAGAAAGAAGTGGGAGGTGTTTATAAAAGGCCAACCTTCCTTTCCTGGGGAAAGACCCTGCTTTCCTCTGGGATTTTGACATTCTTACTTTTAGTTAAATGATTATGATAATAAAGGTAGCTGATTTTTTAAATGTCCTTACTTAAACAGAAAGTACTTTGCAAATCCATGTCAATATTCTTCCCCACTTTAAAAAAATTAATTTAAAATTGTTTACTGATCTGTGAACACCTTGGAATTCCAAAGCTTGTTCTACTGAAGTGCTGGACAATCACCCTATTCGGATTTATCACAGCGGTTTTTGCCAGTTAGAAGTGCTGCCAAACACTAGCAGAGACTGGTCCCTAGGATCTAAAGGTGAATTAGACATGTTTAATTCTGTTAAAACACTCATACCTGGTTAGGTATGGGGGGAAATCATGGATGGTCCTGTATAAAGAATTATCTCTAATTTCTCTACTCAGCTGAGAGGAAAAAAAAATTCCTTGAGCCCTTTTTACATATTAACTGAAATTTATTTATATAAAATGACTGATAGGCAAAGAGAAGAGTAAGTATCACCCTAGCCAGTTTGACTTAGTGGATAGAGTGTCAGCCTGCAGACTGAAGAGTCCTGGGTTTGATTCCGGTTGCAGGCTCGATTCCAGTAGGAGGCGTGCAAGAGGCAGCCAATCCATGATTCTCTTTCATCACTGATGTTTCTATCTCCCTCTCCCTTTCCCTCTGAAACCAATAAAAATATATTTTGTTTGAAAAAATAAAAAAATCTAGTTTTTCTTCAAAAGACTAAGTATCTCTGAACATAATTTGTCTCAGCTCTACCCATCTGTGAGGGACCCCATGTGTCCATTCACTGGGGTATGAACAGAAAAATGAAATCTTTGGATGGGCTTAGATGGGCTGAAAGTTCTTATAAATAAGTTCTCTACCCCTCTCTGAGTTTTTGAATAGCTTACACAGGGCCAGGATTGGGGTGGTGCAAATGAGGAGCACTCATTCTCTGGTCCCTGCAACTATAGGATTGGCACTAGGAGACCCGATCCCTTCAGCTTTGCCCTCTACGTTTGCCTCATCCTAGTCCTGGTCTTGAGCCCACACATTAATGGGTTTGAGATTTGATAGCAAAACCCCAAACAACATCATGGGATGAGGGTGAAGGTTAGATTGATCTCTGCTATTGCTAAAGGAAGGGGAAGAATGAATTTAGGAGTGGTGCCTGATGAAGAATGAGAGAACCTTTCTCACTTGTCAATGATGGAGAATATAAAAACAAGCGATATACTTTTGATAGCTTTTATGCATGTTTCACCACATCTTTTCTTATAACATTTTCTCTTTAAAGCTTACTAATTGTCAATATGTAAACAAGTTATCTTTTTAAAACTGATTTAAACTGCACCATTCTCAAAAAATGTGTCTTCCTCCATCCTCCCCTCTCTGCCATTATGACTTATTAAGCCATAATCAGTGAACTCCCTTCAACCTTAGTCTCTTGCAGTTTCTGCAGTTCTTTGCTTGAACTGAAGCACTTTCTCCTGGAATCTATTCTGGTGTTAGTCTGTCTTCTGAGAAGCAGACCTCAAGTGGGATTAAAGGTACAAAAATTTTCTTTGAGGCAATGCTGTCTGAGAGAGAATGGGGAAGGGGCCAGGAAAGGCTGGGAGAGTCATAAGACTGCGATGCAAGTCTGCCGGGGAGCGATGGAAAGAGGAAGGGGAGCATACTAGACAGACCGCTGGTCAGGAAGGCCATCCTGGAGTCCTCAGGCCAAAATCGACCATCGAAATACTAGTCCCCTGTCTCCCTGGATCAGCCTTGTCTTCGTGTTCCTTGGTCCATGCTGGGGGCAGCCTGTGGCATGCATGGTCTTGGTGCTAGATCCAGCAGCTGGAACCCTTGGTTAATTCATCTACCCGCCAGGCACATTCTCATGGCCACCACATCCTTAGTTGTGGCCTTTTAAAAATCTTTCACACCCCTCATATCTCACAATTAGGACTGATATTCCTTATTCCCCTGATGAAACTGTGGCCCCTTCCTCTTCTACTTTCTTTTTAAAAACAACAAAATAGCCCAGCCAGTGTGGCTCAGTGATTGAGCATCGACCTTTGAACAAAGAGGTCATGGTTCAATACCCAATCAGGGCACATGCCCGAGTTGTGGGCTCAATCCCCAGTAGGGGGCATGCAGGAGGCAACTGATTGATGATTCTCTCCCATCAGTGATGTTTCTATCTCCCTCTCCCTTCCTCTCTGAAATCAATAAAAAAAAAATTCTTTTTTAAGTTTAAAAACAACAAAATAAACCTTTAAACTTATCAAAGCAAACAAAGCCCAGCAGCTTTCAGGCTCATGACATTTCCCTAGTCCCTCTCTGAGCACTCGTCCTCATTCACTGAACTGTGACATCGGCTCTGACCTTCCTCACGCTCAGTGTTTCCAGTACATCAGGTGAATTCAACACCCGGGCCTCTCAGTTCCTTCTCTTCCCCGTGACCTCCCATGACCTTCTCCTTTACCCCTTCTCCCACACCCTTCAAAGGTCTACTCAAATTGCACATTTTCATGGAGGCCCTCTCAGAACCCCAACTATCAGATCCTCCTGCCCATATGCTTCATGACATCTATGCCGCTCATTCCGAGCTCAGTGGCAGTTTCTGGAGTACAGTGGGCTCTCAGCGCATGCGGATTCCCACCGCAGGATTGAGCCTTGAATAACGGGGTTTTGAAGTGCGCAGGTCAATTGATCTGCCCTGCATCCACCTTAAAATGGACCTTGCAGCCCTGACCGGTTTGGCTCAGGGGATAGAGCGTTGGCCTATGGACTCAAGGGTCCCGGGTTCGATTCCGGTTAAGGGCATATACCTTGGTTGGGGCACATCCCCAGTAGGGAGTGTGCAGGAGGCAGCTGAATCGATGTGTCTCTCTCATCGATGTTTCTAACTCTCTATCCCTCTCCCCTTCTCTCTGCAAAAAAATCAATAAAATATATTTTTTAAAAAATGGACCTTGCAGTTCAAACCCACATTGTTTAAAGTGTTAACTATATATGTTTATCTGTGCAGTTTGATTATGATCTTCTCTCTACCATTAGACTCTAAGTTCCTTGAGGGAAAGTTAGTTCTGTCTTGCTCATTCCTTTATCCTCAGCAGCTACAAAGTACCTAGCACATAATATATATTCAATAGATATTTCTTGTTTAACTAACTGATTAATTGACTGTGTGAGCCCTAAGAAAGAAGACAGCTGCGAAGAGGGGCTTCTGGTGGCTAACTGGGCTCAAATGTTTTAAAAATATATTTTTATTGATTTCAGAGAGGAAGAAAGAGGGAGAGAGAGAGAAAAACATCAGTGATGAGAGAGAATCATAGATCGGCTGGGCTGCCTCCTGCATGCCCCATACTGGGGATCGAGCCTGCAACCTGGGGATCGAGCCTGCAACCCCGGCATAAGCACTGACTGGGAATCAAACCTGTGATCTCCTGTTTCAAGGTCGATGCTCAACCACTGAGCTATGCCAGCTGGGTTCAAATTTTAAAAACAGAGCCTACCAGTCATCTCTGCATAGGAGCCTCTCACACAAACTGCACTTCAGGGAGCAGCCTACAGTGAATTACTTGTCTCTGCACTGCACTGCCTGCCTGCACTGTGTTTCTGCATCTGAGACAGCCTTACAAAGGAGTTCCTAGAATCCAATCTCAACCAATAGGACTGAGGCTTTCCCCATCAAATCATAGCTGGGCAGCTATGTCCCCATCAACTGGTCAATGAGATCAGCTCCATTCTGACCAGTCAGGACAGTGCTTTTTGGATCAATCAAACTGCAAGGATTTGGAGTCCTTATTTGCATGGGGACAGACCAAGCAGGGACCAAGGCAGGGCCTTCTGTTTCTACAAGTCAGTGCCCCTCTGGCTCTGAGAGCACACTTTTTCTTTCCACTGAAGACTGTGTTTCCCAGGCTGGAGCTGAAACGCGGAAGAGGTCCTGCTGGAACAGAGCAGAGCAGACCAGTGCAGGCCAGAGGAGACTGGCACGGAACGGAGCAGACCTGAGCAATGTGCAGACCAGCGCCAGACAAAGCCGACCTGCGAGGAGCAGAGCAGACCACGGAGGAGCAGAGCAGAGCTGTCTAGCTTGAGAGGGGCCTGGCCCCAGAGCTGCTTCACAGTCCTGCTGTTTCCACAGCCACCCTGTAGCACAATTGAGCTGTTCCACAGCCCAATTGAGCTGTTTTGCACTGAATAAAGTTTCCTTCTTCACAGCATGTCAATTGGGGATTCCTGTTGGTCTTGAATTTGGGCCAACGACCATCAGTTGACAAGTTAAATGAATGTATGAAAGAGTAGATTTGAATTGAGTTGACTTGAATAGATATATGAATGAATGTCGTTGCCAAGGCTTATGCCTGTCTACATTTCAAACATATTTGGTTAACAATGTAATTTAAAACTTCTGAAGAATTGAAAACTTTCTTTATTATTTTATATCCTATGAGAAATTTTATCACTAAAAATTATGCTTAATTTTATCACCAAAATCACTATGGATGTTTTTATTTTATACTATAAATGTATTAACCACAATGTTCTTTAAAATTCATCTAATTCCTTGAAGTTCATAGTACAGAGTCTTGCACATAATAGAATTTACTCTATATGGCTAACTTGCAATGTAGCACTTCAGCTTCTGTAAACTTTGATATTTTGTTCTGCCTAATGAAACTAAATTTTTGTCTGATTTCTCCTCATTTTTTTCTGAAAGACATAGTTAACTTGACTTTTACCTATAGTTGGGAGTTTATTTTCATCATAAGATTTTTTTTTTTTTTTTGCTTGCTTGCTTTTCTGAGTTATTATGCTTTGATTTTTTTTGGTAATTATTTTATATGGTGAAAATTTAATTATAATTCAATGTAAGGACCTAAATGTAGATTTTCTATTACTGCTTTAGGAGATTTTTTAACATGGGTGGAGTGGGGCATTATTTAAAGGAGAGGAGTACACTATTTTAATTGATTTCCATATTTAATTTACATTTTCTGTTTGAAGTAAGCTTTTTAACAGTTTAATTTACACATTAAATCAAAATCCTTGCCTTTGAAGTGAAATGTTCTGATCCTTATTATTGTTAAATTTTTCCCCCAGGTTTAATGTGAATATAATTTTATCCTACTATCTCACTCTATGCTATTTTCTCCTTTCATTCAGTCCAATATTGCTCAATGTTTTTGGTCTCATGACCTCTTTACACTCTTAAAAAGTATTGACAATCTCTGTCAAACTGCAGCAGGAAGGCCGGGGAGGGTTGGGGGGCAGGAGGTAGGGGGGTAAGAGATCAACTAAAGGACTTGTATGCATGCATATAAGCATAACCAATGGACATAAGACACTGGGGGATAGGGGAGGCTAGGGGACTGTCTAGGGCGGGGTGATAAAATGGACACATATGTAATACCCTTTGTAATACTTTAAGCAATAAAAAAAAAAAAAGTATTGACAATCTCAAAGAGCTTTTATGTGAGCTCTATTTATATTTATATTAGAAATTAAAACTGAGAAACATTTAAAATATTTTAAAACAACACAAACCCTTTATTTGTTAACATAAATAATTATGTAAATGAAAATGAGTACAGTTTCCAAAACAAAATTATTAGTGAGAAGAGTAGCATTGTTTTACATATTTACAAATCTCTTAGTTAAAACATATCTGTTTCAAGAGACTAGCCTGGTGGTTACCAGTGGCTGGGGATGGGTGAAATCGGACGATGTTGGTCAGAGTACAAACTTTCAGTTATAAAATAAATAAGTCCTAGGGACCTAATGTATATCATAGTGATCATATTTAATAATACTATATTATCAACTTGAAAGTTGCTAAAAGAGTAGATCTTAAATGTTTTCACCACACAAAGAATAGGTAATTATGTGACACAACACAAATGTTGGCTAACATTATGGTAGCAATCATAAGTCTATCAAATCAACATGTTGAACACCTTAAACTTATGCAATATGGAATGTCAATTATATATCAATAAAGTTCAGAAGTTTTTTTAATTTTAAATTCACTAATGTTAAAAAAAATAAAATTGCTGTTTCAGATCATGCTAAAAAGTCAAGCAAACTGAAAAATAAGCATTGACCATCGAACTTAGCAATGTGATCCTGGGTCACACTGATGATGCCTCACTGTTTCTCTCTCTTGAGAAATTTAATTTTCAGTTAAGCATACCAAATGGATATCAAAAGGATAGGAGCTGCTCTAATTCAATGCAATCCATATGCCATAATAATCTTAAGGGTGGTCTTTTGTCTCACACAGAAAGTCAGAAAAAAAATTCATTAGCTATATAATTACCAAACATCAAGATGGTTATAGATTTCTTAAAATGTTAATCCTATTCTTGTGCAATTCTAGTGAGCTATGCCTAAAATCTTAATTTTTTTTCCTATTTATAACCAATAGTGCAATCCCTGTCCTTCCTAGAAGCACAAAGCTGAATGGACTTTTAAGAATTTTAGGTTATGCAAACTTATGAATGATTTTCTATAGTCCATATAACAGTTAGAGATTATATTAAATGTTTTGTTGAAGTATAGGATACCTCTACAAATAATATTTTAAAGTACTGAATTGATTTATTTTTTAAGGTAAGCAAAAATAAGTAAAGTTTTAAGCCCACTTTCATTATTATGAATACCCTTTCATGCAAACTTTTTCAATAATTTATTTATGTCATTTAATTTACCAATAAATTGCAAATAATCCAAAGGTCATTAAAGTTTTGAACTAAAAATATCATTGTGTGTAATTATTTTAATTTATTACTTTATTTATAAAATTATTTTACAGTTGCTACATATTTACAGAAAGATGTCCACAATATATTGTGAGCCAAAAATAAATAAAAGAAGCTTATAAAATACATATATTGTATATAATTGATCAGACATTATCAATTTATGGGAGACATGTATAAAATTATTGACATTATTTATAGTCCTAATAAAGGGTTAGGAGACAAGACTGTGTTTTATGGACTTCTGTATTGTTTGGTACTTACCACTAATAAACCCTACTTTATATATTTTAGAAATACATTTGATTGTCAAAAATAAAGTTTTTACTTTTGCTTTGGCAAAATATTTATATTGGTATATACATGTTTATAAATTTAGAGTTTACACATCTATTAGTCTATATATTAGTAAATATTCTTGTTTTGTTAAGAAGAGGGCTTTTATTTTTAACAAATTAGAATCATAATTTTAGGACTTGTATTTTCTGGTTTTTTAAATGATCACAGTAACATAGGTGCAAAAGCTATAAAACAATGAATCAAGACTAATCACTAGAGACAGCTAGCATATTTCTCTTAATAAAAAACTGCTATAATAAAATAATGCTTTGTGGTTATGATTTTTTTTAGTCAATTACATTTTCCAGATTTCTCATTAATTGGATTGAGGAAAATCAAGATTTTGTTCTGTTGCTTTTAGTTCTCTGTACTTGTTTTCTGAAATGTTGCCATAGGGATGAAGAGGAAAGAGACTTTATTAATAATATCAATTTGTTCTTTAAAAAACAGCTTAGTTGTCCCAAATATACTTAAAATACCTCAAATTAACCAATGGCTTTCACCATACATCCCAATATGTATATTATGTATGATCAGTTTGTTCTTTTTTAAAGTCAACCTACATCCATGCACCTGTGAGAAGAAAGAGTCAAAGCATCTGATGCAAGAAATGGAGCAGGCAGCAAGGACCCAGAGCAGTTAGAACATAGCAGAGTAAAAGCATGCAGTCCACTACAACCCACCATCTTTCCAAAGGAGAGTTACTCAGAATTCTAATCAAGGTAGTTCTGTCTTGTACCCTGGGTGTGATTTTGAAGGGTAGGCTCCTGTGAGCATTACTAATCCTCTCTCTTGCAATAGCAGGCCTCGAAGCTCTAGCCTTCCATAATTCATGGTTCTGACTCAGCCATAGTAAATTTGCATATTGCATTTCAGGCTAATTAAAATATATGGCAGTAGCAACTTTACTGAAATTCTAGCTAACCTAAAGCATAAGGCAGAGGAGAAGGGCCATTTTCCTAACTGAGCAGAAAGCAAGACCCATTCTAGATTTATCAAAGTGCCCACAACAAATAATGAACGTCTTTTAAATAATTTCACAGGAGGAATATTGTCACATGCACCAGATTTCACTGAAAAGCAAGACACCTTTTCATTTTCTTTATGTTTAAATGAGTAAATATTTACTAAATATGTATGGTATACAGAACACTGCTAAATGCTGAATTTAGATTGAGGGTAAATTTAGGTTATTCGTTTAGGAAATTTTATTCTCTGATCCCCCACTTTTATTTCTTTGACCACTTGAATAGAAAATTTTCAAAATACCAATTTCAATGATACAAACCATACATTAAATGACTATATATCTATATCTACATTACCACATACCTATTGAGAACATCCTAGTTGCAAGGCATTTTGCTGGAGGTCACCGTGGGGGCTGAAAAAAATGGCCTCTGCCCTTCAAGTGTTCACAGTTATTGGGAAGCAGCTGGAAATACAGTCACTACAACTGAGGCGATTGCATGCAACTCACAAATGGCAGAGGAGTAATTGGAGCAGGAGAGAGTCCTGTGAAGCGATGATGAGGGACTGAAGAAAGCCGTGGGGGGGAAATGCTTTTTGAGACATGCCAATGCCAACAGGCCAGAGTGAGCAAAGTGAAGAGGTTAAAGAACCTGCTAGAGTTAGACTAGCAACAGGTACCACAAACTCAGATGCCTATAGGGGCCAGCAGTAATGGAAATGAAGCAGCCTATGTGGTGACTGTGGCCAAGAAAACAATGTACAAGCCACCACCTAAGGAGGCATCCCTGGTGAGAATGTCGATCCAGTGTTATCAGAGCTTCCAATTGTTCAGAAGAAGATGGAAATTCATATTCTAAGGTAAAACTTCAGTTTTAAAATGTTGACACCTGCCCTAACCAGTTTGGCTCAGTGGATAGAGCGTCGGCCTGAGGACTGAAGGGTCCCAGGTTTGATTCCCATCAAGGGCATGTACCTTGGTTGCGGGCACATCCCCAGTAGTGGGTGTGCAGGAGGCAGCTGATCGATGTTTCTCTCTCATCGATGTTTCTAACTCTCTATCCCTCTCCCTTCCTCTCTGTAAAAAAATCAATAAAATATATTTTAAAATAATAATTTAAAAAATAAAACGTTGGCACCTAACTAAAAAACAAGCAAACAAACAAACAAAGGCCATTAAATCAAATAAAACACATCAACAGCCCATATATTGCCCAATGGTCATCCGTTTGCAACTTCTGGTCAGACGCCATCTAAGATCTCATCCAAGGAATTCTGGTTTTATTTATGAACTCATCCTCCTTGAATAATATGTATTTATCTTTTAAAATTATGCCTATTAGCCTAGCTGGTGTGGCTCAGTGGATTGAGCATCGACCTATAAACTAAGAGGTTGCCAGTTCAATTCCCAGTCAGTGCACATGCACAGGTTTCAGGCTGGATCCCTCAGTATGGGTTGTGCAGGAGGCAGCCAATTGATGTTTCTCTCTCATCGATGTTTCTATCTCACTATCATTCTCCCTTCTTCTCTCTATAAAAAATCAATAAAAACATATGTTTTAATAATATAAAAAATAAATTATGCATATTACCTTAGAAATTTTCTTCCTACAAATTGTCTTTAAGTCTCTTCATAAACGATTGCAGAGCTCTTAAGATTTTCATTTGCAAGAGGCCTAGAGTGAAGAAGAGAAGTGACAAGGAGAAAACATAAAGATAAGACCAATGTTACTAATATTTACCCATCTCTGAAGACTGTATACTGTTGGTTTTATTTATTTTTACTAACTTGGGATAGAATAATAAAATTTTTTTGTGATAGAGGAAATGTTGAGTTTTCTGGAATAATAACCATTAGCTACTTTAGCAGAATAATATACCAAATGCATGTGGTTATTTAAAATCCAGTCTACTGTAATGTATAAAATATTCCCTTCTATTTGCGGATATCCTTTCTTTTCTCAGAATTGCTTATCAACTAATTATTTCTCAAAAACTATGTAAATGTACCCTTTAACATAACAGGGAAAAAAGGCAATAATCGCAAGGCACGTGTCAGGAAGTAAAATGAACACCTGAGAAGCAGGCACAGTGCTGTCTTGCTTTACAAGCAGTTGTAAACCTAGTTGAATGCTGCACCAGTGAAAAATAATTAGATCTATTTTTGGCAAGAAACTTAACAAAGGAGCAAATAATAACAAGCCATTACATAAAGAAGGTTTCTACTTTCAATCGAACAGGCCAGTGTTAATATTGAGTTATCTATGTTAATACTTCTGATCACACAAGCCTTGTGTGTGTGATCTGCCACCTGGGGAAATCACATTTATCTGCGTTTCAAGGTAGGATAGGGCTCCTCAGGAGAATCTCTTTTAATAGTGTTATTACATACTCTTAGAAACATCTCAAACTAGAAACTTGGATAGATATTTGAATTGAGCTTTTCCCAGTAGTGCTGCTTTTTCAATAACATAGTAGGGTACCTAATGGGACCTAATGAAAAAGATGGACAATTTCAGAAAAAGAAAAAAAAAATCTACCTGACAATGTTCTCTTGGCTTCTGCGTTCCCGCTTCACAGAACAAGCACTACAGAGTGTAGGTGAGCATACATACTCTGAGCTTCAGAACAAAGAATAAAAATCTAAAAAGGTAAAAATGAAAATGTGTGCTGTTCTGCCACAACGTAGCTGAGAGTTATGAAGGCCCTGTGAGCAATATTGAGTTTGCAGTGGCACAATCACATCACGAAAGATTTACCTTCACTCTGCAAACTCAATCTAGGGCAATAACAGTCTATTACGAGCAGAGCAATACAACATCAAAGGAATGTTTAAAAGAACTAGACAGAACCTTTAAATCAACACAATCGAGTTATCTTCCCCCAAAGGAAGCACCATGGGAGAGCTCCTAGCAGGGTTTTTCAAGAGGTATTACTAATTTACCATAAGTTATATTTAATACACTTTTTAAACGTGGTTTGTAATCTCTCCCCACTTTTTAAAACACAGAGCAATAAATTAAAAGAGAAACTGTCCCCAAAGAGTAAGAGACTTGTAGGGGAAAAAATGACAATCGTTTTATTCCGTAGGGCTAACGTATCAAGTAATTCTTCCACCACCGAAAAGGCTGTATTGAATCTTTTCTTCCCAATTTCAATAAGATTCTTCAAATCTGAACCTAGAGGAGTAATATAAATTTTTACTATTTATATTGATAAAGTTAATCAATATTCAAAGTCTGTTAAAAATAGCAATATTCATGGTAACATTTTCTTCGAGTGGTAAGAAATTATCTGTAGCATTTCTAATAGAGAAGTGAGCAATTTTATCCTGCCTTCTTATGGCTAAAATGAACATTTGAGAGTTTGAGTTTCTTATCCAAGTCATGTCAGAAATGGCAAAAGGATTTATTGTGAAGTAATGCTGTGCATTGTTGTCAGTTCTTAAGACATTTTTATTGGTATTTTACTATTTCCCCATACACTCCTATTTTTAATTTTTACAATAGTGTGTTTAGTTTAATAAAGTATTGATATAAGACCTTATTTTTGCATTTAAAGGTGTATAGCCTGAGTTTTGTTGTTATAATTTTAGTCTAAATCCATTCATTTGTGTTTCCCATGAAGATAAATGACACTAGTATTACCAAAGCTTTTCATCATCTATTAATGTCTGATATTTTGCACACATAAAGTCATAATTTTTATATGCTAATAGAACTCTTCCAATTCTTTCAAAAGTTATACCTGTTTGCCTTTTGTTTAGCATTTTTGTTTTGGCTGACAGTATCCTGATTTATACCAGAGATATTTATGCAAAATAAGCTTTAACTTCTAGGTAATATGTATCTATAATGTCTTTTCAGTACATGAATTATTTTAGTGCTGGAAACACACCCACAGCAGGTGCATGAAACTGCCTGTAACACATGGCATATGGGGGAAGTATGAGGTTTGTCCCTTTTGATATAGAATGGTTTTATTGGTGTCATACTGTAAGATTTTATAATAAATCAGATTGAATATATACTTATGTATCTGCTGTTGGAAAATATTTAATTCATGTTTATAATGCTTTTAATTTTATAACTAGCTTCCTACATTTCATTACAATTGACCTTTATGCCAGGACTACTTCATTTGAAATTGCCCATTACCAGATCATCTTTTTTTCAGATATTTAAACAATATTGTTTTTCTTTTTTAAAACATTTTTAAGTCCATCCAACTTGTTCATACTAATATTGTAATTTTAAAGGCAAAACTCTCATATTTGTTATATTCTTGCCTGAGTAGTAGAAATCTAATTTCATCAATTATTACATACTCTCAGTGAGTTTTTATGGAGTTCCATTATTTGAAATATGTGAATGTAAAAGAATTTTCATATTTTATATTGATATGCTTAGAATATATGTTGGCGGGTTTATCAAGATTAGCTTATTTATAATTATCACACATGGTCCATTAAATCACAACTATGAAATATCATTTTCCCCATTCAACCTACATTAATTCTGTCTCTAAGATCCAACTGGAAGCTTCATATCATATGCAGTTCATATAATAAAAACAACCACACTCATGTCAGCACAGTGGTTAAAAAATAAATACTCTAGAGTCAAATATGACTTGGAAAATCTGCTCAACCACTTAATAGTTGTATGACTGTGCCTCAGTTTCTCTTCAATAAGAGAATATTTATAGATTGCTGTAAGGATTAAACCAGATATTGCCTATAAAATGCTTAGCACTATGGTATATCATATGAACACTGGAAATGTGTAGTCTAGAAATGTTAGCTATTCTTATTGGAAAAATAAGTTCAGAACTATGCAGTACTGGCTGGGTAGCTCAGTTGTTTGAGTCTCATCCCAATATGCTAAGAATTCAGTTTCAATCCCCAATCAGGGCACATACAAGAATCAACCAATGAATGCATAAATAAGTGGAAATAGAAGTCAATGTTTCTCTCTCCCCCCCATCCTCTCTCTCTAAAATCAATTTTTTTAAAAAGCAACATTCTGATGCCTTTCAGTTAACATCATGAGTATTATAAAGTTTTATCCAACCATAGAACACACTGGCTGTGATAACACAGAATAAGAATATTGACTCTTGTGCAGAGATTATAGAACCAGCACCTGTTGCCTAACAGTACTGGGACTTGAACCAAATATCAATGAATGAGTAACCACCCTAAACAGCTATCACAGTCATAAGGCAGCTGGTTCTACAGTCTAGACCTGTTTAAGAATTGAATTAAGTCACCTGCTAACTATAATAGCTATCCAGAGGAGTGATATAAAAGTTAATGTCAGTATTATCTGCTTTGATACATCATATGTATATCGCCTTCCAAGTTTTGTTTGAAGGACATTTTTTTTAAGTTTTTTTTATTGATTTCAGATAGGAAGGGAGAGACAGAACCATAAATGATGAGAATCATTGATTGGCTGCCTCCTGCATGCCCACTACCAGAGATTGAGCCCTCAGTCTCCTGGTTCATAGATGGACACTCAACCACTGAGCCACACTGGCCGGGCTGAAGGAAATTTTAACATTGGTACTTGGGAGTGTTTTGATATTAGGTGTTAAGCACCATCAATTTACTAAGTCTTGGCCAGTGAAAAAAAAACTACAATTCAGTGGTATTTAGTTCATCAGTACTTTTAATTAAATTGGAGGAGAGAATATGATTATTGTCAGAAAGAAACAATTCATAGCAAAATGGCTTATCAGAGAATTTTTAAAAATTAGATTATACTCTTTCAACAGTGAAGATTGAAACAAAAATTTACAATAAATGTTTTATTAAGGCTTTATTCATTTGCTTTCAACATGTGATATTAATTGACCAATTTTACGCTTGAGCTTTATTTGGGAATGTTGTTGTTTCTGGCCTGGTATGTCCCCTTTTGTCCTTAATCACCTCTTATTCAATGGTAGACTCTCACAACTATCTTAGAAGACACACTTCCCTCCTAAAACAATTCTATGAATGATGCAAAAAATAGCTGAAAGTTAACCCTAAGTTGGTAAGAACATTCATAAGTTCATTTAATATGTATATTTAATATATATTAAATTTATTGCTTTCTTTTGTTATTACTTTCATTGTGATTTCATTTGTGTGTTTTTTAAAATATTTTTATTGACTTTATAGAGAGAGAAAGGGAGAGGGAGAGAGAGATAGAAATATCAGTCAGAGAGTATCATCGATTGGCTGCCTCCTACATACCCTTCACCAGGGATCAAGCCCAAAACCTGGGCATGTGTCCTGACCAGAAATTGAACCAGTGATCTCTTGGTGAACAGGAAGATGCTCAACCAACTGAGCCATACCAGTCTGTGATTTTGTTTGTGATTGTGCATTTATTTGGGCTTGTTCTGAGTCTATTATTTTCTTTCAAATTTCATGTAGACAGAATCTATGTCTTCCACTTTTGTTTTCTATTTCCTTAGTACTTGGTACAGTACTTTTCAAAATGATTTAAATATGGCATATAGTATATATTCAAGAACATAACAAATAATAGTTTTATCTAAGATCCCTTACGTAAAAGATCAAGATGCTTTTAATGGCCTATGTGGTTCAATTTCCTATCTATTATTATTATTGTTTCTATTTAATAGGGATCAAAACCTATCACTAAAGAATTGATACTACTCTGGCACATTTTAAGATATTGTACAGCAAATATGAATATGTACATCAATGAATTAATGCATTAGGACAGATAGGAAAGTTCCAGGGTCCTTCAACAAATCATAGTCAACAGTAGTTGATAAGCAGGGTGAGTTTCCCATTTATCCCCATCCTAGAGACTCTGTTGATCATAAAACTAGTCCAAGGACCTAAAACTTAGTGAAATGCTGCCAATGGCTACAAAGAATCAATTCTGGGTCTACTATTCTTCAGTCAGAGAAATATCTGAAATCCTGCATGAGATTACCTCAGCCTCAAAATTAATCCCACCTAAACTCCCAATACCCCTCAAGGTTTTCCTAATCTCTTTTAATTTTTTATAGAATGCCAACATTTTTCAGATTAGGGGCTGATTAATGCATATTAGATCATTCTTATTTCCACTGTATCATATACACTATTCTACTTACTACCTATGTGCTTTCTATTCTTTTCTCCTGCTAACCCTCCTAACAAAATTTTAGGCATCCTTCAAGATATGGCTAAACGTCATCTCTTTTCTCAAATTTTCAGGACTATTTCCAAACCATACTGCTTACATTCCCATTATCTCCCTCATTAGTCAGCCATTTGATTATTCAACAAATATCTTTTGAACATCTGTCATTAACCAGGAGCTCTTCTTTGTAGTGCTCTGAGTCAAACAGATAAAAACTCCTGCCCTTGTAATGTCTAATTTCTAAAGGAATAATAATTAATTATTCCTTGTATATCCTCATATTACTTTATATTGCATTTATCTCATGTGTTGTAGAGAGTTGCTTATGTGTCTCTTTTACTGGATAATAAGGACCAGGTAACATTTATCTTTTCAATTTTTATCACCAGCACTCAGCACATTGCCTTGCACCATGGCATAAGGGGAGAGACAAAACATACTTTACAGTTTGGAGGCTCCCTATTAAATTTGAATTTGCTCAATATTTATCTGTTGTTGCTTAAGAAATTAGCCTAAAATTTAGTCACAAATGCATCTATTTTGCTCACAATTTTATAGATCAGAAATTTGGAAAAGTCTTAGCTGGATATTTCATCTCTCATCTACATGGCTTCAGCTACAGCTTTTTGGTATCTCCCAGCAGTAGCTCTTCTCTCTCTCTCTCTCTCTCTCTCTCTCTCTCTCTCTCTCTCTCTTTCTCTTGGGGGGTGTGTGTGTGTGTGTGTGTGTGTGTGTGTGTGTGTCTCCCCCTTTCCAGATAAGGTCTCATTCTTCAGGGCCTCTCCAGCTCTCCAGGAGGAATGGGCTTCTATAGCATGGCAGTCTTGGGAGAATCACACTTCTTACATGGCCAGTCATTTCTAAGAAGCAGAAACTGCCAGGCCAGCTAAGGGCTACACCAAGAACTGGCAGTGCATCATTTCTACCACATTCTAATGGACAACACAGTCATGAAGACTGCCCAGATTTAAGGAGATAGAGAAATAGACACCATCTCTTGATAGTGGAATGTCAAGTAGTACAGAGAGCAGTGGAATAGGCCATATGTTTGTTAGAATATTTAGAAAATATTGTCTGCCATAATTTATGATATCTGTCTAATATGTCTAATCAGCCATACTGGGTTTAGGGGAAGCAGTTCAGAATTGAAGTGAAATTTAAATTGTTAACAAAAAAGAAAACCTATTCCTATCTTAAGGTTTTTATTTTAAAATGATAAATGAGTGGTGATTAAAAACATTGAGCAAGCAAAAATTCTAAAAATTTCTAATATCAATATTTTTAAAAAATACATCAAAGTTATTAAAGGGGATTTACTAAGTTTTTTAAATATAAAATCTCTGACAATTGAATTACGTTTCTTCTAAAATTTACACAACTTTGAGTTATTTCTCAAATATGTATTTCTCATTAAAATGTAACACAAACTGTATCCATGATTCTTAGCTAATTTTAGAAGTTTCCCAAATCAACCCCAATAGAAACAAGAAAGCCAAGCACATGTCAGTCACCTCATTTTCTAGACTCTTCATAATACAATATATTATATGCCCTGATTTTATTCCAGTGACTTACAATTGATTGGGGAACTCAAATGTTGATTAAAGGAAAACTTTCCACATAGTAGAAGCTAAATAATTGTTTTCTGGGAAATCATGGGTATGTACATTCATTGTAGTTTGGTGAATGTATTCCTATTTGTGGTATTTTATTTATTTTATGTTATTTTATTTTATTTTATTTTATTTTAAACAGTAAAATGGCCTTTATTAGTTGTAATGGGGAGTGGAAAAGGAGAGGATATGACAGCTCTTACTCCTGTGGTGGCTTCACAGACTCTATGGCAGTACTCAGAAAGCTGGTGTTTTAGTTTATACCATCAACTTTGCATTACCATCATACAGCAAGTTGTTCATTGCTCTTTGTACTCTATCAGTGTTATACTATTTATAAAATATTACTTCATATTAAGTCAATGTCTATTTGGTTTAAGTAATCCAAAGTGGCATGTATAGTTTTATTGTAATCTGAATTAGTCTGAGTTTATTTAAATGGTCAACAGTATTAACACGAGGCAAGGCATTGTCATAATGCAGATAGAGGAACTCTGGCTTATTACCTGAGGTTGAAAGGCCTTTTATTCATAATTTCCCTTAATAAAATACTCAAATTGAAAATATGCCAAATCCCCTTAAGAAGCTACTGAAATGTCTCTCCAGAGAAGAAAATCTGCTATTAAAGTAGACTTTTTGAGAGTCAAACTAAGAGCTTGGCCATTAAAAAGGCAGAGTATATATGAAAGTCAAATTGGACCTAAGGAGTCGGTGAAATAACCCTAAAAGAATCCTATTCATTCGCTGTGCATCTGCATACTATAGGATGGGTCCTGCTGATATGCCACTCCTGTTACCCATGCAAGTCATAATCCTGTGACAAGAGTGTTATTACTCCTAAATGCAGTCATGTTTTCTGTGTGAAGACATTAATGGGCATCAGCATAAACCAAATCAATAGTTTCACAATACTACTTGAAACCCAAGCTTCCCAGTGGTGGCTAAACCATAACAATAAAGTTAGTCTAGGGTACTAGAGCTGAACTCTTCCTCTTGCATTGTTTTACAAAGTGTTAAACAAAATAATCAAAAACCATTCTTAATTTGGTGTATATTTATTTCTGTTTCTATAATTTAAAAAAAGGAGACATATGTAATACTCTTTGTAATACTTTAAGCAATAAAACAATTTTAAAAAAAAGAAAAATTTTCAGATTAGGAACCACTGCTCCATTAGAAATAAAATGTTGCTTTATGCTTTGAAAAAATAAAAAAATAAATATAAGCTTTAAGTTTTTTCCAAACATTCAGAATAATCAAGTTGAAATGATTTAATGGCATCGCAGCTCAATTAAGTGAAATCTCAGGATATCTTCCATCTTCTGAGTCTATTAAAAATAGCCATCTTGGCCCAACCAGCATGGCTCAATAGTTGAACACTGATCTATGAACCAGAAGATCACGGTTTGATTCTGATTAGGGTACATGCCTGAATTGTGGGCTCAATCCCCAGAGTGGGGTGTGCAGGAGGCAGCCAATTAATGATTATCTCTCGTCATTGAGGTTTCCATCTCTTTCTCCCTCTCCCTTCCTTTCTGAAATCAATAAAAATATATTTTTAAAAATAGCTCTCTTGGTATAACTCGTGCAGAGATCTTGGTCTATAATACCATTTCCCATTAAAAGGAATCAGGCTCCTTGGAGAAATGGCTGAGTCCAACCTGGGACAGGAAATATACAAAATGATGCTAGAAAACTGGTTAAGCCCGAAGTAAGAACGCGCTCCAAACAAATAAGTTTTACTGGAGTCTGTTACAAAGACTCAGGAGACAATTTGAAGTTTCCACTGGTCAAATCAAAGAGTAATTATGTACACTAATGAATTATAAACAATTCCAAAATCAAAATTCATGAAGTTCATATCAATAATAAGTATAAATAGATAAATAAGTAGGGAAAGGGGGAGTACTCTAAATTACATTAAAAAGGTTAAATGCCAATCCTATCTAATAAAGAAGGAATATGCTAATTGACCCTCACACCATCGCAAAGATAGCGGCACCCACAGCCAATAAGGAGGGAATATGCTAATTGGCTGCCACATCCTCAAAGATGGTAGATTTGATAAAGGTATTCCATCAATCTTAAATTTACTGAAGTTGTTTACTGAACTGTGGTTATGTAAGAGAATATCCCTATTTTTAAGAAACACCCACAAAAAATATTAAAAGGTAAAGGGCCATGATATATGTAGCTTACCCTAAAATGGTTCAAAATATATGTGTATGCAGAAAGAGAGTGTGCAGAAAAAGGGAGTGAGAGAGAATTTGAGCCAATGATTAATCAAATGAGGTGAAATGATGATCGGTGAGTCTGAGTAATAACTCTCAGGATGTTATTTGAATTATACTGATTCCTGTAACTTTTCAGAAATTTTACAATTATTTCACACAAAAAAGTAAAATAAAAAAAAAATAGAGAAAAAAAAAAAACCCCAGCTCTATTGAAGTAGCATATACAAGAAGAAAAATATTGTTGTTTCCCACCGGCAAACTTATTCCAGAGTGTAATGAAGTATGCCTAAAGCCATTATGCAGAAAACTAGGAATTATTGTGTACCCACATCTCAGGCGAATTTGATTCTGATTAATGTAGTAGGCAGTCTTGGTAGTTAGCTAAACTGCCTGCGAATCAAAGGCAGTGTAGTACAGGCCCTGGGATTGGGTTAACTGTAAAAAGCCTCGTTCTTAAGTCCCTAGGTGATACCTGACACACTCAAGCACTAACTTTGTAGGCTTGGGGACAGGAGATAAGCAAAAAGTCACACAGTGGTTCCTTTGCATTTGGCCCAGCAGCCAAGTTTAAAAGGACAAACAGGCTGTACTGCATAGAAGGTGAAATGCTTAAATGTCAGCGACGCATTGTTAGGACCTATCTGTATGCACAGCAACTATCATGTGTTGCAAAAAGAGTACATTTCATGAAGGGAAATGAGAATAAAAGGCTGTATCCTGTTTTACCATTCCCAGAAGGCTCAGAAAAAAATCTGTTAACAATTTAAGTGTTGTTGACTTTACTGACCTGTGTATTGTGTCAGTTTCAAAACCAAGGGAAAATATACAAAGTGTTTACATATTTCTCATCCGAGAGTAAAACTGGGAAGCCAGTCAGCATTGGCCTCCATTTTTAAAGTTGGCTTCTACTTCCTAATAAATTCAGTACATCATTAAAAGGTCTACATCTTGACCGATCCTTTTGCCTTAGATGCTTTCCGCTAAAGGTTTTTATGAGAGGCTGGTTAAAGAATTATTTTCTCTTTATTTGGCATAAAAAGACATTATGTCAAATAAAGATTTTCTTTTTTTTAAATATATTTTATTGATTTTTTACAGAGAGGAAGGGAGAGGGATAGAGAATTAGAAACATCGATGAGAGAGAAACATCAATCAGCTGCCTCCTGCACACTCCCTACTGGGGATGTGCCTGCAACCAAGGTACATGTCCTTGACAGGAATCGAACCTGGGACCCTTGAGTCCGTAAGCTGATGCTCTATTCACTGAGCCAAACCGGTTAAGGCAAGATTTTCTTTTTTATATATATTTTCCCTTCCTTAAAAAAGAATTTTTCTTTGTTTTTATGTCATCTTTTTAAAGTACATTTCCTCAACAAATGGAATTATTTAGCTGAAATTATTTTTAAATGGATTATTTATTATACAGTATGAAGAATTAGTTCTTTACATTTTTCTCAATAATTGAAACTGTTTGGATGAGATTGAGAAACTGAATTAACAGGGAGATGATTTAAGTAACTGAGAGTTGAAGTCATCATAAAAAAAAGGGGTTGGAGAATGCTGGTCCTCTCAGGAGGCAGTCCTCTGGCTTACCTGAATTGGGTGGCTCACCCAACCTTAAGTACCTCTTCGCACCAGTTAGGAATTATTTTCTCACTTTATAGCACTCTGTTCAAAACAACAGACTTTTTCTTGTATCATCGCCTAGATTCCTTCCTTCCTTCCTTCCTTCCTTCCTTCCTTCCTTCCTTCCTTCCTTCCTTCCTTCTTCTCTCCTTTAATGAGTGAGAAGATGGCAGTTTGGTTAATTCAGTAAAGCAAAGATGGAAGGGGGACCAAAAAAAAGTCAGAGTCTTCAATTACAATCCTTTCTCTATTTTTAATAGGACAAGTCACTTCATTTCTTTAGAAATATTTGCTCTTATTTAAAATTTGTGAAACAAAGAATTGTTGAAAGAGATATAAACATTTTATATGATTTTAATTTGCATAATAAGCAAATCCTAAGGAATATAGATCTCTGAGTCAGAACTTCCACCTTTGTGGTTAAGTTTCCCTGAGCAAGTCACCTTGCCTCATTAAGTCCCAGTTTCTTAGTTTGATGGTCATACAAATATCTGCCTCATAAGTTCCTCAAAAGACTAATTGAGATCATGAACAGTGCCTGGTAAATAGTAAGTGTTAACTGATATGAATTCTTGGTGTTTTCATTACAGTACATGAAGATCATCTTGTTGACTGTCCATCACTCCACTTGAACACTCCTTGTCCCATTATTGTGTCCTCATTTTTCCCAGGTGCTAGTGCAGACTGAGTCTCCAACACCTTTGGGGATTATAAGTTTACATGTCTGCTTCTTTCCTCTGGAATAACAAGCTCCTTCATGCAGAGATGATGTGTGTTTCAGCTCTGAACCTCAGAGCAGAGCTCAGCCTGCCCTGAATCCAGAACTTGCTAACACACTTGTTGGGTACTAACCAGTGCCAGGCCCTGCTGTAAGCATCTAAACTGTGCTATCTTTTCTTCTGTGAATGTTATCTCATTCTACTTCTATGAATTAGGGAGTATTACAGCATGATCTGAATAGTACAGATGGGGAAACTGAGGCACTGAGGAGTTGAAAACTTGATGAAGGTCACACAGTAAGAGATGAAGCTGCCAATTTATTGCCAGGCTGTCTTTCAGAGAAGCTATATCCTTATCCATCTTACATATTGTTCTCAGGGAATGCGCAATATATATAAACACATGGAGATCTCTCATTCATCCTCAGGGAATGATGAGATCAAGCTGAGACGTCACAACCAACAAACCAAGTGAAAAGCAGCTGGGGAACATGTTTGCGCCTTGTTCTACACAGAGTATCCTTAATCCTAAATGAGACAACTGAGTCTCAAGGGTGAGGCCACCCTCCTAAAATCACTCATTTGATTTAAGTTAACCATCCCCTAATCTAGGGGTTCTCAAACTTTGACATGCATCAGAATTACATAGAAGGCTTGTTAAAAAACAGATAGGGAGATCCCATCCCCAGAGTTTCTTATTCAGTATACCTGGGCTATTTGCATTTCTAGTAAGTTTCTTATAATGCCGGTCTGGAGACCACACTGAAAAGCACTATCCTAGTCCAAAGCTCAACTTACAGTCCTGCACTATGTGCCTTCATGACTGATTCCTTGAATCGTTACCTGAAGCCACACATTTGTAAACTGTGCTTTATGCACAATCATGCAGTTTGGCATCACTGATATCTGATCATGATTTCAGTTTATAAATTTAAGAAATGGCATTTCAGAATAACCTCCAGCTACACAATAGAGGCATTTTCCATGTGTCCACCACCATTTGCTGAATGACTCAAATTCTCCCTGACTTTAAGGAGAATAAAGTCTGGTAGGGAAATATGAGTTTGTGAATTCCTGGTTTTGTGTGAGAAAAAGGATAAAATTGTTCCACGAACATTATGTAAATTATGTCATATGGATGAACATCATTCTGAGTAAAAAGCAATGTGGCATTTATGGCAGAATAATATTATCGAGCTATAAGTGATTTTTGGCCACCCTGACTTTGTTTCCCCTTTTCCTTTCCTTCATCCAGGCAACTGGTCTGCTCTCAATTCTCTTCAATTCCAGAAGAGATTGGATCATGATGAAAAAATTGTTACAAATCATTGTTATCACTTTGATATTCTAAAGCCTGGTCCCTTGAGACAATGAAAGATACCGCCAGTGCAAAATTCATGATGAAATTAAGGAGGTCTTTTTCCCAAGACTTAAAAAAAGATTTCAGCCGAAACCGGTTTGGCTCAGTGGATAGAGCGTCGGCCTGCGGACTGAAGGGTCCCGGGTTCGATTCCGGTCAGGGGCATGTACCTGGGTTGCGGGCACATCCCCAGTGGGGGATGTGCAGGAGGCAGCTGATCGATGTTTCTCTCTCATCGATGTTTCTAACTCTCTATCTCTCTCCCTTCCGCTCTGTGGAAAATCAATAAAATATATTTAAAAAAAAAAAAAAAAGATTTCAGAGTGAGAGGATGAAACATCAAGAGAAGGTTATGAGAGCCCAACCAGCAGGGCTCAGTGGTTGAGGGTCGACCTATGAACCAGGAGGGTTCTATTCCCGGTCAGGGTACATGCCCAGGTTTTGGGCTCGATCACCAGTATGGAATGTGCAGGAGGCAGCCAATCAATTATCATACACACATATATACACACACACTAATAAAAGATGAAGATGCTAATTGACCGTACCTTTGTTACACCCATCAGCCAATCCGAAGAGTATGCAAATTAACCCACCAAAGATGGCCATTAAATTTGCATACTGCAGGCAGGGTGGGACAGCATGATCCACCACCCGCCTACTGCCATCCTGGCCTCCACTGTGCTACCTGGGGCGGTGGGGCGGATAGCAGCGATCCGCCACCCGCCCACTGCCATCCGGGCCTCCCAGGAGGGCCTGCTCCTGGGTTGCCATGGCGAGCAGGAAAGCGCTGGCCACAGGCAGCCCCCAGCAGGCAGCACCCAGCAGGGCCTGCTCCTGGGTCACCATGGCAATCCAAGAGCAGGAAAGTGCAGCCCGCAGGCAGCACCCAGCAGGGCCTGCTCCAGGATCACTGTGGTGATCCACGAGTAGGAAAGCGTGGTCCACAGGCAGCACCCAGCAGGGCCTGCCCCCTGGTCTCTGTGGTGATCCATGAGCAGGAAAGTGCAGCCTGCAGGCAGCACCCCACCCTGGCCACAGCTCAAGGGAGAGAACAACACACAGTGGGGGCCAGGAGCCTGAGAAATCAACACAGAGGGGTGCCTGTTCCAAACCTCCATGGTGTGGCTGGGGGCAGGCCCCCAGCAGACACACACACACACACACACACACACACACACACACACGGGACGCTTGCTCCGAGCCTCTGCTGCCAGACTGTGGCTGTCAGTAGGACATCCACTGGGGGCTCCCGGACTGTGATAGGGGCAGGCTAGGCTGAGGGAACCCGACTCCCCAGTGCACGAATTTTGTGCACCGGGCCTCTAATATAGATAGATAGATAGATAGATAGATGATAGATAGATAGATAGATAGATAGATAATTTTTTAAAGGAAGGTTATAAAGTTATGAGAGCAGACAGAGGTTTGTGTGTACTGGAGATATGTGCCCCATGCTCTGTTTCTGGGCAGATACCTGTGAAGCCAGAGAAGAAATGCTGCACAAAAGAAAAGCCACAGACAACTTCATGGATTTGTACACTCTCATGCAGTTTGAAAACAAAAACAAAAAGATTTGCACATGGTAAAGCATAGTGGAAGGTGATGAGGAACGTCTCCCAATTTGACAAGGGCCATCAGATGAGAAACAAGGAACATGTAAGTGGTTAGCAACCTGTTTAGGGAAATAAGAGGAGGCCAGCAACTCCACAAATGATTCCTTGGCCAGATCCACCCCACTCCATTGCCTTGGACTATATGACCTCATCCACCTTAATCCAATCCCCTGCAAGATAACAGGAGACTGCAGATTGGCCAAGATGAATGGCCCACAGCCCTAGAAATCAATTTGCACAAGTGAATTTGTGAACTGAGAATTATGCTCCATAACAACCTAAACAGGAAAGCCCTAAGCCCTCATACTTAGTAAGGAGCTCTAAATAGAATTTACCATCTCAGGAGGGAAAAGAGGGTTTTATGAATTCCAGGAAATATTTCTAGGAGCCAACATATTACTAGGAGCCAAAAATAATTTACAGGTAGACCGCATTATCAGCCTCAGATATAATTTTTCCTTCTGCATGTCAAAAAGCCTTTTCCATTTACATCAACATTTAAATATTTAAAAATGACAGAGGCGTACCTAAATTCTGAGTGGTGATTTAAAAAATAGTGTATCATATGTAATACCCTTTGTAATACTTTAAGCAATAAAACAATAATAATAATAAAAAAAAACTATCTCCAGAAAGAAAAAAAAAATAGTGTCTGTCTGGTGTTGTTATTTTACTACTCTTCGCCATGTCCTCATGTTCCTTCCAGGGCAATACCAGGGTGTAATAAGCACTATACTTAGAGAATAATATATCCTAAATTTGGGTGTACAATTACATCAAGTTTTTATTATTAAGGGCAGTGTCCTTTGTTAAGGCACATAGTTAAGCCTTTTACAAAATAATATAGTCCATTTAATCCTTCCATTTTTAAAGGCTGTGAATTTTATTCATCCCAAAATGCCATTAGCATTTAGCTTTTCTTTCTGGGGTGCAAATCGTTTTGCTCTCTAATTTTTCAGCTAATTCCTATCCTCTCCTGGCCGATTAGAGAGCTGAAAATACAGCCACTGTGGGGCTCCCTGACATCCAGGTAGACATCTTGGGAACACTGATGGAACTGATAACAGGCCACTCTATAGGGCCTTAAAAGCTACTCAAGAAACGAACAAGGCCCATTAGACTTTCTGTCATGCATATGATGGGGAAAAATATACCACCATAAGATCCACTCAATTGTCTCGCTGCGACAGCGGCAGCTATTGTGTGCCAGCGGTTTGGGGAAGGTGGCTCCACCCTGGTGTTTCTGCTCTGCTGGCTGGTGGGAGTTTCAGGTCCGGCATCCTAACAGAAGGGGCTTTGTGATAGGCTATCAGTGACAAACAAGAACAACAACATGCAGCCCAGTGGTTTGACAAGGAGGAGAAGCTCAACAAAAGGAGAGTGACCTGCTTCAGTTTCCCGTTTCAGTCTAACATTTACTTCCTCACACAAAGCTTAGCCTGGTGTGTTGGTGTCCAAATCACATTCGAACCTTGTACGGAGTGATGAAAGTCAAGCTGAGCTGTTTTAAGTGGATTTCTTTTCTTTGTAGCCTACTTTGAACTGCTTTCAAACCTGCAGATGTTTGGCAGAGCCGCCCAAACTATGTAGCTGAAAAAGAGAATCATGGAAAAGTATGTCCCTAGCTTCATGTTTTATTTTTAAATATGTATATGTAAAAAGCAACATGCTCTGAGCACGACTGTGTGACACATGCTTCAAGGAGCACTGCTCCAAGACATGGCGAGAGCCCTGCACACTGATTTCAATGATTAAAGTGATGGTTCAGTTGTGTGGCAATAGTGACTGTTTCCGCTTTGGACAGAACTGCCCGGGTATTATTTTCCCCAGGGAACATTTTATGAAAACCACTGGTTTTCTTAATCCCTTGCCTTCTCTGTTCTTACACTTTTCTCTACTCTTTTCCTCTATCCAAACTCATTTATCTGTGTCCAATGCCATAAGTTTGGACCTTGACATCATTAATAAATATACCAGAGCAAAAATTTAAAAAATCTCAGTGTGAAGTTCCCACCTTTTTGACATGCATCCCTTCTCTGCCCCTCCCCTTCCTCACCTCCAATGCCAGCAATTATTCAACTGAGTGGAGGGAAGTGAGTGGTTTTCCATCCCCATCATCTCACATCCTCATTTCCTACCTCTCCCAGTCTATATTCCATGAGTGATTATTATAATCAACTTGCTTTTAACTCTTTTGTTCCCCTCTCTCTCTTTCCTATTTAATTGCACTCACTCCAACTCTGGTAAAACTCAACTGCCTACCTTCTCGGCACCTCTGCCCCAGATGTTGAATGTTCTTGGAGAAAATCAGCAACCATATAGATTGATCTTTCCCTAAATTTATGATCACTGATCTTAGACGAGCACTTACCAGCGTCCAGAAGTCCTGCTGCATTTCCATTATTTAAAACAAGCTTCAGATCTTTCTCTTCAAATCTCCAAAACCCCCACCCCATCACAGCTCATCAACTCTCTGCATTCTTCCCTGAGAAAAGAGTAGCAATCAGATGGGATCCCCCTCCACTTCCCACCACCAACTTTATTAACTGATCTGAATCTGCACTCACATTCCCTGCCTTCTTCTTATTACAATGGCAAAAAAAAAAAAAAAGTTTCCCAGTGCCTAAAAATGCTAGGCCCTCCCCTTACTTTCTGGATTTTACCCCCTCTTCCCATGTTCAATAAATTTAAGTCTGCAAATACTCCGTGTATTATTAGACCAGTAATGCGAACCTTTTGAGCTTGGCATGTCAGCATTTTGAAAAATCCTAACTTAACTCTGGTGCCGTGTCACATATAGAAATTTTTTGGTATTTGCAACCATAGTAAAACAAAGATTTATATTTTTGATATTTATTTTATATATTTAAGTGCCATTTAACAAAGAAAAATCAACCCAAAAAAATGAGTTTGCGTGTCACCTCTGACACGTGTGTCATAGGTTCGCCATCACTGTATTAGACTCTCTCTGTCTACTGGATCATTGCAATAAACATAATATCCATTTTAAAAAACACTCCTTTGACCTCACTTTACCATTCACCCCATTTTTATGACTCCTTCACAGAAAAACTTATCAAGAGGTGCCTAGATTTACTGACTTATTTTCTCATCTCACCTTTTATCCTCAATTTACTCAGTCAAGTTTATCTCCTCTCCAACCCCAGAAATTGTACTTGTTAAGGTTAAAATAATGTCCATGATGTGAAACTAATGGTTATTTCTCTGTCCTCGTCTGACTTAAACTTGCAGCAATTTCCTTTCTCCTTTCTTGAAACACTTTATTGTCTAATTCCGTGTTACAAGATAAAAATGGACTCTCTTCTCAGCCTCTTTTGCTAGCTCAGTGCTGGGCCTTACTCGTTTGTTGATTCTGCTGAGATCTCACCAGTCCCTGACTTCATCATCTGTGTGCTGTTGACTCTCCATTTTGAATCTCTAGCTCTGAATTTATTTCTACAGTGTAAATAAAATAATTTCAAGCCCCTTAAAACTCACCAGTGGCTTCCCTTTGCACTTAGAATCCATTGTAAACATCTTTTCTTGCCTAAATGATTTATCCCAGTCTATCTCTCCCACCTCACCACATCTTACTCCTCCCACTTCTCACATTGTTCCAGCCACGCAAGCTGACCCTCTTTGTATTCTTCATGTTCACCAACTGCTTCCAATGCAAAAGCTTTAAAATTGCTTTTCTTTTTGCCAGGCATGCTCTTCAGGTTTCATCTCTAGATTAAGTCATGTCATCGCTAAACACCTTCCCTAACATGAATCTCTGCTCCAGTCACTATTATTAAATAATCTTTTTATTTTTCTCATAGCACTTATTATTATCTAAAATTATATCATAGCATCATTTATTATCTGCTCTTCTCACTCTAGAATATGAGCTTTATGACAAGATGGATCTTGAACAATGCCCATTCAACTTCTATTCAACTTCTTTAAAGATACTATCCTACCAAATAAAAGGTGATTAAAATCATTTGTTAAGAAAAAGAATTCATGGACACAGACAACAGGGTGGTGATTGCAAGCGGGTAGGACGTAAGGAGGGTATGATGAGGATAAATGGAGATGGAACAAATAAAATAAAATAATTTGTTGAATGAATAAATGAATATTAGGTCTTAACTGATATCACTAAATAAGATATAATATTAAATATCAAGATATTAGATCATGTTATTCTTCCTGTTTTGGTATTAATGCTTGAAATCCAGAGTTTGGGTTGCAACATAAGACTTTTACTTCAGGATTCCCTAAAAAGCATTCACTGCAACAAAAACATACATCATTGTCAATTATGTTTACATTAAAATAAATATATACATCACTATCTTACACATTAAAATATGTAATTGTATATATAAATAATCTACAAAATAATGAAAGTTAATCAATAAGCTTCAGTACTTGATACTCTATCTCCATCTCAACTATTATAAATTCTTCAGAGCTACAGAAGTTTGCAGATAGACTATAAAAGTATACTATAGCACAATTTTCACAGGAAAAACCAATAACTCCAAGACTCATATTATGCTTGCCAACATGGTGCTGAAACCAAAGCAAAATATTTCGAAGCCACTGTTTTACCTTAGAGTTTAGACCATGTCAAGTTGACAACAAAAATATTCTAATCTTACTGTTTTAGAACCAGTATTTGCTAAATGGTCCACTGACAACATGGCAGTTTTAGTATTGTAGGCATTTAACAGTCAGAAGTATAGTGAAGAAAAAATATAATATTGTAATAATGCAAGTACCAGAAATAGAAAAAACTGAGAAAAAGCCAAGGGGAATTGATCACAGTTTTTCTTGGATTAGTTAAGAAATAATTACAAACTACCCTTTATTCACTTTAAAATACTATACTCTAGAAAATAATTATAAGAAACACAAAATTAGACTAACAATGACAATATGTACATAGTAAAATTTGATCTATAAATCTTACTTTAAAATGCAACTTGGGCTTGAGTGTCATGGCTCAATGGTTCAGTGTTAATCTATGAACCAGGAGGTCATGGTTTGATTCCTGGTCAGGGCACATGCCTGGGTTGCAGGCTCAATCCCCAGTAGTGGATGTGCAGGAGGCAGCCAATCAATGATTCTCTCTCATCATTGATGTTTCTATCTCTCCCCCTTTCCCTTCTTCTCTGACATCAATTAAAATATATATATATATTTAGCCGAAACCGGTTTGGCTCAGTGGATAGAGCGTCGGCCTGTGGACTGAAAGGTCCCAAGTTCGATTCCGGTCAAGGGCATGTACCTGGGTTGCAGGCACATCCCCAGTAGGAGATGTGCAGGAGGCAGCTGATCGATGTTTCTCTCTCATCGATGTTTCTAACTCTCTATCTCTCTCCCTTCCTCTCTGTGAAAAATCAATAAAATATATTTTTAAAATATATATATATATATATATATATATATATATATTTAAAATGCAACTTGATAGAAAATTATTGACCAGAGATAGAAAATTTATTACTAAAATTTATATCAATTATGATGGTTCACAACATTGTGACTACATTAAATGTCACTAAATTGTACCTTTACTGGTAAAGCAATTAAAATGGCAAACTTTACCACAATTTTTTAAATGTTTATTTCAGACGTGAAAAGTAATGTTTAAATATTATCTGAAAATTGTGTTCAGGTTAACAAATACAAAACAAGACTTTTAAAAATTACAAGTAGGTATAAAATACTTAAGAATATATATTGACATTCAGTGTTCACAATGAGCATTTTTTTAAAAAAAAAATGCTAATTAATGTAGCTTAAAAACTAAAATACAGTCATAGTCCTAATTAAAATAAATAAGTCCTTAGCTGAGAAACAGTCCTCTCCTAGGATGGATCCTGTGGTCTTTTGACATATACATGACATTCTTTATTTTCTGGCTCATCCTTTTCTCTCCTAGCCCAAGTATAAAGTAATGTACTATGCAAAACAAAGTAAATGGTGTAAAATGGCAAAAATTAAAGAAAAAGACAGAATCTTAAAAGAAACAAGTCACCTTAAGAACATCAGCTGATTTTTCAACAGAAACATTTCAGGCCAGAAGAGATTGGCATAAAACAGTCAAAGTGATGAAAATCAAGGACCAAGGCTACTTTACCCAACAAGGCTATCATTTAAAATGGAAGGAGAAATAAAGAGCTTTCTAGACACCTTCCAGGCAGAAATTCAACAAAGAAACAGTGGCCTTAAATGACACACCAGATCAGGTGAATTTAATTGGTATCTTCAGAGCATTTCACTTCAAAGCAGCAAAATATACATGTTTTAATGCTCATTGAACATTTGCTAATATAGACATGTTAGAACACAAAAATGCCTCAATAAATTTAAGAAGATTAAATTCATATTAAGCATCTTCTCTGACCATAATGATAAAAATACTACAAGTCAACCACACACAAAAACAAATCTGAAAAACATAAACACATGGAGGCTAAATAACATGTTGATAAATAATGAATGGGTTAACAAGATCCAGAAACATATCAAAAGATACCTTGAAACAAATAAAAATGAGAACACAACAACCCAAGACCTATGAGACACAGTGAAAGTAGTCATATGAGGGGAGTTCACACTATTACAGGCCTACCTTGAGAAACAAGAAAAATCTCAAATGAAGATTCTAACTTTACAATTAAAGGAACTAGAAAAAGAATAACAAAGTTCAAAGAGAGTAGAATAATGGAAATAATAAATATCAGAGCAGAAATAAATGAAATCGAGTCTAAAAAAAGAAAACAATACAATACAATGAATACAGGAGCTGGATCTTTGAAAAGATAAACAAGACTGACAAACCTTTAACCATACTCATCAAGAAAAAAGAGAGAGGACCCAAATAAATAAAAGTAGGAATGAAAGAGAAGTAACAACAGACACCACAGAAATAAATACAAGGGACTGTAAGAAAATATTAAAACCAATTATATGCCAACAAATAGGACAATGTGAAAAAATGGATAAATTTCTAGAAACATACAATTGTCCAAAAATGAATCAGGAAGAATCAGAATATCTGAATCGAAAGATTACAACTAATGAACAAGAAGCAGGAATCAAAAAAAAACTCCCAGGAAACAAAAGTCCTGAACTGAATGGCTTCACAGGTGAATTTTACCAAACATTCAAAGAAGAACTGACACCTATCCTTCTCAAACTATTCCAAAAAATTCAAGAGGAGGGAAAACCCCCAATCTTATTTTACAGGGCCAACATTATCCTAATTCCAAAACTAGATAAGACACTTCAAAGAAAGGAAATCACAGGCCAATGTTTCTGATGAACATAGATGCTAAAATCCTCAACAAAATATTAGCAAACTGGATCCAGCAATACATTAAAAAGTTTATACACCATGAGCAAGTGGGATTTATTCTAGGGATGCAAGGTTGGTACAATATCCACAAATCAATAAGAGTGATACACCACATAAACAAAATGAAGGATAAAAATCATAAGTTCATGGCCAGGCTGCCATGGCTCAGTGGTTGAGCATTGACCTATGAACCAAGAGGTCACTGTTCAATTCCTGGTCGAGGCATATGCCCAGGTTATGGGCTCAGTCCCCATTGGGGGGGGGGGGGGTGGAGGCATATAGGAGGCAGCTGATCAATGATTGTCTCTTATCATTGATGTTTCTATCTCTCTCTCCCTCTCCCTTCCTCTCTGAAATCAATAAAAAGTTCCACTCCCCAAACACTTTCGGTATATCTTCGTCTATCAGCATTTGAACCAGCTGCCTCTTATTTCATTCACTAGTATGTCTTGCTAGACTAGATTCTCAGAAGTTAGGGCATGTTTTGTTACTTTACACACCTCAAATTTGACATTTAAAAGGTACTCAATACATGTTTACTAAATTAATGAGATAGAGACATGTTCCTCTTTCTTTTCTTTCTTTCCTTCCTCTTTCTTTTATTCTTATCTTTAGAATAGAAATGCCAACCATGTGAAAATTACTTATAAAACAATGTAATGAATGCTAGTAGAAGGAATATAGTTTTATAGAAGTTTTTAACATGTTTTCTATGTAAAACTTAAAATTCAGTTTTTCTCCTATAAGGAACTTTAAAATACTGTATTTTTCCATATATAAGACTAGAGGCCCAGTGCACAAAAATTTGTGTACTGGGGGGGGGGGGGGTGGTACAGGGTGGTCTCTCAGCCCAGCCTGCACCCTCTCACAATCCAGGACCCCTCAGGTAGGGTACAGTCCCATCGCAGCATGGCTCCAGTTCCCCGGGTCTTCAGGCTGGGGGGTGGGGGAGTGGGGGGGTGAGGGGGTGGGGGGGCGGGGCCAAGAGGCCAGTCCAATCACAGCATGATTCCAGTTCTCCAGAGCCTGCAGGCTGCGGGTAGGGACCAAGATCGCAGCATAGGTCTGGTTCCCCGGAGCCTGTGGGCGGGGAGAGGGACCTAGAGGCCAGTCCTATGGCAGCATGGCTCCATTCCCACAGCTCCCTCCCGCCACACCAGCCGGGACTTAGGACTCACTCCCGCTGTGCCAGCCGGGACCCAGGACTCACTCCCACCGGTGCAGACTGGAACCCTAGCCTGTTGTTTGGTCGTCTGTCCAGTCATTTAGGTTGTGACGGCCCCTGGATTTTTATATATTAGGATGCTATTTTTTTCCCTCTAAAATCGTTAGACTGAAATCAAGGGGTGTCTTATACATGGAAGTCAGCCTAGGAGGGAGCTGCACAGGTGCATAGCTGCCCATACCTTGTCAAACAGGCTTCCTCCAATCGTGAGCCTTATTGTTACTGACATCAGCTGATGCCGTAATTGGAGGTGGAGGTGGAGGTGGAGGTGGAGGTGGAGGTGGAGGTGGAGGTGGAGGTGGAGGTGCAGGTGCAGGTGGAGGTGGAGGTGCAGGTGGAGGTGGAGGTGCAGGTGGAGGTGCAGGTGGAGGTGGAGGTGGAGGTGGAGGTGCAGGTGGAGGTGGAGGTGCAGGTGGAGGTGGAGGTGCAGGTGGAGGTGCAGGTGGAGGTGCAGGTGGAGGTGGAGGTGGAGGTGGAGGTGGAGGTGCAGGTGCAGGTGGAGGTGGAGGTGCAGGTGGAGGTGCAGGTGGAGGTGGAGGTGGAGGTGCAGGTGGAGGTGGAGGTGGAGGTGGAGGTGCAGGTGCAGGTGGAGGTGGAGGTGGAGGTGCAGGTGGAGGTGGAGGTGCAGGTGGAGGTGCAGGTGGAGGTGGAGGTGGAGGTGGAGGTGGAGGTGGAGGTGCAGGTGCAGGTGGACGTGGAGGTGGAGGTGGAGGTGGAGGTGGAGGTGGAGGTGCAGGTGGAGGTGGAGGTGCAGGTGGAGGTGGAGGTGCAGGTGCAGGTGCAGGTGCAGGTGGAGGTGGAGGTGGAGGTGGAGGTGGAGTGGAGGTGGAGGTGGAGGTGGAGGTGGAGGTGGAGGTGGAGGTGGAGGTGCAGGTGGAGGTGGAGGTGGAGGTGGAGGTGGAGGTGGAGGTGGAGGTGAAGGTGGAGGTGTAGAGTGCGCAGATGCAACAGGGACGGGAGTGTTCTGAGCCCATAAAGATGTCAAAAAATAAAAAGATAAATACCAGTAAACGATTGTCTTACTCTGCAAAATTCAAACTGAATGTAATCAGCTATGCAAAAGAGCATGAAATAGAGCTGCTGAGAGACAATATGGACCTCCTCCCACTGAGTGTATGATTAGACAGTGGAGAAAACAGGAAGAACAACTCCTTAAGATGCCAGAAAAGAAGAAGGTCTTAAGAGGAAAACCAGCAACATGTTTAAAATATTGAGTTCTTCATTTTGGGTTGGAAAAGTGAGGGGCACATCTTATAGATGGGGGCATCTTATACATGGAAAAATACAGTAATTTCCTACAAGAGGGAACAAAGTTCAGATCCGATGTTCGACATTTTTGTTTGTAGGTGTATAAGGAACAAAGTAAGCCTCTCTTCTCTCTTTCTTTTCATAAGGAGAGAGTAACTTATTTTAAATATGGATAGTTACAGTTCTTAATAATTTTTCATGTCATTGCTGCTAAGATTAGAGGCAAATCTCCAAAAAGCTACATTCAAAACTTTACATTTCCATTTTGATCATTCATTTTCAACACTGGAGTTCACTCACAATCCTAACAATTTTTTTTTTTTTTGGCATGGGAAATATTCTTTAGTGTATATGAGTATCAAGATATGGATTCAACTCCCACATAGTAAAATTCACTATAATCCTTTAATGTGCATTGTGATATTTAATGCACACACACACCTCTGATTTATAAGTTACTCTTCTCACTAAACAGATAAGAAAAATGGAGCCAAGACAGGTAAATCAGCTTACTCCAACAAGACCTTACTAGTACTTAGTGGCAAACCAGGGTCCAAACCTGGATCATGGAATTCAAACACCAATGCTTTTTATACTTTGTCACATCTATTTTTGTACATTATCAGTGCATCTTGTCATTAAATGTGGTAGCTAGTGTATTTGCATTATCACAAATCTGTTACCACAACAAACAAAACAACTCCGTGAGCACCCTGATTGATAATTAACTTACATTTAATTCTTGATATAAAATATTATTAAACCTAGTTAAGGATGTTTACATTTATCTTAACAGCCCTGTGTACCCATTCGATTGAATTTCTGTACTCACAAATGCATGATAAAAATACAAATGATCAAAATATAAATATTACAGCAATAAAAATCTGTTGGCCTATAAGAAAGAAGCTTGGCCCTGACCGGTTTGGCACAGTGGATAGAGCGTCGGCCTGCAGACTGAAGGGTCCCAGGTTCGATTCCGGTCAAGGGTATGTACCTTGGTTGCAGGCACATCCCCAGTAGGAGGCGTGGAGGAGGTAGCTGATCAATGTTTCTCTCTCATCGATGTTTTCTAACTCTCTATCCCTTTCCCTTCCTCTCTGTAAAAAATCAATAAAATATATAAAAAGAAAAAAGAAAGAAGCTTGACTGTATCCTTAATGTTGCTCAAAAACATACTGGCAGGAAAATGCTTACTTGTTATTAATGTTGAAACTTATCTGAGTAATTGAAAGTTTTTTCTGTAAGCTGTCAGCATTTATTATGAATTGTGAGTCACAACTGAAATCTTTGTAACAAATAAACAGAAGAGACACTGTCTAAATTGAGAGAAGATAGAGGGCTAGAAAGAGAAAATGGGATGAAAAATTAGATATATTAGATTAGACAGAAGAAAGTATAAGTATATTTTATCCCATATTTTGAATAGCTACAATAGTTATGCCCTTTGTGATCCTTTTGTTTCTTTTATTTCTTCTCTGTATTCAATCACATTTTCAATACAAATTATCGTATTATTTTGCAGAAACACTTTGTGTCCCTTGGTGGATTTATTCAGCTAATTAATGTTTTAAAAAGAATTACTGAAAGCAAATATTGCGAGAAATAATTTCCAAACTGAAATTTATACACTTGAAAGCTGATTCCTACAAAATTGATTTGGCTCTATAAAAAAAGAAGCAATCCATCAGCTCCACAGACCCAGACATGGGCCTGATAGGATTTCTTTTTCATAGGAAATTACTGCTCTGACTGATTCTTGTTAACCAGAGTGGAGGGGGAAATCCAATGGCAGGGCCTAATCAGAGACTGAAACAGAGTGTTCTATTGTCTGAAATGATTATCTTTGTGTAGTAGTTGAAAGACAAAGTAAATGTGTTAGAATCAAGTGAAATATTCATCTTCCCTCTTAACTTCACAAGGCTACCTCACTTTAACTGAATTGCTACTAGGTGCCTTTGCCCCTTAACTCCTCTTGCATCCTGATAATTAAATATATATCCCATATATCATTTTTATTCAGACTTACAGTGGAATACTGTCTGCTGGTGAGAATTAATGAGGCCTGTCCTAGTACCCCTGCCTAGCTATATTCGCGGCCTCAACCATTCCCTCAAACCACCCCATGCTGCTAAGGATCATGTCATATACAACTCCCTGTCATATAACCCTTTCATAAGTGGATTTTTCAAAAAAAATATGTTTTTATTGATTTATTTTAGAGGGAGAGAGAGAGAGAAACATCAATTGGCTGCCTCCTGCATGCCCCCCTACCAGGGGATCCAGCCTACAACTATGACAAGTGCCCTAACCAGGAATCAAACCCGCAACCTCTTGGGTGCATGGGATGATGCTCAACCAACTGAGCCACACTGGCCAGAGCTAGGTGGCTTTCTCTTGAGAGCTGTTAGCACCACCATGACCACCTTCCTGGAAGTCTCTCGCCAGCCCAGGCAACAGGGTGAAGACAAAATGAGAATATTTACATCTAGTAGCTTATTTTGCTGGTTGTATTTATTTGTGTTCCTGTGGACGTATGTTAGCTGAGTAGACCAAGTTATATCTTTCAGTGGAGAATTGAGAGGCCCACCCAGCCGGCATGGCTCAGTGGTTGAGCGTTGCTCTATGAACTAGGAGGTCACAGTTCAATTCCCAGTCGGAGCACATGCCCAGGTTGCAGGCTCAATCTCCAGTGTGGGGCATGCAGGGGGCAGCCGATAAATGATTCTCTCTCATCATTTCTATCTCTCTCTCCTTCTCCCCTCCTCTCTGAAATCAATAAAAATATATTTTAAAAAAGAAAAGAAAATGCAGAGGCCCAAAACCTTCCTGAAAGTTAAGACTTCTGTGTTATTCTCTGATTTCCGAGGCTTACTAAACATGAAGACAGTATTTTTTTATTTTTTTTTTATTATTATTTCCAATTACAGTTTACATTCAATATTATTTTGTATTAGTTTCAGGTATACAGCAGTGGTTCCAGCCGTGGGCAAACTATGGCCCGCAGGCCGGATCCGGCCTGTTTGAAATGAATAAAACTAAAAAAAAAAAGACTGTACCCTTTTATGTAATGATGTTTACTTTGAATTTATATTAGTTCACACAAACACTCCATCCATGCTTTTGTTCCGGCCCTCTGGTCCAGTTTAAGAACCCATTGTGGCCCTCGAGTCAAAAAGTTTGCCCACCCCTGGGTTATACAATCATATAGGAGGTAGTATTTTTAAATGTCACAGATCCTTTTCCTCAATCTTCAGTCGGAAGTGTTTGTCACATGAAACAGTGAACTGAAATAAACACATCTGAAGATATATTTAAATGTTAAATCATGACTCAGTGGTTTTTCTACATTTCGAATAAACTATGTATTTAATTGTTGGCCTAGTAGCAAAGCATGGGCTCTGGAGTACAAAACCTGTCCGCCCTCCTATAACTAGTCATATGACCTTAAGCAAAGTACTACCTATCCCTTTTCCCCCCTGTGAAGTTGAGATAATGATAGTAACTACTTCCTACTGCGGTTCTTAGAATTAGCTCAGATAATAGATGTAAAGCACATAAAATAGTATATTACATTGAAGTCAGACCTCCATAAGTGTTACTTATTATAATTAATAAGAATATTTTAAATGGAAAGTATCCCTACATATTATTCTTTAATTTGTAGGCACTATGAAGGCACAATATTAATTTTTAGATACCAACTTTCAAAAAAAAAATGTTTATGCTTAAAGATTTACTTCAGATGAGTTCTCAAATTATTCTTATTGGTTCTTTTCCCTCCAGGTTCTTAGATCTTCTTCCTCAGAACTTGCCCTGCTGTCAAATAGCTATTTTGAGAGAATGAAGCACAAGTCAAAGACAAAATGCCTATTCTAGAATCATTAATATTTATAGTAATGTAAGCCAACAAGTAAGGATTCCATGTTAACTACTGAAGCTATTACTTGTGATCCTCAGTATTAACTCCAATGGGATGAACACACTGTTTTAAAAAATGAGACAGCAAAGCAGCTAGTGCAATTCTTAAAAGAATTCTTCCTTCTACATTCTTCTTTCCCTGTCACCACTTTTTTTTAACCCATAGAAGCAAATATTTTATTTTTTTATTTTAATATATTTTTATTGATTTCAGAGAGGAAGGGAAAAGGGGAAAGAGATAGAAACATCAATGATGAGAGAGAGACTCATTGACTGGCTGCCTCCTGCACGCCCCCTACTGGGGATCGAGCCCACAACCTGGGCATGTGCCCTTGACTGCACTTGAACCCAGGACCCTTCAGCCCACAGGCTGATGCTCTACCACTGAGCAAAATCAGCCAGAGCCCTGACAACACTTTTATCTTTGTTTACTGTCGTAGAGCAGTGATTTTCAACTGGTATGCCAAAAGAGGCATACTGGTGTGCCGCAAGAATTTTTAAAACAAGCAATACCTGACTATTTAGTCAGGGGCACTGACCTATTTTGCCTTAGATTGTCAAATAAAAAAACAGCCAACACAAAAATAGCCATTGGTGTGAGTGCCTGTGTTGAACCATAACTATACATATAAGTCATATGATAGAGTTGAATCTTATTGGTCATGTTGCATAATAAGGTTGCATCTAATTGGTTAATTCTTGATACCAGAAATCCTTATATACAAGAATAGGCACCTGATTTTTTTAAACAGTCACTTTGGAGCAAAAAGGGTAGGTAAATATTATTATTATATTTTTCATAAACCAATTAAAATTATACCTATTTTCTCTGTCAGATCAGCAAAAAATATATTTTTTGGTGTGCTACAGAATTTTAGTAATAATTTATGTGTGCCATGGATAAAAAAATACTGATGTAATATTTTCAATAATAAAGATAATTTTTTTAAAAGAAAGAAAAAGAAAAACCCATTAGTCAGAGGACATTCTACAACTGTTAGAACATTGGGCAGTATACTAGTTGTTTTCATGTTTTCCTCCCTTTTTAATGGATCTATAATTTCTCTTTCTGGTTTTTGCTTAGAAAGTAGACTCAAAAAGCATTCCACTACATAAACTTTGTTTGTCTAACATTTAGATTGCCAGAATATTATATAAAATAAGAAATTACAGGCATTTTTCATCTGTTTATGCTAAATGTTTGTTTTTTGTCTTTGTTTAAAATTATTATGTTCAGTAAAATCAGATTCTTTCTCTGCGATGCAATGTTTGTGGTACAATGTAGTGTTCAGAACCCATCTTTTCAAAGGCTACTATTTAGGTTTAGTCTTGGTCATGAAATGAGTAGCTGGTGATATCATTGATCTTTTTTTATACTGGTGAAATCAACATTTTCTCATTTTACCACCTGAATACAACATGGATTTAGACTTTTGAAAGATATTTGCTTACAAAAGTAAATTAATTCATTTTCCTCTCAGCCATAAGTCAAATCTTCCTAGGAATCTTGCACTTTTTTTTTGCACTAACTATCCTATTCTTTATTCAGCATTTCAGAGAAAATTGGCTTTGATATTAAAATGTCTGTGCCTAGTGATGGCTTGTTTAAAAAATAAAAACAAAAAACCAACAAAAAAAAGACCTTCCCTAACCGGTTTGGCCCAGTGGATAGGACATTGGCCTGCAGACTCAAGAATCCCAAGTTCAATTCCGGTTAAGGGCATGTACCTTGGTTGCGGGCACATCCCCAGTGAGGAGTGTGCAGGAGGCAGTTGATCAATGTTTCTCTCTCATCGATGTTTCTAACTCTCTATCCCTCTCCCTTCCTCTCTGTAAAAAATCAATAAAATATATTTAAAAAAAAAAAAAAAAGACCTTCTAATTAGAGCCTCCCATGAAACAATTCAAAATTGTTCTGACTAACCTAAGGAATATTTGCTTCATATAATTCCTATTTCCCTACAAGCAACTTATTTATTTTGATGTATAAACTATCAGAATAAGAACTGAGGCTAACGGTGATCATTTAAGGCCCTGTCTTTGAGCCTAGTAGGCCATGGGATATAGGTATGATGCTGACCTTACAAGTACCTCTTTTAGTTAGAACTGCCTAGAATCATGTTCTTTATTCTCATTTAAATTCTTATTTCATGTATACCTTACACTTTCTTTCCCGCACATTGTGCACAAATTTTACGTAGCTTCCTTTGAGACTGAAACACTATTTCCCCCAGAAAGACTGTTCTTATAGAAATATATACCATGGTTTGGTTTTTTAATAACAGTTCTCTAATCTACATGCTCTTTTTTTTAAGGCAGTCATCTGCTGCAACACTTAAATGCTTTGTATTTCACAGCCTGCATAGATAGATACAAAATCTGTGACATAAGAACTTGCTGTTACTTCTTGTATCCAAATACAACAAAATAACAACACCCACTGGAATTCAGTACCTATCTATTTCTCACTCATTGTGTCTAGACCTACTTTAAATTATGTTTTAGTTTTTAAAAAACCATATGATGACAAAATTAAAAACTGAAAGAATAAGTATATTAGCTATCTGGCAAAAACATAAATAAATAAATAAATAAATAAATAAATAAATAAATAAATACTCATTCCATTGTCAAACTTCCTGTTAAATTTTTCAGTTGGGAAGAGTTTTTATTTTTATTTTTTTAAAATATATTTTTTATTAATTAAGATATTACATATGTGTCCTTATCCCCACGTTGCCCCCTACCCCCCCCCCACTCATGCTCTCACCCCCCCCCGTTGTCCGTGTCCATTGGTTAGGCCTATATGCTTGCATATAAGTCCTTTGGTTGATCTTTCCCCCTTACCCCCACCCTCCCCTACCTTCCCTCCAAGGCCCGACAGTCCAATCAATGACAGCCCAATCAATGCCTCGCCGTCTCTGGATCAATCCTTGTTCATCAGTTTATGTTGTTCATTATATTCCACAAATGAGTGAGGTCATGTGGTATTTACCTGCTTTCCAGTTCCATCCATGCTGTGGCAAATGGTAAGAGTTCCTTTTTCTTCTTCCTCTTCTTAAAGAATACCTTTCAGCATTTCATATAATGCTGGTTTGGTGGTGATGAACTCCTTTAGCTTTTCCTTATCTGTGGAGCTCTTTATCTGACCTTCTATTCTGAATGATAGCTTTGCTGGATAAAGTAATCTTGGTTGTAGGTTCTTGGCATTCATCACTTTGAATATTTCTTGCCACTCTCTTCTGGCCTGCATGGTTTCTGTTGAGAAATCAGCTGACAGTCGTATGGGTACTCCCTTGTAGGTAACTGACTGTCTTTCTCTTACTGCTTTTAAGATTCTCTCTTTATCTTTTGCTCTTGGCATTTTAATTATGATGTGTCTTGGTGTGGTCCTCTTTGGGTTCCTTTTGTTTGGGGTTCTCTGTGCTTCCTGGACTTGTAAGTCTATTTCTTTGACCAGGTAGGGGAAGTTTTCTGTCATTATTTCTTCAAATAGGTTTTCAATATCTTGCCCTCTCTCTTCTTCTGGTACCCCTATAATTCTGATGTTGGTATGCTTGAAGTTGTCCCAGAGGCTCCTTACACTATCATCATATTTTTGGAATCTTTTTTCTTTGTTCTTTTCCGGTTGGGTATTTTTTGTTTCTTCATATTTCAAATCTTTGACTTGATTCTTGGGACCCTCTTGTCTGCTGTTGGATCTCTGTATATTATTCTTTATGTCAGTCAGTGTATGCTTAATTTCTAGTTGGTCTTTTTTCATATCCTCCAGGGTCTCACTAAATTTATTGGCGGTTTCCATAAAATTCTTGAAAAACCTTACAAGTGTGGTTTTGAACTCTATATCCTGTAGTTTGTTTTCCTCCATTTCTGTCATTTGTGACCTGTTTCTTTTTCTCCACATATTTTATTCTTCCCTGTGTTGGTAGAGTGGTTTTGTGTGCTAGGTGTCCTGTAGGGCCCAGTGGCTCAGCCTCCCCAGTTACCTGAGGTGGACACCCTTGGTGCACCCCCTTGTGGGCTTTGTGCACAGTCTTGTTGTAGTTATGCCTTGATTGTTGTAGGATCACTGGGGGGAATTGACCTTCAGGCCAATTGGCAGTGAGAATCACCTGTGTCTGCAGTGGGAGAACTTCTGTGCTGATGACACCCTTCTGGGGCAAGACTTGCTTCAGTGGGACTTTGGTGCTCACTGAGTCTGCCCCCTGAGTGTGTCCCTTATGGATCTGAGGAGTAGTAATCTGGATGGTCCCCCTCTGACCACTGGGTACACTGGCTCTTGGATCTAAGGAGGTACTAATTTAGCTTCTGCCTGAGGTTACCCAGCAGGAGCTACGAAGAGAACTGCAGATTCCCCTTCCTTTTGTGGAGTTTGGAGGTACCCTGATGAGGCCCAGCTGTGAAGCAATGCAAGCCGCTGTGGGGTCTTGGGCCTTCTCTTGGAAGTTCTGGGTCTGTCTGGCCCAGCTGCAATTTGTTAGGTAATTTTCAGGTTGCAAAGGGCCAGGGCATTCATATGCAAAAGCCTCTGCCGCAGCCTGGGTAGGGAGGGGTCTCAGGGAATCAAAGGGTGGAGCAAGCAGCTATGGCTGGTCCTCAGCCCTGCCCTAAGGGGCCGCGCACGCGTCTCAGTGTCCTGATAATTGCTGTAAGCACCTCTGAGGGTAAGCCGCCCTCAAGTTCAGAGTTTTGCCTGCTGCCAGACAGTCCAGTTTCTCGCTGTATGAGTCCTGGGTCCCCAGAGACTTCCCGGAACCGGAGTTCAGAGCAGTCGGGAGCTTGTGACTCCCTCCTGATTCAAAAAGACAGCCGCGTCCTCAGGTACCAGCCCCTTTCCGCGCGCGTGCTCGAGCCTCCGCACCTTTGCACTTTACTTCTGCAACTCCTCTGAGTCTCACTGTGTTTTTCTCTTTTCTTCTAGTTGCAGAATTTACACTCAGCCAGCCTTTCTGTATTTCTGGATGGTGTCCATTTTGTCTTTTCATTGTAGTTTTGAAGTTGTTGTGGGAGGCAGCAATTTCCCGGTGTTTACCTATGCCGCCATCTTAGTTTCTCCGAGTTTTTTATTTTTTAATCTCCACACAAGGATATGCTTGTGGATTTTTATTTTTTTGAGAGAAAAGGATAGGGGGAAAGAAAGAGAGAGCGAAACATTGATGTGAGAGAGAACATCAATTGAATGCCTCCCACACAAGCTTCCTGAAACCTAGGTATATGACCTGACCTGGAATCAAACATGCAGTCTTTCAGTTCATGGGGGTATATGGGATGATGCTCCAACAAACTGAGCCACAACAACCAGGGTGGGAAAGAGTTTTTATTCTAGTTTCTTAGCATTAGTGAGAAATGGAATTGCTCATTAATACAAAATAAATTTTAAAACCTAAAAGTAGTGTGGGAGACAAAATGGCGGCCGAATAGGCAGATGTGTCCTGCACCTTCTCATGGAGCAGATAGAAGAAACAACTAAATCAAATAACATCCACCCAGAATTGGCGAATTAAACACAGCTGGTGAGACAATCTGTGGCCAGAAAGGACAGAGGACTCCTGGAGAATGTCGAGTTGTATTTTGTGCCTTTAAGTCAATGTGGTAGAGACTGAGCCACATAACCAGACACCCTGAGAGGAGTGAAAATGGGGAGACAAAGAAAAAGGCCCCCTACGAAAGAAAAGGAGGGATCACCAGAAAAGGAAGTAAATGAAATGGAGGCAAGCAATTTGTCAGAGAAAGAATTCAGAGCAATGGTCATAAGGATGCTGAAAAGGATGGAAGGCAAATTCAACATGTGGAAGAATCAAGAGAAAATGAAGAACCAATAAGAAATGAAGAATGACATTGCTGCAATAAAGAACATAATATAAAGTGTCAACAGTAGACTAGAAGAAGCTGAGGACCGCATCAGTAAGCTAGAAGACAAGGTAGGAAAAAATACCCAAGCAGAGCAGCAACTGGAAAAAAAAACTTAAAAAGTGGGAGGAGAGCTTTGGGACAACACAAAATGAAACAACATCCACAAAATGGGGATGCCAGAAGGAGAGGAAACTGAGCAAGGAATAGAAAACCTGTCTGAAGAAATAAGGACAGAAAACTTCCCTGATATTGGGAAGAAAAAACTCACACAAGTCCGAGAAGCACACAGAGTCCCAAACAAGATGAACCCAAAATGACCGACACCAAAACACATCATAATTAAATTGGCAAAAACCAACTACAAAGTAAGAATCTTAAAGGCTGATAGAGACAGAACGTTACCTATATGGGATCACCCATTAGACTATCAACTGATTTCTCAACAGAAACACCTCAGGCCAGAAGGGAATGGAATGAAATATAAAAAGTGATGCAAAGCAAGAGACTGAATCCAAGAATGCTATACCAAGCAAGGCTATCATTCAAAATTGAAGGTGAAATAAGGAGCTTCATAGACAAAAAAGGTTAAGGGACTTTATTACCACCAAACCAGCAATGCAAGAAATGCTAAAGGGACTGGTGTAAAAAGAAGAAACAGGAAGAGAAGAGTAGCACAGACATAAAGAATAAAAATGGCAACAAACAAGTACCTATCAATAATAACCTTCAACGTAAATGGATTAAATGCTCCAATCAAAAGACATAGAGTAGCAGAATGGATTAGAAAATGTTGCCGAAACCGGTTTGGCTCAGTGGATAGAGCGTCGGCCTGCGGACTGAGGGGTCCCGGGTTCGATTCCGGTCAAGGGCATGTACCTGGGTTGCGGGCACATCCCCAGTGGGGGATGTGCAGGAGGCAGCTGATCAATGTTTCTCTCTCATCGATGTTTCTAACTCTCTATCTCTCTCCCTTCCTCTCTGTAAAAAATCAATAAAATATATTAAAAAAAAACAAAAAAAAAAGAAAATGTTACCCATATAGCTGCCATCTACAAGAGATCCACCTCAGAACAAAGGACTTACACAGACTGATAGTGAAGAGATAGAAAACAAATTTTCAGACGAATGGAAATGAAAAATAAACTGGGGTAGCAATACTTATATCTGACAAAATAGACCTCAAAGTGAAGGCCATAACAAGAGATAAGGAAGGCCATTTCATAATACTAAAAGGAGCATTTCAACAAGAGGATATAACACTGGTAAACATATATGCACCCAATACAGGAGCAGCCTAATACATTAAAAAAAACTTTGGAAGATATCAAGGGAGAGGTAGACAGCAATACAATCATAGTAGGGGACTTTAATACCCCACTAACACCACTGGATAAATCCTCTAAACAAAAAATCAGCAAAGAAACATAAATTCTAAATGACTCACTAGATCAATTAATTGACATCTTCAGAACATTTCACTCCAAAGCTACAGAATATATGTTCTTCTCAAGTGCACATGGAACATTTTCAAAGATAGACCACATATTGGGTCACAGGCAAAGTCTCTCCAAATTCAAGAAGATTGAAATCATATCAAGTATCTTCTCAGTTCACAATGGCATAAAATGAGAAATCAACTACAATGAAAACAAATCAAACACTTGGAAGCTAAATAGCATGCCATTAAATAATGATTGGATTACCAAAGAGATCAAAGAAGAAATAAAAAACATCATGCCAACAAAAAACAATGAAAACACAACAATCCAAAATCTATGGGACACAGTGAAAGCAGTCCTGAGAGGGAATTCATAGCTCTACAGGCCTACATAAAAAAAAAAAAAACAAGAAAAAATGGTAATAAATTATCTAATCCTACAACTTACAGAATTAGAAAGAGGGCAACAAGAAAAGCTCAGAGTTAGCAGAAGGAAGGAGATAACAAGGATCAGAGCAGAAATAAATGACATAGAGACCAAAAAACCAATACAAAAGATCAATGAAACCAAGAGCTGGTTCTATGAAAGTATAAACAAGATAGATAAACCTCTAGCCAGGCTCACCAAGAAACCCAGAGGACCCAAATAAACAAAATCAGAAATGAAAGAGGTGAAGTAACAACAGATCCCACAGAAATACAAGGATTGTAAAAAAAAAAAAAAAAAAATACTACGAACAACTATTCTCCAACAAACTGGACAACCTTGGCAAAATGGACATATTTTTAGAAGAATACAAGCTTCCAAAACTCAATCAGGAAGAATTAAAAAACCTGAATAGGCTGATAACTACCAATGAAATTGAAGCAGTAATCAAAATCTTCCAGCAAAAAAAAAGCCCTGGTCCGGAGTTTTACCAAGCATCTTCAAAGAAGAACTAAAACGTATCCTCCTCAGACTATTCAAAAAAATTCAAGAGGAAGCAACACTTCCAAGCTCTTTCTATGAAGCCAGCATTACCTTAATTCCAAAACCAGATAAAGACACCACAAAGAAAGAGAACTACAGGCCAATATCCCTGATGAACATAGAAGCTAAAATCCTCAACAAAATTCTAGCAAATCTGATCCAGCATTACATAAGAAAGGTCATACACCATGACCAAGTGGGATTTATTCCAGGGATGAAAGGATGGTACAATATCTGCAAATCAATAAACGTGATACATCACATAAGCAAATTGAGAGACAGATTACATAATCATAACAATCAATGCAGAAAAAGCATTTGACAAAATCCAACACCCTCTCTTGATAAAAAACTCTCAGCAAAGTGGAAATAGAGGAATCATACCTCAAGATAATAAAAGCCTTATATGACAAACCTATAGCCAACATCATACTCAATGGGCAAAAACTAAAACCATTTCCCCTAAAAACAGGAGCAAGACAGGGATGCCCACTTTCACCACTCCGGTTCGACATAATGATGGAAGTGCTAGCCATAGCAATCATACAAGAAGAAGAGATAAAAGGAATCCAAATTGGAAAAGAAGAAGTAAAACTGTCATTATTCGCAGATGACCTAATATTGTATATAGAAAACCCTAAAGATTCCATGAAAAAACTACTAGACTTAATAAATGAATTCAGCAATGTAGCAGGATATAAAATTAACACCCAGGAGTCTATGGCATTTTTATACATCAATAATGAACTCGCACAAATAGAAACTAAAGAAAAACAAACAAACAAACAAAAAAATCCCATTTACCATTCAACCAAAAAAATTAAGATACCTAGGAATAAACTTAAGTAAGGAGGTAAAAGACTTGTACTTGAAAAACTACAGGACATTGAAAAAAGAGATAGAGGAAGACATAAACAAATGGAAGACTATTCTGTGTTCCTAGATTGGTAGAATCAACATCATTAAAATGTCCCAAAGCAATTTATAGATTCAATGCAATCCCTGTCAAAATACCAACAGCATATTTCACAGACCTAGAATGAACGCTCCAAAAATTCATCTGGAATAAAAAAAAAAGACCCCGAATAGCCACAGCAATCCTGAGAAAGAAGAACAAAGTTGGAGGGATCACAATACCAGATATCAAATTATATTACAAAGCCACTGTTTGTAAAAGTGCCTGGTACTGGCACAAGAACAGACATATAGACCAATGGAACAGAACAGAGAACCCAGAAATCAACCCAAGCCATTATGCTCAATTAATATTTGACAAAGGAGGCAAGAGCATACAATGGAGTCAAGACAGTCTTTTCAATAAATGGTGCTGGGAAAATTGGTCAGATACATGCAAAAATAATGAAACTAGATCACCAACTTACACCATACACAAAAATAAACTCAAAATGGTTAAAGGACTTAAATGTAAGACAGGAAACCATAAAAATCTTAGAAGACTCCATAGGCAGCAAAAAAAAGCATACATATGTCGTAGCAATATCTTTCCCAATACAGCTCCTAGGGCAGTGATGGTGAACCTATGACACGCGTGTCAGAGGTGACATGCGAACTCAATTTTTTGGTTGATTTTTCTTTGTTAAATGGCATTTAAATATATAAAATAAATATCAAAAATATAAGTCTTTGTTTTACTATGGTTTCAAATATCAAAAAATTTCTATATGTGACACGGTACCAGAGTTAAGTTAGGGTTTTTCAAAATGCTGACACGCCAAGCTCAAAAGGTTGGCCATCACTGTCCTAGGGCAATGGATACTAAGGATAAAATAAACAAATGGGACTACATCAAAATAAAAAGCTTCTGTACAGCCAAAGAAACCATCAACAAAACAACAAGAAAGCCCACTGCATGGGAGAACATATTTGCCAATGCTATATCAGATAAGGGTTTAATCTCCAAAATTTATAGGAAACTCATACAATTTAACAAAAGAAAGATAAACAATCCAATAAAATAAAAATGGGCAAAGGACCTAAATAGATACTTTTTGAAAGAGGACATACAGAAGGCTGAGAGACATATGAAAACACGATCTAAGTCACTAATCATCCAAGAGATGCAAATCAAAACAATAATGAGGTACCATCTCACACCTGTCAGAATGGCTATCATCAACAAACGACAAGTGCTGGAGAGAATGTGGAGAAAAAGGAACCTTCATGCACTGCTGGTGGGAATGCAGACTGGTGCAGCCACTGTGGAAAACAGTATGGAGATTCCTCAAACAATTAAAAATGGAACTCCCATTCGACCCAGTAACCCCACTTCTGGGAATATATCCCAATAAACCAGAAACACCAATTAGAAAGGATAGCAGTATATGCACCCCTATGTTCATAGCAGCACAATTTACAATAGCTAAGATTTGGAAACAGCCTAAGTGCCCATCAACAGATGAATGGATTAAAAACTGTGGTACATCTACACAACAGAAAACTATGCTGCAGTAAAAAAAGAAGGAACTTCTACCACTTGCAACAGAATGGATGGACCTGGAGAGCATTATGCTAAACGAAATAAGCTAGTCGGAGAAAGATAAATACCACATGATCTCACTCATGTGTTGGACATAATGAACAACATAAACTGATGAACAAAAATAGGTCCAGAGACTAAGAAACACTGAACAGGCAGTCCAACCTCAGAGAGAGGGCAGGGGAGAGGGAGGGTGTAAGAGATCTACCAAAAGACTTGTATGCATACATATTAGCTTAACCAATCTACACAGACACTGGCTCGGTGGGGTCTTGTCCTGGGGGGTGGGAGTGGCAGAGGGAGTCAGTTGGTGAAAAGGAGACATATATAATACTTTAAACATTCCTATATAATAAAAGCCTTATGTGCTAAGTGTCCAGTCGGCTGGTCGGCCATTCAACCAATCAAAGCATAATATGCTAATGATATGGTAAGGCTATTCAACCACTCGCTATGACGTGCACTGACCACCAGAGGGCAGACACTCTGACCTGTGGGTTAGCTTGCTGCTGGGTCTGGCCAATCGGGACTGAGCTAGATGGGCCAAACATGTCCTGGAGCCCTCCCCTGGTCCTTCCCTGGCTGGCCAACTTCCCGCATCACTCCTCAGCCCAAATTGTGCACCGGTGGCGTCCCTCAGCCTGGCCTTTGCTCTCTTGCAACCTGGGACCCCTCAGGGGATGTCAGAGAGCCAGTTTTGGCCCTATCCCACAGGCCAGTCCAAGGGACCCCACTGGTGCATGAATTCATGTACCGGGCCTCTAGTGAAAAAATAAAATAAAATAAAAGTAGTTTGTGTACTTCCATAAAGAGAGTATTTAAGTTGTGTTTTAATTTAATTTTTTATTTTCGTCTTTATCTGTAAGCAACATTCAAATTTGCATAGTGCTCTCAAAGACACTATCATGATGGTGTCACATTTTCTTCTTAATTCTTTGCTGCCAACAGAATTTTGTTATTCAAAATATATACACATATATAATAATAAATATGTAATGTATAACTATATATATATTGAATCCATGTGTTTTCATTTTATGTGAAAAATGCACAGGAACATTTAAAGTACTTATATTACAGAATGGTTCCATGTTCTCAAATATTATTTGCCCTGACTATACTTAACACATTCATTAAGAAAATTCTGGTAAACTAAGCCAATATGATACCTTCCCAATTCTGTGACTTTCTCCATGCCCTAGAAAAACAAGACAAACTAAACACCACTCTAATTTTATATACTATTAAACATACAACAGTAAAATTATCTCACTTAAAATTGAGGACATTGTAATAAAATAGTTCCAAATCATTTTTGTTTCATAAGCAAAATGTAATATTGTAATAAAATAGTTCCAAATCATTTTTGTTTCATAAGCAAAATGTAATATGATTTTGTAATTTTATTTAGATTTGAATAAAGTGTTACCTTGAATTTATATATAGATTATTATTCTGTGTGCGTTACATCTTCTTTTACTTATCTACTGATGTTTACATTTTATTTATCTCATTTCATTATATATATATATATATATATATATATATATATATATATATATATTACTATTATTCAGAGAAAAAGGGAGAGGGAGAAAGATAGAAACATCAATAATGAAAGAGAATCATTGATCAGCTGCTTTCTGCATGCCCCCACAGAGGATCGAGCCTGCAACCTGGGCATGTGCCCTGACAGGGAATTGAACTGTGATCTCCTGGTTCATAGGTTGAAGCTCAACCACTGAGCACATGGCCAGACTCATTTCATTTCTTTAAAGTCACTTGGAATTATTTCTGAAATGAGGGACACTATGAATAAGTTAATTAAAGTACATTTGGAAATAATCACTTTTCAAGTGGAAAAGGTATTAACTATGGAACAATATTGTAATGAATTTATGAACTTCCCAAGTCACAGAATTGGAAAGGTATCATATTGGCTTAGTTTACCAGAATTTTCTTAATGAATGTGTTAAGTATAGTCAGGGCAAATAATATTTGAGAACATGGAACCATTCTGAAGGAAAGAGAAAAGCACACTGAGACTCAGAGGAGATGCGGAAGTAAAATTCAGAGGTACGGAGGCGCATGCAGAAAGGGCTCGCAACTGAGGACACGGTTGTCTATTTCAATTGGGAGGGAGTCTCAAGCTACTGACTGCTCTGAACTCCAGTTTCAGGTGAGTCTTTGGGAACCCAGACTCACACGGGGAGAAACTGGACTGTCTGGCAGGGGGTCGAACTCAAGGGCAGCTTTCTCTCAGAGGTGCTTGCAGCAATTACCAAGACACTAAGATGCGGGGTCTCTTAGGGTAGGACTAAGGATCGGCCATAGCTGCTTGCTCCGCCCTGTTGATCCCCAGAGACCCCGCCCCACCCAAGCTGTGTGCAGAGGCTTTTGCATATGAATGGCCTGGCACTTTACAATCTAAAATTAACTAACAAATTGCAGCTGGATCAGAGAGACCCAGAACATCCAAAAGAAGGCCCAAGGCCCCACAGCAGCTTGCATTGCTTCACAGCTGGGCCTCATCTGGGCACCTCCAAACTCCCAAAAAAGAAGGGGAATCTGCAGATCTCTTCGTAGCTCCTGCTGGGTAGCCTCAGGCAGAGGCTAAATTAGCACCTCCTTAGAGATCCAAGAGCCAGTGTACCCAGTGGTCAGAGTGGGACCATTCAGATTACAACTCCTCAGATCCATAAGGAACACACTCAGGGGGCAGACTCAGAGAACACCAAAGCCCCACTGAAGCATATCTTGCCCCATAAAGATGTCTCCAGCACAGAAGTCCTCCCACTGTAGACACAGCTGATTCTCACAGCCAGTTGGCCTGGAGGTCAATTCCCCCCAGTGATACCTACAACAATCAAGGCATAACTACAACAAGACTGTGCACAAAGCCCACAAAGGGGTGCACCAAGAATGTCCACCTCAGGTAATTGGGAAGGCTGAGCCACTGGCCCTATTGGACACCTAGCACAAAAAGCTACTCTATCAACCCAGGGAAGCAGCCAAAATGCGGAGACAAAGAAACAGGTCACAAATGACAGAAATGGAGGAAAGCAAACTACAGGATATAGAGTTCAAAACCACATTTGTAAGGTTTTTCAAGAATTTTCTAGAAACCCCCGATAAATTTAGTAAGACCCTCAACAAGTCTAGTGAGACCCTCAAGGTTATGAAAAAGGACCAACTAGAAATTAAGCATATACTGACTGAAATAAAGAATATTACACAGAGTTCCAACAGCAGACTAGAGGATCACAAGAATCAAGTCAAAGACTTGAAATACCAAGAAGCAAATAAAACCCAACTGGAAAAACAACAAAAAAAGAATCCAAAAATATGAAGATAGTGTAAGGAGCCTCTGGGACAACTTCAAGCGTACCAACATCCGAATTACGGGGATGCCAGAAGAAGAGAGAGAGCAAGATATTGAAAACCTATTTGAAGAAATAATGACAGAAAACTTCCCCTACCTGGTCAAAGAAATAGACTTACAAGTCCAGGAAGCACAGAGAACCCCAAACAAAAGGAATCCAAAGAGGACCACCCCAAGACACATCATAATTAAAATGCCAAGAGCAAAAGACAAAGAGAGAATCTTAAAAGCAGCAAGAGAAAAACAGTCAGTTACCTAAAAGGGAGTACCCATACGACAGTCAGCTGATTTCTCAACAGAAACTATGAAGGCCAGAATGGAATGGCAAGAAATATTCAAAGTGGAGAGCTCGGAAAATGGCGGAGGTATAAGCGGATGTGTCCTGTGCCTTGTCCTGGAGCAGATAAGGGTGAGCAGCTGAAACGGGTAACATTCAGCCCGAATAGGTAGAGGATTTTCAGCTGAGAGATTGTCTGCAGCTAGGAAAGACTGAGAACCCCCCAGGGGAAAAAAAGGACGGTTGGAGACTGCAGCTGAAGCCTCTCCTGGTGCGCCAGCTAAGCAGCGGAGACTGCGCCATCTTGGGTGGTTGTTGCCGGCATCCAGAGACCAGCTACTAACCTGGAAACAAGGGATCTCAAGCAGCATGACTGCGTGAACTCAGACGAGCACTGCTTCTTCTCACGGAAAGGTTGGACATCCCCTAAAGGTGCGGTTTGCAGTTTGGGTTGGAGGGAGGACCGAGCTCGCGCGCGCGGGGCAGAATCTGCGCCCCACGGAGTCCGCAGCCGTTGGGACCAGCGTGACCCGCGAGTGGGGAAGGGGCCCCACAGGGCTGCTGGCAGAAGGGAACGCGAAAAATGAGCCCATAGCTGGACTGGATGTAAAGGAGCAGCCTTGGACTTTGCCAATCTGCTGGCTGCTTGGTGCCAGGGGCGAGTGGGCGCGCGGAGACTGTGCGCAGACCTGGAAGGTGGAGGCTTGCGAATTCGCACAACTATCAGGCTCTTGTTACAGTTCCCCTTAGATCCGTGCATTTGATTATTAAACCCAGCGCATGGGATTCCCCAGTTGGGGTCATTCGCAGAGCCTGTAGGGGAAAGTTCTTTTTGGGGAGCCTGGGAAACAGCGGACAGTGGCAAGGAACCAGCTCTGGGCAGTGGTCTTTCCCGAATCAGTTCCAAATACCATAGAGGACAAAACCCTACTGATAGAGAGGACTTAGAGCCTCGGAGGTAAATCCAGACACACTGCCACCCAGAGGCAGAGCCACGAACTGTCTCTTTTGCGATCACAAATAAAGGCAGTCTGGTAAAAAAATACAACCTGCCTTAAAATCAGGTCTGTGGTTTACTGCACGGAGGGACAGTGTATCGCAGGGAAGTTCAACACTCCCCTGAATGCCTGGCAGGACTGAGGCGTGCCAAAAAGAAGAGTGGAAGATCTGAAGCACCTTCACTTCCGAATATTTTTATATAAATTTTTTTTAATTCTTTTTTCACCATTTCATTAAGAACCTATTTTATTTATTTTTTTAATTTTTATTTTTTTCATCACCTGATTTTACCTTTTTAATTACTACATTTTTTAACCAGTATTATTGCTATCCTTTTACCATTTTTTCAAGGGTCATTTTATTTTTTATTTTTTTTTATTTTTCTTTATTTTATTTTGGGATTAGTGTTCTACACTCTATTTTCATCGTTCCTTTAGCATCATTTCTCTCTATCTCACATTTACCCTTAAGCCAAAACTCTCTTCCTCACTTTTCCCCTTTTGTTGTCCTGTTTCTCTTACCCTATTCCTGCTTTGGATTTTACCTATTCCTTCTTTCTACCCACTGTCTAAATTTCACCCTACTTATATATCTAATTTCCAATCCCTCGCTCTCCCCATACAAATAGCCTCTTCCCCACCTCTATTTCATTCTCTTAATTTTTTTTTGCTTTTGTTGTTGTTGTTTTTTTTTGGTTGGTTTTTTTTTTTTTTTTTTTGGTCTTTTTGTGTGTGTTTTTTCTCTCCCTTTTCCCAATCTCATTTCGGCACTCCTTTTTGTTTTTTATTTTTCTCTAATATTTTTCTCTTTTTTCTTCTTTATCCCCTAATTCTCTTCACTCGGGGGGGTCACCTTTATTTGGGGTTATTAATATCGTGAATGCATTTAGTTTGGTGCCTTGTACGTTGTGCCTTGTTGTGTTGTATTTTGTGCCTTTGAATCAGCGCAACAGAGAGAGATCTACATAACCAAACACCTTGAGAAGAGAAATCATGGTGAAACAAAGAACCAACCCAAATATGAAAGAAAAACAGGCATCATCAGAAAAGGAAGTAAACGAAATAGAGGCAATGGAGGCAAGCAACCTGTCAGAGAAAGAATTCAGAGTAATAGTCATAAGGGGGATGAAAAGAATGGAAGACCAATTCAACAATATGTGTAGGAACCAAGAGGAAATGAAGAAGAACCAAGAGGAAATGAAGAGAAACCAAGAAGAAATGAAAAACGACATCACTGCCATAAAGAACTCAATAGAAAGCATCAACAGTAGACTAGAAGAAGCAGAGGACTGTATCAGCGAGCTAGAAGACAAGGTAGAAAAAAATACCCAAACAGAACAGCTTCTAGAAAAAAAAATTAAAAAGCCGGAAGAGAGCCTAAGAGAACTCTGGGACAATGCTAAACGAAACAACATTCGAATAATAGGGGTGCCAGAAGGAGAGGAAACTGAGCAAGGAATAGAAAACCTGTTTGAAAAAATAGTAACAGAAAATTTCCCTGATATAGGGAGGAAAAAACTCACACAAATCCAAGAAGCTCACAGGGTCCCAAACAAAATGAACCCGAAAAGACCGACACCAAGGCACATAATAATTAAATTGGCAAACACCAACGACAAAGCAAGAATCTTAAAAGCAGCCAGAGAGAGACAGAAAGTTACCTACAAAGGATCCCCCATCAGACTAGCGACCGATTTCTCAACAGAAACACATCAGGCAAGAAGGGAATGGAATGAAATATACAAAGTCATGCAAAGGAAGGGTCTGAATCCAAGAATACTATACCCAGCGAGGCTATCAATCAAAATTGAGGGTCAAATCAGGAGCTTCACAGACAAAAATGGTCTACGGGAGTTTATTACAACCAAACCAGCAATGCAAGAAATGCTAAAGGGTCTGTTGTAAATAGAAAAAACAGGAAACAAAGAAGGAACGCAGCGGTAAAGAACAAAAATGGCGACTAACAAGTTTCTATCAATAATAACTTTAAATGTAAATGGATTAAATTCCCCAGTCAAAAGGCATAGGGTAAATGAGTGGATAAGAAAACATGACCCATATATCTGCTGTCTACAGGAAACCCACCTCAGAAAAAAAGACGCACACAGACTGATGGTGAAGGGATGGAAAAAGGTTTTTCAGGCCAATGGAAGTGAAAAAAGAGCCGGGGTAGCAATACTTATATCTGACAAATTAGATCTCAAAGTGAAGGACATAAAAAGAGATCAAGAAGGCCACTTCATAATACTAAAGGGAGCAGTCCAACAAGAAGAAATAAATCTGGTAAATATATATGCACCCAATATAGGAGCACCCAAATACGTAAGAAATCTTCTGGAGAAGATCAAGGGAGAGACTGACAGCAATACAATCATAGTAGGGGACCTTAACACCCCATTATCGCCACTAGACAAATCCTCTAAACTGAAACTCAGCAAAGAAACATCAATCCTAAATGACTCACTAGATCAGATGGAATTAATTGACATCTTCAGAACATTTCACCCCAAAGCCACAGAATATACATTCTCCTCAGGTGCACATTTGTCATCTTCAAAGATAGACCATATATTGGGTCACAGACAAAGTCTCTTCAAATTCAAGAAAATTGAAATCATATCAAGTATCTTCTCAGACCACAAAGGCATAAAACTGGAAATCAACTACAACAAAAACAATCCAAAAAAATCAAACACATGGAGACTAAATAGCATGCTATTAAACAACGACTGGGTCACCAGTGAGATCAAAGAAGAAATAAAAAACATCATGGCAACGAATGACAATGAAAACACAACAATCCAAAACCTATGGGACACAGCAAAAGCAGTCTTGAGAGGGAAGTTCATAGCTCTACAAGCCTACTGCAAGAAACAAGAAACAATGAGAATAAATGACCTAACTCTACAACTCGAAGAATTAGAAAGAGAGCAACAAAAAAAGCCCACTGTAAGCAGAAGGAAGGAAATAACAAAGATCAGAGTGGAGATAAACGACATAGAGACCAAAAAAACAATACAAAAGATCAACAAAACCAAGAGCTGGTTCTTAGAAAGGATAAACAAGATTGATACACCTCTAGCCAGGCTCACCAAGAAACAAAGAGAGAGGACCCAAATAAACAAAATCAGAAATGAAAGAGGAGAAATAACAACAGACCCCATAGAAATACAAAGGATTGTTAGGAAATACTATGAACAACACTACTCCAACACACTAGACAACCTGGAGGAAATGGACATATTCCTAGATAAATACAACCTTCCAAAACTTAACCAGGAAGAATCTAAAAATCTCAATAGGCCAATAACTATGGAGGAAATCGAAGCAGTAATCAAAAAGCTTCCAGCAAACAAAAGCCCGGGGCCAGATGGCTTCACAGGGGAGTTTTACCAAACATTCAAGGAAGAACTAAAACCTATCCTCCTCAGACTATGTCGAAAGATCCAAGAGGAAGGAACACTTCCCAGCTCATTCTATGAAGCCAACATCACCCTAATCCCAAAACCAGATAAAGACAATACAATGAAAGAGAATTATAGGCCAATATCCCTCATGAACATAGATGCCAAAATCCTCAACAAAATCCTAGCAAATCGGATCCAGCAGTACATCAAAAAGATCATACACCATGACCAAGTAGGACTTATCCCAGGGATGCAAGGATGGTACAATATCCGCAAATCAATAAACGTGATACATCACATAAACAAATTGAGAGAAAAAAACCACATAGTCATATCAATTGATGCGGAAAAAGCATTTGACAAAATCCAACACCCTTTCTTGATAAAAACTCTCAGCAAGATAGGAATTGAGGGTCATACCTCAACATAATAAAAGCCATATATGACAAACCCACAGCCAACATCATAATCAATGGACAAAAACTAAAACCATTCCCCCTAAAAACAGGAACAAGACAGGGATGCCCCCTCTCACCACTCCTGTTCAACATAGTACTGGAAGTACTAGCCATTGCGATCAGACACGAAGAAGAAATAAAAGGCATCCAGATTGGAAAAGAAGAAGTAAAACTGTCCTTATTTGCAGATGACATGATACTGTACATACAGAACCCTAAAGACTCCATCAAAAAATTATTAGACTTAATAAATGAATTCGGCAATGTAGCAGGATACAAAATTAATGCTAAGAAATCCATGGCATTTCTTTACACCAATAGTGAACTTACAGAAAGTGAAACTACAGAAGCAATCCCATTTACCATTGCACCAAAAAAATTAAAATACCTAGGAATAAACTTAACTAAGGAGGTAAAAGACTTATATGCTGAAAACTACAGGACATTGAAAAAAGAGATAGAGGAAGACATAAACAGATGGAAGAATATACCGTGTTCATGGATTGGTAGAATCAACATCATCAAAATGTCCATACTACCCAAAGCAATTTATAGATTCAATGCAATCCCCATTAAATTACCAACGGCATATTTCACAAATCTAGAACGAACGTTCCAAAAATTCATCTGGAATAAAAAAAGACCCCGAATAGCTGCAGCAATCCTGAGAAAACACAAAGTAGGTGGGATCTCAATACCAGATATCAAACTGTATTACAAAGCCACTGTTCTTAAAACAGCTTGGTACTGGCACAAGAACAGACATATAGATCAATGGAACAGAACAGAGAACCCAGAAATCGACCCAAACCACTATGCCCAATTAATATTCGACAAAGGAGGCAAGAGCATTCAATGGAGTCAAGACAGTCTTTTCAATAAATGGTGTTGGGAAAATTGGACAGATACATGCAAAAGGATGAAACTAGATCACCAACTCACACCATACACAAAAATAAACTCAAAATGGATAAAAGACTTAAACGTAAGATGGGAAACCATAAAAATACTAGAGGAATCCACAGGCAGCGAAATCGCAAACATATGCCGAAGAAATTTCTTCTCTGATAATGCTCCTAGGGCAATGGAAACTAAAGAGAAAATAAACAAATGGGACTACATCAAAATAAAAAGCTTTTGCACAGCAAAGGAAACCATCAAAAAAACAACAAGAAGACCCACTACATGGGAGAACATATTTACCAATGATACCACCGATAAGGGTTTAATTTCCAACATATACAGGGATCTCATGAAACTTAACAAAAGGAAGATAAACAATCCAATAAAAAAATGGGCAACGGACCTAGATAGACACTTTTCGAAAGAGGACATACAGAAGGCCGAAAGACATATGAAAACCTGCTCAAAGTCACTAATTATACGAGAGATGCAAATCAAAACGACAATGCGTTATCATCTCACACCTGTCAGAATGGCTATCATCAACAAATCAACAAACAACAAGTGTTGGAGAGGATGTGGAGAAAAAGGAACCCTTCTGCACTGCTGGTGGGAATGCAGACTGGTGCAGCCACTGTGGAGAACAGTATGGAGCTACCTCAGAAGACTAAAAATGGAACTCCCATTTGACCCTGTGATACCACTCCTAGGAATATATCCCAAGAAACCAGAAACGCCAATTAGAAAGGATATATGCACCCCTATGTTCATAGCAGCACAATTCACCATAGCTAAGATTTGGAAACAGCCTAAGTGCCCATCAGCAGATGAGTGGATTAGAAAACTGTGGTACATATACACAATGGAATACTATGCTGCGGTAAAAAAAAAAAAGGAACTCTTGCCTTTTGCAACAGCATGGATGGAACTGGAGAGCATTATGCTAAGTGAAATAAGCCAGTCAGAGAAAGATAAATACCACATGATCTCACTCATTTGTGGATTATAGAGAACAACATAGACTGATGAAAAGGGACAGACCCAAAGACTGAGAAACAGCGATCAGGCTATCAATCCCCAGAAGGAAAGTAGGGGAGGGCGGGGGTAAGGGGAAGAGATCAACAGAAGGACTTGTATACATGTATATAAGCCAAACCAATGGACATGGACAACGGGGGGATGGGAGCATGAGTTTGTGTGTGGGGGGGGGAGGTTGGGGGTTAAAGGGGGGGATGAGGACACATTTGTAATACCTTAACTAATAATAAAAAAAAAAAGAAAGAAGTATTCAAAGTGATGAATGCCAAGAACCTACAACCAAGATTACTTTATCCAGCAAAGCTATCATTCAGAATTGAAGGTCAGATAAAGTGCTTCAGAGATAAGAAAAAGCTAAAGGAGTTCATCACCACCAAACCAGTATTATATGAAATGCTGAAAGGTATCCTTTAAGAAGAGGAAGAAGAAGAAAAAGGTAAAGATACAAAAATATGAACAACAAATACACATCTATCAACAAGTGAATTTAAAAATCAAGTGAATAAATAATCTGATGAACAGAATAAACTGGTGAATATAATAGAATCAGGGGAATAGAAAGGGAGTGGACTGACAATTCCCAGGGGGGAAAGGGTGTGGGGGGTACAGGAAGAGACTGAACAAAAATCGTACACCTATGGATGAGGACAGTAGGGGTGGGGGGGGGGGGGTAAGGTCAGAGGGTGGGGTGGGAACCGGGTGGACGGGAGCTATAGGGGGAAAAAAGAAGAACAACTGTAATAATCTGAACAATAAAGATTTAATTTTAAAAAAAAGAATTTAGCCGAAACCGGTTTGGCTCAGTGGATAGAGCATCAGCCTGCGGACTGAAAGGTCCCAGGTTCGATTCCGGTCAAGGGCATGTACCTGGGTTGCGGGCACATCCCCAGTAGGAGATGTGCAGTAGGCAGCTGATCGATGTTTCTCTCTCATCGATGTTTCTAACTCTCTATCTCTCTCCCTTTCCTCTCTGTAAAAAATCAATAAAATATATTTAAAAAAAAAAAAAAGAATTTATGTATATACTAGAGGCCTGGTGCACAAATATGTGCACCAGTGGGATCCCTCGGCCTGGCATTGCCTGCGGGATTGGCCCAAAACTGGCTCTCTGACATCCCCCGAAGGGTCCCAGATTGTGAGAGGGCACAGGCCAGGCCAAGGGACCCCACTGGTGCACGATCAGGGCCAGGAAGGGACTGCAGGAGGGCTCCAGGGCGTGTCCAGCCCATCTCACTCAGTCCTGATTGGCCAGACTCCAGCAGCAAGCTAACCTACTAGTTGGAGCGTCTGCCCCCTGGAGGTTAGTGCATGTCATAGTTAGCAGTTGAACGGCCTTAGCATATCATTAGCATATTACACTTTGATTGGTTGAACGGACGACCAGACGACCGGACACTTAGCATATTAGCCTTTTATTATATAGGATTTTATAAGTGGGAGTATTTTCCATTAGAGCAGTGGTTCTCAACCTTCCTAATGCCACGACCCTTTAATACAGTTCCTCATGTTGTGGTGACCCCCAATTTCATTGTTACAAATTGAACATAATTAAAGCATAGTGATTAATCACAAAAACAATATGTAATTATATATGTGTTTTCCAATGGTCTTAGGCGACCCCTGTGAAAGGTTCGTTCAACCCCTAAAGGGTCGCGACCCACAGGTTGAGAACCGCTGTATTAGAGGGTTCTAAATTGTGCAGATTCTGGCTCTGCAGTGAAAACTATCACCCAAACTAAAACCCAGGTTATGACAAGGAAGCCCAGTCCTATACTAACTGTGTGTGATATTCATTTCCAGCCATCCTCAACTGGATAGTAAGTTACTGCCACTACATTTCTGACCCTAACACAGCAGGTAGGCAGGGCACCCGCTCTGCAGGGCAGATGCTTCTCCTCTCTAGCAAGAATAGCAGAGTCTTCACCAAATGACCTCTTGCTCTGAGTCATGGCTCAAAAAGACTAAGAGATCCCCCAAGAACAAGCAGCAGTCAAGCCCTTTGAGCTGGCAATAGCATTTAACCATCAAATTTATGGTATATACAGAGCAAAAGAGAAAATATTAAAAGTTATCAAAACTTTTGAATACAGCCCTAGCCACTTTGCTCAGTGGATAGTGTCAGCTTGTGGACCAAAGGGTCCTGAGTTCAATTTCGGTCAAAGGCACGTACCTTGGTTGCAGGCTCCTCCCTGACCTAGACCCTGGTTGGGGCTCATGCAGGAGTCAACCAATTGATGTGTTTCTCTCACATCAATGTTTCTACTTAAGGCCTGTCTGTCTTTCCCTCTCTCCTCCACTCTCTCTAAAAATCAATGGAAAAATATCCTTGGGTGAGGATTAACAATAAATAAATAAATAAATAGTTTTAAAAAAAATTTTTGAACACATAAAATGTCTCATAGGTTGTTGTTGTTGTTGTGTTTCTTTTTTACTCTTCTGAAAATAAAATGTGACTGAGGATCAGCATCCTTCTAAAATATATATATATAAACCTGTTTCAGTAACCACTAGTCTTAAAAAGGATATAATTGCTTTGTATACCATCTGAAGATTGTTAAAATTTTCCCAACCATACCAATTTGGCAGATAACCTGTGAAGAAATATGCTTTTTTTTTTTTCTAATTCGTATTTATGATGAGGTGTCTATGCAAAAAAAGAGAAAATAAATAAAAGAAAAACAATCCAAACTAAATTGATAAAGGGGTGTGACCTACAAAGGCGCTTATTGTTTAGACAATTTGGAATTGTTTGAGAAAATCCAATAGCCTTTAAAATTAATAATCATATTTATTTGGTAAACCTTGCTCTGAAGATATAAATCAGTCAACTGAGTCCCAGAAAAAGGCTGAGTTCTTTTTATGTTTTGCCTTTTTATTGCCAATGCATTGACAATAGATGTTTGTTTTCTGTAACTAAGAGAAGAGAGGTCTTTGCTGTTGGCAAAGGCTTATGTCAGATTTATTTCCTACAAATAACAGTGTTGAGGGACTTTGAAATAACTATCAACAATCGCCTTAAACCAGTGCTACATGGGTTACTGACACCCGAAACTTCCACTGCTTATAAAATCACGATCTTCAAAAGTAGTGGCTATTGGATCACTTGTCTCTAAACGCCATCACTAAAAACAATAAGCTAGATTCTCAACTCAAAGAGTTCTTTTCTTCTTTTGAATCTCACAGGACGAAAATCTGACCCACTATGTAAATACTCACTAGTACATCCTTTAAAATGTATATTGGATTGTATACAGTTTGTGCTTTGAGTTTTTTTTCTCTTTTCTTTATCATGTCCAATAGAGATCTCTGAGAAGAGTAACCTAGCCCTTACAACACTACCATTTTCCAGGACGCCTGCCAAGTGAGTACTTAGAAGGATGGCCTTTGGGCTGGGAGGACAGTGTTATCCTCTATCTGGGCACTAGACACAATCCGGGAGGGTCCCCGGAGGATAGGCTCCGTTATCTGAGAGCTCTTTTCCATCTCTGACTAAATAGATGTCAGGAGTTTCCAAGGGGTTAATATTTCAATTCGGACCCATAAATATACTTCTTCAGCAGCTTCCTTGTATTTAGCACATCATATTTGTATTATTTTTAGTTTCTTATTCTCAGAAATGTGGGTTCTAGAAATGATTTCTGTAATTAGAAAAGAAAATGCAGATTTTCAACTCTTTATTGAATCCACTTAGCAACCTCCCCATGCCACTCCATCTGGGTCCATAAGGAAAAGAATGGTTCACTCTTCCCTTTGGCATTTATCATATTTATATTTTGAGGGCCTTGAGAATTCTATTTTGTCATAATCATAATGTGTTAAAATAGTATTTATCCTTTCTACATTTTGTCAATTTAATTTGACAAATTAAATTGGTTTATGTCCTTTTTTAAAAGTCACTTTACACAACTATTATTACATTTTAAGACCCCAATCCAGCACAGCATGAACACCATAGTGACATTTACAATTTAGACCAAGGTTTGCAGCCATCACTGTAGTAAGTTAGAAAGTTTTGTTCTAATACGATGCCTGAGGCCCCTGATTTAATAAGTCTAGGTCAGGACCCTAGCAGCTGTATGTTTTTAGAAACCTTAAAATAATTGTATTACTTTAAAAATATTGTTGTAAGTGCTCCAGATATTCTTGTGTAGCCAAGACTGAGAACCACTGACTTAGTGTCTAAAGAAGAACTTAGATCCCTTTCAACATGTTAATGATTTCCAAGGATCAGAGTGAACTATAGCAATGAAACTTCACAAACTATTTAAAAACAATAATCTTGTAAACAAAACAATAACCATCTTGTTATGAGGTTTAATGATAAACATTATACAGAATGTCAAAAGATATTCCCTACACTTTAAGTATATGTTTCCCACTCCCCTTGAGTAATGAGATTATTACCTGGCTACTTGGTATTTTTCTTCTCCTTTATTCCCTATATTTTGGAAATTTCACAAACCATTAACAACTGAATCAAGAGGTAGAGAAGAGAGAAGAGAAAGTAAGGAGAGTGAGAGGGAGAAACTGACATTTGATGAGCTAGATCTACCAGGAGTCAGCACAGTTATTGCCTCTGTTTCCTTCCTTCCTTTTAACCACTTTGAGGTGTATGGTATTAAATCCATTTTATGAGTGAGAAAACAACTTCAGAAGGATTGTGTGTGTTTTCCAAACTTACATCACAAATAAATGGTGGAAAAAGGATTTTAAACCAAGATTCTTTGACTCATATTCATGTTATTTCCACCAGCTCCAAAGAAAAATCTAAGATTTGTTTTGTTATTTTTCCCTGGCAATGGTGGAGGGGGAAGGAAAAAGAGGAAGGGAGTTCTGAAGAAATACGTCAGCAGTTTTGTGATTATTTTGGGACCTGACAACATTGAATTTTCATGCCACTATGCACAACGACCAGTTGATTTTACACTAGTGCAAAAAGCCAGCTGCTGCAACACATTGCAAACACAGGGTAGAGAGCAGTGGTGTGTGTCTGTGTGCAGAAGCACAGAGAGAAAACACACCTCTCCTGATACTGGAGCTGCTGCAGTGCAGCTCCCTCTGCCTTCACGCCTCACTGGGGGGCAATCTCCAAGAACAGAGATGTAAATTAGGAAGAGCACATGGGAGAAAAGTAAGTTCTTAAGTCATGTCACTCGACCACAAAGCCTAGGATACTCTGATTAACTTGCTCTTTGCACTAAAGAAAATTAAAATGTTCTTCCTCACTCTCTACTACCCTCTGCTAGGCAGACAGCTCTCACTGCCCCAGACTGAAGGAGAGTTTGGAGAGGCCGTGTGTGTGTGTGTGTGTGTGTGTGTGTGTGTGTGTGTGTGTGTGTGACATGAGGGGCCTCTAATAATCCCTGCAATTTCATATTGTGAGTGTATGAAGAAAGAAAAATATGAAATCAAACTCCCATGCAGCAGCTAGAACTTGCAAGAATCTAGCCCAGCAGTCTAGATGGCAGTGGAATGGGTGAACGCTATGCTCATCCCCTCCCAAGACCAAACTGGAATTACAACTAAAATATAAAACAAGCAACCTGAATAACCCTCTGAAGACTAGCTGAAGAGAAGTCTTATAAAAAGGGTTTACAGAAGAAGCCATATCAAGACTGGTAGGAAGGGTAGAGACAGGAAAAGAACCGGCCCACTCCCATGGCAGGGCTGGGATTTGAGAGGGATACCTCATCTGCAAAGGTTCCCCCTGAGGAGCATGGGGTCTCAGCCCCACACCAGGCTCCCCAGCACAGAGCACCAGAGGCAGGAAGAGGCACCCATATAACATGTGACTGTGAAAATCAGCAAGGATTCTGTCTCCCAGGGAGAAACAAGAGTCCTCTTAAAGGACCAGGGCCATTAAAAAAAAAATGGCAATCTTACCTTTTGCGACAGCATGGATGAACTTGGTGAGTATTATGCTAAGCGAAATAAGCCAGTCAGAGAAAGGCAAATACCATATGATTCCACTTATATGTGGAATCTAATGAACAGAATAAACAAACAAAATAGAAACAGACTCATAGATACAGATTACAGAGTAAAAGCTGTCAGAGGGGTGTAGATTCGGAAAGTTGGGTGAAAAAGGTGAACACAAAAAGAAACCCTTATAAACAGACAACAATGAGGTGACTACCAGAGGGAAAGAGAGGTGAGGGGAGGTTGGAGAGGGTAAAGCAACATAAATGGTGATCAAAGGAGACTTGACTTGGAATGGTAAACACACAATATAGAGATGGAGTAATTATAGAATTGTACACTTGACACCATCATTTTATTAACCAATGTCACCCCAATAAATTCAATAATCTCTCTCTATATAAAAGGCTAATATGCAAAGTGTCTCCGTGGGAGTTCAACTGGGAGACTGGGAGTTTGATCACTCACTATGATGTGTGCTGACCACCAGGGGGCGATACAGAATGAAGGAAGGCCCTGGCGGGCAGCCAGAAGGCCCCAATTAGGACTGATTGCCGGCCAGGCCTAGGGACCCTACCCGTGCACAAATTTTGTGCACTGGGCCTCTAGTAATAAAAAAATAACCTAGCTTCAATGGCAAGGCCTTGCGACTGGAAGCTCTGAGAAATCAGTTAGGGTATTTTTGGGAAGGCAAAGAGAGAAACTGGACAACTTGCATGCTATCAAAGAAAGAAAATATGAGAAATGAGTATGCAGGTGGTTAATATGTGCTTCATGATTCTAGTTTAAAATACCAAATCCATTATGTATGGGGCACTGCAGGGAGTGCCAGGGAATATAGAGGTGATTGATATAAACATTTGCCGTCAGGAAGTTCACTGGCCAACAGGAGAGATAAACATATAGTCGGTCATTTCAATAGCGATCATTAGCCCCACAAGAGTGGTAAGGACTAAGTAACATTGTGGACCTGAAGGGGGAGGGTGCACCAGAGAAGGTGTCACATTCTACAACTGGATCTTAAAAAATGAATAAGAATTTCCCAGGCAGACACAAACACAAGGTTAACCTAGGCATGGGGGATATGTAAAGGGATAGAGGAATGAAGCCACAGAAAACCACTAAAGCTCATAATTATTGAGGTAAAATTAAGTGTATGAGAGGCTACTTTGAAATAATGGTGGAAGCCAGAAGTTTTGAATTTAGGGCCTGGCTCTGATATTTTATAAATGTGCAACACTGGGCAAGTTAGGCCCTTGATTTTTGTTTCCTTTTGTGCAGAGACAATAATGCCCGCACAAGATACAATGGAAGTACATACAGGGTACCCAACCCAAACTTGGAGAGTGGTTGCTACCTTTTGGTAAAGCAAAATGTGAGACTGAGATCTGAAGGATGAGGAAGCGGGAAGGATGTCCAGGCGGAGACAAGGCAAAGCTTAGAGGTGAAGAGCAAACATGGCCCTTTTGAAACACTGAAAGTTTAATATGGCTGCAGCATGAGGCGGTCATAGTGAAAACTGAGCCTGGAGTGGTAAGATCATGACATGAGTTGAGACCAGTTGATGAGCTAGTGATTAAGTACTGAAGATATGTTTTGTTTAAGTTTTGGTTGATTTTATTTTGCTTCGATATTTTATTATTATTATTATTATTATTATTAATTTCTATTATTATTTTGCAGTGTAAAAATTTCTATTTAGAATTAGCCAGCGGGACTCAGTTTAAATGATCTCAATTTTGTTGGCAACATCCAACTCATCATAGTCAGGAGCCAGTTGAACATAGGCTTTCTTCTCTCCATCAGGTCTGATCAGGGTGTTGACATTGGCCATGTCAATGTCATAGAGCTTTTTTATAGCCTGTTTGATCTGGTGCTTGTTGGCCCTGACATCCACAATGAATACAAGAGTATTATTGTCTTCTATCTTCTTCATGGCTGCCTTGGTAGTCGGGGGAACTTGATGAAGTTGTGGCCAAGCTTGTTTCTTCTGAAGGCGCTCTTCCCAGGATATTCAGGCTGCCTTGGGAGCTGCAGTGTCTTCTGCCATCGGAAGATGGGTAAGGTGAGGATCATTTTTTGTGTGTGGCTGTGGACACCTTTCAGCACTGTTTTCTTTGCCTTCAAAGCCTTTGCTTTGGCTTGGCTTTGGGAGAATCAGGGAAAGTTTGGGGACATGGAATTGTGGCCTCCAGGTGCATGTATCTCCTCAGAGTCCACGACTGGGTTGTCCCCTTCCTTCCACAATCCTCTTTAACTGGAGCCCAGCCCATGCTGTTGGGCCCACCTGTGCCCCAGCATGGCCGAAAAGTATTTTGCTTTGATTTTAACTGGGTCAGATGAGCCCCTTTTTATTTTTTTATTAAGTTTTATTGGGGGTGACATTGGCGAACATGAACATATAGGTTTCATGTGTGGATTTCTAAGTTACAAAATCTGCATATAGCACCATGTGCCCACCACCCAAAGTCAAATCTTCTCCTGTCACCTCATATTAGGACCCCTTTTCGCCCCACCCTCTTCCCTCTGGAAACCACCACACTGCTGTTTGTGTTCACAAGTTGCAGTTTTATATCCCACATATGAGTTAAATCATATGGTTCTTAGCTTTTACAATGGAATACTACTCAGCCATAAGAAAGGATGAAATAGCGTCATTTGCAACAACATGGATGGATCTTGAGAACATTATGCTAAGTGAAATAAGTCAGACAGAAAAGATTAGCCCTTTAGAAAGATGGATTATGCTGCAGGTTGGGGAATTAAATGGAGGAGAGTTAAGCTGGACTCCAACAACCTAATGAGAGACAACTTCAGTCAATGAGATGAGATCTGAAGGTGGGTGAACTAATGTAGTAGAAATCAAATACTCTGGTTTCTCTTCAGGTTGCAGAAATCTCTCATCTTTCCCCAAGGATCTTATTTATAGTTGCCATTACTCACTGTTCACTTATCACATGGCAAAGGTTTCTACTCCTTGGCTAAGTTTTTGTTCCTTGCTTTTACTTCCTTGAATCTAGATTTGTTTTTTAAAATTTGTTTCCAATATCTTTCAAATCAAAATGAAAAACTATCATGAACACTGTGGAACTACAAAGTATAATCAGAGATGGGTATGAGTGTCACACTTGTATTGACAACCAAGAGAAATACAGCATTTGTTGTAGCTTGCAAGTCTGGCTGATTGGCTTGGAAAAGTTGTTCCCATGGTCGTTAAATTTCAACAGCTACTGAGCAACTTTAACACAAGGCAACTTTTTCACACATCTACTCTTTAATCTACCTGACAAACTTACATGTTATATTTTTATTGCTTTATAGGGTGTATGACTTTATATAATAAATATAAATTTTCAAAACACTAGGTGCACCAGGGTTATATTTGTGCTAAAAGAACAGGGTCATCAAGGTTATACCAAATGGCTTCATGATGGATTACCCTAGACAGCATTTCCCAAAATCTTTATACAGTATGTCACAAGCAGGTCAAAGATCATGTTACTCTTCTCCAGGGCACTCTATCTTGAGATGTTCACTCTGACTCTGGGTTATATACCAGAAGAAGGCAAGAGCGTTTACAGAGGTTTAATAGTCACATGAAAAGTCCTAAGAATGCAGGCACCTAAACTGCAACTGCAATGTTGCCTAAGAACCTAGCAACATAGCATCAAATCAAAGGCAAGCTAAGATCTAAAATAACAGAATGGCAAATATTAAGGGAGGTGGGCCTCCTTGGTTTGGCAAAATGTAGAGAGTGCCTTCAATTTGCTCATTACCTACAGAAAGCAAAATAGTTATTTTTGCACAGGAGGAAATAGTGCTAACAATGTTTCTTTCCTTTCTAAGAGTTATTGTTATTTCTATGGACTACTATTTTTGCCATGAGGTAGCATGATCTCTCCCTTCTAACAATTCCATATGATTTAAAGTTCCTCTACATTAAACTTTGTGCTTTAATGTTATTTATAAATTAATTTTGAAATTAAAGTAAAAATATTGAGATTTATTCATCTCATCCATTTCAATAGAAAATGAATGAGATAGAAAAATGTAATATTTTAAATATATTTTGGCAAGCTATTTTTTTCTTTAAGCACCAGGTATATGTCAAGAATTTTATCTCCTTTTTGCATATAAAAATACTGAGACTTTGAGGTTAGGGAAGTTTATAAAGATTATGAATATGCTAACAATCGTGCAAAGATGAGAAGCAGAAATGTCTGCTATTTTGAACATAGTTCTATTAACAGATACTCTATTGTACATTATAATTAATTTTTTAAACTGTATGGGAGAACATATTTGGCAATGATGCATCTGATAAAGGTTTAATATCCAAAATATATAAGGAACTCATACAATTAACAAAAGGAAGACAAACAATCCTATTAAAAAATGGGTAAAGGACCTAAATAGACACTTCTCCAAAGAAGACATAAAGATGGTCAACAGACATATGAAAAAATGTTCAAAGCCACTGATCATCAGAGAGGTGCAAATTAAAACAAAAATGAGGTATCACCTCACACCTGTCAGAATGGCTACCATCAACAAATCAACAAATGACAAGTGCAGGCGAAGATGTGGCGAAACAGGAACCCTCGTACACTGCTGGTGGGAATGCAGACTAGTGCAGCCATCATGAAAAACAGTATGGAGTTCCCTTAAAAAATTAAAAATGGAACTCCCATTTGACCCAGTGAGCCCACTTCTAGGAATATATCCTAAAAAACCTAAAACACCAATCAGAAAGGACATATGCACCCTTATGTTCATAGCAGCACAATTTACAATAGCTAAGATTTGGAAACAGTCCAAGTGCCCATCAGTAGATGAGTGGATAAAAAAAGGCTGTGGTACATTATACCATGGACGACTATGCAGCAGTAAAAAAGAATCTCTTGCCCTTTGAGACAGCCTAGAGGGACCTGGAGAGTATTATCCTAAGCAAAATAAGCCAGCAGAGAAAGACAAGTATCACAGGATCGCACTCATACGTGGAATCTAAGTAACAAAATAAACTGATGAATGGAGTGGATCTAGAGACATGGAAGCTTGCAACAGAGTGCAGAATCTCAGAGGGAAGGTGGGGGAGGTTGGGTAGGTGAGAGGTAATCAACCAAAGACCTTGTATGCATATATGCATAACCCATGGGCACAGACAATAGGGTGCTGAAGGCCTTGGGCAGGGGGGTGGGGCAGCATGGGTTGGGGAAGGGGACATATGTAATACTTTCAAGAATAAAGAATTTAAAAAAAACCTAAATTCTAAAAAAATCAAACCTTAAATTTCTCCACATAATACTTCATATATATATATATATATATATATATATATATATATGTATATATATATATATACACATATATATGTATATATGTATATATATATACTGAATCTCAAATATTACTACTAAAATATTTTTAAAAATGCTTTATTCACTTCTCAGTGACACTCTATATAAAATGCTGTGTCAATCATCGTGTCAAAAAAGTGTTCTTTTATTTCAATCCAGGAGAAAATAAGCTTTTCTTCCTATATTTCTAAACAACCAGAATGGTAATTTGCATTACATTAATAAGAATGTGTTAAAAATCTTTAAATGTGTGTTTATTCTATTTTCCTATTATCAAAATGAAACATAACATTTGAAAAATTTTTAATTTCACTATCTTTATCATATTTTTTCATACCAAAATTCAAAACATTATTTTATAAAACTGTTGGTTTTGCCAATACAGAAGCAATCTTTGTGCTTTTAAATTATAAAAAGATTAAATTTCATTTCTAATTTATTTTATTTATTGATTTGAGAGAGAGATCAATTTGTTGTTCCACTTATTTATGCATCCATTGGTTATTTCTTGTATGTGCCCTAACTGAAGATCACATCCCCAATCTTGACATATCAGGATAATGCTCTAACCAACTGAGCTACTAGGCCAGGGCCTCTAATTTTCTTTTATTAAAATAAGTCTATAAAGTGATTCAAGTGTTTACATTTTATTCATGTATTATTAGACTTCACTTTGTTCTTTGAAAATGTGTAAGGAACCACCATGTTATATATCTGATTTATGGTATTTTATATTACAACTAGTGCCCCGGTGCATGGATTCATACACATTGAAAGGAAATTAATTAGAAGGTGGCCAGCAGGACTGGGCAATATGGGCCGAACATGCCCTAGAGCCAACCTCCCGTGGTCCCTCCCTGCCGGCCGCACCTGGGGCAGCACCATGGCTCACTCTGCAGAGTGAGCGGGGTCCCTCCAGCAGGTGGGGTCCCTTGGCCTGGCCTGCGGGGATCAGGATGAAACTGGCTCTCTGACATTCCCCGAGGGGTCCCAGATTGCGAGAGGGTGCAGGCCAGGCCAAGGGACCCCACTGGTGCATGAATCCATGCACCAGGCCTCTAGTATGCATATAAGATCTTTGGTTAATCTCTTCCTACCCTCTCCCCTCCCTGCTTTCCTCTGAGATTCTTCAGTCTGTTCCATGTTTCCATGCTCCTGCATTGAGCATCTTCCCCATGGGGGATAGTGCGCATCATAGCTACCAGTCAGATGGTCGAACGGTTGGCCGGTTGCTTAGGCCTTTATATATATAGGTAAGAACTTAAATGTGTATGGGCCTCCAAAAGTGAGAAATCTCACCTTCAAGTAATCATTAAGATAGTGATTCTAAAGAAGTTGGTTCCTCCAATCCTCTGCATTAAGGCCAATCAACCTCTCTTAAGTTTTACATCTGCTGTGAGTGAACCAAAAGAGCCTGCACTGACTAGACACTGTCAAGAAAAAGAAACTGTCTACATGGGGGTTGGGTGGCGGATACAGATATTGCAAAGCAGCCAGATGCACAGACCTGAAGTGATTACTCCATCTGCAATACCTGCTCTACCATCTGCTACACGTATGACCTGGAGCAAGTTACATAAACTTGCAAATATTTTGTGTCCTAACCCATTGGAGAGGTAATAATTGCACCTTCCTCTTAGGTATATTATGAAGATTCAATTAAATAACCCATGCACCACACTTGATATAGTGCTTTGCACAATTTATAATCAGGCCAAATACATATCTATCAATAAGTGAATCTAAAAATCAAGTAAATAAAAAATCTGATGAACAGAATAAACTGGTGAATATAATAGAATACCTTTCAGCATTTCATATAATACTGGTTTCGTGGTGATGAACTCCTTTAGCTTTTTCTTATCTCTGAAGCTCTTCATCTGACCTTCAATTCTGAATGATAGCTTTGCTGGGTAAAGTAATCTTGGTTGTAGGTTCTTGCTATTCATCACTTTGAATATTTCTTGCCACCCCCTTCTGGCCTGCATAGTTTCTGTTGAGAAATCAGCTGACTGTCGTATGGGTACTCCCTTGTAGGTAACTGACTGTTTTTCTCTTGCTGCTTTTAAGATTCTCTCTTTGTCTTTTGCTCTTGGCATTTTAATTATGATGTGTCTTGGGGTGGTCCTCTTTGGATTCCTTTTGTTTGGGGTTCTCTGCGCTTCCTGGACTTGTAAGTCTATTTCTTTCACCACGTAGGGGAAGTTTTCTGTCATTATTTCTTCAAATAGGTTTTCAATATCTTGCTCTCTCTCTTCTTCTGGCACCCCCGTAATTCGGATATTAGTATGCTTGAAGTTGTCCCAGAGGCTTCTTACACTATCTTCATATTTTGGGATTCTTTTTTCTTTTTGCTTTTCTGGTTGGGTGTTTTTTGCTTCTTGGTATTTCAAATCTTTGACTTGATTCTTGTGATCCTCTTGTCTGCTGTTGGATCTCTGTATAATATTCTTTATTCAGTCAGTGTATGCTTAATTTCTAATTGGTCCTTTTTCATATCCTCAAGGGTCTCACTAGATTTCTTGAGGGTCTCACTAAATTTATTGGCTGTTTCTAGAAAATTCTTGAAAAACCTTGTAAGTGTGGTTTTGAACTCTATATCCAGTAGTTTGCTTTCCTCCATTTCTGTCATTTGTGACCTGTTTCTTTGTCTCTGCATTTTCTATGCATCCCTGTGTTGGTAGAGTGGCTTTCTGTGATAGGTGTCCTATAGGGCCCAGTGGCTCAGCCTCCCCAATTACCTGAGGTGGACACTCTTGGTGCACCCCTTTGTGGGCTTTGTGCACAGTCTTGCTGTAGTTAAGCCTTGATTGTTGTAGGTATCACTGGGAGGAATTGACCTCCAGGCCAATTGGCTGTGAGAATCAGTTGTGTGTGCAGTGGGAGAACTTCTGTGCTGGAGACACCCTTATGGGGCAAGACTTGCTTCAGTGGGGCTTTGGTGCTCTCTGAGTCTGCCCCCTGAGTGTGTCCCTTATGGATCTGTTGTAATCTGGATGGTCCCACTCTGACCACTGGGTACACTGGCTCTTGGCTCTCTAAGGAGGTGCTAATTTAGCCTCTGCCTGAGACTACCCAGCAGGAGCTAAGGAGAGATCTGCCGATTCCTCTTCTTTGTTTGGGGTTTGGAGGTGCCCAGATGAGGCCCAGCTGTGAAGCAATGCAAGCTGCTGTGGGGCCTTGGGCCTTCTCTTGGATGTTCTGGGTCTCTCTGACCCAGCTGCAGTTTGTTAGGTAATTTTAGATAGCAAAGGGCCAGGCCTTTTATATGCAAAAGCCTCTGCACACAGCTTGGGTGGGGCAGGGTCTCAGGGGATCAACAGGGTGGAGCAAACAGCTATGGCTGATCCTCAGTCCTGCCCTAAGAGGCCCCAGGTCTCAATGTCCTGTGGTAATCGCTTCAAGCACATCTGAGAGAAAGCCACCCTCGAGTTCCGCCTGTTGCCAGACAGTCCAGTTTCTCCCCTTGTGAGTCTGGGTCCCCAGAGACTCACCCGGAACTGGAGTTCAGAGCAGTCAAGAGCTTGAGACTCCCTCCCAATTGAAAAAGACAACCCTGTCCTCAGTTGCCAACCCTTTCCACATGCTCCTCCATACCTCTGCACTTTACTTCTGCACCTCCCCTGAGTCTCAGTGTGCTTTCCTCTTTCCTTCTAGTTGTAGAATTTCCACTCAGCCAGCCTTCCTGTGGTTCTGGATGATGTCCGTTTTATCTTTTAGTTATATTTTTGAAGTGGTTGTGCAAGGCAGCAATTTCCGGTGTTTACCTATACCACCATCTTGGTTTTCCTCTCCACATTTCTTCTTATCACCTGAGGGCCAGCCCACAGAATCTCTGGCTTATTCTCAGCACCCAAGCTCTACCTTTTTTTTTTTTTAATATATTTTATTGATTTTTACAGAGAGGAAGGGAGAGAGATAGAGAGTTAGAAACATCGATGAGAGAGAAACATCGATCAGCTGCCTCCTGCACATCCCCCACTGGGGATATGCCCGCAACCCAGGTACATGCCCCTGACCGGAATCGAACCCGGGACCTTTCAGTCCGCAGGCTGACGCTCTATCCACTGAGCCAAACCGGTTTCGGCTCTATCTTTTTTTGAGGCATCAAGTTTTCTGAAACTAGGAAATGTAATCTACTAAAATTTCATAACTTAATGAACTTATTCCTACTTCTTTAGGTATTATCCTTTTAACCAGTAAACCAAATATTTGTGCAAGTGTACCCGATAAAAAATAAACTGTTATTAATAAACATGTTAATAAATATGTAGGTAAAAAATTATATGGAGATTTACACAAGGAAATCACAGAATTTCCTATTGCATTCATGTCAATTACGTAACATATGCCTTTTGAGTCTCTAATATATGCCAGGCATTGTACTTGGCATTGGAGATTGCCAAGTCTAATGAAATGGATGAAGCAGTTATCTCTGCCCTTCTACTGCCCTCCAATGTAAATGATAGAGGAAAGAGTACTATAATTAAATTCATTTATCATAAACAAATGATGAAAACAGTGAAAATGACAAAGGTGTCATTTATGTGTGCTTACTGCCAGAAAACAGGAAATAAAAACCCAATGGGTCTTCATGCACCAGTGTTTGTACTCATACAGCAAGGCTTAATAGAATTTTTTAATTTTAGAATAGAAGACATGTCAAATGCAATTTACATTTCTCAGCCAGTAATTATATTTTCTTACAAGTGGCTATTACATTTTTAGAGACAGACACAACAAATAATAAGAGGTTTTATTTGAGGGGAGAAACAAGCATGGTGGGTTGTGGGGGTTTTTTTAGATGAAAGGGGTATAATAAATTTATGAGACCTCACATACAGCTATAATATAATAAATTAGAAGGATTGATAGAATTGTGAGCTACAGTAACCTGCACTAGTAGAATGCCTATTTTATGGAGCTCGATAATACAGTTTATCATTGACTCCATGGGAATTCCCACAATATATTAGCTGTGGTGTAACAATAAAGCACACACAGTAAGGGGCATGTCCCTTTTGACACACATTCTCTTCCCACACTTATTTTACCAGGGAAACAACTCTGGTGCAGTTTAATTAAACTGCACTGCAATGAATTAGTCCAGGTCTTAGCCCTCTGACAGAGAGGGGCCTGGCAGTACCACAGGGGTTTGTCCCCTTATGACACCAGAGAGACTTCAGAAAACCCAGCGGGGAAAGTGTAGGGTCCCTCAGATGACAGTATCACTGGGCAAGTCTAGAGCTGTCAATCAGGCCACTTAAGGAAGCATTCATCCCTTTGGAGAAATTTTATATTCCCCCCATTTGTTGACTATCAGTCAGTCTTTTGGGGAACATCTAAATGTCTTAGGAAGGTTATGTTCTATTCTCCTAGTTGGGAACAAGTCCACTATTGCTCATTTTAAAGAAAATTAGCCTTGCTCTTTTAAAGCCCACTGTGCATTCATAATAAATTCATAGCCAGCTTTGGAAAGGCAAGCAGGAAAGTAATAACTGGAAATAAACTTAAGATGATGGTGAGTTCAAATAAGCTCTATTGGAAAAAAAGGTGAATAAAAACATTGTTGTTCAAAGTAAAAACGCTCCAACTAAACATGATCTAGAAAATCCAAGATGGAAATGTATTACAGAGGATATGTTATTTCCCCAGAGTTTCTGATCATCAGTAGAGTAAGATTATATTCCCCCAATGACACGAAAAACCTTGCATTATTGATGAATATTCTTAGTTTATCTGAATGCTGTTTATTAATTCATGAAGATGTTTTGGGATTGAAAAATAAAAATTTACAAAACAATTATATTTTTAATAACTGCTTCCAGCTGGATACATTGAATATTTAAGTAAACCAACACACAAAGACCTCAAAAGAATTTATTAGACAATGGCAATTAGATCTCTAATAACTTGGCTCCGCTGGAATTACTGAGCTCCATTTAGATGCCAGACATGGCACCTTAGTGATGGGTACACCATGTCGCCACCCTGCCTTCAGCGAGGGACCCTGAGAAATGACAGTCACATTAGGTGTCATGTAAAGCAGCTGACCTTGCACTCTGAGCACTTGATCTTTGCACTGCAAGTGACCATTTGTCATTGTTACCCAGAGATAGCACTCAGGTGACTCAATGTCACCACTGCCTTTTCAAAGAATAAGATAACTGTGAGTTCCTGCCAAGCCTAGCACAGAAGATGCAAATTTGCTTAGGAAAAAAAGGATGGGCAAATTAAAAGCAAGGAATCGAATATTTTACTCATAAGGAATATGCTTTCTAATCACTACAAAACTTATCTGGACTTGGACATTTTTTGATCAAACAAAAAGAAGATTTATGGTTGCCTAAGTGGGTCACAGAGAATAAAAGTATTTCTACCAGAGCAAACACATCAACATAGGATACCCACAGAGGCTCATTCACAAAAAGTAACACTGCTCTTTCCCTCTCAAGCAAGGATTCATTTTCTGCAAATTGGGGTTCACATCATAGAAAAATTCCCACTATCCTATTTTCACGCTTTGGGAATAATATTATCTCCTCTACTTGTGCCCAGGCACCTCAGAAGTTGCGCTACTTAGATAAGAGATGCGCTCCTCACATTTTGGAGTCTTTTTCACCTCAATTGATTCTGAAGTCTCTGTGTTGATTTCAAATAGTGGCTGTTGTGCATCAGCGATAATCACACACAGGCACTGTGCTAAGTGCTTTATATATTTTATATGTATTTCGCTTGAACTCTCACTTGAAGCATGGGAGTTTGGTATTATGATTGTCATTTTATTGATAAATAAACAGAAAGAATTTATGTTATTTGCCCCAAAGCAACAAATAGTAGCTAGCAGAGCTTGGAATCAAATTGAGTGATTTTAATGTTAAAATAGGTGCCATTAAATTCTTAACTACATTAACTCTCAAAATTAAAAGTTTAGAGATTTTTTTTTCTCGCTAATAAATATTTCCATACTATATTCTACTTGAAAAAAAAGACGAGTCTAATTTTTTTCAACAAGATTCTTAAGAAATTAAGTCATGTCTTATCTCGACCCTTCATACTATGTAGTAACAGAAGCTGAACTACTGTTCTATTGCGGGAGCAACTTTATTATTTAGTTTGAACTATGTTTCCTTAGAAAAGAAGTTGTTCACATCATTGTGCTCTTGCCCCTTCTTCATGTACCTGAGTCTCCACGAGAAGGGAAAAATGGAAAAACTTCTTTCCATTGGACATGTAACTCTGACACCCAGAATAAAACATTGCCTTAAATGTCAAAGAAGAAACAAGTGAAGCTCAAAGTTATGATAAGCAACCTGTAAGCATTTTCCCCTCCATCACTACCTCCAACATCCCAGTCAACCCTTCATTTGCAAAGTTGGGATTGCTTTACAATTGGAGTGTATACTTTAATCACTTTTAATTTATTGGAACTAGAATAGCAAGAACAATATTTTGTGAATTCAGCATCTCAGTTTTAGCATCCATGGCCTTTGTTGTCACAATTTATTTTATATTCTCACATTTTCCCACTTTATAGTACTTATCAAACAAAGTATTATATCGCCCCTTGAATTTTTATTCTGAAAGGCCAAGCATATCAATGAAAAATAAAAGTTTGACAATCTTAATGTTTCCATATATTTAGAACAAATATTTGGCTGACCTTGACCATAGCAGTCTACACAAACATTTTTAAAAATAAATTATAATTTTAAAATATTAAAATTATGAAAATGCTAAGTACATACATAATGAAAAGACTTAAATATATAGCTGATGTCTATTGAAAGAAAGAGAAACATTCAGGTGCCAGAGAGAAGGCAGAACTGGCAGCTCACAAGACAAATGGAATGAGTCAGGGAGAGTTGGGAGAATTATAGACCCAGGGGCAGAGGCTACGGCTTCCATTTCCATACAGGGATAACAGATGTGGCCTTGAACCCATTCCCTGGGAAGAGGTAGACATAAAACCTTCCATGAAGTTAGAATCCCAAAAGACCACTTCTTCAGTGTAAGATAAGGATTCCACCAAAAGTTCAAGGGACAAAAAAGGAAATTGTACCTTCCAAGAGCTCTGTAAGACTTAAAAAAATAAAAATTTATTTGTGAAAGTGAATGTTCAGTCTGTGTTATCTTGTGGCATAGGAATCCTTAAGCCAAAAATTTAGCATATACATTCATTTTCAACTATTAAATTTAAAACAACCGGTAGAGGAAAATGCAAAGCTACTCTGTATTAGCATTACAGATTTCTAGGTTGACTGTCATTTTCCTTCAGCATTATTCTCTAGCCTGGGCAAATAAACACACACAATCATCAGAAAGATGATACTAACTCCAAAGTACAAATCTGAAAAGGAAATACTCCAACATAAATACAGTAAGCATTACAACAGAGAGATGAGAACACAAAAACTTCTGGTAATAAGATAATCTGAAAGAAACTATAAAATAAGCACATTTTAAATTATTAAGGAGATTTTTTAAAAGAACAAAAAGTATAAGGAAAGAGCAGAACATGATAAAAGCTCAAGATATAAAAAATAAATAGGGGACTGGATGAAAGGTGAAAGGATTAGCCAAGGAACATATATGCCTAGTCCATAGACTCAGATCACAGTGTGGTGATGGCCAGAGGGAAGGGCGGGTGGGGACTGGGTGGAGGTGGGCAAAGGACAGGGAGTGGGGAGTTGGGTACATAATAATATCAACAATATTATAAATAAAGTTTAAAGAGATAAATAGCTGCACATGCTTCCAGTCAAAGCTACCTTTGAAATTTCTGAATACTCCTCAATCTGAGATGGCTAATTTGCCTATTTGAGTACATATGTGAAACTTTTAGTAATAAAAATAAAATCTTAAGTGGCTGTTCTATTCCATAATGTGTACAAAAATTTTAAAAAGAAAAGGAAACAAATAAAATGATCACCAGAACCATGAAGGAGAATTAAAAACAGCTTTTAGTGACTTTTTTATAATGGCTAAATATTTTCAAGTGAAATTGACTTAAATATCCAAATTTAGATTGATAGTTGTGCAAAATATAAATTCAGAATGGAATATTAAGCATATTGAAAAAATGTTAAGGAAAAGGTTTATTTTTATTATTTTTGTTTGTTTTTTATTTATTTCAGGGAGGAAGAAAGAGAGAGAAAAAAACATCAATTATGAGAGAGAATCATTGATTGGCTGCCTCCTGCACACCACCTACTGGGGACTGATCCCCCAACCCAGGCATGTGCCCTGACCAGGAATCGAACCAGCAACCTTTGGATGCGCAAGACAATGCCCAATGAACTGAGCCACATAGGCCAGGGCAAGGAAAAGTGTTTAGCAATAAGAGGAAATTCATATGATAATTGAAGCAAAAAGACTAAAATATGATGTAACATAGCTATGTTCCTTAAGATGCAGTAACATATTAAATAGTAATATAATACTAACAATTGATCCTGGAAGCTGCAATCATGGATGTTTGACTGATTAATGGATAGAAGGATTGTTATTAGATCTTTATCCTTTCAACACTTTCCAAGATATAAATTACAATAAAATTATTTTAAAATTCTTCTTTAATAAAAATTTCACAAAGCAAGTAAGCCTCTCCTTCTGAGTTAGAAGTGGTTCTCAAAACACCCATAAAATTGGGCAACAGAGTAAGGCCTCTTGTTGGTGAGGACCTTTCTGAGAAAGCGTATCTAACATCACACTTACCCATCCTCAGAGACTAAGTGTAATAGGGAAAGACAGGCGCCCATGATCCCCACCAAAGCAGCTGCCAGTAAATCCTGCAGCAACTCTTCCTCAAACCCCACTCCCCACCCCTACTCCCACCTCCCAGCTCCTTGTACTCATAACGGAGAATTTGCCAGAATGGAATTTGCCTGTTGCTTCAATGTCATTTACTATTTTGTAACACTGTGAAAAATATACTAAATCATTCCTGCAACATTTGTTAATCATGTATATAAGACTTCTTTAGTAAACAGTATTATTTGATAAGGATCAGGATAAATTATTTATAAATAATAAGACTAAATAATCAAAACAAACCAAATGAAAAGAAGCAAAATTAGAAAGAATAGAAAATTAACAAGTATCAATTTAAGTCATTCCTTGGAAGTGGTGTATTTGAAAAATATTAAGCTATCAATGAACCTATATTACTGTTTTTCTCCATAGTTCCATTATTTAGAAGTTGGAGGTCTATAAAATAGCTCAGTATTACTTTTAATGTAATTAAATAAATTTTAATAAATTCAAATAGACTAAAGGGTGTAAAATAAATATATTCTTCTACTCCAACTTGAAGTCTCACTTTTTGTAAAATTAACAATTTGCTGGGTCTCATTATAAAATTTGGGGGTATATACAAGAATACACACACATACACATTTATTTTATGCATGTGAGAAAAAAAAATATGCCTGTTATCTACAGTATCTTTTCTCCCTAAAAATATATATTAAGAAATTCTTCATGTTGGCACATAAGACTTCATTCTTTGTAATAGTAAAATGTTATTGCATACATGATTGTACTTAATAATTTCCTATTGATATATATTTAATTTGCTTCCAGTTCTTACATTGCAATCTACTAAAATGAGCATCCATGTGTATATATTTTTGCATATTAGCTCAAATAGGATACATTCTTAGCAATGGAATTGCTGGACCAAAGGCATATGTATTTCCATTTTTGAGAGATATTACCAAATTATTTTAATATAAGTTTATACTAACTGATCCTCCCAAGAACAGTGTAAAGCAATAACTCTTTTCCTACAGCTTCATTTAGCAGTATTATTCTATGAGTGCAAAACATATACTCTGAAAATAAGTACCATTTCATCCACAGTTAGCCATCATACCAGAAGACTTTGGTCATGTATTCTTCTATGTTATTCTTGCCATTGGAAATGTTTGGTTAAAGTTGCATAGTTGAGTTTCTGGTTTGGGCATTAACTGTGGAATCTAATAGTAATGGATTTTGACACCCTCAGTATAATGGAAGGAATAACTGTGTAATCTAATTTTCCAGAATCTTAGGTATGTTAAAGCTGGCTTAGATTGTACATCTAAAGTGGTCATTAAAGAAATGTTTTAAAAATGAACATTCGTTTTAATAATATTATTTTATTTCCATTTATATTGTTTTCAAAATAGAATTTTTAAAACTTTTTAACATTCTTCATGCCCCCAAGTTAACTTTTGAAATATTTATCAAATCTTATATCTCCCAAAAGTACATTTTTCAAACCTTAGTAATGAAAAATTAGCTTCCTAATTATCAACAATGTAAAAACAAACAATTTCTTACCTGAAATTCTTGAACTTCTCTAATACCTCCCTTAAAAGTTCTATGAAGTAGACACTGTGGAAGCATATGGTGCACCCAAGAAGGAAATCTTGAAATTTGGGAATAAGCACAAAGTGGTGGCTCTTTTAGAAGAGATTTTCCCAACTGCAGATGAGCTGTAGGCACACTCTATTATAGCCCTCAGAAAAGCTGAGCTGTTATATAGCAATTTACACCTACTGTGCATCGAATGAGAAGCCAAAGGCCATGGACTAGGCACGTAACTAATTACCCCGACATAAAACAGGTATTACATCTTCTAATAAAAATATTTAAGGTATGATGTCTTGGAATGTGACAGGTAATAAAGAGCCAAGAATTTATGGTATAATCAGCTATCTCACGATGCCAGAATGTTCTTAATAGGAAAATGATCAACTAGAGCTTAAAAATTGAATCAAATAATGCCACAGTTGGTAATTACTAAAATTATGAAGGCCGTAAGTCAATGTTTTCACACCAAATCTATGACATGTAATTGGCACCAACAAATCAGGCTGCATGATGCTTAGTCTTATTCCTAAAAGCAGTATGGAAAAAGCAGTGACTCTGAAATGGCAAAGTCCTGTTGCGCAGGAGCATAATAGTAAATAAGTATAACTTTCTCATTAAAAAATTCCATTTTATTGGGCTACTTTTACATGAGAAAACATACTTAAAAGAAAAATACTGTATTATTCAGACACTACTGATGCCACCCCACATTGTTGACTACCCATACATTAGGGCATTGTTTATTGCCTTTTCTTTATTTCCTAGGATGGCTTCCCAAATAGGTTAACTGCATCCAAATCCTTGTCTCAGAGTATGCTTTGGGGGTAACCCAAACTAAGAAAACAGTTTAAATGTAAAGAAGTTTACTGTTCTTTTGCTGTTATTGTTGTTAATTCTCACCTGAGGATATATTTTTCCCATTGATTTTTAAAGAGAGTGAAAGGGAAGAGATGAGACAGAGAGAGAGAAATATCGATGTGAAAGAGAAACATCAATTGGTTGCCTCTCACATGAGCCCCACCCCCCCCCCACAGGAGGATGGGAGATCAAGCCTACAAACCAGGTACATGACCTTGATCAGAATCAAACCCAAGACCCTTCAGTCCTCAGACCGACATTCTAACCACTGAGCCAAACCAGCTATGGAGCTTACTATTCTTTCTCGAAATCAGAAATGTATAGTCGAGGGCTGATAGGGCAGTCCAGCCATCCTCAACATGTTTCTTCATCTAATTACAGGATGTCTACATTGGCTGCTCCACCTCTCACCACGTCCCAGCCTATGGAAAAGGGGAGAAAGCAAAGAGCACACAAGAGCTTCCACCCAATACCCTGTGAATTATGAGGTTTTCTATTCTAGCTGAAGGGAGCAGGCTCTCAAGTGCCTATGTGAGCCCTGGGTGCAGTTCCCTCCAACCCTTTCAGCTGGTTCTTTTCCTGGCTTCTGGCAATTCCCTCCTATGCATGTACACAGCTGAGCTCTCTGGGGTAGCCCCCTGCAGATCTCTGGAGATGGGTTCTGACCTTTGTAAAGGCTGAGCCAGCCCAGGTGAAGATAGGGATTCTGTCCCTCTAAAACCGGAGAAGACTTTCATCTGGTAGAGGGGAGAGTGAGTTCATGTGGGTGACTGAGATGTAAAAAGTCCCCCTATTCACGCTCTCATCAGCTGTGTCTGGAGGTCTAGGTCCCAGGCACAGATACAGGTGCCAGGGAGCCTCACAAGAGATGGTAAATTGCACGTGGGAGTCACTGCCCCTTGAAGAAGTTCCACAGTGCTCCTCCCCAAATTCTGATGGTGGATTCTTAGACTACAATAGACATTTTTGCAAGAGTTTACAAAAATCTACCTAGAAAATATGGGTGGACAATGAACCTTTAACCAGCTTGAAAAAAGTCCAGAAACTATTAGTATAGATAGCATTTTTAATCCCCACCCCCAAAACTTATTTGTATCCATTGATGTGTTCAGGATATTTTTTCGTTTTTATTTGTTTTTTTAGTTGAGAATAGAAAAAGCTTGTGATTGGAGCAGGCTCAGAGAACAGATGAGTGAAAAAATTAAATAAGGAACTGCCATTTGACCCAGTGATCCCACTTCTAGGAATATATCCTAAGGAACACAAAACACCAATCAGAAAGAATGTATGCACCCCTATGTTCATAGCAGCACAATTTGCAATAGCTAAGATTTGGAAACAGCCTAAATGCCCACCAGTAGATGCGTGGATAAAAAAGCTGTGGTACATTTACACCATGGAATACTATGCAAAAGTATAAAAAAAAAAAAAAGATTTCTTATCCTTTAAGACAGCATGGAGGGACCTGGAGTGTATTATGCTAAGCAAAATAAGCCAGTCAGAGAACGATAAGAATCACATGATCTCACTTATATGTGGAATCTAACGAACAAAATAAACTGATAAACAAAATAGATCCAGAGACATAGAAGCATGGAACAGACTGTTGAATCTCAGAGGGAAGGTGGGGGTGGGTGGGTGGGTAGGAAGAGATCAACCAAAGACCTTGTATGCATATACGCATAATCCATAGACACAGACAATAGGGTGGTGAAGGCCTGGGGTTGAGGGGCAAGAGTGGACTAGAAGGGGTTAGTTGGGGGGAAAGGGGACATATGTAATACTTTCAACAATAGTTAGTAAATAAATAAATATATAAATAAGTAAATAAATAAATAAGAATGAGCCATGTGTGTCTACATTAGATATGAAGACATCAGTCTAAACTCATTTTAAATTAATATAGACGTAGATAGATAAAAAAATAATTAGATTCTACATATGTGTATGTACACAGTATGTATACATACACATATTTTCTAGCTCTGTCCACAGAGAAGGCCTAGGGCAAATGACTTCCCCCTCCCCCAGTAGCAACTAACATATCCAGTAACCAAACCTTGGCTTCTAATATAATTCTCCAATAAAAGGAACCAGGTCCTCAGCAAAATGACCAATTCAGGAGCATATTTTATTACTAGAAAGTAAGAAAATGATTTTAAAAAAATGACACAGAAGCCAACATGAAAGAGCTAATGAATAAGACTAGAACAACTTAAGCAATGGATTAAACCAGTCTTTATATGAGCGCAATGTCCTCAAGGTTCATTCATGTTGGAGAATGTGTCAGTGTCCAAGTCAGCTTGGGCGGCTATAACAAATACAGTGGGGCCTTAATTTACGAGTGTCCTGACTAACGAGTTTTTTGAGATACCAGCTGTCTCTTGGCAGATTTTTTGCATTGAGTTGATAGAGTAATTTGAGTTAACGAGCTCCTTAACGAGCTCCTTAACGAGCTCGGTCTTGGAATGAATTAAACTTGTAAGTGAAGGCCCCACTGTACCATAGATTGGGTGGCTTAGACAACAAGCACTTATTTCTTGCAGTTCTGGAAGCTAGGAAGTCTGAGATCGATGCACCAGCATAATCAAGTTCTGGTGAAGACCCTCTTCTGGGTTTGCAGACTTCTTGCTATGTCCTCACATGGTGGAGAGAGAGCTCTAATCTCCTCTTCTTAGAAGGACACTAATTCCATCACACGGGCTCCACCCTCAATACCTCCTATAAACCTAATTACCTCTCCAAGGCCACACTCCTAATACTATCACCTTGGGGATTACGGTTTCAATGTACAAATTTGTAAGGAACAAAACATTCTATCCATAACAGTCAGTTTCTTTTTTAAGGCTGAATTGTGTGTGTGTGTGTGTGTGTGTGTGTGGTGTGTGTGTGTGTATGTGTCCCAAATTTTGTTTACTCATCTATCAATGGACTCTTGAGTTGCTTCCATCTCTTGGCTATTGTGAATAGTGCCACTGTGAACATGAGTGAGCAAATACCTTTGAGATCCTGCTTTCAATTATTTTGGTTATCTATAATAATAAAAGCATAATATGCAAATAGACTGAACCACCGAACAGCAGAACAACCATCTGGACGACCTTCCGGACAACCACGCTATGACATGCACTGGTGCCAGGCCAGCCAAGGCGGGTGCAATGTGATTGGTCAGGGGGCCTGCCATCACCCCACGATCGCCCTGCAGAGGGAGGCCTAGGCCACTGGCCAGCAGGGCGATCAATCAGGGGGCTCCACGATCACCCCAAAGAGGGAGGCCCAAGCCATCCTCTGCAGGACTATCACTGGGGCTCCATGGTACTGGGAAACCGGGGGGGGGGGGGTGGCGGCAGACACGGGCAGCGGCAGGCCAAGGCAGGTGCAGGAGGCAGCTGGGGCTGCGAGGGCCTGCCCTTGCACGACTTTCATGCATTGGGCTTCTAGTATATCCATAAGTGGAACTGCTTATTCATAGAGTAAATCTAGTTCCAATGTAGGTCTAGTTTCAATGTAGGTCTCAATGTAGTTTAGGTCTTTGATTCATTTGAGTCAATTTTTGTTATATGGTGTTAGATTAAAATCCAATTCAATTTTTTATATGTAGACTAGAGGCCCAGTGCACGAGATTCGTGCACTGGGGAGGGGTCCCTCAGCCCGGCCTGCACCCTCTCACAGTCCGGGACCCCTCAGGGAATGTCCACCTGCCTGCTTAGGCCCAATTTCCCCCCCCCCAAGGGGGGGGGGGATCGGGCCTAAGCCAGCAGTTCGGGGCTGTCACAGTCTTGGACCCATCGCTCCTTACCACCCACCTGCAGCAGAGGCAGGAGAGGCTCCCATCACTGCCACTGTGCTCGCCAGCTATGAGCCTGACTTCTGGCTGAGCAGCACTCCCTCTGTAGGAGCACACTGACCACAGTGAGTGTCTGCCCCTGGTGGTCAGTGCACATCATAGCAACCGGTCGGTCCACCATTTGGTTGATTTGCATATTATGCTTTTATTATATAGGATATCCAGTTTTTCTAACACCATTTGTTAAAGAGACTGACCTTCCCCCTTTGAATGGTCTTGGCATACCTGTAGAAAATCATTTGACCATATATGTGAGTTTATTTTTGGATTGCCTAATCTGTTTTATTGGTATGTACATCTGTCTTTATGCCAATACTACACTGTTTTGATTATTATAACTTCATAGTAAATTTCAAAATTAGGAAGTATAAGACCTCCAACTTTGTTTTTCTTCTTCAATACTTATTTGGCTATTCAGAGTCCCTTAAGATGACATACAAATTTTAACACATTTTAAAAAATAAATCTAAAATTAAAAGTATCAAAAATGTCATGGATATTTTTCTCTGTCAACAAATATAGGTATTGCTATGCATTTAATGACTACAAAATACAATACTGTATAGATGCACTACAATTTCTTTACATAATTGCTTGCTAATGGACATTGGGTTTTTGCTGATGGTATGCTCTCCAAACTGTTTCAGTGAATATCCTTATGCAGATATCTTTTCTAATAAGGGCAATTACCTTTTTAGAAGTTAGCACTTAGAGCTAACTTTATTTTTTACTTTCCTTTTTTTAACTTAAGGGAAATTTTAGTCTTCTTTTTAGAGCAATCTAGTTTGGGGGGGGGTACATATTTAATACTTTCAACAGTAAAGATTTAAAAAATAAGAATAAAATAAAGCAACCTGGTTTTAAAATGAGTTGACATTAGAAAAAGAGAAAGAATATGGTACCTTTTAACATAGTCAGGCAGACAACTAAATTAAAACATAACGCTCATTTTAAATGTTAATTTATACTAAACTGTACTACAGGTTAGTATTATAAATTGACATCCTATCAACAGTGCATAAGAAAGTTTGCCCTTCTCTTCTTAATGTACAGTTCTATCATTTCATCCTTGCTAATTTGATGGGCTAAATTAATTTTTTTTCAATTACAGTTTATATTCAATATTATTTTGTGTCAGTTTCAGGTGTACAGCCTACTGGTTAGACAATCACATACTTTACAAAGAGCACTCACCTGGCACCATATATAGTTGTTACAATAATGTTGAATATATTTCCAATGATGTGTTTTACATCCCAGTGACTATTTTGTAATTACCAATCAGTTGATGGGCTAAAGTTTGATATCTCCTTGTTGCTTTACTGCATTTATTTGTAATCGTCTAAACCTTACAATTCAGTGTTGTTTCCTCAGATTATCATGTAAATTTACAAAACTTTAACTTTTCCCATTGTCTTTAGTAGAAATGTTCCTTAGTGACAAGCCATAGAAACTGACTATGACTAACTTGTGAGGAAGAAAATGTATCTTTCGTAGAAGATATTTGACAGAGGTTAAAGAATCAGACTTTTAAAATAGGAGATAGGGGCTTCTGAGGGTGAGGTAAAAAAATCCACATCATCTGTTGATGGGCACTTAGGCTGTTTCCAAATCTTAGCTATGGTAAATCGTGAACAAAATCTTATCATAGCTAAGATTTGGAAACAGCCTAAGTGCCCATCAACAGATGAATGGATTAGAAAACTCTGTTACATCTACACAGTGGAATACTATGCTCTTGTAAAAACAGGAACTCTTACCATTTGCCACAGCATGGATGGAACTGGAGAGCATTATGCTAAGTGAAATAAGCCAGTCAATGAAAGGAAAATACCACATGATCTCACTCATTTATGGATAATAAAGACCATTATAAACTGATAAACAAAAATAGTTACAGAGGCAGAGCAGCATTGAACAGACTGTCAAACTATAGCGAGAAGGCCGGGGAGGGTTGGGAGGGGGGTAAGAGATCAACCAAAGGACTTGTATGCATGCATATAAGCAAAACCAATGGACACAAGACACTGGGTGGTATGGGAGGCCGGGGGAAGGTCAAGGGGGAAAAAAGGAGACACATGTAATACTCTTTGTAATACTTTAATCAATAAAACAAAATTTTAAAAAAAATCCACATCAGTGGTCCCTAAACAAGAAGGATTTTATTTGGTGAGCAAATTGCCACAGAAGCAATAAATAACCTTCTGCTACCCTCTGTGTCTTTCATTCAATATTCCAAAATGCTGAGAGAGAGAACTATCTGATTGGCCAGGTTTTAAAGCACATGCCTACCCCTGGCTGCATCGGGAAGAAAAAAACTGACCCCTTCAGTTTCCACAGTGGGAAGTGAGTTCTGCCTCACATCAAGCAGATATCTCCAACTGTGAGGATTCTCCAACAAGGAGATGAGAGTGAAAGACAGACGGAGATGCTGAACTGACCTAAATTCACATGGTCACTAGATGGGCTCCGAGGGGGGGGGGGGGGATCAACATGCTCATCACCTAACAAACTTTTTCTGTGTCTATATTAAAGATTAGATTAAAATACTAAGTGGATTTTCCAATGTTATGGGTACCCTTAACCTTTATAAGTAGATTGTTTTATTAGATATTTTGGACATATGATATCTTCAGCAAAAGCTAGTATGCAAATAAACACATGAGTTTATATTTATAATATATAAATTTCTATTTGGTATTGAAACTTAAAAGTCAGGGGTGCCTTCCTTAGAGTGGACACTATAGACTACTCTTTCTTCTATTCTCCATATCCTATAGTAAATCTAAGTTAGATGATTTAAATTGTATTGGGGATCAGCCTGCCATGTAGTGGATTGCAGCCTATCTTCGTCTTCCTTCCCAGCAAATTTCCCTACCACTATTAGTTTCTGAAATTTTTTGACAGTTTTAAGTTCTGAAAATATACCTGCCTACACCTATATCAAGTGTTGATATGGTGAAATTCTAAGAATTTTTCTAATTTAACTCACAATGTTCATCATAAAAATACTTGGTTACTAAGAGAGTTGATGTTTGTGTATCAGTAAACATATTTTTAGATGCCCAATGATTAAAGCTAAAATAAAGCAAAGTAGAACGTAGAAAATGTTAACTAAATGCTATATAAGAGACATCTACATGTGATACTGTTCAATAACACTAAGGCAATACCTAGAAGCCATCTATTAACTACAAAAAAAATATTTATTTTATTATTTTCAATTTCACACTTAGAAAGAGCATCCCTTCATAAATACTTGCATTAAATTTGATAAAACTGGTGTAAGTACATTATTAAGCTAAATTATTTGATTGTTAAAATAAATAACCAACAAATTCACAAATAAAAATATTAATTAAAAAACTAAATAATGTTTTACTTCATCAGTAATCAATAAAATATAAAGTAATTTTCACTCTACTGGCCATAGAATTTTTAATTTTTAATAGGTAATTCAAAATCAGTGAATATGTACCTATTGTTCACAACTAAAAAAGTATGATTTCAATGTGAATCTCCCCAATATAACCTATTTTGTATGCTTGCCAAAAATGATTAACACTAATCAAATCATGAGAAAATAATCAGAAAAATCTGTATTGTTCAACATTCTACACGACAATTTGTCTGGACTTTGCAAAAATATAAAGGTCATGATAAAACAGTGGGAATATGATTACTTAAGTAGTCTTGTTTAATCTAATGACAAGTATATACATGTGATTGGACCTGGATAAAAAGGGAGGGTAAGAAGGGAGGAAGGATTATAACTATACAAAGGGTATTTTAGGGACAGTTGAGGAAATCTAAGTATGGACTACATTTTATAAACTAGTATTATGTTAATTTTAAATTCTTGGGGAAAAGTAATATTGAGATTTTGTAGGAGAATGTCCTTGCATTTGGGAGACACATACTAAGATATTTAAGAATAAAATATCATGATATCTGCAACTTACTTCCAAAGGGTTCAACAACAACTACTATAAGAGATTCCAATACAAGGCATTCATCCCAATATAATTTATATGGTGAAATAATGATTACAGTTCAAATGTCCACAGTTGAAGTCTTTATATACCAGTAATGAGGCTTTGCTTTGGTTATTTTTCTATTTTTCCTCAAAAAACATATATTATTTAAGGGGAGCCTTTCTAGAAGGTTGCTTTTTCAAAATAAAATAATTAATGTGATTTCTTTATATAAAAAGTACCAATGAATCACCAAACCTAATGCAAAGGCCAGTAAATTTCCAAAGTAGCATTTCAGTTTCTCATGGATAACTCCTTCAGACTCAGGAATTTTGTGCAAACAAACCCATTGGCAAAAATGAAATAAACAAACCCATGACTTCTTCAAACCTTGGTTGCTATAGTCAAAACAAGGACTGAGTAGGAAAGACAGAAAGGAGAGAATGAAGAGCTGGGTAAATACTGTGTAGATTAAGAAGACTGAAATAATAGACTTCCTGACACATTCAGATTTTCTGGAATAGGTCACACAAAGTGATTATGAGCTAACACTTTACTAACAAAATGCAAGAAATATTCAAAAAACAGTAATCATGTGAAAGAAAAAATAAAGTGCTGAGGCATAAAAAGTCATAAAGATAAACTTTCCCTAGGACTTTTTTTTTTTCCTAGGGTCAGTCCCAGCACCTACATAAAACTCTCTCTGGATTCCTTTCCATTGTGTACTGAACAATGGTGTCATGTCATCTTTGGCACATGTGCATAGGTTAGTGATTGTTCTATCTCCCTGTTGCCAAACAATAAAAAGGGTAGAGAGAGTTGAGTTGCAGTGTCTTAGGTCTACAAGTGGGACCATTTGGAAAGGCAGTTTTCCTGTGGAACCTGTCTTCTCTGACTGAAACCTATTCAATAAGACTGCTCATTCCTGACCTCTGTCCCCTTGACACTGATCTGTCCTAAAGAGGATGCCAATATATTGTCTGTCAAATGTATATTAGAAAGCCATGGCATAAGGTCCCTATTTCTACATGGCACACAATGCTTTATGTCAAAGTTTGATAAACATGAAATCACGTTTTCAAAGGTTAAAAAAAACAAGTGTCAGTCAGTCAAAAATAGCTGACCACTCTGAGTGTCTCTCTGCTTGACCTTGAACTCTTCCATGACTCTGAGGTCAATGATATGTCATTATAGGAAGAATTTCTTATAGAGTTATGATAAGCTCACTTCTTTGACTCTGATCTTGACATCAGAAATAATTTTAAGTTGTCTATCTTCAAACACCTACCTAATGAATGAAAACATAAAGCTGTAAAGGAATCAATCTTCTTTTCAATTGTGCAAAGAACTAACAATTTTCATGCAATGAAATTGATGTTACTAGGAATTATATATGCATATCTATGAGACAAAGGACCCTAAGATTTCAATAGAATCTAAGACTCAATAAAAGAGACAAAAAGGTAGAAGAAAAACAAAAAATGTTTAGTATTTACCACAGACTCCATTTCACCTCTATTTTATTTTATATATAATAGAAGAAAGTTAGCAGGTAGAATTTTATACTCGCATCTTCAAAGGTCTGAAAGAATTGTTTAAATTCACTTTTTATTTTGTTATGGCTATGGTATACCTTTGAAATATTGTTAATAATTTATAATATGCCATGAAGTATATTAATTAATGCTACCCAAGGGTAGTCAGGATCTTTTTAATATCAGATATTAAGGAATTAAATATTACCCAAGACAGGGGTACTCTGTTTAGATAGTAGAAAGTGTCATGTACTCACTCAATTACTCTCAAAGTGCAGTGTTTTCTGAGAAATAATGTTTTTTGGGGGTTGTTTTCATTATTTTGTTTGGTTGGTTTTGCCTACCTGAAAAAAAAAGAATTTTTGTTTCCCTTTCTTCAGTTTCTCCAATGTCAAAATTATAAGCAAACAGAGAGATTGTAATGAATGGCAAATATCTGTTTCAGACACTCACAGATGATTATAATGAACATCCTTATGTGTATGTGTGTACTTTTTCATTCTTTAAACATTAAAAATTAGCTTACATCCTCTCAGGGATGCACAATGGGCATAAAATATATCTTATAATTTCTCATCTATGATTTAAAAGAAAGTGATATACACTTGAGTGCTCTGCAAAGGTACAAGGGCATAAGTATAGGCTTGCTGTCCTTAAATATTTGCTAAGCTATGTGTTTCCAGCCATGTGATACTCTCTACTGTTTTATATATATATATATATATATATATATATATATATATATATATATATATATCACATGGAGTGTGACTAAAAATTTAGGAAGCTAGCCAGCTTTATTATTATTTAGCAAACACAATTCTTCCACCCATTTGAGTTTCCAACTCAGAAAACCAAGTTCATTACACTTTCGTGTCTATGTACATTTCCTTACTGCCAATTGTTAAGACTTGAGTAGAGACAGTCGCTGAGGGGAAGACAGCCCTTAAACCCTATACTTAGTAACTTTAGACTCACAGCTACTTGCAGGAGAAATACATGACAGATCTATTGTTCTGTATTAGCAGGACATTGTCCCAGTATATGAACACATGCAAACTACTCAGGAAGGCCTTTGAATATTTAAGGCAAGACACTAGTGGCTCATCCCAGTGGGAACCACAGAAGAGGGGAACCTGATTAAATTTAATGTCGTTGTCACTTTTTTTCATTGCGAAGAATTATATAGGTAGCCATAGCTACCACGCTGTTCAGACAGCATGACCACAATATTCCCCCTCAGAGGTTGGCGTCAAGGACTGAATTATTCACTCAAAGAATGTGATTCACTGCTGGATGTGGTTCTTACAAGATTAAAAGAGTCATCAGTATATAAAATATACATACATAGAGTAAAACAATACTATTGCAATCTTTTGATCACTGATAGGGCTTTGAAAGAATAATATGTTTTTAAAAACTACAAATATTAATATTTTGAATATAATTGGACTGAGCTCAGGTTTCTCTCTTTGAAAATCAATATATAGTTTAAAATTTTTAATGTAAATTATTGGAGGAGTTTAGAGCAAAATTCTTTTCTTATTCCCATTCCTTTTAAAAGGTAAGCCATTTGCTCAATATTTAATTATGCTCTTCTGTGCAATGCAGCATCTCTGGGTAAAACCTGATAATTCATAAAAAGGCTACTTGTTGAGCAAACTCAAATAAGCATTATAATATCCTAGCAATGTTTACCAATTACAATGTCCTTTATTAAAATGTGTTATCTCTTAAGACTCTAAATTTACAATTTTCTTTGTCTTGGGTAAATTTTTTCAAGTGTCCAGTCATTTAAACACATACTTCACTTAGTTAAGTCAAATAAGTATGTTTTTTAAGTAAAATTATTGACAATTAAAACCAGTTTTCACTTATCATCTAATCAAATAATATTGCAGAAGAAAACATTATTTAGCCATCTATGTTAAATTGCTTAGACTTCTCTTTTTTACTACAATGAAACCCTGCTCTTTTAAAGGCAAATATAGCCCTCGCTGGTTTGGCTCAGTGGATAGAGTGTGGGTCCTCAGACTGAAGGGTCCCAGGCTTGATTCTGGCCAAGGGCACATATCTTGGTTGCAGGGTTCATCCCCAGCCCTGGCTGGGGTGCATGTGGAAGACAACCATTGATGTGTCTCCCATCAATATTTCTCTCTCTCTCTGCCTCTCCCCTTCCCTTCCACTCTCTCTAAATACCAATGGAAAAATATCCTCTAGTGAAGATTACCAAAATATAAAAGAAAATAAAAGGCAATATAAAACGAAAGGTTATCTGCTGCATAAGGTAGGTCACCAAAGAAGTAATTGCTGGCTTTTGATAATCTCAGGGGGGCTAGTAACAAGTTTTCCTCTTGCATAATGTCAGTTCACCAGTAGAAACGCAGTCTGTGTGGGCCTGACTGAAAGCCATGCCATCTGAGTGTCGCTCACTGGAGTTTATAATATGAACTGGAGGCAAACTCAGTCTGATTTATGGTGAACACAAGTCGACAACCCAGCACCCACTATCATAATTGGATCCCTCGTTTGAAGTCTCTGGAGACTGAATGGGCAATGGAGTTTGAACTTATTCTGGTCTCACCCGGGAAAGATGAAGGCTCCCTGGTGGGGCTGCTTGGACAAGCCAGTAATGCTTGTCCTTGGGCCTGTTGTGCCCAATGCTGTTGTGCCTTGGGCCTGTCCTCTTAGAGAGCTTATGCACCTTTGAAACACCGAGTAATTCATTTTGCATATATAAGGTTTAAGTAATGTTCTTTTGTGACTGCCTCCAAAATAAATATGCAAATGATCTTTGTTTTAATCTACATGGTAACAATTTTGTTAGAGAATATTTATAATATTACAAATAACAATTTACACTCTAAATAAAACCTAATTACATTATCTTCTAGTAACATTTTATTTCCTGAGATAAAATCCAATCTAGAATTTTCCTAAATACAGTCATGCTACAGTAGGCAAATAGGCTAATATCAAATTCAGAAATCATAATTCTTTTTTACTTTAAAAAATCTCTATTTAGATTCTGTGTGTTGATTATTTAAATTAGATGGCTACAGAGATATCACTTAATTGAAAGTTGAGTTGATTACCATTGAATTTCTGCGAAGACAAGTGCAAACAGAAAAACTTTGGAGATGCAACTTTGCCCTTGAAATACCAATGTGCGTTTTCCTCAGTGAAATGTTAAGCAGTGTGCCTTCCACAATAAGCTGACAATGCCTTTCCTGAGGCTGGTGGTGTGGTCACGGTGTTGATCTTGTCTTTTCTTCTTAATGTGCTCCCATACCAGAGACATTACAATAGTCATTCACAAAAACTACAGTACAGAGAAGTGAAGATGCTTCTTCTCTACTGTTTCTTTCTTCCATCTGCAGCTGGGGGCTTACAGCTGGTGTTTGGTTTTTTTGGTTACCTGAATGGATTTCCGCTTCTGAACTGTACCAGCTTGACATTCATTGTGATGATAGGTTCCGTCAGAATGTTTTAGTATTCTTCGGCTCCTGAGTTGCCTTTCACCCTTTAAACAGTTGTAAAGCAAGTTTTGCTAATGCTGAATATTTTCTTATTTCATGATCTCAGTTACGTTCCTTTATAATTATCTGCAACTCTCATATAATAAAATGACTAATAGTTGCAAATAAAAGTGATTGAGAAATGTTTTCTTTTAATCCTTACCCCAGGATATGTGTTTATTGATTTTTACAGGAAAGGAGAGAAACATCAATGTGAGAAATAAAATTGATTAGTTGCCTCTAGTGCACAGCCACATGAGGAATCACACCCAAAACCTAGGGAGGTGCCCTGGCTGAGAATGGAACCCACGATCCACGTACAGGGACATGTTCCAACCAACTGAGCATCCTGGCCAGAGTAAGAAAGTTTTTATTTATTATTTTTTAATATGTTTTATATTGAATTTATTTCTCTTTTATATATATACTTTTTTATTTCAAAGAGGAAGGAAAAGGAAGAGTCCCCTGAGTTTAAGAGAGAATCATTGATCAGCTGCCTCCTGCACACCTCCCCCACTTCCTGGGGATGGAGCCCACAAAACTGTGACCTCCTGATTCATAGGTCAACATCAACCACTGAGCCCACTGGTCAGATGAGTAAGTTTTTTGTTTTTTTTTAAATATATTTTATTGATTTTTCACAGAGAGGAAAGGAGAAGGATAGAGAGTTAGAAACATCGATGAGAGAGAAACATCGATCAGCTGCCTCCTGCACACCTCCTACTGGGGATGTGCCCACAACCAAAGTACATGCCCTTGACTGGAATCAAACCTGGGACCCTTCAGTCTGCAGGCAGATGCACTATCCACTGAGCCAAACCGGTTAGGGCAAGACGAGTAAGTTTTTAAGTAATGTCTATGTGTAAAGGTTTTTTCTCTTCAAATGTCTATCATCAGAAAAGAACTTCTTAAAAATCAAATTACTTAACCAATTTCTAATAAGACATCTGTAAATATTTATGGCATTTACAGAAATAAGGAAAAATGAAGCATAAAGTAAATAAAATTAGGTTGTCTGCTTCTTAATCTAGATTCGATCTAGGACCAGCTATGGAATACTCAATCCAAGGTCACCACCAGGATTGTCCAAAACCAAATATTGAAACAGCACAAACTTGAGTGTATTACTGACTGTAATTTACATATTTATAATAACAATAGCTACCATTTATGATGTCCTTATTATGTACCAGGCACTGTACATAGTAATTCACATCACAATATTAAATTAATTCTCACATTATCAAAGCTTTGAGGTAGACACAAATATGCCCATTTCACAAATGAGGAAACTCGTGATTAGATAGGCTACATACATTGCCCACGGTACATAATGATCTAGACAGTGATGATGAACCTATGACATGTGTGTCAGAGGTGACACGCAAACTCATTTATTTGGTTGATTTTTCTTTGTTAAATGGCATTTAAATATATAAAATAAATATCAAAAATATAAGTCTTTGTTTTACTATGGTTACAAATATCAAAAAATTTCTATATGTGACACGGCACCAGAGTTAAGTTAGGGTTTTTGAAAATGCCGACACGCCGAGCTCAAAAGGTTCGCCATCACTGATCTAGGAGAACTTGAATTCACATGTTCCTGACTTCAAAACCTTTGCTCTTAAATGCTGCATTATACAGTCTCCCCATCCTATATAATAAAGAGCTAATATGAAAATGGTCATCACGCCCTCACGTAACAGCTCAGACACTCAACACTGGGGAAAGAGGAATGGGGACCAGCCAAGCACAAATGAGCTTGTGAGAGAGGAATGGGGCCACCCATCCCATGGTCCCCGGCACCAGCAGCTGTGCCTGCATCCTGGGAGAGGGACAAGCCGCCCGCTCCATGGCCCTAGGCACCAGCGGCTGCGCCTGCGGCCTGGGAGAGGGACAGGCCACCCACCCTACAGTCCCGGACACCTGCGGCTGCAGCCCGGGCACAGCCACCTGCCCACGGTTTCCTGTGGCTGTGGCTGACATGGGTGAAGCCAGCCTGGGTCCTGGGTGCCTGCAGCCAGCCAGAGGGAGGGAAGCCTGGGTTCCGGGTGCCTGAAACCTGCCAGAGGAAGGAATCCTGAGTCCCAGGTGCAGGGTGAGGCAGAGGCGGTTAGGGATGATCAGGCCAGCAGGGGAGCAGTTAGGGGAGATCAGGCAGACAGGCAGAGGTGGTTAGGGGCAATCAGGCAGGCAGAGGTGGTTAGGGGCAATCAGGCAAGCAGGCAGGTGAGCGGTTAGGAGTCAGCAGTCCTGGATTGCGAGAAGCAGTCAGACATCCCCCAAGGAGTCCTGGATTGGAGAGGGTGCAGGCCGGGCTGAGGGGACCCCCACCACTGCACAAATTTTGTGCACTGGGCCTCTAGTATTCATATAAACAATTGGATATTCATTAATTGTGGATATTTTGACAAACTATTACTCAAGTATTATTCCTTGGAAGATGTCCCCTAGTATTTCTTAACATTGTCTTTGATTTGTATTTGTTGAAAAACTTAAGACTTACCAGATAGGTGACCTTGTGTATGTCATTTTATCTCTCTGAATCTCAACTCTATGAGCTCAAAAATTAGTTAAATAAGTCCAGCCAGGCCCTAGCTCAGTGATGGCGAACCTTTTGAGCTCAGCATGTCAGCATTTTGAAAAACCCTAACTTAACTCTGGTGCCGTGTCACGTATAGAAATTTTTTGATATTTACAACCATAGTAAAACAAAGACTTATATTTTTGATATTTATTTTATATATTTAAATGCCATTTAACAAAGAAAAATCAACCAAATAAATGAGTTCGTGTGTCACCTCTGACACACATGTCATAGGTTCGCCATCATTGCCTTAGCTGGTTTGGCTCAGTGGCTAGCATGTCAGCCTACAGACTGAAGGGTCTCGGGTTTGATTCCGCTCAAGGGCACATGCCTGGGTTGCAGGCTCGATCCCCAGTGTGGGGCATGCAGGAGGCAGCTGATCAATGAGTTTCTCACATCATTGATGTTTTTATCTCTCCCTCTCCCTTCCTCTCTGAAATCAATAAAAATATATTTAAAATGAATGAGTCCAGCCGGTGTGGCTCAATGGTTGAGCATTGACCTATGAACCAGGAGGTCATGGTTCGATTCCCGATCAGGGCACATGCCTAGGTTGCAGGCTTGGTCTCCAGTATGGGGCAAGAGGCATCCAATCAATGATTCTTTCTCATCATCAATGTTTCAATCTCTCTCTCCCTCTCCCTTCCTCTTTGAAATATATATATATATTTTTTTATTATTATTATTTAAAAAGCAGCCCTATCTGGTTTTTCTCAGTGGATAGTGTATGGGCCCACAGACTGAAGGGTCTTGGGTTCAATTCCAGTCATGGGTGCTTACCTGGGTTGCAGGCTCCGTTCCCAGCCCCATCAGGGCTCATGCAGGAGGCAACAAATTGATGTGTCTCTCTGACATAGATGTTTCTCTCTCTCTCTCTTTCCTTCCCTCTCTCTCTAAAAAAATCCATAAAAACATTTTAAAAATAATGATTATAGAATAAAAATAAACAGAGATCATGAGGAGAAATATTTTCATTTTCTGTGTAACATAAATTTCTTTTGCTTAGTTTATATGTATGTATTACTTTTATAATCTCTAATATTTTTCATAAAATTTACTTTTAGTGTGAATTCCTATAACTATATAAATGTTAGTATCTATAATATGCACAAAAGATACTGCTGTCATATGAAAAAAATTTCAATGTAATTTTGGAGGATAAAGAAGAAGAATATTAAAAATAGGGGCAGTGCCCTCGGCAATCCCCAATCTGTTTCTTGCTTCAACAGTTTTTGGACAGAACAGACTCAGGGACGCCCCTTCTTCCAGTCCCGGCCACCCTCCTGCAACTCATCCAGTCACCACCTTCAGAACCACCTGCAGGACCAGCCAACACACCGGGGTTTTTTTCTACCTTAACTTTCTTATTGCCAAGCAACCATGAGTCCCAACTTCGTCAGAATTGTCCCACCGAGGTGGAGGCTGCAGTCAACCTCCCGGCCACCGGGCATCTGCGGGCTCCACACCTACCTCTCGCTGGGCTTCTTTTTTGACCCTGACAATGTGGCTCTCGAGGGCATGGCCACTTCTTCCGCGAGCTGGGGGAGAAGAAGCCGAGGGCACTGAGTGGCTGGTAAAGTTGAAAACAAGCACGGTGGCCGCATTCTCTTCCAGGACGTGCTGAAGCCTCCCCAGATGAGTGGGCAAAACTCAGGACGCGAGGGAAGCCGCCCTGGCCTTGGAGAGGAACCCAACCAGGCCCTTCTGGAGCGGCAGGCCCTGGGTGCTACCCGCACAGACCCTCAGCTCTGTGACTTCCTGGAGAACCACTTCCTGGGTGAGGAGGTGAAACTCATCAAGAAGATGGGCGACCACCTGACCAACATCCGCAGGCTGGCCGGCCCCCAGGCTGGGCTAGGCGAGTATCTCTTCGAAAGGTTCACCCTTAAGCCCGACGAGGAGCCTTTGAAGCCCAGAGGCCTTTGAGAGGCCCCTCCTCATTCCCCTGGTGTCTGGCTTTTACTTGAGCCTCTCCCCAAAACTGCTAGCTATTCTTTTAATCACCCTGAAGCCCTCTCCCATGCATTGGACCAAATGAAGCAATAAAGCTTTTTCCAGCAAAAAAAAAAATAATAGTAATAATAATAGGGCCATGAGCCCTAGCCAGTATAGCTCAGTGGATAAAGTATCAACCTGTGGACCAAAGGGTCCTGGGTTCGATGCCGGTCAGAGCTCCTGCAGGAGGCAACCAATTGATGTGTTTCTCTCACATCCATGTTTCTCTCTGTCTTTCCCTCTCTCTTCCACTCTCCCTAAAAAAATCAATGGAAAAATATCCTCGGGTGAGGATTAACAACAACAAAAAATAGGGCCATGAAAGGACTTGTATGCACCTAACATGAATGCACTTTCAAGTACTTTCAAGACTCCTGTTTTTATGGCCAAGGTGAAGAAGCTGCTCTGAAAGTTGAGCCTGGTCAGGTCTGCTCAATGCTAATACCTCCTGCAGGATGAACCTGAGCATGGGCATGGAACCAGAATATAGGAAGAAAGAGGATCAGTCAAATTTTAAACCTAAGGCCTGATCTACTAAATACTTTTCTGTTTTTCCAACACTTTTGTAGGAAGATTATATAAAGTCTCCTGAGCCCAGGCGTTGTGGCTCAGTGGCTGAGCACTGACCTATGAACCAGGAGGTCATAGTTCAATTCCCAATCAGGGCACATGCCCAGGTTGCAGGCTCAAGCCCCAGTAAGGGGCGTGCAGGAGGCAGACAATTGATGATTCTCTCTCATTGTTGATAATTCCCTCTCTCTATCTCTCTCCCTCTCCCTTCCTTTCTGAAGTCAATAAAAATATATTTTTTTAAAAAAACAATCACAGACCTCACCCCTTTGTTGGAATTTCTGTCTTGCAATTTAATAAGGTGTAAACATTTTTAAAACAAAATAAAATAAAGTCTCTTTGTTTATCCTACTAACTGGTAGGGGATGACAGAGGGTGTGAGTAAAGAGAGAAGGTAACCCAAAAAGGTATCTGAGCATCCAAAATTTAGGACTTTCTTATCTCCAAGAGAGATGACAAAGGCCCTTATGAGCTTCTAAGTTCTTCCTGTTGTACTCAAAGGCCTGAAAATGGATGTGCACATGTAGTAGGTAGTTAATAGGTATTTCTTCTAACAATTGTAATTATTCAAATTATTACTAAGAAATTCCTTCTATAATGTACACTTATATTAATAGAAAAACATTAATACTAACATATTCCAACTTGAATGTTTGTTTAGATATTCTATTAATACTTCTGTATTGTTTGAGAATTTGAACAATGAACATATTCTGCTATTAGAGTTTAAAATGCTTAAGATCTTAACAAAAAGAGCAAAAAATGAAAAAATAATAATAAAAAAATAAGATGTTTAAGATCTTGTTGCTTGCCTAAGGAGAGCACTCTACCCCCAAGACACACCAGGCTACCCTGACACACACATCTTTGAATTTAATTTTTAGCAGGATTCAGATCTATATACTAGTACATTCCACTCATCACCAACATGCTTTTGTTTAGCTTAGCTCTAATTGTATTAACCTAAAAATAAAAAAGCCTTTCAAAATGAGAGACAACAAGCATCTATTTGAAATCAATAAGAATAGCTATGCATTGATTTAGGCAGAAACCCAAATAATGCTCCAATTAGGAGACAAAAGCAATGGGCATTTATGAGAAAGGGAAGGAATTACATCAATAGAAGAAAGACATTGCCCAGCCAGCGAGTCTCAGTGGTTGCGCATCGACCTATAAACCAGGAGGTCACGGTTTGATTCCTAGTCAGGGCACATGCCCGGTTGCCGGCTCAATCCCCATTGGGGGGCATGCCCTCACTGGAGATGGAATCTGCCACCTTTCGGTGCATGGAATGACATTCCAACCAACTGAGCTATACCAACTAGGACCTCCGTTTCCTAGTATTTCTATTTTTATATTTTTGACACTTGGAAAAGGAATTCTCCAAGCACTTTATGTATACTTTCCACGGCGCTTAAAATGATGTAAACGATATTCTTGATGCTCAATTATGTTCATTGTCTGACAATTTCTTTCTATGTGATTTCTGATACAGACACAATTTCCTTGAAAAATCCAAGGGTTAATGGTAGTTTGTCATTAAAGCAGACTCTGCTTATCTTAGAATTCAATGGAAATAAATTACAGTATATTTGCCATAGTAGCATCATTCAAATGTGGGGGGAAATTATTCTTGAGGACTCAGTTTCTAGGTGTCCTTCACCTATAAATAACACTTTGGGTTTTCAGTGCATACTCTTAAAAGACAATCATAAAGAAACTAGAATGAACAGCAATCTATTCTTACAGTAGCTTTTAGCAAGTGTCAAACATTGTTATCTTGCTTTGTTTACATGAACCCTTTTTACAAAAGCGCATTTTGATTCATCAGTTTTCTCTAGTTTCCTTTGGAAAGTTATCACAAATCACATCTGTTTCTCAGTGAATGGAATCTTTAAAATAGAGACTATGACCCAGCTGGTGTGGCTCAGTAGTTGAGCATCGACCTATGGACCAGGAGTTCACGGTTCAATTCCTGGTCAGGGCACATGCCCGGGTTGCAGGTTCGATCCCCAGTGTGGGGCATGCAAAAGGCAGACAATCAATGATTCTCTCTAATCATTGATGTTTCTCTCTCTCTCTCTCTCTCTCTCTCTCTCTCTCTCTCTCTCTCATCTTCCACTCTGAAATCAATAAAAAAATATTTTTTAAAAAATAGATGTTATGTACATAAGAAAAAATTACTAGGAAAAACATGAAATAACAGGAATTATTTTGATAACATCTTGATACAGATATACAAATCTTTCAGATTGAGAGTTCAAAGCAGTTTCCTTGATTTGTTTGTTGTTTTTGTTGTTTAGTTGAGTTTTCTTCTTCTCTTCAGAACTTATTTTATTCCATAAACTGGCCAGTAAATTTGATCAATCTTATGTCAGTTATCAAGAGAGACCTTTTCATACAGGTTATATTGAAAAGGATTTATCTGAAAATTAGTCTTTAAAACACATCCATTTAGAAAAAGAAAAAAATTGCAAACCAACTGGTAAATTCACTAGTTACTCCAGCAACTAAAATAAGTTTGAGTGTGATTTTATTTTTTAAATATGTTTTTATTGATTTTTAGATAGAGAGGAAGGGAGAGGGAAAGAGATAGAAACATCGATGAGAGAGACACGTCGATTGGCTGCCACCTGTACACCCCCTACTGGGGATCAAGCCAGCAACCCAGGCATGTGCCCTGACAGACAGGGAATCCAAGCTGGAACCTCTTGGTCCATGGGACAATGCTCAATCCACTGAGACACACCAGCCGGGCAGTTTGAGTGCAATTTTTAAAAATACTGTAGATTCCTTAATGATCAGATACAGTGATCACATCCTCAAAATATTTTGAGAATAAGAAAAACACAATTTTTATAAAGTTGTAATTTCCTAGAAAAGAATTGCTCAAATGACTAGGAATCTGAAGGAAACAAAAATAGGCCTCAGCTTCACACTATCACGTGAGTAAAGTATGCTATTTACTTTATATCACCAAATACTAACCTTAGATTACATTCCCATAAAGATGCCATAATTGACAATTCACAGGTACATCAAATATTGTGACTCAAACTAAGTATAACTACTCTGAATTCTCAATAGTCCTGTTAGGTTTAACTCACAGCATAGGGTGGGAGCTTGTAAAATTAATGCCTCATACTTCTTAATTTTTATTTTTAATGTTGACACTCTTGCAGATGCACCCTGTTTCTCCCCACCCTGCCTACCTCTATCCTGAATTCTATTCATTTCATTATTGAATTCAGCCTACTAAAAATGTCAATGATAACTGATAGATCTTTATTTTTTTTTTCTGTTTTAAAATGACTTGATCTTTAAAATCCGTAAATGTAAGCTCCTTGTACTCCTTCAGAAGGATTTTAATAGAACTTTACAAGCTACCACTACTCTGCAGGTTTTGAATAATTAGGCATATTAATGGGAAAAGGGCATCAGAGAGCAAATATAAGGAAAAAGGCAGTTGAATTAGGGCCCTGTTACCAGATACAATAGCATCTGCATCAAGTTGCCAAGAAGCCAGTACTGCTTTCCTCTGCAAAGGAAGTGTGGCATCTAGTGGACATTTCGTTTCTGCAATACCTTCCTGTACTTTGCAGAGAAATAGATGCGATATGGATCTTTGAAGTTTAACAGTTCTGTTGTTATTGTCATTTTAAATAAGCTATGTTTTCATCTCCCATGTTGTGTGATTTTTTATACTACCTTAGCAATAAAATTCAAGCTGCTTTTATTAAAAACAAAAACAACGTAGTTTAGAATCTATAGTTCTAGATTCTTAACTGACTGTTTACCTTTAATTTTGAAAAATATTGCAATATAAGGTTTTTAAATTATATTTACATTAAATAAAATCATTTTTGTTTTTCTTGGAATATTAGGTCTTACAAAATGTAAAATGCTTTAAGAAAGTTAGAACAAACAGTATGCAAATGCATTGCTTCATATCATGAAAATATTTTACAAATCAGAGATTTCAAACAATGGCAGAAATATTGAACTTGAAATTCAGAGTTCTAAAGTGCATGTTGATTTCATTTTGGAAAACAAAATTTTCAAAATAAGGTATTTTTTTAATTTCTTTATTGGTTAAGGTATTACAAATGTGTCTCCATCCCCCCATTAACCCCCAACCTCCCCCCGCCCCCCACACTCATGCTCTCATCCCCCTATTGTCCGTGTCCACTGGTTTGGCTTATGTGCATGCACACAAGTTCTTTGGTTGATCTCTTCCCCTTACCCCCACCCTCCCCTACTTTCCCTCTGGGGATTGATAGTCTGATCGCTGTTTCTCTGTCTTTGGATCTGTCCCTGTTCATCAGTCTATTGTCAGAGAAAGATAAATACCACATGATCTCACTCATTTGTGGAATATAGAGAATATACAGAAAATAAGGTATTTTAAATTAGAAATTGCAAACAAATTTTAGGATTTGTTGATTTAGTAATTCCCTGGCAAATAAAACAATTGGACATGGTTCCAATAAAAATTTACTTCTGAATATTCAACATGACCTATAATATACTAACTTACTACTTTATGGAGTCATATTTCAAAATTCACCTTTGTCTTTTAATCAAATGTTTTAAAAATTTTTTAAATATATATATATTTTTTATTGATTTCAGAGAGAAAGGGAAAAGGAGAGAGAGAAAGAAACATCAATGATGAGAAAGAATCATTGATCGGCTGCCTCCTGTACGCCCCACACTGGACTGAGCCCACAGCCAGGGCATATGCCCTGACTGGGAATGGAACCGTGACCTCCTGGTTCATAGGTCGACGCTCATTCAAGGAGCCACACCGGCCTCGCGAGTCAAGTATTTTAAAAGAAAACTAATAAGAGTACATCTTGCTACCCTTTTATTAAAAGATAAACAATTTCAAAATAAGTTTAGTGCTTTTCTATAAATTGACTAAACTTTCAAATTATCAAAAACTCTAGGCAACCTTTTGCTCTACTCTAAACTATTTGTCCACCATTGATTCCTCAATGTTTCCATAGGTTTGTTTGTCTATCCTGATAGAGTTGGCCTTTTAGCACTAGGAAAGTTTGAAGAACAATTTGTGAATACCAGAGGGGCAGTCTGAAGTGGCTTGGGTTTTTCACCACTTTGGGGAATAGAAGCATATCCTCCTGTTTGTGCTTTGGTCCCCCCTAGTGGACATCAAGTAACACTGTAAATTGAAATTCCTGTATAATTACCTAATGGTCAATCAAAATAAGACTAGTTGTAGGTTCAGCTGAAGGAACTGAAGTAATGTTCCTGTGAATCTTACAATCCACACTTAACTTGTAACTAACCATTTATTGTTCAAAATGTGGGTAAAATAATTTTAAATATCTGCAAATCCATTAAGAAAATTATAAACTTCCTAAGTTAATATCTTAATAATTTGAAAAATATTGAAATAATAAATTTATGTATTTGGAAACTTTTTGGCTTTTATTTAATCAGCCATGCTTTTTTCCATGAGACTAGCAAATTTGGAAATATTCTTCATCCACTTCCTAAAAAATACCCCACTCTTAAGATTATGCAGCGGCTTCTAAACTGTGCAACAGTATTTCTCAAATGGGAAGCTCTTCTTTCCCATATAATGATACTCCTTGGAATATTATATTCCTTCTGCATTTTTATGGACATGATGAGTAAGAACATAAAATGAAAAGAATCTGTGATTTTTAAATGTAATATTTGTGTTTCATGAATTTGCTCTTTAAAGGTTTAGTAAAAGCTTTGGGGTCGGGGGAGGGACTGGGAGGGGAAAGAAGTGGAAGGGAGCAGAGAAATGAAGGAGTTGCTCTGCGACCTTAGGGAAAGGGAAATGCCCTGGAATAGACAATTGAGCACTATCCAAATAGTCATGGCAGAATGCAACAACTTAACATAAATGCACTCCCTGCGCATACTGCAAACGGCTTCAGTATCAATTACAACAGGGTTCCTACTGGTATTAAATGTGCAACTTTTCCATAATGTCTAAGGCACTACAAATATAAGTTATTAGTATTGCTACTTTTATCAGCAGATCCTTAAGACTAACAGGATCTTACCTACAAATAGTAAACACATATATATAGATATAGATATCTATACCTAGGTCTATATCTATGTATCTATGCCACTTTGATTCTCATAAAAACCCTGCAAGGTGGGCTTTATTCTGTCCTTATTTTACATAAGAGGAAAAGGAAGCACAGAGAGTTTAGTTGCCCAAAGCCACACAATTAGGATATGGTAGAGTATATTAGCCAGCTATCCCAGCTCTTAAATCTGTGTGGTTAATGTCTGAAAACCTTAAATAGAACATTAGTAATGCTAATAATAGTAAAGGGAGTAAGAATCTAGTAAAAAATATATATATATTAAGTGAATAAATTAAAACCAAATTATTATAACCTCAATTTTAGGTAAATTCTCATTCAAAATTATACGCATTACTATCATACATTGTAGATCTTGGTATTGTCCTTCAGATTGATTTGTTTTTGTTGTTGTTGTTGTTATTAATCCTCACCAGAGGGTATTCTTCCATTGACTTTTAAGGAGAGTAAAAGAGAGAGGGAAAGACAGAGAGAAACATCAATGTGAGAGAAACACATCGATTGGTTGCCTCCTGCACGAGCCCTGACCAGGGCCCTGCAACCAAGTACTTGCCCTTGACCGGAGTTGAACCCAGGACCCTTTGGTCCACAGGCCAATGCTCTATCCACTGAGCCAAACCAGCTAGGGCTAGATTGACTTGTACATTTGAGAAAGCAAGCTGCAAAAAATGCCTTCTTGCAGAATCAGCTTGTTGCTATAGATCAGTGATTTTCAGCCGGTATGCTGCAAGATATTAAATCATGCAATACCTGACTATTTCATCAGAGGCACTGACCTCTTTTCCCTTATATTGTCAAATAAAAAATGACAACAGCCAATACAACTATAGCCATCCTATGTGAATGCCGTCTTGAGCCATAAATACATAGGTCATATAATAGAGTTGGCATCTTATTGGTCATGTTGCTTAATAAGGTTGCATCTGATTGGTTCTTTTTTTCCCCCATCACCATTTATCCCCCCTATTCCCTTTTCCACCTCCATCCACAATCACCACACTGTTGTATGCGTTCATAAGTTCTTTGTCTTTTTTTCTTCTTTGCTCAATCCCTCCATCACCCTCCATACCTGCCACCCTACCAGACCTATCTGCCTGCTCTCTCTGAGTCTATTTTTATTTTTCTTGTTAGTTCACTTTGTTCCACTTCTGGGAATTTATCTAAAGAAACCTGAAACACTAATTCAAAAGAATATATGCACCCTATATTCATTGCAGCACTATTTACAAAAACCAAGATTTGGAAGCAGCTCACGTGTCAATCAGTAAATAAGTGGATAAAACAGCAATGGTATATTTACACAGTGGAATACTACTTGGCCATAAAAAGGAAGAAAATTTTATCCTTTTCAACAGCATGGATAGACCTGGAGCACATTATGAGTGGTTAATTCTTGGCAACAGAAATCCTTATATACAAATATAGGTACCTGATTTTTTTAAGTCACTTTGGAGCAAAAAGGATAGGTAATTACTTTCATTATCTTTTTGTAAATCAATCAAAATTATACCTAATTTTTGTCAGATTGGCAAAAAATATATAATATATTTTTGATGTGCTGCAGAATTGTAGTAATTCGTTCATGTGTGCCATGAAATGTGAAAGGTTAAAGCTGTTGCTATAGATTAATATTTAGAATGAAAACAGTAACATGACAAGGCTCTGTACCTACTTGTAACAAGAAAAAATGTATTTAATCCAAGATATTCATTTATTCTTCTTTTTTAAGTTTTTTTTTTTTAAGTAATGAACTACTTACAACCTTTCAAAGGCATTGGATTAAAGGAGATTTACTTTTCTCTTTAAAAACAGCTTGCATGCAAAGGTTTGGAAGTTCCCCAGTTCTAGGTGATAAAAGGTGAGGGTTATATAAGTGTATTATTCTTCAGAAATATTTGGAAGTGAATTAGTTATATGAAACATTAAATAAATAACAGTATTTTCAAGGTATTTCTTAAAGTCATAAAAGGTCAAAATATCCAATCTGCCATTGATACACTTTAACACAAATATTTGTAGTATTCACCATCACTTTTCCCATAATGAAAATGTTTTTCTATTGTATGACATTGATTTAGTTCTCTCTCCGGTAATACTGTTCATTTTAGTGACATGACCTGATATGAGAAATTACAGAGCTCAAATTCTATAAATTTCTTATACTATAAAAGATTTAAAAAATTATCTTTTATAAATTGTCTCTTTTGAAAACTGGCATGTTCCCGATTGCTTTGCAAGTGGGGTATTTTATTTTTAATAGACCAAAAAACATAAGTAACAATATATTAGAGTCAACACCTAAAGTAACCCAACAGAGTAGGCTATTCAAAGAATAAATAGCCTAAAAGGAAAATATCTTTTAAATTAAAAAACCAACCAACAAACAAAAAGAATAAATAATCTTTGAGCAATAAAGGAAGTGAGTAGAAGCAACAATAAGGAGGCACTGCCCTGACCAGTATCTCTCAGTTGGTTGGAGCATCCTATACAACAAAAGGTGGCAGGTTTGATTCCTGGTCAGCACACATTCCCAGGTTGTGGGTTCTACCCAAATGTATACACACTTTAACAGCTGACCCATTGATGTTTCTTTCTTTTTGGATTTAGCCTGTTGAAATTAAGAATTATTCAAACTATCCATACATTTCTTTTGGCACACCCTGTATACATATCATGTAATTAGTAGCCATAAAAGAGTTGTAAGTGGGTACATTAATATCAGGCAGAACAGGCTTTAAGTAATATCAGGCAGAATAGACTTTAAAACAAAAGTATTTCTGGAGACAAAGATTGACATTCACCCTGGCCAGTGTGCTCAGTGATTAGAGCATCGGCCATACACCAAAGGGTCATGGGTTCAATTCCCAGTCAAGGCCATATACCTGGGTTGCAGGTTCAATCCCCACCCAGAAGGGGGTGTGCAGAAGGCAGCCAATTAATGATTCTCCCTCTCTCCCTTTCTCATTCTTTAAAATCAGTTTTTAAAAAGACATTTTTTGAAAACATCAATTCATCAGGGAGATATAACAATTACAAATATATAACCATCTAACACTGAGTCCCAAAACATATGAAGCAAAAAGTAACAGAATTAAAGGAAATAATAGAAAATTCAAGAATAATAGTGGGTGGCTGGGTAACTCAGTTAGTTAGAGCTTCTTCCCAAAATGCCAATGTTAAAGGTTTGATCCCCGGTCAGGGCACATACAAGAATCAATCAATGCCCTAGACCGGTGGTCAGCAAACCGCGGCTGGCGAGCCACATGTGGCTCTTTGGCCCCTTGAGTGTGGCTCTTCCACAAAACATCACGTGCGGGCGTGCACATAGAGTGCGATTGAAACTTCATGGCCCATGCACAGAAGTCGGTATTTTGTGGAAGAGCCACATTCAACGGGCCAAAGAGCCGCATGTGGCTCGCGAGCCACTGTTTGCCGAGCTGCAGTTTGCCGACCACTGCAGACAGTTTGGCTCAGTGGATACAGTGTCAGTTTAAATCCCTGGTCAGGGCACATGAGTGCATAAATAAGTTGAACAACAAATATCTCTCTCTCCATCTCTCCCTCTCTCTTTCCCTCTCTCTCTCAAGTAAATAAATAAGTTTTTTAAAAACTGAACACACAAAAAAAGAAACAAACATAAGAGATAAAGAATAAACTGATGGTTGCCAGATGAAAGGAGGTTGGGAAGCTGAATAAAAAGGGGAAAAGATTAAGAAATATAAGTTGGCAGCTACAAAACAGTCATGGGATATAAAACATAGGAAATACAGTCATTAATATCATAACAACTGTGTATAGTGTCAGGTGGACACTAGATTTATCTTGGAGATCAATTCATCAGTTATCTAAATGTCCAACCACTATGCTGTACACTTGAAACTAATATAATATTGAATGTCATATCTAATTTATATATATAAAAGCCTAAGCAACCATCCAACCATTCAACCGTCCAACCGGTAGCTATGACACGCATTGACCACCAGGGGGCAGACGCTCAATGCAGGAGATACCAAGTTGTGGCGACTTGGCAGCTGTGGTTCTCAGGTGACACACCTGGAACCAGAGAGGAGGGAGCCTGATTCCAGGGTGTGCCACCTGAGAACTGCCCTCTCACAATCCGGGACCCCTTGGGGGATGTCGGAGAGCCAGTTTCAACCAGATCCCCACAGGCCGGGCTGAGGGAACCCACCAGTCCACAAATCTGTGCACTGGGCCTCTAGCTCATTGGCTCCCCACTTCGGGTTGGGCTCCCCACTGGGCCTCTAGCCCATTGCAGAGGACATGGGTCTGGCCCTTATAGAAACTTTTCAACTCCATTAGCTAAATGATAAGACGTATAGGACCTACTGGCTGCGGCCCCGACGTCTGACTCCCGTGCTGGCCCATCTGCTTAATATCAATTTCCAGTGAAGGCAGCAAATTTTCCCGCTACCACTCTTGACTGGGAAACCAGCCACAGCTTCCCTTGAGCAACCTCTGGGGAGGGAAGGAGGTGAAGGAGTAGCTCAGCTGGGAAGAAGGAGGTACCTGCCACCACAGGACTCTGCATGGACGAAAGAGCCTGGGAGGGAGCGCCTGGGCAGGAGCCTGACATTGAGCAGGGTCCTGCCCTAGGCTGACTAAATTCCAGGTTAAGCAAATCCTGTTTGCTAAATAATTGCATTTTGCAGCTAAATGCCCATGAGTCGTCAGTTACCACCAAACTTAGGTAAAGTGAGATGAAAGAAGCAAGACCAATACAGAGAAAAAGTAGCATCATATTGGGAGAAGAGAGGAGGGAGCCCAATTCCAGGGTGCATCACCTGAGAACTGCCTCTTGCAATCCAGGACCCCTCAGGGCATGTTGGAGAGCCAGTTTGGCCTGATCCCTACAGGCTAGGCCAAGGGACCCCACCGGTGCACAAATCTGTGCACTGGGCCTCTAATTGAAAAAAACACACAATAATCCCGCGGTGGGGGGGTAGGGAGAATCATCACACAAAGAAAAGTTCAGGCCCAGATGACTTCAAACATTGAACTAATAATACCAAACCTTCACAAATCCTTTTAGAGAATAGAAAAGAGAATAATACAGTTCATTCTATGAGATGAATACTATCTTCATATTAAAGAAGAATAAAAGCTGACCAAGAAAAAGAGAAAACACAAATTACTAAAATCAGTAATGAAAGAGGGGACATTACTAATGATTTTATACAAATTAAAATTATCATAAGGGCCAAAACCGGTTTGGCTCAGTGGATAGAGCATCGGCTTGCGGACTGAAAGGTCCCAGGTTCGATTCCGGTCAAGGGCATGTACCTGGGTTGCGAGCACATCCCCAGTGGGAGATGTACAGGAGGCAGCTGATCAATGTTTCTGACTCTCTATCTCTCTCCCTTCCTCTCTGTAAAAAATCAATAAAATATATTTTAAAAAAATTATCATAAGGGAATACTATCAACAACTCTATGCCAACAAACTGGACAACTAAGATGGACAAATTCCTAATAAAAGTACTATTAGTTGAAATTGACTCAAATAAAACAAATAATCTAATATACCTACAATAAATAAAGAAATTGAATTAGTAATTGAAATCTTCCCACAAAAATGAAGCCCAAGTCTAGATGGTGTCACTGATGAACTCTAACAAACATTTAAAGAAGAAAGATTATCATTTCTTCCCAAACTCTTCCTGAAGACAAAGGAGAAGGGAATACTTTCTAACTCATTCTATGAAAACAATATTATCCTATTATCCTCATATCAAAGATAGACAAAGATATCACAACAAAACTATAAACCAATATTCTTCATGAATATACACACAAAAGTTTTCAACAATATATCAGCAATATACAAATAGGATAATGCATCATGACTAAGTGGCATTTAAAACCTGGAATGCAAGGTTGGTTTAGTGTCCAAATAGCAGCTAATGTGATATTTCATTAATAGAATTAAGAACAAAATACACATTATCCTCATAATAAATTCAACATAATCCTGATCAAAATTCCAGCAACCTTTCTTTTAATGGGCATTGACAAACTGATCTTAAAATTTATACAGAAATGCAAACTAAAGATACTTTTAAAAACAGTTTGGAAGTTTCTTTAGAAATTATGCCCTAGCTGGTTTGGCTCGGTGGATACAGCATCGGCCTGTGAACTGAAAGGTCCCAGGTTCAGTTCTGGTCAAGGGCACATGCCCAGATTGTGGGCTTGATCCCCAGTGGAAGAGGGCTTGCAGGAGGCAGCCGATCAATAATTCTCTCTTATCATTGTTGTTTCTATCTCTTTCTCCCTCTTCCTTCCTCTCCGAATTCAATAAAAATAGATTTTTTTAAAAATTAAACTTACATATAAGCATAACCAATGGACATAAGACACTGGGGGGTAGGGGAGGCCAGTAAGGGGTGTGCAGGAGGCAGCTGATCAATGTTTCTCTCTCATCGATGTTTCTAACTATCTCTCTCCCTTCCTCTCTGTAAAAAATCAATAAAATATATTTAAAAATTAAAATTAAAATTAAACTTACCCTACAAACTTAGATTTCTATTTTTAAGTATCTAACCCTGAGAAATGAAAACACATTTTCATATACAGACTTGACCATGAATATTTATAGTAGCATTATTCATAACTACCGAAATTGGAAAATTTCAAATGATCACCAACTGTTGAATGGATAAACACAATGTGATATGTCTCTATAGTAGAATTCTACTGTGCAATAAAAAGAAACAAACTACTGAAACAGGTGGACCTAATGAAAGAAAGTGGCCACAAATATTAGGATTTATTTCTATTTGAAATGTCCAGAAAAGGCATAACTATAGAGACAAAAAAAATTTTTTTTTTTATTAGTGCCTGCTGGGTCATGGGGATTGACTGAAAATGGGCAGAAAGGAGCTTTCGGGGGTTGATAGGAATACTGTTAAATTAGGTTGTGGTAGTTGTTTCATAACTGTAAATTTACTTTAAAAAAACATTGAATCATACACTAAAATGGTTAGATTTTGTGATATCTAAATTATACCTCAATCAAGTTGTTAAAAAAAATTATAGTGTTTCCACAGTAAGTGGTGGGCCTAGGATTTAAATCCAGGACTAACTTGCCTTTAAATCTGTGTTCTCTTTTATGATGATATAACTCCATAAGAAACAGAACTTTCAGGTTTAGAGGTAGCTGAGACTGAAATATTTTAGCAAAGGTGCCTTTGAGCCTGGCCGGTGTGGCTCAATGGTTGTTCCATGAACCAAGAGGTCACCGGTTTGATTCCCAGTGAGGGCACATGCCCAGGTTCTGGGCTGGGTCCCCAGTAGGGGACCTGCAGGAAGCAGCAGATCCATGTTTCTACCTATCTTTCTGCATTCCTTTCTCTCTAAAATCAATAAAAAAATTTTAAAAAGGTGCCTTCGACCTTGCATGCATATATGCATGGTCCATGGACACAGACAATGGGGCAGGCTGGAGGGAGTCAATGGGGAAAAAAAGAAGACGTATGTAATACTTTCAACAATAAAGAATTATATTCAAAATAAGTACCTTCTATAACAGTAGGCTTGTGAGACTTTTCTTCACATTTCTTTGTCAATGCATGTGTCCTTAAAAGTCAATGATTATGATTACTGCCCTGGCCTGTGTGGCTTAGTTGGTTGAGCATTGTCCCATGCACTGAAAGGTTGCCAGTTCCGTTCCCAGTCAGGGCACATGCCCAGATTTCGGGTTCAGTCCCTGGTCGTGTTGCATGTGGGAGGAAACTGATCAATGTTTCTCTCTCTCTCTCTCCCTCTCTCTTTAAAATCCATAAGGAAAAAAAAACCATTTTTTTAAGTCAATGATTATTTGCAGGTTAATATCCTTAATTTGCTAACAACTTTATTAACAAAAAGGCATAGAAGAGATGTTGAAATTCAAAACATAATACACTTTTAAAAGTGATTTGTTTTCCTTTATTCAACAAAGTAACAGATCATATCAGCAGCCCACTCATCCTGATTGCTGCTCTCTGCATTCTTCTTGGAGCCAGAACATCACAGGCTAGGAGTGAGTCACCTTATCCAACACCTGCATACAACAGAATCACCCCAAAACTAATTTCACTAAGATTTTTATCTACCTCATTTTTCTACACCTCTAATGATCCAGGTTTAATAATTAAATATATACATATATCAGAAAAACATGGTTTCTTTACATATATATATATGTATGTATATATGAATATCCCTATGTTTCACAAAACAGAGTAATGTAAATTTCTAATTCAATATTCATGACACCCTTTACTAAGCTAAGTACAAGAAAACCTTGTAGTCTTAGTTTAAAAGTTACTTAATTTAGTCGGGGGTTTTTTGTTTGTTTGTTTGTTTGTTTATACCAACTGCATTTTAGAGAGAAGTTGCTGCAGCTATTAGGCGTATTTTTATTCCAGATGAATTTTTGGAGAGTTCATTCTAAGTCTATGAAATATGCCATTGATATTTTAATGGGGAGTGCATTGAATCTATAGATTGCTTTGAGTAGTATGGACATTTTAATGATGTTGATTCTACCAATTCATGAGCATGGTATGTTCTTCCATCTGTTTATGTCTTCCTCTACTTCTTTTTTCAGCGTCCTGTAGTTTTCTGAGTACAGGTCTTAAGCTTCTGCACAGCAAAAGAAATCATCACAAAACAACAAGAAAGCCCACTGCATGGGAGAACATATTTGCCAATGCTATCACCGATGAGGGTTTAATCTCCAACATTTACAGGGAACTCATACAACTTAACAAAAGAAAGATAAACAACCCAATCAAATAATGGGCAATGGACCTAAATAGATACTTTTCTAAAGAGGACATAAGGAAGGCCAAGAGACATGAAAACATGCTCAAAGTCACTAATCATCCAAGAGATGCCAATCAAAACGACAATGCGGCACTATCTCACACCTGTCAAAATGGCTATCATCAACAAATAACAAGTGCTGGTGAGGATGCGGAGAAAAAGGAACCCTCGTGCACTGCTGGTGGGAATGCAGACTGGTGCAGCCACTGCAGGAACAGTATGAAGTTTCCTCAAAAAACTAAAAAATGGAACTCCCATTTGACCCGGTGATCCCACTTCTAGGAATATATCCCAAGAAACTAGAAACACCAATCAGAAAGGATATATGCATCCCTGTGTTCATAGCAGCACAATTCACCATAGCTAAGATTTGGAAACAGCCTAAGTGCCCATCACCAGATGAGTGGATTAGAAAACTGTGGATCAGAGAAACTAAGATGGCGGCATAGGGAAACACCGAAATTGCTGCCTCCTACAACAACTTCAAAATGCAATAAAAAGACAAAACGGACATCATCTAAAACTTGCAGGAAGGCTGGCGGAGTGGAAATTCTACAACTAGAAGGAAAGAGAAAGGCACATTGAGGGTCAGAAGCTGCGGAAGTGAAGTGCAAAGGTACGGAGGTTCAAGAGTGCGCGGAAGGGGGCTGGTACCTGAGGACGCGGCTGTCTTTTTTAATTGGGAGGGAGTCACAGGCTCCAGACTTCTCTGAACTCTGGTTCTGGGAAGTCTCTGGGGACCCAGGACTCATACGGGGAGAAACTGGACTGTCTGGCAGCGGGCAGAACTCAGAACTCGAGGGCGGCTTTCCCTCAGAGGTGCTTGCAGCAATTGGATTGTTGGGACACTGAGACGCGTGCGCGGCCCCTTAGGGCAGGGCTGAGAATCTGCCATAGTTCCTTGCTCCGCCCTTTGATTCCCTGAGACCCCGCCCCACCAGGCTGCCGCAGAGGCTTTTGCATATGAATGCCCTGGCCCTTTGCAACCTGAAAAATACCTAACAAACTGCAGGGGGGCCACAGACCCAGAACTTCCAAGAGAAGGCCCAAGGCCCCACAGCAGCTTGCATTGCTTCACAGCTGGGCCTCATCAGGGCACCTCCAAACTCCAAAAAAGGACAGGGAATCTGCAGTCCTCTCCATAGCTCCTGCTGGGTAACCTCCAAGAGCAAGTGTACCCAGTGGTCAGAGGGGGACCATCCAGATTACAACTCCTCAGATCCATAAGGGACACACCCAGGGGGCAGACTCAGTGAGCACCAAAGCCCCACTGAAGCAAGTCTTGCCCCAGAAGGGTGTCTTCAGCACAGAAGTTCTCCCACTGCAGACACAGCCGATTCTCACTGCCAATTAGCCTGGAGGTCAATTCCTCCCAGTGATCCTACAACAATCAAGGCATAACTACAACAAGACTGTTCACAAAGCCCACAAGGGGGTGCACCAAGAGTGTTCACCTCAGGTAACTGGGGAGGCTGAGCCACTGGGCCCTACAGGACACCTAACACAGAAAGCCACTCTATCAACACAGGGAAGCAGCCAAAATGTGGAGACAAAGAAACAGGTCACAAATGACAGAAATGGAGGAAAGCAAACCACTGGATATAGAGTTCAAAACCACGTTTATAAGGTTTTTCAAGAATTTTATGGAAACCGCTGATACATTTAGTGAGACCCTCAAGAAATCTAGTGAGACCCTCGAGTATATGAAAAAGGACCAACTAGAAATTAAGCATACACTGACTGAAATAAAGAATAATATACAGAGATCCAACAGCAGACAAGAGGATCCCAAGAATCAAGTCAAAGATTTGAAATATGAAGAAACAAAAAAGACCCAACCGAAAAAGAAAAAAAAAAAGATTCCAAAAATATGAAGATAGTGTAAGGAGCCTCTGGGACAACTTCAAGCGTACCAACATCAGAATTATAGGGGTACCAGAAGAAGAGAGAGGGCAAGATATTGAAAACCTATTTGAAGAAATAATGACAGAAAACTTCCCCTACCTGCTGAAAGAAATAGACTTACAAGTCCAGGAAGCGCAGAGAACCCCAAACAAAAGGAACCCAAAGAGGACCACACCAAGACACATCATAATTAAAATGCCAAGAGCAAAAGACAAAGTGAGAATCTTAAAAGCAGCAAGAGAAAGAAAGTCAGTTACCTACAAGGAAGTACCCATACAACTGTCAGCTGATTTCTCAACAGAAACCATGCAGGCCAGAAGAGAGTGGCAAGAAATATTCAAAGTGATGAATAGCAAGAACCTACAACCAAGATTACTTTATCCAGCAAAGCTATCATTCAGAATAGAAGGTCAGATAAAGAGCTTCACAGATAAGAAAAAGCTAAAGGAGTTCATTACCACCAAACCAGCATTATATGAAATGCTGAAAGGTATTCTTTAAGAAGAGGAAGAAAAAAAAGGAACTCTTACCAGCATGGATGGAACTGGAGAGTGGATAAATACCACAGGATCTCACTCATTTGTGGAATATAAGTAATAACATAAACTGATGAGCAAGGACTGATCCAGAGACGGAGAGGCATTGATTGGACTGTCGGGCCTTGGAGGGAAGGTAGGGGATGGTGGGGGTAAGGGGGAAAGATCAACCAAAGGACTTATATGCAAGCATATAGGCCTAACCAATGGACACGGACAACAGGGGGGTGGGGGGTGGGGGGGGAGGGGTGAGGGCATGAGTGGGGGGGGTAGGGGGTAACGTGGGGATAAGGACACATATGCAATATCTTAATCAATAAAAAATATATTAAAAAAACTTTTAAAAAAAAGAAAACTGTGGTACATCTACACAATGGAATACTACACTGCAATAAAAAAAAAGGAATTCTTACCATTTGCAACAGCATGGATGGAACTGGAGAGCATTATGCTAAGTGAAATAAGCCAGTCAGAGAAAGATAAATATCACATGATCTCACTCACTTGTGGAATATAATGAAAAACATAAACTGATGAACAAAAACAGATCCAGAGGCAGAGAAGCATCGATCAGACTGTCAAACCTCAGAAGGAAGGTAGGGAAGGGTGGGGGTAAGGGGGAGAGATCAACCAAAGGACTTTTACGCATTCATATAGGCCTAACCAATGGACACAGACAGCAGGGTAGTGAGGGCATGGGGGGGAGGGGGGGGGCAATCGGGGGATAAGGACACATATGTAATACCTTAATCAATAAAGAAAATAATTGAAGCCTGAAACTCAACACCAGAAAGAAAAAAAAAACAATCGGATTAAAACATGAATAGAGGACCTGAATAGACACTTAGGTGGCCTATAGACATAAGAAAAGATTCTCAACATCACTAATCATCAGAGAAATGCAAATTAAAACCACAATAAAAATGGCTGGTGTTGCTCAATGGTTGAGCATCAACTCATGAACCAGGAGGTCACGATTCGATTCCCCATCAGGACACATGCCCAGGTTTCAGTCAATCCCCAGTAGCGGGTATCAGAGGCAGCAGGAGCGCTGCTCAGGGCTGCTGCTCTGAGTTTATCTGAGTCCATACATTCTTCTAAATTCTTCCCGACTATGCCAGGGCAGGTCCTTCTCGAAACCTGCCCACTCTCTAACTGTTGGGAACGTAGTCCAAGTTTCTCCTTTATCCTCTGCTCACTAGTTACAGATGTTGGGTCCAAGCTCCCCTGCCTAGGGCTGGAGCTCCTTGGATGCCAGCTCTTAGCCGGAGATGCCATGAGAAGTTGTGAGTATATAAGAATGAGTCTTTATTGCAGAAGCCAGTGGCACAACAGTCCTATACAGGCAAGACAGTCCTTTACAGCAAAGTCCATACAGGCAGGCAGCCAGACACCAGCTGGTGAACAGATACATCTTTCCCACAAAGCAACATTAATCTCTGTACCCACAGCTATGATCTGAGCAACCACACGCTGCCTCACATAGTAGCTTTCTGCCTCAGCATCTTCTTTAGCCTCTCTGCTCAGCAGCTTCTCCTGTCTTCCCTGCCCAGCACGCGGGCTGGTGAACATGGTAGCTATATCTGAGCTCTCTATGAGCTCTTAGCCTTACATAGTAGCAGTATCAGCTCTCAGCTCTGTCTGAGCTCTCCTCTCTCCTGTTCACTTAGGAGCTACATTCTCTGTGCCTACCACCTCTGCTTCTTCTCTCTCTCTCAGCTGGCCAAATAACATGTATTATACTCCTTAGAGACAAAGAAGGCCAGTTGCCAACAGTGACATCAATCATTTTGGCTGCAGAAGGTCACAGTGCATTGTGGGTCCATGCACCTGCTTATGGTATCTTAGCCTAGGTGCAGAGTGGCCTTGGACAGTTTGGTATATTGACAACAAGGCCTCTGTGCTTTATTTGCCCTTGACTATCAGGTACCTCTGGTGTAGTTCCCACAGCTGCAGGAGGCAGCTGATCGATGATTCTCTCTTATCATTGATGTTTCTATTTCTCTCTGCCTCTCCTGAAATCAATAAAAACATGTCTTAAAACACACACACACACACACACACACACACACACACACACACACACAATGAGGTATCACTTCACACCTACCAAAATGGTTGCCATCAATAAATCAACAAACAACAAGTGCTGGTGAGGATGTGGAGAAAAGGGAACCCTAGTACACTGCTGGTGGGAATGCAGATTGGTGCAGCCTCCGTGGAAAACATTATAGAGTGTCCTCAAAAAATTAAAAATGGCACTACCTTCTGACCCAGTGATTCTACTTCTGCATATATAGCCAAAGAAATACAGAAGACTAATTTGAAAACATATATACATCTATATGTTCATTGCAGTGTTATTTACAATAGCCAAGATATGGAAACAACACAATAGACATGTGCCCATCAATAGACATGTGGATGAAAATGTGGGTGTACATTTATACAATGGAATATTAGCCATAAAAAAGAACAAAATCTTACCATTTGTGACCGCATGGATGGACCTACCTACAGGGTATTACACTAAGTGAAATAAATCAGTCAAAGAAAGATAAATACCATATGATTCCACTTATAGGTGAAAGCTAAATGACAATATATATGATCAAACAAAACAGAAACAGACCCATGGATACAGAGAACAGACATGGTTGCCAGAAGAGAGGGGGCTTGGGGCACTGGGTGAAAAAGGTGAAGGGATTAGAACTACAAATTGGTAGTTACAGAATACTGCAGTCACAGGGAATGTAGTCAGTAATATTTTAATAACTATGTGTGGTGCCAAGTAGGTACTGGAAATTTTGGGAGAACACTTTATAAAGTATGTGATTGCCTCAGAATGTCATATACCCATGTTCCCTTTTTATCTCTGAATCTCTCCTTCATGAGGGGTCTCTGACTCTCTCCTATGTGCTGGATTCCCATACATAGGTATGCATTAAATTTGGGGGGTTTTTTCTTGCTAATCTGTCTTCTGTCTATTTTTTTAAAAATATATTTTATTGATTTTTTACAGAGAGGGCGGGAGAGGGATAGAGAGTTAGAAACATCGATGAGAGAGAGACATCGATTAGCTGCCTCCTGCACACTCCCCCATTGGGAATGTGCCCGCAACCAAGGTACATGCCCTTGACCGGAATCAAACCTGGGATCCTTGAGTCCGAGGCCGACGCTCTATCCACTGAGCCAAACCGGTCAGGGCTTCTGTCTATTTTTTAAAATTTCGACTTTATTGACACTCTCATGAAAAATCTGCACAATTACCACAGATAAACTCACTGAGGAATCTGTACTCCTTCTTTTTGTCATCACCAACAATGGCCTTTGCAGTCCCCATGACTTTGCTCATTCTGTTCTAGCATTCCTTTGGCTGTTTTCTTGAGGTCTTCTTTTCATATAGGCCATGTCTTTGGGTTCATTCTTCTTTGCATAATCCAAGGAATCTAAAATCATGCCAAAGCCAGTTGTCTTGCCATCACTAATATGGTTCTAAATCTAAATACAAAGATGACATCTGGTGTGGCATTGTACATTTTGATTAGTTTTCTCCCAGATTTCTGTCTTAGGTACTGTTGCCTTCCCAGGGTGAAGGACATCAATGACCATTTGTTTCCACTGAACTAGTCTGTTGGTCATGAACTTCCTGGTCTGGATAGTTACTGTGTCATTCATGAGGGTAGCTGATCCCCAAGCAGCCAGGGAGAAAAAGAGCTGTCTCCTGTCTATTTCATTGTGTTGTACACTTGACACTATTATAATGTTATTTGTCAATGATATCTCTAAAATATTCTAAATTAAATATATACATACTCTCTGATTCATCAGCCCAGTTTGAAATCTAGTTTACAGAAATAACAACCTTAATATTTATGTACAAAGATGTTTACTGGCCCGGCTGGTATAGCTCAGTGGAACCTATGAACCAAGAGGTCATGGTTCAATTCCTGGTCAGGGCATATGGCCGGGTTGCGGGCTGGATCCCTGCTGGAGGTCATGCAGGAAGCAGCTGATCAACGATTCTCTCTCATCATTGATGTTTCTACCTCTCTCTTCCTCTCTAAAATCAACAAAAATATATTTAAAAGAAAAGATGTTCACTGTACCAACAAAAGAGCAAAATAATGGAAACTTAAATGCCCATTAAATAGACCAATAATTAATAAGATTAAAAAATATTATAGTCATCTTTTTCATGGATAAACTGTATGTACTAACCTAGAGAACAGTCCATATTAAATCATTAAATTATTGCTTTCAATTGGAAACCAATATTATTGGCATTATGTATGTGTCTATTATCTACCAGTGTGTATAACTTGGGGGAAAAATTGAAGAAGATACAAATCATGTATAGAGTGGTTGATGGAGTATAGCTTTGCTTTCATCCCTTACTGTAAATACTTTGTATTTATTAAACAGAGCACGCATTGGTGGCTCTTATTCATTGTACTTATGATCACACACTTAATGGCAAAGTTGAGCAATAAATCCCAGCCGCCTGGCTCCGAAAGCCCTGCCTTTAACCGCTGCTAAGCTGCCTTATCTGGAGCACTATATACAACACAAACTAATCACCTTAGAATTTATTTTATTTAGTTCTTAACCTACCATAGCCAGCATGACTATATAGTCCTGATTTCATCCTTGAGTCCAGAGTACCTTTTGTTTCACAAAGTCTTGACCCATAACATTTCAGTTCCTATTTATTCTCCCAGAGATCTAGTTACAAGAACGAAAGAACAAAGAACTAATTACAGAGGTGTAAGAGAAATCACTGTTAATTGTGGTTCCCTTAAAATTACAACAACTTCGTTTGGGCATGTAATTAAGCCAATTACCTTGAAAATACTACCGAAATTTTCAGTGAGCAACCACCCCTCTGGCCCCTTTGCCTGGCTTCTCTGACACTGTTTGGAACTTGTTTTGAAGCACAATAGCCTCTTTGTTGCAAAGACACGGGTAAAAAATGCTCAGGCTCATAGGTGACAGGATCCCTTCATAATTAATCCCAGAATGACCCCACCCCACCCTCCAGAAGCTCTTAGGCTGTAAAGGTTCTCACGTATATGCCTGTTACAACCAAGTCCTTTTAGCCCTATTCTTGTCTCGCTCTTCCTACCTCCTCTGCAATTTCTTCTTCCTTAAGGCGTTTTATTTAAGTAAAGACTCTTAAGTTACATAAAGGAGGCAAAGAACATTTTCTTGCCTATACAACTAAAGGAATCCTCTTCAAATGGGTTGAGATAGGATTAATAAAAAAAAAATTTAAAACAGAAACCTTCCTGCCAAAAAAAGCAAAATAATTGTTGTTAATAGTGCCCAGAATTAATTAGATGGGCAATTACATTAGTAATTTTTTCCCTTATCTCCAGCAGCTTTGAGAAGACTGATTTACCAGGCATATTTTCTGGCTGAGATTTCTTTTATGGAAAATTCTCCTTTACCTAGGCAAAGCACATGACAGCGATTTGAAACACATGTAAGATTAAAGGGGTTCCAATTTTTTCTAAGCATATTTTAAAATTACCCTGGTCCTCTTCATTCCTTTTTACAATATATTAGTCCAGAAGCTTGGGAACCATGCATGCTTACCAACTTAAATCTAAAACCGTTTTTGTTCTCGGAGCTCTGCATAAAACTCTACCATCCATATGATGAGTTATTTAAGACTGATGTTGGTCTTAACGTGTGATTTTGGTGAATTTACTCTGTAGCAATATATAAGTTTCATGCATATCTGTATACAGATAAAAATGGTGGCTATCTTTAAAATCTTCTCCCCAAAATATATGGAGTTAACACACACAGTAATACCATGATGCTCAATAATTCATACACAATGCTTTCATCTACTAAAGTTTTTGAGGTTTTCCCTCCCCCCAGAGTGAAATGAATGAACCAACTTTTTCTAATCTTCATATTACATAATTGAGAAACTGCCTGCCATGGCAGCCACTTCCCAGGACTGCAATGAGATGATAATTTGACTTCCAAAAAGCACCCTATCAACCAGCTTATTCCAGGAAATGGTCAGCCATGAAAAACCCTTCACTCTTAACATCTAGTAAGTACTCCTCCTCTTTTAAAATGACTCCAAACTGCTTACCCTCTTATGGCCAAATGTACCTGACAACCAATTAGAATCACATATGAGCATTTATTCCAATACTGCCAGCAGTATGGGGGAGCAGCAGGTCATCCACAAAAATCTGCTCTGCAGCCCCCCACGATCCAGCTGCTTACATAGGGTAAAACAAAGATTACATGGAGCAATGTGGATTATAGGTATGGGGAAGTGGGGATTACAGGCATGGGGAAGTAGGAGGCTGGGGTGGGACTCCATTGTCTGAGCAACAAAGTTGTTAATCTTTCCATGAAAATGGACCACATTCCAAGGTTGACTCCCAGGTCCCAGGTTGACTTCCAGGTCCTGGGAGCTTACAACTCCCAGCCAGGTCAGCATGTCCTTTCTTTAACCAACACATGGCAAGCATGGTTAACAGAGCATGATTACTGTTTTCCATAACCATAGCTAGTCCCTAATATTCTAGTTTTGTCCCTAACATTTCCCCACTGCTATTTCTATCATCTCATATCTATGAAATTAGTTTTAGATGAAAAAGCCTCATCCTGCTGGACTGCATCTGCTTCTGTCTTGAAAGCAGTTCCCAGGGATGGAGTACACCTAATGCAGGATCATGGGTATATGTTCTACCAACTGAGAATGGTCAGAAAGATTAAAACAGCACATTCCTGCCTGACCGGTTTGGCTCAGTGGATAGAGCTCGGCCTGCAGACTGAAGGGTCCCGGGTTTGAGTCCAGTCAAGGGCATGTACCTTGGTTGAGGGCACATGCCCAGTGCGGGGTGTGCAGGAGGCAGCTGATCGATGTTTCTAACTCTCTATCCCTCTCCCTTCCTCTCTGTAAAAAAAATCAATAAAACAGATTTTTTTAAAAACACACACAAAAAAACAGCACATTCCTTTAAATTCCTCACAACCATGGATACGCTGCAACAGCAAATAATCTATTGCTGTCCGATTTTCTAGAACTGTCTCCCTAGCCTGGCTCAGCTCTTGATTTATCCCATGTATAGTCCTGGAGGTGGCATTCTGGGCTTTTACCATGCTACAAGCCAGCCAGGTCACTTCTACATTAAGGGAGCCCTACCATTACCAGAGTAACAAAAATGGTCAAAGCAATGCATGCAGCAGGGCTCCACAGGTGCAGATCCTCATTGCAGTCAGGTGCCACAGCCTTGAGAAAGTCTCTTTGGGTTCAAACCCTGTGATGTTTCTGAGGCACATGCTCATCCAAGAACTTCCTATTATCATGGAAAGATTAACAACCTTGTTGGGGAAACAGTGGAGTCCCTGGAGACCCACCCTGCCCTTTGCAAACCCACAACCCTGTCATCTGTAACCATTATACCCACACTTTTTCCTTTTGCCCACTTCGCCATGTAAACTTTGTCCTTCTACCCAATATAAACTGCTGGCTTATGGGGAGTAGGCAGAGCAGATTTTCATGGCTGACCTGCTGCTCTCCCATACTGCCTGTATTATTGGAATGAAGGCTTGTATATGCTTTGGCCCTATCTCTGCTTAATTGACTCAAGTAGTGACAGACAGTCCAGACCCATTGGTTGTCCAGTTTCCTTTTCACAACTTACATTTAATCTTTAATCCATTTTGAGTTAAATTTTGTGTGTGGTGTAAGTTGGTGGTCTAGTTCAATTTTTTCGCATGTATTTGTCCAATTTTCCCAACACCATTTATTTGAAGAGACGGTATGTTCTTGCTTCCTTTGTCAAATATTAATTGACCATTAAGGTATGGGTTTATTTCTGTGCTCTCTATTCTGTTCCATTGATTTATATGCCTGTTCTTATGCCAACACCATGCTGTTTTGATTACTATGGCCTTGTAGTATTGAAACTTTGTACTTTTTTCTCAAGCTTGCTGAGGCTATTCAGTGTCTTTTGTGGTTCTATGTAAGTTTTTAGAATATTTGTTCTAGATCTCTGAGATATGCCATTGGTCAAATCATCTTTCCAATAACCCTTATGACAATTGTTTCTTCAGAAAAGTATACATTTATTTATTTCTCATCTTTAGGACTATTTTAAAAAGTGTTTTCAGACAATTTAAAGATGAGCATGTCAAAGTTGTACTACAAATTTTGAACAAGGAAAAAGTCAATTCAAAGATGGTCTCTTGGTAAAAAATATATATATATACACATATATGTATATATATGTGTATATATATATATATATATATATATATATATATATATATATATATATATAATTGTTTGCCTAAGTACTCCAGCAATAGAAGTTTGGTATAAAGTCAATAGACTCTACTCTGGCAGTCAGCTTGGTAGATTGGTGACTAGAAGTTGAATATATTATGGTACCAATGTTTCAAGCTGCCTCCCCACAGTGATCTCTGTCTCCTAGTTCTCAACCCATGTATGGTCCTCTCCCACATGGCACTAGGATTAGCCTGTGTGACCAATGGAATACAGCAGAAGGAGTGGCATGTCAGGAATGACGTAAGGTTATAAAACTTCCATCACTCTCTTTTTGGATCACTTGATCAGGGGATGGTCCTGTTATTGCCGGGTCACTAGTGAGCGCCTGAAGTCCGCAAATAACGATCTGAATGAGTTTGGAAGTAGATCCTCCAGCTTTGCTTGACTGCAGCCTCAACTAAAAACTTGATTGCTATCTTATGAGAGACCATGAGCCAGACTCACCCAGCTAAGTCATTCCCCGATTCCTGATCCTCAGAAATGATGTGAATTAACAAATATTTGTTATTTTAAACTGCTATGCTTAGAGAATAATTTTTAATGTGCCAATAGAAACTGATACATATATATTAAATTATTGATTTTTTTCTACAAAAGCTTCTGGAACTCATGAAAGTATAATTTTAGCAACTAAAATAAACAGAAGAGGATGAAGATTGGGAGGTTATTAGAATATAACAACATTTAGGACTGTTGTGCATTTTTCTTTGCTGTAATTTAGATGCTTTTTTTAATAAACCTTTATTGTTCAGATTATTACAGATGTTCCTCTTCCCCCCCATAGTTCCCTTCCACCCAGTTCCCACCCCACCCCCTGCCCTTACCCCCCCTCACTGTCCTCATCCATAGGTGTATGAGAATTGTCAGTCCACTCCCTTTCTATGCCCCTGCTTCTATTATATTCACCAGTTTATTCTGTTCAGCAGATTTTTTTTATTGACTTAATTTTTAGATTCACTTGTTGATAGATATGTATTTATTGTCACTTTGTTGTTGATAATTTTTATCTTTACCTTTTTCTTCTTCTTCCTCTTCTTAAAGGATACCTTTCAGCATTTCATATAATAACTGGTTTGGTGGTGATGAACTCCTTTAGCTTTTTCTTATCTGTGAAGCTCTCTATCTGACCTTCAATTCTAAATGTTAGCTTTGATGGGTAGAGTAATCTTGGTTGTAGGTTCTTGGTATTCATCACTTTGAATATTTCTTGCCACTCTCTTCTGGCCTGTATAGTTTCTGTTGAGAAATCAGCTGACAGTCATATGGGTACTCCCTTGTAGGTAACTAACTGTTTTTCTCTTGCTGTTTTTAAGATTCTCTCTTTGTCTTTTGCTCTTGGCATTTTAATTATGATGTGTCTTGGTGTGGTCCTCTTTGGATTCCTTTTGTTTGGGGTTCTCTGCGCTTCCTGGACTTGTAAGTCTATTTCTTTCACCAGGTAGGGGAAGTTTTCTGTCATTATTTCTTCAAACAGGTTTTCAATATCTTGCTCTGTCTCTTCTTCTGGCACCCCTGTAATTCGGATGTTGGTATGTTTGAAATTGTCCCAGAAGCTCCTTACACTATCTTCATATTTTGGATTCTTTTTTCTTTTTGCTTTTCAGGATAGGTGTTTTTTGCTTCCTCATATTTCAAATATTTGACTTGATTCTTGGTACCCTCTAGTCTGCTGTTGAATTTCTGTATATTCTTTATTTCAGACAGTGTATGCATAATTTCTGACTGGTCCTTTTCCATTTTTATTTATTTATTTTTTTGGCATTCTCACTAAGATCCTTCAAGGTCTCACTAAGATCCTTGAAGGTCTCACTAAGTTCCTCAGAGGTTTGTAGAAGATTTTTGAGTAACCTTATAACTGTAGTTTTGATCCCTATATCCCATAGTTTGCTTTCCTCCATTCTTTCATTCATGACATGTTTCTTTGTCTCTGCATTTTGGCTGCTTCCCTGTGTTGATAGAGTGGCTTTGTGTGGTAGGTGTCCTATTGGGCCCAGTGGCTCAGCCTCCCCAATCACCTGAGGTGGAAACTTTTGGTGCACCCCTTTGTGGGCTGGGTGCATAGTCTTGTTGTAGTTAATCCTTGATTGCTGCTGGTATCAGTGGGAGGAATTGACCTCCAGGCCAACTGGCTGTGGGGACCAGCTGCAACTACAGTGGGAGAGCTACTGTGCTGGAGACACCCTTATAGGGCAGGACTTGCTTCAGTGGGGCTTTGGTGCTCACTGAGTCTGCCTCTTGAGTGTGTCACTTATGGATGTGAAGAGTTGTACTCTGGTATGGTCTCACTCTGACCACTGGGTACACTAGCTCTTAGATCTCCAAGGAGGTGCATAATCAACCACTGCCTGAGGCCACCCAGCAGGAGCTACAGAGAGATCTGCAGATTCCTCCTCTTTGTTTTGGGTTTAGAAGTGCTCAGATGAGGCCCCATGGTTCTGGATGATAGCCATTTTGTCTTTTAGTTGTAGTTTTGGTGTGGTTGTGGGAGGAGAACTATGCTGCCATCTTAGTTTTCCTCTGGAATTTAGATACTTGTGCAGGGAAAGGAATAGTAATACTGCTACAGAAACAGCATGCATTATATATACACTTTATTGAGTCATCTACTATAGGTGGTTAAGCTGATTTAAACATTTAAGGACTTCTCTTTTTTCTTCCTTCTTTCATTTCATTTAAAAATTAATATTCATGTAGAAACTCATCTAGGACTGACAGTCTGAATTCTAGTTTGCAATGTATAGCAATGAAGAAAACCTACTTTTAATAACACTCAACAATCTTTGGAGACAGACCTAACACATGTCCTGCAAATGTTTGTTTCCAAGACAATGATGATAATGTGTCAATTTCAAACAGGAATCTGTTAGAATGGAGCCGTGTGCCAGTATTTATTGGAAAACTTGAAACAATCATGAATCAAGCATAATGCTCTCCAGGTCCATTCATGTTGTTGCAAATGGTAAGCGTTCCTTTTTTTGGATTAAAAATGGCAGCAGAGTAGGAGGATGCTGCACGGACATGCTTCCAGGAACAAGCTGGAATTACAACTGAAATATGGAAAGGCTCCCTGAATAATTAATGGAAAACTCACAGGAGAGAACCCTGATACCCAAGGACTGAAGGTGGAGTCTGCAAAGAGACTGGTAGAAGGGGCAGAGGCACGAAAGGGCTGGCTTGGCACCCACAAATGGCAAGTGAAGTCCTGGAGAGATATCTCAGCTATGGGGGGAAGCCACTGAGAACTCTAGGATCTAATCCCAAAGCTGGACTCCCCAGCAGACAGCACCAACTGTGGAGGGTACCCACATAACATTTAGCTGTGAAAAGCAGTGGGGTGCTGTCAGCCAGGGAGTGTCAGCTGAGCCACTGGGCCCTATAGGACACCTAGCAGAGAAAGCCACTCTACCAACACAGGGAAGCATAAAAAATGCAGAGACAAAGAAACAGGTCACAAATGACAGGAATGGAGGAAAGCAAATGACTGGAAATAGAGTTCAAAACCACGATTATAAGGTTTTTCAAGAATTTTCTGGAACCCGCTGATAAATTTAGTGAGACCCTGGAGGATATGAAAAAGGACCAACTAGAAATTAAGCATACACTGACTGAAATAAAAAATAATATACAGAGATCCAACAGCAGACAAGAGGATCCCAAGAATCAAGTCAAAGATTTGAAATATGAAGAAACAAAAAATACCCAACCGGAAAAGCAAAAAGAAAAAAGAATCCAAAAATATGAAGATAGTATAAGGAGCCTCTGGGACAACTTCAAGCGTATCAACATCCAAATTATAGGGGTGCCAGAAGATGAGAGAGGGCAAGATATTGAAAACCTATTTGAAGAAATAATGACAGAAAACTTCCCCTACCTGGTGAAAGAAATAGACTTACAAGACCAGGAAGCGCAGAGAACCCCAAACAAAAGGAATCCAAAGAGGACCACACCAAGACACATCATAATTAAAATGCCAAGAGCAAAAGACAAAGAGAGAATCTTAAAAGCAGCAAGAGAAAGAAACTCAGTTACCTACAAGGGAGTACCCATACAACTGTCAGCTGATTTCTCAACAGAAACTATGCAGGCCAGAAGAGAGTGGCAAGAAATATTCAAAGTGATGAATACCAAGAACCTACAACCAAGATTACTTTATCCAGCAAAGCTATTATTCAGAATTGAAGGTCAGATAAGAAAAAGCTAAAGGAGTTCACCACCACCAAACAAGCATTATATGAAATGCTGAAAGGTATTCTTTAAGAAGAGGAAGAAGAAGAAAAAGGTAAAGATAAAAATTATGAACAGCAAATACATATCTATCAACAAGTGAATCTAAAAATCAAGTGAATAAAAAATCTGATGAACAGAAAGAAAAAGAAAGAAAGAAAGTGAAGGGATGGGAAAAATTTTTCCATGCAAATGGAAAAAAAAACAAAGCTGGAGTAGCAATACTCATATCCGACAAAATAGACTTTGAAAGCATCATGCTAAGCGAAATAAGCCAGTCAGAGAAAGATAAATATCATATGATCTCACTCATTTGTGGAATATAATGAACAACATAATCTGATGAACAAAAATAGAGCCAGACAGAAAAAAATATTCTAGAATATAATAGAAGTAATCCTGTTATTTGCAGGTTTTTAATATTTCCTACAACTTTTGTGATATCATACTATGTTAGTACAGTTTTGGTAATATTATTATACTTAAAATCTTTTTATTCTTAAAATATTAATCTTCATTGCATGTAATATTACTATACATCAGATCATTTTTCTTGAATAATTGATGTTTATTGCATGTAACATTATCATATTTAAAATCAGTTTTTCTTGAAATAAAAAGAACTGGAAAAGAAACAATCATGAATCAGTTACCATGAAGATAAGATTTAAAGGAAATTGGCCTGCCCAGCCAGTGTGGCTCAGTGGTTGAGCATCGACCTATGAACCAGAAGGTTATGGCTTAATTCCTGGTCACCACATGCCCAGGTTGCGGTCTCGATCCCATGTGGGGTGTGCAGGAGACAGCCGATCCAAGATTCTCTCTCATCATTGATGTGTATAGTTCTATCTCCCTCTTCCTTCCTCTCTAAAATCAATAAACGTGTATTTTTTTAAAAAAGGAAATTGGCCTGACAGGAAAATATTATCTGATACTATTACATATTTTTAAATAGACTAAAATTTTTATTTTGAGTTTGCTTTTTTAAAACAATTAAGTGTATTTTAAAAATCAATTTAATATTCCCCACATCATTAAAGTCTGTTTTATAGAAATCACAACATAAAAAAAAAAAATCTTAAACAACACAGAAGTACAATAACTTTTTGAAACTTAGAAGAACCCCAAGGAATCTGCAAGAGCAAAATCACAAAATCCTGAAATGGAACACAAATATTTTTCAAGCACTAGGAATCAGTGAACCAAATGTTTTCATTTACATATGAGAAACAAAGGAATAATAATGGTAATATTTCATTGAAGGCTCATATATGTCAAGCATATGCACTCACATAAGCATCCATCCCTACTCTTGATCTCCTCAATCTTGGTTTACACCTTTCTTTAAAAAAAAATCACTTTTTTTTAAATTGATTTGAGAGAGAGAAACATCGATTTATTGTTCTACTATTTATGCATTTACTGATTGCTTCTTGTATGTGTCCTGACTGAAGAGAGAACCTGCAACCTTGACCTATGGGTATCACACTCTAACCAACTGAGCTACCTGGCCAGGGTGAAAATATCACTTTCTAATATATCACATAACTTACATATTAATTATAGTATAATGTTAGGTTAAGTGATTTACCTACTCTCATGCAGCTCAAGCTGGGATTAGAATCTATATCTATTTGAGCAAATTAATTTAGTCAACAAGTATTTGTGCACCTATCATGCATCACAACATAATCCATCTATAGGCCCAATTGCTCCTTATCTTACAAGAAATATAAAATTTGGGGGGAGGGAGAATGATTCTAAAAACTTTTATTGCCTGAGAGCTTATTGAGAATATGAACACATACTAGTGAACTATTTTATTTCAATACAACTTTTAGTCTATGACTCTCTTTCCTAAGTATACTCAAATGTGTGTGGGGGGAAATATCCCTTGCATAATCAGTTCTTTTACCTAAAAGTGTTGTCACGTTCATAGTTAACTTTATGATTAGGAACTGGAATTCAGGCACAGTAAAGACACGTTTGGTTTGTGACTCATGCTATACAGATTGTGGGTGGCTTGGTGCCTCTGGCAGTTCAAACCTGTAATGACAAACAGTTGCTGGAATAATGATTTTTTCCCCCTCACTTGTGAATGCCTTCATCAAATGAATAAGTACACTTAAATAGTCTGTTATGTAGGCTGAATATCACAAAAATAGATTGGGGATTTTGCTGTTAACACACCTTTCCCAGAATTTTCATTAAGTGCTCACATTTAATGAATTACATTTTGATCCCCATTTTCCCCCTATAATTTAATCCCCAAAATCAATTCTATGAAAGGTGCTTGTATATCAAATTGTTAAAAGTACATTTATTTATTTCCTAATTATTTCTTATTTAATTCAGCTAAACTTGGTGAGTTCAGTCTGAGCTTGAGTCATTCATTCCTTTGGTCCCAAAAGATTTATAGAGAATCTAAGAGCACTTCAATAGGCTCTGTCACGCAGTTTAGAGTCTATGAGGGGCGACAGAGAATCACATCAGCAATGATAATCCAGTGCGGTAATGACACCTAAGGGGGAAACACTGCGTGATCTAAGAACACTGAGAATGGTTGAAGAAGGGCATGAAATGACCCTCAGCTAAATGAAGTCGGTCAAGACATCAACAAATGCAAGGAACAGTTTTTCAGGGCAAGACAACAGTTTGTGTAAAGGCGAGTAAAGGAAAGGGAGAATGGTGCATGGGAGGAACAAAGTTCAATATGACTGGAGTGGGGTGAGGGGGTCATGGCTATAGACAAGACCAGAGAGAAACCCAAAGGTCAAGGGCTAGGACACCTACAGACGTGTGAGCCAGGTTGAAAATTTTACACCTCATCCTAGGGCAGTGATGGCGAACCTGTGACACGCGTGTCAGAGGTGACATGCGAACTCATTTTTTTGGTTGATTTTTCTTTGTTAAATGGCATTTAAACATATAAAATAAATATCAAAAATATAAGTCTTTGTTTTACTATGGTTGTAAATATCAAAAAATTTCTATATGTGACACGGCACCAGAGTTAAGTTAGGGCTTTTCAAAATGCTGCTCAAAAGGTTCGCCATCACTGTCCTAGGGCAATGAAGAGCCACACAAGTGTGCAAAGCTGATGTGAGATTTTTGGAGAATGAATTGGAGGCTGGCATACAAGGCTATGGAGGCTAAAGCAAGAGGAGGAATTGAAGATGGGGTGGGAGTATTATCCAAACTGAGGAGAATAAGTGTGACACTGGAAATGGACTTGAAGAGTCAAATGATTTTGGTAGGAAGATATGGGAACATTTCAGACAGAGAGAACATCTTGAATTCTTTAATTTAAGGCTAGTAATTTCCTTTACCAGATAGGAATTAAAAGACTATTGAGATTAAATGGTGATGGAAAAAAATAAAATAAAGACTGTTGGGATGTGTGGCAAACACTGTTGTCAACATGAAAACATTTGTAACCCTCCTCTCTTTGTCACTTTCTGCTACAGGGCCAGGGAAACCAGATTCTTATTTTCCTGGCTTCTCTTTGATCCAGGAGTAGATGTGTGAATATTTTTGTGGTCCAGCCAATACAACGGTATGTAAGAAATGCTTTAATAAAAATTTCGTAACTTATTTTTTACAGTATCCTATTATACATAATTATGAATAATGAACTACAATGCTCGCTGCCTGATGACTATAATCATGTTGCATTCATTTCCCTGATGCGCCTTATGCGCAGGTGCACCATTTCTCTCCACTAATACCAGGAGTGAATATTTTAGCAGCCGATTGCCACGTCATTACTCTTGGACTGACTTGTTTGGTGTGTGCAACAGGAAATATTTTGCTTTCGGAGAACAAGAAAAACAGGTTTATTTGAGTTATGCTTATTAATTTGTTCAGTTATTCAGTATCTGGTAAGTTAATGTTCAAGAAAAAATATTAATTTTTATTAAAATGTTCTATTATTTTATGTTAATGATTACTCATTTATTTCAGCCCTTTGTATTCAGCATGTCTCCATTGAAATAAACCTAAATTTCTATAAAAATTGAAGCTTTTGGACTGGCCGGCATGGCTCAGTGGGTTGAGCGATGACCTATGAACCATGAGGTTGGGGTTCGATTCATGTCAGGGCACATGCCCAGGTTGTGGGCTCGATCCCCAGTGGGAAGCATGCAGAAAGCAGCCAATCAATGATTCTCTCATCATTGATGTTTCTGTCTCTCTTTCCCTTCCTCTCTGAAATCAATAAAAATATATTTTTAAAAAATTGAAGCTTTTTTTTTTGTGGCCCACATAAACTTAAACCTTGTTTATTTGGCCTGTGTTAGACTTTGAGTTTTACATGATTGATTTACAAGATTGATTACAATGATCCAATTTTGAGTTAAATATATTGTGAAACATGACATTTGCAAAATGGCAGATATATTAAGATAATGTCAACATAAGAATCTTATCTACTAAAGAGGGAATACGCAAATTGACCATCACACCATAACAGTCAAGATGGCTGCGCCCACAGCAGAGGCCGAGTTACCGTAATGAGCAATCAGCAGGGACCTGAGGCTGCACCCCCGCCTGGTGGGGCTTGACAGGGGACCTCAAGGCATGCCCCCACACCGACACTGGGTGGGGGACCTCAGGCCACACCCCCGGCCCCAACGCTGGGCCAGGGGACCTGAGGCCATGCCTCCCCCACCCAGCAGAGCTTAACAGGGACCTCAAGGCATGCCACCTGCCCTGCCCCAGACCAGGGAACCTGAGGCTGCGCCCCCCACCTGGTGGGGCTTGACAAGGGACCTCAGGCTGCACCCCCTGCCCACCGGGGCTTGACGGAGGTGGCTAGCCAATACGGGTGGGGCCGGCCGGGTCTGGGTCTCGCGTGATTTTGAAGCACATGTGGGTGGGCGGGGACTTGACTCGGGTTCCCGTGGTGTGCTTCCTCTGACAGGAGGAAGATTTTCATATATATTTTACTAATTTTCTTTCATCCCTGACACTTCTATTATAAAGGGCAAATAGCAATATTAAAATATTTCCTCTAATTAATTCCCTTTTAATGTGCATGAATTTCATGCACCAGGTCACTAGTTATGACAATAAACATGAGATACCACAAATACAGATGTGGTAAAATTTGAACCTGGATGTATGAGTTGACTAGTCAATGTATCAAGTACCATCCTGACATCCTGTTGCGTATAGACAGCAACAAAATGGTAACAACATAATGTCATGAGGAAGCTGAATAGCAACAAGAGTGGGAGAAAAATGTAAGGTCCGTGTGTGTTTGAACTCAAGCTTCTAGCTGAGAATACCATGACAATTATAAGACATGCATAAGTAATGCATCCCTATGCTCACTACAGCATTATTTACAATGGCCAAGATTTGGAAATAGTCCAAGTGTCCATCAATAGATGAGTGGATAAAAAAGCTGTGGTACATTTACACAAAGGAATACTACTCAACCATAAAGAAGGAAATCTGAGTGGGTGTCTCTGCAGAGAGAGGGCAGCCGGACTCCCTGGCCCCGGGCCTCCCACGGCTGGGGCAAGGGGACCATGTCTGCTCCTGATCTGGTGCCTGCCACTCACTCTCAGGAAGAGCTGCCCATGCGGCTGCACCCAAATAGGAGGGCAAGCAGGCGGCGAAGGAGGAGCGGGCCGCCACCAGCGTGGGGCGCGGGGAGAGCCGTTGCTGGAGCCCAAGGCAGCCGTGCAGGGAGGACTCTGGCGCTGCACCTGGCGCACAGGGAGCGGGGGTGGGGGTGGGGGGCTCCGAAGAAAAGCTGCTGCCACTGCCTAAGGAGAACCCTTGGATCAAAAAGCCGCCTCAGCACCTACCCCCACTGGAATCCCTAGAAGCAGAGCTCAGTTCCCCAAAAATTATAAAAGCAGGAAAACTCAAGACCAAGAACCCCAACAAGTGTCAAGAGTGTCATCCACCAAGGAAATAAGAAGCTACAAAATAAAAAAGGAAAAGGGAAATAACAGTGAGAGCAAAGAAACCCGGGAAACAAAACTAGATGGTCCTGGTGAAAATGTGTGAGGATGAAGCTCAGTCAAGTAACCAAGGAAGGAAAGCTGATAAGCACAAGTGGGTACCACTCCACTTAGATGATGTAAGACCAGAGAGTCAAGAAAGACCGGGATCGCCCTAACCGGTTTGGCTCAGTGGATAGAACGTCGGCCTGCGGACTGAAGGGTCCCGGGTTCGATTTTGGTTGCGGGCACATCCCCAGTAGCAGGTGTGCAGGAGGCAGCGGATTGCTGTTTCTCTCTCATCGATGTTTCTAACTCTCTATCCCTCTCCCTTCCTATCTGTAAAAAATCAATAAAATATATTAAAAACAAAAACCAAAAAGACCAGGATCTGGGAACAGCTCAAGATGTCAATCTGAAAAAATAAATCATCACATAACAATAGGAGAAATGATACACAAAGTTGGAGACGTGATAGAGAAAACAGAGATGATCAAGATGAAGTTTCCAGTGCGAGAAGTGAAGGTGTTAACACCCGAGTTTCCTCAAGAGGCCAAGGAAGAGGTCGAGGACGGGAAGAGGACGAGGAAGACGAAATTCTCGATTGAACTTTGATTATTCATATACTTTATCAAGAACATGGTGAAAGGACTGACCAACCATTTCAAACAGAACTTAATACCAATGTGATGTATTACTATGATGATGGTACAGGCATACAGGTATATCCTGTGGAAGAAGCATTGCTCAAAGAGTATATTAAGCGCCAAGTTGAATATTACTTCAGTATAGAAAATTCAGAACGGGACTTCTTTCTTAGGAGCAAGATGGATGAACAAGGTTTCTTGCCTATTTCCCTGATTGCTGGTTTCCACTGTGTTCAGGCTCTCACTACAAACCTTAATCTCATTTTAGAGGCACTGAAAGATAGCACAGAAGTGGAAATTGTGGACAAGAAAATGAGAAAAAGATAGAACCAGGAAAATGGCCAATTCCAGGCCCTCCTCCAAATGGGGTGCCACAAACAGACTTCTCTCAACTGATTGACTGCCCAGAGTTTGTACCAGGCCAAGCCTTTTATTCACATGCAGTCAGGGTAATGATCTACTGAAGCTCTTGGATGTCATTTGATGGGACTATGCAAAGGAATAGGTGACTCACTGAAATGTCATTATAAATATTGCAACAAATCGTGCTGCAGAAATGAAAGCGACCAGAGTTACTTCTTTGCAAGCATGTCTACTCCCAACTCCTGTGGAGGATGTTGTGTCAACACTACAGTGTAGCTAAACACCCAGGTGATGATGATGGTGAGAGACAGACCAGAGGACTGCTGTTGTTTTTATAGGAGCTGCCCATTTGTGTGCAAATAACCTGGGCTGCACGTGCTACTTTTTATTCACAGTGGAAAAGTTAATTTTCATTCTGGAAATATTACAAGATTTGGTCTTTCCCCTTTAGACTTATGCACTTGTGTCCAGATCAATAAAGTAGAAACAGAGAGGCGTGAGTGGCATTTCCCTGATTGTTAGGTCCTTTGCTATTTAATTTGCCCCCCTTTTATGGTGCACTGTATCTCACATGTCATAATATTTCACATGGAATTTAAGATTTATTAATGTGGACACTAAGGGATAAGAAATTTAAGAAATGAAAGTATTTTTTTCACTGTTTAAAATTCCTTTTTTATACACTAGCATGAGGCACCTGCCATCAAAAAAGCACTGATGGACAGTCTCACAGATAATTTTATTTATTGTTTTTTTGATTGCCAGCCCTCTGTGCCTCTAAACCTAGAAAGCAACTTGGGCAAGTGTTTTAAAATTTGAAGAAACATTTTTAAGGTTTTTTAAATAAAGATATGCTGTCTGTATAAGTTAGATTAATATATTGTGTAAATGTGGAGTCCAAGATGACATTTTAACCTGCTCATGAACAAGCATTAGTTGAGTTAGATAAAATAGAAAACACTTCTTCCACAGAGTAGCTAAGATAAGTTAGTCAAGTTGGTGATGCCTGTCCATAAGCGATTTATGCATTATTAATAAAATTATAGGACTAAAAATAAAAAGGAAATCTTACCTTTTGCCATAGCATGGATGGACCTGGAGGACATTGTGCTAAGTGAAATAAGCCAATCAGAGAAAAACAAGTACCACATTATTTCACTCATATGTGGAATCTCATGAACAAAATAAACTAACAAACAAAATAGAAACAGATTCATCAAGAACAGACTGACAGCTGTCAGAGGGGAGTAGGGTTGCAAGGCTGGGTGGAAAATGTGAAGGGATTAAACAAAAAGAAAAAAACTCATATACAGACAAAAATTCATATACCAGAGGGAGAGAGGTGTGTGGTGTAATAGAAGAGGATGTAAGGGAGATAAGAGGTGATGGAAAGGGACTTGATTTGGGGTGGTGAAGGCATAATACAATATACAGTTGCTGTATTACAGAATTGTACACCTGAACCCTATATAATTTTATTAACCAATAAATTCAATTTAAAAAGACATGCATAAGTAAGTAGTAAAAAAGTGGGGGAAATAGGATGAACAAAATCAAGTAAGGAAAGATACAATATAGTGTAAACTCTTTAATGAGAACTTACTGAACAATAAAAAATTATATGTTGTATTTAGAATTTAAATCCTACTTTTCCCCAGAAATGCAATTAAAGTAGTTAGCAAAATATAGCAGGTGATTATCAAAATGGTGAAAATACGCAATACTTTTTATCCCCCAAAATTAGTAATGGCAGTTACTAAAGGTTTAAGTTTTAAAAGGCACATACAAAGCCTTGGTTGGGTAGCTCAGTTGGTTAGAGCAAGCATGTCAAACTCAAAAACTAACACGGACCAAATAAACAAGGTTTAAGTTTATGTGGGCTGCAAAAAAACCCCAAAAGCTTCAATTTTCATAGAAATGTAAGTTTATTTCGATACAGACATGCTGAATACGAAGGGCTGAAATAAATGAGTAATTGTTAACATAAAATAATAGAACATTTTAATAAAAATTAATATTTTTTCTTGAACATTAACTTACCAGACACTGAATAACTGCACAAATTTATAAATGTAATGTCAATAAATCTCTTTTTCTTGTTCTTCAAAAGCAAAATATTTCCTGTTGCACACACCAAACAAGTCAGCCCAAGACTAATGACGTGGCAATCAGCTGCTAAAATATTCACTGCTGGTATTAGTGGAGAGAAATGGGGTGCCTGAGCATAAGGCCTGTAAGGGAAATGAATGCAACATGATTATAGTAATCAGTCATTAGCGAACGTTGTAGTTCGTTATTAATAACTGGAGGCCCAGTGCACAAATTTGCGCACAGGTGGGGTCTGGCCAGCCCACTTCAACTGGGGCCTATTGGGCCGGGCTGGCCAGGGGAAGGGTCGTGGTCAGTTGGCCAGCAGGCCCCACCTCCTGGTGGAACTCCCAGCTGAACTCCCAATAGAGGGGACAATTTGCATATTAGCCTTTCATTATATAGGATTATGTATAACAGGATATTGTAAAAATTAAGTTACAAAATTTTTATTAAAATGTTTCTTACAGCCCTAGCCGGTTTGGCTCAGTGGATAGAGCGTCGGCCTGCGGACTGAAAGGTCCCAGGTTCGATTCCGGTCAAGGGCATGTACCTTAGTTGCACATACCCAGTGGGGAGTGTGCTGGAGGCAGCTGATCGATGTTTCTAACTCTCTATCCCTCTCCCTTCCTCTCTGTAAAAAATAAATATATTAAAAAAAAATGTTTCTTACATACTGTTATATTGGCTGGGCCACAAAAATATTCATTGTGGGCTGCATGTGGCCCATGGGCCACGAGTTTGACATGCTTGGGTTAGAGCATGGTCCCTATACACCAAAGTTGTGGGTTCAATCCCCATCAGGGCACATACAAGAATAATCAATGAATGCAAAAATAAGTGGCATAACAAATCAATGTTTCTATCTCTTTCTTCCTTTCTCTCTCAAATCAATAAATAATTAAAAAATAATGCAAAATAAAAGGTGCATACAGGGATGGAATCATCACAGATTCCACCAGTTATAAAGACTCAAGACCTCTTTGTCAGGGTTTCTTAATGTGAAGTTCATGGAGCGCTAAGGGGTCCATGAACCCCCTGAAATTATGTACAATCTATTGTGTGCATATGCAGTTTTCTTGAATACATTCCATAGCTTCTTAAAAATCAGATTCTCAAAAGAGGTTCATGACCATTCCCTCTGTCTCCCCAAATTAAAAATGATCACTCTGGAAAAAGAAGTATTTGCTTACAAATTTGGTAATATTTGGCTTAGTTTCTTGTTTTCAAGAAAGAAAGATCAATTTAGTCTTACGATCTAGTATCCTGTCTTTTCCATTTCATATTTGTGTGTGGGAGGTAAGATTGGTTTATACAAGTTTCCATTACCAACCAGGTGTGGTTTACATTTTTAAGATATCAAGTTAAGAAGAAATCCAGATTTGCAAGTCCCATTTTTAATCTCTGTTGCTGTTTATTATTTTGCTTGGTTTCTTATTCAATTCAATTCAAATTTGGAAGGGTGGCTCCTTCTTTGAATTGCTTTATGATTTTGTTTTGGTAAATATAAAGCCAAAATTTTTTTTTAATTCCTACAAAGTCTTTTCTCCTATTTAATGAAGACATTTGAGGTTCTATCAAACATTTTCACTGACCCCATTTCAAAACTAACAGGTAATTAACAGAATTTCTGCAGCTCTGTTACTCAGGGTTTTCTGGAAAAACCGAAGCAAGAGGATATGTACACATGTAAAGAGATGCATAGTGAGAGATTGGATCACCTGATTTGAGAAGTCACTCAGCAAGCTGGAGGTGCAGGAAAGCTGGTGATGTAGTTCCAGCCCAAGACCCCAGTTCAAAGGCCAGAGAAGAGGTCAGAGAGGATGATATTCCAGTTAAAGCAGAGAGAGTGAATATTCCCTTTGTTATGCCTTTTTTTTTTTTTTTTTTTTCTATTCAGGCCCTTAATGGATTGACTGAAGCCCACCCAAATGGGTGAGGCAATCTTCTTCACTTAATCTACCAATTCAAATGCTAATCTCTTTCAGAAACAACCTTAAGGACACACCCAGAAATGTCATTCCATCAATCTGGCAATTACTTAGCTTAGTCAAATTGACACATAAAATTACCCATTACAGCAGTCAGTCCTGCATAAATAGTCATTTTAAGTTAAAGGGTGAATACTCTCCCCATAGGGACCCTTGAAGCAATAATTTATTTCTGAAGTCTTAGTCACCACATTTGAGTAGTTCCTATTCACAATGTTCTATTTCATGGTCTATACTTGTGAAACTACTATTTTTTTAAATTAAAAAATTTTACTGCCCAGACGGTGTGGTTCAATGGTTGAGTGTCAACCCATGAACCAGGAGGTTACAGCTCAATTCCTGATCAGGGCACATGCCTGAGTTTCGGGTTCGATCCTTAATAGTCGTGGTGCAGGAGGTAGCTGATCAATGCTTCTCATGTATGTTTCTCTCTCTCTCTCTCTCTCTCTGAAACCAATAAAAACATATTTAAATTTTGTTAACTTATTGAATTTATTGAGGTGAAATTGGTTTTAAAAATTATATAGGTTTCAAGTGTCGTGAAACTTCATCTTAATTTCCATGAGGAATCACATAAAACATCACACAAATTAGAAATGATAATGCATTTCAGTGATTATCTAGTACTTAAAAAGAGGTGCCTTTAATCTCATTTATGCTACTGAGAAAGAGGAGTTGGGTATTATTGTGGGAAATAATTCTTCTGGCAAAAAAGGCAGAGAGAAATTATGAGGGCACACAAAGTCTATTAGATTATGGTGTTTCAATTCAGCTGCTCCAAATTTGAGGTGACTAGGAAATGGGCCTAAGATTTCCAGATAGTTGCTGAGTCAAGGTATTTTAAGTTGGGAAAAGAAGGAACGTCTTAATTCTACATTAAAATATCAATACACTTGAGAAAAAAAATGTAGAAAAATGTTTGGATGTGTTCCAATTACTGCATAACAAACTACATCCAAAATTTAGTGCTTTAAAACAATGGCCAATTGTTGGGAAGCATGAAACTTGGTTGGAATGTTTGTAAGGAGAACATTCAGATAAAAGGGAAGTGTGTGGAAGGCCGCCTGCCCTGTTTATTGGAATTCCTACTTAGGGTAGTTTTAGGGGAGTGTTGAAGGTGGCACCCTTAATTATTCCTTGACCTTTCCAAACAAGTCTATGCATGTGCAGACCACCGGGTGTTTACTAGAATCCTGATGCTTAATCCCTGGATGCCCTTGCCCTAGAGGACAATGTAAACACACGTTTCCTCCCAAGATTACTCACCCTACTGATTGTACCTAAAGCTAAAAAGTCCAATAAAAGCCTAGCGAGGCAGGCAATCTAGGTTCCCTGGTCACTTTGGCCAGGCCATCCCTTAGCCTCTCTTTCACAGTGAAACTGTGTCAGAGTGACCTGTTCATCCATTGTTCAGGGGCTGCTGGTCAGCCCTGGCAGCCATTTGATTGTATCTCATGATTTTATAGGTCAGGAATTTGGGCCAGGCTTGCTGAGTGATTCAAATTTTATCATTTCTTTCTCATACACTAGTTGGAATACTCTTTTTTTTTTTTTAATACGGTTTTTAAAAAATTGATTTTAGAGAGAGAGGAAAGGAGAGTGAAGAGAGATTTTAGAAACATAGATGAGAGAAAGTTTGATCAGCTGCCTCCTGCCCCCTCCTGGAGATTGAGCCCACAACCCAGGCATGTACTCTGACCTGGAATTGAATGGTGACCTCCTGGTTCATGGGTTGCCGCTCAACCTCTGAGCCACCAGCAGGGCTGGAATACTTTCTATAAAGAGACACTTTCCTTCATCTATCGTTTGATTTCTTAATGAACCCTTCACAGAATAAAGGCAAAATAAAAGCTTGGTTCTTTTCCTCTACTTACCAGTTTTCATGATAATGAATTGCTTCTTTCATTCTCCAAAAACAACCAGTTGTGTTATTTTTTTAATACCATAAATAACTCATATATTTGATGGCTTTCAAAAAATTGTAATTTTAAATCTTATTGAAGTTCCAAGTACCCCATCTTTGGTCAGTAGTAGAAGCCTCTTCAAGTTGACTCCTGAATCTTTTGAAATGATAATAGTGGTCTTTGATAATTCCCTTGCTTTTTGTTACAGAAAGATATTCCAGGCTCATCCTGAACATTTCCTGTCCCAGCCTGGAGTCCTTTTTCCAAGAAGCTCTGATTTCCTTTAGTGTTAAATTCTATTTCAAGACCATAATCTTAGAGGTAGGGATGTATAATGGGCTGGTCAGTTCCTAGGCCTTTCCAGTGGTCACAGATAGGAAACACACACACACACACACACACACACACACACACACACACATATATATACAGGCTATAGATGTATGTATATAGAATGTGTGCCTGTGTGTGTGCATGTGTATATAAGACCTGGTAAGTTTCTACTGATAATTCCAATTCAAATAAAGGACCACTTTGCACTTGAAGATTTGCACTCTAACCTCTCTGTGTCATATCTTCTTCCTTCTTCTTTATAATCCTGATACTTAAATGAAAATAAAATAATAGTTATTCATTTGTTTTACCCAGTCTTAGCATAACAATACTAACACACTCCAATATTACTGAAAAGTTAAAAAAATATTTTTTCATGTTACCACCCCATAGCGACAGCCCACCAAGTCGCAGCCAACGCTGCCAAGACCCCATGGTGCAAAATGCAGCCCATGGCCCAGCCCAGCCCAGAAACATTCTATTATAGAAAAAGGACAAATAGCGATATTAAAATATTCATTTTAATTAATTTTCTTTCAATGTGCACGAACTTGTGCACCAGGCCTCTAGTGTAACTATATAGTTAGTCCTCAATCTGTCCTTACATCATTGTTTACTGCTGTGTTGCTGACAATGGTAAAAACACCTTGTTTCTATAGACATTTAGGTTTTATGAAACCCATTCTCTAATAGATTCTTCAGGAGTGCTCAGGAGAACAACATCCTCAGAGTTCTTGCATAATGTTAATAGCTTATCTGAGCCTTTATATTTGAAAGGCACATTTCCTCAATATAAAATCCTGGATCACACTTTATTTACATCCTAAATACAGTTACCCCATTTTCTTCTGGCATGAAGACTTGTTGTTAAAACTGTGATAATAATATAGTTTTCTGTCCCTTACAGGCCAGTTATTTGCTTTTGTCTAAGTGACTCCTATTGTAATTATGTTGGATCTTCTTTGCTTATCTTGAATATTCATTATTTTCTCTTTAAATCTATTTACCTATTTTTATTTTAGTTTCTTTTCCTTTTTACTCTACTTATTAAGGTATTAACTGTTATGTTTATCTATGTGTTATATCTAGGTTAATCTTCATTTCTAAGATTATTTTTTTCTTTTACTTCTCTTTCTTGAATTATGTCACCTCTTTTCTGAAATTTTAAAACTCTGGTTTCTGTTGTTCTTTCATGGTATGCATCATTTTGAAGATACTCAGCTTTTTGAAACATTCATTTGTGGTTATCTATATGCTTAGGCATTTTACGTAATTATTATCATCATTTATTCACTCAACAAATACTTATTGAGCATGCACTATGTACAGAAAGGCCTTGTAGCTTGAAATTGAACCACACAAGCCAATCAAGATTATTTTTCTATGCAACTAAAGTTTTGTGGTTGTTTGCCCTGGCCAGTGTGGCTCAGTTAGTTGGGCATTGTTCTGTGCACCAAAAACATGTTGGTTCAATTCTCAGTCAGGGCACATGCCTGGGTTTCAGGCTCTATCCCCAGTGGGGAGCATGCAGGAAGCAGCGAATCTATGTTTCTTTCTCACATCGGTGCTTCTCTCTCTCCCTCTCCCACCTCTCTCTCTAAAGATAAATGAAAATATTTTGAAAAGAAAAAAATTTTGTGGTTGTTTACTATGCAACAAAAAGCTAATACACTATATTTATAATTATTAAGTCCTAACTGTGTTTTGTCTCAACAGAATACTTTTATACCATGAATTCTCTGTTTTTGAAATCCTCATTTTTTTGGCCCTGTCAGCTGGATTTATGTCTTTAGACACATGTTAAGAAAAATATATTTTCCAGGAATTAAAAACATGAAATTGATTTTTTTCTTCCATAAATGAGTAATATATATGTGATCTAGAAAGACAGAGTCACAATAGTTCCCCTCCAGATCTTTGTAGATGTTGCATCATTACCTCTGGCATTGGACAGGTTTTTTTTTGTCCCTTTGTAAAGTGTGCCTTAACTTTTGCACAATGGTTTTGAGCACCTGGGCTCTGAAATTTCCTGCTCACATAGCTCCAAGAAGGATAACTAACTTTTTCCCAGGTCCGTCCTGCTGAGGGCCAACAGTGCTTCCAGTCTATATCCTTAGACCTAACATGTAGTAAAAGGCCCCTAGGCCTAAAAGGTGACCAAGCAATAGGGTGCAGGTAAGTTAGCCAAATAAAATACAGGACACCTTGTTGAAATATCAGAGAGACAACAAATAATTTTTCAGTATAAGTTAAGTTTCAAATATTGCATGGGACATATCTGTACTAAAAAAGCATTTGTTGCACTGCCGGTGTGGGTCAGTGGTTCAGCGTCTACCTATGAACTAGAAGGTCAGGATTTGATTCCCTGTCAGGGTTTCAGACTCGATCCCCAGTAGGGGGCATGTAGCAGGCAGCCAATCAATGATTCTCTCTCTTCATTGATGTTTCTATCTCTCTCGCCCTCCCTTCCTTTCTGAAATCAATAAAAATATATTAAACAAAAAGAAGTTGTTGTTTAACATTCAGATTTAAGAAAGCGTCTTTTTTTTTTTTTTTTTCAAATATGGCAACCTTAGGTTGTGGTAAGAGTTGGACATTTGAGCTGCATGTCCATATGTGTGAGCAGAAGGCCCCTAATAATATTAGAGTAGGAGGTGGTTAGATCTGTCTGAATATAAAGCAAATATTCTTTTTCACTTATTGCTTTTAGCGAGAGAGATGAAAGGAGAGGAAAAGAAACATCAATTTGTTACTCCATTTATTCGTGCATCCATTTGGTTGATTCTTATATGTGCCCTGACCAGAATTGAACCTGCAACTTTTAGGTGTACGGATGGATGTTCCAACCAACTGAGCTACCCGGCCAGGGTGAAATTCCAATTTTTCAGGCTTTGTTACTGAATTTTATGAATCCAGATACGTGTTTTATGTGTGCCCACATTTGATAAATCTGTGGGTTTGTGTTACAATTCAAAACACTGATTTATAAAACAGAATACCAATTTAAATTTACAGTGACCAATATATTTGGCAGATTAATGATGTGTAGTAATTTCTTTTTAACCAGAGGATCAAATTACAATTCAGAAAAGTGCCTGTTTAGTCTAATGTTAGAACAACGGGAATAAATATTCTTCGGGTAATATTTCCATCAAGATAGGTGAGTGAATTGTCATATTCTACTCTAAGAACCATCCAGCCAACAGTGACGAGGCAGTTTGTCTGCTTTGAAGCTCAACATACCCGGGTTTTTACTCCTTACTAATTAACTACTTAACATCTGCAGGCCTCGGGTTCCTTACTTGGTAAAAAAAAAAAAAAAAATAGGCTTCTTTAAAGGGTTCCGATCATACACATAAAAAAACAACATGTAGCACCATATTGTTATTATACTATCTATATGTTACCTAAAACACAGATAGTAACATATCAAACATTGTATCACGCGTTATTGTTATGCTACTTCTTGTCAGTGTGCTCTTTATTATTATGTATTCTATCTTCCAACTCTCCAGCCAACCTAGACATACAGGCCAGAAAGCTTCTTCCCAGGCAGAGAGGCGGGTTCCAGTTACCATGACAACAGCGCGCGCCCCACCATTTTCCGCTCGGGCATCGCTCGGGAAGGAGAAAAGCTTAGGCTGCGTGTTGCGTCATCACTACGCGCTCGCAGGCTTGCTCCGGCTTAATTGGAAAGGCCCGGGCCAGCTCCCGTCGCCCACGCCAGGAATTATTATTTTTTCCTCTTCCACCTTGGTTACAGCGCACCGGGCCTGCAAGACGGTAAGTACCGGAGGGAGAAAGGCGGGGAGCCAGCGGGCGAGGGGACGCTCCGGAGGTGCCGGGGCGCCTCGGAGCCAGCCCCGCGCCGCTCGGTCCTATCAGCGTCCTCCCAGCTGGGCTCGCGTCGCGTCAACTTCCGGGCGGGTGCTCGCCAGCGCGGCCTGCGCCGCTCCCCGCCTCCGGCCCCTTTGTGTCCCCGCGGTGCCGAGGCGCGGGCCCCGGCACGTCCTTCCCGCAGGCAGGCAGCGCCGTCGTGCAGGCGCCGCTCGCTGTGGGCGGGCGCGCGGCTCGCAGGGGGGTGCGAGGGGGACGTGCCCGCGCGCGCTGGGGTAAGAGGTTGCACGAGGGTCAGCCTGTGGTGTGAGGGAGGAGGGGTGGCGAGGGGTGGCGGGGGGACGAGGGGCGTGAAAGGAGCCATGGAGAGATGGAACGCACCCCGGCTCGGTCCCCCTTCTCGCCGTGGCCCAACAATGAGGCGCAGCCATAGCGGTCGGCCTGCGCCCCTGGCGCCTCGGCGGTGCCTGGATTGCCCCGGGAGGGACCTGCGCCGGCTTTGTACTGCATGTTGTTCTCATGGCCTCGCTTTCTCCTTCTGTTTCCCGTAGCTGGTTCCTTTCAGACTCCCAGTCCCACAAGGTGGGGGCGGCCACCAGGATGAATCTTTTCAACCTGGACCGTTTTCGTTTTGAAAAAAGGAATAAGATTGAGGAAGCGCCCGAGGCAACACCCCCACCCTCCCAGCCCGGCCCCTCCTCGCCCATTTCCCTTAGCGCCGAGGAGGAGAACGCCGAGGGGGAGGTGAGCAGGGCAGGCAGCCCTGACTCCGATGTCACTGAGAAAACAGGTGAGTTTCCACGCCGCCGCCCGCCGCCGGGTGGGACCTCCAGGGAGGTGTTTGCGAGACGAGAGGCGGAAGAGATTGCAGCTTTCATTCCCGATGTGACACGTGCTCATGCATTGTCTTCCCGGTGCCCGTTTGAAAGCAGCTCCTGGGCTGTCACAGGCACCAGGCCCTCCAGCCGAGCATCCATTCACACCCTCTTCCCGTTTCTGCGAGTTCTTGGAATGTGGCCCAACAATGGAAGGTGAAATCAGCATTTAGGTCATCTTTAGGTCAGCCCTGTGAATCACCTGGTTACTTGGCCAGGTGTTGACACCGATTCCAGTATTTCTCCAAAAAAATACTGGTCACCTCCTGTGAGCGGGGCTTTCTTCAAGGTGTCTGAAGACAACCTCCGTGAACAAAAGGTCAGATCGCAGTACGATGTTGCCACTGCTTGACTTCCTGGAGATCCCCAGAGTGCAGAAGAGTAATTGGTGTTCTTTCTGGTGAATGAGCCATTTTAACCTCCAGCAGGTTGTCAGGGACAATAGGGTTTGAGAAGAAGCCCCAAATTAGCATTTCCATTTTAATCTGTTACAAATTCGAATATATTTGCATTCTTACTATATTTTGACATAGTGCTTCACATTCTCATTTAATTGGCACAACAGTCCTGTGAGCTATTACCCACATATTGCAGAAATGAGACCCAGGGAGGTTAAATTGTTAGGAAGTAGGTATAACCAGAACTCAAATCCAAGCATTCTAATTCCGTTTTTTTTTCCTTCTATTTTTTGTTAATGCTCACCCGAGGATATTTTTTCCATTGATTTTTTTTTTTTTTTACTGTTTTTACATTAGTATAAATTTTTAAAAATTCATCTTTATTGTTGAAAGAATTACAGATGTCCTTCTCCCTCCATTAACCCCCTCCACCTCACTCCCGCCCCATACCTTCATTGCAGTATTGCCTCTGTTCATGGGTTATGCATATAAGTTCTTTGGTTAATCTTTACCTGCCCCTTTCTCTCTGAGATTCATCAGTCTGTTCCTGATTTTTAGAGTGGAAGTGAAAGGGGGGGTGGGGAAGACACATCAATGTTAAGACACATTGATTGGTTGCCTCCCACATGCACTGCAATCACACACACTCCAATTGGGACTGAGCATCTAACCAGCAACCCAGGTATGTACCCTTGACCGGTAATTAAACCCGAGATCCTTTTGTGCACAGAATGACACTGTAACTAATGAGCAACACTGGCTAGAGCCAAGCAATCTAATTCTTGAGCGTGAAAGGGATATTAGAAGTTTTATTTTAATGTTTATTCCAATAATCTTTTTAATGCAAAATCTGTATTTCACAAGCAGTTTTAAAATGAATGTGGCCCTGACAAGATTAGTGACATATATGTCTTAACTCTTGATGTCTCTTATTTTGTTTGGTACTCTTCTGTTTAAATATAACAGTGGTTAATGTTGGCAGAATCCCTGCAAGGTCATTGGAGTACCATTTTTAAATACTTTTTTTTAAAAATATTTTTTATTGATTTTTTACAGAGAGGAAGGGAGAGGGATAGAGAGTTAGAAACATTGATGAGAGAGAAACATCGATCATCTGCCTCCTGCACACCCCCTAACTGGGGATGTGCCCGCAACCAAGGTACATGCCCCTGACTGGAATCGAACCTGGGACCCTTGAGTCTGCAGGCCGACGGCCCATCCACTGAGCCAAACCTGTTAGGGCAGTGATGGCGAACCTTTTGAGCTCGGTGTGTCAGCATTTTGAAAAACCCTAACTTAACTCTGGTGCCGTGTCACATATAGAAATTTTTTGATATTTGCAACCATAGTAAAACAAAGACTTATATTTTTGATATTTGTTTTATATATTTAAATGCCATTTAACAAAGAAAAATCAACCAAAAAAATGAGTTCACGTGTCACCTCTGACACACGTGTCATAGGTTCGCCATCAATGGGTTAGGGCTTAAATACTTTCTTATAAATGGAATATGGTGAAATGATTTGTTTGGTTTGGTTAAGTAGTAAGTAGGAGTCAAATATTGAAAGGCTTTGTTTGAAGAGCTTTGAACTTATCTGAATTCTGTGGGAAAGCACTGAAGGATTTAAGCACAGGAGGGATAGTCCTTTGTTTAATCTTGTGACAGATAATTTGATTTATATAACATGCTATAGTTAATGTCTAAACATCCCGGTACTTTACTATTTTAACAGTAAATACATTTATCTGTTTCTTAGGTAGTTAGGGCAGAGGGTTGTAGGCTTGGAATTTTGAGTCCTTAAAAGCCTCTGTCCATCATTTTAGTTAAATGGGACATTGGATAAGTCACTTAAAATTGAGATCCACAGTTTTTTATTATGTAAAATAAAAGCACTTTGTAAACTGGGATTCAGCGGAATGTTATACTTATTTATCAATATTAGTAATGTAAAATTCTTAATTGCATTTTTTTTAAAAAAATATATTTTTATTGCCGAAACCGCTTTGGCTCAGTGGATAGAGCGTCGGCCTGCGGACTGAAGGGTCCCGGGTTCGATTCCGGTCAAGGGCATGTACCTGGGTTGCGGGCACATCCCCAGTGGGAGATGTGCAGGAGGCAGCTGATCGATGTTCCTCTCTCATCGATGTTTCTAACTATCTCTCTCCCTTCCTCTCTGTAAAAAATCAATAAAATATATTTAAAAATATATATATATATATATTTTTTTATTGATTTCAGAGAGGAAGGGAGAGAGAGAGAGATAGAAACATCAATGATGAGAAAGAATCATTGATTGGCTGCCTCCTACTGAGAAATAAGGCCGCAACCCGGGCATGTGCCCTTGACCGGAATCGAACCTGGGACCCTTCACTCCACAGGCTAACACTCTATCCACTGAGCCAAACCAGCTAGGGCTTACTTGCCTTTTCTAATCAGAAGATGTTTTTCTTCCTTTTTTTAAATATATTTTTATTGATTTCAGAGAGGAAGGGAGAGGTAGAGAGAGAGAGAAACATCAATGATGAGAGAGAATCATTGATCGGCTGCCTCCTGCATGCCCCACACTGGGGATCAAGCCCGAAACCTGGGCATGTGCCCTGACTGGGAATCGAACCATGACCTCCTGGTTCATAGGTCAATGCTCAACCACTGAGCCACGCTGGCTGGGCAGATGTTTTTCTGCTTTACTTTTTTCTCTGTCCTAGACTTTACTCCCTTTTTATTGGGACGTTTTCTTTGGTACGTAAATTCATCTTAAAAACTAAGATTACCTTTAGGAATCAATCATATGGTCAGTCTTTTATTTTTATTTTTTAAAAATATATTTTATTGATTTTTTATAGAGAGGAAGGGAGAGGGATAGAGAGTTAGAAACATCGATGAGAGAGAAACATCGATCAGCTGCCACTTGCACACCTGCTGGGGATGGGCCCGCAACCCAGGTACATGCCCTTGACCAGAATCGAACCTGGGACCTTTCAGTCCGCAGGCTGATGCCCCATCCACTGAGCCAAACCGGTTAGGGCCATATGGTCAGTCTTGATGACACTGGAAAATATAAAAATTAAGTTTGTTCTGGGAATGAGAATTCATCTTGTTAGGAATAGAGAGAGAGAGCTTTGCATTAAGAAGAAAGTATTATAAATGGTACCATGAATTTTGGAGAATTTTGAAAACTAAGGCTAAATTTTTACTTTACCTTATAAGTACTAGGGGTCCCTTAAAGACTTCAGGTAGAGGGTAAAATATGAGAGAAAGTTGTTTAGTTAAAAAAAAAAAGTCAATCTAACAGAGGATAGGGTTTGAAGAGAGATCATTTAGGAAACTTACAATCCAAGCTTAGTGATGGCAGTAGAAATGAGGAAGAAATGTGAGAGTTTTCAAGTAAGAAAGGTCAAGGATTTAAAACTAGATTGCTGATAGGAATGAGATAAAGTGATTGATAAAAATTTTAGTTTAGGTAATTGAAAAAAAGGGTGGTTTTGTACGTCAAAACAGATATAAAATACCCACTGTAAGCCATTGGGCATGCCTTTAAAAATTAAGAATTAGACCGACCGGTGTGACTCAATCGACCTATGAACCAAGAGGTCACGGTTCAATTCCTGCCAGGGCACATGCCCAGGTTGCAGGCTCGATTTCCAGGCTCCGATCTCTGGGGCGTATAGGAGGCAGCCAATCAATGATTCTCCTCATTGATGTTTCTATCTCTCCTTCTCCCTTCATCTGTGAAACCAATAAAAATATATTTTTTAAAAAAAATCAGCCCTGGCTGGTTTGGCTCAGTGGATAGAAAGTCGGTCCAAGGACTGAAGGGTCGGGAGCATGTGCCTAGTTGCAGGCTGGTCCCTTTTCCTCGTCGGGGTGCATGTGGGAGGCAACCAATCAATGTGTCTCTCTCACATTGATGTTTCTCTTTGTCTCTCCCCCCCCTTCCACTTTCTATAAAAATCAATAGAAAAATATCCTCAGGTGAGGATTAACAACAAAAAATAATAAATTAAGAATCTGCTGAAACCGGTTTGGCTCAGTGGATAGAGCGTCGGCCTGCGGACTGAAAGGTCCCAGGTTCGATTCCGGTCAAGGGCATGTACCTGGGTTGCGGGCACATCCCCAGTAGGAGTTGTGCAGGAGGCAGCTGATCGATGATTCTCTCTCATCGATGTTTCTAACTCTCTATCTCTCTCCCTTCCTCTCTGTAAAAAATCAATAAAATATATTTAAAAAAAAAAAAGAATCAAAGTCTTGTTCCAAACTAGCATTTTGGAATAGACCAAAGACAACTTAGTGTGGGGGATACAGATACTGAATTAAGTGTATGGGCCTTGGCCTGTAGAGAGGACAAGAAACCAAAGATAGATTTAAGATCAAACTTTGGGCTGGACATGAGATTGGAGAATTATCAGTGGGATATTAATATTTACCTCACTTCCATTATCATTATATGGCAACTTCATATTCTGCCATTGTGGGATACTGCTATATTTGCTTATTTACAGTAGAGTGTTAGGATCTAAATCATAGGATGGAAATTAAAATACATATATTTGTAATTACTCATTTTCAGCTACTCCTGTTATTTATCTAATTTGAGTTAAGATTTTATTTCTTACTATACTCCAGTTACTGTGACACAGCCACATCGTTTCTTGAAAATACCAAGCATAGTCCAGTCTTTCCTTCTGCTTCCAAAGCTTTGCTCTTATTTGCATATGACTCTCAGCTTCTTCATTGGGGCTTGATGAAATGGTTCCCTTTTTAGAAGGCCTTCCCATGATCACTCTCTGAAGTAACTCCCCTCCAACCCCAGCTTTACTCTACTGTATGTATTTAATGCTACCTAAAATGGTATTTGCGTCTCTCTTATTAGACTGTGATCCTCAAGGGGCACCAAGGGGAAAGGACATGTAAATATATATAGCTAAAATAGTACAATATGGTAACTCACAGGGGAAGGTACTAAGCAGTGTAGGATCACAGTCCAATTCACAAATGATCATTCATTCTTTCTGGGAGGATCAGGAAAAGACATGAAGAGATGACTAAATGGGCCCTAACCAGTGAATCATTTAATTCGGTGAACAAGAGACGAAAATATATATTGCCTTAAAGAGTCTGTGCTGTGTTTATGGGAAGGGGGGTTATCTATGGAAGAAGTTTAGGGAAATATTAGATAAAGCTGAAAAGAGAAATACAAACTGCTGGGTTTTTAGGAGCCTTTATATTTTGTGAAAGGAGCACTGATTTTATTTGGTAAAGACTAGAGAGCATTTCAATGTGAGAAGACAAATAATGAAGCTATTGCATTTGAAGCCTAAATGTAGGGAAATGACATTAGGGATGGTTGAGGGCAGTTTAGGGATGTTTATATATGTATTTTATGGTATTCGGCGTAGTTGAAAGGTAAATCTTCCTTGCTTACACAGCTGAGTAATTGACACTGTCAACTGAATTAGGTGGTACATTTAGGAGGATGATACCAAAACAAATTGAGTTTGAGTTACTTTTCATATTTCAGTAAAGAGGTTTAATAGATGGCTGTACATCAGAGTTTGGAGCCTGAGAAATCAACTTTGGAATTATAGTTGTGGTAGTTAACAAAAAAATGTCCTAAGCAAGATGTATAGTAAGAAACATCAATATTTAATGATGATCAAAGGAAGCGAAATCAAGGACTTGTAAAGGATGACTAGAATAGTCAGAAATGATAGTATCCTGGAAGCTAAAGATGGAGTATAGTGAACAGTATCAAATGTAGAGAAGTCAAGTTGGATAGGGACTGATAAGGGACCACTTCTCTTGGAAATTAAAAGTTATTGTTGACCTTTGTTTCAGTAGAAAGACAAAGAGATGACTACTCTTTATGAAGGGAAAGAGAAACAGCTTGACAGGGAAGCAATGTCAGGAAAAGATGTTTCAGGATTGTTGAAAATTGAATATATTTGTAGAGATATTTTACCTAAGGTGGGGAGGGGAGTGAAGGAAATAAAAATAGATGGGTTCGTAGATTATTTTGAGGTTGGAATGGAGGAAAGTTTTAGTATATGCTTGACGAATTTTTTTTCTTGGTGACATAAATGCCTTCTAAAGTAGTTACCATTTCAATGTGGTTGTCCTGTTGAAAGTAACATTTGTTTATAAGTGAGAAATTTTAAAAATTATATCAGTTATCAAAAAGACATCCAGAGAGCTGCTTTGCCACATACAGATTATATGATCTTGGGTACATCAGCGGTTTTAGACTTCACTTCCTTTGTCTAGAGCAGTGGTTCTCAACCTTCCTAATGCTGCGACCCTTTAATACAGTTCCTCATGTTGTGGTGACCCCCGATTTCATTGTTACAAATTGAACATAATTAAAGCATAGTGATTAATCACAAAAACAATATGTAATTATATATGTGTTTTCCAGTGGTCTTAGGTGACCCCTGTGAACGGGTCGTTTGACCCCCAAAGGGGTCGCGACCCACAGGTTGAGAACCGCTGGTCTAGAGGTTCTCTGAAGTCCCTGCAAAAAGTAAAATGGATATGATTCTTTGAATGATGATGCAGAATATATCATTTTAGTGTCATGATTCTATAACCATTGCGTGTTACTCAGTCTTTTTCAGATGTGTGATCCAACATATGAATCATCTTTGTGTAGTCATTCTGGCTTCTTAATATCTGTACTTGAAAGTCAGTCCTTGGTAAATGATTTAGTGATGAATTGTTCTAATAGAAAAATGCAAGCACTCATCTATACTAATAATAGAGGAATATGCAAATTGGTTAGGACACTGTCACACAACGACCAAACAGCAGGCTGCTTGGGGCTACCAGGCCGGCTGGGGGGTGGGGGGCAGTGAGGGACGACCAAACAACCAGACAGCAGGCTGTGTGGGGCGACCAGGCCGGCAGGGAGAGGCATTGAGGGGCGACCAGGCAGGCAGGGTGAAGTTGGGGGTGACCAGGTTGGCAGAGGGGGCAGTTGTGGGCGACCAGGCTGGCAAGGGGGACAGTGAGGGGCAACCAGGCTTGCGGAAGTGGGCAGTTGTGGGCGACCAGGCCGGCAAGGGGGACACTGAGGGGTGTTTGTCTTTTATTAGTGTAGATATATATATATATATATATATATATATGTTTTTTATTTTTTTTAAATTACTGATTTTTTACAGAGAGGAAGGGAAAGGGATACAGAGTTAGAAACATCGATGAGAGAGAAACATTGACCAGCTGTTTCCTGCACACCCCCCACTGGGGATGTGCCCACAACCAAGGTTCATGCCCTTGACTGGAATTGAACCAGGGACCCCTCAGTCTGCAGGCCGACACTCTATCCACTGAGCCAAACTGATCAGGGCAGTTTTTTGTTTTTTTTTTTAATACATTTTTATTGATCTCAGAGAGGAAGGAGAGATAGTAACATCAATGATGAAAAAGAATCATTGATCAGCTGCCTCCTGCATGCCCCACACTGGGGATTGAGCCTGCGTCCGGGGCATACGCCCTGATCTGGAATCAATCTGTGACCTCCTGGTTCATATGTCAATGCTCAAGCACTGAGCCATGCCGGCTGGGCAAACTGCCTTGAAAGTCAGTTGCCATGTTAAAGAATTGAACCATGTAAAGCAACACCCAACTAGAATACCAAAAATGGCATTGCTTTTGTTAAGTCTGCAGATGATATAGAGGTTTATGTGTTTTCATTTTACTTTGGGGAATCACTTTATTTGTGGACTATCAAATTGACTTAAACTATTTCTGTTTGGACTCATAATTTCCTTTTTAAGTTATTTGTTTTTATTTTTTGAGTGGTCCTTGATCTTGGACCACTTTGGTGAAATCAGTGGCATACTCAAATGCTTTTGTTTCATGATAGACTTAGATATGAGAATGGGTATAAGCATACTGGGAAAATTTAGAATGTATGATTGTCTTCTCTTGTTCTCTTGTGCAGTCCACTAATGGGGAATTTCATTTGGAATTACCCCCTGGAACCTTGTAGTCTCCTTGCATCATCTTCTATCCCTAAAACATAATAGGCTTTTTAATTGTTCTTATATGAAAGGACAGGCTGTTGTTCCTCATGTTCTAACAGGAATTTGTTTATTCCTCACTCAGATTATGCCTCATAATAGTTATTTTCATGGCTATTTACCTCCTATTATTTGTTTTCTTTAGGGCAAATTAGACTATAACTTGCCCTTTCTATTTCTTTTATATACCCCACTTCCTGGTACAGTGCCTTAAACACAGAAGACATTCAGCAAATGTCAGAATTGAATACTATCCAATGACTTTTATAATTGACTGGAGGCCCGGTGCACGAAATTCGTGCACAGAGTGGGGGGGGGGGTGGTTCCCTCAGCCCAGCCTGCACCCTTTCCAATTGGGGACCCCTTGGGGGATGTCCAACTACCGGCAGTCAGACATCCCTCTTGCAATCTGGGACCACTGGCCCCTAACTGCTCACCTGCCTGCCTAATCGCCCCTAACTGCCCTCCCCTGCTGGCCTGGTTGCCCCCAACTGCCCTCCCCTGCTGGCCTGATCTCGCCCCCAACTGCCCTCCCCTGCTGGCGTGATCTTGCCCCCAGCTGCCCTCCCCTGCTGGCCTGATCTCTCCCCCAACTGCCCTCCCCTGCAGGCCTGATCTTGCCCCCAACTGCCCTCCTCTGCTGGCCAATTTGGTTCTGATTGGTCAGTTTCTATGCCAGTTAGCATCAAAAACTCTGCCTCCTAGGCAGCCATTGGCTCCCCAGAGCACCCAGATTTGGTTCTGATTGGTTGGTTTCTATGCCAGTCAGTGTCAAAAGCTCCGCCTCCTAGGCAGCCATTGGCTGCCCACAGCACCCACATTTGGTTCTGATTGGTCGGTGTCTATGTCAGCATCCTAGGCAGCCATTGATTCTTCACAGCATCCACATTTGGTTCTGATTGGTCAGTTTCTATGCCAGTCAGCGTCAAAAGCGCCACCTCCTATATAGCCATTGGTTCTTCGCAGCACCCACATTTGGTTCTGATTCGTCGGTTTCTATGCCAGTCAGAATCTCTGGGCCTGATCAGAGAGACAGGGCTGAACAGCAGCCCCCTGCGAAGGCCTTGAGAGAAAGAAAGCCCTGGCTGCTGGCGAAGCCCAGAAAGAAAGAGGGAGAGAAAGAGAGGGGCAAGTACTGATCAACAGCTGCCACTGAGGCTGCAGATCAGACCCTGCCTCTCTCTCTCTGGGTCTCAGCCCCCTGGGCAGTCAGCACTGGGTTGCAACCCAGCACTGACTGAAGGACTTCTGGGTTTGTCAGCCTTCAGTTGTGATTGGTTGTTACAACCCTGTGCTTTTATATATTAGGATTTTTCTTTTTCTCCTTCCTTATCTTCATTTTTGTATTTTGTGTATGTATATGACCTTGTCTTCTTTGTGCTGTTGCTTAAACATGCTGGTTTGCTTTGGGTCAAAAGCATCATTGCATCAGGAATATCTTAGCTATTTTTGCTGTTGCTTATTTCCAAAAATAGTCCAAACAAATCTAAGCATTTAGCACTATTCTAATTCTAGATTAGTGACTATTTTGGAAAGTTGGTATTTTATATAAATAAGCTTTTATTGTACCCATTAGTTTTCAAAGTGTGGTGGTCTCTGAACCTTTGGGCTCCTTCAGGTCAAAACTGTTTTCATAATAAGACATTACTTGCCTTTTTCACTGTGTCGATATTTGCACTGATTGTACAAAAGCAACGGTAAGTAAAACTGCTGGTGCCTTAACATGAATCAAGGCCAAGACTCCAAACTGTTATAGTAGTCATTGTATTCTTAAAAATTTTTAAATGCCAGTTTCACTTAAGAATGTTCTTTTTTTTTAAATCCTCACCTGAGGATATTTTGTCCATTGCTTTTCAGAGAAAGTGGGACGGAGAGAGAGAAACATCGATGTAAGAGAGACACATCAACTGGTTGCCTTCTGCACATGTTCCCATAACCCAGGTATGTGCTGGGAATCAAACATGAGACCCTTCAGTGCACAGACCAACACTCTAACACTAGCCACACTGACCAGGGCAAGAATGTTCTTGATAAAGCAGTGCAAATTATTACTTTCAATAAACTTCAACTTATCAGTAGGCACTTTTATAATATTTTGTGAAACAAAATGTGAACTAACCTTTGCTGCATACCAAAATACAATGTTATTTCAAGGGAAAGCATTTGAGCGATTGCTTTGAGTTGTGATCTGCACTTGTCATTTTTTTTTCACAGAGAGCCATTTTTACTTGAAAGGATGATTTACCAACAACTATAGTTATGCAAACATTTTCTCAAAAATGAATAGCAATATCAAGGAAGACAACTGATAGTATTTATTGCTAGTGATAAAATTCTATTTTTTAAAGGAAAGTTTGGATTTTGGAAAACTAGTATCCACAGCTGTGAGTTTGACAATATCTAGGTATTTAGAGATCGGTGGTGGTATTATTGAATCTATTTAAAAAATATATATATCATGAAATATGTCAACATTTAGGAGATCTGCATTAATCAGGGAGTTAGTATTTTCCAATGACCAATCCACACAATGTTACAAAATAATGTTGGGGTTAAAGATCTATTAAAGTACAAAATAGACCAGTGGGTTTTATTTATTTATTTAAATATAAATATATTTTTTACTGATTTCATAGGGGATTGGAGAGGGAAAGAGAGATAGAATCATCAGTGATGAGAGAGAATCATTGGTTGGCTTCCTCCTGCACACCCCCTCTGGGGATTGAGCTCACAACCTGGGCATGTGGCCTGATCAGGAATTGAACCAGTAACCTCTTGGTTCCTAGGTCGATGCTCAACCACTGAGCACACTGGCCTAGCTAGACCAGTGAGTTTTAATATAACATAATGCAAAAGTTTATTCATATGGTTTCTGATTCCAAACTGCAATTAGCCTTTAAAAAAACTACCACCTGTCCAATTTGGATTTAGAATCAAAGAAAAACATCTATAGTAATGTAAAAAAGCTATGAAAATACTCCTTTCCCTAGTTTTATAACTGGCTAAGAGACAGGATTGAAATTCAAGTCTTTTAGGCTCTAGTGTCCGTGTTCTCTTAGCTAAGACCTGAACTAGGAAATAAAAACATAGAGAAAAGGATTGGAATATAGAACACATACCCCAGTTTTGCAGTTTTCACCAGGGTCATGCTAGTGAATAACCTGTGAAATGGAAAATCATTTAACACCAGCTTTGGTCAGTAATTTTTTTCTTTAAAAAGTGGTAGAAATTTTTGGTCTTACAATGGGAACAGTGAATGAAGTTAAAGATATTTAGCTCATGATTCTAATTATAAAAAATTTGCTTTATTTTCAAGTTGCTAAAAATGTCTTTTCCTTTTCTCTTTTCTCCCCACCAGAAGATTCTAGTGTTCCAGAAACTACAGTAAATGAAAGAAAACTAAGTATATCATGTTTGAAGAACCAAGGAGGAATACAGTATATTGATTTGTCTTCTGATAGTGAAGATATTGTTTCTCCAAACTGCTCCAATACAGTTCAAGAGACAAAATTCAACAAAGACACAGTGATTATAGTGTAAGCAGCTAAATAGGTTCATTATATTTACATTGTAAGGATTTTTTGAGGAAAGTTTACTTAACTATATTTTCCTTTTTTGCCTTTTTCTACTACATCTTGGTTATTTTTTGCTAACTTAGAAATGTACAGAGGTGGTGTATTTCTGGGTAACGATGATTTTCAGTAAGTTATTGAGAACAAATAGTTAATTATTTTTAACTAGAGGCCCGGTGCATGAAATTCATTCATGGGTAGGGTCCCTAGGCCTGGCCGGCAATCAGGGCTGATTGGGGCCTTCTGACTGCTGGCTGGGGCCTTCCTTCGTTCCGTGCCATCTCCTGGTTGTCAGCACATGTCATAGCGAGCAATCAGTCTTCCATTTGAACTCCCATGGAGACAATTTGCATATTAGCATATACACACACACACATATACATATTTTCCAAAGATAGAAAATTAATTTAACAAATACCTTTGTTCACTTATAACTGCTTTGTGATTTGTTCTTAAGTCCCAGAGTCAAATCATTTAACATTTCTTGGGCACATTCTGTGGGGTAGCAGAGTTTCTATTGTAGTCAGGAGAAAGATAATAAACATAAAAAAAAGTCAAATAATAGATATTGTGGGCAAAAAAGGAAAGGAAATATGCAGTTTGGGGCCAGGGGTAGGTGCATGGTTTCTTAAGAGCACAGCTAGTAAAAAGGCTTCATTGAGAAGACAATAATTGGGCAAAGACCTGAAGGGGATAAGAAAGTGAACCATGTAGAAAATGGGGTGGAGGATGTACTCCAGATATTGGAAATTTTCCTCTTCAGTGATCCTAAAATGGTTTTATGCCTGGCATTTTTAAAAAATATATATTTTATTGATTTTTTTACAGAGAGGAAGGGAGAGGGATGGAGAGTTAGAAACATCGATGAGAGAGAAACATTGACCAGTTGCCTCCTGCACACCCCTCACTGGGGATGTTCCTGCAACCAAGGTACATGCCCTTGACTGGAATCAAACCTGAGACCCTTCAGTCCGCAGGCTGAAGCTCTATCTACTGAGCCAAACCAGTCAGGGCTATGCCTGGCATTTTTTGAGAAAAATGGGGAGGGGGAGCAAATGATGCAGAACAAAGGTCCTGTAGTCACAAGGGGTAAAGGAGGTGCTTAATCATGTTAAGCCCATAGGCTATTTGTCTTTTATTCTGGATGAGACAGGAAGCTAATTGAACAGAGGAGTAAAATTGTCTGACTTACATGTTTGGCAGGACTTCGATGCTGTAGGGGCGTAGTAGTAGAAACATGAATATTGTTTTAATAACCCAGGCAAGAAATGATGGAGGTTTAGATCAGGCTACTACTTGTGGAAATGATGAAAAGTGGTGAGGTTCTGCATATATTTTGAAGGTAGAGCAGAGAGGATTTATTGATGGATTTCATGTGGGGTGGGAGAGAAAGGAGTCAAGGATGACCAGAAGATTTTTGGTTTGAGCAACTAGAAGAATGGAATTAACAATTAACTGAGATAAGAAGACTATCTTGAATATGCTGTGATTGACAGGACTCTTAGACATATAAGTGGAGATGGCAAGTAGGCAATTGAATGTGACATTTGAATTCTGGGGAAAGATCTAGATTACATACCTAATTTTGTAAGTTGTCAGAGTATAGATTTTCTTTTTACTTGTTGACTTTAACGGGGTGACAATGGTTATTATACAGGTTTCAGGTGCACAATTCCCCAAATCTGTATAAGCTATGCCCTGTATAGTGTGTTCACCACCCCAAGTCAAGTCTCCTTCTAGCATATAGATTTGATATTTAAAGCCACATGATTAGATGAAATCACCAAGGGACACTAGTATAGCTGGAAAACAGATCCTTGGATTTAGATTTAACAATTAAAATTATTTCTGTTAGTTGAATCTATTATCAGGGATTTTCAACCTTTTTCACCTCATGGCACACAATAAACTAATTACTAAAATTCTGTGATACACAAAAAAAATATATTTGATTTTTGCCCATCTGACAAAAAAATTAGGTATAATTTTTATTCATTCACCCCGGACAACTATTGTTGTGTTGGCTGTTGTCATTTTTATATTTGACAACCCAAGGGAAAAGAGGTCAGTGCCGTTTACTAAATAGGTATTGCACGTTTTAAAAATTCTTGTGGCAAACTTGTTCACAATCGCTAATGATTATTCTTATTATGATTTTATTATTTGGGTGTCCCCCCAAAAAATGTATGCACACTTTAACAGCTGATAGCTCAGTTTTGAAAGTGAAATGTATTTTAATAATCACTGCCTTTATTCAAAGTGTGTGTATACATTTTTTGGGGAACACCCTATATTGAAGTAAATTATAGACATCCCAACATTACTCCCTTTGATTCTTTGCTATACATCCCCCTCTGCTATCAATGAATAATTCTCCACTATCATTCCCAGTTTATGTTCAGATTTGATGTGTTTTGTAGCTGGTTTTTCATGCCAGGATCCTAACTAGAAACATCCACTGCATTTGGATATTATATCTCTTAACTCTTCATAAACTCCCCTCCTCCTCTCTTTTTTAAGGGTTTCAACTTATTGAGGAGATCAAGTCTAGTCTTAGAGACAATAGATTTTTCTGATTATTTCCTCATGGTGGTATTGAATTTATTTCTGTACCACTTGTTGTGAACTGGACATTAAATTCGAGGCATATTCAGATCTGTCATCAGCATGACTACTTAACTTACTACATCAAGAGACCCATGAGTTTGTCCCAGTGAACGGTCATGAGCTTGCTCACTAGCTTTAGGTTGTCATGCAGAAGGGCAAGTTTCTTTGAAAGAGGTCGTCCAGAGCAGGAATTGTAAAAGGATTCCAACTTGAATACTTGTATTTTCTCCAAGGACTAGGAGACAAAATCAGATAGGAAGCATGAACATAGTGAAGCAGAGTGAGAATTCAGAGTTGAGTACATTAGGAATGAGAAATCTGGGTGTAACAGAAAGGGAGACACATGTAATTGTCTTCAAATACTGAAGGACAGGCCTAGTGACAAATGAAGAGATTGATTTTACTCTGTTACCTTAGAGCAGTTTCTCAGAGCAAAGTTGAAGAAGTCAACCTAGAAGCTTAAAATACATGTTCCTGTCAGTACCCTAATAGGTAAAACTGATCTAACATGAATTAGGAGTAGAGTAGTTAGTAAAGTACAGATTCCGGATATATGTCCAAGAGAGCTGTCAAAAAAATAGAACTAGCTGCACAACAGAATCTGCACTCTGATCTCCAGAATGCCTACCGTGGTAGAAAACTGAAATTTCAAACGGAGATTTTTTGTTTGGGAGATGGATGAGTAAAACTTGGCCCCTAATGTCTTCTATTATAGGCTAAACATACAAGCTGAAATGGAACATGATTAAAATTAGTTGTTGTAGAATAAAGCCTCATATGGAGTAAATGCTCCCTGTCTGCTAAGGAAGTATTTTGTTCCTGGCAGAGATTCTGATATTGATGGGGCCATTCCGATTTTAACACAGATTCTAGTCACATAGGCCATGAAAATTATTTTTTCTTCCTATTCATGTAGTCTTCATAATTTCTCAGGAACAACATGACAACACTCATCTGATATGCAGAATACAGGTGAAAAACGTAGGAAAGAGAAGTGGGCATGCAATAAATATGTGTGTGTCTTAAAAAATAAATGTTGCTATTTTGTTTTGTTCTTTTTCATTCCAGCCTGGATAATCTGAAACATTTTCGGAATATGCAGATTTTGGGAAAGTAGATTTATATACATAAACATTTTTAAATGAAAAAAGTTGTTTTGTTTTAATCTTTGACAGATGTAGATTTCATTTAATATTAAAAAGAACTGCAGATGTGCCGTATTTCATATTTTCATATATACATGTGTATACAATTATAGTGCAATAGCATTAACAATACATTAAATTGTTTTTCTCTGAAAATGATTTTAGTTCTGAGCCATCTGAAGATGAAGAGTCCCAAGGCCTTCCTGCCATGGCAGGTAGAAATAATGCTATTTCAGAACTGGAAGACCTTTCGGAATTAGAAGACCTTAAAGATGCTAAACTTCAGACCTTGAAGGAACTGTTCCCACAAAGAAGTGACAGTGATTTACTTAAGGTTATACCCCTTTTTAGTAACTGGTTATTGTAGCTGTAATTATGTTTAATATCTCTCCTGTGTCTAGTGCTATATTTAGTCATTTTTCTAAAGATACTTGATGTTTTAAGATAATTATTAACTTCTTTCTGTGTAATAATTAAGGAAAATGTCAGGGATTTACTTGAAAGAGTTAATAATAGGTGAGGTTACTCACCTATAGATAATACAATGAGTTTTCCTCAGTGGCTCTCATACATAGCTTGTGAATTCTTGTGTGCTTGAATGGTTTTAAAATCGGAATATCCTCCCCTCCCAATCTTCCAGAGAAGCTCACAAATGTCCGGAGGCTTTCCCCCACCCCCATAATGATAAGGGGGTGCTGGTATACATTATAGTACATGCTTATGCTGCTGTAAAAAAGAAGGAATTCTTACCATTTGCAACAGCATGGATGGAACTGGAGAGCATTATGCTAAGCGAAATAAGCCAGTCAGAGAAAGATAAATATCACATGATCTCACTCATTTGTGGAATATAATGAACAACATAAACTGATGAACAAAAATTGAACCAGAGACAGAAGCATCAAACAGACTGTCCAACCTATGAGGGAATGCGGGGGGTGAGGGTGTAAGAGATCAACCAAAGGACTTGTATGCATGCATATGAGCATAACCAATGGACACAGATAGTAGGGGGTTCAGGGCATGTACTAGGGGGTGGGAGTAGCCAGGGAGAGGTCAGTGGGGGGAAATGGAGACTTATGTAATATTTTAAATAATAAAGAATTTAAATTTTAAAAATTTATATAGTACATGCTGTTTCTAAAAGGAATAGCTGCTCCTTAACTGCAGCAGGATATGACTATGTGATAGTCATTGATAGCCCATTTTTATCAGACATTGTTATTTTTCAAATAAAGTGAAAAGGATAGATTTTTATTTAATACTAGAGGCCTGGTTCACCAATTTGTGCACCAGTGGGGTCCCTTGATCTGGCCTGCGAGATCAGGCTGAAACTGACTCTCTGACATCCTCCAAGGGGTCCCGGATTGGGAGAGGGTGAAGGCCAAGCCAAGGGACCCCGGGGCACGGTCGGGGCCAGGGAGGGACGCGGGAGCTTGGCCAGCTGGGGAGGGACAGCGGGAGGATTCCAGGGCATGTCCAGCCTGTCTCACTCAGTCCCAATCAGCTGAACCCCAGCAGCAAGCTAACCTGTTGGTTGGAGCATCTACCCCCTGGTGGTCAGTGCACATCATAGTGAGTGGTTGAGCAGCCTTAACATATCATTAGCATATTATGCTTTGATTGGATGACCAGACACTTAGCATATTAGGCTTTTATTATATAGGATTGACCAATTTCATAGTTTTATTTTGATATAATTTAAATGTTATAAAGATCACCTACCTAAAATGTATAATTTAGCCCAGCTGGCGTGGCTCAGTGGTTGAACATTGAGCAGGAGGTCACGGTTCAATTCCCAGCACACATGCCTTGGTTGGAACCCCAGTAGGGGGCGTGCAGGAGGCAGCCAATCAATGGTTCTCATCATTGATGTTTCTATCTCTCTCTCCCTCTCCATTCCTCTCTGGAATCAATAAAAATATATTAAAAATAAATAAATAAAATGTATAATTTAGTGATAAAATGTATAATTTAGTGGTTTTTAGAGATTTACAGCCATCACCATAATCTAATTTTAGAGCATTTTGATCATTCCAAAAAGAAACCTTGTACTCATTAGCAATCACTCCATTTATATAGATTGGTCTAATCTGGACTTTTCATATATGGGACCTATATATATAAAAGGCACTTAGCTAAGTGACCATCCGACTGGCCGGTAGGTATGACACTCACCACTAGGGGGCAGACGCTCAATGCAGGAGCCTTCAAGCCCTGGCGCCGCCTTAGGTGCAGCCAGCCAGGGAGGGACTGTGGAAGGTTGGCTCCAGGGCATGTCCAGCCCATCTTGCCCAGTTCTACCCCGACGGCCACCTTCTAATTAATTTCCTTTTAATATGCACAAATCTGTGCACTGGGGCACTAGTTACATAATAACTAGAGGCCTGGTGCACAAAACTTGTGCACACGGGGGGGTGGAGGGGTCCCTCAGCCCAGATTGCGAGAGGGCGTAGGTCAGGCCAAGGGACTCCATCGGTGCATGATTGGGGCCAGGGAGGAACGCAGGAGGTTGGCCAGCTGGGGAGGGACCGCGGGAAGGCTCCAGTCCTGATTGGCAGGACCCCAGCAGCAAGTAACCTACTGGTTGGAGTGTCTGCCCTGTGGTGGTCAGTGCACGTCATAGTGACTAGTCGACTGGTCGACTGTCTGCTCCCTGGTGGTCAGTGCAAGTGTTTGAGTGGCCTTAGCATATCATTAGCATATTATGCTTTGGTTGAATGGACGACTGGACACTTAGCGTATTAGACTTTTATTATATAGGATGATCTTTTGTGACTGGCTTGTCTTCACTTAGCTTAAGGTTTTGAAGTTCCTCCATGTTTATCAGGACTTCATTCCTTTTTATAATAACTAAAGAAAAACAAAATACCATTCAGGACAAACAAAATAAGTCTGAACTGAAGGTATTCTGGGCCTGCTAGTTTGAACTCTGAAGTATAGATTAAGTTTTTTATTCCCTGTTATTTTTAACATGAACCTCCCCCCCCCCCCAAATTATCGTTTTGATACCTTCTCGTTGTTAGATAAAGGAAACTTTAGTGTTATTTATCTTGGGTGTACTTTTTTTCCTGCTGGCAGTGTTATTTGCTTCCTGGTGTGATCCCCTCCCCCTCTAAACCCCCCCTCCCCCCCCCCCCCAGCATAAGAAGAAAAGAAATGTAGCTATTAGTAGATACAGGGGCTACTTACAGTGTTGGAAAGAGTTTCCAAAAGAAACAAATCTCAGTTTAACAATACTTTGTAGCTTGTTGCCAAATTTTTATGTGGTTCAAGGGGATTTTTTTCCTATAGGAATATTTATCTCTTATTTTATAATTTTTTAAATTCTTTATTGTTGAAAGTATTAACATATGTCTCTTTTTCCCCCCCTCGACCTCTCCCAGCCTACTCCTGCCTCTCAGCACAGGATCTCACCCCCCTATTGTTCATGTCCATTGGTTATGCTTATACCAGTATACATGCGTGCAACTCTTTTGGTTGATCTCTTACCCCCCCCCCCCCCTTATTTTATAATTTTAATGGGAAAATAGGCTTGATACACAGAATTTATTTGTATGTTTCATTAATTAGAAAATTTTGGGATTTAGCATATCACTCCCTCAATAGCAAAGTACTCTCTTGAGGTAATCTGGATTTCAAGTTATCCCTGACATTTCAAGAGATTTAAAGGTGGCATTTATAAATTACTTTGCAAAGGTTTTTAGACCCATATAATAGAATTGAGGTTATAAAATATAAATTTAGTCATAGATTTGTAAAGCGTATGCTTTGGATATTTTGAAAAGGAAGAGGGACTTAAAGGATCTGTAAGGATCCAAGATAAGAAAACTAGTATAGAAGACAGCATTCTAGTTTGATTTGAGCCTTTTTAATTTAATACAAAAATATCTTATTTTAAAAAGTAAATTTATTTTTAAGATCTTTATTGTTAAAAGTATTCCATAGGTACTCCTTTTTCCCCCATCAACCTCTTCCAGCCCGTTCCCATCCTCCCCCACACCCCAGGCCCTTACTACCTCCTTCTCTGTGCCCATGGCTTATGTGTATATACATACAAGTTCATTGATTGGTCTCTTCCCACCCACCCTCCCCTTCCCTCTGAGATTCAACAGTCTGTTCATGCTTCTAAAAATATATATTTTTATTGATTTCAGAGAGGAAGGGAGAGGCAGAGAGAGATAGAAACATTAATGATGAGAGAGAATCATTAATCAACTGCCTCTTGCACACCCCACACTGAGGATCGAGCCCATAACCCCTACATATGCCCCGACTGGAAAGCGAACTGTGACCTGATTATAGGTTGATGCTCAACCACTGAGCCATGCTGGCTGGGATAAAAGAAATTTTTTTAATCCTCATTTGAGGATATGTACATTGATTTGAGGAAGAGAGAGAGAGAGAGAGAGATTAATCAGTTACGTCCCATACTCACCCCAACTGGGGATTGAACCCAAAACCTAGGTATGTGCCCTGACTGGGAATTGAACCTGCAAACTTTTTAGTGTATAGGATAATGCTCCAACCAACCGAGCCACCCACCTGAGGCAAAAGTAAGATCTTTTACAACCAGATAACTCATTGGAAGTATAGGAAACTTTAGTAAGAGAAAAATATGGACTATTCAGTTTCTCCTGAGATCTAAAATGTAACAGAACAGTGTGAAAATATATTGAAAATGTTTATTACATAAGTAATATATGAATATGTTCTTGAACAAATTGAACCAATTCAGAGGTAGAGTAAAAATCAAAAGAGCCCTTTATCCCACTCATCTAGGAAGTATTAGATTTTTAAAAAATAACTGCATAATTATAATATGTCAGTGTCCACTGCTAAATGTCAGTTGGAAAGGAATAATATAAATGTCTGTTGGTCTTCCCGTCTCCCTACTTTCTCTTTTGTTTTTTTAATATATTTTATTGATTTTTTATAGAGAGGAGGGGAGAGGGATAGAGAGTTAGAAACATCAATGAGAGAGAAACATCGATCAGCTGCCTCCTGCACACTCCCCACTGGGGATGTGCCCGCAACCCAAGGTACATGCCCTTGACCAGAATCGAACCTGGGACCCTTCAGTCCGCAGGCCGACGCTCTATCCACTGAGCCAAACTAGCCAGGGCGCCTACTTTCTCTTATCCTTTCCCCGCACCCTCCTCAGGGCCTGGAAATGTAAATAGAAAATTTGTAAGGCTCCAATGCACAATTTTATAATTAACAAAAGCCTTGATTATGCTGTACATATTTGACTATGTTTTAATTTTTCCTTTGCAGTGATGAGTGAATTTGATACATTTTAAGATATGCTTAGATAGCCCTAACCGGTTTGGCTCAGTGGATAAAGCATCGGCCTGCGGAGTGAAAGGTCCCAGGTTAGATTCCGGTCAAGGGCATGTATCTAGGTTGCATGCACATCCCCAGTAGGGGGTGTGCAGGAGGCAGCTGGTCAATGTTTCTCTCTCATCGATGTTTCTAACTCCCTATCCCTCTCTCTTCCTCTCTGTAAAAAACCAATAAAATATATATATATATAAAAAAAAGATACGCTTATATAAGTTCAGACTTTTCGATAAACCAGGTTGCCTGAAAATTTATCATAGGATTTAATGAATTTAAAACTATGACATACATATTTCCCAACTTTATATATATTTAATATATTTGTTCTTTAATATTTTGATAAATGAAACAATTCTTAGTGCTTTTTTAAAAATATTAATATTTTCTCGTTCTGTTAGTTGATTGAATCAACCAGCACAATGGATGGAGCAATTGCTGCTGCCTTGCTGATGTTTGGTGATGCAGGTATGCCTAACTTAGTTTCAAACTATATTGACTTATTACATAAGAGTATCTTTTCACTTTTAATATCTATAATAATAAAAGTGTAATATGCAAATTGGCCAAACGGCTGAACAGCGGAATGACCGTCCGGATGACCTTCTGCATGAAGCCGCGGCTGCGAGGCAGCGGCCAAGGCGGCCAGGGCTGCAAAGGCCTACACTTTCATGAATTTCTTGCATCTGGTCTCTAGTTGCTCTATAATTTACCAAGTTCCTACATGAATTCTTATAGAATACTTATGAGATATTAGTAACTTCATCATTTTTAGATGAATAAACTGAATCTTAAGGTTAAGTGACTTACTTGAGTTCATACAGCTATTTCGGAACCCAGTTTTCTAGATTGATTCTCTCCCCTTCTCCCCACCCCTGCCAAAAAAAAAAAGGGAGGGGCAGCTTTCCATTGGTAATTTTGCTTGTTTTTTACAGATCAGATTTCATAACTATGAAGTTTTGGAAGATATATAATTTTTTCTTAAGTATCCTTTCTAATTGCATTGTGGTTTTATTCACAGGTCTACAAATCTGAGTCAGTAGGAACATAATGTCTTGTGGGAAGTCCTAGCTGGAAATCATCATTCCTTCATTTAGTAAATACTTATGCTAAGTTCCAGTCTTGGGATACAAAGTAAATGCATTTAAAGGAGCTTGCAATATAAAAGCAATTTTTTAAGTAAATGCCATCTTGATTTTTTTTAACTTGTACATACCAAACAGGTAAAAATAACTTGTAATCTTACTACCAAAAAGTAAGGAAGGAAAGCAAACCCGTACTTCAGTAACCACTCTTAAATTTGCTTTGTATAATTTTCAGCTTTTACATTGCTTATACATACCATTATACAACACACAGGAGGTTATGAATGTAATTATAGTACTGGTTTGCATTTTTTAAATTTATTAGGGAACATTTGTTAACATGTAGGACCTGTACAATTCTGTATACTGCTTACCACCCAAAATCTTGTCTCCTTTCATCACCATATATTGACCCCCTTTACCCTCTGGTAATGACCATACTATTGTCTGTGTCTATGAGTTTGTTTTTTTTGTTCATTTGTTACTTTCTACTTTATATTCCACGTGTAAGTAAAATCATACGGTTCGTGTCCTTTTTCACTGACTTACTTTACTTAGCATGATACTCTCAGGATCTATTCATATTGTCACAAATGGCAGTATCCAATCCTTTTTATGGCTGAGTAGTAGTCCACTGTATATATGTACCATATCACCTTTATCCAATCAACAAACAACACTCAGGTTGTTTCCATGTCTTGGCCACTGTGAATAATGCTGTAGTTAACATAGAGGTACATCTGTGTAACATAGAGGTACATTTATCTTTGCAAATAAATGTTTTCAAACTTTTCAGGTAGATTACCAGAAGAGGAATTGCTGGGTCATATAGTAGCTCTATTCTTAATTTTTTTTTTTTAAGAACTTTCATAATGTTGTTCATAGTTACAATACCAATTTACATTCCCACTAGCAATATATGAAGGTTCTTTTACATCCTCTCTAACACTTGTTATTTCTTGTCATGTTGATAATAGCTATTTTAACAGGTGTGAGGTATTAACTCATTGTGGTTTTGATGTACATTTCCCTTATAACTAGTGAATTTGTGCATCTTTACATATATCTGTTGGCCATTGTATGTCTTCTGGGAAAAGTGTCTGTTCAGCACCTCTGTCCATTTTTTAATTGGATTGTTTGTTTTTTTGTTGTTGAATTATAATAGTTTTTATATATTTTGGATATTAGCCCTTTATTGAAGGTATCATTAGGGAATATCTTCTCCCATTCATTGAATGCCTTTTTTGTTGTTGTTAACAGTTTCTCATACTGTGGAGTTTTTTAATTCAGCACAATCCATTCATTTATTTTTGCTTTTATTTCTTTTGCCTTTGAGGTCAAGTTCATAAAAACCTCTGAGATGAAGATCCATTAAGTTTAGTATTCATGTACCTATGCTTTTTTCCATATATTTTATTTTTTTCAGATCTTTAAGTTTTTAATTCATTTGAGTTAATTTTTGTGAATGGTGTCAGATAGAAATTTAGTTTAATTTTTTTGTATGTGGCTTTTCAAATTTTCCAATTTCATTTATTGAAGGTATTTCCTTTTACCATAGTATGTTTTTGGCACCTTTGTAAAAAATGAGTTGCTCATGTATGTGTGAGTTTATTTCTGGGCTCTCAGTTCTGTTCCATTGGTGTGTGTGTCTATTTTTCTGTCAATATCTTACTGTTTTGTAGTATAATTTGAAATCAAGGAAATGTGATACCTCCAGCTTTGTTTTTCCCCCCTCGGGATTGTTTTGGCCGTTTGGGGTCTTGTATGGTTCCTTACAAATTTGATGGTTTTTTTTTTGTTTTTTTTTTTATCTATTTCTTTGAAAAATGCCTTTGGGTTCTTTATGGGGATTGCATTAAATCTGTATATTGCTTTAGGCCAGTGATGGCGAACCTTTTGAGCTCGGCATGTCAGCATTTTGAAAAACCCTAATTTAACTCTGGTGCCGTGTCACATATAGAAATTTTTTGATATTTGCAACCATAGTAAAACAAAGACTTATATTTTTGATATTTATTTTATATATTTAAAGGCCATTTAACAAAGAAAAATAAACCAAAAAAAATGAGTTCACGTGTCTCCTCTGACACAGGTGTCATAGGTTCGCCATCACTGCTTTAGGCAATAAGGCCATTTTAACTATGTTCATTTTTTTCAATCCATGAACATGGAATATCTTTCCTTTGTTTTTTTTTAAATTTCTTTCAACACTGTCTTGTAGTTTTCAGTGTATCGGTCCTTCACTTCCTCTGTTAAGTTTATTACTAAGTGTATTAGCCTTTTTGTTGCAATTACAAATGAGATTGTTTTCTTTATTTTTCTGAAATTTCACTGTTAGTACATAGGAACACAGCAGATTTAAAATTCGTTTTAATTAAAAAAAAAATTTTATTGATTCCAGAGGGAGGGAGGGAGGGAGGGAAGAAGGAAAAGAGAGAAAGAAACATCAGTTGGCTGCCTCCCACATGTGTTCCATGTGGGGATCAAACCCACAACTCGGGTATGTGCCCTGACCAGGAAATCAAACCCACCATCTTTTGATTTTGATGTATGGGATGACCCTCCAACAAACACCACATCGGCCAGGGTGGAATGCCGCAGATTTTTATGCATTGATTTTGCATCCTGCAATTTTACTGTATTTATTTATTGTTTCTAAGTCTTGGTGGAGTCTTTCAGGTTTTCTATTTTATGTCATCTGCAAAAAGTGAGTCTACTTCTTCATTTCCAGTTTGATACCCTTTATTTCTTTCTCTTGCCTGGTTGCTCTGACTAGGACTCCCAGTACAAGGTTGAGTAGCAGTGGCGAGAATGGGCATCCTTGTCTTGTTCCTAATCTTAGAGGAAAAACTTTCAGTTTTTCACCATTGAGTGTGATATTATCTGAGGGTTTGTCTTGTAGCCTTTATTATATTGAGGTACTTTCCTTCTATACTCATTTTATTGAGTGTTTTAATCATAAATGGATGTCATATCTTATCAAACACTTACTCTGCATCTGTTAATGATTATGTGATTTTATCTTTTATTTTGATAATGTAGTGTATCACCTTGATTTTGCACATGTTGAACCATCTTTGTGGAAAGAACCCATTTGGTTGTGATGTATTATCTTTTTAATACCTTATTGTATTCAGTTTGCTAGTATTGTTTAGGATTTTTGCATCTATGTTCATTAGTGATATTTTTTGTGTGGTTGTTGTTCCTGCCAGGTCTTGGTATCAGGGTAATGTTGGTCTCATAAAATGAGTTAGGAAATATTCCCTCTTTAACTTTTTGGGAATTTTAGAAGAATAGATACTATATCTTATTTGAATGGTAGAATTCACACTAGGGAAGCTATCTTGTCCTTGACTTTTGGTTTATGGGAGGATTTTTTTTGTGTGGGGGTTTGTTTTTTTTTGTGTGTGTGTGTTTAAAAATATTTTTATTGATTTCAGAGAGGAAGGGAGAGGGAGAGAGAGACAGAAATATCAGTTATGTGAATCATCGATTGGCTGCCTCCTGCATACCCCCCACCGGGGATTGAGCCCACAACTTGGACATGTGACCTGACCGGGTTTGTGATCTCCTGGTTCATAGGTCGATGCTCAACCACTGAGCCATGCTGGCTGTTTTCTAATTCATTCTTAATCTCATTTATTGCATTATTGAGTTCTTCAGCTCCAGAATTCTTTTTTAAAAAAATATATGTTTTATTGATTTCAGAGAGTAAGGGAGAGGGAGAGAGAGATAAAAAAACATCAATGATGAGAGAATCATTGATTGGCTGCCTCCTGCACACTCCACACTGAGGATTGAGCCCACAACCCGGGCATGTGCCCTGACCAGGAATAAGAACCGTGAACTCCTGCTTCATAGGTTGATGCTCAACCACTGAGCCACACCAGCCGGGCCAGAATTTCTTTGTTGGCTCAGTTGGATAGAGCATCATCAAAAGGTTGCTGGTTTGATTCCCAGTTATGGCACATTGATCCCTAGTCGGGAGTTTAGGGGAGGCAACCAATTGATTTAAGTCAAGTGGCAAGTTACATGGAAAGAAGGAATTGGGGTTTTCTTGCTTCTTAAGTAAACTTCCATACTTCATTTTGGAAAGGACTAGATAGTCATATCAGTCATCTTCATCTTGAGTACTATGCATTTTGTAGGTGTGGTGGCTTTGTCTTGCCAAGATAAGATAACCTTCAATATATGAAATCATTAAGATGGGAAATTATTTTGGGTATATTTGGACAATTTTCAACAAAAGGCTTTTTAAAATACCTGTAAGAGATCTTGGACAGTTCCACAAGTCATGATGTTGGACATAAGTTTTACAATAAGTTTATCTTTTATAGAAAATATCAACTTGCATATTAAGCAGTAAGGGTGTATTTTATACATTGCTTTCTGAATGTTTTTATTTATAAATACTAAGTTACAAAAAGATAGTATCCAAAATTTTTACTTTTTTTTAAAAGGTACCAATATGAACTTACTCATATTGTCAGGAGTTTCCCTAGCTATTTTTTCCACTTCTCTATATGTATGAGACTAGGCAAAACATTTTTGTGTATCATCCTATTATATCTGCTGTTTTGTAACATTTTCATTTATTAGAGACATCTTTCCATGTTACTTTAAATATCTGCCTCTTTTCTAATAGTGGCATATGTGTGTATCCTAATTTGTGTAATATCTTGGGCATTAAGACATTTTGGTAACATTTTTGTGTATATGCCTAAGCAGACATTTCCATCAGATCTGTGGAAAGAATACCTGGAAAAGGAATTGTTGGACTAAAAGCTATACAGAGCTAAAATTCAGAGATGTATTTTTTAGATTGCCTTCCAGAAAGGTTGTTACAATTCATCAATTCGTACTATTTGCCCTGTGTCCATTTACTACTCTTTTTAATCTTAGGATGAACAAAAAATTATTACTTAAGTTGAGCCTCTTTTTTGTTTTGTTTTGTTTTTCTGTTGAACTGCCTATTTGTGTTCTTTGTCCATATTTTTTTTTTCTGTTTCATCTTTTGTTTTTAAATATTGAATTTACGTAAAATTTATTTTTATCTGGGGTATGTGGAACATCTAATTTTTCCCCCTTGAAATTGGTGATGGGTACTCCCAATAAAAGATAAGAATGTATGAAACATAATTTGAAATTGATAGTGTAGCATATTAAATTTCTAATTAATAATTATAAATAGCATAGGTTGAGAGATAGGTAACTAAGCATTATGTGCTGTTATATAACTTTTTGTACAAAAAATGTAGTTTTGCATTTCTCCCACATTTAATTGCACATTCTTGCCTTTATCCATTTTATATACATGTAAAGATTTGGTGCTATGGTATTAGACCTACCCCCCCACACCCCCAACCCCCACACCACCACCAAGAAAAAAGAAAAAAAAAGATGTGTTGACAAATATATAAGGCTAAAAAATTCTTTTTTTTTTTTTTAAATATATTTTTACTGATTTCAGATTTCAGAGAGAGGAAGGGAGAGGGAGAGAGAAATAGAAACATGAATGATGAGAGAGAATCATGGATCAGCTGCTTCCTGCAGGCCCCCTACTGGGGATTGAGTTCGAAACCAGGACATGTGTCTTGAACCAGGAATTGAACACTGACCTCCTGGTTCATGGGTCAACCCTCAGCCAATGAGCCACACTGGCAGGGCTAGGCTAAAGAATTCTTTATTGACAAAACAAAGTTTTTGTTCTTTTAGTAAAGAAACATGTCTAACCCTAACTGGTTTGGCTCAGTGGATAGAGCGTCGGCCTGAGGACTGAGGGGTCCCGGGTTTGATTCCGGTCAAGGGCATGTACCTTGGTTGTGGGCACATCCCCAGTAGGGGGTGTGCAAGAGGCAGCTGATCGATGTTTCTCTCTCATTGATGTTTCTAGCTCTCTATCCCTCTCCCTTCCTCTCTGTAAAAACTCAATAAAATATATTTTAAAAAAAGAAAAGCAAAGAAAACATGTCTAGGTGACACGGCATAAGTGATCTAGTTTGAAGTTTTTTTCAGACTTAGACTATTCCTAATCGTGTTTGCTTAACCCCAACAAATATATGGGTGATAATGAGGTGGTAGTTATACTTCCCCTTTCTTAAAGTGGATGCTAGAAGTTAGTTGGCATATAATAATGCACATTTACTTTATGAAATAAATTGAAAAAAAATTTAAGCATGTAATTATTTTGTTACATCCATATTATGAAATTTTCTGGCTTACAACTTAAAAGTTGTCCAGCTTGTATTTATTTTGAATATTATATTTCTACAGCTTTTATTTCTAACTGCATAGTTAGGATGCTGACATAATTAATATTGAAATCTTAAACCTTTGTGAAATTATAACAAATGCTTTCATATTAGCACAGTAGTATGTCTAAGGAATTTACTCGCTGAAAGTAAAAGTATTTAAGCAATAGGTCAATGTATACAAAGTATAAATAAGTGACAGCTTTTTAAAATCATGTACAGTGAGTCTAGTTTTCTTTTAGTCTTGGCAGAATATGCAGATTTTCATTATTGTTAGACTCTTGTCTTACTATTATTTTTAGGTTAAGAGCATTATTTGCTTGAGGTATCTATTTCAGTTCCTCCTTATTTGTTAAAATAGAGCACTACCTAGTTTGTAGGTTTGTTTTGGAAAGTAAATGAAGCAACAGTTGACTAGTATAAAAGTCCTCTGCAAAGCCTGGTACATAGTATACAATTATTGATGTCAGTGATGCTATTCAGATAAACTACAATGATGGGACTCAACTTTTTCTTACCGATGAACACTACATCACTGAGGAGAAACCCTCCTCCCAATATTGCAGTGAAGAATTACTCATCAATTTAGTGATGTATGTTTTTAGCATTAAATATGTTGGTTTACAAATATATTATTACAGTGATTTCTACTTTTGAAAGACTGGAGTCTCTGTTCACTTTTCCTTCAATTCTATTGATTATTTGTTGAGTAGACATGCCAAAGAAACAACATTGGACCTGATGTTAAGAGGACAATCTGCAAATGTATTCCTTATGATAACACTTTTGCATTAATGATTCTTATACTTATCTGTACAAATTTTGAGTGTTCTTTTCTGTTCTAAAAGGTGGTGGACCCAGGAAAAGAAAGTTATCTTCTTCTTCAGACACAAATGAGGAAGATGAATTTAATGATGATCAACCCATAAAAAAGAAGAGACTGGATCATGTAAGTTACATTTGAATTGCACTATCAAAATTACCTGGTTAAGCACAGAAAATGTTGTTTATGGACATCAGACCTAAAAATCCACCTAAATGAATCTTCTTTCTTTTCTCTCAATACCAAGTCAGAAAATCAGTTTTTGCATTTCTTTTTTTTTAATATATTTTTTATTGATTTTTTTACAGAGAGGAAGGGAGAGGGATAGAGAGCCAGAAACATCGATGAGAGAGAAACATCAATCAGCCGCCTCCTGCACACTCCCCACTGGGGATGTGCCCGCAACCAAGGTACATGCCCCTGACCAGAATCTAACTTGGGACCCTTGAGTCCACAGGCTGATGCTCTATCCACTGGGCCAAACCGGTTAGGGCAGTTTTTGCATTTCATTTGTGACTATTTTGTTTTCTTTTTAATTCATCTAGTATTAATTATTCACCTCTTAGTTATAAAATTAATTTTTAGGATATTCTAATGCAGCCATGGGCAAACTACGGCCCGCGGGCCAGATCCGGCCCATTTGAAATGAATAAAACTATTGAAAAAAAAGACCGTACCCATTTATGTAATGATGTTTACTTTGAATTTATATTAGTTCACACAAACACTCCATCCATGCTTTTGTTCTGGCCCTCCGGTCCACTGTAAGAACCCATTGTGGCCCTCGAGTCAAAAAGTTTGCCCACCCCTGTTCTAATGGCATATATTTATACATTTAAAATTTTTTCATGAAAGTTATACATATATATGGTTATACTAGAGGCCCGCTGCATGATATTTGTGCGGGGGGGGGGGGGGGGTCCCCTCAGCCCAGCCTGCACCCTCTGCAATCTGGGACCCCTCAGACATCCCTCTCACAATCCAGAACCACTGGCTCCTGCCTGATCACCCCTAACTGACCCCCCTGCCAGCTGGGTCACCCTGGACTGACTGCCTGCCTGCCTGCCTGATCGCCCCTAACTGCCCCTCCTGCCAGCTGGGTCACTCCGAACTGCCTCCCCTGTCGGCCTGGTTGCCTCTTACTGCCCCCGCTACTGGCCTGGTCACCCCCAACTGCCGCCCCGCCAGCCTGGTTGCCCCTCACTGCCTCCTCTCCTGCCAGCCTTGTCACCCCCAACTGCACCCCCTGCCGGCCTGGTTGCCCCACGCAGCCTGCTGCTCAGTTGTTTGGCCGCCCCTCACTAACCCCCCTGCTGGCCTGGTCGTCCCACGCCGCCTGTTCGGTCATCTGTTCAGTTGTTTTGGTTGCGACGGTCGCTTAGGCTTTTATATATATAGATTTTATATGTAGATAATACTTATGAAAAACAGTTGTTACCACCACCAGCACTGTTTCCTCCTTCCCAGTGGCAACTACTTATAACTCTTCTGGATGACTTTTGATATTTAACTGGTTACCTACATTAATAGTGGTTATGCTTTTATTGGGTTGCTCTAATTTTTCATTATTTACTTATTTTATTTAAAAATTGTTTTTGAGTTTTGGAAAGAGACAGACAGACACAAGGACATGAGAGAGAACATCGATTGTTTGTCTCCTGCATGCGCCCCAACCAGGGTTCAAACCCAAACAGTATGTGCCCTTACCGGGAATTGAAACCGCCACCTTTTGGTGCGTGGGACAGCGCTCCAGCCTATTGAGCCACACCAGCCAGGGCTGCTCTAGTTTTTTATTAACTTTTACTTTATGTATAGAACTACTAAGAGGCCTCCCAGTAAAAGCAGACATAATCTTCCCTGTTCATTCAGAAAACACAATTTCTTCTTGGTAATAAAAATAAAATACCACAACTAACACAGTAACCTCTTTTACTGTGATTTAGTCAGAATAGGAGGCCCAAATAGCCAGGTGGCCTTCTCTACCCTAATTTAATGGGACAATCATTATGTCCCTATATAGAAACATTCTTCCCTTGGGAACTAATACTGATGGGAAGTAAAAATTCTGTGAGTAGGTTATTTTGTGTTTTTGGTTTTTTTTAAACATATTTTTATTGATTTCAGAGAGGAAGGGAGGGAGAGAGAGAGAAACATCAATGATTAGAGAGAACCATTGATTGGCTGCCTTCTGCACACCCCCTATTGGGAATCAAGCCCTCAACCCAGGCATGTTCCCTTGACTGGAATCGAACCCAGGACCCTTCACTCTGCAGGCTGACACTTTATACACTGAGCCAAAACATCTAGGGCAGGGGTGGGCAAACTTTCTGACTCGAGGGCCACAATGGGTTCTTAAACTGGACCGGAGGGCCGGAACAAAAGCATGGATGGAGTGTTTGTGTGAAGTAATATAAATTCAAAGTAAACATCATTACATAAAAGGGTACGGTCTTTTTTTTTTTAGTTTTATTCATTTCAAATGGGCCGGATCCGGCCCGTGGGCCGTAGTTTGCCCACGGCTGGTCTAGGGCCTCTGTGAGTAGGTTTTTAGGTATGAGGAAGGGCTGTAGTGTGAGAGACAAAGGCCCACGTTTTAGTTTACAGATCTACATATAATGACTATCTGAAAATAGCATCATATTTTTTGCTGATTCAGAACACTTGCCCTGCTTGTACATCCTGATGCAACATATCAGAGTGTTATCTGCTAGTTCACATGCTGAACTTTCCCTAAACAATACTACTTCTGTAAGACAGCTGCTTTTGGGTGTTGAGGGACATAGTAAAATCAGTGAACTTCCTGAGCATGAATCTATTGATGCACTTTTCTTCCAATGAAATTAGCTCCCAGTCAGAAGCGTTGTTGTGTTTCAGTGTGCTATGACTGAGAATGAGGCTTTCTATATATCTGTATAAGATGTATTCTCTGGGGCTGCCATAATAAAGTACCACAAACTGGATAGCTTAAACAATAGAAATATGTTGTCTCACAGTTCTGGAAGCTAGAAGTCCAAGATAAAGGTGTCAGAAGGGTTGATTCCTTCTGAGGGCTGTCCCATCCCTCTCTCCTGGATTCTGAGGGTTTGCTGGCAACTTCAGTGTTTCTAGGCTTGTAGATCTCTGTCTTCATCTTCACATTGCATGCTCCTTGTGTGCGTGTCTTATTATTTGAAGTGAGCATTTAAAATGCTATTTGCTGTTACTGAAGGTAAGAGTGCAGATATGGTTATAAAATTTTGGAAGAGATTTAACATTAGGAAGGCATTGCTACAATTATAGAAGCCTGTAGTGATACGATGGAGGGTTACATTAAGTATGGGGGAAAGTTCTCCTTAATTTGTGATTCTTCATATAAATTTTTAAAATTCAACACAAGTGTGTTGACATAGGAAAACAGGTTGGCTTTGAGGAGGTAGAAAATGGAGATGTTAAAGTTTCAAGGGTCCCATTCCTGATCTAGCCACAGAAGACTTGAAGTAGGTTGCACCTAATGGCTATGTAGTTGCAAAATGTGAAGATGATGATGATGATGAAAACCTAAAGGCTTCACTGGGACAGCGTAACACATCAAGTTACCAGGTTTTTTAAGTGCTGTTGAAAACAGACTGGTTTGAAGGTAATGGCTTACTGCTAAGTGTAATAGGAGAGTCGTGATGCATGGCATCCAGTTGAATTTGGAATCATACAGACAACTTTAGTATGAAAGGAAGAAGCTAGAAAAGCTCGATAGATTTATTTATTTTATTTGTTTTTTAATTCACTTTTTATAGTTTCAGCCAGTATAGGAGAGATAACAGAAGTACAATGAGCCATGCCCTTCTATAGCTGGTGCAACTGTTCATTTCCAGATAGCGCCCCCCCCACCACCACTTCACAGTAACATATCTGCAACCAGACCTTCCAGTGCTAATACCCCCAAGAAAATTTCAGTTCAGATTTATCATGCCATTTTTAACACTGTAGTTTTTATTTTCATGATTTTGCACAGCACAGTAATTTTTGGAAATGCATACAAGTTATAGCAGAACAGAGTAGTTATCAGCAGAAGCAGATCTGACCTTGCTTCAAAACCACGTGGGTCTGTGCTGGGATTTTTCTATTAGGCTTGCCAGAGATGTCATGCAGCATCCTTATTAACCCAGATTCTTTAAGAATCATTGCATCTGCTCAATAGTCATGAAATCCAAGTGGCAGAGCACATTGTACTGCACCCTCGACCTACTACAGAGCCTTCTCTTAATCTGGACCCTATTCATAACTGACAATGTTAAGGGCTATTTCCTAAACAGAGTAGAGCAGCACACACTGCAGTTAAGTATACCTTGCTAATATCCAGAGGCCAACCAAGTGTTGTGTCTTCTTTTTGTTTAAGAGTGGAATATGCAACACACTCCATAAAAATCTTGAAAGTGGTGGGCCCCAGAATTTGAGGGTGGTTATTTCCCACTCTGACATGTATCTTACCAAGGCCATCTAAAGCACCATTGCTTCCTGCTTACCAAGTTCAATCAATATGATATCTTTAGTGTAGAGCAGTGGTTGGCAAACTGCGGCTCGTGAGCCACATGCGGCTCTTTGGCCCCTTGAGTGTGGCTCTTCCGCAAAATACCACGTGCGGGCGCGCCCGTACAGTGTGATTGAAACTTCGTGGCCCATGCGCAGAAGTCAGTATTTTGCGGAAGAGTCACACTCAAGGGGCCAAAGAGCTGCATGTGACTCGTGAGCCACAGTTTGCCGACCACTGGTGTAGAGGAACAAAGTCATTCTGTGGACTGTGGAAAACAGTCAGAGTCCTTGAGTACTTTATTATGAAAGAGAGCAGGAGAGTAACCAAAACCTGAGGCCAGTGAAGGTGTATCTATCACTGACTTGCTCAAGTAAAAACAAATTGCTTCTACTTGCCCTTTCTAATTGGGATAGGGGAGAAAAAAGCATCTGCCAGATTGATAACTGCATAGATATATTGATCTGTTCCATTAAAGGTACTACATCTGGTATAACAGCTGCAATTGGGGTCATCACCTGTTTATGTCCACCCAAAATAACTTTCCAAGACCCGTCCAGCTTTTGCATAGGCCAAGGAGGCACATTGCATTGGGATGGGACAGCGGTGTCAGTCTCTGCAGTTCCTTCAGGAATAATGGTATTGGTGCTGCTGCCGCTGTAGAGGGCTAACCTGGGGGCTTGGATTTGGTATTACCTAAAATAATGGCCCTTACTCCATGGGTCAAGGAGCTAATACGGGGTTTCTGCCAGTGCCAAATATGTCTGTTCCAGCTTTTCATTCTGGAACCAGAAAAATAGCTACAGTACTGACTCATAACCACTGGACCCACAGAGACAGATTTGGGCCCAAACGCCAATCACCTGGCATTGGTAAAGCTCTGGTGTAACCTCTGGACTGCGTAGGAATTTTCAGTCGCAGGGATTAGCAGAGCTGGCAGAAGCATGGATCCGAGAGCAAATAGCAAATGTTAGGAACACTCTCTGCTGAGTATTTTAATTTGTGCTATCATATATTTGATTCCCAAAGATGTTTACAATTTCCCAAGTCTTTAAACCAAATTTTATAAAATTTATAGTATAAAATTAGCCATTTTAGAATGAACAATTCAGTGGCATTTAATATGTTCACAGTGTTGTTGCAACTACCCCTTCTGTCTAGTTCCAAAACATTTTATCACCCCATAATAGCATGCCATACCTTTTAAGCAGTTTCTCTTCTCTTCTCCCCGCAGCTCCTGGCAGCTACCACTCTGCTCTTTGTCTCTATGTATTTACCTATTTAGACACCTAAGTTTCTATTTCTGGTTATTATCTGTCTGTGACCTCTAAAAGGCTTGTTCTTAGAGTTTCAGTGTCTTTAGCTATAAAATAAGTGTGGCATTATGAATTTTTGAGGGCTTTGAAATGCTTTCTCCAAATATTAGTGTTTTTTTATTCCCCTGCTCAAAATACTATTGCTTTTTGATAAATGATCTCAGTTTGGCACTTCAAGCCTTATTCAATATTAGTTCTGGTTTTAGTTTTCAGCCGTTAGCCTATCCATGGTCTCTGTGCTTTAGCCCAAATAGACCAGTTACTATTACAAAAACATGTGCAGTTTTCTTCCTGCTCCAAACTTCCATAGCATTTTTTAAGTGGTTCATGAAACTTTAGTTTCAATTTTTAACATACAGGTACTATACATACATTATACACAACATTTTATTTGTCTCTATCCTGTGGAACCTCATCTTCCTGTGTGCAAGTGAGGTATCACAATTTATTTTTAACTTAGGTAGTGACAGAAAAAATATTGCATTAATTTGTTGGCTAAGAAAGAAAATAGAAGAGAAAGTATGAGACTATTTTTCTTTATCTTGTGTGTATAGCATGTAGTACAGATCTAAGCAGAGTAGGCAGATAAATGCTTTTGGATTGACTAAAATACAAGGTATTTCTTAGGCATAAACCCAAGGAATCTTTTTTGTTTAAATGTGGAATTTTAACCAGTTTCTTCAAGTGATATTAGGTGACACAGAAAGAAGAAAGAGATTGTGCATATGAGTAACCATAATTGTAATTCCCAGATTGATGTTTAATTTATATATTGTTTGGTTTCACATAAGTGTTTTTTTTAATTGATTGACTTTTTTGGAGAAATATCAGTTTGTTTTACTTATTGATGCATCCATTGTTTGATTCTTTTTCTTTTCTTTTTTTTAACTATATTTTATTGATTTTTTACAGAGAGGAAGGGAGAGGGATGGAGAGTTAGAAACATCCATGAGAGAGAAGCATCGATCAGCTGCCTCCTGCACACCCCCTACTGGGGATGTGCCGGCAACCAAGGTACATGCCCTTGACTGGAATCAAACCTGGACCCTTCAGTCCCCAGGCTGACGCTCTATCCACTGAGCCAAACCAGCTAGGGCTGATTCTTTTTTAAAAAAATATATTTTTATTGATTTCAGGGAGGAAGGGAGAGGGAGAGAGAGAGAGAAACATCAATGATAAGAATCATTGATCAGCCTCCTGCATGCCCTCTTCTGGGGGTTGAGCCATCAACCTGGGCATGTGTCCTGACCGGGAATCCAGCCATGACCTCCCAGTTCATAGGTCGATGCTCAACCACTGCACCATGCCAGCCAAGCCTGGTTGATTCTTAAATGTGCCCTGACTAGGGACCAAACCTGCAACCTTGGCGTATTGGGACAATGCTGTAACCAGCTGAGCTATCTGACCAGGGCCCACATAAGTTTTTTGTCTTTTTTTTTTTTTAATCATTGTGTCACTGTGTGTGTTTGTGTGTGTTGATTTCAGAGAGGAAGGGAGAGAGAGAGAGAGAGAGAGAAGCATCAGTGATGAGAGAGAATCATTGATTGGCTGCCTCCTCTATGCCCCCTACTGGGGATTGAGCCTGCAACCCTGGCATGTACACTTGACTGGAATCGAATCTGGGACCCTTTGGTCCACAGGCCGACACTCTGTCACTGAGCCAAACCAGCTAGGGCCATCGTGTCACTTTTATGTTCTGGCTGAGCAATTTATATTTAAGCCATTTTGTGAATCAAGACTGAAGTAAAAGTAAATGTTTTTTTTCCTCTCAGTATTTGAAATTGGAAGTATGAAACTGAACACAGATGAGATTTTTTTTTTTCCAATGGCTTGGAGAGTCTTCAATATACCTGAATTATTTCAGGTTAATTTGAGAAACATGCTAGTTCATTGCTTTGTTTTGTTTGTTTTTTCTTTTTTAGGAGATTTATCTCATTTTGACGACTGTATGAATGAAGTGTGAGTTGTCAATTGTTGGATATGCAATCAAAGTCTTTCAGAGATCTTAAACCAGCAATAATTTTTTATCCTTAAACACATAAATTTATCAATTTTCATGTGAACAAAATGAAACAGTTTTGGATTCTTCAGATTGAATGTGATAACTTCCAAATCAAGTCAAAATACAAATGTAATTTGTCTTTAGCCTCTGGTTATTGATAATCTCTTAAACTGGTTCTCTGTTTCTCCTCATTAGGGAGAGGAATCAAATGAGTCTGCAGAATCTAGCAATATTTGGGAAAAGCAGGAAAGTATTGTATTGAAATTGCAAAAGGAATTTCCCCATTTGGGTAGAAAGGTGAGTAATGTACTGAAATTTAATCAGCATGTACTAAGTGTTTGTATTACAAAATAGTGTTTGAGATATAAAAGCTTTGGATGAGTTTTACATTTTTCTAATTAAATATTTTTTCTTTAAAATATCTTTATACGGCTTGTTAATTCTTTGCATTGTTTATTTACCGTATTTGGAAACTGTAGTATCAGCATTATAGTCATAATCATAACAAACATAATTGTAGTAACAATTGTGAACTTATGTATAAAATATAAATTATCTAGAAAGCAATCTATAACTCCAAGTCAGCTTTTTTACCGTTTTTTCCTGTTCTATTTTTTTTTTAATTGAGTTTTTTACAGAGAGGAAGGGAGAGGGATAGAGAGATACATCGATCAGCTGCCTCCTGCACACTCCCAACTGGGGTTGTGCCCGCAACCAAGGTACATGCCCTTGACTGGAATAGAATCTGGGACCCTTGAGTCCGCAGGCTGACGCTCTATCCACTGAGCCAAACCGGTTAGGGCTGTTCTATTTTTTTTTAATTTCTCATAAAATATTTTAAAGTGTAGCCCTGGCCAGGGTGATTCAGTGGTTAGAGTCTCGGCCCTCACACCACAGGGTCTTGGGTTCGTTCCCGGTCAAGGGTGGTCAAGGGTACATGCCTCGGTTGTTGGTTCGCTCCCCACCCCTGGTTGGGCCTAGTGCAGGAGGCAACCAACCAATGGATGTGCCTCTCCCACATCAATGTTTCTCTCCTCCCCTTCCACTCTCTCTGAAATGCAATGGGAAAAATATCCTCAAGTGAGGATTAACAACAACATAAAAAGAATTTTAAAGTGTAATACTGCATTTCATTGTGCTAATATTCTGTAAGCTTTGTTCTATTTGCCAGATAGTGAAAATACTTTGAGTCATTAAAAAGACCCATACCAAGCATGCTGGTGCTAATAGGGCCACAGTTTAATCACATGATCGTATATGTCAGCGTGTTTTGTTTAACATTTAGAATACTTGCATTTGATTTATTCAGTTATATGTACAGGTAGTACATCTGTTAATTCTGATGAGCTGAATGCAAAATCTTATTGCTGTACTCCTTTTTTACATATGTTGGAACTATATGTTTTGAAATTTACAGTTTGTAAAAGCCCGGATATATATAGAAATTTAATTGAGCAAACACTTTTTAATCCTCTAATGTTCAGAGCATTTCATTGGGAAAGTAAAAATGCAAAAGAAGTCAAACTTCCTTCCCTTTGACAACTGTTATATATCTGTGGAGGTGAAATTATATAAACAGACAGCATTTGTAAAGCAGCATGAAAACAAGTGTGAAATAATCAGATGAATTCTGTTTTCAGGTGATTTTCTTATTTTTAAAAGAGCATAAAAGTTTTCTAGGAGCTGCTAATTTTAGATTTTTAATAAAAACATCAATAATTATATCTAGGAACTAAGGGATGTACTCAAGGAACATGAATGGATGTACACAGAAGCCTTAGAATCTTTAAAAGTGTTTGCAGAAGATCAAGGTAATTGTCCATTCTGTGTTATTATTATAGAAAATACATACTCCCATTATATTCTGTATTTTAATTAATAAGAAAATAGTAAATCTATTATCTAGTAATTAGAGAATGGGATTGTAAAAGATAGTAGAAACAGTAATGGGAAAAAAATGTAAAATGACCAGTTCCCAAATGTTTTGGCCTATTCTTTATGATAGTGTAAAATGAAATAATAAATATATTTTTCTGTTTGGATAACTTTCTTTGATATTTATGGCTACTTGTAAACTACCATGTTTTATTGAATACAAAAAAAAAAACACCCCACTACATTTTTTTTGCATTTTAACAGCTCTCTGAATGGATCTTAATGATTGATGGTGTCACTGTAATGTAGAAGTCCTAGCCTGCACTTGCATGAATGTCAAAAGTACCAATATCAGAAACTTAAAAGATGGGATCACTGGCATGGAAGAAAGTCTGGTGGAACACTAACCTTAGGACCCAAATAGTGTATGAGAAGTAGTGGGGCAGAGTTGAATCACTCATGTTTAGTTAACATCCTTAAGCAAGAATTAAGTATACTAGCTCTTTATAATTGGCTTTAGGTTTTTCTTGTTTTGAAAATGATTTCTTTTAAGAATGGCTATACTGCAAATGCTTTTGTTGGCACAGAGAATGATATTGTGTGGAGTAAAGAAAGCCACTGATATCACCAATTCTGAGTCAGAAAATTGATTCAGAAGAGATAGGTTATGAGGTGAAGAAATTACCCTATTTATCTTGCTTATTTTTTTAATATATGCACAAGAATGAAGGCGTATGATAATCAGTGTGTAAGTCTAAATGCTCTTTGAGTAGGTAAAACAAAAACATTCTAAATAATAAAGTCTTGTGTAAAAACTAATTGGTACATATTTTCTTACTGGTACATTAAAATTGTACCTTCAATCACAGGCATGTTAGCAATCTGGAATATGATTTATTAATCAGTGATAAAGCAGTGGTGCCTTTTAATATATTTAAATACTTTTTTGTTAAGTAATGATAAACTTAGACTACTTAGAGGTGGTAAGGGAAAAATTAATTACAATATGGAAGGTTTTAATTTGGGTGAGCCTTGTTATTGCTATACCCATCAGTGTTGGCATAGGAATGGGCTGCAAAGTAACATCTGGGACATGTGGATATGAAGCTGCCATTTATATTTTCAGGACCTTTGTTAGAAAATGCGGATTTATAATTAATACACTTTGAAAAAGAAGTTATCACCTGTTTTTGAAACCAATTATTTTAACTTATGAATAACTTCAGATTGTACTTCAGTATTTCTCTTTAGTGTGTACCAAGATTTAACTATAATTTATAGTTGAATTTTGTATTCAGAAGAAAGATACACATGTTTAAATATTTTTCTAATTTGAAGTGTTACATCATTTAATTTATATCATTGTAATTTAGTTATTTTTGTCTTTAGACACAGAATATGCTTCACAAAGTGAGTTTCCAAATGGAAAAGAAGTTTCTTCAAGAAGTCAAAATTATCCTAAAAGTATAGCTAAAGCAAAACTAAAACAGAAATATGCCATGAAAGCACAAAATGGTTTTAACAAGAAACGTAAAAAAAATGTATTTAATCCGAAGAGAGTTACTGAAGACTCTGAATATGATTCAGGTTCTGAGGCAGGTAGTTCACTCGATGAGGACTATAGTAGTGGTGAAGAGGTGATGGAGGATGGCTATAAAGGTAAAATTCTTCACTTCCTTCAAGATGCTTCAGTTGCTGAACTTACTTTGATTCCTCAGTGTTCTCAGAAAAAGGCTCAGAAGATAACAGAACTCCGGCCCTTTAATAGTTGGGAAGCTCTGGTAAGGCTACATTCTTTATCTCCCCCTGTGTGTGTGTGTGTGTTTAATTCACAGTACCGTTTATACTCAACGTGTCTTCAGCCCAGGGAAGCATAGATGGGTGGCCTTATCCTCTGTAGAGGCAAACATTACTTTCATTGTAAGCCAATAGTATTTCAAATAGTGTCATATGACCTAATTTTGAATGAATTAAGGGGTGATTTTCCTGAAAAAAAACCCAAGCTGATTGGCTGGGCATACTGTCACTCATTCTTTTGCATAGAAACTTGGTTCATTTCACTGCAGAAGAAGAAATTAGAGCTTACATTTAGAAAGGAGTTGTTTGCTAGCCTGTTCTGATCTGTTACTGCTGATACACCATGCAGAAAGCAAGAATGTGGCAGAAATTTTACTGCAACTACGTGAAGAGCAGTAGCAACATCCAGGGGAGCTCCATAATTCAAGATGCCAGCCTAGGTGTTTTATGCTTCTCCACAAAAGAAACAATTGTTTATTTTCTTTTTCTTTTAAAAGTGACAGCTCTAACATGTTTTTCTTGGTTAAACAACGCGGCCATTTTATGGAGTATATCAGGCTGCAGCGTTTTTAATTGGAAAGATAGAAAAGTGTGGAAGCCTAGAATTCAAGCGTTAGGGGAAGGGAAGGCATAAGCACTGGTAAGTACACTCTGCATGATCATTTTCTGGAATTTGATTTCCTATAAACAAGTTTTAGTCAGAATACTTGTATTATGAGTTTTATAAATGTGAACAATCAGCAAATCTTACTCATACTCCTGTCTTTTTAAAATGTTGCTTCAACTTTTGTGAGAATGTGGACTTTATAGTATGAATTGTATATAGGCCCTGCAGTGAAAGTGATATGGATTATTTTTTACAGTTTTAGAAGATAAACTGACTCTTGATGCTTTATAAATGTTTATGAAGTTTTTATTCGCTAACTTAGGGAGAAGTTGCTTTTGTGATTAATTTTATACTTGTGACAAACCTATATGAGCATAAGTTCCCTTGACAAATGTCTTGAAGTGGTGTTATCGGAAGGTTCCTAAACAATGGTTGTAAACGCATGTTTTAAAAAATTAAAATACATGAAAAATATAGAAACAAAATGACTAGTATTTCTCAGCTTTAGAAAAAAAGTCATTTGTTTTGCCTGAAGCCTTTGCTCTTGCAGAAAACATCTGTCAAAGCAGGTCCTTCAAACATGTTCAGCTTTGCCTGAGTGATTTATTTGTTCAAGTATTTGCTGAAGGGCTTTCTTGTTCATCTTTTCTTCCTTTTTTAATTTCTTTTCATCTTTAATAGTCTCCTCTGTTATTGCAGGGTTGCTGTTGCTCAGGCTTGTTGGGATTCTAACTTATTTAATAAGGAATGCAGTTATCCGCACTAGTGTGTTTAGTCACTGTAACTACTTGCCCAAATATAATAACAGTAAATTAAACCAGTTGTATGTGCCAGATGCTTTTTAAAATATTCAGCAACTTAACATGTAGAAAGCATATTTCCCCTACTAATTAATTGGCATAGTTTAAATTAGTCTTAACATGAGATTGCATGTTACCTACTTAAACTTTGTCCCCTTTCTAAAAGTTGAATACAAAGACTATTTTTTGCTAGCTATGCATGTAAATGTTGATTATTTTATGTAACATTTAAAAAGTAAATTTGCTACTTGAATTCAGTGATTCAGGGCTTTTCTGAAAAAAGTAGGAAAATGAAAATGCTTTTTAAATGAACAGTTAAAATTAGCAAGTCAGTATATATAAGCTTTGAGTTTTAATTGGCTTAGACCTTGTAAGTTTACTTTCAATTACTTTAAAATTTTGAATATGACTGGTTGTAGGGCAATTTAATATCTTAAAATTATCAAGGAAAAAGTCGAATATTTTGGTAAAAAGCTATATAATTTACTCTTTCCCTATTAATCAAAGAGGTTTAATAGTATAATTGTGAACAGCTTTAAAATGAAACAAAAGAAGAAAACATTTACTTTGTTTTCATAGCTGCTGTTTTAAGAAATTCCTATGAGAATTAGTTAAAATTTTAATTATGTTACTCAGGCATACTTAATGGAAACTACAATACATTATACAAGGTGTGGCAAAAGTAGATTTACAGTTGTGCATATGTGAAAGTTTTTTCTTGGATGGTTATTTATCAATTATTGCATTATTTTCCATATGAACAACTGTAAGCCCACTTTTGCCCCACTCTGTATAGTAAGAACAGCATGTAAAAGTCTAGTAAACTCTTAACATTATTGTTGAAGCTTATTTAGTCTTAAGGATTTGGAATTTGGCAATTTTTATTAACTTTTATTAATTCATTAAAATGCCTACTAAGCCAACAAATTAATCACACATTTTAATTATGATTTTGGTTAAAACTGAAGTCTCTATAACATTGGTGGGTTAAATGGAACCATTAGTATTTCACTGTCTTATTTTAAAAATAATTTGAATGTGAAAATTATGTTAGCACTGCCTTTTAAAAGAAAAATTATTTGAAAAGTTGTGCATCATTGTTAGGACTTTCTTTTCAGAGAATTGCACTTAAAAAATTAAATAAAATGATCTTAGATATACTAGTCACACTCACTTTACATGAGGAAAATTTGGTTATTTAACAAAAAATCAGTGCATTAGATGAGGTTGTTTGTTTTCAGCATTATACCCTTTTTTTAAAATCAGAACTTAAATATTGTTTGTGAAAGTTTTCTTCATAACTTTTTCATTTTACTTATTTTTCAGCTTAATAGCAGTAAAGTATATGCTTATTATAAGAAACCACATCATTAAATCATGTAGACTTTGGAAATACAGCAAGCCAAAAATGTCACTAGTTTTAAAACATGTACTGTTAATGTGATAAAATTGGGATTTTTATTGCCAAATATTACACATTTAATGGCATCAGTTCACCAACTACTTACTGAATTTTTTATTAGCCTTATATAAGGTGGGTTAGAGATGTAATTATGTCTATACATTGCATCTGTATACTTTATTCATGAGTAACTGATTCATGAATAGCTCAGCCTGAAAGCTTCATTTATGCATCTACCTCCTTACCGTTTAGATCAGAATAGATAGAGTTTTCCTTCTTGATTGTTAACCAGGCAACCTAGGTTGAGTTCATTTTTTAGTTTATTTAAGCTCTTCATTGAGCTATTCCGATCTACTAGAAACATAGACGACAGACCACAGGCTTTCTTTTTGTGCTTTGTTTTCCCAGGAGTAGTATAAAATTCTGTCTGAATTTGTCACTTGAAGTATTGTAATGCCTACTGCTCTCTTCCTGATAGAGTGGCTTCAGTAATTTTTGTACAAGATTACAGAATTCAGCTTTGTTTTAATTTTTATAAGTTTGATAAACTTTTTTTATGATAAATTTATTCTGAGTACTTTGTAGGCTGGTGCCAGGTATTTATAGCAATGAATAAGATTAGTACTCTGTTTTCAAGACTGTTACTTGTTAGGTGGGAAATCAAATCTACTTGTAAACAATACCCCTCTTCCTATAGAAAATTAAAAAATTTTTGTGCTGTAAGAGTGACACACTGTGGCAAGAGAGAGGTACTTCAGTTTATGGCTATTTTGAAAGGAAAAAAGTTCTTAGAGTGGTACTTGAGTTTTTTGTCAAAGAGGTAGTAACCAGGGCCATATTGATACTATTTTTTTCATGTAATTAATTTTCTAGCAAATAGCAATTACTTTTTTTCCCTTCCTCCTGGAAAAATAGCTTTACCATTTTTTAAAAGAATGATTTGTTTTCCTTGTCTAAAATTGAAAGAGTACTTGCAAGAACAAAGAAGAAAGTCAAGTTTAGTCAAAATTCTACCAAAGATACCCACCACTTAATTATTTGGCATTCATCTATTTATACATACCTTTTTATATTTAACATGTAAATCGGATCATATTTTCTGTGTTACCAATAACTTAAATTTACTAGTAGATCCTGTATTTACAGAATACTTTGTATTACTTAAAAAAATTTGGTGAAGCTAAGTAACTTACAGGATTGTTAAATTCTTTATATCTTCAAAGAATAGTAAAAGAATAAGAGTGTTCTTAGACCTCCCCCTCCCCCCCCCCCCCCCCCCCCCACACACACACACACATACTTAGTGAAGGAATTGTGGAATTAAGTATTAGGGTTTTAGCTTTTTTTTTCCCTCTTCCGGAGATTGTGACTTCAGTCATTCACCATGGTCCAGCATTTGACATACTGTCAGAGGCTGTCCTACACAAGGCTGTCCCAAAACCTGGTAATAGAATTGTTTACCTTTATACCAAGAAGGTTGGGAAAGCACCCAAATCTGCATTTCGCCCAGGCCAACTTTTCGGAGTTTGTGCTTTGAGACCTAAAGTTCTAATGAGGTTGTCTAAAAGGAAAAAACAAGTCAACAGGGCCTATGGTGGATCCATGTGTGCTAAGTGTGTTCGTGACTGGATCAAGCATGCTTTCCTTATTGAGGACAGAAAATCATTGTGAAAGTGTTGAAGGCACAAACACAGAGTCAGAAAGCTAAATAAATTTTTAAAAATGAAGCTTTTTTGAGTAATAAAAACAATTAAAAGGAAAAAAAAGGATTTTTAAAAATTTATTATTCATGTATATATTTTTACTGATTTCAGAGAAGCGAGAGAGATAGAAACATCAATGATGAGAATCATTGATCGGCTGCCTCCTGCACGCCCCACACTGGGGATTGAGCCACAACCTGGGCATGTGCTGGACCGGGAATCGAACTATGACCTCCTGGTTCATAGGTTGACACCCAACCACTGAACCACACTGGCCTGGGCAAAACATCAAATATTGAGAGAGAATCATTGATCAGCTGCCTCCTGCACGCCCTATACTGGGGATCGAGCCCACAACCCAAGCATGTGCCCTGTCGGGGAATTGAACAGTGACCTCCTGGTTCATAAGTCGACGCTCAACCACTGAGCCATGCCAACCAGGGTTATGCATCTATTTAGATTAACAAGTTAAAAAAATAGGCTTGTACTGCCCCCAAATCCATATCTATTCCCTTCTCCAGCCTATTTTTCGTACTACAAATAACTTCTTTCACTTTTTCTAGGTAATACTAAAAAGAAACCCACATGAAAACATAATCCTATTTTTTATTTTCAGTTGCAGGCCTTATCAGCTGATATAACAGACATCATAATATTATTGTAGGATTAGCTCCCTTCTCACTGTCTCACCTCAAATGCCCATTTCCTATTCCCCAACCCTACCAATATAAGTTAATATGTAATCTTAGAGATATTTTTTTAGTATCTACATTGTTATGACTATGTAAATGCTTTTCATTGCTGGGCCATGTAGTATACTACATAATTGCTTTATTTCCTTGCTCACCGTTTTGTTTTCTCTAGTTATTAGTTGCCTTGGTTTTTCTGTTTGCTTAGTTTTCTGTGTACTTATTACTTCAACTCTAAACTCCTCCCCAGCTGTCTAAATTTACCTTCAGTCTTTAGATACCTCAGGTATCCTGTCAGTTTTATATTCTTGAGGAAGTGTCTTTTAGTGTCTTATTGACCTGCCTTGAATTAGACTGGTTGTGTTATAGGCAAGCTGATCAGCTATGGCCTTGAGATCTCATTTCCTTGACAATCTAAGGAATCCTATTGTCTCTGTTGCGTTGGATCTCTTGTTTCTGAATTTCATGCATGTCTTTTCATTTATTCCCTTGGTTTTGTAAGGGCTTACCAGGGGGTGGGTGAATAATACAGTGGAGCTAAATGGCCTGGTTTTGGATCCCAGTTTTGACATTTTCTAGTAATTTATATAACCTTAAGCAAATTCTCTCTGTTTTTCTATTTCTTCATCCGTAAGTGGGTATAGTTATGGTACTGACCCATAGGGAAGTCTAAGCTCTTGGAAAATGTTAGCTTTAGATACCCACAATACTTTGCATTGAAAGTGCTGTATATACCATTTGTTGTTTTCTGCTTCTCTCCCAATATCAGTTCTAGCCATATTGTGTGAAACTTTTGATGAAACCATTTTTCTCACTTTTTTAATTCCCTCAGGGCTTTTAAACAGATTTATGGCTGGTCATATTACCCACAATATATTAAGACTACATTTTTCAGCTTCCCTTGTGGTAATTTGGCAAAGTTCTATCCAATAGGACAGTGATGGCGAACCTATGACACGTGTGTCAGAGGTGACACGCGAACTCATTTTTTTGGTTGATTTTTCTTTGTTAAATGGCATTTAAATATATAAAATAAATATCAAAAATAAAAGTCTCTGTTTTACTATGGTTGCAAATATCAAAAAATTTCTATATGTGACACGGCACCAGAGTTAAGTTAGTTAGGGTTTTTCAAAATGCTGACACGCCGAGCTCAAAAGGTTCGCCATCACTGCAATAGGATGTAAGCATAAATATATTATGATTTTTGGAAAGTGTTCTTTAAGGATCCCTTCTTCCTGTTGGTTGAGATGTCATTGTGATGAGAACCACATATTGAGGATATTGAAGAATAAAATAGAATTCTTGATTTTGGAACTACTGTACCACATCTGAACTGCTTCCTCAGGTCCTCTTTTGTATGACAGAGAAATATACTTATGTCTTATTTACACTTCTGATGTTTTGGGTGTGTTATCATGCATAACTTAACTGAATCCTATTAGATTCATCATTCAAACTTTCTCCTTGAAAATCTATCTACTTTTCACATTCATGGACAGTGTAGTGTATCACTCGCTACCAGATAGACCTAAATTCTAAACTAGCAGCAATAATTTTGATCATCTCTAATGTTGGTTGGCTTGTATGGGGGGGAGAGGAGGGAGAGTGGGAAACTTAGACCATTGTACTTCATTACCCATACAAGAATTTAAAACATAAAAATTAGAATAGTATAATGAACCTCCCATGTGTTGGTCAGAAGCTTCAGTACCAGCTGATGTTTTATCTATACCCTCATCTACTCCCTTCCATCTCTTACTATTTATATGCAAATTTCAGACTTCAGTTTTTATCCCTAAAAATTTAAATACATACTCAAAAAAGGTTTTTTATCCGTTAAACCCATAGTAACATTGTCACACCTAATAAATGTCATCAATAATTCCTTAATATTAGAAAATACCCATTCAAGTGTTCAAATTTCTATTTCCTCATAAATGTCATAAATATTTGGTTTTTTTAGAGTTAGTTAGAATTAGGATCCAAATAAGGTTCACATATTGAGATTTTTTTGATAGGCCTTTGTAACTATTTTAATTTGTAGGTTCCTCATCCACCTATCTCTTTCTTTTCCTGTAATATCTTTGGTGAAAAAAAACTGGATCATTTGTTCTATAGCTTCCTAGTCTGGACTTTTCTGGTTAAACCTCCCTGGTATAGTTTAACACAAACATGTTTTTCTGAACCAGTTAATTTCTGTGGAGTTACAATTAAAAGGTTAAATGCTCCCACCAGTACTATTACAAGGTTGTTGTTGTGTTGTTTCATCAGGAGACACTAGTGTCTGGTTGTTCCTTTTTTGTAATGTTAGCTTATCTCTTACTTCTAGGTTCTGTCCAAATGAATTGATCTTCTGTGAGTCAAAACGGTTCTTTCTTATTTCTGGGTTTATTACTCTGAAAGGACTTCCTAGATCCTGGATTGTATTGGTCTCCTTGTGAAAAAGTGCCCATTAAATTTGTTTTCCCCCTTATAATACCAGTTGTTAAAACTAAAAATTATTTGTTGCATGTCTTTTCCGGTGACCATAAACCACATGAGGACAGGGACTATTGTCTACATACCAGGTACCTTCACCAGTCAGGGTAGTAGTTGCTAAAAATAAGAACATAATAAATGGTAGTTGGTTATAGTTTAGAAGTTTTTTTTTATTTTTGTTTGTTTAACTTTAAGGTCTTAAATTTTAATTATTTAGGAAGGTACTAGTTATAGTGCAAAGAAAAGAACATGGATTTTAAAATCTCTTATCTTTGTCACCTTGAAAATTGAAGCTTGGCTTTATTGATCCAGAGCTGGTAGACTGATCTTGTAATTGCTGTGAGGATTTAATGTTAGTGAATAAAAGGCACCTAGTAGTTTCTAGCACATAAAAAGTACAGAATGCATGTTTTTCCTGTACTTCCTAGTTATTCGTGTTGGTTCTTTAACACACATATACAATCACAAACACACACTCACACCACAGTAGGCATGAGATTGTTTCTTGTTCTAATGGAACCCCCTTAAAATCTTCAAGGCACTGAATCTCATATATCCTGCTGTTTACATGTAAATCTTTGCTCTGGAAAGCACAGAGTGGGAGGTCACATTGTGATTATGAATGTTTTCCTTGTGAAAATGTAAAGTAGTGTGCAAATAACTTTACATTTCACAATGCCATTTTGTGAAATGGTAAATTTTTATTTTTAACGCTGCAGTACATTGGTTTTCAAATAGATTGGAGAGTTTCTTTCTTGCCAACTTATTCTAGGCTAGATATGAAAAATGTATATTTTTATAAACTGCATTTTTATGAAATTATCTTAGTATATCTTATAAGCATTTAATCTCTATTGCTTGAGATTCTCTTTGAATTTAGAAATAAATTCATAGAGATTATTTAGAGTTAAGGTGATTCATAACATGAAAGAATATGCTAAATAAGATTGACATGAATCAAAATCATGTGTAGTTTTATCCTATCAGTGATTTTACTTTATTTTTCTTTATTCCATTCTGGATTGTGGGCTTTTTTTTTTTTTGCCCAACAAGTTTTCACTAAGGATTTTTTTTTTTAAATATATTTTATTGATTTTTTACAGAGAGAAAGGGAGAGAGATAGAGAGTTAGAAACATCCATGAGAGAGAAACATCGATCAGCTGCCTCCTGCACATCTCCTAGTGGGGATGTGCCCGCAACCCAGGTACATGCCCTTGACCGGAATCGAATCTGGGACCTCTCAGTCCGCAGGCCGACGCTCTATCCACTGAGCCAAACTGGTTTCGGCCACTAAGGATTTTAATAATGTTTTTCGGCATTTTTTTTTTTTAACTACCTATATGGAAAATTTTTAATTCTAATATAGTTTTTACAGTATGAAGTATTCATTGTGTCCTTTAGAAAAATAAGTACAAATACATTTTGAAGAAATTCTTTGGCTAAAACAGGTGTTGTATTGAAATTAATTTTTGGAAAATGTTTTATCCAATTATTGAATTGATCATAGTTAACTTTTGATTCATGCATTATCTTTCCAAGTAATAGTCTAAGCTTAAGAGTAAAATATCAAGTGACAACAAATAATTGGAGTTTTGAAAGCTTAGGGATTGTACTGATGATAGATAGGAGAAAATATGTTTTAGGAAGATTAATCATTTACTAATATGTCATAGTCATAGGAAGTGACAAAAATGGCAAGAGATCAAGTATGCGGTTACTGTATTTGGTGTTATTACCTTGGTAATAAAGGTGAATCTGAGATATTAAATACAAAACTTGAGACATTATAAGAAAACAGCTACCAGAGTCACAGTTACAAGTGTGGAATTGTGTATTCTGGAGAGAAAGATATTGTATGTCAGTATGCTATGTTTGAGGTCACAAGATTGTCAAGGTGAAACAGGAATATAAATGTAAACATGAAGAATCAGGTTTTCTTAGAACTTGATTAAGGTCATTAGTAAAATTTTAAATTAAACTGTTTTCCTCAAAAGAAAGAAAATGATACTGGCTTTCTGTTTACTAGATCTGAACTGTTAAATTGCTTTCTTTTCATGCCATAGTTCACAAAGCTGTCCAAAACTAATGGCTTATCAGAAGATTTGATATGGCACTGTAAAACATTGATCCAAGAAAGAGATGTAGTTATAAGACTTATGAACAAATGTGAAGATATTTCAAATAAATTGACGAAACAAGTTACCATGCTCACTGGAAATGGAGGTGGATGGAACATAGAACAACCCTCTATTTTGAATCAAAGGTAATATTTGTTGTACACACCTATTCATTTTTTCACCACAGTTGTATGCAATTTCTGAATTTATTTCTATAATATGCCTAGGGAACTTAAATGTGGAAGTTAATGTTAAAAGGGAAACCCGAGGTTTTTTATATGGCATATAAGTGGTATATGATTTGGTTCCCATTGACTTCCCTCCTTCCCACAATTAGGATATTTTACTCCATCATACCATAAATTAGAGGAAATATTATGGTCTTATCTGACCTAGGTTTTCCTTGTCTGATTACTGATAATTTCATATACACTGAGTGGCCAGATTATTATGACCACCTGACGTTTTAGGCAAATTAGCTATAATTTCACGCTGAAGTTGCTGGAGAGCCAGATCATTATAAACATCTGAATAGCACAACATATCTCAGTATCGTTGCTGATCAAGTTCATCCTATCTTGTTGATGGAGTATCCCATTGGAGATGGCTTCTTCCAACAAGACAATGGGCCATTGCCACGGTGCTTGTATTGTACAGGAGTGGTTTCAAGAACATGAGGGAGACTTTACCTTGCTTAGGTGGCCCCCACAATCACCAGATCTCAATCCAATTGAGCATTTGTGGGATGAAGTTAAAAGAGCCATCAGGCAGCTGGTTCCACAACCATCAAATCTGACAGAACTGGACAGTGCTATTCATCAGGCACGGTGTCAGATTCCTCGCATCACCTTTCAACATCTCGTGGAGTCAATGCCGCAGTATTGAAGGCAAAAGGTGGCCCAACAAAGTACTGATAGGGTGGTCATAATAATCTGGCCACTCAGTGTATAATCACAGGCACTGTAAAGGTGGTTTTAGATATGCCTTTCTATAATTTGATACTTTAAAAAACCAGCTGCTTCATTGCATCAATGTAAAAATTTCTGTATTAGCTTAATGTCTTTCTTTTTTTAATTTTTAGAATGAGAGAGAGAGAAATGAAAGGAAAGAGAGAGGAAGAAACATTGATCTGTTGTTCCACTTAGTTATGTATTCATTGGTTGAGTCTTGTATGTGCCCTGACCTGGCACATTAATTTGGCATATCTGAACAACTTAACCAACTGAGCTATTCAGCCAGGGCCTATTTTTAGTCATAAATAAAATGAAATGGTTAAAATATCCTGTACCTATGATTATATGTTTTCAATAGCCCAGATTTGTAAAAAAAAATTTTTTTTAGGGTAGAACCACATCAAAAATGAAAAGGGCACTTTCATTAAATAGATTATATAAGGAAAGATTATTCCCCCAAACTGTTACTCTTAGTAAATACCTTGTTATAATTTTTGCAAAAAGTAGATCCTAAGTTTTAAGTGGTTTAGGGACTCAGAATGTTCAGAGTATTTCCCTTTTTTAAAAATGTGCAAAATTGTGTACTGTGATGATATTTATAGATGGCAAAAACATGGAAACAATCTAAGTTCCAAAAATCAGAGAGTAGTTAGAATGAATTATGAGGTACATCTGTTCATTATATTTCTGATAAGTACTTAATAAGATTAGCACTAGGGCCCTGACCAGGTGGCTCAGTTGGCTGGAATATCATCCTGTACACCAGAAATGCTGCAGGTTTGATTCCCTGTTAGGATACATATCTAAGTTGCGGGCTCAATCCCTGGTCGGGGCATGTATAGGAGTCAACTGATCAATGTTTTCCTCTCCCCTACCCCTCTCTCAAATCAATAAACATATCCTCGGGTGAGGATTATGAAAAAAAAAAAAAAGACTGAGGTCTCATTAAAATTAATTACCTTAGTTGATGATTTTATTTACTTCTTTTGATAGTTTTCTAAGTTCATGATCAAAGCATATTTGCTGATCATTGGTTAATTAAAAGTAAAGTAGTGGTTACTGGCCTTTAATAGTAAGCTACAATCTTTTTGTGCCCTTCTAGGGTGCTATGGGATGGTGTGTAGGGAAACGTGATGCAGTTCCCACAAAGAAGCTCTTTTCTCTGTTGCATAGAAAGAACTATGGCCAAGTCAGCAAATTCATCTCCTAAAAGTGTAGTTGGAGCTGGTCCTTCTTGTTCTACAGCATTGGATATGGGGAGTTCTTCACTCTACAAGACTTGCCCAGTTGAGTCTGCTTTATCATAATTTGGAGCTTAAAAAATCGAGTGCTTTATTGCATCACTTAAAATTTTTTTTTTCTTAAATCCACATTTACAAAGTCCTGTTGTTTGTAAATAGTAAGATCAGGTAATAAATTGCCCTTTCCATTAGACTGAGGATTTTTAATGGAATATTTAATAGATGATAAAAGTAGTTTTTTAAAAAGGTTTTTTATTGGATGTAGTCCAAGGTACAACTTCTAAAAACCTTTATAGATATTCTCTATAGAATATTTATAGATGCACTTTTAGGGGGTGAAATTTGTTGTCTTGGTTTTTGTCTTTAGCCAAGGTAGGAATTGGACAAGCACTTTTACTTGTTATACTAGCCAGGAATCAAGAAGTAGTTTCTTTGCCTTGGGAAAGGATTTATTAGCACAAAGGAAAATGTTAGACTGCTGATGAATAAGCTACCATGAATAAGCTCTTTCTTAAAAAAACAAAATCTCTGAAGCAAAATTTACTTTGAAGCAAAATTATATTGTGTTTATTTTCCTCTTATAAGTTTATATGAGGAAATCGAGGAAATACAGACATACCATAACTGCTCATTAAAAATAAGATCTTTGCAGGGAAAAATAAGATTTTTCATATGTATCTCAGAATCACTACATTCATAATCTTTACCTTAAAATGTCAAAACTAAAATTGCCTAAAGTTAAAATATATGAGGGAAAAAGAGAAAAAACTCAGTATGTCCCCTTTTTTATTCCTATCATAGATAAGTAGCCATCTCTCAAGTTGTAGCAGTTTATCTAAAATTTATTAAATTGTTTTAACTGAAGAGATTTATCAATGTTTAATATAAAATGTTTTCTGTTTTTCTGGGCTAAATTTAACAAGGTTCTTTTGATCTTGTTCTCCCTCAACTGGACAGAATTGTTCCCTGTCCTATTCCTACACAGTTGCTATGAAACCATTTGACAGTGGTATGAATGCAAATCTATACTGCAGGTCTGGTTTGACTAATTCAAAATACTATGTTGATGCAAATATTTTAGTAGTTTGGATACACACCAATGTTGTGGCAGTATTTTCAGCAGTGCTGTTACACTCACGGGACATAAAACTTTGGTCAACTAGCATCCTTAATCTGTTTCATATGAACTACTTAAAACCAGGCTCTGTAGCCCTGTATTTTTCTGTATTTTAAACTCAAATTTAACACATTGTATGTATTCCTGTTGTTTCTATTTCTTACCTTTCAGAAATGATTTTTTTTTATTGTCTAAAGTTTTACATATGTCTCCTTTTTCCCCAGTTGACCACCTCCCTCCCCCCAGCTATTCCCACCTTGGGCAAACCCCCACCTCCCCAGGGTCTGTGTCCATTGGTTATGCTAATGTGCATGCATACAAGTCCTTTGGTTGCTCTCTAACCCCTCCCTCCCCTGCCATTTGTCTCTGGATCTATTCTTGTTCATCAAATTATGTTGATCATTATATCCCACATATGAGTAAGATCATGTGATATTTATCTTTGACTGGCTTATTTCACTTAGCATAATACTCTCCAGTTCATCCATGCTGTTGCAAATGGTAAAAGTTCCTTCTTTTTTATAGCAGTGTAGTATTTCATTGTGTACTGGTAGATGTACCACAGTTTTTTAATCCACTCATCTGTTGATGGGCACTTAGGCTGTTTCCAAATCTTAGCTATGGTAAATTGTGCTACTATGAACATAGGGGTGCATATATCCTTTCTAATTGGTGTTTCTGGTTTTTTGGGATATATTCCTAGAAGTGGGATTACTGGGTCAAATGGGAGTTCCATTTTTAACTTTTAGAGAAAACTCCATACTGTTTTCCATAGTGGCTGCACCAGTCTGCATTCCCACCATCAGTGCACTAGGGTTCCTTTTTCTCCACATCCTCGCCAGCACTTGTTGTTTGTTGATTTGTTGATGATAGCCATTCTGACAGGTATAAATGCAAATCTATACTGCAGGTCTAGTTTGACTAATTCAAAATACTATGTTGATGCAAATATTTTAGTAGTTTGGATACACACCAATGTTGTGGCAGTATTTTCAGCAGTGCTATTACACTCATGGGACATAAAACTGGTATCTCATTGTTCTTTTGATTTTCATCTCTCAGATGATTAGTGACTTTGATCATGTTTTCATATGTCTCTGGGCCTTCTGTATGTCCTCTTTCGAAAAGTATCTATTTAGGTCCTTTCAAAAGTGTATATTTAGGCCCTTTGCCAATTTTTTGACTGGGTCGTTTATCTTCTTTTTGTTAAGTTGTATGAGTTCTCTGTATATTTTGGAGATTAAACCCTTATCTTAAATATCATTGAAAATATGTTCAACCATGCAGTGGGCATTCTTGTTTTTGTTTTTTTTTTAATATATTTTATTGATTTTTTACAGAGAGAATGGGAGAGAGATAGAGAGTCAGAAACATCGATGAGAGAGAAACATCGATCAGCTGCCTCCTGCACATCTCCCACTGGGGATGTGCCCACAACCCAGGTACATGCCCTTGACTGGAATCAAACCTGGGACCTTTCAGTCCGCAGGCCGATGCTCTATCCACTGAGCCAAACCGGTTTCAGCCATTCTTGTTTTTTTGTTGATGGTTTCTTTTGCTGTGCAGAAGCTTTTTTTTTTTCTTTCTTTTTTTTTTTTTTTTTTTGATGTAGTCCCATTTGTTTATTTTCTCCTCAGTCTCCATTGCCCTAGGAGCTGTGTCTTTAAAGACATATGTCTGCTATTGTGCTGCCTCTGGAGTCTTGTAGGATTTTTATGGTTTCTCGTCTTACGTTTAAGTCCTTTAGCCATTTTGAGTTTGTTTTTGTATATGGTGCATGTTGGTGATCTACTTTCATTTTTTTTTCTTTTTTTTTCTTTTTTTTTTGCATGTATCTGACCAAATTTCCCAGCACCATTTATTGAAGAGACTGTCTTGACTCCATTATATGCTCTTGCCTCCTTTGTCAAATATTAATTGAGCATAATGGCTTAGGTTGATTTCTGAGTTCTCTGTTCTGTTCCATTGGTCTATATGTCTGTTCTTGTGCCAGTACCAGGCAGTTTTGAGAACTGTGGCTTGGTAATATAGCTTGATATCTGGTATTGTATTCCCGCCAACTTTGTTCTTCTTTCTCAGGATTGCTGTGGCTATTTGGGGTCTTTTTTTATTCCAGATGAATTTTTGGAGTTTGTTCTAGATCTTTGAAATATGCCATTGGTATTTTAATGGGGATTGCATTGAATCTGTAGATTGCTTTGGTTAGTATGGACATTTTAATGATGTTGATCTACAAATCCATGAATATGGTATGTTCTTCCATTTATTAATGTCTTCCTCTCTCATTTTTCAATGTCCTGTAGTTTTCTGAGTACCGGTCTTTTATGTCCTTAGTTAAGTTTATTCCTAGGTATCTTAATTTTTTTGGTGCAGTGGTAAATGGGATTGTTTTTTTGTTGTTGTTGTTTTTCGTTTCTTTTTCTGTGAGTTCATTATTGATGTATGAAAAGGCCATAGATTTCTGGGTGTTAATTTTGTATCCTGCTACATTGCCAAATTCATTTATTAGGTCTAGTAGTTTTTTGATGGAGGCTTTGGGGTTTTCTATGTATAGTATCATGTCATCTGCGGATAAGGACAGTTTTACTTCTTCTTTTCCAATTTCGATGCCTTTTGTTTGTTTTTTTCTTGTCTGATTGCTTTGGCTAGCACTTCCAGTACTATATCGAACCGAAGTGGTGAGAGTGGGCATCCCTGTCTTGTTCCTGTTCTTAGGGGAAATGAGTTTAGTTTTTGTCCATTGAGTATGATGTTGGCTGTAGGTTTGTCACATAAGGCTTTTATTATGTTGAGTTATTATCCCTCTATTCCCACTTTGCTGAGAGTTTTTATCAAGAAAGGTGTTGGATTTTGTCAAATGCTTTTTCTGCATCAATTGATATGATTATGTGATTTTTGTCTCTCAGTTTGTTTATGTGATATATCACATTTATTGATTTGCAGATATTGTACCATCCTTGCATCCCCGGAATAAATCCCACTTGGTCATGGTGTATGATCTTTCTTATGTAATGTTGAATTCGTTTGCTAGAATGTTGTTGAGGATTTTAGTATCTATGTTCATCAAGGATATTTGCCTATAGTTCTCTTTTTTTTTTTTTGGTGTCTTTATATGGTTTTGGAATTAGGGTAATGGTGGCTTCATAGAAAGAGCTTGGAAGTTTGCTTCCTCTTGAATTTTTTGGAATAGTCTGAGGAGGATAGGTTTTAGTTCTTCTTTGAATGCTTGGCAAAACTCCCCTGTAAAGCCATCCGGACCAGGGCTTTTGTTTGCTGGAAGATTTTTGATTACTGCTTCAATTTCTTTGGTAGTTATTGGCCTATTCAGGTTTTTTGATTCCTCCTGATTGAGTTTTGGAAGCTTGTATTTTTCTAGGAATGTGTCCATTTTGTCAAGGTTGTCCAGTTTGTTGGAGAAGAGTTGTTCGTAGTATTTAGTATTTTTTTTTTACAATCCTTTGTATTTCTGTGGGGTCTGTTGTTACTTCACCTCTTTCATTTCCGATTTTGTTTATTTGGGTCCTCTCTCTTTGTTTCTTGGTGAGCCTAGCTAGAGGTTCATCAGTCTTGTTTATCGTTTCAAAGAACCACCTCTTGGTTTTTGTTGCTCTTTCGTATTGTTTCTTTGGTCTCTATGTTGTTTATTTCTGCTCTGATCTTTATTATTTCCTTCCTTCTGTTTACGCTGTGCTTTTCTTGTTCCTGTCTTTCTAACTCTTTGAGTTGTAGGTTTAGATAATTTATTACCATTGTTTTTTGTTTTTTGAGGTAGGCCTGTAGAGCTATGAACTTCCCTCTCAGGAATGCTTTCACTGTGTCTCATAGATTTTGGATTGTTGTGTTTTTATTGTCATTTGCTTCCAGGATGCTTTTTATTTCTTCTTTGATCTCTCTGGTAACCCAGTCATTGTTTAATAGCATGCTATTTAACCTCTAAGTGTTCGATATTTTTCATTGTTTTTATTGTAGTTGATTTCTAGTTTCATGCCATTGTGATCTGAGAAGATGCTTGATATAATTTCTATCCTCTTGAATTTGAAAAGATTTTGCCTGTGTCCCAATGTGTGGTTTATCTTTGAAAATGACCCATGTGCACTTGAGAAGAAAGTATATGGTATTCTGTGGCTTTAGGGTGAAACGTTCTGAAGATGTCAATTAATTCCATCGGATCTACTGAGTCATTTAGGATTGATGTTTCTTTGCTGATTTTTTGTTTAGAGGATTTATCCAGTGGTGTAAGTGGGGTATTAAAGTCCCATACTATGAGTATATATATTGCTGTCAAGCTCTCCCTTGATATCCTCCAGAAGTTTTATTTATGTATTTCAGTGCTCCTGTATTGGGTGCATATATGTTTACCAGAGTTAATCTTCTTGTTGAATTGCTCCCTTTAGTATTATGAAGTGGCCTTCCTTATCTCTTGTTATGGCCTTCACTTTGAGGTCTAATTTGTGAGATATAAGTATTGCTTCCACAGTTTGGTTTTTTTTTTTTTCATTTCCATTCACTTGAAAAACCTTTTTCCATACTTTTACCATCAGTCTGTGTAAGTCCTTTGTTCTGAGGTGGGTCTCCTGTGCACAGCAGTTATATGGGTCTTGTTTTCTTATCCACTCAGTTACCATATGTCTTTTGATTGGGGTATTTGTTCGTTGCCATTTTTATTCTTTATGCCTGTGTTCCTTCTTCCCTTCCTATTTCTTTTTACAGCAGTCCCTTTAGCATTTTTTGCATTGCTGGTTTGGTGGTAATAAACTACCTTAGTCCTTTTTTGTCTGTGAAGCTCCTGATTCCACCCTCCACTTTGATTGATAGCCTTGCTGGGTACAGTATTCTTGGATTCAGACTCTTGCTCTGCATGACTTTGTATATTTTATTCTGTTCCCTTCTGGCCTGATGTGTTTTTGTTGAGAAATCAGTCGATAGTCTGATGGAAGATCCCTTATAGGTAACTTTCTGTCTCTCTCTGGCAGCCTTTAAGATTCTTACTTTGTCGTTGGTTTGTCAGTCTATATATATAAAAGTCCAGCAACCAGAACACCCTAACGACTGGTAGCTATGATACCCACTGTGGCCAGCGAACCGGCCCGATCAGGAGTGGGCCGGCCAGCCAACCTTCCGCGGCCCCTCCCCCAGCTGGCCCCACCCATGATTGCCCACCTACCCCAATAGGAGGCGGGGCCGGCTGGCAAACCTCCTGCAGCCCCTCTCCCTGCCCGGCCCCACCCCAGATTGACCCCCCACCCTGATCAGGGGCAATGCCGGCCGTCCAACTGCCTGCAGCCCCCTCCCGCCAGCCATCCCCACCCCTGATCAGCCCCCACCACCCCAATTGGCCAGCAGACCCTCCCCCCAGCCAGATGTCCTCAATTGGCACCCCACACACCAATCAGAGGCAGGGCCGGCCATCCCACCACCCACAGCCCCTCCCCACAGCCAGCCCCACCCCCAGTTCCCCCCCCCCCCAATAAGGGGCATGGCTTGTTGGCCAATTGCCTGTAGCCCCTCCCCCTAGCCAGCCGGCCAACCTCCCTCTGTGTCCTCCTTCTGACAGGCCCAGCCTTGATCTGCCCCCATTGGGGCCGGGCCAGCCGGACCCCACCTGTGCATGAATTTGTGCACTGGGCCTCTAGTTTAATTATAATGTGTCTTGGTGTTGGTCTTTTGGGGTTCATCTTGTTTGGGACTCTGTTAGCTTTTTGGACTTGTGTAAGTCTTTTCTTCTTTCCAATATCAGGGAAGTTTTCTGTCATTTCTTCAAACAGGTTTTCAATTCCTTGCTCAGTTTCCTCTCCTTCTGGGACCCCTATTATGTGGATGTTGTTTCATTTCATGCTGTCCCAAAGTTTCATTAGGCTCTCCTCCTATTTTTTAAGTTTTTTTTCCAGTTGCTGCTCTGCTTGGGTATTTTTTCCTACTTTGTCTTCTAGCTCACTGATGCGGTCCTCCACTTCTTCTAGGCTACTGTTGATGCTTTCTACTGTGTTCTTTATTGCAGCAATGTCATTTTTCATTTCTTGGTTCTTCTTCATTTCCTTTTGGTTCTTACATATATTGTTGTATTCGTCTTCCATCCTTTTCAGCGTCCTTATGACCATTGCTCTGAATTCTTTCTCTGATATATTGCTTGCCTCCATTTCATTTACTTCCTTTTCTGGTGATTCCTTTTCTTTAGTATGTGGGCTGTTTCTTTGTCTCCCCATGATCACTCCTCTGAAAGAGAGCACTCTCTCTCTCTCTTTCTCTCTCCTGCATTGACTTAAAGGTACAAAATACAACATGACAAAACACAATGCACAGGGCACCAAACACAAATGTATTCCCAATGCTAATAACCCCAAATAAAGGTGACCACCAGAGCAAAGAGAATTAGGGGAGAGAAAAGAATGCAAAAGTGATATTGAGAAAAGGAAAAAATCTAAGAAAGAGAAGAAAAAAAGAAGGGGGAAAAATATATTTCTATGTGGAGAAAATTCCAAAAAACCAACAGCGAATCCAAAAAATGCAAACAACAAACACCCAAACAACAAGCCCCCAGATGAATCTGAGGAGGCAGAGCTCTCTCTAGGCGATCTTTGACTTTTCCATCCACAGATTGCCTTACCAGCTGTGTTTAATTCACCAGTTCTGGGTGCATGTTGTTTGGTTCAGGTGTTCCTTCTATCTGCTCTGTGGGAAAGTGCAGGGCCTGTCCTAGTATTCGGTGCCGCTTTGTCTCCCTCTGGGTAAACTTTTTAGGCGGCCGGGGAGGCTGGAGTCTCGGAGTTTGTGGGTTTGCAGCTGAGGTAGCTGGTCCCTGGGCAATGTGGTTGTAGGGTCCCAGGAGGTGTCTGAGGGTCTCCCCAGTTGAGGGTAAGGCTGGGCAACCGATCACAGCCGCTCTCCCCTTCAAGATGGCACAGTCTCTGCTGCATAGCCGGCTGCTCTGGGAGAGATTTCAGCAGTAGTGGAGGTTGCCCAGCCAGGCGAGCCTGGTCCGCCAGTCCCCAACAGTCTTGTGGAATATAGCTGTCCCTCACTCACAAATACACTCCCCGCACATCCACGCACTCTCCTTTCTTTTTTTTTTTTTTAATATATTTTATTGATTTTCCACAGAGAGGAAGGGAGAGAGAGATAGAGAGTTAGAAACATCGATGGGAGAGAAACATCGATCAACCGCCTCCTGCACATCTCCCACTGGGAATGTGCCCGCAACCGAGGTACATGCCCCTGACCGGAATCGAACCTGGGACCTTTCAGTCCGCAGGCCGACGCTCCATCCACTGAGCCAAACCGGTTTCGGCACACGCACTCTCCTTTCACTCTCTTACTCACACACTATCTTGCAGCCTGCCGTCCCGTCAGCTGCCATCTTGGATTCCCCTAATTGTAATCTAGATAAATTTAGCAGAGGAGCAAATATGCACACACTCAAATACATACATACATACATACGTACGTACATACATATTTATATTTATTTATTTTAGAAGTCTTTTTAAAAATTTTATTTTTAATATTTATTAAATTGATTGTGGTGCCATTGGTCAACATGAACATATTGGTTTCAGGTATGGGTTTCTATGTTATAAGATCTGTATATTGTACTGTGTGCCCACCACCCAATACTTATACTTTTAAAACAAATATTTCAAAAGTAAGTTAATGTCCTGATCAAAACAGCTATCAGAGCTGCATTGTGATTGTGGATGAAACAATTTTATTTGAATGAAAAAATTCTATGTAGTAGATTCTTAAAATTTCCACATCACTTTTTAAAGTTTTATGTGTAGTGAAAAATATTTTAATAGACTTGTTTCTCAACATGTGTTGATAATGAAGAAATTCAGTAACTTTTGTTTATTTGTTAAGAGTATTTTTTGGCTCTTTGTGATTTACATTGGGATAGCGTGTTCACCCTTGAATGCATTTATAAGTGAAGTAGTGTGCCGACCTCATCACGTTTCATCACTTCCATGCCATGTGTGTGAGACGATTTAAGCATTGTGAATGATTCAAAAATAACAAGAGGCCTCAGTTTTGATCATAGAGTGGGTGGGTCAGAGTGAGAGAGAGAGAAAACTCATTTCATATTTGCTGTTTAATGGTTAGGAGCTGAGCACTGGATTGGTCCTGGATTGGATACTGGCTCTGCCACTGCACACATGGGTTTGGTTAGCTACATGACATTGGACAAGTTACCTCTCTGAGTTCTAGAGAACTTCTCATCTGGGAAATAGAGATGATAATAGCATCTACTTTATAATGTAGATGAAATGAAGTAATAATGCATGTGAAGCCCACAGCAAAGTGTCTGAAATATTGTGAACATTCCAGATATTGTGAACTTATTCTCACCATTACTGTAGTAGAAAGAATTCATTTGGATCTGGAAATTAAAATATCTACAATATGTTTTATTTATGATTACTTTTGTAGCGAGCAGCATAGAAAAAATGTTTTGTCCAAAAAGTAATGAACTTTAAAATGAACTATAAAGATTTTAGCAATACTGCTGATACTTTCCCTGCCTATACTTTTCATTTTTTCAAATAAGAAATGTTTTATGGATATATTCCGCACTGTTGAAACATAGATTCTGATTTAAAAAGGCTATCATTCTGTCCTACGTCTTTTACCCCTTTTCTAATAGTGGTATCTTGATTTCAGAATCTACCCATTAACTGTGTATTATGCCATACTTATGTCCAGACCCTTTCCCTGTGATAAGATGTGTGTAACAGGAAATTTAGAGGACGGATAAAAAGCTGGAGAATGGGGGGCATGGCCTTGTCCTAGGTTTTCATGTAAGATGGGTTGTATGCTGTCCTAATAAGAATGAGAAAAGGCCTCCAAGTGAGATAGACAAATTATGCTCATGTATTTTTTGTCTTCATACTTTAAGTTTCTTAATGTACTAAAACTCAAATCAGTACAATACAATTTTTTAGTATAAACATTAACTTAGAAATATGTTATCATAGTTAATATTGCAGTTATTTAGTTAATTTGTTGACATTACATTATGACCAAATATGGGAATTGTTTTTGTTGACATTACATTATGACCAAATATGGGAATTTTTTTTTAATTCTTATTGCCAGAAGAAATAAATCAACAAATACAGAATAAAATTTGACAGTACCAAAAAAAAAAGAGAGAGCATTATATTTTGGACTGATTTTTTTAAAGTACATATAAATAGTTCATAACAGTAAATTAAAAGGTAAGATTAGACCTAGTATTTCAGTTTTTGTGTGTATTATAAACCTAAATCTCATGTGAGAAAACTAATGGAAGTATGAATCTATAACACTTGGTAACTCTCTCTTTATCAGTTTATCACTCAAGCCCTATCAGAAGGTTGGTTTGAATTGGTTGGCATTGGTACATAAACATGGACTCAATGGCATTTTGGCAGATGAAATGGTAAGTAATAACTCTATTTCTAGGATTTTTCATTAAAAGACATCCTTACTGTCATTTAAAAAATGAAATTTTCCCTTAACTATAGTTTACTTCCCTCACTTCAGTGTCTATATCCCTCTCACTCCTCCTGGTTTTGTATTGCTTGTCTTAGCTCTAGCCTCCTTACTACCCCAACCCCAAATGAATATGGGTTTTTGCTATCTGATTATCAAACTAATGAATGAGATTGTACTATATGCACTTTTCCATAGCTGCCTTTAAAATTAAAATTTATCATAGATACTTGACCTTGTTAGTAAATAAATTCATACATTTATCAGAACTTCATCAACATCATTTCCACTATTTTGCTAGATGTCTCTGAGTTTCGATTCTTTCCCAAGTCACATTTCCTTGAACCTAGACTTGAGCATTTTATTACAGCCAGTAGTCTAGGTACTATTGCATAGAAACTTGCCTTTTAACCTTACCTTCTTCCTCCAGCTATACTTTTTTCGAAGTATTTATTAAAAATGAATCATGATCTGTGGAGAAAATATTTATTGAATACATATATATATATTACATTGTGTGTTAGATTTCCAAGATAAAAATGAACAAGGATAGTGATCTTTGTTCTCTAATTACATTCTCGTAATCTTGAGGGCTTCCACTATTTCTACACACATGTCATTTTAAAGCAAAGGTACTGTTTACCTGATAGAAAAATGAATAATGTATGCAGGATTTCAAAATAGGTATAGCAGTTAGATATAGAACATTAAGGTTGTGGGAAAACTGCATTTGAGCAGTCAGTCTGGGTTTTGGATCACAACTTTGCCTTTCTTGAGTCATTTGCTCTTTATCAGTGACCTAATCTCTCATTGCCAACATTAATAAAATGTAGTAATTTTTATGTTATAAAATCTTATATTTGGTATCAAATGAGGTATATTATTTGAACCTGTTTTTGTAACTTGTAAAGGACAATATTTGTGATAAGTTAGTGTCTTAGTCTGTTGGGGCTACCACAATATCAAAGACTGTGTGGCTTAGCAGAAATTTATTTCTCATAGTTCTGGAGGCTGGCAGTCTTAAGATCAAGATGTGGCAGGTTTGGTTTCTCCTAAGGCCACTCTTTGGTTTGTAGTTAGCCACTTTTTTGGTGTGCCCACACATGGCCTTTCCTCTGTATGCATACATCCTTAGTGTCTCTTTGTCTCTCTCTCTCTAAAAATCCTCACCCAAGGATATGCCTATTGATTTTTAGAGAAAGGGGAAGTGGGGGAAAGAGAAACATCAATGTGAGAGAGACATCGATTGTTTGCCCTCCTTTCATGCCCAACTGGGAATTGAACCTGCTACCTTTCAGTATACAGGATGACACTTCAAGCAACTGAACCACATTGGCCAGGGCTCTCTTTCTCTTCTTTTAAGAGGGGTTTGGGTCCTATCTTTATGACCTTATTTAACCTTAATGGTCCTATCTTGAAATATAGTCGGTCAGTTACACCAGGGGTTAGGATTTCAACACATTAATCGCAAGTGGAAGGGGGGAAGGGGGGATTTCAGTTTTGAACAGATGATAATATCTTTCTCCCCTGAGGAGCTAAACCTCTTCAATACCTTTTTGTGAAAAACAAACACTTTATTGATATACTAGAGGCCTGGTTCACAAAATTTGTGCACAGGTAGGGTCCCTAGACCTGGCCAGTGTTCAGGGCCAATTGGGGCCTACTGGCTGCCAGACAGGGCCTTCCTTCATTCCACACTGCCCCTGGTGGTCAGCACACGTCATAGCAAGCGTTCAAACTCCCAGTCTGCTGGTCAAACTCCCACAGGACACTTTGCATATTAGCCTTTTATGTAAATAGATAATTCAGCTGCAATAAAACATGCAATGTTCACCTTAGTGAATTTTTACATATATGTACCCCTGTGTGTGATCACCTCCCAGATCAACATTTTTATCATCTCAGAAAGTTCCTTTATAACCACCACCATTTGGATGCCTATCACCATATCAGTTTTTTATGATTTTGGACTTTATATAAATAGAACCGTGTGGTATATACTGTTTATTTCTGGTTCTTTTGATGCATCACAAATTTACTGAAATTCATTTGTATTTACATGTATCAGCTACTATACTGGCATATAGAAGTCCATAGTATAAGTCTGCTATAACATGTTTATCCATTCTCATGTTGATGAGCATTAGGTTATTTCCAGTGTTTGGCTCTTATATTATAATAGGATATGAACGTTCTTACCCAAGTCTTTTTGTGGAAATATTCTCCCATATAGAATATGGAGTGGAATTGTTGAGTAATAAGGTTATATCTTTAACTCTAATTAGTCATTAGAACATTGTAATTAGTCCATCTAGTGTGTATTAAATGCTTGCTTTATGTAAATAGTTACCAAAATTATATCCTTTACGTGCAATGCAAAGGTCTTCCATATTAATGTATGTCACATATTAACTAGCAGTTATGATATATCTTGCTCATTAAACTAAGTTGTAATTTCCCTTGGATATTTGTTTCTTTTATCTCATTAAGAACTGAGAACCTTATAGAAATTCTCATAGTGTTGCATTATAGGGAATCCAAACCAGAAATATATTTTTTCTTTCGTATTTTTCAATATTTATTTGTTTTGTTTGTTTATCTTTACATTTCATATATTGTCTTTTGAACTTTTAATTTTAGGGCCTAGGAAAAACTATTCAAGCCATTGCATTCCTGGCATATCTCTATCAGGAGGGTAATAAAGGTCCTCATTTGATCGTTGTTCCTGCGTCAACTATAGGTTTGTAGTACTGTGGACAACCATACTTGACTCTACACTATTTTTTTAAATATATTTTTATTGATTTCAGAGAGGAAGGGAGAGGGATAGAGAGATAGTAACATCAATGATGAGAATCATTGATTGGCTGCCTCCTGCATGCCCCCCCCCCTGAGGGGGATCGAGGCCACATCCCAGGCATGTGCCCCTGGCCAGAATCGAACCCGGGACCTTTTAGTCCGCAGGCCGACGCTCCATCCACTGAGCCAAACCAGCTAGGACTTGACTATAGCCTATTTTACGTAGGGAGAAGAAAAGCCGTGTGTGTATCTGTGATTCCTTAGTTTGTGGAGGTGAATATTTATTTCTGTGGTCTCCTTACTCGTGTGTGTGTGTGTGTGTGTGTGTGTGTGTGTGTTTGAATGTACTAGAAGTCTTTTAAAGAAAAAAAAAACTCAAGTATAAGTCAGTTATTATAGGTCAAAGACCATTTGATAACATTTATCTTGTTTTCATAATACTTATAAATTGTTTTGATGAATAACTAAAAGAAACTAAGTACATTTAAATTTATAATTAAACATTTATTGAGTGAGAAAGTATGCAATTCATCTGCATTCAAATTATTGTTATATTCTTGCTCAATTGATTGGATGTAGAATAGAGTAAGAGAATGTATGTATGAATGTAACCAAAATTGACATTTCTTTAAAATGTCAATTAAATCATTAATCACCTATAAATACAATGGTTGGTTCTCTGCCCTTTATTTGATGCCACCTCAAAACCTCAAAACAATTGTAATCATCAGGAGTAAAATTGGGAAGGTCCTATAATTTTTAAAAAAAATCACCTTGTATTATTTTATAAAATAATTTCTGGGCAAATTTTGTCAAATTGTAGTGTCGATTTTATTGCATACACATATCCTGCTGTAGCAGATGCAAGTAATATCTCTTGTTTCATAGATAACTGGTTAAGGGAAGTTAATTTATGGTGCCCCACTTTGAAGGTGCTCTGTTACTATGGTAAGAATATATCATTTTGCTTTAATTTTAAAATTTTAGCATACAATAAAATATAATAAGTACAATCAAAATGCATATTGTTTTAAATTCTAGGTTCTCAAGAAGAACGTAAACAGATAAGATATAACATTCATAGTAAATATGAAGAATACAATGTAATTGTGACCACGTAAGTATTGAGAAAAAAAGTTTTTTAGAAAGAAATTTTGTGCAGCTTCGAAGTTTAAAAAAAATTAATATGAAGGAAAGTTTATGCTAAGAATTGTGCAACTAAAATAATGGAATGATTTATGATGAGGATTCAGGCATTTTTTCAGTTTAGTATATAAAACCAAGATTGCATTTTTTTGCTAGTACATTAGGTGACTGATTGACAGTGGTTATAAAAAGGTTTTGTCTACTTGACTGCAAGTATAGTGTTATAATATTCTCTCAGTTAAAGTAACATTTAACTCATACAACTCAATGACAAGAAATGAACAAAGGACATGAAAAGACATTTCTCCAGAGGAGACATACAGATGGCCAACAGACATGAAAAGATTCTCAACATCACTAATCATCATGGAAATGCAAATTAAAATCACAATGAGAAACCACCTCACACAAGTCAGAATGGCTATTATCAAAAAGTCAACAATCACTTGTGTTTGGCAAGGATTTGGAGAAAAAGGAATTCTTGTACACTGCTGGTGGGACTGCAAGTTGGTGTAGTCACTGTGGAAAACAGAATGGAGATTCCTCAAAAAAATAAAAATAGATCTTCTCTACAACCCATCAATTCCACTCCTGGTATCATCCAAAGAGAATAAAAACACTAATTTGAAAAGATGATATGCATCATTTATAATAGCCAAGATTTGGAAATAACCTATGTGTCTATCCATAGATGAATGGATAAAGGAGATGTGGTATATATGTACATGTACAATGAAATATCACACAGCAAGAAAGAATGAAATCTGCCCTGGCCGGTTTTGATCAGTGGTTAGAACAATCACCCATGTACTGAAGGACCACAGATTCAATTCCCAGTCAAAGTTGCAGGTTCTCCAGCCCCTAAGGAAGGCAACCAATTGATGTGTCTTTCACGTTGATATTTCTCATATAGATGTTTCTCTCTGTCCCTTTCCTCCCTCCCTTCCATGTCTCTCTCCCCCTCCTCCATCCCTCCCACTCTAGAAATCAATGGAAAAAATATCCTTGGGTGAGGATTAAAAAAACCCGAAATATTGCCCTTTGCAACAACATAGACCTAAAGGGCATTATGCTAAGTGAATAGATCAAACCGAGAAAGACAAATACCATATGGTTTCACCTATGTGTGTAATCTTAAAAAACCCACGAAAACAGACTCATAGAAACACCAGAAGGATGGTTGCCAGAGAGGAGATGTTTAGGGAGATGGGTAAAAAAAGTTAAGGGGAATATAGTTAATAATGTGATAAGTTTGTATGGTGACAGATGATTACTAAAATTAGCAGGTAATCACATTGTAAGATATAAAAGTATTGTACACCTGAAACTAATATAATATTGTATATCAACTATACTTAAATAAAACTTTAAAAATAAAAAGCATTTCTTTAAAAAATAATAATAAAGTAACATTTAAGATATTCCACCAAGGTAATTTATAATATTTCTATCTTGCAAGTATTAATAGTAAATACAATGTAATCTCAGTGAAAAATTTGAGTTAGAAATAAGGATGGAAAATATAACCGAATAAGTTAATCATTAGTAGCTAATTGGCATAAATATCTAGCAGAAAATTTAATGCTCATTTATTAAATAGGTTATCTTAAGCATATTAAGTATATTTAAAGGAGGCCATGATTAAAATAATTCATTCAAAAAAATTGTTTATATAGTCTTGTACTTCTATTAACTGTTATTTCTTGGATCTACTCTGCTAGTTTAATATAGAAGTATGTTCTTAACAGAAATATCTTAGCTTAATGTCCTTTTTTCTGCTGCTTTTAAAAATATAACAGTTCATGAAGTGAAGTGTACAACAAGTGCAGATTGCATATACATTACCAAAATTGTCTTCCTCCTGGGTATGTAGAAGTTGTCTGATTACAATATAACATTTAAGTATTCTTTTAACTACCTATGGAAGCGATATACACGTTATTTATATATTTGTGTATATATATATATATATATATATATATATATATATATATATGTATATATATATATATATATATCTCCATCCTAGAAGCCCGTTGCAGGAAGATTCCTGCAAAAATAGGGCTTCACTCCTGTCTCTGCCGCTGCTACCCCGCCCCGCCCATCTCTGCCGCTCCTACTCCACCCTTCTCTGCTGCTTCTCTCCCGCTTCTCTCCCACCTGTCTCCGCTACCTCAGCTCCGTTATGGTGTCTTCATTCTTTGCTCCCAGCTGGTATATGCAAATTAGCCGCCATCTTTGTTGGTTAATTTGCATATCATGCTGATTAGCCAATGGGAGGCGTAGCAAAGGTATGGTCAGTTGCCATGTTTATCTATTATTAGATAGGATTTGGTTACTAATTTCAGAGAGGGAGGGAAAGGGAAAGATAGGAACTTCAATGGTGAGAGGGAATCATTGATAGGCTGCCTTCTGCACGCCCTCCACTGGGGATCATGCCCGCAACCCAGGCATGTGCCCTGAACAGGAATCAAAAGTCGACTTCCTGGTTCATAGGTCGACGCTCAAATCACTGAGCCACATTGGCTGGGCCATTTTTAAACTTGGTTACATATACATCAGGAATTACTAGATAAATTACATTACATTAATATTTATTTGAGCACCAACTAGTAGTATCTTTTAGATACCAGTGATTAAGAGTGTATAAATAAAAATAATTTTACGAAGCAATAAATCTTACTAGTGGCTCATAAAGGTATAACCCTAGAAATTCCTTTTTTCTTTTGGTGACAGGTATAATTGTGCAATCAGCAGTTCTGATGACCGTGGTCTCTTTCGACGATTAAAACTTAATTATGCAATTTTTGATGAGGGCCATATGCTGAAGAATATGGGCTCTATTCGCTACCAGCACCTTATGACAATTAATGTAAGAGAGTGTTTGTGAATTTTTCCAATTTTGATAACATTTCATATTATGTATTTTAATGTAAGATTTTATATCAGGGGTCAGCAAACTTTTTCTGTAAAGGGCCAAATAGGAAATATTTAATACTTTGTGGACTATTTAGCCTCTGTCACTTGTTCTTTTGCTGTTTTTTACAACCCTTTAAAATTATAAAAACCATTCATAGCTCATGATCCTCAATTTACCACCTCTGTCTTGTGTGATAAACTCTGAATATTAAATATAATCTATTTTCATTACCTCATAAAGTGATCTAAGAATGCAAGTTACCTATTTAAAAAGTGAAACCATTAGTTTTACACATTCTGCCTTAAGATACAATAGATGATAATTTTTTTTAAATTACTAACCTTTCATTACAGAATGTTACATTATTAATAATGGTATTAAATCACCACCACCACCACCACTACCACCACTGCGGAGAGTAGACAAAGAAGGATATGTCTCTAATTTAAAAAACCAACTAATCTTAATTACCTTCATTCACAGGCAAATAACCGTTTGCTGCTCACAGGCACACCTGTACAGAATAATCTATTAGAACTCATGTCGCTGTTGAATTTTGTTATGCCACACATGTTTAGTAGTAGCACAAGTGAAATACGAAGAATGTTTTCTTCTAAGACAGTAAGCATAAATTAATATTTTCTCCCAAATATGTTACTTTGTGTTTTACCTGGGTCATTCTTCTATTTTGTCTTTTTTGTTGTTTTCATGTTGAAATTTAAGTAGTCGATAGTCCTATCCTTGGATGAGTTGAGAAATCAGCCCAAACACAATGAGAAATGAATTGGTGACTTATGTAATCTGTGTCTAAAAGTTTTGGTTTTTAACATGCTAATTTTCTGAAGAATAACAATTTTAAATTAGTGGAAGTCTCTGATATATAGTATTTGGGAAAAGTTTTGATCGTTGCTTTTTCTTTATTAAAATTGGTCAGGAAAGTTAGCACTTTTTTTTAACAGGTGAACTGTAGAACTAGGCAAAGGTTGAAAATTTCCTATCCTGGGACATAGTTTTGAAATAAAAGTTCATAAATACAAAAGTAACAGTTTCTAAAAGTTACAATAAAGAAATCTGTTTAGATGAAAATCTTGTTAATTTTCTCCTGATTGTTTAGAAAAAGCACAATATATAGTCTTCAAAAACTCCGAAATTCTTCCATATAGCAATGTTAATATAGATACTTGATTCTCCTGTTGTACATATTTTGCAAGCATTTTCTGTGATAGTCTTCTGCTGCAATTAACTGCCTTTTTAACTCTCACTAATGAATTTTTTCTCACTTGATGATACCGTTACATTTTAGAATAAAATTCCACTTTAATTCTCCAAAATTAACCAGTTTTGACTAATAATTATGCCCATTTTTTAGAGCACATGATTCACATCACCTGTACTAGTTTTCTTTTAGGGCCGTTTTCCACAAATAAATACGAGTTTTTTACCTCTCTCTCCTACCCTTCATCTCACCTTTTCCCACCCCCTTTCTCTCTCTCTCTCTCTCTCTCTCTCTCTCTCTCTCTCTCTCTCTCTCACACACACACACACACACACACACACTTTTTCATTACGTTCTCTAGGTAATCAGTAACAACTCATCAGTTAATGACTTCTGAAAACTAACCTAGTACAGTTCAGCAGAATACATAATTTACATGTCATGAAATCTCAAAATACATATGGAGCTTTAAGTAGATTATAGCCCAGAATACAAATGCGAAGTTCCATCTAGAATAAATGGAGTTTCTATGCAAAACAACTCAAATTTTCATGTTGTGTAATATTGTTATTGTGATCATTTAAATGAATATAATTTCTAAAAGCATATGTTCTTATTTAGAAATCAGCAGATGAGCAAAGTATATATGAAAAGGAGAGAATAGCACACGCAAAACAAATCATAAAACCATTTATTCTCAGAAGAGTAAAAGATGAGGTAACTCTTACCTGAATATTTTTTATTATGATTGTTTTTTAAATGTCTTTGTTCGTCTTTATCTGATTGTTTTACTTAAACTGGTTTCCTCACTCAGGTTCTCAAGCAGCTGCCCCCCAAGAAGGACCAGATTGAGTTGTGTCCCATGTCGGAGAAACAGGAGCAACTCTACCTGGGTCTTTTCAGCAAATTGAAAAAGTCTATCAATAACTTGGGTATAATCTGATTTTCACAATTTTATGTGAAGAATGATCTTGTACTAGGGCAGCATTTTGTTTAGTCATATTATAGTGGGCTCCACTCATTTTTTTAAGTTGGTTTTAATATGAAGAAATAATTTTAGCTCTTTGTTTGCATTGAGATATATTTCAACCAACAGCTGTCAGCTTGTTTTTGTTTGTTTTTTGCATTTTTTAAAACTCTGTCTCTTTGGATCACAGAAAAAAACACAGAAATGTGCAATGTCATGATGCAGTTGAGAAAAATGGCCAATCATCCTCTATTACATCGCCAATATTACACAGCTGAAAAGCTCAAGGAAATGTCCCAGCTCATGCTGAAGGTAAAGGTCCCATCTTACGCTAACACTAAGCTTTCTTACCACTGTTAAACACGAGAGTCAATTGTTAGGCTAAAAATCAGACCATTGACCCTAATAAGCATATTAACTTAACCACATTTAGGAAAAACAAATATGTTTTAAGACAAAGTTCAAGATAATTTGAGAGACATAAGAGCCAAGAAGGACTGACCAGGAATCAGCCAACTTACCTCTGGAGGGACAAATATGGTAGTCTGTTTTTATAAATAACGTTTTATTCTAACAGCCACAGCCAGCCTTTTGTTTTGGCATTGTCTGTGACTGCTTTCTCAATAAAAGGACAGAGTTGAATGTTGGCCAAACAGATCATTTAGCCTACAGAGTCTAAAATATTTACTGTCTGGCCCTTTGCAGAAAAAGTTTGCCAATTCTTGATCTAGACTTCATAATATACTTTTTTTTTTTTCCATAAGATTTCTCAGATTTTATGGCTTGGGTAGTGAGTCATTTTTCTCTATTTTTTTCATTTTATCCCTTGTTTTAGCCATTACTCTTTATTTTTACCTGATTCTTCTTTAGCACCTACCCATATTTCTTCTGTTAAAAGAAGCCATTTGCTTTTTTTTTTTAATATATTTTTTATTGATTTCAGAGAAGGAGAGGGAGGGAGAGATAGAAACATCAACAATGAGAGAGAATCAGTGATTGGGTGCCTCCTGAACGCCCCACAGTGGGCATCGAGCCTGCAACCTGGGTATATGCCCCGACTGGAAATCAATCTCTGATCTCCTGGTATCAAACGCTGACCTCCTGGTTCATAGGTCGATACTCAACCTCTGAGCCACTCCGGCTGGGCAGCAGCTATTTGTTGTGTTTTGTTTTGTTTTTTTACTATTATTTTGAATTTACTATGGAAAATTTCAAACATGTAAAAGTAGAGAGAATTGTATAATGAAATCCTCTGCCCATATAATCTTCACATATTCTCTGTGATTATTATCTGGAATAACACTACTCTTTGTTTATTTTTTATCTATTTATTTAAGTGTAGTTGCTATACAATGATATATTAGTTTGAGGTGTACAGTATAGGGATTCAACATTTTTATACCTTACAATGTGATCACTCACTAATACTATTCATCATCTGATACCGCAAACTTATCACATCATTACTGACTATATTCCCCTTCTTTTTTTCACCCTTCTCCCTTTCCCTTCCCCTCAGGCAACTGTCCATTTGGTCAGTTTTTACGAATCTGTTCTTGTTTGTTCATGTGTTTTCTTTTGTATTTTTTTTACATTCTACATATAAGTAATACCATATGTTACTTATCTTTGTCTGATTTATTTCACTTAGCATAATACCCTGTTGTTGCAAATGGCAAGATATCATACTTTTTTATTTCTCTGTAATATTCATTGTACTTATATATCACATCTTCTTTATCCATCTATCTATGGACACTTAGGTTGCTTCCATATCTTAGCTGTTGTAAATAATAATGCACTCAACATAGGAATGCATATATCTTTTCAAGTTAGTGTTTTTGTTTTCTTCAGATAAGTGCCAGAAGTGGAATTACTGAGTTGTATGATAGATCTATTTTTAGTTTTTGATACTTCTCCATATTGTTGTTCATAGTGTTATTGTGATCATTTAAATGAATGGTTATTTAAACCACTATGCAGTCCCACCAACAGTGCACAAGGGTAACACTACTCTTGTTTCATCTAGTCCCCTCCCCAAGATTATTTTGAAATAAATTCTAGATCTTATTTCATCTATAAATATTTCATTATGCTAATTCTAAAATAGTAAGAACTTTCCCCCTTTATTGTACCTAAAAAATATTAGTTTTCTTTCTTACATACATTGTCCTAAAATTTCTGTGATTTAGATATTTTATCAGATGTGAACAATTTATTAGATTGTTTTGATGATATAAATTATCTTAATTTTGAAGTATGTGTATTGTTTGTTTTGCTTTGAGGAACCTACACATTGTGAAGCTAACCCTGACCTGATCTTTGAAGATATGGAAGTTATGACAGACTTTGAGTTACACGTTCTTTGTAAACAGTATCGGCACATTAATAACTTCCAGTTAGACATGGACTTAATTTTAGATTCTGGAAAATTCCGAGTTTTGGCACGCATTTTGTCGGAACTAAAAGAGAAGGTATTAAAGAAGAATGCTACTTCTTTTGTGTTTTCCCAATTAGTTACACTTCTTAAGACAATTTTGGCATGATTTGACTTTCTTAAAGTTTTAGCCATTGTCTGTTCTGCATTCTTTTAGGAACTAGTGTTTTGAGCATTTGGGGAAGATACAGTAGTTCCCCCCTTATCTGCCCTTTTGCTTTCTGTGGTTTTAGTCACCAAAATCCAAACATGATCCAAAAATATTAAATGGAAAATCCCAGAAATAAACAATTCGTAAGTTTTATTTAAACTGCACACTATTCTAAGTTTTGTGATGAGATCTTGTGCTGTCTCACCTGGACATGAATCAGTATATGCCAGCATATTTACACTATGTACACTAGCCCATTAGTCACTCGGTAGTTCTCTCAGTTATCAGATCTGTAGTCGGTTATCAGATCGGCTGTGTAACACAGTGCTTGTATTCAAGTAACCCTTATTTTATTTATTAATGGCCCAAAGTGCAAGAGTAGTGATGCTAGTAATTTGGATATGCCGAAGACAAGCTGTAAACTGCTTCCTTTAAGTGAAAAAGTATGTATGTAGAGGGAAAAAAAAATATTATACGTAGAATTTGGTGCTATCCGTGGTTTCAGGCATCTACCATGGATCTTGAAATGTATTTCTCGCAGATAAGGGATTTCCACTGTACATGGGAGTATATTTTCCTTATTACTTTTCCTCTGTCGAACCTCTGAAAGAAAAATAGAAGTTATTAGAACATATCTATATTGGTGTTTTTAAAAAAAGAATCTTATCATTATTTCATAGGTAACACTCTATCTCTATGATTGCTTCAAAATTAATATTTTGAAGATACTATGTTGAAGGTTAAGTAACACTACAGTTTATATGGGAAATAGCTTACATTAGTAAGAACACAACCCAAACAGTAATTTGTAGCTATTCCCATTTACTGACCTTACAAATCAAAACTGAAAATGGAATTTAGTTCTTAAGTTTAGAAATTAAGTTAATTTATATACAATCCAAAATAAGAATTTTACCTTAGTTATGATTATTTTTATTAAAGGAGCAGTTGAACATTAGATATTTACAATTTTTCTTCCCATGTATTTAATACATATATGTATTTTCACAGGGTGATAGAGTTGTATTATTTAGCCAATTTACCATGATGCTGGATATTTTAGAGGCTCTTTTAAAACATCATCAGCATAGGTACCTCAGATTAGATGGAAAGACTCAGATTTCTGAAAGGTTGGTATACTTTACTTTAGTTTCAAAAATTTCTGTCCACCTTACCCTCAAATTAGATTAAATGTTTGCATTTTAAATGTCTAGAGCACTTGATAGAATTCTATTGCTTTGAGTCTTATGTGTGGTTACTTCTAGTCATGACCTGAAGATGAGGAACTTTTTTTTTTTTTTTTAATTTTTTTGGTCTGAATTGCATAAAGTATATTTTGAAACAGCTCTATAATTGTATACTTAGTAGTGTTTTTCTTTTTAAAAACTGAGATTGTTTTAAAATCTTGGCCTTTCATATTTTAAGAGAAATTGAGTAAGTTATGTTTTAATTCCCAAAGGTTAAAAATGGTTATCTTGAAAAAAGGAATGTTTTTTCTAGAGTGTTTAACTGCATTATATCTTGATTTATTTTTTATTAGCCAGAGTGAATTTTTTCCCCCTGCACTACAGTGAGGGAAGTCATGATAAAGAGATTACACCAATACCGCTTGATCTGGAGATTCAGTTCATACTTATATTGTATACTAGTAGCAATTGACAGATTTTGGAGAAGGTTAAAGACTGAAAAGCCATATATAGAATTTAGAGAAGCCAGAACCATTAAACAAAGGAGAAAATAGTCCTTCAGGAATTAATCAATTCTGAATAGTTGAATTAAGTAAGAATTAGTAGAGATAAGTGGTATAGAAAAGAAGTTGATGAATTGGGAAGCTCTTTCAATAATATAGCTGCAGGTAACATAGCTATAATACAAAAAGCATGCATTTATATCTTCAAGTTTATTTTTCATGTGATGTGATTGTTTTCATTTTAATTATGTACCTTTTAGTGAGATGTAACCTAATATATTTATCCTACAGGATTCATTTAATTGATGAGTATAATACCGATATGGATATCTTTGTGTTTCTGCTGTCAACAAAAGCTGGTGGCTTAGGAATAAACCTGACTTCAGCAAATGTTGTTATACTTCACGATATTGACTGTAACCCTTACAATGATAAACAAGCAGAAGATAGATGCCATAGGGTAGGCCAGACTAAGTAAGTGTTTTCAGTTGAAAATTTTTTTTAAATAAATCTTTATTGTTCAGATTATTACAGTTGTTCCTCTTTTTTCCCCCATAGCTCCCCTCCACCCAGTTCCCAACCCACCTCTGCCCTTACCCTCCCACTGTCCTCTTCCATAGGTGTACGATTTTTGTCCAGACTCTTTCCACACCCCCTACACCCCTTCCCCCCCCACCCCCCGAGAATTGTCAGTCCACTCCCTTTCTATGCCCCTGATTCTATTATATTCACCAGTTTACTCTGTTAATCAGATTTTTTATTCACTTGGTTTTTAGATTCACTTGTTGATAGATATGTATTTGTTGTTCATAATTTTTATCTTTACCATTTTCTTATTCTTCCTCTTCTTTTTTTTTTTTAATATATTTTATTGATTTTTTACAGAGAGGAAGGGAGAGAAATAGAGTTAGAAACATCGATGAGAGAGAAACATCGATCAGCTGCCTCCTGCACATCTCCTACTGGGGATGTGCACGCAACCCAGGTACATGCCCTTGACCAGAATCGAACCCGGGACCTTTCAGTCCTCAGGCCGACGCTCTATCCACTGAGCCAAACCGGTTTCGGCATCTTCTTCCTCTTCTTAAAGAATACCTTTTAGCATTTCATATAATACTGGTTTGGTGGTGATGAACTCCTTTAGCTTTTCCTTATCTGTGAAGCTCTTTATCTGACCTTCAATTCTGAATGATAGCTTTGCTGGATAAAGTAATCTTGGTTGTAGGTTCTTGCTATTCATCACTTTGAATATTTCTTGCCACTCCCTTCTGGCCTGCATAGTTTCTGTTGAGAAATCAGCTGACATTCGTATAGGTACTCCCTTGTAGGTAACTGACTTACTTTCTCTTGCTGCTTTTAAGATTCTCTCTTTGTCTTTTGCTCTTGGCATTTTAATTATGATGTGTCTTGGTGTGGCCCTCTTTGGATTCCTTTTGTTTGGGGTTCTCTGTGCTTCCTGGACTTGTAAGTCTATTTCTTTCATCAGGTAGGGGAAGTCTTCTGTCATTATTTCTTCTAATAGGTTTTCAATATCTTGCTCTCTCTCTTCTTCTGGCACCCCTATAATTCGGATGTTGGTACACTTGAAGTTGTCCCAGAGGCTTCTTAGACTATCTTGATATTTTGGGATTCTTTTTTCTTTTTGATTTTCTGGTTGGGTGTGTTTTGCTTCTTCATATTTCAAATCGTTGACTTGAATCTTGTGATCCTCTTGTCTGCTGTTGGAAATCTGTATATTATTCTTTATTTCAGTCAGTGTATGCTTAATTTCTAGTTGGTCCTTTATCATAACTCGAGTGTCTCATTAGATTTCTTGTAGGTCTCATTAAGTTTATCGGCAGTTTCTAGACAGTTCTTTAAAGACCTTAAAAGTGTGGTTTTGAACTCTATATCCAGTCATTTGCTTTCCTCCATTTCTGTCATTTGTGACCTGTTTCTTTGTCTCTGCATTTTTTATGCTTCCCTGTGTTGATACAGTGGCTTTCTGTGCTAGGTGTCTTATAGGGCCCAGTGGCTCAGCCTCCCCAATTACCTGAAGTGGACACTCTTGGTGCACCCCTTTGTGGGCTGTGTGCACAGTCTTGTTGTAGTTAAGCCTTGATTGTTGTAGGTATCACTGGGAGGAATTGACCTCCAGGCCAATTGTCTGTGAGAATCAGCTGTGTCTACAGTGGGAGAACTTCTGTGCTGAAGACACCCTTATGGGGCAAGACTTGCTTCAGTGGGGCTTTGGTGCTCACTGAGTCTTCCCCCTGAGTGTGTCCTTTATGGATCTGAGGAGTTGTAATCTGGATGGTCCCAATGTGACCACTGGGTACATGGGCTCTTGGATCTCTTAGGAGGTGCTAATTTAGCCTCTGCCTGAGGCTACCCCAGGCTACCCAGCAGGAGGTATGGAGAGATCTGCAGATTCCTCTTCCTTGTTTGGGGTTTGGAGGTGCCCATATGAGGCCCAGCTGTGAAGCAGTGCAAGCTGCTGTGGGGCCTTGGGCCTTCTTTTGGAAGTTCTGGGTATCTCTGACCCAGCTGCAGTTTGTTAGGTAAGTTTAGATCTCAAAGGGCTAGCCCATTCATATGCAAAGACCTCTTCTAGAAGCTTGGATGGGGCAGGGTCTCAGGGAATCAGCAGGGCGGAGCAAACAGCTATGGCTGATCCTCAGCCCTGCCCTAAGAGGCCCCCCCCCCCCCCAGGGTCTCAGTGTCCCAGTAATTGCTGCAAGCACCTCTGAGAGAAAGCCGCCCTCGAGTTCCACCCAATGCCAGACAGTCCAGTTTCTCCCCGTATGAGTCCTGGGTCCCCAGAGACTCGCCCGGAACTGACGTTCAGGGCCATCAGGAGCTTGTGACTCCCTCCCGATTGAAAAAGACATCGGTGTCCTCCGTTACCAGCCCTTTCAGCACGCGCGCCTCCGTACCTCTGTACTTTACTTCCGCACCTCCTCTGAGTCTCAGTGTGCTTTTCTTTTTCCTTCTAGTTGTAGAATTTCCACTCAGCCAGCCTTCCTGTGGTTCTGGATGATGTATGTTTTGTCTTTTAGTTGTAATTTTGAAGTGGTTGTGTGAGGCAGCAATTTCAGGTGTCTACCTATGCCGCCATCTTGGTTTCTCTGGAATTTATATTTAATCAAATGTAAGTTTATTGTGTATGGACTATGACAGTATAGTCTATCAGCTGCCCTGACTTAGTTTTTATATTTTTTATCAAAGCGTGGCTGCTGATGTATTTTATGCCAGCAGTGTTGAATATGAACTTCACTGTGTAACCTATTCAATTGCTAGTTTTTAAAACAAAATAACTTTCCACCCCAATCCAAATAATTCTGTAGCTAATGAAATGGTGATATTATCAATGATCCAGTGCCTTTGAAGTGATTAATAATTAAAAAGACTTGCTTGTTAGACCATTTAAGAGCCAGATAGACTTGATAATATACATACATTTGCTACCCAATTACTCTTTAGGAAATAGATTCTTTGAGTTCTAGATATTTTAGGTGATGGTTAATTTTGACATTGGTCACAGGACCATATAGAGGTGAAAAAATACCTACACTTCAACTCTACTTTCACATGTAAACAGCAGACAGTGTTTTCTTTGTGGAGTATTTGACAGTATTTCCAAGACATTGATATATTCATTTATAAACCAAATAGGTATCAGTACCTATTGTGGGACTCAAACCTTCCATGTAATCTTTGTACAGTTTCTTTTTGTACTGAATTATTTCTTTGAACTTAATAATTAAAGCATGTTCCTTTTTTAAAATGGTATTACTATGTGAACCCAGAATTGTGTTGTAAACCCAATACTTTTTAAAGTATAAATATCTTTCTCACTTCTCTTGGATTAGTAGGAAAGGATGTTTAAAAGTGACATGCTCAGAAAATGTGAATTTCACGTAGTTTGAATAAAGAAATTCAAATTTATGTATATATTTGTTATACAATTTTTAAAATATCCTCATAGGACTCTAAGATGATTTATATAGTTCATATGTATCTAAACATTTTATATTTAGTAACCAGTGGACATCTCTTTTATTTTTTAGAGAAGTACTAGTTATAAAATTAATAAGCCAAGGGACGATTGAAGAATCCATGTTAAAAATTAACCAACAGAAATTGAAACTAGAGCAAGATATGACCACAGTAGATGAAGGTAAGTTGTTTATAAGCAGAAACTTCAGCTATTTATTCATATGGAAATGTAACAAATTAGCAATACCAAAGGGTAAATAAGATGGTCTGGGTCCTTAACTGTCATACATTTTAGGGATGGCATAGGAGAAAAGAAACATACTCATTTCAAAAGTACAACAATAACTAAGATAATTTTGCCAGAATTGATGTAAATAAACACTTTGATTTTGCAAAATTCTGTCTATTCCATCCCTTATCTCTGACACCAAAACATTCCAGAAATAAATTAAAATTGGATCTATAATTTTATCTATAATACCATGATTTACTTACTGCATAATAGTTATGGATCAAAAGATTTAAAATTGATGGTATAATACTAGCTTATTTACCTTAATATTTGACTAGCAAATATTTATTGCACTGAGTATAATCAAATGCATTTTTTCAAAAATTTAATAATTTCAGATGAAAGTAATTGACTTTAGGAAAAAAAACCTCAAATTCCACCTTTTTGAAAAGAATAATTTTTAGTTTTGTAAGTTTAAAAAATTTTATTTTATTTTTTTTTAAGTTTAAAAATTTAAAAACATATACATTGAAAAGATACACATATATGAAAAGATACAAAATTCAAAATATATAAAAGGCAAACAAAAGCCTCCCACCCCATCACTCACTTCCCTCTCCCTTCCTCTCTGAAATCAATTAAAAAATAAATAAAAAAAAAACAAAAACTGCTACAGAAAGTCAGGCCACATCACATCAAAACCAATTACTTGGTGAGATTCGATGGTGTGTGCTCAAGTGCTAATCATTCACCATTGTGAGCAGTGACTCTTGGATTTAAATTTGTAGAATATAATTGTAGATATGTAATATTTATTTATGTTGGTGAAATTACTAGTGTTTTTTTTTTCCTAATATATGGTCTGTTTGCTAAAATTTGTTTAAAATAACTGAATTAATAACAAAAAAAAACCCTGTTTATATATATAAAGGCTGAAGCGACCTTTATGAGCGGTCGCTATGATGTGCACTGACCACCAGGGGGCAGACACTCAACACAGGAGCATGCCCACTGCCAACCTCCCACAACCGGCCAACCTCCCGTGGTCCCTACCTCCAGCTGGCCGACCCCAATGGCCCCAATTGGGACTGGGCGAAAGGGCCCCAATCAGTCCCAGTCGCTGGCTAGGCCGAGAGACCCCACCCATGCATGAACTCGTGCACTGGGCCTCTAATTTAATTATAAGCAAATCTTGGTTAGCAGCATTTTAAAATTAACAGATGCTGATTTTCACATATGACTTACGGATCAGAAATTTTGTCTGTTAATTCCAAGGCTTGTTAAATCAAGATCTGCAAAATCAAGGGTTTACTATAACATTTGCAACATTTGCTTCGACCTTTTTTATTTTATTTTATTTTAAATCAAACAACTGTGTAATCATCACCTAAATTAAAAAAAGAAAAAAAGTATGTTGCCAGCACTCCAGAAGTACCTCCTTTGCCCTTCCTTTATCATAGTTCCTTTTTTTTCTCAGAGGTAATTGCCATTCTGACTTTTGTGGTAATTACTTCGTTGCTTTTCCTTGTGTAGTTTTTTTGCCTGGGAATGCATCCTGAACAACATAGTATCGCCTGCTTTTGTGGGGTTTTTGTTTTGTTAGTATTGCCTGGTTTTGAATGTTATAAAAACAGATTCATACAGTATATATTATTTTGTCTTCATCTTGTTACACCCACCATTATGCTTGTGAGATTCATGTTGCTTTACTAATAGCTTCATGTAGCTATAATTTGTTCATTATTGTTGCCATATAATGTTCTATTTTCCATTGCTGTTCGACAAATTTTCTTGCTGTATAAATACCACAATTCTTTGAACTATTATAATGTTGATGGACACTTTGTTGGTCCAGCTTTTTGTTCTTATGAACAGTATTGCTAACAACATTGTTATAATGTCTCTGGATATAGCTGAGCAAGATTTTCTCTGGCATACTAATAAATACCAACAAGTGGAATTGTTAGATCTGAAGTTCATCTTCAACTTGACTAAATAATCATAAACTACTTTCCAAAGTGGCATACCGGTTAACATTCTCACCACCCCATTAGAAAATTCCCATTAGTCTACCAACAACTGTCAGAACTTCTAATATTTGCCATGCTCTTGGGTGTAGTGCACTTAAGACCAATCAATGAAAAACAATCACTGATTTTAATGCATTTCCTGATTAGCAGTGAGCTTGAACACCTGTATTTATTGAAGTGAATTTCTCCATTTTAAAAGCAACAATTCAGTAGTTTTACCTACTTTTCTGTTGGGAAGACTTTCTTTTGCTTTAGTTCTTACATATCCTGGACACTACCATTTGTCAGTCATTTGCATCCATGACACCTCCTCCTACTCTGCAGTTTGTTTTTCTCTCTTTATGATGTATTCTGAAGGTCAGATTGGGTTGGGGTTTTGTTTTATTTCCCCATTTTAATGTAGTCAAATCTGTCAGACTTTCTGGTTAGTATTTTTTGTCACGTATTACTATCTGTAGGTCATGAAGATAATCTAGGTTACTTCCAAAAAGTCCAAGTTTTGCTTTTCGAGCTCAGGTCTTCGATCCACCTGAAATTGTGGGGCGGGGGTGGGGGGGAGTCTTTTCTTTCCTCAGTGCAGGTCACCATTGTTCCCTCAGCTCTGGGTGCCTCCCTGGTTGTGACTCCAGGGTTCTCGTTCAGGGCTGTTTCACAACATGCTATCCGTCCTCCATCAAGCAGAGGAGCTCCGTATTTTGCTGATACAGGCATGTTTTTGCTTACAACAGTACCTCCTGATCCTGAGCGTTTTGCATTAAGGTTTTCATCATTTCATGTGAGAACGCCCTTTCGAGCTTATTTGGCCATCACAGTCCAGCGTCCCGCCTTGAAGACACCAGTGCCTACCTCCTCCAGGACAGACATTCAAACTTTTCTTTCCATGAACGATTTTAATGTCAGTTATAAACATGACACTTTATTCTGAATAGTTTAGCATATTCCTTTAAGTTGCCATAATGACCATTATTACATCCAAGAAAATTAATTTTTAAATATTATATCCATATCTGGATTTTTCCCCAGTTTCCTCCTCAATGTACTTTATAGGGTGGGTTATCCCTCAGCCCAGCCTTCACCCTCTCCAATCTGGGACCCCTCAGGATTAGACCTAAACCGGCAGTCAGACATCCCTCTCACAATCCGGGACCACCGGCTCCTAACCGCTTCTGCCTGCCTGCCTGCCTGATTGCCCTGTAACTGCTCCCCTGCCCGCCCGATCACCCCCAACTTCCCGCCCCTGCGGGCCTGGTCGCCCACAACTGCCCTCCCCTATCGGCCATCTTGTGACGTCGTGGGGGTGGCCATCTTGTGGTAGCCATCTTGTGATGACATGAGGGCGAGATGCCACCTAGGCTTTTATTAGTATAGATTTCTTTAGTATCTTTGAATTTTGAAGAGTCTTCACTCTTTCCTTTTTCCTCCTGAATTCCTAGTAATATCAAATTTTGTAGAGTCTTCTTGTCATGTAGATTTGTATTGTTGTCTAATTGTATTCTGGATTTGTTCAGTTATTTATTCATGGCATCAATTAATATAGGACAAGTGTCAATTTAGATGTTATAGACCAGGGGTGGGCAACCCCTGGCACGCGTGCCAAATATGGCATGCCAGTAACTTTTGCTGGCATGCGAAACCCTCTCTTACAATCTTCCATTTACAATTTTTGTGAACATTTGAATGACTTAAATGTTAAATTACAAGGAACTGGCAAGACACTTGATGTTATGTTTGGTTACATAAAGGCTTTTGAAAAGAAACTGGAAGTCTTTAAGAGGGAGGTGGATGGTGAGAGATTTAGATATTTACCAAACCTCAAGAGGCACATCAGAGACCTCCCAAAAGATGACAGAACAGACTGTCAAAGCCTTCAAAAGCTGTTTTTAAACATCATCGAGTCAACTATTGAGCAGTTCTTCTCAAGATTTGCGAAATTCAGAGAACTGGAAGAGACAGCAAAATTCATGAGGTTTCCAGACAGCATGAAACTGGAGGAACTAAACTTAGCAATGTTTTCATGGATAGACATGGCTGACTTTGAAATGCAGTTGATTGAATTTCAGAGTAGCTCAATTTGGAAGCAGAAATTTATTGACCTTAGAGTTGACTTGGAAAACATTGAAAAAAAGCGATTAGAGACAGGAGTACCAGAGAGGTGTTGAAAACGAACTATTGAGGACTTGGAATGCCATTCCAGAAAATTTTTTCTGTTTGAAAAACTTTGCAGCAGCGTTACTCTCCATGTTTTCACCCACATACGCTTGTGAATCTTTGTTCTCAGTGATGAATTTTGTTAAGTCTCATAATAGGAGTAGCCTGACGGATGAAAGTAGTAGCTCGTGCATATCTCTGGAGGTCACGAAATATCAACCTGATGTAAAATCTCTGTCATCAGTGATGCAGCAGCAAAAGTCCCACTGATAATATCAAACGGAGTCATAAAGTTTTCTGTCGGACTATCAGTGTACATGTATACATTAAAAAATAAATGTATTTTTCATCATCATATACTGTGTTTTTGTCGCTCGAATGAATTTTATTATTTCTTCAAGGTTCTTCACATACATACTTCGTAAGAGATATCAAGTAGGCGTAACATGTTCTCAAAAAATTAGGGTTGGCACGCAGAAGAATTTTGAGTCAGAGATTTTGCTGGTTTTGGCACACACTCACAAAATAGACTATCTTCAAATCTGTAGACGAATTTGGAGGCAGAGATGTCAGTGAATTTTCTGAGGGTTTAATGCAATAGTTTGTGTTCCTGTGCATATGATTTTTATTGAAAGAAGAGTAGATAAAAGTACTCTCATAATTTTAGATTATAACTTGGGGTGGGGGGTTAGAGAGAGAGAGAAGTGATTAGTTTTGCTACATTTTGGCCATTTCTAAGTTATAAAATTATTCATAGCTACAAGTGTATAAATATTTATGAATTGCCAGCTGTACCGTTGTTATTATAAACAAACACTTCATCTAAAAACAATCTGAGTGATTAATGGAAATAATGAAGAATGACTAGATCCTATGCTACCTTGACACAGATGTTTTCATACCTTAGAAAATCCTGATTAATTCCTGGATAAATGTTCAGATACTGCAGCCCCATTTATTTGAAACATGGGACAAACATTGGGAAATGGTAGTTTACAGTGGGCACTGTAATCCTCACTGTTATGGTGTGTTCAAATTTTGTTTTGATGTGTTTGATTAAGCCCAAGTTAGTGATTGTATCTTTGGACTAAAATTAAGGATGTAGATGATATGATTTCTTGTTTGGTTGGGATTTGGGAGCTTTATTTTTGTTCTAATATTCAGTTCATTATATAAATGTTCTCACTTTAGCAAACTTGAGGAATAAATACTATGCAGAGTTGAATAGGATGTGATCCAACTATCTGTGTATCCTTATATATCTATATCACATCAGCAACATAGCCTGCTGATGCCGTACTGTCAATAGGAGCATGAGCACAGAGGAAGTAGCTCTGATGTACAGAGGGATTTCAAAAGATTTCTAAAATTTATTTTTAAATACGTTTTTAATGATTTCAGAGAGAGGAAAAAAGAGGGAGAGAGAGAGAGAGATGGAAATATCTATGATGTGCCCTGACCTGGAATCTAACTGTGACCTGGTTTATGGGTAGACATTCAATCACTGAGCCACACCAGCCAGACAGATTTGGAAAGATTTTTAACAGGAAATGACACTGAAGCAAACGGGGCCTTGAAAGATGATTAGAAATTCACCGGAGTAGCGAAAATTGGAGAGAATGAATATATTTTATAAAATATTAAAAAGTATTTTTATTAAACTCTTAATGCCACTTTCTAACCTGCAGGAGACGAAGGGAGCATGCCAGCAGATATAGCCACGTTACTTAAAACGTCAATGGGCTTGTGAAATAAGAATTGTGAATTCCTGATTGATGAGGAAATATCAACTTGGTGCACTCAAGGACATTTACATTATGATGACCATGGGGTTTATGAACATTTGTAACTTTTTATAATTTCCATATTACATTTCTCATAGTATGGACAACTTTTTTGCCACTAACTGAATTCTCCCGAAGCTCACATATAAAGTTTCAATAAAAGCCACAAATATGTAGTCCTAAAGATGTTGAATAATCATTTTACAAAACAGTTTTCTGAATGGGGATTAGTTGGTGATTGTTTGTAACAAATATGCTAATGCTTTAGAAATGTCAGTATTTTTGTAATTATTTCTACCTCCAAATATATATATATTGTCTTTCACTGGATAATGTGTGTAGATTTTTACATGTGCCTTATTTGACAATGCTTATGTCTCGTTTTTGCTTGTCTCATTTGAAATTCTTTTTTATTACGTTAGGTTTAAAGAATACAGCTGTATAGATTATATAGCTTTCATTTTATTGCTATTTGAAGCAGATGTTCACCACTGTCAACTAGAACTCAACCTGAATTTAAAGGTGGCATTCCATATACTGACACCCCCAGGTCCTCCCAACTACTTCTGTTAAAACAAATATGTTTGGCTAGGCACTAAGTTGTTTTCCAGTGAATAGTATCTAAAGAAGCCCTATCTTGCTCCATGGAATAATTAATTACTTCTGTTCATTTCCCAACTGCATTAATTGTGCGTATATTACTCTGCCCATTCCTGTGCATGTTTTCATTGATTTCCCTCTCCTGGCTTTTGCTTCTCTTGAAACTGTTGCCCAGTCATTTCTGCTCCAGTTCTCTTTACTCTCTAAATAGTAGTTATTCTGCCACATCACACATCAGCAAAATGTTGGTGACATTTTTTTCTAGCCTGGCAGAACAGATTAACAGGCTATTTCACTTCAAAGCAGACTGAATGTGACTTCATGTTAAGGAAGCATTAGGTACTGCATGGAAATAGGTCATTAACTTTACATGCTTATCAAAATATGATTTACCAGGTTCCAGAAATTCCAGTACAGGACCTCCTGAAGAGAGAGCCATTATTCAATTCCAATTCAGTGTGGGTGACAAAGTGAAACTTAGAAGAAGTAAGTTGTCTACTTGATATTTAACTCTTTATTAAGTCTTTCTTTAAATTTTTGCCTGTCAGTCTATATTGCTGTTTTTATTACACATCAGTTTCTTTGTATGACGTGTGAGTTTCATGTGTTGTTTTTATTATGTAAATACCATTATAAATAAAGTTATTTATAAATCAAAGATTTGTTAATTGGAGATTATACTTTCCAGGCATCCTGACTTGCTAAGATGCTAGGGTAATATAGTCCTCTGTAGTAAGAAGGCTAATGAAACTCTGATAGTGATTCTTCAGATATTGTGGACTCTGAAAACTCATGACTCAGTAGACTTAGCCAATCTTGATGGTGTATTAAACATATTCCATTTATTTTAGTATGTGGACTAAAAGGAATCGGCAAATATTACTGTCTCCTCCTGCATCACAGTACCCAAGTTACTTTGTCAAATTTTTAAGAATATTACCTTTTAAAATATTACAATAGATTTCTCATAACTTTTCTGTATTAATGTATCTTCATTGATAGGCTATTTCTTTTGTTTTTGTTAAAACCATATTTTTTATCTTTAATGAAATGTAGTTGGGTTCTCCCTGTAATGCTTTATTATGTCTGAGGCTTAATAAAAGTATTTGTGATCTTAAGTTGTATTTTCACACCCTTTTCAATAGTTTTTAACCCTTTCTCCCTTTACCCTTAAAAATAAAAAATATTGAGCACAATGAGATCATATGTGCTTTATATTGTCTGTTTCGCAATAAACTGGAATTTATTACTTAGGGATCTATTCTCATGAGTGCCTTCATTGGTCTGATGTCAGTAAGTATAATCCATTAATTAGTAAAGAGAGCAGATGAGGCCATGGTTGGAGTAATATCTTGACCAACTGAAGCAGCCTTTTTTAGTATGTCACACAAAGATGGAAGACATACACCTTATGTGTTTTCACAATTGTATTCCTGACCCCCATAGTCAGTAGGTACTGATATTGAAACATTAATATTGTTCCGAGTTGTTGGTGGTGTTGTATAGTGGTTAGATAGGAGTATCAAGAGATTTGGTTTCTATTTGTGTGACCTTAAGTGAGACCCTTAAATGTTCCATGAAATTAAATTGATTTTTTTAACTCTTCCTAAAATATTTTTTTTTCTGATTATAATATGCAATTCAATTTCTGCTCTGAATCATTCATATTCTCTCACTTGCTCAGTGAGAAGGCATTTACTTTGGGTACAGGATAGGATAATGGAATGTATTGTCCTTCAGCGAAAAAATGATGACCTGAAAGGTTAAGGTGATGCTATGATTGAAATGAAATACATCCTTAAGAAACCTGCTGTGACTTCCTTTATTTGAATTAACTGCACATTTGAGTTGATTTGTGTAAACAAGTAGGATTGATCATCTTATTTTAAATTTTTATAATTTTAAACATTGTTTTTTATGAAATTGTTGGTTTTTTTTATTAAAGCTTGTCAGAATGTAATCACATGCAGGAAAATAGACATGTATAAGAGGGAGGAAAAGTTACTACCTGTCTTATCTAGACCAGTGGTCGGCAAACTGCGGCTCGCGAGCCGCATGTGGCTCTTTGGCCCCTTGAGTGTGTCTCTTCCACAAAATACCACATGCGGGTGTTTCAGTCACACGTACAGTGTGATTGAAACTTCGTGGCCCATGCGCAGAAGTCGGTATTTTGTGGAAGAGCCACACTCAAGGGGCTAAAGAGCCGCATGTGGCTCGCAAGCTGCAGTTTGCCGGCCACTGATCTAGACTATTATGTAAATTTATTATTGTGAAATACGTTTTCTTTAGACTGCCTTAATGACATGAGTACTTTGCAATGAGATTCACCAATAACCTATTATCATTTATTAACAGCCATTGACTATAAGAAAATAACACTTTGTTCTTATGTGTAATCCTTAGTAACGTATAAAGCATTTACTGGTAACATTCCCCCCATTTCATGGAACATTGCTAGGAGGGAAGAAGCCCCTTAAGAGTATGTTAAGCTAGGCTTTGCTATTCCTTTCTCTCTCTCCCTGTGTCTGGGTGCTCAGCTATATTTTCCTTCTGCTTCCCTGTATTTCAAGTGTAAGACCATGTATTTCATTAGTTTGTTTCTGTACAACTTGACATATTGAAATGAGGTAACCCAATGTTAATAGTAACATGTAAATTAAACCCCAATTTTATGTTCCAATAGTACATGGTTAAAAGGGGTTAGGAGCAATCATATTAAATATAGTACTTTGGAAGGCTTCTATTTCAACAATTTTGTTATGCATACACTTCTTGCTTTTCCATGATAGTATGGGGCTGTAAAAATGACAGCAAGTTGAAATTTGCAAAATCTTAGTCATTGGGGAAAGTGATGGTTTCATGACGTTTAAAAAATTTTGTCAACACATTAAAAACATTGGTTCTAAATGTATAAGGAAATTAAATAAGTACTAAACCTAATTTCAGTATACTATAAAGTATTAGAAACATTGAGGAAGTTTTATTTCTGTAAATATTTATGTGTAGTTTGAACAGTACCTTTTTTTTATAACTTACTAGCATTATTTTAATACCTTGGTAAATTGTCATAATCCTAAATTTGGATCAGCTTTCAACATGTTATTGCCCTTTCAATGTCACAAAATACCCCTGTTCTTTTTTCTCTTTAATAGACTATTTTTTAGAGGAGTTTTAGGTTGAGAGCAAAATTGAGCAGAAATACAGTTACCATATACCCCTTCCCCAACAAAGGCACAGCTTCCCCCACTATCAACACCTAGCACATCATAATCGCCCAAAGACCATAGTTTATATTAGGGTTCAGTCTTGGCATTGTACATTTGATGGTTTGACAAAGAAATCCACTATTAAAGTACCATACAGAACAGTTTTACTGTTCTAAAAGTTCTCAGTACCCCACCTATCCATCCCTCCTCACCCTTAGCCCCTGGAAACCATTGATCTTTTCACTGTCTTCATAGTTTTGCCTTTTCCAGAATGTTAAATAACTGGAATCATATAGTATTCGGTCATTTTATTTTGTTGTTTGTTTTTCCCAAATTTTAAGAGAAAGTTTATTTAGAAAGTTACAGAGGTAGTAGAAGTGAGCCAACTGTAGGCTCAGGAAACAAGTGACAGAGGCAGAAGAAGGGCCCTTGGAGCTTAGAGAGGCAAAGGTAACAGGCCTGGAGGGACAAAGTGGGAAGGGAAAGGCTCAGGTGTGCTCAGAAAGGGAGAGCGCCAGCATTCGGTCATTTTAGGTTGGCTTCTTTCACTTCCTAATGTGCATTTACATTTCCTCCCGTAAAGGCTTGGTGGCTCATTTTTTCTTAGTGCTGGATAATATTCCCTTGTTTGGATGTGCCACTGTTTATTCAGTCACCTACTTATGGACATCTTGGTTGCTTCCAAATTTGGGAATTATCAATAAAGCTGCCACAAAAATCTATGTGCAAGTTTTTTGTGTTGACATAAGTTTTCAGCTCTTTTGAGTAAATATCAAAGGGTGCAATTCCTGGATCATATGGTAAGAGTATGTTTAGTTTCTTTTTATTATTAATTAAATCTTTATTGTTCAGATTATTACATTTGTTCCTCTTTTTACCCCCCATAACTCCCCTCCACCCAGTTCCCACCCCATGCTCTGCCCTCACTCCCGACCCACTGTCCTCATCCATAGGTGCACGATTTTTGTCCATTCTCTTCCCGCATCTCCCTCACCCCTTTCCCCCTCCAAGAATAGTCAGTCCACTCCCTTTCTATGCCCCGGATTCTATTATAATCACCAGTTCATTCTGTTCATCAGATTATTCACTCGATTTTCAGATTCACTTGTTGATAGATGTGTATTTGTTGTTCATAATTTGTATCTTTACCTTTTTCTTCTTCTTCCTCTTCTTAAAGGATACCTTTCAGCATTTCATATAATACTGGTTTGGTGGTGATGAGCTCCTTTAGCTTTTCCTTATCTGTGAAGCTCTTTATCTGACCTTCAATTCTGAATGATAGCTTTGCTGGATAAAGTAATCTTGGTAGTAGGTTCTTGGCATTCATCACTTTGAATATTTTTTGCCACTCTCTTCTGGCCTGCAATATTTCTGTTGAGAAATCAGCTGACATTTGTATAGGTACTACCTTGTAGGTAACTGACTTACTTTCTCTTGCTGCTTTTAAGAGTCTCTCTTTGTCTTTTGCTCTTGGCATTTTAATTATGATGTGTCTTGGTGTGGCCCTCTTTGGATTCCTTTTGTTTGGGGTTCTCTGTGCTTCCTGGACTTATAAGTCTATTTCTTTCACCAGGCAGGGGAAGTTTTCTGTCATTATTTCTTCAAATAGGTTTTCAATATCTTGCTCTCTCTCTTCTTCTGGCACCCCTATAATTTGGATGTTGGTACACTTGAAGTTGTCCCAGAGGCTCCTTGCACCATCTTCACATTTTTGGATTCTTTTTTCATTTTGCTTTTCCGGTCGGGTGTTTTTTGCTTCTTTGTATTTCAAATCGTTGACTTGATTCTTGCGATTCTATAGTCTGCTGTTGGGAGTCTGTATAATATTCTTTATTTCAGTCAGTGTATGCCTAATTTCTAGTTGGTACTTATCACAACCTCGAGGGTCTCATTAGATTTCTTGTAGTTCTCATTAAGTTTATCGGCAGTTTTGAGACAGTTCTTAAAAGACCTTAAAAGTGTGGTTTTGAACTCTATATCCAGTAGTTTGCTTTCCTCCATTTCTGTCATTTGTGTCCTTTTTCTTTGTCTCCGCATTTTTTATGCTTCCCTGTGTTGATACAGTGGTTTTCTGTGCTAAGTGTCCTCTAGGGCCCAGTGGTTCAGCCTCCCCAATTACCTGAGGAGGACACTCTTGGTGCACCCCCTTGTGGGCTTTGTGCACAGTCTTGTTGTAGTTAAGCCTTGATTGTTGTAGGTATCACTGGGAGGAATTGACCTGCAGGCCAATTGGCTGTGAGAATCAGCTGTGTCTGCAGTGGGAGAACTTCTGTGCTGGAGATACCCTTATGGGGCAAGACTTGCTTCAGTGAGGCTTTGGTGCTCACGGAGTCTGCCCCCTGAGTGTGTCCTTTATGGTTCCACGGAGCTACAAACTGGATGGTCCCACTCCAACCTCTGGGCTTCCTGGCTCCTGGATCTCTAGGGAGGTGCTAATCTAGCCTCTGCCTTAGGCTATCCAGCAAAAGCCTCCCTGCAGGGCTTGGGCGGGGTGGGTCCCATGGGATCAACAGGGTGGGGCTAGCAGTTATGGCTGCTCTCAGAGGCCCTACTTCTCAGTGTCCTGGCAATTGCTGCAAGCCCCTCCGAGAGAAAGCTGCCCTCAAGTTCTGACCGATGCCAGACAGTCCCGTTTCTCCCGTATGAGTCTGGGTCCCCAGAGACTCGCCCGGAACTGGAGCTCAAAGCCTGAGACTCCCTCCTGATTGAAAACGACAACCATGCCCTCAGCCGCCAGTCTGCTCCATGTGCGCCTCTGTACCTTAGTATTTTACTTCCGCACTGTGCCTCCTCTGAGTCTTGATAAGCTTTTCTCTTTCCTTCTAGTTGTAGAATTTCCACTCAGCCAGCCTTCCTGTGGTTCTGGATGATGTCCATTCTGTCTTTTAATTGTATTTTTGAAGTGGTTGTTCGAGGCAGCAAACTCTGGTGTTTACCTATGCCGCCATCTTGGTTTCTCCAAGAGTATGTTTAGTTTTGTAAGCAACAGCCAAGCAATCTCTATGCCATTTTGCATTCCTATCAGCAGTGAATGAAAGTTCCTGTTGCTCCACATCCTTGCCAGCATTTGGTGTTATCAGTGTTTTGGTTTTTTGCCATTCTAACAGGTGTGTATTGGTACCTCGTTTCTGTTTTCAGTTCCCCAGATATATATGATACTGGGCATCTTTTCATATGCTTATTTGTCATCTGTATATCTTTGATGAGGTGCCTGCTCAGGTCTTTCGTCCATTTTGTAATTGGGTTATTCATTTTATTGTTGACCTTTAAGAGTTCTTGGTATATTTTAGATAATTGTCCTTTATCAGATAGATCTTGCAAATGTTTTCTCCTAGTCTGTGGCTTGTATTCTCATTCTTTTGATCTCTATCCTTTTAATAGGAAGTTTTACACCAGTTTCACCTCCCCTGGGACATCTTTTTGTTGCTGTGAATTCTCACCCAAGGGTATATTTTCCATTGATTTTTAGAGAGAAGGGGAGAGGAGAGACAGAGAGAAATATCGATGTGAGAGAGACATATCCATTGGGGCCGGGGATCGAGCCTGTAACTGAGGTACATGTCCTTGACCAGAATCAAACCTGTGACCCTTCAGTCTGTGTGCAGATACTCTATCCAATGAGTCAAACCAACCAGGCTGGGATATCTTTGTCACAGCCACTTTCCTCATTTATGTTGGTAAGTGTGCCTTCACCAAGCTGTGGCTGCATATCAGCCTCTTGAACTGCATTAGTGTCAACATTCTCACAGCTCTTTCCATTTCTGTTCAGTTTGAATTTCACCCCAGCATTATCACCTTTTGAAACAGGAATTTTAGGTGAACATAGGGAGGTTTAGGGAATTTTTAGAATTGGGGTCCATGGAAAAAATGCACGTAGTAGGGCTGCAGAAGGGGAGAAGGTACATTTCCTTAACACAAGGAAGCCAGGTGCAGTTACATCTCCATAAGACAAGGGAGCAGCAACAGTTGTATTTACGTAAGACAAGGAAGCAGCAACAGGTGTATTTCCATAAGACAAGGGAACTGGAAGTAGCCAAAAAAGATCTGTATTTACAAAATATACAAGGAAGAAAGCCCAGAAGGAATAGGAAGACCATGAGGGGGGAGGGCCTCAGGAGTCACTACAGTAACCCATTGGAAAGGGAATACTGACCAATCAGAAGGGATGTCAGGACACAGGAACTACACTACAGCCTTTATAAACCATGGAAACGGGAAGTTGGTGGGACCCTTTCCCCTTCCCAATGAGGGACTCTTCCCCTCTCCCCACGAGGGAGTCTGTAGTTTTCTCTGTATATGAAACGCTAATATGCAAATAGACCAAACAGCAGAACAGTTGGTCACTATGAAATGCGCTGACCACCAGGGGGTGTGTGCGGAATATGGCAGGCGTAGGCAGCAGGTGGCAGAGCGTGGAACATGGCAGGCGTCAGCCGCAACGGGATGGTGGAGCAGGTGAGCGGGGGCGCCAGACCAAGGCAGGGTGCCAGTTGTCATCAGGGAGAGCCTCTGGTGGTTACTGAAAATTCTTTGCTCTCATGCGCCACGGTCAGCATCAGCGCTGTCAATGTTTGCCTGTGGCAGCTGCTGGTCCTGATCACCCCTGAGGGCTTCTCCACCTCCCCCTGCTCCTGAGGGGTGATTGAGGTAGTAGCCACCACTTGCACCCACTGATGGAGCTGGCCCCGTTTGCACCCGTTGCTGGTGCCAGCCCCAGTTGCTACACACTGTCAGCTGGTGCGAGTGGGGCCAACACTGTCAGCGTGTGGGACTGTTGACAGGAGTGGGGCTGCCAGCAGACAGGGGACCGGGGGCTGCAGTGGGAGGGGTCGGGTGGGGGCACAAGGGATGGGCTGAGATCTGCCCCTGTGCCCATCGCAGCCTCATGACCCACAGTTCCTTTCAATGTGCATAAATTCATGCACTGGGCCTCTAGTTCTTCAATAAATCTCCACCTTTGCTATACTACCCTCTGTCCTTGGATTCATTCTTTGACTCTGGTGGACAAGGACAAAGATTCCAGGTTCCAGTCCAAAAATTCCGTTTCACTTTCATTTCTTAATTGCATTTTCATTTTTGTTAGTGAGTTCCCTTTTTCAATTACCCAATTTTATAAGATGGTTTATCACTGAGAAACAAGCAGCCGATGCCCCTACACTCTTTATTGTCTGTGGGTGAATAACAGACAGATGTGCAGGGTCCAACCGTTAACAGACTGAAATAAGTGACATCACTGGTCATGGTCTTGCTGTGCATCTTATTTACATGGAGATTTGTGGACTGAAGAGCTAGCAGCGAGGTTTATACTTTATGCAGTTGCTCACAGTTACCATAGTAACAAGTCCAAACCATTTTCAGGGGGAATGTGTTATTTAATAAGCTATTGCGGCCACAATTAATGCATGACAGACTGATGCAAGGCGAGGCCTGCCTCAAACTATTTTTCCTCAGTTGTAACTATTCGGGGCTGAGGTGGGGGGAAGATACTGGCAACTAAATGCTCTTTTTTTTCTTTTCAAACAGAATATGGCAAAAGGAAGTCTTGATGGAGTGGGGGAGGGGAGACAGCTTCTTATCTGATGGGAGCGAACAGCGAAGTTGGAGGCAGCAGGGACCCCTAGAGTCTGGTGTGGGGCCTTCGTTGTATCCAGTCAGCGATGGCAGGGATGGCTTGGACTTTCTTCCGTATTGCCACCAGCCTGGGATGGATGTCCAACAAGTCAGGTTTAAAGACCAAAAGGGTAGTGCTGCAAATTTCCCAGTAGAAATCTGCCCAAGTTACCTGATTTAAAGGAAACAGAAATTTCCATTTGAATGTAAAAGGCATAACTAACTTCTTAATCTAAAAAGTAGTTTCTTTTTAATTCAAAGTAATCTTTTGTTATTACAAAAGTGGAATGTGTGTGAGACAGTATAGGGGTCACATCTGAACTCCATCTTAGAGGCCTGACTGTGACTTCTTGGTTTCAGTAAAATTCTGTAGTTAAAATTAACCTGACCACATCCTTAAAGGAATGATTGTACGACGATAACATCCTTTCTTAACATCAGATTCTGCAAAGTAGTTGTTTTGTCAATTAAATGGTAACTAGAATGTTTGTTCAAGCATTATTATGGGCCCACTGACCATGGGAAACATCCTGTGGCCCCGTGGGCGTGGCTCAGTGGTTGAGCATCGACCTATCAACCAGGCGGTCACATTGATTCCCAGTCAGGGCACATGCCCGGGTTGCAGGCTCGATCTCCAGTAGGGGGACGTGCATCTCTTTCATCATTGATGTTTCTAGCTCTCCCTCTCCCTTGCTCTCTGAAATCAGTAAAAATATATTTTAAAAAAGAAAACATCCTATGACTACCCCAGGATCAACCGCCACCAGATGAACTTGGTGGGACAACTGACCTCATCCTCATTCCCAAGTCCTACACCCATGCCAAAGTAAGCCAGCTACAAGAACTTCTCGTTTTCGGATCGAATCCCTTGTGCATAAGCCCTTTTCAATAAACTCCGTCCGCTTGATCTTGTACTGAGTTCAGTGCTCTTTTCTATGAAATTGAGACTCGAGAATCTGGCATTCAAGGTCCAGTAACGTATGTATGATAGAAATTACAAATAACACCTTATTCCCAACACCATATTCCCAACACTCAGAGGTTACTCCTGTATATAAGGTGGTATTCTGTGTGTGTGTGCGTTTTTAGTAAGATGAGATCTTACAGTACATACTCTTGTAACTTGATTAATCTTCATCTCTCTGACTATATTTTCATCTTATCTAATCCACAATCAATACTTTTCCATCTGTTCCAAAATGTTCTTCATAGGACAAAGCAGAATCCATTTCAGGACCATGCATTTCATCTGGTTGTGTTCTTTAACTCTCTTTAATTCAGAATAGCACCCTTTTTTTTTTCGTGTCACTGCATTAGTCAGGATTCCACACTAGTCCTACACAATGTCCTGTCTTCATGGTTTGTGTGATCATCTTATCTTCTTGTTTACCTTATTCTTTTACACTGTAGGATGTAAAGGAATAGGGTGCAAGTTATCCCTATGGGATTCATAGTTTGTTTAAAATATATTTTTATTGATTTCAGAAAGGAAGGGAGAGGGAGAGATAGAAACATCAATGATGAGAGAGAATCATTGATGGGCTGCCTCCTGCATGCCCCCCACTGGGGATCAAGGCTGCAACCCAAGCATGTGCCCTTGACCAGAATCAAACCTGGGACCTTTCTGTCCACAGACCAATGCTCTATCCACTGAGCCAAACCGACTATGGCTTGTTTTCTTCATTTGTATTTATCTATTTTAGAGAGAGAGGGAGAAAGAAACATCGATTTGTTCCACTTACTTATGAATAATTCATTGGTTGATTCTTAAAAGTGCTCTGACCAGGATCAAACCAAAAACCTTGGCATATCAGGCTCTAACCAACTGAGCTACCCAGCCAGGGCAAGAGTTCATAGTTGTAAGTTAGTATTTCTGGCTAACACACATTATATTGTATCACATCAGATGACTTAAAATAAAGGTGTCTGACTCTAAGTGGTACCCTAAGATTGACCATGATGATGACAGGCTGGTCCTACCTTTGTATACTTTTTTATACTCTTGTCCCCTTTGTGACTACAAACTAATCTGGATGACATTACTTTGGCTCAAAGAGTGAAGTTCAAATATGGTCTAATAGCATTCTTTTCTTTTTTTGTTAATCTTCACCTGAGAATATTTTTTCGTTGATGTTTTACAAAGAGTGGAAGGGAGAGGGCGAGACAAAGAAACATCGATGGTGATATTTTATTATTATTTTGGTTAATCCTCACCTGAGGGTATTTTTCCATTGCTCTTTTAGAGAGGAAAAGACAGAGAAAACCATCGGTGTGAGAGAAACACATTGATTGGTTGCCTCCTGCAGGAGCCCTGACCAGGGCCCGAGAGGAGCCTGCAAGCAAGGTAGGTGCCCTTGACCGGAATTGATCCCGGGACCCTTTGGTCCAGAGGCTGATGCTCTATCCACTGAGCCAAACTGGATAGGGCAGTGATGTCTTATTTTAATCTCTCCTTCTAACTTATTAACTAAAATGTTTTTATGAAGACAAAATATGGCCGTCAATTTTATTATCTTGAGGTACTGCTGGTTTTATTCAAACCTCCCACTTTTCTGTTTGTTTTCAACAGTTTTCATAATAATAATTTGGCTCCGTAGCATCTTCTAAAAGTAACCAGTGAAGCTTTGTTTTGGGGGTTGTGTGTGTATGCATGTTTGGTTGTGGTTGTCATACTCATGGATTTATTCATTTTGATTTGTTTTAGTCCATTGCAGTTAACATTCTTATTGTAGCTTAAATTATCTTTGGCCAGTAGGAGCCTCTTCAAATTGACTTCTGAGATCTTTAGACACAACTCCTGTTGTCTTTGATAATTTATTTCCTTCTGGTATGACAAGGAACCCCCAGTTAATCTTTTACATTTCCTGTCCCAAATTGAGAATGAGCCTTATTCAAAGAAGCCCTGGTTCCTTTAGTATTTGAAGACCAGAATCTCAGTCTTAGGGGTGGCCAGGACAACTGTGTTGGTTATTGTTGAAAAAGAGATACTAAATTCATTTTTATTGTACTTTATCCTAAGATAAAGTACATCATGAGTTTATACTGTTGCATCTAGATCACACTGAGAAATAGAATGTTTACTTAACCTTATTGGTCTTACATCTCTATCTTCTTTCTCCCATAGTGAAAATCCTGGTTCTCAATGACATCCATGCCATTTCTTATTACTTTGCCCCACAATATAGATATAATAATATCAGAAAAATAATACCACTGTACCAGTACCACCAAAAATATAATTACTGAAAGTGATATATAATTTTTATTGTTTTGTTCTAAGAGTATATCTCTGAGATGTATAGTCAAATTCCTGTGTTTTTCATATTATGCTATTTCCTTTTCCTTTTCTTTTTTATTAATCCTCACCCAAGAATATTTTTTATTGATTTTTAGAGAGAGTGGAAGGGAGAGGGAGAGACAGAGAAAGATGGATGAGAAAAAGACACATCGATTGGTTGCCTTCCGCATGCTGGGGTAGAGCCTGCAACCGAGGTACATGCCCTTGACCGGAATCAAACCCGGGACCCTTCAGACTGAGCTAATGCTCTATCCACTGAGCCATTTCAGCTATGGCTTTATATTTTGTTTTTTTTAATTTTTTTTTTTATTGATATCAGAGAGGAAGGGAGAGGGAGAGAGATAGAAACATAATGATGAGAGAGAATCATTGATCGCCTGCTTCCTGTACACCCCACACTGGGGATCAAGCCCACAACCTGGGCATGTGCCCGACTGGGAATTGAATCATGACCTCCTGGTTCATAGGTCGACGCTTAACCACTGAGCCACACTGGCCAGGCTATGAAGCTGTTTCTTTAAGTAGTTCTTCACTAATAGAATACATAGGTACTTACATACCCTATGCCTCAATCTGACACAGGGTTGTTTGTTTCACTTTGCTTTTACTTTGCAGTAATAACTTTTAAAGATGTTTTTGTTATTGTTGTTATATAATTATATAAATATTTTAGTTATTGGTTTCAAAATGAAGTCTACCAAAAAAAATGCTTATTCAAAAAATTTTAGCTTTTATCTCTGCTCTCTTACTCCCTCTTTATGGGTAACATTTTTTTCAATAAGTTTTTATGTCTTTGGTTTATCTTCACAAATAAATAAAGATATATATATACACACACACACACACACATATATATATACATATATATATATATATATATATATATATATATATATTTACTTGTATTTTTTAAGATGTAAAACATACTCACAGAGTTACCAATGAACCACTCTTTTTCCCCTAAGTATGTATCCAAATCTTGTAGAAGATGAGGTGCATCATATATAAGTAGCTCATTAAACATCTGCTCCTAAAAGAGGGAGAAAAAGATCACTTTAAGGAAAATAGGAAGAAAAATAAATAGTATATGATCTGAAAGGGAAGTAGATTTTTCCTTCTTTAGTTTTTCCATATGAGGTCAAAGAGAAGTAGCTATATGGTGTTGTTTTTAAAATGTATGACATTACGAAGATTCACATCTAATTCCCAATAGATCTAGTCATTCCTTTATTACACGGATCAAAAAAATAAATACTTTTGTTACCAGTTCTTATAGTTTCTTTCTATATGATGACTAAATATTTCATCCATAAAATCTTTTCATGATTTCTATTTAATTTTTATTAATAGAAATGATTCTACTATGTTTTTACATTTCCAAAATTCCCATTTTCTTAGCCTCACTCTCTTTAAAGTTACATAACATAACTGAAGGTAAAGAAATTAATTTTGTTTTGTAAGGCTAGATTTCTCCAGTTTGACAGTCTTTCATTTCACCTGTACACTTAACAAAACTAATCCATAATGAATCATATGCTCGTGGGCCTTTATGGATTTTTTCTCTTTGGCTTGATATTGTGCCTTAGTATAGTAGGCGATTTGTCTGCCTTGAATATCATCTACAAAACCCACCATCTAGGTACCCTGCCGGAGTCCATTCATTGTCTTCACTAGCTGAGTTTAGACAGAGACTCCCCAAAAGCTAGTAACCTTTGAAGTTCTAGCAAAGGTCAGAACTATGCACCACCCAGTTAATTTAGGTAATAATAGTCGAAGCATCCCCACCTTAGTTCCCTTAATTCCTTAGATACTTGTGTAGCTCCTTGTTGATTATTGTTAACCAGATACTCTGCCTACTCCCAGAAATCTATTGATGAGCTAATCAGATACTTTGTCTGTTCCTGGAAATTGTCTGCTGATCTGTGTGTCATTGAAACCTCCTTACCCTAAGGGCTGCTCCAGATCAATAAAAGATTGGAGCAGCCTGAGCAGTGGTGGAAGTCCTTCGGGACTTGCCCGCCTGGTCCCCCAATATTGCAAAATTATCTCGTGTCTTTTTCTCTCATTTGTTGTACGGCTCCTCTTTCAGATACCGAACCTTACTCCACGCAGAATGTGGAGGGAGTCTTACTCGACAGTACCCCTTTTTGCTACATTATGTAAGGTAATATGACAAACCAAATAAGAGTCTTAGAAAAAAATTAACAGATATATGCATTTAAAAAATTATCTTTGTGTTTTTACTTGAATCTCTGAAGACCAGATAAGTTATGGCCTATTTCTTGGTAAGAAGTTTACATGTGAAAATTTGGGTTGGTTTGCATACTGGATAGAAAATGTCAGTCAAACTAAAAATATTATTAAAAGTGTATATAATTTGTAATATCCATAAATGATCTACACAGGCATACCTTGTCTGTTGCACAACACTTTGTTGCTCTTTGAACATAGTATGATTTTTTACAAATTGAAGGCTCATGGCAACCCTGTGTTGAATAAGCCCATGGTGTCATTTTTCCAATAGTATTTGCTCACTTCACGTCTGTGTCAAGTTTGATAATTCTTCCAACATTTTAAACTTTTCCATTATTATCATATTTGATATGGTTATATCAGTGATCCTTGATGCTACTATTGTGCTTGTTTGGGGGTGTCTGGAACTGCGTTCATATAAGATGACAAGCTTAATTGATAAATGTTGTGTGTCCTGACTGCTTCACCAACCAGCAGTCTTCCCCAGTCTCTCTCCCTCTTCTGGGGCCTTCCTCTTCCCTGAGACACAATAATATTGAAATTAGGCCAATTAATAACCCTACGATGGCCTCTAAAACTTTAGGTGAAGAGTCAATTGATGTGGCAAACTTCATTGTTGGCTCTCATTTTTTTTTAAATGTTTTTACTGGAGAGAGAGAGACAGACAGACAGGCAGACACATCAATTGGTTGCTTCCCACACACACTGACTGGGGATGGAACCCGCAACCTGGGCATGTGCCCTGACCAGGAATGGAACTGGCGAGCTTTCGGTGCACAAGACAAAGCTCAACCAACTGAGCCACATCAGCCAGGGCTCATTGTTGTCTCATTGTAAGAAAATGCCACAGCCAACCCAACTTTCAATAACCATTACCCTGATCAGTCAGCAGTCATCAACATCAAGGCAAGACCCTCCACCAACAGAAGATTATGACTCACTGAAGGCTCAGATGATGGTTAGCAACTTTTAGCAATAAAGTATTTTTTAATCAAGGTATGTACATTGTTTTTTTTAGACATAATGCTATTGTACACTTAATAGACTACAGTATGTAAACATAATTTTTATATGTGCTGGAAAACCAAAATATTTGTGACTCTCTTTATTGAGATATTCACTTTATTGCAGTCATCTGAAACCAAATCCCCAATATCTCTGAGGTAAGCCTGTAATAAAATCCAGCCTTTATTAAGGTAAGTCAGGTGGTGGATAAATACCTTACCAATTTGTTGATTTGCTTCCTGGTATCATGACTTAATTAGGTAATATGGATTGCTATAACAGAAGGTCTTATATTTGTAGAGTATAATTTGCAAGAGCATCTATAATAATAAAAGCATAATATGCTAATTAGACCAGACAGCTGAATGACCTTCCGGACGTCCATCCAGATGACCTTCCAGACAAAGCTGTGGCAGTAGGGGCCGAGGAAGAGGCAGTTAGGGGGTGATCAGGCAGGCAGAGTGGTTAGAGGCGATCATGCAGGAAGGCATTAATATTTTTAATAATAAAAATATTATTTAAAGTGTATATAATTTGTAATATCCATAAATGATCTACACAGGCACACCTTGTCTGTTGCACAACACTTTATTGCTCTTTGCAGATAGTATGGGGCGATCAAGCAGGCAGGCAAGCAGTTGGGGGTGATCAGGCAGGCAGGCAGAGTGGTTAGGGGTGATCAGACAGGCAGGTGAGTTGTTAGGATCAATCAGGTAGGCAGGTAAGTAGGGGCGATCAGGCAGACAGGCAGAGGGGTTAAGGGGATCAGGCAGGCAGGCGAGTTGTTAGGATCAATCAGGTAGGCAGGTAAGTAGTTAGGGGCGATCAGGCAGACAGGCAGAGGGGTTAAGGGGATCAGGCAGGCAGGCAAGTGAGCCTGTTAGGAGCCAGCGGTCCTGGATTGCGAGAGGGTGCAGGCCGGGCTGATGGAGCCCCCTACCCGTGCATGAATTTTGTGCACCGGGCCTCTAGTCATTATATATATATATATATTTCCAGATTTTACCAACTAAAGGTGGATATCTTATCATTATTTTGATTTTATATTCTATACTGGTCTATACCACTTTGGTACATAAAGTTCTCTCTCTGTGGTTAATATATCCATAGTTTTAAATAAGAGTGTGAGTTCTTCTGCCCCTTACAGAATTCCTGAGCTGACGCAATGGGCCCAGAGCTGTGTGGCAGGCACTTCCTGTAGCTCAGCACAACTCAGCATCAGTTGGGAAGGTGAATAGCTAGAAACCGGAGGGAGTTAAACAGAGTGAGATGTAACTGCTGGACAGCTTTCCTAAAACTCCTGAATCTCACCTGGGTAATTTTGTTACTTTCTCTATTGTGCATGTCCACAAGTAAGGTATACCAATGCTTGTGTATATGCAGTGCCAAATAAAAATCTTATCTGTGCTATTGACTTCTCCTTTAGCCCAGGTACCAAACAGCATAATCATTAGTATTTTTTAAAGTTATTTTAAATAATACTCACCAAAATAACAAAGAAGATGAACTTTGATCACACATCGTAGGTGTGCACTTTCCCAGGTGTGCACTTTTAAAAATGCATTTTCTAATAGATCCTAGATAGCCACTCTTATATTTGGTGGACTCTGTAATGTCCTACTGCCTCCTCCAGGGAGTTATAAAGCAGTGTTTCTTCACCCTGAGAAGTCATTGCTGTAGTAGTCTATCAAATGGCTTTTAGAGGAATTAGAGAGGATTGTATATTTCTCCAAAGCATTATTTTTAAATCCACACTATCAAAACCATTGTGTATTGGAAATGGGCCACAGCATTCCTTCACTCCTCCTAGTCCTCCATCTGCCCCCTGCCCCTGTTCTCCAGATGAGGAAATGGAAACATACATTGCATAACCAAGACATGCTAGTGGTAGGATCAAGCAAGGATTATCAGGGTGACCAATGTCCAGATACATATTTTATCTTTTAAATTAAATTTAAATTAATTTTCTTTAAATTGTAAATTGAATTACGAGCAACCAGTGCTAAAACATTTGTAATTATGTGTATTTGATAGGTTTTTTAAAGCACATGGAATAAGAGAACTATCTTCATCATCCATCTGCAATATTCTGCTGTTGAAAATTTTATGTGACCACAAGGTGGCAGCAGTACAACTCACTACAAGGAAACTAGGGATGAAATACAAAAGAACTATGCAGTTTTCATTGTATACTAGCCAGGGTCTGCTTATTAATCAGACAGTCTCTAGCTATTTGCAATATTTCTGAAAAACGTTCTCCCTTCATATAATTTATTCATGAGCTTGGATAGCATCCTGTGAAATTCTTTTTTGAGGTAGGCGGTAAGAACATTGTTATTCTCACACAAAAGATAACCTTACCATAAACACTCAAAGAACATTTTCCTCTGTGACTTGGCCACAGAAGGGTACCAAATAGAGAAAGAGATAAGGGCAAGCCCATAAGTTGACAGACTGCCAATCAGTGGGGTCTTTGTCATGTGGAACAAAAAGCTTTAGAGGGAAAAAGTCACATAGAAAAGGTTGGTAATAAGATTGGATTCGGACTTCTCAACAGCTAGGAGACCATAGATAAATGTTTTTCAAATACTAAAGAAAAATTACAAGAATTTTATATCCAGCCAAAGTTTGAATCAAGTATCAAGATGAAATAAAAACATTTTTAGACAAATTAGGCCCCAAACTTTTCCCTATGCTCAGTAAGCTATTAGAGGATTGCTCCACAAAAACAAGGACAGAAACCAGGAGAATGGGCCCAGAAAAGCACTGAATGAAGCCTCCAAGATGATAAAGATCTCAGGATGGGACAACTGTGCCCTGGGTGTCTAGGGCAACCAAACCAGAGACACAAAAGAGGGACATATCCATACCGTCTGCTGCCATGTCTCCTGCCATCAAGCCTTCATTTTCATTTTTGGAATGGGAATATGTGCCCCAAATAAACAAAGGAGGAAATAAAGACAGAGGATGGCATCCAAGAGACAGGACCCCAACTCAAAAGGAAGACAACCCGGGGATGGCAGTGAAGGAAGTACAACAGCCGTGCAGAAAACCTAGTCAGAGGACAATGGGAGGCTCTGGCCAGATATCGACGAGAAAATAATGGGAATAATTGATTATTATGTCATTGACACACACTGTGGAAAACTGTATTAGTAGGTTATAGGATAGTGTGGGAAGGTTTAACAAGAATAAAGCAAATGCAAAAAGACAATTACTAACTTTGAAGAGGAAAAGGGAGAAAGGAAATATTATCAAAGTGTACTATGGCCTGGCCAGCATGGCTCAGTGGTTGAGCGTCGACCTACGAACCAGGAGGTCACTGTTCAATTACCGGTCAGGGCACATTCCCAGGTTGTGGGCTCAGTCCCCAGTAGGGGGTGTGCAGGAGGTGGCCAATCAGTGATTCTCTCTCATCATTGATGTTTCTAACTCTCTCTCTCTCTCCCTTCCTTTCTGAAAGCAATAAAAATATTTTTCAAAAAACTATACCACAATGCACAGTTTTGTATAATGTTTACATGGGGATACTAATGTAGTCACCAAATACTGATTAACAAAATGTTTTTTATTATAATTATATTGGGAGTTTACAGGAAGCAGAGAGGATGATTATGTAAGAGTTAAATTATTATTCTTTAAAATATATTTTTATTGATTTCAGAGAGGAAGGGAGAGGGAGAGAGAGATAGAAACATCAATGATGACAGAGAATTATTGATTGGCTGCCTCCTGCATGCCCCACAATGGGGATCAAGCCTGCAACCTAGGCATATGACCTGACCTGGAAACAATGGTGACCACATGGTTCATAGGTTGACACTCAGCCACTGAGCACACTGGCTGGGTTAAGAGTTAAATTCTTATTACTGTACTATACTAAGATGTCCATAGAATCTAAAATGAGTCAAAGTAAGCCATTTTTATATATCCTACTAGAGGCCCGGTGCACAAAAATTTGTGCACTTGGGGGGGGGGGGTGTCCCTCAGCCCAGCCTATGCCCTCTTGCAGTGTGGGACCCCTCAGAGGATGTCCACCCCAGTGGAGACCCTCACCCCATGGAGATTTTGCCAGCCTGGGTGAGGGTCTGATGGCTGTTTTCAGGCTGGCCACACCCCCTTTAGGGTGGGAGGTCCCCACTGGGGTGCCTGGCCAGTCTGGGTGAGGGGCTGAGGGCCGTTTTCAGGCTGGCCGAGCACCCTGGCGACGTAAGCTCCCAGCCTCTCCTTTTTTCTTTTTATTCTGGGATTTATTTACCTTCTATAATTGAAACTTTGTTGCCTTTAGCGGAGGCCTGCAGAAAGCTTGGCTTCCTCCATCGCCAGGGGCAACCCACTCCTGCTCGCTCCAGCTCCGTGGCCACAGCTGGCTGAAAGCAGGTATCTGGGCTTTATTTACTTTCTATAATTGAAACTTTGTTGCTTTCAGTGGAGCTCAGAGCCTGGCTGCGGCAGTCAGGGAACCTTGGCTTCCTCCATCACTGGAGCAAGCAAGCCTCCTGCTTGCTCCAGCTTCCTGGCTGCTGGCCGCCATCTTGGTTGGGTTAATTTGCATATAGTTGCTCTGATTGGCTGGTGAGCATGGCTTAAGGCATAGCGAAAGTACGGTCAATTTGTATGTTTGTCTTTTATTAGTATAGGATCGATATATGGAGATGTGAAAATCCTAAAGCAACAGTTAAAGGGTTAAAATGAGGGTTGTATCTTAGGGGTTATTGTGAAAAGGGTAGGGCAGAGAATCGCCGTACTTTGTTTTAAACTTTTTAATATAATTTGACATTTTTAAACTATAGGTTTGTCTAACTCTGATAAAAAGGGACTTAAAAACGCATCTAACATCGTGTTTGACAAAGTGGATCTGATTAATAACAGTAATAGCAAACTGATCACATTACTTTTATATCTTGTTTTTTCTCAGCCCAAGGAAACCGTGACATGAAATCATCCAATGTGTCCACAATAGCATCAACTTGACATTGTTCCAGTTCTGTTTTTCCAGCCAAATCTGTAGAATAGAGAGAGGCCCACAAATATGTTCAACTTAATTTACTATATTAAAACATTAATTTTTTTAGTAGGCAATAGATTCATATAGCTCAAAACAACAGAAAACAGTATCCAATGAAGACTAACTTACACTCTTGCCCCTATCCATCTTATTTTGCTGTTACCAACTACTATATTTTTTATTAATTTGTTTTATTAATTTCTTTTATATTACTTCATTGTTTCTTTGTGAAAATAAGAGTGATTTTCCACTCAATATGTGCCTCTCCCATTTGTCCCAGTGATTTTTCCTCACATGTCACTTAAGGGTGTCCTTGCTCTGTTTTCAGCTCCATGGAATTTCCTTCAGTAGAGGTGCCACATTCTATTTACCCTCAGCTGATTAGGTTTGCTTTCAATCTTTTGCTAATACAAGCAAAACCACAATAAATAACCGGTATGTACATTTTCATTTATTTTGCAAAAATAATTATTTTCATTTTTGCAGACAGTTTTTGTCTAGAGCATTTGTTCCTAGAAACTATGAGTTTAAAATAATAGAGGTGAGGTTTTTTCTTTTATTGATCATCATTTTGCTAAGAAATCATTGGTCTTTCTAAATATTTTCTCCCTGGTGTCAATTTAAAATTCTTCAGTGTAAAAGCATTCTAAAATAGATTGCTTTTATACAATTGTGTATATTTACTAAAAATCAAGGAACAGTATACTGACAGTGAGTAAATTGTACACAACTCACACCTCAGCAGGCTGTTAAAGGGAAAGAAAGAAATGCCTTAGTGATTTAGGGTCCTTCTGTAAACTATATCATGTATGTGTGGTATTGGCACCGTTGTAATAACCTGGTTATTATTTAACAGGGAAGGAGTAAAGGGGAGACCAGATAATATAGGCATGCCATTTATACAGCTTTGGCAAAAAGCTACAGTTTAACACTCTTCAAGTCTGTTTCCTACTGATTGATGGGGGAAGGGGCTGGACAAAGGCAGTTTAGACCCATGCCCAGTAATATCTGAGTAACATAGAAAGGTGCCTGGAAAAACCAAGATGGTGGTATAGGTAAACACCGGAAATTACTTCCTCGCACAACCACTTCAAAAATACAACTAAAAGACAAAACGGACATTATCCAGAACCACAGGAAGGCTGGCTGAGTGGAAATTCTACAACTAGAAGGAAAGAGTAAAGCACACTGAGACTCAGAGGAGGTGTGGAAGTAAAGTGCAGAGGTATGGAGGCGCACGTGGAAAGGGCTGGCAACTGAGGACGCAGTTGTCTTTTTCAATCAGGAGGGAGTCTCAAGCTCCCGACTGCTCTGAACTCCAGTTCCGGGCGAGTCTCTGGGGACCCAGACTCATGGGGGGAGGAACTGGACTGTCTGGCATCGGTCGGAACTCGAGGGCGGCTTTCTCTCAGAGGTGCTTGCAGCAATTACTGTGGGCCCCTGAGATCCGGGACCTCTTAGGGCAGGGTTTAGGATCAGCCATAGCTGTTTGCTCCGCCCTGTTGATTCCCCGAGACTCTACCCAACCCAAGCTGTACACAGAGACTTTTGCATATGAATGACCAGGCCCTTTGCGATCTAAAATTACCTAACAAACTGCAGCTGGGTCAGAGAGACCCAGAACATCCAAAAGAAGGCCCAAGGCCCCACAGCAGCTGCATTGCTTCACAGCTGGGCCTCATCTGGGCACTTACAAACCCCCAAAAAGGAAGGGGAATCTGCAGATCTCTTCGTAGCTCCTGCTGGGTAGCCTCAGGCAGAGGCTAAATTAGCACCTCCTTAGAGGTCCAAGTGCCAGTGTACCCAGTGGTCAGAGTGGGACCATCCAGATTACAACTTCTCAGATCCATAAGGGACACACTCAGGGGACAGACTCATTGAGCTCCAAAGCATCATTGAAGCAAGTCTTGCCCCAGAAGGGTGTCTCCAGCACAGATGTTCTCCCACTGTAGACACAGCTGATTCTCACAGCCAATTGGCCTGGAGGTCAATTCCTCCCAGTGATACCAACAACAATCAAGGCTTAACTACAACAAGACTACAACAAGATTGTGCACAAAGCCCACAAAGGGGTGCACCAAGAGTGTCCACCTCGGGTAATTGGGGAGGCTGAGCCACTGGGCCTTATAGGACACCTAGCACACAAAGCCACTCTACCAACACAGGGAAGCAGCCAAAATGCAGAGACAAAGAAACAGGTCACAAATGACAGAAATGGAGGAAAGCAAACGACTGGATATACAGTTCAAAACCACGGTTATAAGGTTTTTCTGGAAACCGCCGATAAATTTAGTGAGACCCTGGAGGATATGAAAAAAGACCAACTAGAAATTAAGCATACACTGACTGAAATAAAGAATATTATACAGACTCCCAACAGCAGACTAGAGGATCACAAGAATCAAGTCAAAGATTTGAAATACGAAGAAACAAAAAATACCCAATCGGAAAAGCAAAATGAAAAAAGAACCCAAAAATATGAAGATAGGGTAAGGAGCCTCTGGGACAACTTCAAGCGTACCAACATCCGAATTATGGGGGTGCCAGAAGAAGAGAGAGAGCAAGATATTGAAAACCTATTTTAAGAAATAACGACAGAAAACTTCCCCTACCTGGTGAAAGAAATAGACTTACAAGTCCAGGAAGCACAGAGATCCCCAAACAAAAGGAATCCAAAGAGGGCCACACCAAGACACATCATAATTAAAATGCCAAGAGCAAAAGACAAAGAGAGAATCTTAAAAGCAGCAAGAGAAAAAAAGTCAGTTACCTACAAGGGAGTACCTATACGACTGTCAGCTGATTTCTCAACAGAAACTATGCAGGCCAGAAGGGAGTGGCAAAAAATATTCAAAGTGATGAATAGCAAGAACCTACAATCTAGATTACTTTACCCAGCAAAGCTATCATTTAGAATTGAAGGTCAGATAAAGAGCTTCACAGATAAAAAATAAAGCTAAAGGAGTTCATCACCACGAAACCAGCATTATATGAAATGCTGAAAGGTATTCTTTAAGAAGAGGAAGAAGAAGAAAAGGTAAAGATAAAAATTATGAACAACAAATACATATCTATCAACAAGTGAATCTAAAAATCAAGTGAATAAAAAAGCTGATGAACAGAGTAAACTGGTGAATATAACAGAACTAGGGGCATTGAAAGGAAGTGGACTGACAATTCTTGGGGGAAAAGAGGGGTGGGGGTGCAGGAAGAGACTGGACAAAAATCGTACACCTATGGATGAGGACAGTGGGAGGGGTAAGGGCAGAGGGTCGGGTGGGAACAGGGTGGAAGAGAGCTATGGGGGGGGGGAGGAACAACTGTAATCTGAACAATAAAGATTTAATTTAAAAAAAAAGAAATGACATCCATATTGTGAATCTTTCTAACCAGATCCCAATCTATTTTTCTATCAGTTTCTCTTTCTACTACTCTACTCTGCAATTTTCTTAAAATTTTTAATTTTTTTTATTGATTTCAGAGAGGAAGAGAGATAAAAACATCAATGATGAGAGAGAACCATTGATCGGCTGCCTCCTGCAGGCCCCCTACTGGGCATGGAGCTGGAAACCCAGTCATGTGCCCTTGACTGGAATCGAACCTGGGACTCTTCAGTCTGCAGGCCCACACTCTATCCACTGAGCCAAACCAGCTAGAGCAACTCTGCAAATTTAAAGTGCTTTTCATATTCTCTCTGCCTGGAGTGCTCTAGCCCAAAGATTCTCCAAATGAAGTCCATGGACCAGCTGCATCAGCATCCTCAAGGAAATTGTTAAAAATGCAAACTTTTGGATCCTACCCCAGGATGATTGAGTCACAATCTCTGCAGTCAAGGCTGAGCATTCTGAGTTTTAATGAGCCTCCATGCTATCCTGATGCACACACAGTCTGAGAAACACTGCCCAAGTTCAAGTCTTCCTTTTGAAATTCTAGGGATCCTTCAAGCTCAACTCAAATGTCATTTCCACTTCAAAGTCAAACTTTCATAGCCAGAAGGAATCTCCATCTCTCCTAAACTTGCAAAGAATTTCATTTGTTGAAATATGTGTTAGTGCAACATAAATTTTATATACACATTATTTTTGTTAAAAAATAAACTTGTTTAATGAATATAGTATATATATATAATATAATTTTTTTAATTATTATTTTTTTATTTTTATATATATATTTTTTATTTCACGGAGAAAGGGAGAGGGAGAAACAGAAACATCAATGATAAGAGAGAATCATGGATCGGCTGCCTCCTGCATGCCCCCTACTGGGGATCGAGCCCACAACCCCGGGCATGTGCCCTTGACTGGAATCGAACCTGGGACCCCTCAGTCCACAGGCCAACGCACTATCCACTGAGCCACACCGGCCAGGACTAATTTTTTTGTCAGCCATCAAAAATCTTAAAACACAATACACATATTACCTGTGTTTTTGGTCAAGTATCTCGCTATTGCTAGGCTCTGGTGAAGATTAAGTCCATCAACTTCCAAAATGGGGATTTTGCCAAATGGAAGAGCTTAAAATAAAAAGAGGAAAGAATCAACTTCCATAATAAAATCAAGTATTACAATACTCCCATTTTTTACTGATAATTGTGGAAACAAGGCATGATTTTAAAGTCATGGAATTCTTGAATATTTATTTTAAAAGAGACATTAAGCATCCTCAGGTGGAATCTTTGCATTTTACAAGTTTTGTTTTTGTTTTGTTTTGTTTTTTTAAATAGAGTTGTTTGTTAGAAGACCTTCTATACAGTTAATGACAGAACCAGGTCGAAAACCCAGTTAACTCTATATTATATGATGCATTATCTTATATACTAGTACTTACATATGCTTACTACTTAATTTAAAAAATAAAAAACACCTTTTTTTTAAAGCTTCATTAATTTTTGAGGCCTTAATCAGGGATCACATTAATTATTCTTTAAAACCATAGTCTGAGTAATATGGAGAGCTTGACTCACATATTGAATTATGGTAAGGAATTTAGCAAAATTCTCTTTTTGATGAGGGACTATTTGAAGTATATGGTAAGGCAGCAAGCATATTTGTACAAACATAGGACGGACTCATAGCAGATATCATATTAATATTTAGTCTGTAAGCCCTACTTTGTTTTGTTATCAAACCTATTATATTTTTGTCAGAAAGCAATATATATTATAGAAAGCTTCTAAAATGAAGATAAATAAAAATAGTTCTACTACATAATTACAACCATTTTAGTATTTTATTGCTTTCCCATATATATAGAAAAACAATTATAGTGTATATATGTGTGCTTTTATGCAAAAGATATAAATTTTTATCCTCTTTAAATCACTTTTGTATTCAGTCTCTGTTTTTTGACACCATGTCCTAACTATCATAAACTTTAAGATCCCTTTCAACTCTATAAAAATATTTTTTAAAATATTAAGAAAATCCAGCAATTCCATTTTTCAATAACAATGAAAAGTTAAGGTAAAATAGGGTATGAAGCACTAAAAAAAAAATCTAAAACCGTATCGAAAAGCTGACATTTTTAAATGTATTATCTCTACCTCTTGACTTAAGTAATGGTAGAATTAATGTTCACCTATTTTATGTCCACAGAATGAAAAACCCCATATAAAAATTCTGATATTGGAAGAAATGTGTGGACATCAATGGCAAATTTTCATGAAAACAGAAAACAAAATATTCTACCCCACCAGAGAAGAATTCTCTGATAACAAAGAGTGGCTTTTAAGGAACTCATGCTTCCCAAAGGCACGTCGCAATACTTACTGTTTACATCCCATTTATCACAGTGTTATTGCTGTCAGCATTATCTAGTACAAGAAGCTCAGGTCATAGTATGAAATTGGCCTGTGTTTCAAAATTGCTAGGGCTGTGAACTGGGGAAAATTACCTAAACTCTGTGTACTTCAGTTATCCCAATTATAGAATAAAAATAATAATATATCCCATGTAGGCATGCTAGATAAATTAAATGCAACAGAGGCTGTAGAGTATCTACCAAGTGCCAGCTAGTCTTCAAGGACCCAATAGTTATTTTCTTGAACTTCATCTTTATGTGATTTTATAATAATCCAGCGATAAATATGTGGATTTTAGGTGTAATTAGTATTTAATATTTCTAGATAACATGGCAAACATCTTACAGAGGATGACTTGCAGCTTATTGAGAACCACACACTGTTGTTTGTTAAATGTAATGATATTTCCAATTCTTCCCCATTGTCCTCAGTGCTAAATTGCATGTTTTGATTGTGTTACCCGACTGATTTGTCCATTTGCTCTTTTCTCTGGTCAAACAGATCCCAGTTTTGTTTTCATATCCACCCCCCTCTTATATAGTCACATGCCTCATAGAAATTGATTCCATCCCCAACTTCAGAGGGGGACTTGGTGGTTCTCAGGTTCTCCCCATCCCCTTTGCCAGTGACTGATTCAGAAATGGACATGTGACTCAGTTTGTGCCAGCGAGACATGGGGAATTTGCTGAGGGCTTCTGGGAAAGTTTTTCTTTATTCTTCTGGAAACACTTAAGGAGCAGTTCTCTCCCTTACTCTTTCTCATATATCCTCTTAGCATTGCTGTTCAAGGCTGTGTGGCTGGAATTGCAGTAAGCACATGGCTACCAGCCTCATGATACAGCCAACACACAGAGGAGGAAGTGAATAAAGCCATCCTTGGAAACCTGTTCTACTTCTGGATTTTCAGTTTTGTGATACAATTCATTTTTTAAAAAATTATTATTTAAGCCACTTTGAGTCTGGTTTTCTGTTAGAGCAGCACATCTGATCCACTGTTAAAACATAGAGATCCGTAGCAACTCTAATTGTCAAGAATATTGACTTCAGCTCTACCCAGTTTGGCTCAGTGAATAAAGCGTGAGCCTGCAGACCAAAGGTCCTGGGTTCGATTCCAGTCAAGGGCACGTATCTCAGTTGCAGGCTCCTCCCGGGCCTGGGCCCTGGTTGGGGTCGGTGCAGGAGGCTACCAATCAATGTGTTTCTCTCATATCAATATTTCTCTCTGTCTTTCCCTCTCTCTTCCATTGCTTCTAAAAATCAATGGGAAAATATCCTCAGGTGAGCATAAAAAAAAAAAAATGACTTCAGTATCCCCATTTCAGCTCTTCTGACAGATTGGTTTATCTTTATATTCTCTTTCTCTGGTGGTTGTATTTTCACCTCAAATAGGAAATTTTTGGGGTCACATAGCATTTATTTAGCTTGCCTGAACTGCTGTTTCGCAATATAAAGCTATGTGAGATTAAAATTCTTTAGTTTTTCATTTCCCTGAAGAAAGAAAACATTCTGGAAAAATATTTTCCCTACATTTTCATCAGTTATTATTTGTGCTACTTACTTGGTTTGATTTCAGGCCAATCAGCTTGTTCTATTCTGTGGTCTTCATACTTTATGTCCAAATATGCAAATATGTAACGAATAATTTCTGCTCTCCCCCTCATATTAAAATAAATGAGTTTGTAGCTTGGCATTGTGTAATTCTGGAAAGAGAAAAATGGAGGGATTATTTTTACAGCCCTCTAGAGATGTTCAACATTTTTCTTTGGGGACATTTTGAAAACTTTATGGCATCTTTTGAGATAACGGAAGATATTAAAAGATATTTCAAAACCATAATTATAAATCACTATCCTAGTAATATATGGGATGACTTGCAATAACATCAGGACTCTTTTTAAGAACTAGCTGGAACATTCCAGTGAAATAACCAAATTTAATTTTATTACAAAAAGACTTCTGAGTAAGAGGGTATCTGCCCACCAACCTTCAGAGGATGGAGTCAGAACTTTGCATTTTAAGATATCTTTGTCCTGCCTTTAGTCACTTGTAATAGATGGTGTTTGACATTTGGTTTGTTGTTTGCTTTGTTGACACAGCTGAGTTTGTGAGGACAGTTGGGTACGGATGGAAGGGGCAGGGTACACGCAGCAGAAACATGAGCCAGCCATGTCAACCTCTCACCCCCTCTCTCCCCTCACCCGTGGCTTTTCCCTCTGGGAATCAAAGGCTTAGGGAAACATTGCTCTCTTTTCTTTCTTACTGGTCCATGCTGCTGGCTTTCCTGGGTTGCTTGCACCATATAAACATACCCCATCTTGGGGACCTCTGTTGGGATGGGACAACGGTGAACATATATCTCCATTCCCCCTGTAGAGGAGCAAGGAAGAAAGCAAGCACACTTTCCTTCTATTTCAGAGAGTTTTCTAATACTAGCTCTACTGGCTAGATGCATGTCATTATATCATTTTGTGAGATTTTTATGTTTTGTATAATTTCATTTCCATTGTTTTTTTGTTTGTTTATGTTAATCATCACCCAAGAATATTTTTTCCATTGATTTTTAGAGAGAGTGGAAGGGAGGGAGGGGAACAGAGAGAGAGAGAGAAACATTGAAGTGAGAAGGACACATCAGTTGGTTGCCTCCCGCATGTGCCCTGACCAGGGGAATGAACCTGCAACCCAGGTATGTGCCCTTGACTGGGAATTGAACCCACAACCCTTTGGTGCATGGGACAACTTTCTATCACTGAGCCACACCAGCCAAGGCTCATTTCCATTGTGTTTAAACAATTAATTATTTTAAGCACTAATAGTAGACTGTATTGTAATTGTATAATAATTAGAAACATTTTCATTTGAAATTCAGTTCTTCCATGTAGTTACTGTGTATTTTTGAGCTAGCCAACAAAATCTCACTGAATTTTAAATCACACTTTTTATAGAGAAAGATATTAATATGGATTTGGGGATTTAATGAGGTAATACATGTAAAGCATTTAGAACAATGCTAAACACTCAATAATTATTAGTTAATAATAATAATAACTTTGAACTGGTTCTATAGTGAAGACTAAACACTGTGAATAGAGCACACTAAAAATAATAATTATAATAATTGCATAAATAAAAATCATAAGTAACAATTATTTATCTAAACTGGCAAGTTTAAACATTTTATTCTCTACTAAGGAAATCTTTCAAAGATATTACTAGAATGTTAGATTAAAAAAAAAGCTGGGTTCCAGCCTCAAAGTTCCATCTGAAGTCACATCACATAAAAGGTCAAACACAAAACATAGAAATCTAGAACACCAAGTGCATAGTTTAGGTTCATGCATTCATGGTATTTGTCTGTGGAGAGGACGGCTGGAAAGCATGGTCTGGTTGACTATCTACCCCTCAGCCCAGGAAATGATGGGCTGGTGCTTCCTAAGGAGTTGTTTCTCTGGGCCGGGATTTCCATGTGCACAGGTTGTGGAGTGGTGCTCCTTGCTAAAAAGTCCCCCCGATTCTGTGTCCTGTCTCATCCCATTCGCCATCCAGTTCCCACCCAAGTGAAAGGTGCTGCATGTCACCCGTATGAATATATAAGGAAATGTTCTCTGTGGACAAGAGTTCACTGGAGTAAACTAATAAATATTCCAATGTTTACAGCCCTAAATTCCTTTGAGAAAGAATGCATTCAGGAAGTTCAAAGTTGGGGAACTAAAGGAATTGCCCATCAGAATAATGAGACTATTTTCGAGTTCCTTAGCAATGCTGAGCTTAGAAATAAATAGTGGGAAAGATATGAGAGCACAAAAAAATAAATGAAAAATGTGAAGTAGTAGATTTCCTCCTGAAAAAAAGAAACGTTTTATGAAATCATAAAGGAAAAATTCTTTTCTTATCTAGGAAATAAAAAGCATAATTGTAATTCTTTAATCTATTTGTTTTAAATCTTAAAAGAACAACAACAACTTCTTCAGAGTGGGAGAAGTGTCATTCTTAGTTGCAGTTCCTATTTGAAAAGCATTTTACACAATTTTTTAAATTGATTTTTGTTGTCTTAGGTCAAGGGTTCCATAAAAATAAAGAAATTATATATTCTTCTTATAAACATTACATGTACATATAGGTTCATATATGTCCATTATGCTGAACATTAAAATGTAAACATGTAACCTTTTCTCATTTGGTCAAATGCCACATAAATATCAGTGTCAAACTCCTCAATTCTGCATGAAAACAAAGGCATTGTATTGTTGTTAATTTGCAACATTATGCTATTTTATAGTGCATTTCACTCAAGCACAGAAGATATTTTATATTTATTTTTAATCTTCTTTATTGATTAAGATATTACATATGTGTCCTTACCCTCCCCTTTACCCCCCCCCTCCCCCATGCCCTCACCTCTCTGGTGTCTGTGTCCATTGGTTAGGCCTATATGCATGCATACAAGTCCTTTGGTTGATCTCTCCCCCTTATCCCCACCCTCCCCTAGCTTCCCTCTGAGGTTTGACGGTCTGATCAATGCTTCTCTGTCTCTAAATTGCACAGAAGATATTTTAAAACGCTTGGCAGAGATGGGTAGTTATCTACATTTCTCTGCAACTATATCTTTAAATCTAAGATTTGGCACAGGCCTGTGAACATCTGACAACTGCTTATCTCTCCTTCCAGAACATCCTTTCAACAGTCGGAACTCATTAATGAAGCTGTACCAGCATACCACATTCTTGTAGTTACTTGCATAATTATATTTTCTACTGAACAAGAATCTGTTTTCTTGATTTCTACAGCTACAAATCCCAAACTTGAAGACTTTTGTTTTTCAGGATATATGTGCTGATTTTTATAACAACACCAACAAAAATGAGTAAAGGGAAATGCAGTTGGAAACATTTACTGATTCTAAAAATCCTTTCTATATTTTGTAAAGCTTTGGCTAAAAACTAACATTAGGAATTTCAAGTAAATGTTTCTATGGCCAATGAAAATAGATAAGGAAATAGAGGATAGTGTCTAGAATAATATATTTTCCCCCCTCTTATTGCATTTAGCATTGTCTCAGTAATCTCACTTTATTAAAGATTTTATTTCAGAAAGATGATGGATCAAAGTACAAAGGTAAAACATATCCCAGCCCCCACCAAAGGACGCAGTGAGGAACAACTTCAAGGTGAAGGCAAGGTATGGTTTTGGAGTCACCCCTGACACGCCCTGGATGGTCTTGAGCAGGTCACCTGCTCTTAGCTTTAGCTCCTTTCCTGTAAAATGGTAATGAAACTATTGTGTGTAAAATATGGTGCTGGGCACATGGTATTGATGCTGTTGTAATAACCTGGTTGTTAGTTACAGGAAAGGAGCAAGAGAAGACCAAATAGTAGAGGCAGGCCATTTGTACAGCTTTGCAAAAAAGCTACATTTAACACATTGTATGCAGGAAACGTATTTATACGTTTTACTTATACGTTTTACGTTGACTGGTAGTAGAGAGCGGGACACGTATTAATACGTTTTTTATAGACGAGCGGTAGAATGCGGGTAACGTATAAATACGTAAACTAAAGTTATGGTAATTTTACTGAACGTTGTCATTTGCGAAAAAAATTAGCAAAAATGGCCCACGTCACCTGTTAGCGCTCGATAAAAACTACCCGCAAACAAATGTTAACACTCTCCACGTCTGTTCCCCGCTGATCGATGGGGAAGGGACTGGACAAAGGCAGTTTAGACACATGCCCAGTAAGGTCCGCGTGATGTGCAAAGGTGCCCACCTGTCTGCCAGTCACACCTGGGAACAAATGAGTGGCCACAAATGGGTGTGGCCACTGCAAATACATGAAACCTGAATATTGAAAACTTCCTAACACAGGAAGCTCCTGCTCTCCCCTCTTACTCTTCTCCCTCTCGTGCACCGGGTTCCTGGCTCTCCTGTGGCAAGGGGGTGTGCTCCCCTGCACCCACCTAGGGCACGGCCAGGTGGGCCTCCACACATGGACTAATGGACTTTAATCAGCTTGGATTCCGAACCACATCGGCTGCAACATGGCACGGGAACTCTGGACACTGGCCTTGCTGCTGGTTCTGCTGGAACCCAGCCGCACCTTTCCCAGGACTGGCTTAGGGGCAAGGGATTTTGGAACCTAGGAAATGTAACTTCACACCACATCCCATCCTGCCATCCAAATCTTAGAAAATTCCTTTTCTGAAGATATGGCAAGAACCTCACTCCCACGAGCGACCAGGGAGTTTAATTCTCTGGTAGTGGTATGGGTTGAAAAAGAAAAGGGAGAATAAAAAGGAAGAGAGGGAAGGAGAAGGAAAGGAAGGCACGGCTCCCACCATAGTAGAGGAGAGTGTCCAGCTTTGTGTGATTTGACTGGACTCAAATCCTCGAGATCTTGTTCTTTGATAAACCCGTCCTGCTGCAAGTGCAAAAAAATAAAAATGAAATATAGAAAGAAAATACATAGTTGGGATTAAAAGCAAGATAAGCTTTGCCTGGGCCAAAGTGAGCAGAAACAAACGCAATGAGCAGGACTCTAAATTCTGCGGGAGGCGGGGCCAGCCAGGAGGTTAGCTCCTTCAGAATAAAGGGGAATAAAATCCTGCCCATAAAATGGTAGCGCTTGAAACTAGGGTCTGGCGGCCAGTTTCATAAAAATTTTTAAAAGGTCAAATTGCCACCTCTGAGAGGAAAATATCTGAAAAGTCACAAGTAATTAATGTTACAAATAAAAAGAGATCATAGCAGATAAAGCAGATCATTAAAAATCATAAGCTACCACTATAGATAACTTTATGTCACTAAATCTAAATGGGGAAAATTTGAGAGGTTTATACATTAACACAATCAAATAAAGAAGAAACCAAGAGCCTGCATTTAACAATAATCAGTAAAGAAACTGAATTGGTAATTAGTTATACCCACGAAAGACACAGAGCCCAGGTGATTTTATGGGCAAATTTTACTTAATCTTCAAGGAAAAGATAATCCTTGTCTTTTACAAGTAGTGTCAGGGAATTGAAAAATTAAGAAAAGTCAAAGATATATTAAAAGAGGAAGAGTATAGATATATCTTACTTATAAACAAAGATATACTCTAAATAACTTATTAGCTATTCAAATTTAGTAGAGTATAAAAAGAAATAAAATATAATGACAAGATATGTTTATCCCAGGAATGGAAGATGTGTCATCACCAAAACATCTATCTGTATAATATATGACAGTAATAGATTAAAAGAAAAAAACCATAAATCATATTCTCAATAGATGCAACTAAACCCTTTTAAAAATGTATAAAATTAATCATTCATTCATGTTAAAATATCTTAAAAAACAAACAAACACAAACCTCTTGGCAAACTGGAAATAGAGAAAAACTTCCTAAACCTAATAGTCTCTACAAAAACCTCAGAACAAACATCATACATAATGGAAAACCAATAGAAGCATTTCTTTTAATGTCAGGAATAACAAGAACTTACTACTATTCAACATAGTCCCAGGTGGCCTAGTTAATTCAATAAGATAACATCTGTAAGGAGTGGAAAGAAGAGAAAAACTATCCTTATTTATAATCAAAACTAGTGGCCCAATGCACGAAATTCGTGCACTGGGTGGGTGGGTGGAGTCCCCCAGCCTGGCCTGTGCTCTGTCACAGTGCGGGAGCCCTGTGATTGATCGCCCCAAAGAGGTAGGCCCTGCCCACCCACCCGGGGCTCCTCGATGGATTGCCCCAAAGAGGTAGGCCAGAGCCGCAGAGGCTGGACCCCCCAGGCCTGGCCATGCATGGAGCTGGGAGGAGGCGGGACTCCCAGGCATGCTCTGTGCTATGCACACAGTGTCAAGCCCCGCCCCGCCCACCTTCGCGTACCTGCTGTGCACACAGCCATCTTGTGACAGCGTGAGGACCACCTAGGCTTGTATTAGTAAGATGATTGTCTACATTCAAAGTCCAAGATAAACCTGATCCTGAATTTCAAATGGAAATGCTAAGGGCCAAGTAGCCAAGATAAATTAAGTGAAAAAGAGAGGACTACCGAAACCGGTTTGGCTCAGTGGATAGAGCGTCGGCCTGCGGACTGAAAGGTCCCAGGTTCGATTCCGGTCAAGGGCATGTACCTGGGTTGCGGGCATATCCCCAGTAGGAGATGTGCAGCAGGCAGCTGATCGATGTTTCTCTCTCATCGATGTTTCTGACTCTCTATCTCTCTCCCTTCCTCTCTGTAAAAAATCAATAAAATATATTAAAAAAAAAAAAAAAAAAAAAAAAAAAAAAGAGAGGACTGGACCTACCAGACAGCAGGACATACAGAAAACCTTGCAATTCAGGTAATGTGATCTTTGTTTAGGACTAGACATACAGAGGTGCATAGCATCTCAAAACAGAACCTCAGATAATACACAGCTGATAGAACATTACAGTGGGGACACAAAGGGACGAGGTTAAAATGGTTCTGAGATGCCCTGGCTGATTTGGCTCAGTGGATAGAGAGAGCATTAGCCTATGGACTGAAGGGTCCCAGGTTGGATTCCGGTCAAGGGCATGTACCTCGGTTGCAGGCTCGATCCCAGGCCCTGGTTGGTGCATGAGCAGGAGACAACTAATGGATGTTTCTCTCTCACATCGATGTTTCTATCTCGCCCTCTCCCTTCCACTCTCTCTAAAAAGCAATGGAAGAATATCCTCAGGTGAGGATTAACAACAACAAAAAATGGTTCTGAGACAAAGGAGGAAAAATACACGTAATCAGATTCCAACTTTACATAATACATGAAAATAACACCCAGGTGGGTTATAGACCTAAATATGATTTGACTGGCCTACGGAAATTCTAGTGTCATGCTAGCCTCTTATTTCCTGTTAGCTTCATTGTTGAGCCCTTCCACTGTCATTCTGTGTTAAGAATTCCACAAACGTAGGGAAAGCTGCATATTTTCCAGAAATGATACAGAAACAGGAAGTTAAACCGTTGTTTGTGCTTAAAGAACTCCTTTATTCTTAAAACTAACCACTACCTTCCTTCTACTCCAAAGAAAGTCATGTAAAGTTCCTGATTCAGCAGACAAATAAAAAGCCCTCTTAGAATTCTCTTTGAAAAATAAGATACATAGTTTCTTAAAAACACACCATATGAATAATGACTAGTAAATACCCTGGATAGAAACTTTCACATATGAATGCATATGAATTTAGCCATTAAATGCAAACGAAGATTTAGCTTTAACATATGCTAAACTAGTTTAGAAATTAAATATTTTATAGTGTTTTTGAAAAGTTCTGTCTTTCTACTAGCTTTGTAGCTTTTTTTACTTCATATTACCATAATACATTTCAGTGTAGTAATTTGATAGTTTATTGTAGCAGTAGTTTGATAAAATAAACTTTTATCATAATAAAAACCATTTTATTTTAACTAAGCCAGTATTTTATTCTGCACATTGTTGCAAGAGCAGTGAAACAGTCTAAAAAATTCTAGTGTTTATGCCAGAAAGGTGACAACACTTCAAATGTAACTCTCTGGCCCTAGGCAGTTCGGCTCAGTGGATAGAGCTTCAGCCCACAGGACCAAAGCTTCCCGGGTTTGTTATCAGTCAAGGTCACATACCTTGGCTGCAGGCTCCTCCCCGGCCCAGGCTTTGGTCAGGGCTTGTGCAGGAGGCAACCAATCGATGTGTTTCTCTTGCATCGATGTTTTTCTCGATCTTTCCCCCTCTCTTCCACTCTCCTTAAAAATCAATGGAAAAATATCCTCGGGTGGGGATTAACACACAAAAAACAAATGTAACTCTCTGGCAAAGGAGACTAATATCCAATAATTATAGTTGTGCCCCTTAATATTTCAGCAGGTAATTGAAAAAGGGGATGGGATTTTTGGAGTAATTTAGATGGATAGAAAACTTACAAGTAAGGGATTATTAACCATATTACAGTTCAATCCAGAACCTAAATGCTATTTACCTTACTTTACTTTATTCATGAACGTGTTGGCCTACATGAGCGAGCTCTTACTCTTAAATAAAAAGAATTTCAAACATACTTGGGAATTCTAGATATGGTTTTATGTTATTGATTTTTTTATGCCTATGAGTTTTCAGTATAAAAACAAAGATTGCTTGTGAATTTGCCAGCTGTTCTTTGTTACAACCTAACTTGACCAGTAATAATTAGAGCATAATGTATGTACTCTCATTGACTAGACTACAGTGTTTTGAAATGCTACAATTGGACTCAGAAAGCAATCGCCTGAGATGTTACTGTCTACATGAGAATTTCTTGCACATATTGACATGAAACCCATTAACAGTTGGTGGTGAAGCATGCTAATTTCCCTCATTCCCCGAGTGCCTGAGCATTTCCAGTTCAGTTTGGAGAAGTTGCCAGGTTGGAGTTAAATTGTAGGACAATGGAGAAATATAAAAATTTTTGTTAACTGAGTAAGTTATGGATTTGAATCAAACACCAGATGTTTAATTTTTAATTAGCAAGACAAGATATCTATTTTCCTATCAAAGACCAGCTAATTATTTTCAATGCTTGCCTCACATTAAATCCAAAGTACGAGGAATAATTAAAATATACTTTGGGAACGTGAGTTCCAATTTCTGGCTTGGGGCAAATGCCTTAAATGATCTTTGAAACCAAATGATGATAGAATGCAATTCTTGGCAAAACACGGGGACACTTCAACAAAATGAGCCTTAAAGTGATAGATACTATACTATAAATAAAATACCTGGACTTTTTTTTTTTTTTTTTTGCTTGCCTAAAAGAGGCCCTTCCTCCCAAGGCGGTACTCAGTCTCTGACAGGCGCACAATCAGCATTTGCCCAACCCTGAGACTCAGTGCCCCTTACACTGTGTGCCCTGGGTGCCTCACTCCCTCACTTGCCCCTTCCTAGTCCTGGCCCTGGTGGAAAGGACCTATAATAATAATGGCCAACAGGTACTAATCACTCACTGTGTGCTAGTCACTATGCTAAGAAGGTTTCAGTGTTAACTCTAATTCTTTCCGATAGAGACACAGCAAAGTTGCCCACCCATGTCCATCTTCCTTCTTCCTAACAAAAATACCTATTTTACATGAGGGTAGGGAAGAATAAAATCCCTACACCTTTTTAAAAGAAAAAAAAAAAAAAAAAGAAAAACTATGACATTCTCTACTGCTTCACACACTGAAAACATCACTTGGGAAAATTCTGGAACAATTCACAAACCTGGGATCAGGACAGGCTTTTCCCCTCTGGTATTGACAGTATTTTCTATGTTAAAATCCACTTGAAGGATCTTTTTAAAATCTTTTAAAATCACCTAGTACCTATACTTCTCCTAGAAATTACCATTTAATTTCCACTTGGCCACTAACGTAGAGAGGCTCTGAGCCAGTGAAATGGTGAGCAAAGATAGTCACTCTCACACAGAGAATATGACAGTAATAGAAACAAAACCTTAAACAGTAAAAAGTATCTGGCTTCTTATCTTTGAGGAGGTCCATCATATCACTTACTTGTGCCGCGCCTCTGTGGAGTCTCGTCTAGATTCTTTCTCGCCCTCCTATGTGCCTGCAGTTTGGGTTTATACGATGAGTAACGCAGGGTCACAAACCAATGAGAGAAGCGACTCGCTTCCACCTAGGTCTCTTCCTTTATTTCTTAGATGAAATATGCCTGCCACGCAGCTCAAGCCTGCAAAGACCTCTTTATTCTTGGCATTTTGTAGGGTCCCTGCGCATACCTAACCTGGCATATTTGCATACAGTTGGTAAAGCCAAATTTAATGGTGTGATGTGTGCCTATTGCTAAAAATAAATTTATTTTTAAAGTCTCACCCACGGGCTCCTGGAGAATGAGCAAATATTAGTAGGAGGAAACCCTCTGTACAGATATGTACGTGGTTGGCTACTTCAAGTCAGTGGAGGAGCCGCGGCTCACCACTTCCTCACCGGAACCTCCCGCGAGGTCTCATCCTTGACGTGCTGTATGTTCCTCCATCGCAGTGCCTGACAAGATAGCCTGTTTTGCTTGTCTGCTTTGTAGAATGTCCATTGTTTAGTTTACTGTGTGTCCTCCAAACTTGGGTGTGGGGGCCGGGGGGGGGGGGTTGGGGGGGAGAGAGCACATCATCGACACTAATATATATTTAATCAATGAATGGTCTCAATGTATATTTCCCCACAATTCACATATTCTCCTTGCTGCTAGTCTATTTTACTTACACTCACTTCTCCAAAGAGCCATATTGTTTAAAGTAACCCTGGAATGGGATATTCTGATATAGCTTGTTGATAATCTTTATACAGATTAGTAACAAATGCGTAAATGTTTCTTAAATACATTTTTCATTCCTTCGTGCAGAAATTAATTCCAGTTACACCTGTAGGACGGCTCAGTGGAAAGATCCAGTGAGACAGCTGCCTGTGCACTATGGGCTCGCAGATTGTCCGCGAAGCATTTAATGACAGGCTGCTGTCAACTTCCAGAAAATGATACTCACAGGCAGCAACAGCACCCAGTCAGCCATGCGATATTTCCTATTTCCAAGTGCTTTAAACCTTGTAAGCTGTGTATACACCCACGTATTGTAAACGTAAGAAATGGAAATAAATATAAATATGAGTCTGTCAAAGTGTAATTACGAAGACATAACGACAACCCCTTGCCTAACAGATACAGTAAGTCACTATCAGGGGCAAATGGACTGGGCGCTGTACAACGTTAACACATTTTTATTTTATTTTTTCACTTTCATTGAGTTTTAACTTACATTAAAAACATCTTCTTGCCCTTCCCTGAATCATTTTTAATCCCCATCTTATAGATGAGGAAAGAGAGATAGTGGTAAACTTCCCAGGAATTTTGGATGGACAAACTATTGCACTCAGTGCATTGCTTGGCAGGTAGCTTCTACTTGATAAGTATTAGTGGTTATTGCCTATTTCTTTAATAATGGAAAAACAAATATATTTTAAAAACTAGCCCTCATGTAGTTCCTCTTTGTTTATTTCATTCGGTAAAGGGGAAGTGTTCAGATAAACCCCCTGCTGCTCTAGCTGCTCTGCTGATGGAGAAAGAAGGAAGTCTCTGGGAGAAGCCCACAGAGCTTTCTATCATCAGCTTCACGATTAAAGTCAGCTTTTTGAGACACTAACACTGAAGTATTTAAACCGGATGGAGACCGCAGGAAATGGAATGTGTGTTTCTCTTTCTGCTTCTAACCTCTTTGGGTAATTGAAATGCATTTGCAAATCTTTAGTGTGTTTGTTTCCCCAGATTTCCATGGTGATGCTGCTATTTTTCTTATTTGACTCCTCAGATGCTGTGAAGAATGTTACAGTAATTATCTCCAAAATTGTGAGTAAATGTTTTCTGCCCCGCTCTTTGGCTGAATGAGGATTCCCAGATGTAAGCAAGTAACTGTAGTATAAATAGCTAATATTTGTTAACTGCTTTCTGTGGGCCAGGCATTGAGCAAAGTGCTTGCCATACATTATCTCATTTAATTCCCACAAAATAACATCGCAAATGGTGTGCATGTCCTTGAATGCAGTTATGTAACCGACGAGGGCATGTCATGAAAACATTTCTGGATGTACGATTTCTCACACACTTGAATCTTACCCATGAGAGTTCATTTTCACTCTTCTGTCAAGAATGGGGAAAATAAGCACTAGAGTAAGGTTTTCCAGAATCAATTACTGTTCCCTCTGTATCGCTGTGACATACACGGTAGGAGGAAGGATCACGTGTGAAATCCCCCCCCAGCCTTTACCTTATCCTGACCTAGGAGAGCCTGTTTCCTCTCTCAGCCTCAGCTCTTAGAAAACAGAAGAGCTGGCCTAGTCACTGTTGTGGTGTGCCCGGCGAGTCACACCAGGACGCCTCAAGAAGTCGAATTAAGGAGCCACATTTATTTCAAAGCTGGGACTACGAGGGGGCAATGCTCTCCAAATCTCGCAATGCCCCCTTGGCTGAAACATCAGGCTTATATAGGCAGATATCACAAAGATACTGATTACATCTCGAGGTTTGGAATGAGGAACCTGGTTTGCAAAAAGCAGTTTGTTACAGAAGCTTAGGTTGAGCAAATTAGTTATCTTACAAAGATTAATTATAGTTTCGGGTCTTGGGACCACTGAGTCAACGGAAACAGGTTATCTGGAGCCACTGAGGCCATTTAGAGTCCAGTGGGGCCTTGACTTACGAGTTTAATTCATTCTATGACGGAGCTCGTAACTCAAATTACTCGTATGTCAAATCAATTTTCACCATTACAATGAATTGAATGCTGGGCTGATGTTGTGGCATTCACTGTGACGTTCGCTGCATCAACTAGCGGTGGGGTATCTGAAGCTGGCTCGTAACCTGAATTTTAGCTTGCAGCTCAAAGCAAAAAAATCGGCCGAGAGACGGCTCGTATCTCAAAAAACTCGTTAGTCAGGACACTTGTAAGTCAAGGCCCCACTGTATTTGTGCTGTCCTGGTCTCCAGGTGCAGAGGAATGTGTTTCAAAAGGCCAGTAAGATCACAATCAATGGGGTATTCAAACCACAATCAATGCAGTATTTAATCGAATGGGATAACTTATATGAGTTCAGAAAATCAAAATAACTTTTCTATTACTTTAGCAAGCAAATAATTACAGAAGCCAAGTCAGCAGGGTTAAAATATTAAACAGCAATTTTTACCCAAGCACGGTTGCTACCATGCTTCATTGCCTCTGACATTTCACTGTCTTACGTGAAAACTAAGTCCAAAGGCAGAGTTTTGTCCTCAAATCTAGTAACAAAGACAAAATACTCAGATCAGTGGAAGGCCACCCTCTCTGACAATCCCAGGTCACGGCAGGGACTTCATTTTTACAGGCACTGAAGTAATAATGTATTAGACAAAAGTGTAATTTAGGAGAATTTTTTGGTGAGATTAAAGCACTTTCCTGGAAGTTATCAAGAAGGCAAGCAACCAAAATGTATCTATTAAAATGATTTGTGTATTTGTATTTTTTACATATTTCGAAAATACATTCATCTGAAGGGGTGTGTTTTCCTCATGAAATCTAGAAAGAAGGTTTTGAAGAACAAGAATGTATCAGGAAAATTCCAGGACTACAATGGACTAAAAATAGCAAACCCTGATATTTGTGCTGATCCGGTACCTGGTACTCAATGCTTTAATTTGCCAAGCTCTCAAAACCAACAAGCAGCAGATCCAATATTGAAGAGGGATTGATATTGACATATATGTGTAACTTTTTTTTAGCCTGACAATACATATCAAGTACATTTCTGATCTAAATTATTTCTCCTAAGCAGGTTTTTTCACCATTTATTCTAGAAATTGGTTTTGCCTGCCTTCATATCAAGCAGGTAGGATCTCTGGCAAAATTCTTTCAGACGGGTTTGCAACTCAAAGAGAGGAAATTGCTTAGAACAAAGGAAATCTTGTTTCTGCTGAATGAGGAACATCTGCTGCCCTGTGCCTGCAAGGGACACAGAGCTTTGGTGAAAGAATTCTAAGAGACGACTACAGAAGTTGGATGACGCTTCAATCCTTGGCAGCACAGACTTAAACAAGAAGATTAAAAAATAGATTGTTTAAGCAAAGAAGAAATAGTTTGCATTTATACCAAAATAACAAAAAGATCCTGAAACTAATGAACAAACTTATGCTAAAGAAATATTTTTCTGCCTTTAAGAAACATTTTTGTTCCATGAGTACTTTGGTTCTTCGTGAGTCCGAGCCATATGGAGAGAAACTATCAGCTGTTTCCAAAATTCTGGGACCATGTCCACCAAGGCTGGAAATGTCGTTTTCTGGCAGCAGTGCATTCTGTTGATGGGAACAGTTTCAATAGCTAGTAAGGAGCTATGGGCCTCAATTAGAATGAACTGCCATCATCTAGGGGAAAAGATCTAGAATTGTTACTGGGCCTGAGGTTTTGAGGAATTAAATGATTAAAAATGTGTCATCTAGATTAGCACCTCCCTAGAGGACAGAAGTTCTCTCACTGCAGACACAGCTGATTCTCATAGCCACTTGGCCTGGAGGTCAAACCCTCCCTGGCATTAGCTACAACAATCAAGGTTTAACTATAAGACTGTGCACAAAGACCACTAGGGGGTGCACCAAGGAAGCATAACAAAATGCGGAGACAAAGAAACAGGACAAAATTGTCAATGGAAGATATAGAGTTCAGAACCACACTTTTAAGGTCTCTCAAGAACTGTTTAGAAGCCGCCGATAAACTTAATGAGATCTACAAGAAAACTAATGAGACCCTCGATGTTATATTGGGGAACCAACTAGAAATTAAGCATACACGGACTGAAATAACGAATATTATACAGACTCCCGACAGCAGACCAGAGGAGCGCAAGAATCAAGTCAATGATTTGAAATGCGAGGAAGCAAAAAACACCCAACCGGAAAAGCAAAATGAAAAAAGAATCCAAAAATGCGAGGATAGTGTAAGGAGCCTCTGGGACAGCTTCAAGCGTACCAACATCAGAATTACAGGGGTGCCAGAAGATGAGAGAGAGCAAGATATTGAAAACCTATTTGAAGAAATAATGACAGAAAACTTCCCCCACCTGGTGAAAGAAATGGACTTACAGGTCCAAGAAGCGCGGAGAACCCCAAACAAAAGGAATCCAAAGAGGACCACACCAAGACACATCATAATTAAAATGCCAAGAGCAAAAGATAAAGAGAGAATCTTAAAAACAGCAAGAGAAAGAAACTCAGTTACCTACAAGGGAATACCCATACGACTGTCAGCTGATTTCTCAACAGAAACTTTGCAGGCCAGAAGGGAGTGGCAAGAAATATTCAAAGTGATGAATACCAAGAACCTACAACCAAGATTAGTTTATCCAGCAAAGCTATCATTCAGAATTGAAGGTCCGATAAGGAGCTTCACAGATAAGGAAAAGCTAAAGGAGTTCATCTCCACCAAACCAGGATTATATGAAATGCTGAAAGGTATCCTTTAAGAAGAGGAAGAGGAAGAAAAAGGTAAAGATACAAATTAGGAACAACAAATATGCATCTATCAACAAGTGAATCTAAGAATCAAGTGAATAAGTAATCTGATGAACAGAAAAAAAAAAATGTGTCATCTATCATTCAGAATAGAAGGTCAGATAAAGAGCTTCACAGATAAGAAAAAGCTAAAGGAGTTCATCACCACCAAACCAGCATTATATGAAATGCTGAAAGGTATTCTTTAAGAAGAGGAAGAAGAAAAAGGAACTCTTACCATTTGCCACAGCATGGATGGAACTGGAGAGTGGATAAATACCACATGATCTCACTCATTTGTGGAATATAATGAACAACATAAACTGATGAACAAGGACTGATCCAGAGACGGAGAGGCATTGATTGGACTGTAGGGCCTTGGAGGGAAGGTAGGGGAGGGTGGGGGTATGGGGGAAAGATCAACCAAAGGACTTATATGCAAGCATATAGGCCTAACCAATGGACACGGACAACGGGGGGAGGGGGGAGTGAGGGCATGAGCGGGGGTGGGGGGGGGGGGTAGGGGGCAATGTGGGGATAAGGACACATATGTAATGTCTTAATCAATAAAAAATATATTTAAAAAAAATGTGTCATCTGCCCTAACCGGTTTGGCTCAGTGGGTAGAGCGTCGGCCTGCAGACTGAATGGTCCCAGGTTCGATTCCGGCCAAGGGTATGTATGTTGGTTGTGGGCACATCCCTAATAGGTGGTGTGCAGGAGGCAGCTGATCGATGTTTCTCTCTCATCGATGTTTCTAACTCTCTATCCCTCTCCCTTCCTCTCTGTAAAAAATCAATAAAATATGTTTCTTAAAAATGTGTCATCTGTGCCCTGGCCAATGTGGCTCAGTGGCTATGTAGCCAGACAACCAAGGGGTCTGGTCTGCCTGTCGCTACTTGAGCTAATTAAGCAGAGACAGGGCTGAATCATATATGAGCGTTTATTCCAATACTGCCGGCAGTATAGGAGAGCAGCAGGTCATCCACAAAAATCTGCTCTGCCCCTCCCCATAAGCCAGCTGCTTATACTGGGTAGAAAGACAAAGATTACATGGTAAAGTAGGAATTACAGGCACGGGGAAGTAGGCACAGGATAATCATTACAGGTTACAAGTCCTGTGGGCTTGGGAGGGAGGGGGGAAAGGTCACAGAGGGCGGGTGCCCCAGGACCGGATTACAGGCAATAGGGGCTGGGGGTTGTAAAGAGTGGGTGCCTCTGGGACCAGATTGCTTCAGCCATGAGATTGTAAATCTTTCCATAATGATAGACAGTTCTCAGGACAGGAGGATGGACTGCACTCTGATGTTAGCACCCATGTCCCATGGCGTACAACTCCCAGCCAAGTTAGAATGTGCTTTCTCTAATCAGAACAGAACCATCATGGCTGACAGAGCATAGTTAATATTTCTTATCATTGTAGCTGGTCCCCAATATTCTATTTCTGCCCCTAACAGTTAGAGCATCGGCCCGCGCACTGAAGGGCATGTACCTGGGTTTTGGGTTCACTCCCCACCCCCAGTTGAGGTGCGTGTGGGAGGCAACCAGTTGATGTGTCTCTCTCACACTGATGTTTCCCTCTCCTCTCTCCCCTCTTTCTTTCTCTCCCCCACTCTCTGCCTTCCACTCTTTCTAAAAAGCAATGGGAAAAATATCCTCTGGTGAAGATATAATAAATAAATTTGTCATCTGTGAACACCAACCAAAAGATGATGTGTAACTGTGATTCTGTAAAGAACTGAATACATCCTAAATATTAACATGGTTTCTATGGCCCATGTAACATCAGTCAGACACAACATCAGAGGGACCCAACTGAGTGCACCAGTTGACATGCACTGGCTTCCATGTCATAGGAAGGAAGCAAATGGCCAAAGTGCTGTGATCACAGATTTTTGGTTAATTGTTTTCTAGGGTGGTTTTGAGCATTTGGCCATTTGCTTCCTTCCTCAAAATCCATTTGATTTCCTCTCAAAGCTTTTTTTCTTTCAAAGAGCAACCCGCTTCCATTAAATACTTCTGTTTAATCAAGGAATGAAAAGTATACACATAAATGAGTAATTAACATGAGATTATCACCCAATTAACATTCATGCAACCAACATATATTGAACACTGGTACCAGCACTACAAGGTGTCTCCTATAAAGATTTGCTTTTTTTAAAAAAAAAATGAAAGTCTTTGTGTTTTATTGTTTAATCCTCACCCAAGGATATTTTTCCATTAATTTTTAAAGAGAGTGGGAGAGAAAGGAAAGACAGAGAGAAATATCAATGAGAGAGAAACACATAGATTGCTTGCCTCCTGCACATGCCAGGACCAGGGCCCGGGCCAGGGAGGAGCCTGTAGCCTAGCTACATGCCCTGGAGCAGAATCAAACCTGGGACCCCTTGGTCCACAGGCTGATGCTCTATCCACTGAGCCAAACCAGCGAGGGCAAGATTTGCTTTTATGACAGGTGCTCTTTGGGGTCGGGTAAGAATACTTGAAAAGAAAAAACTTCGTAAGACAATTTTCAGGTTCCTGTCACTAAGGTAGAAGGTGCTGTCAGAGACTGTGAAATGTTCCTTTTGGTAAAGACTTATCCTTTTATTGATTACTAGAGGCCTGGTGCATGAAATTCATGCACTCAGTTGGGTCCCTCAGCCCTGCCTGTGCCCTCTTGCAGTTTGGGAGCCCTCAGGGGATGTCCAGCTGATGGCTTAAACCATCAGTCGGACATCCTTAGCACTACCACGGAGGCAGGAGAGGCTCTCTCCACTGCCACTGTGCTTGCTAGCGTGAGCCCAGCTTCTGGTTGAGCAGTGCTCCCCCTGTGGGAGCACACTGACCACCAGGGGGAAGCTCGTGCATTGAGTGTCTGCCCCCTGGTGGTCAGTGTAAGTTGTAACGACTGGTCATTTCGCTGTTCAGTCAATTTGCATATTAGCCTTTCATTATACTAGAGGCTGATGCACGAAATTCATGCAAGGGTAGGCCTTTGCAGCCCCGGCTACCTCTTGGCCCCAGCTGCCTCATGGCTCTGCCCCCTTCCCACACCTACCTTGGCCTGATGCTGCCCATGTTCGCCGCCACACACTCCTGGTTCCCAGGAGCCCCCCGATGATCACCCCGCAGAGGGTGGCCTGGGCCTCCCTCTGTGGGGTGATCTTGGGACAATGGCGAGCCCACCGACCAATCGCATCACACCCGCCTTGGCTGGCCTGGAGCCAGTGCACTTCATAGCATGGTCATCTGGAAGGTCGTCCGGATGGTCATTCTGCTGTTTGGTCATTCAGTCAATTTGCATATTACACTTTTATTATTAGATATAGAATGCTCTTTGTTAACATGACCTGGCTCTCTATGATTTGATGCAACCCTTAGAATGACAATTTGCTAAGAATTTTGTGATTTATTTTGCACATGTACTTCTTAGTACATTCTAATAAATTGATATTTTGGTTTTTTTAGTGGTTCATGAAATATTGAATGACCTCATTCAACTTCTACAATGGCCAGACCAAGGAGACTAGACCTTAGCTTAATGGAGATTTGCTAATTGCAGGTATTTTGTTAGGCCCAACTGGGAAACACAGGCTTTCTTTTTGGCAAATAAATAGAAATTCATATGAAACTGTATGTTATATTGATTTAAACTTCATGTTAATATGATACTATGTTTTATAAATGTTCAAAATCAAGTCTTTGTCTTTTATTTCGTTGGATATAGTGCTAGACTTACCTCAGTGTCAAATTTCTATTTGTTTCCTGTTTTAAAAGAGCAGGTCAGAGAGAAGCGCCCTTCAGCTACGCGGCTCAAGAGAACACGGTTCTGATGCACGTGAGCTACCAGGATTCAGCTGCTGATCATGGTTCATCTTTTTTAGGTTTACAAATGCAAAGTACTGCGTTCTTTAAAAAAAAAAAATCAAAGGCACCTTTTATCTTTTATCAAAGTCAAAGGCATCTTTTAACACCCTTTGAACTTCAAAAAATGAAGTTTGAACTTAAGCCAGTTGAGTGTTTAGTCTTATCTTAGTTCCCATTCTCTGGTTCTTATTTATTAAGCTCTGTTTATACATTCAAATAATAAGGATAACAAAAATTCCTGGAAAATGTGCTTTAAAAAAATAAGTATTTAAGATTTTTTCCTGCCCTGCCGGGGTGGTTCAGTGGTTGAGCATTGATCTATGAACCAGGAGGTCACAGTTTGATTCCCAGTCAGGCACATGCCCAAGTTGCTGGTAGGGGGTGTGCAGGAGGCAGCCAATCAATGATTCTCTCTCATCATTGATGTTTCTACCTCTCTCTTTCCCTCTCCCTTCATCTCTGAAATCAATAAAAATATATTTAAAAAAAAATTTTTTCCTGCATTGTCTTAAGAATTGTATGGAGGAAATGCTCAAATTAAATGTATGGATTGATCTCCAAAAAATAAAAGGATGCAATTCTTATACATCCTTCATTTAACATTTTAAAAATTGCTTTCTCTTTCTTATTATTCATCTCTTATTTAAATCCTATTATTTAAATTTCCAAATTTCCAAGCCGGTTAAGCATGACATATTCACAATACAGGGTATTATCTCCAAACCCCACTAAAAAATGAGTAAAAGTATGCAAAAGGCACAGTTAGCAGGATAGAGGGAAAGGGGAGGCCTTAAGATACATTTCAGAAACATTTTGGCAAGTGGAAGAGCAGCACTTGATGGAACTCATATAGTCAGTTATGACTCAAGTTTTCCTGGAAGTGGGGAGGACATGCACTGAGGAGAAGCCATCCCAATAACCTTAAAGAACCCTTGAGGCACCAGGGCCCCAAGACCCACAAAAGTGTCCTTGAGATTCAGGACCAAAAACAAGGGAAGTGGATAAGAGTCAGCAGAGAAATCACTGGACCCCTGTCGCCCTACCCTTTCTCAAACCCCACTGCGGACTCACCAACCTCTGTCTTCAAATGCAAAGGAGGGGAGAGAATCTTGGGGAAACAGAGACCAGGCAGGATATGAGAGATAAAATTGAGAATTCTAATTATTGAATACTTTTCTTATAAATGTGTAGTGTTGGAAAATAATTTCCGTAAAAAGTTAAATAAAGTGAGAAAATTATAGTCAATTCAAACATGCTTCTTCCTGAATAGTGACAGTTGGAGGGCCCTTTAAGGCACACAGCAAGTCTGTAAAGCACACATTATTAGACCCGGATGAGAAAACGAGGACTTAGAGTAATTAAGTAGCTTACCCAAAGTCGTGCAGCTATTAGCGATTCTAGTACTCAAATCTAGTTCTGCTACTTCACAAAGGTCTAGTTAGAACCGCTCTGCACAGAGGGGCGTTTCTTCAGGAGAGAGAGAGACATGTGGTGGAGCATTCCTTACAGGCTGAGGACGTCTAATTACCTCATTGTTTAGTTAGATTGATGATCTTGAAATTTAATGGCTGGTATAAATACTTTCAAATTATTTTTCCTAGACCTGAAAATACACAAAATTAAATTTAGAAATACAAATTAAACTGAACAATGTTGGTCAATCTTACCGAGAGTTGCTTATCTTTTTCCCATTAGTCATTTCCTCTGAGACTGTTTTTCTGTCCTAATGTGTTCTAAGCTCCTTGTCCCCTTATCAAAGTTTTGCTCAGGCTAATAGTTTTTAGTATGATTTCTACTCATTTAAATATGAACAACATTTTTTTTTGTATTTTTTTTACCAGCCTTTGCCAGGTAGTCTAAATAGGAATTTGCATATTCACATATGAAAAGTTCCTGTTTTCTCCACAGGATTCGGTGGGCGGAGACATCCCTCAGGAAAGTTGGGCTGAGGTTGGGGGAGAAGAGTGAAGAATTGGTAGGATGGGTTGGGGCATGGATTTGTGGGGAGATCTAGAAGGAAAAATTTTGCCATAGCTTTTGTTCATTGCCACAGCCAGCATTTTTAAAGGCAGGGTAAGTAAAATAAAAAAGTATATCAAAAACGAAAGTACAGAGGGCAAACAATCTGCACCGTGAAATGTTTTGTAAAGATTATATGCAACTAGGGGAGGGGCCGTGTCACCCAGTATAACTCAGGTGACGTTAGGCTAGCTAGGGGGACATTCTTGAACGTGTCCCAGCCTTGATAGCCTGTTAGCAGCAGCTGGGAAGCTATTCCTCCACCGCCCTTCAGCATGCTTCCCCAATGGAGAAGACCCTCAAAGAGCCTGGCTTGATCACCCCAAGTTGCTAGAAACTGCTTGAAAATGCTCTATGTCAATTATTATTTTTTTAATTAAATCTTTATTGTTCAGATTATTACATTTGTTCCTCTTTTTTCCCCCCATAATTCCCCTCCACCCAGTTCCCACCCCACCCTCCGCCCTCACTCCCCACCCACTGTCCTCATCCATAGGTGCACGATTTTTGTCCACTCTCTTCCCCCATCCCCCACACCCCTTTCCCCACCAAGAATAGTCAGTCCATTCCCTTCCTATGCCCCTGATTCTATTATAATCACCAGTTCATTCTGTTCATCAGATTATTCACTTGACTTTCAGATTCACTTGTTGATAGATGTATATTTGTTGTCCAAAATGTGTATCTTTACCTTTTTCTTCTTCTTCCTCTTCTTAAAGGATACCTTTCAGCATTTCATATAATACTGGTTTGGTGGTGATGAACTCCTTTAGCATTTTCTTATCTGTGAAGCTCTTTATCTGACCTTCAATTCTGAATGATAGCTTTGCTGGATAAAGTAATCTTGGTAGTAGGTTCTTGGCATTCATCACTTTGAATATTTCTTGCCACTCCCTTCTGGCCTGCAAAGTTTCTGTTGAGAAATCAGCTGACAGTCGTATGGGTATTCCTTTGTAGGTAACTGAGTTTTTTTCTCTTGCTGCTCTTAAGAGTCTCTCTTTGTCTTTTGCTCTTGGCATTTTAATTATGATGTGTCTTGGTGTGGTCCTCTTTGGATTCCTTTTGTTTGGGGTTCTCTCTGCTTCCTGGACTTGTAAGTCTATTTCTTTCACCAGGTAGGGGAAGTTTTCTGTCATTATTTCTTCAAATAGGTTTTCAATATCTTGCTCTCTCTCTCTTCTTCTGGCAACCCTATAATTCAGATGTTAGTAAGCTTGAAGCTGTCCCAGAGGCTCCTTACGCTGTCTTCGTATTTTTGGATTCTTTTTTCATTTTGCTTTCTGGTTGGGTGTTTTTTTGCTTCTTCGTATTTCAAATCTTTGACTTGATTCCTTCAATCCTCTAGTCTGCTGTTGGGAGTCTGTATAATATTCTTTATTTCAGTCAGTGTATGCTTAATTTCTAGTTGGTTCTTTATCACAACATCGAGGGTCTCATTAGATTTCTTGTAGGTCTCATTAAGTTTATCGGCAGTTTCTAGAAAATTATTGAAAGACCTTAAAAGTGTGGTTTTGAACTCTATATCCAGTGGTTTGCTTTCCTCCATTTCTGTTATTTGTATCCTTTTTCTTTGTCTCCACATTTTTTATGCTTCCCTGTGTTGATATAGTGGTTTTCTGTGCTAAGTGTCCTCTAGGGCCCAGTGGTTCAGCCTCCCCAATTACCTGAGGAGGACACTCTTGGTGCACCCCCTTGTGGGCTTTGTGCACAATCTTGTAGTTAAGCCTTGATTGTTGTAGGTATCACTCGGAGGAATTGGCCTCCAGGCCAACTGGCTGTGAGAATCAGCTGTGTCTGCAGTGAGAGAACTTCTGTGCTGGAGACACCCCTCTGGGGCAAGACTTGCTTCAATGGGGCTTGGTGCTCACTAAGTCTGCCCCCTGAGTGTGTCCTTTATGTTTCCACGGAGCTGCAAACTGGATGGTCTCACTCTAACCTCTGGGCTTCCTGGCTCCTGGATCTCTAGGGAGGTGCTAATCTAGCCTTTACCTGAGGCTATCCAGCAAAAGCCTCCCTGCAGGGCTTGGGCAGGGTGGGTCCCACGGGACCAACAGGGTGGGGCTAGCAGTTATAGCTGCTCTCAGTCCTGCCCTGAGAGGCTTTGCTTCTCAATGTCCCGGTAATCCCTGCAAGCCCCTCCGAGAGAAAGTTGCCCTCGAGTTCCGACCGCTGACAGACAGTCCCACTTCTCCCGTATGAGTATGGGTCTCTAGAGACTCACTCGGAACTGGAGCTCAGAGCCTGAGACTCCCTCCCGATTGAAAACGACAACCTCGCCCTCAGCCGCCAGCCCACTCCGCGTGCACCTCCACACCTTAGTATCTTGCTTCCGCACTGCGCCTCCTCTGAGTCTCGTATGCTTTTCTCTTTCCTTCTAGTTGTAGAATTTCCACTCAGCCAGCCTTCCTGTGGTTCTGGGTGATGTCTGTTCCGTCTTTTAGTTGCATTTTTGAAGTGGTTGTGTGAGGCAGCAAACTCCGGTGTTTACCTATGCCGCCATCTTGGTTTCTCCCGCTCTATGTCAATTATGCTGCACATCTCTTTTCCTTCTATTCTAGTCTCACAATATCTGCTACCCAGGTTCCTGACAACGTGTGTGAAATGCTAAGGTTTACAATCTATGTGAAATGCTGTAAAATTCAACCTTTTTAAAGGCCCATAGTGAAACAGAAGGCATTTAAAATGAATTGCCTAATAACTTTTCTCTTTAAAATTTTTTCTGCTTTTTCTTTCTTTTTCTATCTTATTCTCTCCTTCCTGTAGAGATATTTGTTAACGTTTTTAAATAAAAGAACATTTGTTAGTGCGGAAAAAAATTCATTATGTTGGTGATGATAAATTTGTTGCTTTGTTGGTAAATTTAATCTACTATGTCACAGTGCAAAACGTTTATATGCTAGAGAAGAAAACGTCACTGTGGCTCTGCATGCAAATAAGTATACTGTTCTGGCAAAAGCAAGAGGACAAGGAACTTTCTTCAATTCATTGGCCATTTTCCTTTCCCCCCATAGTAAATACTTTGTACATAAATCTTTGTTCAATTTGTTTTGGAGTATAATTTCCCACCATTTGATTCAGGACTTGGCTGTGTGATTTCCTGTGCCCAATGTAATACAACCCAGAGGGTTTAAGTATACTTGCAGTTGAACCCAAGCTGGTTTTGCTCAGTGGATAGGCCTATGGACTGAAGGGTCCCGGGTTTTATTCCAATTAAGGGCATGTACCTCATTTGCAGGCTTGATCCCTGGCCCTGGTTGGGGCACATGCATGGAGGCAACCAATAGAAGTGTCTCTCTCACATCAATGTTTCTCTATCTCTAACTCTACTCTTCCCTTCCACTCTCTCTAAAAATCAATGGAAAAATATCCTCAGGTGAGGATTAACAACAACAACAACAAAAAGTATGCTTGCAGTTTGAATTTCCCTTTTGTATTCCTGAAATTTTGTTGTAAGAAGAACATGGTCTGAGTAGCCAGTGGTCCCAGAATGAATATACGGAAAGTTTGAAGCAAAGCTAGCCCAGTTGCCCTGCAGTGTACTTATGAATGAGGATACTAACATGTTGTCAGCCACTAAGATTGTGTTATGCGGCAGTATGGCAGCAATAGCTGACTAATAGTGTTGTGAGGGATTTCTCCAAATATCGATGTGATCCTAATTACAAGAAGGGGAGAAGTTTGAAAATAAATAACATAGAGAAAATACCCTGCTCCTTTTCAAGAAAAGAGGTATCTCAGGAACACTGCCTATAAATATTTGCCAAGGTTGGCAAGAGAAGAGTTTCCAGCAAACCAGCCAATGTAGCAGAGTACAGGAGAGGCAGAGTCGAATCAATCAATACATCTTCAAGAAATATCATCCTATATAATTAAAGCCTAATATGCAAATTGTCCCCTCGACTGGAAGTTTGACAGAAGTTTGACTGGAGTTCGACCAGGGGCGGACTAGCTGGCCAACCTCCCTCAGCCCCTCCCCCCAGCCAGCCCCACCCCTGATTGCCCTTCCCTGCCCCACCCCACTTTGATCGGGTGTGGTGCCAGCTGGCCAACCTCCTGCGTCCCCTCCCCTGGCCAGCCAGGCCCCTATCAGCCCTGATCTGGGTGGGCCGGCCAGACCCCACCTGTGCACCAGGCCTCTAGTATATATATATATGAGATGAGAGAGAGAGAGAGAATTGGCTCATGCAATTATGGGGCTGCAAAGTCATTTTGAGATTAATATTGATCATAAGCCTAAACTTGGTGTAGCAGGATATATAGACAAGCCTGATATAAGAGCACTGAAGTCATTGACATGAAGAAGACTGAGTCCTGGGTCAGTCAGTGTCCAACAGGAGACTACAAACCAGTTATTTCAACAGTATCTTGAGAAAGAAAAGCAAAGTTGGAGGAATCATGCGACCTGATATCAGACTATACTACAAGGTCATAGTAATCAAAACATCATAGTACTGACATAAAAACAGACATATAGCCCTGACCGGTTTGGCTCAGTGGATAGAGCGTTGGCCTGTGGACTGAAGGGTCCCAGGTTCAATTCCAGCCAAGGGCATGTACCTTGGTTGCGGGCACATCCCCAGTAGGAGGTGTGCAGGAGGCAGCTGATGGATGCTTCTCTCTCATCGATGTTTCTAACTCTCTATCCCTCTCCCTTCCTCTCTGTAAAAAATCAATAAAACATATTTAAAAAACACAAAAAAACCCCAGACATATAGATTAGTGGAACAAAATAGAGAACCCAGAAATAAAACTCATGCTTATATGGCCATTTAATATTTTAATTAACTAATTAATAAATTAATTAAAAATATATTTCTATTGATTTCAGAGAAGGAGAGAGAGGAAGAGAGAGATAGAAACATTAATTATGAGAGAATCATTAATCAACTGCCTCCTGAATGCCTCACACTGGGGATTGAGCCTGCAACCCTGACCAGGAATCAAATTGTGATCTTCTGATTCATAGGTCAACATTCAACCACTGAGTCACCCTGGCCAGGATGATCAATTAATATTTTTTTAAAAAGAGGCAAGAACATACAACCAAACTTCAAAATATTCTCCAACTTGGGATGGTGAACACATAATGCAATATACAGATGATGTGTTATAGAATTGTACACCTGAAATCTATATAATTTTATTTACCAATGTCAAACCCAATAAATTCAATAAGAAATAAAAATAAAACAAATGCCTTAAAAAAAGAAAATAAAATATTCTCCAAATTGAGCTTAACTTTCATTTTATGTTATTTAGTTTGTGTCTTGAGTGACTACCATACAAGTGGTTCTTAAGCCCCTGCCAAAATCTTTCTCAGTGCTTTTGGCTTGGTTTTGAAGGATAGCATTTATTGGATACATAAGATTTAACTCATGTCCTTATTGAATCATTAAAATAAGTAAACAAAGACAGTCCAAATTGAGTGCAATTTTGAATTAAAGGTATTTTCCCTAGCTCCAAGAAAATGCCTATTGCTGTTCTAGCATATGTGTTCAATACTCATATTTGTATTTGCCAAACAATCATTCCTCCAGAGATACCCTATGACTGCTTTTAATTGAAACATGTTGGACTGCGCTATCTGATGTCCAAATCATACAAAAATATTTGCATGGAAAACTGGCTAATAGTTCACTGTGCATCTTTAGGCCAAGGTATGTACACAGCTCAAATTATGTTCATTTCTAATCCAGAGGGATCAATGCTCAGTACACACTTGTTGGTCCTGTGACCCAGGAGATTATTGTCAAATATCTCAAATAGGATTACTAAGCCAAGTGGCTATGTGTTTTTAATGTAAAACTAACTCAGGTTTATATCTGTCATAAACTCAGGGTGGTTTTTTTTTTTTTCCCCAAGATATTTTTCATGATAGTAGTTAAGCTATTCTGCAGTAGTTAAGCTATTCTAAATGCACATTACTAATTTTTTTGTTTCATTTTGTTTTTATTTAAAAAATTTTATGTAATTCCAGCTTATTACAAGTATTTTTCTATTAATTTAAATATGTGTTTAATTCCGCTCATATATAAAGTGATTACTACCCAAATAAATTCAAATGGCTTGTTGCAAATTCTTCTTCAGTGATGCTTAAGTCCCCCCCCCCCCCCAAGAAAAACCCTATATTCTTTTCCAGTGTAGCTTTTGGTGTATATATAATTATTGACATTTCACTGGAGGGTATGCTTTTACTGATTTGAGAGAGAGAGAAACATCAATGTGAGAGAAACATCGATTGCTTGCCTCCCATAAGAGCCCTGACCTGGGATCAAACCCATAACCTAGTTATGTGCCCTAACCAGGAATTGAACCCACAACCTTTTGGTGTACAGGGTGATGCTCCAACCAACTGAGCCACCCAGCCAGGGCTAGACTTGCATTTTAGAAAGAGTGCTCTGGCAGAATGTATTGGACTCTGGAGTAGGGAGAGTGGATTGTAAAGACTAAGGGAAAGATGCAGAGACAATAGGAAACTTGCAATGCAATGGAAAGAGCAAAGCAAAGTCCAGAGATGGTATAGAAATAATGATGTTATGAAAACACATGCCATAGACATCTGTTGCATGACATCAACTCAAAAATACAGAAGGAGGAGACACTAGGAGGTTTCCTGTGGGGTGACTATGAGGCATCCATGTGGAGACATCTAGTTGGTATAGGCTGTGTGGGTTTGATGCTCAGGAGGCCATTCAAAGGAGATAGCAATGTGGTGATTGTCAATGTGGTGAACATTGATAAAGTGCCAGGTATTGTGACAGGCTCTGGGAATCCAGAGGTGAATCAAAGCAGAGCCATCCTTGCCTCCCAGGTGTTTATAGTCTGAGCTTATCTGAGCCACTGTTTCAGGAATAATAGTAGTAGCTAACATTGATTAATTGTTTATTACATGTCAGATAATATTCTAAATATTTTAAATGTATTTTGTCATTTGATCCCCCCAATGATCACAGGAAATTAGTACTATTATAATCTCTATTTTATTTACTTTTTTGTACTTAATGTTATTTATTTCTCAATAAAACATTATGATACATAATCACTTTGTATAAATTATGTAAATCAAATTATTAAACACAAAATAGTACTTTGAAGTTTTAATCATAATAACTAGAACTCAAAGACACTTGAGATATAATACTTTGTTATTTAGTTGCCTTACTTTCATAGAAGCAAAACTTTTCATGCTGATTTTCACATACAATCTCTAATTCTATGTAATAAAAGCTTAATATGCTAAGTGTCTGGTCGGCCAACCAATCAAAGCATAATATGCTAATGATATGCTAAGGCCACTCAACTGCTCGCTATGATGTGCACTGACCACAAGGGAGCAGATGCTCTGACCAGTAAGTTAGCTTGTTGCTGGGGTCTGGCTGATCAGGACTGAGTGAGATGGGCCGGACACGCCCTAGAGCCCTCCCGTGGTCCCTCCCCAGCTAGCCAACCTCCCACATCCCTCCCCAGCCCCAGACCTGCACTGGTGGGGTCTCTTGGCCTGGCCTGCACCCTCTCACAATCTGGGCTGAGGGCCCCCCTCAACCACCCTAAGTGCACAGATTTCGTGCACCGGGCCTCTAGTTTATACATAAGAGAATCAAAGCACAGAAAGAATAAGTAATTTATCCAAGGTCACCAGTTAGAAATGGCTGATCTAGAATTTAGGCATGAGGAGTAACTCCAAATCTTATATCTCCTATAAGAAAAATAAGAATAAGTGGCAATAAGAAAGATAATAAAATACCTTTTTCATTATTTATTGTGTATGAATGTTGACTTTGTTACTTTCCTCTTTTTAAAAGTTATTATGGGGTTAATTTTTTCAGATGCAAATTATTGTTTTGGATGAATAAGCACACCAGACCTCCTTCTTGTACACACATGAAATGCCAGTCCGCAGTAAGGTGCTTGTTCTCCCAGGGTCTGCATGAAGACCTTAAAGGAGCTCTCCTTTACAAAGATACTTAATTTTTTAAAATTTAAATCTTTATTGTTGAGAGTATTAGAGATGTCCCCCTTCCCACTTCTCCCCTTCACTCGGTTCCTGCCCCACCCCACGCCTTCACCACCCTATTGTTTGTGTCCATAAGTAATGCATATATGCATATGTTCCTTGGTTAATCTCTTCTTACCACAACCCGCCTCCCCCCCCTCTCCCCCCCGCTGAGATTCGTCAATCTGTTCCATGTTCCCAAGCCTCTGGTTCTATTTTATTCATCAATTTATTTTGTTCTTTAGAGTCCTTGTTCTTTATTTTGAATTTTAGATTCAATTATTTGTAGGTATGTATTTATTGCCATTTTATTGTTTATAGTTTTATTTCTCTTCTTCTTCTTCTTCTTCTTCTTCTTCTTCTTCTTCTTCTTCTTCTTCTTCCTAGAGGCCCAGTGCACAAAATTCATGCACTTGGGGGGGGGGGCCCTCAGCCTGGCCTGTGCCCTCTCGCAGTCTGGGAGCCCTCAGGGAATGTCTGACTATCGGCTTAGGCTCTCAGTCCGACATCCTTAGCGCTTCTGCAGAGGCAGGAGAAGCTCCCACCACCACTGCTGCGCTCGACAGCTGTGAACCCAGCTTCTGGCTGAGCAGCACTCCCCCTGTGGGAGCACGTAGACCACCAGGGGGCAGCTCCTGCATTAAGCATCTGCCCCCTGGTGGTCAGTGTGCATCATAGTGACTAGTCGTTCTGACATTTAGGTGATTTACATATTAGTCTTTTATTGTATAGGATTATTATTATTAAAGAATACCCTTCAACATTTCATGTAATACTGGTTTGGTGGTGATGAACTCCTTTAGCTTTTTCTTCTCTATGAACCTTTTTATTTGACCTTCAATTCTAAATGAGAGCTTTGCTGGGTAGAGTAATCTTGGTTGTACGTCCTTATGATTCATCACTTTGAATATTTCTTGCCACTCCCTTCGAGCCTGCAAAGTTTCAGTTGAGAAATCAGCTGCCAGTCATATGGGCACTCCCTTGTAGGTAACTAACTGCTCTTCTCTTGCTGCTTTTAATATTCTCTCTTTGTCTTTAACCTTTGGCATTTTAATTATAATGTGTCTTGGTGTGGGCTTCTTTGGGTTCCTCTTTGGGACTCTCTGCACTTCCTAGACTTGTAAGTCTGTTTGTTTCACCAGGTAGGAAAAGTTTTCTGTCATTATTTTTTCAAATAGGTTTTCAATATCTTGCTCTCTCTCTTCTCCTTCTGGTACCCCCATAATGCAAATGTCGGCATGCTTGAAGTTTTCCCAGAGGCTCCTTACACTATCTTCATATTTTTAGATTCCTTTTTTCTTTTTGCTCATCTGACTGAGTTGTTTTCTTGTTTGTTTGTTTTTCAATTTATTTTTATTGATTTCAGAGAAGAAGGGAGAGGGAGAGAGAGAAACATCAATGATGAGAGAGAATCACTGATTATCTGCCTCCTGCACACCTCACACTGAGGATCGAGCCTGCAACCTGGCCATGTGCCCTGACAGGGAATTAAACCATGTCTTGGTTCATAGGTCGATGCTCAACCACTGAACACGCTGGCCAGGCTGATTGGGTATTTTTTGCCTCCTCGTATTTTAGATAGCTGATTTGATTCTAGGCATCCTCTACTCTACTGTTGATTCCCTGTAAATTATTCTTCATTTTAGTTGTGTAAAAGATACTTAATTTTTATAAATAATTGCTTAGTATACTATATATATTGAATAATTATTTTGACTGAGAGAAATATTATAGTGGAGAAAGTTACAATTCATTAAAAGAAAATTATCAAACACTCCTGTATGTCAGGCACTGTGCCAATCTCTAGAGCTAAAAATAAATGAAATATGTTTTCTCTAATTCCTAGAAAAATACAACATTCCAAAACTCAATCAGGAAGAATCTAAAAATCTCAACAGGCCAATAACTATGGAAGAAATTGAAGCAGTCATCAAAAAGCTTCCATCAAATAAAAGCCCAGGACCAGACGGCTTCACAGGGGAGTTTTACCAAACATTCAAGGAAGAACTAAAACCTATCCTCCTCAGACTACTACAAAAAATTCAAGAGGAAGGAACACTTCCAAGCTCATTCTATGAAGCCAGCATCACCCTAATACCAAAACCAGGTAAAGACAACACAATGAAAGAGAATTACAGGCCAATATCCCTCATGAACATAGATGCCAAAATCCTCAACAAAATCTTAGCAAATCGGATCCAGCAGTACATCAGAAAGATCATACACCATGACCAAGTAGGATTTATCCCAGGGATGCAAGGATGGTACAATATCCGCAAATCAATAAACGTGATACATCACATCAACAAATTGAAAGAAAAAAACCACATGGTCATATCAATTGATGCAGAAAAAGCATTTGACAAAATTCAACACCCATTTTTGATAAAAACTCTCAGCAAGGTGGGAGTAGAAGGATCATACCTCAACATAATAAAAGCCATATATGACAGGCCCACAGCCAACATCATACTCAATGGACAAAAACTAACACCATTTCCCCTAAGAACAGGAACAAGACAGGGATGCCCCCTCTCACCACTCCTGTTCAACATAGTACTGGAAGTGTTAGCCATTGCAATTCGGCAAGAAGAAGAAATAAAAGGCATCCAAATTGGAAAAGAGGAAGTAAAACTGTCCTTATTTGCAGATGACATGATATTATACATACAAAACCCTAGAGACTCCATCAAAAAGCTACTAGACTTAATACATGAATTTGGCAATGTAACAGGATACAAAATTAACTCCAAGAAATCTGAGGCATTTCTATACACCAATAGTGAACTTTCAGAAAGAGAGATTATAAAAACAACCCCGTTTACCATCGCACCAAAAAAATTAAGCTACCTAGGAATAAACTTAACTAAAGAGGTAAAAGACCTCTACTCAGAAAACTACAGGACGTTGAAAAAAGATATAGAGGAAGACATAAACAGATGGAAGAACATACCGTGTTCATGGATTGGTAGAATCAACATCATTAAAATGTCCATACTACCCAAAGCAATCTATAAATTCAACGCACTTTCCATTAAAATACCAACGGCATACTTCAGAGATCTAGAACGAACTCTCCAAAAATTCATCTGGAATAAAAAAAGACCCCGAATAGCTGCAGCAATCCTGAAAAAGAACAAAGTAGGTGGGATCTCAATACCAGATATCAAGTTGTATTACAAAGCCACTGTTCTCAAAACTGCCTTTTACTGGCACAAGAATAGGCATATAGATCAATGGAATAGAATAGAGAGCCCAGAAATCGGCCCGAACCAATATGCTCAATTGATATTTGACAAAGGAGGCAAGAACATACAATGGAGCCAAGATAGTCTCTTCAATAAATGGTGTTGGGAAAATTGGACGGATATATGCAAGAAAATGAAACTAGACCACCAACTTACACCATACACAAAAATAAACTCAAAATGGATAAAGGACTTAAATGTATGACAGGAAACCATAAAAATTCTAGAAGAATCCAAAGGCAACAAAATCTCAGACATATGCCGAAGCAATTTCTTCACTGATACAGCTCCTAGGGCACTTGAAACTAAAGAGAAAATGAACAAATGGGACTACATCAAAATAAAAAGCTTCTGCACAGCAAAAGAAACCATCAACAAAACAACAAGAAAACCCACTGTGTGGGAAAACGTATTTGCCAATGTCATATCTGATAAGGGCCTAATCTCCAAAATTTATAGGGAACTCATACAACTTAACAAAAGGAAGATAAACAATCCAATCAAAAAATAGGCAAAGGACCTAAATAGACACCTTTCAAAAGAGGACTTTCAGAAAGCCAAGAGACATATGAAAACATGCTCAAAGTCACTAATCATCCGAGAGATGCAAATCAAAACAACAATGAGGTACCATCTCACACCTGTCAGACTGGCTATCATCAACAAATCAACAAACGACAAGTGCTGGAGAGGATGTGGAGAAAAAGGAACACTTGTGCACTGCAGGTGGGAATGCAGACTGGTGCAGCCACTATGGAAGACAGTATGGAGTTTCCTCAAGAAACTGAAAATGGAACTCCCATTTGACCCTGTGATCCCACTTCTAGGAATATATCCCAAGAAACCAGAAACACCAATCAGAAAGGATATATGCACCCCTATGTTCACAGCAGCACAATTCACCATAGCTAAGATCTGGAAACAGCCTAAGTGCCCATCAGTAGATGAATGGATTAGAAAACTGTGGTACATCTACACGATGGAATACTATGCTGCTGTAAAAAGGAAGGAACTCTTACCATTTGCAACGGCATGGATGGAACTGGAGAGCATTATGCTAAGTGAAATAGGCCAGTCAATGAAGGAAAAATACCACATGATCTCACTCATTCATGGATAATAGAGACCATTATAAACTTTTGAACAACGATAGATACAGAGGCAGAGCTGCCTCAAACAGATTGTCAAACTGCAGCGGGAAGGCCGGGGAGGGTTGGGGGGCAGGAGGGAGGTGGGTAAGAGATCAACTAAAGGACTTGTATGCAGGCATATAAGCATAACCAATGGACATAAGACACTGGGGGATAGGGGAGGCTAGGGGACTGTCTAGGGCGGGGGGATAAAATGGACACATATGTAATACCCTTTGTAATATTTTAAGCAATAAAAAAATAAATAAATAAAAACAAATGAAATATGTTTTCTGCCACATGTTAGAAGGAAATAATGTTCAAAACCTTCATTTCTGTTTCCCCATTAAGAAAACCACCCACAAAACATACAAAGGGCATAAATCTTAGTGGATGATATGGAGGGAAATCATATACTTTCATTAATATACTTAGCTAATATATTGAGACACAACAATTACTTAGTTTGGTTTCTAAAATAAGTGCTATTATTAGGCCCTTGGAAGTTTCTTTTTCACTTTTATCATTAATTTTTTTACTTTTATCATTAAATCATAAATTTCCAGTGTTTTACTTTGTAGCGTCACTATTTTGCAGAACTAACGTAACCTTTATGCCCTGAATCTACATGTTTGGATGTATTTTAATCGACTGAGAATCATTAACATCGTGTGTGTGTGTGTGTGTGTGTGTGTGTGCGCGCGCGCACGGGCACATGCACACAGAGTGTAAATGATCCTCTTGATTTCCTTACTTGGTATGTTTGCCTTTGTTCATTATTAGCCGTTTGAAATAATTAACGACTAACCAAGAATGTGACCACCCTCATTGTTGTCACATTAAACAGAATCAGTCAAGCCAATGCCTCTTTTACTGGCTCCTTTATCTATTGTGCTTAAAAAAAAGATCAATTCTAGACACATTTCCTTTTAGTATCATTATTTTATCTTATTTCCCCAACTCTCTCTTATCAATTATAACTATTGTTCCGGAGAAATTATAGCAATCCTTAGCAACACAGTCAGTCTTTGGACACGGTGGCTGTAAAAGCAGTGCAGCCTCCCGTCTCTCGTAGGCTGCTGAGGAAAAGCATCATAATGTGGATGTTGAACATGCATCTACTTACCTTACTGCAATGCTGTGAGGACAAATATGGTAAACTTGCCCTTAATCTCCTGATTTTAATCTCCTCAAAAAAAGAAGTAGGAACGGGTAATTTTGTGAATGAATAAAAAACATGCCATACAGAAACAACAACAAATTACTACATTTTCTGCTTAGTTTTATTCTCTTCGTCTGGGCCACAGTACAATGGCTACAGCAGTTATAATCTTAAAGTGAAATTAATATTCAGTTAGTTAGAATGGGCTGTGTTTCAGGCCTGCTGATAATACTTTCTTTGAAGTCATGTTTGAACTTTAAAATATTTGACCAATTGATTTTGTTCATGCTTATGAATTTAATATGAATTTTTAAATCATGATTTAAAAAGTATAGCTAGGGGAGCCACCTCATTGACATACCATAACTGATGATAATTCCATTTTACCTGCCAATCTGTTTGATAGAAATTGCCATCAGGCTATATTTGAGGATACAGAAAGAGGAAGCTGCCCTGAACACAGAAATCAGTCTCCTGCCTCCAGTCTTGCTCCTTCAGATTCATCCTGAATTTTACGATTAGATTAATCTTGTTAAATAGATTTATAATCATGTTACTCTTTGCCTCAGAAATGTCAGTAACTCTTTATTATCTACAAAAAGGTAAGGCGGTTAATTACAGTAGGGGTCTCCAAAAAACATTAAGTATGCAAATATGTATTTCCTCTCTATTACTATAACATATTACTATAGTTATCTAATATCTTAAAGTAGAATTCTCTCTTAGCACAGGCCTTATTGTTAATCATCCAGGTTTAAATTCATGTCTAAAATGGCTTCCTTGATTACTAATTTTATTAGACTACCTCCTCCTCTCATATCCGATTAGATTATCATTTGCTTAGCGTGGATATCAAAGAAGGGCAGGGGAAAAATCAGCTTTGTAATTTTCTTTTGTCTGTCCGTGCTTGCATTTTAATATTTTTCATTTATGGTTCCTTTGCAGGGATCATTTAATGGATTATCCAATTATCTAAAAATTATTATAAAATCCATCAGTTCACATCAGCAGGTTGTACAGCATACAGTGTGCAGAGACTTTAAGTTCTGGTTCCTGATAAGGTAGCTAGTCTTGACTTTTGTTTCTGGAAAGATGGCAGTTTGATGTGTAGAGAACGCCTTCCTAGTAGGACACACCCAACACTATTGTATAAAATATTATTGGAAAGGATTACTGATTAATGCTGGCAGAGGAATTAAGGAAACTTCAGAGGCCAAAAGCAACAAGAAAGTAGAGAGTGAGCTCTGGGTTTTAAGGGGCCACCCCTGTGGTAAAGAGACAAAGCCGGGGCCCTTCCCAGGATGGAAGTTCAGACCCGAGACCTTGGCCTAAAGCCTGGACACTTAGGGGACAATATTTTTATTAGGAGAATTAGGAAAAAGAAAATGAACCATCCTTAAAGAAAGAAATGCCTGCCACATTCTAGGAAGATTGAAGAAAAAAAAGAGCCTTGCCAGTGTGGCTCAGTAGACAGAGCATCACCCACGCACTGAAGGGTCAAGGGCTTGATTCCTAGTCAAGGGCACCTACCTGGGTTGCAGGTTCAGTCCCCTGCCCCTGTCGGGTCCCACACCAGAGGCAACCAATCGATGTGTCTCTCTCACATCAATGTTTCTCTCTCTCTCTCTCTCTCTCTCTCTCTCTCTCTCTCTCTCTCTCTCACACACACACACACACACTCCCCTCTCCTTCCTACTCTCTCTAAAAAAGTCAGTGGGAAAAATATCCTCAGGTGAGGAAGGAAGGAAGGAAGGAAGGAAGGAAGGAAGGAAGGAAGGAAGGAAATGAATATTTTAATAATCCCAAATCTCAAGCCTGCAACTCATATGGGTTTGTTAACTAAAATTCAAACTATCTTTGTACCCCCACGAGTCCCCCCAAAATTAGACCTAAAACGTTTTTTAAAGCAATTCTAGGGGTAGTACTCTCTGGAAGAAAGCACATTAAACTTACGTGTCTAAGACTTCTCATAGATAAAGTTCCAAGGAAAATTGGCTCAAAATAAAAAACGATCAAAAGCACATGAAAACAAGACACTGTGAGAATCAAAAGAAACAACAAACAACTGTTTTCACATCTTAAAAACAACAGGCATTAGAATTGACAACAAAGGAGACTTTGCAATAAGTATGTTTAAAGATACAAAATAATTTAATAAAACTAGAATGGAAGAACAGATGATTATCAAAATTGATTTAAAAAAATGTAAAATGTACCAAAATGAATTTTTTTTAAATGAAAAATTATAATATTGATGTTAGAAAATATTTTGGCGGAATAGCACATTGGAAATGGCTGAAAAGATAATTAATAAACTAAAAGGTGACAGAGCTAAAGAAATTAACAAAAGTAAATCAGAGACTCAAGGATATGAAAGAAAAAGGTTAGGAAATACAGGATAGAGGGAGAAAAACCCTACATACATATAATGGCCGTTTTACTGAGAGAAAATACAGAGAATGGGAGAGGAAATTTAAAGAGATAATGGCTAATAAAAAAGAATAATACCTTGCTGTTTATGACAACATGGAAGGACCTAGAGGGTATTATTCTAAGTAAAATAAGTCAGACAGAGGAAGACAAATACCATATGATTTCACTTATATGTGAAATCTAAAAAACAAAATAAATGAACAAATAAAACAGAAACAAATTCATAGATATAGAGAACAAACTGATGTTTTTCCAGATGGGAGGGGGTTGGGAAGATGGGTGAAAAAAAGGGGAAAGGATTAATATGTGAAAATTGACAGCTATAAAAACAGTCACAAATAAGTAAAGTACAGCATAGGGGACACAGTCAATAATATTATAATAACTATATGGTGCCAGATGGGTACTAGACTTATCAGGGTGATCATCTCAAAAGATATATAAATATCTCACCAATATGTTATACACCTGAAACTAATATAATATTGTATGTTAACTGTAACTGAAAAATAAAAAAAAATAATTTAAAGTAAAAAGAATACACTCTTTATCACACTGTAGTGAAATTTCAAAATACCAAAGGGAAGATCTTAGATGTAGCCAGATCATCTTAATATACAGATCAACTGAGTTCTCAGCTGCTATAATGAAAGCCAGATGACAGTGGGATGATATTTAGTTGTTGTTGACCAAGTTAGTTCTCTATCCTTATGCGGCGTTTGGAAATGTGGGAGAGTGTTTTCATGTCACAATGACTGGAAGTGTGACTGGTAAGTTACTTAACTTCTCTGTATCTGTTTCCTTTATGGGAATAATAATATTTATCTCATGAGATTGTTGTGAAGACTACAAACTATGCTAAATACATAGAAAGTATTCATAACAGTGCATGGCACAATAAGAAGCTCAATGTAGCCCAGCCAGCATGGTTAGGTGGTTGAACATTGACCTATGAACCAGGAGGTCATGGTTCAATTCCTGGTCAGGGCACATGCCCGGGTTGTAGGCTCACTCCCCAGAATGGGGCTTGCAGGAGAGGCAGCCGATCAGTGATTCTCTCTCATTGATGTTTCTATCTCTCTCCCCATCTCCCTACCTTTCTGAAATCAAGCCTATATAATAAAAGCCTAATATGCAAATTGACCAAATGGCAGAATGACCAACGGAATGACCAGTCACTAGGATGTGAAGTGACGACCAGGGGGCAGATTCTCAATGCAGGAGCTGCCCCCAGCCCACAGGGCCCAGGTCAGCCAAGTGGGTGCCAGCGGGGGCCCCCCAATCGCCCCGCTGGTCACCCCACAGATTGGCCCTGATTCCCGGCCAGGCCTAAGGACCCTATCCATTCATGGATTTTGTGCACCAGGCCTCTAGTAAAATTTATTTTTTAAAAAGAAGCACAATGTAGCTGTAATTATTATAGTACCCTGGAACTACCTCTGGTAATGCAAAGAGGAGTTAAGACAATGAATTGTCTAACTCAAATTTCCAAGTCCCCCACTGAAAAACACCAAAAAACCTATCCAACATCCTTTTACACTACCCCATTGTTTTTCTCCATTTCACCTCATCACACCCGATCCTCTAGTCCAGTGGGTCTCAACCTTCTGGCCCTTTAAATACAATTCCTCATGTTGTGACCCAACCATAAAATTATTTTCGTTGCTACTTCATAACTGTAATGTTGCTACTGTTATGAATCGTAGTGTAAATATCTGATATGCAGGATGGTCTTAGGTGACCCCTGTGAAAAGGTCGTTCGACCGCCAAAGGGGTCGCGACCCACAGGTTGAGAAGCGCTGCTCTAGTCACTTTTTCATCCAACAAATAGTTACAGAAAGCAGGTGCCTGGACCTAATCTTTGCATTGTCTTATGATTATATTATTGCAAATGCCTTAAGGGCATATGTGGCAGATGCCAGCTAGTCTCTGACAATCTCACTTCCTCTCCCAGTTTGCCCTCACCCATCTCTGCATTAAACCAGTAATGAGAGGATGGGTATGAGGGCAGCAGGGGTCACAGGGGAGAGGAGGAAGATTGTATCAAGGGCAGCAGCTGGAAGGAAACGAGAATCTCTGCTCAGCACTCCAGGGCTGGTTTTCCTGTGTAAGTACTATTTGTAAGTTATGTTTAGATACTTTATGGACCAATGCTAATACACAGGATTAGATGTTCTTTTTAATTTTTACAATTCAAATTATCCTGAAGGTGAATAAATCAAGCTCCTAAGTTAATATTAAATCTGTCTACATTTGGAAAACACACATGTATGTGTTTCATTTACTGCTTTTTTTCTTATATTTATCCAAGATTCCGTTGGAAATAAGCACTGTTGTAAGTGCACTGGTGTATCCAGGGAGATAGAGGCCTACTTTTAAACATATGGCAAAACAAATACATAAAAGTATTTGGAAATGAATTTTTCCAATCACGAACATTTTACCAATGCTGGATAAGCACAAAAGAAACTGTTATAGCTCTCTGGTGGTGCTTTGATTTAAGACGAGAAAATGCTGGTAATCATTTTACCCTTCAGTACTTTACTTATAACCTTTGCTCTTTTCTATGAAGGAAAACATTTTTATGAGACTATAGCTTTAACTGAAGAAATACCTATTGTTATATGTAATGCTATAAAAACCAATTTATGTTCTGATTTTTTAAAGTGCTCTTATTTTCAGAATAATCTTTATAATTTTCTTTGACACGCCCAACAAAACACTTTTTAAAAAACTATATTTTTATTGATTTCAGAGAGGAAGGGAGAGGGAGAGAGGGAGAGAGAGATAGAAACATCAATGATGAGAATCATTGATCAGCTGCCTCCTGCACACCCCCTACTGGGGATCGAGCCTGCAACCTGGGCATGTGCCCTTGGCAGGAATTGAACCTGAAACCCTTCAGTCCGCAGGCCAGTGCTCTACCCACTGAACCAACGTGGCTAGGGCCAAATACTTCTTTAATGCATAGATCCTGAAATATTTCATAGGATTATGTTTTCATAAATTTCATATTGTCTCTTTCTGAAATAAAAACTTCAGCCAGGCCTCAAGTGGCATGCATGTGCATGAGTCCCATTACCAGAGCACAATACAACCAGAGGAGGAGTTGGTCTGGCTTAGAGCAGAAATGTCAAGTGATGTCAGAAATTTCTGTTTTAACTGAAGCAAATAATCTCCATTAAATGTTCTCCTTTTATCAGTGAGAGTTGTCATCCTTTCCTTCTAAAGACCAACATGTCTTGGTAAAAGCTGCAGAGGTAAGTTCTCCGTCAAGTTACAGATTGTTGGTGGTGTTGACCGGAGGCCCAGCTGCCTGTGGATTAGCCTCCCTGATGGCGATTATCTGTATTACTCAGATTCTTTTTCTTTTTTTCCTTTGAGATTGTAAATATCCTTATCAGACCTTCAACCACTAATTTTAACATCCACCGATGACTTTCTAGCTTCATCTTTCCTTCTACATTTATTAGTTGGCTTTCTACTGCAAAGAAGTGCTTCTGTTGTTCTCCATTTATCTATTCCTATCAGAAAGGACTTACTAATTCTATGTTATTCCATGGTATATATGCCATTATCATCATTATTTTGTTGTGTAAAGAAAGATAATTCATCACATCATGTTTCCTTAAAGACACGGTTGTATTTTGAGTGCTGCATTAGATTTCTATTGCTGCTTTCACAAATTTAGCATGCTAAAACAACACAAATTTATTATCTTCCAGTTCTGTAGCTCAGAAGTCCAATACAGGTCTCGCTGCATGACTCAGATTCGAAATAGTCTTGCTTCAGTCTCTGTGGTAGAATCCACCAGCCTGTTGGAATATCCAGGTGCTTCAGTGAGTACTAACGGCCTTTGTTGGTGTTTGCTTGAACTGTAATTGAAGACAGTTGAAACCTGTGGATATAGGCTTTTCTGCAAGAATAAATCTGTGTTATCAACTACTATAGTTGAGGCAGGTTTTCTTGGACCTGTTCTGCTCTGGTGGATGGTTTATTACCATCCCTGGATCTATGTCCCAGCTAGTCCAGGGCCATACAGTGTCATAAAGTTCAAGAATGAATACCAAATGGAAATGTTCTCCAAAGGAGAACACAGCTCTTGATTTAGAAAAAGAATACCCCCTTCTTTCTGGAGAGCGCTAAATTGTTTTGTTTGTTTTTTTTTGTTGTTGTTTTATTTGCCTTCTGTATTAATTGACCTAAACATTCATTTTGAATATGTTATGCTGTGATAGGTTTTGTCCAGACAGAATGTTAATGAACCAGGTTGTTTTAAAATTTCAACTATCAATAGCAGTAGTCTGCAAACTGGAGCATATAAAGGCTTTTCATGCGGGATGTGAATATGGAAAGTTTTAAGAATAAGGAAATTGACTCAAATTCTCAACTTTCATATGTACTTTTTCTTAAAACTGATTTGCCTGAAAATATGACTATTCTCAAGGAATCATGCCAACTTTCCTCTCCCACCTTTCCTTTCACAGCATAAAAGCGAAATGAACAGTTAAGCCATTCCAAATTTTACTATGTACATTGTATCAGGGTGTAAAAATCTCTAAAACTGCCAAATATAGGAAAGCTCAAAATTTGCTGTCAGTGAAGCCTTGTTTAAGCAAGGTGCCATAAAGCTACAATAGGACTTAATATTTTTCCTGTCTTATACATATTTTTGTACATGGTGTTAGAAATGGGGTGTTTTGGCCCATGCTGGAATGTTCTGAAATGTACATATATTGTAGAGTAGGAGTAGCAAGAGTGATGACTATTTTTTTAAAAATATATTTCTTTATGATTTTGGAGAGGAAGGGAGAAGGAGAAAGAGATTGAAACATAAATGATGAGAGAGAATCATTGATTGGCTGCCTCTTGCACACCCCCCACTGGGGATCGTGCCCACAACCCAGGCATGTGCCCTTGCCTGGAATCGAACCTGAGACCCTTCAGTCCACAGGCTGACACTGTCCACTGAGCCAAGCCGGCTAGGGCGTGATGACTATTTTTGTTTAATGATTATTTTCTTTTTCTCTCCCCTGATTATAGACAACAAAATATAGTTCATCTGTGGGAGAGGGCAATGAGAGCAAAGCAAAGAGAGCATCAGGGATGCATTCTAAAGGTGACACAACTTGCCCAGCCGGCGTGGCTCAGTGGTTGGGCGTTGCTCTATGAACCAGGAGGTTACAGTTTGATTCCTGGTCAGGGCACATGCCTGGGTTACATGCTGGTTCCTCAGTGTGGGTGTGCAGGAGGAAGCTGATCAATGATTCTCTCTCATCATTGATGTTTCTATCTCTCTCTCCCTCTCCCTTCCTCTCTGAAATCAATAAAAATTTATCTAAAAAATAAAGGTGATAGCACATTATTTCACATAGTCAGCAAATTCGTTTCTTGAACTCTTCTCCAATGATCCTGTGTTCCACCCTTCCTCGGCCATTAACTTCTAGGATCATGAATAAGATCTTGTCATTTCCAATAACTGCAGGTCTCCACATTTTTTTTGCCACCACATGGATCTACTTACCAATAAATGTAACCGTATATTCTGCTTTCCCACCTGTTAGTAGAGACAACTGTCATGCTATGATAGAAAGCCAACTCCTCTACTTGGATGAAGAGCCCATCCTTTCTCTCCCTACTCAAGCACTGAGAACAGCTATTCCACCCCTTCCTATATCATCAATCTTTCACTCTCTACCAAATATCTCCTATCAGTATCCAAACATGTTGTTATTTTTCTGATCTTAAAAATACCCTCTTTTAACCTCCATCCTTTTTTTTGCTCTCATTTCTAATAAAACCCCTCAAAAGGATTGTCCCTACTTGCTTTTCTGACTCCTCCCATTCTCTCTTTAAGTGCTACCAAATTAGACGTTCACCCATCATTACATCACAAGTTTATCACAGAGTTTGTTAATGTCTTTCAAGTTCCTAAATTCGATGATCAAATCTTACTTGATCTACCAGCAGGATTTAATATAGTTAATTAGTCTTTCCTCTTTGATATAAATAATCATACAAAATTTTTCACTCATGGTGTTTCCTCTTCCCTCACTAGTCTCTCTTTCTCAGTCTCCTTTGTTTTTAATTCCTCTTCACCCCGACCTCAAAATATTGGTCTACCACATGGCTCAACCTTGGTGCTCCACCATTCTCAACACTCATTCCCTTTGTGATCTCATTCAGCCTAGTGCTTTGTGATCTCATTCAGCCTAGTGACTTTAAATAACATAGTCTATAACTCTCAAATGTATATTCCTATCCCAGTCCACTTTTCTGAACTCCAGGCATATATTCCAAAAAATATATGCACCCACTTTGAATAACTATAAAGGCAGTGTTTATTAAAATACATTTCATTTTCAAAATTGAGCTATCAGCTGTTAAAGTGTGTATGCATTTTGGGGGACACCCTTTGTATATATATATAAAGTCCTGAGTCATCCTTTACTCATCTTTCTCTCCTGTTGCATATCCAATGCATCTAGAAATCTTGTCTCACCTTCAAAAGAAATCCATAATCAGACCACTTAGCTTGTTCTGAGGCACCATCATTTTTTCACTTGAGTTATTCAGTAGCCTCCTTAGAGGTCTCCATATTTCTATCTCTACTGCCGTACAGTCTATTCTCAACAAAGCAACCAGAATAATCCTTCCAAAATGTAGCTCATACCATATTATTTCTATGCTTAAAATTTTCCAGTATCCTCTCTTCTCATCTTACGCAGAGTTAAAACCAAAGTGCTTTTAATGGTGCCAGATCCCCTCAGGATCTGGCTTCCCCATTGCCTCTCTGAATTCCCATTCTACTAACCCCAGCCCCAATCCCTTACCACACTTCATAAACACTGGCATCCATGAGCAGGCATCGGCTGTTCCCTTTGTCTGGAATGTTGTTCCTTCACTTTGCCATCTTCTCCCCTCTTTTAAGGCATTTCTTCAGCCTTATTATTACTACAGACTACCCAATGCTTTCCTTCTACTTTCATATTCCTGACCTCCCTTTTTCTCTTACATTTTTTTCTTTCCCCACGCCCCCGCCCCCCCCATGGCACATGTCACATTCTAACACATTATTTAATTTAATTATTATGCTTATCACCTGTTTCTATACAATAAGGTGCTTGAGAATCTTGGTTTATTTTATTTGTTGATGTATCCCAAGAACATAGAATAGCACCGTCCATGGAAGGTGCTCAAAAAATATTTCTTGAATAAAAGTCCTTTAGGGACTACGCAGCAAACAATTTTGAAAACCATTGATATGAATAATTTCCAATTTCACAAGGGAACTATAAGTTCAAATATATCTAAATGAAAACCTTTTAACTTTAAATTATGGTTTCAGTGCTTTAATTCAACAGTGTTAAATTAGAAACTTTTAAATCATTTTGTGAAGTATAGTTCTGAATGAACACTGAAAGACAGACTATTTTTTTCAACTCAGAGCAATGAGGAAGCATTACCTAATTCATGACCAACTTAAAATAGGACATTCTCTGTAAGTCTACTTCTGAAAAAGAATGGAGAACTACTTTGGAAACGTTCATACTATGTGGCTATATATTTTTTAAAAAGACAAAATAATAAAAAAAAAGACAAAATCAAGAATTGATTCATTACCTTAGTTTTTTAAATGCCAATTTTAGTATTTCTTTGGTAATGTAAATTCTATTAGTAAGAGCCAATGCATTGTTTGACATTTTTAAAAAAAAAGAAATGGCGCTTTAGAAATTATAAACTTCAGAGTTAATTCCTCTTCCTTCCAATGCCCCTTAGAAATTGTAGGCTTTAAAGTTCAACAACTATTCCCTCCAATTAGTTAAATTTAATCATTAAAAAATATTTGTTAAATATTTTTGGAACAACAGAATAATAAGCAGCATGACTTTGTGGAAAAAACAAAACAAACAAACAAAAAAAACACATCCTGTGGGATCAATCTAGCTATTCTGCAGAATGACAGAACTGGTTAGAATAGATATAATTTATCTCGGCTTGAATAGGGTCACTTCAGGAATGGAAATCATGACCCTAGAAAAATACAATCTGGCATGAATGTCAGCCCATTCTTTCAGTCAGTTTCTAGGCAGACTGTAAGGGAGCTTTCTGCACATGCTGCTTTTGTGGTTATGGTAAGAATTTTGTGGCTCATAGCCACAGATTGGTGGCACACAACAGGAGTGAGGTATTCTGATAAAACCATGCTGCAGAACAGGCCAGCATACACTGCAGCCAAATGGCGCAAGCTCACAGTGGGGCTTTTCTGGTCTGTCTACAACAAGCTAAGATAATGATGCTTGAAGAATGAACTCAGTGCAACAGCAATACAGATCAACACCCCAAACAGAATATGTGTGTGTGTGTGTGTGTGTTGCCCCCAAAGATTGCCTAGCTAATGTTATTATTCAATGGAAACATTTCCCAGGGGGCGGGGGGTGAGGGGGGAGGGACAATCCTCAAAGGTATATTAACCTATAAGTCAATTATTTTGTAGAGTTTATGTTATATTTTCATATTATGTGATGGTCATGTTGGAATATAGAGCATGTAATTTAAAATCATAGGTAATTTCAAAGTAGAATAAGATAATTGCCACTTTAATCAGATATTTTGTCCTAACGAGAAAAAAATAGAATTCAGTTTAAATATTCATTAATAATTGCAAAATAGTCATGAGGATGTAAGAGTACAGCATAGGCAATATAGGCAATAATATTGTAATAACTATGTACTGTGCCAGCTGGGTACTGGAAATATTGGGGGAACATTTTGTAAAGTATATGGTTGTCTAACCACTATGAGGCATTTTAACAAATGAATAGAAAATAATATTGAATGTAAACTGCCTTGAAAAATAAAAACAAAGATTTATATTCATAAAGTGACCCAAATGCAGAAAGAAAAAAATACACCAATTAAATTCAAGAATGCGTGGCTCAGCTAAAGAGAAGACAGTAATCACAGCGAACACAAATAATAGCCTATTAGAAATGCACAATATTATTTAAAAGTGCATATAATATTTGGGATTTTAAGGACATGGTTGTCAAAAGAAAAGGATTACTTTCAGCTCTGGTACAAATATTAAAGTGTCTTGTACACAATTTATGAGAGACATGAAAAACTTAGAATTCACAGGCATGAATTTAAATGATTAAGGGCTTGCAAATAGGTGGTAAGAGGACAGGTTAAATGAATGGGATCATTATCCAGTAGAAGAGAAGCCTGTGGGATGACCTCAGCCTTCTAATTTATAAAGGAATATTATGCAGATGGTGACCAGCTGTTCTCCATGTCCGCTGAGGACGGAACCAAAGGAAATGGGCCTAAACTTTGGCTGGTGGGATTTAGGTTAAATATGAAGAATAGTTGTCTGACAGCAAGGGTCATAAAGTGCTAAGTGAATTCCTAGAGGCATTATAGAATCTCCTTCCCCAGATAGCTCTTAAGGACACCGATTGCTTTCCCATCTGCCAGCAATGAGTGCGCTGTTAGAGCGGCAGGGACAGGCAATCACTCAGAATCCTGTCTTTATGAGTTAATATAATCCAATGTGATATTTCCACCCAAACAGATTTTCATGTATTTTGGTTTGGGGGATTTTTGGTTTTGTTCGAGAAGTGATGTTATAGTGGTTGAGAATTTTACTTACACCAATACATCTTCTATGAAAGTTAAGTACATTTCCCTGTACTTTGTTTAAAAATATATGTGGCTCATTTTCACTGATCTTTGGTAGTACTTCAGCCTTGTAGGACTTTTCGACAATTGAATACTGCCTTATCCATCACGCAAGAGGAGGTGTTGTAAGAGCTGACAGGTTTTGCCCCAGTGTTGTTATCACACTACAGATAGCTACTATTTCTAGGAAACCCTGGATCAGTCTATTTTCACATGGTGGGGATATTTCAACTGCCAATAAAACAGAGACTTGAGAGTGACTCACAACATCATAAGGAGATGGCATGTTATCTTCAGTTTGAATGTATTCTCATTTGAAAGAAGAAAAGATAACTATTTTAGGTCCCTGGGCAAAAGATTTTAGCTCTGTATATCTGCTCTTCTTATCTGAGTATGTCAGATAAGGTAAATATGAGGCTTATTGTTCATGCATGTGTATGCAGGAAAAATTAAACATTTAACGTCCAAGTCTTAATTTTCTAAGGAGATAATCTGTAATAATAAAAGGGTAATATGTTAATTAGACCAGACATCCTTCTGGACATCACTCTGGATGTCCTTCTGGATGAAGCCTGGGCTGGAGGGAAGCCAGCCCAGGTCCCAGGTGCCAGAGGGAAGCCGATGCCAGCAGCCGGGGGAAGGAAGCCTAGTCTTGCACAAATTTTGTGCATTGGGCCTCTAGTATATATATTGGCTATATTTGTTACTGTCCTAACAAATGAGTTTTTATATACTTTATGGCATCAATGTGGGGCTTTTTTATACCTATACAAAAAGGTCATGTTTAATATTGGCTATAAGAACTTCCCATTAACTATTACCTTATTAATGTCTTTGAGAAGTTAATAAGTTGCTATTTTATAAAGTATTTCCCAAATAAGTCAAATAATTTGCCCACGGTCACATGTTTAGTAATTGGAGAGGTCAGAGCTAGATCTCAGAAAGTGTGGTGGCAGTTTACCTAGCACTCCTGCCTCAGGGAACACATTCCCTACCCACCGAACTTGACAAAGTGGGTGCTGGCCTCTCCCTCTTCCCTTGTCCTCCCCTTCTCTTCCAGTCGGAAGATCATAGCATCCCTCTGTCACGAGTCTGCCAAGGACACCTAAATCTAGTCACGAGGAAAGACTTTTCTTTAAATGTGGGATATTCTACAAAATGACTGACCCTAATATTCAAAAGTGTGGAGACCATGAAAGCAAAGGAAAGATTGAGGACAGTTCCAGATTAAAAGAAAGTAGAGAGACATACAACCAATGCAATTTGTGATTCCGGACTGCATTTTTTACTATAAATGACATTGTTAGGTTAAAGTGTTTTGATGTCTTACGAGGGAAAGAGGTTTTTGGTGGATATAGATACACTAGCATCCAAGTACACATTAGTAACTCATGCTTAGAGGTACCGCTGCTATGTGCAACGAGGAAGGGTCAGAATTTAGCACAACGTCTCTAACCTTTAATGTCCACTCTGTTCAGGAATGTTTATAACGTGAGCAGCCTTGGAATACAAAGATAGGGTCTTTTAGACTTAGAGCAAAGAGACAGGTATGCTTTCTGCTCATTATAAATGATTCAGGCTCTGACCGGTTTGGCTCAGTGGATAGAGCATCGGCCAGTGGACTGAAGGGTCGAGGTTTGATTCCTGTCAGGGCATGTACCTCAGTTGCGGGATCCATCCCCGGTAGGGGCAGTGCAGGAGGCAACCAAGCGATGTGTCTCTCTCACATTGATGTTTCATTGACGTTTCTCTCTCTCTCTGTCTACCCCCCTTCCTTCTACTCTCTAAGAATCAGTAGAAAAATATCCTCAGGTGAGGATTAACAGGGGCGGGGTTGGGGGTGGGGGAAGATTCAGGTTCCTTTCCTGGAACACAAACCATTGCATGTGCAGGTGTAATCTGGCCCTTTTTGAGTTGCCCTATTGCAATTGGGGCTCAGGGAACCAGCCCCCTAAATGCCAATTCTTTGGCTACTGCTATTGATGTGAGTAATACACTGTCCTTCATCTTTTTAAAAAATATATTTTATTGATTTTTTACAGAGAGGAAGGGAGAGGAATAGAGAGTTAGAAACACTGATGAGAGAGAAACATCAATCAGCTGCCTCCTGCACACCCCCTACTTGGTTGGGGATGTGCCCGCAACCAAGGTACATGCCCTTGACCCAAATCGAACTTGGGACCCTTCAGTCCACAGGCGATGCTCTATCTGCTGAGCCAAACCAGTTAGGGCTGCCCTTCATCTTTGACCCAGGAGTCTTATTTCTTGTACCAGCATCCATGAAACTTTGGCAGGTTAACTTGCAAGTACATCTTATATGCTTTGCAGCTTTTAATGGACCTTTCCTCCACTAGTTTTATTCACAATAACATATGGATACCCTATTTCATATAGGCTAATTTTTAAAATTAACCATTCCCAACCACATCATATAAAACAATACAGGGAAGGGAAAAAGGAAGAAAACTTAATTGGTTATATACACACATGATGTATACATAAGACAAGATGAAATATGGATAACTACTACAATCCCCATTTTTACAACTGATCAAAGGCCAAAAATTGTACTTATAGCTTCTTTTTCTTTTTTTTTTTAATTATTATTATTAGTTAAGGTATTACAAATGTGTCCTCATCCCCCCCTTTAACCCCCAACCTCCCCCCCACACACAAACTCATGCTCCCATCCCCCCGTTGTCCATGTCCATTGGTTTGGCTTATATACATGTATACAAGTCCTTCTGTTGATCTCTGCTTCTTTTTCTATTATCCATTTTGCATTCTTTTTGCCCTTGTTTGCATTCATCAAATGTGATGGCTCAATAATACATTGTGGCATATTTATACAGTGGAATATAACTCTCAAAATGGATGAACATCACAGATATAAGTTTTGATGATAAAGAAGTACAGAAGAATTCACATCACTTAAATTAAACTAAACTATACATATCCGGGGTAATATGTGTAGCAAAACTATGGTGAGAAGAATTAAATGAAAAAAATTATAAGCATCAACATCAGAGCAGTGTTAACCTCTGAGAAAAAATGAAAATGTATTCACATAGTCTTCAAGAACTACATAATGTTCTATTTGTTGAGATGGGTGGTGTGCACAAATGTTTGTTTTATGAATATTTTATAATACATATATTTGTTAGACACTGAGCGATATTCAAAGCCTTTCTGCCCTAGTCCTAGAAAATCAATGTAAAACAATAGTTCCTTTTTTTTCACTTTTATTTTTTCCAGTTCCTTCTTTATTTTATTTTATTTTTTTTAAATCTTTATTGCTCAGAATATTATAATTGTTCTTCTTTTTTCCCCCCATAGCTCCCCTGCACCCAATTACCACCCCACCCTCTGTCCTTACCCGCGCCCCCCCCCCCACTGTCCTCATCCATAGGTGTACGATTTTTGTCCAGTCTCTTCCTGCACCCCCATACCCCTTTCCCCCGAGAATTGTCAGTCCACTCGCTTTCTATGCCCCTGATTCTATAATATTCACCAGTTTACTCTGTTCAGCAGATTTTTTTATTCACTTGATTTTTAGATTCACTTGTTGATAGATATGTGTTTGTTGTTCCTAATTTTTATCTTTACCTTTTTCTTCTTCTTCCTCTTCTTAAAGGATACCTTTCAGCATTTCATATAATGCTGGTTTGGTGGTGATGAACTCCTTTAGCTTTATTTTTTATCTGTGAAGCTCTTTATCTGACCTTCAATTCTGAATGATAGCTTTGCTGGGTAAAGTAGTCTAGGTTGTAGGTTCTTGCTATTCATCACTTTGAATATTTTTTGCCACTCCCTTCTGGCCTGCATAGTTTCTGTTGAGAAATCAGCTGACAGTCGTATAGGTACTCCCTTGTAGGTAACTGACTTTTTTTCTCTTGCTGCTTTTAAGATTCTCTCTTTGTCTTTTGCTCTTGGCATTTAAATTATGATGTGTCTTGGTGTGGCCCTCTTTGGATTCCTTTTGTTTGGGGTTCTCTGTGCTTCCTGGACTTGTAAGTCTATTTCTTTCACCAGGTAGGGGAAGTTTTCTGTCATTATTTCTTCAAATAGGTTTTCAATATCTTGCTCTGTCTCTTCTTCTGGCACCCCCATAATTCGGATGTTGGTTCACTTGAAGTTGTCCCAGAGGCACCTTACACTATCTTCATATTTTTGGATGCTTTTTTCTTTTTGTTTTTCTGGTTGGGTGTTTTTTGCTTCTTCATATTTCAAATCTTTGACTTGATTCCTGCAATCCTCTAGTCTGCTGTTGGAACTCTGTATAATATTCTTTATTTCAGTCAGTGTATGCTTAATTTCTAGTTGGTCCATTTTCATATCCTCAAGGGTCTCACTAAATTTATCGGCAGTTTCTAGAAAATTTTTGAAAAACATTATAACTGTGGTTTTGAACTCTATATCCAGTAGTTTGCTTTCCTCCATTTCTGTCATTTGTGACCTGTTTCTTTGTCTCTGCATTTTTTATGCTTCCCTGTGTTGATAGAGTGGCTTTCTGTGCTAGGTGTCTTATAGGGCCCAGTGGCTCAGCTTCCCCAATTACCTGAGGTGGACACTCTTGGTGCACCACTTTGTGGGCTGTGTGCATAGTCTTGTTGTAGTTAAGCCTTGATTATTGTTGGTATCACTGGGAGGAATTGGCCTCCAGGCCAATTGGCTGTGAGAATCAGCTGTGTCTATGGTGGGAGAACTTCTGTGCTGGAGACACCCTTCTGGGGCAAGACTTGCTTCAGTGGACTTTGGTGCTCACTGAGTCTGCCCCCTGAGTGTGTCCCTTATGGATCTGAGGAGTTGTAATCTGGATCGTCCCACTTTGACCACTGGGTACACTGGCTCTTGGATCTCTAAGGAGGTGCTAATTTAGCCTCTGCCTGACGCTACCCAGCAGAAGCTATGGAGAGATCTGCAGATTCCTCTTCCTTGTTTGGGGTTTGGAGGTGCCCATATGAGGCCCAGCTGTGAAGCAATGCAAGCTGCTGTGGGGCCTTGGGCCTTCTTTTGGATGTTCTGGTTCTCTCTGACCCAGCTACAGTTTGTTAGGTAATTTTAGATCTCAAAGGGCCTGGTCATTCATATGCAAAAGCCTCTGTGTTCAGCTTGGGTGGGGCGGGGGTCTCAGGGAATCAACAGGGCGTAGCAAACAGCTATGGCTGATCCTCAGTCCTGCCCTAAGAGGCCCTGGGTCTCAGTGTCCCAGTACTCGCTGCGAGCACCTCTGAGAGACAGCCGTCCTCGAGTTCCGACCGATGCCAGACAGTCCAGTTTCTCCCCCCATGAGTCTGGGTCCCCAGAGACTTGCCCGGAACTGGAGTTCAGAGTAGTCGGGAGCTTGTGTCTCCCTCCCTATTGAAAAAGACAACCGTGTCCGCAGCTGCCAGCCCTTTCCGCCTGCTCCTCCATACCTCTGCACTTTACTTCCGAGCCTCCTCTGAGTCTCAGTGTGCTTTTCTTTTTCCTTCTAGTTGTAGAATTTCCACTCAGCCAGCCTTCCTATGGTTCTGGATGATGTCCGTTTTGTCTTTTAGTTGTATTTTTGAAGTGGTTGTGCAAGGCAGCAATTTCAGGTGTTTACCTATGCCGCCATCTTGGCTTCTCTCAACAATAGTTCCTTTTAATGAGCTTGTCATTTTCTTCCCCACTTACCTTTCTGGCTAAATAAATAAATAAAATAAGTAAAAATAAATAAAATTTAAATTTAAATTTAAAAAAACCCACTTCTCTTTATAAGTCTAAAGCTCATTTGAAATGTCCTTGAAAGAATTATCGATTTATTTTCATGTTTTACTTATTCTGTTTCTTTGTTATGGGGTGGGGACACAACATTATTAACAAAGAAACAGAATTTCCAGAGGATGAGGCCCAGAAATCAGGATTTTAAAAAGATTCCCAGGTGATTCTAATGTGCAGCCAAGGTTGAGAACCACTGTTATAACTTGTCTGTTTGTTTCCTTTATTCCTTTTTGACACAGAGCCACCTGCTGGCAGTAGAGAGTTAACCTTGAAAATATTTTACAATGCAATTATATTCACGTGTACAGAAAAAGCACCATTGATGAGGCTGTTCCTTAGAATGGTTTATAGATTTCATTGATAGTAAGATTGTTAATGAAATAGAGTATGTTAATGTTATATTTGTGCCATGTTAGGCAAGGGCATTATTTTAAAACTGAGAATGATTGATCAAATGGAGATGTTCACAGGAAAATCTCATTAAGAGCAGAGGGGATAAAGGTATAGTGAGGAGGAGGGAGAAGTGAATTTGAAGGTTCTTGAAAGGCAAGAGAAGGATTCCTGGGCACAGATGGGAAATCAGTTGAGATGAGAGAAAAGGACCCTTCTCAGATGCATCAGACAAGGATGGGGAGAGTAGGTGGGAGCTGGAGGAAATGGGGAACTGATTGTTTTGATTTTATCTGGCTGAGAGAGAAGATGGGATAATCGTCTAAGGCAGCAGTTCTCAACCTGTGGGTCTCAACCCCTTTGGGGGTCTAACGACCCTTTCCCAGGGGTCGCCTAAGACCCTCAGAAAACACATATATAATTACATATTGTGTTTGTGGTTAATCACTATGCTTTAATTATGTTCAACTTGTAACAATGAAATTGGGGGTCACCACAACATGAGGAACTGTATTAAAGGGTCGCGGCATTAGGAAGGTTGAGAACCACTGGCTAAGGCAATAATTTTCAAATGGTGTGCCTCAAGAATTTTTTTAAAAAGCAATACCTGACTATTTAGTCAGTGGCAGGGACCTGTTTTCCCTTACATTGTCAAATAAAAATATGACAACAGACAACACAACAATAGCCATCTATTGTGAATGAATCAAAATTATACCTATTTTTTTGTCAGGTCAGCAAAAATACATATTTTGATGTGCCGCAAAATTTTAGTAATTAGTTTATGTGTGCTATGAGATGAAAATGGTTGGAAATCGCTAGTCCAGTGGTCGGCAAAAGTGCGGCTTGCAAGCCACATGTGGCCCTTTGGCCCCTTGAGTGTGGCTCTTCCACAAAATACCACGTGCGGGTGTGCACGTACAGTGCAATTGAAACTTCGTGGCCCATGTGCAGAAGTCGGTATTTTGTGGAAGAGCCACACTCGAGGGGCCAAAGAGCCGCATGCGGCTCGTGAGCCGCAGTTTGCCGACCACTATGTTAGTCTAAGGAATTCAGGTGACTAGAGAAATATGAAATGGTTAAGCAAATAAGAAAGCAAGTTGCCTAGGAAACACACTAGGGTTTTAGGGCCACACTGAGAGTCCCGTCGAAGTTGGTGACCATAAATTTTTGGTGGCACTGATATGCCCTGTCTGGTGATTTTTGGCCATAATTGCTCTATTGTCCAGGTAAAGTTACAGGAAAAGTGAAGAATTAGGATCACACTGGAGGGGTTTTTGCCAGATAGAAGAGATAAGAAAAAAAGAGAGTTTATGGCATTGACAAAATTGTTCTTAAAATTATAAACCATGGAAAATAAACTGAATAGAAGGAAAATTAAACATAAAGGGGAAGATATGGACATGGAGACTGGTCCTCCATTGGAGGGTCCAAGAGGTCAAAGAATTGTTAAGGTGGAAGTCACTGAAGAAGCAAGCCAGAAAGGTGAGAGATGGTGGCGAGAATGCTCAAAGTCTAAGCCATTAATTTGGAAAATCAATTATTTTGATGATTAACAATCTGGAGTGTGCCTGTGGCAAGAAGTAGCTAAAGTGGGGTAGAAGCAGTCATGGAGATGAGGAGGGTAAGAAAGTGAGAGGCCAAAGTGTTGAAAGGACACTGAATATTGAAGCCACCTGCAATGATGCCAGGAATTGGAGCAGAGCAAAGACTGTGAGTCTGATGCCAAAGTTTTTGATGAACAAAGGAGAGTGGTTAAGTGATGAGGGGAAACTGATTAGCAGTCCCTGAGTGACAGATGAATGGATTACTCTGACACATTTCTGTGAAAGAGAAGCTAAAGGTTTTTATTGTAACAACAGCTTGAACTAAAGTTAACTATTAGATACTATCAGCAGGATAAGCATCCTTGAGAAAGCATATGCATCTGCAGTGTCCTTTATGTAAGGACGTGTCTAAGTAAATAGCTGGGGGCTCAGATTTGTTTGGAAAAGTCAAGGCAGGGGCTGCCGCCTTCGGCAAGGTCCCCCAGAGGCCTCCGACCTTTCAGAGGTTCCTTCTTACAGACTTTCCAACCAAGTTTATGCTTCTCCACAAAGCGACAGATGACAATGACAAAGGAAATTAGCAGGCCACAGAGGCCCAATGGCATAAGCCTCAAAGAAGTATGGTTACTTTTATAAGAGATTGTGTGGGTAACCATCTAGGAGATGTAATGAGAAGCAGAAAGGAGTTGTGTCTCTAGAGCAGTGATTTTCAACCTTTTCTATCTTGTTGGACACAAACTACTAAAATTCTGCAACACACAAAAAATATATTATACTAGAGGCCCAGGGCACGAATTTGTGCATGGGTGGGGTCCAGCTGGCCTGCCCCTTGAGAACTGATTGGGTCGGGCTGGTGGTGAGGAGAGGCCATGGGAGGTAGGCCAGCTGGCCCTGCCCCCAATTGGGGTAGAGGGTTGATAGGGGGAGGGGGTGGCTGGAAGGAGGGGATGTGGGTGGTTGGCCTGCTGGCCTTGCCCCTGGCCAGGGGGAGGGGCCGCGGGAGGTTGGGGGGGTGGGGCTGAACTGGGTCCTGATTGGGCTGGTTGGCCGCAACAGTGCGCCGTCATAGTGACTGGTCATTCCAGTCATTCCAGTTGTTCCAGTTGTTCTGGTCCTTGTGTTGTTCTGGTCACTTGGTCTTTATATATATCGATATTTTGCTGATTTGACAAAAAAAAAAAAAAAAAGGTATAATTTTGATTCATTCACACCAGATGGCTATTGTCATTTTTTAACTTGACAATTTAAAGGAAATGAGGTCAGTGCCCCTTACTAAGTAGTCAAGTATTGCATGTTTTAAAAAATTCTTGCCACACACCAGTGTACCTGATGTGGCACACCAGTTGAAAATCACTGCTCTAGAGAGTAAAGTTTGGAAGAATCACATCCACCACCCCACAGGGTTCTTAGGGAGCACCAGAGTGGCAATAGGGCAGGTGGAGACAATGCTTGGAGAAGAGGAATTTGTGCCAATAATGGAGCAGCAGCATCAAGGTTCCATGATTATTGGGAGAAGGGGATAGAATGGAGGGCAAATAATTTACCACCAATAGTCTGCTTAGTATCTCCATCTTTCCTGAAGGAGTTTCTCAAATTGAAGAACTAAGTTGAGGCTATTTCCATTAAATATTGACTGTTCCTGAAATAAAAATAAGTTGGTTACTGAACCAAGAATGTATTGCTCTCTAGAAATTAGGTAGTGCCTATGAAACATGTAGCAGGGTATAGGCTTCAGTTTTCTTATTTACTAAATGGACATTATCCCACAAATTTGTACTGATGAAATGGAATTTAAATATATATGTGTCTGCAAGATGAAGGCAAGGATGAAGCTAATATACTGGAAATATTTTTTAAACTTTATTTTATTTAAATGTTTTTATTGATTTTTAGAGAGAGAAGAAGGGAGCGGGAGAAGGGAGAGAGAGATAGAAACATCAATCAGCTGCCATCTGCACAGCCCCACAGGGATAGAGCCTGTATGGAACCAGTGAGCACTTGATGCATGGCTGACCCTCAACCATTGGCCACACCAGCCAGGCTACACTGGAAATCTTAAATTCTTATCCAATGCTGGAGGTAAGCCACAGTTCCTTGATTTACTAGAAGAAAAGATGATGAATTCAGAATTCAATATCAATAAAATTAAAATATTCTTGTTGTGTAGGTAAAGTACAACTTTCTTAGCGCTGGGCATTAAAACATCTCTGATTATAATGTGAGATCTGGAGAGGGGGGAAATGGGTTGTCAAATGAAAATAATTACTAATATTGCTATTTTCTTTAAAAAATTCATAATGTATAAGTTGCAGTGACATCATTGATATACTCACCAATGGAATAAAATATTTTTAGCTTGCAATATTGCTCATAAGAGGTGGCCAAGTAGGTTGTCAAGGGGAAAGAAAAGGTATTGCAAGGCCAGGAAAGCAATATCTTTGAAGTATGGGCCATTAATAAGCATGAAGATACTTTGGTATTTATATTACTTAATCCCATATGATATTGATATTGGTGACACTGGCTTCAACTGACTTCCTTATCACCATGGAACCTAGGTGTTCCTCATGTTCCTTTGGACATTCCACCTCAGTTTGTCTTGAAGTTTATCTTGCTCTTTGAATGTTGGTCTCCTTCATGTTTCAAGCCTATTCTTGTAGTCACTTACATTCACCACAGATAGTTTCATGCATGCTCAGGGTTTTAATTACAGTATATGCTGATGACTCTCAAATCTTTATCTGGAACCTGAATTCTCTCCATATCCACATATATAACTATTAATATGCCTGCCATTCACCTGTTGTCCTGCTTAGAATTATAAACATCATCTTTTAATCTCTCTCTCTCTCTCTCTCTCTCTCTCTCTCTCTCTCATCATTACCAAATCTTTTAGAATCCACTTCTTAAATCTCTTTCATATCTGTCAACTTCTCTCCATCCCTTGATTTAAATCTTCATCATTCTTGCTTGGACCACTGCAATAGCTTCTTTTTAAAAATATATATTTTTATTGATTTCAGAGAGGAAGCGAGGGGGAGAGAGAGATGGAAACTGTGGGGCGCGGGTACAGTGTTTTGGCCGGGTTCAAGCCTCAGACTAATGAAAGGACAGGGTCCTCTCATTGACACGTGCAAGTCCCAGCTGGAGGGCAGGGCCCTCCCAGCACAATCATAGCCAACGGCTGTGGTTGTAAGCTTGACCCTATGGTCCGAACACGTAGCCCCACGTGCCTTGTGCTAGAGTTCAGGTGCATATAGTTGAATGAGGTTGAAACATGAGAATGCTGTAAACAACGTGATCACACCCCTACTTTGCCTCGTGGCATCTGCTATAAAATAAAGACACGGCTTGTGGGCGCTGTCGTTGTCTCCTCATCAGGGAGCAGCGTCCCACCGTCCCACCGAGACCCAGCTATTATTCTCTTATCTGTCTTTCCTTAAATCCTTTCACCCCCCCACTCGGGAATCACCCTTGGTCCTGCTGGCGTGGCACAGGAAACATCAATGACGAGAGAGAATCATTGACCGGCTGCTTCCTGCATGCCCCCTACTGGAGATGGAGCCTGCAACCTGGGCATGTGCCCTTGACCAGAATTGAACCTGAGACCCTTCAGTCCACAAGCTGACGCTCTATGCACTGAGCCAAACCCGCTAGGGCAATAGCTTCCTAACTATACAGCTGACCCTTGAACAGCAGGGGCTTGAACTCCATTGGTATGTGGATTTTTTTTTTCCAATAAATATACAGCCAACCCTCCATACATCCAGGTTTCACATCTTCCCAATTCAGCCAGCCGCAGATGGAGAACAGTAGTTTTGACCTGCGGTTGGGAACCCACGATGGGGAGGAGCGATTGTATGCATTGTGCCACACCATTTTACAGACGAGACCTGAGCATCTGTGGAGTTTGGTACCCGTGTGGGTCCTGGAGCCAACCCCTTGCAGGAACAGTTAAGTTTTCAGGGAGGCAAAAGTTATATGTGGATTTTCCACTGCGGGGGTGGAGCGGTTGGCGCCCCCAACCCGTGCTGTTCAAGGGCCAACTGTATTTCCAACAATACTTCATTGCTCCGATCCATTTCCAAATGCAGACAGGGTGATTTCAATTTTGCCTGCCCCTACTTATAAAAATATATAATGGCTCCCCATTGCCTTCAGCATAACGCTCCAAATTCTAACAAGGATGGGAGCTGCCTTCAGTATTTGACATGGGCAAGCTCATCTCTTCTCCCTCCACCCTAGTGTCTAGGCCAGCCGTGGGCAAACTACGGCCCGTTTGAAATGAATAAAACTAAAAAAAAAAAAAAAAAAAAAAAAAGACCGTACCCTTTATGTAATGATGTTTACTTTGAATTTATATTAGTTCACACAAACACTCCATCCATGCTTTTGTTCCGGCCCTCCGGTCCAGTTTAAGAACCCATTGTGGCCCTCGAGTCAAAAAGTTTGCCCACCCCTGGTCTAGGCTCACATCAGGCTGTCTCTAATTTTTGGGGTCTTGCTCATGCTGGTACCTCTCACTGAAATATTTTTCCGTCTTTTCCTTGCCCCTTCTTCCCCCCTCATTCCTGGTTTTCAGTGCTTTATTCCTACTGTTCTTCAGTTCTTAGCTCAGATATTACTTTCTCTGGGAAATTTCCTTGTTCCAAAGGTTAGGTTGTGTGGCTCTTCTATATGCTTTTATAGCACTTGGTACTTAATCTTGACCTTTATAAAATTTAACCTGTTGAGATTAATAGAACTCATATTCTTTCATTTAAAGGGTAGTATATCTATAAGATGTGAACAAATGTAAATGGGATAATGAATCGCTTCTTTCTTCTTAAGTAAATATAAAATATTAAAACAATGTTTCAGGCTGCATAGGGGGAAAAATCTCCCTAATAGATACAAGGATATATTAAGCTTCATTTATAGAGGTTTATAATTATTTAGAAGTTCTTATTTAGTAGGTAAGAGAATTTGCCTTTTCCAGTTCCTAAGTAAATACATACTAGAGGCCTGATGCACGAAATTCATGTAAGAGTAGGCCTTCCTTCCCCCTCCTGCTGGCATCGGCTTCCCTCTGGCTCCCGGAACCCAGGCTTCCCTCACAGCCCTGGCTTCATCTGGAAGGTTTTCCGGAAGGATGTCCGGTCTAATTAGCATATTATGCTTTTATTATTATAGATTGTTATAGATGGTTGATTAATAGAAATTGATTAGCAAAGGAGAAGGGGATGCTAATGCAAGCTTGAAGTTTAAGACTTTCACTTAAAACCTAATTAGTATAAGCCCCATCTGTCGTTTTTGGTCATCACCTCTGCTCTATAAATAGGAAGAAACCAAGACATACTTCATCACTTCCAACCAGTGACAGTCTGGAGTGCTAAGGAATGGAGCTGACCCAGGGACAGTTCATTGCAAGGCATCTGGGCTCAGTCAGAAAGGGTAAAACGTATTTTAAAATAAGAATCATTATGACTCAGTTATCTCATTTATACAAGAAAAAAATCACAGAAACACAAAAAAATCAGATTTTTGAGAATTTCAAGAGAAACATTTCCTCCCTCCACCCAAGTTTAAATTACAGTATAAATATTTTAAAATCTAATTCAGGAATTTTATTTGTTTCTTAAGAGAGCATTCCTCTTTGTGTACTTTCTATAATAGCTCTATGTTATAGTTACTAGAGCTACGTGCTTTGCACTTGTTTTTGGTAAGAGAGTTCTCACGCAAATGTGCTCTGATCATGATTTTGTTAACTGAAGCTGAGTAACAGTCCTGGTGCTTTGAGAGCTGTTTGCCTGGATAGTAGGAGAAGGCAAAGGAAGACTTTATCTTATCTGTGGCCAAGTTTTCCATCCGCAATGGAAAGCACAGCATATCTTTAAAGAAGAAAGTCCTATTTCAACCAGAATTGATCTTTATTTTATTTGATCTTTATTTAACCAATCATTTTATTAGCAAAGCTTTACATCTCTATCTTTGAATTCAATGCTTTCATTTAAGAATATCTAGGAAGAGAGCCACGATTTTAACTGAGTCCAATCTATCATGTAGATTAAAATTACATAAAATTAATTCACCTTGTAAAGCTGCACCAAAATCAATACTTTGAAAAAAGATGTTAAAGTCAATACCAAAACTGCCTAAAATACTTATCCTCTTACAGTATTTGGAACTAAACATTTGGAGTTTTTCAGACTGTTTTGCTTGTTTTAGTTGTGCATTTTAAGTGAAATCGTATCTTTAACATCTTGTAACTAATGATTAAATTGCCTGCTGTGAAAAAATTTTTCTGAAATAGTAAATATCTCACATTTTTTTGTAGCAATCGTTTTTCCAGAAATTGCTGGTTTTGCCTATTTGTACACATTACAGTGGTAAAGAAGTCGGGGAGCCTGGCTGATGTGGCTCAGTGGTTGAGTGTCCACCCATGAGCCTGAGATCACAGTTCAATTCTCAGTCAGGGCACAAGTCCAGGTTACAGGCTTGATCCCCAGTGGCGGGTGTGCAGGAGGCAGCAGATGGATGATTCTTTCTCATCATTGATGTTTCTATCTCTCTCTCTCCCTCTCTGAAATAAAAAAAAAAAACATACTTAAAAGAAAAAAATAGAAATCAGAGAATTTCAGAGAAATTTTAACTGGGGTCACTGTGCTGAATCCCTGAGGATGCCATAGCTCAGTCTGCAGAATAAAGTACTCCGAACGATGTACGTTTCAGTTCTGGGTCTCTCTCCTAAAGGAAAGAATAGCAGTGCAACCTCTCTCCTCTTTCATCAGTTCCTACTTGCAAAGTAAACCGCTCTCCACCACAGTGAGGCTCTGAGGGTGGGATCACAGGTCAGCGCTACACTATTTTTAGGAACAATATTGGGAGTAATTTGTTCTTGTAAATTTTGTATACATTAGAAGAACTGGCAAGCCTGAAGGTTCCCAAGTATTTTTTCTGGCCCCTCGGTCTACCACACACACTGAACACTTCCCGTCTTCCCTCCCCGGTCCTTCGTCATGGACTAGAGAGCAAATTCCTGAAGAAAATGAATGATGACAGCAGAGTTGATAGAGTAGCTGGAAGCTCATTCTTAGTGTCCAACAGACCTTCCATTTTAAACAAGCGACCTACACCTTTTATAAATTAAAATGTTTAATTGCTTGGTGAGTAGTGGCTCTTACATCTTTTTTTCTTACTTTCTATTTTGAACAAAAATTCCAAATATATTAAAAAAGTACAAGGATAGTATAATGAGTCCCCTATTACCGTTCACCTAGGAGTCACCAGATTCCTAGCCTTTTGCCATACCTGTTCTCTTTCTATCTCTTCCCCCATCCCCTCTCACTATACACTTATTAGTCGTAATTGTATTACTACATATATGTAGATATGAACTTATTAGTAGTAAATTTAGTACTAGTATTTTTGTTCAATTATTCTTCTATATAACCCCAATATAATTATAAAATTTAGGAAATTTTACATTGATAAATTACTGTTTTCTAATATTCAGTCCAAATTTAGATCTTGCCAATTGTCTCAGTATCATTCTTTATAGAATTTTTAAAAAAATCTAATGTCTGTAGAAAAAAATAGTGTTTTTCTTTAAAAAATAAATAAATGAGTAAGAATAAAATAAAATTGGTACTTTAAATAAAAAATCTAAAGTCCAATCCAAGATTAAACTTATCATGAATTCTATATATATATTTTTTAATCTATCTTATTGATTTTTTACAGAGAGGAAGGGAGAGAGATAGAGAGCTAGAAACATCGATGAGAGAGAAACGTCGATCAGCTGCCTCCTGCACATCTCCACTGGGGATGTGCCCGCAACCCAGGTACATGCCCTTGACCGGAATCAAACCTGGGACCTTTCAGTCCCCAGGCTGACGCTCTATCCACTGAGCCAAACCAGTTTCGGCATGAATTCTATATTTTAAAAATTATTTTATTCTGCCTAAAATTAGAAAATGCAAGTTATGTCATTGTGTGGAAAGATTAGTAATTTAATCCTTATGGTATCAATGAAATAATATTAAAATTATTAGAGGAAATTTTAAATCAAATTTTCAATGCAATGTCAGTTAGTATCTACGCTGTCTAAAATCCTGAAGATTTCACAAAAGATTTTATGGTTCTTGCTCTCAAGTAACTCATAGTGTAGATGCTTAAACAGATGTAATACCCAACTAAAAACTGGCTAATAAAAGCCATTATATCATTTAGTTTTTGTTACACAACAAACCACTCTTAAATGCAGTGACTTAAAACAACAATCTTTCCTTAAATTTTTATTTTTCAATTACAGTTTGCATTCAATATTATTTTATATTAGTTTCAGGTGTACAGCATAATGGTTAGACAATCATATACTTTACAAAGTGGTCTTCCTGATATTTCAAATACCCACCTGGCACCATACGCCATTATTACAATACTATTAACCACAATCTTTTATTTCCGTTTAGCTAGCAACTCTGTGAGTTGGCAGTGCCAGCTGGTAATGTCAGTTGGCCAGTTCTGTTGGTCTTGCCTAGGCTCAGTGATACAACTGCACTGTGTTGGTGGGGTTGTCTGGGGGCTAGTGGTTCTAGGATAGCCACACTCATGTGCCTGGCAGTTAGTACTGGCTGCTGGTTGGTAATGACCCTGAATTAGGGAAGAGGGTTGAGTGGGCCACATGTCTCCATCAGGATAGCCTAAGCTCCCTCACATGGTTGGTCTTAGGGTTCCCAAGATCAGCAAAAGTGCATAAGCCCTAGAGCACAACATTTTTCAAGTCTCTTTCGCATTGCATTTGCTTGTTACCTCTTTGGCTAAATTATGTCAAATGGCCTAGTCCACAGTCATTATATGAGAATCTTTTGAAGACATATAAGGACGCAGAGATAAATTGGGGTCATCACTGTAACAATCTAACCCAATAGTATAAAATTTTCCTAGAATGAGATCCACGTGCAATACCATGGAATAAGTATTATTTTCTAACTACACCTTACTAAAAAAATCAGGTACTAAAGCATAGTTAAAATATGCTTTGAGAATCCTATATAATAAAAGCCTAATATGCAAATTGACCAAACAGAACGACTGGAAGAATGACCAGTCACTATGACTCACACTGACCACCAGGGGGCAGATGCTCAACGCAGGAGCTGCCCCTAGCTCGCAGGCCCCAGGCCACCCAAGACTGGTGTGAGCGGGGACCCCCGATCACACCACCAGTTGCCTCACAGATTGGCCCTGATCGCCAGTCAGGCCTAGGGACCCTACCGTGCACAAATTTTGGGTACCAGGCCTCTAGTTATGATATAAAATTATTGTGCTAGAATAGTTTAAGAATACCTTCAAGAAAAGAATGGCATGTAAGGTTCTCAAAGAATGGATAGGAGTTCAATGCATCTGGTTACAAATAAAGGGTTAGGAGTGGGTAACTGAGAAATATAACTCAAGAAAAGGCATGGAACTGACAAAGAATATGACATATATGTTGGATAGTGAAGAAACAACTTAAATTGAGTAGATGGCCCATCAGAAATAGTAGCATATAATATTAAAGGGTAAAATAGGCATAAATTATAAATGGGAGCACTAAAGGTCAGCCATATTCAGAACTGTTGTATCTCCATGACATCAACAATATTTTAAATAGAATCATTTAGTAACAGCATTAAGATAGTTGAGGTCAGGGGTGAGCAGTAAAAACAAAATAAATATTTATTAGAATAATCCAAAATAAACTACTAACATTGAGAATACAGCATCTGGAACAAATCTAGGAGACATTAAATGAAAAGAAAGGAAGATACAAATTTGAGATATAATTATATAGAAAATAGTGGAATTTTAATTTGTTGATATCATTAAATTCTGATACCCACACTAGAATGCGATACCTCATATGTGCCTGACCGGGACAGAGTGCAGTATGATCTCAATATTATACTTATATTAATGCAGTTGATGTCTATATTACATATTTTTTCTGAGATATCACATGATCAGTTCATATTTATCCTGTAAAATCAACTAAATTTTCCATGAGGTTATTCAAAGTCAGACTATCTTCAGAATAATTTTCATTCAAATGTTTTTACACATTATGCTCCAAAAATATTTTAAAATTATAGCTATTCAAAATTTAAAGGAAACTCATAGACATGGTCAAACTTTTAAAAATACTTAAGGTTATTTTTTAATCTGTAAAAGTGCCTTTTTAAAGTATTACTTGACTGCCATTACATGGTCCTATAATCCAGCAATTTTCAACTGGACTGGTGTGCTACAAGAATTTTTAAAACATGCAATCTCTGACTAGTCAGGGGCACTGACTCCTTTTCTCTTAGATTGTAAAAAAAAAAAAAAAAAAAAAAAAAAAAGACAACAATTCACACAACAATAGCCGTCCGGTATGAATGAATCAAAATCATGCCTATTTTTTTTTTCAGATCAGCTAAAGAGTTTTAGAAATTAGTTTATGTATGTCATGAGATGGAAAATTAATGTGTGGGCCCACATTAAAATGTATGATTTAGTACAAATTATATTCTTTTATTTGTATGGTAAGAATTTACTGAACATGGTTATAGAAACAATTCTAAATCCTCTATCCCGGTTCCTAACATACAACTTTATCCCTAGAGAGCAAGGAATCTGAAGTCATGAGGTATAATTTCACTGGGAGGCCAGACATTTTCTAGAAACTCATGTGTGAGACAATGTGCTAAATGTGGCATTACAATGACAATTTGGCCTTTAATGTTCTCTTAATGGCCTGGGAAAGGAAACCATCAGGAATGGCTTACCAGCCTTTCATCTTCTACCAAGACAGGAAACAAGTAAATATGACAGTTTAAGGTCAGGAATAAATACAAGACACAACCAAGACAAGGATATATTCCTTCCCCTGCTTCATCATCCCCCGTCATACACCTATTCTAATTTTATTTAACATTGTAACTCTTCTAGCATTATAATCTTGTTTTTAATAAATTTGCTAAACACTGAAAATCATCTCATTTCAATGACCAATGAATGAGTCAAGCACATAAGATCAAATAATTATTTTTCTAATAAATAAAACATTATTAAATGTTCTGTATGGTAAAAAGTTTTTACTATAAATTTAATTTTAGTACATATCCTCTTTTGTATTAAAAATTTCTTCAGGAGTAAGAATGATCTTGTAGCCCTAGCTGGTTTAGCTCAGTGTCTAGAGCATCAGCCTGCAGACTGAAGGGTCCTGGGTTTGATTCCAGTCAAGGATACATGCCTGGGTTTTGGTCTCCATCCCCAGTAGGGGGCGTGCAGGAGGCAGCCGGTCAATGATTCTCTTTCATCATTGATGTTTCTCTCTCTCTCCCTCTCTCTTCCTCTCTAAAATCCATAAAAATATATTTTAAGAAAAAAGAATGATCTTGTACTTGTTTTGTGGATAGTTGCATTTGGTGGTTTCATAACAGATATTCAACAAATATTTTTTGTTAAATGTCAAAATCTACGATAGCAACAAAACCCACTATTATATAAAAATATGTATGAGTGTGTGCCTTTCAGCAAGGGAGATGAAACCTTTTAGAATATGAAAATTATATTGGGAGACTTCCAGTCAAGGTGGTGAACCAGGCAAGTGCTGTGCTCGCCTGCTCCTAACACCACATCAAAATTACAAATTATATCTTGGGGTCCAGCCCTAGCAGGTCCAGGGGTTCCCAGAGGTGTGGACAGAGTCGGCAAAGAAGGAATGACATGAAGACAGTGTTCAGTTGATCAGCAGCCTAGCCAGGTTCTCTAGCCAGGTTCTATCCAGGTTCTCCAGCCAGGTTCGGTCTTTATTGTCCTGTTACATCTGTATTTATACCAGTTGATTTTAATCATATCCATTCTATTCCAAAGGTTAGGGCGTTTGTTAATCTAGTTCTGTTGAGTTTAATCCTGTCTAGGTTAATCTCTGTGTTCCATTATAAGGGCTATTCCAAGGTTACTGCTCTACTGATAGGCTACAAGGAAGTGACTGAAGGAGATTATCCTACCCAGTAAAGGTTATGTCCTCCCAGCCTCACTGCTTGCCTTCCCTGGGACTGCCCTGTGTCGGTGGGTCTCTGGGGGTATAGGCTTTGGTGCTTTCCCTGGTGGGCAGACCCCTGGGGATGTGGGCCCAACAAGTCCCACATTTATTGCCAACAGTCTTAGTCCAAGTTCTTCATAAGTAGCACATGATATTTCTGTAACAATAAGGCGTTTCACTGCTTTATTATCTTCCTTAGTCCTGTTAATCCCTAACTCCAGGGAAAAATCCTCACCTGGGGAAACAACCTTTCTCAGGGAGGTGGTCCTGTTTAAAACACATAGTGCTAAGAGAGGGAGCAAACATATGCCATATACGCAAGGTCCCTTGAAACATAAGCTGTGCAGATGTTTCTTCCCTGCAGCGACTGTGTCAAGCAGCAAGGATGGACCGGCTTCTGGCAATTATAGAGCAACCATCACTGAGAACCACCTGAAGTCTAGCTGAACAGGACTCCTATAACTAAGGATATACAGAGGAAGCCACATTGAGTCTGCTAGGCGGGTCAGAGACACAGAACAGACAGGCCCCACACTCGTAATGGAATATTACTCAGCCATAAAAAAGAATAAAATCTTGCCATTTGTGCAACATCGATTGACCTAGACCAGCCGTGGGCAAACTATGGCCCGTGGGCCAGATCCGGCCCCTTCGGCTGTTCTATCCGGCCCGCGGAGCCGAATGAGCGGAGGGTTCTCTTGCTCTCCCCTCCGCTCCTTCACCAGCAGCAGTGTTAACATGGCAACGTCGGGAAACACGGCCGCAGCTCCTTCTTCTGAGTCAGTTTAAGAACCCATTGTGGCCCTCGAGTCAAAAAGTTTGCCCACCCCTGCTATGCTTATGTATACCTGAAACTAAGATATTGTGCATCTGTTGTATTTGTAAAATAAAAATTATTTTAAAAACAAGATTATATTGGCAAGCCTTTGGTTTCTTTGTTTTGTTTTGTTTTAATGATTGTACTCTGAATAAGTGGAAGCTTCCCAGAGAAGGCTAAGGTGCTTGAGGTGAGAGAGAGGGCACCACTAGAGGGCAGTAGTCCCCTCACTTGCATAACTAAAGTTTCATTTAAGAATAACTTAGCTGTTTAATATTTCTTCCAGCTAATACTTGACAATTTTCTTCCTCTCACAGTAATATCTGTTATGTAGTTTCAGTAACTGAAATCCTAGTAATTTAGAGGTGTAAGATCAAATAAAACATCTAAAATATGTTGTTTTTATCGTTATTTTGGTCTAGTAACTCAAAAATAAGGTGACACCTTGAATTTGGTAGAAAAATAATTTTTCACACCAAACACCATTCTTACAACTAAAATCTGGTCTGACCTTTTGAATGGTAATTAAGATTGCTTCTTCTCAAGGCACATTTTGTCTTTTATCACAGCACACAAGCAGCTGCAAGAGAGCCCCTTTGCCAAAAATAGCTCTCCACCAGGCTGTCACTCTACCTGAAATCCATTTAGATACTGGTTCCCAACCTTTCAAAGTGGGGGCCCTTTACAAACAAAATTTCATAGTCCATCTCCCATGTAATAACTCTTGAACTTTTAAGATCAGTATGTTAAAACATAAAAAGATACTGTGAAAAGATACCGTAACTTCACTGGCATGTTTTAATGAATTAATATTGTATTAGCCACAATAATGTATGTTTAAAAGATATCAGTATACTAGTAAATATACAAAGAATTTTATTCAGTAAGTCAACAGCTAAGGCTCTTTGCCTAAATAAGTTCATGAACCCCTTAATATAAACCTATAACATACCCCTTACCTACAACATCTGGTCTGGGACATGAAAGAAGAGAATCATTGAAATTGTGTGTTATACCACTCAACCTCCACTTTTGAGAGGGAAACATTATATTTTCTGGTTACATATTTTTTAAACTTCACCAACTCTTTCTGCATCCCACTAAGAAATGCCACAGTTCCTGTCATTCACCAAGCAATACACCTGACATCAGTGTGTGTATATAGTTCCCCATAGGTGTTCTACCTGTGATTTTTACCAAGGTTAAAGTTTTAAAAATATTAATGGAAGCTTGACCTCTCAAAGACGTCAATTCCAAATACAGTTTGTCTGTTTGACCTGAGCAACTTTCTGTGGTGCCCTGCTGAGTACATAACATACATTCTTAGCTCAAATGTTCTGCGAGTTTTGACATCATGGATGAAATATCTCCTGGCACTATTAAAAGAGTATCTGGCATCAGGTAGCTCTGGAGAGAGCCAGGATGTCACCGCTCATGTTAGATGACAGTGAAACTCCACCGCTCAATTCTGGAATAAGTCAAATCACATGTTTTACAAAAGTAAACTTATTGTACAGTTTGCTCCTGCTTCTCATTGGAATTGGTCAACCAAAGAACAACATTTCAATTAAATAAAATACATAATTATACATCCATGGTAGTTTACCTATTATCAGGGAAAGGTACCAAATATAATAAAAAGTATATATATATATATATTACTAAACTGAAGAAAACAGACTTACTCAAAAGATATAATTAAGAAGCCACTCTATAATATGAAGGAAATTAATTGATTATACTTTTCTAGGCCTCAGGGTTATATTAATGTAAAATAGAAGTGATTATTCTTTTCTTTTCTTTTTTTTGTTTGTTTTGTTAATCCTCACCCAAGGATATTTTTCCATTGAATTTTAGAGAAAGTGGAGGGAGAGGGAGCAATAGAGAGAAACATCCATGTGAGAGAGACACATTGGTTGCCTCCTGCACACACCCCAACCAGGGCTGGGGAATCTGCAATCAAGGTACATGCCCTTGACCAGAATCGAACCAATGCTCTAACCACTAAGCAAACCGGCTAGGGCGATTATTCTTGCTCTTGTCAAATATTCTTACTTTTGTCAAATGTAGATGAAGGGTCTATGAGTCAAAAGATAAGAGAGACATAGAAGCTTACCCATAACCTGTGCCAGAGTTTCTCTCCTTTATCAACAGTCCTCTTTGGAACATTATAACTCCACAATATCCCACCTGTAGTGGTAGCACACAGTCAGACAATTCTGGGTTGCATATGCATTTGTGGGCCCTTAGCAGTAGACAGGCCCCTCCAGAATTTGAGGGCTAACCTTCATTTTCTGAGGTCCATCGAGATGAAGCAATTTGTATAATTCACGAGGGTCAGCTAGAACTAAAATACAAGTCTCTTCATCTTTGTCTCATACAATTTCCACTATGTCAGCATAAAAGTACAGAGAGTCATTGAAAGAAGATTTCTATGCTAATTCAGAGTACTATATACCAGTATTCAGGCAAATCTATCAGCTAAGTGCTGAGAGCACTACACACTCCCCATCTGGAAGCACAGAAGGGCGCTCAGGAAATGAAAATAGAACGGTTACAAATGGTTTGATGTCAGACTCAAGACATAAATAATGTTTAGCAGGTGTCAGATCAAGGCCTGGTTCAGTTTGATATTCTCGTCAGTGACCTAGATAACACATTGGCAACCTAGAGTGTCCAAATCTCTCAAAAGAATTTTACATTTTAGGAAGCCTTCTAGTGTCTCCTGCCCAGATTCACTATTCCTCTTCTCCCATAAGCAAGTTTCATCCCCAGCGCTCCACTCATCTCACCTAGGAGTTACATTACTTAATTAATTACCACTAAACTGAGTGACTGATGTGACATCTTCCAAAAGTCTTAGCGACCTTTCACTTTTTAAAAATCTGTTTATTTATCCAAATGAATACTATTTAGTGGGTGGAGATATGCACCTCTGTGCAGCTTACCCTCTAGAACATTTCTTTTCGCCAAATATAACTGTAACTTCCCTAAATTCATTAACATTCAAAAAAATGCTTGAAGATTTCAAAATCAAACACTCTTTCTTGTGGAGCCATTAACCAAACCTCTGATGCCTTGTCAACGTGATTCTCTCTGCAGCCGCTAGCAGTTGAGCAATGAGAATTGATCGGCACATGCAATAAAACATATTTGTCATTCCTGATCTATATGATGTGAGTAGATTCCTGCCTGGAAGTAGAGAACAGTATTTTATATCCTCTCAAAACACCTCCTCCACTATTGCTCATTTTATGAAAATGGTATGGTTACATTTCTTTTCTTTGCTCTCCAGTTAAACATGCTGAAGCTTGGAGAAGAACATAGCAGCCCTGGTTTGTATGAAAGAGAAAGCAGATCCTTTTCCAAGATCACTTAGATCTGAAAATTATTTCTAGAAGTAACCAAAATGCCCGCAGAGACATGGAATTATGTAAAGTGGCATTTTAGCTATATGTAGTATATTTTAATACACACACTACTTCATTTAAAAAAAAAATAAAAATGATGCCAATTTTGAAGGGAAAAACCCAGAAGCAAGGGCTTACAAATGGGGCTACTTAGAAACAGAGCAGCCACAAGCGTCTGACAGGTCAAGAAAGTAGACGATCTCATCCAGGCTTTGCTGTTAAAAATACCCCAGTGATGTATTTTTACAGGCAGGCGAGGGAAAATGTCCATAAATAGTTCTATTAAGTTTAGCCAAAAACTTAAGTTGCCACTAAAAGTATATATTGACCATCATTAGAAATATTTCTAATTTAGTTAATACTCAAAAGGCAAAAATGAGAACTGAATTATAGCAATATTTGTTTGTAGAAATATTTTGTGTTGTGTTTTGTAGTTTTCTAATTTTTTTCCATTGTTTCTTTCCCATTTCCATAGTCTATGATTTTCTTTACCCCAAACTTTATTTTTATTCATCATGGTTTTAAGTATTTTATTTCTTTTCTGTTCCAAAGTGGGGGATATTTTCACCTTATTCTGGAAACATTCTCCTCTGCATTTCAAATGTTCACTGCCAATTTCTTATTAAGGAAGAGAACATTTAAATAGGTGACGTGGGTTGAGAGAGAGAACTTCACCTCCTGACACTGGTAATCCATCTCAATAAGATGTCCTTCATCCTGATATAGGCTCTCCTGAGTGTCGGCCATGAACTATGACTTGGCATCTGTGATGTCTAATCCTAACTCAGGTTTGTGAAGTTTCACAATTTTTTCCCTTGAGAACAGCCAGTACTGAGCTGACACAATACCACCAAGCACAGGTCTTTGAAGACTGCTCTCATCAAGTCCACATAAAAAATATGGTACTTGGGCTCGAGCTGGTTTGTCGTCCTGCAGACTGAAGGGTCCTGGGTTCGATTCAGGTCAAGGGCAGGTACCTCGGTTGCAGGCTCAATCCCTGGCCCTGGTCCAGGTTCATGTGGGAGGCAACCAATCGATGTGTCTCTTTTACATGGATGTTTCTCTCTCTCTGTCTCTCCCCCTCCCTTCCACTATCTCTAAAAATAAATGAAAAGTTATCCTCAGGTGAGGATTAACAAGGAAAAAAAAGAAGAAATATGGTACTTGGTCATGGCAGCTTTTCCTAATTCGATAGCATGCCTGATAGTGAGGAGGAGGCTTTGCAGCCGCTCTCAAATAGCCTTCTCCCGCATTAACTGGAGAAAGAACTAAAAAGAAACTATGACTTTAGTCGACAACATTTAATGGTAGTCTGATCATGGTGGCTCCTAACTTATTAAGAAAGACAAATATTTGTGAACATGAAAAAACAATTACTGGGACAACGACAGCTGATTACAAACTTACAAATTGAAAAGCTTCGCCCTAGCCAGTATTGCTCAGTGGGTAGAGCATCACCCTGCGGACTGCAGGGTCCTGGGTTCGATTCTAGCCAAGTGCACATGCCCAGATGGCAGGCTCCATCCCCAGGGTGGGGCGTGCAAGAGGCAGCCAATCAATGATTATCTCTCATCATTGATGTTTCTATCTCTCTCTCCCTCTCCCTTCCTTTCTGAAATCAATAAAAATATATTTTAAAAAAGAAAAGAAAAGCTTCTTTAACTCCCTCCTCTGATAAATTTAGAGGAGTGACTTCAGTCCTTCATTTATGCCTGAGTTCAGGAAAAAGCAAGGAGCAGGAAGAGGAAGAGGGCCAGAGCTCAGAAGCAGGATCAGGGACTCGCTTGAGTCATCTTTCCAGTCTTTTTGGGTTTTGAGAGCTACCTCATTTGTATTTTCTTTAGACACAGACAATATGCTCCCATGTCCTAAGGTGTACGTTCTTGTCCTGGCTAACAGAATATTTAATCTATTAAACTTGCAATTTCTCCTTATATTCCAATTGTCTTTAGGCCTCCACACTCACAGTTCTTTACTGTTTACTACAATAGAGCTCATGTTAACTAGCAATTTTAAAGAACACATTACATTTAAATGTAAAAACATCTTTCCCAAAAGTCTTCCAACAAATGACCCATGTCATGCCTTCTGATACTCAGCCACTGAAAGCGACAAAAGAGGTTAAGTGTCGACAAAAGGCTGCTTTTCCTGTTTTTCTCCCAGTTGCAGTGTCAAATTCTTACTGGGAATTTCAATGTAAACAAGGAAGAGATTGCATTGATTTTCACATGTTCTCTGAAACCTCTGAGCCTCATAGACATCCCTACGGTTATGGAGAGGTATGTAGCATGATCACAGCTGGATGTAATTTATTCTCCCCATTTTTTCTGTAGCCTAACTTAGTGAGATTGAGGTTCAGGCACATGGAAAATTGGCCTTCGGATTTGGAAACACTGCTCAAGTTACATGTGCTCAGTAGAAGAAGACCATTTCACAACTCGCTGCCAATTCCTCTGGGACACACTGGGTCCCTCAGAGGGAACTACGTTAGTCTTCGAGGCAGAATAAGGAAACGTTGGGTTGCCGGTTTGCTTTTGGCAAAACCTGTTCATTTGATACAGATGACAGGAGGGAGAAGAGGGAGGCTCTTCAGTGGGGTTTCTGCTCTTTCGGCAAGCATACCAAAGGCTAAGACAGCCCTTTGGGGGTTTAATTTCCAAAGCAATGTCATATAGAAATTGAAATGCACCACCAGTTGATTAGAAAAAAACACACGGAATTGTTGGGTGTGAACGCTGCTTAGTTCACACGCAAATTGTGTCCAGCAAACAATACTGGGAGCTGAGCCAAGAAATGTTATTTCTCTCACGTCGGCTTTCATAACAAGTCTCCATCCCCAAACGCTCGCCCTGTTGCATCCTCTGACTAATCCACCCACTCCAAATCCTTCCTGTTTACACTGCAGAAGAATGGCATTTTAAAAAAAACCATCCCCCTCAACCAGTCCCCAAAAGAGAGCCTTTCACATAGGAGCATGTCATAAATGTCACTTAGAAATCTTTAAAATAGATATATTTTTAAATGAATTTCTTTGATCATGAAAAGAAGTAACTTCCAGTTAAACCCAGCAAATGGCATTTCATTATAAAATTGCTGCTGTCGGACAGCCCTGGAACCTGAGAGCAATATTTAAACTCTTAAAGATTTTGCTTTAATTAGCATACAAGTTCCTCAGTCCTCTAATGCACTGAATCAATGTCAGCATTTCAGAAAAGTCAGTCCTGGCTTGGCAGAACCTCTGATTTTTCCTAGTTTGTGAAATCAATTCTCCCGTGACCTAGCTTATTGTACTTTGTAACAGGCATTCTTAGGCATGAGCTCACATGTACTCCTGCAACCTGAATACAAAACAAACATTGACGCGCACAGTAGGTGACGATCCAAAGTCATTTCCCTTATATAAACAAACTGTCCAGAAACATCTTTAAGTGATAGTATCTGCAAAAGGTCAACTTAGAATTTACTGTCTTCCCTTTGGGGGAATTTTAGAAACCAACATATATTTTTTAAAAAGTCAGGAATTGTTTGGATGACTCACTAGAGCAGCGGTTCTCAACCTGTGGGTCGCGACCCCTTTGTGGGTCAAAAGACCCTTTCACAGGGGTCGCCCAAGACCATCAGAAAAAACATATATAATTACATATTGTTTTTGTGATTAATCACTATGCTTTAATTATGTGCAGTTTGTAACAATGAAAATACATCCTGCATATCAAATATTTACATTACGATTCATAACAGTAGCAACATTACAGTTATGAAGTAGCAATGAAAATAATTTTATGGTTGGGGGTCACCACAACATGAGGAACTGTATGAAAGGGTCGCGGCATTAGGAAGGTTGAGAACCACTGCACTAGAGGCATTGCATCGATGCAGTAACATTGTTTTCACTTTCCCTCAATGGAGGGAGCTGTTCTCATCCTGTGGTATCAGCAAATGTTTAGAAAGATATTCAAATACGTCTGCTTGTCTTGTTTTCTATCTCCAACATAATCCCAATTCTGCCGTGGGGAGCACAAATTTTACTGCATCAGCTTTAGTCCCCATCACATGTGAACTGTTATAAAACGGTCCAGCCGTTACCTGTTATAAAACCTCAAAGTCACTTGACTGCCCCTAGTTATATTACCGTTGTCCGTTGTGGTTTCCAGAGCTTGCTGGTTCTCTTTATAGGCAACTCTCTGAGGCGCACCAATTTCCATTCAGACCAGTTCCTTTTACAAGCCTTAGTAATTCACCAATTGAGTATCATAATCTTTTGCCCTTTGGCTTCCTTCACCTTGAATCATCCTAAATTGCTATATGTCTTATCGTAATATATAAGAAAACAATTGTAGCTATGCTACAGTAACAATAAATGCAAGGTATCATTACTGTACAATATTAAGTAATTAACATTAACCTTTGTTCTTACTCTCTGACACCCGACACACCTGGGGCCAGGGCTCGGAAGGTAAAAGTCTGGGCACTTATCTTCCTGCCCAGCCTGGGCTGGCCCCCGTTGAGGAGCCCCATGAGGAAGGTCATTCCTGAGGTCAGACCAAAAACTCAGTCCATAACACAGATGAGTGACTGCACTGAGCCCGGAGGAAGTCAACCCAGGAGTCTGCTCAAAGAAGTGAGGGGACAAATACAAGTAGAGCGAGGCAGCAACAGGATCCAGCAAAATCAGAATAAGATGAAGCAAGGGTGAGCCATAAAACAGAAGAGATAGGAGGACTTGTAAAAGAATAGGGCAGCCCACCATTTGAATACCCTACACTTTTGTAGCTTCTCTGGACCTTTGTTTTACTACCACCCACTCAGCCTGGATGTTTAATTCAAAAAATTTTGTTTCCCCACCTCCTTTCTTCCTCTTTCTCTCCCTCTTTATTATGTTGATCTACCAGCGGGTCTGGCTTTGTAGTTATTGTTTTTAAGCTTGCGGTTTACTTTGCCGTTCTCCTAATTCAACAAAAACAAAACCCAACATCCAGTTTAACAAATCCTCAGCTCTGGAGAGTAGCAGGGAAGATCAGGAATTCGTGTCCCTACTGTACTTTACTGTCTTGAATTGTTTCTAATTCTTGTTTCAAGTCCTGGTATATTAATTTACTTCCTCAGTTGAACCAAACATTTTTGAGAAAGAAGATCGTCTAACTCTTCTTACTTTTGTTTGTTCCTCTTGTTGGCCGATAACAGCCACTTAAAGCTACTTGATCAATGCGCGTATAAGATATATTTGTGTTATAAATGTGTCAACATGTTTAGAGGGGTTTTACTATATGTGCTACTGAACACTTAGCAGAAAAAAGCGGTTGGAGCAAGTGAAAAATTGTGGACTATAGTATGAAACTTAAAAAGTCAGGTGTAAACCCTGACTGGTTTGGCTCAGTGGATAGAGTGCCGGCTTGCAGACTGAGGGGTCCTGGGTTCGATTCCGGTCAAGGGCATGTACCTTGGTTGCCCGCACATCCCCAGTAGGAGATGTATAGGAGGCAGATGATTGATGTTTCTTTCTCATTGATGTTTCTAACTCTCTATCCCTCTTCCTTCCTCTCTATAAAAAAATCAATAAAATATATATATTTTTAAAAAGTCAGGTGTAAAAGAAAAATATGTGAAACAATTATTTGTAAAAAAGAATTTTATTTCCAAGAATTTTATGTAATGTAGTACATTACTGGGGGTTCTTGCTCTGAGCTGGTTATTTTTCTAGCTGCTTTACATGTAATATCTCATTTATTCTTCACAACAATAACAACAGTATGAGGTAGGGACTGTTATTATTGCTAATTTACTACTCAAGAATCAAAGCATAGCAATAGCTTGTTCAGGGCCTACCCGGGAATAAGTTAGGGAGGCAGGATTCTAACACAGACATTTTCACGCTTAGCTCATGTTATAACTGCCCACGGCACTGCCACTTCAATGCAGGGACACTTGACTGGAGAAACTGTGACCAAAAACTCCATTTATTATTCTTATGATGCTTAATGTTATGTGTCAACTTGACTGGGCCAGAGTACCCAGATATGTGGTCAAACAATATTCTGGGTGTTTCTGTGAGGGTATTTTTGGATAAGTTTACCATTTAAATAGGTGGATTGAGTAAAGCAGCTCACCCTTCTTAATCTGAATGGGTTTTATCCAATCAAAGGCTTGAATAGGAAAAAAAAAATAGCTGATCCTCCCCCAAGTAAGAAAGAATTCCTGCTTCTCCAGCCTGCTCACCTCTGGACTGGAACGACACCACCAACACCCTGGGTCTCTAGCTATGGACTCACCCTGTAATATTAGGACTTAATCAGCCTCCAAAATCATGTAAATCAATTTCATATAATAAATCCAAACACACACACACACACACATTAGTTCTGTTTCTCTAGAGAACCCTAACTAATATAATACTTCATCTGTGTGATTCCATAAAAAAAAGGTTCTTTTTTGAGATCCTTGGATTTTCTCTTAAGGAAAATGAGAAAACTTTTCATTATTATTTCCATAATACATGAAGACATTGTTTACATTACCTTCTGTCATAACTTACTGCTTGAGATTAATGGTCTTAGATGTTCACATAAAAAATGACTTTGAACTTTAATTTTCAAGGGATCAACTTAAAAACTTAGGAGCTCAACAATGGATACTCATATCTCAGTTTAGTTACATAATAAATGTGACTCTAGAAACCCAATTTTAGTTCTGGCTTGTTGTGACCTGTTTAAAACCACTAAAATGTGGAAATAATTTAGGATTTTTAGCTGTCAATTTATAGCAGTTTCTTTTCATGGGAAAAGTTGTTGTTTTTATTCATTATGTTCTTCCTCTAAACCATTGAATCTACTTTTCTCTACTTTGATTTTGCTCTTAGTCCCAAATGGAAATATTACACTCATTTTTTTCTTCTTAAGCATGTATCAATTATTCCCACTTACTTTGCAGTTTTTAATTATAGGTTTGATCGCATATGAGTTTTTGTAGTTAATTTTTCAAGTTAGGAATCTTAAATGTGGGAGGTGTACATTCATGAAAACAATTAAGTATATAGTCTCGCATTGAAATAACACCTCCAGTTTCAACAACCTGTGATTTAGTTCCTTATGTAGCAATTTTAAGATAATCGGTTTCTCCTATTGATAAGTAAGTCTTAACATGGAACTTGTTTTTCATGGTTAGCCGTTTAAAGTCTACATTAGATAAAAGACCAGTTATTGCCTTTACTTTATGGCCCCTTAAAAATTGCTATTTGAAACATGAAAACTAGCTAAATCCCAATCAAAAGCATCAAAGTGGAACTCCTCAGGAATATAAACCAATATGTTTATGGTTTCCGAACGTTTTTATTTCTTGAACACAATAATATTTATGAACGGGAAGCCTCTCAGTTCTGATTACTCCCATTTTTGTGTTTTTAAAGTTAAATCAAATGAAAGTCTTCCTTATATTTTGAAACATTTAGATCACCACCTCCCCTAATAACAGAAGTAGTTCAAAGTGAAGGGTTTGCTTGACTGTATAAAGTCCATGTTAAAACAACTAGGGCCAGGCAGTGGAATTGCTTTAATCACCTTAATATTAGAAAAAGTAGAAAGAAAAACATCCTGCTTCTATGATAATAAACAGCAACCTTCTGTACAGTTGGTTGGCCTCACCCTGGATTTGTGAGTTTTTTACCTTATTTACCTGTCTGAACAACTTCATAAAATTATAAGCATATATAACTGATTAACTGATAGTTGAATATTTATGAGATCTAGTCTAAAAGAAAGTAATTATTAAAAGTAAAAAGTCTCCCTCCCACTTAACTGCTGAATTATTTGAATGACTCCCCAATTATTTGGAGGGAAGAATATCTACAGAAGTTAGGGTAGACTTTTATGAAACCTTTCTAATTACATAAAGAAATCCAAATTACATAAATGTTTATTGTTACTAGTTGATTACTTTAGTATTTCAGTCTCTCCATATAAAAGTTATAGAAAATGTGTGTTCAATAACAAGCATACAATCTTCAGTGTGCTCTTATTTTCTTTCAGTCACAATTTTTAAAGATTTGATTCCTTTATAATTCATTCATATTCTCTATCCCTCTCTCTTCCTCCAGCTCCCCACCCCCTTCCCCCCCCATACATGCAAACACCAAAAAAGCTACATCCTGAACTTTACCTTCTCTGAGGAGCATATCTTTTCATCATTTTCCTTCTGGTGCAATTTGTTTACTCCATAACCTATGTAACTAAGTTGTTTTTCATTTGCAGGTCCCATGTAATAGCTAGATAAAAACTTAATAGCAATATTAAAAACACTCATGTACATGTGTGCTAAGGATACAGCTGTAATTTTTCTTCTAAGTTGTTTTGTGTGGTGTTCAGTTTAAGAAAGTGGTCTGCAATAGCTAAGATCTGGAAACAGCCCAAGTGCCCATCAGCAGATGAGTGGATGAAAAAGCTGTGGCAGATTTACACCATGGTATACTATGCAGTTGTAAAAAAGAAAGATTTCTGAGCCTGCGCACCGCCATCGCTGTTATGCTGGGTGCCACCATTGTAGCAGTCGCTGCAGCCTCCTGAGCCAGCTCTTTAGGCACCCTGTACCTCCCCCCGCCCCCAACCCCCACCCCCACCCCCACCCCTGCCTCGGCCCGCCCGGGTATCCAGTCAGTTCGCTGCTACTCTGCTGGGTCACATGAGACAGATGAGGAATCGGATGCTTGCTGGGTGACATACTTCAACAAGCCAGATACTGATGCTCAGAAATTGTGTAAAGGGATGAACACGCTTGTTGGCTATGATCTGGTTCCAGAACCCAAAATCATTGATGCTGCTCGGTGGGCATGCATACGGTTAAAAGATTTCGCTAGTGCTGTTCGCATCCTAGAAGTTGTTAAGGACAAGCAGGACCGCATAAGGAAATCTACCCTATGTCATCCAGGAACTTAGACCAGCTTTAAATGAACTGGGAATCTCCACTCCAGAGGAACTGGGCCTTGACAGAGTATAAACCCCATCCATAGGCTTCCCAAGGATTTACTGATGATACTACTTGGGTGTAAACAATCACCTGGAAATACTGATGACAACATATTACCTTATTTGAACAAGTTTTCCTTTACTGAGTACCAAACCATGTAATGGTAACTTGAATGTTAATAAAAAGGAAATGAGTTTGAACTGAAATTAGGTTTTGTTCCATGTGTTTGCACTGAAGAACAGAAAATGAACTATTTACTATAGGTCCATTGTATCATAGTTCTGTTGTCACCTTACGTGCTGAGGAAACTTACATTTTCTGGAAGTCACGCTATGTAAACATATTTGGGTACGCTGGCTGGTAAAATAGCTAAAGGCTAAAAGTCATTTATGTAGCATTTCCTTGTTGATAGGGCCAGCAAACCCTGGGCTTAGGGAATTGGTTGTCTGGGGATAGATCAAATTGCGTACCTTCCCAAAACAGGTGAAATAAAGTTTAAAAGTGGTCACTGAGACAGTTTTGAGGATGTGCTGTAGGGTGGCCAGCCCTTTCTTAGTGCCCCTTCCCTTCCCTGCCGGGTCTTCCCTGACAGTGTGGTACTAACTTTAGACATCAAAGAATTTGCTCTTGTAGATTTGGAGGCTTTCAGAATTAATAAAATAAACAAATCCTGTCTTTAGAAGCCCCGTAATACTGGATATCAGCTGCTGGATAAAGAGGTTCTAGGCCTGACTGACTTCTACTACAGCCAGTTCAGACTGCAGCGTCCAGGAAATAGGGTTAATGTTCAGGTGAATTTTTTTTTTTTTATCATTTGTATCTTTACACTTTTATTTTGCTATATAGTTTATTTTAATCTGGAAAAGTGAAAATAAGATTTTTCTTTCAATATGTTCAAGTTTATGCCCCAATCTCATTATCACAGAATGTGCTGATACACAGTGTGGGGAGTATAAAAATGGGGAGAAAACCCATAATCACACCTGTAAATGTTAAATTATTTTTTTCCATTTTTTAAAATTTAAATTCTTTATTCTTTTTTATTTATTTATTTATTTATTTTTATTGCTTAAAGTATTACAAAGGGTATTACATATGTGTCCATTTTATCCCCCCGCCCTAGACAGTCCCCTAGCCTCCCCTATCCCCCAGTGTCTTATGTCCATTGGTTATGCTTATATGCATGCATACAAGTCCTTTAGTTGATCTCTTACCCCCCTACCTCCTGCCCCCCAACCCTCCCCGGCCTTCCCGCTGCAGTTTGACAATCTGTTTGAGGCAGCTCTGCCTCTGTATCTATTATTGTTCAAAAGTTTATAATGGTCTCTATTATCCATGAATGAGTGAGATTATGTGGTATGTTTCCTTCATTGACTGGCTTATTTCACTTAGCATAATGCTCTCCAGTTCCATCCATGCCATTGCAAATGGTAAGAGTTCCTTCCTTTTTAGAGCAGCATAGTATTCCATCGTGTAGATGTACCACAGTTTTCTAATCCATTCATCTACTGATGGACACTTAGGCTGTTTCCAGATCTTAGCTATGGTGAAATTCTTTATTCTTTAAAGTATTACATGGGGCTTCTTTTTCCCCTATTGACCTCTCCCGGGCCAACCCCACCCCGCAGCACATGCTCTTCCGCCTCCTCTCCCTCTCCCCCGATCTGTGTCCATTGGTTATGCCCATATGCATACATACAAGTCCTTTGGTTGATCTCTTACCCCCTCACCCCCCTGCCTTCCCTCATAGGTTGGAGAGTCTGTTCAATGCTTCTTTGACTCTGGTTCTATTTTTGTTCATCAGTTTATGTTGTTCATTATATTCCACAAATGAGTGAGATCATGTGATATTTATCTTTCTCTGACTGGTTTGTTTCACTTAGCATGATGCTCTCCAGTTCCATCCATGCTGTTGCAAAGGTAAGAATTCCTTATTTTTTACAGCAGCATACTAGTAGTATTCCATTGTGTAGGTGTAGCATAGTTTTCTAACAGTTGAAATTTTGATGTCTTTTCTCCTAAAACCATTGGAAGGGAATGTTAGTAAATGTTTGGGTATGATTTTAACAAATGCTGACTCCCTACCAAAAAGCTCCCTTTCCCCTATTTTAAGAAGTATAAATGTGAAATAAAGTAAAACAGCGTCATGCATCTAAAAAAAAAAAAAAAAAGAAAAGAAAGAAAGAGAGATTTCTCACCCTTTGAGATAGCGTGGACAGACCTGAAGAGTATTATGCTAAGTGAAATAAGCCAGTCAGAGAAAGACAAGTGTCACATGATCTCACTTGTATGTGGAATCTAATGAACAAAGTAAACTGATGAACAAAATAGATCCAGAGACATAGAAGCATAGGAAAGAATGCAGAATCTGAGAAGGAAGGCAGGGGTGAGTCAGTGGGAAGAGATTAACCAAGGAACTTACATGCATATATACTTAACCCAGGTAAAAGCCTGTGGGGGGATGGGGGAGAGGAGGGGAGAGTACGGGCTAGAAGGGGTCAGTGGGGAAAAAAAGAGTACAATAAAGATAAAATTTTTAAAAGAAAATGGGTTAAATAATTACTCTAGTTCATTAGCTTAGAATTGGATACCTTCTTACTAGTAAGTCACAGAGGAATGGATCCAGTATTGGAAATGAAATGAATGTTTTAATGTGATTAATAGGAACAGAGTGATAAGCTTGACTATTAAAAACACATTTTAAATGTAGGAATGGAGGCCTAGACTCAGTCCTGTAGAGCTCATGTAGAGATAGTTTAGAAAAATATTAGGGCAGTTTAACTATAACTATGGAGTTTTCAAACATTTCATAGGACTTTAATCTTAAGAACTTAGGCACTTTGTCAGACACTTTTTAAGATAAGACCCATTAATATTATTATAACTTGAAGGCAAGAGCACAGAAACACTTCTTCACTCTGGCTATCTCTTCTCTGACAAGATTAAGTGGGCCTTTGGGGGCCAAGTGATCCTTTGAATTGAAACACAACTCAGAGCGCTAACCACAGGGTTAATATTACATCGGAACTTCCCTCTTCATTTTAAAATGGATAATACCTAGGGATTTCTATGAAAGAGAGATTTATTCCTTTACTTTATTAGTGACTCATCTAAAATTAACCTTGTTACAATCTGTGTAGAAAATATTCTGGTATATTTTCACAAAGAAATGATTAATGAAAAGTTATAAACTATGATGAACTCTTTAGTGGTGGCATATCTGAGTTGTGATAGAACACTTTTTAAATGATTAAGTGGACTACATCAACAACATATAGAAGACAGAATGATAGCACATGCAACTTTTTATTCTTACTGTGTCAGACACTGAGCAAAGCGTTCTCTGTGTAGCACCGTACAGCAGCCTCATAAATACCCTCTAAGGTAGAGCTTATATTCTGATTGTACAGATTAGAAAATATCTGGTCACACAGTTAGTACGAGGTCAGTCAGGGACTCCCACTAAGGTCTGATTGACTCCCAAGCCTATGCTTGTAACTGTACCCTGCTCTGCCTTATCACATTAAATGTTCTCAACATCAGTCGTATAAATAAACAGATTTAACAGAAAGAATGCAAAACTTTGCAGTTTTGAAATACAGCTCATTTGTTTGAGTGGCTGTAAAGAAACGAGGAGTTGTTTGAGGGAAGAACAGTATACTAAGGTAGCACTAACTTAAGTACCGGACAAATCCCCACAAACCAGTGGCTTTCGCATAATGGTTTGTGTTCATTGTCTTGCTTACATAAAGTCAAAACAGGGATTCCTGACACCTGGACAGCTTGACTGCAAGTGGTCACTCAGTTCCTTCCTTCTCGTTACTTTGCCGTTTCCAATACGTGGTATTCAAGGGCACCTCGATGGATGGAAAAGCACAGGGGGTTGTGAATGGAGCTTTGCATGGTCCAGGCCTGATAGTGGCACATGTCTCTTCTGCTGATTTTCCACTGGCAAAAATTCAGTCTCTTTGTTACACATCACTCCAAGGACGGTTGACAAATAGTCTATTTATGTGGTCACAAAAATTTTTTAAAAGACCAAGTTTGGTGCTATGGCTTGCTGTTCTGGAATATAAGACGTAATTTGGGAGTAAAGAAAAACTATTGACCACTTGCAGAGTGAAACCACCCTTATCTTTAATTCTCTTTACTTATTCTTGTTAAAGTTCGCCTCTTTTTCAGTATTTAACTTTTACTTTTTAGGTACGGAGAGGGAGCCACAAACTAATTTCAAAATATCAAAATGCACAAGGGCTGTGTATATGAGTGCATGCTTGTGTATTTGAATTTGTCAGAGTTGCATTAATCAAATTAAGACCTGTTTGTGTTTTGGTTATTGCAGGTTTTTTCTTTTTCACATGGCGTACAAATGTGTTAATTGTAAATGTACTGAGTTATTTTATAGCAATAAAAGAATTAATGGAACTTATGCTTCCAAATAGGATAGAGCAACAGGGACAACATTTGCTTTTCTTCTTTTTTTTTTTTTTTTGCTTTTCTTCTTAACCTAAAACTGGACAATATATATATGAAACGATGCCTTTCAACACTGGACAACAACAACGTAGGACTGTCATTCCTGATAGAAGGAAATGAATAAGGTGAGCCTTATAATTGCCCCAGCTTAATGTCTGGAGGCATTTTTCAAGCCATGGCTCAGGGAAATGAAACCCAATAAGAGCTCAGAGTTGTCAGTGAATGAGGAGAGATCAATGTTCTGCGAGACCAAGGTAGTTAAATTTGTAAGGCAGGAGCCAGCTGCACAGAGAGAGCCCTAGAGATTCACAGAAGGCTCTCCTGAACGCTTTGGCTGAGAAGAAACTACTTACTCATGGCTTGGGAAAGGCCTATTAGAAAGCTGTAAACCAAATAATTCCTGTGGTTCAGACAGAGGTGGTAACAGTTTGTGTTCCCACCAGCCTGAATGGAACAACTTCTAATACATAGGCATTGGATAAACATCACCTTAATAGTGGAGATAACTTATACTTAGATGATAGACTGCTCTAAACACATGCTAACAAAGCTTTAAAAACAAGCTTGTGAGGATTAAGTGAATTCTAAGTAATTTAACTGTGTCTGAGAACAATTCCTATATTACTTAAAGGGATACAACAAAATACGGCACCCATCAGTGTAAAATCCACAGTGTTCATCAGTCAATCAACAATTACTAGTCATGCAAAGAAGCAGGAAGATATGACCCATAGCAGGAGAAATTTTCACTCAATAGAAACAGACCCATAAATGACAGAGATGATTAAAGAGATAAGAACATCAAAGAGCTATTATAAATATTTCTTTATCTGCTCAAGAAGGTAAAGGAAAACATGAACATGGTGCAAAGAGAAATTAGAGATATTTTAAAAGATCTACATGAAACTTCTAGAGATTAGATATATACTATCGGAAATAAAAAAATTATACTCCATGTGATTAAGAACAAATTAGACACCACAGAGAAGATAAGTAAACATAAAGATGTAATAATACACAAAATGATGATGAACAGGGGGGGAAACCAGAAAATAAGGAGCAGAGTGTCATGACATAAAGGACAGTATTTATTGAGTGTTCTGAATACATGGAAACACTGTACACATGAGTCTGAGAATATGGAGTGAAGCACAGGAAACTGAAGAAGCAATGGCTGAGAGATTTCCAAGTTCATTAAAATTATAAACCCATGGATCACAGAACATCAACAAACCCCAAGCAAAAGAAACACAAAGAAAACCACTCCACAGCATATCAAAACTGCCTTGCTTCAATGTCCTGATGAAGACAAAGATCTTGAAGGTTGCCTAAGGGAGAAATACAAAGAAAACACAGGGAAACAAAGATAAGGAGGACAACAGAAATTTGCCAGAAACTATGCAAACCAAAAGACATGAAACAACATCTTTAAAGTACTGGAAGGAAAAAAAGGCAAACAAACAAAACCTACCAACCTAAGACTGATACTTAGTGAAAATTTTCAAAATGAAAGCGAGACGAAGACATTTGCAAGCAAATAAAAGCCAAGAAAATTCATTGCAAGCATACCTAACACTACAAAAAAGGTCAAAATAAGAACAAAAGAAAAATAATACCAGATGGAAACTTGGATCCGGACAAAGAATAAAGATCCCCAGAAAGGGTTAAGAGATGAAAAATTACAGCAAGCATTTTTCTTCTATTTTAAATCTCTTTAAAAGAATATTTACTAATTAGAGCAAAAATAATGGTGTATTGTGAAGTGAAGATATAATATATGTAGAAATAAGAAATACGATAAATACAGCACAAAGGAGGAGACAAAATGGAAGAATACTATGTAAGTTTATTATGTGGCAAGCAGTATAATATTGTTTTCATAAATGCTGTGCTAAGTTTAAAAACATGTGTATAGTTGATCCTCTGAGAAACCATTAAAAAATAGCTGAAGCTAATAAACAAATATGAAGATAAAATGGAATGCTAAAAATGATTAATACAAAAGAATGCAGGAGAAGAGGGGGTGTGGGGGAAGAACAGGAAACAAATGGGACAAATAGAAAACAAATAGTAAAAGGGTAGATTAAACCCAACTTGGCCATCCTACTTCTTGGTATTTCCTCAAATTAAATGAAACATATGTTCGCACAAAAACTTATAACCAAGTTTAGAAACTTTTATTTTTTAAAATCTTTATTGTTGAAAGTATTACATATGTCCCCTTTTTTCTCCATTGACCCCTTATAGCCCACCACTGCCTCCCACCCCATATAAACTTTTTATAAGTTTATGTAAGCTATAAATTACTGAAATATCTGTCAACTACTGAATGAATAAGTAAAATCTGCTATCTATAATAATAAAAGCGTAATATGCTAATTAGGCCAGATGGCCGAACAGTGGAACGACTGTCTGGATGACCTTCTGGATGAAGCCAGGACTGCGAGGGCCGAGGCAGGTGGGGCTGCAAGTGCTGAGCACCATGCACGAATTTTGTGCATCAGGCCTCTAGTATTCATATAATAAACTACCTATACATCTGAAATGACATGGATGAATCTCAAAAGTATTATGCAAAGGGAATGAAGCCATCCAGGAAAAACTACATACTATATTATTCCATTTATAAAAATTTCTAGAAAAGACAAAACTACAGCAAAAGAAAGCAGGTCCATGGTCAAGGAGAGAATGGACTACAGAGGGGCAATGAAGGAACTTTCTATATCTTGATTGTCATTGTGGTTATACAACTGTATAGATTTGTAAGACTTGTTGAATTGTACATTTAAAATTACCCCCAATAAAGCTGACATTACATTGAATTAATGATTTGACAATCACATTTTAAAAATAGCAAGTTGATCTTATAAATGAGCTAGTGAATGCCCTTGAAATAAGACCCCAGTGTGGAGAGAAGGATAACTCATTGGAAGAATGTGAAGGGAAAAGTTCAGTAGAATGGCCCATGTTCCAAGAATCCTGGGACTGAGTGTATTAATAGAGATCCTAATCCCTTCTCCATAGGAGCCTATTAAAATATGCCTGGGAGCTTTAGCTACTCTCTTAAACAGAAAGAGTGACTTCATGACAGCTAGTATGCTAACTGATTTCATGTGGAAAGCATCAGGTAATATGGCAAGTCGGGATATACTTGTATTTGCTACCCAGTCCACAGAGCAAACAAACAGGGCTCGTTTAGCTAATTGAGGCCATTTGGTTTGGTCTTGAGCAGTCACTGGATTAGGACAAATGGCAAATGCTTTTGAGATAGATAGGCATAAACCATTTTAGAGCCGGAGGCAGGGCATATCATACTACAAATGCAGCAGCATAAGGCATCACTGGGGAAAGAAAGCAAACTTTAAACTAAGAAACAAGTTGATATCAGTGCCAAATGTAAAGCTAGAAGGGGGAGCTGAAGATGCACCTGTTGGCCGCTGAACCTCATTAAAGGTTTTAGAGGTTGGATAGATTTATAGCAGGTAAATTCAGTTCACTTTTTCTTCTGCCTGTTTACTATATAACCTCTAATTTAACGAATTACTTCTTATTAACTTATTGGTATATTAAAATTTTTTACAATAAAAGTAATATACAAACAAGATTTTTAAAAAAGCTTTGAACAAGCACAGGAATGTATAAAAAAGAAAACTGAAAGCATCTCTTCCCAATACCCTTGTCTATTTTCTTTTAGAAACATGTTACATTAAAAAGTCTCCAGACTTTTGAATAAATGTGATCTTTATGATGTAGTGCCTAAGATTTGGAGAATTCTTATTTCTAATTCTTTTACATATTTATATCATCAAGCATCACTCTGATTTTCCTTTAAAAACTTTTGCTCTCCCCTTTTCCTTGACCTCTCTTCACATCTCAGTAAATAGCACCCTCATTCATTCATATGCTCATGGCAAAATGTTGGAGTAAGTCTTGTTTCCTCTTTTTTATTAAAAAAAGATATTAAACTCCATATCTAAGTTGCCAGCAAATATTTTCAGATCCACTCCCAAAGTGTTTATAATATTCCACAACTTCTAAACATATCTACTCATATCTACTACTGTTGTGCCTACATTCAAGCTACCCTCCCTCTCCTAATGGTTTCCCTGATTCACTTTTACCTTTAAAAATCTGTGTTTGTGGAATTATGTCCTCTTCTAATTACTTTCTGGAAACTGGAATGAAATCCAGACTTTTTCATGGGTTACAAAGCCTGACATCTGGCCTTTGGCTACTTCTCTGATCTCCTATCAGGCATCTCTCCCTCAAGTTCTTTTTACTCCTGCAAAACTTGCCTCCTTGCTGTTCTGAAAGCCAAATGAATGCATTTCCTTCTCAAGATCTGTTTTTGTTTATTTTTTGCTTTTTATTCTACATGAAATGTTCTTTCTCAGTTATTGGTGTGGAACACAGTAGACTGCTTAAATATTACCTCTTCAAAAAGCTCTTGCCCTAATATATCACCCAATCCATCACACCATTTCTCACAGTCCCTTTATCCTGCTTTGTCAGTCTTTACAGCATTTATCACCACTTGAAAATAATGTCTTTACCTATTTTATTGCCTATCAGACACACTAAAACATTAACTCCGTGAGGGCACAAACTTAGTGTATTTATCTCAATAGTTACTGCCCTTAGAACACTGTCCTTAGAACAGTGCCTGTCATGGAGCATGCACTCAATAAATATTTTCTGAATGAATGAATGAACTTTCAGCATCGTTAGCTATCTAGATAGTTTAATGAAGTGCTTCCCACTTCATTTCACTGTGATCACCCAGCCCAGCCCAACTGGAAATATCTGTTATTTTTCTCCATCAGAGATGTAAAGAAAGAGTTAACCAAAAATAACTGAAGTTCAGCACTGATTTTTAATATATTATCAATAATTTAACACATTAGACTGGGTGATTAATTATAAGTTAGAATCTTTGCCTCAAAGTAGATAAAGAAAAAATAAGGAAAATACTATTAATTTTTGTATATTTCAGAAACTATTGATGTATTCTTTTTAGATGCACAATCTCTCATTCCTCGGGAAATCTCAACAGATGTCTCCCAGGGGAAGGTTGGGTTCATAAGCGATAATCACATTCCTTTGCTCCAGACATTATGGTGGATTTCACAATTCTTCAGGGCTGCCGTGTTCTCTAGTCAGCTGGATCGCTCTGATGCAGCTGGCTCTGGAACACTGCCAAAGCCATGGACACCTTCAAAGGCCTTCGTAAAATTGCAGGGTGAAACCTTGTTCTCTGAGAGCTTGTGTTCTTCATGATAGAGATGATGATTTTTCTTAACTTTGAACAGCATTGTTAATAGATGGATTTAATCTGTTTAGATGTACAGGAATAACTATATAATTAAAAAAGGAAAACTTTAAACACTTCTTATGTTCCCCAATTAAACCAATGAGATATGCGATTCAAAACTTATTAACAGCTTTCACAGAAAATAAAAGGTAAATTTACTCAATGAGTAGTGGAGTGGTGGAGTTACCATGAAAAGTTCTTAGCAATGTTATTTTGAAGAACAGAAAAAAATTCCATTAGAAAAAACCATCAATTTTGGCCAAATAAATAGTTATTTTCCACTATATAAAAGGTGACCTCTCTTTCAATAAGATTCTACTGTTCTTCTTATGTCAAGGTATTTCATGGTTTATAGAGATTAAGTAGTGGGTACCACTTGGAACTCTTGGGCAGGCCTCAAAATAAGGAATTATTCTGAAGGAAAAAGAGTTTAGTTTAGTTGATCCATGATTGTATTTTTTATTGTTTATTTAAGGACCTATGGGCAAATATGAAAATGGTTTCCTCCGCTATGTGAGTAAATGCAATTACTCTCTATACTAATTTTATAAACCAATCGTCACTGAGTTTTGAAAAAAATCATGACCTTAAATCATGATTCAATATAAAGATTTTTCAATTAAGTCAACATGTATTTATGGAGTACCCACCTACTTATATAGCAGATACCCTTTCAAGCCTTGTGGAGATTATATTTTGTGGGGAACAAGATTTATCTTGAGCCCTGCTTAAAAGGGATTAGTTGCATAACTACCTAAAGAATTTCTGTAAAAATGCCATCAACTAGCTTATTTTCTAGCAGAGCCTCTGAAAAATAGCAGTGCTACTTCAATATAATGTGCAGATATAGCATAATAAAGTGATTCAATGATATCATAGCTTGCTTAATAGTCTTAACCCCCTACAACAGATTTCAGAAAATAAAGGCTGAATAATATGAACGTTGCAGATCTTACTGAAGACTGTGATAATAAAGAATCAAAAGTATGAGATAAGCCTCTCCACAAAATGCATTATTAGTAAGAGAGTAACTTTATAGAGACAAAGTGATAGCTTCTCAGCCTGTAAAATATTTATGGGAGACCCCCGGCTTCCTAACCAAGATGATTTCAAATTAAACAGAAATAATATTTTCAAAACCATTTTTCAAAAATGATATAGGCACTATCTTCCTGAAGGGAATGCTGGTGTTCCAGAAATTACAGATTTTGACATACCTTGATATATTACTATTAAAAAATATACAGCACTTTCTTTGGTTGCATGGGGCCTTCTTGGCTCTTCCCTCTAACTTCTTGTGCTATTATTTCTGTTTTTCTTGGTACTCTTAGGAAAAAACAAAATAAATAAATAAATAAAAGCAAAAATATTATTTGTCTCTTTGAACCCATGGAAATTCGGATATCATTTTAAATAGCTATGTAGGTAACACATGGACATGGAAATAAAAAGTTTGAAATATTTTCATTTAACCCATAGACATAAAAGCCAAAACGTTATAATCAGGATCTGTTAAGCAGGAATCAAAGTGAAAGAATCTGACACTGAATTTTGACACTGAATTATTTTTTGTAAAAGTGGGGGTTTCCCTTTCCCACTTCTCCCAGTGTTGGTATAACATTAATTAATAAAAATCAGAAGAGATTACTCTTTGGGGAAAAAATGACATAAGATTTTCCTTGCGTTTTTTTTATTTCCTAAATTTCTGTAGCAACCAAATGTCAACCACTAACCAGGTAACCTTGGACAAGTTACTTAACCCTTCTAAACTTCAGTGTCCTCACTGCAGTGTGATTTAAAATTGTAGCCACCTCATAGGGTTGTTGTGAGAATATGCAGTAAATCACCTAACCTAGTACACTGTACGCAGTAGGCACACAATAAGGAGAGCCATTATTATTTGTGATTCTTCTTAAGCCAGATAAGCAAAAACTTACGTGGTCATCCTGAGAAACGTATCTATTTAACTATTAAATAAATAATTGTTGAACACCTAATATGGGCCAATCACTGTGGTAGGTGCTGGGGATATGTTAGTGAACACGGTAAACAAATTCTGCCCTTATGGTGCTTCTGGTCTGGAAGGCAACAGTGACATTCAACAGTCCAGGGTGGGGCAAAAGTAGGTTTGCAGTTGTGAGTACTCAAAATACAGTTTATTCTTGTATTATTATTTATTAATTATTGTATTATTTTCCATATGAGCAACTGTGAACGTACTGTTGCCCCACCCTGTAATTTACTCAAATTACTATATAATTACTATCATAACAAGGACTAGGAGGGAAAAGCGCAGGTGCTATGAAAGTATAAATACAGTGTGTGGGGGTGGATACCTTACTCTGAAGTCACAGAAGCCTGCCCTGGGGACATGACATTTAAACTGAGATCCAGAGTCAACAAGACACATTTGTAGAAGTGGCACTAAGGGAATATAGTGAAGTTAAGTCAAATGTATAAATAAAACCACAAAAATTCTCATTTCGAAGACTCTTTTTCTTAAAGATGATAGAAGAAAATGTTCTAAGGGATCATACCCTTTGAAATTGTTATTATAAGTCATTACTAGATTATTAGACTAACTATGAAAATTAAGGAAATTTTGTTTAGCAAAATACATGTAAATGGATCAATTTGTTCCAAACTCAGGTGTTGTATATTTTAAAAGCTAGAATTTAAAAAAATTAATCTTACTTAACTTTGGGCTTCCAAGATGTGGCTTACAACATGGAAATGGATAAGGTTTTATTTGCTTTAGGGAGTTTTTTATTTGTTTGTATTTTTAGGCATCGTGAAGTGGAAAGAACACTGAATCTGACGTCAGGAGGTCTGGGTTCTATTTCTGACTTTTATTCACTCACTGGGGAGCCGTAGGCAAGGCATTTAGACTACAGCTTCCTCTGTTGTGAAAGGGGACATTGCTTACAAACCCCTGCATTACAGAAGCTTAGCAGAGGAGTGCTGTTAACTCAGGAGACGACGTGATGGGTCAAAGGGTTCCTGAAACTTCATTATTCTTTCACCTAAACATCTGCTTGCTCCTCTTTCTGCCTTTATGACAGTAAAGGAACAGGAGTCTCATTACTTTAAGATTGAAAGGGAAGGCAGAGAAAAAAAAAAGAAAAAATGAACAGCTTTTGGTAACAGAAATAGAACAAATAACTAATAGGAGCCAAAGTTAACTTGAGCATAAAAAGTTCATGTTGAAAACTGAATATTTATCACTGCAGGACATGTGAGTCTTTTATCTGCAGAGTGCTGCTTGGGGTCCTGTTGCCATAAACAACCACACTGCTATGAGAACCAACCCAACTGTTCCTCTCAGAATTTCTCCTTCTCGGTCTCCCTCCTCCTCCTCCTCCTCCTCCTCCTCCTCCTCCTCCTCCTCCTCCTCCTCCTCCTCCTCCTCCTTCTCCTCTTCTTTCTTCTTCTGGAGACATATGTCTGTCTCCTTCTCACACCCAGAAACTGACAAGAGGACTAATTCACTCTTCTTTCTAAAGAACATTCTGCCTTCTCCTGTTCTATACTTTCTTTTTCAAATTCTTTGTCCTTTCTTCTTTGTGTTCCTTATCTTCTCTCTTGTATTCTTTCCCCCTGCTTTTTACTTCCTTTCTATTGCTTCATCCCAAAATAACACAATAATTAGTTAGCCCTTAGTAACTGCACTAGCTGGTTTGGCTTAGTTGTTGGAGTGTCCACCTGTGGACTGAAAGCTCATGGTTTCGATTTTGGTCAAGGGCATGTACCTGGATTGCAGGTTCAATCCCTGGCCTGGGTTGGGGCTCAAGCGGGAGGCAACAAATTGATGTGTCTCTCTCACATTGATGTTTCTCTCTCTCTCTCTGTCTCTCTCACTCCTTTCAACTCTAAAAATCAATGGAAAAAATAACCTTGGGTGAGGGTTAACAAACAAATACACACACACACACACACACACACACACACACACACTTAGTAATCAAAGCAGAGGTGCATATCAATAAAAGCCTGAAAAATTATTATCAGTTGTTATAATTCCATAGTATAATAAACTTGTCAACAAATTATATTTAAAGGTCATTCCTCATGTCACCCAGTTCTACTTGCAAGGTTCCATTTACAAGAAAGTCATATGCCACCACTCACAATGTGGCACTTACAGGTTTTCAAGGAAAAATGTGAAGAATGGAAAGCATTGTATTTATGCTCAATGAGTAGGCCATCTGAGCTAAAGCTATTATGTTCTTATATTGTCAGATAATTTTATTGTAATTTTACAGCTGAGGTCTTCAAAGAAATCACTTGTCAATCCATAATTGTTGCAATTAATAGATGAGCAAATAAAAACAGGTACATAAATCTGAAGGAAACAAATAAATTGTATTAGCTTTTGTGGAACTAATGAGGGAATTTAAAAAATATTTTTATTGAATTCAGAAAGGAAGGGAGAGGGAGAGAGAGACAGAAACATCAATGATGAGAGAGAATCATTGCCTGTCTCCTGCATGCCCCCCACTGGGGTCCAGCCCGCAACCTAGACAAGTGCCCTGACCAAGAACCAAACCTTGACCTCCTGGTTCACAGGTTGATGCTCAACCACTGAGCAACACCGGCAGGACATGGAATTTTTAAAAAACTTGAAACTGAAAGTAAATTGTTTTGATAAAGTGATTTATACCCAACATTATATTTGCATATAAAATAACTAAGTATCATTATTTCAGAGATGTTACTAATACCTAAATGCTACAGCAAGGAAATTCCTTAGCATCCCACTATTTATCACTGTAAGGTCTACTGGTCAACTGTCTTGGAACAAACTAACAGAGGAGGAAACTGCTCTTTACAAACCCCAGAATCAGAATGTGTTGGCAATCTTCAAGGGTACAATGGGTTTTCCATTAGTTTCTAGTGAACTTTATTATTATCAGGAGTCAACCGCCCTCCAATATAACTCTTTTGGTTGAAAATAATTTTTAAGAATTCATATCAGTAGACAGGCAGTTTGATTAAGTCAACTTCTTAATGACTGGCTAGGGTTGGGTTAAAAAGGAAGCCACTTAGAACAAATGAAGGAAATCATGAAACGTCTGGCTCTGTCGACTAAAGCGTCTCATGTACTCCTCTGTTACTTAGTAAGAGAGTGAGCTAATGAAACAACTTTTAATTCTATAATCTGAGAACTCTTGAAATTGTTGCAAACCTTTGATAAAAAAAAAAGCTAACAGTAATAATATATTGGTAGCAGGTGCATGGTGCACAAAGAAGAAAGACTGTGTTATTAATCTTACAGAGAAACAAATTTGAAAAGAATCAACAAGCTTGTAAAAAGATGGAAAAAAGTATTCTGATGTTCTAGTTGAAAATCTGAGAACTCTTACTTTTTAGAAGTCCTCCCATAGAGATTGGGTTATAGGCTAGTCTTTCTTAACAAACCCAGGAAAAAAAGTCAAAGTCCTTTCTCTGAAAGCTGTAAAAACAGGAAAAATCTGTACACAATTTGTTTGCCAGTATTCAAGTCTGCATGTCCTGTGGGGTGGTAGATAGCACATCCAGGAGTCAATAGTTTCTAAGTAGACTGCTTAGAAACTTCAGCAAGGGACCTAGGAGTTTTCCCCAAATGGAAGACAGTAATTTAAAATGGTACTCAGGTAGGTAAACTATAATCTTAGAAAGTATACATCTTCATGCTAAGTGTTTTAGAAATAGAAAAAAAAGGAGTTAAGGAACTTTAACAAGAAAGAGTTTGAAAGTGAGTCCTTATTAGTGCTCTCCAACACTGGTGTGGGGGAGGTGTGTTAGGAGCACCCTAAGTCACCTACTAAATAAAGTAAGCACCCAACAAAGGAAGGGCCACCTTAATATCCCAATAGGGTGAGGTTCTCCTTAACTTTATCCCCCTCTTTAGACTCTGGTTCTATTCTTAATAAGCAAACTTCTAACCTAAATTTTATTTTTCTATTAGACTTTTTCCAGAAATAAAATGAACTGAACATTCCAGATTGCTTTCTTTGTTATGAATTAACAATAACTTCTGGGTTTTCCATTAGCTTCTAGCAAGCTTTATTGTTAGCATGAATGCGTCTCCAAGAGTCTGTCTATTCTGTAGTTGAAATAATAAAAGTGGTTTTCTGAACATTCTCAGTTTTAATTGATGGAATCCTCATAAAAATGTATTTGCCCTGAGAGTTTCTATCTGAAAAATACACACACAAAACAGCAAAGTTCCCAACTGCTTTCTTTCTCTCTTACCATATCTTTTAAAAAATATATATTTTTATTGATTCAGAGAGTAAGGGAGAGGGAGAGAGAGATAGAAACATCAATGATGAGAATCATTGATCCGCCGCCTCCTGCACGCCCTGCACTGGGGATGAGCCCCCAACCCAGGTATGTGCCCTGACCAGGAATTGAACCATGACTTCCTGGGTCATAGGTCAATGACCAACCACTGAGCCAAGCTGGCCAGGCTCTTACCATATCCCTAAAGGCAACATGGATGAACAAAAGCCCATACCCCATATAACCTGAAAAATAGTTTGTGAAGTCATGCCATATATAAACTTTATCTTTGTTTAAAACCAGCGGTTCTCAACCTGTGGGTCGCGACCCCTTTGGGGTGGAACAACCCTTTCACAGGGGTGACCTAAGACCATCGGAAAACACATATATAATTACATATTGTTTTTGTGATTAATCACTATGCTTTAATTATGTTCCATTTGTAACAATGAAATTGGGGGTCACCACAACATGAGGAACTGTATTAAAGGGTCGTGGCATTAGGAAGGTTGAGAACCACTGGTTTAAAACTATGCATAAAACTTGAAAATTATATTAATGATGGTAATTGTTGAGACTGGGTGATGGATGCATTGGGAGTTCATTACATTATTCTTTCTCTTTTGCGAATGGTTGAAAATTCTACAATAAAAGGCAAAACAAAAAGCAAACAAAAAGACAAGTCAGGAGATTTAAAATCTATCTTCACGAACTTTCTAAAATTGAGGTAATGTGATGTCTTTGCTGCCTGGATTTTCAGTGTATTAGTCTCCACAACAAGCAAAACTCTAGCTCAGGTTACTCGGGCAATGCTATCAGGTGTCTCTCCACCAGCTTGCCTTTCGCTGTGTGCTCTTTCTTTGCCAGGAGGCACTATATTTGGATCTATGGGTAACAGTTGATACTTTGGCTCAAGTTGTAATGAATCAACTCATTTCTTTTTTAGGAGGGATTGATACTTGCTTATTTCAGTTGATCAAATTAAAATATACGTGAAATAGATAGGACTTTAGTTTTCCTAGGGGTGTTTCTGCTTTCTTGGTAAAAGCAGAAGTTCTCCTTGTTCTTCAAGGTCTCTGTCCTCTTATACAAGCAGGATCTCTTGGTTAAAATTTATATACATTCCTGTTTGGGGGCCAGAAACACTTTAGTGTTACAGAGGCTAAATTCTGAAATGATAATTCTTATATATAATTTATATAACTTATATTAAATTTAATAAATTTATCAAATGTTATATATTTAGTAAATAGTATAAGTAACTTATAAGTATTATAAAGTTATATTAAATATAACAAGACTATGGGAATTTTGTCAAGGAATCATACCGGATAGATATAAAGAAAAGTAAGGATGCCCTCAGTTTTTCCCCTAAAGATTAAATCCTTCATAGAAAGATTTAGCCTAATATATTTCCTTCAATGAGATGTTCAGGTGATTTTAGTTCGGAAAATGTGCCTCACTTACTTCACTGTAAGAAGTTGGTCTAATTTCATTTTTTGCTTGTATCTGTCTAATTTTTCCAAACCATTTATTTAATAGACTATTTTTATCCAATTGCCTCCTTTGTCATAAATTAATTGACTATATAGTGTGGGTTTATTTCTGAGCTCTCTATTCTGTTCTATTGAGCTATGTGTGTATTTTTATGCCAATACCATGCTGTTTTGATGACTATACCCTCATAGTATAGTTTGATAGCAGATAGGGTGATATCACCAACTTTGTTCTTCTTTCTCAAGATTACTGTGTCTTATTGTGGTCTTTTGTTGTTCCATATAAATTTTTGGATTATTTGTTCTAGTTCTGTGAAATAAGCCATACGTATTTTTTTAGGTGTTGCACTGAATCTATATATTGCTTTGGGTAGTATGGACATTTTAATGATGTTAATTCTTCCTATCCAAGAGCCCAGTATATGTTTTTCATTTTTTTTTATCTTCTTCAATTTTTTTTAATGCCTAATAATTTTCTGTGTATAGTTTTTTTTTTTTTTATCTCCTTGGTTAAATTTATCCTGGGTATTTTCTTTTCATATAATTGTAAGTGGAATTATGTCTTAGTTTCTCTTTCTGATATTTCATTATTGGATATTCATTTTGTATCCTGCTAATTTACTGAATTCACTTATCAGTTCTAATATCTTTTTTGTTTGATTTTTAATCCTCACCCGAGGATATTTTTTCCACTGATTTTAAAAAAATATATTTTATTGATTTTTTACAGAGAAGGGAGAGGAATAGAGAGTTAGAAACATTGATGAGAGAGAAACATCAATCAGCTGCCTCCTGCACACCCGCTACTGGGGATGTGCCTGCAACCAAGGTACATGCCCTTGACCGGAATCGAACCTGGGACTCTTCAGTCCCCAGGCCAATGCTCTATCCTGTGAGCCAAACAGGCTAGGGCTCCACTGATTTTTTTTAGAGAGAATGGAAGGTAGGGGGAGAGGCAGAGAGAGAAACATCAATGTGAGGGAGACACATCGATTGGTTGCCTTCTGTACATTCCAACCATGGCTGGCAATCGAACCTGCAAATAAGGTACATGCCTTTGACCAGAATTGATCCCAGGACCCTTCATTCAGTACATAGGCTGATGCTCTATCCACTGAGCCAAACTGGCTAGGGCTGTTTGATCTTTTTAATGTATTGTTGGATTCAGTTTGCTAATATTTTGTTGAGAATTTTTGGATCTATGTTCATCAGGGATATTGGCCTAGAATTTTCTTTCTTTGTAGTATCTTTATCTGGTTTTGGAATCAGGATAATGCTGTCCTCATAAAATAAACTTGGGAGTCTTCCCTTCTCTTGAATTTTTCGGGTTTGAGAAGAATAGGTTTCAATTCTTTGAATGTTTGGTCAAATTCACTTGTGAAGCCATCTATGCCAGGACTTTTGTTTCTTGGGAAATTTTTTATTATTCCTTCATTTTTATTGTTTGTAATCGGTCTGGTTTTCTGTGTCTTTGAGAGGGTTAACTTGAAATGCAGTCAGAAAAGGCAGGGGCCCGGTGGAAAACAAAGGCAGGTGGGACATAGGCAGAGGCAGACACCGAAGTCTGAGCCAGCCTGACCACAGGAACCAACCCAGCAGAAATAATAAGATGTTTCTGGACTCAAAGCAGGAGGCATGTGAAAAAAAGGGAGAGCCTGCAGTCACAAGGTGTACGAACACATAGAAACAGAGAAAGTTCAGCACAGGAACGGAGAAAGAACGCATAGAAACAGGGAAAGTTCAGGTCCGTTACTGAGCAAAAACAATTGAGGGAATCAATCAGGTGATGACACGGATAGACATAGAGCAGGCTTGTAGCAAATATATAACCCTGGACTACAAGGCTGAAGAGGGGGCAGCCCGAATCTTGCCTGCTTTTCACACTACTTTCCATCATATTACTTTTTTTTCCTTTTCAGTTTTTCAGGGTTTTTTTTTTTTTTTTAAAGTTTTTCCATCATATTACTTTAACCGGTGTGTTAAATGTATTTGGTTAAAAAATAATCAAAATTTTCTCTTAACATTTAATATAGTTTTTATTAAGATTGCTATACTAAGATTGATTAAGGCATATCTATATCAAGTTCCTTGTGAAAAGAAAAAAATACAATAAAATTAGATATTTATTACTGCTTGTAATAAATTTCCACACTTTTGCTTAAATCTTCTGGTCCTTGGAGCTCATTCTTCGGTGTCGAGGAACAGGACCCAGGGGAAAAACCTCCACTCACCACTCTGGTTATCAGCTTCTTGATTCAGTCTTATAAGGTTGTATGTTTCTATAAATGTATCAATTTCTTCCTGATTGCCCAACTTGTTGGCATATAATTGTTCACTATATTTTCTTATAACTCTTCTTTTGTAGTTCTGTGGTGTCAGTTGTCATTTATCCTCTTTTTTTATTTTATTTATTTGGATCCTCTCTCTTTTTCTCTGGATGAGTCTGGTTAAGTTTATCAGGCTTGTTTATCTTTTCACAAAACCAGCTCTTTCATCTTCATTTATCTTTTTGTATTGTTTATTTTTAGACTCTATTTCATTTATTTCTCCTCTCATCTTTATTATTTCCTTCCTTCTATTTACATTAGGCTTTGTTTGTTGTTATTTTTCTAGTTCCTATAAGTATAAGGCTGGATTATTGAGAGTTTTCTTGTCTCTTTAGGTTAGGCCTGTGTTGCTATGAATTTCCTTCTTAGCTTTTGCTATGACCCATAGAGAGTCTGTATTGTTGTGCGTTCATTTTCATTTGTCTCAAGGTAACTTTTGAGTTCTTCCTTGATCTCATTGTTAACCCACTCATTGTTTAGTAACATTTTAATTAGCCTCCATGTGTTTGTGTGTTTTTCATATTTCTAGTTTCATACCACTGTGATCATAGAAATTGCTTAATAGGATTTCAATCTTTTTAAATTTATTGAGACCTATTTTATGTCCTAACATGTTGTCTATCCTAGAAAATGTTCCATGTGCACTTATAAAGAACATATATTCTTCTGCTTTGGGGCGAAATGCTCTGAAAATATCAATTAAATCCATCTGTCTAGTGTGTTCTTTAAAGCTGATCTATTCTTGTTGATTTTTTTGTCTGGAAGGCCTAGCCACTGATGTCAATGGGATGTTAAGCTTCCCTACTATGACTGCATTACTGTTGATCTCTTCCTTTATGTCCATCAAAATTTGCTTTATGTATTTAGGTGCTCCTACGTTGGGTGCACAATTGTTTACAAGGGTTACATCCTCTTGTTAGTTTGATCCCTTTATGGTATTATTATGTAATGTCGTTCCTTGTCTCTTATTATAACATGTTTTAAAGTCTATCTTGTCTGATATAAGTATTGCTACCTCAGCTTTTTTTTTTTTTCATTTCCATGTGCATGAAATATCTTTTTTCATCTCTTTATTTTCAGTCTGTGTGTATCTAATTATGAGGTGGGTCTCTTGGAGACAGCATATGTGTGGGTCTTGTTTTCTTATCCACTTAGCTATACCATGAATTTTGATTGGAGCATTTAACCACTTACATTTAAAGTGATTATTGATAGGTATGTATTTATTGCTCCTTTATTCTTTATAACTATATTTCTCTTTTTAATCTTTCTTCTCTTTAAGGAAGACCCTTTAACATTTCTTGCAATGCTGGTTTGCTGGTAATGAACTCCTTTAGCCTTTCTTTGGTCTGGGAAGCTTTTTCTTTCACCTTCAATTAGCTTGGTGGATGAAGTAGTCTTGGTTTTAGGTCCTTGCTTCTCAATACTTTGAATACTTCAGGTCAATCCCTTCTGGCCTGAAGTGTTTCTATTGAAAAATTAGCGGACAGCCTTATGGTAATTCCATGTACGTAACTAACTGTTTCTTTCTCATGACCTTTAAGATTCTCCTTTTGTCTTTAACCTTTTGTTCTTGTTTTTTAATTAAAAATTTTTATTTTATTTTATTTTATAGAATGTTTATTAAAGCTGGGGACAATGAAAGGGGAAGGGCTGGGGAAATTGGCCTAGGCTGGTCTGCTTTGGCTCAGTAAGAAGTCAGAAAAAATGGAGTCTTGGGACAGGTTCAGGGGTTTGCTTGGGATGAACAGCCACTGACCATTGCTGCCCTGGTTGCAGCCTTGTGGGTCCCTGAGAGTTTAGAAGATGCATGCTTGTGGGAAAAGAAGGTTGGGGGGAAGATGCAGGCATGCTCCTGGGAGGAAGAGCGCACCATGCTGGGGCCTTTGTTTTGATAGCTTATTTTTAAAAATATTTTTTTATTTTTATTAAAAATAATTTCTTATTGATTTCAGGGAGGAAGGGAGAGGGAGAGAAAGATTTAAACATCAATAATGAGAGAGCATTATATACTGGGGACTGAGACCTCCTCATTCATAGGTTGATTCTCAACCAGTGAACCATGACAGGTGGGTCGTTTTGAGGGCTTTTAAAGGAGGACCAATGAATATTTATCAGTTTATGTTGATGTTCCAAAATAAGATTTACTCTCTTAACTACATCTGTCCTTGGGTGTGGTTAATGAATGGCACTATTTGGATTTCTGCTATCTGTCTTCTTGAGTGGGGTGATTTAAGCTTTTTACCCTCTGGCTGGGGAGGAGAAGTGCAACCATTTACTCTCAAGTGTCCTTGGCATAGTGTTTCAGTTATATTAGCTGTCCTTTCGTTTCCTCATCTGAAAACAATAGTACCTGGAGCCTAAGATTGCTGAGGATAATATATATAAATACATATAAAGGAGTCAGAAGAGTATCTAGTTATTAGTGGTTAATAAGTAATGATTATTATTTATAATTTCAATTTGTTCCAAAAGTATTTGTTGTGTGTATATGCCAACATATATATAATATTATGTGCATTAATATGTACTAAAAATGCTACTCCTGATTTTCAATTTATTATAAAAGTAAATTATAAAAATTCCACCAAGTTTCACTGCCCAGAAGCAACCATTAATAACATTTATACCTTAAAAAAAAAAATAACATTTATCCCTAGACTTTTTTCATGAATTTTAAAATGAAAATTTTAACATTTAAAGTACTAATATTTTAGTAAAAATAGAAGAATTTTGTTATTTATACATCACAAAACTGTAGTTATTTTGTTAAAGCTTTTAAATTCTGAGAAGATGCAGGCATAAAACATTGGCTAAAGTGTAGTATAAAAATATGCTGTTGTGTGAAATAATCAGATTATGAAAATATTTAAAAATTCCAGTTTCATATCTCATAGTTTTGGGTTTTTTTTTTTAAGTCTTGCTTACTTTCTTCATTAGTTAACCTTCCACAGCTGGCAGAAAGTGAATTTGAGGAATTTCCCATAATTAATTTTATGAAACTAAATACCAAAAGGTAGGTGCATATTACACACTGGCAGAATTGTATGTGGTGTGTAAAATTAAGTATAGTTTTGCTTTATGTTATTCATCTATATTCCTTTAAATCATTCCTTATCTTAAAAACAATTGTACACTTTAATCGGATATTTTATGAATTGATTTATCACTCTTCGTACTACATCCCTTACATTTTGGCTAGGAGTGCATTTTGGCCTTAATGCATTCCACTATGTCTACACATGTGGATAACTTCCAATGAAAATATTAGTTTCCTTGCTTTTCCCAGAGTACGTACAAAGATTTTATAAACACTTAGTAGAGGTACTGTCTTTTGGGTGGAGAGAGTTTATTGAAAATAAAGTATGTTAAGATTAGTTCCCCAAGGATCTTTCCAATCCAAAATACCACTTGTTTAAATGGCCTTATTTGTACACTTGTTTCATTAATAATTATGTCTTCATAGTTCCAGCACTGATGGGGAGATACATGAAAAAGTCATTAAAAATTCTAAACCCAGCCCAGCCAGTATGGCTCAGTGGTTGAGCATCAGCCTATGAAATAGGAGGTCACAGTTGACTCCTGGTCAGGGCACATGCCTGGGTTGTGGCCTTCATCCTCAGTGTTTCTATCCCTCTCTCCCTCTCTGTTCCTCTCTGAAATCAATAAAAAAAATATGTTTTAAAAATTCTAAACCCAGACAATGCAAAAGACCACCTAATGGATCAGTAGAGATTAATCAATCATTTGGGAGAAAACCATGCTTAAAGAAATTGAGATTTAAAAATCAATTAATTAAAAATTAATGTGAGACTAATATAAATTTATGTTACCATGATGAATGTAGTCAATTCATATAGTTGTGTTTTGTTTTGTTTTTAATCCTTATCTGAGGATATATTTATTGACTTGAGAGAGAAAGAGGAAGAAAGAGAGAGAGAGAGAGAGAGAGAGAGAGAGAGAGAGAGAGAGGAAGAAAGAGAGAGAGAAAGAGAGAAAGAGAAACATCAATCATCTGCCTCCTGTGCATCCTGACTGGGAATCAAACCTGCAACCTTTTTGTACTGGAGGATGCTTCAACCAACTGAGTCACCCAGTTAGGGTTCATACAGTTTTTTTAAAAAAAACACACACAAATGGTGTTGCTTTATTCTTATTATAGATATCATACACATTTTCTAAAATTAGAAATATGGAAAACTATAAAGTGAAAAATTAACAGCTTTATAATCCATCTCCCAGAGATAACTGCTACTAATACTTTACTAAAAAATAATTAAAAATTATCATCATTAATGTGTCTCTCTCTCTCCCTCTCCCTTCCTCTCTGAAATCAATGAAAATACATTTAAAAAAAGACTCTAATGATCTTTTAAAAAAATTTTGCTATATATACATAGACAAGGTCTTGATTTAAGACATTTTATTTGTGATTCAGAATAATCACAATTTTTACTAACTCCTTCATTGGTTATAAAGTAGGCAATATGAAAAGAAAACATTTGTTTCCAGGTTCTAAGAGATGGTGGTGATACTACACTTTAATCTGATGGAAATGCTTGTAAAAACCCTAAGATGCCTAGCTTAAAAAGTCATCAATTTTAGAAATTCAAAAAGCAAAAAATTCAATTTTTCCCCCAGAAAATGAATCTGCTTTTAAAATCACTCATATCAACAGAGTTGAGGCATGATAAGCACTCAGAAAAGAAGTGTGCATAGCATCTTAACGATTTATGCTGAGGTATTGATGATTCTAAGTGACCATTTTCACAGTGAACATTCTAAATCATCTTTTGTCCCATTACCCTTAACTCATCCTATCTAATAAAAGAGAAACATGGTCATTAGCATATGTCCGCTACCCTTCCCATTGGCTACTCAGGGCGATGTGCAAATTAACTGCCAGCCAAGATGGCGGCCAGCAGCCAGGCTGCTGGAAGCTAACATGAGGCTTGCTTGCTTCAGTGACGGAGGACTGCAACGTTCCCCGCCTGCCTTGCCGGGCTCTGAGCTTGCAGTTTGAAACATTGTTACAAATATAGAAGCTAAACAAAACCCCAGAAACCAGCTTTCAGCAAGCCGGGATCTCAGAGCAGGAGTTGATACAGAGTTTTGATTATAGAACACAAACAAACCAGATACCTGCTTTCAGCAGCTGAGGCCTCAGAGCTGGAGCCAAGCCTCAGAGCTAAAGCTGGCCCAGAATAAAAAAGAAAAAAGAAAAAAAGGAGCAGTTGGGAGCTTCAGTCCCAGCCTGAAAACAGCCCTCAGCCCCTCACCCAGACTGGCCAGGCACCCCAGTGGGGACCCCAACCCTGAAGGGTGTGTGACCAGCTGCAAACAGTCATCATCCCCTCATCCAGGCTGGCCAGGCACCCCAGTGGGGACCCCCACCATGATCCAGGACACCCTTTAGGGCAAACCAGCCAGCCCCCACCCATGCATCAGGCCTCTATTCTATATAGTAAAAGGGTAATATGCCTCCCAGCACCGGGATCAGTGTGACAGGGGGCAGCGCCCAAACTCCCTGATCGCCCTGCGGCTCTGTGTGTGACAGGGGGCAGGGCCACAACTTCCCTATCCACCCTGCCCTGAGTGTGAGAGTGGCGGCGCCCCAACCCCCTGATTGGCCCTGCTCTGTGCGTGACAGGGGGTGGCGCCGCAACCTCCCCATCAACCCTGCCTTGAGTGTGACAGGGGGCGGTGCCCCAACCCCCCAATCGGCCCTACCCTGAGCGTGACTGAGGGTGGCATCGCAACCTCCCAATCCGCCCTGCTCTGTGCATGACAGGGGGCCCTAATTCCCCAATCGGCCCTGCTCTGAGCCCGACCAGGGGCTGCACCTAGGGATTAAGCCTGCCCTCTGCCACCCAGGAGCAGGCCTAAGCCAGCAGGTCGTTATCTCCTGAGGGGTCCCAGACTGTGAGAGGGCACAGGCCGGGCTGAGTGAGCCCCTCCTCCCCCCTGAGTGCACAAATTTTTGTGCACCGGGCCTCTAGTCCTATATAATAAAAGGCTAATATGCAAATTGACCAAATGGAGGAATGCCCAGTCGCTATGATGCGCACTGACCACCAGGGGGCAGATGCTCAATGCAGGAGCTGCCCCCTGGTGGTTAGTGCACTCCCACAGGGGGAGCGCCACTCAGCCAGAAGCCAGTCTCACAGCTGGCGAGCTCAGTAGCTTGGCAGGAGCCCCTCCCGCCTCCACGGCAGTTGACATCCCCCAAGGGTTCCCAGACTGCGAAAGGGTAATACGGGTGCCCTAGCCGGTTTGTCTCAGTGTATAGAGTGCCAGCCTGTGGACTCAAGGGTCCCAGGTTCAATTCCGGTCAAGGGCACATGCCTGGGTTGTGGGCTCGGTCCCTAGTAGGGGGCGTGCAAGAGGTAGCCAATCAATGATTCCCTCTCATCATTGATGTTTCTCTCTCCCTCTCCCTTCCTCTCTGAAATCAATAAAAATATATTAAAAAAAGAAAGAAAGAAAGGGTGCAGGCTGGGCTGAGGGCCTCTAGTTTACTGTAAATGTGCGAGACATTATAATGAGTACATGAAAAGCTGACACTTTCTTACTTTATCTCTTTTTGGTTTCCTATCCCAGTGCTTCCCAACTCATTTTACATGAAGGCAAACTTGGAAACTGAAGAAAATGGAAAAAGCTTCTTTCCAGCCTGTCCTGAATCCCAGGCTGAGGAGATTAATTTCTTGGCCAAGTAATTGGGAAGCAGTGCCCAGGCCTATTTCTTACTTTCTTCACTTTCTTCAAATAACATCTTTCTTCATATACTAAACTTTTGCAATGGCTGACCTACATATTTGTTTCTATCTCATCTCTAAATTCACACAGTCTCTGTCCTAATAACTACCCACAATGATTCAATATAAGTAAAACATAAGTCTGGCAAAACCTGGATCTTATTATGGGTAATAGTCCTCCCTTCTGAAATCTCAAACTTGGAGCTTCCCCGTACTTTTCTCAGTTACTATCTACCTTTCCTATTCATACCCCTCACTTACCAATCAGCTTTTTTTTTTCTTACTAGAAACTGCCAGTGAAATGCATAGCCCAGCCGTGGGCAAACTATGGCCCGCGGGCTGGATCCGGCCTGTTCGGCTGTTCTATCCGCCCGCGGAGCCAAAAGAGCGGAGGGTTCTCTTGCTCTCCCCTCTGCTCCTTCACCAGCAGCAGTGTTAACATGTATTAGTTCACACAAACACTCCATCCATACTTTTGTTCCGGCCCTCCGGTCCAGTTTAAGAACCCACTGTGGCCCTCGAGTCAAAAAGTTTGCCCACCGCTGGCATAGCCCCTTCAAACATGCTCCTCTTCCTTCAGTTCCAGTCATTAATAGCACCCACAAAAACTGAAGTTGAAACTTTGAACATGATTGTATTTTCTTAAAATATATTTTTATTGATTTCAGAGAGGAAGGGAGAGGAAGAGACAGATAGAAACATGACTGATGGCAGAGAATCATTGATTCATCGGCTGCCTCCTGCATGCCCCCGTCTGGGGATCAAGCCCGCAACTTGGGCTTATGCCCTGACTGGGAATTGAACCGTGACCTTCTGGTTCACAGGTCAACGTTCAACCACTGAGCCATGCTGGCTGGGCTTGAATTTAATTTTAAAAAGTTTAGACTTCTTTTTAACTTCTTCCTCAATCACACATTTGGCTAGGCTTCATGGGTCTGTTCTTAGAGCCTTTCTCATCCATTTATTTCTTTGTAGTCTATGCCTGCTTTAGTTCTGGCCTCCTCCCAGAATTCTGTACTAACTTTAAAATGACACCATGCCTTCAGTCTCTTTCTCCCCAGATTAGCAAATGTTTCTTTAGGTGTGAGCATAGTTAATACTTCCTCTCCATTCTAGATTTGAAACATTAAATAATCATACCTATGAGTGGTTTATTTACTTTTTAGGATTAGGACTTAAAAGATAAATTGACTTAGAGTAATGTAGGGACTTTTTAAAGGCTGGTACTTTATAGTTTATTGGGTGAAACTGTAAAAACTTGTCACAGCATACCATTTTGCAATTAAAAGTTTCTGTTATTTTTGAAGTACTGCAAGAGGATTCTGAGTCATGCATTGGATAGTAAAATGTTAGAACAAACATTTATACACTTAGGTAAATACTGTTTAGGTGGATTATTCTTTAAAAATATTCCTGATGCCGAAACCGGTTTGGCTCAGTGGATGGAGTGTCGGCCTGCGGACTGAAGGGTCCCGGGTTCGATTCCGGTCAAGGGCATGTGCCTGGGTTGCGGGCGCATCCCCAGTGGGAGATGTGCAGGAGGCGGCTGTTCGATGTTTCTCTCTCATCGATGTTTCTGGCTCTCTATCTCTCTCCCTTCCTCTCTGTGAAAAATCAATAAAATATATTAAAAAAAAATATTCCTGCTAAATCAGTTAATATTTTGATGTATTTTTTCTTTTCTATTTTAGCTTTTTGTGCTCTGGTTATGATAAAGTGAAGACTTTAATATAATTTTCTTTATGGCAAGGCCTCATTGCCTAGCAGGCAGAGTTAACAAGGCTAAGGACATTGATCTGATTTCCCAATGGATCGGTTGTCTTCCTGTTAGTCTGTACTCACAGACTGTCCTTCAAAATATGGACAACCATTTCAAAGATGTGAGTCAAGAGTGAAACAGAGAAGGGGAGTCAGAATGGCTCAGTGGAGATTGATTCTAAACAAGTTAAGGCACATGCCCCTACAGCAGTGGCTGAGCAGTCTCATCCTTGCTCTTATACAAACAACTCAGCATTTATTGTATTTCTATAGTCTGCTATAGAGTCTACCTCTTTGGCCTTCAACAGTGTTGCTATAGCTTTCTCTGGTCTTTAAAGCTGGGTGGCTTATTGAATTTACTGAGAGGCAGTGTGTTGAAATGAAAAGGATATGGTTTTTGGAGTCAGACCCTCTGGTCTACTTCTATCACTAATCAGTTGTGTGGCCTTGGTTAAATTTCTTAATCTCCAAGTCTCTCTTCTTCCTTTGAAAACATACCTACTTTATATTGGTGTAAGCATTAAATAAGATAATGTACTTAAGTCACGAAGAACAAAGTGCATGCATAATGAATGTTAAAGTTGCGTACTTGTCTTTTGTGATACATGAATAAATCTAATCAATTGGTTAGTAAAGTTTCATTTGGATACCATTTATTTAACATCTACTCGGGGCCAAGTATGTTGTGTGGTACTTTACATATATTATCTCCACCCCTCATTTTAGCCTCAAAAGGTTATTTATAATTATCTTTTTTTTTTTTTTTAAGATGAAGAAACTGAAATAAGTTACTGCTATCTGGGATGCATGGTTCTCACCTAAGCACAATACACAGTAAACTTGGGACATAGAAATATTTATAGGAAACTGGTTTTTAAATATTGTAGTTTAATAGTTACCTAGGGGTGGAGTTGGGGAGTGGGGATGGAGTGTTTGTTACAAAGATCCTGGGTCTGGTTGGGGCCTGGAAAATGCAATTTTAACAAGCTGCCCATGTCCTTTTAATGCAGTTGGTTCTTTGGAGAATACTTGGGTAAATATTGGTCTATACATCACACCTTAATTTGATTCATTTATTCTATACCCCAAGCTTTAAACTGTAGTAGTAGGAGGAGTATTCAGAGGCAGGCTAGCATCTGTAGGTTAAAACTGAATTTGCCTAAGTAAGCAACACTTCCCTCACTCTTAACTCTTCTTCATCACCTCAAGATGCTTACCCTCTGGTAGAACCTTCACATCCCACCTGCGATGATTATTATTTTTTTAAAAAAATATTTTTATTGATTTCAGAGAGGAAGGAAGAGGGAGAGTGAGATAGAAACATCAATGATGAGAGAGCATCATTGATCAGCTGCCTCCTTGCACATCCCATACTGGGCTTTGCGCCCACAACCTGGGCATGTGCTCTGACTGAGAATTGAACCATGACCTCCTGGTTCATAGGTCAAAGCTCAACCACTGAGCCACACTGGTCGGGCCCACCTGATTATTGATGTAATTAGTCAACTTTTGTTGATACAGGCTCAAATTGACTGTATCAGCAGCGAACAGAGAAGGCGCAGAGAAGTAACTGTGACCATTGTCCTGCAAACATGGTAGGTATTTGTAAAAGGCAGCTACTGTTATTACTTATTTAATTTGGGTGAGATGTCAAACATGATGACATATATTAAAGCACTATGTAGTCCCCCACTCTCACACTAGGAAATCCTTCCCTCCAACATAATCTTTTGGAGAATGTGATGAAAGCTACGGACCAGCACGGTCCAATGAAAATATAATGCTAGTCACATATGTAATTTTAAATTTTTTAGTATTCACATTAAAAAAGGTGAAATTAACTTAATAATACATTCAACCAAGTATATGAATCTAATAATTTTAACATGTAATTAATGTAAAATATTATTGAAGTATTTTACATTATATTTTTCATACCAAGTCTTCAAAATCTAGTGTGCATTTTTACACTTCCATCACATGTCAGTTTAGGCACTAAATTTCAATGGTAAAGTGAAATGTAGTCCTACCCAGGCAATAAAGTTGTGTTTAATGGAAATAGATTACTCTGCTTCTGTTTTTAAATTCAAATTAATGGAAGTTATATAAAACAAAACATTCAGTGTCTCAGTTGCAGTAGCAACATTTGAAATGTTCAGTAGCCACATGTGGCTCATGGGCTACCATTTTGGACAGAGCAGTTTTGGACCTCCTCTAGAATTTTATTTGTACGTCTAAGGAACACACGGACCCCTTGAGGTTGACCTTGCTTTATGTGTGCCTTGGGTAGGAATTGTCCTTTTCACATCTTATAAGCTAACTCAGAGTTCAAAAAAGTCAAGTGACTTTCCATCCTATATAATTAAAGGCTAATATGCAAATTGTCCTCTTGGGAGTGCCACGGGCAGTTCAATCCCTCGCTATGACCTGTGCTGACCACAAGGGGGCAGCGCAGAACATGGGGGGGTGGCCAACTGTGGGAGGTGCTGAGGGAGGAGGGAAGGGGGAGGCAGGGAAGCAGAGAACCTGATGGTCCTGATCACTGGCCAGGCCTAGGGACCCTACCTGTGCACAAATTTCGTGCACCAGGCCTCTAGTATGTTCAATAAATATTATTTAAGTTTATTTATGAATAACTTCCTTATGTTAACTCAAGCAACTTTATAGAAACTGGACTATTAAAACTGTATTGAAAGTGGACTATTATTGATTTGGATTTAGAAAAATAAGTTAAGGCTATGGTAATTGAACTTTGATCACTGCCTTCTGGTGTGATCACAGGGTTAAACTTCTAGAGATCAAAGTGACTGATTTTCACTTTCCTGTCAAGCAAACTTGAGGGTTTGCGTTTCTCAGGGCATATAAAGCTCTTTCTCAGAACAACAACAAACAGGCAGTAGCCACTGAACTTGCACAGATAGGGATTTATCCAAAGTCCCCTTCTATTTTTAGCCAGAGCAACTGCTTGCCAATTCAGTTTCTGCGGAGAGAAATGCATCCAATGCAAAATAAACTCGCGGAGCAGACCTTTGCTGGGCACTGCCGAAACCCCAAGACTACTCTCACCAAAACTCGGTTCGCAGCGCAACTGTTTTCCGCGGAGGCTTCAGCTCGCCCCAGCAAGCCCGAGCGCTGGGCTCCGCGGGTCCTTCCCCGCCCGCGCGGCGCGGCGCGGCCCGGCCCAGCCCCAGGGCGAGGCCGCGGGAGAAGGTGGCGGGGCCTGAAGCGAAGGGGGCGTGCCCAGGAGCGGGGGCGGGGCCTGCAGCGCGAGGAGGCGGAAGTTCCCGCGGCTGGTGAGGGCGGCGCACGCACCGCGAATCATTTGTCAGCGCTCGTCTGAGGCGGAGGCAACGCCGCGCGGGACCCGAGGTGAGTGGCCACCCGCAGGGGATGCGCGGCTGTGATTCCCCGTCGGGAGGAGGGGAAGTGAGCGGCTGGCGGGCTCCGCCGGGCGCGAGGGAAGCCCAGCTGGGAAGGCAGAGGGGGCGCATCTCGCGCGGGGCGCTTTCTCAGGTGCTTTCTGGACGCGGAGCGGCGGAGGTGGCAGAGCGCCGGGGGGAGAGGAGCGCCCGGGAACGGGCGGCGCGGGAGTGGGCGCGGGGCCAGTGGACGAGCCTGGGGAGTCCCTGGAGTCCGGCCGGCCGGGACGAGCGCGGCAAAGGCGCGGACGCGGGAGCGGAGCGCCCTGGACGGCGAGGGTGGGCGCGGAGAGGCCCCCGCGCGCCCTGCACCGGCCCGCCGGCTGCTCCGGGCGTTTCCAGGCACCCGCCTGGGCGTCCGCGTCCACCCGCGTCCTGCGCGAACCTCTCTCGGGGGTGCGGAGAGGAAGCGGGATTCCCTGGGAATGGCGTGTTACTTTTTGTTTCCTCGCCCGCGACTGAGAAGCATTGATTTCCCCCGCAGATAATGTAGGCTATTTTGTAACCTGTTGGGGGAAAACTTCCCGAAATAAAGCTCGTTTAAAAAAACAGATCTGCCGCGAACGCCAGACTTGTGAACACTGGTGTGCTTGTTGGGGCTTTTCTATGACGGTGCCTTCGGGGCGTTGGACAATCAGTGGGGAAAGGAGGGGCAGAGCTTGGGAAGAGAATTCGTGGTGGCGCTGGGCAGGGCCGGTCCAGGGTGTGAGCGCCGGATCCTCTCCCGAGTCCGCCCTCCCGACCGCGGGGACGTCGGGACGCGCCCGCCGCGCAAGCAGCCGGCGCGCAGCCTTATTTGGCAGCGGGGCAGGGCGAGAACATCTGCCGGGACCCTGGCTCGCTGGCCGCTCTCATCCCTGCCCGTGGCCTCGGTTTGCAGCTCTGCCTCCACTGTCGCTCAGCCTGGGGGACAAGAGGATCTCAGGATAATACTGCTCTTTCATTTCAGACCCAGGAATTCTTGATACCCTGAGCAGTTGGCCAGGCATTCTCTTTCCCCCCATTCCCACCCGTCGGAGAGAGTATGATAGGAGTGTGGGAAATAACCAAGCCTCCCTCCCAGGGACCAGGGCGAGTACACGGTGTAGCCGTTCGTTCCCTAAGAGAAAATCCAGAGCTATACAGAAGTGCCAACATTTTCCCCGAGTTTGAAAGCAGAATAGGCTGCGATTTCCTGCCTGCTTGGTATTTTAGGAAGAGTTTGGGCACTCGGAGCCAGATGGAGGAGATCTGGAAAAGGCCAGAAATATTACCATTGCGTAGGGAAGCGGTTCTCAACCTGTGGGTCGCGACCCCTTTGGGGGTCGAGCGACCCTTTCACAGGGGTCACCTAAGACCATCGAAAAACACATAATTACATATTGTTTTGGTGATTAATCGCTATGCTTTCATTGTGTTCAATTTGTAACAAATGAAAATTCATCCTGCATATCAGATATTTACATTACGATTCATAACAGTAGCAACATTACAGTTATGAAGTAGCAACGAAAATAATTTTATGGTTGGGGGTCACCACAGCATGAGGAACATTAGGAAGGTTGAGAACCACTGGCTTAGGGGGTTAGACTATTTTAAGAAAAATGAAGGGAGCAGAGGGAGAATGCTGGAAACGACACTGACTAGAAACGTAGTGTGGTTATGACTTTGCCAGTGCTAGAAATTTTAATAACAAATGGGGTAAGTCGGGAAGGGAACTCCCAAATAAAAAAAAGGTTGCATGTACACGGGTGGATACATAAGTACATTTTCCTCTAGGGAACAGTGGGGCCAGGAGAAGTTGAGCCTGACTTAAACACTCTTCTCTTGACAAAGATTAAAGATTAAAAAAGAAGGAAGGACAGGCTGACCGTGAATACCTGTTGGCTTTATAAACCTCTGATTTGCATGATGGGTGTCTGTATCAAAAGAGTCTTTTCTAGTTCTATGAAAATCTTCTTTATTATAGGGGGAAGGATTTAAATTACAGGTGGCTCTTTATTATCCCCCTACTATTTGTTTTCATGTGTATTTAACCGTTTTGCTTCTGGTTTGGCCTTTGGCCTTTTTAATGCCCTGTCTATACATCAGTATTGAAGTAATATATTTTCACTTAGTACTTCAGTGTACTACTCATTTAGTTTCTGGGTAGATGCCACGTCGATTTTCACTAATTTAATTTTTCAAGAACCGGACTCATTTTAAAGTTTTGCCTCATTTTCTTCTTATGAAAAGATGGAATCTATTTGCTTTTAATATACCCAGTGGTTCTAATATCTACATCTGCCACTGTCAATTTGGTGTGATGGCATAGAAATTTTGAATGGGTTAAAGAAATATTGTAAGACAGGTAATACAAGGTGATGATTTGGTTAAACAGCATAGATTTTCTAAGTGTGTCTTAAAAGCTTTTTTGAAAATGTAGTTTTAAAATTATTAAATTATACATGTGTTATATTATTAATATTTTTAAATAAAGAGGGAAATATTATGTTTCTTAGTATTACATCTTAGAAAATCTCCATTTCTCCCATTTTCTCCCACCCACACATAACCACCATAACAACCAACCCCAGACTCCAACTCGTACTTTTTTACTTTAGTTTTTTGTTATGTGAAAGTGCTGCCATGCCTGGCCAGTGTGGTTCAGTAGTTGAGCATCGACCTATGACCCAGGAGGTCAGGGTTCGATTCCCGGTCAGGGCACATAACCAGGTTTCAGGCTGGATCCCAGTAGGGGATGTGCAGAAGGCAGCTGATCATGGCTTCTCTCTCATCATTGATGTTTCTATCTCTCCCTCTCTTTTCCTCTCTCAAATCAATAAAAATATATTTTAAAACCAGAGGCCCGGTGCACAAAATTCGTGCACTGGAGGGGTTTCCCTCAGCCCAGTCAGCACCCTCTCACGATCCGGGACTGCTGGCACCTAACCATTTCTGCCTGCCAGCGCGATCGCCCCCAACTGGCCTCCCCAGCCAGCCCGATCACCCCCAACTGCCCTCCCCAGCCAGCCCAATTGCCCCCAACTGCCCTCCCCCGCCGGCCCCATTGCCCCCAACTGCCCTCCCCAGCCAGCCCGATTGCCCCCAACTGCCCTCCCCAGCCGGCCCCATCGCCCCCAACTGCCCTCCCCAGCCGGCCCCATCGCTCCCAACTGCCCTCCCCCGCCAGCCCCATCGCCCCCAACTGCCCTCCCCAGCCGGCCCGATCGCCCACAACTGCCCTCCCCAGCCGGCCCGATCGCCCCCAACTGCCCTCCCCTGCTGGCCCGATCACCCACAACTGCCCTCCCCCGCCGGCCTGATCGCCCACAACTGCCCTCCCCCGCTGGCCCGATCGCCCCCAGCTGCCCTCCCCAGCCGGCCTGATCGCCCCCAACTGCCCTCCCCAGCCGGCCCGATCGCCCACAACTGCCCTCCCCAGCCGGCCCGATTGCCCACAGCTGCCCTCCCCAGTCGGCCCGATCGCCCACAACTGCCCTCCCCCGCTGGCCCGATCGCCCACAGCTGCCCTCTCCCCCGCTGGCCCAATCACCCACAACTGCCCTCCCCTGCCAGCCATCTTGTGGTGGCCATTTTGTTGTGGCCATCTTGTGACTACATGGGGGTGGCCATCTTGTGACGAGATGGGGGCCACCATCTTGTGATGAGGTGAGGGCGTGACGGTCACCTAGGCTTTTATTAGTATAGATCTGCTACCATGGGATTCCTTACAAGCGCACTTAGAGCAAAACACAAAAAAGAAGGCAATGAAGTTCTGTTTGTTTTCTAAAGCTCTTATTCCCTTTCGTTCATTAAGATTATACTCCTACCACATTTTGTCAGTCTGACTATGTGGTAAATGCTCACCCTCTACTTTGCCTGATGAGGTGTGTGTAGAAACAAAAAGGTTCTGATTAAAGTATCACTGTGCTAGAGTGTTGCCTATCATGGCCTTTCTGAAGAAAAAATAAATGCTACTCCAAGTGTGGAATATATCACATTCCTATAAGAGGAAATCCAAGTTATAGTTTATGATTGGGGAGAATAGTTTTGTACATGAAAAACACTAATTTTAAAGAATTTAGTAAGCATGAATGAGAGTCTGTGAATTAGCAGTCCTTTTCATATGTTAGAGTAATTTAGAATTTAAGTAAGTGAAATTGAAGATCTTTTGCCAAGTGCAGGCAAAAGAATGCATGAGGTAGAGGGAAGAGAAAATCATATTGAATTAAATATGAAATAAAATCTCGTTCTTTCTTCTATATATATAACAGTGTTGTAAAGTACTTGGAGTTAAAGTTTGTATGTAAGAAGCCACAGATTGTAGCAAGTTGTAAAACTGATCAAGTGTCTAGAAATATATTCTAATGTGGGATTTTTATACTATGGAAATTGGCGTGAGTTTAGAAATTGTATGTTAGGTCATATATTCCTTTTCTTAGACTGAAATGAGAACTTAATATAGACTTATGCTCTATAGTCCCTCAAACCCCCAAAACAAAATACTGAGCATAATTTAGTTGGGTTTATATTAAATACATTTAAATATGTAATAGGGCTTCAAGTAAATATTTTTTTAACTATCTGATTTTCTTTTCACAGTTTCACACTCTGGGATTGGACTCTGAACCACTAAAACCATGAGCAACTACAGTGTGTCCTTGGTTGGCCCAGCTCCTTGGGGTTTCCGGCTGCAAGGTGGCAAGGATTTCAACATGCCTCTGACAATCTCTAGTGTAAGCAAACTTTACAGATTTTATTACAGATGTTTATTCAATGCTTAATCCTGGAAACCTCAGGACTAAGTCTCTGGATGACCTGTTCTCTACTTACTACAATTGCATATGGGATTTGATCTCAACAGACTTAGTTACCTGAAATAAAGGATGTAGTGGGAGGGAAGTTAACAAGGATAATTGATTTCAATTTTTGTTTATTTTCAGTTTCCCTTCATCACCTTAAAGATAAAATGCAAAGCATTTATCTAGGGGGTAGACTTCAGATCTTTGAACTGTAACTAATTTGGGGAATTTTCTGGATCTTAGTTTCTTCAGATGTAATATTAGAAGGTTGTATTAATGGAATTTTTCATGTTCCTTTCAGTTCCAAAGCTATTTATTAAAAACTGTTGATCAGCATTAATGAAATGACTCTTTTTGGTGTTATTTCCTCAGCTTACTTTCTGGTGAAGGTGATGGCCAACAGTAAAATGGCCCAAAGCTACTTACCTTTGAAGAAGAAATGAAAGACTTGGATCTCCAACTAGATAGTCAGTCTATGAATATTTGAGACTTGGCTGCTTCCCTCAGTATGAATGAATTCTGTGTATACATTTTAAGGATACATTTCCTGATGATGATGATGAGGGGAGTAATTATAGCTTTCATTTATTAGGGCTTGACTGTGGCAGGTACTATTTCAATTACATCACATGTAGGTAATTATTGCTATTAATTATTTGTGTGAATTTCCAGGGGTTTTTTTTTGTATATTCAAATAAATGTGAACATCTACTCCCCTTTTACTTATATGTTAGCGTATTCCATACCTTGCTTTTTTTCTAAACAGTTTACCTTGAAGAACTTTCTCTATTAATATAGGATTTTCCCCTATTAATAGGGTTTTTTGTTGTGTGTGTTTTAAACAACTGTATAGAATTCTCTTGTAGAGGAGTAACATTTATTTAACCATCACCTGTGGAAGGGTATTTATATTGTTTCCAATATTGCTATCACAAACAGTGCTGCAGCAGATACCACATATGCGTAGTTTTGCATATATACGTATATAATTTTGATAGGTTGTTTAATTTACACTTGAAATAGTGGTATTATTTCCATTGTCCAGAACTGTCTATTAGTTCATATGACAAATAGACATGTGTGGAAGAGATGGCTTTCAAGCAATTATGTTATGCTTCTCCCTAATAATAAATTTTATCTTAAACTTAAGTAGATTGTTTCTATAATCAGATATTTAGGTTATTATTTTCTTTCATTACATATATAAGTATACATATATGTACATGCTGCTTCTTACAATATATATTCAACTTGACTTTTAAAGTTTTTTTCTCCTACTGAAGGAAGATCTATTATGAGGAAAGGAACAATATTTGAATACTGTGTGTTTTTATGTACTATTAACATTATATTAAGATTGAATATCCTACTTTATGATAATGGACTAAAAAAACCCATTTTTTAGTTAGCAATACTTCCATTTGTGCTGAAAAAAAAATCCAGAAATAATTGAAGCCTAAATGAAACAAACTTAATCATCACTTTGTTGTTTGGTAATGGAAATGCAAATAGGTATGTAAATATGTGGTACTGTGCCTTTTAAAAAGTTTTCTGTGCTTCAGTTCCCTGGCAGACAGTTTGAGGCGCTAGCTCCATTTGTGATGCTGATAAAACAGAACATGGTGTACATATATATGTGCCCTCCCCAGGCACAGAAGAAATGCTTTCCTTGTGTAGACAGAGTGCTAATTAAAGGATTTTGAACACACTGATTCAGAGAAAGCACGGTAACAAAGCTGCTGAGTTATTTCTGTTCTCTTACAAAAGTCTCTGCCATCTCCTGTGACCTTTTTGGGCCTTGTGCAGTGGGGCATGCAGTTCATTCTGGATTGGAGAGGATGGGGAGGGAGGGGGAGGAGAGAAGGGAATGTTGGCTCAACTGTGCTGCTAAGCTGTTGGCTTTTCATTGTAGTTATTTTTAACCCCTTGTGCGGTTCAAACATGCCTAGTAACATTGCCTAATAAAGATGTATGCCTAGGAACTAATTTATATTGTAGTAAGATTATTAATGTTACACCTCATCTTAATTACTTCTCTGGTTATATTTATTCTGCCTTTATGTAATATATTTCAGTGGTCACCAGATTAATAGTTATCAAGAAGCAATTAAAACCTGAACGCATGCTTTAAAACATGTAATTTAGTGATTTTTTATTTTAATAGTGTGTATGAAATTCTTCGCAAGTTCTGGAACATAGTATTCTCTCAGTTATCTGTTACCATAATATCATTATAAAATTAAAAAGAAAAAAATTATTTAGAGACTTGAAACATCAAATCTCCAATAATTGTAGGAAACATAGCAGTTACGATTTTTTACCTTATAGTCTGTTGGAACTGAAAAAAAAAATCACAAGTTTGTCCTTAGATAGGAAGCTGCATCTTTAGAGTTCAAAAGTATACAGCTTTTCCTTGGGTCAGGTATTATTATTTTGAACTACAAAGGGCTATTTATGTGCCCTTATAACATTTGAACTCTATGATATGGAATGTATTTGAGATAAACAAGCCATTGGCGGGGACTTGAGCATTCTGTTTTCTTGAGATTTTGTTGTTACCAGCATATGAATATGCTGAACATGACTTGTATCTTAAAGCATATGAACTGTAAAAATTTTAATATTTCACCCAAATTTGTTCATCACCTATATTATATGAATTATGCATTCCCTTTTAGTATGTTGATTTCTAAGATAAGATTGGTAATTTCTGCAAACTCTTAAGAGAGTCTCAGATTGCCATTAACTGCATCATCATGAGAGCCATTGTCTTCAGTTTCCTATTCTTGAAATGGAGTGCTGGCTACAGGAGTTTGCAGGCTCTTTTTATGACCCTGCATTTATGGAATTGCCTTGAAACCATGGAATGTGGGGATGGGTTTTATTGTAGCTGTGTGGGTTTGTTGGTCTTTGCCAGCATATTTTATAAGAAGAAATAGGAGACCTGTTTTACAATTCAAGACCATATTTTGGAAAATTGATGTTTCTCATGATGGAATTACAAGAAGAATAACATTTTTTGTGAATAACATCTTTTTAATACCGTATTGTAGACTTGAAGTACTCTGCTGCATGTTATTTTCTGATGTATGAAAATAACATGCAGTTATTTAAGTAAGAGTATTTAACTTAAATGCCAGTATTTGGATTTTCTGAGGATCTCCCATTTTTTCATAAAAACATCTACAATGTTTCTTTAGTAGATAAGAATGAGGTCATGCATTTTATTTATTTTTATTAATTATTTAAAAAATTTTTACTGTTGAAAGCATTACAGATGTCCCCTGTGGTGTTTTCCCCTCCCATGGACACCCGCCTCTCTGCAGCCACGTCTCACAAGCCTTTGCCACACTATTGTCTGTGTCCTTGTGCTCTGGGTATCCTATGAAATAAAGAGGGAATATGCTAATTGACCCTCATGCCATCACAAAAGATGGCGGTGCCCACAGCCAATAAGGAGGGAATATGCTAATTGACTGCCACGCCCTCAAAAATGGTGGCGCCCACAGCCAATAAGGAGGAAATATGCTAATTGACTGCCCCGTCCTCAAAAGATGGCAGTGCCCACAGCCAATATGGAGGGAATATGCTAATTGACTGCCACACCCTCAAAAATGGTGGTGCCCACAGCCAATGGAGGAATATGCAAATTGCCACACCCTCAAAGATGGCAGCACCCACAGCCACAAGATGGTGGCACCCAGTCCCCTCAGCCCCGCTGGGGCTCCTGCCTCTGGAGTCCCCCAGTCCCCTCAGCTCCCTACCACCCAGGGCCGCCCAAGGCTCAGGTAACCAGGGCCGGCTGAGGTTTGCGCTACCGGCAGTGGAAGCAGCAGAGGTGTGATGGGGGCGTCGCCTTCCCCTGATCACCAGGTTGCCTCCCACCCCTGAGGGCTTCTGGACTGTGAGAGGGGGCAGGTCGGGCTGAGGGACACCTTCCATCCCCCTCACCCCCCGTGCACGAATTTCGTGCACCAGGCTTCTAGTATGCATATAATATTCCTGGGTAATTTCTCCCTCCCCCTCTGAAATTCATCTGTCTGTTCATGGTTCTGTGTCTCTGGATCTATTTTGTTCATCAGTTTATTTTGTTCATTAGATTCCACATACGAGTGAGATCATGTTATATTTATCTTTCTCTGACTGGCTTATTTCGCTTACTGTAATACCCTCCAGTTCCATCCATGCTGTTGCAAATGGTAAGAATTCCTTCTTTTTTACAGCAGTGTAGTATTCCATTGTGTAGATGTACCACAATTTTTTTTATCCACTCATCTGCTGATGGGTACTTAGGCTGTTTCCAAATCTTAGCTATTGTAAATTGTGCTGCTATGAACACAGGGGTGCATATATCCTTTCTGATTGGTGTTTCTGTTTTCTTAGGATATATTCCTAGAAGTGGGATCGCTGGGTCAAATGGGAGTTCCATTTTTAATTTTTTGAGGAAACTTCATTCTGTTTTCCACAGTGGCTGCGTTCCCACCAGCAGTGCATGAGAGTTCCTTTTTCTCCACATCCTCTCCAGCACTTGTCATGTTTTGTTGATGGTAGCCATTCTGACAGGTGTGAGGTGATACCCCATTGTCGTTTTAATTTGCATCTCTTGGATGATTTGTGACTTTGAGCATTTTTTCACATGTCTCTTGGCCTCCTCCTTGTATGTCCACTTTGGAGAAGTGTTGGTTCAGGTTCTTTTCTCATTTTTTATTTGGATTGTTTATCTTCCTTTTGATAAGTTGTATGAATTCCTTATATATTTTGGAAATTTACCCCTTACTGGGTGTATCATTGGCAAATATGTTCTCCCATGCAATGGGCTCTCTTCACTTCGTTGATGGTTTCTTTTGCTGTACAGAGAGGTCAGGCATTTTAATACTCAAATAATAACTGATTCTCAAGAGTTAGGGGAGCATCAATTGTTACCAGCTTCGACTCGATTTTAGTTGGATTTGAACAGCAGGAGATATTTACTGTTTCCTGGAGTATGGATTCCTGTTTGGGAGTGTGACATAGAACAGAGAAAGACACACCCTGAAATATTTTGCTGGGAATTCATTTAACCAGCAGTTAAAGGAATACTTCCTAGAAGCCATTGAAGTAATGGAGCATACAAAGGTTGGAGAGAAAATAAATACGTACAGTACTAGACAGTGTCCTAAGACCTGTCACAAGACAGTGTTTGATGAAATGGCAAAGATACAGATAAGTGTTCCTCATTTTCTGTGAGCATAGATCTTTTGTATTTCTCCAGTTTACTGCAGGAGAAATGAATTGAACTGGTCCTTGAAGAATGAAATTTGAACACTTCGAAGTCAACATTTCTCTGTGTTGGTTCAGTGCAAATTGAAGAAGACCTTTCTTGCTATTCCTTGACTGAGTGAAGCTGTGAATATAGTCGAGTGATTCTCCAGCCGGGCCAGCTGCAGTTTCCCTCCTAGAGGAGGATAGAAAGAGATTTTCAGTCCTCTCACGCTGAAATGGGAGAACCATCCTACCTTGAATAAATGAGCCCATTGTTAATTTTAAGCTGTTGAGTATTTTCCTTCTCATTCCCTCCCAACTAATCTGTCATTATGCCAAGTTGGAAAGTTAATAATTTAGTTTGTGTAACTTCATAATATATATTTCACAAGTGTGCTCACTCTGCTTTTAAAATACCAATTACCTTTTGTGTGGCAGTTTTCTATCATTCTGATCAAAAGGGTCTGGAATGTCAAGATAATTCTGAAGATGTTTTTCTGGTCTCTTATTTGTAAAGAAATGAAAAATCTTCTCACTATGTTTTATTATAAATTAATAGTTTCAGGGAAAAGGACTTTTATAGAGTTTGATGAATTTTGAGCATTTTTTAAGTTATTTGTTAAAATGAGAGGAATTTTACTAGCATGCAGGACTTCTGAATCTGCTAAAGGAAACAATATTGTAGAGATTGGGTGAAGTAAGAATAGCACTTTAAAAAAGGGGACATATGCATTAGTTTCAACAATAAAGATAAAAAAAATAATAGCATTTTAGACCTAAGCAAAGGAGATTTTATTTATTTCAATTGTTCTTTTTGTTTTTAGCAAAGGAGAGTTTCATATACCCTATTCATCTACTTATGAATATTATTTAGTTACTATAATATTGAGTTACTAAAACTGAGAATACTGAAGCCTATGGACTTACTTTCTTATCAGTTATTTTTTAGAACTTTCAAGGCAAAGAGCTTTTTAAAATAATGGTTGTTGGTCAGGCTGCAGTGTGAATATACAGTTGAGGTGACTGTCCAGAACATCATGTTTGCAGTAGGTCTTACCCAGATTCCCATTTCTACAGGATCAGTCATGACCTTTTCCCCCAGTTACAACTGCATGGAGGAGAAATCTGATATGAGTTAGTTAATCCAGAGGCAAATATTGCTCTGGACAAGGAAGAGATGAGAAATAATGAGTACATAATATAAAGTGACAAAACAAAACTCTAGCATATTTAATATATAGAGGTTGGCAAAAGTAGGTAAACAGTTGTGAGTACATGAAACAGTTTAAACTTGTATTATTATTTATTGTATTATTTGTATTATAACTGTAAACCTACTTTTGCCCATCCCCTGTGTATACTTTGTAAACACGTGACATAATAATGGAAATGAAAAGAGAAAACATTGGTTTAAGCATCTAATGAGCTGTGACCATGATGACCCTTGATTTAGGTATTCTAGGTGCAGAGCCACTCTGTAGCCCTTCTGGGAGTGTAAGTTTAGATTTTAATTACAGAGTGGAAAAGTCACTTTTCATTAAGATTTTTTTAGGTAATATTTATGAGTGGACTTGATAATATTGAATGAGCGTTTAAAATTAGTTTGGAAGAATTTTTTATAATGTTGTTAAAACTAAATCTCTTAGCCCTAGTTGGTTTGGCTCAGTGGATAGAGTGTCGGCCTGCAGACTAAAGGATCCTAGGTTCGATTCTGGCCAAGAGCACATGCCGGGGTTGCGGGCTTCATCCCCAGTAGGGGTTGGGCAGGAGGCAGCCAATCAAAGATTCTCTCTCATCATTGATGTTTCTATCTCTCTATCCTTCTCCCTTTCTCTCTGAAATATATAAAATATATATATATATATATCTGAAAAAACTAAGTCTCTCAAATCTTAGTCACTTTCCCTTCTTCCCTCAGCTTATTTTCTTTCTTTCTGTTGCATAAGTGGAGTTATCTACCCTTCTGTAAATACTCAGATCTCTTTTACAGCTGATGTTGTTGCCCATTTTGTGTTAGAATTACTGGAACAAAGTTCATCAACCTTGTTGGCAAATAGTACTCCCAGCTGGGCTAAGCAGTGGCAGCAAATGTCCCTGATAGGTCTGAATGGAGAAGACTAAAATTACCTGGGACAGTTGACAGGAGGGAACGAAAAAGAACAAGTTAGACGGAAGGAGAAGAGAAAGGGGCAATTTAAAAATGGTCAAAATGGGAACAGTTATTTGCTGGGTCAGATTTATTACTTAAGAAATCTTAACCCTTCTCCCTTTTCCCTTTTAAAGTTTGATTAATTTATGTTTTTCTTTAGGTAAGACATTCATATGGTTTGAAATTTAAAAGATACAATATGGTTTACAGGAACAGGTCTCCTGTTGCCCTGCCATTCACTTCCTCTTCCTGGAAGCAACCAGTGTTATCAGCTTCTTGTGTGTACTTCCAGAAATAATTTGTATAGATATATGTAAATGCATATATATTCTCACAATCCAGCTTTTCAACAAAAATATACTTACATTTTTGCATTTTGCTTTTTTCATTAACTCAAAATCAGTAAATATATCTTTTTTTCGTACAGCTACATTGTATTTGGCTTTATCATGATTTATTTAACCAGTTTTTATTGATGAGCAATTATATATATATGTGTGTGTAATTTTTGCACATATATATATTTTGCATGTACATGAGATATCTGTCAGATATATTCCTAGAAATGGAATTGCTTAAAGGGCTGTTTGCATTTGTAATTTTGATTGATATTGCCAAATATCTCTATAGAGACACGCCTCCTCACAATATGAGAATGCTGGTTTCCTCATACCTGTGCTAGCACACATTTCAACAGACTTTGATCTTTTCCAATCAGATGGGCTTATTTCCATCTTTCTCCTTTTTGTAGGTCTTAGTTACAGGTAGTCTACCAAAGACTCTTATGTTTTTAAGTGGTTCATTGTTTTCCATTTTGCCTGAGAATACACAAAATAAAAGTGTAATGGCTTTTAAATGATTTTATTAATTTATAGGGTTGCTATTATTTGAACTTTTTCACCCGGAGCTTTGGTTAATAAATACCTCTATAATTTGTTTCTATTTCAAAATGGATTTTTTCTTTCTGTTAATATATTACTTTCAATAACATGGCGAAAGACTTTTTTGTGTTTTTTTTTGTAGAACAGTTTTTGGCATACTGCCCTGTTGTAGACTTTATGAAAAATTTAGCAAATTACATTTAATAAATTGATTTGTGTGTAACTTTGAATCCCACTCTTCTCTAGCTCCCTCTCAATGATGTGGTAAAGAGACTGGCTATGGTGAGGCATGGTCCTGAGACAGTGAAATTCACCCTTAGGAGCCTCACTGTGTTTTCATATCAACCTTTATTAGTCAGTGAAACTTAAATGAAATCACAAAGGTTTGTATAGTGTTCTGTAGCATAGTGAGTCACACATTTTGAAGGTGTGTACTAAAGTGTGGCACAGTATATTTCTTCATCTTACCTGGGTGTAAACAGCAGAGGTATATGTTGTTAACTTTGATGACAAAAAGAGTGAGAATACCAGGATGTTTATATATTATGTGCTTAAAAATGAAGGAGGCCCTAGCCGTTTGGCTCAGTGGATAGAGCGTCAGCCTGTGGACTGAAGGGTCCCTGGTTCAATTCTGGTCAAGGGCACCATGCCTGGGTTGTGCGCTCAATTCCCAATGGGGGACATGCAGGAGGCAGCTGATCAATGATTCTGTCTTATTGATGTTTCTATTTCTCTCCTTTCCTCTCTGGAATAAAAATACACACACACACACACACACACACACACACACACGCACTAGAGGCCCAGTTGCCCGAATTTGTGCATGGGGTGGCGAGGGGGGCGGACTGCAGGAGGTTGGCCGGCCAGCCCCAAGGAGGGAGCTGGCCCTCAGCCCCCCTGGGTAAGGGGCCGTGTCCACCACCACCCATCCCTGGTTCCTCGACCCAGCTGGGCCCGAGGGCCCCAGTTGGGTTGGGAGAGGAGGCAACAGTCGCCGGGCTGGGTGCGGGAGGAACGGACACTGTCGGCGCCCTGCCGCTGCACGATTCCCTGCCTCCCACCCTCCTCCTTCCCTTGCCGCCACTGTGGCGGATGGGTGGCCCCCAGGGAAGGGAGAGGACAGGAGTGAGACAAATCCTTGTGTTGAGGGCTGATTTTGAATAGATCTCAGTGAGGGAGCTGCTTTGCTACATATGAAACCCCGACCCAGAAGCAAGTCTCTACGAATGGTTTAGCACCAGGGGCCAATGGGGGCCGGCCAGCCGTAGGGAGGGGCCATGAGAGGTTGGCTGTGGGAGCTCACTGACCACCAGGGGGCAGCTCCTGCGTTGAGCATCTGCCCCCTGGTGGTCATTGTGCATCATAGCAACTGGTTGACCAGTTGTTCTGGTCGTTTGGTCATAATGGTTGCTTAGGCTTTTGTATATGGAGAGGTGTGTGTGTGTGTGTGTGTGTGTGTGTGTGTGTGTGTGTGTGTGGTGTGTGTGTATTTGTGTATATGTATATACTACAGGCCTGGTGTACAAAATTCGTGCACTGGGGGGGAGTGTCCCTCAGCTCAGCCTACACCCTATCTAATCTGGGACCCCTCAGGGGACGTCCGACTGCTGGTTTAGGCCTGATCCTACAGGGATCAGGCATCAGACATCCCTCACAATCAGACATCCCTTTCACAATCCAGGACTGCTGGCTCCTAACCACTCACCTGCCTGATTGCCCCTAACCGCTTCTGCCTGCCAGCCTGATCACCCCCTAACCCAGCTGTGGGCAAACTATGGCCCGCGGGCCAGATCCGGCCCGTTTGAAATGAATAAAACTAAAAAAAAAGAAAAAAGACCATGCCCTTTTATGTAATGATGTTTACTTTGAATTTATATTAGTTCACACAAACACTCCATCCATGCTTTTGTTCCAGCCCTCTGGTCCAGTTTAAGAACCCATTGTGGCCCTTGAGTCAAAAAGTTTGCCCACCCCTGCCCTAGCCGCTCCTCTGCCGGCCTGATTGACAATTAACTGTTCGCCTGCTGGCCCGATTGCCCCCAACTGCCCTCCCCTGCAGGCCTGGTCCCCCCCCCAACTGCCCTCCCCTACTGGCCATCTTGTGACAATGTGGGGGCAGCCATCTAGTGATGACGTGGGGCAGCCATCTTGTGATGATGTGGGGGTGGCCATCTTGTGATGATGTGGGGTGGTGATCTTTTTTTTTTTTTTAAATATATTTTATTGATTTTTTACAGAGAGAAAGGGAGAGGGATAGAGAGTTAGAAACATTGATGAGAGAGAAACATCGATCAGCTGCCTCCTGCACACCCCCCACTGCGGATGTGCCCGCAACCCAGGTACATGCCCTTGACCGGAAACGAACCCGGGACCTCTCAGTCCGCAGGCCGACGCTCCATCCACTGAGCCAGACTGGTTTTGGCGTGGGGCGGCCATCTTGTGATGACGTGGGGTGGCCATCTTGTGATGCAAGGGTGTGAGGGTCAATTTGCATATTACGTATTTATTATATAGGATATACTAGAGGTCCAGTGCACGAATTCATGCACAGGTGGGGTCTGGTTGGCCCGGCCCAATCAGCTGGGGGGAGGGGATGCGAGAAGTTGGCCAGCCAGCCCCACTCCCGGTTGGGGTGGGGGCCCCATTGGGGGTGGAGCCAGCTGAGGGGAGGGATCGAGGATGGTTGGCCGGCTGGCCCCCGCCCCCTGGTCAAACTCCTGGTTGAACTCCTGGTTGAGGGGGCAGTTTGCGTATTAAGCTTTTATTATACAGGATGAGCACATAATCTTAAAAAAAAAGATGGAGGAATTTTCCTGTAGTGTGTTGCTGTAAATTTTTAAATATGTGAAAAGAGTTTGGAACTAAATAAGAATTTTTACCTTATTTTACCAGTAGTCACTGTTCATGATAATTGTCTTGGGGAAATTTTAATTTATCAAAAGAAGTGGTTATTTTAATGAATTAACAATTGAATGCCATTTTGATTCCATCAGGGATTTAGCTGTGATTTGGTTCCATTGAAAAGCCAATTATTAGCACAGTATTTCTAAAATGATTTTTGAGATTATTAACATTTAGAGATGGTAAAAATAAAAATAAAATTAGTAAGGTTGTATAATGGTAGCTGGAAGAAATTATAGATGAGTTCTGAAAGTATTTTTCTTTTTGAGAAAAGGTGCTGGAGGGAAAATGTTCTTTAGGAAAAAAAATGCTTTATCTGTTAACTACGAATGCTTAGGGATGTTCTGGAGAGAAAAATTTATAAATACAAGTATTGTTACATATGTCATTTTCATGATTTTGGACATTCTCCTGAAATATCTCTACGTTGCTAACTTCCAGGTAGTCTACAGATGGTTCTTTTGATCTTTTTGTACTACGAATTTCTGTTTATATGTACCTTTATCTATTCTGAAAGATTCTAGTATGTTGGCATCCAATTCTCTGTGTGATACTTTGATATTTTAATAAGCAAAGGTGTCTTTAAACTTCCTCAATGGCTTATCTCCTCCTTAGGCTAATTCCTCATCCTCAAGCTGGCACCTTGCCCAGGCAGGGGTTATAAAATCCTACATTTAATACATTACTGCCCTATTTAAGAATTATAAGGGCTTCCTGTTATCTGTTGAGTTATTGCTTAACTTCTCAGTCTGGCATTTGGGCTGCATATAAATAGGCCTACTTAATACAACTGAATTTATCGTCTAAAATGCCCAATTTGAACCCTGAAGTTCTTGATCTCTTTATTCTTATGCATAGTACCTTTATTTCCTATCATCTCTACAGCCCTGTCCATCCTTCAAGGCACATTCATATACCAGGTGTTTTTTGTAATGTTTGACTGCTGTAGCTCACTTAGATGTCCTTTCTTTCCTATGTTAAATAATAAAAATGGAAATATGCTAACATTTATTGAGCCCTTATTATTTTCTAGGCTCTGCTCTAGGTATTTGTACATGTTTGAATCCTCATAACAACCCTCTGAGGGAGTAAGATTTTAAATCTCCGATTTACAGATGAGAATTGAGAAACAGAGAAGTTAAAAAACATGTCTGAAGTTGTACACAACTAGTAGTTGGTTAGGCTTAGGGTTCGAAACCAGTCAAACTGAGTAATCCTCCTATATAATATAAGGCTAATATGCAAATAGACTGAACGGCGGAACAACCGAACAACCACTCGCTATGACATGCGCTGACCACCAGGGGACGTGCGTGAAACATGGTGTGTGTCGGCCATGGTGGGATGGTGGAGTAGGTGAACGGGGACGCCAGACCAAGGCGAGGCACCAGTTGCTGTCATTGGGGTGAGCCTCTGGGGTTACTGAAAATTCTTTGCTCCTGTGCGCTGAGGTCCCGCCTGGTGCTGCACCTGCTGCCAGCACCGGCCCTGCTCACACCTGCTGCTGGCGCCAGAGCCGCCGCTCGCACCTACTGCCAGTGCTTGGCGCCGGCCCTGATTGCTCGGTGCTGTCAGCAGGTGCGAGTGGCGGCTGCCAGCCCCAATCGCCCCTCAGGGCTTCTCCACCTCCCACTGCTCCTGCGGGGAGATCGGGACCAGCAGCTGCCTCTTGCACCCGCCACCGGTACGGCCCTGCTCGTACCTGCTGCTGGTGCTGGAGCTGCCACTCACACTCACTGCCCGTGCTGGAGCCACTGCCGGTGCCCGGTACCAGTCCCGATCACTTGGCGCCATCAGCAGATATGAGTGATGGCTGCCAGCCTGACCACCCCTGAGGGCTTCCCAACCTCCCCCTGCTCCTGAGGGGCGATTGGGGCAGTAGCTGCCGCTCACACCCGCTGCTGGCACCGGCCCCAGTTGCTTCGCACTTTCAGTGGGTGCAAGCCGGGCTGCTGGCAGACAGGTGACTGGGGTTGTGTTGCAGGAGGGGCTGGGCAGGGGCATGGAGGATGGGCTGAGACCCGCCCCTGTGCCTACTGCAGCCTCGTGGCCCACGATTTCTTTCAAGGTGCACGAATTCGTTCACTGGACCCCTAATAATAAGTAATGCTCTTAACCAGTACACTCTGTTTTCTGGGAATAGATGGAAGTTTTCCCTACTGACAGTCAGGTTTGTGTGTATGTTTCTTAAAGAGAGAACACATGCTATGGAATCAAAGACTTGTATGTATGGAAATAACTGAAATTATTAAGAAAAAAATATGACTGGGTTTCAAGCTAATCATCAGAATCATCAATGAGATTTTTAAAAATGTAGATTCCAGGCTCCAGACTTTGAATTCAGTATGTTTAGGGATTCTCACATGCTTTCTAGATGTTTCTTATGTACCATTTTAGTTCCATTTGTAAACTAAGGTTTGGGAACCATATGTAGCTTTGATTCAAAAAAATATTTTTATTATGGATCTTTGTTACTTAGATCATTTCAGCAAAAAGATTAAGGCTAAGTTACAATGGAACTGTCATTGACTAAATGTGACAAATCTGCTTGCTCCAACCACCAATCTTTTCCTATTTCTCATTGTGCAGTCACTGTAGGTAGAATTCTTTAAGGAAATAAATGTCAGTTTTAATAATATGTGATATCAGACTTTAGTCTATTTACAGTGCTGTATTTTTGTGACAAAATTTAGAGGACTTTGAAGTTGGTGATACTATTATCATTTAATAATGAATGTTAAATTTACCAAAGACTTATGGAGAAATCTTTGACTATACTATGCTTTGTTTCACACCTCAGTATTATTGTTATTATTATTTAAAAAATATTTTTGCTGATTTCGGAGATGAAGGGAGAGGGAGAGGGAGATAGAAACATCAATGATGATAGAAAATCATTGATCGGCTGCCTCCTGCATGCCCCCTACTGGGGATCGAGCCCACAACCTGGGCATGTGCCCTTTACCGGAATCGAACTTGGGACCTATCAGTCCACAGACGGGCACTCTATCCATTGAGCTAAACCAGCTAGAGCTCACACCTCATTATTAGGCTAAATTGGTAACATTTAAGTTAAAAAGAACTAGTCAACAGTCTTTTTAAGTCCATGGACCAGGGATCAGTTAAAATGTTTGGTCTTCATATTAGCTTTCACAGCAGTGCAGCTTAACTACACATAGATACATATAAATAGGTTGTATACTTTGTTAAATCATGAATGTCTCACCAGGAAAAATAGACCCTACACCAGTGATGGCGAACCTTTTGAGCTCGGCGTGTCAGCATTTTGAAAAACCCTAACTTAACTCTGGTGCCGTGTCACATATAGAAATTTTTTGATATTTGCAACCATAGTAAAACAAAGACTTAGATTTTTGATATTTATTTTATATATTTAAATGCCATTTAACAAAGAAAAATCAACCAAAAAAATGAGTTCGCGTGTCTCCTCTGACACGCGTGTCATAGGTTCGCCATCACTGCCCTACACTGTGGGTCTTATTTACTCAAGATCATATTCGAATTCCCAGTAACTCTTCAGTAAGTGTTGACCGATTATCATAATAAAAACAGAGACTAAATGGTGGCAATTGCAGTCGAGTTTCTTCTACATTTGTTTTGTTAATTTACATGATTGATAGAATTAACTGATGAAACATTTTGGTTTTCTTTGTTTTTTAATTTCATTGAGAGTTTAAGTTTCTAGGAAAAATGCCCCAGAGGTTACATTGTGTGATAGCTCCCTGCTTCCAAGGTAGTCTTCCACAGGTCACCTAGAATTTGTTTTCTGTATATTTGACCCAAGGATCCTACTTCTGTCCTTTAGTGTCATGCACAACAAAGAATGACCCTGTCACATGATAGCTTTTCAAATAGGTGACTGAGCTATGTTTTCATTCAAGTCCTGTGGATATTCTGTTGGAAGCTATGTTTCAATCATGACACATTATATGAATGTGTCCCTTAGCATTTGCCTTTAAAAGTACCAAAGTCAGTTTTTAAATGTCTTTTTATAACTCCTAGAACTGAAATGTTAGACATATTAAGCCCAATGCAGAAATACAGTTTGTAGTAAGAAAACTAATTTTGTGTGTGACTGAAGTGCAGGATTTAGAATCTGCTCTGGGCAATGAGCTTGTTGGAACTTTCATTGTTTTCTCTGTCTACTTTTATACTGTTTGAAATTCTTGCAGTATGTATGTCTTCTATTTAAAAAGAGAAAGAAAACGAAAACTAGCCTATGCTTTATACATGTGCCAACTCAGGCTTGTCTGGACATATATGGTAGTAGAGCCTAAGAGGGGCAAGTGTGTGTGTGTGTGTGTGTGTGTGTGTGTGTGTGTGTGTGTTGCGCGCGTTGAGTTTGCATTGTATGCATGAAAGATAAGGAACCTCATGGGAAGAAATTCAAGGTTAGTTTTTGGAGATTTACTATCATTATTTTAGGAGAGATGGGTACATTCTTGGGACAGCTACCCTTCTGAATGACTTACGCCACAAATCTGAGAGGAGAAGGTGTTAGTCAACACATTTATTGATCTCTTACTGTGTGCTAGGCCTTGAGGGTGGTTCTCTATTTTCTGACCCAGAGGCACATGGGAAATGATCGGATATATAGGAAGGAGTTTGGTAGTGGGAGAGGACATTTAAGTATTCAGATACAGGAAAAGACGATAAGGTAATGTGTACTTAGATTATTCAGCCCCTTTAAGGATAGCAGGGAAATTCCAGACTAGCTCTGTAGAATCCATGGAGGAGACACAAGTAGCAGTGGCAGACAGAATTTTCTGTACTTAAACTGGGCATGGACTTATTTATTTAGTGTCATTATTGAGCACCTACCATATGCTCAGTATTGATTTAGGCACTGATATCAATATTGAGCTTATGGTAGGTGCTCAATAATGACACTAAATAAATAACAAGCTCTTAGTGTTAGGGACCTCATATTCTAGTAAGAAGGACTGATGCCTTACAAATCTATAATAATAAAAGCATAATATGCTAATTAGACCAGACAGCCAAACGACCTTCCGGATGTCCTTCCAGATGTCCTTCCGGACAAAGCCGCGGGGTCGGTCAGGCAGGAAGGTGAGCAGTTAGGGGCGATGAGGCAGGCAATTGAGCGGTTGGGGGGGTGATCAGGCAGGCAGGTGAGCAGTTAAGGGTGATCCGACAGGCAGGTGAGCAGTTAGGGGCGATCAGGCAGACAGGCAGGCGAGTGGTTAGGAGCCAGCAGTCCAGGATTGCGAGAAGGCACAGGCTGGGCTGAGGGACCTTCCCTACTCCTCCGTGCACAAATTTTGTGCACTGGGCCTCTAATTTATAAATAAATAAGCAATGCAGTTTTAATAAGGTAATGTGCAAGGAAATAATTGGAGTATCAGGATTAGTGTATTGGGGATATAGAGGTTTTAGTTAGATTGGTTGGTCCAGACAAGCTGTTTTGACTGAGGAGACAACATTGACTTAACAAGATTAAGAAACCTTGACTCCTTGGTCATGGAAAGAACAAGGAGAACAGCATTGCTGACATAATGAACAGTAAGTGCAAAGGCCTTGAGGTAGGTAAGAGTTTAGTGTGTTCAAGGAATAGAAGGGAGGCCATTGTGGCAGGAGTGCAGTGAGCAAGGAGGGAAACAGTGACATCAGGGAAGGGAAGTATATCTGGTTCCAGATGAGAGAAGGAGGTTCGAGGTAGTGAGGAAGATAACATTGGGGTGATGGTGGGAAAACTCTTGGGATTTGAGAGAGCTTTTGATTCCTCTAGAGCAGGCTTGGGGAAACTTTCTTCTGCTAAGGGCTGTTTGGATATTTATAACATCATTCTTGGGCCATACAAAATTATCAACTGAAAAATTAGCCTGAGATATTTGGTCAAACATTTAATTAACTCACCTCTAATGGCTTGGCAGGGCCAGACCACATGATTGCAGGCCTGCAGGCCGGACGTTACCCATCACTGCTCTAGAGAGAGTGGGTTGCTGTTGTGATTTTTACCATATCTGCAGACTGGTGTGTTTTTAAATTAGTTTTGGTAGGCATTTCAGTGGAAGAATTAAAAAAAATTAAAAAAATTTTTGAGCAAAAGAATAACCATATAGCCTTCCAATATGGCTACTTGGAAGTAATTTACCCATTTTAATATTGTTTGTTTGTTTTAAAAAGTTATATATAATTAAATCACACACATGATTATTTTTTATTGTTTATCCACTGATTACATTTTTTCTATTTTATTCTCCTCAAGATTTTTTTATTATCGCTCTATGAAGCAGCTTGTGTCCCAGATGGCTTCTGTTTTCATTTCCTTGTGATGTTATGACCTTTTCTACTTTAATAAAGAAATGTTGTGTACACATTCAGGAGTTGTTTACAAATTATGCTGGTAGCACTTTCGTTCGAGTCTGCCTCAAAGATGATGTAAGTGTTAGGATGTTTATTCTAGGTCAGATAAGTTGAGCTGAAAAAGGTTTTAAAATGTGTCTATTCTTAAAATGAATGTTCTTGCCTATTGGTTGGTTAATGCACCCACTGCCAAAAGTTATGTTTTCGACCCTCTTATTATTTCAAGTGGAGGGAATTTATGAGATTTAATGTTTTTCATTTCTGAACTTTTCAGAGAGGTCATTTGAGCAGATTAACATCTAATAAGGGAAGGCTGACAATTGACTCTGTATTATCAGATTTTCATGCCTAAACCTATTGTTAATGGATAAAAGTGTCATCAATATCTTATACAGCTGCAGGTCTGCTGTAATAAATCATAATGCCATAGCAAATGATGTAACTTCAGATTTAAGGTCAGCTTTTATAAATTCAGGGGGGAAAAAGAGTTTGCCTATGATTTTGGGGATATAGTTGCAAAATAATGCTTTATAACCAATTTAAGAATTATCTATATTAAATATTATAAAATAATATACTAGTATAAAAGTAATATTACTTTAGCTATGGTTTATTTCTTTTTTTGGATTAATTTTCTTTTTAAATTATCTTTTTTTTCATTTATAGTTTATGTATAATATTATATTGGTTTTAGGTGTACAACCTAGTGATTAGACATTTATATAACTTACGAAGTGATCATCTCGATAAATCTAGCCACCTATATGACACCATGAATAGTTATTACACAGATAGAGTTTTCTTAATGACTTTATCTTAAGATTTAAAGTATTCTAATGGCAATTAACATGTAGCCTTAAAAAAACTCTTCAGGCCCTTGTGATTATAAAATGATAAGTGGTCAAACATCTGTGAACACTGTATTATCAAAGCTAATATATTAGTATTCTTTTTATTTTTTAGTTTTTTACAGTGATTCTTTTAGGGTTATTTTCTCCCAACAAACTATTTTAAGATTATGATTTTAGTGGACACTATTCTATGTGCTGTTTTTGTAGTTATTATAAGTATAAGCTCTGGAGCTCAATATGTTGGTGTGAATCCTGGCTCTGTAATTTACTAGTTATTTGTATATTTAGACAAATTACTCAAATGTGCCCCAGGTTCTTCAACTGCCAAATGAAGGTAAAAATAATATTTACATCATAGTATTGTTGATTTAAATAAATTGATACATGTAAAGTATCTGGCACATAGAAGTACTCAGTGAAGTTTACCTAATAATAAAGATTACCTTATAGTAATAAATATTGTAAAAATATATTTTAAGATCTGTCCCTTGTTAGATAACTTCATCTTCAAAATCCATATCCTGGTTTTCATTTTGTAGGTTTTTATATAGGATTCTTTTGAAACATCCTTCAGTGTGTGCGTACACACATGCACGCACACGTAACATACACAGACCCTGTAGTTAGAATTATTTCACTAAGCATATTTTTTTTAATAGAAGATACATAATAAATATTTGTTGAATGAATGGGGCATTTTCTTCTTCCACCTGTCTTGACCTGGCATAAATTTGAAATGATTTGAAAGGAGGGTTGGTACCAGTAGTACCTCTAGTTGCTATTCACTATGTGTTTTTTTTTAAACTTTTTAAAAGTGACATGATAAACTGTATTGCTGGCGAGAGACACTTGCTCTAGGGAACAATTTTCTTCTCCGTTGAAGAGTACATGTGATTATAAGAGAAAATTTATAAGTGGGATGTAGAGGAGACAAGCCAAGCACTGTGTCTGTCATTTGAACTGTCTCTTTCTAGGAATTATTATAACATCAATAGCCTTTATGTGTAGGTCTGAGTGCTCCTTATCTTGCCCTCATGCTTCTCTGGCCATAGCAAACTAGACCTGGGAAGGCTGCCTGACCCAAATGTAGTCATTTGCATACAAAGTTAGCAGCAGATCTGTATGTGATCATACTATTTACAAGCTCTATAATTTTTATGAAATATAAAATTTAACTACTCAGAACTTGAGTGATACAAATAAATGTAAATTGTTGTTCACTCATTGATTTATTTGCTTATTCCACAAACATTTATTGAATATCTTTTATATGCCAGGCACTGTGCTAGGCACTGTGGATATAATGGTGTGATGAAACAAAGTCTATTCTCTCTCAGACCTGTATTTTAGGTGAGTGAAGAAGTAAACAAATAAAAATATCTAGTGATAAATAGTAAGGGGCAAAACAAAAAAGTACAGGGAAAGGGAGTGGTGGGTGGATAGGGGTTACCAACTTATAGAAGATGAGCAAACAAGGCATCGCAGATAAGGTGACATTTGAGCAGAGACTTGGATGAAGCGGGGGAAGAACTCTTGGTGCAGTGGGTGAAAACCCTAGGATGAGTATTTGTGTGGCATGTTTGAGGAAGAGCAAGTTTCAATGCCTAAGGAAGATGGAGGGGGAGAGTGGTGGAAGATGTTTTTAGAGAGTTAAGGGTAGTTATTTCCCAATATTGAAATTTACAGCAGATTAGTTGATAGGACAGAAACGTTTTGCCTTGAAATTAAAATAAGACCTTGTCAACTTAGATTTTTTTGTTGGTTTTTGGAACACAGTACCAGGGTACTGTGGTACAGGCCATTACTTTCTCTGAAGACTGAAAAGTCATTGCAGTGTTATTTCACTCAGGACCTTAGTAGTATTTAAGGTTTAACATGTAATAAATACTGGGTATTTGTATTCATACTATGGTTATTTTTGTAGGAAGAGTAACTGGTTATAATGAGAGGTGGGATCAGATTAAATATAATGTTCAGTGATGATAACTTTTATGGAGTAGTGACTACTTATTTAATTTCATTGCCATCACCCTTTCAATAATATTCACTTTCATGGTAAGGCGAAACAAAAATTATTTTTGCCCTTATTCTAAGATTTTGGCTTAACCCTTATTTTTCAGCTTTATAACAGAGATTGAAAAATTTTAGTATCTGCATAATCACTGAAGAAACGTGTACACTGTTGAGGCATATTAAAAGGTGAAATGATTAGTTATATTTAGGGATTTGTCAAATAATATTTGAAATAATCTTTTAAGGTTTGTTTTCAGAAACATTTTCTGGGAAGCTTTGGTCTCAATACAATGGATGATCATTAAAACATTTCATTTAAACTTGGCAGGAATGACCTTTTGAAGTCAGCTAACTTATCAGGTGATCTAGTAACCATGATCTAGTAACCATAGTTCAATCTTCTTGGCTTTTACAGTCGCTGGGATTGTGTTTCTGTTCAATTTTTAAATAAAAATAGCTAAATATTTTCTTGGGGAGGGGCAGTTTTTCAAAGTGTTTTTATTTTATCATCATCATTAATCTTCATTCTTTTTAAGGCTTAAGTTTTATTGTCACTAGACAGCTATCTAAATTATCCTAATTAAAAGTTTCATAATCAGCTGAATTACCTTCTTGTCAACGAAGCCCTACCCTTTTTATTTGCCTGAAGGAGAGGTAAGAAATATTATAAACAGCCGAAACTGGTTTGGCTCAGTGGATAGAGCGTCGGCCTGCGGACTGAAAGGTCCCGGGTTCGATTCCGGTCGGGGGCATGTGCCAGGGTTGCGGGCACATCCCCAGTGGGAGATGTGCAGGAGGCAGCTGATCGATGTTTCTCTCTCATCGATGTTTCCAACTCTCTATCTCTCTCCCTTCCTCTCTGTAAAAAAATCAATAAAATATATTTAAAAAAAAAAAAGAAATGTTATAAACAAATTTTCTCATCAAGGGAAATTGCTATGTAAAGGACAGACTTATTTAATGGAGAGCTTCTTTCTAAATTCAGTCTAATGATAAAGCTCTGTATGTAATATAGATGATATGCCCCTCTAGAGTTGCTTACAGTTTTAAAACTTATTTTTCAGTGATTTTGTGAAACAAGTAGTTTCTTCAACAAAATTCGGAAGTTGATTTAGGCTGGTTAAATAAGGTCTTGTGCTTGTTCAGTTTGTGATAATTCAGGTTTTTTTGCAAATGTATCTGGCTTGAGTTTCATGATCGAATTTGGCCTTCACTGGTAATGAGGATTATTTGCATTGGGGTTAATTTTTTTAACCTTAATAAAGTTAATAGTGTTTCTTTAAGAAGGAAAATAAAAATAACCAATAGGATAAAAGTAGAATGGTGGCAATGGGGCATTAGTGGGAGATGGATATGGGAAATTATTTAATAGGATTGGGTTTCAGTCTTGCAAGATGAAAAAGTTCTGCAGCTCTGTTGCCCAACAATGTGAATATATTTTACCAGTACTGAACTGCAGACTTAAGAATGGTTAAGATGGCTTAAAAAATTGGAGAAAAAATAGTGGCATATTGAGCTGCTATGATGATTTAAAAAATCATCATAAATATCACATACAGGACTACACAAGTTATGTGACTTTATTTTGGTCAACAGAACATTATCAGCTTATAAACCTTTGTTATTTCTTATAGACATTACAAATACACATTCTAGAAAAATATTTTTTCTTCAATTTGCCAAAGATTTTGATAGCATTTAGATAAGAATGAACAGAGAGCAAATTATTATTGACTTTGCAAAATATATTTTTATTGATTTTAGAGAGAGGGGAAAGGAGAGGGACAGAGATAGAAACATCGATGAGAGAGAAACATCAATTGGCTGCCTCCTGCACCACCCCCACTGGAGATGGAGTCTGCAATTCAGGCATGTGCACTGCTGGCCAGTAATGGAGCCTGTGACCTCCTGGCTCATGGGTTAACGCACAACCACTGCGCCACCCCAGCTAGGCTATTAATGACTTTTACTTGAAGTTGTAGGAACTAAAACTTAACTGCAGGGATTGGTGTAACTGTGGTAATGTAATTTCTTAACTAAATTGAACAGATTTACTAGGGAATATCCTCTAAAGACAGTGGAAAGTTTGGCAGAATTGGCAAACTGCCTCCCAGTTTAGTAACTTTAAGGCAATTCAATTCTGCCTTCTCTTTAAACACACATATGTACCACAAATGTTGCATATATATTGCTCCCAGATCTTTTAAACTATTAGGTAGCTCTTGAAGTTGTATGATATGTAAACTAAAAAAAAAAGTCATAATTATGGTCACATATTTCATGAGTGTGAACTTGGATATATACCTGACAATTTACTATACTGGTGAACACACTGAAAACCTGGTTTTTCACATATTTATAGTTCTTCACATAACATACACATATATGAGGAAGCCAGTGTTGTGTTTTACTTATAACCATCTGGAGTCATTCCCTTTGTTTCTTTTATAGTTTTATAGTATTATTTCTGATTGGATTTTTTTACAATTTCGATATTTTGAATGTTTTAGCTTAGGTGGATAAGATTTTTCACTTCATTTTTTACATAAGTCAATCTCTCTTTCCACCTAAAAGTACAGTCTGTAGAATTATGAAGAATTGCTGTATTTTAATTAAGCGTTGTTCGCTCTCTTTTTTTTGTAAGTAGTAATTGGTAACTATAAATTTCAAGAGGAAACAACTTACTTTGAGTATAAACATTTGAAAAATTTTATTAAAAAAATATATACACACATTCCATTTGAAACTGCGTAGGAACAATGACAATAAAAAGCTAAAACAAAACAAACATGAAATCCAGTTACCCAGAAAACTACCGTGGACATTTTCATGAATATCTTTAAGAACAGCCATGTCACTGACTTTAGGTAGCAATGCATCTTGGATCTTCTTGCATCATTAGTATAAAAATACTTTTATCATCTTTTTGTTTGTGTGTTTTATATTTTTTTACTCTTTTGGTTTCATACTTAAAATTTTTTTAGTTTATGTATTGATGATTTAGAAGCAGTGTAACAAATACAGAGGCAGGAGGATATCACAGTGCTTAGGAAGGAGTATGTACTTTGGAGCCAGCTGTCTATCAGGTGTTCAAATCCTAATACCAACACTTTATTTCTCTGTGACCTTGAGCAAGTTATAAAAACTCATCTGGGACTCTGCTTTCTTATCTGTAAAATGGAGTTATTAATAGTATACTTACATTATAGGATTGCTGTGAAGATTTAGTTTATATATTTTAAGTACTTGAAATACTTAAAAAAGAGTGCATGCAACATCAGTATAAACTAGGGGTCCTCAAACTACGGCCCGTGGGCCACATGCAAATACAAATATTGTATTTGTTCCTGTTTTGTTTTTTTTACTTAAAAATAAGATATGTGCAGTGTGCATAGGAATTTGTTCATAGTTTTTTTTAAACTATAGTCTGGCCCTCCAACGGTCTGAGGGACAGTGAACTGGCCCCCTGTTTAAAAAGTTTGAGGACCCCTGGTATAAACCATTTTTGTTGTTACTATGGAGTTGTGGTTGCTAATAGTTTAGGATAGAGGTGTGTTTCAAATGATCAGATTTTAGTCCAAGCATCCATGCATATTTCCTTGCAAGTTAGTTCCTTGTCTGTTCAAAATTTTCTGCACATTATTTTGTGTCTGTTGGATGGAGGTAGAGTGAGAGGAGGATGGTAGAAAGGAAGTTTTGGGTTTCAGAGCCCTGGATAGAGTTACTGTTGGCAATTATCCATGCTTTTCTGGCCATATCGCCTTTGGCATATCATGGGTGGCCTTTGACTAGAACTGTTCTAAGAACCAGCCCTGCTATATCCTAGAATCTAGGGAATTGCTATAAAAGTTCTCAACCCAGGGCCAGTAAAAGGCAGTTTAATATGCGTTACTGAATTTTGGCGTGTAGTCTAGCCTGGAGATGCACTCTGCAACCTTCCTGAACTTTACTTGATTTGTGTGTTTAAGCATTCTTAAAGCATTAATAGTGGGCTGTGTTATTTGAGAGACACTTCCTTTTTTGGAAATGGCCTTTTCGACTTCTCCATTTTTATAGTTGTTGTTTTTTTTTTTAAGTTGAAATTTAGAGGAAAGGAGAGAAGCTGTGACTTTTAGTTTTAAACTTTAAGGTGTTTTTTTAAAAAAATGGATTGGAATAGAATACATGCAATGAAACAAAATATTTGAGAATATTTGGCCTGTGCTTACATATATTTGTAACATTTTATTTTGGTATAGTTTTCTGTGAACCTCCTTAAAGTCAGTGAAAAGTTATTAATCAAATGAACTTATTTTCTACTTGTCATGGCTTCATTTTCTTGTAAGTATACATGTAAAACAATGTTTGATTTCTGATTACTAATTTTTATGTATATTCCACTTTTGATAATTAAGTCAGGCACATGGGAAGTTAAAGACCAGTAGAAAATGGTTTAGTGTACTATTACAACTAAAGCAGGTCATAGTGAAGTTCAGTCTGGCTGGGAGCGTTAGGCCACTTGTTGAAATTTATAGTGTTGGTGATTTCTGGAGAGATTGGTGTGTTTCATTTTATAAAACATACCAAACAAAAAGAAAGCATGCTTTTTTTTTTTACATTTTTCTTAATTATTTCCCAAAATGACTCTTTAAAGGAGTTTGATGAATAGATACACAAAGTATATTGGATTGTTTTCAAGGTAAACCATGATGAATAGCTAAATTATTATTAGATTATTCTGTCTTATATTAAGATAGAATAAAGATAAAATATTCTGTCTTATCTTGCGAAATCTTTCACATACATACTGTTTATTCCAATCCATGTTGTCATCATTTACGGTATTTGTCTTTGCTTTGGTTCTGATTTTTTAATCCTGGCAGAAATATATTGGCAAAGGTTGTTGTAAGTCTAAGTTTTAAGCTTCTGTTTAAAACTTTCCACTGCCTTTCACCAGCTTTTGAATTTTTCCTGTTCTTGGAGAAAATGTCACTGGGGCGAGGGGTGGGGAGGGGTAAGGGGGAAGAAGAAAAAAGTTGAGAGTTTTAGAGGAGGCTAGAGCTAGTTGGTCATTAAATCAGCAACCATCTTTTAATTTAATTTATTCTTTAAACATTTTTAAACACTACTTCTTTTACTCATCATGATGACTTTTTAGATAAACATGGGCCACAAAGAGTCATTAGTGTTAAGTAATTCTGGATCATGGATAATTTATACATCATAATTTTCTGTTTCAATGCACATAAAAAGTAAGATACAATAAGTTTTATTTTGAATTACCTACCTCCTTTGTTGAAATATCCCATCCTATGAAGGCCTTGATTTTAGGAACAGAATGACTTTAGGAACTAAATGAAACACTTTAGGTGTTATAAACAGGAAATTTTAATACAAGGAATTGGTGAACAAGTTTTGGTAGAGTAGAGAAGTCAAACTGGGTATGGCAGGACAGTCTAGAGGTGAGCAACAGCAGGAAACCATTGTCATCCTTAGGACCAAGAGACTGTAGGAAGATGTGTTACTAGAGCCTGGACAGAGGGAGGGGCTCTCTGACAAGAGCTAAAACCATAGAGAGGGTCCTGGTCTAGAATTGGGACCTTGGAGCACAGGGCCAACTCAATAGGTGTGAAATCACAGAGAAGATGTAGAAAGGGGGGAAATACCAAGTCTTTTCTCCTCTTTCTACCCCCCAGGCCTCTGCCATTGTGTCCCTTACTGCTGGAACCTATCCAGATAGCCAGAGCAAGGGAGCATGGGGAATATAGTTCCTTGCCATACCGAGAGGACAATGAAGGGCAGGGACTTGAACTGAGAGCAAATAGATAAATGACCCCCATAAACAATACAAAACATGCTGATTTTTTTCCTTCTGGAAACAGATATGATTAGTGCTTTCATATTTTATTCTAAGACACTCCTCTTTCTCCAGATCCCTTGTAAAATAATGGAAATAATTATGATGTATATGATCTCAAGTTTTCAGGAACCATTTATGTTTAATGGAATTAAACTGTTACTACATTTGCCGCATGCACTTTGCCAGTCTCTTTTCATTTTTGTTGTTTATTTTGGACAAAGTGTATCATTTTCATTTGTTCAAAAATTTTCCTTTATTTTTTAACATTTCCTCATAGATAAGAAAGTCAGTTCCCTTGAGATATTTAATAAGTATTCTATCCTGTCATCTGCTTTTTCTAGCATTTCAACATTTTAAACTCTTAATCCATCTGGAATTAATTTTGGTTTGGGTTGATATGTTATTTTAGAGACAGTTAATCAGTTTTTAATGATTACCGATGCTTTGAGAATCTTTATCTCTTCTTTTTCAATTGCCTTGTCTGTGTTGGATTTCTTTAAATTTAGTAGATAGTGATACATAGTAATATTTCAAATTTTACTTGAAGTATCATTTTTTGCTAATCCCTTAACTTATTGACTAAAATGTACTTCCATTTTTTTTTTTTTTTTTTTGCTTTTGTTTTTTGTTAATCCTCACCTGAGGATATTTTTTCATTGACTTTTAGGGAGAGTGGAAGAGAGAGAGAAAGACAGAGAGAAACATTGATGTGAGACGAACACATCGATTGGTTGCCTCCTGCATGAGACCTGACCAGGGACTGGGCAGGGGAGGAGCTTGCAACCAAGGTACATGCCCTTGACTGGAATCGAATCCAGGACCCTTTGGTCCACAGGCCAATGCTCTACCCACTGAGCCAAACTGGCTAGGGCTGTACTTCCATTTTTAAACATGTTCAAAGTGACAATCTAAAGGCATCTTACCTCCTTTTTTTCCCCATTTGCCATGATTCTAAGACAGCAAAACTATGCATTTTATTTTTTAATTTTTAAAAATTTATTCTGTTAAGCACACTTAACATAAGATCTACCTTCTTAAAAATTTTTTAAGTGTACAATACTGAGAGTTGTGAGCTCCTAGTCACCATGCCTTCTTAGACCATGGCTGATATACCAGGCCACCATGCTCAAGAAAAAGAAAAGAGTATATTTATTTTTTCTTTATTGGTTAAGGTATTACATATGTGTCCTTATCCCCCCCATTGCCCTCCCATCCTCCCACTTGGGCCCTTACCCCCCTGGTGTCTGTGTCCATTGGTTAGGCTTATATGCATGCATATAAGTCCTTTGGTTGATCTCTCCCCCTTACCCCGACCCCCCCTACCTTCCCTCTGAGGTTTGACGGTCTGATCGATGCTTCTGTGTCTCTGGACCTGTTTTTGTTCATCAGTTTATGTTATTTATTATATTCCACAAATGAGTGAGATGAAAATGTTTAGGATGTCATGTTGTGATTTGGGTTAATTTTAATACCTTTGGATATTAAGTAACAAATAGGTACAAATTCAGTATTGATGCATGCATCTCTGTTTATTGCTTTCTATGTGCAGGTCCAGAAAAGACTGCTGTGGCATCCTATTTTATGTTTTAAATTTACTTTAGTTGTGGGAGAGTAAGGTGACCATGTTGAGTAGTGATTGTCTAATGTATTTTGAACTTGGCCTTTTAAAATCAGTTGCTATAATCATATTAATTAGGTAATTGTGGTATGGAGCATTGTCTAACTTTAGTAGACAGGTAAAAGTCAAAATGTGAAGAGTAAGTGAGGCTAGATTACTTAATTCCTAACTCCTTACCTTTTTCCTTGGTGAATTTATTGACTTGTATTGAGGATATTGGAACACTGAAAATCTCTAAATAGAGAGGTCATCACTTTTTATTTATTTTATTTGCTTCTGAAATGTAGTGCATCATTATAAAGTATTTGTACAATGATAGATGGTTATTTTATTTTATTTGCTTCTGGAATGTAATGCATCATTATAAAGTATTTGTACAATGACAGAATGGTTATTTTATTTTATTGATTTGTTTGTAAGGGAGAGAGGGAAAGAGAAACAGTAGTTTGTTTTCTCATCTATCCATGTACTTGGTTGCCTCCTGCATGTGCCCTGACTGGGGAACTGAACCTGCAACGCAACCTTGGAATGTTGGGACGATGCTCCAACCAACTGAGCTACCCGGCCAGGGTCTATAAATTTCTTAAATCTGTAACTTCCTCTTCCACAGGCCTGTATTTCTTAAAATTTTATGTTAAAGAAACTAGATCATTTTTGTTATAAAAACCATTTTACTTGAAGGAAAACATTGCTAAGAAATATAGTTCAACATGTGTTTTCTAGATTTGTAATTTGTTTACTATGTTCATGATTTTTGCCATATCCTAGATTTGTTTTTTGCTTAATATTTGCATGGTTATTGTCCTGCTTTAAAACCAAAATTCATACTTTATTATCATTCTAATTATTTACATTAATGAAATCATGGATTTGTGTCTTTTTATATTTTAAACTGCATGTTAAAATGAATTTAACTATTAGGACAAACCTCTTTATTCGTGTACCATTTAAAATTATCTTGAATACCACATACTAGGAAAACACTGCTTTAATGTTAATGCTTCTTCTTATTCCCTCCACTCATCTTCTGTGTTGAAATTTAATGTTACCCCAAGAGGGACCAATTTGAAACCTTAGATGTATTTCCTGCATGTCTCCACAAACATAGTACATTCTGTGCACAGTATGGTTTTATTAGTACACTGCTAGTGAGGTGTGTTACCAATCTGAGATCATGGTCTAGCCAGCTCAGCATTCTTAATCTTTCAGGTTCAGATTCCATTACAAGTGACATGTAATTTTATAGAGGAAGGAAAAAACACACACGCTAGGAACCTGGTTCTGAATTGTCATTGAAATCTTCAGTTTATTGTTGATAAATGGCTGAAGATATTTCTCTTTCTATTGAATATGAATGAACTTTTAGGGAAAGTTTAATTTGAAGATTATAGATTAAGAAAACAATGATTTTACTTAAGTGTCTAAAAATTTGTGGAGAAGGCATTTCAGTAAAATAATTTGTTTAAAAATATGAATGGAGAAAATGGGATTTATTAATTTACTTTGTGTAGATTAATATGTTTAACTAGGTTTTATATGTAAGGAATATTCTTGTTCCTATATCTAAATAAATTTGCTGTAAATAACTTACAAAGCTCTTTTATATGCATTCTTAATTGTATCTTGTTATTCTATAAAGGAGTTATGATTCTTATTTTATAAACTAGGAAGCTCAGGGAAGTTCAAAGAAATCTTGTGACTTGCCCATAGACACACAGCTAGTCAAAGTTGATAAGGAGAACTATGTAGAGATTTGTTTTATACCATAGTGAAGACACTGGGCTTGAAGTCAGATGTTCTGGATCCATTGCTATTTATTAGCTAAGCTGTGTAAGCTTGGATAACTTATTTCAAGTAACTAAGGAGCAATCATTCTCATTGTAAGTTAGAATAATTTGCTACAGAACTTTCTTGAGAATGAAATTAGATGTGTTAGTAAAAGCAATGTGAAATTTAAAAAAATTACAAAATAAGTTCATATTAATATCATTTTATTCATTTTAGTAACATAATCCTATATAATAATAGACAAACATGGTAATCGACCATACCTCCGCTATGCCTCCCATTGGCTAATCAGCGCGATATGCAAATTAACCCAACCAAGATGGCGGCCGGCAGCCACGCAGCTGAAGTGAGCAAGAGGCTTGCTTGCTCCAGTAATGGAGGAAGCCAAGGTTCCCCGCCTGCTGTGGCCTGGCTCTGAGCTCCGAAAGCAACAACGTTTCAATTATAGAAGCTAAACAAGCCCCAGATACGTGCTTTCAGCAGGCCGTGGCCACAGAGCTGGAGCAAGCAGGAGCCTGGCTCTCAGCTCCAGTGACGGCAACAAAGTTTCAATTATAGAAGGTAAATAAATCCCAGAATAAAAAAGAAAAAAGAAAAAAAGGACAGGCTGGGAGCTTCAGTCGCCGGCCAGCCTGAAAACGGCCCTCAGCCCCTCGCCCAGAGTGGCCAGGCACCCCAGTGGGGACCCCCACCCTGAAGGGGGTGTGACCAGCTGCAAACAGCCATCAGCTCCTTACCCAGGCTGGCCAGGCACCCCAGCGGGACCCCCACCCTGATCCGGGACACCCTTCGGGGCAAACCAGCCGGCCCCCACCCATGCAACAGGCCTCTATCCTATATAATAAAAGGGTAATATGCAAACTGACCCTAACAACAGAAAGACTGGGAATGACTGGTCACTATGACACACACTGACCACCAGGAGGCAGATGCTCAATGCAGGAGCTGCCCTCTGGTGGTCAGTGTGCTCCCACATGGGGGAGCTCTGCTCAGCCACAAGCCAGGCTGATGGCTGCCAGTACAGCGGTGGTGGTGGCAGCCTCTCCTGCCTCCTCAGCAGTGCTAAGGATGTCCGACTGCAGCTTAGGTCTGCTCCCCGCTGGCAAGTGGACATCCCCTGAGGGCTGCCGGGCTGCCAGAGGGATGTCTGATTGCCAACTTAGGCCCAATCCCCTGGGGAGCGGGCCTAAGCCAGTAGGTGGTCATCTCCCGAGGGGTCCCAGACTGTGAGAGGGCACAGGCTGGGCTGAGGACCCCCCCCACCCCCCGGAGTGCACAAATTTCTGTGCACTGGGCCTCTAGTCTTTAATAAATACTTAGAAATAAAGATTCATTCATTGCCTTTTAAAAAAAAGTTTTCATAGGAATCTAATAAAACTAACTGGAAGGCATTGCTATATGTTTTCTATCATAATTTGCTTTCTGTGGAGCTCTTTTTCTATAATTGGGAAATTCAATGTGCATTTTATTCAGTTGGTGAATTTTGATAGGCTCTGGGAATGCAAAATGAATAAGATATACTTTATTTCCTTGAAGAGATCATAGTCATGTGGGAGATACAGACTTAAAGGAACAAGTGATTTTCAGCAGAGCACGCAAATGCTTTATTAGGGGATTGGAGTGTGCCATGAGAGTATTGGGGAGAGATCAGTTATGACTGTATGATATTATGTATAGGAGAAGACTCATATGCCTAATGTGTACCTAGACCAGGAGTTTATGCCCATGTGGGGCTGTTGGACAATGTGTTATCATGGGTGGCTTTGTTGAAGATAAAAGGGATAGATACGAGGGAGTTCACTTGAGTGCCAGGGGTCTTCCCCTACCAGATGTGTCTCAGCTATTAAGAGGAGGGTGCTTTGTGAAGTAAAGGAATGGAAGGGAAAGAAGCTAATGTTTTAAGAGTGGAGTCACAGGTGAATACGTAAATGGACATCTGTGACTTGATAGCAGGACAGAAGAAAGTATAAATCTGTACTTTTGCCTGTTTGACTCTAGCCAAATCCTATTTCTCTCCTGTTATCCATCTTTGCTAGTTTTCAAAGTTATTTCTCTTAGGCTTATTCACTTAGTCATGTTAGCACTCTAGGATTCTAACAGTAATATATCTCCCTTTGGTTACGTGTTATTGTACCAGAGCTATGTCATTAAGTGATATGATAAAAATGTTCTATAAAAAAAAGCATTTGTTTCACATACTGCCTGGCCAGTGTACAGGGTGGGACCAAAGTAGGTTAACAGTTGTGACTATGTGAAACACAAAATTTATTCTTATATTATTTATTAGTTACTGTCTTATTTTCCATATGAACAACTGTAAACTGACTTTTGCCCCACCCGTATAATGCAGTTGGGAAATTATGTGGTTGAAGTGAATTAGTACATTAGTCTTATGCTTAAGAAATATTGTTACCTCCAATGGCTCTTCTACCTCTTAAAAAAGAAATCATGTGACATCTGTGTGGTGAAAGGCCAAAAGGTTATTAATCCGGGCTAAGGATGTTTAGGAGGTCTCAAAGGTCCTCCTCAGGATCAGGAATGCAGAACTGGGGTGTCAATGTGTTTCTGTGAGATCTCTTAGATTCACCTCTCAAATCCTATACAACTAAATTGTATCACCATTATATTAGTTAGATTTTTTATGCTCTAGTCACTCATACAGATCTATAGATTACTGCCTGTAAATATCTAGCTTAGTGCAAGCATTTCTTTCCTTAAAATGGTCTTAATTTTTATTTCTTTTGTATTTTGAAACACATAATCAAATAATAAAGGATTCTATTAGATAAGGATCCTTTATTTTTAAATATATTTTTATTGATTTTCAGAGAGGAAGGGAAAGGGAGAGAGAGACAGAAACATTAATGATGAGAGAGAATCATTGATTGGCTGCCTCCTGCATGCCCCACACAGGGGATCAAGCCCACAATCCAGGCATGTGCCCTTGACCGGAATTGAACCTGGGACCCTTCAGTCTACAGGCCAATGCTCTATCCACTGAGCCAAACTGAGTCTAGGGCAGTTCTTTCAGCTTTTGATAAATTATGTAATGTTTTATATGTGGCCTGTAGATAAAAATGCTGTACTTGTTTATAGGGTTGAGGCTCTAGGAGATAAAAGGTAGCTCTTGTGAGTAGGATATATTGAATGTTAGACTGTAAGCTACCTAGACCAGTGGTTCTCAACCTTCCTAATGCCGCGACCCTTTAATACAGTTCCTCATGTTGTGGTGACCCCCAATTTCATTGTTACAAATTGAACATAATTAAAGCATAGTGATTAATCACAAAAACAATATGTAATTATATATGTGTTTTCCGATGGTCTTGGGCAACCCCTGTGAAAGGGCCATTCAACCCGCAAAGGGGTCGCGACCCACAGGTTGAGAACCACTGCTCTAGACTAAAGTGCTGAGATGACTTTTCTTATGAGAAAGTTTTGGGTGACAAACACTGCAATTGTCCTATTCAGTACTTTTCATGCTCCTTTTCTATTACTACCAGTACCATCTTTTTTGGAGGGGGAATAACAATGAGCCCAGCTAAGAGATTGCCTTTGTAGACTCATTGCAGTATAGTCTAAGTAATGCTTGCTAGGCTTTTTATCTATCTATCTATCTATCTATCTATCTATCTATCTATCTAGAAGCCTAAGTGACTGTTGCGACCGAACGACTGAAATGACCAGTTGCTATGACACGCACTGACCACCAGGGGGCAGATGCTCCATGCAGGAGCTGCCCCCTGGTAGTCAGTGTGCTCCCACAGCCAGCTGCCCGCGGTCCCCCCCCCCCCCCCCAAGCTGGCCAACCTCCCTTGGCCCCTCCCCCCTTCCTGCCCCTGGCCCGCAGGCCCTGATCGGCCTGGACCCAATGGGCCCTGATTGCTGGTCAGGCCTAGGGACCTCACCCATACACGAATTTGTGCACCGGCCTCTAGTATTTCTATATTTTCCTTGAGTCAGGAGCACCGCCCACCCTGCTCAACCCCATTCCCTATTAATTTCCTTTTTGTCCTTATCAGGAAAATGGATATGGTGCTTGGACTTTCTTGCTATCACTTGTGACAATTAAAAAGTAGAAGAAATCTATGTATATGGATGACTGAGGGTAAAGATTGAAGGAGCCTGGGGTAGTGATGTTACTGTGGAATGGCCTCAGACTGCCTGCCTATCTGTGCGCTTCTCTTTATGAAGAAAATAATTTCTTTTTCATTAAAACTACTGTAGAAGGGTTTTTTGGTATGTGCAGCTGAATACAGTCCAAACTTTGCTGCATAAGAATCATTTTGTTTTATCTCATTCAGAGCCTTGGTTACTAAAAGCTTTTAGTACCCCACAGATACTTTGTTAGTGAACTTGGAGCAGTGTAGAACCTGATCAGTTCAGGTGAAGAAGTTGTAAGAAAAAACACACACATATTGGCATGTAATTTGCACATATTTTATCACCAAGAACCATGATTCACGACTGTTCTCCTGAATAATAAATTGAAAACTTTGGATCCAGATTAAGTTCTTGTAGTTTGGTTTCTGTGAGTTGCTTGCAACTTTCTTACCTCTTGCAGCCTGACCATTTCTTAAAAGACATAGCAACTAAGACGGATGGTGAATGGCACACTTCCAAGCTAAAGACACAAGTAAACAGACCTTTCTATGAAAGTGAATTTAGACATCTTTAAAATAGAACAAGTGCACATTTTAAAGTGTTTGTTCATTTTCAGTCAGTTCTTTAGCAATGCCAATTTCAGTTTAGCTAGTAGCATTTTTGAGGCCTCCTGGTTAAGCATATGTTTTGCATTCTCTCTCTTTATTGGGCTGTTTCATTCGTCATAAAATACCTTGCCTTTTACTAATCCAAATGCCATAAAGAATTTGCCTTAAGGGCAGTTATCTCTCCATGAGTTAAGTTGTAAGAGTATAAGGAAGTGAAATAAACAGAGAATACAGCTCATCTCCTTTTATGGAAAACAATTTTGCAGGAAGAATTACTTTGTACACCTCCCATTGAGAGTCAGGCATTTCAGAAGATGTCACTTTTGGAGTGGTCATAAAGGTGTGTTTTCACCTGTTGAGGAAGTAAAAGTAATCCTAGAAGATTTGGCAGTTCTTTAGTCTCAGATAGTATGTGGACTCTTTTTAGTCATGGGGAAATAGGATAGATCAGAGGTCGGCAAACTCATTAGTCAACAGAGCCAAATATCAACAATACAATGATTGAAATTTCTTTTGAGAGCCAAATTTTTTAAACTTAAACCATATAGGTAGGTACATTGTTATTAACTTAATTAGGGTACTCCTAAGCTGGCCTTTGCTAAAAACGTCCTCAATCTGATTGAGGTACGTTCGCTGAGGTTGACCCCTTCCAACTTTCGCATCAACACTCGTCTTGTATACTTGTTTCGTCTATCTCCTTTCCGAAAACCGACTTCTGCGTATGGGCCACAAAGTTTCAGTCGCACTGTTACGTGTGGGCCCGCACGTGGTTTTTTGTGGAAGAGCCACACTCAAGGGGCCAAAGTGCCGCATGTGGCTTGCGAGCTGTGGTTTGCCGACCACTGGGATAGACAGTTGAGACAAGTGATGGTTCTAGCAGCTGTGAACCAGGCACAGATCAGTCTGGGACACCCTGTCCCAGGTTCTAGAACTTCTAGGCTGATTGGGAATGTTTGATCATCTTAGGTTATATAACATGCAGTTCCCATGAATGCATATGCATGTATATTATTTATACTCTGGACAGACATTTGTATATGAATGATAAATGTCATATAAATTATGAATTCATTCTTGAGTTTGGCTATCAAGTAGTTAAAATTTGTTGCTTTTATGGTTTTGGTCATAATATGAACCTTACTAGTTGTAGAATGCCAAAAATATTGACTAAGTATCTGTAACATCTTTTAAAACACCAATTTTTTAATCTAAAAATTAAAGCTTAATGATACTTGTCAAATATTCAAATAATATGAAAATGTACAAAAGATAAAATAAAATTCCCCAGCCCCTTCCAACCTCCTTTCTTTCCAGGTGTAATATTTTCAACTTTTACTCTTCCTTTCTGTGTTCTAAATAGGCATCAGTTTCCTCCCACAAATAAATGTTGTTCAGCAACTTTCCTTAAAAAAGAAAAAAACATATCATGAATACGTTTCCAGATTAATACATATAGACATTTATCATTGGTACATAATTTATGTATCAAAGTGTTTGATGTAATTATTTTTTAGGTCCAGAAGTTTTTTTTAAAACAAATGTTTGCTTATTTACTTCCCAATACATATGTTTATGTGGCTGTTAATAACAAAAAAGTAAAATACAGATTGTGGGTAATTTTATTAATGAGTGTTATGATGAGTTATATGCACATTTCAATTAAAGTTAATTAAGAATTTGAAAAATTACTTAAACATCTTTGTAAGTAATGATTAAAATATTATAAACTGTTTATGATATTTTTCTATGTACTTCATTCTGTGTAAAATAATATATGAAAGATTTAGATTATACTTTAAATATTTTAAAACTTTGACATATATACCTTCTATTCAGTTTTTTTCAAAATTAAAAATATGTAACTGATACAGTGTTATGTCAATTATACCTCAATAAAAATGTGTATTTAAAGATTTATAAGTATACTAGTGAGAATTGAAACCCCATATCCTATATATTATTTATTTATTGTACTTAAAATTCCTGACCATGTCCTTCCATATAACAGTAGATAAAGAATTGGTGAGATGACACGAAGGAGTAGATGATCAAAATTAATTTATTATGGACACATTATATTTTATCTTTCTAAAATTTCTCTTTATAATATTTTGATATTCATAATCCTGTTTTATGTAGGCTGATATTAAAATGTTAGTGTTTCTGGAAATTGTACAAATGGTAAATGGCAACCAATACTAAATTTTTAAGCCAGTTTAGATTAAAAAAAGTTGTGACTGGTCTGCTAATCATAATCCATATGTGAACGTTTGAAAGATGATTTTCAAGAAGTGATGACTCATGAAGGTAAATGATTCTTTTAGATTACCATTTTTTTTTAAATATATTTTATTGATTTTTTACAGAGAGGAAGGGAGAGAGATAGAGAGTTAGAAACATCGATGAGAGAGAAACATCGATCAGCTGCCTCCTGCACATCTCCTACTGGGGATGTGCCCGCAACCCAGGTACATGCCCTTGACCGGAATCGAACCTGGGACCCTTCAGTCCGCAAGCCGACGCTCTATCCACCGAGCCAAACCGGTTTCGGCTAGATTACCATTTTTATAAATTACAATGTTGTAGGGATAAGTAAGTGAGTAAATTAATTTAAATTCTACCCAGAAGAAGGTAGACCATTGGCATGGACCAATGTCTCTGTGGACATTTTGGACAGGACCAAATATCTGCTAATCATCCTGAGGTATACACATACATATTATAAAATGGTCACCAGAATAAGGTTAGTTAACACCTCTATCACCTCACATAATTATTTTTTTTTGTGTGGTGAGAATATTTAATATCTCTCTTAGCAACTTTCAAGTGTATAATATAGTATTGTTAACTATAGTCACCATGCTGTATATTAGGTCACCTGAATCTGTTCATCTTATAACTGGACTAGAGGCCCCGTGCACAAGTTTGTGCACCAGTGGGGGGTCCCTTGGCCTGGCCTGTGGGATCGGGCTGAAACTGGCTGAAACGGGCTCTCTGACATGCCCGAAGGGGTCCTGGATTGCGAGAGGGTGCAGGCCAGGCCGAGGAACCCCAGTGGTGTACAATCGGGCCGGGAAGGGATGCAGGAGGTTGGCCAGCCGGAGAGGGACTGTGGGAGGGCTCCAGGGTGTATTAGGCCCATCTTGCTCAGTCCCAATTGCCCGGACCCCACCAGCAAACTAACCTATCAGTCGGAGTGTCTGTCCCCTGGTGGTCAGTGCATATCATAGCAACTGGTCAATCAGTCAACTGTCTTCCCCCTGGTGGTCATTGTATGTCATAGCAAGCTGTTGAGCAGCCTCAGCGTATCATTAGCATGTTACACTTTGATTGGTTGAACGGATGACCGGATGACCAGACACTTAGCATATTAGGCTTTTATTATATAGGACTGAATATCTTCATTTGCTTTTTTGCTATTTGTATATTTTCTTTAGTGATGTGTCTTCTACTTTTTTCACCTAACAATATTCCATTAAGAATAAAGGTCATATATTTATTGACATTGAAAGAGATATAATTCCATAATTATTTTAATTATGGAATAGTATTTAATTTCATGAGGGTATTATAATTTTTCAAAAATCCAAACCTTAAAGATGGCCATTTACCATTATAAAAGCTGCTGTTCTAAAATAAACATCTTGCACTCTTTTTTTGAGTAAGTACTTAGAGATATTACTGTGGCCACAGTTTATGGAATTTTAAGGTTTTCAATAATTATTGACAAATTTTCCTCAAGAAAACTTTTACTCCAAAAGTGGAAGCATTTGAGAGGAACAGAAAAACCATTAGAAGCATGCATTGATCATAGAATATCGTAATCTACCTTCTCATTCTACACAATAGGTCTTGACTTTCTTGTCTGTAGGTCATTGAAACTTTTCTCCCTCTAATACATGTCTTTTTGTATATTATTAAGACTTTTAGCCCTAACTGGTTTGGCTCAGTGGATAGAGCGTTGGCCTTCAGACTAAAGGGTCCCAGGTTCGATTCCGGTCAAGGGCATGTACCTTGGTTGCGGGCACAACCCCAGTAGCGGATGTGCAGGAGGCAGCTGATCCATGTTTCTCTCTCATGGATGTTTCTAACTCTCTATTTCTCTCCCTTCCTCTCTGTAAAAAATCAGTAAAATATATATATATATATATTTAAAAAAAGACTTTTATAGCTACATCTCTGTGTGCTTTTCTGCTCTGTATGCCTAAATATTCCCACACATTTTTTAGAGCTGAAACTAATGTAGCCCTCCTCAGTGAATTCTTTCTCAATTTCAGTCCCATAGTGTAAGTTTATTCTAAGCATGCACTACATTTTAAATATTTGTTTTTGAATTCCAGAAGCTGCCATTATGCTTGGCATATAGAAATGGTTTTCCTCAATATACTGATTAGTTAAATTATGCCTGGATCAAATCGGGTTATTATCTGTATTATATTCTACAGTTTGTATTAATGCTATAGTCAAAGATAATTGATGTGATTATATCCCTAACTACTAACATACTAAAGATCCCACTTCGGTTTGAGAATGTAGATGACACCAACATATATATATATATATATATATATATATATATATATATATTTAAAATATATTTTATTGACTTTTTACAGAGAGGAAGGGAGAGAGATAGAGAGTTGGAAACATCGATGAGAGAGAAACATCGATCAGCTGCCTCCTGCACATCTCCTACTAGGGATGTGCCCGCAACCCAGGTACATGCCCTTGACCGGAATCGAACCTGGGACCTTTCAGTCCACAGGCCGACACTCTATCCACTGAGCCAAACCGGTTTCGGCAACACATATATTAAAGTATTTTATTATAATCTCAAGTGACCCAACTGTATAAACATAGTCTTATTTTACTATTTAGGATTTCAGAATAAAATATTTTGTTAAACTTTAAGCTTAAGGTTTTCTATTAAGTTATGGTAACCTATAATTATGGTTTAATTAAGGTTGTGTTATAAGTTGACCTTCACATCTTCTGTTAGGCAGCTTGGCAAACATTAAAATAGAACTTAGTTTTTTTGTGTGTGTTTTTTTTAAAGATTCAGCATTGTAGTTATTTGTCTATCTCCTCTAGGCTTATAGATTTGTCCATCAAGCAGTGAAAACATAATTTTCATATAATGAACCATCTAGGATATTTTTAAAAAATTAAAATCTTTTGACTATTAAGTGGAAATTACTAAGTAGTTGTATTACTTGCTGCGTAGGTAAAAACAGGAACGACTATTCTGTTGCCAGTAATAGAATTTTTGTGGTAGTCTTACTGAATTGAGGAATATGTAAGAGGACATTTTTATGAAGATCAGTACAAGCTGTTTTCCAGTAAAGTCTGGGGAAATGTTTTATTTTTGCAATTTGAACAATACTAATGCAGCAGTTGAAGTATTGTGGGGCTTCTTTGGCCAACACAGTGATGCCCAGAAAATGTCTGGACTGATGGCTTGCCAGATGCACATCTGACCTAATGAAGGTGAAACCAACCAACCACTCACTGCCAATTTCAGGTTCCATTTGACTTAATCCTAAACACTAGAGCAGCGTTTCTCAACCTGTGGGTCGCAACCCCTTTGGGGGTCGAACGACCCTTTCACAGGGGTCACCTAAGACCATCGGAAAACATATATATAATTACATATTGTTTTTGTGATTAATCACTATGCTTTAATTATGTTCAATTTGTAACAATGAAATTGGGGCTCACCACAACATGAGGAACTGTATTAAAGGGTCGCAGCATTAGGAAGGTTGAGAACCACTGCACTAGAGCATAAATAGGTAACAGCCTACAGATTCAGTTAGTTTCAGAAAAGTCAGATTTATCTAAAATTATATCTCATTGTAGTTCCTCTGTAAATGTTCACTGATGGTTAAATAATAAGCATTTACATTTACTTTCTGATTTCAGAAGCCTAGCAGGTTTGATACTTTCAAGCTCATACTAAATTAGTGAATTGTGATTTAATATTTGCTTAAGAATATGCACTGATGCAGGCCCACCCCCCCCCCCCAAAGACTAGTTTATGTATGATTCTTTGCCATAGGTATTATTTTTCCCAAAGGAAGGCATTGTCAATGGATTTAGTTGAATTAAATCCTGTGATGTTACTGTCTTTCTAGTGATATTGCTGAACATAGGTAGGCATGACTTAACAACAACATATTTAGTGTCAATAAAATCTCTTTGTATTTTAAAGTTGAGAAGATAATTGATTTTTTATCAATTGCCTTTTATTTAAAGAAGTGAAAATAATCTAGACATATAACATCAGTATCCTAATACTATAGGAAAAAAGGTAAAGGAACATCTGATACGAAGTGAACTGTATAAAACATGATATGATCATGATAGATAAATAGTTACCAGTTGCATGATACAAAATTCATTTTGGAAAGATAATGAATTTACCTACTGTGTTCATTTAAGGTGTGTTTGTGTGTGTGTGTGTGTGTGTGTGTGTGTGTGTGTTGGTTTTTTTTTGTGTTTTTTTTTGGCGATTACTTGGATGTTCCTCTCAAATAAAGTGGGAAAACACCTTTGTGAGTTATTTTGGAGTTCAGCTTAAAGCTTGCTTATAGTGTGGCTTCTCTGCTACATATCACAAGGACATGAAACAACTTCATTTAATAAAATGGAAATCTGTTTTGTGTTAACTATATATGTTATTGCCACATAGAAGAATGTGAATCTAGAGTGCTGGCCTTAAGTTTTAAATCATAGATTTTGGACCACTGTTAGCACCAGCACTTTTCTCTTTGAAGCTGCCAGACTAAGTGTGTAGCTACGTGCACTGAGGGAGTTTTAACTTGCTAGATAGCCTGAGAGGAAATTATTCAAGACTCCTTCTTGGAGAACTAAAATGGTTATTTTGCTACTGCTTAGCTAAACCTACATTTTCAGCCAGTAATCCAAATGAAGAGTGACCTGGGCTTTGAGATCAGGGCGCTAAGCATTGGGAAACCAAATGTGTGTCTTTTAAAAAGTAGGCTCATTTGGATTGTACCTGCAGAGAAATACTACTTTCACATTTATTCTCCACTCAAAATCAGTGGCTAAATCAACAGATACTTTTGTGTTTTCATATATTTCATTGACTTTTTATATATTTTGCTATTGTAATGATGTATTCCCAACTCAGAATCTTCATACTACTGATCTTTTTTTTTTAAAAAAGAACAGTTTATTGATTTTTAGAGAGAGAGGAAGGGCCAGAGAGAGAGAGAGAGAGAGAGAGAGAGAGAGACATTGATGTGAGAGCAGAACATCACCTCACTGCCTCCTGAATGCCCCCATACTCTCTGGGCATGTGCTCTGACCAGGAATCTGACTAGGAATCGGACCTGTAATCCTTGGTGCTCAGATAACGCCCAACCAACTGAACCACACTGGCCAGGGCCATACTGATCTTTTTGAAATTCTCTCTGCCTGGCTAACACCTGGACTTTGTCACCTGGTTGACATCTACAGTGGATGAGATATCCATATTATTTATTCTCATGATTCCTTACATTTAAGAAGGTAGTACATTTATGAGAGTTGTATTGCAGTACCATAATTTTGCTAATTATTATTTATTCTACTTTCTGTGCTACACAAAGATAGAAACTATATTTTTGTTATTGTTGTTCACGGCTGTATTGCCTGTTTCTCATTGCCTACTTATGCTTAATGGATACATATAGGATGAATGAATACATGCATGTATCCATTGTAAGATGAGGAAGGGGAAACTGAATTAGGAGGGAAGATCTCTGAATAATATATATATATATATATATATATATACTTTTGAGGTTCTTTTTATCTTATAGCTGTGTTTGGAAATAAGTTTTTAAATCCTTAATGTGTGACTTTTCACGAAGTAATTATGTGTTTTTGATTAAAGCTGTTTCTCTTCATTATGTGACTTCATAATTATAACTGTCTGATAGCTCAAACGATAGGTATAAAATCTGTTGGTGGTGTAAATACAGGGAGAAGAAACTTTACACAAAGGTTGTTTTTTTGTTTTTTTGTTTTGTTTTTTTTTTAAAAAAACTAAACAGTTTAGTTAAGCAAAGAAACAGTTCACTCATTTCTTCCACTCCACTCCCCACCCCCCTCCTCTGGAAAATCCAGTTTGTTCTCTCTCTATGAACTTTTTTTTTTTTTTCTTTTTCTTTAGATTCCATGAATAAATAAAGAGAGCATATGGTAATTGTCTTTCTCTGTCTGAGTTACACTCTTTTTGATTATTGATTCAACCTCCTTATTATTAACAGCCTGTTCAGATTTCCTATTTCATTATGAGTTAGTCTTGGTAAGTTGTATGTTTCTAGGAATTTATCCATTTCTTCTAGCTTGTTCAATTTGTTATATAATTGGTCACAGTAGTCTCTCATGATCCTTTGTGTTTCTGTGGTATCAGTTGTAACATCTCTTTTATTTCTGATTTTATTTATTTGAATCCGTAGGTTTTTATTGCAAATTATTTTTCATGGAATTGCTTAGGGCAGGGCATTGTGGTATACTTTAGTAAATGGACCATATATGAGTGAGTGCTTGAACACTTTAAAAATAATCTTGAACACTTTAAAAATAATTTGAAATAAGATTGATTAGACCAAGTGTTCACCACAATATACTTTGTGTTAATAGATGTTTCTGAAAAAAGTGAAGCCATCTCTGTAGAAGATTATTTTTATGGTCAAGAAGTATATAAATTATTATCTTTTTATATTGCTATGATCACAAGTCTTTTGTTGTTGTTGTTAATCCTCATCCAAGGATTTCCATTGATTTTTAGAGAGAGTGGGGGGGTGGGGGGGAGACGAGAGAAACATCGATGTGAAAGAGACACATCGACTGGTTGCCTCCCACATGAGCCCAGACCAGAGATCGAGCCTGCAACTGAGGTACATGCCCCTGATCGGAATCGAACCCAGGCCCCTTCCATCTATCCACTCGATCTACTGAGCCAAACCAGCTAGGGCAGCATAAGTCTTTATTCAGTTGTAGGAGATGAAACATAAAACAGAGGAAGAGCCGAAACCGGTTTGGCTCAGTGGATAGAGCGTCAGCCTGCGGACTGAGAGGTCCCGGGTTTGATTCCGGTCAAGGGCATGTACCTGGGTTGCGGGCACATCCCCGGTGGGGGATGTGCAAGAGGCAGCTGATCGATGTTTCTCTCTCATCGATGTTTCTAACTCTCTCTATCTCTCTCCCTTCCTCTCTGTGAAAAATCAATAAAATATATTAAAAAAAAAAAAAACAGAGGAAGAAAATAATTATTCATATATTTTCTTCCCCTTTCTTAACAGTAAACTTAAACTTTAATTCCTTTATTTGTTTATTGAATAAGTAATACATTTATGTGGTTTATATATAAAAAAACAGTATACAGACAGGTATGGTACATAATAATTTCTTTGTTACCACTGTCTGCTCTGCTCTGTTCCAAATGAGTGACTTCTTACCTCTCTCTCTGTCTCCTGTGTAGCCAGCCTCCAGATGAGTAACTGTGGTTAATAGTTTTTTGGGATTATTTCAGAAATATTTTTAGGTACAGATATGAATTTATGTTTATTTTCCATTTTTCTCATACAAATGGCAGCATTTTGCAGACACTGTTCTGTGCCTCATTTTTTAAAAATGTAATCTGTGCAATGTATAGATTCTGCTTTGTCATTACTTAAAGGCTTCCTAATTTTTCAGCTTTATTGAGGTATAATTGACAATTTCTCATTTTTCCCTACAATTGCAAAGAATCCCACTGTGTAGATGTCATATAACTTAACAATTATTACAGGCCGTTGGTTCTACTAACATGTTATTTTGAAAAACAAGAGTTTATCAACACAATTGACATATCAGGGAGCAATTTGAGCATAATGTTACTTTTGCATTGCTTATGTGTGATTTAGTCTGGGAGAAAGAAACACTAGGCGAACATAGAAACATGCTCCCAGTTGAACCGAACAACTTAGGAATACATAAAACACACACACCTCAAACATATACTGAGTTCATTGAATGGTTATGAGCTACCTCCATCAATATCTGCTGTTACAACTTTCCATCTGATTTCAGGCAATCCTCCTTCCATCACATCACATCACAATCACCAACTCCCAAGCTATAGCCCACTTATACTAGTAAACTCTGGTCTTTTTCAAGGTGCAGTCTCAGAGTGTTATGCCTTTAACCCTATTGCCTCATTAGCCATATTTCCCCCATAAAGTTCTTATAGCATGATTTTGCACAGTGACTTTTAGGAACACATATCTTGCATTATAGCAGAAATGATTATACATGATTTCACTCGTGTGAAGATATTTATAGTATAAACTAGAGGCCCGGTGCACAAAAATTTGTGCACTCCAGGGGGAGGGGGGTCCCTCAGCCCGGCCTGTGCCCTCTCGCAGTCTGGGACCCCTCAGGAGATAACGACCTGCTGGCTTAGGCCTGCTCCCGGGTGGCAGAGGGCAGGCCCAGTCCCTAGGTGCAGCCCCTGGTCGGGCTCAGAGCAGGGCCGATTGGGGAGTTGGGGTGCCGCCCCGTCATGCACAGAGCAGGGCAGATTGGGAGGTTGTGATGCCACCCTCAGTCACGCTCAGGGTAGGGCCAATTGGGGGGTTGGGGCACCATCCCCTGTCACACTCAAGGCAGGGTCGATGGGGAGGTTGCAGTGCCACCCCCTGTCACGCACAGAGCAGGGCCAATCCGGGGGTTGGGGCGCTGCCCCCATCACATACAGAGCAGAGCCCATCAGGGGGTTGGGGCACTGCCCTCTATCACCCACAGAGCAGGGCCGATCAGGGGGTTGGGGTGCCGCCACTCTCACACTCAGGGCAGGGCCGATGGGGAGGTTATGGCTCTACCCCATCACACACAGAGCAGGGCCCGTTGGGGGGGGGGGAGTTGGGGAGCTCCCCCCTATCAGGCACAGAGCCGGGCTGCTCAGGGGGTTTGGGCGCTGCCCCCTGTCACGCTGATCCTGGTGCCGGGAGGCATATTACCCTTTTACTATATAGGGTAGAGGCCTGGTGCATGGGTGGGGCTGGCTGGTTTGCCCTGAAGGGTGTCCTGGATCAGGGTGGGGGTCCCCACTGGGGTGCCTGGCCAGTCTGGGTGAGGGGCTGAGGGCTGTTTTCAGGCTGGGAGTGACTGAAGTTCCCAACCGCTCCTTTTTTTCTTTTCTTTTTTTTTTAATTCTGGGCCAGCTTTACCTTGAGGCTTGGCTCCAGCTCTTAGGCCTCCCTCCGGTGCTGAAAGTAGGTTTCTGGCCTTTGCTTACAATGTTGCGAATCTGCTGGCTGAAGTCCGGCAGTATTTGTTACAATGTTTCTTAAACTGCCCGCTCAGAGGCCTGCAGCTGCAGGTGGGGAACGTTGGTTTCCTCCAACGATCCTCCCCCACTGAGGCAAGCAAGCCTCATGTTAGTTTCAAGCTGCCTGGCTTCCGGCCGCCATCTTGGCTGACAGTTAATTTGCATATCTCGCTGATTAGCCAATGAAAAGGGTAGAGGTCGTACGCCAATTACCATGTTTCTCTTTTATTAGTGTAGATTCCCAGAGGTAGAATGGCTACATCGAAAAGTATATATACGCATTTGTAATTTTAACATGTTGCCAAATTGCCCACTTGTAATGTGTGAATGTGCCTGTTTCCTTATACCCTGGCAGCATGCAGTTACCACATTTATAGGTTAGCTTTCTGATAGGTGAAAAATATTCTTAGTTTTTACATACTTTTTATGTTTTAAGAACTATATATGTTTTCTTTTGTGGCGCAAAGTCTTTTAATATAAAAGACTTTTATACATAGTAGAGGATCTAAAACTATATTACTTTGACAGTGATGACTATTTGCATCTGAATAACTGAAAAGTATAATTTTTTTCTCTGAATAAGTTACTGTGCCTGTCAGCAAAAGTAACTCCTTTTAGAGTACTTAAAACCTTGAAAGACTATTTGAAGTCATGAATTTTTTTTTTAAAATATATTTTATTGATTTTTTACAGGAGGAAGGGAGAGGGATAGAGAGTTAGAAACATCGATGAGAGAGAAACATCAATCAGCTGCCTCCAGCACACTCCTCACTGGGGATGTGCCCACAACCAAGGCACATGCCCCTGACTGGAATCAAACCTGGGACCCTTGAGTCCGCAGGCTGACGCTCTATCCACTGAGCCAAACCGGCCAGGGCTGAAGTCATGAATTTTATTACCGTGAGAATTCTTTCATTAATTTTTAGCCAAAAGGACATGTGTAAACACAGTTAACTTTTTAATAGATCTTCCAAAGTTGGGGATTAATATCCAGCCTAAGGAAATTTTATATAAGTTATGCATATATATATATATATATATATATATACACACACATATATATACATATATATATGTTTACATTGGGGACTGAAGGCTGGGTAAAGAAAGGAAGGAGAATATTAAAAAAGATACAAAATAAAAAATGATGTTTTGCTATTCATGCTTTAATATGCTATAAATAAAATAAGTTGTAGCAACTGAAATATTGTAAAATTTTTATTTACTTCTCTTAATTTTTAAAATATAGAGGATAAAGAATAAAAATTTTAAATTTGCCCATAACTATATTACCCTTCTGTTAATTCCTATTAACAATGAGAAAAAAACATTATTTTGAAGTTTCTAAAAACATTTTAGCTCTTACAAAATGTATTTAGGGCATGGAAAGTGGTCTTTGATTTTTTTAAAAAAATATATTTTATTGATTTTTTACAGAGAGGAAAGGAGAGGGATAGAGAGTTAGAAACATCGATGAGAGAGAAACATCGATCAGCTGCCTCCTGCACACTCCCCACTGGGGATGTGCCCGCAACCAAGGAATCGAACCTGGCACCCTTGAGTCCGCAGGCCGATGCTCTATCCACTGAGCCAAACTGGTTAGGGCTGGTCTTTGATTTTTTTAATACAGTGTTAGTCAAAGTGTTGTCCATGGAGTTGTCAATTTGTGATAACATAAGTTCAGAAATTGAGAGTATTTACAAATTTTTATAGCAATTTGACCTAATAATTTCATGTCTCTGGAATCAGATAATAAAAATTGGGGCTTATATATATTTTTAAAATTAATTTTTTGAATAACATTTTTGTTGCTGTATATTTACTAAAATATTGTTCTGAAACAGATTTGACATTTTTTTTAAAAAAAATTAGTTCTTCTTAGATACTTTGAGAAGCCATACTCTATATTATGTCATTGATAAATTATATTGAGCTGGTCTTATTCCTCCACTCGACTCCTCAATGAGAGGCTTTCATCATCATTCAAGGACATGCTGCTCACCAACATAAAAATGCTAGGAGGTAATGCCCCATTCTGGGAGGTAGAACTGTGCAGGCTGACTTCTTCACCAGAGGAGCCTATCAATTAGATTTTGCAGTAAGGTTAATTCAGGGATTTTTAAATGAATAAAGATTTTGGGAGCTCCATTATTTTCTGCCACTTTTCCTCTCTTCCTTCACTTTCTCTTTTTTCTTTCTTCTCCTTCTTCCTCCTCCCTTTTCTTCTTCTTCTACTTACTCTATTTCTCTTTCTTTTTGGTTTGGGTGGTTAGAAATTTTGACTGAGGAACTCTTTTTTAAAAACTTGTGATGTTAAATACCTGTGTTCCTACGGGAAGCTAGATGAGGCTTAGAGAGAGTTAACCAGGGTAGCAATTTAGAGGTAAGCTTAAAGTGAGAGATATTTCCCTCTTGCTTTATCCAGTCTAGTTTATCTAAGTGGGAGGAACAGATTACTGGGATTTAGGGAATAAACTGTTCAAGGATAAACAGTGCATTTGGCTAGATGTGTGATGTGTTATCTCAGGAGGGAGAGTGTCAGGTGATGTGCCGTGTGGGAGGGCAGCCCATCTGGTGGTCATGAGATGGACTTTGGAATCATGCTTCCTGGATTCCAACCCCAGCACTATGACTTCTAACTCTGGGGCCTTAGGCTTGTAATATAAGCTCTCTCTGCCTTAGTTTCCTCACTTGTAAATTGGGAATGCTGGTACTTTGCAGTGTTTTGTTGAGGTTAAATGACTTAATACATGCAAAATATCGATACGCTGCAATGTTGTTTTCCCTTCCTTCCTCTACTTCCCTGTTATTGGTGTCAAGCCTGTCTGTACTAGCTATCATGTTGAAATAGATATCTTTGTGGGTGTTGCCACTGGTGTGGGTCCCAGCCAAATATATTACAGGATGGGCACATGGTGAGGTTTCTTCCTTTCTAGTTTGCCATTTTGGAAGTTAGGGCTGGGTCCTGTCTACCAGTTTTGGTTTTTTTGGTTTTTTTTTGTTCTTTTTATGTTTTATATTGCTTTAAGGGAAAAAGTTTTTGGTTTGCAAATCATTTTGGAAGGCAAAATGCCCAGTGTTCCTTCTTCCTTTCTTGTTTCTTCCAAACAAAATACATATAACAAAAGAAAAATAATACTTATTTGAAAAAATCTTTACTCTTGAAACTAGCTATATAACTCTTTAGAGAATTCTCAGTAAAAAAATTTATGTTTTTATTCCATTGGTTTAGTGCCAGAACAATTTATAGTTCACGAAGTGTGCCTGTGATTCAAGGATCTGTTGCAAGGAGTGTATTTCTTACCTGTTGCAAGGAATGTGTTTCTGAGAGATTAGACATTACATGTGAGCACATTGTTCTCTAGTTTATGGACGGTGTAACTGGAGAACTCATAGACTAATTAGAAGATTTTTCTCCTGGATTCAGAATTTTCTAACTCAAATAATATTGTATACTATTTTCCACCTTGCTTGGAAGTTGAGGAAATGGTTTATAATAATTGGCAGCAGAGAGTAATAGCTAAGCTAACAAGGGCTTGCTAGATTTTCTTGGTAATATATTCTTAATGTTTAACTTTTTGAATACATGTTTGCATACATCAAAATATCAAGGTGAAATGTTAACCTGTGAGATCGAAGAACAAAAGCAGCATTTTTATCTGTTATTTGACCTTTGTCATTTTACATGTAGAAATGGAAGGTTTTGTGAAAAGAAAAAGTAGAAAAGTATGTCTAGCATAGTGCCTGGTTTGTAGTGAGTACTCAATAAATTGTAGTTAGTCTTATAAATATTAGTGTTTTTTAAAAAAATATATATTTATTGATTTTAGAGAGGAAGGGAGAGGGAGAGAGAGATGGAAACACCGATGATGAGAGAGAATCATTGATTGGCTGCCTCCTGCATGCCCCACACTGGGGATTGAGTCTTAAACCTTGGCATGTGACCTGATTGGGAATCGAACCATGACCTCCTGGTTCATAGGATGACACTCAACCACTGAGCCATGCCAGCTGAGCTAAATATTAGTTTTTAATTACACATTTTTAACAATTAAAAAGTATAACACTATGTTACCTCCCCCTCCATGCCCCAAATCCCCAGAAGATACCTTATGTGCTGGTGTATACCATGTATTCATTAACCATTTTCTGAAAGACGGGATCTCATGTCAGCTACTCTAACATAATTCAAATACTTTAAGTAAAATTGAAGTATAGTTGTGCCGGGGTCCAACCCCAGCAGGTCCAGGGGTCCCCAAAGGTGTGGACGGAGTTGGCGAAGAAGGAAGGACATGGAGACAGTGTTCAGTTGATCAGCAGCCTAGCCAGGATGTCCAGCCAGGATCTCCAGCCAAGTTCTGGTCTGGATCTCCAGAGAGGTTCTGCTCTGGATCTCCAGCCAGGTTCTGTGTCCATGTTCTCTTGTTAGGTTCTCCAGGTTCTCCAGCCAGGCTCTGTAGCCATGTTCCCTCGCTAGGTTCTCCAGTCAGGTTCTGTCCAGGTTCTCCAGCCAGGTTCAGTCACCAGGTTCTAGTCAGGTTCTCTTGCCAATTTCTGTAGTCAGGTTCAGTCCAGGATCTTTTGCCAAGTCTGGTTCAGTCCAAGATCTTTTGCCATGTTCTCTCGCTAGGTTCTGTCTCTAGGTTCTGAGGCCAGTTTCTGTCCAGGATCTTTTGCCATGTTCTCTCCAGCGAAGTTCTTCTGTCCCTAGAGAACGTTCTGTGTAGGTTCTGTGCCTAGGTTCTGTCTCTCTCTCTGTCTCTTGCTGTCTTGTTACATCTGTATTTATACCAGTTGATTCAATCCTATCAATCTCTATTACAAAGGTTAGGGCGTTTCTTATCTTCATTCCAGGGAGTAAAGATTATGTAGCTTAAGCATGATTGTTCATAGTTAAAGTGATTAATTACCCACCTGGCACTTAGTTAAGAGGTTTTATTCCCTCCCTAACTTCAGGGGGAAATCCCTACCTGGGGAAACAACCTTTCTCGGAGAGGTGACCTTGGTTAAAACACAGCGCCAAGAAGGTGAGCAAACATATTAAGAACAGCATGCCATATATGCCAGGTCCCTTGAAACAGCAAGGATGGACCGGCTCCCGGCATAGTTGTAAACTGATCAGTATTGACAGGTTTTGATTGACACAAGAAAAGCTCTTTATAGATCCTAGACTACCTTCTGCTAGTAAATTCTTGTTTTCTCTAACAATAGTGGATTTAGTCTTCTCTTTATATATAAGTGACTCTGGGCTCTTACTCTGATGAGAAGAGATGGTTTGATTAATCAAAGGGGTAATGTCATGAGTGGATACAGAGTGAAATGAAACAGCAGACAGTATGCATCAGGCATATTCTACCAGGCAAATCAAAATTTTAGCCCCCTCCGCTGCCTCACTTCCACCCCTGTGCTGACTGGACAACTGGGAGCAGGGACATTGCTTGATATTTCCCTAGCTGCCATCAGCACCCTGCCCCCTGTCATGTCCCTGTTACCCTGAGTTCAGAAGCATATGGTGTACCAACTGCACCAGAACAAGGCTCATTAGTGTTGCTCCAGTCTCTTTTACGCTTAATTAAAAAAATGAAAAGGAACACCAAAACAGTGGCACTGACGTAAGAACATTTCCTTTCCATTTCTAGCTGCCTTTTTTGATTGTGCATTTGCTGTCTGTGGAGGAAGTGAAACATCTAGAATAAATCAGTGTTTTGTGACTAGAGACCAGAATGCTTGAAGTCATCTACTAGCATGTGGTGCTATCCTGATAAAAGCCAACTATGGCTAGAGCAGGGGTGGGGAACCTTTTTTCTGCTATGTTTCCAAGGGCCATTTGGATGTTTATAACATGATTCGTGGGCTATACAAAATTATCAACTTAAAAATTAGCCTGCTATATTTGATCAAACATTTAATTAACTCAGCCCTAATGCCTTGGCAGGGCCAGACATTCCCCACCCCTGGTTTAGAGTTTAAAGGGACCCTAGAACATTTGATCTAACTTCCTTGTATAGCTGAGCAGAATGAGGCCAGAGATGTACATAAGTTGCCCAGGGTCACAGGATTTATTAGTGGTAAAGCTAGAATTATCCTCAGGTTTTTTTTATAATACTAAGAGTTGCAAGGGTATGAATAACAGACACTTTCTTACACAGTTTGCAGAATTATTAATGGCCACAGATAGCCCTGTGGCAGTCTAGTGTCATGAATCAAAACTTAATGTGCATACCTTTTTAAAAACAACTTCCAAAAAAAAATCGGATAAGTGTGCCAAAATAAATTTATAATTAATCACGTTATGTTTAACATAAGAGTAAAACAAATTGGAAATGAGTTAAATTACTAAATAATAGCCTATGTATTAAATACCTTTCATTCCAGTGTGGTAATTAATCAATTGTTTATATTTTGTATTATGTTTCAGTCCATGTATAATGGACCTAAAGAGAAATATAGTCATTGCCTAGAAGGAGCATCCTTGCTGGTCTAATGGTTATAGTTTGAGATGAAATAAGGACAGAAGAAATGAAGAATAAGTATCTAGAAACTTTTGTAGTGTGACAGTAATTTTATGTCTACTGAATCTGATAATAAAAAATTTGATCTTATATTTTATCTGATTAATTTAAATTTTGTTTTTCCAGTAATTTATCATTATTATAGGTTACAGAACAATTGATATGTGGCAGAGTTGGGGGGGGGGTGACTTTCACCACAGATAGTGTCTTCCACCACAGATGGTTTGAGGAACCCCACTTTATGGAGAGTTGCATGCACATGTGAAAGGTTAAATAGTATAAAACAGTAGATGAGGAAAAGGGCCATGCCCATTCTTTTAGCCTTTTCTATGACTCAGTATTGAATCTAGTGGCTTATTGAAATAGGTCAGTGATTTTCAAACTTTTTCATCTCATGGCACACACAAACTAATTACTAAACTTCTGCCGTACACCAAAACCTATATTTTTTGCCTGCTGACCAAAAATAGGTATAATTTTGATCATTCACACCAGAGGGCTTTTATTATGTTGACTGTTGTCATTTTTTTATTTGACAAAGAGGTCAGTGCCCCTGACTTAATGGTCAGGTATGGCATGCTTTAAAAATACTTGTGGCATACCAGTTGAAAATCTCTACAATAGGCCTTATTAAATGTTAATAAATTACACTGAATATTTTGAAAGTTTCTTAAAAGCAAGTAAATTTTTTAAGCTACACTTATCTTCCACTAACATGTGAAATCATGATTTTGCGCCATTTTGAATAAATATTAATTCTGCTTTGAGTTCTTAAATTTTCTTGATGTTAATGGATTTTTGTTTGTTTTGAAACATCTTACTCTTGTGGATATTGAAGGGTTTGTGATTTTATTTTTATTTTATTATTTTATATTTTTGCTAGAAGTATGCTGCAATAGTGGTCTAGAAACCACATTTTGAGAAGCACTGGTCTAAGGTTTCATTAAATCATTAGTTCTTAATATTTTTTGGTCACAGATGCCTTTGGGAATTTGGGGAAAGCTATGCATACTTACACACAATTTCAAGGAATTCATCTCATCACTGAAATGTGTGGATTTCAGTTTTAATCTCTTTACAGGTAAACTAGAGTTCACCAATTCATTTTTAACCATTGTAGCTATCTAATTTTTTTCTTTACTGTTTTCCTTACAGAGAAACACTAATTTCTCTTTCATTAACAAGTTTGCTTGACTTTGAGATGTTTGTAGATATGTTTTTTTGTTTTGTTTTTAACTAACCACCATACTTTTTACTTTTTACATTTCTGGTAAAATTATAGTCAAACATTAACTGAAAAGCACATTAAATCTTTGGGCTTAAACACATGGATTAGCTATAAAATGAATGTGTTATGTGGCATCTTAATAGTGAATTATAGTTTAAGAAGGCATGTGTCAATTTTGGTAGGATGTTGGTAGAGAAAAATAAAGATGTTATTTCAAAAAAGAAGGGCTCATCTTGGGTAATGCATTTAGACAACTGGGACAAACTATGAGCAGAAGGCCTGTGTTTAAACTAGGTAGCCCAGTGGCTACATAGGGAAAGAGGCCTAATCATCGGCTTACTTCCTTTGGTTTTGTAAGGCACAATGACATATACTTTGAGGTATTTGCCCCATTGCTACCATATAAGGTATATGCTCAGACTTTTGGGTAAAACTGACTACAGTTTGACTCATAAGCCAAAAAATAAAGCCCTTAGTTAAAGTAACCAGTGCTTACATGAGTCAGGATTTTACAGATGCACTCACAAACAGACATCAGTAATTGCTTGTGCTATCTCACCATTCTAACCTACAAAATGCCAAATCATTTTATTTCACAGAAAAGGGTATTAAAATGAATGCAGAGTAGCCTCCAATTTTATTTTATTCATTTTTATCCTCACCCGAGGATATGTTTATTGATTTGAGAGAGAGAAACTGTGATGTGAGTGAGAAACATCTATCAGTTGCCTTCTGTATGCACCCTGAATGGGGATGTGCCCTGACCTGTAACTGAACCCATAACCTTTTGGGTGTACAGGACAGTGCTCCAACCAACTGAGCTACTGGCCAGGGCGTAGCCTCAAGTTTTTAAGGGGCATGTTCACATTAGGCATCCAAGCCAGAGATTGGCATTTTATATATAGTTGAGTAGCATTCACAGGCTGGTCAAGGCACCAACATTGTATAGCAATAAATAGCTCAAGAACAATTTTAAGAGCTAAATAATATTGTGGGGCTGATTAATAAGCACCAGAGTGATAGTAAATAAATTGGGATTTGAAGAAAGCTTTAAAGGGTATGTTTGGGGGCGGGGGGAATTCAGCACTTCTCAAATGTTTTTTACTTTTCTCTTTAGTGGCTAAAAACTTCACCACTTTTGTTCATTTGTGATACTTGGTAGTGAATGAGTAGCACTCATCATTCAGCAGGAAAGCAAGAGTTGTGAGTTCTCTATTTTGGTGTAATGCTCCTAAGTTCTTGCGTGTTTTGGGGGTGGAGGGTGTGTGCAAAAGTCACACTCATGGTTTTCTGGGAAGTATGTGGGAGATAAACACCTAGAGACTTTCAACCATAGGCTTATATGTCTGGATTCAAATTTTTATTCTTAAGTAGGTACTAGAAAATAACATTCTAAAACAAAATTAAAGATTGACCATTAATCAGGTGTTTTTTAAAATAAGACTTTTCTCAGTGCATCCTCTGTCTCAAGAAAATTCTGTTGGTCAGAGTGGTATAATTTAGTATATTTCTCCAAATTTTAGTAACATCACTGTTAGAAAAACAATAGCTTTTATTTTCCCATGGTTTAGTTCCCATGGTTTTCGGACATGGGAAATTTCTGTTAGTGTTTCCTTCTGTAGATGTCATATTTATATATTCCTTTTTCACATTTACTAAGTCTGAGAGCATTCCTGACATGCCCATGTTGTTAGGGTCATACATTTCCAAGCAGTCCATATTTGTTGAAAACATGCAGAAGGTTGAAAACTTGTACACTGGTAGTGGCTCATTTTATAGGTATTTGTCTCCAACTTGCTACCCATAGTATGTGATCAGATAAGTACTAAAGTCAATTTCTTTTCAACCAGCATAGATCATTCTTAGTGAACATCTAACTATTAAAATGGTGTTATCTACATTATAAAATGATCTCTGTAATATACTTGGGCATGTATATCTTCAATAAATCATTTCTATTGCTGATACCTACTTTTTGAAGTTTGTAACTGCTGGGTCATTTCCAAGGGAGGGAAAATAGAAGGTTTGGGGTGCATATTGAGAATTCTCTATGATTTGGAAGGATACAATTCATTAGAGAATTTTAAGACAGTGTTGGAATTGCTGCTATGGCTAAACATTTTGCCTTTTTTTGAAAAAGCTTAGGGCAATATAGCAGCTGTTTTAAATAGTTATTTTAAAGAGAAATATTAGGCAGCTTGAGTTATTTAAAATAATATCTGCTGCCGGAAGCCGGTCCATCCTTGCTGCTTGACACAGTCGCTGCAGGAAAGAAACGTCTGCACAGCATATGTTTCAAGGGACCTGGCGTATATAGCATACTGTTCTTAATATGTTTGCTGCCCTTAGCGCTGTGTGTTTTAACCAAGGTCACCTCTCCGAGAAAGGTTGTTTCCCCAGGTAGGAATTTTTCCCTGAAGTCAGGGAGGGGATGCCTCTCCTAGAAAGGTTGTTTCCCCAGGTAGGAATTTTTCCCTGAAGTCAAGGAGGGGATGAAACTCCTTAACTAAGTGCCAGGCGGGTAGTTAATCACTACAAACAATCATGCTTAAGCTACATAATCTTTACTCCCTGGAATGGAGATAAGAAACGCCCTAACCTTTGTAATAGAGATTGATAGGATTGAATCAACTGGGATAAATACGGACGTAACAAGACAATAAACAGCAGAACCTCTCTGGAGATCCAGACCAGAACTTGGCTGGAGATCCTGGCTAGGCTGCTGACCAACTGAACGCTGTCTCCGTGTCCTTCCTTCTTCGCCGACTCCGTCCACACCTTTGGGGACCCCTGGGCCCGCTGGGGCTGGACCCCGGCAGTCTGCCACACTGGGTTCTTTTAAAAATGAAAACTCCATAGTGCTTTCATTGATTTTATTGTTTGTTTGTTTTGCTATGAGTCCAGTGATTGGTTTGTTTCTGTGATGTGTTGTCAAGAGGTAATAGTTACAGGAAGGGTTAACCTAGTAGGTATATATCTAAGCCCTTACGAATCCAAATAGCATACTTTTTTGATGATAAGATACATTTTTTATTTAGTATAATTTTTAGATCTTTGTCTAAGAGGAATGCTATCTTGAGATACTAATATTTTATTTTCCGAGCAGTTTTATAAGTATGTAGTGCTACTTTTCTTTTCATTAAAAAGTTTTAAGAAGACCCCTAGCCGGATAGCTCAGTTGTTTGGAGCATTGCCCAGGTATGCCAAGATTGTGGGTTTGATCCCACAATCCAAGAATCCACCAATGAATGCATAAATAAGTAGAATAACAAACCGGAGTCTCTCTTTCTCTCATCAATAAATAACAACTAAAAAATATTTTTAACGGAATGCTGCTGGAACTACACATTTATATGCAGACTAAGCATTTGGGAAAAGTTTAATTATTAATTTTATTTAAGTACAGGGAAGTTACTGACCTGTTTAATGATACACATAAGTAATACTGTGAGTTAATTGGCTCTAAATTGTAGTTATTAATTATAGTCATTTAGATTATTTTAGTTAATTCAAATCAAAATGCAACATCTTTCTTTTATAATGAGTTATTGTTTTGATGTTCTGTTCAATTTAAATATATATATATATTTTTAAACATATTTTATTGATTTTTTACAGAGAGGAAGGGAGAGGGATAGAGAGTTAGAAACATCGATGAGAGAGAAACAACGATCAGCTGCCTCCTGCACATCTCCCACTGGGGATGTGCCCGCAACCCAGGTACATGCCCTTGACCGGAATCGAACCTGGGACCCTTCAGTCCGCAGGCAGACGCTCTATCCACTGAGCCAAACCGGCTCTGGCTCAATTTAAATATTATTTTGTGTATATGCACACAGATGGATAACACACCTAGAGATAAGGCCAGAATCTAGCTTACCAAGCCTGGGATACTCCTGACCCTTTCTGCCCTCATGGTCTTGTTCCCTGTTCCACTCCCTCCCTATACCAGTACCCTCCTGTGTTCCCCTTGTTGTGTGTTCTCTTGTTTTCTTTCCTTCCTGTCCTTCTCTGACCCCCAAATTCAAGTCTCTTCATGAATATCACCTTATTGATTCTTATCCTTTGGCTCTTAGTACAATGTCAACACCTAACTCCTGGGAAGTGGTGATATGAGGTCACCATTCTGTGGGAATGGAGTTTGGAAAATTCAGACTTAGATAGTGGTAGACAGAGGACACGATCAGCTGGTTTCCTAATTCTGTGGCATATTGAACTCTATTGCTGAGTGAGGGGAAGGTGTTTAGGCTTAGAGAGGCAGAGAGAAGAGAATGAAGAGGAATATTTGGTCTTCATTTAAGGAGAGAAGGGAAAAGCCAGAAGGTCTGGCTGGTCATTTTGAAAAACTGTCTTCCTGTCCCTAAGGTCCTTGAAGCAGGTGTCCAACCTGTGTGAATTGGTGGCATTCTATAATTAACTAGCGGCCCAGTGCATGAATTTGTTCACTGGTGGGGTCCAGCCGCCTGCCCCAATGAGAGCCGATCAGGGCTGGGGTGGGGGTGGGGGGAGGGGATGTGGGAGGTTGGCTGGCTGGCCCCACCCTCAATTGAAGTGTGGAGGGCCGATTGGGAGCAGGGCTGGTCAGGGGGAGGGGCTATGGGCAGTTGGCTGGCTGGCCCTTCCCCCTATCAGGGTGTGGGGGCCGGGGCTGCGGGAGGTTGGGGGGGGGGGGCAATCAGGGCCCCAATAAGGCTGATTGGCCGCTGCAGTGAGCATCATAGTGACTGGTCGTTTCGGTCGTTCCGTTGTTCCGGTCACTTGGCTTTTATATATATAGATAATAATAATAAAACAGTTACTGTGCATTGTATGATATGTGCTGTGCTGGTATTTTATTTAATCTGCTCAACAGCACTGTGAGGCAGGTGGGATTATAGTCCCCATTTTCAAGGAGAGATAGCTGAAATTTAGGCCTATTAAATTCACGTCACACAGTTAATAGATGGCAGAGCATGAATATGAACTCATGTTTGCCTAACTTTAAAGCCTCTGCTAAGTCCTGTGTTTTTACTTGCTATGTGGATGTAGGTAAGTCATTTAATCTCTTTGAAGCTCCCTTTCCCCATCTGTAAAAATTTTGACAGTGGTAGAAAGGATGATAAAGGGCCTCCAAAGTCCCTGACGCACTGTTGGTGCTCCGTAAATAGTCCAGTTTACTTTCTCTGGGTCATTTCTTTCTCAGGGCAGAAAAGACTATGTGAGAGGAGCTCCCCTCTAAAACGACTGAAGAAAATTTATCTTTGGGCATTTTCTAGTTAGAGTAAAGTGGGAGAAGCCTAAGTCTATGATGTATTTTTTCCCTTATAGTCTCCCCTGCATCCTCCCTCTCCCCCCCCCCCCCACCAACACACACACACACAGTCTACCCATCTGCATCAATAAACAGAAGCTCAGTGGTAGTTCCAACATGTGCCGCCATGTATGCCTGCAACTTAAGGGAGACCACAAAGCAGTGCTTTTAAAGAAGCATACAGCTATAGTTAAGTTTATGGAAAATTGGACAGCAGCACTGAAAAATGCATTTAAAGATCAAAAGAGAAGCATTTGCTTCTGATTAGTTTGATTTATACCGGGCTTGACCCAGGAGCTTCCCACAACTGTTTCCTTCCTACAAATTGTGCATTTATGAAATACACACACCCTTATGGCTGTCATATAACATGTACAAGATTTACTGATGACAGAAACTTGTTACTGCTTCAAACAAATGCAAGCTATTTAGACTTGTACAAACAAAGGAAAAATGAATTATGCAAATAATGAGTGACCTTGTCGTTTTTCCTTAGCCGCTCACAATTCATAAGAATGCTGCATAATACCCAATTAAGGGGGGGAATCTATCTTTGTAATGAGTTCATGGCTTGGGGAAATGGTTCTGAGGATAAGTGAAGCTTAGGAGTATTCAGTGATATGCGACCTATACAAGTCTTAAATTTGTCTCTAGGCATTGGTCCTTTCCCACTATACATACAGCATTAGTTCAGGCTCTTCATGATCTTTAGTTTTAATCATGTGCTACAAAGCCTGAGCATTGAATAATTTAGAGATTAACAAAAAAAATTAATGTAAAAAAGCCAAGATAATATTACTTAGTTAAAAAAACTGTAGGCAAAAATGAGTTTGACCGTTTAATAATAAAAGATGATACAGATGGTGGTGGGTATTTGTTTCCATGTCGATAATTTATTGAGAAAGGGTTGAGATTAAATATAATTAAACTCTTTCTAATACTCAATAAAGTTACCAAGGGGTATTGTGATCCTAGGAAAAATATGTTACTAACTATCCAAACTGGATTTACTTTGTCCTATTGGAAATGTGGTTTGATTTTTTACCTTACTTAAGTCAGTTCAGCCTAATGATTAATTGAAGATAATCATTTTCAGATTAGAATATATTTTTCTCTCTTTGGTGAATTAAGTATTCTTCTAGAATTGAGTATATTAAACTGATGTACTGATTTATTGATTTCTCCTTTATTATGATTTAATCAGATATTCTAATATCTGCAGTAATCAAGGCTCTTGGAGAAAAGCAAATTATTTTAAAACATGATTCCCGACCTTATGGTGCTTGTTTTAAAATTAGAAACCAGTGGTGACAAATTATAGATGGCATGTATTTCAGGGCTACGGCTTTATTCTGCATTGTAAGAAGAAGATATTTGGAGATTTTTCACCCTTATTTTAACATGATTGGAGTCCCAGTGTGAAATAGTAGTAGGGCCACCATTATGAAATGTGAAGATGGAGGAGTGGGGAGGAATATGGAGCTTCTTGCAATAGGCTTTAGGCAAGATCAGGGTGACAGATGATCATGGTGTGGACTAGCATGGGAGGGGAATGAAATTTAGTAGCTTCCCTAGATGTGGTACTTGGAAGAGGCATAATTCACAGGAGTTATAGGATTTCTGTGCTCCACTATCTGCAAATAAGAGGGTGGCAGAGTAAAAGCAGCCCTAAAAAGGTAACTTTGAGAAGTTGGTTTTGAACATCTTGAGGTCATAGGATCTTAGAATCTAGTGAGGCAACTAGAACAATGGGGTAAGAAAAATTTTATCTAGTAATGACACTGGATTTGATAATTTTCTTTCTACATTGTTCATTATCTTTATATTATTACAAGACTGGGAGTATTTAAATTGCTTTTGTTGGGTACATTTAGAAAAATGTTCCATAGGTTTCAGTGTTTCTATATTAAGGCTACTTTATGTTAAAAATGGTCATGTAATTTAGCTATGTTCTGTTTTTTATTTTTATTCTTTTTATGCTTGCCTTTCTTGGCTAAAGTAAAATCTAGGATAAATTATATTTATACTTTCTCTTTATTCAGTATTCAAACTTTAATTCATTTGTTGATTTTAATAGGGAGTAGATGTTCCTTTGTACTGTCATCAAAGTCTTCAGATTTGACTCCTATTTTGGGATTAGACCTATACACCCTTTGTGCATGCAGATAGCTGACAAATATGTAAACTTTTAAAACTGGAAGGGATCCTAGGAGGGCCTTTGAGATCATCTAGTACAGCACCCATGTTTCTCAGATTAATAATCTGAGCTCAAGAGAATAGTAATAATGCCAACATTTATTGAGTTGTAATCTCACATAGTCATTATAATAATCCTGTGAATAAGTCCCATAGAAAACTATTGACTTGAACTATTTTCTTTGCAAATGTCTTTTACAATTTAAACAATTTAGTTCTGTACATTAGAGAAGAGCAATTATTATTTCTGTGTTAAATTAAAATCGTATATCTGTTAGATTTTACATATTTTACATAATTTTAAGATATTTAAATTAATAAAAAGAAATGCTAATTATTAAATGATGGGCCACATCTATTATTTAATACAGCGGTTCTCAATCTGTGGGTCGCGACCCCTATGCTTTAATTATGTTCAATATGTAACAATGAAAATACATCCTGCATATCAAATATTTACATTACGATTCATAACAGTAGCAAAATTACAGTTATGAAGTAGCAATGAAAATAATTTTATGGTTGGGGGTCACCACAACATGAGGAACTGTATTAAAAGGTCGCGGCATTAGGAAGGTTGAGAACCACTGATTTAATATATAGCCATGCGCTGCTTAACAACTGGGATCCGTTTTAAAAAATGCTTTGTTAGGTGATTACATTGTTGGGGAGAATGCCATAGAGTGCACAAACCCATATGGTATAGCCTACCACACACCTAGGATGTGTGGTGTAACCTATTGCTCCCAGGCTACAAGCCTTTACAGCAGCAAGCATGTCAAACTCAAAGGCTAACACGGGCCAAATAAACAAGGTTTAAGTTTATGTGGACCACAAAAAAAAAAAAAGCTTCAATTTTCATAGAAATGTAGGTTTACTTCGATAGAGACATGCTGAATACAAAGGGCTGAAATAAATGAGTAATCGTTAAAATAATAGAACATTTTAATAAAAATTAATATTTTTCTTGCACATTAACTTACGAGACACTGAATAACTGCACAAATTAATAAGCGTAATGCAAATAAGCCTATTTTTCTTGTTCTCTGAAAGTGAAATATTTCCTGTTGGGCACATCAAACAAGTCAGCACAAGACTAATTAATTACTTGGCAATCGGCTGCTAAAATACTCACTGCTAGTATTAATGGAGAGAAATGGTGCACCTTCACGGAAGGTGCATAAGGGAAATGAATACAACACAATTATAGTAATCAGTCATTAGCGAACATTGTAGCTCGTTATTAATAATTATGCATAACAGGATATTGTAAAAATTAAGTTATGAAATTTTTATTGAAATGTTTCTTACATACCATTATTTTGGCTGGGCCACAAAAATATACGTTGTGGGCCACATGCGGCTGTGGGCCGCGAGTTTGACATGCTTGCTTTACAGCATGTTACTGTACAAAACTACACAAGGTTAAGTTAACCCTTTGAGTGCCAACCAATATCCTAGGAACTATGCTAAAATTGCCAAGGCATTTTTGCTAATTTTACAGCAGTTTAGGAAAAAAATTATGAATCGCAAGTAAATGAAGTTACATATTCAAAAACTTAAGGAAACCTTTACTACATTGACATATTTAGCAATATCATCATCACTAATAAAAGCAGACTTAGACCTGGACACCATTTCGAAGCTTTGATAGCGCTCCCAGCACTTTTGGCGAAAGACAGGAGGAGTGCGATTGCGCTCCCTGGCATTCTAGGGGTTAAATCAAGCACAAAAGAAAGAGATACATGCAGTCAAGACACTGGTAAACATGAGATACATGAAGCTGCTACTTCCCTAATCTGGCATAATATTTTACAACAAACTCTTTAGTATAAATAAAAAGAATAGAATCAAACAAAAAGTGTAGTACAGTAAATACATATGATTATCAAGTATTACATAGAGTACATAATTGTATGTGCTGTACTTTTATAAGACTGGCTGCACAGTAGGTTTGTTTTCACCAGCATCACCGCCAACACATGAATAATGGGTTGGGCTACAGTGTTACCACAGCAATGATGTTACTAGGCGATAGGAATTTTTTAGTTTCATTATAATCTTATAGGACCACTGCTGTATATACAGTCGTTGTTGACAGAAATATTCTTACGCAGTGCACGACTGTAGTAAAACCATGTCACTTAATGTACTTGTTAATAAAAGACTTTTTCCTAAATCCAAAATAGACATATTCCTTTTATATTTTAAAAATACTGCTGAAAAGGTATTTTTAAAAATATATAATAAAGTTCTATCTTAATTCTTTTATTCTTGATCCTGTGATCCTGAAATTCAATTCATTTAATTTTCATTAAATTTCGAAACTACTTCGACAGCCATACAATGTATGTAATAAATGGTGTGTATATGTATACATACATACATACATACATATATATATAATATAGTTATGTTGTTAAGTTGTATGTGAGTTAAATTTTGATCTGTTTTGTTAGTCTGGAAATTTTATTTCTCTAGTGTCAACATTTTATTAATTTTTCTTTACCTTCAAATATCTGGGCAGCTGAAAGGAATTGTTTTTTTCTATTAGTACTAAAAGGAAAACAAAATCACTATACTGTGTATATGAAAGAATGTTTCATTTGAGAAGTTTGAAATATTTTTTGTATCTTATAGCTGTTAGATTTTACATATCCTTGCTCAAATAGATATTTTTTCTAGTAGAATATTTTACAGAGAAGGGCAGAAAGATTGGAGATTAAAGACTGTAGTACACAAAAAAAAGTCTGACAGTCTCAAACACACTGGTTTCCTTCCCCGCCTAAGTGCCTGGAGCAGGAAACACATCAGTAGAAAAGATATTTGGGCCTGTGATCTAAAAGAATTCACCCCCCCCCCCCCCGCCCCCCCAGCACTGGATGTGATTTGGACTCAACAGGAAGGATTGTTCAGTAGATCCTCCACTTGTATTACTTTTTGTGCTCAAACAAAAATGCAGCTGTCTAAAGAATTTTAAAATTACTTTTAAAAGCTAATATTAAATACCGTATTAAGCTTACGGTCTTTTTCTTTTGCTAATATGTAGTTTTCTTCACTACTTCTCTTCTTCATTTGTAACAGTCACACATTACTGTTACACAATAAAGAAATGGAGAAATTATCAGGGAACCTTTCTCATAAAATGATTTTAGTTATATAGAGCAGATAAGAATTTAAGAACATAAACATGAGTGTTATTTAATTTTTAACTTTACCTGTTAAACAAGATAATTTTTACTTTATTAGTTTATTAATATATATTTCTTTTGATGTAAGCAAAAGTATAATTTTCATCTGTGTATATTATTTATTTCTTAACAAGTGACACTCCTAATTAAATTTATTTATTACAGTTAAAAGATGGTGGCAAAGCATCTCAGGCAAATGTGAGAATAGGCGACGTGCTTCTTAGCATTGATGGAATAAGTGCCCATGGAATGACTCACCTTGAAGCCCAGAACAAGATTAAGGGTTGTACAGGCTCTTTGAATATGACTCTGCAAAGGTAAGTTGCTTTTTGTTTGGTTCTGAGACAGAAAGCAACTCAGGAATGTGTGTTCATGTATCTGACTCATGGTGTTAATTAAAAAGCACTTTTTACTAGCCTTTTTTCAGGTAAATAAAAAATATGATGGCTCAAATTGAGTTATCGAGCAGTATAAGAATTAGTAAAAGCTTTGGATTATTTCTCCATAAGAAGGCATGTATTCTTTTTTTTTTTTTTTTAAATATATTTTATTGGTTTTTCAGAGAGGAAGGGAGAGGGATAGAGAGCCAGAAACATCGATGAGAGAGAAACATCGATCAGCTGCCTCCTGCACATCTCCCACTGGGGATGTGCCCGCAAACCAGGTACATGCCCTTGACCGGAATCGAACCTGGGACCCCTCAGTCCGCAGGCCGACGCTCATCCACTGAGCCAAACCGGTCTCGGCAGAAGGCATGTATTCTTATAGTGACAAAAATTGTGTATAGCTCAGTAAGTTTAAGAAGTCCTGACATTTCAATGGAGTGCAGGCTAAGAATCCTTATTATATTTGAGAGTATTCTTTTAAGCTATGATTTGACTTTTCTTAGTATGTCTTTTTTCTTTGTTTCCTGGGTGCAAAGTAAATTTTTAATATACTCTTATGAAGTTCAGATTTTCTGAACTTCCTTTTGTTTTTTAAAGTTACCTGTCCTTAAGTATAAAATAGCTAATCACTCTTTGATGATGATGTGTGAGGCATTTTGAATATCTCAACATTTGACCTACATTGAAATCACCTGGATTGCTTGTTAAAAATACTGATAGGATTCAGAATATCTGCAAGAAAGAACCAAGAATTTTATATATATTTATTAAATTTTATCAATCCTCACCCGAGAAAGAAAGAGAAAGAGAAACATTGATGTGAGAGAGAACATCTATTGGTTGCCTTCCGTATGCTCCCCAACTGGGACCAAACGCACAACCTAGGTATGTGCCCTACCTGGGAATCGAACCTGCAACCTTTCAGTATACAGGATGTTGCTCCAACTAACTAAGCCACACCATCCGGGGACAAGAACTATCTATCCTATCTAATAAAAGAGAAACATGGTAATTAGCATATGACCGCTCCCCTTCCCATTGGCTAATCAGGGCGATATGCAAATTAACTGCCAGCCAAGATGGCGGCCAGCAGCCAGGCAGCTTGAAACTAACATGAGGCTTGCTTGCTTCAGTGACGGAGGAAACCAACGTTCCCCGCCTGCCTTGCCGGCCTCTGAGCTTGCAGTTTGAAACATTGTTACAAATATAGAAGCTAAACAAAACCCCAGAAACCTGCTTTTAGCAAGCCGGGATCTCAGAGCTGGAGTTGATACAGTGTTTCGATTATAGAACACAAACAAACCAGATACCTGCTTTCAGCAGCAGAGGCCTCAGAGCTGGAGTCAGAGCTAAAGCTGGCCCAGAATAAAAAAAGAAAAAAAAGAGCAGTTGGGAGCTTCAGTCACCCGCCAGCCTGAAAACAGCCCTCAGCCCCTCACCCAGACTGGCCAGGCAGCCCAGTGGGGACCCTCACCCTGAAGGGTGTGTGACCAGCTGCAAACAGCCATCATCCCCTCATCCAGGCTGGCCGGGCACCCCAGTGGGGACCCCCACCATGATCGGGGACACCCTTCAGGGCAAACCAGCTGGCCCCCACCCATGCACCAGGCCTCTATCCTATATAGTAAAAGGGTAATATGCCTCCCAGCACCAGGATCAGTGGAGCCGCGAGGCCTCCTGGCACCGGGATCAGCGTGACAGGGGGCAGTGCCCAAACCCCCTGATCGCCCTGCGGCTCTGTGTGTGACAGGGGGCGGGGCCACAACCTCCCTATCCATCCTGCTCTGTTCATGACAGGGGAAGGCGCTCCAACCCCCTGATCAGCCCTGCTCTGTGCCTGATAGGGGGGAGCTCCCCAACCCCCTGATCGCCCTGCAGCTCTGTGTGTGACAGCGTGCGGCGCCCCAACCCCCTGATAGGCCCTGCTCTGTGTGTGACAGGGTAGAGCCATAACCTCCCCATCGGCCCTGCCCTGAGTGTGACAGTGGCGGTGCCCCAACCCCCAGATTGGCCCTGCTCTGTGGGTGATAGAGGGCGGTGCCCCAACCCCCTGATCCGCCCTGCTCTGTGTGTGACAGGGGTGGTGCCCCAACTCCCCTATTAGCCCTACTCTGTGAGTGACGGGGGGAGCTCCCCAACCCCCTGATTGACCCTGCTCTGTGTGTGACAGGGTACGGAGCCCCAACCCCCCTGATGGGCCCTGCTCTGTGCGTGACAGGGGGTGGCGCTGCAACCTCCCCATCGAACCTGCCTTGAGTGTGACAGGGGGCGGTGCCCCAACCCCCCAATTGGCCCTACCCTGAGCATGACTGAGGGTGGCATCACAACCTCCCAATCCGCCCTGCTCTGTGCATGACGGGGCGGCGCCCCAACTCCCCAATCGGCCCTGCTCTGAGCCCGACCAGGGGCTGCACCTAGGGATTGGGCCTGCCCTCTGCCACCCGGGAGCAGGCCTAAGCCAGCAGGTCGTTATCTCCCGAGGGGTCCCAGACTGCGAGAGGGCACAGGCCGGGCTGAGGGACCCTTCTCCCCCGCCCCCCCCCCCCGAGTGCACAAATTTTTGTGCACCGGGCCTCTAGTATATATATAAAAGCCTAAGCGACCGCCTGGCCATTTGACTGTATGCTATGATGTGCAATGACCACCAGGGGGCAGACAATCAATTCAGAGGCATGGAAACTTGGAACAGATTGATGAATCTCATAGGCAAGGGGGTCAGGGGGAAGGCCAGAAAAGATTAACCAAAAATCTTATATGCATACTAGAGGCCCTGGTGTACGGATTCGTGCACAGGTGGGGTCCCTCGGTCTGGCCTGCGGGGATCGGGCTGTGACTGGCAGTCTGAATCCCCTGATGGGTCCCGGATTCCCAGAGGGTGCAGGCCAGGCCGAGGGACCCCACCAGTGCACGAATCCGTGCACCAGGCCTCCTCTAGTACTTTAATAAATTCCTTGTGATTATTATGAATTGTAAAGTTAGAAGCACTGCAGTATCTTGGCTATGGGAAGGAGAAAGAAGGAATGAAGAGAGGGTGATTGAGTGTAGCTTTGAACCTTTAGGTTTATAAGGAAGGTGGCTGTCATTTACCATGTGGCTATGGAAAGTTTTAAACAAGTCTTGTTTTTAATGATTCCAAAAGTGTTTCTAATCTATAAAATTTGGAAAACACCTTTACTCCCCCTAACATCTCAAAGTCTCCCATAAATTATCTTGTGTATTGTAAATCTTTTAAGAGGGGAATAACATGTGGTGCCTTCCAAACGTATTTAGCTGTGGCCGCTTTTTTGAGTCTCTCCTGGGACTATTTAAAGGATATATACAGGGTAAATTATATGTACTTGTCTGGAGTATCGATTTGGTCTTAAAACTAAATAGTAAAATTTTTTATGAACTTAGACTTACAGATTTACTTTGATGTATCATGATTTTCTAACCAGTTTCTTTTTCCCCCCCTTGAGATAAATTCCTTTCAGTAGGACTGTTGAGTCAAAGGTTGTGCGAATTTAAATTTTGATAACTATTAGTTATACATTTCAATGCGTATAAAAGTAGTCAATGTGAAGTACAACCTTGCTAAAAAGTTCTGTTTTGATAGTATCCTTTCTGCCCATAAATGAAAGTACTCATTTTTATTTATGGGCATTTTTACTAAGTATGATTTTGAAAGGGAATCAAGAAGTCAAGAAGCTTAACTTGCGTGAGATATTAACAAAGCAAAACAAATACAGATGAAGGTGGTTTGTTTCTCAAATTCTAAAGCTGAAAGTTTATGTAGAATATAAGCTCTTTTCTTGGGCTGTATATCATTTCTTTCAAACCAGCCTACTTGTTTTCATATTGTGCTCCCTATTTTATGTCTCAGGACCTAGTATTTATTTTCTACTAGAGGCCTGGTGCACGAAATTCGTGCACTTGGCGGAGGGGGGGCAGGTCCCCTCAGCCTTCCCTGCACCCTCTCGCTGTCTGGGAGCCTTTGGGGGATGTTAGACTGCCGGCAGTCAGACAGTCAGACATCCTTAGTGCTGCCGTGGAGGCAGGAGAGGCTTACACCACTGCTACTGTGCTCTTCAGCCATGAGCCTGGCTTCTGACTGAGTGGTGTGCCCCCTGTAGGAGAACACTGACCACCAGGGAGCAGCTCCTGCATTGAGCGTCTGCCTCCTGGTGGTCAGTGCGCATCATAACGACCGGTTGTTCAGCCGTTCGGTCAATTTGCATATTAGCCTTTTATTATATAGGATTGAAACCATTTCTAGGTCCCATAAGAACAGATGAAAACCAGAGGTTATCCTGTTTGGATACCTTTCCAGTTTGAGTAGTAATCTGCTGTTGCCTCTAATAAAGATTCTTTTAAGCTACTTAAATACATTAATTTTGTCTTCATATTTCTGAATATCCAGGGACCCAAAATACGAGAGAGAATTTTAGGGTGCTGTTGTAACTCATTGTAATTCTTCTCAAGTTTTTGAGTGCTTCTTGTGTTAGGTAATGTCAGCTTCAGTTATTTTTTTGCCTCTGAACTCCTATGACAAGTTTATACCATTTCATTCAGTATTTAAATATGCACTAGGCATAACAAGTCAGATTCCATGATCTATATACAAATAAACCTAATTAGTTAATAGTCATACCTAATATTGCCTATGTAATTAACTAATTACTCCCTGTGTATTAGTTCTATTTCTCCAGCCAGGCTTCTTGAAAGCAAAGACCATGCTTTTTGCATTATTTGTATTTGTTTAGTTTTGTATTTTTAATGTCTAATAAATATTTGATGGGTTTTCCCCCCAAACTGGAATCATTTATTTATTCCACAAATATTTTTTGAGCTCTTGCTTAGTGCCAGGCATTGTTACAGATCCTGGGGACCACCATTGGACAGAACAGATAAAAATTTCTGCCTTCTTGGTGCTGACTTTTATATTGCAGAGGCATACAAGAAGTAGAAATGTGTAGTAAATCACGTGGAGATAAGTGCCATGGGGAAAAATGAAGCCCATAATGGAGATAGGAAATGCAAGGGTAGGGAATTGCAATGGAAAACAGAGTGGTCAGGAAAGCCTCAGTGAGAAGGTGATTGGATATCTGGGTCCTGAGTGTCCCAGGCAGATGGAAGAGCCTGTGCAGCAGTGGCCCTGCCAGGGAGGCTGGTGTGCCTGGAGTGAAGCAAGTGAAGGCAGACTGGTAAGAAGTGAGGCCAGAGAGGTAGCAGGAAATGGGTGGGATGTTGTGTAGGGCCTCTGGGTTATTGTAATATTTATAATCAAATTTCAGTGTTCCTGGGCTTATAAAACAATTGTGAGAAAGACTTGGAGAGTTCCAGCTGCTTGGACAGGGTTTGGAAGAGAAATGACTTCATTATTGGAAAGAGGGGCTCAAAGAAGGAGCAGACTAAGCCTGTCCCAGTCTTTTTTTTTTTTTTTTTTGTTCCAGTCTTAATAGTGGCAGCTCTGCCTTTTCCTGTAGAAACACTGGCTGCTTACCACTTCTGTGGCATTCCTGCTCACCTCCACCAAAGAATTCCAAGGGGAGAATATAAGAGAGAAAACCCATTTTTGTTTTTCAAAATGAACACTGCTGGCAATTTTGTTTTGTGAATTTTTTGCATAAATATTGTTATCTATCTATTAATTTACAAAAATCATGGTGATTACCAGAGGGAAAAGGGGTGGAGTGAGGTAGAAAAGGGTAAAGGGGTAATAAATGGTGATGGAAGGAGACTTGACTTGGGGTGGTGAACACACAACATAAAAACAGATAATGTATTATAGAATTGTACACCTGAAATCTATATTATTTTATGAACCAACTAGAGGCCCGGTGCACGAAATTCGTGCACTGGGGGAGGGGGGTGTCCCTCAGCTCGGCCTGCGCCCTCTTGCAGTCCGGGAGCCCTCAGGGGTTGTCTGACCTAAGCCGGCAGTCAGACATCCTTAGCGCTGCCACGGAGGCGGGAGAGGCTCCTGCCACCACCTCTGCACTCGCCAGCCGTGAGGGCTTCTGGCTGAGTGGCCACCAGTGGGCAGCTCCTGCATTGAGCATCTACTCCCTGGTGGTCAGTGCCTATCATAGCAACTGGTCGTTCTGCCATTCAGTTGATTTGCATATTAGCCTTTTATTATATAGGATGTCACCCCAATAAATTCAATAAAAATTAAAAATCTATCTCTGCTTTAGGTCCAATCTCAGTATCCTAAATAGAATTTAAGAGGGAAAAAGTAAAATGAAGATACTTGATTAAGGTTATTTATAACATTTTTTTCTATCTAGGGATATGTAATAAACCAAACATTATCTCTCTTTGATATCCTAAAACAATAAGACTTGACTCACTACACTCTGGATAGCTAATGAATGCAGAGGTTTAGAAGTTTTCATTTTGATTTGTCTTTTATCCTTGAAAAGGATTTGGGGGAAAAAATTTCTGCAACTGGTACTGATTCTTTTTATTTTTTTTTAGTCCTCACCTGAGGACATGCTAGGGGAGAGAGAGATAGGGAGGGAAAGGGATAGAGAGAGAGGGGAACATTGAACAGTTGCCTTCTGTATGTGCCCTGACCCAGGGTTGGACCTGCAACCCAGGTATGTGCTTCTGATCAGGGACGATGCTTCAACCAACTGAGCCACTCCAGCCAGGCTGGAACTGATTCTTGAGTACTATAGTTTACAATGAAAAATTCTATTTGGAATTATTTGTCCTCTTGTGCAAATTAGGCAAATAGCAATGTGCTTATTTTTAAATATCGAAACTCATTTTACCTATGCTTTTGATCTGAGTCAAGGTGGATCATTTAAAAAACTATATTATTTTAGCTAATAAAAGAAGAAAATACCTTTTTAAAGCTTTTCTTTCTTTCCCCCTCTTTCTCTGTTTCTCTGCCTCTCTCCTTCCTTCTTTCGTTTGTTTGTTTGTTTGTTTTGTTAATCCTCACCCAGGGATATTTTTCCATTGCTTTTTAGAGAGAGTGGAAGGTAGGAGGAGAGACAGAGAGAGAGAGAGAGAGAGAAATCTATACGAGAGAGACATCGATTGGTTGCCTCCCCCACACCCTGACCAGGGCTGGGGATCAAGCCTGCAACTGAGGTATGTGCCCTTGACTAGAATCAAACCCAGGACCCTTCAGTCCATAGGCCAACATTCTATCCTCTGAGCCAAATCAGCTAGGGCACCTTTTTAAAACTTTGATGTCCAACAACTCTGTTAACTATATATTAGAGTTTGAGTCTATGAGTAAGATTTTTTACTATTTCAATCTATTTCCATAATTCTCCACATGACAGAAAAACTTGCTAGTAGCTTACTGTATGAATTGGGGCAAGATGCTAAACATCAGGGCCTTAATTTTCTTGACCATAAAATGAGGTCATGGGTGATTTCTAACTTCCTTTAAATTCGGATTCTTGTTCTGGTTTTTTAGCTGTAAAATGATAAGTTCCCTAGAGCTTGGTATTAGATCAAACCAACTTAAGTTTGCTTATTTTGGCTGAGAGAATCAGGAAATTGGACTTTCTTCATTGTAGTTATCTTAAACTGTGCCAGGTTAGCAAAGTGACTTGTACTATTCTGCTGACTTTAAGATGAAAGCTTGGTCATATGGATATTCAAAAAGCATGAAATCATTTAAAAATACTTTATATATTTGTTCTTATTTTATATTTTTAAATTAATTCTGTTAGAATCACAGAGAATGAATATAGCTTTACTAATCTTCCTTGTTTTTTACATTATTGGTATTGGCATATCCGTGTTTTGTTTTGTTTTTGTTCCTTAGAATTCATTTAGTGTGTACCTTGTTATGATTGGAAATGAAAGATGTAGAAGGATTGAGTTTTGCAAAATATTGATGTACTCCCCCTTCTCCCTTATCCTTCAAACAACAACAGAGAAAATTGTCAGAGGTCCAGTAACTACTACTAATGAATGACAGCTTGGAATAATTTAATAGGTACATTTTGTTACGATAAAAAAGAAAAAGTAGCCCTTGTACAGTCTGAGGCTCTTAGCCGTCTTTTGTTTCATTTTAATGATTGCTTAACATTCTATTGCTGTTAGCTTTATGAGTTCAACTGTGCTCTTTCACTAATAGCATAGAGGCCAGACTTCAGAAAGTATTCTTTTTTAAAATCAAAATTTTCAGTTATATCTGGGATATTTCAATTCATACGAATTAAAAGATGTTTAGTTCAGTTTTCTTTTCATTGGAGTTGGATGTTATTCCATTTCAGGTTACTTTTTCCCCTGGGTATTTTACATGGTTTCCTAAATGTCTGCTCTACAGTTTAGGTTTTACTGTTTTTTGTTTGCTTGTTTTTTGTTTATTTTTGGTCTTAGTTTTAGTTTTGGTTTTTAATTCTTTGGTTGGAGGATGACTATTTTTCAGTAGGATTGAGTTTGATTGCATCCTCCCCCATTATTAAAATTAGAAGTGCTACTTAGGAAAGGAGAAGACAAGCACACACTGACATCTCTTTGTGCAAGACTTTTAACATATATCATGTAATTCTTATATCAGTTCATTGAGGAAGGAGTTAACATGCCCATTTTCCAGATGAGTACATTATGGCTTTGAGAATTTATGTTACTTGCCTAACAAACCCAAAACAGTTCAAAGCCTATGCCCTTCCTACTTTCTCTGTGTAGCAAGGGGCTTAGTGACTGTAGTTTCTTAATAAAATTTGGTAAGATAGACTCTTTGACTCTTGTACTTGTAAACAACAGCATGCCTGTCCAAAATGTACTTTACATTTTCAGTCTTACCTGTCAGTATTCTATAATAAATATTATACCTAAATTATTTTCTATGTGCTTCATAGACCCTATATATTAGAATGAAAGTAAGAGAAAAAAAGGAGGTTTAATAGGCTTGTGGGCCACCAGATAGGAACATTCATTTGGATACTGACTTATGTATATGGCTGCTGACCTTTATCATAATGTACTTTTTTATTTTTCCCTCCCAAATTTATAAGCCTATTGACTATATTTGCTAATTTATTTTCAAATTTAAAGTTTAAAGACTTAGTTTTTCAGTAGGCTTCTGTCATTGGGTTCCATGAGTAATTAAGGATAGAGGCAGGAATTTTTGCTCAATAATGACACTCTAGAAAAGAGACTGTCGATCAACAAATCAATCAGCATGTGTAGAAGTATTTATCTGATATCTCTTTTTCTTTTATTCAGTGTGGATAAAAATTTTTAAAAAGAACTTGAAGGCTCATGCTAGTTCATCTTTTTTGATAATCTGTAGTAATTTGAACATAGCAGATTTGGCAAACATAGGTTTGTCAAGGTGGACTTTACATTTTGAAATTTTTTCTTTTGAACTTTGCATCTTGAAAGTGTTTGGTTATTTTTTAACATAAAAGTCTTATCCTCTGAAGGAAAAATTATTTCAATGTGTAATCTTTGGGGAAACAATCCTAGGAAGCATTAAAAAATCTGTTTAATTTTAAAGCTTTATTGTAAAATTTTAACCTGCACAATTTTTTTCGTATGTGAAGAATTTTTAAGTAAGTTCCCAAAATGGAAATATAAGGAAGGAGAATGGTAATAACACTGGCTTTGAAATAAGGCAAACTTGGTGCAAACCTTGGTTCCACCACTGTTTAGCTGTGTGACCTTAGGCAAGTTATGTAGCTGACCTTCAGTTAGCCATTTGTATAGTAATAACTACCTTAAAGGGCTATTATAAAGATAAAGTGAAATAGCACATGTAAAGAACCTAGGACATAATAAAGATAAGTTTTCTCTCCTTTCCTCCTACTTCTCTCCTCAGTTGACATGTGAGTTTTAATAAGAATATGCATCGTAAAGTTACTTCCGGAAAACCATATTTATTTTATTTCTTAGCAACAAAATGGGTGTGACTAGAGAAAATGAGAGGGCAGTGTGGTAAGTAGTTATCTGAGAAAGTCAGATGATGATCAAGTGTTAGAAGAAAGGCTTGTTTAGTCGAGTGAGTGATTTTGATCATACAATTGTAATTAAAGCTTTTTAAAAGAGTGGTTACAAACATTATGTTTACTGCCTGCTAACTGTACTTTCATTTAAAATTACTGTCTTATCCTGTGATTTATGGCAGCAAAGAGAAACCAGGACACACCTAGTCTTGTTTGTTCTGCTGATTCCTCTTGTTCTCAGAGGAACCAGGCAGATGTAATTCTCTTAAACTGAGATTAGTTAAGTTAGAATGCCCCCCTCCCCCCAAAAAACGTTTTCTCTTACTCTCTCATCCAAATTCATGTCTATTCCCTTTAATTCCCAGAGTAACATTAAAATCAAGTTAAAATATTGACTTTTGGACTGTTTTTAATACTTTTAGAAATTTTTCTTTACATTTCATCAGTACTTTCAGTAATTCCAAAATTTTTAAAGTTGGACTTTTCCTCTAGATTTACCTTATGACTAGCAGTCATAAGGGGTAGATATAATGAGTATGATTTATGATTTTTGCCTTTTAGGAATTTATATCTTTTCATTGGGATTAGCACAGACAGAAAGCACTACAGGCTGTCCAGGAGGGCAACACTCCATTCCAATGGAAAGGTTTCCTGTGGGTGCTGAAACTTGGGCTCATCTTTGAAAGATGAGGAGGACATCTCAGGTGGAGAATACCCCTGAGGGAGTGTGGAGGTGGCCATTCCCCAGCATATGTTGGATTGAGCATGTTGATATTGACCAATTGGGAACAGAGACAAGAATAAACGGAAAGTTAGGTTAGAATAGTGCTTTGCAGGATCTTGGACACTGAGTAATAAAAGTTTTGATCAGAAAAGTGGCATTTTAAGGATGATATTTAGAGAGACTTTGGAAGAAGGTAGAGAGACCCTAGAGACAGGGAGGCTGGTGAGGCAAGTATTCCAGCGACTTGGCTTAGTGTGGGCTTGAAATGGAAAACAGGAGAAATGAGAAAAATTAGAACGTGTGAACAGTAATTCTACAAGCCACAGTAATGGTGTGGATATGAGGAAAGAGGGAAGAGCCAAAGATCGTTCAGGTTTTAGCTGCTAGACTCAGGCCTCTGCTCTTTCACTCTCTCCCTGCTCTTCTACTTACTAGTGTCTGGCTTCTCCTCCTGTCTTGTCACTGGAACTACTTCACACTTGCATGTCTCACAAATTCTTCAAACTCAACAAGGTCAAAACTGAGCTCAACACCTTGAATCACCAATTTGCACCTCCTGCTGAATTTATCTTGGTGAATGGCCCACCAGCCGCCCCATTAACCAAGATCAGAAACACCAATTCCTTGCCTGAACCTCCCACGTTCATCTCTAACCACCTGTTAGGTAGCTTGTATATGTCTTAAAACAGAGAATAGAATAGAATAAATTAGCATGGCTTCAGGCTGTGGTGGTGGGAAGAGACACAGCTCCTAGTCATAATGCCTATATCTTAAACAGAAATGTTTAAGATTCATTTGTTAGCATCTACTAATTGAATACTTGCTGAACTGATTGATCCCTGGGGATAGAAAGGAAGTCCTCACTCCTGCCCTCAAAGAGCTCACAGGGTGGACCCCTCATTTCTAACCTTCAATAAGGGCCTTAAAAAAAAAATCAAATATTTCTTGGGCAAGCCTTCCCCCACCACATTAATAATTGCAATTTTAGTAACTGCAGATTTTACAAATATTATATTGCCATTTTAAATGAAGAGGAAGATTTTTTACATCTGTGTACAGGAATCTGCTTTTATTTAAAAATCCAAATTAAATGCATGATTTAAGCAGATTTTAAACAGAGTTTGCTACATAGATGAATTTGTGGATCACTTGTGAAAACTTAAAACTATGTTACCTGCTTCAGGTATGGTTCACAGATTGGGAACCACTGGCCAAAAACATTTTAAGCCATCTGAAAGTAGACAGGGAAGCAGAGACATCCACAGGGAAGGTGAGACTGAGGAGAGACAGCCTGAGGGTGTGGAGGGAACTGGAGCCGGACATAGACAGCAGGACAGCTGGAGGAGTAGAGTAACATGAGAAGATTCTCCTGGTCATGCCTGTTTAATAGATTAAAAGGACCATGATTCCACAGCATTGAATTATACCAAATTAACCTTCATTATCATTTTAAGAAAGAAAAAAAAAAATTCAGAGATTTAAAATGAGAAGCATGCAGTGTGTCCTTGTATGAAAAGGAATAGCTGAGTAAGATGTAATGTGAACACTGATTAAATGGCAAGAAGGTCACGCCTGACTCCTGAAGGGTAGAAATAACGTTCTATTTATTACATTCTCCAGTGCCTACCACCATGTTTTGGACATAGAAGATAATAAATATTCATTACCTTGAGTTGTAGAGCATTTAAAAACCAAGTATATCTGCTACTTTTGCCTGAGAAATTTAGAAATAATTCACAAGCAGTTTATTAGTGAGATAGAGTGACAAACTGGTCATTCTTGTGTATTTAATGACAGCAGTCTCCTTGGAGTTCCAAATAAAAAATTTTGTTCAGAGCTTTTGAAAGGATTGAAATTCAAGTCACTCCCAACTGTTCCCAGTGGCTGTTGTTGCTATTAAGGGTTTCAGAGACTGAAATAGCTTAGGCTTTATATGAGTTTAAAAGTAAATGGGAGTGGTTGACTGTGTAAAGCACAGATGTGGCAGAGTATTTACACTGTCAAACTTTGCAGCTTACTTTTTCTTTAATGTATTGTAAAGCCTGCATTTTCATAGTAAGACAGCTTTATGAACAGTTTTCTCAGTGTCTCTAGTCCCAATAATTTCTTTTACCAGCCATGAACAGTTTTTCTTTGAATTTAAATGGATACAAAAAACAGTCTTTTGTTCATCTGTTTTTTGGGTGTGTATGAATTTTAGTTTCTTGGGTAGTACAGCAAGGCTTCATTTCTGCATTACAACAAAAATCTATGATAATCCTGAATTCAGTGACCTCCCTTACAGTTGAGTCTACCTTTGTCTTGATTGTTTTGGCTGAAGTGTATACTACTGTTTTCCCATGTAATTCCTCCTGTTACAATGAACATGAGGGACTTTCCAGATTCTTTTGTTTTACTGGAATTATGTTATATAGATTGTGCTTGGAAACAATGGATTATTCATTAGTTCAGAATATTTTTATTATCCTGAAAATATGTTTGGTTACCAAATTATCCTTAAAAGTAAGAAAATATTTTTGTATTTGAAAAATAAGCAAGTTAACTGCTTTTTTCAAAGTAGCATTTTAAGCTCTTGACACCTTGGATTATAGAGCAATATCTCTTTTCCAGATTCATAAATTCTCTAATGTTCATTTAGATTTCATTTTCTAATGAGAAGCCTATTCACTCTAGTGAGGCAAAGAATTTTCTCCAAGGGGTCAAAGTGAATTGTTCCTTTATTGAAATTTGCTGTGATGTTTTTAATTTTTGCTGTTGTTATATATTTACAGTGAGATTATTTTAGTAATTGCAGAAAAGAGGTCCTTTTTATTTATTCAAAGAAGCTTATATTGGTTATAAAAATACTGATGTTTCCAAGAAATTTAGATAATAGTTTTTCTTCTGAGATATCTGATGGAAAAAGTGTTACAGTTACTAGGGAAGCAATTTTTGTCTTGTTTCTTCGTACACACAGTAGGAATTCAGTAAATAAAACATATTAAAAATAAATTAGCATTTTAAATTCTTACTCTAACAAGTTACTGAGCTAGGAACTTTATATTCTTTAGTCATTTAATCTTCATAGCAATTATTGTGGCAGAAATTATCACCCCACTTTACAAAGAGGTCAAGTAAGTACTTCAGAGTCATACAACTTGTAAGTAAGCGAGCCAGAATTCAAGCTCAGGTCTGCTTCCCTCCTAACATAATGGTTTTTCTACAATATCACATTGTCTCTTTAAATAAAGGAATTAAAAATATTTTTATTGTGTAGTCATTGTAATGCCTTGGTCTAAAAGTTCATTTTGCTCTTCCTAATACACCACAAAAGAATTTTTACCATTAAATTTGTTCCATAGGAGGCAGAGCAAGAGGCAATTATGGAGACATTTGTTTGCTATTCCAGTAATTTCAAATGCCATGGAAAATACTAGCAAGAAGGCAATGAATGCTCTTTGAAAAATTTGATGTTTTCAAAGCTCACAAAATATTCCAGGAGTAATATTACCTCATTCATTCCTTTAGCAGCGCCAATGTATGCATTCTCTGGATAAATTAAAGCAGCTTTAAAAGTAACTTCATCTGTAAAACTGTTTTGCAGTTGAATTAAAATGCATGGCCAAATTCAAATATAGAGAACAGACTTGATATTTTCATAGCATTTTAGAGTTTGAAGCAACTCCAACTATCAACCAGTAGAGCTCTTAGTCCATCCATCTATGCCATTTGTCTGTATTTATACTTGGAAATTTCTTCTTGACCTGTGTAAAAATATACTGACAGTGACAACTCTGTGACAGTAGTGACACTGGGACTGGAGTTGTGCAGCAGAGGAGAAAAGGAAGAACAGACAGGTGTTAGCCTACAAGTTCATTAACCTTCTCACCTGACATGCCTGTTTCCTGCTGTATTCTCTCTCTCTCTCTCTCTCTCTCTCTCTCTCTCTCTCTCTCTCTTTCTCTCTCTCTGAAGGAAATATTTTTTTTTGGATATATTTTTTATTGATTTCAGAGAGGGAGAGAGAGATAGAAACATCAGTGATCAGAGAGAATCATTGATCGGCTGTCTCCTGCACTCCCTACACTGGGGATCGAGCCCACAACCCGGGCATGTGCCCTGACTGAGAATCTAACCAATACCTCCTGGTCCATAGATGGACGCTCAACCACTGAGCCATGCCAGCCTACTCCTACATGTGGCCTGTACTCTTCTCCATCTATTGGTGGCCTAATTACAATGTTCTTTTAGGTATCTTATGCTGAGAGTGGGAAATATGCTGGACTTAGTGGTAAATTGGTTCTAGCAAATACTGTGAATGTTAAACCAATATGTTTTCTCTTACCTTCTACTTTCTTTAAGTTGCTCATTTTCCTTCATTCCTTGCTTCCTTGCTTCCTTCCTTCCTTCCTCTCTCTCTCTCTCTCTCTCTCTCTCTCGCCCTCCCTCCCTCCCTCCCTCCCTCCCTTCTTTCTTTTCTTGCAGTGGTTCTCAACCTTCCTAATGCCGCGACCCTTTAATGCAGTTCCTCATGTTGTGGTGACCCCCAACCATAAAATTATTTTCGTTGCTACTTCATAACTGTAATTTGCTACTGTTATGAATCGTAATGTAAATATTTGATATGCAGGATGTATTTTCATTGTTACAAATTGAACATATAAAGCATAGTGATTAATCACAAAGACAATATGTAATTATATATGTGTTTTCCAACGGTCTTAGGCGACCCCTGTGAAAGGGTCGTTCGACCCCCAAAGGGGTCGTGACCCACTGGTTGAGAACCGCTGCTTTAGAGCATTGAAACCCTTCCACTTTAAAGTATCAAAAATGTCTTCTCCAAATGATACATGTCTAGAGCTTGAATAAACCATATGTAATTGAATTACATATAATAGAAAAAATATTTGTTAATTTCAGTGGACAGAGAGACCTAGAGACCTTAAAAATATGAAGTACAGCCACCTCTCCTCTCACTTCCCCCAAACATACACAGGTGGGATGAATGTGATGGCAGGAAGGAGTAGAGTAGCATTGTTCAGTCACCTGAAGTTTGAAGTTCTAAAAAGGAAGACCTATTTAGACTAAGGACAGTGAGAAAGTTTGCCAGGATCTGAGAGAAGAGAGGGCCTAGTTCAGAGTGATCCCATGCTTACATCCATAGCAAGTTAAAAGTTAGTACAGAAAGTACTCAGTTTTTCCAAGAATCAAAAGAGATGAGCTGGGCTGGAGGTTGGGATAAAGCACAAATTAAGAAGCTTGAAAGTATTGTAAAAACCTTGGCAATATATAAATGAGTCACAAGAGGTACAAAGTTTTCTGTGAAAATATATATATTTTCACAAGTGACCGCTTGACCAATTACTATGAGGTGCACTGACCACCTCTTGGTCCCTTTCCCCAGCCAGCAGGCTCCTATTGCCTGATGGCGAACAGGGACCCAGGGGTGGGGCCGGCAAGTGGGCGGGACTGGCCGACCTCTTGGTCTCTCCCCTCAGCCGTCAGGCTCTGATCGCCCAATGGCGCATGGGGAACCGGGGTGGGTGGCGGCGGGGCGGGTTGGGGGGGAGCTGGACTGGCGAGCGGGCAGAACAGCCGACCTCTCAGTCCCTCCCTCTGGCGTGCAGGCTCCGATCTCCTGATGGTGCACAGGGACCCGGGGTGGGTCACAGGGGATGCGGGTGGTGCCAGGCCAAGGCCCCTGCCCCACCGGTCGCCCCCCACACAGAGGGTGATCCGCGATGGGGGCGGGACCCCTCTTGGTCTCCCCCCCCCACCCTTCGGCCATCAGGCTCCAATTGCCTGATGGCAAGGTGGGAACCCGGGTGGGTGGCAGTGGGGGGTGGGATCAGCAGCTGGGAAAGATGACCCTGATCGCAGGCTAGGCCTAGGGATCGTACCTGTGCATGAATTTCGTGTGCTGGGCCTCTAGTTTAACTATAATGGGGTGCCAGTAACTATGCTAGGACCAGGGAATAAGCACCTAATGGGAAGAAACAGACATTTTCATTTATTTATTTATATTTACTTTTTTTTTTTTTAATCCTCACCTGAGGATAGTTTTTCCATTGATTTTTAGAGAGAGTAGAAGGGAGGGAGGAAAAGAGAGAGAGAGAAACATTGATGTGAGAGAGACACATCTATTGGTTGCTTCCTGCACTTGTCCCAAATGAGGCTGGGGATAAAACATGCAACCCAGTTTTGTTCCTTTGACTGAGAATCAAACCCAAGAACCTTTGGTGCGCAGGTTGATGCTCTGTCCACTGAGCCACACCGGCCAGGGCAGAAACATACATTTTTATAATACAGGTTGATGATTATTAGAATATGGGTATGCATCTAGAGCAGGGGTGGGCAAACTTTTTGACTTGAGGGCCACAATGGGTTCTTAAACTGGACCGGAGGGCCGGAACAAAAGCATGGATGGAGTGTTTGTGTGAACTAATATAAATTCAAAGTAAACATCATTACATAAAAGGGTACGGTCTTTTTTATTTTTAGTTTTATTCATTTCAAATGGGCTGGATCTGGCCCGCGGGCCGTAGTTTGCCCATGGCTGGTGTAGACGAAGGAGGCAAAAAAGATGTCCCACAAGGGGAAGCTTAAATATTGAATGGGAGTTTGCCAGGTGCTCAAAAGTATGAGTTAAGAGGGTATTCTAGGCAGAGGGACAGATTAGTGAAAGCACAAATCTGTTCTGAGAACCTGTCAGTAGTTCACTGTGGCTGAACTGTAGTTTTTGAGAGAACAGGACAGTGAGAGATGATTCAGATTATTATAAAGCATCTCAGCTACTGTAAATAGAAATTTGAATTTTGGTTCTTAGTTGATGGGAAACTACTGAAGAGCTGTTTTATAATAACACTAGTGACCCGGTACAAGGATTCATGCACATTGAAAGGAAATTAATTTGAAGGTGGCCGGCTGGGCAGGACTGGACACACCCTTGAGCCAACCTTCCTCATCCCTCCAGCAGGTGGGGTGCCTCCACCTGGACTGCAGGGATCGGGCTGAAACTGGCTCTCTGACATCCCCAAGTGGTCCCGGAGTGCGAGAGGGCACTCTGCAAAGTTGCTGTCGTACAGGATGTGGAACGCAAGTGTGCAGTAAACCAGATTCAGGGCCGACAGTGCCCCAGCCACAACATAACCCACGGCCGAAGGTGGAATCGTGTGGGCCCACAAGAATCATGCTCCTTCCTCTCTGGTTTCGGGGTGCATCACTCAAAAACCGCTGCTGCCAAGTCACTGCAGCTCGGCAGCTCCTGTATTGAGTCTGCCCCTTAGTGGTAAGTGTGTGTCATAGCGACCGGTCCGATGGTCAGACACTTAGCACATAGTATATATATATATATATATATATATATATATATATATATAGATATAGATATATATAGATATATATAGATACACACACACACACACACACACACACACACATATATACATACACACACACATATACAGATATAATAATAGTTAACATGTATTGAACAGGTAGTATGTGTCACACATTCTTTTAAATGCTTTACATATGACTCATGTAATCCTTTCAAGAACTCTGTGAAGTATGGATGCTTTTACGAGTCTCCTATGAAAGATAAAGATAAGGAAGTGAAGGGAAACAATACCTAAGGTCAACCACCTGGATGACAAGCCCAGGTATTCTGGCTGAGCTACTGTGTGTAGGGCGGAGACAGGAGACCAGGTAGGAGACTATTTCACAACTCTTTGTGGGAACTGATGTAGCCCTGGGCTAGGACAGAGGTGGGGTGGAGTAGTGAGAGTTCTGATGAAGGCTGAAGGTTCCAAAACTGGTTGAGTAACTTTCTGTTGAGCAGCTGTGCTGATCCATGTCCTACTGCCTCCTTTCTATTGCTTATCTCCATTGAAAACTCTGTCCTTTCCTTCCATTTAGTTTTTCTCTCTCCCATTAGTAACACTTACTTACTCATTCTCTTAACAAATGTGTATCTGGTTTTTAGTTGGTGTGAGTCTGCATTAGTGTAATTACAGAAAAGACATAGTTCTTGCCTTAAAGGGGAGATTTGATGTAGTATGACCAGTAAGATTAAATATAGAACCTGTAATTCAAGTCAGCGTGAGAGAGGTCAGAGAAATGATACAAGCTTCTGGGAGAGCTGTGTTCCCCATTTGTATTTCTAAAGCTTTTTGAGGTATTCAGCTGGGCCGGTGAGGCTTACCGCTCCTAAAGGTGGGAGCTGGGTCCCTCAGTGTTCTCTACACACACCCCACATACCCCTTCCATATTCCCCAACATGGTGGCCTTAAGAGAAGAAAATCTCATTAATGTAAAGTGTCACTCACATTTGCTGCTGGACTGTAAATTCCTAAGGGCAAAGGCCTTACCTATCCATGTATCAGTAGTATGTCCTGACCTTTTTTATAGCCTTGCCTCAGGGTGTGTGCAAAACTATTTGTTGAGAACTGCATCTGAGAGTGAAAGTTTACTTAAATATTTTACCAATAATTAGCACATGAAAGCACACAAAAGTTCAGAAATGAGTTAGGCTTTGAACACAAGTTTGTGATGCCAAATAATAAATACTGCACTAAGTCGTAGCTGCTGATTGGTAAGAACAGCTTTGTGGGGCAGCCCCACATGCCGTGTCCCTCTCTGGGGAGCCGTACTTTAATGTCTACCTTTTTAGATCTTGATTATATATTCAGTCCCTCTTTAGTCCATTACTAGCTGGGGAGTGAGGTAATTTATTCTCCTTCCTACTGCCTCTGTGTATTGTGAGAACAGAACTTCCATTCACATCTTATCTGCCCACCTGAGAGGGGCTGATGTACAATGCAACTTCTGCCCATCCAGATCAGCTCCTCTCCTGGGAGTTGGAGTCTGTGCCTCATTGGTCCTAATATGATAGTCAGTTGGCCACATTTACCAACAAGGGAATAAACTGTCCCATAGGAGGGTTATAGCTCTGAGTTCCACTTCTTCACCTTCTCACCTCAGGTGTGGCAGGTGCCTGGACAGGGGAGAGGCCTGCTGTTCTCTCTCACTTCCTGTTTCTTTTTTATCTATTGTTTTGATAATGGAGTCAAGGAGATGGAATTTAAAATAAGAGAGTCCCCTCTTTGCTCCAACACAAAACAGAAGCCCTGCATTTTGGGCCTTAAAGGGGGCTTGCACTTATAAAGGTCTTACCTTTACTTCCCACTTACCAACCAGTCTTTGGTAGGTCGTAGCCCTTCAGAGGAGATTGCAGTAACACACCTACTTTCTAGGTGAGAGGAGGTTTGGGGCTGGTGTGTCTCTTTGGGTCAGGAGAAGAAATCGTTGTGCTTCAGTAGTTATACACTGACTAAAGCAATATTTCACTTGTTGGGTAATGAGTCTTTTTCCTTTCTTTTGTTAAATCATTCAGCCTAATTTTATAATTCCAACTATTTCCAATGGTATAAAATAACTTTATTTCATCTACTTAATAGGTTAAGAGTAATGGTACTTTTTCTAAGGCTACTGTAATTTTAACTTTAGCCTAAGTTAGTGAAATAAATGAGAAAAATCATTAAAGGAGGAAAAACTATTTGTCTTTCCTAGAAACAAAGCTTAATGGTGTCAAGTTCTAATTTTTAAAATGTATTTACTGGGGCACAAGGTACATTTTGGCAGTTCATTTCACTATGAAGAAAGAAATAGGTGATATTTTCCACATTGGGAAAATGCAAAAACAGATATTTGCTTGTAAAATGGCCGCCCCACATATATTCATTAATAGTAATTGCTAATACAGACAGTCCTCGGGTTACGTCAGACTCCACATGCGTCGTGTTTGCGTCGCCATCTCCTATTTATTTATAAAGAAAAAAAAAAGTTCCGTCATTTTGACGTATGTACATATGTGGTTTATGTTTTTTATTATTTACCACAAGTAAAGGTCAGGAATTGTTATCTTTCTTTCAATCTTTTACTGCTTCACTTCATTACTGCTGTGTATGTGCTCCATGTGAGTGACGTAGGTGCTTATGTAAGTGGATTCCAACTTATGGCGAAAATTGCATTACTTCGCACCGTAGGAACGGATCTCCGAGGACATCTGCCTCTATACTAGAGGCCCGATGCACAAAATTCATGCAAGAGGCTCGGTCCTCGCAACTGCGGCTTCATCCAGAAGGTCGTCCGAAAGGTTGTTCGGCTGTCTGGTCTAATTAGCATATTATGCTTTTATTATTATAGGTAGATATCAAAGTGCTTTGCATACACTCCTGAAATCCTTTCAACACTGTTTTGTTACTTAAGCATTTCCTGTGGCAGATGTAACAAACTAACGGCAAACTGTGTTACTTAAAACAACGGAAATTTATTCTCTCTCAGTTTGGGAGACCAGAAGTCTGAACTCAAGGTGGCAGAAAGGCTGCACTCCTTTGGAAGCTCTAAGGAATAATCCTTCCTTTCCCCTTCCAGCTTCCGGTGGCTGTGGGCATTCCTCACTCCAGGATTAGTCTTCATAGTCACTTTATCTCCTCCTCTTCATGCGTGTCTGTGTCTTCTCCACTTCTGTCTCTTTTCAGGAGATTAGTCCTTGGCTTTATGGTCTACTCTACGTCCAGGATGATCTCATCTCAAGATCTTTAATTAATAGATAATATTCACAGGATTTGGGTATTGGGTCATGAACATATCTTTTTGGGGACCACTATCCAACCCCCTACAAGTACATACTCTTGTTATCCCCATTTTCCAGGGAGACATTAAGTGGTGAATCTTAAGTACAGGAGCTGTGCCTCTCTACTACCGCACTAGTAGTAGAGATGCCATGCTGATTTATTCAGCTCTATTTGTAAATGATCTGTTTTGAGGAATTACTTGTATATTTAGTCCTTTTAACTAGGAATGGACTCATACCTGCTAAGTTTTTTCTACTTACTGCATAGTGTGTGTTTTGGAAAGGATATGCATAAGATTCATTGATGAATTTTCTTGGTGCACACACAGGCGTTACTTGGCTGTGGTTAACTCCAGCAGAAGAAAAGTCAGCTCACTACTTTGACAGCAGGGTGATCTTGTTTTCTGGTACAGGAAAAACAACCAGAAATATCAAGAGTTCTAATCCTCACTTCATCACTTACTGACTCTAGGCGTATGAGCAAGTTATTTCAATTCTTAGAACTTCAGTTTACTTACTGATACATTAGGGATCCCTATTTTGTAGAGCAGTTAGATTACTTGAAAATGTTAAATATGAGCATTTAATAAGTAAGTTGCTTAAATTATGCATATAAATGCTTTTAAAAATAATTCCAATGTCTATGAATTTCTTCAGGCTTATTTTGGCATCTTTAACTAGTAATAAAGTTATACCTTTAAAACAGTTCTCTATATCACAAATGATGAAGCTTGTTCCTTTAAAAAATTTATCGGTCAGCATCTTGCATTATCCATGTACATATATGGTATCTTTTTTAAAGCCCAAATAATATTTACTTTGTCTGTCTGTGTTATCTCCTTCAACACATGTTGCTTTTATTGTTTGTGTATGTTTAAGAAAAAAGAAAAAAAAGGATCACTCCTTTTACCAAGTGCCAGACACATATACCAAACAAGGAAAAATTATCAGAAAGAATGTTATATCTCATCATCATAGTTTCAGAATTTGTCAGTGACAGCTCCTTTCTAAAGAGACATTCTAATTAAGGTTGGTCACTGTTTCTTTTTAAGAGCACTGTGTTCCATTTCTGAATAATATTTTCTAGACAGGAAACATGACCATCCTTTATTTTATTGTCCTTTATAGCAGATGTTTGTAGAGAGAACTGGATGTTGATAAAACAAATTGCCCCAGTCTAGTTGTTCTTACTTGTTCTTGTTTGTCTTTCGTGGTTGCATACGCCTATTGGATAAGGTGATGGTAGTTGGATATAGTTTCACTTTTTTTTTTTTTGACATTTGAATATATTTTTATTAGGAAGTGAATTTGACATTATTGAGAAACCTTCCATCTTTTAAAATTTTTATCTTTATTGTTGAAAGCATTACATACATTCCCCCACTCTTGCCACCTTCCCTTTGTGATTCAATAGTCTGTTGCATGCTTCTATGTCTCTGGATCTGTTTTGTTCATAAGTTTATTTTGTTAATTGGATTCCACACATGTGTGAGATCATGTGATACCTGTCTTTCTCTGACTGGCTTATTTTGCAAGACTCATCTTAATGTAATTTATTTTATTTTGAGTACATGGAACATAGAATTCATTCTTGTATTATTATTCATTGTACTAGAGGCCTGGTGCGTGGATTCGTGCACTGGTGGGGTCCCTCGGCCTGGCCTGTGGGGATCGGGCAAAAACCGGCTCTCTGACATCCCTTGAGGAATCCCGGATTGTGAGAGGGCACAGGCCAGGCCGAGGGACCCCACCGGTGCATGATCTGGGCCAGGGAGGGACTGTGGGAGGGCTCCAGGGCGTGTCTGGCTCATCTCGCCCCTCCCGATCAGCCGGACCCCAGCAGCAAGCTAACCTAACAGTTGGAGCATCTGCTCCCTGGTGGTCAGTGCGCGTCATAGCGACTGGTCAAATGGTCAAATGAATGTTGGACACTTAGCATATTTGGCTTTTATTAATTAGGATTAGAAGCCCGATGCACGAAATTCATGCAAGAGTAGGCCTTTCTTCCCCTGGCTGCTGGCACCTGCTGAAGGCAGGCACCTGGGACCTGGGCTTTCCTTGCATCCCCGGCTTTTATTATTATAGATTATTTCCTTTTTTTGTCTCACTTTTTTTAAAATTTAAATTCTTTATTGTTTAAAGTATTACATATGTCTCCTTTTTACCCCATTGACCTTTCCTTGGCCACTTCCACCCCCCAGCACATGCCCTCACCTCCCTACTGTCTGTGTCCATTGGTTATGCTTATATGCATGCATATAAGTCTCTTTGTTGATCTCTTACCCTCCCTCCCCCCCACCTTCCCTCTGAGGTTTGATGGTCTGTTAGATGCTTCTATGTCTCTGGATCTATTTTTGTCCATCAGTTTATGTTGTTCATTATATTCCACAAATGAGTGAGATCATGTGATATTTTTCTTTCTCCGACTGGCTTTTTTTGCTTAGCATTATGCTCTCTGGGTCCATCCATGCTGTTGTGAATGGTAAGAATTCTTTTTTACAGCAGCATAGTATTCCATTGTATAGATGTACTACTGTTTTTTAATCCACTCATCTGCTGATGGGCACTTAGGCTGTTTCCAAATCTTAGCTATGATGAATTGTGCTGCTATGAACATAGGGGTTCATATATCTTTTGTGACTGGTGTTTCTTGTTTCTTGGTATATAGTCCTAGAAGTGGGATTACTGGGTCAAATGGAAGTTCCATTTTTAATTTTCTGAGGAAATTCTATACTGTTTCCACAGTGGCTGCACCAGTCTGTATTCCCACCAGTAGTGCACGAGGGTTCCTTTTCCTCTGCATCCTTGCCAACACTGTCGTTTGTTGATTTGCATTCTGACAGGTGTGAAATGGTACATCATTGTTGTTTTGATTTGCATCTCTCAGATGATTAGTGACTTTGAGCATGTTTTCATATGTCTCTTGGCCTTCTGTATGTCCACTTCAAAAAGTGTCTATTTAGGTCCTTTGCCCATTTTTTTGATTGGGTTGTTTATTTTCCTTTTTATAAGTTGTATGAGTTCCCTGTAAATTTTGGAGTTAATGTAATTTATTTTAAACTAGAGGCCCGATGCACACATTCTTGCATGGGTGGGGTCCCTCTGAGTGGCCTGCAGGGATTGGGGCGAAATCCACAGTCCAACGCCACCTGCAGCTCCTACCTGCCACTCTACTATTTACTTCCTCCTGGAGTAGAAAATGACTTATTCCTACAACAACCCATTTAAACATAAGGACCTCCACATCCATGTGCATATACTCACATTTCTATTCAAAGCATAATAGTTTCAAATTGAAAATAATAATGTAGAAAAAAGAAGATAAACTTTACCTAGAGAAGTATATATAAGTGGTATTTTTCCTCTTTGTATTTACTTTTTTTTTAATATCAAACCAAAGCTATTTGGAAATCTTTGGAAGGCTCTGTGAAAAGGTCTGTTCTGTTTCCTGATACTTTTACTCTTTAGGGAAATACTGTGTTTGTTTATATTATACTAAATATAAACAATTAATAGATAATTGATGGATGCTTTGAGACATATGTATATGTAGGTGTTCTTGATTTTTATAATATCTCAGGTAAAATTTGAAGTCACTTTTAAAATATAAAGCTAATTTTAATCTATAGTAAAAGGTATGAAAACATCAGCCATGTCAAATTTTTAAACTTTAATATGTTAGTGTACATATTATAATTTTTACTTGATATATTCAACTCTAATATTCCTTTGGCAACAGGCCATTGTTTTAAAAAATTTTTAGTGGATTTAAGTTATTAGAAATCACATCTGGGTTATGCTGTTTTTATCTCAATTAGCATAATACCATCTAGGTATATAGTAAACTGTTAGCGATTTTAGGCTTAAGAAGTAAAAGCATTTATCTAAAGTCGGTGGTAAAGCTTGTTATCCCGAAAACTTCAGGGCATGGCTAATTCTGAATACCTGAAATTTCTAGTTAAATAATCATTGAATACCTCAATTCTTTAAAATTATTACTATAACATTTTCATAAAAGTCTTTCAAAAATTATTTTTTTGTATTAGTTTCCCATTGCTGCTATAACAAATTACTGCACATGTAGTAGCAGAAAACCCCTCACAAATGTATTATCCTATAATTCTGGAGGTCAGAAGTCCAAAATGGATCTCAGTGGGCTGAACTTAAGGTGTCTGCAGGGTTGTCTTCCTTTCTGGAGGCTCCCTGGGAGAATCTGTTCTGCCTTTTTCACCTTCCAGAGACTGTCTGCCTTCTTTGGCTCCCCTTCTTTTCACCTTCAAAGGTGGCAAATGCTATTGAGTCTGTTACATCACATCATTCTAACATTTTAGGACCCTTGTCATTACATTGGGCCCACTGGATAACCCAGGATAACCTCCGTATTTTAAGGTCATCTGAGTAGTAGTTTAAATTCCATTTTAAAGTACCTTAATTTCGAGCTGCCATGTAATTTAGCATTATTTACAAATCTGGAGATTAGGACAGGGACATCTTTGGGAGGCCATTGTTCTGCCTACCACACTTTGCCTTTATAAAAGGGTTGAATTATGTATTCTGAACTGACTGAAGCTATGTAGATTGCATGAGATAGTAGGACTTATTTTATCACCATCTATTACCCAGGAGTGAAATTAAATATCCCTTTAGGGTTTCCCCTCAGCTGTGTTTGGTGGGCTTCTTTGTGGTTCTCTGGTATTTTTTGTAGGTTACTATACTTCGACAAACACAGTAGAGATTTTCTAAACCAGAATCATTAAGGGCTATTGTTGGGATGAAGATCAGTGTTTAACACCCCTTCTCCCTCCTGAGAAGTAATCTTTTATTTGTTTACTCTCTTTATTACCTAAAAAAAGTCTCTTCCCATCTTACATCTCTCACTATTACCACAGTTGATATGTCTGCCTCCTGGTCACTTAGGGTGACAAGTTTTTTGAAACATCTGATCTTGATTAGATTCTAGTCTTGCCCTAGTCTTTTTAATGTCTGCTGCCCCACCCTTTGTTCTTTCACACTTTTTTCTTTATACAAGAGTACTTTTTTTTTTTTTTTTTAAGATGAAGAAATGGAAGTTTGAGTAACTACACAAGGTTATTCATCAATGGCTGTTTCAGGAGTTGAACCCAGGTTACTTAATCCAGGAGAGCCCATGCTTATCACGCGACTGAATTGCTATCCAACATTCATTCCAGGCCCTGAGCCTTTTCTTTTGAAATCCATTTATCTTAACATTTTATTTTATTTATTTATTTATTTTTCTAAATATATTTTATTGATTTTTTACAGAGAGGAAGGGAGAGAGATAGAGAGTTAGAAACATCGATGAGAGAGAAACATCGATCAGCTGCCTCCTGCACATCTCCTACTGGGAATATGCCCACAACCCAGGTACATGCCCTTGACCGGAATCGAACCTGGGACCTTTCAGTCCGCAGGCCGACGCTCTATCCACTGAGCCAAACCGGTTTCGGCTATCTTAACATTTTAATAAAGAGGCCTTTGCAACTAGAAGGGAGACCCTTACATTGAATGTAAATTACATTAATGCCAGGAAGATAGTAAAATGGAATACTTTTCACTCTGCAGGACCCCTGTAGAGGGAGTCCAAGGTATAATGCCTATGTTTTAGTAGATGCAGTAGAAACAGTTCATATACTGGTACACCCAATTTTCATTTTAGGAGGAGATAAGGAATTGGGCTGTTTTCATGACCTTTTAAAGGGAAGATAAGAGAGGAAATGGAAGGGTGAACCAAAGACATCAGGATTTAAAGTGCCTGTTTACTCCCTGTGAGTCACTCACATTATTCTGCTTTAAAAACATGTTAGGAATTCATCTAATCTTCTTCATGGCACACCCACTTCCCTGTAAGCCCAGTATAGTTCATGGATAAAGTGGTCTTACTCCTCTCACCACTTTTGCTATGCAGTCACCTTGCCAGCGGTGATTTGATGTCCTGCCACTGGCCAAATTCTTCCTGTTCTCAGTTTCTTCCTTACACAGATGAGTGCCTGACTAACAAATATTCCACCAAATCCTAAACTTTCCATTGGCTTGGCAATGCTTCTCGGAGCTGGAAAAAAAAATCTAAGGTTCTAAGTACATAATGATACTCATTTTTTCCTTTAATTCATGTTTTGCTTTCATTGGCTACTCTTCTTAGTTTTCTACATTCTTGGTTTTCACAAATAATTATTTGCAGAAAACATACCTTTTATACATATTTGTTCTGTCCTAAAGTTTAGGACACTTCATTTATACCAGTATGACAGTACTCTGGGGCATTGTGCCTGCAAGCTTCATATTCTTATGTACATACAGTGCAGGGATTTTTTACTGAGTAATATATGGTTAGTTGCTAAATCATTTCTATACTCTTTTATCTCTATCTGACTACTAGAGGCCCCGTGTAAGAAATTCGTGCACTGGGTGGGGGGTGTCCCTCAGCCCAGCCTGCACCCTCTCCAATCTGGGACCCCTTGGGCAGTCGGACATCCCTTTTACAATCCAGGGCTGCTGGCTCCCAACTGCTCGCCTGCCTGCCTGCCTGATTGCCCCTAACTGCTTCTGCCTGCTCGCCTGATCACCCCCTAAGCACTCCTCTGCCAGCCTGATCGATGCCTAACTGTTCCCCTGCTGGCCCGATCGCCTCTACCTGCCCTCCCCTGCAGGCCCAATCACCCCCAACTGCCCTCCCCTGCTGGCCTGATCCCCCCAAACTGCCCTCCTCTGCCTGCCTGATTACCCCTAACTGCCCTCTCCTGCACACCGAGTCGCCCCCAACTGCCCTTCCCTGCAGGCCCTGTTGCCCCTAACTGCCCTCCCCTACAGGCCTGATTGCCCCCAACTGCCCTCCCCTGCAGGCCATCTTGTGGCCACATTGGTGCAGCCATCTTGTGTGTTGGAGTGATGGTTAATTTGCACACTGGTTGTGACTAATTAGCATATCAGGGCTAATTAGCATATCCCTCTCATTTTGTGTTGGAGTGGTGGTCAATTTGCATACTGAATGTGGCTAATTAGCATATTTGGTCATGCCTAATTAGCATATCTGGTCGTGACTGAGGGCATCGTGACTAATTTGCATATTACCCTTTTATTAGTATAGATATGCATTTTCATTCTCCTATTTGTATATATTCTTAGAAAAGGCACTTGATGGATATGAGCTTAGACAATGGGAATTTATATTTTAACATATTTACATTACTTTAGAATTTTTCTTTTTGTAGAAGAGAATATGTAAAAAAATATTCTCGCCCAGCTGGTGTGGTGAGGTTATAGTTCAGTTCCTGGTCAGGGCACACTCCGGGTTGTGGGCTTGATCCCCAGTAGGAGTGTGCAGAAGGCAGCCAATCAGTGATTCTCTCTCATCATTGATGTTTCTCTCTCTCTCCTTCTCTCTTCTTTGAAATCAATAAAAAAAAAAAAATCTTAAATTAGAAAATCCTGTATTAGAAATCAGGATTCTTGTTCTTTGCTTTTTTGTCAACTCTTTCAGAGAGATCTAGAAATCTTTTATGCCTCATTGGTTAAACCACAACAGTGACTGAAGTTACAGAGGTTTGGCATCTATCTGACTGGTCTGAACTGTTCAAATCAATATCCTACAAGCAGCTACTGCCTCTATCAAAAGTGTTTTGAAAAAATATATATGCTAATTTGGGGCTTAGAAAATTCAATTAAAATCTAAGAAAATTTCTTGGCTATAGCAAATTATTACTATCAGAGTCTCCTGGATAAATGAATTATTCTTTTTAGCTGAAGGAGAACACATGATACAATAGAAAGAACATGGGCTTCAGTGTCAGGCAGAGCTGTAAGTATATTCTGGTAACATTGACTTGGTTTCTATATTAGAACGTGCATGGTTTAACATTTCTGACAGAAGATTATATAAGTAACATTTATTATAAGGTGCCAGAGATATAGTTGTAGAAGGCAGCATGGTGTAATGAAAAATTTTCATCTGGCTGTAAGTCCAAGATTTAGTTCTCTGTTCTGTCCTTTACTAGCTGTGGGACAGTGGTTCTCAACCTTCCTAATGCCGCGACACTTTAATACAGTTCCTCATGTTGTGGTGACCCCATTTCATTGTTACAAATTGAACATAATTAAAGCATAGTGATTAATCACAAAACATATGTAATTATATTCGTGTTTTCCTATGGTCTTAGGCGACCCCTGTGAAAGGGTCATTCGACCCCCAAAGGGGTCGCGACCCACAGGTTGAGAACCGCTGCTGTGGGACTTTAGGAAAAATTTTTTTCTTCTTTTTTTAAAAGGCAAAATTTTGTTAATTAATTTTTGAATGAGTAATATGTTCATACTCTTCAAAACCCAAAAGATACAAAGCTTCTTAAATGAAAATTCTTCTCCCTCTTGTCCCATAGTCATTCATTTCTTATCTTTAGAGCATCCAATAGGAGACAGTTAAGTATATTTTGATACAACCATATATTGAAACACTATGCAGCTATCTCTTCACAAATATTTTATGCATATAAGAATAAGACATATGTATATTTCCTCTTTTTCTACAAATGGTAGATTCTGTGCATACTGTCTCATCTTTTTTAAAAAATATATATTTTATTGATTTTTTACAGAGAGGAAGGGAGAGGGATAGAGAGTTAGAAACATTGATGAGCGAGAAACATTGATCAGCTGCCTCCTGCACACTCCCCACTGGGGATGTGCCTGCAACCAAGGCACATGCCCTTGACCAGAATCAAACCTGGGACCCTTCAGTCCGAAGACCGACGCTCTATCCACTGAGCCAAACCGGTTAGGGCTGTCTCATATCTTTTTAAACTTTTTAAACATAGCTTATCTTGGGGCTCTTTCTATATCAATAATAAAAACTTGCTCACTTAAAAAATAGGTACATAATGTTCTGTTATATGGATCTACCAACATACATTGAACTGGTTTCCTATTATAAACATTCATTTTGCTTTGAACAGTACTTTAATGGTTTACTTTATGCGTCATTTCATACATGTGCAAGTATATCAGTGGGGTAAATATCTAGAAATGGAATTGGTAGGTCAGAGGGTATGTCCATCCTTCATCTTTAGAAGGGAACAGACCCTGCAGACATCAGAGTGCTGTCTGGATAGTGTTTTTTTTGTTCTCAAATAACGTTGCTTCTCTGTTGTCCCTCCTGTAGCAAGCACAGGATATTGTGGGGCATGGGTCAGCCGAATGCAAGTTGTGTCTAGCTTTTTGAGATGTCATGAATGTCAGCATTATTGTTGCTTTTAATATGCCTCTACTCATAGAATAAGCCCTTTGGATTTTGTTATGTGGTTGCCCTCCCCTAGAAGTAGTTGGTGTTTCAGAGATAGAAGCAAACATTTCCAAAATATCTTTCTCCTTAAAAATAATTAATTCTTTAAAGTTACATTATGTTCTTTGACATGTCATCATATCATGCCAAGACTGAAAACACTATCTTTGATGTTTTTAAAATCTCACTATCACAGTGGAAAACAGGCACTTTCTTATAAGCTTTACTTGCAATGTGAGTTTTGTTGGAGTGCATTCTTGATGAGCATAAGAATTTAGGCTCACCTTTATTTATTCAAGTGCTTGCAAATTTTCCTCAGGCTTCAGAAGATGCACTTCTTCTGCTTTTGACATGTAACCATATCACAAAAATCTTGAGCATTTGCAAAAATTTTATTTTCTTGTTTGAATTGAATTCTTGATATTAGGCCCATTAACATTTTATAATAGTCTGAGAGTTTTGCATTTCACCTGTATGAATGAACTTTTCTGATAACATTCATTGTCTGAGGCACACCTTGCTGCTGGGTTTAGAGGAAGATGGTAAAAACGAAAACAAGAACCGTGTCCTGGAATGCCTGTCACATAATTAATAATAGCTAAATGATTGTTCTAACTAATTTATATAGAGAAATTCATATAATACAGCATCTTCCCTCTCCCCTTAATATATGAGCATAGTAAAGTACAGAAAGATTAGGTAACTTGGCTGAGGTTACCCCTGTAGTAGATGGCAGCAACCTACCTTGAACCCAGGCAGCCTGGCTACAGAGTCCATAGTCCCTATAGTATACTACCTTTATTTAGCAGATGCATCTGTAATGTGGTAGTTTGGTGCTCTTAAGGACTCCTGAAATCTAAATGGCTATCAGCTTCCTCCTATTGCCTATCTCTACCTGCGTGCTCTCCCCTCACGCTGTCTTGCGCAAACACAGGTGCTGCACAAATGCCCTATGGCCAAAGTGCTATTGTGGTACTAAATTTAGATTTGTACTTTCACTCACATTTTTATTCTCTGTTATTTTTTCTGAAGTGAATGCCTGGTGGTGGTGGTGTTTTTGCCACCCTGTCTCTTGTCACTGTTAATGTGGCTTATTACCCTCCAGTATTGTTCTTCTTTTTGAATTCTTTCTTAAATCTTTAACACCTGTTACTAACCAGTTTTGTGCAGGAGCTGTAAATCCATTAGAGCACTTCTCTCTTTTGGCTCAGTCACTTTTCTCAGCTATATTTAATAGCTCTGGTTATCAGAGGAGGAGTTTTATTATTAAAACTTGGAGGAGGAGTTTTTGCTAGTTACTTTACACATTAACTCTTAAATACTTATTAAGTATCTCTTGGGCCACTTTCTTTACAATTGCTAGGAAAATTGAGTTTGGTAAATTGTACCATGAACAGAAGGTTTGGAGTCTTGAGAGGTCTTATACATATCTTGATTCTAAATTTTTCAGTAAATCTTCAGGAATATAAATCGCCAGTGAAATGATAATGATACCATTAGCTTCTATTTGCATGATAATTTGTAGATAAAGCTTCTTTTTATGTGTTTCCTTGTTGAAGTCAGTGGTACAATATCCAACATACATAAAATATATACACACATATTAATTATATGGGAATTATATTATCATGTAGTATACTTAATTATATAATGATTCAATAGAATTGTAAACTGATACATTTTCTGTTTGCTTTTTTTATAAAGTTTGATTTAAGATATCTCTGTAGTGTTAAATTTATCATTCTTGTCCTAATCAATGATTGCATATGAATTATTTTTCTATATAAAAATCCATTTTATTCTCACTTTTTGTATTCAAAATTAAGTTGTTTCAGAAAAATATCTGCATTATTTAGTAGAAACCTTTCAGTTACTTTCTAATATGTAAAAACTAAATGAATCACGAAGATGAGGAATTTAAGACTTGTTAGCAAGTGTTTAACATGTGCTATTGTCCTTGTAAAGCTATTTTAAGCTCTATCTGTTGTCACACACTGGAAGATGCAGGAAACAATGTGACTTTGGCTAGAGCTTATCACTTCTCAGAATAACTTTCGTGTATTATCTTCAGTGGTGTTTTAGCTTAGTTGGCCCACTTCAAAATATCCATCAGACACACAGCAGATTGACTTAAGCTTTGACTTGCAGTTCCATAAATGTCCACTTCTGGAAAAGAGTTTGAATGCTAAAGCTCTACTTTTGATATTTTAAAGTGTTTGATAGCAGTTCTCTCATTTAAGAAGAAAAGGGAATAGTTCTGATATTTATAATTAATGCTTTTATTGTTTCTCTTATTAAAAATTACCCATCTTATTTGCACAAGTATTACTAGCAAGAAATCTATGAAAATAGTGTGTAACCTTTCTTAGAAGTACACACCACCTGAGCTATGAGGTTGAAGTCCTTGTTGGAATAAAATTAGATACAGAAAGAAGAGAATGAGAAATACCAAAGGAAAAGAAAAAAAAAAAGAATAAAAGCTTGAACTTAACACACAAATTTAAAAATCCAAATGGAAGAGCAGATACTCAAGAAGAGTTTAGAAAATTTTGAAGAACAAGGTGAGAGGATTACTGTACCATGTATCACAATGTAAAGCTAAGAGCAGTGCAGACTTGGTGATATGAAACTGTAAAATCATTTTAATACTTCCACTAGAAAAGATCATTCCCATCTCAGAGCTTTCTAGCTAGTCTGTTTCCAGCTTAGGTAAGCCCACAGTCTTTTTAAAATTACAATTATTTAATTTATTAACCAGCATTTATTTAGTAAACTGTTGTGCACCTGTTTTATGCCAACAATTCTGCCAAATGCTAAGGATAGAAAAATTAGTGATCTGACTGGAGAGTGTTGGATTTACTGTTTGCAAGGGGTTCCGTAAACTACTTGTGTTAAAGCTGGATCCTAATGAACTTATGAGTGTTCAGTAAATCCAAGGGTTTCCCTTAGATTCTCTAAAATCAAGGCCCTGAAACTTTATTGAATTTAAAAATGCTTGAAGCAGATTACTGGGTACCATCCCCAGAGATTTTGATTCTAAGACTCAAGTCTTTCTCATTCCACAGCCCAAATATTTAACCATTGGCCCTTACTGTTTGTTTCTATTTCATCTCCCCAAATAAATGTTAAGATCTTTGAAGGAAAGATTAATTTTTTATTCAGCTATGTGATATCTCCTACAATACCCATAATGTTCTTACCACACTGAAATATGCATAAACAAGAATTAAATCCAGGCAACATAGTGATTTACCTATGTAGCCACTATATCCAGTATCTGACTCATAAAGGAAAAAATGATAACAATTGAGGTTAGCTCAGAAAGGGAAGTCTTCCTGGACAGCTGAGTGAGTATAAATTGTTCTCCAACAGGAAATGCAGTTGTGGAAGAAGTGTCCTTTCTTTTCACTTTAGAAAATAATGTTATTCCTTCTCTACAGAAGGACTGGTTGACTTTTTCCTTACATAAGGACTGATTATTTTTTATACATTAAATAGGCAAAGATATTGTAAAGTTTGCTTAATTAAGGTAAGACTTTTAACCCTGCCCAACAATTTGAAAGTTGACTTAATCACTGTTCTGGTAGCTATTTAATGCCTAGCGAGAGTTTGCTTCTCTAGCTGAGATGACCTGTAGATAATATGTCCATGTGTTTTCCTGCAGTTGTAAAACAAACACTTTGATGATTAATTTTTATGCATCATTAAAGTTAGCTATTTTCAGAATTTGAGGTGTTTAATCTCCATTACAAGTCATTTATTCCATTTAGCACCAACTGTTCCTTGACAGTGTAATATATACTGTAGTATAATTTTAAAATATATCCACAAGTTGTCAGGTTGAGTGGCTGAGAGATTTGTTTAAAGAATAGTGGGCAACATTCTTGTGGTTGGGAAAAATAGGGAGAAAATGAAAGTATTGTTTAAAAGATTTTTTAAAAGCTTGTATTATGAAATGGCTTATAGCTAAGATTTAGAGTCTGTTTTTAAAAATGAAAACAGTCTAAATTCTAATTCTGTAAATATTGTTTAAATAGAAGTCTCTTAAAGAGACAGTATTAAAATTAATTTCTGATACTGCTTTCTGTGCTCAGTTAGACTGTTGACTGAATAAAAAATAGATATAAAAATCTCTTAAGTATATCAAAGTTTACTCTAGATAAAATTTTGTCTTAGTATATACTACTAATATTATATGAATATGTCAGAATATGACATTTTCCATAAGAAAAAATTTAAGAAAGAATAGAATCACAGAGGAGGAAAAGATAAAACAAAACAAAATAAAATCTAAGGGAAAAATATTTTAGAGGTCTTATTTTTAAAAATATATATTTTTATTGATTTCAAAGAAGAAGGGAGAGGGAGAGGGAGATAGAAAGAATACAGAGGTGAACCAGCTAGTCATGTGTATAGACGTAGATATGAACAAGACCAACTCCATTTCTGTCCTGGATTTAAGTTTCATGCTGTGACCTTTGGCCAACTTCACTGTTCTTAGCAAGCATATCAAAGATTTCTAGTTCATAATTATCTGTGTTCCTTAAAATGTAGCCATAAATATTTTTGTTAGTAGCAGCCAGAATGGCATGACAACCCAGGTAAATATCAAACTAGTGATAGTATTTATTACAAATAATTGTCTATCATAAAACCACCAGGAGGTATGGCCCCTGGCACTATTGCATTCTTTGTTCCTTTGCTCTGTCGGTCATTGGTCATTAGTATCTAGGTACACTATTTAAAACGTTCTATAACAGGGGCGGGCAACCTTTTTGTGAGTGCGTGCCAAAACCAGCAAAATCTCTGACTCAAAATTCTTCTGTGTGCCAATCCTAATTTTTTGAGAACATGTTATGCCTACTTGATATCTCTTAAGGTGTATGTATGTGAAGAACCTGAAGAAATAATAAAATTCATTTGAGTGACAAAAACACAGTATATGATGATGAAAAATACATTTATTTTTTAATGTATACATGTACACTGATAGTCCGACAGAAAACTTTATGACTCTGTTTGATATTATCAGTGGGACTTTTGCTGCTGCATCATTGATAACAGAGATTTTACATCAGGTTGATATTTCGTGACCTTCAGAGATATGCACGAGCTACTACTTCCATCTGTCAGGCTACTCCTATTACGAGACTTAACAAAATTCATCACTGAGAACAAAGATTCACAAGTGTATGTGGATGAAACCAAAACACTGTTCGGATCTAGGAAGGCATGGAGAGTTAAGGCTGAGGCATAGAAATTGCTCTTCCCCTCTCTCATCAATCCATGTCTATGGTCTTCAAGATAACTTGTTATGTAAAATTATTTATTTATCTAAGATGCACCTACACTGAATTTATCTGAAAAATAAAAAAGTCGATATTGAGAAAAAAATTGTAAATGGAAGATTATAAGAGAGGGTTTCGCGTGCCAGCAAAAGTTACTGGCGTGCCATGTTTGGCACACGTGCCAGGGGTTGCCCACCCCTGTTCTATAACAAGGGTCTGTTAGCAGATAATAATTTGCACCAAAACTGCTGGGCCACCTGTCCACTTAGCCAAATCTTCTAAAACCAATCAGTTTAGCTGCCACAATGAAAGCCAGACTTGTGAAACAGGTGCTGGTGCTAAAGAAAAGAGGTTTATTTAGGTGAGGTGACTTGGGAGAATGGTGGACTCCCTTCTCAAAGACCATCTCCCCTTCCTGCTCAAGCCCATGGCTCTTACAGGAATAGGGAGAGAGCGGCTTTCTTTTTTCTTCCCTCTCCCCTCCCCTCCTCTCCCCTCCTTTCCCCTCTCCTCTTACAGATGAGAAAACTAATTCAGAGAAGTTAATTAACTTAGACGAACTGACTGTTGTGAAGATAGTATGAAATGGTTTTTTGTTTTTTTCGAGGGGAGGGGGCTGGCTCCAAATAAAATTCATGCTTTTAATTTTTTTGATATTATCCTCCCTTCTTGTAATGATGAGATAGATGATGGGAATTATTTCACCCATTTACCAAATGAGAAAAATGAGGCATAGAAAAGACAAAGGTTTCATGTAGTAGAAAAGACAGTGAAATAGTAGTCAGCCTATTCTTTCAGAACTTCAGTTTTCCTGTCTATCAAACTCTCTCCTGAAGTGTCCTAGAGTGGTGAGACAGGAGACCAGTGGAGTGCGTTCTGAGTTCCTGCCTATATTTGTACTTCAACTAGAGAAGCTGCATTTTATTTGGTTTTATATATTGGACTTTGAAATATATTCAAGTGTAACCAGTAATTTTAATACTAATCTAGTTTGGGAATAAAAATCTCGATGAGTGTTTTTAATAGAACCATGTGTTGGGTTTTCTCTGCAAGTAGTTATGATGAATTTTTTTTGGTCTAGAGCAATGATATTTGAGCTATATATAGATAGATTTTCATGCTCACTATTTTTGATAAACTAAATAAAATAAATTTATATTATAGAAAGGGATTTTGATTAGACTAGCAGGAAATTGTGATAGTTTGACATAGACTAAGTTATTATTATTTGCCTGTCAGGAAACCTGAAAAACTAAAAAAAAAAATTTGTTATGATTTTGATGTTGATATTGTGTAAAATTAGATGATCTGTGAAGATCTATGTGACTGATTCCTCAAGCCTTAAATGAGAATCATGTCAATTTTCAGAAACTGTTCTAATTTTCTTAGTATTCAACTTTATTGAGCATAGGCTACAGCAGATATCTAGGTTACAGCAAATATTTTGGGTGACTCTGAAAATGAGAGCTGTAATTATCTGAACCACACCTTCTATCTAGTGCTATTTTTACAAGGCTGCTCTATCTCTACAAATGTTCCTTTTAAATAACTGGTTTCTCATAGCCACGCTCATCAATATTTCAGCATATTTAATTGCCGGTCTTTTTCTCAGAACTCACATAAACACAATTCAACAGGAAGAGCAGTGAGTTGTGCCACATCTTGCTTTTACAGGAGTACCAAAGCAGAAGCATATGCCAGTGTTTGCTTTGGGGTAGGCTTCCCGAGGAAACAGGAGATCAGTGAGATGCTAAATGGCAGTTTTATGTGACAGACAGCCGAAAATAAGTCATTGTGTGAAATCAGCCAAACTCTTAAATCTTGTGCATGTCAAAATGAGAACAAAAGTTCTAATGCAAGTTTAATTTCCTCAAATATGGATCCCAACATTAACTGAAGTATGCTGCTCCCCCACAGCCTTGGGTGTGGCCCGTGAACACAGCTGCTAACTGATTTGTAATTATTATATTTTATTGCCGTGTATAACTGGGCCTTTGGTTTATAACCATTGATGCAAAATGAGAGAGAAGGAAACATGTTGGATTATGGTAACATACATGTTTATAGCTTTGACTATTTGTGCCATCATACCCCTTTTTTTCCCCCCCATAATACTTAGAAGTACTTTTGGAGAAAGTTTTAATATGCTGGATTTTTGCATAGGGATTAGGAACAGAGCTAGTTCTCTGGCCAGTTTCTGATAGTTTCTTATCCTTGTAGACTGTCATCGATCACTGGGATGGTTTCAGAGGCATCCAAGACTCACACTGTTCTTTAATTGTTACCTCTGAGTGAAAGTGCCCATAATTGCATGCCATGGTGAGCCTAGGTATTGTCTCTGTAACTTAGATTCAGTGAAGTGCTTGAGGGAAATTCAGAAGAAGAGAGTCATTGACTTTACCTTGTGATTCAATACATACTGCTTTTTCCTCCATCTCAGTTTTTAGAAATCAACGTAGCCATCACGAAGCCCCGGACTGCTGTTTGAAAGCCTGTTTAAAACAAAGTCAAGTCAAGTTTAGTTTCACTCTGGGGACTTAGGGGTGATTTTGTATATTATGGATGATTTGGAACTGGGTTATCTCTCCCATTTCCCATCTTCCCCATTTCTCCCCTATTTATTATGGTACCTAAGAACTGCATTTTCTGAAATGAGACTGCTGAGGTGGCTTTCACAAAACTACATCTTGTTTAATGCTAGAGCCTGGAAGATTACAACTGCCATTTATGTTCGTTTTTTATGTCATGGAAGATGACAGACAATAGGTACTGTTTATTTATATGGCAAGCACCCAAGGATTTTTTTTCATCTAGTTTCACAGTAACCCAATAAGATAGATAAGTATTGTTATTCTTACCTTACAGGTTAAGAAACTAAGGGAGAGAGCTTAAGTCACTTGCCCTAAGTCACTTGCCCTACATTGAATAACTAATAGAGGAGCTAGGATAGAATCTGGACAATCTACTCTTAACTCTGTAGGACACTGAACATTCCAGTGGCTGCACTGCTTATCAGAGTGACCAGACTAAGACTTAGGTGAATTTTTAAAATTTACTATGTGTTCCTTGTCCCTGTGGTCAATGTTAGTACCTGGCTTATTTGCCAGTCTGTTCTGACTCTCTTCTACCTTGCTATAGGTAATACAGTCCTAAGAGAAATGAAAGAATTCACTGATATAGACAGATTTTGAGAATGAGAAAGAATACTGCATGATATGATATAAAATGTTATAGAGGTGTATATGTTCCCTTGAGCTTGAAGGGACCTTATAAGCCAATTAGTCTAGCCTTCTCCTTTGAAAAAAAATCCCTGAAACACTGATATAGCTCCTGTGTGAACATTTTCCTGGACCACCCATTCCAAGGAGCCAACTCTAATTAAGAGAAGATCCTTTTAATTAAGATGTCACTGTTGGTATTCAGCAAGAACATTTTAGAAAAGCAGCCGAAAGCGCTAAATATCAGAATAGTTACGAAAGAAACAAATTGCAGTTTTCTTGAAAGGAATCAGGAACTTTGATATCAAAGTTACATAAATACTTTTTCATTTAAATAGTTGGTATTTCTGTTTTTGTTTGTTGGTTTTTTAAGATCACAGTATAGAGCACATTGTGTGTTTTTCTATGAAATAGTTCTAATTCTTTGTGAGTTCTCAGATCCTTCTTTGAATCCAATAAAAAAGAAAATAAATGTGATAAGAATCTTCTATTCCCATTCTCAAGAGATCTCTTAGGGGATGCTTAGCACTAACATAAGGGAGCCATCAGATCAAAGGATGTGTTTTTCTCCCACTAAAGAATCTAATACCTTTCAGATTATTTGTCTTAAGAGTTAGTAACTAGTGCAGGGGTCCTCAAACTTTATTTAAACAGGGGGCCAGTTCACTGTCCCTTAGACCGTTGGAGGGCCGGACTATAGTTTAAAAAAAAAACTATGAACAAATTCCTATGCACACCGCACATATCTTATTTTGAAGTAAAAAAAACAAAACGGATGCCGAAACCGGTTTGGCTCAGTGGATAGAGCGTCGGCCTGCGGACTGAAAGGTCCCAGGTTCGATTCCGGTCAAGGGCACGTACCTGGGTTGCGGGCACATCCCCAGTAGGAGATGTGCAGGAGGCAGCTGATCGATGTTTCTCTCTCATCGATGTTTCTAACTCTCTATCTCTCTCCCTTCTTCTCTGTAAAAAATCAATAAAATATATTAAAAAAAAAAAAAAAAAAAAAAAAAAAAAACAAAACGGGAACAAATACAATATTTGTATTTGCATGTGGCCCGCGGGCCGTAGTTTGAGGACCCCTGAACTAGTGTTTTGCTTCTCTAATTTTCACACATTATCAAATAGGGAAAATCTCTGTCAGTTTGTAAGTATTTGTCTAGAGGATATCATGGTTAGAATCATGCTAATAGTAACCTATGATGAGCACTTTTGTTCTTGTCAGTGATGATAATTCTGTCAAAAGCAAATTTGGTGAGGTTGAGCTTTACTAATGTGTCCTAGACAAAACACCATGTTAACTGTTATTGTTGCTAGGTCTCTTTATTTTGTGCCTTTGAGAATGTTATCGAATGCAATACTTTTCAAAAGTTAAAGCTAGTTTATATTTTATGAGTGGGCTGTTTCAGTTTAATGAGCATTTATTATAGGACCACTCTTAGCCAGCCATCATGTTTATTATGGACCTATTAGGCTTCCAGACCCTTCTTATCTCTGCCTTTATGTCAAGGTCAGTGTGTATCAAACTGAGGCTTATTGTACATTCAGTTTGAGTCAGGAGATCATCCCCCTCTTTTTTGTTTTGTAAATGAAGTGGGCTAGAACAGAATATATTTTAATAGATTGTGCATGAAAAGAATGGTTTATTAGTTCATATTTGTACTACATAGGTCATGATATCCTATATAATAAAAGGCTAATATGCTGTCGACTGAACGGCAGAACGACTGGTCGCTATGATGCACACTGACCAATAGGGGGCAGATGCTCAGTGTAGGAGCTGCCCCCTGGTGGTGAGTATGCTCCCACAGTGGGAGCGCTGCTCAGCCGGAAGCCAGGCTCACGGCTGGCAAGCGAAGCAGCAGGGGTGGGAGCCTCTTCTGTCTTTGAGGCAGTGCTAAGGATGTCCAACTGACAGCTCAGTGGTTCTCAACCTTCCTAATGCCGCGACCCTTTAATACAGTTCCTCATGTTGTGGTGACCCCCAACCATAAAATTATTTTCGTTGCTACTTCATAACTGTAATTTGCTACTGTTATGAATTGTAATGTAAATATCTGATATGCTGCTATATGTGTTTTCTGATGGTCGCGACCCACAGGTTGAGAACCGCTGGCTCAGGCCCTGTGGGGAGCGGGCCTAAGCTATCAGTTGGACATCTCCCAAGGGCTCCTGGACTGCGGGAGGGTGCAGGCCGGGCTGAGGGAACCACCCCCCCACCCCTCACCACCACCACCTCGCGTGCACGAATTTCATGCACCGGGCCTGTAGTAAAATATATTTCTGACTATATATTGTGATAAAAAGTTTGAAAACAGGGGTCTATGTCAGTGTTACACAATTTGTTGTCCCTGGACACTGATGCCAGTTTGAACTGTTTATTCCTGAGATAAGTGCTGAAATTGAGAATAAGCATTTAGAAATTTTTGTAGCAACTTGACATAGCCACAATTTTCAAGCATCTAATCAGTGTGTTTGTCCCATTGAGAGGTGTTGTAGACCAGTTTGGGTGGTGTGAACTTGTGTGATGAGTCACATATGTTGTGAGTTGTGTACTGTTAAGAAGCACTATTCCAAGGTCATTTTCTAATATATTAGATTCAAACAGTGGTGGAGAGAATTAGTTCTCTTAGGATAATAAGCTTACCTTTTGGTAAAATAGCTGGAATGTGTTGCTAATTTGCTGCAGTTCAGATTTTCTTCCTGAGATGACAGAGGTAATAGAGGACATAATTTATCTTTTAAAAAGCCATACTTTTTAAACATCGAAACACTATGGAATTCTAATGTAGCTTAAATTTTACAACAGAATCCATGAAATTAGCAATCAGCAATATAAACAGTACTGTTTTAGAAACAAAATTTAGTTTCTATAAACAAAAATAAAGATTCTTAATGAATAAAAGAAACAATTGAATGTGTTTCAGTCCTTTCTCTGTGATAGTATAAATGTGAAGTTAATCACAAATAATGAAAACTTTTAAAAATGAATAAATATTTGAACATTTGCTGACTTTAAATTTTCCTTCCTTGATTTAGATACTACTATCATACTGAATACTTTGAACAGATTAGTTCAAATTAGTTCTCATTAAATTAAATGAGATTCAGAATTGAGGATGATTCTCAGGATTATACTTCTAAACGTTAAATGTGAATTCAGGGGCTCATTAAGCAAAGGTAGATCTGGCTTTATCTATGGCTAATATAGCCTTATTTGATTATTAATTTTTACATTCCTTGACTCTGAGTGTCCAAATTTTAAGAAAAACATAAACCCACCCAAAAGTTAAATAAATGGAAAGACCTAAGTTGAGACTATGAATAATGAAAAGTTTTTCATTTCTGTGCTCTCCTTAAGACAACAGACTGACTTGAGTTTCCTAATAAGGCTGTGCTAAATGCTGGAATGCCTGACTTGAAATACCTAAAAATACCCACTTTACAAAAAATGTTTCCAATTTAATGTGTTTAGCCTAGGCTAGAATAGAAAAAGAGATGTATTTGGAAACAGTAGCAAAGTTTGCCTACAACATTAGCAAGAGAGCATTAATAATGTGAAACTCAAAAGAGCATTATCTTACACTTTGGATATATGAAGAACAAACTAGACAGACATTTTGCTTTTTTCATACATAGCTGTCTGTCTTTATACATATTTAAGGTTTGGGGCCAGTTTTCATCCTTCTCTTCCCCTTCTTAATTATTAAATAGGCTTATACAGTTCAAACAGTATACAGGCCAGTTTATTGCTCAACACTGCATTTAGATTTTATCTTCTTTAATTTGATATTTGGATTTAACTTTCTTTCAAAATGAAAAACTGTGTTTAGGAATACTTTTCCATCTCACTTAGGAGTAAAAGACGAGGTCTTTCTGTGGCATAATGTAGCTTATGTGTTCTGGCTCCATTTATCTCTCTGGCTTCATCTCTCAGTGTGCCCCCAGCTTTTACTCCCATTCTAGCCCAATTGGCACATTCCTGTCTTGGAGATTTTACACTTGCTGTGGTCGGCCTGAAATTCTCTACTTCAGATCTCTGCTCCGATTTCATCTTACTATGGAGGCTTCTCTGATTCCTTTATATAAAATAACATATTCCTGCCTGTGTCCTGCTTTATTATACTCATTGTACTTATTACCATGTGACATACTTTGAGTGCCCTTGAACTTGAAGTGACCTTGGGTATAACAGATATTGGTCAGAGCCTTGGCAAGGTAACTCAGTTGGTTACAGCATCGTCCTTGATATGCCAAGGTTATAGGTTTGGTCCCCACTCAGGGCACATACAAGAATCAACCAAAGAATGCATAAAGTGGAATTACAAAGTGATGTTTCTCTCTCCCTTCCTCTCTCTCTCTCTCTAAAGAACACACCAATCAATAAAAAAATACATATTGGTCAGAATGAGAAGGTACTTGGATAAAATAATTTATGGTAATAGAGAAAGCCAAGTCGTAACAAATTTGGTGATTAACAGTAGCTAGATTCTGACCATAACTTAAAGGTGTATGATTGTTTATAAAGTACAGAGTGATTAAAAATGAATTGAATATTATAAAAATGTATTATTCAATGACCAGGTACATATGTATGTATATTTATGTATGTAGATATATATTCAGTGACTAGGTATATGTGAATATATAGCCAAAACCAAATAGAAAAGGTGCCATCACAGATACTTCTGTAATCTTACATGCTCAGTATAACCCCTGTATCACAGGGCATTCATCAGACCTGCAGTCTGATTTGGTCTGGCCTATTGGTAGCACATCCCATCAGTAGTTGTAATAGGGGACTATGATTACAGTTTCTTTATTTTCCTTAAGACCTCAAGGAAGAGGAAATATAAATATGAGGTTCTTGACATATACCCGCAGTAATATCCTGTGACATGGTATCTTGGGATCTGCATTGCCACTAATATCAGAAGCTGGTTGTTATTTTGTACAGAACATCCAGTTTCACACACAGATGATGTTCCTTAAGGAACCACAAGCCCCATTCTGCTGGGAAGTGAAGTTATTAGAGAATTCCTATTGCTATGGGGAAAAATCCTCCTCTTTGGAAAAACAAAGAAGGATGGATTGAAGGTTCTTGTTTTTGTGTGTTTTTTCATGTGTATTAAGCTTTAATTGGAAATTTTCTGAAGAGCTTAAACTTATTTATGTATATATCACTCAAGCAGTAAAATATGCCTTTCTATGGCTAAAGAAACAGGTAGACAGATATCTACATATGTTATCTAACTCTATATATCTGTATTAACTACATACATACCTGTATGTATGAATTACACTAACTTATGTGTTTACAGGAATTAAATCTAAGATGGCATTCTATAAATAATGTGATAGAAAACAAATAATTATTAGTTAATAGACAGTTAATTAGTTATTAACTGTTTGAAACCATTTCTCTCTGAAGTTTCTTACCAAAGTTACTTTTGTGACTCTCAGTTTGATATTATTCATAGAAGGCAGAGTTTATGTAAAGTATCTGAGGGGCTTGGGTTTAAATCCTGGTTCTGCCATTTTCAGATTTTAAGTTGTGGTCAAATTATTTGACCTATTTTAGCTTTCCTTTCCTATATATAACATGACAACAATACTACATTCTCAGGAAGAATAAATGAGATAATTTATGTGATGGGCAAATGAAATTATTGGCAGTTGTTAGGTACTCAGGTATATTTTCTCATCGATTTCGAGTTTGTTGTTATTTTCTCTTGAAACTTAGCTTGATGGATAATTTGGTTTGAATATAACAGTATATAATCAGAAACAGAATAATTTCCAGAACTCCAGGGCCAAATCTACATAAGGGGTCGGAAGATAATGTCTGCCATTGCTTACTTTGTGCCTGTCACTCTGCTACGTGTATTGCATCCAAGACCTCATTGCATCCTCAAAACAATTCTGCAAGAGAGGGAATACTATTGTCATTGTAACAACAAAGAAAACTTTAGAGTAGCTAAGTTATTTTGTTGTTAACCTAGACTTGCAACCTCCAAATAGCTATTTCTCCTATTTCTTAAGAATTACTCTATCAACAAAAGGCAGGATAAGAAAAAGCCTGAGTATGAAAGGTAGGCTCTGTTCTTTAAGACTCTATGCTTTTCCTAACATGAAGAAGAAAAAAGTAGACAGACATCAGGTTATGAATTGTGCCTGCATATACTACTACTTTGCATATACTACTTTTATCCTATTCTCTAGCATCTGACCCTTATCAAGGTTTTCCTGAAGCAGTTAGTTTTATATGCATTGCTAGAAGTCGGTGAAAATCCAGTTATGGATTTGGTTTGTTATTGATGCCTGCTCTCCTAATATGAATCTATACCATATTTGTTGCTCAATGGCATTTTAATAGTGTCATGAAAGAGCCAGAAAAAAAGTATATCTATAACTGGAACTCTTAATTTTTCACAGGTAGATTATTTGCTTTGCAAGCTATTATTTTCATATTAGTAATGAAGTACTATTCAGAAAATGCAATTCAAGTATTATAACCCATGTCTAATGTGAACTAAAGTATATAGTTTTGGTCAAAAAGAATGGGAAAGGCATTATTATACTTTACAGCTTCTTTTACAGAATGTATGTGCATCCCTTTTAGTTGTTATTTTAGAATTTAAAAAAACCCAGTTACATAACTAATAGTTCCATTTCTAATACATAAAAGCAGAAGATGTGAAGGTTTTGAGTAGACTTTATCATTATTAGGAAATGAAGTGAGGTGCTGAGTAAAAGAGTTAAAAAATAGTGCTTAAATGTCATCCTTAATCCAATAATATTAAGTCTCTCCCTTCACCAAGTTTTGGTATCAGTGCTGGGTAGTTTGGAAGTTTAGATGGATCATTCACTTGCAAGTAGTAGGAAAGTCTGAGGTAGAGGAGTTAAGAGGAATTGAAAGGTTCTGTCATGCAACCACAGAAAGAATAATGGGAAGCTAAACTCATTTCTGAACAAATTATAATTAGGGGTTTTTCATTATGCAGAATGATTATGAGGTTTAGAGTTCAAAAGAGCTATGGTCATGTTGGACTATTTCCCAGAAAGTTTGTTATAATCAACACTATAAAATGACCTACACCAGGGGTTGGCAAATTAGGACCTACAGGACAAACCTAGCCTCCCGACTATTTTTATAAATAAGGTTTATAACCACGCTCTCCTATTTAGAGTTTGTCTGTTATTTTTCTAGTTAGAATGGCAGAGCTGACTAGTTGAATCAAGATTCTGAGACCCACAAAGCCTAATATAATGACTATCTGGACCTCTACAGTAAAGTTAGCCATTTTTTAATAACGCGGCATATAAAATAGATTCCTTATAAAACCCTTTATTAAAATAGTATTTTCATTGTAGAGGAACTTTACCCATGATAAGAATGAATTATTTAGAACTTTGAATTTCCTTTTACTTAATCTTGAACACATCTAAAATATTACCTAATTGCTTCAACATTTTTTATAGAAATTATTTTATAAATACTAGTTCTAAAAATGCTTTCCCCACCCTCTTAAATGATTCTGAGCTTATTTTGAATGTGGACATGAGACATAATGGACAGATGAAACTTTTTTCCCTGATAAAAATGTTCTTGTGGACATAAATGTTGAGTAAAAATAAAGTTCTCAAATCAAGTAGAATAATGTGAAACTTTGCATTTATCACTATTGAAACTATTTTACTTATTGGTTTATTATCTGTCTCCTCCATTAGAATACAGTTTCAGGCAGGGACCTTCTTTGACTTGTCTACCACTGTATTCCTAAACCCTGGAACAGTGCCCATGGATCAACAAATACTGATGACTGTACAGATAGAAGGAAGGATGATCTCAAGTGAAGGATGCCAAGTAATATATAAAACTGTCACCAAAACTAGTTATTTAAATTGACAAGTATTCAGTGTACATTTCTGAAGATCTTAATAGCATTGAATTGGTGAATTTCAACCATAGAAAAGAAAACAGTATATCATGAGAGGAAGAAACGTTTTTTAATGTGTTGGCTCTGGTTGGGTGGGATGGATGTGTTAGACCTGTGCGTCACGACCCCTTTTGGGGTCGAACGACACTTTCACAGGGGTCGCCTAAGACCATCGGAAAACACATATATAATTACATATTGTTTTTGTGATTAATCACTATGCTTTAATTATGTTCAATTTGTAAAAATGAAAATACATCCTGAATATCAGATTCATAACAGTAGCAAAATTACAGTTATGAAGTAGCAACAAAAATAATTTTATGGTTGGGGGTCACCACAACATGAGGAACTGTATTAAAGGGTCGAGGCATTAGGAAGGTTGAGAACCACTGTGTTAGAGGGAGGATTATATAGACATTAGTGTTAAACTTTTTAGTGATCAAGTTGTTTAACACTTCTAGCCTTTATTTCTGAAACGTAAGTGATATATTATGCATAAGGCCTTTAATTCAATATTGAGCCTCTAGTAAGACCACAGTAAATGGTAGCTGTAATGCTGAGTCTCTCATTATTTGTATAATGGGAAATGCTTTATTTTAAATTTAGTCTAATGTTTCCTTATCTACTCCCCCTTCCTCCCCTCTGCTTTTTTTTTTTTTTTTCCTCCTTGAAAATAGTGTAACCATGTGGATTAGGGAAGCTCATAGATGTCTTTCTTCTTTCTTCCCTCTCACCCTCTCTGGCTTTTAGAATTGGTTGATGAAAATTTCTCCTTAAACCCCATTAACCTGAAAAGGATCTTTATAACAGAAGCCCTTGCCCTTAACAAGGGAAGTGATTATCAAGTAGCAACTGCCTGCTCTGGATATAGCAGATCCACACGCAGTTTCCAGCCAAGCCCAAGAAGAGAATGTCCCAGATAGTAATTCCCTTGCTCTGTTCTCTTACAGTCTTTATATCCCATTCTTCAAAGTCTGTCCAGTTTGGCTTATTTCTTTCTCTCTGTAGGGAAAAATGTACTTCATTAGTTCCCATTGTAAGACAGGAAAGATGCAAACAGTGAAAGAGAAAGAGAGATTCTGTGTATGAGTGCATGTGTATGTGATGAGTACAATTTTTTATAAGCTGAAAGGTGCTGATACATAGCTATTTTGTACTTTTGTTTATAGAAAATATAATCTTCACATATTCTCAAGTTATATAGGAAAAAATCCCACTGATACTTTGCCATGTGATTTAAATGTTTAAGGTTTGAGTTTTTAGGAAAGTAGACTGACTGGAAGTACAATAAAATATGGGAAAATTGTATAAAGAGACATCCTTCTGCACACTTGAGTGCTCACTTTTTTCCCCTCTGGAGTTGCTTTGTTATTGCAAATTGACAACTTTGCAATTAAAGTGATGAATGATGTACCCTAGTGTTTATGGGTCCTGAGGTCACCGAGCCCAAAGATGGCCGTACTGTGGGAAACTTAGATAGAGCTCATCTCACAGAAGATGAACAAAAATCCTCCTCTTTTCTGTACAATTGTTTAGGAGTTAAGTATATTAGATATGGTTGAAGGGAGTTACGAAGACATAATGAGCAATGTGAATAACCTTTATCAGTCTACTTCTGTTGCTTAATTCCTCATTCTGAAAGACTAATGTGACCATCCATTGGCTACTTTATTAACTAAAACATGTTACTTTTTAAGGCAGTATTAAAATGCACTTATTAATGAAAAATATAACAAATATAACACCATTCATTGGGTGTTCATATGATGTTTGGTTCCTTTGAATCTTGTCCTTGATAAAACTATTGCTTATTTATGGCATCATTTTTCCTATACATTATTCTAACCAGGGCATCACAATTCTAGTTTTTAATATGATCTTTTATAACTTAGAACTCCTTTCAAATGTTCAGCCCGAAGTTCTGGAACTGGTTGTAATGTATCAGGGATTTTTATTTTGGATACCATTCTTATAAAAATCAATCAACTCTTAAAATAGATTGTTCTAGCCACAGTGACGTCTTTGTTCTTTGAATTCCATGAGCTGAGGATAGTCCTGAGCCAAGGCAGTAGGCTCTCACCATTATGGCTTACTCCTGTACAGTGGCTTCACACTAAGGAAGAGAGAACAATGAACAAATTGTTGAGTCCATGGCACTAAGCCATGGCCAGGATCTCTGCTGGTTTGAAACACACATTACACAAAAGTGACTTGTGATGATCACTGTGGTTGAAAGGAAGATATATTATCCCATTACATATTTCCCAGGATTTGAAAAGAAAAATGTAGGAAAAATTTTTAACAATTATACCTTAATTTTTAAACTTTATTTCAAAGTCCTTATTAAATGTGGACCCTAAGAAAGAAGACAACTACTAAGAAGGGCTCCTGGTGGCTAACTGGGCTCAAATTAAAAAAAAAAACCCAGAGCTTAGCAGCCATTTCTACACAGTGGCCTCTCACACAAACTGCACTTCAGAGAGAAGTCTGCATTGAACTGCTTGCCTCTGCACTGCACTGCCTGCCTGCACTGTGTTTCTGCCATCTGAGCCAGTCCTTACAAAGGAGTTCCTAGGATCCTATTTCAACCAGTAGGACTGAGGCTTTCCGCATCCAGTCGGAGCTGCTTAACTATGTCCCCCATCAGCATCTTCGCTGGCCAACGAGAGTGGCTCTATTATGACCAATCAGGACAGTGCCTTTTGGACCAATCAAATGGCAAGGATTTGGAGCCCTCATTTTCCTATACATTATGGCATCATTTAGCCACACACAATGACAGACCAAGCAGGGACCAGGGGTGGGGACTTCTATGTTAAGTCAGTGCCCCTCTGGGTTTGAGAGTGCACTTTCTCTTTCCACTGAAGACTGTGTTTCCCAGGCTGGAGCTGAAACACCCAACATGTCTCGCTGGGACAGAGCAGAGCAGACCAGTACAAGCCAGAGTAGACTGGCACAGAATGGAGCAGAACAGAGCAAAGTGGAGCAGACCAGTGCACAACCAGGCAGACCTGTGAGGAGCAGAGCAGAGTTGTCTAGCCAGAGAGGGGCATCAGAGCTACAACCGTGCTATACCACAATTGAGCTGTTTTGCACTGAATAAAATTTCATTCTTCACCACACCCCAAATTGGAGATTCCTGTTGGTGTTGAATTGGCAAAATTATCATAAAATCAAGTGACAAAAATTGTTTGCTTTTAAGTAATCTATGACATTTCTAAAGTAAAGGGGCATATGCTCAATATATTTTTCTAAAAATAAAGACAACTATAAAAATTTTAATTTTGAGAAATAGTTTTCTTTATTCATCCATTAGGATTTTCTCAGGGACTATAGAAAGTATGTATTTTAGTTTGATGAAGGAAGTGGGATTTTCCTCCTTAAACATTGATTAAATTATGCACATAGTCTTTGGGTATCTTATTAAAGTTCATGAAAGTACTAGTTGGATAAGAATGATATTCTAGGATTTTATGGGTTGTAATATTTCTTTCCTTTAATTTTAGCCCCTGATAGAAGACCTGAGTAAACATATCAGACTTACATAGATTTATTTTCTTTTAACTAACATTTCCTAGAGAGTTTTTTTTACTTCCTAACTTCATTCTTGTAAAGAGTTTCTTAAATGAGTATTCTAAATAAATAAGCATTCCATACTTCAAATGGGTATGCACAACAATCCACAGTATTTTCTTCTGTAGGCATTTAAAGGCTCTGAGAAGTCATGTTGCTTAGATGCTTTTCTAACTTTAACTTCAACTTTTCCAGACATCTTTGAAAACAGAACCTTTTTGTTTATTTCGTGTTTTGGAAAGTAGTTTTCTGCTAAGCATGCTTAGAGAAATAGTCTTACTTATAAAAAGTAGCACATGTGTATTGTATAAAATATGGAAAACATAACACAAAAGAGAAAAAACAAATATTATTCATAGGGAGCCTCAATTAAAATGTTGATGTGCTTCCATCCCCTTTTTCCCATGCACTGTTCATGCTGTATGTGTTCTATCTTCCTTTTTCACTTGACATTATAAAGAAAGCATGTTATCATCATTCAGAATTCTTTCTTAGAATGACTCTAGTCATTGCATACTGATTCATGATGTGTTTTTATTAAGTTAACCATTTTCTCATTGTGTATTTAATCAGTTGTTTTCAATTTTTCACTCTTAAACGTTACACTGTAGGGATCAAATATCTTTATACATAAGTATTTTCCATATTTCAGATTATTTCCTTATGATAGATTCCAAGAAGTTGATTATTATATCAAAAGTCATGAGCTTCCTTCAAGGCTTTTTGTAAATAAATGCCAAATTATTTTCCAAAAGAACCATAAGATACATAGTTCTTCTAGCAACTTACAGTGTTATTCACACAAGCATTGTGTATTAACACTAAAGCCAATCTATAATAATAAAAGCATAATGTGCTAATTAGACCGGACATCCTTCCGGATGACCTGGACGAAACCGGGGCTGCGAGGGAAGCCCGGGTCCTGGGTGCCTGCTGTTGGCCAGAAGGAAGCCCGGGTCTCAGGTGCCAGAGGGAAGCCGGTGCTGGCAGTTGGGGGAAGGAAGGCCTACACTTGCACGAATTTTGTGCATTGGGCTTCTAGTCTTTACATATTTGAAAGTAAAAATCTTTTTATTTTTTTATTCTGTGATAATTAGTAACTTTTTTTAAAAAAAATACTACTGTTGTTATTATTTATTAATTTTGCAGATTTCACTTGTCCTGTAATCTTAATTTCCTTAACCACAATAGTTTGTGTCATAAGAGTATGTAAATACATTTATAAGATTTTTGTAGCCTACTGATATTTTAAAATATAATTAATGTACGTTATAGATTTTATGTACATATGCTGTGTGTAAAAAATGTTTTTCCAAATATTTTTAATGTGGACAGATTGACTTATTCTGTTTACTCCAAGAAGCAAAATAACACACAAAAATGAAGGCCAGTTTAAACAGAAGTGTTGAGAAAGTACATGGCTTAAATTGTGAACTCCTGTAAACGTTCAAGCTGAGGTCAGATGAGTACCTGATTGGCATGTGATAAAGTAGCACTAAAGAACCTTCCAGGTTTCAATGATTCTATGACTAATTTGGTGGTTATTTAAATATTTGAACCAACAGAACTAATTTTTATTGCATCTGATGTCAACCATTTTATTTGACATTTAATTATAAGTCAGTTTATGTTTTTTCTATTAAATGGTTGTGTTTTTATTGTGTGATGGACTCAATCCTTTCCAGGGCATGTTGCCCTTCTTATCTCTGATGACTTGTCTTAGTTCATGTCACTACACTAGTAAAACCTTATTAGAAGGCAAGAAGGGAAAACAGATTTAAGCATCTGATTTATAAATTTTTTTGTGAATTTAAAATTTCAAACAGTATTTTTGTAGAACTTTCAATGCATAAAGTATATCAGGACTTACTATATGCTTTTTCAAAAAAATTAATTGAAAACTAACCATTATGTGGCTTTTGCTGTTGTTGCTAACACTGTTTAAACATGGTTCAGTGGTTGAGCGTGGACCTATGAACCCCGGAAAACAGTTCAATTTCTGGTCAGGGCAGATGCCTGGGTTGTGGGCTTGATCCCCAGTACGGGGCATACAGGAGGCAGCCAATCAATGAGTCTTTCCCATCATTGATGTTTCTATCTCTTCCTCTCACTTCCTCTCTGAAATCAAACATATATATTTTAAAGAAACATCTGGAAAAAACTAAGGTTTTGGTTTTCATATATATATAATTTTTTTCTGTGCATTTTATTCTATTTGTGAACATGTTCTTTTTCATAAATAGTTTTTATGTTGCTAGAAGAGTTTAAGGGTCCAGATGTAAAAATGGGATACCATCTTGTCTATTATAGCAAACTGTTGGTAATGCCTTGGGTGTTTTTAATATAGATCCTTTGTGATTTGCAGCCTATTGTGAAATTTCAATGAAAGGAAGATTCCACTGTTCTGTTCTGAACTTGTTTCCTTTGCTTGTTATAATAACCCTATGAGCTAAAAGAGAAACTTGAGAGTACGAATGGAAAGTCTGTCTGAGAGTACACATGGAAAGTTATGCAATTGTATAATTCTATATAACAGTAACCAAGTGTTAGCATCTATTCTGGCCTCTCATTAGGTTAGCCAGTTATTCAGTCAGTGCTTGCCCTAGCTAACCAAATTAGATATTGGAAAAGTCAGTTGCTGCTAAAAATGTTTGGAGTTCGTTACTAGGTTAAACTCACAGAGACCAAATATCCTTTGCTGGTATCTTCTTTCTCTATAAGTAAAGCAATCTCATAGTTTGTAGTTTAAAATGATCACTCATTTACTTACTATGGTTACTTTTCTTGAATTTTGCACTTCATGACTTGTCCTCAGGCTTGTGTGATATAGAGGAGCCCAAGTGCTTCTGGCATTATTAAACATAACATGTACCTTTATACTGGGTAAATAGCCTTTAAATCATTAAAACCCCCAATCATTGAGTTACTATCCTTGACTACAGCCAGTGTATTGTAATATATAAGAACTGGTGGCCTCGGCTCCATCCTAGTAAGTAATTTATTCACTCTAACTTTGAAGTCCCTCATCTAAAATATCAGGATAATAACTTTGGTTATTTTTTATGATTGTATGAGATAACTCCTATAAATCAATTATTGCTACTATTAATCCACACTAACCAAAGGAACAGTAATAATACAAAAAGCATATATTAAAAATAAACTAATTTGGATTTAGAAATAGTCAAGTCTATAGTGTACATGGGTTTTTGTCCTGCTTTCTTGCTCTCTCTTTTTAACACTCATTCATGGCAGGCACAATACTGATAGAAACAAATGGTACATGGTCATCACCTTCATTGAAATTATAGGTTAAAGGAAGAACTTACAGTTTAGTTTCAGCATAACAAGTAAACTTGCATAAGCAGATAAGAATCTGAATACAAAATAAATATTCATTTGGTGACTCAGTTCAACCTGAGTTTATTCAGTATCTTCACAAAGAGGCCAATATCCTGTGGATGGTTCATGGATGTGAGGGGAAAAGGCAGATACTATTGGATATTATTGAGATAAGATGTTTTAGAAGCCACTCAAGGGTCAAAAAGTTACGTTTATTATCCTTGCCCTTTAAAGATAAAACATAAGTGCAGTAGTAAACATGATTGGTGTTTGTCTTTCCTCATTTGAGTGTGTAGAGAACTAATGAGTGTAGGGATATTATTGGATCTTGCAGCATTTGAGTTCCATAAACTAATTAGTAGACTGTGAATAGTCAAAAATAATAAGTTATAAAACTCTAAATTCTGATGATTTAGTATATTAAGGTATATAATAATATGAATCCCATTAATAAGTTTGCAAGTTTGTAAAAGTTCATGTTTTTTATTTTTTCTCTCCTTTTCTCCCCCAGAGCATCTGCTACATCCAGGCCGGAACCAGTACCTGTTCAAAAGGTGTGTTTCTAACCTACTATCACTAGGGTACCATTTTGATAGTCCCTCCTGAACTACTATAATTTCCATTCCTTTCTCAGGCCATACTGACAATGTACAGTTTCAGTACAGTTTTCCTTACAGTTCTTTTCCTTTAAGGATGACGGGAAAATGGAAATCAACACATACAGATTTACCATCTTTCTAATTATACTTATATTTTTAAACATTTTCCAGTATCAGATATTATTAATAATTTATATACAAAATTTTTACATTACTTTTAACTTGCCTGTTTTTATTCACATATTCTAAAGATAATAAATGTTTACTAAAAATGAATATTATAAGTCCTTAATCTTATTTTATTCATACTATTAATAAGTTTTAAATTACATTTGCTGAGTATTCTTGAATTAGGTTGTTGGCAAATGCCTTTTTTCTCTCATCTGTATCCTCAAATTGTCCCAGACTATTATTCACATACATCTGCTTTATGCTGTTTGGGGATTTCTCTTAATTTTACTTGTTCCTTTCTATCAAATTACCTACTGTATTGATTTACTGAGGTAATAAGCTACTTTTTCCCATCAGTTAGATTTATAATTTTTATAAGATTTATTTAGATTACCTTTGCTTTCTTAAAATTAAGTATAATAGACTTGCCTTTGTATGCTTTTAAAAATTTTTATTGTTTTTGTTTCAGGATGGTAGGATGAGTAGGGATTTCTTTAATTTTTTTTAACTTTATACTTGCTTTGGAATAGGGATTTGTAAGCACAAATTCTGTTAATTTTAGGGAGAATTGATCTTTCTTACTAGTTATTTTTTTTCTTTGGCTGATAGCAGTGAAGAAACATCTAAGATCATTTTTTTCCCTCATATAACTATTAAATATTTATTTTGGAAAAGGGAAAGAATTTTACTCCTTTTTATTTCCTGAATGATATCTCAAACATTCCAGAGAGAGAAACTGGTGGATTACAGGTCAAGAAAAGGATTGGTTTTGTTTATTTACTTGTTTGTTTTATGTTGACTTTTAAAAAGCAGTTTCTTGATTCAAAATAATTAATTAGAATGTGCACATTTCTGAGTTAGTTGAAAACAGTCTTATTCCTTTTTTGTACATGAAGAGTTAGAAATGTGCTGCTGCTTCTGCATGAATCAAATGATTGTACTCTGGAGAGTAATTAAACATGTTTGAAAGATGGAATTATAATTGAGACTATGGATATTTTAAGATAAACATTTCGGTTAGCAATGTATTATTTATTGTGAGGAATTTGAAATTTTTTCCTTTGGACTATGTCTAAATTGACATTTATGATGGCCTTTAGGCTTTTTGATAGCTTTCCTGCTCCATTTTCTAAATATTTTGAAACTCCTTTCATTTTTATTTTAAAAAATGTACTCAATGTGTGCATCTGTGTTATGCATGTTGGGAACAGTTAGCATGCATGTTATGCTATATCAGCTTAATTGGTTTTATCTGGAAACCTATAAAGTTTGAGCTGCTAACCTATTGTGTTTGTCTTTTTAAAAACAAGCTGTGTTCTTTTAAGAGAATCTGGTTTGCATGTATCTGGTGTGTTTTTGTATATGTTTATTTTTATTTTACATAGGGAGAACCTAAAGAAGTAGTTAAACCTGTGCCCATTACATCTCCTGCTGTGTCCAAAGTCACTTCCACCACCAACATGGCCTACAATAAGGCACCACGGCCCTTTGGTTCTGTGTCTTCACCAAAAGTCACATCCATCCCATCACCATCGTCTGCCTTCACCCCAGCCCACGCCACCACTTCATCACATGCTTCCCCTCCACCTGTGGCTGCTGTCACTTCTCCCCCATTCGCTGCGTCTGGACTGCATGCTAATGCCAATCTTAGTGCTGGCCAGCGTTCACCTGCATTGAGCGCTGGTAAACCTGCAGTTAATGTCCCACGGCAGCCCACAGTCACCAGCGTGTGTTCCGAGACTGCTCAGGAGCTAGCAGAGGGACAGAGAAGAGGATCCCAGGGTGACAGTAAACAGCAAAATGGGTAGGTGGCCAAGGGTGCTTTCTGGTCTTATCAAAACTCTTCTTTCAGGCAATTTCCAGGAAACAATCTAACCAACCCCCTCCCCCCCCTCCCAAAATCAGCTGTTCTTTGAAAGAAGGGAGATGAGGTTTTATTTGCTTCATTAGCATGTAGCTTTATATTATATACATACTGCAGTTTCTGCAAAGCAATGATAGGTTAATCAAAACCTAATTATGCATTTTGACATGTTATGAACCACGTAACATATGCTGTAACTCTTTTTGTCCAAGTCCTGGCACAGCATTGAGCAGCTGGCACTTATAATGCAAGGCAAATCTTATATCTTTCTTCCTCAAAATTTCCATCCCTTTATTAGTCACCAAAAGTTTAAAGAGAGTGGTTGCAGTTCTGTCAGTTTATCAGCTTATGTATCATACCCTAAGTAGAAAGGAAATGAGGAGTTTGTAAGAAGCTTTTTTCCTAGGAATTAAGTCTTACAAAGACAGAAATCAAAGTTTTGACTCATGTCTGTGCCTGATGCATTAGCTTAGGTTAAAATGCAAGCAATGTTCTTTTCAGGTAAGTTCATGCTAGAATTTAGTCTTTAAAAGCAAACAGTAATGACAAAACAGTAATGTCCAGGGATGCATGTAAAACTTTAGAAGCAAATTAGAAGGTATTTTCATTGTAAAGGTTTTTCTAAAATGAATGGATTTAAATGAATGGGCACTAAATATATGTTAGATGTTTTTGAAAATCTATTCCTTATAATATTTCCCTTTTGAAGTTTGTTTTCAACAGTCTTTATTTATAGATGGTCATTTTATTCTTTGAATTCAGTGATCATACTTTAAGCCAATAATTTATTTGATCAGATTTATTGTGGCAAAAATTTACTTTAAAAGGAAAACAAAGGGAAATAATCTGCATGCCTGTTCCCAGGAAAATATAATTAAAATAATTGAGTGGATAGGTTCTTTCTGAGATAATCCCTTCCGAATGGTAATTCATGTAATGAAGGGACTGTGCTTTGGGTAGCACTGCCACCATGGCAACCGTGGGGCTTTGAGAAAGAGGTGGCAGGTTTCCAGGCTGCTGCTGAGAGAAAGAGCAGGAGGAGGTCTGGAGGAACAGCTACCGGGCCCTACATGCAGTTCTGTGGTTGTGGGTGGCTTTTTAAAGTTTTGATGTATATTTTGCGGAAAATTAGTGTTCTTCAAAGAATGTTATTCTTTCATGTGAGGAAGAAAAATAGTATGTAGTGTTGAGGTGTGTTTGGTTGTCTTTTTTTTTTTCTGTTTGTTTTAAGGCTATAGATTTTAGAGTCATCAAAGTACATATTCTGAAAAGACAGATGCTGCCTTTCAAATGCTGGCCCCTCAGAAAACGAAAAGCAGAAATTTACTACGTTTATTAAATTCCAGGTTCACTAGGAAAAAGTCTACTGTAGGAAATGTTTGAACTAAAATCTTTTCTCCTTATTATCTTGAAATTTTATATGAAAGTCTTCCTAATGGAAGATTGTAGAGGTAAAAGCAAATTGAAGTTATGGAAAAATACTAACTTTAAAGTATATGAAAATACCAAGGTTTAAATTTTGTGGTTTATAAGTATAGCTTTGATGATTAAACTTGAAATGATTGAAAGCGTATTATTTTCAAACTGAAACTGTAGGCAGTAGTATAGTTCTAGGACCTTTATGGTGGCTTCTTAGTCAATCGCCATGTGATTACTGAGCACAGGCCTGGTGTCCAGCACTGTGCAAGATTCTGGAGAAAAGAGATCATTATGCATTTTGCATCTTTAACAAGCATCATTTGCAAATGGGTATATTTAAAAATAGCTTGATTTCACATGTTGTCCAGATGTTAGGGCAATGAAAAGTTGATTATTCTGAATACAAAGTGTGGTGTTTGAAATTCTAAGATAAATTTGTAGTGCCCTTTCTCTTACTACATTTCGATTAAAGAAATAAAAAATAAATCACACACTTGTCAGTGATGTGTCATTTTGAAGGGTAGATGTTTTGTGATATTGATCAATGCATTTCTACATCAGGTGCCAAACTGTCTGTTTTTTAAATTACTGTCAAACATTTTACTAATTATGTGATTATTAAACTTTCCATATTTTTATAACGTTACAAGAGATTTGCAACAAAACATTTTCAAAGTTGAGAATTGTTACTTTCTTTTTATTTAAAAGATACTATAGACCAATAATAAAAAATTTAAGAGTTTATAAGGATGTAAAGCTCAATTCATGTTATCTTTTTCCTCAAAGCAAGAGGTCTTAATTCTTAAGTGATTTGAAAAAACTAGCTAATTTGCCAGTTTGATAGACATCTCATCCAAATTTATATAGGATTAGTAAACATCAGGTACTAACAAGCGCTTATTAATTATGTACCACTACTGAGAAATAGTTACTCATCCTATCTAATAATATGAAATCTATGATTATGTTGATAGTTTCAGGGCATTTCTTAATAATATGATGTAAACATTCCTGTTTCTTATAAATAATAGTGAACAAGGCACTTAAAGAAATGTTTAATCTTTCTTTAACATATAAGAATTATTGGACTTGGCTTGCTGCATTTTTTTTTTTTTTTTACCACTCTCTGTACTCTACTTAGTACTCTACTGTTTTGCATCAAGTAGTTTAAGTGATTTACTTTTTCTCCTTCCATATGCCCTTGCATTATAATGGCCGCTGCTTTCAAGGTAAGTCTTTCATGTATCCTTATTAATTTCAATTTCTTTGGGCTGTAATTTTTCCTAACAGTTCCTATGTGGTATTTTGAAGAACCTGGCCTTGAGAGACACAACATATAATGACATGGTAGTAATATTTTAAAATTCTTTTCTCTTTGCAGAAAACACAAGTGACAAAGTTAGTATCTACATTACTGGAGAGGAAATATGGTGATTTATATATGAGTAAACAGCATGAATGCCCAATTTTTGCAAAATTAAGTTAAATTTTGCAAAAGAGCTATACTTTAGAATAACCACATTTGATCTTTTCAATGAGTATGGTTTGCATTGCTATGTGATGGTGACTTGTTTTATAGTAATAAATATTAGTGTTTGACTTTTGTTTTAAAATATATGTGGGGTTTGCTGTGTAATGGCTAAAAAAAAATGCTTTGAGGAATGGAATGTAGATCAGTCTAGACCAGGGGTCCTCAAACTACGGCCCGCGGGCCACATGCAAATACAAATATTGTATTTGTTCCCGTTTTGTTTTTTTACTTCAAAATAAGATATGTGCAGTGTGCATAGGAATTTGTTCATAGTTTTTTTTTAAACTATAGTCCGGCCCTCCAACGGTCTAAGGGACAGTGAACTGGCCCCCTGTTTAAAAAGTTTGAGGACCCCTGGTCTAGAATGCTAGAGGACAAAGTAAAGGTAGGAGAGAAAGCAGAAAACATATAGCACTAGTACTGGCATATGTAATACTGAGTTGATCTCCAAATTCATATAACAAAACAAGTGATTTCCAGGTAAAGTCTCTTAAGAACATTTTTGATTTTTCAAACAATGATGCTGGGAGGTTTAAATCTCTCTCTGTGCAGTTATGTGTCCCTGGATGATAGAGAGTCTATACACCTTTTAAATTAGTTAAGAGAGATAATTATCAACTTATTAAATGTCATAAGTAGTGGGCATAGACATTGGAAATCACTGTAGTATAACTTAAAAACCTTGCTGTTGTTTGTTGGTATTGACAGTAAACTGGCTGTGATTACTAACTTTAAAATAGATTCAAATCACATTAGATTAGAATTTAAAATATTTTCTTGTTAAGTTATAACTATTCTGAGTTGTGCTGAAATTTCTTTATCATTACTCTAAGAGAGTAGAATTGGAAATATGGGATATCTTAGCCACACTCGAGAATTAACTATTGAATTATTAGAGCAACTATATTCCAGTGTAGCTTTGGTCTTGCTAACTGAATAGTTTCACATTATATACACAAGAAATAAAAATCCCCGAACCCTGGTTTATTTTTTGTCAATTTAAAGTTAAATTCTTATGCATAAAGACTTTGATTAGTTACTAGATTTCAATGGAACAGTTTGACTTTAAAGGGGTAAAATGGGACTTGGAAAAAGAAATTTAAGCATTTAGGTTAAATATGTATTTAATATTCAGATTTAGATGAATTAATTTATTAGGTATTATTGTGCATTGTGCTAGGTGTTTCTAAATGAATATGTGATTTAATTCTCATTTAAACTGAATGCTGAGAAGTTACTCAAGTTTCTCAAATCTGGCAGCTTGTAAGTGATAGAGCAAAGATTGGAGCCTACTTCTTTTGAAGTCAAATTTTGGTGTAAATTCCTCTATATCACCTGTTTGTGAACTGGGCTTATTTCTGTTACTTTGAATTCATATTTGTTTTTAATGATTATAGACTTGAGGATAAATTGACTGAATTGAGGCTATATGAGTACCTAATATGCATAAACTACAGTTGGGTTTGATATCACTTTTTTAAAATAATGAGCATTTGAGGGCTCTATCCTAAGAACACACTTGTATTTGTATAGTTTCAGAGTGCCTTCAAATAAATATGTTAACCATATGCCCTTACAACGAGACTGAGATAGAGAGAACTTGCAGTCCATTTCACTGTTAAGGAAAAAGGCTTCTATCTGTAGATTGCAGCTTGCCCAGGGCAGAGGGGAAGTGGGCAGCACAGCCAAGGTAAAAAGCCAAGTCATCTGACTGCCACATTGGCACTGTGGTGTATGATGGGCTCTTCTACTTGGGCAACTTTTCTAAAATGCATGAAAATACTTGGCATATTCAAGTTGGCATCTTTACATTGAAAGCAATCAACCCTCCATTTGCTGCTCCTCACCACACAGAACATCCTCCCCAACTTCATGTTGGCATACAACTGTTTCCCGGAACTTTATAATGTTTAGTTATATATCTAAAATTCTACTCTGTTGAGGGGAGGTTATTTTGAAAAACTATTTCCCTACTACTTAATACAGTAAGGCAGAGGAGGGAATGCTTTGCATTGGGGCTAGAGAAGAATAAATATTGATAAACTATTGAGATCAACTTACTCCTGCATCCCACCCCATTCAGTGAAACTCAGCCTCTTTTGAATTTATAAAACTGACTTTGATGTTTGGAAATATAGCCACATTCACAGTCTTAGTATTAAAACTGGTAGGAAGTTATTCTCACTATGTTTACACTGAATTATTAGTTACTCTGACTAAAACTCTATTGTGGAACGATTCATTAAACAGTGTGTTGAAAAGCTAGAGTTTAGACTTTATCTTCTCTGTCCTTAATGGAATATATGAATATACAGTTCACCCTTGAACAACATGGGTGTGAACTGCACAGATCCACCTATGTGCAAATTTTTTTCAATAAATTTATTCAGTTGACTCTCCTTATCCTTGATCCACGGTTGGGAACGACGGATGCGGAAGGATGACTGCATGTATTGTTCCACACATTTTATATTAGGAACTTGAACACCTGTGGGTTTGGGTACCCAAAGGGGTCCTGGAACCAATCCCTGGAGGATACCAGGGAACAACACAATTCTGGGGACTCAAAACTTATACTCGTATTTTTGACTGCAGCGGGGGGGGGGGGGGGGGGGGTGGCGAGGGGCAGGGGAGATGGTCAGCACATCTAACCCTCACATTGTTCAAGGGTTATATTTTTTAAATGATTCTGTTACTTAATAGGCTATGTGAGTGAATTATGTCTTGAGGTTTTCCCTCTTTAGATGTTATTAATCTAGGTCAGTGGTCAGCAAACCGTGGCTCACGAGCCACATGTGTCTCTTTGGCCCCTTGAGTGTGGCTCTTCCACAAAATACCACGTGCGGGCGCACACGTGCAGTGCGACTGAAACTTCGTGGCCCACGCGCAGAAGTCGGTTTTCGGCCTGGGCGAGTCTATTTTCAAGAAGTGGCGGTAGAAGAAGCTGGGGTGGGGTGGGGGGGTGGTGTCGGTTGTTCGGGCAACGGAGTCGCAGAGCAGGCGGGCCTCGGGGAAGTACGTTGTTTTGAGGTACATTCACTGAAGTTGACCCCTTCCAACTCTCCCATCCACACTCGTCTATCTGAAACAAGTATACAAGACGAGTGTGGATGGGAGAGTTGGAAGGGGTCGACCTCAGCGAACGTACCTCAATCAGTTTGAAGATGTTTTTAGCAAAGGCCAGCTTAGGAGTACCCTAATTAAGTTAACAATGTACCTATCTATATAGTTTAAGTTTAAAAAATTTGGCTCTCAAAAGAAATTTCAATCGTTGTACAGTTGATATTTGGCTCTTAGTTTGCCGACCACTGATCTAGGTCCTTTACTATATAATATCAGACATGCTTTCCTGGGTAAATTAGGTTGTTGGTAAAACAGAGCTATGGAGTTCCTGAAATTCAGTTCTAAACTCACTGGGATTTGCTTGTGAGTGAGGGTAGTAGTAGTGATGGACAGGGGAGAGTATGAAGATTGAATAATAGCCCATTATTTATGACCTTCTGCGCTTTCTGTATTTTTCATCATAATTACCACATTAAAAAAGTTAAGAAAATGTTCAAATAGTGCATAATTCCTAATTCAGGATAATTTATGTGTGATTACACTTGCTATTACTATATACTACTTATATTATGTAAAAGTGATCTTTCTCCTAATCTCTTCGATTTAAAAAATGATTCTAAAACAATTTGTTTTCACATCTTACATCTAGTAATTGTTTTATTCTGTGCCTTTTGTTAGGAATATAATAGGAATTTGGATTCATAATGAAATGAAATTTATAAAAACCTAGACATTTTAAAAAAAATAATGTATCTTTCTCTCTTGGTATTAGTAACTTGAGACTTGAATTAGCAATGATATATAAAGTATTTTTCAGTATTTTGGGAAACAAACAAAAACGCAGATAAGACTGTTGTCCCAATAATAACAGTGTAACAAAAAGTTAGTTTTTACTAACATTTGTTTGTGCTTACGTGGTTATTTTGAAGCATGATGCTTGTGTAACATCTTTATGTAAATTCATTGTTTTGAATTTTGTTATTTCATTTTTCCCTTTTCTTCTTTTTCTGGCCTCATCTTTGTCGATTTTACATCATCCTGGGAACATCAATGTCTTCTGTATCACATTTGTATGTGTGTGTGCATTATTTCTCTTTCAGTAACCCTGGCACCGTGTAAGTACCTAATCAGTGGTTCCTTTTGTCATTTTCATCATTGTCTCTCTGTGACTTTCCATCTTGCTTTCACCTTAACACCACCAGCACATTTTGATAATATCTTTTCATTGCAAGAATTTTCAAATATGTTAAGGAGCTCAGGAACATGTTTTTCATGCTAGAAAACTTCATATGAATCAGTGGGTATGTTTACAGCACCCACACTTCAGTTAACCCTTAGGGAGATAGATAAGTATTATACACCATGTATATTGTTGTGAGAGTTGTATTTCCAGCCTCTGCCATTTAGTATTTTGAAAAAAGATTTGAGTAAACTTGCTGATTTTTAATGTTTGTATTTTGAAATAGTTTGCTCTTGCTAGTTAAGTTTATATTCTATCCCAAATACTTAAAAAAAATAAAATCATTGAGATTATTCTCTTTTTTAATCATAGTGATCAGAGTTCTAGAGCAGGGATCCTCAAACTACGGCCCGCGGGCCACATGCAAATACAAATATTGTATTTGTTCCCATTTTGTTTTTTTACTTCAAAATAAGATATGTGCAGTGTGCATAGGAATTTGTTCATAGTTTGTTTTTTTTTAAAACTATAGTCCGGCCCTCCAACGGTCTAAGGGACAGTGAACTGGCCCCCTGTTTAAAAAGTTTGAGGACCCCTGTTCTAGAGTTTCAAAGTTTGAAAAAAACTAAATGAATGTTTAGAAACTTCATATCATTTTAACACAAGATCTTTTCTGTGGTGAATGTCACAAAGTATCCAGTTGAGTCACAGCTAAAAAAATATTCTTAAGTGGTGTTATTTACTATTCTTGTTGTCTTAATTTTACACTCTTGTTTTATATTTTTATAGAACAAACCTTTTATAGATTATATAATAATCTTATACCTGAAATTGGTGCCATTTAAGCATAAACTGCAATCACTAATTATAGAGAAATTTAAAGCTATAAGTTTAATACTAAAATAAAATTATTCAGGTAATTGCATAAGATAAAGTATTGTTTGCTTAGGAATTTATATCTGCCAAAGACTGTGGTTATGAAGTAATCTATGCCTATTATTTTTTAAATTTTGTTTGTTTTAAAAAGGATTAGGTTTTGTTCAATATTAGTAAAAGGTGTTTTAGAGATTTCACTTCTGGTATCTTAAAAATTTACCATAAATTTTAGTAGGTATTACTAGTTTTGTATATAAATACTTTTGATGCTGTTCTTTGTATATGCAGATGACCCATAGTTTTAGAGCATGCATAACAAACAATTATTTCAGTAATAATAAAAGAAAATAGTATGAGATAATTACTATTAGGCACTGTGGAAAACACTTTACATACATTATTTATTCCTCAAAACAACCCATTAAGATAGGTATAGTCCCCATTTCTCAGATGGGAAAAATCTAGACTTGGGGAAATTAAATGATTTGCATTAAACACACACTGAGTGGAGGATGTAGTACCTGTACTTTTATCTTCCTGATTCTAAAGCTAGTGTTAACATTACTTCTATCATGTTCTTCACTGGACAGAAACACTTCTAGTGTACTGAGACAGTTTTGATAAGGTTCCTTAGGGTAAAGTGGTAAAGTGTACTTTGTAAATTCCCCAATATTTATGCTTTATTACAAGAAAAATTAATGTTCTTAGCAAATTCTGTAGTTTACAGATCCCTTTCACATATATTATTTCATGTAAGCCTCCGAACAATGTGACTTTGTATGTGATATTCTTATTTATAAATGAAAACAGTGAGTCCTAGTGAGATTGACTTGTCCAAAATCCCACCTCTGAAAAATCATAGAGCCAAGATTTACATGAGGGTCCTTTGATAAATATTTTGTTGGTTTATCATATACCATAGCTCTTTTTCACTATGCTGATTCTGCACACAGTCTTATTAGGGATGAGGGATATCTATCTGTACACAAGAATGAGAAAATAACACTTCTGTCCCTTTCCAAAATTGTGTTTGGAATTGCTGGTTTAGCCTGTACTAAACCATTCTTGTTTCGTAGGCCTATTGAAGACACGATCATTTAATTTTGTGAAAGCTAATACATTTAAGCAGCATATCAGTGTTTATGTGAATGTAGTGCATATCTGTGTGTTTTCAGGCATTACATGAACAATATAAGTACATAATTTTAAATTGTTTTATTTTTACTTCTGTGGATATTTAAATTTCTCTTTGTTTCCTTCTTTTCTTAATCTTCTCTTTTCCTTTTCATGTTGGAACTCTCTCTTCTGCTGCCTTCTTCTATCACTTAAAAAGGAAAACCCCACCTAAACGGTAACCTTCCTGTTGAATAGTTACTTATACTATTATTTTATATTGGCATATACGTACCTTTTTTTTCTATTTAAAAAACAATTCCATCTACTTTATTTTAGAGGGTACTCTTTAAAAAAGTTAAAGCTGTGTAGGCTTGCAAAAGCAAAATATGTAAAAGGAACACTAAGAATTAAATGTATGCATTATAAATAATTTGGCAGAGAATATTTATCCTTGATATAATTATAAATTTTTCATTCATTTTTTCCTTCCTAATCCTAGCCCACCGAGAAAACACATTGTGGAGCGTAATACAGAGTTTTATCATGTACCTACTCACAGTGATGCCAGCAAGAAGAGACTGATTGAGGATACTGAAGACTGGCACCCGAGGACGGGCACGACTCAGTCTCGCTCGTTCCGAATCCTGGCCCAGATCACGGGGACTGAACATAGTAAGTGAATGCCTAGATGAATTTTCTTTTCTACAGAGAAGTAGCATTTAGACAGATAAACAGTTATTAGAAAGCAGTAATTTTCCTGAGGCAGTTTGCTTTTAAATTATGCCATACATAATATGGCTACTGTAAATAAGAAATCAGCCCAGGAGAGTTTCATTGAAAAGTGTAGAAGCAGCAATAATAGTAGTACTGGTTGTAGTATATGACCAGTGACAAGATGATACAGAAATATTTTTTTAGTGGCTCTGTGCAACTTGACCATTTGGTATTGATTGGTGCATGTAATTGCTTAAATCAGCAATTTCAACCCTTTTCATCTGATGACACCCATAAACTAATTACTAAAATTCTGTGGCACACCAAAAAGTATGTTTTTTGCTGACCTGACAAAAATAATAGGTATAATTTTGATTCATTTACACCTGATGGCTATTTATTGTGTTGGCTGTCATCATTTTTTTATTTGACAATCTAGGTCAGTGCCCCTGTCTAAATAGTCAGGTATTTCATGTATTAAAAATTCTGTGGCACACGGGTTGAAGATCAGTGGCTTAAGAGATTTTAAAGTTTAAAAGACAAACTAATATTGCATATTGCTTATTATATTTCAGTGAAAGAAGCTGAAACTGATAATACAAAGAAGGCAAAGTAAGTTGTCCATTTTTTTGGTAAATTGAATGAATGCTTTCCTTTCACGAATTGTCTCAGTTTGTCATTTGCATTTGCAAGTGTAATGGTATGGCATTTTGTTTTTGCAACCAAAAGCTAAGCATTTCACTGTGGTGCCTTTGTGGAACTTAAATATACAACTTACAGATTTCATAATTAGTAGATATTATCTGGATTTTATGTCTAAAGTTTATTTAGTATTGAAATAAGTAGGCGGAAGGGTGTGTTTGGAGTGCTTTTTTAACACTGTAGTCTGAATGAATTCATGTGATCTTGCAGTCACTTTATTTTGGGCATAAAAATGGATGTTTCCAAGAGAGGGCTCTAATGGTTAATTTTTGTATTTAAAAAATGCTCTCTACCCTTAAAATCTTTTGCTCTTAAATAACACAGCTTTGTGAAATTTAGCTTTAGAAGGCATGTTTTCTGCATGATGAACAAAGTGTAGAAACTTTTTCTTGCTCTTTCTTACGACTCTTCTATCACTTTTCTTTTTTTCTTTCTTCTTTTTTTTCTATTTCCACAGGGAAAAGATACCCCTTCACGTGTTTAGTCCCAAATACACAAAATTACGTGACTGGCACCATGAAGTTTCAGCACGTGCTCTTAATGTACAGTGATTTATGAGCTTTGCCCCCTCAAGCAGCCAGCACATACCTTTTCATTCACTTTTTCTTTTCTCCAACTTCAGAACAAAATCTGTATTAAATTTGCCATAAGAAAACAATAGGACCTTTTCTATACTTTTCTAACCATTTCCTGCTGTTGTGAAAATAAGGAGGATGAACATGTATTGTGCTAGTCGGTAGCTCACAGATGTTAAACCAACAGAGTCTATTAAAGGACTAGAGCCGTTTAGTGGATTTACCTGTTTCCATTGTTATCAGAGTAGTAACCTTGGAAAAAGAGTTATTTTCGTAAGTTGAATTGGGTCAGTCATTTGAAGCAGAGGTGGGTGAGCAAATAATGTCCTTGTCTAATTTGGAAAATAGTTCCTTATGGTACTACCTTTCCTCAGATTACTTTTAAGTTAATTCTTACATAATGTTCAGAGTGGATTGTGAGTTAAAACTAGAATTTATTAGAATAGATTTCATTATAGATTTAGGTATCTTTTAAAGCAGGTAATTATAATATAGGATGGCTACATGAAGAGGAGGAAGCCCAGATTTGGCTCCCCAAAAAAGGAAAGAAGAGATTTCTGCCCCTCTCTGCAATGGGGAAATATACACTGTTTGTTTGGTTTGGTTAATTTAAAAAAATCATATTTTCTACCAAAGGAAATATTTCTAAGCTGGTGGATATAATTAGGATATAGACAACTTCTAGGTATTATCTAGTAAGTGATAGAAAATATAGCTTTGCTTTGTTTCTAAATCAGAGGAGTAAACATAAAATGAATTGAAATATGAATGATTCTTTCTGAGATATCTGAGAAACATTTTACTTAGTGATATGAACTATTGTGTATTGCTGCCATTCCTAGTAAGCTCTGTTTTGCAGTACATTTAAGCTAAATATCTGACCAGAAATGCTTTCTGTCTTGTAATATAATGTATAATATTATTAGGTCTAAATGCAATACTAAATGCATTTTGAAGTTTGGAAAAGTATTGTAATAAAGTTGCTTTTAACTTAGCTTTGTACCTTGTTTTCTGTTTCCTTGAAGCTGATAACAATGCCAACCAATATTTGTTATAATGTTACTTGGGTAAAATAAAAAATTATCATGACGTTTCATTTGGGAAACCTTTTTAATTCTGTGAGGTTAATAAAAGGTGAGTGTGGAATATGATAAAGGCCTCTATTTAAACACCCCCCCCCCCGAATTGTTACATTATTTAGCATATCTTAAATATCATAGACTATGGCACAACCTAGATTTACTCTTTGTGTGAAAATGATTACTGAAGGATCTTGCCTGAATTCAAGGTTCTATTTTAATTTTTTCATTTACTTTAATGTTACCACTGACTAGGACAACTGTCTGATAATTTAGAGAAACTAACATTAATTTCAGTTAGTGATTGATTACTATCTAAAATTTGGCCTGCTCAATGCATTTAAAAAATAATTCTAGGATTTATGTATGCTCATTTCCGCTCTACTTCATAAGATATTAAAATGTCTTTCTTTTACTGATTCAGTTCTTCTTCATATACTTCGGTGATTTTATCATCCTGACATCAATCCCATTTATGACTGCGTGTCTGGCCTCTATAAGAAATTAGGTGTAGGTTTTCCTATACCTAATAATGCCTTATTGATCTCAAAAGATGACGTTTGAGAAAAGATAGAATCAAATTCTCATGAAAATTAATTGTGTGGGTAGAGTGAACATAGTATTTTTCAGTAAGAACCAAACTTCTAGAATAACTACAGAATTGAGAGAAAGAAGTATTAGGGGAGTTTTTAGGTAAATAAAAAGAAAGTTTCCCTAATCAAGAGAAGAGAATTGTGTATAGAACTTTATAACTTGAAATAGGTGCAGATGAAAATAAGAATGTAATACCTTGTCTAGCTAAAAACTAAGTATTTTTAATGTCGCACTGAAAGTATAAACTTAGATAAATGGAATGGTCTGTATTGGAGTGTTAGGATAAATGTTTAGCCAAGATCACAAAGGACATTCCACTTGACCCTGTCAGAGGTTGAATTCTGAAACTCACTTAATCTTCTGGGACATCTTATATTCCTAGCTTAGAAACTAGCCAACAATTATAAAAGCTTCTTGCAAAAATATTATTGTAAGACTAGTGGACTAATTTATAGCTTGTTTTTGTTTGTCTCTCTTGTACAGACTTTCTTTATCATAGGCTTGTTTTTTAATGTAAAATTGGGAAGTTACTCTTAAGAATTTTCAACATATTTTTCTTAAAAATTTTTAACAGTCAGAAGATGGAATGTCTCCCATACAGTAGTGTTATTACCTCAAAAAATACGTTATTTGTGGAAACAGAAACATTCATTTTGTGCAACATTATGTCCTTTAAGAAGATTCAGATTAAAAATAACTAAGCTTGTTTAAGGAAATACTATTATAATACTAGCAGTCCCTGTTTTTATTCAAATTTATTCAGAAATATAGAATGAATTGATTTCCTCCAGACAAATAATTTTGCAGTTGTTGTGTTTCTAATGTGTATTTAAAATTCTGTAAATCATAAACATTCATTTATGAGGTGTCTGCATTCATTTTTCCACATGAGTAATTATTAAATATTTAAATACCAAGCACTGATATGTGCCTGGGATTCAGTAGTGAATAATAGATAAATATATGAACAAAATAATACAAGATAATTGTGCTACCAAGACAATAAAATAACATAAGAGAAATTTGGTTTAGGCAGGGAGGGAGTACTTAGATTGTATGGGCCTCTGAGGAGATCACCTTAGTGCCATCACCTGAGACAGAAAAAGGGGTCAGTCATGTGATGTCTTGGGGGTCAATGTATAAAACATAAAGAACAGTGTGCCCAAAATGTGGCATATGAGAGGAAGCATGATATGAAAACATGATATTTACGCACATAAGAAAAGAATTTGTATTCTTATTCCTAACCATGGCATTTTATTTTTACTTATTTTTAAATTGGAAGTTGTCTTATTATCATATCCAGGCACTTTCAAGTAAAATTAGAAAATGAAGAATCAAGCAGATCAACCAATTTGCCAAATAAACTATATACACTCACCTTGGTAGTGTCAGCCCTGAACATAGTAATCATTTTAATGCTTTTCCCATTGAGATCCATTGAAGACCTAGAAAAATCAGGCATTTAATACAGTATATGTTGGTAACATGTATGTAGGGAACAGAAGTGTACAAAAAGCCATTCGAAAAAACAAAACATTCATATATAGAAATTTGATGTATAATGCTATATTCATAATTAAATGATGAACTTGACAATTAGTACTCTCTTTTTTTATTTTATGCTCACCTGAGGATATTTTTCCATTGATTTTTAGAGAGATTGGAAGAGAGAGAGAGAGAGACAGAGAGAAATATCGATGTGAGAGAAACCCACCAATTGGTTGCCTCCTGCATAAGCCCCAACCAGGGCCTGGGCTGGGGAGGAGCCAGCAACTGAGGTATGTGCCCTTGACTGGAATCAAACCTGGGACCCTTGGGTCTACAGGCCAGCACTCTATCCACCAAGCCAAACCGGTTAGGGCATACAATTAATACTTTTTATAAACTTTCCTACAATTGTTTGGACTCATACATTTTGTTTGTGCCATTAAAGAATATTCCTTAAACCAAATAAATACTTCCTTTCCAAAATAGACAGTCACATTTTATTTTATATTTTTCTGGTTAGAATAGTGGGGAAAAAAACCCCAAAAAACAGGGAGTGATAAGTTCAGGGTTTTAGACTCAGATTTGTAACTGACTGACTCCTTTCTGCCCCTGAGTTTCCACTTTAAAATATGAGGTTAGAATCAGTGGTGGACACTGTGATGCAGATACTGCTTCAGTTGAGGATTTGACACCACTCCTGCTGGGTGAGTAAGGGGCATGATAGTCTTCCAGGGTCAGCACCTTCACATAGCACCTCCTGCAATACTGGAGCCTTCATGGAGCTGTCCAACAGCAGTGACCTGATTGGAGAGAGAAGGAGGTTAAAAGCCTGGTCATTTCCACCCAGGTGGGGACAAATGAGAAGGGTCATTCTATCAGTGGTTCTTAACCTTCCTAATGCCACGACCCTTTAATACAGTTCCTCATGTTGTGGTGACCCTCAATTTCATTGTTACAAATTGAACATAATTAAAGCATAGTGATTAATCACAAAAACAATATGTAATTATATATATGTTTTCCGATGGTCTTAGGTGACCCCTGTGAAAGGGTCGTTTGACCCTCAAAGGGGTCGCGACCCACAGATTGAGAACCGCTGTATCCAACGTTTTCTCTTTTCCATTCCCTACGGGCATTTAATAAGCACCCTCCATGCTGAACTCTGTCCTGATTTTGCTTTCTGGAGAACCTGATCTGCAACAGAATCATAACCTTTTAGATCCCCATTGGGACCTGGATTGCGTGGGTTCTCTTCAGTGTGGTTCTTGTCTTCATCTTCTCATCATTCACTCTGTCTTGGTTACCTGTTCCTTCTCCTTAAATCTTCAACTCAGATCGCAAACACCATTTAGGGAAATAAGTGAAAGAGATGATACCAGGTAAGTCAGCCTAAAAGTTATATGAAGTCAAAAGGAAAACATATTTGTTGATTGCATCAGAAGTATCCTGGAGTAATGAGTATGTAAAGGTATTTAGAAATCAAATAGAGTCAGGGCTATATGAATGAGTCAGTGAAATGGGAAGCTTTAAAATAGAACATTAGGATTTACTCTGAGTAAATGTAATGATCACTTGTAACTGGAAGGCAGCACCTAATAAATTATTTTAATTTTGTATGTTATAATTTTCCATATGCAGCATTTTAGAATCAAGTGTATTAGTCATTTAATCGTCACTTAATACATTTTATTTGAGCATCTCTGCTGTTTTCTTCACATCCTTTAAAGTTTACCTCTAGTTGTCTGGGAAGAGATGCTGATGCTGAGTAGGCGTTGAGAACGTGTAGATAACACAGATATGATGAGGCCAGGAGAGTGCTCCTGAGGGACTAGGGATGCTAAATATAATGCTCTGAATCAAATGCCAGTGGTGTGCCACTGAGAACGGCACTGAGAGTGAGTGCTCCCTCTTCCAAAGGTTTCCTTGTTCCTTCCTAAAATGCCAACCACACACTGTCACCCACAGTGCACCACCCTCAACAGTAGAAATCTTTTCACTTCTGAGGTTACATACTATATTATTTTCACCCTTTTTTGGCACCTCCTTTTCTAATTTGTTTATGGATATTTGTCTAATAGTATAAACTGGGAAGAAAAGGCATTCTAATATGCATGGTATTTCTTCCTGGATGCAACTATAGTTATGCAAGTAAAGCTCTGTACATTGAATATATAATTCCATGTATATAAATGGAAATATATTAGAAATGTATATATAAATACTAGAGGTCCGGTGCATGAAATTCGTGCACGTGGCGGGGCGGGTGTGTCCCTCAGCTTAGCCTGTGCCTTCTCACAGTCTGGGAGCCCTCAGGGGATGTCCAACCGATGGCTTAGGCTGTGGGGAGCCTAAGCCGTCAGTCAAACATCCTTAGCGCTACTGCGGAGGTGGGAGAGGCTTCTGCCATCGCTGCTATGCTCACCAGCCATGATCCCAGCTTCTGGCTGAACGGTGCTCCCCCTGTGGGAGCATACTGACCACCAGCGGGGAGCTCCTGCATTGAATGTCTGCCCCCTGGAGGTCAGTGCGCATCATAGCAACCGGTCATTCTGCCGGTTGGTCAATTTGCATATTAGCCTTTTATTATATAGGATAATATGTGAATATATAAAAATATAAATTCAGTTTGAAAGTGGGTGTTAGGATTGTAAGAGTCATCTCTGGTGAACTACTTAAGTTAGAAATGTACTGTATAAGCTCAGGCTGCCATAACAAGACACCACAGATTTGGTGGCTTACACAACAGAAATTCATTTTCTCACAGTTCTAGAAGGTAGAAGTCCAAGATTAAGATGTTAGCAGAGGTGCTGTGTGAGGCCTGTCTGGCTTGCAGATGGCCACCTTCCCTCTCCGTGTCCTCACGTGGCCTTTCCTCTGTGCACACAGAAGAGCTCTGGTGTCTGCGTTTTTGTACAAGGACAGCAGCCTTACTGGATTAGAGGCCTACTGCTATGACCTCAGTTACCTTTAATTACCTCCTTTGAGGCCCTCTCTCAACATACTGTCACTTTGGGGTTAGGCTTTCAGCATATGAATTGAGAGGTGGGGCATTGCACACAATTTAGTTCATAACTCCAGCTGCCTTTCCATACTAATACTCCGTTTGGTGTATTAGCATGTAAAACAAGTTTTCCTTAAGTAGAATCACTGACTTGGACTTAGTTGGAAGCATTGTTCCTCTGCTCTGGTGCCTCTTTTCTTACTTTGGGGGCAGGTATTTGTCTCCCTAACCTGAGTATATAAGCTCTTTGAACACAAGGATTTTAGTTATCCCACCATATTGGGCACTAGCTAGCACTAAAAAAAGGCTCTACTGGTGCATAATTGCATATTTCTCCAATCCCTTAATTGTTGAATTTTAAGGAACTTGTTTACAGCACAGTATACACAACTTTTAGTTGAATATAAATTCCGTATAAAGTCAAATTTTCATTAAAATGCCAACACATTAATATCTACACTGAAAGTAAAGTGGAATAATACCTACGTTGTTTAAAAGGAGAATTGTTGTGCTTTGTGCAACCTAATTGCCAAACGTTGACACATTTCCCCTGATGGTATCTGTTTGTTAAATAGTCATGGAAGACTTTTTAAAAAATTAAATGAAATTTTGTTTTTGGATTCATCTTTCTTTGTGTTTTTTGTCTCTTTCAACATGAATAGCCCAGTGACTCCTGAGAGGAGACAATACATGACTCATTTTAGAAACAAGTATATGAGAAGTTTAGTGCTCTGATTGGATAAACCAATACAAATAATTTTATCATTTCAAGGAAATGTTTGAAATTGAGTCTATTTTACAACAGCCATATTATTAGTAACCTACTAATAATGGAAAGCTAATTAATAATATATGGCACACCAGCATAGAGAATTATGGGAGGCCTTAAAAAAATTCATTAAAAGATAATTCTTTTAAAAACATATACTTCGACCCTGTTCAGTCTCCAGTCAGGGTGTGTAAAGGAGGCAACTGATGGATATTTCTCTCTCATATCGATGTTTTCCTTTCTCCCTCTGTCTTTAAAAAAATCAATAAAATAAAAAATAAAACATATTCTCAGGTAAGGGTTAAAAAAACATGTTTGTAAAATACATTATGCCCTAGCCAGTGGGTAGAGCGTCAGCCTGGGGACTGAAGGGTCCCAGGTTTGATTCCGGTCAAGGGCACATGCCCGGGTTGCAGGCTCGATCCCGAATAGGGGGTGTGTAGGAGGCAGACGATTAATGATTCACTCTCATCATTGATGTTTCTCTCCCTCTTTCTTCCTCTCTGAAATAAATAAAAATATATTTAAAGTAAAATAAAATACATCATTGTCAAGCATCATACAATTTATTTTAAATTAAATGGTGATTTTTTTTTATCTCACCCTTTTAAGAGTTTTTACTACATAGGAAAATATTTATCTAATAAGCAGATTAGATTAAATTTTTTCATGCTTAGATAGGTCTATATAAATAAGTATATGGTAGAATTTTTATTTAGCAAAAATGTATATTATCATGATGAAAACATACTTTTTATGTCTTTTAAATCTTGTTTAAGAAATGATAGGTTCTACATCTATTGTGAAAGAAAAAATGATAGTTTCTGATTTTTTATATGATACGGATTTGCAATTTTCAAAGATTTAAAATACTCATCAAGGGAGAAGTGACTGCCTATCCTTTCAGTAGAAAAATGGTTCTAATCCAGTCACCAGTTACATTACACAAAACTGAAACAGTTATGGGGAAAAAATATCCTCTTACAGGCTGTCCCATAGCACTAAATAATGCCCGCATGATTTCTAACTGAAGGCTATCAGAACAGATCTTAAGTGACTTCTTGAACAGAAACTACATAAATATTTCTAAACATACTCTTTTTACAGTAAGTTTTTAAAAATTTGTGGCTTTTCACAAATAACATACAACCCACATAAGATAAGTGAATGAAGACACAGTTTGCTGACCTGTGCCATGTCGTTGTTATTGCTGTGTTTTACAAATGTATTGCGCTCTTGTTGCATACCCTAATTAAGACTCATGCCATTTGAGTAAGTTACCTAAAATTACTATCCTTTATAAGCTATGCAAAGAAATCACAAATCATTCCCTAGTCTCATATTCTTACGTATTTTCATGAGGTAAGAATTTAACAATTGAATTTGTCCCAAAACAAAGAACACCAATCCTTTCACAGAATAGTCTAATTTTACTTTATTTATTTTTGTTAATCCTCACCTGAGGATATTTTCCCGTTGATTTTTAGACAGCGTGGAAGGGAGGGGGAGAGACAGAGAGAAACATTAATGTAAGAGAGAGACATGGTTGCCTTCCCCACGTTCTCCAACCAGAGCCGGGGATCAAGTCTGCAGCCGAGGTATGTGCCTTTGACTGGAATCGAACTCGGAACCCTTTAGTCCATGGGCCGATGTTCTATCCACTGAGCCAAACTGTCCAGGGTGCATAGTCTAATTTTTAAAAATAAAACAATATCAGCCAAATAGAATCTCTTAGCTGATATTATATAGCACAATCCTGCATAGTATGTTCACAAACCTGGAAAAAAACCCACAAGCCAAAATAAAAATGGGTATATAACCAAGTAATAATTTTGTCTATTGTAAAATATGGAATATTTGTAATTTACCTCCTTTCATTTTTTTTCTGGTAGATTATACTATGCAAAAGCTGGTTTTGTGACTATAATGTAGAGGTCGCCATCTACTGAACATAAATAATTACTACACTTTACTTCCTTATGAGAGTAGTACTTTAAAATTATTGAAGCAAGAAACATAGTTCCTATTTACCATATATATTTTCATGCAGCAGTTGTTTAATTCTCTGCTTAATTATGTAAATACTCATGTATGTTTCTCAAATTAAACTGGGAATACTATCACATAAAGATTTTTTCACAAAGATCTGTGTTTGTAATATGCAAAAATTGACTTTCATAGTCCAGAATAGGCACTAAGTTTCCTAGAAGTTTTTCTTATCAGATCAGTAACACTTCTTTTATAATGCTGTTTGGATAAATTCTGTCCACTTTACCTCTAGAGAGAGAAATAACACAACAAAATTATTTTATTGAATTAAACCAGAAAATAAAAGGAACTCTCCTTCTTGACTAGAACTCAATATTGAAGGCACCTCCTGCAGTTTACTTTTTTAAATTCAAAAGAAAATCACAACTTAAGATGAATTAGGAACACTGATATTAGGCAATTTTTACCATGATGGAAGGCTTACTTTTCTACTTTTTGCCACTATTCAATTTTACTACTTCAACCACATTGAAAGTTTCAGAAACTCAAGTTTTTCTACCTTTATATTTGTGAAAATGTGTTCTAATAATGTTAAGATTTTTATAAAAAAATTGAAATTATATTACATAATATAGTATAAAACCTATGACAGGTATGTATATTTTGGCATCTTCATTTTTCTTAGTCAAATTAAAGAACTACTTCAAATTACATTAATCTTAAAAGCATTCTCAGCTGTCCATGTCTCCTCTTTTGTATTTCTCTCTTTTTATATCTATTAACAGCTGTATGCTGGGTGCCTCTTCTATGACCAGTTTTATTGATGGGTGTTCATTTCCCAATGCACCTAATTAATTACTCCTGAAATGTCTGTATTTATTTCTTTAACCAGAAGACTGTTAAAGCTAGGATGATACTTCAGCAATTTTTGAGTTAGTGGCACACATTTATTTTGTCTTGACATACTTTAATTTTTTATCCCAATATCCTAAGTAGTTCATAAGAAAAAAAGTGTTTGAGAATATTTCTGAAAGATTTTAATGGCTTCAAGTAGTTGTATATCACTGCTTAGATAATGGATAAATTTGAGAGTTTTTTAAAAATATGTATATTTTATTAATTTTTTTACAGAGAGGAAGGGAGAGCGATAGAGAGTTAGAAACATCAATCAGCTGCCCCCTGCACACCCCCTACTATAGATGTGCCTGCAACCAAGGTATATATATGCCCTTGACCGGAATCGAACCTGGGACTCTTCAGTCTGCAGGCTGACGCTCTATCCACTGAGCCAAACCGGTTAGGGCTGAATTTGAGGTTTTAATACAAATAAGCAACACTTTTAGACTCAAACTGAGCATTTGCCTAGAGCACTGTAGTCAAACATCTCATTAAAATCGGCAAATCTCTTAGCAGGGATATTGAAGTAATACCCATGAATGTTAGAAAATGTACATCCACACATGCAAAAAAAACCAAAAACCAAAACACATTTAAATGTGAAAAATAAAACAACCAGATAACATTAATTTAAGAGATAAAAAGTAATACGCTAAAGTGATATCCGGGGTTGTTATGAAATTGATAAATGTTCATTGTTGAAAGCTCTAACTAAGCAAATAAAAATCACCCCAAACTGAAAAGACTTTGCTTTATTTACATTCTGGAGGGAATTGAAGCCCCAGATAGAAAGCTTTTTGAAATTAACTCTCCATAGTCTGTTTTTCTCAATGATTTAGAGAACTTACAAGTGAGATTTGCTAAGTAACATTATGTGCATTTAAAGAGAGAGAGAGAGAGAGAGAGAGAGAGAGAGAGAGAGAGAGAGAGAGAAAGAAAGAGAGGAGAGAGAGAAACAATCCCGGAGAATGGGAAAGAAAATAGAAGACTGGGAACAGGTAAATATAATACTGGTTTTCAAAGAAAGAAAAAGTTTAACTTGAATTTGAGGTCACCTGGAAAAAAGTTTAGAAGGCATTCTTAGAAGCACGGCTAGGGAGCACTAAGAACAGATGGCAGAATGACCAAGACCTAGAAACAGAAACAAATCACATCCAACTTTATTAACACATTTTGGATAGGTTGGGGGAAGTGCTAATTTCAGCAAGTTACCAAAGAAAGGCTCTTAAGTCTAATCGAATTTATAAATGAAATGAGGCTAATGACGGCAGGTGTAGATTCATATCAGGTTGAGGAAATGTAGCCAAAGGATATTGTTTAAAGGTTCAGTCAGTGACTTGGATGAGGAGCCCTGGCGCTTACTGCCTACATTTGTGGGTATCCTGAAGCAGGAAGGAATAGCATACATATTCCATTACCAGTATATTGGAAGTCTAGGACAATGGACCAGATCTAGTTTTTAAAAACAGAGAAAGTGAAAGAAAAAGAAAAGTTTGATATGGTTATATGTAGTTTGTATCAAATCATTCTAACTTTTGTGGGACATAAGGGGAGGGGGAGATAAAGTTAGCAAAAACAATTTTTTTAAAAAAAATTATGGATTTTAGAAGAAAATAAACCCAATATGAGTTAGTTGTATAATATGGCTCCTAAAATTATAAGGCAAGCCATAGTTCTATTCCACACTAGCTCTAGGAAAATCTCATCTGGCACATATTATGTTTAATCCTTGGCATTAATCTCTGGCAATTACATAAATAATCCTAATAAAATCAACTGAAAAACCATGGAATAATTAAGCTATTTCTGGTCAGAGAAGTTATATGAGTAATTGATTTTAGCTGTTAATATTAATATGGGCTAGTTCCTGGACCTAAATTCATAGCCATGTCTTCTTCTTCCCCAAACATTCTCCTTTTGTCTCTGGCCTCATAGATTAGCAGTGGTCTCTGTTCCTGTTTATTACATATTGACATATTATACATAATACATAAAAATAAATCCAATAATTGCCTTGTAGGTTGTTTTAAGGGATTCAGATTCTTGTCCCAATTAAATAGGAAGCCAAATATAGGATTTTAATAATGGGAAATAATATCTGGTGTATGTTTTTAAAACATCACTCTGAATACTATGGAAAATTGATGTATGGGAGAAATAATGAAAGCAGGAAAGTAGTTCTATGTATTCCCTTAGTTCAGGCAAGAAAAAATAGTGGGTTAGGCGGGGGAGGTACTAATGGAGATGTAGAGATTTGGATGGGTTTGTATTTTGCAGGAGTGTGGAAATACCGGGGGTTGTGAGGTAGATAACGGAATATTGCTGAGTCGGCGAATTTGGTAAGACTTAATCCAGTCCATAAAATTGGTAAAATTCAATTCATTATAGTAAAAAAACTAAGATTCAAGAGGCAGAGGAATTAGAAATAAAAAGAAGGTTCTTAAAATCCAGATCTTAGACATGTTATACTTGTTGATAAGAAAGTAAAGGTTATGAATTCGGGAGTTCGTGGCTGAGGAATTGCAGAATTAAGATAACCTAGGAATTATGGTTGAGGTGAAGAAGTCAAGTAATTTAGTAGTCGGGCTATTCAGTGATACAACGTGATAACATCAAAGTCATCAAGATAGATGATTGGAATTGAGTAAAGAGAAAGGCAGTGAGCCGGGAGCTAAAGCAAATAGGTGAGGTAGAGGCAAGAAAATGCATGCATATGTAGCTAGTGAGTGGGATAGTCTGATGACAGAAGCCTCAATGGACTTGGGATTTTAAAGAGTCAAAGATGACTCATAACGTTAGAAACCTCCGGGTTTATAAATGTGTGTGATGTGGGAGAAAAGGAATCTTTGAAGGAACTGCAAGGAAGATGTAGAATGATAGAGAGTTTTTGAGGGCTAAGAGGAATGGGAAATTGATCCGATTAGGAGATGCACAAAACAGTGAAGAAATTAGAGTCCAGGAATGATGGGTCACTCAAGGGGATTGCATTTCTGGTTGTGATGGGTAAGCAGGATGGAAACTATGATGGGCTCATGGTCTGTTCGAAGAAAGCGGGCACTAGGCTGTAAGCTCCATGAGGGCAGGGAGTTAAAGTGGGCATAGAGTATGTGAGAATGCCTGGTATGAAGGGGCAGTTCAACTAATATTGTTGAATGAATCAGTGAATGCAGGGTGTGACTGAACGGCAGAACTCAGGATACATGACCCAAAATATTCAGTTAAAGAGTATGTATGTAGCCTTTGGCTTTTCTTCTTTAACATTGGCAGGACACTCTTGCTATTGCATGAGGTGCTATGGTGGCTTTAAGACACTTGGACTCACAGTGGCATTCAGACAGATTCATTTATATTTTCAAATAGGTAACAGATTGACTCAATATTGTTTATTGAATAATACATCCTTTTATTCTGAATCTGAAAATCTACCTTTATCATACATAAATTCTTTGGATAACATTAGGCTTATGGTAATACTATAAAATGGCAGATTTTTGCCCATAGAAGAGGCTCTTCCTAATTGCTAGAAATAGCTGAAATCACTTACAGGAATGATCCAGGGAAAAAATTGGTGATGCAAAGTGAGGGCCACTAGGGTTAGTGGGAAGTACCCTGCGAAGTTACTGAGGGTGTCAGGCTATTATCAAGGCATTGTTCCATGTGATTTTTAAGTTGATATACCTTAAAATCTTTACATTAGATAGGTATTTTAGATAGGCATAGTATAATATATGCTTATTTTTTTATCTTTAGAACCCATATTACATTTTTCCTGAAGAGATCAAGGAATAGTATAGATGACTTAAGAGTTCACATAATGTTAAGACTGGACAGTTAATAATGGTGAAATAATTAGGGAAAGCAGCATCCGAAAAGCATGTCAGAGTTAAGGCAGCATTTGATAGTGAAGAAAATGGGATATATCAACCAGGAACAAACTCTTACTCCAGCACAAATACTAAGTTCCACTTCCTTCAGAAATCTCACTTTTGTTTCCCTCTTTTCCTTGCTTCAGTAAAGTGGAAAACTCCAAGAAAAAGAATCCCTTTGAGTCAGTCCTTTTTCTTTAATCTCACAAAAGATAAACCTCATTTTGGGTGGTATTTTCCTGTTTGATAATTTACTTCATGATCTTTAACCTCTGCCAGTCAGCGTTCTCTGCTCCCATCTGTACAGAGCAAGGATGCCCCTGCTTGCTGATTTTTAAATTCTCTTCAAGATGCCATGCATAATAAATGTAGAACTAACAGGTTCAAATAATTTTAGACTGCTAAATAAACAAAAGCTATTGAAATCAATTAGCTTGTGATTAAGAGTGCCATAAATTTACAGCTACTGTTTCGTTCAGTTTATTTTCTAGAAGGGAAATTATAGTTGCAGGTGAACACACTCACTGTATTTATTGTCAGGAAGCCAGTGGAAGATACTCATTTTTCCAGATGATTAGAGGTTTCCTTGGCTGAAATAAATAGCTTTGCTGTGCCAATGACTCCCAAAAGTTTAGAATGCAGCTATGACCCTGCTATATTCCACTCTCTGTTGAGCAGGGTTACTGTATGAATGTTTGCTTTGTGGAAGAGTGAAAACACCAAGGACAGTTTTATTGTTTTTCTGCTTTACCTACTATAAAAGACATTTTTTAAGGTTTCTGAATTTCTCCTCTAATGGAAAACTTGCCATGTGGGGATGTAATAAGTCACACTGTTTGATTGTTTTATGATGTTTACTAGAGGCCCAGTGCAAGAAATTCATGCAAGTGGCGGGGAGTCCCCTCAGCCCAGCCTGCACCCTCTCCAATCTGGGACCCCTCGGGGGATGTCCGACTGCCGGAGATGAGGCCTAAACCGGCAGTCAGACATCTCTCTCACAATCTGGGACTGCTGACTCCTAACTGCTCGCCTGCCAGCCTGATCACCCCCAACTGCCCCCCCTCCCCGCCAGCCTGGTCACCCCCAACTGCCTCCATTCCCTCCCCCTCCCCCATCGGCCTGGTTGTTTAATGGGTATAGAGTTTTAGATTTGCAAGATGAAAAAGTTCTGGAGATTTGTTGTACAACAATGTGAATACTACTAATAATAATGGTTAAGATGGAACATTTTTGTTGTATGTATTTTTTTACCACAATAAAATGAAAATGCCATTGAATTTAGCCACAAAGAAGCCATTAGTGACCTCAGCAAGAATATGGTTTTTTAGAGGTTGGGGAATGAAGTTGAAGAGTGGCACACAGGTGAGGAAATGGAGACTACATGAGTAAACTACTCTTTAATGGAGTTTGGATGTTAGGCAGAATAGGGAAGTAGAAGGCAATGGCAGTTCTGCTCTTTTTGTTTTTAAGAGAAACTAGAGCATTTTTGAATAGAGAGGCAAAGCATGCAGTGGAGAAAGAGAGATGGAAAATGCAAGGGAAATGGAGATAGACTAATTGAGGCCTCTGAGAAAAAGGGAGGAGATGGAGTACACAGCATAAGGATGTTGCTATCTGACTGTTGTTGGGACTGTGGAGCTGAAGGGAAGGACAGTTCCTCTCGCTGGCCCTGCAGAGTGGTCAGAACAGTAAGGTAGTGAGATGGGCAACTTCATGCTGCTTTTAACCTGGACAGATTGCTCACATGGTTCTCCACTGAAAAGCAAAGAAAGACACAGTTGTAGTGAAAGATAATGCAAAAATAGTTCTTTGTTAATTTTTCCTGAGAAGCACAGGCCAAAAGGCTGCAAGCCCAAATCTCCAGATGTATCTGGGAAGGAGAAAGCCTGCATACTTCTCTGGTGAGAAATGAAAGCTCACTTATGTAATAGACAAAGCAAAAAGTCTGCCTGCTGCAGAGGTGCTACTTATCAGAGCTTCCTCGAACCCTAAAAAGAATAAATGTTAGGGAATGGGAGTCGATATTAATGTCTGTTCCATATTAAATGAGGTAAGATTTTCTTAAGCCTAGTATTTTTAAAGATTGGCTAAGCAAAGGAATAGGTGATAAGTGTGTCACATGTGGGAAATCTCCCAAGTGTATTTGTTTAGAAATTGGAAATCTGGCTTTTGAAGGAGTTTCATGAGTTACATGAGCTTTATTCTCAAGTAGCTCTCATTTTTTCAGTCAACATAGTTCCTGGAGGAGTTAGCAGACTCAACTTCAACTCCCTTTTCTTACCTGTTCTTATCTATCTATCTATATAAAAGCCTAAGTGACCGTCGCAACTGAATGGATGACCAAACAGGCTGCGTGGGATGACCAGGCTGGCAGAGGAGTTAGTGAGGGACGACCAAACAACCGAGCAGCAGGCTGTGTGGGGTGACCAGGCCGGCAGGTGGGGCAGTGAGGGGCGACCAAATGATCGAGCAGAAGGCTGCTTGGGGCGACCAGGCTGGCGGGGGGTGCAGTTGGGGGCAACCAGGTTGGCAAGGGCGGAAGTTGGGGGCAATTTGGCTGGCAGGCAGAAGCAGTTAGGGGTGATCAGGCTGGCAGGGGGGCAGTTAGGGGCGACCAGAACAGCAGGCAGGTGAGTAGTTAGGCGTCAGTGGTCCAGGATTGTGAGAGGGATGTCCGACTGCCGGTTTAGGATTGGACCTAAACTGGCAGTCAGAGTTCCCTCGAGGGGTCCTGGATTGGAGAGGGTGCAGGCTGGGCTGAGGGGACCCTCCCCCCCATCCCGCGCACGAATTTCGTGCATCGGGCCTCTAGTCCTATATAGTAAAAGAGCAATATGCAAATTAGCCATCACTCTGCAACAAAGATGGTGACGCCCACAGCCAATAAGGAGGGCATATGCAAATTGATTGTCACTCCTTGACAAAGATGGCGGCGGCTGGGCTGGGATGCTTGTGTCGTTGCCATGGTGACAACACAGGTGTTCCACCCATCCTGCCCACGGAGGGCCTCTGGGCCTGCTTCGTTGCTGCTGCAGTTAGCTGGAGGAGCAGAGACACAAGCCTGCAGTGGGGCCTGGCACCCAGCAGCCCCAAGCCCCACGGTCACGGCAGTGCTGGGTCCACCAGGGCCACAGCAGAGACACAAACCCACAGGAAACCCGTGGAAAGGGAGATAAACTATCATAACTTTATCTCCCTTTCCACAAGATGAGAAAACTGACCCTGATTTATTTAGTGGTATGGCCCACACCTTTATACAAGCACAGGATATGTTATGACCACTCCCAGGAAGGTCTGGTCAGAATACTGTCTCCAGAATAACGCTACTGTGGCAAATCATCTAAGAGAGGAAACAAGCTTTTGTTGGTTTATTCTGAAGGTCAGAGAACATGCCATCCCAACATATGCTGTGTTATTATATTGATGATCTTCAGCTGCAGATGCTTGAAAAACAGCAAATGCAAGGAGAGGTTTTCACTGAAGTCTCCTGATCTGCCTAAAATTGGACCCCCAAAAAGGAGCTTAAATGTCATAGGTTCCCTCGATGGGAAAAGTTTCATCAGCCAGTGAAGACTGGCTCCTGTCACAGGACAGGAGACTAGAAGTTGACATCACACCCAAACTTTGTTACAAACTATCCCTCCCCACCCCCATTCATCTTTCCAAAAAATCATGTACTCTCCTCTAAGAGGCCTCCATATCCCGTCCCCTTTCCCTAGGAAGAAGGTATTTAAATCTGGATTCTAAGCCACCTTGGGGAGTTATTCATTTTTCCCTGGGATCTCCCACATATGCATGAGGTACACATGTTAATTAACTTTTGTTTTCCTCTTGGTAATCTGTCTTTCATTACAAGGGCCTCCTCTAAGAACTCAGAAGGGTAGAGGAAAACTATTTTTCCTCCTCCATAATTCTCTCTTGGGAAATCAATTCCCGGGCTGAACAGTGAGGTTGGTTCAAGTGCCAAGCAGTCCCGACTGAGGGGAGGGAAGCTTTTAGGGGGAATGATATTGGCATCAAAGTAGGACAGAGGGCACATGAATGGTTGCTGATGGGAGTTTAAAGTAGTTCAACATTTTTGGAGGATGATTTGACAAAATCGGTAGAAATATTCAAGGTACATTCAAGAGTCTTCTAGGAATCTCATCTGCTGAGATAAAGCACGAGTGCATAAGCCCTGGTCAGAACCCAGGATGCTACTGTGGGCTCCCTTTCCACTATAGGAAAACCTGCTAACAACCTGCATTTTTAGGACAAGGTGGCATCTATACTAATAAAAGGGTAATGTGCTAATTAGATTGAACATCTTCCAGACGTCCTTCCGGACAAAGCCATGGTGGCAGGGCTGAGGCAGAGGTGGTTAGAGGCGATCAGGTAGGCAGGGGAGAGCAGTTAGGAGGATCAGGCTGGCAGGGGAGAGCAGTTAGGAGGATCAGGCTGGCAGGGGAGAGCAGTTAGGGGATCAGACCATCAGGGGAGAACAGTTAGGGGGATCAGGCCGGCAGGCAGGTGAGCGGTTAGGAGCCAGCAGCCCCGAGGGGTCCCGGATTGGAGAGGGTACAGGCCAGGCTGAGGGACGCCCCCTCCCCCTCCCGTGCACAAATTTCATGCACCGGGCCTCTAGTTGTGTAATAATAATGTAGACATTGATAATTCTTTATAACTGCATTTTCTTTTTCCTAGATTATTGATAATTCTTTATATCATACAGGACATTTTAGTGGTGTTTTTGGAATTCTGGTTGTTTCCTTGAGGTCGATGATGTATCCCTTCTTAGGCAGCAAACCATTTAACCTGAATTGTGATACAGTCTCTAGAACAGCAGTTCTCAACCTGTGGGTCGCGACCCCTTTGGGGGTCGAACGACCCTTTCACAGGGGTCGCCTAAGACCATCAGAAAAAACATATATATTTACATACTGTTTTTGTGATTAATCACTATGCTTTAATTATGTTCAATTTGTAATAATGAAAATACATCCTGCATATCAGATATTTACATTACGATTCATAACAGTAGCAAAATTACAGTTATGAAGTAGCAACGAAAATAATTTTATGGTTGGGGGTCGCAGCATTAGGAAGGTTGAGAACCACTGCTCTAGAAGGTACAAATAGGTGAAAGGATTAAGCAAAACAAAATCCTATCTAATAAAAGAGTAATATCCAAATTAACCATTACTCCATCACTTGGTCACAAAGATGGCAGCGGCCACGGAGCTGGAGCGAGCAGGAGGCTTGGGTTGCCCCCGGCGATGGAGGAAGCCAAGCTTCCTGCCTGCCCTGGCCGGCACTGGGCTCTGCTCAAGGCTACAAAGTTTCAATTATAGAAGATAAATAAATCCCAAAAAAAGAAAAAAAGGAGAGGCTGGGAGCTTGGGTCGCCGGAGGGCATGGCCAGCCTGAAAACGGCCCTCAGCACCTCACCCAGGCTGGCCAGGCACCCCAACAGGGACCCCCACTCTGAAGGGGGGGTGACTAGCCTGAAAACAGCCCTCAGCCCCTCACCCAGGCTGGCCACACCCCCATGGGTGAGGATCCCCACTGGGGGGCTTGACCAGCCCGAAAACAGCCATCAACTCCTCACCTAGGCTGGCCATCACCCCAATGGGGACCCCCACCCTGATGGGGGTGTGGCCAGCCTGAAAACGGCCATCAGCCCCTCACTCAGGCTGGCCAGGAACCCCAGCGGTACCCCCCCAACCTGAAGGGGCTGTGGCCAGCCTGCAAACAGCCATCAGCCCCTCACTCAGGCTGGCCAGGCACCCCAGTGGAGTCCTCCACCCTGAAGGAGGTGTGGCAAGCCTGAAAATGGCTCTCAGCCCCTCACCCAGGCTGGCCAGGCACTGACCCCCACCCTGATCCAGGACACCCTTCAGGGCAAACCAGCCGGTCCCCACCTATGCACCAGGCCTCTATCCTATATAGTACAAAGGTAATATGCAAACTGACCCTAACAGCAGAATGACTGGGAATGACTGGTCACTATGATGCACACTTACCACCAGGGGGCAGACGCTCAATGCAGGAGCTGCCCCTTGGTGGTCAGTGCGCTCCCACAGGGAGAGCTCTGCTCAGCCACAAGCCAGGCTGACGGCTGCCAGTACAGCAGTGGTTGCGGGAGCCTCTTCCGCCTCCTCAGCAGCACTAAGGACGTCCGACTGCAGCTTAGGCCTGCTTCCCGCTGGCAAGTGGACATCCCTCAAGGGCTCCCGGGCTGCCAGAGGGATGTCTGACTGCCAGCTTAGGCCCAATCCCCCAGGGAGTGGGCCTAAGTCAGCAGGTGGACATCCCCCGAGGGGGTCCCTTACTGCAAGAGTTCATAGGCCGGGCTGAGGGACCCCCCCGAGTGCACAAAGTTTTTTTCACCGCACTCTAGTATATATATAAAGCACATAGACACAGACAACAGTGTGGTGATATGAGAGGGTAGGGAGTTGGAGTAGGTGGAGGTGGGCAAAGTGGGAGGGGGGGAAATGGGGATGTAAAAAGACTTTGCTGGGGGCATTGGATGCACGATGCAGTGTGCAGATGATGTTTCACTGAGTTGCCTGTATAGTTTCGGGAACTAATGTCACCCCAGTAAGTTTAAATAAATAAATACGTAAGTAAGTAAGCAAGCAAATCCACCTAAAAAAAAAAAAGAAAAAAAGATATATGTATATGCTAAGTTCTGTACTTAAAAATAATAAATTTCATTCATGCATTGATTCAAAAGACACTTCTTTATCGTTTGCTTTGTGGTAAGCACTTTGTAACACTTAGTTTATACTGTAGACATGGTGGTCCCTGACCTCAGAGAGCTTCTGGTCTAGTGAGGGAGTCCAGTTTGAAACAGATAACCACACAAGTTGTATAATTACAAGCATAACATTCGGGGGCGGGGGGGCGGGGGGGGGGATGTACAGGGTTGTCTGAAAGTGTATGACATGGGCAACCTACGGGGATTTGGGGAAATGGGAAGGCCTTTCTGAGGTGACATTTAAACTGAGGCCAGAAGGACACTTGGGAATTAGCCCAGTGAAGGTGTGGCAGAGATGGGTGTAGAAAGCGAGATGTAGTAGACTGTGCAGAGGCTTCACGTGGGAAGAGGCTTGGCCTGCTTAAGAAGAAATGGAGACCAGGTGGAAGGAGCAGGCCAGAGGGAGAGGCAGAGCTCTGTAAGATGTGGCTGGAGACAATAACAGGTAACCCACAATCACAGTTGTCCTCGGACCTGTGTAAGCAGCAGACAAGATCAGATTTGTATTGTTAAAAGTGTACTCTGCTAGCTGTGTGGAGATGTTATTCCCTAGGGCAGAGGTCAGCACACTTTTTCTGTGAAGATCCAGATAGTAAATTTATTAGGTTTTGGGAACCATAAATTCTATCGCAATTCCTCAGCTCTGCGCATGGCGTGAAAGTAGCTATAGACATAGGAGCATGAATGAACTTGACTGTGTTCCATAAAACTTTACTTATGGATGCTGACATTTGAATTTCATATATTTTCATGTGCCATGAAATCTTTTTATTTAAACCATCTTAAAATATGAAAATCACTCCTAGATCCCAGGACATGCAAAGCCAGGTGGCAGCTGAATTTGGCCTGAGAGCCAGGTTTTCTGATCCCTTTTAACTTTTTCTGCTGTGCCTCTTAAGTGATATTTTAGTTCTACCACAACATTTTACTTAAGTTGTCTACATTTTTTTCAACACTGGTAAAGGTCTGATCGTTGCCAAATAAAAATGGGAACATAACCTCTCCTTTTTTATTTCTTTATATAATTGTCACATTTTTCATTTGACATGACTGACCCATTCTATTTTTTATCCACAGGTTTTTTATTTGTTAATAATGGGTAATATTGTATATTTCCAGTTCATTTTTTTCTTCCCAAAGTGCTTTCTTCTTTCAAACCTCACACTGAATTTTCATATTTTTCATACTTGATAATAGTTCTCCTAAAATTTAATTCTGGCATTCAAAAGAAAAACAAAGTGAAAAATACTAAGAGTAACACAATTGCAGGCAAACAATTTGTGTGACTTGATAAAATACTTTATTTACAGCAAAACAAACAACATCCATATAATTCCAATTCTACAAACACAGCATTCTGACTTGGAAGGAAATCTGTAGTTGCTTTTAGTGGTGCACTATTCAGGCAGCTGCCCCAAAATGCTGGCGAGTTTTTTGGGGTATAAATGGTACAGATAGGTCGGGTACAAATTCCATCTGACTCAAATTCCATCTGACCCTATTAAGTATATGATATTGGACAACCTAATTTCTTAGAGTCGGAGTTTCCCTGATGGATGGAAAATACATAGTGTATGGGAATTCCCATCCACCTTTCTTCCCCTGTAGTCATAATCTTTTATCATATGGAAGTAACCATGTTAAAAAATTGTGGGGGAAAACAGTTTGTATTTGGTAGTGGTGAGGGTGTTAGTTTTGGTTTTAACATTATACAGATATGAAGTTAAAAAAGAAAAACTAGCAGTTTCCAAAAACAAAGGCAATGTACATTTAAAAGGTAGTATAAATGATAAATACCTGCACTGTTCATTAATATTTCCTTTGCCTTGTTTATTTTACTTCTGAAAACTTAGGTTTGACAGTTCTCTGAAAGAACCATCTAAGAGTGGACCTCACCCACCTGCAACCCCTCAGGTTTTACTAGTACATAGTGGTAGCCATGTAGCCACACTTTCTAAAGTGACTACGTATTCTAGGTAGAGTTTTTTTCTTCCTGGTGTGTCTAAATTTTAATCCTGGTGGTGAAAGAAAACGCTAAAACTCTTTGACTAAAAAGCAAAAGAGATCGTAGATTACAGAACTGGCATCATTCTTATGTGGACAAGGAAGCTTGGCGCTCAGCCCTGGAACACCGCTTTACACCGCATTTATATTTTTCACTTTTTGTTTAGATTTAAATTCTAATGTGGAGTCAGGAAAGCTGTGCCTTTTATTTATTCACTGTGATTTAGAAAGTCAACTTTATTGAGTTTGTCATAAGTCTACTTTAACTCATGAATGCATTCACCTCTAAAAAAGGAATGAGAGAGTTCCAGATACCCAGACATATTCTAAAGGTATTCACGTTAATTCTTCTTATGAGATTTTGTTGGACTCTGGGGATACTAAGTCCTTTTATATTATTATTGTGATACAGTATGACGAAAGAAATTCCTTTTCTTCTTAACGGAGAAGGATAATTTAGTTGATTTGTGTTTTAGCTGATTTTTAAAAATAGATTTGTGTTTCTGGTTATTATTCACCATTACCTCCCCCAAATAGTAACCATTGCTTCAAAGATGCAGTGTAATTGAGAAACTCAAAGTTGAATCACTTGGTAACTTTATTCTTCCACTTTGTGTGACATGCATGCTACCCTGCTCTGCCTCTCATAGCCTCTTTCTTTCCTCTTTCCAGCCCCCGTTCCTCCTTTCCTCACCATGCATAGCAGTTATTAAAACATGGCCATACACTTCAATTAAAGTACAGACTTGCCAAAAAGCTTATACCTACACTTTTCTTTGTAACTTTAAAAAATACGACTTACCACCATTTCTTTAATTTGGCTTCTAATGGCTTATAAAGTTACTACAGACCCGGTGCACAGAATTCGTGCAGGGGTTGGGGGTAGTCCCTCAGCCTGGTCTGCGTCCTCTCACAATCTGGGACCCCTCAGGAGATGTCGGGCATAAACCAGCAGCAGTTGGACATCTCTCTCGCAATCCGAGACGCTGCATGCACCAGTAATCATGCTTTCCATACAGGTGAAAGGCATCTTGCTGTTGTATGGGCAGCTACATTTTTTTTTGCCCTGATTATAAAAAGTAGTACATAACATGATCCTCTGAGGCGGTAGTACCATTTTCCCCATCTTATGGGCCGAAAATCTGAAGCAGAGAGAAGTTCAGTAATTGACTTTGTCACACAGTTATAAGTGTCAGAATCAGGGCTGACCACAAAATATGCAAGCCAGAGTCCATGCATGTCATCGCTGCATCATCCTGTTTTTTCAGTGTTAGAGTAGCCTTGCCAGGTTTTAATTTTTAAATCTAAGAGACTGTTCCCAGTATATAGGGGATAGGGTCCCTAGGCCTAGCCGGCGATCAGGGCCGATCTTTGGGGTGACCTGCAGGCAAGAACAGCAAGAAAAGCAGACACATGAGCGGCTGTGCTGCTCAGAACCGTGGGGTGAATGCCCCCCCCGCCCCCCGCGCTGGCGGCCTGGCGCCATCCCCAGGCCAGCCCCCTGCCCCCACCCCCATCACAAACGCCAGTTGTCTCTTGCTGCAGGAGGTGACAGGCAGGGTGCTCGCTGGCCAGCCCCGCCCCCTGAGTGTGCTGCCACCACCACTGGTCGCCTCCCTCTGGAAAGGGGGGGCAGGCACTCAACGCTCAACCAGTTGTTCCACTGGTCATTCCACCATTCTGTCAGTTTGCATATTAGGGTTTTATTATACAGGATAGCCAATGGAACAAGGAATAATGGATTATCAAATCCTTCCAACAGGGAGAAGAGACTTACGTCAACCTCACAGTTTTCTACATCTGAGCTCTCATTAACCTGGAATGAGTTTGGCACATAATTACTTGGTGTTGGAAGTGGCCACTGTCATGAATTTTGACAAAAATAGTCATAGTGTAGTGAGGATATTCATTAATAACTTGTAGACATAAATGAAGAAGAAAAGAGGTTACAGGTTTTACACTATGCACTTTAGATTTTCTTAATAAAAAAGAAATTCTCAATTCCAATTGGATAATCAAATTTGGAAATCATTACAGTCCTAATGATGGAATGTTAACTCCTGTCCAGGTGTTTGACCTTTTTTCAAAGACCAAAGGAAAATAATTACTATTTTAAGTAATAAATGTTCTGAAGATAAAATTTCATACCAGCATTTTAATCTTTGCAGAGCAAATTGAAAATAAAGTATAGAACATCAACACAGACAGTGCTGCTTTAGTCATCACTACTTTTTATTTTACAAAGGTGCTTGCCCTTCCCAAACTGCTTTACTCTCAACATTTTAAACAGCTATTTCTTGTTCATATTCATATGCATTACTGCTTCTGAGTAAGAGCTGTGGTACCTCTTCTCCTGAAAACACACGTCTCATTAAAATGTCAGGCTTTGGGAGTGTATCATCTCTGAGGTTAAACCCTTTCTGTAGAGACAGTTTGGAATAGTCGACATAGCCTTTTTTCTTTCTCTGCTTATAGAAATTCACACTTGATATTTAGGTTTATTTTCTGTTTAGTTGACAACTCAGTCTTCAAATGTTTGCTGTTATGTGATATTGATTTAATTTTAAGTAGGATTAGAGACAGTGAAAAATCCTATCTAATAAAAGAGAAACATGGTAATTGGTGTACAACCGCTACCCTTCCCATTGGCTAATCAGGGAGATATGCAAATTAACTGCCAGCCAAGATGGCGGCCGGCAGCCAGGCAACTGACGCGAACAGGGAGGCTTGCTTGCTTCAGTGACTGAGGGAGCCAAGCTTCCCCGCCTGCCTTGCCGGCCTCTCAGCTGCACTCTAAGCAACATTGTAACAAATATAGAAGCTAAACAAACCCCCGGGCTTCAGCCAGCAGGACCGCAACATTGTTTCAAATACAGAAGGGTAAACAAAGTCCAGAAACCTGCTTTCAGCAGCGGAGGTCTCATAGCTGGAGCTGAGCCTCAGAGCTAAAGCTGGCCCAGAATTAAAAAAAAGGAAAAGAGGACAGGTTGGGAGCTTCAGTCACCTGCCAGCCTGAAAATGGCCCTCAGCCCCTCACCCAGGCTGGCCAGGCACCCCAGTTGGGACCCCCACCCTAAAGGGTGTGTGACCAGCTGCAAACAGCCATCATCCCCTCACCCAGGCTGGCCAGGCACCCCAGTGGGGACCCCCACCCTGAAGGGTGTGTGACCGGTTGCAAACAGCCCTCATTCCCTCACCTAAGCTGGCCAGGCACCCAAGCGGGACCCCCACCCTGATCCAGGATACCCTTCAGGGCAAACCAGCCGGTCCCCACCCATGCATGCACCAGGCCTCTATCCTATATAGTAAAAGGGTAATATGCCTCCCAGCACTGGGATCAGCGGAGCCACGAGGCCTCCCAGCACTGGTATCAGCGGAGCCACGAGGCCTCCCAGAACCGGGATCAGCATGACAGGGGGCAGCGACCAAACCCCCTGATTGCCCTGCAGCTCTGTGTGAGACAGGGGAGGGGGCCACAACCTCCCGATCCACCCTGTTCTGTTCCTGACAGGGGGGAGCTCCTCAACTCCCTGGTCGGCCCTGCTCTATGCATGACAGGAGGGAGCACCCCAACCCCCTGATTGGCCCTGCTCTGTGCGTAAAGGGGATGGTGCTGCAACCTCCCCATTGACCCTACCTTGAGTGTGACAGGGGGCAGTGCCCAACCCCCCAATCGGCCCTACCCTGAGCGTGACTGAGGGTGGCATCACAACCTCCTGATCGCCCTGCTCTGTGCATGACAGGGGGCGGTGCCCCAACTCCCCAATCGGCCCTGCTCTGAGCCCGACCAGGGGCTGCACCTAGGGATTGGGCCTGCCCTCTGCCACCCGGGAGCAGGCCTAAGCCAGCAGGTCGTTATCTCCCGAGAGGTCCCAGACTGCAAGAGGGCACAGGCCGGGCTGAGGGACCCCCTCTCCCCACCGAGTGCACAAATTTTTGTGCACCGGGCCTCTAGTACATTCATAAATGCTTGTACCTCAAAAACAAGTTTTATGGAGGATTACAGTATATCAAATTTTAATTTCTGAAAAAAAAAATCAGCAACAATAAATGACCTGAACTCCTATTACCTTCCTGACATGTCACACTGTGTATGTCTAATTATTAATATAGTATGGTTGCTCTCATCTTCATTATGCTACCTCTTCTCACTTTCCTTTTTGTGTCTCTTCTCTGTTTTTCTTTCCTTACCTATCAATTTAAGCAGCTCTACAAGAAATGTGGTGACAAGTTCCTTGGAAGCTTTTCAAAACTTTTCTCCCTTATCCTCTCCTGCTAGATACAGTGCGGCGGTTCTGAGCAGCACAGCGCTCATGTGTCTGCTGTTCTTGCTGCAAACACCAGGTAGAGCTACATGTACAGTGTGTGTCTGTTGCAATGCCAACACTTTTCACTGCCTTACACGTCACATCAAAGAAAACACTCCCTTTGTTATGAGATCACCATCATATTGTCTAGGTTGTAGATACATTCTACAATGTGTATTACCGATTTTGCTTTAAATCATCCTTGTATCTTTTTACTTCCATCTGTCTATGATACTTCTCAGTTATGTAGGTTATTGCATGTTGTGTGCCTGTCGACTTTGGGGATTTTATAATTTTAGTTTTTATATCTTAAGCAGAATCAGGTATAAATAGGTATTTGAAGTTTTTACTGGTTTTATCTTGTCCCACAAACTGATTATATTTGAGAGTGATCACTATTCTTTGTAATACCCCTTCCTCCCAGTAAAAGAATAAAAGCTTTTTATTTTTGTGGGGTTTTGTTTATACATAATTTCTAGTGTCTTTTTATAGCATCAAATGCTTTTAAGATTGCATTGATAAATGGTGAAAATTTATTCAACTCTATATTAATGAGTAAAATAATATAATACACTACTAGCCCTCTTTCCACCTCTTTCTACTGTTTAGTTCTGTCTGTCTGTCTGTCTCTATCTCTCACTGCTTTCTGCTATTGGTAGTGTGATTTTCCAACTTAAAACTCTTTCTAACTGCTCACCAAGCTCTCCAGTCCTGAAAAGTATCACTCACTCCTGGATGCACTTTGCATCAGCCCTGCTTCCAAGCTTTTACCTTTTTTGTATCTCCAACCCTCGAGGAAATTGACTGACTCTATCCAGGTTAAGAAAACAAGATACTGTGGGAGCAGATGTCACAGTGGTGGTTTGCTGTAAAAGACACTTTCTGTAACACTTAACCACCATATTAACAGGCCAGATGTGAAATTCCTAGAACTGATTCATGTCCAGTTTTCACTTAACTACTTCCAATGCACTGCTAATGCACAGCATGCTGTTTTGTATGATTATTAACTTGCCTTTTAACGCTTTGTGACATCTTTTGTTAGCACAGTTGGTGTTTGGTATGAAGTTACGAGTCATTGTGCAAGTATTTAAATTACAGTAGAACCCTGTCTCTTATTTCATGGATACAGCTATACTAGACTATTTAAATGTTTAGTAAAACATACCTTTACACCTTCTGAAAAAATGGTAAAGAATAATAGAATAATTGGTTTTGTTTGTCTATTGTCTTGCAGTTCTCAAATATGAAGGTTGTACTTGGGCCATATCTGGGAAATACTGAAACAAAAAAATTAATTTTCTCCTAAACTTAACAAATATGGCAAAAAAATATTGTGTATAATCAAAAATAAATATATCCCAAGTATTCATTACAAATGGTATAATTTTAGTGAAATAACGATTTCTGACAGAACATAAATTAATGTCAGTGTATACAACTGTGACTATAGTTAGTAAAAGCCTGATATCACACAGGATCATGTGTGTATATCCTGCCCACTGTTATGGAGATTTTCGATATACTTAATTATAATCCTGGGTAACTTTAAGGGAGGTATTTAAACAAGGAGAGAGATCATTGTCCATATGCTCTAAGAAGAAACATCTGAAGTTATGTTATATTTGTGGAGTTGTGAGTAATAAAGGAGCAGTCCTCTTTCATTATCAGGGCTAAGTCTGCACAGTGATAGGTTACTGACCACATTTGGAATAGTCTTTCCAGAAAAGCACCTGATGCATTAAAAAAAGACACACAAACACACACACTAAATGGCCAGTGGTATGTTTTGATTAACAACAAATGGAGATGGGATAGGGAAAAATACTGGTTCTGTGAACATATTCCCTTTGTACACTTCTGGCATTCCAGTGAGTTATTTTGCTCTCACTGTTTAACAAAAAAAGAACAACATAAAAATTCTTACATACCTTGTTCAATTGGATAATTTTAATGCTTTTCACTTATTATTGTAAAACTAAGAACAGTTTTATAACTTCTTTGTATATAGCTACTACACATAGGGCAATCTTTCTTTAAGCAGCAATGAATTACTCTAAAAGAAATAAATCCTAGATACTTTCCCTTCAAGTCAAGCATCTTGTTGCTTAAATAAACTTTTTGTTTTAAAAAAAATGGTGTTATGGACTGATTGAGCTAGTGTTTGTAGTCATTATCACCACTTTTTACTAACAGCAATTGGCACAAACTTAAATGTATTTTGATATTTGGGAAAGGAAAGTGGTCCCGTACTAGGTTAGCCAGTTGGCATTCTGAAAAACAGGAGCACAGGATACCCTGAGGAGACCTTGCTACCGCAGTGAGAAGGGACTGAAAAGCAGCTGGGAGGGACGTGTCAGAGATGTTTTATCTTGGATGTTTACTTTTGTGTTACAGTAATCTTTAAAATTATAATAAAGTATCATAGAATACCAAACTTGTTTCTTCCCACTATAGTGTGTTTAACACTTTGAATTTTGGTACAAAAGTCTAAGTCAATGATGGCGAACCTATGACACGTGTGTTAGAGGTGACACGTGAATTCATTTTTTTGATTGATTTTTCTTTGTTAAATGGCATTTAAATATATAAAATAAATATCAAAAATATAAGTCTTTGTTTTACTATGGTTGCAAATATCAAAAAATGTCTATATGTAACACGGCACCAGAGTTAAGTTAGGGTTTTTCAAAATGCTGACACGCCGCGCTCAAAAGGTTCGCCATCTAAGCTAAAGAATTTTGCTTAGAAAAATACAAAAAAAAATTGTAAACAGAATTCTGGAAGGCTGGAGACTCATGACTCCTATATATGTCCCGGTTCATTTACAGAATTCTGATGGAGAAAACTATAAAATAAAAAGTTGCTTATAATTATGACTCTTTTAGAAATATTCCTTTCCTACCACTTCAGAGTCTGTGTATTAGTATATAAATTTTATAAGATTTAGTAAAAACTGTTTAATCTAAACATTGATAATTAAACCCATGCTATACAATTGGCCCTTTAAAAAAATTTAAATATGTAATTAGAGTAAAGTCACCTCAAGAGTATTCTTCAAACAGAGTTTTTCTTTGAAAATAGACTTAAAATTTCCAACTGTTCTTGATCTGCAGCTGAAATTTATTTGTTTTAATAGTTAAACAAATGTGGGAAAGGAATGTAAACTCAAGATAAATCAGGTTGCTGACACTGAAAGTAAACTTTTCTCCCTTTTTCTGTTTTTCCTCATTAGCTCAGTTTTAAAAAGAAATCTTTGCTTTATTAGTATACTAGAGGCCCAGTGCACAAAAATTCGTGCACTTGGGGGTGTCCCTCAGCCCAGCCTGTGCCCTCTCGCAGTCTGGGACCCCTCGCGGATCAGGCCTAAGCTGGCAGTCAAGACATCCCTCTGGCAGCCTGGGATCCCTCAGGGGGTATCTGACTGACAGCTTAGGCCCACTCCCTGCTGCACTTGCAGCCGTCAACCCAGCTTGTGGCTGAGTGAGCTCCCCGTGTGGGAGCGCACTGACCACCAGGGGGAAGCTCCTGCATTGAGCGTGTTCCCTCTATTGGTCAGTGTGCATCATAGCAACTGGTCATTCCACCGTTAGGGTCAATTTGCATATTACCCTTTTATTATATAGGATTTTTCTCCATTTTCAGTTTTTGAAATATGAAACATAAACTTTGGTATTCTTGAGATGGAAATAATATTAATTTAACATTTCATTTCAATGTTTGTTTATCTGTCAAACTAGTGAACATGACCATATTTGATTCTTACCTTCTGTGGCATGAATCAAGGGTGTTCGTGGATTTACTCTGGTTTCCTCATTAGAATCTTTTAGAAGCATTTTAATTTTTTTAGAATTTAGGTATACCTTAAAACAATTTAAATTTCGAAAAAAATATGAGTCTTTACTTTAGAAATAAGATACCAATCTAATTTAGGTAATTATGACATACCATATTAATAAATTAGTCATTAATTTAAAAGTATTTTGCTGTTTCCCTCACCAGTGTGGCTCAGTTGGTTGAGCATTGTCTCCTGCACCGAAAGGTCACCAGTTTGATTTCTGGTCAGGGCACGTGCCCAGGTTGCGGGTTCTGTCCCATCAGGGTGTGTATGGGAGGTAACCGATCAAATTTTATCCCCACTTAAAGTTTAGTAACTGAGGCGTAGAGATGTAAAATAATTTGAACATCACACAGCTTTTAAAAGCTGCTCATAGCATTTATAATAATAAATTAGACCGGATATCCCTCTGGACGACTTTCCGGACGAAGCCGGGGCCGCAAGGGAAGCCCGGGTCTGGGTGCCTGCCAGCAGCTGGAGGGAAGTCCAGGTCCTGGGTGCCAGAGGGAAGCCAGTGCTGGCAGCCGGGGGAAGGAAGGCCTACTCTTGCACGAATTTCGTGCATCAGGCCTCTAGTTATACTATACTGCTTAAGCTGTTTCTGTTAATATTATTTATTCTGTCATCTTTATTGGTTATTATGTCCAGCATTGCCATTAAGTAAGCAGTCTTTCACTTTTTATTTATAATGAAAATTATCAGAGTGCTTAAAATTTTCATTGTATAGTATGCTCTAACATCAAGCAGGTTTGAGTTTTTCATTAAACTGATTAGATGCCCCGCCAGTGTGGCTCAGTGGTTGAGCATGGACCTATGAATCAGGAGGTCACAGTTCAATTCCCAGTCGGGGCGCATGCCTGGGTTGCAGGCTCAATCCTCAGTAGGGGTCATGCAGGAGGCAGCCGATCGAGGATTCTCTCTCATAATTGATGTTTCTCTCCCTCTCCCTTCCTCTCTGAAATCAATAAAAAAATATATTTTAAAAACTGATTAGAACTTATAACAGAAGGTAGTGGCTCTATTATACCTGAATTTAGGGAACACTATTTTAAGAAAGTTAAAATAGCATTAGTATGATTTTTCAAAACTGTTCAGGTGCCCCAAGACCACCCCCAGATTTGACAATTCACTAGAGAGATTCCAGAACTCTTGTACTCATGACTAAGATTTATAACAGTGAAAAAATACAAAGCAAAATCAGCAATTGGAAAAGTTGTGAGATCAAGTCTGGAAGAAATGAGACTCAAGTTTTCAAAAGCCTTCTCTCAGTGAAGCCACACAGGATGTGCTTGATTCCTCAGCCATGAGTTACAACAAAACGTGCAAAGTGTTGTCAACCAGAAGCTCATTAGAAACTACCTAAGACAAGGATTTTATAATGAGGCTCGTTATGTAGGCACGCTGTGCCTAATTCATACTGAAATTCCAGACTCTCAGAAGGAAAGCAGGTATTCAGCATAAGCAATATTGTTTATATAGTTTGGGCACAGTGAGCAGCTCTTATCTTTTAGAGAAAGTTTTATATGACTGTGGGGAACCATTTACGAGCCAACTCCCAAATGCCAGTCAAAGGCCAGCCTTGCAAGTGGGCCTTCCTAAGGGAAGGCAGCCTCGAGCTTGCTTAGTTAGGTGTTATCCAAGTTTCAAGAGGCATGGGGGAAATCAGGCATTCCTGTTCATTTGTAAGCATAGTGGACATGACTGAATTTGAAATTTACTTCCCTTGAAATAATCTCAACCAAACTAAATAATTAAACAGTATTTATTTTATTGAAGTCATTAATATAGTATCCTATCTTTGTCCATGTGTTGCTCTAGCTCAGATGGCGAACCTTTTGAGCTCGGCGTTCTGAGCTCAGCATTTTGAAAAACCCTAACTTAACTCTGGTGCAGTGTCACATATAGACATTTTTTGATATTTGCGACCATAGTAAAACAAAGACTTATATTTTTGATATTTATTTTATATATTTAAATGCCATTTAATAAAGAAAAATCAACCAAAAAAATGAGTTCGCATGTCACCTCTGACACGCGTGTCATAGGTTCGCCATCACTGCAGCTGTTGCTTTCAGGTAGTGAAGAAATTGAGTTTCTATGCATGAAGTTATCTGAGTAACCAGGACTTTATTGAATTTTTATTGAAAAGTTAGGATTTATTGTTGTTATAACAACTCTTATTATTTCAATTGAGAAAAACTGTTATTGTATTGTGTCATTCCAAAGTGCATATTTTATCATCTGAGCTAAATTTTTTTTGGAAATGACATATGATCATAAATAATAAATAACTGAATGGTGAAAGCCACATAATCCTCTGAATCAAGCACAGGTAAGGCCTCCTGTTAAGCAAATAACTCTGAGAGCGGACAGTGGCGGTCTTGCCTCTTGTTTTCCTGTGCTATGAACATAGGACAGTGGATGTTCTATTAGATGAGAGATGTTCTCTCTGTTTACCACTGTGTGAACAGTGTGAAGCACAATGTCTGGCAGATCGCAAGTGCTTAAATATTTATTGAATGAAAGAGTGACCGAGTCTGTGAGCAAAAGAGTGACTCGTGAGATGTCAGAGAAACTTAGTTCATAAAGTACCAGAAGAATGTGGGAAACGGTAAAGAAACATCTGTGCTATTTCATAGAGATTTTTCAGGGATTCTTTAATAATTGCTTATTTTATTCTAGATGATTGAATGTTGAGATAGAGAGGAATAGGAAATCAAAGGATTGGCTGTGTGAGTTTTTTAATAGCCTCGTTTCTCAAGGTAGACCCTTTTCTTTTTTTAGAGAGGCAATCCCTGAGTCATGGTTTTAGAGTATTTTATTTTTAAATATCAATTAAGTGATGATTATTTTTGTTTTCCTTAGAGATTTAATAGGCTGAGAAAATCAAACAATCAGTGCTAGGTTAGCTTGCTACCACTTCACCAAAAATGTTTTCTTATTTTCTTTCCAGCAGCACCCAGGAGCCTTCTCCGCACTTGGCGCCATCAGCAGCATCCGCACCGAGTATGCCTGAGAGGCCAGAGAGCCCAGCCTTCGCCAGACCAGGGGTGGCCGGGCTCACAACTGCTGCTGCCTTCAAGCCTCTGGGGTCCACCAGCGTTATCAAGTCACCCAGCTGGCAGCGGCCAAGCCAAGCAGGTACGCCAAGGGAATCACCAGCTTTTTGCTTTCCTTAAGTGTAATTATGAAAATGTGTTCTGGGATATATGATAGATTCCATTGGTGAAACCCATTCTCGACTATCTAAAGGGACTGCAGAGAACAGCTACAGCTGTTTTCCTCTCTGAAGTGTTCCATAAACATTTTCTCTGTGTGTTTGGTATTATTGCCATTTGCTATGCGTAACTGCAGAATTGGGCAATTACTTGTTTCCCATGTTACTCAGGAAGCTTTTGTAGAATTGGAAATTTGGGGTCTTATTAACAAACTATATTGTTGGGAGGTTACCTTGAAAATGTAACATTTTAGTTTCGATGATAAGTGAAACATAACAACAGAAGCATTTGTTGCCATCAGACAATATTGAAGGAAGGCGCATTGACTTCTTGTCCTCTGAAGATTCACAAGGCAGAGTGGAAGGAGGACCCCGTACTAGAAAGGGAGCATTGGAGCAGCATAGGGCCAGTCTGGAAACCTGAGCTTTCAGTCTCTTCTGTAGATAAGTAGCTTTACATAAAGTCACTTAACCCCTTTGATCCTGTTTTCCAACCTGTAGGATGTAGGAAGACTAAATGATCTCTTGTTCCAACGTGAACAAAGTTTCTGACTGTTGGACTAAAGTAACTGTTTCAACAGGAAGATGGGACTGTACTTAAAGGTTGCCAGTCCCACACTTAGCTTTCATCTCTTTCCATTCTTTGCACTCTCCCTGGACGATTTTCCATCCAGATTTCTATTAGTCGCTGATGATTTATACAGTCCTCTCTCCTGGGCTTCATTTCCTCAAACCGTGTTGACCTACTTGCTGTTTCCAGGTAGCCCCTCAAATGCAGCATGGCCGAAAATGTCACTACCTATCTCTTACTGGTACACCCACCCAGTCACCAAAGCTGGGATGTGAACTTACCACCTCCCACTCCCTACCCCTGTCCTTAAAGAAATTAACACCTAATGATTCCACTTCTTAGTATTTCTCAAATTTATTTTCTTCTCTCCACTCTGTTGGTTCAGGCCTTGTCCTTCAAACAACTAACTTGTAACTAATTTCCCTGCCCCCTTCTGTCTGTCTGTAGCCAGTGATCTTTCTGCAGCTCTGACTTACCCGTCACTGTCCTGCTACAGGTGCTTTGCTTAACCTGCCATTTAAGACCTTGTTTACTCTGGCCTAGTTATCTCCTCAAGCTCGTCTCCTGCTGCTCCCAATTGGGTATGATCTAAACTATTTGAAAGAAAACACAATTTTATTACTTTTTAAAACTTAAATATTTAGACTAAAATCATCAGCCTCTGAAATTTCTGGACTATTAATTAACTTAGCAAGACCTTTACCCTTGGCGAAAAATGCTGACAGCTCAGCCCATGCATTTTTTAATTATTTCCATTTACTTAAAGCTTATCCATGACCATGGAGATTTGCTGTAAATATTTCGCATGTGCATTAAAATACAGAAAATACCTCAAAGATTTATTTGGTATGGTAATTGGAAGGGGACAGAGAATATTTCCTAAAAGAGCAAGGACAAGACCAAATTTCTGAGATAGAAACTGAAGTAGGGTACAAAGTATATGAACCATGGAGGGCAGAAAATATATGTAATCTGGAAATTCAGAAATTGTGGTCAAAATAACACTTCACCTATTAAAGTGAAAAGGAAAAATTTCACTTGATGTGGAAATTTTGGAGAATACACTACAGCAAAATTACCACAAGAGGGCGACAGAATCCTTTCTTTGAATAATCAAGGCAGGCAGTATAATTACAGTCATGATTCACATGGTCAGTATTTAAAGTGTTACACATTTTTAGGAACATATAAGTGAATTTAATTTGAACAAAACTATAATAATATCAAACATTAAACATTCTATCACATTATAAAGCATTAATATTATAAAAAGAAAATGTTTTGCCATTGTGAAGTTTGTTGAATTTCATCATGATGCTTACTTAGCTCAAATCAGAAAATATTCGCAGAACACCTGCTGTTTTTCTTGCTCTAGGTGCTTCATACTGACCTTTAATGAGTTATTATGTTATATGTAAACTAGAGGCCCTATGCACAAAATTTGTGCAAGGGGCTCGGCCCTCACAGCTGAGTCAGCCATGGCTCGGTCCGGAAGGTCGTCCAGAAGGACATCCAGAAGGTCATTCAGCTGTGTGGTCTAATTAGCATATTAGGCTTTTATTATTATAGATGTTACTTATTTTACACTATTTTGTAAAAGTTGTGAAATAAGTAAAAAATTCCCAGCTCCTCAGATTCTTTTATTCTATTCTGCCTAACAGAGTACCATATTTTAAAACAAAACAAAACAAAACACCTCAGAATCTACACTGAGTCTTATAAACAGTTTCAAGAGCTTCCTAATGCAAATGAAAAGTTCTTTTGATTTAGAAGGTGATAGGTGCCTCATGGGTTCTTGTGTTCCTCACAATTCACCTGTGAAAACTGCACTGTCATCTAAAGGGAAGCAAGAACTACAAAGGCAGGTTGCTAGGGTAGGAGGACTTAGGTAAAGCATCAAGGCAGGTGGCCTTACTCCTCTCACATGGGAATTTCAGGCTCTTTCTCTTGATAATTCACAGCTGTGCACTAGTGTGAGCGAATAAAGGGAAAGTAAATTTTTTTATCCTCCTCTCCCCCCATCACCAAAGAGTGACTGTTACCAGTGATGTCATTTACAAATAATTCCTACAGAAGGATGGTATCAAAATCACAGAATTGCAGCCTGTGACCACTTAGTTGATCCTGAAATCAGTTTAATGGATCATAGATAGTATTTTCATTAAAAAATGAAATAGAATAGAAAATATAAGAATATTTTAATATATTAAGGGAGGTATCAGGTTGTGAAGATGTGGTTTTAGTTAACATGGGTATATAGCAGGTCCTCGGCTTACATGGGAGATGTGTTCCTACGGCGCCACGTAACGCGATTTTCGCCGTAAATAGGAACCCACCTACATAAGCACCTACGTCACTCACATGGAGCACACACACCGCAGTAATGAAGTGAAACAGTAAAAGAAATTTAAAAGAAAGATAACAATTTCTGACCTTTACTTGTGGTAAAAAAATTGTAGAAAACATAAAGCACATATGTACATATGTCGAAATGATGGAACTTTTTTTTATCCTATATAATAAAAGGCTAATATGCAAATAGCCTGAACAGCGGAACAACTGAACAACCTGTTGCTATGACATGTGCTGACCACCAGGGGGCATGTGCAGAACATGGTGGGATGGTGGAGCAGGTGATTGGGGGCGCCAGACCAAGGTGGGGCGCTGGTCACTGTGATCAGGGCGAGCCTCTGGTGGTTACTGAAAATTATTTGCTCCTGCACACCATGGTCCTGCTGGGTGCTCACACCTGCAGCCAGTGCCAGAGCCACCGCTGGTACCCACTGCCAGTGCCCGGTGCCAGTCCCGCTCACTCGGCGCCATCAGTGGGTGCAAGTGGCGGCTGCCAGCCCTGATTGCCCCTGAGGGCTTCTCCACATCCCCTTGCTCCTAAAAGGTGATCGGGGCAGCAGCTGCTGATTGCACCTGCTGATGATGCTGGCCCCGCTCGCACCCGCTGCTGCCGCCCCAATCGCTCCACGCCACCATCAGCAAGTGCAAGTGGGGCCAGCACCGTCAGCGCATGGGAGCAGCAGCGGAAGCGGGGCTGCTAGCAGACGGGACTGGGGGCCACAGCAGGAGGCGCTGGTAGGGGGCACAGAGGATGGGCCGAGACCCTCCCTTGTGCCTGCTGCAGCCTTGTGGCCCATAGTTCCTTTCAAGGTGCACGAATCCGTTCACTGGGCCCCTAGTTATAAATAAATGGGAGATGGCAACGTAACCACAAAACGACGTACGTCGAGTCCGATGTAACCCGAAGACTGCCTGTATAAGTGACTGTATATATATACATACAAACATTTATTTTAGGTCAGCAGATAAAGTATACTTAAATACTGTGTTTTATAGTTTAAAAGTTTGGGAGTCATTTATTCAAATATTATTTTAGTCATACTCTGTCTGTTGGGTGATGATTAATGTAATTGTGAAATGATAGCTTGAAGAAAAAAAAAAGACTGCATTGAAAGGGCTAATTGGAATTTGAAGACCTACTAGTATATTCTGAACCTGTCATGGGTTTACCTCCTCTGAAGTTCTGACTTTAAATCTTCGATCATTTCACTTGTGGTGTTACATAGCCTGTGTACCAGAAGTCTTTCAGAACACAGCATTGCTATACTAGCTGATAACTAGGAACCAAGTTTGTGTATACCAGTAACAGCATTATAACTCAGATTGGACCTTCTTTTCCTCAGGCATGTAGTTCAGTATACACCACCGCACATACACAAGCTTGCCAGTGACTGACAAAAAGCTAAATATTTTTCCTGGCCAGTGTGGCTCAGTGGTTGAGTGTTGACCCCATGAACCAGGAGACTGTTATTCAATCCCTGGTCAAGGCACATGCCCAGGTTGCAGTTGCTCAATCCCAGTAGGAAGTGTGCAGGAGGCAGCCCATCAATGATTCTTTCTAATCATTGATGTTCCTATCTCTCCCTCTCCCTTCCTCTCTCTGAAATCAATTATATATATAAAAAAAGCGCTAAATATTTTAGGATGCAAAATGTTCAAAAGTTCATAGTATGCACAAAAGAATTAAGATACAAAAGAAGTTAGAATCCAAGCTTGAATTTTACATAAGCGAGCAAAACTACTTTTGACTCACCTGTATCTTTGGTTAGACTTCCATAATTCAGAAGCAATAGTCCCTTTAGAAATTTGACTTGATCTAGAAAAATAGGCGAGATTCTTCTTGTCATTTTTCAGAATTGGGGATATATACTTTTTTAAACTTATATTTTAGTTCACTATGTTTGTATGTCTAATAGATTTTGTAATGTTTGAAAACTTCTTCTTATATATAATTTTAAGTGGTTAGATAGATATTTTCAAGACCTTTGTAAATGTAGTGGTATAAGTTTAAAAATATGTTCTTGTATTTATGTAGGTGACCTAATCTGCTATGTAATGTTTTTCCTAGATTCTGTTTAGGTTATGGGTACCAGATTAGTTCATTCAATGCAAGTATATGTATAAAATATTACTGTCTTACCCAATCTAGTCAGGTGTTTTTCCCAAACCCAGTATTAGAGCCATAAAGAGCTATTATATATTGGAAGCACATCAGTTTTCCAACTTTAGTTTAATTGTATACAAAATGAGGATGCCTGATTTGTTAGAATATAAGTGCTTTGCTAGCTCAGGCCTATTGTCCATTGAGCCCATCTAGGTTGTCCCCTGCTAGGTTCTGAAGAATAGGAATGCCCACCCCCTGGAGTTCAATTTCAGAAGGCCAGGGATGTTACCCAAGTGGAGCATTTTAAGCCTTCAATTTGTTTATCTGTTAAAATAAAGGTAACAAAGTCCCTTAGAGCTTTCTTGTGAAGTTCACGTGGTAGAACAAAGTGCTTGATACATAGAGAATACTCAAAAAAGGTTAAGTTTTCACCCCTTTATTCTTTTTCAGAATAGCATCAATAATTTATACTGTTACCACCCAACAAAACAGTTCTCATGTGACTTCCTGCTTGAAAATGTTTGGGGTCCATGCTGCCCGCACATTAATTGTTTGGCTTCTTAACAAGGCATACGGTCCCTTTACAACCTGTGCCAGCCTTCTTCAGCTTCATCAGGTCTTACCATTCCTTGGGCACATACCTCTGTTCTTTGCACAAGCGGCTCCTTTTCTTTGGCATGCTTTTGCATTTTATACCCTTCTCCTCCTGAACATTTCTGTTAACTCTTTATGACCAGACTAGAGGCCCGGTGCACAAAAATTTGTGCACTCGGGGGCGGGGGGTGGGGGTCCCTTCAGCCCGGCCTGTGCCCTCTCGCAGTCTGGGACCCCTTGGGGGATGTTCACCCGCTTCCCGGGGGGGGACTGGGCCTAAGCTGGCAGTCAGACATCCCTCTGGCAGCCCGGGAGCCCTCGGGGGATGTCCACTTGCCAGCAGGGAGCAGGCCTAAGCTGCAATCGGACATCCTTAGCGCTGCTGAGGAGGCAGAAGAGGCTCCCACCACCACCACTGTGCTGGCAGCTAGCAGCCTGGCTGTGGCTGAGCAGAGCTCCCCCTAGTGGTCAGTGTGTGTCATAGTGACCAGTCATTCCCAGTCGTTCTACTGTTAGGGTCAATTTGCATATTACCCTTTTATTATATAGGATAGAGGCCTGTTGCATGGGTGGGGGCTGGCTGGTTTGCCCTGAAGGGTCTCCTGGATCAGGCTGGGGGTCCCCACTGGGGTGCCTGGCTAGCCTGGGTGAGGGGCTGATGGCCGTTTTCAGGCTGGCCATGCCCATTGGCTGGAAGCAGGTATCTGGGATTTATTTAACTTCTATAATTGAAGCTTTGTAGCCTTGGCCCCGCTCGAAGCCTGGGTTGCCCCTGGCAACGGAGGCTCCCAGCAGTTCCTTGAGCAGAGGCCACGGCGGTTGGAAGCAGGTATCTAGGGTTTATTTATCTTCTATAATTGAAACTTTGTAGCCTTGAGTGGAGCTCAGGGCTGGCCAGGGCAGGCGGGAAGCTTGGCTTCCTCCATTGCCGGGGGCAACCCAAGCCTCTTTCTCGCTCCAGCTCCGTGGCCACTGCCATCTTTGTGACAGAGTGAGGGTTAATTTGCATATTACTCTTTTATTATATAGGATGTTATCTCCTTTGTAAACCTTTCTTGAGCCCTATAAATAGTTGCTGGTCCTTTCTGTTTGATGATGGCCTTATTATGGCATTCATCATGATGACTTTAATTATTTACAAATGTGTCTTCTACTGCTGTGTTTAGACTCCCTTAAGGACAGGGACCATAGTCTTACTAGTCTTTGTCATACTGCAGCAAAACAATACCTGGCTCAGTTTATAGGCCCTAAGTAAGTGTCAAAGAGGGAATAAATGAATGGGTGGGCAGGTCAGTTTGTCTTGTTTTGTACATCTTCATATAATTTGAGGGATTCCCAAAATATTGTTCTTTTTTTCCTACCAGACTTGAAATTGCCACAACAGTCATTGAACGAAGGTGGACGTGCTGTCTGCCAAAAGCTGCCATTAAAAATACACAGATTGCTTAAGGGCAAGGGGACCTCACTCTCCTTGAAGCACTAAACTCCTGTAAGACTTAATAGTTGTGACTATAGGCAGTACTAGAACTCTATTAATTTTCACTAATTAAAAAAATTAATAATAGATCTGAAGCTCTATGGTAGCATCTTTCCCCCCTCAAAAATGTGGAAATTTATGGCATATAAGGAACCAAGCAGTGGAGTGCAGAGGAAATATTAAGGAATGTTCACCCATTTTGTCGCTGTGGGAAAATTAACTTGAATACAAAGCATCAGTAAATAACAGAAATTCACAAAAAGGATGCAGTGAGTTAAATCAGATTATAAGGCCCAGGTCAGAAGGCGTGGAGGTCTGGATCAATCTAAAGGACCAGTAATATTAAGTGATACAATCTTGAGGTAGAATATGTCCCTCAAATTTTATGCAGGAATAAAGTGTTAATGGTTGTGTCTGAAGTAAAATCACATGTAGTCAATGCTCCATGAATATATTTAGGAAGAGGCCAAGGTGGAAGAGGGAACAGCATATGCAAAAGCTCACAGAGAACCTGGCTTCTGAAAAAGGGCAAGTAGTTTGGTATGTTCAGTAGTGCCTGGTAGCCAAAAGGAAGGTTGGACGGGTTACTGGGAGCCTGGTCAGAAAGGGCTTTGAAAGTCAGCAGTATGGATTAATGTGGAAAGGAAGCTATTAAAAGATTTGTAAACTGGAGAGTGACACAATCAGATTTTCATTGTTAAAAGATCATTATGATCTCTGTGTAAAAGATTAAGATTGGTGCCCTGGAGACTCTCTAAGACAAGCATATCAAACTCAAAGGCTAACACGGGCCAAATAAACAAGGTTTAAGTTTATGTGGGCTGCAAAAAAACCAAAAGCTTCAATTTTCATAGAAACGTAGGTTTATTTCGATGGAGACATGCTGAATACAAAAGGCTGAAATAAATGAGTAATCATTAAACATAAAATAATAGAAAACTTTAATAAAAATTAATATTTTTCTTGAACAATCTGGGACCCCTCGGGGGATGTCCGACTGCCGGTTTAGGCCTGTTCCCTGTGGGACATCCCAGCAGTGAGACATCCCTCTCACAGTCCAGGACTGTTGGCTCCCAACTGCTTGCCTGCCTGCCTGATTGCCCCTAACCCAGGGGTGGGCAAACTTTTTGACTCAAGGGCTACAATGTGTTCTTAAACTGGACCGGAGGGCCGGAACAAAAGCATGGATGGAGTGTTTGTGTGAACTAATATAAATTCAAAGTAAACATCATTACATAAAAGGGTACAGTCTTTTTTTTTTTTTAGTTTTATTCATTTCAAACGGGCCGGATCTGGCCCGCAGGCCATAGTTTGCCCACAGCTGCCCTAACTGCTTCTGCCTGCCAGCCTGATCACCCCCTAACCACTCCCCTGCCATCCTGATTGATGCCTAACTGCTCCCCTGCTGGCCAATTGCCCCCAACTTCCCTCCCCTGCTGACCTGGTCACTCCCAACTGCCCTCCCCTGCCGGCCTGGTCGCCCCTAACTGCCCTCCCCTGCCAGCCATCTTGTGATGACATGGGGGCGGCCATGTTGTGACCACATGGGGTGGCCATGTTGTGAGGGTGTGACGGTCAGTTTGCTTATTACCTCTTATTATATAGGATAATGTATAACAGGATATTATAAAAATTAAGTTACGAAATTTTTATTAAAACGTTTCTTACATACTGTTATATTGGCTGGGCCACAAAAATGTTCGTTGTGGGCCACATGCGGCCCAAGTTTGACGTGCTTGCTCTAAGAGGTGCTGAGGTAATCCAGCATAGACAGGATGATAAGGAGTATTACCCTGGGCAATGACAATGGCAGTGAAGTGCAATCTAGGGGCAAGAGTATGCCAAGTGCTTACACTCTCACTTGACTGGGATGCACGTTCTAGCCATTGCTCTTCCAGGGAGCCTTATTCCCTATAGAGCAGCTGTGGGCAAACTACAGCCCGCAGGCCGGATCCGGCCCATTTGAAATGAATAAAACTAAAAAAAAAAAAAAAGACCGTACCCTTTTATGTAATGATGTTTACTTTGAATTTATATTAGTTCACACAAACACTCCATCCATGCTTTTGTTCCAGCCCTCCGGTCCAGTTTAAGAACCCATTGTGGCCCTCGAGTCAAAAAGTTTGCCCACCCCTGCTGTAGAGTATAATGTATCTTCTATTAAAACAGTAGAGAATATATTCAGTTTGAAGAAACTATACTTCATTCTAAGTAAGTCTGATTATGGCAGGAAAACTGGTTGAATGTATCTTTAGTTTTTTAAATGTAATGTGTCTAGTTACAAAATATAAGTCTGAGTGGATTGCATCTTGTACTGGAGAAATAAGTTAAAGTTTACTTTTATAACATAACTATTTTTATAGCATTTCCTAAGGGGAGTGCATTTATTTCCTTGAAATTAGCGTTTTCTAAATATTGACTCTTTTCATTCTTTATATCTGCAAATATGAGATTGGTAACTTTGGCATGATCCTCCTTGTACTGCTTGTCTTTGCACGAAGCACTTACACTACATGTTGTACATGTTGCCATGGAAACAAAGACGAGATAGAAAAAGGATTGATTCTTCCAAGAAAAAAGAAGAAAAATTCTGTAGAACCGTGTTGGTCAAAAATTAAATGCTTATCATTTGTATGTAGTACAGAAAGTTTTATCTGTAGATAGGCCTTACATTTCTTTTCATTAATTACAGGGTTTTTCTTTTTTTCCACTTTCAAAATATGTTGATTTTGAGAGCATTTGTAATAATACTTAAATGTATTGCCATTATAAATGTTTAGTATACAACATACGATTTTTTACTCAAAAACTCATTGAGCAATCTTTACAATATTGGCTAATACTTTAATCTCAGTTTTCTGTAAAGAAATGTGACTATTTCATAGAGCCATTGGAAAACACACACACAACTTTGTTGTTTTCTTTCACTGTAGTTAGTGTCACCTAGCTGTGCTGAAATATTTTCTTTTTTAGCTGTTTTCATTAGCTGTACTTATAGCATGATAAAATAATGCTACCTTCATGTTTTCTTTAACCATATATACACATAACTCCCTGTTTATTCTTATGTCCTGCGATGTTGGCAAGAAAGTAGTGGATTTATTTTATTTTATTTTACTTTTATTGTTAAATGTGTCCATGGAGGCAGACATTCCACTGAGAAAATTACAGGCGCATTTAGCTGATATGGTGACATACTCAGTACACTCATAGTATTTTAACATTTATTAGTAGTCATGCTTAACCTCTGATACTCCATATTGAACAAATATTAATTTCCCTATATTCTACGTAGGGCATTATTCCCTTTATATGTATCATGTAATAGGTATATAAACTTTTTATTAGTGAATTGCTTTTTTCTGTATGAAATAGTTTTAATATATGTAGTAAAGGCAGGAGCTCTTAATTGACAGATTTGTAAAAATCGGTGATTCTTTTGTAAAATATAAATTGTGATTTGAAGAAGCACAGTACAAGTAATTTGTCAACAGAAAAGTTGAGATCATTTGTAGGTATTTTAGGGACCCAACTTTTTTGGGGTGAAATAAAAAATGGCAAAAGACGCAAAATTACTTTTCAAAATGAATAGTTAACTTTACTTACCATCCTTATTTGGGCATTTGGAACTCAGGAATATAATGGGTAGCCTTGAAGGGGGCAACCAATCTCATTTAACAGTAAAATGGTAGGTAGTAATAATTGGTTTTATAATTCTTTCAATATTTTTTATGTTTTTATTGATTTTTAGAGAGAGAGGGATAGAGAGATAGAAACATTGATGAGAAAGAAACATCATTATTTGACTGCCTCCTACACACACCCTACTGGGGATGGAGTCTGCAACTCAGGCATGTGCCCTGACCAGGAATCGAACTGGTGACCTCTTGATTCCTGGGTTGACACTCAATCACTGAGCCATACCGGCTGGGCATATAATTCTTTCGCTATTTAAAAGTATCTTTTTTATTTGGAGTGTACAATCAGATAAGACTATGAAAAATTTAAAAGGACATCATTATACCAATGAGGCTAACAGAGTCTTAGAGAAGTCAAAGAGTTGTCCAGGGTCCTTTAGTGATTTGAACCCAGTTATTCTGACTAAGTAGAGCATTCTCCTGTGTCAGAAGATAACATCAATGAATATATTTAAGGGGAACTGAATCTCTTAGTGGTAGTGTAGAAAGGATTATTGCCTTACATAGGGAGGATAAACTAGTGACTAACAACTATTAAGATGTTTCAATTAACATTTTCTTTGCATCTAAAGTCAATTCTTTAAATTTAGCTAAGATTCTAGTTAGCAGGTCCCTTTATTATACTCTGCCTCTGCTGTGTGCTACATTTTAGAAATAAAGAAAAGCTTATTTATTCATTACGGAAAGAGCTTTGGAGAGATCTTATATTCTTTGTAGGGATTTTTTTCAAGGAAGACTCAGATATATTTGTGAGATCTGATTAGATCAAAAACTGAATGATGTGCATCTCAGTTGTAAGTGGATATAAATTCTATCTTTTATTTGAAGTCTAAAGGAGATAGGGGTGAGAAAGGAAATTACTGTTTCTCCAACCATCCCAAATTTCATTGTAGGCTTTACACTGCAGTAATAAATCGAGATAACTAGATTTGCTTAGCTAAGATGGATAGATTTATTGGTTCCATTTTTAAATTTTTATATGAATAAGTAAACTGCTACCAGTTGCTTATGTTTCATCTCTTCTAATAATGTTTTATTGCCATCTGCTCCCCTGCTTTTTGACATCATTAAACTAAACAGTCCACTGGCCACAAAGGCCTGGCTGGAGCTGTCCATTGTCAAAACCTTGGTGTGAAGCATGTAGATATGCTGTATCTCTTTATATAGCAAGTAGATTTTTGTTTAGAATCATGACTCTCAGGAGAAAAAAGTAACAGCCATGAGCTGCCTCCTTTCTTTTCTTCTAAATGTTGTCTTATTGGAATTTATTTCCATGTTGGAAGCTTTCCAGTGCACATTGTAAAAGCTCGTCTTTCTCCCCATTTTCTTTTCAACCTGAGATTAAAATGTTACATCTTTTGTAAGGAAAAATACCTGGATTTACTCATATATGCTTTTAACAAAGAATTAATACTTTTTATTAATTGATGCATCTGGTTTATACCAGAGGTTAGCAAACTGGCCCTTCGTCACATCTGGGCCACCACCTGGTTTTGTAAATAAAGCTTTATTGAAGCACAGCCATACTCATTTGTTTGCATGTTGTATAAGGCTCCTTTGTGCTACAATAACAGAACTGAGTAGTTTCAACATAAATCATATGGCCCACAAAATCTAAAATATTTATTTTCTGGTCATTTTCAGAAAAAACATTGCCAACCATAGGTTTAAACTATAGGAATAAGAAAAATTATGCTTGACAATTCTGCACAGTAGATGCAAACTGTATTGGGTGTCATGGGCACTCTGGATAATACTAATGAGCAGTAAGGCACTTTGTTGTCTCTTTAAACTCTTCTGGGACAGGTATCTTATTCTTGGGTGTATCATTCATACCAGACGGGTTCCTATATCTAAATTACTGTTTGTATCCTCTGAGTAGTTGTTGAATGAGTGCATGGACACTTTACTTTTTTTACCCAGGTAAGAGAGTGTAGTAATAATAGACATTTATGCAGCAAATCTTACACATTCAAGGAACTGTAAGTCCTTCCTTTACTCCTTTACTTATATTACCTCATTTAACTCTCTAACACTTGGAGGGAGTTGTTATGATTGCTGTTTTACAGTTGGGGAAACTAAGACCCAGGATGATGACATTTCTAAGTTCACACAGCCAGCAATGATCAGAACAAGGTAGCTTAACATCAATGTTTCACTATATATACTGCTTCCTCCAGTAAAAAATAGCTCAGCAATGTTCTCTGCTTTCTTAAAAGATGTGAAATTCAAACATAACTTTGGATAATGATAATAAAATTGTATTTATTTCAGGGATCTAATGACTTTAATTAAGAGAGATAGATATCTTAGGGAATTAGTAGTGGTAATAGAAATGTAAAAAGTAACCCAGGTTTTAAATTTTACAGTTATTGATATTGCTTGACATGAGGAAATCTTAAGTATTCTTCCCTTTTCTGCTTCAGTTTCTTGTTGTTGCTCAAATTAAAAGAATTTTATGTATGAGCAGTTCAAACCTGAGGGACTTTTCTTCTTTATTTATGAGGTTAGGCTACTTTCTCACTTATGTAGATGAACATCAGTAGGACAATGGTAAAAGCCAAGCCCAATTTGGGTTTCATACTCTTTTGGAAATAAGATATATCAGAACTCCAAATACAAGCAAAATTCTAGAAATGTTATATCCTATATAATAAAAGCCTAATGTGCAAATTGTCCCCTCGACTGGGAGTTTGACCAGGAGTTCGACCAGGGAGCGGAGCCGGCCAGCCGGCCAACCATGGGAAGGGAGGACCCCGGCCGGCAGCCGCTAGGGACCATATCCATGCACGAATTTCATGCACTGGGCCTCTAGTGTTAAATAACTTCTTAGATTACACAGTCTTCATGCAGTCACCAGTGATTCTCTTCAGCATTCCTGAGGTCATGAACCATGCCTCATATTTGTTTTAGTTTTTAAAATATTTTATCTGAGTTTTTTTTTTTTCTGTTTTATTTTTTTGAAATTTTTTTCCCCATATTACCCATTACTGAGATCTCGCCCTACTCTTTCATAGGAGCATATTGTCTGCTGCTGGTTAGAGCATGGATTTGTCTTCCTATTACAAAAATTGAAGTTGGGACAGTGATATTGAGATTATTTAGAAACTACTATAAGTGATAAATAATTTGTTGATTTTTAAATGAACAGTGGTAAACCAGATATTTTATTACCAGTATTTCATCTCTTTTCAACAGGGGTCCTCAAACTACGGCCCGCGGGCCACATGCAAATACAAATATTGTATTTGTTCCCATTTTGTTTTTTTTACTTCAAAATAAGATATGTGCAGTGTGCATAGGAATTTGTTCATAGTTTTTTTTTTAAACTATAGTCCGGCCCTCCAACAGTCTGAGGGACAGTGAACTGGCCCCCTGTTTAAAAAGTTTGAGGACCCCTGCTTTACAAGATACAGACTGGGCTTCATTTAGTTGTAACTAACCGCATGAAAGTTTTATTGCTCAGGTCAGTTAAGAAGAGAAAAAGGCAAGTCTGTATTTCCCAAATGTTGATGATGTGTAATGCAACAAATTAAAAAAGAAGAGAATGGAACCTTATCCAAGTCCCCACACTCACTTTAATTAAGACATTCTAGATCCAATTTAATCTGAGTTCTTAGAGTTGAAAGGCTGGTTGCTAATGGAAGAAACTAACCTCCTGAAGTTGCGGAAATATTTGATACTTAGTCTTGGGCGCACCTGTTCCAATTCTTTATGGCATACATACCAGCATTCTCCACTGCTTAGAGAAATGATAATAGTTTAATCTGTCCAGTTTTGCTTTTAATCATTGAATTAAAAACTCCTTGATTCCATTTAATAAAATTTGCAGAAACCTCTCCAGAATGTACTTCCCTCTGATCCTAGATCTTGGCTTAACTTTAAACCTTTTCTATTTGTACTGGATACAGTTTCATGCCTGGGTTATGGAGAGTAGACTGTTGTTTATACTTTCAACATAAGGAGCTTGACAGAAAAAATGCGCAGATTCTATGCCTCCCTGGCCACCATCTGTTGGAGCTGGCTGGGCATGGGAGGAAGAAGAAAGTACTGGCTGAGCACGGTGGTGTGCAAGTGTGTTGCCATCGCTGCTACCCAATTTAGTATGTGTCAAATTTCTCCCGTGCCTTTGTGCACATACTCTCTGAGATGCTGATTTACAGCACTTTATCTCCCCAAGAGTGCCAGAATGTCACTTTGATGTAGCCCAGTTATTGCTCTGAGGACAGCATTAGCTTCCGTTTATCACAGGAGCGCCCCTTGCAGTTGAACAGTTGTTTTTCACACCATAAAACTTCACAGGTGACCTCTGTCTTGTCAGGGCTGTCAGTATTTGTCTCTCTTCTTTTTGGGGGTGGAGGGGCATTAATATTCTTGATAGCCTCATTTCAGACTTAATAAGAATGAAATCTAGGATTTTTAAAAGCATATAGTATGGTTATCCCTAAATTTACATTTTCTGCTGCTGAATCTTAATTCAAACGTAGTAGTTGAAATATTTAGGCCAATATAGAGTGTGCAACCTAATGGATACAGGATTCTAATGTTTCAAGTCCGTTTGTCCTCAGTAAAAGTAGTATTAGATCTATAATTATATTATCATTTCTGAAGCAGTTTATATAAAGCCTCTTAAATGTTCTCAAAATGTGAAATATCTAGCTTTATATTTTTTATGTTTTAGTTCAAGAACTTTGCAGCCATTGATTATAATGGCTGAAAAATATCAGCAGCCAGGTTTAAGGAAAGAAAGAAAGATCTCTTTCAGAAATTAATATCTTACCAAATACAGGAAAGTTTTAAAAGTGATAATCTAAGCATGTTAGGCATCAGGGCAAATGAAAAACAGTTTTTTCATCTATTATTCCTTAATCTATCCTACCAAGTTCATTAAAGAAATTCAAATAGGAGAAATTAATCATCTCAATTACCATTATCCCCTCCTTCTAAACTGGTCCAGAAGTTAGTACTTCCTGGGTTAGATCACATTTATGGCGATCTGCCTTCATATTTCGATTGACTCACAATAGGCACATGATAAGTATTTGATGGATGATTGCATAGGGACATAGGCTTAGGAGTCAGGCAGATGTGGTCCTGGATCCCAAACCGTCCAATTGTCCACTCTCCTCCTTTGCCTTCCATGATGCTCTCTGCTGGTTTTTCTCAAACTGCCTCTCTCTTTGTATTGTTACTTGCCTTATGCCTTGGAAGCTCTTCTATTTTCATGTTACTCTTTCCTAGAGCAATTTCATTAACTCCCACAGCCTCAAATGTTAGCAATATGCTGACGACTCTGGAATCAGTTCTTTTAGCTAAATCCAGTAGAAAACTAATACAGAGGGCAATCTGAAAAAAGTTGAAAATTGATTGGTTATTTGAGGTTGTTATTTTAGGTGCAATAATGGTATTATGGTTCTGTATGATCATAGAGATCATACAGAAATAGCCTGTATTAGATGATAAATCTTGAATTTGCTTCAAAATAGTTCAGAGATGCAAGGGAGTGTGAGGGATATAGATGACACATGATCAGTGATGAGGCAATACTTTGTTAAAGCTTGGTTCTTTCCCTGTATTACATTTTGCTGGTTTTTAAAATTAAGATTTGGTTCCTTAGCATCCTCTAAAGCTGACCAATGCAATTTAAAGAAAATCCAGAATTGTGAGCTCCTGGGTTTGAACATATTGGAAGCATTTAGATCTTTTGGAGTTGTTATTGTTATTAATGCAGAAACTGTCTTATCTGCTTTGCCAAGTCCATTTGATGCAACTGTAGTACTCCCTGATAGCTTTCTAATTTGACAAGATATTCTAGACATTCCTTGTTCATTTTTTGTCCCAGTCCTCAAGTCAACAGTTTCTCTAAAAAGTCTAGTTTCTTTTAGTGGGAAGACAATTATTTTGGGCTAGAGTCATTCATTCTCTAAACAAAGATTTATTAAGCAATATGCCAAAGACTGCTATGCAACAAATAAAATACAGTGTCCTTGGCCTCAAAGTGTGAAGAGATAGATAGTAAAAAGCCTGTAAAATAGGTTAGATAAATGCTAAGGAGGAAGGTAATCCAGTTAAGGAGTATAGGGGATGTGGTTTATGGGGAGGGGATGCTGTTTATATAGGATGGTCAGAGAAAGCCATATTGATAAAATGGTCTTTGAGCAGAGACCTGAAGGTAGTGTGGGAACAAGCCATGCAAAAGTTTGGGAAATATTTCCAGATAGAGGAATGGAAAGGAAAAAAGCCCTGAGCCAGGAGTATGCTGGCCATTGAGAGGAATAGTAGGGAAGCCAGTGTGGATCATATGTAGTAGGCAGAGAGGAGAGGGGCAGATCAGGGCAGGGAGATAGCAGGAGTCATATTCTATAGGAGCTTTGGTTTTATTTCTAACTTGGGAGGGAAAAATTGGAGGGTTTTGAGCAGAGTAGCTGCGTAATCTGACTTAGTTTTTACTGGCCTCTGTGTTATTGGCAAGTGTGGAAGTAAAAATCTAGAGGCAGTAACTGTAATACGTCAAACAAGAGATGATAATGGCTTGGACCAGGATGTACTGTGGAGCTGGTAAGAAGTCATCAAGTTATGCATTTTTTGCATTGTGAGCAGTTCACGTTCCAGCACCAAACTTGTTCTACTAAATGATATGTTCAGCAATTAAAAAGCACTGCATCTAGTAAGAGCAATATCTGTTGTTGCGTAAGTTATGTTTTTTTTTAGGGGTATATTTTACCAATTAATTTGACAACTTTACATCTTACTGTATATACTAAGAAAGTAGTCTGTTATGCTTCTGGGTATTCCCACTAATCTATGTTTACTTATTTAATGATAATCTTTGTAAATTTAGGTTTCACTGTCAGTGCTAAAAAACAAAGGCATAGAATAATTAGGAATGCATCTCATTGAAAACTTTAGACTCACATACCGTTCTAAAGTGAATAGAAGGTATTCTTACCAGTACTGGGTTTGGAAAGTAGTTAGTAACTCTCAATTTCTAGATGAGCTTTGTGGTGCTGAAATGTATCTGCTACAAGAGGAAAAAAATATTTTTAAAACAAGAACCTAATGGGGTAGAGATTAGCCATAAAAGAAGGCAGATTTAATAAAAGTATCTCAAGGGTAAGGTTAAAAAGGAAAACTTGAGTCAAGAACTTCCCAAGGTTCCCATTGTGACCCTTTATGGACTCATTCATTATTCAGTTAGCATAAGTCACTTAAATTTTTTGTGACTAAGAACCTTAGCTTATGAAATGGGCTAATTCCATGTTCTTATTTAATAGTTCTACTAGTATTTAAGAGAAAAAAAAAACCCTTTTATTAAAAATACATAGATTGTCATTTTTAAGCTGCTATCTCTAAAGAAATGTATTTTTTTTTCTACCTTAAAGAGGTTGATTTTTAGAACAGGTTCAATAAATTTGAAGTAGTTTTATCACTGTTACCCATGGAAGACTGTTTGCTCTATATGGTAGCTCAGTGCTCTACAAATTCTAAAGGAAGCAGGGCTCCTTTTGTGCTGTTTGCCCACGCCCAAGACCTCACCTTTTTACACCTCCCTGTCCCCAGGAAGCCAAGCGAGCAGAGGCCGGGCTGGCACTGGATGGCTCAAAAGTTGCCCATTCCTGTGCTAGGGTAGTGAGAAATTCAATCTGAAGAAATGAAACATCATCACTTTATTCATATGGGAAATAACTGGGGCTTGGATGTGTTCAGGGCCTGGCAATTAACAGGTTTGGGTAGCTTTGTGTGCGGGCCAGTGTGCTAGCAACACGGCAACAAAACGGAGGTGTGAGAACTTCGATCTTATCCAACATGGCGAAAATGGGGCAGTCACAGAAAGCAAAGCTTTCTTCACAAGCAGGGAACAGCAGTGAGCTTAGAGCCTTTTAATATGTGTTTAAGATGGTTTCAAGTTTAAGAACGGCTTCCCATGTTAAATAAGTTTGTTCCCCATGTACCTTCTCCTTGAGGCATGGGCCAGATGGGTTATGTCCCACTTTACAATGACTGATGCAGAATTACTACACGCTTTCATTGCTAAAACTGTCTCAGTGACTCGGGACTTTAGGGCTTATGCATAGATAATGTGATAAAATAAAGGCATATGGTAGATGAAAGGATTGGACTCTCTTTGAGGTCTCATTTTCAGATTTTTCAATTGGTAGCTTTCCCACTGTTTGAAATCCTGAACCCAATACACATTTTAAAAGCCTCTATCTTTATAGTTTCCTTTTAAAAAGGCAAAATGAAAGTGATTCAGAACCTTCCCTTTTTCATTTACTTGATTAAGCAGTAATTTTTTGACTTCTGTTTTTAAGGCAGTTTTCTGGTAGTGGCTAGAAAGGAATATATAGTTTGTCCTCATAATTTTAAGAGTTTGTAATTGACTTAATAAAGAAAAGGCATTATAGGACCTACTGATTAATAACAAATAAGTTATACAGGCGGGGGTGTTAATAAATATTAAGGGGAGCAAGAGAGCACTTCTAGCTGGAGTGTTCAGGGAATACTAGGACAAAAATGGAACATCCGTGGCCTCACAGAATGGAAAAACTGAGTATCATAGGAGAAAGGGCCCTTTCATTGGCTGAGGATCATAGAGGCAGGAGATGACATGGCAAGTTCAAGGGACAGTGTCTAGACTACAGCACAGTGGTTAAGAGCACAAACCGCCTGGATTCAGGACTGCCTTTTATTCTGTGTTTGAACTCAGAGTAAAAGAGTGGTGCTGATCGTGCCCAAATCGTAGGGCTGTTGTAAGGATTTGAGAACAGTGCCAGCACAAGTTAAATATTAAATAAATAAAATCAAGTATGATGATGATGGCAAGGATGCAGGTGATCATAAAAGACCAGGTTGTTAGAAAGATTGGAGCTCGCTCACTAAGGGGCTGGACTGTTAGGACAGCAAATAGTTCATTTCGGGGAATTACCGAAAGCTTTCTAAAAAAGAATATATGGCCAGACTAGTGTATTTGGGGAAAGAACTTAGCAGAAGAGGTTGAAGAAGAGAGTGCAGCAGAGAGACTGCTGAGGAGACTTGTAATGGTCCAGGCTGCCGGGATTCAAACCAGGACTCGAGGGATACAGGATGGGTTCGGATTAGCAAGAAAGGACAGACCTTGCAGACTGTTATAATGAAACCCTTGTTAGCATGTGGGGACCGTGTCAGGGAGGCAGAGGGCCATGTCTGAGTAAGTGGGAAAATTCAACCGTCGGAGTTCTTAGGGAAGAGCTGGCAATGTGTGCAAGAAAGTGAAATACACTGTATGTCCTGAACGTACAGGCAGGATCAGTCATTGAAGTGCTTATCTGGTGCTCCAAGAGAAATCAGACCTGATACAGAAATGGAGGACCCCCAGTTGCACTGTGTGAGTAAATGAGGTGACAAGGAAGAGAGTGTTCACAGTGAATGTTATAGTAATCTTCTTTCCCATTGCTAGAAGAGAAAGTGTGAGTTTAAGAGAATGAACACATATTCCTAGTCCAGTGGACTCATTTAAAACATGGGCAAGAGTCGAGTTCCCTGGCCTGTAAAGTGCCATTTCACAGCTCGAGTGCCAGGCGGAGCTCCAAAGGAGACGTGCGAAGTGTTTATAAATGCATGGTTTCCGGCTCTGTACTTGCATGTCATTGCTGACAGGCTCTATTCTAGGAGGGAGAATTGTCCTTTCCATTATCCTAATTAGTCTCATCCAGTTTTGACCACACCTTTAATATAGATCCTGTCAATAGACACACTTGTATATATACATACACTACTTTGTTAATTTGTACTGTACGTGCTTCTTTTTTTCTTATTTTTTGTTAATCCTCACCTGAGGATATTTTCCCATTGATTTTTAGAGAGAGTGGAAGGGAGCGGGAGAGACAAAGAGAGAAACATTGATGTGAGAGAGACACATAGATTGGTTGACTTCTGTACATGCCCTGACTGGGACCGGGATTGAGCCTGCAGCTGAGGTACATGCCCTTGACCAGAATTGAATCCCAGACCCTTCAGTCTCAGCTGACACTCCAACCACTGAGGCAAACCAGCTAGGGCTCTGCATGCTTTTCTTAAAAGTTGTTCCCTTTAAACCTTTTTAATATGTTTTTTTTCTCTTCCATTGCATTTTAATTGCCTGTGGGTAAGGAGCTATAGCCTTCTGTTGGTTTCAGTCTTTACAGTTTTGCATTCATTCACTTATGTATTGGTTCCAGTTTATTCATTCATTCATTCATTCATTCATTTGTTTATTTATTCCAGGCACTGTATTAGATGTGAGGGTAATGAATAAGACAGTCACTGCCCTCAGGGAGCTTATTAGCTGGTTGGAGAACAAAAGACACAGATATGTGTAGTAGAAGCAATAATAAAATCATTCACAGAAAACTATGCGAACATGGAAGAGAAACATGGAAGGGGCAGCAGGGAGAGGTAATTCAAGGAGACTTTTTGGAGCAGTTGGCTTTTGGGCTGAATCTTAATAAGTAGTTGTTACTAGGTAAAGAGGAAGAAGCATAGAGAAATGACAGTGAAGACCTGTTCACAAGAAAAAGTGAGGCAGTTAGGTGTTTGCTGTAGCACAAAGTGAAAGGCAGTAGTGAAAGATGACGTGGCGGACCCGGCGGAGACCGCTGGTGAACCTGCATGCGGTGATTAGAAGTTTATACTACATTCAGTGCTCAAAGAGCGGGGAAATCCTACAAGTGGGTCTGTGATCAGGCCAGACTGCAGTCTTCGGTGGCAGTTGGGAGGATGCATTTGTGGAGGACAACAGTTTGGTATAGTTAGTCCTGGTGGCAGACATTGAGGATCTAAACCAGGACAGTGTTGTAGGAATGGAGATGAGAGGGCAAAACTAAGAATTATTGTGAAATAAAATTAACAGAACCCATTACAACCACAGATGAGGGAGAAGAAGGTCCTAGGATGATTTTTTCATAGCTACCTTATATGACTGGGTGACTGACTGCACAGTCTCCTTAGAGAATATAGGAGGAGAATATAGATAACAATATAAAATTGTTATTTTCAACCCACTGAGAGTTTTAATGTACCTGTGATATAGTTCAAGTGAAATCTAATTAACACTTAGCAGAGATGTCTATATGACTAGAAATACCTCGTTGTCAATACTTTAACTGTCTCCCCCTGGATGCAGAAGTATTTATGTTTCCTGCAACATGCTATGCATGCATCTGTCATAACTCTTTGTGTTGTAACCCTTGATTTTCATTTCTATTAACCTCTGTAATCACAGTCCAGGGTTTGGTACATAACCTCTCCTTAAATGTGAGTGAGTGTGAGAGTGAATAAGACAGTGAGTAGATTATTTTTTAAAGTACTATTATTATTTATTAGAGAAAGTTTATATTTGGCTTATTCTCATTCTGATTTTTCTGTGTTTTAATCCCTAGCACCTTCCACTGGAAGAATCTCAAATAGTTCCACTTCCTCAGGAGCAGTGGCCTCAGCCAACTCCGCTGGGGGGCAGCCCCAGCCAAGCGACCAGGACACCTTCGTGCAAAGGGCAGAGCACATCCCAGCAGGGAAACGGACTCCCATGTGTGCTCACTGCAACCAGGTCATCAGGTTGGTTGGCTTTGGAATTTCTCGGGAGAACTTAATAAGAATGTTGATTTTTACTTATATTTTATTTTCTGAAAGATTCATAATATTATGCTTGCCACATTTCTATGTAAATGTTATTATTGAAGTAGATAAATATGAATATATTTGTTAGAATTTATTATAGTGAAAAGTAATTCTGGACCCTTGAAATTAAAACTAAAAATACCTTTTTTTTTCAGTTATTTATTCCTAAGGAAAAATAATGACTAATGTGGCCTTTCAAAGAATAATAAAATGTTAAGACTCAAAGGGACCCTGAAGATCATTTAGCTGAACTTCATTACTTTGCAAATTACAAAAGTGAGGACTTCCATTTAGATGAAAAATAGCTGGTGACATAAAATAAAGAACTTTGAGTCCTATAGGAAAAAAGATTGGGTTTTTGAAGACCTAAGCACTGAAAGATATAATTACCTCCAGGTCTATATATGCATATAAATGCTTTAAATTTTAGATTACATCACAACTTGCTTCTTTATAATATTTTTATCCAAATCTTACTTTATTGTCTTTTAAATTCCACATAGGAAAAGGCAAAGGCCCAGTGATCTTAAGTGAGTGCACTGCACTGGCACTTATTAACCCTCAGGGCATTTCTTAATAAGTGGCTTTTAAAATGTGCTGAGGTTTAGGTGTGAGTGTTGACTGCAGGGATCCCACCAGCAGGACCTGTTTGTTGCCTTCGTGAGTTGCCTTGTTGGCAGTAGCAAATGATCAGTTGAAATGACTGCTCATGCTCTCCCCTTGTTTTTAATTTATCCTGTTTTGACATAGTGCAAACAATGGTTTCTCTAAGGTTGAGACTTAACTTGTATTTTCCCTTCTTCTATTACATAATTATTGCTTAGGATAATGTGTCTAGTTACAATGGAGCCCAAGAAGCCTCAATACTTTATTTAAGAATCAAATATAAATACGCTTCTCCTGAACCCACTATTAAATAATAAGTGATTAAAAATAAAATAGCTTTTATATTTTAAAGGTAGTCTGTGTTCATTGTGACATATCAAAAATATAGAAAAACTGAAAGCAAAAATTCACCCATAATTCCACTTCCTAAGCTAGCCACTGTTAGTATTTTAATTCACACTTTTAAAACAAACACAGGACCGATGTTGTTTACAGAAATGGAATCATAATACGATATTTTGTAAGCTGTTTGTATTTTCCATGGAGAGTAGTGCCTGCTACTAGGAATTTGCCAGGAGCAGTGGTAGCAGTGGCACTGGTTATGGGAAGAGGAGAAATCAGAGGTTCCCACAGTCCTGCGCAGTATCAGGCACTCGGTGAATGTTTGACTGGAATAGGGCACGCAGGACTCCAGACCCACTCATCGTTCAGGCTGCAGTATTAATTTGGATAGAGTCATTTTTCTGAAAGTACTACTTACAGGGTTATTGCCTTGCAGAAATATTTAAACTATTACAAAATCTGGTTTGGTACTGCTTTACTCCAGTAAATGAAACACTGTTTTTAGTTATATTAGGTTTAATATGAATGAAATGAAAATTCCAACTTGGCACATTGCTTTGTTAAGTATGGTGCTTTGGTTATGGAGACTGGTATTTAGGGATACTACATGGTGGGCAGACACACACCCTCTGTGGAGATAGGAGTTGATGCGATTTGTGTGTTGCTGTAAGCATGTCATTGGGTGGGTTAACGAAAAGTCACACTAGATCAGTTGCTGATTCATGCTGTCTGATTATCAGATTCTGTGACAGCCTGTAATCACCACCATCAGCACATCTGAAAAACTTAGTTCAGAGAGAAATTACATTCCCCACCCTTCCTACCTTGGTTTCAGTTTTAATGCTCGATCAGGATGTGATTTTAATGCACAATCTTATTGTCATGTGAAATAAATATATATTATGTTAATAACATGAATAGCCATTGCTTATTGCTCCCCCATCTGTTAAATTTTATATGGCTCTGAATTATCCCAGCACTTGTTATTAGTTCAACTTTAAAGCTTCATCTATAGGGAAGTTAATAGGACCTGGGATTAGTTCATGTCAAGATCTTCTAACAGTAATTAACATAGCACATTTGCTTGGTGCTCAAATGCTGAAGCAGCTTGAATGGACTGTGTGAGTTCATAGGCCCAGTCAAAGCATAATTCTAGTTCTTGGCCTCAATGCCAGTATCACTTACCAAAGCAAGGAGGCATTGGATCAAGTGACATTCTCTTGTACACCTGTTGCAAAAATAAGCTGCAGTTACAGGCCTGATACTTTCAATACAGGATATTGCAACCTGGCAAACTCTAAGAAGTTTAAAATTTCAGAATTTATATTGTTTGTTTACAATATATAATTTTGTTCACCACAGTGTAATTTATTTTGTTTTAAATTTATATTGTTTATTTTATATTTCTTTTCTAAATATTTGACATTTTGAAAAACTTTTTTTAATGAAACCAATTTGAGGCAAATTTTGTGTTCTATTTTTTTATTTATATATTGATTTCAGAGAGGAAGGGAGAAAGAGAGAGAGGTAGAAACATCAATGATGAGAGAGAATCATTGATTGGCTGCCTCCTGCATGCCCCCTACTGGGGATCGAGCCCGCAACCTGGGCATGTGCCCCTGACTGGAATCAAACCCAGGACCCTTCGGTCTGCAGGCTGGTGCTCTAGCCACTGACCCAAACCAGCTAGGGCTGTTTTGTTTTGTTTTTAACAAAGTTAATTGTTTTTAAAACCTCAGAAACCTGAATCACTAAATGTTAGTGCTGAATTGGTTATCTTTTTGTTAATCTTTTTCCATTGAGTTTTAGATAGAGGGGAATGGGGGGCGGGGGGGGGGAGAGAGAGAGAGAGAGAGGGAGAGAGAGAGAGAGAGAGAGAGAGAGAGAGAGAGAGAGAGAGAGAGAGAGAGAGAAACACTTTGATGTGAGAGAGGCACATTGATTGGTTGCCTTTCACACTTGCCCTGACCAGGCCAAGATTGAACCTGCAGTATGTTCTAACCACTGAGAACAGTGGCCAGGGCTGAACTGTTATCTCTGATAGTCCATATTTAGCTTAAATTCCATAAATAATTTTATTTGTATCTAATATTTAAAATTTTGTTTTATTTGAATCTTGAAAAGATTATGAATCTTTTGCCTAAATTGTTTTATTTCAGCATTACTTTAATTAGTTAGTTGCTTTTTACAGATGGATAGGGTGTTACATTTTAGGAAATTTTATTGAAACTTTGAGTTTGCTATGGAACAGTTCTAATACATTTGTGATAGGAGTACCATTTCTTCCACTCTTACCTCATGAATAGATTGACTGTTGGAGTGCTGGTGTAATAGGGAAACAGAAAATCAGACTAATGTAGCCAAAACCGCATTTTAGTTTCCCTGGTCGAAAGGGCTTATGAAAACTCTAGCTTATTCCTTGCCTGTCACATCTAGTGGCATTAAAATCTGTTGACCACTTTCATGCATTACATAGTGTTAAATGGGCGGTTCATATTAGCCTCTTAGCATCTTTCTGAAAGAAGTAAGGGATTTATGGTGCTTGATTTTTTTTTCTTAAATATGGAATGCTTAAAAAAAATAGCTCCAATATTATCGTTCTGTGTTTACCTGCACCAGAACAATCACATTCAGTCAACCCATTGTTGATTGAAATGAGAAAAGAGAATTTTAAATTACTGAATTGTTTCTCGCTCGGTAATTTTCATAAGGAGAGCCATCCCAGTTATCCAAGGAGAGGCCACCAGAGTGTTTTGGCTGCCTCACCATCCATTCCGATCTCTGGGCACTCCTTTATTAGTAGGCTTTGTTTATTTTCTCTTCCGGTTAAGATTTTACTTGAAGATAAAAGGTTTTTGGCTTAATGTGTTCGTCCCTGAATTTAAGGAAACAACCAAAGACACAGACCAAGATTTATGAGCAAAACATAGACCAAAATTTCAGAGTTACTATAGTGAAAAATTGCTGTTTCCTTTGCCTAAATTCTCACCCCGGGGATATTTGCATAGCTCACTTTCTCCCTCAGGTCTTTACTCAGTTATCAGAGTATTCCTGGCCTACCCCTCCCCTCACACACGCATGCACAGTCTCCCTATCTCCCTTCCCTCTTCATTTGTATCTTCAGCATTTAAAATCTAACAACCGTATATTTATCCTTTTTGTTGTCTCCCTCTCTCATACTAGAATGTAAGTCCATGCAAGTAGGGCTTTTTCTGGCTTTGTTTCTTGAAATACTCTCTGCTCCCAGAACAGGGCCTGGCACATATCACTGCATTTAGTAAATACTTGTTCAGTTGATGAATGAACTTTTTAAAAATATTTGGAGGGATGAATGATATTAGTGTTGCCAAATTGAAATTATATTCCACTTGTCTTATATAGAATCACACATTTCTCCTGCTTTTCTGATTTTATAATAACCTCAATATAAAGAATTGACTTTAATTTGCCTCCAGTAAACTTGTTTTTAACTTATTAATTGATATTACCATTTTTGAGAAATTGTTCTTTTTATTCATTATTATATTTGGGCTCATTTTACCTATGCATTTATTCTCAACAAGCATGTCTTTTCAAAATAAAAAGGCCTTATAACCTTTTAAATGCAGTATTTTAAAGGACTATTAAGTTAAAGATGGTACTCGATGAAAGAAGAACTATATATTTTTTGTGTTCCAAATTGGAAAGTTTGGGCATACCCCACTGAGAATGAAGAATTAAGGGTGTAAAATACAATGTTTCTAAATTTTTGGAAGGATTGTTAGAATTTCTACTTTGAAGTATTATAAATCTTGAAAGATAATCTCTGTGTTTCATTTTCTTTTACTCTTTTCTCTTCCTGCATGTGCGTGTGTGTGTATTTATGACTTTGTATGTATGTGCTATGCATTTTCTCCCAATAATCTTTTTTATTTCATTCTGTTTTTCTAGATTTGTTTTTTCTTAGATTGTTTGCTCATGGTAGGCCCTCCCTAAAAGTTGAACATAATAAATACTGGCTTATACATTTTTATTATTTATTGTATCTAGTTAAGTAGAACATCAGATTCCATATTTAGTGTGGAGCATGTGAGTTCTTTTTTATGTGCTTTGTTTTAAACTTTTGTTGATTAACTTTTCATTTTTTTAAAACTTTTTTTTTGTTTTTAACATTTATTGATGCAGAAAGTTTTAGTCAAATAAAATGTTTAATCTATGGTGGCTGGGCCTTGGAGGGTCCAGCTTTACGGTATCATCCACCGGGATCTTAGGAAAGTTAGCTAACTTCTAAGATGTTAGCTTCATCTCTTCACAGAGTTAATGTCTATCACTGGGAGTTATTGTGAAAGTTAAATAACAAAGGGAAGCATGAAGTAAGCATTCGATTTCACAGTTAAATCCCTGTTAGATTGTGCCTATTTGGTGTGTCTCAGTTGGTTGGGTGTCATCCTGTGCAACGAAAGGTTGCCGGTTTGATTCCTGGTCAAGGTGGCTGATCTATGTTTGTCTCTCTCTCTAAAAATTAATTTTAAAAAATCTTTTTAAAAAATGAATTTGCAATTCTTTTCACCTATTTGTAATCTTTTCCTTTCCTCTGACCTCTTCTCTTAGCTTTCTTCCCTAGCTCTTTATTTTTTTCTTTTTGGTGTCTCACAGAAGAGAAACAGGGAAAATAGTTTCATGCCATAGTTCTTCTCTCTCAGCCAATCAGTGCTTTAACTCGTTCCCCTCCCTTCCTTCCTCTGTCAACAAGTATTTAGTAAGGGCTCAAGAGGTGCGGAGTATCATAAGAGGTAGCTGAATGCTTAATTCCACTTTGCGGTTATCCAAGCCTGTCATTCCAGTTTACAGATGGAAACCCAGTTCTACCCGGAACTAGAAGAACTGCTAGAGTGCTAATCCTGTGTTAATAACGAATTTGTTAAATTAGTCTCTGCTGACACAGAGAAGAGAGTACTTTGTTACAAGCAGAAGATGTTATTGTTTAGTCTCTACATAACTTTAAGGGCATTGATGGAAGATACTCTCAGTGCAGCCAAGGAGTATTAGGTTAGGTCAGTATCTGCACAGAGCGTGTTTGTTTAAGAAAGGAGATTTGGCAGGAGGAAGGGTCATTTTCAACTCACTTTTTAAAGGTGCAGAGGGAGTTTCTTTATTGTTAAGATCATTCACTATTCAAATATGGTAAAGAAACTAAGGAAATACCTTAAAATTACCCTTTCAATGGACAGTATTATTTATCTACTAGAAGCCTGGTGCAAGAAATTCGTGTACTTATGGGGAGGCGGGGGGCGTCCCTCAGCCCAGCCTGAACCATCTCACAGTCTGGGAGCCTGCTCCTGTGGGGAGCAGGCCTAAGTCATCAGTCGGACATCCTTAGCACTGTGCGGAGGCCGGAGAGACTCCTGCTGCTGCTGCTGTGCTTGCTAGCTATGAGCCCGGCTTCTGGCTGAGCGGCGCTCCCCCTGTGGGAGCACACTGTCCACCAGGGGGCAGCTCCTGCATTGAGCATCTGCCCCCTGGTGGTCAGTGAGCATCATAGTGACCGGTCATTCTGCTGTTTGGTCAATTTGCATATTAGCCTTTTATTATATAGGATTTTTTGTAGTGGACTCTAGTCCAGAAAGCTTTTAAAAAATGCATGTAATAAAGAAAACCTTCTAAATCGCAAAAGGGATCAAGAGAAGAATAAAAATCTTGAATGGGACTATTAAAAATGAACACTGGACAGTAATTTGACTTTGAGATTGGATAAGACCTACAACAATGACACACAGACTTGCTATGGTTAGACTAAATTTGGCTTCAAGCCTTCTAGCAGTCAACAAAAAAGGAGTTAATTTTGCAAATTACTGTACTAGTACAGTGGGGTAAATACTTCTTTTACTCAGAAGAAGCAAAACTGTTCTTATTGCAAAAATCTGAAAGGAATTTCTTCAAGGAAGCCTGTGAATATGGCCTGTGTGGCCTAACGAAGAACACTTTGAACAGTAGGAAGAGCAGAGGTGGATTCCATGGAGCTGTATTCTGTAGCAGGTGTCAGTGCAGACGGATGGCATCACACTGAACACTGGCCGTTAAAGGAATAATTCTGTGGAATGGTCTCTCTGATTTGCAGGACCCGTTTCTCTGATGGACTTGAGTAATCTCAACACATATTTTAGAAAATGGATTTTATTGTTCTTAATCAATTGTTCTTAAATATCTTTTTTTTTTTTCTAAGATGAACGTTGTTAACTGTTTGGTAACACTGATAGATGTGTTCCAGAAGTAGAACTCTTTATTCCAAGTGCATACCAACCCTTTGCTTTAACAGAACTCAGAGTTTGAGGTTGGTTGACTTCTTTTACAAACTGAGGAGCCTAAGGATACTGGCCTCATGGGGCCATCCAGTCTTGTGGATGAGCTGAAGATGTACTCTTATATTTAAAAAAAAAAAAAAAATCACCCTGGTAAATTGTTTTGAATTACTTTAATTAATATCCAAACCAATGGCGGCATAAAACCCTGAAGTTCTACCATATCTTATGTTACAGTCAGAGCAAATTAAGCCTGGCAGATTTTTCAGGCATATATAACCAGATACCCACCTGGTGGAAAAGCTTAGGCTTCTTATAAAACTATGTCTAACTTTGAGCACTATGACTTCTTGGTTTATCTTTGAAGGAAAACTACTTGCCAAATATATACTGAAAAAATGAAAGAAGGAAGTTGTTGAGCAGGACTGTTACTTATACACCGGTTCAAAATTGAGAGGCAACCTACCAAAAGTAACATAGTTGGTTACAGAGTAGGTGATCTGTGGCCCTTTCCCCCCACCCCCCACCCCCGCCAGGAGTTAGTTAACAAAGGCATTCCTTGTTAGTGCTAACAAAACGATAGTACCCTAAAGTTTTTTTTAAAAAACAATAAACGACTAGTCTCAAGTGCTAAGAGAGCTGCATGCACTAGCTTATACAAAATTGCACATTAATAAGAAAAAAGGTGAAGGGATTAAGAAGTACAAATTGGTAGCTACAATATAGTCACAGGGATGTAAAGTGCAGCCTAGGGAATATAGTCAATAATAATATTTTAATAATTATGTATGGTGCCAGGTGCATACTAGAAATATTCAGAGGGGGGATGCTTTGTAAAGTATATGATTGTCCTAATCACTATGTTGTGCACCTGAAACTAATACAAAAAATATTGAATGTAAACTGTAATTGAAAAATAAAAATTTAAGTTCTTTTTTAAAAAAGATACAAGGCAACAAAAAGTGGGGCGAGAAAACAGTCTCTTATTTCCCACAGAACACATTTTAATCATTATCAAGAGCCCTTCTACTTTCTTGACTCTTGCAGAATTAAGTGCTGGTTCTTTGTAAAAACAGTGTATTTGCAAAGAATTCCTAATGGGAGACAGTTACTGTATATCCAGGTTTATATTATTGCCTAACTCAGTGATGGCGAACCTATGACACGCATGTCAGAGGTGACACGCGAACTCAATTTTTTGGTTGATTTTTCTTTGTTAAATGGCATTTAAATATACAAAATAAATATCAAAAATATAAATCTTTGTTTTACTATGGTTGCAAATTGACACTGCACCAGAGTTAAGTTAGGGTTTTTCAAAATGCTGACACGCCGAGCTCAAAAGGTTCGCCATCACTGGCCTAACTAATAAGGCTAAAACTAAAAACAACAACAGCAACAACAACGTGACTTTATGATGCTTATTTCTGTGACTTTCCTATTAATCTGCCCAGAAGGCAGGTATTTGACCTTAATAACAACTGCCCCATGGTGGCTCAGTGACGGTAACCGGCGGTGAGGATATCAGAGGCAGAGTCTCAGTTGACTAGAGCAGTATACTCGGAATCAGGAAATTCAGCTTCTGGCCTTCACTCAATCAGCGATTTTACGGAATTTGTAATATATTTTGAACATTCTGTATCTCAGCTTTTCCATCTGTTAAACTGAGTTCGTAATAACCGCCCTGGACTATCTCACAGGAATGCTGTGCGGACAAATTAGATAAATGTGAAAGTGCCTTGGAGGTAAAGCTGCTCTGTGAATAAAAATTAGTGTGATGTAGCTCCTGAAAAGAATGTTGCAGAGGCTGGAATGGTTCATCTCTGCAGGCTTTGTGACTAGATAAGGCTTCATAACGGATTCCTGTCAAGCAAACGAAATCCATCTTATCAGTTCATGACTGTATGGCATTTTGTAGGGGAAAAATCTCTTTACAAACGTTTGTTACCTTGATATACATGTGCATTGAAAATAAGTCATGTTTCAATTAAGTAAAACCTTTCCAAGTAGCTTCAAACCATCTCCGATACAAGTTTACAATTTCTGCAGTCATTTTGGAGGGTGAGGATTTGATGCGTTTAATAAAGTTGAGAAATAATATGAAATATGTGTGGGGAAGAGAAATTGACTGGGATGTCTTATCGGGTAGTATAATTCTTAAGACCCTAACATTACCAAATTGAGAATTTTATTTTGTTTATTTTGTAGAAATGCCAAACTCTCATCTCTGCCTAAACCACATTTTTTTCTAGTTACTTTATTTTCTATCACAGTTAACATCCTCCTCCTTAATCATAATCATGACACAGACAGACTCACTCATTATAAACAACCTAACTACCAAATCTCTTGAAGATAGAATAAAGGGGCAGGAGTATGGCCTTTCAGTGTTCTTACTCCTTCCCTCTTTTCACATAAATGCACAGAGTTCCTCTGTAACTTTACAACACCCATGCATTGGGTCCTTGAGAAGGAGAGGTGAGCAAGTATTTCATTGTTTAGACATTTGTATAGAAGAGGTCCGATCCAGGCAAACTTGAGAAACTTTGATTTTCTGAGCCAACTTGACCTCTGTACTTCTGGCAGGGGTCCATTCCTAGTGGCCCTGGGGAAATCTTGGCACCCAGAAGAATTTAACTGTGCTCACTGCAAAAATACAATGGCCTACATCGGATTTGTGGAGGAAAAGGGAGCCCTGTATTGTGAGCTGTGCTATGAGAAATTCTTTGCTCCGGAATGTGGTCGATGCCAAAGGAAGATCCTTGGAGTAAGTATTGGAAATCTTTTCATTCTGAGTGAATTTTAAAAAAGAATAATTTTTATTATGAACCCTTCCTATCATTTTGACATTTTTTTTCTTCTTGCTGGATACCCTCTCTATTTTCATCACTATTTATTATTGTAAAGCAACACTAAACAGACCTCTGTAGATAGGACTTATGGGGGGTAAGTTGTCTTTGGTTTTGTCTTACTGAGTGCTGGCTTGCCTGGTGAAAGGCTAGCCATTGTGAGGAAACGTCATTTACTGTGGGTGTGCTACCTCAACGGGACCCTGTTTGCTCAGGAATGAAGAGGTCGTACAGGACCACACACGTATCAGAGTTCTCAGAGCTGACACCTTCACTGTTTTAAATTAAATTCCATGGCTTTTATAAGAGCAGCATTTCCCTATTTGTCAGGTTCAAGCACAGGGCACAGATTTCATGAAGTATATAAAACAGGCTTATAAATGATATATTTTTCTTGAATGCATATAATGTTTAAAAATATAACCTCAGTTTTATGAGAGTATAGAAAAATAATAAAACCACACCTTTTTAATTTTTTGAGGGAAAAAAAGGAGTAATTTAGGTGTCAGGTACATAATGAATAATAATGAATGAATGAATTTCCTACCCTGGAATACCCAGTTTCCAATTACAAAGTAAGAGTCAGGCATTTCCTCTGGGCAGCCAGGAGTTGGAATGTTACTTTAGAAGCAGCCAAGTTGCCTGGTCTCATACGAAACTCATACCAGCAACACAAAATTTGTAAATGGAATTGCTGAATGTTGCTATTCTCAATATGAAAATATAATAATGAAACTCTAAATTCATATCAAGAGAAAAGCGAGCATGAATTATAGAGTAGTATTAGTGTTAGAATATATCTTTAAGTATGCATAAAACTTTGAGGACACTTAGAAATCAGTATGCCACATGAAATATTTCTATATTATTAGTTTATACAATATTTTTGGAACAAAAGGATAGAATGATTCAGGCTATACCTTCCCAAATGAAAATTAATTAGTAGAATACATTAATACTGTATTAGCATATAAATCTATTCTAAGGATTCTAGAATAATTAATAAAACAAAGTCAAGTAACGGTCTTAGAACCAAATGATGTTTTAGGAAATGGAAGCTTTACACTCATTTCTTCAGAGGTGGGCCAGCCCTTCACTAAAAGGACAGAGCCTCTGGATTGCGTTTACTTATTGGAATGTCACCGAAACCAAAATTCAACTGCCTGCCACTCGAAAGCCAATCTTGCATGACAAATGCTGGTAAAAAGGAAAGAAGTTTATTCAAGTGCCAATCACCTGAGAAGATGGGGGACTCCTGTTGCAAATCCCATTTCCCCACCTCAGTGAAAGCAGAGGTTTTTATGAGCAGGGAGAGGGCAAGCAGAACAAAGAAATCAAGGGGATTGGGTTGAAAAGTTCTCTACGTGCAGACCAGCACAGTCCATTTCAATGAGGATCTTGAGCTGGTCGAGTGATGGTCTGGTGTCATCCAGTTCTGCATTATCCTGGTTGTGTGGTTGAAGGCCATCAAATCTCCCGGAACTGGGATGACCGAGTCTGTATTTTCTGAAGTTAGTTCCTAGGATTCTTATACAAACATGTTGTTTATCTATAAGCTACATATTAATCAGAGTCAGCATTGACAGAAACAATGTCAAAAGAATGGTGGGGCGGGTTACAATCTCCACTGTTACATGAATAGCTACTAAAGAAGGAGTAGTAACCTGTCTCAAGTATACTAGTATAAAGGGAAGGATATACTTGAAGCCTTGGGAAATGATTTGGTTGATTGCACATTTGTTGTACAAGTTCATGGCAATCTTTTGAGATCTAAATAACTCATTTCTTTCCATTGTCCTTCAATAGTGAACTATGGCATTTTCTATGGCTAATGTATTCTATGTCATTTTCTTTTATTTGCATAATATTTTTATTAAAAGAGAAAATATTTCACTCTATAACAATTAAAAAATACTAACAAATGTAAAGAATGAAATTAAAATGACATATATTTACCAATCACAGAATTCCTGTTAACCTTAGGATGGATTTTCTTCCAGTTTACTCCTTACAAATACGTCACTTACAAAATAATAACCATACTTTATGTATAGCATCCTCTTTTTGTGAAAAATATTATGGAAAGAGTAAATTCCCATGTTATTAACTATTCTTCAAAAATGATTTTTTTTAATGGCTCCATCTCTCTCTCAATCAAAAAACATGATTCCTTGCAAAACCAACTGCCCAAGACTTTTACTAATTAAAAATGTTGATACTTGGTATATTTAATCATAGGGCCATTGTTGGCTAGAATCCATGCTTTATGGTTCAAATTTTAGATACTCTTTTGAGTATGCTTCATACAGTCACAGCTGATTCTCGAAATACTAAACAGGTGTTAAACTGATTGGATTACACTGATTAGGTTATTTTTTTCATAATGCACCAAAGTATAGGTTTGTTTTAGTTTTTAAACGTTTGCCCTTCATCCATGAGATTTTCAAGATCATCTTATGAAACCTTTATAAGTTAATGTTTCCTGACACCCTTTGAGAGAAAGCAGAATGTATTGTAGCAAGCGTTTATGAAATGCTTACTTAATTTACCACTTGTATAATGTTTAACACACCAATCATTCTTTAAATAAGTTTATTGGCAGTATTTGTGAAAAATTCACAAAAAGTGCATCAGTTGAGATGATTTTCAAGTCTGTGCTTATGTATCTCCTGTTAGGAGGAAAGCTCAAGACAAAGATGACACATACATGTCTACTTCGGGTCAGTTTAGAATGGCTATTGGTTTAGCTAGTAGAATAAGTATTTGTATATTGTCATCTTTTTTTCACATCCAGTTATTTTTCTGTAACAGGAAGTCATCAATGCTTTGAAACAAACTTGGCATGTCTCCTGCTTTGTGTGTGTGGCCTGTGGAAAGCCCATTCGTAATAATGTTTTCCACCTGGAGGATGGTGAGCCTTACTGTGAGACGGGTAAGCTTCTGAAGCCGTTAGTTCCTTAAGTTTTGAATGAAGGTAAAACATTAACTCTTATATTGCTATAAAGTTGAAAGGAAATATTAGGCAAAATAATTTTCCTAATTATTTTAGGAACATTTAATGTTACCCTAAATATATAGCAAAAATCTATATATAATTTTATCCGACTCTATCAAAACAGATATTCCCAACCTAACTAAGAGATGTGAGCATATAAGCATTACTTAGGAGAAAACTATTTTGCTTGAATCTTCAATAACTTATGGTTATAAATTCTAACAAATCATGTTAGCTTACAGCCACATCTTCAACTTCAGTAAGTAAATTTTGAATGGTTGTAAGCATGACAAATGTTCAACTTTTGAATATGATACTGATTTCCTCTTTAAGACAATTACCTTGACAATAAGTTGGAAGTCCTTTGTTACTTTTACTGAATGGGAGGGTAATCCTGGCTTGGATTACTCCCTTGATAAAGTTATTTTTAATAAACTAGGCTCTAAGGACCAATCTACTAACTCTGGACACTTCCTTTTCCTTCCCAAAGGCTGTAAGTGGGCGTTCATAATGCTCATTTATTAGCATTACCCTTACCTAGATATTACTACTACATAGACATTTTTTTCAAAAATAAAATATTTTTCCTTTATCATGCCTTCACTCACTATACTGCATTCCCACTGTGGAGTTTTATTGTTGTTCTGCCTTGAATATCAAGGTGTGGTGCTAGTAGAACTTAACGCCACAGAGGCAAGTTAAAGGAGCAGTCAGCTTCTCATTGAGGCTGGTCAACACCACTGCCTCCATTTCTGCTCACTCAATGTCCTCTTGTTTTCACCTTTCTCTAAGTTTTCTAGTGAGGATCAATCTCGATCTATGTCAGACCAGAAGCCCTGGGAAATTCCAGTGAACTACCTACCTCATGAGCTTTTGGGGGACAGGTTTGGCTATAAGCTGTCTGCCCCTGCTTCCACCAGAATATTTCACATTTTGTAATGCCACTTAATTCTTCTGAAGAAAGAGCTGTTTATTTGTTTGTTTTAAAAGCTTTGCAAGACATTTTGACTGTCAGGTAATTCCTATCTAGTCAAAACATATATAAACCTAGCCTTAATATAATATTTAATGTAGTCTAAGAAGTCATATTTTTAAAACCTTGAAATTGCTTGCAGGAAGGGAAAAACATTATTAAAGTCTTATTTAAATGTCACTTCTAATCATCTTGCTCTATTTTTTTTCTTTTTCTTTAACCTCCCAGACTTAACCCAGTCCACTATTCCAACACCTAGGAGCCATCTGGGATTCAGCTCTTCCCCGTCTTCTCCCTATGTCCAATTTAATTAGCAAATTCTAACATATACCCCCAATCTGTATACTGAATTCATTCCTTTCTCTTCATCTCAGCCATCACACTAAATCCAACTCACATTCACCCTTTGCCTGGGCATTGGAATTGCCAACTAAATGGTATATCTTCTGTTCCCCAGTCCTCAAATAGCAGTTACGGTAACATTTGTTTAAATGTGAATCCGATAGTGCTTAATACCTTCGTGGCTTCCATTAGAGTAAAAACTATATTCCTTCCCAGGGCTGGCTTTGCCAGCCTTACTCCTGCCACCTTCTTTCCAGTCACTGGCTTCTAGCCTCCAGCCATACCTGCCCTTGTGTTGCTTCTGAGCATGTTAAGGTTCTTCCCACCTCAGAGCTTTTGTATTGCTCTTTCTTCTAACTGGATGTTCTTCCCCAGCTTTTCTCTGGTGGTGCCTCCTTCCCTTTTCAAGTTTCAACATAACTATTACCTCCTCAGAGAGCCTTCTCTAACCCACCTATAATGTTATATTATATCACAGTTATTTTATATCCCTCATTTTATATCACATCACCATTTTCTTTTCCTAGGTGGTACTTTTTAGAACCTGAAATTATTTGTTATTTATTTTAAAAATACAATAAGTTAGGACATTCTGCTCCCAAGGAGAATATAAGCCCCATGCGGAAAGCAATCACACCTGTCTTCTTCACCACCATACCCCTGACCAGAGCCTAGAACAGTGCCTGGCACACAGTAGAACTCTGTGACTGTGTTGAACAAATAGTGCTAAGGAATATTGAAGATTGCTAAGAAAGGTGAATCAAGTTGCACAAGATAGCCTACATCCTCTTCCAACCCAGATTGGATTAAGAACATCAAAGACCAAAAAGTGAACCACGAGTAAACACGCGTATAAAAGAAAATTAAAATGCTAATAAATGCTAATCCTATATAATAAAAGCCTAAATGCAAGTTGTCCCCTTGACTGGGAGTTCAACCAGGGGGTGGGGCTGGCTGACCAACCACAGGAAGGGAGGCCCTGGGGGTTGGAAGGCAGCTGTGGGAAGGGAGGTCCCGGCTGGCAGCCACTAGGGATCCTACCCGTGCATGAATTTCGTGCACTGAGCCTCTAGTTTGGTAATAATGAAGAAACATCTTGTCAAAACTGCTTTCTTCAGGAGGAAGTCCTCTTAATATTTTATAATTAACCTCTGTCAAGTAAATGGTATTCTCTAGCTAATGAATTTAAGCATGATGTCATAAAATTGAAAGGAAAATATAGCAAAAAAACACAAACTTTAGTGGCTAATATTGTAATGTAGTCCAGCTAGAAACTCAGTTGTGGCATTTATTCATGGAAGTCTCCTGTGACTTTTTTTCCTTCCTTACCAAGTCAGATATACTATAAAATTTGTTAATACCAGATATTTCTTCTTGATTTAAGTTCATTAGTCTTATTATTGCTAGTTATTAGAAGTTCTGTTGTATTATCTTGAGATAGCCATGTCTATTGATAACTTATGTGTTCTTTTTTATACATATTTGGGCATTGAAATAATTGGAGAGAAATGAAAGATATTACATGGAAAAATAGAATAAAGGATGTTAAGTTGTATAAATGATGTTTATCAAGTGTATCAAATATGCCATCTGAAAGTTTTCCAGTTACTAGTGACTTTATCTTCATCATCTCATTCAATTTAAATTTTGCTGCTTTCTAGGAACTGTCATTCTACAGCTGTCATATTAAATTATGTCTCCTCCTCCCCCATACAGATTATTATGCCCTCTTTGGTACTATCTGCCGTGGATGTGAATTTCCCATAGAAGCTGGCGACATGTTCCTGGAAGCCCTGGGCTATACCTGGCATGACACTTGCTTTGTGTGCTCAGTAAGTGACCTCATTTCCACAATAAAGGAGCACAGTATGGCCAATTAAGCATAAACACTAACTGGAAATAACAGTGATTGTATCTTTCAATCCTTCAAACCTAAAAATATTTTTACAGTGATTTTGAAAGTTGTTTATTAAAATTTTTTGGCACTTTTAAAAATTATTTGGCATAGAATAAGATGCTTACCTATTAGAGAAAATTCTATTTTTAATACATTTTTGTTTATAAGGAGAAGCTATATGTTTTTTGAAACAGTTACAAGTTCTTTACTTAAAAAACCAACCTCTTAATGGAATGTTTTTAGTAATTTTTGGAAACACAGGTACTTCTTAAAATAGAAATAAATAATTATAAAAAATGTATTGAATTAACATTGGCAGTAAAGTATATGGTGATTTTTTTTCCTTAGCAATAGTCCATGAATATTTTTTTGAGACTACAATAAACATGTAGTAATATGTTTACCTATTGAATTTGATATTTTAATATTTTTTATTTTATTTTTTGAGAATAGTTCAGAGATTAACATTAACGTAAGATATATTTTTGAAATTTAGCAAGTAAATATCAATACTTTATTCAGATGTTTGATTTTTTAAAATTAGTTTTAATATATCTAATAGCTTTTATTACCAGTTGTGAAGGGAAAAAAGTCATGTTAATTGAAGTCAAATGATTATTTCAAATGTTACCATTGAACTCTCTAGTTTACTTCGTTTGTCTCTTAGATATTATAAAATTTATGTAAAGAACAACTTTTAGCCTGGCAGATGTGGTTCAGTGGTTGAGCATCAACCCATGAACCAGGAAGTCATGCTCGTCCTGGTCAGGGCACATGCCCAGGTTATGGGCTTGATCACCAGTAGGGGACGTACAGGAGGCTGCAAATCAATGATTCCCTCCCACTCCCTCTTTCTGAAATCAGTAAAAACATATTTTAAAAAAAATTAATGAAAACTTTTAGCAGATTTGTCTTCATGAGCATTATAATTAACAAAGGCATTAGGAAAGACAAGAAGACATAAGTGGATAGTTAACTGACTGCATAATCATCCAGCAGTGAGACGTTGACCAGGGTTTTCACTATAAAAAAAACAAAGGAATGTGTTAAAAAGAACTCTCAAGTATTCTATGCCTGTGTGTTTGGGGCTTGGGAATGTTTGGTAAAACAATTGTGTTTTCTGTTTGAATGCTTTGGTTCTCTACAACAGGAGGCAGATTAAAAGCATTGATTAGAATTTGGGAAGAGGAATTATATTTAGTGTGACCTCTTTAGGTGTTAGTTTTTCTTTAGGACCAATTGCTTCACCCCCAATAAAGAGAAATAATGATAAATAAATAAATTAGAACGCATTTTAGAAAAAGTCATTCTTCATTATTCTTGAAAGATTACATGAAATATAGTCATTGTGAATGTCAGGATGTCTAACAACCAACTAAAGTGCTTTTACTAACTATTGGGTGAAAAATCACTTTCTTCTTCATGCACACTTGATAAAATATTGATATTCTCTTATATAATGCTTTCCTCCCCAGGTATGCTGTGAAAGTTTGGAAGGTCAGACCTTTTTCTCCAAGAAGGACAAGCCACTTTGCAAGAAACATGCTCATTCTGTGAATTTTTGAAAGTCGACAGTTCAGGAGAAGAGAAAGAAATTTGAAGAGAAAGAGAAGAATTAAAATTACCAATTAATTTTTAGATTTAATATTTATGTATTTTTGAAAAATAATAGTAACCCTGAAGGGATAAATTCCAGCTTTAAAAACCAAATCTATGAGGAAATATTTGGCTTCGTAATGTAAGGAGACAGTTTGACATTTGTTATTACTTTTTCCTTGTATTTTCGGCCCATAAAGTAACTTTTATAAAAACCAATTTCCTGGTTGACTATTAAATTCATCTTAGAATAAATTAGCGAAGAATTGAATTTTAGAATAAAAACTACAACTTCTATGCCGAAATAATTATGCTTTCTTTTCGTCTTAGGTAGTTAAAAGTAAATCTGTAAAAGGCAATGAAAATGCCTTATACTTTATCAATAAGCAAAACATTATATTTTTTAAAAACTAGTGTTCATCTTTATAACAGTAAATAGGAGTTTAAACAGAATTTTATCAGTAGTAGTAGATGTCCCTTTTTAAAAACAATGTGCATTTTTTAATTTTACATTTGATCATTCTAGTAGGAAAGGTCAATGAGATTTTGATCAAATGTGTCATGCCAATAAGAGATGCCACCATACAACGTATAAGTCTCAAATTTTTGCCTTTTATTAAAAATTTGACCATTTTTATTCATTGTTTTATTACTTATAGTAGTCAAACTCTTTTTTTCTCTCTTCCTTCAGGCTCTGGTAAAGAGCTAATTGAGTAACTTAGTGGACTATGAGAGTTTTCTCTCTCAAAGAGAATGAATAGAAAGAATGCAATTGGGAATTATGGGATACTCCCCTCCCAAAATTACCCCTTTTTTGACAATGAATTAGTTTTAGAGTTGTACTACTGACTGATGAAGGTTTGAGAACTCTCTTTGCAGAATAATTTTTTTCTTGAATTCTCTATTAGAAAAATAAAAGATTGGTTTGAGCATGTGATAAAATCTAGATTGTTTTTTTATTTTGATGGTTCTCTTTCAATAATAAATGAACCACTTCCAGATGTGATCACAAAGTTTGAAAACTTTTATGCACAGAGATATGGTGGTAGAGAGGAACATGGGTAATTATTCAGACTGGCCCATTATTTGTTTTCTTTATTTGGGGAAAAAACATATGTAGATACCATATGAAGACAGAGAAACAACCGTGGAAAAATAAGAAAAGAAATTACAGCGTTTGATAGTTTTTCTCTTTGTTTCCAGAATGGATGAAAGCTCACTAAGTTATAATTTAATTTGTTTGGAGCAAGGTGATTTTAAATTTGAGATTGAGCCTCAAGTCCTTCCTCCCCTATCACTTACTAATGACTTCACTTCCATTTTGTGCATGTTTGTTTTAGAGGGGAGTTTTAGGCTACAATATTTGTTTAACCTCCCTAAGAACTTTTTAAGGCATCTGTCCTGAAAGCTGTTAATTTATGGTTTAGCAGATTTAAATTATATGCAGATAATTATTAACTGGGGATAAAAGAATGAGAAGAGTGACACAAAATGGCAAACAGAACGCTTCACCAGTAGCAACCCCAAATCATCTCCTCACCTTGCATCTCGTAGGGAAGCAGGAAGTTTGTGTGTGTGTTTTTTAAGTGCTGGAACTGAATTCTGTATTATTTCTTGTTGCTGCTGAAACAACCTATAGAAGACATACTGGCTAATATGCGTTGTCATATCTTAATGCCAGTCTTTTGCTTTACACACTATAAAGTAGTTGGTGGTTTTGTTGTGTGGTAGAAGTTTCTCTTTGTTATTTAGTTTTGCCTTTATAGATTCTATGCCAAGATAGTATTTGATAAGTTAATGGCATTTGGATATCTCCTTCAAAAAATTTTATTTGACCTGGATTGCTTATAAAATGACCTTACATTAATATATCATTTTTATTATACTTTTCTTTCTGCATGTTATTCATAGAGCATAATGTTGCATTTCTCTAAATTTTATTCCTAAGAGTATATAACAGTACTTCCTAATTTATCATCATCATTGTGCTTTGTCCTTCTCTTCTGTCAGTTCCTAAAGTAGTTAACCCTATGAAATAAATACTGATTGTAATCCAGAAGGATCTCTGTTTTCCAGTGGGGAATGCCATATTTAACACCCCAGCGTTAATCTCTTAATAACTCAGGCAGAGCACTTTATTATTCTGGTGAGCTCCCTGAATATTTATTTTTCTGATTATAAATGTTCCATGTCAGTAGCATTTTTAAATTATTACCTCTTTATTGTAGAGCATTTACTTTTAATCTCTCTAGATGTATATTTTGGAAATCTGTACTTAGGACAATACAGATTAAATTCATACTACCTGTCTTTAAAACATCCCCTATCTGGACTTCCCAGTTTGAATAACAAGGACAGAACGTTGCCCCTGAAGGAGCAGCCTAGAAAGAATCCCTTGTGCTTAATGCTTATAGCAGCTCACATACTTCCTAGTGATTCAGGTTACATTTAGAGTCTAAAGCTAAAACCTAACTTGATCAGGATTAAGACAGAAAAAAGAGTTTAAATCTTCAAAATATCAGTCCAGCATTATGTCTAAAAAATACCTACAACAAAAATGTCTTTGTAGTACCATTTTCAAGGGCCACTATATTCGGGTCACTTTTATAGAAAATCCTGCCTTCCTGTCCCTGTTCAAGTGTGAACATGGTAGTGGCATGTTAACCTGCCAGTGATGTTTGCAGTCTAGCTGTCAGGCAGGGCGGGGAACACGCTGAGTAATTTTACGCACATCCAACGTGACTTCCATTTGTCACTCTTCATCCCCCAGATATTTTAAGGTTTTGGGTTTGGATTCTCAATGTATCATTTGCCTTATCTATTAATCTCTATTTTCTGTTTCTTTACATTTTTAAGTTTATATACTAGTATATGTCTGTGCTGTTTTGCTTTTGGATGTATTTTCTAATTAAAAATCACGAGAAATTAATCAGTATATTAATACCTTAATGAGCACATAACAAATAAATGGCTGCAATGATGTAGACAAGCTCTCCTGGTCTTTCTTTTGGGGTGGCAAGTAGTTTCTATTACGTTATTATGAGGAAAAATCATGTTCAAAGGACAAGAAGAGATGTAAAAATTCTCAGGAGAATCCCCTTATGACATTTGCTTATCACATTTCCCAGAAACAAACATTTGAAAATATTGTCACATTTATTTTACTTTAACCCTTTTTTTAAAAAAAAAAAAAAGTATTTTTATTGATTTCAGAGAGGAAAGAAGATGGAGAGAGAAAGAGAAACATCAATGATGAGAATCATTGATCAGCTGCCCCCTACTGGGGATCAAGCCTGAAACCCAGCATGTGCCCTGATTGGGAATCGAGCTGTGACCTCCTGGTTTATAGGTCTATGCTCAATCACTGAGTAACACTGGCTGGACACTTCAACCTTTTTTATGCTCTACATGTAACACATATACACAAATATTTGTGAACTTATTGTTAAATAAGCTCTTTGTCCTTTAAAAATGTTTATTACTGAAATTATTTATTGGAGCAACATGTCCTATCAAGCATTCTGTTGTATCATATATCACATTCAAACAACATAAGTCCACATTTTCACATTTTTCATTGACTAGGGTCCTTTACTTCATGCTTAACTCATCCCGCTCTCACTAGCTAACTTTTCTATCACTAGATAGGCTCACCTACTCCTCATTTGTTTATTGGTTTGAGTAAGAATTTTTCCCCCAACTGTGTAAATTTAAGAGGAATGTTTCTGTCGCAGGCTGTATATTGGGAATAAAAGACAAATTCAAGTCTATTTGCTCACAGTATATTAAACTCCAGAAGCCAAACTTATAAGGGCATCAAGTCTGCATCTGACATTTTAATAGCTGCTGTTTGGTTTCTATCAATCACGTCATTGCACATTAAAATGCACCGACAAAATAAGAGATCTGTCATTCCTTCGTTAAGAAACAGTAATCCAGTACAAGATTTATAGGCTTAAGACTCAACAGTGTGTGTTCACAATAAATCCCCATTCAGTGCTCAAACCAGAACAAGCCTGCCTGTCGTTCAATGTTTGCTGGTCAAATGTCCCCAATATAAGATTATCAAAGGCTTTCTTACAGAACTACATATAAAATCCTTTTTGCCTGCAAAAGCTTAATTTAGGTTGGCGGTTTCCCTTTTTGAGTAGTCTCAGACAAGATCTTGGTTATATCAGAAACACATAGGTACTGATGTATTATTAGCGGGCCTGGTGTTAATTAGGGAGAATTACCAGAAATAGTTTGCTTTGTGGGAATTTATTACAGAATCACACTTGACTGATGGCAGAATAGGAGTTGCTGAGAGAGAGCAGCTCCCACTCATAACCGCTAATTAATAGGGTGCCAAAATTCCGCAGAGGAGGTTTCATCCCGAGTGTGGGAGCCTCGCAGGGAAAATGGTTCCTTTGCACTATTTAAAATTTAAAAGAGGAAAGGGGCTAGGACACATGGCTACCCAGCAGGACGCCCAGACTGATACCGTTCTGTGGTGTTCTTATGAATGAGAGCGTTGAACTCGGGAAGCACCAAGCCCAGAAGTTTGTGAAAGCACCCGTTTCCCCCCAAAAGTCAGTAGTGGGCTGTGTAGTGATCATACCCGGGAGATATGCGTAGTATTTTGAATGTGGCAAGTGTCTGATTCGCTCAACTCTTTGTTTTGTGAAGAGAATTCAAAACACACCATTTGCGTGTTGTATTTCTGAAGTTTGACTCTTTAGTCCATGAGTTACTAGTAGACGCTGTAGGTGGCAAGGCCACAGCAATGCTTAAAGGGAAAGGTGTGGCTTCCACACCCTGAATGCCGCACTGGTGGGGGGGCCGGGGGGAGCAAGGTGTGTTTAGTGATTGGCACCAATGGCAGAGCACTGGGGGGAGCCCTAGTAAATGAGTTTGCCAAGAAGGCAATTTCCCCCTGTGTGTGTAACTGTGTGATCACATACAATAAAGCTGGGAGCCGGTGCTTAGCATAGAAGAATAAGAACAAAACATTTCCTTGTCAGAAAACCACTGATCGCTGACCACAGGGAGAAAAGTAAAACAACTCAGCATTCACGGAGAGTATGGTTTTTCAATTTCTCTTCAGGCAAATATAGTTCCCAAGGAACATGACTTCTGTGCCCGGTCCCTGAACCGATTGACATGGTCCCCAATGCATCCAGTGTTTCAAGGGACAAGGTTTCTGTTGAATACCTGGGTTCCCAATGAGTTTTTCATCATCAGGCTCTCAATTGTCATATTTGCTCTCTAGTTCAAATACACTTAGGTTTGTTTTTTCTCCTTTTTTTCTCTTGCTTGTAAAGCACACACAGCTGGTGCTGTTCTAAGCACTTACTCAAAAATGCCATTGTTTAAAGTGTTTCAATAGACGATAATGTCCTCAGAGGTGTCTTGATTTTTTTCCCTAGTGTATCACTGATGTGGCAAACTGTTCCCTTGGTAAATAAGACGGTAAATTGAACTCCAGTGGCTTACCACACAAGTATGAATTTCTATGGAAATAAAAGTCTTTGCTTCGGTGACGCGACATTGATGTCATGTCACCCTGGAAGCCTGCTCTGTCCCGTGTGCTTGCGAATCCTGAAGCTCTCGGGCCTCCTTCGTTGAATGAAATGGAGAGCAGAAGAAAGCATGGAGCTTTTCAAGTATAAACTTGGAAATATAAGTCGAAGTAATTCTGGCTTTACACACTGAAACTCGCCATCCATTTTGCTCTGTATAAATGATTTTGCTGCTGCTGAATAATTTTTCTTTCCTGACACCATTATCAGTGCTTCAAATGAAGCATGAACTTAATAAGCACTAAAGTGAACCCAGTGCTTCTGCCCCAAGAAAAGATAGAAGTCAATATTGTGACTCTATTATAATTTGCTTACTCATGAATATCCAGGAGGTTCAATCTAGATGATCTTTAACAATATCCACATGGTATAGATGTGAGAGTAAATCAGAGCTTAGCGGGGAAATGTGTTTGATTACTCCTGGGGATCAGACAGGGTCCAGTCAGGAGGCAGAAATCACACAGTAACTTAGGAGAAGTTTAATGTGAAGAATTACTAAGCTGTATAAGAAAATAACTGAAAATAGAGGACTCCAAAGGTAACGTAGGGCTGAGAGAGAGGACCCAGGAAAGGACAATCTTCAGAGGAGTTCCTTGTTGGAGAGTGCGGCTGTGGTTTCCTGAACTGAAGGGCAGAGTGCTGTGTTTGCCGAGACTGGGCCTGGGAATAAGGCAGCAGCCCTCCAGAATGCAGGTGAGCCAAGGTGGGTGGGTGTGCAAAGGGAGTTGGGGTGCTGCTGTGGGTCTGAGGCCTGGAACACAGGGTATCTGCATCCAGAGGGCTGTAGCAAGGTGGCCACCGGCCCCGGCCAGGGATGTGAAGTCACCGATGTGTGCACTCTGCGTGCACTCTGGGGCAGAGCTCCACCAGATGTCCCCACACACACACCATGGATGGACCACGCAGCCAGAGCAAGAAAAAGCCAAGTGCAGCACCTGGGACCAGGAGAAGGCCTTTCCTTCTGAAATATTGCCTCAACCCCCTCGGCTGATGGCCGACAAGCTTCACACACTTTCAAGGAGAAATGCTTGGGGTCCAGTTTATTGTCACAGAGCAGGTAATGAGGGTAAACTTGGAACTGAAAATCAATAAATTGACAATTGGCATATCTGGGTGCAAAATAAGATTTTCAACTATATTGAAAGCTTCATAATCCAGGACACCTATGCATATTTTTAGGGAAATGGAAAGTCAACACTCAATTCTTCTTTTATAAAAAAATCTCTGATATTATGTCTTCAGTATGAAAAGTAAACATCATGTTTCATGGACTGTGTTTTTCAAGCTCTATCCTCTAAACATCCAGTATAATTGAACAGTTCTAAATATTTCAGAGATTTATTTAGATCTGTGCTAATAAATAAGCAATGGGTTTTAATGGGTTAATTTTATTATATACTCTAATGCTTTTCCTATAGTTAAAACTAATAAAACCTTCTTAGTTGAAGGTTTGGGTTTGTTAATTGAGATTTCAGAAGTTTTTATGTATCAACCTAAACCCTTATCATATAAAAATGATTATTTTCATATTCAGTAATAGAAAGAAACATATTTACAATTTCCCTTTCTCAATAAACTAAACCATGAAGGATGAAGCCCCATGGGTCTATAAGAATGCCATATTTTTTCTATACTCTTTATAATTCATGTGGTATATTATCTGTTACACTAGTATACTGCAAGGTTATAAATTTGGAAAAACTCCAAGAGGCAAGTATTTTTTTTTTAAATATATTTTATTGAGTTTTTACAGAGAGGAAGGGAGAGAGATAGTCAGAAACATCGATGAGAGAGAAACATCGACCAGCCGCCTCCTGCACACTCCCCACCGGGGATGTGCCCGCAACCAAGGTACATGCCCCTGACCGGAATCGAGCCCGGGACCCTTCAGTCCGCAGGTCAACGCTCTATCCACTGAGCCAAACCGGTCTCGGCGAGGCAAGTATTTTTAACACACATATTAGACATGAGAAAATTAAAACTCAAATAATACTATGAAAACATAGTTATAAACTGGCAAATCCAAGACTTAACCTTTCTAATAGATTCTAATAGATTAGAAAGAAAATTAACTATAGCATCCACATTCTCTTAGAGTCCCTCTTATTAATAAGGGACAATCCCAAGTTTTCAGTTAGTAAAGAACAGGTTTAAGAGTTACTTAATTTTGATAGAGTATATAAAACTTAAAAGCTGTATCTCTGACTGATGCAGTTGCCTGCAACACAGATGTCAATATTTGGGAAGTTTGCAATCGGACCATCTGTTCTGCAAGGGTATGTGTGATGTGGTCGGCCTCTCTGCAATGCACCATTTGCTGTTCTTTGTGCTTTTGCTACATTTCAAAGAAGTACAGGAATCAGAGTAAGTTGGTTTGAAGTGTAGGTAGCACCAAATGTGATACCACGCAAATGTTGGGAAGGCTGTAGGAAATGCAATAAAAATTACTTCCACATCCAGAGCTCAGTAATAGCTCTTTATAAGAAGTTGGAAAACAGTCTAGAATGGGTGCCACCTAGCTCAGTGTTACTTTGCAGTGTGATAAAGTTAGTTCCAGGCTGTGAATCTGAAGAATGGAAGATGGCAAAGGTGTGTGACCTCAGTGAGAAACTGCATATACGTCCAATTACACTGACAAGGTTGCCCAAGGTTTTTTTTTGTTTTTTTTTTTGTTTTGTTTTGTTTTTTTTTTTTTTTTTACTCAATTGAAATAAAATCTCTCTGCAATTTGGTAATGGCAGGCACCGCTGCTAGGGCTGCTGAAGCATAGCTGGAAAATCCAGCCGCCCTCACATCTGTTTTGCATGACCTTTCAATCATCAGCAAATACTTGTGCCACTAGGAATGGAAGTCTGGGTAGGTTATGGCTATGTGACTTTCTAAGCTATCGCTATGGAAAACATATTGAAACAGAATTCACGCATGCCATGTATTGTGCCCAGAAATTATAGACTTGTCTGGGTGGTGTTAAGGCTTTGACCTACCAAGAGTGCTCACACCTGCTTCTTACATTCAAGTTGTTAATCCTTTGTTCAGAAAATGAGACATATTGTGAAATATGTGAATGGACTGCTATGGCTGAAGTCTTAAATGTTTAGGATCTGAAAGTGGTTCCCAGTAAAATAACCTTGATGAAATATTGTCGTTTAGCCTTTGAAAGCTTACGTTTACTATACATCAGAAACCTGTGTGGCTTGACTTGGCTCCCAGCTTCTTTGAAAGCCAGGACTGCGTTATGCAATGCTTGCTTGAGTTCCAGGTTGGAGTGAAATGTTCTGAAAATAAAAGAAGAATCTCCTGAAAAGATTGTAATGAAGTTTACTCTCACGTGAATAAATCTCCTTCTCCCACTATTGGGCTGGGGTGGGGGCGGGGAGCCACTGGAGTATGTTCAAGAACACAGTTCAGTTTATCTCAAGATCAGCGCAAGCTGTTGTGCAAGCAGAGCTTCTCCAGTTACACTGAGCATGGGGGACTGTGTGTAAACGCACGAGTCAGGTGCTCACAGAGAGGACTTTGCTTTGAAGAACACGGAAGGGCACTGGCATTTGACAGACCTCTCTGAGTGTGAGTCTTGACTGCACTCAGTTGAACGTGTATGTAGGGTTGCCACAGGCAGGCTGATTTGGATCACCTCCAAATCACTGGTGTCACTTGTTTTGCTTTTAATTCGACATTTAAGCAGAGGGATGGCTGAGCACTTTGTGGAGAGAAGGAGGAGGTGGGGGAATCCCTGGAAGCAGAGAGAACCTCCTAGAAAGCTCTGGCCCACTTCGCTCTGCCCCATCCTTGTCCACCCCACTCAGCAAAGCAGCCCTTAGTCAGGGGTGAGCCGGTGTTGCTCCACGATCTCCCTTAAGAGTGTCGGTGCCTGACTCTCCACAGCTTATCAACCCCATCCAACCCCGTGGAGTTCTCTCTCCAAGGATCACCCTCGTCAGTTACAATGTTTTCCATCTTATAAAGTTCCCAGCGATGATTTTAGAGCTTCTTGTGGATTGGCACCCTGGGCAGTCCACCAACTTCTTTAAGTGGTATTCCCTCACTCATGAACCTCTGACTTTGGAAAAGCTACAGAACATGTCGCACCTTTTTGTCGTTGTTGTTCTACTAGTGCAGTGATGGCGAACCTATGACACGCGTGTCAGAGGTGACACGTGAACTCATTTGTTTGGTTGATTTTTCTTTGTTAAATGGCATTTAAATATATAAAATAAATATCAAAAATATAAGTCTTTGTTTTACTATGATTGCAAATATCAAAAAATTTCTATATGTGACACAGCACCAGAGTTAAGTTAGGGTTTTTCAAAATGCTGACACACCAAGCTCAAAAGGTTCGCCATCACTGTTCTAGTGTGTCCCCTCACCACCTTGAAGGACACTTCTCTAACGTCTTGGAGATTTGTTGCAACACTTAAGTGAGGTAGTGTGTGCACATACCAGAGCCACAAAGAACCTCTTTTTGAGGAGATAGTAAGATGAACCACCAAAAAAACCTAATTAAAGTTGTCAATCTTTTGTTCATAAAATGAGACATAGTATGTAATATGCAAATGACTGCTATAGCTTAAATCTTGTGTTGCCATGTAAATTTGGAAATTGCCATCAACTATCTCAAGAGATTGACAATGTGCATGTAAGCTGAAGAGTCTCGCCATGAAAAATTTAGATAGGTGCTTCCCAAATATATTTGACCACAAACCCCTTTATTTATAGAGGATCTGGTATTACCTTATTCGACATAATACAATTTGGAAAATACTGGCTCATGCTTTCCCATTTTCAGGGTGAATGCCCTGAGTCATGCCTCTCTTCACATTTTAAACTAGTGGTTCGCAAACTCTGGTGTGCGTCAGAATATTCTGGAAAGCTTGTTAAAACCACCTTGTTAAGCCCGGCTGGTGTAACTTAGTGGTTGAGTGTCGACCCATGAACCAGCAGGTCAGGGTGTGATTCCCGGTCAGGGCACATGCCGGGGTTGCGGGCTAGATCCCCAGCAGGGGGCGTGCAGGAGACAGCCAATGGGTGATTCTCTCTCATCATCGATGTTTCTCCCTCTCCCTCACCCTTCCTCTCTCTCTCAAATCAATAAAAATATATAGTATACTTTTTAAAACCACCTTGTTGGGCCCCACTCCCAGAGCGTCTGGAGCCGGGTGAAAGTCTGCATTTCGACCATGTTCCCAGGTGCCGCTGATCCTGCTGGTCTAGGGAAGCCTAGCGAAGCACCTGTTCCAGATCCACACCAATGCTGCCACGTCAATATGCTGAGCGGCACCCCCAGGCCCACCCCAGAGACGCTGACCTCCTCAGGGTGGGATGGGCCCAGGCCCTGCCTTTCCGAGGCGCTGGGTGACGCCACTGGCGACCCACAGGCCACCGAAACACAATGGTGAGGGGCCTCCGGAGACTCCAGGTACAAACCAGCATTTTCTCTCTTCTTCTTGTGTCTAAAACCAGAGGCTCACTCTCCTGTTTCCGAAAATTAGATGCATAGAAAACGTGATCTGCTGGGGAGTTTGGCAAGTTTATTTGAGAGTCTTTCCTTCCCAGACGCCGGTGGCACTCCTGGGAGCAGGTCCCCCGCAGGTCAGGCCGGCTGTGCCCGCGCTGGGCTGGGCCACCAGACGCCTGCAGTGGGCTGCAGCCTGCAAATGGCAGCTTTGGTTTTGATTTCATCATTTCAGATCAGGCACATTCATTTTCCTGACCTTTAACGATGAACTTTAAGCGCAGGGGGAGGAGCAGTGAGTTACGGAAGAGCCAGGAGTAATGGATTTGAGCGTTGGCCCAGTTTGATCACTAATTCTTTCTCTGGTCCTGGAAATGGTACTTATCCAATCCTGGCCAGACCTTTCTTTCCTATAAAAAGTAACTGGATCAGTGGTTTCTACACTTTGTTTGTAACTCTCTTTTGAAACATCTTCAAAACCTAACAGAAAACAGGCAAGGGGTGAGCACTTGGCACTTTCATTTCTCAATCTTTTAGCCGAAGAAACTTCTAATCAGCAAAAACAGTAAAGGAACCCTGGATTCCTCAGGTTCTCAGGAACGGGATTTGCACATGACTTACCGGAAGGCCGCCGAAATTGCTTCCAGGCCAGCGTGAAGCCACCGGTGGGGGGGTGGCCTGTGCTTAGGCCACCTTCCCCGCGGTGACCCTGGCTTCTCCTAAGGCGTTGTGCTGTTTCTGTTTTTAATCGAAATCTATTTCTTCAATGCTTTCCCCCCTAAAACCAACAAGCAGGGACTTTGTTTTTTTCCCCCCAAACTATTGAAAAAGACTGCAGTCTGGGCGGGTGAGGTAAGAAGAAAGGTTGTCTGCAGCCGCGCAGGGAGGTCTGGGACTTGCCTTGTTTTCTTAGCTGTGCTGTGCACATGAACTGAAGGTTTAACACGTAGGTGCTGTTTGAAGCTCTAATACAACAGGGCCTGGAGGTGGGAGCCCAGCCACACGGTTGCCGGCCCTGCCCAAGGCCCCTCGCACAGCTGTTCTGGGAGCTGAGGCTGAAATTTGTTGCCATGGCTTAGACCTAAACAAACCCGCGTCTGTTCTGGTACGTAGGCCCTGCTCTTCGAGGACAGCGCTGCTCGCTCACTCTACCTCCATCTGTGGGACACACGGGTTTCAGTCATTTCTCTACCGGTCCCGTTCTCAAGGGGCAGTCTGTTATATGATATAGTGCCTTGTCACTTAGCCACCGACGCCGTGGGGTTGGAATCCGCCCATTCCCTGGCTTTTCCCGGCTACACTGCAAGCTCTGTCCTCGGGGACCTTGCTGTGGGACCACCTTGCAGGCGTTAATACTTTTCCCACTAAACCTGCTTGGACACAGGCCAACCTGAGTGCTGTGCTCGGCGGAGTAATGGAGATTCCAGGGCACCCTTGGTTCGTTTGGAGGCAACGGAGCACAGTATTCCCCTCCTCCATCAGATCTCAGAGCCGCCCTCTTAAAAAAATAATGATTTAAATATATATATATTTGAAAGTATTACAGATGTCTCCCATTCCCCCCACCCCCTTTAGCCTCCTCCTCTCAGCCACCCCCTCCCTCCGCCAGATCTTCGCTACCCTATTGCCCATGTCCATGGGCTATGCATGTAAGTAAGTAAGTTCTTTGGTTGATCTCTTCTCGTCCCCACATCGAAGTATGCCAGCCTGCTCCATGCAGGGCCATCCTCTTTTAATTCTCTCTCTCTCTCCACACTGCCCGCCCCCACCGCCCCCACTGCTGCAAAAACACACACTCTCTGGACATGACCCTCCTTTTGGATTATAGTACAATGATATTTGGCCCTGGTTTTGAGTTTTCTCCATCTCAAAGAACTTAGAAGCAATTTCAAGGAGTAGAAAGTTTCCTAAGAAACAGTAAAATCATATTACTTCTAATTCCAGGCAACGTAGTGAGGAGCTAGAAAATGCACACGCAATCTTGTAGCAACATAAAGTAGAAACACAGCAAAGGAAAACTATAGCACAGACACAAAGCACAGGCCATTTTAATTAGGACAGCCTCTTTACGTGCGTGCGTGCGCGCACACACACTCCACGTATTAGTAACAACAATGGCATTAAGTTCTTTTCCTGGCAGCTGAAAGAAAGGCGCTATGTGGTCTGCACAGTCAGGTTTAAAAGATGCAAACAAGCGTCATTCCGGGGAAACCTCCTGGCCCTGGATTCTGGAAGGAATGTATTGTGCGGGTCCTTGTGTGAGAGACCTGGGGTAACAAAACGGCCCATGTTTTCAGAGGCTGAATGGCTAGGAAAAAACCATCCTTTGTGTGAAGTCGTGTTTCATATCAGCGGCTTCTGAGAGCAAAATAGTAAATCTCGGCTCAAAACACAGATGTGCGAGGGAGTGAAGGGAACATGGCCCACATATGTTGGTGCCTCATCCAGTCTTTCACACATTCATTTATTGACCAAATAGGTATTGGAGCACCTAAGAATTTACATTGTACCATTTGGGCCACCAGGGATTTAACACAAGTCCCTTCCCTCCAGCAGCTTACATTCCAGTCAGGAGAGACACAATCAACACTGATGGTGCAGAATATCAGACGGCAAATGAGAACTGAAGAAGGGGGAGGGAAATGTAAGTGTGGGCTAACCAGACAGCAAGGAAGGGAGGGAGGGAGGGAGGGGAGGAAACACGTGGATATTTGAGAGAAGGTTGTTCCAGGCAAAGGAAAAATCTTGGCATGTTCAAGGAACAGCAAAGAGCCAACGGGGTTGGAGTGAGTGGGGGAGAGAGAGAGGAGACTGGGGAGGGGGGGAGGGAGGGGATGGGGAAGGCCCCGGGTGCCTGGTGGGCCATTTTAAGGACTTTGGCTTTTACTTTAATGATAAATAGTTAACAAGTCCTTTAGGTTGGTATATGTTATTCATTCTCTCTCCCCCCCTCAATCCCCACTTGTGAGGCAGGTCTTTGGCAACTGGAGGGCCACATTCCACTGTCGGAATGAATGAAGGCCTGAGTGTGTCTGTACCATTACTAACCACCTTTGACTTTTACTGTGATTTGCTCACAGGGCAGGGCTTCCTGAGCACTCTATTTTTGGCTTGTAAGAGAAATTATGTAGTTCTCATCTTGATGAAATTTCACAAGTCTGGACTCCCTCTCATTTCCGTAATACAAAATTTAGTAGTCTCCAATTTTCCCTTTCTTGTTTCTTGCTGTTTCTGGGGCTGGAGGAAGTTCATTCTCACAGGACCACCACGCTCTGAGGTGGCCTCTGACGATCCCTTGTTCAGATCAGCCCTGAGGTCCTGGGAAGGGGCCCCCCATGGAATTCTTAAGGCCCAGGTTGCGTGGGAAGTAGGTGAGGTGACCAGCTGTTAAGTGGCTGGCAGCCCAGGAGGTGAAGTCGATGTGCCCGCGTCCACAGGTGAAGGGAATGGCGTCTGCCTTCTCCCCAGGAGCCCCCGAAGGAGCGGTTGTGGAACTCCACTGGACATTTAAAATGAGACTCTTGTCTTTTTTCCAATTTCATCGGCCCATAGTCTTAAAGCGATTCTAACCACTGTCCTAGAGACCCGCAAAGCTTTTGGGGAATCGCAGTGTGATCCCCACCCCAAACATTTTTGTCCAGAAAAAAGAACTATCAGGAGCAGTTCAGAGGTAGAAGGGGTCCATAAAACATATCATGAATGTCTGCGTGTTAAGAGAGTATCTGAACATGTGAAGACTTTGGTGTTGGGGACTGGCTCGGTGGTGGAGGGTATGGATTTAGGTGTGGCTGGGCGCCTCAGACCCTGTACAATACAATGGCTTCCTCCCTCCTGCCCTTCGCTCGTCTTCTTGAGTGTCCGTCCAGCTGGACAACATTCACCTTGTTCTTCAAACTGCTTTCTGGCCAGGGAACAGAGTGCTCAAAGCTCTACACACAATCGCCTCTAAGCACATGCAAGAATGTCTTATACGCACAACACTATTTGTGCCTGCTGGACTCCAAGCGCACCGTGAGCATTTGCCAATGTGTGTGGCTAGTTATTAGGAGCTTCAGGATGTTATGAACATTTGACAGCTGATCTTTTATCCTGTGTAAGAAGGGCTCGTGTGTGTTGTGTCTTCCATGACCACCCGCCTGGGCCCATCCTTCATCAGAATAACCCCCAAACACGTCTCTCCAATTCTGCCTCCAGATCACCACCTCTGTGTGACATCATGGAAACTCGGTGCGCACAGATCTCCAGCGAGATCTGTGCTGGACAGATATTGAAATGGATTGCTGCAGGAGGGCCTTGCTTATCTCCCTCCAGAGCGGGGCTTATCGCCCCAGCGAGGCTTTGATGAAAAACACTCCCCGGGCTTCCGCGTACCTTGGTGCATCCAAAGCATTTCACCATCAAGTCTGAACACAGCCCAGAGCAAAATGAGAGCCGGATCTTGTTAGCAGCTCAGAACGAGGGCCATGTTTTGGGGATAGATGAGGAAGCAGCTGTGACAATACATTCTAGGTGTTTCTGTTATCAATGCTGTTATTGTCCTTTAACTTGCAGGGTAGAAGTAGTTCCTGGTCGTGGCTGTTGCAGTTGGTCCCCGTTGGTTTTGAAAAAGCAACCACCAGAAAGACATCTCTTTTCCAAGTCAGAATCGGCCTGCACGGGAGGTTGCTATGACTGTAGGGTTTATGTGTGGGATGATGCTTACGACCAAATCAGAATTGGAAACCTATGCAATGTCTGAGTGTTTACTTTTCAAGTAATTACACTCCTTCCGAGGTTAGAATTTGGTAATGTGAGGTGATCATTTTCAGCACGTTCTCTGAAGTCCAGAAGGAGACAAAGGAATGTTAGACAAAAAGAAAGATTTTGGGTGATGGTGAAAACAAGTAGTTGTGGGGGATTTCACGAGGTAGCCTATGGCAGAATTAGACCTTCTCTTGAAAGCCCATGTTCTATGCCCTCATCCATAAATCAGGAGGGTTGGACTCAATTGCTGATTTCAAGAACATAATGAAAAGAAAAGGTAGTTTGGGGCCTTACATAAGTCAGGGCAACATGATAGTCTTTTTTTCTTGTTGTTAATCCTCTCCTGAGAGTATTTCCTCCATGGGTTTTCAGAGAGTGGAAGGGAAGGCAAGAGACGGAGAGAGAGAAACATCCATGTCAGAGAGACACATGGATTGGCTGCCTCCTGCGGGTACTCGGGGATCGAGCCCACAGCCCAAGTATGTGCCCTTGACCAGAATCAAACCCAAGACCCCTCAGTCTGCGGACTGGCGCTCTAACCACTGAGAAACCAGCTAAGGTGACAGTCATGATGATCATAATTTTTATCTTTTATCACCGAAACTGGAAACAAACATGTCCACTGCCAGTTTCGACCTTTATCTGGCCATCAGGTTCTAAATGTTTTAAACATAGTTCCAACCATACAAATTCTGAAGATTGTACATCCAAAACGTCAGATTTCTGTTCTGATCTCAGAAAAGAGAGCCTGGGGCTTCCTGCCGTGCTGGAGCCAAGTGGCTGCTTGCCCTGGTCCTGACACGACTTCCCTGTGCTTCTGTGAGGCGCCGAGCCCTTCGCTCATCCTTGCTCTCCGCCTGGCCCAGCAGACACTGAGCATGAGGCCCCTGCCCTCATAATGAAGAGTTCCGGAGGGCGCTCAGGAGAGTAACATAGTTAAAGGCTGAAGAAGCAAGGAAAGGGACCAAGCGATACGTGAAAACAGATCTTTAAATCTGCAGCGTATGGCTGTTCATAACGTGGCTGGGAATCCTTCATGTTCACTGACCTTCGTTCAGCTCTTCCCAGGGAACAGGCTGTGCTGGGGAGTGAAGCGCTGTGTGTCGGCTCAGGGGCCGGCGAGTGCACCGTGCTACTGGGGGAGGCGCTTTCCCGAGGGTCTGACCCTGGTTTGGCTGCCGTTGAAGGCCCATCTAGGAAAAGCAATTGTGCCCAAGATTACATGACGGGAGAACTGCTCTCTGTAGACTGTGGGTAAGGAAGTTCATTCCTGATGGTGTAAAGTGATGCAAAGTACCAGGTTCTGAGTAAAGTTCCTAAGGGAACTATACACCACGTAATGAGTCTGATTTTTTTTTCATGTTTTATGAACAGAAAGTAATGTTAACCCTCCTCAGTAGACGTCCTGGGTTACGGTGTGGAGGAGGCGGTGGGCGGTGGCTCTCCTGTTAGCCCTGAGACTGGGCCTGAGAGTGTGTTAAAGGTCTGGGTCCCACGTCCCTCTCCTACCCTCCCAGTCTTTGGCAGAGGATAGGAGCCAGTCCACCTGAGAGCACATTGGTGGCCTGAAAAATAGAAAACATAGTCCAGTTTTGGTTCTGGGGCTTTGGGGTTTTATGTAGCATTTACGTTTCCAAAAGCAGCAAAATTCAGAGGTTGTCAATTTTTAAATTTTCTGCAGATTGACAACTATCATTTGCTATGCAAATCATTGCATTGAAAAAAAAAAGACTATTTTAATATCAAAGAAGTTGTAAGGACATAATCTCAGAATAATTGACAATTGTTCCCAAATATAGATTGTTGGCAATCTAGCCCTGATGTACATAAACGCATTTGTTTTTACAGATACAAATTTGCCTGATCTTGCTCTGAATGAGTGAATGTTTTAACATAATCTGGTATTTGGGAACATTTGTTCTTAACAGCACCCCTTTACAAATTGAAATATTTTTATTGCCACTGTGATTGAATTTTGATTATTGCTTTGTTTTCATGTTAAACATCTGCCAAGTTTTGTTTTTTAACTTCACATTATCCATCTGCCAAGATTTTTTCCCAACTTTTAGTTACAAAAGCCATTATCACAACATCTTCCTGTGCTTGTAGAAATGACTTACAGATATTTATAGTCTGAGTTCTGTGTCACTTCTGAGCACATTCCTGAAACCTTGCAGAAAAGGGCCTGTCTGCCCTATGTTCTCGAATTCGCAGTTCTGCCTGTGGTTGCAGTTTGATTCCTTTTAATATAAGCCGTGCAGTGGAGGTGAGTGCTGCTTGCTGGTGGTCATGGGTAAGGCAATTATGAAGTCTGACATTATTCTTGGAATGATTTTAAGCAAAATATCATAGTTCATCAAAATCTGTCTGCAAAAACGCCAACAAGTTAATAGTCATTTATGTACAGAAGGAAAAAATTATGGCTGCCAGACCACCTTCATGTGGGAGATTTGGTCATAAATTTTAAATATCCATTGTGAGAATTATATTATGTGTAAGGAAATCAGCATCCTGCAGTTTTACAAGTGGGCCTAGAAGGGCATAATGCACAAAGAAAGATTTAACAAGAAATGTGAGCAGAACAGGCAAGTCAGCCATCTCTAAGCCTTCTGGTGCCTGCTAGAACACTTTTGCATAAGGGCATCATTCCTAAGGTATTTTTTTTTTTTTTAAGTCAAAAGCATGGCATGGAGTCCTGAATGTTTTAAACACAATCTTGCTACCAGTTTTGAATGCTTTCTAGGTGCTAAGTGTCTGACATAGATCACCTAACATACGCTTTGGAAGAGCCAACGAGTTGTAGATAGTGATGAAGCTCAAGTCTACTAAGAGATTGGTAACTTGCCCAAGATCTCAACCTGGTAGGCTAGCCTGTACCTGGCCCTGGTACCATATTTTTTTTTTTAAAAGGCCCTAAGGTTAGGCAAATCACAGAAGTTTGCCCCACTGGACAAAGGAGTTATAAAAAAGTGTCAGCTGCCTATGTCCATATAACCCCCTCTCCTAAAAAAAGGGGGGGGGGGATTCAGCCAAGACATCGTGGGCATAGATATCATCTTTATTAAAAACGAAGTGTCCCCAGAGCAGACACAGTGCTGCACCAGGGCATAAGGCTTGGTGGGCAGTAGGCTGAGATTTAACTCCAATTCTTGCCTTACTCCCTCTGTAGCTTTGATGCATTACATCAACTGCCCTAGGCAGACCACATAGCAAATAGAGCTCCTGGGAGCCAAACCCAGGCTGTGTGAGCCTGGAAGTACATGCATGATCTCCCTAACCTTCCTTACTCACCTTTAACCCCTGGGTCAGTCCAATGGGCGGGTATCTCTATCATCCATGCACAGGGCAGCCCTGTTTCTTCCTTTCTTCCCCTTTCCGCCAGCATTCTGTTCCCATACCAGTGGTCGTCAAACTCATTAGTCAACAGAGCCAAATATCAACAGTACAACGATTGAAATTTCTTTTGAGAGCCAAATTTTTTAAACTTAAACTATATAGGTAGGTACATTGTTATTAACTTAATTGGGGTACTCCTAAGGCTTAGGAAGAGCCACACTCAAGAGGCCAAAGAGCCGCATGTGGCTCGCGAGCCACAGTTTGCCGACCACGGTCATAGGCCATCTTTGCCTTTACATCCCCAGTGAATGAGGCAGCATGGACCCTGCACTCACAGAACTCGTGGTCTAGAGACATCACAGTTTCATAAGCAGTTAAACAAGCAACTGATGCCCATGCTGGTGAGTGCCAGCAGAGGGGACATGGAAGGAGCCCAGGAGGTTAGGGAGGGGCACCTCACGTAGACTGGGCATCAAAGGAGACTTCCAGGGCAGCCGGGGCTAAGTTGGTAACTGCAGAAGCAAGAACAGGAGCTCACCATGAGAAGGGGGGCGGGGGGGGGGCACGAGATGTGGGCCGCGGAGAGAAGCAGGGCGAGGATCATGAAGGACCTCCCTGGCCACTACGAGGAGTTTGGAAGTTACCGTGGGGCTAAGGGAAACCATGGAATGTTTTTAAGCAGAAACATGATGTCTTCTAAAATAATCCTGCGTGCTCATGTTTCCCTATGACTTTAGAAGTTTGCCTTTACTTTACACTCATATTGCATAACATGTTATCTGTTTTTTAAAAAGAATTTGGAACCATTTTTAACAACATTTCTAATCGTCCCCCAAAAGGTTACTCTGGTCTGCAGACCAGACTTGGCTCCCCCCTTCTCGCCCCCGGCGCCCCGTCCTCCATCACAGCATTTAGCGCAGTTCTCTGCAGGCTCATTTCTGCAAGGCTTTGTTTGCTGCTTCCCCGATCTGAATATAAGCTCTATGTACTTAGCACAGTAAATACTCAATAAATATTTGTTAAATAAATATCCAGTGACTCCCCAATAGATGATCCTTGGGAGCTGGAGCCCGAGGCATGATTTGGAAACTCCCTGCCACTGAAGGGGAGTTTAGAACAGGCTCTCAGGTTGTGCACAGTTAACACTGTGTTCCATGCAACCCTCCCTGGGTTGACATTACGCTGCCATTGTGTCTCCTCTGGGGGAGGCCATGGCGCTCATGCTCTCATTATGAACAGACATAACTTACTAGAGACATTTGCCAGCCTCTGAAGAAAGTAGGGCTTTGGCTGCTGGAGCAGAGGGATGCCCAGTATCTCCCTCAGTTTGGAGGCCTCGGAACTGAAGACTTTACAAACTCGTATCTTCACATCTACTTACATCTCTTGTTTTGGACTGCAAACCGGATTACACAGTGGCCCTCATCAATTCAACAAACAGTTATTAAGTACTTGTGTTTCTCGACATGAATCTGGTTCTAAAGTAATCAGGAGTAGACACTCTCTTTGGCCACTGGGCTAGTTTCCTATTTGTGCTATAACATTTTTCACAAACTTAATTGCTTAGAACAACAAAATTGTACCTTACAGTGCTAGGGGTTCAGAAGATGCTATATTGTGATTTAGAATAAATATGTATTTAGCCTTTGTCCCCATTCCTGGCCCAGAGGTCCTAAATCCCTTGAAATTTCCTACATGATGAGAGCAACAGAGGTGTCTTTTGTTACGTTAATGAGATAACTTTTGAAAGCACCTAAGGATGGGGGCTGGTTGCCAGGGAACCAATCTAGTGATTGAAGGTTGACCCCAATGGCCAATGATTCAATCATGCATATGCAATGAAGCCTCCCCCAAGACCCCCAAAGGATGGGGTCAGGAGAGCTTCTGGGCTGGTGAACCTGAGGAGGCGTTTGGACAATGGAGCGCCTAGGACAGTGATGGCGAACCTATGACATGCGTGTCAGAGGTGACACGCGAACTCATTTTTTTGGTTGATTTTTCTTTGTTAAATGGCATTTAAATATATAAAATAAATATCAAAAATAATAAGTCTTTGTTTTACTATGGTTACAAATGTCAAAAAATTTCTATATGTGACACAGCACCAGAGCTAAGTTAGGGTTTTTCAAAATGCTGACATGCCGAGCTCAAAAGGTTCGCCATCACTGGCCTAGGAAGTAAACTGTTTATGTGAGTTCTGTGAGCCCCTGTAGCAAATTAATTGAATCTGATCTGTAGCCAGTTGGTCAGATGCACGGGTGACAGCCTGGACTTGCGATTGGCCTCTGAAGCGTGTGGAACTGAGCCCTGTGGGGTCTGACAGTCTCTCCAGGTGGATGGTGTCAGAATTTAGTTGAACTGTAGGACACCCAGCCGGTGTCTGCGCGTGACTTAGGGGTGTGGGAAAACATACACACTGGAGTTGAAATTGGTACCGCACTGTAGAGGTCCAAAATGGATCTTGGAGGGCTCAAAACAAGGGCTTGACCGGGCTCTGTTACACTTCTGGAGGCTCTAGGGACACATTTATTTCTTGCCTTTCCCAGCTTCTGGAGGCTGCCTGTATTCCTTGGCTCTCAGCCTCTTCCAACAATTGCATCACTGTGACATCTGCTCCCAGACCCGCGCCTCCTTCTCTCACTCCCCTCTTTCATGTATAAGAACCCCGGTGATTACATTGGCGCATCTTCATAATCCAGGATCATCTCTCCATCTGTCTCCTTAATTTAATCACATCTTCAAAGTCCCTTTTGCCATGTAGGTACCATGTTCCCAGGTTCTGAGGGTTAGGATATGGGCCCTTGGGGGCTGTTATCTGCCTACCTCAGCTGCTACATGGTGCTTCTATCTAATTGGTTTTTTAAAAGTGATGTGGATTTTAGAATCAAATTAGTCAAAATCCTGATTCATCCCCCCTACTTCCTAGAAATACAACTTTAGGAATGTTATTTATCTAAGCCTCGCTTTTCTAATCTGTCAAATGGGGAGAATATTACCTTACTTCATAACGTTATGAAGTTAATAGATAATAGTACATGTCACTGCCTGCACCTAGTAAACACTTTAAAATGTTAGATATTATCATTGTTAATTCCTTCTTCTTGAGCATCATCTCTGATAGCACATGATTCTCTTTGAACTGGGGAGATTTCCCAAGGTTTGCCATATTTCACTATTTTCTTCCCTAAGATTTTGGTTAACTTAAAGTTTTATAGTTTTCATAAAAGGGACCTATAAAATACTCAATAAAAGTAAGTTCAGAAATAGTCACTGAGCGCAATACCAGTTTTTAAAAATGGCTTTCAATTCCACAAAGAATTTTATGTAATTTAGAAACTGAGTATGCCCTCAGAAATGTTTTAAAAGTGCATCGCTGCCATTTCAGTAGGTTCAAAATTCCCCTCCGCCTTGGGTGCTTGCGGTCTTTATTAGCACCTACTTTCCTCTCTTGAGATTTGGCCAAAATTGCTTCTGGACTCTTTACTAGAATCATCATGACATATTTAGGGCTTGCACTGTAAATTAGGCCGTGCACACCCCTACCCTCCTCTCTAAAGCTAAATTCCCATAGAATAAGGCTCATTTCCTGCTGCTTCTTTTCCAGCTGACTTTTGGATAATCAATTTCCTATAAATTCAAAATGAGATGCCAGTTTGCCATAAAAAATTTAGAAAGATCCTCAGCAGCTGCCTGACGCTGCCTTAAGGCAAGGTTCTGCTAGCCTCTTTCATTTCCTTTCTCCTGCTGGAGAGCAGGCTCCCCTGCTGCAGGACGAGCTCTGCTCTGCTGACAACTGGCACTTGGAGTCTCCACACTGAGGTCTGTGGACGGATTTTGAAAACCTTGCCAGGACAGAAGGAACAGTGCCTTTGTTGAGGCCATTTCTGGGAGCTCTGAGCTTCGAACAGGACAATTTTCGCCTTACATACGTTTACAGAAGAATTACAAAACTGAAGTGTGATTATAGAGCAATGAAGTTGGTTTCTAACAACATGCCAGAAATTCCACATCCAATGACTGTAGATCATCTGTTCACTCATTGCACTTCTAGGTCTGAAGTTAAAAGATATTGTTAAATGACCAGAGTTTTTACCCATGAGTAGTCCACGTTAAACCCTATGATCACACAGTAAATGTAGGTTACTGCTTTTGCAGAATGGATGGTTCCTGAAATATTATGTGTTAGATTTTTGTAATTAAGTTGTTATTAATGCCCTGTAGGATTTAATCATTTTAAACCTTCTTTCAGTAAATCTTTTTGTATAACCAATACGTTCTAAAACAGTAATTGGAGTAGTGTTGACACAAGCACAGACAAACAGTTCAATAGCAACAAGCAGAAGGTCCAGATTTAAATCCATGAACACAAGAAAAGTTAATCTCCATCAGCCATAGAAAGTCACCTTTTCAATAAATGGCGCTGCTGTTGCTGGTTTCTCATGTAGGGGGAATATTGGATTTATACTTTTCATTACACACAAAAACCTATTTCAAGTGTATAAAGATGGAAATGTAAAAAGTCAACCTTCAAAAGCACTAAAACAAAATGTAGGAAAAATTTTTATTACTTTGAAGTAGCATAAAAGTTGTAAAATATCTCACACACATACCTAACTTGTTTCCATATCTTGGCTATTGTAAATAATGCTGCAATGAATGTGGAGGTACATATATATCTTTTTTAGTTAGTGTGTTTGTTTTCTTTGGATAAATACCCAGAAGTGGAATTGCTGGATCATGGTGGTTCTATTTTTAACTTTTTTTGAGGAAACTCCATACTGTTTTCCACAGTGGCTGTACCAATTTACATTCCTACCAAAAGTGCACAGGGTTCCATTTTTTCTTTTTTTGAAAAAAATCTTCACCTGAGTTATATTTTCATTGATTTCAGAGAGAGAGAGAGAGAGAGAGAGAGAGAGAGAGAGAGAGAGAGAGAGAGAGAGAGAGAAACATCAATGGGCGAGAAAAACATTGATCCTTGCCTCCGGTACGTGCCCCTACCAGAAACCAAATTTGCAACCTGGGCACGTGCCCTGACTGGGAATCAAACCTGTGACTCTTCATACAAGGGATGATGCTCCAACCAACTGAGCCACACCAGCCAGAGCACAAAGGTTCCCTTTTGTCCACATCCTTGCCAATACTTGCTAGTCCTTGTCTTTTTGGTAATAGTCATTCTAACAAGTGTGAGGTGGTGTCTCATTGTGATTTTGAGTTGCATTTCCCTGATAATTGTTGAACACCTTTTCATGTACCTCTTGACCATCTGTATGCCTTCTTGGGAAAGGTGTCTATTTAATTCTTCTGCCCATTTTTTCATCAAATTGTTTGTTTTGTTGCTATTGAGTTCTTCCTACATTTTAGACATTAACTGCTTATCAGGTATATGATTTGCAAATATTTTCCCCATTCAGTAGATTGCCTTTTTATTTTCTTGATGGTTTCCTTTGCTGAGCAGAAGCTCTTTAGTTTGATGTAGTTCCATTTGTTTATTTTTTGCTTTTGTAGCTTTTGCTTTTGGTGTCAAATTAAAAATATTATTGCCAAGACTAATGTCAAGGAGCCTACCACTTACGTTCTCTTCTAGGAGTTTTATGATTTTATGCTTGTCTTTAATCCAGTTTGTGCAAGATAATGGTTCCTTTCATTAAGACAATAGTTTTATTCTTTTGCATGTGGCTATCAAGTTCCCTTAACACTACTTATTGAAGAGACTGTATACAATTTTCCTATTGTGTATTCTTGACTCCTTTGTCATAAGTTAATTGACCACATATAATATGTGGGCTATCTCTGGACTCCCTATTCTGTTCCAATGATTTGTATGTCTGTTTTTAGGTAAATTCCATGCTGTTTCGATTACTATAGCTTTATAATATAGTTTGAAATCCGGGAGCATGATGTCTTCAACTTTGTTCTTTTTTCTCAAGATTTCTTTGGTTATTTGTGTTTGTGTGTGTGTTTTCCTACAAATCTTTGGGTTATATTTCTGTGAAAAATGCCATTGGAATTTATAGAGATTGCATTGAATTTGTAGATTACTTTAGGTAGTATAAATATTTTAACAATATTCGTCCCATCCATGAGTATGGAATATCTTTGCATTTTTTGCATCATCTTCAATTTCTTTCACTGTCTCATAGTTTTCAGTCTTTCACCTCCTTGGTTAAATTTATTTGTAGGCATTTTACTTTTTATTGATGAAGTTGTAAATTTGATTATTTTCTTCATTTGCCTGTCTGATAGTTCATTATTAGTGGATAGAAACACAACAAAACTTTTCTATTCATTTTGCATCCTGCAACATCATTGAATTTATTGGTTCTAAAAGTTTTTGTGGTATCTTTAGGGTTTTCTAAATATAATATGTCATCTGCAAATAGTAACAATTTGACCTTTTTCTTTCTGATTTGAATACGGCTTGTTTCTTTTGCTCGCCTAATTGCTCGAATGGGGACTTTCAGTGCTATGTTGAATAAATACGGTGATGGTGGGCATCTTGTCTTGTTCCTGGTCTTAGAAAAAAAGCTTAAAGCTTTTCACCATTGAGTATGTTAACTTGGATTTGTCCATATATGACCTTTCTTATGTTGAGATACATTCCCTCATTTTATGCATTTTGAGGCTATATTCTGAGGTGCATACACATTTAAAATTTTTGTATTTTCCTGGTGAGTTAAGTATTTTGTCTTTATTAAATTACTGTCTTTACTTATAGTAATACTTTCTTTTGGCCTTAACATACAATATAGTTATGTCAGTTGGGGGCACTGCTGATATAGAGCCACCTTAATTTTCTTATACAACCCAGGTGGTGTGAACTTGGACTACAAATCCAGGCCAGGGCTGGCTGGCCTGTGATTCTCAACCGTATCCTGAAGGTGTGGCGCATTTGCACCCCTGCTTGTTGTGGGAGGACTTCCTGTATGTGATCCCTCATTTCTATTTCATTTGTCAGGCAAGGCCATTAAGGACCCATTTGCAGAACTGAACCTCTTAAAGCAGTGGTTCTCAACCTTGGCTGCACACTAGAATCACCTGGGAATCTTTTTAAAATCCTGATTTCCGGGGCTCATCCTCCGGAAATTCTGTTTCTTTGTTACTAATGTTGTGGCCCCACCCCATAACAAAGAAACAGAATTTCTGGAGGATGAGGCCCGGAAATCAGGATTTTAAAAAAGATCCCCAGGTGATTCTAGTGTGCAGCCAAGGTTGAGAACCACTGTCTTAGAGGAAGAGGCATCAGCCACATTACTAAAATCTATATAGATGCCGAAATGTCTTTTATTCTTCTATGCTCCTTAAATTATGAATTTTATAAAAAATACTGTTATGTGACTAGCATGTGGTGAGCTTAGGATTCAAATCCAGACAGTCTGACTCCAGAGTTTACAGAAATCAGGTGGATACAATAAAAAGTTAATCAAAGTAAGAGCTCTCTTCTGGATGGTAAAACCTGGCCTTATTTCTCCCTATCTTGTGCCCGTCTAAAAACACCTGTTTGAAAACCAGGATTCCACATTTATCACCATAATAAAAGCCTCCTTAATCGGGTTCTCTTCTTTGAAATTCAACAAGTCTGAATAAAACAATTGAAAAATATTGTTAGAGAAATCTTTCCTATCGTCAGTCAGCATTTGAACAAAATGAAGGTGTGTTCTCATTAACATTACACAAATGTACCGCATAAATCCATATTGTTTTCAATTCACAAAGTACATTCATATTCTATACAAATGCTGTCCTTGGAAATGGCTTCATGTTCTTTGCCCCGTTAAGAACACAATATTTGTTCATTTTCCAATTTTGTTTAAAGAAAGTAAACTGGGTGTCACCTTCTGAGGTTAATATATTTGTAAAGTTCTGTTAAGTTCTTCCCAGTTCTTAAACTTTACTCTGAACTAAAACATCCTGTCTTCCACCCTCGTTTTCTGGCAACAATTCTTTTGCTCATGGTGCACAATAATGAAAGTCGGTATAAAGGTTAGCATATTTCATACATTTATTTCCTTGTCTATGACTAAGCCATGTTTGTAATTTTTCGTAAGCCTGTCCTTTAGAATTTTCTCTTTTTTCAAATTGTGGAAACTTTGGTACTATTGGCTCTTGATCTAATGGTTACAAGAGAATATTTAATGGGTTGGTGGCAGTTTTATTGCCCCTTAAACATTTAATAGGTTTTCTGCATAATTTCTCAATGTGTTCTTATTTGTTTACTTTTTTATATTTTTGGTGTAAAATTGAAAACTTATGGTATTGAATTTTATGACATTGGCACAATTCCTCCTCCACAGTGGTAACATATACTCCCATTATACTCTCATTTCTAGGGGCTAAAATATGGACTTAACAGCGCAACATGGCCCCGATCCATAAAGTTTTATATTTGGATCACTGTTACAAATTGAAAACTTTTTCTTTACTAAACTAATAAGGTTAGAGTTTCTTTTTATTTTCATTGTCACTTAGTATAAATACACTGGCAAACTCTGGAACTACATTTTGTTATCTTTTTTTTTTTAATTAAACATCAGTTTGATCAACTTTGTTGTACTTGCCTAAGTCTGTTCTAATGGAAACGGCACCGGGTGGGAAGTCAGGAAATTCAGATTCTAGTCATAACACAGCCGCCCATGTAGATGCTGCGATCCTGAGCCTCTATGCAGAGATCCAACATTTCTTAAGGCAAATTATATTTAAACAAAAATCTTACAATGTGAACATCAGACCATCTGAAAGAGGGTGCAATGTATTATCCTTACGGAGTTATTTTGTAATTCCAGAAGGATGCAGTTTCCTTGATCAAGCAAGTCAACCCTTACCAGAGACGGGGCAGAGAGGATTTTTTTTAGTTGTTTGAAATGACTATTTTGCTCTTCATGGTTATTTAATTCACAAACACAGTAATTATTCGCTTAGAAGGTGCCTTTGTTAACAACTTTTGCAGATCACTTTATAAAAAGCTTTCTATCAGTCTGTGCACCACTGCCATCTCTACTGGTATTTACATTCACAATTTAGCAAAAATAAAGTTTGAAGAGGCATTTTTAACAGTCCGTACTTTAAATGGGAATAATCCTAAGTAATACTGCAAGTGTTTTAGTGTGGTGTTTAGAGTTTGTATAAGGGGCACAGACATAAATGTTTTTGTTCTCACATTTCATACATGAGAAAGTTCATGACAATTTCTTCTCTTGTCCTTTGGAGAAAGCTCCGAAGGAAGCTGACTGCATTTCTCAGTTGATTTTACTTTGTTTTATTTTTTTCTCAGTTGATTTTAGCCCAGCCATTCCATGCATAATTCAGAGCCCACTGTTATGAGACAGAACGCCATTCTGTTTCGTTGCAGGAAAGCTGAGTGTGAATGCCCACTCTACCTTTTTGTTCATGTCTCTGCAGTCTCGCTGGGACCAGCACCCACTGATGTCTTTGTGCACTTACTTCCCTTTTGGTGACCTAACCCCAACCTTCATCTGTGCCCCCTCCCCCCTCCCCACAGCCATCCCAGAGGGAGGACTTCTCAGCAGCTGTTCTCTCTCGGGGAACCACTCCCTCCACACTTGCAGGTTGTTCAGGAAATCTACCCAGGATCTCACTCATAAATCTCCTTATTCCCCTCCTGTTCTCAGTTTCCGAGCAAAACTTGAAGTTGTCAGTGCCGGTCCTTCGCACTGGTGGTTTCAGACCCAGTCTTGCCTCCTGCTTTGCTTTCGTGATGCCCCACAGACCAAGCCTCAGCCAGCCTCGCCTCACCACCCCTCCCAACCACTGCATTGCTCTTGACCCTCCCCAGGAAACCCAGGAAGGGAGCCCTCCTGAAGGGCAGTGCCACACAATCAGCACCACTTATAATTATGGTGTTGCTTTTGTGAGTTGAATAAATTCTAAATGAAAGATGGAGTTAATATTTAATTAAATTTATTTATGTATTTCAGAGAAAGAGCAGAAGGGAGGGGGGAGAGAGGGAGAGGGAGAGGGCGAGGGAGAGGGAGAGAGAGAGAGAATGACTTGTTCTTCCACTTATTTATGCATTCATTGGTTGTTGCTTCTGTATGTGTCCTGACCGGAGGATCGAACCTGCCACCTTGTTGTATGGGGACAACTGAACTACCCGGCTAGGGCATGAGTTTATGTTTTAAAGTTACAGTTGTTTAGGCTGGAATTCTTCTTTTAGTTCAAAGAAGGACAGAAGAGCCCTGCAAAATTAATTTCTTCTTTTTTCTCCCTGCTGCCCTCCAAATCAGCTAAGACTTTTGGAAAGCTTGTTTTGCTATGACCATGTAATACAAGTCCTCTTCGGATGAACTTAACCAATGTTTAGGTAACAGTTTTGGACCCTATTTTATGTGTACACTGAATTAATTTGTATTTAGTAATTTTATTCTTGATGCTTTAATGAATAATTCATACATAGTTGTAGCACTGAAATGAACTTTGGTCTATGTAGGTGGGCAAACATCTGAAAATACTGAAGTAACTATTATTTCTCTAGTAATTCATTTCTTTTCATTGTTTGATGAAACAACATTTATTAGGCATTTATGCTCTACAGGCTCCTATAAGGGAAAAGTTTACAATCTAATGAACAGGTCAAAATAATGAAAGTTCATCCCAATATGTATTTCTCTCCTCTGTTAAAAATCAAAATTCAACTGAGTAAATCTGAAGACCCAATTGGCTTTCATTAGACAATTCATGAGTCAGGAGTGCCCTTCTACTTGCTAGATGAGAGGCTGCCTGGTTCATGTGTATTTTCGAGATGGATGGAAGCCTTCCCCTGCCATATGGCTGATACCTTCAATGGCCAAGAAACTTTTAGAAACTATGTTTTCACCTTTAGACCAATGTCTACTAGCATGTGACCTTTTGTTGACCCCTTGTCTCACACTGATATGACCAGCTACTCTGGCTCTTAAAGATTTTATGCTAAAGTCCATCAATAGCAAGTTAAGGAAGATATACAAGCCCTCAATTCAAGGGGCCCTGTTGGGTAGCGTCTAAAGCCCCAGGACTGGGTATTCTAGAGGCTTTATCAGAGAAGCACAGACTTCTAGCCCCACCAAAAGGCACCTGACCAGGTACTCCTGACCACTAACACACTTGCAAAACGAGAAGGCATCGAGCCTTGGGCTCACATCTCACAGCTGAAGAAGGCTTCACCTTCTGATTCTTCACACCAGCTAGAGACCCCCAAATCAAACTGACTACGATGAGAAATAGCTGACATCAATGTAGACTGCTCCCACCCAAGATGCCAGATGAAGACTTCCTACCTTAGCGACACCCAAAACCCTTTTCTTCTGTTCTTTTTTCCCCCTGGCATTGGACTACAAACAGCACCATCATCCATATCTCCCAGGCCATTGCTAAGGGAGGTAACCTCTGTAATTTAGAACAACTTTTTATTTCAGGCTAGGGTAAAATTACAGGACCCTTGGCTTGAATGGGAAAATGTACCCCAACAAGATTTATCCTTGTCTGTATCAATTAGCATTCTCCTGGACTCTACAAATGCCTAGCTTGCGGGCGTAGCTGAGAACGCCTCTTAGATTCTCTAACTGGGCTCTAATTGTTCTAGAAAGGACATGCCAGGAGGCACAATCCGTGATTTAGGGTTTTCTAACTTTGGCAAAGCCAGATTTTTCTGGTTATAGATAATAATAGGAATATCATCAGACACCTCTTCTTAACTCCTGGAGACATCATAGATCCCTTTGCTAAGGCATTAGCTGCCCAGGAGGGATCCTTAGACAGTCACTGAACAAGGAAGTATCTGTGCTATGGCCAACACCACCTGCTCTACCTGGATCAACACTCCTGGGAAAGTTGGAACATGGTTACATAGCATCATTGAGAAAGCCATTTGGCTTAAAAGGATGACTCCTGCAAAGGGGGCTTTCTTGGTCTTGGTTTTGGGGGCTATGGTTCTGAAGTGCACTCCTACCATTGGGAATTATTCTTCATCTGGTTATCATAAAGCTCTCTCTGTATTCTCTCAAAAGCTTTAAATGTGTGTTTGCAGCAGCTAACTGCCAAGCCAATGACCTCCCTAAGACTGGAATGTCAAAGAGGGAACAAGACCGATGTATGGATTATGAACCTGGGACCATGACCTGTGAAGGTGACAGCAAAAAGGTCACGTCACACCAAGGAACAGCAGAGCTGCAGAGCAGCAGCTGAGGGTGATGCCAATGCCTCAATTTTGTATCACATCTCTCAGTTAAACTGAGAAGTATGATCCATGGGCAGGGGGGTGGGGATTACTAAACAGAAAACTGGCCCCAAACGGTGTCACTTGTGCTGAAAGCCCATGATACCAAACATAGACGGAATTCCCGAACTAACTGCCGTTTCCGCCTCTCCCCAGAACTGTCTTAGGCAGCCTGGACTTTTCTGAGCAATGCTGGTGAGGTACTCTGCCGGGTGAGACCCACAGCCTCCGCACTTGCTTGAAATAACCTGCACTTTCAACTATTTAGTCCTGCCCTAAGCCACTTTTCAAATTTCTTAGCCCCACCCTCTTCCTTCCACTGCATACAGCTCATCGGAGTGCCCCTCTGGTTGCTAGGTGGGACGCTGCCCATTCATGGATGGCTAATGAAAGTCAATTAGATCTTCAAAGTCACTTGGTTGAATTTTGTTTTTTAACACTTCCTAGATGCTTATCTTATATGCTTATTTGTCTTCTTGCAGGAAGGACAAAATCCCTCTTAAATATACTGTTTTCACTAAGTCATGAAAGATGTTTTATGTCATGGTTCCACATAAAAGCTTCAGTTCTTATACTGTTAAACACAGTATTATGTCTTAAACCCTAAACATTCTTGCTTGTGAGCTGAAAATCAAGAATCAGGATCCAGTCAAGCCCTTCCAATTGCTTTTGGAACAGGTGTGGGGGCAAAGCTGTGAAAACAGAAAGCTGAGCACCAAGAATTCCCATGGCCTTCAGAACGGCGCAGACCAAACCGAAGGGTGGTCCAGCAGCCCCTGCCAAATGGCACAGCGTGCTCTAATCACTGTATATTTTGAGAGCAAATGCCCTAGAATAACAAAACATTTTTACTTTATTTTTACATTTTGAAAAATAGGGACTATGACAGTTGTGAGAATTTTCTGTGTTGGAAAGAGAGATTATGGGGAGGGCTCTGAGCTTTTTCATTAGGGAAGCGAAAGAAAGACACAGGGGTACAGTCTCCTAGGACCCCGTAGCTCGAGGGTCCTCACAGCCAGGAGTGCTGTGGGAGAAGGCAGAGTGTGTCACTGTGTCCCGCACAGCGCTCCCAGGCCTGCCACCACACTGCGACTCAGGCCCCTTCAGGTGCTACCACCCCTTGGGCCCTGCCCTCAGTGCTGCTGGAGCCCTCTTGGTCAGGGAGCGGTAGGGACTCCGTGCTCAGGGACCCCAAATCTTGTTTTGCTCCATGGACCAGTCAGTAAGCATCTGTGGGACTCCATTTCCTCACTCAAACAGGATAAATAACACAGGCCCCTCGCGGGGTCAAATGAAAGGATGTATACAAATGGACTTTTCAATGCCGAAGTCTAAGGTGTGAAGGTGGTTATTTTGATTTTCACAACGAACTGCCAGTCACTCTATGTGCTTAGAAGTTTTAGGGAGGGAGATCAGGAAAACAAGAAAGGTGTTAGTTGAGAAAAAAGAATTAGAAGAGATGTAAGGCCAAAATAAAATGAAAGTAAGAGGAAGGTAAGGGGGAAATGGACAAGCAGTCAGAAGTGGGAGGTGAACTCAAACACTGAGTGTCTACTGTTGCTGGTTACAAACCATGAAAACACACTGCAGGTTGTGCTGGGGCGAGGGGCTGGGAGTGTGAGGACAGGAGCAAAGGACAGGAGTGTGAGGAGGGAATTTATAAGTGATGTGGGGACAATAAGCACACTGTAAACTCCTAAAACAGGAGCCATTTTTATCTATTTACTTCACCTTGTCCAGAGCAATAATGATTTTTAAATATTTAAATAAAGTCTTAAATCTTGCAAAGCAAAAACAAAGACACCTCTGACAATCTTAAATTTTAAAAAAAGTCATTTATTGGAAAGATACTGAACAGCTCACAGACATTCTAGGAAAAACCAAAGGATCAGGTCTGCTTGCAGGGATGATGGGAGCCTTTCCAGGGCACCAGCAGTGGCCATCCAAGCTCTAATTTCCTCCTCCCTACAGTGCACAGAAAGGAAGAAACGGCCTAGAGATCTTATGTTGAAATTTCATGATTTCTTTTAACGTTTTATTGTGAAGTAATTTAGACTTACAGAAAAGTTGTGCAAATAGCACAGTTCCCGTATACCCTTTCCCCAGCCTCCCCAGTACTAACATCGTGCGTAGCCATAGTGCAATGATCAGAAGCAGGAAATGGACTTTGGTACAATACTATTAAATAAACTGCGGGCCGTATTTGGGTTTCACCAGGTTCTCACCGAGGAGTCCCATCCAGGGTTCCACTCTGCATCTCCTTAGCCTCCTCCAGCCTGTGAGGTTCCTCATTCCTTCCTGTCTTTCTTGATCTTGACACTCTTGAAGAGTACTGGTTGATTAGTTTATAGAATGTCTCCCAATATGGGTCTGTCCAATTTTCTTTCTTTTTTAAAAATATTTTTATTGATTTCAGAGAGGAAGGAGAGGGAGAGATAGAAACATCAACGATGAGAGAGAATCATTGATCAGCTGCCTCCTGCACGCCCCCTACTGGAGGCCAAGCCCACAGCCCAGGCATGTGCCCTTGACCGGACCTAACCCAGGGCCGTTCAGCCCACTAGCCAACGCTCTCCTCCCTGCCCCGTTTTCAAGGATTAGCTTTAGGTTATCTGTTTGTGGCAAGAACGCCACAGAAGCAACGTTCCCTTCTGAGTTCATCACATCAGAGTTTACGAAATGTCCATGTGTCTTCTTACTAGTGATTTTAACTTCGCTCATTTGGTTCCTGTGGTGTCTGCCAGCCTTCTCTACTATAAAGTTCCTACTTTTCCCTTTGTTATTCGAAAACATCTTGTGAGGAGATACTTTCAGAGGACCCACTCTACTCCTTCTCATTGCAATTTTCTTCACTAAATTTGATAGCTATGAATAGTTCTTGCCTTAACACAATGTTTGTCTAACAGTGATTTTTCTCACCCTTTTCTCTATTTATTAAAGAATTCCATAATTTCTTAATATTTGATTGAGGTGTAATAATGATATCCATATTCAGGAAAACAATATTTTTACCCAAAACAACAATATTGGATATCAAAATACAGGTTGATTTACTGAGACTTTTTACAGTTAATAGCTCCCAGTTAGTGCCTAATCTATTAATTTATTGAATGTCTCCAACTATTGTAGCCTAAAAGCCATTTGTAAATAACCATAGAGAATCTGGAAAAATTAGAAAACTGCTTTGCAGTAGTTGAAAGCTATACACTAGGATTATGTAATGTAATGAGATGAAAAAAAAACAAACCCACAGAATTAGAAAATGGTTATGACTAAAGGAATCCTAATTGAATCAGATGATATTTGTTTAAATCAGTTAAATGTTCAGGCCTGGCCAGATAACTCAGTTGGTTAGAGTATGGTCCCAATATGCCAAGGTTTTGGGTTAGATCTTTGGTCAGGGCACGTACAAGAAGCAATCAATGAATGCATAAATAAGTGGGAAAACAAATTGATGTCTCTCTCTCTCTCTCTCTCTCTCTCTCTCTCTCTCTCTCTCGCTCTCGCTCTCTCTCTCTCTTTTCCCCTTGCTCTCTCCTTCCTCTCTCTAAAATCAATCAATCAATAAAAAATAAACCAGTTAAATGTTCAGACTTATATGACATGGTGTGGGAGGAAATATATTTAAAATACACATAAATCGTTGTAAAGAGGATATGTAGTCCTGTTAGAAAACCAGAGGCCAATGGTAGGAATTGTTCCAAAAAGAAGCAGCTTTCAGTAAGTGTGGGGAGAGTTTTATGAAATAATTTGCCACCATTTTGATAAAAGAAAGTACACAGGGGCTCCACACTCTAGCCTCTAAGTCAGGAACAGCCCTGGGGGAGAAAAATTAAGAGCCTAGAGTAACTAGAAGGTGTTAAGGAGGCAATAAAACCTTTTCCTCTACATGGCAGCCAGGAACTGGCTGAAGGAGAAGGTGCCAGGGGCCATGAAAAGGTCCAATAACTTGAACCTGCGGCATTATTTCAGATCACAAAGTGTAGGTGGAATAACTGATAAACACTTTGCATAAAATGAAGTAAATGTTCCTAATTTATAGGGTCAAGGGGAAAATGAAAGAAAATAAAACATACTTAACGATGGCCGGTATTCAGTAAACAGTGAATAAATAGTATTCATTTTCACAACAAACACCCAATTGAGTGTTCATGTAGTTTTACATTAACTGTTTGGGCCCTGGTCCTTTGTACTCATAGTAATGACTTCTGAAGTGCCTTTTAACTCTGAAATGCTATGACTACTCGGCCCTAAGTGGGGAATTTGAAACAAAAAAAACCCTGCATGTTGGACTTGTAGAAAGGCCGACCCAACTGCCTTCATTTATTTATTTATTAAACACTGGCTATGTGGCAGGCATTATGCTAAAGGCCAGAAATTTTTAAACTAAATAAATGGCACTCATTCCCTGACTTACTTCAGCCTCACACTCTATTTTGACAGATGACCATGCAAACAAAGTACTGCTACGTAGTATGGCAGAGCAGTGGGCGAAAGGGGTGGTCTTCCTGTGTGCGTGGGGGCTGGCCCATGACGAATGAGAAGAAATGTATCCAGCCCTAGTTCGTTTAGCTCAGTGGATAGAGCGCTAGCTTGTGGACTCAGAGGTCCCAGTCCCAATTCCGGTCAAGGGCACATGCCCGGGTTGCGGGCTCCATCCCCAGTAGGCAGCATGCTGGAGGGAGCCGATCAATGACTCTCTCTCATCATTGATTTTTCTGCCTCTCTCTCCTTTTCCCTTCCTCTCTGAAATCAATAAAAAAATATATATTTTTAAAGTTTTTATTAAAAAAAAAAAAGAAAGAAAGAAATGTATCCAGGAGAGGACAGTGCACATTAGGTAGAAGAGTTTGTTTGAACCAAGGCATGGGGATGTGGAAGTGTGGGGTGGTTTAGTGATGAGTATCATTCTTGAGTGTGTAGACAAGAAAGTGGTTGAACATGAGTCACATTCATTTGGCAAGTCTAGAGTTTGACCCCTACAGGCAATAGGAAGCCATTGAATATTTTTCAGTAAAAGAGTCACAAAATAGGTAATATTTTATGAAGTATTTTTCAGCAGGGTAGAAAATAAAATTAATGGGGAATGACTTGAGGCTGAGAAAACAGTTTGAAAGACTATTTCAACAGTTCAGGTAAGAAGCTATGACTTCAACTATGGCAGGACCCATGGAAATAGAGAGGAGGGGAGGAATTTCATATGTATTTGGAACTATGGTAGCCTCTCTGAGCTCCACATCTGTAATATGGCTATCAAAGTATTTATACTAACCTTCTCACTGAAAAGAACTACAAGTGCTGTGCATGTGTGTATTTTTTTAATCATCAAAATGCAAAAAGAGAAGAAATATTAGGCCAACACCCATGTAAAAGGCAGTAACCAGAAAGGCAAGCAGAGCTGTTATGCTGAACTTGGCTTAATTTATCAAGGCCTTGGGGAGTGTGAAGGGCAGAAGACAGAGCCCTTCTAATGTAAAGCTGGGCAGTCTCACAGGCAAATTCCTAATATAACTGGGACCTCAAAGGGTTATGCCACATGTGTAAGGATGTCAGAGTGAACTAATAATAAACTCTCTCTGCTTCTTTCTCTCCCCCAACCTCAGGGGATTGTAAGAATTGCAAGAAAAGTTATTGGGCAAAGCAGGGTATGAGGGAAAATGAATAAAGCAATCTCTGAGAAGTTTCAACCACAGGCCTGTGCTAAAAAAATTTTTATAGGCAAAATTTACATCTTTTGAGAGCCCTTCCCCCCCCAACCCCCCCAACCCCCCAAAAAAGTTCAAGCCCTGAATTTAACTTAAAGTGTTCCAGGACTGCTGGTACCCCTGTGTACCTAACAGAAGTAATACAAATCCCTGTGGAGAGACCCACCTACATTTAGGACTCAAAAAATTAAACTAGAATTTTTCAAGGGAAAAGAGTAGTTGACAGTGAAAGATAATGAAGCACACAAAAAGATAAAGTACCATAGGCAAGAACAGCAGGAAGCAAAACAAGATCGGTATAAATTTCAAATATTGATATGAGACACATTTTAGTGTAAACATAAGTATAAATTTATATGTTTAAGACAAATCATTTTAAGGAAAGAAAAGACAAACTTAAAGATACTTGCAGGGAACAGGAAAACATTTTTCAAAAGTCTAAGCAGATTTTACAATGAATAAAACAGAGCTAGACGAATGATAATTGAAATTAAAAACTCAATAGGCAGCTTTAACTGCAACCACAGCTGAAGACAGAATTAGTGAAGTTAGGGGCCAGGAAAGACCTTATTAAGAACCAGAATTTGCAAAAACCTAGGGCAAGAGTATGTCAGGTAGAGGGGATAGAAGAGCAAAGAACTGGAGAAAGGAATATGCTTACATGTTAGAAGACAGAAAGAAGGCCAGGAATCTGGAGCATAGCCAGTGAGACAGAAAGTGTAGAAGTTGAAGTCAAAGGAGGAGGTGAAGGCTATAACACACTAGAGGCCCGGTGCACAAAAAATTTGTGCATTCGGGGGGGTCCCTCAGCTTGGCCTGTTCCCTCTTGCAGCTTGGGATCCCTCAGGGGATGTCCACCTGCTGGCTTAGGCCCGCTCCAAAGGGGATTGGGCCTAAGCTGGCAGTCAGACATCCCTCTGGCAGCTCAGGAGCCCTCGGGGGATGTCAACTTGCCAGCGGGGAGCAGGCCTAAGCTACAGTCGGACATCCTTAGCGCTGCTGCGGAGGCGAGAAAGGCTCCTGCCATCACTGCTGTGCTGGCAGCCATCAGCTTGGCTTGTGGCTGAGCAGAGCTCCCCCTGTGGGAGTGCACTGACCACCAGGGGACAGCTCTTGCATTGAGCGTCTGCCCCCTGGTGGTCAGTGTGTGTCATAGTGACCAGTCATTCCCAGTCCTTCTGCTGTTAGGGTCAATTTGCATATTACCCTTTTATTATATAGGATAAAGGCCTGTTGCATGGGTGGGGGCCAGCTGGTTTGCCCTGAAGGGTGTCCTGAATCAGGGTTGGGGTCCCACTGGGGTGCCTGGCCAGTCTGGGTGAGGGGCTGAGGGCTGTTTGCAGGCTGGTCAAGCCCCCCAGCAGCGACCCTCACCCCTTAAAGGTGTGGCCAGCCTGGGTGAGGGGCTGATGGCTATTTGCAGGCTGGCCACAGCCCCTTCAGGGTGGGGGTCCCCACTGGGATTCCTGGCCAGCCTGGATGAGGGGCTGAGGGCCGTTTTCAGGGTGGCCACACCCCCCTCAGCGTTGGGGGTCCTGCTGGGTTGCCTGGCCAGTCTGGGTGAGTGGCTGATGGCTGTTTACAGGCTGGCCATGGCCCCCAGCCACCCAAGCTCCCAGTGGAGGCTGCCTGGAAGCAGGTATCTGGGATTTATTATCTTCTGTAATTGAAAGTTTGTTGCCTTTAGTGGAGGCCTCAGTCGGCCAGGGCAGGCAGGAAGCTTGGCTTCCTCCATCACCGGGGCAACCAAGCCTCCTGCTTGCTCCAGCTCCGTGGCTGCCGGCTGCCATCTTGGTTGGGTTAATTTGCATATAGTTGCTCTGATTGGCTGGTGGGCGTGGCTTGGGGCATAGCGAAGGTATGGTCAATTTGCACGTTTCTCTTTTATTAGATTAGATAGGACTTCCTGTTCATAGGACTTCTTGCCATGTGGAGTTGGATAGTACACTAAGTGTAATTGGAGCCACTGGAGAAGAAATTTTAAGACAGTCTAAATTATATTTTAGGAATCACATTCTGACTATATTTTATACAGAGTGGATTGTAAGGGGATGATAGTGAAAACATGGAGAACATTTAGAATCCCACTGAAAGTGCTTACTTCGGCAGCACATATACTAGAATCCCACCGAAGTAGTGTCAGTGAGATGTGATTGTAGTGCTGATTAAGGTAGAAGGAATTATAAATACTTGGATATCTGATTTATGGTGGAGGTACTGGGACACGATTCTCTGTGGGTCTCTCATATTTTTGCATGTCTTGTAGAAGAGGCACTGGTGGTTTTGGTTCTGGACTACCTTTTCTGGACTATATCCCTCTGTAGAGGGAACAAACTTGGAGAACAGAAATAGTGTCTTTCTATGGAGCAAAGAGCAGGCATGCCTACTGGCCATTAGAAAAGATTTGGCTTCTTTAGGTTCAGTGTTCCTCTCCTAGAAAGCAATCCACTGTGTATGCAAGTGTCAAGCTGTGAGAACTGGGTCTTGAAGAACTGGTGTAAGAAAATGCAAGTTCTCTGGCTCTAACTGTTGAGTAATAAACTTCTTTGTCTCCAACTGGATATCCTCCTGCCTTTGCCAGCATCCATAAAACTGAGGCATGGTAACCTGGTAGGTTGCAAGTTGGGGAGAGTATCAGACCTTCCAGAGCTCTTGACAAGAGGTTGAGACTGACTAATGAATTGCACAGTCAACAGCACAGTCCCATAAGAATGAGACATTGTATGAGAAGAGTTCCCGGTAACAGAAAACCCAAGGTTGGGGGTCCTTGGAAGTTCTGGCAACTTATATAAGGGAGAGTCAGCCATAAGAAGGAGAAAGTAGACACTGACCAGGAGAAAAAGGACAGAATTGTGTACTAGGGATGATGATTGATAAGACCAGGATAGGACTTCAGTTCTAGAAGTGTGCCAGAGCACTTCATTAGGGTGTGAGAAGTTACTTAAGCAGAGGGATCACAAGAAAACTCCAGTTATACGAATGAGGGCGTGTGGAGGAAGGAAACCCAGACACAGAAATACGTGCGTGAGCGGTTGAACAGTGTGGTGAAGTATCAGACAAGGAGGTTAACATTGGGCAAACAGTGATGAAAATGAGAGTCAAAGGAACACAGTTGGCACACTGTGGGAAGAATGTGGGCACAGAGCTCTGACCCGGGAGCCCTGGCCCTGGCTCATGTCACAGAGGGAAGTACTCAATGGAGCTTCACCAGAAGGGAGGCCAGTTATGGCTCAGGCTGTTTTAGTTACCGTCTGCTGCGAATGTGGATGGATTTAGGACTCAGGGTGTGAAATGGGCAGGTCACTTGTTGGGGCTGAGAAAGTCAGAGGTGTTGGAAGTGAGTCAGGTGTTGACATGTGTATTCACGCTACAAGCCAGTGCCGTCTAAGTAGGTTCTCTCTTTGCTTCTTGTCAAACATGCCCTCATCAACTGAAGCCTTGGCAGCAAATGTCAAAAGACAGGAATTTGTAAATCTACTAACTATGGGTTAAGGTTATTAATTAATTATTGAGAGAGAAGCCCCTTTACCATGGTAATTATAAACTCCATTTACCCAGAGCATTCAAGTGCCCGTGTCTGCAGGATACAAGAGCAGGGGCCAGCACACTCACCAGAGGACACGATGTTTCCCTCGCATCTTGGACGTTCACCACAGACTTGGAATGTGTGGTGGTGCTGGAAGGGTTTGGGAGCCCAGAACCCCCAGGAGAGTGAAGCTACTAAGTGTGTTGAACAGTTCAGGTTTGTCAAGCGGGGTAGGTCCGGCCCTGCTGAGCGTGTCGTGGGGACTCCACTGGAGAAGACAAGGGTGAGAGTGGACCCACAGCACGTGGGTGCAGTGAAAGAAGTTCAGGGATACGCTTGTCCCTGGTCCCGGACACAGGCTCTGCACCTGGGAGGAAATGACTTCTGACATAAGGCGAGTTTATGATGTTTAAAATGCCTGGAGTATTAAAGTAAAATAATAATTTTTTTAAAATGAGTCAGAAAAGTCCTGCTTCTAGGACTCCGTTCTCTTGCACTGATGCCTTCCCGTTTCTTAGCATCGCATGCCACAAATCTTTCAAATCTGCTTCTCGTTTCTACCTTTTGCATGTTGTAAACACTTGATATATACAGTAACGATGTCCTCAGCCCTTTTTGACTGTTTCCAAGACATATTTCCCTTAGAAACTGGTTTCGTAAATAAATTATCAGTTACTTTTGTTAGGAATATTATTTTTTTCTTAATCTTTATTGTTGAAAGTATTACATATGACCCCCCTTTTCCCCGTTGACCCCTTCTAGCCTGCACCCCCAAGGCATACTTTCAATAAGAAGTAACAGAGTACCCAAGTAGCTGTGGGTTAAGCAATAAAGACTCCTGATTACTTTACACAACAGGAAAAGTGAAGGTAGGCACTTGCAGGTTTCATGAAGAAACAGCAATGTCACCAAGTTCCCTGGATCTTTCTACTTTTCTATTCTATCGTCTTTCATCTCTCATCATGGTGATAACAATTTGTCTGTCATCTCTCATCATGGTGATAACAATTTGTCTATCATCTTCCATCATGGTAATAACAATTTGTCTATCATCTCTCATCATGGTAATAACAATTTGGCTGTAACTTCCTCACTTGGGGATGCGAAGCAGAAAGAAAGGGAGGTAGTAGAAGGCCTTTGCCCAAGAGGTTGTCTTTTCACCTGGGAAGAACACTTGTTTCCAGATGCAATGTGCTATCTCTCCAGCATCCCTTCGGTAGAACTGGATCCTTCCACATTAGCCCAAACTGGGCCACATGCTTAGCCCAGACCAATCTCTAGCAAAAGAAAGGGATTATCATGATTGACATAGAACAACATGTAATGTCAATCATGTAATGTCAACATGGGTTAAAATTTGCTGCATATTGTAATTACCTTTGGAGCTTTAAAATAATATGGATACCGCAGACTCACCTCCAGAGATTCTGCTGAAATTGTTCTGGGGGGGAGGGGGGGGCGGTGGTCCAGGCTGCAGATCGGTTTGTTTCCCAGGTGATTCTAATATGCAGCCGAGGTTGACAACTGCTACCTAAAACACCAGTCATGATCTCTGAGGGCTGGAAGAAGGGCCTTGCTTTTTCAAGGGCTCTTAGCTTCCAACTGAATGAAATTGAAATAGGAAAATGACTGCTGGTATGCTTAGATTCACATTTTGTTCAACCTAGCCAATCCAGGGGAAAGGTTCTCTTTGCCAATATTTCCAGCAGAAGTCCAGAACTGAGTCCCTGTCTTTGGGTCTGTGCCATCCTTGAATCAATCATTACGGCCAAAGGGATAGAAAATACTAATGAACCAATCCTGGGTCAGTGCCAGGAAAGGAAATTACATCAATGGAGCCAAGTAGACTGCGAGTGGGAAAGGGGAAGCGTTCTCCCCCAAAGGAACATGTGGGTGCTGTTATTAGAGAAAAGGGGAAAGAAAACCCAGGAGGCTCACAAGTGCTCAGTTTATATTTATTAAACGAGTGAGTTGTAGAGTTCCGTGTATTCCTCATCCTTTCCGCCCCTAAGTGAGCACAGGGCTTGGTTAGCACACCTCAGCCTTATTCAATCTGAGTTCTATTCTTCACAGGGACTCTACTGATTCACAGGATGTGGATCTTTGAAATGCAATTTCTTTTCTCTTCATGTGTTTAGGACGATTATTTGTATTCTCAGGCAGTGGAGGAACTTCCACTAAACATAATGAGGACAGTGGTGTGAAGAAAGACATAAATTTAGGAAATAAAATTGAGTGTTTTTGTTCAAGTTCAACCCTCCGATTATGACAGTACCAATTGTGCATCTATACTTGTTAAATGTTTAGTATCATAGAATATCATACCACCTGATTATCCATTTTCAGTAAGCAAAAGTATCTCACCTGAAAATAGTTGTTTTCTTCACAACCAAATCAGAGTACGGCTTTATTACTGACACTTTAAAAAACAAAACAAAAACAACTAAGTCCTATTGTGGCTTGTTATCCTGCCTTTGTTGTCTATTTGCGCATTAGCATAGCACTCAGTTACAACCCCCACAGGTCCTGCAGGATTACCGGGGGCACAGAAAGCACAGTCACGAAGGAGGAAAAGTTAGGAAGCCAGAAGCATTTCACACAGTTTGTATCCTGACTCTGTGACTCTCTACTGTGGATTAATCATTAGCTTTAGGGTAATTGCTCGGCCTGCTGAGTTTTTTAAGCATTTTCCAAAAGACATAAAAACAATATTTTCATAACAGCTTACATGAGGGAGCAGTGAGGTGCCTCTTACAAGCTCCAGGTAGGGTAAATGGAGGGAAAAATGTGGTTTTCTCAACATCACTTGTGGCACTCAACCCCAGTCAAGCTGGGAAAGGAGAAATGCTGATGAGTCTTGTAGGGTTTTTGTTGGTGGTAGTTGGTTTACTTATGTGCTTGATTTTAATATCCTATATAATAAAAGCCTAATATGCAAATTGACTGAACGGGGGAATGACCGGTGCCTCTAGTAATATATAAAACATGTTTTTGCTAGCTTGCATAGGTCTATTGACTCAAAGCAAACAGCAAAGGAAATGAGGGTTTCATTGTCTTGTTTCATTCTGAGTACCTTGAAAGGGAAGTATTCTGCAGAGTCAAAGTTTTCAGTACTTTCTAGGGGTATAGGCACCATGGTGGTAGGAGAAGCAGGCACTCGTGTGTGTGTGTGTGTGTGTGTGTGTGTGTGTGTGTGTCGGGGGAGAGGGTTGGTAACAATACACGGGACATAGAACACAAGGATTGAATTATGTCTTTAATCCCTGACACTCTAAAAATCACCAGCTCATCCCAACGAAGGAAATTTTACACATAATCCTTTGATTTTGCATCCGTGTGAGAAACCTCAGTCCCACCTCAGTTATATTTCCTTTTTTGGGGTACTTTTCATTGGAAATTTTAAAAAGATAAATGCATACAAAGAAGAACATGGCATTTCTACCACTCAGGATGAACCAATCTTAACATTCTTCCTTCCTTCATTCCTACTTTCTTCTTTCAACTTAATCACTCTTTTATTTTTTAAAAAGGATACATATTAACTATAAACAATCCAAACAATGAGCATAAATACAAAAATGAAAGAAAAAGAGCCAAATTGCTCACTCAGAAGTTACCATCATTAACATTAGGTGAACATCAATTGCAATATTTTTCTTTCCATGTAGAAAAACAAAAATTCTTTTATAAAACTGGAATCATACTATAGATGCTGCTTTTAATTATAAAAGTATTCATTAATTTTACCTGACTTTAAGAAAAAGGAAAACTGAAGTGGAACAGAATTAGTAGTTTAATACATACTTATACATATGAATATACATATACACCTCAGGAGATATTGTTTTCTCAAAAATTATGCTAAGGCTTAAAAAGGATGGAATAATTCAAAGTTGGTATTGTCATGATTTTTTAAAAATTATTTTTTAAATAGTAGGAATTGGCCCTCAGTTATAGAAGCTAGCATGAGAACCCTCATAATACCTCATTTTCTCTCCTTCACATCCTGACTTTTGTTGTTATATTATTGCCTTTATATTGCCCAGGTTTATAATATAGCACTTTGTACTGTAGAACATACGCTTGTTCTTATTAATTCTATGTTTAAATGTACTTAGTGCTACTATCATCTCATCGCAACATTCTCATTTCTACATTCAGTATTTTGAAACAACTCTTAATGGCTGGATTTCATCATCAAGTAATTTTTTTCAGAAGGGCTTATAGGGCTGTATTCTTAAGTTCCTTTCTTGAGGTGATGTTGGTTAATAAAATTATATAGGTTTCAAGTGTACAATTCTATAATACATCATCTGTATATTGCGGTGTGTGCCCACCACCCACAGTCTTGTCTCCTGCTGTTATTATAGACTGCACCCCCTCTACCTTCCACCACCCCCACACCCTCTTCCCCTCTGGTAACCACCATGCTATTGTCTGTCTGTTAGTTCCTATCTCTTATTCATTCATTTGTTGCTTTCAGTTTTGTATTCCACATATGAGTGAAATCATATAGTTCTTGACTTTTTCAGTCTGACTTATTTCGCTTAGCATGATATCCTCAAGATCCATCCATGTTGTCACAAATGGCAGTATTTCATCTTTTCTTATGGCTGAGTAGTATTCCATTGTATATATGTACCACATCTTCTTTATCCAGTCATCTATGGAAGGCCAAGACATGGAGACTTATGTTCCTTTCTTTCTCTGAGAATTCTGCCTGTTGCATTTATATTCGAACATTTTGATTGATAGTAAAAGTTATGGGTCATGCTTTCCTTTTCATCAGAACTTGGCAAGCATTGTTTCATTGACTTCTAGAGTTGAACTTTGCTTTAAAATAGATTGAAAATATAGGCTGATATTTCTTTCCAAGGAGATTTCTTTTTCTTTATTCCCCCCTGTAATCTGAAGTTCAGTAATTTGTGTGTGTGTGTGTGTGTGTGTGTGTGTGTGTGTGTGTGTAAGGCTTAAGATTTCTGTATCAGATTTTCTGAAATATAGTTTGTATCCTGCAAATATCATTTTTTCTTTATTCGAGAGAAACTTTCTTGTGTTATCTTTGAATATATCGTCTATTCTTTTTATGGGCTCTTTGCTTCAGAGAACTCACTTATCCTTATTTTGGAATTGACTTTGTTTTCCCAAGCTATCAACTTTGTTTGATTTAAATTGCAATTTTTTTTCTCTCACACACAAAGTTTCCCATCCTTAAGATCTTTTAAAACTATGATTGTTTTGTTATTCTCATTCAGGTGAGCAGTGCAAAGCACTTAAAAGGAATCTCCTTCTGTGTATTGAATTTTATATTTTTCTCTCTTGAGTTTTTGTTCATTTGGGTTTGCTTTGAATTTTGTTGGTTTGTTCCTATGCTCTTGCTTCCCTTTGTTGGTAGGATCTTGTTTTTTTGTCATTTTAATGTTTGCACGTTGCAGAGCTGCTGGGCTGTTTCTTTTTGTACTAACAATGTGTGAGTGGTTTCTGAACTCTTTCCATAATATCTGAGGGTTGTTTTTTTTCACTTCCCACCTACAGCTTGCGATTCTGTATGTCCTTACCCTTTTCTCTGTGCCTGTAAGGAATGCGGGGGACAGGAATAGTGTGTGGCTATGTTAGAGAGCCTGGGGCCCTGCACCTTTTTCCTGAGATGTTATTCCACATCCCGAACAGAACAAGAGTTCGCTCCAGCTCAGTCCCATTTACACCGGGGAGGTCTCCTGGTCTGTGGATGGCTTTCTGTTTCACCCATTTGCCCCTTCGGCCCGTTCCCACTATTTCGCAGTCAGAAGAGGAATTTGATAGTAAAACCAACTCAGTTTCTTTTCCTCCATATTTGGAAGTTTTTGTGGGAGTTCTCAGATTTTTGTGAACCCACCGTTACGCTTTCTGGACAGCTGAGGGCTGTCTTCTGACCAAGCTTTGTCTTTCACCATCACTTCATTCTGAACCCGGCGGTTTCTGACTGCAGTGCTTATGCCTCTGTCCATGTTGGGCGATTTGATAAGTTTTTCCTTTGTTGGTTTGCACATTTTTTTAAAAACCTATGAAAGGCAGCTTTAATGGTGCGGATAAAGCATGTACGCTGGAGCCGCCCTGCCTGGCTTCAGGTCTCTGCCACTTGCTCGCGCTGAGACCAGGGGTCAGATATTCAGTTTCCACGGTGTTAGCTTCCCAGTCTGTCAAGTGCCTTTCCGACAGGGTCGTTACTAAGATTAAATCAGTTGATATATGGAAAGCGTTTAGAATAACTTCCAACATATAGTAAGCACTTAATGAATGGTAGATGATCTTTTTGTTTTTATTATGGCTAACTTTAAGTATTGAGCAGTGGAAAATTCTTTTCAACCTCTTACTTAAACCAGAGGTCTCTGATTCTAGTGTTCAATTTCATAATCTTTTTGCATCTATGATACACACAGGCTAACTCCACAATGAAGTTACTCAGAGATTGTAGCCATCGGTCCAAATTTTCATTTGCAAACTCAAATCATATCAGCATGCCCATTTTTCTCCATCTTTCTTTTTCTCAAAAAAAAAAAAAAGCTGTCACATGTTAAGAGTGAGAAAATCTATGACTTCGGGGGAGTTTATTAAGCACTTAACAAGATCTGGTGTATAGTAGGTACCAATCAATGTTTACTGAATAAAGATATTTTAGAGTTGCTTCACACTGGGCGTTTTCGTCCCTCCAAGGGTCATTTGAGAGGCCATGCCATTCTTTTATGTATTGTGCATCCTGAAAAGAACCAAGTAAACCAGTCAGCTAGACATCAGTTTTATTGTTAACATGGCATATTTTAAAGTATTTATTCTGGCTCTCTTTCAAGAAAGCTGACCTCTACCGGCGTTTCCCAAATATCGGGCCCTACAGGCGTGCCACAACCAGGTGCGCAGGCAGTACTAGCGATTCCTTTCTACAGGTGGGCTGAGTCTGGGAAGCTGAACTCCCTGCCTTGGGCCTTTTCTGCTTGGCGCTACCACAGTGATCACTGAATACGTGCGCCAGGGCATGGGAGAGGTTCGGAAGCGTGAATCTATGCGGTCAGGAGGTAAATTATGCTGCAGCAGGAGCCCTCAAGTAGATCCAGGACCATCAGGCTAGAAAACCAATGACAGGCTTAAGAAGATCCGCAAAACCCCGAAAGTTTTGTGCAAAGTTTGGGACGTTGTTTTTCTGAGCAAAGGGTTTGCAGTTTACAAAAACCTCAAGAACAGTGTCTTTAAAATGCAATCTGAGATTCAGAATCATCTGAAAACAATGATATTAAAAGCATAAATTCCCAGGGCCCATCTTATTGGATATTAAATCCTTTTAAATTACTAAAATAAAAAAATCCTTGTGTCTAGCAGCGGTTCTCAACCTGTGGGTCGCGACCCCTGAAAATACATTCTGTATATCAGATATTTACATTACGATTCATAACAGTAGCAAAATTACAGTTATGAAGTAGCAACGAAAATAATTTTATGGTTGGGGGTCACCACAACATGAGGAACTGTATTAAAGGGTCGCGGCATTAGGAAGGTTGAGAATCACTGGTTTGAATTTTTTTTTTCCTGTACAAGTGTCAATTTTATTAAAATGAAGTAGGGGTAATGCTTGTGGCAAAATTGTAAAAAAAGAATTTATGAATTTATGGTTCGTATTTGACAGTAAGTCTGGATTTAGTGATAATATAAACAGGTGACAACAAGTTAATAAGATCTTATGCTTCACTGATAAGAGTTTACTTATAAATAAGAGAGATAAAAATTTCCTTTAATTCTCCACAAGTTATATACATTTCAAAAACTTTGAATGGAAGTTATAGAAAAACTAACTTTAGATCATAAAAAGAACTTTCTCTCAATCACAGCTTTTTAATGATGGAATGGGTCCTTCTGGGCAACAGTAATTTTCCATCTCACTAGAGGGATTGAACAAAAGGGCAAGTTCACTTCTAAGTATACTGTAGAGGGAATTCAAACTTCAGGAGTATTGGGATTCCACTGTTGGGGTAGTGCTTGTGGCACATAAATATATGGAAATATTTTTCCTATAGAATTATATTGTGCCCAATGGTTTAAATTACTTTTTCACTTGATAATAATATATTCTGTTGATAAATCTTACTTAAAATTTAAAAAACAAAAATTATATCCTATTTTTCAATTACAGTTTACATTCAATATTATTTTGTATTAGCTTCAGGTTTTCAGTATAGTGGTTAGACAATTAGAATATAATTTTTAAAATATATATATTTTATTGATTTTACAGAGAGGAAGGGAAAGAGATAGAGAGTTAGAAACATTGATGAGAGAGAAACATTGATCAGCTGCCTCCTGCACACCCCCTACTGGGGATCGAGCCGGCAACCATGCCCTTGACCAGAATTGAACCCCAAACCCTTCAGTCTGCAGGCTGACATTCTATCCACTAAGCCAAACCACTAAGGGCTAGAATATAATTTTTAATGTTTACCATTTATTTAATCTTATGGATAGTCATATGATAATATTCTTTTAGTTATTCTCTGATATTAAATGTTTACATTTTTCTTACTCTTGGTTATGATATACAATATTGCAATGCACATCCATGTATGAAAATTTTGTATATAACTGCATTGACTATTGCTGTACTAACAAATTACCCCATACTTAATTGCTTACAACAACAACAATGGCTTAATATCTTCACATTTTCTATGAGTCAGGTTTTAGAGAGAGGAGTAGCTGGGTGGTTCCTAGGTTGTAGTCAAGATGTCAGCTAGGGCTGTAGTCATCTGATGTTTTTTGTTTGTGTGTTTGTTTGTTTGTTTTAAGCATACAATACAGTGTTACTAACTATAATCACTATGCTGCACATTAGATACCCAAAACTTAAAATTATTCATTTTATAACCAGAAGGTTTATACTTTTGACCAACATCTCCCCTTTTCCTCCCGGTAACCACAATTCTTTAAGCTTGGCTCTTTTAGATTTCACGTATAAGTGAGATCATATGGTATTCATCTTTCTTTGGCTTATTTCATTTAGCATAATTCCTCAAGGTCCACCCGTGTTGTCCCAAATGGCAGGATGTCCTTCCTCATGGCTGAATAATATTCCATCACATAGAAAAATACATATTCTCATATTTGCTTTGTGCATGCATCCACTAGGTTGTTTCCATATCTTGGCTATTGTGTAGTATGCAGTGTGCAATGAACTTGAAAGTGCGGATAGCTGTTTCTGAACCTTTTTTTATTTTCTTTGGTTATATAACCCAAAGTGGGATTATTGAATCCTATGGTAACTCTATTTTTAAGTTCTTGAGGAACCTCCATACTTTTTACCATAGTGTCTGCACAAATTTCAGTCTTACCAACAGTGCACACGTGTTCCCTTCTTTCCACGTCTTCATTAACACTATCTCTTGTCTTTTTGATGTCAGCCATTCTAACATATGTGAGCTGATATCTCATTGTGATTTTGATTTGCATTTCCCTGGTGATTATGTGATGTTGGACACTTTTTTATGTACCTGTCGGTCTTCTTTGGAAAATTGTCTACTCAGTACTGCTGCCCATTTTAAAATAGGAATGTTTAATTAATTTAGTAAATTTATTTACTTATTTTTTGCTGTCGAGTTATATGAGTTCTTTTTAAAAATTTTAAAAATATATATATGTTTTGATTTTAGAGAGAGCAGAAGGGATGGGGAAAGAGAGGTAGAAACATCAACGAGAGAATCATCCCTTGGCTGCCTTCTGTAGGTCCCCTCCTGGAACTTGCAACTTGACCACGTGCCCTGACCAGGAATAGAGCTGGTAACTTCTTGGTTCCTGAGTCAACCCTCCACCACTGAGCCGCACCAGCTGGGAGAGTTGTATGAGTTATTAACTGCTTAGGGGTTGTATAATTTGCAAATATTTTCTCCCATGTCATAGGTTGCCTTTTCATTTTGTTCATGGTTCCTTTGGTAAGTTTTTTAGTTTTAGCCCCACTTGTTTATTTTTGCTTTTGGTGCCAATCCAAAAAGGCGTTGCTAAGGCTGATGTCAACAACTCACCCCCTGTTTTCTTCTAGGAGTTTATGGTTTCAGGTTTTATATTCAAGGCTATAACCCGTTTAGTGTGTGGTGTCAGTTAGAGGCCTCGTTGCATTCTTTTGCTTGTGGCTGCCCAGTTTTCCCAACACCATTTATTGGAGAGTCACCAGAAGTCTTGCCAGAAGCTGAAGACTGACTTCCATGGCTTACTCTCATGGCCAGCAAGATAGTGTGGGTTTCTGGCAGGAGGCCTCAGTCCTTCCCACGCGGGCCCCGCCCCCTCCCCCCCCCCACCAGGCTACTTGAGTGTTCTTACAACATGGCAGCTGGTGTCCCTCCCCAGGCCAATAGATCTGAGAGAGAGCAAGCCAGACAGAGCTGTTCTTTTCATGATTTAGTTTTAGAATTCATATAGCAGCGTATCTGTCATGTCGCGTCTGTTAGAAGTGAGTCTTCACTAAATCGGTCCACCTTCAAGAGGAGATGAATTAGGCTCTATCTTTTGAAGACAAGAGTATTACAAATTTTTATGTGTGCATTTTTAAATCACCCCAACAGTTAACCTTAAAATAAATTCCTAAAGATGAGCCTTGAAGGACCAAATGATATGGAATATGTTAAGGGTTATGTATATTTCTGAATTGCCCTTCAAACAATTTATACTAATTTAACTCCTATAGCAGTACATATGAGTTTTTATTTGTTTGAGCCCAAGGAAACACAGAAATTCTCTTTAAAGCAGGGCCTTCGCTTGTCCAAAAGGTGCCTTTGTAAGAATAAGAAAATGGTTTTCCTTCTCTGGGCAGACATAGGCCCCCATCAGGGTGGATGGCATGGTATGAGGAATGCCAGCTGGTTTTCAGCTCTCCCTGGCCTCTGGATTTGACACCCTGGTACAGTGGCCATGTTCAAAGTTTATTTTTTTCTGAACTAGACTGTCTTTTTCTACGCATTAAAACATATTTGAGTTTTCTTCTCATTCTAATCATTAAAGAATGGCCCTGTCTAATTTACACTTTAAATTTATTATTATGTATACTGCAGAATAATCACAACTTACTTCCTTAACAACCTGTTCTATACACATTTTACTAAATTGGGCTGGGTTTCTTATCCGTGCTTGCCCTGTTTCTAGCCACTATCCTAAATAAGGGTAGTGCCGTGTCACCATATTATGACAAAATTGCCTGTGATTGAAGTGATTCTCAGTTTGTTATGATACAGGCGAGATCCTAAAATGCTAGCCAGGAAAGTTAAGTATGTACTTATAAGCATCAATTGCTATTGACCATATTCACAGCTTCTGCTTTTCTTTCTTTTCTTTTTTTTCACCTTTCATTTCCTGTAAGGGGATGTGATAAACCACAAAACTGGCTGTGAATCTTACACCTCCTACCCCTTGCCATCCTGGCACTTATCTATATATATAAAAGCCTAAGTGACCTTTACGACCAAAATACCGGAACGACCAGTTGACCTGTCGATCAGTCACTATGATGTGCACTGACCACCAGGGGTCAGGTGCTAAACACAGGAGCTGCCCCCTGTTGTCAGTGCACTCCCACAGCCAAACTCCCACAACCCCTCCCCCTGACTGGCCCCCCAATTGGCCCTGATGGGGGGAGGCCAGCTGGCCAGGCTGAGGGACCCCACTCATGCACAAATTCATGCACTGGACCTCTAGTCTTTCATAAAATATGCAAGCATATCTATGCCAGTTGATGTAGGAACACAACAGCCTATTCACATGTTTTCTATTAGAAAAAATATTTAAATTACAATGCTGCTTAAACCAGGCTATAATTACCATCCATTGTAATGTAACCCTCTCTGTTTTTGTAAAAGATCAACATCAATTTTTCCATAGTTTTATTACTGTTACTTTCAATCATCACTCATGTCACATCCTTCTTAAGATTGAAAAATATTTTCTTTAAGTGGTAAAAGAAAGATTTTATAACTGAAGTTTTGGGAACCTTGTCTAATATGAATGTGGATGATATTGTTAAACAGTTTGACTATTTTAACTGAGCTGACCACAGCGGTGTTTTTGTTTGTTTGTTCGTTTGTTTTGTATTAAATTGACCATTCAGTTGAATCGTAAACAATACAACTGTTTATGTGGTTAGCATAATGAAGCCAGAGACGTAGTTGCTGTTTCTCAGCTCCAATATTTGGGCATGATATTATCATATTCAGTTCTTCATTAAATCTACGCTTGGCAGTAGGTATTAAGAAGAAACAAGAGCTCAGATTTACTTCCACAAGACTCATGGGAGGTATAACTGAAACATTACTTAGAATGTAATTGCTTTTCCATCAGAAAATTTAAAACTGAGAGATCACTTTTCCAGGTGTCAAATAAGCAATGAATTTTTTTTAAAGTGACAGAGTTGCTAACACTTATCAAAATATATTCTTTCTATCAAACAAAAATGAGTTCCACTATCCCAAGAGCATCCAACCTCACTCATAAAAAATATTTGAGTGGTCACTGCTAAATAGATATGAGTTAAGTAATTTTCATGAAGGTGTACAAATCCTAATATGACTAAAACAGGAAGCATGCTAGTGCCTTAGAATTCATTCTGAAATAGTCCCATTTCAATAGATCAAACAGAAGTATTTTAATAGGCACCTCAATTCTCCATGTCATCTGTATTATAGTGTAAGAAATCTCCTTTCCTCTAAAATGTGAGTGTCCTTTTTAGTTGTCAACCTGAACTTTACATCAGCGGAGAAAATGGTGTGAGAAAAAGCGTTAAGTGGGCCAAGAGTTTTGCTTAAATCAATTTCTGTTAAAGTGCTTTCTCATTTATCACCTCTGAAAGGACATTGAACAAAGGCCCTCTGAGGTAACTTTTGTCAGAGTACCAGGTAAACTGCTGCTTAAACATTAGCTTAGTCTAGAGTCTGAGTCTTGGGGAAGGAGGGGGCCGTCTTCAAATGTTAATCTATTAGAGGAACTAAATTTATTTTGTTGAGTAGTGAGCTTCTTTTTCAAAAATAAAAATCGGTCACTTGAGGCTTAACAGTTTCATGTCCAGGGTGGGAACTACAGTGTGAAGCGTGATCTAGGCAATTAAGAAATTTAAAGGTTAAAAAAAACAGATGGGTGGATCGCTGGAAAGATCCTTTCCAATGCGACTGTATAAAAGGTTTTATGTGTACTGTGAACCTGGAATATTTGGATCTTGTGGGGGAAAGTTGACTTTGCTGGCAGAGTTTGCCGACTTTTTTTCTTCTTGTTTTTATGTTGTCTTGGTATGTGGCACCAAAACCAGACTTCAAAGTCAAGTGCAGGTTTTATATATGTGGGGAGTAAAATCATGTCTATGAGGCGTTTTCACAGGTTTTGTTTTATTTATGCAAGTGATCAAAGTCTAAGGGTAAAACAAGAAAATGTAAGGTGAGATGCCACTTGGATTAAATGGTCTTAATATTTAGGGTACAGCTGTTTTGAGGGCACCATGTATCTGAATTAGTCCCTTCATTCTCTGCATCTCCTTTTTGGCAGGGACATTCTGAAGGTAGACCAAATTAGAGGTAGGCAATAAATTGGAACACAAAAGGAAAGATTATGCCTCCACCGAGCCTGGCTGCACCACCAATGTTTATTGGAACTTTTTCTTTTTTATTACCACTTGGAATTTGAAAGGAAAAAGAGAAAATCTTTTCTGTTTTATCACTTATGTTGGATGTAGTCAGGAGGAAAAAAAGCACCTGTGGGAATTTTAGTATTTATTTCTGTTTAAATGAGAACATAAATAGAGCCAGAAAACCCTGACTGTACGTGTGTATGTGTGCTTGTATGCGTGCGCATGTATACAGCCTCCCACCCCCTCAGAAGTGGCTGTTACTCTGAGTGAGGGAAGCACAGGATAGGGTGCTACACAGAAGAAAATCTACAATGATAGACAAAACTTCCAAGATGAAACGCATTGACCTTTTATTTTTTATTTGATTCTTTTTTGTTGTTGTTGTTAATCCTCACCTGAGGATATTTTTCCATTTATTTCAAGAGAGAGTGGAAGGAAGGGAGAGAGAGACAAAAACATCAGTGTGAGAGAGACACATCGATTGGTTGCCTCCTGCACATGCCCCGACCGGGCTGGGGATTGAGCCTGCCGCTGAGACACATGCCCTTGACCAGAATGGAAGCTGGGACCCGTCGGTCTGCAGGCTGTCTGTCTATCCACTGAGCAAACCAGCCAGGGCTGATTCTTCAAAATGCACTTGGAAAAATATATAGCATGGCACGCTGGCACATTAGGTCCTCGGTAAATATTTTTTAATAAATTATAAGCTGAGTTTCTGCAGGCCTCGTGACCGCTGCACGAAGAGCAATAACTCTTGCTCTTTGCAGGCTAGCTGCAGGACCAGCTCCCCTGCAGTCTCACCCTGTGATTTCTGGGAGTTTGCAAGGAATGTCTCACATGAGCTGAATAGCAGGCCTGCATGGCCTCTGCTGCAGCCCTCTTCCAGATTTCTGCTGATTAGAAGCTGCTTGAGGGGCTCGCCATGGCCATGCTGATGCCTTTGCTAAGCGGCAGCCTCTGGCCTTCTGAGCAGGGTTGCTGAAGTTCTGTAGGTCTGTGTGGACCACAAAGGCTAGGCTCTGCACAGCCTCATGGAGAAGCACGTTCGTGCACTTCCAGGTAAAGGGCGCCCCTTGGAGTCGTGCTACAAGGAAGCTCTGCTTGCACATTCTCCGGGTATTAAAAAAGGGTACTGTATTCCCTTGCGTCCATGCTATGGCGATGGCGTGTTGGTGAGAAAATGGGGAAAATCCTCTTTCCCTCCATGCGGTACACATGTGGCCCCCTGAGCACTGAAGAGCCCTGCTGTGTCCTGTCTCCTCTGACAACAGCAGCTTCAACTCCTGGCTGCAGCCTCTCTCTACACAGGCCCCGTCAGGTGCAGGGGGACCAAGATTCCAGAAGGGTCGATTGCTGGCCCGTTCTCCTAGTCCTGACTCCACGAGCCATGAAAAGATTTCGCTCACCTTGAAGAGAGCCCGACACATCTGTTTATTAGGCACGTTTGTCATGTTTGATTTTCTGTTTGAGATCAAGCTTGGACTCTGGCTAGCTTTTGGATTTTGAGTAAATGAATGAGTGACTGGATTTTGGTGTCTGTACCTATACCTATATCTGTATTAAACTTGGTTTGTGATGGAAAAAAAAATAATAAAGCCTATATGTGGAATTGGTGGAGTTTAAACCTGAGATCTATCATCAGTGCCTGTTGGAAAGATAAGTTCATTATCTCTATGTTTTCTGTTTATTTAGACCCTCTCTGTATGATTGGATGAAACACCTTTGAGTTTGATAGAGAATCCTCACTAAACTTCCTAGTAAACAGGCCATTGAATGAACAGTAGGAGATGCCCCCCATGTTCTCTGGGGGAATTCCTATAATGTCAGGGCTGTTTGGGTTGCTTTACGTGATGGATACCTAATGGTCCCTGGGGCAACTTTAGCGTAAGTAACTTCACCCTTAATTTCAAAACAAAACCTTGGTTACCCTTAAGTCACAGGAGAATTGTGGTTTTCTATTTAGAGGTGCATTCACAGTCCGGAGCCCCTGCTGTTCCCAGGGGCCGAACTCCCTAATGGAAGAGCCAGGCCCTGCAGCCAGAATGCGGTGATCAGCACTCACACTCACACTCACACCAGCCCGAGGCCCTGCAGCAGGGAGCCTGCGGATGCAGGTTACAGAGGACGTGCAGATTTTAAGGGTAGTGGTTCTTCAGTGGTTCTCCAGTGGTTCTCAACCTTCTGGCCCTTTAAATACAGTGCCTCATGTTGTGACCCAACCATAACATTATTTTCGTTGCTACTTCATAACTGTAATGTTGCTATTGTTATGAATCATAATGTAAATATCTGATATGCAGGATGGTCTTAGGCGACCCCTGTGAAAGGGCCGTTCAACCGCCAAAGGGGTCGCGACCCACAGGTTGAGAACCACTGTAAGTCGCTACTCCTTCTGTGATATCTCCCAGTTGACCAGGGGTATGCTCATTGGATTGATTCAAAGCTTTTGAAAAGCATTCTCTATTCCTGATAGATAAAAGTTTAACCCTTCAATTTGCTAACAAGGCACTGAGTAATGTGGCCCCCAACCTCCCCTTCCCCACTGTTTCATAACATCTCTGGCTGTATGGCCTATGCCCAGCCAGCACTAGACAGTGTCATTGCGAATCTACATCTGACAGCCAGCTTGGCACTTCTTCTGTCTGGAACCATCTGCCTTCTCTTCTTGCAACATGGTCTCATTCAGCCATAATAACTATAGTCTTTAGGGCTGTTTACAGATGACCAGTTCCTCCTGCTTTCAGACCCTGGTAGGATTGCTTTGCCCCTACCCCATTTTAATTTAGACATGGTCGTGTGACTTCCTTTTTCCAGTATGCTGTGAACAGATGTGCTATGTATCAGGCAGAAATTGAGAGGATTGAGAGTCCCTATGCACCCCCCCCCCCCGCCCGCCCCCCACCAGCCCTGCCGCCACCCCCTCCCACCCCCCACGGCTGTGACAAGGTATGTGTTGAGATGAAGTATCTGCTGAGCAGCAGAAGTTCCCTGCCAACTAGAACTGGATGTGTAAGGAGAGAGAGAGAGAGAGAGAGAGAGAGAGAGAGAGAGAGAGAGAGAGAGAGAGAGAGAGAGAGAGAGAGAGAGAGAGAGAGAGAGAGAGAGAGAAAATTTGGAGTCTGTGTGAAATCAACAGAAATTTTGGTGCAGTTGTTACCTAGCTTACCATGATTGACATACTAACTAAACCCAATTCAAATGTTAGTTTATCTAAGAACCCGGCTCACTCAGAGGAACCCTCTGTCTTCTAGGGGCCTTTCTCCATTCACTGTGGCAGAGCGAGAACAAAATAGAAGCTGAGCCTTCAGCAGCACAGGCTGTATTCAAGGGCCAGAGACAGGAGAGGCGGGAGTGGAACTCACATCAACTTCTGGAGAAGTCTGGGGGAGGGGAACCACATAGTGAAGGGAAGGCATGTGCATTACTTTTGGGGAGTTGGGGCATCACCCCTTCCTTCCCTTTTAGGGTCAGAGTTGGCTCTCTCAGGGCCAGGTGGGTGCGGTTACCATGCTAATGTATTATAATGAAGCTCAGGGTCTCCTGGAGGTCAGGCCAGCTCTGCTTGCTTTTTGCTATTCTAGCCCTCTTCCCTCTTACCCTAGACCTGAAATGGAAAGATAAGTGCACAGGATTTCAATAGCGAGGGGCCACTACCTCTCCCTCAAAGGCACATTGATCACAGGGCTCAGCGCTTCCCTAATGCTTTGTACATAACTCCATGGCTGCGCTTGCCAGGGTGCAGTGATTGATCTTTATTGACTAGACTCTTTCCCCTGTCACACTTTGAGTAGCCCCAGGAAAAGACCATATCTTCATCACCATGGTTATCCTCCCCTGGCGTCGATGTTTACTCATTCTCTGGAACACTTTTTGGCACATGGTTGATATTTAATGACTATTTTTAAATAAATAAGAAAAAAGGACAGCAGGAAACCCACTTTCCTCTTATGATTAGAAGAAGGTTTTTAACAGCTCCTTTGTTCAAACCGGGAAAATAAACTCATTAAGTTATCGGGGCAAGCTTTTTTTTTTTTTTACTGTTATTCATTTAAAGTCAAGAATGTATTAAATTTAGGTAAATGACTATTTTTTCCTAAAATAATCTCAAAGGTTGATAGTTAATCATTTTATTGATTATGTTTAAGATCATTAAAATCTGCCTCTGATAAAATCAAGTTATTTCTTACCTCACTCGCATTAAATTAATCATCAATATTGTGGTTGCTTATAAATATTTCATTAATTCAGTAAATATTTATTGACTGTCCAGGCTGTATCTGGCACTGTGCTGAGTACTGAGGATACAGAGATGAGTTAAACACTGTGCCTAATGTCAGGAAACTTACAGCTTAGTGGCACAGAGATATAAACAATTAAAATACAATGTATAACGGCCATGACTGAAGCACACACATGCATCATTTATGAACACAGAAGCAATAGTCCAGCCTGAAGAGTTTAAATCAGGAAAGTGACATGATCATATTCACAAGGGGAATCAAAGATGGCTATCGGGTAGTGCCAGAGATGAAGACCATGGAAATAGAAGCACATGTAGATGAAACTCAATAGAATGATTTGGACATGTTGAGTTTGAGGTATGGGTAGGATATCCAGGCTCTATATCCTGTGGAAAGTTGGAGATACAAGTCTGAGCTTAAGAGAGACCTGTGCTAAAGACAAGGACTTGCAGTTAGCCACGTTCAGTTAGGACACAGGGCCCAGCGTGGGAAGAAGAGCAACGGAGAGATTCAGACAGACCATGGTTCTCAGGAAGGGCGGAGAGCGATCCTGCCTCAAAAGGGGGCATTCTGACCATCACGATGACTCATATTGGAAGTGTTATTGGAATTTACTGTCCTACAATGAAAGGACAGTTCTACTCAATAAAAATTATCTTGCATTGGGTGTGACTTTTGAATATCCTGGTCGACACTGTTGCAGGTAAAAACATGTTCTGAGTCCAGAATTGACTCCATTTTATATGTAAACAAACGGTTTATTTTTCAGGGTTTTAATATATAAGGATTTTCCAGAAATGTAGCTACCTGATAAATAATTGTGTGGTTGTTTTTTTGTGCCTGGAAGTTTTCCAAGAGTTCCTTACCATTTTAGAAAATCATACAGTTGATGACAGCATCATTCATGGTATTTGAGTTATACAATTGTATTAATCTATGTTATAATTGTCACCATTGATAATCAAAGATATAGGTTAAAGAATTTGATTATTTAATTATGGCTTTTAGTGTAGTTGAATCAAAATATTTACATACGGGAGTATGTACTAATTTATTATTAATTACTCCCTTCTCATTATATTAGTTAACATATTTTACTGACTGTTTTTAAACTACATGTTGAAGAAATATTATTCATTCATTTAATTTCAGGATTCTAAATGGGGCACCACATGATGTATATGTATGATAAAAAGGGGGGCATTGGGGCTGAGTGAGTCTGGCAGGTTATCTCCAAACCTAAAAAGGCCTGCGATGCACTGTGCTGCGTTCTCAGTGACAGCAGAGCCGAGATGAAACGATTTGTCATTTATTTTTGAAGGGATTTCCTTGCATGCCCTTAAAATGGTCACTGATGCTGCAGGCTCCTGAGCTTCAGAGATTACCTCCCATCCTCTGGGGGGCATGTTTCTAGCAAGGCAAAGCCTTTGCTCATCTTTCAGAAAGGTTCGTTGCAGTCGTCTTCAACAGAGAGGGCGGGCCACTCAATAGGCCCAAAGGGTTCAGCAGAACCTGAGATTTCGAAGTTCTTGAGTGCGTTGACTGAGCTTTTACGATCCCAAGTCTCAGGCTCTTCCAAGACTGGTGCTGTCATCAAATTGACTTGTCAGGTTTGAGAATGCAAGCTGTCCTTCTAATCCAGGTCAAAGCCCGACCCCCTGCTTTTTCTGCCCTTGAGCCGTGGGAGATGAACATCTTTGCCAAGGAAGGTCTATTACTCGTACTTCTCAAACTGGTGATTCATCACCATTATCTTCACTGCCTTTTTCTACTGCATCAATAATACCCAACAACAGCCATCTAATTCCCTGGTGCTACAACCAGTATATCCCTGTAATTCTCAAATGACTGAGACAATAGCACCCCTCCGTGCATTCCTTCCACCATCACCCGATACTCCTTCATGGTGGTGAACATTGCATTGCTGCAGCATTCCAGGGGCTCTCATAACCCACCTCTGAGCTCCTCCAAGCCCCATTATAGAATTGTTCCTAGGACCACCTCCAGTTCTGAGTCCTAGGTTGGATTTCCTGGAAACCACTCTGAGGTGGAGGTCTGCGAGTAGCAGGTATCTTGGGGCGTGTTCCTGGAGTAGCACCTGTGAGGATTCATGACTGGGCAGAGAAGTCAGTGGTAACAGAGCCTCAGCTGATGCCACTGGGCGGGGGTCTGCAGGTGGGAGTCTCCCAGATTAAAGCAAGGAGCTCCGGGGACTTTAAAATGTCACATTAACCAGTGTTTAAGTGAAAGCAAACCTGAGGAGAGGACCTCACACTGGGACATTACCTTTGACTAAAAGTAATTCCCAGAGAAGGATGCCGTTATGACCCATAACAGCCAAATTATCGTTATTACCTCCAGCTCTAGGGGGTGGGTGGGGAGGCAGAGGTGCCTTTGTCCTGAGGGGACCACCTGTGTGGTGCACCGCAGCAGCGCTATGTTAGGAATCGCTATTTTAGAGGTCCTGGGAGGGGAAAGGGACATGAGGATTCCAAGCTGCAGGAGCGATGAACAGAGTCGTGTTCTTCCCTGGACCCCTTTTATTGCCACTTACTAATTCAACCAAGACGAGGTGGAAAGAGCATGAGCGTGGGAGGCAGACAGACCTGTTTTCAAATTACAGTCTGGAACTTGCCAGCTGTGTGACCCCAGACAAGGTATTTTAATGTATACTTCAGTGTTTTTACCTGTAAAATGAGGCTAGAAATGCATTGACCTGGGGCTAGCATAACCATTAATGAATAGTTGGCATTTATGAGTTTTGGCTCTGCACCAGGAGGTCTTCTCAGTGCTTCTCGTGTCTAAGTTCATTTACATGGACTAACCTTATCAGGGCGGGATTATTCCCAGTTGTTTCACAGATGAGGAAACGGAAGTGCAAAGATGTTCAGTACCTTGCCCAAGATTTCAAACCAGTGACAGGAATGGAGGTTTGAATCTACATAGTCAACGTCACAGCCTTGACTTTTAACTGTTATTCTGTGTTCCCTTGTAAAGTATTTTGGTGAAAGAACTCATGAATGTAGAGTACCTGCCACACAGTAGGCACTCAATAAATGACCATTTCTTTCCAGTTTCCTCTTGGATGAATTTCTGGAATTGTCTAGTGTAGCTTGGTCTTCTGGCCCATGTCACAGGCCTCATATGACCAGAGCCTATGTGTTTTATTCATGTCATGTACTCATATATTATTGCAAAATGCTGAAAAACATTTATTAAATAAGTGAAAGAATAAATGACAATTTTAAGAAAATAGTGTCTAGTAATAATCTGTAATATGATTGTGGTCTTGGTTATACTACGATATACACTGTCAAAATGTATTGCATTAAACACTTAAATGGGTAAATTTTATGTACATTATTCCTCAATAAAGCTGATTAAAAATAGCTTCAACTCTTAGAGAAATAAAAAAGAAACATTCTGTAATACATTGAGTCACCATGGGATGTTGCGAAGAGTTTTCTATCACTAGAAAGGGAATCTAGTAATACAATTAGGTCATCCATTGCAGGAAGATTAAGTTTCTAGTTCAGCCAAGATAATATAACAACGTGAGCTCAATGTTTCTTTAATTGATTTACCGTTTACTCTCTGCTGCTGCCATTATTCTCAGAATACTCTGAGTAAATTGTAATTTTAATTTTTAACATTACTTACTAAATTTTCTAGGAAATTGAACCTCACTAGCATGGTCCTTTTGGCCATATCCATAAAACTCAATGAACAGGAAACGGCGTATTGTTCTGTAGTCCCAAATAGTCACATACAGTAATCTCAATCGGCCATGTTAACACGGGAGGATATTCCACATTAATGTTATGCAGTCTGGAGTAGGAAGACTCCCTCAAATGCTATTATTTAAAAATATATATATTTTATTGATTCTTTTTTTATTATTAATTAAATCTTTATTGTTCAGATTATTACAGTTGTTCCTCTTTTTTCCCCCCATAACTCCCCTCCACCCAGTTCCCACCCCACCCTTCTCCCTCACTCCCCACCCACTGTCCTCATCCATAGGTGCACGATTTTTGTCCAGTCTCTTCCCGCATCCCCCTCACCCCTTTCCCCCTCAAGAATAGTCAGTCCACTCCCTTTCTATGCCCCTGATTCTATTATAATCACCAGTTCATTCTGTTCATCAGATTATTCACTTGATTTTCAGATTCACTTGTTGATAGATGTGTATTTGTTGTTCATAATTTGTATCTTTACCTTTTTCTTCTTCTTCCTCTTCTTAAAGAATACCTTTCAGCATTTCATATAATACTGGTTTGGTGGTGATGAACTCCTTTAGCTTTTTCTTATCTGTGAAGCTCTTTATCTGACCTTCAATTCTGAATGATAGCTTTGCTGGATAAAGTAATCTTGGTTGTAGGTTCTTGGCATTCATCACTTTGAATATTTCTTGCCACTCCCTTCTGGCCTGCATAGTTTCTGTTGAGAAATCAGCTGACAGTCATATGGGTACTCCCTTGTAGGTAATTGACTTTCTTTCTCTTGCTGCTTTTAAGAGTCTCTCTTTGTCTTTTGCTCTTGGCATTTTAATTATGATGTGTCTTGGTGTGGTCCTCTTTGGATTCCTTTTATTTGGGGTTCTCTGCGCTTCCTGGACTTATAAGTCTATTTCTTTCACCAGGTAGGGGAAGTTTTCTGTTATTATTTCTTCAAATAGGCTTTCAATATCTTGCTCTCTCTCTTCTTCTGGCACTCCTATAATTCGGATGTTGGTATGCTTGAAGCTGTCCAGAGGCTCCTTACACTATCTTCATATTTTTGGATTCTTTTTTCATTTTGCTTTTTCTGTTTGGGTGTTTTTTGCTTCTTCGTATTTCAAATCGTTGACTTGATTCTTGCGATCCTCTAGTCTGCTGTTGGGAGTCTGTATAATATTCTTTATTTCAGTCAGTGTATGCTTAATTTCTAGTTTGTCCTTTATCACAACCTTGAGGGTCTCATTAGATTTCTTGTAGGTCTCATTAAGTTTATCGGCAGTTTCTAGAAAATTCTTGAAAAACCTTATGTGGTTTTGAACTCTATATCCAGTAGTTTGCTTTCCTCCATTTCTGTCATTTGTATCCTTTTTCTTTGTCTCGGATTTTTTCTGCTTCCCTGTGTTGATAAAATGGTTTTCTGTGCTAAGTGTCCTCTAGGCCCCAGTGGTTCAGCCTCCCCAATTACCTGAGGAGGACACTCTTGGTGCACCCCCTTGTGGTCTTTGTGCCCAGTCTTGTTGTAGTTAAGCCTTGACTGTTGTAGGTATCACTGGGAGGAATTGACCTCCAGGCCAATTGGCTGTGAGAATCAGCTGTGTCTGCAATGGGAGAACTTCTGTGCTGGAGACACACCTCTGAGGCAAGACTTGCTTCAATGGGGCTTTGGTGCTCACTGAGTCTGCCCCCTGAGTATGTCCTTTATGGTTCCATGGAGCTGCAAACTGGATGGTCCCACTCTGACCTCTGGGTACACTGGCTCCTGGATCTCTAGGGAGGTGCTAATCTAGCCTCTGCCTTAGGCTATCCAGCAAAAGCCTCCCTGCAGGGATTGGGCGGGGCAGGTCCCATGGGATCAACAGGGCGGGGCTAGCAGTTATGACTGCTCTCAGAGGCTCCGCTTCTCAGTGTCCCGGTAATCGCTGCAAGCCCCTCTGAGAGAAAGCTGCCCACGAGTTCTGACCAATGCCAGACAGTCCCGCTTCTCCCATATGAGTCTGGGTCCCCAGAGACTCGCCCAGAACTGGAGCTCAGAGCCTGAGACTCCCTCCCGATTGTAAACGACAACCGCGCCCTCAGCCGCCAGCCCACTCCGCGTGCGCCTCTGTACCTTAGTATTTTACTTCCGCACTGCGCCTCCTCTGAGTCTCGGTATGCTTTTCTCTTTCCTTCGAGTTGTAGAATTTCCACTCAGCCAGCCTTCCTGTGGTTCTGGATGATGTCCATTTTGTCTTTTAGTTGTATTTTTGAAGTGGTTGTGTGAGGCAGCAAACTCTGGTGTTTACCTATGCCACCATCTTGGTTTCTCCATTTTATTGATTCTTTACAGAGAGGAAGGGAGAGGGATAGAGAGTTAGAAACATCGACATCAATCAGCTGCCTCCTGCACACCCCCCACTGCGGATATGCCCTAAACCTAGGTACATGCCCTTGACCAGATTTGAACCTGGGACCTTTCAGTCCACAGGCTGACACTCTATCCACTGAGCCAAACTAGTCAGGCCACTATTATTTTTTATTTTCAGAGGGATGAGGTGGTTTCATTAAGTAAATTTGTATGTTATTTTCTTAAATTGTCAAATCCTAAACATTAACTTTATGTTATGACTACAAATGATGCCACTGAAAATTATACCATTTGGTTTGGAAATAGTTAATAGTCAACTTTGAGAATCAATATTGAAAGTTTTTATTGTGCAAGAACAACTTAACTTGGTTTTCTATAGTATTTATTCCCTCAGGAATTGATCTCATGATAATAAGATAAAATGCTGTATTGCGTGTTTCAAAAAGTTTATGGTTATATGTTTATAAATAGAACTTTGTTAAAATTATATAGGGCAAATAATGATGTATCGTGTTGTATTTAACTCCTGGTTTAATGACTTTTTCCTTCTAAAATGATTTGCCAACTCTGGAACTTTTCAGAGTTTAAACTTCTCATATATTAAATATGCATGAACAAATTTTTTCTGGGGTCCTCAAAGTTTTCTTTTTTTAAGAGGATCAAGTTTTCCCAAGACCAATAAGTTTTAGAAATGCTGAGGTAGACAAAAAGACCCAATATCTCAGCCTCTCAGTTCCTTGCCTTTACTGAAAGTGTATTTATCACCTAAGTATAATGGAAGAACAAGGGGCAACCATTCATGTCTGATCTCCACACAGAACACCCAACATAAGCAATTTCCTTTTTAACATCTCCAGTTAGGTGTTTCAGGGGCACCTCAGGCTCCTCATGTCAAAGCTAAATCTCTTCATGTTCTCACCAAACAAGTTCTTCTTCAACTTTTACTGTTTCAGAAAATGGCATCATGATCCACCCAGTGCCTTAAATTAGAACACTAAAAGTAATCTTCTATGCCTCTCTTTCTTCCACCTCCATGTTTAATCATTTCTCAAGTTTTGTCATTTCCGGCATCTTTTTTTTGTGTTCACCTTTAAAAACTATTTTTAAATTTTATTTATTTACTTGAACTAAAATATATTTGACATACAACATTGTGTACATTTAAGGTGTACAGCGTGTTGATCTGGTACATTTATATATTGTAGAATGATTGCCCTTGCAGCATTAGCCAGCAGCTGCATCACACCACATACTTCATGCATGCACGTGTGTGTGTGTGTGTGTGTGTGTGTGTGTGTAATGGGTCAGAAAATAAAGGTCTAATTTTCTAGGAAGCTTGATGTTTAATATAATATAATATTAATATAATATAATCCTATATAATAAAAGCCTAATATGCAAATTGACCAAACGGTGGAACAACTAGTGGAATGACTGGTCGCTATGATGTGCACTGACCACCAGAGGGCAGATGCTCAATGCAGGAGCTGCCCCCAGCCTGCAGGCCCCCAGGCCAGCCAAGGCAGGTGCCAGTGGGGGGCCTCCCGATTGCCCCGCCGGTCGCCCCCCAGAGGGAGGCAACCAGTGGTGGCAGGTGGGGCCAATGAGCAGGCGGTGCCAGGCCAGCCAAGGCAGGTGCCAGCGGGAGCCCTCCCGTCATTTTCCCGCCAGTTGTCCCACAGATCATCCCAGATCGCTAGCCAGGGCTAGGGACCCTACCTGTGCAAGAATTTTGTGCGCCAGGCCTCTAGTATAATATAATAATATAATATAACATAACATAGTATAATATAATATAACATATATAATATAATATAGTATAATATAATATAATATAATAAATATAATATAATATAATATAATATAATATAATATAATATAATTAATATAATAATCACTGAACTTTGCATTAGATCTCCTGGACTTATTTATCTACTAATTGCAAGTTTGTACCCTTAAACATCTCTTCTATTCTTCTCCCACCAACCTCTGCCCCTACTAATCACCATTTTACTCTCTGTTTTTACAAGTTCAGCTTTTTTTAGAGTCTACATAAGTGATATCATACAGTGGAAATCTTGCCATTTGTGACAACATGGATGGACCTTGAGGTCATTATGCAAATGAGATTAGTCAGAGAAGGACATTTCTAGTTTCTTAATGGCTCTCAGATCTGTCTACTACTGACCTCCAGTCCCAGAGTCACTACCTTCAGTTAGGCCCACCAGCAACTCAGATTCTGATCACTGTGACAGCCTTCCAAGTGTCTCTTTGTTCCCCTCAAATCTGCATTCCACATCGTGCACAGATTGTCTGAAACAGCGGTTCTCAACCTTCCCAATGCCGCGACCCTTTCATACAGTTCCTCGTGTTGTGGTGACCCCCAACCATAAAATTATTTTCGTTGCTACTTCATAACTGTAATTTTGCTTCTGTTATGAATCGTAATGTAAATATCTGGTATGCAGGATGTATTTTCATTGTTACAAATTGAACATAATTAAAACATAGTGATTAATCACAAAAACAGTATGTAATTATATATGTGCTTTCCGATGGTCTTAGGCGACCCCTATGAAAGGGTTGTTCGACCCCTAAAAGGGTTGTGACCCACAGGTTGAGAACCGCTGGTCTGAAACAAGCTAGTCATGCCACTTTCTCATCAAAAACCTTTTATGGACTCTCCATTCACCTTAAGGCAAAGTATAAACTTCTTAAAATAAAGTATGCTCACTAAGCGATAGTATCCATTTTCTAGGTTGTCTTAAGAGGAATCACTATTATACCTGTTATCGTCCTCTTTTAAGATAAAGAAACTGGAGCATGGTGTGGTTATGTAACATGTCCAGCTTATCAGTCAGCAAGAAAAGATCCACTTTGAGTTAAGAAGTAAGGAATTTATTAGAGTATCGGTGTAGTATTATGAACTGTTGGAAAGAAGTTCTTAAAGGAGAAGCTGAAAGATCAGAGGGGTCACCAGCTGGTCAATGAGAAAAGCCAAGCACATTTAGCCATTCAAGTGGGACTGTGAGAGTGCTGGCAGGTAAGTGTGTGGGAGCTGAAGACTTTGTGGGTCTGCAGTTAAGCACCCAGGGGTGCTCCTTGGACTGTCTTGGTCAGAGGAGCCACAGTTGAGGAGGAAGAGAGCTGGGAATAGAACAGAGGATAGTGAGGACAAGCTGGAACCCTCCATACACCTCTAGGTCTGGCCATCACTACATCCAACCATCATGACCTTAAGAGGGTGATGGCTTCAGCTTCACTTCCATCTCCTAAGTCTTGCACAAGCTCCTTATCTGGTCAAAGCTAACAGAGGACTAACTAGGGAAAGAGAATATGAAGTATGAGCCTCACGTGGACCAGGTTGATAATAGAATGATTCATCAAGACACAGCTTGTAAGTGTTTCAACCAGGATTTGAACCCAACCAGCCTGTCTCAAGTTCTATGATGGTCCCCCTTATTATGGCCTTCCTGATCTGATTCAAGATTGCTTTACTGACCTCTGCTTTTACAGATTCCTGTTGTACATGCTCAGCATCAACCATACTGAACTACCTCTGTTTCCCGACTATGGGTTGATCTCTCTGCCTTTTGGGCAAGTGCATCATACAGCCTGCCTTTCTTCCTCTGTTGTCTGGCTGAGTGTTATTTTCCTTTCAGGCATCCCTACGCTATCACTGCCTCCCTAATGCCTTCCTTAGCCTCTAAAGCAGTGGTTCTCAACCTTGGCTGCACATTAGAATCACCTGGGAAGCTTTTTAAAATCCTGTTTTCTGGGCCTCATCCTCCGGAAATTCTGTTTTCTTTGTTACTAACGCTGTGGCCTCACCCCATAACAAAGAAACAGAATTTCCGGAGGATGAGGCCCAGAAATCAGGATTTTAAAAAGACTCCCAGGTGATTCTAATGTGCAGCCACGGTTGAGAACCACTGCTCTAAAGGTTGATTTAAGTACCCTATGTGTGATAGGATCTAATGCTTGATGCAGTCTTAGGACTTACCATGTACCCTCTACCAGGGCAGATGCCCGACTGTCTTGCTCACTGTAGTTACCTAACACCTAGCACATTGGCTAATAAATCATGAATAAGTAACCACAGTTTACTAATTTCTTATTTATTTAACTTCCTCTCTGAAATATAAACTCATTTGAGACAGAGATTTTTGTCTTGCCTGATGTACCCTCGGCATCCACCATAATGTCTACTTGTATAATATATGGTGAATTAAAGAGGCCAAAAACAACTGGGGAAAACTTAAAATTCAGATAATCAGTTGAATATGTCCTCTACCTGGTAAGTTTGGTAGACAAAGAACTTGTGAGAATTAACGACTACTTGAATATTCTTCGGGTTATATCATTAGACTCATTAATCACTCTTCTCTATTCATCTTTTCAGGTATGATTACCAAGGTAAATGTACAGCATGATATACTAGGTCATTCTCTTTCTGGGTTTGATAACACCACAGTGAAATTGCTTCTTACGAGATTCACAGGTGGGCAGTAAAGATGTGAATAAATTATGGTTATCAGAGAAGGGGGAAAACTCTCTGACTTCCTTTGACAATTCTTGTTGATTATCTTGTTAGGTTCAATTACTGGGAGCACTGGGTTGAGCAGTTCTGCTGGCTCATGAATTCTGATAAAGTCCAGGAATGAAGTAATTAAGGTGCCCATTCAGAAGGAGGCTGCAATCCAGATGTAGTATATAGAAAGGTAGAGTTACTAATGTGTTTTCTATGAAAATACACTGGTTTAAATAGGAAAACCAAAGCGAAAGAATGTGCTGCACATTAAAGTGAATCCCAAATCTTATAAATCCCTCTATGAGGAAAAGAAAGACGGAGGAGGAAATTACATGAACTAGAATGTGATCTTGGAAAAGATATGGAATGTATTCTTAGTGGCTCTATTGGCATGCACAGGAGAGGGAGATGAACATTTTTTAAAGGTAAAATCAATAGTATCAGCCACCTAAACTAAACATTAGGACAAGATAAGCTTTTGAGGGATAAAGGAAACAGTTTTAAATAAATGATTAGCATGTCATAAAGTTTTACTTATTTTAACAAAAATGCAACCAGAAGTGTTAATTAGCAAGTTTATGAATCCAGCCTCTGTTTATGTGGTCTTATGAAGAATAATTATTTGTTAGTATAAGATTTGTAGTCCTTGATACGGAGTGTCAACAAAGGCGAGTGTTGGCTGAGCCTGGTGAAAGATGAGATGTTTATGATATGCACACAATTGTGGCAATTCAAAATCAGACTTCTTGTTTAAACAAATGATTATGGTTAAAGTAGAAGTGTAAACAGGACTACAATTCATGACACATCCATTCTTTTTCATGCTGCAGTCATTAGCTTTTCACCTTCACAGTAATGCCCATATGACTGCAGTAAAGTAGACCATGACTAAAGGATTTGGTAAGACCTTGCTTTACATGAAAAGAACACCAACAACAAAACCCCAGACAAGACAATAAGCAAAGTGCTGTGAAGTGGTGTTTAGTGAATTCCCTAGGCTATGGGAATTCGACTGTCTGAATCTTCCTTCTTTTCCAAACATGTTATATGTATATTGACATATTCTAGGTCTACATTATATAAATTAGTCAGATCCAGGACTTAAATAGTTTTGAATAAATGGAAACCTTGGCATCAGGGTTTTCCATTTGTTGTCATAGCAAGATCTATATTACATGTAAGGAAAATGGTTGAATGCAGTCAACCTGGTCATAATATATAGAATGCCGTTTGTTTTTTTTATTGTGGTAGATTGGTATACAAGGTCATATATATTTTATAAGTTTATAGCACCAGTACTAAATTCAGAAAAAGATTCTATGCATTTCAGGTGTACAACTTTATAATTCATTATTTGTATACACTGCATAGCGATCACCACTGTAGGTCTAGTTACCAACCATCACCATGAATGCTGCTTTTTAATAACATAGTGAAACTTAGGAATCTTAAAATTAGAAGTCTATTCTCTCACGGGTATGCTGAAACAAGGCCTTCAAAATGATTATTTATTAATTGGAAGGTGCTAAGTAGAATGGCAAGAATTCTGAGCTTATTGCCTTTTTGGTATAACAGATAGCAAGGCTGGTAGGTAACTGGATTCTAACCTTGTCACCTCCCTATGAGCATCACACCTGGGCACTAGGCTATCATACTCCCAAGGAGAAGTTATCCTGGAGAGCCAAGATCATTAAAAGAACCACAGCAGCCGCAAAAACACTACACTACACTAATTCTAGGTACATTACACGTTTATCTGCTTTCACAAATCTTGTATTATAAACACAAAATTGTTCAGTTGCTAAATGTAAAAATATTATCAATAATTTTGAGATTATGATGAGTTGCAGATACAGTAATAATTGTTTAAATTTACCTTTATTATTGAAAGCACTACAGATGTTCCTCTTTTTCCTCCATTGACCCAGTAATAATTCATGTAAGATGTTCTATTGAATGATTTGAAAGTCATTAAAAGCCCTCACAATCATTAACTTTTTGGTCAATTGCCTTAATTACTTTCTCATTAAAGTGCAATGGCTTGGGCAGTGTAAGGTGCAACTTTGTTAATGCCTGTTCAAAAGCAAAAGTAGTCTTTCTTGAAAAGAGTATTTCTAGAATACTCTTCATGCTTGTTGGGTGTCCTTTGGTTTGTTAGCACTATTCTAAATACTGTTTCTGTAAAATGTGCACAGTAGGCTATTGTCACAGGTTTCTTGTCAGCTTTGAGAAAACTCTCTCTCTCTTTCCCTTTCTCTCACAGAGCTGATACTTGGAGTCTGAAGGGTGATATGCCTCTATTTCAGGACTCATGTTAGAGTATTAACATGGTTTAACTCCATTTACCCTTTAATTCTGATCTCTCTCTCTTTCCTCTTTCCCCTCCTCCTTCCTTTCTTCCCCCTCCCTCTCTATATCTGCATCTATCTCATAAATATAGGACAGAACAAATATACTATGATTTCAAAATGAGATTAGAGTTGCCTGAAATATATATATATATATATATATATATATATATATATATACACATATATATATGTATATATATATATATATTCATTAAACATGTATTCATGTTGATTAATATGCTACAAAGTGTGCTACACGCCAGGGGAAACAAAAATGCAAAGATATAGTCTCAACCTCAAGAACTTTAGCAGTTAGAAGAAGAGAAAAGATGAAATAAAAACTTAAGATTTAATATAATTTCAATGCCTTAAAACCTTCACTAGAAGGAAAGGGAAATGCTAAGTTAAAATATTTCCTTACTATCTGTTAAATTTGGAATTTCAATTAGGCATAAAATTATATTTTTAACATCAAACGATATTGAAAGTCCTCTCTGGTATCTGCATGATAGCTTTCATTAACATTTCACTGTCTGTGATATCATCTCCGTAGGTCACAGCGGTGAAGTAACTTTAAGAGAGTGAAACATGATAAAATAGCTTCAATCATTAAGTGTTTTTCTGTTTTTGTTTCATGGTAGAACAGTATTCTAAGGTATGTCCATGGTTCTAGATGGATTTGTTGCTAACAGCAAAAAGAACGAAACGATGTATTTGGTTAGAAGTGCACTAGCTTGCACTTTTCATTATAGATAAATGTGTGGCAGTGTTCAGAAGTTCTGGTTAAGAATGTGAGCTTGTCGAAACCGGTTTGGCTCAGTGGATAGAGCGTCGGCCTTTGGACTGAAAGGTCCCAGGTTCGATTCCGGTCAGGGGCATGTGCCTGGGTTGCGGGCACATCCCCAGTGGGAGGTGTGCAGGAGGCAGCTGATCGATGTTTCTCTCTCATTGATGTTTCTAACTCTATCTCTCTCCCTTCCTCTCTGTGGAAAATCAATAAAATATATTTAAAAAAAATTAAAAAAAAAGAAAAGAATGTGAGCTCTATACCCTAAAAAACCTGGCTTTAAATAACCACTCCATCATGTACTAGTTCTATACTGTAACAAGTTACTTAATTTCTCAAAACTTCTTTTTCTTCCTCACTAAAATGATGGCATTAATAGTATCAAGGAATAAATGAGATAACAAAGTAAATGTATAGTACATTAAAAAGCAATGAATGAGTTATATCCATTATTTTTACCATATTATTGTTCTTGGCATTTCAGTTCAGTCCAAATATTATTTCATTTGATCTATAATAGCAGTTTGTGTGAGAAAAATCAATTTTTATTATTCCATAAGAGCACTTGGTAGTTGAAACAGTAATGCTATGAAATTGATATACATTGTCATGCTAGGCTATTCATTCATTCTTCATATGTTTATCAAATCCTTAATATGTACCAGGTGCCAGATTACTAATTGTGTGTTTGTGTCCTCAGGAGCTGTCATTTACATCAGAAAGGAACTTGGAACACTGCGTGTTCAGATAGGAATGCTTGAAAATCTGATGACATTCTCAGCAGTATATAATTTGATGACTGGTTTATTTTTACCATTTAGAGGTAATAGTTTTATTATGGACTAAATGCCTCCCGCTCCCAAATCAGATGTTGAAATTCTAACCCTTAATGGTGAGATTGAGCCTTTGGGAGGGCAGAGCTCTCAAGAACGGGATTACTACCCTTATAGGGCAAGAAGGGACCAAAGTTTTCTTCTTTTGCCATGGGAGGGACAGTGAGAAGTCCGTCATCTGAAACCTGGGAGGGGCCCTTATCGGAACTGGACCATGCTGCTACCCTGATCTCCAAGTCCTAGCCTCCAGAACTGTGAGAAATACATTTCTGTTGTTTAAGCCACCCAGCCTATGCTATTTTTATTGTATCAGTCCGAACGTTCTAAGAAAATAGTCTTTGAATTCCTGAACCAGGAATGAAGTTACTGAGACAGTAACTCCCAAGCTTGACTGAACTACTACCATCTAGGCCTTCTCCATTCCATACCTGACCCAAATTACTACTCAGGTTGGCCTGGCCATTTTGTGCAAGGCCATGGCTTGCTCTGACTGCACAGTAAATAAAATTGTGTGGCTTTTACCTTCACTTAAAAAACATTTTTCTATTTTAATTGTTTTTAATGAATCCCAAACAGAACTCCATGTATCTATCTGCCTATATAACACATGTGTAGGGTATTAATTGTTAGTTCAAACGACCTCTTCTGAGTGGCCAATACAGTTAGAAATCTACAGGAGGTTCTAAAATCCAGCCTCATGATTTTAACATAATTGTGATGTTTTATTGTTCTATCTTCTTTCAACAGCAAAGATATATGGAAAATCTATTATGTCCTAGACACTGTGACATGTATTAAGAATATTAAAAAGTATTAAAAAATGACAGTGGTAATGCAGAAGTGTGAGGAGTGACCAATTTGCCAGGGAAAATGAAAACCTATTTCATGAATGAAAAGACATGTGACTAGGGTCTAGAACAGCGGCTCTCAACCTGTGGATTGCGACCCCTTTGGGGGTCGAACAACCCTTTCACAGGGGTCGCCTAAGACCATTGGAAAACACATATATAATTACATATTGTTTTTGTGATTAATCACTATGCTTTAATTATGTTCAATTTGTAACAATGAAAATACATCCTGCATATCAGATATTTACATTACGATTCATAACAGTAGCAAAATTACAATTATGAAGTAGCAACGAAAATAATTTTATGGTTGGGGGTCACCACAACATGAGGAACTGCATTAAAGGGTCGCGGCATTAGGAAGGTTGAGAACCACTGATCTCGAAGGTTGAATGCCAGATGATGAAGGGATCGTAGTCAGGGGTCCAGATGGTATATTAGCCAGAAGAAATGGTGGGAGGTGTAAAGACGTCCGGCCAGCAGTCTGTGAGGTTGAAGTTTTTGGTAAGAGATTCGGCTGGAAGGGGGATAGTGAGCCCAGATTGCGATGCACCCTGAAGATCTTATTGGAATGCGTGGACCTTTTCATAGACAAATGAGAAACTTAAAAATTTTTGAGCAGATGAGTTATAATCATATCTTAAACATTTCATGTATTCTGACCTGTTGTGGAAATATCTAACTCAATTGAATGAAGAGTGCTTAGTGACCAAATCACAAAAATGGTGTGAATTCTTTCTTCTGGAAAGAAAGCTATCTAGATATATTTGAGTGATTGACTCAGTTTTTCCTCCTTGATCTTTTGCTTCCTCATTCCTGTTTCTTTTTGTTTGGTTGGCTACGTGGAGGACTTGTTTTCTCTGTTGGTTCTTTCCTCCTTAGACTTCAGTTATTTTCCTTTTCATTAGTGATAGCATGGAACTTCCAGAATTTGTTGAATATTGCTAATGAGGTCTGTGGCTTTGTTCTACAGTATGCCCTGGAGAACATCAATTTAGCTATTTTGTGGTATGGAAATCTATATACCTTTCAATGTTCTGGTGTGGCTATCTTCCCAATAAATAATTTCAATGCATATTATATTCTTAAAATTAGGAATGTCAACAAGAAATTTCTAAAATGTCATCTTTGAGTTAATACGATCATATACAATATTATTTCTGACACTAACACAGTGTTAAATCTTTCTGAATACATATGAAGCACAACGAATTCACGGGACAGAGGTTCATTTTTTTCCCCTCCACTAGCTTAAAAGAATTTTCAAATTTAAGAACATATGATGTAAAGATAGGCTTTCAGTTAGTAAGAGTCAAAACCCATTCTTTTCCGGGAGCTTAATAGATTTACTCATGTGTTTTTGTTCTCTAACTTTCTGTTCTCTTTTCTAGTACAGAAGGAAATAGTTGCTGTATATTTCTTCCTGCGGCACACATTGTAAATATACTGTGAGTCAGGGAAACACTGAAAAGTTCCAGGGTTGGCAAATTATTTTAGAAGGAAAAAGTCGTCAGGAACATGAGACTCCAAAGAAACAGATGTAAGAATTACTTTTTATAAATTTTGTTGCAGAACTTTTTTCCTATTTTTCCAGTTTGAGGAGTTATGTAGGTGTATGGAGTAAGATGGTTCAGAAAAAAAAGATGCTTGGGCTTTAGAAATTTAGAAAATAAATTTTTAAAGTTGAAAAGAAATGACATTGTATTCCAATTTAATTTCAAAAAGATTAATTTATATCATCAGCTCTGGATAATTTGCAGCTTATAAGTTGGTGGATATTATGTCTGCTTTTATTAAAAATTGGAACACTGCTGACAGCTAAAGAAAGTAAAATCATTTTAGCATTTCATTGATTTAGCTAGAATCATTTTAGCATTTTTTTTTTTCATGGCTTGTTTCTGTTTCAGTTGAGGAATTCTATTTTTCTAAGGCTTGCATATCTAACAAAATTAATTTGTTATGTAACTAGAATTTGTGTGTTTTTCCCCCATATGCAATCACAGGTGTTTGTTACAAATTGAAATAAAGAGAATAGCAGAAAATAGAAGTTTTAGGATATAAGCTTGGGAGTACTTTGAGGTGTATTTTAATTGTGAGATAATCGCTGACATGTTTTGCACCAGAATGAATTACTAGCAACAGAGTCATTCATATTAATATTAAAGTTATTTAATATCCACATTAATATTAACAATTATGTGAATTATGTATTAATTATATTTATGTTGATATTTGTATTAATATTTTACATTGTTCGCATTAATGACCTTAAATATAGATCCAGCATGGCATGTAGAAAGGGGTCTTAGAGATTTTTGGTCTGCCCTCCCAGCCACTGTAGCAACCCCTTCCATAATATCCCATCACTACCTTTCCTTGAGTGTTTGTAATGGAATCTCCCTACCTTATGATGAAACTTCAGCATGAAAAAATCTGATTTTGAGCTAAATGCACCCATTTCTAGCCAGCAAAAATGGTTATGTTAAAAAATAATGCGTTTGAGGAGAATAGGAAAAGACAGGGAAGGCATCCTCAGGAAGTTCACAGCTTGGCATTAAGTGCTGATCCAGGGAGGGAAATGTTCAAAGCCACAAACCCAGTTGTCCCATGTTCCTGGCATTACCAGCTTCCCCCAGCAACTGTTTAGCCCTCCAAGAGCTTAGGAAGCTGCTTAACAAAATGTAAAGGACTCAAGTACTTTGACTTTTTATACTGTCTAGGACCAGGCTCATATATTATCTTAGATTCAAGATCTTTATGTCTTTTTGTGTAGTGTCTGTTCATTAGATACTTTAAAATGTTCTCACTGCTCTGGAGTCGTTTAGTTCACTGACCAAGGCTCAGGTGCTGTCGCCACGTTGCTGGGGCTCATCTCCTGCCTCTTCCACTTTGTAGCATGGCCTTGAGCGTGTTATCTGACCTCTCTGGGCCTCAGTTTCCTGATATGAAAATGGGTATAAAATAGTACCTCCTCTGAGACTTCAATGTGTTAATGTGTGTGAAATGCTCAGTAGTGTGCCTAGCACACGGTAATTATGCACTAAATGTGGCTTTTATTGGAGAAGCCACACATTTCACCAGTACTTATACATTCTTATATGAACAAGAGAGGATTTAAATGCTCAAATTATGGAGAGGTTTGACCTTTCATTTTATGTATGTAGAGTCAATGCATTAGCAGTGGGTTATAAAACAACCACAGCAGTATGAATTGTGGGGAAAAAGAAAATATTTCTTCCTTCCATTGCGATATTTCTTTCACTTGATTCCCAAAATATCTCAAAAAAGAGACAATCTTTCATTCCACATTTTGAGAGAAATAATTTAAAAGCGCATGGTCTAGAATGTTACTTAACATAGTATACCTTGATTTAAAATAAAATATTAATGGTGGTCAGATCCTATTTAGTTTTGCAAGAGGAGTAGAGACAAAGGGGAAAGATGTGGGTATAAGGGGTATCAATGGAGAAGAAAGAGTTGGAGAAAATGGGAAGCTGAAAGCACAGAAGCCAGTTCACATTACCTTGCTTCCAGGTCTGTCCCATTTAACTTCCTGTGAATCCCCCATATTGAGTCCCGTCGAGCTGAGCAAATGTCTCCCTTAATGGGAAATAAGCCTGCGAACTCACTCTGAGTCCTCCCTCTTGCTGCCTTGGTGTCCCTCCTGAGACGCTTTGCACTTTTAGATGATTTACATTTACAATTGGATAAAAAAGAAATTGTGCTTTTGCCCAAACTTGTCAGGCCACCAAAGTGAGCCGCTCTCTCCTGTCCTCAGTAGCTCCTTCCCTAGTAATTCCTGCTGCAGTCCTGAGCACACACCCCGTAGCCCTGTCACTGTCTTGGCTCAGATCTTTACTCTTTGCATGAAAGACTCCTAATTGGTTCTGTGCTTCCATTTCTCCCCTCTAGGCACTTCCAAAGGATCTTCCCCAAATCCCGAGGCACCAGTTAACTCCTTGGTTTAAAAATCTCTAATGCGTCCCCATCGCCTTACAAGGAAGAACCTGTTTCATTAGCGTATCTGATGAGTCCATTCCTGAACCCTGCTTAGCCTGAGATTCATCTGCTGTATTTGCTCCTCATGACTTGGGAACAGCATTGGGCCACCAGCTCTCCCTAAGGCACCGTGCTTTTTCACATGGTTCCCTCGCCTAGAAAGCTTATTCTCTTTCTAACCACCCTCTGTTCTCTGAACATCCCCTGATAAAATGGGACAATTCTGCATTTTTTTCCTGGCTTTCCCAGGTTGAACCACCTTTTCTTCCATGATCCAAAAGCCATGTGTTGATTACTTCTCAGAGAATGTTCTAATTTAAAAAAAAATCTTGTCTCTTATGAGTTTCAAGAAAGAATGGAGAGGGTTTGAGTCTCAAACCCCAGTGTGTGGCATGCCCTGGGTACTCAGTAAATGTTGATTGCTTAATACAGCCGTGGGCAAACTACAGCCCTCGGGCAGGATCCGGCCGTTTGAAATGAATAAAACTATTGAAAAAAAAGACCGTACCCTTTTATGTAATGATGTTTACTTTGAATTTATATTAGTTCACACAAACACTCCATCCATGCTTTTGTTCCGGCCCTCAGGTCCAGTTTAAGAACCCATTGTGGCCCTCAAGTCAAAAAGTTTGCCCACCCCTGGGCCTTAATAGCTTATACCTGAGATTCCACATCCCCCCCTATTGGAATCCTGCTTTCTAGGGCCCAACTCAAAAAGTTTCCTTAATGGTGCCCTCTCTGATTCCCTTCCACCCAGAATGCTTTTTATTTTCTATCTTCTTCTTAAAAAAAAAATGTTTTTATTTATTTGAGAGAGAGAAAAGGGAGAGAGAGAGAAATACCCACCGGCTGCCTCCTGCACGCCCCCTACTGGAGATGGAGCCTGCAACTCTGGCATGTGCCCTGACCTGAATTGAACCAGTGAGTTCTAGGTGCACGGGGATACTCAACCACTGACCCACACTAGCCAGCAGAATGCTTTTTCAAAAAATGAAAACCTATAGAATTTTCTTTATTCCTTTGATCTGGATTATTTTTAAAAAGTTCTTTATTGTTTAAAGTATTACATATGTTCCCTTTTCTCCCCATTGACCTCTCCCCAGCTGCCCCCCCATGGATTTTTTTTTTTTTAAATAGCTTGTAATTTTCAAAACCTACCTACTTTTTTTGGTAAGTTAATTGAAATGGAATCTCTGTGTCTTCCCTACACAGAGATGTCTACATTCCCTGGATCAATGTTTATGTCCAATAGATGCTTAGAAAGATACTAGGGGCCCAGTGCAAGAATTTGTGCACCTTGAAAGGAACTGTGGGCCACAGGCTGCGTTGGGCACAGGGTGGGTCACAGCCCATCCTCTGTGCCCCTGCCCGGCACCTCCTGCAGCGGCCCCCGGTCCCCTGTCTGCTGGCAGCCCCACTCCTGCCACTGCCACTTCCACATGCTGACAGCGCCGGCCCCGCTCACACCTGCTGACAGCGCAGAGCGATTGGGGCCAGTACCAGCAGCAGGTGCGGGCAGGGCCGGCGCTGTCAGCAGTGTGAGCAGCAGCTGCTGCCCCGATCACCCCTTAGGAGCAGGGGGAGGTGGAGAAGCTCTCAGGGGAAATCAGGGCCGGCAGCTGCCGCTCGCACCCGCTGACAGCACTGAGCTATCAGGGCTGGCACTGGGCGCCAGCAGCAGGTGTGAGCGCTGGGCGGGACCCTGGCGCATGGGAGCAAAGAATTTTCAGTAACCACCGGAGGCTCGCCCCAATGACATGACAGGTGCTCTGCTTTGGTCTGGTGCCCCTACTCACCTGCTCCACAAACCTGCAGTGGCCAACGCCCGCCATGTTCCACGCATGATCCCTGGTAGTCAGAGCACATCATAGCAACTGGTTGTTAGGTTGTTTGGTTGTTCCACCATTTGGTCTATTTGCATACCAGCTTTTTATTATATAGGATTTGCTGTATAGAGTTAAGGACAGCCAAGGACAGCCAATCCTTAGTACAGCTTCTGAATAGATGTGGGCAACTCCAATACACTCTGTTACAAAACGTTCCCTACAACATTGGATTTACTTCACTGCAGTTTGTGAGGACTGAATTCTAAGAGGGAAAAATGTATTTGTCAAATTAAAGTTATCAGTAATTCACACAATAGGAAGGGATCCATTCACTCAGATTTCTTTCCTCTTTAAAGCCAGTTAATATCAGAGAATAGAAATGATAGAACATTTGACTAAGGACCAGGAGGAAGGTGACGGAAGAGCAGAGAGGACTTAGGGTGAGGGTAAAACTGGTGGACTCTACCTTGGGAATCTTGGGACAATAAGATAAGTACTGGTGCTAGGGACTGGAATGAAGGTGGAGTAGGGGTGGTGAGATGATACCAATGGCAAGTGCTACTTGTTGAAAACTTTCTAGTGTTAGGTTAAACAGAACTTTTTTTGTTGCAGTCTGGCTCAGGAACCAGAATACAGGTTAGTTCTGAAAATAATGTGGTCCAGATACATTTTGGGGCAAATAGACTTTCATGGGGACCCTAACATTTCTTTGATGGTAAAAATGTGCTCACATTTCACAGACTCTTCATAAGTTCCTGGAGCACCACCTGCTTCTAAGTGGGAGCTGCATAAAATAAATTGATACATATTTGAATTTATGTTCTTATTGATAAGTTCCAAAGATTATATTTACTGTCTAGTATAAAAAAGATTTAATGGGAATAATCTAAGAAAAGGGAGGAGTTGAGAGAAAATAGTAGGCTAAGAATTAAATAGACAATAGAAATATACGTGAAGAAAGTTGTAAAAGCCCAGCTGGTGTGGCTCAGTGGTTGAGCCTGGCGGTCACTGTTGGATTTCCAGTCAGGGCACTGGAGTTTTGGGGCTCCATCCCCATTAGGGGCGTGCAGGAGGCAGCTGATCAATGATTCTCTCTCATCATTGATGTTTCTCTTTTCCTCTCTGAAATCAATAAAAGTATATATTTTAAAAAGATATTAAAAAAAAGAAAGTTGGAAAAAAGCTGTATCAGTGAAATTGTATTACACTACTTAAATCACACACTTGATGCTCACTAGAGAGGGTTTATCAATACGTACATTAGGGAGATGGCAAAATTTTACACGAGGAAATTAATTCTGGAGGATAGGCAGCTGAAAGGCATTGGGAGGAAACAATTATTTGGAAGTCATTAGCTATCTCCCTGGGAGATAGAATTGGCAAAAAGACTGAGTTTAAAAGTCTCCTGAAAGACTGCGGACTAGCTTAACATATATTTATGTTCTTAAAAAATGTTTCAACACTTAAAGATTTAGCAAGGAGACCACAAAGTAAAGACATATACTTTTCCAAAATAAACAGCACTAATTGTAAAATTTCATCAAATACAAATGGAAGGAATTTCCTTTTGGGGTTAGTTCTTGTTTGCTTGTTTTTTAACAGCTTCAAGATATTTGAAGAAAGGACATATTTAATTTTCCCAGGAGACCCAACTCTATGTTTCAGGGTTCTTCAACTCCCTGTCCAGAACCGCAGGCATAATTCGATGTGCATATGCATTGTTTATACTAAGCGTGTCAACGTCTTAGCAACTTCTCCAGGGTCCATGGCCCTGAAAAGTTTAAATCTACTGCACTAGGTCAGCTTTGGGGGCGCCCTTCCAGCTCTCAAGAATCTTTGTGCTTCAAACACAGATTTGAAAATAAATAAATAAAATAAAAACCCCTTCTTACACACGAAAAAGCGAGCATCTCTGATGGAAATGCAAGTGGCACTCCGTGAAGCACAGTGAGCTTGGAAACTTCACCCCTGACCCAGGGCTGGGGCCTGCGTGACGCCCCGCAGCACCCCAAGGCCAAGGGCCCTTCCTCGGACCGGCCGCGTGCCCTGGGGCAGCTCCAAGTGCGCCGAGCAGTGTAATCCCTCCGTTAAGTGCTTGGCTCGCAGTCTCCAATCACTAGTGGGAGCTGGAGAGGGCGAGTAAAAAAAAAAAAAAAAAAAAAAAAAATTCCAGCGGCCGCGAGTTGCAGAGGGAAGAAAAGTCCGGGGCGCGCGGCGGGGCGGCCACTGCAGCCGGAGCGGACGGTCGCGGTGCGGGCAGCGCGGGGCGCGGAGTGGGCGCGAGGCCTGTGCGGCGCCGGGCGGTGCGGGACGCGGGCCCCGCGGCGCCGGGGCAGGGACGACCGTGCGGAGCGCCGCGCCGGCCAAGGCGGTAAGACTCGGGCGGACCGCGCGGCGCCCGGCGTGCGGGAGGCGGCGGCGCCGGGCGGGAGCTGCGGGCGCCGGGCTCGGGGTGGCGCTCCCGGCGGGAGGGAGTGCGCAGGGGGGTGAGGACCACCGCGGGCGGCTCAGCCGCTGGGCGGAGGCGACGGGAGGTCTGGGGGTGGCCGCCGGGGCTTTGTGCGCGGGTGGCTCCGCCGGACCCCGACAGCCCGCGCCCGCGTTGGCCGGGGCCGGGCGGGCGGACACGTGCTCCGGCGCTGGGGGTCGGGACCGGCTGGCCCCGGGCTGGGGTCGGAGCGGAGCGAGCGGAGCGCAGCCGGGAACGGGGACCTGGCAGGGAGCCCGCCGCCGGCCCGGGAGGCACGGAGCCCGCGGCCCCAGCTCGCCAGCCACCTGCCTCGGACGCGGGGACCCAGCCCCGCAGCTGCGGACGGTGCGCAGCGGGCGGGTCCCGCGTCCGCACTTGCTCGGACTCTCCTGCCACTACCTGTCCCTGCCCTCGGTCTGCGGCTGTCTGTCTGTCATGCTCCCAGCGTTTCTGTCTGTCTGCTTCCTCTAATTCTCCATCCCGTTCCCTCTTCCCACCCCCTCGGGCTCGCTCTCCCGGGTCAGCTCGTCTCTCTGTCTCCCTCCCCGGCTCCCACTCCTTCGCACTCTCATCTTGAGCCTGACTTTGGGCTCCTGGTCTCTCCTTCCTCCTGTCCCTGGCGCTCTGCGCGCATCCGTCTACCTGTCCCTGCTACGGTCGGTCGGACCCTTGCGGGGTTAAGATTTCGGACGTGAAGAGAAGACCCCCCTGGAAGTTGCCCGGTGGGTGTCTTACTCCCTCTGAGCCCCGCTCAGCTGCATCGGGGCCCCTGGAAGTAGTTTTCGGTGGAAGGGGAGCGCGGTGGCTTCCCCGCTACTGTTAGGAATCGCTCTCGTCACCTTCCCACCAGGGTGAGGTTAGTGATGGAGCAGCCGCAGAGGTGCCCAGGGAACGAAAAAATCAGGAGAGGAGGGCTGCTTAATGGCCTCCAACATGTCAGGGGGCTGCACCCCACAGACCTGCAGCGAAGCACCACCGCCTGGGAAAGGTTCCTGACCTCCCCCAAGAAACACAAAGGCTCCACCACTAACAGGAGGACACAGCTGGAAAGCACTGGAAAATACTTTGAAAAAGCACCTAGGAACATTTCTTGCTTCACTAAACTGATGCCAACCTGTTTGTTTTGTTGGTGTTTTTTTTACATGTATTTTTAGGGTCCTAGTAACAACTATCCTAATTATTGTTTTGGGAACCTCATGAGAAATGTTCTGTGTCAACCGGGACATGTGTCTTTAAGAAAATACTCGTCATTGTCCTCTTACACCTCTTCACACTCTAGTGATCAAGAAGAATTATTTCTACCTGCAAAGAAAATAGGAAAGGATTTGTCAGTAATTTTGAAACACGAGACTTTCCAGAGATCAATAATTTCTTTGGAAAATTTTCTCTATAAGGATGTTTTGAAGGATATTACATCTTAGTGAAATATGCACGTTATTACACACTTAGGTCATTGTGCGATGCAGAAGAGGGTTGTGTGCTGTAAGCAAGGCATGGTAGTGATATTTTATTATTTTTTTTATGGGAAACATAGCTGGGAAATTAATTGCTCTGATTTTCACTGTTTTCTTTAGTCATGTATAGTGTACCTTTGTTTTTAGCCAAATATGGCCCAGGGCTACAAAACTTGATACAGTGTGTTATTTGTCCAATCTGAATTACCATTTAGAAAACCACCTTTTCCTTTTGGTCACGATATAAGTTGATATGATCTCATTACTCCTGTGGTGGGGGTCTGCTGATGAATTTTAATGGCACTGCTTTGTGATTCTAAATCAAAATGTTAGTGTTTGGTGAGTTAAAATCTTGATTTATGTCATGTTAGTGAATCATCACTATTTATGGGGGCTTTGCCACCTTGTCTGCCAGGTGCTGCCCAGCCTGTGGCCCAGGCAGGGCTGTCGGAAGCTCCCTGTTAGGGTATTGTCCCTGAGTGACATGCTGCCTCTACTGACGGTGTGTTCATATACGTCCCCCTCAGAATGTTCCAGTCATTAAGTAGTATTTATTAAAAGGAAATTGACTTAATATTTCCCTCATAAACTTTGAAAACTGTGTGCAAGATGGCCTGATAAATTATTTTTATTATAGTAAATGCTGATTTTTATTATTTGTTTATAAGGCAATTTAAAATGTGATATCTATGCCCTAGCTGGTTTGGCTCAGTGGATAGAGCGTTGGCCTACAGACTGAAAGGTCCCAGGTTCGATTCCCGTCAAGGGCACATGCCAGGGTTGTGGGCTCGATCCCTATAGGGGGCGTGCAGGAGGCAGTTGATCAATGATTCTCTGCCGAAACCGGTTTGGCTCAGTGGATAGAGCGTCGGCCTGCGGACTGAAAGGTCCCAGGTTCGATTCCGGTCAGGAGCATGTGCCTGGGTTGCGGGCATATCCCCAGTGGGAGATGTGCAGGAGGTGGCTGATCGATGTTTCTCTCTCATCGATGTTTCTAACTCTCTATCTCTCTCCCTTCCTCTCTGTGAAAAATCAATAAAATATATTTAAATAAATAAATAAATAAATAAAATGTGATATCTTTTGGTGCATGTAGCCACCTCCACACTTCCTCGGCACTCAACTCCTACTTATCATTCACGTATAAAGTCAGTTGTCTCCTACTCCAGCCTAATTTTCATAAGACCCTCATGGCTGCCTCTTAAGCTTCTGAAATCATCTCTTTCAGTATTCACCTCTCTGCGGTATAATTACTTGCTTGGCTCTTCGTTGCTGGGCTGTTTTCTCCTTGATCTGGAGGTAGTATTCCTTTACTTTTTTTCTCTGAATTTCAGCAACCTAGTAAAGTACCTGGCATATGAGAAATACTCAAAAAATCCTTGAAGGATGATCTGTTCTCCAATTTGTCTCTACCTTGCGGTACTAATTCTTTGTGGTTGCTTCAGGGAAATACTTGAGCATGGAGTAATCACAGATCGTAGAATGAGGGATGAAAAGAGTCTTAGAAAGCATCTGACCACACACGTTAATAATGACGATGGAGCAGATGAGGCTCCAGGAGCTTGGACACCACGCTCAGAAGTAGGCAGCAAAGCCACCTGGGCTATAGAACTGAGACCTTGTGCTCTTTTTCCACAGGCCACAGTTCCTGTCACTGGACTCATGCTTGCCTTCCTTCACTAGAAATCGATAAGTCTGTTGTTCGAAGCTAGCAGTTGTTATGTGAGCACTGAAGATTTCTTCTCATGCCACCCAGAACAAGGTCATGCATGAAATGTATCATCTGCAGTAACTGATAATCATGTTACACATACGTATGGCGGTGATATTTGCCTTTTTAGAACACTGACTTCTCCGTGCTTTTATGTTTTGAGTGCTGTGTCATCTTGGGCAGACCGATTATTTCTACCTGCAAAGAAGATTTAGGTTCCTTGCGACTTAAATGTTCTCTTCTATAAGTTTCTGCCTGTGTGTTGAAGGGGGTGGGGAGAAAAGGAAGTTTGGACCAGATTAGGGGTTCTTTTTGAAGTTATTCTTCAGAGACCACCAGTTTAACTCCCGGAACAACTGCAAATTCATCTGTTTTACATATCAGACTTCCTTGTGAGCTTTTGTTTGAAAAAAGGCTAACACAGTTTAAAAAAGGCTTGAAGACCACTTCACTTGATGTTTTCCAATCTGCCTTCCAGTACTTGAATTTCATAATCAAGATAATTTCCAGCTTTTAAATCTGGGCATCTGGAGGATGGGCGATAAAGGTCTTAAAGATAGAAGGAGAAACTGAGTTTGCATGAGAGCTATTCATTCCAGGTTTCCATGTGGCAGATTTGATGCAGTGGCCTGAATGGGGGGGAAGGAGGGAGGGGAGGGGCGGGAAGGGTGAGGGGAGGGAGGGGAGGCGCGCATGGGTCTGGCTAGAAATATAGATTCAACAGTTATTCACAGGAAATTAATGATTAAAATTGAGGAAAACAATAACTTTTTAGGTATCTGGGAAGAGAAAGAAATGAAGATTTAGGGGTGGACAAGAGGGACATTTTATGATACTTCTGAATATTTTTTTAAACTCATGCATAGTATTAAGATAGAAAAGGATAGATAATGCATAATTTACATCAGACAACAATCTCTCTTCATGATTTTTAGAGCCTCCGCTTATATGTCAATTGTCTTAATTACATCCATTTTTGCTTAGATGTTTGAGTGCCTACGTTTGCCCGGCATTATTATATGCTCTGAGGACACGCAGCCATATGAGACCCAAGGTCCTTGCTGTCATTGAACTTGCATGCTAGAGAGTGAAACACAACGAACTATAAACAAGCACACTAGAAAGATAATTTCCAGTAGTGAAATTGTCGTTAGGAAAACAAGATAGGGTGATATGACAGCAAGGGACGGGGCTACTTCGTACAGGGTGGCCAAGGAAGGCTTTTCTAAGGATGTTCTGAACAACAAGAAAGAGCCAGCCCAGTGAAGATCTGGGAGGACTTCCTGGCAGAGGCAACATTAAGGCTGTCTCTAAAGGGGCTGGGTGCACACTGGACTCAGGCAATTAGGGGAAATGGTAGGAATGAGGTCAGGGAGATAGCCAGGCCCATGCTATGAAGTGTGCATTTCATTCAAAGTACATTTTATTGAATCCCTGGAGAATTTTAAACAGAGAAGTGAACAAATCTGACTTAGCATGTCTGTCTGTAGTGTGAGCAAGAATGTCTGGAGATGACGTGGGAGGCTATGAGAAGTCTTTAGCTGAGCGTTTGGTGGTTTGGCCACCGGTGGAACCGAGCGAGATTGATCCGACATTGTTCTTATCACAGAATGAGTCATTGAATTGAATCAGGCTTCCACTCCCTTTCTTTTTTATTTTTATTTTTTTACTTGATCTACATTACAGCAACCCACTGGTTCAACAGTTGCTTTTACTTTTAAATGCAGACCTCAGCACCTCACAGTTCCCAGATGTCACATAAAGTTTGTGTTCTGGTTACAAAGGAAAGGAAGCAAATCAGAATTCTCTAATCAGGTTCCAAAGTCATTTTTCTCTACCCCTCGGCTTTGAAAACTTCGCATGTTTCTTGAAAAATTTCACTGTAAAGTCTGCTTTGTCAGATCTGGAACTCACCCTTCATTGTATACCCAACTCTTTGCAATGAACTAGTATACAGTAGGCATTCAGTAAATATTTATGGAATGTTGTTGGATGGAGTCTGTTAGAGACCCATGTTTTTTTAAAAAGATTTTTTATTGATTTTTAGAGAGAGAGGAAGGGAGAGGGAGAGAGAAAGAGAAGTATCGGTTTGAGAGCGAAACATTGATCGGCTGTCTCCTGCACACCCCCTGCCAGGGATTGGGCCTGCAACCTGGGTATGTGCCCTGACCGGGAATTGGAATTTCAGCCTTTTGGTGCATGGGATAACACCTAACCAGCTGTGCCACACTGGCCAGTTTTGATTCAGCTGACTTTGTTTTGCCTATGTATCAACAAGTATGTGGCTCCGTGGGCCTTCAACTTTAGAAGATACTAAATAGCAAGTTTAGAGATAAGTTTTCTGAAAGCTGTGTTTATTTAGTGGCTCAAGTAAAAAAGATACAGTCCAATAATTTCTATAACATCTCTTGCCTGGCTGTCTTGAGATAAACATTTTAGTCATTTTTATAGCAGTTAGATAGATATAAACTTAAACAAGTACAGACACATCTGTCACTAGTTAATTTGTTGATTTATGAATCTGAAACAATTCCAAGGAAGTCTGTAATGACGGTGCCTTCGTCTAAATTAATCTCTTGATAGAAATCAGTGAGTGTTATCTAACTAATACACTTTACAACTGTCTATAAAAGGTACTAAATTATCTAATCTGTTCTTTTTCTGGAACAAACTACTTCTTCAGCTGTTGTCCAATAACCATTTAGCTGTAATAGTACACATAGTGGGGAAATACCCTCTTACTCCTCCTGTTACAGAATGTAGCACTCTGCTCAAATGGGGTTGCATACAACTTGGACACATTTTTATATATCTAGCTATTATCTTTCACTGTTTCTTTAGCACCCTTTCCGTTAGCCAAGAGTCCCTGCTATACCTGAGTGTCTTTTCTTACTGTGTAACTCAATTTGCTAAAACCTCACACATCAGTACTTTGGCCTCTATGTCAGATGCCTTCTGCTGGCCTCCAGATCCTCAGGCAGTTAGGGGAGATGGTAGGAATGAGGTCAGTGAGACAGGTAGGCCCATGCTATGAAGTGTGCATTTTATTCTCCCTATGTTCTTTGCCCACTCGGCTACCTGGGTGAACAGCTCTGATTCCAGATGGCTTAGGGCCATGGTCAGCAAACTGCGGCTCGCGAGCCACACGCGGCTCTTTGGCCCCTTGAGTGTGGCTCTTCCTAAGCCTTAGGACAATGATGGCGAACCTTTTGAGCTCGGCGTGTCAGCATTTTGAAAAACCCTAAATTAACTCCGGTGCCGTGTCACATATAGAAATTTTTTGATATTTGCAACCATAGTAAACAAAGATTTATATTTTTGATATTTATTGTATGTATTTAAATGCCATTTAACAAAGAAAAATCAACCAAAAAAAATGAGTTCGCGTGCCATAGGTTCGCCATCACTGCCTTAGGAGTACCCTAATTAAGGTAATAAGAATGTACCTACCTATATAGTTTAAGTTTAAAAAATTTGGCTCTCAAAAGAAATTTCAGTCGTTGTACTGTTGATACTTGGCTCTGTTGACTAATGAGTTTGTCGACCACTGGCTTAGGGCATTGGGAACCCCCAGCAGGAGATTGGAGTGGAGAGGCGGTATTTTTTCTCTTAGCTCCTTCCCTGCAGATCAACGTTGGCTGCCTGTGTCCAGTGCTCTCTTAAAGGAGTCTTCTCTGTATTATTCTGTCCTTCCAGATTCCAGTAATCTCTTGAATAGCTCCTCTGCTTTTACTATCCTGATTTACTCTACTACCATTTAGGTTCTTTCACATCCCTGCCTATCCTTACTAAGTTGTTTGTAAATAAATCCCCTTCTACTTATCAGAAGTTGTAAGAATTAAGTGCCCATTTTCTGTTGATTCAGCTTTTGAAAGCCTCCTCTTTTTTTGGAACCTTCCTGGATTGATTGGTAAGAGCAGTTGACCTCCTTACCTCTGTTGGACATCTGCTTTCCAGTCCAAATTATATGATTCCATCAGTGCAACAGTAGCATGGAAAACCTAGGCTGTCATTATATAAACACTATTCTGTTGACCAGTTTATTGCTTTAACCTTCTTACTTGATAGCCTGTATGCCTTCCACACATGTAATTTGTTGTCTCATTACTCTTTTTTTTTGTTTGTTTGTTGTTGTTAATCCTCACCCAAGGATAGTTTTCCATTGATTTTTTAGAGAATGGAAGAGAGAAGGAGAGACAGAGAGAAACATCGATGTGAGAGAAACACATCAATTGGTTGCCTCCTGCAGGAGCCCTGACCAGGGAGGGCCCTGGGCCAGGGAGGAGCCTGCAACCAAGGTACATGCCCTTGACTGGAATCGAACCCGGGACCCTTTGGTCCGCAGGCTGATCCTCTATCCACTGAGCCAAACTGTCTAGTGCTCATTCACTCTTTTATTCATTCGCTACTGCAGTGCCATATTTATGGAGTCACTTTTTAGGGCAGGCGCTGTGCAAGGTGCTCTGGATACAAAAAGGCAGATGTTTGCCCTTAATTGGGATGAGGATTAGGGAGGAGATAGGAAATCAAAATAAACTTAATATTTACAAATCCAGTTTGTGATGAGGGCTGTGATAGAGAGGAGCAGAGAGGGCTAGCATTTGCTTGAGATCACAAGCAACTGAAAGGCCGAGGCTTTTCTGAGGGGCTTTTGCTGACCTGCATCTCTTATGCAGGCTTTTCCAAATAATACAAACAATAAATCTTCTTGAGAGGAGAGTTAGAAATTGCAGGTAAACCTACAGAAAATAAATTGCCTTAACCTAGTACCTAAAGTTAATATTTTAATATATATATATTAAGAATTTTCTTGTGCATTTTTATGTGTTTTTAAACAAAAATGTCATGTATATTATTTTGTTACTTGCATTTTTCAATTAACTATAATAATAATAATATCATTCTATATCAATATATTCATTTTGAAACGTAATACTTAGTGAATAATAATTTAATGTAGAATCACAAGCTTCCTCATCTCCCTGCTGGTTGTATTTTTTCAAATTGTTTGTTTGTTTATTTATAATCCTCATCTGAGGACAAGTTTAGAGAAAGGGAGGGGGGAGCGGGGGCGGGGAGAGGGAGAGAGAGAGAAACATCTGTGTGGGAGAGGAACATCCATGGGTTGCCTTCTGTACATGCCCTGAACCCAGGTATGTGTTGTGATCAGGAATTGAACCTTCAACCTTTCAATGCACAGGATGATGACACTCAACTAACTGAGCCACTCTGGCTGGGATATTAGAATTTTTTAAAAGTTACATAGGCATGAAGAAGAAAATAAACATGACTAGTAATCCCACCATTAAATAAGCTTTAGAAATTATGAGACATTGGAATTAGAGAGTATAGAAATGGCCTAAGTCATACAAATTTTTATTTTATCATAATCCCTTTGGTTTATAATGTCTGGTCAATTTAATTAAATAACAGAGCGGGAAAACAATGTAACCAAACTTCTCTTGTCAGTCATCATGTTGTAGGGATTTTTAGGTCTAATACCATTGCTAGTTCTTTTTGTCTCATTAGATATTAAATGTAAAACTAGAGTTTGAAGTAGTATGAGCTATTTGACTAATTCAGATAAGCAATTTGTATATAACATTATGTTTGGTTTGATTGCATTTGCTTTCTCGGGGTGTGCCATAGAACAGTGATTTTGTGGGATGTCAGGTGTGTAGCCAGCGCAGGAAGGATCCTATGGGCGGCAGCAGAGCCTACTGGGTAATTGTGGGGACTGGAGTTGGCCTATCTTTGAATTTTGGCTTTATCACCTGTTAGCTGTGCAGCCTTGGCCGAGTTACTGAACCTTCTGTCTCAACTTCATCATTTGTAAAACAGGGATGACAATACTAGTGATTACTTTATAGGTTTGTAGGAGGATTAGACTGGCAAATATTTGTAAAGTACTTAGAGCCATGCTAGGCACATGTAAACACCACGGAAGCATTGATAAGTAAATAAATGCTAAAAGAAATCTGGGAATTGCGGATCTTTTAAAACCGCAAGCCTTCTCTGAGCCTTTAATGTGCTGATGTGCACTGTGACGGTGCTGAGGAGGGGTATTTGACCGTGGGGCATGTAGTTTTCCCTGCATATGTCACTGGACTAATAATGTTCCTCAGAACACACTTTGGGGAAAGATGGATACAAATAATCGGCTAAACATTTCACCGTCCTTTTGCCAGCACTTGTTACTCTATCCAGCACACCTATCAGAGAGTAGGAACCCAGGTCTTGCTGTTTTTTTCCTTCTCCTTTTCTTTTTAGAGGTAAAATGAATGTTTTTCTTCATTGCCCGGAGAAAGGCGTTCTTGCCAGTATAGATATGAGTATCCCCTGGGGATCGCTGAGCCCCAGGTTTACAGTGTATAATGTTTTCTCAAAAGCTGCTTATTATAAGTTTTTCTACTAATGTCCATATTCATTGACGTGAACGTGGGAATTATAGGGAACTGTAACAAATAAAATAAAAACCACTCACTCTACCACACAAAGATAGCCACTATTATGAACAGTTTGGGTCTTTTTTTTTTTTCTTTACAAAATTGGGAGCATAATATAATATGGTTTTGTATCCTGCCTTTTGTCCTGCTTTGACTTTATTTATATGATGTTCTCCATCCCAGACGTGCGGTGATTTCTGGCTTTCAGATGATTGGTAATCTACATTTCAAAAGAGCTTCCTTCCTTACGTACCAAATTCTGCGGCCAGAGACAATATGAAAATAAAACGGTGCATCTAGCATGAGTTTCTCTCTTATGTTAAGTATTCTCGGAAATTGGAACCACCTGGTAAGCAGTTGGCAGTTCAGTTTAAAAGACCTGGACTAGGTGACCTCAGGTTGCTTCATTTTTATGAGTCACTCCAGTGTTCTAGCCAGCAGCCAGACGGACGCATCGGAATCCACGACCAGGCTGGTTTGGAGGCATTACTGACTCACGCTGAGTGACTGTGAGTGAACTTATATCATGTTGAGATTAACTAGGAAAAGTTATCCAGGGACGCCCAAAATAAATATCACTACTCTTTCCGTTTTAAATGATAAATCTGTTCCCTCCTTTGCATGTTGAAGGTAGGGCTCTAATAATATACCAACATGGAGGACAAACATTGTCTCTGACTATTTTATCTTGTCCTATAATTTCGAATAGGAAATAATATTATATTTATGTGGCATCACATAACTAAGAACTTTAAAAATACTAATTGTTTTCAGTTTTTACTCTGTGTGCTTCATGAAGTACAGATGGATGCCATAATGATTAAAATATATCAGCTCAGTAAGCCCTTTTTCATTCATATGTCCTTCTTCAACGATTTTGGATCTTCAGCTCACTGGAGATTAAATTAATCACTCTTTACAACACTTATCTTTTACATCAGTTAGCAAATTAAAATATTTAACGTCTCTCTGAAGAGAAAAACCATGCTATGTTGTTTAATTGAATTAAATTAGCTTTTCATGGAAATTTACCTAGGAGCTGTTTCTGGAATCAATTTGGAAAATGATCTTTGTATTCTGTGGCATTTATGTTTGATTATGTTTTTCTTAGTAATTCTCAATGGGCCTGATTCACTCCTTGCTTTAGTCATCAAACCCTTGCAATTTTTGTAGGCAAATTAGGCATTTCCTACCCCATAATTATGCGTGTTTATGGATAATGTATGCTTCCTCCTTATGGTAAAGAATTCTTAATTCTATAACTAAAATTATCTATTTTATCATTCTGTAGAATATGTTAAGGCTGAGCTAAAAGTCACATGTAAATTAACTTCTTCCAAAAAATGTTTTGTAGAATTTAAGTTTTGATACCTTTACCAATCACAGCAGGTGCTGCTGCTTGTAAAAAAAAAAAAAAAAAAAAAAAAAAAAAAAAGAAAAGAAAAAAAAGGGCAGATAATCTAAAACTTCTTTCAAATCTATTGCCTGGGAGCAATCTGTATCTCAGGCACATCAAAGATTTTGTGCACTACATTTTTTGCATTCTCTCTTGCCCTGTGATCTGTGATTTACAAAGTCATGAAGCAATGGAAAATTGCTTACTAAAAAACTCAATTTTCTAGTTTTTTTTTTTTTTTTTTTTTAGCTGTAGCGTTTATCCTTTGTGATCAACAGCATGAAAATATATTTTATATGCTTGGACTATAACTTAATGCCTTTATTTCTCGACTACTTCATATTTAGCAGTTTAAAGAACTTTAAAACATATTTAGCTTAAAAAAACACACAACCTTTGCAGTACCTGCCACAATCTGGATGTTAGAACTGTGTTGTTTTTCTCCTCAGTCCTGTGAATACAGGAGTGTTCATTGAACTCTCTTTACTTCCCGTCTCTTTTCTTCTTCCTTCTCTTTTTCTCTCACTTTTGAACTTGATTTGCAAACCCTATTTCCTCTACTTTTTCTGAACCGGAGAGTGGTTAAACACATACTGGTTTTTATGATCCTGAGCCTCCAGAGCAGCGGTTCTCAACCTTCTGGCCCTTTAAATACAGTGCCTCATGTTGTGACCCAACCATAACATTATTTTCGTTGCTACTTCATAACTGTAATGTTGCTACTGTTATGAATCGTAATGTAAATATCTGATATGCAGGATGGCCTTAGGCGACCCCTGTGAAAGGATCCTTCGACCGCCAAAGGGGTCGCGACCCACAGGTTGAGAACCGCTGCTCCAGAGTATTCCGGTAGTCCTTACTAGCTTACCAGCCTGTGATGGATTGGAGTTTTTGACTAGGTTAGCATAATGACAATTGGTATTCTGTAAACATGATCTTAAAATACTTTAATAACACTATAGACAGATAATAACAGTAAGGTACATTTATATTTTGTTATGAATCACTTATTTAATTACATAATTTCATTCAAAATATTTTTATGAAATGTCCATTTAAAAATATATTTTTATTGATTTCAGAGAGGAAGGGAAAGGGAGTGTTAGAAACATCATTGATGAGAGAGAATCATTGACCGGCTGCCTCCTGCATGTCTCCTCCCCCCGGGGACTGAGCCCACAAGCGGAGCATGTGCCCTGACCGGGAATTGAACCATGACCTCCTGGTTCATAGGTCGACACTCAACCACTGACCCACACTGGCGGGCAAAATGTCCGTGTTTTAAACATTTAAACAGATGCTTACAGGTAAAAAAACAAAACAAAACTAAAATGGCGCAGATATATATTATATAAAATATATTATAGCTATTACTTGGGTCTAGACAATTTTCATTCCTTTATATAATCTGATATACAAAAATCTAAAATTTTATTATATAGGGTTTTCACCAAGTACTCTCAGGCTCCTATTTTATTGGAAATTTCATGTATTTATAATTGTGGTTTGAAAACTCTTAGGCAATCTTGAACACTTTTTTTTTATAAGTTACATGCAGCCTGACTAACCATGAGACTGTAAATTCCATTTTTGGCTCCTCTCTCCTAAACCTGGAAGGTGTAATGCAGTTTAACAATAATATTTTACATCTTTAGTTTGTGAATAATGTCTTTCTTACAAGTGGGATTATTAAATATTTATGCAGTATGAAAGAACTTGATGCCATATATGTCAAAGAGATAGTCATGTCTTGCTCTAAGGGGAAAGATGTTTAAAATCACAGAAAATACACTATCAAAAAATAAATGCAGAGCACAAATAGACTGAATATGAGAAAAATAAAGTAAGTTAAGAACACTTATGAAGTGCCAAATTGATTCAGTCTATTATTCTGTCTTTAGGCGATGCCAACAGGAGATATTTTAGGGAAATCTAGGTCTGGTGTTTCATGATTTCACTTTCAAAATTTAATATTATATCCTCCAAATATCTTAGTTTTCCTCAATATAAACCACTGCTCTCTTTTGGAACTAATGAGAATTTCTTAGTTTGTTTAACTTCTTGGCTTTATATTTCATTCCTTAACCAAGTTGAGTATTATAGTTGAAATATAGCAGCCATAGCTTAATATTTGTCTTGTCTATACTTTCCATTGTTACATAGAGTCTGTGAGTCTTGACATCTATAATATTTCCTTGTGGCCTTCACCTTTCTAGACTCAAAGAATGCTGATTTTTCTTATTTTACATCATAGGCCTATTCTGTGGACCATGTGGTCATTTTATTTTTATTTGGTTGGATTTTCCTCAGTTTCTAAAAATCCCCTCCCCTTTTCCCTCTTTTTTGGAGTAGAGTTATAATTTATTTATTCAGCAGCAGATATTTTTAGAGTGCTAGGCAGTATTAGACTAGAACTGCATGTAGTATTTCAAGTAGGGATGCCCCATGGTTTTAAATAGGATAAGAATCATGTGTTTCGCCCTAACCGGTTTGGCTCACTGGATAGAGCGTCGGCCTGTGGACTGAAGGGTCCCAGGTTCGATTCTGGTCAGAGGCATGTGCCTTGGTTGCGGGCACATCCCCAGTAGGGGTGTGCAGGAGGCAGCTGATTGATGTTTCTCGCTCATTGATGTTTCTAACTCTCTGTCCCTCTCCCTTCCTCTCTGTAAAAAATCAATAAAATATATTTTAAAAAAAAGAATCATGTGTTTTGTTCTTGGTTGATGTTGGTGTCGTTGTTAGCTTTCTTGGCTATGGGAATGCATTCATTCCGTGACTTTTAAGCTCCTTTCTGTTATCACTAAGGCTCATTATTTTGAGCAGTACAGTCTGTATATTTCCTCTCCTACATGCATAACCCTATAGTATTCTGCGTTGAATCATATTTGATGTTTCCCCCTAGTAACTCATAAAATTTTGGAAATCTTGTAGGTTATCCCACTAACTTGGCATTTCACATACTGGAAAAACTTAGTATCTTTTGCAGACCTGGAAAATTTTATCTACATTTCCTTTCCTACATCATTTATAAAGATGTTAAATAAGACCATGTCCAGCACCTTCCCTATTTATAGTTTTCTGCCAGAGTAATGCCTTTTTTTTCACTGTCTTCTTTGTTTCTCCAGTAAAAAGTTCACCGGATCCTATGGTGATTCAGTTCTTTTTAATAACTTTTGTGGTAGTACCTTGTCAAGGGCTTTTTAAAAAAATGGAGTAGATTATATCTACTGATTTCTCCCTTGAGGCTCCACTCAGCTTTTAATTTGCCAACACATGATCACCCTTGAAAAAAATCAAAGCTAGTCCCGCCCCATTATTTGCTAAATTCTTCAGTGACCTCATGCTTTTGCATAGATGGACCTCACAAATGTGTCAAATTGCCAAGAAATAATTAATGCACTAAGTTGAGGGAATGTGAAAGGCTGTGGATAAAAGAGATGAAATTTAGCATCAATGTGGATGGTTGAACTATATAAGCAAGCAAAAAATAAAGAGGTTACCGTGTTATAGGCAGTGTGCTAAATATCTTCTTTAACAGAGTAGTGATTGGTATCCCATTTTACATATAGATAAAAGAATTTAAGGCACAGCGAGGTTCCCAGGTGGTAGTCCAGGATTCTAATATAGAACCATCTGATTCTAATTCTCTATTTAAATGTTGGAGTACTGTTAGAGCCAGGCATCGTGCTAGTTATTGGTGATACGAAGATGGCCAGCACCCTGAAGGTTTGAGAGCTTGGAAAGACCCCAGAGGGAAGGAAGAGAACTGCCTAACAACTGTGTGAGATGGGAATTGTGTGCGAGAGCAGAGACAAAGATTGATCACTGAAGAGTGTTCAAGATAGAGGCTTGGGGTATTGGTCCTATTTTGAGAAGAGGAATGGATAAAGAAAGGAAATGTTTAAAAATGTTGGAAAAATATATCTTGAACTTTAAATGTTATAATTTTCCCTCTCTTCCTCTCCCCCCCCTTTCAGTTATGTACCATTTCTATACAGAGTACTGGCACTGTTTTTTTGTTGTTGTTTCTTTGTTTTTTAGAGCAAATGTACTATGTCTTTACTAAAGTGGACTTCCATTTGATCCACATGGTGTGTGTGTGTGTGTGTGTGTGTGTGTGTGTGTGTGTGTGAGAGAGAGAGAGAGAGAGAGAGAGAGAGAGAGAGAGAGAGAGGTAAGGTGCATTTAACATGGGTTAAATATAGTGAAATTTTTTAGTGAATTTGGGAAATCAAATAGCTCTCGTAATTTACTAAGAATATAGACATGCAAATGATGAAAAAAGATAATTTAAAATTGATCAATTTATCTGAAATGACATTTAAAAATTTAAACAATTAGTTTGAAGGAAGCACCGTAACATGTACCTAATAGTAAACATTGTATTGTGAGGCTTGGTCAACGTGCAGTTGTTGGCAGGAACCAAAAGGTATGCACTAAAAACATAATAAAAATCTTCAAGGAGAGTTTGATCTTGAAATGCTTGTAAATTGTTTTTCCCCTAATGCTTAAGTGGACTCTAGATCACCATGTGTAATAGAGATATTACCTATATTTTAATCTCCTATTTTGATTTGTCAGAATGTGCTAGAGTGAAATGAAATTACTTCAGTAGCTTTCCAGGCTAGTTTGCAACCTGCTCAAACTACCGTTGTCTGCCGGTCAGATAGTTTACTTCATATCTCTTCATGCGTCTCTTGTATAAAGAGTCATAAGACCTCTTTTGCTTTAAGCATAATACCATTGTGTTTACAGAGCAAAATGCAATGAGGTCTTTTGGCTGTGGCCATGGAGTTTAGCTAAGGCAGAATTATTAAATTAAAAAAGAAATCTTTAGTTTTCCACATAACCAGATTAAATGTGTATTTTATGTGGAGCCAAAGTGCTATGGGGAAAGTGAAGTTTAAAATAGATTTCGGCATTAAAAGTAAAATGGTAAATTTTTAAAATTTAACATTAAAATACTATGTAATGTTAAATCAACACATTTTTTGGAAGCCCAGTAATCACCATTTGATTTTCCAAAGGAATATAAATATCACAAAAACATACTAAGCTATAGTATAATTTGTAACAAATCGAAAGCTTCCTTGGAGTGACTTTTTATATTCCAAAATACAATTTTCCCATTATGGAGAATTGTATTTATGTTGAACATAAATAATCAGATATTTGCTTCACTAATGATCCAGATTATTTTAAAATCATGTTACTGGATTTAACGATACGACCTCTGTTCTGCAACCTTGTGTATACTGGAGGCTTGTTATGCATGCCAAGGGTATTTCCTTTTATTTGTTTTCATTTTACCTGCCATTTAAATCATTGAATGACCCTTCATAATTTTATTATGAAACCATATAATAAGGAAGGACTAGTTGATTATTTTTTACTTTAACTTTCATAATCTTATATAATTCAGATCTTCTTTGTGTTCTCATTTCTCAGGTCAAGTAATTCTTGTTTTGCAATTTCTCATCACAGTAATGAATGGGATGGAGTAATATGTTTCAATATATTTATTGTACTTATTTTAGCATTTTACAGCTGTTCTCTCTTTCAGGGAAGGGGGGCAAGTAGTATGTTGAAAAGAACACAATTGGGAGGCAGGAAAGGCCATAATTAGTTTTGGAACCTCAGACTGATCACAGAAATAAAAGATTGGACAACCTCTCTAAGGTCTTTCTGGCTCTGAAATGCTATGATTCTGTAACCCAAACTGGCAAATCTTATCGTAGTATGGCGCTAGTTTCTGGAGAGCAGGGCACCAAAACTGTTTCATGGTTTTGTTTTTCCTCTCCAGGTGGTTTTGCAATTTCAGAGACAAAAGAGAATATTCATGAGTTAAGTCCCTTCCAAACCTTATCACCTCTGAGATTTTATAATGATTTACAAGAGAGACTGATACTTACAAATTATGTAATTATACTGTGTACCATTTTACATCTTGTTTAAATCTTTTATTTGGGGGTTGCAAATAATTTTGGTTAGTAGGAAGTAATTCTGCCTTGGTCAATACTGTACTTTTTTGGAATTATTTTCTAAGAACTTTAAGGCAGGTGTTGAAAAAGGTTTTGTTCAGAAATCAGATTCAGTTTCATGTTTGACTGCATTAGCTTATAATGGCTAATTTTACTATAAATAAAATATGCAGAGCATGCCAGCAATACGGGTTAGTTTTTTTGTGATTGTAATTTTTCGCTAATCAGTAAGAGTGAGTTTTTTTGTGTGACTTACTGTTACCCATTCTAAGTATTCTCTTTTAAAACCCTTTTTAATATAGAAGCAAAGACTGAACTGGGTTGAAATGTACATTTAAGCTGGTTCTATGAGAAATTAATGCCCAGTGTATCTTTTCCTAAAATATTCTTTTTTTTCTTATTGTTCTAGGGTTAGATTAATGGTCAGATTCCTTTAAAATATCTAGGACACTTGATATGTTATTATTTTCAAGTTGAATAGTAATTTTCTTTTAAGAACCATATTTTCATACAGCACTCAACTCTTATTTTTGCATGTGGGAAGATTTCAGTGGTATTGTCTAGATTATCCATAGCAAATTTTTAATGCCAGCATGTTTCTGGGCAACCTTTCCCTAGAGCAGTGATGGCGAACCTTTTGAGCTCGGCGTGTCAGCATTTTGAAAAACCCTAACTTAACTCTGGTGCCGTGTCACATATAGAAAGTTTTTGATATTTGCAACCATAGTAAAACGAAGACTTGTATTTTTGGTATTTATTTTATATACTTAAATGCCATTTAACAAAGAAAAATCAACCAAAAAAATGAGTTCACGTGTCACCTCTGACACGTGTGTCATAGGTTCGCCATCACTCTAGGAATGACTGCTCTAGGGTTCGCCACTGCTCAGTACAATTGTACTTACCGAGCTGAGTAAAATAGATTTGAGTAAACAAATTATCGGTGCCCCTCGAATCCTTCCTGGAGCATTTGCTTTTCACGTGAATCAGGAAGTCTCTACTGAAAACGATTGAGTTGCTTGTTTTACATGACTTATTTGCTCTTAAGAGATAAGGGAAACAAGATGAAGGAAAAAACTGAAGTTCTTAAGAAATGCTGAAAACGTTCTTGACCTAAAATTCTTGAATCAGAAATGAGAAAGAAGGTGAGACAGAGTAAGGCCCCTTCATGTGGAACTTTGGAAGTTGGATTGAAAAATGAAAACAATCTAATTACCTTTATGCCCAACACATATCACTTTACTTATGAGTTTCTCATCCTGATACTATTCTTTTTGCTTGTGATTTCCTCCTCTTTTGAATTCTGACTTATAGTTCACTTTCAGAAAATATTCTCTGAATCCCATTCCCCTGGACTCATGGCTTCCTTTTGTCTGCACGCACCTGTTCTCCGTTCTTATGTTCTTTTCTGCACTGTATCGATATGTGATTACTCGTTTCCTGAATCAGTGTAATTAGCATCCTCACCATTTTAACTGTATTGAATGCTAAAACCTGTCTTTTGTGTCTCTGATTTTCCACATGTTTCACAATATGGGTACACACTCAAAGATTCTTGGTCAGTGTTGATTGGCGTCCCTCGTTTGTATGGTTCTAACCTTTATTTCCTTATCATTGTGAAATTGTTCTCTTTGAAAAGAGATAAGGAGCCTTAAGACTTAAAAAAATCTATCATTTGTTGTATTTGTTTTAAAAATACATCCTGGGGCATGAAACAGAAAAAAGTATTCTCTTCTGTATTTTGACTAAAGCCAGTGTACAAGTTGTACACTGGAATTTGGAGGCAGATGCCTGGCTCTCTCACTCATTGTCCTGATCTGTAAAATGGGGACAAGAAGAGCACCTCCTTAGTAAGGATATGTGGGAATTAAATGAAACACCTGGAACTCCACCTTATACAGTAATTGTTCAGTAAATGTTCACTCTTATCCTTTATTTTAGACTAGTGGCCCAGTGCACAAATTCATGCATATTGAAAGGAAATTACTTAGAAGAAATATTTTAATATCACTATTTGCCCTTTCTCTATAATAGAGTGTCAACCAAATTCACGAGCGACAATGACAGATGGAAACACATGTGTGTGATTGGTGCCAGTGAGAGCTTTATATGTATAGTGCGTGTGCGAATCAACTTAGCCTTTTATATATATAGAATAAACTTGCTTAATTAGACCTGCTCTCTGATTTAGCTAAACTTTTTTAATATATTTTATTGATTTTTTACAGAGAGGAAGGGAGAGGGATAGAGAGTTAGAAACATCGATGAGAGAGAAACATCGATCAGTTGCCTCCTGCACACTCCCCACTGGGGATGTGCCCGCAACCAGGGTACATGCCCCTGACCAGAATTGAACCCAGGACCCTTGAGTCTGCAGGCAGATGCTCTATCCACTGAGCCCAACTGGCTGATTTAGCTAAACTTTTTCCAGCCCAGTGAAGCACCCCAACTTCTCTTTCAGGTAACTGTCAGCAACACAGCAGTAAATATCAACATGAAGCAGATTATTATTGTAGATCATGCAGGGAGAACAAAGGGTAAAATATTTAACTGCAGCAGTGTTTGACTACAGTGGGGCCTTGACTTACGAGTGTCCCGACTAACGAGTTTTTTGAGATACGAGCCGTCTCTCGGCCAATTTTTTGCTTTGAGTTGCGAGCTAAAATTCAGGTTACAAGCCAGCTTCAGATACCCCACCACTAGTTGGCGCAGCGAACATCACAGTGAACGCCACAACATCAGCCCAGCATCACGTGTCTCACTCGTTCACTTTATGATTTGACATATGAGTAATTTGAGTTACGAGCTCTGTCACGGAACGAATTAAACTCGTAAGTCAAGGCCCCACTGTATATTCTGTGCAGTGAGAAAACCTGAAGTCATTTTCAAGGTCCACCATATCTCACTTCTTTTCAGTCAGGTCAAGTTTATAAGCTTTCTAAATCTCTGTTTTCTGGCTAACGAAAAGAAAATAGGATTCCACCAAGTCTCTTATTTACCTACTCCAGGACTTATATGAGGATCAAATGAGATGAGGCACATGAAAACACTTCACAGCCATTTGGTTACAATGTAAAGTGTTTCCACCTGGCTATAGAGCAAGATGTGTTCCTGAGCTGAAGAAACTCCAAGGAGGCTAGTCACTAGGAAGAGGAAGCTGGGCATTGCTACATGACGTCATTATCTGGATGGTCAGACACTTAGCATATTAGTCTTTTATATATATAGATTGCCAGTATGCATCATATGTACCAGCTGGCCGGTCAGTTGGACGGTCGGATGGACGTACGGTCGGTCGCTTAGCCTTTTATATATATAGATGTCTCTAAGTGGCATTGGAACTTGGCCTACTTTACCAGGTGTCTGTAGGAGATTGTTCTGCTGAAACAGAATGAAGAAATTTTACAGTTAACCAATTTTAATAAGAAATAATTTTCTTATAATATGTTTCCAAAGGCAAAATTTTTAGGGCACAAATATTCATATTAAAATGTTAACTGTCTAGTTAGAAACAAGAAATTCCTAGAGACAAAGTTATTTCCTTCCCTTTTTATTCAATCTGGTATCCTTCTATTTCTATTTCAAATGCTTCTAAAAAAAGTTTATATAATGAAATAAGAAGATAAATTATGTTCTTATTAATTTGAATGACATTTTCCCCTTGGATGAATTATGAAAAGTCTGGTTAAGTTTAACATTAGTGGAGCTTGAAGAGATGTTAATATTAAGCAAGTGTTTAGTTGCATGACATGATCAGTTTACACTATTGCAGAACCTTAATTAAAGTTTTATTAAACTGTGTAAACCATGATCCAGTTTGGATTTGAGAGTAGATAGACATCTGTTTCAAATATTATTACTACAGTTAGAAATTAATAGCTCTTTTCTCTGAAAGTCTGACAGTTTCCCTTTTGAATCTTTTGTTTCTGTCTTCTCACTGTTCCCTCTGTATTAAAATTTGTTTGAGATGTTAAGATTATCTTAAAAAATCACATTTATAATCTGTCAATATCTATGCAAAAGAAAAGCAGAGAAGTGTTTGGGGGTGCTTATAGAAGAACTATAAAACAAGACTCCTTTTCGTTTTATGTTAAAGCAAATTTCTGCCGCGTTGCATCAGAAGCATTGAAGACAGCTTCCTTGACTGGGGGCCCTGGTGTCTCATTCCTCCCACCTCTTTCTTCTCTTCTACCTTCTGCTTTTTTTTCTTTATGAGTTCAAGGCTAATTCTAGGTTAATTTTGGCGTCATTTTGCTCACTTAAGCTGTAAGCATAAAGTGTTCTAATTTTCTTATATTGTTTCTTTGCCTTACACTAGAAAATTCTCCAGTAAGTGCTTTTTTGTTAGCTAACTGTGTATGTGTTTTATTCTTAGTTCTGGAAAGGAATCTTGGTATCATATTTCACTTAAATGGAATATGAATGCTATCTAAAAACATTAGAATTTAATTTTTTTAGTAAACCATGCTCACTAAAATGGTAGAAAACACTACTTGGAGTCTGTTATTTGTAACCATTTTGATATATTTTTCTCACTCTCATGTATTATTTTTAGATTTTAAAAAAGGTGGAAGTTACCATCTTAATTTTACTGTGTAAACCATGTGTATTTATTTGATTTTTGCTTGAAATTATATAATGAATGTTTTCTCATGTCATCAAATATGCTTCAATGTATTTTAATTAATAACTGAAAATACTATCTATTTACATTTTTCTTATTTTTCATCATAATTAATACATTAGTAGATTTTTTATGAATAGATCTTAATTTTTTATATGACAGATTTTATGTATAACATCAAATTGCTTACCAGTGAAGTTATTCTAATTTATAATCCTACCAACAGTATGTCTATTTAATTTTACTCATAGTTTTAGGTGTGTTAATAAATATTTCAACTATATTCACAAAATCTCAATTAGGCTCAGAAAAGACACAACAAAATATGAAAGACCCGAACAATGAATAAGTAGGAACATGCTCCATGTTATTTTTATTTAAAAAAAAACACGAAAAAAACCCCCAGTTTTTACTACTTACAAATACTGACCATTACCTTTGAAATATAATTTCATAAATTTATACATGAAATGCAAATTAACTTTAATCATTTTTCAATTATATGATTCTGCATTTTAATTTATAACACTAGGAATGATTTAAGGAAAAAGCTATCAATTCACACAAAAATCTTTGAAGTCAAAGGCAGAAGTGACCTAGGGGGAAAAAAAATCTCATCTAAATTTTCATTTGATATGCAAAGGAGATTTAAGATGGTTTTGTGCTTTGTGAAAATACCCTTGTATCATGCAATTGCTTTAAGAGGGACAGACTCATTTCTGCATCCACAGAGAATACTGTGCTGCAAACTAGCCCAGGATGCAGTCAGAAGGGTGTGCAGCCCTGTATGGTTTTGACAGGTCACCTGTCAAACTCAGGACATTGGTAGGGACAGGGTAGGACTCTGAAACTGGGAAGGGAGACATTTGGGTAGATGTGCTTACTGTATGGAAGCCTCAAATTTCCCTGTATTTTTTGGCCAGAGGAACATAGCCTTCCCTTCTCTGGAGTCTATACAGTGACCTTACCTGAAGTTAGTGCTTTATAAGTTGAAGCTAACACTTCTTGAGATCTCACATGATCTCTCGTTACTTTCAGGTTGAATAGTCTGCGTAGGGTCTCATCTTAGCACAGGCTAATTGGGGATCCCTGCTCCAAGAGGAAGGTACTGTATGTGAAAACAATTGCAAGGTAGTATGTCCTGTCAGGGATCATGTGAACATTTGTGGGAATAGATCTTGAGGATATTAAAAGATGGTTAAGACATGGACTATGAGACACTATTGGGTATAAATTCATTATCATATGGATACTTAACTGTGAGTTGGGAGTAAATGTTCTGGCTAGGGCGTGTGGAGATGTCAGAATTTCATTAGCATGTTATTGAGGAAAGGGTCATAAATCTTAGCAGGATTATAAAGGATTTGCTTCATAAGACTTGAGAATCCACCACGTACATTTCCTAGGACATTCCCTTCACCAAGGCAACAAGGGATGCATTGCTGAGCCTTTTGCTGACGGCCTAACCTGCTGTAGCAGTAGATACTGAGCCCTCGATATGGCACAATCCGGCCAGCCCCTGGTGGCAGATGGGTTATCTTGGACATGTTTGATCTCAGAAGAGGCAGAAAATTGTCCTTACCCAGAATTGACATATATACCAGATAGAGGTTTCTTATTCACCTGCTTGCAGAGACGGGCCAGTATTATCATCTGAGTGTTTAGTCTACTGACTGTCTAATATATTAACATGATACACCATGCGACAATTGCTCATACTAAGGGGCCTATTTTATACTTGAGTCCATGATCACAGGATTCTTGCATCTTATTATGTCCCCAACACCCAAAAGCATGTGGGCAGAAGGTGGAGTGGCCTGTGAAATAGAGGAAAGGCTCGGTGAAGGTAGCAGCTGTGGACAAGTCTGGGTTTGGATGGACTATATATGGTGCTGAGTTAATAGGTGATAGATAGATGATGGATGATAGATACAGAGATAGAGAGATAGATAGAGCTGAGTTGGTACAGACGAAAAGAATCTGGAAATGAAGGTTGAGAGTTGGATTTACCTTCTACCATCAATCACAGTGATTCACTTGCAGATTTTATACTTCCTGTCTTTGCAGTTTGGGGCTCTGATGGGAAAGAGGCCCTGGTTCCTGGAGGATGGGATAAAGAGCACTGTAGCTGGAGTTATCAGTGAGAATTCCATTGGGTGGAACCTGTGAATACCACCTGTTCACTGTGGGCTTATGACAGTGCACCGGCAGGCATAAAAGACGTTGCAGCTAGACCAGCCAAACCTTGAACACCAGGGAACGTTAAGGTCACTACTACACAGTTGGTACAGGGAGCAGCATCCTGGTCCTGGGGAGTTCACTGGGCCCCATTCGGGTGCTTCTCTGCCTGTGGTAACTGTGAATGGATGATCTACGCAACCATAGCCTGGCAAAGACAAGGCAAGTAGAGGCCCAAAGCCCCTTGGGAGTAAATGTCTGAGTCACCCCAGAAGGCAAAAACCCAGACTACCCAGAGCATGGGTCAAGGGAGAAGGAAATGTAAAATGGGACGTGGAGGAGGGGATGACAAATACAATGTACTGAATCAGTTATGCCTGGCACGTGAACTGCCGCTTGGTTTACGACTCCCTTTTTCCATGATTGCGAGGCATCACCGTGACCTGCACCCTCCATCCTGGAGGAGAGGCAGGGTCCGCCTCCTGCTTTCTCACAGGAGATCTGCATGTTTTAAGGGAGTGCAAGTCACCTGAGTGGCACCAGGGGAGGATTGCACGCCATCCAGTCTCTGTGCCCTCTAGGCCCTCTGGGCCCCGCCTGCCCACGTCTCAGCAGCTTGCTCTGCTTCCTCTTCGGAGCAGCCCTGGGATATCATCTGTCTGCCTGCCTCTGCCACCGCCTCATCTTCGTCACTTCTGTCCCAGCCTCCTCTGAGTAGACGAGGGCCTGGCTCTGCTGCCTTCATCACTCCCCTGGGACAGGAGTGTCAGTAGCCCCAGTGCCGAGGTGCCATCTGAACAGAGAGCCTGTGCTGCCCAGGAAGCACAGCTTGGAATCTGAAGGAGATGACACCCTGGGGTGGCAAACTGCCTACTAAGAGGCAGAGGAGGGAAGGAGACAAACAACTGTTCATCTTTCCTTCCACAGCTCATTCTAAGATGCAGTGGTGCCACCAGCCTGTCTGTGTTGTGAAGGCTGAGTATGCATTTAACAGGTAAACTGAGGCAGGAGGCGTGAGAGGTGTTCCAGAGAAAGAGCAGCAGCCTCTGTGGCATTATTAAGGTTGGAAGAGGCAATCTTCTTTTTAAATTTTTTTAAAAATGTATTTTATTGATTTTTTACAGAGAGGAAGGGAGAGGGATAGAGAGTTAGAAACATCGATGAGAGAGAAACACCGATCAGCTGCGTCCTGCCACTCCCCACTGGGAATGTGCCCGCAACCAAGGTACATGCCCTTGACCGGAATCAAACCTGGGACCCTTGAGTCCACAGGCCGACGCTCTTTCCACTGAGCCAAACCGGTTAGGGCGGAAGAGGCAATCTTAATGTGACTGAGGAATTGGAATAGTTTGGTAAGTTGAGATCATAGGAGAACTGGAAAAAAAAGAGATTTGAGTGGCAGATAAAGTCCCGATCTTGAAGGTTTAAAAGTAATCCTTGAGTTTAACAGTGATTGCCAAAGTGGTGAGCTTGTTTATGGAGGTGGAGGAAGAGAAGAAAACTTCTGTTAATATTTATTTTCAATTTCATCCTTTATAAACTTCTATTTTATGTATATAAATATATTAGTATAGTAGTTCATATCTTGTAAAATACATATCTTATAAAATACTTGATAGAAGCCAAGGAGAACCAATATGAGTTGTTACTGTTGCAACATAGTGAGCTAACATAATCCGATGCCACTTTTATTTTTTTTTTTAATTTTCAAAAGGATTTCTGAAAGGAAGGAAGAGGGAGAGAGAGAGAAACATCAATGATGAGAGAGAATCATTGATCAGCTCCTTCCTGGATGCCCCTCCCCCCCAAGTGGGGATAGAGCCTACAACCCAGGCATGTGCCCTAATCGGGAATCAAACTGTGATCTCCTGGTTCATAGGTCAACGCTCAACCACTGGGCTATGCCAGTTGGGCAGATGCCAGTTTTAGAACAGTAGCTCTATTGAGTGCCAGGATAGGTTGTGGGGTGGGGATTCTGAAGGCAGAAGAGCTAATTAGGAGGTTTATGACTTCCAGATGCTGAAGTTGCATCCTCACCACCTCCTCCCTTTGTGCTCTCCCATCAATGGCACTGTTCAGATAGTCACAAAAAGGGGAAAATATGGCGTAACTAATTTCCTAGGGAAGGATATATAGAAAACCTGTTATTGGAACATTTTAAAAAACATGGGTCTGGATTAACTTAATAGAAGTGAAAACGTATACCACTTTGAGTTTACTAACACAATTGGGGAGGTAGGTTACAATGGACAGAACTACAGACTGTGTCGCCTCAGGTCTTGCTGTTTGAATTTCTGTTTGGTAGAGCCACATTGCATTTGTAAAAGCAGTGATAGTACTTTGTATATTTGGAGATGGCCAATAAATTGTCTGGTCAAGTGTGCGTGTGCTTTTAAAAATGCTGTCTTAAAATTTTTTAAATGCTGTTTTATTCTGCAGACATACCTGAGTTGGTGGTGTTTAGGTGAAGTAGTATTTGCAACAGTAGGTCTGGCTGTTCTATTGAACAGTAAGTTGGGTAAAGTTCCACACTGTGACAGTTGTTGGCGGCATCAAAATGTTTCTTAACAGCCTGGACATCCAGTATGGGTATATATTGAACAAAACAATGTAGAAAACCTTTCTCTAGTTATTTACAAATTACGGAATAATTCAAACCTTTGAGAGGAGATTTTAAAAATGTTTTTAAAGTTTTACGTTGATTGAAGATCAGTCTGAATGAATGGAATAAAGGACATTACTTAAGCACATCTCTTGATTGTTCTTCAGCCTCATCACGGACAGACTATAGATAACAGATTTCCCCAGGAGAACGTATTCTTTCTGTGCTTTCAGTTTGTGTGTTGCCCGTATGTCTTTATTGGACTTCCTCACGTTTCTACTGATTACACAGTTCCAATGATTACTGCCCAGTGTTCCTAGACATTGTTATTGTGTGCTGTAAGGAGGCAACAACAACAAAATAATCTGCAAAGTAATTTTTGCTTATTTCTCATTTATCTTTAACCTGAAATTATGATCAGGTTAAATAAGGTTTACCTATTTATTTAAATACTGAATATAATATGGAAATATATAAAGTATAAATAGTTTGGCCTCTGCTGGGGTACTCCGAGTTCAAGAGATATATGTAAGATATTAATATAATTTATTTGGACCCATGATTTTATCTATTTCTAGGATATTTATTTTTAAAGTGCTAAGGAATTATTTCAGGAATGTATATTGCTGAGGTATCTATCCTGTGAGCGGAAATGCAGTTACAAATGTGTTGTATGGAAGAAATGATACAACTAAATACTAAATACGAATTTAAAGGTGTAGGGAACTATTGAGGCAAAACTGTGACTAACTTGAGGTCTAGAGATTAACAGTGAAGTGGAATTCACATTGACCTAGGATGGACTATGTAGTATTTCCCAATTTTTCCTAATAACAAGATTTTCCTGGGTGGTAGTGGTGGTGGTGGTGTGTGTGTATGTGTGTGTGTGTGTGTGTGCGTGTGTGATTGTGTATGTGTGTGTATTTTAAAACACTTCCGGGCCCTTCCTGGAGAGATTCTGATTGAGTAGAGTTGGCATGGGGCTCATGAGTTTGTATTTTTAACAAGTACACTATGATTCTTCTTATTTAAGCATGCTTGGCAAACACTTGAGTGGGTGAAAGGGTTAGACTGGCAAATAGTGTCTATTGACTGCAGCTGCCAAACGAAGAGTAGTACTTGGGCTATTTTATGAGGACTATTTGCCATGTTAGTCAGTGGTTGAATTTATAATAATGATGATGGGGAATAGTCCTAGTCATATATAACTATGTTGCTTCTTCATCATAACAGCTAGTGTTTAAGGATATACCAGATATTGTATTTATTTACCACATGTAACATTTGTGATTATTAGTTATATGTCTCATCTGATTTTTTATTTTATTTATTTATTGTTTTAACAGTAATACTTTTGAAAACAGTTTAAGATTTCTGCAACTCTTATTTTTTTAAATATATTTTTTATTGATTAAGATAATACATATGTGTCCTTATCCCCACGTTGTTCCCTACTCCCCCCCACCCTGCCCTCACCGCCCCCCCACCCCCCCGTTGTCCCTGTCCATTGGTTAGGCCTCTATGCTTGCATATAAGTCCTTTGGTTGATCTTTCCCCTTTACCCCCACCCTTCCCTACCTTCCCTCCAGGGCCCGACAGTCCAATCAATGCCTCTCCGTCTCTGGATCAGTCCTTGTTCATCAGTTTATGTTGTTCATTATATTCCACAAATGAGTGAGATCATGTGGTATTTATCCGCTCTCCAGTTCCATCCATGCTGTGGCAAATGGTAAGAGCTCCTTTCTCTTCTTCCTCTTCTTAAAGAATACCTTTCAGCATTTCATATAATGTTGGTTTGGTGGTGATGAACTCCTTTAGCTTTTTCTTATCTGTGAAGCTCTTTATCTGACCTTCAATTCTGAATGATAGCTTTGCTGGATAAAGTAATCTTGGTTGTAGGTTCTTGCTATTCATCACTTTGAATATTTCTTGCCACTCTCTTCTGGCCTGCATGGTTTCTGTTGAGAAATGAGCTGACAGTCGTATGGGTACTCCCTTGTAGGTAACTGACTGTCTTTCTCTTGCTGCTTGTAAGAGTCTCTCTTTATCTTTTGCTCTTGGCATTTTAATTATGATGTGTCTTGGTGTGGTCCTCTTTGTGTTCCTTTTGTTTGGGCTTCTCTGTACTTCCTGGACTTGTAAGTCTATTTCTTTCACCAGGTAGGGGAAGTTTTCTGTCATTATTTCTTCAAAAAGGTTTTCAATATCTTGCCCTCTCTCTTCTTCTGGTACCCCTATAATTCTGATGTTGGTATGCTTGAAGTTGTCCCAGAGGCTCCTTACACTATCTTCATATTTTTGGAATCTTTTTTGTTTTTTCTTTTTCGGTTGGGTATTTTTTGTTTCTTCGTATTTCAAATCTTTGACTTGATTCTTGGGATCCTCTTGTCTGCTGTTGGATCTCTGTATATTATTCTTTATTTCAGCCAGTGTATGCTTAATTTCTAGTTGGTCTTTTTTCATATTCTCCAGGGTCTCACTAAATTTATCGGCGGTTTCCATAAAATTCTTGAAAAACCTTATAAATATGGTTTTGAACTCTATATCCAGTCGTTTGCTTTCCTCCATTTCTGTCATTTGTGACCTGTTTCTTTGTCTCTGCATTTTTTATGCTTCCCTGTGTTGGTATAGTGGCTTTGTGTGCTAGGTTTCCTATAGGGCCCATTGGCTCAGCCTCCCCAGTTACCTGAGGTGGACACTCTTGGTGCACCCCCTTGTGGGCTTTGTGCACAGTCTTGTTGTAGCTATGCCTTGATTGTTGTAGGATCACTGGGAGGAATTGACCTCCAGACCAATTGGCTGTGAGAATCAGCTGTGTCTGCAGTGGGAGAACTTCTGAGCTGGAGACACCCTTATGGGGCAAGACTTGCTTCAGTGGGGCTTTGGTGCTCACTGAGTCTGCTCCCTGAGTGTGTCCCTTATGGATCTGAGGAGTTGTAATCTGGATGGTCCTCCTCTGACCACTGGGTACACTGGCTCTTGGATCTAAAGAGGTGCTAATTTAGCCTCTCCTGAGGTTACCCAGCAGGAGCTACAAAGAGAACTGCAGATTCCCTTTCCTTTTTTCGAGTTTGGAGGTACCCTGATGAGGCCCAGCTGTGAAGCAGTGCAAGCTGCTGTGGGGCCTTGGGCCTTCTCTTGGAAGTTCTGGGTCTGTCTGGCCCAGCTGCAATTTGTTAGGTAATTTTCAGGTTGCAAAGGGCCAGGGCATTCATATGCAAAAGCCTCTGCCGCAGCCTTCGTGGGGCGGGGTCTCAGGGAATCAAAGGGCGGAGCAAGCAGCTATGGCTGGTCCTCAGCCCTGCCCTAAGGGGCCGCGCGCTAGCGTCTCAGTGTCCCGGTAATTGCTGCAAGCACCTCTGAGGGAAAGCCACCCTCAAGTTCAGAGTTCTGCCTGCTGCCAGACAGTCCAGTTTCTCCCCGTATGAGTCTTGGGTCCCCAGAGACTTCCTGGAACCGGAGTTCAGAGCAATCGGGAGCTTGTGACTCCCTCCCCATTCAAAAAGACAGCCGTGTCCTCAGGTACCAGCCCCTTTCCGTGCATGCTCTAGCCTCCGTACCTTTGCACTTTACTTCTGCAGCTCCTCTGAGTCTCAGTGTGCTTTTCTCTTTTCTTCTAGTTGTAGAATTTACACTCAGCCAGCCTTCCTGTAGTTCTGGATGATGTCCATTTTGTCTTTTCGTTGTGTTTTTGAAGTTGTTGTGGGAGGCAGCAATTTCCCGGTGCTTACCTATGCCGCCATCTTAGTTTCTCTGCAACTCTTATTTTATTTTTTAAATAATTCCTTAGTGTTGAAAGTATTACATATGTCCCCTTTTTTCCTCATCTAATTTTTAAAAAAATATGTTTTTATTGATTTGAGAGTGAGAGAGGAAGGGAGAGGGAGAAAGAGAGAAACATCAATGTGAGAATATTGATTGGCTGCCCTCTGCACATCTCTACTGTGAAGGGATTCCCTGGCGTATGCCCTGGAATCAGTGCAAGGGCTGACCCTAAACCAACTGAGCCATATGGGCCAGGGCTCACCTAATATTTTTAAAAGATTTTTTTTTTTTTTACTGATTTTTAGAGAGTAAGGGAGAGAGAGAACATTGATGTGAGAGCAAAACATTGATAAGATAGGCTGCCTCCTTCATGCCTCGTACTGGGGATTGAGGCCACAACCTGGGCATGTGCCCTGACCTGTAATTGAACCAGCAACCTTTTGGTGGACTGGATGTCTCCCAACAAACTGAGCCACACTAGCTATTGTTAAATTTTATTTTTTAATCCTCACCTGAGGCATTTTTTTAATTTTTATTGATTTTTGGAGAAAAAGAAAGCGGGAGAGAGAGAGAGAGAGAGAGAGAGAGAGAGAGAGAGAGAGAGAGAGAGAGGGAGAGGTGAGAGAAACATCAATTGGTTGCCTTCCATTCTTGCCCAACCAGGGATCAAACTCAAGACCTAGGTATGTGCCCTGACTAGGAATTGAATCTGTGACCTTTTGGTGTACAGGACAATGCTCCAACCAACCGAGTCCCCCAGCAAGGGTTATATCTCATCTAATTTTAATCTCATTGCATAGGTATGAGGAAGCCAAGACTCTGAGAGTTAGGACTTAACTAGCGTCAAATTTAGTGAGTGGGGGAGGTAAGATTTAAACCCAGGCAATTTGTTGCCAGAGTTAGCACTCTTAACTCAAGTATAGATTTATTGATTCCCTCTTTCTTAGAAAAGGGTCTCCAATTCCAGGGTTCCTCAACCCCAGCATCCTTAAAATAAGAAAGCAATTCTGGTAAGAGTCACTTTTGGGAGTTTTGTGAAGGGACTGTTGCCATTCCCAATGAAATGTGGCCCTCAGCTCTCAAAGAGTGCTTTAGTATGAAAAGAGGCACAAGTAGTCTGACGTGGTCCTAGAACAGTGATGGCGAACCTTTTGAGCTCGGCGTGTCAGCATTTTGAAAAACCCTAACTTAACTCTGGTGCCGTGTCACATATAGAAATTTTTTGATATTTGCAACCATAGTAAAACAAAGACTTAGATTTTTGATATTTATTTTATATATTTAAATGCCATTTAACAAAGAAAAATCAACCAAAAAAATGAGTTCGCGTGTCTCCTCTGACACGTGTGTCATAGGTTCGCCATCACTGTCCTAGAACATTCCCATTCTTAGTTGTGAGTCCAGATATCAGCTGAGAATTATACATAAAACCTCCATTTTCTCCCCCCCCCCCCAAAAAAAATCCCATTATATGAAGCCTCCCCACATACACTTTCTTGAAGCCAGGAAGCATCGTCACATGTGTTTTCACTTACTGACAGGCCTTCGGCAGGTTTAGCTGCCTCAGTCCTGAGGGTGAGTTTTATGGTGACAGCTGCCTGTCAGCCAGAGCTGCAGAGGGGAGGGTTTAGTCCCGCTGCTGATAATCTGAGGTGTTGACTGGGGGTGAGGTCAGGGGTGGGAGAGTGTGATTTACGCTTTGAGTCCTCAGGATTATAGACACTGAGGGTTTCTCTTCTCCTAGCCCTACTCCTCCCAACCCCCATGTTTTAAAACAGATTAACTAATCTTAGTGTTGAGATCTGCTCACTCACGCTGCTCTTCCAAAAGCCGCATCCAGAGAGGAAGATAGCAGACAGGCAATATCCTCAGCAGGATACTTGGGTTTTTGTGTGTGTGTGCGAGTCACTGTGGTTTTCATCTAACACTTCCCAGTGAGCATCCCAGGCGTGTTTTAGCGTCGTTTCTCAGACTACCCCCATAAACCTTTTCTCTCCAGGCAAGTTTGAAACGAAGGCAAGATGACAGTACTCGTAATACGCTTCTAGAATGTAACTTCATTGAAGCTTTCCCATCAGTCATTCTGGTGCGAACTTGTTCTCTCTGTTGCTCTCCTGATGTCTGAATAGATCATACCTGAATAGACTTAATGGTCACGACATCGGATGGAGGCACGGGCTCAACCTCCCATCTCCAGGGAGAGAAGACACTAGGAAATTCCTTCAGACGTTTTAGACAAAGGGGAACTGAAAGCCAAATTTAAAAAATAGGTGATTTCGCTCTTGTGAAGATGACCGTATGTGTTTTAATTCTTGATTTCCCCCTCTTGTTTTGTGTGCATTTGATTCGGTGGGTGTCACTTTTTCTACGTGGAATTCAGTCAAAACGTGTAGTATTGGTGATTGGAATAAATGTTCTCTTTTTAGACAGAACTAGAGGATGCTCCCAGGTTTCTTTCATCGTTGCCTTTGTGCTGTCTCGCAAAAGACATTCTTTCATTGCTGTGTCTACGGACAGACATTCCAGACTGTTGGCAGGACCTCACTGGCTACGTTAAGTCAGGAGTTGCTCTTTTAGCAAGGTTTGCACATTTATTATCAGAGATATCATTTTTGTAGGAAGAGCTCTTGGATCCAGATGTGAGATTTTTATAGTAGTTTAAAGTTTATATTTGAAGCGTGTGTAGGAGATTTATTTTATGCCATTTCAGGGATTGGGAAATAGCCTAGTATAAGAGTTTACTTTAAGGCTTATTTAGACATTTACTTGTGGGAAGCAAAACTATTTTAAGGTCTTTTAGTTGTTCTACTGTTTTCTTTTGGTCAGCAACTGGCCTCTCCGGGAACAAGACAAGAACTATTAAACACGTACTGTGAGCGCAGTGCCCTTCCCGAAGGCACGGGGGCTGCCGTGCAGGCGCGAAGCCGCATGCCTGGGTGGCCTGCTCGCCCTGGCCATTCATCAGCCGTGTGACTTCAGGCCAGTCCCTCCCCATCTTTGGACTTTAGTGTCCTCAGCTGTAAGGTGGGTATCAGATCACAGTCGCTATTTGCCTTCCTGGCTGGGTTATTTTGAGGATCAGGGAAAGCTATTCTTTTCACCTATTAAATGATTATCTAAAATTTTATATATATATATATATATATATATATATATATATATATATATATATATTTACAATTTGTTCATGTGAGCAGGGTTTATGTAAAACAGATATTTAAAGAGCAGTGTAAAATAGGCTACAACCAAATGCAATTCTTTTCCCCAGTGTCTGTTTTGAAGATCAGGAAGGGGAGAGACGGATGGAGGTGGGTTAGTTGGAGGGATTGGAGCTGGAGGGGTAAGTGTGGATAGGACACAGAGTTATCACGGTGGTAGGAAGGAAGGTAGGTAAGCTGATCAACCTGATTGTTCCCAAGGCCATTGAAAAATTTCTGCCTTCATCTGTCATTCTAAATCCTTCATAGCGGACCCCCGTGGTGCCTGGGACTCTGTTTACTCCTTTGTCCATAGTATTTCCTCTTCCTGGAATTTCTTGCCGCCTCTTCTCCTCCCAATCCACTGTCATATTTCCCATGACTGATGAAGTGCCAGCACCCAGTGCCCTTGCTGCACAATTGCGCCTGCCCCCCTCTGCTTTCCTACCGTACTTTCTGGTGGACTCCATTACTGACTACCCTTTGTGCTTGTTAGATGTGGTGCCCTGTGGCTTATATGTATCATTTCATCATTATAATGGCTTCATAAGTTAGGTAGTAATATTCTTATTCATATTTTATAAATAATAAAAAACATCCCGAGACTTTGGAAATTTAAATTTGTCCAAGGTCCTCGAGCTAATACTAAGAATATGTACGTATTCTTTGCAAGGATGGAGATTTGAAAGATACTATCTAGGTATTTGATTTTCAGAAGTTTTTACACACAAATATGAAAGAATAAAATGAGACAAAAATAGTCTTTGAAAACTTTCCCCCTGGATTTTGCTGAGCAATAGATAAAATGTACTCTATGATTAAATAAATAAAGGATAAGTAATATGTTGAATTAATTAAGAGTTATTTATACCAGAATCAGGTCTTAGGAATGTATTTTCTCTTTTTTTCACTGGTGATACTTTATATGATTTAGGTCCAAAGAATTCTCTTTTTTTAAAAAAATGTTTTTATTGATTTTAGAGAGGGGAAGGGAGAGAGAGATAGAAACATCAATGATGACAGAGAATCATTGATTGGCTGCCTCCTGCACACCCCCCCCTGGGGATTGAGCACGCATCCCGGCATGTGCCCTTGACTGGAATCAAACCTGGGACCTTTCCATCTGCAGGCCGACACTCTATCCACTGAGCCAAACTGACTAGGACCAAATAATTCTTTATTCTGGTTATAGGGTTCTGTTATTTCATATTTTAAAATGAACATACACCCAAGCAAATTGATTGTTTAAAAGTGATTTTGTTTGCCTTGGTGTGGTTAAGTGTCGACCTATGAACCAGAAGGTCATGGTTCGATTCCTGGTCAGGGCACATGCCTGGGTTGTGGGCTCAGTCTCCAGTGTGGGATGTGCAGGAGGCAGCCAATCAATGATTCTCTGTCATCATTGATGTTCCTATCTCTCTCTCCCTCCCCCTCTCTGAAATCAATAAAAATATATTTAAAAGTGATTTGGTTTATTTTTTGCTGGGAGGAATACTTTTCCAGGGGACAACGCATGTTTTATAGGTAGCTGTAGTAGTTGCTTTGTGTAATTGTGAGAGACAGGTGGGTAGGCATCATATTTGTTGGATGTTTGACTTCCTGCTTTTTCTAGGTCATTGGTTCTGGCTGCACCCCAAGCATTTGTGTTGAGATTGGCGTGACCTAGGACTGTGACAGAAGGACTGTGCTCCTTGGCAGCAGGCTTCAGGAGCTGGGTAAACTAGGCCGCTCTGGGAGACTCTTCCTTTTTGTTTGTTTTTTTTAACAAAGGTATCTTTGTCATCCTAGGAGTTCAAGCATCTAGCCTAAAATTACCTTTGTCCAAGGAGGTCGGTGAAGAGAGAGATGAGTAAGGTAAAAATAGAAGACTTTGTGGTAAATGTGGAATTTGAGCTGAACCTTGAGGGATGGTAGGTCTGACTTGGATGTGTGGCACAGAGGACATGAGCATAGATCTAGAACTGATACCCCATTCAGGGTCTTCGTGGAAGTTTTCATATGGTTAGAGGAAAATGTTTCATGGGGCCATAAAATTCACTTTTATTAAAACTCAGTTGTACAGGGAAATATGTACTTTATTTTGTGTATAACTGATCTTGTCTTTCTAGTAAGGCTGATTTACTCATTACTTTAAGAGTGAAAAAAGAAAGCAAAACCACCCATTGAGCCAATCTAGGTTAAAAATAGTTTGAGTTTATAATTTTAGCAATCTACTTGGGTAATAATACTTCTCACTAGAAAATATCACTCATCTCTCAGATATCTCATCCTTCTTCCTAAGCACATCTTCCAGATGGTGCGTTGCACAGGATGCTGGGTAGGGGAGAGTTATTGACTTTGTGCCCATTGCCCACCGCCCTTCTCTCTGGGTCCATGCCTCTTGTTTCCCGCGTTGCTAAATGCACTTTTACCCTCCAGTGCTCATGCTTGCCCCTGGTGAACTCATGTTCCATTCTTTTTCATTTCTCTCACTGAGTACTCACTTGCTGCCTCCAGGCTTCTCCTTGGCTCTTGCTGGACCATGGAACCCTTGAGGTCTGGCTGTGAGATGCACTAGGTCATGCCTGAGTGGTCCACGTCGCAGACTGTGTTCCAGCACCACCTCAGTTTATGGCAGTGATCTCCCTCGGAGAAGCTTCTTGGCCAGATTCTTAGCTGTGTCTGGGTCTGGTCTACCACACAAGGTATTCCAGTGCAGTTCAGGAAAGCTAACCCTCAGTAACTCCCTTCCTGCCAGTAAACTGTGGTTTTCTGTGATATGGCTTCATCCCAGTTCTGTAAGAGCATCCCAAGACTCTCCAGTGAGAGAGGAGCTTGTGAGCATAGTGGGATTATGGGAAGTAAAGGAGCGTGAACACTTGTCTACTCATCTCGGTTTCCTGTCCTCTCCTTTCCCCACAATTCTCCCAGTGTCAAAAACAGGCAGGATTCTTCCTTCCTCTTCCTCTCAGACCTTCCTTATGTAGGATTCTATAGTTCAGCTCAGCAGAAAAGGCAAAGACAGTGATAAAGGGGCTTTATGCTATCTTCTCTCAAGATAATAACTTGGCTTACAAAGCTCTCATTTTGCTGCAAAAACTTACTCTCTGAATGTTACAAGTAGAGTATTTCTTGTCTTGCTTTACCTTTACAATTATTCTCTGGTACATTCTATTCTCTCCATGATGGAAGGGTGGGACAGCTATGGGAAGAGGTTATGTGCTCAAAAAGTCAAAAGGGAAAAAGCACATTAACATTTCAAAGTATGTTCCTTACAAGTGGTAAAAAGTGACTCAGAAAATTGACCCAGGATCTTTGAACCAGGCTTTCTGTAATTTGTAGGATTAGTTGATAGCATGTTTACAACTAGGGGCCTGGTGCACGAAATTTGTGCACTGGGGGTAGGGGTCCCTCAGCCCAGCCTGCCCCCTCTCACATACTGGGAGCCCTCAGGGTATGTCCTACTGACGGCTTAGGCCTGCTCCCTGCTCCCCTTGGAGCCAGCTCTGCCCCTGCCCCCTCTGATCACCGGCTCCACCCCAGCACAGGCCTGAGACCTCTGGCCAAGGCCTCTGGCCTGGTCAGGGGACCCCCAGCCCCCTCCGATTGCCAGTTCTGCCCCTCTGCCCCCCTCCCCCCGGCCTCCTCTGCCACCTGCCTGGCCAACAGGCCTGGACACTTCAGCGGTGGGGCTGAGTGCCACCATCTTCGTGATGGAGTGATGGCTAATTTGCATATTACTCCTTTATTAGCTAGGATGATTCTTTCCTAAAGGGATGTATGCCCAAACAGCATATCTGCCTCTTGGAAAGTTATAACAAATATTAGCTTATTAAACGTTCTGAAAAGTCTTGCATTAAAAAATGTATTTATTAAATTTTTGACTTCGAGGCTTAAAAATATTGTTAAATACCTACTGATTCTTAGAGCTCAAAACCAAACAGAAATAAGAGATTTGAATGGCTGTTTATACAACTTGCTTTGTCATTTGAAAACTTTTTTTTTTTTTTTTGCCAAGGGCCATTATTGAGCCTCTAAGGAAGGTATTTTTCAAAGTTTAAGTGTATAGTTCATACCTGTTCATCTAGTATTTACTTTGAACTGCACTTCAGGTAGAAATAATTTTATTTGCGGACTTATTTTTTGTCAGAGTAGTTCGTGTGATGTGGAAACCATTGTGTAACACATATGCCTAAGCAGTGAGCCTTCTGTTAGATCCAGTTAGAATTTTCTCTTCCGATTAAATGTGAAATTTGAAATGTTGTTTCACTTGGCTATAGGCAAACAAATTCACTGGGGACCTCTTCTGTGCCAGCTTTCTGCAGACGAAGAGTGTAATATTAATAATATTTACGTTTACATAATTCAGGAATTCATTATAGACAGAAAAGGCTAGGAGGTACACTGGCTGAAGTAATGTACCAACTCATAGTGCTTATTTGAGACTTTTTCTATGACCTACAAAATGAGTAAATAAATATGTTGTACCTGTTAAAGGGATAGATGAAGACCAGAGTTAAAGAAATAAGGACACACAGATTTTTGGAACTGGGAGGAACTGAGCTAGTGTCTTTATATACGATGTATTGAAGCAGAGAAATGAGGTCTAGAGAAGTTAAATAATAATTTTAAGATTCTGAAGTGAGCACTAAAATGTAAGTTTACCTTTGTAGGTAAGCTGAATGATGATTTAACATGTAAGTAAATTTGTTTTTGGATAAAACACTACACTGAAATTCAAGAAATTTTATTTGTTTTAAGATCTTAAAACAAATGCACCTTATGGATGCTAAATTCCCCTATTTTCTATCTATATTTTATTTACTGAAAGGAAGTATATTTGAAAAAACTTATAAATATGAGAATGAATAGTTTATATTTTTATTTTGAAAATAAGAATATTTTGTGATTGATGACAAAGGAAAACTTCACTTTGTTGCAGAAGTCTTTTTGTCCCCTAGGTGGAATGGTTTGTATTGAGCCACCGGGAAATGATCTGTATATCATACGTATACTGTTGTTCCCAACAGTTGCAATGGGTAGAAAAGTTACAGGATAATTATGTTGTTCTGATGGGGGTAAGAGAGTTAATATGAGGAGTAGTGGGAAAACAGTGCGGATGTAGATGGAGACTTTTATTGTTGAAATCTCCATGTCCTAACACATGGGAGCTACTGGAAAGTTATATGTAGAATGAATGAAGAAAATACATGAATGAATACACATGGATTTAGAAAATTGTAGCCAACAATAGCGTACCAAAAGAAGATTTTCCATGCAATTAATACACTGAATTCTCTTACATTTACTTGATATTTTCTTTGTTGCCTGGATATAGCAGTAAACCATACATATTGGAATCCAGTGCAGGGCAATAAATATTTTCCCAAACAATACGTTTTTCAGAGATGACTTGTGTTGTTCAATTCAGCTTTATTCAAGGAAACCAGTCTTTTGTGATATGCATGGGATGTTCTCCTTATTGTGCCACGTTGATCGTAGGGGCATATATAAAATAAACTCAGGCTGTGCCAAGGCACTTTTAACACCATTCAGTGAATTCCGTCAGTGTCCACAGTGAGTATCTATATCTCAGGCCCAGAGTTAACAGTCTTCTTCATCCTAACTGGGAATTTGAACAGACTTGAGTAGTTGGCTCAGTCATTCACCTTGACCACGTTGTTGGTAACAGACTGTTAACTGCTGGGCTTTAAACTACTTAAGCTCAAAGCGATCAGAGCAATACCTGCCTCAGAGGGTTTGGGTGAGGATGCAACGGATCATTTCATTTGTCACAGTTCAGGAGGAGTAACTAGAAATTCCTTCTTTACTTTCCCTCCTCTGGATTATGTTACTATATTGCAGGTCAAAATATAATTAACTTAGTTATGCTTCCAATGTTTTGATATTCCTTTCAGTACTTCTAGGGCTGCCAAATAAAATACAGGACACCCAGTAAACTTGAATCCCAGATAAACAACGAATAAATTTTTAGTATGAATTTGTCCCAAATATTGCATGGGCATACTTATACTAAAAAGTTATTCATGTTCATCTGAAATTCAAATTTAACTGAGTATCTTGTATTTTTATTTGCCTAATCTGGCAACTTTATTACATGCTGAATTTTACATTATTAGCAATTGATATTCCTTTTTCTTTTTTTTTAAAAAAAAATCTTTTTTTTATATATATTTTCTTGATTTTTTACAGAGAGGAAGGGAGAGGGATAGAGAGTTAGAAACATCGATGAGAGAGAAACATCGATCAGCTGCCTCCTGCACAAACCAAGGTACATGCCCTTGACCGGAATCGAACCCGGGACCCTTGAGCCCGCAGGCCGACGCTCTATCCACTGAGCCAAACCGGCCAGGGCTGATATTCCTTTTTCTTATGACATTAAAGACATTACTATTATGTAAGCTCATAATGAATAATAAATATGTAGTTGCTAGTAATTCGTGCATTATAATATTATATAATGAAAGTCATATATAGTAAAATAATCAGATTTGATATAAAAGTTTGGTATGGTTTTTATTGTAAATGCCTGTCTTAATTCCTTAATTTTTGAATTATGAAACCATTGAGAGAGAGAGAGAGAGAGAGAGAGAGAGAGAACAAGAGTGAAGTTAGAGAGAATGAATCAGTTCAGTAGAGAGAAACTGTGAATGTAACTTGGATTATAAATAAATTAACTAATGAAAGGAATCCACTTAAGTAATTAAGAATAATTTAACTTCGACAGGTGAAATGTAGTAACGTGTCAGCCATAACTGGGACATTGTGATTGGAGAGAATAACATCATGATACAATATTTTTGTCTGTGGAGAATAGAAAGTATATTCCACCTGGACCCAGCATTATGTTTAATGGAACTTTGTTTTCTATTGCTTCAGCATTTAAAATAGTAAATAGTTTGCCACAAACTCCAGGTAGAAATCATTTTCTTTGGGAACTATGTTTTGGTAAAATAGTTTATAAATATTTAGACATTTTTAGATTTGAAAATTAAAAACTGTAGACTTTTTTATTGCAACATTGTTTTATTAATATTTGCAATTTTTAAAAAATATATTTTTATTTACTTTTTTACAGAGAGGAAGGGAGAGGGATAGAGACTTAGAAATATCGATGAGAAATATTGATCAGCTGCCTCCTGCACGCCCCCTACTGGGGATCAAGCCTGCAACCAAGGTACATGACCTTGACCAGAATCGAACCCGGGACTTTTCAATCCATGGCCTGACGCTCTGTCCACTGAGCTAAACCGGTCAGGGCAGTATTTGCAAATTTTTATTTTGTAGTTTTCTGTAATTGTGACTTTGTAGCATTTCTAAAATTAAATGAACATCCTATTTGTTTCTAATGCTACTTTAAAGTTTTTTGCATGTTCTTTTCTATATAGGCATTTTGTACACAATATAAGAAATATTTTTCTTATGGAAAAACCAGACAGAAAAATTACTCATGGCTCCATTACCCAAAGAAAACTACTGGCACCTTTTTAGTATTTTGGTCTTCATATTTATCTCCATATGTATTTTAGATTAGTCATAATTATACTATTATTTATAATATAGCAACATTACACAATTATAATTTTAATGGCTACTTAATGCTATATCTTGCTGGGGTATAATAACTTACTAGTCTAATATTGTTAGGCATTTAGTGTAGTTGCAATTTGTTTTTATTAGAGGTAATGTTGATAATGAGCAGTTTTGGCATATGGATTTTTATATGGGCAAGATTTTACTTTAGGCTAGTTACCAATGATAGATTTTAATGATTCAAAGAAACATATAAACATAAGGTTCTAGATACTACTTTCAAAGTTATCTGAAGAGATTGTGCTTATTTTTGTCAACACTGGCAGTCAGTGTTGAATTCCTGCTTTTATGCCACCATTTCAGCATTGACCTTCCTTATATTTTCAGTAGTTTTTGCTAATTTAATAATTAAATAAAAGTAAAATTTGTACATTTCTTTGATTAATTATTACTGTGATTAAACCTTTTTAAGGGTGTTTGACCCCTCTTTTTTTGTTCATTTTACTTTTTATGATAGTTTAATCAAATTTTAGAGTAGCAATGTGCTATGTAGGCATGTGAGGGGACCTTAATAGGTGCTTGTTGCTAGAATATTGTAGGTAGGTAGAACATTAGATAAAATTGTCCTCTTTGGATACTTTTTAGTTTCACCTCCTATACACCATTATTATTTAAAACCCTGAAAGTTTGCTTGAAATGAAGTTATTACTACCCTGTGAAATGTACTAGCCCATCAGTTCTTTCATAATGTATAAGATGATATCACTTTCGAGTCTCTGAGGATCATGCTGAATGTAAGTCAGACTACAAGCAACAAATTCTAGTACAGCTGTCTTCTTTATTTCTAAATAGTGCTTCCCCCATTCATGTATTTTGTCTCCATTTTGCATACACTGTGCAATCCCTCTGTGCCAGCTTGTAGAAAAGAGAACTAGTATTTGCATGAATAGTTTTGATCCTTCTCTTTCTAAAACACATTTGTTTTACTCTTCAGAAACAGTGGCCAAGAATCTGAAGGACTCAGAAATACCAGTCAGCTTTCTACAGTAGGAAAAAGTTTTTGCGTAAAGCTAAATACCCATCTGGTCTCTGACCGTATCCAAGATTTGAATTAAAGTACAGCCAAGTGTGTACCCACGAGGAGAGGGAGGGACTCAGGGAGCTGTTGTGATTGCACTCTTGAACCTGAATTCTCCAGAGGAGCAAGTATGTGTCAGTCCCACCTCTCAGTTGTATTGCAGTTGTCTCAAACCACAGAGGAGCAGGTGAATTGATAGCTTTTTTTGGACCCTAAAACAGGTTGGCAATGGACTAAGATCCAAATGGCATAGTGTTTTTTTCTGTCTAATGAGCTTTAAACTGAACTCTGGAGAAATGGGAAGAAAGTTTTATGCAGGCTGTCATTCTCCAGCTAGCTGGAGCACTTTGAGGCACATTCCCTTGTCATTCTACATGTTGGCATTTATTTACTTCCAAGCCGAAGTATTTTTACCATTTTGTGTCAATTTGTTCATTGTTTGTTGGGAATATACCGTCTTTAATGAGTGCCATATTCACTTAATTATACTCAGAATGCTAAGCAATCGTATGTGGAAATTTGAAAAACACATAACTTACAGCACGATGAATAGATTATAACCAAATACAGCCAATAGTTGAAGAAGTCATTGTGTTCCTGTCTCGTAGAGTGATGTCTAGTCATTTTCCAGGGTGAGAAAGCCAGTGCAACGGGAGAAGCTTGACATTTGGTGGGTGAATGGGAACCAGCAGTAACTGGTGTTGTGTTTTTGTCCCAAGGTCAGAAATGCAGCAAGATGGGGATGTAATCAGATGTTTCCTTACAGAGACAAAGCAAATGCAGTATTATTTGTTTTGTATGGCGTGCAGAGCCAGATTAAAAAGTCTATTCTCGAAATACATGAAATGTACTTCATACCTAAACCTCCCCTACTGTAAAGATGCTGGGAATTGGATATATTGGGGATTCCCAAAAAATGGTACACACTTTAACAGCTGACAACTTACTTGGCTTTCACTCCTTTTCAGGTTTAACTGATTTGAAATATTAGTGAAGCCAGACTAAGCTTTGAACAAAGAAAATGTATCTCAAAGTGCCACTAGACTTTTTTATGGGGACACATAAAAGATTAAGGTTAGGGTACAAAACCGGCAACAGTTGACAAATTGAGGGCACACAAATACTGAACAAAATGAATCTTATGTTTGCGATTCCATTGTTTCACATTATCAGGTGTGCCTAGACCAGAATGGTCATCACTTTGAAAACAGGCATTGAAAAAAAATTTATTCATTTCTGTAGATTGTTTTAAATTTTGAGAATGAACTATATGTTAATAAACACTGACTTTATACTCATTCAAAATGTGTATACATTTTTGGGGGATACCCTGTAGTTATTTTTTCCAATGTCTCTTCTCTTTAAGATTCTAAAGAAATAGACAAAAAGTGGTAGAATTGTAATAACGAAGGGTGAAACAGTCTTAAATCTTTAAAAGAATAAAATTGGGTTACTTATTTAAAAAAAGTTAAATTGTGTTTCTTGAAGCTCTTTATTACAAGTAAAGCCAAAGAAATAGGCCAAGTATGCATTCCTACTGGGATCCATATGTCATTTTTAAACCTTGTGTGCTGAGTGGCTACCTTGGTGTCAGGCACGTAGTATGGTTAATTGATGCTAATTGGGTTAGTTGGGTATGATTGTTTAAAGCAGGGATGAACAATATTATGTGTTGTATAAATTATATTTATTTTATAAATTATATAGAATGGCATGTATTTAATGTGCTTTACATATATTTTTTATGCTTTATATACTTATATATAAAGCAGGGATAAAATATCTGTATTCGTTATATATAATATGCAATATATATGAGGTATATATAAAAATCTTTTATAGTGCCTAACATAGTGTTAGGAAGATTGTGTAGAAGATTTACTGATTACAAGGAAAAATCAGATGCTCATATGATTCCTTATGAAATGAGAAACAGTAGTATAATACTAGTAAAGGTGACTGAATACTTACTGAAATTTACAACTATTAATTTTAGACTCAATGAGTATATCCTAGTTACAAAATTGCTGACTGTTGCGTAACAAGGATATCCCAAATTGTGCAGTGCTTAGCCGTTAGAAGAGATAGAAGTTTATTTCTTATTCACATAAAGTCCAAAACAGGTTTTCTTTTCTTTTTTTTTTTTTAAATATATTTTATTGATTTTTCACAGAGAGGAAGGGAGAGAGATAGAGAGTTAGAAACATCGATGAGAGGGAAACATCAATCAGCTGCCTCTTGCACATCCCCCACCGGGGATGTGGGATGTGCCCGCAACCCAGGTACATGCCCTTGACTGGAATCGAACCCGGGACCTCTCAGTCCGCAGGCTGACGCTCTATCCACTGAGCCAAACCTGTTTCGGCCAAAACAGGTTTTCTGACCAATTACTGGTTCTCTGATAGTGACTCAAGGACCCAGGCTAATAAGGACTCAGGCTAATGACTTTCCATGTATAACCCACATGGGGCTTATGTGCATCAAGCCAACTGCGGGGATATTGATGTTGGAGTTTCTCCCCCCATGTCTGAAGGTGCTTCACATCCCGTTGGCTAGTCCTCATCTAACCGCAGAGGACTGGGAATATAGTCTAAGATGCTAGACTACAGATAATGAGCGGCAACCCAGCCTTTTTAAATCACTGTTTCTTTTCATTCGTGAGTAAAATAAATCCAATCTGATTATTATACTCCAGTCTGGGCTGATTATTAAGAGAATTAATGTTGTTTTTTTTAATCAAGCTTATGTTGAATGTTTGAGTACAAAACTCCTAATTTTAAGAACTGCTAAGCTTCAATAACTTGGTCATGACAGCTTTCTCCAGTGCCAGAGAAGGAACATTTGAATCCAAATATTTTCTCTGTATAAAAGGCCCACCCACAATAACATTCATTTGCAGAAGGAAATGATTTATTGCTCCCTGTGAATGAGTGCCAAAAAAAGTTTTCTACTGAAATATGGTGCCAGTGTTTCCATATAAACACAATTTTACCGCATTCCGAGACGTGGAAGTGTATTTTTTCATAGAATTTGTAGGTTTTGAGATGTAAGGGGTCCTCATAAAGCCTTTGTGCAGTTCAAAAAGCTTGAAAACATTTAACTTTTATAGTTCAAAAACGCATCTTCTAGAAATGATACAAGCAACATCTAGAGGACATTGAACGCTTTTCTCTTTTCTCCCAATTTATGTGGTCTGCTGACCAGAGGATATTGGCTTACTCTTCTCATTCATTTAACAAACATTTTTTGGCATGAACTGTGCCCTGTGAGATAGACACACGCTTAGTCCCTAGTCCCCCAGAATTTAAACTCATTTAAGGAAGAGAAGGGCTAAGCTGTGGACTGTAACATGATAGCCATCCTATGATAGAGGGAACAGTGACAGAGGAAGAGACTCATGTTTTTTGAGGAAAGTTTATGAAGTTTTCATAGATGATAGCATGTCATCTTGTCCTTGAATAATCAATTGGTATTTGCCTGGAATAGAAAGAGGTTAGAGAATTCAAGGCAATGGGCAGGATGGGCAAAGTGACGGAAGTTTTGAGAATTCCTGGCACAATTGGGATCCTGGAATTAATTTCAATAGGCTGGAAATTTAGCAATTTGGGGAGGAATTATGGAATGTGAGCCTTTTTCAATAAGTTGAACTGGTTTTATACATCATACTGAGCCTTTCTGCTTTTTCTTGTAGGTACTGGTTAGGTATGTGAGTTTTTATATTTTTATTGATTTCAGAGAAGAAGGAAGAGAGAGAGAGAGAAACATTAATGATGAGAGAGAATCATTGATTGTTGCCTTCTGCATGCCACACACAGGGGATCGAGCCCACAAGCTGCCTGGGCATGTGCCCTGACCAGGAATTGAACCGTGACCTCCAGGTTCATAGGTTCATGCTGGCCAGGAGGTATGTGAGTTTTTAACTTGGGCAATGATATAGTCAGATCTGTATTTTAGAACAATAACCCTGTTAGCTCTGCAAATGATGTGTAAATGTTGAAAAGACCAGAGGCAGGGAGAGTGCAATCATTGGGAGTGGAGAGCCCAAACTGGTTAGTAGAGAGAGCCCACAGGTAGAATTGCCAAAAGTTCATCATCAGTTTGTTTCTGAAAGTATTTTTTTTTTCTTGGTTTGTCATGAGAAATTACAAAGATAACAATGAGTTAAATTGAGTAGCATATTTGACTCACACTTTAATAAATTTTTTAAAATATCTGGTTTATAGACTTTGCAAATCCAGGAAAACAAATAAAAATTAAAAATATATAAGAAGATTAAGATAACCTTTATTTTTTCTTGTTGTGATAATGTTTGCTGTTTTACTCGAAGGCTTCTTCTTTTGCTTCACCTCATGAAGGGATTTTAACCATTGTCTAATTTTATTAATTGATGTATTAATCCTATATAATAAAAGGCTAATATGCAAATTGTCTCCTCCCCTTGACCGGGAGTTTGAATAGGAGTTCGACTGGGAGTTCAACTTGGGGGCAGGGCTGGCTGGCCAATTGCCTGTGGCCCCTCCCCGCTTACCCCCTGCCAACCTGGCCTGATAAGCCCCTGATTGGGCCTCTAGTTAATTACATAAATGTTTACAGAGCACCTGCATATAGTCAGAGATGATAGGTCAGTGGTTCTCAAACTTGGCTGCGCATTAGAATCACCTGGGAATCTTTTTAAAATCCTGATTTCTGGGCCTCATCCTCCAGAAATTCTGTTTCTTTGTTACTGATGCACCACATGCACCACATTAGTAACAAAGAAACAGAATTTCTGGAGGATGAGGCCCAGAAATCAGGATTTTAAAAAGATTCCCAGGTGATTCTAATGCACAGCCAAGGTTGAGAACCACTGATCTAGGTTGTGAAGAGAAATTATACCACTCCTGCCTGCATAGAGTTCAATATTTTCTTAAGGGAGACAGATAACATATCAAATAAATAAGAAAATCTATACAGTGGCAGGTGGTCATAACCTGTAACTAAAGCAGCAGGAGCCACATGGCAACAGTTGAAGGGGCTGTTATTTCTAGACTCATCAAGGAGATCCACTCAGAGAATGGAACACGAGAGGAGAGACCGACAGGTTGTGAGGAAATAAGCCATCGGACTCCTACAGGGATTTCCAGGCGCAGAGAACAGCCAGTGCCAAGATTGAGGTAGAAACCACCGGTCTACAGGTGAGGGACACCAGGAATGGAATAGTATGACAGGGAGGGAGAGGAGGTATGAGAGGGGATGGAGGCCAGATCACTGGAGTCTCAATGGCTGCTCGTAGGGTTTTGGCATTTTCTCTGAGTTTAACAGGATGGGAGAGTTTGTATAGCGATGTGACATCATCAGACAGAAGTTTAGAAGGAAAGCATTGGCTGCTGTGTTGAGAGTAGACTGCAGCTGGCCAAGGTGGAGGTGGTGAGGAGCTTAACTTGACAATCAGTTAAGAGAGAACAAGGTGGCTTAGACTAGAGTGCTAGCGGTGGAGGTGGGCCATATCTGTTGGCAGATTGCATACATGGTATCAGACAGGGGAGTCAAGGATGACTCCCCTCTCTGATGACTCGCCAAGGTTTTGGCCTGTCCAACTGGAAGATGGAGTTAGCAGTGTCAAGATGGGGAAAGCAAGAATGTGGGGTGGAAATAGCAGGAGTCTAGTTTGGGGCATCTTTAAGGTGCTCTGTCTATAAGACATGCAGGTGGAAATGCCAGGTAGGCAATTGTCAAGTAGATCACCTTAGAAGTCTGAAGGTTAGGATAGAAGTCTGAGTATGTTGTGATTATATTTGGGAGGGGGGAGAGAGAGAGAGATAGAGTTAATTTAGAACTGGTTGCAAAAACCTCAAATGTCATCTGTTCATAAATATTTAAAAATATAATATTTAAAAATGAACAAGGATATGTTATAATGACAAAAAATATTGTTTTTATAAAATTGTATTTCTCAGGGACCTCTTTCTGTTTTCATAATATTATCTTAAAATTATCTTTTTAAAATAGATTCTCATTTTCAGAAATCTGGAATTTGGTAAAGGGGAACTGAAAAGATGATTTCTCTTTACTTTGGGTTCAGAAAGTAAGCTTTCCTCGCCCCACAGCATGCTCCTGCCATACATAAACATTGTGCTTACTAATTGTTTACCTATGTCCTTACCCTGCTTTCCAGGAATAAGCGTTTTTGACAGGGTCACACGGTGAGTGCCAAAGAGCAGAACGGCGAGGCGGTTAAGAGTGTGGGCTCTGGAACACGTCCTGGCTCAGCAGTTTATTAGCTGGCTGAACTCAGGCAAACTCCTTACTGTCCCTCCACCTCGCCCTCCTTGATAGTAAACTCACTTGACATAACGTAAGTATAGGATTGTTGTGAGGATTATAGATGTTAATGCATAAAAAGTCCTTAGAACAGCGCAGAACATAGAGTAAGTGTGTAAATGTTAGCAATTATTATCTGCTGTTGGTTAGATGGTTACTCTTTGCCAACATTTATACTGGGTCCTTTGCATATATTATTGCACTATATAATTTTAAACTATGTTTCTGCACAGACTATCTTTACTGCACAAAGTAACAGCATTCATGGGAAATTAAATTTAAAAAATGGTGTGACCTCTACACCTAAAATGAATAAGGTCTTTTCATTTCTTTCTAAGTCCCTCTGAGACCTGTTCATTTGCATATTCAATGTATCTTTTTGGCAATTTTCTATGTTGTAAAATGGTCATAATGATTATACATTTTAATATAACAAGAATTACATTACACAGTTATACCTCTGTTCATGGATATTTGGACTTTATAATCAGTACTGCTATATAATGTGAATTATGCATATTGTCCAGCAAATAATTCTCATTTATTCCACTTATTTCCCAAGGTTATATTCCTGAAAGTGGAATTATTGGAAATTATTTTGTTTTCTTTCTCTAGAAACATTTTGCTAAATTTCTTCAAAACTGCACCATATTCTCATATTAGTGATGTGTAGTCAATATTGGTATCAATATTAGTAATATATTTTTTTTATTTTGCTAATTTGGTGGTTATTAGAATACTGGTAAATTGGTTATTGGTAATATTATTTTTTGTTTTGGTAATTTGAGGGGACACTGTGCTCAGCTGGAATTAGGCTCTCTGCATTCAAATCCCAGAATTGCACCTGACTAGATGTGTGAGCTTGGGAAAGTTACTTATCTATTCTAAATACCGGTTTACTGGTCTGCAAAATGTGGAAACACCATAGCCTGCCTAATATGGTTATTTTAAGAAGTAACTTAGATGATATGTATAAAAAGCACATAGTATCTGACATTTTATAAGTATCTGACATGCACCCAATTATTTTCTTTCTGTACTTTTGACTACTAACATGATCAGTGATGCTGATTTCAAAAGTTTTGATACTTGTTTACATTTTTATTATTTTTGTGTAGATTGTCTTTTCAATGGCCTTGGCCTATTTTATCCTAAACAATTAGCATATTTTTCATTGGATGTAATATATATGTTGATATTTTATCTGTCATTTTGGGATTTTATAATTTCTTTGGTATATTGGTTTTCCTCCCTTATATTTTATTTAAAAACTATATGTCATTACAACCCCTTCTTATATATCTGATAGTCTAGTTTATGTTAGTTTTTATATAATTTGAACTGTTTGGATATTTCTCTGCATTCTATTTAGAATTTTTTTTTTTTTATAAAATATGAAATATGGTTCTAAATAGTCCTACATTGTTGACCATTATTCTTTACCATTATTTTCAGTAGCTCAAACTCTTCTTCCTATGGAAATAAAAAAGATGATATAAAATGCTTCCTAATAAAAATCCGGCTACTGCATTGTTTACTATACTTTCCCTTTCAAAAAGTGAAGTTTACAGAAGTTACAGTCAGGTAGCTTAGAAAGCACTGCTATTAAGGAAATCAAAGTGGCCCAGGCCCATCCCACTCAATGAGCCTTTAGTTGGAAAAGAAAGGTGCAAGTCGTCCCCCCCCCCCCCCCCCCCCCCCCGGAGAGATAGTAATTTCACACCTGTGAAGTCTTTTGAGAATTCTTGGCCAGTACAGAAGACAACAGTTTAAATCTGAGTAAAATGTACTATAAGTTCCTTAGAAAATTTGTCATCAGGCACTGAACTTTTCAAATACTGTGTGTTATTTTCCTTTCATAGCTTCAGAAATTTCCCCTTTTCATTCTTTGATTACTCCCAGTTCTGGCTTTACTGTTTCTTAGGTTTGTGGCCTTTGACACCTTATGGGTGGGCAAACTTTTTGACTTGAGGGCCACAATGGGTTCTTAAACTGGACCGGAGGGCCGGAACAAAAGCATGGATGGAGTGTTTGTGTGAACTAATATAAATTCAAAGTAAACATCATTACATAAAAGGGTACGGTCTTTTTTTTCAATAGTTTTATTCATTTCAAATGGCCGGATTCGGCCCGCTGGCCGTAGTTTGCCCATGGCTGCCTTAGCCTCAAGGCCTCACTTTCTCGTCCTTATCTGCAAAATGGGAGTCCGAATACATCCCTTATAGCAGTGGTTCTCAACCTTGGCTGCATATTAGAATCACCTGGGAATCTTTTTAAAATCCTGATTTCTGGGCCTCATCCTCCGGAAATTCTGTTTCTTTGTTATGGGGTGAGGCCACAACATTAGTAACAAAGAAACAGAATTTCTGGAGGATGAGGCCCAGAAATCAGGATTTTAAAGAGATTCCCAGGTGATTCTAATGTGCAGCCAAGGTTGAGAACCACTGCCTTATAGGCATGGCTAATAATCAACTATATAATACTTTGTTGCATTCAGGTGGTGTCACTCTGATTGATCAGTGCCTGTGTCTCACTGGTTGTTAAATATGTTTAAAATTTCCCCTGCTTGCAGGATTACTGTGAGGATGAGAGACAGTGTCTTCTATTTGCTCCAGGCTCGAGAGGGTGCTGATGGGAGATAGATGCTTTTCAAGAGAAGGCATACAGAAAATCCTTCCTGATGGCACCACCCTTCTCCTCTGCCAGCCGTGTTCTTGAGGAGTTTCTCATACAGACGGAATGTGTTATATACCTCAAACGCGTTGAGTGGAAAAGAATGGAAACCGTAAATCGAGCTGGGTGGTTGTTAACTGTTGCTTCACAGTAGGATCACCTGGGAGGCTTTTAAAAATGAAGTTAGAAACTCTGACGTGGGGCCCAGGCAGTCCCTTCTTACAAAGCTCTGCGGATGATTCTGTTGTTAATCTAGGTTCGAGGACAAGTACTCTGGATTATTTTTTTGTAATAAAAACAGTACTGCTCTTTGCATTCTCTCTCTATTTGATCACTTTATTAGGACTTCTTTCTAGATGTCCCTGTGGTCAGTTCCTTACAGTACCTTCGTCTTCTGCCTTTATTTATACTCTTGCTATTTTAGCTTCGCCTTCTGGGTTTCCTTCTTTATTCATAATAATAATATCCAATATTTATATACTGCTAACTTTGTGTCAGGCTCTAAGGACTCTCTATATTTAACTCATTTAATTTCCATGAGAGCTACAGAGGATACTTGCTATGATCACCCCATTTTTATGTGTGAGGAAACTTAGGCACAAAGAGGCTAAATGCCTTGCTCAGGGCTACACAGCTAGCAAGAGCCAGAGCTGGACCTCATGGGTAGAGTCTACGCTTTTAGCTTCCAGGCTCTGCTGTCTCTGTAGTTGTCCCAGGGACTGTTCTGGGTGCTGAGTTGAAAGCATCGGTTCTCAGATGGAACATCTACACTCGGTGGAACATACAGTTTAGTGGAAATTGTAAGCGTGCTCCTGATTTTTGAGTCAAGATCTTGTGTTTCAGCAAATGCTCCAGCCCTAAGCTATTCCCTCACCCCACATAATTACTTACAGTTGTGTATAATTGAAAATATATAGTATTCCTACTTCAAGAAATGTTTTATTAGTCTAGCGCTAGCCTGATTTGGAGGTGAGTGAACATTTATAGAAAAAAGTCCCATATCCATGCTCTAGACCAGCGGTTCTCAACCTGTGGGTCGCGACCCCTTTGGGGGTCGAACGACCCTTTCACAGGGGTCGCCTAAGACTATCAGAAAACATATATATAATTACATATTGTTTTTGTGATTTATCACTATGCTTTAACTATGTTCAATTTGTAGCAATGAAATTGGGGGTCACCACAACATGAGGAACTGTATTAAAGGGTCGCAGCATTAGGAAGGTTGAGAACCACTGCTCTAGACCTTTTAAGTCTGTTTAATTTTCTCTTCTAGGGTTCGTCTTGGGCCGGAGAGTACAATTTTTTTTTTTTTTAATTATTAGTTAAGGTATTACAAATGTGTCCTCATCCCCCCCTTTAACCCCCAACCTCCCCCCCACACACAAACTCATGCTCCCATCCCCCCGTTGTCCATGTCCATTGGTTTGGCTTATATACATGTATACAAGTCCTTCTGTTGATCTCTTCCCCTTACCCCCTGCCTCCCCTACTTTCCTTCTGGGGATTGATAGCCTGATCGCTGTTTCTCAGTCTTTGGGTCTGTCCTTTTTCATCAGTCGGAGAGTACAATTTTATAGTTAAAACTTGCTCAGTCCTCTCAGGGAGAATGGCTTTGATATATTTTCCCCTCTTCCCCCGCTCCCCCCTCCCCCAACTGGACAAAAGTCAAGTCTTCAGACCTTTCTTAACCTTCATTCACCATTACAACTTCTCTTCGTGGCATCTCATTCTTTCTGAGCACTGTTAAATGACACAAGTGGCTAATGAACTAATTGGAGCTAAAATATGGCTGATAATAGCTTCAAGAGCTACCCGCTCTGACTCCAGTTGTGTTTTAGCAGGCGTTTCTTCATGAGCTCCAAAGCAGGGACCGTGTGGGAATTCCAGGCACCGGGCACAGCCAATGGAATTATTTTTAGCTCAGGGGCCCTTTCATCACCCCCTCCAGTAACACCACTTAAGCAGCTGCTTACTCCCTGTGTGTGTAAACAAGTTCTTCCCCTCCTCGCCAAGGACCTAGATGTGAGCCCCTTATTCAAGCCTTCACAAATAGAGCATTGGTGGGGACCTTCCACTCTAATCTGGACGCTCTTGAGATTTTCAAGTACATGCTGACAGAGATTTTGTGGGAATATGTAAGTATCTGCTTCATGGTGAGAAGCAAGTTTTTAACAGGGAGCTCACCCAGTACTGTACATTTGGACACAGTTGGTCAGACCTTAACAGTGCACCAGAATTTACTTATTGGTGTTTTTTAAAGGTTGGCTTGAAAACCTTTTATTCAGTTATAGTTAGAGGAGCGCTTTCCTGCCAAAAGGTACAGTTCCCAGAACAGACTGTCATTCTGAGCTTTTATTCTCTTCTTATTCTCCTTAGCACCATCTATTCCCCCCCTCCCCCCACCCCCTCATGGTTAGTGAGTAGCTAAATGAATAGAAATTCCCTGGGTTTATTTTCAGTGTTTACGACAAAAACTGTAGGATCCTTGCAGCTTGGGAAACACATCTTGTTCTGAGTATTGCTCAGTACCTCCCCGAGGGAGGCCCGTGGAGACCCCGGTATAGACCTGAGCGAAGAGGTAAGGAAAGCTAGGGCGAGTCTCCTAGGGCGCTCAACCTTGACTCTGTGGAGCAGGAATGTTAGCCAGGTGGCCCCATTCCAAAGTTTATGGCATAACCTCACCAAAAAATAAGCTATTAAATGAATTTAAAAGCCATTGGGATATATGCCACCCACAGTAAACCTTTCTTTTCTTGGAGAGCCTTGCAGAGCTCATGATTCTGAGCAGTTTCCCGGTGGAGGACACCTGACTGCCGGTCTGCCTTTTCGGTGGGACTGTAAACTCCTCCAGGGCAGGAGAGCGCTTTGTTCATAGTTTATTCCCGGCACGGTGCAGGCTGTTCCATGGAAAAGTGTTTTTTAAGTGACGTAATGTATGATTCAAACATTTTCCTCATAAAGTTTCAGCAATGACTTGCATCAACAACAGAAGCCTTTTCTCTGAGCACTTGAAAGAGATCAGAACTTTTAAGGAGACGAACTTGTTCTCAGAGGGCTGTTGTACCTAGGATTCTAAACTCAGGTTGTAAAATACCAGTGACAAAGTCAGAAATGTAGGTATATTTTCAGTTTTATAGGCAGTAACAAAGTTGCATAGATACCTAATCTAATGGATACTCAGAAACTTCATGTATTAGAAGAGGCCAGTTTAAACCGATTAGGAAAAAAGAACCCAATTCATTTTACTTTTAGCACTCACCTTCAACCAAAGAACATACGTTGCTAAAATTGGAGTTTTCAAAAATATGGTATTCCCAATAATTTGAATAATGGGTTCTAGGAGAGATCATTAGAGCTCACGGTGCACTGTAACTCTTTCCCGCTGTGACAGGGCACGCCATCGCCCTTCCTCAGATTTTGCCTAGAAGCCTTAAAAGAATCTGTTTATAAACTGGAACCAATACTTAAGTGTCACTGGATTAACACTTCAGAATTTCATGTTTACACATCTATTTCACAACTCTCTTTAATATGCTTTAAAGCTGGCTGAGACTTATTTATGTGTTACACAGCTATACGGGGCTCCATAATCTATAGCTACTTTTTTTGGAAATTAAATTTATTGCCACAGAAAATTGTGGCGAAAATAAAGCCAAAAGGTGTTGCAACCTACTAATTGGAAACATGTATTCTGTATCTAGTAAGCATTAGTAAGCACTTAAGAGGTAGGTTTAATTTAGCATATTTGATGTTCAATACTAACAAAAAAAGATTTAAAAATATTGCTAGTAAAATTTTCTCAAAAATAACTTTGGTATATATATATATATATATATATATATATATATATACACACACATACACACACACACATATATGTGTACATATAATTTCTTTAAAAACTTAAAACAATCTAAACTCTAATCCCAAATGGAATTCATAAAAAGTGTTAAGTTTTGGCTTAAGCTAATGTTGGAAGTGGGTCCTGTCTGTAAGGATCTTAAAACAATGAGATCAGTAGAGTTCAGTAAAAAGCAGTACCCATGCATGTTTGAAGTGCATTCCATAAAACTCTGGAGTTCCTACTGTTTGTGAGGCATTGTGCTAGGCTATATGGATATAGGAATGGACACGCTACAAGTGCTAAATTGTATGGATTTAATTATAACTGGAATAAGGACAAGGTTCATAAATGCTTTCTTCTGTGGCCTGGGTGGAGGCACATTGTCAGCAGCTAGTTAAAAGAATGGGTTGCTTGTGGCCAATGCATCGGTTCAGGTGTAGGTGCGTGAGTCTGCAGCTGCCTTTGTTCCCCCTCCCACACTAATGAGACACTCCTTTCTGTGTGCTGGTACAGAGCTCCCTGGTAGCACTTGTGTAGTGGCTGCTTATCTGTCTGATTTTTTACTGGACTTTGAGCTCCTGGAAAGCAGAGACCACCCTTAGGTTTACAGTCCAGAACTTCGTGGCACATTGAGCATTGTTAATGGTGGTTGGATTGATGGGTAATGGAATAAGTTGGAAAGAACATGGGAAATTGAAAAAGAGAGAAGGAAGACTAAGGAAGAAGATGGACAGGGTAGAATAGAAGGAAAGGAGGAGCTATAAGAGAGAATAAGAGATGGCTTACCTCCTCTTTCCGGTCCTTTTCAGATAACACTAACTGAACTCCTGTCCCTGGGGGTGAAGAGGGCGTGATATGGCTTTGCGGCTGGGTTTGGGCTGAGGTGGGTCCCCAAAGGTTATGGAAATGTCAGTACCATAGGCATGACACATGACTAGTTTGGGTGCATTCCAGGAATACAGGCTAAGCTAGGCAGTGGGGGACCTGTTCACCCCTAGTTAGTCTCCTGAATAGCAGCTTTACCTCATCAGCTGCTGAGCCAGTGGGAAGGATACACCAAGACTTTTCTAGTGTGATGCTCTCCAGCCCAGCATTCTTTCCACAAGGCTGTGGTGCGGTCCCTGTCAGCTAAACTGTGGCTGGTGATTGCATTTGAATGGGAAATCGTATTCCTAAGGTGTGTACTTCAGTCGAATAATATTTTTGCCTCCTAGTTAAAAAGCATTCATGTGAAAAAATTAGTGTCTTCAGGTTAATTTTTGGTGTTAACGTTTGGCAAACATTTCCCCAGGCAGCCCCTGTTGGTGCCATACTGTAAGCTTTCCTGTTAATCAGAAGCTCTTCGAAATGCTTAGTTGAAATACTTTGAAGTCATCTGTTACTGAGGGAGGCTGTGTTGAACTTTCTCAGCTCACATCCTAAATTTGGCTCACTGAAGTGCAGCATAAGTTTTTAAAGAATTCTGAGACAAAGCTACTTTTCAAGATTTTGTTTAAAACGAGAGTGGCATGGACAAAGGGAAGGGCTCTTTGCCGTTGAGGGGTTGGTGGGAAGACTGACTGAATGGAAAATTAGCTTTGGTTCCCTTCTCTTCTGTGCTTCTCTCCTGGTGGGCAGCCAGCCTCCCTGGGTAGAGGTGCGTGAGCCTTGGGAAAAAGTGGGGGCAAATCTGTTTTTAGATCTGTGCTTTGAGGAACTCTGCCCCCACTTCAGGGAACCAGTGGCTGGAAAGTGATTCCGAGAGATAGCTGGCAGAGGAGAAGAAAATCGTGGTTACGGTTATGAAGAAAATATGAAAAGACCTGATTACATGCATAATGTACATTACACAGTGAGCCCTTCACTGCACACACAGCCCAGGCTCTCTATATGCCAAAGTACTGACCCTACATGTATTTCCCAGGGCTGGTTTCTGCCTGAGATATGAAATAGAGAAAAGGTTCGATGTACCTATCTGAGCAGCCTACAGATTGGAGAACATATTTATCTTGGTGTTTTTTTAGTTTTTAGAGTTGAAAGTCTTATTTGGTGTTTAAATTTCTTTCAAAACTGTAGTGAAGTAAAATTAAATGCGTAATGGAGCTACTAATTTAAGTGGTTAACAGTTTAAAGCATTTTTGTTTGGGCGTTGATGCATTAACGCACGGCATAATTCTAATTGGCCTCATCACGGCCCGCACTGCCCCGACATCCATCTATTCAGCAGGAAGCTGAGGAAACCTTCCCACTGTAACTTTTTCCTTTGTTGTGATCACCCCAGTGAAGAAGATACTCCTTTCTTTGGGCTGGTACATAGCTCTGGGGAGCATTTATTTTATTAAATGGTGGTTGTCTGTTCCATGCCTGATTCCTTTAGTGCACCATGAGCGTGTGAACATAGCAGGTACCTAATCACCTGTGCAGCTTCTATGCTTTAGCCACTTCATGGTTTGGCCCTAAGCACATCCATGTGATATTGGAACTGACTCATTCTTAAACATCCTAGTTATTTCCAAAAATCTCACTAGATCTAATAAATTATAAAACTCTTTTTTACGTGATGTTTAGAGGCTTAATTTTGTTTGAGAGAATGAAAACATTTAATTGGGAAAGAAGACAAATACCAACCTTATTCAAAACTAGAGGCCCGGTGCACAGATTTGTGCACCGGTGAGGTCCCTCAGCCTGGCTTGTGCCCTCTCGCAATCCAGGACCCCTCAGGGGATGTTGGACTGCCAGTTTCAACCCAATCCCCACAGGCCAGGCTGAGGGACCCCAGGCTGCGGGTATTAGGCCAAAACTGACTGTCTGACATCCCCCTAGGGATGTAGTAGTGCATGAAGTGGCAGGCAGCCGGGGAGGAGCCTGAGCCTGGGCCGGGCGCCACGCCACTCCCACTCATCCTGGCCTGGCTGTGCCTGCCGCTGCTGCTCAGTAAACTCACTGAGCGGTGCTCCTGCTGTGGGAGCACACTGACCACCAGGGGGCAGCTCCTGTGTTGAGCGTCTGCCCCGTGATAGTCAGTGCGCATCATAGTTACTGGTCGCTTAGGCTTTTATATATATAGACTAGAGGCCCGATGCATGAAATTTGTGCAAGGGACTCGGCTCTCACAGCCCTGACCAGCCCTCGCAGCCCCTTGAAGCCATGGCCAGCCCTTGCAGCCCGTTGTAGCCTCTGCCGGCCTTCGCAGCCCTGGCTTCATATGGAAGGTTGTCCAGACGGTTGTCCGGAAGGATGTCCGGATGGTCGTTCTGTTTGGCCTAATTAGCATATTAGCTCTTTATTATATAGGCCTAGAGGCCCAGTGCACAAAATTTGTGCATGGGGAGGGGGGTCCACCTCAGCCTGTCCTGCGCCCTCTCACAGTCCGAGAGCCCTCGGGGGATGTCCGACTAACGGCTTATGCATGATCCCACGGGGAGCAGGCCTAAGCCAGCAGTCGGACATCCTTAGCACTGCCGTGGAGGTGGGAGAAGCTCCCGCCACTGCTGCTGCGCTTGCCAGCCATGAGCCCAGCTTCTGGCTGAGCGGCGCTCCCCCAGTGGGAGTACATCGACCACCAGGGGGCAGCTCCTGCATTGAGCATCTGTCCCCTGGTGGTCAGTGCATGTCATAGTGACCAGTCGTTCTGCCATTTGGTCAATTTGCATATTAGCCTTTTATTATATAGGAAGTTTGAGTCACAGAAAACTTTTCTGTTAAATCAGGAAAGCAGTAGGGGAACCTTGGTGGTAAACTTTTGAGTAAACACATTTTAATATTAGGTAAATATCTGTTTTGGTCTGTAAATTTGAAGCTATATGTAGTGTTCAAATTACTTTCTAGTTTGTATTTTCTAAAAGAATTTAGTTACTGAATGTTATAGATATGAATGGAGCCCTTGAGTCAGTTTAACTAATCTAAATTGACATTTTATTTCATTGGTGTATCAATAATTTTGCATTCAGAGAGAAAATTCCAATTCAGACTGACTTGAACAAGAAAGGAGTTTATAATCTCTCTTAAGTGGATGTCCAGTGCTGGAGCTGATTGGTACAGATGAGAGGCTCAATATTTTTATTGCAGATAGGGATTTTTTGGTGGTAGTTCACCGATAGTCTCTGACAGTCTGTGTTGACCTCATCATTTTGCTATTAGCATCACACACCACCTTCAGATATGGGAACATTTTAACACATTGTTTGCGGGTAGTTTTTATCGCGCGCTAACAGGTGGTGTGGGCCATTTTTGCAGTTGAATAGATTGATTACCGTTATACCTGGAAGTACATACATAATTCACCATTGTATGTGTTAGAGACCCAAATTTTGTCCTTTGGAATTCGTATATCTGCATGTTAGCATCCCTTTAGAGCAATAAAAAACTATAAAAATAAACGTATTTATACGTTATCCGCATTCTACCGCTAGTCTATAAAAAACGTATTAATACATGTCCCCCGCTCTACTACCAGTCAATGTAAAACGTATAAATACGTTTCCCGCATACAATGTGTTAAGAGGCAGAACAGGTACCATCTCTTTTTCTGTGTCCTTCTTGGTATGGAAGAAATCTTGCCCAGAGCCTCAGAGAAGACTTGTCCTCTCTTATTGGGAAAAATTGGGCCACTTGCCCATTCCTAAATCATCATTGACAAAGGAAATGAATGACAGTGACTGGCTTACACTTACCATTTGTGCTAAAATAGATGTTGGGGAGTAAATCAAAGTGGCTGCTCTAGTAGGTAAATCTATACTGCCTGTGTACAAATGTCAGAGTGCTTTGCCGAATAGGAAAGCAAAATGTATTTCATTGCACATCAGTGAAAATAGTTGTATAAGAAAAAAACCCCAAATCTGATAAATATATATTACTTTTGTAGAGAAATTAAAAAATACGACAACAAGGAAACTTTCCTCTGGTTTTCTGAACTTTGGAGCCACATACATGATAACGTTTCTTTTTTATTTCATGCCTTGCATTCGGGTATTACTCTCCATGTCATTGATAACTGGGACAGGGCCTAAAAGTTTGATTTCACTGTGTGAAAAATACTTGAAACATTTGTATGAAAAGAATATGAAATATTTTCTTTTCTTTGTTTTTTTGTTTGTTCATCCTTACCTGAGCACATTTTTTCCATTGATTTTTAGAGAGAGTGGAAGGGTGGAGGGGAAGGGGGAGAGAGATAAGAGACAAAGAGAGAGAGAGAGAGAGAGAGAGAGAGAGAGAGAGAGAGAGAGAGGAGAGAGGAGAGAGAGAGAGGAGAGAGAGAGAGAGAGACATCAATCTGAGAGAGACACATTGATTGGTTACCTCCCATACTCACCCCTACTGGGGCCAGGGATCGAACCTGCAACCCAGGTGTGTGCCCTTGACCTGGAATCGAACCTGCGACCCTTTGGTGCGCAGGCCAACGTTCCAACCATTGAGCAACAGTGACCAGGGGCATATTTTGTTTCTTATTTTCTTTGCTCATAGCCAGTCAAGAGATAAATGGCTTGACAGAATGGCATTGAGTGTGGAACTTAGATTTTTGAAGATGCATTGTGAAGCATAAATGAAACATTAGTTACTAAAATCTGAAGTAAGTAGAAATCTCACAGGAGGCTTTTGGCTGCAGTCTATTGGTAGTAGAGTTTATAGCTGGTGAAGAATGTTAAGGTTAAGTCAGGGTTGAAGGGATATTGCAGATGTTATTCTTCTGTCAAGGGCAGCCATTTGCACACCTGCAACATTGGGGTCTTCTTTCAGTGTGCATAAAAAGCTCACCAGGGGCCAGACTGTTTCCAGATTTACTTCCTGTTCACTTTGTTCTCTTTCCCACTGTGCTTTTCTGCCGCGTCCTCACTCTCATTTGTTTAAGCCATTTTCATAAGGGATGTTGTTCTTGTGGAGTTTAGATTTTCTTGTAATATATAAAAATAGGGAATCGCTGAGATTCCTATTAAAAGTTTTTTTTTTTTCATTTAATTATCCTTACTATTAATAAGGTGATTATAAAGGGAAACTAGTAAATGTATTCTTTGGGGAACACCAGTGAAGGAGGAACATCTGGAAAGTTCTGTGCAATAATAAAAATGGAAACAGATGCATAATCGCTACCCTGCCTCCTGTCAGAGTCTCTGTTATTAGTAATTTAGGAAAAATTTTATTCTGTCTACCCACGAGGAAAGGTAAATATATAGTCATAATATTAAATTGTTGAAACTGAACTCAATACTTTTATACTAATCTTAGAGATTTCAGTGAAAGGAATCTTACATTTCCAAGGGTAACAGTTTTGCCAGTAAAATGCAGGAATTAAAATATAGTAACTGTGATATGACTAGCCAAACAGATGTAAATTATTTAACTAAAATAATTTACAGATGTAAATTATTTAACTAAAATAATTTACATGATTAAAAAAATGCAGCATATTACTACTTTCAAAATGATATAATTATAAAAATAAACCCAAATTACTGAATTCTAAAAAAAAAAAGTTTATGGATTTTTAGGAAGTAATTTTTCTAATATGAAATATAACCTAATTTGGCTCACTAAATGAATACTCTTCCTAAAATGACATTCTATGCCGTAGGTGTTCTCTTTGCCCCATTTCTTTTTCTTTTTGAAAAAGCCTATATTGTTGAAAGTATTACATATGTTATGTCCCCCTCTCCCCCCGGTTGAACCCACCACCAGCCCTCGCCACACTATTGTCTGTGTCCATGGGTCATGCATATACGCATGCAAGTCCTTTGGTTGATCTCTTCCCACCCGCCTTACCTCTGAGATTCCACAGTCTGTTTCATGCTTCGATGTCTCTGGATCTATTTTGTTCATCAGTTTCTTTTGTTCATTAGATTCCACATATGAGTGAGATCATGTGATACTTGTGTTTCTCTGACTGGCTTGTTTCCCTTAGCATAATACTCTACAGGTGCTCCATGCTGTCTCAAAGAATAAGAGAGCCTTTTTTTTAAATAGCTGCATAGTATTCCATGTTGTATACGTACCACAGCTTATCCTTATTTCATTTAGCTCTTCTTCTGGAGAATTCTCTTGTTTTTTCATTTGGGGCTTTTCTTTTTGTCTCCCATTTTGGCTGCCTGTTTGGGTTTGAGTCTGTGTATTAGGTAAATGTGCTAGGACTCCCGGTCTCTGGTGCAGGACAGTGTCAGAAGCTGTTTGTGACTGGCCCTGGGTATAGTTTAGAGCTATCAGCAACCCATAGCTTGTGGCTCCCTCCACTGGAGCTGGGTGCCTTTGGAAAGGACCAAGATGTGCACCAAGGTCTGCTTTCCTAGCCCAGAGTTCAGAAGGAGCGAGGCAAATGCTCAAAGTCTCCAGGATCCCCCTCTGCTACAGTCTGCTTGTTATTCTGGGCCTCTGAATTTGCCCCAGGCTATGGACTCCACAGGGTGGGTGAGAGGTTTTCCAACAGGGTAGGGCAATTGCTTCTCCCCCAGGCAAAAGCTGGCTAGAAGGCAGCGGTCTGCAGTAAGAGGGAGTGACTTAGCACAGGAAACCCGGGTGGCTGCCCTCCGAGCTCCAACCCCAGGGCCCCCAAACCTGGACTCTCCTCACACAGCTCTAGTCCACTCTGCCCTCCTTCTGCCAGAGCCCAAGGTGAGTGGCTGTGCACGAAATCTTATGCATTGACCCTTCAAGAAGGTACTTGAATTTCTAGCTGTCTCTCTCTGGCAGACAGCAACCCTGCTGCTTTTCACAGCCAGATGTTGTGGGCACCCTTCTTAGTTCTGGTGCTCTGGGATGTGGGGGGTCCTGCTCAGGGTTTAGACACCAGACTTCTGAGTGGGAAGCCCCACAGCTGAGATATCCCTTCGGAATTTCAGCTGCTGTTGTGGTAGCCCGGCCAGCCCTTCACACTTCCTACCTGTCCTTGGTTGTCAGGGTTCTTTCCAGCTAGTTTTCAGTTGATTATTCCGGATGGTTTTTTTCTGTATTTTAATGATAGTTCCAGATTGGTCCTCTCTGCCCATTTCTAACCCCCACTGTGTTTCTCTGGTTGTGTTGGTTGACACTTGAGCAGCAAAAGCATCTTCTTTTGTAGGATAAGAATTTCAAGGGGTAGTTCCTCTGTCTTGACATTAATCTGATGATGTTATGTAAGGTCCATATTACCCTTTGGAAATCGAAATAATCCTTAAAAATCAAGTTTATATAGAGGACTAAGCTCCCTCAAACATATGTTTCTGTGCTGTTTTGAAATTGCTGCCTCTCAGTCTTTTACTCACAAATTCAACAAATATGTATGGAATACGTATAGTGTGCCAGGCACTGGGTTAGTCACTAGAACAGACAAAAATCTTCTTCCTCACTGAGTTTACATTCTTTAAATCCTATTAAAAATTCACTGATGCCTTCTTTTTTTTAAAAAAAAATATATTTTTATTTATTTCAGAGAGGAAAAAAGGAGAGAAAGATAGAAACATCAGTAGTCATTGTTAGGCTGCCTCCAGCATGCCCCACATGGGGACTGAGCCTGCAGCCCAGGCATGTGCCCTTTACCGGAACCGGACCTGGGACCCTTCAGTTCTCAGGCCAACACTCTCTCCACTGAGCCAAAGTGGCTATAGGGCCACTGATGCCTTCTTTAAGAATTAAGTCTTTTCTTTCTTTTTATTCCCCTAGAAATTTATTGTTGCTATTCTTATGGCAGCCAGCAGTGCTTAGCTTTTAATACAGCACTATTCGTGCTATACAGCACTGATCTTTCACTATAACATGAAATATTTTAAACATGTACTAGGTGTACTGGTTAATGGCGGATTTTTGTAATCAAAGAAAACACGATAATTTCAAGAGAAACATCAAAAGTGCTTTATTCAAAGTAATGTCCATGGCTAGCTACACATTGCCCCATCTTTCAGGTAATTTGTGGATACCGTCCCAATAGAACTTTTCTTGTTTTGAGGCAAACCATTCAGAGACCCAATTTTCCACTTCTTCATACGTTTTGAAGTGCTGCTCAGAGAGTGCGTGTGCCATCGATCCGAACAAGTGGTCATCTGAAGGAGCAAGGTCTGGTGAATGCGGTGGGTGGGTTAATAGTTCCCAGGCAAAATCTTTTAACATGTCTTTAACTGGTTTTGAAGTGTGTGATGGTGCGTCATCATGAAGCAAAATTACTTTGCCGTGTCTTCTGGAACATTCTGGTCATTTCACGATCAAAGCGTGGTTCAAATTGATTATTTGTTGTCCGTAGCGATCAGTATTAATGGTTTCACCTGGTTTTAGAAGCTCATAATACACCGCACCTTCCTGATCCCACCAAACGCAGAGCATTGTCTTCTTTCCGAAGTGATTTGGCCTTGCAGTCGATGTTGATGGTTGACCTGAATCAGCCCATGATTCTGTGCATTTGGGATTCTCAAAATAAACCCACTTTTCATCGCCAGTCACAAGTCGATGCAAAAAAAGACTTTCTTTTGTGCCGTTGAAGCAACATTTTACAGGTGACTTTTCGGTTTTCCATTTGTCTTTCGTTCAATTGATGTGGCACCCATTTTCCTTCCTTTAAAATCTTTCCCATTGCTTGTAAATGATCGGAAATTGTTTGCTGAGCAACGTTTCATCTTTCTGCAAGTTGTGTTTGAGTTTGACACGCATCTTCCTCCAATAATGCTTGTCATTGTTGGTCTGCAAACTTCTTCCGGTTGACCTGGACGTTCTTTGTCTTTCACATCGAAGTCATCACTTTTAAGGCGTTTAAACCGGCGTTCACAGTATCTTGAGATGGAGCATGTTCACTGTAAGCTTTCCAAACTATTCAGCAGCACTTTTCTTCAAATTAAAGTAATGAATTAAAACTTCCCGCAAATGCTCTTTTTTTGGCATGAAATTTGATATTTTTAGTGTAAATATATCTATGATGTTAACATCTTCAGAAAATTTGACATAGGAAGTTTTGAAGCTTGTTGTCAATACAACAAAATAGCGTACATATCAAATCGCATATATATCAATATATGTGTAACTCCATCTATTGAAAAAAATCCGCATTATTAACCAGTGCACCTAGTAATCACAGTTTTTGTGATTAAAAGGAAGGAGAAAAAGAAAAGTTGCTGGATAAGATGAGTACAAGTTACCAAAGAGGCAGTGCAGTGTAATAGAGAGATGACTAGAATGTGAGTCAAAAGACATGCCATAACTTAGTTCCAGAAGTTGGTGACTCACCCTGCTGCTCCTTTCCTAGGTGAACTATAACTCATGGTAACACGCAGGGAGGAATGCCACACAGTTTTACACAAGGTCTTTATAAACCGTAGATATGATCATACGTGAGAAAATATTTTGACCTGAACATACTTAAGGACTTTTATTCCATTGCTTTAAATATTTAATTAGTAAATGTGAACAAATAATACAGATTTGTGGCTGTCAGTATTTCAGATTCAAAACAATGTTAAATTATGCATAACTTTTAATTAATGGATTGATGATTGAAGCATTGTGAGAATTTGATATTCACACCACAAAGTACAAAAATTAGCTTTGCAAGAAAGGGCATTCATGGTTGGATGATCCATGCCTGATCTGAAGTTGAGATGCTGTTATTTTATTTGGACAGGATTTATACATGGTAAGAAGTTGGATTATTTCCAAGGACGGAATTATTTTCTGCTGAAATATATTTTAAGAAACAGTTCTAAAGAGTCAAATGTTGGTTTTTCCAAAGTGTATTCCTCAGAGTGTGGTAATATGTTAATAATTGTTCTTTGATTGAAGGATTTCAGGGTTAAACAATTTTGTTTGGTAAACAATCTACAACTGTTAACTTACAGCAGAACTTTTCAGAGCTTTTAATATGCTAATGTGCACAGTGAAATTTTAAGAGGGCATCCAGAATATGCTGCATTCTCTCTAACAGTATTTGAGAATGGATATTTTCATTTCACAAAACACCTACTAAGAACACACTGAGGTGTTAGTCCCTGGAGTGTGGTCCAAGACCAGCAGCATCCGCCATCATCTGGGCCCCTCCCCCACACTTTGCCTCAGAATCTCTGAAGGTGGGGCCCAGCAGTCTGTGTTTTAACAAGCCCTCCAGGTGACTCTGATGCATGCAAGAGTCACTGCACTGGGTTCCTGGAACATACTTTGGAAAATAAAGATCTAATGAACTTAAACTATATGTGCTTTTAAAATAAAGCCAGCATTCTGTTCTGAGTAGTGATGTTTAGATCTCAGCTTTTCATGCAGGGGTGTGTGTGTGTGTGTGTGTGTGTGTGTGTGTGTGTGTGTGTGAAATCATCAAAGAAAAAAAAGTAAATGTATTCTTGCCAAGTAGAATAGGTGTGGTGGAATAAAAAAAGGTGTTGAAAGTTTATGATTCAGGATTTAGTAAAAGTGAAGTTGGATTAGCTTTAGATTTTGCATCTGACCTTACGCACCACACCCTGACTACTTTAGATTTATACTTCCATAAATGAAGAAGTGCATAGTTGCACACCGTGGATTAGGAAGAATTTCTCAGGATTTTAATTTTCATGAGGAGCTTTGCCTTTATCCTTTTCTTAAAGCTTCTTGACTCCCTCAGTTCATTCCAGCAGGTCATAATTTCCTTACGATGTTGCTCTTAGGAAATTCTTTTAACAATTACTTACTGGCTTAGTAGGGACTTGGTAGGCACTGTGCTAAGTGCTGCAATATGTTGGTAAATGGGGTGCTGACCATCACACAGCTTCTTGTGTATGGACGGTAGAGGGAAGGACACAGTGTTGTCTAAGGAGAGACGTGCTCTGGTAAGAAGTCCAAGATGCTAGGTAAGAAGGAGGGGCACACAGCCTAGAACTGGGGCATTGTGGAAAGTTCCTCGACAGAAATGCAGAATAAAATATTATGATGTAATGTATGAAGTTATTTGTATTGCACAGTGTTTAACTTGAAAAATAATATAGGAATCTTCTAAAGTGTTTCTAAATTTGGGAGGGAAAAGCAGTACTTAATTTGGGAGCATGTCTGTGAACAGTGGGCACATCCTCATGTAGGATAAATTCAGGGCATCTGTCTTTTGTAAGTTGGCTTGTAGAAAAAACAAAGACCATAAGAATCTGAATTAAAAATGTTTGGAATTGAAATTTAATAAGTATATGATGATGGAGTTATCTATTATAAAAAGAATATTTATATTAAATAAATAACTCTTGCATATATTTTAGTTGTTGTGAATGCCCCTGGAAACAAATAACAAGTTATTTACTCAGATCTATTCCAAAGGGAAAATTCCAAATTTAGGGAAAATATTAGGAATATTTATGACTTTCTCAGAGATGTTGATGTGTAAATATGATGTGTGATTAGAGAATTCTATCTGTGTATATTTTACATTTATGTGCTTCAGTGTATTTCATCATTTGTGAATATAACTGTCTCTTTAGACTTATAAGTTGTACATACTGTGTGAATAAATCTAGTCTTAATGTTGAAGTTCCAATATTTAAAATATTTTTGAGTCACTCATCTTTATTAATTACCTGCTAATTATCAACATCATATATAGGACTTGATTCTATATAGATTATAATTTTAGATTCTTCCTCTCTCCCTTTTAAAAAACTCTTTTAGGAACTGTTATGTTACTGGGGTTTCCTTTTGGGAAATTTACCTCTAATAGAGTCTATCAGGGGTGGGCAAACTTTTTGACTCGAGGGCCACAATAGGTTCTTAAATTGGACTGGACGGTCGGAACAAAAGCATGGATGGAGTGTTTGTGTGAACTAATATAAATTCAAAGTAAACATCATTACATAAAAGGGTACGGTCTTTTTTTTCAATAGTTTTATTCATTTCAAACGGGCTGGATCCGGCCCGTGGGCCGTAGTTTGCCCACGGCTGGAGATACTGCCATAGTGTCTGAAATAGTAGAGGTGGATGTTAATTATATAAGTATGTATATAAGTATTATTATTATTATTTTGATTTACTGCTGGAGGTAAATACTTACCTATTTCAGACACTATTCCTCCAGTTAACTAGAATCCCTAAGCCTTGATGGAGAAGGTGTATTTGCTCCATGGAACAGCTGGCTTACCTGCATAATCAGATCGGTCTCTTGTAGAAAGGGGAGTATACAAGTCACACTGCATAGGTCAGATCCCTGCTCTGCTCACACATCGAGCATGCCACATAACTTTCTGTCCTTACAGAGTTTCCTCACCTTTAAAATGTAGATAGAAGTACGACCTACTTCATAGAGTTATTATGAAGATTAAAATGGTTAATTAGTATGAAGAACTTAGAATAGGCCCTGGCACATACTCAGTGATCAATAATAATGGGGATTACCATGCTTTATTTGACCTTCAGTAACCTTTCATTATTCTCAGGGTAAAGAAAATACCCTTAACTAGGCCCATGAAACAGCCCCATTATCTGGGCACTAACTGTTGTCCACATTTCTCTTTCTTTTCATTCTTTGGGGGATTTTGTACCTGTTTGTTATTCTCTCCCCTGAAATGCTCTCTTCCTCATCCTCCCTTGGCCAGCTGATTGTTTTCTCATGGTTTTAGCTCAAAGGTTACATCCATGCTTAGCCCAAAGATAGATAATAGCCCCACTAGCACTCCACACTCACAAACTAGATGCTGCCCCTGTTACTGGCTGTGTTCCATCTAGAAATTTCACTGTGTAATGATACAGTTGGCTTGTTTGTCGTCTCTCCACACTACAGGGTCTTAGGGACCCACAACTGTTCTGAGCACATAGTGAGCACAGAATTAATATTTGGTGAGTGTTTAAGTAAGGAAGTCAGTAAATTATGAGTAAATGAATTTCCCTGTGCACACTTGGGTATTATGCATATTTGGTTATTATAAACACAATCACCAGATAATTCCTGATACATGAGATTAGACATTTTTGTTCTTGAAACTTGAGAAGGTAAATGCGTCCCTGTATGCAGGTGTGTTTGAGACGTACCCACACAGAGTGTAATGTTTGGTTTAAATGAAATCATTTCTTTCAATATTTGCAAATTGTGCAAAATAGAACAAAATATTATTGTGCTTGAAATATGCTAATCATGATTTGAACATTGCCAGTCGTTCCCCATTATATGTGGGGATTTCAATATCGCAACTTGAACAGCTTTCCCAGGCTGTGGGGCTGTAGGAGGCTCAGCTGTGTCCCTGGGGGTGTGCCTGCAGGGATCACCCTGAGGCAATTGACTGCAGGAAGTCATGAGAATCAGGATTAGTTGGATGCCAAAGGCCTTACAAGTGTAGTGGGCACAGAGCACTTCCCTTAGGTCATCTCCCTTATTTTCTCCTCTCCTCCTTGTCCCCCTTAAATTTGTCCCACCATCTTCCCTACTTTTAGTATGTTTCTCCCTTCCTTTTCCCTCCTTCTTGCAGCTTTGTACACTTGAAAACGAACCCCTGCTCCTTCCTCTTCGGTTTGAAAAGCTGAAGGGAGGCTTTTTTTTCCCCTTTGAAATTCTTTTTTTCCCTTTTGAAAGATTTCTCTTTTGAATGAATCGCTGAAGTCTGCTATAATAAGCAGTGAAAAACTGGTCAGAATTAAACCTGTTCAAAGACCTCAAATTCCTGTTTCACTAGGAGATTAAGGTTTAGTGTAGGAAATGAAATTCTCCAGTTTAGAACATTATGAACCAGAACCAATAAAATGGTTCACCAGAAAGGGAGTGTTTTATATTTTCTGGATCATTGATTATCCAGTACAGAAGGTTCAGCATCACCGACACACAGCAGTTAGCCGCTCCTGCAGATCTTACTCTGAAGGGGAAGTGGCGGTGGCTACTTGAGATATTTTGATAATAAAGGGGACTAATTTCCCCCCACTGATTGGACAGTTCTAAGGAAGGCTGTCATTAACATCTCAGGGGCGTCTGAATATTGTGCCATGTATTTGTTTTTCTTTGGAAATATTCTTTAAAGATAGGGAATAGTCATTTCTCCTCAGCTTGTTATCCATTTGACAAATATTTACCTTTGAAGTTTCTTGGCCAGTTTTAAAAGACATAGATTTTCCTATAAGGGGTTTTAATTTTGTATAGAACACCCAGGCTTATCTTTACAGCAATATTAAAAAGCAAGACATGATTTGTTAACACTATTTTTTGGGGGGGCGGGGGGCAGCAGTTTGCACATAAGCTCTTCAACTATAAAGTTATTCCCAGTACATGCCAACACCATCTGAAATTATCTTCTTAAAGAAATGCCTTTAAAAAATGGGATGACGCCGAAACCAGTTTGGCTCAGATGATAGAGCGCCGGCCTGCAGACTGAAAGGTCCCAGGTTCGATTCCAGTCAAGGCCATGTACCTTGGTTGCGGGCACATCCCCAGTAGGAGATGTGCAGGAGGCGGCTGATCGATGTTTCTCTCTCATCAATGTTTCTAACTATCTCTCTCCCTTCCTCTCTGTAAAAAATCAATAAAATATATTTTTTAAAAAATGGGATGACTTTCTAGTAGGGTTAAAACATTTTCAGAATTGCAATAAATTACATCAGTTGGCAAAACATTTTACTTTATCATAGGGGTAATCTCTTTGGCGATTAAGCAGATATGACCAGAAAGATGCAATAATGTATTTTTAGATGCCAATTCATCATGTGTCAATTTTGTAAAACTCTACTATATAAAGATTCTGTCTCCTAAAACCATGCTAATTTTTCTTAAAAAGTGAGATGACTAGTTACTTAAAAGCCATCGTTTTTCCGATTGTCAGTAATGACGGTCCATGAAGTGGTTGTCAGTATTGTTTCTTGGTTTACATTCAAATCTTACTTTAGGGGAAGTCTTTCCTAGAGAGCCACTTTAAGGAGATGACTGCTGGAAACATTGAAGGACATTATTTTAATAATGACTCACCTACTTGTGGTTCTTCAGCATGGGTAGATGCTTTAAGGGCTTGGTGCAACAGACTAAAAAGGGCTTAGAATTTTGGTTTTAAAAGGTAAATAATTTTGGAGACAGACTCATGGATACAGAGAACAGCTGTCAGAAGGGAGGGGTTCCAGGCTGGGTGAGAAGGGTGAAGGGCTTAGCAAAGAAAAAAAAAGACTCATGGACACAGACAATAGTATGGTGATTGCTGCAGGGAAGAGGGCATGGGGGCAGATAGGAGAGTGGAAGGGGGTGTACATGGTGATGGAAGGAGCCTTGACTTGGGGTGATGACCACACAATATAATATTCAAAAGATACTATATTTTAGCCCAAAGGGCATATCCATGTACATTCAGAATTGTATACTTGAAACCTATATAATTTTATTAACCAACTAGAGGCCTGGTGCATGAAAATTCATGCACTGGAGGGGGGTCCCTCAGCCTGGCCTGCCCCTCTCACAGTCCAGGAGCCCTCAGGGATGGGAGGTGACCCGGCGATCAGGGGAAGGCGATGCCCCATCACACCTCTGCTGCTGCCACTGCCTGTGCCTCGGGCTGGCCTTGGTGGCTGGGGGGCTGAGGGGACTGGGGGACTCCGGAGGCAGGCGCGTGGAGAGGCCAGGCCCACCTGGGGGCGGGCCCAGTCTTTCCACGCGCCTGCCTCCCTGGCGGCGCTGAGGGGACTGGGCACCACCATCTTGTGGCTGTGGGCAGAAGGCTGTGGGCGCCACCCTCTTTGAGGGCGGGGCAGTCAGTTAGCATATTCCCTCCTTATTGGCTGTGGGCACCGCCATCTTTGCAACAGCGTGAGGGTCAATTAGCATATTCCCACTTTATTAGACAGAATGCTACCCCAATAAATCCAATTAAAAGAAGATAGCATACAAAAAAATAAATAAAAAGTAAGTTATTTCATTTACTAAGTGAAAAGGTTTTTGGCACACATATAAAACTTAGCAGCGACAAAACTGAGCTTCCTCCTGCTCCTGGCTCCCAACCATTTAGATGTCCTCTTCAGAGACAGTTCTGCAACCAGGTTCATCCTTCCGGAGATTTAGTGTGTGTTTGTGTGTGTGTGTGTGTGTGTGATACATAGATGCACATGATACCAAATAGTGTATTTAGCATATATATTAGAGCAGCTATGTATCTTGAAATACACTGTTATATATCTTGCTTTCATTTAATGTATTTTGTTAGTCATTCCACATTAATACATGTAAACTTACATTATTATTTTAAATGCAGGGCATGGATCTGATATAATATTTGGTTCCCCAGTCATTTTCTATTTACATAGATGTGTGCACAGAACCGCAGGAGCGTACTCGTCCCTACTGAGCTTGTACCGATTTCCACGCCCACCCACACTGTGCGAGCTGTGTCCTTTCCTCTGTGCTACCACTGAATATCTTAGCAAGCTCTCCAACTCTTGCAAAGCTGATAAAGCTGATAATGTTATTTCGTTGGTGTTTTAATTTACATTTTCTTATTATGAGAGAGGTTCAGCATCTTTTCATTTTCATATATTTAAAAACCACTTCTGTTTGATTTTTTTTTCCGTAAAACGTTTCTTCATATTATTTTTTTATGACTTGTTGGACTTTGTTCTTGTTTATTTTTTAGGCACTTACTATATATTAGGGAATAAATAGCCCTTTGTGCAGATTTGGAAATATTTACTCGGTTTGTATTTTGACTTGGTTTATGATTTTTTTTTTTTGGCTCAGAAGCATAAGTAACTTATTTTTGCCATTTACTTTCTGCCAAGCACCCTTTAAAACCCTTTAATTCATCCTCATAAACTTATTTAATCCTCAAAAAATAAAAATAACCCTGAGGAGTTAAGTGACTTTGCCCGAAATCTCACAGCTAAATTGAACTCACGTAGTCTGGCTTCAAAGCTCACACTCTTAACTACTATACTGTACTGCCTAAATCCATTTTTCTTAAACTTTAAAAATGAAATGCTTCTGAATTTCTTTAAAAAATATAATTTGCCAGGTTATTTCCTCCTGATATGGCCAACTGGTTATTAGCAGGTATACATTTTAATAAAAGTTTTCAAACAGAAATACAGGGACAGTTTTACTACTCACTTCAAAGTAAAATGGACAGTTATTTATTCTTATACTCAGATTTTTACATTAGATGCAAGGAATTTTAGGCAGAAACTGATATCTGGAAGGTAATATTTATAAACAGTAGTGCATTGTGCTTTATCTTTTTGTGTCTGAAAAAAATATGAATACTTATTTACTGTGAGTGGGTTTTACGTGAGATGTAAATGTCAGACTGTTAGGAATATTCTTTGGCATTGCAGAACCCTAAGGCAGGCAACACATAAATGTGGAGTCAGGTTTTTATGGGATTCCCACCTTCAGAAAAGTGGGCAGAGGCTATAGTGCTATCTAAACCTTAGCTCTCTATTACGCTTTCCTGGATAAGCCAATTATTGAGCAAGACCTTCTGTGAGTACACTAGTTGGTTGTTTTCTGTTTTACATGTAAAAACCCTTTAAAAAAAAAACACCAACAACAACACTGCTTTTTTTTTTTTTTTTAAACCTGATTGCAATTTTTAAAACGTTGCTGCCTTGAAAACTGTATAATTTAAGGGCTTATCTGTAGTCAAGTTTTATGGGTCTGCGATAGAAATCAGTAAATCGTACAGCAGGTCCCAGAGGAGGAAGACAGTTTCACCAGGGAGGGAAGGAAGGCAAGTGGGAAGGGCTATGAGGATGAGATGGCCCCTGAACTACTTATTGGAAAGGAGAAGGAAGCAGAATTGCAAATACGGGGTTACACACAGAAGAGACACACTGTTCGCCTGAGGGCTGCAGGGCTTTTAGTGTGGTCTTGCAGGAGAGAAGACACAGCAGTTGAAATTGGTTGCCCCCGGGGCAGTGCTGTGCAAAAACATATAATGTGAGCCACGCAGGTGATTTAAAAATTTAAGTTGCACATTATAGAAAAGTAAAACAAACAAACAAGCAGGTAGAGTTAATTTTCCACTTTAAGTAGAAAAGTTGAATGGCCTTTATTGGTAGAAAGGAGAACTTTTCCCCTGAAACTAGGAGGCGGAGGAGGGCAGGTAAAGATTCGTGTCTTGTTGGGGGTTTTGAAAGTCTAGGGAAAATGGAAGGTGATTTCTCAGGTATAGATTTTCAGGAAGAAAAGGAAACTTTTACAAAATCCAAATTGTTCATAAGTGAAGAACTCTATTACCTTTGTTCAGTTTCTTCACACCGAAGACATGGCCTGTGCTTCCAAGTGCCACGGAATATAGATGGCAAGAAATATCAAGAAAGAAGCAAACGCACTTTCATTCAGATTTTGGGAGGGCGATTCTGGGCTGACTGTGCCACAGACAGGATCTTGGAAGTTTTAAGCTAAATCATAAAGGAAGGGATGGGTGTGGACTGATGGGCATTCTTGATGTCAAGCCTTAGGAATAGTGATGGAGAGAGAATGTGGAGAGAGAAAGCAGAATTGACTTGGATACAAGAAAAGATGAATGGATAATGCAGTTTTGCTCTCTTAAGGCAGTGTTTATTCAACTTTTTTTTTAAGAAAAATATTTACAACCTGCTACATAAAATGTATCTCAAACACTTAAACAATGAAAGAAATGTACTGGCTCACAGGATCTAAAAGGTCAGAGGTATCAGGCTCAGGCAAGGTTCCCCGGAGGCTCCGGGTGTCACAGGGACCCAGCTGTGTCTTCTGGGATACTCTGGACTCTGCTCTGCTGCGCCTGTTGGGGCGGTGCCGTCCTCAGATGGGATGTCCTCATTACGTCACATCTTCATGCCTTTACTCTCCAGAGGAAGAGCCAAGTGCATTTGCACCAGAGATTTCAGTGAGTGTGCTGAGACTCTGATTAGATGGCAGCTAGATTGTGAACTCCCACCTTGGTCCCTGGGATTACATGGGTCCCCAGTGGAAACCAGGGCTTATTGGGTAAGGGGAAACGATGCTGGTGATACACCGAGAGTTCCCACAGAACCATTGGGAAGGGTGAGTGAATACTCCCCAAGGACCTTGGAAGCACAAACTTAAAAAAAGCCTCCTGTTTTATATTAAACTAGAGGCCCGGTGCATGAAATTCATGCACAGGTAGGGTCCCTAGGCTTGGCTAACGATCAGGGTTGATCAGGGCCTTTCGGCTGCCAGCCGGGGCCTTCCTTGGTTCCGCGCCATCCCCTGGTGGTCAGTGCACGTCATAGCGAGCAATTGAACTCTTGGTCTCCCGGTCGAACTCCCGAGGGGACACTTTGCATATTAGCCTTTTATATATATAGATATTAATTACAATTCTACATTATACTTCACAATACACTTACATAGACATAAAAAATTCTGCTTGATTCTTTGAGTAAAAAGAATGATCCAAAGCTATTGTTTAACCTGTGCCTTTAAACAGCCTTTGGTACCCATAAGTGTTTGTAAGCAGGCCTTACATCATTTTAATCTGATGGGCTCTTTAAAACACATGTTTATGTATAAAATGAGAACACTGAAGTATTTGTTAAGTATTATATCCTAGATATGTTTTAGCCATGTTTTTATTTTATTTTTTAAAATTACGGTCCATTTTAAGGGCAAGTTACCCATATTTCACTTCTGTTTACAAGTCTTTGGAATTAGCCACCTCTTGAATATTAACAACCATGGTAAAAAATATCTGAGAACACGTGATTTTTTAGCATGTTTTGTACCCTTGGTCATTACTCTTAGTCTGTGAATGAGTTTAGTAGCTGTAATTGTGCTGCAGAACATTTTAAAAGCTAGAAGTGAACTCTTAACCCCAGGTTTCCTCGGAGATAATTACAGTATGAAAAATAACTAAGAGAAAGAAAATCCGTCTTCATTAATAAAAATGCCTTACTGGGAGTACTGTTTAGGACCTTTTACATTTAATGATATTTTCGTTTTATACATACATAAGCACACGCTTACGTCTGCCTGTCTGTTTTTAGGAAACAGAGTTAGTTATCCATTTACTCTGATACCCAGATCTCGGGATGGGACTTGGATAGTAAAGAGACCTCTAGATTATTTCCCATCAGGAATAGGATTTACTGTATGCCAGTCACTGTCTTAAGGTTTAAAATATAATTACATTTAATACTTATATCAACCCTGAAAAACTCAGGCTCCAGCACAGCCAGTAAATTATCACGTTGTGGGATCCAGGCAGCTGGACTGCGGTGTCCCTGGTCTGAACCACACACTGTTTTATTCTTAGTTATTCTATTAATAAACAGGAAGCCTCTGCCAGGTAAAGCTGTGAGAGTTCATTATGAAAACAGTTTGCGGGGATCCTGTTTGGAGATTTTCCACGTTTGGGCTCTTGCATCAGGGCAGGCTGGTTCCCAGAAGCTCACATCTGTGCGGTGCCTTTTGAAGTCACGCTTTGCTGGGTCTTTGATGTGTTTCCTCTGTCCAGGTTCCTTTCAGGTGTCTAACTTCAGATGAATGGCAGTGGAGCCATTCTTCCCCAGCAGCATAATGGAGCTGGGGCTCTTTCATCCTTGTTACGCTGGTCAGAACAGGCTGGATTACTGGAGAAGTTTGTTTGAACTAATCAGAATATTGAGTTGGAGGTTTAGTTTTGGTTGTTATTTTATGTGTTTAGTTCACTCAATGACAAATTAAATTAGAAACTTTAAAAGAAAAGTGTATGGAAGCACCAAGGGCTCTATTCAAAAGCAGTGTGGTGAGTGATTTCGTTTTTGTTTTGGTAAGCAAGGACTGGATGAGAAGTCCTAAGGACAGTTTCCTCTCTGGGCTCATTGAGATGCAGCTCACCGTCACCTCCCTTATGCTGGGCACTCATCTCATGCCTCAGTTTCACAATGCACTTCCAGTCTCGTTGGCACAGTGTGGCTACCACCCTAGACAAAGAACTTTGAAGGAGTATTAAATGCAAGTATACTTTTCTTTCTGTTTTGAATCATCAGTATGATTTTAATAAGCATAAATTATTTGAATTATTTGAATATTTTCAGTGTGGATTGTTTACTTTGAATCATTTCATTGTGGATTGCTTTTCCATTGTGGGTTTGCTTTTTTTTGTCCTCTATCCCTGTCCCATTCAGCTCCCTCTATTATAGTTACAGGAAACAAAACAGTCTTAAGGAAAGTAGGTTTATTGGGAAGATTCAGAACAGCTCAAAGGAAAAGTTGAACAATGAGGCTTTAGGATTGGAGCCAATTGCCTCTTGACTTATCTCTAGATATTCCCAGGTGTGGATGACTTGTCTCTGGTCACCTTCTCTGCTCAAGATTACAGTTTCTGGGAGAATGTGTAGGAGGACCCTAGTCAGTTCCCCATTAAGCCCCTCCCCTGGGCCACAGGGATGGGGCGCACCAAGTAGGGGGGCTGCTGCAGAAGGCTGGAGATGGGATGTAGGCCAGGTCTCTCTCTCTGCCTTTGTCTCTCAGATTCCACCCACACTCCCAGACATAGGCAGTCTAATTTGATGCAGGATTTTGCTCTAGGGAAGAAAGACATGCTGAAAAAAAGAAGTAATGGCTCTGAATCCCAAATCACTTTCATATTGATCGCTGGGTAATTCTCAGTGAGCCATGGTTTTCATTAATCAGGAGTGCAAATTGATAAGATTAATGAATGTGGCTGAGAGGATAATAGTGGGTCAGAACCTAGAAACCATGTATTTCCACCTGTGCTCTTCAGGGGAAAGCCAGAGAGGAAGGAGGAGGAAGAATTAGATTAGTAGTTGTGCTGGTTCCTCTGGTTTAGCTCCTTGGAGACCTCTCTGCTGTCACCACTGAGAGCAACATAGAATGTTAACCCTCAAGGACGAGAGAAAGAAAATCCTCAATATATCACAGATGACATGTTTCATAGAAGATTTTTAACTATGTAATTTAAAGAGTAAGTAATTGGGTAAAAAGTTACATGAGGGAATAGTTTTCCTAGGCTAAATTTATGTTTTTTTAGTCATTTCAGTTCAGTACCAAAAAGTTTTGCATTTTAAGGCAGTTCAATATTAATTGTTTGGTTAGAAAAGGTGAGACTGACAATAACCAGGAAATTCATATTTTATGAAAGACTCTTTCTAAATCTTAGGGAGACTCCTATTTGTTTCAGTCACAGCTTAAAGTTTCTATCTCATATCTAAATCCTTTATTAAAACCAATTTTTAATTAAAATGCTGTCTAGGTGTAAGCAAACATGTGGGGTGTAGTACATTGACATGTAACCCTTTAAGAAGACATGCTAACTCAGTGAGTGTTATTATTTTGACTTAATAGGCTATCAGGATACAGGGGAAAACTATAGAAGAATTATTTTCCCCCAGGAATCTGTATTTAATCTTTGTTAACTTATCAAGTATATTAAAAGGTGTCTTGCAAAGTGCAGTGAAAGTAAGCATAAAAATATCCAGCTTAATATAATTGAAGTATTGGCAGATGAGTTCTAGCCTATCTGTCATAATCTTAGGATTCAGTTAGGAATTCATAGAAAGGGTAAGCTAAGTTTCAGTTAGGCTCTTCCATTGAGTCTATGCAAGTCATTTTAGGAGGGGAATTAACATTCATTGAATTGCTGTGTATAACAGTTCTCTGTAATTAATCCCCTTAAGTATCCAGTGGGGGCATCTTTCGGTAACAGAAGTATGAACAGGGGGGAATTATTTTAAAGAACTAATCACTGCAGTGACTTTCATGTAATTTTAGGGGGGATGCAGAATTCATCTTCTGTGGGGGAAGAGACGGTCCTGGGGAGGGAGGGACAGGTGAAGATAACCCGAGGCGGCAGTGTGGCTGAGTGCTGGAAGCCCAGCTAGGAGGCCAGCCTGCCTGGGGCGCAGGGACCCTGGGGAGAGCACCAAGAAGGCATTCGGAGAGCTGACAGGCAACACGGTCATGCTCGGACTTGCAGGCAGCCTTAAAGACTTCAGCTTGTATTTTTAGAGATATGGAAAGTCCTGGGAATGTTTTAATCAAATGAGTAACATGAGTTGTCATTGGCTTTCAAAAGAGCATTCTGACTGCTGCATGGAGAGCAATGCGAGGACGAAGGATGGGAACGGAGAGACCTGCTGGAGCCGCCTGCGGTTATCCCGGTGAGCCGGGGTGGAAGGCATGGCGCTGAGGACCGAGAGCATGATCCCATGTATTTTAAAGGACGAACTGAGAAGATTGAGTTGGATGAGGGACATAAATAATAGGGGAACATCAAGAACAAGTGCAAGGATTTTTTTTTTTCAGATCAAAGGATGACTATCCATTTATGGGCTGGCCAAGGGAGCCCGAGAGGTGAGGGTGTGGGTGAAATCAGTTCGGGTTTTAGGACATGTTGAGATGTTCATTAAAATGGATGGGTGAGGCTGGAGCTCAGGGCGGAGCCTGGCTGGAGCTAGGAATTTGAGTTGCATTGCATATAGGTGTTTTTTGTTGTTTGTTTTGTTTTATTTTGTTTTTAAATATATTTTATTGATTTTTTACAGAGGGGAAGGGAGAGGGATAGAGAGTTGGAAACATCAATGAGAGAGAAACATCGATCAGCTGCCTCCTATACACCTCCTACTGGGGATGTTCCCGCAACCAAGGTACATGCCCTTGACCAGAATCAAACCTGGGACCCTTCAGTCCGCAGGACAACACTCTATCCACTGAGCCAAACCGGTTAGGGCACATATAGGTTTTTGCTAAAGGCACTCGAGTGGATGAAACTAGAAAGTGAGAGTAGCTAGAAACTAAATTTGAAGGCTGACCCTGGAGCTCTCTGAGGTCTGGAAGTTGGGGAGATGAGGAGGAACCAGCAAAGGAGGTGAGGTAGAAGGCCCTGTGTATATCCAGGCAGTCATGTGAGGAAAGTATATTAAGGACTAGGAATCGATAACCTTAATGAAATCCTGTTAAAGCTCAGCAGCAGGGCGGGTCAGCTGATGACCTTGATGAAAGCAGGCTGGCACGTGGAGGGAAAGCCTGATGCAGTTGGTTTCAGGAGAGGACAAGCGTGGAAGAAGACGTTGTGGGCAGCAAGGGTAGACGGTTGTCTTGAGGAAAAAGGTATTTGGGGTAGGAAATGAGGCAAGAGACTTTTTCGGTTTCAATTTTGTTTTTTAAAACATGGAAGTAAATCCAGCATGGGAAGGATCCGGTTGCGAGATACAGGGGGTAGAATGACTGCTGTGGTGCTGTCCTTGCGTTGGCCAGGGGCATGGGATCTAGTGCAGAAAAGGCATGGGGGTGGGGGCCTAGTCTGGATGGACACACACACTGGTTAGTCAGGAGGAAAGTCAGAGTGTGCGGGCACAGACGCAGGTCGGTAATTAGATGTGGCGGGTAATTAGATAAAGTGCGAGGGTTTGGGGGTACTTACTTGTTTATGTAGTTTGGTGTTTAGTTCTTGTGGGCTGCCTTATAGAGAGGACGGAAGGGTGTGGAAATGGGAAATAAGGGCTGGAGAGAGCAACCAGAGCTAGAAGCAAAGGAAAGGCTAGTGGTCAATGGATTTTTGTAACAGCGGTGGCCTGCTACAGGGTGTATTGTATTCTCTCTCCATTTATTCCAGTCCTTCAGCCAAAACCTCAGGCACATCGAGGATTGTCCCGATTTGCTTCTTTCCCTTCCGCTTCGTTCCTGTTGATGCCGTCCCATCAGCCCCGACACTGCACATGAACCCAGGGCTCCTAGTGTGCAGCCAACTCTGACTACAGAGTTGAGACAGTGCAGGGAGATGACAACATCGCCCTTCCTACCTTTTTTTTTAAATCCTTTCCCTCAAGCTTCAGAGCAGTTGTTCTTCCCTTTTTGTGCCGTGGATCCCTTTGACAGGCTCGGGAAACGGATAGATGCCAAGATAATTTTTAAATGAAAAAAAAAAATTCATAGTATTACAAAGGAAACCAGTTAATGAGGTACAGTTTTCAAAATATAAAAAATACACATGAGTCTTTTTGTGCGTGAACCAATAACTCTAGTGGCATGACCGCCTCAGTTTCAAAGTAGTTAATAAGTAAACAACATCGTGAGCTCTCTGTAACAACTGAGATCTGATATGAAAATAGATTTCCACTGGTGACAAGGTCACAGGTATTGATACTGTGACTTGTTGCCTACTTTCATAATGAAAGGAAATGCTAAATTTCAGCTAAATATATATTTAAAAAAAAACAGAGATGAAATCTTTCCACTCATCCACGTTCTAGCCTGCGTTCTGTGAATGGACCTTTAGGGAGTGTGTAGACTTCAGGTTAATCACTGATGGTCTAGCCTCCTACCCCCATTTTTTCTGAGACCTGCCCGGAGGGGGTATCCTAGATTGCTTTTATACCTTGAATGTCTTTCTCTATCCATGTGTTGTTTTTTCCCTTTCTTCTTAGAATAAACTTGCATTTCTTCTCTCTCCTGTCTCCCAAGAGTCAGGAAATAGCCTTACTTGCCTGGGTGTGGCCAGCACAGTGATTGGCATGTGTTCTTTAAATTTATTGCTTGTAGAAGGCGCTAATTAAATGTTTATTGAATAAAGAAATAGATGCTCTATTTCCAATGGAAATTCACAAACCTTTGTATAAATTGGAGAATGCTAGAGTAACTGTCTTCCTGCTAGTGAGGGGAAAATCCTTATAGGATTAATGAACATCATGCAAGCCCTATTGGTAAACTCAGTAGAGTATTGTAAATTCATCAGTTAACATGAAAGTTAACATCCTCAGAAAGGAATATGCTACACTTCCAAATTTAAGTAATTTTGATTTTAAAAAAAAAGTTGAGATTGACTCTCTTTGTCAAACCAATTCGTGGTTTCCATGAATGTCTGGTAAAGAAGATAATGTTGAATGATTTATAACTTGCTGGACTTAAGAATTAAAAGTATGGTTAACCTTAATTTGTTTAAGTCATATGTTTCAAAATATAGTTTTGATTTAAATTTTGCAAATTAATGTAGACATGAGCTATCTTAGATGAAAAGGATAGATTTCAATGGCAATAGAATTTAGTTTTGAGAAGAAGTCACTATTAATAATAGAGCATGTTTTTTGTCCTTAATATAAAATTATTTTTATTCTATCAATTTCCTGAATTAAATTTTCTCATAATCCAGTAACTGATATTCTTTGAATACATACCTCTCATTTAAATAGCTATTTTATCTTACTGTTGTTATTTTCTGTTATTCTTAATTATTGAATTGTTACTTGAATTTTTATATGTTTATATTTATGCCAACATAAATGAGTCAGTGGAGGCAATTTTAAAGCTGTTAGATCAGTGCTTGGCATATAATAAGTCTTATACAATAAAAATGAGGAACCATAAACAATACATATAAAGAAACATTCATTCTCTTCAACTATATTATAAACTGTGTGTAAGCTCTTGTGTGTCTTGTAATCTCCTGTCGTTGCCTTGTACATCTCCTTCTCCCAGACACACCAGGCATAGTGTCTGGCCCCTAGTAGGTTATCAATGAATATATGTTGCATGAATGGAAGCCCTAAAGAGGAGTGGTCATTAGAGTGGAACAGATGGAGAAAATATGTATTTTTCTGGTAACTCGTGCTAAAGGCGAACACACTTTTCCTTCTTACCCATGTGTGTCCAGTGCAATTAGTATTTCTCACACATTCAAAATGATCATGGATATTGCAGGTTGCAGATTTGGAAGGAGGTACATTATTCAGCTAGGACACTGCAAAGTTGTCTTGGTTCTTTATGGCCAGCCTCCACTCTCATTGGCTCCATATGGGCCACATCAGTTGGACAGCATTTTGAATGTCAACTGTGGGCATAAGTGAATATTTGGAAGAAAATTTATTCAATTAGTCTGTATAGATAGAAGAGGTATGTATGTACACACATATATATGGACATTACTATATGTTTGATATGAAGCATCAATATAAATTTTAGCATATAACCAATAGAAACAATTTATAAATTAAAGCACCTATGTAAATTAATTTCTTTAAGTCACAGGTTTCAAAATATAGTTTGTAAGTAAGCTATAGTTTAATATGACTAAAAATAAGGTATTTTAACATGTTACTTTTCCTAGTTCCAAATGCAGTCATGGTAATGAAAGTACGCGATTGGTTTTATTACATTTAGATACTTGCCAGTTCAGTAGGGGATTCAAATATTTTATAGGGCCATGAAAATGAATCAGTAGCATTTCCTTCATGTAATGGTAAGCACCCACATTAAAATGATCTCATTCCATGTATCTTATTTTTTGATCATCATTGTCTTATTTCTCCTTAAAACATAGACAGAGCAACTCCTGCAGTGTATATAAAGTAATTTTATCCTTGCCAGTTGATCTTCCCTTGGGGGCTACTGTAGTTTTTATAAATTGCTTGCTGACTTTGAAGAAACATAGTCCTGTTCTTAGGAACTCATCTGGAAAGGGCATTTCTTTGGGGATATGGAGACCATGTGTGGAATTTCAGCTACAGGAAAAATTCTGGAATTTAGACAAGGAAATATTGGGTGGTTTAAAATTGAAAGTCCATTTGTGAAAAATTGGTTTGCTCTTAATAGCCATATTTTGTTTTTAGAACCTAATATATTGTGGCCTCCTGTCCCCAGTCTGGAGTTTTCAGACTCCTAGGGACTTGCAGACACAGATTGGTACCACTAGTTATATTATCCCTGTCAAACTTAGTGATTTGAAGTAGTATAGTCTTGATTTATTTAAAATGAACAAATACTGTTTATTACTTGAAACCAGCAATTTGTTTTGGTTTACTAAATTTTTCATGACATGAAGTTCATAGCGTAAAAAATAACAAAAAGGTCCCCAGGGAAAGACTCATGTCATTTTGAAGTTTGACCAATACAATTGTCAAATATGTGAGATGTTCCCTCTAAAGATTTGTATTGATTAATATATGTTAATTTGTAAAGCTTAAGAATATAAACTATGTAACTGAATTTTACTGTTTTTGAAAAATGAGATATAATTGACATATATTAGTTTCAGGTGTACAACAAAAGATTTGCTATTGTATACATTGTGAAATGACCACCACAACAAGTCTAGTTAACACCCATCACCATACCTCAATGCTTTCTTCTTGTGATGAGCACTTTTAAGACTTAATTTCTTAGCAACTTTCTACAGTAAAGTATTATTAACTCTAGTCACCATGCTGTACATTACATGCTGTACAGAACGTACATATTTTGTAAGTGGAAGATTGTACCTTTTAACCACCTTCACTCATTTCTGAATTGTGCTTTATAGTGAGTATCAGAGTTTGGCTCTGGCCAGGTAGTTTAGTTGGTTAGAGTGTTGTCCAGATGTGCCAAGGATGAGGGTTTGATCCCCAATCAGGGCACATACAGGAATCAACCAATGAATGCATGCATAAGTGAAACAACAAATTGATGTTTCTCTCTCTCGCCCTCCCTTTTTCCCTCCATCCCTCCCTCACCCTTCCCTCCCTTCCTTCCTTTTTCTCTCTAAAATCAATCAGTAAAAAAGAAATAAAACAATTTGAAATACTTTTAAAATTCTTGTTTAAAGTTGCAAATGGTTGTATTATATTTTGGTGATATGTTTATATTTATATATTATTGTCCTCAATTTAATGGATGTAATACTAAATTCATATTTTTTAAAGTCACTGTTATAGTACTGGGATTAAAAGATATCCAAAATAAGCTTTGCTCTTTTCAGGGCCAGTGTTATTTCTTCTTTCTTTGTTTCTTTTTAGTTTTTTTTTTAATCTTTTCCTTGCAGAGGTGACAGGAGGTCATGGTTGGACTAGCAGCACATGCCACAATCAGGTTTTAGGAACTCTGAACAGATATCACACTTCACCCTCAGTTTCTCCCCATCACTGTAAAAACACTGAAGCTGTTACTGAAGACTGAATTTTGTATGGATGAATTATGCAACATTGTGGAGTTAAAAAAATAAATAAATAATTGTAGAATTTTTTACAGTCCAGTTTAATTTTTTTTTTTTTCTGAAGGAAGGGTTTATATAGCCAAAATGCTAGCAAGAAAGGACCAGGTCCTGGTGCATACTGAACCAGCAGAAGCAGGCAATTTAATTTTTAAGAAAGCTTTGCTCATTACATTCTTAAATATGCTGATAAGAAATTTCTCATTCTAGTGATTTGTAGTCCTTTTCTTCAGGATGCTGTTTTAAAAATACCTAGCCTAAATTCTTTACATTCAAGTTATACTTACTCTTTCCTGTTTAATCTGTAGTTGAAAGTAAAGTAACTGAGTTATTGCATATTTTATAGTCTAACTTATGTTTGAGGACTACCACGAAGCTGTGTAGCTCTATATTCCTTCAAATTCGATGCTGTCTCGTCTATTTTTAACATCACCTTAACATCCTGAGTGATAAAAGTTGATATGATACTCAACTGTAATCCTCATAAAATAAAGCAAAAGTCTTATGAAAATAAGTTATTTTTTATAAAAAAATTTAACACATACATTTTATTTCTTTAATCCTCACCTGAGGATATTTTTCCATTGATATTTAGAGAGAGTGGAAGAGAGAGGGAAAGACAGAGAGAAATATCAATATTGAACCCAGGACCCTTTGGTCCACAGGCTGACGCTCTATCCACTGAGTAAACTGGCTAGGCTTAATACATACATTTAAAAAAATAACATGCATTTCTATATGGAAATAATTGGGCATGACTATTCCAAGAACTATGAAATAGATTCTTGTATACTAGTATATGTGTAGCATCACTATGATGACCATAGCTACGATTCAGGCTAAAAGATAATTGTTGTATCAGCGATGCAAAAACAAGCAGTATTGTGATTGTGGGTGCAAGTGTTTGATGGGACGAACCACTTTTGACAAGACTTTGAACAAAACAAATTCCTTGACTTGCATAGTTGTGTTCTTGAAAAATTCAGTGCATATTGAAAACCTTTCCTAAGTACTATGTGTTTCTGTAAAAGGGAGTAAGTTCTATATTCTGATAATTATAAACATATTTTTCACTCTCATGAGTCTCTATTCACTCAAAGTCTTGAGGGACCCAATAATATTCTCTGTTTGGAATTCTCCTTTGTGTATTGCACTAAACTTAAGCAGACCTCTTTTCAGCCCAGGAAAAGCAGGTAATATTTCCTTGTCATTTGGCGAGCCAAAAATGTGATCACTTATTTTCATAAAGGCCAACCCCAGGTGATTCTCTTGAGAATCTTTGCTCTAGGCTCAGCTCTTAAACATAAGGCCTATTTTCCAGTGCATTCGGGTGTTTTTTGTTTGTTTGTTTTTCCTCCTCTGTAGACTACCCACTTTTCCCTATTTTGTACTTTAATCAAAAAGGATAAGGTATTAACATTTGCTTCTCTTAGAATAAGCTTAGTATCCATTGAATGGTATAAGATCTAATCATCTAGGGGTAAAAAGAAATCTTTAGGCAAATTACTGATTACTGACAAACCATTGGAGTTGATTACCAAAGAGAGCCTTTCCTCTCCTTTTCTCTAGTAAGTACAGATTCACTTCATGGAAAGATTGAGCATTTTATTTTAAAATATGTGGGGGGATGATGACAACACGAAACATTTATAGAACGCTGATCTAACAGCTGTGTTGCTTGCCTTATCTCTTTAAGTCTACTGACCATCTGATGAAGCAGGCATGGTTAGAGCCATAGAGAGGTTAACTACTTGGCTCAAGGTCACACAGATATTAAGTAGTAGAGCCCGGATTTAAACTCAGGGTTCTCCGACTCTGCCACAGTTGCTGATAAGTTGCAGTGGTGTTCAGATGAGTCTTTTCAGAAGTGGCTCATCACAGTGAAAATGTGTCTAGTACAGACCTTCAGAGAAGCTAATTTCGAATAACATTGATCTGTAACCCCCCTTCTTTTACCTTCTTTTGAGTCAGCTAGATGTATGGGATATAAAAGTAAACTGTGCACAGAAAGTCTACTTGGTGCTATTTAAGTGTCAGAATGGCAATGAGAAATTGATGGGGCCGAGTCCTTCAATCTTGCCAACATCCTGATGCTCATCTGTGATAAGCGAGCGAGCTTAGTCTGCCTGTGTGGTCTAGGATGGTAGAAAATATGAAAACACCGCCATGTTACTTAACAAAACTATGTGAATCACAAAACCCAGAAGGCGAGAGGTAATGCTTATTTTTTCTTAACCCCCTCAACTTCAACTACTGGGAAAGCCTGCTCACTTTCCATTTTTCTGGTGCGAGGTGCCAGGGAAGGAAAGGAGCTCGCCTTGCTGCCGCTGGTGGTGTGTTTGTGACTGCTGGGTAAACAGTGCCTGCGGGCCTCCTGTGTGTTGTTCTTTTCAGCGTTAATAAATTGATTTAAAATAAATAAAGTTACATGAAGGGATCAAATGAGTTCTTGTGCTTGACAGCGAAATAATCAGATTTTAACTTACTTAAAATTTAGAGAGGCTTCCCATTAAAAATAGCATTTGATTGCAGTTGCCTACACAGACAGCCTCTTCCAGTTTTCTGCTAAAAGACGAACGAAGAACTAGAAACAAACAAAGGCATTAATGAGGAGGAAAAGAACTAAATTGCTTGACATTTTGATGCATTTCCTTTTCCTACAAGGAACTGGACTGGGAAACAGAGCCAATCTCAAGCCATGATCTTTGAACAGAGAGGAAATGGGGCAGCTCTCCGTTGAGGCAGGAGTGCTGCTTTTCTGAGGATGCTGTTGTATTCCCATCACTTAGGCCTCCATTATCGTACATCTGTACAGCAGCTGTCAGAACAAAGAAAGCAGCAAGGACATGAAGCAGAGGGAGAGTGGGAGCCACTAACTACTCTGTCCTGAAAGGAACAGGTCACCTCAGGTAGAGGGATCAAGGTGGGATGGAGAACGGAAGGGTAAGGCATTTTAGTCTGTGGGTGATTCTTTTCAGACCAACAGTGTTTGAAGCGAAGGTCCCTCTGCAAACCAGAAGACCAGCTTTAAATGAACTTAAGTCACTGAGAATTGGGCTTGTACCTCTTTGTATTTATCTATATTCCAGCAACAGTATTGAGAAGGGATTTCTATAACCATCCAAGAGCACAAGGAAAGCCCTCTGTTTGATGGTGGACACCATCATCATCACAGGAAGTGGAAATAGAACAACTCAGCTAAGTGGGAGCAATGAACATATACTCTTGTACTTCAGGCTAAAGTCATGTCATCCTGGAGATGCAAGAGAAAAGCACATTTTTGCAAATATTTAGAAGAACATTTAGAAAACAGTTCAGCATAGCAGAAGGTAGAAGGTATGGTACCTTGGAACTGCAGCAGAGAAAACATGTTTTAAGAAAGGTAAGGAAAGATTGAAGGAACACTGAAACTGGGAGTGGGACATAAGTCTACAGAGGAGGCAAGAAAGAAGAATTAGTGTTTTGAAATACTAAATGAATGATGTGGATAACAAACTCGAGGAACTTTTATGGATTTTAGAGAAGAATCAAGATTGAAAACAGTGAGATGAAAGATGTGGGGAGAGAGAACTAAAATTCAGTCTAAAAAAGATACATGCAAATGATAAAAAATCCAGCCTTATTGTTAGGCAAATAAATGTAAATGAAAATTAAAATGTGTTCTTACTTTGTGCCAATCAAATTAACAAATATTTACCAAGTGCTACACTTTTGACACAAGTTCTAGTGAAAGTGCTCTTTGAAATGTACATTAGTTTGGTAACATTTTCTTAAAAAGGTTAGCATGTAATCTGAAGGAACAAATCATATGTAATAAGATTTATATATAAAGATAACAGAAATTGGAAAAAAATTAGTAAAGTATGGGAGACTTAAATATAGTAATAATTTATAGCTATAAAATTATGGTTTTGAAATTATTTCATGATATAGAAATGCCCTTCCCATCGATATGTTATAAAAGCCTAAGCGACTATTCGATCATTTGACTGGTAGCTATGATGCACACTGACCACCATGGGGCAGACACTCAATGCATAGGTATGAATACATGGAACAGATTGATGAATCTCAGAGGGAAGGGGGGAGGGGAAAGGGTGGGAAGAGGTTAACCAAAGATCTTAAATGCATATTAGAGGCCTGGTGCATGAGCACCAGTGGGGTCCTTTGGCCTGGCCTGCAGGGATCGGGCCGAAACCGGCAGTCTGATATCCCCCAAGAGGTCCTGGATTGCAAGAAGGTGCAGGCCAGGCCGAGGGACCTCACCAGTGCACGAATCCTCAAGTACAGTGGTTCTCAACTTGTGGGTTGTGACCCCTTTGGGGGTCAAACAACCCTTTCACAGAGGTCGCCTTAGACCATCGGAAAACACATATATAATTACATATTGTTTTTGTGATTAATCACTATGCTTTAATTATGTTCAATTTGTAACAATGAAATTGGGGGTCACCACAACATGAGGAACTATATTAAAGGGTCGCGGCATTAGGAAGGTTGAGAACCACTGCTCTAGTATAATATAATTTTAGTGTTTCCTCAGCTGGATGCTGATAGGTAAACAAGGAAAATAAATTTGGGAAGCTGCTTGCTACCCAAATTAGTTTTACTTCCTAAGGCATTTATGATTTGAAAAGTCATAATAAATGTTAGCACATTATAGACTCTGAGAAATTGTGCAATGAAGATATCTGCTAACTTTGCTTAAACTGCTTTATACCATTTAATACCACAGAAGACTGCTTTTAGTGAAATAGATATTAACATGATATTATCATCTGCAAGAAGAATGTCCTTTAAATACCAGTTTGGGAAACAATATATTAATTTAATAAAAATGAAAGTAAATATACCAAATAACTTAAAATTATCTCTGAACAGTGGAATTGTTTTGTACATATATGGATAAAAATTTTTTAAGTAAGCCAGCCAGAGAAAGATAAATACCACATGATCTCACTCATTTGTGGATTATAGAGAACAACATAGACTGATGAAAAGGGACAGACCCAAAGACTGAGAAACAGCGATCAGGCTATCAATCCCCAGAAGGAAAGTAGGAGAGGGCGGGGGTAAGGGGAAGAGATCAACAGAAGGACTTGTATACATGTTTATAAGCCAAACCAATGGACATGGTCAACAAGGGGATGGGAGCATGAGTTTGTGTGTGGGGGGGAGGTTGGGGGTTAATGGGGGGGATGAGGACACATTTGTAATACCTTAACTAATAAAAAAGAAAAATTTTTAAGTAAGAATTTCTTCAATAGCAATGTAATCCCTTTTTTGTTGTTAATCCTCACCTGAGGATATTTTTTCATTGATCTTTTAGAGAGAGTAGAACAGAGAGGGAAAGACAGAAACACTGATATGAGAAAAACATATCCATTGGTTGCCTCCTGCACGCACCCTGACAAGAGCCTGAGCCGGGGAGGAGCCTATAACCAAGATACGTGCCCTTGATGGAATTGAATTCAGGACTCTGGTTGGCAGGCTGATGCTCTATCCACTGAGCCAAACTGGCTAGGGCATAACCCCCTTTTTAATAAGAAAACACAGTAAATGTATTATTAAAAAATAGATTTGGAGAACTGCTGGTGTAAAACTCAGTAGTCATTAGAGGATATAAAATGGACCCATAATTCTGGTGGAATTTTATGGTTATTTGCTATTACAAAATTTGGGATCAGGTATTTAAAAACTAGAGGCCCACTGCTCAACATTCATGCACTGGTGGGGGAGAGGGATGTCCCTCAGCCTGGCCTGCACCCTCTCGCAGTCTGGGAGTCCTTGGGGATGTCCGCCTGCTGGCTTAGGAGTGGGCCTAAGCCTGCAGGTGGACATCCCTTGAGGGGTCCTTAGCACTGCTGCAGAGGCAGGAGAGGCTCTCGCCACCGCCGCTACACTTGCCAGCTATGAGCCCGGCTTCTGGCTGAGTGGCACTCCCCCTGTGGGAGCGCACTGATCCTCAGAGAGCAGCTCCTGCATTGAGTGTCTCACCCCTGGTGGTCAGTACACATCATGGCAACTGGTTGTTCTTCCGTTCGGTCAATTTGCATATTAGGGTTTTATTATATAGGATGTGGAGAGAGAGATTTTGACCAAATATTTAATGACACACAGAGTTGGTTCCTCCTTAACTGTGTGGATGATGAGTTCTAATAGACCAAAAACTTGAAAGAGTTATCCTGAGTCAAGTAGAGTGAACATAGTTGTTTTACCAGTATGTTTCATGATTTCATTCTAATCAAAGAACTGAATACAGTCCTTATCTTATTTGCTATTAAACCCCAACCATGAAACATGGGGCAGGAAGGTTAGCCATTGATGGTGGAGGGGGTATGTGTGTGTATGCTCCTGTGTGCATATGTGCACACTGTGTTTAAGCTTTCTAACTTCTTCCTCATTTTTTCACTTGTAATACATCAGTGGCTCTCAACCTTCTGGCCCTTTAAATACAGTTCCTCATGTTGTGACCCAACCATAAAATTATTTTCATTGCTACTTCATAACTGTAATGTTGCTACTGTTATGAATCATAATGTAAATATCTGATATGCAGGATGGTCTTAGGCGACCCCTGTGAAAGTGTCGTTCAACCACCGAAGGGGTCTCGACCCACAGGTTGAGAACTGTTCTAATACATCAAAGTGAAAGACACTGTAATCCTACCTCTTCAGTCTTTTTCCACCCTTTCCAAATCAACTTAAATTCTTCTAATTATTCACAGGTGAGATTAAGTCCAAAAGAATTCTTGTCTATGTTATTGTATTTCTCTTCTTTCAGAGATGACTCCTTTCTTTTTGCAGGTACGTTAATAGATAGGCATGTCAATATAGCTTACTATTGCCATATCATATTATTGTGTTAATGCAAGAATTTTAGACTAAAAGGCAAATCTGGAAGTGATTTTGCTCCTTGCCTTTTTGAAGAATTTGAATTGTGGTCCCATCAGACTGTCTAGAGCATGTTAAATTGGGAGGTGAAAGAATTAAGCTTCAAGATGTTACACTTTATGTTACAATGGGTACTATTCACTTTAGGTTGTAAAGCGAAGTTGAAAGAAATGTATATTCTAATCTAGTCAATAATTCTTTTTAAATAAACACACAAAAACCCAGCTTTTTCTGTTTTCAATTATTCAGGTTAATTTTTGTGTGATTTAAACTGAAGATGGTAGCACACAATATGAACAGCTTTCTCCTGAGGGGTGTTTTAATTCTGACATCAGTAAATCAGCCTTATTTTATGTACTGTGGCATATATAGGTAAAAAGCATTACCCCTCCCACATTAATTAAGTAGGTAAAACAATTTCAGAAGAACTTGTGCACCTTTATTTTTTGAACATTCAAAGATAGGAAGTACCGGAATCCTCATATGGTCAGCTCCTGCATTCTTGATTTGGTGAACACTTTGATCAGTGTAGTGTGGCAGTTTTGCAGCCAAATCCCAAACCAGGTGGCATAAAGATGATGAACTTTAAAACAGCAGGCTTCAGGGACAAGGCTTTTTTTAAAAGAGTTAATATGCAGTAGTAATAATAATAACTGAGAAATATGTGAAAATAACAGTAAAACAATTTTGAGTAACTTTTGCCCAGAATGTGAGCAAATGACTTAATAGCATTTAAATGACTAAAGGCTAGTGTGGTTAGGATTTCAAAAGGAAATCACTTCCATTTTATCCAATCAAAAATCCTCTTCCTGGGTCTCCAGGAGCTCAGCTAATGATGTGCATTGTGACCAGTGTGGTTTTGGGATCTTCATCTGTAACTAATTAGAACTGTGCTTTGTTTTGTTTTTAAATCTGGAATTCCCACCTGGAACTCCCTAATTGGAATAAGAGAAGCCAGTTTTTCTGCACCCATTCTCCCTTCCCAAATAGTTCCCTACTATTTCCTAAACTGGGTGAAGTACTGCTGTTGAAGGGAGAAACTGAAGGTTGAAAGAATTAACAAGGCTGTTTATTTTATACAAATTTCCCTACAAAGGGGAAAATTCGGTCGCCTTTGGGAAAGGAGGAAATAAAGTGAGGTGTAAGAATCAGATGATATAGGCTACAGACTTGAGGAGCAAAAATTGTGTATTTAGAAGAATGTGGAGTCCCAGAAACATCATTAAGATGCTGAGCAAATAAATACTGTTTCCAAAGTAGTCATCAGATGCTGTGGAATGAGATAAACATAATGTCACAAAGGGCAGCTCTTGAGGACAAGGGGCACTTCCTGTTTATTTTTTAATTCTTAGGTCTTAAACAGCAGTCTCACACAATAGGTTTGCTTAAGTATCCATCAAGAAAATGAAAAAACTGAGGCATAGGATTCATTATATGGATTAAATTCTTTGTCTCTATCTTCTTAAACTTCTATCTGTTGGTCTGTGTAGCGAGGTATATTCCTATTTTTAAGAAGATGTCTGCTATTTATAGATACTCATTTTATTCAGTTTTTGCAGGAGTTTGCTCTTCTTCCTGTTAATAACATTGAGATTACAGTGCAGTAAATTCTGTTTTTAATAGTTAACATGGAGTCTTCTGAGTCATGTTGATTCTATGCATTTCTCTGCCAACCCATCTTACAATATGTTCTTTGAGTCCACCGGAAAGTTCACTTTTGTATGTCTGTGTGTCTTTTTCTTGCACAGATTCCCATTCTGTTCCATTTCATCCCATTCCACTCTTTATTCTTTCATATAGGTGTATAGATTTTTGACTTTTGCCTTGAGAGATAATAGCATAGCATTTAAAAAAAAAAAAAGAGGATCATCATAAGGCTGACTTTCATCCACGTAGGCGAATAGGTTGCATTTACTGCTTATCATTTTAGTGGAAATAATAACAGTAGTTGCTAACTTTCTATAGTATTTACTATGTGCCCTATAGTACCTGCCTACCAACACTGAATCTTGACTGAAAAGTCTTAAAAGAAGGCAGGATGACTTGGGAGATTCCAAAATGTAACTAAAAATTATGAAACTTAAAAAAATAAAATATTTTAGTTTACAGAGTTCCGTGTTTAATAGAAGCGGTGCTTCTAGATAGCACGCCGTGCTGTATCTGTCCCTGCAGGGCATTGGTTGATGGTAGTCGCCACACCAGGTAAAGGGAGACAGTGGAGGGACTGTCCTTAGCACTCTGTGGTGGTGAAGAACAGTGCTAGGATGTTCTTTCCCATAAGATCCTCACTAAGATCTTCCGGCCATCCACACAGCAAGGTGAAGAAATGACCAGCACTCTGTATTTATTTTGCAATTGCTATTTGGTTTCTAATTTGGGTTGTGTATTTTCCTTTAATGCTTCATTTTGACATAATGTATTTTAAAATGGACTTTTCCTGTGGATAAACATTTTATGATAGGATTTTTCTCAAGTTGTAGGCGACAATGTGGCTGTGTTTTATTTACTTGAATCATTTGTGATGAGAACCAGACTCAAACTTATTTCAGAAATAGTGTTAATTATACAAATGAAAGAGGCAGATATCTTTGTGGTTCATCTACACATTTCATAGTTGCTCTGTAGTGCATTCCTGTAGCCACATCTAAATAATCATACAGCATCTTTTAATGTTGGCAGATATTTTATACTTGCCCATTAGAAGTTGTATTTATTTAATGACTATACAACAATGCCTGGTTTCCAGGCAAAATGAGATTCAGTACATGGGTAGGTAGTATATAGTAAAGAGGTTAAAGGTAATGGAAGATACATTCAGATATACATGAGTTGTGTATTTAAATTGTTCCTTTAATTTATGTAGATTTTAGTTGATATCATAATGGTACTTACAAAAACAAAAGTAAAAAAGATGGCAGGTCAGGATATGTTCTCAAGCATCAACATTTTGTGTGGGCACAGTTCCAGGAGTAGGTATTGTAATAGCAATATTGTAAAGAAACAGTAGTCTGTGGCTTGAGTTCCCACTGCAACCCTGTCTCCAGAAGACCCTATTCAGATTGGATCTCAGCCTCTCTCCTAGTTTCCATCTCCTCATAGCAGGTGGGAAGTAACGGTGACTGGTGGGAGGAGGTCAGACTAAAGATCAGGATTTAAAAAAAATTGGATTATTAAAAAATCACCATCAAGAGACTGTTGAGAAGGTTTTGGCGGGGAGGAGTAGAGGTAGAGGGAGGATTGAAAAGTCATTCCGTGTATTAGGATGACTTGAATTCCGTAGGAAGGAAATGCTAGTTTAGGTACTACTTCTGAGCCATGCAGTTTTGCTTTTTGTTTGATATTTTATATTATACATAAAAGTATTTTAATAGCTTAGTAGCATATGGAGGTTTGTTTTATCTGTTACAAATGATATACTTTAGTACAATAGTTTATAGAATTGTTAAGAATTTTCAGGTTTATATGTACATGTAGATTCATTCAGAAGAATAAATGTAGATTTAGTTATTTTTACTATTAAAACAAATGGGAGAATGTAGTACATATTTCAGAACACAAATCTGTGTATCCTGTTTCCTACTTAAGATCTTTCAACAGTTCCCATTGCTTCAGGGTGAAGTGTCCAACGTCTCTATCCTGGGAGCCTCTTATTTTTCAGTTATTCATTTGCAAAGCATGTGCCTGTCTCCAGTCTGCTCCTTCTCCCGTTCCCAACATGGGGTTAAGACGTCATCCATCTTCTCAAGCTCTTACATCAACATAGCCCCGTAGCTTTTCAGAGGATGACAGCTTCTTTTCTCTGATCGAGAAAATACGGGTCATGAGAGATGTCCACCAGCATCTGCCTACATCCCCACACATTCACACTGCCTTCCCTTCTTTCTCAGCATGAAGATTCTCCCCTGTCTGAAGCAGTATTTTTCTATTCAGTCTCTTTCTATTTTCTCTACTTCTCTTCTTCTCTGCTAATTCCTTCTTTACCAACTCTTTTCCCTTTCAAAACTCCCTGACCCAATGGCAGCCTCTAACTGCTGCTCTAACTCTCTCTGGAAGGAAGTTGTCCATGTTCTTGACCACCTTTCATTGTTTATTTCGTTGTCTGTAGCAGGAATTGCTGTCACTAATGACCATTGATTTGCCAAGTCCCATAAACACTTGTTTAGGCCCTGTCATATCCCCTATATCCAGTGGTGCCACATATCGAGCACAATAAATATTAGTTAAATGAATGACATTTTTCACTTATCTTCTCTTCATCTTATTTATATGACTGCCCCTTCTATAGGCTCTTGCACTGGCTTTTTAATATCTGTGTTCTCTATTGTTGAAAGTATTACAGATGTCCCCTTTGTTTTGTTTTTTTGTTTTGTTTTTTCTCCATTGACTTCCTCCTCCCTGCACCCGCCCCTCCCAAGCTTTTGCCACACTATTGACTGGTTCCATGGTCTATGTATACATGCATATAAATGTATCTTCAACAATAAAGATAAATTTTAAAAATAATACCTGTGTTCTCTAGGTTCTGAGAGACCCCTTTTCTCTCACTCTAGCTTGATTTACTTTTTCTTTGGATAGACTCACATTCACAAGCATGCCTCTAGACATATACTAGTAGCAGGTCTCTCACCTTAAGTCTTGACCCTGGATAAAAGACTTCAGTTATTTTGTGTATTTCATAGATACCTCAAACTCAGTATGGCCAATTTCGAACACCAGATCAATCCCATCAAGTGTAATTCTTTTATATTATTACCTATAAGTGAGACCCCTCTTAGTGACATCACTAGGTACATTAACACTGAAACCAGAATCTAGTATATTAATTTTGAGTCTTCCTCTTCTCTTTGTTCCCATATCGTAGGGCTTTGGCTCAATGACATCTCAATTTTCAGCTGGATTGGCCTTAGTTTAGTCTCTCTGCCTGCCTCTCTAGCTTTGGCTATCTATGTTTTGTTATTTTAATTCTTTTTGAACCTAAAGAAAACTTGTTAGAGTTTCACAGGAATACAGGACATTCTTTCTTTTCTTCTGGAGTAAATTAAAAATACTAGTTTGCCAATCTTTGGGAAAACAGAATTTTTCAGAACCTCAAAAAGTGATTGACACATTGCTTAGTGTTTATGGCTTAAATATAATTATGGTATTTTTGAAGATTAGTTTTAACTGCATATTAAGACAATAATGTACTTTCTTATTTAGTAGAAAAGAGGGCTGGCTCCCCACTGTCATTGGCTCTGGGCATGGGGAGACTAATGGGATTACATTTCCTTGAAAGGGGCCAAGAAATGTGCTTTGTTTCCAGTGTTGAAGGTTAAGCATGACTTTAACTGTTGTATCTGAGGGAAAGGCCAAGCTAGGCAGAGAAAAGACAAAAGCCAATGTTTAATGCTGTGAAAAGAATCAGGGTGGAAATGATCTTGGAACATGAAAATGTTTGAGTTTATCCAAATGCATTTGACTTAATTAATCAAAACTGTTGCATAAAAAGATGAGTGTTTATGTTCAACTTAATTTATTTAGACATATATTTCATCTCAGGGATTCCAAGTTTGGTAGAATAGACATGATGGATTGAATGTTGCCCTTTAATTTCTTCCTTAACTCATAATTTCTTGTTAGTATGGCTTATTTACATAGTAGAATGAGTCTTCATGCAGTCATTTAAAAATTCAATGAGTTCTCTGAGGACAGGGCTAAAAAATCAAAGCCTGTATTTTAAATTTCTGTAAACCCATTTTTTAAAGATAAGAGCGTTGTAATTTGTGTAAATTCTTACTATCTTATCCACACATATAAAGGAGGAATGATTTGTTTTGCTACTTGCTAGATAATGTGTGAATTTCATTTTACTCTTTTCATCAATGTAAAAGATAAAACCTCCATAGCTTTTCTTTTAAAGTCTAGTCTAGAATCATTATTCACATAATGTATGAAAACAATTTTACACTTTTTCCCCCTTCAAACCTTTTTCCTTTATATTGCTAAACACTAGAAGAAAGTCAGATTTTCCCTGTGATGCTAAAATTTCTTCCAGATCATATGCTGAAGTACCCTATTCCCTTTTCCTTTGAGGCCCTTCTTAAATGATCAGCTGTAGACTTTTAAGTATATTTGGCCAGCTCTTTAATCTGAGTTACTTTGTCTAAATTTATACTCCTCAGATAGCATGCATCTTCAGTTTTCAGCTTTGTAAATGGGCTATACTTTAACCAGGTAGTATTTCTCTCTCTTTTAGGTTTGATTAAAATTATATGTGTGTTCCATCTGTATTGTATAGGTTCAAAACACCTGCTTGGTTTTGAAATACAATTATTCATTATAAAATATAACGTGACTGTGTTTCTAAGTATGTATACTTTTCCTAATTGGTAACATTTTAATTTATTTTCCTGAGATCATATAAATATCTCTTTCAAAAATTTAGTTTTTATCAAATTGTTTATGTTTTTTATATGCTTGGTCTTTATTCTTCCTAAAGATGTGAGGATGAGTGCTTTTAAAAAACAGCGGTACCACTCTCTACTTTGAGGTCTGGTCAGTATTTGTGTAAAGCATAACAAATGTCTTTTAGGTTGATTACATCATTAGTAGTACTTTCAAGGTGATATTTAGCAACTCTTATGGATAACAGAGTTGAAACTACATGTAGTTTATATGTTTAAAAAGTTACATTGCTAATGAAAGGAGTTGTAGAGGAAATTTAGATTTTTAAGGATAAGAAATTTATCTTGTCCTAAACAGCCTTTAAAATTCTATTTTTATAAATTCTGCCCAGTCTTAACTAAATTTTGCTTTTAAACCTTTGGACAAAAATGCATGTTACATGGTTTCCTGCAGTGTGAACTTAATGCCGTATTTGGGCTTGTTTTTGTGATTTTCTTCCACAAAACTTGGAACGCAGTCTTGAAGAAAGGTTTTTGGCTCTCATGGGCCATCATAGTCACACAATAGTCCTTCATCACTGTAGAGTGTCTTGCTGATGTATCTCTCAGTTTTTTGACTTCCCCTTCTCTGTATTTACTCTCTATTTTCAGCCAAGACTTCTTGAAATGTTTCAAGGAGAGGGAGGGAGGGGGGGAGGGAGGGAGAGAGAGAGAGAGAGAGAGAGGAGAGAGAGAGAGAGAGGCAGTTTTACCATTTGTGATAGAGAACAGGTTTACCTGATTATGCTATTTGCTGTGCGATGATTATGGAATTACTGCTATAATAGAAACTGTCAGCTTTAAGTTATCAATACATGTTTTGGATTAATAGCATCCTTAGCTTTTATTTCTCCTCAGTCCTTGTGCTTGTTTCATTATACCTTACACAGTGGAGAATTAGGAAGAAAAAGAAAATGATTTAATGTTTCATCATTTAATTGAACTTTTCTTGAGTATGAGAGAGAAATCTATATTTTCTTGTTATGAGGCTTTTGCATTATTTGTGGAATTCATAGTCTCCTCCCCAAAATTATCCTCTGTTAGCACAGTGATACTTAATTGCTCCAGCAACATTGAAGATCTTGCATTGGATTCTGATCTTACTCTGGAAGCGTTTTCTCTACAAATGAGATGATGCAAAGGTTGACATAACTTAGAGGTTGAGGTTTCCCATGGTGGTGTGGATGGTGTCTGATGGTGTGCTCTTGAAGGACAATTGGGGAGCAGTGGAAATAGCCTCAGATGAGCAGCTGAATAATCTGAGTTCTCAAGTGGACTCTTGTTGACTAGGAGTTTCAGGCATTGACCTTTAAAAGAGATGATTTTTTTTTGGGGGGGGGGACAAGGGAGAAGTATTATATTAAATGATGTATGTGCATTATTTTACTTAATTCTTATAGTAAATGTGAGTTAGGCATTCTTGTCCACGTTTTACAGATGAGGAGAACAGGGTTAGTGAAGTTGAGCAGTTTGCCCAAGATTGACCGCACAGCCAGTCACTGTAGAGCTGGAGTTCACATCCAGGGTCTATCTGACTCTAAGACTTAGCTCCTCACTGCCCTGCGTTCTGCTTCTTGTGAAGACCATGTGCGTATTGTGCAGAGTAAGTAAGCTAATGTGTACGTCCTTTGTAAAGTACGCTATGAGTCTCGGTATAGTAAAATAGGAACATATTTGAAACTTGGAACTGTTGTTAATCCCTTCTGCTATTTTTAGGCTTTCAATTGATTTCATAATTTTATATGTAAATATTTTACACCATCAGGATTGTTAATATTTTGCCAATGTCATGTCTCTTGATTTGTGACATATTTGTGTTATTTTTAAAACCTTTGCTAAGAGGGAAGAAAATCTATGATTCCCACCCCCACTTTGTATTCCATGGAGTTCTGTTCTGGAAAAATAAATCAATAGCTTTTTCCTCAAGCTTAGGATTTTCTGGACTCGAGAATTTAATAATATTTTACATCATTTACTTATAATTTTGTGCTACAGAACAAGATCTTTAATAACACTTTACTCTTTTGAACAATAGTACAAGATAAACACATACAGGAAAAGATTAATTGCTTCAGTAAGGATACTGAATGGTCAAAACATTTTAAACAACTTAGTTTACTACCTATGTACACAAGCTATTTTGAGGGTTGTGTATTGCGGAGATACTTGAAGGGCTTATTTAGTTAGGATGCATTGCTGAAATACCCTAAGGTTTGATTCTAGAATGCTTGAAAATTTTTAAATCGCAGGAGGCTAACAAGTGAATGCTTACTCATGTTGTAACACTTTTCTGTAATTTCCCTCAATTTCTGAGGTTGTCCTCTGGTACCTTTTTTTTTTTTCTTCAGTTTAGGAATAGATTTTAAGTACTCTTGATTCCAAGTAATTTGTCTAATTGTCCTAATGCTATCTTTATAATGATTTTAAGCTGCGGCTCTCGGAGTGAGTGCCCAGGGGCTGGATAACTGACATCCAGGCCATGAGGTCTGCTTTCTCTTACTGGCCCCTGGGCAGCCTCTGTGACCTCACCAGGGCAGTTTAAAACATCTTTTACCCTCTAATCGCTTTGAAGGCAGAGTTTTAGAATATGGTTTGGGAATTCAAAAATGATAGTTTAAGAAAAAGTAAATGTAAATATTTGTAGACAAAACTCTCAAGTTTAAACTAGTTTAAATACCCTCTAAAACTATAAAAAAATTTCAATATTTTTTTTAATGCAGGAGCAATGTGGTAAAAAAGTCTCTGATTAGTGTCACATATTGAGTAAAGGCTATAAGTATTTGTTTAGAGTAAGTATTTTGAAATTATATTTTTTGAATACAGTAGAAGTATATTAAATTATTAACCTTACTTTATGGTGCATCTACTGTTTTTTGTTATATGTAAGATTCATCTTTTATTAACCACATTTATATACCTCATTTTGTTTATGCATTCATCTGTCTGTGGACAGTTGGGTTGCTTTCACCTCTTGGCTATTGCGAATAATGCTCATGTGGGTGTGCAAAAATTTCAAGTGTTTAGAACAGCCCCAAGTAAACATTCAGCAATAGATAATCACTGGTTGCCGGTGACTTATAAATGCTTTCTGCGGGCATACAACTGAAGGGTATAAGATAATTTCTGCTTCTAAGAAGTTTGAAGTGAAGACATTTCAATTTCATCCTATTGAAAGGTAATTCAAGTCCACGCTGACTGTAAGAGGTTTTGTGGGCTGTGTCTTCATTTATGAGAAACCCAGCTGATCAGGTGGCCCACCTCCTATGTGCCTAGACCAGCAATCGGCAAACTCATTAGTCAACAGAGCCAAATATCAACAGTACAACGATTGAAATTTCTTTTGAGAGCCAAATTTTTTAAACTTAAACTATGTAGGTAGGTACATTGTTATTAACTTAATTAGGGTACTCCTAAGCTGGCCTTTGCTAAAAACGTCCTCAGTCTGATTGAGGTACGTTCGCTGAGGTCGACCCCTTCCAACTCTCCCATCCACACTCATCTTGTATACTGGTTTCGTCTATCTCCTTTCCGAAAACCGACTTTTGCGCATGGGCCACGAAGTTTCAATCGCACTGTATGTGCGTGCCAGCACGTGGTATTTTGTGGAAGAGCCACACTCAAGGGGCCAAAGAGCTGCATATGGCTCGCAAGCCACGGTTTGCTGACCACTGGCTTAGACTATACCTGGAAATATTCTGCCTGAATTTTGCTCACCTTAAGCCAGCCTTCCTGGGTGAGCTTTGGGCAACCTTGTGACAAGTGTTTCTGATGACATTCTCTCTCTCACCTCTCTGGTCTGTCTGGTCAGAGAGGTATATTTTTCTGCCATCTCAGGGACTCTCCTAGAGTTCTGACCACCTCAGTACATGCCCTCAGTCTCCCTTTCTAGTTTTATCTTCACCACTCTTCTCTTATTTGCCTGAATTTTTGCTTGTCTCCTTCAAGTACTTTTGTGTAGGTTGGATCATCTACCTGGTCTTCTCACGCCTTCTCTGATTTACTAAATCTTATCCATATACTTCAAGGATATGGATCTTGACTTTGTAACGTCATTCATGTTACATATTACCTATGCCTTGTTGCCTTTAAAAATTGTGATAGAAAGTACATAACATATAATTTACCGTCATACTCATTTTTAAGTGTGCAGTTCAAAAGTGTTAAATATATTTATTTTGTTCTGCAACAGATAGCTTTATATTTTGCAAAACTGAAAGTCTATGCTCATTAAACAATACCCCATTTCTCCCCTCTTTCCAGCCTCTGGCAGCCACCATTCGACTTTCTGTTTCCATGAGTTTGATCCCTTTAGGCATGTCATATTAGTGGAATCATACAGAATTTGTCTTTTTGTGACTGGTTTATGTCGCTTTGCATAATGTAGCATGTGACAGTATTTCCTTCTTTTTAAAGGCTAAATAATATTCCATTGCTATGTATATACCACATTTTGTTTATCCATTCATCTGTCTGTGGACATTTGGCTATTGTGAATAATGCTCCTGTGGGTGTGCAAATACTTCTTTGAGATCCTGCTTTTAGTTCCTTTTAATAAAATTTATCTTTGTTGTTGAAAGTATTATAGATGTCCTCACTTTTCCCCCATTGAATCCCTCTAACCTGCTCCTGCCCCTCCCCCCTAGGCCTTCACCACACTGTCTGTCCATGGGCTATGCATCTGTGCATACAAGGTCTTTGGTTATTCTCTCCCTGAGGCCCCCACCGCCTTTTCCTCTGAGATTCTACACTCTGTTCCATGCTTCTATGTCTCTGGATCTATTTTGTTTGTCAGTTTATTTTCATTATATTTCACATATAACTGGGATCGTGATACTTGTCTTTTTCTGTCTTAATTCCCTTAACATAATTCTCTCTAGGTCCCTCCATGCTGTCTCAAAGGGTAAGAGATGCTTCATTTTTATAGCTGTATAGTATTCCATTGTGTAAATATGCCCCAGCTTTCTTATCCAGTGATCTTTTGATGGGTACTTGGGCTGTTTCCACATCACAGCTAGTGTAGGGCACTTGGGCTGTTTCCACATCACAGCTAGTGTAAATGTGATGCTATGAACATAGGGGTCTAGAAATGGGGTTGTTGGATGATATGGTAGTTGTATTTATAATTTTAGAGACCTGCCTTGCTGCTTTCTATAGTAGCTGCACCATTTTACATTCCCACCAACAATGTACAGGGGCTCTAGAGTCTCCATATCCTCTCCAGTGCTTGTCATTTTCTTTTTTTTAAACAGTAGCCATCCTCAGAGGTATGAGGTGGTGGTGTCTCCTTGTCGTTTTAATTTGCATTCCCCTGATGGTTAGTGACGTGGAACATCTTTTCATGTGCTTATTGGACATTTTGTGTATCATCTTTGGAGAAATGTCTATTGGGTCCTTTACTCATTTTTTAAAATTGGATCATTTTCAAAATTGATATGTCAGAGTTCCTTATATCTGCTGCATATAAAACCCTTGCGAGCCATATAATTTGCAGATATTTTATCCCTTCTGTAGTTTGCCTTTCCATTCTGCTGATGGTGAAGTTTCTGAAGTCTGGTGTGCTCCCATTTGTCCGCATTTGCTTTTGCTGCCTGTGCTTTTGTTCTCCTATCCCAAGAACTCATTTTCAAATTCAAGGTCATGGAGCTTTCCCCTTGTGTCTTCTTTGAAGAACTTTCATTTAACTCTTAAGGTTTTTAGTCCATGTTGAATTAATTTTTGTGTAAGGCAAGGGTCCAACTTCATCCAACTTCTTCTGCTTGTGGATATCCAGTTTTCCTAGCACCATTTGCTGAAGAAACTGTCTTTTCCCCATTGAGTGGCCTTGGGACCTTTGCCGAAGGTCACTTGATCAAATATGTGAGGGTTTGTTTCTAAGCTTTCTATTCTGTTCTATTGGTCAGTAAGTCTGTCTTTATACCTATACCACACTTTTTTCCTTGGCTTACTGGAGATTTTTTTTTTTCTTTTTCAGGATTGGTTTGGCTATTTGGGGTAGCGCCTTTAAAAACTGTTGTTGGCATCTACACATGTGTTTTGTTTTTGTTTTCTAAATTACATTTGTAAAATCTCCATGTTCAAAATAATCTGTTTTGCTTGTTTCCTTTCTCTGAAAAAGACCTCAGAGTTGGGCATTTCTATAAATAGAGCTTACAAACAGTATATAAAAGAAGTTTTTATCCATAAGTGGCGTAAAAGCAATCCTATATAATAAAAGGCTAAAATGCAAACAGACCGAACAGCGGAACAACCAGTCGCTATGATGTGTGCTGACCACCAAGTGGCATGTGCAGAACATGGCAGGTGCTGGCTGTGGCGGGATGGTGGAGCAGGTGAGCAGGGGTGCCAGACCAAGGCGGGGTGCTGGTCGCTGTCATCGGGCGAGCCTCTGGTGGTAACTGAAAATCCTTTGCTTCCACACACCAAGATCCCACCTGGTACTTGCCCCTGCTGTCAGCGCCGGCCCTGCTCGCACCTGCAGCCGGCACCGGAGTTGCCACTTGCACCTGCTGCTGATGCCTGGTGCCGGTCCCGATCACTTGGCGCCATCAGCGGGTGCGAGTGGCGGCTGCTGGCCCTAATCGCCCCTGAGGGCTTCTCCACCTCCCCCTGCTCCTGAGGAGCAATCGAGGCAGCAGCTTCACTTGCGCCCACTGCTGGTGCCGGCCCCAATCTCTCCACGCCATCAGCAGGTGTGAGTGGGGCCGGTGCCATCAGCCCATGGGAGCAGCGGTGGCAGCAGGAGTGGGGCTGCTGGCAGACAGAAGACCAGGGGCCGCGGCAGGAGGAGCCAGTTGGGGGTGCGGAGGATGGGCCAAGACCTGCCCCTGTCTACTGCAGCCTCATGGCTCACAGTTCCTTTCAAGGTGCACAAATTTGTGCACTGGGCCCCTAGTACTATAATAAAACCAATAACCAAAAAAAAAAGGCTAATATTTGTAGCTTATTCATGTTTGTGTCTCCTGGACTTGTTGCAATGTCTGGCACACAACAATTATTTAGAAAAGACTAGTTAAATTACTTCTGTAAGCCCCTTTTAAATTGAATTTATGTGAGTTGGATTCTCTGGTGAAGGGCCAAGTATTCTACTCATTATCAAGGTGTTCAGCTGGCTGATCTTCCAAAATAGTTGAATTATATATACTCAGTCCATGTATTCTATTTGTGTTGGATGGAAGAAATGCAGCTGAGTAGTGAAAATGAATTTTCACTACAAAATAAGCAAGTGAAGGAAACTACAACGTCCGAATACTTGTCATAATAAAATATATAATTCTTAGAGGATTTTCTCTGAGAATATAAATCAAGACTCCTTGAGTTAAGAGGATAACAAGTTTTCTGGTGTGATAAGAATTAAAATCATTAATCCTATTTCAAACAAACTCTTCTTTGGCGAATTAAAAAAAATCAGTGAAGATCTAGATTCTTAAAAAGTTAGAACATAGCACAGGTAAAAAGCCTTCCTCCGTAACGGATGTGTTTTTCACATTTATTAAAGCCCTGATGAATGACAGGAAATGTGACTATGTAATTGCTTTTTGCTGTCTGTGAATTCAGCCCCCTAAGCAAGGAAAAGGTTTCTTATTTTAAAATAAATTCAACACAAACAGGTAAGTTAATGAATGAACAGCTGATGTTTACTTTTCTTCAAATTGAGTACCTATGGTACTCCTCATCATTTGCTCAAACCCAGATTATCAGTGGTGTAAAGTGGTTTAAAATTTCTGAAATTGAATCAGTATTGCTTCCTGTTAGATATATTCTCTTACGATATGGTTATGGGAATTTCTATAGAAATTCCTGAAGACTTCTTTTTGTCCTAGCATCTGTCATTCGGTCTTGGGTGTTCTGCTTCCAGAGTCAAGGCAAATTATCATTGAGGACTAAGGCATGGAGTTTCTCTGGAGACTTAGTGCTCACAGTGAGAACTGTCAACCCAGTAGGTTGTCCAGCATAAAAAGATTCCTGAAATCCAACAAGCAGTCCTTAGCCCAACAGTTTCATTTTATCAGCACTGCTATCCTTTTGATTTTGCTGTTAGAAATCACATTTTCACCTCTATGTTTTCTTGAGTTTAAGTTTATAGGAAAATGTCTGGAAGACATTGGGGACCTTGATCTAAGCCATGCTATCTCAATTTCACAGAAGGTTGTTAGTTTCCCACAGTAAAAATTCACTTTTTTAATTCTTTTTTTGGGGGAGAGGGGCAAAAAACCAGCATCATGTGATTTAGAGATGTGTGCTTGACTTAAGACTTTTATAAATTATTAGTGTTTGTATTTTTTGATAGTCATGAGTGCCTCACTCTTTAGGAAAAGATATTGTTATGGGAAGATGGAAAATAAAATAAATAATAAATATTTTGTTTTTTAAAAGTTGTAATACTGGGTTATCTACTCAGTATAAAAATTCCTGTCATATCATTAGTAGGCACTCAATATTTATTTATTCAGTGCACAAATAAAAATTTAATGTGATGATCTTGAAAATTATCTAATTTATTGCATTAATCATTCTGAAGCTAACATTTATTATTGACTATTAGGCATTTTCAAAACACTGTGACTTTTTATAGATGAGGGGATTGAAGTCCAGAGGAAGTTGAGTAACTCATTAAGGCCAGGATGAGACATGTTTATCAATTCATTAATTCCTAGTTACTAGTCAGATATATGCTCTGTACCAAGACAATATTTCTAAGTGAATTGGTCTCATGTAGGCATTTCAAGCAAGATTACCTATTCTATGTAAGCATTTCAATTTGATGCTCTTTGTAGAGTGATGTGATTTATGTTGATTGTACCATTTATTAATAATTTTTCCTTGTGATTGGAATACTTTTAGACTTGCTATGGCTTTAAAATATAGGGTTAATAAAAACTAGATCAACTAATTTCATATTTGGCATCATAACCCCATGAAATTTTGTTTTTCAAACTATGAAAATGTTCTCTTTTGTGAATCTAAATAAATGTCTCTCCTGATTTGGGGTTAAGTATATTATATTCTAACAAAATTCTATGGTCACTTCGAATCAACTGTATATAAAATTGATTTTATTTTGCTTTGTAATTGTGGGAATTTTATTACACTAAGTTTGGCAGTCAAATCACTTTGTCGATTAAATTCAGAGTTTAATTTGTTGGCCTACTTAATCTGAAACTACTATAATGAAAAAGTTTTTTATGGTCTTATTTTTGACCTTTCCTGACTACACGAGCATTTTGCTTTTAGTCTTCTTCCTTATTCTGTGTCTTTTAACTGGAAAAACATAATCATACCTAATTAAGATCTAATGGTGGTTTATACAAACATTACTATAATGGGATTCTGGTGATGTGAAAACTAACAGAGGACTGTGAAAATGTGATAATTTGTCTTGCTTTCTATATTTTAGGCAATAAAGGTGATTAGAAAATTTTCTAGATGAAAATATGGTTAATTTACTCTCAAAGTTTGTGGCTATCCTTTCAAGTAAAATCTTTGATTTAAATAACATCCTTAAATTATGAGCATATCTAGACTTTATATTTGCTTTTTTTTGAAAGATGGCAGTCAAACTTCATACCGTATCTGTAATTCTATCATATGGAGTGTACTATATTTTTTATGTTTATAAGATAGGAACTCAAAAATTAGTTCAAATATACATTTTTTTCCGAATTTAGTTATTACATTGGCTCTGCATTTAAGTTGATTAAAGGTCACCCATACTTTTCTCAAGCCAATAGATTAAAAGTAATAACAACTCAATTTTTTCCCCCTTTGTTGACAGGTTGGAATTCAAGGTACTCTTTCTTAGATGTGAAAGGAAGGGAAGGTCATTTCTTGCTTTGTTGGTAAAATTAAGGTCATAGTAATTATTAAAGAGTTTAGGATGTTTGTTTGGCATCATTTTTGCTTTTTGACATTTTGACTTTGTGGTATGCTGAAGTCAACCGAACGATAATATATTTTATACAATGAATGGAATGTACAATTGTTCCTTTAATTAGCAGTAAAAACACATAAGATAAGGAAACTGGTATAAATCAACAGGACAAAGTGGATGTCGATATGTTATATAATGAGAAATTAACTTGTACCCTTTCATTTGAAATGTTAGCTTACACATTTAATCTGTTCAGCAAACATTTACACTCTTAGTAATAACCTTTTCCAAAATATTGCTGATATCATCATGATAACATTTTTGGAATTATGCTGTTTTCAGGCAAATGCAATCCATTATACTTTCAGGCCAATAGTTCTCGTTGGCTGCACTCATTTGAGAGGGCAAATGTGAAACAGGTGGTATGGACCTCAGAGGCCCAGCCCTGAGGAGATTGCCATTGACCTCGGTGACTTCCTGTGGCGGCTGTTTTCTAACCAGTTTGTCCCTCTGTATAGCTGCTTTTTATAGTGAGCTGTAATGTTCGGGCAATGTTACAAATACCTCTTATATTTTCCATTTAGTCTTTACAACAGCTTGGTAGAGACTATACTGTTAATACTTTCCCATTTTAAAGATGATAAAACTGAACTTTGGAAGCTTAAAGAAAACCTGTCCAAGATTACCTGGCTTGTAAGTGATAGAGCTGGGATGAAGTTAACCACTGCGTGATCTTCATTGCTAATGTTATACTGAAAACCTATGATATCATTTGAACAGTTACCCACTAGCAGACAGTTGGTTGTCACATATCACTGACAGCTTCAGCTGCAAACTCACATCCTTGGCCAAATCCTGCATTTGGGTAAAATTCTATATTTCTCAAATCTCTTCAATTTTGACCACCTAATTTGTTTTCAGTCAACAACAAATATATAAATATTTCTATGGGAGTACCAATATTGACTCTCCTTTAAGTTAATCTCCACAGTTCTGTTCGTGCTTTTAAAGAAATAAATTGTAATGAAAGTGAGAAGAAGATTCAATAAAAGAGAATAGAATTTTAACCTTTTGGTTAGTGACTCATTATATTTTCTAGTTTTCTTTTTAAAAATTGTTCTGGAAAATATTTTCTTTATTATTTTATGCTTCCTGGAATATTTGTTTAATATTGCAAGGTTAATGGCAAGTTCTATGAGAGGAAATCACTGCATATTTCTTTGAAAATGCAATACTTAGGAACATGAATTAAATGCTTGTTTGAGTGAAGAAGTTAACATTCATAACATGATAGGTTTCAGACACAGGAAACTCTGGTCAGAAAAGTCTTCTGAGTGAAGAGTAGGAGACTGAGGAGATCTGAACACCTGTTCACCAGGGCTCTGTCGTCTTCAAATGTATTCTACATTATGATTCTATTGGAAGGATTCCAGTAATTGTTTAGTTGCTCTCTTTTTAGAGTCTTCAAAAAATTTAGTGAAATTGTTCACCCTTTTAAAAAACATATTTTATTGATTTCAGAGAGGAAGGGAGAGGAGAGAGAGATGGAAACATCAATGATGAGAATCATTGAGCATCCCACACTGAGGATCTAGTGCACAACCTGGGCATGTGCCCTGACCTGGAATCCAATCGTGGTTCGTAGGTTGACACTCAAGCACTGAGCCATGCTGGCCAGGCTCATTTGCTCTTTTTAAATGCTCTTTCTGGCACTAACTGATTTGGCTCAGTGGATAGAGCATTGGCCAAAGGGTCCCTGGTTCCATTCCGGGTCAAGGGTATGTACCTTGGTTGCAGGCTCCTCCACAGCCCTGGTCAGGGTTAGGGCTCATGCAGGAGGCAACCAATCGAGGTGTTTCTCTCACATTGATGTTTCTTTCTGTCTTTCCCTCTCTCTTTCACTCTAAAAAAATCAATGGAAAAATATTCTTGGGTCATGACTAACAACAAAAACAATATTGCTCTTTCTGTAATGAAGGTAGTGCCATCCACCTGGTGGCAGCCACCTGAATTATACATCTAGTACAGGGAGAAAATGAGAAGGCTCTAGAACAGTGGTTCTCAACCTGTGGGTCGCGACCCCTTTGGGGGTCGAACGACCCTTTCACAGGGGTCGCCTAAGACCATCGGAAAACACATATATAATTACATATTGTTTTTGTGATTAATCACTATGCTTTAATTATGTTCAATTTGTAACAGTGAAATTGGGGGTCACCACAACATGAGGAACTGTATTAAAGGGTCGCGGCATTAGGAAGGTTGAGAACCACTGCTCTAGTAGCTTTCGAACCTAAATCTCTTGATCGACATCCTACTACACCTAAGGTGAATAAACACCTCTTCAACATGAGGCAGAAAATGTTAGATGAAGAACAAGAGCAGTGAATGTGAATTAGCTTTTAAGGATCTGGATGCCAGAGAATTTATAAGTCAATTTAGAGAGGTGCCTAACTTGCTCTTAGGAATTGGAGAATAAGTGAAATCTTAATGCAACTTGAAACAAGAATAAGAATTTTTCACCAGGTGCTTCAGTGAGATTGAGCCAGTTCAGGTTCTATAAGAAAAAGAAAAGAAAAGATGAGAACATGAAAGAGTTGGTTGACACTTGTTCTGTGTGAACATTGCAGGGTGAGCTGGTTCATAATAATGATGGGAAGATTTGCTTTATTTTTCCTATATCTTTTCTAATAACATGAGCAGTAGCATCATAAGAGTTACACTCTTGATGTGTTTGACTTTAATTTATCACAGCGAAGTCTATCAAAATTTTTAATACCACATCTGATCAAACTTTTCCAGAAATAAAGTGAGAAGAATTCTGCCAAAAATTTTTATATCATTACTAAACATACTTAGTAAAGTTTTCAGAAAGTTACTCATTCCATATTTATAAAAGATTTCTTTGCTTGCTTTAAAGTAACTATTTTAAAACACAACAACACAATTTTAAGAATGAAAAAACAAGACAATTTAGAACTATTATTGTTACTGCTTTTTGGGCTATCAATACAACTTAATTTTTCTCCCCCGAGGTTAAAGTTTTTGAGGTTACATTTTCCACTTGGTAAAGTCTAGTACATTATGCCATTATACTGAAAACTCGACATTGACTTGGGTATCAGAATCATGGAAATTTCCTCTTGCGGAGAGATGGTAGGAGAGCGAGCCAGAAACAATAGGTCTTGATCTGGCTGCTGCCTGCTTCCAAAGTATAGCATCTGGGGCCCGGGGCAGGACTGATGTGCCAGGATGAGGAGTTTGGAAAAAGTTTCATTCATTTATGAGTCATGTTCCAAGTTGTTGATGGGATCAGGGGTTGGCTTCAGGGTTGGGATTTCTTGCTCGTCAGTGAACCAGAATAAATTGGAGAAGCAGGGAGAACCTCAGCCTGTGAAGCGGGCCCTCATCATTCTGCTGGGAGTGAGGATGCCTACAGACTCCTTTCCCAAGGAATAAGGTTTAGGATAAATGGAGACTGTAGGTTTAATCTTGACCCCACCCTTCAGTATGCAAGGCTTCTCACATAGTCAACCCTGAGAGTTGCTCAGCCCATAAGTTAAAATCTTCACTATATTTATAAAACACTGAGAATAAGGAACATAGGAACTGAAATGCATATATATTCTTCCCGTGATGTCAGCTGTCAAATGTATTGAATTTCATTTCATATATGTATTGTCTAGAAATATATTTAATCAGACACTTAAACATACTTTTATTAGTGAAAATAATTCATGTTTATAATAGAGATACCAGAGGTAAAAGGAATTCTACCTACTCAGGACTATTTATTTAATAAAACCTGTCTTGTGAACCTATTGGATAGCCAAGTTTGGAATTATTGGCATGAAAAAGGCTCATATGTTGCCATCTTTTACTATTCTTTCTCCATTGAAGGACTGGGGAGGAGGACATCTTTCTGTATATTGTTTAATTTTTTGTCTTTCTTTCAATAGAGGGAAATTATCTTAATAGCATGCAGAGGGAAGCATGATCGTTTTTATGCCTTCCCTAGTCCAGGAAGCAAGAACTAGTCTATCACCAGATCCATGCTTTCATGTGGGAACACATATAGCTTTGCCTGATCTTGGAAACAAGAAACACTGTTCACCTCAGCAGAGTTTAGCTTGAGAGGGTGAGATCTGCCACTTCGCCTCTTCCTTCCATTATTGTTCTTGTTTGTTAAAAGTGCCTTCTACTTGTCAGGTACTGTGCTAAGCACTCAGCAAACACGGTTTCATTTCTTGTCAAGAACTCTTTAAAGGAGAGGAGATATTATAATCTGTTCTTTGTACAGAGGATGACTTTATTAACCAGGCTCAGATAACCTGGCGGGAATTGGATGAGTGGACATTTGAATTTAGGTCAGTCTGACTCACAGTACTTTAAAAAGATGCGGTGTTTGTGGTTTTCAAATAGGGTTGTCAGGCTTCTTCAGAGGTCTTGATATCTGAGCAAGATTTCAGGAAAAATATTGAATGCATGTGTTATTCAAAGCATTAGACCAGCAATTTAATGGGACAGTTTTGCAAGTGCATAGCTTTTCAGGGAGGGGAAAACGGTGAAAAGAAGGAAGAAGGGTTCCTTGGCAGTTGATAGTGAAGGGGGAAAAAGGAGGAAAGGGGCTACCTTTTGGATTCTATAAAACAAAAGAAAATCACTGTGATCTCTCAGAACCCACAACCCTTTCCCCATACCACCCATTAAATAGACACGTGAACCATACTCCCCAGCTAAAGTACCAGCATCATCAGTGCATATAACACATCATCTGCATGTTGCATTATGTGTTCATTTTGCCAGACTGACAGAAGAGAGCACCAAAAATATTCCGATATCACCACTCTAACAGAAGGAAAATAAATCTATACAGAATGAGTGAGAAAATCAGGAAATGAATTTTTGCACAAATCATTAGTGCAATTGGTTGGAGGAAAATAACTCCCATGCCAAGAAATGGGGGGAAAAACCCCCACAAACAAACCTATGTCTACACTTCAAACAGAATTCAAAGTACTCAATAAGTAATTAAGTCACCGTAACCGGTTTGGCTCAGTGGATGGAGCATCGGCCTGCGTACTGAAAGGTCCCAGGTTGGATTCTTGTCATGTACCTTGGTTGCGGGTACATCCCCAGTAGGGGGTGTGCAGGAGGCAGCTGATCGATGTTTCTCTCTCATCGATGTTTCTAGCTCTCTATCTCTCTCCTTTACTCTCTGTAAAAAATCAGTAAAATATATTTAAAAATAATAAAAAGTATTTAAGTATATTATAACTCACCTTTAATCAGATGTTTTACAACTAAAAACAAATTGGGGGAAAAAAGCAAGGAAAAATGAAAAATAGTATTGAACTCAGAAAATAAATGGAAGAAAAAAGTTATCTCAAAAGTAAAGATAAATTTAAAGTCACCCAAAGGGGAATATACGCAAATGAAAATTAATAAAAGCTATCAAAGGAAGACAGGAAAAGTACCAAGAGAATGCAAATGACATAAAGCAGCAAAACAGATCAGAGAGAAAGTAATGAAAATGGAGGACAGGCAATGAAGGAATAATTTGACCTCCTGAAGAAGAAAAACAAATTTATGTATAGAATAACATAACTCTTAAAACTACAGTACAGGAAAACTTTCAGAAATAGAAAAACACCCTCAATATCTGCACATCAAATATCTGTTTACAAGGGAAATTTAACCTCAAAAAATCAACTCTGAGATTTAGCCTATAATCTATAAAGGCAAAATAATTAGACTGGTTATCAGACTTTTTAACATCAACATACAAACAAAGCAAGGCAACAAGGAATGGTTTATTATTATCATTAAACTCAATGAAAATAAGAAAAATTTAGTCCTTCCTGAATACTATTCCAAATTTTTTAACATAGCACACAACAAACATCAAATGTAATAAGTTATACACAATTGCACAAATTAATGACACATTTCAGACTAAAATGTACCGGCCATAACCATAAATGTGAATGGGGTTAACTCAATTAAAAACATTTTCATTTTGGCACACAAAATAAAACCCAACTATGTACAATTCTATTAGAGCAGTGGTTCTGAACCTTCCTAATGCCGCGACCCTTTAATACAGTTCCTCATGTTGTGGTGACCCCCAACCATAAAATTATTTTCGTTGCTACTTCATAACTGTAATTTTACTACTGTTATGAATCGTAATGTAAATATCTGATATGCAGGATGTATTTTCATTGTTACAAATTGAACATAATTAAAGCATAGTGATTAATCATAAAAACAATATGTAATTATATATGTGTTTTCCGATGGTCTTAGGTGACCCTGTGAAAGGGTCGTTCAACCCCCAAAGGGGTTGCGGCCCACAGGTTGAGAACCGCTGTATTAGAGAAGCACCTAAATCAAGATGATTTTAAAACTCTAAAACAGTGGTTCTCAACCTTCCTAATGCCGCGACCCTTTAATACAGTTCCTCATGTTGTGGTGACCCCTAATTTCATTGTTACAAATTGAACATAATTAAAGCATAGTGATTAATCACAAAAACAATATGTAATTATATATGTGTTTCCTGATGGTCTTAGGCGACCCCTGTGAAAGGGTCAGTTGACCCTCAAAGGGGTCGTGACCCACAGGTTGAGAACCGCTGCTCTAAAATTAAAGGGATGGACAAGATAACTGGTAGGGGTCCTGTTATCACACAGAGTGGAATTCAAGCCTCAAAGCTCTAAGTGTAACAAGGAAGGACACTTTTTAAAAAATATATTTTTATTGGTTTCAGAGAAAAAGGGAGAGGGAGAGAGAGATGGAAACATCAATGATAAGAGAATCATTGATCGGCTGCCTCCTGCATGCCCCTTACCGAGGATTGAGCCTTCAACCCAGGCGTGCGCCCTGACCTGGAATCGAATCATGACCTCCTGGTTCATAGGTCAATGCTCAATCATTGAGCCATGCCAACTGGGCAAGGAAGGACACTTTTAATCCTAAAAGCCATGCTCTATAATGAAGTTATAATACTTACGAGTGTGAATGTTCCATATAACGCTACAACAATCCTTATGGAACAAAACTACGGGAGAGGCAAGAAGACAGAAACCCACTGAAAATAGATGACTTTAGTACACGACACTCAGCACAGGACAGATCAAGTGGACAAAAAATTAGTAAGGAGATAAAAGGTCTAACAACATAATCAGCAGAGTGGGCCTTATGGATATATACACATATATTTATATATTCATATATATAGTCTATACTCTGACAGTAGAGACTACACATTCTTCTCAAGTACCTATCACATGTTCACAAAAGTTTATCACATATCAGTCATCAAGAACACAGCAGTTGCTTTCATAACTTAAAAATATGGCAAATAGCTTTCGATCACAATGCATTAGGATCAACCAAAGGACTTGTATGCATGCGTACAAGCATAACCAGTGGACTCAGACACTAGGGGGGTGAGGGCATTCGCTGGGAGGAGGGAGTGGGGGTGGTCAGGGAGAGGTCAATGGGGGAAAAAGGAGACATGTAATACTATATGTAATACTTTAAACAAAAAAGAATTTTTAAAAAGTAGAATTTTATAACAAAAACATATTAGGGGCTTCGAAGGAAATAGAAATGACCAGTTTACAGAGAGAAGACCAGGAGCTATGCACCAAGTTTGTGGAACGGAAAGGGTGTGAATCTTCATTGCTGTCAGGGTCACAATGTTGTTGGGTTAAAGAAAAACCTGCCATATTAGAATTGAATAAAAATTTTAATGGGCCAATCCTGATGCCTAATTCAGTAAACTTCCTATTTTTCCTATTATGTGCCAAAATTTTGTGTACAGAGATGCAAAAGAAACTCTTCTTTGCCTTGGAGAAACTCCCAGGGCATGGACTGAGTAATTATAGTTATTATTACAGTGGCAGAATGGACTGAGTACTATGGGAAAACACCTGGCATCTAATCGAGTAGTTCTACAGGTTTTCTTTGCTATGGACCAACTGGGATTTCATGTAAGTAGAAGCTCTCCATACCCTGTGTTGTTTTTCTGCTGTACCTTGTGGCCTGACTACTGCAAATCCTGTTTCACAGAATGCACACAGTAGGCATTCAGTTCAATTAAAACCCAACTGATGATTTTTATTTATCTCAGTTTTGCAGCTTATAAGTACTTTATTTATTTATTTTTATTGATTTCAGAGAGGAAGGGAGAGGAAGAGAGAGATAGAAACATCAATGATGAGCAGGAATCATTGATTGGCTGCCTCCTGCAGGTTGGACCGAGCCCACAACTCAGGCATGTGCCCTTGACCAGAATCGAACCTGGGACCCTTTGGTCCGCAGGCTGACGCTCTATCCACCGAGCCAAACCGGCCAGGGCATTATAAGTACTTTTATATCGTTTTATTTTTTTATATTTCATAACAATCTTTTAAATAAAAGAAGAGGTTGCCATTCCACTTGGTAGATGAGAACCTTCTTCTCAGCAGGTATTTTCTGAGCTGCTTCCTGCTCAAGGAGCCCTTCTCTCACTGATTTTGGCATAGCAGTGAGATGGCCACTTAAGTCTTGTTTTTATTGGTAAAAAGTAACTTTAAACTTTTTAAAATTACTTGAGTTAGACTTGTTTTAGCCCAACTGGAAAGTCCAAATTCGAAAAGAAGAAAATACTTCCATTCATTTTTTGTCACCCAAGTAACCCCTTTTTGCACTTTGGTCTCTATTCTTTTTGTCCTTTCTCTCACATTTCCTTAGCAACTTCCTTTCCTCCTCTTCCATGTGCAGCCTCTATATGTGTGTAATTAAAAAGATTGTATGTATGCACTGTTCTTTTATATAGTGTGATGGTGGGGCCAGGGACAGTGATAAGTTACAAGTGGGAAGTTAGAGGAAGCCATGGAGAAGGCGACTTCTGATCTGGGCCTCAGAGAATAAGGAAGGGTTTTTGAAAGGCAACAATGCGGCAGAAGGTGATATCATGGTAGGTCAAGTTCTCTTACTAAAAGCACAGGGGCAGGGAACTGTAGATTGTGTTTGCAAATGCAAGCAGTAGCGGCTGTATTATTGTTCCTTACATAATGGCATGAATAATAACAGTATTGATGGCTTTCTATGGACTAGGCACTGTTCTGAGCACTTTGTAGACATTATTTAACTCTTTACAATTGTATGAGGTAGGTGCGATTATTAGTCATGATTCAGGGGTCCTCAAACTATGGCCCATGGGCCACATGCAAATACAAATATTGTATTTGTTCCCATTTTGTTTTTTTGCTTCAAAATAAGATATGTGCAGTGTGCATAGGAATTTGTTCATAGTTTTTTTTTTTAAACTATAGTCCGGCCCTCCAATGGTCTGAGGGACAGTGAACTGGCCCCCCGTTTAAAAAGTTTGAGGACCCCTGAGTCATGTTGTAGATAAGGAAAATAAAGCATAGAGAGATTAAGTAGTAACTTGGTACAAATGACCCAAAATTTCTAGGCTACTCCCAATTTCAAAATTTGTTTAAGATTATTTACATGGATTTGAATTGTTTTATTGGATTTTATTGTTAGAAAAGTTACTAATGATAGATCTCTAAGGAAACCACTTAGTCTGTTGTTTCCTGCACTGACAATCTGACATTATACCCATATTGAAATATTTAAAATTTTATAGTATACAGTAATAAACTGAAATAAGTAGTTTTCAAAAAATAGAGGCTTCAGTAGCCTTATTTTTCTTATTTTAAATGTATACTCAAAGAGTATACTTTTTAAACGGGAGACTCAAAGAATCAGAAAGACATTTATAATGTAGTTCTTTTAGTATGTCAGTACCAGAAGTGTCTCGTGGGTCTAAAAGAGACCCCCATCTTAACAACTTTCTGTTGTAAATGGAACAATGGTGATGTTTCAAATGTGTTATCCAAAAAGGAACTTAGTGAAGTTTTAGTAAAGATAGTTTATCCCTTGCCTTTTCTATTTTTAAATACACACACACACACACACACACACACATGTTTCAGAGAGGAAGGGAAAGGGAGAGAGAAACACCAGTGATGAGAGAGAATCACTGATTGGCTGCCTCCTGCATGCACCCCACCAGGGAGCTGGCAACCCGGGCATGTGCCCTGACCAGGAATCGAACCACGAAGTCCTGGTTCATAGGTTATGCTCAACCACTGAGCCATGCCAGCCAGGTGCTTGCCTTTTCTCTTTTTATCATAATTAGGCTGTGGTTAAATTTTTTCCAATAACAACACATAGTATACTATATTTATCAAGTATCTTGCATGTTTGATAACTGTATTATTTCCGTTTCTCAGATGAAGAAATTGAGGCTCAAATTAGTAAAATGAAAATAAGTTAAGATTGAAATTCAGGTTTGTGCAGCCCCAAAGCTCATTCATATTCTACTCAGCAGTGCTAACATTTGGGTCCTTTCAACACACACACAAAAAACGGTCCTTGAAAAAAGAAAGAAAGGTTTTTACTCTTTGTTCTGATAGGAACAGAGGAAGTGCTATTCTTCCTGGGTCTCCCCTGGTTTTCCCGTTGGTCCTGCTGGCCGTGGAGAGCTTTCCCATCCGGAATCACCGTAATGTCCCACAGCCTTCGTGCTCCCAAACAGGAAACCTGAGAAGGAGCCACAGCCTCCCTGTAAGCAACAGATGGTTACTGTTTAAAGGAGAGTAAACTCTGGATCTCATCTGTGAAGTGATTTTAGGGGTTCGTGGGGCGGGTGGGTTTGGAGGCTTAGTTAAGGGAACAAGCTAGGAACAAGATTTAGGAGGAGGAGGAAGAAGAAATAAACAAACCCAATTTGTCTGTAGCTTTTTCACTCTTATATATTCCTTAATCACAATCACATGGCAGGTTGTATTTTTCTGCCCCCTCCTCCACCCCAAACAGAGGGGGAGGGCATGGCAGGCTGTCGAAATTTGTAGTGTGTTGGCATCCAGCAAGTGAGCTTTGCTCTGGGGTAAGTCCTGTGGCTTGTTTTCTGCCTTCGTGAATAGAGCCTTTCCGTCTTTGCCAAGCCCACAGTTAATGCGGTCAAGGGATTTATTATGAAATGTACTAAATCTTGGCATGGAGCTAATTGCATATAACAAGAAGCATGCTAGGGGCTGGGACCTGAGAAATGACACATGCAAGAAGCATTCTCTTTCTGATGCTGCTGAAAGAGTTTTTGTATAGGGGAATGTCTGCATGTCTGCGCTTATTGCTAATGAGGTAACCCCTCACCCAAAGCCTATTTCTGGGTTACTTGTTAAAGTGAGTGCAGAGTTAGTTCTCGTTCTCCTCTCTCTCTCTCTCTCTCTCTCTCTCTCTCTCTCTCTCTCTCTCTCTCTCATTTATGAACAATTGGCAATTCAAGAATGAATGTTTATTTACTGATTCCAACTTCCCCTCTTACTATATCATAAACATACATCTATGGCAAGTTAAACCCATGTAAAGGTATAAAAGGCACCTAGATAAATCGTGTTAGCTCAGGCTGCCATAACAAAGACCATGGTGTTGGTGGCTGAAACAACAGAAATTTGTTTTCTCGCGATACTGGAGGCTGGAAGTCAGACCAGGGTGCCACCATGATGCACCTGATGAGGGCTCTCCTGCTGGCTTGGAGGTGGCTGATTTTTCACTGTCTCCTCACTTGGGGTGGAGGTGGGGTTGGTGAAGGTGTGGAGCAGGTGAGGGTAGGGAGCTCTCTCCTCTCTTCTTCTAACAGCACTACTCCCATCATAAGCCCCCCAACTCCCACCTCATATAAACCTAATTATCTTCCAAAGGCTCCCTCTCCAAACCATCACATTGAGGTTTAGGGCCTCAATACATAAATATTTGAATGGGGAGGGGGCAGGGCACATTTTAGTTTATAACAGAAGTATATAAAGGAAGAGAAAAGTAATGCATCTTTCTTAGTCCAATGCATATCCTTAAAACTTTATTCATTTAAAAATTTTAATCTAAAAGTAATAATTGAATAATTTAAAAATAAAAATGGAATATGGTGTATCTTTTTCTAATGGTTTCATAATATTTCACAAACAATTTCTAATGTTTGCTGTATGAATTTTCTCAAAGCTTTATTTGGGATATTTATCACCCTAATGTATGAGTTGCATGTCATAGTGCTTAATACTTGTTTGGTATATTAAAAACTTATACTTTTAGCATTTTTCCCACAGTACATACCTCATATGTCTTAATTTACTGAAATATACAGAGAAAAACCAATAAAAGTTGGTTCAATGAACCATTTACATCCATTCTTGAATATTATGAGAAACATTTGTCCGCATAACACAAAGAAATAACAAGAATTGGTTTAAAAGGGCACATTTAGGAATTAATGCAAAGTTTTATTTCTATCTTACTAGATTAGTAATTTTTGTGTGCACACAAAGCTAATGTCCTGATACTTAAAAGTAAACGGGAAGAGAATGATCTTAGCGGTTTCTCTCACATGGTTAACACTAATCTTTTTGGTACTCGTGGTTTTTGAAGTGGAAGTAATCCTTAAAACAAAACAGCTTGGCCACAAATTTCAGTCCTGGCACAGCAAAGAGGAAATGTTGGAGTGAAAGTGTTTGAAGCATTTGAAAAAAAAAATTAACATTCAAAACCAGAACAACACAGAGATCATTTGTATCATCCCTCTAACACTGTAAATTCATTCCTATTCAGGGCTTATCACATCAGTTTGAATTTTTATCAAGTGCCACAAATTAGCATTAATTGCGATGAAAAAAAAAAAACTTGATGAGTTACAGAGAAGGGACGGTTTGTTTGCCTGCTCATTCATTCATTCAACATTGATTTACTGAGATTCTCCTGTGTTTGAGGCACTATGCCCAGTGCTGTGACAGAGAGATAAACAAATCAGCGATAGCATTTACCCTCGAGTACTTAATTTTGTACTTACTTCCCTAATACCAAATTGAGTCCCTCCTACACGTACAGTACTGTCCTGCCTGTTGTTACTGAAAATACAAACTTCATTAAGGATAGTCCTTTCCAAAAAAGCTTGTGCCTCATCTAGGGAAATACACAGAAACACATAATTGCTCTTAGTTATTAAGTTTAATCACTGGAGGTTCGGTGCCAGGTCTAAATAGTGGTTAACATTTAAGGAGAACATATGGTGTTCCTAAACCATTCGCTGAGTCTGGTATGTGCTACCCCAGTCGTTTAAATCCTTGCTACCCTAAGGGTGGTCTGAAAAGCAGCAGCATTGCCATCACTGGAGAGAGGTTACTGGAAATGCACAACCTCAGGTCCCACTCCAGATCCGCGGACTCAGAGTCTGCATTTTAATAAGAAGTTTTGCATGATTCACATAGGTGTTGAAGTTTGGGAAGCTGTAATGCAAGTTTTGACTTGTATTCATAATTATATGAGATGAGATTTTATCTGATCTCATGGCTGAGCTGTTTTATTTGCACATGTATTCTTTTAACAAGCATTTGTTGAACACAAAGATTTATTGAACATGCAACCAGGTGCTGTTGACCAAAAAACTGATGACCAAAAAAAAAATAATAATAATAACTTTTAGCCACAATTAATAGCTAAATAAGTTCTATAACCTAGTCAGTCTGGAGAATAAGGAAACTTTATAGAAGACTTGATACTTGACCTGGACCTTCTTAAAAGATCCATAAGGATTCGTTTAGGACAAGAGGGAGAAATATCTCAGATTCTTTTCTCAGATTCCATTTATCTGTCAACTTTTGCATAGCTTAATTACTAGATATAGGTTGTTGAAAGTATTTTAAAAAATTAGGTAAGCTCCCAAATCAAGGTTTGTATATTTTGGTGCATTTTGTGAATGAGATGTTACATTTTTTTTTTAAATACACTTTTATTGATTTTTAGAGAGAGAGGAAGGAGAGGGATAGAGAGAGAGAAACGTTGATTGGCTGTCTCCTGCACGCCCCCTACTGAGGATCGAGCCTGCAACCTGGGCATGTGCCCTGACTGGGAATAGAACCAGTGATCTCTTGGTTCATGGGTCAGTCACTGAGCCACACCGGCCAGGCTCTACTACTTCTTAAGAAAATGTTATCTAATGAGCATTTGAGTCCAGTGTGAGTAATTTTTTACATTCTGAGCCTCAGTTTCTTTATCTGTAAAGTGGGAATATCAGCTCTACAATGTTTTAATGAAGATTACAAAAAACTTAGCACTATGTAGTCCAATAAATTATAATTGTTATTAATAATTATAAGAACAATTAATTTTTTCTTGACATATGTTGCTAGTTTATATTAGAAAAAGGAAAATACAGTGTGATACATGTTTAAAATAAAAAATAGTCCTCTATAATAATAAGTAAATAGTAAAACATCTTCCTGTACAATCTAAAACACGACAAGGTAAAAGTGAGAAGTCATGAGTCATAATGCCCCAAAACTGAGGACATATTTTCACCTTCTCAAAGAGGAAACTTGCAAACTTTACATTCTCCTTTGGCTCCAGACTCTGTACTTAACTTTTTATAGTCAATTCAGGACAGGCTTTCTCTGTCTATAGTAATGGGCCATTTCGATCCTTCTTAACGAGGCTTCACCCTACTGCCTTTCAAATATTTGAATAGTAAATTTGTGTGAAGTGGACTCTTCAATGTATTGTGGGTGGGCTTCCCAAGAAGAATTATATGCACCTGTTCTTAGAGAAAATAGGACTTTTCTTTTTCTTAATTCACAAATTTGGGAAACACATTTGAGTACCAAGTTGATAAGGAGCCTTTCTCATATAAACAGAAATTGAATTGGTTTTCTCTAATCGGCGAGCAAGAAGTGTTCTTTATTCCGCGCTCAGATACTGGGTTCACTCACTGTTCTATAGTTGGACTCTCGTGACTTCACAGAGATTTCTTGGTGCCTTTCCATCTGTGTAAAATGGCCATCTGAGAACCACCAGTCGAAGGAAAATGTCAATGGGAGGTGTTAACCTGAAGGAAGGTGAGAATGACGGAGAGCACCGACTGCTGTGCGGCCTGGTCAGGAATGGACAACGACATGAAGGGGCCAAGGTACGGAACCGGGGCCCACAGTGCAACGTGCTGCTCTCCGTCAACAGTCCATTGTTGTTGTCCTTGGCAGTTCTTGAGAACCTTGTCATGTTAATGTAGTTACTGAAATTGAATTTGGAAATTGTAATGTTGCTCTCATATTTCACTTAAAAACAGTGCTAACTCCCACCTTGAAAGGGATCACATATATCTCATGAGCAGGGCACTGCTAATATTTTAGTAACCCCACAAGGAGGATAATGAAATGAAATACTGTACAAGCACAACCAGCTTGCATTTTCTTTTCCAAACTTGCCTGCAATGAGATACATAATGTAAAAATAACCCACTACCAAGTTCTCTTTGCAAATGCCCAAACGGTACCCATTGTGTCAGAGATCACCCTGGGTTTGTGTGACCTTGGCAATGTTTCAAGGGTTATATTTCACAGGAATCAACTGTTCTCGAACAGTTTCTCCAGTGTATTGGCACAGACCAGGTTTCCTTAAACAGTCAGCATTTATATCTCCTTTTCTCACCTATTTTCCTTCAGCAAACATAGCCATTATGGCATTTATAAAAGCGGAGAGAGACGGGGAGATGTGGAGAGAGGGAGGAGAAGAGAAGGAGGAGGACATGGATAAGAAGAAGGAGGAGGAGGAGAAAAGAGAGAGGGAAAGGAAGAAAGGAGCTCTTTATTACCATTTGTGCAGAAATTTCCATATAGTCTCAGGGCAATGCTGTGATAACTTTTTGTATTTTAAGGGATTGGTTCTTTAAGGACATCCTTTTGGGAACACTTTATTTTGCTTATTACTCTCCAATAGAACAGTTTAAGATATATTTATAAAGCAGGACATTTATTTTCTTTGACATATCTTTTGGTCATTTTTCTCATAGTGAGTCATTGATTTGAATTTTGGTTATTTTGGAATTATTTGAAGAATAATTATTTTCAAACTTGGTAATCTTAGGCATTGAATACTAAGAGAGGCTGCTAGCTATTTTTTTTTGTTCTTTCACATTTGAGCATACTTATTAAAAATGGCCAAATAAAGGCAGTCCTTTGATCATTATTGGATTTAAAAATTATATTAAATTCATGATGAAATTACTAATTTCCTCCTCTTGGCTGTCTAAGGATTGGGCTGAATAGTTATTCTGGAAGTACTGTGATATAGAAGAATAATAGTAGAAAAGAAAAATAGTTTGTATTGATGTCTGAAGTTCTTGAATATAACTTCTCTTTGGAGAGACTTGGTAGTATCATGTCCACTTTTTAATGTAAACAAGTATCACAAAATTCTTTTTTTTCTCTTGGTTTTACAGCTGTATAGCTGGTCCAAAGTTGAAAATGTGTTTGTTCTTGAAAGAAAAATAGCCCTCATTGCTTAGATTAATGGTGCTTTAAGACATGTTTATTCAAAGATGCCAGCAAAGAGGTGAATAGGCTAACCGCTATACATTAGAGATCATTGTGTCATTCACAACAGATGCAGTCAGTGGACTGTTTATGCAGCAGCCTTCAATTTTTCTTTGATTTATAATCTAGGAAAAAAATAGAAATGTTTTATCTTTATTTTTTCCTTTTTTTAACAAAAATATGGGAGTTTGGACAAAAATCCATTAATTCTAAAAATTAATTTTTGAAGAAAGCTCAGTTTGCTGCACTTCAGCTGTGATGTTAAGTTATACATTCAGGGTCTTTCAAGAGTTGTTCCATCGTACAGTTGGATCAAGGAAAATTATCTTGATTTTGGTATCTTAGAGGCAGCTTACAGGTTTACACATATAATCCACTGGCTACATTTGAACATATTGCACTTCAAAGTAATCATTAAGAAATACGCTGGTGTTTATAAGATGTGAGACATTTGTCTTTTTTGAAGGGTATAAAAAATACGCTGTATATAGCACTTAGTTGTTTTTTCTTTAAATCAAGATTTTTCCTAAACTGTTACGCTTCTTTTTGTGTTCAGTTACTGGAATTCATCATATGAGCATTCTAAAATTGGCAAACGTGATTGCACTATGTGCTTTATTTAATGCTAAAATCTAATACAAGCATATCAATCATAAAAGGAAAAGGAACTAACCGATCTGTGTTTATATGTAGGGTTTCTCAAGAGAGTTTCTGGTTGGCATTTGAGTTGAATTCTGTTGGTGACATTTTATATATATATATACTAGAGGCCTGGTGCGTGGGTTCCTGCACCAGTGAGGTCTCTCGGCTGTCCTGCGTCCTCTTGCAATCTGGGACCCCTTGGCGGATGTCGGAGAGCCAGTTTCGGCCCAATCCCCAAGCCGAGGGACCCCACAGGTGCACAAATCCATGCACCTGGCATCTAGTATGCATATAAGATCTTTGGTTAATCTCTTCCCACCATCACCCCTCCCCCCTTCCCTCTGAGATTCATCAGTCTGTTCCATGTTTTCATGTCTGTGGTTTCTGCTCCTGCGTTGAGTGTCTTCCCCCTGGTTGTCAGTGCACATCATAGCTATGTGCTATGCTAGTCACTTAGCCTTTTATATATATACTAGAGGCCCAGTGCACAAAAACTTGTGCACTGGGGCGGGGGGGGGGGTCCCTCAGCCCGGCCTGTGCCCTCTCGCCGTCTTGGACCCCTCGGGGGATGACCACCTGCTGGCTTAGGCCCGCTCCCTGGGGGATTGGGCCTAAGCTGGCAGTCAGATATCCCTCTGGTGGCCCAGAAGCCCTCTGGGGATGTCCACTTGCCAGCGGGGAGCAGGCCTAAGCTGCAGTCAAACATCCTTAGCGCTGCTGAGGAGGCGGGAGAGGCTCCTACCACCACTGCTGTACTGGCCACCATCAGCCCAGCTTGTGGCTGAGTAGAGCTCCACCTGTGGGAGCGCACTGACCACCAGGGGGCAGCACCTGCATTGAGCATCTGCCCCCTGGTAGTCAGTGTGTCATAGTGACTAGTCATTCCTAGTCATTCTGCTGTTAGGGTCAATTTGCATATTACCCTTTTATTATATAGGATAGAGGCCTGGTACATGGGTGGGGGCCAGCTGGTTTGCCCTGAAAGGTGTCCCGGATCAGGGTGGGGGGTCCCACTGCTAGTGCTTGGCCAGCCTGCGTGAGGAGCTAAGGGCCGTTTTCAGGCTGGCCACACCTCTTTCAGGGTGGGGGTCCCCGCTGGGGTGCTTGGCCAGTCTGGGTGAGGGGCTGATGGCAGTTTTTAGGCTGGCCAAGCCCCCCAGCGGGGACCCTCACCCCATTAGGGTGTGGCCATCCTGGGTGAGGGGCTGATGGCTGTTTGCAGGCTGGCCACGGCCCCCAGCCACCCAAGCTCCCAGTGGAGGCTGGCTGGAAGCAGGTATCTGGGATTTATTTATCTTCTATAATTGAAACTTTGTTGCCTTGAGCAGAGGCCACAGCTGGCCAGGGGAGGCGGGAAGCTTGGCTTCCTCCATTGCTGGGGCAACCAAGCCTCCTGCTTGCTCCAGCTCTATGGCTGCTGGCCGCCATCTTGGTTGGGTTAATTTGCATATAGTCGCTCCGATTGGCTGGTGGACGTGGATTAGGGCGTAGCGGAGGTGTGGTCAATTTGCACGTTTCTCTTTTATTAGATTAGACTAGTGGCCTACTGCACAAAATTCATGCACGGGGGTGGGGGGAAAGGTTCCCTCAGCCCAGCCTGCACCCTCTCCAGTCCAAGATCCCTTGGGGGATGTCCAACTGCCCGTTTAGGCCCAATCCCTGATTGCCCCTAACCCCCTGCTGGCTTGATCTTGCCCCCAACTGCCCTCCTCTGTCAGCCTGATCGCCCCTAACTGCCTCTGCCTTGGTCACCACCACCATGGCCTTGTCCAGAAGGAAGTCAGAGGTCTGGAAGTTGGTTGACTGGTCTAATTAGCATATTACCCTTTTATTAGTATAGATGTGTGTGTGTGTGTGTGTGTGTGTATGTGTGTGATCAATCTCACCAGTATTTCTTTAGATGTAACTTTTAGAATGGATAGCAGTAAAGACTTTCTACTTACAGATATTTATTTTTCATTTAATGATGTAGTTCTGGTTAAAAGCTTTTGGGGGGCTTATAAAAATAAAACTATTAACTCAAATTATAAAAATGAATAATATCTTTACAGATTTGAAAAATTTGTCCTCTTGTTCTGTTGAAGTTAATGTAACTTTTCAAATTTATTATATATATACTAGAGGCCTGGTGCACAAAATTTGTACACGGGTAGGGTCCCTAGGCCTGGCTGGTGATCAGGGCCGATCTGTGGGGTGACCAGTAGGGTGAATGGGGGGGCCCCTCCTGGGACCTGCCTTTGCTCGCCTGGTGCTGCCTGCTCCCTGGCCCCACCCCCCGCCACTGCCACTTGTTGCCTCCCTCTGTGGGGTGACCAGTGGGGTGATCAGGGGGCCCTCACTGGCACCCACCTTGGCTGGCCTGGGGCCTGCGGGCTGGGGGAAGATCCTGTGTTGAGTGTCTGCCTCCTGGTGGTCAGTGCACATCATGGTAATGGTGGTTCCACCAGTCATTCTGCATATTAAGTTTTTATTAAGAGGATATATCACTAACATATTACTGGGTCTGTGCATATATTCATACCCCATAAGTACAGTATTTTTGACAGTTAAATCTAGGCTTGATGATCAAAACACCTGTTTCAGTACAGAAAAAAAGATTGGGAACAGAGTTTTAAATTGACATTTGATAATTGGTTTTATTTGATTGTTTTTCTGATGCTCTGAATCTTGCTGCATTCAAATATGAAAATACAAAATTAGTTCTAATTTGAGCCTGGTTTTTCCTCCACCAATTAATTATACTAGTAATTATCATTTCTTCGAGAACTTATTAAGTTCAAAACTAAAATATTATAGAACTCTCTAGGGTGTATTTACCAATATAAAATGTCTGTAAATTGATTCTACAATCTAAATGAGAATGTAACATTTTGAAAAAACTTTACTATGTTGTTACATTTTTTGTGCTTTTTAGGTTACATTAAGTTTCTAGAGTTTTACAGGAGTCAATTATTTTTTTATTTGTTCCAATAGGTGATATTACAGCTATGAGCAAATATTTGTCAAAAATTATTGGCTTTAGATTATTAGGATCTTTATATATAAAAACCTAATATGCAAATAGACCATAAGGCGGAACAACCGAACAACTGAACAACCGAACAACCAGTAGCTATGACGTGTGCTGACCACCAGGGGGTGCGCGCGGAACATGATGAGTGTAGGCCGTGGTGGATGCTGGAGCAGGTTAACCAGGGCGCCAGACCAGGGCAGGACGACAATTGCTGTAATCAGGGTTAGCCTCTGGTAGTTACTGAAAATTCTTTGCTCCTGTGCGTCGCAGTCCCACCCGGCACTTACACCCGCTGCCAGAGCCGGAGTCACTGCTCACACCTGCTGCTCTCATCTGGCACTGGCTCCAATTGCTTGGCGCTGTCAGTGGGTGTGAGCGGTGGCTGTTGGCCCTGATTGCCCCTTAGGAGCAGAGGGAGTGGAGAAGCCCTCAGGGGCGATCTGGGTCAGCAGCCACTGCTCACACCCACTGCCAGCGATGGCCACACTAGCACCCACAGCTGGTTCCAGAGCTGCTGCTCCCACTTGCTGCTGGAGCCCGGTGTCAGTGGGTATGAGTAGAGCGGCTGCTGGCCCTGATCATCCCTGAGAGCTTCTCCACCTCCCCCTGCTCCTGAGGGGTGATCGGGGCAGCAGCCATCGCTTACACCCACTGATGACACTGGCCCTGCTTGCACCCACTGCTGGCACTGTCCCCAATCGCTCCATGCAGTCAGTAGGGCTGGCGCTCTCAGCATGTGGGAGCGGCAGCAGCAGGAGTGGGGCTGCTGGCAGAGAGGGGACCAGGGGGCTGCAGCAGAAGGGGCTCAGAGGATGGGCCGAGACCCACTCCTCAGCCCACTGCAGCCACGTGGCCCACAGTTCCTTTCAAGGTGCACGAATTCCTGCACTGGGCCCCTAGTATGTTACAAGATGATTAAGTGTCAAAAACATGACTCTAATGTAAGGAAAGACTTGGGACCAATAAATTAAGTTATATCCTGAATCTAAATAAGTGAAACGCAGAGATAGTGCTGATTTGAAAGGTTGGATATCTTCTATGTATTTATGCTTACATATAGTAGTCAGTATTCATGAAAGTCTGATTTATTGATTCCTTGGCTTACTCGTGAATCTGAAAGGGTTACAGGGAAACCTGAAACATTTTACCTGATAGGATTTTCATGCTTACATGTATCAGCTAGTCAGAATGGGTTTGTGGCCTCAGCCTTGTTTTCCTAAAGTTCTCTGATCAGGAGAGCTACCCTGTCCCCCTGGCCAAACCTGGCTCTGTGCTGCACCGTCATCATGATGACTGGGGATTCAGTCTGCAGTCTGAAATGACCACATGTGGCTTTGTCCCAGCTCTTCCTGCTTGTGTAGGATGACCTTTAGTGGCCTCCAAAACTTTTTATGCTCCCAGTATAAGGTGATAATAATATCCACCTTGTGTGACTCAGGGAGATTCAAGGAGATTCAAAGAGATTCAAAGACATTGTAGGTGATGTGATACATTTGAAGGCATTTGGGAATTTTGGTTGGTACGGTCTTATTCTTATTTACTAGAGGCCCAATGCACGAAGATTTGTGCAAGAATGGGCCTTCCTTCCCCTGGCTGTTGGCACCGCCTTTGCTCCGGCCAGGAGCCGTCTTTCTGCCTTCGTTCTGGCCCGAAGCCGCCTTTCCGCCTTCCCACACTGCACAGAGGCCTGGAGTGGCTGGGGCATGTGGAACACCTGCGTCCTGCCCTGCCCCCGGCCCCTTGGCGCCTGCTTATGCAAATTAACCCACCAGCTTGGTTGGGTTAATTTGCATACTCACTCCTGATTGGCTGGTGGGTGTCATGAAGGTATGGTCAATTTGAATCTTTCTCTTTTATTAGTGTACATGTCTTCTGATCACCCAGAAAACTGTAGCATTTGAAGCTGCCACCTATCCCCCCCAACACACACCCTCCCTCAAAGTATCTGGTGTATTTTAGTAAAAATTTAAAAAATGAAGCAAGGTAAAAGTGAGCTATAACCCTGTATATTTCTTTCCAATCTTTCTATAGATTTGAAATAAGAATTAAAAGCAATAATGTATAAATTCTTTTTCATGCTGCTTTTGATATGTAATATCATACCATGAGTTCTTTTTCCCAAAATTCTTTTTAAAAAAATATATTTTTATTGGTTTCAGAGAGGAAGGGAGAGGAGAGAGAGATAGAAACATCAATGATGAGAGAGAGTCACTGATCAGCTACCTCCTGCATGCCCCCTACCCACAATCGAGTCTGCAATCCAGGCATGTGCCCTGACTGGAATTGAACTGTAACTTCCTGGTTCATAGATCAATGCTCAACCACTGAACCACACCGGCTGAGCTCCCCAAATTCTTTTTAAACATTATATTTGAGGAGTGTATAAAATGTTTGGCCAAGGAGCCATACTGTGGCTTACTTAACCCTCCTTCTATACTTGGATGTTTAGATTGTTTCTAGTTCTTCATATTATAAAGTGCTACTAGGAACATTAAAAGCCATAAAATTTTATCTGATTTGGGTATGTATTGTTAATATTGGTTCTTAGCTGTGGAATTACTGAATTAAGGAGTAAGAGTACTTTAAGGATCCTGATATTTACTGAGAAATCATTTTCTGGAAGGTTTTCATTGTAGTTTAAATTTGCTCCCTGGACTAGGCATTCTCTTGACGTTTCACACTTCAAACCCTCTTCACGTTTCTAGGTCTCGCTCTTTCAGAAACCCTTCCCAGACTTTCCCCAGCACACTTGAAGAGGGCCTCTCATTTTCCCAAGTGGTTGGGGACCTCTCATACTCAAATTTATTAATTTAATTTGGGAATTCAGTGTTACCTTGAGGTAATAGCAGGTATATACTCGTATTAGTTTCTTGAGGCTGCTGTAGTAAATTAGCATGTTTAGTGGCTTAAAGTGATAGAAATGTATTCTTTCACAGTTCTTGAGGTCAGAAGGCCAAGAAGGACTGGTTTCATGAAGGCTAAATCAAAGTGTCAGTAGGCCCCTGCTCCTCCGGAGGCTCGAGGGGCAACTCCATTCCTTATCTCTTCAGCTTCTGGTGGCTCTTGGCATCCTTTGACTTCAGGCCTCATCACCCCAGTCTCTGCTTCCATGGTCCGTTATCTTCTCTTCTGCACGTGTGACATCTCCCTCACCTTCTTTCTTCAGGACACTTGTGAGGGCACTTAGTGTCCACCTGGGTCATCCAGGATAATCTCCCTGTCACAGGGTCCTTAATCAACCTGCGAAGACCTCATCATATCCGGTCACATTCATAGGTTCTAGGTAATAAGACCTAATGTCTTGAGGGCCACCATTCAGGCCCTTACGATGATATGTTACTAACATGGGTTTAATACTTTGAATAATGATTTAATTTCTTTAAATCTTATGTATTAGAGCAAATAACTGATACCACTGGAAAATGATATAGTTGAATATGAAATGGGAATATGAATATAAAGACGTGAAGAGTTCTAATTAGTATTATCTCACTAATAGTATGTGACCTGCTATTATGTGATTTATTAGAAATTTCCTAACTCAAATTCTTGAAAAGTTACTGACAAAATTTTTAATAGTGTCAAAATTAAGTATATTAAAAACATTTTTTAAAATGGGACTATTTCTTCTGGAATTAAATTGGGCATATTTTTTCTTCCTATAAATACGTTTGGTGTCAAGTAAGTTTCCCTGTTCACCCACACGTTGTACAGTTGTAGTTTCAGGTATATATTTCTGACAGTTTATACCAGGCACAGAGATTGCTACTCAAATCGCTACTGTGCAGTTCCTGAAAATAGCAGGTTGTCACTTCTAGACTCCCCGTACGAGGGAGGAGCTCGGGGAAAGGCAAGGGTTAGAAATAACCTGCCAGTTCTAATCTTCAGAACCTTTGCATAAACAAGATTGGAATGAAAACAGTGTTGGTTTTTTTTTTTTTTTTAATTTGGAAACCTGTAACTTATCCAATCATAACATTCCATGCTGAGTGCATGTACACTTTCAGAAAGACACCACATTGTAATGCATTAGGTCCCCAAATCTGCTTCAGTACTGGCTTTGTGTATAACTTGAACTTCAGACGTCAATTGGCTGGATGATGTATTTTGATATCGCATCCAATAAAATGGAAAGAAAAGATAAATAGCCAGAAAATTATAGTCAGCATAGCAGTAACAAGGTTTAAGAACATTTTATGTGTTAAATCAAAATGTTAAGTCCTGTACTTATAATTTAGAATTATAGATGTAAAATTTAAGTTTCCGTATGTATATACAAATATTTCAAATAAACCAAACATCCTAAACCCAATTATGTTTTTCAAGGAGGCATATATTTATAGTATTAGTTGAGGCCATAATTGGGACAGTAAAGAAGATGTCTGTGTGTATTTGAATGGTAAGAAAAGCAAGTAATAAGTTATTTGGCTGCTTCTTGTTGGCACAGAAGCAATTTTGTTATTTTTTTTTTAATAGCAAATCTTGGAACTCAAATAACTTAAAAAATAGAATATGCTTGCAGGCATATTCAACATATACTCCTGGTCCACATCTATGAAAACTGTAAGACAATTCACCAAAAGATAAAGCAGAACAAAACAAAACAATAAAATCCCAGAATAGTTAAAATAGCCTTTAATAAGAGTGTCAGACCTCGCATGATCCTGCCCTGTGTCATCCATGTGAAAGTAAAATAAACTTTTGTAACACTAATGGGCCAACCTTCTGCAACGCCTTGGGCAGAGGTTGAAGCTCACAAAACATTCTCTTCTTTCTAGGTGAATGGGATATAGAAAAGATCCATTGGTTTTCATGTTGAGTGTAGTGACCCATTAATGGGGCTGTATCATCAATACAATGGTTTATAGCTAGCAATTCAATAGATTAAAATAAAATGGAAAACACTAGAGTGCTTCACACATAAGGATAAGCATTGCTTTGTGAAATTCTGTTTATAGTCTATAGCAAGAAGATTTATGCTACGTAAACCTTCGAATAAATTATTCTTAGAGCTCTCCCTTAGTGGGCAAGGAGTGCCTAAGATACTGCTAGATCCTTATGTTCAGATCTTGGGAGGGGTGGAGACACTATATGGCGGTTTATTAGTGCTGGTAAGTAAATGGGTGGGAGCAGGTACAGAATGTTCTGAAGTGAATTTAACATGACTGAGAGATTCTTGACCAGCTACTCACTCTCCTAAAATTGTGGATAGGCAACTCAAAAGGTTGTGTCTAATCTAGGAAATAGATACTAAAACAGCAATGAAATACCACTTTATACCCATCAAACTGGCAAAAAAAAAAAAAAAAAAGTCCCACACAAACAAACCAGTATCTAATATCCCTAACATTGGCCTAAATGTGGTGAGGGAATTCTTTTCTATAACTTTGGAAAGCAATCTGACAAATCTTGGTATAGTTGAAGATGTGCATATCCTATGACCCAGCACTTCCTTGGCTATGTGTCTACTGAGGAGAGGAGGAAGGAACTCCCTTGCATGTGCACAAGAACACTGTAGTAGAGTGTGCATTGCACCATTCATACATGTATGTATCTGTATGTAGATAGATATATCAAGTTATAGATACATACTGACTGCATATAATACATGGATAGCTGATTTCTGCTATACTCTGTTTCATTAAAAATAAAGAAATGATTAAGAGGGTAACCAAACTTGCTTTGAATTTTTTCCTTTTGTTCTCAATACACTCTGTGCAAACTGTGAGTGTGTATGTATGTGTGTGTACAAGAAACAACCTGACCATCCTTCTATTGAGGAACAAATAACAAAATAAGGTTTATTTATCCTGTAAATACACTAGAGCAGTGGGGTCAGCGAGTTAGATCTACCTGTACCAATGGGAAGATAGAAAAACACTGCAAAGAATTCAAATAGTTTATTTATATAAAACTTACCATTGTTTGAACCACCCAGTATGTTGTATTTTCTTTTTATGGCAGAAGGCTAGAACACTAATACACTTGTGAAAGTGAATAAATATGTACACATTTATGTTTTATTTTGTAAACTCAATTTTATTAGATAATGAACATCTATTTATATCTTACTGAAATATGGAATCCTTATATTAAATATGTCACATGTGTATTCTGGATGGTAATCCTATATAATAAAGAGGTAATATGCAAATTGACCATCACACCAACACACAAGATGGCCGTCCCCATGTGGTCAAAGATGGCCTGCAGGGGAGGGCAGTTAGGGGCGATCGTGCCGGCAGGGGAGCAGTTAGGCGTCAATCAGGCTAGCAGGGAAGTGGTTAGGGGGTGATCAGGCTGGCAGGCAGAAGCAGTTAGGGGCAATCAGGCAGGCAGGCATGCGAGCGTTTGGGAGCCAGCAGTCCTGGATTGTGAGAGGGATGTCTGACTGCCCCTGTGGGATCAGGCATAAACGGGCAGTCGGATATCTCTTGAGTGGTCCCAGATTGGAGAGGGTGCAGGCTCGGCTGAGGGACACACACCCCCATCCCTGTGCACAAATATCGTGCACCGGGCCTCTAGTACTTTATATAGTTCTTTGTACTTTAAATACAATGTCATACATCACTTCATTAGCTAGCAAGCTGACACCAATGACTTACTTTAAAATGCATTCCAGGGCATGGCAGTATTACAGTATATATTTGGCCATATGACTTACAGATGTGCAATTCTATAATAATAATTAGTGCTTATGGTAATGACTTGAAATATTAATACCTCTCAGGCACTTTGTCTCCTTGGTTAGATTTACTATTAATTTTATTTTATTCCAAAAAGTGGTAAGCAATGCATATAAATATGGTAGGAAACAGTAAGTTAGAATGTCAGGTTAATTTAAGTGATCATTCTTTGCTTTGAGTAATAGCTAAATATTATTTACTACATTGGCCTTGTAGTAACTAGCTGTGTTGGTTTCCATTCAGCCTCACCAAGTGATTTGTGAATTACTAGTAAGAGAAATCAAAGATAAAATTGTGATCATTGGTGAAGCAATTTTTTGCTTCTAAAATGAAATGTGACAAAAATGTAAAATATTATTTTCTCTAGTAGCAAGCTTGGAGGTAAGCACTCTGGGGTTTTACGATTGTGAAATTTAGGTATGATAAAGACTGATTCTGAACCTACTCACTTTTTTAGCTTTGCTTTGCTTTTATTCTACAACATGGCAAAGATCAAGAAAACAAGCTTGAGTTATTGCACTCCTCTATTACCTGTTTTTGTTCCCCATCCCTCAAAATTCTGTGTTTACTTCAAATGGTACGAGAAGATAAAGGGAGTATTTTATATGAAATAGACTGCCCTCAATTTTGACTACTCTATTTTTAATAGTCCTGAGCTTTAATAGTCTTGGAAACTTTAAATAATCCCTATTTTTGGCAGACATCATGAGAATTGTTTTGGATAAATTATTTTAAAATAGATTTCTTCACTTACCTCGTGTACTATTTGTGAATTCCTTCACAATCATTGTCCAAAGACAGGGACATTTTCCTGTTAGTTTAAGGTGGTCATGACTGTCAGAGTGTCATGAATTTCTCTCCTGACCTAATAGCATGCGTTGACTTAAATGAATTTTCTTAGTTTTATTCATTCAATAGCAAATTATTTTATTTTTCATTTCCCAATTTTAATCATATTCAGAATATATAGATTATAGTTTCACTTCCTATTGCTTCTGTAGTGGAGGCTACTAATTACTAACAGAGTAGTTAATCCTTTGTAAACTATAGCTTTTATACTTTAAAAACAACTCTTAACTCATATTGTTGATACGGATTAATCATTAAAATTAATCTATATTTTCTGTGGACTTGGATTTTATAACGTCAGGTCTTATTGTTACATCGCTTTCCTTCAATTTCCCCTTTAAGTAACTCCATTATATATGTACCCAAAAGGTAGGCGGTGGGACCGTGGTGCACATTCTGCATTCATTTGCATTCCTGAGATACTGAAGGCTCTGTACCCAGAATACCTCTCGTTGCTCCAACTTAGCTAAAGGCCAGTCCATCGAAGCTGGGCATGCGGAGGGCAGGGGAGCACATCTGTCTTTCTGATTTTATTTGAATTACTTCTCTGTCTTGATGGAAAGTTTGGAATTTTTACATTTACTAGGAGAATAATGACTTATTTTACAATTTAAATAGAATTTATCTTTTTTTTAAACTGTTCATTCTGATTTTTCACTAATAGCAGTAATTTATTTCCTTTTGGGATACCTTAAGCTACAAAGGAGTATTTAAAGCATAATAAAACTTACAAAGTAATTTTGGTGATTTTAAAGAAGTATTTCACAACTAAGTTTTCTTCTTCTCAGAGAAACTCTTAGCTTCTGCTCAGCCAAGATTTTTCTCTTCTGAAAAGTATTTGGATGTAATTCACATTATCTCCGGTGACACTGCTTTTTCCTGGCCGCTGAAGCTGAGTAACTGTTCAGATTGAAAATTTGTTTCTGTAGATATTTTGATAAATCAATCTGTTTTCAGTCACGTCTGGTCGATTTGGGAATCCAAATGGGTACGTGCCTTGGAAATGCCTCTGTGGACCAAATTAAAATTAAAACCTTATTTTGTTGTTATGTTTGATATTTGCTATTTTTGTTATGTCAAAAAGCCCAGTTCAAATACCAATGCATTTCAGACCAGACATTGGAGTTTTACACAGGCAAAAATTACATAAAATATTCATACTTCAGGGGCAGCAGCCAAAAGCAAAAACATTTCATGACTCACTGGTAGTCTTCCTGACTGTTCATCCAAGAAAGACACATCCTTTTATTTTACATCTCTCTGGCCTGATCTGTTAGTGCTGAATTCAACACTGGAGGGCAATCATATGTCTTTTACTTTCAATTTTTAGGGGAGAGCTCACATTTCAACTCCTCAATCCAAACAAGGTCTATAATATTTAGGCAAATTATGGGTTTTGCAGAGCAGCTGCTGGATTATAATCTCTGCCAGGATTATCCCACCTGTATCCTGGCAGATATCTCAGAGTATAGCAGGTACTCAAATCTGCTGCCACATTTGAGTACCTTCCAGCATAATGTTTGAGCCGTAGCCCTCAGACCAGGTCATGAACTCTGGGCTGTGAAATACAATCAGTCACGTGGGGAGGTTTTTCAGAATGGGCATGCCTGTGCTGTCCTACACCTGCCCCCTTATCATTTCAGAGGTGGTAGCTGGGCATGTGCATTTTGGAGAAGCTCAGTGTATTGTGACACACTGATGTATGGTGACCAGGTGTTGACTCTACCACATGAGTATCATAAACTCTGAAAATATGTCACTGGCATTACTCCTGTTTTCAATGAGATGAAGGCATCATTTGTGGTTTCCTATGACATTGCCTATGACAGGTGGAAGGGAATCAGGCTCTATTAACAGTAAACAATTAGTCGTTCAGCATTAAACTTCTCATTCAGGAAGTATTTAATTGGGTGCCTGTTATGTGCTTCAAGCATTCAGGATTTGATACTCAGGCCATAAATATATGCCTAGTCTGCTGTCTCCAACACCCCTCTCTTCTCCATTCCCTCTTTACCTAACTAACTTATCTCTTAAGACATAAATCAGGAAATGCCCTCTTGTTTCAGGGGACCTCTGGGTAGAATTAAAGGCCAACTCTCTATAGCTCTCTGGAATCCTTAGCCTATTGCTGTCATCTTTGTATCATACTGTAAATAAATGTTCTCATTATTTATGGCTTACTTGTGTGTAAGCCATTCATTGAGGGTAAGGGATGGTGACTTACAGCCTGGGAGACCTTTATGTCGCCATTGCTGAGCATAAAGATGGCTTGTTAGTGTTCGCTGGATGACTTATTAGTTTCTCTATCTAGTAGTAGGATGAATGGGAATGCACACCTGGCTGGAGCCTTTACAAGTTAAAAGGTAAAAGGTCTTCAGGGAACATAGATTCTAAAGAACTAGTGGGGATTTCACCTGTTAACCTCGAACAGGAGACAAGGAGAATTGCAATTCTTGAACAGGAGACAAGAATTTTTCATAAGTATTGCATTTTTAGACTTAATTAGACTTAAAAGTATATTGGAATTTCAGAACTTTGTAAAGGTAAATGTAGCATATTACTTAGTGTATGCATCTGATATTTTACATTTGAATTCGGCTTTTTGGTCACTTGTTACTTGTTCAACAAGCGTTGTTTGAATCCCCTTCTAAAAACATTATTATCGTGTGTCCTCTGGGAAGCTCTTCCTTCCTGGTAACCTCGAAACTCTCAGCTCCTCCGTCTCTCTTGCTTGCTTCTCACCCTAAACTTCTAAATGGTAGCGTTCCTTAAGATTATGTTCAGATCAACTTCTCATATTTTTATACATCATTATCTGTAATGACATTATCCTTTCTCAAGGTTAATCACATCATTCACATGTCAGTGATCCCCATTTTTTTTCTTCATCTTCAGTCTTATAGGTACTAGTTCATTTCAAAAGCTCAGTCATGATTAAAGGGTGGACTGATGGTTATCTGCAGCTAAAGACAGGGCCTTTCATTAAATCCAGTGGTGCTTCATTAATGCATTCATGTTAGCTGTCTTTTCTCCTTAAAGAAAGATGAAAAACCCATATTCTTTGCTTTATTAACTCTTCCATGTGTATATTTCTTGTTGACTCCTCATGTCCTAACTCTCTGTATTAGTTTCCTAGGGCTGCTATCAGAAATAATCACAAACTTGGTGGCTTAAACAACAACAATTAATTTTCTCATAGCTCTGGGGCCAGAAGTCTGCAATGAAGGTGTTGGCAGTGCCGTGCTCCCTCTGCAGGCTCTAGAAAAGAACCCTTCCTTGCCTTTTCCTGGTTTCTGCTGGCTTCTGGCAGTCGCTGGCATTTTTCCACTTGTAGCTGCATCCGATCAATGATACAAATCATTGGATTTAGGGCCCACACTAGTCCAGTATGATCTCAATTTAATTATTTCTGCAAAAGACCCGATTTCCAGTGTTCTGGGTGGACATCAGTTTTTGGAGGACCCTACCTTCTATACTCTAGGTTTATCCATGCTGAATACCCAACACGAGAGGCAGCTGCCATGTAGAGCCAGCGGACAAAAGCTAGGAATTGATGGCCAGACTTTACTGCTTATGAAGGTGTGGCCTTGGGCAAGTTACTTAATCAATTTTTTGCTTCAACTTTTTCACGTGTAAAATGGAGTTAGGATAATGCCCATCTCATGCAATTATTGTAAAGATTAAAATATTTAATATATGTAAGGTGCCTAGAATAATGGCCAGCACAAAGGAAGCAAATGTTGGTGTAAATTGCCATTGCAGGCTTCTTGCTTAATAAACCTATAAAGATTCTTTCCTGAAAACTTGCTCCCTCTTCCTGATCTTACACATTATTTCTCCTCACTTTCTTTCTCACTGTGATGACTTCCGAGGTGTTGTGAAGGGTATACTAGGATAGAGTGCCGGCTTTTGCACACCTTCAAGGCAGTTCTGAACCAGAACCAACCCCCTCAGAAGCCTGTGCACGGCTGAGTGGCTGGAGATTGTGGGGCCGATTGTGCCTCCAGATGCCCGCGGTTGCTTGGGACCCCTGGAATGCTAATTAATGTTCATATTTCCTTTTAAGTTACTTCCATCGCTACAACAAAGGGTTTCTGAGCTGGGTCCCAGAGTGGCATTCTCATTCACTAACACCCTCCTAAAAAACTGTATTTGAAGCTTTCTTGTCATTTTTAAGCCTCTTACTAGTAAAAGGCAATCTAGCTTTGCAAACCTAGTTTAAAATAGGCTCTGGAACTTTAGGTGACATATTCACACTAAAGATGCTAGGATTACTTTAGACTGTGTGCCTTCCAAGAGTGACACAGGTTGATGGCAACTAAGGGACTCTAGATAAAGGTAGGTACTCTCTTCTTTCCTCTAAGAACCTTCTGCCTTTATTAGAAGGGATTTTTGCTTCAAAGCATGACTCATTTATACTGTTCTCTGCAGTATTTTTCCCCCTCAAAATTGAAGAAAAAACACATCAAGAATCTGAGATGATGGTAGTGCTCTGAGCTTACTTTGGGACTCCAGAGGTATTCACTGAAATAAATTCAAGCCTTTCCAGCCAATAGAGACCAGTGACAAAAAGTGAGACTTGGTCAAGCCAGTAATTTTATATATAAGTTTGGGTGTTCAATATGATTTGTAAATATATATTTTTTAGATATAATTGCTTATTTCTACTATACTTTGAATTTAAACTACAGTATTAGGCATTTTAGATAATTCAGTTTAGAAATTCTTTTTGATAGAAAAAGAGAATTCATTAAACAAAGTTGACTCATCTAGTACTTATGGCAACCATATATATTACACCCTGCTTTTCACTTTATTGACTTGTTTTTGGCTATTGATAGATACTAATGTATTCAAAACAGACTAGTCTAGTCTTCTGTTTTTGCACCGTGGGAGGAGCTGAGAAAGTTATTCATTCATCAATGTTATTTAGAGTGTAAATTTTATTGACTTGATGTCAGACTCTAAGGATATAGAGATGAATGAGACTCCACCTTATTTTTCAGGTGAATCTGGAACAGAGAATTGATGTGTAAACTGTTAAATTACAATGTAGTGTGAAAAGGGCAAGAGATGGAAATGATTAACTCTATCTAGGAATGAGGATGGGGAGAAGAGCTGTGTTTTAAAACAAGGGAATCTTGTTGGCTGATAGAAACAAAGAAAAAAGTGAGCAAGGGCTTCTCAGTGCCATGCATCAAAAAATAAAAATAAAATAGAATTGTGATGTATTAAAGAACTACAAGCAACTTGGTTTTGCTTGAGTTTATAATGCATGCCTGTTCTGTTTTTAGGACTTGCCTAGTTGCTGCAGGCTTTGGTGTAGTTTGTGGAAATTAAGGAAATGTTATTAACATCATGATACTTGCCAAATCATTTGAAGAGGTAATATCAGTGGAATGAGTGAGATTAAACCCTAATTACTAAAATCACAAAATTAGAGATTTGAGAAATATTAGCTAATACTACAGTCATACCATTTTCAGTCTCCCCCTGCTCTAGTACATCTGTGTAATGCACTCCCATTTGTAGTGGTGGCTCACCAGGACAATAACTCTCAATCCTGGGCACTGGTATGGGGGTATGTTCAGTATACATGTGCTAAGGACAGTCTAGTATTTATAAAATGTAAATCTCCAAATATGAATGGATTAATACACTTGATATTAATGTCTCACAGAGTAAGATTGTTGACTAGTGGAAGGATATGAGGTGGGTGGAGGTTTGGTGAGGAGTGGGCTTAGCTCCGTTTAGTTGCTCAGGGATCCCCGCTTTCCAAAATTCCTTGGATGTCCCCAGACAAGTGCCATACGGGAGAAGAGAGATTGTGCAGAAGGCCCATCAGTTTTTTTATCTGCCCCCAAGTCCTGAGGTGACATACATAACCTTTGCTCATGTTCCCTTGTTGAGACTCAGCCACAAGTCCCCACCTAAATGCAATAAAGAATGCGTAATGTGGTCCCCTTTTCAACTAAACGCTGTGGGAGATGACCACAGATCTTGGCAGGATAACCAGCCGCCCTTGCAACCAGGGTGTATTATGATTTCTAGGGGGAATAAGCGGGCTTGGGAGTAATATATAGTTTGAGAAAGGCTTGCAGGTGATTCCAGTATGTCCTCTTAGGGTATCTTCGTCTTTTCAACTTATTAAAATGAGCCAAATGCCTTTCTTTGCAGGTATGGATCCTAAAATTTAGGGAGGGTAAGTCTTGGACAAAGTTAAATTTGATTTACTATTTCATGTATATCCTGATTTTGCTTGTTTTTCTAAGAAGTCATAGATAGGGTGGTGGTGGGATTGCTGCTGCTTCTCCTCCCCGTCCTTTTCTCTCTCCCCCTCCTCCTTTCCCTCCCCTCCCCACTCCACTTCCCCTCCTCCTATTCTTCCTCCTCTTTTTCTTCTTTCTCCTCTTCCTCCTCCTCATTATTATTATTTTTATGCTTTCTCCAGCCAATTTTCAAAGGCTGTTTTCCTTAAAATTAGAATTCTTATAACTCCTGGAAATAATCACTTTTAAATACATCCGGAAAATTATATTGCTTTTGGAAGAGGTGAAAATCCTTGGATTCATGAGGATTTGGTTTAATTTTTTTTAAATGTAGTTTTAGATATACTTAGTAAAGATTCCATTAGGAAATAATTTCCAAGTAGACAACATATATGTATTGTGTAGGTCCTAAGCAGAGATTGAGTGTGCTTTTTGCTGTCCATCTCCAGTTCAACAGCAGATGCTGTGAGATTTACATTATTAACCTGTAAACTTACTTATCTAAGAGGCACTATGAGTATGAAGACTAACAACAACAAAAAACCTTGGAATGAGATGCAGGATTGCTGCCACTGCTGATAATTGGTTTTGTTTTGAAAAAAGTCATTTCCTTTTGTTAGCCCTTGTAAGGAGTGGACTGGAGAGTAAATGAGATTTGTAGTGGGACAGATTTGAACCACAGTTTTCAGTCCTCTGAAAGCCATTCTATTTAGGTATGTAAATTTTGTTCTGCTTTCTAGAGAAATTCTTTTAAAGAATGATAAAGAGATGTGCCAAATAATAGATGGTGTTTAGAAGATGATTTCTGGTCGTTGTTCCATTGTCTTAGGCTCATTGTTGCTAGTTAGTTCACTGTGTGTGTGTGTGTGTGTGTGTGTGTGTGTGTAGCATACTATGTTTCAGGCTCTGTTCCTAGTCTCAGGTGGTCTCTGGTGGGTACAGCATGCTCTCATGGAGCTTATGGTTTAGAGCAGTACTCTTCAATAAAACTTTTTTAATGATGAGAATGTTGTATATCTGTGGCCACTAGCCACATGTGGCTGTTTAGTACTTGAAATTCAGCTAGTGCAACCAAGGAACTGAATCCTTAATTTTATTTAATTTTAATAGCTAGACATGCTGGCTGGTGGCTATTTTATTGGACAGTGCAAGTCTAAGGGAAAATTATACATTATTCAGGCAATCACACCATAAAATGTAAAGTGTCCAGACTGGTAAGTGGTATGAAAGAGACAGATATACTGCTCACATGTATAGAGTTTTATTTGGCTTATACAGGACTTTAAAGGTTTACGTTTGGGTGATAGAGATGGAGAGAAGTGGACAAATTTGAAGGATCAATAGGGTGTAAAATGAAAGGGATCTGGCGATTACTTTTAAAAATTGGGTGAAAGTAGATGGGTCCAAAATGACTTCTAGACTTCTTGTTTGTGCAATGAATAGAAAGGCCTGTTCACTAAGAGAGAACACTGAAAAAAGACCCGGTTTGTGAGTGAAGCGGATGAGCTTGGTCTTGTAACATTGGGTTGGAAAATACAGGCTTGAAACACAGAATAGAGGATTGAGATGGACATAGCCATTTGATGACTGAAGCTCTGAGCTTCAATTTGAGAGTTCAGTGTTTTATTTTCTTTATTCAAGTAAACATTTTGATTATAATACATGAAAGCAGTTAACCCATGTGACAGAGTACTGTAGTCTGTGGTTTGCTGTCGCCTCCTTGTCTCTGAGATGAGCAGTTTTCAGAGTGATTCTTCAGGATCTGACATCGACACCCATCACAGGCTTTCCAATGGAAATGCATGAGTCTTTCTTCAGATGCTGTGTCATTTTCTCTCGCCCATTTTATCCTCCATTACTTATAAAAACTCCACTCTAAATGCAACCTATATTATACAGTTAATAAAATGGAAAGTCAATATATATTTTTCCACATTAGAAAGAGAGCATTAAATGAGCCAAGAGGGCCCAGGACAAAGTGAGAAATCCCAGTGCTTAATGGTGGGTAAGCATATGAAGGAAGGAGACAGATAACAGCTTCTGAGAGAACGGAGGAGTCCGTGAACTTGAGATTCCAGTGAAGTCAAAGAATGGTCTTAGTGGATAGAGTTGAGTGAGTAGGCTTAGGGGAAAGAAGGTGATGGTTCATTAAAAATGTCTGAATAAGTGAATTTGATAGGGAATGTTGGGGGGTACTGATAATATTCAGGATCTGCCTACAGGAATTGATGACCAAAATAGAGAAGGTGATCATAGAGATTAATGGAAAAAGAGACCATACTAATTGATTAAAGTGAAAACATATTTAATTCTATTTTGTCTAAAAGGCAATCTAAAACTATTATTAGAATTATAAGGTGGTTAAATGTATTTTATAATGTGCATATTTTTAAGTAGTAAGACATATATTTTATGAAATTCATTTGGTATGTTACATAATAAAGCTAATGATCACGTAATATCTTTTAGGGAGGTTTTGATCATTTAAAAATTGAAGGTTTTTTTTGTAGAAAGTCATTTGAGAATGATTAAAGACAATTTATCCCATTATGTTAAAAATTTATGTACCTCCTCAACCTTGGCAGGTTCCATTAAAAAAATGCCTGAATATTGTATTTGTAGCTTTGAAGGTATTATTATAAATTAAATCACCCACCCATGCTTTGAAATCTTTAAAACTGAGTATTTGTTCTTTTTTTTATTTTTATTGGCTTTGACTGTTTTTGGCTGTCCTTACATTTTTGCTTCCTTTTTAAAATAATTAACTAAAACCACAACCTGGAAAGAACATGAGTTATTTGAATCTTATTCTGAAAAAGCCATTGAAGTTTTAAAACCTTCAGGGAAACAGATAGTTATCAAAAACATTTTGAATCACTCTCTGAACCAATTCTCACCCCTCCCCCCATCCTTGCAAAAATCACACATATATGAGTTGGCCTTTCTCCTGAAGGCTAAATAGTAAAATTTAATTCTAAAATCATATTAAAAATAAATTGAATATAATTGTTCAGTTTGAAAAATGTTACTTCTTGTTTTGCTTCTCTTTAAATGTTTTAATACCAAGACATTTAATTAACATGATGAAAATATTAGTACAAAGGAATGAAAATACCAATTTTCAGTTGTGATTTATTTGATCATTTCTATTACTTCATAGTTGCTACTTGTTTGTGTATATGTACAATTACACTCGGTCATCTTATTAATGGCTCCACAGGTAACAGCAACAAGATGTTTTTTCAATTATTCTAGAAGAAAGACATTGCTAGTTTTACTCAGACTTAAATGTTAAGGCAATTACATTAAAATTGTATGAATATACTTACATAACAGCACATTAATAAAAAATTGAGTTCCTTATTCTCATGGGTAGCCTCATCCTTTTTTTTTTTTTTTTTTTTTTTTTTTTTTTTGCTGTTAATCCTCACCAAAGGATATTTTTTCCATTAGTTTTTAGAGAGAGTGGAAGGGAGGAGACGGGGCGGGGAGAGGGGAGAGATAGATAGATAGATAGATAGATAGATAGATAGATAGAATAACATCGATTGGTTGCCTCCCAACTGGGGCTGAGGATGGAACCTGCAACCCAGTTACGAGCCCTTGACCGGAAATCAAACCTGAGACCCTTTGGTGCAGGGGTTGATGCTCTAACCACTTAGTAACACTGACCAGGGTAGATCAAGTCATTCTTTTTTTTAAAAAATATATTTTATTGATTTTTTACAGAAAGGAAAGGAGAGGGATAGAGAGTTAGAAACATCGATGAGAGAGAAACATCGATCAGCTGCCTCCTGCACACCCCCTACTGGGGATGTGCCCACAACCAAGGTACATGCCCTTAACTGGAATCGAACCCAGGACCTTTCAGTCTGTAGGCTGATGCTCTATCCACTGAACCAAACAGGTCAGGGCAAGATCAAGTCATTCTTGATAAGGAAATGGGGTTTCTGTTAGGTCTGATCAAATAATTGAATGGATACTCCCTCCCCTGGGAACTGACCTTTAGACTACTTCACAACTGACATTCCCTTTAGCTTAGATCCGTGGTTGGCAAACTGCGGCTCGCGAGCCACATGCGGCTTTTTGGCCCCTTGAGTGTGGCTCTTCCTAAGCCTTAGCAGTACCCTAATGAAGTTAATAACAATGTACCTACCTATACAGTTTAAGTTTAAAAAATTTGGCTCTCAAAAGAAATTTCAATCTTGTACTGTTGATATTTAGCTCTGTTGATTAATGAGTTTGCTGACCACTGGTAGACCACATTCCACTTGCAAAGACCAGATCCCACTTGCTAAGACCAGTGTCTTCCCTTCAGGACCCACCCAGAGAATTCTTTGCCCAGAAAAAGCCCAACTACAGTCCTTTAAAATCTCTGACTTCCCCTCCCTGGGTTCTGGTGCCATTTTGGTTTTCCAGATGACCTAATACATTAATTATTCTTTATCCCTTTCGGCCTCGTGCATTCCTCCTTTGGTGCCTCTTAACAGTTACGAATAAAACTATGTTCCTTTATTTTTCTAAAACTGTCACCCCAAGACCATGATTAGGATCATGGTATTATATTAGGAAGTACTTTGAGTCATTTTTGTCTGTTCTGGAAAAAAAAAAAACACCACTGATGAATAAAAGTGAGGACAGTAAGGTCATTTTGGCATTATATTATTTATTCTATTATTAGAAAGTATCTTTTAGTTGTTTCTGAATATTAGTAATTATTTAAACTTAGTGGAAAAAGTATGTATTTGGAAGATTTCACTGCCTTTGCGTTAGGAATTTCCAGAGATTTTTAAAAAACACAGTTTATATGAGTTTTAAGAACATATGTGGTGAACTTATTTATCGTGTAACTAGAAGTTTATACTTTTTGACCACCTTTGTCCATTCAGCCCACCCTCTGCCTCCTGCCTTTGGCAATCCCCCGTCTGCTTTCTGTGAGTCCTGGGGATGTAATGTACAGCATGGTGACTATAGGTAACAATACCGTATTTTGTATTTGAACATTGGTAAGAGAGTAGACCTTAAAAGTTCTCATCACAAGAGAAAAATAGTTTGTAACTGTGTGTGGTGATGGATGTTTACTGAACTCACTATATTCATCATTTTGCAATATAGACATATAGCAAATTGTGATGTACACGTAAAACTAATACAATGCTATGTGTCCATTATATCTCAATAAAAATTAAATGGTATCAGAAAGTCAGAACCAAAGCAGATTTAGTGGGTTCATTGAAAAAAAAGAGGAAAAGGGGTGTTAATTGTGTTTTCTGTATTAAAAGGCATTCTGACAAATTGTTCCAAATCTAATAATCAAAACCACCATACCATGCACAAGGAAACCCTTTTTCTAAAGAGCAGCTATTCCAACTTCTTTTACGTATGTAAACTATTGCCCAGGTTTCTTAAGGTTGTTCTTTTTTTATTGCTTTTTGATTATTTTTATTGAAATGCTGATTGTCTGTTGTTAAATAACTACATTAATTATACAGCCAGGGCCCAGCTTCTCAACCTTTTCCAGAAGAAGCCCCTCGTTTCCATTAAAGAGTTTTATGGGGGCTCCCCACACGTCAGATTTCACACAGCCGGCTACACTGACTTTTTATAAAGGTCTTTGAATGCGATGCCAAGGCCTCCCACTAATTGGTTTATGGGCTCAGTGTGGGATCTGTATCCCTGCCTGGGGAAGCCCATGTTAAAGGACTGTGGGAGTGAGGAGTTGTCAAACATCCCCAGAAAGAGCACTAAAAAGTCCTGGTTGGCTGCACTGTTGTTGCCAAGGAGCATAAGCAGAACACGAAACATGCCAAATGCTGACTGATTTTAAACAGTGACCCCTATTTCAGACTATACTCACTTCATTACATTTTTGGGAGCAAATCAAATCCCAAATAGCTCCATAGTGAGTCTGAGTGCTTATTGCAAGGTTTGGCACTGGTTAATTATTGTTTTCCAAGTGGTTAAACAGTTCAACTAACTAGTTATTTTTATGTATTCTTTCAAGGGGAGATAACTCATCACGGTTATCTGTGAACATTTAGTCTTGGGATAATGTGCTCAAAGCTGAGTGCTTCATCATCTTCTTTTCCTCGGCAAAGGTTAAGGAAGCACGAGTACCCATTAAGCTGCATGTATCGACACTAAAAAGAGTGATTTCTGAACTTTAAAGGAGAATTGCTGTGGCAGAATGAAAACTCCTACTCCTTCGCCAAGCCCTGGTGTTTTCTGTGTCTCGAGAATCTGCTTGGCATTCTGAACCTGTCTTTATTCTAGAGACTGAACCAAGATGTTTGTGAGGTGTCGGTATAGCTTCGGAGAGTGCTTCAGTTTGGTTAATGCTGACATGTGAACAGAATTAGTAGAGCCATGCTTCAGTTGGCTTAGAGTATGGCATTTTGTAGGCACATAAGTACAACCTGTCTCCTTGAAGGTTGATAACATTAAAACTAAATGACATATTGAGATTTTGGTGAATTTTGAAATTTCTTTTCTTTTTTGGAAGTTGGTGAAGGAGAAAATTAAGTAAAGTCCTTTTTCATGTGATACAAATGTGCTCATTTTGTTTGTGTGATACTCACATGCTATTCTGTTATACTATTAATATAATAGCAATGTGTAATATAAGCACAGACCATAAGTAAAGCATTATGCGTACTAAGTGCACAATTAGTTTAGTTCTGCAAACTATAAAAAGTAATATCAGTAGTCTGATAATAATATTTTATTTATTAAATATGTTTTTATTGATTTTAGACAGAGGAGAGGGCGGGAGGGAGAGGGATAGAGACAGAAATATCGATGAGAGAGAGACATCAATTGGCTGCCTCCCACACAGTCCCCACCTGGGATCGAGCCTGCAACCTGGGTATGCACCCTGGCTGGGAATGAACCAGGGACCTCCTGGTTCATGGGTCAATGCTTACCACTTAGCCACACAGGCTGGGCAATAATCTTTTATTAATGTAACTATTACTTTTGTTCTTTCGAAGTTGGTCATAAGATTGCAAAATCTAAAGCAGAGAGGAAACTTGAATGGTAATTTCTTTACCATGGTGACTCCATGATATTTTTATCTCTATGATAATGTGTATTATAATTATCTTAACATATGAAAATTATGTTAGCCTGCTATTATTTATTGTGTAAAAAATTACTTTTTAAAATCAGATTTTATCTCTGGATAACTTCTTGCTATGTCTTTATTTTGAATAAGGATCAGCTTTTATAGTATGATCCATAAAACCAGCCTTACTAATGTATATTAAAGATAAACATTAACTTACATTTACAAGTTCTTTTATGAACTTAAACCCCAAATTATGATGCAATCTTTTAACCATTGCTAACATTCCTTCTCTAAGTTGTACTAAAGAGAAGGGCCAAAATGCATAGAATACTTGCACTGCTTCTGTGCTACTATTAGATTCCTGCCTCTCAATAGAACTCACATCAGAAGTGCTGTTTCATTGACTCATTTCCAGTGTAGGTCTCTAGAATGTTTACAATCATGCAAGATATTCTTGTGTAGAATTAATCCATCTTTACACAGCTTGCTTTTTTTCATCAGACACTTGGCTTCATAATTGTTTTATTCAAGATCCTTCTGTTCATTTTTTTAAATAAATATATCTTTATTGATTTCATAGAGGAAGGGAAAGGGAAAGAGATAAAAACATCAATGATGAGAATCACTGATTGGCTACTTCCTGCATGTCCCCTACTGGGGATCAAGCACACAACCCAAGCATGTGCCCTTGACCTGAACTGACGCTCTTTCCACTGAGCCAAACCAGCTAGGGCCTTCTGTTCATTTTTAATGAAAACAAAACAAAACTGTGCCACCTGGTCATAAAATACATATTTGTGTTTTGAGTTATTTCCAGTTACTATTACCAGTTACCATGTATTTGACATTTTCTCAGTTCTAAATGTACTTCATACTTTTAGTCTCCTTTAATCCTTCAGAGGTAGCACTATGTTATTTCTCTTCGCAGATGAGAAAATTGAGGGTTAAGAGAGTTAAGAAGCTATTCTTCAGTCTCTGAACAAGTAAGCAGAGTTGGGATATCAATGCAACAGGCTGATGTACTCTGAACATTTTTGTTTATGAAAAGAAATACTGAACTTGAAGGTGTTCTTTAGATACTCTGATACATTGTTTTTTGGTGACTGCAGACTGGCTTACAGAGACTGCTCTAGGTACATAGTAATAGTAGATACATAATAATTGTTGAATGAATTTCAGAGTCCAATTCTGGTGTTTATACTGGATACTGAAAAATGACTGAAACTTTTTGGATTTAAGTTTCTTAGATTCAGTTAGAAAAATAATGAATTTAGGTGTTGGAAAAATGGGACATCCACATGCAAAAGAATGAAATTGGACCCTTATCTTACACTATGCACAAAAATTAATGAAAATCAACTCAAAATGAATGAAACTGTAACTGAATAACTGCTAGAAGAAAACATACGGAGAATCTTCATGTCATTAATCTTGGCAGTGATTTCATGGGTATGCCACAAATAGCACAGGCAAACTGCAAAGCTTCTGCACGGCAAGGAAAACAAACAGCAGATTAAAAGTGCAACCTACAGAATGGGAGAAGATGCTTGCAAACCAGATATCTGATAACAGTTAATCTCTAGACTATATTAGGAACGCCAAAAATGCAATAGCAAAAAAAACTAATACCCTGATTTAAAAAATGGGGTAAGAAGTTGAATAGACGTTTCTCCAAAGAGGACATACTGATGGCCAATAGGTAGATATTAAAACACACACACACACACACACACACAACCATGCTCAACATCACTAATTATTGAGGAAAACAAATCAAGTGAGATATCACCTTGGACCTGTCAGGATGGCTGTTATAAAAGAAGACAAGTGTTGGCATGGATGTGGAGAAATTGGAGCCCTTGTACACCATTGGTGGAATATAAAGTGGTGCAATCACTATGGACAACAGTATGAAGGCTCTTCAAAGAATTAAATATAGAGCTACCATATGATCCAGTCATCTCACTTTTGGGGATTTATCCAAAGAATTGAAATCAGTATCTTGAGAAGATACTAGCACACCCACGTTCTTTGAAGAACTGTTTATAATAGCCAAGATGTGGGAGAAATTAAGTGTTTATTGACAGATGAATGGATAGAGAAAATATGGTATCCTATCTAATAAAAGAGTAATATGCTAATTAACCATCACTCCAACACACAGATGGTGGTGCTTAGTCCTCTCAGCCCCGCTGTAGTCCTCCAGTCCTGGGGTGGCTACTGAGAGCAGGGCCTGGTTGGCCGTCGCCGTGGCGACCTGGGAGTGGCCAAGTGGGACCCGCAGACAGTCACAGCGGGGCCCGCTTGGCCGTCACTGGCGATGACCTGGGTAGCAGCCAAGTGGGCCCTGCAGACAGCAGAGAACCATGGGGAGCGGGCCGAAGCCGTCAGTAGGACATTCCCTGAGGGCTCCCGGATTGGAGAGGGTGCAGGTTGGGCTGAGGGAACCCCCCCTCCCCCCCACCCCCCAATGCATGAATTTCATGCACCGGCCTGTAGTATACATATAATGTCATACTATTCAGTCTTAAAAAAGGAGGAAATTCTGCATTCTATGATAAAAATGGATGAACCTTGAGAACATTTCACTGTATGTGAAATAAGTCAGTCAGAGAAAGATAAAAATACTGCATGCTTTATCTTAGTATTACATGAGGTATCTAAATTAATTAAATTCACAGAATTATTTAAGAGTGGAATGGTGGTTGCCAGGGGTTGGATGAAGAGGGAAATGGGGAGTTCCCAATCAACAGGCATAACATTTCATTTAAGTGAGATGAATAAGCTCTAGAGATTTGCTTACAATTGTGTTTGTTATCAACAATACGTATTGTACACTTAAAATTTGTTAAGAGGGCACATATGTTGTGTTTTTACCACAATTAAATATTTAAAAAAGAAAAAAAATTAGATTAATTGCCCTTTCAGATACAATGATCTTTGGTCACATGAAATATTTTTCAGAAGCTATTTTTTTTTTTTTGTAGACTGAATAAAATCAGGCATGTTCTTCTTAGAGATGTAATGGTGGGAGGAGGGAGTGGCTACAAAACCTCCTTTGCTCTGCTTTGCAGTTTGAAATGTACTGGATTAGATGATCTTTCAGCACAAGGGTAATCTGAGTTCTAGGTCTCCTTGATCGTGCTTTTCTGAAAGTCTGTCTTATACCTGGGAAGGGCATTAGGAAAATGTGCAGTATGGAGCTAACTAACACCAATAAACTACCATCGAGAGGGTTGCCTTCCAGGGTCAGTTGTTTCCAATTACTATGGCATTCAGTTTCAGGATGTTATGTCTTGACCAGCCTGTGCTGTGTTGGAGACTGTGGTATTCTCTTTCATTTTTGGAAGAAATTTCTCTTCCTTCTGAAAATACTTTTCCTTTTCCTCCCTGCCCTTAGGTATTTAAAACATTTACTTGACACATCTGTATTACTCCTATGTGGCCACTTGAGTTCCTTGTTTTCACTTTTGTTTCGACAAGCAAGGTAAAGTTGGAGTTTCAGAATTAAGGAAATCATCTTACCATCTGATATATTTCCTTTATAGTGACTGCTTGCTTTTATATTTTTAGGCAAAATTTACTGTACTCTTCCATTGGAGAAAATATGTAGTATTTTGCTTTTTCAACATTACAAAATCTCAAAACAGGGACTATAAAAAAAGGGCAGAGGCAAATGTCTTTAGATATAGGATCAGAATATGTTCCAGACTTCATTGGTGGGGTAAGCTCTTTGATTGCCTCCCACCATTTATTTGCCAACTTCTCTCCTACCAAAAACTCATGTTTTCCTTCTGATTGTCTGTGAATTTTCAGGGAAACTGACTTCACCTTCTGCCGTTTAGATCAAGACAATCAGGGTATTTCATCCTTCTGGCTCCAGTGAGGTATGCAGGGTGGGTATGCAACCTAAGCCAATTCAATAAACTGAATCACAGGGCTTTGGTTGATATTGCAGAACAACAATGCTTTCTTTCTTGGTGAGCAAAGGGACTAGTCAGCCTCAGGAATTGCTGGCCCCTGTGTTGGAATAATGAGCTAAAACGGTATAGTGGAGAAGTGAAATGGAGCTGGGTTCTTGGTTATTTCATTGAATCATTGGATCAGGCCTTATCAGAAGCTCATACATACTTCTTAACTTTGCAGTAAGGGAGCCAATAAATCTTCTTTATGTGTAAGTTAGTTTGCGTAAATCATTGCCACTGAACGAATTTTGCCTAATACTTCAAAGCCTTTGGTACTTTTGCCTGGATCTTTCTAACTTACTTTCCTAGAAGTACAATCTCCTGTCTGCCTTAGACCTTAGTTTCCTCACTTATTAAATGAAGAGTTTGTATTGGACTGTACAAAATATATATTGGATTACTTTTTCCCTCTGCTTCCAAGAAGTGAAACTCATGCCTGCTTGATCAGACATTTGTTGACCTCCCTCCACCTATTTAGAAAGACTCTAGGAATGTGGATTTCTCCCATACTATATGTAGAACAGCAATCATGTTATATACGTTTAGTCAATTTTACAATCTATGATCAACTCTTTTTGTTTTTGTCCCAGAAATATAAGGACAAATGATAGGGCTAAGATTTATGATGCCAAAGTTAAGCAGCCTGTCCCAATATAAATCAACTAATTTTGCTGTTTTTAAAAAATAACATACTGGCTTTCTAACTTTAGTTAGCTATATCCTAAGTGTTGTCAATAGTTAAAATAATTATTTGAAAATAGTTTTACAGATCAGCACAGATCTTTCACCTCGTATTAGAAGAATAACTCAGAGCAGATGTCTTAAAGATTTCTGAGTCCATGTCAAATTCACATGTAAAGAAAAGTACAGAAGTGCTTTGAAACTCTGACATTGTACTGGGGAAATTTTAATGAGAGTTTGGAAATTCGTAGGGACTTTAACCATCTATTTAACAAGATAAGCTAAGGAACCAAGCAGATTTCTAAAGCTGAATGGGTGGTGATGGTGGTGGTCGGTAGGTGTTGGTGGGAAATAACTTTTATTGGATTGTGCCCAATGGTGACAGGCAGCAATCAGGGCTTTAAAAGAATTCAGTGAATGGTAATTTGCAGCAATCCAGTTTCATGTAGCAAAGATTACCTGCAAGGCACACATTTCTTTTTCTTTTTGAAAATGACAGCTTTGATATGTGTGACTCAATGATGAATGACTTTGTGAAATACTATTTATGAAAAATAGATGTGCTCCTCCAGATTGCACTGCAGGGCATTTAATGTTTTTTTAATGAGCATATGTTTTACAGATTTTGCAGATTTTTGTATCAAACTCTTCTTGGTCTTATCTATAAAGAAAAAATCACATGATCATATTTGGGTCTTATATTGCTCTATTTTTTTCTGTTATGCTTGCTAACCAGACTTTAACAAAGAGCTTTCCTGTGTTCTGAAGTATTACTTAAATTAAAAATGTTTACACTTTACAATCTTAATTTAAGGCCAACCATAATATTAGCCTAGAGGAGTTTGCCCTGGAGTTCAGATGCATCTGCCATTTTGAATGGATGCTCCGGGGACCTGTCTTATTTTGTTTCTCTCAAGAACACCTTGTTAAATTTGGTGATCATGTCCAAAGTCAGCAATGCATGCTGAGTTTCATGAGTTATTTGGCTATACATTGGGTTGCATTTTTTAAAGCTGTCACTATTTTCATTGAATCTTATAGTGTTATATTGATTTATAGCTTGTGTGCAAGTGTGTACGTCTGTGATGGCTACATTTGCTTTCTGCAGTTTAAGAAATAGTTTAAAATAGTATCTTCATCGTGTTCATAAGGTGAAAATCTGGTAGATGAAATTTAGAAAACAGAGGGCCTCAAATTTACTTGTGTTGCTTTCTAAAACACATGTTTAATTTAAAGCATTTCTTTTTTTTTTTCGTTTTAACTTATTGAGAGATTACTTTTTCCTATGGTAGAATAATAGGAGTTACTTTACAAAAGGTATCTCCTGTCTCAAAATTGGCCTAATATTTACTTTCTCTGTTTGAAAGTTATTTGTATGTAACCTATTCATCCAAATTTCCTAAGTTTCACTGACAGTTAACTGATAAACTCAGATAATCTGGACACAACCAGCAGGAATCAGCATGGTTCACAGGAAAGGAGCCGGAAAAGCTCTAAAGGACAGAGCAGTTCATTCACTCCTTGTGATGAACTGATTTGCCTCCAAACCTGCATTAATGCATGAGCATTTTCTATTAAATGCAGCAAGTACTGACAGTGTTACTATGATCAGATTATTAGGTGCCTTGAGATGAGAAATAGTTGTGGCACATTTCCTGCCCTCATGGAGCCAATGGATCACTAGTGGCAGAAGACAGAAGCAAAAATCATACCGAAGACATATGTAGGAAGCAGAGGGGACACAGGCATTCTGTGAGGGCTCCTCGAAGGACAGGTCAGAAGCAGCTGGGGAAAGGAACCACTATGAAGGAACCAATGCTTGAGATTATTAGTGAAGCATTAAGCAGCCTTTTTGGGTGAGAGGAGGTGGGGGAAGGCTTTCAGTTGGCAGAAATGCCCTGAGTACAGACTGGGAGTTTCAGATTATTAGGCCTTAAGTAGGTTGTTCGTGAAGAAAACTGGCACGTAGTTGTGTCTTAAACGCCAGGTCAAGGAGTGTTTCATGTACGCACTTCGCTAGGCAGAGGGGAGTCACTCGCGGCTCGAAAGCAGTCACTTGGAACTGGACTTTATGGGGAGCAGTTGAAACTCCTTAGGAAGAACTGGGACGCATTCGGAAGTTGCTCAAAGAGTGAAGGGCCTAACTGCATCCCGGAGGAAGGAATGGAAAGAAAGAGACAAATGCCTGGCACATTGGGAATGTGGAATCTATTGTATTTGGCGATTATTTGAATATAGAGGCGGAGGGAGACTGGTGTTAAGGAAAATTCCAAAGTTTTGAGGCTGGGTGTCTTTGGAATGTTGGTTATTATTATTTTAAAAATATCTTTTTATTGTTTTCACAGAGGAAGGGAGAGGTAGAGAGAGATAGAAACATCACAGATGAGAAAGAAGCATTGACCGGCTGGCTACCTCCTGCACGCCCCACACTGGGGTTCCAGCATATGTTTTACAGATTTTTCAAATTTCTGCATCAAACTCTTCTTGGTCTTATCTATAAAGAAAAATTACATGATCATATTTGAGTCTTATATTGCTCTGTTATATTTTTTTTCTGTTACGCTTGCTAACCAGACTTTAACAAAGAGCTTTCCTGTGTTCTGAAGTATTACTTAAGTTAAAAATGTTTATACTTTACAACCTGGGCATGTGCCCTGACAAGGAATCAAACCTGGATCTCTTTCAATAGGTTGATACTCAACCACCGAGCCACGCCAGCCATGCTGGAATGTTGGTTATCTTATTGACAGAAATCTGGGGGTTGGCGGTTAGAAGAAGGAGCTGTTTGTGGAGAGAAAACAGGAATTAGGTAAAATGGACTTCACATGTGCTCACCCCCACCCCATGGTTCTAGCACAGTGGTTCTCAACCTTGGCTGCACATTAGAATCACCTGGGAATCTTTTTAAAATCCTGATTTCTGGGCCTCATCCTCTGGAAATTCTGTTTCTTGTTATGGGGTGGGGCCACAACATTAGTAACAAAGAAACAGCATTTCCGGAGGATGAGGCCCAGAAGTCAGGATTTTAAAAAGATTTCCCGGTGATTCTTATGTGCAGCCAAGGTTGAGAACCACTGTTAAATGCCTCATCTGATGAGTAAATGTGTGTGTGTGTGTGTGTGTGTGTGTGTGTGTGTGTGTGTTTAAATGTTTGTATCTGCAAGTCATTCTAATTGATACATGAAATTCTTTTATACATTTCTTAGATTTGGAGTTATATACAAATACCTGTATGAGCTTGATGGCAGACCAGTTACATTTTAATCTTGGTAAACAGTATAAGGTTCAGAGTTGAGATCTCATCTAATTTCTAATTGGTTCTTTTCAGACAACACTGGGTGGGTCTGTCATGCCAATGAAGTCTTCTGGTAAGAAAAGAGGAAAGTACTGTTTGGTCAGGCGCTAGGGAAGAAGACAGCTGGCCTGGACTACTGACTTGGTCTTAGATACTAACACATTTTAAGAAGACATGTAAAACAGGGTCCTTACTTTTGCTTTTTGGTCTTTAGTTCATGCGAGATATTTTACATTAAGATACTTTATTTTTTCAGGGACTTTTGAGTATGTTCTTTACAAATGATAAAATGCAATTATTTAATTCTTATAAGCTCCTAGACTTAATTGAAATATTTAATGGGTGATATAAAGATAAAAACCTCCTGTACTGCAATTAATATTTAATAATAATCAATTAAGCGATGAGTTAGGGTGACTTTACTACATCACACAAAATCTGTGGCCCAATTCAGCATGATGATATGATTGTATTTTGTAAGTTTTACAAATGTTTTAGATAGGGCTAAAGTGATTTTACTGAATCCCTTAAGATTTATTAAAAAAAACCACACACACACACCACACAAATGAAATGATTTGTGACACAATTCATTGACTAATTTTCTTAACGCATACACCTAGAACCAACCAAAGCTGTGCCTCCTAACAATTATGACTTTAAACTGAGGAACTTGAAACTTGGATAAAGTAATGGTTTAAATGAATCTTAAGTGCTTATTGTAATGAGTATCCCAGAGAACTTCTCTTTCTGCCCGCTGAGGTTTCGATTGTAGTCAAAGCCATCGTAAAATATTTCTTGATATTGCTTTGGAGAGTGTGGCATATTTTTAAAACTTGGGCAGGGTGACATGAAGTGGAACTATGTAAATTAGAAATACTTGGTATTCTTAATTTTCATCCATGTTGTCTCAAGTGTCAGTATTTCATCTTTTGTATGGCTGGGTAGTATTCTATTGTATATATGTACCACCTCTTTTTTAAAAGTTATTTTTATTGCTGAGAGAATTACAGATGTCCCCCATTTTTTCCCTTTTGCCCCATTCACCGGGCTCCCGCCCCACCCCAGGCCTTCACCACACTATTGTCTGTGCCCATGGGCTATGCATATAAGTTCTTTGGTTAGTATCTTTCTACTCCCCTCCCCCTTCCCTTTGAGATCTGTCAGTGTGTTCCATGCTGCCATGTCTCTGAACCCATTTTGTTCATCAGTTTATTTTGTTCATTAGGTTCCACATATAAGTGAGATCATGTGATACTTGTCTCTCTCTGACTGGCTTATTTTGCTTAGAGGGACTCTCCATGTCCCTCTACGCAGTCTCAAAGGGTAAGAGATCCTTCTTTTTTTACAGCTGCATAGTATTCCTTGTATAAATGTAACACAGCTCTTTTATTCAGTCATCTACTGATGGGCACCTGGGCTATTTCCAGATCTTAGCTATCTATCTATCTATCTATCTATCTATCTATCTATCTATCTATCTATAATAGAGAAATATGCCAATTAATGAGGACACCCTAATGGGTGGACTGGACAAGAGGTTGAGGGCTCGCAGCATCAGGGGCGGGGCGGCAAGGGCCTCCATGCACCTGCGCTGGGGGAGGGCCTGATCAGCAGTGGCCACAGCTGCTTCAAGGGCTGGAGAGAAAGGAAGGGCCGGACTGGAGGGTGCGTGGCGCTGGGCTCCTAGTTGTAAATAAAACTGCGTAGGGGTGCACACATTCTTTCTGATTGGGGTTCCAGACTTCTTAGGATATGTTCCCAGAAGTGGGATTGCTGGGTCAAACAGCAGTTCCCTTTTTAATTTTTTGAGGAAACTCCCTATTTTTTATCCATTCATCTATTGAGGGACACTTTGGTTGTTTCCATGTTTTGACCACTGTGAATAATGCTGCAATGAACATAGGGGTGCACATGTCTTTATGAGTAAATGGATCTTGAGAATATCATGCTAAGTGAAATAAGGCAGTTGGAAAAAGTCAAGAACCATAAGCTTTCACCTATGTGGGATCTAAAACGGAAAGCAGTACATGAACAAACAAGACAAACAAAAACTTGTAGACACAGACAGCAGTATGGTTGTTATCAGAGGGAGGGAAGGTGGGGGGAAAGTGAAGGGTGGAGAGGGCCAAATATACGGTGTCTAGAGGAGAATTGACTTTGGGTGATAAATATACAATGCACTATGCAGATGATGTATTGTAGAATTGTACACTTGAAACCTATATGGTCATATTAACCAATGTCACCCCAATAAATTGAATTAGAAAAGGAAATAGTTGGTACATTTCATATGTCCAAGGTGCTATGCTAGAACTTTTTTTTTTCTGTTCTCACATCATATTTATCCTCAGCAGCTTTTGTTTCTCTTCTGTTATCATCTAATCGCTAAAACTATTTTTGCCAAGGTCATGGATTACCTCTTTTGCTGAAAAATCTGTTGGCCTCTTTTTAGTGCTTTTGCTGTATCTCAGGATCATTTGAATCTTCGGTGTTCCCATCTCAGAACTGTTCTCTGTGCTCGCCTAACCCACTTCTCACCACCTGTGCCGATGCTTCTGCGTCTCCTTGGCAGGTTTCTCCATCCCTCTGCCTCCTGCTGGTGCTCCCATGAGTTTAGTCTTTGGTTTTCTTCCCTGGTCCTCTCCTGGCTCATTCGGTCCACTTTCCTAACTTCATTTATTAGTGTTAAATGCTAATGGCTCTCATGTCACCAGAACAGGTCTCTCCCCCACAGAACAGGCCCTCTTGTGCGACTTCTACACATCTCCACTTGGAATGTCCACTGGAGCGTCAGGTTTGACATACCCCGTGTCCCAAGCTAAAGCCATCTTCCTTCCTTTAATCCCAGTGGGTTTGCTGCTCGTCCTGTGTCCTCTCCATTAGCAAACTGCACTGTTATTCTCCCTGTTGCCAAAACCAGGAACCTAGGCATTGTCTATGATATCTTCACTGCTGTCTATCTCCTCAACACAAGTTTTTAAATCTTTCCTGTTTTATTTCCTTAATACTTCTCAAGTGTAGCCACCATTCTCTGTTTTGATTACTGTGGCCTTAGTTTAGGACCCCTGCTTTCTCACCTTGAATCACCATACATGTCCCTTAACTGGTCTCCCTGCAGCCAGTTTTGCTCTTTCCATTCTAGCATCTGTTTGTCAAGGTGACTTAACAAAAACTTATTCTTAAATAGTTCCTCAGAATAAAATGCAAAATCCTCAGTATGGCATATGAGACACTTGAATATATGGTGCTGCTTAAATCTTCTGATCTTGTATTTCATCACATGTCTGTGATTAGCTCCCAGTGGTCTTCAGAACCTAGCTGAAGCATCCATGGTAGCTCAGATCTGCCCTGTGCCCTACTGTTCCAGGTGAGCTCTCTGTCCTTCCCTTGTGCTCCTGTGGCACATGTGTTGAACTCTAAGACAATGTATGGCAATAATTTGTTTGTTATACTTTTAGTATTTATGGAGAGGGTCTGTGATGCTTTGCCATATATACTTACTATTTATAAGTATTTAACATAAAGCCATTAAGGGTACAATAGGAATGTTAAATGAATTAATGAGTAACCATACTAAGATCAATAGAACCTACATTCTATTCTGAAGTAGCTCACTGCCTAGTGAGATTTATAAGTACAAGTAATTTAGAAAAGCCATCAGCAATTATGCTAGAATGTGGGATTAGCTATTAAAACTCATGTTTTTAAGTAGGAAATGATTAAATGCTAATATTTCAAAAGACTATCTCTTGAGGATCCTATATAATAAAAGCCTAATATGCTGTGTCTGGTTGTCCGGTCAGCCATTCAACCAATCAAAGTGTAATATGCTAATGATATGCTAAGGCCACTCAACCGCTCGCTATGATGTGCACTGACAACCAGGGGGCAGGCGCTCCAACCAGTAGGTTAGCTTGCTACTGGGGTCCTGTGATCAGGACTGAGTGAGATGGCCAGACATACTCTGGAGCCCTCCTGTGGTCTATCCCTGGCTGGCCAACCTCCCGCGACCCTCCCTGGCCCTGATCATGCACTGGTGGGGCCCCTCAGCCTGGCCTGTGCCCTTTTGCAACCCAAGACCCCCTCAGGGGATATCAGAGAGCTGGATTTGACCTGATCCCACAGGCCAAGCCAAGGGACCCCACTGGTGCACAAATCTGTGCACTAGGCCTCCAGTATATAATAAAATGACACAGAAATACTCATGACATTCAACCGTCTCTTTGAAATGAGGCATCATTGTAACATTTAAGGTATTCAGAGTACTTTACAAAACATTTTTATTGACTCTTTAAAACCTGTCTTTTGTTTTGTCAGTTTTAGGAGAACTCAACAAATGTGCAGCAGGGTGTATTAAATTTCTGGACATTTAGTTGGCTAGCTAGGATGCATGGGGATCAATGCTTGTTTTTCTTTTCCTTTCTGAAACTAATTATTATTACCTAATAAGATTTCACATGATTCTGGCCTCTGACTCTATGCTTTATAATTAATTCACTAATTACAAGAAATATAGTGCTTTTTTTCCCTCTGTCAAAAACAAATTTAAGATGACATAATGCAATTTTAAGAACTTGGGCCTGTTTGGTGACTCCCAGAGTTAAAAATCAAGGGGGCAAAATTTTGTAGAAAATAGTTAGCGATGCCTAACAATTTTTAAAGTTATAAATGACTGTGTATCATGGACTTTTACATTGCTTAGCATAGCCGAGACTGTGAGTATTAACTCTTTGATTCCAAGGACAGGATCTCTTTCATTGGTTTTCAAGTCATGATTCCAGAGCCCCAGAATTCTGACGGATGTTTAAGGAGCCTTGTGAGGAAGCCAAGGAGTAGGTGGGCAGGCTGTTGGTAGAGCTCTGTGGCCCTGCCTTGCATCTTCCCCTTTTCGATCACATCCGTTGTTTTTATGTTGGCTATTGGAGTGTTTTGTTTTTTTTTAAGGATATTATTTAAGAGTGGGGCGGGGGGACTTATAAAATACTGTGGAAACCATTGGTTCACTTGATGCAAATATTCGAGGAAATCATTTTGTTGACAATCAGGAAACCCATGAAAGTAGAAAATGTACAACATTTCTTTCATTAACTACTGTTTCCATGAGTCACCTACAGTGACATCCTCAGAGATCTGGGGGAGGGCTGTACAGTTAAGGTGTGACATGAGCAAGGTGTCCTGTCTCCTATGTTTTCGATCACTTGCAGTCAGCCCATGGCATTTCCATGTCTGGTCATTAGAACCTTTGGACGAGGGCCTGACTAGGATTGGGGGAAGTGGGAGGCGGGAATTTGGGGAACAGCGAGAAACAGAATTTTAATGCTTCCTAAGAGCCAGGGGAAGGGTTGCTGATTTTGCCAGTGTCATGGTGTTCTCATCATAATGCTAAGTACTTTCATTCCAGGAAACTGAAGACTCAGGGCAGAGTTTTATAGATTTTGGCCAAAGGCTGTTCCAGGGGAAAAGTTAATGTTTAAAGGTGCTGACCATTCCCCTAACTTATTTCATTCTTTTGGTTCCATACTTTTCTTTCCCACCCCAAATAGGATTATCCTAGGTGTAAAATCCAGATCACTACCATAGTAACCACACAAATACAGCACAAAAAAGTGCTATTTGTTTTGATTTCGTAGTGATGGAAGGAAAACTACACAGGGAGCTGTTTAAGGGACATAGATGATGGGACAAAAAACGTTGTCTATAGGAGATGAGTTGGAATGTACTTTGCCTATACAATAATTTGTATCTGAGAAGTAGAATCTGGGGAGTAACTGTATCTTTTATACAGTTAAAAAAGTTGGCAATGTTGAAAACAACCCACTTTCAAAATGATAATTTTTAGGGGAGGAAAATTGAACTGTTAATCAGAAGGATGGGATTCTTTGCAGCAGAGATGGAAAAATACGCATGGCTATATGTGAAGAAGGTTGAGGGCAGTTTATCATAAACAGATAAGTATGTCAAATACATCCACACACACACCCCTGTTTTGGCCTCAGAAGACAAAATTTTATGGCCACAGATAGAGAAATATTGCGTATTTGTACATCTCTCAGATAAGTAGGCATTTTATTTATGCACATATTAAGAGGAAACAGTTTAAGAATAGGAATTAATCAGACCTGGTGCAAAGATATTGGAGGTTATCAAATTTGCTGGACCTGGTTAGAATGAGGTCTGAGCAAGTGGTGAGAATGTCACCCGAAGGTTCTGATTCATCCTTTATTCCACTGCTGATTATACAAGAAGCATCATTGGATTCCTGGATTCAAATGATTGAAGTGGCTACAACCGCTTCAATTCTAATTGTAAAGGCAATATGTATAGAATATAGTTCTACTGCCCAAAGTAACCTCTGTATACACTTTGGTGTCTTCTTCCTTCTTTCGTATGAGTGTGCATCTTACATACAACATCTATATAATACATTTTAATATAATGTGAATATTGGTATTAAAATTTGAATCAAATATGCACGTGATTTCCTAAACTGCATTGTGGTTTATTCATTTAACAATTCTTTATTTTGTGCCTGCCATAACCTAGGGATTCCCAGAATTCAACATTCCCTGAAAGCATGGCATTTAATGACTTATTAATATTCTATTACATGATAATTTATTTAACTATCTCCTTATTGTTGGGCATTTATATTGTTTCAGTTTTTTTATTATAAATGATATTAAATTATTATCTTATCTATTTTTTTTCTATGTCAGTATATCAGATTTTTTTCTGAAGTAAAAGCCCCGTAAATGTAATTATATTTTAATAATCCTCAATTTAATGGTGCTGAGTTTGGAGAAAATTAGCCAAACAATAGGGTATTCAGGAACAAATGTAAGACATAATCACTGTGGTCGTCTTTTCAGTCATCCAGCATTCTGGATGGAGTTTACATGGCCTGGACGTGAACATCACTTTAGTGTGGGTGTATCGCCGTTGTAGCATAGTGCAGTTGCCTAGTATGTAACAGATATTTGTTATGACAGATGGTGTCATTGTATACCAAGTTATTCATCTCTCATTATTGTTCTTGACATCTCAACACCCAATTCTTATGCATAAACAGCTCTTAGAGCCTATCTGAGCTCTTACACTCTTCTGGGTCATTGATGCTATAAAAACATTTCACCGTACCATGGCCCCACTGAACAAAAGAGAAGGAAAAATTTAAAGAGAAAAGAAAATTCCTGCCCAATGCATAGGTGTTCTGTTGTCTTGCAAGATAATAAACAAATTTTGCTTTTATTGAATTTTGAACTATGTATGGTATTTGGTTCTTTTAGAAACACCCTGCAAGTAGCTAATGGCCATAAGATAAAAGATAAGCCATAGTTCTCTTTCTCCCTCCCCTTTCTCTTCCCTTCTGTGCGGTGTGTGTGTGGGCGTGTGTGTGCACGTGTGTGCATGCTCACACATTCTCACATGTCTGTTTTTTCAAATATGCGATTCGGTTCATTCATTTCAGTCATTTGTAGTATTCACAAACATTCAGTCCAAAGTGTTTAATCTTCCCACGAAGCGCTTCAGAGATTCGTCATATGAGATCATTGGTTTCTCTTTAGTGCTAAGTCATAGCAAATTATCATCTTTTTTTAGGTTGATTTTGTAGAGTGTTAAATGCCATTTAAATTTCCCTTAGATATGAAGCCATTTATTTTTCTCCTAATCACTTAAAATAGCAAGAACTAATCAACCGGAGTTTTCCTCCTTGTTATGAATACACCAGTCTACCCCTGACTCACGTGCGTGTTTCTGCCTTTAGGTCAGGGGGAACTTGTCCCAGCCGTGTTTTCTTTATTTCCCTTCATTCCTAATTTCTCTGAGGAACAAATGGCAGCATAGTTAAGCATTAGGAACTTGTTGCCGAAGGTGCTAACCTAAACATCAGTGCCAGGATACGACTGAGACTTAATAGACTAATTAATTTGTCTACTGCACCCTGACCTGGGGATTTCGTACAATGGGCTGTACTCAAGGAACTGAGAGTCTGGTATCCAAAGTAGAGAAATGCAACTTTGTGTGCTTTATACATCAACATGCAATTAATACTGGGTTCTTTAAGAAAATAGATTTTGAAAATGGAACTTTATTCCATCACATGTTTTTGAAAGTACGATACTGCAAGATTCTGTGTGCCTTTTTGTTTGTTTTCTTCTCGGCCATTTTATAGCAGTGCTACACAGACCCCTCACGTTATTTGACCCAAATGTGCAGCTGACCTCCAGAGGAGCCTAATTATAGAGAATACCACAGGTTCTGAATTACCTGTTCTAAGGGAGGATGCCCTCACAACCACAGTAACTCGTAGGAACAAATAGGAACTTGAAGCTTGAATGACATTTTAAAAAGTGTTTGCATTATGAATTCCTGACTGTGGTATTCATGTTCCTTTCAGTAAGAAGATTAGTTTTATTTCCTCTTATGTTCCTTTTCTCACTTCTCCTTCATGTTGGAGACAGTTTAAATATACTTCAAGGGCAGTTAACATTCGACTGCCACTGAATCCAAGGCACTGGATAGAAGCTCAATTGAATAAATCTATTCATATTAGTTTGTCAAGCTATGGGTTATGCTTCTCTCTGGATCTTGAGAACCCACAGAGAGGTAACAAATAAATGCTTTCCTGTTAGGATTTTATTTAGAACGGAATTTGTGAATTTGGAAGCATTCATTAGACCACCAAATGTCTGCTAAGCAAACGGCAGGCACTGTGGTAGGCACCGAGGATAAAGCAGTGAACAAGAATGACTGTTCCCAGCTCTGCTGCAGCTGATGGTCCAATAGTGGAAGTCACACAGAGAACAGTGGTTACCCCTTATTCGAGGTTTCACTTTGCATGATTTCAGCTATCTGCAGTCAACCGCAGTCTAAAAATATTTAATGGAAAGTTCCAGAAAGAAATAATTTATAATTTTAAATTGAGTGCTGTTCTGTGTATGGTGATGGAATGTTTTGCGGTCCCGCTGCATCCCTCCTGGGATGCAAATCATCCCTTTGTCCAGAGGAGCCACACTACCCGCCCCTTCCTTACTGAGTTGCCATCTCAGTTATCATCTAACTTTTATTTTGGCATACTGTTACAGTTGACCTATTTTATTATTAGTTATTGTTGTTAATCTCTTAATTTATAAATTAAACTTTTTCATGGGTATATTTGTATAGGAAAAAACATAGTATTATATATACATCCCCTGGGGGCATCTTGGAACATATCCCCTGTGGATAAGGGGGACTACTGTAAACACAAAGAATAACAACAGAACTCAAGACAAGGCTGCTGTGATGCAGACAGTGGAACAGGGTAAAGGGACAGAGAGCGACTGGAATGTGTGTGAGATGTTATGTTAGCCATGGTATTAGGGAATAGCTTTCAGGAAGGCTATATTAGACCTGAGAACTAAAGGATGCGATGGTAGCCTTTGGGAACAGGCGGTCCTCATTCACTTATTGGCAGTCAGTTCACCTGAAGGTGGCATATACAAGATTTTCATGCACTTCTCAGTACAGGTGTGCTGTATGGACATACACAGAGTCCATAACGCTCAGAGCTGATGCTCAGAGGATACTAGCTAAATGAACAGAATAAATAAATATTGGCATATGATTTCAGAGGAAATTGCTGTGTCTTTCGAAAGTTATGTTGCCTCCAGTAGTGGAGTAAAAGATTTAGGTGTGTGCATTTTTGTTTTGTTTTTATGGAAATGTGAAGTGAGCCTCACATGGACAGTTTTTGTAGTTATATATTATTTCTTTTATTTTGCAGGTTTCAGCGTGGTCAAGAGAGTGCATGTGTCGGAAGTGGGTGTACCTTGCATGAGTCATCAAGAGCATTGTATGCTGTAAATATCAGCGGCATATTTATCTGGTTGGTATTCTAAATCAAGTCAGACTTGGCCTGGTAGTACACCTCTTAGAAATTAAACCATTGATATTAAGGGAAAGACCATAAATTGATTTTGTGTATCAGCTTATGTTGAGACAATTCACCGTATGTCTAGCAAGGCCACATACAAGCTAGTTAAGGTGTTAACAAAGTCATTTGAATTCCTGTGGGGGGTGTGTGTGAAGGGGGTGGTACTGGTGAAGGCAAGAAGTCAAATGGCGTAGAGGCCAAGTGAAAAGAGTGACTGGGGACTTTAGGTACTGCCTGCAAGTGAATGTTATTTGTATCCATTTTTAAAAGAAAACCTGGCGAACAGGTATGCTTGCAGCCCTTTGACAGGTTGGGGGTGGGCAGGGGAGATGAACACTGGAGCATTTAGTGTTTGAAAGACAGTCCAAGATCAGTAGATAGATAAACATAGTTTCCAGTTTAGGCTTTAAAGTTATTCTTGACCTGTTTCTTCTTGTTTTTTTTCATTGGGAACTGCAGTTTTAAAGGTAGAAACAATATTTCATTTATTCTCGAACTTAGAATGGATTTGATTTTCTGTAAAAATTCATGTTATATGTTGATGTTGTTCAGAGTCTTTTCTTTGGCTCTTCTCTCTACTCACTCAGTTTAATTGTATTCACCCACGTCTGTGCTTTCAATGATTATGATTCCATTCCTTGAATCCCTTAGTTCAGATCCTTATCATTTCTCAGTTATACTCTAAAATAGTTTCTTAATATCTATCCACCTTTCTCCTTTCCAAACTGTCCACCATTTTGTTAGCAGAAAGGATATCTGATCCGACCACTCTACCTTCATTGACATTTGATGCTTCCAGGATTATGGCCTTTGGCATATATGTCCTTGGATGCCTCCAAGATTATGTCCTTCAGCTTCATCTCATCCTTGCCTGCCATTCTCATCTTGTCACTTGGCTCTATCCTTTCTGTACCTGTACTCATAGCCTATGAGTTTTCTATAGTTTCTCAGTTCATCTGCTTGCTCATTCATTCATGGTTTTGTTCCTTGGCACTTTCTGTTCCCTGATTCTTGAATGCCATTCCTACTTATTGTTCACTTGGGAAATTTTTATTTGTCCTTCATGATTATATTTAAAGAAAATATTTTTTCTCTATTATTCTTTCCCTGGCAGAGGTAGACACTTCCTTTCTCTCCTTCCATAAGCCTTGAATACATCTCTGGTTTGATTGTCCATATAAACTTTAAAGTGTTTCCTTGGCTCTCTTAGAGTGCTCTGTAAACCCCTTCTAGATAGACACTGCCTTCTGTTTTCCTCTTTATCCCCAGCCCTCAGCACATTAACTAGTAGGGCTTCAATTGTCATGTGTTGAATGAGCAAATTAATACATGCTTCATATTTAGCACATGATATTTATTATGGAACAAAAATTATAAGAATATGATTTAGTTCCTCTCAATAAGGTTGTGATTTTGTTTGATGGACAAGACTTAAACACATGAAATAATTAGGGAACACAAGATAAGGCATAGTGTACAAAGGAATTATTTATATTATAAAAGTTTAGTTAGTAGATATACATACACATATACTCATACAGGTACACATATACCTACATACAGTAGGTGGAGGAAGAGCAAAGGTCAAGTTTAAGTATGACAGAGGCTTCATGAACTAGATAAGAGTGTGATGGGATAGTGAAGGAGTGTACCTTAGTAAGTCTTAGATTGTTTATACAGGTTTAGTGTAAAGCCAAATATTGATCGTTTTTATATGTAAAGGGCCACAGATAAAACAGGAGAAATTAAAACAATGAATGAAAGTTGAGGTGGGTTCTTGGTATGTGTTGGAAAGAGATGAATCCATGCATAGTGAAATCTGCACTGAATAATTAAGTCTTAAATGCAGATGCCTGAGTAGGAAGGGGAATGATTGACAGAAGGATCTTACAGTGACAGTAAGGTAACTTCTCTTGGGCTGGGTTTAAACAATAGCTGTAAACAGTGTTTATTGGGATCTAAGATGTTACGACTAGAACACTGTTCACCCATGTGGGGAAAAGGAAAACAAAACCAGAAATGAAAGCAACAAAAACAAGTCAGATTCATTCGTTTGCAGTTTGACAGTGAGAAGGGTTTAAGTTGAGTAGATGAGTGGATAAAAGAACTGTGGTACATTTATTCAATAGAATACATGCAGTTGTAAAAAAGAAGGATCTCTGAACCCCTGAGACATCATGGAGGGACCTGGAGAGTATTATGCTAGGTGAAATAAGCCAGTCAGAGAAAGACAGGTATCACATGCCCTCACTTACATGTGGAATCCAATGAACAAAAGAAACTGGGGAGCAAAATAGACCCAGAGACATTGAAGCATGCAACGGATGTATTTCAGAGGGAAGGGGTGAGGAAGGTGGGAAGAGATTAACCAAAGAACTTATATGCATCTATGCATAACCGTGGACACAGACAGTAGTGCAGTGAAGTCCTAGGGGTGGGGTGAGCTCAGGGGAGAAAGGATTAATGGAGGAATAAAAGGGGACATCTGTAATACTCTCAATAATAAAGATAGATTAAAAAAAGAAAATGAAAAGACAAACAAAAATTAGTTAATGAAGAGAAACCATCTCCCTGAGGAGTCAAAAAAAGAGAGAATGAATCGGAGTGAGCAGGAGGTTTACAAACAGCAGGTGAGTAAGTCTACAAGGGCTGAAATCTACAGCCACAATGTGTACTGTACATTTCTTTTTCATATTAGTTTCCTGAGTGTATTGAAGATAAAGCTGACTCAGTCCAGGATGTATGAGGCAGAAAGAAAATTTAGGCAACTGATACCCATATCGTTCCCCAAGGTCCTTTGCACGTTCCATGGTCTTCTGTGCGTGTTTTGTAGATGGTGTCCAGAGTTTTTATTTGTCCTCATGGGAGAAATAGCAAGTACTTATACTCCATCTCAGTCCAGAATCACTGCGATTTTTACAAATTCTTTTTGGTCCTTGGAACTTAGGATTGGAATATGTTCAAGCTTTTCAAACATAGGGAGATAGCAGCTTCAAGGTGCTGTGGAATCTGCGGCACCACGGAAAACGATTCAGGGGTGGGCAAACTTTTTGACTCGAGGGCCACAATGGGTTCTTAAGCTGGACCGGAGGGCCGGAACAAAAGCATGGATGGAGTGTTTGTGTGAACTAATATAAATTCAAAGTAAACATCATTACATAAAAGGGTACGGTCTTTTTTTTTTTTTAGTTTTATTCATTTCAAATGGGCCGGATCCGGCCCGCGGGCCGTAGTTGCCCACGGCTGGATTAATAGCTACGTTTACCACATACCAAACCGCTTTCAACGCACCTTATAATTTCCACAATACCCTATTTCTATGACAACCCTATTTGGAAGGGAGACTAGGACAAAGAGAGGTTTTTGAGCTTTGCCCAAGATCCCAGACAATCTGATTCTAGAATCTGAACTTTTAATCACTGTGTCCCCTCTACCATTTGAGAAGGAAAAATATTTTTTAAGGCTCTGAGATCCTAAAGTGGGAATCAACAACTTTCAACAAATGATTAAGGAAATTGATGATGGAACCAGATTCCTAAAGTGATGGATTCTTATGAGAATTCTGTATGTGAGCCAAAAAGAGCTACAATTAAAATTTTTAATTTTTCCCACATTTCTCCTTTGCTCTAGAGTTAATTTCACAACTTCTATAATTAAGGGGTAACCCAATACTATGAGTTTAAAGCCAGAGTAATTACTAAACTTTTCAACATGAAATTAATGGTTCTTGACAATGTAGTGGTCTGTGATATTATTAGGTTGTCATGAAAATTTTAAAATTGCAATTTGAAAGTGATCTTGAGTGCCCATTGTACTTGCAAATTTGGAAATTTTCCTAGACTAATGCAGTATGAATCTGTGCTTGATTTTGTCAAGTTTGTAAAAATTCATAAACTTTGTTATTTAAAGTCAGGTCCAGAGGAAACTGATAACTCATATTTCATATCTAGCCATAACTTTATTATTTTCTCATAATTCCTTGATAGAGGCAATCAGGTAGAGGTGATATATTACTCATACAATTTTGTAATATGTAGCAAACAATCTCAGTGGTCTTTTTAGAGTTTTTAGGGTTAGTGATTATATTTTCTGATTTTCAGAGGTTGATGTAACTTTCTCCAGATATTACGTAGGAAAATGTCTTGTTTTGGTTTGAGACATTTTAAAGCAGAAGTCATTTTAGGATACCTTGACCACAATTGAAGAAAGCCAACACTCATGAAAGTACCTGGAGAACTTCAACAGTGTTCTAGTTACTGTAGCCAATGCTGTAATATGAATTGTTTGTCTGGAATCAGATACTGATTACAAATTAATCTGATACTACTTCCTCCCCCCCCCCTTTCTTTTGGTCTAGGAACTGGGCCAACAATACTAATGCATTTGGAGTATGATGATGATATAAAAATCAAACATTTATGAAATAACAGAATACAAATTCAAGATACAATTAGATACTGGATTTGTTTTGTTTTTTGTTTTTTTCCTCTGACTTCTTATAAATAAATTCAGGCTTTTGCAATATTGCTTTTGGGATCTTCACCATGCCTTAGTCCCTGCAGATAAAAATTTCTTTAGTCTTACCAGAGCTTTACGTTTTTAAAGATTCCTTTTTGTCTTTACCACAATTGTTGAAGATGTGAAGAAAGAGTGTTTACTGAGTTGTACAAGACACATAGGCTGCCTTAATATGAGCTAGATTGCTAGTTAACTTAGATTATTATTCAATTCAGTGTTTTGGGATTTTTAAAAATCATGTCAGCTATGCATTTAGGCCACTGTAACTACAGCAAATTTATTCCTCTCCTCTATCCCGAATTGACTATATTACCAAGCTCTATTATTTTATCCTGTGTTGGTCTCCAAAATTCACCCCTAAAGTTCATTCTCACTTTCACAATTTTCTTCACAATATTCTTTCATTCTTGAATGACTGGTGTTTGGCACAGACTTTTAACTGATTTCTGTTTTAGTTTTCATTAACCCACTACATAAAAGTTGCTCTGAATTTTGAGGTACTTGGGGCAGGTGTATTATAACAATGCAGCAAATGATTATTGATTGGTTAGAAATGAGTTCTGAGTTCTCAGAGATAGAAATTTAGATACTTCATTTGAATGTTGGGACTTTTAATGATGACAGTAAATGCAATGAAATACAAGTAGGTTCTTTCTTCACTACCTTGTATATTTTAGTTATAAAACTTGAACCCTGGCTATCCTATAGGTGATAAAAGAGAAAAAAGAAACTGGTTATTTATTTTGAGTGAGTAAACATTTAGTAGTTCAGAATGGTAAAGCTAAAATTAATGTTTTCTTCATACATATTTCCTATATTTATTTGTAAAATATATTTAGACACTTAAAAAGATAAAAATTGTTATGAAAGTTTTAGCAGGCAATATGGGCAACATAAAGAAATAAAAGTCAGCATTTTTATAGAACTTTTTCACATATCTGTGAGAGATTGTTGAATTGGCAACCATTCATTTTTGGGAGCTTATTTTCACTGGATTGCTCTGTGTTTTCGAGAAAAGAAAACCCCAAAATGCTCATCTAATTCTAGTTTGTTTCTTTTTCATCAAAGCGCTTCAATAAACGTTTAATTGTTGATGCTGAAAGCGTGCAGCAAAGGTTGTGTGAGCAGTGCTTGGCTTCTATTGTTTTGTGTTTCAAATATCACTCATCCATTTCCAACAGGTGTTCTGCCAGCTGTGCCCCAAATGTTTCAAATGATTGAGAATCTGTTTCCATACTTACCTTGCATTGTGGCTGTTTGCTGTAAAAGGAGTTCTCTGATTACATAGTTTTCTGACACAGCCGAAGTCCGGCAGAGAGAAAAGCCAGTCTAATTGGAAGTGTACCTGCATGTTGTTATTGCGTCCAAAGAAGGAAGAAGTGGGAGGACTGGGATTGTCTTGTGTGTAGCTCTGGTGCTGATAAATGGGCTTTTCTTTTAATCGTGTATATTTTGGCACATATATTTATGTTGTGGCAAGAAGGAATTTAAATGGAGTCAGGATAATTTTATTTTCACAGCTGCTGGAAGATACAATATAAGAGTTTGAACACTCAAAATTTTAGAGCTAGGTGGCTTATTAAAATGGAGGGAAAGATCTCTTATATTTTGCCTGTTTGATGAAAGGTAAAACAATTACAAGGTCTTTTCTCTCTGTAAAATTACCTGGTTTGTGATCAGATGACTGGATTGAAAACATGTAGGACATTTTATGAATAGATCACACTTTTGTCAAGATGTTAAACAAACTGTTGAACTTCTTGAATATTTATGTTCCACACTACTGAGATTAAACTATCCTTTGTTTACTTATTATTAATCCACCAAATAAACCCGTCTAAATAGGCAGTACATTAAACAAATCCATTTCCCAGGGTGATAACTAGAGTTTGCCTTCAGCTATAAATAATCATGTCTGAAACATCTCATTTTCAAACTGTAGTTATTTGTAACTGATACCATGTTTAAATGTCATTTTATAGCTGATGTCAAATTTAACCGTTGCTGTTACTTTATGGTATACCATTATTGGAATGAATTCTAGCCCTCAGCACAACTCCAAATATAAGCAGGCGTTAAGAAATATTGCCTTACAGTTGCAGACATAAGATACAGTATGTCCATGCAGATAAAATAGTCTTATTTGCAACATTGAAATATGTTTACATTTTATGGAAAGAATAAAACTGATGAGGAACTAAGGGAAATATCCAATACTTTCTCCGGTTATATACGGTACTGAATTATAAAACTGCTGTGATCTAAGGTACTGCAGTATCCTCAGTCATTAAACCTTCCACTAGTAAGTGCTGACTTTTCCTATTTACTAAAAAATTAAAACAATTAGAACTTTCCATTCCATAGTATATGCCAATATATGTAGTCTAGCATGGTGGTAGGAAAAGCTGGCTCTGGTGTTCGCTGTTAGTACGTGAATTCTCGCTCTCCCATTCATTTCTTGTGTGACATTGTGTAAGCTGCATCACGTGCATGTTCCTCCATGCCTTTACCTCTGAATGAAGATAATAGCAGTGCCTACTTCATAGGTTCATTAGAAGATTAAATGAATTAATATGTGTACAGTGCTTAAGACAGGGAGCTAGAATAGCTTAGCTGTCATCATTCTGATGCTTGGTCCTCCCATACCTAAGGAACGTAGGATGAGAAATACTATTGTGGGGAAGTGGAGCTTCATATATCAGTGTTTGTCATGGTATTCATTTTAAAGTTGCAGAAACTAAAATTGAATGCTGTTAAATATTTTTTTTTCAAGATGAAATGATTAGTGGCAGATTTGGGACTTGAGTTTAGGAAATTTTCAATGTCTTGCATCTGTTCTGTTTTTTGTTATTTTTTTCTTGAGCACTCAAATAATTTTAATAGTTATAATTTACACTAGAGGCTCGGTGCATGAAATTCACATGTGGGTACGTCCCTTTGCCTGGCCTGCGATCAGGCCCACCCCCTGCTGCCATCCACCCCTGGTTACCTGTTAGCCATCAGGTGATTGGAGCCTGCTGGCCGGGGGGAGGAACCAAGAGGTCGGCCGTTCCTGCCTGCTCGCCGGCCCCACCCCCACTGTGGGTTGCCTGCTGTGTGTGGGGCGACCAGCAGGGCGGGGGCCTGGGTCTGGTGCCGCCCATGTCCCCTGCCACCCACCCCCGGTTCCCTGTTTGCCATTGGATGATTGGAGCCTGCCGGCCAGGAAAAGGGACAGAGAGGTGGTCAGTGCACCTCATAGTGACTGGTCAAACAGTTGTTCTGGTCATTCTGCCATTAGGGTCAATTTGCATATTACCCTTTTATTGTTTAGTATAGAGGCCCAGTGCACAGGTGGGGGCCGGCTGGCCTGCCCTGATGGGGACCCTGGATCGGGGTAGGGGTCCCCACTGGGGGTCGGGGCCGGCAGGGACAAGGGACCGCAGTCATTCTGGTCTCTGGTCGTTCTGCTGTTTCACTCGCTGGGCTTTTACTATATAGGGCTAGAGGCCCGGTGTATGAAATTTGTGCACTGTGGGGAGGGGTGTGTCCCTCAGCCCAGCCTGCACCCTCTCCAATCTGGGACATCCCTCTCACAATACAGGACTGCTGGCTCCAAACCGCTCACCTGCCTGCCTGCCTGATTGCCCCTAACCACTTCTGCCTGCCAGCCTGATCACCCCCTAACTGCTCCCCTGCCAGCCCGATTGCTCCTAACTGCCCTCCCCTGCAGGCCTGGTCACCCCTATCTACCCTCCTCTGCAGGCCTGGGTCCCCCCCTGCAACTGCCCTCCCCTGCAGGCCTGGGTCCCCCCCCAACTGCCCTCCCCTGCAGGCCATCTTATGGTGGCCATCCTGTGTCCACATAGGGGCGTCCATCTTGTGTGTTGGAGTGATGGTCACTTTGCATATTAGCCCTTTATTATATAGGACAGTTGTTGCTCTAAGTTTTTCTTTTCTCTAATTTGGAACTTCGCTAAAATAGTTAAAATGGTGCAAATGTATAGAGTGCAAACTTTTAGAATATTCATGCTTTTCTAAAATCACTTCAAAAATTCTCACTTGGGAAATGGTCTGTATGTTTTCCTGTAAAAGAATACTAAAATAAGGAAAACCAAATGCCTCTTTTAACATCTCCTTTTCTGACTGTGCCAGAGTGTGAAACTACTTAACATTCTGTGCCATATGTAATACATAGGTAAGCTCTTAAAAATAATAGTGTATTATTGCTTTCCATTTCTTTGAAGACCAAGATTCAATCCATTATGCTTCTATGTAAAAATATATGATAAGTAAAGGGAAATAGTTTTCTTTGTTTAGATGACCTTGTATAGTTTCCTTCAAGGGCCTAATGATTTATATTGTAACTAGTGGCCCGGTGCACAAAATTTGTGCATGGAGGGGTTGTCTTTCAGTCTGGCCTGCACCCTCTCCAATCTGGGACATCCCTCTCACAATCCAAGACTGCTAGCTCCAAACCACTCACCTGCCTGCCTGCCTGATCACCCCTAACCACTCTGCCTGCCAGCCTGATCACCCCCAACTGCCCCCCACCAGCCTTCTTGCTCCCAATTGCCCCCCCTGCTGGCCTGCTCACCCCCAACTGCACCCCCCTGCCAGCCTGCTCACCCCAAGTGCCCTGCCCTGCCAGCCTGATCGCTCTCAACTGCCCCCTCGTCCCCTGCTGGCCTGATTACCACCAACTGCCCTCCTGTCGGCCTGCTCGCCCCCAACTGCTCCCCCCCCCCCCCCCCCGCTGGCTTGATCACCCTAACCACCTCTGCCTCAGCCCCGCCACCATGGCTTTGTCTGGAAGGACATCCGGAAGGTCTCCCAGAAGGTCTCCCGGTCTAATTAGCATATTACCCTTGTATTAATATAGGCTAGAGGCCTATTGCACGAAAAGATTCGTGCAATAGGCCTTCTTTCCCCTGGCTGCCAGCACCAGTTTTGCTCTGGCACCCGGGACCCAGACCTTCACTCTGGCCACCGCCTTCCATCTTCGCTCTGGACACAGTCTTCACTGTGGCTGGAGCCTTCAGTCTTTGCTCCTCGCTCCAGCAGGAGTCTTCAGTCTCTGGCCAGGGCTGCTCCTGTAGCTCCTTCTGCCCCCTAACCTCCCCCTCATAGCTTGATCACTGCTTCGCCTGCAGACCTCGCCGAGGGGCTCCTGGGTTCCGGGGTGCCGCCTTGCCTCTGGCTTTCCGATCGCGATCACCAGCTGGGGGGTGGGCAAAGGTGGCCCTGGTTCTCTGATCCAGGGCCGGGGGGCAGGGCAAAGGAGGCCTTCAGGGCCGCCTTTGCCCTGCCCCCTGGCTCTTTCCTGCTGCCTGGGTTTCCAATCACCGTTCTTCTGTCCTTCCCCTTTTGCCTCCCATCATTGCGCCTAAGTATGCAAATTAACCGCCATCTTTCCTGGCAGTTAATTTGCATATCACCCTGACTAGCCAATGGGAAGCGAAGCGAAGGTATGGTCAGTTACCCTTTTTGTCTTTTATTAGGTAGGATTTTTGCAAAGTTTTGTGGTTCACAATAGGGTATCAGACCGTGAGATGGTGGTGATGTTACTTTTTGTGTAGTTCCAGTGGTAAGTGGGCTTCCTAAAGGCAGAACTGTAAAGAGGCCCTCATTACCTTCCCCCGGTGATTTTCTTTAATGAACTTTTTGCTTTATTGTAATGCTACCGTAATGTTTACAGTGCAACCTGTATACCTGCATTGAAGAGACATTGAATGGCTTGGCTGTCTGCAACATGTAATACATTCCAGCCTTTTTCCGTGACATCATTGTTATAACAGACTTCTTTGAGAATGTGAACAGCAGCTGTATACTTGTGTGAGTTTTACTTTATGAACCATAACCACCTTTTCAGGTCTCTACAAGTGATAGGGCAGCTTGATGCTTAACCAATGAAGCCAAACTCTGAGCAGTGAAACTGTGAACAGATCTAGTAATGTCATGGGCCCCATGTATGGAGCATTTTGTAACACAACAAAGGAAAACAACAAGGGGACTGCAATTTAGCACATTGGCTAAGAGGGTTTTCTTTATCTCTTTCTCAGTATAACTTTATAGAATCAAAGTAGAATTGCAGTTTGTGTCAATAGATATAGCATATCTTTCATTGGATTTTATAGGGAAACTTGATCAGATTTTCCAACATTTGACTGTTCTATTTTCCAGCTTTTAAAGAGAAAAGCAAAAAATTCTTGTTTCTTGAAGATGAAAAATATAAATGCTTATTCTTATCGTAAAAGTAATAATTACTCTAATATGGTGGGTAATAATCTCTTGATTAAGTATCTATGGATTATTTATGTATAGGAAAATAGATATATCTATTTCTAATCTGTATAATAGTAAAGCAAAAATAAATCACTTTAACAGAGAAATTTACGTAACTGTTATAAGCCTACCTGAGAAGTTCCTTACTTTTTGTGTCTCAATAAACATTTTCTTCCTGAATAATAATTATTACTGTGATTTGCAGTGACAAACTATATGCTTTCCATGTGTCTCTTTTCTGTAGATAAAGTAACATTGAAATAATGTTTTTTCCTTGGACGTTTAAAATTCTGCAGAGAATTTATATAAGAAATCAAAATTCCTGAGATTGGAACATTTTTATAAGAATATCTTTTATAATTCCCTATTTTATTTTAAATCTAAACTTTTAGAACATCAGTAATCTCACAAATGTATGACCCATGCTAAAAGTAGTGAGTTTTGCCATGGAATATTAGTGAGTATAGTTATCTCTTTGAATCTTAATACATTTTTAATACATAGGTAAGCTCTTAAAATTAATAATATATTACTGCTTTGCAGCCTTGAGCTCTAATTTTTAAGACTGCTATTGATGTCACTTTTCTTTGGGGATTAGTTGCTTCCTATGTAGCTATGTCAGAAGACAGAAATGTTTATTTTTCTTTTTCATGTTCCCAGTGAAAATGAAAATTGTTTGTGGTTTTAAAAAATATCAAATCTTGAATTTATTAAGGAATAGTAATTCTAAACTTCTATCATTTTTTCCATTGTTTTCATGTGTCTTTTAGTTTGAAGTGAAGGTTAAAGGAAAATGGCTCTGGGAAAACTCTTACAGAAGGCATTGCAGCAGTTTTGAAATAAGCTACATAAAATGAACTTTTCTTAGTGGCAAGGTTTGAACCTATAGTATATATTGTTAAGAATAGCCTAGAATTATGAATAAATGGCGAGTTTACAGTTTTTAGCTTCAATTACTAAATTACTTCCTCCAGTTAAGCAAAAGGCCTACATTAAATACTAGTAGATACGCTGTTCTCTTTCAAATGCTATATTTTGAGATTAGAACTTTAGTTTATATCATGATATTCAGGAGGGCAAATTCAGATTAAAGACCTGTCTTTAGTAGAAAGGATGTGAGGTCATAATCTTTGTGTTCTTATGATTAAATTTGGATTGATTATTACTCAACGTTGAGATATTTAATGGTTTGTTTATTGAATATGTCACAGCCATTTTGTGAACTTCTTTAAACAAGTGATATTTTCTTAGTTAAGAAAGTTGCAGTTGTGCCTGCCAGATTGCCTTACCACTACTTACATGCTTATCTCATAGTGAAGGTAGCTTTAATAAATTGGATAAAGTGAGACTTACTAGAGAGAGATTGCTTATAGAGTATTAGCATGGAATAAGACCATCTTACAAATAGTCACAGTTCTTCGCAGATGCCTGCTTGCCTGTTTCTGAGATAATCAGTGACTGTCTTTCATGTGTATTAATCTTTTTTCTATTAGATTATAACAGGGGTGGGGAACATCCGGCCTGTGGGCAGTATAAGGCCCCCAAAATCATTTGCTCTGGCCCTGCCAAGGCATTACGAGTGAGTTAATTAAATGTTTGACCAAACATAGCAGGCTAATTTTTAAGTTGATGATTTTGTATGGCCCGCAGATGATGTTATAAATATCCAAATGGCCCTTGGTGGGAAAAACGGTTCCCCACCCCTATATTATAAGGTCTTTGAGGAGTGGAACATTTTTTTACTTGTAACCCCTCTACCCCCTCCCTGTGATTGGGATGAGAGTAAGTGTTCAATACAAATGTGTTAACTGAAGCAATACGCTTGTTAGCCAGCTAGTATTTGGGAGTCAGGTCACATATCTTTGTGTGATTGGATCAGCTGGACAGGTAGCCAAGGATGGTGTAGTAGTAAGATTTAATGTTCCGGCTCATCTTGGCTCATTTAGCACCAGTCCTTGCAATTTCTTCTTCTTTTTTAATAATAGTGTTTATTTATTATGCATTTATTTATCTGAGAGAGAAAGAGAGAGAGAACATCAATTTGTTGTTCCACCTATTCCCCACCTCTCCGTGCATCCATGGGTTGCTTCCTGGAGAATGAGCCTGCAAACTTGCCACATCCGGAAGATGTTCTAAGGAACTGAGCTACCCTACCAGGGCTGCAATTGTATTTTATTCTTGTAAAGAGGCCCTGCACCCTGCACCCTCGGGCTATTCGTGGCTTTAGCCCTGAATCACACTTTCTCTAATCGTATCCCTCTTTCAGTGACTCACAAATTCAGATCATACTGCAGCAGGTCCCTGAACAGCATCATTTCATTCAGCACCGCGTTGCTATAATATTGATTAGAAAAAAAAATCAATTCCCAGCTGGGCCACCATCTGGGCGGAGTTTGCACATTCCCCCCGTGTCCGCATGGTTCTCTTCTGGGGTCCGGTTTCCTCCTGATGGCAAACCTGCGCAGGTGTGAGATGAATGGCTTGTCAGCATTATCCCAGTCTCAGTGCCTGTGGGTGTGAATACACATTGAGCTGCCAGGATAGCCCCTGGCCACCCCCGACCTTGGACGGGAATCAGTGGGTTGGAAAAGAATGATCTTACTTGTGTTTATTCATCTTTCTTCAATGTATGTGTTGCTCACATGCATTCCAGTGTTTAATATTAGAAGTATTTTTGGTCTTTATTTAGAAGTTTGGTGATGTTTTGTGACCAGAAATATGACATAGGAACCTAACTCTTATTTATACCAACTAGCCTGTGGTAATACTGGTTTCATTATGCATCATTTTGCTTAAAATCACAGTTTCCAAGAACTATCCATGACCTTAGAGACTTACTACACTGGGATTACTACTACGAGCTGTAACTTTTGGACTGCCGTTATGTGTTAGGTACTTTATTTCTATGCAAATTCACTTAATTTTCAAGGACTTCACATGTGGAAACAAGTAACATGTCTAGTGACACCCACCAGACAGGGTCCCGCCAGGGCTTTCTGACTCCAAACCTCTGTCCTTAGCCTCTTCCTGGTCACAGCCCGGTTCCCCTGTCGCCTGTTCCCCTGGGTTTCTGTAACTGTTAAAACCCTTCTCAAGTGCCTTTGTCCACCCCAGGTGTGTTTTCTACAGTAATACCACCAGATTCATTCTGAAAGGTCCTAGAGAAGAGCATGTTGCAAAGTATGAATGAAGAAGATGGAAGACACGCTGAAATTAGGGCTAGACTAGAGAAAGCAAGAGAGAATCCCAGTGCCTCAGTCTCTGACTGCAAGTTCTCAGTTTCCAAGTCAAATACTGTATATTTAAGCACAAAACCAATATTTCTGCCTAAAACTAAACCGAGTAAGTAGGTCTTTCGAGGCAACTAATCTTTCTCATCCAGATTTAAGCTAAAAACAAAGAAAGAGGAAAAGAACAGGGACATAAAGAGACATGGCTCTCTATCCCTATCCTCAAGGAGCCCAGGGCCTTTAAGAGTTCATAGACCTGAGGTCCTTCTTAGCCAGCCATGTGACCTTGGGCAACATCTAAAACTGAGCTTAAATTTCATTATTTGTAAAAGGGAGATTGCAAGTCCAGATTCTGGCTGCACAACAGAATCTCCTGGGATCGCCCTTTCTTTTTTAAATATACTTTTATTGATTTCAGAGAGGAAGGGAGAAGGAGAGAAAGATAGAAACATCAATGATGAGAGAGAATCATTGATCGGCTGCCTCCTGCATGGCCCTAATGGGGATCGAGCCTGCAACCTGGGCATGTGCCCTTGACCGGAATCGAACCGGGAACCCTTCAGTCTGCAAGCTGATACTCTGTCCATTGAGCTAAACCAGCTAGGGCCCTCCTTCTTTTTTAAACTACAGGTGTCTAGATTTCTGCCTAAATTTGCTAAATCACAGTCTCTGCCTGGGCCTGTGTAGACGTAGGGAGTTGAGACGGGGTGGGGAGGTAGTGACGCATGCCTCGCTCAGGAGTGTGGGGCTTGATCTGTAGCAGGCAGGGAGGCAGGGAATGTTTTTAAGCAGTTTACGGATGTTCTCTTACAACAGTGAATGAAGGAAGGCAAAATATATGCCATCAAACAGGTAGTTAAACAGGTCTTTATTTTCTGAAATGTATAGTTTAGATTAAACAAATTTGTCAGCACATTCTCTGAAAAGAATAAAAGGTGAAGTCAGTTAAGAGACTAGCCTTTCTTTTCATGGATGGATTTATGTATCTAATTTGTTTGCAAATGAAAATTAATTCATTCCTTTTATTCGTTCAGGAGCATGTTAATTGTGTGCTAGACACAAATTACCTTACTCCCTCAGAGAAAATAATTTAATCTTACTGAGCTGCTGCCTATGTGTGGAGTAATTGAATTGGGTGATTTTGAATCAGGTGAAGAAGGCTAGATTCCTTAGGACCTTTTAATTGATAGGAAAAATGTGTTAATTTTCTGTCTCTCATTTGTACATTTCTCTTACATAAAAAGACAACTGTAATTTTTAAAAACCACAATTGTATTAGCCTTTGATTTCATTATCAAATGCAGAAGGACGTGCCACAGATGGCATTGTTTCTCGTTTGCAGTTTTTCTGGTCTAGTCTCCAGTTCCTGCTGTTTGTATTTGGAACAGGTTGCATTCCTTTTCCAGAAACCTTATTATGGGGGACAAACAAGTCTCATTTAGACTTCGGCTTTAGTATTTGCCATTACATTTCTTTCATCATTGCTCTTAAAATGTTGGTTGAGGTTCTCTTTATGGAATATATATTTAAAACTTTTTTTCATTGATTGACTTGAGAGAGAGAAACAGAAACATCAATTTGTTGTTCCACTCATTTATGCATTTATTGGTTGATTCTTGTATGTGCATATGTGCCCTGACTGGGGATCGAACCCACAACCTTGGCATATCAGGCTGATGCTGTAACCAACTGAGCTACCCGGCCAGGCTGGAACATAATTTTATAGTAAGCTGGAAGCATCTCGAAGCTATTTCAGTTTCAACTAGCAGGCAGTAGAAAAGAGTAGCTGCTCTGGGCTTTCAGTTAATATTTTTTTAAGGGCCAGAGATCACAAAGGTAAACCTACTCATCCAGATTTATAAATTGATTGATACTGAATTGATTGATACTTAGGGGCTTGAGGCACCATGGTTTAGTGGAAAGAAAAGCAGTTTTGGATTTGTCATAATGTCTCCAAGAGGCTACAGGTTGCTAGACTTTCACCTTCACAAGTTCCTTAAATAAATTTCTTCACCAAGACTCAGTTTTCTTGTCTACAAAATGGCGGTATTAATTCCTATCTGATAGAATTGCTGAGGATAAAATGACTTCTACAAATATGTATCAAATTTAATATTTTCTTTTAACTTTGTTTTATTTTTCAATTACAGTTGACATTTAACATATGACTTTCAGTTGTACAGCATAGCGGTTAGACATTTATTTAACTTACGCAATGATCCCCCCAATAAATCTAGCACTCACCTGACACCATGCTTAGTTAGCACCATATTGTTGACTATAGTATTGAGTCTGGATAAATGTTATTTTCCTCAGAGAAAGGGTTCCGGCCACTCTACAGGAGCATGGAAGTGTACATCACATGGGCATATCATGAAACCCAAGAGTTCTGTTATGGTTGATTGATCATTGATTTTTATTGACTTTATTTTTAAAGAGCAGTTTTAGGTGCAGAGCAAAATTGAGGTGAAAGTACAGATGTGTCTCACATGTCCCTGCCCCCTCATATGCATGGCCTCTCCCCCATCATCAGCATCCCCCACCAGGTGTAGCTTTGTCTTGGTTGATGTGATTAAATGGTAGGACATACAGTCAGACCGACAGACATCAGCAGGAGTTTAGAAGAGAGCCATGTCTATAAAAGCTGTGTTCAGTGAGAAGAGCTTCCTGGGGGTGCACCTTGAATGGAGTTGTATGTGAATACACCACACCAGACTGGGCCTTCAGACAGTGCTGGCAACGCTATTTGTTAAGACTAATAGCTAACACTCATAGCTAATATTAGTATTATTCCTAAGGGCAAACACTAACATAGGATACTACGCAAGGCATTGTTCTTAGTGCGTAACATGTATTAACACATTTAATTCTTATGTTAAATATATGAGGCAGTAACTGCTATTATCCCCATTTTAAAAATGATTAACGTGATGTTGCCAATAGATTTTACTTAGTTGTGATCATGGTGATACGTTCATTTTTCACAAATTCACAGTGAAATGAAAGCCTTTACAACACCTCAAGATCCAACATTTAAAATTGTCTCATCGTATTCTTAATCGTGCCCTATAAACTTTCTTTTTAAAGAAAAGTTCTTTTTTATCATAGCCTCATTCCCATAAAGACATAATATAATTATTAACAACAACACAAAAGATAAAAGGCTTTCCTGGTTTTGGAATGTGGGGTAGCTTATTTTATAATTTTATAACTTCTTTTATAATTTAGATCTGCACATCAGATTTGCATGCTTCCTTATTTGTCTGATTAAAAACAACTGGTGAAGCTCATCTCTGGTGAGAAATAGAACAGAATGTTGAGTTTGCAAAATGTTTACGATAGTAGGTTTAATTTCTAGTTACTTGGGTGCATAACAGGCTAAACTTTTCTTTTGAACAACTTTGATAGACTTAGTGTGCTCTTGTCAAACTTTGTAACATAAATTGTGTATCGCTGGCAAATCCCATCAGTAGGTTTTTTGGCAGCTTTTTGGTGGAAACAGACTGATTTTTATTGTGTTGTTTAAAGGAAAAAATAACTGAAACTAATCTATCACTTTTTTCACTCATCAAAGAAGCTGAGTTTCAATTTGATTTGGTTGTAACTCTTTTTCTAGTGAGATGTAGGCTGTATTCTTTGTGACATCAAAGAAAATCCTTTAGCTTCTATCAGAAATAGAAATTGTTTACGACATAGCTAAAGATGAACAGATTTGATTGTGATAAAAAGTTTTTTAAATTGTGGGTTCCTTTATTGGTGCACACAGCATTCAGTGATTGGTATTGGTTTGTCCATTTGCCAAAATAACAGATAAAGGGTCAATAGGGCCAGTGTGAAGTCCTCTAATTGGGGCCATATTTCTTGTGGGTATTAACTTATCTTTCTTTCTTGTTGTTCACAGACCTTGCTGTGGATTAGTGTTAACAATCCTGTGTTTGAGCATAGCTGTGAAACTGGATGCCTCACCTAGGAGGCCTGCCTTCCAAGGCAGTATATGGGGTGTGATTATAGAGTGTGAGATTCGCTTCCACTTGATGGGCATACTGTGCCCATGGAGTTTGCCCCTGTTGGGTGGTTTTTCGTTTTGCAGTGTGTGTGTGTGTGGGGTGGGGGGGGAAGGTGTTCACGAATTCTGTGTGGCTCTTCCTTTTTGTCTTTTATCTTGTAAGACTTCAGGATGTTTGAAATGAGCTCTGGTACTTATCCTGCCAAGTTTGCTATTTCATTGGCTCTCTGTTGCTCCCCATTCTTCATTGTCTGCACTGTAATTTTGGATGAGAAACATTTTTTTGTTAGCTGGCCCACCTCTCCTGTATGCCTTTAGCTCATCACAGGGATGCTTCAGAGACGATTTTGTTACCATCCATTTTTTTCACTCAAGTCTAGGAGGTAACTCCAGTTAGTGAATTAAAATATATCATCCATTCTAAGATGTGTGTTCTAATTTCAGAGATGTAACAGGGTGAAAATATGCCTATTGCGAAGGTAAAAATGTTACTGATATAAGATGTATTTCTATCAAGGTTATAAAAATATTTTTAAAAATCCACTTATTTCACTACACTATTTTGACACATCAGTGAAATATGGTGGTTACTATGGGTTATCACTGATATTTGATATATAGTAGAAGAGGCATAATATGGATGGAACCCAGATAAATATATATATGCCAAATTCTATTCTTTGAGCATTTCTCTAAACAAGTCTGTTTTCAAAAGAAAAATTTTTTTAAATCCTCACCTGAGAATATTTTTTATTGATTTTTTTTTTTTAAAGAGAGAGGAAGGGAGAGAGGGAGAGAAACATCAATGTGTGTGATCTGTTGCTTCCTGAACAGACATTGACTGGGGATTAAACCTGCAACCTGGGTATGTGCCCTGACTGGAAATAGAAACACCATCTTTTGGTGTACAGGGTGACATTCCAACCAACTGAGCCCTCCGGGTAAGGCAAGGCTTTCTACTTGTTAATCCACCAATTCTTCAACCATCAGCATTCTACTGAAAAAGCAGCAATACTAGTAGATTTTATCATTGGGTCATTTACGTATGGTCATTAAAACATGGTGTTTAATACCATAAGCTTTAGGGGAAAGTAGACTTAGGTTCTACTTCAAGCTTGAGCACATTACTTCATTTCGTTCAGTTTTCGCACATAGTAACCACACTTTCTACATAGAGCTGTGTTCTGGGTTACACATTAACATAAGGGGGACACTTTCCACAGTGTCTGGGCATGTGGCAGCTATCTTAGTCTGCTAGGGCTGCCATAACATACCACAGACTGGGTGGCTTAACTATAGAAATTGATGTTATCACAGTTCTGGAGGCTGGAAGTCCCAGATAAAGCTGCTGGCAGGGTCAGGTCCATAGGGGTTTGCAGATGGCACCCTCCTGCTGCCTTTTCCCATGGTCATCCTCTTTGAATGTGCGTTCTTGGTGTCCTAATCTCTTCTTTCAAAGACAGCAGTGGTATTAGAATAGGGTTCCTTCTTTCAGTCTTTTTTTAAAAATGTATATTTTATTGATTTTTTTACAGAGAGGAATGGAGAGGGACAGAGAGTTAGAAACATCAATGAGAGAGAAACATCGACCAGCTGCCTCCTGCACACTTCCTACTGGGTATGTGCCCGCAACCAAGGTACATGCCCTTGACTGGAATCCAACCTGGGATCCTTGAGTCCGCAGGCAGAAGCTCTATCCACTGAGCCAAATCAGTCAGGGCCCTTCTTACAGTCTTGTTTTGACTTAATTACCTCTTGAAAGGCTTTGCCAAATGCAGGCCCATTCTGAGGTACTTGGGGCTTCAGCATATGAATGTTGGTGGGATGCAATTCAGCTATAACAGTAGGTCCACAGTATTGTTATTTAGAAATGCTCCTGGCTTACTTACATAAAGACTTCTTAGGTTATGCCTGGTGTCAAAGTAGTGTGGTATCATTGTGGTGAAATAAGTGGACGTGGCCCAGGACAGGTCACTGAGAACATTGGGGTTTTCACTGGGTGGGGAGGATGGTAGTGCGAGTTTCAGCAAAAGGTCAGGAGTTATAAATAATGTCTGAAATCTTGAGTTTTGAATGAGAATGGTATGGTTGGAAAAATTGTGGGAGAAAGCTGATTTGGCAGGAAAATAGCTTCATGTTTATAAGTCGTGAGGGGATAAATGCCTATAAGATAAGGGGAGACCAGCTTTTAAGAGTCACTTGAAAGCCTGGTTGTTGGTTTTTTTGTTTGTTTGTTTGTTTGTTTGTTTTTTAACTCACAGTAAAGACTGTTGAACTGGAGAGTGATATGAAAAAAATTTTAGGAGGTTATAAACCTTTTTTTAAATTTTTTTACTCTACAAATTTCTGTGTTTTTAAAAAATTATCATGTATTTTATTAAGATAAGCAAAAAGTATTATAAAATATTTAAGAATTTGGAGTCTTTCTCATGGCCTTTTATTTTTATTTTATTTTCTCTCTTTTTTTATTGTTGAAACTATTACAGATGTCCCGTATTCCCCCCACTTTGCCTTCCTCCACCCTGCCCCTCCCCTCCCCGACCTTCATTACATTGTTATGTGTCCATGGGCTATATTTTTAACATGAAAAGTAAATATGTATTCACATATTAGTTATATAATTAAAATAAATGCATTTCAAAGCATTTGAAATGATCTTGCTAGCAATCCATGATGATGGTTAGGTAGCAGCCTCATAAGATGAGGAGCACCTTGAAACAATGTGTTCAGGGGCTCCCCTCTCCCTCCTCTGTGAGGTCTAAGAATTTTTCCCAAACCAGTAAGGTTGGCCTCCTGGGTAAGACCTGAGTGAGTCAGTAGGCATTTTACAGAGTCTCCTGAAAGTTGAATATTGCTTTGGATTATTAAAATATTTCTTACTTCTCACATTTCTGTTAAATATTTTTGCCATTATTACTGTCTGAGCCGCATTGGCTATCTTTATAAGGATAGCATTCTTTCTTGAAATGTAATATAAAATTTCATTACAAAATATGTAGTTGAGTTCCATTTCATAAAGTTAATTTACTTCACAGAGCGTTGGAAATGCTTTAGCTAGTGAAGTTTTGATCTTTGATTAAAATGTCAGGTAATAAAAATATTATGTGAGTTGAGATATATCTGAAAATCTAGGGTAGAGAGAATGTCTTTAGTTACAACTTGGAAAGTTTTGTGAATTATTTATTTTTGAAATCCCTTTAAAAGTAATAAAACAAAAAGATCAATGTGAGATAATTTAAAAATTAGTTTTCAAAGACTTAAATGTTAATTGAATTGTCTACATGCTTTCAGTGTCAAAGTAAAAGCTTAATAGTTTTTGAATTATTGTTTAAATCGAGAGTTAGTGTCAACACATGTTGAATTATTGCATGAGCCTAAGGACCAGTCCTCTCCTAACTTGTTAGAGTAATCTGAGATGCTTAACTTTTATCTCTTTTAGCTAATATGAAAGGCCAATAACTTAGTGACTCTTTTGCTTTATGATTGCAATTTAGTCATAAATCATCTTTTAAGGAAAGTAAAATAATGTCTCAATAAGAGGAAATATTGTATCTGTGTTACCAGTTCTAAGTGAAATATCTTTCATAATGGTTGTATTATTAAGGCTCTAGTTTACTTTAAATATAATTTCACATCACAAATCTCCTGTGTGCTAGAATCTTTAAGACATCTAATCTTTGGTCATTGTTGTGTGTTTTGTTTTTTTCCTTACATGCTATGTCAATGAACTGTATTCAGGGACAACCAGAGTAAATGGGGTCAGTTTCTTTTATGTCCACGTGTATTTGGAATAGGTGATAGTAATGTTAGAACACAACAAGAGAAAACTATTTGACATCCTGAGGCAAATTAGGTATAAGGGTCTGCTTTAATTTTAAAAACAAAAGCTCTACTGTTTCTAGCCAGAAAACCAAATATCTTGGAGTTAAACATGGAAAATGTTTATAGTGTTGTATAGTTTTATTACTTCAGACAGAAGGAAAACAGTTTATTGAGTAACTTTTCAGCCAATAAGAAATTTTATACAGGCCAAAGAGGTGAACCAAAAAATATTTTCTGGTTTAGGGAGAATGAATGATAAAGGCTCAAAACACTTTAGCCATTCATTTTGAAATAAGTGTAATCTGTTTGTTTTGTTTTTGGCTTTTACATGACAGTAGATAGCTAGTCAAGTAGAAAGATTTGTGAGTTACAGAATTGTTCTTAAAGTGAAAAGGTTTGCCTCCCCCCCCCCCCCCCCTTCTTATCTGCTTTGCTGAAGTGCTTATGTGATGGCTGGAACTCAAGCAAATATCTTGAACCAAGAGCTAGCAGTGACATGTTGAGGATGGTGGGGGAAAAATGATACAGAAGGAGACGGAGTCTTTTGGGATTGTGGAGTTTTCATACCAAACCTGTCTGTTACCTGGGGATTTTGTTTATGAGAGAGAAATAATTCTTTTTCTTGTTTGAAGCCATTATTTTTGGTTTTCTATCACTCACAACTGAACATACTAATGACAGATGCACCGGCCCTAGCTGTATCTAGTCCTGGATCAGTCAGCTGTGCTCTGCAGGTCTGGTCCAGCCTACTGCCTGCTCTGTTCATAAAGTTTTATTGGCATACAGTCCCACCCACCTGCTTCCATAGTGTCTACAGCAGGTGTGGCTGCTCTCCTGCTACAGTCAGAGTTGAGCAGTTGTGTTAGAGACCATGTGACCACAAACCTGAAACATTTATGACCCGACCATTTATAGACAAAATTGGCTGACCTCTCATCTAGTCTATTGATTGACCTCATTTGTTTTTCTTTGAAAATGTCTCCTTTATCTTTTCTTTCCTTATCCCTTACCAGACTAAACATTGTCATCTCATATCTGAACTACTTTAGATGTCTTCTTGGAAGCGTCATTAAATCATTGATAGTTTTATGATTTATTCAATTTATCAGATATACTACAGCATAGTAAGCTTTCTTATACTTTATATCACTCCTCTGGTCAAAAATTTCAGTGACTTTCTTTCTTGTAGCATCAGGTTATAACATTTTTGCTTGTCTTTTCTGATTCTTTATATTCTTTCCTTTATTTAAGATGCCAACATTGCTTTCTATTCCTTTATTTATTAATCACTTAGCATGCTTTTTGAATACCAGAGCATGCTAGGAAACCTAAGAAAGCACCAGTTCTAGTTATCCTTTGCTTGTGAAATAGGTGCAGCTTCTGATTGGTCTCATTGCTGGTCTGTCATGCACGCTGCCTGCTGGGTGAGTTGTCGGGAAGGCAGTTCTGACCCTGTGACACTCCAGATTCCAGCCTTGGGTATCCCCACGTCACCCCCAAGGCAGAATGTGCAGTTAAAACTCCATTTGTAGGGTAGTGTGCAAGGCCTTGTCTGACTTGGCCCTTGCTGTGCAATATTTTTGTAACTTGATGTCTTTTTTTGAGGCAACCACCTTTTACTCTGCCCTTGAGGATGGCTTATCATTATTTGTTATCCTTTGCTTGTGAAATAGGAGCAGCTTTTGTTTGGTCTCATTGCCACTAGTGTCACCAGTTCTGTTCCTGTGGCACATGCAGTACCTCTTTCTGAGGTATCCTTCTTTCTCCCCTTTCCTGCAAGAACGTGTCCTTTTTAACTCTCCCCAGGTGAAGCACGGATGCCACCTTCATTGCTAAGTGTCCCTTCCCCCTCTGGTTGAGTTCAGCACCGCCCAGTCTGTGTTGTTATAGAGCAGTGGTTCTCAACCTTCTGGCCCTTTAAATACAGTTCCTTATGTTGTGACCCAACCATAAAATTATTTTCGTTGCTACTTCATAACTGTAATGTTGCTACTGTTATGAATCATAATGTAAATATCTGATATGCAGGATGGCCTTAGGCGACCCCTGTGAAAGGGTCATTCGATCACCAAAGGGGTCATGACCCACAGGTTGAGAACCACTGTTATAGAGCCTTGTGCATACTTACTGTTGAGCAGTGAGTGATACTTGTATAGTTGTTGGTTCACACAGTGCCTTCACCTCTACTGAGACAGTGGCTCTTTAGACTTAAGTTTCCTGTCATATATTCTCCTTGCATCTTTCACCCTTCCCTCATGCCAGATATCATAGCTGTGTTCTGTTTTTCTTGGTGGTGTTATTTGATTGATGTCCTTCTGGTTTACCACAACCTGACCCCAGGCCAGAAACCCGCAGCTTTGTGTTAACCATTACATTTCCCACTGTAAAGCTAAGTACCTGACACACAACATGCATTCAGTACTTGGGTTGTAGAATAAGTAAATAAACTAGTTGACGGTAAAGACTTTTTTCTTTTCTATAATATTTGTGTCTGTGTCACATAGCTCAGAACTCAACAATGTTTATCACTAATGAAACCTTGAAGATTTTTTTTTAACACCAAGAGACTCTTTTCTTCAAATCTTATCAGGAGTCCAATATATAAAACAAATAAAAGCAGAGCCATCATGTTTGAATACTGCCTCCCCCCCCCCCCCCCCGGCTCCCCACTGGACTCCTGAGGTAATGTCACAGAATCCCTGGCCTGGGGTGCAGTTAGGAAATGAAGGGAAGCCACAGTTAGAGTGGGATCTGCATTGGCTGTACAAGTAGGTGAGCAGTGCTTTTCATTAGCCCTGGCTGTCGCTGTGCGAGCAGGCAAGCCATTCACCACTCTGGGACTTGTTTTCTTATCTTTGAAATGAGAGTTTCCTCTAATGTTCTTAGTGTTTCTTTCCAGCTATGTGAGTATGTTTAAAAGTTTCAGGTTTAGCCCTAACCAGTTTGGCTCAGTGGATAGAGCATCAGCCTGCGGACTAAAGGGTCCCAGGTTCGATTCTGGTCAAGGGCATGTACCTGGGTTGTGGGTACATCCTTAGCAGGGGGTGTGCAGGAGGCAGCTGATTGATGTTTCTCTCTCATCGATGTTCCTAACTCTCTATCCCTCTCCCTTCCTCTCTGTAAAAAATCAATAAAATATATATTTTTAAAAGTTTCAGGTTTATCTCAGCCCTTAATCCTCACTTAGATGCCATCTCTTATTGGAATACCTTTTCCTCTCCTTTATGCTAATGCTGTTTCTCTCGAGCCCAAGACAACTTCCCACTCATCTTAGAAGTCTTCTCAAGCTACTCTGCTTACTGCATCTATCACATTCGTTGTCTCCAGCACATAACTAGATTCTAACATGCAATTTCCCAGGACAGAGTGTCCATGCAGGAGCAGGTTTGAGCAAGTGCATTGTCCAGTCACCCATTTTGCTTACCTTTAACAACTAATATTAGTTCAGAATATTTTGGTACATTCTTAATATGTATGTTATTTACTTCTGAAGTTATGCACATTTTATAGGAACACTGTGTAAAGTATCTTCTATTGATCAATCACCTCAATTAGCTTTATTTGATTAATTGCAGAGACCTCATCTTATATTCCTCTGTACTGCCTATCATTTCCGATTTACTTGTTGATTGATCATTTGAAAAGCAAACACCTGTTTAATTGCTCAAGTTATAAATAGAAGAAAATGTGTTTTGTATATCATTTGCTGATATTGTAATTCAAATGAGATTGTATTTACTTTTACAAGGGGGACAATCCATTAAACCCTTCTGTGTCCATTTTTCATTAGATAAAAGATAAGCACAGAAGAGAGACCTGCTATTGTAGTCCTATTGGTTTTGATCCATAGCTCTGCATACTTTTTGTCAAATTGAAACCTTTTTGACTTTATATTCCTTATTGTTAAATGAGGGAATGCCCACTTTCTCAGGCCTGTTGTGAAGATGACTTGAACTAGCATCTGTCAAGAGCTATTCATGTAATAGGCACTCCACCAAGTTAATTGTTTATGGTATTTTTTACCCCTGGAGAAATCTGAGGTAAGCTCTCTATAACCAAAGAAAAAGATGTAGATTTTCGAGAGAGTTCATGCAATGTGAATCCATTTATCTTCTTCCTTGGGTTATGAAAGATATTTCAAATTAAAGTGACAAGGCTTTTTCTTTTTCTTTAGGCTAGTTTTCTCCTACTTTAAGAATACTGAAAAAAATTAGAGAATATAGAGAATTAATAACTTTAAGTGTTTCAAATTCTGCGGGACTGATTTTTTTTGTTTTGAATTTATTTGGTGGTACACTGAAGAAATGTTCTTTCTGGTGAATATGTTTCAAAGAAAATATAGTTTGATTTAGACTGAAAGAGTAAATTGTGTATGTTCTCATGTTTACATATATATGCACAAGAGTATTGATATGATAAATATATCGTTAGGCACTCAACAGCTCTGAACAGTATTTAAAAAGTAACAACCCTGTGATCCAACAATGGAACATTTGTGAAATTGGAAAAGACAAAGAAACATTGGAAAGCAAGGTCATTGGCACACAGGGAAAGCATTAGCCAGCAAAGCACTTAGAGTGAATGGACATGCGACCACACAGTTGTAGAAAAAAGATTTTGAATCTCTCAACACAAAGTTTTGGCTTTGGACTCCCTTAGTTTAAATATTGACTTTTGAAATGGGATGAAAGTTGATATATGCCGTGTTGCAATATCTTTCTCACCACATGTTAAGTGGCAGTAATGCAATCTTGTTGGATAACTAGTACTGTGTTTTTCTGATTTACAGCCCTGGTAATTTTTCTTGTTCTGGGAATACATTGCATGAGAACACATGTTGAAGCTAAAATTAGCTCCAAACCTACCTAAGTAAAAGTAGTTATTCTTCTCATATAACTAACTTACAAATATTTAGATTTTAAATGGTGTTTAAATCTATATATTTAATTAGCTTTCTCAGAAATTATTGAAAGAATAAAAAGAGTATAGAAGCAAAAATAGCACCAGGAGTAATTACAATGAATGATAGGTCAGTTTTAGAAGAAACTAGAACACTTAAATACCCATGAAAAAAATGTAAATTTTTATTATTATAAAAAACAAGCATATGTCCACTTATTCAAAGGATAAGGAATCTACTGTGAAGAAAAACATACAAACTTTTGAATTGGTCATAATGTTTTTTTCAATAAATAGTTCATTATTCAGTGGATATTCTTTAAGTCATGAGTTCTTCATACTGAGCTATATGGAAATCCTCCCAGTAACTGGGTTGTTTCATAACCTTCACTTGATACGTATATATAGCATAAATGTTCTTGAGTTTATGATTTAATTTCTTGTCATGCTCAAGAAATTATAGCATTTTATTAACTTTAAAGCACAGATAGAGTTGAAAACCTAAAGTTTGATGACTAAATTTAGATTATATGCAGTCATTGAAAGTATTTTATATCCTAGGTTTATACTGGAAAATTTTTATGAACATACCCAGGTGTATCTTAAGAAATGGTGGGGAAGTTGAACATATTCTGGAAGTTCCATAAAGGGAACGACTAACATTTGGAGAAATGTTAGTCAGTCTGTAATGAAGCAATTATTTTATCTTAGGAAATGCCAAGAGGGAGCAGAGAAACCAAGTGTGTGAGATAGTTCTATATACAGGGGTTGGAAAAAGTAGGTTTACAGTGGTGAGTACATGAAACACAGAGTTTATTCTTGTATTATTATTGATTCATTATTGCATTATTTATTTGTATTATAACTGAAAACCTGCTTTTACCACCTCTGTAATACTGACATGCAGCAAGGAGATAAAGATCTCAAAATATCTCAAAGTTGGATTATATTCAATCTTTGTAGGTTTGTAGAAAAATAAAACTATAGAATTAAGAGATAGTTTTCTCTTATATTTTTGACCAAGCCTTTTTAGATCTTTTGTGTACTTTTCAAGTCTATTAGGTAGACATACAAACATATTTAACATCTTTCTCAGGCATAATGAATAATGGTATTTGAATTGAGAAGGCTGCCTAAAACTAGAACCATTCAGAAAGTAGAGACTCTTATAAATACAACTTTACTGTTATAGATTATGTACATCAACCACAATTACTGCAATTTTCTAAAATTGCGCTCCATTTTCTTACTAACTTCTGTTAAAGAACAGGTAACTTTCATTTGCATGTGTTTTTGTCCATATGAAGGAGATTAGTTTTCTTTTTACTATTTATTTAATAAAATGGTAAGAACATTCAAAATTCTGGTTGAAGTACTGAAAGAGCTCAAAATAAATCATATACAGAAATTTTTAGAGATCCTGAGATATCACACATAAAGGAACAGTGACCCTATTCTTTATCTCACTTAGAAGGTATCTCCATAAAAAGTAGTGGTAACATTTTAGTAGTTTCATTAATTTTCCCATTAGCTATATAAGTACAACTTTATATTCAGGGAGATATTGTTTCTATTCCTTTTTCTCACTTTTGGACTTTCCTGACATCTCTCTAGATGTCATTACTTAGTAATATTAGTGTGCTTTTATTAAACTTTATTTTCTCAGGAAGGAAGAGATAGCTAGAGACCAAAGTGATTACAGCTTGCTAGTCAGAGTGGCTCCCTCCTGCCAGTGACTGTCCACTTCACTCCCATGACCAGACCTCACTGAGCCTCCATGGGGAGGATCATTGTAAGGCTAAGCTTTGGCACGTGGTGAGTAATTAATTTTTATGAAAGTAAGGGCAAGTTTTAGAAAGCTATTTTTTATGGGCTGCCCTTTAAAATGAAATAATGAAAAAGCTATATTGAATTCTGGGCAAAATATTTTTATTTAAAAATTAGATATCCTACTTTTATTGGGTAGAAGAATGTCAGAGAGAAAATTTTCACTGCCTTTTTAGCCACTGAAATGTGAGCATCTTATCTAATAAAGAGGGAATATGCAAATCGACTGTCACACCATAACCATCAAGATGGCTCTGCCCACAGCAGAGGCGGGGATTCCATAACACAATATGGCTACGTCCACAGTGGAGGCCGAGTTCCTATAACGAGCCTTAATGAGCAATCAGCAGGGACCTGAGGCTGTGTGGCACTGGGCTGGGGCAGGGGACCTGAGGCTGTGCCTCTCGCCTGGTGGGGCTTGACAGGGGAACTCAGGCCATGCCCCCTGCCTGGCAGGGCTTGACCGGGGACCTCAGGCCACATCCCCTGCCCCAGTGCCAGGCTGGGGGCCCTCAGGCTCTGCCCCCTGCCCCGGCACTGGGCCAGGGAACCTGAGGCCACACCACCCACCACAGTGCCAGGCCAGGGGACCTGAGGCAGTGCCTCCCCACCTGGCGGGGCTTGACAGGGGTGGGGTTGGCCAGGTCTGAATCTAGCCCAATGGGGTGGGGCTGGCTGGGTCTGGATCTTGCGTGATTTTGAGGCACACATCCGTGGGCTGGGACTTGACTGACTCTGGTTCCCGTGGCGTGCCCCAGACTCTGACAGGAGGAAGATTTTCATATACGTTTTACTAATTTTCTTTCATCTCTGACACTTCTATTATAGAGAAAGGGCAAATAGCAATATTAAAATATTTCCTCTAATTAATTCCCTTTTAAAGTGCACAAATTTTGTGCACCAGGACACTAGTGGAAGAATAATTGAGAAGTGGCAATCTCAAAGTCACTTTATACCCCCTCAGTTCATTTGAGCTTTGATCCTTATTCTAAAACTTCCAGGCAGCTCATGGTGTTGGGCAGGTGGCAGTCAGCTCTAGAATCCGTCCTGCGCTAGGTCAATGAGAATTTAAGATCTTTCTTGATTAGGGAGTTTTACCATTGGCACCATTCTATTCTTTTACCTTTGTTCTGTGTTTCCAGGTAATTAGATCTTTATTCCTTGATATCCACGTCTACTCTCCACTCCAGTTTCTGCTCTTGGGTTTCTCTGGTGTTCTACATGCTTTTCCCAGCTTCCCCTTTTTTTCTTTTTTTTTTTTAAATATATTTTATTGATTTTTGACAGAGAGAGGAAGGGAGAGAGATAGAGAGTCAGAAACATCGATGAGAGAAACATCGATCAGCCGCCTCCTGCACATCCCCCACTGGGGATGTGCCTGCAACCCAGGTACATGCCCTTGACCAGAATCGAACCTGGGACCTTTCAGTCCGCAGGCCGACGCTCTATCCACTGAGCCAAACCGGTTTTGGCCCCAGCTTCCCCTTTTACTTGCTATGTGGATTTTCCAGGAAAACTGCATATTCATCTGTACATTCCAGGTCTCCCTGCATGGCAGCATTCCACCAATCCTTGTGAGTGCATTCTGTTCCAAAGCGGAAGGTCGTTTTTCCATCCCCTCCCCCCCTTTTTTAACATTGGGTAATATTCTCAGAAAACTCATAGCCCATCACAAAGTCTTTGTTTTTCATTCTAGTTTAGCCCAACAAAGTCCTGATTGCTTTCAAACTTCCCTTCTGCATTTTGGGATGAGGAGCCTATGTTCTTACTGGAATCACAGAGTCAGTAGAGCAGAAATCTTCCTTTTCTGTTTTGGTTTGCTCCTTAGCATGTATTACTAACATATGATGCAGTTCACTTTTGAATGTTGTTTATTATTTGTCTTCCCCACTAGAATATAAGCTCAATGTGGGCAGGGAACTTAGTCTGCTTTGTTCTCCTCTGTATATTTAGTTCTGTAACAAAGCCTGGTTTCCTATACTTTTAAAAGTTTGAACATTTACCACACGTAAGATTTACAATTATAGATTACAATTATAACTAGAGGCCCCGTGCACAAAAATTTGTGCACTCGGGGGGGACGGGGGGGGGGGGTCCCTCAGCCCGGCCTGTGCCCTCTCGCAGTCTTGGACCCCTCGGGAGATAACGACCTGCTGGCTTAGGCCTGCTCCCGAGTGGCAGAGGGCAGGCCCAATCCCTAGGTGCAGTCCCTGGTCGGGCTCAGAGAAGGGCTGATTGGGGAGTTGGGGCGCTGCCCCTATCATGCACAGAGCAGGGTGGATTGGGAGGTTGCGATGCCAGTCTCAGTCACGCTCAGGGTAGGGCCGATTGGGGGGTTGGTGCACCGCCCCCTGTCACATTCAAGGCAGGGTCGATGGGGAGGTTGCAGTGCCACCCCCTGTCACGCACTGAGCAGGGCTAATCAGGGGGTTGGGGCACTGCCCCCTGTCATGCACAGAGCAGGACCGATCAGGGGGGTTGGGGCTCCGTACCGTGTCATGCACAGAGCAGGGCCCATCAGGGGTTTGGGGAGCTCCCCCCTGTCATGCACAGAGTAGGGCTGATAGGGGAGTTGGGGCACCGCCCTGTCACACACAGAGCAGGGCGGATCAGGAGGTTGGGGCGCCGCCCTCTATCACCCACAAAGCAGGACCGATAAGGGGGTTGGGGCGCCGCCACTGTCACACTCAGGGCAGGGCCGATGGAAAGGTTATGGCTCTACCCCGTCACACACAGAGCAGGGCCGATCAGGGGGTTGGGGCGCTGAACCTGTCACACACAGAGCAGGGCCGATCAGGGGGTTGGGGCGCTGCACCCTGTCACACACAGAGCCGCAGGGCGATCAGGGGGTTGGGGAGCTCCCCCTATCAGGCACAGAGCAAGGCTGATCAGGGGGTTGGGCGCCTTCCCCTGTCACGAACAGAGCAGGGCGGATTGGGAGGTTGTGGCCCCACGCCCTGTCACACACAGAGCTGCAGGGCGATCAGGGGGTTTGGGCGCTGCCCCCTGTCACACTGATCCCGGTGCTGGGAGACCTCTTGGCTCTGCTGATCCCGGTGCTGGGAGGCATATTACCCTTTTACTATATAGGATAGAGGCCTGGTGCACGAGTGGGGGCCGGCTGGTTTGCCCTGAAGGGTGTCCTGGATCAGGGTGGGGGTCTCTACTGGGGTGCTTGGCCAGCCTGGGTGAGGGGCTGATGGCTATTTTCAGCTGGTCACACACCCTTCAGGGTGGGGGTCCCCACTGGGGTGCCTGGCTAGTCTGGATGAGGAGCTGAGGGCTGTTTTCAGGCTGGCGGGTGACTGAAGCTCCCAAACGCTCCGTTTATTCTTTTTTTTTTATTCTGGGCCAGCTTTAGCTTTGAGGCTTGGCTCCAGCTCTTAGGCCTCTGCTGCTGAAAGCAGGTTTCTGGCCTTTGTTTACCATCTGTATTTGAAACAATGTTGCTATCCTGCTGGCTGAAGCCCGGCGGACTAAAGCAGGTTTCTGGGGTTTTGTTTAGCTTCTATAATTGTAACATAGTTGCTTAGAGTTGCAGCTCAGAGGCCGGCAGCGGCAGGCGGGGAACGTTGGAGTACTCCATCACTGAAGCAAGCAAACCTCATGGTAGCTTTTAGCTGCCTGGCTGCCAGCTGCCATCTTGGCTGGCAGTTAATTTGCATATCGCCCTGATTAGCCAATGGGAAGGGTAGCGGTCGTACGCTAATTACCATGTTTCTCTTTTATTAGATAGGATTTTCAGATACTGGCAAGCAGGATTATGTTTTTGTCATATATCTTGTTTTACTTTTTATAGCCCTTTAATGTTTGTAGCTTGTAAATACATTAATATCAACCAGACCCTATTAATTGATCCTAAGACACATAGTCTTAACACACTTTACAATTGTTGAATTTAGGATTGATGTCCACATTTGACAATCATAGCATTTTTTTTTCCCAATGCTACATCAAATGGTGGTTGGTACATCATATAAATAATGATATTTTACATTCTATGAAGTACTTTTTAGTTATTTGAAGGTTTGGATAGATTTTAAGCATCATTGAAGTTTAGTATCTATAGTTATTTGTTCCCATTTGAACCACAAAGCTACTAAGAGACTGTCACAAAAACACTTGGTAGTCTTCATAAACTTCATACACTTCAGTTACTGTAACAAAATGACATTTTGGAGGGGAGTTTGCTATTACTAAGTGTTCAACTAAAGGGAGTGGTTGATCACCCAGCAGTGATTTCGAGGTACTCTTCTGACTTCGCAGGTAACAGAAACCTATCCATTGGCAATTTGACAAATGAAACCAGCTCAACTGCACAGATTCAGAGCTTTAGAACTTAAGAAGGCAGGTTACTGAACAGGCTGTTCTCTAAGGGTTTCTGGAGGAAGGGGCCCCGGTGCTGAGAATGTAGACAGATTTCACTGCCAACTCAGATGTTTTCTAATGTGTGACCTGCTCTGTAAGGTGCTCTGTCCACCTCTGAAATAAACCAGAGGTGCCCTCTGGGGGCCTACACAATTTTTAATAGCATATTAGAATCATATGTTAAACAAGTGTTTGTGAGAATCTGGAATATACCCCTAAGGTAGTGAGGCAAAGAACTGGTAAGAACTGTCAGAGAAACTATGTCGAGTTGACATTCTATGAAATACTTTTTAGTTATGTTTTAAAGGTTTTTCCTTAAAGTGACAAGTAATAAACTACCTTAGTAAGATTTTGAGAAACAAGTTGATGCCTTTTATTAACTGATTGGCTTTGTAAAATTTCACCCAACCTTTCCGGGCTTCAGTTTCAGTACGTTTGACATGAGAGAACTGGATCATGGAATCTATATATATAAAAGCCTAAGTCACTGTTGCAACCGAAACAACCAAATGGACGACCGAACAGGCCTTGTGGGGCGACCAGGCTGGCAGGGAGGGCAGTGAGGGGTGACCAAACGACTGAACAGCAGGCTGTGTGGGGTGACCAGGCTGGTAGGGAGGCAGTGAGGGGCAACCAAATGACTGAACAGCAGGCTGTGTGGGGTGACCAGGCCAGCAGGGGAGCAGTAAGAAGTGACCAGGCTGGTGGGGGAGGCAGTGAGGGGTGACCAGGATGGCAGGGGTCAGTTGGGGATGATTATGCCAGCAGTGGGGGCAGTTAGGGGCGATCTGGTAGGCAGGCAGGTGAGCAGTTAGGAGCCAGTGGTCCCGGATTGTGAGAGGGATGTCCTGGATTGGAGAGGGTGCAGGCTCGGCTGAGTGGAACCTCCCCCCCCACCCCCCACCCCTCTCGTGCATGAATTTCGTGCACTGGGCCTCTAGTATGATAAATAAAAGTAACTGTTTTCCGTCTAAAAATGGATGAGTTTTAGAAAGGTTCAGTTTGATTTAAGTAAAAAAAAAAATAAAAAAAAATTCTGCGTCTGTTGGTTGGAATAGAATGATCTCATTGGTGTTTGAAATCAATTCTAAAAACTAAATCTTACTAAGGTCGTTTATTACTTGTCACTTTAAGGAGAAACAATTTAGCTCTCACCTCTGTCACCTGTGCCAATTAACTGCAGGGTGTAGTTTCCTGTGACAATTAAAACATGATGGATACACATGTACAGTTCTAATTTAATTCAGAGATTCCTCAACTGCAGGCAACAGCTCCATATATATTTCACGTCCTGATCATGCCTGGCAACAGTAAAAAGATCCAGGTCTTCATTTGGAGTTAGTTAGTTTAAATCTAAGCATGTTAAAAAAGATTTTTTTTATTACTGATTTTTTAGAGAGAGAGAAAAAAACACCGATGTGAGAGGGAAACATCGATCAGCTGCCTCCTGCATATGCTCCAACCCAGGATTGAACCTACAACCTAGGTATGTGCCCTGACTGGAAATTGAACCCATCACCTTTTGGTGTATAGTGTGGTGCTCTAACCAACTGAGCTACCGGCCAGGGCTAAATCTAAGTATATTTTAATTTGCCTTTTTTTTTTTAATACCTTGAGGTTGTAATATCTGACCACTTTTTGGTTTCATTTAATAATTTCACCAGAAGATTTGTAGACAATGTCTTTAAAAATTTTTGTTTTCCTTTGTAAAGTTTGATCAGAATATCTATTTCTAATTTTTAGTAATTTTATGACATTTTCCCTTTGTAGCCAGAACAAGATGTAATAATTTGTGCTTTTCATTTCTGTTGTTTCTAGCTGAAAACTAAATCACAGAGTGACTTCAAACTACAACTTATCTCTCACAATTTTTGTGGGTCAGGGATTTGTGTAGGGTTTTGCTGTTTGCTTTTGGTTGAGGGCCTAGCAGTGGTCGGCAAACTCATTAGTCAACAGAGCCAAATATCAACAGTACAATGATTGAAATTTCTTTTGAGAGCCAAATTTTTTAAACTTAAACTATATAGGTAGGTACACTGTTATTAACTTAATCAGGGTGCTCCTAAGGCTTAGGAAGAGCCACACTCTAGAGGCCAAAGAGCCGCATGTGGCTCGCGAGCCGCAGTTTGCTGACCACGGCGGCCTAGTGCATTTGCAGGCATGCAATGACTGGAGTTGGGACCGTGGGCAGCTGAGGCACCTGGGGGCTAGTTTGGCATCTCTCTTTTTTCATGTGACCTCAGGGCCTGTCCGTGTAGCCTGTCCCCATGGCCTAGTCTGGGTTTCTGCACAGCACGCAGCTTCAAGACAGTGACCTTGCTAGGGTGGCAGCTGAAGGCTTGGAGAATGAGTGATACTGGGAGCAGGGTGAGCGTTGTCTTGCCCTTCTACGATCCAGTTATAAATGACACAGCTTCACATAGGCCATAGTAAAAAATTCAAGGTGAAAGAATATCAGCTCTGATACGTGGTGGTTGGAGAGTGTCAGTTACATTATAAGAACGTGGTGGTATGGGAGATATTATTGGAGTTACCGTATTTGGGGGACATACAACCCACCACTGTTCATCCTTTGACCATCATCATTTGCATCCCTCTCACGTAAATATGCTTATTCTTGCACTCAACGCCCCTAAGTCTCGTTTCGTTACTGCATTAGCTTGAAGTCCAGGACTTTGTTTCTAAACCAAGTCCAGTCCAGATGCAGATCCTTGGTAAGGCTCCTGAATACTGAGAACACTTGAACTACAGGTTCTTTTGAAAACCTGTGAGCGAAAGAGATGAATTATCTGCCTTTCACACACCCCAAAGTCAGTGGTGTGAGAAGCATAAAAATATTCTATGGTTCCTCTTGTTCAAAGAGGGAGAAATGAGAGGCTCTTATACTTCATAGCAAATCTGAAACCCAAATGTCCCTGCTGCCATTTGCTTAATTAGGGCTCCGTCTCATTCCTGGGAATTGTTCTCTGTGACTCTTGGCTCCCCCAAGAGTTCTTGTTTCCATTCTCTGAATAATCATTCTTTAAACACAAACACACACACACACACACCAACCCCCCACTCCCCCCACCCCCTGCCTTGCATTTATAGCTGACCTTCTCAACCTTCTTCCTATGCAGGGAAGTTCGCGGGTCCAAAGGCCACTCTGACTTTGTATTGTCTTTGTTTCTGTTTAGTTCCAGCTGGTATAATTAAAAAATCTGCAGGGTTTCTTATGTATCAATTTATAATCTACTCTGTTAGCAAAAGCCACACCCAGAAAATTTTTGAGATAATCACTCCTTTGCCAGGTGTTCCCGGTGGGGATGCAGTGAGGTAACACCCTTAAGATTCTTAGTAGTTTGGTGGTTTAGCAGAGAATGTTACCTGTGCCTTTAAGATCCTTAGAAAGCCGTTTGTCTTAAGAGATCTATGGGGCATCATCTGACTATTCCTGAGGTGTTAGAAGAGGGTATTTATAGTAACATGCATACCTTTATTCATAGACCAACTCTCTCTGACTACACCTGGCATTTTATTCCCTGAGGCTTGCTCCTATTTTGAGATTCTTTTGCTCTCTGAAGTAACAGGAAATGAAAAATGGTTTTATTTTCAAACTCAGAAAATAGTTCTTCCAAATTTTGCTGTCAACCGAACATTTTCTTTAACTCATCTATCTCTACCCACATCTAGTCTGAAGTAGCAAGACAGGCAGGTGTTCCTTTCAGTGTCCTGCCTGGATTCCTCCTGAGCTAGTTCCTTGGAGCTCGTTAGGTACATTTCCTGTTTTCCACATCGTGGGTTGCAGACAATAGTACTGCTGAATGTTCTGCTACTATGTAACAAGAGTTTTATATTCTTTGCCTTTAGAAAACATAGTCCTTATTTTTCTGGAGCCCTTATAGTCCAACTCTGAGGCCTACCCGGCCTCCAATCCTTTGGCTCGCATCTTCTCTCTGGTCCAGAGGTCAGTACCATATGTCTCGAGTTTACTTTGAGTTTTACTTTATTATTATTATTATTATTATACTTTATTATTATTATACTGCTTCAGTCCTGGTATCAAAGTATATTCCAGCTATCGGTGCTTTTAAAAAGATAACTGTAACGTCTGGTGGTTTAAAACAGCCGAACCAAAGTTATCACCTCCCCTGATTTTCTGGATCAGGATTTGGTGCAGAATTCAATCGGGCGGTTCTGGGTCAGGGTCTCGTGCTTTTGCAGTCAGATGGTGTCTAGCACTGGAACAGCAGGAGGCTGAAGCGGTGAGACGCTCTGCAGACTTAGCTGGTCTGTTCATGTAGCCTCCAGGCTTCTCTGATTTCTCCACATTGGCTAGTTTAGTCTTTGTTACAGCGGCGTGCCTCCACAAGGTCAGACTGCTAATGTGGCAGCGAAAGGCTCCAAGATCACGGATTCTGATGAATGAGTTAAATCACATTTCATTGCCTGGCCTTGAGGCACATAGTGTCACTTCACCATAGCCATAAGCTCATCCAGTTTCACGGAGAAAGAATTGAGATCCCATTTCTCAACAGGATGCAAGAAGAGCAGTTGGGATGGGGAATATCGCTATGGCCATCTTCGAAAAGTAACACCTTCTACACTTCTTTGTACCTAATCCTTACATGTTAATTCCAAAGTGATAGAATACAGATATCCAAGTCAGTGGAGATATAGACAGTATGGTAAAAAAACAAACAGACATGCCCTCGCCCAGTGATGGCGAACCTATGACACGCGTGTCAGAGGTGACACGCGAACTCATTTTTTTGGTTGATTTTTCTTTGTTAAATGGCATTTAAATATATAAAATAAATATCAAAAATATAAGTCTTTGTTTTACTATGGTTGCAAATATCAAAAAATGTCTATATGTGACACGGCACCAGAGTTAAGTTAGGGTTTTTCAAAATGCTGACACGCCGAGCTCCAAAGGTTCGCCATCACTGCCCTAGCCGGTTTGGGTCGGTGGATAGAGCATCAGCCTGCGGACTGAAGGGTCCCAGGTTCGATTCTGGTCAAGGGCACATGCCCGGGTTGTGGGCTCGATCCCCAGTGGGGGGCATGCAGGAGGCAGCCAATCAATGATTCTCTCTCATCATTGATGTTTCTATCTCTCTCTCCCTCTTCCTTCCTCTCTGAAATCAATAAAAATATTTAAAAAAAAACCCCAGACACGTGTATACACACACACACACACACACACACACACACACACACACACAACTTGATCATCCTTGCTTTCATTGTCAAATTTTGCTATTTAAACTTTTGGCGAATTTCTGGTTACAGCATTTAATGAGATCCTAAAATTGATGTTTTCCTCTTGGCTAAGCCAAAATTATGATTGTGGGTGGTGCATGTTTTAAGTTATATCAAGTTCTCAGACATGCAGAATTTATGAATGGTAATAGTTTGAACTGGCCAGCTATTGAAACCTTGTGTTTTTGTAAGAGAAGAGGGAAAATGTTTCCTAAAAATGAAGAGAGAAATTTTAAATCTAGCTCCATATAAGTACTGACAGGTTGTCCTATTGATTCTTAAAATTAATCTTTTAAAATATCAAGAGTCATTTGGTTGAGCTTCATGACTATGAACAGTGAAAACTGCATTAAAGGTGATGAATGTGCAGCTGCCAGCATCTCCTTTCTGCTGGGCCACCTCAGCTCAGTTGGCCTCCTGTCACTGCATGAACGTGCGCTGTGGAACGTTTCTGGCCGTTGCAGATGTTTAGTCTGCATAGGCTTGGACCCTGTTCACTGCATCTTATTACCTGGGTTTCCCCTTCTGCTTTTAGCAACAATGCTCCCCAGCTAGCCTGTGTGGGCGAGCCAGGCATAAAGCAGCTTGTGAAAGCCAAGAAACCAGAAAACTGCTACTTGGGATGACTATGTCTTCACAGGGCTGTCAGGGGCCAACTTCCATTCAGCCCTCTTCACAAGATCAAAGGTGACACAAAAAGGAATGGAAAACACCACAATAAATCATCGCCGCTTATTGCAATGATTGTACCTAGGAAAACACACCACTTTTTAGCCATCAACCTGGCTTACTGACAATGAAATTTTGGTCATCGCTAAATTGAAGGCAGTGCTACTTAGAGAATTATTGATCTTTTAAAATATATGCAAAATACAATTAAATAAATTCCAAAATAGGATTGATTATTTATGTCATAGTCATAATTTGCCTCAACAGTTCACCTTCAGGTAAATTTTTCTGAGATAAAATATGAATTCCGGCAAACAGCCTAGTGGAACTGACAGTAAGTTTGTTCATTTAATTATAACCTGATTTTTTTAAATTATTGAATTGTGTTTTCAAACAAAGGATGTTAGAGCTTTAGGGAAATAGTAAGCCTATAAAAGCAACAGATTACAAAAGAAAACGGGATCATAAGTAACAAGAGGTGACAATTGGAATGTCAAATTTTGATAAAAATATTTTCAAATCATTTCAGTTTACTTCAATTAGTAAAGTAGTTGTTATACAAAAAGGAGTAACAATTTAGTTTATTTAGTGTTATTATTTATTTATAAAAATTGAACCTGTCATTCAAGTAAATGTTTTATTGTTAGTTTTCCACCCCTATTCTAAAACTTGTTTATTTCTTTTTTTTTAATCTTTATTGTTGCAAGTATTACATAGGTCCTCCTTTTTCCCTCATTAATCTCTTCCAGCCCTTTCCTGTCCTCCCCTTCATCCCAGGCTCTCACCACCCCATTGTCTGTATCCATGGGTTATGTATATGTGCATACAAAAAAACATTTCTAAGAAGGTCAGTAACTTATTGATTATCGGAGTAGTAATTATGTTAAGTATATGTGTTCAGCATTGTGTAAGGTCAGATAACTCAAAATTTGTTAATAATTAAAATTGTTTAAAATTGATTTTTAGAGAGAGAGGAAGGGAGAGGGAGAGAGAGAAACATCAATGTGAGAGCAAAACATCAATTGACTGACTGCCTCCAGCACACCCCCTACTGGGGATCTAGTTGCAAGCCAGGCATGTGCCCTGACCAGGAATCCTCCAGCTACCTTTTGGTGCATGGGACGATGCCCAACCCAGTGAGCCACGCTGGGCATCATTTTAAAACAAACTTTTTAGGCCTTTGTGTTTTTTGCTCCCCTCCCCTCCCAGCCTTCCGGCCATTCTCCACAGAGCTTTATGTGTAGCTTTTAAAACTGCTCAGCGGCTTCTAATTGCCAGGCAGATAAAAGGTAAGGTATGTTTTCATGACAAACCAGGCCTTCCAGGATCAGGCACCTTCTTCCCTTACATTATCGCCTGCCTCTCCCTGCACTGGAGCCTTGCTACATCACAGAGACTTGCTTCACATCCTGGCACAGACTATCCTGTCAGTCACAGCTATGCCTTTGCTCTACCTCTTTCTGGAATGGTTCTCCCCCTGACTCTTCCTCTCCAGTGGTTCTCAACCTTCTGGCCCTTTAAATACAGTTCCTCATGTTGTGACCCAACCATAAAATTATTTTCGTTGCTACTTCATAACTGTAATGTTACTACTGTTATGAATCGTCATGTAAATATCTGATATGCAGGATGGTCTTAGGGGACCCCTGTGAAAGGGTGGTTCAACCGCCAAAGGGGTCAAGACCCACAGGTTGAGAACCGCTGCTCCAGACTAATTCCTATTCACCTTGTTAAGACTTACTTTCACCTTACCTCCCCAATGATTTAGGTCCATATATCTTACCACTATGTGTAGCTCTTATACTGCTCTTATTACTGTGCATTATAGCTTTTGTCTGTGTGCTACTTGGAAGCAGTAGTTGTGTCTTTTTTTACATTTGTCTGTTACAGTGCTTGGTATATATTAGATATTCAAAATTGTTTACAGAGTGACTGAATGATTTATGGTTCTATTTTATTTTTCATTTGAGTCTGCAGTCTCTAATCTTTGAATCATCTTTCTCCTTGATCTAGCCTTCTTATTTGGAGCACAGCAGTTACCTCTCATTTCATATTTTCAAGTGTTTCTGACTTCTCTTTATTTTACCAAGACGGGAGAGAATAGTAGTCAGGGCCCTGAAGTGGTAATGTGTATTTGCAGAAGTTCATATAAGAGCTATGCTGCTTCAATGTGTCTTACCTTCAACAGTGGAAGGTTAAGTCTTCATTATACATTCATCAATTAGGTGTTTCTTTAACCCCACCTAGAAAGGTACTGTGAGTATGGAAAAATGCATGAAACATAGCTCCTGATTTCAATTAAGGTATTGTTTTCTGGAAAAGGGAAGCCGGATATAATACAAGTTGGGAATGCTGTAGGTCTTCTAAAGGCACAGAAAGAATTCAAAGGCTGTTTTGAGGTAGATTACCTCGGCTGGCTTTATCAGAGAGAGAACTTTAAGAAGAAAGGGTTGAGTAGAAATTGCCATTCTTTTTTACTCACATGCTGTGAATTCCATAATAAATGGACTGTGTGGAGAATGGGTTGACTTCTTTTTTGAAATACCTTTAAAGAAAAATTGGGGGTTGTGTAATATTGATACATGCAATTTTTGATAAAATACTGTTTGGGGGCATGCAAATAAAGGAATATGGGTGTATGTTCTATGGAGTGGTTGAATTGTTAAATGAAATTCCTTCAGGTAGTTAGTGGATTTTAATATGCTATTAGACCCCAGAAGAGATGCTATATCAGCAGAACTCTGAGGGCTGGAGCTCCACATGATTGTTAAATTAATTTCCAGCTGATTGGTTTGCTTTCCTGGAGTGTGAGCAGGATTTGGATCGCTTTTGCTTTTCTTACAATTTAATTTTGGTTCCTTAGTTTGTGCATGATTATTAGTTGTTAAAAAATAAGAATTTAAATTGACACTAAGATTTGGGGAATGCAACCTTTTACTACTGTGAGGAGACTTCATTCTCTACTAAATACGCTCCAAGAATGTGTTGATATGAACAATAGATACCAGAATTATGTGCCACAAAATGATGTACCATTTACAGCAGATGGGATCAAGTACTCATGTGACCCATATTAGAGGGATCCCATGGTCAATGTTACATATTAAAAAAAAAGAATAATGTAAGCAAAATTTATATACTGTCTCAAATGTTTTATCGTTTTTTTCTCTCAAGAGACAGTGAAGTTACTCATGCCCTGGCCACCAGGCTCAGTGGTTAGAGTGTTGGCCAGTGCACCTCAGGGTCTTGGATTCAATTCTCGGTCAAGTGCATGTACCTGGTTTCAGGTTTGGTCTCTGGCCCTGGTCAGGGCTTGGGGCATGTACAGGAGGCAACCAGTCTGTGTGCCTCTCTCACATCAATGTTCCTCCCTCTCCCTCTCTCCCCCGCCCTCCCTTCCTCTCTCTAAAAGTCAATGAAAAAATATCCTCAGGTGAGGATTAACAAAAAAAAACTTATTCACAAGTGATAAGCACATGTATTCTAGAATGTATAGGGCAACTACATAAAAGCAATGAATCAAACATGGATATAATTGCATTGGGCATTTCCAGGACAACTTTTTACTTAAATGATTTGAATTTTTAATAAAGTATTTATTAAAGTATTTCAATAATTGCTTTTGTTTTTGTTTTTCTGGAGGAGAATGCGCTTTGGAAACTAACATATTCCTAAAGTGTATTTCTTCTTTTTACCAGATTAGATACGAAACACTTTACTTGCCTGACAGAAATTTCAGATGCAATTTTAATCTTGCTGCTTATGTAATTAGACTAAAACTTAAATTCCTTACTGTGGCTTGAATTAGTGCTTGTCACTTGGGGCTGCGGGTCAGAATTACGTGGAGGGCTTTAAAGGATACTGGTCTCTGCCTCCTGCTCCAGTGATTCTGGTTTAACTGGTCTGGGATATGACCTGGGCATCTGGGTTTTTATTTTTGTTATTTTTAAAATTTTAAAAAAATATATAGATTTTTATTGATTTCAGAGAGGAAGGGAGAGGGAGGGAGGGAGAGAGAGAAATATCAATGATGAGAGAGAATAATTGATCAGCTGCCTCCCGCATGCTCCCTACTGGGGATTGAGTCTGCAACCTGGGCATGTGCCTTTACTGGGAATCAAACCATGACCTCCTGGTTCCTAGGTCGGTCGATGCTCAACCACTGGGCCACACCAGCCGTGGGAACATATGGGTTTTTTAAAGCATCATAGGTGATTCTAATGTGTAGCACAGTTTCAAAACCACTGGCCCAAAACACCCACATCATTCCGTCACTGTCTAATTATTTGACTTCATTGTGTGCCAACTCTTGCCTGCCCCTCCTTTTTTTTTGTCACTTGAATACCCAGGGTGGTTCTTACCCAAGGGTCTTCCTGTTAGCAATTTCTTTTTCCTGGAATGCTCTTCCTCCACGTCTTTACATGGCTGTCTCCTTCTCATCATCAGGCCTCAGCTCCGTCAAGACTTTTCCTACTCACCCCTGTGGAAGCTTTCTTTTCCCAGCACTATCACTTCATTCTGTGTCACTGTTATCACTGCATGCCCTTTCTTTTTCTCCATGAGATGTTATATTCATTGGTTAGTTTCTTTTTATTGGCCACTAGAATGTGAAGTCCAGGTGGGCATGCCCAGCATGTTTGGTTCACCATCATCTTTCTAGCACTTAAAACCAAGCCTGTCATATCACAGTTACTCAAGAAATATTTTTTTTGAGTAAATGAATATAAATGTTACCCTGACCAGTTTGGCTCAGGATAGAGCATTGGCCTATGGACTGAAGGGTCCCAGGTTTGATTCTGGTCAAAGGCACATGCCTGGGTTGTGGGCTCGATCCCCAGTATGGGTCATGCAGGAGGCAGCCAATCAATGCTTCTCTTTCATCATTGATGTTTCTCTCTCTCTCTCCCCCTCTCCTTTCCTCTCTGAAATCAATAACAATATATTTTAAAAAATGAATAAAAATGTTGAGAAAAAATGATTACGGGAATACACATTGTTATATCTCCCCCTAAAAAATAGCCTAAAAAAACCTGGGATCCCATTTTAAAAAATGAGAATAAATCATAGGATGAAATGAGTGAAAATGTCAATAGGCAAAGACGAAGTAAACCTAGAAATGCAGCAACACCCAAGACAAACTCTAAGGGAGGTGATATTAAGCCTGGGATAGATTCCACCAATTGAAGCCCTCATTCACGCCATACTTTGGGGCAGGGTGTGTGTGTGTGTGTGTATGTGGGGGTGGGGGGGATCTTACTATCATCCTGTAGTGCCACACATTTGAAATTGTCATATACTCTGTGGTTAACTTCTATTTTAAGGAATCAGATGATCATCTCCCTCTCTAAAAACCTTCCCTGAGCTCAGTGTCTAGGAAGAGTCAGGTTTTCTGTGCTGTCTGTCTGTACCATGGCCACTGCCATGCCGTATTATAATGATCTGTGCACCAGGCCTCTGGCCCCTTTTCCAGCCTCCAGCCTCCAGCCTCCCTGAGAAGAGGAACTGTGTCTCTAGTGCCAAACCCATGACAGGTACTCAGCAAGTGTTTTCTTGAATGAAAGCATAAGTAAATATGAAATACTCCACAAGAAGCATTTCAACTGCTAATTAAAATTATAAAATAGCCCTGCCGGAACCAGTTTGGCTCAGTGGATAGAGCGTTGGCCTGCGGACTGAAGGGTCCCGGGTTCGATTCCGGTCAAGGGCATGTGCCTGGGTTGCGGGCGCATCCCCAGTGGGGGGTGTGCGGGAGGCGGCTGATCGGTGTTTCTCTCTCATCGATGTTTCTAACTCTGTCTCTCTCCCTTCTTCTCTGTAAAAAATCAATAAAATATATTAAAAAAAATTATAAAATAGCCCTAGCCAGTTTGGTTCAGTGGATAGAGCATCGGCCTGTGAACTGAAATGTCCCAGGTTCATTCCGGTCAAGAGCACATGCCTGGGTTGTGGGCTCGATCCCCAGTGGGGGACTTGCAGGAGGCAGTCGATCCATGATTCTCTGTCATCATGATGTTTCTATCTCTCTCTCCCTCTTCCTTCCTCTCTGAAATAAATAAAAATATATTTAAAATTATAAAATAGTTTTGTCAGGAATATGAGGAAGCTGAAATAGTTTTTAATAGAGCAAAGCAATAAATAATGGGGGTGTGATGTTATGCACACTTAGGAAATTAGGAAAACGTGGCTGGTGCCAATAAGTCTGAGCACTAGCTTCTGACTAATATGTGGCTTGTCATCTGAACAAGGTTTTCATCACTCACATGGGACTTTTTATACATTGTTTACCCTTTTTGATAAAGTTCTTTTTAATAGCTGCTATTCAGATGGATGCATTTTCCAGTAACACCTGATATGCATTTTAAAAGTAGCCTTTAATTGCTATTGAATGCTGGTAAACCCAAAGATAACTTTCATCCTTGTACTCTGAACTTTGATGTTCTGCCCAAAAGAAAACGTAGCCATCTTTGGGCATATAAATGTTTCAAAATTCTCTCTGTAGAGGCGCTATTATTTCCATGGGTGCTCTTGTCACAATTTTAGCACTTAAATACATACTACTTAGGGCCACTTTTTCAGATTATATCCTGCTTCAAAGTCTCGACAGTTCTACGCATAATTTTATCTGAAAGTTGGATTAGTAGGTATTTCAAAAGGGCAGTTACGCAGTTGAAATGAACATATTTTGGTTAATGTTGTGCAATTATTTATTGCCTCGTTTTCTGTCTATAGTGCCAAACCCATAACAGGTACTCAGCAAGTGTTAAAAAAAACAGAGAAAGAAGAGTGGCTACTCGGGACAGAAATGCTGGTCAGGTCTCCCCGAATCATCCTGAAATGCACGGTGGTGTCCCTGCTTTGCTGCCGGCACTCCGGGAACTGGTATGTGCGTTTTCCCTTCTGTTTTTCGGAGGGATCACTACCAGTGCCAATTGAGCCTTTTGACATGTTTTTAAGAAGGAGGTGACAAGCAAAGAGAGAGAGGAGTCTTGAGTCACAGCATCCAAAGAAGTTTTCTCTTTTTAAACTTTAATTTACATTCCCATATAGTTGGAGCTAGTCTTATACCAGCTGCAATTTCGTAGAAATAGAAGTTTACAGAAGGTCATTTTATGAAGAGACACAGAAATGTGGAAGAGCTGTTATATTCAGGATTTCCAGCGAGCATAAGGTTGGGTATGGTAGTGTAATGTGGGATTTGTGGGCCAAAGGGAAATGAAACCGAAAGGGTAGCCCCAGGTCAGGATAGTGGAGAGGCCTGTATTCTGTGCTGAGAAGTTTGAACCCTCTGTTGCTGGCTAGAGGAGGTGTTGAAGAACAATCTTCAGTGGAGAAGTGGCGTTGTGGGAGATTGGCGGGGCAGCAAGGAGCATGGTGACAGGAGGCTAGACTGTGATTGTCTCAGTATTTAAGGTTCCATAAAAGCTCAACCTGATTTTTGGTAGGAACAGAGGAAAGGGAAAAGAGGGAACGAACTTGGGCGTCTATATTTCAAAGATAGACACCTGAGTATGTAGCAACTGATTGGAAATAGGAGAGAGCAGAAGTGGGACGTGGAAATTTTTAACTTGGATGACTGAGTGGTGGTACTGTCATTACCCAAGTAATATAATGTGTGTGTGTTGCCATTCTCAACAAAAATATGTGTGCTTCAAATTGGAAGACTTCAGTCTGTCCCCTAGAAATTATTATTTTTTCCACAGGAAAATAACTTTTTGAATACGGCCCCTCTGATATTATTGAAAAGTGTAGTAGTGAGGGCCAAGGACTTACTGTGAAAGGCCCTGAATTCAGTTTCTGTCTCTGCTTTCAGACTCTGACACATTGGGCTGTTCCCTTACCTGCTTTGAACTTTGGTTTCCTCATACATAAAATGGGAACACTTTCTCATTGGCTTGTCCTGATGATCAAGTGAGATGAAATGTGAGAGAATACTTCTTAAATACAAAGTGCCATGTAAATGTGAGTTGTGAGATTTGTACATGCTATTAAGAGTTGGGCAGTGAGAGGTTTTACCCCATGGACAGGGATCCCTTGACCCTGAGGGTATGTTTTGAGATTCCTGTAGAATATTATTTCATATTCTCTATTGGTGCTACTTAAGCATCAAGTTTCAGGTCCACTTTTCTAAACACAAATTGTTATGAAAAAAACTTATTTCAATTCAGTGTTGAAGTTCAATACGAATTGTCTCCAAAGTAAAACAAAACAGCCAGTATGGCTCAGTGGTTGAGCATCAACTCAGGAACCAAGAGGTTGCAGGTTTGATTCCAGGTCAGGGCACATGCCCGGGTGCTGGGCTCGATCCCCAGTAGGAGGCATGTAGGAGTCAGTGAATTCATGACGTTTATCTCTCGTGGATGTTTCTCTCTCTCTATCCCTCTCCCTTCCTTTCTCTCTAAAAATCAATAAAAACATATTAAAAAAACCAAACCAAAACAAAAATACCAGCAAGTTATTACTAAGTAGAGGTGCTGTTTAACATTATTTCATCTTTTTATTGGAGCATAAAAAAATTATAAGGATATTTTTTATTCTTTTCTTTTCTCCTTTTATCACCTACTTACCCTCAGGCCAATTCTAGCTCTGTTCTTGGTCACTTTAGACCAAATACCAGAATGAAGCAAATGGGAGTGGGGGAGGGGAGGGGGCGCATCATTCCCTCCTGTTCCGTTTTCATCTATTCTAAAGCAGTAGGACTTTTTCCGTATTTAGTCTCTTTTTCTGCGTTACACCTTAGTTCATTTTGATAGTACATTTCAAGAAAGTTTCAGGTCCTTTGAAGCAGAACAGCCAATAGAAACATTTTATATGTGAACCAAAAAAGAGTAGTGGTTAGCTCATCTGTTTCTTGTTAAAATTAGTTTGCGTTATTTTCTTCCTGTTTTGCTTGCTTTCTTTGGAAATTTGTTCTGATTAGAAAAAGTGGCTTTAGAGTGAATAATTCTATTCCTCAGCTTTACGGTCTAAATCCTCCCTCTGAAAACAGATTCATCATAGAGTAGTGAAATAAATGTTTTATTTTATGAATGATCAGACAATATACATTCCCATTTTCACCGCCTGATAAATTTTAACCATTCAGTGATATTTTTATGAGCTACTGCCTTATGATGAATGAACAGTGAAAAAGGTCAGCTTAAATGTGGTAAACAAGTCTCTCCCTCCGCCATCGTGTTGTTAGTTTTTGCAGAATCCTTCCTGGCTGGGATTCCTCCCTTTGCACTCTCAGCAATGCATGGCGTAGCTTGTTTCCTGCTCTCCTTTCCTGCCTTAGAGAGGACACCTACTAATTTATCCAGATTTCAGGTCCACTGTCCAAAAAATACTGTAATTTTGTCTAGAAATAAATATTTCATTAAATTAATATCACATTGCTTATCATGGGTATCTATACTAGTATAAATGAAAAGATCCTCAAATGAGTTGTTCTTGAAAAAGTAACGAGCATTAAGAGTTCAGCTACATGTTTAGGATGAAAGAAAACTATTCAGAGATTAATGGAATTAAAAATTCTCATCATAAAGATTCTTATTATCTCATAGATTTAACCTAATTTCCATTTTAGAGTGATGGTAGCAAAATTTAAATTAGAATTAATTCCTTCATTTTCAGAAATGGGTATTAAATTTATATGATGAGTTTAAGAATTGTATACTTTTTTAAAAGTAGGAAATGCTTGATATTATATTGCAAATGCTTGCTATATTAAAAACACTTTTTGATATTATCTTTAGTAGCATATAAATATGTGTGTGGCTATAAAAGCAAAACAAATGGAAATACTAATCCATAGCTGGGAACTCAGATATTATTAAGCATGAAGAGGCACTTGTATAGTTTTGTTTTAAGTCCATTTAGCAACAACTGTCATATTAAAGTAACTTGATATTCCTGATGCTTTTCACTCTTTATGTCACATTATTTTATTAAACATAATTGAGCTTTATTATTGATTCTGGTTATATGTGTTCTATACAATATAAATTTCAGAACAATTCTTACTTATAAATGATAAAATGTTTTATTTAGTTTGGTGCAGTTGGAAAGTTAAAAAAGACATCCATTCTGGGCTATGGCTTTCTTATTTAGTATTTTTCTTCTTTCAATTTATATACAACATTGTTCTAGTTGAAAAGAACAAATCACCTATTTATTAACTGTACAGTCAATACTTCTGAAACTAATCATGGGTAAGTAGAATAAACTGGCAGCAGTGAAGGTTAGTAGACTTGTGTATGATTTTCCTGTGGGTCCCGAGAGCCCAAAGTATTTATTACCTGAGAACAAAAAGCCTTAGAGTTAAAGGTAAGTGACTCTGTATATGATATGACTAGCTATAGGCCCATAGAGGGAAAAACAAGGAGAAAACAGACCATTGTAGAGTCAGTTTTCTTTTCTCCTCAGTCATTCCACTGAAAGCCACATATCCCCTCAGGTCTTTCTGAAATATGACGAGGAGCTTGGGTTGCTAATATTTTCCTGTACCCATTTTCCCCTGAGGAGTATCTCGTTATTTATAGTGGTGGATAAGTCTGTAGTATTCATTCCTGATTAAGTTTGTCAACAACATTTAAAAAATCATTCACTACTTAATCAATACTTTGCTTTTTTCACCTCTACCTTCAAGGAAGCACTAAATGAAAATATTAATGGGTAACTGGATTACAATTCTAGTTTCCTAACATTGATCTGATAGAGAGCTTAGTGTTACCAGACTAAAAATACTCATGCAGATATTTACCATCATACTAAACAAAGGATTAGCAGATTTTCTTGGTAATTGTATTTTTTTTTAAGTTTCTTTTCCTTTGAAAAGTTTCTCTTACTTTTTATTGAAATTGCATACAAATTCAAATAGTTAGTTAAAAAACAAACAATATAGTAATAAGTCAAAGATTTTAAAATTCTAATATTTTATTTGTTTATTAGTTTAATCATTTCTTCAGCTAACAAGTGAGTGGCTATATCTATGCCAGGTACAACAAGCTGGACCCTTAAAAATATGTTTTAAGCTTTATTTGGTCCTAGAATTTTCTGAAATTATATTTAGTGGAAGTGAAGAATAAATAGCCAAAAGGCAATTTATTGAAAAATGCTCAACATTATTAGTCATTAGGGTAATGCAAATTAAAACCACAGTGAGATTCTACTTTATATTCACCAGTATTGCTGTAATAAAAAAGACAGATAATTACAGGTGTTTGAAGGATGTGGGGAACTTGGAACCCTCATACATTGCTGGTAGGGATATAAAATGATGCAGCTACTTTGGAAAACAGTTTCACAGTTCTTTAAAATGCTAAACATAAAATTACTATATTACTTAGCAATTTTACTCCTAGGCATTTATCCAAGCATAATGAAAACATATGGTCACATAAAAACTTGTACATTTAAAGTTCTTAGCAGCATTATTTATAGTAGTTCAAAAGTGGAAACAACCCAAATGTCCATCAGCTGATGAATGGATAAGTAAAATGTGGCATATCTATACAATAAAATATTATTCAAAAATGAAAAGAAATGGACCACTGGCACTCAGTGACACAGGAAGTAATAGTAAACCCATTTTATTGATGAGGAAACTAAGGTTATGTAACTTATGTAACCGAGACAAACGAAACTCAAGTCAGCTTGATTTTAAAACACGTCACCCCGATACTGTAGTGAGTTGTTGTTGTTCTATCTGTTTGTGGTTTTAGGTTGTTACCTTTATCTTTCTCTTTTTGTCCTGGCCAAACTTTGAAAGTGAGATTTTATGCTAAGTCTCACTTCACTTGCTTACCTCTCACCACCAATGGAAACAGCTCAGCCGCCATTGCTCTCTTTCTATCTTTTTAAATACCTGCTTTGTTGAAATATAATTCGTAATATGCTAAAATTCATCCTTTTAAAATGTGCAGCTCAGATATTTAGAATCACAGTGCTTGGTGAGTGTTATGTTTAATGGGCTGTTTTCAATCCCTTTCCTATTTAATCTTTCCGTGGCATCATTGTTGACCACTCCTTCCTGAATGCTCCATCCTCATTCGTTTTCTCATCCTGCTCCTACTTACATGTATGTATTACAGTCTGTGGCCTTCTGTTTCTTGACACACCTTTTAAATGCTGGGTTTGGGTTACTTTTCATTATCCATTCTGTCGCTGAGAGACCTCTTGTCTTAAGGAACCACCTATGTTGGCCAGTGGCTCACAGATCTCTAAGTTTTTGTATAAAACACAAAGTTATTGGTTGTTTATCGTGTGTAAGACCCAGTTTAGGCACATGAAATCTGCACTGTCACTGAACTTACATTCTGTTGGGAGAGACAGGCAATAACAATTAAATGATAAATAAGGAAGTTTGTCATTTTGAATAGTATGGTAGTGGTAGGATTCCCCGGAAGTTATTTGAACGGGGACCTGAAGGAGGTGAAGGAGTGAGCCCCAAAGCTGTCTGCAAGAGAACATGCCAGTGCAGGAACAGCAAGCTGAAGGACATGAAGGGCAAACTTGTCAGGTTCATTAAGGAACAATAGAAGGACACGCGGGCTGGAGCTGAGAAAATGAGGGGGCTGTAGTTGACGCTGTCAGAGACATAATGAGGGGGCAGATGCAGTAGGGCTTTATGCATTATGAGAAGTTGAGCTTTTACTCTGAACAAAATGGGGAAGCAGGTAGGATTTTGAGTAGGAGGTGAATATTACCTGAGTGAATTTTTTTTTAAGTGACTACTTTGGTTTCTGTGTTGAGAATCGCTTATATTGGTTTCCAGCCCCAAAACAAGAATAAAAGGCTACTGAGTTGGCATCTTTCTCTCTCCTGTATTATAGATCAATATATTTGAATGCTTTCTGAACATATACACTTGGTTATAGCAGATACATCAAGTTCATTCCATTAAAGACTAAATTTATCTTCCAAGTTGTTTCTGCTTTCTGTATAACTCTGCCTTGGCAAACACCCAGCTACCAGAAGGAGAAGCCACCTTTGACTTTTTAAAGACTACTTTTTTAGAGAAGTTTAGGTTTACAGCAAAATTAAGAGGAAAGTAGAGTTTTCCCATATGTTCTCTGCCCCCACACATGTGTAATCATTATTATCAGTGTTTCCACCAGAATGGTACTTTTTGTTGCACTTGATGGGCCTACACTAACACATAATTTTTACCTGAAATTCATAGTTTAAGGTTCACTGTTGGTGATATACAGTCTATGCATTTGGATACATATGTACTGACATGTATCCATTATTATAGTGGCATACAGAGTATTTTACTGCTCTAATACCCCTCTGTGCCTTGACTACTTATTCCTCTCATCCGCATCCCCTACAAATCCTAATCTTTTTACTATTGCCATAGTTTTGCCTTTTCTAGAATGTGCAGTAGGTGAAATTATAGTATGAGTATATATCCTTTTCAGATTGGCTTCCTTCACTTACTAAAAGGCACTTAAGTTTCCTCCATATCTTTATGGCTCGATAGCTCATTTCTTCTTAGTGCTGAATAACGTTCCATTGTTTGGCTGTGCCACAGTTTATCTATTCACCTACTGAAGGGCATTTTGATTGCTTCCAAGTTTTGGCAATTATGAATAGAGCTGCCATAAACATCTGAAAGTTCCTGTTTTTCTGCATCCTCTCTAGCATTTAGTGTTGTCAATGTTCCAGATTTTGTCTATTCCAATAGGTATCTGGTGGTATCTCATTGTTGTTTTAACTTCCATTTCCCTGATGACATGTGATGTGGAACATCTTTTCATATACTTATTTGCCATCTGTATGTATATTTTCTTTGGTGAGGTGTCTGTTAAGGTCTCTGGCTCATTTTTAAAAGTGGTCTGTTTTCTTATTTTTGAGTTTTAGGAGTTCTTTGTAAATTTTGGGTAACAGTCCTTTATCAGATGTGTCTTTTGCAACTATTTTTTTCACAGGGAGGGTGAGAGACAGAGAGAGAGAAACATCCAATGTGAGAGAGGCATCAATAAATTGTCTCCTGACCAGGGCCAGGAATCTAGCCAGCAACCGAGGTACATGCTCTTGACCAAAATTGGACGAGACCCTTTAGTCCATGGACCGACATTCTATCCACTGAGCCAAACTGGCCAGGGCTGTCTTCTCATTCTTTTAACATTGTCTTCTGCAGAGGTGAAATTTTTAATTTTAATGAAACCACTTTATCAATTATTTCTTTCATGGATTGTGCCTTTGGTGTTATATCTCAATATTCATTGCCATACCCAAGTCATTTAGGTTTTCTCCAACATTACCTAGGAGTTTTAGAATATTGAATTTTACATTTAGGTTTTTTTCAATACATTTTGAGTTAATTTTTGGGAGGGGTATAAGATCTTTCTCTTGATTCAGTATTTTGCATATGGATGGTCCAGTTGTTCAGCACCATTTATTGAAAAGATTATCTTTGCTCCATTATATTGTCTTTGTTCCTTTGTCAAAGATCAGTTGACTATATTTATGTGAGCCTATTTCTGGGCTCTCTGTTCTCTTCCATTCAGCTCTTTGTCTATTTTTCCCCCACCACAACACTATTTTGATTATTGTAGTAAGTTTAAAATTTTTTTTTATTTATTTCAGAGAGGAAGGAAGAGGGAGAGAGAGAGAGAAACATCAATGATGAGAGAGATTCATTGATCAGTTGCCTCCTGCATGCTCCCTACTGGGATCGAGCCCGAAACCCGAGCATGTGCCCTTGACAGGGATTTGAACCATGACCTCCTGGTTCATAGTCAACACTCAACTACTGAACCAAGCTGACATGGGAACTGTAGTAAGTCTTGACATCTATTAGTGTCAGCCTCCAACTTTGTTGTTCTTCTTCAATATTGCATTGGCTATTCTGAGTTTTTTGCCTCTTTATGTAAACTTTAGTATGGGTTTATTTCTACAAAATGACCTCCTGGGATTTTGATTGGAATTGCATTGAATCTATAGATAAAATGTGGAAGAACTGACATTTTGACAATACTGAATCTTCACACTTTTGACTCTTTTTCTTTAAAAAAAGTATATTTTATTGATATTTTACAGAGAAGAGGGGAGAGAGATAGAGAGTTAGAAACATAGATGAGGGAGAAACATCTATCAGCTGTCTCCTGCACACCCCCACTGAGGATGTGCCCACAACCAAGGTACATGCCCGTGACCGGAATCGAACCTGGGACCCTTCAGTCCGCAGGCTGATGCTCTAGCCACTGAGCCAAACCGGTTAGGGCTACACACTTTTGCCTCTTAATGTGTTCCTTTCTCTTCATTCGAATTTGAAGATAATACCCTTTAAGTTCTTCTTAATAGGGCATATCACTTACTTTAATTTTGTCCACTGGTTTCCATTGATTAATTTGTTAGTCTCTTCTTTGTGCTACTGTTTAACACTCAACATTAAAATTCTCTCAGTTCCTTAAAGAAATGCTGGAAGAATCTTTTTATTCCTTCTGATTTTGTTAGGGTAGTGTTGAATCCACTTCCTTGCCCGGCCTGGACAACCTCTATCTTATTTAAATGACTCACATAAAGGCAGCATGTGGTACTGTAGTCCTGTATGGTTTGGGCTGAATTTCAAATCTGCTGTTCATTAGTTATATGATTTCAGACAAGCCCCTTAATAACTGTAAGCCTCATTTTCCCCATCTTCAAAAAGGCAAAGGCATACCCGTCTGTCAGGGTGGTATTTAGTTAGAGAATATATTTCTTAAGCCCCTGTTAGGTGATAATTGCTCAATAAATTATAATGCTCCTCTCTAGGCACATGCTTTAGAAAGACAAGAGAAAGATTTAACTAAAGTCCAAAGTTTTCATTGGGGCTCTCGCTTTTTGTGGCACAGTTCTAGGATTTTGCTAAATGCATAATGTCACGTACCTACCATTACCCTCTCACAGAGAATAGTTTCACTGCCCTGAAATCTCCTTAGAGGGAGAAAGGTGATGAAAAGTTTTATATTCCAGGTTAAAAACTTGGGTTTTATACAGTAGGCTAGCAGTCTCCAACTATTTTTGTTCACATACCTTTAAAAGAATTTTGAAAAACTATGTAACCACTCACACATTACCAAGTTAACATCTAAAGTTTTTCACCTGTGGTAAAATATGTACTTGCAAAGAATTTAATTTCTACCCTATTGGAACTATTGGACATTTTAAAATAAAACTTGTATCAACTATTTTAAGAATACTCAATGGAATCTAAATCCACAGTAATTTAATAAAACCATTATTCATTTAAATAATAATGAATAGACTCTTCTGTGAAAAGCTGAAAAATTTACATTACTATTTTATTTTCTTGACCTGTATTTCCATCTCACTTCCTCATAGAATTTTTATGTGATATTTTTATAGTTAAAAGTCTTTAACTGTTTCTCTATCATACTTCAACAAAAATGTAAGGAATTAATTGAAATTTTAAAATTATGAATTTTCTGTGACCCTAGTGCAATCTACTATAGTAATATTTGGGATATATGAGAGTGTCCCTTTCTTCTGTGAAGTAAAAGGAAGGTTGTTGTGAATAAAGCATCGCTGTTAGCCGGATATTAATAAAGAGTTTATGTAGAAGAGAATTTGGAAATTGACTCCATTAAAACTATCCATTCAATTGCTAACTAAAAGAAACCAGTCTGTAGTGTATGATTCCAACTATAAGACATTCTGAACAAGGCAAAACTATAGAGACAATAAAAAGACCAGTGATTCCAGGGGTTGCATAGGGGGAGAGGAGTAAGTGAAGCGCATTCTTTAAAATTTTTTTAAACAAATGTATTTTCTGCTTCACATTTTATGCTCCAGCAAGAACTTCTTGAAGTTCTATGTCATGCTTTTCCATGCCTGTTTGTCTTTATTGTCTTACTCTTTGCCTTTTTTGCCTCACTGCCTTCTCATATTTTAAGATGCAGAAGTCTCCACTGAAGAATTACTTATTATACCTTTACTTCATATTGCCTCAGATGCCTGTGTTTCATATGCTCCCTCACTACTCTCCTATAGTCTCCCTTATTACATGAACACATTTTTTTTTGTAGTTAGGTTTTCTTTCCCCTCTGAAATTGGACTGGGAAATCTCTAAGAGTAGGACTTACATATTATCTTTGTCTTTTCAGTAACTGGCTATGTACTTTTCCTGGTAATAAGTTAATTTATTGGATAAATATTAATTATTGAATGAAACAAGACAAAGTGGATTTCAATTGTTAGAAAGTTAATTAATTCTTGTGCACAACTCTTTTGGGTCAGTTAAACTGTAAAAGGCTATTTTTGTTTTATGCTAGTTATTTTTCTGGCTTATGGTACGGTTTCAGTAAGATTTCACATGAAGATAGGATTTTGAACTTAAAAATGAATTTGAGAACCACTCTTGTGCTAGAAAGAGCACACCATTGTAAGCAATAAGGGAAGGACTCTGGTTTTAACTCTGCTGCAAACTTCCCTTGTGACATGGGAAGTTAACCAACCTGGGAGTCCACTTTCTCAACTATAAAATGCGTTAGTGACCAAATTATTTCTGAAGTTGCCTTTATTGTGAATTTAACCAAGGGAGGAAATTTTAATAAAGTAAACATATGATTATTCTTGGCTAAAAGAAAAAAAATATGACCTTGATTTATTTTCTAATCATTCCTACTGTGGATATTATATGTGGCATATGTGTGTAATGCTGACCTAGTTCATATCATCTGCAAACATCATGGCTTAGAGTTTATCCTTAATCTGAAAAATGTATAAAGTAAAATAATTATAATTATTTTTAATTATTTATAATTATAATTCTCATGATTAAAAATCAAGTAGTTAATATAATATGTTGATTCATATAATTTATGTTTTAGCTTTTTTCACCAAATACATAATTTGATCTTTATTACTATTATACTTTCCAGTGCATTTCTATAATTCTAGAACATAATATCTCTTTGTGCTCCATTACTCATTAGGATTTTGAACTAAAAAATGCAACCTTTTTCAATGAGGAGCATTAACAACTACGGCAGAAAATGCTTTTCTATATCTTTTGCTCATTCACAGTATGTAGAAATTGTAGTAATTCAGTTTTGTGACGCTTGATGGAATGATATTTAGGTCTGACTTTTATAAAGGGTTTGAGATTATGTTGTTTGGCCAAAACAAAGGCAGTATTTCCTTTCTTGTCTTCCACTGTGCCCAGCCCCCCTTCTTTCCACCTGCTTGAGGAAAACGATTTCTTCAGACAAACCTCATAATTGCCCTTCTGTGCCTGATTTGGGCCTCAGGAAAGGCCCATAGCATCTGTAAAGCTGGCAGCAAAATGGTATTTCCAGGCAGGCACAGGGTTGCTGGGTAGTGAGCCAATCCCCAGCTTTGTCTGAGCAGCTGAGAACTTTGCCTGCGCATTACCACGGTGTTCAGTAACACAGACCTGTGCCATGAGCAAGTAAAGCCCAGAGCAAGTGTCAGGGTCAATATTTATAGACCACTACGTAGCTTGCCTTGCGAAGAGAGAAAACGAGAGACGCGCACAGAGGGCAAGGAAAGAAAGACTGCCGTGCAGGGGGACGTTCATTTCTAATGTTTGTTTTAAATTAAAAAAGTTCTTTTTAACTGTCAGGTTCAAACCTCTGCTGAATCATAACCATTTGCCGCTGAGCTATGACAAGAGAGGAAGCAAAAAGTTAGACGAGCAAGCCTGCCCTAAGTGAGAAGGTAAGTAATTAGCCAGCTCCGTCTCGCTTGTACTCGTAAACTCCATCTCCCTGTTGGCTGCTCTGCATCAGGGCGCATGGGGCTGTGCAGCGTGTGAACGCCGGGAGGGGGGCCGCCTGCTGTCTGAGACGGTTCTGGGTGGAGTGTAGTTGTGTGTGCTGTTCTTAAGAATGCCGTGTGCATTCATAACACACTTAAATAACGTGGGCGGCGGGACTAGGGCGCCAATTTCATGGTGTGTCCTATCAGCACGTTTCTGTTTCTTCATTCTGTCACACTTGTGGTCTTCCTGTTGATAAATTCCTATTTGTTTTCTACCAGATTTAGAACATGAATATTAGTACATTTCAGTAGCCTGTGGTCTAGACATGGAGTAGGGGGAAATTCAGGTGAACATGTGAAGATGAGGTAGTAGACCTTGTCAAAATGCCCACGCTCACGCCCCTCTGACAGTGCACCGAGTGAAATGATGGTCCTTGTGGGAATAGAGAGAATGAGTGCTGGAAACTAGGAACAGTCCCCTTAATCCACGGGGCAGAAGACTCTGCATGTACGCGAGCTTCTCAGCTTGTCCCGCGACTTGTGAGATTGGTTCTTACAAAGGCAATTCTCTACTAAAGATGTTGGCTTAACATCCCTTGCTCTACACATTCTTTGTTTGTTCCGTTCGTCACACGTAGCCCTTTCACACACGCTTCTGGGAGGCTCAGTGCTGGAGTAGGTTCATTTAACATCATTGCTTTGCGTATCCCAGGTTAACATGAAGAGCAGTGGTGCTGAAGGGGGCAGAAAAATAGTTTTTGATGTATTGTCTGATTTAGAAAACTCATGGGATGTATAAGCCTATGCTCTATATCTACTACACATAGCTTATAAGGTAAACTGTTGCTTTGCTGGAAGCATGGTGTTCTCTTGATGAGACTTATCTACTGATGTAGTGAAAGCTTCCTTGTGGCTGTGAGTTTTGTGTTGTTGTTTTTTTTATTGTGGAAGATAAGCATTATCATGATTATTTAAAAATGTTAGGTTAGGTTATACATTGCAGATGATTACATAATTCCAAAGGATTTGACTTTGGGCGGTGGGCATACAACGCAATATACAGGTCATGTATCACGGAAATGTGCACTTGAAACCTATATAATCTTATTAACCAACGTCACCCCAATAAATTTAAAAAAAGGAATTTCTGGATTACATATTTAAGTTAAAAACAAAATAATATTAAAGTTGCTGTACAGCTTGACTGTGGGCCAAAAGACATACAAAGAAAAACGAATACGCTGGCACAGGTTTGTGTTAGGGCTGATACACAGGAGCCAGCTCATTCTAAAGTGAGATAAACTCCAGAGCAGCAGCTGGAACAGGTCTACGTGTCATCAGATGAGGCCAGTGGTTGTAGAGCATCCCTTCTGAAAATCACGTATAATTTTTAAAGTAATGCAAAATGTTTTAAAATCAATTTTATTAATTCAGAAATGCTTTAAGGCTAATCTAATATCTAAATTGAAACTATATTTTAACCTTCATTTAATGCTTGTTTTAGCCTCTGAATCAAGCTTTTCCTTTGTACTTTTTCAAGCTCTGCATATCAGTTTATTAATGAGTTTGATTTAGGTTTTTGACAATAATATATTTATTTTGAAAATGGAGCCATGATTTATCTAGAATGGGCGTTTCTTAATTAAATTTTTCTTTTCTACTGCCTCTGGGTAATATCTCATGATCAAGATTGTAAATTCAGTTCTTAATTCAATATCTTCTATTTATTCACTTTATACATCGTATAAATATATGATATTGCTTGCTTATGCCTTTCTTATTGGTCTTTTTTTATTCCATCTGGTATGTTATTTCTGAGGTACTGTGTGGAAATTTTTGGTGGAAACAGGCCAAATAAAATTACTTCAATAAAAAGAAACTAAAGAAAGTTGTCCGTTGAATTAAGAGAAAAAATATAAAATTGTGACATTGGTTGACAATGTCTAAAATGTAATATATTTTCATTGAAGGTTGGTTGAGCATAATAAAACTTGAAATGCCTTCTTAATATATTTTGGCTTTAATGTTAATCTGATATTGGTTATTTATCACATTTATAAATAACATTTTATATATAGATATATTATAAAAATGATACGAGGCCCTTTGTATCTTGTGGTAGCTATTGAAGCAAGATTAGTGAATTTAGTTTGAAATGTTAATTAAAGCTACCCTCTAATGGATCTCAATGCCCCTAGTCTCATACTCTCATTCCATCTGCTGTATGACCCTTAAAGGGGTCAACCCCCACACCATGACCACTTCACTATCCATGACCACGTCACTGTCAGGGTACTTGGTACAGTGAGTCTCTTCTTGACCCCACTGCTACTTTTATTCTGCAGTCACCTTTTGCTCTTCTTTCTGGCTTATTTTCTACATCTCTCTTGCCCCCATGAGAGTGTTCTCCTTTTCTCTGTCTTATGCTCCAGTGATATTGAACATCTTGTATTTCTCAAAACAATCCATACAGTTTTGCCCTTTCCTGGAGTATTTTATGGTGCTCCCTATACCTTGAAAACCCCCTTTCTAGTCTCTGCCTTTCAATCATAATGAAGGCGTCCCTCCTCCGCATCCCTGCTGGTCCACTGTCCATCTCTGTGGTCTGGCCTCCTGTATAGACCCTCTGTCACAGAACTTTGAAAGTCTGATATGTTTTGTGTTTCTTTTTCAACACGAGACTGCAAGCTACTTGTAGCCAGGCTATACTTTTTTTTTTTAATGTTGCTTCAAGATCTAGCACAGCACAGACACTCAGAACTTGAACTAAGGAAAAAAAACTTTATTATGTTGATCTTTAACCGCCTTTTCTCTTTTTAAAATTTTATTTTTTTCTGTCATCATTTATCCCCTCCATGTCTTCTTCCACCTCCACCCCTGAAATCACCACAGTGTTGTCCATGTCCATGAGTTTTCTCTCTCTCTTTTTTATTTTTTGCTCAATTCCTCCCCACCCCAACCCTCACCTGTCTGCCTGCTCTCTATTCACATGTCTTTATTTTGCTTGGTAGTTCAGTTTGAGTGAAATTCCACATATGGGTGAATCATATGGTACTTGTCTTTACCTGACTGGCATATTTAGCATAATATTCACCAGGTCCATCTATGCTGTTGCAAAGGGTAAAATTTTCTTTCTTTTTATGGCAGAGTAGTATTCCATTGTGTAAATGTACCACAGCTTTTTTATCCACTCCACTACTGATGGACACTTGGGTTGCTTTCAAATCTTGGCTATTGTAAACAATGCTGCAATGAACATAGGGGTACATATATTCTTTCAAATTAGGGTTTCAGGTTTCTTTGGATAAATTCCCAGAAGAAGAATCACTGGGTCATAAGGTAGTTGCACTTTCAATTTTTTGAAGTAACTCCAGACTGCTTTCCACAGTGGCTGCACCAGTCTGCATTCCCACAAACAGTGCACGAGGTTCCCTTTTCTCCACATCCTTGCCAACACTTGATGTTTGCTGATTTATTGATGATAGCCTTCCTGACAGATGTGAGGTGATACCTTGTTGTGATTTTAATTTGCATTTCTCTGACAATTAGTGACATTGAGTATTCTTTCATATATCTATTGGCCATCTGTATGTCTTTCTTAAAGAAGTGAATATTCAGGTCTTTTGCCCATTTTTAAAATTGGATTGTTTGTTTTTTTGGTGTTGAGTTTTGTAACTTCTTTATAAATTTTGGATTATATCTCCTTGGTCAAGGGAAACAAAAGAAAAAATAAACAAATGGTAGTACAACAAAGGAAAGAGTTGTTGCACCAGCAAAGGAAAACATCAGCAGAATTAAAAGACAAACCACTGAATGGGAGAACATATTCGCCAATGATACTTCTAATAAGGGGTTAATATCCCACACTGGCTTTTCTTTATAGACTTTTATTTTAATATGCTTTTAAACTTTGATTAATTGGATTGCAGGAATGCCCCTCAAGTAGATGATAAGTGCTTTGGAAACAATAACAATGATTTAAATTTTTTAGTTTGTTTCTCTTTCTACCACCAATCACAGTAACGGAAGACAGTGTTACACCTTCGAAAGGCCCAGAAAGAATTTCAGGAGATACTAGGTCCATCCTCATGTAGCTACAGAATTACAGAGTGGAATGGCTCCCACTGTTACTGATAAAAGTATATACTACCTAATTACATTTACTACTAGGGGCCTAGTACACAAATTCATGCACCTTGAAAGGAATTGTGGGCCATGAGGCTGCGGTAGGCACAGGGGCAGGTCTCAGCCCATCCTCTGTGCCCCTGCCCAGCCTCTCCCACCACAGCCCCTGGTCCCCTGTCTGTCGGCAGCCTCGCTCCCGCCCCCGCTCACCTGCTCCACCATCCCACCGTGGTTGACGCCTGCCATGTTTCTCGCATGGCCCCTGGTGGTCAGCGCACATCATAGTGACCCGTTGTTTGGTTTTCTGGCTCCACCGTTCAGTCTATTTGCGTATTAGCCTTTTATTATATAGGATTGTAGAGATAGTAAGGGATTTTGAAGAAATAATAGAAAATCATGGTTTAAAAATTCTCAAACCTTAAAGGGGATATTTCATTTCAATTAGGAGACTTTGCTCCTCAAATAGAAATGTTGAAAGAAAAGGATGTCAGTGATTAAAAAAAGTAGGTAAGAAATACAGCTGTTTCTTTTAGTTCTGATATTCAATAAAAACAAAATTAATTTGCCTTTAATTGTTTTACTTTCCTACCATACATAAAATACTTACTTTGATTATGAAATATTTCATAAACCAGAAACAAATGTAAAGCTTCATGCACAATTTAGAGTGATTCACAACCTTTAATTTGATTATTTTTACTTCTTAGTGCATGCGACCAGCAGTTTCCACTACTGTTGAAACCTTATAAACCTCTCCCCGACATTGAATATGACTCTTTTGTTTGTTTAACCTTGAATTGTATCTGTCTTAGGAATGAAAACAAGATTGGTATTTTCATAGGCAAATGTAATCGCCTTTTAATTTGCGTGGAGTGGATTATAATTCTATATAGAATTTCTCTTCAGATATTTTTCACCCATATAAGTATCCTGCAGATAAATAGGTATGAAGAAGGGGACTTACCAAAGAGTTATAAGCATAAATTTTATGGGGCTCCTGTCATATCAAATAATGTAAGCATTGTAAAACTGGAAGAACAGGGGTTCCTTTGGTTGTGGACATGGAAATGTACCTAGTTCCCATCAGCCAGTGACAAGAGAAACCCAAAGTTGCCTCAGTACTAAAAGATTACTATAAAAATAAAAATAAAAAGTAAGAACACTGCCACCACGATGAGGTCAAAGAACTTTGTGGTTAGAATGAGGCATAAAGGATTTTGGCAGAACAATAAAGTCTTATTTTAATATTGTTAGCAGCCTAAGTTGCCAAAGTTTTTCTATAACTGCATATCATTGGATTCATAGAACATTAAAGGAAAAGAATAAATTAATCATGGATATGGAACCTTAAACCTCTTCTACTTTAACTTTTATTTTATAGATATGAGCAAATGTGATATGGAGAGGCAATGTAACTTGCCAAATATTGCTTTTAAAATAGCTATTTCACATTTTGATTAAAAAATTATATTTTTTATGGCTTTTTCTGTTTGTAATTGTTCTACTTTTATTCTGCATATTGCATGTAAAGCTCAATTTGCCATATCTCTGTGTTTTGTGTTGTATTAGACACTTTTGCATTGTTTCATAACTCCCAAAAGTTAAAGCTAATAATTACTGCCCCCAACTGGGATGGGGTACTTTTCCACTCCTCACCGTAACATATATATACTGGCTTTCATGGCGCCCCCAGTGCTCTCTGGTAGTGCAGTCAGATTTATGCCCCGTAACTATACTCCTTTTTAGCAGAACTAGGCAGATAATCCCGAAGCAAAAGGCAGAAACTGAAAAAAAAGTTGACGACATCTAAGGGATTCCAACAGAGAATATATGGTTACATTTTATTTTATAACTTTGTTTTTAAGATGATTCTTTGTTCTAATTAATGGTTGGAAAACTTTTCCATTAAAGCAAAAATCAAAGAACCAAATGTGCTTTTGCAGAGTACATTGACTTTCATCTAGGGTTCTTTAAATAATGTAAGTAATTAAAGGGGCAGGGAAGGTCAAAACAAGCTTGTTTTGTATGTGTCAACTTCTAGTAAGATTTGGCTCCGTTATTTCTGTTCCCACCACTCTCTCCCCCCTCAAAATGAGGTTCTTTGGTTCCTTTAATTTTTATAAATATTAAGATCCCTGAAAAAAACAAACACTTGTATATCTAAAGATGAAATAATTTTTGAGCAAATAGCTGAAGGTTGTTCTCAACCTCAGGCTATGATTTCTCTATCTTCTGTTTCCTCCTCCCTCAATTCAAAAATCAAAGTGACCATCTCAATCAATGGTAAAAGTCTGATTAACCCTTAGTGAACATTGTTCATTAGACTGGTACTTTGCACTTCAAGTATATATCACCTATCTTTGCAAACTCTTCCCTGCTAAGAGATTTATAATTTTAAATATTTCCTAATAAGATAGAGGAAACTGATATTTTATTTAATTACTAGTGAACTTGAATCTGATGGCAGTATTAGTTACTAATATTTTATTCTTTATCATTGATCTACTTATATGCTCACTCTTTTTTTCAGAGCTGTATTTCTCTTGGGTTAGAAGAGTCTTTTTGGTAAATCAAGGATCTTAATTCTTTAAAGTTCTACTTTTTAAGTTTGTTTTATACATTTTAAACATTAAGTATGTTTTGAAATATATTTATAAAATCTAATCAGTATAGTCTTCATAGCCTTTGAAACTTTAAAAGCTCTTTTCTATCCAAAAATAGGAAAAAGTTTTTTTTTTTACATTTTTTAGCTTAATTTATTCAACTCTTAATGCTATGCTTCACATGGACTTTATTAAACAAGTGCTTCAGTACTTTTGTTGAATTATTATTCCCCTTTCCCCCATTTTTTGTTGAATTCACCTCTATATTGTATCCTGTGCTGCAAATTTAAATCTTCATGTTACCTCTCAAGTTGTTTTGCATTAAAATTTTTATCTCTATGGACTAAAAGTTCATGTTTCTTGTGAAATGAAATTTAAGCATTGGAACATGTTAAAGTGTTGTTGGATTTAACTTGGCATGCTCCTTGAAATTACTGTAGACAGGAGGCTGTGTATATTACTTATGTTAAAACAGACCTAATAAGAATATGATTCTGTGTGAGTAAGAAATTATGCATTAATAATAGCCACCATTTATCAAGGTTTCTAGATACATATATGGCATTAAACCAAGTACTTTATATGATTTCATTTAATCCTTGTAACAGACCCTTGAATGACTTATTCTGATTTCCTCTTTTCAGAATAAAGAAACTGAGACCCCCACATGTAAAGTAGCTTGATCAGCCTCACATAGCTAGTAAGTGATAGGGTCAGGATTTAAAGTTGGACCTGGCCAAAGTCCATCTCTTAGAGAAGCACTGCCAAAACCAGAAATTATGCTTTTCTCCATAAGTGATAATAGATGTGGGTCAGATGGCAAAACCCTTCTTAACTTGGGTCCATCTGTGAAAAAATGAGCTCAGGAACAATGACGTTCAGAGTAAAAAGGCAAGTCAGTGGAATCGGTGCTATGAAGAGGCTGGTGTTATTTGGGATCAGCCCCCAAGATGCCAGAATCTTAAAATGGCAGGGAGTAATCCTATGCTTTAAATCAGAGTGAAAGATGCGAAAAAAGAAATCTTTCAACTTCTTCAAATGTTAGTACCCCGATTGGTTGTATCATTTTCTTCCCTTTGGAATCAGCTCAGCCTTGAGTCCTGCCTCATATGCTTCACACACAGCACCATTCCCTCCCTCACACACCTGCTCATGACCTGGGCAGGAACATGGGCACGGACCTGCCAGGTCAGTAGGGAGTGACTGTGCCTTCTGGGTCCCTGCTTCTGGAACTGCACGTTTCATTCTGGGGAGAAGTGAGTCTACCTGACTGGCATTCTTCATTCTCATCTCTGTTTTCAGCTCCTCGGTTGAGATATTCAGTTGTTGCTGTGGTACAGAGCTTTGGTGTTTAAAGCAGAGAGGGAGTTGCGGTATCATTAGATCTCAGTACATATATACTAATTGGTTACCTTGAAGACATAAAAGAGGAGGGCTTAATCTGCTGTGAATGGAAATACCTCATAAATACAGTTTTTGTTTGTATATGGGTGTGTGTGTGTGTGAGGGGGGGATCCATGTAAAAATTTATAGAAAGAAATAATTTGCAATCTTGTTTGTTATACATTTGGCCACCATGAAGTTATTTGTTTTGTTTTTCATTGAACTCAAGGCAACCTATTTTGCTTAAAGATAATGCAGGACTTTTTTCTCCTTGGGTCACTCTGCCCTTTGTAGATTTGTTCATATATCTGTGGTGAGATTTACACTACAGTTTGCTGGGTTTTTTAGTTTATAGCCCTGCCTTGGAAGTAATTATACTTTTTGTGTTATTAGTTATAAAAGTATGAATCCGTCAGTATATGTACTAATTAACAATCTTAAACATTTTAAAGAGATTATTCTTGTTATTTATCCTTTTTTCTATAATTTCTTTTTAGCTTCCAGCTTTATTATATAGATGAGTAGAACTGCCCGGTGCATATCTCCCTTTACCAGCTTTAACTTCATCAGTAAATCAATATCTCATTATTCACAGTACTAGTTTAGCTTACTGACCTTGAAATTTACTTGTCTGTTTATTGTCAGAGCTTGTTGACACATTGAACTTGACTAGAATAGAGAAGGAAATCATGGTGACTTAGAACACATTGTTCTACTGAAGTAATTCACAATTCTTGAAATGTGTATTTTTTGTTTATCGGTTTATATTAGTCAACAAACAATGAGTATAGTCTTTTGTAATCCTTTTAAGTTATTATTGACTAGAGGCCTGATGTATGAAAATTCGTGCAAGAATAGGCCTTCCTTCCCTGGCTGCCGGCACCGGCTTCCCTCTGGCACCCGGAACCCAGGCTTCCCTCCTCTGGCCACCCTCAGGCACCTGGGACCCAGGCTGGCTTCCTTCTGGCCCTGGCTTCGTCAGGAAGGATGTCCGGAATGATGTCTGGTCTAATTAGCATATTACCTTTTTATTATTATAGTTAGAGCCCTGACCAGGTAGTTCAGTTGTTAAGAATGTCATCCCAATATGCCAAGGTTATGATTCCATCTCTGGTGAGAGCATATACAGGAATCAACCAATGAATGCATAAATGAGTTAAACAACAAATCAATGCTTCTCTCTCTTCCCCTCCCTTCCTCTCTCTCTAAAAAAACAATCAATAAAAAAATATTACTGGTAGAAATAGACAGTTACTTTGAATGGCATTTTTTCTTGTGCTGTTGTGGCAGTCTAAAGTAGATTGGTTCTTTAAGCTCCTTAAGCACAATGTCAGCTTAAAGTACGTCTATGAAAACCATGTGTTCTTAACTAGGGGAGCTGATTTTGTGGTCAATTTGAAGCCATTCTTATACTTCATGTTTCCCCTAGTAGAAAAGAAATGTGATATTTATGCTAACATGATTTCAATTTCTTAATAATCCAAACTGCATATGGTATGCTCCAGAGGTTGAAAATCAGTTTTTTTTAAGTTTTGGTTAGATTGTAATGAAATATTTTCTGTGACATACGTATGTTTCTGTTTACTGACTGTATATCATCAGTAGTATTAATTGATGCTCTTCGAGACTGAAGCGTGCGCCAGCTCAAACACTGGGTCACAAACACTAGAAGGCACGGAGAACACCCGGATGGCCACCTGTCCTTTGTGTCTCTGTCCTGCGCTTGCCGTGTGGCTCCTCACTTCGACATTGGACAGTTCAACAAGCAGGCTGACCCGGCATGACCTGGTGAACAGCAAAGGATCGACCCCGTCCATCCAGGAGCCATGCAGGCTGTCAAACCCCAGCCCCCAACCCTGTTACCATCGTCCTTTACCGGTTCACTCGTCTTCTCTCATCTTCCTCCTTTGTTTCCTGGTCATTTTTTTATTTTATTCATAAGTATCTGTTGCATCTTAGCCAGTTAACGTATCATACCAAGTTGTGTGGTTGATTTTTTTAAAAAAAACTTTAACATTTCTGCCCTAACCGGTTTGGCTCAGCGGATAGAGTGTCAGCCTGCAGACTCAAGGGTCCCAGGTTCGATTCTGGTCAAGGGCATGTACCTTGGTTGCGGGCACATCCCCAGGAGGGGGTGTGCAAGAGGCAGCTGATCGATGTTTCTCTCTCATCGATGTTTCTAACTATCCTTCTCCCTTCCTCTCTGTAAAGAATCAATAAAATATATTAAAAAAATAAAAATAAACAGAAAGCTTTAACATTTCTATCTTTTTTCTTCCATTTGTCACCCAATTATATCAGAAAAGTCTTTTTTGGTACAATTTGAAGGAAACCTTTGCTATTTTAATGGAAATATTAAATGCCTACAAGTAAGAAAAACTTGTATCATAAAATGTTAAAGTGCAGTTAGTATCTTTCACAATTTTCCTGAAGTCATTTACTCTCTGATTTCATAATTAATGGTAACTTGGTCAATATTATGCCATGGATTTGTATATAGGACAAGAATCTCATTTATCCTAGTCATTCTGTGAGCTGTTTCTTTTTTTATTACTCTTATTTTAAAAATGAGGAGTAAATTCAGGGAGGTTAAATAATCATGGCTAAGATCACAAAGCTTGGAAAGTAGGACATGTGGGATTGGAACCCAGTTCTTTCTGATTCTAAAAACTTTGCAGTAGAGAGTATGGTTTTCTTTTAAGGTAGGTAATTTCACTTTCCCACTTCTGTGCATTTGTAACTGCTTGAGACCTTGCATAGCAGTGCAGGCCACTTTCCAGTGTAACCGAGGTCCAAACCAGGGAGGGGGCTGCAACTTTATTCCCTACAAGGAAGACGAGGCTCTGTTGTTACTTACAAACATAAAAAGTAAATCATAATTATTCTCCTTTCATTCCTTACTTTTCTCACTTCTGTAACCCTTTCAAGGTTCATTTATGTAAAGAGATAACAAAACAAATACTTAGGAAAGTATGTTCTTTCCAAATAAATCTACTCTGTTCTCTCAAATGTGTTTGTGGCAGGTAAATCTTCAAGTGTAATTGCTACACTCTTTGATTTCAGTTAGACTTAATAGACTTTCTCATTAGTTATAAATCACACTGGGATGAGTTACATTGTAGGTTAAATGTTTTTCCTTTTCCTTGCTGTTTTCTAGGAGCTTTATTAGAAATTATGTGGGGCAGGAAATAACATTTAAACAAATATAATTTATTTTTAGACTAGTTAAGAAACTTAAAAAAAAAGACCATATGGAAGAAAGTAAAATAGTAGGTAAAAATGACCTTTAACAATTATTGATATTTTTCCATGACCATTCTAGCCCCATATTTGTAATATGAAATTAATATGTAATTTAATGTTGTTATAAATTACTAGAGGCCCGGTGCATGAATTTGTGCATGGGTGGGGTCCAGCTGGCCTGCCCTGATTGCAGCTGATTGGGTCAGGCCAACAAGGGGGAGGGGCGCTGGCTGGCCCCGCCCCCTGGTCAGACTCCTGGTCGAACTCCTGGTCGAGGGGACAATTTGCATATAAGCCTTTTATTATATAGGATAATTCATATTTGTAATTTTTTAAAGCATTTCCACACCCATCTCTCTTTTGACTTTGCTCACCAAATGTTCTGAAGCAAGTATATGCATTTATGAATGGAAAAATTAACATTAACATAAAGTGAGGGTGGGATGAAGATCCCAGACTGGAAAGCTAAGAGTTTTGACCTTATCAGAATAGTTACTCACTCAATGAACTTAATTATAATATGTGAAAATATAGGAAAATAAATATGTAATTATGTTAACCCATAGCAGACACTAGCAGAAGTAATGAGTAGCAGGTGCAAGTCATTTAAGAAAAATAAATTATGAGAGTGTTAATACTGAGAACATTTTATGAATTTAATTTGGTTGTTTCTGAAACTATGAATTTAATATGATTATAGTGGCAGAACACCTAAACTGAGCTTGTAGGAGTCCAGTTGGAGACTCACTGATTTATCACATAAAAATTCTTAATCAGTAGTAATATTTTCCTAAAGATTTTCATAGAAGTGTTGGTATGTCGATAAAGCATTTATAAGGAATACAAGCCAGTTTAAATAAACTACTGAATGTCGTCTTACTCTATATGGGGTAAAATGCAGACAGTATGATAATGATGAGTTATATGAGCTATGTAAAAAGCCATAAAATTTGAATGAAGTGCATTTATCAAATTGTTTTTCTTTTCCTTTAACTCCTTTTCTTTCTTCTCTCTCTCTTTGTTTGTTTGTTTATTGATTTGAGGGGGGAAAGAGAGAGAGAGAAACATTGATTTGTTGTTCCACTTTTCTTGTGTGTGCACTGACCAGAGATCGAACCCTCAACCTTGGCTTATCCCCGTGGTCGGCAAACCGCGGCTCACAAGCTGTGGTTTGCCGAACCACAGTTTGCTGACCACTGGCTTATCCTAATAAGTCTCTAACCAACTGAGCCACCTAGCTAGGGCTATTTCTTCTCTTTCTTATCATCTGTAATGACATGCTATGGGATTCAACTTTTCAATGCATCCATCCATGGCAGACACCACCAGTCCATTGGTTTTCTCTCCTTTTGAGCCCTAGTGAGCCTTGAATCTGAGCTTCCACTGAAGAATCAGTGATTAGTTATTTGTACTGAAAATTCAAATTGAACCATACTCACCTCATTTCATCAGCAGAAGCAGATTCTGCATGGAAGAAAGACTTAACTATGAAAAAAGATAGTTTAATATATTTAGAAAAAGATTTATTATTGCAGGGTAAGGTAAGAATTTATTTAACTAGACGTAAACAGAGGACACAATAGGAAAAAGATTAATACATTCAACAACATTAAAATGAAAAACTTAGAATGGATTTTTTAAGACTTGTCTGTCAGCTAGTGTACTACTTGACTGAAAGCTGTCTAGGCTGCTGTTTTACTGCAGTAAGCATTTAATTATGTGTACGAGTTTTCATCTGTGACCTAGAGTGTACATGCAGACCCCGGACAGTCCAGCTTTTGTGTAAGGACACATTGCTGCGCCTGCAGTGCTGCAGACACTGTGGTTGTTAGCGGCATCTTCTTTTCTTGCGCAGTTTCTTCTTCCTAAAGGAGAGGTCAGAGTAGGTTAAAGTTGATTTCATGGAATTGAGGAACTATGATATTTAAGAAGTATTTATGGTGTATATGGCAAGCTCAAGCATCAGTGTTCAAGATAACCTTATTATCTACTTTGATAATTTATTTGATAGAGTCCTAAGATTTTGATAAGTAATTAAAAGGGTAGGCTCTGAAGTTAGAGAGCTTGGGCTCTCAGCCTTCCTCTACCACCAAGTAATTGCATGAACTTTAAAGACACTAGTTAACTTTCTGGGGCCTCAGCTTCCTTTTCTTGAAAAGTGGGATTTTGCACTTGGGAAGAGCCCCTCTCTTGGCGTGGAGAATGGGTGAACAGAATGAGACCTAATGAAAACGTTGACTTAAGACAGAGGCAGAGGGCTGGAAGATAGGGGGAATGATAAAGACTTTTTTAAAAGCAAAAACCAGTTAGTAGGGAACAGGAATAGTGACAGATACTCACATGTTGTCTGACCTGGCCAATTGGATGGATGCTGGTATGGTTTATCAAGATAGAAAATATAGCAAGGAGCTTGTTTTAGAGCAGCGGTTCTCAACCTGTGGGTCGCGACCCCTTTGGCGGTCGAACGACCCTTTCACAGGGGTCGCCTAAGACCATCCTGCATATCAGATATTTACATTACGACTCATAACAGTAGCAACATTACAGTTATGAAGTAGCAACGAAAATAATTTTATGGTTGGGTCACAACATGAGGAACTGTATTTAAAGGGCCAGAAGGTTGAGAACCACTGTTTTAGAGGAAGTGTTGGGACATCTCCACGTGTAAATAGTCATCTCGTACTTGGAAAGTAATACGCACCATCAGTCACGCGGCTGTGATTGTGTGCCTGCACTCTGTGTCTCTCCTGAAGACTGTCTACATACATTCCCGCAGGTGGCTGTCCAGTGGTGTGTTTGCCGCTCCTGCTGGGTAAGTCCTTGCGTGCCCTGAAGCAGTGCCCTCTCTGTTTTGGAGAAACATCCTCAGTTATCCACTCTATTGCAACCAGTTTTCTCTAAGAACCACATCATCTAGGAGGGCCTTATTTTGATGATCTTCCCTTTCTTTTTAGTGTCTTGGTGGACTTTGCTCTCAGAATCACCCCAGTTCAGAAAACAATTTCAATACCGTTGAACTTCCATAACAGTGGAGTTAGCGTCTCTGCTCCTCAGAAATTACTTGGTCCAAATGAAGCTTCAGTAGACCAGCCCTTAGACCAGCTCTTTCAACTCCAGGGCACTGAAAGCAACCGAGAGTTCTATACCCACGTCCTCCAGAGCAATGGTGTGTCTTTACATTAGGGCTTCTAATAAGAAAACCACTCAAGCATTTAGTAATAGCTAAGGAATATTGACTTAATTGTAAGTTTTGGTGTCCATATAGATCAAAGTTGTGTTAGACTTGTAACATCTTATGTGATAGACTAGGGTCATCCTCAACCGCTGTCAGGGCACAGTGTATGTGTTTAATGTCTCATCTTCTGTATATAATCTTTCTACCATTTCGGAATTGCTTTTGGATGCAAGTAATGGAAACTGGAAATAACGGTAGAAAAAGAGAAGTTTATTTCTTTTTCATATAAATAAGTACAGAGGTAGGCAATCCAGGGAGGGTGTGGCAGTTCCATAGACATCACGGATCTAGTCCCTAGCACGGGGCTTCCATCCTCAAAGACACATGATGGTCCTTGGTTGCTGTTGCTGGTCCAGCTGTCACGTTCAGTTTTTAGGCAGCAGGACAGAAGGAAGGATGAGGGATAGGTCATATGGATAAACCTCCTACTCAAGTACCTTCTGGTAAGCAGCGATTCAAGATGCCCCGCCTCTGGTTACATTTCCTGGCCAGCTTGTAATCAAACGACCACATCGTGGTCTTTTAGTTGGTTATATTGCTGCCCTGAAAAACCAGGATTCTGTTGCCAAGGACGAAGGGAAGAATGAATAATGGGTGATGACTAGATTTTTTTTGGCCTCATATATTCTACTTAAGATATTGGTGGAAGTATTTTATAGGCAAGTAGAAAAATGGACGTTACTCTTTCGTCATAAATTTGATGTGCAGGTGCCCTATCCTGGATTATCACTGGTGGGTAGCTTTAACATTCATTAGCATTCTAAACTGAGAAAACAATTCTACTTGTTTGTTCTTAACACATAAAGTTAAAATGCATGGTTCCATGTAGAGATTAGAATCACTATTCCTGTTAATATGTTAGATATTAAGAAACTCAGGTCCCAGCTAAAGAAGTCTGTGTTTCAAGGTACAAATATGTTCAGAACCTTAGGTCTGCCCAAGGAAAGCTATGTGTTTTAGGCAGGAGAAAATGAGGCAATAATTTGTCAAAAGACACAAATGAATAAATTGAATTATTTCAATAATTACAGGGTTTATGAATCAAAGGGAAATTGATTCTTGATATATTTGATTCATTTGCAGTCTTAAGTATAAACATTTAACCTAGCCATCAGACAATTTTATATGACTCTACCTAGGCTGCTTCTAATTAATATTGATTTTGAATTAATATTAGCTTACAACAGTTATTTTTGGTACTTTTCCAGCTGTGTAAATACTCTTATTGCATAAACAGACTAAATTTAATCACAGAATTTACTGTGCTAGCAGTATTTATAACTTCATTGTGGGCCCAATGTTTTAAACATCTGTCCTTCATTTACTATATCTTTTATAGACTTTTATAACACAGGCTGAATTATGAGTATTTACACAAAGATAGCACAATAGTACGTGGAGGAAAGAACAAAATTTCTGAGAAAAGAGTTTCTTTATAATGAACACTGTTTAGGTTAGCAACGCTGACTCCCATAAAAGCAAATAGGGACCGGTCTGAAATAAGTAAAGAGCATTTTTAAGAGAGCTCCTGGAAGACTACATTTTTATAATATTAAAAATGTCGAAATCAGGTTTTAAAGGGGAGAGTTATGTTGCTGGTTGTTATTTTTAAATGTCTTTGTCTTGTGTTAAAACCATCATGCAGCTTTTCCATTAAGTAACAAGGTCTTCAACCGAAGTAACATTGTATGGCCTGGGGAGAATTAGGAAGGTGTACAAAATAGAGGAACAGAGTTAGTGAATAGGATTTTCAAAAGTGATTTTTTTCCCCCATCCAACAATGGGAGACAATATCTGTCCAGTTTGGTTATGTAAAAGTCGTAGAATTTTATGTTTATAGTTCACTTTTCAGTTCCAGCCCTGCAAGGCTCCTCATGTATTTCCTCCAACTGATTTTATTTTGGATAAAATAATTTTTATCTGATTTTCCTTTGAGAAAACATAGACATTTGCTCCTTGGCTGCCTGACAGGTACGGCTGAGCACTAAAGGACCCACGCGCATTAGCCACATGAGACAGCCCGCCCCACACAGCGATGCCTCCCAGGCTAGCTGTTTGTCCTCTGCAAGAGGCTGCCCGGCGTGAGAAACAAGGCCTGGGACTGCTCTGCTCCCCTCACGATCTCACACACACTGTACAGCTAAGGGAGCGAGCAGTGTTCTTAAGGATGAGTGAAGAAAATCAGATGTAAACTTCTGGAGTAGTACCACGGGTGCATGGGAATAGAAGCAAATAGTAAGGGCAAAGAGGTGGTGGATTTGGAAGAGACGCTGTTTGAAGTTATCAACCTGCATTGGAATCTGGATGTCTGTTGCACTTGTATTTTATATTATAAGATTAGCATTTTGTCGTACTGTTTTGTATTATATATCTGCTTACATATGTATATATTATTTTCCCTAAATAGACTGTGGGTTTTCTGTGGAAACTACTATCTTTTACTTCTCTGGGATCTTCTCTAGCATCTAGCATCGTCTCAGATACGTTGTTAGCCTAAAATACAGATATTTAGCTGGACCTGGATGGCAAATTCGGTTAGTCATTGCTCCTTGGTTCAGAGTTTTGAGGATTCTGAGGCTGTCTGTGTCAGTAGAAAACAACTGAGTGATCAATTTGCCAGGGACTCTGATTTATATATTGTTATATATCTGGAGCTTAGAGTGGTTCCTGACAGTTATGTAAGTACTAAATCAAATATTTGTTAAATGAATGAATAAATGATTCTGTAATAGTTGAGAGAGAAAAAAGAATAGCAACATTTTTGCATCCTGTTACTAAATTAACGCTAAATTCTATGGTTAGTATTTGTTAATTCAGCAAATGTTATATCAGCATCCAAATTCAGAAGCTGGAGTATCTTAAAATTATTAGACTCTGTCCCCAAAATATAGGTTCCAGGGTAGTAAGAATAAGTTAATAAAGATTATCTTTTCTGAGTGTTCAGTACCATGATTTAAGAAGCAATGAAAAAAATTGCACCTATATTAATTTGATTAATATGTTTAGATTTTAATATTATGCAAAAATCCAACTAATATGCAACTAGTTAATTGAGTGACATTCTTCTTGAATTTACTTGCAGTTATATAGAGTGAAAGCTTATTAACCTGCCTGTGGATAAGGTTCAGGGAAGACTGATTCAGTGTTCTACGTGAATACAATTGTATTAGACCATTTACCTGATTTCATCATTTAACTTCAGCATCCTAGAAGAGACTTTCTACATTTTCAATTGAAATCCTTTACACATAAAGTGGATTCCTGGAGATCAGGTGATTAGAATTGCAGATATTTACTATCAGGGTTAACTAGTGCTCCGATCTCCTGACTTTAAAACTGATGCCTTTTTTGAAATGTCAGTATTTCCCAGTGACTTTTCTCCTACATATTAGTTAAAGGAGATACTCTGTTAAAGAACAAAATGGCTATGTGCTACCCAGAGTGTCATCCATGAGAGTTGTGTTGGCCTGGGGATACGGGTGGGCTCTCTAGTACATGTGAGAAGGTGCAGCCAGAATAGTGGCCTTCAAGATAGTCTCTGGACTGCTAAAAGGTCTCCAAAAACCTTTCAGGGCATGTGTGAATTCAAAACTCTTTTGATAATAATACTGAGATGATACTTACCTTTTTTACCGTGCTCATTTTCTCTGTTGGTTCAAAAGCAATGGTAGAGAAAACTGCTGGCATCTCGATGCCAACCAAGGTAGTGGTGGCAGCAGGTGTACTGTTCACCATTGTGTTCTTTGCTGTCACACCCTTGAAGAAAAAAGAAAAAATGAACTTTTAACCTTAAAAAGTCCTTCATAAAGTAATGAAAATTATCAACTTATTAAATCTCAACTCTGAGTATATACCTTTTTAATATGCTGTGTGATGAAATGAAGGTATGCCTCGCCCTTTCACTGCCTACTGAAGAGAATGCACGCTGCAAGTAAAACAGTTTTACTCAAGGAATCCTTGTTGAACTAATTTCTTTTTCATGGATCAATATTTTTAATAAAAGAGTGACTGACAGACTAATTATGGCAATTTAGGCTTGAATATATTTGTGTACATGTCTTAAAAATGAATAAAATGAGCCTATCAAGGAAAAAATTGACAGTATTTGTGCTGCTGATATATTCTGAGCTTTTAAGTAAAAATTCAAGTAAGTCCAGATCTGAAAAACTTGTCATTGCCACCATGAGCTTGAGAGTATCCAAATATGTAAAATATCTTTTTTTCTCTTAAAAATATTTTTTCCTTACAGTTTACATTTCAGTATAAACTCAAGTTCAGAAATCCATCTCTCTTTTCTTCTAAATGATTTTTGCCTAGTTAGTTCAGGATTACACATTGTACCATAAATGAGGAATTATAATAATTTAATATTCATACAACTGTATTTAGTTACCAGATTGATTAATTTCTTTTCTTTGATGTGACATTTTTATGATATTGGTGCTGATAGTAACAGATGTGACTTCTTTTTGTTATTGCATAAATAAATATGTTAACTTTTGCAAGTTCTCCATGAGTCAGTAAAAACATTATTTTTGTCATTTATTGATATTTTCCAAGTGATTGATGCATAATATTATAATGGATAAAATATTTATTCAAAGTTCCAGGAAGTAGAATGCTTTTAATGTAGTAAAATACACATATTTTATTGTTAGGATCAGATTTGACATCGCAGTTAAATTTTAAGCAACTACTACATGTTGAGTTTTGGTGTAGTACCAAGGAAGAGCATCCACAATATCTGAAGGGCTATTGAAATATTTAACCCTTTTACAGTTCTCTTTATCTGTGGGAGACCGGATTGTTTTGATATTCTTCAACCAAAGCAACTTAATCACAACATATTGAATGCAGAAGCAGAGTTTAGAATCTGTCTTCTGTTAAGCCAGATACTTTTCACCACATTATTTTTATTTGAGGGAACATGGCTATTATTCATGAAAATATTTATGGTAACATTTAATAGATTTATATTGTTATTTTAAAATTAATAATCATATATGTCTTAGTTTTAATCTCTAATATGGAAAATAAAAAATCGAAAAGAAACAGACAAAAATAAACATAAACGAAAGTTCTTTGCGGTTCTTAATATTTTTTAAGACCTGAAAGGAATCCTGAAGACAACAACTTTGATAATTACCTAGACTCTAGGTTAGAGCAGGGGCCTCTTCACCTCGGTAGAGAGTGATGTTGCTTAGTTTTGTCTCAGTAAAAAATTTATTTTCTTTTTATTTTTCATTTATTGATACATTCAAGTAATAATTACTATATACCTTTTGTCTCCCAGATACTTATTAGGTGGTGGGAGTTATTTCAAGTAAAGATTGTGTCCCCTGCTTATCTTTAAGCTCCTCTAGTGCCAGGTTCATGTGTTATATTTCTCTTTACCCCGTTCTGGTAAAGTTGTTGAATATCTTTCCTATTTTCTTCATCTTGACAAATACGGAGATGTAGCTTGGTATTTTCATGTTTTGGCCAATTGCTACTATTGCAGTGATTGGCTAATACTTGAACAAGTATGTCATGTTTTCATTCCCCTTTCTTTACATATGGATTGTAAGGAGAAGACACAAAAATGGCATGGGAAAGAGAGAGGTAGAGTATTAACAAAAGGTTTTCAAAGTGTTTTCCAGATCTACCCCTAACTTTTGCAAAGCCGGGGGCAAGAATACAAATGGAGAATTACATACCATGTGCCAAAATATTTAAAGGTTACAAATTAGGCTAACATAATATTATATAAAATATGTTTATCCTTTTACCCTGACAAATATACCATCTAACTTATTAGAAAAATATATGTAAGGCAACAGTTTATGCCAAGTAACTGTGGCTAGCACAAATTCAGAATGATCATCTTTCCACCAGTTTATTCTAGGGAGATGCAGCAGCATTGATCAGACAAGACAGAAGTGTAGGGAAGAGGATTTACCCTCATTTTTTGCCATTCCAACCTCTTCCAAACATTTGTTGACACAGAGAAAACACCCACTTTTGCTTTCCTTGTATAAGAGAAGGTTCTTTCTTCTTCACTCGGTATTCAGCTGCGCGGCCATCTTGTGCTCTTCCCTTAACCCCACTATCGAAGACATCACATGTAATGCCCAAATGAGGAGTCTGCAAGGTTTCAAATCTTCAGTCTTCAGCTAACCATGCAGGCATCTCCTCTTCCTGACAACATTGCTCCTTTGAAGTCTTCAAATGAAACTGAAGTTGGAAGGCCAAGTTGTTCCAATGGAGAGTCCCCATATTTATCTGAATCCTGTGCTGGACTACTGCTGGCTTGGGAGAGATGTCTGACCCTGGTCCTTGCCCCGCCCCCCCCCCCCCCTTGATCTTCCCCTCTTCCTTCTTACTGTGCCACCAAGGACTTACCTTGCATATGTGGATATCTCAGCCCTCTTGTCCAAATCCTGTCTCACATGGCCAGTACTAGTTGCTCTTGGGTATCCTTTTGGTTTAGGATTGTTCTCTCTGGCTCTTTGGGAAGAGAATTCTGGGGTCACAGGTATGCCGAGTGAGATCTGAAAGGAGGGACGGTAAGGTACAGATAGGCACATCCCGTTGGACCCTGGATCATGCAGCAAGAAGAGGATTGGAGTCATTACCTCCAAAGTGCAGTCCTCAAAATAGGGACCCTGTGTTCCCATATCTAAGGGCACTACTGGTGTGGGCCACATGTTACTTGTATTAGAATGACCAGGTGTGCTCTCTAAGGATGCAGGTTCTTAGGCTTCCCCATACCGGACTTAATGAACAAGAGAGCAGCGTGGCACAAAGGTGGGTGTTAGGAGTGTTGCCTGTCATAGGTAATGTTTCAGGTGTTTCCTGGGCACACTACTGCAGTTCCACTTAGCATTGCTATTTAATTGTGGCCTTCCAGGAATCTTCTTAGCCATGTGATCTAATATAACTCTTTCAGCAGCTCTTCGAGGTTATTATTCGCATGTATCACAATGTATGCTGTAATATCATTGTGGAATTTGGGTCTTGAAATGGCCTTGGGATATAGCTTTCAGGCCAAGGTTCTACATTTTTTCATGAGGATTTGAAAATATTATTGTTATAGAATACATTCTCTTACAGTTATGGTGACTCTAGAGATTAGATAAACTTACATTTACATCAAAGAGAAAAATACTATTGTGTAAGGGGTAAACAGATGTAGAAGGCTTTTGTGGAGGGAAATCCTCTGTAAATTTTGAGGAAAACACTGTCATTTTAATAAAATCAAGTCACATTAAGTAACGCAAATTTTATTATACAAGTAAAATTGGAATATTAAATAATGAAATTTAGTTATGAAAAACTATATTAGCCACCTGTGTACACCTGTAACAATGTAATAAAATTTGCATTTTCATTTTGTTCATAATTTGTATTTATGGTGCTTTTTATTTTGAGAAATAATTTTAGGTTTCCAGAATAATAATACTATCTATAGAGAAGTTACAGATCTAGCTGGGAAGTATTTGGAAATACCTATATTATTTTTGGAAAATACTTTTTAAAAAGAGTGACTGGTCGAATGTAAGAGTAACTAATAATAGTTCTATAAAACCAATAATGAAGCCATTTACTCTACTCACTTTAAAAAATCTGTGGTCTTAGGCCTGTAAACTGTTATTTAGTAGCCGGGGGTCGGGGGTGGGGGGGCGTTGCTAGTTACTGCTAACCATACAGTACTCTAGTTGTTTTCCAGAGTTAATATTAACTACCACAGAATTGTAATTTATAATGGGAAAGTATTTCAGTCACGAATTATCTGGATTATTTAGTATTTTGCATCTCTGTGAAATACTGAATGGCCACTTGTTCATGGAATCATAGGAACTTTTTGGACAGCTATTTTGGAAACTATTTCATACAACTGAAGTGTCTTCCTAATGATACTGTTTTCCTTTTAAAAAATCGCCTTGGATTCAGTTTTGGCTTGCATAGGCAAATCCACATAGTCCGCTTAAATAATGGGGCCTGAATTGGAAGAGTTAATCTTCTAGTTCAGCTTGAGCTGTGTTTACTGATCCTTTTCTGTTTCTTGTTAATTGGCACCTCAGACTATGTACTAATTAATGGGAGAGCAAGGGGCAGGTGGCGCCGTTTTATTTTGATAATCCTTGTCAGCAATGTCTGTGTAATCTTCTTGTTTAATTATAATGAGTGTGCATTTGGGGTGCATGAACTTTCAACAGCTTTTTTCACTGGAAGTTCACTGGTCAAGGACAGTTTTGCAGCTGTCAACCACTGCTACATATTCCATACAAAGCCGTTTGTTTTACCACTTTAGTTACGGGCTCACACAAATGAGTGTCTCTAATGGAGGTACTGTGTGTTTCTTTGAAACTAGACAAGTATAACTCTATCCAGAGAAATGAGAGAAATCTGCGCTTCCTTTAATTGTGCTTGTGTGTGTGCAGCGTTGGTAAGAAATTTTGTTTAAATAGGGGCATTTAACTTTTAGAGTACTTAATGGATGAAAATATTAGAGTAATGTTTTCTCTGGAAGGAAGCGCCTAGGCAGGAAGTCAAAATAAATGGAACTGATTTACTTAAGAATTTGCAAGTTTTAGTTGTGAAATGACTAGATAAATGATTCTGTTGGAAAGGAGGTGTACCTCCTAGAAGATGCATATTTTGCTCATTTCCATTTTAAAGAGACTGTTATGCTTGCAAGTGTAAAGGTGGGTTTAGGTAAAATAAATTCACAACAGTTTCGAAGTTTGGGGATCAGTCTTAAACTTATGTTCCAAGCAATGCCTTGTTTATTTGGGGGAAGCAGGAGAAAAGGAGGGAGGAAGAAGTAAAAAAACATCTCCCTGTTAATACCTTGAAACTTAGTGGAAAGGAAATAACACCCAATTTATAAGAACTCCAATGTAAACAAACAGGAGCTATGATAGGAAATAGCACTAGAGCCAATTTATAAGACTTGGTCCATGTTCATTTTTCAGATAAAACTTCCTGTACTTACTCCTAGCCATTTTGGGCCAGACCCTAACCAAAATAAATCTACCTCAAGTGGTGAAAGGAAACATCTTAATTGGTGATATTTTTGAAAAATCAGATTTAGTTGCTTCTGCTATTGATACCTTGAGACAATTTAATGTAAGTATTATTTAAGATAAAAACGTAAATTTATATAAGTTTGCATGTTAATTATATATGTATAGTTTAATGAAAATATTCACATTTATTGGTTTTGTACCTAATCAGAGAATCTTCACTTAATTTAAATTTACAATTAAAATGAAAATAAAAATCTGTGAATTTCACCTAAATATGTGATTTTCTTTTCTTTCTTTCTTTTTTTTTTTTGATTTTCAACCCAAAGGCAGCTTTATTCCCTTTCTCCTGCCCCAGGGGACATTTGGCAATGTCTTTATTAGATATATTTTATTTTTACCTATTGGAGGAGGTGCTACTGACATCTAGTGAGTAGAAATGGGGGATGCTGCTAAACATCCCAAAATGTACAGAACATTCCCCCACAAAATATAATTATCTGGCCCAAATGTGGATATTGCTGAGATTGAAAAACCTGCTCTACCTAAATGATGCCTTCTACTGATGGGAGCCCATGGTATGGGAGAACATACTTGCCAATGATACATCTGATAAAGGGTTAATATCCAAAATATATAAGGAACTCATACAACTTAACAAAAGGAAGACAAACAATCCAGTTAAAAAATGGGCAGAGGGCTAAACAGTTTTACTATATTTATATTCAAAATGTAAGAAAGCACAGTAGTTACTTGGCTTAGAAAGAATGTAGTGTGACCAGAACAGGTGATATGTGTCATGTTGCATGCTGTTGTGTTTATAAAGCTTGTATTATTTCCTTGGTGCGGAGTAGCTATGTGTTAGAGATTTTCAAGAGGATTTTAGCCGGGCAGCTAAATTCAGGCCTCAGTTCATCAGATTTGAGATATTTATTCTCACCTCTTACTCATAGGTGATCTTTTTGTTAAGATAGGATCATAGAGTAAATTTAAACCAGGTGTTTCATTACAATGGAAACAATATCTTGATTCCAAATTAAACAGTTGAAATTTCATCGACTCATTATTTTTCATTCATGACACTAATACAACTACATATATGCTGAGCAGTACTTATCAAACACCCTTTTTTGGCATTCTGGCATTCGTCGTTGGCCTACCAAAAGTTGCCAGATCAATTCTTACTGATTTCCTTGTATAATAGGGCAGATACACTATGTATACATTTAAAAACTATGCAATATTTTACACATACTATCTAAGGCATATGTAAGCAATGCAGCATAATATTGTTCTGTACAACAGTGACACTGTACCTCAGAAGTTTAAAATCCCCATTGTTAATGCTGCTTGATACATTGGCTGAGATAGAGATGCTGGTTTGCTTTTTGTTTTTTGTTTTTTTTTTTGTTTGTTTTTGTTTTTGTTTTTTTTTTTTTTTAATTTTTTTATTGCTTAAAGTATTACAAAGGGTATTACATATGTGTCCATTTTATCCCCCCGCCCTAGACAGTCCCCCAGCCTCCCCTATCCCCCAGTGTCTTATGTCCATTGGTTATGCTTATACGCATGCATACAAGTCCTTTAGTTGTGGTTTGCTTTTTGAACTCCGGTCTATTCTCAGGTATTTTTGGCAAAGTGTGTTGTATTCAAAGAGCTCAGCAGAACATTAATATATACTGAGTATGTGAGAAGTGGGAAAGATTTTTGTTAAAATATATATTCCCCCCAAAAATAGCTTTCTCAGTAAATGAAAGGTAAGTTGTTTAGAAAACGATTCAGTCACCTTTAATGCCTCACTGCTGGGAGAGGAGAGCTAGGACAGGCCCTGTGGCCCACCGAGCCTGGGAGACGCAGGAGGCTTTGTCCACAGAAACACGAAGGCGCATTCAGCTCGGTGCCTGCAGTATATTTTATAAGGAAATCTGCGTCTAAAAATAGCTGCTGAATGAAACTTCTTTTAGAGCACAGGACCATATGGTTGTTAAAGGGCCACTTTGTTTTATTGGAAAGAAAATATGAAAACTCCCCATTTGGAAGCCAGTCTTAGTAGTGGCTGTTAGAAAACACCTTTTTGTGCAGTTACTAGGTAAGTGTTCCAAAACAGATGTGTTTGCTAACTACCTTGATTAAGAAACTACCTTAATCAGCATTTCTCAATTTCTGTTACAGTGTGCTTTTTATACAATCATTTGGCACATTTTCTTTTGTTTCTGTGTATTTTGGCAGATGTTCAATATTTGAACCAAAATATGAAATTGAAGAAAATTGTATTGAAGTTCTAGGTGATCTTTGCTATTTAGTCTTTAAAAAGTCACATGATCTGCCCAGTCCAGACATGCAATGTTATCCTCTATGAGAGGAATTTTTTATATCTGCAATGTTTATAAGTGCATGTGCCTATGAAGAAGTCCATTTCTGTTGCATTAATGCAGTTTTTGAAATGTGAGTGTATAAAAAGACTGGGAATTGAGTTCTAAATGTGACTTTATTAAAGTGATATCAAATAGTATATGCCACAAAACCACTACCAATTTAAATGAATTGAAAAGATGTAATATAAAGTTATTTTCCTCTGACAGAGGAAAAGAGAACAACCTGATTTATTGTAGGTAGGACTGTGTTATGGATTACCAGTAATCTCTTGGAGCTGTTAAGTATGTAAAGAAAACTACCCCATTAGCAAAATCATATTCTAAAGTTACATGAGGAAAACTTCAAGTGCTTTGTTTACCTCTGTAAGTGCAGTATATCTTATTTATAGTAAATTGCCATTATGTTTATTCTCTTACATGTGAGAGTATTTCCTATTTCTAATGAAAACCCCATACAGTCCAAAGTAAATGAAACCTAACATGTTTCCAGCTTGAACACACACATACACACACACCAAACTTTTTTTTTACCTCTTCATACCTTTCTTCCCTCTCCCTCTCCTCCGGGACCTCTGCCTTCTATACAGCACATGCCTGCCAACAAAACTTCTAGTATGGCAAAATGTTTTAAATTTATATGTTCTTTCCGACTATTATGTCAAAGACCCTTGAACTTACTTCAGATCTAGAAGCAATGATGGAAGCCTTCAACACTCACTTCTTTTAAAATGTGTTTATACGTGTTTGTGTAATACATTTTGGGGTTCCCTGGTTTTTGAAGCATATGCTCCAGTGAAACAGACCTCTCAACAAAACATATTTTAACATATGCATGTTTATACTACATGAATGAGAACGTTCTAATGGGAGGGCTTTAATTTTGTGCACTGTCTTACAGGTTACAGTCACGCTTTCATGTGGGATATGTCCTTTGGTGCGTGTGACTGTATTGTGAGGCATAGGGAGGTTTCTGTTTCCTCGCAAGAACCGGTGCTGAGGGACTAATTGCAGTGGAGCTGGGATCTGTGACCCTTAGTCCAGGGCCCTTTCCATTAGACCACGCTAACAATTCTACTTTAAAATTCAGCAAGATGACACTACTGACTAATAGGAACTAGTTGCATTCAGATTTGCTGAAACTGCCTGTGATATAGCCCAGGAGGCCAACATTCTTCGCTACTAGAGTAATGTTGATTCTAGTAGCTAATATATTAGAATCTCTAGTTGCACACCACATATTTTTGTGTATTAAAGGAAGAAGTAACATGAATTTATCTGATCTTACTCTAGATTGATCTTGAAAATGGAAGGTATTTCATGCTTTTCGGATTAAATTTTTTTCTGCCAGGAGCGTGTCCCCGCCTTTCCCAGGTCAGCGCTAGGGAAAGCTTTCCGAAGCCTCATGGATCGGGAGAGGGGTGTCCGGTGCCAGTACCTTCCCCTGCAACCCATGGTGCCCGCCCTTGGGAGGGTTGCCTGCTGAGTTCCTCAGTCTGTGGCCCAAGCCGTTCCAGAACACAGTCAGCAAGAGATAATTGCATCTGTAAATACAGTATGATAATCCACCTTACGTCAGACATCCCAAAAGTGTCCCTTGTGCCAATTGTGTGCCAGGCAGAGTTATAGATGCTTTGGACTCTGTGGTGAACATGACAAGTTCCTGCCTGCAAAGTGCTGATGTTCAGGATGAGACAGATAATAAGCATATAAACAAACATGATCAAGCCAGGAAGAGACAAATGATCTGAAGGACAAAAAATAAGTTCGAAAAGTCGGTGGTTACTTTTGTTAAAAATGGTCATAAAACTGAAACCTAAATAATGAGGATAAGCTAGGAAAACAAGTATAGGAATCATGAAAGGACATGAATGTGGTGTGTTTGAGGGGTAGGCAGAAAACCAGCATTCATGGAACACTTTGGACAAAGGGGAAAGTGATAGGAAATGAAGTTAAAGAAGCAGGCAGAGGCCAAATCATGTCGGCCACTGTAGCGAGTGTGGTTTTATTTGTAACTGGAGGTTTTAAGCAGGGAAGTAATATGTGACTTACACTTTGTGGATGTAACTTTGATTGCTGAGTGGAGAACTCAGTCGGTGGCAGGACATAGTAGAATCAGTAAACTAAAGAGCAAGCTTCTCCAAGCTTCCACAAGATACATGATGGTACCCTGAGCTAGTGTCTGTGCAGTGGCAGTGGTGAGAAGTAGTTCAGTTTGGGATATATTTTGGATATAGTACTACCAGGTCTTGATATAATGGATTGGATATGAAATTAATTGGAATTAAGAGAGACCTAATGGTTTGTGAACAGAAATATATATCTTTTAGAGCAGTGGTTCTCAACCTTCTGGCCCTTTAAATAAAGTTCCTCATGTTGTGACCCAACCATAAAATTATTTTCATTGCTACTTCATAATTGTAATGTTGCTACTGTTATGAATCATAATGTAAATATCTGATATGCAGAATGGTCTTAGGCGACCCCTGTGAAAGGGTCGTTCGACCGCCAAAGGGGTCGCGACCCACAGGTTGAGAACCGCTGTTTTAGAGAGTGAAATGCTGATGACTTGGTTAGCTGGCTTGCTTGCATTCACTCATTCAGTTTTGTAGAAGTGTAGGTACTCTGATAGACTCAGCATTTTGCACAGGAATTCCTTTCCAGAGGCTGCTGCTTCAGGAGGTTCCAGTGCACTTTGTCAGAAGGAGAGAAGGTGAATGGGATGGATTTCTGAGTCAGTTTTTAAATTTCAAAGTGATTTTCAGGAACATCATTTTTGCTGGGAATAACTTTTTGACTATCTGTGTAATTGTGCTCAAACTTTCTATACACTGGAATGGTGTTTTTTTTTCCCTGTTTATCATATTTCTGTTTACCATAGTTTGGTTTATCAAGAGAAAGTGAAGAACATTGACCAGATTTATCCTATGAATTAAAAAGACTTGATACAGTCTTAATAGCTTATTTTAAGATAGCAAATCTCATTGTTAAACTCTTGTCTAGGTTTTTTATAGCTAGCATAGGTCTATGATTGCATCCTTATGTATCACAACACACTTGACAGTATGTCAGGGCCCCTCTTATAACCAGTGTATACATTATATCTTTGCTCATACTTTATGTAGTATATGGAGGTTGATATTTGAATCTTTAAAAATTTTATCATATATATCACATTTTATCATATATAAGATTCAATTCTGTAATCTTAGGAATTCAATCACAAATTATAACACTATGAACAACCCTAAAATTACAAAAAAGTGTAGACGTCAGATCACCTTTGTAAAGCTGTACCTCTGTACAAAATTACTTTTTCTCTATACTGGCTCTATCCAATTTATGCATGATTTCTCACCATTTCATACTTCAGGCACATTTTGTCTTTATGTTCTTGGTGTTATTAGTAGTATTTTTCATTTTTCTGAAAAAAAATTTCTTTAATCTTTATATGAATTTTAGATAACAAAAGTTTTTTTCACAATGGCTATATTATTTTAGATAAAAATGATAATCAGGATTATTCTGAATCTCATTTTTGTAAAATGTGGTGAATCATGCTACAGTATGTGTGTGTGTGTGTGTGTGTGTGTGTGTGTATATATATATATATATATATATATATATATATATATATACCATTTTAAAAGGAAAGGCAGATTTTTCTTAACTAAATATTTAAAATTCTTCATAGTCCAGGCTATTGCTTCTTTCTCTGTGGCCAATTACAAAAGGAATGGTGCTCTTTTAGGGTCAGAAGATCAACTAGAGTTTTTGTAAAACATGAAGAAAAGCAGTATTCATTTCCAAACCCAGAAGAACCTGTTTCCGCAATTGATTTTTTTTCTTATGTGTTTTTCTTTTTAAATAATTTAAACTAAACTAAGTTAATTCGTGGATTAATTTCTTGTAGTCTGAGATGTTAAACCAGTTATCTGAGATTATCTGATTAAAAACAGGGATAAGAGAAAACCAAAATTCCTCCATTTCTCCTGCTCAAACCCCACATGCTTTTTCCTCAGTGTGTGATTCTGAGCGGCAAACCCAGCTTGCTTTATTATTCAACTTTCCTTTTGAACCGATGATAAAATGCTGAGCCTTCATGTCAAGCCTGTTCTGAAGATGTCCAGAGTCACAATAAGCCCATTGTGATGAGAACAGCAAAGGGTAGCTACTTGCAAAGTTGAAAATCCTTACTTATTATCTATATTCTAATTACTTTGTGCCTCAGCAGTCTTCAGCTTACTGATTGGGAAAACAAGAGTCAAAATACATGATCTTAAGTAGATTATAAATGTTTTCACTTTCAGTCTTGTATTTCAATACCCAGACCACTTAGATAATATATTGGTACATGAGATGCCTACTTTTATGCACATATATGCATATGTTGTCTGTAATGTTCTATTCTTTTTACTAGGGGTGCTAATAATTAATGGCCCTTTATCTGTGTATCATTAACTTTCCAATACTTTGTATTGTATTGAAGAGGCAAACTTTCTACCATGGAAGAGCCACCAGAGTATACTATTATTCAAATAAATTTACTTAATGAAGATCATTTCTTCAGTGCAGAGGCAGAGGAAGGCAGGCCAGAAGCATTTACCCCAGGAGGTTTTATAGGGGATGATTGCAGACATCCCTAAAGACAATGAGGCACTGGCATTTGCTTAAGAGAGGGGTATTTCACTCTGAGGACTCATGCTGGAATTAACTGGTGTCATTTTGAAGGAGGGTTTTGCTAATTGGCATCTCCCAATTGTATATAATGCCAACACCTTTTTCTATTAATTATTTCCCATAAGCATAGCTCAGTAAAGCCAGCACTCAGTAAAGCCAAACTCTCTGCAAAGTTATTAAGGTTTAAGAGGAACTGTTGCAATTTAATTAGTTTCCAAAGCCCTATGTGAACTGTAACAGTTGGTTGGGATTACTGGTATTTGTAAAATTTTTGTTGTTTAAAGCTGGAGGCATTATGTTCATGCATTGTGGTGATGGCCTGCTGAGCAATTGCAAGGTTCATTATGCGACCAAGACTGTCAAGGGGCATTTATAGATATTCATGTGCAGTGAACCCTTGAACTTGAACTGGTCATTCTTGTCTCCTGTGGCTGGAACTGTGTTTACGCTAAACGGCAGGAGAAACTTTAATTATGAAGCTAGAAAAGAGGCACAATTACCTCAGTTTAAAATGGCAAATGGACTGTTCATAAATGTACCTGCAGTTTTTCCCCTCTACTATAATAATGCTTTCTGTACTCTCAGGAAACTCATCATAAAGCTAAGGTTTAAAATTTTTAAAAGATGCATTTTGGGTGGTAAATATAGACTTTCAATATTTTGTGTTTTGGTGTAAAAGGATATTAAAAATCCATTATCCAGGAATTCTATTTATAGACCAAATATAAATAAAATTTTAAGTATTAATATCAAGTTTTAAAATATGGTCTAAGCATTACACATCAATTTGAAAACATGGAAGCAATTAAAAAGCCAAGCTCAAGAAATATGCATATACATATATATCAGCACATAATTATGTGTCAACACTAAAGTTATATCACAATAATTAGAATGATGTCTTAGTTAGTGTCCCTGAACTAACTTTTAAGTTCTTGAGAATAGAAGCATTTTCATAAGTAATCTCTGCATACTAGCTCACAATGCTCAATGCATAGAGCATGTTCAATGCAATTTTGTGAAACTGAATTGAAGAGAGGTATGAGAGAGACTGTGGTATGTTAGAGAGTATTGCAATTGGGAATAAAAAGTTACTGTTGGGGTGCATGGAGATTGGTAGCAAGAGATGGAATTAGAGAATTAGGCAGGGAAGTTGCTTCTCTTCTCAAGTGCTTGGCTTACCTCCTGGAGCCATTGCAGCACTTTCAGCAGCTAATCACTGACAGCAATGTGGAGAATGGGAATGGGGCAGAAGTAAGAAGCCAACAGATTCATCCAGGCTGGGAAGTGGTATCCTAGAAGCCTGGGCTAAACAAAGGCTTTTTTGTTGCTTGTTTTCCTTAAAAAACAAACAAACAAAAAAACCCAAAACCACTTAAAATTCTTATTGTGGTAAAAGCACACAACATAAAAAAATTACTACTCAATCATTTTTACGTTACAGTTCGGTAGTATTAAATACACTCATATTGTTGGGCAGCCAATCTCTAGAACTCTTCATCTCTGTGAAAGTGAAACTCTGTCTTAGTCTGCTCAGACACCAATACTATAATACAATAGATTGATTGGGTGCCTCAAATAACAGACATTTATTGTTCACACTTTTGGAGTCCTGGTCAAGGTGCCAGAAGATTGGGTTCTTTTTTAAAAAATATATTTTTATTGATTTCAGAGAGGAAGGGAGAGGAGAGAGAGACAGAAACATCAGTGATGAGACAGAATCATTGATCAGCTGCCTCCTGCATGCCCCGCACTGGGGATCAAACCCAAAGCCCTGACCAGGAGTCCAGCCGTGACCTCCTGGTTCATAGGTCAATACTCAAACACTGAGCCATGCTGGCCGGGCAAGATTGGGTTCTTAGTGAGGTTCCTCTTCCTGGCTTGTCATACTGCTGTCTTCTTGCTGTTTCTTTACATGGCGCAGAGAGAGGGCAAGAACACAAGAGAGCTAGCTCAAGTCTCTTTCTGTTTTTATAAGGACACTAATCCCATCATGGAGGCCTCATCTTCATAACCTCATCTAAACCTAATTATCTCCCAAAGACCCCATCTCCAAGCCATCATAACAATAGTAATCTTTCCGTAACTGGCTTATTTCACTTAATATGTCTTTAAGGTTTATCCATGTTGTTGCATGTCTCAGAATTTCCTTAAAAGAATATTTTGTTGTAAGTATACACTACACTTTTTTGTTCATTCAGCTATTGCATTGCTTCCCACATTTGGCTATTGTGAATAATGTTGTTAGGCACCAGGGTATATAAATATCTTTTCAAAACACTGATTTCACTTCATTTGGATATATATGTACTCAGAAGCAGAATTTATGGACCATATGGTAATTCTATTTTTAATTTTTCAAGGAGTTATCATACTGTTTTCCATAGCACCTTCATGGTTTTACATTCCCATCAACAGTGCACAAGGATTCCTATTTTTCCACATTCTTGCCAATGCTTCTTTTTTTGTATGTGTGTTTTTAGAGTAGCCATCCTGCTGGATGTGAAGTGATACATCATATGTTTTTGTTCTGCATTTCCCTTATGATGAGTGCTGTTGAGCATCTTTTCATATGCTATTGGCCACTTAAATACCTTCCTCAGAGAAATGTCTATTCAAGACCTTTGCCTGTTTAAAAATTGGTGGTTTGTTGTTTATTTTTTGTTTTTTGTTTTGGTTGTTATTGTTGAATTGTAGGCATTCTTTATATATTTGGGGTAATATAACCCTTTATCAGATATGACTTGTATATATTTTTTCCGTATTAGCTTGTCTTTTCAAGCTATTTATTATATCCTTTAATGCATAGAAGTTTTAAATTTTGATGTGGTTCAGTGTATCTATTTAAAAGATATATTTTTTATTGATTTCAGAGAGGAAGGGTAAGGGGGAGAGAGATAGAAACATCAATAATGAGAGAGAATCATTGATTGGCTGCCTCCTACACATCCCCTACTGGGGATCGAGCCTGCAACCCAGGCATGTGCTGTTGACCGGAATCAAACCTAGGATCCTTCAGTCCGCAGACCAAAGCTCTATCCACTGAGCCAAACCGGCTAGGGCTAATATATCCATTTTTTATTGCCTGTGCTTTTGGTGTCATATTCAAGAAATCATTGCCAAATGCAATGACATGAAGCTTTTCTCCTATGCTTTTTTCTAAGAGTTTTATAAATTTAGTTCTTAGATTTATGTCTTTAATCCACTTTGAATTAATTTCTGCATAAGGTATAAGATAAGGGTCTATTTTTTTTTATTTTTTTATTTTTTTTGCAAGTAGATATCCAGTTTTCCCCAAACACTGTTGAAAAGACTGTCCTTTGCCCATTGAATGGTCTTGGCAACCTTGTTGATGTTCTTTATGTACTGCTGGAGCCAAAAGAAAAAGGGGCCTTTGGTGCATGTAAATGAGGGAATGACCTAAGACAGAATCTTGGGGAGCCACTAGAGACTTTCTAAATCACTTAGTCATGGAGGCAATTCCAGGAATGGAATGGCGAAACCTTGTCAGATCAAGAGCACAGAAGGAGGGACTTAGAGCAGCTCCCTACACCAGAAAGAATGTATATGCAATGTTTTGGTTTTTTTTACCAGGGTTTCTGAAATAGGAGGAAATGTTACAAATATGGACACAGGTGATTGGCAGGCACTTCACCCAAAGGAAATATAAACTGTAGTAGGAAAGGCAGCATTCAAAAATAATTATAATGCAGGATAAAATAATAGGATATCATGAGAATGGTACTGATAGAATGCTATGGAACCTAGAAGAGGAAACAATTACTTCTGCTTGGACTACCAGTTGGGTCTTCCTGGTAGTGGCAGACATAACCACAGAGATTGCTGACTAACCAAAATTTCAAGGTCAAAAGCAATAGAAAGCAATCACAACTAATTTACACAGAAAACAAAATTACTCAGAATATATGTCCTAGTTCATAGAATCTCCAAGAGTATATGTGAATCCAGCTTGGAAGAGATATAGCGTAGAACAATACTTAAAATCCCATCCCAGAATTTATTTTGCGGTAAGGACACCAGTGTCAGAACCAGTTTAGTGAAGATAGTTCAACTTATGCTGCCCTCATCATCAGTGCTAGATCTGCCTTTGGAAAATGAATGTTACCGCTACTGCTCCAACTACTACCAGTCACAATGAATGTCCTGAGATCCTCTCTTAGCTTCGTATAAAGTCCAGACACATGCATCTGATTTGGAGGTTTCAGTCAGGTACTCATGTCCCAGCTATAGGAGAGGCAAACACAGTATCTGGGTGTGTTTTTTTAGCTCTGTTTTGATAGAGTTCTGTCCCAGACAAGTGGAAAATGGGCAACATATAGGAAGTGAGAAGGGCTTAAACCTAGGTGGCCACAAAGTATGACAACGTCCACAGAGATTAGAGAGGTTGTATTTGAATTGCTGTAGAAGAAATAATAATATTTAGTCATACATTTGCAGGTGGAAATATGGGGTTGGCAGTTCAGAAAAAAAGATTTATCCTGATAGTCAAAGTGATATTAGCTGAAGCCTTGACATTACAAGGGAGCATGTTCAAGAATAAAAGAGATCATTGGGAAAGAATCATGATCACCTATATTTATATGAACACAGAGGAAGAAACTGGAATGGCTAGGCCCTCATCATGAAAAACGAAGGAAGGGCTTCTAGTAAGTGTCTATTGCATTTAATTTGTTCAGCGTAGAATAAAGAATTTTATTAGAATGGTGAGAATAGAGGTCCAGTCGGGTCCAGTAGGGATTCGGGGAGGGGTTTGTATTGGTAAATAGAGCAGTAGGGTAAGCTTCATTGAGATGAGGCTGAGCGAAGACTTGTGGGAGATGATGGAGGAAGCGAAGTAGACATTAAGGGAAGAAAGTGTTTTACGCAGAGGAGCAGCAGATACAAGGCTCTGAGCCGGTGCATGGTGTGTGTGTTTGAGCAACAGGATGAGGAAGAGGGAGAATAATAGGAGAAGAGTCCAATGAGATAATAGGACCTTGTAAGCCATCACAAGGACTTCGAAAGGACATCCTAAGCACTATCCTAGGAGGGTAGCACTTTGATATTTCCTGTAGCCCAACATGAAGTTAATCTATAACGTTTCATACAATTCAGAAAAACTTCAAACTTACTTTCCATAGGCTATTTCTATTTGTAACAACATCTGGAAAGATAACAAACACAAAGAGGTGATGTTATATAATCAATACGAAGTGAGGCAAGAGTCTTTATTGAAGAGGCGAGGTTAAGCTATGCTGAATAATTTGTAGTCCTTTCAATCGAATCCATAGAGTGAAGGAAATATTTTGTTGTTCAGTTGTCAATTTCTGATTATACACATATCATCTTAATCAAAAATTGAGAATTCTTTTTAAACAACTATTTCTAAAAGAGCAACTACTTCATAAGAACTTTTTTTCTTTGCACGTCCTTTGGCGGAAGTGCTAATGAGATGTATTGAGCTCTTGAGGTGTTTCCACTGTAAACTTTGGGGAGACCTCAGTGTGGAAATGATGATGACTATTTAGGTCAGATTGGTCATCTTAATGGACCCTAAATCATCGGGATAAATGCAAGTTTTATTCATTTTGGTTAAGGGTAGATTTTAATGTTTTATTTGGCATAGTCCTTAAGATAACTCAATACTTGACTAATTTTTCAGCGGGGTATTTCGTAGTAGCAGACATAACCGCAGAGATTGCTGACTAACTGTAACAAATGTAGAGCAAGGGGGTCAAATAAAGGAATGCCTATGTAACTAATTCTTTTGTATTAGACATGAATAATATTACAATTTTATGTGTTTCCATTGGACTGGTAAAGAATTATTTTTCTGTCTAAATACGTCGCTGGTTTTATCTGATATTGTGATCATTAAAGCTCTTCCTCTTCACCTCCATAATTTAAGCCTCTTGCTTCTCTTATTTCATGCACATCAAGTATTTCCTGATTTGCCCTGACTGGTTTGGCTCAGTGGAGAGAGCGTTGGCCTGCGGACCAAAGGGTCCCAGGTTCGATTCCAGTCAAGGGCATGTACCTTGGTCTTGGGCAAATCCCCAGTGGGGGGGTCTGCAGAAGGCAGCTGATTGATGCTTATCTCTCATCGATGTTTCTGACTCTCTATCCCTCTCCCTTCCTCTCTGTAAAAAAAAAAATCAATTAAATATATATTTTTTAAAAAAGTATTCCCTGATTTTGCCACAATGCTCCAGATCAGTGGTTCTCAACCTGTGGGTCGCAACCCCTTTGGGGGTCAAACGACCCTTTCACAGGGGTCGCCTAAGACCATCCTGCATATCAGATATTTACATTACAATTCATAATAGTAGCAACATTACAGTTATGAAGTAGCAACGAAAATAATTTTATGGTTGGGTCACAACATGAGGAACTGTATTTAAAGGGCCAGAAGGTTGAGAACCACTGCTTTGTTTTTTTGTTTTTTTTGTTTTTTTTTTAAATATATTTTATTGATTTTTTACAGAGAGGAAGGGAGAGAAATAGAGAGAGTTAGAAACATCGATGAGAGAGAAACATCGATCAGCTGCCTCTTGCACATCCCCCACCGGGGATGTGCCCGCAACCCAGGTACATGCCCTTGACCGGAATCGAACCCGGGACCTCTCAGTCCGCAGCAGGCTGACGCTCTATCCACTGAGCCAAACCGGTTTCGGCGAGAACCACTGCTTGGGATAGAGCACAGGAGAAAGGGTTGTACTAAGTCTGATTTCAGTGTTCTGTGTCATTCTCTGATCGAAAAAGGTCTGTAAGTGGGGGCTTCATTTCATTTCTTTTTTTACAAACTAGTAGTTTAAACATTCAAACCAACCCCCAGTCTTGTGAAAAATTATCCATGTATGGAATCTGTTAGAAAGGCTTTAGTGAGATTATCAAAAACTGTTACTTCTCATTAAAAAAATTCAAAACGCTAAGCAGCTGTGCTTTATATCTGGGACAGGTGAAGGAAGATAAGGGGATTGTATTTATGTATATTTGGGATACAGTATGTTCCAGGCATCCTTTTGGTGTCAACCATCTGTCATTAGGAGCATATTTGAATATACACAGTTGACTTCTGGTTGGTACAAGAGATGAAAAGTTTTAGCATGTCAAGAAACTGAATTTGAAAACCATGGCAAGAACGTACTTTATTTTTATGAAAATCTTTCTTTATATGCACGTAGATTTAAAATGTCACTTTAAAATAATTAACTTTCTGTAGTCTTTGTATTTCTTCTAGCATAAATTTTTAAATGCTTCTAAGAAATGGACATATTGCACTGTTGTTGAGACTGTCTATGGAAAGGCTAGTATATGCTAAATAAAAACAGAGTGTTTCTCTGTTATGAATGTCTCTTTTCGTACTTTAAGAAACTTTTATCATGTCATTCCTTATATACATACTTAAGTATTTTCCAAACAGTGAAAAATAGATTGTCCAGGAGCTGTCTTCATATGGTGTGTGACCTTAAGCCTCGATTCTTCAAGTGTTCAAATAAGTGCTATGCTTTAACTCCTACTGTATTTTTATACGTATATTAAAGTGTTCCTTCTTTATTTCTCACATACAGTCAGAGAGAGTTATGAGGAATTATACAAGATAAAATAAAATTTTATTAACATTATTGTTCCTATTTAAAATTTTATCTTCAGTTTACTTGGTGTTTCTTATTAGTTCAAGTTGGATTTGCATGAATTTAAGGCACAGCTGACTTTAGAATGAAGTAAGAGTGATAGTAACCTTCTTTAAGGGGTGGTTTACGTATGAAAATATGTTCAGATTTTTCTAATGGCTAGCATGGGATGCACACAGGACTAGAGATTTTGATCTTCTGTTCAGGGATGTGTTGGAACTAACGATGAAAAGATCATATCGTGTGAATACCTCTGCAACGGAGCTGCAGGCGAGTCAAGTTACTGCTTCAGTGGTTCAAGATGTTCCCATTGAGTATCTTTAATTCTGAGGAGTCTGGGGCCAAAGTGGTAACAGTTATGATATTAGGATAAACCCCTTTCTCACATAGTGCCTTGTAGTGGGGCAGAGTGGATCCAGAAAAGCCTTCTCATCATGTGAAGAAAGCAGCCTCTTTTGTTCACTCCGACTCATCTGTTGGGGAGGGCTACCTGAGTGGGTTCCATTCACCCACTCATTCTTTCTCCTAAGCCTGCAGAGCGGCCTCACTATACCTCCTAATGCACAGGCCTCTTTAAAGAAAAAGAAAAACAGAAACCAAAAAACCTCTTCAGTTCCAAGGCACCCCACTCACCTTAGTTGCTTCACTTATAAAATGTGCTTGATGAAACCTGCATCGAAGGGCTGCTGGGAAAATTAAATGAAATGTAAAGAAGATACGGCTTTAATTTTGTGATAATATGTATCTTTTAATTATTGTCATTTTTATAAAGAAAATAGGTATTTTACAAACTACATATTTTATAAATATGTATCTATTTTAATTATTATTATTATCATTTTTATAAAGAAATAGGAGAGGTCCAGCTCTCATTTGATCTGAACCTGCTGACCTCTGAATGCACTGCCGTGGCTTCCAGAGTGTCTGCTGTCCCCCTTCTCTGACGTGGACAGGTTTGAGATTCAGGGTAAGAATTTATGGAGGTCACGTTCCCCGAATGAATTTCACCAGCCCCCAGAGTCTCTGAGTCCTCTTTCTACTGAATGGACCGTTTCTGCTTCAGTTATTTCTGACGGAGCAAAAACATAGGGGCGCTCGCTAGTGAAGTGCTGGGATCAGATCCTGCCAGCCCTCACCAGTTCCAGGCCTTGTTGACACAGGCACTCAGCATTCTCATCTGTAAATGGGGGTGAGGATGCTGACAGGGAGGCAGTGAGGATTCAAAGAGGTAGCATATAGTAGGTACATAGCACAGTGCCTAACAAATAGTCAAAGTTCACCAAGTGGCAAGTATCATCATCATCGTCATCATCCTATACTCTATATAGAAATTACTTCCATAGCTTGCTTCCCAGCTCCTGCCAGGACATCTTTCTCCCATTCAGTTTTAGCTTTCGGTCTGAAATAGTTATATCGACCAGGTCATGGATTACGCCATAGTGATTAATGTCGACAGTAATCTCACATTTTATGTGTCACCTAGTTCCCTATTACTAGGGTACAGGTTTGACCTTATTAGCTGTTGAATAACACTGAAACCAGATAATAAACTAAGCAGAATATGCCTCTACTGGGTTAAAGGGAAGTCTGGAAGTTTGTTTTGCTTTTATTAAAAATTAAAGTCTTTATTGTTTAAAATATTACATAAGTCTCCTTTTCCCCCTATTGACCTCTCCCTGGCCGCCTCTACCCCCCAGGACATGCCCTCACCCCCTCCCCCCTGTCTGTGTCCATTGGTTATACTCATGTGCATGCATACAAGTCCTTTGGTTGATCTCTAACCCCCTCACCCCCACCTTCCCTCATAGGTTGGACAGTCTGTTAGATGCATCTATGACTCTGGTTCTAGTTTTGTTCATCAGTTTATGTTGTTCATTATATTCCACAAATGAATGAGATCATGGGGTATTTATCTTTCTGAAACTGGCTTATTTCACTTAGCATAATGCTCTCCAGTTCCATCCATGCTGTTGCAAATGGTAAGAATTCCTTCTTTTTACAGCAGTGTAGTATTCCATTGTATAGATGTACCAGTTTTATAACCCACTCATCTGCTGATGGGCACTTAGGCTGTCTCCAAATCTTAGCTATTATAAATTGTGCTGCTGTGAACATAGGGGTGCATGTATCCTTTCTGATTGGTGTTTCTGTTTTCTTGGGATATATTCCTAGAAGTGGGATTACGGGGTCAAATGGAAGTTCCGTTTTTAATTTTTTGAGGAAATGCCATACTGTTCTCCACAGTGGCTGCACCAGTCTGCATTCCCACCAGCAGTGCATGAGTGTTCCTTTTCTCTGCCTCGCCAGCCAGCACTTGTTGTTTGTTGATTTGTTGATGATAGCCATTTTGACAGGTATGAGATGGTACCTCATTTTTGTTTTGATTTGCATCTCTCAGATTATTAGACTTTGAGCATGTTTTCATTTGTCTCTGGGCCTTCTGTATGTCCTTTCGAAAAGTGTCTGTTGCTTTGGTTTTTAACTGTAGAGCTTATCTTAGCAAATTAACTGAGTTAATTTTCATTGGTAGTTTAATCACGCAAGTGGCCTTTATTTCTCTCCCTATTCTTTAATGTTAATTGCTTTTTGAGTATGGTCTGCTTATATCGTATGCAGGCTGTGCATGTCCTTGTTATATTCATGGCCTGAATGAGCTTTTAAAAAGAACTCTGCAATCTCCAGGTAAGTGATAGTGTCATAGATTTAAGATACTCTATTATAAAATTCCATGAAGCATCTTGCTCTGATGAGTTTGGCTGTGCACTGATGGCCAAACAATGCCCTCCTAGTACACAGTGTTCCAGTGTTTTAGAAGATTATAGTTTAAGGCTTATTTGTTCTTTTTCTAAAGCTATCTCAGTTCTTTTGAATGAGTTGCGGGGGGATAGGAAAGTTAAAAGACCAACATTGAAAGCCTATATCAGATATTGTCATGTCCATTCCATAATACTGGGGTTCTACACTGTTAATAATAATAACATTTATATTAGGTGAAAAATGTTTTATGCTATTGATTGGTGTTTAGTTTATATTAAGATATATGTAGCCACTGAAACCGGTTTGGCTCAGCAGATAGAGCGTCGGCCTGCGGACTGGAGGGTCCCAGGTTCGATTCCGGTCAAGGGCATGTACCTGGGTTGCGGGCACATCCCCAGTAGGAGATGTGCAGGAGGCAGCTGATCGATGTTTCTCTCTCATCGATGTTTCTAACTCTCTATCTCTCTCCCTTCCTCTCTGTAAAAAATCAATAAAATATATTTAAAAAAAAAGATATATGTAGAGTATTTTACAAATGTATCTCCTCTATTGCTTTCATAAATTCTTCAAAAAGAGATACCTTTGATGTGTGGTTGTTATACAAAGCTATGTTTCCAGTTCTTGAAATATATACTTAATGAACAATTAGTTTTGAAAAATCTTCTAAAGCCACTGCGACCCGGTTTAAAGTAAAAGTTTTAACATTGGAAAGCTTGGGGTGAAATCTGGATGTCTTTATATTTGTGTGTGAATTTTGTTTGTTGCCACTGGTAACTATAGAGAATTTTTTTCCCCAAACAGCACCCTTTTAATAACAATGGTCTCCCCAAATATACTGTGGCATAGCTTTAAACTTGATTAAGTCTGTCTTGGACTCCCCCCGCCCTCTCCCTGAGTAAATGGAAGAAAAGTTTGGCAGGTTCCATGCTGTGCACTTGATTGATGTCCAGAACATCTGAAGGACTTTTGTGTCCTGCCTGCTCTCCATGAGTGCATAATGTGTGAATACTTAAAGAAGGTCAGCCCTGATCACATGTAATCTAGGCCTGAAAGCAGATCAGCAGTGACAGTCCTATCCCATCAGAAAGAACACAAATCATTCTCTCCATGCTTCAGACAAGTTGTGGGATATTTTCTCTCTCTTTTTACCCCTTCCCACTCACGGGGACCTTGGCAGAGCCATGAAAGCGGAGGGAAGACGTGCTCAGAATGCTGTGTCCTTCGCTGGAGGGAGGAAGGGATTGTTTATTTGTAGGGATGGGATGGGCTTTCACTGTGCAGCTGAAGGGAGCTTCGGGTGGTTAATGACCAGCGATGTGGAATGCTGCAAATGAGAACGGGGTGAGAAGGCAGGAGGCAGCCTGAGAGCGGGCTGAAGTCGTGGTCTTTATAAACTCCAGAGTCAGGAAAGATGTTTCTGTGCAATTGAGTTCTAGTGCTATTTCCCACCCCCCCACTCCCATATGGAGTAACTTTTTATATCGTTACGTTAAGTGTATAGCCAACATTCAAAAAAAATAAAATGAAATTTTCTGTATCGTTCCAAGTGCACTTTTCTACTTTTGGCACACGGAGCACGGAAGTTTGAAAAAGATTTTAGTGCAAAACTCTGGCATGGTAGGGACCTCGAATCTGTAGCTCTCAATAACAAGAAGGACCTAACTGTTGTTTTTAGGTGTCTGTGTGTTTGAATAGAAGTTTAATTAAAAAGTAGATGCTGATCTAAATAATATTAGCAGGGATGTTCAAGTAATAAAGAAAACGTTCGCCCCACTGTACTCGTTAAGGATAATGAGGATATTGCTCTATTTTCTCAGATAAAAAAGGAAAATATTTCTTATTTTACCTCAAAAACTTGCCTAGCTCCTTTTGAAATATAATCAGCTGCAAGAAGTCGTTGCAGTCAGTTCACACGATGTGCAAATACCTCCTTCAGAAATGAAGGCGTTGCTTCCTTGTCTGCAGGTTCAAATCAAATCAGGTTATGCCCAACTTCTCCCTTCGACTTTTCCAGCCTAAGGAAAGTCGCTGCTCTGTTGGCATCTCCAGTCTCAGACTCTTGTGTTCTCTGCAAACACTGCTCTTTTTCTTACTCCTAAATGTCTGTGCTATCTGTTCTCTTAGCTTAGTCTTGCTTGGCCCTTCCTTCGCCCTGTGAATTCCTTCTTATCTTTGAAGACCTAGTTCAGATGCCTGTTCCCCACAACTCCACTCCCCACCCCCAGAGTTAATCTTTGTTTATCCACTGGATTTCCCATGTTCCTTCCCTATAGCAGGCAGTAACTGTATTGCACTGTCATTGTTTGATTGTATGTTTGCCTTCACCCATTCCAGGGTAAGTTTTGTCCGGAAAGCAAGTGCTATTCTTTTGAAAATACATCATTTTATTACAGATTTTTAGGAGTCTGTGTGATTGAACAGAGGTTGAATTAAAAAATAGATGTTGTTCCAAATAGCATAACATTAGCAACACTCACCTCATTGCTCAATACTCTAAAAGACCCAAAGTTTACTATTGATGCTAATTCCTATGAGTTTGCTGTGCTGTCATACACAAGTCAAGAAATTACCAGTACATTTTAGAAACATTTAATATCAAAAGCCATTAAATCTAATTGTATGGTAGCCCCTCAAAAAGCTACAACCTGCATTTTTTTTAAAAAAGTATTTTTCTACAAAAAATCTTATCTGCTATGCAAAAACCTATACAGTTTTTATGCTGAAGGTAACACTGAGCTGCACTTGAATTCACACTATTAGCAAAACAATCACCGGAGAGCACACACATACTCCACACACATCATTACTTTGTAATGTTCTCATATCCCCTCACTAGACACAGTCCCTTGTACCGTTTAAAAACTGTATACAGTGGGGCTTTGACTTACGAGTGTCCCGACTAACGAGTTTTTTGAGATAACAGCTGTCTCTCCGCTGATTTTTTGCATTGAGTTGATAGAGTAATTTGAGTTAACGAGCTCCTTAACGAGCTCCTTAACGAACTAGATCTCGGAACGAATTAAACTCGTAAGTCAAGGCCCCACTGTAAATACAAAGATCAGGAGAGAGGGGGGGGGGGTGTGTGAAAATAAGTCCCGAATCAAAATTGTTAAAAAAGCGTAATTTACAACTGTTTCATGTACTTCTACTTCAATTATGTGAACATTTAATGAATAAAGTACCAATAACTTGAGTAAATAAATATTTGCTATTGAAAACTTCAAAAACTTGATTTGACATCAGAAACACTTTGCATCCTTTAGTGTTCACATTGTTTGTGATAGGAAGGAGCAATTTGGTAAATGTTACATTAAAGAACATTGCGAATCAGGGTTTTGTGGATTATTTTTATCAGAAGGCAGGGGAGTAGTGAGAATTGTCAGGAAATTGCTGACCATTTTCTGATGTTCTCTTTTCTGAGCGCTGTTGTTTATTTTCTTATTTAATCGTATAAAATCTTCACAGTTAGGTAATGAATAAACTGTAGAACAGAGTTTAAATAATTTGCCCAAGATTATACAGATAGCGTACAAGCCTCTCTCTGCTCCACAGCACAGACTCCATTAATCCATGATGAGTGGGTCTGTGTAAGAATTCTGTGTGACATGTAGCAATGACATGTCCTATTCATATTGGTAGTGCGATCTGAAGTTGTCCTTTCATATTTCCTTGTTTTTCTCTTGTGTATATTTTCAAATTGAGACCTTTCTCTTAATATTGTCTCAGAGCTTTCTTTGCAGCCTCATTTGGTGTGTATTTTAAGGTAAGCATGCTGAATCATAAGCAAATTGGGATTGTTATGCTAAGCCAGATTTCTGATCTACCTTATAACAGTTTTATTAGATCTTTCGAGCCTCGTTGTCTGGAACCTAATTACGCATTTTATAGAACATTGTTGGCACCCAGCATATGTTAAACCATACAGGCAAAATGGAAAGAATTAATAGGGATAGGTCTTGAATTTCTTAGCATTGTAAATGAAAGAAAGAAATCTGTATTAACAAAATGTCTGACTCAGTGGAGACCTTTCCCCAGACTTCTCATCTAACTTTCAGTTCATCTCACAAAGTTGTAAGTTTAAGTTCAGAGACCCATCCTATATGCTGAAATCTGAAAACTTTAAAAAAAAATAATCAATTCTGATATTTATTTATTATCAAATACATAGTCCAAACTTGTAACCTGTATTCAGAGTCCTGCACAATCTGGTTCTCATCTGTCCAGCTTTCTCTCCAACCATTTACTAATAGGAACTGCCTGCTCCAGTAAGATTTTTCTTCTCATGCTGTTGCACAAATGAAATATTAATCTCACCTCTAATTCTTGTTCTCTCCTCCCCATCTCCTCTATTCTGTATATATCAGTTATATTAGTTCAGTTCATATTTCAGCATCCAGATGTCCCTTCAGTGTTTGGCCTAGTCTAACCCTTCCCCTACTCTGATTTCCCATCTTTATTGAATTCATGATGAATTTATCATTTTTATGATTAATTTATCTTCATCATAAAACATCTGACATTTTTTATTTAGTTCTCTTATGTATATATAAAATGCTTATATTGCTTTTTCTGTGGTATTACAAATTTCTTCAGAAAGCACATAGTACAAAATCAGAAAGGGTTGCTGATACGAATTGCTTAGAACTGAATTAGGATTCCAGGAGGAGAGCAACAATTCTCTCTTTATGTTTGAACCATGTATGGATGCCCATACCGGGGAAGTGTGAGCGGTGGGAGCTGTCCCACGTTTCAGCCATTCGCTCCACATCCAGAGAGCAAGGCTGGCTTCCAAATTGGCAGCGGAACCATGTTGTGATGTGGCTCTGAGCCCAAAACAGAAAGTTTGAACAAGAGATCCTATTGCTTGATTTTTGTCTGCTTTTCCCACATGTGACCCCTCCTCCGCTCCTCATCACTCTGATTCATGTTAGTATGCCTCCGTCTCCCTTCTTAGCTTAAAGGGATGTGGATAAATGATACTGAAAGACTACCTCGTTCACCACCCCCACTTCCATTTTCCTGACGTGTTAAGTGGCATGACTTCTGTAAGATACAAAACGTGTGGGTTCTTAAGCGTAGGCTACTCCAAGATATCCTACATGGTTAAAATCGCCGTGCTTCTGTTAAATGTCATCTCATAAAAGTGGGAGGTTTGGATGTTGGGTTGATAGCAGCTAGTACAGTAATGCTGGGAGATGGCAGTATGTGTGCGTGGAGGGGTGTGGGTGTCTCTTAAAAATAAAGAAGATGGCAGAGATGTTTTTCCAAGGTAATAAACCTTAAAATATTAAGTAAATACATCTGATGACATCTTAGAGTTAATCATTGCAGTATGTCTGTGGTCTCATAGTCATGAATCCTTAATAACAACTTCTGTTTGTGCCTGTCTGTGGCGACACTGCAGTTCCTACACATACTGGCAATTCATTTATATCTCTTGCTATTCTTTTATTATTGTCAATTCTCAGAGCAAAAGAAAACAAATAGCCTTTTGAAGTTTTTTTGTGTTGAAAAGGTCACCAGAATATCATGGAAAATCAAATTTTACAAAATGTTCATTGTTTACCTTGAGGCACAGTTACATTTAAAATATAAAATATTGAATAACTTACAGTGGTTTTATTTACATAATAAGTGGTTAGTTTCACAGTAGTTCTTATTTTCTACATAGGAAACTTCGAACTGTAGTCACTTAAATTAATTGATTAATGAGTAGCTTAACTAAAACATTTTAACCTAAAATATTCATTAAGGACGTGTATTTTAGGTGGCCCTTCTTCCTATCTGTGCGCTTGATTCATAGGCATTTGCTTCATTATTTAAATGTAGATACAGGGTGAGAAAACTGCCATAGCATGACACTTGATGGGTTGCAATATTTCTATTACTTTCATTAGAAAACAACCACCATTTTTTTCTCCTTGCCTTTCTTCAATTCCCAGTGAACAATGTTAGCAGAGAAACCCTTGAGCAAAGACACAGTTTCTTTTATGACAGTAAAGTGTAGGTGTGCGATGCTTTGGAATCCCTCCCTCCCTGCCCCAGAGACCTGGGGGATTTGGCGTGGCCAGGCAGAGGGAGGGGCCTGCCTGTGCTGGCCCCTGTGTGGGCAGCTGGGTCAGGCGCTTTTCTTAAGACAACAGTCCTGCTCGGGGTCCTCACCGCCCTTTGTTGTCCTCCCCACGAGGTGATCAGTGGAAGCCTCTGTGGTGACAGCACCAGTCTGGAACAGGCTTGTCTTTCACGGTCCTGTCTCGGGCTTGCTGGCAGGCTTGCCTGCAGCTCTGACGAGGGTGGCAGCAGAGGCGTCTCAGGGAAAGAAGGGAAGGCGAGAAACAGGAGGCTTCCACCAGGCAGGTCGCACTTACTGCTCTCCTGCCGCAGTGGGTTGGCTGGAAGAACTACCCTGGCAGCTTCACATTGCCCTGCTCATCCTTCTGTCTATGCACACCAGGGGTAAGAGGACCAGTGCCCCACGGAACAGTGCTGACAGGGGCCTCCGTGAATGTCTGCTGTTGTGGCTCTTACCACAGAACGCAAAGTTCAGGGCAGAAGTTGAATGGCGAAAGGTTTTCAAACCCCATCCTCCAACTGCTCTGTAATTTAACTAGTTTCTCTGTGAGGGCAAAGCTTTCTAGGTAGGGTATTCAAATAATTTTAAAGTGACTCAAAGTTTCTGTTTTCTCTAGTAATTAAGAAAAAAGTGCAGCCCACTTTGGAACTTTGATTATAAAGATGATTGTCAGCATACTGTCACAGCTTATATGGGGGAGAATTTAAGAAAATAACACTAATAAACTTTGTTTTGATCATTTTAAGTTGAATACGGTTAGATTTTTTATAGATTAGCTAATTAACTTTGAAGTTTGTTTGAATTTTTATATGGATGCATGGAGTAAATCTCTAGTTTTATAATGGCAGTAATTATAATTTGTGAATATGTCAGAATTTATGCACATTTAAGAACAGGGTTTGCTTAGTGATCATTTTGTCCAGAAGAATTATTTTTGTATAAGATTGACTAAAGGGTAGCACAATTTTTTTTTAAATAAAAGAGTAATTATAAGAGTTAGGCGAAGTATTTTCAAGTTAGAAGAAAGGCGACTTAATGAACATGAAACAACTATCTGTGATAGTTATTTGTAAGGAGGAAGTCATTGCTAGGTTGGAAATAAAGAGAAAATGGCTTTATAAAATTAAGCCAGGGGACAAAGGGAACATGTATGAGATCAAAATACATTGAGAGTTCAACCTCATGTACTTGCGAATGCATTTTACAGAACCTATTGGCCATACTATTTATTTAAAAGTGTGTATTATCAATTGGCATGTACTTTTGATTGGCACTTATAAGATTGTTTTCATAATCTCAAAGTACTCCATGGCATTATTGCAATATTGTATTTTATGGCTTGGCTATGGGCGATGCTTTTAATTTCTGATCTAGATAAATGTAGTTCAAAGGAGTTTTGTGTATTTATCTGAAGGAACAATGGGTAGTTCATTTACCTGGTTTGATAGTTTATTTTCCAAAAATTGTTATTATCTGATACCTTGTAGAAGACTAGAAAGACCTTAGGGTAAATATTTCTTAAGAATGTTTCATGAAGCTCAAAGCATGATGTATGTGAGGTGAAATTCTTATTCCTATATTCATGCTATCCTATTTCTTGATTGCCTGAGGTAACTTTTCACTTTTAGCATTTTCCTTGAAACATATGCATACCTAGTTCATTATTGAGATATGTCAATAAAAAGCAAAGAGGCCATATGCTAAAGACTGAATCTTTGAATCATAAAACTTAGGCTTAGAATAGACCTGAAAATAATGGATAGCTGCTTACTTTTCCAGGAAGGGAGCTGCTTCCTTCCAGGTAACATAGCCTTTTGGCTCATTGTCCAGGGCACTTTCATGTGTGTATTTGTGTGTGAGTGTATGTTTCTACTAATTTATTCTGTAGCATAGTGGTTAAGAATATGAACCCTGGGCCCAGGATGCCTGGGTTTGAGTCTTAGCTCTACCACTTATTACATGTGTAAACTCGAATGAGGTATCTTAATTAGTTTCTCAAATTTGTCAGCTGTAAAATGGGGATAATAATATTTGCCATAGGGTTGATTTGATTGCTAAATTAGTACACACACATAAAGCGTTTAGAATAGTATCTGGAACATATGATTAGTATCATTATTAATAATATTAACTTATGCAGGAATAGGAGACAACCAAACTGGAAATGTAAATTGAGATACAATTTCAAAAGAATCCCATAGCTTATTTTAGTATTATCAACATATTGAATCTCAATATGTGTTCTTACCTTTGTCAACAATGAACTTTTAATTTTGGGGGGGGAGGAATTTCTGTACCTATAACTTTTTATAAAAAATAAGCTTCATGGTTCTTATGATTTTTCTCTGATGAAGAAAGAATGTGCTATAAGCAGAGACCAGGAGTTTAACCAAGACTAAACAACTTTAACTCTCAAAGTCAAATATTCATTGACATCTTGTAATGCTTTGCAATCATTACTTCAGAGAGAGTGATGATCACAAAAATAGATAAATAAGCACAGACAGAAGATGTGGTTATGATTCTTAAGTTAATGACAAAGCCAAGATTAATATTCTGACCTTAGTTCCATATTTCAAGTAATTATGTTTAAAAATAACTTGAGACATTTGGAGAATATGAGGTTCAGGCTAATAAAAAATTTTTTAGAGTAGATATATAGAAACCTAAAAGTTCTATATGGAAGAAATACGTACACTAGTGCCAAGTCACAGTAAATGGAAGGAACTCTTCCCACTTGGAACAGAGAAGCTGGGGTGACCTGTGTGTGGGGTGATTCATCAGCCTAAATCTTATCACTGCTTACATCTTATCTTCAATGTTTTACTTGAGGAGACACAGGCTTAGAAAAAAGGAAGCAAGGGCACACCTTGGTAGATGCTTTGAACAACATGTTTTGTATATTGGTACATTGTGATTGCTTCAGAAATGCATTTTTTAAAGGTAGGGATCGTGGGATGGAGAATTGCCGTCTTGTTTAAAAGTGAAAATATGAACTGTAATGGTGAAAATTTGTAGTTCTCATTTCTACTTAAAATGTACTACCCTGCTTCTTACTTTTCCAAACACAGAAGGGAATCACAGGCAATTATAATAAATATAGTGCAATGTGCAAACAGTATTAAAGCATCATTTTGGTCACTACCAGTCTCCTTAGTTCTGCTGAAGGAATTTAGTGAGAATGTAAATATGATGGGTTGAGAGACCTAAAAACTAAAGGACACTTTCTGTTTGTTTTTTTAACACATTGGTCGCAGTAATGTGCCCTTCCTGACATGGATGGGCCTCCTGTTCTGGAATTTAAAAAGGTGAGATATTTATTTAGCTTTCTGTTAAATGTATATGTGAACATTTCTACAATGTTTTTCCCCCTTATAATCATGGTAGTAAATTATTATAGCAATCAGATAAAGATCAAAATTGGCAGCCAACTTTTTTTTTCTTTAGATTAGGACCAATTCTATGCCAATAAAGACTTATAGAAAAAATAGGTGAGATGGGAAGTAGGAATCAGATCTTTTTAAATACATAAAATCCCCAAATCCAATGAATAAAAATAGCTCCCCATCTTTATGGTTCTTACATTTTTATATAACCTAGATTTTACATCCTGCCTCTTCATTGCCAGGTCATATTCCATAGATTTCCTATTGCAATATTTGTGTTTGACCTGGTTAACACTAATTTAAATTCAGAAAAATAAGTGCTATTAAAGATATTTAAGTAGGACTAAGGCAAATAAGGAGTGCTATAACAGGAGGATAACAAACATAGCTGTGAATGTGTAGTTTCAAAATTAGAATCGTAAATATTGCTATAGGGCATCCATTTTTGGTAATATTTTAAGTGAAAAATGATCTGTGTTACCATATGGCAAAATACAGTGAAAATCTGAACTGTTAGACCAACACAGCTGTTAAATGCGTAAATGCAGTTCTGTGTTTAAAATATTTTCTTCTATAGCTATTATGTGGCACTTTCAACAATTAACCTCAGCCTATTAATCGGTAATAGCTGCAAGTGGTGGTGAGCATCACAGATGTAAGAAATTTGATCTCTGCGGTAATTTACCTGGGAGGAAAGTGACTAAACTGTTTGAGACTAGCTGTGTATGTACATCTTTCATTTGATTCTTGGAAATTAATATCTGAAACTGTTTTTTGACCCCTCCTGGGGTCCAGAGTAAAATTACTGTACACATCTAGCTTTTTAAAAAACCTCATGAGTATGTGCAGAAAATTGGCTTTAGTTCATAGGTTTTTACTGCCTGACAGTATCCTGTGGTACATAATGTTCCCAAATTCATCTTGGTATCTTCACAGTTTTTATGGGAGTTTTACATGTAAGGAAATAGTGACTTGCATCACTTGTGCATCAATCATTCAACTTCTGTGATGTGGGAACTGCGCTGATGTGATTCAGCCAAATGTGAGACAATTGAATATAACAAGGCATCTTAAAGTTTTTCTGTTTTCTTTCAAGTATAAGGTACGCCAAGGCCAATAGCGTGCAGCCTCAGAAAAGCCGAGGCCAGCTTTGTTTTGCAAACTCTGCATGAAGTCATCTTTCTGTCATGTTTGTAGGAATATTTGTGATCAAACTATGCCGTTGCTAAAGTGCTTAGCTTTATTTTGGTTTCTCTTTAAGCAAAACGAAGGCAACATTGTTTTTCAAACCTGAAAAATATCTGCCAATTCGAGATGTATATAATTTTAATGATTATGCACCTTTTTATGGGGCTCAATCCCAACTGAATGTTTGTCTTGGTTAAAGTTAATATACTCAATGGAGTATTGTTTTCAAATTCCATTACAAAGTCTTTTTATGCTTCTTTTTTTTTTTAAGGTTAGTGTTATAAGAGTAATATGTTGTATTTACCCATGAACTCTTAGCTCGTTTGAGTGAGGGAATGGCAGCAGCTCTTTGGAGGAATATTTGAGTGGTCTCTGAGCTTCACATAGGCTCTGAAATCAGCTGAGCAGTTGAGGATTGTGCAGTGACCTGGAAAACAACAGGAGTTCCATCGTGACATGGTAACAGAAGGGACGATGCCATCTAATTGAGGCTGCTAAACAAATTGCCTTTTTACTTCCACACATTCCTATACATATTATACGTAGCCACACACATATGTTTCTTATATATTTGTTTTCATAGGCTTATTACAGCTTATTGAAATCAGGGAATATCACTAAATATTTCCTACTTGATTTCCTATGCCCTGAGTGAAAACTTGTTCAAATTGGAGGCGGGGTCTAAAGGAAAAGGACCCTCTTGCTAAATCATGTGGTTTCACAGACATATGACTTTTTTTTTTCCAATGGGCATTTCTGGATATTTGTTTTTGGCCTGGATTTTATGAATATATACTAAGCAGTTTATTCGCAACATGCATTTTAATAGCTGTTATGAATATTATTAATCTATTCTACTTTACCTCTTAGAGTGAAAAATATATTTTCTGTCTTTTTTTTGTTGTTGAACAGACTTAATGACAAACATCTTGCAAATTCAATTTTCATATATTTCATCTCTATCTTATGCCCAATTTAATCTATCAAAGCCACACATTGTAGAAGACATCTGGTATTGAGCTTAAGCAGCTGGGTTTCATTTGTAAAGGTTTTGAGCAAATTTCAGTGCTTGCCAACAATAATATAGCAGTTGGCCAATGTGTTTTCTTTGTGGCAGCTTGGTGCAGTGTGGCAGAAGAGTCCTGAATTCAGGGTCAGGTGACATGAGGCTTTTCTGCAGATGTTGCAGGAGCACTGGCTGCCGGCTCGATGCAGTGGCTGTTGCAAAGGAAGCAGCCTGAGAGCGGTGTGCGATCAGTATCATCCATCCATTTGAGAAACAAGGAGTCCACAGTTTCCCTCATGTCCTGCTTCAATGTATTTCCTGTATCAGAATCACTGTAGGTCATTTTTAAGATGTACTTTCCTGTACCTCACCCCAAATCTACTAAACCAGATATTTGGGAGCTGAGCCCAGAAAGCTGCAGTTGATTAAGCTGCCCCCTCTCTAAGGGATTTGGTTCACCCCAGATTACAGTTAATACATTTCAGTTCATTCTTTACCTACAGACAAAAGCTATACTCCTTCCCTCTTCTTTTCTGACCAAGAGAAGAACCTATTTTATTATCATGTATTTCAAAGAAATAGGAATTGATTTCAAGAATAAATTACCTATGTAATTCAGAATATCTTTCATAAAATATTACATTAGTATGGCCTATTGTTTAATAAAAGAATCCTGGCACTATTAAAATACTAGGGGCCCAGTGCATGAATTTGTGCACCTTGAAAGGAACTGTGGGCCGAGAGGCTGTGGTGGGCACAGGGGCGGGTCTCAGCCTATCCTCCACGCCCCCACTCGACCCCTCCCGCCACGGACCCTGGTGTTGTCTGCCTGCAGCCCCGCTACCGCCACCACCACTGCTCCCCTTTGCTGATGGTGTAGAGCAATTGGGGCTGGCGCCAGCAGTGGGTGCAAGCAGCAGCTGCTGCCCCAATCGCCCTTCAGGAGCAGGTGAAGGTGGAGAAGCCCTCAGGGGCAATCAAGACTGGGCTCTGGCTGCGGGTGTGAGGAGGGCTGGAGCCTGCAGCAGGTGCAAGCGCCCGGCGGGGGCAGGACTGTGAGGCGCAGGAGCAAAGAATTTTCAGTAACCACTGGAGGCTCACCCTGATGACAGCGACTGGAGCCTTGCCTTTGTCTGGCGCCCCCGCTCACCTGCTCCATCATCCCGCCGGGGTCAATGCCTGTCATGTTCTGCACTCTGCCGCCTGCTGCTGATGCCTGCCTGCCATATTCCACACGTGCCCCCTGGCGGTCAGCGCACATCATAGTGACCGGTTGTTCGGTTGTTCTGTCGTTCAGTCTATTTGCATATTAGGGTTTTATATATATAGACTAGAGGCCTGATGCATGATATTCATGCAAGAGTAGGCCTTCCTTCTCCTGGCTGCCAGCACCAGCTTCCCTCTGGCTCCTGGCAGGCACCTGGGGCCTGGGCTTCATTCTGGCCCTGGCTTCGTCCAGAATGATGTCTGGTCTAATTAGCATATTACCCTTTTATTATTATAGATTGCCCCTATTAATGAAGAAGGGATAATAAGTCTTAATATACTTGGAACAATCCAGGTATGAACTAAAGGATTTCTGGGAGAGTGAAATAGAGATGAGAATCCCAAATTTCCTCTTTCTAAGATATGTTAATTAAATAATCTCTATGGTCATTGGACACCTGATAGGCTCCTGGAATTTTTTTCAGAGTTTAACTCTGTGAACTACCCCCAGAAAGCATCCTATTGTCATTTGGATGCTCCTAAGCCTTATACCTACCTCTAGTTACATTCAACGTGTTATTCCCAATGAAAATAGTTTGCTTATGAATGCATCTTCTATTATCTCAAAACATATTATAACTTAATTATAACTACAATTCCATAACTTTCACGGGTTATTAAATGTTACTGTGTCTTAAAAATTCTTAGAGGACTACTGTTTCAATATTAAGTTATAATTTCCCCCCATGTTTTCCAGTTATAAATAAACAAGTTACATTTTAAAAAAAGAAAATAGTTTGTCTTTGTAGCTGTTTATGCCATTTTGGGGACTGTTCTGGAAATAAACCAAGTTATAACTCTCTGCTTCTGCTGGAAATTCTCTGTGCCAGAATCCTTCCTACTCCAGTTTATCATTCTTGTTTTGCTGGTTCTGAGTCCAGAATTGAGTGTTCCAGATAAACACTGTGAGGTCCAGGGCAATATGGAAATATATGCAGAGAATGTGTGGTTTGTGTGAGGATTGCTTCTTTGGAAGGTAACAGGTAGTGACTGTTATTAAAATGTCATTTCTAGTTAATGACTTTGTCTTTCTTTGGAAATTAGCACTCAACCTAGTCACTTTAGGGAACTCCTGCATTCCTTCAGGGGTTTGATTTAAAATAAATACAAACATATATACCCACACATACACCCCATGCCGGAAAATATAATATTAAGAGGGTTCACTTGGGACTGTCTTGTTCCAGGATCCATGTCATTCATGGGCTATATCTGCAGCTTTTTAAAGTTTCTGGAGGAAGCTCTGAAATGCAGCTGTCTCTAATGTACTGTGAACCTTGAAAAGGAATTTCCTTTCAAGTAAAAACGGAAGTAGTTTGTGTGTGGGATGATGGAGCTAGAGGTTTCTTTTAACTGGAAATAAAGTGCCATTATATAAACAAACATCTACACAACCTAATGTAAACCCAGTAGGAATATATGCTTCTGGCACCCTCACTTCTACTTAAAAGATCGAGTTAACTTTAATGATCTACTTGTGTTTTCTCATTTTTACAAGTTGTTAGATGACTTACCTAAAGTCTCACTATTACTTCTAGAGCCAGAACCAGTACTTGGGATTCCAGAGTTTTAGTTTTTGTTCTTTGAGGAATGACATTTAAATTTGACTTCAGAATTGTTATTTATGCTGAGCATTTAGAGAGTCAGAACAAAGTCTTTGCACATAAACATGCTATTTAAGAGAGAGATTGCAAAAACACACATCTCCACCACCAGGAATAAATAACCCAGTATATGAATAAAGCTCAGAGCTCATAATTTCTGCTTTAATTTTCCTATTTATTCTAATATATACTAGTTTGTAAAAAGTACTCTATATTCAACAACATTTAGGCTATCATAATTTGGTGCTCAAGGGAATGCAACTTAATTTTTTTTTTTTCTGAGCCACATTATCTTAGCATCTGATGTGAGGAGAAGATTAAGTTAGGAACACATCGGAGTTGTTTTCTAGGAAAAACATTTGCATTCTGCATTCAACAATGGAGGATACTTATCTTTTTCCTCTTCCTAAGTTTTCTTGTAAATGTTAAGTTGAAGAGACTATTTGCAAAATATCCTATGTTGCTATGACTGCAAACAAGAAATGTGATCTGCAGCTTTATACTTGGAGAGTGAGTGCCAACACCTCTACAGGTTTATTTCTTAGTGCTAAAATTACAAGGTTATTGTTCCTTTCCATTGTAGGGTATCACTTATACTGAGATCCTTTAGATTTGCACATTGGACTTAATGGTTTGGGCAGTTGCTATAGAATGTTTTAGAATAATTGATGAACTGTCTTTACCAGGTAAAATCTCTGCACTGTTGATCCTAATTTTTCTTCCTCTCCTTTGACTATTTCTGTAGTAACTGTGAAGCTAGACTGTGGCTTTTGCAAACTGAGTGAGAATACTTGGTCTTTTGTCCTGTGGCTTTGGTTTGGTTCTTTGCTACTTAAGGGGTGTTAAAGATCTGTTGAGGATTTCATATCATCTTTTTGTATCTGCAGTATACTTGGAACAAAATCACCACCCAAAGTTCTCTAATATTTTACTTCTCAGACTAGATTGTTTATTTTTTATTCCTATGGCTTTCAGTGAATCATAACCTTATTATTTACAAAATAATTGAAAAGATCCGCAGTGGTCGGCAAACTGCGGCTCACGAGCCACATGCGGCTCTTTGGCCCCTTGAGTGTGGCTCTTCCACAAAATACCGACTTCTGCGCATGGGCCACGAAGTTTCAATCGCACTGTACGTGCGCGCCCGCACGTGGGATTTTGTGGAAGAGCCACACTCAAGGGGCCAAAGAGCTGCATGTGGCTCGCGAGCTGCAGTTTGCCAATCACTGGTCTAGGGGTAGAAAAGTGGCATTCTTTTTTTTAAAATACATTTTTTATTGATTTCAGAGAGGAAAGGACAAGGGGAGAGAGATAGAAACATCAATGACGAGGGGGAATCATGGATCAGCTGCCTCCTGCACACCCGCACTGGGGGATGGTGCACGCCCCCACTGGGGATGTGCCCTGACCAGGGATTGGACCATTACCTCTTGGTTCATAGATTGATGCTCAACCACTGAGCCATGCCGGCTGGGCAAAAGAAGTGCCATTCTTATATATAGTTCGTATAGATATTAATCATCTCATAGATAATAACTGGCATATTTCATTTGTGATTTTATAATTCACGATTCCAAAGATGCAAATGTCAGCATTCTTATCTGTTAATTTGTGAACGACTGCATTTGTAGATATTAAGTACAGAGCAAGGTAGGGATACCTGCTCTTCTTCATATAAAAACATACATGGTTTACAGTTTTATAGCTGTAGTAATTACAATAGCGTGGTTATCACTACGGTAGAAATAGACCAATTGAACATAATAGAGAGTCATGTATATGGGAACAGTATGTGCAAAAGGAGACATTGAAGATCACTGGGGACAGGTAGACTATCTGAAAAGCTCGCCTTATAACATGTATAAAAATCAGCTCCAAGTATATTAGAAAACTAAATGTAAAATTCAAACATTGAAAATGTTAAGAAACTAATAATAGCTGATGTTCCAGGTATTGATCTAATCACTTCACATATTTTAACTCATTAGCATTCCACACAATATGAGATAGGTGTGATTATTAGCCCCGTTTTTTAAATGAGAAATGGGTTAAGAGAAGTTAAATAATTAGCTTCAGATTACAAATTAATACATGGTAGAGTCTAGATTCAAATTAAGATACCTGGTTCTTGTGTCCATTTCATTAGCATCTATACAATACAACATCTCTTAGACGAGAATATTTATATAACTTAACGTTTAAAAACTCAAAACAAAAAATATTTTATAATTTCTTAACAGTAAATTTAATAATAGTTCAACATAGTAAATCACAAATAAGACACTTGGAAAGCGTGTTATAAGACGTGTAACTGAGAAATTATTATTATTATTAGTTGTATATAAAGAATGTCTTCAAAAATGAAAAAATACAAAAAAAGTGGCAGAAGGCATGAGCAATCATTCATAGAGAATAAAATGGAAATATAGAGGGAAAAGCTAACTAAGTAGAGAAATGCAAGTTAAAATAATATAAACTACAGAGTTTTAGTTAACAGATTGGCAAAATAATGAACTTTCTGAAATCATCAAGGTTTGGCAAGGATGTGCAGAAATGGAAACCCTTAATGACTGTTAATTGGAACATACACTCTTTCAACTGTTGAAGAGTGATATATCATTTATAGATCTAGACAGTAATTATATAAAATATTCATAAGGTTAAGTAATAGTTTTTTATATAACAAAAGCACAAGCAAAACCAAAAATGGATTTCATTAATTTAAAAAAAAACACTTTTGTGCTTCAGAATACATCATCAAAAAAGTGAAATAAGACCCTGTAGAATGAGAGAATATATTTACAAAAAGTATCTATATAATAAAAGCCCAGCGACCCTTATGGTGGAACTACCAGACCCACCAGTCACTATGATGCAAAGGCCCCAGGGACAATTGCACAGCTGCCACCAAGGCACCGGTAAAGAAGAACGGAAAGGCGGCCAGCGTGAGCGTGCAGCTTGAGATGAAGGCCCTGCGGGATGAACTCAATCAGCTAGACACCAAGGTGATCGTCACCAAGGCTGGCAGGACAGGGCACCCCTCCCCCTGCTGCGACTCTCCCTATGGGGCACCAATCTTGGGCAGCGGACTTTGGCCTGACCCATGGGAGTGAGGCTGAGAAGCGGGGTTGGGGGACATGACCTGGCCACCTGCGGGTCCAGCTCCTTTGCTCTCCAAGTCCCGACTCTAGCGACAGCCGCCAGGCACGCCAGGCCAGAGTACTGCTCAGGAGGCCAGGAAGGTGGCAGAGAGAAACCCTGTGGACCTACCACCGGACCAGCAGCCCAGGACCGAGCACTGCCAGAAATGGGCCAGCTCAGAGCACACCGAGCTCGGGGGGAAGGCAGCCACCAGTGAGGGGCCTTGTCACCAGCCAGCTCCCGGTGGATCCCACATCAAAGGAAACTCGGTCTTTGGTTCCTTAGTTCAGTGTATCCTGGCTAAAAAGGAGAAGCTGGGCACATTTTAGGGGAGAATTAAGATTCTAAAACTGTGTTCTGTTCTATGGAGATTGCTACCCAGTTGTCTTAGGCCTAAATTCTGTCACTGAGATTCATGTCTTCCAATTGGCCTGTATTTGTCGTAAGGGCCCAAAGAGAAGAAGAGGAACAAGCTTTCCCATGCAATGGATTTGACCAACAGACAAAGGAGAGTATGGGCTGTGCCTAATGTACACACAGAGACACCAGCTCTGAGTCCTCCTGGCCAAAGGGAGCTCAGTGCCTGTTTGCAGAGCCTTCTGGTGGTTTCTCTTTCCTTGATGAGGGCATCTGCCCTGGGAAGCCTGGGGCCCATGCTCAGCTCCAGCTTAGTGGGTCTTCTCCAGGCTCCTCCCCTCAGCCAGCCCTGCCCCTGATCAACCCTGATTGGGGCAGGCTGACCAGACCCCACCCATGCACGAATTTGTGCACTGGGCCTCTAGTATATTTGATAATGAACATGAATGTAGATTGTATAAGGAACACTTCAAAATCAATAAGAATAAGATAAATAACCCCAGTTAAAAATGGGCAAGTATCTGGAAAGACATTTCTCCAAAGAATATATACAAATGACCAATAGTCATATGAAAAAGTGTTTAACGTTATTAGCTGTTAGTGAAAATCAAAGCAAGACCACAATGAGATACTACTTCACCCACTAGAATGGCTGTAATACCATGTCTTGGTGAGAATGTGGAGAAATTGAAACCCTCAGACACTACTCCTGGGAATGTACAAAGGTGCAGTCACTTTGGAAAACAGTCTAGCAGTTCCTAAAAATGTTGAATATTAAGTTACCATATGACCCAGAAATTTCACTCCTAGATATATACCCAAGAGCAGCCGTGGGCAAACTACGGCCCGCGGGCCGGATCCAGCCCGTTTGAAATGAATAAAACTAAAAAAAAAAAGACTGTGCCCTTTTATGCAATGATGTTTACTTTGAATTTATATTAGTTCACACAAACACTCCATCCATGCTTTTGTTCCGGCCCTCGGGTCCAGTTTAAGAACCCATTGTGGCCCTCGAGTCAAAAAGTTTGCCCACCCCTACCCAAGAGAAGTAAGAACCTAATGTCCACAAAAACAAACAAACTTGTATACAAATGTTCCTAGCAGCATCATTCATAATAGCCCAAGTTAAGAGCAATCCATAGGTCCAAATGCATGGATAAACAAAATGTTGTATGTCTACATAGAATATTATTCTGCAATAAAAAGGAATGAAGTACTGATACATACTGTAAGATGAATAAATTTTGAAAACATTATGCTAAGTGAAAGCCAGATGCAAAGATCACATGCTGTATTATTCTGTATATGAAAAATCAAGAATAGGTAAAACTAGACTGTCAGAAAGCAGATAAGAAGCTCTAGGTTTCTGGGATGGGATGCCGGGAGCAAAGAATGGGGAATGACTGCTAATGGGTATGGTGCTTATTTTGGGGGTGATGAAATGTTGTAAAATTAGGTATGGTCGCACAGCTCTGTACATATACTAAAAAGCTTTGCACTGAACATGTTAAATTGGTGCATTTTATGGTGTGTGAATTATCTATATATAAAAAAGCCTAAGCGACTGTCCAACCGGTAGCTTTGATGTGCACTGACCACCAGGGGGCAGATGCTTAACACAGGAGCTGCCAAGCTGCGGTGACTTGGCAGCTGCGGTCCTCAGGTGATGCACATGGAACCAGAGAGGAAGGAGCCCAATTCCGGGGTGCATCACCCGAGAACCGCCCTCTCACAATCTGGGACCCCTCAAGGGATGTTGGAGAGCCAGTTTGGGCCCAATCCCTACAGGCCAGGCCAAGGGACCCCCGTGCACCAGGCCTCTAGTATTTCTATAAAGTTTCTAAAATATTCATAGGAAGGATGAATAGCAAATTTAGGATAATGGGGAGAAGGAGCCAGTACTTATTTGATTTTATTCTATAATATTTTATCCCTTAATGATAAAAGATGTTAAGGTTTTATAAAAATGAATTGTGAGAACACAGTATGCTCAAACTTCTTTTTTGTATATTCTTAGAGGTTTCTAGAATAAAAAAGACAACCAGAAACAAAATTAAGTACAGATCTGCTCTCCCTTTCAGTTGGAAAACATTCTGGGTTTTTCTTTTCCCCTAATAATTGAAAACTTTGGTCCCAGAAAATATGCTCTACAAATGAAACGTTGAATTAGGGCTCCTTCATTAACTATTGTTTAGCTCTTCTGATATCAATTGTAATAATATCTTATCTCTGAAATCAGAATTTTAGTGAGGCTGTTATATTTGCCATTTTATTAGTTGGTTTATGAGAAAAATTCTTTGTGATTAAGAGTTAGCATTAGTTTTGGTTAAAATCAGATCATTTTTCCTTTGATAAAAACTTAGAGTAGTCCACCTGCAATCCTGCTTGCTCAATTAAAGGGAAAAGATATCTTTTGGGGACAGCTGCTGTCGATAATTCTGAGTCTGGGCCTTGTGGGAATCTGTTAATTTACTTCTGAAGCTTTATCATGAACTCTTCCTACACATATTAAGATTGTCTGGGGGACAGCGAGCACACTTATAGGCCAGAAGGATAAATCCTGAATCAGAAATGCCTATTACTTTTCTGTTTTTTTCTGTCATGGGGTAGAGTGGTTGGGCAAGTGTCCACACTGACAACCCCTTCGCAGATTGGAGGAACTCATAGTCATAACAAAACATTTCCCCCCAGACTGTTGTTTCATGCTTCTCCCACTCGGGGCCTTGGCTATCATTAGGTGGGAAAACAATCTCAATGCTTGATGTTTTTACATCAGAACATTAATAAAAAGTGAGGCTGAAGCTGCTTCAGGGTAAATTGGACTATAGTGTGGCCACATCCAAATACAGTTGAATCATCTTCTGTCACCATATATTGAACCCTTTCTACCCTCCCACCCCTGGAAGATGATTTGGCTTTGGGTGGTGGGCACACAATGTATACTTGAAACCTTTATGATCCTATTAACCAATGTCACCACAATCCTATGTAATAAAAGGGTAACATGCAAATCGTTTACTCAACCAGGAGTTCGACCTGAGCTCGACCAGGGGGCAGGGCTGGCCTGCCAACTGTCTGGGGCCCCTCCCCCTGGCCAGCCCCACCCCTAATCGGTCCCCCCACCCGTGCATGAATTCGTGCACCGGGCCTCTAGTCAATTTAACAAAAAAACCATGAAATGATATCACAAGCAACATAAAAAAAATATAGTTAAGCTCTGGCTGGGTAGCTCAGTTGGTTGGAGCGTTATCCAATACACCAAAAGATTGTGGGTTCAATTCCCAGGTAGGGCACATACCTCTGTTGCGGGTTTGATCCCCGGTCGCGTGCATATGCGAGACAGCCAATGGATGTTTCTTTCATTTCCGATGCTTCTCTCTCTCCTCCTTCCTCTCTAAAATCAATAAACATGTCCTTGGGTGAGGATAAAAAGAAAAATAGAACTGAAATACAGTTGTCCTGTAGAGGACAAGTTAAGTAAAAGTTATTTTAACCCCAGAGTCTATAAACAGGAGCGACTGGAATAGTTAAACAAAACCAAAGGATGAGAAAATGTGCAGGGCCAGAATGTGTGGGGGGGAGTGTAAATTGTGACTGGCTGGTGGTTTTCAAATTGTGGTCCTTGTGTCAGCCTTACCTGGGAACCTGTTGGAAATATAAATTTCTTGGGTCCCAATCCAGATCTACTGAATCAAAAACCTCAGGGGAAGGCTCCAGAAATCTGTGTTTTAACAAGCCCTCCAGAGGTGATATGCACGTGCAGCTAAAGTTTGAGAGCCACTGGACTAAATTATGTTGCTTTGGCAATGCCAGGTGAGGAAGCTTGAACTTGATCCTACTGGCACTGGAAATTAGGGAAGATTTGTGAGCAGAGTTGTAGAATGATTAGTGTTTTAGATAAGGGAGTCTTCTGCTTTATTTTTCTAGTAAAAGCAGTTTCATTTAGGAAAATATAAAAATGCCACAATATCTAGTGATCTTATTTAATCCATACATTTCAGAAGGATACATTAATTTGTAGTTTCTGATAATTAAATGTGACAGTTTTTTAATGACTCAATAGAACTTTGGAAGTTTCCAATTTAAGTGATTTTTATTCACTATAAATTATAGAGTGAAGTTTTCTTTTGTATGTTATTTTATTCTGTGAACTTAAGAAACATTTTTGCAGACTTAATAGGATCTAGGTGTACTCTTAAATCCTAAAGATATTGTCCAAATAATTTTAGAAAATGGCTGAGGCCATTCCCAGGTCACTTAACTGTGTAATTTTTCCCCAAGTATGTTTTGCATTTTAAATGTTTTCATTTTTCTCTTAATCTTATTATGTATCAGTAACACGTGGTGTGCTGGCATCTTCTGGAATAACACATTTGTTCCAAGTGAAAAGGACTAGGTTCAGAAAACCTAGTCAGCCAAGAAGTTTACCTGGCAGAGACCTATATTGGGTCTAAAACTAATGTGCTCACATTTTCCATCAGAATTAAAATGGAATGAAACCAAGAAGGCACTATGAGAAGTTTGCTGGTCTCAGACCTGTAAGAACCGCATTAACTAACTATGCCATTTAGTCCTCTAGGCGATAGACCGCATGTTGAAAAAGTTCTTTTACCTGAAAGTCTGAGATAGGCCGACTATTCCCAACATATGCTGTTCCTTTTCCCTGCTTTATTTCTTTAGATAGCACTTATCATATATTTTCTTGGAACTACTCTAAGCCTTGTCAGCAAGGAATTATGCCTATTACTCCACCTCTCCACTGTGCTATGGCCTTGGGCCTGGAACAGAGCCTGGTACCTGGTAGGTGCCCAATAAATAGTTAAGCAAGTGAATGAATATGTCATGTAGAAAATTGTGATTCTGGCTGTATTGTAAAGTTGGCTAAAGGAAATTAGGAATAGAGAGCAGAGATCAGGAGCCTATTGCAGGCAACGGGGTAAGAAATGATGAAGGCCACATTTAGCATCCCTTCAACAGCATCAATGGAGAGCGAGCTGCGGAAGGATTACAGAAAAATTTAGAAGATTAAAATGATTACGTTGTTGATGGATTGGGTGTTTTGGATGTGAGAGAGGGAGACGGCTAGGAAGATTCTCAGGTTTCTGGCTTTGGCAGCTGGGTGGATGGTGGTTCTGTTCATCAGAGAGATACTGAAGGAGGAGCAGATTTAGAAAGGAGAGGGCTAGGTGGAGAGGCTTCAAGGAAGAAGAAGAACCTCAGATCTAAATTTCTGAGTTTGATGTATCAGTAAGACCTCTTAGCCTGAAATGATAGAGACCCTGTAGTCGGCTGAATGTATAGAACTAGAGCCCAGAAAAGGACACTTGGGAGTTAACTAGTGCCTAGTAAGGGTGTTAACTAGTGCCTACTAAGGGGGTTGTGACTTGATGCAGGCTAGTGATCTTGCGACAGTCAAACCAGGAAAAGCCATATATTACTCTGTGTTCTGTATGAGCATAGGATTTTTTAACTGTTGTTACTATTTCTTCTCTAAACTATTTTTTAAGTTATAAAGAGAAAGCTTTGAAAAAGAAAATTTTTAAAAATATATCCGTGATTAATTTTTATTGGTACATTTGGAAAGAATGGAAAGGCATTTATCTTAGGATGAAGTGTCTGAGTACCCCTAGAGTGCAAAGAATTTACCTTTAGCTTGTCCTGGCTAGCCTCAAACTCTATATTTCACTTTCACAGCCATCTTCTTTTATTGAAAACATGTTGAAGTACTTTTTTTCCCCTTTTAGTCACCGGAAATAAGTAAGCTCTTTAGTAAAACATCCAGAATGCATGCAATGAAAAATGTCTACATGTATTGAGTAAGATTTCTGGCATATATGTATCTGCTTAGTAATATAAATGTTAAACGGTTATGTTCTTCCCCAACACATTTTTCATGTATTTTGAAGCTTAGATTTTTGCCAATACCTTTTATAACTCTGGTTGATTTTTATTACCTTATTTAGTAGAAGAGAGTTGAGCATCTTGAACTGGTTTTCAACCTAAAATTTATTTTAAAAATTTGATTTCTCAAGGGGGAAGCACTGTTGAAAAATACTGCTATATACAGATTCCTAGGCCATTTGAGGATAGTGAGGGGAGAGATACTACCCAGTGAAATTTACAGACACTAAAACAAAACCACTCTGATCGGTATCTATTAGTTGGTGAGTGCACTTTAGCTTTGGGTGAAATCTTTGGCTTGTTATTTGAATTTAACCCTTGCTGCTTATTCTCATGTTGACACTTTGCATTACTCATACGATGTTGATGATCTCATAGTGTTAGCTTGCATTGGATCCTCACTATGGCACAGAGGCATTAGGGGCTACACCGCCTATATTGCTACCAAGAAAACATAGATTCTGAACACAATATGTGGGATCTAAACTAGATTGCCAACAGTGAAATTATAGTTCCTTATTAGATGGAAGAAATTCAGTTGAAGGGCCCAAGATAATCGAGATTTTATTATAAGAACCTTTTATATTTACTTAAAAGAAGCCATGGGTATTTAAGGGCGCTAGGAATAGCCGTTAGATTTCTCCATAGAAACAGAACCAACAGGAGACATATATTAAAATTATAATATAAATTAATATATATTATAAAGTAAGCATGTATTCTTTATAAAGAACAGACTCTTAGGATTTTGGGGGCTGATAAGTCCCAGGATCTGCAGTCGGGAAGCTGGAGACTCAGGAGAGCCAGTGGTGTAGTTCCAGACGAGGAAGAAGAGCTGATGTTTCTGTTTGAGTTCAAGGGCAGGGCAAGGTAGTTTGTTAGTCTCTTTTCTTGTGTCTTGAAGTAGGCCTGTAGTGCTACCAACTTCTCTCTCAGGACTGCTTTCGCTGTGTCCAACAGGTTTTGGGTGATTGCGTGTTCATTTTCATTTGTTTCTAGAAAGTTTTTTAGTTTCTTGCTTGAGCTCGTTGGTAATGCAGAAAAAAACCCCTCTGTGTCCCAGGTTGAAGGCAGGCAGGCAGGAGGAATTCCCTTATAGTTGGGGTAGAGTCAGCTGTTTGGTCATATTCAGCCTTTCAACAGATGGCATGACGACCATTCACATTAAACAGGGTAATTAATCTGCTTTAGAGAATCTGTCAATGTAATTGTTAAACTCATCCAAAAATTCCCTCACAGAAATACCAGAATATTTTTTGATCAAATATCTGGGTATCCTATGACCCATTCAAGTTGGCACATAAAATTAACCATCACAATGACTTATTTTAAATTTGTTTAAATTCATTCAATCAATAAGCATGGCTCATTCTGGGTTTCCAAAGAAGGAGACAAGTGTTAAACCTTAATAAACCAAAATAAAGTAATATAAAATAAAAAATACAGGTTTTTCGTGTTTATAGTATTTTTTGTTGGTTTGTGTTTTAATCCTCACCCTAGGATATTTTTCCATTGATTTTTAGAGAGAGTTGAAGAGAGAGGGAAAGACAGAGAGAAACATCGATGTGAGAGAAACACATTGACTGGTTGACCTCCTGCACACACCCTGACCAGGGCCCGGGCTGGGGAGGAGCCTGCAACTAAGGTGCATGCCCTTGACCAGAATCGAACCCAGGACTCTTTGGTTCACAGGTCGATGCTCTATCCACTGAGCCAGACTGGCTAGGGCTCATGTTTATATTCTTCACCAAGACATTTCTTTGTGTGTATGTTGAAGCTAAATACATGGACTAAAATGGACTTTCTTATTCTGAACTTGAAATTGTTGAACAGATGTTAAGAAAATCATATACTTGTTTTTTCCTTTTTATTTGCTTAGATCATAATACATATTCACCTTTAAGGTTTGAACATAATCATAACATAATGAACTAATAAACTCTTAGTCTGTTAAAAATTATTATCATATCTAGAGGATACCACAAAAATGTTTTCTTCAGCATTTTTGGCCCCTGAGTTACATTATTCTATTCTTACTTCGTATTTGTGGCCCACTTTTTCTGCTGTGTGTTTCTGAATTCAGGCAGTGTAAAACGTTTGTGTTTACTGGACATAGTAGATAAACAAAGTTTTTATGTTATTTTTTCTTTGAAAAAGCATGAGAGTCCTTAGAAACATAATATTTAGCCACAAAGTATAGCTTATCACAGACGTGCCTCTTCTCCCACCCCCACCTGCGCTCAGCCTTCTCTACACTTTATGAATTGAAAAGTACCAGGCAATTGGAGAAACAATTTTAAGAATTTAATAAGTGTATTTAGACACCTTGAGTCAAATACAAAAACAAAAATTATCTGATTATTTTTATTTTAAAAATTTAAAGCATTTAAATGATTTAAGAATTCTGAAGTTGGCTCATATTGGAAATTATACAACTAGGAACTCCATTAAATAAACATACTCATTTTCTTCATAGCTATGTCTTAATTTCTCCAAATTTGAATGATATTTCTTGTTTCTGGTTACGTGATAATGATAAGGTAGCTGCTTTTACAATGCAAAGGCTTTATGAAAGTGCCTTTATAAAATGTGTGTTTATCTCTCTTGATTGAGGAAACAAAAATTGAAAAAGAAAAGGGGGAAAAACCATTACTGTACATCTGGAAAAGCAAACTCATTTCCCCTCTTTTATAGGTACCTTTGTCAGCCTGACTCAGTGAATCAGATGTGGTGGGATTGGAGTGATTTGCTCTCAGTGAGTTAATATTTGACTTGCCAGCCGGTCTCATTTTGTGGGCTGACCTTGGGAGCACTGCACTGCCATGATATCTTGTGGGCATCTCCCCACTTTGGGTAGCTAGGAAGTATTTGAGGCTGTGGCTTCATCCCGAGAAGTCCGTCTGTGTGATAATAGTCCAGACTGCTGTGTGGCCTTCATGTAAACACCACACTGTGGTGAATGCTTTCTCTGAAGACTCAAGTCCAGTATGAAACCCATTTTTTTTTTTTCTGAGAAAGGTTTGTGGCACTTTTATCATAGCCAGGCCTGCCCTGTTGATTTAGATCAAAATCATTTCCTCCCAACATCATAACCATTTTTTTACGGTTCAGTGGTACAGAAGGCATCATAAAGAGTTGGTGAAACGTTTTGGATCATTTGGAATTGAATGGGTGATAAAAATGAAAATATCTTCAGCAGAGGTGAAAGAACTTTTTCTCAGGGCAGAAATAAAAGTATCTCCACACTAGGAATTTTCTAACGATATGAACCCTTTGGAGAAACATAAAAGACAAAGCTGAATGTTTGCAATTCCGCTTAGTCTTTCTTCGTGTCTACTCTACAGTGGAGTCTTAACTGTTTTCTCTTTCACATTTTCGGGAAAGGATTCATGACTCCTCTTAATGCTTAATTAATATTTATGAAGTCCTTTGACAATGAAGGACTCATTAAAATTCACTTCAAAAGAAAAAGAGATAAAAATACTTGAAGACTAAAGCAAAATGTGGTGGCAACTAGAAATTCACATCTCTTTTTCATTGTGAATTGCCAAGTCAGGAACACTGCAAACAAGTAAGATTCTTAAAAAAATGATTCTATGTTAAAAAAATGATTCTGGGTAGTAGTTAGACTATAATCCACATATTTGATTATTATATAGTGACTTTAATTTTGCATTGACTAGTGCTTTTTTTCTGAAGATACTAGGAAATTCTACTTCTATGTAGATGGCATATCACAGAAGATCAGACTTTGGAGTCAAACTTTTTTGTGTTTAAATCTCAGTTTCAACTCTTCCTAGCTCTATGACCTTGTATATTTAGATTACTTAGGCATTTTGGAGTCAAATACAAAAACAGAAACTGAGGCACATCCTCAGTGACTCAGTTTCTGTATAGTAATTTGGGGAAAAGAATACTGCATGACTCATAAGCTTGTTGGAAGAAGCAACTGAGTTAACACATGAAAAACACTTAGAATAGTGCCTGTCACACTGGTGTTTTTGTCTCAAGAAACTTTCAATTTACACTTCTTTGGCCCTAATTAAGGCCCTTTGGAAAGATCTTCCTTTTCCCTGGCTAAGGTGGTGCAAAGGAATGGTTAATGAATCCGCACTGATGGGCAGCATTTTAGCTTCCTTTCTCATTTCAATTTCCCTCCTCTTCCCAGAATGTCAAGGCACTGTGTCCTACCACTTAGAGCTACCTCGGACTGCAGCTGTTCTCTTGATGGAAATATGACATAGAATATAGGAATATCTACATATATATTCAGTTGCTTTCAAAAGCACAGTCTTTTATGAATGAGAAGTTACTGAAGTTCAACAAGGTGTTTTGAAGCTAGAACAGTTATACCATTTTGGTGTTACTCCATGTAAACCATTGCTCCTTGGTAATGGAAATAAAGAAATACCTGAGCATGAAATTGGGTAATTGACTAGAAAGTTACTCGCCTGTTCATCATTACTTTAAATATGAAATAGAAGTATTGAGATGAGCAGAGAAATACTAAGGCATCCATCCACATATTTCTTTTTCTGTGAGGCTGAACATTTGCAGAAGTAAGCACTGACCTGGAAACCAAACATTTGTGGTTCTGTTGATAAATGTATTCCTCTAAAGAACATCCCATTTATTCTGAAGTAATTTGCCATTCTACTTTACACACTATAGGTCATAAGATTAAATTTGTCTTCGCAAAGAGCTGAGTTGCTGTTATTTAACTCAAACCTTATCTTTAAGACAAGCCTCATAAATTTAATAACAATTAGTCATAGTTTCCACTGGAATTTTTACTGCTTTCACCATCTGTCCTTCTCAGTCTATATGCTAGGTGTTGGATCTGTTTCACAGTAACTGAATAAACTTCCACTTCTAATAACTATTTTCTGTTGGAAACATGATTGCTATATTTATAATTTTTGAGAAGATGATAGTGAATCTGCTGCGATTTATTCTTCAGTTTTTAGATGTGTCATAGGGATACTGTCTTTTCATTTGTTAATGTGTGCATGATACCGTATTAATAATGACCCGAGGTTAGGATATATAATCCTTTTACCATTTAATGGCTATTGTGGACTTGGTTGTGTACTCCTAGTTTTGAGTGCTAACTTTGCCTTTATAATTTTTAGCCATCTAGTCCTCATTTTGGAATGGAAATGCGTTAGTTTAGAGAACGCAACTAAATTCTCTCTACATTTCCAAGGTAAGCACTCAGGGCATTAGTACTGATCAGTCTGCTTCTTGGTGTTTGCTATATAATAAGGCTACTGTTTCCCAGCTCACTGTGATTCTTGGTTCCCTTCTCCTATCCAACCATTATCAGAACCCGGAGTTCACTTCCTTTCTAGTTGTCAAAGCTAATGGATCCAAGTTGTTGCGTTGTCTAATGCAAAGAGAAAAAGAAGAGAAAGAGGTCCAAGTGTTGAACTATGCATGTTCTGTAATTGTAAAACAGGCTTAAGTTTTTTGTGTAAATGGCAGAATGCTCAGAATGTGAAGAGAATTTCTAAACTGTGTGCAGAAATGAAAATGTTCAGTGAATAAGCTTATCTTCCCCCAAGAGTCCTACCTTGATTTACAACTCTCAGTTCACTGTATATGCAGTAAAATTTCAGGATGAAATGGTTCTTTGCTTGGAGCGATGAGATTATTTTGTGCTCTGCAGAAATCCATTCCAACTTTATTAGTATTGCGCTCTACGAAGGTCTTATAGTATAGTTGGCTCGTCTTTTAGTCCATTATGATAATGAATATGTTTACTTATATAAAACTACTTTGAAAAGCTATAAAGTAATCTAGCTTTTTTCAAAAGTGTTTTTTTTAATATACTAAAAACTTACATGTCTTTCAAAAATTTGCATAGGCTAAAATTAGAATTGGATGCATATGTGAGCCAGTTAACATCAAACTGTAATTATGTGTTCACAAATTTCAGCTAATAATAATATACAAATTGCTCATGCTTCTATGGAGCAAACTCTGTTTAAAGTACTGTTCTAATCATTTTACATCTATGAATTAATAAGTACTATTATTTCTTTTTTGCAGATGAGGAAATAGAGGTTCATGGAGATTAAGTAAATAGTTTGAGGTCACATAGCTAATTATTCAAATTAATAATTGGGTAATCATATTTAAGTAAACTGTACTACTTTTAATAAGTGGATGATAATTGATAGGCCAGGATATATATTTGCAATTAACTTGTTCAAGGTAGGGTAACGTATATAACATGGTAAAGTTCCATGGAAACATCAACAAAGATGCATATATAGGGTGTCCCAAATATATATATATACACACTTTAACAGCTAATCTATTACATTTTGAAAATGAAATGTATTTTAATAAACTGCCTTTATCATTATTCAAAGTGTCTATACATTTTTTGGTACACCCTGTATTTCTGATTGAGAAATGTTATATAGATGGTGAAGGAGAGGGGGGCTGTTGTGGGCTGAAAGGATATTATGAGCAAAGGCATGGGGATATAAAAAACATGGTGCATATAAGAAGAATAAGGTGTTGACAGGGAGAAGGTCATGGTAAGAGATGAAATTGGAAAAGTAGGTTGAATCAGTTCATGAAGAACCCTGAATGCCTTCATAAGAACTTTAGAACCATTAGAGCTTTTTGTTTGTTATGCTTTAGCTTTTTGGTTTTACAAGTTTATGCACCTGTGTTGTTATTTTTAGAAGGCAGCAGTGCAAATAATGGGCTATAGAAGTGGAGGGAGATCAGAGAATACAGCAGTAGCACTGATTAGGGACAGGGATAGAAATGAGAGGCTCTGGTTATTAGCTTATATTTTGCCATAAGGGAGCTTGTATTTTGCCATAAGGGAACAAAGCAGGTTTAGGAAAACCTATTCTTGTTACTGGAAAAAACAACAACCCAAAGCTAACATCATCATCAACATCATCATCATCATCCTCATCATCATCCAGGTGATTTGGTTAAAATAGTTATGTGGAATAGTGAAGATCTCAGCTCAGCCTTATAACCTTATATCTGAGCCTCAGTCATTCATAAAAATGGGGATAATTGTACCACCGTGGTAAGTTCTCGGTAAAAAGTAGTTTTCTTTCTCTTATTTGTGGATCATTTCAGTAGTTATTTACTTGCCTAAAGTGTACACAGCATACTGTGATAGTCGATGTATACAGTAAAGGGTTAATTGACAAGCCACTTTCTACATACAATCTTTATTGTCTTCTTACATTTTAAAGTGAATGTCCGCATTACCTATACATACTCTTAGTTCTCTTCCTATTAAAAATGGGACATTAGAATCCAGCGAAGTTATATAACTAGATTTATATGATTTTACAGGGTGCGGCAAAAGTAGGTTTACAGTTGTGAGTACTCAAAACAGAATTTATTATTGTATTATTATTTATTATTGTATTATTTTCCATACGAACAACTGTGAACCTACTTTTTCCCCACCCTGTATATCAATGGAAGATCTGAGGTAAATGATTAAGTATAGGTTAGTTATAAAACTTCATTAGCACTTTATGTGGATATTATAGAATGTATATGTGTATAATTTTTTAATCAGTTTAACAAACACATATATGTTCATGTACGAATCTTGCCAAGTGCAAGATGCTAGGCAGATCTACCAAATTGTTAACAAGTAGTAGCTGATACTACCTAGCAGTTGGCGATAACTCATTAGGTGAATTGAATATGGCATACAAGGCATCTGTTTTTAAGATGCACTTATATAAAGTGCTCTGAAGGCAAAGCTGATAATACAACACTGAATATGAGTTGGTAATGTTGGCGATGCATCATGTTCTGTCCTGCTGTTTCTTTGAATGGTGACACATGTATTTATCAGCAGTGGCAAGAGCCGTGTCTTCTTTTCATGCTATAGATATGAAAAAAGAATGCATATCAGCCAAGTAGAAGTTATGTAGAACCATCATGTATTTGAAGTAGGAGGGAGGTTGGAGAGCATGTCTTCCTACCAACTCATTTGACTAATACGGTAATTCAGGATACACAGATAAACTATTGTGGCCCCTAGGGTTGCTTTGAACCTGGCAGCATTTTTAGCATGATTGTCCCCATCTTTTCTGAGCCTTCTATTCTGCTTTGCTTGGCCAGGCTAAAAGAACTCAAGTATTTTTGGCAGGAACTAGACTGACTTACACAAATGACAATGAAAACAAAAACACACAGAGCAAATGAGACACAGGACTGAAAGGCTATGGTAAGTAGCCATAACCTCCTGTGACTACTGGGTGACAATCATAACAGATTATGTTCAGGCCTTTGGAACTCAGGACTTACTAGAAATTTAGCTGAAGTGATTTTAAAGGGGGCAATACTGCAAAAAAAAAAAAAAAGCGAAAGGAACTGGAAGTGTTTGAAAGTTCACATGACAGGATCAGACAACCCATCTCTCAGAGCAGGCTAATAAGATTTCAGGGTGACAGTATATTTCAGTGGTCGCTAGAGGAGGGCGTGTGCTATGATGCTGCTGCTTCCTCTCTTCATGCACAGCCCTACAATACCTTACGGAAGAGGGAATTCAGGTTTTGGTGCCACTGCTCTCTGATGTTTGTTCTTTTTTGCTTTGTAATGTATTCCCATTTTACTAACACTAAGAAGAATTAAAAACATAGACTTAATCAGTTGAGTTAATATTCTGTATCAGAGCAAAATTCACCCTTTATTAACTATAGTTTATAATTCAGTTAGTAAAATGCTCAAAGGAAGTAAAAGTTATTTCCAGACTAATATGTTAGTTTAATTTTGGAAATTCACAACTGCTGTTCATTGTTGGCTTGTCATTTTTCTTTCTTTCAGTATATATGGTTTCTTTAATCTATCCTAACCCCTTTCTCAGTAAACTCATTAATGCAACTCACAACATAAATTGTTTTATATGTGTGCAATATTCTGTAAATATGTAAATGTAGGTATCAGCCTTAAGGTCTGCCTGAAATTAGGTGGGTAAAGTCAGGGAATATCCATCTATACATCCATATGTAACATATAGATACATGGACTTAGTTGGATTTCCCGTGTTTGTAGCTAGGCAAGCTTGGATTTATTTTTATTTCTCTGTCCATAACTAGTTATGATGTTAGGCAATGGGGCTTGGATGCCCTTTCCCCAAATTCTTTATTAGGTAAAGGAAGTAGCTGGAAGTAGTTAGAGGTGTAACACATTACAGTGTTTTGGAATGTTTTGGTTACCAGAGCAGCCGCTACTTTCTGCACATGATTCCTTTCTTTAGAAACACCCATTATCACTCTCTCTGTTACCCATCCAGGGAATGTGGTCATGGGAATAGCAGTTACTGTGGGGCACTGTTATATGATGGTGTTGCCTCGGGTCATTTCCTTCACACTAAATTTCTAATCTAGACAGGTATGTTTGGCTGAGTCTTGTCTAGTGAGCTAATTCATTCATCGGTATTTCTTCCAGAAACATATCCTGAGAACCTATGTTTACCACCTCAGCTTTATTTGGTAAATCGTCACCATGCTGGTTTTCCAAACCAAACATTCTGGCCATTCGGGAGATTTCCAAGTCAGTAGCACGGCTGGGGCAAGAAATCATGATTCCAACACCTGTTTCAAGCCCTGTTATCCTGTTACACGTGTGACTTGGCCTATTATTGTAAGAGCCGGTGCTCGGTTACATGTTTTGTATACAAGTGACTGCATTTTGGTATAAAGGCATAAGCATAGCATCGCAGGTGTTCCTTTCAGGGAGGGTCCTTTTGCCTTTCTTCCCAATACACTTACTCTCTCTTAGTCCTAAAACCCCCTTTCAGGTGGGCTGATCTAGGCTGGGAAAACAACTCCTTTTTCACAACCCAGAAAGGAAATTGTGAAGGCCAGCCACCCTCTGTGAGGCTGACGGGGGCCCTGGGTGTGTGAGAAGAGATGGGATCCAGCAGCCACATGGTGGGGGGCGGGGGGCTCCCCTGAGATGACACACGTGAATAAAAGTTCACAGTTAGGAGGTGTGCGTTGAATGGAGGGGGGCAAACAAGGATATTCCACACTCGGTGCTTCCTGTCTTCGCAGTGAGAGTGGGAGGGGAGAACAGCAGCTGGGTCTTCAATAATATTGAGGTTTTTGAGAAGCCACTGGGATTGGGAGACAACACATGACAAAGGGAGGCAGAGGAGGACCTAGGATCAAACCAGCATATTCTGCTCGTCTGCTCCAGCAGAGAGAGCCTCTGCCCCCGTGTTCCCCATGCCCGTGGAACAGGGAGTGGAGGCCTCTGGGTTTGCTGCTTACTGACTAGAAGAGTGAGGCGGAGAGACTTGACATGTGCAGTTATGAAATGTGTACGTACATTTTTCAGCCGCTCCCCAAACTGTTCTCAGAGTAGCACTGTGCATCCTGCTCAGAGCATTAGTTCTTCTTCAAGGCCCTGGAAAAAGAAAATACAAACATGTTTGAAAGGTTTCAGTTTTTTTTTTTTGTTTTTTAGCATTAGCCTGGGGGGTTGTTCAGTAGTGGGATATTTCTGAGGTTTGGAAAATACTAGGAACATTTGGCAGAAAGAGGGGTTTTGTGGGAATAATTTGTTACTGGTAGATCCTCACTGTGGACACACTTGTGGGAGGGTGTGAAAGGAAGGATTATACAAATACTGAATCTTTTGAGTGAATGTGAGTATGATCGATAGTGATATTTTAAAGGCTCAGTGTGATTATTCTGGATCATTTCTAAACGTAACTAGAAGGCAGACTTTTTCAAATCTTGATTGGGAACCCAGTCATTCAATGGCTAGCCTTTCCTTTGGTGACTATTTTTTTTTTTAAATAATGTCACCTTTAAGTCTCTGAGTCTAATGCAGGTTTTGAATGACTAAGTACACCGTTTTTAGTGCAAGCACTGATCATATACCATTTGCTGGATATGCTACTGCCATTTTTCTGATCCAGGCTTGTTATACCAGCAGTGAAAATACAGTTTTCCCAACACCAACTAACTGATCATTATTCTAAGCATTTGCTATCGCTAGCCTAACATTCAGTATTTTGTGTGGGTTGTCTCAGTTCTCTTGGTGTAACAGACACGTATGTTGATTTTGAATATTTTATTGTTGTTCAACCCGTTATATGATTGGTGAAACAGCCCAGAAGAGGTGACAGTGGAGAAGGCATTAAGGTTGGTGAAGAGGTGGCAGGGCGTTTGATGTTATGCAGCAGAGATGCTTTTGAACCGTCCTGCTAAAAAACACACCTCAGGAGATGCAGGATGTTTTCTCAAAGGAGTCCGCATCGGTGTGCTGTTCCTTCAGGGAGCGTTTGTAATGCGCACAGGAATGTGTTGGTGGAGGGATCAGATTCCAGGCTAACCTTCAGTTGCTTTCAGTAGTTGACATAACACACACCTGTGTGTTTCTTCTCTGACCTCAAATTGTTTTGAAAAGCTCCTGACATCTGGAGGTGTGAAAAGGAGCAGATTGTGATATGGTTTCTGACAAGGAGGAGAAGTAAGTTCTACATGTAGTGTTTTACCTGAATGTGGCACTTGATTTATCTCATGGCCTTCTAATCAACTGTAAGAAAACCCCTAGTGTTCCCAGATACATGGGTGTTTTTCTTGAAACATTGGAACATGCCAGAGAGAGAAACGTGTAAACATATTTCCATGAAAAATAGCACTCATGTAGTGTTTCATTTTCTTGAGAGGAGTCATTTTAGAAACTCTCTTTCAAAATAGGGGGATTGTTTGTGAGTAGCAATAGCACTGACAAAGGAAACAGACCTAACGCAACCTCACCTTCGACACAGGAGTAGGTAAAGCTTTCCTTGGTCACATCAGCATCAGCATTGCCGTAAATGTTGTCACTTAAGAGAAAATATCCCTCAAGTATCAGTAAATTTCCTTTGACCTTGAACTATTTGACAATAACTTTGGCAATGGAATCTGTGGTCTTTTTATTTTCCCCCTTCTTTGGTCATATTTTCTTTTTTATCTTTTTATTTTGTCTTTATTGTTGAAAGTATTACAGATGTCCTCCCATGGCCTTTTAACATTTTATGTATTGTATTTATATTATAAAATAAAATGCTTAATATTTTTATATTTCAACATCCCTGGGATCCTAGACTGATTTTTATTAAATTCACAGATTTTTCTTTTCAAAATTGGGCTTCCCTTGGTTTGGCATCAGTAACTTATTCTTTGCAATCTACTTAATTGAGTAGCTTCTGCTGTTTATCCTAAAATGCAGATAAATGGCTTTCAGCACAGTGTTTATAGTTTAATAGTTCCTAAAGTGAGTCAACATTATCTGCTAGCGCGTACGTGTCATTACTAATGATCTCTCTGCTTATACTTTCGTGCTAGTCAGGAGACACTGAACTCTACAAAGGCAAGAGCCTGGCACAGTTGGGGGTGGGTGGGCTGTTTGGGATGGCGCCTATTGGCAATACGTTCTTTCCCCTTATTGGTATGAAATGGGAAGAGAAATATGTGCTTTACCACAATTTTAGCGCGCACAAAATTGCCACAGAATGCCATATTCTAAGGGCTGGGGTGAAGATAATTTAGGAAGTGGCTATTAGAGTTGTTTGATTCCAGGTTATCTGTCTAATTAATAATCAGCACAAGTTTAATACTTTTCTGGTTAGGCTGTTTGACTACGTGATGGAAAACGGGAGCCACTGGAAATGTTCATATTCCTAACAAAAAGCTGCTATGGTTTTAATGACGAAAACACATATATTATTGTTTGCCAAGAAAGATGGAGAGAAAATAAATAAGTTTATTAACTAATCATTTACCATAAATAGGACTTGCTCCTTTTGAAAGATCATCTTGCTCTTTCCTTACGGAAAACAAAACAAAAAAACAACAGACTTTGCTCAGAGGAGGATCCAGCGGCCTGATGACCGGATGAGTTAAAACGGACAAGTTGTACCGGTCTCTAGTTCATTAAAGAGTGAAAGTGCTTGCCTGCCACCGCACATGATTTCCCAGGTGGTCAGGTAAACGTAAGAGAATGGTTTCTCATGGCTGAAGCACCAGCTGTTAAATGCTGGTAAATATTTTGTTTGATCTATGTTCTCTGTGAGTGTGGAAAACTTTCTAAGTGAAGTGGCACTGAGCCTTGTCCTTCGTTTCCACATTGGTATCATTATGGTTTGGGAGCACTTTGGTCATTTAAATAGAACATGACTTAAGGATGTATTTCTTACCTTCTTAATCTGACACTGATATTTAAGGTCATATATCCAATTCATCAAAATATCTCAGGCAAAAACATAGGATACAAAGGTCCATCTAACATGTTGGTGTGTATGGCTCAATATACAGAAACACCTGAAGAAAGGGTTTATGAGAGATAATTACATTTCATGTGGCATCTTAAATTCAGGTTTCTTGTTCTTTTTTTTTTTTTTTTTTGGTTGTTTATTGTGAAATCCCATACTGATAATTATTTAAAAGAGGAAGAAGGAAACATTTTGACCAAGAATATGACGTATGTGCAGGTACATTATTGGCATACATGAAGAGATATAAATTGGATAAGGAAAATTTAAAGGTAAGATCTATAAGGCTTTTTAGAGCCTAGGCCACTCAGTCTACTAGGCTTTATATAATTAAACACACACACACACAAAAATTGCTTTTAGAGAATGTTTTGAAAACTGAAGCCATTTGTTTATCGAAAGAGGGACAGCTTGAGCAGCATCAGGCCAGAGTGTTCCTAAGTGTGCCATACTCAGATTGAAGATAACACAATCATTATACTAACAGTCTCAATTCAGACCTTTCCTCAGTGTTTCTGCCCAGAGTCAGCAAGATTGTCTTTTGGCATCTTATTCCTATAAATCACAGGGAAGTGGATGGTGCTTCAGAATCTCAGCACTATTTTAATATTTAATTAAGTGTAATTTTGGGGAAATTTTTTTATAGTAAAATATCAGGAGTCTGTATATTGCTAGTCACTTAAATACATACCCAAGACCCAGTTCAACCATCCTATTTTACTTTGGATGCTCAAACCAGATTATGGGAATAGTTAGGAGAATATTAATATATTTTGTGGCATACCTTTTAAATCTTGGTCCTCCTTTAGTTGGCCTCAGAGTATGACTAGGGACTTTGATGCAGTATTACCAACACTAATGTCTGCATATATGAATGTCTGAATATAGGGAAAAGCTATAAGACTTGCCAAATTCTGATGAGAAGAGAGTGTTTTTATGGACATGGAATTCCTTTTGACCTAGTATGTATCATATGGAATTTTCTTAATAACACTTTTTATAGACTGGTTGGCTTAGCAGGGAATTAATATCTAATGGATGAGAAAATAAAATATTGAGCATTTTCTTTAATATACACATTTAAGTTATATTTACATTTTAAAATTGATATTTTTTAAAATTTCAACTTTTTGTATATATAAATGAATGTTTTTTGGTTTTTAAACCATCTGCTATTAGGAAAGGGTATCTGTTTTTTAGATAAGGTTTCAGATTATTTATTTAAAATGGCATGGATACTGGCCTGGGAGACAGATGGTTTTGTGTTTATAGAGAGTGTAAAAGGAAACAGTGAAAGTTTTGGTGGGAGTGATTCGTCAGCAGCCTTTTTATGACAAAAGAACAACAATAAAAAAGGTGACTTCTCACTCACTCTCCCTGTTAGATTTTAAGGTTTGTGAGCATAGCAGTCATTTCCTCTCCATCTCTCTGAAACCCAAAGTGCTATGTAGGCAGCCTTGTATATGATAAATATTTCTTTAATCAATCTGGATGGGTAGCTGTTTTATGCTAGGTTAAAACAAGTTGTTTTGTGGTGGGGTTTTTTTGCTGTTTTACCATACATGGTTAATAGGATAGTTGTGTCTGAAACATAAACTTTATGTAAAAAAATTTAATGAGTCAAGTCGATATGGTGGGATTTAATAAATAGATAAAATTAATGGTAATCATTTAGTTGTCATTTTTCCTAACATTTTGAACGGCTCCAAATTATAAAAGAAGTTTGACATTTAGTATAAGTAAACTTCTTAAAAATGTTTATGTAGCTGATCAATTTGTGAGGTTGTGCTTACTTTAAAAATAAACTTAGGAATTGCATGTTCAAGTACCCTTCTGAATGTCAAAGGATAATATAAAAAATAGATTTCTAGATATTCAAATGTCATCTATTTTTCTGCCTTGCATAGAATCGGAAGCAGCTTTTAACCATCTGGAAATGTTACATAATACACCGTGGTCAGTGACTTTCTTTTGGTTTCTTCCTTTTTATTTATTTTATTTTTGATTCTAAGGTTTCCTTTCTCTTTTACCTTTCCATTGTCATATGCCATGTATCCTGCACATAGCTCAGTGCCTGGCCGGAATAATCTCTCTTGCCAGCTTATAATCAAAGGGCGTACTGAGCAAAACAGCTGAGCTGTATTAGGCAACCACAGTCTGGACCGCATTGCTTAACTGCTGAATAACACATCACAGGTGCAGGATTAGTGCTGCCTGCGGTGCTGGTCTTTTTAGTGGAAACCCCTAGCAATTCTGTGCCTCCTCCTCATGTCTCATCCCAGGGAACCTGGCAATGATCTATCAAGCGCACAGAAATCAAATGTGAGTAGTGGGAAAGGCTTTATATCTTACAGAGGCTCATTTTCCCCCTCCAGAAATTGTAAGCAAGATCAGTTAAGCCAAATCTGGCACAGGCACAAAAGAAGATGATAGAATTGTCTTTTGGCATAGAGAGTGAAATAGAAAAATTCGGAGGGAGGGGTGTCAAAAATTTTATGCACAAAAAATCACATGGCAAGGAAATGCAGTTTAACTTAGCTGCCCCAGCAGTGTATAATTTAGCTGACTTCTAAACTACTAACTAAAATGTCTACATATATTGCTTTAGCTTTTGCATTGCATATGTGTTGGAGTACGTGGTGTGCTTGCCTCTACACATTTTCAACACTGCCCTGGTGAAAATTAAATGTTGTGGCTGTGTAAAGTCCTTGTGGTATAATTTAACCATTCTTAGTTTGTGGCTCTGTGAATTCTTCAGCTATCTAGGACATATGACTAAATTCACGGATTACAAAAGTCAAGGTTGCTTTCTTGCAAAATGGCCTTTAAAAATGCAAAAATATGTTAAAATATAAATTAAGGATATGAATATTAAAACAAATGAATGTTTTAAAAATAAAGTAACTAAGTCATTTACTTTTGATCAGGAAGGTTTGGAATTGTTTTAGTGAGGTCAAGTATATTCTCAGCAATGAAGGCGATTTTAGTAATTTATATCACTTTTGGTATCTATCTTAGAACACTTTCTATGAAGCAAAGCACATGAATGTAAACAAAGCCCAGTAGATAGCACTGCAGGTTTTGAACAGTTGTATATTTAGTTTAGTATTTTTTTTTCTTAAAACTCTATAATGGCATTCTAATATTCACATTGTTGTTTTAATTTTTATTTTATTTTTTTAATTAAATCTTTATTGTTCAGATTATTACAGTTGTTCCTCTCCCCCCCCCCCATAACTCCCCTCCACCTGGTTCCCACCCCACCCTCTGCCCTTACCCCACCCCCTCACTGTCCTCATCCATAGGTGTATGCTTTTTGTCCAGTCTTGCTGATTATCATTATTCCATATTGTTTCATCAGAGATAGATCTTTAAGTTTATTGATGATGGTAGTAGTTGATAACAGTGCGGTCTGTGATATTTTAAAAGTATGTATGTATTCTATGCCTCAAATATTTATTTTTTTGCCTCAAATATTTAAACACTTGAAATAGCGTTGTGTGTGTATTTTTAGGTCGATATGCTCTTTAACAATTATTCAGTTAGAGGATGCAGACAGTATGGGGAACAGAGAGATCCTAAATGCTTTCCAGGTTTTTTCTGTGGGGAAAAAGAATGGCATGAACATGGTGATTTGCTTTTTGGTCTGTCTGGCTTCATTGTCACTTCTCTTCTCTACATATATGAGTCTGTTCAAAGTAGTTTTACACATCAGGCTGACTTGGAAGTGCTTTGCAAAGCGGCAGAGTACGTTTTAGTTTGGGGGGCAAGTTGAACATCTACTTTGATTACCTTCAGGACTCTGTGAAGCAAAGCATTGATAGAAACCTCTCTGAACAGAACCCGAGCGGCTGGCCTGGCAGGCTGCCAAGTCTTTGACATTATGTCGAAGAGACCATGTGTCATTTCTTTTCCAACAATGTGGATTTGACCAGACACATTAAATATTTTTTAAAACACGGATATTTAGAATTTTTAAATCGTTCTGTCAGCTATGATTATCCTATTTGATGGATATAGATTGAGTTGGATGTTAACTTATCTTGAAACATTGTGGCTACTTGCTTGTCAAGCCCCTTATTTCTTATATTGATGCTTTCATTAAACTACTGATACTCATGTTGTGTTTGGAATATTTTCAAAGATTTTTAGTTTGTTTGAAGATTTTGGATGATTTTCTCCAAATTCAAAAGCATCTTAACACCTGAGGGAAAGGTTAACTGCTGTTTTACCTTTGAAGATTGTATGTGTGATAACCAAAGTACTGTCATTGCTATCATAATAGATTATTATGCACGCTTAGGCTCAGAACTCTGTAGTAGGTGCCTATAAAACCAACAAATATAAATGTCTATATTGTCTGTTCACATTTATGTAATCTATTTAATCTTTTCATGATTTGCACAGGTCCTAATCTAGTATCCCATACAACAAAACACTTGAATGATAGAAGGTTTCACTTTTTATCCAGGTGGTTTGGAGTCTCTTGGCAGGGTTTGTAAGATATACTGGTAAAATGTTGAAAACATGATTATTCTGCAGAACCTGAGTGATGTGGTAATGTGGATGTGTGTGGTGAAGAGAGAAACAATTGCCATTAAATGGAAACATGTAGAAATATTTGATGATAAAAGCCCCAGTGTCTATAGACAGCCAGCACATCTCCAGCATGTTAAAACTAAATGTGTTTTCCTTAACTTACTCAATAGTATTAACAATGAACCACTGAAATGAAAAACTGTCCTTATGTCTCCCTGGTTTTGCTGCTTATGTTTTCCATAAAAGATTGTGGTTGATTACTGCCACCCGTAGTAATCTTTCCTTCTATGTACTCCTACCTAGGACTTACTTACATTTGATAATTGTATGTGGCATTGTGACATCTATTTTATTGTTTTCATATACTATTTTTGGATTTCCATATGTAGTTGATTTTTCTTACCATGCCCCATGTGTAGTTGATTTGTCTCACCAGCAAAATTATTATTTTATTGAGGGTACTTCCAGAGCTCAGGGCCATTATGTTATGTAGATGGAATAGATTTTATGATTACTTGCTAAATAAATGAATGTACCACAGGAAAAAAGAAAATTAATAACAATACGTTAGTTGGCTCTGAACAAACTTTCAATGTTTCTTAAACCAAAAGGCTCTGTATTTTTATAGACTTTTGCTCACAGTGATGAATCTAGAAAGAAAGGGAAAGTAAAATAAAATAAAATGAAGTAATATATTTGAAGAAGAAAAGGAAGAGAAGTAGAAACATATAGGAGACTAGTGTGCACATTGAAAGGAAATCAATTAGAAGAAATATTTTAATATCGCTATTTGCCTTTTCTCTATAATAGAAGTGTCAGAGATTAAAGAAAATTAATAAAATGTATATGACAATAATATGTAAATTAATTAATAAATAAACAATACCATGATATAACAATAACAAAGACATGATATAACAACAACAAAGACATGATATAAAAACAACAAAAACATGATATAAAAATAACAAAAACATGGTGTAAAAACAACATTGATAAAAGTAATGACTGATAAATTGATTAAAATTATTCTAATATCTCCCTGTATACCACATTAAGAGTAAAAACACTTTCAGAGTGCTTGACTAGTTTCCCTTGTGATGAAGTATTTACAACTTTAACTTTAATGTCACATGCTCTTCGAACTCGAGAGAAAGCAACATATAACTGAGCATGTCTGAAAACGGGTTCAGGTAGGAATATTCCTTCTCTCTCTAGAGTTTGTCCTTGTGAGTTATTAATAGTCATCACAGATGCTGGCATCACAGGAAACCGTCTTCGAATTAATGTCAATGGGAGGCCAGTGTCAGATGGGGTCAAATAAATTCTTGGAATCAGAACATCTTCTCCTTCCGCAGATCCTGTTAATACTTCAGCTTTGATTATGTTAAGTCACAATCTTTTGATAATAAATCTAGTACCATTACAAAGATCCCATTTACTATTAAGGTTTCTCAGTAGCATGATGATTGCTCCTACTTTCAATTTTAATTTATGACACAGCATTTCCAAAGGAGTAATACTATTAAGAAATTCAATGAGAAAATTTTCCTTTTCGGCATCATCTGTTGAACCGGTGGAATCATCACTCAAATAGGTGTGAAAATCTCCATCGAGTATATCCAAAATTTCTTTATTTAATTTATGAACGTGCTCATTTTTAGGAAAAAGAATTGCTTGTTTAGATATATTTTTAATATTATCTATAGATATACTATTTCCAAAGGTAGCTTCAATAATAGATTCGTTACAAATCATTTCACGGAGGATTTCAGTAGTATCCATTCTGAGAGCTATATATATATTGCGCATGCACGAGTCAACGTTTATTTTTAAGTTGCCAGTGTGCGTCATATGTACCGGCCGGCCAGTCAGTTGGGTGGTAGGACTGATGTACGGTCGGTCACTTAGCCTTTTATATATATAGATGAGTGAGCAGGGACCAGAGGAACAAAAAATAAAATAAAATAGGAAAAGAGAAAAATCTGAAGACTTAAACAAACAAAAATAGGAATAGCAAGTTTCTGCTGCCCAAAAAACAATGATTCACTCTTACTATGTGCAAGGAACATAGTAGGTGCTTTTCTTGGACTATCTCATTCAGTTTTCACAGCAAACAGATGAGTGCTGCCACTCTCCACATCCTCTGTAAGGAAGGTTAAGTGACTTGCTTAGGCCACAGAGCAGGGAAGTAGCTGAACTGGGTTTGAACTGTTCTGTCTGTTTTATACTCTATCCTGGTCAAGTCTGTATCCACTGCTCGGTGAACACACCTGATACTGGTTTCTCAACTGACAATTCATTCCCCTTCACCTTCCCTTGTCCCTCTTTCCTCTGACTCCTGAAACTCTTGAAGAAGAAAGATTTCCATTCAGGTAACATCACAATTAATAAGAAAGTATACCCTTCCCTTATAATATACTAGAGGCCCAGTGCATGAAAATTCATGCACTTTGAGGGAGGGGGGTGTCCCTCAGCACAGCCTGCACCCTCTCGCAGTCCAGGACTCCTCGGGGGATGTCCACCTGCTGGCTTAGGCCTGCTTTCTGGGGGATTGGGCCTAAGCTGGCAGTCAGACAACCCTCTGGCAGCCTGAGAGCCCTTGGGGGATGTCCGACCGATGGCAGCGGGCCTAAGCCATCAGTCGGACATCTTTAGTGCTGCCGAGGAGGTGGGAGAGGCTTGGCTTGTGGCCGAACAGAGATCCCCCTGTGGGAGCACACTGACCACCAGGGGGCAGCTCCTGCGTTGATTGTTTGCCCTCTGGTGGTTAGTGCATGTCATGGTGACCTGTCAGTCTGCCATTAGGGTCAATTTGCATATTACTCTTTTATTATATAGGATTATTATATAGGATGTGATTTTGCTTTGGTATTTTTGAATCAAAATTGTATTTACATTTTGTTACTTTTGAAAAGAATTAGGCACATATCCTAACTTTGTAGTAATCATTGGGTTTCATGTTGTTTATATGTGTGCATATGTATGTATGTATGTGTGTGTGTGTGTGTATATATATATATATATAAAGTTTTTATTACAAACAACATAAAAATTTATTTGAAAATGTGTTAATAAAATAAAAACAGGTTAAGCAATGAAAATTGAGGAAGCTTAATAGACAGTAAATTAAATCATCAAATTGAGTGAAATGATTCAAGATTTAAGTGATAAAATAAAAATTAGTTATCTATTGAGTGTTCTTATTTAAGAACACTAAAAGTTATTTTTAAAATTAACATTATTTTTAAGCTCTGATTTAAGTTTTATTCCTGTTTATTATAGACTCTTGTTTTTAACAAATGTATTTAAACCAGTTTTAGTTAAGAAAGGAAGTAGGCATTGCTTCGTGTCATTTATTATCATACACGATAGCTAGGGGTAGAAAGGATCATTCCCAAAGCATTGCTGGCTAGTCCAGGACTTTCAAAATTTTCTTCCATTCATCTTTTTACCAAAAATACTTAAGTGCAAACTAGTGTGATAAGAATTGCAATTTCTCTTCTTGCTCCTTGCCTGCCCTCTGGTGTAGAGGAGATAGAATAGTGAAGACACAAAATTTTATTACTTTTTTATATATTCAGAGAGCTAAAAAATAAGCAAAAAAGAAAATGAAGGAAAACAATTACTAAGTAGATCCTGTGGCACAAAATAATAATGTCATTTTTAAATGAATTTTGATAACTCAAATTCATTTCTAAACATACTGTGTATTGATATTTAATTTTCCTTGAATTACCTTTGTTGTTCATAAAGATTGCTCTCTATGTATTTTAATGTTGGCAATGGATTCTGATGTTCTCTTCACTATGACATATAAAAACTGAAAATGTCTCATTTATGGTATATTTGCAGTGATAAAAATGCTACTGAGAAAAAAAATAATCAAAATTAAATATAGCCAAAACATTTTGGGATCTAATGGATGAATATAGAATTTAAAATTTATTTGTTGTAGAGTTGTAGTAGAATAGTACATTTTTTTAGCATTTCACTTTTGTTTTATCTCTGATTTTTCTGAAAAAAATCTTGTTCCTTTTTTCTTTTGTAAAAATCATATGGAAGAGTTCATAATATCATAAAACATATAGGAATATTTTAAAAATAACTTATATATTAAGTTTATACATCAAAAATAGTTATTTTATTGTTTATACCAGGTTTCTAGCTAATAATTGTCCACTAATTCCAAATAAGTGGTTTAAAGAAACTCTGCCTTATTTCCTAACTTATGCAAGAAGAGATGCCATACAAAACTTCATATAACTATACACAAAGTAGCTGAAAACATGTATAGAACTATAACATATATCCCAGAGAAGATATTCAAGATTCAAGAAAAATAACTTTGTATTTAACCTTTGTAATTGAACGAAAGTCACATTATTGCATGCTAATTATTAGGTTATTTCATGAAGTTTGATTAATTTGCCTGGAAATCTATAAATCTCTTATATATGGAAGTCCTAAGTAATATAATTTAGTTGTGATTCATTAAGAGTACACACACAGATAAGCACACATGTCTGGAAGTGATTTTGTGGTTCATTTATCCCTAAAAGACTAGTGGTCCTTTGAAAAATGAGAACCAATTTACATTGGCTTCCACATGCCCTACTTTGTATTATCTTAGTAATTTGGATAGTTAACTCCCTGGGTTATAATGTAACCAGCTAATCTAAACAGGATGCATCTGAAATGTCTGGATTCACACGATGGGACTCAAGATTGGTCATGAGAAAGAGAGGAGGAGTGAGGGAGGAGAGAGAAGGAAGGTGAAATATACGATGAGCTCCTAAAGAGTGACGCATTCAGTAGAGGATTTATTCCGTAGAAATTTCTACAAAGTCTGACTTTTCTCAGTATTTTTCCTTTACGTTTTCCTGTCAGCTTTATTTATAATTCTATTATTAAATATTTAAAAAGCCAAAATTGCCCAGAGTGCTGTTGGGAAGAAATAATCAATTTTGTTGAAATTCTGTTCAATTTAATTAAATAGAAGCCTTTCACTTTTTAGCTTTCCTTGGTGGAAAAATCTTTTAAAGATTTAACTTACTAGTTTAGAAAATAAAATGTACTAAATTATACTTAATGTTTCTTTAATGGTTAGTCTTCTTCCAATTGTTTCAATGATTAGCTTTTCTATAAAATTTAACATGAAATTAAGTAGCATGAGAATTAATAAAGACCTTACATTATCTTAGTGAGCTTACTAAGTCAAAGTTTATTATCTGTTAAAGTCTGCCTTTGTTGTGTTTCAAATGGAAGGACACTAAAAATATAATAAAATGTGAAAAATACATTTTGATAATTGGACATTTGATATTTGGGATATATCTTCATTACTGCTACTCTATTCTTCATCTTGGATATTCACCATTATCATAAATACATATCTTTGTCTTTCCTTCTAGCTCTTACTTCAGCATCACTATTATCAGATTGAATTCATATCTTTATAAAATGATTATTCTTTGTCAAGCATTTAATTGCCTTTTTCATGTCTTAGCTTTTGTCTTTTTTAAAAATGTATCTTTATCATTGAAAGTATTACAGCTGTCCCCCTTTTTCCCCCTTTAACCCCTTCCACCCCACACCTCCTCTCACCACACTGGATTATGCATATATGCATTTAAGTTCTTTGGTTAACCTCTCCCTCCTCCAAACCTCCCCTTTCCCTCTGAGATTCGACAGTCTGTTCCATGCTTCTATGTCCCTGGATCTGTTTTATTCATCAGTTTATTTTGTTCATTGGATTCCACATATGAGTGAGATCATGTGATACTTGTCTTTCTCTGACTGGCTTGTTTCACTTAGCATAATACTCTCCAGGTCCCTCCATGCTGTCTCAAGGGTAAGAGAAACTCCATTTTCACAGCTGCATTGTATTCCATTATGTAAATGTACCACAGCTTTTTTATCCACTCATCTACTGATGGACACTTGGGCTGTTTCCAGATCTCAGCTATTGTAAATAGTGCTGCATATATTCTTTCTGGCTGGTGTTTCAAGATTCTTAGGATAGATTCCTGAAAGTGGGGATCACTGGATCAAATGTCAGTTCCATTTTTTATTTTTTGAGGAAATTCTATACTGTTTTTCATAGTGGCTGCACCAGCTTGCATTCCCACCAGCAGTGTATTAGGGTTCCCTTTTCTCCACATCCTTGTCATTTGTTGATTTGTTGATGGTAGCCATTCTGGTGGGTATGAGATGTTTGATACCTCATTATTGTTTTAATTTTAATCTCTCTGCTGATTAATGACTTGAGCATTTTTTTATGTCTTTTGGCCATCTGTATATCCTGTTTGGAGAAGTGTCTATAGAGGTCATTTGCCCATTTTTTAATTGGATTGTTTGACTTCCTTTTGTCAAGTTGTATGAGTGTTTTATATATTTTGGAAATTAACCATGTATCAGATGATTGACAAATACATTATTCCACACAGTGGGCTCCCTTTTCATTTTGTTGATGGTTTCTTTTGTATCTCTGTGATGTATATATCGGGTTCACCTGTCCAGTCTTCTGCAGGGGTGGGGAGGAAGGTTACTAGCTTCTAAGGACTGCGACAAGATAGCTGAAGTTCTAACAACTTCTAAAATAGATTTAAGCTTCCTCCTGTTTTCAATACTGCCTTCTCTCTCACTTCCAAAACTAATTTGTGGTACCAGTATGGAGACTTCCGGGTTGAGTGGTAAAATTATTTTGACTCTTGGCTTTTTTCCACCTTTGTCTTAGAAGATCAGCATTTTGGGCTTTGTTAAATTAATTTCTGGCCCTGGTTCAGTAGTTCAGTTGGGTGGAGCATCATCCTGTACACCAAAAGCTTATCGGTTCAATTCCCATTCCGGGCACATACCTAGGTTGCAGGTTCAATCTAGTTGGGGCACTTAGGGAGGCAACTGATCGATGTTTCTCTCTCTCTCTTTTTCTCTCTCTAAAATCAATAAGCATATTCTTGGGTGAGGATAAAGACAATCAGTTTCTGCTTTCTAGGTTTTTATTGCTAGTATCTTCTCTTTATCTCTTTTACATTGTAGGTTCCTTTTTTTGCCCCTTTTGCTGTTATAAAAATAAAATTTTTGTTCAAAAGGACAGGACCCTGTAAATCTACCCTTTTCAACAAAAATTACATTTTAATAGTCTTTCTTGTCAATAAATATACTTCTATAGCAACATTTTAATTGTTTCATAGGAATCTCATTTTAGAGATCTAACTTATCTCCTGTTTTAAACAGGTTGTTTTAAGCAATATTGCAAAGAATTTTCTCATAGCTGAATCTTATATCATTCTTTAATTTAAATAAATTTTAATTGTGGCTCCTTTAAAATGTTTCTTACAAATCAGCATCTTATTTCCAATAGTATGAGGATATTTCCTTTCTAATGTAGACCATCCTATGTAAACATTTCACTTAATAACTTTTCTCACCAAATGGTTAATTCAGTGTATGTTTAGTTTATTCTACTTACAGGCTATGCCTGGAACAGGATAGGTACCCATTACATATTTTAAGTAGGCATATTCACAATAAATGAAATTTTATTATTTTGTTTATAACTTCGAAGACATGGGGTCTGGTATAGACTGAAAATATCGCATTTGCATCACTTTGTATTTGAGGTAATTCAGGCCATAACATTAGTAGTATTGAGAACCAGAATTCAATTAATTAGCTTAATATACAGAAAATCAGGAAAAATCACCACAGATCTTTTTCTAAATTTCTCATTCTCTGCTATTCCAATTGCTGAAGGTATCTATTTGCAGTTTTTAAAAATAACACATGCACACTGTACACTTCTATTTTGTATATTGCACTTAGGCCTAGAATTTTATTTCTTTAGCCTTACAATCTGTTAGATAATATTTTTGTTGAAATTTGATTTAATTAAAGGCCAGCTGCATGTGCTGAGAGAGATTTAAAATCAAACATTGCTCAGGGTGACAATTTGTGCAGTGATATTGCATGTTGAAAGCTTTTACCCCAATGTCTAGAAACATACAATATTGATTAATGCGTGCATCCTTCTCAGACATAATTTCTTTCCAGAAGCAGTGATAGTGAAGAAGGAAAATAAGGAAACTATGTTACATAATGAAACATTGTCTCACTATTTAAAATGTGAAAAAAATTATTTTATATAATATCAACTAACATTTATTAACTATTACTATGTAACATATATATTCTAAACTCTTGACATGAGGTAGGTGCTTGTAAGTATCTTAGTCTTAAAGGTAAGGAAATGAGACACAATGAGATTATTTATAAAGTCGTCTGAGGTCAACTAACTGATATATTGCAAAGCCTAATTTTGACCCCAGAATATCTGACTGTAGAGATCATGTCAACTGGAGTGTCTTCCATCAAAATGTAGACTCATTGATACTAATATGAGTAGCATTTGCATGAGTAACTTTTGCATAAACTGATGGGGAAGATGTATCTTTTGAAATGTTATCTTAATGATAAGTTTTCATCTTCCTACCCAGTTTTTCAGGTTAAATATTTCAAATAATTTGTTTAAAAAATACATATTATACCTAAAATACAGACTCCTAAGTAAAGAGACTGCTGGAAAGAGAGTTTTAGGGGCCAAATAATCTAGGTTAAATGCTGGCTTTGTGATTTTTTTTTTTTTTTAGATTTAAAGCTATAGGACATGTATTTTGTATTTAAATCTAGAATAGCCAGTATTTATGTTTTTTATAAACTGTGCAATATGGTTACGCGATTACAGTGACTCCGTAGCCCCCGAGCGGCCCGGAGGGAGCCCGCGTCTTAGAAGCTGGCATGTTCATACTATGTGATAAATGTCTAACGATGCTGCTGCCAAAATGTAGTGCCGGGCGCCGGAGGCTCCTGCGGGGACACCGCTGGCCGTCACCGGTGCGCCGGCGCCTGTCTTACACCGACGGCGCCCCAAGCCTCCGAAGCGGCAAGTCCGCCTTCGTTTTAAGAGGAGCAACTTCAGCTTCAAAGATCCTTTTACTATTAAAGGATCCAAATGGATCCTTTAAACTATTTCTTTGCCCAAGAGCTAAACTAGAGGCTCAGACGTTAGCTTGTGAGGTTAATAGACTTTCTTAAAGGGGTAAATGCATCCCGCTGGCCAGTCGATGTCCGCTCCCGGCGAATGTTGGTGTCGCGCTATAAAACACGCCATCGATGGGCCCTGGATTATCTCGTCCCAACAGTAGGTGGTTTTTCCCTTCACCCGAACCTACTGGTCCGGGAGCTGCGAGGTGTTGCCAGACAGAGAGAGGAAGGGGCTCGTCCCCTGGAGCTCCGCGCTGAACACTGACACGTGGCTCTGGTGAAAGAGCCAGGTTTTGGTTTTCTTTCTTTGTCACGTGGATTCTCCTGCGGGTGGGTGGAGAGTGTGAGGGGAGACGGTCAGGTCTGTTGCTGAGTTTTGTACCTGGATCTCATTTTACAAGAGACTCCTTAGGCAGGGCGTGTTGTGACGTGGACGCTTCCCTTCTTGGCCACTCCAGCGGAGTGGGGAAACTGAGGCCTGGGCTGTGACCCCAGAGTCACAGCCAGAGGTCACGGAGCCCCTGGCGGTGGAGACGGGTCTGGAAAGCTTGTCTTTGCGATTCTCCACGTCCTTGGTGCTAGTGCCGGTGCCTCTGCAGGCTGGCCCGGCCCGAGGATCCCCCTCCTGGGGCCCCCCCACCCTGGGGCCGGGGCGGGGACGCTCCCTTCCCGGAACCTTTTCCCAGCAGCAGCCCTGGTCGCAGGGGGAAACCGGCGGCCTGCCCGGGGCCCTGCCCACCGCCAGCTGCAGGGCACGGCGCCAGGCTCGGCCGCCTGTTCCCAGGCGCTCCCTCCTCCACCTTCACCCCGGGGTCACCTCTGCCCTCTCCCTGCCCCGTGTCTGGCTTTGTGATTTATTAGTCATATGGAAATCACTTCACTTTTAGTCTTAATTTTCTCATTGGAATACGGGGACGATAATATCTACCCATAGTATTACCATACAGATAAAACTAATCTATATGATGATGTCTCCTTGAGCTCCTTGCGCCCAAATACAAGATAGTAATTTAATCAAAGAGTTATGAGAATTTCCACATTCTACATGAGACATATAGTTATATATGCTACCTATAACTATATTATCTCTTATTTATAGAGTATAGTTTTAATATAAAAACCAGAAAAATACCTGTCTTCTGTTTGAATCTTTAAATGCCATGAAAATTCAATATTTTGTTTGATGTCACATTATTCTTTAACAAAAGACTTTGGCTTGGCTATGCCATAAGCTTAAATGCTTACCCTTTCTCCTTTTCAGCAGACGTCCTTGATAACATGCTTTTGCGAAGTTCAGGAAAATTAAATGTGGGCACCAAGAAAGAGGATGGTGACAGTACAGCCCCCACTGCTCGTCCAAAGATCTTGCGTTGTAAATGCCACCACCACTGTCCAGAAGACTCGGTCAACAATATTTGCAGGTTGGTCATCTACATTATTCAAACCTTGTGTGAACAGGAAGTCCCTACTAAAGAGTTGTATGCTAGTGTTTCCAAGAGCACGTTTTAGGGAATAGTGCCCAAGCCCCCTGACTCTCAGGGTTGTACCTATATTTAGAGAAACCAGGAGTTGCATTTTTCCTGAAATGCTGCTCTGAGATTCTCCTTCCTCCAAACATCACACATGCACATAAAATAAACATAGAGCACAGGTCCCAGGCTCCATGTCAAGGAGCAAAACCCAATTATTTTCTTTTAAAAGACCTGATCCCCCAAATTAATTCAACAGCAGGGAGTATCAAATGTGTGTTTTTTGGTTTGGTTTTGTTGTAACCATTTGTCATGCTGCTGGTGCTAGTGTTTTGGGAGGAACTCCTAAGCTGCCAGATTTATTCAGAAACAAACTCTGGGAAGCAGGATGGTGACAGGGCTTATGAGAGTCTGCCAGATGGCAGGAAAAACATGGTCAAAGTACTAGACAATACACTCCTCAGCAGATAATTCTGTTTGCATAAATATCTTCTAACATTTGAACCTGGATGCTTTGCCTCCTTCTTCCATACACATCTTTATGCAGCTGCATCCATTTCGCTGGTCAGTGTAGCTGCACTTTCTCTCCTGGATGAGGACAGCAGGGGTTAGAGGCACAGTCCAATAGGCACGGTGGCCCAGGGCGAGTGGGCCCAGGTAGCCAAACAAGTGCAGGTCTCAGAAGTTAAATGTCAGAGAAGCACAGCCTGCCTCAGGAAGGATAATGGACCCAATAAGGAGTCCGCTGCTAGGTGAGAAGTGCAGGCAGATACCCGGGAAGCCACGTGGGGCCTCATTATCCAGAAAGGAGCATGAAGTTGAATGCATTTTTCCTTCCTGAAACCGTTTTTTTGTTCTTTATTTCTTACAAAGTGGATCTCACATAAGCTTATCAGTATGTTAGGAAATACATATTTCAGGAAATAGATATTAACTGCATGACAGGGAGGGACGTGGGGTATACTCCTATGTATATATTTCCTTTAATCAGCAAAACCACTGAGCATGGTAGGGGAAGCTTATTTCTAACCATTGGACGTAAGGGCTTTAGGATCCAGAGAGGCCTGAGAGCTTGGCTCTTGTACAACAGAGCAAGGTTGGGTTCACTGAGTCTCGAAAGGTAAAATGATTCTGAGCTCAGACACTATTTCCTGGGGAACAGAATTTTTAAAATTTATTTTTATTTATTTCAGAGAGAAAGGGAGAGGGAGAGAGATGGAAACATCAGTGATGAGAAGGACTCATTGATTGGCTGCCTCCTGCACACCCCCCACTGGGGATCGAGCCTGCAACCCGGGCATGTGCCCTTGACCGGAATCAAACCCGGGATCCTTCATCCCCACACTGGCGCTCTATCCACTGACCCAAACCGCTAGGGCAACAGTGCCTTTTTATAGTGAATAGAAAAAGTATCAGGAATTTTACTAAGTTTACTGAAGACAGTTAGCAGGCGGAAGCATATTAGGGGGCTATCATGCTTTTTTTGTCTGAGTCTCTAGTAACTATGAATAAATCTGTGTGTGTCATTTAAATCATCGTTCTGGTGATCATACGTTCAGGCTTTCTAAAACTATCCCAATTTCACGTCTGTTGTCCTGTTTTCCTTATAGGCCATCGAAGTGTCAGGTTCATTGGGAAGACAGTGTTCAGGCAGGGCTAACTGCAGTGCGAATTCTCTGTGTGGGAAGGGGAAGCGTGGTGTTCTGAGAGTACAGGGGGAGGAGGCGTGGAAGGAGTTGAGCCTGGAGACTAGGGAAGGCTTGCCAGTGGCCACGTGGGCTGTGTCACAGATGTTGGTCTGATTCCTGAGAACACAGGAAGCCATGGAAGCTAATGTTTAAGCAGGAGAAACAGTGACGATGAGCTTTTTTGAAAATTTTTCTTTTCTTCAGAGTTTTGGATGTATTCGAGGGAAACAAAAATGAATTTGAGAACAACAACGATTAGGTTAGGGAAATTGGAAAGTGGATTCAGGGAGGACAGTTCATGTGAGAGAACATGATCTTGTACGAGGGTGGTGCTGGTGCAGGAGAGGTGGGTGTGTTGGAGAACTATTTAGAAGGAAAGTTTTATGCTGGTGAATTGTATATGGGAGGGCTTCACACGTTTCTGGATGTACATTTAGATGCATAGTATAGCCTTTCAAGGAAGAAGGACAAAGGAAAACAGTCGGGTTCCGATATAGACAGGTTGAGTTTAAGGCTTCTAACACATCCAAGTGAAGATCTCAAAGGGTAGGCATAGGGTGTGGATTTGGAACTCAGATACAATGTTGGGGAGGGAATGTGGAATAAAAGCGTGAGTCAGTTTTTGCTATGGAACAAGCTCAAAATCATAGTGGCTTACAACTAAAGACTATGTATGTATTTATTTTAATCCTCGCCTGAGGGTATTTTTCCATTGGTTTTTTTAGAGAGAGTGGGAGGGGGAGAGACAGAGAGAGAGAGAAACATGGATGTGAGAGAGACACATCAATTGGTTGCCTCCTGCACACAACCTGACCAGGGCCAAGGATTGAGCCTGCAACCGAGGTAAGTGCCCTTGACTGGAATTGAACCTGGGACCCTTCCATCAACAGGCCATGGCACTGTATCCATTGAGCCAAACTGGCTAGGGCTATTTATTTTTATTTTTTAAAAATTCCTTGTTCTACAAGTGGGCTGCCGCTGTGTTGAGCTATGCTGGATTGGGTGTGCTTGGCTTCGGTCTGCTACTTGAGCTCAGGCCTACTCCACATGTTTCTCCATTCTTTTTGGACGAGTAGCTACCCAGGGCATATTCTTTCTCACATGAATGTGGGGGAGCAAACTTTTAAAGCTTCTGTTTGTGTCATGTCGTCTAACATTCCATTTACAAATCATGTCATAGTTAAGCTCAAAGTCAAGGAGACTATGTCTAGGGTGGGGCATGAAGAATTGAGAACTGTACTAGAATAATCCAATCTACCAGAGGAAGACAGCCTTGAGGCATGTCATGCTTGGGTAAAGGAGGCTCTCCCAGGAGACTGAGAATTAGCAGTGAAGTCTGGTGTCATCAAAGCCAAGTTTACAGAGGGAGGATGCTATTAGAGGTCAAATAGGATAAGAACTGAAATGCAGCAATCACATTTATTGATCTTGATAACTGCTGTTTAGAAATATTTAATGTGGAAGTAGCAATGGAAGCCAGATGGGAATGGGTTGTGAATTACATGGTTTCAAACTTTGATTTCTGACAGCAAAAACACAAAAACAAAAACACCACTACAACCCCCCAAAAAAACCAGCAACAGTAACAATGGAACCCCTCAGAAAACATGGGTATACCATGACAGTCAACATGAATCAGTTAACTTGTAGACATCAATAGAAAACTAATCGTTATTGAGTATTTTTATAAACTCTAGCATGTTTATTTTATAGCATTCCCTATAAAAAAATGTCACATTATCTACATTTTTCAGGTGAGAAATCTGAAGGTCTGAGGGGTTAAGTAATTTTTACTAGGTCACTGTTTGTGCTGATATGATGAGAAAATTGTGGCCAATATTCCAAAGTCTTGAATCCTTGACCAGCAGCCAACGCCTGACACTGGCTCTCAAAGGAGTGAATATTAACTCTTAAGTGAAAATGCAAATCTATTTGCTAATGATATATTGACTCTAGTTGAGTCTCCTGTGCACAGAGATCAATTGTGGGTGAATCACAGGGGCTACTTCTGGTCCTGCGCCCTAAGCCCTGGAATAAGTCCAGCCTTTCTGCCTCCATTCCTGGAAGCCAAGGTTATACTTGTTGACCTTCAAATCAGTACTTGTCAAACTATCTCTGTTGACAGACAGCCTCCCTCCTCCACCCCCACACCCCCAATAACTTGTACACTGGTACTTTTCTAAATATAATAAAAATGTATTAGAGATTAATTAGAAAAATAAATTTAAAATACTTACAGATTATGTACTCCTTTTTTCTATTTTCCACTAGATTCAACAGCTAAACGTATTGCTATACAAATTTCAATTTCTGTGTTAATCTCACAGACCAATAATAAGCTGTTTGCTGACTTGAAAGGGAGCAGCACCCTTTGAGTAATACGACACTAAACACAAGGGTGTCCTCGCTTGAGGCTTAGATAAGGGTTGGTCTAAGCTGTCTGGTTGGCTATGAGGCAGATCTTAGCCAAGTTGAGTGTCTAGGTCAGGGGTGGGCAACCTTTTTGTGAGTGCGTGCCAAAACCAGCAAAATCTCTGACTCAAAATTCTTCTTTGTGCCAACCCTAACTTTTGGGAACATGTTACGCCTACTTGATATCTCTTAAGGTGTACGTATGTGAAGAACCTTGAATAAATAATGAAATTCATTCGTGACAAAAACACAGTATCTGATGATGAAAAATACATTTATTTTTTAATGTATGCATGTTATGTAAAATTACTTATTTATCTAAGATGCACCTACACTGAATTTATCTGAAAAATAAAAAAGTCGATATTAAGAAAAAAATTATAAATGGAAGATTATAAGAGAGGGTTTCACGTGCCAGCAAAAGTTACTGGCGTGCCATGTTTGGCACGCGTGCCAGAGGTTGCCCACCCCTGGTCTAGGTAGATTTCATGCTCATTGCCCCTCCCACATTCCTAGAGAGAATAATCCAAAACGTGGCCCAGATTAAGAGCGCATCATAGTTAAGAGATTCTGAAATCCCACATAGTAATTGAGAGAACCTGTGCAAGGTTTAGAGGGTTTTTAAATTCTTCCTGAGTACCATCAATGATTTACTAGCCAACACCAAGGCCAAAGTCATTCTTGGCCTTGTTTCCTATCAGGTGCAAATGTGTCTGTTTCCAAATTCCATGCCATTTCCACAGCCTGATGGCATGCATGTTAGAGGATGTGGTGTAAATATATCATGCGTTTAGCCTTTTTAATATCCATAGTTCAGAGTAAGAAGTGAAGCTGTTGTCATATCTCCCTCACAATAATATCTGTCTTCTAAACATCTTTCCAGGTGTTATTTCACACTGTTAATCTTTCCCATTCCATTTCCAGATGCTACTCCTGGAACCACAGACTATCACTGCTTATCACTGGGAAGCTGCACAGTCTCCTTCAATCACTCTTTTTACATGACTTTCACCATGCCAAGATTCTGTCTCATTGTCCTGTCCTACCAAGTGTAATCTCAGCCTGCTTTATTTTTTTCTCTATATGGAATCTGGTCCCACTTTACATATTTTTCTTTGTTTGACTTGATTTGGTCTATAATAGTCATTTTTGTCCCTGAATCATGACCTCTCTCAGGTTCCTCCACTCCTTCACACAAGTTTATTCATTTCTAAAATTTATTTTTTTACTCTTTTCCGGAGACAATTTTAAATACTTTCTCCTTTATCTTACCGAGTTCAGACTAAAAATTCTCCTGCCTGGGCGGTTTTCTGGGGTTACTGGTGTAATCAGCCGCATCAGATGTTTGCACAAAGATGCGTAAGTGACCCCAAGCTGCCTACATGAGGAATTAGATGAGTCTCCAGCTGGGCTTTGAAGAGTCACAAAGGGTAGAAGGAAAAGCTTAGGGACCTTGAGCCTTTTTACAAAGTTTGTATTAGCCCAGGGCTTTGAAAGCTCTTGCTGAATGTGGCGGTGTGAGTTTTTAGACAGGTGCTCCTGACCCAGGGTCTCCGAGTGTTTAAAGTACACATTATTCGCATTTGTTTATGTAGCTTCCATTGCATCCCGTTGATCCCACTGCTGCCCAGGCCATCTGAACACTGAGCTTTAAGATCTCTATTTATTTATTTTTAGTGGATGTGGAGTTCAAACCAATGCAATAATGAGAGTGCTGGATCCTGCATCAGAACTGGTAATTTAGTAGGAAGAGGCTATGACTTCAAATTTGCTTATGAAGTCTTTTACAAGGAGTAACTCTCTTTTTGTGCCTCTCATTAGTGCTAGATGAGAACGTTACGTGACCCGTTCATAGTTGGACTTAATAGAAAGTGAATAGCGTAGGGTTCTTTAAAACCACATATAGGGAACCGTTGGAGATTTCTGAGCAGAGAAGGGGAATGTAAGGTTTATCAGGCAGAATCCAGAGAGAGGAGCGAGGGAGTCCTGCTGGAAGGCTCTCCGGGCAGTCAGGTGAGAGGGAGTGAGGATACCTGCATCAGGTGGTGGGGTGAGGATATACAAGTGCTCTATTAATATGAGCCTTGAGACTGCTTCAAAATATCCTGTACCTCACTGAAAAAAAAAGAAAAAGAACAGACTAGAATGCTAAATCATTTGTTTGGCGGCCAGAGAAGGACATAGGAGAGTTACACATCCTTGAGGATAAAGTAATACAAAGGCATCTCCTATATTGACACCTCAGAGGAAAAGCCAGAGAAGAAGGGCAGTTGTAGTCATATGTATTTCCAACCGTCCAGTAAGAACTAATGAGAAATTGGGGTCCCAAAGGCTGTTTATGGTGCATTTGACCGTAAGTGAGAAGAGCCAAACCTTGCAGGTTCTGGGCACATACCCGCCAAAAAAGAGTAGCTCTCGTTCCCTCAAAACTGAAGCCAGGTGTACCCCTTTCTTTATTGATAGTCAGTGCTCACTTGGGCACGCCCAGCATCTCTTGTGGAAGTTATTCCCTGATGATCGTTCTACATGTTGCAGACACTTGCTTACCTTTGGAATATTGGGCAGATCCAAGGAGTTTGAATCTATAGAGCAGCGGTTCTCAACCTGTGGGTCGCGACCCCTTTGGCGGTCGAACGACCCTTTCACAGGGGTTGCCTAAGACCATCCTGCATATCAGATATTTACATTACGATTCATAACAGTAGCAACATTACAGTTATGAAGTAGCAATGAAAATGATTTTATGGTTGGGTCACAACACGAGGAACTGTATTTAAAGGGCCAGAAGGTTGAGAACCACTGCTGTAGTGCCATCCAAGGGCTGTAACAAAAATGTTATTATCACTGCTTTGACCTTATGTGACTTTTAAATTCTCAAAAGCTTTGCCTTTTCATTAGTTAACATTATGTGGAGAGGCATTTCAGTATTGATCATTTTGGGATTCAACTCTTGTTCCATTTTGTCAATTACTTTTCTTTGCCTATAACTCAGGGGCAGCATTTTTTTAAAATATATTTTTATTGATTTTAGAGAGGAAGGGAGGGGAAAGAAATATAAATGATAAGAGAGAATCACTGATTGGCTGCCTCCTGTACATCCCCTACTGGGGAACGAGCCTGCAACCCGGCTGCACTGGGAATCAAACTGTGACCTCCTAGTTCATAGGTTGACTCTCAACCACTGAGCAACACCGGCCAGGCAGGGGCAGTATTTTTAATTTGTAGTCCTTATTGGAATAAAATGATTGGTCCTACATTCCTGTATACATAGCACCGCTTTCAATTTTGTCTAAAATGATTGCTGCTTTTGTTTTCTTCATGATCTTCATCTATTGTTGTGATCACTTTCAACACTATGGGAATGATGTGGCAATAGCTGAACACATGTCAAAACTAAGCTCAATATGGCAGCCAGAGAGCAGGATGTCCAGACAGGCTGGTGGGAGGAGTTAGTCGCCTCTTGTGCCATTCAGCAGCCATCCCTTAGTGGGAGGTGGAACTGTCCCGCTCTGACTGGAGCATAGCTTTGTTTACATTTGTGCTTGCTGGAGAGTTGAAAGTCCTCAAGTAATTCTTAAGCCTTTATAAGAATAGAGTTAAAAGGACCAAGGCTTGGGTAAACCTTGTAAACACTGTACTCAGTAAAATAAAATAATGCATAGAGCACCTTCAAGTTTCCTTTCTAGCTAGAAATTTCAATGAGAAGCTTATAAATTATTTTTGCTTTGTTGCAGATAATATGCACTTGATATTCTCTCACCCTCTTGCCCTTACTCCAACAACATAGTTGATCCCTACCTTACTTGATGACTGTGGGACACTGACCCTTTTCTCTAGGGTCTCTCTCCCTCCCTCTCCATCCCCTCTCTATAATTTTACTAGGGGCCCAGTGCACGAATTCGTGCACCTTGAAAGGAACTGTGGGCTGCGAGGCTGCAGTAGACACAGGGGCAGGTCTCGGCCCATTCTCTGCACCCCTGCCTGGCCCCTCCTGCCGTAGCGCCCCCCCATCCCTTGTCTTCTGGCAGCCCCCCTCCTGCCACTGTCATTCCCACATGCTGATGGCAGCTGGCCCTGCTCACACCCACTGATGGCACAGAGCAATTGGTGCTGGTACCAGCAGTGGGTGCAAGTGGTCCTTCAGGAGCAGGGGCAGGTGGAAAAGCCCTCGGGCGATCAGGGCTGGCAGCCAATGCTTGCACCCGCTGATGGCGCCGAGTGAGCGGGGGCTGGCGCTGGCAGTGGGTACGAGTGGGGCCAGCACTGACAGCAGTTGCGAGCGCCGGGCGGGACTGCGGTGCACAGGAGCAAAGAATTTTCAGTAACCACCAGAGGCTTGGCCTGATGGCAGCGACTGGCGCCCCGCCGTGGTCTGGTGCCCCCTGCTCACCTGCTCCATCTCCTGCTGCAGCCAGTGCCCGCCATGTTCCACACACGCACGTGGTGGTCAGCGCTTGTCATAGTGACCGGTTGTTCGGTTGTTCCACCGTTCAGTCTATTTGCATATTAGCCTTTCATTATATAGGGTTTCCACCTTTCTTTGCAGACAAGGGAATGTGTTTTTAACATATTTTTTTTTTTTATTTTAGAGGGAGAAGAAAAAAGAGAGGGAGAGAAACATTGATGAGAGAAAAACATCATCAGTTTCTGCCTCCTGCCCGCCCCCTACTGGGGATCAAGCCTGGAACCCAAACATGTGTCCTGACTGGGAATTGAACTGGCGACCTCCTGGTACATGGGTTGATGCTTAAGCACTGAGCAACACTGGCTGGGTGGGAGTGTGTTTTTAAAGCTTAAAATTACCCTCGCTGATGTTTCTTTATATTTCCTAGGACACTGTAACAGTGACTTGCCAACAAGTTTACCAGCTTTTTCTGTTCTCATTCTTGATTCTTATAGGATACTTAAAAGTGCATTTCCATGTATTCAGATTTTGAGCAAGGGGAACTCATGATTAAGAAGGAATTAGTCTTTTTGGATTTAACATACTGAATCAGCTTTTCTAGTCACTATGAATTCCTACGGTCAGAAAATTAAGATGACTTTATTTCTGAAAATTCCTGAATTTTACTTTCAATGAAAAATGGAAGTTACACACATAATCGAAATGTGTAGGAAAGGAATAAAACACACACACACGGGTATTGTTTGCTTATATTGTTTACAGTAAATTTCTAAGGGACAGCTCTTGTACTTATAGCCTTCAGTATTTACATGCTTTAGATTGTCATAGCAATATCAGTGTATGGGCTAAAATGCCCCAAGTAAATTTAAGCATGGGCTGCTCAGAGGAAGTCTTTCTTCCACAACAATATTCATGCATTTGACCTTGCTCTAAAAAAGGGAGATTTATCACTGGCCCTCCACAGCCATTTATTAATATGTTGGAACTTGGCTCTGCTAGTTTTCATAAACTGAGATATTTTGGATGACTTGAGGCTAATAAGCCAAGTGAGTAATACTAAGGGTGTTGATGATAACCGAAGGGCTAAGGTGTGGCAGAATGCTGCTGCCACCAACTCAGAACAGACCAACCCAGAAACCATGGCTAATAGAATGCTCAGAGCTTGCCTCCCTGACCTTTGAGGACTGTGCTGTCATGTCTGTCTTGGACACTGAGCATGCATGTACACGAGGAAAAGATGGGATAGAGTTCAGGCCTTTATTTCGTAGCTCACGCAGCAAGGGTCTATGACTTATCTTGGGAGTCTGCTGGCATGCCTCGCACAAACTTGTGAAGACAGAAATGTTTGTTTATAAATATTTCTATATATAACAGTTCTTGTTTTCCATTTTTAGTCCCAGGAGGGGACAGTGGAAAAATGTGTGGGAAAGAAGCAAGAGATTCTTGATGAAAAGCCTGCTTCTGTAACTGTTTGCTTATTAGACTCTCATAGCTTTAATTTCCTCGTCAGTGAAATAGAAATAATCAGTTCTCATTGTTGTTGAGAGGACTAAATGTGATAGAATAAGTGAAAGTTCTTTTTAATCTAAAAACCCATACAGAAAAAGAATATATCGTTTCTTTACTTTCTAGGCCCGCGATTTTCAACGGTATACTGCAAGAGGCACACTGGTGTGCTGCAGGAATTTTTAAAACATGTGATGCCTGACTATTTAGTCAGGGGCACTGACCTCTTTTCCCTCAGATTATTAAATTAAAAAAAAAAAATTACAACAGCCAACACAACAATAGCTGTTCGGTGTGAATGAGTCAAAATTATAGTTTGTTTGGTTTTGTCAGATCAGCAAAAACTCTATTTTTTGGCATGCTGCAGAATTTTAGTAATTAGTTTTTGTGTGCCATGAGCTGAAAAACCATTAACAATGATCTTGTTAAAACCCCTTCATTTCATTGTCCAACTTTACCCCACTTCCAATGTAAGTCCCGACTGCTGAAAACAAAACCTGATGCTTTCATCTGACAGGCCAGCCCCGAAGCACAAGCACCAAAAGGCAGAGTCTTAGCTCACTTCTGCTGTGCTGATCCCTCCTTAGTTTAGTTTGTGTGCCTTGGTAAGAGGTGAGTTTATTTCACAACCTCAGAACAAGGGAGCCAGCATAGACATTCACCTGCATGGGTTCAAACCTCTGCTGTGCATACTCTCATTAGCTGTAGGCCTTTGAGAAATTACTCAAGTTCTCTGAGCCTTGGTTTCCTCATATAGAAGGTAAGAATAGTGCCACCTTCCTCAGAGTTGTTTTGTTCTGGGGGCAGGAGGTAGCAATCAATGATTCTCTATCATCATTGATGTTTTCTATCTCTATATCCCTCTCCCTTCCTCTCTGAAATCAATTGAGAGAGAGAGAGAGAGAGAGAGAGAGAGAGAGAGAGAGAGAGAGAGAGATCGAGATCTACCCCAGCTGGTTTTGTCTCAGTGGATAAAGCATTGGCCTGCAGACTGAAGGGTCCCGGGTTCAATTCCCAGTCAGGGCACTTGCCTGGGTTGCAGGCTCGATCCCTGTGTAGGAGGCATCTGATTAATGATTTCTATCTCTCTCTCTCCCTCTTCCTTCCTCTCTGAAATAAAAGAATATATATATTGTTTAAAAAAGAGAAATCTCTTTTCAAGGACCAAAATAAGTGTTTAGTAATTGGTATATATGGTTATTAATTGTATATGTGATATGGAAATTCTGGGTACTTCTTTCTCACAGTTTTCTGTACAGAGGAACTATTACAAAATATTTATTGATAATTAAGTCAAGTTCCATGAAAGGAAGTTTCGGGACTCTCTCAACAGACTTTAACTTGTAATGATCATTGAACTTCTTGACTTTTAATGAAACAAATGATGAGCATCTTCCTCCCCCCCCCCCCCCCCACACACACACACACTTACACTCACACTCCTTGCCTGTTTGGTCTTTAGCACAGATGGATATTGCTTCACGATGATAGAAGAAGATGATTCTGGGATGCCTGTGATCACGTCGGGATGTCTGGGACTAGAAGGCTCAGATTTTCAGTGCCGGGTAAGGAAGAAACTTGATTCCACTAGATTTTAAACAGTCAAGTTTCAATAAGAGAAAGCAATTGTGTGGGGGTTTTGTTTGTTTGTTTGTTTGTTTCACTAGCCTATTTTTAGTGATTTGGAAAATAATTTGAGCATTTTCATTGGGCCAATTCTCCCTTCAGTTTGAAATGAAATATGATGTTTATTTTTGCTGTTAATTTCTGGCTTAGTGTCTCATTAGACCTTCTTGCTCAAATTCCAATTTAGTTAACTGTATTATGCCTAGCTTTCTTTGTGCGCTTACACTGTGCACACCGGTTATTACAAATGTAGTAGTAATTTTGTTGAAATGCAGACATAGAAGTAAGGTAATACAGGATAATTTAAAAGAAATGACTGAAAAGTAAACAATATTTTCAACATGTTTGTGCAACAATTTTAAGTAAGTTACCTAAGTAATCTTAATATCTTAAGTTTGAGGTTATGTGCCTATGACATTTAGGGGACATCCACTAATAGCTTTTCGGGTTTAATTTTAGGACACTCCCATTCCTCACCAAAGGAGATCAATTGAATGCTGCACAGAACGCAATGAATGTAATAAAGATCTGCACCCTACGTTGCCTCCACTGAAAAACAGAGGTAAGGAAAGGCAGGCTTCCAAGCTGGAAAAGCCTTAGGCATAAAGAACATAAAGACGTGGATTATCCTTTCTTTTCTGAATGAATCTACCTGAACCATTTCCCACTGCTGGGGCCAGAGGACAAGGCAGGACGCCGTAATGAAACATTCAGAAACATGTGCAAGCAGTTCTTGGGAAAGTAGTCTTATATGGCTTCTCTCCAGCGAATCTTATTTCAGAGCCTCTCCCCTCTTCTCCTAGAAAACTAGTTTCTAGAGCGTGTTGTGTATTTCTGAAGAGCGGAAGAGCGGGACAGAGCTTTATGCTTATCCCTAAATATTACTCAGAGGGTGTATTTCCTTCAGAAATGAGTATTTGTCTACATTTATTTCAAAAATAAAGGGCCTTAAAAAATTAAATAAATAAAAAAAATAAAAGACCTTAGAAAGGAGCACATCAGATTATTTCCCAGATTGTGTTTCCTTGTATCTATGCTAGAGTATATTTTTAGTCAGATTTTATGTTATATATTGATAAAATATATAAAATGGAGAAAACATCTACAAAATTTAATTTCAAGATTTATGCATTTAAATTAGCACCCCCAGAGACTTCTTGTTAAAAATAGCTCTCATATTTCCTTTCCTCTCCTTTTTCTCACCAAAAAATAAGTGATTTGTAATTGTCACAGAAATCTAAGTCCAAAGACATAGATAAGTGGTTTAAAATGATTCTTCATGAGAAAAATTTTCCGACAAACTATAATGACATTTCATGGTTTTCATGATAATATTTTATAACTCTTGTTCCTACTGTAGCCTAGAAAGCTCTATAAGGTTATTCACAATAGTTCACATCAAAATTCAGTCAGTTGTTTTGTTTGTTTGTTTTTTGTTAATCCTCACCCGAGGATATTTTTCCCATTGGTTTTTAGAGATAGTGGAAGGTAGGAAGGTGGGGAGAGAGAGAGAGAGAGAGAGAGAGAGAGAGAGAGAGAGAGAAACATGGATTGGTTACCTCCCACATGCGCTCCTGATCCAGGCTGGGGATCAAGCCTGCAACCCAGGTACTTACGTGCCCTTGACCAGGAATGGAACCCGTATCTCTTCAGTGTGTAGGCCAATACTCTAAGGACTGAGCAACACCAGCCAGGGCAAAATTCAGTCAGTTTTAAAAAATTTGCCAATCAACATGCTATGTCTTAAGGATACACAAATGGATGAAGGAAATTGTTGCTCTCAAAATGTGTACAGTTGGTTAGGAGAAACATGTAAATAATTATACAGCAGTAGAGTTAGATTATAAAGTATAGTAAGAACACAACAGCGTGAGTGGCTCCCTCTTTCTGGCATGGAAAGATGTCAAAATATCTTCAAAGAAGTGATACTTAAACAAAACTTTAAGTGAATAAGGCAAGAATAAAAATTTAAAAAACTAAAATGGCTAGTACAGCCAAGCATTATGCTAAGTTTACATTAATTAACCCATTTGAGCCTCACAAAAATCCTATGAGGTATTTAGGATTATTAATCGCCATTTAAAGATGAGGAAATTACAGCACAGTGAGGTTAATTAACTTTCCCAAGGTTGCACAGCCTGTAAGTAGCAGTGACTCTAAACAGAGGCAATGGTAAGTGCAGAGGTTTGGTTTGTGAAATTTGAGAAACAGTAGCTAAATACAAGCATGTGAAACAGTTGTTTGAAGCCTCACTATTCAGAATGGGCTTGTAAACTAGTGCATCATTATCATTTGGAGCTCTTTGGAAATGCAGAATCTCAAGCCCCATCCCAGACTACTAAACCCACATTTTTAAACAAGATTCCCCAAGTTATTTATGTACACATTAAAGTTTGGGCAACAAGCCCTAGCTGGTTGGCTCAGTGGATAGAGAGTCAGTCTGCAGACTGAAGAGCCCTAGGTTCGATTCTGGTCAAGGGCACGTGCCCAGTTGCGGGCTCAGTTCCTGGTTGGGGACATGCGGGAGGCAACCCATCGATGATTCTCTCTCATCATTGATGTTTCTATCTCTCTCTTCTTCTCCCTTCTTATCTGAAATCAATAAAAACATTAAAAAAAAGTTTGGGCAACAATTTTGCTAAAAAAAAGACCAAGAAGTTTACAGAGAAGTTCACTGATATCAAATTGTAGTAAAATTCTAAATGTTGACTTTCAGTTTCCATAGTTATTTCTTTATGAACCAGTTTCAAAAAGTAGGTGGTCTGTGGACAACATTTTGAATAATAGCACTAGTACATGGGCTTATGGGTTAGTAGGGAGGGAGAGTGGAGAGGGAAGAGGGGCTGGTAAGGAAGGTAGAAATGCTAGATTTTAGAATCTCTTTGTCAAGGAGGAAAGGTTTTTAATGTGCAAGTGGAAGTGATGTATCCTAGAAGTAACAATTGGGTTTAGAAAAATTCATTCATTCTTTCAGAGGCTGAAAGGACTGCAGTGCATGTGTTGTCCTGTAGATGGAGCCAGATTCTAGTTAGGACCAGGCAGGTGAAGGGGTATTCTCTGAGGAGGTGGAGGATGTAGGGACTTTAAAAAATAGTAGGATAAATATCTAGAGAACTGAGTGAAAGGTTTGAAAAGAAGGGCAGCAGCACTGAGAAGACATCCTTGGTTCAGGGCATTGGGAAGAGGATGCAGGTGGATTATACTGAAGATTGGGTGTCTGCTTGGGTGGAGTTTAGTGGCATTAGTGTTACCTCTTTAAACGCTGGGGATCCCAGGCAGTGCCTAGGCAAGGTCTTGGTGGACGCTACCTCACACTTTTGTCACGCTCTCTTTGGTGTGCAGTAAAGTCAGTGTAGACTGTGGTATGTAAGCACTGGCATTTTTTACATAGTTATGCCATATACTAAGGGGTTTTTGTTTGTTTGTTTTTTGCTTCCACCATGTACGTTTTTATTGGAAGTGTACTATATATCTTCACTGGATATCAGTAATGCCTTGGTCAGGAACATTAGAGTTGCAGCCATATTGGATTGTGTTTACACTAGTGCCCTGGTGCACAGATTTGTGCACATTGAAAAGAAATTAGCTAGAAGGTGGCCAGGGGTGGAACTGGGTGAGACTGGCTGGACACACCCTAGAGCCAACCTCCTGCGGTCCCTCCCGGGTCGGCTGCAGCTGGAGTAGCGCCATGTGGCTCGAAGGGCATCTGCGGAGTGAGCAGGGTCTCTCTGGCAGGTAGGGTCCCTCGGCCTGGCCTGTGGGGATCAGGCCAAAACTGGCTCTCTGACATCTCCTAAGGGGTCTCGGATTGCGAGAGGGCGGTTCTCAGGTGATGCACCCTGGAATCAGGCTCTCTCCTCTCTGGTTCCGGAGTGTGTCACCCAAGGGCTACCACTCCCAAGTCACTGCAGCTCAGCAGCTCCTGCGTGAGTGTCTGCCCCCTGGTGGTCAGTGCGCATCATACTTACCGGCTGGTTGGATTGTCACTTAATCTTTTATATATATATAGATATGATATGTTAACTTAAAAGTAAAAGGCCAAGGTGAAAAGCAACAAGCATTTATTTGAGATTCAAAAGAATAGCTATTCAGGAAGCATTTATTTAGGCGGAAATCCAAATTGTGTTCCCCTTAGGAGGGGAAGGCATGGGGTTCTTATGAGAAAGGGAAGGAGAACAATAACATGAATAGAAGGAAGGAATTTCTGTAGGTGCAGATAAACTAACATAGTGATGCTAATTCTAAAGAGTGTCTTTAATTTTCATATCTGCTCTTAGTTATTTTTGCAAACAGTTATTTGGAGTATAGTCCTGCTTTCAGGCCCAGTCCAAAGGTTATTTTGTACATTTTTAACATTCCAAAGATTTGAGGAGTCAGACTTGCAAGCCAGTTCCTCTTGGATGGCAGCTCCAACTCCATTTTGAAATGGCTACATTTATATTATTTTTCATAATTCATAGTGAAGATATGTGTGTGTGGTTGGTATAAAACCCAACATAAAGAACAGGGATGATATTAAAGAGTTACAGAGCCACCTTTTGATATTTTTAATTTTTGCTATTTTTTTTAAATACTTAGAGCTATCCCTAACTGGTGGAGCTGGGGTAGTAATATAAATGTATGCCCACATAACATTTACCTATATATTTAAAACTCATAAACCAATATAGAAGACTGGTAAATGAACTACATTAGATTAACTTAACAAATACAGTCTCATAATGATGGTGGGAAACATCAGGTTGGCATTTAGAATGCTGGATCTACTGAGACATTCTCTCCAACATGGGAGTGAGTGGTGGGGATCCCCATTTTCATTTTTCTCCTGCACTGTGAGGTGCCTCTCAGGCATGCATGTGGACACCCGTGCCATGCTGGTCTCAGCCTATGGATGGCAATGCTGTCAGCTGGAACGCCTGCAGCCCTCACCTGGGCCTGCAGTGCTGTGGCAGCCCCCATACACATTCCCCACCTGGAGTCAGTGCTGTGGCTGGACTGGGCCTTATGGTTCTTATTATGATTGTAAGACACCTCAGCAACAACCATCGGGGTGCTTTGAAGAAAAAAAAAAGATTTATTATTCACAGGTTTTGGAGGGTATAGGGCAGTGATGGCGAACCTTTTGAGCTCGGCGTGCCAGCATTTTGAAAAACCCTAACTTAACTCTGGTGCCATGTCACATATAGAAATTTTTTGATATTTTCAACCATAGTAAAACAAAGACTTACATTTTTGATATTTATTTTATATATTTAAATGCCATTTAACAAAGAAAATTCAACCCAAAAAATGAGTTCGCGTGTCACCTCTGACACACGTGTCATAGGTTTGCCATCACTGGTATAGGGTATGCCTGAGGGCTACACAAGGTCATGGGGGTGGGGGGAGAAAGAGAGAGAGAGAGAGAGAGAGAGAGAGAGAGAGAGAGAGAGAGAGAGAGCGCACTTGGATCTGGGGTTCTGTTTTTGTTGGACTGAGTGCGTGGTGCCTTGGGTTTTATAGACTCACTATTGGTGAATTTAAAGCAAAAGAGCGATAACTAGGTTAGGGTGCAGATAAGAAGAAGCAGGGTTACCGGAGTGGCCAGTTGTCTAGGTTATCTGGGGCTTTCTGAAAGGAAACTTCATGGTTATTGTGGTCTGGTATCTCATCTCACTCTTTTCCTAGTGGCTGTGTCTTACAGCTGGCAATATGGTTATTGGAGATTGATGTCTTTGAATGGATGCCTTAGTGATCAAAAAGCTTCATTATCAGGCACTTACGCCAGAACAGTCCAGCCGTCTGGTTTATACTCCACTCACATGTCTTGTTTCAGACACCCTTGGCCACCCCTCAGGACTTGAGGTACACACACCCTCTCCTTGTCCACCCTCGGGGCACAGGAGAAAAGGAGAGGGCCTCACAATTCCTAGACACAAACCCAGGCATGAGGCCTGTTAAACAGGAGACTCCAGACTTCTGGGCATCGGCCAGTGGTTTACATGGAGAGCGGAGTGGGCCAAGTTCAGGGTGGACACATCCTCTGGGTCCTGCAGATCCACTGCTATATGGAAAGGAGCGAGGTTGGAGAGAGCCAGAGCAGGGCCCTCTGAAGCTCAGAGCTCAGGCCAATTTTCTGGCCTAACGACAATGGAAATTATCATAATAATCGTGATTATTGCTTATGTGAGAGGAATGCATACTTATTATGGCTCTTTTTAAGTACTTGGCATATACTAACTCATTTCATCCTCAACCACCCACAGAAGAAGGTACTGTTGTTGTTATTCCTATTTCACAGACCTGAAAGCTGAGGAATCCTGAGATTAGATACTGTGGGAAATTCACGCAGCTAGGATAGGTGGTGGAGAGAGGACATGGGCCAGTGTGTCATCTCACTGAATATTCTGTAGAAAGCTCTGAATGACATTCTAAAAAGATGCTTTTCCCCCTGTGAGTCAGAAAACTCTCAACAGTGGTATTTCACATAACAATGGACAATCAATCAATATGATTATTTTCAAAGTAATATTTCTGTTATATTTGCCTTACACAGAAACTCTCAGACATGCATGATTACTATTTTTAGAATCTAGTGTTAGAGGTTGCTTGCTGTGCTTCTTGAATGTCCTGTGTGTGTTCTTATACTCCCTCTCCTTCCCTCCCTCCTTCTTCCTCCTCTTCTTCCCTCTAATTTAATAGTTATTAAGTCCCAATAGTGTACTAGGCCATTGGCTTTCAAACTTCAAGTGCATCAAAATTATGTGGTGGCCGTGTTAAAATGCAGATTACTGACCCCCACCTAGTTTCTGATTTAATAGGTCCGAGTGTGCCCCAATAATTTGCATTTCTAAGGAGTTCCAGAGAAAACATCTTGGAAAGCCCTGTACTATGCACTGCCTAGTAGATTAATGTATGTTATTATAGATTTACTAGAGGCCTGGTGCACAAAATTTGTGCACTGGAGTGGGGGGGGGGGTCCCCCTCAGCCCGGCCTGCACAGTCCAGGATCCCTCTCACAGTCCGAGACACCTCGCTCCTTACCATCCGCCTGCTTGCTGCTCCTTAGTGCTCAGCTCACTGCAGTGGAGGTGGGAGAAGCTCCCACCACCGCTGCTGCGCTTGCCAGCCATGAGTCCGGCTTCTGGCTGAGTGGCGCTCCCCTGTGGAAGCACACTGACCACCAGGGGGCAGCTCCTGCATTGAGCGTCTGCCCCCTGGTGGTCAGTGTGCATCATAGTGGCCAGTCCTTCTGGCTGTTCCACTGTAACGGTTGCTTAGGCTTTTATTATATAGACTAGAGGCCCAGTGCACAAAAATTTGTGCACTCAGAGGTAGGGGTGTCCCTCAGCCCGGCCTGTGCCCTCTCGCAGTCTGGGACCCCTCAGGGGTGACCACTTGTTGGCTTAGGCCTGCTCTCCGGGGGATTGGGCCTAAGCTGGCAATCAGACATCCCTCTGGCAGCCTGGCAGCCCTCGGGGGATGCCCACTTGCCAGCGGGGAGCAGACCTAAGCTGCAGTCAGACATCCTTAGCGCTACTGAGGAGGCAGGAGGGGCTCCCACCACCACTGCTGTACTGGCAGCCATCAGCCAGGCTTGTGGCTGAGCAGAGCTCCCCCCTGTGAGAGCGCACTGACCACCAGGGGGCAGCTCCTGCATTCAATGTCTGCCCCCTGGTGGTCAGCGTGTGTCATACTGAACAGTCATTCCCAGTCATTCTGCTGTTAGGGTCAGTTTGCATATTACCCTTTTAGTATTTGGGATAGAGGCCTGGTGCATGGGTGGGGGCCGGCTGGTTTGCCCTGAAGGGTGTTCCAGATCAGGGTGGGGGTCCCGCTTGGGTGTCTGGCCAGCCTGGTGAGGGGCTGATGGCTGTTTGCAGCTGGCCACACCCCCTTTCAGGGTGGGGGTCCCCACTGGGGTGCCTGGCCGTCTGGGTGAGGGGCTGAGGGCCGTTTTCAGGCTGGCGGGCGACTGAAGCTCCCAGCCCCTCCTTTTTTTTTTTTTTTTTTTATTCTGGGATTTATTTACCTTCTATAGCTTCTATACCTTCTATAGCCGAGAGCCGGCTCCAGCTCTGAGGCATGGCTGGCTGAAAGCAGGTATCTGGAGCTTGTTTAGCTTCTATAATTGCAACTTTGTTGCTTAGAGTGTAGCTTAGAGCAGGGCTGCAGCAGGCCAGGAACGTTGGCTTCCTCCATCACTGGAGCAAGCAAGCCTCATGTTCACTTCAGCTGTGTGGCTGCTGGCCGCCATCTTGCTTGGCAGTTAATTTGCATATCTTGCTGATTAGCCAATGGGAAGTGTAGCGGAGGTATGGTTAATTACCATGTTTGTCTATTATTAGATAGGATTATAAATCTATGTCAAGTTACTATAAAAACAAAGACTATGTTATTAGAAGAATAGAGGGAAGAAAATTCCACCTCACCATTTTTTGTCGTTGTCGTTCTTTAATAATTACTCTTCTAAAAAAGTTAAATAATTAGCCTTATGGCAAGACATCTGTGTTTCTAGATGCTAAACAATAACAGGCTTCTGATATGAGAGGTTAGAGAGGTACTGAGTGTAGGGTGAACACCTACAAGTAATTTGTCCTTATTACAAACAAATGCATAGGAAACCTTTGCTACCAGTCCAGAGTTTTCTCGGATTCTCACAATCACATTCAGCAGTACTTATCAATGTAAATTTATATCCTTTAAATTTTATTTGTCATCTTTTGTTTCAAAAAAAGAAGATGCTGAGTGGCCAGAATGCAGCTAATTTTTTTAGGAATATTCATTTTCCTTTGCTTTGCTGATTCCATTTCAGCACCAGCAAAGCAGAATACCCTAGGAAAAAAGTCCTTCTCCTGAAGGAGGAAATGTCAAAGGCAATTAGATCAAATGCAGCATCTTTATCATAAACAATAGGGTGTGATCTGGGAAACCCAGTAACACTGGGGCTGGTGCTGAGAGGAAGAAGAGATGTCTGTGTTGATGGAGACTCTGTAGGGAGCAGTGGCGGTGCTGGTGTCTGGTCTCTGCCTGCAGAAACAGTGGTGCTGGGGGAGATGGTTTAGGCCCTGACTCAGCATCAGGTGGTTGGACCAAGACTTTGTGAGTGAAGGATCCTCCTAAAATGGCATGTAGGTGGGAGATTTGATAAGCTCTCCCTCAAATTACTCATTATAGTCACTTGTTTTTATTGAATTGTCTTAAGTGGGCACTTAAAGCAGTGAAAGACTGGTGTTGAAATGAACAGAAGCCCTTGCTTAATTAAATGGGATCCAATAATTTGGCTCTTACAAAATAAAAGTTGATATAATTTTTGAAGTAGGCATAAATTTCTTTAAATATGGGAATTACTCATATATATTACATATTTATTTCATAAAAATGTATCAGACATAAGATTCTACTATGAAATATGGTAAATCCATTTATTTGGAAATTATAGAATTTCCAAAGTTAAAATTTACCTTTTTTTTTTTTTTTTACTCAATTAAAAAATATATTCTGATCAGTTTACAGATTTTTTAAAAAAATTGCTATTGGTTAGTTTAGATATGCCCGTTACAGATTAAACTCCGTAGGTAACAGGTATTTTACGAGTGAAACACCTCCAAACACAGGTAAATCCAGCATATGATAGTGTCTAAAATGCAAAGGGCAGAATTTTCCTCCTTACACCTATATAACACCATCGCAACATAAACCAATGCTGAGCTATATTCCTTGCCGGGGAGTAAATCTACCATTCTTTGAAATGTTCAGCTCCTAGTTTGGAATTTCCAGTTAGCACTGTATTGAAAGGATTTTAGAAATAGTCTTTTTATTTCTCATTGAACAAAAGTAATCTGGATATGAAAACTCTGTCTTAACTTCCTTTATTACCAAAGCATTTATTGCATTTCCTATTAAAATTCTTATTGCGATTATGAACCATCTTCTGGCTTCATAAGCACGGTCCTGTCATTTTAAGCAGTGACAGTCCAGCTAATTATCAAAGAAGAGACAAGTAGTGGCAGAATGCTATTGGGAGACCACTGGTGACTCTCCCTTGCCTCTCAGGGTGGAGCAGACTTCCCTGGAGAGTTCTCTGTTCCACTTGCCTGAGCAGCTGGAGGGACCTTGCATGTTGAAATCGGTTGCCCTAGGGAACTGCAGGCCCGTTCCCCTCCTGATAGGCATCTGGACGTGTTCGCTTTCCAAGACTCTGGCAGTGACTTGAATGTTTACATTGTTAATGCTCTGAGCACGGGTAATGGCAGATTAAAACATGACCAGCCTGAGGGACAGAAACAAAGGTTTATTGATAAGGATCACCTATTCATGACCGAAGACAGGGAGGCAGAGATGAGGCTGCAGGGGATAGAGTTATTGGGGCAAAGAAAAGGAAAATGGGCCGGTAATGCTAGCCTTGGAAAAGTGCTGGATGGTAAGGAAAGAATCCCTTCGGCCCTTTCAGGTCGCATTGCTCGCTTAAATCAGACATTTGATAAGATGAGCAATAGATATAGAGTTCTTACAGGTCAGAGTGTATTCGGCATTTACATGGGAAATAAAAGGCAGTGAGGCTGAGAGTTTTAGTAAAATTATTTCCCTTGAATGAGAAAGTATTCTGTATTCATATACTGATAATACTTTATGCTTATGTAGTTAGCTCCTCTAGTTTTGATTGAGTATCCAGCATTCTTCTCTTTGGTTTTCTTCAAATTTCAGGCCTTTTGTTTTTGTTATCCTTAAAATTGGAAATGCATTTTAAGCCAAGTTTCAAGAGATCGTACTTGCACATATATGTGCCATGGTATTTGCACGCCTGCACATGTAAACATTGTGAATCGGACTCTTACTGGCAGAGGTATTGTGCTCGCCTTGTGTTTATTGTTAACTTTGCCTAGAACCTAAGGGAGGTGGAGAGTAGAGAAAAATTTTACGGGGACAGTTCATTGTGTAAAGTCTTAGCCTACTTAGTTCTAAGAGCCCACAAATTATTTTCAAGATTTCCTAGGTAACACTTTTCAATTAATACATGTCTAATTGTATCTGCTTCCTGTTAATATTAAAGCCTTAAAGGCCTTTGGGAAATGTGTTGTAGTGAGTCACGCTTCAGAACTCTTTTTTTCTGGACCATTGACAAGGTTTCTGAATGTGTTAATGTAAAACTGCTTATTTTATTTATTTATTTTTAGAACTAGAGGCCTGGTGCACAAAATTTGTGCAGGGGGAGTTTGGGGGTCCCCTCAGCCCGGCCTGCACCCTCTCCAATCTGGGACCACTCAGGGGATGTTCAACTGCGGGTTTAGGCCCGATCCCGGGGAACAGGCCTAAACCAGCAGTCAGACATCCCTCTCACAATCCAGGACCACTGGCTCCTCACTGCTCACCTGCCTGCCTGCCTGATTGCCCCTAACTGCCCCCCCCCCCCGCCACCGCCAGCCTGATCACTCCTAACCACCTCTACCTGCTGGCCTGATCACCCCTAACTGCCCCCCGCTGCCGGCCTGGTTGCCCCCACCTTCCCCCCTGCCAGCCTGGTCACCCCATGCAGCCTGCTGTTCAGCTGTTTGGTCATCCCTCACTAACCCCCCTGCCAGCCTGATTGCCCCACACAGCCTGCTGTTCAGTTGTTTGGTTGTCCCTCACTAACTCCCCTCCCGGTCTTGTCTCCCCACACAGCCTGCCAGACTGCTGTTCAGTCGTTACTGTTACTGTGACGACATCTCAAACAATTTTCATATGCCTCTATTATTAGTATAGATATGTATATTTTTACTGATTTCAGAGAGAAAGGAGAGGAGGAGGAGGAGAGAGAGAGACATCATCTATGAGAGAGAATCATTGATTGACTGCTTCCTGCATGCCCCACGCTGTGGATCAAGCCCGCAACCCAGGCATACCCTGACTGGGAATCGAACTGTGACCTCCTGGTTCATAGGTTGATGCTCAACCACTGAGCCACACCGGCTGAGCATAAACTGCTGATTTTTATGGTGTCTCATTTAGTCTTTTCAGATGCAGACTATTTCCAGTAATTTTTGTCCAGTAGTATAGCTCATAACTAATTGTTAAACATATATTTTAGACTAACGAGTATATTCTAATGTTAACCATTATAATATTAGGGAAAAAAATTAATAGAAAGATATGTGGATTTTAATTTATTATAAATAATCTAAACTCTCTGAAATATTTCAGAGTAAGCTTGATTTTCAACATATGTGTTCATGTTCATTTCCTGATTTTGGTAATTAGATTACCAGTTGGTGAGGTAGTGTCCTTGTTCCCAGGAAGGGCACTCAGAAGTGTTTATGGGTAGGTATGGTATGTCTGCAACTTCAAATGGCTCTCCAATTATAAACACATGCAAATAAATAAATAAACATGAATGCAAGTATATCCAGCGATGTATCACTTAATGATGGGGATGCATTCTGAGAAATGAGTCATTAGGTGATTTCATCATTGTGGGAACATCATAGAGTGCACTTACACACACCTACATGGTGTAGCTTATTGCACACCTAGGCTCCATGGTATAGTCTGTTGTTCCTAGGCTACAAACCTGGATAGCATGTTACGCTACTGAATACGAAGGCTATTGTAATTTGTTACACCACACTGTTAGGACACCTACAGTGACACTAGATGATAGGAATTTAAGTTTCACTATACTATGTTAAGATTATATAATCTGTCATGTATGAAGTCATTGATTGAAATGTCATTATGCAGCACATAACTGTGTATATAGAGATAGGCACAAACACACACACTAAGAGAACAAGAGAATTATAAAATAAACATGGTAATCATTTTTTTAGGTTGGAAATCTCTGTGAAGGGCATATTGGAATTCTTTATCCTTACAGGTTTTCTGTAAAACTTTATTTCAAAGTGATTAAAATATGTTCCTATTGATGGGGAAATAGAAACTGTGGCAGTCTTTTCTTTAGGAAATTTTGACAATGTGTATAAAAGGACAAAATATATATCTTTTGAACTAATAATTTTGGTAAACTAATAATTGTGGCAAAATACATAACATGAAATGCATCATCTTAACCACTTTAAGTGCACAGTTGTGTATTCAGTACCTTCATAATGTTGTGCAACCATCACCACCACCCATCGCCATAGTTCTTTTCATTTTGTAAAACTGAAATTCTACATCCATTAGACCTTAACTCTCCCAATTCCACCTTTCCCCAGCCCACCATTCTACTTTTCCTCTTTATAAATTTGACTACCCTATGCACCTCATATAGTGGAATCATGCATTATTTATCTTTCTGACAGGGTTATTTCACTTAGCATAATGTCCTCAAGACTCGTCCATCTTGTAGCATATGTCACAATTTCCTTCCTTTTTAAGGCTAAATAATGTTCCAGGGATTTATAAACCAAATTTTTTATTATATATTCATCTGTCAGGGGACACTCTGATTTAGCTCCATGTTTTAGCTATTATGAACAATGCTCTTATATACATGGGTGCATATAATAACTTTTTGTGAAATATTTTGTTGATGAACTTTTTTGTTCATTGAAATGATACTGCAAAGGCATAAAATAAAACCATTATAATATTAGGGAAAGAAATTAATAGAAAGATATGTGGATTTTAATTTATTATAAATAATCTAAACTCTCTGAAATATTTCAGAGTAAGCTTGATTTTCAACGTATGTGTTCATGTTCATTTCCTGATTTTGGTAATTAGATTACCAGTTGGTGGTAATTTTCCTAAGCAGTGACGTGATGGCAATTTAATTTATTTTTGCTTAGTTTGTGGTATTTTTTTTTTCATGGAACATATCATACTTTTCATTGAGAAAAATAAGTTGCATTGGGTGGTATACGTTCCCCAGCCTAAGAGTTTAGGTAGCCGTACAGTTAAAGGTATACAGCACAGTTGGAAAATTTCTTCTCTGTAGTAACCAAAGTCATAAATTACAAAACTACCATTTAAAATTCAATAATAGTAACCACACTCTCAAGGATATATGATGCCCTTAATAAGAATGGTGCTAATATTATTACTATGTAAGTGTACCTGATTGTAGGCCAATTTTGTCAAAATATGTACCCGAGATTACCTGCGTATAAATCACTTAAAATTATAGTAAAATATATAAAAAAATACTTTGAATTAAAATCTCTGGCATTGAAGTCAGTTAATGTGCATTTGTATAAAGTTGTCCAGGTCATTCTTATTTCTGTGATGTTTGAGAAATCACACTGTACATAAATCTAATTTGTTAGGAACCTGAGGTAAAACAACATGAATAATCTATATATATAAAAACCCAGCGACCAGAACAGCAATTGACCAGAATGACCAGTGGCTATGACACGCAGTGCAGCAGCCAACCAGCCTGATCCAGGCCCCAGTCGCCACCCCTCTCCCCCCAGCTGGCCCAGACCCCAACACCCCGATCAGGGGCAGGATAGGCTGGCCAGACCCCACCCGTGCACGAATTCGTGCACTGGGCCTCTAGTATTTAATAATTTTCTCTTTAAAAGGATCACACAGTAATTCTTTGAGTAGACCATACCCATTCTTTTAATGAAAAATTGAAAAATTTATGTATTATTTTTGAAGGGCATCTTTATTTAAAGTGAGGTGCATGCACATATACTGTATTTGGGAACATTTGAGGAATTCTATTCCTTTGTGTCCATCAGAAGATGACTATGTTTTATGTACAATGAGTATAGATTTTTGAAAATACAAATTCATGATACAAACCACATGAGGAAAGCCTGTAAACCCATCAGCTGGATCTGAAATAATGATGAACTACCTAATTATATTCTAGGAGCATTGATCCATTTATTTAATTTGTTTATATTCTGTACTTATATCTTACTAGAAGCCTGGTGTATGAATTTGTGCACAGATGGGGTCCTTAGGCCTGGCCGGCGATCAGGACCCATCAGGTCCAGGCCGATTGGAGCTGGGTCGATTGGGGCCTGTTGGCCGAGGGAAGGGATGGAGGAGGTTGGCTGCTGGCCCCAAGGAGGGAGCTGACCCTTGTCCCCCCTGGGAAAGGGGCCATGTCCTCCCTACCCACCCCCAGTTCCATGTCCCAGCCCAGAGCCCAAAAGCTCTGGTGGGGTCGGGAGAGGAGGCAACAGTTGCTGGGCCGGGCACATAAGGAATGGACACTGAAGGTCGCTGGAGGTGCCCTGCCACCACACGGTTCCCCCCTCCCCCCTCCTCCTCTCCCTGCCACTGTGCCACCACTGCGGTGGGTGGGTGGCCCCCAGGGAAGTGAGAGGATGGGAGTGAGACAAACCCTTGTGTTGAGGGCTGACTTTCAATAGATCGTAGCAAGGGAGCTGCTCTGCCACATATGAAACCCCGACCCAGAAGCAGATTGTCTACAAATGGTTTAGCACCAGGGGCCAATGGGGGGCTGCTGGCTCGGAGGAGGGGCCATGGGAAGTTGGCTGTGGTAGTGCAGTGACCACCAGGGGGCAGCTCCTGCATTGAGCATCTACCCCCTGGTGGTCAGTTTGCGTCATAGCAACTGGTTGACCAGTCATTCTGGTTGTTCGGCCGTAATGGTCGCTTAGGCTTTTACATATATACTAGATGTCTGGTGCATGAAATTTGTGCATGACTGGGGGTGGTCCTTCAGTCCGGCCAGCATCCTCTCCAATCCAGGACCCCTCAGGGGATGTCCAACTGCTGGTTTAGGCCCGATCCTGCAGGAATTGCCTCTGCCTCTGCCTCAGCCCACCACCGTGGCTTTGTCCAGAAGGATGTCCAGAAGATGTCAAGTCTAATTAGCATAAACTGGCAGTCAGACATCCCTCTTGCAATCCAGAACTGTTGGCTCCTAACCACTCACCTTCCTGCCTGCCTGATTGCCTCTAACCTCTCTGCCTGCCTGCCTGATATACCCTAACCACCCCTGCCTGCCGGCCTGGTCACCCCTAACTGCCCTCCCCTGCAGGCCTGGTCGCCCCTAACTGCTCTCCCCTGCCGGCCTGGTCGCCCCTAACTGCCTCTGCCTTGGTCCCCACCACCATGACTTTGTCCAGAAGGAAGTCCGGATGGATGTCCGGAAGACGTCCAGTCTAATTAGCATATTACCCTTTTATTAGGATAGGTAGACTATAGGCCCAGTTGCACGACATTCATGTACTCGGTGGGGAGGGGTTCCCTCAGCCTGGCCTGCCTCGTTTCACAGTCTGGGAGCTCTTGGAGGATGTCCGACTGTCGGTTTAGGCCCGCTCCCTGTGGGGAATGGGCCTGAGCCACAGCTGGACATCCTTAGTGCTGCTGCAGAAGTGGGCTGCTGCGCTTGCCAGCCGTCAGCCTGGCTTGTGGCTGAGTGGCGCTCCCCCTGTGAGAGTGCACTGACCACCAGGGGGCAGCTTCTGCATTGAGTGTCTGCCCCCTGGTGGTCAGTGTACATCATAGCAACTGGTTGTTCCACTGTTCAGTCAATTTGCATATTACCCTTTTATTATATTGGATAAAGAATGTCAAGTACATTTCTTTCAGCGTGCTCTTGAACTAAGTGCCAGATGAATGATGATTCTTGCTAGCTGAAATTATTTAATTTGGGATATATAGACATGGTGTACCCCCCAAAACATATAAACACACTTTGAATAACTATTAATTCCAATGGGTTAAATCTGAAGAAAAAGAAACATCAATTGAGCTACCAGAAAAAAGTGTGTATACATTTTTTGGGAAATCCTGTGTATGTGCATATAGAGTTGCTTCCTAATTTTTAGGTGAAAATATTCTCTTTATCATAATGCTACTTACTTTCTTTTAATTTCAGATTTTGTTGACGGATCTGTACACCACAAAGCCTTACTTATATCTGTGACTGTCTGTAGTTTCCTGTTGGTCCTTATCATTTTATTCTGTTACTTCAGGTAAGTTTCCAACTTGTAGAGATAGAATTTTGAGTTTATCTTTGTTAACCTACTATCCTACCCTTGGCTCTGCCACCCCAGCTTCCTTTAACCTAATTAGATCTTAGATTTCATTGATAATATTGTTACTATTGATGAGTATTTGTCCTAATGAATCTATTAATAGATACTATCTCATTTGTACTTCAGATATCAAAATCACCCAAATAAATTTCACCCCTACGGAAATTAGGGCAGTTAGGGAATTAAGGAACTAGTTGCTACTGAGTTTGATTCTAAGCAGAGAAATGAGCATGTTGAACTTAGATTGTTCTAGTAATTACTTATTTACTGAGTTAACAATTTCTCTGGTATTGAAAGATTTTTAAAGATTGTTTTAGATAATCACATTAAATAAATTTAGTTACTATATTAAAGTTAAGTATGGTGGTTATAAATTAAACTTTTAGTCACCTACAAACTTATTTTGTAGTTTGTGTAATATCAAGGACCTTTAAATTCATGTTTCTTGCCTTTTTTAATACTCATTTATGATACAATTCTGCAAATGGAAGTTGATTCAAATAAATTTATTTCTAACCATTGATAAAAATTTTTTTAAAGCTTATATTTACTTATCTGTATTATTGGTCTATATATTACCTTATATGACAGGTAAGGTTAGCCATAATGTCTTTTGCACACTAAAAATTGATATCTATATTAATTAGGGGGACCTTAAATAGGGAAAGGCTTTAGGGCATGAATATAATGGAACTATACAGAAACATTAACAGACTATAGCCTGTTGGGAAATAATCAAAAGGAATGGAGAAGAATTGTAGATGGTTAAGACTGAGTAAAAACATGTAGTTTACTTTAAAGAATCAGTTAGGAAAATAATTATAATTTGTGTTTTGGAAATCATTACTGAGGGAAGTAAATACCGAGCATTTAATCTTGCATTGTTTTTGTGTGCTAAAGTAAAACCTGCCAGGATTAATGTTTTCTCTGCAGTGTTTTGCCCGTATCATTGCAACTCAGTGTCTGAAATGATGTTCCTCTGTGCATCTTTAGGTATAAAAGACAAGAAGCCAGACCTCGGTACAGCATTGGGTTGGAACAGGATGAAACTTACATTCCTCCGGGCGAATCCCTGAAAGACTTAATCGAGCAGTCCCAGAGCTCAGGAAGTGGGTCAGGCCTCCCTCTGCTGGTAGGAGGAGGACATATTGAGTTTAAAGGAATGGTTTCTGAGAGGAAATGTCAGTAAATACAGGGTTTCATTTTACTGAAACAGATAGGGCAGGACAAAGAGGACGTTCTGTGCAATCCGTTAGATATCAGATCTCAGATGCGGGGCTTCCTGATAACATTTTGACATATTGGGGGTCAGGTGATTGTTTTTTCATGTCGGTGTGTGGTTACAATCCAGACCCTCAGACATTCTGATAACGAGCAGATTAGAGAACATGAAACATGTGGCCATCTTCCCTCTGTTTTCAGTCGGGATAGTATGACTGCACTTTGGCCTGGCTTTTGAAGGCAAAAGGATTACAACCAGCGGGGATCTGAGTACTTTTACAAGGGAAGAAGGCTGCGTTTCAGCCGGAGGGCTTATGTTTCAGGGTGAAGTCCTGGCTTTTCCATTCAGGAGAGGTTTAATTTTCTGATGCTCCACACTGCCAACCTGGAAGAAAATATATACCGAGTCCAAGGCACTTGCCTTAACGAGAAAAACATTCTGTTCCTTTATGGACCAGACCAGAAAACGGTTGTTGGGACTCGGGATGGAAATAACCATTTTAATGAGAAATATTTTCCTTTATAAACTCTTACGATTGATTTTTCTAATCTTTGTTGTCTGGGTCTGGCTTTGGATATCTTGTTTACTTTATTCCTCAGGCCATTTTTTATTTAGTACTAAAAGTAACATTAAAAAAATTCTCAAGGCAAGCATTTATCTTCTAACATTATTTTTGGATATACAAAAAGCTGTTTATATTTAATGAATACAACCTGAAGAGTTTGGAGATGAATATATACCTGAAACATCACCATAATCTATGCCATACACATACCCATCACCTCCAAAAGTTTCCTCATGTCCTCTTTGTTTACTAATATTTTTTTATGATAACACTTGATATAAGATTTACTCTCTTAGCAAATTTTAGAATACATACACTACTGTTAACTGTAAGCACTGAAGATCTGTGGGACTTATTCATCTTGCATAACTGATACTCTACTTGTTGACTAATACCTCCCCTGAAGGTAATAAACCAGACAGAAAGCCATTTGTGAAGTAGTCATTATGACCAAACTGATGCTACTGAGGATGTACATTTTTCTTACATAAAAATCCCTATCAAATTGTTTGATTTTTATTTTGGAATTAATACATATTAAATATAGTTCTTATATTTAAGATATTATACATTTTTAAGACAAGTACAAATATTTAAATCCCTTTTGGTATTAATGAATCAGATACTGGTGCTCTTAGACTTGAAAACTATTTTTTTTCCTCCTTCTAACCCATCTTTCTTATTACTATGGAGCTATCTCTCTGAAGTCTTTGACCTTACTATGTTACTTCCCTGGATAATACATTCTAATGTCCAATAGCATTTATGGGTCTTCTACATTAGCCTGGTCTGCATGGCATACATCATCTTCTACCTCTTCTCTACCTGCTCCCCGAGCCCCTAGCATCAGCCTTGAGTAATGGTTTCTCAAACGCAGTAAGTCCTCATTTGACGTCATCAATGGGTTCTGAAATGACATAACAAAACCAATTTTACCTTAGGCTAATTGACATAGACAAGAGTTAAGTCCCTACAGCATCTCTCCAAGGTTTTAATGAAACAACATGGAATGAAACAATAACTTTATGGGGAGCTCTTCAGACTTCTGGCTTGTGGCCTACCTCACATTTTATCTCTGTGACAACTTAACCAGACTGAGCCAATCTATTAATCCTCTGTCATAACATTTTACTTATAGTGTCAGTATAGCAGATTAAAATACTGTTAAATTGATGTTCATATGTCTATGTCTAGATGGGCTCTCACTTCTTCAGGGGTGGAGACTGTACTTTGTTCACTTTGTATCTCCCCATTTGATTAAAAGGGCTGTTCAATAATTTGTTTTAAAAGCTTTCAACTCCAACTTTTAATGTCCCTAAAAATACTATCTTATTTCTACAATCTAGATACAGAAAAATAGCATTTGACTTATATCAAAAAATGATTAAGAACAGCCAGATCGCCATGGTTTGAATCCTGGCCAGATACTGGCCTTTATAGATTTGATCTCATTTAATCCTTATAGTAACCCTGTGAGGTAGTTCTCAAACTATATTCCTGCATTACATACCAGGGGCACAGGCCTAGATAGGTCCACTAGCTAGTATGTGGAGAAGCCAGGATTCAGACTCAGATGATCTACCTCTGGAATCTGTTTTTTTTGTGTTTTTTTTTTTTAATTTTTAAAAATATTTTTATTGGTTTCAGAGAGGAAGGGAGTGGGAGAGAGAAATAGAAACATCAATGATAAGAGATAATCATTGATGGCTGCCTCCTGCACACCCCCTACTGGGGATCTGCAACCAGGGTATATGCCCTTGTCCAGAATAGAACCCGGGACCTTTCAGTCCCCAGGCCAACACTCTACCCCCTGAGCCGAGGGCTGGAATGTGTGTTCTTGATGTTTGTGAGAATGAACCAAATGTAAGTTAAATGAAACTAGTGAAGGAAAAATATCAATATTACAGATTTAAGATCTTGTTTTAAGACAATGCAAAGTGTGCAAAAATATGTGAGTATCTCACCTTTATACTAATTTGTTATATATTTTAACATAAGGGGAAAATTCATGCCCTATATATCTTTTTGTCAAATATCTTTATGTATCATTTTTTAAGGAAGGAATATCTTAGGGTAGTTGTAACAATTAAGATAGTTATGCCTGGCCTTCGTGGTTCAGTGATTGAGCGTTGACCTATGAACCAGGAGGTCATAGTTCTAGTGCCAGTCAGGGCACCTGCAGGAGGCAACCAACCAGTGATTCTCTCTCATCCTGAAGTTCCTCTATCCCTCTCCCTTCCTCTCTGAAATCAATAAAAATATGTTTTTAAAATATAGTTTGTGTCTTCCCACTATATATATTCATATATGCATTTATTGAATACATAGTATATATTCAATAAATGGTAACATTATTTTTTATTCATAACCTATTTATCTGACCCTATAATGGTAAAGAAAGTGAAGTAAATTCTCTAATTGAACATTAAGCCTCTTAAGTGAAGAATCTTTTGTGAAAAATCTTTCTAGCCATGGCCAGCATGTCTCAGTGATTAGAGCATTGGCCCAAAGGATCTGGGGTTGGATTTCCAGTCAAGGGCATGTACCTGGGTTGCAGATTTGATCCAGTTGGGGCTTGTGGGGAAGGCAACTAATTGATGCATTTCTCTCATATTGATGTTTCCCTCTCCCCCTCCCTCCATCCTCCCATTCTCTCTAAAACTCAGTGGAAAAACATATCCTGAGTGAGGATTAGCAATAACAAAAAGATCTTTTCAGTGTGTGTTATTAACCCAGCCTTGATAAGCAAAGTATTCTAAACTGTATATTTGTGTGTAGGGTGTGTGTGTGTGTGTGTGTGTGTGTGTGTGTAGGGTGTGTGTGTGTGTGTGTGTAGGGGGTGTGTGTGTGTGTGTGTAGGGTGTGTGTGTGTGTAGGGTGTGTGTGTGTGTGTGTAGGGTGTGTGTGTGTGTGTGTGTAGGGTGTGTGTGTGTGTGTGTAGGGTGTGTGTTTGTGTGTGTAGGGTGTGTGTGTGTGTGTAGGGTGTGTGTGTGTGTGTGTAGGGTGTGTGTGTGTGTGTGTGTGTGTTGCTAATTCAGGGACATGTTAGAGAGTACAGAGCATTATGTACAGCTGTATGTTTTTCAGTGTTTGTATTTCTGAGAGAGTGGTAACTCCTTTATCATAAAAGCAGTTGTACCCATTTTACATAAAATAATTCTTTTTTTTTCTTTTTGCAGTCACAATTATAGTGATTGTATCTTACAGGCATTTTATTTATACAATCAAGCCTTAAAAGGGATATCTGAAAATGAAGTATAGAATGAAAGTTTAGGTAGAGAAAGACCAGAAACATTTGCTAAATCAAATAAAAACTTAAATAAACCGGCTAACTCTAATTTAGATGCAGTAATTGTTTCTTCTCTGGAGGGGAAAAAAGATTAAACAAATCTGTAGTGCTATGAATATACTAACAGTGTGTTTTGGGGTCTAACAGGTCCAAAGGACTATCGCTAAGCAGATTCAGATGGTGAAACAGATTGGGAAGGGTCGCTACGGGGAAGTTTGGATGGGAAAGTGGCGTGGCGAAAAGGTGGCCGTGAAAGTGTTCTTCACCACCGAGGAGGCCAGCTGGTTCCGCGAGACAGAGATTTATCAGACGGTGTTGATGAGGCATGAAAACATTTTGGGTGAGTGTATAGAGCGGTTCAGGTTTTTCTAGTTTTTCTCTATTTTTCTGTTAACATCTGCATATGAACTCATCTGTCTTGACCCATTTTGAAATATACAGACATTTTCTTCTTGGCGTGAGCCCAGGGACATTGTAAGCTTCCAAGGGGAGACCTCACAGGAGGCATGGCTAAGGCACTTTTGTGAATGAGCAGTGGGAGGGACATGGAGTCCTCTCCAGGAAATGCAAATACAATATGGGCATTTCTTCAGGTTGCTGAGGGTTTTAAAGGAGCAAATTTTTTGTTTAAATGTTGTGGAAAGTTGTAAGAATTTTATCTGAGTTTATAATAAAACTCTAGTTTATTATATCCAGAGTTGATACGGATAATTGATTCCTTTTTATTTTCTCAAGTTAGAAATGACCTAGTTCAGTGGTCGGCAAACTCATTAGTTAACAGAGCCAAATATCAGCAGTACAACGATTGAAATTTCTTTTGAGAGCCAAATTTTTTAAACTTAAACTATATAGGTAGGTACATTGTTATTAACTTAGTTAGCATGCTCCTAAGCTGCTTTGCTAAAAACGTCCTCAATCTGATTGAGGTACATTCGCTGAGGTCGACCCCTTCCAACTCTCCCATCCACACTCGTCTTGTATACTTGTTTCATCTGTCTCCTTTCCGAAAACCGACTTCTGCGCATGGGCCACGAAGTTTCAGTCGCACTGTACGTGCGCACCCGCATGCAGTATTTTGTGGAAGAACCACACTCATGGGGCCAAAGAGCCGCATGTGGCTCGCGAGCCACGGTTTGCCAACCCCTGACCTAGTTGGATCATTCAACTGCAAAGGGTGGAAGTTGATCTGAAGTGTGTGCTTTGACTGGGGTTCCTGTTTTATAAGCAGTGGCTTGTGTATGACTATAATACCAGGAGTTGTATACGGTTAATTGGAAAGCATTTAAATATCTGCAGCTGATTAAAAAGAGGTCATGTTTTCAGATACAAACTCTTAATTGTTCTCTACCCCTCTTGTTTTGATTGATATTAGTAAGTTCATACTGTGAGGGGCATAGTCAGAAAACTGAATGAAATGCTAAACAAAAGATACCTATGACAAAGCATGGTAGTTGAGAATATGAATTATTTCTGATAATGTCCAGAAAACACTTAGCTCCAAATCTTTTTATCTTCTTTTCTTTTAGGGTTCATTGCCGCCGATATCAAAGGGACAGGGTCCTGGACCCAGTTGTACCTAATCACAGACTATCATGAAAACGGTTCCCTCTATGATTACTTGAAGTCCACCACCCTGGATGTTAAATCGATGCTGAAATTAGCCTATTCTTCCGTCAGTGGCTTATGTCATTTACACACCGAGATCTTTAGTACCCAAGGCAAGCCAGCAATCGCCCATCGAGATCTGAAAAGTAAGAACATCCTGGTGAAGAAAAATGGCACTTGCTGTATAGCCGACCTGGGCCTGGCTGTTAAATTTATTAGGTGAGTAAGCGAGGTGAACAAATGCACTTATGATTCTTTTCTGTCCCTTTCTGTAGATTATACATTGTGTAGGTCAGTGCTTCCAGGACATTTAGTAGAGGAGGAATTTTTATTGATTTTGACTTGACTTGGGAGGGAAAAAGAAGAAATACTTTCTTTGCAGCACAAAGTGTTTGGGTCCATGCTACCCATTTCTATGCGCATCAGTGTCCTGGCTTCAAAACTGTTCGAACGTCATTGGGTTCGTAGCTGTCATGAAGCTGTTCAGAAAAGAGGAAGCTAATGTCTCCGATGATGTGGCCAGAAGTCTTGGTAACATTTTAAGTAGGAAAAGGTTTCAGGGAAGATCTACAGATTATGTAGTGATAAAGGCATTTTTTTTTATCTGATAAAAGAAAGATAACTTGCACAGGTGTTTTGTGAGAAAGAAACGAATAAACTAATAAACAGAACACAGCCCGTATTCAGCACTATTATACTATCGCTTAACCAGTGACTATAACACCTGACCACATAAATCAGCAAGTGCTCTAAAACAGGGGTTTTCAGATCCTGATTGGGGAGTGGTTAGGAGGGTGTGGAGTTGGGGGAGCTGCATGGAGTGATACCAGTGGCTTGTACAGCATGGGGAGGAGGAGTGCTCAATGGCTAAAGCTCTATTTTGCTTACTCTCTCTATGCAGAGCAGCCCCTTTTATCTTGCAGATGACTTAGTTACAAGAAATGGTCCCTCTGCTGTGAAAATAAAACAGCCACACAAAGTGAGTTTGCAAAGCACTGGCTTAGAGGGATCATCATATACCCACCTTATAAAGACTAAATTTAGCCCTAACTGCTTTGGCTCAGTGGATAGAGCATCAGCCTGCAGACTGAAGAGTCCCAGGTTCGATTGTGGTCCAGGGCATGTACCTAGGTTGCGGACACATCCTCAGTAGGGGGTGTGCAGGAGGCAGCTGATTGATGTTTCTAACTCTTTATCACTCTCCCATCCTCTCTGTAAAAAATCAATAAAATATATTTTTTTAAAAAATAAAAGACTAAATTTAGGCTTCATCCTTATTAAATTGTTAGATCCTCTCTTGGACTTCTTTCCAAAGGTGACTCTGTAAGATGTAGGAAAGGGCACAAAGGAAAAGCCATGGAGGTGATTAAAAGTTTGGAAAATGAAACTCATGAGAAAGAACTAATGAATTCGTATTTTCACCCAGAAGTGAAGACTGAGCAGGAATTGAATAATAGTCCCCCCACATAGGAAGGTCTTCACCATTAGAGGAAGGCAAATTGAAGCTCTTGATCTTTAAAACAGCGCAGTAGGAAATGAATGGAATTGTAGAGTTAGGTTAAAAATGTGAACCTCCTGCCAATAAAGATTATTAAATCCCCCCTCTCTTTTTGAGTTCTTTTTTTTTGTTACCTACAAGCTTTTTCAAGACTTTTTTACAAAAAATAATTCCCACCTTGCTTCTCAAATTAACAGCCTCTCTCTTTTCCTCCCTGTTAAATTTCTTGAGAGTTCCCAAGAATAATCTGCTTTCACAATCCAGTAATTCTTCATATCTGGTAATTTGGCTTCTCCATTCTCCACTGAATCTCCTTTATTGAGGGACAGCCTTGGTCTTGGTCACCACACGGCTTTCTGAATGTCCTCTCACTGTCCGTGGTGTGTAAGCCTTTCTTTCTCCTGTTTTTGTGAAGTACCTTTTTAGTCCAAGTTTGCCTTCTTTCTCTCTCTACACCAGTGGTTCTCAACCTTCCTAATGCCGCAACCCTTTAATACAGTTCCTCATGTTGTGGTGGTTTCCCAACCATAAAATTATTTTTGTTGCTACTCATAACTGTAATTTTGCTACTGTTATGAACCGTAATGTAAATATCTGATATGCAGGATGTATTTTCATTGTTACAAATTGAACATAATTAAAACATAGTGATTAATTACCAAAACAATATGTAATTATATATGTGTTTTCCGATGGTCTTAGGCGACCCCTGTGAAAGGGTCGTTCGACCCCGAAAGGGGTCACGACCAGAGATTGGCTACCCACAGGTTGAGAACCGCTGCTCTAGGGTCTGCTCTCTGGTTACTGCTTAAAGGTGTTCCCACCACTAGGTTTCCTGCAATCTCTGCTTTTCCTTCCTAGTTCCCAGTTTGGGTTGATACATTCTAAAATGTGATGTGTGGGCCCGCTGGCGTGGCTCAGTGGTTTAGCGTTGACCTATGAACCAGGAGGTTATGGCTCGATACCTGGTCAGGGCACATGCCTCGGTTGTGGGCTTGATCCCCAGTGTGGGGAGTGCAGGAGGCAGCCAATCAATGATTCTCTCTCCTCATTGATATTTCTGTTGCGCTCTCTCCCTCTCCTTTCCTTTCTGAAATCAGTAAAAAAAATATATATTTTTTTTTAAAAATAAAACATGAGGTGTAGGACATTTCCTTTGTCTGGAAATTTTTGGTTTGTGTAACTGAATAAATCCTGTCGCATGATCTTCCCACTTGAGCTGGGCCAGTTGGGTCCTCTCTACCATGTTTCCAGGCTCTGGAGGAAAGCATTTTGTAGTTGCTTCCCATTTCTAATTTTTTGTTCTATGTGCAGCTGCCAGATTTATTTTCTTGAAGCATAATTTTGAACATTATCATAATTTCATCATGTCTTATGGCTTTGGGTTAAAATTGAGCTTTTATTCTGAACACTTTTTACTTTCTCACATCTTCAGGTGTTTTTAACATGCATTTGTCTTTACCTGAATACCCAACATCCCCTCTTCTACTTTAGATAACTATTGTTACTCTCTTACAAATCTGACTTTAAGTTCGTCTTTCTTACATACTCCCATGTGACCCTGTGCACACTCTCATGACATTTCTCACATTGTCGTACAGTAATCATTGACCACTTCTCTGTCGTTCACATTGGAGACTGAACGCCATGAAGGTAAAAATCATGTTTTTCTGAAATTTGCATCTCCAGTGCCTTTCCTTGGTGCCCATTACTTAAGCATTGCTTCAAAATTTTGTAAAATAGATAATTGAATGATTTCATAGGGACGACAGGATGAAGGAGGGGCGGGGGGGGGGGGCGGGGGACCTTTTCTTTTAGGTCCAGACATCTTACACACTCTGGATTACATCCACCTTACTAGTTTTGTACCTACAAAGTTTCCAGCTTGTATGCTCTCTTTAGCAAACCTGAAATACTTGCATTTTTTCCTTATATTTTCCCTCCTGCCTTGTTTTTTATTGCATGATCTATAGATTGGAATGCCCATATTTCTCCATTTACCTTAATCCAATCTCAGAGTTAGTTGCCTTTAAGTCACTGTTATTCATCCCCCAGCTAGAAATAGTGATGTCATCTTTTCTACTCTAATTCCTGGCCCTTGACTTCTCATATTATAATTATTTTAGCACATGCCTCATCTCTTTTACTAGTCATTGGGCATCTTGAGAGCAAGATCCATGTACAAATTAATTAATGTATTTCCCATTCAACATGACATAGTGAGTTACCCATTATAGGTATTCCAACATCATTTTGAAATAATAAATATTGGCCATATAAAACTAATTGAGAACTCATCTTCTATATAGACCTTAAAACAAACAAGGAAAATAGGTATCTATCATATTTATGGAACTTAGTTCTGCTGAGTATAGGGAAATAAACTGAATAACCTCTAAAATTTCATGCAAACCCCGAATCTAAGAAGTGGAGAGGTGCCTAGCCTGCATGGCTCAGTGGTTGAGCATCAACCTATGAACCAGGAAGCCACGGTTCGATTCCTGGTCAGGGCATTTGCCCAGGTTGCAGGTTGTATCCCCAGTGTGGGGCTTGCAGGAGGCGGCCAATCTATGATTCTCTCTTATCATTGATGTTTCTATCTCTCTCTCCCTCTTCCTTCCTCTCTGAAATCAATAAAAATACGTTTTTTTTAAAAAAGAAGCTGCAAAACTTATTTTCTTTAAAAAAGTGGAGAGGAATATTTTAAGGGCTAATTCAGCAATGTGTTTGGCATATCTAGACTAGTTCACCAAGAAAGGAACTATCTGAGGATGCCTGTTCAGGTGGGCAGCTGCGATGGCTGTGGGAAGCACAGATCCCACATGGCTGAGGAATCACGGTGGGACCATTTACCATCTGGACCTCAGCCTTCTCCTCTATTAAGCAGAGTTGGCATTTGATAATTTCAGATGCCCTTTCACTTTTATATTCTACTAGTGCGCCGGTGCATGAAATTCGTGCACATTAAAAGGGACTTAATTAGAGGAAATATTTTAATATTGCTGTTTGCTCTTTCTCTATAATAGAAGTGTCAAAGATGAAAGAAAGTTAGTAAAATGTATATGAAAATCTCCCTCCTGTCAGAGTCTGGGGCATGCTGCGGGACCCAGAGTCAAGTCCCTGCCCACCCGCATGCTTCTCGAAATCACACGAGACCCAGATCCAGCCAGCCCCGCCCCCATCAAGCCTGCAGGGCAGGGGACACAGCCTCAGGTCCCCCATCAAGCCCTGCCGGGCAAGGGGCGCAGGCTCAGGTCCCCCGGCCCCGGCACTGGGGTGGGTGGCGTGGCCTCGGGTCCCCCAGCCCTGGTGCTGGGGCGGGGGGGCATGGCATCAGGTCCCCGGCCCCAGTGCCTGGGCGAGGGGTGCGGCCTCAGGTCCTCCGGCACGAGGGCACAGGGTGTGATGACCATTTGCATATTAGCTCTTTATTATACAGGATGTTTGAAAGGAACTTTGATCTTATCAATTTTGAGCCTCACTTTTAAACCATGCTTTACATATTCCTTTGGCTCCCACTCTTTTCCTGACTTGCCTAATTTAGGGGTGCATGTCCATGGGTATGCGCACACACAGATATTTAGAGCTTTTTATTACAATTGGGGTCAAAGCTAACCCAGGTTTGAGTTCTTAGACGTCATATGTGACCTTCCTGTGAGAACTTAACACTTTACACTACATGGTAAGTGTTCTCTCAGGCTTTTAAGTCATTTCTGGGAGGTTCCAAGAGAAATTAAGAGCAAACTGTGCTTTAGAGATTTCCTGCACATGTAATTTTTTTAAAATCCTGAATTGGTTTCTTCATACACTGTCCTGAAAGTGATGTAAGTGCTGTTGCACTTCCTGGCCAGCACAGATTTAATCCAGGTGATGCCGTGGCAGACATTACCATTGCCCAAATCTCTCTTGGGAGGAGAAAACAGGACCCGTGAAATCCCTAGGAGGAACTTAACAAAGCTTTTTATTGTGTATCTGGAGGATCAAGGACCCCTTCCGGTACTACAGTGTCAGAATAATGTATATTTTTAGGGGGGAAATAAATCCTGGTTTGGGGGCCTCTCGGGTATTATATTTTAAATAGAAAACCTACAATGAAAACTGGGCTGTAACATGTGTCTCCCAATTGGTGATTGTCAGCTTGTCCAAGTGCAAAGGAGACCGAGTTGCCCAGCCCAGAGGGCACTAAATTTCCTCAGAGTCTTTCTGATGTCGCTATTTTTAGCACTGTGTCTGGTTTGTGTACTTGGTGCTTTTTGAAAAAAAGGGACATGGCTCAATGACTTGCCAAAGTCACAAAACTAAGCTAATTAGGGGCTGAGTCAGCTCTCCCAGTCAAGGTTTCTGCAGCCACATCCACCTCCTATTGAAGAGTTTTCAGTTCTGAAGTTCTGTGTTTAAGAAACCCTAAGATTGCTCAGGATTTAATCACGAAAGCAATAAATGCTGTTGAAAAGTGAGGCTGAAACTCTCCTCTTTAGTTAGCATCTGACTGAGCAGAGCTCAGGGCAGCGAATCAGTCCCACAGCTGTTTGCAAGATGACCAGAAACACTATGGGCATGCACAGCCCTTATTCTGGAGGCTGCTGAGGATCATTCATGCCCTGGGAGGTCACTTTAGTCTCCCTCAGAGGTGATTTAATATTATCTGGTATATGTGGTTAATTTCAAACCCCACTTGTAAGCCACAAGCAAACCCATGGCCTCCCTCACATGTCTTTTGCCCCCAATCCTTCCTTCACTGTTCTTAAGAGTTCAGTTCTTAATTTATCTATCTATCTATCTATCTATCTATCTATCTATTTATTTCAGAGATAAAGGGAGAGGGAGAGAGAGATAGAAACATCAATGATGAGAGAGAATCATTGACTGGCTGCCTCTTGCACACTCTGTACTGGGTGGGGATCAAGCCCTCAACCTGGGCATGTGCCCTGACATTGAACTGTGACCTCCATGGCTCAACCACTGAGCCACTACGAGAGGGACGTCTGACTGCCGGCTTAGGCCCAATCCCTGGCAGGTGGACATCCCCTGAAGGGTCCTGGATTGTGAGAGAGCCCAGGCCAGGCTGAGGGACCCCTCCCCTCCAGTGCACTAATCTTTTAATTATAAAATCTAGTTAATTATAAAATCACAAATGGGGAACAATGCCCCTGTAATTCTGGAACCCAGTTCTTCAATCATGAAAAGTGAGAAGAAGTTTTCTGTATAATGAATGCAGTGCCCATGATTTTGATGGGATATTTTCAGTTCTTTCTGGTAGAAACTTTTTTTTTCTGTAATTTTGTTGTTTATTGAGACAGTTTTTGATGGTTAGAGCCTTCTGCCTCTAACCTATGCCTTCATCATTGAAACGTATGTCTCTCTTGTTCTTGATCCTCCTGAGTTCTTTTTAATTAAAATATATCTAATTCTAGTTTATAGGGGTGGAGAGGGGCAAAAGTAGGTTTACAGTTGTGAGTATGCAAAACAGAGTTAATTCTTGTGTTATTATTTATTAATTATTGTATTATTTTCCATAGGAACAAGTGTAACCCTACTTTTGCCCCACCCTGTATTTTAAACATAAAAAAGTAGAAAAAAAATTAATGAAACACTTATGCAATAATTTTTTTTTCTTTTTTATAAATCCTCACCTGGGCATATTTTTTCCATTGATTTTCAAAGAGATTGTAAGGGAGAGGGGGAGAAAGAGAGATTAGATAGATAGATAGATAGATAGATAGACAGATGGATAGAGACAGCAATTGGTTGCCTCCAGCACACTCCCTGACTGGGGCTGGGGTTTAGGCCTGCAGCCCAGGTAAGTGCCCTTGACAGGAAATCAAGCCCACAACCCTACAGTGCATGGGTCAATGCTCTAACCATTGGGAAACACCGGCCAGGGCTCATATAAAAATTTAAGGTCACCAGATGTTACCAATTTGCCTTATTTTATCTGGTCTTTCTTTTTAAAACAAATACAGTGTTGAAGATAGCCCTGCTTCATTCTCTTCCCTACTTTATTCCCCTTTATCCCTGGCAGAGGTAATCAGTATCTGAAGTTGGTATTTATCTTTCCTGTATATGATTTTAAAAATTGACTCCATGCGTGTGCAGCCACTGCAGTACATAGGGTTATGTTGTGGGTTTGGAGCTGTTTTCTCTGACTCTGCTCCCTTGTGAGTGTCCATCTCTTCTTGCCAGCCTTGTTTCTCACCCCTCCCCATCCCTCAATGGAAAAGGAGGGGGTGGGACGCTGAAGGTGCCCTGACTTTTTCTGCCTTTTCTGCTTCCTTCTTTGCTCTTGGGCCCTCCTCCAGTTACTCCCTACCCCATCCTTGCATGCTCTGCATAATCCCACTCTACTTGCCATCTCTCTTTCTCCCTTTCTTCTCGGTGCCCCAGTGTTCAGTGAGTTTAATTTCTGTTTGTGGCCTTGAAGATTACCAAGCTCATGTTTTCTCTGTCCTTATTTAGGACAGGTAAGATCATGTTTCTGAAAACCCAGGAGAGAGATGCAGGGTAATTACTTTCAAGTACAGAAACCCTCCTGAGGGAAGAGGCAGAGCTCTATGTTTTGGAGGATCTGATGTTTTATAATATCAGATGTGAATTACTTACAGTTATCATGATTGTTGTTTCAGTGTAGTGCTAAAGGCATTTGCCTTTAGGTTAATAGTAATCATTTGCAAATTAATTGGCTTAACAAAATTCTATTTGTCCTCTGATTATCAGTAATGTCTCATTTTATGATCTATACATAATAGAGATTTTTACATTTATCCTTAAATTATCCAAAGTGAACTTTACTGTAAACAGTCCTCTTTCTTCTTTCATTTAAAGCATATAATTTGCCTGCCTGGTGCAGAGCAGGCTGTGAGTGGAGATGGATCAGTGCTCTCCTCTTTAGGGACAGACCACCTGGTTGTGACAGATAGTCAGGGCTGAGAGGAGTCTACAGTCTTAGGCAGAAGACAGATATTTGTACAGATACTACAAGTGAGCATATTTATTCTGGTACCATGAGGAAAATCACCTAGGGTGGAAAATCACCAAGGTGGACGAAGGACAGTCGTGCCCAGAATTCCTAGCCTGCGTAGGATCTGGTTTTTTGGGATTTGATGGGGATACAAAATCCTTGACTGTATGTTCTTCAGAGTTTGAAGGTTTAAGAGCTTAGAGGTGAACTATATATAGTCTGGCCATCACAAATCTTAACTCTATTATAAGATAACAACTAACTTTCAGTTTCCCATTGATGTTTCAATGTCACACATTCCATTAGCTCTTCCTGACCTCTCAAAAACAAATAATGCATTAAGGAACTAAGAGTAAGAATGGAAAGGAGTTGCCTAAAATCTTTATCAGCTGTGGTCAGAGTATATCTTTGACCTGAATGCACTCCTGTGGGGCCCATGCTAAAGTGGTTCTTGGTTTCCTTTCACAGTAATGTTTTGGAACGTAATTTAGGCTCTTTGCTGTCTTTCCATCTGCAAACCCTCAGGTTTGTTTCTCTGCATAGAACTCAGAATTCTATAGCTGGTGTCACCACTGTCTTCCTCTAATGATTCATAATTATAAATTACTAGAGGCCCGGTGCACAAAAATCTGTGCACTCAGTGGGGGGGGGTCCCTCAGCCTGGCCTGTGTGCTCTCGCAGTCTGGGACCCATCAGGGGTGACCACCTGCTGATTTAGGCCTGCTCCCCGGGGGATTGGGCCTAAGCTGGCAATCAGACATCCCTCTGGCAATCCGGCAGCCCTTGGGAGATGTCCACTTGCCAGCGGGGAGTAGACCTAAGCTGCAGTCGGACATCCTTAGCACTGCTGAGGATGCAGGAGAGGCTCCCACCACCACTGCTGTACTGGCAGCCATCAGTCTGGCTTGTGGCTGAGCAGTGCTCCCCCATGTGGGAGTGCACTGACCACCAGAGGGCAGCTCCTGCATTGAGCGTCTGCCCCCTGGTGGTCAGTGTGTGTCATAGTGACCAGTCATTCCCAGTCTTTCTGCTGTTAGGGTCAGTTTGCATATTACCCTTTTACTATATAGGATAGAGGCCTGGTGCACGGGTGGGGGCAGGCTGGTTTACCCTGAAGGGTGTCCTGGATCAGAGTGGGGGTCCCGCTGGGGTGCCTGGCCAGCCTGGATGAGGGGCTGATGGCTGTTTTCAGGCTGGCCTGTGACGGAAGCTCCCAGCCTCTCCTATTTTTCTTTCTTTTTTTTTTATTCTGGGATTTATTTACCGTCTATAATTGAAACTCTGTTGCCTTCACTGTTGCTCCCAGCTCTGAGGTATCTGGGGTTTGTTTGGCTTCTATAATTGAAACTCTGTTGCCATCCTGCTCGCTCCAGCTCTGAGGCCACGGCTGGCTGAAAGCAGGTATCTGGGGTTTGTTTAGCTTCTATAATTGAAACTTTGTTGCTTTCAGAGCTCAGAGCCGGGTCGTGGCAGGTGGGGAACCTTGGCTTCCTCCGTCACTGGAACAAGCAAACCTCCTGCTCACTTCAGCTGCGTGGCTGCCGGCCACCATTTTTGTTGGCAGTTAATTTGCATATCTCGCTGATTAGCCAATGGGAAGTGTAGTGGAGGTACGGTTAATTACCCTTTTTGTCTTTTGTTAGATAGGATAGCACACACACACACACACACACACACACACACAAACCACAGCATACTAATGAAATACCTACTGTGTGCTCACAGGAGAGGTGTCAGTGGAGAGACCTTACTTTATAATTGCAGGTGGATCTTTTGCAGCATCTTTTAAATCTGATATTTTCCCAGTTTATCATTCAACCTCTTCTCTGCTCACTTGCCTTCCTCACCATTTATGACTTAGGTACACAAATGACATTTGTTATTATACCATGTGGGTAAATACTAAGAATTTATGTTTTAACTTAATTTCCTAGTCAGAAAAGAATTCAGAACACTAAGACTTACATTTACAGATGATAAGCAATACCAGCTATTTAGGCTTTTTTTCAGTGTTATAAATTTACACTTTAACTTTTAATTTAGGAAAATAGAGTCCATAAGTCAAAGCTCCTGGGAGATCACAAGGGGCCTATGGGTACACTTGTTCCATGTCTGCTGCTGTAACTCTAGAGTAAGGATTTTAGCTGGAAGTGAATTTTAAAAGGTTCAGAGAAAGAAGCTTTGGATTTATAAGTTTTAGTAACTATAAACAGTTTTGAGATCTATAGAGGGGCATTTGCTACCCTTTAAATTTTCCTAAGTGACACTACATATTTTATGTTTAGAAGACAGAGATTGAGGCAATAAAATCAAGCCAAGAAGCTCCCCTCCCCCCAACAAAAGGCACTAGTGTTTTGGAAAGCCTGGTATTGCCTGTGACTCAGCAAGATAAAGGTGATGTTCCATATTTCTAACTCTTCAGTGTTGAGGAGAAATAACATGTCAATGCTTGAGAGTCAATGGAGTGTGATGAAAATAAAAATAAAAATAAAAAAACCAAACGAACACTTTCTTGGGAATCAGGAGATAGGCACATTTATCAAAGATGTTCCCCAAACTTCAATTTAATGAATTTTTGTACCTTTTCTGTTTTATAGTTTCTTCACCCATCAGCACTAGGGTTTATTGCTCTTCTTCCTAGTCCTATTCATTTTTATTGAGGTAGTTCTTTTTTTTTTTATTTATTTTTTTTATTTTTAAAATATATTTTATTGATTTTTTACAGAGAGGAAGGGAGAGAGATAGAGAGTTAGAAACATCGATGAGAGAGAAACATCGATCAGCTGCCTCCTGCACATCTCCCACTGGGGATATGCCTGCAACCAAGGCACATGCCCTTGACCGGAATCGAACCCGGGACCCTTCAGTCCGCAGACCGACGCTCTATCCACTGAGCCAAACCGGTTTTGGCAGAGGTAGTTCTTGTTAAACCTACTATGTGCATACTCCTGTGCTGGCGGCAGTGTTACATGTCTCCTTTAATCATCAACCTGTCAGGCAGTGGTAGTTCAACCACTTTGAAACATGGGTGCAGCACTGGGGCCCCAGCTCCCGGCACGGAGGCAGTGGTCCTGCAGGCCCAGCCTGCAGACTGGGGTCCATTCATCACAAATGTCCTTCCAGTCTATAGGAGGAATTACAAGTGGGTCATGTTGTGAAATTTTCATAAAGATAAAGATATATTCAACTAGTGGCCTGATGCACAGATTTGTGAACCTTGAAAGCAAATTGATTAGAATTCCTGGTGCTGCCACAGCTCGAAGGGTGTCTGCAGAGTGTGTGTGTGTGTGTGTGGGGGGGGGGGGTGCGGGGGGGGGAGTAGAAGAAGAAAGAAAACTCACGCTAGGGTCTTCCGGCTCACAGAGCTGGCTCCAGTGCAGGGACTAATGTAGTTGGTCCCAGGTGGTGGCTGGCAGGGCAGGACTGGAAGAGATGGGCCAGACATGCCCTGGAGCCAGCCTCCCGTGGTCCCTTCCCAGCCCTCAGCTGCACCTGGGGTGGCACCTTGGCTCGAAGGGCATCTGCAGAGTGAGCAGGGTCCCTCTAGTAGGGTTCCTCAGCCTGGCCTGTGGGGATCAGGCAGAAACCAGCTCTCCGACATCCCTCAAGGGGTCCCAGAGTGTGAGAGGGAACTCTGCAAAGTTGCTGTCATACAGGGTGTGGGATGCAAATGCAAGTGTGAAGTAAACCAGATTCAGGGCCAACAGTGCCCAGCAGCAACATAACCCACTGCCAAAGGAGGAATTGCGTGGCCCCTCGAAGGCCCCCACAAGGAATCGGGCTCCCTCCTCTCTGATTCCAGGGTGCATTACCTGAGAACTGCCGCTGCCAAGTCCTGCATTGAGTGTCTGCCCCATGGTGGTCAGTGCACGTCATAGGTACCGGGTGGTCGGATGGTCACTTAGCCTTTTATATATATAGATTACTCCTTCCATCCTTTTATTAAAAATATATGCTATTTGATTCATGAAATGTCATAGTAGAAAGCTTTTTTAGGTCCCTGCTTATCAAAGTAAAACATTTACAAGTCTTTGTTGGTTCTCTGTCCCCCTCCCCTTTTTTCCTTGTTTGGCTATCTAAAAGCCTCATAATACTTGGCTTAAAAAATACTGCCTCAAATAATCCAACTTTGTATTGCGTAATTCATTTTTCAGAAGAAAGTTATTGAAATACGAAGGAAAGGGAGATATTTTTTAAGCATTTAATTTATGTTTAGCAATTATGTAGAGTTTATATTTTATCTAGTGGTAATGCAATATTGTATTCTGATTGTCATCTTCATTGTGTTTTTACCTGTGAATATTTAATATAACTCTTGGCTAGGAATGTTTTTCCAGGAAATGGTTTTCCCTGAAGGGATACCTTTTCCCATCTTCCACTAACGCCCTGGTTCAGGAATCACCTTGATTTGACACTTGGTTCTCTTCAGTACTGACGGTGCTCTGCTTTACTTTTCCTTAGCGATACAAATGAAGTTGACATACCACCCAACACTCGTGTTGGCACCAAGCGCTATATGCCTCCAGAAGTGTTGGATGAGAGCTTGAATAGAAATCACTTTCAGTCTTACATCATGGCCGATATGTACAGCTTTGGGCTCATTCTTTGGGAGGTGACTAGGAGATGCGTATCAGGAGGTAAGTGCCAGTGGTACCATTGGGCTACTACAATTCCTTTTCTCTCTCTCTTTTTTTAAATCCTCACCTGAGGATATTTTTCCATTGATTTTCTTAGAGTGGAAGAGATAGGGAAATAGAGAGAAACATCAATGTGAGAGAAACACATCAACTGGTTGCCTCCCACATGCACCTGGGCCCGGGCCTGGGAGGAGCCTGCATCAGAGGTATGTACCCTTGACTGGAAGTGAACCCAGGATCCTTTGGTCTGCAGGCTGATGCTCTATCCACTGAGCAAACCAGCTAGGGCCAAATCCTTTTTTCTGATCAGAAATCAAAGTTGTCTACAAAATCAAATTTTGTCCTTTATTTCTGTTGACTCAGTCATGATCCTTCTAGGAAATAATACTTCACATCATAGAATTACCTTTGACTGCATTCTTCTCTCCACCTATGACTGAGGCATCTCTTCTAGGCACATTGTCAACTTCCTCTGTCTTTTCGAAGATCACCCTGTTCTATTATATGTATTGTCTCACTCTTGAACTCTTTCTCTAGCCATTGCTTTATCAAGTTAACCTCCTTCTCTACCCCTTCCATCTTCTTCTTACCAATCTGCTGGGCCCCCTGCCCAACTCTAGGGCCCCATTTCCTGTGGCTTCCTCTGCTCAGATGAAAAGACATAACTGTGGGGTGGGACACCCATTATTTAACCCCTCACCCTACTTCTTAACTTTCTACAATACTTACTCATAAAGCAATTTGAAAACATCGGTTTTTATCAAAATGAAATTAAAGCATGAGAATATTATTATTGGTCATGGTAATCTTTTTACAAACATAAAGTTTCCCTAGTAAGACTAACTAAGGAAACATCCTTAAATATTCAGAGGTGTTATTATTGCTTGTGGCATTGTGCCTACTGCGGCATAATTTGTCTTTTAGTAGATTCCAGCACCTTTCAGTTGAGGAGCTGAGTCTGAGGCTCTTTGGTATCAAGCATGTTGTTTATGGTTCTGGTCATGGTTGTGCTTGATAAGTAAATCCTGGTACTGCTGCTCTTCCTCTTAATGGAGGTGAGTTAAACTCACCTTCATGAAAACTGGAGCTTGCCCAATATTCTGAAAGTGTAGCCTACAGTTAACGAGTCTGGCACTTGTATCTGGAAACCTTTGACAACTTACTAACTTTTCTTTCTTTCAGTTTTCTTATCTTAAGAGAGAGATGGATTATTGCACTACCTCAGGGGGTTGTGAGGTTTTTGTGATTGTAAAGAGAATTAATATTGCCTGACCCATAAATAGTACTCAATACATGTTAGCTGTTATTTTAAATTTTCACTTTGGTTGGTAGAACCTTAACTTACATTTAGAATCCTATTGAAATATAAAGGAGAAACAGTTAATTAATAGGCATTCATACTTCTGTAGCAAGATCATCTTCAGTGGTGCAGTGTCTTCTAATCACTCTAGAGATTCTGAACTTCTCATTAGCTTAAGTTGAAATAGAGCACATCCCCTCTGAAGTGAGAGAACTCTTTTTGGTCCAAAGGGAAGTTAATGTAGAACATTTTTCTGATTCAGATATTGAATAAATCTCCCAACATATTATGAAGAAGAAAAGGAGTAACAAAAACATAAATTAACTAACTGCCTATGTTTTGATTTTGTTTTGTAAAGAGGAAGTGAGCATGTTTTTGAACAAAATGTTTATACTTATTTAAGACTAGAGGCCTGGTGCATGAATTCGTACACAGGTGGGGTCCCTCAGCCTGGCCGGCAATCGGGGCTGTCTCGCCCAGTCCCGATTGGGGCCGGCCAGCGGCGGGGAGGGACCCCACCCCCGTGGAAGGTTAGCTAGCTGGGGGGAGGGACCCTCAAGAGGTTGGGACCATGGGAGGATGGCCAGCTGCAGGGTTTTGGCTGTGGGACCACACTGACCATCTGGCCAGCTGAGGGTAGGGACCGAGGGAGACTGGCCAGCCTCAGGAGGTTGGCTGTGGGAGCACACTGTCAACCAGGGGCAGCTCCTGCATTGAGCATCTTCCCCTGGTGGTCAGTGCGCATCATAGTGACCAGTTGATCGGTTGTTCGGTCAGCCGGTCGTAATGGTCACTTAGGCTTTTATATATAGAGAGATAGGTTTATAGGAGTTGAAGGGATAGGATAATATAAGATTACTTTTCAAATTATGTTTCCCTGGAAATCTAAAGCAATTAGGGCAACAAGAAGCCTGTATTTGAAAGCCTGTGGTTGGAATATGGGCAAAATGATTCTTAGCTTAAAAACAAGCTGGGGTACCCTGGCCAGAGTGGCTCCGTTTCTTGGGTGTTGTCCCATGCACCAAGTAGCTGCTGGTTCATTTCCTGGTCATGGCACATGCCCAGATTGCAGGCTTGATCCCAGTAAAGGCCAGGAGGTAGCCGATCAATGTTAACATTTTTAGGTGTGTACATTTCTCTAAATTTTAAATATGGAAGAATGCATTCTTATGATAAAGCAGAAAAAATGTAAATGTGACATTTTATTCAAGTAGAATACACTGCCAAATTTATTATGAGATTCATAATCTCATATTGCAGTAATAGAAATGATCACATATTATACGTATGAGTTTGGAATGTGTCTGCCAAATTTGCATGGAGATTTAATATAGATTTTAAAATTTTTTGGCATACAAGAGCCTTTGTAAAATTGGAAGTAAATTTTAGGTGCTTATTTTACTTAGCTTTTGGAACTTAGAAGAAAAGGATTGAAAACCTAAAGTAATACGTTTCATTGGGATTTTCATTCATTTAAAAATTAGATTAAGTGTCATTTGGGAACATTTTTTTAAAGATTTATTTTGCTGTTTTTCAGGCTTGTCTTTAGTACCGACAGCACTTTTTTTTGAGAACAGTTTGTATGTTAGAATTTTATTTCACAGAAAAAAAGTATAATAGTAAAACCGTGTTTTCAGGTGCAGTGGAAGAATACCAGCTTCCCTATCATGACCTGGTGCCCAGTGACCCCTCTTATGAGGACATGAGAGAGATTGTGTGCATCAAGAAGCTCCGTCCCTCATTCCCCAGCCGGTGGAGTGGCGATGAGGTAAGGTTCCGGGAAGCCATGTGCTATAGAAATTTTCCCTTTTTGCCAAAATTCCAAATATTGATTGCAGGAGTTCTTATTCTTCTTTGTTCTGTTGGTGATGGTAGTGATGTCTCACTGTGATGATTTATATGGTGCTATGTGTAATGTGGTAAATTGTTCCTTTTTTCCTAACTTGATTTTGCCGCTTCCAAAATATATTGAGTGGGTTAACATTTAGCCATCATAACAGACAACATTATTTCATTTATTTGTGATGTCCTGACAATAGCATAAAGGCTCTATTTCTCTGTGTGTTTTTATTTTTTACTTTTTAAAAAATTCTTTATTGTTTAAAGCAGTGGTTCTCAGCCCTCCTAATGCCGCGACCCTTTAATACAGTTACTCATGTTGTGGTGACCCCCAACCATAAAATTATTTTCGTTGCTACTTCATAATTATAATTTTGCTACTGTTATGAATCGTAATGTAAATATCTGATATGCAGGATGTATTTTCATGATTCGCGACCCACAGGTTGAGAACCACTAGTTTAAAGTATTACATATGTCTCCTTTTCCCCCTATTGATCTCTCCCAGCCATTCCAACCCCCCAGCATATGCCCTCACCGCCCCCCCCCCCCAGTGTCTATGCAAATGGTTTATGCTTATATGCATGCAAAAAAAGTCCTTTGGTTGACCTCCCCACCTGCCCTGCCTTCCTTCTGAAGTTGGACAGGTCTGTTCAATGCTTCTATGTCTCTGCCCCTATTTTTGTTCATCAGTTTATGTTGTTCATTATATTCCACAAATGAGTGATATTTATCTTTCTTCAACTGGCTTATTTCGCTTAGCATAATGCTGTCCAGGTCCACCTATGCTGTTGCGAATGGTAAGAGTTCCCTCCTTTTTAAAGCAGCATAGTATTCTATTGTGAGGATGTACCACTGTTTTTTAATCCACTCATCTGCTGATGGGTACTTGGACTGTTTACAAATCTTAGCTATTGTAAATTGTGCTGTTATGAACGTAGGGGTGCATATATCCTTTCTGATTGGTGTTTCTGGTTTCTTGGGATATATTCCTAGAAGTGGGATTACTGGGTCAAATGGGAGTTCCATTTTTTGAGGAAACTCCATACTGTCTTCCACAGTGGCTACACCAGTTTGCATTCCCACCAGCAGTGTAAGAGGGTTCCTTTTTCTCTGCATCCTCGCCAGCGTTTGTCATTTGTTGATTTGTTGATGATAGCCATTCTGACAGGTGTGAGATGGTACCTCATTGTTGTTTTGATTTGCCTCTTTTGGATGATTAGTGAATTTGAGCATCTTTTCATATGTCTCTTGGCCTATGTATGTCCTCTTTCGAAAAGTGTTTAGGTCCTTTGACCATTTTCTGATGGATTGTTTATCTTCCTTTTGTTAAGTTGTATGAGTTCCCTATAAATTTTGGAGATTAAACCCTTATCAGATACAGCAGGTCCCTGGGTTCTGTCAGAGATCCGTTCCTACAGCGACATAACGTGATTCTCACTGTAAGTGGGAGCCCGCTGCATAAGCACCTACGTCACTCACATGGAGCACATACAGAGCAGTAATGAAGTGAAACAGTAAAAGAATTTAAAAGAAAGATAATTCCTGACCTTTACTTGTGGTAAATTAATAATAAAAAACATAAAGCACATAATGCACATACATCGAAATGATGGAATTTTTTTATATAAATAAGTGGGAGATGGCGACGTAACCACGAAACAATGTATGTCGAGTCCGATGTAACCCGAGGACTGCCTGTATAACATTGGTAAATATGTTCTCCCATGCAGCGAGCTTTCTTGATTTTGTTTTTGATGGTTTCTTTTGCTGTGCAGAAGTTTTTATTTTGATGTAGTCCCATTTGTTTATTTTCTCCTTAGTTTCCATTGCCCTAGGAGCTGTATCGGTAAAGATATTGGTATGACATATGTCTGAGATTTTGCTGCCTATGGATTCTTTTAAGATTTTTGTGGTTTTCCCATCGTATGATTAAGTCCTTTATCCATTTTGAGTTTATTTTTGTCTATGGTGTAAGTTTCATTTTTTTTTTTGCATGTATTTGTCCAGTTTTCCCAACATCATAGATTGCATAGACTATCTTGACTCCATTGTATGCTCTTGCCTCCTTTGTCAAATATTAATTGAACATAATGGCTTGGGTTGATTTTTGGGTTCTATGTTCTGTTCCATTGATCTATATGTCTGCTCTTGTGCCAGTAACAGGCAGTTGTGAGGACAGTGGCTTTGTAATACAGTTTGATATCTGGTGTTAAGATCCATCCAATTTTGTTCCTCTTTTTTTTTTTTAGGATTGCTGCAGCTATCCAGGTTTATTTATTTATTTATTTTTATTTCATATTTGGAGAGTTTGTTCTAGGTCTGTGAAATATGCCGTTGGTATCTTAATGGGGGTGCATTGAATTTATAGATTGCTTTGGGTAGTATGGGCATTTTAATGATGTTGATTCTACCAATCCATGAACACAGTATATTCTTCCACTTGTTTATGTCTTCCTCTACCTCTTTTTTCAATGTCCTGTAGATTTCCGAGTATAAGTTAAGTTTAACTCCTTAGTTAAGTTTATTCCTAGGTATCTTAATTTTTTTGTTGGAATGGTAATAGGATTGTTTTTTTAGTTTCTCTTTCTGTGAGTTCATTATTGGTGTATAAAAAGGCTATATATTTCTATATATTGGTTAATTTTGTATCCTGCTACATTACCGAATTAATTTATTAAGTCTAGTAGTTTTTTGATGGAGTCTTTAGGGTTTTCTATGTACAATATCATTTCATCTGTGAATAATGACTGTATAGCTCCTGCTTTTCCAATTTGGATGCCTTTTATTTCTTCTTCCTGTCTGATCACTATGGATAGTACTTCTAGTACTATGTCAAACAGGAGTGGTGAAAGTGGGCATCCCTGTCTTATTCCTGTTCTTAGGGGAAATGGTTTTAGTTTTTGTCCATTGAGTATGATGTTGGCTGAGGGTTTGTCATATAAGGCTTTTATTATGTTGAGGTATGTCTGTTTCTGACAGGGCTTTAGGTGGGGGTGGTGCTATATCGCTATCTGGTACTGAATGGCCCCTGTTCAGACCAGTCCCTGAGGGCTCTGTGGGGCTATTCAGTCTTTATTTCCTTTGTAAAGCTCAAGGTGTAGGCTGTTTATGGCTGTATTAGCTCTCTTGAGGCAGCTGGGAGGGGCTGGCTCTCCAGGAGAAAAATGGCTGCTTAGATTTGGAGAGTCATGACCTCCTGATCACCTACCTCTCACTGTCCTGTTCTCCTCCACTGCCTCTTCCCAGACTCCACAAATCTGCACCTCTACCTGCATCACAGCCTCGGGTGAGTGTTTGCAATTGAAAGTCCCATGAACGGGGTTTAGCAAATTAAAGTAAAGACAAAACAGAGGCAAAACAACCACGTGACTGCCAGTTTTTCTCCCACTAGCACCTTGTGGCTCAGGCAGCTCTTCAGGCCACCCTTCTGGGAGCAGCCCCTCATGGCTGTGGACTTAGATCTAGATTCCCCAGCTGCCAGCACCCCTGTGGACTTCCTTTCCACAGTCGGATGTTACATCTGTCCCCCATGGACACAGACTTGGTGCAGCGCAGTTCCTTCTGGACCCTCTTGGCCCGGTGGTTCTGGACCCTCTTGGCCCGGTGGTTCTGGACCCTCTTGGCCCGGTGGTCACGCATCTCTTTCCAGCCCAGATCCCTGATTCTACCGTTCTCCAGGCGTCCTCTGCCCTTCCCGGCTGTGAATTGTCTCACCAGCTCTGTCTAATTTGACAATTCAAGGAAGATGTTATTTGACTCCGTTGCTCCCTATATCTACTCTGGAACAAGGTGCAGGACATGTCTGCCTATTCGGCTGTCATTTTTCCTGTGTGTGTGTGTGTGTGTGTGTGTTTAAAGCATCATGAGTTTTTCTCCAAGAAAAACCCACCTGCAACATTCTCACATTTTGATGAGAGAAAAGATAGGCATCTGAAAAATGCCATTTTCTATACAGAGAAGTGATACAAGTTGACCTAGTTGAGATGCCTGAGGATGCTGTGGATCTTTGTTAATAAGGATGAGGAGATGAGATTTGAAGGAATCCACGTGCAACGAGGCTGTAAGGGTACAGTGGTGAAGCCTAAAACAGGTCTGCAAAGAAGCTGTGCATAAGGAGGGACTGAGTGGGGCAGGCCTTGCCTTCCCTGACTCATCTGCTCCACATCCTCTCCATCCATCCTCTAAGCTTGTACACTCACCAAATCCTGGAGCACTCTGGCAGGCTGGCACATTCAAGATGCTTGAGCATCAGACATGTCCCAGAGCCAGGGCAAACATGTGGGCAGAGCGCTGTTTATGAAATAATTCTTCACCGTTAAATGCATTTAAAAACAACCTTTGGATCATTGGTTTTATGCTAAATCATACGTATGTTTTTCAATGAGCTATGCAGAAAGCTTTATGAGATGCTGGAGTTACCTTCCTTTGAAGCTGGTTGCAGGCACTGGTAATACCCCAGATTCCTTCACTGAGGATTTCTAATGAAGTGAAATTGTGCTTTCAACGGGAAGACCAATAATTTATGTAGGAGAAAGTTTTAGCGAGGCCCCGCAGAGGTCATGCATCTTGTTAAAAGCAACAGTGTGATGCTATTATTGTAGCAGACAGCTGCGACTTAGGAATAACCATGTTTGTTTGAATAGTATGGAAGGAGATAAAAGATTTAAGCTGATCAAATGTTATAAACAAACCGGGAGTGTGGAGTGGAATACAGACTCCCTGCGTATTTTTGTATTTATTTAATGCTGACTTCAAAGACACTCTTCTTCAATCAGCACAACCACTTGCTTGCTCCTATCAGAAGGACGTTATGAAAATCTGTCTTAGTCATTGAAAATTTGCATGAAAAAAGAAGTGTTATGAAATGTTGTCTACATGGTTTTAAAAGGAGCTTTTGAAAATATATTCAAACTCCAGGAACCCAAAATTAAAAGCCAAATATCAAGGGCCAGCCTGGCACATAATAAATACATGTCTCTAATGTCACTCCCACTTTTCCGTTTTCCTCCCTGCAGTGTCTGAGGCAGATGGGGAAACTAATGACCGAGTGCTGGGCTCACAATCCTGCGTCCAGACTGACAGCCCTGCGTGTGAAGAAAACACTTGCCAAAATGTCAGAGTCCCAGGACATTAAACTCTGATTGGAGGGGGAAAAGAGAAGACAAAAGTAAAGAAAAAGAAAGCATCAGTGGAGAAAGCCAGCTCTTCCTCTCTTTGCGGGCAGAGTAGAAAATGTTCCCGAAGCACCCACAGCCCAAGCCTCGAACAGCCCTGCTTCCCAGTGGGTTCATTGTCACCACTCGGGGAGCAGCGTGGACAAAGGCAGAAGTTCCCAGAAACAGGGACCCCTTGTGTGTGGCGGAGGTTGAAACTGCTCGGGTAACTTGTTGAAGACGTGGTGCACGTTGCTTTCTAAGAAAGCCCTGCATTTTGGGATTGCCCCCTCTTTTTATTTTTTCCTTTTCAAAAGATGCTTTAATTTTGCCAAAATATAACAAAGAATTTAGATGTTTTAAGGTTGTTACTATTCTAGTTTAAATAATAACAAGGAGAGTTCCTTGCAGAAATTCTGCTAGAAAGGAAATTAAAATCGTTTTTTTTCATTGGTAAAATTTTGTTGCACTCTACACACCAGAAGACAGTCTGTGAGGTTGGAGACCACAGAATGGAACTGTCTGAAAAGCCCGCCCCTGCCCGCTCCGACCACTTTGGCCAGCCCTGCTTGGGGGGCTGCCACAGCAATGTGAATGCACCTGGGTACACATGCCACCTGTCTGGGACCCACTCGGGGATTCCTGCAGGTGATCTTCTGCAGCTTCAGAGGATATGGGACAAATGAAGATTTTGTGTGATTCTGTTAGAAGTCAGTGTCAGTGTTCTTCAGAACCACTTTGTGTTTCTGATTCTCTTAGGCATCTCTTTCATGGTCAAGTCTCTTCCTTTTCATTAAACACAAGCAAAGCTTTTTTTTTTTTTAATGTGCAGAGAACTGACCGATGCATGCTTTTGATCTCTCAAACGAAAGGCTCAATATTCAGTGAAATCGCCATCAGTTGAGTTGATGACCACACCCTTTAAAATAGAGATCATTGGCTCTTGCGTTGTAAGATGCCCGTGTTAGTAGGGTAGAGGATGGGGTTGGAGGTGCACATGGCTTGTTTTCTATATATGCAGAAGAGCCGATCACAGAAGCCCGAGAGTAAATGGTGCGCCCCTTATTTTGTATAGATAAAACCAGCTTCTTTTCATTATTGTCTGTGTCTTGTGTCTGAGTTAAGGGAAGGAGAGGAAGCATATGTCAGGTTAATGTAACTAAATTTTAATTTAAAAATAGATAACTATATCCTCCGAATGGGACACACAGAGGAGAGTTAGTGGAAGCCACAAAATGTTCTGGCTGCTGTGATTTATTTTTCCAGAATAGATATGGATCTAGCATGTACATCATAAGTGGTAATTTCATATCTTTTATCTATTTTATTTTATTCTCATTATGTTCAGTTCACTTTTTAATTTATTATTTTTGTATTCTCTGTGGCACTTGTGCAAAACATCTCTTCACCCACTTAATTCTGCAGAGTTTTCACTATTGAGACACGAGTCCAATCATGGACAGGGCCAACATTCCTGAGCGACAGGAACATAAAGTTCAAAATTGTACACGCCCCCTCACCTGTATTCATTTCCATGTTCTTACTATGGTTTTCTTTTATTTCTCAGAAATTCTGTAATTTAATAAGGAATTGGGAAATACGTCCTCCCTAGTCTTAAAAAAAAAAATAAAAAATAAAAGTCATTCCTTCCAGAGTCCTGCAGAGGGCAGTGTTTTATAACACATTTGCACCACTTGGTGATTGAAGGATGCACGTTTTTTGAAATTTTGACAGCTGCATGAAAAATGAGAAAATATTTTCCTCACTTCTGAAGTCGGCTTGCAGCTGGTGACTTGTTCATTCGGAAAACACCCTAGAGCAGAGAGTGACTGTGAGCTGTGCTTAACAGTCTGAGAGAATCATAAGAAACACAGTGTTCCGTATTCAGCATTGACTTCCCAATGCTTCATAGCCACATTTTGTTTGTAACAAAGAAATAACTTGGTTTTTAAAAAGTTCTTGAATATGAACAAGATTTGTTTATTATAAAGATTAAAAACAGTTGGCTCCAAATAGAATTTTAATCAGAATGCTGCTTTTGGTGTTAGTAGAAGAACCTGAATGGCAATGTAATGGTTCCTCTCTCTTGTGTCAAATTGTGTTCTTTGTGATAGCTTAGAAGGAATATGTGGCTAGGAATAAGCGTGATAATCATCTGAGCCGTGGAGAGAAACTTCATTACGTCTAATCAGATCATCTACAAACAAATAAGTAAACATTTATGCCCATAACTGGGGACATGTTTTGTTTCTTGATTTTTTCCTAAATTTAAGTGCGGTTGGACTTCTTAGATAAAAATGTTTGCTCTTTTAGGTAAGTTTTTGTAAATGATAACTGCAAATCAGAACATTTTGGGGGGAAGTGATGATTTGAAAATACACTTGATTTCTAGGGAGGTGTTGGTTCCAGTGAAGAATGGCAGGAAACTTCTTCTATCTTATTTGTTTAGTTGCTTCAGAAAAATCAGTAGCTTACTTTCTAATTCTCAGTCGGATTTACTCATTATGAACATCTAAAGATTGTTCCTGAGATACTTCAAAAGACTTATTTAGTTAGTATAGTCTTTCAATGCAACAAGAATTTATTTATGAATAGATTTTTTTTTTTGTCTTCACAAACTTCACCTAACTTAAGGAACCCTAAATTGTTCTTAAAGAGACTACCTACTTACTTCCAAATTATCCTTTTTTATTTTTAAATTCCTAGTAGTTCAGAAGAGGTGAATTGTATTTTATTTTTTGTTTTACCTTTCTATAGAATAAGTGGGGGCCTGGAAATTGATAATGTAGATGATTTCCTCTTGTCAGGACTGTTTCAAAGACTAAGATTTTCTTCTAGTTGCTCCCCCCAAAGGAATCCTAAAATACTAGTTGCTAGCTAATATAAGTTTTGTATGCTAAGATGTTCAGGTTTATAGTTTATTATGTGTATATATATTATATAAATATATATGTTTATATAAATATTTTGTTCAGTTTGGAGTCTGGCACAACTCCATTTTGTGGATTAGAGAGTAAAATATTAGAGATGATAAAGTACTAAATGAAACATAATATTTATTTATAAAAGTGTTGTAGATCGTTAAATCATAAGTTACAGTGCTGCGAACATTGTGAAGAGACAGGCCTTTGACTTCCTGGAAAGCACTGTTCAAAAGTGACTAGTGACCATTCTTTTTAGTATCAAGACATAAAGCATCTTAGAAAACATGCTAAGATTTTATTTATAGGGAATTCTTTGTTTCAGCTGTTGTGTAGTCAGGTATAGCAGGGACCGAATAACAGCCAGAGTTCACGTTCCTAGAGTCAAGCATATTCATTGGAAGTTCCAGTGTTTTATGTCGCTGGTCTGTTCTAGCTCTCCATGTTTGTAGTTGGAAAGGCACTGAAAGAAGTACAGTTTTTAAACTTGAATTGTTCTGTGGTTATATCTCCTTGGAAACTCAGTCACAAAGCAGTGGAAACGAACAAAATGGCATCCGAAGTGATTTAGTTTAGCCATTATGATTCCTCTTGTAAAACAAAGCAGGAAAAACAATGCCATATTTTTTTTTTTTTTTGGAGAAGAGTTGGCAATAAAGAGTTTTGTTGTCTGTTTCAAAAGAAGACTCATTGTGTTCTTTTGGGGAACCAGTGCCTTATTGAATTTGTATATACTGTAATTATTCAGGACTAGGGAACAAACAACTGTATTGTATTTGTTACAAATTGTATATGGCTTTGTTTGAACATTCCCCCAAATAAAACGGTTTCGTTCTCCCCTTGGCAAGAACGTGTCTGTTATCTGATGGCTGTGCCTTCTTCTGACGTTGAAACTATCGCATTGTATCACAAGGCAGCCCTGAAGAGTGAGACAGGTAAGTGCACACACCTGGTGGCAAGGGAGCAAGAGCAATGGTCTGATGGCTTCTGTTTTCTCTGTAAGTAGGAGGCACAGTCATTTGCTGAGAGTGAGAAGAAAGGTAGGAAGTCAGTGGTCTGAAGAAGTGAGAATTGTACTGTGAGAAGTGACAGCTCGATGGTGGTGGGCAACGCTGAGGGCCCGATCAACGTTGATGCTGTGTGGCTGAGTGGCCGGGAGTGTGGCCTTTGGACCACCAGACAGCCCGTCTGTGACTCCTGCTTACTCATTCCCCTGGCTGAGTGACAGTAGGCTCAGCTTCTTCCCCTCGAGGATATGAATCACGCTAAGATCTACTGCGTGCAGTGAGTCTGAAGATGAAACGGAGTGACCCATGTATCAAGCATGAAGGAAGCCCGCATCCATTCTGAAGCATTAGCTGTTGTTACAAATTCATAGTGCTACTTATCCATGTAGTTTGAGGATTTCATTTGTCTATCAGCAGCCCAAAGGGTAGGCATGGGAGTGGCAATAACTGGATTCATTCAGGGCAGGGTTTATCAGGCATATGGAACAATGGGTCATAGAAAATAAAGATTATCATCTGACATGGCCCACACTAGGGATGGGTTTAAAGAGCAGCCTGCTGATGGGTCAAAGGACCGGGAACCCTGAGGGGGGTGAGTGGTACATGAGCAGTTTCTGAGAAAGTGGCTGTGGTCAGGATGAAGATTCCAAGAGGAATCACCTGGGGTCTGTCCTTGTGGATGCTGAAGCCCCCCCAGGATGGTGGCACAGAGGGAGGCCAGGCCTCACACCTCTCCAGGGACCTCAGCTCGGATGGGTTTGAGGCAGACCGTCAGCCTTGACTTTGGCAGTGATGTCATGCTCTCCTGGGCTCAGCTTTCCCAACAGGAACCCCAGCTACCAAAGTTCCAAGTTGGGGCTCCCCGGGTGATACTGGGCTGTCTGTGTTGCCCCGTTTTCTTTCTGAAGTGCTGTTTTGTTCTGTAACCGAATTTTCATTCTTTTACATGGAGTTGAATTCTCTAGGTCAGCCACAGGACTCACTTCTCGCTTTTATTCTTAGTTTATACAGTATATTGTCACTACTTCCTGAGCCCTGGCAAACATTTGAGCTTGTAACCCCAGCTTTGAATCAGTCTTAAGTCATTCTCCCAGTTCGGGGCGAGGGGGTATTTCTTAGTGTTGGCACAGCTGCTCACAAACACTTTCTTGTTAGGGGTCAGGGCTGGTTTCAGTCCACCTGGCACCCTTCTCCAAGTATAATCGATCCTTGAACAACATTGGCGTTAGGGACATCAAAACCCTGCACGTTCAAAACTCTATGTGTAACTTTTGACACTGCCCCCCCCCTCCCCAATCTTAACTAGTAATAGCCTAGGGTTGATGGCAGCCTTACTGATAACGTAAACAGTCAACAGATAGTTTGTGTGTGATAGGTATAGTACACTGTATTCTTACAATACAGTAAGCTAGAGAACAGAAGGTGTTAGTAAGAAAATCCAAAGAGGAAATGCAGTATTTAGTGAGAAAACCCCACATGTAAGTGGACCCGTTCAGTTCAAACCCCTGCTGTCCAAGGGTCAGCGGTAGTTCTTTCCCCAGGGACAGGGCTGCCTTCCCCGCCACGCCTCGGTCTCATTGCTGCTTTCCTGCACACGCTGGCGCCTTTTTCCTGCTTCGGGTGAGTGGCGGTGTCCTGTACCAAGGTGAGCGCCTGCTGGGCTTCTGCTAGAGCTCTGGGCATCCTGTGTGCCTGGCTCACCCGCCATCGCCCACTTCTTAGTGCAGTGGGCCGCATGCCTCGCTGAAAACCAGATCGCTCAGCGTGGGGGAGGGGCTCATATTCTTAGTCACAAGCTCCCAGGGGCCCCGAAGGCAGCAGTTCTAAGACTCTGGTTCTCCCCTACTACCCGCTACCCCTTCAGAATCTCTCGCAACGGGACCCAGGCACTCAAGTGGTTCCAATGGAGCCCATGGTGACTCTTCGGGGAGAAGGGCTTTGCTAGGAAGAGATGAGAGACAGCGTTCTCTGTTGCTTATAAATATAATTTATTACCTGATTAAAAATTCTTTCTTACATTTTGTACATGTTGGCTGACAGAATAAATGCAGGCAAGTTACAAACCCAGGGGACTGCAGGGAAACGGGGAGGGGCAGCCAGAGAGAGAGCAGCGGCACCGGGCCCTCACCTCTGCCGGGCCCCTTGGCGGGCGGGTGCCCTGCCCGGAGCACTCCTCCTCCGCGGGCTTTCTAGAAAAGGAATTGCATAGAAGATACAGCGAGAGGGAACTCCGCAACAACAAAAGAAGCGTCCCATGTCTGAAACACCAAGGTGGCCTTGTTGTGTTTAAAAAGAGAAAAATGACAAAGCCCCGGACCTCCATCTGACATCCCTGCCCTTGAACTGTTCCAAAGGGAACAGCAGGTGGACGACACCGGCTCTTCAGCACGGACTGCGGGGCTCCCCCTGGCACACACGGGCTGCCTTCTTTAGAGAGAGCCAGGAGGAAGGCCAGCAGCTCGCTGCAGCTCGGCACTGAGCGCAGTGAACACAGCACTGCGCCAGCACGCGCGGATGGGTGCTGCTCCCTGCTGCCCAGCTAATACACTGCGGGGGCGGGGGCTGCGGGAGGGGGGGTGTGTGTGGCTTCCCCACCCACAGGTCTAGGAAAGAATGGAGGGAGAGCGCACATCACAGATCTTATGTCCCACGCGTTCCTTTTGCTGTCCTCTTCTCCAAGGCCTGGAGGAGCAAGCACTTGTATTTATAACCCTACATTAACAGGTGTCATAGGAGACTTTAAAAATCTAAAAGGGCAAAGGCGTTTTCCACGGGCCCTGGCTCCCTTGCTCTTTTAGGCCATTCCACCGTAAAACAGACGCGTTTTAACATGACAACATGGCTCAGGTCATGGTGCTTGGATGTTGCCTCGTCATCATGCTGAGGTTCAGAGGCCCAGGTCTCCTCATCCTGTAGGCTCCTGATCAGCAAAACCTGCCCACCACTCCGGTCCTGAAGGCCAGCGCTGAGGGTTATGACCCGGGGTCAGTGCCGTCGGGTTCAACAGCAGGTCTGACTGTGTCAACCCCAGTGGACCTTTGGGATTGAAGGATGATGACACACAGGATGGAGGCAGACTTGAAAGGGGCCCTGAAGTGCGATGGCCTTGAGCTAATAATTTTGCCGAGGCACAAATCTGAAATGGCACGTTGAGAAGCTGGTATATTGTAACATATACTTTGGCTGGTGAGCAGCCGATGGTCTCTGAGGGCGTCTTTCCTGTTTTCTACCCAACAATTGGTGGACCATGACCCTCAAGACATCAGCATGGGTTCCTGACTCAGAAGACCTCTGGACAGATCTCAATACACAAGTGCTCCATGGGCAGAGGATGGCAAATAGCCCCTCGTCAGGGCTTGGTTTTGTGTGCTAGTCCCTGGGTGGAGTTTCTGTCATACCAGGGATGTTTTCCTTGGCCATGCTGGAATACATCTGGGACATACATTACATTTGGTTGAATTAACCCATTATTATCCCACCAAAGATCAATACAGGGAGGTGACAGGCCACTGGGAAATCTGGGAGCCATCAGTTCTTCTGAAGACAAATTTTTGAAGTAGGCTTTCTGGAAATGGAGGCAATCATAGGTTGATAAGACTAAAGGATCAGGAAGTTAATTGCTAGACTTGGTCTATGGGGGAAAACCCACCCAGTGACATATAAGGCCATCTCCCTCCTTTATAAAAATAGCAGGTTATCAGGCATGAATTCTGGAAATAGTTATGACTTTGTTTGGTTTACTTGACCTGTAGGGACATAGGCTTAAATTAACATTGCTTACAATGTATTTATTCCTCTTATGCCTTGTTCCATTTAAAAAAAATCTTTAGAGATACAAGGGAAATCTTTCAAAATGATCATTACAGTCAAAGATTATACAAATAGATTTCTTAGGGTAGAGAAACAGCACTTCATTGCACAGTAGCAACGTTTTAAGAATTTCAGTCAACATTAGCTCTGTAAAGTTAAAAACAAAAGAATATACAGAAACACAAACAAAAAACCCAATGTGTAATAGTTGGTCCTACGAGGCACTCGAAAGGTAAAAAAAAAAAGTTTTAGTACCTTGAGATAAGAATAAAAATATTCCCTTATTGGATCTATAAATTTTAATGCTCATTGACTATTATCATCTTTGTAAATAATTGGCTTTGAGCAAACACTTTCTGATTCACAAAAGTTCCTCTGTTCTCAAAGAAGATGGATTAAACCCCATTTCATTTCAGCTGCTTCCCTGGTCCTTCTGTCTTGCATCAGCCTTGGAGTTGTACTGAGGTCTCTAAGCTAAACAGATAAGTTGTCTTGAGAAACTGCTCAGCAAAAGCTAAAGCTGACATTCAACCTGAAGCTGGAAACTTTCCCCACCCCCTTTGCACTCTCTTGCAGGTCTTCATATGGTTTTTATTCACTTGTGAATTCTGGGGAGATAGTGATCCCCTTACTGGCTCCCTTCCTCCTACATTGATGACAGAAGAGTAAGTGGACCAAGAGCATAGCTGTGTCTCTGATGTAGATGCAGAGGATACATAAGAAAAGAGCCTTGTCTGATCCTTTCCAGAAGAAGTAATAAGTTTGATTCTATTATTGAAGGAAATAGGAGAAATGCCATTCAAATATATGCTTACATGTGTAGTTTCCAGAGTGTCCTGAACTCAGTCTCCCTGATGTCTCCCTAAAGAATGGTCTACTATTTGAATGTTGTGAATTGAAAATCTACAGAATAGTAGGATAGATGGTGAAGCAGTTTAATATTGGACACCTCACCCAAGATATTGCCCTGCCTTGGAGGGGCCTCCACTGCTGATGGGGGATGGATTTTTCTAGGTAACTGAGGTGGGTTTCCACGTTGGTAGTCAGTCACACTGTGTGTGGAAAGGCTGTTGGCTGGGAGGACCTTGGTGTTACACATTCGCATCACCTTGTGCCCAGTTATCAATTCTGAATCCAACTTCTAGTCCTTCCAGATCACTTTAAGGAAATTTGAATGAGTGTGGTGAGGAAGAAAGAAAGAAAGAAAGAAAGAAAGAAAGAAAGAAAGAAAGAAAGAGAGAGAGAGAGAGAGAGAGAGAGAGAGAGAGGGAGAGAGAGAGAGAGAGAGAGAGAGAGAGAAAGAAAGAAAGAAAAAGAAAGAAGAGAAAGAAAAGAAAGCTTCCGCCCTTAGATCCCCAAATTCAGAAGAAAGAAGCTTCTTTTTTTCTCCGTGATCAACAGCCACAATTTTCAGTTACTTAGACATAGGGTACTCATTTTCATACATAAAACATTTCTTTCCAAGCAGATGCATCTCACATTTCCAGAAATAAATGTTAGAGGACCAAAAATAAGGAGATTTAAAATAAAATTTAATATAAAGCCCAATGAAAAATATAAATGTTAAAATGACAATTCTTCAAAGACTGTTTTATAAAGATGCTTATGTATTTCTATTATCAAAATCCGGCTTGAGATGTGTCATGAGGAGTGAGTTGATGACATAATATGCTCATAATGACATGCAATTTTTGATATGGGTCCTTTAATTGAGAAGAAAAAAAGTGAGAATACGAAAACTATATTTGAAGTGAAGTGTCCGCACATCTACTTGTTATAAAGGCCCTACTGACTCTGCAGGTTTTCAGTTCCTTTGTCAAACAACTTTTAGTGTTTTTATATTAAACTGAAAGTAGATTGTGTTATACACCACTAGATGGCACCATGCACAAGTGATAGGTATTCCCTTCCAAATGAAGTAAGCCTTGTCTTTCTGCACAAGCTAAATAAACATGAGAGGCAGGACTGGTCACATAAAATGGTTGGTGAAGTGACTCCCTTGAAATGAAATGTTGGCTCTGGAGCTTCTAAGTTTGAGAGCAAACTAACAGTTATTACACTTTTCCAAAGAAGGAAATCAGAATTCATAGTGAAGATTATCTGACATAAGTGGTGCGTTATAAGTATGGAAATTGCCATTTACTTTATAGGAAACATAACAGGGTTCTACAACAGATGATAGATGAGTACCTTACTTAATAAAGAATCAACCACTCTTCCTGTTTCTGGTGCTGGGATGCTGAACCCTAAAACATGAAGCCTCTGACGTGAACGCCAAAGGCCCTCGATGGCTTTGATAATATAGTCCCTGCCTGCTGTGTTCAATATTTCTGCGTTGATGACTTTTTAATGACTTTTTTTTCTAGTTCAAGTTTTGAATTGGTTATCTGGATAGCTGGACATTTGCTCCTCTCTACTTTTCACGAGGCATGAACGTTCCTTTGAGAAGCCTTCAGATTTCTAATTCTTGATTTCCATAGATGACAACCCCCCAAACCAGTAATGATGAGCAATCTTGAGAAGTTATTTTAAGATGAAGCAATGGATAATAGCTCTTTTTTCTCCTCCTCCATTTTAAAAAATATATATTTACAATTTTTTAATGTAGAATACAATTTTACTATCTTTTGGTCAAATATGCATTGGTACAGATATTATCCACTGAAATTGTTTATTAGTGCAATCTTTCCCTTTCATGATAAGTGTAACATATTTTATATATGGTGCAGGGAGTGGCCTGAGAGAGACTGGTTATAGAATACATACCTACAACAGAAAATGAGGAATAAAAGGTCTGGAAGAAAAGGCTCCATATCAAGGTATCAATATTTTCTCAGTGACAAAGATGGAGGGGGCTGGAAATATCTAGAAGTCACCAAAATAGTCAGGAGAGGAAATATATGTGGAAAGAAGGGAGAAATATCTGAAATTACTTCTAATTCAAATCCATTCAGCAACCTGGACACCTCTAGCCCAAAAGTAAACCACAGCCATGTTCTGAAGGTCCTTCTTCAACTACATGGCTTCTTGTTTTTCAATCTTGGTTAGGCCACTGGGCTGTTAACTCTCTAATCCCCGCCTGCTGAATGAATTGAGTCCCTGTGCTAAAACAAAGAGCCTGTGATGGTCCTAAGGAAATACTGTATCATAGTTTACACAAAATAGTCCCTTGATGAACTATTTTTCAGTTAAATTATTTTTAATTTAAAAATTTTGACCAAGACAATAATAGAACATAACTTGCTACTAACCAGGAAGGCAAATAGTCCCAAGAGAGGAAAGAAAGTGATAATAAAGGATGCCATCTCTCAGGAAACAGCATAATCCAATGATGCAAAGACAAGACTTGAAAGCATAACAATTATGTTACAGGTTAGAATCATTGTCTTCCAAGTTGGAACTATCTGAAAGGCATAATGTAGCCTGGACAAGAGTCTAGCCTTGATGGATCTTTAAATGATCCAGCTCAGAGTCCACTGTGGTCTTCACACTGATGAATGGCACTGGAGTGGAGGCCCAGCGTTTGGGAACCTTGAGGTTCTCCAACCCCACCCCACTATTTAACAGGCGAGGCCACTGAGGTCCAGTGAGGTTAAGTGACTTTCCCAAGGGAGCACAGCCAGACAATGACAAACCCAGAATGAGAACTGGTCTCCCGATTTCCATGTCAGAGGCCGTTCCTCCAAACCCGCTGCCTCTAAGGGAGAAAGAGTCCTGAGGGCAGTGAGTGTGGGGCCTCATGACCCCAATATTAAGTGAACTTGAATCGGGGACTCAGAGGAGAAAGACCCTGCCTGAGCAAGCCGCAAGAACAGACGGACAAAGCCAGTAAGCATTTACTACCTGTCTGGGGCAGAATGGTGGGAAAAGATGAAAGGTCAAGGAAGCAATGCTTGTTTAATTAAACTGGTGACCACGCCCACCTTGTTATGGGAGAAGGTGAGGCAGGTCTAGTCAATAGCTAAATACTAACAGTACTGCTAACAAAAACCGAAGCTAAAAGAAAAGCCTTTTACTAGAATACTTGTAAATACTCATCAATAATAATAATGATAATAATGATACCTTAAAAAACACCACTTCAGATTGCATATTACAAACACACATGTTGTGAAGAAATGCTTGTTTGTGTGGTTGAACGTGAATCACTGTCTTTCCTGCAACACTGCAGCTTTATTCCCGGAGGGCACTGGGTGGGTGTCCTGAAGGAATAAGGACTCTTAGCTATTTCTCCTTCACACTTAGATTCTCCACTTCCCTGATACAAACAGTAACACTGGTTTTACAAGTTCTAGAAACAGAACACGATGGGAGGATTATCTGAGACACTTGATGCACGTGATTTGTAGCAAAAGTCTGTGATTTCTCTGTGAATTACTAATCTGAATAGACACAACAAACCGTCCACAGCTTCAACTTCAAATGATTTAAACAAAAATAGAACGAGCCATGGACAGTGTCTGCATCCCTGTCCAATTTGATGTAAACAACGTTTGTAGAAATTGGGTTTGTTAAGAAAGTTTATCCATATATCTGGATAGCAATAAAAAGCGTTTCCTAGGAAACTGTAAGATCCTGTACCACACAGCATACAGCCCAACAAAGAGGAAAATTAGGTTGGTTTCTAAATTCAAGGTACAAATGTACACAATTGTTCTTAACTCCGGGGACGAGGTCCCATAAAGTGGGCGTATATAGCGGTAGTTCGTATCTGTTTTCCTTCTCTCTCCAGCTGCCATCTTGCCTGTGAAGCTCATTGGTCTGGTCTGGGTTTCCTCCTCAGCTGTGATCCCTTGGACAGCCACAGACTCCCTGTGCATTCAGTCCAGCGTGGGTCAATACTGTCCTTCTGCTGCTAAAGACACGACGGTTTCATGTCTTCCCATTTCTTCCAGGACAGCTGCCAGCATGCTCAGGTTTCCATCCGGGAAGTTCTGTGCTTCCCAAAGATCCAGGATTACTCCAGTGGGGCTTGATTTGGTGGCAAAGTAATTCAAGTACCTATAATTGGGAATGGGCAAATGTGCTCTTTAATGGCATAATTTACAGATCTATTTTCTCTATATACTTTTATTGATTTCAGAGAGGGAAGGAGAGGGAGGGAGGGAGGGAGGGAGAGAGAGAGAGAGAGAGAGAGAGAGAGAGAGAGAGAGAGAGAGAGAGACATCATTGATGAGAGAGAATCATAGATTGGCCAGGCTGCCTCCTGCACGATGGGATTGAGCCCACAATTCAGGCATCGAACCGTGACCTCCTGATTCATAGGTTGACACTCAACCACTTAGCTACACCAGCCGGGCAATTTTCTCTTTACTTTTTACAACCTCTTCTGTCTCTCCATTTGCCTGTTAAGTCTCTAGGTCCCGCTTGAGAGAGAAACTGTGTTTTACAGTGACCCATCCTAAACAACTACTAGCCCATACTTAATTAGATCAGCCCCAGACAGGAAATGTAATGTTTAACTTTGTTAACCTCAACTCTGAGTAAGATAATTTAAGAGACAACATGTGTATGGGTCACATCCTAAACAGAAAATCAAGAGACTTAGGTTTTCTCTCCAGCAAAGGCTCTGACCATCTTTGACAGGTCATGCGGTGTCTCCCGCTTGGTAGCGATGGCAACGTTTTACAAGGACCAGGCCTCTGAGGTTGCCCTGTAACTGAATGTCAATGCTGCGTTTTGCATATTAGTGACTCATGCGGCTGGAGGTCCTGCCCTACAGGAGACGGAGAACAATAACTACTTTAGTGAGTGGATATATTACTTAGGGGGATTCAGCCTATCCGCTTTGCAGAGTGAATCACAAAAGCTGACACTTATAAATGTCAGATAAGCCCAGAATGTCTCTCAGCAATGTGTTTGCAAACCCGTAGTGCACGGTACAGAGAAGGGGCATAATGCCTGTTTGCAGAATGAAAGTAAATAGATGCATGGAGGGGTAAAAAAGAACGCCGCCCCATGTCTAACCGTTGCCAGCCTGGAGCCTGATGTCTAACAGAAACCAGTCCTGGCTCTGGCCATACCCACCTGTCCAGGCTTAGCTTGTGTGCCAGCATCCTCCAGTCGTGACCTCTTGTCTGGGGGGCATCCAGGCTGCTGCAGAGCTTCTGCCGGATCGGGGGAGGGATGCTGAATGCACTGGGGCCTGTCAGGGTGGTGATGGTGCTCGCTGGGTCCAGCAGAGGCAAGTCGATGCCAGTAGGTTCCTGTAGTTCAGGCACAGGAACAACACAGCATTATTTCCGGAGACAAAAGCAGTCCCAGTCACCATAATGCCTTTTTGAGCAATAACAAGAGGATGGGGGCCACTGTTCTTCCTAGTAAGAATGGCTTCCTGCCTGGGGGTTATGATTAGCTATATGCGAGCTGGCTGGGAGGAAAGGTACATGTTGGGCTGACTTTGCATGGCCTGGGATTATGTATGAGTGAACAGATCTTGAACAGATCTGAGATCAGAAGGCCACAAGTTCAGAGCTTCAAGAGACTGCCTGACCCTGAGGGGGAAGCCCCAGGCAAATGCCCCAATAACATCTCGCTCTAACCTCCGCAGGAGACGGCTCTGGCTGCTTCTGTTGAATGAAATGGAACACAGCTCTTCTCTAAATGATACCAAATTAAGACTCATTTTTTGAAGAAAATGGTGAACGCAATATACTGCTATAGGGCAAGCTGCTAATGGCATCTTCCAATGGCCGTGCACCCTTATTTTGTTTAAATCTAATTTTAGTAGAGAGAACCATACATGGGCTTTTAAAATAGTTTCAGCTCATAAAACAGCACAAATGCAAAAGTCCGAATTTCATCTGTAGGAGAAACTCTAATCATTTTCTGATCTGCTGCCGGTTGGAAAAGCAAAAGCAAATGTTGCCTGGGAACGATTAAAGCAATAACGGAAGAAAATCTCCTTAATCTACTTTAAATGTCACCTCTCTCTCTTTTTCTAAAGCAGGTAGCTCCTTGGGGTACATAATGAGTTGCTGGAGGATAGACGAGACACACACAGCTCCAACCATCAAGGAGACCCCGGTGTCTTGCAGGGCTCGGCGCCGGGGTCAGTGCCGCCACTGCCCAGAGCCCCCACACCTTGCTGCTCCGGTGCATGGGGCTGGCTGCTGTCTGGGTCCCAGTGTTGACTGACAGTGCAACCTGCATTCCAGGATCAGCAGCCAGTAGTCACTGCTAAGCTTGTGTAATCCCACTGCACAGGGTGCATATGCACATTAGAGCTAAACACATTTTTTTGTGTGTGGTAATACAGTGGTGTTGGCTGCCATCACAGTGTTTGGCTTCAAAACTCAAACCTTGGCAAATGGAGACTCCCAGGATTTCATTTGCTCCTTTGTGTTAACTCCAGCAGCACATGCCAGGATTTTAAAAGACTGGTAGGAAACACAGAAGCAACAATGGGAGTTGGAATCCCTGAATGAAAACATGACCCACAATTCTTTCCCTTCCTCTGGCACGGAGCTCCTCCCAAGGGACTGTGAGGAGAGAGGGCTCCTGTCTGCAAGGACACAGGGCTCCGACAAAGGGAACCAGAAGCACTATCTGAGAGCGCTTGGCGTTTATCGACGGCTTTAGGTGGGGATGTCCGAATCCAAGTGCCCAAACTTACATTAGGCATAAAACGATGTATGTCTCATGTATGTCCGGGTTGGGGAGGGGAAGGTGCAAAGACAGCACATGGTATTTCCACAGCTTACAGCCATCCGCCACATGGAGTTCCTGCTTGCTTCTTGTGTGGACAATAACACCAGCGTCCAGGAGGAAACCCACCATGTCCCTCAAATACAACCACACCCTGACTGTGCCTCCCTGGAGGCTCAGTTCTTGCAGGGAGGGGTCTGCTTTGCACAGCGCTATCTCCAAAGACTCTTCTTGCTGTTGGTCTCAGGAGCGTCCTCCTGCTTACCTGCACCCCATCCCTGTCTGCCACACTGATCTTCGGGAAGTGCCAAGCTGATGCTTCTCCACCCCCTCATTGAGAAGTACTACATGCCCCTCCTGCCACACGGAGCCCCGACTTTTAATCAGGCAGTTAGGGGTATCAGCACCATCTACCTGGTCAGCTGGTATGAGGTCCCAGAGGTGATGCCTGGAAAGTGCAGAGCTAGGCCTGACATGATGGAAGGGCCCCATGCCCAGGTGCTCCCACCACCTGACACGGACCATAGTCTTTCTCAGGTTGCCTTGATGTGACTCAAACTTTCCTCAGATTGGATCACTCACCGTCCCTAGCACCTCTTTTAAGATAATCTCCGCCAGGCAAACCCCTTAAAGTCTGGACCAAAACCATGTCCCCTGAGCCTCCCCTGAGCAAATTCACCCATCAACCCGGAGACCTACAGCACTTCCCCCAGCCCTTCTGCAGCCCTCGGAGTCTGCCTATGGATGCTGGCTGTATTTATATATTACTTCCTTTGATTGCTCAAATTTCTTGGAGATGAGCATATGTTTGTCATCCTCAGAACTCCTGTGATACTCGGCACATGGGAGCTACTGAGTTCATATTTGCTGAAATGGAAGAAAATATTTTTCCTAGTAACGAAGGGGTCTGAAGCCAGTTTCTGGCAGAAGCCCACCCCACAGAGTGGTGTGTGGAGCTTCCTTCCAACTAAATGTGACTAAGAGTATGGCTCTTCTCACTGCTACATCCTGAGGGCAAAGGCCAGGGCCAGGAAGGCGTGGCACTCAGGAAGGTCTGCTCACCTCTCCATGTTGTCAGCCTTTCCCTAGTGAGTAGAGAACCATCCCCACTTCACGTGGACCTTCCAGCCTGAGTCTCTAGTCCGGGCTACTGTGTCTGTTCACTTCTGTGTGGATGAAACAAGCTCAACAGGGCATAATGTCTTGTCTCTTTTATCAGATGGCTGACAACAGCCTTGGCGGTAAAAGAAAAATACACCTCTACGGTTACATTTAAATTTCATCTAGTAATTTCAGTTCCTATTAGCTCTTCCTTCACTTCCAGGTAAAGGCGGAGTTTACACTCACAGAATGCTTATTACAATAATCGTTTGTGATATGGGTACCATCTGTCTTTGATGTTGTGAGTCCCTTAGTTAAGCATATGGTTTCTCACCATTAACCAAACAGCTGCTATGAGTGACGACACGCATTTTCAGCACCCAGTCCGCAGCAGATTCAACTTTCCACTCCCATATTCTGACTCTTCCTAAAGTCCACTAGGAAACCCAGGCTTTCCAATGGTCGCTTTGAACAGAGTGCAGAAAACAGAAGAGGCCAATAGATGGGAGGGCTATAGCAGATTGATGTTACTTTAAACATTTTAAATATTATTTATTCTCTGTGTACACAACAGTGTTGTGTATTAATAGTTAACAGGGGCTATAAGATCTTCCTCTATAGCTAAAACTGAATGGAAGGCTTGAAGAAGGCATGTTTCTCTCTTAGTGGTTATGGGTAGCTTCCCTGTTATTACTCCTCCATCCCTCTAAAAATACCACACAAAAACTTTTCTCATTTACATTTTGACATTCACTTATGCCCATACTTTTCAAACATTTTCATTCTTCTTCTTTTTTTTTTTTTAATATATTTCTCTTGTGAGAGAGGAAAGGAGAGGGAGCGATAGAAACATCAATGATGAGAGAATCATTTATCAGCTGCCTCTTGCATGCTCCCTACTGGGGACCTAGCCCCCCAGCTGGGGATGGAGCCTGCAACCCAGGCATGTGCCCTGACAAGGAATCAACAGTGATCTTCTGGTTCAAGCACTGAGCCACACCAGCCGGCAGACATTTTCATTCTTAAATTTCATGTCTGCAAGACTACAGGCTTGGTTTCCAGTTAAGGAATGTCTGGCCAAAGCACTTGGAGAGGAACAGTTGCAGGCTCCTGACATGACCATGGTCTATGTCAAGCACAGCCTGGCCTCCCTGGTGGGCAGGGGTCCTCAGCCTGACTGCAGAGGCCAAGGGCCATGTCTTGTTATAAATGACTACTGGGGGGGGCCTGGAGAGGTGGGTGGCTGGGGGCGGGGTGGGGGGAGGGGGGGCGGAGCAGCACATTCCTGGCAAGTCAGCTCATGCTTGGGAGGCAGGACATGGCCACTGAGACCCTGTCCACCTGCCAGCTTGCGGGTGACCCTAGGAAGGAGCCCTGTGAGAAGAAAGACCTCACAAATGGAGCCTTCCTCTGTTTGGTTATGGTTTGTCCGTCACAGTGCACCCCTTGTCGGAGCTTTTGATGAGGAGCCCGGGCTCAGAGCTGAGGCTCACTCCCCAACCTCAGAACCCAGCCCCACACTCCTCCCACCCCCCTCGGTGGGCCGCCTGCACCGCATTCAAATGCTAACAACAGTGGGACTCAGTGACCCAGAAATAAGAGCAGCACCGAGCCCTTTAATCCCCAAAGTCATCTGCGGTCATTTCTGCCCCTCCCTCTGATTCCAGGCTGGCACAGGCCTTCTAGGGGACTGAGGGCTGGCCTCTCTGAGCTGACTGCCACCACGTTGCCCAAGAAATCCTCTTTTCCTCCACCTTGACAAGGAAGTCCCTACGTGGTGAGCACACTATGCAGGGCTGTCTCTTCCCTCTGAGAGCGGGGGCGACAGACCTAGCGGGGAAGGGCCCTCTATGGCTCGCTCTCATTCTCTGCGCATCTGATCCACCCTTTCATCACACAGCCAGCCTTCCCGCTGAACAGAAAGCAAGCATCAAAGGGGCAGCCCTCCTCGCCCCCTCCAAAATCCTGCAGCCTTTGTTGTCGCCGGGCCTGGGTGGTTATTGAACTTTGCAGACCTGCTGGGCCCGGAAAGGGAACACACCCTCAGGAGCCAGCAGGGGTGGTGCTGTGCACGGGGAGACAGGGCTGTGCGGAGGGCCCTGCGGTTGCCATGGCACCCTGACACCCAGCTCCTTCCTGATGAATGTCACGGGGTCTGTGACTAAAGTTGTTTATGAGTCAGAAGTCTCCTGAAACTCCAGGAGGAAATGATGACCGCAGGGCAGGCTGTGGGAAGAGGGATGGAGCGTCCTGGAGGCTGACGCTCCCCGCCCTGGCTGGCTGGCAGAGGAAGACGGTCTGTAAATGCAGAGCAACGCTTGCTGCACCGCCTGACATTTCATTCCTCACTGCGCCGGAGACAGCCAGGGAGAAGCCGACTTTTAAATCACACGCTGTCCGCTGTAGTGTTAAAATACGATGATCCCAGGCGCTGCAGCTCAGTACACAGCACGGAGCTGAGCCCCGCCAGGCCCTGGGCGAGCTGCCTCTGATCACTCTGCTTATTCTGCGTCCTTTGTTCCCAGCAGGGTGTCCACTGGCAAACCACAACCCCGGGGACCAGGGGACCCGATCCCTTCCTGGCACCCTCTTTCCACACAGAGCGCTTGCTTACACGTAGCAGCCTGTGTTGCTGTCCCTGTAGTGGGGACTTAGGAAAGTGACCAACTGAACTGAGTGAGGATCACAGCAGAGAAAGGCAAAGGGAGGCAACTAGGGGGAAATCCGCAGATTTTACTTTTATTTATGGAACACTTATCCTACCCCAGGGAAGGGGGCATCTTTTCTTTGTTTTCTTAATTATCTTTATTGAGGTATAATTGACATAGAGCCTTATCCTATATAATAAAAGCCTAATATGCTAAGTGTCTGCTCGACCAGTCGGCTGTTCAACCAATCAAAGCATAATATGCTAATGATATGCTAAGGCCGCTCAACCGCTTGCTATGATGTGCATTGACCACCAGGGGGCAGATGCTCCAACCGGTAGGTTAGTTTGAGGCTGGGGTCTGGCTGATTGGGACTGAGCAAGATGGGCCGGACACGCCCTGGAGCCCTCCCACAGTCCCTCCCTGGTTGGCCAACCTCCTGTGTCTCCTGCCCCGATCATGCACTGCGGGGGGGGGGGGGGGGGGGGGGGGCGGGGCTCGGCCTGGCCGGCACCCTCTCGCAATCCGGAACCCATTGGGGGATGTTGGAGAGCTGGTTTTGGCCCGATCCCACAGGCCAGACCAAGCGACCCCACTGGTGCACGAATTCGTGCACCGGGCCTCTAGTATTATGTATATAATTCAACATGTGTGTAGATTGTGCAATGATCATCACAGTAAGCCTAGTTAACATCCATTCTTATATACAGTTATTTTTTTTCTTGCGATGAGCACCTTTAAGATCTACCCTCTTATCAACTTTCAAAGATGCAATACCTTATTGTTAATGCAGTCACCATGCTGTGCATGACCTTCTCATGCCTTATTTGCTATAACTGGAAATTTGCACCTTTTGACCCCCTCACCCATTTTGCCCACACCCACCCCTGTCTCTGGCATATCTCCTTATATTTGGAGAATGATGTTTCGCAGAGATATTTCCTTTCAACAAGGAGGAAAAGGAAAGAGAAGGAAAAAGGAGGGGTGGGGGCAGAGGCCAGTTTCTCTTCCTCCACCTTAGTAGGCAGCACATGATTCCAAAAAGGTAGGCGCGCTCCCTAAGGATAGAAGGGGGCAGGGAAGAGAGGTGGCCGAGGTGGGGATGTAGCACATCAAAGGATGCTTTAGGGAAAGTTACTCCATGTGCACATTACTTACATTAACCTTATATTTGGGACTCAGATCTGCTGTAAAACATTAGAACATGATCCTTCAATTTATGTCATAAAAGTAAGATTTGTTTTTCAAAAAGGATTCCCTATGTTATTCCTTTAGTAGAGGCCTGGTGCATGAAATTCATGTACTTGGGGAGGGGCGGGGTCCCTTAGCCCAGCCTGCACCCTCTCACAGTCCAGGAGCCCTGGGGGGATGTCCGACTGATAGCTTAGCACTGCTGCAGAGGCAGGAGAGACTCCTACCACTGCTGCTGCACTTGAGCCCAGCTTCTGGTTGAGCGCGCACCCCTGTAGGAGCGCACTGACCACCAGGGGGCAGCTCCTGTGTTGAGCATCTGTCCCCTGGTGGTCAGTGCAGGTCATAGTGAACAGTTGTTCCACCGTTTGGTCGATTTGCATGTTAGCCTTTTATCATATAGGCTGTATGTAGCTCTCTGTGTTCATTAAAATATCCTGTTATTAACAAATAGGACCTATAGAAAGCTTTTAAGGGCTTCCTATGTGGCCTGTATCAAGATACCTTTGTACTCCACATTGTCTCTCCTCCCCAGTTATTCTGTCCCCGGATTTCGGAGCTTCTTACCTCTGAGACGGTGCAGTTGAGCTGGAAGATCTGCCCTTCTCCTTCCACCTGTCGCACACACAGTTTGCAGACCAGCTCCACCGTGTTCAGGCTGAACCTTTCCAGAGTGAATGTGCAGTGGAGGTTTCTTTGAGACCCACTCCAGATGTGGTAAAAAGGAATTTCCTAAAGGATACCAACATGTTAACCACAAATGAGTGACTAATACCAAAAGTGAACTATCAGACACTGGGTTGCCAAGTACTCTTCTCAGCATTACGCATATTACCTCATTTAATCACAACAGGCCTACCTCTCTATAAATCCATCCCAAACTGCTTTTCGAATGAAAACGCTGAGGCCCAGAGATGTTAAATTCGCAGCCAAAGCCCCACAGCTAGTATGTGGCAGAATTGAGACTTGAACCCCGGGAGTCAGCCTCCACAATCTCTATACCAAATAGTCTGCCACTTGTCTCTCATTTACAAAAAAAAAAAAAGCCATTGTAAATGGATTAAATAAAACCTGCACACTCCAGTCGTTGCTCATTAAAAGGAAGCCCTGCTGTGGTGTGCAGAAAAAGCAAAGAAGCTCTAAAGGACAACGGGCTGATCCAGGTCCCTTTCATGCCCATATCCTCCCTCTGCACAGGACAGAGGGAAAGCAACGCGTACTGTCCTTGGAAACTGTAGACTCGGTTAGCTGCCGCAGAAAAGCCCTTGGCCTAAAAGCACTGAGCCTCTAACTGGGGCTCCACTGTGCGTGCACTTTCACAAGTCTAGACCCCCTTACAGAGCCCATCCTAAAATCTGTTTCAATAAAGGAAAGAAAAGGTTGATACATAAAAAACGGATGGACAGGTGGCTAAAGGCAGAGAATGAAGTACAAATGAGGACACACTCCCCTCACCTACTTGGTGATTTGGGGCAAGTTACTTAACCTCTTCATGCCTCAGTCTCCTCATCTGTGAAAGAGTACGCAAAAGAATACCTAAGTCAAACACCAGCTGGCATTAGATAGGTAGACCAAAGAGCATGAGTGTCTGGCTGAGCGTAGGCATTCAGCCAGCCTTAGTTGAACTAATATCAGATAATCATTATTAGAAACGTACGATTTCCCCTTACGATTACACAAAGGAGATTGTTCATAAAAGGGGAAGACTTGTGGACTTTTATGGCAGTTGCAAATTAGGGAGAAGAAGAAAGTAAAGGAAGAGATTTAATGAGAAAGTTAAAAGCCAGATCTCTCAACCAAGTGCTGAGTGATAAAGAAGACTCTGGCATGCACCCCCATCAAAGCGCAAGACTGCTATCCACTTGTCTCCCACCATGTATGTGTGAGTGTTAGACATATGAGAATACGAATGGAGCTGGACAATCTCCCCTTCGTTCCTTCTAGTATATTCATTGACTTATACCAGGAAATCACAACCAGTACAGTTGCAGTGCTGGCATGGGATGGGATTTACATGCATGTAGACCAGTCTTCGCAGCTTATTGAGGTGTGTCTGCATCTCCGGGACTGGAAATGAGGCTAGAGATCCTGCCACAGAGTCTCCTGATAGCTCCGGCTGATGGAGGAGGCAGGGCAAACTCCTGAAGAGTCCCTATGCTTTTTCCACAGGAACATACAATGGGGCTTGGGGTCGGTATGCTAATATTTACTACAATCCTGACCAGGTTTTATTATTATTTTTAAAATATTTTTATCGATGTTTAGAGAGAAAGGAAAGGAGAGGAAGAGAGAAAGAGAAACATTGATGTGAGAGCAGAACATTGATCGGCTGCCTCCTGCACGCCCCCTACTGGGGATCTAGCCTGCAACCTGAGCATGTAACCTGACCAGGAATCGAACCAGCAACCACTTGGTGCAGGGGATGGTGCCCAACCAATTGAACCACACTGGCCAGGGCCCAGATTTTATTTTACATTCTATTTCAGTTTTCAAAACAGGGGTTTCTTCTAAGTTTTCAAAGTAAAGGGACTCTCCTAGCAAGGCCAAAGCCTAATTGTGTCATGAGGGATAACAGTGTTCTTCTGTTTCTCTTATGAATGCCTTCAAGAGTTTTTAAAAGCAAGCCAATGTAAACATTTACTCTGAGAATGTCATGAGGGACTTGGAAGTCTTATTTGCTAGCACTAAAACAATGATAGTTCAATTATTTGAAGGAGAATTAAGAAAAAGGCATTCCTTCAAATATGTCTAGAGTATTTTTCAAAAATCTCAAATGATCCTAAATTATTTTGGAGAAACAAGTGCTGATATATGTCTGATTAACTTCGGAGAAGGGAATATGTTATGTCTAATAAGTGCAGTCCTCCTTCATGGCGTTGGCTCCAAGCCTTTAGCTCATCTTAGGCACCTTACCTGATACTTAGCCAGCAATTTGCTCTTCCAGAGGGAATGGGCGACGTCGTGAATGGACAGGCGCAGGTTGTGGGTGCTGCCTTTGAAATGAAGAGCCTTCGGTTCTTCTAGGAGCTGTCCTCCCATCTGTCTCTCAAGCTGCAAAACTTCCTGCAATGACATGGCCCAAACGAAAGCAAGTTACTGAATTGTGTCACTTTCATCAGCTCTCTCCTCCAGTGAGTGTTTCCTCCTTGCGCCCTCCCGCCACCCTGCTATCTTGGGCAATATGTGACCTCCACTGCTGCAGCCTGGAGGCCCTTCAGCTGAAGCCCCTGCCAGTGTGTAAGTGACTGGATCCTACTGACCATCAACTCCGCCTCAGCAATCACACTGTGGGGGGCAAATTCATTACAGAGTGCACTTCCCGATGAACAAGCGGACTGCTTATTCACATACAGGAAAATAACCATAAGAACCTCAAATGGAAAAAAAAAAAAGAACAGAAAAAGAAAAAAATAGGTGGAAATATAAATAGATGAGTAGATTTTCAATGAACTTTTAGGGAAAGGGGCAAGTAACTAGCAAACAAACCCGAGTCTTGGACTTGGTAAAACCAGCTCATGAACAAAAATTTGGAATGTTTGGGGAATTTTTTTCAATCTTTTGTAGTTCCCATACCTACAGAAATAAAATAGTAATATTTTGTTTAAAATAATCCATTGCAGGATTTCAAGTTATCAAAAAAAATGAATTGTGTTCACTATGTCTTATTAGAGGAAAATATACTGATGTAGACTAGAAAGGTTTCTCAGTATCATAATTGAACTAAACAATTACTTAGCTTAACTTTTAAAAAGAACATCTCAGTAACTGTGGCTGATAAAAAATGCTATGTCGCTTTACTTATACTATGAAGATGTAAAACGAAGACAAATTCCATATGTACTTACATCCCTCAGGCTGGTTAATGGGAGTTAATGGGGCATTTCCTCTACAGCTGCAATTACCCGAACAGCATCAAACCACAGGTGATCAATGAACAAAATACCCGGGGTCTGCTTTGCTGTCTGCAGCACCCCTGTGCTCGCTGTGCACCCCTCATGCTGTAAAAGTTTTAGTGGCACAAATACGAGGTACATTGCAAACTTTTTTTTTTTTTAAATAGGAGTTCAAGAAAACAACAGATTTTAGAAAAATGTAATTTTTTTTCTTTGGTGAGATTTCAATAGAAATCATGGGGTTCAATAACAGAGGCCGTTTCACACACATGTATTGGGCCCCTACCAGGATACCAAGCACACATGGGTCACAGAGGAGAACTGTGACTATGGAACCAGACTGCAGTCCAGTAAGTGCAGGGCTCACCAACATCATTGATTAGATGTAGACAGCTCATTTTAAGCTGCTTCTTTAGCGGTTCTCAGCATCCATCCTCTCTGAGCCAGGCCACTATTCTGAACAAGGCAAGCTGCTGAGAGGTCTTCTAAGGCGTAGGATTTCAGACTGGGTCTGAAATGGTCTCAGGCTGGGACTCCCCTAATTAGTGTCTAATGGAAGAGATGAGGCAATAGCACATTGACGGAAAGACCAGCATCGTCCAGCTGCTTGAGAGTATTGACGCTGAGGTTATTCAACTTCTCTGGCTGATGAGTAGCTATTACTTGTGACAGGAGCCTGAGCAGTCAGCCAGCCCCCAACCAGTCAGTTGCCACCCGGACACATATGTGTGTCATGGTGCCTGGCTCCGCTGTGCCTGCAGCTCGGCAGGCTCTGAGGGACCCCAGTAGCTGCACAGATCCACCCAGCCCAGAACCACATGCTCCTCTTGGACCTCCTCCTACAGCACTTCACACTCCAGTCCGGATAAGAAGCTGGCCATGTGGAAATGAAGACGCATAAGAAAAGGGAGGGTTAATTGCAGTTTCTTTTGCTTCAGCAACCAACTATAATGAGCTTATGTTGATCATGTTCATGCTCAGTGTCTAGTTAGCATAATAGAGGAAGCTGATGTTCCCAGTGAACCTGGCACCTGACAAATTCTAAAGCTAAAATGATGTTTGTTTATAAGCCATTAAAAGAAAAGAAACATAATTAGAAATCTTTGAGATTATAGTCATGCCAATCAATCAGTTCTAGCTTCTTTCCAGTAGACCCTAATTACCTCATCAAGACGTCTAAAGAGCAATCGATAGTAATTATCTGATTACTATAGATCTTCATTATGTCCAAATTATCTCCCTGGGATGTCTGAAAAAAGATGCATTGTATTCCGGGAGGTAATTGTACCCAACAATGTATAATCCACACTCCATTCCTACAATCAACATAGATTGCAGAGGATATAGAGAGCATTGTCAGTTTTCTTGGCAGGGAGGACAATCGAAAAAAAAAAAAAACACACCCTAAATTGCCTATTGGCCATGACCTTGAAGTCAAGAAATCTAATGCCACATTTTAAGCACAAAGTCTGGGTTGGCATCAGCCCAAGACTCAGTCCTTGGCTTTGGCATTGACCTCCAGTCATGGTAAAGAGTTCTTTGCATAGAAAAGGACTGGGCTAGCTTGAGTCCTTTTTAGAGAGAAAGTCCCAAGTAAAGTGCCATTTTATTACATTTTTTAATTTAATTTTTGTAGTTACTTCTTTTTAAAAAAATGACAGTTGATATTGAATATTATATTAGTTTCAGGTGTACAGCATAGTGGCTAGACATTCATATAATTTACAAAGGGATTCTCCTTCCCCCCATAAGTCTAGTACCTTCCTGGCACCATACATAGTTATTAAACTAGTGTTGACTATATTCCCTATGCTATAAAGAAAGTGCCATTTTAGACGAGACCAGAAAACACACACTTTCCATATTCCTAAGCTCTCCATCTCTCCACCAACCAGGAATGACACTATACTGCTGCCCAGAGCTGGAGGAACCTGCCTTTTCTCCCCTTCAATTGGATGTGAACCCCGGTGAACGATAGACTGACCATCATGCTTAGAGCGTCCATGCTCAGAGCAGAGGTCTCTGAACATATGTGATTGCCTATGCCTATCAGCCCAAAATCCTGAGCATGCATTTTTTGAGCATTGTTTATTTATAAATCATATACCTATATTAGCATCAACATGTTAATCTATACTAATAAAAGCATAATATGCTAATTAGACTGGACAGCCAAATAACCTTCCAGACATCCTTCCAGATGACCTTCCAGACAAAGCTGGGGCTGTGAGGGCCAAGGCCTTTGCACAAATTTCGTGCATCAGGCCTCTAGTATATTATAAAAGCACAAAGAAAGGCAAACACAGATAATTCATGCTGTTTTTCCCTCTGGGGTGTGCAAACTCCATTTTGGAGATTGCTGGCTTAGTCAGCTGTTCTTTCACTCATACCTTTGGGAGAAATCAGCCCAGGTGTAAATGACTCAGTTAAAAGGATTCCTACGAAACTGAAATTAAATGTGTGTGTGTGTGTGTGTGTGTGTGTATGTGTGTATGTGTTGTTTTTTTCCCCCTAAAAAGTAACAACTGGTATCATCACACTCAGGATGTTCAACCTCAAGGAAACAACAAAATAAAGGAAAAGATGATAACTAAAGCACAAATTAAATATATTAAAGTGGAAATTAAAGATATTATAATTAATAAATAAAACAACTCCTTAACAACTAAAATAACCTAAAACCATACATGAGTTGGAGATGACTTGTCACAGACAGCAAATCCCATATATGTTTGAGTCGGAAGACAGAAGAAGCAAGCCCCCTTGATGGGCTAATCAGGCTTTTACTCCATATTGTTATGGTTTAAGTATTATAATGTCAGATATTTTATAGCCGATCCCACTTAAAATACTGTAACTTGTATTTCAAAAAGCTTGATTTCCGAAATTCCTTCTGCATGAAATTTTGGTTATTACACATATGACACAGATAAGTAAGAGAACATTAAAATAACAGTTGTCTGAATCAGTAAGATACAGCGTCACAGTTCAGTGCTTTCCTTTCCTTAATCTTCCTGGGCACGTTCATTCAACTTCAATGAAGCCTCATGCTCTGCCAGGAACCATGCTAGGCTCTGGGGCACACAGACAAGTAAGTCCCGGTGCGTCCCTGCCTCAAGCCATTCAGGGATCATGGTCGGGAGACTGACAGATAAATATGTAACCCCAGCATAGAGTGCCCAACCATTAGGATATCCCATACTCCTTAAAGGAGAATCGGAACAAAATATATTTAAGGTCAAAAGATTTAGGAAGACTTAAGAAAAATCTCATGACCTTGGAAAGAAATGCGGTAATAGGAATCAGGATCATCTAGGCCAGGGGTGGGCAAACTTTTTGACTCGAGGGCCACAATGGGTTCTTAAACTGGACCGGGGGGCCGGAACAAAAGCATGGATGGGGTGTTTGTGTGAACTAATACAAATTCAAAGTAAACATCATTACGTAAAAGGGTACGGTCTGTTTTTTTTTAGTTTTATTCATTTCAAATGGGCTGGATCCGGCCCGTGGGTCGTAGTTTGCCCACGGCTGCTCTCGGCTCTTTATTCTCAGAAATATCAATGCCACCTTCCTTGGCCAAGGTTGTCCTCCCTCCTGGCAGCACCCCACCTCAGCGCCTTGCTTGGCTCTGGGTGACTCTACCTGTTGCTCTGACCTGCTCGCTCTGCTTCTGTAGGAGAGGTCACTTTCTGATTTGTCAGCTCCATTTGCACCCTCTAACTTAACTCTTAAAAGACTCTCTCAGGGGTTAGTTATCAATAGAGGTGTTGCTAGCCCGTCGCTTCACAGTAACACACACTAGAAGCCCCGAAACAATGTCACCAGGAGCAGGCCCCTGTGTGTCAGAGCTTGGTTCCCATGGGCACCTGAGAGATCCAGTGAGCTGGCTGCGTCCCCAACCCAGTGGCCACCCAGCACAGTCCCTGGTGGAGGGCTGTATGAGGGATTGCACGGAAGGCAGGGACAAGAGATTCCACAGTAGAAACAAGCAGCTTTCACAATAACCAATTAAACCAAGACATTATCCATGTCGAGCCATTAGCCTGGGCCACTTAAGAGCCACAATAAATCCAAGCTGTTTTAAAAGACTGTACGGACAAAGGGAGACCTTCTGGCCTACACCCAGCGCTCTCACTCTCTCCCAGGCTCTGAGATGATAGGCTCTTCCCTCATTAGGGGCTGACAGAGCAAGGCCCCTGGGAGGAGCCCCACAGCTCCAACACTCTGGTCCCCTAACCCAGAACGTCTCTCTGCATTTCTGCCTGGGTTAGACCGCATCCGCCTCCACTGCCACTCTTTTTTTAAATTTCAATATATTTTTCTTGATTTCAAAGAGAAAGGGAGTGGGAGAGAGAGAGAGAGAAACATCAATGAAGAGAGAGAATCATTGATCGGCTGCCTCCTGCACGCCCCACACTGGGGATGAAGCCCACAACCTGGGCATGTGCCCTTGACTGGAATCGAACGCAGGACCCTTCAGTCCGCAGCCTGATGCTCTATCCACTGAGCCAAACCAGCTAGGGCTCCACTGCCACCCTTGTTCTTCCTCCCGCTCCGGGTCCTTCCCAGCCCCGGCCAGTTTCCCGTAAGTGTCAGTCTCACTGAATGCCCATGAGAGCCCCGGGCAACAGAGCTGCTTACCCTGAGATTCATGAAGCCGGTACTTAAGAACATGACCACTTTGCCTGAGCGCAGGGCAGTGACTTGATGCCAGAAACCTTGTGAGGTGCTGGGGCCCTGGCTCTGTCCTCCACACTGTGTGCTCACACTTATCCCCTGACCACCGTCCCCCTGCCAGGAATTGCCTCCTGTCTCGCATCAGCATCACTGCTCTGAATTGTGCCGCCTCCTTTCCCTTGGAGGCACTTGTCTTAGCTTCCAGTTTCTCAAGAGATGAACGTCCTACCTCTGGGTATCTGGCCTTTAGTTTCCTTCTATGTCTGGGTCTTGTTTTCCCTCCCCACATCTCTCCTACCACTCCTTTCCCTTTCTTATTAGAAATCTTATCGGGAGAGAAAGGAAGACGCCGATGATGAAGGTTAAATCTCACATTACTCATTAAAATCTCGTCTGCAAGAGAAGGTTGGAGGAGGTTAAAGCCAGGCTGTTTGTTGTGCCTTGCTTCTTTCTCGGTATTGTCTGGATGAGAACCGTCTGCACACTCTTTATTCTTGAGGGAAACAGAGAGCCCTGAATCAGCCGCATTCAGTGCTGCCAGGGAGCCTGGGGACAGCGCCAGGACCTGAGCAGGTGGAGGCAGCTCCTGTGGGCAAACCACCAGTAATACCACCCAGAGTTGGAGCGCAAACGGCAGTGAATGAAACCGCGGCCAGCCTGGCACTCCGGGGGGTCTGTTTTGGTCTGACTGTACTGCTGCCTGGAGAGGAACCCACACTCCACGTCTGGTCTAGGGCTCTGGACCAAGCACCAAGGGCCGAGGTGGGCCGTTCCAGACCTGTGCCCACCTTCCCCATGCTTCTGCCATATGGACACAAAACTCTGGGGGCACAAAGAACAAATTGGCAAACGTTTGTTCAGCATGCCATGCCTGTTAAACCTCAAAGACCAACCTCCAAGGATTGTGCTGACTGGTGTTTTTTAAAAAATCACATCTCCCATCAGATTTTATGGAACCTGCTTTGCTCCTATTCGTTCTTCCATCCCGTGTTGAAAGCTGCCCTTGTCGTTCAGGGATGAGGGGTTTCTGTCTTTGCTATGAAGCTGGCACCACTGTGGCTGTCACAGCTGTGGGCCTGCACTCTTCCAAAGCAGAGGCCAGAGAGAGCGCCATCCTTCCCTCCCGCTCCCCGCCAGCTTTCCAGGGTCACTGCTCTCAGCTCCCACCTGCCCATCCTCCTCTGGCCTCAGGCCTCTGGCTGCAGAGCTGGCCGCGGGGACATCTGACTGTCAGCGGCCTGGCCTCCCCCACCTGGCTCTCGTCACCACTGCTGGCATCAGGCCTGGGCATGCTACTCTCTCCCACTGCTCACGCTGGGGGAGCTCTGCCCTCCCCCTGAGTTTTTCTGCCCTACTTCACCCTAATAATAAGGCTGGGCTCTTGTGACCACGTGCAAACACTTCCCAGCAAGCCACTCTGTTTCCAGGACTCTGACTGCTGCTTCCACAGCTGCCGCCGCCACGGATGCTTGGTTTAAGCTGCCCCTTCCAGCAGTTTTGGTCATGGTGGCTTGTGATGCTTGTGCAACAAAATGCCAAAGGGTAGCACTCAGGGAGGTGGGCATGTCACTTGTCCACTTCTGCTCATACTTCTGAGGAAAGATGATTCTCATGTCTATGTATCAGGAATAAGACTTTTTAGGTTGCTCTAGAACAATGATGGTGAACCTTCTGAGGTCGACGTGTCAGCATTTTGAAAAACCCTAACTTAACTCTGGTGCCGTGTCACATATAGAAATTTTTTGATATTTGCAACCATAGTAAAAGAAAGACTTATATTTTTGATATTTATTTTATATATTTACAGCGGGGCCTTGACTTACAAGTTTAATTCGTTCCGAGACCGAGTTTGTTAAGGAGCTCATTAAGGAGCTCGTTAACTCAAATTACTCTATCAACTCAATGCAAAAAATCAGCCGAGAGACAGCTGGTATCTCAAAAAACTTGTTAGTCGGGACACTTGTAAGTCAAGGTCCCACTGTAAATGCCATTTAACAAAGAAAAATCAACCAAAAAATGAGTTCGCGTGTCACCTCTGACACGTGTGTCATAGGTTCGCCATCACTGCTCTAGAATTTCTGAAGCCATCTTGTGTTTCTTTTCACCCTCAGCACATCATGTTTAAGTTTCTGAATTAATTTTCTGTTTCCGCAGAAGAAATCGCCATACCCTTAGAGCCTTGGAAAAACATGCATTTATCACCTTCCTTTCTGCAGGTTAGTCTGACCCAGATTCCCACTGAGCTAAAGCCATGGTGTTGGAGGGCAGCCTTCTTTCCTGGAGGCTCTAGGGGAGAATCCTACCAGGTCCCTGTGCCATGTAAGGGGACACGTCACAACGCCTGAGCACTGTGTGTAGATATCTTTGCCTGATATGAGCACTGAAGAGATGCCTGCCCACCACAACTTCTATTTTATCTTCCCTCTTTTCTCTATCTCTTAAAAAATTTATTCAAAATGGCAGGTCATTTCTAGAATGTACGCTAGGGCGAGGGCTAGGGCCAAGTCTCATGAGAAGATGACAAAGGTGAGTACATTTGGAGGCACCAAATGATCCATGCCTCTGAACAGCTGACCCACCAGCCTGCTACCAAACCTGGAAGTCATTCCACAATTAGATCGCAATTAGAGTTATATTTTCATTGAGCCATTGTCTTCAAAACGCCAGTATAATCGAACTGCCCACCTAAGGATAGTTACCATTATCAAGTGTCTATTTTGTGCCAGGAAGTTGAGTGACTTTGGTCTCCTTGAATCTTCTAAGGGTCCCTGACGCCGATCAAATGACCGTCCAAAGTGGTCAAGTTCAATGACCAGAGCCACAGAGCCGAGAGTGGCTGAACCAATGAAGCCAGCCAGCCTGACGCACCCTTTCCTTCACGCCACATCCTTCCACACGCTCAGCAGGGAAAACACATTTGTAACCTTTAAGGCATTTTTTTGTTGATGTTATCTAATATATGTGTTACATTTATGAATATATTCATTTAATTCCTGAGATCAGGATCCTGAAATTACATCAGGTTAGTTTTGAGGCTGTTTGAGGAAATGGAAAGAAAAGATATGGTTAATGAGGCCAATTCAATAGAGGGATGGCCTTGCCGGGGGGAGAAGAGACAGGGCCGCAGGTGCTCCGGGTTTAGTAGGGTCACGTTTTGCCATGGAGGGGGCATCAGAAGGACACCAATGATGAAGGCACCCGGAGGCAGCACAACAATTTTCAGCATTTGTCTTATTTTTTTCCTATTTTTTTAAACAAAATATGCTATTTCACAGAGTTACTGTACCAAAGCTGTAGCCTAAAGTAGGGCATGTGAAAAACGGAGCAATGCAAAGAAGAGTCTTCTCATGGCAAATGACTACATGAAGAAAGCCAGCCTATATTAATACACATTTCTTTGTGTCGCATAGGCATATACATTTGCCAGAAATTCAATAACCATCACAGACGGCCCAGGTCATATGCAAATAATTCCTCTTTTAGGTTCTGAACCTCGGAGCTCAGAATAAACCCCTTTATTAACATAGAAAAAAATCTCATAAATTATGCCATTATGATAAGGGGGCAGAAATTACTTATTTCCACGTAGATGAATGTTTCTCCTGGAGTGTTTTTAAACTTATTGCAAATATAACCTTGTTCTCTATTAATTTCTGCTTTATTATCACTAGGATTTAAGTCTTTGCAAATAATGAAATGAAAAACACCAATATCCTTCATTTAGTCACCTGAGCAGGAGGGAAAGAGGAAAGCTGTAGTAACACCCAATACGACCTTTTCAGTAGATGTGACCTCTATGGAATTGGTTCTAAACTACTCTCAGGATTCTCAGCATCTTCATCTCTTTCCAGGAACTCAACTTGCACATGGCTGTCACAGCTCTTTCGAGCACATGAGCAGGGGAAAACAACAACCCACGTGAAAGGGGTATGAAAGAATTCATTTGTCTCCCAGCAGCCTTGCGTTTCCCTCCAGAAGTCACTGCCGGCATTCTAATTCTACATCAGTGCTTCCAAATTGCTAAATTGCAGCTTTTAAGTTTCAGGTGATCATTTTTGCCCTCAGGCTTAACAAAACTCAAGGAAATTGTTATGAAAGCTGCTGAAGTGCAAGCGGTGGGTGGGAAGATAAAAGAATGCAGCAGGGCTGCTTGAAACTAATGTAGTGGTCTTGTCCCTCCAACCCCCATCCCCATGGACAATATAAGTGGAAATTCGTATTCTGGCTATGTTCAGCTCCAGACATCATCTTCTCCCAACAACTCTCTGGACAGTGGGGTCCTTAGCCCTGAGAAGGAGAGCTCCACTGGGCTCCCCATTCTGCCTTAGCCCAGCATTCTGTGAGGGTTTCTGTAATTCAGAAAGAATCCCCAGTGCACAGCCATAACTGTAAGAAAATATTCAGTCTGGGGAGACCCACTTTGGGGCAGCATTTGCTGTGCTGGAGGTGCAGGTGGTAGAGGAAGGAGAGAATTAAAGCACAAACAAGGAAGCAGGGCTCCATTTCATCAGAGCCCAGACTAGGTGCAGAGAGGCTGAAATGAAAGGTTTCAAGGGTAAAGGACAGCGGCTGAGGGAGCATCCCTTGGGTGGCTCAATAGGAGTTAAGTCTTTGTGAAACACAAAGGGGCTGTGATAAAATCAGGGACTTGGAGAGAGCAGGAGAGATTAGAAGAAGTGCTCTGTGAAATCTGATGTGTCAAGGAGGGACAAATGAGGTCTGGCCTGTGTGGCTCAGTTGGTTGGGCATCATACTGTGCACCAAAAGGTTGCCGGTTTGATTCCTGGTCGGGGCACATGTCCGGGTTGTGGACTCGATCCCTGGTAAGGGGCATCAGTGTTTTTCTCTCTCTGTCCCTCTCCCTTCCTCTCTCTCTAAAAAAACAAATCAATAAAATATTTTAAAAACTATATATATGAATGATAAATGAAAAGATTGTGGAGAATCAGGGGGAAACATAGCTTAGGGCAGATATCTTGAGATTACAATAGACTCAATTAGCAATTTATGAATTTTTAGAGCAACTCAACATCCTGGAAGTAGAAGTTGAAGGCTCGTTCGGTGGAGGTCCTCTTTAGCTATGGAAATGAGAAAAACCTGCAGCAGTTCCAGATGGTAAGACATTTCAGAGTGGGAGTGAGTTCCCTGTGGATATGGCTATGAGCAGATAAGGGTTTGTGGACCAGGAGACTGCAAAAGGTTGAGGGGTTCTTCCTTAAGAACAGAGGGAAGTTGCTTGCACCTGTGTATAAGAGCTGGAAGGTCATGTGATTGTGGTCAGAAAGGAGCAGCTTCATAAATGGAGACCTGGGTGTGGTTGTAGTGAGGATTAAAGCTAGAGTGTGTCTACACTGGTGGATAGATAATAAGGGATGATGTGAAAGCTACTAGAATAAATCTGGGCAAAGGAACTGTGATTACGTGGTGACTTTGGATCTGAGAGGATGCTGGGAATAAAATGGGTAGAAAAAAAACAACACAAGGCAGGTACTACTAGCGTGGGGATATACAGGGTGGGGCAGAAGTAAGTTTGCAGTTGTGAGTATGGGAAACACAGAGTTTACTCTTGCATTGTTACTTATAAATTACAACCTACTTTTGCCCCACCCAATATATTAAGGGTATTCTGCACCAAGGAACTAAAATGAGTAATGAATAACAGAGTAACAGAAGAAATAATAACAGAACAGAGAACTAGTCCCTGAAATACAGCGATGTCGCAGAAGTGGTCATGGGGTGTGAGAAGTATTGGCACTTTTCCCTCCTGGTCCTGTGGTTAGAGGGTGTCGTCCTGACTGTAAGGATTGTGAGAAATGTCATGTTGCAGTTAATGTGAACAGGTAAAGGGACGGGGGAGATAATGATTTGAGGATGTAGGAAAGTTTGTTCTTAATAGGGTTAAAGTTCCAAAAAGATCGGTGAAAGTGTTTTGGATAATAGTTCTGAATCTTGGCTGCACAATGGAATTATCCAGGAAGTGCAGAAAACAAAAATACTGTACAAACAAAAACCAATACCCAGGCCAATTAGATCAGAACTTTTGGGTTGGGATCCCAGAGCAAATCTTTTTTAAAGCTCCCCACCTGGCTCCTATGTGTGTAGGATAGAGAACTACAGATTTAGGAAGAGTGTGAGAAGTGGGGGGCGGGGCGGGGGGGGGGGGTAAAGAAGGAGGAGGTATTTGCAAAAGACAGTGTTTATGGATAGCAGACAATAGAGAAGTAGGGATATGGTAGAGAGACTGGTAGGGAACCCTGGCAGGCAGGGTGCCAAAAAGGCAGAACTGAGGTAATGAAGGGCCTTTTTCTGAGTTTATCGGCCCCCAGTTTCCAATTCCAGTTTGGTTGTGGCTGAACAAATTGTCTCCTTGTTAAGTTACTCAACTTAGACTGCTCACCTGTAACTAGGATTTTGGCATTTCTGCACTATTCAAAGGCCATGAGGTATAAGACGCCTTATCCATTATTCATGTTTGTTTCAGGCTAAGTGCTGGATCCCCAGATGCTGAGAATTTATAGATGTCTACTTGGAAAGCACTGACCACAACACAAACTGCTCTTGGGTTGTTTTTACAGCTTAAACCTGTGCATCAGTCTTTCTTGGTGTTGACCACTAATTAAAATAATCAAAATTACTTATAGACTATTATTTTGTTTGCATGGATTTGTGTGTGTCTGTTGGGAAGAAAGGTCAAGAGTGCCTGAGTGTAAGAACTGCGTGTGTGAATACAAAATACGTGTATCAAATATTTCAAGTATGATGTAGATCTTCTGCAACGATTTTTCTTGGAATCATTAAAAAGATTCACCTTAATCAGATCCCACGACTCCTCTACAAATACACTTTTCCCTAAGAAGAATTTAAGCCTAGGATGATTTCTATCCTGACAGAGCCTTAGAAGTATCACATTTGCAAAGAATAGAAAAGAAATAACCTGAGGCTTTACACTTGAGCTGTGTGTTCACATCATTTATTCAACATCAGAAACTCCTACAGGCTCAACCATCAAACATATACCCAGTGACTGACTGTCTCATTCTCCTCACGGACCCAGCCTGCCACACAGTCTTCATGCCCCAGAAATACTCTCTGGATAGAAACACCAGAAGGAAACACCCTGATTTTTCAGAAAAATTGCTTTACTTGACACATTTTTCTTCCACTTCTCGTCTTCCTTCTCTGGGTGCTCATCCTTCAGAAGCTCCTTTGAAGGCTTCCATTCATCCTCCCTTGCAAAGCCAGGGCTCCCCTTTGGTCCCTACGATCTAGGGCAGGCCTGTGGGCTGCATGCCTCGTTTAAACAAGGAAGTGGCCCTTTGAGAAACCCACTTTAGGATCAGAGAGTCCAGAGTGCAGCCAGAGGCCTGGGAGTGAGGCTTGGACTCTACACTCAATAGCTGTGTGACCTAGAGTGACTTACTTAACCTTTCTGTGCCTTGGATTGCACTTTTAAAAAATGTGATAATGAGCCCTAACCGGCTCAATGGCTAGAGCGTCGGCCAGCGGACTGAAGGGTCCCAGGTTCGATTCAGGTCAAGGGCATGTACCTTGGTTGTGGGCACATCCCCAGTAGGGGGTGTGCAGGAGGCAGCTGATCGATGTTTCTCTCTCATCGATGTTTCTAACTCTCTATCCCTCCCCCTTGCTCTCTGTAAAAAATCAATAAAATATATTTAAAAAAATAAAAATGGGATAATGATATCTTACAAGGCTGTTGTAAAGATTACATGGGTTAATAAAAAATATTTAGAAACTTGTCTAGCACATAACAAGTTCTCAGTAATGTTTATTATTTTTATTATTTTCTCCCTCTCCTCTCCCTTGATATTACCTTTTATCACCATGAATGACAACTATCAATATACAATTGGTTCCTGAGTCTCTATTTCAGGATTTACTCTGTTCAGAGAGCCACACCCGTATTTCTATGCCTTGGGCATTTTCATCCTAATATCTAATTCCTACCTCGAACTCAATACCCCCAAAGCAAAGGCACCATATCCACACCCTGAGCTGCTACCGACCACCTGGGTTTGCTACTGTGACTTGAGGCAGGCTTGCTCCACACATTCAGTGTTCGTTAGCAGGCCCTGCAAGAGCTACTTGAACAGGACCTTCCATACCTATCCTCTTCTTCACATGCCTCTGTCGTCACCCCAGGTCTTCCATGCTTTTCTTCTTAACTTGACTCTATCTTTCCACTGACAACAGACTAAGATTTTTAACATCTATTTCCAATCATGTCTTTCTTCTGTTTAAATTTCTCCAGTGAATCCCATTAACTCAAGAAACTGAATCTCAACTCCTCTAGTGGGCAGTCAAGGTTCACCCAATAGAACTCCCATCTGTCATTCTACTATGCACCAATAGAATCTGTATTCACTGTCCTCTCTGTTTCTTCATGCTATTCCCTTCACCTAGAAATCTCGTAGTTTTTCCCCATTATTGTTGGTCAAACCATATTTTCTTTAGGGCCAATATTGCCGGGGTCCTGCCCCAGCAGGTCCAGGGGTCCCCAAAGGTGTGGACGGAGTCGGCGAAGAAGGAATGACACGGAGACAGCGTTCAGTTGATCAGCAGCCTAACCAGGATCTCTAGCCAAGTTCTGGTTAGGCTCTCCAGCGAAGTTCTGGTTAGGATCTCCAGCCAGGTTCTGTGTCCATGTTCTCTTGCTAGGTTCTCCAGGTTCTCCAGCCAGGTTCTGTAGCCATGTTCCCTCGCTAGGTTCTCCAGCCAGGTTCTGTCCAGGTTCTCCAGCCAGGTTCAGTCACCAGGTTCTAGTCAGGTTCTCTTGCCAATTTCTGTAGTCAGGTTCAGTCCAGGATCTTTTGCCATGTTCTCTCCAGCGAAGTTCTTCTGTCTCTAGGTTCTGTGTAGGTTCTGTCTTCTAAGTTCTGTCTTGTTACATCTGTATTTATACCAGTTGATTCCAATCCTATCAATCTCTATTCCAAAGGTTAGGGCGTTTCTTATCTCCATTCCAGGGAGTAAAGATTATGTAGCTTAAGCATGATTGTTCATAGTTAAAGTGATTAATTACCCGCCTGGCACTTAGTTAAGAGGTTTTATTCCCTCCCTAACTTCAGGGGAAAATCCCTACCTGGGGAAACAACCTTTCTCAGAGACCTTGGTTAAAACACATAGTGCCAAGAAGGTGAGCAAACACATTAAGAATATATGGCATACTTGCCATATATGCCAGGTCCCTTGAAACAGCAAGCATGGACTGGCTCCCGGCAAATTCCCCCTTTTTTATTTTTTAAAAGGAGGCATTAAAAAGAAAAACCCCAAATGCTCTCTTGTATCCATTTTAAGAGTAGGATTGGCACTTTCCGTTATTACCTGAGTCCTGATCTATCACCCCAGGGAGAGCTTGCCAATCCTGCACTTTCCCGGGGTGGAAAGGCTGCAGTGGGGTTAAGGATAAGGCTCCTTGGGCCTACCTCCTCCCATGCCTTTACATTTACCTTTCCTTCCTCAGAAAAGCATGGACATACTTGTTGTATAAAACGTTCTGTCTGACTGGGAGTAACCTTAATTCCTCTGCTAGCAAGCATATGTGTTAAAAGATCAATACAGAGTCTTATTTCTTTAGACTCAGTATGGCACATTTTCTTAATCTAAAGATCAATACAGGGTCTTCTTTCTTTGGACTCAGTATGGCACATCTTCTCAATCTAAGAATCAATACAGAGTCTTCTTTCTTTGGACTCAGTATGGCACAACTTCTCAATCTAAGTTCTGTACTATCCACCTTCTTACCCTACTTATCCTCTATAGGGGGGCCTGAGGTACCCTGGTGGAGTCCTATCCATCCCGAATGTGGGGGTTCTCAATGGGGGGGGCTTACCTAGGGGAATCCTGTTCCAGGGGTTCCCAAAGGTGTGGACGGAGTCGGCGAAGACTATCCACCCTCTTCCTACGGTGGAGTCCTATCCATCCCGAGAGTGGGGCTTACCTAGGGGTCCCTGTTCGGGCGCCAGTTGCTGGGGTCCAACCCCAGCAGGTCCAGGGGTCCCCAAAGGTGTGGATGGAGTCGGCGAAAGAAGGAATGACACGGAGACAGTGTTCAGTTGATCAGCAGCCTAGCCAGGATCTCTAGCCAGGATCTCCAGCCAAGTTCTGGTCTGAATCTCCAGAGAGGTTCTGGTTAGGATCTCCAGCCAGGTTCTGTGTCCATGTTCTCTTGCTAGGTTCTCCAGGTTCTCCAGCCAGGTTCTGTAGCCATGTTCCCTCGCTAGGTTCTCCAGCCAGGTTCTGTCCAGGTTCTCCAGCCAGGTTCAGTCACCAGGTTCTAGTCAGGTTCTCTTGCCAATTTCTGTAGTCAGGTTCAGTCCAGGATCTTTTGCCATGTTCTCTCCAGCGAAGTTCTTCTGTCTCTAGGTTCTGTGTAGGTTCTGTCTTCTAAGTTCTGTCTTGTTACATCTGTATTTATACCAGTTGATTCCAATCCTATCAATCTCTATTCCAAAGGTTAGGGCGTTTCTTATCTCCATTCCAGGGAGTAAAGATTATGTAGCTTAAGCATGATTGTTCATAGTTAAAGTGATTAATTACCCGCCTGGCACTTAGTTAAGAGGTTTTATTCCCTCCCTAACTTCAGGGGAAAATCCCTACCTGGGGAAACAACCTTTCTCAGAGACCTTGGTTAAAACACATAGTGCCAAGAAGGTGAGCAAACATATTAAGAACAGTATGCCATATATGCCAGGTCCCTTGAAACAGCAAGCATGGACTGGCTCCCGGCACAATATAAAATGTTAGCTTCTTCTCATATTTCCTTAAAATAATATGATGCCTCCCTCTCTTGAACTTCCACAGAACTTTGCACTCATCTATGGTATTTATCACACTCTGACTTGTCTCCTTCCTGGTCCTTGGCATGCTTCCTTTATTCCTCCTTTTAGACTGTAACTTCTCCAAAGGCACTTACTACATCCTTTACAGCTTCAAATGGGATCAAATGAATGGCAATAATGGCACCAGGTATTAAGCTTATTTATTCTGCAAAGCAGCAGCCTGTTGTCAAATGCTAACTCTCTCCCTTGCAGTCCTCATAAAAAGAATGGGAAAGCATATAAATGCAGTAGCACACAAGAGGAACATACAGTGTGAGCAATTATGCCAATTCCTTTTATAGGAAGAACACAGCTGAGATAAACATGGAAGCAGATCATTTACCAGCCACAAGTCTCCTTGCCAAATTCTCCCTTCTTAATTTTTCATTAAAGAAAATCAAGGAAGGTAAACAAAAGTAGCCCTTGGGAGGGATCAGTGTAGTGGAAACAGCTCATTTATCAGCCTGGTCTTAGAGAAATGTCTCATTTTTTTTAAAAAATTGCACCTTTTGAGGCCGAACACTTGTGTCCACAGACTGGGGTGCACACACACACACACACACAGACACACACACACACATTCTAGGTGTGTGCAGCCAGCCTTTGGGGTGAAGGTGAAGAGGGCAGGTCAGGCAGGAGCCACTTACCTTCAGGGCATCTTGGGTGTCGTCCAGACAGTAGACTCGGACGCTGTACTCTAGAGAGGAGCAGCAGAGTGGCCCGAAGATGGCCAGCTTCAGGCGCTTGGCGGCCCCTTTGGTGATGGACTGCCCGACCAGGGTGTAGGTGCTGAGGTTCTCTGTGAGGAGGTGGCAGGCTTCTGCATCCAGCTGAATGTAGCAGGGGGTGGTGAAGTTCTCCTCTCCCACCACCACCACATCCTGTGGGACAAGAGCGAAGGGGCCCGGGCTGAGCACGGAGGACCCTGATGCCGACCAATGGTGGTAGAGGCTGCAGGACCTCTTCTCCTGAATTTGCTTATTAATTTTCCTATTCTTTTTTTTCTTTCTCAGGCTTTATTATCCCTCTATTTCCATCTGTCCTTGTTATCTCCCTTACTTCCCTTGCCTTTACTGCTTATATTCTTTATTAAGATGCCATTCATTTAGCAAGTTTTGATCTGAGAATCTACATAAAATTCCAAAGCAAATTCATGAACTATCTTTTTTTTTCAGTGTAGCCGTATTTTTTATGTGTTTATGAGAATTTAATGTTTTAATCTCCAAAATATTTTTGAGACCAAAGTACTATTTTATTTCAATGCAATTATAGCAGTCATTTTATTTTTTTATTTTTTCTAAAAGTCTAGGGTTTGAAAATAATTAGAAAACTTAAGGAATCATGCAATATCATTCTACCGTGTTCTTCCAAACTCACCTGCCAATTACTTTCTAAAGCCAAACAACTATTTTTCCTCAATAATTTGGCCAGCTGGACTCTACAGAAAGCACAGTATGGCCAACTCCATGCCTTTAAGACAATTTTCTGTGTTATTTTTCATGTAAGCCTTTAAATAATCTTTCCTTAGATGTTGAAAATATTTAGCAAGAAATAAAAATAAGTGGAAGTGATGAATTTTGTGAAAGCAGTTACTAACTCAATCAGTTTTTAAAAATATGTTTTTATTGATTTCAGAGAGAGGAAGGGAGTGGGAGAGAGGGCTAGAAACGTTAATGATGAGAGAGAATCATTGATTGGCTGCCTATTATATGCCCCCTACTGGGGATCGAGCCTGAAATCTAGCTATGTGCCCTGACCGGGAATCTAACCATGACTTCCTGATTCATAGGTTGACACTCAACCACTGGGTCATACAGTTTTAAATTTATCCAAATGACACAGGCAACAGAAATTATCTGAAAGAGCAAGCATAGAATCATTAACCAAGGGTCACAGTTCCACATGCTTCCCAAAGCATCAAGGGACTAGGGAGACAATAAGGAGTGGTGGAGACTGTGGTAAAGCAGAGCAAAGGCCTGTCTGAAGAGCTGAGTCTCCACTTGGCTTCAGCCCTTTGCAGCTTTGCATAAACTTAGGGCTACTGAGCACACAGCCTTTAATTTTTCAAGAGAAACTGGAAGTTTAGATTTTTATGGGAAATCGTCTTTTTCATTAATTCAAACTTAAAAGAAAATTTCATGTGGGAGAAATAAAATACATGTGCAGGTATAGCTCACCCTCTGCATTAGGCTATTCATCTCCACAGAGGCAGGAATTATATCTACTTTGCTTCCCACTGTGTCTCAGTGGGCCTGGCTGATGGCGAGCAAATAGTTATTTGTCCAAAAAATGAAGGAATGTTTCAACATAAATTGAGTCCCTGGGGCTGGACAAAGATATGAAAGAAGTAGCCCCCTGAGGTGGCTGTTTTTTAGTTAGGCCTTGCAACGTCATCTGAGCTCCAGGTCTTTTCATAGCATCCATGAAATCGTTTCTTCAACTGAACCTGTACCCAAAGATGAAGTTCAACCTGAATGGGAAAAGCTCACCCTCTCCAGGTTTATTCCCGCCAGAAAGGACACCTGGAAAGCAGCTGCTTTCTGTAGCAGGGTGAACACCGGCCTCGGGCATCATCTAATAACGGCATGTTACAGAAAGCCTCCTGGAGGATATGGTCAAGAATATAGATGTCCCTGTCCCTGTCCCAAATATAAGTGTTTGCATAAGGACTGTCCTCTTCTCTTCACATCTCTTTCTTTTATTAGTATTGATGTTATTATTATTATTACTCAAATTACTATTATTCACATTACCCAGACATAGTGTAATTGTGTAGAGAATTGTGCAATTTGGGGTCACTAATTATGCAATTTGAACTAATCCTTTGGAATGTTTTTGAGATAAATTATTTAAAGCTTAATTAAATTAAAGTTAGATTTGGTTAAGTCTGGTCTTAACATAGAGGATATTCCTAGACTTCAATCTTGGACTGGAGGTCCTCTAGCAAGGAGTGATCCCCTCAAGTGGCCGAAAGAACATGTCCATAGAAGGAAATTTCAGTTAATCCAGGATGCCCTGCTGCTCTTCTAAGTCCATTATGACTTTTTCCTAAAATATTATGTATAGTTTGTTCAAATGTTTCTTTCCTAAAAGGAAAGTATGATATGTAATCACAAAATACATAACATATAGATTGGGTACTTGTCTTTGTAATGATTACACAAAAATACAAGGGTAGCTTTTTAAAAGTATTCAATTTTGAAAAATTGTTGTTTTTGATAAAAACATTCCTGAAATGTGTTTTCTTGAGAATAATCTAAATGTAATTTTTAGTTGGCTATTTTCCATATAAACAACAGACACTGTTTATTCAAGGGATAATAATGAAAATACACAAACGTTTAAAAAGGTATTAGGTCTAAAACCTTCATGGGAAACATAACAAATCCTCCGGCACTTTACTGCGGGTGCTAACCGAAGGGTTCTGAGGTCAAGAACAGGATTTTCTTAAGGCGCTGTCCTCCAGCACTGAGGGTGGCAACAGCCACAGAGAGACAAGAAGCCACAGGTGTGCCTCGTTCTACTGGAGCTCAGAAGACTGCTTCTGTAAGAACCTAACACTGTCTGAGCCAGGTGCAATGTTTCTTGACCTGTAAATTTAAAATTTATATATATTCACCAAAACATGTATACGCACTTTAATAGCTGATAGCTCAATTGATGTTTTTTTTTTTTCCCTTTTTCTTTTTAGCCAGACTAAGCTTTGAACAGAGGAAATTCATCTTAATATGCTACTGGAAGTTTGAAAATGTAGTTGAAGTTCAAATACCACCTTTATAATTATTCAAAGTGTGTATACATTTCTGGGGACACAAAGTCCCCCCCAAAATGTCTACACATTTTAACAGCTGATAACTCACTTAATTTTCACTCCTTTTCAGGGGTAACTGATTTAAAGAATGGGTGAAGCCAGACTAAGCTTTGAACAAAGAAAATTTAAGCACTAGATATTTTTATGGGGACACATAAAAGATAAAGTTCACGGTATAAAACCGGCAACAGCTGATGAATCGAGGACACACAAATACGGAACAAAATGATGCTTGATGTTTGTGATCCCATTGCTTCGCATTATCAACAGTGCCTGGACCAGAACGGTCAGCGGTTTGAAAACAGGCATTGATTAAAAATAATTTATTCATTTCTGTAGATTCTTTCCCATTTTGAAAATGAACTGTATGTTCATAAACACTGACTTTATAATCAAAGTGTATATAAAGAAATTTCCCTTCCTGAATAGTATAGTATGTATATTCCAAAATGTGTAAGGTTCCGAAGGGCACTTTCCCTATGAGCTAGCTCATGCTTGACCATAATTTTCTGTGTCTACCAGTCAACAGATGAAGCATTCAATAAACAGCCTGTCTGTCTTTCCCCCTTCCTGCCTCTCTGCCCCTTCTCCCCTCTCTTTATCCCCTTCCTCCACTTTCTCTCTCTTTCATTTTGAGTGTAAGATAAAATTCCATCCATGTTTTCTTTGAAAAATAAAAGCCTTCCCATGCTTGGTCCTGCTTATCTGCATGGATTGCTCCTGAATTCCATCTTTATCCCAACAGCAGCTCACCTCCCACTGCCCCTGTGCTGCCTGGTTCTTGAGCTGTATCTTCCAGTCCTCGGTGTTGGGATCTGCACAGTGATGCATGGTGAGGATGACTGGGCGGGTCAGCAGGGCTCCCGGAGGCCCACAGCTCACCACAGGGGTCAGGAGTGTCTGAGTGTCTTCCATGGGTGGCCTAGGAGAGCAGAGAACAGCATCAGTGACATTTCCATAGCATTTATGTGTATGTACGCTGAGATTTCAGATCTAAAATTAAACATTTTTTTTTTTGGAGTTTTTTTTTTTTGTTGTTTTTTTTGAGGGGGGGAAACGGGAGTTAAGGCAGAACCAAATTGGAAGACATGCTCTTTATACTGAGACTTTGATCTTGCCAGACTGGAGGTCTTTATGATAACAGTGGGGCTGCCAGCATCCCTTTGATCCCCTTCCCTCAGATACAGGTCTGCCTTTGGTGACTTCCTTTGAAATTCATGTACAGATAATTTCAGGATGGAATGAGAAGAAACAGTACTTATGAGGTTATGTAACCATGCTTTCTGGTAACACTTGCCATTGGTCTCACAGGGTTTTAAGTACTTTCGTGTTTTGGGGACCTAACTTGAAAAAATACTTCAAAAATATCACTTAAAAACAAGGACACCCTAGAGCTAAACTTCCTCCAAATGATTTTCGGGAATAATTTAAGCTAGTACAGTAAATTCATTCTTTCAAAAGTGACCAGACAGACTCTAGAATTGTATTTCTACAGTAATTTAAAATGAAATCTCTCTCCTTGTATACTTCATATTATGAGAGCCTAAATGGGAAAAAAACAAACCCTTAAAGATCCAAAATCTTTATTTCATATCTCTCTTTTTAATTGCCTTAAATCTTTTCTCCGACAAGATTGTAATCAACAAACAAATGGATAAATTAACCCAAGTTATCAGTTGGCATGTGAAGATGTAGTCCCAAGATGTTGAGTGGATTGCCCAAAGTCTCACAACTAACAGCTCTATCGCTGGGACTAAGACCAATCAATGTCTTCTCAACAACAGTTCTCAGTATTACTCTGTCAGGTAATATGGCTTAAGGAATCATTGACTCATATAATTTTAGAGGAGGAAGGGCCCTTGGGATCAGTAAGTACCATCTTCTGTCCAAAGCAGGAGCCTCTCTATAATATGCTGACATGTGGTTTTTAGTTTTTCAAATTTTTTTCATCCATTGATTTTAGAGAAAGAGAGGAAGGGAGGGAGGGAGGGGGAGGGGGAGAGAGAGAGAGAGAGAGAGAGAGAGAGAGAGAGAGAGAGAGAGAAACATCCATCTGCTACTCTACCCATCCATGCACCTATTGGTTGCCTCCTGTATACACCCCAACTAGAGATGGAAGCCACAACCCTCGTGCATCAGGATGACACTACAACCAACTGAACTATCTGACCAGTGCTGGTTAGTGCTTTGACACATCAAACATTGTAGTCCACGACTGCTGAGGCTCATTTCATCTATCACCAACTTACATATACAATGCATTCTTATTTAGAATGAACACAATCTCTCTTCCTGACACCTCTCAATAAACCCTTGACCTGCTTTCTTTCTACTGTGGCATGAAAGCCTTTCAAATATTTAGAGATTGTTACCATGTCTCTAAAAATTCTTCTGTATTTCAGAGCAAACATTCTCTCAACTCCTTAATGTTTTAAACTTCAGCTAGAAAATCATGGTTTCCTGCTCTCTCCCTATATTTCTATCTTCACTTTCATATAGATGTCTATCCGTGTTTCATTATCTTCACTAAAGTAGGTCATCTTGGAATGAATGTAATGCTCAAGTAGGCAGTATAAGAGGACTACTATTTTCTGGGTTTTGGAATATGTAGTTTTATCAATACCTCACAAATCATTGTATTGGGTTATTCTTAATCAAGTGATTATTTATAAATATTTTTAGCATGCTTGAGTTAGATGGGAAGATGGATATAATATGGTTAAACATCTTCTGTATAAAATGAGGCAATAAAGCCCCAAGAAGGTCGGGTAATTTGTTAAACTAACCAATCTATGTATTTCTAACATGAGAGGCTCTTAGACTAAGTCTCTATAGTTATGTGTTTGCAATGATGATGGCTTTTGAACCTATGTACAGAAATTTATTTTTAGCTATTTAATTTCTCCTTAGTAGATTCCAGGCAAAATTTCAGGACATCAATTTCTTAATGCTATGTCTTTCCTCCAAATATTGGCTGTCTCATCCAGTCTTTTACCCTCCATAAATCTGATATGCCTGCCACTTATGTTCTCATTCCAATCACTGCTAACATTGTAATACAAGAATAGGGCAAGAGACAGAGACCTTTCCAAGGGCACCACTTGCAATGTCTCTCCGGCCTGACATCAATACTCCAAGTTCTTTAGTTCAGCCAAATATAAACCCATTAAAATGTATATTGTCTCGTTCACCTCTTTCCATTTCATTCATGTGGATATTGCAGGGACATATCAAATTCCTTTATAATGGCCATGGGCACTTCACATGGATTTTTCTCATCTTTACTTGTAGTTCATATATTAAATACTACATAATCTAGAAGTTAACTTATCTCTATGGCCTCATTTAACACTCAATGAGCGATAGCAGTTGTTACTATTTCTTTTTTTTAACACTGATGGAAGAGAATTCTCCATGGAGCGCTCATGTTTTTTGCAAGTTCCTATCTTCTCAAAGTAGTTGCATAGCACACACCTTGGAAGATAAGACAGTGCTTAGCTCTGGAGTAAATGGTAGACATGCCTACTTCTCATGATAAAAGTCTCAGGTTCCCTAGGCCCAGGAGTCCTTTCCCTGAGAGGCAACCACTGGATGTGTAGGTGTTGTTTATCCCTCTTTGTATCACTCCTGCAGAACCTGGGCTCAGGAAACTGGCACAGCAATGAGAATACTCTGGAAAGTGCTGTCCTTGTGAGTAATGAACTGCACTTTGTCTCTGACTAGGATTCTTGTGCCATGTGTCAGCGTCTAACTGGCAGTCTACGTGGTAGCTCACAAATAAGGTTAAATCTTAGAGATTCCTTAGTTCTTGACAATTATTTTTATAAGTTCTGAGAACTCAATTAAAACTTGGCATATTTTTCCCTTAATAAAACTCGGCTGTCACTGCTTCCTCTCTCATTCTAAAATTTTACTAGCATCTCGCCAACCTATGGCTTTCCCCCTTTCCATTTAGGAAATCAAAACAGTTTTTGACTCCTTTTCATCTTTTAATATCATCTCCATTCTCACTGAATAACAACACAGTTTTATTAAATCTAAAGTTATCAAAGTACTTGAAAATGTACTTATATTTGGACTTTAAATTTATTGGCAGCTTAAGAATTCATTACTATTCCCTTTACCCCTTCATTTTCATTTCCTCTTAACCTAGTTTTCCCTCCTTCCTTCCAATATGAAATGCATTCTCTTAGATCATGAGTGAAGCTTTGCTTTTATTGTGTCATAGTTAATATTACACCCTCTGCCCTGAGCTTTTTGAAATTTGACTTTTCCTACCAGAGACAGTGGAGATGGGGAAGCAATGATTGCATTTTCCTAAGCACTACTCTTACCTTTTAGTTGCAATGATACCTTGAGCATTAAACTTTTCTAAAAATATATTTTATGTAATTTAATTTTTAAATTGAATTTATTGGGGTGATATTGGTTAATAAAATTATATAGGTTTCAGGTGTACAGTTCTATAATACATCGTCTGTATATTGTGTTGTGTGTTCACCACCCAAGTCAAGTTTCCTTTTGTCACCATTTATCTCCCCCCCACCCCGCATATCCCCTTCTACCTCTCACAAACACTCTTTCCCTCTGGTAATCACCATACTGTTGTATGTGTTGATGGAGCATTAAACTTTTAAGGAAGGAAACTAAAGTGGAAACCACTTCGGGTGGTCCTTGCAGTACGATTGAGGATTGGAAACATCTGTCCCTCAGTCTGCTGTTAGCAGCAGGTGCTTGAGGCGGAAGGAGGAGGGGTTCTTCTCATCACTGAGTGGGGACAGAAGGGAGAAGACTCTCTGCTGGCCCAGGGAGCTGTCAGACCTGCTCTCCCCAAGCATACCCCTGGCATGCAATATTGATGGGCGCCATCCTTAGGGAATGGATAGCAAGAAGAGGAAGGGGCAGTAGGTGTCAAAAGAATTTATTAACTCAGTGAGGTGCAAGAATGTAATGAATAGGGAAGTGGTGAAGTGAAATTAATAGCAGGGAATGAAAAACAAAGAAGGAATAATGATAGAAATCTTTTTTGTGTTTTCAAGATGAAAGTAGTGCTGAAATTGAAAACATTTGCAAGCACTTACCGGAGCGACTTAGGGACCAACCGTTAAGATTTACCAAAGGTCAGAGTGTTTAAATTTACATTTTCTTTATTTATATAAAGAGATGATATTAAAATCCATTACACAGAAATAGTAGAAAATAAATATAAACAGGTCTGATTCACGTGTTTGCAGAGAAGGGTTTATATCTCATGTTATGTAAGCTATTTAAGCAAACATTAAGTAAATATTCATTGCAGATGATGTGGAAATGAACACAAAGCAAAAATTAGCCGCAGAAGCAGCAATTAAGTAGAATTTCAGGAATGAGCGCCGATTAAACTTTTACAGGCTTTTCAAAGTCCAATAATGACAATATCATGGTAAACGCTGGGCGGGTTCTGAGGCCGCCAGCACAAAGCGGTCAGGCAGGAGTTTCCATTTCCTGTCAGAGGGCTTTTCCCACATTTGCCTGCTGTGATCAGTGAGGGGACCATCTCTTGCACACAGAAGTGCATCAGTTACAAAACTTTCACAAGAGCAATTGCATTTGCTGCTCATGGCACAGGTGGTTAGGATAAGGATTTACGTTACGTCTTTTTCCAGAAGAGGAAATGGAAACCCGGAGATATTAACACACCTGCCTAAGGCTGCACTAGTCACAGGCACAGCTAGAATGCAAACAGAATCGGCTGGTTTCCTTCTCATAATGGTGTATTTGGGGTTGCTCATCTGGGTCGGGCCTTGAGAAATTTGTTTGCCTCTTTGCTAGAGCAGGTTGAGAGCTGCTTATTGAAAAGAAGCTGTCTCCGTCCACCTCTGTGTGGGGCCGAGATCCCTTCTAGTAACAAGCATGTCTTTTGTCAGGTCCTCCAGGATGACAATCCAACCCTAGGCTCAGCTGCCTTTTAAAGCGGTTTCACATATAACTGGCAACTTGAAATATTTAAACTCTAGGTATCTGACAGGGAATATCTAACTCGCTTGCTATCAAAAACTCAATTGAGGGGAAAAAAAATATGGCCCTATCTGGTTTGGCTCAGTGGATAGAACGTCAGCCTGTGGATTGAAGGGTCCCAGGTTTGATTCTGATCAAGGGCATGTATCTCGGTTGCAGGCTTGATCCCTGTCCCTGGTCTGGGCCTTGCAGGAGGCAACCAATCCATGTGTGTCTGTCACATCGATATTTCTCTCTCTGTGTCTCTCCTTCTCTCTCAGGTGAGAATTAACAACAACAACAAAAAATTTAAAAAATATTGATGCAAGTTATTTTAAAGGGAGTGTCACCAATTCCCTAACCTAAATCTATCCCCAGATTAAGAAAGAACAGGTAAGTATTGAGCCCTGGACTGAATTACTAAATCCTTGTGTAATTATTTCACTTTGTTTATACTTGGACCTTATACCATCCACTTACATTGAGGGGCACTAACGGAAGCAGCCCTATGAAACTCATTGCTGTGTCTATTATAAGGATGTTGTCCTTTGTATTAATAAAATGTCTCCTTTAGGAGGAACCACAGACATTGAGCTTCTCCCAGGAACATTTTTTTTCCTCATGGACACACGGATCTTATAACTTACTACGTCCCCTTCTGGAAAACTTCGAAATAGTAAATCTAAGACCTAGACCTGTTATCAGAAATATGCTGGGAACATTTTATATTTTAACTCTTATCTGACTTTATCTTATCTTTTTAAATTTTATTTTTTCATCCACTTATTAAACATTTTTTTCTCCCATTGAAAAGACAGTTTTTATAAATCACCTTGAATCATTTCTTTATAAGGAGGATTTCAATAAATACACACTGCAGAGAACAGTAAGAGAATAAGACTTAAGTATACCTGGACTCGTCTCCCTTCCCCCTGTACCTTTAATCTCTTTATAGCTGTTCCTTCAAAGGGAGAATTTAGTGCGCTACTTAAAGGGAGAATACCTTGGGTTCCACTGAGAAATAATAATGTCAACTGTTATAAAGTTCCAAACTGCGTGTTAAAATGAATGTAAACTTCCTACTATATAATTACCTACATAGAGATTTTTGGCTCACTATCCAAACACATTATTATTTATATTCAGTAAATATTTATGACTAGAGGCCCAGTGCATGAAATTTGTGCATGGGTAGGGTCCCTAGGCCTGGCCAGTGATCAGGGCTGATTGGGGCCTTCTGGCTGCTGGGCCAGGGCCTTCCTTTGTTCCATGCTGCCCCCTGGTGGTCAGTGCATGTCATAGTGAGCGATGGTCGAACTCCTGAGGGGACACTTTACATATTAGCCTTTCATATATATAGATAGTTTTAATTGCTTCACCACTAACTTGCACCTTAAACTCTTCCTACTGGGATTTCAACCTTTAAAAAAGTACCTAAAGACTATCAATGTCCTCTAGTTGACAAATCTAATAGTTTTTAAATTATTATTCTTTATATTTTAATTTTAACAACACCTCTATTAACCATTTCCTCCATCTCGAAACTCTTTACATTTGATTTTCCCTCCTAGGACACAAACATTCATTCTTGCATTTAAAACATTAATTTGAGGGGCCACTATATGCTAAGGACCATGACCGATGCAAATTCTTTATCCGCCTTATCCTTTCATGTTCTATTTAGTGTCGCTCATCAAATCCAAACTGTAAATAGGAATATTTCCCAGAGTTTGTTCCCCAGTTCTCTTCTTTCTGCTTCTGCATCTTTCCCCTGGGAGGACCCGCTCACTGGTGACTTGCCATCTGCATCTCTAGCAGGAATCCTAGATCCCCGCACTCACACACCCTGTGCCCATTTAACTCAGAAATTGTCCTTTCTCTGCTTGAACCAGTTGCTGCTTCTGACCTCTCTCATTGCTCTCACAATTCTCACAGTGCCCAGGGCTTGGTACCTCAGTCTGTATTCTTTGTGTTTTGCATCACTTCTAACCAGTTGTGAAATACCTTTTCTTCTGAAATATACTTCACTTTCTATTCTCCAGACTTGATCTTGGCTCTGTCACCTCTCCCCTCACACCTAGAATATCGCCACAGCCTGATCAGGCACCCAGCCTTCCAAGGTGTCTTTCTGTTCCCTTTACCAAGTCATCTCACACACCATTTGCCAGATAATCTTCAAAAAGCATTGCTATTCCTGTATCACTTGGTTACTCAAAACCCTTCCGTGGCCTCCTCTATAGTTTATTTAAAAAGTTCTATTTACTTTTATAGTTGAAATGTCTAAACAGTTTTTTTTTTTTTAGTATTTTGAGAAAACTGCTAGGCAAGTAGAGAATACAAAGAAAGGGAAAAGTAATGTTAATATCTTCAATTCAAATTGTTGTTCGATAAGCGATGACAATGGGTAAAATTTCCGTCTGAGGCTCATTTTTTTAAGCTGCTACTGGAAACAAGGCAAAAGGCCCATGTGAGTGCCATTTAATTGTGGAAATTGTATCCATGGGGGGGAGAAAGAAGCTTTGCAGCCTCTTCAGAGACCCATAAGGCAGGGGAGGTAGGGTTCTGGGCACAGCCTTGCAGCTCTGCTTCCTTTTTGTCAGAGACAGCGTGTCCCATCTCTGCAGCTCATTTAGGCTGCTCGTGTGCCGTTCCGTGCTTCCTCTTAGAGCCTATTCAGTAATGATAAGGCCCCTCTCGTCACATTCTCTATGCCACATGCAATGAAGTTCAGGCTTCCCTTTAGACAGTTCACAGCAGCAGATGACCAGCTAGGTGGGATCCAGCTAGAAAAACACCCAGTTCTGGATGCAATAAAGGAAATGAGAAAGAAGGAAAATGGAGAAAAATAATCCAAATTTCCCATCAATGCCTTAAAGGAACATTCATATCTCCTAATGTTCTCAGAGTCTCCTCTGCAAGAAGTTGTCTCTCACATCATGTGAGGATAGAAGGATCTTTAGTGAGCAACAGAAACTGGTCCAGCGCACACTAGAATAAGGAGGCTGAGGCGTGGCTTTTGTACTGGTGAGATGGAGGACTGACGGCGTGTGAGAGCGAGCCGAGAGCTTTGTGGTAAGATAACCCGGGTACGAATCCTGCTTTCTCTCAATCCTCAACTGTGAAACCTTGGTTACATGACTTCAATTCCCCGAGCTTAGATTTTCCCTCTTTTAAGTGGAGCTCATCACAACTTGCAGAGTAGTAGGGAGGAATAAATAATATTAGAAGGATGCTGAATAGCCTGGCTGGTGTGGCTCAGTGGTTGAGCATCAACCCATGAACCAGGAGGTCCCGGTTTGATTCCTGTTCAGGCACATGACTAGACTGCAGGCTTGATCCCCAGTAGGGGGTGTGCAGGAGGCAGTCAATCAATGACTCTCTCTCATTATTGATGTTTCTATCTCCCTCCCTCTCTCTGAAACCAATAAAAACATATATTTTTTTAAAAGTATGCTGAATAAATGGTAGCAATGTTTTATATCCTAAAACACATTCTTGTCATTGTGTTTTTACAGGAGCAAACCCGTCTGATTCACAACAGAAAGAGAGGAACTTTCTCATTTATTGGAGACAGTTATCTTTTTGTGTTTGTTCCTTGTTTCATGGTCTCTTGTACCTATTTTTTTTCAAGACCTTGAGGTTTCTCTGGCTTCATTTTGACAAACAGAGCTTCTTTGATGTACACCAAATTCAATAGAATAATCCCCTCTGCATGTAACTTCAGGTGGTAGGCATGGCAAGGAGGGATTTTGTTTCCTTTTCTTTAAAGTCAAAGGCAGAGGAACCTAAAAGCAGAAGTTTGTCACTTTATCAATTTTCTGTGTTCTCTCTCTTTCATCTAAAAGGTACAATTATCCTGGTCAGATGCCGACTGAACTATGGGAAGGGAAACCGTGGGCAGCAGGTGAGAGCACAGTCTTTCAGCTTCAGCAGGCCTCCTCTGGCTGGATCTTCAGCTAAAGATAATGCTGACCAGATGGAAAATAAGAGCCCATGAATACCTCCATGCTCCTTGGGATAAAACACCAGCCAGTACTCATTTTTGTTTAAACAAAATATCCATGTTGGCATGGCCTTGAGAGATGGCAGTACTTAGCACTAACCTTGACTCTGAACACGAGAAAGGAGAAAAACAAAGCAACAAAGGGATATTGGAGTTTGCTAATCTTCATTTCTGCTGCTGCAGGAGAAGGCCTCGGAGGGCCCATGAATGTTACTTTGCATTGGAGAATGAAAAAAATGAATATTTGATGTGAGTAAATATACGTCTTTTAGTGATTTTTCTGTTGCTCAAATTTAAGGCATGAATAATGCTCAAGGAATTTTATTATTTTCTGAGGCTAGTGTTTATGTAGGTGAAAGCACACCACCTGGGGAAAAATGTTCTGGGTCCTACAGATTATAAATATCAGTATCTCCACCCGCGAGCATGATAAAAGAGCTTTCCGGCTACTGAAGAAGAAGACGACTAAAAATGGATGTTTTTCTGAGGATGACAGAGGGGAAGAAGAAAGGTATAATGTGTTATAATGATAACCCAATTCCACATTTGTCACTAATGCTTTGTATTCCGAGCTCAGGACTAAAGAGCTGATGCCTTTCCCCTTGGGAAAAACAGCAGAAATTACATGTAAGGATCATTATTTCAACAACATCTTTTATTTTAAGATGTATGTACTCTGGAAGCATACATCAGTCAGGCCTCTAAAGCACTATTGAATGCATGCACTTTAGGTGGGAACTAAGCAAGAAATACCAGAATTCGTTAGAGGCCAGACTGAAAATTGAATTTAGGACTTCTAAACTCCTCTTGCTATTTTCACTTAAAATAGCTGCATCTTTATGATTATGACATATTCAAAATGGAACCTTTTGGTTCAATCTAGTTTTAATCAACCCTAGCTCCATGTAGAAAGGCCCAGCGTAGAATTCATAGGAGGTAAACGTAAGAAGGAGGTTGATAATACTTAAGTTAGAAAGAGTCACAAAAAGAAGAATCTACAGGCGAGAAGAGAGAGAGAGAGGCTGAAGTGGGGGTAGCAGTCAAAGGTTTGAGTTTGTCTAATTCTTTTTGACCTTTAATTCAATGATGGGAAAAGGTTGGATTCTTGAGCCAGGCCACATGAACCTGATGTCTCTGTGTCTACTCACGCGTCTCTCTGATCAACCTATGGGTCATGTCTCTCTGGATCATGTTTATGGCCGTTTTTACAGCTAATGTGGCCACAAGTCTACTTGGGAAGAGATCTCTGGTCTTCTGCCCATTCTCAAGATCCTCAAAAGTGCCTGCAGCTTCCAAGATAAAGAGCAGCAAAGATTCACATTTATACATCTTGGGAGACAAGGGCATGCCAGAAGCAGGGCACTCACGACACAATGTTTTGGGTTTATTATGTCTATTGTACAATTCTCTTTCAACTCAGACATGATTGATAAAGTCAAGTGCACCCGAAAGAAAGCACATAGTTACCTCATCGTTTCTTTCCTGTGTACAGTCACATACATTTCGTAGACTCTCCCTTGGGGAATGGCCCCAGCAGGAATCAGTAAGCTCACTCCTGAAGAGCAGAAGAGAAGAGGAGAAGTCACACAAGACGTATTGAAACGAAGGGAAACTTCACAGAATGCCTTTGAAGCAAGGGAAAGGGAGCGAGGCTTTGTGGCCACGTAGCCATAAGCCTACTTTTTCTCTAAAGACATGCAGATATTCATGGCTGCCTGGCTTTCTTTCCTTATTGGCCTCATTTGTTACCACAGCTCCCTCTGAACTGTTACAGAATTAAATGCATGGTCTAATTTTTAAAACTCTTATTTTATTTAAGGAATAGACAGATGATTCCAGTGTCATTTTCCTTGTAAAAGGAGGGGAAGACCAACAACTGCTCTTAAAATTCCAAACAGCTGTAATGATGCATTGTTTCTAATTAAAAGAAAAATCCCCGCAGGATTCAAAATCAGGGAAATACTAACTTCGGCAATATAAAAAACATATATTTCTGAAGTATCTGGTTAGCATCAGTGTTATTCCGGGACAGAATAATAATGGATGAAGAACTCCTTTCATCATATATAACTCCAGAAAGTGAACAGAACCTACTAGTTGTACTCACAACCCATCAAGCAGGCTTTTACTTAGTTGTGAATTAGTGCCATTTTGTAGGACATCGGGTTGACCTCTGTTCTAGTTAACTGTCCTATAGCAATGGCTTGCAACCTGAACTTGCATCAGAATCACATGGAAGACTTGCTAAAACATGGATTACTGGATCCTACCCCGGAGTTTCAGATTTGCCAGCTCTAACAAAACTGTATACATGTTTGCAGCTGTAACAAGTTGCCAGGTGATGCCAGGATTGTTGCCTGTGGACCACACTGCAAGAACCATTGGCCTGCACCGCTGCAGCATCACCTCAAAGAGAAATTCAGGGTGGGCAGCAACCTGAAGGTACTCAGCTTCATGATTTCATTCCAATAAAAGCAGCTTATTCCAACTCACTAAAAATTTATGGAGCACCACTGTGAGTACAGTGTTTTGGCATTGTTGTGAATGCCAAGAAGTAAAAGATAGGGTTCTTATCTTTGAAAAGCTTATAATTTAACTAGAAAGGAAATGGAATATGCCAAATGAGTGTAGGGCAATAAGAAAACTTGCCGGACCACACTGGAAAGTTTCAAGAATAAAGAATAGAGAATAAAGGAGAAGTAGGTATTCAGGCCTTTGTAAAACAGGTTGAAAATGTTGAGGCCTGGCTTTCCTGAGAAGGTGAGTAGCGTGGCAGCTGTGCCGCTGTGGGACGTGGAGTGTCACACTGGTGTAGTGAATGGCCTATTGAGGCACAGAGGGGAAGCAGGCAGACCGCACATCAGGCTACCATGCCTCAGTATTGTTCTTTTTTCCAGTGGGAACAGTAAAATGTACCTGTGTATGTGTTATGGGGATGAAATAAAATGATGGATGTAAAATAACAGGAAGAAGGCCTGACATACTTTAGGTAACTATTGTTACGCTATTAAATAAAACAGTGTATGTAAATCACCCTTGCTTAGTACATAGAAAGTATTTGACATATGCTAGTTCCCTCCTTTCCACTTGAGAAGCCTTTATAATAATGAATCTGTGAAAAAGTATCAGGTGTAGAAATGGGAAGGAAAGGTAGACTTCAGTGAATATGATTTAAAAAACCATTGTCTTGTGAATAATATAATGTTTAAACAATGAAGAGCTATAAAGTATATGTTTTCCTATCCAGTTGATAGACTATTAAAATATATTTAAAGTAATGGTTTCTAATGCACATATAAGAGCATGAAACTTAATGAGAAAAAGGTAAAGAAAGCATTTCATATAATGTATTATCCCAACTATGTAAAATGTATAGAAAAATAATATTTCATCAACTATTTAAATTTCTTAAAATATACTTTTAAAGGTATGGGGTGAAAAATTACCAAGGCCTTGAAATGGGGGACTGAATTAGAGAAGGAATCAAAGACATGTTCATATTCAGACCCTGAAGACCAATTGGTTCTGTATATCGGCTTTTCTTATGTTACATGAAAAACAAATTGTTTCTTAATGTTGCATTTGCAAAATACTCAGTCTTGTCCAAAAGAGAGAAGTTTGATTCACAGAGGAATCCATTAACCCTCTTATGACTCCATAGTTCCAAACCTAATACTACTACTGATCAATGAATGCCAAAGTTTAACAAACACACTATTAGTCATTAACTTAAACTCATAATTTAAGACCTTTATGAGGCTTATTCTCTCGAAGCAGATGACTCAATAAAAAACTGAAAACTAGATAATACTACCAAAGGACACACGCGGAAGCTGTGGTTCTAGATAGCTATACAGGAGCAGGAGTAAGGATCTTCTAACACCTTGAGGCTAAAGACTGCAATAAAGAATTAATAACTAAAGATTGGGTGTCTATTATGATGTCCTCTGATCACCTAGAAATTAGTGCTCTGAAGTATTGCTTCCTCTAGTGATTTGGAACTGAACCAACTGATATGTTTTCTAATTAATTTGTCCTTTTCAACTGCGTTGACAACAGCGAGAGCTTCTAGCTGGATGTGCCTTCTGAAGCTCTGTCAAAAGAAGGTCAATGACAGTCCTAAATGACACCTTGGCAGAAAGCTGTGAGCATAACATTTATAGAGGAAGTGTTTCCAGAATTGGTTGCAGGAAGATGGATGGTTTTGCTGATTTTGTCTGAAGGAGTGTAGATTTACATTGAAAGTAGAGTTGGGTTAGATAGGCTACATTGAACTTTTCAGGCCTAACAAAAACAAACGAAAAAAGATTTTGGTACAAAAAAAAATACGTTTTAAAGCTCCATCTTTGTGTTTTAAACCTTCAGGCATTACCTGAATTGGGAACAATAAGGTGGCCCCCGAGAGAGTTGAAGGTGCCAAATGCAGTGCAGGACGGATCAGACTGCTTTGCCAGACTCTGACTCTTCAGATTCAGAGCCTCATTCTCCAACAAGGACTGGGTCATCTGAGGGGACAGCTTTGATGCAAACTCAGAGAGGTCGTCCTGGGGGGTGACAGCACCTGAGGTGTTGTACACTTTGATTTTCAGGTTAGGCAGTGGGTCCAGAATTGGAGAGTTGGTCATGGGGATTTTGTCCGAGACATCGTGTAAGGCATAGACAGGTCCCCTGTACATGGCTGCAGCTGATGTGAGGTCTGGAGGTACTGCCAGGAGATCTGAAAGAGAAAAGGAATCTAACTTGAATACTTCATTCAGTCAACTTACATTAGTCAGTCTCCTCCTGACACTTTGAGTCGAATGCAAAGAAACTCAGCAAATATTGGAGATATGGATCTACAGTTTTGCTGAAAACAGGGCAATTAGATGACGAAGATCCATTTTATGTTTGGATACAAATAAATAGACAGATTCTGTATCGTTGTTCTGAAGGTATTTAACTATTTCAACAGATGAGAATCCTAGATAGTGAGCCCCACTAGGTGACTATAGGTATTAGCCCCCTTGTCTCTACTGGATTTCGGTTCATCTGTAGACCACTGTGCTCATAGCAATACAAGATGCCCTGTCAAAAGAGAAAAAAGGGGATTCCAGAATCAAATAGTCCATATACTTTTTTTTCAACTAAAATTTAAAAAGTATGACAGAGAAACCAGTTAGAGGGGAAAAAAAAAATCCATGCACCTTGTCAACTCTAACATAAGTGAATGAAGTTAATACAGTAATTAACAAAACAGACCAAACCCCTATCCTCATGGAGCTTACGGTCTAGCTGAACTGGATATTGCACTGATTTTAAAGCCACACAGGGAGGTTACTTATTTGCATAAGTTGTCGATGTGAAGTTCAACGTCAACTGACCTTGTCTTGCTGCCTTGATGTTCACAGGCTGAAAGCCTCCGTTGAGTGCCGAAGAGTCAATAATATCAGACTCAAAGTCACGGTGATTCTTCCGATACACAAAGAGGGCCACAACCACAGAAATGGCCAGGCAAACAATCACTGCTATGACAATGCCAACATACAGAGCAATATCATCTGAATCAGGAGCAGCTAGACGGGAGAAGGAAACATTGGCCACTGGTTAGGGACGTTTCCCACAGCAGACATGCGTATTGCTATAATTTTTTCAGACATTTATTGTCTTTTTTTATAGGTTAATTTCAATTCTAATCCAAAAGCTATATAAAACAACTGTGGCCTTTCAGTGGAAAATTATCCCTGATTTCTTCCCCTTTCCTACTCTGCGTCTATCCACCCACTCATCTGTCTTAAATGGGGCAGAATAACGGATCATTCATTCCAAGGCATCAAAAGAAACTGGAGCTAAAACCTTCCTGACCCATAGGAGACAAAAAGATTATTGCAAATTTCAGGTGGAAAGTTTAGAAGGTGGCTGGAATTCACTGATAGTTCTCTAAAAACATAAACACTCTGCTAGAAATATTTGGCATGTTCTGAATCTGTATATTTACTGAACCAGAATACTTTCCTAGAATCCTTCCAAGTCACAAAATAACTTTCTGTAGGACTCTTCTCACTTTCTCCTAAATCAGTGAGTGGGTGGGTGGGGATGGTGTAACTACGCAAAGCAAATATTAGGAGCAAACATGTTGGACCTGAAAGGTGTGCTTTCAGAAGACCCAGATCTGAGGAGCAGAGGTCGCCACGGTAACTCCGGGCTTTTATCCAGACTCAGTATTACCTCTGAGAACCCTGAGCTTCTCACGGTCTCTTGTCAGAGATTACATCTGAGCTACTCATTACTGGAATAAAATACAGCTCTAGGGTGTACCGAGTAAGATAAAGGCCTGGTTCAGTGATCAGAAAGGTCAGACTATCCCTGAAGGCAATTAAGCATTTGACCAACACAGTGTGTGGTCAGATGGGGGGCTGGGGGGGGGGTGTTTCTGGGTAAAGAGAGAAGAAAATTCCTGTAAATATTGCATGTTGCCATGTTGCCTTAGTGGCATAGAACATGCTTTGATCCAATGGCAAAAGGTGATAAATAAAACAAACAAAAGTAAACTTTTCTTGAATCCTATTGACATCTTTAAAACTGTTTTTAGTTTTCGGGGACCCACACAAGTTTGCAGCAACGTTAACAGAAGCTTCTAGGCTCACTGTAAAGGAGGAGATTAAACAGGGACTCCAGGTGGTCAACAGCCTTTTTATGCTCAATTTTGTATTTACGTGCATTGGGGGGATTGCAGATTTGTAGGTCCCAGGACCTCCTAAGAGTTGAGGAACCACCTCTCTCTCCTAAGACTCACAGACAAGCTTTATACAGTGAAGTGACTTCATTCAAATTGCCAGGGGCTCAGGGCGCCACCTACACTGTCATGTCATGATTTCTTTGAGGCATTGGCAGTACAAAGAAATTGTCTGTTGAAAAATCACTACATCTCTTTTAGAGTTTTGTATTTAAATGCACTGTATGTGAAAGGATTATTATTATTTTTATTTTTAAACCACTGTTTTCCCCAAGTGTCCAGAATATCCGCTTTCCTACCAATCAAGTCAATACACACAGATCTTTTTTCAGAAAACCAGTGGCATCCTAAGCTTGGTTGTGTGAGCCCTGCTTTCAAAGTGCTGACTTCACTCTGCTGCCGGGCCCTACCTGAGGCCCAGGGCAGGATTCTGAACTCCGGTCAGAAGATGATACCGAAATCCTTAATGTTTTATTTTACCAGGCTGCAATTACTTATTCAACATTCATGATTTCTAACTCAATAGATCTGCATTTTCTCAACCCTTTACTTTTTTTAGCACTTTAACCCAGCCTTTTATTTACATCAGCATTTTTTACGACATGTTTTGTCAGCTACTGGGCCCAGGCTTTGGATGTAGGCTGATAGATTTGAAAGCGGGCAGAGACTCGAAATGACCCTTTCTTCTCTTCCGCGGTGAAAATCTAATTTGCTTTTCATGTTAGAATATATTAGGCACCTATTTCCTGTGTGCACATCTGTGATCTAAGGAAAGGTAAACTTGAACTGGGGGCGATAACGTTAAAAGATTATTCAGCAACATAAAAACCAAACATCAGACTTACAAGAAAATCCATATTCATTCTGGGTTCTCTGTTCAGTTGAAATAGGATAAATGAAACCTTGAAAAGAAACAAAAAAATGACACAAAAATAGGAACAAAATCAAATTAATGAGGAACACAAAATGAGAAGCATGAAAAATGGTTAATTAAAAGAAAAGGAAACGAATCCCAGGGTCCTTTAAAATTCGGGCTCAGTACAGAGCTATGCTTTTGCATCTCCTGCCTGCTCTGGAGTCTCAGTAAGAATTAATAAGTAGGCAGATTGAATTTCAGAGCAAAAACTGGTCTCGAGTCACTAACTTTGGAGTGCTTAAAGTCTTTCTTTTATTGAGCATAACTCTAATGGATCTAATTTATTTCAGACATCATGGGTCATTAGCATAAGGCAAATCTTTTTTCCTTATCCCTGCCATATGCTTTAATTCCCAGGACATATTCAGTAAAGCCCTAAACAGTTTTTTTCTTTTTTATTAAATCATAACAGCTTGCTCTTGGTCTAATAGAACTAAAGGGGACCTGTCGTCATTGGTCAAAGGTTAAGTACCCATTTACTGAGCTGAGCCTCTACCACCTCTCCCTGCTCCATTTCGAAGTCCCTTTTTTGGAATTTTTTGTTGTTTCCTGCCCCCTTCATTTAATGGGAATCCAATAGGTTTCGCCCAGGGACTGGCAGTTTGTCAATGCAATGGAAACTGGAAACTTTTTATTTGAAATCATTCAAAAATCAATAGGGCCTAGAGGTTACAAGGTTATTTATTTCAGGGCTTCAGAGGAATGGTGTAAATCGGGCAAAATGGAAACCTCATCTCAACAGTAGAGGCAGAAATAACTAGCAATCTTATGTTTCTTTCTTTTTAGTATGTCTCAAGGTAGGAAACAGGAAATAACAGTAGTCATAATAATTAATAAAAATACCAATGTGAAGTAGAAGATTAGTAGAAAAGATTTAAAAACATGAAAGATGAACTTTTTGAAATAAAAAAAAATATGGAGATTTAAAAAGTACAACTCCTAACTGGCTCCTGCAGTTTTCTAATATTTAATATGCTGCAACATGAGTTAATCAAATGATCTGGCACCGTTTGGATTAATCAAATGGAGATGAATAAGAAGCATTAAACTTTCCTAGCAATACCCAAGGGCAGACATGTAGAGGATCTACAAGAATCACAATTAATTGGTTCAAAATCAAAGGTGTGTAATGCTTTAATGCTAAATCGTGCCGCGGGTAGATGTTTTGGTAGTTTGCAGAGCACTCAGTTCTTACAAGCTATTTACCTATTTGGGGGAAGTGATTCTGAGAAACATGCAGTGCCACCTTAATGAAAGAGAGCTTTGCTGCAGCACAGACAGGTTTGCTTTGAATTAATATTTAATGCTTTACTTTAGAGCAATGATTGCAACCTCCAACTCAGTTTTATAAATATTATATTCCTTACTCCAGGTGTCTGAGTCCATGTATTAGGTTTGATTTTCATTTTAAAAGCTTCTGCCTGGTAATAACCCTTTTCCATTTGTATTCTGTGAACTCAATAATAGGACATCTGGGACATATACAGGCACTAGAGAAAACGTTATTTATTTCTGAACCCCAAAGACTTAAGATAATACAAGTTCACTGCTAGAAGAGGAGAACAGATCACTAATGTTGTCCTTTTGGTAGGGATGATGTTAAAGACGGATGCCAAGAGATATGTTTTTGGCTGGTGAGAGGCCCTGGAAATTAGTGTAAACTAGGACATTTGGGTATGATTTGGTGTTCACCGTGAACGTTTTGATAAGAATCGTGAGGGGCTGCTCAGTGCACAGAAGAGCTGGAGCTCATAAAGGGAGAAGCCAACTTCCAGAGAAACAGCATGAGCTGAAATCTCTCCCTGTAAAGCCGTTCTGGGTTTTCTTGGCTTTTATGCCTACTTCCCAATAGAGTCCCTGTTTTTGATAGGATAGCCAGGGAATAATAAATTTTTTTTTTATAATTTTGATTTTAATCTCAACTTTCCTACATTTATGGAGATCTGGACCACTCAATAAACATTTTTGTGCCTTATGGTATTTATCTGAGTCTTATATTTTATTGCAGGCACAGAACTGGAATCCATTCATTCATTCACTCATTCATTCATCCAACAAATTCTCTTGAACCTTAATATATGCTGGGTTCTATATTAGCCAGAGGGGTACAATGACAAATGAGATGGGAAAAGTCCCTGCTTTCATTCTAGTGTAACAGAAAAACAAACAGGAAAATAAATGATAAATAAGATCATTTCAAATGCTGAGAAAGTCCTTTTAAAAAATAAGACAAAAGAATACAATGTGAATGGATATAAAAGGATGACAAAGTTAGGGAATCAGGGAACAATTTTTTTGTTGAAATGAAGTCTGAGCTGAAACTTGAACAAAGAGAAAGAATCAGCCAAATACAGATCAGGAGGGAATGATGTTCCATGAAGAGGGACAGTAAATGCAGAAGCCCTGACATAAAAATAGAGTGGTTAGAGGGCAGTGAGTGAGAGGAAAAAGGTCCACTCAGAGGTATGAGCAGCAGCGAGATCACGTAGGCCTGGTAGTTCATGACAAGGCATTTCGAATTTATTCTAAATGAAGTGCAAATCCTGTGATCAAATGTAATTTTGAAAAGATCATTTGGGTTTCTCCATAGAGAGCAAAGTGACGTCATTTTATGGATGGTTTCTACAACACATGGCTTGGGAGATGTCTACCAATAGTTATATATATATTTGATGAAATGTTTGCATTTGAGGTTGCTGGAAGATAAAATTAAAAAAGTCTCACTAATAGTTATTCCTCATAACCATTTAGGACCAATCTAGACCAACTGTTATTTTCCTACATGGACACATTTAAAACGGAGCAGTGCTCAGCATACTCACCAGTGGTTCAACACCCCAAAATACTCCGTTATGGGAACACTGATAAAGAGATTTGGAAGGCAGCTCTGTAAAACTTTTTCCATCTTTTTCAAAACACTTCTGCAACTATAGAATTAAAACATCACTTATGAGGCTGGGAGTCAGAAAAGAAGGGGGTGACTGTTCCAGCCCTTACACAAGGGGAACGGAATCACTTTCTAGAGTTTGTTTTTACACTTCTCCATCTCTCACAGAACAACAGGGGCCATTTTCTTCTGCTAATGAGGTGACCCTGCTGAGAGTAGTCCCAGCAATAATGAAAAATAATATCTCTGGCAGATCACAGTACAAAATAATTGTTTTCCGTGTCACTATCAGTAGCCTGGCTCGTAAGTTAGGGATTTCAGTTACTTTTCCTACTACTTGAAAGTAAGGCCAAATGAGGAAGCACCGTGGCTGTTGGCCAAGGCAGTGAAACTGAGTTTTTCAAGTGTGTAGACTTTTGTTTGACTCCTAGCTCTGCCCTTTCCTTAACCATGAGAACTTGGTCAAACCACTGCACTTCCCAAAGCATCAGTTTTCTCATCTGTGTAAGGAGATAGGGAGACTCACTTCCATACAATTGTGAAAAGGAGAAAGGAGATTTATAAAATGCTGGTATATAGCAAGCAATCAATAAATGGCAACTGTATTAATATTATTATCTTGCACATTATAAGTACACTGAGATGCTGGGCTCTTAATGGCTTTTATTTGTAGAGTCAAGGCAACCTATTATTTAATGAGTGACCTTAGGACATTTGTTTGAATTTCAGATTCCCTAGTAATTATAGAGATAAGAAGCCCAGTTTTTCTGAGAAACCGTGAGCAATGCACTCTTCTAAGTACTGTATACTTTCTCACCCTCTCCATTTAAAAAGGGTTATTTCTTGGCCTTTGTGGATTCTGGCAAAGATAAAGTGGTGGGTTTCAGAAGCAAATGTCCAAGACCAGAGTGAAACTAGATGCTAAAACGGTTTGTCAACCAGAGCCAGTGTCACTTCTAAAAGGGGTATTTGGAAATGGGGCAGGGGATGTGTTCTTCGATTGTCATAATGATCAGGGGGGTTTTGTGGCATTTAGTGAGTGAAGGCTAAGGTTACTCACTTACTCAATGAGACTTGCTTGCCCCATTGGTTTCAGTAGCCTTAGCAACTGCAACTAGGCCAAGCTAGTGCTTCTACTATGGGACATACTCATGCCCTATGACCTCCTAGTTTTGTTGTTGATTTTTTGTGTTTGGGTTTTTGGTATTGTTGTGTTCTTTTTTGTAATTTTAAAGAACATATATTTTCCAATGGAGAGACTTCCCTGACCTGAGAGAATAGGGGTTGGGAGAGTTTCATTGTGGGGAAAATTAAACGAAGACATGAACAGTGCAGAGCAAGGGGAAGCTGTCTCAGATACTAAAGTGCTCCTCCCGCCAGGAAGCCATCTCACTGTTGCTCAAGACACCGTTTAAAGAGGTTATTTATTCCAGCGTTTCCCGATGAGGAAACTAAGTCCCAGAGTTGAGGAGTGATATTTTAAAGTTACCAAAAATGTTGAAGCTGAAATCTGATTTCACCCTCTTGGCAGTAAAGCTCACATGTGAGAGTTTTGCATTGTTCAACTCTGGGTGGTGCCATTCACATCTTGTTGACTGACTGTAGATCTGGATTGTCACTAGAGCAATTTGTGGCTGCTGGTGGCTTGAGGAAAGGATGACTTTTTCTAATTTTCAGAAGGTCACCCTTTAGACCAGAGGTGGGGTTGCCCATATTTTTCAGCAGTTGTCCAACTTTTATAAAAGACGAGAGTCCATACTCAAGTATGTTAAAAAGGAAAGAGCTTTTCTTGGTTTTCTAGTACATGGCCCCGAAGTACATGGCTCCTAATTGTGTAACAATATGTCTAAACATAACCTACTTGGTGTGTCTCGAGTTGGGAAACCTCAGAAACATTGCCAGAAACCATGTGTAAATCTTAATTTCCCCAGGAAACAGCAACTGGGTTGATTTTTCCAGTCTTAAAAAAATCATTTTCCTGCTTTACAGATGACAGTGACAGCCAAAAAGGATCATGATGTTGTGATTAATTGAAAAAAAATGATAATTTAAACTGTTTTTATGCTATAGATAATAGTTAATAAAAAAAAAACTGCCAAGCAAATATATTGATGTGAGAAGTGTCAGAACTTCTGAGCATCAGTAGGCAGGTTTAAATTCCTCAAAACCACTCTGTGCCTCGCTACCTCACAAACCCGCGGGATTCTGGTGTTAAAATAGATCAGTGGTTAGGATTTCCTCCCGTAACCCTTTTTTTATCTTCAGCCTAAGGAACAGGAGCATAGAGTGGTAAAAGGACTTGTCCAACATCACAAAGATGGCGAAACAGCAGACAGGGTGCCCAGTACTTAGGCTAAATAGCTCAACAGCCTTTTAAAGTGTTGTCTGGGCATTAACTGGTAGACTTAAATGAGGAGAGACAAGGAAATAATAGAAAAGGGCTTGATATATTCATGGATTACTTTGCATTCCAGTGATTGAATGAGATAATGCTAAAATAACAGAGATTTTCACCCTTAAATGAAACAACTTCCAAACAGTGGCCTTTGTCTCAAGTGTGGGGCAAGGCAAGAAGTGCACCAAAGTTGGATATTCCTATTCTAATGTAACTGGAGAGCCAAGCTAGAATGATGCAGTTGTTAATGTAAGATCATCACATTGTATTTGGCATAAAACCCTGCAATAAATAAATATTTAAAAGAGAAACATTGCTTTCCTCAAATGATACCAACATGAAAAAGGAATAAACACCAATAATTGGAAGGACACTACCCATTAGAAGAAAAATCATATTTTAAAGCAATAAAAAGCTGATAGCTAGTTGTTGCCACCATTAAAGAGCACACACGAAAAAAGGAGTATTTCAAAATGTGACTGATTTGGGTTCCTATGTTGGCTCTTGCACTAACTTATAGTGGACATTGAGTGGGCTGTTTCAATTTTACACCTCTGTTTCTTCCTTTACAAGAGAGAGCAATGATTAGAGGCTTACCAAAAGTTCTGTGTGTAAGGTTATTTTTTTGTACTTTTTGAGTTTTATTAAATTAAACTCAGCTCAAGTTTGTTTCTGCATGGCCATATCTAACATAGTAGACTAGAGGCCTGGTGCACAAAATTCATGCAAGGGGCTCAGCCCTTGCACTCTCACAGTCTCGACCAACCCTCTTAGGCCTTTGCAGCCTCTCTCATACCCAGCTGCTTTGGCCAGCCCTTGCAGCCCCAGCTTTGTCCAGAAGGTTGTCTGGATGGTTGTCTGGAAGGACGGTTGTCCAGAAGGATGTCCAGACAGTCGTTCTGATGTTCGGTCTAATTAGTAAATTAGCTCTTTATTATATAGGATGGGAGTCAGAAGCAATATTTGCCAGGGTCTAAAGCCAATGCATTAAGTAGAAAGTTAATAAAATTTAAATTATATCTGTAATTCCTTTAAACTAAAATTCATGTGATACAGTAATATTTATGTCCACTAAAGTTGGGAATTAAAACTCTCTTTCTTCAGATTAGTTATCAAATTCCTAGCCAAAGGAAGATGGGTGGAGTTTTATAAAGTGTTCCTGCCTGCCTTCCAGATTTACTCATTATATTTCAATAGGGAGCTGCTTTGATGACCTTAATACACGTGAATTGATTTATGACATTGTGAGAATTTAAAAAATAGAGGATACTTCATATATTATATGGGAGCTTGGATGTAAATTATGAATACAACTTAATTATAGTTTATAAAAAGCACTGTGTTCTATAAAAATACATGTGTTTAAATCAGGGATCCTCAAACCACGGCCCGCGGGCCACATGCAAATACAAATATTGTATTTGTTCCCATTTTGTTTTTTTACTTCAAAATAAGATATGTGCAGTGTGCATAGGAATTTTTTCATAGTTTTTTTTTTAAACTATAGTCCGGCCCTCCAACAGTCTGAGGGACAGTGAACTGGCCCCCTGTTTAAAAAGTTTGAGGACCCCTGGTTTAAATCATCAAGTTTTGGGTGAGTTTGAGTCATATTCATCTATCTGAAGTATACTTGAGCACTTCAAAAGATCTGTCCTCATTTTTATGATCTTAGAGTTAAGAAGAATCTTTAATCTTGATGGATTTTCCCCTCTCCTCAACCTAGCTGCTTGGTCTTTCTTTTTGCCAGTGACTTTACCCTAAGCCAAAATATGTGATTTTTCTCACCCGGGTTACATTTCTTCTGATGCAAATGTTCTTACTGAAAACCTCCAGGGCCATTCAGAATAAGCATGTCCAGGTTTTGTTTTTTCCTTTTAGGTCAGTTCTTATCTAGCCAGCCCATCAGGACTGCACTAATGATGTCAAAGGTCAGGTCTGTCAAAGACACTCAGGTCATTTATTATAATTTACCACTCTTCTGAGAGTTTATCTATTGACAGGGGCTTAAGGATCTCCAAATAAATGAATACATAAATTCGAGGACTTGCCAACAAAAATTGCAAAGACCATTTGCTTATCACTGCTGTCAGTTGCCTAAATTGCTGTGGTCATTCAAGCTGCAGCTTTCACAGGATAGGAGGCTGTCCCGACTACACTGATGGCCTTTTTTCCTGACGGCAACAGCCACACCCTCTGAAAATGAACAGCTCGGAATTAATCTCTCAGGATGTAAAAGTCTTATCTCGTGACTCACAGTAGGTGAAGAATTAATGGCTGAAATTTAACTCAACAGTTGAATCAAATCCACAGTTCAGCTGCCCAAGTGTTTTTAATGAAGTAGACTCTATCCCCATCAATATTCCTTAAGGAGAATAATGAACTATTAAATCCAAAGGCAATGACATTATAATCCATGGCAGTAAAGACATCTGGTGGGAAAATAACAGAGTCCTGAAAAGGCTGCTTTCTTCTAGCATATATCACCCTATCTGCTGGGCTTTTAGGCAAAAGAAAATGTGATTGAAAGCCCTGGCCCTGCACCCATGCAATTTGAAGGAGTCCACACTCTACTGTGCTTGTCAGAGGTGGCACCTTTCTTGAATTGCTAGGAGTTTCCTTTCCATCATAGAAGCTGAAGACCTTGCATCTGTCCTCTCACACTAACCCGTGTGGGGGCTCCGTAGGTGTTCAACAGGTTTCTGTGGGTGACAGTTTCTCACCACATCCCTGCTTTCAAAAGCAGGAAAATGTTTTACCAGAAAGGGAAAAAGCAAAAGCAAGCCGCGCTTACTGTCCCGGAGACAGCAGAGCACTGTGTCGGGCAGCCAGTCCACACGCAGGATATTTACTTGCCAGCTGGGACACTACACCTGTCAAGGACTGTACAGACGCAGCTATGACATCAACTTCTTCCAAACTACAGATAAAAGCACGCGCTGTCTGACACTCACAATGTTGCATTCCCTATCAAACTGCTGTGCTGACAAGAATTGCACTGGAAACTGACTCGCACCTACTCAAATGCCTGCTATAGCGGTCATAAACACATCATTCTGAAGTCAAGAAAAAAGTATTTGTAAAGTAAATTATTTTCTCACACTAAATGCACCTGGGATTCTGGGGAGCCGGGTATGCAATGTGTCCATACCACAATTTACACATAGACTTCCGCCACTTCCTCTGTATGTCAGAATTAAGGGAAGAGCTGTGTGACATGTAAATTTTTTAATGAGGAGAAAGTGCTAAATTTGCAGACTGCATAACATTTTAATTTCCTGAAGTCAGGAAGTTCACTGATGCAGACATAATTCCAGGCAGTTCTTGTTTGTAAATTGCAGTTTTTAATTTGTCCACTGTGGCATAAACCCTCTCCAGCAAGAAGGGGCATTTCTGAATTCAGATTTGAATTGTTACATATCCCTATATGGGATTCCAATCTTCAAATAGGATTAAAAGCTAAAGTCTAGAGGAACAGAGTCAGCATGTAATAATCTAATTGAGTGTATTCATATATACATATAAAGCACCATTTCTGGACTAAGCCATATGTATAGTCCTCGGATTGCTATTTTGAAAATAAAAAAGTAGCATGAATTGAACCATTATAAGGTAATCATGACAAGGTAGATCTTACTACATATTCATTACAAAGATTATAAAAGTTCAAAGTTGTCAGGTCTTGGTAATACACTTGTATCCTATATAATAAAAGCCTAATATGCTAAGTGTTGGGTCGGCCAGTCATTCAACCAATCAAAGTATAATATGCTAATTATATGCTAAGGCTGCTCAACCGCTCTCTATGATGTGCACTGACCACCAGGAGGCAGATGCTCTGACCGGTAGGTTAGCTTGCTGCTGGGATCCAGCCAATTGGGACTGAGCAAGGCAGGCCAGACACACCCTGGAGCCCTCCCAAGGTCCCTCCCCAGCTGGCCAACCTCCTGGGTCCCTCCCCGGCCTCAATTGTGCACCAGTGGGGTCCCTCAGTCTGGCCTGTGCCCTCTCACAATCCAGGAATCCTTGGGGGATGTTGGAGAGTCGGTTTTGGCCCGATGGCAGAACAACTGGTCACTGACCACCAGGGGGCAGATGCTCAATGCAGGAGAGCACTGCTCAGCCAGAAGCTGGACTCATGGCTGGAGAGTGCAGCGGCGGTGGCGGGAGCTTCTCCTGCCTCTGCTACAGCACTAAGGATGTCCGACTGCTGATAGTCCAGGGGGCTCCCGGACTGTGAGAGGGTGCAGTCTAGGCTGAGGGCCCCCACCCCCCACCCCCATCTCAGTGCACACATTTCATGCACCGGGCCTCTAATTTCAACATAAAAGGTAAAAAAGGTAAATATGCTTTTTGACTTAGCATTTTCAGAGATCGTCCTAAGTGCTTTTTTTCTTCTTCTGTATCTTTTTCAATTTTGTCTAAAGTTCTCTCTCTCTCAGTCTCTCTTGCCAGAACTATTTCAAGTAAATCCTATTTCAAAACTATATGGCAAAAGCAGGGACTATTGTAATATAATTTTAGGAATGATATAAAGAAACCTAAATGGGTACACAGCACAATGGATCTCCCATTGAATAAGATACATTATTCTGCAGTATTATTAATTAAGTAAAAACAGTCTCATTTGTTATTAATGCTGTTTCTCATATCAGACATGTGTGTTCAGTTATTTTCAATAGTGAAAAATACTCCAAGCCATCTACCCTTTCTTGTTCAATGCAATTCATACCCTTCAGCATACCAAAGGAATCCAGTTTTTAAATGGTTTTTAAAATAACAATGTACTTATAAACCAAAAATGTCCAATTTTTTTTCTGGGACATTAAGTGACTTTGATGGTTTTTAAATAACCTTTAAGAATGTGTTAATAACACCAATTTCTAGGAGTTCTTAATTTGAAGGCAGTATCTCCAATATAGGAACTACTTTTTCAGGCCAATAACTATACATCCAGTGTAACAGATAATGATATATATTATACTTCAATATCAACTAATGTGTACGAATGGCCTAAAAACCTTAGTTGAGCTTCTGAAATTGCTTAAAGACCATGACCTTGTTTCACAAATGAAATTACACAGCATCACATAATGAATCCAATTTATCAAAGAGTTTAAGGATAAGTGTGTTTGCAAGTGTATAAAATAGGCACCTGGGAAATAATGCAAAACTATAATTCAGTTCCAAATCCCCATGTCTTCAAATTCCTTTTATATATGCACTTGATTTACTGGCTATAAGCAACTCTTGTTACCTAGGGTTTTATAAAGCAGAGCTTTATGCAAGTATTTTGTGCAAATACATTTTTGGTAATCTCATTTAAATCTAATCTAATGTGAATCAATGTGACCAAATTCCCAGGACGCATCAGTGATTTTGCTACATTTCAAATCCTGGGACTCTGCTTATAAGATATGCAGTTGTTTCTGGCAATCCTCAACATCTCTTTTTCAAAAAGTCATTTACAGTTATAAACATAATGAAATACAAAATATAAAGAATATGGAGAATAAAGTGCATAAGAAAAAGAAAAATAATCAGTTATAATCTCACAAGCTTAAATGCCTAAATTTCATTCATCTTTTTCTGACGCTTACTTTTAGATACTTATGATGAAATGCATCTACAAATGTATATTATATGTTTCTTGTTCAACCAGCACATATACATATTTTATGGCTATATGATATTCCAACTTATGGAAATAGCTTTTGTTACTCAACCAGGGCTCTAATATTGGACTTTCGGATTTTGCTTTTTTTTTTTTTTTTTACAGTAAAATACAAAGAATATTACATATTTGGCATATATCTTTTTCGGTATTTTTATTACTGAAATGTTATTCATTGAAGTAGAATTACTGGGCCAAAGGCTATGAACACTTTTAAAGCTCTTAATTCATATTGTCAAATCATGTCCCCAAATAATGGTAAAAATTTGTATTCCCATTAGTAAAATACAAGAAATTCTATTTTACTGCACATTTGCTAGAATTTAGTATTATTATATCTTTAACATACTATATAATTTTGTAAGTAAACCTTTTAAATTTTTAAATTTGTGTTGAGGAAACATCTGATTTCTAAGACTTCTTACACAAACAACTAATAGCCAGGTAAACAATTTAGAAAACTTTTGATTAAATATCCAATGGAAAATTAAACATTCTAAGAATGATAAAGTCAAGAAAAATCTAAATTAAAACTGCAAGCAAACAAAGTCTCCAAGATGTATTACTTAAGCACAATAGGAAATGAAATTAAATTAGGAATAGCCCAATCAGTTAGTCAAAGCCATTAATTGGACTTTATAAATAAAGTTTGAACTCTATTGTAAGTTCCACTTCTTACCTGTCAGTCTTTCTCTATAATTATGATTTCATTATTTCTCTCATAAACAGTATAAAACTGGATTCTTTTCCTACTACAATTTTGAATTTCCTTTAACAGGTGAATTGAATTCATTTACATTGTTATCCCTGATTTATGATGATCCCTGATGCATACATCTCATTTATTGTTTTAATTTACCACATTTTTTGTTCTTTCTTTATTGTTCCTGCTCGGTCCTTAAAAATCTTATTTTGAATTTATGCATTCAATTTTTATGCATGTAGCTAGTCTTATCTGTAAAGTCTAATGCAGGTAGTATTATTGTTCTCTCCTTGAACAAGATATGGAATTAGAAAATTGTAACTCAGTCACACCTTCCCATATTCGGTGCTACTATTATCTATAATTTAATTTCATCTTATCTTCAACTTCCCCTTTATTAGTTTCTCCCTTTTAAAAAATAATCAGTTTTTATAGTTTGGTAATTTACTAATGAGAGTTTGTGAGTAGTAAGCCCTCTTTTTTTTTTTTTTTAATTGATTTCAGAGAGGAAGGGAGAGGGAGACGAGATAGAAACATCAAGGATGAGAGAGAATCATTGATCAGTTGCCCGTACACGCCCCCTACTGTGGACCCAGCCTGCAACCCAGGCATGTGACCTTGACCAGAATCGAACCTGGGACCTTTTAGTCCGCTGGCTGACATTCTATCCATTGAGCCAAACTGGCTAAGGCAAGCCCTCCTGAATGTTCGAAGATATTTTCAATTTCGCTCCCTGGCATGGTAAATTGTGGTTATGCTCATTTTATCCTCATGGGTTTTAGCCTCCCTTTTATATAATCACTCACTTTATATTACCCCCCCCCCCCCCGTATTCTGAGAAGTTTCATGAGCTCTACATTTCATTTTACTAATTTTCTCTCTAACTTTATCTATCTAAAGTTTTCTCTAATTTGATCTGATTATTAATCTATTGAGTTGTAACTTTTAATCATGTTTATAATTATAGACTTTCCACTTGATTTCTTTCCTAAATCTGACTGCCCTTTTTACAATATCCTATTCTTCCATTTGTGCTTATATTCCTCTTAAAATACAGTTTTTGTTTTTATTTATTTTATAGTCTCATTCAGATTGCCCTAGGAATCCATGTTACGAGAGTGCTAACTCACCCATACATTATGTTGCTGACTCTCCTTTAAGCAGACTGTTCCCTTGGGTGACATGAAACTTTGTATTATAAGCTCATTTTCCAGACGGAGCTATTTCTATCATAGACCAATGCACTTGGGTTGTGGAAAGAACTCTAAAGAATGGCTTGCTCTGTGCCCAGCCGGTGTGGCTCAGTGGTTGAGTGTTGACCTATGAACCAGGAGGTCACAGTTCAATTCCTGGTCAGGTCACATGCCCTGGTTGCAGGTTTGATCCCCAGTGCGGGGCATGCAGGAGGTAGCCGATCAATCAATGATTCTCTCTCATCATTGATGTTTCTATCTCTCTCTCCCTCTCCCTTCCACTATGAAATAAATATATATATATATATATATATATATATATATATATAATGGCTTGCTGTTTGCTTCTGCTGGTATCCCAGAAGTTTTACCAAATACGTAAATTATACATCTTTTATTTTTGGCCCCCTGTACTTAGACTCCATTCCAAAGCTGGGTGTAGGACTGTGGTTTTACTATAGGTTTTATTTATTTTTCTTTTCGCTGCCATGAATTTTCCTGTGGCTTCCCTAGGTTGGTGGGTAAATATTTTTTAGTTATTTTTCATGGAAGGAGCTGCCATTTATGAAACCCAGCTTTGTGCAGGGTTCTTGCTTTCAACTCTTGGCCTCAGGCTCTTGCAAATTCAGGGCTTCTGCCTCTGTGCCGAAACTGAAACCCTCACTCCCAACCCCACATCCATGTCCAATGAGGATATATCTTTCATCCTACAGCCATGTTCAAGGCCCCTCTTGGTTATTCCCGGGTCTACTCAGAACATTACTTCTCTCGCTTTTAGTTCTTGTTTCATTTCTAGCACTTGAGGAATCCCCTGTCTTTCTCTTGAACTTGATATTCTCTCTCTCTCTCTCTCTCTCTCTCTCTCTCTCTCTCTCTCTCTCTCTCTCTCTCCATTTCTCTTTCTCTCCTTCCCTCCCTCCCTTTCTCCCTCCCTCCCTCCCTCCCTCCTTCCCTCCCTCCCTCCAACACACACACATATGCACATACACCATATGTATGTAAGTCTTTTAGGTTTTAATATGTTATCCAAGATTTCTACATATCTGAGTAAAAGGTGTTTGTAAGTTTATAATATGGGAGATAAATAAGAAAGCAATGTGTCTGAATACAACTGTTTTGAACAAATTAGTGAATAAGCATTAACAGTGATATTTTCCATATATTCTACATTGTATTGCTTTTGATTACCATGTTGGCTTTTAAAATATACTACACTATGTTACCTAGGTAACTCTGAACTCTACTGACATCCACTATGAATTCTGAATTTGCCCTACCCAGCAGCTTATCTATATTTGACAATTTCAAGTGAAGTCAGAGGTTGTATTGCGCACTTGGCTCCATGGTAAATAGGCTAGCTTTATTTTGAGATAATATTGCAATTCTGATGATGAACTATTTATTCATGCACTGAAGACACTAATTCTCCTAAAGTAAATAAACATTAAATGATAATTCCTAACTGTCAATTGCAACTCTCTGTCTGTCTTTTCTACTCCCATACTTTTTCTTAATACAGGCCTGTCCTTCTTACAAGCTTAGTACTTTCACTACGAGAAAACCTTTTGTTTTCCAAAAGAAAGGCGAGGTGCAATAATAATTCTTTGCAAGAATTTGGCAACAATATTATGTCAGAAACACCCAGTTTACTGGTAAACAGAAACTATTGCTTTCACTGTAAAATATTATAATTACACAGTGCAGCAATATTTCTGCGCTTTTTATCAGGGAGGAAATCAATAATATAGACTACAGTTCTCTGTTGCACTAGAATAGACATAGAAGGCAGATGAAAAAGAGTTTATTGACTCAATGGGGGCTGTTACTATAGCAAAGCAAAACTGTAAAAGAAAATAGATTTTTAACTGATTTTAATCCAAACACCCAAATGTTTCAGTCTAATAAGAGATTTGATAAAAAATAAACAGAAACAAACAACACCAACCAAAAAACTCTCTTGTAGCTTCATTCCCTTTCCGTATTTACATGCACACTTCATGCCATTGTTATTGGCAAGTATCCAATCATAAGAAAAAATCCCATCAATGCTGGAAGAAATAAGCTAGGCGTTAAGGGAACGCTATGTCTGAAAGTATTAATTAGAATATCTCATGTTTGTATCTGAAAAATGTCATAATTTAGAATGTACCATTTTGTGTAACTAATAAAAGGCCCAGTGTTCTGTCTTGCGGCTTTGTATTCCTTGTTAAAGAGGTTGCTTTGGGAAATTTTAAATATGCACAGTGGAAGCAGCAGGCAATTAAATCACCCAGAGTTGAAATATAATATTGAGACAGGGAGAGAGGGAGGAAAGAAGGAGGGAGAGGGAGGGAGAGAGAGAGAGAGAGAGAGAGAGAGAGAGAGAGAGAGAGAGAAACAACCTCAAATTTTGCTGTGTTTGATCACATGAATCAGTTTGTCAAATACTTAAGAAAGAATAATATATCATTAAAATGCTAAAAGAAGAACTCGTGTGACATATGTTTTTACTTTAATCCTCACTCAAACCATGCCTAGAGGAACAAACCCTGCATGTCTGGATAAATGGTTAGTAAAACAGCTGTGTTACTTCCATGCTGCATTTTGGGTACAAACTTAGTGAGATGCAGTCCCCAAATCATAACCAGAAGCTGCGCTTTTTACACATAGCAGCAGCCCACTTTCAAAGAATGTAACCTACCGTGGACAGAGAAATAAAAGGCCTATTGGATTTTCATTCTGTGTCAGCAACATAATCACATATTTACTAGTATTTTAAGTAAGGTTTCTTTTTAAAATAAAAGGTCCCTGTGTATATCGATTCTGGAAGGTAAACAGAATATCATAAAAATGGTAAAAATAAATTATTTTATTCGTAAAAACTTCTATACAGATATATTTGGTTGTTTTGATTCTATAAGCAATTTGTAATGTATTCTAAGAAATGTCAACATTTGTCTTCCATTAGTTTAAGATATAAAGATATCACATTGTTTGATCTATTCCTCTGTATAGGTGTACATGCAGAACAAATCTTAGTATCTTAATTCATGGTCATGAAAGAGGTGGTAAATTTTGTATATCTAAAGGCTCCTTAATAAAAAGGTAAGACTTTGTAGGTATGGAAATCAAACAACCATCTCATTAAGAAAACCTAAGGAATGAAGCCATGAGAAATGGTGACAGTTTAGCTTAAAGCACCCATTGTATTCGTACGCCAACCTTCTATGCCTATTTTAAAAATGTTTTATTAACATTGTTTCCTTTCAAAAAACATAATTTCTAACAAAACCCAGCATTTTCAAGGAGCTGTGAAGATGTTCCCATTAAGTATGTGTAAATTGGTAAATCTACCTGCAGAAATGTTTATATATATATATAAAACATATATATATATATATATATATATATATATATATATATATATATATGACATATCCAAGGGACCTTAGTTCAGTCACAGCCGTGGATTAGGAATAAATAGCTTGTATATTGGATGCCATCTGACTGTGAGGAGGTTAGGGTGCCCTTGGTGCACTCTCACAAAACTGAGTAGTGGTCCTGGGTCTGGAAAGAATGGCAGTCCCTGCATGGAAATGTGAGCAAATCACACTCTGTCACTTGTCAACTGGGCACAGTTACTCCCTTTGGTTCCTGGGAGTCTACCTTTTCCAATTTGGGGAGATAACTAGTGTATTGGTATATTATTGAAGTTTTTGTTGTTGAAATAATTTTTCATTTCTCATATTTCCTGCCAATAATTCCAAGTGGTTAAATCTCACATTTCCCGGGTGTGTCCTTGGCTGACACAGACTTACTCTGCATGCAGAGCCCATCAGTGCAGTTCTTGGATTGCAAGACCAGGCCATCGCAGTCCTTGCCTCCGTTCTTGGGGGCGGGGGCCGTGCACTCCCTCCTGCGCCAGTGCGTGCACTCCGTCCCACAAGTAGACCACTTGCTCCAGGAGGTCCACCTGCCATCCACTGCCACAGAGAAAACCCAGCGTCAGGTCAAAGGGACAGGAGCTTGGAGGGCAGAGGGGAGCTGAGCCCAAGTATACAGCAAACACACAAGCTGAAGAAAATGCCCCCGTGGCGTACTGGATCTCTCTCAGCTGCGGAAGTGGAGCATGCTCTGCGCACACCTGCTGGGCTCTGTGAGCTCTCCCGTGAGCTGTGTGACTGCTTCCTCAGGGACACCCAAGGGAGGCTTAAAGGGACACACAGGACCAGAATTGCCACCAAAGCTGTATAAAAGTAAGTCATGGTGGTACCCCTTTCTCTATCAAATGGTAAACTTCTGGATTTTGTGTTGAAAATTAGGGGGCTTCTTTTTGGACCCAAAATTCCTTTATGCATAGTGTCATATGAGGGGTACAGTTAACTTATGTGGGAGAAATGGTTGGTTGAGTTGGGAAGAAAACTACCTGTGTACCCACTCTTCCATCCATTCATCTATCCATCCATGTATCATGCATCAATATCTATCTATCTATCTATCTATCTATCTATCTATCATCTATCTATCATCTATCGATGTCCTATATGCCTCTTTTATTTTTTCATCTGGGCTAATTGATTCTCTTGAGATCTTCAATGCTTTCTTAAAACGACAATTTTCCATTTATTATTTGACGATCCCAGTCCATTATTTTATGATGTATACATTTCTATTTTTATTAAAAATATATGTAGTCATTTTTAATTTTCTGCCATGATTCGGTAATTTAGAATTGACTCACTTTCTTCCTATTTTTGGTGGCTGGCTTGGCAGTAATTTCAATGATAATGAGCTGAGATATCTCTATTTTAAAAACAATTTCCATTCCTAAGTTTAAAAATATGTAGTAAATTTATTGAACATCTAATTTACATAGCATCTTATACCTGCATATTGATAGAAATTATATCAATTTTAATAGTTTATGATATGATTTTACATTCAGATTGTGTAAATATATTATGCATATGTATAGAGATATAAACATGCCCACATGAAAAAATGATGAAAGCATTAATACTTTAATGGTACAGAGCTGCCTATATAAACAGCTCCCAGCTATCTGAAGAAAAGGCATTTGCTTTGACCTAGAGCCTTAGATCCTAGTCCATTCCAAATTACACACTTACACATTTCTATTTCACTCAAAAAGCTCAGGGCATTTTTAATTGTGGGAGTCAACGTGTAGGTAAAATATTTAAGAGTACAAGATAGAATCCTGAAATTGTAAACCTAGCTGGGTGTCAAAATTTGTTCCATAAATAAAAGCTCTCAAAGGGTAGGTTACTATTTTGATATTTAGAAATCAACACAGGAATATAAAATATAGATTATGTTTTTATTTCAGTTCACTTCTTCAGCCCATCTCTCAGAAAGTTTGTACTAAAGGACAAACCAAACAAAAACCAGGCAAAATAAAGGGAAGTAAAAGACTGTATTGAAACAATGAAACTGACAATATAATAGCCACCTCGATGGCGTGCACGAAATTTATGGATTATTTCAAAATAACTCTAGCTAAACTTTTCAACTTACTGATTAGAGCTTAGGGAGTTTTGGTTTTAGTGGGTGTTAGCTTCAGTTACCTGGGGATAAGAGCAGGTGACAATATAAAACAGCACAGAGAGATGCTCAGAGCCACCGGATGCAATCTGGGCATAGGTACTACTGCCCATAACTCACAAAACAGGCGGCCAACCTGTACAGATAATAAAGTGCTGAGTGCGTTGTATTTTCAAAACCCATTAGCTCATGTGTCTCAAAGCTTAGACTTCCTTTTCATTCAGTCCAAATGTTTTATTTGCTCTTGCCCAGAAACTGACACCAAATATCAAATATTTCCGTCTAAACATTATCTGGGTTTTAGTTCCAATTAGTTCCCATGGCTTTCTGGAGATCAACGGTTTTTTGTTTGTTTGTTTTTTTTTCTTTCTAAAATGTGTGGCTTTCAGTGGTGCTCAAATCTCTTGAATTACAGAACCTGCAATCTTGGCTCCAGCAGTTTTGTTTAGTAATAGAGAGGGATTCTGTTGACGCGTGTTTAATCTCCTGTTTTATATGATTTTTCATGGCTCGGTAATAAAGTTAAGTACTCTTTTGGGGGAAAATATTTGATTTCCCAGCAATGTAAGCATCGAATGGGATGATGCATTTAAATAATGTTTATGGCACATGCAGGTCAAGAAGAAGGCTTTGTGTAGACCCCTTAAATGCATCTCTGGGATGGGAGGAGACAGTTGGAACGAGAGCGCTAGTTTATTTACCTGGGCACAACGTGGTACAGGCTATTTTCTGCACGCTCTGCCCTTCACAGAAGGCACCACCGTTGAGGGGTGCTGGGTTGGTGCAGGTCCTCGTGCGCTTCTGAAACCCCCGTCCACAGCGGCTATTACACACAGACCACTCTGTCCAGGTGGACCAGCCACCGTTTACTGGGAGGAGGTAAAGAATAACATGTGGGTTACATGTTTGTGCACGCACACACAGACGCACAAACCACACACCACACATCGACACAAACTTATTCCCCAAGGGATCATAAAAAAATCTAAAATTCAAAGCTAGAAGAGACCATGGACTTCATATCATTCAAAGTTTCATCACAGAGTCAAAGAATCTAAGCACAGAGATTAAAAAAACAAAACAAAAAAAACAAAAATGAATTACCAATGTTTACTCACCTGCCCAGAAAAGCAAATAGGATTGTGTTTTCCTTTCCTTGGCTATTGTTCTTTTTAAAACAAAATACATCCCCTTACCTAGTCAAGCTCTAAAAACTACTTTTGACGGCTTATCTCAAATAATAAATGTTCACATCCTTATGCCAAGACTGTAAGTGGATCTGAAACATGGGAGCTGAGTAAGATCATTCCGTCTTGTCTTAATACCAGATGATTGATTACTTTTCTTTAGCATATATAAACTGTGCAACCTTTTAAGGATTTTCGTCAGTTTCATTAAGGAACCATTGAACCTGGTCAAAAAAATAAAATCTTATATTGCTGGATTTTTTTACTAATTGAGTAGCCATTTGACTGAATTGGCGATTAGTTGATGTAATTGAAATGAACAGCTATTTTGTATATGAGAGCTAATTATGGTGTTCGATGGAGATGTCACCATAGATGAGATTGTGAAGCTACGCTCTTACACTCTGCTCGTTACTTACCTCGGAGATCTTACTCTGAAAACACTCCTCACTATGAATGCCTTGATGGAGCATGTAAAGCAAGTTCCAGGAAGTTCAAGTTGCTCTGATGTGTAGGGGGACATGTCAGCACCAGTTTACCTGGGGTTTTGCAATCACTGGACTGAGCCAAGGTTCACAGAAGAGGCAACAGACTGCTTTAAGCATCTTCTCTCCAAATTCGCTCTGTATCCCGGTGGCCCAGGGCAGGGAGAGAGGAAGGCTCAGGAAAGCAGCTGGCACGTAGGCAGATTTCCTTTATTTTCTTATAAACTGACTGACAAAGGACTAGGAATTTCCAAGACCAGTCTTCCCATGAGCATCAGGGAAGCAGTGACACCTCACTGTCCACGTGAGCAGCAGGAAGAGACCAGCCATGAGGATTGCCAAGGGGCCGCTCATCTGATGTTTTAAAATCAAAATGACACCTGCACTTCGACATGAACTAGACTGAGACCCCAAAAGCTCACTCACCATAGACAATGACAGTTGCTGTGGTGCTTTTCCTCTTGGCAACAATGTTTTTGGCGACGCATGTATAGTTTGCGGTATCTGAGAGGCGGGCCTGCTTGATAATGAGGTTGTGATCAATAGTAATATAAAAATTCCGATCTTCAACTGGGTCAATTATGTCTTCATTTTTCAACCATTCCACCTAAAGAGGCACAAGAGAAATAGATAATTTCCCTGTATGTATCCCCAGACGGCTGCCTGTCCTAACTTGGGTTTTGCAACATGTATAACATTGCTCTGAGCTCTGAACTTCTGCAAACAGGGAGGAAGTAACTTTGGGAGGTCATGTGAAGTATCGCTCACCTGCCAGGCATGCTGATTCTGCCTGTGCTGCGGTATTCTCAAATGTCAATGAACCCACGGGGAAATGCAGTGTTCAAATTGTTTTCACTTTGCCCTGCAGGCAGGAACAGGGAAGGTGCCTCTGCCAAGTTCCGAACCCAATCAAAGATAATAGGCTACGGATTTCCAACTGAACTCACACCTTTTGCTATTTGATTTGTTTACTTGTGGCCACCGACCTGCAGCTTTTCCGGGGGGAGAGTGTAAGAACGACGTGAAAAGCCCGAGAGCAGCTCCCACATGTCGCTCTAATAAAAGAACATTTGGATGATTTCCGTGTAGCCCTTGCTGAAACATATGGACTAGATTTCCCTGAAAATGCATTCACTTTAAAATGCTGTAAACACATACTTGGAGATGCATCTGAGCCAAAATAGTTGGGGGGGGGGGGAGGGGCGGGGGGAAAGATTTTCTACCAACTCTCAATATAATTCAAATAGCAGGGAAGTCATACCCAAATCTCTCCCTTTGTGTATCACTAGCAGCAAATCTTTGGCTTAAGGTTTGCTTCTGGGGAAACCTGATGGCAGACACGACTGTCCAAAACTAGTACACTGATCAATTTTCTATGCAATTAATACCAACTGAGCAACCGAGATGTTATCCCTGCAGAATGAAAAGAGGGAGATGCATGTGTACAAGCGGCCCTATGAGGGAGAAACCATTTCTTGTCCTGTAAATCGCTTCTTTTCCCACCCCTCTCCCTCATGCACAGGTTTTTCCATAAAGGAAAACAACATCGATATTTACCACATGTCAGCGTCCCTTTAGCATTAGTGGGCATGTGAATGCAGGTAACCTTCAGGGGTAGGGAGTCAACAGTGTTGCCATTTTCAAAATCTTAAGCAGCTTCTCTAGCACCACAGGCGGTCTGGAAATTAATCTCTCAGTCTGTCAGTGGGCTTGACAATGCAAAGCTCTAAATTAAATCTAACCCCGGGACTCTAAGATAATGCTCCTCTAATCCATAGAAGAGAGGCCACAATTTAAAGAGAAAAACAAAAACCAACAACAATCCTGAAAAAAAAATGTGAGAAAGTAGATCAGAGCAACTATTTGTAATAATGTACATTGTGAAGTAGGTAACCATTCTTGGTATTGACAGTAATGGATGTGAGAATGAGAACAGAACCCATTAAAACAGTGGAGCTTTAAAACATGCCTTTTGCCCTCACCTACAGACTGCACGTTCAGTCAGGGCCATCCTTGGAGATGCGTATTTGATCAGATGCTCATACTCACTTGACCTGGATGTTCTCACCTTTGGCCTGTGTGTGTGGTAATGTGATCCTGCTAGAAGTTCAAGGGGAAGGTAGCAAAAGTCACAGTGTCAGAAATCGACTTGACAGTCATTGAAAGCTGACATGGACATCTTAATCTAATCATTACCTAGCTTATCTATGCATTTTAGGACCTATACCTGGGACTGTGTTCTAAAGAGCAGCCATCAGGCTCCTGGGCTCTTTGCCTGGAAGTGCCTAGGGGTTCCCTGCTCCCCGACACTTCCCTCCCCAATTTCCCCCTCCACAATGTCGTACAGAGTGTGGAAAAAGCCTTAGGAAATTGGCTAATCCCAGTTGGAATCTGAGCTGTTACTCTCCAGAGTTCTCCTTGCAGGGTTACGCTGAAACTAGCTCCTTGGGCCTTCACCTGAATGCACATTTTTTTTCCTGGTATTCTCCTTTCTCTTCTGCTTGCTCCACCTCTGAGGCGCTCCTGGAAGTGCACCCATAAAAACCACTTGCATTCAGCCTGAGCCGGTTTGGCTCAGTGGATAGAGTGTCAGCCTGTGGACTGAAGGGTCCCAGGTTCGATTCCAGCCAAGGGCACATGCCTGGGTTGCTGCTCGATTCCCACTGGGGGGTGTGCAGAAGGCAGCCAATCAATGATCATCTCTCATCATTGATGTTTCTATCTCTCTCCTTCCCTCTCCCTCTCTGAAATCAATAAAGAAATATTTTGAAAAAACTTAAAAATTGAAAAAACAAACAAACAAACAAAACCACTTTCATTCAAACCTTTGCCTCATGATTTGCTTCTGGAGAACCTGCCCTAAGACTTGACTATTCAAAACCATGGTTTCTTCTATGCATGTAATATCCATTAACAACAGTATCATTATCCTGGTCAGAAACGACATCAAGAATCCCAAGGCATATTGCGAGCCACTTTTTATTTGAAGAGTTTATTACATGGAGGAAAGAGCGCAATTGGAATAGTTGACAAGAGATTTAAAAAGACGTACATGATTATTGGGTATATGGCCTTTACTTTCTTATACAGTACATGGCTGCCTTTTCCCTTCTTACCGACCTTGGAGAGGGGATTATGGCCTGAGCCCTGAGGACCCCTGAGGAGCCCCAGTATTGCTGGGGGGCACTGCCCTCCTGCCTGAACTCTGACTTTAACCAGAGTGGCTCCTCTTTGATCTGTTTTCCACACTGGCTCATATGTATGCCTTTGTCTGAAGAAATGAAGGGTTGTACTGCTAGAAAATACCTGTAGAAATGAAGAGGGGAGCCCAGGACTTCTCCAGCTCCGAATAAGACCCTCCCTCTTCGTTCTGCACATCGCAATACTCCCAGTCATGCCACATGTCATGCTTTGAGGCCACCATCTGCACGAGGAGCTCAGGACCAGTCTACAGGTCATCGCTGCCCCCTGTACTAAACCCTCATCCTGTCTACACATCCCCATCGCCCCTCCTCCCAAACCCTCAAAGCCTTTCCATCCGGCCTTGGAGTAGTAAAATCCTCCCAAAAGTTCCATTTCTTTTCAGATCGTTTTCTTCACTTTCCTGTCACTGAAAACCACTCTCTCCATGATGCTACTGTTCTTCTGGACTCAACTCAAATGTGGGATGTTCCCCAAATCAACACACCACTGCGCCCGCGGCTCCAGTGGGTGTCCTCCTACTTCTGCATTGTCTATTCCCAACTGTTTCAGCCAAACACCTTTGCTCTACATCTCATACCATCAGATTATGTCACCCAATTCCCATATTTCTGTAGTCATCTACGTACCTCATTTTATCCAGCACAACTTCTGTCATAATTTCTGATGATTTTAATAACCAAAAGATGACATTTCCAACATCTTGGCCCCTCAGTTCCATAACCCTCCCTCCGGTGATGACCTTGACGGCTAAGTCAACTACACTCACAGTCACATATTCCAGGACAGAGGTGGTCAACCCTGACTTCACTGCAGAATAATGTGGAGGGCATGTACAATACATCAATTTTAAATCTAACCCAGAGAAACTCTGATTCACTGGTCAAGACTAGTTGAACAAGAGTATTTTTCAAACTCCCCAGGGGGCTGTGGTTTGCTGCGAGGGTTGAGGAATACCACACTGGACTGTTGCCTTTCAAGTAAGATCATGAACCAACACTATCTACGTTACCTGGAAACTTGATAAAAATACAGAATCCCAGGCTCTGTCCCCCTAGACCCGTGGTCGGCAAACTGCAGCTCGCGAGCCACATGCGGCTCTTTGGCCCCTTGAGTGTGGCTCTTCCACAAAATACCACGCGGGCGCGCATGTACAGTGCGATTGAAACGTTGTGGCCCATGCACAGAAGTCGGTTTTCTGCCTGGGCGAGTCTATTTTGAAGAAGTACTGGTGATATTTGGCTCTGTTGACTAGAGTTTGCCGACCACTGCCCTAGACTTACTGAATCAAAATGCAAATCATAATATCACCAGGGGATTTATACGCACATTAAAGTGTGAGCAGAACTGGCCTAGCTCTTGTCTTTACCAGTAATTGCAAACCTTCGTAAACCAGTTCCAATATCCTCTTATCACCATTTTCTGTCTTTCCTGCTTCTTCTCTCTAGGACTCCTATGTTAACAAACCCGCACCAGGACCCACAAGCTATTGAACTTACCAATTTATCTCTCATCCTCTCATGGTCCCTATTCCTTTTGGTCAAGTGTAAATTTCTGACTTTTCCTACAATCCCTTGAATTATACCCTCAAGTCTCTCATTCCTTTTTCACTGCATGGTGCTCACTTGCTCACTCTTCCCTACACCACTGTTTATCCTGGCAGTGGAAAATGGCTGTGGGCGTACCTTAAAGTCATGACAACAGAACTCAAGTGGGCCCTTAATTCTGCCAAAAACAACCACACTCTATTTCCATTTTCTGTTCACCGTCCTGCACTCCTAGACAGCTATTTCACACCTCCTCTCGCCTTAAACACTGCTTCCCCCTGGATCATCACTTTCAGCTGATGACCAAGTTTCCACACTGCTGAGAACACTGACAATCACACCTTCCGAAGCTCCGCCATCTGCCTGCCCACCTCGATTCTGCACAGTCTGTCTTGTTACTGGGTCAGCTCTCTGTGCTCCCGTCACCTCGCATGTGTACTCTGCATCCCATTGCCTTCTCTTATTCAAGGGGGAGCCCAGGAATTCTCTTCTCTCTCTTTCTTAAATCACTCATTTCCCCTCTCCACTGAATCATTTCCATTAGCATTCAGACATGCAGTTATTTTCACAATGCAAAACAGAATCACTCCCACTCATTTCTGCCTCTATTGCCCCCGCATTTTTCTGCTCACCTCACAAAATGCCTTGGAAGAGTTGTTTGTATTCACTCTCTCCAATTCCTTTCCTCTTCACTGCTACTGCACCTACTCTAATCCGCCTCCACCATTTCACAGAGCTGCTCTTTTCAAGGCATCAATTACTTTCACTGCATTAGACGTGCTGGTGAGGGCTCCCTGCTCTCCTTACTTGGCTCAGCAGCAGTGTTTGACCTGGTTGGTCCGTCTCTCCTCACTTGCTTTCCCTGGACATGGCACTTTCCCAGTGTCTGTCCTACCTCATCCCATCCCCCATGGCTTTCTTGAGCTGAGGACTGTTCCCTGAGTGGACTCCATCCTTGGAGTCCTTGCACTAGAACTTGGACCTCTTCTTTTTTCTATTTTCTATCCCTATTCACTTCCTTGATGAACTCATCCAGTCCCATGCAGATGACTTCGAAATTTATCTCTAGTCCAGTTTTTTTTTTTATAAGTAGAAAGAGTAGACTCTAAAGTAATGATAAAAACTATGGTATAGTAAGTACACAAACCAGTAACAATTGTTTATTATCATTATCAAGCCTTACGTGCTGTACAGAATTGTATGCGCTATACTTTTATACAATGGGCAGCGCAGTGGGTTTGTTTACACCAGCATCATCACAAACACCTGAGTAATGCATTGCACTAGAACAGTATGATGGCTAGGGTGTCATTAGATGATAGGAATTATAATCTTCTGGGGTCCATATGTGGGGTCCATGGTTGACCTAAATGTGGTGATGTGGCGCATGACGGTACTCCCTCCCTGTCTCTCTTCTCTTTAGCATGTCAGCTCCTTTGGTGGCCCTTATGTACATCAGGGGGTGCTTCTGCCTTGGTGGTTTGAGTCTGCTGGTGTGCATGCCTGGAATAGTCATAACCCATGATTTGCTCCCTTCCCTCCTTCAGGTCTTTATTCAGATGTCACCTCAGCAAGTCACTTCCTGATCAACCTTTAAAACAGCAACATCTCCCTCTGCCTATGCCCCCAATTTCTCCCCCTCTTTTCCTTAATTTTCTTTATAGCACTTTTCATTCACCTTCTCATATAGTCTATATTTAATTTTTTTATTATTGTCTCTTCCACCAGAATTTAAGCTCCACAAATGTTAGTCTGTGTTTTTTGTCCTCATCTGAGGATATGTTTAGAAAAAGGAAGGGAGGGAGGGAGGGAGAGAGAGATTAAAGAGACGAGAAGAGAAGTGAAAGGAACATTGATCAGTTGCCTCCTGTATGTGCCCTGACTGAGAATCAAACCCACAACCTTTTGATGTAGGAGACAATGCTCCAACCAATTGAGCTACCTGGCAAGGACTTGGTCTGTTTTTGATCATGGTTATATCCCTGAGGCCTGGAACTGGCATATAGTAGGTGCTTAATTAGTGTCTCTGAATGTATGAACAACAAGACATGTAGTGGGATCAAGTCTGTTTAAGCACATGCACTTTTAGGTCTCTATCAACTTGGTACTTTAACTGTCAAAATTAATATTAAACATATTTTAAACACCCTTTCTCACTGAGTTCTGCTTCAGATTAAGGACACACATCTCCGCTGCCTGAAGAAAATTCCTATAGAGCTGGCCTGGATTCCAAGTGGACTCAGTGGAGAAATCCCGAGGTAGAGGAAGGCCTCTGTTGTTATGCTGGGAAACCCCCCATGTTTCTCTGCCATTTATAAACCTAAAGTTATAAATGTGTAGCTAAGATGCCTTTGAAAGCACATAGACCACATGACACCTATGTGCTTGCTGGGGGGGAAAGGTGTTTGAGTCATTATTACAGAATTTCACATCGTAAACGCAGACAGAACCTAGGTGCTCATAGTAAACCTGAGCCTACAACACAGCTTCCTAAGAATTTTAATTTTCAACAAAGAGTTAGGCATCTTGTGATTTCAATTATATTCCACAAATACTGAATACCTACTATGTGCCAGGCATTGTGTCAAGCTCAGGGAGACAAAGGAACTAATCAGATACGTGCTTGCTTTGTGGAGCTCTGGGTAAGAAGACAAAGCTATACACTGTGGTAGAGAAACCACACCCACATGTGCCGGGTGAAAGTAAACTGAGGCTCAAGTAATGTGGGGAGAGCAGGGAGCGTCTGCTACTTTCGGGGGGTGAAATTAAGCTTCCTGGGAAGGCAAAGAGGACGGTGGAGGGTGAGAAGGCCGTGCGAGGAAGAGGACAAAGCAGGCTCTCGGCACCGGCGTGGAGCATCCTGGGAGTCTGGGCCCTGGGCAGTTGGGTGTTAACTGCTGCCAGGGGGAGCGGAGCAAGGGGGAAGTTGCTTTCAGGAAACCATTCCAGGGGCTCCAATGCCCTTCGCGCATCTGGTCTTTAACTATATATAGTTGCTGCAACCCAATAAAGCTTTTAAAGTGAGGAAGCATAGTGACACTGACTTAAAAGGTATTGGTTTAGGGGGCAATGTGGAGTAGAAAGGAAAGCTGGAGACCAGTTCTAGACGCTTGTCGTAGTCCTGAGACCAGGAAGAGAGAATTAAGGATGTAGTGAGAAGGCTCCGATAAAGAACGAGTTCAGAATGTGATTTGATTGGACAAGGGGTAGGGCGAGAGGGACCCATCTCCAGTTTCTGGTTTGGACATTTATGTGTGGGTCAGGGATAAAGGAAGCAAAAAAGATCTGAGGACAGAAAGAATAATGCTAAGTTCAGATTTGGCTACAACTACAAGCAATCCAGGCAGCTCAGCATGATTTCAACAGCAGCTAAGTTGCTCAAAATTCCCATTGTTTCCATAAACAGAGTGATTGTTTTCTCTCTCATGAACTATGAAAACAATGACAACAACAAAACCTGGAAGACTTCTGCTTCTCTTAGATCATTTCTATCTTAGTACTAAGATATAACTGAATGTGGGTATTGATAAAAATAATTTATTCATTTTGGCTTAGACTACAATGAAAAAGTGTTCAGTGAAAATTTGAGGGAGAGTGTATGGAAGGGAAAACAGTGTGTGAGGAAAATTCTGTTTATCCTGTAAGGGATTGTCTGAATCAGCAAAAGGAATCCATGTAAGAGCTTTATAAATATATCCTTTTATTTAAAAGTATATCCTTTTTATGCAGTGTCTCCAGAACCCAACACCACCAGAAAAAGTGACAGACACTCTTCCATTTGAAGGCAATGTCACAGTAAGTTTCCTTACATAAATTCTAAGTAAAATCCCAAGAAACAGTACAGTATCTTTCATCATGCTAGAATTTTATTGTATTGAATAGTAATTAATTATATTGTTGCAGTGCTGTTTATTTGTAAACTAATCTCAGTTAACCAGGGGTCAGCACCTTGGCCTCGCTTCTGAATTCTGTTCATATTTCAGTCATTTCAGTGCTTCTCATTGATTTCACCAAGACTTTCTTTCTCTCATCCTCCCCATTTCACAAACCATCTGACTTACTCGTGGGAGAAGTCTTTCTGAGTTAGGAGTTATTTTTAGCTTTGCATAAAACATTCAAGAAGAGAGAAAAACAGGTTGGCATTCAGAAGACAATAAAAGGCTTTGCCCATAAGTCGTTGCCAGGTTTGCAATGAGGCAAAGTGCTGTTCCTGTCCTGGCTCAGTAACTGCAGTCTTTTCAATAATGTGGGGCATATTTGAAGTAGTTGATTCAAGTGTTTATAAAGACATGAGGTTTTAGTAACAGGTAATACAATAGTTACAAGGAGAGTTTAGGATGTCCTATTTGCATATCCTGTTGTTATGTTCTGTTGATTAATCCCATTGTATGCAATTGGGAATCTTACTTTAAGAAGCAGTTCCTACAGCACCAACTAAGAGGGCTGCTCTCTAGTCAGACTGCCTGGGTTCAATGCTGACCTCCACTATTTCTGTTCCTCTCCTGGGCAAGCTTCTTATCTCCCACTAGAGGCCTGATGCACAAAATTCGTGCAAGGGTCTCGGCCCTCACAGCCCCTGCTTCATCTGGAAGGTCGTCAGGAAGGACGTCTGGAAGGACGTCGGAAGGTCATTAGGCTGTCCAGTCTAATTAGCATATTACACTTTTATTATTATAGTTGTGCCTCAGGGGACTCATTTATAAATAAGGATCATTCTCAAACCCATTTCATAATGTTTTTAAGAATCAAATGAGTTAATACACACACCTGGCATACAGTAAATTTTTTCAATTCTCCCAAATAAGAAAAGGCTAATATGCAAATTGTCCCCTCAGGAGTTTGACCTGGAGAACGGGAGTTCAGGAGTCTGATCACTCGTTATGATGTGAGCTGATCACCAGGGGGCAGCATGGAACATGGTGGGCGACCAGTGGCGGTGGTGGTGGGGCACTGAGGGAGTGAGAGAAGGAGGAGGTGGGGAGGCTGGGAGGTGGGGAACCTGATCAGCCCTGATCACCAGCCAGGCCTAGGGACCCTATGGATGCATGAATTTTTGCAGTGGGCCTCTAGTTATTATTATTTTTTTAATATATTTTATTGATTTTTTACAGAGAGGAAGGGAGAGAGATAGAGAGTTAGAAACATCGATGAGAGAGAAACATCGATCAGCTGCCTCCTGCACATCTCCTACTGGGGATGTGCCCACAACCCAGGTACATGCCCTTGACCAGAATCGAACCTGGGACCTTTCAGTCCGCAGGCCGACGCTCTATCCACTGAGCCAAACCGGTTCCAGCAAGATACATGCCCTTGACCGGAATCAAACCTGGGACCCTGGAGTCCGCAGGCTGACGCTCTATCCACTGAGCCAAACCGGTCAGGGCTCTAGTTATTAATATTAGATGATTAAGGGTATACCAAAGAAGAGAGGAAAGAACCCAAACCACTCTAAAAAATACTGGAGAAATGGTGTTAACCTAAAAACAAAAAGTAAAATGTATTCATGTCTGAATTGCTTTATCTTTCACTGACATTTCCATTGGGACAAAGTCAACTCACCATTAGATTACAACTTTTTAAGATTGTACAAGGAATATATAAATGATTAAGTATAAAACTGACCAATCTAGTTTGTATGCTAAACTTAAGTACTCATTTCCACTTAAATTCTATGAATCCATGTTTCCAGAGATGTAATTAGCATGCATGTGCTTTAGAACATGACATTTTAATCAGTCTGTATAAATATTTTCTAGTTCTTTGGGTTATAGACCACTCATCACACTACATTAATTTTTAAAGGTATAAGTAGAATAGACTTTTAATAGAAGAACTTTTATAACATTAATTTGAGAAATTTTCATTACTGTACTTGTTATAAATGATGGGAAATTTCTATATTACTATTACTTTTACCTATACTTAGGCCATCATATTTTTATAGTTTTTATTTTATCTCTGTGAGTTCTCGTTTTTTCTCCTGCTATTTCAAGTTTGTCCTCATCACTGGTTCTCTTAACGACATCCTTTTACAATGGCACACACATCAGTTTCAGCACCTTTGTCCACATCCCTAAGAAATGGAATTTCCTCCCAGCCACCTCAGTGGATCCCCTTGCCTGCCAGTTCAGGAGCGAGTGTCCTGAGCTCTCCTCTGCTTCTCCTTCTCCCCACCAGAAAGGATTCTGGGGCAGAGGGACTTGTGTGATGGGAAAGAAGAGAGAAATTATGACCCACCTGGGAATCATCACCATCCTTCAGTGGGGGAGAAGTAGGGGTGTGACATGGAGGGGAAGAGGGCACCCTGTGGCCTTAATATGCATCCTGACCTAGCTGAAGAGTGCCCAAATGCAGATTTCCCCTGTCCTGAAATTGGGAGGACAGAGACGGGGGTGAGAGGGATGGGGTGTGTTGGTGAGGAGTGAAAAAGGAAGAAGTCAGTGAGCTAGTGTGGAGCATTCCAGGTACCCACTAGGTATTTTATATTTACGATCTCTGTACCCCACAACTGCGCTGAGAAGGTATTTATATTTCAACTTTTCAAATGAGAAGGACGATGCTCACAGAGAAGCTAGCACAGCTTACACAGCTCCTGAGGGAGCCCAGGTCAGGACTGGCTGAGCCCTGGGCTCTCCTTGTCTACCAGGCCAAGAGCTGCCAGAGGGCACCTATGTGGGGCAGGCTTGAGCTTGGACAGGGTTGGCTCAGAGTCACGTGATGGTGGCAGGAAGAACCCGTGACACCAGGACACACCTTAGCCACTCCAGACATGGACTTGGGCTAGCCTCTGGCCGGTGCTCCCCAGGAAAGTGGTGCCATCCATAGGAAAGAGGTGTCGGACCCATCTTTTGTTATCACCACTGCCCTGCTGACTCTTGGAACCGACACAGGTTTACTTTCAGAGCTGGCCAGAGAACTGGGTGCACTTTGCTTTCAGAGGCATCCGAAAAGCCTCCTTGCACTCCAAAATCACTCCCACATTGGTGGCAGCGACTTGAAATGTCTTTAAGAAGGAGGAGTTTTTAATTCTTAGAAGGTTCTCTTCACATGCATATTACCTGAAGAAATAGCATCTGAAACCACATAAAGGATTACAAAACTCAGAGTATAAATGACTACAGGAGAATGCTTTCCAGTTTAGATAAAGAGGAGTTTGAAGGCAGTAGGATTTCAAACTGGGAGTCAAGTTCCCAGCCGTCTGCAAAATTTTCTAAGTGGTACACATGCAAAAATATTTTTAAGGAAATCAGCACTTATATCTTTAACTTCCATATGTATTTCATCCTAAAATTAATTTCCCCTGATAACTTTCCCCCTACTTTTCAAAACAAAGGATCTCTTTTTCCTCCCAATCTTACCATGGATTATTGCATAAGGGTTTAAAACCTCCAGGGTGCCAAACAAGTGAATAATTGGGGATATAAGTGTGATAGTTGACAGAGTAAGGGTCTGTAATGAGAGGGTAACAAATCGTTTTGCAAATCAGGTGGTTTACAATTCATTGCTCTCATCAAAATTGAAGGAGGATCTAAGATGCCAGCGGATGTGTCACTAAACATAAACTTTGATGATAGAACACTATGTGATTTTTGGCAGGTGATTCTGAAGATGTGCAAAGAATAAGTAATTCCTTGTATTCCTATGGATGAAAAGAATATCGTCTGTATTTGTGTCTATTATAGATAACCAATAGAAATAAAATGTATTTTATTCTGTCTCAAGTCAGTGGTAAGTAACATTCAAACATGCTAAATGAGCTAGCTGATGGAGAGTACAACTTCACTTACCTATAAAAAATCTATTTCCAATAAAAATTCAGTATTTATGCTAAATAATTATTTTTTGAAATTTGCAGTGTATTTTGGTTGTTTAGACAAATCACATGCTACTAATAATGAGTATACTGACAACTTAATCCAAAAGAAATTTAAGACCAATATCTATGCTTAATAAAATTTACATGCATATTTTATTACCCAAAAAACATGAAATGATCAATAAAAATTTTATGCACAAAATATATTAGGGTAAAAATCTATAGAGGAAATAATGTAGCAGTATAAGCAAAATAGAAGAGGAACACACACTATAAATATTCTACTACTAAAAAAGAATTTGTTCTCATATTTTGTCAATGGATGATGTTGAATAAGAAATCATTAGAAGGTTTGAAAAGATATTAAATACTTATAGTAAAACCAGACATAATATCTTTTATCATTATTTAACTTTATGATAAAAATTTTAGATACCAACTTAAAATATCTTACATAGTTTATAAATTATATATAATAAAATATATGTATATATAAAGTCTTTTAGGGATATGCTAGCAAAAATTTGAAAATCACTGCACTAAGGCATGGGAACATGGTGTTTCTGTCATCAGGAGAGAACTCTATAAGGGGAGAACGAAGGAGGCTGAGATATAAGAAGACAAAATTACAGGATAATAAGAGTGGCAACTGGAGACCAGTGAGTGGAACCCTCCATGTATTTCTCCTGGGTGCTTCTGCACTTATGTATATTGCTTCACTTTTACATAAGGCCAATGAAATCTTGACAAAAGACACTTGAGTCTTAAGTACAAAAGCGTAGAGTTAAGACTCAGCTCTCCCATTCATCAGTTCTATGCTTTTAAGCAAGTCATGTAACATCATTAAACCTTATTTTTCTGACTTTAGAATAAGAATACTAAATCTATCCTAGTTCCCTCATAAGTTTCCTGTGAGATGTGAAAATCATAATATGTAAAAGAATTTTTATGACTGCTATACAACTTTAAGCTTGTATTATATGATTATTTTTCAACAGAGTAAATAATTTATTTCAAGACATAAATGTCTTACTAGTTTAAATGACTTTTATAAATTAAGATTTAAGTTTAATAAACAGGAAAGAATAATATCTAGTGCAAAATGAATGATATTTTAAAATGCTTTTACTGGGCACATTTTTTTTAACCTAACACATTCTGTTAAGTTCTGTCCTAAAGACATCTTCTGTTGGAGGACATCTAGACGCTCTGATTCACCCACGTTAAATCTAATGGAACATTCTGTGCAGTTTATTATTTTCTTAGGCAACATGTTTCCTGGTAAGGACGCTGAGCCTTGCGATACAGCAAAGGGTTATCTTCACATTGTGAGATATTGTTCCACACTCAATCAAGGAAAGACAAACAAAAATAAGGTCATCCTATTCTAGCTGAAAAGTGTTAGCAAATAGAAAAAAAGAGAAAATTTACCCAGAAGACACAAATTTGAGGGAGTAGGCATCACAGCCAAGACTATTCCCAACTCTGCCTTGCTGAACCTTGTAATTAGAAATTGCCCTCATTGGTCACTTCTTCTACGCCTAGGCTCTTTGAAACTCTAGGTCATCACACATTTCGCAATATTTTGTGATCTCCCTTAATATGATTAGATGCTATAGCACATGTGTGTTTTCCTATCAGACCAACAAAACCAAAAGGTATATAAACTCCTCTCAAAGCTCTTTCTTTCTTCTGAGTGTCAGGTCACCCACAGACATGCATATGTCTCCTCCATTCTAAAAACAAACCATCAATAAAATCACCCCTTGACATGCCTGCCCTTCTCAGCTGTGCTTCCACATTCTCTTTCCCTTAGTGGCTAAAATGCTTGAAAGAGCAGAATATTCAGAGGCTCCCTCTCTTCACCCACCCATTCACTCTTCAATTTGCTGCTGTCCGGATTCACACTCAGCACTCTACTCAAACTCCCCCTTCAGAGATGACCAGTGGCCGTCCTCCCTCTCCAGTGCATGGGCATTTTTTCTCCCTCTGCTGTTTGTTTGCCACTTCGTTAGCTGTTCTTTCTAGAACCCCTTTCACTGGTCCCTTTATTTCATCTATTATGTTCATAGAGTTCTCTTCAGGAATCTCCTTAATTTTCTCCCCTTTTAATGTTATAGCAGTGGATCTCAATTTTGTGCATTGGGACCACCCGGGGAGCTTCTAAGACCTTCCCATACTTTAGGTCCCACCCGCAGAGGATCTGATTTAATCTGGCCGGTGAAGGGCCTGGACATTGGTGTTGTTACATCTTCTCAGGAGATGCTAGTGCTCAGCCAGGTTTTGGAACAACCGGCGTACATTTGGCTGGGTGATCTTACTCTCATGGCTAACTCAAACATCATTAACAGCAGTCAAAACTTTTGGCAAGCTCCATTCATATTTTCCATTATTTCCTAGATAATTCCATCTGGATACTCAACAAATACCAAAAACATAGCAGGTGCTTAGTTGATGTCAATATCTCTTCACATCAGTCCTTTCTCTATAACCTTGGTCTTCCTGATCTTCTTCCTAATTGGTGGAGTTATGATCCTCCTCCCACTCTTACACTCACAGCTTACAGCAGCCCTCACACCTCTCTTCAAATCTATTCCATTACGTTATGAATGGTACCTAAAATGGTAGCATTCATAACTTAATGGAATAGCCCTGCTCTGGCTATTGTGACACTATTTTAATTCTCACTAAAAAATAAATCTTAAAAAGAGTAACTTCAACAAAACAGTTCTCCGTTGTGTCATTGTTTCTCGGTTAAAATCCCACTTCATAATATGCTATATAAAACCTTTTATAAGCCATCCCCAATTATTGCGTAACCTTGAAAACTTAATCCTACTCTCTAGACATATTACACTTCCTGAATTGTCCTCAGCATGTGACTGTCATTAACATGGCCACTCAGACCTCTATATTTTTTTTGTGTACGCTACCCAGAATGCCTTTTTCTTCCTTTTCTGCTGAGATAATTTCACTCATTCTTCAATATTCTCCTTAGGAGATCCTTCTTTTCTGTAGCCCATTTTCGTGTCTGCTAATTAGGGTCAGTGTTTTCCTTCATATGCAGCTCTAGCATTCTTTACAAACCATTTATTGTATTGTACTGTAATAATTTGTGTAAAATTTGTGGACTCCTTCCATGGGAACTCTTGAGAACATGATTATGCATATGTATATGATATATTCAGTGTGACACATTTGAACATATATTAATTTGTATATATATTCATTTAATAGTATGTTCATGGTACCTAGCACAGCACCCCAACAGAAATGTTCAAAATGCTTTGATTATTTACCCGATGAATATTTGTGGAGCCTCAGCTATGTGGCCTCACTCCTCCTGGTACCTGGAATGCATCAATAAATCAACGAATTCTCAAGAGAAAGAACAATATGTAAAAAAGTAAACATACTGGATAATTTCAGTGGTCCTAAGGACTCGGAAAAAAAAAATAAATCAGCTCTATACCATGCTTTAGTTCAGGAGTCAAAAAACGTTTTCTGTAAAGGGTCATATAGTAAATATTTTGGCTCTGTGGGCCATATGGTCTCTAAACAGCAGCCATAGATAATATGTAAATAAATGAACATTGTTGTGTTTCAATAAAACTTTATTTATAAAATTAGGTGGTGGGCTGTATTTGGACTGCAGGCTACAGTTTGCTGACTCTTGTTTTGAGTGTCAGGGAAGGCCTCTAGGACATGAATAGGACAATAAAACATGAATACCTAGAAAATGCTAATCATTCTGAGCCAGAGTGTTGCCGGTACAGGGAAAAGTAACTGCACATATTGTTATTTGAGAAGCAGAAATAAGGCCTTTGTGATTGACATGTGGTGAAAGAAAGAATGAATGAATGTATGAACAGAGGCATGAATGAATGAAGTTTACCTACACAGGAAATAAAAACTACCATAAGCAACAAGATTTGAAGCATTGCCTAAAATGAGATATATAGCCACATTCAGAGAAGAAACAAAGACAGGATTGCACAAGAAAGTAAAAGTCAGTAGGATCTACTCAAAATTGGCTCACTAATTAAGTATCTATTAAACAGCTACTAGGCAGCAAGGACTACTGCAGGTGCTAGAAACTAGACAAAATGTTTAATAATTACCACTTGTAACATGTCAATAACAATATTTTGGTATCTAGAAGCTGAAAACGACTTCTAAGTACTAAGAAAGTATTGGTTATCACAGAACTAAGAGCAGGATTATGAAAAACCAAAAATATGTGATCTGGATACATATAGAGCATACCAATTAATTTTACTTTAGAAAAATATTTGGAAAAAATTCTTAGAAATCACTAAAATGAAATGTTTAAAAATTGACATATTCTGCCCTAACCGATTTGGCTCAGTGGATAGAGCGTTGGCCTGTGGACTGAAGGTCCTGAGTTTGATTCTGGTCAAGGGCACATGCCCAGTTTGTAGGCTAGATCCCCAGTAGGGGGTATGCAGGAGGCAGACAACCAATGATACGCTCTCATCATTGCTATTTCTATCTCTCTCCCTTTCCCTGCCTCTCTGAAATCAATAAAAATATATATATTTTTAAAAGTTTAGATATATTCTAAAAAATGGACCTGTAATTGAGTTTAATTTCTCTTTTGCTTTCTAAAATTCTAAATTTTTCATATTTCATGAAGTGTAGACAATAGCAATATGAAAAAAATTATCATGCTTACTTTTAGAAAACTGATGAGATGATGTAACACTTCTTAAATAAATAAATATTCCCAAAAGGTATCTTTGTCAGGATATGAAAATTGATCAGATATCATATCATGGTAATGAACTAAATTTCAAAGCCACACAGTCAATGGCACTTCTTTTGGTTAGAGGGAAAAACATGGGCTTTGGATTCGGCGAGACTTGGCTCTGTGTCTAGCCCTCCCACGTGCAGAGTTTGCAGCGTTGTGTAGGCTGTAAACTCCCCAAATCACAGTCCTCACCTGTACAAAGGGCTGGGCCTTCCCTCCTGGGGTTAGGGGAGGACTTAATGAGATATGGAAGGAAAGAAAAGTACCTGGATTTAAGAAACAGTCTATACGTTAAATTTAATTGCCTTTTCTCTAAGACTAAGGTGATCCAAACAAAGCTACTAGTATATCTGCATCAATGTATTTTTTTAATCTACGTATATTTTTACTGATTTCAGAGAGGAAGGGAGAGGGAGAGAGAGATAGAAACATCAATGATGAGAGAGATCGATGATTGATTGGCTGCCTCCTACATGCCCCACACTGGGGATTGAGCCCACAACCCAGGCATATGCCCTTGACCGGAATCGAACCTGGGACCCTTCAGTCTGCAGGCTGACACTCTATCCACTGAGCCAAACTGGCTAGGGCATCAATGTAGTTTTTAAAAGTATGTTTATATTGATTCTAGAGTGAGAGGAAGGGAGAGGGAGAGAGAAAACACATCCATGTGAGAGAGAAACATCAATGGGCTGCCTCCAGCCAGGGACTGAGCCTGACCAGGAATTGAACTGGTGGCCTTTTGGTGCATGGGATGATGCTCAACCAACTGAGCCACGCAGGCCAGGCTGTATCGCTGTATTTTAAACGTTGAGGAATCAGTGTTGCTTAGTGTCTCTATTAAGAATTATGTATCTTCAAATTCATAATACCAACCAGGAAAAACAAACCTGGGAGAAACCTAACTTTCATTTCACCGCTGCACAGGGCTATCTGTATTGGCTTATGAGTCTCCATTCATAAAACTCTCCTGGCAAGGAAAGTTCCTTTATTTACAGCCTCATTTCCTTTCAGTGTGGGTACCAGAAGAGCTGTCATATTTCTAGGCTTCCTGCATGAGGAGTGGTTCCCAGCTCTCACAGTAGGGAGATAAAATGTTTAGAAGTCCCTCCAGCAGTTAGGTCTCTCAGTTCTATTGGCACCTTCAGTCTGGCACAGAGGTCTCAAAACACCAGCATGGTTTTATTAATGAAGACCAGTGGTTCCCAATTTGATTCTGTTTTAGGACTGGAGCATATTGGCCCCATACTGTGTGTGCATAGGAAAGGTATATAAAACTGCCACCCCTTCCTCTGTGTGGTGTGATTTAAGGATCAACTCTTTTATGGCTCCTAGATGCATGTTTTTATAGTTTTACTGCTTACTGATATTTTATAAAACCCAGAACTATTGACTATATAAGTACTGCCCGGGAAAGAGAAGTTCTGGCAGCAAAACATGGAAATTACTTTTCAATGGCTCAGGCTTCCATAACTTAATTTGAGAGGCTTCTCCAGCATTCAATAACCCCCATGTTTCAAAACTTCTGTATTATATCTTCCCTAAAAATGTAATTCTTCAGTTTAAATTTAATATTTGATTTATTTATCATCAGCCAAGACAGAGAAGAGTAGATTAACATTCCCAATAAATTATCCATTTATTGCTCATAATAAGTATGTGATAAATTATAACCCTCAATGTAATCTTGAATTCCCATACTCATTTTCTCACCTTTATTCCCTCCCCTCTCCACTTTCTAATTTAACAGCATAAAAGCTAGACCACTAAGACAGATTCCAACAATTCCAATGTTGTGTCTATGAAGGGGGAGACCCATTTACACAAGACCATAATTTTCCAAACATTGTTTATCTCCAGTAACTTTTTTGTATTTTACTACTAAAATTGTTTAGAACAGAAATATGTTCATGTTTTATCATAAAAAATAAGATACAAATATTTTGGGTAGAATGATGCAATAACAATAAATCACAATCATCTCCTCTTTCTTGTTGCCTCATCCTTCCAACACCTGGGCAAAAGGAACGTATTGCAGAATGATTAATATTAAGGCTTTCTAGGAATGCCTGACACTATATCAAATGCAGATATGTTAAACGTCTGCTTTGAGTTGTTCCTTTATTTTGTTTAGTAAATGAATGTCACAGTAAGAGAAAAAATATGTAATCTGAAATTCCGGTCTTATTTTCTGACCAACTGTTTCTAAAAGAGTTGTAGTGAAAATATATTTGAATCCACAATAATATAGACATTATAACCACAATGATGGTGCTTTATTTTTACATGAGCCATATTTGCTACAGTGTGTATACTTTAAATTCTAAATTAAAAAGCTTTACCTAAAAAGTGCTTAAGATTTGCCTTGATTGTTTTCAAGAAGACTAATGTGATGATTTCATAACTCTTTTCCATACCATCAGAATCAACACAAGCGAAAAGGCATCATCGTATTATGAAATAATTTGGCTGCATCTCCATCTTCTAAAACCTTGCCAAGTTGGATCACTAGTGCCAATAAAACAAACGGAACCATATTAATTTTCTTTTCATCAGAAAGCTCCAAAGTTAAAACACAAGAAACATATAAGCAGAAATTGTCACAAACTATAAATCCAGTGGTGACGGACATGTTTCCCACACCCGCAATACAATCCTAAAGGCTGAATTTTGTGATTTCTTTCAGTGTGATCTCTTGTATCAAGAAAGCTGAATACTTTTGGAGAGTTTTAAATAATTCTACTTCAGAACTTGTTTCTTTCCTAGTCCAGGGAAAATAACAGTACCTGCATTTTACTGATAGGGCAGTGTAATTTATTTTCTTTAATGGAAGGGAAGACCACTTAAATTCTTTGCAGAAGTTCTTTGGAGATAGTTGGACGTTGGTTAGGAAATTACCAACAATAAGAGATGTTCGGCCCCAGCCAAGTAGCTATTGGCAACCTTTGTCCTTCTGATGTATGAACTTTTTAACTGTGTGATTGGTTAAGGAATCGGCTAATCATATATGTCAATAATAAAGAGTAAAGCACCTTGCAGTTTTCCTTCCTATTCCACTTCCCTGTGAAAGACAGATGTGTTGTGTCTAATTATTCTCTGATTGGTATCGGGAGAAACATTAACATAATTGGCACATTTGTTCTAATTAACGGAGGGAAACTGCCACATGCCACCCAATATGAAAAGTGAGCCCAGCAAGCATTAGCTAGAAAAATCCACATCTATCAGAAAGGTTACTATTGAACCCAAACTGGCCCTAAAGTCAGAACGCTGAGGTTACAAAGGACATGGCAGAGCTGAGAAGAGTGCACACCTGAGAGAATGGAGACTGGGCCTAGAGTCATTGTGTGCAGCTACATTAATCAAACAAATGGGAAAAGCAATTATGTGGCAATTATCAAATGCACACGCAGCCAAGCCAAGCTTCTAGAAGAATTCGTTAGAAGTTGGGAGTCTGCCAAGTTTTACTGACTGGTTTAGAAAGGGACAAGTTTGAAGCTTTTCCTGTATTTGTATTTGTTTGTTTTCACCTTGTCCTTTAGGCCACAGATTCTCAAATATTGTGGCATTTTAGAATCACCTGGGAAGCGATTAAAACTCTTGATGGCCAGGCTGCTCATCATACCTAGTAAATCAGCATTTTTGGGTGGGATATAGGCATGAGTACTTTCTAATGATTCCTAGGTGATCCCAATGTGGATCCGAGTTCAAGAACGGGTACTGCAGGCTGGTTCTGATGATCTTGCTAAAATGCAGATTCTGATCAACTGGCCTGGGGCGGGGGGTTTGAGATTCCGTCTTTCTAAGAAGCCCCCAGGTCATGTTAATATAGATAATCTATGCATCACACTTGGAATAGAAAGGCCTTGACAATTCTAAAAGATAACTATAGCTAAAAACCTCTGTAGACTTTCACCAGATAATGTTTAGCTCCAACTGTTCTAGAGCTTGAAATCCCATTATTTTCTTCTAGTTTCTCACACTGGAAAGAGGTTTCTTTCATATATATATATATATATATATATATATATATATATATATATATAAATTATTGATTTTTTACAGAGAGGAAGGGAGAAGGATAGAGAGTTAGAAACATCGATGAGAGAGAAACATTGATCAGCTGCCTCCTGCACACCTCCCACTGGGGATGTGCCCGCAACCAAGGTACATGCCCTTGACAGGAATAGAGCCTGGGACCTTTCAGTCTGCAGGCCGACACTCTATCCACTGAGCCAAACCGGTTAGGGCTGGAAAGAGGTTTCTTACCACCCTTGTAGGTACCTTCATATGACCAAGAAAGTCTTCATTATAGGGCGCAAATGAATTTTACCCGTAAAAGTTGTGGATAAAAAGTGTCCGAGAGAATGGATGAAAAGCTGCGGTTCATATATACAATGAAATATTACTCAGCCATAAGAAATGATGAAGTCTTACCATTTACGACAGCATGGGTGGACCTAGAGGCTATTATGCTAAGTGAAATAAGTCAGAATGGGAAAGACAGATACCATATGATCGCACTTATGTGTGGAATCTAAAGAACGATATAAAGAAACAAGCAAAATAGAAACAGACTCATAGATACAGAGAACAGACTGATGGTTTTCAGAGGGGAGGAGACTTGGGGGATGGATGAAAAAGGTGAAGGAATTAAGAAGTACAAATTGGTAGTTACAAAATAGTTACATCACGGGTATGTACAGTACAGCATAGGGAATATAGCCAATTATATTTTAATAACTATGTGTGGTGCCAGGTGGGTACGTGTGCAATATTGCGAGGGGGGACACTTTGTAAAATGTATGATTGTCTTAACCACTAAGATGTACGCCTGAAACTAATATAAAATGATACTGAATGTAAATTGTAATTGGAAAAAAAAGAAAGTGAAAAACATGCAGCCAAGTGATTAATGTCTATATCCAACTCAACAAATAAAGAGTATTATCATGTAAAATGAGGAGTCTTAAAATATAAGAAGCAAAAGGCCATTTTAAAAAGTATGCAAAGAACCCCCACTCCCATGCTACCATGGAGACTGTTCTAGATGTTCTCTCTTGTCAAGAATCCAAGGCTTCTTTGTTTATGCAGCTATTTCCTTCTCAGGTTGGCAATAACAAGAGGTGCTCATTTACTTGTGCTGTCCACTGTCCAATATACTTTGCCCCCTTTCAGTAGGTTTGTAAAAGTATGTGCATTTTTACGCTTGAAAATGGTTGATCTTTAAAACAGTTAAAGTCATATCTTCAGATAATTGGAAAAAATAGCCAAAGGATAAAAAACAAGCAAGTGGAAATTGTAGTGACATTTTGCTCAGTTGTTGTAACTTCTGCAAAGGGAAGGAATTTGCTAAGAAAGGGAATTTGTTTTCCTGCTGGGGAAACACTCCCTTAATTGCACATACGCCTGGCTCATTGCTTTTGAGAACTAAATGTTCACAGATCATACTGGAGAGGCAAACTTGTCTTAAAGCTTGTCCATTTCTAAAGCCTGAGTTTAACTATGAGGATGTGAAAGTGTGTTGATACATGAATAGTGGAAACTACCAAAGAACCCAAAAGTAGAATGACCATACCTAATATCTTCCAAAGGAACAAAATGGCACTGCAAAGTCCTCAACATGCTAAATTTTCCAGGGTAAAAGGACTATAAATTGACTAGTCCACGGAAAGTTCCTAACCAGTCTTTGTTATCAACTTCCCTTTCAAGATAAGTAACTCTCAGCATTTCTTCTTATTTACCAACCAGAGGCCTGATGCATGAAATCCGTGCAAGAGTAAGCCTCCTTCCCCCGGCTTCCCTCTGGCACCCAGGACCCGGGCTTCCCTCACATTCCTGGCTTTGTGCAGAAGGTTGTCCAGAAGGATGTCTCGTCTAATTAGCATATTATGCTTTTATTATAGATTAAGAATGTTCATCAGTAGATGAGTGGATATAAAAGCTGTGGTGCTGCCTGGCTGTAAAAAAGAAGGAAATCTTACCTTTTGCAACAGCATGGAGGGACCTGGAGATTATTATGCTAAATGAAATAAGCCAAACAGAGAAAGACAAATACCATATGATTTCACTTATATGTGGAATCTAATGAACAAAATAAGCATACAAACAGAACAGAAACAGTCTCACCGATACAGAGAACAGACTTCAGCTGTCAGAGGGGAGGGGCGTTGCAGGGCTGGGTGAAAACAGTGAAGTGACTAAGCAAAAACTCCCACACAAAACCTCATAGGCACAGACAAAAAGTAGGGTGATTGCTAGAGGGAATGGAGCAGGGGGTGGTGGTGGGAGTTAGAAGAGGGTAGAGGGGGGTAAATGGTGATGGAAGGAGGCCTGACTTTGGGTGGTGAATACACACACACACACAGAGTGTTTGGGACCCTGGCTAAGTCTGACCACCTTTAGAAAATACTGGCTCTTTGCTCCCTGTGCCTGCCATCTTCCATCCACAATAAATTTGTAGTACATATTGACTAGAGGCATATGCAGAATCATTGAAAGAAGTTCCAAAGCAAGACAATTTATGGAAGTAACATGAATTTTTTCAAGAAATAAAGGCTGTGGAAATAAAAGGCCTTCCTGCCCTGTGATGACAGACACAGGCCAGGTCCTTGCCTGCTGTGGAGAGAGACTGTATGTGAAAATAGCTGGGATCTCCTGACCACGGATTTGAGGTCATCGAAGAAAAGCTCGCTCTGGCGGGGCTACTGAGCTCTAACATGGGAGATGTCACTCTCTTCTGAAAGGCCAAATAGTTTCAAGATTTTGCTTATTTAATAAAGCCAAATTTAAAAATGATGCTCAGAGTTTTTTCTTCCACAGGAATGCAAATAAGCCCTTTATTAGCTCCACATTTTTTTTCGTCTCGTCTACTCTCACCAATGACCAGCAACCGTCTTCCCTTGCTTGGGTTAAGGCAAGATCTCCTAAATGGTGTCCCTGCTTCCAGTCTCATACTTCCAAAGCTGTTTTCCATAGAGCAGGACAAATTATCTTTCAAAGACACGCATCAGGACATGATCATCCCTTACTGAAACCTCCAGTGAAATTCCATCCACTGAGCAACAACTCCAAACCCCTCACCAGGTCTGTAAGTCCCCAAGCTCCTCCTCCGCACTCTAACTGAAGGTACCCTGCCCTTGTCATAGCTCAGTGTCTCAGAGACTAGCCTCCTTTTTCATCGCTAACCATGTCAGTTCCCTCCGAGTCTGCGTCCCCCACCTGGAGCTTCCTGACCCAGATCTTTTTCAAGTCTGGCTCTTTCCTGTAGTTCAGATCTCGGCTCAGATATTATCTCCTCAGATAGAGTCTCCTTGGATTGCAAAGTGACTCTTAATCCCCAGCAACCATCAGCCTCTCAGATATCATCTTGTTCCATTTCCTACAATTTGCAGTGATCTGACAATATCTTTCTCATTTATTTCTATTCTTATTTAGTGCTTTACTTTGTTTTATTACATTTTAGGGACTTTGACTAGACTTGTACCTCCTGTAGCTAGAAGAGTGTTGGCCTAGCTGGTTTGGTTCAGTGGGTAGAGCGTTGGCCTGGGGACTGATGGGTCCCAGGTTCAATTCTAGTTAAGGGAACCTGCCCGGGTGCGGGCTTGATCCCCAGTATGGGGCATGCAGGAGGCAGCTCTCTCATCATTAATGTTTCTATCTCCCACTCTCTTCCTCTTTGAGATCAATAAAACCTTATTAAAAACAGAAACAAACAAACAAACAAAAAACTATAGGCCCAAAGAAACTATGTATGTGCAGAAACCAGGACACAAATCCTATATAATAAAAGGCTAATATGCAAATAGCCCAAATGGTGGAACAACCAAACAACCAGTCACTGTGACATGCGCTGACCACCAGGGGGCATGAGTGGAACATGGTGGGCATTGGCTGTGGTGGGTTGGAGCGGGAGCACCAGACCAAGGTGGGGCACTGGTTGCTGCCATCAGGGCAAGCCTCTGGTGGTTAGTGAAAATTCTTTGCTCCTGCATGCCTTGGTTCCTCCTGATGCTTGCACCCACTGCTGGCACCTGGCACCAGCCCTGATCACTCGGTGCCATCAGCGGGTGTGAGCGGTGGCTGCCAGCCCAAATCGTCCCTCAGGGCTTCTTCACCTCCCCCTGCTCCTGAGGGGAGATTGGGGCTGGCAGCTGCCGCCTGTACCCACTGCTGGTGACAGCCCCTCTCACACCCACTGCCAATGCCGGAGCCACTGCTTACACCCACAGCCAGCACCGGAGCCACTGCTCACACCTGCTGCCAGTGCCCAGGACCAGTCCTGATTGCTCGGTGCGAGCGGCAGCTGCCAGCTCTGATCACCCCTGAGGGCTTCTCCACCTCCCCCTGCTCCTGAGGGGCGATCAGGGCAGCAGCTGTTGCTCGCACCCACTGACCATGCTGGCCCCACTTGCACCTGCTGCTGGTGCTGGCTCCAGTCGCTCCGCACCTTCAGCAGGTGTGAAAAGGGGCCAGTGCCATGAGCCCATGGGAGCGGCGGTAGTGGGATCAGGGTTACTGGCAGACAGGGGGCCAGGGGCGGCAGTTGGAGGGGCTGCAGGCGGGCACACAGAGGATGGGCCGAGACCTGCCCCTGTACCCAGTGCAGCCTCATGGCCCACAGTTCCCTTCAAGGTGCACAAATTCCGCACTGGGCCCCTAGTCTATTATAAGTCAGAGAAGGTTTATTATTTCTTATTGTTTTTTAAAAAATGATGCTGATATTATTTAATTTTATTATTATTTTAAATTTGGTTTACTTGGTTATCTGGGTTTACAGTAATCTTTGCGTATATTATATATAAAGGCTAGATAATGACAGAAAAACACATGGGGTTGCTATAATAAAGAGGTGACAATGGCTGCCTTAGCCAGTGTGGCTTAGTTAGTTGGGCAGTTCCAAGCCCCTGAAGGATTGTTGGTTGGGTTCCCGGTCAAGCCACATGCCCAGATTCTTGGCTCGATCCTCAGGGGGGGACAAGTAGGAGAGTGCAAACTATGTTGATTCTCACATCGATGTTTCTCTCTCTCCCTCTCCCTTCCTTTCTCTCTAAAAATCAATAAAAACTATTTTTTTAAAAAAGAAGTGACAATGGCAACCATTGATTGGACCAACGCAAAGCTTGCCAGCTGACTACGAGCGGCGAACCTAATACTTGTGCAAACCTGTTTGCAAGGTTGATCATCATCTCAAAATCAAACCCCTTCTTGTTGGTATATGCATGCCAGGAGAAAATTCCAACAGGTGTTCGTGGGCACGGACAGCAATGTCTCTTTCCAAATTAGTATTCAAACGCTCTTATCTCTAAATCTCTTTTGCTTGCAAAGAATATAAAGCACAGCTCCGGAGACAATGCACCTGCATGGAAATGCGGCAACATGAAGCTCCAGTTATGAGGAATGGCAGCGGAGCATGCACGCCTCTCATGGAACGTGTTCAGTGGCCACATTAATTATCAATTAGCCTGAGAGCCACCTGATGCTCATCTGGCTGAGCCTCCAGCGGCCAGCAGCTTTTTGCTCTGGCAGTGTCGGCTTTAAAAAAATCTGTTCCCTGTTTATCAGGACTAAACCCGGCGAAATAATCTATTCCTTTGCATGTCACCCCATATTTCCCCACTTGCTAATTAAAGATGCAAATGTTGATAAATAAGATGCCGTTTTTGGAGCACAACTGGGTCAATAAGTTGAACACTGTGCCGTGTTCCTCCAATTAAACTCCTGTGAGAAATAGCTCCATGATAATTAGAGGAGCAATTATCCCCTTGTTAAAGGTGAAACAAATGGAGGGTTTTAGTGCAAAATTCAGTGTCGTTCCTTCTGCCATGCCAGCAAACCTTGTAGCCATTGCTGCTCCGATCCCGGTACTCTCCAAAGGAGGCAATCCGAGGACATAAAGCATCTCTGGGTGTATTTCTGGCTCACCATGTGACAGCATCATTTTCTAGGCATAAACCACAACGAGCAAAGAGGGATTCATGTCCTAGAGTGCTGCTGTTCTGCGGGAGCAGCCCCGCGCCCCTGCATGGGTGCATTCATTCTCGGGCTTCCTCAGGGAGATGGGGAGGTTTCTGTTGGAAGCGGGGTAAATGCCTCCCCAGAATATTTTTGCAGAGATCCTAGCAAAAGAGTGATTAAAAATACTAAGCAATACCACTTCAGAGTATTTCTAGTCGTTCTTTTTCTTTCTTTCACTCAGTCTAGACTTTAAATGTTAATATGATTGTTATTAACCTGCCCTATAGTCCTCGAACGAAAGTAGCTCTCAGGGGCCTTTTAGTTCCCGTCCTGGTGGGTTGGGACCTTCGCTGCGCACTGCATTCTCTCTGTAGGTTGCATCGTCAGAGGTGACAAATACCCTTTTCCTGGAATGTTCCATTTCCCGAGTTGCAGCCTGTGTGCCACATCCATCAGGGACTCTTTATTTCATTTAGTTAAATAGACTTAAGAGAATCTACTAAGGAACCCACAGTCAGCTGGTATTGGAGATAAACATAAAAACCCCTTTTGCTCCGATTTTATTGCCATCTAATTAGGCAGCCAAGGAGTAAACAGACACATTTGAACGCAAGTCGCAGCCAGAGCTATTTAAAGTCATGGTACAGAGGGGCTGACATTCAGCCAGTCACACTGGTTGGTCCACACCAAGTGTAGGGTGCCATTGTTCTGTATCTGCTGCTAAATAATGGAGTGCCACCCTCCCCCGTCCCCCACCCCGCCCCGTGTGCCAGTTCACTCCCTGGGAACGAGCTGCTGAAGTGTTTATAGCTGTTATAGCACAAGGCCCTCAGACCCTGTCCTGTGTTAAGCAAGCAGTGTGCTTGTTAAATATTTTATTTAATTTAAATATGTGTTTTATGTATTTTAGAGAGAGAGGAAGGGAGAGGGATAGAGCGATAGTGACATGGATGAGAGAGAGACATCCATGGGCTGCCTCCTGCATGGCCCCTACTAGTGATTGAGCCTACAACCTGGGCATGTGCCCTGACCAGGAACTGAACTGGTGACCTCCTGGTTCATGGGTCAATGCTCAACCACTGAGCCACACTGGCTGGGCTGTTAAATATTTTGAATAAATAAGATAGATCTAAAGACAGGGCTTAGAAAGGAGACCAGAGGAGGACACGACCAGGCCTAGAGCTCTGAACCACGGTGCCTCATCTCAAGGTACCCGCTGCGTCGGTTTCCTTCACCAATGACTATTGAGACTAGTCTTAGTCAAAACTGTCACCACCTGGAGACAGAGTATAAGGAACCTGGCTGGGCCTCCTTCCTCCCCCGAGGCTTTCCTTGTCATTCTCTTTCCCTCTCTCTGGAAAGCAGAACTACCGGCAGTCCCCCCAGCCCCAATTTCCTCATATTCAGGAAATAAGAGGGCTGGGCCAGTGTCTCGGGATCATGATGACTACGTGGAGAACAGTAACTTTAAAAATCAGCGTAAGGACAGCAGTACAGCGTGACCTGTTGTAGGTATTTGTCATTGATAGACATTTACACAGATAAGGGCGTTTCCTTGTTTTCCAGCTCACAATACCTTCATTTGTAACATTTATGGATTCTAACCAGAGCAACTGGCTGGAGAGCACAGGAGGGCATGTTGGTGACTCTTCCTAGGACAGAGGCTTTGCCCCTCACACCCACAATTCCCAGCAGAGGTACAATGTGCTCAGTGACTGTTTTGAATTCTAGAGGTTGAATTTGGTGTTCTGTGAATCAATAGGTGATAACAGAATACTAGCACTAATCATGGCTGATATTTCTTGAGTGCTTTCTACATGTTTGCATATATTATCTCACTGAACCTCACAACTACTAGTATGTTCTAGATCTAGATAGATACTATCATTATCTCCATTTTGTAACTAAGACAACTTAGGAAGGAGAATTGAAATACTTTGCTCAAAGTCAGAGTTTGAAATGGTGATGCTTGGGCTTAAACCTAGAGTTCTGTAAGGAAATTAGTTTAATATTCTGCAATTAAGACTAAAGCCGAAAGAGGGGAGAAAATGAAATGTTATTACCTCAAGAAATGCCTATGACATTATTTGTACCAAACAGGTGCCATTTAACTTAAGATTAGTAGAGTTCTTTAGAAACTTACCAACTTGCATGGAAGAAAGAAAATGATTGTTTTCTGATATTCTGCAAAGAATGCACCTGACTACTTTTCTAATGGAGTGAAACATATAAACCAAAGATCAGTTGACTCCATGTGTTCATTGAGCATTTACTATTCCAATTCTACAGAATCATTTGCCTTTGGCACAAAAGGAGCAAAAATTCTTGCCCCTGTGACCTAATAGCTTAAGGACAGATTTTATTCATGGTAAAACATAAGAGTTTTACCTGCTGGTTTTTCTTTAAGATTAATATTTCACTCTATGCTACTTTTATGCATTTAGGTTCCTCAAAAAATAAATAGAATATTAAATAATAAGTGCATTTATCATTAAGTTAAAATAATCTCATGATTCTTAAACTCACAAAGTTACATTTCATCCCTTTATAAAAAAAAATTTATCTGCCACTCTTGAGTAAATCTTCGTTGTAACGTGTCACGTTAAGATACTCATTAACTTTCAGATCTTGGTGATTCTAAGGGTTTGAGAAGAATCTACATAGGAGTTTATTAGCCTGTTCTCCAGGATGTGTGTTTGATCGCTCCTCTGACTTAAAAAAAAAAAAAAAAAAAAGGAAAACGCATGAAATAGAGTTCTTTGAATGCCAATGGGTACATGAGTTTTGGGCTTGCCAACTGTTAATTGGTCTCTTCCCCAGTGGTGACACAAATAAAATTTATAGCCCTTTCTTTGCAGTCATGAATCTTTTACTCCTTGACAAAGTGAACCACTAAAAAGTGAAGTTACCAGTCTCTTTCACTGAAAGCCTTTGCAGTGATCAGCTGTCTTTAAGAAATATCAAGTCAAAATGAGGCTGTGGATACCCATGTTCCCCAGGATGTGTTTTGGTCTTTAAGGTAGGTTAGCAGTGGTTCTCAACCTTCTGGCCCTTTAAATACAGTTCCTCATGTTGTGACCCAACCATAACATTATTTTCGTTGCTACTTCATAACTTTAATGTTGTTACTGTTATGAATCGTCATGTAAATATCTGATATGCAGGATGGTCTTAGGTGACCCCTGTGAAAGGGTCGTTCGACCGCCAAAGGGGTGGCGACCCACAGGTTGAGAACCGCTGGGTTAGTGGATGAGTATGCATCAGAATTTTAGAAATGCAATTAGGAGACAGATGCACTATTGCAACATGTGAAATGACATAGTGAATAGAGTTGCCTCCTTTCTAATCACAGCAAGTCATTCTGCATGTCAGTGTTGGAAGATCATTTGGCATGGTTGGGAAAAGCAGCTATCACTATGCCACAATCTCTGATAAGATGCTAGAAAGTGCCATGGAATGCCAGTTACAAGGCAAAAATAGCTCTCTTATTTCAAAGTAAAAAAAGAAACTTTATTAAGAGTGTCACTTTGTGTCTTTTCACTGACACATGAAGATAAGAACGGCCGTGACAGAAAAATGGAGTCATTTTGTAAAGGCTCTGCCTCAATTTCTAACTAATTCATTATTATTAAATAGTGAAGAGCAATCCGATGTTTAATTTTGTTGCCCATGGGACCAGTTAACTGAGCTGACTCCCACCTTTGCTTGAACCTTCAAAAAATTAAAAAACAGAAACCTAATAGTAAGTACACTGTTAGCTATTAAGCAGTTTTTTGGACAAGTTGTAAGTCAAAGTAGTAGTATTTTGCAATTTCTTAGGTAGGGGTAATTCAGGGCTTATTTTTACAAACTATCAGCTGACCCATATTTAGGCCCAAATTGCAACAGTTTCAAAAATACCTCTTTCCGTATATGCGATAATGAGTAAGAATTCCAAAGGACTCAATGTAGTTTGGAGGTTAACAAGATCCACCAACCAATCGACAACTATGTCATTTGTCAAATTAAAGTTTTTCTGGGCTCCTAGGATACTGGATCAGCTAGGGTAACAGTGTCTTCATGCATCTTAGGATGTTTCCCCCTTGTCATAAAAGGGTGATATTGTTCAGAGTCTGAAAATATTTGTTAACAAACAAAGGACACGGTGTTAGATGATTTTCCTCAGTAGTGTGCTCGAGGATGATGGGAGTATCTCAAGAGCATGGTACTCTCTGGCAGGCCTGTCCCCCACAGACAGGCATTTGAAAGAACACTGCATTGTATGGTGCTAATGAAAAGGCAGGATATGAGTCTGATTCATAATACTCATCAGCAATTGATAGGCTTTGTTTTAGCAAAAACAGAAAATGAAAATGAAGAGTTTGATGGAAAGCCTATAGGTTGAAATTAATTGACACGTGTCATTCTTCAAGCATGTTTTTATTCCTGGTGTATGAATATGGCTCTTAGGTGTATGTCCATGATTAAATCATGGAATAGGAAATACATATGTGGAGTGGACAGGCTCACTGACACACACACACACACACACACACACACACACACACATGCATACACACGTACTTTTTGCATATTTATCAAGAATAGTAATACAATTGATGGTACATTTTTAAGACATACCATTTCTCTCTATGATAAGCTCCCGATAAAATAAAGCAGGATTTCTGAGTTCTTGAAAGAGAATGACAAAAATCAAACCACGCTGACTGGCTTTGTCCAGTGGGGCATTCTAATTGACTCCCAAGTCATTAATCAGTTCCCAATCAATCTATTTTGCCAGCAGCAGGCAGTTAGGACTCCATTACCAGCCATTCATCATTCCATACCCTAATTCACTGCGCCATTAGCCACGGATTAGGCCTCTGTTAGAATAACTAAGTGCCAGTTGCTAAATGCAAAGAATTTTTGTTACTCACCTCTGCCACTGGGATCCCTTCAGGCGGTCGACACTGGAGCAAAACTTCCTGTTCCAAGGATACTTCCTTCCCCAGGGGTTCCTGCTCAAATGTCTTGCGTAGATCTGGAAAGCGGAGGTAATGAAATACATGACAAAACTAATCTACAATTATTCACCTATAGAAAGTGCAATAAACTTCTTCCAGTTTTTTATTTCATGTGTCTTTTTTTAAACCACATGTTGTTAATACTGTACTGCCACCTGGGTGATTATATTCTGTGTGGTGGAAATTATGAAATTCAGAGGTTATTCCCTGTTCCTACTTTAATCTTCACTGGAATGCTTTGAAGGTCACATTAGCAATTAGTGAAATTCTTTCCTTGCATTTCCTTATGATGATGATGTTCACATTTTTAATCAAAAGAACCCCATTGTCATGATTTTTATACATACAGAGTCCTTATGTACATAAATATTTTCCTCTCTCTTCACAATGAATAATATCAGAGTTGTAATAACTTTGAGATCTTTGGATCAATAGCTCAAAAGCAAGTTTAAAATCAGAATGCTGGAGTCTTAAAATAATAAATATAACCTCTTGACGTATCTCAAACATAAGGCAGGGGAAAGAGGAACTGTTCAAATGAGTCTGGACATCTCTCACTGTATAATAATGTGGCCATTTCTTCAATAAGAAAATTAAATAGTCATTTCTGCCCAAATATACCAAGTACCTAGTTATGTATTTATATAGTTGTAGTTGCCATAGCAATATGGAGGCTTTTAAAAATTATTGTAGATGGTCACAAAAATGTTAGAAACTAGCTTGTCATTTTAAATACCAACGTTAAAAAAATAAACGATTCAGCCATAGAGCTTTGAAGCAGCACACCAAAATTTTTATTTCATACTTGTATAATTCAGCTCCTTTCAATAAAAAGTTATTGGAATTTTATCCACTTCATTTTAATAAAAATTTAATGTCTCTGTCCTTTTAACTCATATCCCTGATAAAAACTTAAGAACCTAAAAGCACCGTTTTAGCCTGATGAACTAATAAGTAAAAATACCAAAGCTCTAGAGTATATACCTCTGTCTTTCATGGAGCTATCAGAAAGCACCACCTGGAAAATGCACTAAGAAAAAAATCTATTGTTACATACTTGTCATTTTGTTGAATTTCTTGGCAAAAGAAAACCTTCAAGAGCTTAGGGATTGTGAGAAAATTATGAATGTGTGTGGGGCTGAGGTACGACAAGAGACTGTCCAAATAGTGACAGAATTTCTGTCAGAAGGACTCTTCTCATTGAATTGTCAAAAAATTGAGTATATTGTAGAAGTGAGCATTGAAAATCCACAGTTATTAAAATGGTAAGTTATCTAAATCATGTCCTTAATTTACATATAAGGAACATGTTTATCAAATTACTCAAAGCCTCACAGCAAAAATAATGGGTGCAGCATTAGAACCTGGTGGCCCCTGATTTGATGCTTATTTTGCCATCCCACACATCCTTTTAGCATCTCTTTTGGTTAAGCCATGTCCTTCCAACAGAAACATTAAAAATACTCCCATTCTTTCTCTTCTGATATTGTAGCTTCTCTCTTTTCAATCTGCATTAAGATAAAAATTTTGGTAAAATACTAACTACTAATAAAAGTAAGAGCAGAAACGAATACATTTTTTGGGATAAAAGGTTCCTGACAGAGTATATCTACTTTTTGAAATATAATTCTGAAAACATCCATCTTCTGTGGGGTAGAGTGAAGACATCATGACTGGAGTTAGTTCTCAAATAATATTTTGACCCCCTTCTGGTAAAATTTATTAGCATATCACAAAATGAAGGCTGAGAATGAGAAAAAGTGAGGCACATATGTATCTAAATAGTCAAAACAAATTCCTTTAATATTTATTAATTATCTACTTAAGGTAAACACTCTACTAGGTACTTAGGATGAAGATGTGAAAGATACAGAATCAAGACAAGAAAGGTAAGTTGAGATCTATTTATGAAAAGCCTTTCTGCCATGTGAAGGAATGGCAAACCCTGAAAGTTTTCTAAGCAAAGGAAGGAGACCAGATGTCATATTGCCCTCAGTGTGACAGATGGATTGAGACAGAAAGGAGTTTGGGAACCATCTGAGTAGACCACGGGATGATCGGATCCTCTCAGAGTGGACAGAAAGAGGAGAAAGCAAATTCTAGAAATAAAGAGATCACACATTCGAAAGAAGACCTAGGTGTTTGAAAAGTGCCATGAGGCAAAGATAATACTATATTTTTAGCTATTGCAATTGTTAAGTTGGTACCATTATTAGGTACTAGTCATGAATTGAGCAGAAAAGTGAGGAGAAAAAGCAAATTAATTTTGTTCCATATTCAGTTTGGTGTGTCTGTGGGATATGCAATTGGAAAAGTCCAGTACATCCGGGTCATGATTTCTCAACCTCAGCACTGTTGATGTTTGGCCCTGAGTAATTCTCTGTGCACAGTGCTTAGCAGCATCCCTGGAATCCACCCAGGATAAGCCAGTAACACCTCTCCCAGCCGTGACAAAATAAATTGCTCCAGAAAATACTATGTCTTCCGAGAGGGAAAAACACAACACCACACCCAAAGTGAGAATCACTGGATGTAGAGCTTGGAAAAGAAGCCGGGGTAGAAGATTTGTGCTTCGTTGCCTAGGGGATAGCTGAAGTACTGGAGACAGATGACATCACAGGGAAAAGACTGGAGCATTAAAACACACACACACACACACACACACACACACACACAACCCCAAAACAACAGAACCCCAACATTCAAGAGCTGCCAGTAAAAATGACATGGTGTGAACCAGGAAGCAGGTGAAAGAAGTAAAGACAAGTATCAGAGGAACCAAGAGAAGAAGAAAGTTTTAAGAAGATGGGAGGTCAACAGGACAAATATAGCAAAGACTCAAAGGGGAGAAGTCATTGGTTTGGGAAATTTAGGAGTGACCGGAGGAGACTCCAAGCCGTGTTGAGGGGTGGACAGGAAGCGGGAAAACGGCCATCATGAGAAGCTACTGCTCTGTTGTAAAGTTTTATGGTGACAAAAGTCAGCAGCACCATTAATGGAGGATGGATTTGAATGACGATTGTTATAATTTTTCTGAAAATATAGTGTGGTTTTTGGCACAGTTTTTACATTCCTGCCCTGTGAAGGCACACCTTAGGAGGATCCTTGCTTCCTAATTGAGAATAATGACCATATGACAAAGGTATGTACTGCCAGAGACAGTTTTAACTGAACTATCGTGGAATACCATATAATTATTTTGTTTTAATGGTTTGACTTCAAACTCACTATAAATATCATCTCATTTCTAAAATGATCTCACATTTAACCCTCCACAAAGCAATCCTTCTTCCAGAAAAAAATCCTTTTAATTCCTGCCATAAAACTTCCTTCCTAGCTTTCAGGTAGAATAATGAGCTTAGAAAATACTGTGGTGCCCAGCACAGCAGCTGCTCCTTTCAGTATGCCGCCACACAGCTCTGCAAGCAGAGGAGGGGTAACGTTTTGAGCATATCCTCTATCGCGGGGAGATGTGATAGAAGGCAGGCCGATACCTTGCAGGCAGAGAGAACTCACGGGTGACGAATGAATAAGCATGAAAAACGGACACTTGTCAGCCAGGCATTAGATGTAAAACAGAATGGTTCAGAACAATGTGGGCACTCCTGTCAGGGAAAAAGATGAATTTCAACCCTTGGAAGACCTTTATGATTCTAAATTTCTGTTTTCTTTCCATTAGTTCTAGGGCTGCTACCAAAATAAGTATAAAGGCCTTTCATTATAACCTAGATTACTTTTGCAAAGTCAACCTGCCTACCTCTGACTTAGTCATTGATTCCACCAATTAAAAGAAAAATCAGCTTTGTCATATGCATGCGTTCAGAGAGCTGTTTGCTTAGGAACATGAATATTGGCTTACTAAATCCATAAAGAGAAATCCAATTAGCAGATGTAGAATTAGGCCTGAAACGATATGGATTTCTATTTACCATTTACACAGTAATCAAAGAAAGGCTTTTAGAATACAAACACATGTGTGGGTGCAAACAATGTCTCATTTTCTATTAGAGAATTCTGATGCATTCAATGATTTTTTTTGCACAATAATAATACTGCAGTTACAAATTATTTATGATGTGGAATACCTTAAGCCATGGCATTCTCCGAATATGAACTCTGCTTTTAGACAATGTGGTAATTACAAAGGGAGGTTAACCAGAAGTTCAAAGACTTTGTGGCCTTCACCTTCCCCATTGGTAAAATGAAAGGGAATGACTGGATACTTTTGCAGGTCTCCTTTGTCATAAGAGCTTATGACTAACTAGACTAGTGATGGCGAACCTATGACACGTGTGTCAGAGGTGACACACAAACTCATTTTTTTGGTTGATTTTTCTTTGTTAAATGGCATTTAAGTATATAAAATAAATATCAAAAATATAAATCTTTGTTTTACTATGGTTGCAAATATAAAAAAAAATTCTATATGTGACATGGCACCAGAGTTAAGTTAGGGCTTTTCATAATGCTGACATGCCGAGCTCAAAAAGTTTGCCATCACTGAACTAGACTAACATTTTAAATGTGTATTTTAGGGGGAGGAGGGGGAGCTTATCCTTTGTTAAATAAAACACATCTTGGCTATATCTTTAAGGAAATATACCAATTATCAGTGTCCAATAGTAATAACAGAATAAATTATTATTTTTTTCAAATATATTTTTATTGGTTTTTAGAGTGAGAGGAAGGAGAGGGAGATAAAAAGAGAAACATCTTTGTGAGAGTAAAACATCAATCAGCTGCCTCCTGCACGTCCCCTACCAGGGATTGAGCCCATAACCTGGCATGTGTCCTGACCACAAATGGAACAGGCAACCTTTTTGGTGTGTGGGACTATGCCCAACTAACTGAGCCACAATGTCCAGGGCAAGAAATTATTTTGATGTATCTTTGAAGGGAACAGCTAATAATTTTCCTTTTAGGACAAATTTCATGGAATTTTTGGACACTTGGATAGACAGGTACGGGTAAGAGTATGACAATGGGAAAAGAGTGGGATTCAGAAGATTCTGTGTTACAAAAATCAGAAAATTCTTCAGACAAATCCAAGGAAGAATCACAAAAGCAGATGAATATTAAAGGTTGGATGACTATGAATTTTTTGGGATTACTTTGAGAAAACTAATTTTTGTCTCTATGGAGAGATGGGTAAACTAATTTTTTTGTCTCTATGGAGAGATGCAAAACAGCATGCAAGAAAGCCCACCATGTCACTGTGAACATTTATGAAATGGGCCGAAAAATCACATCCCTGTACCGAACCAACATCCCTCAGGCTACTTTGCCTGACACCATGTGAAAGGTGAGTGTACCTACACTAGGAAAGTTGAGGATAGACAGGTCACAGCTAGAGCTTAATGGGTCTTACTACCATCCGAGTTCCCCTGAGCACTGCTGAGTTTGGAAGGAAACTAGAGAAAAAATACCAGCAAAAAGATCTCCCTATGGTGCAGCAGACAGGTTTCTGATGCTATTGTCTTTGAAAAAGATAATAAATGTGTTCTTATTCCAAGTTTTAAAACATTATTTACATTTATTAAAAACTAGAGGCCCGGTGCACAAATTTGTGCACTGGTGGGGTCCCTTGGCCTGGCTGGTAATCAAAGCCTATGAGGGGGGCCAGCCAGCCGGGGGGAGGGGCTGTGGGAGGTTGGCTGTGGGAGCACACTGACCACCAAGGAGCAGCTTCCGCATTGACTGTCTGTCCCCTGGTGGTCAGTGTGCATCATAGTGACTGGTCAACCAGTCGTTCCAGTTTTTCTGTCCTAACAGTTGCTTAGGCTTTTATATATATTGATGTGTATCCCATCAGCAATGCTACTTCATTATGCTGGACTATTTATTAGAATGAAATATTTTTTTAAAAGACAAAAATCTTGGCGATATGACAGACTAGTACTTTGAACACAAGAATTCTCTGATGAAAATATTTCAACAGATATTTCTAGTGGAAATTAAATCTTAAATTCCACATAATAAGATAAATAAAATATTATATTACTAATGTTGGTTGTTTTTTGTTTTTAAACCTCAGAAGGTTAGGTGAATATTAAGAGCTAGTGAATTTGAAAATGTTTTGGAAGAATATAAAGGACAAAACACATGTAATAAATAATTACAAGTATTTCTATTTTTATTACTCAGAGAGTTCTGACATGAAAGATGATTAATAATAGGAGTAAATTTTCAGTATGTCATGCTCTTACATAATTTGGCCATATAATCCATAAACCATAGTATATAATATTCTTTACTATTTTTATGGAATTTAGGGTTTATTGCTGTGTTTTCCAAATGTGAGTCATGACTCCTTTGAGGGTTATATATCAATTTAGTGTATTAAAAAACCAGCATTAAAATATGAAATTAAATAAAAAGAAGATGTCAAGGTATATAATACACAGTGTTATTATATACATACATGTGTACTAACAGCTACACACACACACACATACACATCTGTGTACATTTGTATGTGTGAAGAGAAGGGTATTATTTAGTAGATCATGATACAAACAAATTTCATTTTATCGTAGATCACTGTGAAAATGATCTGAAAACAACTGGGAAGCAAAATAACATTGTGGTGGAGAGCAGGATTCAGGTCCTAACTCTACCACTTGATGAGGTGTGTGACCTTGAGCACATTGCTTAACTTCTTCTTACCTTAGTTTATTCCACTGAAAAATGTCTATGACACTAGGGACTATCATATATAATAAGGTCATATAGGAAGAAGCACCTATAAAATTCTATCATCATGCCTCAAATATAATCTGTGTTCAAAAGAGAGTAATTCCCCCATCTCATCTTTTCCCATAGTATTAGTAAATTTTATTATGCTACACAAACATTAGGCATTATCCCTCTTAGACAAAGAGTGAAAGAAAACAATTAGGAGTGTGGGAGGACTAATGATTGAAGGTGACATGTCACAAAGAGAAACCCAGGGACTAACATGCTATGCTTGAAAAAACACAGACAGATCTAGTCCTTAGGTGGGCCCTGGGAATCTATAGTTTTAAACATGTTTTTATTGATTTAAGAGAGAGAGAAAGGGAGAGGAAGAGAGAAAGAGAAATATCAATGTGAGAGAGAAACATTGATTGGCTGATCAGCTGCCTTCCCCAACCAGGCATCAAGCCCGAAACCTGGCCAAGTGGAGTTTAACTGGGGAACCTTCAGTGCACGGGCAACACCCCTCCAACTAAGCCACACTGGCTGAGGCAGACTCTACGATCTTAACTGGTCCCACATATGTGTTTTATGCACAACATTAATACCTGAGAACCACAGATTGGCTGACTGCTTATTTATGGAATACCCACCACATGCATGGCACTGTGCTAGATCCTGCAGGCTGTGGGAGGGAGGAGCTTGGGAGCCTGTGGGAGCCAAGCCGACCTGCTTCTGCACTTGGCTCTTACCACCTGGTTTACTGTACAATGAGTCCCTCTTGGGGTGTCCACAGTGTCAGGAGGACTCCCTTTTGCACCGGATGATGGCTTACATTGCCTAGCACAGGACTTGAAATTTTATTTGTATCTAGAGGCCATAACCGAGAGAATGTTAGGAACAATATTTTTTTCCCCCCAGAAACATGGCACCCACATGGTTTGTCTATTACTTTTCTAAATTTTAATAGAGACATGGGCATAAAACATACCCCTTAACTTTTTCTCCTTGCTGCTCAGTTCTAGCTGTATGTTGCCATGCAGGAATGCAGGCTTAGTGGATCACAAGCAGCATATATGATTGCTAACAAAAGTTAGTAATGTATATTATGTAAAATTCTAAAATTGTTGTCAACTGTTTAAAGTTTATCAAAATACCTATATGAGCCAAAAATTTTAAAAAATATATTTTATTGATTTTTTACAGAGAGGAAGGGAGAGGGATAGAGAGCTAGCAACATCGATCAGCTGCCTCTTGCACAGCCACTACTGTGGATGTGCCTGCAACCAAGGTACATGCCCTTCACTGGAATCAAACCTGGGACCCTTCAGTCCGCAGGCCGACGCTCTATCCACTGAGCCAAACCCGTTAGGACTATGACCCAACATTTTAAGAGGCAAAAAGTTGGTGTGTTATACTGGGCCTGTGGGCTGCCATTTTGAGGTATTGGTCTAGCAAGTTCAGTGCTGAGGGTGTCACAGTGATGTTAATAGCTCTTGTGGCCTCTCTCCCACTTCAGAGATAATCTTCTTGACTTGTCCCCACAGATCCCCTCCTTCTCACTTTCAGACACTTAATCAAGAAAGCCGACCAAGAGATCTCAGTGGCAAAGCCGTTTTTGTGAGTAGGATAGCACACGTACCATATCCTGAATTAGTCTTTTATAATTATTAGTTTATGTCCTTCACCTACTTTCAGAAAGAATGGAAGGCAATACATGTCAGAGGATTAAGCAAGATTTCTTTAAAAAAAAAATGCAAACTATTAGCACCTCAGTCAGGTGAATCAAAAATTTCTTAATGGCTGAAAAGACACTTTGTTATCATTCTTGTAATTCCTGACAACCATATGGAATAAAAATGTCCCCGCATTCTTTTCTGAAGCAATACGTTCATTGCTACAGTTGCCATGTCTGAAAACCGGAAGCTCTTTCATGTACAGAAGTAACCTGTCAAAGGGGATTATAATCTGTGCTCCATTCTTGCTTTTAGAGTGAATGGCTGCCTTCCCTTTCGGCTAGTGTGCCCATAAGTAACCAATCACTATATTCCTCTCTGTGTCTGGACTCAGCCTCAGGGTCCTCAACTGCGCAGGCTCCTGGGAGGCCACAGCTAGCATTCAAGATGTGGTGCATTTGCATCCGCAACCTACAGTTCCTTGTCCAGAGCTTCCTGACGTGGGGTATGTCTGCACGGTTGTGTCTGTTTTTCTATCACGTATTATATCGCTATTGAATTTCACTTCAAAAAGTGAACTAATCCTAGTCAATTGCTTAATTTATACATTCTAGAGTGTTTTGAGGTCAAATATATCTTGGTGCTTAGTGCATTATACATCCTGAATAAATGCCAAATTCAATTCAATTTCCAAAGTAATCTCCCATCCCCTTTACTGAAGGTCTGATGAAAACAAATTCTCTTATGGTGCGATACAACCAGGACCCTAAGAAGTTAGCTCGCTTGTTCTAGATCACAAGCTTTTTGGAAGCGGCTGGCCCCATGATATGGGTCTGCTGAAGGAAGAGTGTTGTTTACTGGCTTTATTTCTTGTAGAAATGACCACTTTAGACAACTAATATTTATTTTCTCACAGCTTGAGGCCAGCGACCTGAAGTCAGTTTCACTAGGCCCATGGTCGGCAAACTGCGGCTCGAGAGCCACATGCGGCTCTTTGGCCCCTTGAGTGTGGCTCTTCCTAAGCCTTAGGAGTACCCTAATTAAGTTAATAACAATGTACCTACCTATATAGTTTAAGTTTAAAAAATTTGGCTCTCAAAAGAAATTTCAATCGTTGTCCTGTTGATATTTGGCTCTGTTGACTAGTGAGTTTGCCGGCCACTGCACTAGGCCGTAATCAATGGGTCAGCAAGACGGTGCTCACTCCAGAGGCTCTCAGAGAGAATCCATCCATGCCTTGCCTCTTCCAGATTCTGGTGGCTGTCAGCCTTCCTTGGATTATGGCTGCATCCCTCCAGTCTCTGCCTCGTGGTCACATGGCCTCCTCTTCTCTCTGCCTCAGGTGGCCCTCTGCCTTTCTCTTATAAGGACACTTGTAATGGCATTTAAGGCCCACCTGGATAACCCACGATAACCTCCCCATCTCAAGATCATTAATTTAAGCACATCTGCAAAGACCCCTTTTCCATGGCAAGTAAGATTTACAGGATCAGGGTTTACCTAGTAGGACCATTATCCAGCCTACCACAGGGGTTCAGAGTGTGGAGCCTGGGTCCATGTGCCTGACTTTAATCCTGGTTCTGTACTTAATAAGGTTCATGTGCTTTGGTTTTCTCATCCTAAAATGAAGGCAGTCCCAGTACGTATAGGGTTATTGGGAAGGTTAAATAAGGTGATACACGTAAACACACTTACGTCGGTGGTGTCACATAAAAGCCCTCTATAAATGTCCTCATTCAGATTACCACTCCATCCGTGTAGCTGTCAAACTTTCAGAGTTCATGGTTGTATTGATACTGAAATAAATTAATTACTTTATTTACTCATTTATTTCTACCAAGAGGCCACACTCTATGTGTCAGAATTAAGCCTCTTGCGTCCCAAATTTGGCTGGTCTTGACAAAACGACCCCAGGTTTCGGGAAATTCTGTGCTTAGAGAGATTCATGTGGCGTTATCTGCTGCTGGCCATCCATACTCTGTGACTCGGGCCTGACCTTGCATTAAGCAAGTACAGCTGCTTTACAATGATTCTCATTTTCCTACTTTCAAATTCTTTTTCAATTAATCCTTCTTCATGCTTAATGAATAGAGGTGCTAAATACATTTTTAACTTTTAAAAAAAATTGCTTTAATGTGCTTTCAAAGTACTCCTCTAGTGAATAAAATAATTCTATGGTCACATATAGTAATAATACTTGTGTCATTAAAGGGGAAAATGTGCTTTTCTTTCAATAATGGTAAAAGGGGCTAATTATGTTGTCATAGTGGAGTACAACTTATGCTTAAATCACCAGATCTGGCTGCTAACAGGACATAACTGCTGTGAACAGACCATCACAGCACATATTGTGAGAACTAGATTAGTCTTCTGCGCTTTGGGCACTTATTAAAAGTGAAAAATGCCTGAGTGTAGGCCATTATAACCTTAAAAAGTTTGTCCTAGTCTTGTTTTTCAGGAATTGTGTATCTTACCTTTGCTGGATTTCTTTTTAAATCATGAAATTATTTATTTATTTATTTTTAAAATATATTTCTATTGATTTCAGAGAGGAAGGGAGAGGGAGAGAGAGTAGGAACTTCAATGATTAGAGAGAATAATCTATCAGCTGCCTCCTGCACGCCCGACATTGGGAATCGATCCTCAAACCCAGGCATGTGCCCTGTTTGGGAATTGAACTGTAACCTCCTGGTTCGTAGGTCTACACTCAACCACTGAGCCACACCAGCTGGGTCAATCATGAAAATGTTTGTATTCAGAAAGTCTATAATTTTTAAATGTAAGGAATACAGTATGTAAAAAACAGATGAAATTTTTTTTCACTTGCTGTTTCTTCTAGAATATTGGGAAATATAAAATAAAGCAGACGAAAGCCAACCAACCAACCAACCAACCAACAAAAATAAAGTACATGAAGTTTCCTCTATGGTTAGATAGAAAAGTCAAGACTTGTCACGTTTCTGAAAATCTGCACAATGAACTGGACTGCAAAGAGAAAAGTTTGCTTAAAACTCAGATTTACCATTTACCAAACAAGTGACTTAGGCAAGCTACATGCTTCCATGCCTGTTTTATTATTTGCAGAATAAGGATTATACCCGGATCTCTCTCATAGGATTATTGGGGGCATCGAGACTGTTAACAGGCACGCAGTGGTTCTAAACCTTCCTAATGCCGCGACCCTTTAATACAGTTCCTCATGTTGTGGTGACCCCCAATTTCATCGCTACACATTGAACATAATTAAAGCATAGTGATTAATCACAAAAACAATATGTAATTATATATGTATTTTCCTGTGGTCTTAGGTGACTCCTCTGAAAGGGTCGTTTGACCCCCAATGGGGTCGCGACCCACAGGTTGAGAACCGCTGCACAAGGGGCTTTACAACAGAATTGGGCACCATAAATGTTGGCTACTTGGGAATTTTTAAAAGTTTAATGAAGAGGAAACACTTTGATTGGTTTCTGTTATTTTATAACCTCATCTTACCTTTGAAAAAGCTGTTTTTGATGACTCTTAGGAAGTTATCACCAAAATTTTCATAATACCATAATTCATACCTAACGACAGAGGTTAGAGTGATCCTTAAGCAAATAAGCCGAAGATTATCATGGTGAAAGGTTAAGTTGTGCTGAGAAATGGCTACTTCTTACTGCACTGAGGTCATTTCAACAGAGAAATCTCAAGTGAACACAGTCCCTGCAGAAGGGAAGGGCCATTTCAGCCATTCTTCTTTATTTCTTGGCTTTGGGGCATTTATAGGATATATTTGTATTCACAGAGTTCTGCTAAAGTTTTTTTCAAATAAGTATTTTAGAGCTAGAACTCCAAATGACATCCATTACAGAGAAGAGGAAGAGAAAAAACACATACGAAGCCATTCTTTTATAATTCACACTGCATCTTTCATTTCAGAAAAAAATGATTATATGTCATCACAACATTTTTTAAGGCATGTCTTAAGGATAAATAATAAGAAACATGCCAACTTTATGGATGAGTACCTGACATATCAAAAAGGTAGGACTCTTTTTTTCAGAGTACAAAAAGAGAATGCAATGATTGCAGGCAAGCTTTTTTTTTTTTTTTTTTTTTTTTGCAAATAAGCATTTTAGTCATAAACTTCCCTTTTCACCTAGCATAAAACATTGCTTTAATGTCACATTTTAGTCTGGTGGGTTACCAGCTCTTCCTATAACAAATAAATAAATGATTTCCCCCAAAATATAACTTATGAGACAGTTTTCAATCAATTGGATGTCTAGCTCTCAAAATAAATATGGGCTATAAATGTCTATAGATTTGTGGGCTTCTACAAATCTTGGGACCTTCTATCCATATATAAAAGCAAATATGTTTGGAAAAATATAGACTCATACTATTATAGCATTTAATCTTGAAATAGAAACAACATGATTAAATACTACTTAATATAATAGCTGAGATTTATATAACACAAGAAGAAATTAATTGTTAAAACTTTCTCTTATCTAAAAAGTCTAAATTCTACTATTAATCTCCTCTATTTCAAGATCTGGCCTCTGTAGTTTATAATGGGCTTATTAGGGGCTTAAATGGTTATACAAAGAATCAAACAACACTTTAATAAATAGGTGATTTATTCCAATGTGTTGGCAAGCCTGCTAAGCTCTATCAAGATAGTCGGCATTAAACATCTAGATACTTGCATAGTATAATATAAATCTTTCAGAATACCTAGTTAAAGAAATACATTATTTGGCTAAATTCCATAATTAATTAATTTTGTTTTTTGCTAGGTAGAGTAGATAGGAAATGGAAAAAATGACATAAAAGGCCATGAATAATGAGTTCTGTATAAAAAAGTCAACACAATAATTCACAAGATTATGTATATATTTAATTTGAGATACTATTACCACTACTATAGAAATATCAATTCATTCATTCCTTTAAGATATTTATTAAATTCCCACAGTGTGCCCAGCATCGTTGTAGGCATTTTGAATTCATCAGTGAAAAAAACAAACAAAAATCTTTGTCCATAGGGATCTTACTCTCTAAGGGGTGGGAATGATAGACCAAAAAGCATAAACATAATAAGTAAATATGTAAGAGTTTAGAAGTTAATAAGTACTACGGAGAAAATGAATAAGCACAGAAGTGTAATGAGGGTTTGAAGTGTGTGTGTGGGGGGGGGGGGGGGAGAAGGGGCGGGGAGCACAGAGGCAATCACTTCAGGCTATCTGATGTCTTAATTCCTTGGGTAATAAGTGCATAAAATTCCTTGGGCAATACAAAGAACAAATGATTAGCATTCAATAGTATCATCACTTTGCCCTATCATATGTTTTCAATTTAATTTCAGTTGTATACGTCTTCATTTACTTAGCACCATCTACATGGAAGGAACTATGTTTAGGTATTGGGGTTGTTAACCTTTAACAAATAGACACCCAGATATTTCTGCAGCAAAATAGCTTTTTTGAGAACAAACACTTGCAATTCAGGATATGCAGTCTAATGGCCAATTCAGAGAAACAAAGGAGAGGTATGCTCTATTACAGACTCGGGAGGGTCTATTGTAGATAAAGAGTCCATTGGAGGATGCCAGAAGCCGGTCCATCCTTGCTGCTTGTCACAGTCGCTGCAGGAAAGAAGCATCTGCACAGCATATGTTTCAAGGGACCTGGCGTATATAGCATACTGTTCTTAATATGTTTGCTCCCCTTAGCACTGTGTGTTTTAACCAAGGTCACCTCTCCGAGAAAGGTTGTTTCCCCAGGTAGGAATTTTTCCCTGAAGTCAGGGAGGGGATGCCTCTCCTAGAAAGGTTGTTTCCCCAGGTAGGAATTTTTCCCTGAAGTCAGGGAGGGGATGAAACTCCTTAACTAAGTGCCAGGCCGGTAGTTAATCACTACAAACAATCATGCTTAAGCTACATAATCTTTACTCCCTGGAATGGAGATAAGAAACGCCCTAACCTTTGTAATAGAAATTGACAGGATTAAAATCAACTGGGATAAATACGGACGTAACAAGACAATAAACAGCAGAACCTCTCTGGAGATCCAGACCAGAACTTGGCTGGAGATCCTGGCTGGAGATCCTGGCTAGGCTGCTGATCAACTGAACACTGTCTCTGTGTCCTTCCTTCTTCGCAGACTCCGTCCACACCTTTGGGGACCCCTGGACCCGCTGGGGCTGGACCCCGGCAGGAGGAAATGGAAAGTTTGAAGTATAGTGACTTTTCATTGGCTGAGTTATATCATTCTCCCATTGGCTGAACTGTTATGGGCAAAGAGGAATTTTCTTCCTCCTGCTGAGATGGTAAAGTAGTATCACTTCTTATCCAACATTCAAGGCAGGTTGCCGGGGTTCTTGTCCCAGCATCAAGAAGGGTTCAGGAATCTGGAGAAGACTGTGTGTAGATTTTAAATAAGAGTCCAGAGATGAAGTATAATTTTGAAAGGCATTTGGGGGTCAGAGGAGCTTAGCTAAAGGAGCTAAGACCCAAGAACTAAATTCTCAGGTCTCCTCGTTTTAGGACCAGATGCTTTTTATTAACACAATTTGTCCTGAGGCAAGGCAGAGATATACACTTCAAAGGGTCAGGGTTTCCTACAGAGTCCATTGTCAGAATGGTGGAATTAGCCTACGGCTGTTCAGGTGTTTGACCAGTAGGAGGCAATAACATGTAGATTAAGATGCCTTTTAGCTGTCTGGCAGCCAAGCAATAATCCCTTTTCAGGTTTGGGGAAATGCCTTCAGCCATTCCCAGATGCAGCCCTGCTGTCCTGCTGGAATTGGTCTCTGGCAGCAAGTCACTTCCTGTTGGGGTCAGTTGGGTGCCCATACCTGAGAGTTTTCTCTTCCTGCCTCCTGAATGCATTTTAAATGAGGTTTCTGTTTCTTAATTTTCACAGGGATATAATGTAGAAAATAAAGTGCCTGTCCTTGTGAAGCTTATATTACAGTGATTCACACAGTCAACATAAAAAGGAAAAAAAATAATGATTAAGAGAAATTTTCTCAAGGGAAAAAAAAAAAAGCAGGCTTGGGGTTAGGAGAATGACAGAGCTGAGGTCAGTAGATTTTAGGTAAATTGGTCAAGGTCTACACCTCTGTAGAGGTGATCCCAACCCCCTCCCCTCAGAGATCTGTCATCTATTCCAAGCTCCAAGCCTCAGGAAAGATTGTTAATCTCTGTTGGTTCTCAATTTACTCATCTGTAGCATGATGATGATAATCTATCACATAGAGTTGTCCCAAGGATGGAATGAGATAATCCATGTAAATGTTGGTCAAAGGTTACAAACTTTCAATTATATGATGAGTAAATTCTGGCAATGTAATATACAGCATGGTGACTATAGTTAATAATACCATATTGTATACTTGAAATGTTCTAAGACAGTAGATCTTAAGTATTCTCACCATAAAAGAAAAAGGTGCCTGAGGTGAAAAAAATAAAGTTATTTGGAACAGCGCCTCCATAATGATCATCATTCTAGAATTCATCTGCCCAGTACCAAGTGCACGTGCCTCTTGAGCAATTGACCTGTGGCTACGTTTAAAATTGAGAAGTACTGTTGGTGTAAGCACACCAGATCTCAAGGATTGGTATGGGAAAAATGTGTTTATTACTTGTTTATATCAGTTAAATAACTAAATAATATATTTTCAAAATTAATTTTGCCTCATTATTATTTTTTATTTTAATTTTAACTTTTTTTGGTTAATCCTCACCTGAGGATATTTTTCCATTAATCTTTAGAGGGGAAGGAAGGGGGAGAGGCAGAGGGAGAAACATTGATGTGAGAGAGACACATCAACCTGCATGTGCCCTGACCAGGGCCAGGAATCAAGCCTGTAACCATGATATCCAACCAGGGACCCTGCAGTCTGCAGGCTGATGCTCTATCCACTGAGAAAAACTGGTTAGGGCTAATTATTATTACTTTTTTAATCTTTATTGTTGAAAGTATTATGTATGTCACCATACCTTACTTTTCTCTGCTCATGCAGGAGTCTCCTCTCATTCAGTCTCTTCCAGCCACTATGGCCAATGTGGTTTTCTTGGCACTGGCCTGCCTTCTGCCTAAGGATATCCATCCATACTTTTCCAACTTGCTGTTCCCTCTGGCAGACTCCCTCCCTCTCCTCTTTTGGGTTCCTTCAATTGCCACCTTCTTCCTGAGGCCTTCCTTGAACACCACCCCGCAGCACTGCTTAGTACCATTTCTTGCTTTGTTCATAGAACTTACCACTTGTTTGTACCTGATTATTATTGATTAGATTTTCCCCCTCCTCACCAGAACACAAGCTCCATGAGGGCAGGGATCATCACTTTTTTTTTTTTTGGGGGGGCGGGGTGGTGGGGTGGTTCATACCACATCAAATACCTACAATTGGTCCAAGAACAGACAACATGTTTGCTAAATATTTGTTAAATAATTGACTTTTTACAAATAATGAAGGAAGTAAGAGAAGGGTGATATCCTTCAGTATGATCAATTGCTGGAAAGCATAGAAATCAAAGTATTTCTAATGTAGCATGCTTAATACGAAGAAGTTCTTTGTGGTCAGAGTTGAAAACATAGGCTGGATATATAAACCATGACATATGGTGTTATGGGCTGCGTTGTGTCTCCCAAAATTTGTGTGTTGAAGTCCTAATCCCCAGTACCTCAGAATATGACTTTATTTGGAGAAAGGCCTTACAAGAGGTAATTAAGTTAAAATGAGACCTTAGGGTAGCCCTAATTCAAAATGACTAATAGATTTTTTACTGTTTTTATTATTGATTTTTAGAGAGAGAGGAAGGGAGAGAGAAACATTGATGAGAAAGGAAATGTCATTGATTAGCTGCCTCCTGCACGCTCCCACTGGGGATGGAGCCAGAAACCCAGGCATGTGGCCTTACCAGGAATCGAAGTGTGACCTCTTGGTTCTTGGGTTCATGCTCGACCACTGAGCAATACCAGCCGGGTGAAATGACTAATAATCATATTAAGAAGAGAATTCTGGACCTGGACTTTTACAGAGGAAAGAGGACTATCTACAAGCTGAGGACAGAGGCTTCACAAGAAATCATTACTGTTGGCATCTTGAGCTCAGACTTCTAGCTTCCAGAACAGTGAGAAAAGACTTGTCTGTTGTTTAATCCACACTGTGGTGCAGCTCTTCTCAACCTGGGGGTCGCGACCCCTTTGGGGGTCGAACGACCCTTTCACAAGGGTCACCTAAGACCATCGGAAAACACATATATAATTACATGTTGTTTTTGTGATTAATCACTAGGCTTTAATTATGTTCAATTTGTAACAATGAAAATACATCCCTGCACATCAGATATTTACATTATGATTCATAACAGTAGCAAAATTACAGTTATGAAGTATCAACGAAAATAATTTTATGGTTGGGGGTCACCACAACATGAGGAACTGTATTAAAGGGTCTCGGCATTAGGAAGGTTGAGAACCACTGCTGTGGTGTTTTGTTTTGGCAGCTCTAAAACGCTAACATAATGATATATGCCATTGTAAGGAATTTAAATTCCCAGGAGCCCCTGTAAATTTTAAGCAGGGAGAGATGCGATGAGGCCTGAGTCTTAGGAAGATTGCCTGTGCGGTAATATGGAAGAAGGTTGGAGGAGGGCAAAGGCTCGAGGCCCCAACACTAACTGGGACGTATTTACAATGGTTGTGGTCTACCTCATGGTGAAAGGAAGGAAGAGGCAAGTAGGGAATTGGGGAAGGACAGCCCGAGCCAGGACTGTTGGAAAATTAGTGACACCGTACAGAAAAGTGATACTGACATCTGCCACAAAAAGGGATTTAGAAACATGCAGACCCGCAAAGGGGTTCGGAGGATAAAACTTGCATGGATTGTAAGTTTTGGTTTCATACTTGAGAAAATGGAACCTTAAAACAGATTATAGCAGCATTCATGCTGCTCAGGATGTGAACAGTATTCATTGAAAAAAGGAGTCTGCAGAAAGAGCTGCAGGCTATATCTCCTTTTGGGGATAATAATACCATACTAGTACATCAACTTAGCATATGAAACATCAGCATATTAAAGAATCTGGGAAGTTCTGCAATGAAGAAACTTCTATAACTTTGGCCAAAAAGAAGGGGGTATTTTCAACACTGATTTGATTATACAACGCTTTTTGTGAGGCACTGCTGAACCTCTCCCTGAACATGAGTACTCTAGAAATTAACACAGCGTGGAGAATAGTGGTAATTTTGATGCAGTAGAATGTTTCCAAAATAAACAGAGAAGCTTTGTCTGGGTAATCTTTGTTCCCAAGAGCAAATCTAGTCAGCATTGTCTTAAATTGGCAGCATAAGCTCATTAAAGGAATATAGTTGGTTTTCCCATAACCTAATTATTACCAGATTTTCAAAATATCAGAATCTTTTGGAAGCAGCATTATTTTTTTTTCATGTTCCAGAAGGAAAACTACTCAGTGCCTTGAAACAAACAAACAAACAAACAAACAAACAAATAGTAATATTCTGCTGACTTAAGGGAAAAGTGCTCAAATGCAGAAATCTGAGAGCCATTTTTGACCTTTTTTTTTTTTTTTTAATGCAAGAGCAGCCACACTCTAAATTTTCCCATATCCCACCGGCCCCCCACACCCACAGGGTCTGTGCACAATGACTCACATGCGATGCGCACGTAGGCCTTCCGGCTCTTGGTGGTGCCCGCTGAGCTCCAGGCCACACACTGGCACCAGTAATCATCAGGCCCGAAGAGTTCTTCCACTTGTTGGCGCGAAATCTCAATGCTCACTTCCCGGACAATGAGACCTAATCAGAGAAAGAAGAATTAAGTCTGGAGAAGATTTGTGCTAAAGAAATACAAAACATCATACCATACTTTTTCCCACTCTGTGATCCTTCTTGATGCCATAGATCAACATCCCAGATATTGCCTCTCATCTCCTCTGATTTTCCTCTGGCTCCAGTCACTTGACTCACAACTTTTTCATTCTCTTATTTGCTTTTTCAAATCTTCTGGATTCATCAGAAGATGAAAGTGAAGATCTATTATTCCACAAAATTACACTTTCCCTCATATGGCCTAATAGTCATCCTCTACCAAGTTATCTCCTCCTGTATATTTAAATGTGAACTTGAATTTCACAGCTTCTAAGGATTCTATCTCAATTACATAGGCTGTGGGTAAGAGACCCACATGCTGTACAGAGAATTACAGATCTAAATCTTCTTAAGAAGATTTAGTTCACATGAAATGAGAGAGAACCACCTAAAACTATAATCATAAGTGCATAAGTTAGAAATATGTATACCTACATATCAGGTTTTATCATATCAGCAAGTAATTTATAAATATGTGGTGATTATTTAACAATTAAATTATGTTAGCAGATGTGTTTCAGTTATTAGGTACACGTTTTCTGGAAAGATATAGTAGCCCCAGGTAACAAACCTCTACTATTCTATCCAAAGATTGTATGACTTTAAGGTTTTCAGGCATAATATTTTAATAGCACAAATGTTTCTCTATAATTGTGATGTAACCAAAATCCTGTTAAAGATAAAGTGGTCTCCAGCTAAAATGCTCAAATACTTAGAATTTGTTTCACAGAATTACGTAATCCTAAATAACATAAATTTAACTGAGAATCTGGGATTATCATTTTAGGGGTGTTTATCTTGAGGATTCAAAGCCTATTTCAGAGATTCATTCTGCAGTTTGCATCTTTTCACTGAGCAACAACAGAGATCTACAAGATATATGTGCGTGACTGTCAGTTCTCCTAGAGACTGAACTTGCACTTTCCAGATGGAGTGTCTATTGAGAGAACTAAGAGGGCACCCTTGGGGAGTAGAAGAATTTGCTCTGTGTCAAGTATGAGCACAGGAAGAAAGTTTAAACATATTACTTTCTACCGTTGACTCATTCATTCATTCATTTATTAATTCATTGAACAAATATTTATTATGTATCCATTATATAAAAGACACTGCCCTAGGCTGTTGGGAAATGATGAGTAAGATGGTGATTTTCCTCAATGAACTGATATTATTGTGAGGAAGGAACATATTAACTACAGATCGTACAATTTATTATTTAATCATAATTGTGTTCAGTGCTGCAAAGGAGACATATAGGGACACAGAATGAATAACAAGGGGAATAAAAGACCCAACATGAATTATGTTTGTTAAATTATATGGGGAGAGGGACAGGGCATATGGAAAGAAGCAGGAAAGGGAATGGGAAGATTGAGGTTCCAGGAGAAGACAAGTCCCAGACACAGAAAATAATGGCATGGATGCAACTAGAGATGAGAAGGGGACCAGTTTTTACACAGTCTTGTAGACTAGTGGTTCTCAATGTGGACCCCAGTACAGCTGTGATAACATCACCTGGAATTTGTTGGAAATGTGAATTCTTAGGCCCCACTTCAGACTCAGAATCAATAACCTTGAGAATCAGGCCCAGCAATCTGCGTTTTAATTAAATCTCTAAGAACTCTGATGCACGCTATTGTTTGAGAACCACTGTCATATAGCATGGTTAGGATTTTTAATTTCTTCCTGAGATCTATGGAGATTATTGTCTTAAGCAAGTAGATGATATAATCAGATGATAATTTTTAAAAATACGTATGTGATGTATGTGATAAGTGTTATATATAGTTTAACTGGTTCTTTGGAGTTTAATTAGTTCCTCAAAGTTATGATTTCTTAAAATGTTTGATTATGACTTTTTGGTACAGGTGACATGAAAAGGGTGTCATCTAGAAATTTTAAAAAAAAGTATCCCAGAACTTACCCTAAAAACCAAGGATAACAGCACTCAGGGAAACTAACAATTACCCAATATAAGTAGTTGCTGACCCACTGGGGAATAAACAATATTTCCAACAAAAGCTGATGGGACTTTGAGTCACAGAAATGACTAAGCCCTTAGGTTGATTCGCGAGTCTCTGAACTGGGATGAAGCCCAGGAAAGTGGGTTTTACAACCCTCAGTCAGGGAAAGACCCTGAGGGGCAAGTCTATATTGTCAAGACTTACTGAGTATACTTAACATTATTTTGAAAGTTAGAAATTCTCTTATCTTATCTAATAAAAGACAAACATGGTAATTAACCATACCTCCGCTACGCTTCCCATTGGCTAATCAGCAGGGTATGCAAATTAACTGCCAACAAAGATGGCAGCCGGCAGCCACGCAGCTGAAGCAAGCAGGAGGCTTGCTTGCTCCACTGATGGAGGAAGCCAAGGTTCCCCACCTGCCGTGGCCCAGCTCTGAGCTCCGGAAGCAACAATGTTTCAATTATAGAAGCTAAACAAACCCCAGATACCTGCTTTCAGCCAGCCAGGCCTCAGAGCTTAGAGCACCAGTGATGGCAACAGAGTTTCAATTATAGAAGGTAAACAAACCCAGATACCTGCTTTCAGCCAGCCACGGCCTCAGAGCTGGAGCCAGGCCTCAGAGCTGGAGCCAGTTCTCAGCTCCAGTGACAGCTATAGAAGGTAAATAAATCCCAGAATAAAACAAAAAAAGGAAAAAAAAAGAGGCTGGGAGCTTCAGTCACCCACCAGCCTGAAAATGGCCCTCAGCCCCTCACCCAGGCTGGCCAGGCACCCCAGTGGGAACCCCCACCCTGAAGGGGGTGTGACCAGCTGCAAACAGCCATCATCCCCTCACCCAGGCTGGCCAGACACCCAAGCGGGACCCCTATCCTGATCCAGGACACGCTTCAGGGCAAACCAGCCTGCCCCCACCCGTGCACCAGGCCTCTATCCTATATAGTAAAAGGGTAATATGCAAACTGACCCTAACAGCAGAAAGACTGGGAATGACTGGTCACTATGACACACACTGACCACCAGGGGGCAGATGCTCAATGCAGGAGCTGCCCTCTGGTGGTCAGTGTGCTCTCACAGGGGGGAGCTCTGCTCAGCCACAAGCCAGGCTGATGGCTGCCAGTACAGCAGTGGTGGTGGGAGCCTCTCCTGCCTCCTCAGCAGCGCTAAGGATGTCTGACTGCAGCTTAGGTCTGCTGCCCGTTGGCAAATGGACATCCCCTGAGGGCTGCTGGGCTGCCAGAGGGATGTTTGATTGCCATCTTAGGCCCAATCCCCCAGGGAGCTGGCCTAAGCCAGCAAGTGGTCACCCCCGAGGGGTCCCAGACTGTGAGAGGGCACAGGCCAGGCTAAGGGACCCCCTACTCCCCAGTGCACAAATTTTTGTGCACCAGGCCTCTAGTGATTATATAATGATCAGCTTAAAATTCTTTTTCAAGTAACTGGAATATTTCAATCCCTCACTCCTCTATGAAGGGATTAGTATATATTTTAGCCAATGCCCAACTAACAAAATATCCTCCACAGCAAAAATTCCAATTTAGTAGCAAATACTACTTTCCTTCCTCTTTCCTGGCCCCTGCCTAAGCCCCTCATTTCCTATCTTATTGTAATTATTGTCATTTTTCCGACATCTAGAAATCCATGCAAAGATGGATCACCGCTTTTCCATCCCTCCCCCCACCTTTTTAAAAATTCCACTTTCTGGTGTTGAATACTTTTGCCTGTTTTACTTGTTTATACCTTCTCTCTTGGTGCAGAAATTCACTTACTGGAAACAAAGCCCTTCCTGTAAAGTTGCTGCAGTAATTTACAGTCACCAAAGGGCTGATAAACTTGCTGTCTGTATTTCCTTAGTCCTATTATGGCTCTTTCCAAAATGCACAGCAGCCACAAATGGGCTCAGGATATAAAACCACATACAAATATTTTCTGCCCCAAGATGATAACTTTCGGCTTCATTCCCCTCACCCCTTTTACTTAAAGCAATTACAGGAAACCTAATTAAATGCTAGGGGAACGTCACTAGGGCCACTGTAACCTTTTAGTTCAAGTACATTCTACTGACCACGGATCTGAAGCCTTTTAAGAAGCCACAGACCCACCCTCCTGCACAGGAATTATTCATCGTCTGAATGTTCTGAATTGTGTGGCCCAGGCTCCCTGTGGGTGCTGGAGTCAAGCACACACCGATTTTTGTCCTCAGCCTCACAGACACCCCGTTCAAAGGGGATGGATTGCAGTTGCGTACAGTTGTCCTACCACGTGCTCAAAGATTACTTCCAAATTTCGGTCAACAACACAAGAACAAGAAAGAACTGAGCACAAAGTAATTAAACAAAGCTTAGAATCCCTGAGAACCTGCTGCATTATTCAAACTCTGAGCTACTTGGTCACATACCACCTTTTCATTACCATGGGTACATTCACTCCCTCTCCCATTTCGCTCATCAAACCAGAAGCTAGTGGTGTGGGTAAAAGCAGGTAATATCCTTTCTCATGGAAAGTAAAATTGCAAATCTGCTTGAAGTCTTGAGACAGAAAAAACCAGCTGCCTTGAAATTTGAAATGCCATCAGCATTACTTCCAACGCGGGCTGCTTTGAAGAGCATTTGGGAACTTGAAATTGGTTTCAGGTTATTTAAAGGTGGGGAGGAAATGCTTCAATCTCCAGGACTTACTCAAACACAAATGTGCATTTCCCATCACATCTGATAACATCAAAGACTTCCCATCACTGTTCTTCCTTTAATAGTGGCGTCTCAAGGAGGCATGTTGTTTGAAGTTTACAGTGATTTGCTTTTATAATAGGATTCATTGTGGTTTGGGAACCAGAGTGCAGGAAAGTAATTAGCATCATATACCAAGAAGTCTCATAATGAGTACAAATATGCACTTGTTAATAGGGAGTTTCAAATGATTTTAAAAATTCAGATGCAAGTGCAACTCTCTGGTTGGCTTGTGGTGAGGTTATCCATGATTATGGCAATAAAATCTGCTAATTGACATCTATACCTTATCTCTAGCATAATTTTAATTTCATAAGAGTGGTTAGGCTCCACAAATAGTGCTGTTTTTTTAAGAGACTACTATATAGGGATCACAAGTACATGATGAATCCTGTAGTATAATTATTTAAAACACAATCCATATTCCCCCAGAAACGTAACCTATAATGCTTCCAACAGGTATGAAAAGTCCATGAATGTCAAAATTACATTTAATTCCAGTGATGTAAAGTGGATCAAATATCACCTACAGCCTTCAGCGGTCATCTATCTTATTTATTTATTTATCTTATTTATTTGTTTGTTTATTTATTTATTTATAAATATTTTTATTGAATTCTGAGAGGGAAGGAGAGAAAGAGAGAGAAAGAAACATCAATGATGAGCAAGAATCATTGATCGGCTACCTCCTGTATGCCCCACACTGGGGATTGAGCCCGCAACCCCAGGTATGTGCGCTGACTGGGCATCAAACTGTGACCTCTTGGTTCATAGGTAGATGCTCAACCACTGAAACACATTGGCTGGGCTCTGAAGTGGTATTAAAAAATCAAGCATCATCCTAAAAGACTTTTTTAAATGTGGCTATTAAATTTGTACCTTCCGATACCCCATGTATGTTTCACTAAAAAGCAGCCTAGCCCCATGTTAGACTTAGATGCCTGAGTTGTATTTCTCATCCCTCCTAATTGCTTTTTTCTTTCATCTGGCAAATGGAAGTTTTGAGATAATCATGTTCTGCAGACTCCCTCCCACTCTCTTCGTATTGTGCAAAGAGCTACAGGGGTCACTGGGCAAAATCTCATTATGATACATTCACAGTTAGGGGTTGGTGGACAATGTACAAAACTGCAGGTAGGGATGTTCTGTAATATATTACATTTTATTGAATTAGTGTGGTCTCTTTTTCATGTTTTCTTCCAGAGCCTAATCCTATTAGTTTTCACTAATTTGATCTAAAATATGAAACATATCAGTTCTAGATGTCTTAATATAAATTAAACCACACAAAACACCATCATTATTTAAAAGGATGTCATGCCATAACAACTGACAATTATTTTCACAATTTGTAACTCACTAAAGTAATCAAAATATGATGGCTTAAAAGGCAGGACTTTATAATCAAGACACTGTTTGATGTTACATGAAGTCATCTGCCAACCTTTAAACTACATCTGGAAAAGGAGACACTGTGGACACATAATTTGCAAACTTTCCTCTGAAATGTTTTCCTCAAATTTTTAATATCATATTTAATATGTAAATAGGCCATCTAATTAACTAAAATTACTTTGTGTAAGTGGGAATTAGAGCTTGTTGGTGCATTAGATTTATCATGAGTATAATTTTGCTTCAGTTACATTTACTATCTTTGTGATCCAGATCAATTTACTGAAAAGGTAAAGGATGTCACGGCTGGGACTGAGTGGTCCAAGGGAGTATGTCATACCGAGGTCATTGATTTGATTCCTTTTTATGTGGTAGTTTCTAGTCACTTGGTTCTGTCTGACATCCTGTGTCCAATGAGGATCTGTGCTTTTATTGTTACATTTTTGTTTTGTCTAGAACTGAGAAAAAAATATTCATTGATTGTTCATCCAGAAGGAGGAGACTTCTAGAAAGCTATATAGCAACCATATATAAATTCAGTTTATCCTCTTGAAACTTGAAATTTTAATTGCACAATGATGTTAAAATAGTGACAAATGTTAAAATATAGTGACAGTTAACACCATTTTCCCTTTCCTTTCCAGCCACCATCAAGCTTAGAGATGCAAATATGAAGGGTATTTGGAGTGTGGGTATGCAAAATATTCTTCCTTACATATAGAGTTGTAATGAGTTGATTGAAATTAATCCTACCTGCTTTGGCCCATCATTTAATTCCTGTTCTTACCTTTGGTGATAAAAACCCTGTTTAATCTCTGTTTCAAGAAGCCTTTCTGAGATCAAAATGGGAACTAAAATGCTTTTTGTAACTTACCTCTGCCTTGTGTGTCAATGTTCTTTAAAATATAAAGGAGCAACTTAGTGAAAATAGGACAGTACTTTGTTTAATTTGGAAGGACAGAGCATATTCCATTAAGATAGCAAATACATGACTCTTCTTAAATATTTTCTATTAAACACCTAACTTACTATATGTATATGTGTGTGTGTGATTTCATATATATATATATGAATGTATAATTCAAACATTTTTTTCAAACGTATAGTGTTTAATAATTATCTAAATCTAACAACATGCATTTCTATGTATCCTAATTTCATGTGATTTATTAGTAATATTAATGGAAGCAATTTTAACAAAAACTTAAAAAAGATTTCTGTCAAAAAGGGTGGGGAATAATAACATGTTCTTGGATATCTAGTTGACTGTATACTTGTGGTGAATTACTCTTGTTCATTTATTCATTCAATAGGTATTTGTTGAGATTCTATATGCCATCCACTCCTCTACGCACTGTGAATACAGTGGTGAAGAAGACAGAGGAAGTTTCTGTCATTCCAACATTCCATTGTGGAGGTAGTTCTTGAGCATCTATTGTGTGCACAATAACTTCTAACATAGCTATAGAGATGAATTGCTTATGGATTCTGCAAAGTGTACTCTCTAATACTAGAGATAAAAGTAGAAGTTTACTGAGTAAAGAAACTCTGTCATATGCATTATATATCTATCAGTATAGTAATGAGTGAATCATTTGTATTTTTGTAGCCATAATACTCAGCGGTGTTAAATTCCAGATATTAAGTAAATTTAATTCTAATTCTAATTCAGAAGAACAAAGGTAAGTGTTATTTATTGAGCACCTAGCATGTGTCTCAATTAAGCTGTATAATATACCTTGAGAATTAGTATTGCTATATCTATAATATGGGCAAGTAGCAGACGTCAGAATTGAAACAATGTTTTGCACAGCCAATAATTACTGAAATCAGGATTTAGCACTTGTCTAAATCCAATATTTTTAGTCTTTTCACTGCACCAAATATCCCTCAAACTGTGTCTCTAAAAAGTATTCTCTGGTAAAATGAGTTTGGGGATTTCTGTTTAGTACACCCTCCTCTTAGAAGCTCAGCATGCTCATCAGTATATTGAGGCATGGGTCAGAACCTCTGCCATAAAGATGTCTGTTTAATCTGTATTGCCACCATTTTCCTCAAATGTATTAAATCACAGAATCCTATAGTTGATATAAACACAGAACCCAATCTTGTCATGGCTTTGAATGTGATTTTGTTTTCATTCTCCATACATTGATTTAGTGAATAAAAGTAATTGATTGTTTGGAAAATTCTAATAAGAAAGCTGTAGTGGAATGGGGTGAGAGGGGGTGATCAGGGGAAACACGGAAATGGAATATTTGAGTGTGATGCTATAGCGTGGTTTGGGTTTAAAGATTTATAGAGGAATCAGAGATACTTCAGGAGGAGAGAATAGTAGGAAGCCAAAGGGCAAAGATGAGAAAGCATGGAATACTAGAGGGGAGAGTGGCTTATATAAAACAATAGAATTAGGTGGAACAGAGATTCACTGAGAGCTGTGAATGGCAGCTAGAGAAATTTGTTGTATGGAGCAGGGAGCCTCTGAAAGTTGTAAGTTGGTGAAATGACATTTTAAAAAAAACGACATATGCTTCAGGAAGATTAATCTGTCTCTACCAGTAAACAAGACTAATCTGATTTATTTAAATAATTTTAATTATTATTACAAACTTTGTTTTCATATCTCTGATCGTACATTGTCATTAATCAGAAGTGTTAACAGCAATATTCTGGACCCTCTGAAAACACTGTCTGACAATGAAAGCCAGGCACATACATAGAGAAAATGATTACTCATACTGTTGGGCTTTCCTTTTGTACTTCAAATGATTTAGAAAAAAGTATTAAGAGCAATCACCTCCGGAGTCATTGCCACTCATAACAGTTCACATTCATCATATGTATTTGGGGCAGCTATTTGTTTATACTAAAAGTAATATACTATTATTTCATATTCTTAATGAAACTTCTAAACCCAACTTTAAAATTTAACTCATCCACAAACATCATTACAGCTGGGGGCTAGGCAAATATTAATCCACTATACAATAACCTACTGATTTATTTAGACAAGAAAATAAATTCCTGCCCTGCATTTACTCTCTGACTTTTGGAAAATCACTTTGGAAAGTCACAATTATTCTGAGAATAAAACTACATTCTATTCACAAAGTTACCATTGGAGGTACTAATGGGAGGAGGACCTTGATTAGAAATTATATTAGGGACATGTCCAGCTGAGAAAGAAATAACTGGTTTTAAAATTTTTCAACAGAGTCGGGAGAGTTAGGTCTGGGTAGAGACATGAAGTGCCCATGGAAATGCAGATATGGCTACCACATTTCGAAACGGGGTTCAAGCAGCAGGAACCAGAGCTAGTGAATCACCCTGAAGTGTCTTATACTTCAGCCAGCTCACTCGGGGTTTCACTGGTATCCTAAGTCCCCCACTACTGAAGTACAGGTGGCCGGAGAAGTGCTACCTTGACACGATGAGTGGAAGGGTCTACTTATTTTGGCAACTAAAATGCTGGCACAGCTCATCTATTAGGAATTCCTTATATCCTCATTCCAGCATATAGGTGAGACAAGGACATTCAGCAACCGAATGGGAATTACTAAGTGAGCTCTGAGTAATTTGGGGCAGGATAAGCAAACTTCCATATTTAAATGAAGATCTAAAATTGATGAGCACAGTGATGTCTTCTAGGGTTTTCTCTTTCCAACTAGGATGTGAGTGCCATCAGGATAGAGGACTGTGTTTCTTGCTTGCTGTTGCTGTGGCCTAGAATAATACCTGGCCCATATTGTTGGCATACAATAAATATTTGTTGATTTAATAGAAGAATATTTCCCCAGGACTCTAGTACACATTTATTGAAAATATATGTGGTTGTCTCTAATTATGTCTTAGAAGGAAGAAACTTGGAGTCATGATGGCAGCTGTAGCTCTTACCCTGCCAGAAAAACATCCTGACACGCAATTTTTGATTTAAACTTTAAACATGCTTGGCATTTATACTAAGAATGGCGGGGGTAGTTATCATAATGCTTTTTTAGGGCCTCCAAAATTGTTCAACATAGCTGAGTAAACATAGATTAAGTACCAATGAAAAGATTATTTATCCTTTTTTTTTTTAATATATTTTATTGATTTTTTTACAGAGAGGAAGGGAGAGAGATAGAGAGTCAGAAACATCGATGAGAGAGAAACATCGATCAGCTGCCTCCTGCACATCTCCTACTGGGGATGTGCCCGCAACCCAGGTACATGCCCTTGACCGGAATCGAACCCGGGACCCTTCAGTCTGCAGGCCGACGCTCTATCCACTGAGCCAAACCAGTCTCGGCTCCTTTTTTTTTTTTTAAAGAGCTCCAATATATAAGAATGACTACTTCACAATAAGAAGAAAAAATTTAACTTGTGAAGTTCCAAGCAGTGATGAAAAATATTAGCATTTGATATTTTCAAGCCCAGACTATGGATTTTGATCTTCTACAGAAACACAAATTTTCAATTTTAGCTTTACATAGGGTCTGAGAAATAATTACAAGGGTGGGCAAAAGTAGGTCTACAGTTATAATACACATAATGCAATAGTTAATAAATAGTAATACAAGAATAAACTTCCATGTACTCACAACTGTAAACCTACTTTTGCCCCAATCTGTATCTGTTCTGATATTTCCAAAATATTTCTATATATTCTGAGATCATTCTTTTAACTTTCCAAAGAGAGAGATAATTTAATAAAAACACTGCAACCAAGTATAAAGCACTTAAATCCTCATCCCCCCCCCCCTTTTTTTTTAAATACAGAGAATGTCTCCTTGCTCTTCTAATGATTCTAAGTTAGATATATAGTGGGGCCTTGACTTAGGAGTGTCCCGACTAACGAGTTTTTCGAGATACGAGCTGTCTCTCAGCCAATTTTTTGCTTTGATTTGTGAGCTAAAATTTGGGTTACAAGCCAGCTTCAGATACCCCACCGCTAGTTGGCACAGCAAACGTCACAGTGAACGCCACAACATCAGCCCAGCATCACGTGTCTCACTCATTCACTTTAAGATTTGACATACGATAATTTGAGTTACCAGCTCTGTTATGGAACGAATTAAACTCGTAAGTCAAGGCCCCACTGTACTTCGTTTTTGATAAACACAAAGCTTTAGGTAGAATTCCAGAAGATAATACTGCTACAGATATGCAGGTAAAACCTGATTTTTAATTAATCCTTGGCCAGTAACTTAATTGAGAGTATGATCTTTGAAGAGGTTGTGGTTCAAATTCTGATTCTTCCACTGACTACATGTATGAAATTGAGAAAATTCCTTTGCCTCGCTTTCCTTAATAGGAAATAAAAATCAAAATTCCTAATTCAATGGGTTGTTTTAAGGATTAAATGAAGTGATACATGTAAAACTCTTAGCAAAATAAGCCCTTAAATAAGCTAATATGATTTCAGGACCTGGAATGGTTTATGCTATGCTGTGTATTAAATAACACCCCTCATTTCAGGGTGTTATTTACAAAGTAAAAGCTTACTTTTCTATCACAAAAGTCCCCAGGGAAGCTGTCCCACAGGAGTTTTCTTAGCGATTCAGGGTGCATCTATGCTGAATCTACATCCTCTTAATCATGGCTACCAGGGTCTCTGAGTGAGGAGAAGAGAGAAGAGAAAGCTCATACCTGCTCTTAAATGACCTGGCTCAGCAATGGCGACATAACTTTAGCTCATAGTCTGTTGACTAGAAGTAATCAGTTGGCTTGGCTGAATAGCAAGGGTGCCAGGAATTGTAGTGTTCCTGCGTGCCCAGGAGGGAGAGCAGAATTGGATCTATTAGAAATCCTACTCCAGTAGAGTTGATACAGCTACTTAAATAGAAAATCCAAGGAATTGAATTTTTAAGAAATCCTAGTGACATTAAAATATTCATAGTTATCAAGTAAAAATAAATTTGGGTTTGTTTTCTGTAGTGTGAAAGTTTTTACTGATAGAAAGAGCTAAATATAAAAAAATGGAATATTTGACCAAAAGAAAGAACATAAACCAGATTTTTGATCTTAGCTTGGCTACCATCATGAGTAACTTTAAAGAGGCCTTTACATTTCTTATTTTCTTAGTTTAAATCAATAAAAATAGATAGTTCTTTACCAGTGTACTTCACAAGATTTTTACTTAACAGGAGAATAAGAATAGATAGTTCTAAAAAAAAAGACTGATCAAAAGAAATCTTTAAGAGAAAGTACTTTTATAGACAGACTGCATGTCAAAGCCTGTCAGCTCCTTGCCTCTTCCTAGGAACATGACTTGATCACATTTTCTAGCCTCCTTTGTTTCAGAAGTGGCCGCAGAAACAATTCCAGTCCCTAGACGGTGAGTGGAAGGGACATGTAACTTTTCTCGGTGATGCTGCTGAAGAGGCTGGTGGGTGTCCTCCTTGCTGCCTTTCCTTTACTGCTGGATGGATGCAGAAGAGGATGAGGGCTAGGAGGATGGTAAAGCCACAGTTGGAAGAGCCTAGGTCCATGCCTGACCCAAGGGAGCTGTGCTGAACTGCAAACAAGGGCATCTTCCTGCAGGACAGATGTCCCATTCTGCCATGGCTGAGCCAGTCTGTTTTGTGGTGTTCTCATTGTTACTGTAGGTTAGCACAGCACAGACATAAATGATATACTCTAATATGTTTGGAACAGCACAATGGGTCTTCATAAATGACTATTGAATAAGTGGATGAAGAAAATACTTACAAATCTCATGATACTTTGGTTCAATTTTGACTATTGAGGCAGGAAATTAAGAAGCTAGGAAAATTCCTTTGCCAGTGGAATGGGGAAACTGAGACAGATAGCTGATTCTAACTGGCCTCCTCCAGCGCCCTGACTCACCTGCCTTCTTCTCCCTTGCATGGCCACTCCCTTAAGCATGAAGCCCACAGGACAATGAGGTTCTGATCAGCATCAAATAATCTTAGGAGCAAAGCCTCAGGTTGGTTGTACGCAGAGAAAGAGTTTTGGTCAAACTAGAGATACCATGTAGGCCTCAGTTGTGTTTCAGGTCCAGGCCCAGACAAGCAGCAAAATCCAATGAAGTGATGCCATGGCTGCATCAGGACCAGATGCAATGACCAGTGACCCCCTTCCCTAGCTACCACAATCAGTAGTGATCAAAACCTTAACCATATAAGCTCATTTTGATGAGTCAGCACATTAAGGACACACCTAGAAAGCCAATCACTCTTCTATTGAGATCCTCCCTTGAGACCTCTCCTAGAATTACTATCTTTAGAAAAACAGATAAAAACCCTTAAGATAAAGGACACAGTGCATGCTCCTGCACCTCCCTTCTTCAGGTGTGCATCTTAGCTTCCTTTTCTCCTAACCTCTAAGGGGCCTTCTTTTGCCTCTGTAACTTGTTTCCTGAGCCCAAGCAGCCCACTGGGTTCACTTCTGTCTCTGTGACTTTCTCTCTAAAAGGCCAGGGCAGCTCTCTAAGCAGCATACTCAACTATTCTCTTTGAGTGTATGTTCCTTTTGCATGCGAAATAAACTTCCTCTTGTGCTAGAGTCCTTGGCTGGGAATTCTTTCTTTGCTGAACTCAAGAACAGAGAGCCCACATCGCAGGTAACACTATGATTTAGAGCTTAGCTCCAAACCATTAAATTGTTTTTTATTCCGCAAAGTCTTGTTAGATACACAGAGAAGCTTTATATTCATTCCAACTTCTCAAATACCTGAACGTGTAACTAACATATGCTCAAAACGCTATAAAACAGAGGAATTTGCTCATTATGTAACAAAGTAGGAGTTTCAAAATATTATGTTTATAATATTTTTCTTTTTAGAAGAGTGATACCTGATTCTGGCTGCTGTGTGTTACTCGTCTTCTTATCCACTCTGTATTAGCATCACAAAGAAGAAGAAGGAAGGAGAAGTGATGGTGTCCCACTCGGAGCTCTGATTTCCTGATACATTGATGTGACTGTATAATACTGCCAACTGAACAAGCAGCTTCAATCATGTGTTGTTCATATCTCCAGGCAAAGTTTTGTGCTATTTTCTTCCTTTTATAAATGTATTCCCTTCAAAGGATACATACCTACTGGATAAACAGTCTCCATGGGGGAACAGGAAAGCCTGGCTACTTAATGTGTGCGGTTCAGTGTCATGAGGTGTGGAGTCACAGTAAATAATATTTTGTGATGACACTCCTGTTAATGAAGATGATGACATTTTCATGATTAGCTATGTTTTTAGTAAAGGGGAATTAATGGTTAAGACTATTCTGTCTGAAGGATGCTTACAACATGCTGACAAACGAAACTGGGCCTTAGCATAAAATGGATGTTACACAGACAGTATACACATGCACCTAACATTACTGTGTCTATGTATATGCATATCATTCACCTAGTATTTTCTTTTTACCTACAAGTTGAAGTGCATTTACTTCATACCCTACCAGGGGCCCATTTAGTCACATTTATGTCAGGCCCCACTTGCATATGCAGTGTTGAATAAATCAGAGTTTAATAAATGTCCTTTGAAATAAATGTCCTTGGAAATATATTAGAGATAAATAATGAACTACTATATCTGGTCATAAATGTATACTATTTTTACTCTCAGAATCCTAAAAGAAACATAACCTGACCTATTATATACATATATGAAAAAAGAGAAAAAATATAGAGTAGTCATGTAAAAGGATCCTGGTTTATTATTCTTGAATGGATACGCTATAGACAAAAACATGCTATCATAACAGTTCAAAAATTCTCTTGCAAAGGAAATACTGAATGAGGTGGAAGGTCAACCTTTCCATCATGTTTTTTTTGTCACAACTCCATGGGCTTGTGGCCCTGGGCCAGCCTAACAGCAGACAGCTGCAGGGCGCTCAGAATGCCAACCCTTCCATGCCTGTCCTCTCAAAGGTACTGCTCCAGCTGACCACCAGCACACTTTTACTTTGCAGCAAGATGGTTTGACAAGCAGACTGGGAGGGCAGTAGGGATAGAAATACAGATTAAGTACCGATAAAAATAGATTCACCTTGATAAATAAAAACAAGACTTTTAGGTAATAATGTACATGGATGTAGTTATTAAAAAATGAGAAGGGCCCTGGCCAGGGTAGGTCAGTTGGTTAGAGTGTCCTCCCATGTTACTGTCATAACTAGCCAGCTGATATTAATAATAGAAAAGGGGCAAAGGAGAGGCCAGAGATAATAAGCATGGCCATCTGGGCAGCTTCACCAGGAAGCTGCAGGTTTACACTCCCCAGGGAACCACGGGTCCTTTCCCTGCAATTCACTAGGGAAAGCAGTCCAACAAAGAGGAAGATGAACATGTGCTGGGATGGTATAGGGAATGTGCTTGCTTGGCGATCTAACTTGGGAACAAAGATAATTGGCTAGAGGGTGAGCCACTGCAAGTGCACGGAAATTTGGGAATACAAAATCCCCAGAAACAAAGGAATTCTCTCTCTTGTTCTCTCATCCCTCTTGCTGCTTGTGCTGCTGTATCTGATTTGTTCCATGACCCAGACTAGCCACCATGTGGTCCTAGAAGCAGTATAGCCCACGGCCAGGCAGACCTCACAGCTAGCCAGGTGCTGGACTGGACTGTGACTTATTAATACAGACACTCTGGGAAGTGGCTTTGGTTCTATCTCTGTTGGAAATAAAAAATGGATTTTTTTCCATGGTGGGATGGAAGGAGATGGGACCTTGGAAACCCAGGGGTTTCATTCTATAGAAATAAAACTTTCCACACTACCTCATCCACCCATGGGGGCCTCAGGAAATTCTTATTCCCCCAGCACCCCAAGAGCTCAACTTCCACCAGCAACAAGTGAGAACACAGGCGGCCCCACTGATAACACCAATACTCTAAGGTTGTGGTCCATCCCTGGTCAGGGCACGTATAAGAATCAAGCAATGAATGCATAAATGAGTGGAACAACAAAATTGATCTCTCTCTCTCTCTTTCTCTCTCTTTCTCTCTCTCTTTCATCTCTCTCTCTCACATAAGATCAATTGAAAAAGAAAAATGAGCCCTAGCTGGTTTGGCTCAATGGCTAGAGAGTCGGCCTGGGGACTGAAGGGTCCCGGGTTTGATTCCAGTCAGAGGCACATACCTGGGTTGTGGGCTCGATCCCCACTGGGGGGCCTGCAAGAGGCAGCTGATCAGTGATTCTCTCTCATCATTGATGTTTCTATCGCTCTCTCCTCCCTTCCTCTCTGAAATCAATAAAAAAATATTAAAAAAAGAAGAAAAATGAGAAGTACAATTTCTTTCTCATGAGATTTTGACGATCGCCTTACAATTGCCTTTACATTCTACCCCAACCCCTCTCCATAACCCAATACCTGTCCACTTCCTACACCTATGCTTACCAAATAATATAGATGTACGTCCCCCATACATGCCTCAAAAGCGTCACCCATCCCTCTGCAAGCTTCCTGCTACTCATGCAGCTTCAGGTTTGTCTGAACCGTCTATTAAGTGAGCCATCCCTGTGCAACACTGTGAAGTTCCATCCCTATTTAAAGTGCAGCGGGATCTAGTGTCCTAAGAAGAGAACTAATAACAGTGCATGGCTATTATTTCCTGAGTTCCTGACTCTGAAAGAAATCTCACTGCAAAAAACAAAAAGACCACATGGGCCAAAGTTAAAAAATAAAAGGCAAAAATAAAATGTAGAAAGTGAAAAGAAAACACATACAGTCTTGCCAAAGGTTTGTGTTTTACGTAAAGCTGCAGTTGGGACTTCACAAAGGAAATCTCTGCGCTTTTTATTTCTGGTTCAGAGGATTTACATGCTCTTTCTAATGATCTGGGCCTGCAGCACTGCTAATGCCTCCCAGTCCCCAGCTTAGCGCTCATGCAAAATTGAAGCACTTTGGAGGCAGTTTAGTCGCTGCAGATGAATCTCGATGTTCAGGAAAAGGCATAATGGCTGTTTAGCACTTGCTAGGAGAAGCCGAGGAAATCAGGGGGAAAAGTCTATTGAACTGAAGCCATCTGGGAAGCCAACTGAGAGCGACTGCATTAACACCGCATTTACATTCCCATTGTGTTGTAGGCCAAGCAGGAGTGTGCGTGTGTCCTTGTGTGCAGGCAATTACCAAGTGAAGCCCTTTGGGGTATTTTGGCAATTTTGGTTTAATTTTGGCAACTCCGTCAGGAAAAAAAATGTCCTAAGCATCGTGGGTATGAGAATTTCCAGGTCTCCATGAGACAGGATGATTGCTAAAGTGCAGAGCTTGGCAAGGATGCCGTGGGCATAAGGGGAGTGAGCGATATGCCGGAGCCTGGCTGAGCAGTGCTTTTCCTGTATCTGGCTCGCAGTCCAATGCAACAGATTGGGGAGGCTTCAGAAAGCTGGTAAAGAACGCCAGGGAACGCTTTCCTTGCCTGCTCCATTTATAGTTCTCTTAGAGATTATTCACTAAGTGAGGGAAATTATCCAGGTAAATGCCTTCACTTTCAGGTCCCACCACCCCTCCTCCCTGCCTCCATCATCATGGTCTTCTTTTCTCCTGGTATTCAACAGAGAAGTTATAGGTTTCCAGCAAAAATGAGAGGAAGGTACAGAGATTTCCCATATACCTTCACCCCCACACATGCATGGTATCCCCTATCAACATCCTCCACCACAGTGGTATATTTGTTACAATTGATGAGTCTACACTGACACATCCCTATCACCCAAAGTCCACATTTAACATTCACTCTTACTATTGTGCGGTCTATGGATTTGGACAAATGTATCATAACATGTATCCATTAATACCATGTGAGAACCACTGCCCTAAAAATTCTCTATGCTCCACCTAGTCATGCCTCCTTCCCTGTTAATCTCATCAACCACTGTTTCTTTTACTGCCTCCATTATTTTGCCTTTTCTAGGATGGTATATTGTTGGAATCATACAGTGTGTAGCCTTTTCCCACTGGCTTCTTTCACTTAGTAATATGCATTTAAATTTCCTCCATGTATTTTCATGACTTCACAGCTCATTTCTTTTTGGTGCTGAATACTATTCCATTATCTGGAAGCATTACAGTTTATTTATGCATTCACTTACTTGAGGACATCTTGGCTTCTCCCTAGTTTTGGAAGTTATGAATAAAGCTGCTATAAACATTTGTGTTTTTGTGTGGATATATAGGCTTTCAACTCCTTTGGGAAAATACCAAGGAGTGCAATAACTATATCATATGGTAAGAGTATGTTTAGTTTTGTTAGAAACTGCCAAACTTTCTCCCCAGCAATGAATATGAGTTCCTGGTGTCCCACATCCCTGCCAGGATTGGTTATTTTCAGCGCTCTGGATTTTGGCCAGTCTAATAGGTAGGTAGTAGTGTCTCATTGTTGTTCCAATTTGCATTTCCCTGATGATGTATGATGTGGAACAACTTTTCAGATGCTTAGTTGCCATCTATATATCTTCTTGCGAAGTGTCTGTTAAGGTTCGTTGCTTTTTGAACAGTGATATTAAGCGATATTTTCTTAATAAATGCTTAATGACTGTAGTGGGTGGAACGGGAGCCCCTAAAAATGTATGTCCACAAATGAATCCCCAGAACAGGTGAATGTTTAAATTAAGGATCTTGCAACCCTGAATTACCCAGGTGGACCCTAAATCTAATGATGTGTTCTTATAAGAGATACACAGAGAAGGCAGATACAGAGGAGATAATGATGGAAAGGCGGAGGCAGAGACTGGAGTGATGCTGCCACAAGCCCAGGAATGCCAGGCCAGCCACCAGAAGCCAGGAAAGACAAGAAACACATTTTCCTCTGGAGTCTCCTTCGGTGGTGGGGCTTTGCTGGATTTCAGACTTCTAGCCTCCAGAACCGAGGGAATACCATCTGCTGTATTAAGCCATGACTTTCATGGTAAATCACTGTGCAGCCCTAAGAAACTAATACAGCGACTAAGGGCATTTTCTCTCTGTCTCTACAATTGGAGAGTGGACTCAAGAATCTGACGGAGCAAAAGGTGAGGAACAGTGGTCTGCCATGTGGTGTTCTTCTGGTCTCAGGAATACTCAGTGGAATGGGTGTGGGGAGGTAGCCTTTTAGTCACGAACGTCACTTCATACAGAGGGCATCATTGTCTCGGATCATCGCGGCAGGGTTATAACAAGAGGCATGCCATCCATTCCCTGCCCTTCCTGGAATTGCCTTGTACAGAACATTCCCCTGGGTTTTTCCAGCTAAATTTTAATTCACTCAAGGCCTGGAGTTCCCCCTCCTCCCTCAGGAGGCTGCTATCCCTCAGCCTGAGAAGCTTAATGGGCAGAGACAGAGGGAAGGATGTTGAAGGAAGCAGGGCGCTCCGCCAGGTAACACGATAGCACGGGACCTCCAGAAGGTTTCATGAATTCTCATAAAGAGAGGAGGACCTGAGCAATGGTAAAGCACACACTTTGTTCCGTCTCTCTCTTTCCTTCTCTCTTTTGCCCCCTCCAGACTGTGATATTAAGTGCATAAGTCTTACATGTGTCTGCTTACAGCAAAGTAATATCTGGGCCATAGTTTTTGAACAGCACTTCTCTGTACTGCCTCTATGCTGCGTTTTCACAGTGTCTCTCCACTTCCCCAGGCCTCGTTAACCAGCATTAGTGGAGAGCTTGAAACATCCAAACAGGTAGACCAAAAAGAAAAAAAGAGCGATGCCTTGTTCCCTGTTAAATCTGGGGGTGAGGCCAGGCCATAGGGTATTCAGCTATCACCCCCTCCCTATGATATGCAGCCGGGGTTGACAGCTAATGCCCTAGCCTTTCTTTGTGGCTCTTGCCTTCATGTTCTTGGAAATTTCTTCCAAAACAGAGTTGTTGTTTTTTTAACATCAGGGTAAACCCTCAACGAAATCACAAGTGAGTCCAAGACTTCCCTAATCGGAACTGTTTTTCATGGCTGCATATTATGCTTCCTACATGCTATGCTTGCTTTTAGACCAGGTCCTGATATTTTGCTAATTGTAGCTCTCATGTTATGCATGCTGGCTGCGTATCTCCAAATAGTGCTTTTCAGAGGAAGTGGCACGAGTGCATATTTCAACAGGCATCCACACGAGGGCTCTGAGAATCCCCAGCTGAGGGACTGCTGGGATTGGGGGGAGAAGACTAAAGGGCCCAGTCCCACGAAAGCACACTCCCCTCAAGGTTAGCATTATATCACTCATTGATTATCACGTTTTTAACTAAAACAATCTCTGCTGTGTCTTCTCAAATGCCAACAAATATGTTGGGGTGAAGAGAGAAAATAGCATCAGAATTTTAAGCAAATTATTGAGAGAATTTTGGATAGTAAGAATTAGTGACACAGAGACTACAAGAGAATGGATAATATTTTATGACATCACAGAATAAAAAGGACAACAATCTAGGTCATTATCTCATATGTACTAACCAGATATTTTTATATTTAACACAATAGGTATAGAGACCAAAAAGAACACTTCAATTTTGAGAAAAAAGGCATGTTCCTTTAGAAAGCTAACTCTCTCTCTTTCAAACTGAAATTTTTCTTAAAGTCCCTTAAACAAGATGATCAATCTATTTCATATTGCAATCCAGAAACTTGTTAAGTATGTTTCTTCCTGTGAATGAAGAACAAGAAACTCTCCTTAAAACCCTCACACAGTATAACCAAAGGTTAGCTTAGAAATACATCATGACTTTTAACACTTGTGCTATCCTGGCTTTGAAGTGGGCATATTAAAACCTGAAGCCACAGCATATGCATGGTTGCTGGACACATGGCAAAATTGCTATAGCAACACAACTACTAGTTTTGTTCCTGAAATGCTCTGTTTGGGTAGCAAGTAATCTAGATGAAGAATGGGCCTTGGACTCTTGCTTCTTAATGTAGCCTTTGTGTGGGCCTGATGATGGGTAGCACTGGATTTTACTCTTTTCTAGTATATGTGCTGCCAAAGCGAGCACATTTTTACTCTTTTCTAAATTTGGAAAAATACACACACACACACACACAAATACACCCACACACATATACATATGTATGTACCTACATATCTACTTATAGGCATATTCCTGACTGAACTATATTAATCAATGTTTTCATCTTACCTGTGGGAAGAAAAAAGAGAAATGCATTACAAGTAACCTTGCCCTAAGTGTTAATTGCCAAGAGAGAATTCCTTTGTGTCTATTACATTCAAAAGTCTCCCTGTATGTAATTTTAGAAAATTTCTGTTTTCCTCTAATGAAACACAGCTTGCTTAAAACTGTATTGAAAGGTGTAATGCTTTCCTGCTTCTACTTTACAATCATGTTCTGGGCTGGATCTGTACAATAAACACATGCTATTAACATTTTCTATACAGTATGTAATGCAAACATTAAAAATCTTCCCCATGGGATATAGTTAAGTTAAATTACACAGTTCTACAGATATGGTATACTCAGGGTGTCTTGGTGTATATGTAGGGTCTATAAAATTAATATTTGCAAATATTGAAGTTACTAAAAATGAGTAAATCACAATTAAAAACTTTACAACAAAAGTAGATTTGAAACAAACAAACAAAAAAATTCCAAACGTATAGCCTAAAAATTTTCAAGCACTCACTTCTGTTTGTAAGTTAAGAGCAGAGACACACACCAGGTGTATAGACAATGAGAGAGACCAAACCATGCACCTAGCTGACAGGATCTCTGAGCTAGAATGGAATGACAAGAACAGTTAAAATATAAGTTCTGGAACTCTGATCCAACCGTGTTTTTGTAATTGCAGCTGAGATTATATAGGCAATGTCAGCCCAGGTGTTTACATTCTTAATGTCAATGTGAAATTAGGATGAATCAATTGTGAGCGCTAACAGAAGACTATGAGAAAGTATTTATTTCAGGATAATTGATACTGTGTTATCTCCAGCTACTTTCCTGCCAAGTTGTAAGACTGACTAAGTGGAAACGCCTTCATGTACTAAATGGATCCTTGCCAATTTTCTATTTAATTTGGGGCCAGCCTCATAGTGAAAAGAAAAAAAAAAGTTAGGCTCTGCTATTAAAATAAATATCTCTGAGAAGGATACCGATGCTATATTAATTGATTTATATTCTAGAATAATTTCTCTTCATTGGTAGACACATATATTATAGATATTAGCCTCTATTCCTGCAAAGGCAATACTCCTATTGACTTAAATTTAAAAAAGATTATGGAATACAATTCCAATAGAGCTTACAAATTTTATGCATCATTTACTAAAATGTAAACAAAGCCCATCTAATTTTCTTTTGAAAATGTTCACTATGCCAACAAGAACTGAACGGAAAGTAATTATTTTGCATGGAGAATAATGATTGGTCTGATATGTGTACTTAATGTGTAAAATAACTCTTCTTACAGAGATTATGCTATCGTAATGTATTCCTTAAATTACCTATTCATGAAATATTCCAAATAAAACATCATCAGTATGTCTCACTAAATTTGAGTTACCCAGATTTAGTAGGAGGAGTGGCTATAACCCCACAAAACAAAATTTTATTAATCATCCTCTGTGTTCAGTGCCTTGTGTTATAAATTTCAGAAAGGCAAAAGCTTTAGAAAACATAGATCATATCATACCATTCCAATCTAGTTGAAGAGACTGAGTTTTTTTAATCCTCACCCAAAGATATGTTTATTGATTTTAGAGAGAGAGGAACGGAGAGGAGAGAGAGAGAGAGAGAGAGATAGAGAGAGAGAGAGAGAGAGAGAGAGAGAGAGAAACATCAATCATATGTGCCCCAACTGGGGATTGAACTCAAAACCTAGGTTTGCGCCTTGAATGGGAATTGAAACTGCAACCTTTTGGTGTACAGGATGATGCTCCAACCAACTAAGCCACCCAGCCGGGATGAGACAGAGGTTTTATATATATAAAATATGTACGTAAATATATGTATTTATTATATACTGGAGGCCCGGTGCACAAAATTCATGCATGGGGGGTGTCCCTCAGCCTGGCCTGCACCCTCTCACAATCCGGGACCCCTTGGGGGATGTCCGACTTCCGGGTGGGATCGGGCCTAAACCAGCAGTCAGACATCCCTCTAGCAATCCTGGACTGCTGGCTCCTGCCTGCTTGCCTGATCACCCTGAACTGCTCACCTGCCTGCCTGATCGTCCCTAACTGCCTCTGCCTGCCTGCCTGATTGTCCCTAATCACTCTGCCTGCCTGCCTGATCGCCCCTAACCACTCTGCCTGCCTGAGTGCCCCTAACCGCCTCTGCCTCGGCCAGGTATATTGTGGTCCAAATAAGTCCTCCCCCGGCTCCGCCTCAGAAATGTGCTGTGGCTTTGTCCGGAAAGACATCCGGAATAACGTCTGGAAGGTCCTTCAGGTGTCCAGTCTAATTAGCATATTATGCTTTATTTTATTATAGATGAATATAACACTTTAAAATAATATGATATTAAATTATAAGAAATTACCATTTTGTTCCTCAAAATGGTTCAATATTGATAATTTCATATGGTTTAACCTACTACACATTTACACTTCACATTTATAATGAAAACGGAAGTACAATAAGAGAAATGTAGACATGTCTGACTTGGGTTTTATAGAAAGATTCATCCATGAGATTTCATTTGAGATACTTCTTTAAGAATGAGTAAGATTTTAACAGAGGTGGGGTGGGAGAAAGTATGGTATAAAGTCATTAATTCATACAATACATATGTATTGAGCACCTAAAAGTACCCAACACCAAGTTATGCATGAACTAGAAGATTGAGAAAGACACAATCCCTGATTTCACGGAGCTTATGCTTCATCTCATAATGTTTACACTGCAGAGGAGCAATAACTTGGGAAAGGAGACTGATAAGAGAACTGTCCCTTTTAGTATTAAAGATTAGTAAGAGGCCAGAAGGTGAACAGACCTATTTCCTAAAGTTCCATGGGCCATAAGTAGGACTACCAAGTCAAGATAACGAAAAACCAATCACACTTTATTTAATGAAGAGCATGCTGATAATTCAGAGTTTAAATTACTGTTGTAGTCTCACAACATCGTTTCTATGATTATAAGATATAATAGCATAGAGTAAAGAGTGTTTGCCTTCATTTAATAAATTTTTAAAAATCCCACCTAATTTCCTGCTGAAATTATATAAGCAGCATTTTCTAAATCATGTAATGGGGTGATGTTAAGTTCTCATGATAAAGGTTCTGTGAAAAAGATTTTAGCTGCCAAATATGAGGTTAAAAAATGTTTTTCACTGCAGAACTGCAGGACTTTTACACACAAATTGACTTTTTTTTTCCTCAAAAAGGAGAATATAACTGTTGCAATTTCCTAAATTATTTAACCATAAAGCTTTTGTTGGTTTGCTTTTTTTTCTTCTTCTTCTCATGAAATAGCATTGATAAGACCCTGGTGGTTCATTGAATGAAGTTTCAGGAAAAAGCCATATTGACCTAGTATATGAGGCATGTGCTGGGGGAGAAGCTATTCGAATAAGGCTAGAGAGTTTGATTAGGAACAGACTGTACTGAAGCTTTTGAATATATTACCAGAGAAGATGTACTTTGTTCCATGGAGAAAAGAAAGCCATTACGTATTTTAAGAAATTAAAATAATATAAACACTTAGACCAGTGGTTTTCAACCTTCTTGCCCTTTAAGTACAGTTCCTCATGTTGTGACCCAACCATAAAATTATTTTTGTTGCTACTTCATAACTGTAATGTTGTTACTGTTATGAATCGTCATGTACATATCTGATATGCAGGATGGTCTTAGGCGACCCCTGTGAAAGGGTCGTTCGACCGCCAAAGGGGTCGCGACCCACAGGTTGAGAACCGCTGACTTAGACCTATAACTACCTGGAGAATGGATGGCTAGGAGAAAGGCTGAAATCAAGAAGGGTTGGGAGGCTTCATAAATAAACTAAGGGGTATATAATGGAGGCCTATAATAGGGAACAGCAGCAAGAATTAAAAATGAAGGTTGTTTTGTGGAAGAATTCTGAGGTGAAATTGGCTGTATTTGATGATCATTTTGTTGGAGTAAAGGATGAAGCTGAAATTTCTATTTTTGGTCATGGAATGGAGAGAAGAGGTGTATGAGATAGAAATATAAGAGGAGAAAGAATTTCAATCGTGCCATAACTGCAATAAACAGGGAACTGAGTGAGCATGGCTTATCTATGAGAACTCCATTTTGAGAAATGCAGTTCACTTAAATTTGTGCCCATTTATAGCTTCGCTTCATCAATTTCTTTCCCTGTCAGGGCTCACCTTTTGTTATTTGGATAAATGTTAAATACACTCAAGAATAAAAAGTATCAAATCATAAGTACTATCTTAAGTTATTACATTAAAGAATCACAAAAGGCCATATTTGGAAAACCTGACATAAGGCAAGAAAGGCAGATGAAAGCACGAGAGATAAAAGTTGAGCTGACATACTGAATCAACATTTCTTTTCCTGAGAAAAGAGGTCATTATATTACACTAGAGGACCGGTGCACAAATTAGTGCACCAGTGGGGTCCCTCAGCCTGGCCTGCAGGATCGGGTCGAAACCAGCTCTCCGACATCCCCCAAGGGTCCTGGATTGTGAAGAGGGTGCAGGCCAGGTCTAGGGACTCCACAGTGCACAACCAGGGCCAGGGAGAGATGCAGAAGGTTAGCCAGCTTGGGAGGGGCCACTACAGGAGGGCTCCAGGGCATGTCTGGCCCTTCTTGCTCAGTCCTGATCTGCCTAATCCCAGCAGCAAGCTAACCTACCAGTTGGAGTGCCTGCCCCCTGGTGCTCAGTGCACATCATAGTGACTGGTCGACCAGTTGACTGCTCCCTGGTGGTCAGTGCACATCATAGTGAGCAGTCGAGTGGCCTTAGCATATCATTAGCATATTATTCTTTGATTGGTTGAATGGTTGACCAGTTGACCAGACACTTAGCATATTAGGCTTTTATTATATAGGTCTAGATGCTCAGTGCTCACCGGGTGTGGGGAGGTGTCCCTCAGCCCAACCTGCACCCTTTTGCAATCTGGGACTCCTTGGGTAGGGTCCCTAGGCCTGGCCAGTGATCAGGGTCTATTGGGGCTTTCCTTGCACCAGCTGCTGGCAGCTGGCCCCGCCTTCTCCCCTGCCACTGCTTGCCATCTGTGCAGCACTACCCCCCCCCCCCCACCCCTGCCGCCAGTTGCCTCCCCCTACAGGTGACAGGCATGGGGTGCCATCACTTGGCTACCCTGGGCCTCCCTCTGTGGGGTGATCGATCGCAGGGCCCCCAGATCAATTGCCCTGCAGAGGGAAGCCCCACCCACCTGCCACAGTGCTGCCAGCTGGGTGGCCTGGGCCTCCTCTGTGGCCACTGGCCAAGTAGCCTGGGGCTCCCACTTTGGGGCGATAGATCGCGGGGCTCCGTGATCGATCGCCCAGCAGAGGGAGGCCCTGCCCACCCGGCCTGGGCCCTGGGATCAATAACTGTGCAGAAGGTGGCCTGGGCCTCCCTCTGTGGGGCAATCGTGGGGTGATGATGGGCTCCCCAAACAATTGCATCACATCTGCCTTGGCTGGCCTGGCACCAGTGCGTGTCATAGCGTGGTCGTCCAGAAGGTCATTTGGATGGTTGCTCTGCTGTTTAGTAGTTCTGTGATTTTGCATATTACACTTTTATTATTATAGATTATTATAGATAGCTCTTTTTATTTTTTTAATTTTTAGTCTGTTCTGAGTATAGTAGTTTGGGCAGAATTTAGGGAGACACTGGATACAAGGGCCAAGAGAAAAGGCTTTGAAATCAGAGATTCACCTCCTGCCTCTGTCCCCTCTTATCTGTTAGAGTTGGGCAAGTTAGTTTCGTTATCCTGCCGAGCCCCAGTATTATCATTAACAAACAAACCCTAAAATTATGTGATGTGATTGTTGTGGTAACTAAATGACTTCATATGTGTAAGGCATCCAGCATAAAGCTTGGCACTCTTTCTATTGTTGTTGTGCTGCTCCTATTGATAACATTGTGCTAATGTGGGATGTAAAGGGAAAATCTTTCTAAACTCCCTTGCTTCTTCGTAGAGGGGCAATAGTTGCTTTTTGTTGATGAATCTTAGATATCCTGGAAACAAGGGTTGAAAATAGAAAATAGAAAGAAAGCAAGCAGCCAAGCCTGAGTTTTGCTTAAAAATGTAACCTTAAATTTTTGAACAGATCAAGATTTCAATGGAATTCTGAAGAAACTTAGTTACTTATTAATATACTAGAGGCCCAGTGCATGATATTAGTGCACAGGGGAGGGAGGATCACCTCAGCCCAGCCTGAACCCTCTCCAATCCGGGACCCCTCAGGGGATCGGGCCTAAACCGGCAGTTGGACATCCCTCTCACAATCCAGGACCACTAGCTCCTAACTGCTCACCTGCTTGCCTGCCTAATCACCCCTACTGGCCTCCCTGCCAGCCTGAACACCCCTAACAGCCTCTGCCTGCCAGCCTGGTTGCCCCAACTGCCCCCCCTGCCAGCATGGTTGCCCCTAACTGCCCCTCTGCCAGCATGGTTGCCCCTAACTGCCCCCCTGCCAGTATGGTCACCCCCAACTGCCCCCCTGCAGGACTGGTCACCCCCAACGGCCCCCCACTGGCCTGGTCGCTCTTCACTGCCCCCTTCTGCTGGCCTGGTTAACCTTAACTGCACCCCCCTGCCAACCTGGTTGCCTCCAACTCCCCCCCTGCTGGCCTGTTGCCCCCAACTGTCCCCCCGCCGTGTCAGCTTGGTCGCCCCTCACGGCCCCTCTCTGCTGGCCTGGTCACCCCTCACTGCCCCCCCTGCAGGCCTGTTGGTGCCAACTGTGCCCCCTGCCTGCCTGGTCGCCCCTCACTGCCTCCCTCTGCCGCCTGGTCACCCCACACAGCCTGCTGTTCAGTCGTTTGGTCATCCCTCACTGACTCCCCTGCCGGCTTGGTCGCCCCACGCAGTCTGCTGTTCAGTTGTTTTGTCGTCCCTCACTAACCCCTCTGCCGGCCTGGTCAGCCCACACAGCCTGCTGCTCAGTTATTTGGTCCTCCCTCACTAACTCCCCTGCCGGCCTTGTTACCCCACTCAGCCTTTTCGGTCGTCCGTTCGGTCATCCATTTGGTTGTGATGGCCTCTGGCTCTTTATATATATAGATTACCAAATCAAGAGCTTCTGAATATTGAAAATTTCTAAACCATCTGATCTGCTTTCCACTTTTCTGTTTCTAATATTACATATTTGCAAGAAATGCAAATGTGGTTTAAGTGATGGAAAGGCAAACAATTCCAGTAATGAATGAACTTGAATCAGTACATTTTATGATCAGTGGTATAGCTTTGCTCAGTGAGTAAAATAATTGTTTGCTTCATACTTCAGAGCAAGTGAGTCTATTTAATATTCCATATTTAAAAGGAAACATTTTTTGAGTTAGAGAAGAACTGTCATTATTTTCTTCAGCTTATTGTTCTTTAGTTTTTCAATGTGAAGGTACCTTTGATGAGAATATATTTGAATGCAGTTGATTATTTTCAGCTGCAAGGCAATGTATCTGATTGCCACTAAACATTCTTCCAATATCATTATTCTAAAATGGAGGTATCGCCGAAACCGGTTTGGCTCAGTGGATAGAGCGTCGGCCTGCGGACTGAAAGGTCCCAGGTTCGATTCCGGTCAAGGGCATGTACCTGGGTTGCGGGCATATCCCCAGTAGGAGATGTGCAGGAGGCAGCTGATCGATGTTTCTCTCTCATCGATGTTTCTAACTCTATCTCTCTCCCTTCCTCTCTGTGAAAAATCAATAAAATATATTAAAAAAAATAAAATAAAATGGAGGTATCTATAAAGATTAATTGGTTTGCAAAGACTTCTCTCTGTCCTGTCATCTGAGAACCAATTTTAATTTTTAAATACCAAAAAGATTTCTCCAATTTGTAATATATTTCAAGATTTAATGTATTCTAACATGTCTTGTGATTAGGAACCATTAAGACTCCAACAAAACTATAATCAGACTATTTTAAGTGGAGATTTTGAGGACAAAATTTTCGAGTGTATCCAGCTTCAGAGATTAAAAATAACACCAACAAAACCAAGCAGTTCAATTTCAATACCAGTCATAATATTTCTGATTTCACAGGAAAGCAAAGAGCTTTAACTATTAGAGACCTATGCTTTTCCCCCAATACTGTAGAGATTGGAGACTTGTGATAGCAGGCAAAAAGATGCAATAAAGTACTTTGAGCTTACCCCTTCTCCCCAAGGTTTCATTATTTATTATGAAAATAACACATTCACAGAATTGGAGGGAAAAAAGAATAAAAGAAATCTCCTATCACCCCAGATCCTGAGCTTCCAACTACTTGTTATAATTCTCTAGAAAATCCCAATGCATAGACAAATATATGTGTATCCTCTTTCCTACATAATGAGAAAATATTATATACAGTTCCATACTTCAGTTTTCACTTAAAATGTTATCTGAGAGATTTTACTATAGCTTTATATGTGGAGAAACCTCATTGCTTTAAAAAGCATCATAGTATTCCAGCCTAGGAATGAACAAACAGCTGTTGATAGGCTACTGTAACAAGGGTACAATGGACAACCTTGCATGCAATCTTTGTGCTCATTTAGACTTTTACCTTTAGACTGTCTAAATTTGTAATTAGTGGAGAAAGGGTACATACATTTAAGTATTGATTGTTATTTGCAAATTGTCTTTCAAAAAGATTGTGCCAATCTCATCAACAAAGTATGAGATATTCTCTATCCACTCCTTTTTTCAGCCCTGTATACTAATGCCTGTTTTGATCTGGACAGCATCTCCTTAGATGCCTTTTAATCATTTGCCTTTTTTCCTATATCTCCATGTTCAAACTCTGCTGAATTTTTTAATGGGTTGCTGATCTTTTGATTAAATATCTTTAAGAGAAGGAGGAGTGTTGAAGGGCTGGTTGGAAAAGGTAAATGGATTAAGCAAAACAAACAATCAAAACCCCCCACATAAATAACAGTATGGCTAATACCAGAGAGAGGGAGGTAGAAGAGGTAAAGGGAGGATAAATGGGGACAGAAGGAGACTTGACTTGGGGTGGTGAACACATAGTACAATATACAGATGATGTATTGTAGAATTGTACACCTGTAACCTACTAGTATATAATTTTATTAACCAATATCACCTCAACCCTACATAATAAAAGCATAGTATGCAAATTTTCCCCTTGACTGGAGTTCTTCTGGGAGTTTGACGGGCGGAACCAACCAGGGGAAGGGAGGGAGTACCCAGCTGGCAGCCGGCAGCCATTAGGGACCCTGCCAGTGCACAAATTCCATGCATTGGACCTCTAGTAAATTCAATAAAAAAAGAGACATAGTTATACATTAATTAAATTAGCCCTTTGATTTATATACTAGTATGTTCACAGATATAACCAGGTGTTTTTTTATGTTTGTTTTTTAGGGGTTTTTTTTGGTGTGTGTTTTTTTTTCAGAGTGAGGGTCTGTACCTTGGTTTTCTTTGGATGTTCAAATCAATAATCTATAATAATAAAAGGGTAATATGTTAATTAGACCAGATGTCTTCCGGATGTCGATCCGGACATCCTTCCTGATGAAGCCAGGGCCAGAGGGCAGCCAGCCCGGGTCCCAGGTGCCTGTGGGCAGCCGGAGGAGGGAAGCCCGGGTCCCGGGTGCCTGCTGGTGGCTGGAGGAGGGAAGCTGGTGCTGGCAGCTGGGGGAAGGAAGGCCTACTCTTGCACGTATTTTCGTGCATCAGGCCTCTAATGCTTTATTATAAGACTTCTCCATGTTGTCTTCATTAAGAAGGCTTTGTCCACCAATGAAACCAACCAACCAACCAACTAACCAACCAACTAATTGAATTTGTCTCCTAGTGATGATGGTGGTGATGATGATGATGACATTAAAGCCCTAAAATCTATAATTTATTTTATTTTAAATATATTTTTTATTGATTTCAGAAAAGAAGGGAGTGGGAGAGAGAGATAGAAACATCAGTGATGAGAGAGAATCATTGATTGGCTGCCTCCTGAACTCCCTACTCTGGGTTTTGAGCCAGCAACCCGGGCATGTGTCCTGACCGGGAATTAAACTGTGACCTCCTTTTTTACTTTTCCACCTGCCTACCTTGTGGTTTGAAAAATCATCTTTATTGCATTGTAAAATGCCTTAGAAGTTTGAGTATTCTCTGGTCAGACATTCTCAATGTCAGAGCAGTTTTGTTTTTATTTCTAATATTCCTACATAGGCATTTCATTACTTTGGTAAAGAGAAGCCTAAATATGTTTGTGACTCTCATTTTAACTTTTATGATTTCCTTCTTTTCTTCTTACCATTAAAACTTCTGTGCTTGAAATCTTTACAAATAAATGAGCTAAAACAAATAAAACTCAATTCACTTGAGATTTTGAAGACATCTGGTGTAGTTATTTTCTGAGTAATTAGACCAAGAGGTGGGACAATTTCCTAAAGTCAGCTACCCTGCAGTTGGCTACCCAGTCATTTCTGCAGTCATCAGCTAGCATGCAGTGAGCATATTGATTCGCAAACTGACAAACAATTGGGTAGAGCTGCCACCTGATTTTTCTCAGACCATTTGTGTTATAGAAATATATGCCTCACGTGTGTTTTAGAAAGATGCCTCTTCTCAGCCGGTTCACAGTCTGCTCTGTTTCTTTATGTCCCACCACCTCAATATGCTCTTTATGTTTTAAGAGACATTAAAAGCAGATCCCCCTCAAGTGCTGGCCTTTGCTTGCCCTTGGTTAATCCCACAGTTGGATACAAATATGATCAATTAATATTTTCAAAACGTATCCATATTTAAGAATGAAAATGAAGATATTTCAGTGCTTTCACTTTTGTCATATAGGCACTATTTAGCTTGGGAATATGGATCAGCGAAGTCTTAATATTTAAAATATATGTCTTCATCTTATAAAGTCACAGATCTGGAAGTGATCTGAAAGTTCACATTGTTAGTCTCCCTGCTGGAGAGCAAAAACACTTAGCCCACCGTGGAAAGACATATATCTTTCCAATTTAAAATAACTCTAGGAGATTCCACAACTCTCTTAAGTCACCCACTGTGGAGTAAATAATTGCTATCAAGAAAGTTTCCTTTATAGCCAAGCTAAATTTCACAGGTTATTAAAATCAACTTCATCCTCTCTACGCTTTTATTATTACTCTTAAGAATATTTACAGCACAATACAATCAGGAGTTTGAACCATGCCAGGAGCAAAGATACTCTGATCAAGATGCATCTTGATAGATGGTGACTCACTCACCATTTCTCTTCTGCATGGACCCCACACTATCACTATTCCCAATCACCCTCAGTTTACCTTTTGCTGAGCTAAGTAATTAGGGTTCATTTTTTAAGACGTAAGGTAAGAATACAGGATACTTTGAATCTATAACACTTTAGATTGTTTGAAAAAGTATAAGGAGAAATTATCCATGTGAATTAACATTGGAGAGTCATGTAAACAAGTCCAATTTATCCTGAGTTGAATGTGTTCCCCAATCACAGGCTATTTAGACCTGACACCAGTTCTTGACACAGAAGTGAAATCCAACAGCATCTTTCACTACAGCATTTACCATTTCTTCAGTCTATTAATTTTCATTATTTATCTTAACATGAACCATGTTTTAGTTCCATGGAATCCAACAGGAATCAAGTCAAGATTTATTTATCACATTTTATTTTGCAACGCATAAAAGGAGATCACCAAATACTAACCAAACTGATTCAAACTTTTGGCCACAGAATAATAACTCAATTTTCAGTTTACCTAATTGAAAGGACAGTATGACAACATGCTAAAGTAGTAAGTGGATCCTAAGTCGTAGTCCAAATGCAATGGAGAACTTACCAGAGGTTTCATCCACTCTCTCATCTACTATGTGGTCCTTCTGATGAACCCACTCACTATTGCACTTGAAGTAGATCTGGGTGGCAGGGCTGGCTTTACAATACAGGTTCACAGGCTTATTCTTCACAATATAAGCTTCTTCAGGCTCAATCAGGAAATGTGGCAAAGGTTCAGGTGGGTCAGATGGAAAAGTTTCTGGCAATTCATGAAAAAAGTCGTCATCTGGTAAAAAAGAAGAAAGTGGAAAATGTTCAAATATAGTAAACACCTGCATTTTACTTGCTACTCATTTAAAAATAATGCCTTGTAATCTAAGGAAGCAATGTGAATGACTGCTGTGCACTAGGCGGTACGCTAGGGCTACTGACTGGTTGCTCAGTTAAGGATTTAGATTATTCTCATTTTTGTGCATGGCAGAACTCAACATCAGGGAGAATAAATATCTTGCCCTGGCACACAGGTAGAAAATAGTGGAAGTGCCATCAGGACCCAGGTTTGTCTTCCTCTAAAATTGGGATTTCCAGATATAGTACTATACCTCCCACTATAAAGTGTTACCCTTGAGAGTTGATAAAAGTAAAAGCAAATTTTGAAAAATTCTTTTGAAAAACACAAGGTTCACAGGTAAATCTTTGCAAGGAACTGAGAAGGAATATTAGAAACATGAATTAAGGATCAAATCTACCCTTATTTTTAAAAGTGCACCACATAAAATATTCATTCATTCAACCGCAAATATTTATTGAGTTCAGAATTATGCTAAGTACTAGAAATATAGATGATAACTTCAATTCAGACAACAGGAGAGCCACAATGGAGCCTAGAATCTAGCAATTCTGTTTGATCTTATTTTGAAACTACACCTCAAATGTCAGATGTGTTATATGAGTAGTCAAACCTATTTTCATTATATTACTAAATATTATTATGAAGAAGAATAGTCTCATTTTTACATCACTGAAAATGTTTAAGTATATTGCTGTCACCTGCTGTTGTAACATTGATGAATAAACAAAACCTAAAAACCCTTGAGATATTTGCACACTTTAAGGTATATTTTCTTTTAATTTGGGTTATGCATAATTCCAAATTTAAAAAAAATAATACAAGTGCCTTTAAAAAATCCTTACATTTCATCAAAGTGAAATAAAAATATAGTCTTCCAGCCCAGCCAGTGTGGCTCAGTGGATTGAGCGTCATCTCTTGCACCAAGAGGTCATTGGTTTGATTCCTGATCAGAACACATGCCTGGGTTGTGGGCTTGTTCCCCAATAGGGGACTGCAGGAGGCAGCAACTGATGTTTCCCATCAATGTTTCTCTCTCTCTCTCCCCCTGACTCTCTCTCTAAAATCAATAAAAATGTATTTTTTAAGAAAAGTCTTCCCATACACTATAAATAAGTTAAGCCCGATAATTCTCTTCCTATGAGTGGCAGAGGAGACTACAATTATTATTTATTCTCTATGTTGATTAAGCACCCCAGGCTAATATGTAAATTTAAAACTCTGAGGTCACAATTAAAAGTTTTTACAAGTTCTATAAAGTATATATATATATATATATATATATATATATATATATATATATATATATTTATTCAGTAGCAAATAGAGGGTATGGTATTGGTAGTTGAAGACTGATCGCTCAGATGTTACCTTGCAACTCATTTCACATGTCACTCAGTTGCTGACCTGTTTTGGCAGACAGCCATGGACTACGTGGATGTTTGTCCACTAAGGACCCTGGCCAGGGACTTTTCATGTAGGTCATGGGATAGCTGTCAATCAGGAATGCATCCGGTCTTTGCCTATTTGTTTTGCAGTAAAAATTGGCTTTGCTTGCATCACAGACAAAACTAGCTTTCAAAGCTGCTCTATCATTTTAAATTCCTGACACTGGATGTAAATGACGTTTCCTGTGGCTAGCTTCCTTTCTCACTTTTTTTTTTTTTTTAATTTGCTTTCTTTAGGCAGAGCCTCACTTCTGGTTTTTCTATTGTTAAACAACAGGATCCAGACTGTCAGGGTGCCACAGGATAACTCCACCTCTGTCAATTTCAGCTCCTTTAGTCAATATGCAAGAACACTCAAAACTGCTTAAATAAACAATAGTTCAGAAAGGCAAAGGAATGGGGAATTGAGGTATTAGATCCATCAGCACGGAGCTGATGTCTTGAAGGCATTGTTCAATTTTTTCTTTTGAAGCACTGCCTGTTATATGTAATGACAGGCTGCAGATAATCAATAAAGCTTCATAAAATATCAGACCCGAACGCTGTAAAATGTTAGCTATTGTTTTTAATTATTGTTCATGAAGCCAGAGGGTCAATTAGATTTATTTTTACTATTGGTGTATATTCATACACACAAGAACTTGCATATGTCTTTCATAACAATATATTTATTTAGGTATGCAAAATATAAAAAGCCATCCAAGCCATTGGTTTAGAAGGTGAGACTTGTTCCTTTAGAAGGAATGATGATTACAAGACATCTGAAGGCTATATATTTCCTTACCTTATTCAATAATGTAACAAAAGTACTTATATACTTACATTCTACAGAAAGATAGAGAGGCACTAAACATTGATTACCCTGCCTTGCCAACGCATGTATTTCTCTTTTCTGATTATTTATTGTACACTACTGTGAGGTCTAAGGGAAGCTGAGGAAGTCACACATATCTTCAAGTCAGAAGGAACACTGTTAAGTTCAGGGGGAAAAAAGTAATTATTCAATAATGTACTTTAAAAAAATATGTGGACAAAATAACTTTGTATTTCCTTAATTGGGGGTTTTAAGACAAGAGGATTACTACAAATAAAGAAAAATAATTCTATGTCTTGGTTCAAGGCTTTATAAAGTGTTGATTTTTTTCAATATGCTTAATAACATTTAAGGTGCAAGTTATAATAGGAATTATTTCTATCATTTGAAATGTTTTCATCATGTGGTAAATCCAGTGTGTTTCTTTTGCATATAATTCTAGCTCTGCAGTAATCTCATGTCTTAAATTTGATCTAGAAAGATACCTTAACTAACCACAGCATATTAGCTTATTAATATTTCTCATAATATACATACAGTATATTTAAGTCTATGCTCTAGATGAATTCACATCAGGCAATATGGCACATCATTTCTAGTACTCAATTCAGGTGTTGGGAATGACATTTATGAAGATAATTTTCAAGATTCTGTGCCAGTAAGGTATGTATAGTGGGAGAGATATAACAACATGCAAATGGGTGGTGAGGAATCCCTCATTCTCCATTCACCACTGTTAGCCTGGGTACCAGGCCCAGCCATGGAAATAGGCCCAGATAACTGCTCCCCGGCCATCAGGTTAAGCCTGCTAAGAGAACGCTTTCCTTGCTCTAGACAAAAATGGAGTCAGCATTAAATTTAAAATAAAATGGTATTTCAGAAATTGTCTTTTTATGAAATGGATTTTTTTCCTAGAGTAAGTTTTAAAAATCAAACAAGCAACCCAATTCTCTTCAACCAAACTTTTAAAGGGAAACTGCTGAGTATTTAAGGAACCAGCATGGCTACATCTATATGTATTTAACAAGGAAAAAATGATCCTAACTAAACACATGTGTATTTAGCGAGAAAAAAAAGGACCATGTACACATTCCTCTCCAGGAACATTTAGTTCATCTGCACTACGCATTTGCCTCACACATATGTGGAAGAATCCACTTTTCAGTTTTTGCAGCCAGTTTTATGCAACTATTCCCAATTTTTAAAAGCCAGGACTACATAGAAACAAGTGCTTAACACTAGAATAAATACTCTCTGAAGGCGGGGACTACGTTGTTTTCATGTTTACTTTCCATAAGTCTGGCATAGCGCCAGGCACAGTACAGGAGGTCAATGAAAACCTTATAGAAGCATAAATATTATGACAACTTTGATCATTCCTAAAGGATTCACAAGGTATGTTAGAGCTTAGGCCCGCGGGCCAGATCCGGCCCGTTTGAAATGAATAAAACTAAAAAAAAAAAGACCGTACCCTTTTATGTAATGATGTTTACTTTGAATTTATATTAGTTCACACAAACACTCCATCCATGCTTTTGTTCCGGCCCACCGGTCCAGTTTAAGAACCCACTGTGGCCCTCGAGTCAAAAAGTTTGCCCACCCCTGGTAGAATGTCTCAAATTCAGTTACACATATAGTGTTATAACAATAACATCTACGAACTAACTGGCTAGGAAATTTATGTGGCCCACTGCAGAGTGAAAATCCGGGCATCCTTGTTAAAATGTATGAAGAATTCAGAGACAGTGACGGCAGAGCATTAAACCAAGCCCAGGTCCTGGGTGACAGGATGGGCCCCACAGCCAGGAAGCTGGCTCTGTCTATAGTGTCAGTTACTGAGCGTTCCACTCCATGGGATGTCTGAGAAATGACACTGCATCTCTATCAGTGAAGATTCATTTAGGAATGCATTTGGTGTTCCCCAGCTTCTTATGGTGATTAGATGTTTTCTGGAAAAGATATGGCTTTTCAAACTATGAAACCGAGACTCCAATCAATTCTCTAAGCACAGGTGCCTGCAATGGTGTGCAGGTGAAAGTGTGCGGTTTTATCTGTTCAGATTTTCCTTTTGGATGTACCCCAGTGCCCACCTTGAGTCTGATCCAAAACAAGGAAATCCCTGCCCCATGGAGGGGAACTCTGTCAAGTTCCTAGGGGACTGTAATACAAGGGATGATGAGGTTGGAGATTCATCTTTGAGCAGGTAGATTGTTTACTGAGATCGGTTTCTAGCATGCACTTCATTTTATTATACAAGTAAGCCAACTTTCTGATATTATTAAGGTCATGCTGAAAACTTGGATGCTATGAAACAATGATTTAATTTTTCAGTAGGGAGGACACTGAGTGCTTCCTCTTACCCCTTTATTTCTTAATCAAAATATCTGAAGAGGCTCCTGAAGTCTTCGGGTGATCATAGGAACTCAATGTGTAAACAACCACCTCAGACTGGAAACTCATTTCTGGTAACACGCCACAGTTATTCCAAATGTTTATGTTGTGTAAAGGCACACCCAGATGCTGACATTGACTACATTATGCTATTTGGGCAACATGACTGATTAATTACATTGCTAAATACATTTTCTACATGAAGTTCATTCAAGTTAACAAAATAAAATTTCCTGAGTTGGCTTTGTATTGTACATTGAATTCAGTATTAACTTTGAGCTATCATTGCCTTTTTTATTTCGATATGACATAACTATTCATTTTGCCCTCCTCTAATACTTGACTTAATTTCCTACTTTCTACTATTACTCAATAATGCTATTGACATTCTAATCTAGAAATCAGGTAAATCTCAGTATTTCCTTTCTCTGTTATCTCACACAGCCTTTTGTTTTGTCATTTATATACAAGAAAAGAAAGCTTTGCACCATGTATTATTTTTATAGACTTTCATTCCACCTAATTCTCGACAGGAAAATATTATGCTAGGCACATCAATCTAGGAAGTTTTTGGTTGCTGGTTTTATTGCTCTATATCAAGCTTTAATTTTCATCAACTTAATACATAAGTTTCTGTATTTCAGAATCATAAGACTTAAACTATTATTGCTTATATCATAAAATATAGGACTATTATCTCTTTGTCAGAGACCTGAAGCATATTCTGCTGAAATGGAATTTACTTCCAAATGATTCAAGAGCAATTTAAAATGAATGACTGCAAAGCTAATTTTATCTGCATTTGGCTGCCCATCCATCAGAGAGATAATTCATGATATATTACAACAAAAGGCAGCTAGAATTAACTATTTGAATGAGACTCCAGCTTATTTTTTTAATATTTTGATTAAAATATCCTTTGGAAGACAAAGACTACGGTCTATATTTCAAGCAACATATTAATGGATTCATCATTTAAATTTAAGTAGCTGAATATATAATGCCGTAAATGTATTGTGCAATTTGGAGCTACTGAATAATTTCCAACTCCACAAGAAAAAAAAAAAAAACTTTTCTGCTTTTAAAGACACACTTTCTACCTAAACCTTGTCCATACATTATTCACAGTGATGTGAAGTCAACATGCTATCTGACTTGCACTTACCTGTGAAACAGAGGCAACTCCTTCTGTCTCGGCTTCTCCTTCTGCTCTACTTTAAGCCTTTTGATCTCTTACTTTTACTAATATAAAATTTTTCTATGTGTTTTCCTGCCTACCCTCTCTACTTCTGCCATGTGTATATATCAGGCTCTTAGAAAAATTTTTCAAAAACTTATTTACTCTCTCCTTCAAGTAATTTAATAAATACAATATAAAGCAAGATGGCAAGATTTCTTTTTCTTTCAAATTAGCTCAAAAATATTTAACGATTGATGAGGGGTTAAGTTAATGTGAACTTGTATATACTGGCTGTGGTGTAAATTGATATTATAGTAGATATAATTGACAATATAAATAAAAATCAAATCTCTGCATATCTCCAAATAGGTTATCCTCCTTCTTGGAATCCATGTAACAGACACTATGACACACACACACACACACACACACACACACACACACACGCACATACAAAGATGTTCACTGCAGCATTGTTTATTTAAAAAATAAGTGTAATATAACAACAAAAGGCAGTTGGAATTAATTACTTGACTGAAACTGAGAACAACTAAAAATCATTTGAGGAATGGTTAGATAATTATTTGTAATACTAGAGGCCTGGTGCACAAAAATTTGTGCACTCAGGGGGGCGGGAGAGGGGGGTTCCTCAGCCCGGCCTGTGCCCTCTCGCAGTCTGGGACCCCTCGGGAGATAACGACCTGCTGGCTTAGGCCTGCTCCCGGGTGGCAGAGGGCAGGCCTAATCCCTAGGTGCAGCCCCTGGTTGGGCTCAGAGCAGGGCCGATTGGGGAGTTGGGGTGCCGCCCCCTGTCATGCACAGAGCAGGACGGATTGGGAGGTTGCGATGCCACTCTCAGACACGCTCAAGGTAGGGCCAATTGGAGGGTTGGGGTACCGCCCCCTGTCACACTCAAGGAAGGGTTGATGAGGAGGTTGCGGCACCACCCCGTCACGCACAGAGCAGGGCCGATCAGGGGGTTGGGGCACTGCCCCCTGTCACGCACAGAGCAGGGCCCATCAGGGGGGTTGGGGCTCCGTACCCTGTCACGCACAGAGCAGGGCCCATCAGGGTGTTGGGGAGCTCCCACCTGTCACTCACAGAGTAGGGCCTTTAGGGGAGTTAGGGCCCCGCCCCCTGTCACACACAGAGCAGGGCGGATCAGGGGGTTGAGGCGCCACCACTGTCACACCCAGGGCAGGGCCGATGGTGAGGTTATGGCTCTACACCGTCACAGAGCAAGGCCCGTGGGGTGGGGTGGAGGGGGTTGGGGCGCCACACCCTGTCACACTCAGAGCCACAGGGTGATCAGGGGGTTGGGGAGCTCCCCCATCAGGCACAGAGCAGGGCAGATCAGGGGGTTGGGGCGCCTTCCCCTGTCACGAACAGAGCAGGGCTGATAGAGAGGTTGTGGCCCCGCCCCCTGTCACACACAGAGCCGCAGGGCAATCAGGGGGTTTGGGCGCTGCCCCCTGTCATGCTGATTCCCGGTGCCAGGAGGCCTCGAGGCTCCGCTGATCCGGTGCTGGGAGGCATATTACCCTTTTGCTATATAGGATAGAGGCCTGGTGCATGGGTGGGCCTGGCTGGTTTGCCCTGAAGGGTGTCCTGGATCAGGGTGGGGGTCCCCACTGGGGTGCCTGACCAGCCTGGGTGAGGGGCTGAGGGCTGTTTTCAGGCTGGGACTGAAGCTCCCAACTGCTCCTTTTTTTCTTTTTTTTTTTTTTCATTCTGGGCCAGCTTTAGCTCTGAGGCTCCAGCTCTTAGGCCTCCTCTCCTGAAAGGAGGTATCTGGTTTGTTTCGGTTCTATTATCGAAACTCTGTATCAACTCCTGCTCTGAGATCCCGGCTGGCTGAAAGCTGGTTTCTGGGGTTTTGTTTAGCTTCTATATTTGTTACAATGTTTCAAACTGCAAGCTCAGAGGCCTGCAGCAGCAGGCGGGGAACGTTGGAGTCCTCCGTCACTGAAGCAAGCAAGCCTCATGTTAGTTTCAAGCTGCCTGGCTGCCGGCCGCCATCTTGGCTGGCAGTTAATTTGCATATCACTCTGATTAGCCAATGGGAAGGGTAGCGGTCTTACGCCAATTACCATGTTTTTCTTTTATTAGATAGGATGTCCTCCCTAGAGAATACTGTTTCAACCGTAAAAATAAGGAAGCAGATTTTTTATGTATAAAATCAGAAGGACAACCATTATTTACTAAGCAAATAAAGCAAGTTCTTAGCCAATCTGTATTAAAATGACGCCACTCTTTATAAAGCAGGGAAGGAAGATGAAGGAAGGACGAAAAGGGAGAAGAGAAGAAAGAAGGAAAGAAGCGTGTTAGTGTGTGTGTGTGTGTGTGTGTGTGTGTAAATGGCTGCTTCAGTAAGTCACAAGAAGTGTAAGGTAAAGCCTACAAGCTGCACACACAGACATATTAACAGGAATTACTTCTGGGAAGAAGACTTGAAGGCCTTAAGGGGAAGTTTTACCTTCTATTTGAACTAGGTCTTACAAATGCCACATCATTTCCCCCCACAAATACTACATTATTGATGATTTCAATATATTTCATGTGTGTGTTTTTTTAGTTTTTATTCAAATTAAGAAAATTAAATAATCCCATGTGCAACTATTGCTTCAGTCTAGAATAACCTCTTTAGGGTTCTTCACTAACTTAGACCTACGCAAATCAATTATATTGACACCATAAAGCCTTACATGATGTCTCCATTAAAACATATTACTTGTATAGCATTTATTTCATTATACCTAGTTTACTTCATTTTCCTCTTATTTTCCATTGCCTAATGTTCCTATCACTGTGACCTCTGACTTTGAACTAAAATAGTTTACTATCTTTCTTACATTTTGTTCAAAAACAAATATTTGTTGATTTGCCTTTTATATGCTACAACTGTCACCACTGTGAAAGTTGAAGCTGCATTTTATCTCTCAATGAAGTACTTTTACTTATAAAAAATGAAATAAAAGACATTACATTTATGATCACCTAAATTTTTTTAAAAATATATTTTATTGATTTTTTACAGAGAGGAAGGGAGAGGGATAGAGAGTTAGAAACATCGATGAGAGAGAAACATCGATCAGCTGCCTCCTGCACACTCCCCACTGGGGATGTGCCTGCAACCAAGGTACATGCCCTTAACCAGAATTGAACCTGGGACCCTTGAGTCCGCAGGCTGATGCTCTATCCACTGAGCCAAACTGGTTAGGGCAATGATCACCTAAATTTATAATACAAATTGGTCAATTAATCTAGTGATGTAAAGAAGATGTTCATAACTTATCAGTACTTGACATTCACTTTAGAGTGCTTTAATTTTAGGATATTTGAAAGGTTTGCTAAGATGTGTAGAGACTTACATAGTGAGTTAAGGAAAAGTTCTATTTTCTTACTCTCTATTAATAGTTAGGGTTACAAATCCTATACTCCTACTAGAGGACTGATTCATGAAGATATGTGCAAGAATAGGCCTTTCTTCCCCTGGCTGCTGGCACCACCTTCACTCCGACCAGAGCCACTTTTCTGCCTTCGCTCTTGCCCGGAACCGTCTTTCTGCCTTCCCACGCTGCCCAGAGACTTGGAGCAGCTGGGATGGTGTGGAACGTCTGCATCCTGCCCTGCCCTGCCCCCGGCCACTCGGCATCTGCAGGCGTGAGCGCTGCCCACAGGCCCACCATCTTTGTCGGGTTAGTTTGCATACTCACTCCTGATTGGCTATGGGTATCACAAAGGGATGGTCAATTTACATATTTTTCTATCATTAGTATAGATTATGAACTTCAGGAATCTGAAGAACAAGTTCAGAACAAGTTCAAAAACAAGTTCAGAAGAAAATTATAAAAATTGAGCAATTCTCGCCCTGACCGGTTTGGCTCAGTGGGTAGAGCGTCGGCCTGCAGACTCAAGGGTCCCAGGTTCAATTCTGGTCAACAGCATGTACCTTGGTTGTGGGCGCATCCCCATTGGGGGATGTGCAGGAGGCAGATGATCGGTGTTTCTCTCTCATCGATGTTTCTAGCTCTCTATCCCTCTCCCTTCCTCTCTGTAAAAAAATCTATAAAATATTTTTTTTTTAAAAAAAATTGAGCAATTCTCAATAGATAAATAAGACAACATAAACTTAAGGGTAACCCTTACTAGTTAACTAAAATAATAATCTATAGTTTAAGAGAATCAAAGATTTGCAAACTCAATGTTATAATATATTCACAGGACACATGCTGATCTCTTTATAGGAGACTCTCTGTGATGGTCAATTTCATGTGCCAACTTGGCCAGGAACACATTTCCTGGTTATTCAATCAAACACCAATGTAGGTGCTGCTGTGGAGGTATTTGTGGATGTGATTAAGTCCATAATTGGTATGCTAAGCACAATAAGCCAGTCAGAGAAAGACAAGTATTACATGATCTCACTCATATGTGGAATCTAATGAACAAAATAAATTGATGAATGCAATAGATGCAGAGACATCGAAGCATGGAACAGACTGTGGAATCTCAGAGGGAAGGCAGGGACGGGTGAGCAGGAGGAGAGAGATTGAAGAATTTATATGCATAACCCATGTTTGGGGGACAGCTGTGGGGTGGAGGAGATCAATGGGGAAAATGGGACATCTGTAATACTTTCAACAATAAAGATAAATTAAAAAAACAACACCCTGAAAAAAAAGACATTATCCTAGATAGTCTGGGTGTGTCTCATTCCAGAAGGTGAAAGGCCAGATCGGTGTGTGATTGAATAACCAGCAACAGCAGCCCAGCCAAACTGCCACATCAAAGTGCCATCATCCTTCTCACAACTTCACTGCCATCCTGCTTCTTAACTTTGCTCATGCTTCAGATATCAAATATCCCTTCCCCTGAACGCCTCCCCCCTCAAAATGCTGGACATTAGCCCCTGCTGTCATCTTCCACTACTCTCTGCTCTTCTTCTTGTTTGTGTTTCTCCCCCACTGCAAGGCAAGTTCAGAACATTAAAAACAATGTTTATCTTATTCATTTCTGCATAACTGATATGCAGTCCAGTGTCTGGCATGGATTTCAAGTTTCTTTTCCTTTCCGTTTGAATTGCTATTCCTAAAGGAGAGCTATACAATAGGATATAGGGATTACTCTATCAATAGAAACCATGAGAATAAATCTTTGGTCCTGGCTGGTGTGGCTCAGTTTGTTGAGCAGCCTTCAGTACACCAGAAGATCTCGGGTTTGATTCCCAGTCAGGACACATATCCAGGTTGTAGGTTCGTCTCCCAGCATCTATCTATATTTCTCTCTCGCATCGATGTTTCTCTCTCTCTCTCCTTCTCCCTTCCTCTCTCTCTAAGATAAAAAAGAGAAATCTTTGCACAAATACAACAGAAACATGCATTTTATAAAGGTGGTCCTTTAGTACTTATAAGTACAGAACCATTTCCCACATTTAAAAAGAAAACAATTTACAACTATCTTCTACACAAGTATTAATACCATATATCATAAGGCGTACACAGCCTTGGATTAAGAATATTCCCTCAGTAAATAATGAGTTTAATTTAAAACATTGTGTGAGTGGGAAATAATATGATGCATCTGATTACAGTGCCTCTTCAACCTCTTGGCCTCATTTGACACTTGACTTTAATGCTCAACTCCCTCCTTTTTGAAACTTTCTCCTCTCTCGGGGACTGTGCATTAGCACTAGATGGCTTCCTGCCCCACCTCTTTGACCTTTCTCTTTCTTCTTTGCTGCTTGAATACAGTTCAACACTTACTAAGGTTCATTCCTTTAGTCTCTCCCTTGGGCATCTCATCCACACCACTAACTTCAATTATCAGATCATATCACATGCACAACCTTCCACTCCCCCACCCCTACTTCTTAAAACCGTCAATGTCTTTGCATTGACCAAGAATGAAATCAGACTCTTTACCAAGGCCAACAAGGACCCTCCTGATCTGATTGGTGCTGGCTTCTCTCTCTGTCTCAGTTTCTACCATCCTGACCTTTGTTCTTGGCTGGTATTTATATCTTTGAACACACCAACCTCAGGGCATTTGCACTTGCTTTTAGCCCCTCTAGAAAAGATCTTCCCTCGCCTTTTGCCATTTAAGATGTCTCCTTGATAAAGTAAGATTCTTGACCACCCAATATCAATTGCTTGGTGTTTCTCTCCAGGAACACATCATTCTATTTGATCTCGCATCACCTATCGCCATCTCAAACTAGCTTGTTCACTAAGTTAGTTGCTTATTATTCTTTTCCCTCCCACAAAACAACAAGTTTCATGGGATGGGAAATTTTATCTATTTTTTCAACACTATCCTCAGCATCAACATCAGATGAACATGTCTTCACTCTGAAGCCAGCTTATCCTTTTTGTTCAGCTCCTTTTTTTCTGACTATATAATATCATTCTCATAGTGAAAGCTTGAAGTCCTATCTCCCCACCTGATTGAATCCATCTACTTGTACAGCATTGCATTGTCTCCCTCAACATCAATCCTTATTCTCCTTTTCATCATAAGAACTCAGTTTGAAGCCCTTACCATTTTCATTTGGATTATTATAAGGGCTTTCTTGTTGATTTGCCTTGATCTTGACTTTCCTCTCTTAATTCCATCTCTACCACTTTACTACATGACCACTTGTAAACAGAAAGTGGAATCATAACAGCTTCTGCTGGAAACCTTCAGGACTCAACAAAACATGGCCCAAAATTGATTTTATTTTTAGCTTATTTACCACCTCTTCGCCAAATCCAAATTTGGTCATCCTGTAGTCCATAAACAGTTTTTAAAATTTCTCCCACTTATGTATATTTGCTCTGCACATATAATGCCTTATTTCCTATTGAACTTTAGATTTTGAATTAGTAACTTCTTAAGAGTTCCCATTCTTTCTTTTGGGTATATAGTTTTGTCTCACCTTAGTTTTCTCTCTTTTTATTTTTTTTTTTATTTTTTTTTTAAATATATTTTATTGATTTTTCACAGAGAGGAAGGGAGAGAGATAGAGAGTTAGAAACATCGATGAGAGAGAAACATTGATCAGCTGCCTCCTGCACGTCCCCTACTGGGGATGTGTCCGCAACCCAGGCACATGCCCTTGACCGGAATCGAACCTGGGACCTTTCAGTCCGCAGGCCGACGCTCTATCCACTGAGCCAAACCGGTTCCGGCAGTTTTCTCTCTTTTTAAATTTTAGACATAATTTATAAATAAAATTTCCAAATTTGTTTTTCATTAATAATCTCCATATACAAACTGCAGTTACTATATCACTTCCCACCATCCCACTCCCCAAACCTACCTACTATCGACACTAGTGTGCATTGTTCTGGATCTTTCTCTATACAAGTTACTTATGCAGGTGTATGTGTATAAATGTGTGTGGGTACATATATAGCACTAAAAATACAAATGCTTTGTGTTGACTATTGCTTTTTTGGTTTGTTTGTTTTACTTCTCACATGAGGATTTTTTTTCTATTATTTTTCAGAGAGAGTGGAAGATGGGGGTGGAGAAAGAGAGAAAAGAGAGAGAGAGAGAGAGAGAGAGAGAGAGAGAGAGAGAGAGAAAGGTGAGAGAGACACATCCACTAGCTGCCTCCTGAACACAACCCAACTGTGGGCAGGGAGCAAACCTGCAACACAGGTACATGCCCTTGACTGGGAATTGAAGCTGAGATCATATGCTCTAACCACTGAGCAACACCAGCCAGGGCTTGACTACTGCTTTTTATAGTAAATTCTCTGCTTTACTTGATCCATCATTTGTCAAAGTTGGTGCTATTATTACTATGTGCCAACCACTATCCTGCAACGTTTAGTATGAGCTAACATCCAATGTTCAAAAACAAACAAACCCAAAGCCACTGTAACTTTATGGTTTGGCAATGTTGCATGACGCCAAAATTTCTGCAGATGTTTTCTAACAAAGACAGCGTCAGAACCATTATTAAAAATCATGTTATCTTTAGCTGCTGGATCCCTGTGCATAGTTTCCATGTGGCATGTGATAAAATTCATATTTCGTGATTTCGCTGGGAAAGGATTAAAGGATTAATTCTTCCTGCTGAGTGAGGGTACTGATTATGAACCAATATTTCCATTTTTTACCCTTTTTGATGGAGCAAATTTCATTCTTCCAAAATTTACTGTTTTGAAGGATAATTACCCAGTATCCTGAAGAAGATGGGAAGGGCATGCATCATCTCAATGTACCACTGCAAGGTACAGGGGTGGTTAATGTGCCACATTTTCAGCTCCCTGCCACTGGGAATCACAGCAGTTGACAGTGGGTCACAAAATCATTAAACCTGAAGGCAGCACCTCCTTCTCCATGTGAGACTTCACTTCTCCTTGACACTTTACTCCTGAGATCCCTTTAGGCTCCTGGCCTTTTCTCCTGCATGTAACCCCCACAACTAATTAAAACTGGACAAATCTTGGGCGAAACAGTTTTCTTTCAAAGTGATTTATTCAAAGTCCTCCCCCCCCCCCAGGCATTTTTTGTCACTTCAGCTTAACCTGCCATTTTTACAAGACGTTGAAAGCGATGAAGTATTTTTATAAGATAAAAAAATCTTCCAAGACCTAAGTCTACCTTAATGTCTCAGATAAAGACTAGATTTTGAAATATGACAAATGCTTCAGCATTTCTAGAAGTTTACGAGTAAACAAAAAGTTCCAAAGACTCTGGTCTCACTAAAGGCAGCTAAACTTTTAAAAATGTACTATTATATTTAGAACTATAATTAAATTCTGCAACGACAACAAAAAGAGAATTAAGTGTAGCTGAACTGATTCCTAATAAGTTCCTTTTGGGAATTATATTGAACTTCAGAATTGAGCAGCAATTGTAATATTGTTGTAAATTTAGAAAAAGACAAAAATGAACATCAAAGGAAATAAATCTGGGAATGTGGCACCACTTAGTTTTTTTTGTTTGCTTGTTTTTTTACTGAGATAAACTTAAAATTTGCCAAATTGCTAGTACCGTGTTTTACAAATAAACAGAAAATATTCCTTTTATTTGGTTTGAAAATGTAAAGATGGGGAGTGTAGCTTTTGTTGTTGATAAGAGGGCTGAGCTCTAGGGCTGAAGAATGAATGAGATTTACTGATAGCCTCTGTCTACCTTCTCCTGGTTAAAGCCAGAGAGAAGTGTTTTCTCAGTTTAGCAATTGCTACCTGTACAGTTTCTAAGAAGAGGTAAGGGAAGATTTCTATATAAAACTGTTTTTCTACATTGTTTAATAATATCATTTTGGCATCTCATTTTTCAGCTATCATGTGGAATGCAACTTTTTTTTTAAATAGAAAGTGTTTTGTTTTGTTTTCTGTTTTGTTTTTATTGATTTAAGAGAGGAAGGGAGAGAGTGATAGAAACATCAATGATGAGAGAGAATCACTGATCGGCTGCCTCCTGCACACCCCCTTCCAGGGATCTGGCCCACAACCTGGGCACATGCCCTTGACTGGAATCAAACCCAAGACCCTTCATTCCCTGGACCAACGCTCTAACCACTGAGAAAACAGGCTATGGCAGTATGTGACTTTTTTTTATAATAAGCTCCCTATGTTTTTCATAGATAAAAGCACGAGTTTTGATAGTTTAGTGTGAAAGAAATTCAGGTCCTTCTGGCTTTGTGATTCTGAGAACTCCATGGGTGATGCTGCCTCCACAGCATGGAAACTTGTTTGTGAAGACAATTTTCTTACAGTGCTATTGTTAGAAATGGCGTTTACACAATGACAAAAAAATAACAAATACTTATAAAGCACTTACAAAATGCCAGGTATCCCACTAAGTACTTTATAATTTATTCCCTCATTCAATTCTCACGTTATCTCACTGTAAAGACAAAACAAAACAAAACAAAACAAAACAGAAGAGCAGAGAGGCCAGTTAACTGGCTCAAGGTCCACACAGCTAATAAGAAGCAGAAATTCCTTTTGACTATCACTCAACACACAGACTTAGAGAATCACCTGGTGAATAATAGGCTCTGTGGAGTTTCTCAAGGAGGTGCCATCATCTATTTATTAGCTCCAGGTCAAAATGAGTAATGTACAGATGCTAGTTTTTCAATATATAATTTTGTGCAACCTGTATGTGCTATACTCTTCAGATCGCAGCGATATGTTCTCATTGCCCTTTCATTTGGTTTACTTTCTAACTTACTAAAGCCTACGTGTTTATAATAACTGCTTTAAATTACCTGTAGAAGCTAGTCTTTCAGTTTAGAGAGAAAAAAAAAGACTTAGCAATTCATTGATCATTATATGGAGAGGAACAATCAAACATGAGTGACACGAATATGTGTAAGCAATCTGAAAACTGTTAACTGCTTCCCAGAATCAGGTATTAGCACTGTTTGAATTATTGTCATATAAGTAATAACAAGTAATAACAATGTGCAAAAAGAATGTAAGGAAAGTATCCTAAGATACGTAATACAACTCAACTGCAAAGTTTAACAACTTTTAGCTGTTGTTTTTGAGCAAAAATCTTTACTTGCATTTGAAGTGCTTCTTTAGAATACCAATAGTATAAAAAATGTTTAAGAAGTAGTTAGTATGAACTGAGACAGAGAAAGGTGGTTTGAATAGATACAGGGACACTGAGGGTCCAGCTCTGGATTTTTTTTTTTTATTGGAGGTGGATTTTTTTTGAACGGTATCAGTTTTCCTTTCAGTAAGGTCTCTGTTTTGTCAAACGGCCAAAAAGAGAAATAGGAGTTGACAATCTTTACAAATACAAAGGCCAATGATTTGCGGCAAGGAAGAATAACAAGGTTTCCTCATGTTAAGGAGGTGTTTTATCAGAAAGGCACCCAGGCCTAGAAAAGCCAGGTCTTTGAGCACATGTGGTTCTTTTCAGGAAGGCCTACCCTTGCTGTCTTCCACTTCAGTGAGCTCGGGAAGCGAAGAGCCGTTCTGTGAATACAGCTAGTCCATTGACATAGCAACATATCATTTTCCAAAGTTTGAGAGAGCAATGGATTGATTTCAGGGTTCACAGCAGGGCAGGGCAAGACATACGGCTCATATGGCTTTCGGAAACAATATAAATTCATAGAGCTATTTCAAGGTTTCATGAAGATGTGATAAACTACTGGATTGGGTTACATGTTTCCTCCTGCAGGGACTATTTTATCCACTCCTCTCAGATAAGTCAGGCTGATTTGTTGTTTTCATGCTCTGTTTTTCTTCAAATCTACTTAAATAAGCAGGTTGATTTCAGGGCCGACCCCCTCACTCCCTCTTTCTCAGTATGGGTTCAACTCAAGTTCTTGTGAAATCATGATCCTTCTCATACCTTCCAGACTGACTGCTACAACAAGTGAATCCAAAAGTAAACAAAACTAAAGGAAAATAAAATGCGGTCACCAAAGGATATGCTGTTCTGTGCCCATGTGGATGCAGAACCAGGCAGTACTCATGGACATACAACCTATGCAGCGTGGGCTGCAAGCAGATCGAATGCCTGTGTCTCTAAGAATACACACAAGTCCATCAGGCCAAACTGCCACTTCACCCTCACCACAACCAGAACCACATCTAAACCAAAGCACACAAAATTCTTCCAATAGTCAGGAGAGCAGAGACGCAAGGAAGCTATAAGAATTGGGTTTCAGTTGAAATCACTGCCAGTGCTTCAGGGAAAGTTTCCACTTACATGATCTGTGAAGAAAACCCAGCTGTCTGTTTTCATAAATTGGAAAATCATGTTGAATCCTACTGAACCATAGACTCAAAAAGTATTCTTATAAGTTATTCATTTACCCATTCACTGTTTCTGGTTCTTCAGTATTCTCAGAGTACCACGCTACAAGCCTAAAAAATGTCCTTACTGTTAGTTACTTACAAACATGATACTTCACAGAGACGATTGCATGACATGTAAAACCGACTGGACTCAATGTCAGAAGACTGATATTATCAAGATATACACCCTCTCTGAGCCTTAGTTTCATCACCTTTTAAATGGAAGATAATGTAACAGAAACATGTTTTCTTTTTTTTTGGTCCATCATCCATTTCCTCTTGTTTTGTGACAGAAATGTCTCTTACACTCTCAGGCCAGGTGGTTCAGTTTCCCATTCAGGTATCTCTAGTCCATCAAAACACTCCAATCCTGTGACCACAATGACTGGTTCAAGGTGAACACATGACCCAAGGTAGTGTCATCAAAATGAAACCTGGGATTTTGTCGTAATGGAAAGAAAATGATTGCTGAAAGGACTGGCTGTTAGTGTGGTGCTGTTATTGGCCAATTGATGTGGGATGGAAAGAGCAAGCTTGAATGAAGCCAACCAAAGAAAGGCAGAGCTGGGAGATGTAGAGAGAACATATTGAGGTCATCATTTGGGCAATGGGTCTGGTGGCAACTGAACTTAAATGGATCTATTTATGGGATTTATGTTACCTGAACCACGAAATTCATTTTTTTAAAAATATAATCATGTTTGGTTTGGCCTTTCACTTGCACCTGAAGATTCCTCACTATTATAGTGAGGAGACTGAGCTGACATACCAATCCTATATAATAAAAGCCTAATATGAAAATCAACTGAACAGCAGGACAGGTAGAATAAGTCACTATGACATGCACTGACCACCAGGGGGCAGACACAACACAGGAGTGCTCCCAGCCCACAGACCCCAGGCCAGCCAAGGTGGGTGCCAGCGGGCCCCACCCCCAAGATTGCCCTGCTGGTCACCCCACAGATGGGCCCTGATTGCTGGCCAGGCCTAGAGACCCTAACCGTGCACGAATAATAATTTTGTAGAGTTCTTGTTTAAACTCAAAAGCCAAAATCTTTGGGTTTTCAAAATATATTTGCACTTTTATTCAATTAAATGAAGGATAGGTACTCTACCAGAGCTTGGCAATTTAAAGAAGAAGAAAATATTCTAAGGAAGTTTATAGGCAAGTAGGAGCACTAACATGTGTTAGTAGGGAACCATAAAAAGGTAAAAACTCTGGACTCTATCACAACCAGGGCTTCCATATTACATAACTCTAGGGGGCACCGCTGACACCATAGCTTATGTACATTTCATCCCCTGGTGGCACACAGAGAAACCTTCGCTCAACTACACCTCTGTCAGCTGGCAGGCTGGGCCAGCCAAACACTGTACTAGCCAGTATTCTCAGTCTCCCTGATAGTTCTTGGCTATTGCATTTTGTAGTGAACAGATTATGACCCACTGTCTAGGAGTTTTTAAGGAGATGTCTGGCAGGCAGCTGGCACACAGGTTTACCATGACACAAACCAGATGCCAATCTTGGTGATCTTCCTTGGCTGTGCTATCATTTGTGAGCGCTCAGCTAGCAGAGGCACCCCTAAATCCAGCACGTGCAAACAAAACATCGCACCTCAGGATTACAGAGGTCTCCGGGCAGTGGGAGATTCACTGAAGACCAGATTAATTATTTGGCAAAACAAGTGGAGCTTTTATGACTCAGAGGTCATTTACAACAACATACTTTTGCACTGTCGCCTCAGCGATAATACTTCATTTTAAGTGGCAAAATCAGACTGTAAGTAAATTAGCATCCGAGTTAATCCACCAGCTGTGTGTTTTGATAGTGATTAATATGCACCATATAAAAGAGGCTTTGCATCTCTCTTGGTCTCAGTCACAAAAGAGAGGGAGAGAAAAAAGGTTCTTTGATATAATGCCCCTTCTGAAGCACTGCCAAGGTAGTTCATTGTTTAATTACAGAAAAAGACTCTGAGACCTTCAGAAAGACGCTCTTTTCCTTTTCGGGTGGAATGACAGCCACAGCTCCCCTGGTCACCGGCCTGAGCTCTCCTGATGCCTCCCTCTTGGGGTCAAACTCAGACAAGGCCACCTCCCCTTCACCGGCAAGACAGCTTCCCCCGGGTTTGGGCTGGTTGCTTTATTTTCCTTACAGGCTGAGGCTCGCTCTTCTGTAGGAAGCAGTTGTAACACCGAATTTGAACTGAGGTGGACGAATTCTTTGGATAGAGTATGGGACCGCCACCTCCACAGGCTTTCATATCCGAATTTGTCGCTAGCTTGGGAGCATGTCCACAGTTATCCATCTCCAGCCGCTGCCCTTACCCCTGGTGTGACACTTTCTGAAACACCGAAGGTCAGGAGGCCGGAAGGTCTGGCTGTAAGCTGAGCTGGCAAAACACACCTGTGTCCGCCTGGCTCTCGTGCTCATGCTCAGAGGTGTGGATACTTTCAAAGCAATTTGTGGGTGTAGGGGCAGCGTTGGACTCTCGGTATGATTCAATACATGGTGCAGTGAGACTGTTTCAGATACGTGCTTAAAGTGTTCCATTTTTGATTGCGCCAGGATGACTGGTATTTTTATCCTATTGACGCTATGATTGCGTCTCCAGGTTTGGTTTGGCTGCTCAAAGTCTTAGAACCACATTGCGGAGCCCTGTGAAAGCTGCGTGATTCTGTGTGCTTGCGCTACAGAGAAGACGCCGGACCTCAGCCACCCACAGCCCCGGCTTGAAGGCCAGGCGATAGGTTTTGAACATGGTTCTGCCTCTTTAAGTCTGTAACTTGGGACATGTAGCTTAATATTTTCTTCTTCATCAGTGAGGATTAAATGTTTCTACATGAAAAGAGTTTACAACAGTGCCTGGCATTTAGAACACACTGAATAAACATGTCATCATCATCATAAATTATCATCATTGTCTTGATGATTTTTCTGCCCTACCAATTTCCTCAATGATTTATCTTACTGTGGTTTATGTTATTTTTCTAAGCATTGCCAAGTTCTTTATCGAGCATTGTGCAGTACAAGCAGAACAAAATAAAACAAAACAACATACATAATTTATTGTTTTAACTTTCTAACAGAGTTTAAAAGGCACATGCCCTAAATATCAATGCTTATGAAAAGTTATTGGTAATTAACAACATGAGAAGTAAGTGCAATAAGGAGACTGGTTGTCTGGGATGACCAGTCTAGGGGTCTGAGCTTCAGCATTCACCAACAGGGCAGTATCTTCTTTGCTATCCTGGATTTCACTGTCATGTCCCAAGTAATTTCCCCCCTCCCCAATATCTCTCCACACTAATAAATTTCCTGAGAAGCAGTTTTTACCTATTCAAAATTTTTAAATCTTCACCTGAGGCTATGTTTTTTATTGATTCATTCTCTCTCTCTCTCTCTCTCTCTCTCTCTCTCTTTAAGGAAGAGAAGAAGGAAAGAGAAAAAAAAGCAACCATCAATGTGAGAGAGAAACATTCACCATCTGCCTCCAGTATGAGCCCCTACTGGGGGGATTGAACCCACAACCTAAGTATGTGCCCTAAATGAGAATTAAACCCAAGACCTTTGGTGTAGGGGACGACACTGCAACTAACTGAACCACCTGGCCAGGGCTCATAGACAAATTTTAAGCAATAATATATGTTGTTTTTCTACTACTTGAAGACCAATTAATTGTGGTCCTATGGAATATCATGAAGCAAAGGTACTAAAAATTTACTCTGTGGTCTTCTCACAAAAATAGTTTGGAATTACCTACTTTTCAAAAGAAAAAGGTATGAGTTCATGATTTTTAAGAAATGATAAGCATTCTTCTACAACTTATGTTAATACAACTTATGTAATCTCGAAAACACTAATCACTGTACAAATTATATTTCATGCAAAATGTACTATGAGACATGAGTCACTAGACCCTTTTCTCCTGAACTTCTTGAGGAATCTAAGCAGCCGGAAGCGTCCATCAATAACAAAGCAAACACAATTGCAATCCCACTCTTTTTTCTGGATTCTTCTAAGTCTTGAGAAACTGTTTCATAGACTAAAATCTCCCATGTGAATAAAAAGTCAAATCTTGAACTTGACATACAATTAATTGTAAAATATAATAAGGACCCTGGTTAACAAAGTGCTGGTTGTACATCTAATTTGCAAAGAGATTCCATATTAAAACCTTTGTGATCTTCTGATTAAGTCCAGTCAAAACTAACTTTGTATTTTTTAATTGTTACAACTTATTTTTGTCACATTAAACAGCAGAGCTGAACATTTAGTTTATTTTAAAATAACAGTAGCTTTTCTCAATGAGGCAATTTATGCCAAAACACTTCTCTTTGTGACCATGTCTAATTTGCAATGATATCAAGTCTACAAGCAGCTGAAGAAAGTAAAGGGACATTATTTACCTTCAGAGGAGTTTAGGGACTTACCTTCATAATGGCGTGCATTTAACTAGGCATTAAAAATTCAGAAAAACTCATCGCAAACTTATCTTATTTGACATTCACTAAGACTCTGTAGATCGGGCATGGGAGGATTTATTAATCCCCGTATTACATACAGTGATATGGAGGCTCAGAAAACTCAGTAATAGACCCCCCACCCCAAATTCTCCCTCTGCTCAATGGCATGTCAGAACCAGAATCTGGGTCTTCTCCAGTCCTCTTTACCACTATGCCTGTGCCACTTCATTTGAATTTAGATATTAGAAATTCTAAACCTTCTACATATTCAGTATCTGTACTTACCCTCTAATTATGATCTCCTCTGCTCACAAACCTTATTGGTTACTCCTAGAAAACCGGAATATACTGAGATTAAGTATGGTTTCCTAATAACATCAGATTCTTGAACGTTACTATATATTATACTAATTTAATATTACCTTTGTTTGTTCTGACGTTTAAACTTTTGCATAGGCTAATTTGCATGATTATGTCTATTTTAGTTGTTTCAAGAAAATGGATCACATGGCCTACCATACTTAGCCCATTGAAGCTGTTTAAGAAAATCTCTTTGAATTGACCAGCTTCTACCTAAGGAGACGTTTGTAAGAATGTGTTTGAAATGGAACACAAAAATATATTCAGAAAATTATTTTACATTATCTTCCTAGAAATGGCAGAGAAATTCATTCTGATGAAAGGCAGATACAGTGAAGTGAATAGATGCTTTCACAGAAACAGTAGAGCCTATGAAAATAACGCAGACACAGTCGAAATCAGCCCCTGGCGTGCTGACAGCCTGCTCAGCACAGTGTATGAATACCCCTTTCATGATTTAAAAGCATTTTGATGTCTAAAATAACATGAAATCTAGTTATCTGTGATGTATGAAATTGTATAACCGAGTAGTTCAATTGAACACTGAGGTATTTGGAAACACAAATTCAATAAGATAATAAATCCATGTTTTCTTTCCCCCCTACCCCCAGAATCTAAGCAAAACAGCTTGTGTTTTTATAGTATCTTTTTTTTTAAACTGTCAATTTCAAAACACTTCAAAAATTTTATACATACTATTACATTTCAGGTTAGTGTATGGCTATGGTACGAATTATTAATTGATTCAAAAACATAAATACACGGAAAAAAACAAACCCAGAAACAAAAGAGGGAAAAACATTTTACAGAGCAATATGTTGAAAGGTAGGCCAGCTCTGATGACTGCTAATGTTTATTTATGATGCACTTCATTAAACCCTTTGACTTTTTCAAGGGGCCACCTGTAAATCGTTATAATTTATACTCTTTAGGAATGTGCTCTTCTCTCAGTCATTACTCTACAAACCAAGTGTTTGAGACATTCCCAAAGCCCAAGTAATTTTAAGGACCTAAGCCAGAAATACCCAATACAAATATAATGCAAACCACATAGGCAATTTAAAATTTTCCAGTAGTCACATGACCAAAAATAAACAGAAACGCATTTAACTTAAATAACATGTTTTACTTAACCCGATATATCAAAAATATTGTCATTGTAACATATAATCAACATAAAAATTTATTGGTATTTTATATTCTTTTACTTATACTAACTCTATAAAATCCAATTTGAATTTTATTGATAATTTTAGCAATCTCAACTTGAGAGCTAAATTTTCACTGGAATTACTTGATTTGAATTTGGTTTTCACAAAGTTTATAGTAAACTATTTTAGTAGATTCACACACCTAAAATGTTCCAAATGTATTTAAACATTTTCAATAAGTGAATCTAATATCAGTTTTAAATTTAAATTAATGAAACTTAAATAAAATGAAGGATTTCATTCTTTTGTAACACTAACAATATTTTAAGTCTTCAATCATTCAGTATAGATAGGGTTGTATATTGGACAGCATCAACCTGAACAAATTAAACAAACAAAAGTTTCAACCGGAATAGTATTATTTTCTAACTTGACCCTTCTGTAATAAAAATATTAAAATTTTTGTTGACTCTAAAATATGAGGAAATAAGAAATCTGTGACATTCGAGAGCAGTGGTTCTCAACCTTCTGGCCCTTTAAATACAGTTCCTCATGTTGTGACCCAACCATAAAATTATTTTTGTTGCTACTTCATAACTGTAATGTTGCTACTGTTATGAATCATAATGTAAATATCTGATACGCAGGATGGTCTTAGGCGACCCCTGTGAAAGGGTCATTGGACCGCCAAAGGGGTCGCGACCCAAAGGTTGAGAACCGCTGTTCTAGAGGAAGAAAACAAGTAGATATGGCTACCTTTTGCAAACCTAATTTTAAAACATGTTTTCTTTTTATCCTATACTAGAGGCCCGGTGCACAAAAATTTGTGCACTCGGGCGGGGGGGGGGGGGGGGGGGAGTCCCTCAGCCCAGCCTGTGCCCTCTCGCAGTCTGGGAGCCCTGGGGAGATAACGACCTGCTGGCTTAGGCCTGCTCCCAGGTGGCAGAGGGCAGGCCCAATCCCTAGGTGCAGCCCCTTGTCAGGCTCAGAGCAGGGCTGATTGGGGAGTTGGGGCACCGCCCCCTGTCACACAAAGACCAGGGCCAATCAGGGGGTTGGGGCGCTGCCCCCTCACATGCACAGAGCAGGGCAGATCGGGAGGTTGAGATGCCAGCCTCAGTCACGCTCAGGGTAGGGCCGATTGGGGGGTTGGGGCACCGCCCCCTGTCACACACAGACCAGGGCCAATCAGGGGGGTTGGGGCGCTGCCCCCTGTCACGCACAGAGCAGGGCCCATCAGGGAGGTTGGGGCTCCGTACCCTGTCACACACAGAGCAGGGTCAATCAGGAGATTGGGGAGCTCCCCCTTGTCATGCACAGAGCAGGGCCCATCAGAGGGTTGAGGAGCTCCCCCCTGTCACTCACAGAGTAGGGCCTATAGGGGAGTTGGGGCACCGCCCCCTGTCACACACAGAGCAGGGCGAATCAGGGGGTTGGTATCTGGTTTGTTTGGGTTCCATAATCGAAACTGTATCAACTCCAGCTCTGAGATCCTGGCGGGCTGAAAGAAGGTTTCTGGGGTTTTGTTTAGCTTCTATATTTGTTACAATGTTTCAAACTGCAAGCTCAGAGGCCGGCAGCAACAGGCGGGGAATGTTGGAGTCCTCCATCACTGAAGCAAGCAAGCCTCATGTTAGTTTCAAGCTGCCTGGCTGCTGGCCGCCATCTTGGCTGGCAGTTAATTTGCATATCACTCTGATTAGCCAATGGGAAGGGTAGCGGTCGTACGCTAATTACCATGTTTCTCTCTTTTTTTAAGATAATTAAAACATAATATGCTAATTAGACCAGACGTCTTTCTGGATGACCTTCCAGACGAAGCCGGGGCTGTGAGGGCCGAGGCAGAGGCTGAGGCGGCAAGAGCTGAGCTCTTGCATGAATTTTGTGCATAGGGCCTCCAGTTAGTAATAAAAGTTTTAGTCTACAGTTGAACTGTCTAGTACATTGGCCACTAGCCACATGTGGCTACTGGGCATTTGAACATGCTAATCCAAATTGAAAAGTGGTGTAAGTATAAAATACACATTGGATGTCCAAGACTTAGTACAAAAAAGAGGTAAAATGACTCATCAATAATGTTTTAAGTCTCACTGCATGTTAAATTATTGTATTTTAAATAAGATTATTAAAGTTAATTTTACTTGCCTCATTTATTTTTAAACTAGAGACCTACTGCATGAAAATTTGTGCACTTGGGGAAGAAGGGGATCCCTCAGCCTGGCCTGCAGGGTCAGGCTCCCAGTCTGGGATCCCTCAGGGGATTTCCACCTGCAGGCTTAGGCCCACTCCCCAGAGGATCAGGCCTAAGCTGGCAGTTAGAATCCCTCTGGCAGCCTGGGAGCCATTGGGGGATGTCTGACTGAGGGCTTAGGGGAGTGGGCCTAAGCTGCAGTTGGACATCCTTACCACTGCCAAGGAGGTAGGAGAGGATCCCGCCGCCGTTGCTGTGCTGGCAGCCATCAGACCGACTTGTGGTTGAGCAGAGCTCCCCCTGTGAGAGTGTACTGACTACCAGGGGGAAGCTCCTGCTTTAAGCTTCTGCCCCCTGGTGGTGAGTATGTGTCATAGTGACCAGTCATTCCTGGTCATTTTGCCTTTAGGGTCAATTTGCATATTACCCTTTTATTATATAGGATGCAGCTGCTAGAAATTGAAAATTTCATATGTGGTTGTATATTTTTATGGGATAACACTGTCAAGAGAGAGATCTTGCATCAAAGAGTTGATTCCTGAGTCTGCATTGCTTGGTTTTTGGTTTATTCTGGGCATGCGATTTCTAATCTTCAGAGAACTCCTCTTCACCAATATGCTGCCAAAAAAAGACCACATATTCATGGTCACAGTGGAGTCTGATGACCCACTTTCTTGTCATTGGCTTTTGCAAGTAAAGTTAGGATGGACCCTTAACTTTTTGAAAAGGAGGTTTTATTTGTACAGTCATGTGCTGCTTTTTGTCAGGGAAACGTTCTACAAAATAGATCTTTAGGCAATTTGGTAACTGTGGGAATGTCATACAGTGCACTGACAAAACCTAGATGGTATAGCTTACTATATGCACTTAGGCTCTATGGTATAGCTCAGTGATGGTGAACCTATGACATGCGTGTCAGAGGTGACACGCGAACTCATTTTTTTAGTTGATTTTTCTTTGTTAAATGGCATTTAAATATATAAAATAAATATCAAAAATATAAATCTTTGTTTTACTATGGTTGCAAATATCAAAAAATTTCTATATATGACACAGCACCAGAGTTAAGTTAGGGTTTTTCAAAATGCTGACACGCCGAGTTCAACAGGTTTGCCATCACTGGTATAGCTATTGCTTCTAGGCTGCAAATCTCTATAGCATGTTACTATACTAAATGCTATAGGCAATTATAACACAGTGATATAAGTGCTTGTGTATCTAAACATAACTAAACACAGACAAGGTACGCTAAAGTAGATGGTATAAGAGATTTTAAAATGCTGCACTTACATAGAGTATTTACCGCGAATGGGGTTTGAAGGCCTGAAAGTTGCTCTGAGTGGGTCCGTGAGTGAATGTTGAGTGAGTGTGAAGGCCTTAGACATTACTGCATATTACTGTAGACTTTATATAAATATGTATACTTGTGGGACACTAAGTTTATAAAACAACATGAGATTAAATCAAGCACAAGATAAAGTGATGCAATTAAGAGATGAAGTAAACATGAGATGTATGAGGCTGCTGCCAGCAAAACACAGCGTACTGTTTTACAGCGAACTTTTCTTTTAATAAGTAGAAAGAGTACCCTCTAAAACAGTGGTTTTCAACCTTCTGGCCCTTTATTTATTTTTTAAAAAATGTATTTTATTGATTTCCCACAGAGAGGAAGGGAGAGGGATAGAGAGTCAGAAACATCGACGAGAGAGAAACATCAATCAGCTGCCTCCTGCATACCCCCCACTGGGGATATGCCCACAATGCCCTTGACTGGAATTGAGCCCGGGATCCTTCAGTCCGCAGGCTGATGCTCCATCCACTGAGCCACTAAGTCAGGGCAACCTTCTGGCCCCTTAAAAAGAGTTCCTAATGTTGTGACCCAACCATAAAATTATTTTCATTGCTACTTCATAACTGTAATGTTGCTACTGTTATGAATCGTCATGTAAATATCTGATATGCAGGATGGTCTTAGGCAACCCCTTGTGAAAGGGTCGTTCGACCGCCAAAGGGGTCGTGACCCACAGATTGAGAACTGCTGCTCTAAAACATGATAAAAAGTATAGTATAGTAAATATATAAACCGGTAACAGTTGTTTATTGTCATTATCAAGTATTCTGTACTATACATAATTGTAGGTACGTGCAGTAGGTCCATATCTACCAGCCTCACCATAAACACGTGAGTCATGTATTGTGTTAGGATGCTTTCATAGCTATGATGTCACTAGTTGATAGTCATTTTTCAGTCCCACTATAACCTTATGGGACCTCTGCTGTATACAGGGTGGCCCCTAAAACTGTATGCACACTTTAACAGCTGATAGCTCAATTTTGAAAATGAGATGCATTTTAATAAGCACTACCTTTATAATTATTCAAAGTGTGTGTATACATTTTGGGGGACACCCTATATATATGGTCCATTGTTGACAGAAATGTTATGTGGCACCATGACTGTATTCATTTTCAGCTAATTGCTGTTTTTATTCTGTTAACCTGTTTTGCTCACGTACGTTTGGCAGCTTGATTTGTGCTTTTCATTCTTTAGGAGTTGCAAAAAGTAGCCAATACACCACCCACGGTGGGCGACTCCAGCAATTACTGCATGTAGTTTTACATTGGTATCACAGTAGGACCAAGGCACTATTAAAAAGGCACCGCACAGATGATTATATGAATCACAGGGTGCTCAAAAGAGTAAGTGATTTTTACAAATGCAGCTCAAAGTGGTCATTCACGTCTTAATAGGCAGGCAGTTTGTAGTTTTATTTAGGCCGCAGTCTTCACATTGTCAATCTGGTTACCATATATGTAGCACAATCCTGAGGTTGGCAGGAAAGTTGAAAGCCTGTTGCCTGCTCTGCCTCTCTCTTGCTGAGCAAGGAGGAGGGAAATGTAGCCTCTGTAATGTTATACTAAGAGATACTAAACGATTACCTGGATTTGGATTGCTTAGGTTGTACAGATAGATGCTGAAGTGGCATCTGGAAACTTGAGTGTGGAGAGCCCATATAGTGGCATTATCATAGCAGGTTTTCTAGAACCTTCTTTGCATAAATAACTCAATCATATCCGGCCTTTGAACTCTATCTTAGTACAGGGCACTGTCACCAGTTCCTCAAAGCAACCTGACACAGACCGTGTTTGCTCATGTTACTGAGGTGCCAGCACCACTTCTGATGCCGACTGTGCTTCACGAAGTTTCCTGGCACCTCTGAGGAACAGAGAAAGTTTGCTTCTACATCACAGGCTCTCTGTGTTTGGCTCCTGAAAGGAATTTTGCCTGGGGCCCCGGGGCTCTGATACAACACACTCTTGCTTGGCCCAGATAACAAGAAGCAGATTTCTACCCTGCTTGTAACGCTGTGCTAATGTGCCTCTAAGGATCCCATGAAGGACGCCCATAGAATGCAAAGTAGTCAAACTTCATTAAAAATACACCATCTAATAACACCATTTACAACCTCAGACTTTCAACAGGAAACAGCAAACAGAGTTATACAGAATGACTGCCTACTGGAGGACCATCAACGTCAGTACTTCCTCTCAAAGGGTTGATAAGGTTGCCAGTAGGACGAAAATGGAAAACAGCTAGTGTAATTCACCTTCAAAAGGTTAATCTTGCTGGAAGACAAGAAGTGGATTGGCAGTTTATGTAAACACTGACATTAGCACTCCATGTGGTATCTATATACACTTTAAATGCATAAAACAATACATTGTCTAGTTTTAATAAATAATTACATTTTAGCTACTAATTCTGGTGACTTTTGAAAAGAGTCAAGCTGCTATATTAATAACATAATATATGCCCTTTTCTCTCAAAATTATTTACCTGAAATCTCGACTATAAATAGAAAAAGCATATCCTTGGGAACAGAAAGCCAGAGGCATGAAATGTTGATACACTTGTTTTTCTAATAAAAATCTGACAAGTATTGGTAGAGGTGGAGAGAAAAAAAGGAAACCACTCAGGGGACTATGCCGAACATCTGCCCATTAATTTATGGCTGGAATGATATAGAGCTGACATCACTAAGTAGTTTAATATCTTTTCCTTGTTGTTATGGTCAACATCTATCAGCTTTCATTCATTTAATTGGCACTGTTTTTCTCAGCATTTCCAAGACTTTGAGCTAAATAATATTACATTAGTTGAGTGCCCACTGCATCCAGGCACAATAGTTGGCACTTGAGTACATGGCCTTCCTAATCATTACAACAATCAGCTTAAGTATGAGCTTCATATATAGTTGAGGAAACCAAGAATGAGAACAGGTTCCCCAAGGTCATGAGACTTGTATATACTGTAAAGTGAATGCTGTTCTGTCTGACTATAGAACACGGGGTTTTCTTTTAAACTACACTGTTACCATGAAAGAAGTTATGAATGATAAATATAAAATTTTAGAAATATGGTACTATCAGAAAGGATATATGCATCCCTATGTTCATAGCAGCACAATTTACCATAGCTAAGATTTGGAAACAGCCTAAGTGTCCATCAGCAGATGAATGAATTAGAAAACTGTGGTACATCTACACAATGGAATACTATGCTGCTGTAAAAAAGAAGGAATTCTTACCATTTGCAACAGCATGGATGGAACTGGAGAGCATTATGCCAAGTGAAATAAGCCCGTTAATGAAAGAAAAATACCACATGATCTCACTCATTTATGGGTAATAAAGACCATTATAAACTGATGAACAAAAATAGATACAGAGGCAGAGCAGCATTGATCAGACTGTCAAACTATAGCAGGAAGGCTGGGGAGGTTTGGGGGGCAGGAGGAGTGGGGTAAGAGATCAACCGAAGGACTTGTATGCATGCATATAAGCATAACCAGTGGACACAAGACACTGGGGGGTAGGAGAGGCTGGGGGAAGGTCAAGGGGGAAAAAAAGGAGACATATGTGATACTCTAAAACAAAATTTAAAAAAATATATGGTACTAATTGTTACCAGTGGACAGAGTATTATTCTAGAACAGGGGTCCTCAAACTTTTTAAATAGGGGGCCAGTTCACTGTCCCTCGGACCGTTGGAGGGCCGGACTATAGTTTAAAAAAAAACTATGAACAAATTCCTATGCACACAGCAGTGGCAAAAACACCCGGCGGGCCAGATAAGTGTTTTCAGTGGGCAGCATGTGGCCCGCGGGCCATAGTTTGAGGACCCCTGTTCTAGAATGTCTGCCTACATAAGCCCTGAGGCAAAAAATTCTTTTTCCAGAATTTACAAAATGAGTAATCTAATCTGACTTCAAGAATGATCTAAGCTTTTAATGTCTTTGACTTCTATCATTAAACTTAAAGTTAGGCCCAGCTGGGGTGATTCAGTGGTTGAGCTTTGACCCATGTACCAAGAGGTCACCAGATTGATTCCTGATCAGGGTACATGCACGGGTTGCAGGCTCAATCCCTAGTAAGGGGCATCCAAAATGCAGCCAATCAATATTTCTCTCTCATTGATGTTTCTATGTATTTGTTTCCATCCTCTCTCTCTCAAATCAAATATATATATATATATGTATATATATATATATATATACATATATATATATATATATGAAAACAGCAACAACTTAAAGTTAGTAATTTATATCACTTATTTCTATTGACTAACAGAGATGCTGTCTTGATATTGAAAAAGATTCACCTGAGATAAAGGTGAGTACCTATTACCAACTAGCATTACTGCAGCAATTATTCAAAAGTAAGTATTGAGGTTGGTTTTTAAAGCTTGGTGATAATTGTGATTTTTAAGAATTGCTTGAAATAGCATGTTCGTTAAACTTAGGACTGATTTTAGTGAAGTACCATTTTTGGATTGAGTAATGTTTACATTGACTATCATTAAACTAGAAGCCTCTAATCCCTATGACATTTCACTTAAATAATGTTCTAAATGTAGATAAATAAAAAATGAACCTATAATGAAACTACAACATGTTCTTAGTCATATAGAATACAATAGGATATATTTTAGTGACATTAATAAAACCACAACATTTAAAAATATATATATTTTTATTGATTTCAGAAAGGAAGAGAGAGTTAGAAACATCAATGATGAAAAAGAATCATTGATTGGCTGCCTCCTGCATGTCCTAATGGGGATTGAGCATGCAACCTGGGCATGTGCCCCTGACCGGAATTGAACCTGGGACCCTTCAGTCCACAGGCTGATGCTTTATCCACTGTCAAACCACCTAGGCGCAGTGGTTGGCAAACTGCAGCTCAACAAACTGCGGCTCACAAGCCACATGCGGCTCTTTGATCCCTTGAGTGTGGCTCTTCCACAAAATACCTACTTCTGGGCATGGGCCACGAAGTTGCAATCGCACTGTGCATGCGCACCCGCACGTGGTATTATGTGGAAGAGCCACACTCGAGGGGCCAAAGAGCCACATGTGGCTCATGAGCCGCAGTTTGCCAACCACAAATAGGGTAAAGCCACAACATTTTTAATCATAACTCACCCTCCATCTGTTAACACTAATTTTAATGAGTTCACAGATAGGTATTCTAATTATGCAACAGAACAATCCTTAAATCCAGTCAGACAAGAAATGGCACATGGCTGACATTAGCCTGTGGTCCCTTTAGTTTTTTTGTCTGATAACAAATTGAAAGGTTGTTCAGGGAATTATCCTCTATCTAAATGATGAATTGTCCAAGTTTATGGCCATCCAAAGGAAATCTCATAACTCTTGTAGCAATTCAAATTCTGTATGTTCGTTTCTCTCTATATATATTTCTCTATTACACTCTTCAGGTAGCATAAGAAGGCATTAAAGGAAAATAAGCCAGTTTTGTGTAAGATCATTAAGTTAAAAAAAAGCAAAGTGATTTTTCTTTCCTATTCAAGTTTTGATTTGAACCAATCATGGATGAGCTGGGGGGAACAAAGAAGTAAAAAAAAAAAAAATTCACAATGAAAGTGTTAAATGCTCAGGACTGTGAGAGGCATAATAATTAGGTAGTTATTTATGATTTTATATATAATTGAAAATTGTGGAAATGCTTGGAAGGAACATTTACTGAAAGCAAAGACTTGATATTTGGGCTAACATTTCAATTCTTGTGATCATTTGACTGAAGATAGTTCGGTTCCTTAATGCTGACTTATTTTCCCTTTCTTTTCCTGTGTACTCTTATCCCCTTTCCTGACTTTAGTTCAATAACTCATAAATCTGGATCTCTAGATTGATTTCTATGGGTCAAGTGCAAGTTGCCATCTTAATGGACATCTTCACTTACATATGCCATTCACATCTTCCAATTCAAAGAGGGTGTAAAAAAAAGCTGGCATTTTTAGACACCTGTCATGAGCAAAATAATTTATGTCTACACAAATTTCACATCATTACCACTAGTTCAATTCTCTTCCTGTGTTGCTTAGCTCAAATAGTGTTAATTAATATAATTTTATGTTAAGTTGACAAAGTTAGAAACATAGGAATCAGGTTTAATTCTTCCTTCTCCCTCACTCCTCACAGCTACTCCTTTTTTAAGTCTTGCCATTTTTACCTCCAACATGTGTCTAAATTCCACTCCATTTTTCTTTCCCACCAGCTTTTGGTTGGGTCCTCACCAGCTTGACCTGAATTTTTACCAGGACCACCTATCTGTTTTTGTTGTCCAGATCATCAAGACACCTCACTGCCTATGGTTTTTGTTTGTTTGTTTTTCTAAAATGCACTCTAACCATATTACCAACTTTCTCCAAAATCTTTTCATGTCTCCCCTTTATCTCTGACATTGAAGTCAGTCATCTTGCATTTATATTCCAAGTCCTTGATAATGTGGCTCTGGTCTATCTGGTCTAGCTTTTCAGCCTCATCTGACATCTGCCACACTACACTGGTCATATAGGACTTTTATTCTTGGCCTTACTTCTTAGCCTATTATTCTTAACTTTAATCTCATTTAACTTGTTATAATTGCAACCCCCCTCCCCAATCCAGCACTCCCAATTCTTCTTGCTTTGCTCCACCTTTTTCTTGCCACAACATCTCTCACCTTCATACCTAAGAATAATTTACTTATTTCTATATCACTTACTGTTCATTTTTATCTCACTATAACCAGGGCCACACTAGAACAGGGATTTTTGTCTTTTTTGCTTATCTATGTATTTTTTCATTGGAAATTACTAGAACAGTTTCTAAAACATAGCAAGTGTTCAGTAAATAGTTGTTGAATAAATGAATAAAGTCCCTGAATGATATTGTTCCTTTATCATCTGTTTCCAAGGCACCCTCATCTCTTGCCTGATTGCCCATCTTCTAGCTAGAAAAATCTCACCTATCTTTAAATTCGTAGATATAAATATTGCCTTCTTTTTGAAGCATTTCTTGATTTTTAGGTATAATTAATCAATACTCATTCCATGCCTCCAGAGCACTTAACCCAGTAATTTGGATTATGGTTTGCTGTCTCCACTTTCAAAACAACAACAACAAACTGTGGTACATCTACACAAAGGAATACTACACTGCTGTAAAACGGAAGAAACTCCTACCATTTGTAAGAGTATGAATGGACCTGGAGAGCATTCTGATAAGTGAAATAAATGAGTTGGAGAAAGATAAATATCACATGATCTCACTCATTTGTGGAATATAATGAACAACATTAACTGATGAACAAAAACAGATCCAGAGACAGAGAAGCATCAATCAGACCGTCAAACCTCAGAGGGAAGTCAGGGGAGGATGGGGGTAAGGGGGAGAGATCAACCAAAGGACTTATATGCATGCATATAAGCATGACCAATGGACACAGACACCAGGGTGGGGGGGCGAGGGCATGAGCAGGGGGTAGTGGGGGGAAGAAGGGGATAAGGACATATATGTAATACCTTAATCAATACAGAAAATAAATGAAAGCAATGTATCTTCCCATCTGTCTCACTGTGCACACAGTGGAATTAATACATGTTCAGTAAATTGTTTAAATAGAACTCTAATTGGGACATAAACAGAAAAACAAAAGAAGGGCTTATGAAACCTAGTAGGGCTACTATTTTACTTGAGAAAGAGCAAGGACTAAGGGAGACAAGGTGTAATTTCCTCAAGCTCTACTGACTCTCAGACAGAAGAACCAGACAAGATTGAATAACCTGTATTAAGTCAATAACATAAAACTTGGAGACTCATTATCATTTAATACTTTTAGAACAGCTGATGTTAATTTTTGATGTACTTAAAAGGGCAAATGCCATATATAAAAACAAGACTTCTAGAGAACTAAAATACATAGTCCTTGGTTGTTTTGCAACTCCCTTTGTCCATCACAGCTTAGCTTAAGAGATCTAAGGACATCACAGCAGTGGAATTTGCTTCAGGCCACTAGTGAATTCTGTGTGCTCAGACACTGCATGGTATGTCAAATGTTAATTAGACAAGGACATAAACGAGAGTTGGCATTAGAAAAGAGGCAAGCATTGATTTTCCTTTTCACTTTTTATTTATTAAAATGCTAGAGAGGAAACAGATAAACTTTCTTGGCTCAATATTTATGACCAATTTCCTTCTTTTAACTGGAAAGGCCAGTACCTTCAAAGGTGAATCAAAAGCTTGTTTTCAGTTATCTTTTCGTTAAGCAACTTTTCCCCAATTATAATAGGCTCCTTGCCATAGTGCCATTTGGTAGATTTTTCCCCCATAGGTTATATCTTGACAGAAATAGTGTAATAAAAGAACTAAGATTGTAAAGGATGAGAAAATCCAGACTACTAAAAATAATGCAAACACACTTTGCATAAAGCAGACCTGTAATTGTATTTCAACATTTGCTGAACCATTTGTTATGAAAAGAAAGAAACAAAATCACTTAAAATTATTAGAGATATATATAGATATATATATATATATATATATATATACATACATATATATATATATATATATATATATATATATATATATAATATATATATTAGAGGCCTGGTGCATGAAATTCATGCACAGGAGGGGGGGGGTTCCTAAGCCCAGCCTGCACCCTCTGTAATCCGGGACCCCTTGGGGATGTCCAACTGCCTCTTGCAATCCAGGACCACTGGCGCTTAACCGCTTGCCTGCCTGCTTGCCTGATCACCCCTAACAACCTCTGCCTGCCTGCCTGATCGTCCCTAACTGCTTCCCTGCTGGCCTGATCACCCCTAACTGCCTCTGCCTCGCCCCACACCCAGGACCCAGGATTCCCTACCTCTGGCCAGCGCAGGCATCCAGGACCCGGGCCGGCTTCTCCCAGGCTGGTCACAGCTGCAGGGGACTATTGGTGGGCAGCTTTGCCCGGACCGCAGTAGCTGGTGTCTGGGACTGTGGGGCAGGCAGCTTGTCCCACTCCCAGGCCACAGCCTGGCTGGTCCCCATTCCTCTCTCCCCAGTGCTGAGTGTCTGAACCATTATGGTGCGATGGTGTGAGGGTGTGATGACCATTTGCATATTAGCTCTTTATTATATAGGATATATATATATTTCTTTATTCTTTTTTGTTTTCCCCAATTTCTTACAAGTAGGAATTTTTAAAATAAATAAAATTTCTTAGAGCAAAATAAATAAATAAATAAATAAATAATAAAGAAGATGCAGCATAATCTGTCAGTTAAGAGATTAAGAGCCAGGTCTCTGTATCTACATTGCCTGACTTCACCATTTAACGAACACCTGTGTGAATGCAGGCAAGTTACTTAACCTCTCTGTTCCTCTGTTTTGTTTTGTTTTACTTGAGAAATGGAGATAATTTCTTTACCAAGTTCAAAGCATTGTTATGCTGGTTCAATGAGTTAATACGTACAAAGCACTGGGAACACAGGGACTATATAAGTGTTTGTTAAATAAATCGCTGTTTACAGAAGGAAGCAAGCTCAAACCTCACAGTATACAGACACTTGAGAAGTAATAAATCAAATGGGTATTTAATTCAAATTTCCACTCAGTACAACATCTGTTCTCTTTCAGATAAAACATTAAAATGCAATAACCCTTACTAACCCTTGGCAATTTATTTATAAAGACCATTTTCCTCATTTCTTAGCATTGGGTTTCAAGGTACCTGTCTTTCTGGTGTCCAGATTATAATGCAATTGGCACCAGATAAGTGCACTGCTTTCTGTCAATGCAATGTCTCCTGAAACCATTTCCTAAAACATGTAACAATCCTATCACAGAACGTGTAAAACCTAAGACACCGATGCCTGTGGTTTAAAGCTGATTTCCTTGAGTTTCCAGAGAGGAATTGCTATTGACCACCTTCATTAGGAAGCTATTGACCCTTCTCCAGTGGAGCATCTTGAGAAGAAATTCACTAAATATGCCCATATTTCATCTTTTGAATATCAAGATGCAATAGGCATGCTGAAGGATATGGTTTATTTAATCCAAAATTAAAATGTTATAGGCTACATTACCTGAAGTAAATTGCTTAATAAATTTAGAAGAACAGCTGCTTTCTCAATCTTTGACATCTAGGTAGTTGAGGCCTAAATTAGGTGAAGGCATGTACACAAGTGCTGACAAAATAGTTTCCGTGATATTTCCAATGTTTTACCCAGTCCTCCCTCCCCAATCACATACACAAAAGCAATTCTCAAACAGGAAAATTTTTCTTGTTCAGGTAACATTGATTCCAAAAAGATTTCTTAATCCTTCTTCTCACTTTCTTAATCTACAAAATTGAGAAATAGTAATAAAAAAAAGAAAGAGAATAAACATCCTGATTTTCCTTTTTTTTCAGGCTTGTTTGGGTAACACTGCATTTTTATTAAAAATCAGTATTCATTCCACGTTCAAAAATAGATCCGAGGCATCTTCCAATAGCAATACATTTAAGGCAACAACACTTAACATCAAGCTGAACTAATGTGTGATTTCTGGTTTGTGAATACGGGAGAATTTCTTGCTTTGTTTCTAAGCAAAGTACCCAACATTAATTCTACAGTGCTCAGAGGATGCAAACATAACAACGGAATACAACCTAGATTACTTTATAGTTGAGTGTAGGAGATGGTGCCAACTCTAGACTCTCAGGAAGATATACTAACACATGACAGAAAAGTACAAAAAAACCTCCAAACAAACAGAATTCTGCCAGTACCTAAGAAGTGATTTCTGCAAAACCATATATACCAAAAATTCAACCATTTCCTACAACGTCCTCCGTTACCCACAGAGTGCAAGCCATGATGTTTTGTCTTGTACTATCATAATCACCTCCTTACAGTTTTCCCTATTTTGACCTGAAACTCTTAGAATACAACTATTCCCCAACACCATAATGATCTTAAAACATGAATGGACACATGCCACTATACTACCTAAACCCAGCCTTCGCTTCATTTTACCATGGTCTAGAATGCCCTATAGCTACACAACCTGACACTAGCTTCCCATCCTTACTTCCTACCACTCTCGCCCTCCTCAACTCTCTTCCAGCCACTCAGGCTTTGTGGTGTTTGCCAGTCTCTTGTCTCTTGCAGTTCTGTCATCTGGGACATTTCTCTTTCCACTCTGTTCTCCCAACTCATCCAGGACCCTTCTCTATTGTCACCCCCACTCCCAAGAGAAGCCTCCCCTGACCGTTCTCTCTCTTTAATTACTACTTCATTCTTCTTCATGACCTCTTCATCCAATATTATGACACACGTTGATTTGTTAATATAATTTTTTTCTAATTCTTTATCTCAGTTGTCCTCGAAGTGTTTGTTTCATTGCTGTATCCTCAGCATTAGCACAGTGACATACTAGGTACTCAACACATGACTACTAAATAAGAGAACAGATTTCCAGTTCATAGGAAATAAATGACTTTGCTGTTAGACTATGGGATATAGAATGAAAGACACTGGCTTATTTTACAAAACTGGGAAAAGGGTAGGATACTTCCACTAACTACCTTTTGGTTGTTGAAATGAAATATGTTAGGTTTTAAAATAAGAATCGGTTTGTGAAGCAATTCTAAATAGAACAGTTGTTTTCATGACACTCTCTAAGTGAATCACCATAGATGAGACCTACCCTCTAGTGGGCTTATAACAGTCATCTTTCATTAAATCTGAAGAATGAGTCTGTATAAGCCTTTCAATGCTGTTATAAACAGGTCTACCTCCCAATACAAACTGGGGAAGTGTGCGCTCTGATGTTAAAAAGAGAAGGGGATATCAATAGCAACAACCCTCAAAATATCGATGTCAATAAATTAGTAAAATAACCCAGGGAATATTTCAACTGAGACCTGGTTCAACATTTTCAGGTTCATAACAAGGGTGCAAATGAATGCCATATGTCTAAATAGTTCAAGGTTTATACATTCAATCTAACAAACTATAAACTAAATATTTGTTTAAGTCTGATCTTGAAAAATATATCTCCCAAGGATTGATTATGCGGCTAAGTTCTAAATTATGATTCTTTAAGTGCTCTGAGTTCCATGGTAAGTCCAGGGGGCATCATGCAAAGAGCTAAAGCATTCTTTCCACCCCTAGATCCCTTAGTTGGCCTAAGTGCCTTATAGGCACTTGCATAGCCATCCCATCCTCCTGCAGAAGGTCTGTCCATACTCCTTATGAACAGTTGTCTCTTGACCACCCATTAGACCTAAGGATGTACACAGTGAAATCAAGGTTTGCCCTCCAGAGGATAAACTGAGAGAACTGGCAAGAGCTGGTCCTGGAATCAAGCTAGAGCCATATAAAGAGAACTGTGGTTCCATGGGTACTCACAACATAAGAGGTGGGTGAGGAGGGGCATAGTTGGAGGAGGGCCAGAATGGGGCCCTGTGGAGTGCAAGCCCTCTCCCCCAGGCCTAAGTGTGATATGGTTCAGTGCCAGTCAGAATCTTTCTCTACAGTAGTTAAAGAAGGAAGCCAAAAAAGTATGAAAATCAAACACAATACATAAGTCATGTGAAGTATATATAAAGTTTAGAACATAAATTACAATAATATTATAACAGGTTGAATTGTAATCCTAAATAGTTAAATCAGCACTTCAAGCATTAAATAGCAGAGCTGAAATGGAAAACAACATAGACTGGAGTAGCACACTGAAAATACTTAGAGCCTAGGAGTGGACATTTTATCATGTTTGGCTTTCCTTCATTCACCTTGCCTAGAAGCTTGTCATCCAGCTGACTCAAACATCTGGGTAAGCAGTAGATGAACAAATGAAAAGTTGAATTAGAAAAAAAGTGAGAGAAAGTGGCAAACCTGAAATATAGAGGATATATTTTAGGGTTCTGAATTAACTTCAAAATGAATTAGAATTGATTATTAAGGACATAATTGAAGAAACTAGTTTAAAACTTAGTTAAAATTAACAGAAAGAAACCATTATCAAAGTGCTTTCTATTAAGATTCTTTAATTTCAGAGAAAAATAAAATTTAACACTCCCAAAGAGGGTGAAAAAACAACAATGGGTTATTTTGAAAGAAACCATCACCAAGAAATGAATATAGCATTTCTGCAAGTAAGAATAACAGAGCAATAGTAGTAGTGCAAACATGATTTTAAACATACTAGAAGCACAGTGCACAAAATTTGTGCACAGGAGGGGATCCCCTCAGCACAGCCTGCACCCTCTCTAATCCAGGACCCCTTGGGGGATGTCTGATTGCCGGTTTAGGCCTGATCTTGGGGATCGGGCCTAAACCGGCAGTCAGACATCCCTCTCACAATCCTGGACCACTGGCTCTTAATCGCTCACCTGCCTGCCTGCTTGGTCACTCCTAACTAACCCCTCTGCTGGCCTGATTGCCCTTCACTGCCTCTGCGTGCTGGCTTGATTGCCCCAAATGGCCCCTCCCTGACAGCCTGGTCACCCCCAACTGTCCCCCTACCCCCTCTGCCAGCCTAGTTGCCCCTCACTGCACCCCCTGCTAGCCTAATCACCACCAACTGCCCCCCTGCTGGCCAGGTTGCCCCCAACTTCCTCCACTGCCAGCCGGTCTCCCCTCATGGCCCACCGCCAGCCTGGTCACCCTACACAGCCTGTTTGTTCAGTCGTTTGGTCGTCCCTTACTAACCCCCCTGCCAGCCTGGTTGCCCCACGCAGCCTGCTTGTTCAGTAGTTTGGTTGTCCCTCACTAATCCCCCTGCCTGCCTGGTCTTAGGCAGTCATCTTGTGAGGGCATGAGGGTTAATTTGCATATTACCTCTTTATTATATAGGATCAATGCAAACTACTAATCTGAACAACAGACATCATATCATTAATCTGAGCCCAAAGATATTTAGTAACTTTTAACACTCATTCCTAATAAAACTATTGAAAACAGGGCTAGCAGAGCAGTATTCTGTAACAAAGTACCTATTTTAAAGTGAGAAGCAATGTTGTCAATGGCAAATTCTTAAGAAAGTTCCGTTAAATCCATGTTCAAAATAAAAGTCCTCACTTTATTTTATATTTTATTATTTCTAATATATTATTTAAAATCCCTTATAAAATGTTTTTAAATAAAGGAAATAAACATAAAAGATATTTATTTTTTTCATTTATATTAATGTCCTTACTATATATATCTATACCTTTGTAAAATTTTATCCTTGAGATATAGATATACCTCATACATATTTGTACACACACATACACACATGCACACACATAAACATACTCTTCTGTGAAATATGTTTGTGCTACAGCTTGTATTGTTGAGCTATAAGGTGGTTCATAATTCCTATCCTAAAAAAAGTTATCTGATATTAGAGACTAAAAGGAAATAGACTGTTTTTAAATATTAAAATTATTTTCATGAAAAATTAGGTATGCTAGTGTATCACTAGTTATGTTGGTTTAAAATAGAGTCAGCTTGAAAAACAACATTCAACTTTTTACCTTTAGATGCTTCCTTTTAAAGAAATAAAAGTGTTTTTATCATATTTATTATAACTAAATTCTGAATATATAACTTTGAATCCAATTGCAGTCTTTTGACATTAGGTTAAACTTAATAAGGAATAAGCGTAGGCCACAATTACATAGGATTTCTTTGATTAAATACTTTTAAATTACTTTCAAGATAAAGTAATGCTATTGTGTACACACACCCCATGTCCTTTTATTACTTTACTAGAGGCCCAGTGCACAAAAATTTGTGCATTTGGCGGGGAGGGAGGGTCCCTCAGCCTGGCCTGTGCCCTCTAGCAGTCTGGGACCCCTCAGGGGATGTCCACTTGCCAGTGGGGAGCAGGCCTAAACTGCAGTTGGACATCCTTAGCGCTGCTGAGGAGGCAGGAGAGGCTCCCACCACCACCGCTGTACTGGCAGCCATCAGCCTGGCTTGTGGCTGAGCAGAGCTCCTCCCATGTGAGAACACCCTTACCACCAGAGGGCAGCTCCTGCATTGAGCGTCTGCCCCCTGGTGGTCAGTGTGTGTCATAGTGACCAGTCATTCCCAGTCATTCTGCTGTTAGGGTCAGTTTGCATATTACCCTTTTACTATATAGGATAGAGGCCTGGTGCATGGGTCGGGGCAGGCTGGTTTGGCCTGAAGCGTGTCCCAGATCAGGGTAGGGGTCCCGCTTGGGTGCCTGGCCAGCCTGGATGAGAGGATAATGGCTGTTTTCAGCTGGCCACACCCCCTTCAGGGTGGGGGTCCCCACTGGGGTTGCCTGGCCAGTCTGGGTGAGGGGCTGAGGGCCGTTTTCAGGCTGGCGCGTGGCTGAAGCTCCCAGCCTGTTTTTTTTTTTTTTTTTTTTTTTTTAATTCTGGGATTTATTTACCTTCTATGGCTGTCACTGGAACTGAGAGCCGGCTTTAGCTCTGAGGCTTGGCTCCAGCTCTGAGACCTTGGCTGCTGAAAGCAGCCGGGTTTGTTTGGCTTCTATAATTGAAACACTGTTGCAGCTCCAGCTCTGAGGCCCAGCTGGCTGAAAGCAGGTGCCTAGGGTTTGTTTAGCTTCTATAATTGCAACATTGTTTCTTAGAGTGCAGCTCAGAGGCTGGCAGCGTCAGGCAGGGAACCTTGGCTTCCTCCATCACTGGAGAAAGCAAACCTCCTGTTCGCTTCAGCTGCCTGGCTGCCAGCCGCCATCTTGGTTGGCAGTTAATTTGCATATCTCACTGATTAGCCAATGGGAAGGGTAGTGAAGTTACGGTTAATTACCATGTTTCTCTATTATTAGATAGGATTGTTAAAATTCAAATTTGATTATTTAAGATGTAAGCACTTTCCTGAAAATATAGTTTCTTCTTACAAGTCAAGCGGAGTCTCAGCCTGGCCCCAGGGTCTCACCAGAGTCCGTAGACAGCTGTCTTGGTTAACCTGCCTTTTGCCTAGTATTTTCAGCTCAACCCAATGAAATGCTATTATCATTCTTTACTCGTAGGCCTTCATTGTTAAACATGAGACACAATTTGTATAAGCAAATCACTTTTCAGTAATTTTCAGGGAACGTAATCTGTTGCTTGATTGTATTTTGAAATGTAATAGCACTGAGGGAAAAGGAAATCAAACAGCTATGACAAAAAGAGCAGGTAAGGAGGCTTTACGGTGGCGGGAAGGCTGCATTTAATATTCTTATTTTAAAATCACACTTTTCAATTTTATGCTTTATAATGAATTGCAGCCAATTACTTCCCATCAACACTGATAAAAAGATCTGTCCAACTGTTCAACATTTGCTCTACTAATTGAACGATCAATTATTCAAATAAATGATTCTCCTTATCAAGCTCCAAGGAAATCTTGGTCTTTGTTTCAGCATCAGATAGAACACAATATGGAGTGGTAAAGAGACCACATCCTGGTAGAATTCTAAATCGTTAAGAGAAAATCCCTCTAATTGGGCTAAGGTTTACAACTAGAAACTGCTTCTGTATCTCATGGGTTCTGATCTTTTCTGAGAAGCTAACCCCACTCTCTCATAGTCTACTATTTTGCTGATTAATTCAATGCCAGGTAGCACTGTGTTCCTTAGGAACATGCCCTTTGTTAGGTAATGGGTTTTAATGATTAGTCTAAATGTACTCCTTCCTTACCAGCAAAGAAAGACCTCTTCCTAAGTTATCTTAGTCCCAAGAGGACTTGATGGGGAGTGGCTTCTGGGGAGGTGGCAGGGGAATTCTCAGCTGACAGATGGCAGATGTGTTCTGCATTCACACCCTACATTTAGGTGGATTAATAGTAGCTGAAGGTCATTCTGTGGATTTGGTCTTTTAAAGGCAAAATAACTTTTTTAAAAGACTCACACTGTGTGTGTAAGTGTTCATAGTGTTCAGGATTCCTTCTGCATAACTGACTAGCTTTAAATACATACACATGCATCCAAGCAGGAAGGGCTCACACTGTAGGACAGGGTTTTATCTCAGTATTACATTCATACACAGAGTCTGGACACAATCGTGTTTTGAATAATTTTCACTCATGTCTTATCTTACATGGGAACCTATATTCTTTTCTTTCACTACTTTTGCCTACATCTAAAAGCCACCTCAGTAATAGAAACACAAGATTTAGTAGCATATTTATAACTGGCCTAACTTTTTTATCTTCCCCAAACTAAGAACACTTCAATGAGAATGAAAATTATAGTTTTGAAAATTCGTATTAGTTTGCAACTGAATTGTCCAAATAAAAAGTACACAGTAAATGGAAAGTGTAACCTACTTTCAGAATAGGAACCAAAAATCAGATTCCCAGATATAAATATAATCTATAAATGGTAGGAACATTTCTTTACTAAACTGGATGGAATGCTATCTCAAATCAGGCTAGATTAAAGTACTGATAAAAGCCCATGTAACTGTAGCAATTTTTGATATCCTAAGACTATTATGGTTGATGATCATTTAAGGAACTAACAATAGAGTCTAATTTTTTGCATGTACAAACAAATAGTGCTTATGTAAATATCTGTTAGTAATACCTTCCTCAGAGAGTGTCTGAGGGATCACCAGGATATGAGCATAATAGAGTTGGGGACTTTGACGCAGTACCTGATAGTGCCTGGCCCATCATCAGTGTCCTATGGATATAAATGAATGAATGAATGGCTCCAAGTAGCCGTGACTATTTCAAACTGTATTTAATTGTTCTTTCACAGTAAATTTTAGGGAAAGCGTGTGATTTGGAAATTATAATTAGATTAAAAACTACAACTCCTTACATTTTACATTAGTGACTTCCTATGAATACAAAACACAATAATGTAGGGTTAAGGTTAGTTAAAAACAAGTTGACTTACTGAATGTTTGTTATATTTCTAGAGAAAACACTACATTTTCTTGGTAAAACTTAAAAATTCACCTAATATTTTACTAATCTTTTGTTTTAAGACTTAACCCGATTGGCCATGTGATAATGCTCTTGGGTTGAAAACTTAAAATTATTATGTGTTTTGAAAGTAAGAACTAAATACTGAGGATAGTTTATTGGTTTTCTGATACACATCATTTGAAAACTATTAGTGGATAAAGGAAAAAGGATAACTGGGACAAAGAGAGACAAATAAAGAAACAGTCTGATCAATAATAAATAGGATACTAAGATACACCCCAGAGACTACATGCCTCCAAGTTCACTTAAGTCTTAACGTACTTTACATTTCAAATCATATCTCACAGAACAAGTGATAGGATTACACTGCTAAATCCATAAGCATTGATTTTTGTCTCAGTCACAGATGCATGCTGAGCACTATCGAAAAATTTGCTAAAGTAGGTTTATGTCATACGGCGACTACCACGTAGCAAGCATTCTTTGTATAAACTTGCTGAAGTCTTTAATAAGCAATTATCTAAGCTTTAGAAACATAAACAAGATTACATTATGCAAATTCCTCTCTGAACTTGTTTAGGAATCGCTCCCGTTTTTACCATTTTTCATTGTGGCAGAGGCCTTCCTATTCCCCAAGCGGAGTATCCCGTTTTCTGAAAATCTCAGCACATGTGTGTGAGCTTTCAAAGTGTTTTAAGGAAATATCCCCAGTGGACTCTGGAGAGCTTGCCTTCCGGTCAGAGAAAGAAGAAGCGCTCAAATGGGCTATTATTTTCACTGATAGGTTGACCCCATTCCTTGTGGAATTTTGGATTTAGTTTCACATGATTTAATTTCACAGGGTAGTAGATCAGTGCTTAGCAGCCATCAGAATAATAAGGACTTGGCACTTTTGAGGCATGGGGAGGAGTGTGGGCAAGTGCACGCTTAAGAGAAGGAGGTGACAAGCTGGGTCCTTAGACTGGGCCAGTAGATGTATAAGAGCCACGAATAGTTGCTGGAAGACTTGTGGCTTAATGACGTAAAAATAATAAGTATCATTGCAGTTTTTTTTTTTTTTTTTTTTTGCATTTATTACTTTGCAACACTACTCTTTGCGATGAGGAAACTTTCTGAAACATCCTTCTTTAAAGTTTCTGTTTTGAAAATTCTCTTAGTTCCTTACTTTATTTTCATTTGCTTTGATGGAAAGCAATCATATTTTGTCCCATTTTTGTTTCAGCTATTTTCTCGTTTCTACTTTCTTTCCATGTACTTTAAGTGCACCTTAAATATACTTCTGATTTTAATGTTTAAACTAAAATGGAACATTTAAAATTATTTTTTAAAAATCAAGATTATTAATTTGCATTTATGTGTCATTGACATGGTCAAATTTGAATAGAATATGCATAATACATTATAAAGAACACAAGTTTGCTAATATAATTTGTATTAAAACTTACTATTTTCCTTAGGTATAAGAATTTATATTCCCTACATGACCATCTTTAACATAACTTCTTAAAATTAGTCACTTACAAAAGAACAAAAACAAAACCAAGCAAATAAACTCTGCAAACCAAATCCCCAGATTTGCTGTGATGCTATTTTTCTCCTATTCCTTTCAATGTGTGACAAACAACTTCCTTTTGTGAATATCCAATTTATTCAGAATTCATTAAGTGATCATCTTTAATTGCTAAATGATTAGGCATTGAGATTCACATTTTGCATGTAGCTAATAGCACTGAGTCCACTTTAATGAACTCAACCTCATTAAAGAAAGAATCTTTTACCCAGGGACCATGTGACCAGTGAAATGTTAAAATTCATATTTTATTCAATTTTACCATAACAATTTAAAACCAGCATTGTGACCTTTGTTATATGTGTAATTTACACCAGAGAGGATTTTACTCCAGATACAGAAGAAAACAAGATCCTTAACATTTAAGTTTTTTAAAAAAATTCTAATACCCAATATCATTTGTGTTTACATATACTCTATATATTCTTAATGAGCTTTGTATTTTAGAATCATGCTTTTTAGAAGAAATTTACTACAGTATCATCAAAGAATAAGAAACAACTTGAACCTCTTACAGCACAGATGAGATGCATGCTTTGCTTCTGAGTATGAACACGCACCATTATTGAACATCACAGTGCTTCTACGAGAGCCACTTTGAAGAGCTACACCACGGAGCTGGTTGTGTTGACTGTATATTTCTGTGAAATTATTCATGAAAGTGCTGAATGGCTTGAAGTTCACAGCAGATCTGGTGTGAAAGGAAAATATGTGTATGTGTGTGTTTGCCATGATGCTAGAAGAAAATGTAAATGGAAGGAGGGACTGCTCTAATTCTTTTTTTATCTTTTAAAATAAACATGCCTTTTCTAGCTTTGTCAAAGAAGAAAAACCACACTACCACCACAATATATCCCTGACTGTGAGATAGTAACCTCGAGTAGAATTAACTTTAAAAATAATTAAAACTTGAAAAATATGTCTAAAGCTCAGAAATTAGAATGTCAACTTAAATTGTACAACTTAATTATCTGATACTAACTTCTGAGTATTTTACTATCAATAATGGAGATTTATAAATACCACATAAAATAGTGCATAGTAGTCCTTTCCTATCCAGTATTTTGCTTTCTGTTGTTTGTCATGAGCAGTTTGAAAATATTAAATGGAAAAATTCCAGAAATAGACAATTCATAAGTTTTACATTTTGTGCTGCTGTGAGTAGTCTGTTGAATTCTCATATGCTTACTCTTTGTCCTACCGAATCCAAGCCATTAAACTCCCTGTGGCCAGCATATCCTCTGTCCCTCAGTCACCTAGTAACATATCGGTTATCACATTGACTGTCCCAATAGCACTGTGCCTGTGTTCACATAAATTCACTTTATTTCACAATGGTCCCAAAGCACATGACTTCTGAGGCTAACAATTCAATTTAGGTATACCAAAAAGAAGCCATGAGCGCTTTCTTTAAGTGAAAAAGTTAACGTTTTCTACTTAAGCAGGAAAGAAAGAAAATGGTATGCTGAGTTTCTAAGATCTACTGTAAGAATGAATCTTACATAGTTTCATATATATACTGATTTTATATACATATATAACTTTCATGCACACACACATCACACATCTATGGGGAAAAACAGAGTATATACAGGGATATAAAGGGTTTTGTACTATCTGAGGTTTCAAGCATCCACCAGGGGTCTTGGAATGTACCCTGTAATAAGAAATACTGTACACGTCCCAACTACTATTAAATGGCAATCTAAGTGCCTAGATATTAAGAAAAAACCTGCTAAAACATTACATGAAAACTACAGATTTACAAGACTACCAGGATAATCAGACAATGGGATCTTCTCATGGTGATACTGTATCAGTTTAATGATGATTGGCAGTTGACCACAACATACCTGGGATGTAGGTCTGAGTGTGTGTTTATGTGAGGGGCAGCTGTTCACTAACAAAGTGTTGCTAGCAGAAAAGAGCAAACTCCAAACCTAAGATTACTACAGCATCCGCCTGCCAGCTCAGGAGCTCCAGAGGCAGCTGACAAAAGTCTGGTTTCCTGGTTTCCCAGGCGATCTGCAACTTATGATGATGAGTAAGTTCAGGTCAAAAGCTGCCTGTGTCACCTATCTCAAAAAACAAGAAAACATGGTAGTAAATCATCTATCTCTACAACTCAAAGAATTAGAAAGAGAGCAACAAGAAAACCCCAGAGTGAGCAGAAGGAAGGAAATAATAAAGATTAGAGCAGAAATAAATGACATAGAGACCAAAAAAACAATACAGAAAATCAATGAAACCAAGAGCTGGTTCTTTGAAAGGATAAACAAGATTGACAAACCTCTAGCCAGACTCACCAAGAAGCAAAGAGAGAGGACCCAAATAAACAAAATCAGAAACGATAGAGGCGAAATAACAACAGACCCCACAGAAATACAAATGATCATTAAAAAACACTATGGACTGCTCTACTCCAGCAAACTAGACAACCTGGAGGAAATGGACAAATTCCTAGAAAAATACAACATTCCAAAACTCAATCAGGAAGAATCTAAAAATCTCAACAGGCCAATAACTATGGAAGAAATTGAAGCAGTCATCAAAAAGCTTCCATCAAACAAAAGCCCAGGACCAGACGGCTTCACAGGGGAGTTTTACCAAACATTCAAGGAAGAACTAAAACCTATCCTCCTCAGACTACTACAAAAAATTCAAGAGGAAGAAACACTTCCAAGCTCATTCTATGAAGCCAGCATCACCCTAATACCAAAACCAGGTAAAGACAACACAATGAAAGAGAACTACAGGCCAATATCCCTCATGAACATAGATGCCAAAGTCCTCAACAAAATCTTAGCAAATCGGATCCAGCAGTACATCAGAAAGATCATACACCATGACCAAGTAGGATTTATCCCAGGGATGCAAGGATGGTACAATATCCGCAAATCAATGAACGTGATACATCACATAAACAAACTGAAAGAAAAAAACCACATGGTCATATCAATTGATGCAGAAAAAGCATTTGACAAAATTCAACACCCATTTTTGATAAAAACTCTCAGCAAGGTGGGAGTAGAAGGATCATACCTCAACATAATAAAAGCCATATATGACAGGCCCACAGCCAACATCATACTCAATGGGCAAAAACTAACACCATTTCCCCTAAGAACAGGAACAAGACAGGGATGCCCCCTCTCACCACTCCTGTTCAACATAGTACTGGAAGTGTTAGCCATTGCAATTCGGCAAGAAGAAGAAATAAAAGGCATCCAAATTGGAAAAGAGGAAGTAAAACTGTCCTTATTTGCAGACGACATGATATTATACATACAAAACCCCAGAGACTCCATCCAAAAGCTACTAGACTTAATACATGAATTTGGCAATGTAGCAGGATACAAAATTAACCCCAAGAAATCTGAGGCATTTCTATACACCAGTAGTGAACTTTCAGAAAGAGAGATTATAAAAGCAATCCCGTTTACCATTGCACCAAAAAAATTAAGCTACCTAGGAATAAACTTAACTAAAGAGGTAAAAGACCTCTACTCAGAAAACTACAGGACGTTGAAAAAAGATATAGAGGAAGACATAAACAGATGGAAGAACATACCGTGTTCCTGGATTGGTAGAATCAACATCATTAAAATGTCCATACTACCTAAAGCAATCTATAAATTCAACGCACTTCCCATTAAAATACCAACGGCATACTTCAGAGATCTAGAACGAACTCTCCAAAAATTCATCTGGAATAAAAAAAGACCCCGAATAGCTGCAGCAATCCTGAAAAAGAACAAAGTAGGTGGGATCTCAATACCAGATATCAAGTTGTATTACAAAGCCACTGTTCTCAAAACTGCCTGGTACTGGCACAAGAATAGGCATATAGATCAATGGAATAGAATAGAGAGCCCAGAAATCGGCCCGAACCAATATGCTCAATTAATATTTGACAAAGGAGGCAAGAACATACAATGGAGCCAAGATAGTCTCTTCAATAAATGGTGTTGGGAAAATTGGACAGATATATGCAAGAAAATGAAACTAGACCACCAACTTACACCATACACAAAAATAAACTCAAAATGGATAAAGGACTTAAATGTACGACAGGAAACCATAAAAATTCTAGAAGAATCCAAAGGCAACAAAATCTCAGACATATGCCGAAGCAATTTCTTCACTGACACAGCTCCTAGGGCACTTGAAACTAAAGAGAAAATAAACAAATGGGACTTCATCAAAATAAAAAGCTTCTGCACAGCAAAAGAAACCATCAACAAAACAACAAGAAAACCCACTGTGTGGGAAAACATATTTGCCAATGTCATATCTGATAAGGGCCTAATCTCCAAAATTTATAGGGAACTCATACAACTCAACAAAAGGAAGATAAACAATCCAATCAAAAAGTGGGCAAAGGACCTAAATAGACACCTTTCAAAAGAGGACATTCAGAAAGCCAAGAGACATATGAAAACATGCTCAAAGTCACTAATCATCCGAGAGATGCAAATCAAAACTACAATGAGGTATCATCTCACACCTGTCAGACTGGCTATCATCAACAAATCAACAAACGACAAGTGCTGGAGAGGATGTGGAGAAAAAGGATCACTTGTGCACTGCTGGTGGGAATGCAGACTGGTGCAGCCACTATGGAAGACAGTATGGAGTTTCCTTAAAAAACTGAAAATGGAACTCCCATTTGACCCTGTGATCCCACTTCTAAGAATATATCCCAAGAAACCAGAAACACCAATCAGAAAGGATATATGCACCCCTATGTTCATAGCAGCACAATTCACCATAGCTAAGATCTGGAAACAGCCTACGTGCCCATCAGTAGATGAATGGATTAGAAAACTGTGATACATCTACACGATGGAATACTATGCTGCTGTAAAAAGGAAGGAACTCTTACCATTTGCAACGTCATGGATGGAACTGGAGAGCATTATGCTAAGTGAAATAAGCCAGTCAATGAAGGAAAAATACCACATGATCTCACTCATTCATGGATAATAGAGACCATTATAAACTTTTGAACAATAATAGATACAGAGGCAGAGCAGCCTCAAACAGATTGTCAAACTGCAGCAGGAAGGCAGGGGAGGGTTGGGGGGCAGGAGGTAGGGGGGTAAGAGATCAACTAAAGGACTTGTATGCATGCATATAAGCATAACCAATGGACATAAGACACTGGGGGATAGGGGAGGCTAGGAGACTGTCTAGGGCGGGGTGATAAAATGGACACATATGTAATACCCTTTGTAATACTTTAAGCAATAAAAAAAAAAAAAACAACAAACAAACAAAAAAAAAAACAAAAGCTGCCTGTGTCAAAGTCCAGTGTCAGCACTTGGCAAATGTAAAGTCCTTTTAACCAGAATCATCCTCTCTGACCTGCAGGAATATGTCCAGGTGGTTTTGTGGGAACGTAAGCTTACAGAATTTAGAAGCCTCATTAAGAAAAGAATCCAAAGTTATGTACATAAATTTAGATACAAATTAAATATTTTATTTGGAATGAGAGTGGAAGACATAAATTAAAAATGGGGAAAATGACATATACTACAAACATCACAAAACTCAGAAAAGTAACAGTATTTTCTTCTGAAATAACTGCTTGTTACACTTCTCTAATACGTTTTCTCTTGCATTTGTTTTGTTGTCCACTCTGATGGCCCTTCCATGTGACAAAGGTTTTGCATTTACTATGTATGAACCTGACGTATCTCACTTCACCAGGTTATAATAACATCCTATAATTTCAAGCCAGCAGCCCATTCTCTTGGTCTTTGAACCATTTTTCAAATACTGTTTCCCTCTGGCGTCTTACTGCTAAGCACAGATGCTTGGTTCTACTTTTGATGGCATGCAGCAGTGGTCCGGGTAGTACACCTATTACTGTGAGTCACTCCTCTCCGTTTCACAGCCCAGCAGGTAGGACAGGGGGCTTGGTGTCACTCCTGTCTTCTCCTTGTCACTGCTTTGCTATCTTTCCTGACATCACTGTCATTTCCGGTCTTTCCTTAAAGCAAGTTAAGGTGGGGATTGGGGCTCTAGAACCTGAAATGTTTTGATTTTTGGTTTTTGGGGTGTGTGTGGTGTGTGTGTGTGTGTGTGTGTGTGTGTGTGTGTGTGTGTGTGTGTTTAAAGCAGAAAAGCATTGAGGATTGCTGTGGGGGATGGGAAATTACTTTATTTAATATGAAAAAAAACATATAAATCTCACATTCAAAGAAGTGCTCTCCCTATTTTTGAATTGAAAGCATCTTAATTGCCTTTCAATCTTTTAACACTTTCTGGCCCACTATTTGAGATAAACTTCCATACTAAAACATAATGTATACACTCTCCAAAGATCTTTTATTCTTTGAAGTCATGATCATCGTGCATATTTGATTACTTCTAGTGCCCTTCATGAGAGACAATTTAGAGCTATCGTGTGTCGTTTTGCATAAATCAATCTTTTGGGAGCAGATAATGGCTTAGCTTTTAATCATGCTTATTAATATATGAGCAAGTTGGCACTCAAAAAGGAATTTCTAAGGCATTGGTGATCCATCCCCTAATTTGGGTAAGTACATAGTATAGAGTCCCCAGGCAGAGAAATGTACTGTCAGCCTGTGTCCCTTTTTGGCAAGGGGATAAATAGCTTGCCATCATTTGATTCTAAATTGATTCTCCTACTTAGCTACGGCTTTATCAATGCTTGGCTGGATGGGAAGCTGGAGTGAGCGACTTCCTCAGGGTGCACTGCTTTTGATGGGTTGGCTGTCAAATGCTCCATTGTCCAAATTACACTGCTACTGTAGATTTCCTGCTAAGAAACAATTTACTGTAGCACTGGGCTATCAGTCTTGTGGGTTGTGTTAGTTTTGGGGTATCAAAATCTGATTAACTTACTGCAGATACACAGCAGTTCCTACTGTTGCTTTCCCCAAATTTCCATTTGCTGTATTGTTAGCAGGATATGATAACAAAGGCTCTATACAGGAAACATCCTGGAATAAACAGCAAGCAATGCTGCCAAAGTCTGATGCACTATCAAAGCTGAAGATAAGCGTGAAAATAATGAATAAACAAGAAAAAAGAGGAAGCTAAATCCCCAACACTTTCTCGTACCTTTCTTCTTTCAACAAAGGACACCTAAATTATCCGCTATCTGTTCCCTTTTAGTCAGGCATATTTTCCAAACTGATAAATACCTATCAAGGATGGCCACTCCAAACTGAATGTGCATGGTTTTTCTTTATTGTTGCTGTTAATGGCACATAAATAGAGGGATGTTACAAAGAAATCTCTTTTGGTGATTTAATGTTTTCTTCTTTTTAAAAACTATTCCCATAATAGTCATCCTCAAGATTTCTGTTTGGATAAAGTCTCAATTATCCCTTTCCCGATGCAGCACAGCAACTTAATGATGAGTCTGTTTACCTTTTTCTAACTGCCTATTTATATAAACACTGAACAACAGTGTACCAGGAAGATTTCTGTGAAAATGCCAGATGCTTACTCTATTCAATATGAGGGAATTGAGCACTAGGCTTAATTTAATCAGTGCCTTCAAGACAGGACTGAACATCATTTCTAATATTGAATCTGTGATAGATAATATCGACATCCATATTTACTAACTTAATTGAAGCATGACAACTAGCTTTAATGCAAACTTCCCAATTTTTAATAAGCTGAGCCATGGACATCCTCATTACACTGGCAAATAAAAGTACATGTAACCTTTTCACCTTCATTCTCAATAAGAGCCACTGGTTTCCTCCTCACATTAGGGTACTCAAATTTGTCTCTTTCATCTTACATTTATAAAACACAAATAGGATTTTTTAAAACATTATTTTACTTTAGTCCACTAAACATTTTTGTAAATAGTATTAATTAATTTACTTAATAAAGTATCATTGATTAAAGTAGTGGCATAGTGTTGGAATGTGATTTAATCTAAAAGAAAATAATAACTAGAACAGTACGTTTCCAACCCAAATATTTTATTATATATAAATATAACTAACTATGTATATATCCCAAATATATATGTAACACATACATGTATATATGTATATGTGGACATATATACAGCTGATCCTCAAACAACATAAGTTTTGACCACACAAGTCCACTTATACACAGATTTTTAAAAATAAATATTGGAAATTTATTTTCTCTCCCTTATGATTTTCTTAATAAAATTTTAGCTTCTCTAGCTTACTTTATTGTGAGAGTACGGTATATAATACATATAACATACAAATATGTGTTAATCTACTGGTTATGTTATTGGTAAGGCTTTTGGTCAACAGTAGTCTATTAGTAGTTAGGTTTTGAGAGAGTTGAAAGTTGAAAGTTGTATGGTGATTTTCTATTGAGTGTGAGGTTGATGCTCCAAACCCCATGTTGGTCATGGGTCAACTGAAAATATATATTTCAACATGTTTTATATAAAAGCTTGTCAATGTGATGGTTAAGAAAAAAACTAAATATTATTTCAACATTAAGCCCATCTCTGCTTTCCTTTTTAAATCAACTTCATGAGGGAAATATTATTGAATAATGACTGTACCTTGTATACTAAGTTCCATGCTTGGTCTTCCAAATATGACATGCTTACGGATAGTCATTATTCTTAAATAGTTCACAGTATAATAAAAAGAGAGTTTGAAAAATAATTACAAATGCAAGAATAATAGAAGAATAAAGCAAAGGGCAAAGGGGACCAATTGTGTCTGCAAGGGAAGAGTCAGAGGAGATTATGTCTTAGCAGGATCGTGAAAGACCACCTGGTTAGGTAGGCAAGTGTGTAAAAGGCACTCTATACACTTGCCATGTTGCTGAAGTTGGCCCAAATTGAGCCAATGTGAAGAAACATGGGAAGATTGGTGCAACTGGGACACTGACCTCATGCCCAGGAGTGTGGATAAAAGCTCCAGAGTAAGTAAGTGCCTGCCGGTAGAATCAAGAAACTGAAAAACATCCTCGCAAGAGGCTATTAAATAATTTTTCAGAGGAGAGGGTCAAGTCCAGATTTCCATTTAAAAATGCTTATTCTGATGGTTGTGTGGAAAAGGGACTGGAAGGGGTAGAAGACAGAAAGAGGATATGTAGACAGAAGAATATTGCTAATCTGGTGGGAAAGTATGGAAGCCTGTACCAAAACCGTGGCTTTGGAGAAGATGACGAAGAAATTTTAAAAGATCCTTTTTAAGTTTTGAGGAAACTCCATACCGTTCTCCACAGTGGCTGCACCAGTCTGCATTCCCACCAGCAGTGAAGGAGAGTTCCTTTTTCTCTGCATCCTCTCCAGCACTTGTCCTTTGGTGATTTGTTGATGATAGCCATCCTGACAGGTGTGAGATGATATCTCATTGCTGTTTTGATTTGCATCTCTCAGTTGATTAGTGACTTTGAGCATGTTTTCATATGCCTCTTGGCTTTCTGAATGTCCTTTTTTGAAAAAAGTGTCTATTTAGTTCCTTTGCCCATTTTTTTATTGGATTTTCTATCTTCCTTTTGTTAAGTTGTATGAGGTAACTATAAATTTTGGAGATTAGAGCCTTATCGGATATAATGTTGGCAAATATGTTTTCCCACGCAATGGGATCTCTTGTTATGTTGTTGATGGTTTCTTTTGCGGTGCAGAAGCTTTTTATTTTGATGTAGTCCCATTTGTTTATTTTCTCCTTAGTCTCCATTGCCCTAGGAGCTGTATTGGTAAAGATATTGCTGTGACATATGTCTGATATTTTGCTGCCTATGGATTCTTCTAATATTTTTACAGTTTCCCATCTTACCTTTAAGTCCTTTATCCATTTTGAGTTTATTTTTGTGTATGGTGTGAGTTGGCGGTCTAGTTTCATTTTTTTGCATGTATCTGTCCAATTTTCCCAACACCATTTATTGAAGAGACTGTCTTAATTCCATTGTACGCTCTTGCCTCCTTTGTCAAATGGAACTGCCATTTGACCCAGTAATCCCACTTCTAGGAACATACCCCAAGAATTATGTTCATAGCAGCATAATTTACAATAGCCATGATTTAGAAACAGCTCAAGTGTCCATCAGCAAATGAGTGGATTAAAAAATGTGGTACAACTACACAGTGGAATAGTATGCTGCTGTAAAAAAGAGGGAATTCTTACCATTTGCAACAGCATGGATGGACCTAGAAAGCATTATGCTAAGCAAATAAGCCAGTGGGAGAAAGATAAATATCAAATGATCTCACTCATTTGTGAAATATAATAAACAACATAAACTGATGAACAAAAATAGATTAGAGACACAGAAGCATCAAACAGATCATCCAACCTCAGCGGGGCGGTGGACGGGAGGGGTAAGAGATCAACCAAAGGACTTGTATGCATGCATATAAGTACAACCCATGGACACAACAGTAGGGGAGTGAGGGCATGTGTTGGGGGGTGGGAACAGCTGGGGAGAGGTCAATGGGGGGGAAAGGAGACATATGTAATACTTTAAACAATAAAGAATTTTAAAAAATAAAATAACCATTTTAATATAAAAAAGAATTTCATTTTATTTACATTTCTTCTTCCTTTAAATATCCTCAGGACTCATGGGGCATCAAATAAATAGATAAAAAGATCCTTAAAGGCTGAACTGAGGAGATTAAATCTTCCATTGGTTATAGGTACTGGAGGAAAGAGATGAAGTGTCTGGCTTGGCTGATTGGTGCTACCAAAAAATTAGACGAAGAATGTAAGAAAAGGACAGAGTTTCAAAAAGGGAGAAGGAAGATGAGTTTCCTCACATTGCATTTGTGCCCAGAGGGAGGTCTGGAGCCCATTTGGAAGTGTCAGTGGGAAATCTCCCAGAGTAAAGTGAAATGTCTTCAAACACTGGAGCAATTATATGTTCCCTGTTTATATCCTCTGTTCACTCACTGCTTTGTAGACTCTCAATTAAAGAAAGAAAAACTTTCATGCTCATAAAGACTTCATTTTATTTCAGACATGCTCTGAAAACACAACTGTGCTCTTCATTATTTTCCCCTATTGTGTAGATAAGCTGGATTGCTCATACCTATAAAAAATGTAGATTACAATTTTCAGAAAGATAGGAGAACATTTAATGTTGTACTGCTCAATTTCATTTTGTTCTTCTAAAAAATTTATATTTTCATTAAAATTCATTTTTATCATCACTAAACAAGTACGAACTAAAGCCAAATGTCTTTGAATGATACTTCCCCGATCTATAGAGCATAGAAAGAGGAATTTAATAGCACAATAGTTTATTCTAGAGTACTGCTATTAAAAGTGTTAGAAGATTCCATTGTTATCAAGTGGACAGTTTTTACATTAGAAGGAGGAAATAAAAAAGTGCTTATAAACTTGCCAATCATCATATCCTTACAACAAAATTATTATATTTGCTGATGGCTACCCAAATTTTATCTCCAGTGCTGGCCAGTGGCTGAAGGTTCATTCCGGTGATGACAGATTCTGGTAGACAACCTACGTAGACATCCTGCTGGGACCTCAGATTACACATGTTTAACAAACATAAACCCCCAGTTTTGTTTTTTATTTAATAACTTTATGAGCTCTGTTATGTCCAGAATTCTTTTCTTTGGCCATATTTTAGTAATGACCTGAAAAAATCAGGCTATATTAAGATAACAATTGCTGCATAAAGCAAAACCTAAAAGTTGCTCAGGGCCTTACTCAGATTTATATAGAGTAGAAACATCAAAAGCCCCAGTCCCCTCCAAAGGACGTCTAATGTTCATTCTACATAGCATCTGTTAAAGGTGCCACTATTATTGCTGGAATCCATTCCGAAATTTGTTCTGACTCATTTCTAATCATCTTATATAATAAAAGGCTAATATGCAAATCAACTGAACAATGGAAGGATCGGTTGCTATGAGGCACACTGACCACCGGGGGGCAGACGCTCAATACAGAAGCTGCCTCCTGGTGGTCAGTGTGCTCCCACAGGGGGAGCGCTGCTCAGCCAGAAGCTGAGCTCATGGCTGGCAAGTGAAACGATGGTGGCAGGAGCCTCTTCCACTTCTGTGGCAGCGCTAAGGATGTCCGACTGATTCCCCCATGGGCCTAAGCCATCAGTTGGACATCCCCTGAGAGCTCCTGGACTGTGAGAAGGCACAGGTTGGGCGGAGGGACCACCACCCCCACCCCCCATCTCCCAGTGCAGAATTGCATGCACCAGGCCTCTAGTCTATCTTAATTTGCAGTCTCTCCCCTATAACTTTTCTAATGTTTTTCCCATTTGTGGCTTAATTGCCCATAACTCACTCTTGCATTATTACAACCATTTTCAACTGGTCTCTGAAGTTAGGTTCACATGTGTTTTCTGCATATCCTGTTGGCTGAACATTCATATCTTCACATTTTTTCAGTGTTATCTCCTTTTTTATAAAAGGAGATCTTTTAAAAATTTTTAATTTTTGATTTGAGAGAAAGAGAGTTTTGTTGTTCCAGTTATTTATGCATTCATTGGTTGATTCTTGTATGTGCCATGATGGGGATCAAACCCACAACCTTTGCATATCAAGACAATGCTCTAACCAACTGAGCTACCCAGCCCAGACCAAACACTGATCTTTTGATGCACTCAAATATTTCTTTCTTCTGAGCACACTTAGCACAGTTGCACAGTTTGAACATGAATGCCTTTGATCATTCCACCACTCTATCCAAAGCCCTCTGTTCTGTGCCTGTTTAACCTTTCAAAAGCAGATGATCTCAAAGTCTCTCTGATGGTGATGCTCTCCCTGACATATACAGCCAAACTTCTGCTTTGGCTGTGACTTGCTAGTTTCTTTTGGGGACAATAATGGTGAGAGCAGGAGACCCTAAGGCCATGTCCTCACTTTCTTTGCTGGGGAAGGTGAATGCTGGAGCTATTCTCACTTCCCAACAAAAATGTTTTTGTCTTGTGCTCCTATTGTGCTTAATTCAATGTAGTAAAGCAGTTTTATTTTCCATGAGGATGTTCTGTGGTTGTTAATGGACATTCATATGGATTATAATCTAAGATTAGAAATTTATACAAGATGTCAACAAAATGCAAGATGTATTATCAAGGCATGGACATGTATGGCAATGTTTAAGCTAACATACACTCTAGCCTTCTAGAAACAGTTCTCTTTAGTCTTCACATAAATAAAATATGATATTTTAAAAATAGTAATTAAAATCTGGAAGAAAAATATATTTTAACTCATACAGAAATAGTATTTTTAAAACACATTCATGTTTTATGTGACATGATGCCCTATTTGTTTAAAGTCAATATATTAAAGAATAAACAGACGTACTCAAAGGAAATATTCTGACATTTCTAAGTTTGTGCAACTTTCTGACCTAGTTCCACTTTTAAAATGTAAAAAAAAACAAGTGCTCTGAAATTCTACCCAGATGCAATGCTAACAATTCAACATTAATGGTTTTAAAAATAATGCCAAGTACATTCTAAAACCCCAGGCTTCTGCCACTGCTGACCTGACTATGAACTTTTGTAACCAACAAGAGCAAGAAAATATTATTTTTGCCTGTGATAACACATCTTAAACATGAGTTCTGTGTAGGCTTTCACTGGAGCTGACGGAAACCTCCATCCTAAAATAGTCTTACTTGTAATAACCTGATTATCTCAATGAATTTGCTGTTCAGTGGAAACTGCCTAAATGATTGACTGCTCCCCAAAAGTATAGGAATGACTTCCAAGCTATGTTTTCAAGGCAGTTAGGTAGATAAGCAAAACCCATATAAATTCTGCTCAAGAGATGGATGGTTGTACATTTGTTCCAGAAGGATATTTTTCATGTTCAATGAGTAAGCACATTGGCTTTAACATTGAAAACTAGTGATGATCTATTTTTATGCAAACACTATAAACATTACACAGGCCACATTAATAATAATAATACCGAAAAGGATTCTGAGGAATAGAAATCCAGGTATGTGAAGGATGATGTAAATTAAGAGATAACCAACAACAACAATAATAGGATAGCGAAAAAGAACAGTGATTTACCAATCTGGCACGACATAAAACTAGCAAATGTGCCTCATGATGTTTATTTTTGCTATAATTTTCCGAACATAAAGCCATACCTTGATTAAAAGTCTGATCTATTATTCATAGAATAATTTTCAAAAATTTGTTTATAAAGTCTTGTTTCAAAACAAAACAGATGCAAACTAATCATCTTGGACCAGGTAGGCAAAGCAAAATTTTCACAGTGAAGCTGATAAACGCCGTTGCTTTTTCAGAAAAAGCACTTGCTCACTAATTAAGCAACAAGGACAACAACAAAATAAAAATTGACACTCTGCTCTTCAGGGTTATACACTTTGCCTTTAGGTGACCGTGGCCATTCATGTACAGCAGTTGTAAAGTGTAAAGATGCCTAGAGTTCAAGCTGTCTCCTTTGATAATAATTCATATTCCGAGCATCTACTCCGTGCCAGGCACAGGGCTGAAGATATATACTCATTTAATTCTTTAACAACCTTATTAATTAGACCTTGTTCTGGTCTCCATTCTAGAACAAGGAAACTAAGACTTGGAAAGGTGAAGTAGCTGCACAAATTCACAGAATTTATAAATGGTGGAATCATGACACCAATGCAGCCGGTCTGATTCCAGGGCCATGCTCTCAACTCCTTTGCTGTAGCCTCTCTCTATACGGCCCCAGAACACCACTATTTTAAAGTAGTGGTAATTAATAAGCATATATATATTAAATAAAGAAGTATTTTCTAGAATCTGCCAGGCAAACATCCACTGTACAATAGAACATTGTTTCATTTTCTTTCTTTCTTCCTTTTATATTTTTATTTTTATTTTTATTTTTATTTTTATTTTTTGGCCAGGTACAGGGAATGCTGCAAAAAGTCACCCTAACTTACAAAATTGCCAAAACGGGTTTGGCTCAGTGGATAGAGCGTCGGCCTGCGGACTGAAAGGTCCCAGGTTCGATTCCGGTCAGGGGCATGTACCTGGGTTGCGGGCACATCCCCAGTGGGGGATGTGCAGGAGGCAGCTGATTGATGTTTCTCTCTCATCGATGTTTCTAACTCTCTATCTCTCTCCCTTCCTCTCTGTAAAAAATCAATAAAATATATTTTAAAAAAAAAAAGTCACCCTAAATATATTCCATGGATCTCCCACTTGGCAATTTGATAGGCCTGTTATTATTCAAAAACACTTGTCTCTAACCATAATAGAGCAATTAAATGAAACAAAACAGGTTACTTTGAAAGTATTTATTTATAAAGCAGGGCTCATGGTTACACAAACCCACAAAGCATTCAAAGCTGTTAGAAAGGAAATCTGGTCAATTCAAATACTAGCAATCACAGTTAAGGTAGTTTCCCAACATTTATCTTCCCACCTGTTTTTATAGTAAACTAGGGGCCCAGTGCAAGAATTCGTGCACCTTGAAGGGACCTGTGGGCCTCATGTCTGCAGTGGGCACAGGGGCGGGTCTCGGCCCATCGTCTGCACCCCAGCCGGGCCCCTCCCGCTGTGGCACCGCTCAGTCCCCTGTCTGCTGGCAGTCCCGCTCCTGCCACCGCCACTCCCATGCACTGACAGCACCTGCCCCACTCGCACCCGCTGATGGTGCGGAGACATTGGGATCAGTGCCAGCAGCAGTTGTGAGCAGAGTCGGTGCCATCAGTGGGTGCGAGGGGCAGCTGCCGGCCCCAATCACCCTTTAGGAGCAGGGGGAGGTGAAGAAGCCCTCAGGGGTGATCAGGGCCAGCAGCCGCCGCTTGTACTCACCGATGGCGCTAGGTGATCAAGACCTGAGCTGGGCACCAGCAGTGGGTGTGAGCTCTGGTGCCAGCTGCGGTGCGAGCAGGTGCCAGCAGTGGGTGCAAGCAGTGTCCAGTTTTTGGACAACAAGAAGTATCATCCTGGTTCTTTATTAAGCAGAATTAACAAAAGGTAAATGACCTCAGATAAAAGGGAACTAGGAGACTCTGCGGGGTTTTTAACTCAACCCATTGCTCCAGTCACCACTGGTGGGTTAAAGTCAGGAATTGGTGAGATAGTCAGCTGGAAATTAGTGCCAGAAAAATCACAAACATGTTCAAAAGCAGGCACACTCCCTAGGACTTATAAATAGGGGAGTTTCAACTGAAGAAATCTCCATAGCATTTTCATTCTTGGCTTCTTTTACATTTTCAAGAGATAAAGTTACAACTCTAAACTTCTTCAGGATTCCACTGGCATTTATCCTTTGGACTATATTTGATGGGGAAATATAACCAAACAAATAAACACAAAAGTAACCAAATGAGATGGCTCAGTGTGTCAGGAGGTTTGAAACGAGGTCCAAGTCCAGTGTGACCTGAAGCAAAAGTCACTACCTCTCTGGACCTCTTCCTTTATTTCTCAAATGGAGGTGGGGAGGTTCATTATCTCTAAAGGCTTCTTTTAGCTCTACAAATTTGTGATTCTAAATGGATACTAAGAAGCTAACTCTTACAGGGTGCTTTCATTTTTCATAGCACCTCCCGAATTTACTTCACAACAACCTGGTGACAGGCTTAACCTCCTCTTGTACTAAGGAGAAATCTGAGACACAAAGAGGCTAAATGTCTTCCAAACTGGCACACTTTTAGAAATTGGGGAGCCCGGGATTGCAACGAATCTAAATCATTTTCCAGTATATTATACTGATTGTCATTTTCTGAGAATTGCAGAAATTATGCTGAACAATTTTTATATATTAAAATCATTATGAGAGATGGGCTAGACAGATAACTATCATTTCTTTCTAATATATCTCAAACTCTTTTCTTTCATTGTCAACACCACTTATTTTGTATGGAAACTCTTAGAACTCAGTGGGAACATCTACTAAACATAGATAAACAGTACTTAGTAGACACTGTCATAACTATTTTAATGATGGCAAACCTCGACTTTTTTCAGTTAACATGTACAAACTATGAAGTGAGCCATGTTTTTTTTCATGGTAAAACTATTTTTAAGTAAGTACTAATAATATTTACTAATGTAGGTTGAATAATAACTTAAGACTTTTTACAGAAATGTATCTCTTGGGCCTAGAAGAACTAAATAGCTTAAAAATGTACCTAATTTTCCCAATGTACCCAAGTACCCTTACCCCCCAAAACACCTGGCTTATTATTGAGTAATTAAGCAGTTATCTCTAACATTTTCTGTGAATCAGTAAAATATATTATATAACTGAAATATTTTTAGGTTAAAAGAAAACATTCCAGTTAAAATAACTAGGAACTAATTTGTCCAAAATAGGACACATTTTTGGCATAATTTCAACAATTGTAAGAGCATTTTTTTAAGAGAGTTTGGATTATCTAAACACTTTCCCAATAGACTATTCAACTATAGAAATGTTATCACTGTCAAGTGATTAAAAGTGTCACAAGATAGAAAATAAGATAATTTTAATTTATCAGATGTTTTATAAACCAATTCTGCTAAATATATATTACTGGTTCTGAAGGACTGATGGCACATTGACTTAACCATGACTATCTAAAAGTAAAAATCTCCCAAGAGACTCTATAAAGAAGATATATACATGTCACATCCCCCCAGGGAAATTCCTTCAGATCAGTATGTAGGGTATTAGATGTCCACAAATGCCCCCTTTAACCTGGAAACAAAAGAGAAAAGAAACAGAAGGGAGTTCTACCCTTGGGGAAACATAGCAAGTCACTGGCTTAGATTTATTGTACTGCTCTTCTATTATGTGTCACTTCATGATAAAATGCAAGGTGGGAGTAGAACAGATGGAGGAATTAGATGGCTCAGAAGGAATTGAAAGCCATGCCTATTAAGTGCAATGTTGCCTCCCCCCACTGAGATATTAGGGATTATTAATAGGATAAAGCATAAAATGTTGAGTAAATGTAAATACTTTGAATTTTCCAAGATGGAACTCTGAGACCCGATCATACTAGCTGCCTGTGGAGTAGTGTTGGAGAAATCAAGGGGGAAACATCAAGAAAGGAGGTAAAATGTCCCTCCTATAAAACACTTGTAATGCATGCACTATGTGGGCTGGACTGGTAACTCACAGGACACTTACTCTATCTTAAGGTTCTCCTGGAGTATTTTCTAAATTAGAGTTCTTCTAGTTAGCATTTAGACTTGATTAAGAGGTTCCACTGAATGCCATTAACATTCCCAAATATTTTTTTGTTGCGTCTAAATATTGAATGAGGTTATTATTTCTGTGGTCTAATTACCCACTCCCACTTCTGAAACATGGACATGTGTATAATTTTATCAGGTTTATGTGGAGAAGAATTAGCTTGCTGATACTTGCTTCCTGTGATCACTTATTCACTTGAAATTAAAAACATAAAATGGGCATTTTTCTGATGTGTTATTAGAGCCAGCTGTTCCATAAATTACAGAGTTTTTTTTATAAAACAAAAACAAACAAACAAAAAACCCACAGAATTTTATAAGCAATTTTATACAACCTGCTTTTTTCAAGATCACTTACTGTATTTTTCTCCTCTAGGCATCAACCTGGAGGACAATTGCAAGTAAATAAGATTCAAGTTATGATAATGACACTCAGTTTTGGAAAACTTAATCTCTGATAGTTTCATTAAGAAACAGAAAAACAAATGAAGAGGTATGGCTGGGCAGCTAAGGACATCTTACCTGCAAACTCGTACTGGGTACGGTTAATGCATTGTCCTTGATGTGCTTTTTTTGTCCTAAAGAATATACTGATGCTGTGAAATAAATCTATTTTCTGAAGTATTGCTACTTCAGTTTTTTTCTTGACTTCTATACCCAGCTGCTTCCTAGCTATCTAAGTCTCTTGTTCATGCCTGAATTTTTTTGAATAATTTGTGAAGGTATCTTCAATCTTATTGAAGCAATTTTTGAAAAGTGGTAATGAAACCTCACACACTGGGGGGAGCTAGCTGTGCAGCCAGTGCCTCCTTACACTAGCAATAAATGTTCCTAATTGGAAAACTCCTCTTGGTAGCATAAGGATCGGCCTTTACCTACGCTAACTGTCAAAGGATGAAAACTGGAGTAAATATAACCGAGTTCACTTTAGCAGCTAAAACTATAAAGTAATACTTTTCCATTGATTTCCAGAGATAGGAGATGAATTGGGCTGGAAGAGCTTAAATACCAGGATAAGTACCTCCCAGCAGATTTATTTACATAAATCAGAAGGGGTAAGAAAAATACACAATAATCATTCTGGAAAGGTATTTGCTACATATAGGTATGTTTTTCTCCTCTGTCATTATCTGAGATTATTTTTGTCCTTTGTTAGTGTTATTCTGCTGTTTGCTACAAAATACACTCTGCAACAAGATGCTGGCTCAAAGCAATTTTGCAGGACAAACAGCACTAGAAAATTTGATAAAAAAAAAATTGGAATAAGAACAACAAAAAAAATAAAAACCCTCGCTCACTTCTATTGCTGACACCTTCAACAAGGGGCTGTGAAAATGGTTTCATTAAAAAATAACAAGCCCATGCTCACCAGGGGATAGTCGGGGCAAGCTGAATAAAAAATTCCTCAATCACTGCTCAAGTAGGTCACCTAGAATTAATTCAGAGGGCAAAGATTCACAGCGAGCCCCCTATTTCCCGCCAGTCTGCTTCTTCAGTCCTCCTCTGGCCACAAGGTAAATGGCTTGAAGGAGCCTTCCATCGTGGGCAGGCCATTTAGACAAGCCTCTCTTTACACCAGTGTAGAAATGGCTCCATGTCCTGTAGACTATTAGTTTGAGCTCTGGGAGTTGTCTACATTGAAATGCTAACAGACTGCTAATTGGATCCAAAGTTATTTGCCTCTTAACCATGTATTTCTGTGATTTTTTTTTACCTTGCTACCTTACTTTTCAACATAGCCATTAATTCGGTTGGATGGTTAAAATGCTGATTTTCATCACAGGAAAGCTATTTTTCTTCTGCACAATTTCTAATAAAGCATGATTAACTTTATTCTTTTATATCAAGCTATATTCTTTATTTTAAAAATCAGAACCAAGTTCCTACATGCAGAGCTAGAGAGGCATCAGTCCTGGTTAGATCTCTAGAGTCCAAGTCTTAGAGTTCTCTCTTATGCTGACATCCCGAAGCTGAAGAGCCCTCTTCTTAAGTAAAAGGCAGCATGCTGCTCCAGTGAAGACACAGTTCTCGTCTTTAGTACTAATGGAGGCGTTTACAGTCCTGAGTTTTGCTATTAAAAGCATCTGGGTTCCTCCCCTGCAAAGCAGATCTAAAGTTTCCTGAGTGCCCAAGGATTTACAACCAAGACCCACTATGTCTATGGAGGGCTGGCCAAGCAATTTGTGAGGCTGAGAGGTCATGAAAATATGGGGTTCCTTGTTCAAACACTATTAAGAATTTCAAGATGGCAACAGCAGTTAAACTAAAATGGGGTCCTTTAAACGGCCCACGCAGCCATTAGTAAGTGTCGGTCCCCAGCTCTTTGGGCTGCACTCCTGGCCACACACCCATTAAGCTGGCCCTGAATGCCTCTCAGAGGTGGGATGAGCATGCTGGCAGCTTTCAGAGCAGCACAGTTCCTCTCACTCCACCAAGGAGCAACTTCTTTATTTCTTTTAATCAGCCCTTGAGGTAAGAGCCATAGGAAATAACCTGCAGGCTATTGTAAACAGATACCTGACAAGGCGTTTCAGCTTGGAGTCAATCTGTAACATATGACTTGGAGGGTTTGTGTCTCTAGGACCAGGGAAGCTATGAGGAAAGAGAGATCCTCAGTGGAGAAAACATGTTCTGCCCCATAAAAGCAGAACACCTGGGTTCAGGTGCTACACGATCATTTTTTTTTATTTAAATATATATTTTATTGATTTTTTACAGAGAGGAAGGGAGAGGGATAGAGAGTTAGAAACATCGATGAGAGAGAAACATCGATCAGCTGCCTCCTGCACATCTCCTACTGGGGATGTGCCCGCAACCAAGGCACATGCCCTTGACCGGAATCGAACCCGGGACCCTTCAGTCCGCAGGTTGATGCTCTATCCACTGAGCCAAACCAGTCAGGGCGAGAGCTACATGATCTTACATGAGATTGTCCAACTCTCTAGAACTCCTTTTTCTCACTTATAAAGTAAAAGTGTTGGATATGATTACAGGGTTCTTGAAATGTTTACTAAGTCTATGAACTAAAGAAGAGAGATACTTGGATTTTCTTTTCTCAAAGAGGGAGACATCTTTATTTTCAGGGGGCATTTAATTTCATAGGAGGAAGGGGAGGAAGAGGAGACTACCCGCTGAGCTCTGGTTAAGTGCTTTACACGTTCCATTTAACTTATTTATTTATTATCATTTTTATAGAAAATTTTATTCAACATACATTTTCCAGGAAAAAAGGTAATATACAGGAAGAGTTGCTGTACACCGCTGCTACAGAATTTAACTAATTTAGTTTACATTTATTTAGTCTAAACTTCCTAAGTACTTTATGGGGTAGGTACTATTATTATACCTACTTTCCAGGTATGGGAATTGAGGCCCAACGAGCTTAAGGTTACTGGCATTTACTAAGCTCCTACTGTGTGCTAGAACCCAGGGTTCCAGTACATTCGCACCCAAGGAAGCCAGCAGGCTGAGTGCCACCAGAAGGAGTGGGAGAAAGAGAAAGGGTACAAAGTCTTGTGTATATTCTCTAGGCGCATGCGGAGTAGAATACAGAAGAAATGTGGTTTGACAAGTGGGAAGTAAGGGAAATTTTCTTAGAGAACCTACAATAAGTTCTACACATAGTTCTGAGAAATACAAGTGTTTTCACAAAGTGAGAAAGTCTAATGAATCCCATGGCTAATAAATTGATGCCTTTAAATCTTTGTCAATTGGTTATATTTTCAACTAAACAAGGATGGGTATGAGAACTCACATTTGGTTTTCTGTTAATCTCATTCCAACAATTATTTTTAAGTAGTATGATTAGAGAAAAGTCAGTAAGAAAACACGTAGGCACCTAAAGGAGTTAGTTAATTATGCCCTAGACAGGTGGTCAGCAAACCGTGGCTCGTGAGCCACATGCGGCTCTTTGGCCCCTTGAGTGTGGCTCTTCCACAAAATACCATGTTTTTAGCAAAGGCCAGCTTAGGAGTACCCTAATTAAGTTAATTACAATGTACCTACCTATACAGTTTAAGTTTAAAAAATTTGGCTCTCAAAAGAAATTTCAATCGTTGTACTGTTGATATTTGGCTCTGTTGACTAATGAGTTTGCCGACCACTGCCCTAGACAAAAAACAATTTTTTTTATATCTCTCATAATTTTTCATTAGATATTACACTAACAATCAGTTTTCAGATAAACACCAAATTTGTTTTTACACTATAAGAAAAGTACATTGGACAGGATACACTGCAAGTAGAAACTTAAATAGCTCTTTTAATGTATTTTATCTGTGACACTGGATGCCTAAGAAATGAATATATACAGTGTGACCAGTAGCATTCTTAAAATTCAGTTCTTTGGACAAACATCCATATATGGAAGAAATAATGTATTTTTTACTGCACTTCACATTTTTAGACATAGACTTCAGGGAATAAAGCTCGTTTAAATTAGCTGTGCAAAGCAGAGAGTAAAGATCACCTCATTCTACAACATCAAGACAACTATCAAAAACATTTCTTTAAAACTCTCATGTATATTTCAGAGCAGTGGCATTATTAATTGGCTGCATTCTGCTCCATCTTCATAATTCAATGTCCAGTCCCACATATGCTTCAGAAAATCGGCATGTTTACTGCACCCTTGGGACACAATTTCCCAATAAGAACTAGCCAAACATAGCTTATTTTGCTTCCTATTTGAAATGCTACAGTGGATTACATACATCCTGGCTCCCAAAGAGCAGGAAGAAAATTTATATCACTAACCACATGCAAACGGAAACAAAGGAGTCCATGCTTATCATCCAAACCATTTACCTTGGCCATCAAAATGACTTGGTAACCAGAAGAAATGATCCCAGAATTTTAACGAAAAGCACCCTCTACTGCAGAGTAATTGAATCTATTCCAAATATTACCAAAGTTGCAAGCAAGAAACCCTCATTTTTGACTATGGCACCAGTCCTGCCCAATTCTGGTGGCCAGATTCAGCAAACCACCTACCAAATTAGTGAAAATAATCGCTGCAATTCACAAGTGTAACTTCACTCAAGCCTTCATTGTTCAGTCATTCAGTTATTTGAGGGTCAGCTAAGCAAAGGCCTGGGTAAAGTTCTACCGCAGCAGAGAATGCTCCCCATTGTGTGTGTCATTGTAAACCATTGTTGATTTGCTAAAACTGTCCCTCTGAAAATAAAACTTAGATTTTAATTACTAGTTTAGACAAAGCAATGAATACATACCTCTTGTTTCTTGTTTCTGTTGCAAATTATGTGTTTCTAGAAGACAATAGGGCATTGATTTCAACCACAAGTAAAGCAAGGCATCTGGACTTTGTCTTAATGAGATAAAGTTTAGTTTGTGCTTTCTCAGTGGGATGGTTTCTGCTATTTAATTAGTAGCAAAAAACTTTAGCAGCCTGTCCTTTTCTGCCAGCAGTGGAAATGAGGTTGCTGCAGAAGGCTTTCAGGGAGAAATGCAGCTTTACAACTAATTAGATAAAAATCACAGAAAAAATCTTGTTTATTACTTGAGAGGAAATGGAAAACATTATTTGACTCCATGAATTTCCTGAATAACATAGAAAAAACATAGAATTTAGGTTCTGTATTTCTCCACTGAAGTCTTCCAAAATAAGGCCAATTTACTTCAAGCATGATGTTTTTATCACAGGATTTTCTAATATCTTAGACAACATTAGGATACCAAATATGAACAGAAGTATATCACCTGGAATGCTATGTCCTGAAACAGAAATGCAATCACTATAAAATAAGGAAAAAAATGACGCAAGAATTATCATGCCAGAACAAGTATTCTAAAAATGCTAGCGGAGACATGATTAAGTACCAATTACTTTAATTTAAACAGAGCCTTCCCTGGAGAATAGCAGAAAAACCTTGTCAACAACTTCACATACACACACAAAAAAAAACCCACTAAACTGCACACAATAGGCAAAAACTATTTCAAATTATTGAGGATAAAAAAAATCATGGAAAATATGTTTTCTCCACTAGTGTTTTCAAATTGTATCAGGTATTTTTCCTGCTGAAAACCCTTCAATGGATCCCCACTGCACTTAGGAAAAATCCTCACCAAGGCCTGGAGTTCCTTCCTACCTGACCATCTTCACGCATCCAGACACCATCTCCTCTATTCACACTGGTCCTCTGCCAATCTCTCAGATGGACTTTGCCTTTCCTGTTTCAGAGCTCTTGCACTTATGTCCTCCTGGCCTAAAGCTCCCTTTTTTCTTCTTGAATAGCATATAGGCATTCTTTAGGTGGTCAAATAATGCTTCTTTAGGGAAGCATGCCATCATCACCAAATCCGAGTGCTTTTTTCTTGTTATCCTCTCTAACACCCAAGTGGGTTTTCTTCATTCATGTTTTTCTTAGGACCCTTCTCCTTCATGGTACTTAAGAGAAATTGTACTGACTAAAGCACAGACTAAACTTTATCTCATTAACACAAAGTCCAGATGCCTTGCTTTACTTGTGGTTGAAATTCAATGCCCTATTGTCTTCTAGAAACACAGAATTTGCAACAGAAACAAGAAACAAGAGGTATGTATTCATTGCTTTGTCTAAACTAGTAATTAAAATCTAAATTTTATCTTATGTATAGGAGTAGGATTTTTGTTTGTCTTTAATATTAGTCTCCCTTATTAGAGTATGTGTTCCTCAATTACAGGGACTGTGTCTTCATTGTTTAGCCCTAACCTAGCACAATGTCTGCATATATTCACATATATATTTCAGGAAATAAAGGTTAAATTTTCAATCATTGTTCTTGGTTCCTAACACTGCTACAGATAAAAGTAACCAATCGTGTATGTATGTGTATATATACATATACGTACATATATATATATATATATATATATATATATATATATATATATACAGTAGACAAAACTGTTCTTGTAGTGGACATATCCTAAACTGATCCCTATGAGTTACATCCTTGAATGATCCCCTTTCCTATGACCTGCTTCTAACAGAATATGGTAAAGCTGATAGAATGTTGGTTTTGATGAAATAGACTGCTGTGCTCTGAGAGGGGCCTGGGGTGAAAAGCTGTGGGCAGACTGTAGGAGCTGAGAGTAACCCTCACCAATAGCCAGCAAGAAAATGTGGCCTTCTGTCTTACAGTCATAATGAAATAAATTATCCAACAACCTGAGGGAACTTACTGGTACTGGTGGATCCCCCAAATCAAGTATCTGATGAGAATGCACTCTTGGCCAACACCTGCACTACAACCTATTGTAGCCTTGAGTAGAGAAGCCAGGTAGACTGTGCCTGGACTCCTTACCTGCAGAAATGATGAGATAATAAATGGGTGCTACTTTAAACTGTTCACGTTTAATTGGTTCATAACTAAGTGCCTTCCATGTGCACTACAGGATTCCTAAGTTAAGATGCACTTTTCAGAACCTGTGGTGGGTGTGATGCTGTTGGACAAAACATATAGTCCAACAACAATAGGACTTAATAGTAATGCAAAGAAGTCAACATATATATTCAGTGCTTTCATGATAATTTTATTCTAGTCCTTATCCCAGCGCCGCTGGATTGGAGCCCTTGCTGGTGTTTGGGGACAGAACAAGTGGCCAAGGGCCTGAGAGAGGTGATACTGATTGGATTTGATCACACAGAGCTGTCTGATTCCTCCCTTTCATATGAAGCCAGGAACAATATTTTATTTACCTGTGTATCCCCTAGATGCATAGTTAACATTCAAGAAATACTGACTTTTAATTGAAAGCCCAAGAGACATTAGAGTATAATGGAGCATGGCAATGATAGCTTCTTGAAAGCAGCATCTTAACATTGGTTATTAGCAGATGTGGACAGTGTATTATCTATAACTAGATGCCCGGTGCATGAAAATTCATGCACTGGAGGGTGGGTCCCTCAGCCTGGCCTGCCCCCTCTCACAGTCCAGGAGCCCTCAGGGACAGGAGGTGACCCGGTGATCAGGGGAAGGTAATGCCCCATCACACCTCTGTTGCTGCCACTGCCAGCAGTGCAATCCTCGGCCGGCCCTGGTTACCTGAGTCTCAGGCGGCCCTGGGCGACTGGGCAGCTGACAGCTGAGGTTTGCCTGTGCCTCGGGCTGGCCCTGGGCAGCTGGGGGACTAAGGAGACTGGGGGACTCTGGAGGCAGGCTCGCAAAGCAGCCGGGCCCACCGGGGGGAGGGCTTGGCCTTGCCGGGTGCCTGCCACCCCTGTGGGGCTGAGGGGACTGGGCACCGCTATCTTGTTCCTGTGGGCACTGCCATCTTTGAGGGCTTGACAGTCAGTTAGCATATTCCCTCCTTATTGGCTGGGTGCTGCCATCTTTGCGTTGGCCTGAGGGTCAATTAGCATATTCCCTCTTTATTAGATAGGATAATAAAAGTGTAATATGCAAATTGACCAAATGGCCGAACAGCGGAACAACAGTCTGGACAACCTTCCTGATGACCACCCTATCACATGCACTGGCGCCAGGCCAGCCAAGGCACTTGCAATGTGATTGGTGGGGGGCCCTGCCATCACCCCATGATCACCCCGCAGAGGGAGGCCCAGGCCACCCGCTGGCGGCACTGTGGTGGGTGAGCAGGGTCTCCCTCTGTGGGGCAATCAATCTGGGGGCCCCCTGATCCATCACCCCATAGAGAGAGGCCCAGGACACTGGCCAGCAGCGCTGTGGCGGGTGTGCAGGGCCGGCCAGTGATCACCCTGCAGAGGGAGGCCCAGGTCAGCCAAACAATCACACCCCACACTTGTCGCCCGCAGAGGGAGGTGACCAATGGTGGTTGGGGGGTAACGCTGAACAGATGGCAAGCAGTGGCAGTGGCAGGGGCGGGGCCAGTTGCTAGAAGCCAAGGGAAGAAAAGACCCTGATAGGCCCTGATCACCAGCCAGGCCTAGGGACCCTACCCAAGGGGTCCCGGATTGTGAGAGGGCATAGGCCGGGCTGAAGGACACCCCCCATCCCCATGCACGAATTTTGTGCGACAGCTGAGGCAGCAGCCGGGGAAGCTGTGAGGGCCAAGGCAGCAGCCGGTGTGGCTATGAGGGCCGAGGCAGCTGTGGTTCCTAGGGACTATCCTTGCACAAATTTTGGGCATCGGGCCTCTAGTTAGAGATAAAGGAAAAACAGCTTTTCTCCTGTCTTTTGTAATTTCAGGTACCGATTATCTAGTTTTTTTTTTCCCTAAAATCTGTTTCTAAAAATGTATAATTTGTAGTTTTATTCATTTTGTGAAATGTAAATCTACTAATGCAACATCTTCATTTCATTCCACTTCTACCTACTTGAATTTTTTTTCAGAATGCTTTCTCATCAATGCTATTAAGCCACGTAAAGATATCATCTGTTTCACTTGGCTGGTTATAATTTGTAAATGGCTCTTGCCCCTGTGTAGTATCAATCAGACGTACATTTCCAGGTTCCTCTCTTCGGCCTGGGCCTGCTGCCCTGGCTCACTGGAGGCTCTGACATGAAGAAAGGGCTCTGGACATGGACAAAGGAGTCCTATGTTTAAGTCTGGGCTCTGTGATCAAGCACACTTCTCTCAGGGACTTATTTTGTGTAATAGGCATAATCATTCTTCATTTATTTCTTGAAGAAATGCTTAGCCTTGAGGGGAAAAAGTGCATGTAAATGGTTCCCCCTGTTTCTAATCACCTAAGACATTAGGGGGGAGGAGTAAACAGATAATCCCAGGAGGCCTTAAAGGGTTAGGTAAGTACTTAAGTGTTCCAGGGTGGTTTGGAGAAAAATATAACACATTAAAACATTTACAAGCTATAACACCTACTATCACTATATAAATATACTAAAACAATCAAATATGTATTATCTATTTCATAATTATACTCCCTGTTTCCCTCCTCTCCACTTTAGTTTACGCCTCTTCTCTAGATTATTATCTCCACTGAGCTAAACCTTTCTAAACCTATTTGAAATCCTGGTTCCTTGGCAGCAATTTCTCTAGAGTCTCTTAGTCTCAAGAGATGGCTCCTTTTTTCTAAAAGGAAAACTAATCTAAACTCTCTTAGGGGCTCTTCTTCTGTGGTCCTAACAGTGATAGAAATTCTGGGTTATTTACTTTTTTATGTATTAGACACCAATTCTTTAAAATACAGTGCAAAGCATTAAGATATCGTCCCACGGTGCTAAGTATAAATTGCTTCTATGTTCAAGAGGATGTCAAGAATGTCACAGCCTTGGAGGCAGAAAGGGAGCTTTAGAGAAGTGTGCGGGTAATTATAAGTGGGACGCAGGAATAAGAGCGGTAAGTATCTATTACAAATGAAAGAAGGGGAAAAGACTGCATCTGGTTGAGAGAATCAAGTCAGGCTTCCTCGACTAAGGCCTTGAAATAGGCCTGCCAGTGTTGCTGAAATTTCCAAAGCCAGAGACTGGGAGTTGTCTGGGGAGAGAACATATGAGGCAAACAGCCTGAGCAAAAACATGTTGGTAGAGCCACCAAGAGCCTGTTCTTGAGGAGTCAGCTTGGCAGGAACACAGCCCCAGTGCATCGGCAAGGACTCACGCTTGGGGACAAGCTTGGTGTGGAGAGAAAGAGGAGGCATTGAATTTGACAGTCAGTGGGAAGCCACTGAATGCTTCTCCACAGGGAAGTCGGTAGCGCTCACTATATATTTACTAATATGTTTGTTTTATGTCTACTACCTTCCAAAGGCCTGTTCCCCTTTGGGAGCTACTGAAATATTTCAAATGTAATACTTCCATTGTGGAAACAAAACAAGTCTATGTTTTCCATATTCACAGCCAGCTACAGATTGATCACTATTTCACAAGTTCATTTCTTCTGGCCTCAGCTCATCGCCTTCCATTTTGCTCAGTGTCCATGTCACTGCGCTGCTCCTCACTGCTGCATGGACCTTTTCCAATCCCTTGTTTCAACCATTTGCTTCAGGTCATAATTAAAGAAGGAAACACTGGTATGCTTCCTCAGGAGTGTTTGTTGAGTCATCATTTAAAGTTCTTTCTTATAGAATAATCAATAGAAGGATATTTCCAAAGAAGCCAGCCTGGCTCACAGATGGATCGCTCTCCAGCAAAGGAAAGCTACCTTGGGGGAAGGAAAGTACTTAGCCTCCTGTGTGGCAAGTACATTAGACATATATAACACGATAATTAAATTGATGAAGAGTCAATAGACTCTAAATGGCTGCGAGGAAAAAACCAAAAGCACATAAACACTCCCCTCTTCCATTCTGCCTTAAGAACAACTTTTATGTGATCCACTAGAACAACAAATTAATAATGCAATTGTTCGCAATTCTGAAGTAGAATTTATAATGTCTGCTAATCTTCATAATGCACTCCTAGAAGGGGTTTGACTATATTCCCTATTTCAGTTAGATATAACCGCTAAAGGGAAATAGCATATTTCTGGACAAAACTGTCCAAAGTGTGTCCAGAAAAAAAATATTAGTAGTCTTTTGAATTATTTTTATGAGCTGCTGGCATTGATAAAACTAGTCGTGTGATATCAAGTGCTCATGTGGCTGAGCTCTGTTTCGTTTCTGACTGCATTTGATGTAAAAATTTTCAGCATCTAAGCATTTTTCAGCCCTCACTTCTTCTTACAAGCTCCTTAAGGTCAAGAAAACCATATCAAAAGGCCATGATGTTATTATATGAAGAAGACCAAAGCAGACACAGTGTTAGGACAAGGTCCAAAGATCCAAGTCGTTCTTTGCCTCTAACTACTCAGTTGTGTGATAAGGAGCCACATAAGTTTTCCTTAACATTTTAATTTCTCAATTTATTAAGTGAGTGTTGGTAGAGGGAGTTAGTCTTTATGTTCATTAAGGGTGCTACCAGCTCTAAAATTCTATGAAAAAAAAATTAGTCTGTTTTTCTATAATTTCTTTGTTCCTTAATGAGATGCTGTGGATGGTTATCCTTAGCTTCTTCATAATTTTTCACTCGTTCCAAGTTGCATCATACTAAAAACAACCTATACTGTACATATGTCCAGGGCCAGGAAAAAAAAAATCCTTGAAATCACATATGAGAGGTTTACTAAGACATCTGACTCCTCATTTTGTTTTTATTTCTTTAATCCTCACTGAGGATGTGTTTTTCATTTATTTTTAGAGTGAGAGAAAAAGAGAGGGGGAGAGAGAGAGAAACATTGATGTGAGAGAGAAACACCGATTGGTTGCCTCCCATACTCACCCGGATGGGGTTTGGAATTGCAACACCAGTATGTGTCCTGATCGGAAATCAAACCCACTACCCTTTGGTGCACAGAACAACACTCCAATCAACTGAGCCACACTTGCCAGGGCTGACTCCCCATTTTAGATACAGAACCAGAAGCTGGCAAAGGTAGATGACCTGGCTGTGTCATACATTTTCTATGGAGAGAACCAAAGTCCACACCTTCTGTCATCTCATCCTCCGCCAGTGCTTCCCAAACCTCAGCTGCCTGTGCTCTGTGTTTACAATTTCTGATATATTTGCTTGTTATTTGAACTATTATTTGTGATTTTTTAAGACTGAAATCAATTCATGTTTTGACAAGTATATTTATTGTAAGAGGAATCTGTATGTCATCACAGCAATTGGAAACCTGTATCAACTGCCATCAATAGATTACTATAACATCTAAAATTAATGCAAAAGAATGTTTCTTCATTTAATTAGATACTTTTGCTTGCCATAGGCCTGGAACTTAAGGCAGACTCTCTTTGTTAGAAATTAGAAATAAAGATTAGCAAATGTGAAGAGACGCCAGCCATATTACTAGCAAAAAACAGAGAGCCTTGTTTAAATTTAATGGGACCAAAAAACACAAACTATACTTTCATGATAGATCAAGATATGAGTCCAAGATTATTGCCTTTCCAATATCTTGACTTCTAACACCCCCCCACACATAAGCAATTTGCTGGTTCTAGTTCCCATTTCCCTGCTTTCCAATGCCCTGCTGCCCATCTGTTGGAATAAATACTTCCTCTGTATCAATGTTAGGTTGGGAAAGAAGTTGCCTATCTTCAGCTAATATGCTGCATTATATGCCATAAGCTTCTTGGAAGCAATGCCATGATCCCCAGGTACTGTGGCAGGTTTTTTGAAGACCTTGGATTCATCCTAAAAGTTATTCTTCAATTCCATTAGGGTCAGTGCTGATCTCATTTCTCTAAAATAAAGTGTGATGATTCTAGTTTGGGCATAGCTTTTATGTAATGCAACTAAGGTAGACTTGACTCATAGTCCAAATTTATCAGAATGTCACATATATATGATGTATAACAAAATATAAGTCATAACCACAGACTTCTCTTACTGTTAGTTCCTCAAGCCACCCTACTTCATTATCCAAGTTTATTCATTCCCTATCTCCATGTTTAAAGTTCTGAGTATAATTTATAAAGCAACTAAAACACTGAGAAATAAAGTGATATGCTTTTGAAGAATAAATGCAAGATTCAAATCTTAATGCTTAAAAATATTAAGAAAAGCAACTTATATATTGCTCAAAAGCTGATTTACTCCAAACTATTTTTCAGCTATGTCATTATTAAGAAAATATATGACTTTTCAAACCCCCCACATATTTGCTTTTAAATAAAAATAGTGCAATGCTTATAGATGGCAAATTTAACAAACAGGTTAAGTGGACATGTTTCACGGGTTTCATGAAGGAGGTATAACTTATTGGTTATTCATGAATAACTGCACCTTGCTCCTGAAACTCCTACTTCCAATAAAGAAAGAGAAAAACTACAAATGCACTAGAATAAAGAGAATGGGACAGTTGACAATAGTAAATGAAGGTTGTCAAAAGATGAACTCTGGAAATGAGATAATGAATTATTTAAAGCTAAGATTTTGAGATAAAGTTCTTATCTAAAATTCAGTGAATAGCACATTGACTATTTGTGGAGAATGAAGACATTTTCAGATATTAAAAGGGCACTAAAATTATATATTTTAGACTTGTCTATTCTTAAGAAGATACTGAACTCACAACAGCCTTTCATCTTTGTGTATTTTCAAATCAGTGGACATTAAAAGCACAATTCCTTATTCTATGGAGGTAGTCAAACTTTTGTGATGTTGAAAGGGAGAATGAAGTTGGGAGCTTGATGCCCTGTTCTCAGAGAGGCCCTCCTTTACCATCCAAACTCAAGTAAGCACCTGCTGGACCACTGTTCTCTGTCCCTTTTCTCCTCATGTTACTAGTCCCACACGCATTCCATTTCTCTTGTGATTTTTTCTGAAGTCCTGTGTACTCAGCTCCATCTCCCACCATCACAGGAGGGTGTGGTCCATGGGACAGAGGCACTGCTGCTCCATGCACTGCATTGTGCACCTAGGACTGGCCTGGCTCAAAGGAAGGGCTTCACCCAGCTCTGAGACTTCTTGTGGAAGGAGCATTGCCACATGCATGCTCCCAGCTGGCTCCTGGCTCTACCCCCTTAGAAAGTAGGTGATCATTATTACAGTGTAAGTTAAAAAAAAAAATGTCAGTAAAAAACGGTGACTGTTAAGTTAGTACCTTTCATTTTATTTAATTCCCGGTCTGCCAGGTGGATATTATTACCTCTACTTTGCAGGTGACAAAACTGATTTTCAGAGGAGTTAGGTACTGTACCTGGGGCCACAAGAGAAAGAAGTGCTGATGCACTTTTTAACGACATCTTCGTGTTCCTAAAGCAATCCTAATCTGCGGGGTTATGCTGTCCCTGGTACCAATCCAAATGCACGACACCTCATATTAGGTCATCGTCTCCTTAATGAATAATAGATGACCGAGAGATTCCACTTCAGAAGCTATCTGTCCTCTCTTACTTTTGTGTATTCATTACAAATCTACTCTTTAGAATTTGACAGATGCTTCAGCCATAACTAAAATCTCCCATTATTTTTTTTTTCAATTCCTGGAGGCAGGGAGAGAAGGGGGAGAGAGAAATGCTCACAAAGGGAAGTCTGTGATGCTGAATCAGCCTCAGAGCTAAAGCGCAGGCCTAGGATGCTGCTACCGCCCAGAGCAAATGAAAGATCCACTTTGTTAGTAAAGGGAGCAAGTGTTAGGGGACACAGCGTTTAGCTAGAAGAAAGTCCAGCCTCAGGCACAAATCAGGGCAATTATTGAACAAATCTGGGGGCATCACATTCACTCTGAACACTAAAGAGATGATAGCCTTCTGCTCAAAGGCAAACGATAGCGTTCAAATGCACGTCCCACCCGAATTCGGCCCCTGCCCCCTTTGCCCAGGATAAAGAATCAAAGGGAGTTCAGCCTGGCTCTGCCTCAGGGTTGACAAATGTGAGACCAGCCCCTCCCTATCACCACCTGGTTCCCTTTGGACCTTCTAATGGTGCAGAGGGCAGAGGCATAATGCAATTTGTCAGGAAAGGGACAAATGCTGCAATAACAATGTCCATGTAAACTGAGCAAACGCTCGCCTTAATCGCCTCTACAAGCCAACCTCGCAGGAGTTCAGCTGGGAAAGCTGATGATCCAAAAGAAATTATTTTCTTATCTTTTATTGAAAATTTCAAAGAACACACATGCCACAGCCCCTGGGGACAAACCAGAGCAGCGCCAGGACAGGGAAGATGGATGTCTTCCAATGTCTTGACACATCTAACTTTAAGATATTGAGGACACTATCATAACTTTCTACCTTAGATGTCTTTATTAGAGAAACAAGATTTATGTCTTTGTTCTAGGGGGCAGGAGAAACTTGGATGTCCATAAAGGGTCTTGTGTCAGGCACTCAGCCTATCTGATTAGGGGCACATAGATCAGAATTTTAAAGAGAAAGTTATCTTCCTTTGGGTGGCCTGCTTTCTCTCCCTTGCAATTTACTTTTATACATTCCCTTGAGCTTTCTGACACATTAGATTACTTTTTGTTTGTTTTGTTTCTGTTATAAGTTCCTGCAGGAAATACTAACTCTCTAGTTTCCTGATTTTCAAAAATGAATGTAGACATATGTTTAATATCAAGCTCCCTGGTACCTACCCATTAGTATCTAAATTTGAAGAAAAGTACATACATGTTACTTTAATTCACATATCACAGTATAAACTGGTATTACAATGAAGAAAATTAGGCAAATGAAAAAGTCACAATTAGGATCCCAGTTAGGATCTCAACCTCCTTATTGGTAAGTTTTAAATCCTTATAGTTGGCTAAATGATATCTAGGAGTATGCAGCTGGTTATGAAGTTGGAGCTTTTCGGATGGCTTTTATCAGGGACAACCACGCATCCCAGGCTAGTCATTATTTTTCCTCCCATAGGTCTCCTCCCACCTGTGTCCATTGCTACTGCCATCATTAAGAACCTCAGCATGTGTTGCCTGACAACTGCATGAACTAACTGGCCTCTTGTCCTCACTCCCTCCCATCAGTTCTCCAGAAGTGCTGTGGAACGGTTTTCTGAAAACAATTCTAATCATGTCATCTCTATTTCTTCACTGCCTTCAGGGTGCAGAGGTGCATCCTGAACTGGGTTGACACAGTGTGGGGCGCGGCTATAGGTTTAAGCCTCGGACCCACCTGTTGGCAAAGCCACAAACAAGTTTCAGCATAGAGGTCACAGTCCTCTTAGCATAATTAGGCTTGACCTTATGACCTAGATCCTTCCTGGGTAGCTAATGGGCTGTGGAAGGTGCAGCAAGTGCTGCGAAAACAAGTGAAACTCACAAGAACATTGTACCTATGGCGACCACTACCTTGTTTACCTCTGGCTATAAAATAAAGGCCCAGCTTGCCTCTAGATCTCTCTCTGTGGCCTCAGCCAGGCACAGGAAGATCCACCTATAGACCCAGCTTATTCTCTTTGTCTGTCAATTCTCCATCCTTTTGCTGCCCTCACTCAGACTTTCGAACCCTTGGCTGAGCTGGCTTGGCACAACAGAGGAGTTTCAGTCTCATCTCTTGTCCTTTCCTTTCTCTTCCCCCAACATCACATGTTCAAATTAGGCCAAATGACTACAATTCCTCACATGTAGGATGCTATTTTAAGCCTCTTTATGATCACACATTCTACTTCTCATTTTTAAAAACTCCCCGTTCTCATTTCTCTTCACCAGGTTCCTATCACTTTAAACAAAATTCAACTCCAATATTCTCTTTCCATGAAGGCTTCTCTGAACATATTCACTGTGGACAGCAGTCCCATCTTGGGGGAGGGGGGCTTCCCACGGGATCTGCTTTACTTTTCTCACACTTCACTGTAACCTTTCTGCACTGAAAGTTCCTTGAAGGAACTGACTTTTATCTTATAATTGTTTTTAAGAACGAAGAGTTGTGCCTGGCATATATAAGTGGACACTCAGCAAATGAGTGTTGGATAAATTAATATATTAAGTTAAAAGTAACTGTATTAGGTATAATATGAGAAGCATGGAAGTCAAACATTTTAAAAAAGAATGTACTGATGCCTAAAAATTTACCTATCATGCATGATTTATTTCCTAAGTAACTTATTGTTTTATACCTGGGGGACTATTAAAATGTAAATAATCTTGTGAGAGTTAGCACAATAAGTCAGCAACTCCTGACCTTGAATACTTTTTAGATTTCCACTGATCACAGGGAGAACTGAGAACAAAACCCCAAGATATAGGTGGTGAGAGAAAGGGCAGGTAGCAAAAGGATGAGGTCAGGCTGTATGGGGAGCAAAGGGGAAAAATAAACATGTATTTACCAGCTTCATCGTTTCCCCTTGTCCCAGCTCTTGCTTTGTACCTTCTCAGCCGGGATGCTCCCTGTTTCTTTCACTTAAGAGAAATGAACAAAAGTGAAAGAGGCAGCTTCTCTTTCACAGGCACAAAAGATGGTAAGTGAAGAATGAAACCATCATTCCCATGTGATCCACTGAGAAACCTACCATCCTGCTTCACTAAACTCAGTTCCCCAAACCCATATCCCAATCCCTTGTCACGCCCTTGAGTTTTTGGAGTTATTACTTACTTTATTATACTTGAGGCATATCCTGTTCAGTTTTTGTATTGCATCTCCTCTGCTCCCAATATCTTTCACAATATCATGAATGCAGCCCAAGTAGCCTTTTTCGGATGCTGTCTGGAGAAGTTGACTAGAGCACTGACGGGTATTTCTCTGCCTGCCTCCTCAGCCTTGCTTTCTCAAGGGCCACCCATGGTGGAGCCTGGCTTCCAACATTTTCCCACAGAGGGCCACTCTTCAATCTTATCAGATTCAGATCAGATCTAACATCTAATTCTGATTGAACCACATTTACCTTTCCACTTTACTGAAGACAACATGCTTCTGACAAATCAACTGAATTCGCTCTCCCAATGATGAGAGGCTTTAAAGCTACGCAGACTGGTTAAAGTTTCTCTCAGCACTGACTGTGTATACCTTGTTTTTCCTCCTTCTCATAACAATAATTTTACATTAAAAAACATGTTTCTGCCACAAAGTTGAAAACTCTTCTTCATAGCCTATTTATGAGTCTGTGCAATAGCCAAGGAAGCAGATCACGAATTCAACTGTTCCTGAGTTACAAGGCCACGCAGCTCCCAACTGCACACCCTGCACATGTACAGGCATTCAACGATCTGCAGAGACACAGCCTATGAATGGGAAAGATGAGTCCTCACCTTCAGAAAAAAACCTGCTTTTATTGCACTCAGACACAAAAACACTGTCAAATTTCCTTGTACCTTAATAAATAATGGAGGCACTTTAGACAAATGCCAGTTTCTTTGTATCAGACCTGTGCATCGCTGGAATAGCACAGCAAATTAATTTATTAAACAGTTCACATGATTTGAATAATTCTGAAATTAAGGAGAAATTATTTTATCAGTTCTTTAGAATCACCTCAAATTCCTTATGTTTTAGTTTCCACCTCCCCAATCTGCACACACACAATATAGGTCTTTGTGGGTAGAAAACGGCACACACACAAAAAGGACAGATAAGAAGAACAGGTGAAAGGTCATCTTAACAAAGAAACTAGTCAGGCATCCAAGGTCCACTCTGCCTTCAAAGTTGACTCTATGCTCCCAGCACCTCCATGACTGGTGGGAGATTCTGAAGATAGGAGCTGAGTATCTTCGCTATGAAGGCTGTCAGCAATGACTTGAATTCTGTTAAGCAAAGGATGGTCTTACCTGAATTTTCTGTCACAAAGGACAGAGTCTAAAAAATTACTTAGTGACTAAGGTGCTCAGACCCAAGTGTGTCTGCATTTAACATGAATGTAAGTCTTATTACTGTGTGACCATGGGACTATGAGCACATTTGTGCTCTCAATTTTTTCTAACGTTTAGTCCACAATCTATTCTAATAAAATATATATGTAAAATATAATTCAAAGTAAATACTCCTCTGTCTGAGAATATGAATGCTATAACCTTATCCACATGATGTAAATGGGCAAGCATATACTCTGAGGTAATTTTTTCAGATTCAGTAAAATGCCTTTGAACTTTGTAAACACATTTTCATCAAGTAGGTTATATAGTACAGTGAAGGAGAAAAAATGATCTGGATAATTATACTGAAAATATAAAGAAAACAATTTTAGAGATTATTGTGACCTTTCCTGTACAAGTGGGAAATAAAATAAAGTCCAAATCTTCAGTACAATATTTACTCATCATATTAAATTCACATAACCTTAAGCCTCTCCCTTGATTATAAATCCATCTGAGCCCTAGCCATCACAGCTAAGGACTTCTTTCTGTTCTCACCGTTTTGATACTTTAGCCTGAGCTGTTGTCACAGACCTCTTTAAAACTTCAAGGGAGTGCCAGAAGCATGAATGTAAAAGAGCAAAGTAAATGATTTTTAAAAATACTAGACATGCAAAACTTTCATTAGTTATTACTATTGGTTTCACCTTATTCTACCTTTACTTACACCCTACTTCCTTCTTCTAGTCACAACTTTATAGTTCAAAGTTCCCAGATACTTTAGGACAATGATCTTTGAATTATGTGGCAAAAGGAATCTCTTACATTGTTAAACCTATAGCATCTTACCTCTAACTTGACTTTCTGAAACCAAATTTCAGATGAAGCTATAAAACACAAATGATTCATAACAAACAATTTGCATCCCCTCTAAAGCACAGATTAAAAAACAAACAAACAGAAAAGCAAGTCAATAAAAACAAAATGAATATGCTAAACTGATTATTTCTTGATTGGGCTAATATTGATTGAGGGTCTCTTACATGCCAACCACTTTTCTAGTCCCTGGGAACTATTTAGACTCCAGTGATAAGGTGGATTGTCTGGTTTTAATAAGTGCAATGCCTCATTTCATTAAGGCAAAGTTGGTTTTTAAAAATGAGGCTTATTACATGTATTGGATCTTATTTCCAAAACCACCTTGATGGGAGTCCATGATGAGTAAATTAGAAAGTTTGGGGTACACAGGGTGGCTATATTGCATGCTCAGGAGTGCAGGTGCCAAAAGACAACCCTAAGTGTGACCCTATCATTTTGAAAAGAGACACTTACTTGGAGACCACTTTTAAGTACTTTGAAAATCTTTTTAAATTTAACATTGCTTTTACTCTGATAATAACTGAAGGATACTAATATCCCTTTCCCTTACCCCCTCAAAATTCATTAGATTATGTATAAACATTGATGGAAGGGAGCATGGTAAGAAAGGGGTCTTGGGATAAATTTAGTAAAAATGTCCAGAGGGCAGAAGCACAACCGGCATGTGGAAGTTAGAAGACTTAAGTCATTGTCAGAACGAACTTTTAAGCATTTATTTCATGGAAAGGACTGGATTGGCAGCAGAAGCAAGGGGACCCCCTGTCAGGGTTTCTGTGGGAACGCGGAGTACGGGTTTTGAAAGATGACAGGCTATGTATGAGTTTTTTGAGTGAGGCTGTTCCTGAAGTGATGTATGCTACAGCTTCCCTAAAGAATTAGGAAGTTTAATTTAAGGAAAGTTTAATCTTCAGTACATTGTAGAACTGTGTCTGCCTTTAAGCCCAGTGGAACACCAAATAACTAAAGACTGCCTTGGGGACATTAACTTAAATGAAAAACTTGTGTAAATACAATGATGCAAGTCCCCTGTTGTCATGGATAAGTGCTACCTTGATTCCCTGGCTCTACAGAATAGAAAGAAAATAAATGTGCAAGAATTGAAAAGAAATATAATTTAATTCAAGATAAATGAGATTTTTCTGACAATTAGGAGTTATTTCTAGTTTGCTTAAATATGCTTTTATCAGCAGTACAGAAATATGCTTTCACTTTCAAAACTTCTAAGACATCATCCTCAAAATGTCCACACGGCCACATCCAAGTCGAGGGAAAGAGAACAAAATATCTGGCATAATTAAATGTCTCTTGCTTCTTGGAAAAATAAGCATTTAACAGTGTGTGCAATGTAAATGACCCAGCACCTAGAAGAATGTCTATCCTGCCAAAGGTAGCCAGTCCATAGAGATGTATGAAATGCATGTATTAGGACTACATGAACGCTATGATAGCTCTAACGTCTATCCCAGGAACCCAAAGCGCGCTGACTGTTGTGTCCCATTTCTTTCTTTAAATAGCCCTGTGAGGAAGGTTCTGTGGCACTTGTCTTGCTGGTCAGACACAGAGGCCAAAGAACTTGCCCAAGGTAGTGCAAGAATCAACAATCAAACCAAGTCTGTTCAATGCCCCAAACCACATGCTTATGTGCAGTCTGGGCTGAGGGATCTCCATACACTCATGTTTTAACAGAATTTTTTGTTAGACATTTCAGAATGAGCCCCCGAAGGACCTCTGTGGTATGAAGAAACATAAGTCTAAGGACACAGAAAAATGAAATGCATATGGAAATGATCTTCCCAGGTGGAGATTTAATGCATCTTTTTTACATAAATTAGCACTGAAAGTTCTAAATGTGCATTAAGTTTAGTCATTTGTTTTAAATGTGTCTCCCCCTACGTGCAGCCCTTTGACTTCTGTACTGTTACTTTCATTATTAATAAGCTCCCAATGTTTGATATCATGCACTTGTTGCATCGTGATTTTCACATTTAGTGAGCAGGGGAAAATCATCCTCTTGATAATCATTTTGCAATTCTCTTTAAAATGTTTCCTTGGGATGTTGTTCAGATTGATTAAAACTAATCCAGAGAAAATAGGAGGCAAGCATCTTCAGTTCCTAAGCTAATTAGCATCATATAAATTCTGTAATTGACATAATGTTTCAGAGTTGTATTTCATCATTCATTCGATGATTATTCATGAAATATAGCTAAGGCTGGAAGAAAATGGGGTCAGGCACCAAGGCAATGGGTAGGTGAATGTGCACATGGGACTGAGTATATGCCTCTAGCACGATGCCAAATCCAAGGAAAAATGTGGGTAGCTGTTATTTTGTTAAAGCCACACAAGATATTTCCTCTCCCTTGACCTGTTACCAAGCACAACTAAAACAACTACAAGTATATATGGCCCTGGCTGTGTGACTCAGTTGGTTGGGGGCAGTCCAGTGCACCAGAAGGTTGCTGGTTTGATTCCCAGCCAGGGCACATGCCCAGATTACTGGCTTGATTCCCAGTAGGGGGCGTGCAGGAGACAGCCCATGGATGTTCTGTCCTCTTGCGCTCGCTCTCTCCCCCTCCCTTTCTCTCTCTCTCTCTCTAAAAAAAAAAAAACTATAATAATAAAAAAACTATATGTGAACACAGGAAATACAAAGCATATGAGACAGAAAATCCTTAAAAATCCAAGCATGCTCTATCAATATTATGCAAAGAATCCTGTACACAATGGGCATTTGGGGATAAACAGCACCTGTTTTCTCTCCAAGAACACCAATTGCATAAGATTAGAGACACAGCCAAACATTCCCCAAATATTTTTGGTTATCCATGAATTTAGTGACATGCTTTATGCATCTATTTATGTTTTTAGCTTTATCTCCTCAAAATGATTAGAATCTTCTGTTGAACCTAGTATGCATTTTACTTTATTTGACTTCAGTGTATCTTCCCCAAACATCTTAAAATGGTCCCAAATTCTGGAACTCCACAAAACGGACTTACTTGCTTATTAAGTTCTTGGAGAAAGTTAAACAACTGAAAGGTGTCTGATGTGCTTCTGGGTCTGCCCGGCTCCTCCCCCTCACGCTGCCTCTCCCTCACGCACCTGCTGCTTCTCCCAAGGAAAAGAACTTCCCGACAATTAAGACATTTAATGATCCCATGATGTGGTTAGAAACTTTATTTTTGTTCCTTCTTTAGTATGAGGAAGGGGTAGCGTGGGGATGAGCAAAAAGTCGAGGGGGAGGTGGGAGACTGTTTTCTGAATGGGCCACACCCTGCACAGTCATCTAATGACCAATTCCTCCACTGCCCTGAAGGAGCAGTAAGGGGCCGACCCTCTTGCTGTGCCAGACGCGGATGGCTCTGCAGCCTTCCTGTTGCTGTGGGGAATGGTGTACATGTTTCAGAAACAAGCGCGACCTCCTTTGAAACATTTTTGTCTCTTGTTCTCTTTCGGAATTCGATTCTAAAACTATCCAAGTTTGGTTAGAAACGCCACGACGAGGGATTTTCACTCGGATGTGCTGATATTTTTGGAAATGAGAAGGAGTTTCATGTTTTCCTTTAAGCGATTTTTAGAATAAATTTGGTTAGAGATGGTAAGAAACACAAAATTGAGAAAGAAATGCAAATGCATCACAAGCCATCATGCTGTGCTCTGAAATGCACAGCATGACTAGGAGGTAAGGGGTGGTTGGGAAGGAAGGGCAGCAACCTAAGGCCTGTCTTGCTCCACAAAAACGTGAGTACCATTTACGGAACAAGCACCAGCCGCCGTGGCTCTGGCTCCTGAGGTTCATGAGCAGAAAAGGTGCTATCTTAACACTGCCCACCGTGATGGAGGCAAAGCAAAGCTTGCAGTGCCAATAAGAGAAAATCTTTCTTTACAAAGATGAGAAACGATGACAAGACAGTCCCTGTTCTTCATCCAAACCAGAGGCCAACACCAGCCCAGGCCCCCGGACTAACTCCATTCCTCCCTAGACTGCTGCTCTCCCCCGCTTCCACCGCCCATGGCTATTGAATGTTTTTCTGCTGCTCACTTTCTGTATCACTGCCTTCACTTTGTTTTGGGAGCTCCACCTCATTAGGTGAGACACAATAATCTTCCATATTTTTTTTTACATCTTTTTAACTTTTTTTTCCATAGAGAAATATGTGGGATTGAGATAATATAAACAAAAATATATTATGCCTTAAAGTCAATATTCCAACAGCTGAAACATTAAGATATCAAATTTGTGATAAATGATTGATGGAGAGGGAGGTAACTACATCCAGGTGGTTTTTGGCTGGTTTCTAAATAGTCCCTCTCACTCACCCAGTTTTACAGAGGGAAATTCAGATGACAAAGTGGCCTTGCTAATGTGTATTCGCATATAAAGAACAAGTCATTCTTAATTTCTTAAGATGACGAAAACCATGAAGAACTGAAATAATTATCTGAAAACCTATATTTTACTCCATTTGCCTTTTTGTCCATAGACTGATGATAACATAAATTTTTTTCCTATTAAACCATTTTACTGATGATCAGAATGAAATCATAATGGGTTTTACAGCTTGAGTCTCCCCTTAGAGCAAAGGTGGACACGAAAAAGAGGTTGTGTTCCCTTTGAGTCCACAGAGAATATGCTATGGTTCTCAGCCAGCAGAATGCAGCTGGCTGCCAGAAAGGATTTCTGGTAAATGTCATTTATGCCCATTCAATTAAAATAAACAGATATTTATTGAGCGATACTATACATAAGACAGAGTGTTACAGAAACATGGTAACGCAGTCACCACCTCATTACCCTACAGAACTTTTCCTGGTTCAGTTCCACACCCAGAGAACTCATTTCTCCAGCGGTGCTTTTCTGGTGCATGTTGCGCGCGTACAAAACATGAACTCCTGCTGCTATAATAGACAGACAGGATAATATAAAACACCCCAAACAAAGGATTCTTGCCTCCTGGAACATAACTTCTAAAATATAAGCTCAGAATAGCTCAATAGTTTCCATAGAAATGGACAGCCTGCATCTTACAAGAGCTTATAAATAAAAGGAACTTGATATGCAACACAATATTTCCATAATGTTTGGTGGTCTTCCTCTGAAGAAATGGCATTTTCAACATTTCTGCTTAAGATTCCTGAGAATAAATACAAATAATCAGACATGAACACAAAGCATTCGTAAGCATTTCAAATTTGCTAATTTATTCTGCACTGACATGTGTGTTTCTGATCAAAAAGATAGATCAGGTCAAATAATGTGTCTTATTTGATAAGTACTATGAATCTATATACCCTCTAAAATAGGATGGAAACTCACTGAACAAGTACCAAGTCAGTATCTTTAGGTTCCAATTCTAGTTATTCTTTGTTGTTATATTCATTGGGGATGTCTAATGTAAAATCAAGGCAGTTTTAGTCTATTTTATAAGCAATTTTATTGAGAATGTCAGATTATTTGTATCAAAGGGGACACATTACCAAAAAATCAATATACTCATGTCTAGTGATTCAACAAATTTGATTTGTTTTAGCTACTAGTATTTGCAACCTTTTATTTTTAAAAGGGGCTTATTAAATATTTTCTAATAATACCTTATGCAACTATGTTTTATTGATGCATCTTTTAAAATATATAAATATTTTTTAGATTTCCAAATTGGCTTAAACTCATTTATTTCGTTTTCCTTTCCTTTTTTAAAATATATTTTTATTGATTTCAGAGAAGTGAGAGGGATAGAGTGATAGAAACATCTATGATGAAAGAGAATCATTGATTGATCAGCTGCTTCCTGGGGATGGAGCCAGCAACCCAGGCATGTGTCCTGACTGGGAATCGAACCATGATCTCCTGGTTCATAGGTCGACACTCAACTACTGAGCCATGCTGGCCAGGCTGTTTTCCTTTCCTTTAGATGGGAGTCTTTTTATAATTTTATTACAATGAGCTGCAATGAAAAATTTCAATAAAACATTGGTTTCAACACAAAGGTTCTGTAAACGTAGCAGAAACCATACTCTCATGTCTCTGGGAGACATCTGTACATCGTCACTGTAACATGGGAATGATACATGAGAGGCATGGAGCAGAAAAGGGAATGTAAATAATCCAGTAACATTTTTAAAAGTGCTTAAATAAAGAAAGAGTTCCAGTAAAGAAGAATAGAGGCAAGTTTGATCACATTTTATAAAATCATATAATTAGCCCTTGAGATGAACAAACCAAGGACATCCTGGGATTTAATTCCAGGTCTACCAACTATTATATATGGAGATTTAGGGCCAGTTCTCTGAAAGATCTAACTATCCTCAATTTCTATAATGTTGTAGCTCAGAGTTTTTACTCCATATAATACAAGCAATCTATAATAATAAAAGCATAATATGCTAATTAGACTCGGCAGCCGAATGACCTTCTAGAAGTCATTACAGACGTCCTTCCAGATGAAGCCGCCATTGCGGGGGCTGAGGTAGAGGCAGTTAGGGGTGATCAGGCAGGCAGGCGAGTGGTTAGGGGCAATCAGGCAGGTAGGCAGGCAGGCAAGTGGTTAGGATCCAGCGGTCCTGGATTGCGAGAGTGATGTCCCACAGTCAGACATCTCCTGAGGGGTCCCAGATTGCGCGAGGGTGCAGGCTGGGCTGAGGGACCCCCATCCCATGCACGAATTTTGCACATCAGACCTCTAGTATAAATATAAACAATGCTTTTCCACCTTTCAATTAGCAGACACGTATTTCCCACTTACTTCTGCCTAAACAGCTTACTCTGCATCCTCAAAACTTCCAACTGATCTTTCTGGAACAGACTTTCCTGACTCCAGTTACCTTCAAAGTCCGTTATTGAATTCCACTTTGCAACGGTAGTGCTTTCTTCAGCATGATAAAAAAGACCTAATAAACTATGAAGGGTACTATCTGAATCAATGGCTTTGCAGACAGATAACAGCAAAGGCCAACAGAGCACATGTCAGATGTGCTGACTGGTCCCAAGACAGCAGGCAACATGCAACAAAAAAGAGAAGTTCAAGACCTCACTGCCGACAACAAGCTGCAGCCACAGCTTCCCAGCTGAGTGACAGGAAAGCCCGTAATGGAAACATTACTCGTTTAGGTAGGCACACATGAAAGATTAATTTCCTGGATTGTCTGCATTTGCATAGTAATAATAAGTTCATCTCCTTGGCTTGTTCTGGCTTCAATTAGCAATTCTATTGTCATACCTGAGATGGGGAAGGAGGAAAAGAGAAAACTAAAAAAATGTCCCTCTGGAAACAGCAGCACTAATGGAGCTTATCACTCCCATCATTAATTTAATCAAAATCCTGGAGGCAGAGGGCTAGAGCAATCTGTTAAGGAAACATTTTCTAAAATGAGAGTGCTTCTCACTTCAATTAGGGTCTTGCTCTTTCTCTCTCTTGGAGACTTTCATTTTCTCTGTGTTTTCTCCCTCGCCCCACCCCCATCCCTGACAATGATCTGCAACTGGGGGCTGTATCTTTACTGAAGAATGTCTTCTTGCAAATGGACAACGGTGCAACAACACCACCCTACCCCACCTTCTTAACTACTTTTTAAAAAATGACATCTCAATTAGTTCAAACCCACTGTACCAAAGATACAGTCCTTGTATCTCAAGGAGAGAATACTCTGGAGAGAATGGAGTTTGCTTCACAGTGTACATGTTACTATGCTTTTCCCTTTAATTGTTTTACAGATAATGGCTGTCAGTGGGTAATTCTGCTGTACTTGTAGGTAGGTACTTGTAGGTATGCACTTGCATGCATGATAACTGTGTTGATTTTTAAACCTCAGGAACAGCATTATTACATACACATAAAGTGGTGGTGTTCTGCACTCAGCAGTGAGGCTTCGCCCTCCTACCTGCTGGGGATACCTTTACTAGTGCAGGCAAATCCGTTGACAAGCAGCCATTGCGAAGATGACACTTTCTATATGAAAGGGTTATATCTTTTGCCAGAGAGAATTTCCTGAGCTGAACCTCAAGTAAGTATCCCAGCAAGAATATGTCTCTGGGACTTGGAGGAAGTAAAATAGAATTTTGGACCTCTGTGACACTAAAAACCATAGGGATCTGTGGCCATGCAGCCCAGAATACAGGGGCGCCTTCTCCACCTGTGTTCACTGACAGTTTCTCCACTGGATGCTGCTAAATGGAGATGGAAGCAAGGTGCCTTCTGGGCTCATCTTTCCCAATGCAGCTTTGTTTAAAAATTTTAAATAGCTGTAAGTAGCACTGTGGAAGGAAGAGGTGATGAAATTGCATGTAATGGATTCTATCAATGTATCACTACAACATCTGAAAAAACAAACAAAGGCTCAGAAAATAAAGTACATTCGCACTATAGAAAATAAAGTTTTTATATTGTTCTTTTCCATTCAAGCAAATAAGTGCTGGGGTTATTGTTTTCCTGTCGTAGCTGTCAATATCTTAAATATGTTTGGAAGTTGGGGAAGATAAATCACACATAATCTTATAAAGCATTTTGGGAGTAATTGGCTTTAAAATAGAGAGTATGTGGCCAACAGCCCAAGTAATCTCTCTCTCTCTTTTTTTTTAATGCAGACTATGTACTCATGCCTGAGAAAGAAGTACCTATCCATGTGAGCATGGCATTGGTGTGATTAAGAGACAGGCTCCAGCACCTTTGGAGTAAATATTGTCTACCACTTCTATAATTTTATACAATTGAAGATACAAACTACAGTAAAAGAAGCATTTAAGTATAAATTTTTTATTATTTCTAGAATGAATAGAAATATGCTCCTGACCTAAGTAAGAGGTCTTAACATAGACAGCTATAGAAGAAAATGAATCAACTTCCACAAACATTAAACACTAACTGAAAAGACCAGCATGAATTGGCTTCCATAAAAAGCTGTTGTCTTTAACATGAGGAAAACATTATTAACGGTTCTATTTTTTCTCTCTCTGATTCATGAAATTTTTAGTAAATCATGTTGAAGAATGAGAAACCTGGTCAGTGATTTCTGAAGGTACTAAGATAAATAGATATATAAATAAATAAATAAATAAATAAATAAATAAATAAATAAACAAATCTATACTAATAATAGAGAAATATGCAAATTGGTCGGGATGTCATAACACAATGACTGAACAGCAGACTGCATGGGGCCACCAGGCCAGCAGGTGGGGCAGTGGGGGCAACCAGGCCAACGGGGAGGGGGGGAAGTTAGGGGCAATCAGACCATCATGGGGGGGCAGTTGGGGGCAACCAGGCCAGCAGGGGGTCAGTTAGGAGACACCAAGCCAGCAGGGCGGGCAGTTATGGATAATCAGGCCGGTAGTGGAGGGCAGTTATGGGCGATCAGGCTGGCAAGCAGGTGGTTAGGGGTGATCAGGTTGGCAAGGGGGGGGGGGCAGTTAGGGGCAATCAGGCAGGCAAGCAGGCAGGTGAGTGGTTTAAAGCCAGCAGTCCCGGATTGTGAGAGGAATATCTGAATGCTGGTTTAGGCCCTATCTCAGGGATCAGGCCTAAGCAGCAGTCAGTCATCCCCCAAGGGGTCCCAAATTGGAGAGGGTGCAGGCAGGGCTGAGGGACACCACCCCCCCCCCGCCCCCATGAACAAATTTCATGAACCGGGCCTCTAGTAAACAAGCAAACAAACTAACAGGAATATACTTTGACACCTCTCTCCCCCAACTCAACAGGAATATGCTTTGACACCTCTTTCCCCCAACTCCCTCCCATATTTGCATGCCTAGCCATAGAAACCAAAATTGAAATACTGAAACCATCATATATAGATATTTTTTAATGTATGAAAAATAGGTAATACCAATTTCTCACACATGTCAGGAATTCTGCTGAGTGCTCTGTATATATTAAAGTGCTCAATGCTCTCAGCTACTTTTACAGATGAGGAAACTGAGGCAAAGAGAAATACTGAAACTAGAAGTGATTGGAATGGGATCTAAATCTATAACTGCCAAACTATTCTGTCTCTACTGGAGGGAAAAGAATTGTAATAGGTTTCCAGGAATTTGACTCAGTTTCATTCTTGTCCATTATAAAGGCTCTGGATCTCTATTTTCTCATTTTAAAAATATCTAAATTACTTGAAGTTGTAGATTTCTATGTCACTATTCAGTTCCAATCTGCATAATCTTTCAAATTGTAAATTGTCCCCCTCATCCCAAAAAGTTTAGTGATGGTGAAAGGACTTTTGAAATCACCAAATCCCAGCTCCCTCCCACCGGTAAGGAAATCTATTCTATAGTATCTTTGATTTGCAATGATTTTTCTATGTGAATTCTTCCAATGAAAGGCACAGCCCACAGGTTTTACTCAATATTTTAATGTGAACACTTATCCATGGCTGTAACTATTCTTAGTGAATATGATTTATATAATTTCTTCAGCTTCTTTATATTTTTAATTTTTACACCTTTTAAGTTTTTTGAATAATTCAGATAATCCTACTCATAACTATAGACATTTCTTTTATAGTTTCTTTATCTGAAATTATTCATTTCAACTCCAAAAGAAGTTAAATATTGGCTTCTATTTTCTTATGTTATTTTTATGGTTTCTTAGTATTTCCCTTTAATTATCTCTTTAATCAATCTGTCATATATACTGGCATATATTTATGCAGTTGAAGAACTGTAAATTTTGTGAAGACTTACAAGTGATATTTGTCTATATAATAGGACATATATTTGAAATCATGATCATCCCTCTTTCTTTTCATCCAATAACAATTCTCTATATTAAATATGACCAATTCCTCCTCTTTTCAAAGGAATTTGAAAAGTATTCTCCTCTGTATGTTTAAAAACTTGCCAGTTTTATTAGAAAGTGTGTTGGTTACAATTAGATACAATTTTTAAAATATGCAGTGTCTATGCATTTTAGGGCAGAAAATTATAATTCCATAAATGCAACTATAATTGAATAGGATTATTGGCTTCCACATCATATCCTTGGCACATATACAACTGGTACTTAACTGAAATCTCCCAGATCTTTTTGACATGAATCACTATTGTCCAGCCCTATTTTCAGAAAATGCAGTCAATTAATCTGCAAGACTTTCATCTATGGGGCAATATCTATGCATTTGATATACATTATGCTTTCAAATGGTGATTGTGTTTATGACTTAAACACAATTATGCAATTACTTGAAACCCACAAGGGGACTCAATGAGTGGCTTTGATAAGTGTGATAATGTGGAATATACAGATATTGGAGTCTCTGTTAAGTAATTCTTCCTCATATACATACCGAAACATGATGACAACAGAGTGAGCAATACCTTCATTTAAAAAAACACACCTACTGTCTGATAATAGAGATATCAAGAAATCCCTTTAAGGACACCAAGAAACAAACTTAACCCCCTCCCAGAAAAAGAAAAAAAAAAGAGAAGTTTTTGGCACCAAATGAACTGAGCAGACTACTTTTTTGCAAAGCCCTTTGTGATCTTCTTAAGCTCATCTATTCAGAGTAAAGGTCAAGTGGGCAAACCCAGCGATTCTATTTTCCCACAAAGCTGCTACAGTTTTCTGTCTCCTGACAGCCTCGTCACTAGGAGTCTATTATCTCCGATTCTGTGTCCTGCGCCACCCAGATCCTTAACTGGAAACCCATTAAACAGCTCCTTCCTTTCATGGGTTGACTTTCAGCTTCTTGTAATGGCTTCATGTTATACATCTAAAAGCTTTCTTGCCTTGCTCTGTTTGTTTAAGGAGGGCAATTTGAGAAAGCAAAGCCCACCCTAAACAAGCTTTTCACTACTTAGTAGAGCAAATACAAGTGCGCTGGCTAATGAAAGCCTCCGCTGGTGCATTGGGTGGCACTTTAAAAGCAGCACTTAGAGAGCACGTCCAAAACTGGCCTTAAAGTCTGTCTTGAGAACTTGACTCCTACTTGAAGGAACACTTTGCATCTTCCTTTCAATAATAGTTAGTAATTCTTTCAAAAACACACACAAAACCCAAACTGGAGCTTGCTGTCTAGTCGTACAGACTACAGGTTGTGTCTGCATTCTCTCAAGACACAAGACACCATAGAATAAAAGCTCTTTCTTGTTCCAATACCTGTTTTGCTTGGTAGCTGTTTTCTTGTTCAAGTCTTAATCCAGATCAAGAAATGAAACATGAAATAAAATCTAGTTGTTCTGAGGTGACAGCTGCTTGGCAGATCAAAAAATCAAATCCGCCCACTTTCAAAGTTAAATGGAGAAAAAAGGAAAGGAAAAAAATTTTATTCCTGGCAGGCTCAGAGCTTTCCATTTGAAGGTGTTTGTACACTAATGTGACAGAGTGGGGCCAAAGGACTCATGTTCACAGCAGGGGAGTCAACACATCAAGTTGAAGCTCAAGTTAGCTGTTTTCTTATATTTCATTGCATATTTTCTTGCCATTTCCTGACTGGCTATTCTCAACACATGAGCACACATATAAACACACTTATCCTTAACCAGGAAGAGAAAATAAGTATGGATAACTTACTGAAAAACTAATAGCCAAAGGACATACACATGAGATTTCCTGAGTTTGAAGGTTAATGTACATATTAACATTAATTTGTGGAGCAGGATAAGGATATATACTTATTTATTTAAATTTCATGTTAAAATGTATTCAAAATAAATGATTAGAAAAATCCTGGTTTACCTTCAGTTAAATGCAATTAAAAATATAGGTCACCCAGATGATAGGTTGTAGAATTGTGCACCTGAATTCTGAATGTTTTTGTTAATCAGTGTCACCCCAATAAGTTCAATAAAAAGGAAAAAAAAAGAATGCAGGTTACAGGTGAAATGGCAGAATTTTAGACTAGTATTTTCCTTTTATCTTTATCACATGACATTACCACACTGCTACTGTTCTCTTCCTGATATTTGTGAGACAAAGTTAATGAAGAGAACAACTTGAATTATTAGGTAGCAGTTATCTTCGAATAAAATACAGTCAAAAAGCCATTCCTCCCATATGTTACATCCTGACCTGTTATTTCTGTGGGGCTTCTACCCTTGGTACTTGTAGTGGATACACTGAGAGCAGCTGTCTTCTTAAAATGTTGAAAGACCCAAGATTACATGGAGCCTAAGAACATCAAAGAACATAGGAACAGGGCAAGGACTCGTAGCTTATAGGGATTCTGGTGGTGGCCGGCAGGATGTGTCCCAAAATTGCTGACTTGGCTACAAGAACTCTGTAGTCTGATCTCAACTCACTTCTCCAACCTCATCTTTCTATCACACTTCCTCAACCATTCACACATATCCATCTTCATCCATACAGCTCTATCTATTTGTGGACCCTAGAACCTACCATTTTTTCTCTAGTCCCTAAGCCTATGCACTTGAATTTACTTCTACCTAAAATGTCTTCATCCTCTCATTCACATTAATCCCAACTGTGTGACTGGTAACTCCCTCTCCCCCTTCAGTATCAGTTTGAATCACAGTGATAATGCCAGGTCAATGTCGGTTCCCCTCCCTGTGTAGTTTTGCAACACCCCTTCCTCACCGCACAGCACTCTACAGTTGATGGTATGAAGCAGAGGTTTTCAAAATGTGTCCAAAGGTTGGGTGCATTGGAGTCTCCTCAGAGGCTTGTTAAAACAGCATTTCTGGGGGCCCCATTGTCCTGCGGAATCAAAAGCTCTGGGAATGCAGCTGAGAAATCTGCACGTTAAATAGGATTTCCAGGTCATTCCTACCCATTCAGAACCATTATAGGGGGAAATATGTGCATTGGGGGAGTGAAAACAGATTAAAGATAACTGCTTTTTTTTAATATATCAAGAGAATCAGGGTAAAGACAAAAAACCCTAATGATAGTTTAAAACTGGAATATAGCCTTTCCATGGGGGTAGAAACATCTACATGTCTGAAAGACACACAACCTACCTCATAAAAGGGTGATATGCAAAATAACCGTCACTCTGTCACCAACATGGCGGTGCCCATAGCCACAAGATGGTGGTACCCAGTCCTCTCAGCCCCACTGGAGTCCTCCAGTCCCGGAGGGGTGGCCTCTGAGAGTGGGCAGCATGAGTGGCCACTCCTCCAGAGTCCTCCAATCCCAGGGGGTGGCCTCTGAGAGGGGGCAGCGTGGGCGGCCTGGAGGAATGCTTGCTTTGTTGCCACAGCAAGTATAATAAAAGTTGGCTCCAGAACAGCCTGTTTCTTGGTGAGTGTGGGCAGGAGGGGGTCCTGAGAGCCTTTCTGCTGGCTGCTCAGGAAACAGTGCTGATGCCACCGAGGGATCCACTGGGGAGGAGGTGGTAACCACCGCTACGGAGCCAGAGCGGAGGAGGCGGGGGAAACGGAGCAGAGGAGACAGGGCTGCCTCTGCTCCCGCAGGGGTGGTGGGTGAGCCGCAGTTCAGGAGCCTCCAGGAGTGGTGGCGCCAAGCCATCCAGTGCTGCATCCAATCCCTGAGGCATGCCCGCCAGCCCGTGATGCCAAGTGCCCACAGCTGTCCTGCCAGAAGATGAGATAGGTTGTGCAGCACACCAAGGGCTGCCAGCACAAGACCAATGGAGGTTGTGGAGTGTGCAATCCATTCATGGCCCTTTGCTGCTACCATGCCAAACACTGCCAAGAAAACACATGCTCCATTCCCTACTACCTCAACATCAAGCAGAAGCTCCACCAGCAGAAGATACACCACCCTGACAGCACGAATAGCTCATGCACCAGCGGATGCCACCATCAACACCTGCATCATGGTTCAGCCGAGTCTGCCTTCCCCTCCTTCAGCATCACCCTGGACCCCCCACACTACATCCCAGCACACCCTGGACACCACAGCCCCGACTCAGCCCCAGACCCCTTGCCTGTGAGCATGTCACTAGCCGGCTTCTCCAGCGTGGCCAGAACTCAGCCCCCCCCCCCAACAGTTTTCACTGGAAATCCCACTAACCAGGTGCCAGCCCCACTGCCCTCCACCCAGGCCCACCTGCAGCCGTGGAGGCGCCCGGCAGATTGCACGTGAGGCACAGTAGTAGCAGCATCTGTACTGGGTGAGCACCAACAATGATTTACCCCTGAGGCACAGTGACCCCTGAGAGCCAGATGGCCCCCATGGGCCTTAATATGACCCAACCAGGGCAGTGGGCCTGATATTCTGCCCCCTGGGCCCCAGCAGTGGCAGCCGGCACCCATCCCCCAGCAGCAGTCAATGTGAGGCATGCCCAGACCCGTGATGTCTATGAAAACCCAGAGTGCAGCCACCTCAGAACATCTCTTCAGGTGCCCTGCAGGGCCTGCTGCGGACCCTGAAGTCTTCCAACTCCTCCAGCAGCAGCACATGCTCAACATCCTCAAGTCAAACCCTCAGCTGATGGCAGCTCTCATCAAATAGCACACGGCCAAGTAAGTGCCAGCCAGCCCGGCCTTCAGCTCTAGCCCAGCCTGCTGAATCTGAACGCCATGCAAGCCAGCGGGCCACGACCTGCTGTCCCTCTGCAGCAGCAAGCAACGGGAGACCTGAACCCCCAGGGCCAGGCCTTGACCATCATGAACCCGGGGCACAACCCCAGTGTGGTGAGTATGAACCACAGCACAGAGAGATGCCACGGAGCAACAGCAGCAGCAACAACATTGTGAGAGGCACGTCCGACTGTCGGTTGTGATGGGGCATCACCTTCCCCTGATCACCAGGTTGCCTCCAGCCCTGAGGGCTCCTGGCCTGTGAGAGGGGGCAGGCCGGGCTGAGGAACCCCCTCTTCCAGTGCATAAATTTTCATGCACCAGACCTCTAGTCTCTAGATAATTTTCTTCCCTCTCTAGTCTAGAAAAATGAAATCATGTCCTATACATGTCAATTTCATCCTCCCTTTAAAGAAGACTGGAGAAGAATGTGTGTGTGTGTGTGTGTGTGTGTGTGTGTGTGTGTGTGTGTGAGTGTTGCAGAGAAGGAATTTTAAAAGAGACATTTTAATTAACCCTAATTTAATAGACAATGCTGAAACACAGGGGACTTAAGACATTCCTGACCTATAGCTTTTTAGTGATAATGATGATGATGAATGAGGCTACATCCTCTAGCCTAGAAATACTTGTCACAGACATGATTTCTGAACTTGCTTCCCCCACTTCTCAGTGCCTCAAATCAAGTAATAATGAAGTCAATCACAGGAACAGAAAACTGAGGGAACCAAATAAAAAAGATGTAAAAAAAAATGAATATAAATGAGGTGATGCAGCTCTGGAGACATTTTTTAAAACTCAAACTCTAATAAAGATAGCTTAGAAATTGGAATGACCCTCAAGGTTGGTTCTGCAATGAGGACTCATGATTCCTGAACAATTTTGGTGTTGTTTCTCAGGTTTTAATTAGCAGTGGTGGCACCATGAACAAATCCCCAGCAATTTCTCGCAGACTCCAGGCCATTTGGTCTCATTATAAAAGTCAGCTTTCATGGTTCCTGCAGTACCATTGATCTTAGCACAGTTGCTAATGCCAACAATCATCTCATTATTTTCTGTGTAATGTGGAGAATGAAAGTAAGTTTCTCTGTAGAAACATACAACATATTTTATTTTTACAATGTCTGATGGCTTTTCAGAAAAAGGGAAGTAACCATATAGTTTTCTAAATGCTAAACTATTTCTTCATGTGTGTCAAAAACATTGATTTTGGCCTTTTGCCTACACCAAGAAAATCAGTGCTTTGAAGGCCTAAGCGGTTGACTACGTACACAGGAACTGTCATAATCTCTCACCCCCTACCTTTTTGGAAAAGAGGAATTCACAGTGGTTGGTCAGAATTCTGTTTAGGGCTGGAATAAGCCAAGACTACTCAGAAGTTTCTAGAGCCAATTAAATACCCTTGATTTAATAAAGAAACTCTGTCTTTTGACCTCCAAGGGTCAATAAGAATAAACATCAATAAAAGGGAAATGTTTTCATTGAAAACATAGGGAGATCAAGTACGAGCTCCTGATGTGATTCTGTGATGCACTAATTTATCAGTGAAATGCTCATGGTGGGTAACAACTCATCAAGGAAAGGAGCAATCTCTATTCCACACCTTTCAGGTTGTGCTCCTTAAGTTTTCACAAAAGGATTAGAAGCCAAACTACCCAGGATACTGATACTCTTGGGCACACTTAGCCAACTTTCAAGGAAACAAGTTATTTCTTTTATGTCATCTAGGTCAACCACAAACCTGAAAACAAAAATTTTAAAGTAGAATCGTCTGCAGATAGGTGATCACACTGACAGACTCATTTCCTTCCTGCTACACTGAGAGGTACTGGTGGACAGCTGAGGACTGATGAATTCTAGTCTAATAGTTATCTTTATACTTACCCCAAAAAATACTTGTCAAAATATTCGATAGTTTAAGTGACATAAAACTGCAAATAATTTGAAATGTTTTTTTTAAACCTATGGGATATGCTTATTATTATAAAATTAGATACCGATTCTATAAAAATCCATAGAAAAAGAATCAAATGGTAATATGCTAGAATTATCCTTCCTTTTGTTTATATATCTTTCCTTATTATCATTTTTGAGCATTTGTATATTTTTCAACATTTTCCTATGAATATTAATACAAATATATGTCAAATTTGAAGAGATTTTACAGTGAATATCTGTCTATAACTCCTAGATTTTACCAGTAACTGTACCTGTTTTATTATATTTCTATATATCTGTTGATTCTTCTGTCAATCAATCTTATTTTTTGAATGCATTTTAAAGTAAATTACAGCCCTAGGAGGTTTGGTTCAGTGGACAGAGCATCAGCCTGTGGACTAAAGGGTCCAAAGTTCGCTTCTGGTCAAGGGTACGTGCCTTGGTTGTAGTAGGGGGCATGCAGGAGGCAGACGATCAATGACTCTCTCATCATCAATGTTTCTGTCTCTTTCTCCCTCTTTCTTCCTCTCTGAAATCAATAAAAATATATTTAAAAAAAAGTAAATTACAGACCCCTGCATACGTTTTCTTAAATACTTAAGGGTGCATATCATTATCTAGACTACAGTTTGAAATGTGTTTAGTTTTCTATGTAAGTCAAACAAAATAGACTTCACAAATATTAAGTCCAAATTTGCTAAGTTTTGATAAATGCATGTGACCTTATCCCTAATTAGAATCCAAACATTCTACCAAGCATGATCTGCCTGAAGCCTGTTTCTCTAACCACCACTCCAGTCCATTATGCCTACCTAGCTCATCTCCTGTTGCACTGGCCTTCCTTCTGTTTCTCACACAAGCTGAGCTCCTGTTGTCTTTACAGCCTGTCCATCCTTAGGTTAATCCTTCCTTTTGCCCCTCCTCATTCTTCAGCTGTCACTTTTAAATATCACCTCCTTAAAAATGCCCATCCTATCTGCTTATATAGACAGTCTTCCAAGTTATGCTCTGTAATCATTTTATGAAAACCTGAATTACACATTTGTTTATGTTTTCTTTATGTAATACCTGTTCACTCTACCAGATTATAGGCTCTGTGATTTCAGGAACTATATATTTCTAATTCACTATGCCATCTAAAAGTGAAAGATAGTAGGCAGATAGCAGATAACTTGACTGAATAAATTATAGTCTCTGATTTCTTCTTAGAGGCTACTTATTTATTCTATTATAATGCACCATATTATTTCTCAGCCAATTTGTATGCTGACTTTTTATTTCTTCATGTAGACAGCAAGTTTTTGAGTTCCAATGCTTATTCATTTATATGCTTATTAAGCACCTACTCTGCACCAAACAATTAACTAAATATTGGGGCATTTAATAGGGAATGAAGCAGACATGTTTCTGTCTTCATCCCATAACAGGAAACAGAGAAATATAACACAGCATGAAAAGTGCTTTTGAAATACAAGAAGGGATATGTAACTTCGATCAGAAGGGTAGGAAAAGACTTCCCATTGAAAGTAGCCTCCAAGCGGAGTCTTGGAGTAGATCTTAGCCTTACTAGACTTCTTTTAAACACTAAATCCAAGACCCCCTTCTCTCTCATGTGTGAACTCCCTTTCACTTTTATCAACAAGGACTTTGGAGCACTTTTCCCTACATGGAGAAAGAGCTAGTAATGTGTCAGAGTGACTCGCTTGGTTTCTAGCAAGTAAAATCCAGGGCAAGTTCAAAGCTATGACTATATTATCTTTCTCCCCATTGGTCTCCTTGAATATCCCATGGTGACTGTGAAGTTTCAGCTCAAAGAACTTATGATTTTTCTACTCTGTGCACTGAAGGCTAGCTCGGGAATATGAAAGCATATTGCAAGGCCCACAGAAGCAGTAAAGTCTGCAAAGCCCATTCCCTTCCAATATTTGTTAATTTCTCTTAGAGTATAGTCACACATCACAGGAAACTTTTGTTCTTGCAGAAAAACATATAACAGGATTTTGGATACTTTGAATACACTTTGCATGTCCCACATTTTCACTTATTTAAATTCATTCAATCATTAAATAAATAAAGAATCATATGTTTGCTTGTGCTGACTGGTTTGATAAGCACAAAATCTGGAGAAAGCAGACAAATGAAAGATTTTTAAAATTTTAAATAAACATTCAGGTCTTCCTGATTCTGATAACCCTTCCAGGTACCATGTTATTTATCAATGCAAAACAAATTTGAATGAATGAATCAGTAGAGGTTGAAGTTCAGTTTTGTATAAAAGAAGATAGAAATATAAAACAGTTGCATAGTAATTGTACTGTTAGTGACAGTATTGATCAGTCATACCTTTTTAACAGGAGGCTTATCATCTCCAATTAGAAAGTTAGTGTGTCCATCTTTCAAATTATAGTCAGTTCTGCTATAACTCTTTTTTTAAAAAAATGCAAATGACCAACAGGGAAAAATCTAGGCACAACACAAAATTTCTCATTTGATTGTGCATTTTATTTTGCATGTAAGAATGAAAGATGAACACAGAAAAATGCACCCAGCTGAACTGAGCCACATAAAAATACACAAAATTCGAACACACACACACACACACACACACACAAGCGCATCCTTCAAACATCTACCAGCTACTTCAGTTTGACACATGTGTTAGGAGCCACACCCATTCATATCTGGTGTTATACAGCTTCCTATTGGATTTCAGATAATCCTTTCACCTCTTTTCAATAACTCTCAAGCTGCAGCTCTTCCATAAGCAAACTTTAGGTCTCTTTCTAGGTAAAGTCCATATTTATTGTAACATTTATGTATTTCATAACAACTTACATGTGTAAAATTATGCTACCATGTTAATTAAGTTTCTATATTTGTATATTCTAGTTCAAAATTTGAGTGTTATGCCCAACCACATTTTCCCCATAAGTGTTTATGATTTTTATTTCATGATGCTGCATATTGAGGTGACTTTTAGCAACATATATGTTGTATAATTTCCTGTGTCTATTTGTATAATTTTTATGAAACTCCACTCCACAATTTAAAAGCACCATAAAATATTAAATGCAAATTTAGCTTAAATAATTTTGTATTAATAATTTCCTGTGATTATCCATATGCAGGATTGATAATAACTAGGAATATAAGAAGTTATGATTCCATTCATGGAAAATCCAAAGAGAATACTAACTGGAGCAATCATTCACTGATGGATTAAAAATAACAGCGCGCCATCCTCACCAGTTTTGCTTAGCAGTAAGAGCACTGGCCCTCGGGCTGAAGGGCTTCAGGTTCTGTTTTGGTCAAGGGCACATAGCTCGGTGCAGCAACCAACTAATGTGGTCTCTCACATAGATGTTTCGCTCTCTCTCCCCCTCCCTGCAACTTTCTCTAACAATCAATAGAAAAAGTATCCTCAGTTGGAGATGAACAACAATAACAAAAAAAGACCATAATGCTACTTCTCTGAAATTAAGAAAATGCTCCTTTATTACATAATAATATCTTCAAAGAGTCCATGAGTGATTTTCTTAGAGGTGGATTCGATCTTTTTTAAAGGTAAAAAAAGATTCTTTAGTACGAGAGAGTGGGGAAAAATACAACTATGAAATTGTAACCTCACTGATGGTGGATAGTACAAAAATATACAATTGAATACAGAAACTGCTTTGAGTGAATGGTATGGTTCTTGTTTATTTTTGAGACAATCATCTTGCTAAAAATGTGAAGACTGGTCAGGTCACTCATGACAAAAGGCCCTCGCTTGTTTCTGTTGGTTAACTCTGGGGATAACTCTGTATTAAAGAAACACTTTCAAGCTACCATGATGATAGAATATCTTACCAACATATACCACAATGGGGCTAATTGGTTTACAACCAATAGAAATGTAAAGGAAGTTAGCAAACTCTCATAAAAAACTAAGAAGCGGTATAGGGTGGTGTTCCTATGGCATTTTTTTGGAACTTAGTCAATATTATTATCTTAGAAATAATAATCAGTGTGATTTTGTGGCTTATTAATTTTTATTGTATATTTTCTATGAAAGATGTATCATGGGATTTGTATAATGCTTCAATGAAGGCAAGAAACATTTTTGAGGTATTCAAAAACTCGGAATAAACTACTTTGATTTAATCAAACAAATTTTTGCTTGGCTTTTTCTTTCTAATAAAAAATAGAGATTTACTATAAAACAGCAGGTCTGCAACTTTCTCACTAAGGAAATAAAGGGAAAATAACCTGACAGAGCAAATCCAAACCAATTAAGCAGAACAGAAACCATCTTAAAGGGAATAGAAGCATAGCTGAACATCAAATATAGGTGTAATATTTATGTGAATTATGTGAATATAATATACAGCTCTAATTGTGAAATTTACATAACTGTGTTATGTCAATTCTAATATGTTCATTATATTTTGTTAAAAATGTTATTAAAAATTCATATTTAGATGGCCCTGTATACTTGAACTAGTGATGTTAATATCCCCATAGTACTTTTTGTATAATCTAAAATCCTTAAAGGGTTCAAAAAATACAAGATTTAAAATTTTAAGGTCAGTATTTTTATTGAAGATTGTATTTAATAATATGATTAAATGAGAAAATAAAAGCCTGTGACGTATTGCTATTAGGAACCTGTAGCACTAGGGGGAAAAATCCAGAATTTTATAAGTGCTCAATAATGTGTAATAAAGGATATAGACTGTCTCATGTTGACATGATATAACAAGAAACTATAAAAATAGACTACTGAACATTTTTGATTAGCACAGATCACCATATTTTGTAATGAGCAGAGTAGATATTAAGGGCCAGTCCAAAATAAAACTACAATTAGTTTTCCTGCAACACTGCAGTTTAGCAAAAATGTTGAATAAGTTGGATCCAATCACTGGAATGATACAGCTTCAACAATGAGCTCTAATGCTTCTGTTATAAAAGCAAAAGCCCAACTTAGACAACTTTGCTAAACTGCTTTGCAGCGTCAGAAGAGTGGCAGGATCCTTATCGGAGCCCCAGACTTCCATGGCATTAATTGCACAATTTAGCCATAGTTCATAAGAGTGTAGAGATCAAGGCAGAGCTGCTGGTAAACTTTGTACATTCATGGTTCTAAATTCATTAATAACCCATATGGATTATTTTTCCCATCCCTACAACAAAACCCACAGTGAAAGAAACTTTGCGCAGAGAAACGCCATAAACAGGCATTGATGCTGTTCTACTAGATCAGAGTTTGGGGAAGCCTATCATCATAACTAAAACATTAAATTTGTTCTGTGGGGATTGCTCTAGCTTTACCAGTAACATTTCTCATAAAGATGGCCCTCGACCTGAACTTGGTGATTCCATAACCAACTCCAAGTAAGAAGAATAAAAAAACCTTATCTCTTATTTCTGTATTAACACAAAGCTCCCAAATAACTACATGCCACTATTTAGCAGTACAGATTAGAAAAATCAAATCTAGTGGCTTTGACGTCAAGATGACTGTCGGACACCAGGTACTCTCTCACAATAATACAGCCATGTGAGTTTATTTTTGAAAATTTCTATATACGAAAATATAATAAAATACATTCAAAGTGCATATGAAGCAAACATTTATTACTCAAAACAAAAATATAATTTGTGAAAAACGTTTTTAACTTTTTACTGATAAAAATGAGAGCAAAAATACAGTTTATCCCTTAAACACCCTTAAGAGAGAAGTGTGTTCTTTCCCGCTGCATTTTGCATCTGAGAAATCTAAGCACACATTGCCTAAGGTGTGCTAGAATGGAAAATGCTTACCATGTGCATGGTATCTAAACCACTGTTTCTATTGATCCACTTATTTATAAAATTTGCAAGCAGTAGCTCCAGTTTCTGAAGATAGTTAGTGTTCCTGCAATGAGCTACACATACCTTCTCCCTTTCATGTTCTCCATAACCAGTGAAGCAACTCAGCAATAAACTGAGGAGCATTATGTAGCACTAGGTCAAGCCTAAATGCTAGGTGTTTGCTTCTCCCCAAATGAAGATGATACAAGGCAGCTTTGTTTTTGATCCCTAAATCCTCAAAAACTCTATCAGAGACTCAGCCTCCTTCTGCCCTGTCATGCGGCAAGAAAAATTACACAGGCCAAGTTCAGTTTGTTTTTTCTTTTACTGGCTCTTGCAATAAGCAGTACATTATAAACAGTCTTATTCATCAAAGCTGGCCCCAACAAATACAGATAAATAATGAAGCACGCTAGGCTTCTAACATGTAAAAGATTTATAAGCACGGCTGGCATGGATGGCCAGAGGAGTTGAGAGGCCATCTGAGCCATAAACTCAAGAGGAAAAATTGGAAGCATTTAGCAAAAAGAAGTGTTAAGTGAGTTTTTGTTTTCTTTCTTCTTTTCCTTTTTATGTTTTTAGACAAAGTCTATTTAACATAACACATAAACATCCCCTTAGTTATCTGATATGGTTAGGGTCATGGTAATGTTCTTAATAGATGAAAGAGAAACACTTTCAAAGACAAAGGGTTTTTTATTTAAAGTCTTTTTGGAGGAAACTTTCCAAAAACATATCACATACTTCCTTGTTTATGTGCAATGTTGAAAGTGCAATTAAAAACCTTTTTGGGTTATTTAAAGCATCATTCCCCAAAGTGCATTCTAGAACACTGGTTCTAAAAGGGGGATATTAATGGTATATAAGGGGAGGGGGGGAGTGTTCTGAGGTCAAACGAATTTAGGAGATGCTAATGTCAACTTGGATTTTCTTAAAACATTGAACATTCTGCTCTTGACTGGCTAACTAGATGGAAAACATAAACCCGTACGGCAGAGTGTGTAGTGACACCACAAGCACTAAAAACAGGATGTCATTCATTCTCTTGTCATCTCATGGCCCTGCTCCTTCACAGGAGACCAAGCCAAGAGCTTACACACCCATGAGGCTGATTTTTTTCTCTTACTCGCATTTATCTCCTGCCTTCCGGCTCTCTGTGGCCACAAATTCGGGCAACTGTTGCTGCTTTTGCTTTCTATTGATGGTGCTGCCACTTCTGTGCTCTATTTGACAAGACATCTGCCTTCAGCTGCTTTTGTTGGTGTTACTATATGGACATTTAAGAATCACAGATAGGCTCACTGTTTTTCTACATGGATAGAGATGTGGAAATATATGTAATTGCATCATTTGTGAAAAATGTTTTTAACTTCCATAATATATTCAATGAATGGGAAGTGGCTTCCCTGTGTTTGTTGGCTTTTTTTTTTACACCCTTTGCACTAGTTTTAGAGAAGGAAATACAAATGGAAAAACAGAGAGCCCAAATGAATTTAGTCACCTCTAATGTAAGTATTTTGCTTTCTAATTGCAAGAAATTAAAACAAAACAGACGACGGTTTTATAACCTTCATTAACAGTAAGTTAGTAGTGATAATTCATATCATTTACCATCAAGGTAGAATGGGTAGATTTTCTCCAATCATTCAATACTCTTACAATTGTTTCATATATTAGTATGATTTTTAATTAACAAATAATTTTTAAAATTAATAATTAAAACATAAGTGGAGACAGTATTTATTTCTTCACAGTAAAAAGATAATAGTGTATATATAGCTAATCTCACCTGCATATAACTTTAAGTTGTTATTATATAGTTTTTCAGATGATAGTTATGGTGATGGTTAAAAAGAGAAAATTAGAATTCCTAAGACCTGACACTAAATAAAATAAAACCAAAAAAAGAAAGAAACATTTTCTGGAATGCTTGAATAGCATTTCACATGCCTCAGTGGACTTTTGAAAGGAGTTCAGTGAAATGAAATTTAAAAAGTACTCATCGGCAAACCTAAGTCTAAAATGCTTTTCTATAAAAAATTAAACTTATACTTGGCACTTACATCACAATTTCTTCTTCAAGGTATTTTACAGATATTAAGTAATCTTATAACACACCTGAGAATTAACAACGATATTTTGCATTATTTTTATAGTTACTCATTTGAAGTATCTAAAAATATTAAACTGAAATCATACTCAATTGATTCTAAAAAGGAGAACAGGAACAAAAACAATAAAACCTTCCAGGCCATTGGAAATAGACTTAACATAACATTAGAATTTAGAATTCCAAATTTGCTTTTACTTCATGGAGGTGGCTTACATTCAAGGGTTTTTGAGAAGCTAGTTCAAAAATTGATACAAAAGGGCTAATTTCATTTTATAGCCACTAGACTTACATTTTGTGTCTCAATTCTATCTACTGCCTAAACAAATATGGCAATCTCCTCATTATCCAGTGTAATGAAAGGAAGCAATGGCATTGCTAATGCAAGGCATAATATAAAAATCATCCATAATGGACTTCAAATGAATCTATTACTCTCTTGGCACTAAATTTAATTTTTAAAATTGTATATATTTCCGAAGATAATACTGAAATTGTTTTACATTTAATTAATAGTGATGGAGGACTCCTTGGTTAGTGGTGAAAAATGAGTCCAGAGTGTTATTTTCTTAAATTGACATTTAACTAATAAGGAATTTCTAAATTGGTTAAGCTAGGTGTTGTTATCTGTTTAATATGTTAGTACTTGACTTTTTTTTTATCCTAAATAATGTTACAAACCAAAATTTAAAAATCTTGTAAAGATCTTATTATATTTAATCCTCACAGAAAAATAGTGTTGCTATTTTCATTGTATGAATGAAATAACTGAGACACAGTCGTGTAACTTACCAAACTAGAATGATACATCTAGTGAATGGTGCCGTCAGAATTCAAACACGTTTGTTTAATGAGCTGGGGCTCTTAAGCATTTCTTCAGAGTAAGTCACTTACATGAAGCCACATAGTATAGAAAACCACCAGGACCACAAATGCCAGGAAGGCACATCAATGTATAAGCCAGCACAGAGGAAAGACAGGCAGCTTGGTGGACGGAAAAGATGTTCGACTTCCGTTCGGAATCCAGTGTGGAGAATGGCTTGTATAGTCTAGCAGACATGTGACACCATGCACTGTGTCACCTTTTTGGGTCCCATTTACCTTAACTGTACAACAGAGGTGGATAGAAAAAGACTGTATTACGAAGTCTTAAAGGTCCCTATGTTTTTTAACAATGTATATTCTCTCCTATGTGTACCATTTGCAGTAGGAAACATTTTGGTGAAGTGAAATAATTTTCTGAGCTATCTCAGAAAGAATAATAGCAACATGAGCGCGCGCACACGCACACACACACACACAGTCACTCATGTGCATACAAATATATGCTATGCATAGCTTCCTCCTGTACCATTTCTCATGCTAGTAACTCAGGCAGGTGTTCCCTAGATGCAGGGGACATAATGATGAACAGGGCAGTTTTTGCCCTCAAAGAGCTTATATTCCAGTAGCGGGAACATGAAAAAAATAAGCTAACTGGAAATAAGGTGTGAGTAGGAAGCTGTGATATATTAGAGAAGTGAGACTTCTCAGGAAAGAACTAGATGATAAGCATAAAGAGGCAAAGAACAAGGAGAACATTCCAAGGGGAGGAAACAGCTAACAGCAGAGCTGGAAATCAGCGCGGATAAGCCAAGAAGCATCAGGGAGGCTGGTAAGACACAGGCAAGGTGAGGACGTTCAGGACTGGACCAGAGGGAACACTGCCTCCGGGAGGGCCTCAGAGCCCTTTGTTTTTGTTATTATTTTTCAAGTATAACTGGAGGGCAATAAGCTACCTATTTTTAGTATACCGGCTGTATGAACTAGTGTTTTAAATATAATTTTCTCCGTAACTTTCAGGAAATTAAATCTTTACTCTGGGTTAAGACTTCTTAACTTACAAGAGATTCTTTTGGATCATCTAAAGGCTACCTGCTATCCTAAACATACCTCAGTATTGCACGGACAATTAAAGCAGTTGGCCAGTCATCTTTCCCCCATCGGGCTTCAGCGGAATCTAGAACCTTTGAGAAGTTAATAAACAATTTCTCCTTTAGAAATCTGTCATATTTGAAAATATGATATTTAACAGTTTTTTCCATTTGTTATTTTACTCTATTACTTTAAGTTTATACTTGTTTTAGTGATACAACGTGAAAATTGATGTTTCTGAATAAAAATTTACCGATTTTTAAAGGAAACAGCACATTTTTTTCGAGCTAAATATGTCTCTTTTTAATATTTTTATTTATTGGGCTTCTTTGGGATTATGACATTTTAATTCTAAATGTTGACAAGATTTAACCTGTTTCATCCTGCATGATACAAATTCTTCATTTTTCATTAAAGATAAATTCAAGCCAAGTTTACAAAAACTTTCTAAGTTAAATTATGAATGTTTTAGTTTATGTAGTTGTATGTTAATCTATCATCCTTTTTAAACACAAGAAAGATTTCCTTGGTCTTCTATCATGGAGATGGTTATCAAAATAGTATGTCTCCATATACAATAGTCCCCCTCATCCTTGGGGATACATTCCAAGCCCCTGTGGATGCCTGAAACCACAGATGCTACTGGACCCTATAAATATAATGTTTTTCCTTACACATACGTACCAATGATATAGGCTAATTTATAAATTAGGCACATAAGAAGAGATTAATAACAACTTTCAACATGTGTACTAAGAGAATTTTTAAAACATGCAAAACCTGACTATTTGGATTGTCAAATCAAAAAATGACAACAGCCAACACAACACTAACCATCCACTGTGAATGAGTCAAAGTTATACCTTTTTTTGTCAGATCGGTAAAAAAATATATATATTTTTGGTGTGCTGCAGAATTTTAGTAATTGCTTTATGTGTGCCATGAGATGAAAAAGGTTGAAAATCACTAATCCAAATGACTACTAAGTAACTAAGGAGCAAGGAGCATATATGGTGTGGAAAAGGGATGATTCACATCCCAGGAGGGACAGAGCCAAGATCTCTCTTCATACGTAATATAGGAAATGACCAGACAAGCAACAGATTTGGGGTTATCCCTTATCAACATGGGATTCCACAGTGAAAACAACACTGGTTTGATGGAAACCTGCTTCTCCTTAACCTCATCTTCCTTTTTGTAAACTACAGGATCCTGGCAAGTTCACTGTGGCCTCAGCAATCCCTTTTGTAAAGCGGGGATACTTGACAACTGGTAGCCGGCACAGATTGAAGTCCTTTAGGAACCAGGGGGACATTAAATGTGCCATCGTTTTAAGGAAAACAATCCTTAGACCTGGAGCAGTGGGTTAAAATTCTTTCCTCCACTGACTGCTGGAACTCACAGTCTCGGGGTCCTCTGTTTTAAGTGGATTACCACCCCTCTGCAAATCCAAGATTTTGCTCTCATTAAAAAATTAAATGAAATATTATATTGAATCGGTCTTCAATTATATTTAGAAATGTACTAAGAAGCATATAAATAGCCACTCTTGGTAGATTTATTCTAATGGTGCCTTCAGTGCAGGGTTTAATAACATTGGAGGTAACTAAACTGACAGCTGTGGAGGCCGAGCCTAGGGTGCCTCATTCTGGAAGAGAAGGAGAGAGCAAATCCAATTAAAAAAATGACAAAGCTGTCACCTCATTCGACTTATTTTCATTATTAGTTGCCTTTTGATTTTCTATTTTTGCAACAGAGAGACTTTAGAGACATTCATATATCAAATATATATCACATTTCAGGGGATGCTTGGAAAACGAAATTACCAAGGTTTATTTTTCCCCTCCTTCCCTGTAAGTGTATGTCATTTTCATTCTTACCTCTTTTCTGTTTAATTTTATCTGATCACTCTACCTCCGTTTCTTACATACATTAATTATAGGGATGAATCTTTCTTTTTCTTTTAGGTAACAGTCAAAAAGGGAGACGGGTACAGCCGAATGCAGTTTAGGGGTATGTTCCTCTCCAACTGGAATCAGATAGGGCTTCACCCTGGGACAGCCACAGCCACAATGTAGGTGTTGTAGCTTTTTCAGTAGGAGCCTGTAATAACCCAGCACGACAAGTACAATAAGTCTCCACGTAACATCACTGATAGACTTTTGGAAAGTGAGACTTAACATGAAACCAATTTTCCCATAGGTAAAATCCTGTTTATAAGTAATTGATATAAACAAGTTCGTATAGTATATTTCTGGTCACAAAAACATCAGTGAACTTCCAAATAAAGACCTCAAACTCTTCTAATACTAAACACTGAAATAAATGTGAGCTGGACATAGATTTAGAAAGATTAATTAAAATTAATTAGATAATGATTTTCCAACCCACTTCATCCAGTTCAGGGCAACGGGTGGCCAGGAGTTACTTATAAAGAATATCAAGCCCTGACTGGGTTGGCTCAGTGGATAGAGCGTCGGCCTGCGGACTCAAGGGTCCCAGGTTCGATTCCGGTCAAGGGCATGTACCTTGGTTGTGGGCACATCCCCAGTATGGGGTGTGCAGGAGGCAGCTGATCAATGTTTCTGTCTCACTGATGTTTCTGACTTTCTATCCCTCTCCCTTCCTCTCTGTAAAAAATCAACAAAATATATTTTAAAAAAAAGAATATCAAGTTTTTGGAAAATAAAGAACCTGCAAAGAGTGATTGTTTTTTTGTTTATTTTGTGGTTTTTGTTCTGTTTTGTTTTTATAAAAGGAGATTTAATAACATCTAGAATGAAAGAAAGATACATTTCTTCTCTACTGAGTGTTTAAAAGAGAAAGGCCCTCATTCAGATAACCAAATACAGTTCTTAAAGTAACCAACACTTTAACAAGTTAGTTAACCGGACTTACAATGATACAATAGATAAAAGTGGTAAATAAGAAGGGGAGAGTAAAGCAAAGAGTAACAAAAGGGAAAACTGAAAGTAAGTTGTAAAGATAGAAGGGAAAAAATCTACAAAATGGAAGATAAGAATCCAAAAATGGTTGTCTGAGTCCATTCAGGAAAAACTAACATCCTGCATAATGATGCACTTTGAGACACTACTTAGTATAATAATACAAATTCTTACATACAGTGATTACTCAAAAGTCAATAAGCTCAAGATGATGACTATTTAAGAAAAGCTTATTTGATGCTTAATATTCTAAGTCAGAGGATTATTCAATTAAAAAATCATTATGACATGATTTTAGTTATAATTTTAAAAAATCACTCTAAAATATAGTTCAAAACACTTTACATAAAACCTCGCAATCCATTCCTAGACATTTACCCCAGAGAAATGAAACTTATTTTCAGACAGTAACCTGTACACAAATGCTTATTAGTGGTTTTATTCATAATTACGGACAGCTGCAGGGAAATTTAAAGTCGTCAGTGGCTAAGCGAGGCATGATATATGCATACAATGGAATACTATTTAGAAATAAAAGTAATTGACTATCGACACATCCAAAAACCTGGCTGAGTCTTAAAATAATGATTAAGTAAAAGAAAACCGAGAAAGAAGTTATATATTATAGATTATCCTATATAATAAAGAGCTAATATGCTAATTAGATCAGATAGCAAAACAACCAGTGGGTGGGGGGCTAGGGCTGAAAAGCAGCTAGGTCAGCGAGGACTGAGCCCATTGCACAAATTTTGTGCACTGGGCCTCTAGTATTTACATAATAGTCTGGAAAAGGCAAAACTTTGAAGACAGGAAACAGCTAACTTGCCAAAGCTGTGAATAAGGGAATGGACTGACAAAAAGTGGTCATAAAGGCACAATTTGACCCTGGCCAGGGGCTCAGTTGATTGGAACATCCTCCTGTACACCAAAACATTGCCAGTTCGATTCCAAGGCAGGACACATAGCTAGCTAGGTTTCAATCCCTAATCAGGGTGTGTGTGGGAGGCAACCAATTGGCTTCTCTCTCACATCAACATTTCTCTCTCCCTTCTCTCTCTCAAAAAAAAAAAAAAATCAATAAAAACATCCTTGGGTGAGGATTTTTTTAAAAAAGGCATATTTTGGAGGTGAGGGAAATGTTCAATGACATTCAGCCTGAAAGTAGCAGATCCAGGATTTAAATTTAGGCTGTCAATGATAAATTCACTGTCAATAATAAATATTCTATATCTTCCTTACGTTGGCTATATAATTTGTGGTGGTTACATAACTGAATGGGTTTGTCAAACCTATTATAACTGTAAACTAAAAAGGATGACTTTGGCCGAAACCGGTTTGGCTCAGTGGATAGAGCGTCGGCCTGCGGACTGAAAGGTCCCAGGTTCGATTCTGGTTAAGGGCATGTACCTGGGTTGCGCACATCCCCAGTTGGGGGTGTGCAGGAGGCAGCTGATCGATGTTTCTCTCTCATCGATGTTTCTAACTCTCTCTCTCTCTCTCTCTCTCTCTCTCTCTCTCTCTCTCTCTCCCTTTCTCTCTGTAAGAAATCAATAAAATATATTTTAAAAAAAGATGACTTTGACTCTATGTACATTAAAATAATTAGTTCATTTTCTGAGACTGTCTGATTTGTAACTGGTGGAGCATTAAATATGTCTTTTGTTGATTATGTCTAGGGTACCAATATTCCATATTAGCTATCTATTTCCTAGGTGGTTCTCATTTTATTTCTCCATCATCCCATATCATAGTTGAGTAGATTGGGAAAAGCTTACCATGGTCATTACCATCTGAGCTTATTTCTTTCTCTGTTTGATCCAATCAAAAATGACACTATAAACATTATTTCTTAAATATATTCATAGTATTTTGAACCATGGAATCAAGATAAAAGAGTTCTTGATATTCTCTTTTAAAATATATTTTTATCGATTTCAGAGAAGAAGGGAGATGGAGAGAGAGGTAGAAACATCAATGAGGAGAGAGAATCATCATTGGCTACCTCCTGCATGCCCCCTTCTGGGGTGGGAGCCCCCAACGCAGGCATATGCCCTCACCTGGAATTGAACTATGACCTTTTAGTTCAGGGGTGGATGATCAACCACGGAGCCATGCCGCCTGGGCAAGAGTTCTTGATAATCTTATATAATTCTATATCTAAACTGTGCTAGATTAAAAAAAAGATGATATGAATAAAATTCTAGTGAGATACAAAGGCCAAAAATGATAACCGCTATTACTTATTAAGCACTTACCATGAGTCACATTTTGCCAGGCTATGAACATGTTTTAAGGTTGAAAACTCTCCTATGAAGTAGGTGACCTAATATACAGAAAAGAAAACTTGTACTAGCCAATTTAGCAACCTTCCCGATGACACACAGCTAGTTAAAGTGGCACATCTAAGAATAAAATTCAGGTCTGTCTAATTCTAGATTCATTGAAACACAATGATAGAAAATAGAAAAGTCTAAAATAAGAAATATAAATATATATAAAGGATCTGCATGAAAAGGATCTTCAGAAAGAGGGAGCTCGGAGCTGGTTCCTGCAGATGGACACAACATTGATAAATTAAGGTGAGAAGCCTTCGCAGTAGAGGAAACAACCACATCTTTGCTAACACGTTTCTGTCTGACGTCCAGTGGAAGTGTGATTTCTCCTATGGTGAGGATCTTCGCTAAGCCCCAAAGGAGACATACGCTTGATTCCTGGACACTGTATTATAACATATGTGGAAAGAATACTGAAATGGCGTTGTAGTCCCACATGTAGCACCATATAGCCCAGCTGGGTTTTAGTTCACTAATCTATAAAAACAGTTCAAGATAGTATGATCTGCCCTGTCCACCTCTTGAGATGGTTGTGAGGATCAAATTATATATAATGTCATATATACATAATTTATAAATATATAATCATATATAAAATTTCATATATATATTTTCATATATATAATTATATAGATATAATAAAGTTCAAACTCCAATAATAGCACATAAGGGATCATTTTAAGGAAAGGCTATTTAACATACATCTGTTTTCCTAGTCCGGCTCAAATATGGAGCTGAGCAAAAATGGTGATAGTGGAAGTAAACATGTTGCAGGTGTCCATAATGTGCAGGGGTGTGAGAAAGTGTGAAGCAATGGGATTTTCTAGGGACTTTCCTTTGATTAATTACAACTACCAACAATGCTGGCTGATTTTTTACATGAAAGTATGATAATGTCATAACACCTGAGAAATACTCAGAAAATTTGTCAGCATTCGATACACTTTGGAAATAAAGACTTTATTATTTTATGATTTACATTCTTTAAAAAGAAGAAAGAGACAAGAGAGAGTGACACATTTTTGTAGACCTGGCGAGATCTAGAGGGAGCAACTCTATCTGGTATCAAAAGGAAAGACCACTGTTACCTGGCCCACCTCTAAATAGCAAACCAATTAACACCCCACTTTGATAAAGTTTTTACCTCTGGGATTTTGTTTATTCACATTCTAGGTACCCAAAAGCAAAGAGAGGAGCACTGCTCTGCCACCAACACCAGAATTCCAGGCCTTTTATGAAACCTTCCCTTAAAATATTTACACAGTGATCCCAGGTGTTATGTTTAGAACTAAAGTCATGCCTTTTTGCCCTAGCCCAGTGGTCGGCAAACTGTGGCTCGCAAGCCACATGCGGCTCTTTGGCCCCTTGAGTGTGGCTCTTCCACAAAATACCACTTGCGGGTGCGGACGTACAGTGCGATTGAAACTTCATGGCCCATGCGCAGAAGTCAGTTTTCGGCCTGGGCGAGTCTATTTTGAAGAAGTGGCGGTAGAAGAAGTGGGGGTGTCGGTTGGTCGGGCGATGGGAGACGGGCGCAGGCGGGCCACAGGATACGCAGCGCGGGGGAGGTCCATTGGAGGTACATTGTGTTGAAGTACCTATACTCGTCTATCTGAAACAAGTATACAAGACGAGTGTGGATGGGAGAGTTGGAAGGGGTCGACCTCAGCGAACATACCTCAATCAGATTGAGGATGTTTTTAGCAAAGGCCAGCTTAGGAGCACCCTAATTAAGTTAATAACAATGTACCTACCTATATAATTTAAGTTTAAAAAATTGGGCTCGCAAAAGAAATTTCAATCATTGTACTATTGATATTTGGTTCTGTTGACTAATGAGTTTGCCAACCACTGCCCTAGCCGGTTTGGCTCAGTGATAGAGTATTGGCCTGCGGACTGAAGGGTCATGAGTTTGATTCGGGCACATACCTCGGTTGCAGGCTTGCCCCCAGCCCTGGTCAGGGTGTGTGCAGGAGGCAACCAATCAATGTGTCTCTCTCACATTGATGTTTCTCTGTCTCTCCCCATCCCTTTCACTCACTCTAAAAATCAATGGAAAAATATCCTTGGATGAGGATTAACAACAACCACAACAACAAAAAAGCGTGACTTTTTCTCAACAACCATCTTTTCCCTCAAAAACTTGGAAGCCCCCACAGATGATGAAGAATGAAGAATATATTTTAAAGTGCCTAAAAATTTGCTTAGCACATAATAATAGTCAATGCATTTGTAGTGATGAAACTTAAGGGTATTAACTAATATTGATTCCATGTAACATAAAGACTATCTGCGTGTCATAAAAATATGACAAATTCATAATCCAAGCGGTCACTGACAGGCTGTTTATAGCATTTAGAATTCTCCCGGAGTCTCCGAGTGAAAGTCTTGTTACTTTGATCCTGTCAGTGGCAACTGAATCAAATGACACATCTAAATAAACGGATCTACAGAGACCTTATTCAAAATGGCAGGCGTTGCTGATTTAAATGAGGCTTGAAATCCACCATAGCAACTTGAAACGTTTCCTACTCACAGTTAAGTAAAGTGATGTTCGTTTCCAGAAAGGAAACATTAACAGGAACCTATAAGAGAAGGTAGGTTGCCATTTCTGAAAAGCAACAGAAAAAAAAAAAAGTCCGCCAGGCTTATCCCATCATCTCCAAATGCCTGAATACGTAAAATCTAGAAATAGTAATCATCAGGCAGCAGCAATATAGTAATGCCACTAATGTATGGTGGTAAAGTAGAGAAATTAGAAATGCTTTATGTCATAAATACACATCAAAGAATACAGACAGGGCTTAATATCTGCTAAATTTCAATGATTTTTAGTCTTTCATTATTAAGAAAAAAAATTACCTATTGCTTCTGTCTGAAATAAGATGGATGACAAGTAATAAAATACTTACAAAAAGGGCACTGTATTGTTTCTCAGCTTACTCGAGCCAGAAAGTAACTACATTTTCAAGAAAGAACTCTTTCATCAAGGTCTCTTTGGGGCTATTATAAACATTGTAATATACTGAGATAAATATTAAATTATTAACATAGCTATTTCAGAAGCTGGATTTATGTTTTATCTTATATGTCCTGAACAGTTAAAAATTCTGACAGAATTTCTGTTCGCAAAGTCAATGGGACAATGATGGCTCATGAAACATTATTAGAAGTTGTAAGTCAGGAAAAAATCCATGGGAGGGGGGAGACAAGGGAAAACCTCCACCAAATTTAAAGATAATCATGTTAGGCAGCTATTTGTGATTCCTTAGTCACAGCACATTGATTAAAACAGAGTGGTAATGTATATGCTGCATGATTTTAGACTTGTCAGTCCTAAAAGTTTGCTTCCGCTGGTTATAATTTGTTTCCACATATTAACTTTTCACACTGAAGTATTTTCCCCCTCCAAACCTCTAATGAGAAGGATTGGTTAACACACAATGAATATGCTGTAACACTCTCTTTGAAACCCAGCAGTCGACTCTTTGCATATAACTTTCTAATAGAAAAAAAAGAAAATCCCACATACTTCATTTTCCCTAAAGAGCAACATGAGATTTCCAATCCTTTGCTTGAACACATAAAATATTAAGAGCCAATTTTCAGCTGCACCTCTGTCACTTCCATTATCATTCTACACGTCCAGAGGTGATAATGGACTCTGTAAATTGCAGTCTCTCTCCATCCCAGCCCACGAGGATTTCACCAGGGGACAGACAGTTCCACACAAAGGGTGGCCCAGATGTATGTTAATGGCACTCAGCAGCGAGTGGCAGACACCCCACACAAGATAATGTGATGTGTTACCCAGAGGACAGACAAAATGAGCAGAAAACAATGTCCTTAGGAATTCAGTAAAACCAACGATGACCTGTTCTTGCCCAGAAATCAAATAGGTAGCCCTCTCTTCACATCTTCACAGAAGATTAGCATCTACTTCTAATGCCCCACCTGTGAAGGAACTGTCTGTCTAACCCAACACAGAATGAGAGTTCATGGACATGGCATTTAAAGAATTATGAAAAAAGGCTGTTGTTTCCCTTTGGGTTTTTTTCAGACGTACCAAATAGATCTGCCAGCATTAGCAGAATTATCTTCAAACAGGAAATGAAAACAGGGCAAGGTAAAGAAACATGTTTATCTTATGCATTGCTGCAACAATACTCACCACCCTCTTTCGTGGGCAATTTGTCTACTAAAAGCATATTGTCTTGTAGGGAAATGGACAGGGTTGACACTGGGCTTTTAAATACTCATGCTTCCCACTAACCCATGCAAAATAAAAATCATATTTTGTGGAAAATATATAGGAGGAAGTGATGCGGATCTGGTTTTTCTCTCTTTTCCATTAGCACTACTCTAACTGTATGTCACACTCCAGGTCTGGGTGAGTGTTCATTGATTGAACCCGTGGACTGAATACTGATGATTTGGGCAAGGGGGTGGGAACGGGGTTGGGAGACAAGGAGGAAAGAATCCCCAGAGAAAGAAAAGAGACAGAGCAAAATCAGATCGCATCACTCAGGATAATTATGTGTAGCTCTTTCACATTATAATCTATAATATACATGATGCAGAATCACTGCTTACTTGCTAATAAAGCTAAATACATTTTGGGGCCCATTCTATATTCTTCTAAGTAACTTCAGGAAAATCGGACCTCAAAAACTAGCAACACACACAGAGAGGGAAGAAAGAAATGAAAAAAATAAAATAAAATAAAAAATAAAATAAAAGCAATCCAGTATAATAATTTCTCTCTTTATAAATTTAGGTTAAAAGATATTGAATGAGCTGTACCCTACATCTTTTCCCCTCCCACTCCCTTCGGCAAACAGCCCAAGGTGTATTAAAAGTGCTGTGCAAAGCATTAGGGCTACAGTAAAAAAAGTACCCCAGTGATCACAGTTTTGAATAGAAGACGGACAAGCAACACATTGTTACAACAGTGTGGTATTTGCTCCTGGAGAGGTATCAGAAGGCCTGCCACAGTTTTCTGGACTTATTCATATGATTTTACATCCTCCTCCTCCATATCTTTTTTCTCAAGAAAAACGGGGTATAAAATCAATGCATGAACAGAATTTTAAATTGATACATATTTACATTTCATATCACTGAAAGCCAGGGTAAGTAATTCCACAGATGCCGGAAGCCTATCATGGTTGCCAAGGGAAGGGAGGAGAGAGAATTGGAAAGTTATTACTTTACAGTATAAAGGTGTTCTTCTGGGTGGTGAAAATCTTTTAAAACTACAGAGCCACATTGTGAATGCACTAAGTGCCATTGAATTGCACAGTTAGAATGGTTCGTTGTATGTGAACTCCACCTAAAAGTTTATTTAAAAATAAACTTTTGAGGAAACTCCATACTGTTTTTCCATAATGGCTGCACCGGTCTGCATTCCCACCAGCCATTTTCACAAAAAGTTAAATGCACTAAGTGCCATTTGACCCAGTGATCTCACCTCTAGGCATATATCCTAAGAACCCCAAAACAACAATCAGAAAGAATATATGCATCCCTATATTCATAACAGTGCAATGTACAATAGCTAAGATTTGGAAACAGCCCAAGTGCACATCAGTAGATGAGTGGATAAAAAAGCTGTGGTACTTTTATACCGTGGAATACTCTTCAGCAGTAAAAAAAGAAGGATCTCTTACCCTTTGAGACGGAATAGATGGACCTGGAGAGTATTATGTTAAGCAAAATAAGCCAGTCTGAGAAAGACAAGTATTACATGACCTCACTCATATGTGGAATCTAATGAACAAAATAAAATGATGAACAAGAATAGATCCAGAGACACAGAAGCATGGAACAGATTGTCAAATCTCAAAGATAAGGCGGGGGAGGTTGGGTGGGTGGGAAGAGATCAACCAAAAAATGTGTATGCCTATTTATGCATAATCCATGGACACAGACAATAGGGTACTGAGGACTGGGGCAGGGGCCAGCTAGGAGGGGACAATGGAGTGTGGGAAGTAGACATATGTAATACTTCCAACAATAAAGATTAAAAAGTAGTAATAAACTTTTGAAATACTACTTCATTTCAAATTTTGTGTCACTGTTTGAAATAATCATTTTGTAGCATCACAAAAATTTACAGGATTAATCAATCTCTTTCTTCCTCTCTGTTTTTCTTGCTTTTTCCCTATATGCAGAAAATGGTGTGATCCTCTTTGAAAAAAAATCTGAGAAACTTTTTCTATAATTGAAAAACTAGAGAAAAGATAATGCCTTTGAGGTACTTTTTAAAGTTCTTAAGAGTGTAACAGTACAGTAGTATAACAGGAGGTACTGTGATTGCATATGCGAGTCTTCTCAAAAATGTTCTTTACTATGAATTTTTAATGATGCAAGTAATTTTTCAAGATCTTTGAGAGAGCAAGAAGTTATTCAGACATTAAATTTGTTCACAGTTTCTTGGCAGCTCTGCAAGAAAAGAAGCAAGTGGGATTCCTGGGGGAGGGGGACTGGTGTACTAAAGAAATGATTAGAAGTATTATAGAATTAGCTGCAGGTATAGCTGATTCATTTTTTTAACCTGGAAGAAAATATCTTGGTGTTCTTGAGCATAGAATGGGACTTAGAATGAATCATTTTTATTTGCAATTGTGGTTAACAACACATACATATACTTTTAAAGTGTCTGCATCTATAGAACACATTTTCTAATGATTTGAACGTACCAGTATCTTAATATCTGCTCAACATTTATAATTTTACAGTGGAGGCTAGGGGGAGGGCATTAAGAAACACACACTTGTCAATATTTGCAATCCAGAATGAGAGATTCCTCAAAATACTGAAATTAGCCCTGGCCAGGTGGCTCAGTTGGTTGGAGTGTCATCCTGCACACCAAAAGGTTGTGGGTTTGATCGCTGGTCAGGGAGCATACCTAGGTTGCCAGATCAATCCCCAGTCAGGGCATCTACAGGAGGCAACCAATCTATATTTCTCTCTCCTTTCCCCTCTCAAAATAAATGAAAAAAAACAAAACAAAAACAAAACATTCTTCTTGTGAGGAATAAAAACAACAACCTTGAAATAAACAAGAAATTATACTGTCCTCTTAATGTTAAACTAAAATATGGAAACAAAAAGGGTCAAAAAAGTAGCATGGAAAATGTACATACGTATTAAAAAGAGAATTTCAATCCCTGGAGATGCAGAGGACCATTAATCATCTATGGGCCATGTGGAAAAGGGAGTCACAGAGTTTAATATTCCAAGTATCTTTTAAACATTATTCCGGAGAGTATGAACTTGGGGCAATTAACTTTAAGAATTTCTTCCCATTGGCAAAGTCATGTCTAAGCTGGAGATAGATGTGGGGCCTGTGCTCTTTCCTTTAGCAACTCCTTCTGCACTGTATTTGGTGTCCACCCGCAATGGCCCAGAGCCATGTGATCTATCCATATCTCCTTGCCTTGATCTCAAGCAATTTTTGCTTATTTTTCTATGCACATTCGCCTGCAGAGAGAAAATGCTTTTGTCACACAGACTTTGATATTTTGCCTCTGAGATCTTCTTACTGTACATGAATTACTTGGTATTCTATATGACTTGACTCCCCATGTTGAGAGAGAATGCACCACCATGGTCCCTAGGAGTATGTCACTCTATGTAACTGTGTTTCATTTCAAACTGGAATTTGGAGTTGATACCTCCGTGTACCCATGAGAAAAGATTAAATCCAGTCATGTCTGAAACTACAAGTGTGAGAGCCAGGCTCTAGATGCCAGTTTATTTGCTAAGAGAATGACTGCTGTTCCATGCGGCTTGAGGGTGACAGTTGAGGGCTTATCCCAGGTGAACAACAAACAGCTCTCAATATTGCAGAGAGACTGCAGGGGGAGGTACACCTTCCTCAAACTTTAATTGCTGAGTGTATTATGGTAATGATTATAACAAGGCAATGAAGCATTAATTCAGAATGTAATATTAGCAAATGGAGCAGACCACCAACTATCTAAGAGAGATTAAACTCATAAAATTAAAAAGGGAAAATCTGCTCAAGAAAAATAAAATTACAGGGTAAGTTAAGTTCATGTTTAAATCCTAGCAGTATAAGGAAGGTGTACAAGTAGGATACCAGGAGTGCAGGAAAGTAGGGTGTAGGGGTAGAGAGCTCATTGAGTTGAACGAACGTAACATAGGGAACACTGGGATAGTAGAAGTGGACTAACTTGTTATGGTAAACTCAGCCATCATAAATTTGTATATTGTCACTGACCGTGTCATTAAAACTATCCTAATTTTTGGATGTAAGCTATTAATTTGGTTCTGCTGTATAATATAAATTCTGAAAATGAAGTGAATGACTTCAGATAACAGATATCATCTGATTTAAAAAAAATATTTTTTGAGCTAAGACATATTAAGGAAATTATAACTATTCAATCAAGGACTTATCTGAAATTTGGACATTGAAAATGTTGGGTAAGTTGAAGAAGGAGAAATCATGTACCGGTGTACAAAAAAGGAAGGTTTTCTTTTTAAAAATATAATTATATTGTCACATTAAATGGGCACAGCACATTCATTGATAAGATATTTAAACAAATAGTATTAGATATTATATTTCCTATGTAAATATTAAACAGAGATTTATTTCTTTAAAAAATTAAAAGCAAATGAGAACATTTTCTATGTCCTAAGTACTTTAAGCCAAAAAATTGAATATGAGTAACATATGCAATAAAATAGTATGTTCATTTCTAACTTCAATATTCCCAGGAAATACTACACATCTTAATACTCATTACTCTTGAATGAATTATAAATCAGTTGATGTAATTTAAAAATGCCTTCACCTACATGTTTAGAAATACATTAAACATAATCTAAATCACACTTTCTAATACTGGTTTTCCATTCAACCTGAATTTAGAAGCATTAGGAATTCACTCATTTTCTGTTATTTCCTTTTTTCAAACCTCTTATGCACATTGATTGTAAACAAATATTATTAAACGTAGAGAAGGAAACAATTTTGCGTATAGAGCACAGATTTGTGATAGATTTTATAAAAAAATGTTTATTGAAATAAACAGACATGCAAACATCAGGAGTACCTTCCCTCATCCTCTATATCCATCATCCAATTTATACTGTCAATCGTGGTGACCATATCAAATACTCTTACCACCTTAGTCACTTTTCATTTGTCTGGAAAAGGCACAGGGGACAGTACTGTAAGGAACCAATACTCCTGTACATCACATTTCCTGTTTGTACATTTAATGCTGTTAATATTTCAGTAGTTGTGGTACTAGGGTCAAACTGAAAAGTTTATATATTAATTATGAAGATTGAGATTGACAGTCAATGAGAAAGAAAAATAGGAGAGAGAGAGAGAGAGAGAAAGAGAGAGAGGAAGAGTGAGAGAAAGAGAGAGGAGAGGAGAGGAGAGGAGAGGAGAGGAGAGGAGGGGAAGGGAAGGGAAGGGAAGGGAAGGGAAGGGAAGGGAAGGGAAGGGAAGGGAAGAAGGGAAGGGAAGGGAAGGGAAGGGAAGAAGGGAAGGGAAGGGAAGGGAAGGGAAGGGAAGGGAAGGGAAGGGAAGGGAAGGGAAGGGAAGGGAAGTTCCCTTTTTAAGAATTGACAGCTGGCAAGAAAACAGTACATTAGTCCTACAACCATAGGAAGCACAGTAACTAAATTCTGCCAACAACCAAAGACCTGGTATGAGGACTTGAACCCCAGATGGGAACGGATGGGATTGCAGCACAGGTTAACACTTTGTTTGATTTTAGCCTCAGGAGACTGAGAAGGGAACCTTGCTAACTCATTCCTGGATTCTGTCCTACAGAGCTCAGAAAAGTGAACAGCTTTCTTTGTGGTGCTAAACTAGAAGAATCTATCCTTAGAAGTGACTCAAAGATCTCCAGTCTAAGATCACTTTTTTTGCCTCATAAGCAAAAGGAGAAAAAAGTGAATAGCATATAATGCATGATATGGAATCTGGTGTCTAAGAATATTTACTTCTTATGAAGATATCTTTGTGTCTTCATTTATATTTCTTTCATGTTTCTGTTTCTGCTTAAAAATGTGGTGTTGTGTGTGTGTGTGTGTGTGTGTGTGTGTGTGTGTGTGTGTGAGTGTACACGTTTTCCTTCAGTTATAATTTTTTATTACATTTTTCAATGCAACTTATAAGGAGATGAGGCTCCAAACTGCCTATCTAATCTAATAATAGACAAACAGGGTAATTGACTGTACCTTCGCTACACCTCCCATTGGCTAATCAGCGAGATATGCAAAACAAAGATGGCAGTTAACTTGCATATGCTGCTCCTGACGGAGCAGAGAAGGCACTGAAGGCGGCTCTGGTTGGAGCAGCGAAGGCGAAGGCGGCTCCGGCCAGAGCGAAGGCCTGGGTGCCGGTGCTGGAGGAAAATCGGTGCCAGCAGCAAGGGGAAGGGAAGGCCTATTGCACAAATCTTTTCGTGCAACAGGCCTCTAGTTATTAATATAGAGCCAACAATTTTTTAAGACTCTAGGAGTTTCAAATGAACAAAAATGGAATCTGCAGTAGGCATGAACAAGTCTTCCCAGTAACATTACATTTAAAAATATTATAATGATATTTAAATATTATTGTAATATTACATTAAATGTTATTTTTACCTCTGTTTGGCCAGAAAATAGGGATCACTGAGATAAAAAGATGGTTTAGAGGATTTCATTATCACATCTTTCTACCAATAGCAGTTTTGCTGAATGTGATTTTTCAGTAAGGTGAAAACTAAATGTGACATAATTTTCTCTCTCCCTTGCATATCTGTTTCTCTTTTCACAGAAGCTAACAAATAGTTTCAATCTACCTTTTCTATTTCTCCCTTTTTCTTTCTAAAGATACAAAATTTGTCTCTCATTTTTTTCCTTCTTAACCTCAAAAGTTATAGTCTCTTAGCAGGCCTCACTGAAGAAAAGAAAGAAGTTCAGTGAGGTCTCTCCTAAGGACTTTCAAAATTAACACTCATTTTTTTAGGGTCAATTGATTATAAAAATATATCTTCTCTGTCAGACAGGTAATTGATACTTACAAAATTTTGGTTTAAATGAATAAGTGAATAATAATGATTAAATTTTATTGAGTACTTACTATAGTTTTATACATGTTAGCTACTTTAATCCTCGTAATGATTCAGAGTGCTATTATTACTATTATTTTATAGCATACTGAAGTTCCCAGTGGACCCCAAATTTAATTGTTATGGCAGGAATTTATAACCATCAGTTAACTTTTATTCCAAGCTTTGATGCATTAATATATAGATGGATTAATATATTCTAAAATTACAATTTCAATTGGCTTGTTCTAAAAAGATTTCTGCTTCTCATATCTTGCAATTCCAGAAAAGTTATGTGGACATTCTAGCACTTTTTCATTTATACCACAGCTAGCCACTTAGGAATTTGCCGGGGTTATTTTCTCACTACAGACAATTTTAAGAATAAAGTTAAAATGAAACCATTTCCCATTGGAAACTTTTCTTTAATCAGAGGCAAAAGTACTACAATGGTTCAGTGTTTTTCCTGCCCCTTCCAAGTCTTGAATTTCCCTTCATCTCCTTGGTCCTTTCCTATATTTAATTCAATTCAAATCCTTTCATATGGCATTGTAATTATTACTTTATGATCTTTGCTCTAAAAACGGCTTTGCATTATACCAGAAGATTAAAAAGAAAAAAAGAAAAATGTACAGTCATTCAGTAGATAGACACTGTATCATTCCAGTAATCAGTGTATTAAAAGTCCCTACAGGCTCATTAAGGTATCGGGCTCTACTGGCTCCAGACCCGCCATTGTGCATTTTGGTTCAATAATGATTATGCACATGTAATTGATTGAGAATATACCAGACTCATAATTCACATTGTAAGTGGGTAAAATACAATAAATGTATACAAATAGACTATAATTACAACCCACTTCAATACAATGGATTTGATAAACTTCTTTATAAGTTATAAATATTTTAACAAGCTTACGAATGACTCTGTCTCGAGTTTTATCAAAGAAAATACAACTGGAGGCAGAGCAGTTAATGTGGGCACCAACTCCTTTGGACATAAATGAGGACTTGCATGTCACATCAATTCATCTCACCTGACTGTGTGGTCTCAGGACGGCTTAAAGAACTCTCCTTAAAGACTCCTGATTGTAGAATAGCAATCATTTGTTGTGATGTCATTTATTGCAGTACAATGTGGCTAACACATCCATTCCCTGAAATAACACTGTCCTCAACTTTACACACTTAAAAATGTCTTTACATTTTTCAATAATTTTCTACAAATATAACATACTTTTTACTTACTCATGGATTAGGAATTTATATGAATTATAATTCATAAAACATTAACTACCTTATCAATTATTTTAAACAGCAATTGAAGTTATTTTTCTTAATTGCCGATGAGTCAAAATATACTGGCAAGTACTAAATTCATTTTCCCTTTGTTACATGTGAAAATAAATTTTCTTTGAATAAAATATAGGAAAACTTCATTTTAATAAGGGGTAAGAGTAATAAATTACCAGAGAGCCCCCATCACGTATGTCTGCGGGTAATTACATCTTAAAATGTGTGTCTGATATCAAAATTCAGACTTTTAGGGGTAGAAGTATAAAGTGTGTTTTTCATATGCCCATATGGTAAACTCACTTTTTGAAGAGTTCTATATATTTATACATATAAGTTCATAAAAATTAAATTTAAAATAGTTATAATTATTTTATATAACATATTATACATTTATATATAAAATATAAACACATTTATATGAACATATATAAATGCATTTATATAATAATAGTTAATAACATAATAATAATTTTTCTCCATAGAATAACTTAAACAGTTAGCAATATGTTTGTTTCACTTTGGCTAACTCAATGTCAAATGTTTATGAATCTTAATTATAGCTGCAAAATCCCTTTTGCCAAATAATGTAACATAATGATAGCAGTGACATCCTATCATATTCATAGATTCCCCCACACTCAATGGGATTCTACAGGTTGTATACACCAGGGAGATGTAATCTTGTGGGCCATCTTACAATTCTGCCTACCACACAGATAGACAAAAGATGCTTATTATCTGTAAAAATTGTAGACAGCATAATACTGTATATGTAGGCACAATTGATGGATTAAAATAGTTCAGGTATTTTCTGATGTGCTTTATTACATTCTGAAAATAAATATTTTATTATTATACAAATATTCATGAATTTTAATTTTAAATTATTGACCATGACATCTATTCTATTTAGTTGTTTTCTGCTGATATACTAGTAAATAGGTCCTCTTTTTATTCTTTCAGAAAAACTTGAATGGAAGACTTCTTAATGCAAAACATCTCTTCCTCCAAGGATATTGTAAGAGACTAAATTAATAATAATTCACATACAGTTATACTGATTTTTCCCCTAAAGTTAAGATGTGATAGTCTTTTTCCAGTATGGAGCAGAAGGCAGGAATGAGTTGAAAAAATGTCAGAAGAGAGGAATCAGAGAAAGAAGGTGTTACTCTCTTTATGACTAAAATATTTTATTATGAACACATTATAATCAAATGCAGATATAAAAATGCTACCCTAGCCCTAGCCGGTTTGGCTCAGAGGATAGAGCCTTGGCCTGTGGACTGAAGGGTCCCGGGTTTGATTCAGGTCAAGGGCACATGCCTGGTTGCAGTCTGGATCCCTGATGGGGGTCATGCAGGAAGCAGCTGATCAATGATTCTCTATAGTTTCTCTCTCTCTCTCTCTCTCTCTCTCTCTCTCTCTCTCTCTCTCTCTCTCTTTCTGAAATCAATAAAAAAAATAAATGCTACCCTAAGTAAAATTATACATTATTGTTAGCTTTTTCAAAATACAACTAAAATTCAGAGAGAATCAAGTATGCACTTTAAGCTAAATGCCATTTCAGTTGTATTCCAAAAACTGAAGATGATAAATGGGATTAAGAGTAATGTTAAAAATGATAAATTTTCTGGTCAGTTAAATTGTTTTCTGACACATTTCCTTAGTCTTTTTCTATTAAAAGCAAACAAACAAAAAAACCCAAGCCATTGGCTTTAATTGGGTCTGTAATGGGGCAAGTTCTAGTCCCTCCTCTGACCCAGTGTCTGCCACAAAGGAGGAAGTCAGAGTGGAAGCAGGGTGATGATACTGATGATGTTTGTAATGCTGTGGGCAAAATCAGACTGCTTCCCCTGCTAACCCACATATCCCTTCATATGGGCAAATGTAGCCCAATTAGAGGAAACATTTCTTTGCTCCTTTTGATTTTCTCATTTTTATTTTGTGGTTATATGATTGTGGGTATATGTGGTTATATATATTTATTGACTTTTTTATTTGTTTACTGATTCCTACTATCCTTTCTTCAACTTTTGGGAGTTTTTTGGGGGGTGAAGAAATAGAGAGAAAATGATGTCATCATACCATAAAATATAACCACAATTTAAAAATAGCTATTGCTCTTTATAACCGTTACTGAATGTGCAAAATATTTCTTCGATATTCACTCACTTTCCCTCTCTCTCTCTACGTAAATTCCTTCTGTTTGACATATGTATGTGCATACAGATTATACCTAAGAAGATACATGCTAAATAATTATAAACTTTGACAAGAAAAATGGAACATCCAAATCAGTCACAGGATAATGGCATAAAGTACATTACAGATTTATTTATAAATTTAAGAAATATTTATTGAATGATAAGTATGTTACAGGTACTATATTAAACATTAGGGATAAATCATAAACAAGACCTATTCCCTGTCCATAAAGGCCTAAAAGCATTCTAGTGGAGAATATAGTCAAGTTAACCTTGAATATAAACATGAAATCCTCAGGAGTAATTCCCAGTTCAAGGGTCAGTTCTTGTAATATGGGAACAAGAGGCAATTTCATCTTAAGGGAAAGTCAGAGATAGCCTTCTAGATTAAATGAGTAAGAACTGATATCTGTGATGTTTTAGACATTTCAAAAATATAAAAAAATACAATTATCATTAGCATATATCCTCGGTTTAAATTGTAAATGTAAAAACTTAAGCAGATGATTTCTCCCAATGTATTAAAATAACTCCTCTTGTTGGTAGGTATGTTTAAGGTATGTAAGTGTATATATTTGTACTCTTTGATTCTCCATATTACTTGATTAAAGTAAAGACTTCACATACTGTGAAGTCACCACACTCAAGCACTTGAACTGTGTAAAAACTGTGAAAAAACACACAGTTGGTGAACAGTTACAGGTCAGGAAAGGGTGAAGGCCTTGAGGCTGTTCTGCTAGTCTTCACATCTTTGAGGGTGGCAGTGTCTTTGATCTGCCTTCCTTTTAAACAAGGAAACCTGGGAATATCAGGAATGGTCATTTGATCTGTTTATCGTGAGGCAGGTAGTCCTCTAGCTGCCACCCTCAGACATGCTATGCTCTCCCTACTGGCTAAACCCTGTGCTTTTATGCTGGAGAAAAACCAGGCTTCTAGTCACATAGACAGTTGAAGAAAGGGCTGATGAATTAGGTTGGTGATTGGAGTGGCAGCCAGGCTGCATGATCTAACTGTGCCCTCTGCACAGGGACAGGTGGTCGCAGGGGCGGCGGAGCAGCTAAATGTGTAGACGCATTCACAGTGTGAGAACAAGAGGCTTCTGCTACTAAGAGGAAGGGTGTCTATATAAGGAGGACACCAGAGTCTCCTGAGTTAAAGGGCAAGACTTAGTCCTAATGTGCAATGAATGGTGAACACAGAGTGAGGCACAAGCAGAGGCTGAAGCTCAGGCCCTGAGGCAGAAGGACGCACGGAATATTATAATGAAAGCTGCAAAGTGGAGCATGTCACAGAGGAAAGAGCTAGAAGCCTAGGGACTCTCAGTACAGAACAATCGTCCTAGCAGAGACTATGAGGAACCTGCATTACTACAGGTCTTGTGAGACAAAGAGAGAGGGTAATGGGGCTCTTGAACACCTGGGATATTGCAACTGTCAAGATTACTGTAAATGCAGATCTCAGCATACACCTCATAGCCACATTTGCATCCATTTAACCATTTATTTTCACACAGACTTAGGTTGACTCCTCATTTTCAAACTGTAGCATTGGGTACTCCCTATACAAAGATGGCGAAGAAGCAGGCCTTGACCTCTGGGCACACTCTAGGGAGGGAAAAAGATATGTGAACAAAACAGAGGTTTCCATCTTAAGTATTTTTAAACTCTACAACTATATTATTAAACTAGTGCCCCGGTGCACAGATTCGTGCACATTGAAAAGAAATTAATTAGAAGGTGGCCGGCAGGGTGGGACTGGGCATTATGGGCCAGACACACCCTGGAGACAACCTCCCACAGTCCCTCCCTGGCTGGCTGCACCTGGGGAGGCACCACAGCTCAAAGGGCATCTGTGGAGTGAGTGGGGTCCTTCTGGCAGGTGGGGTCCCTCAGTCTGACCTACAGATATCGGGTCAAAACTGACCCTCTGACATCTCCCAAGGGGTCCCAAATTGCAAGAGGGCAGTTCTCAGGTGATGCACCCTGGAAAATCGGGCTCCCCCCTCTCTGGTTTTGGGGTGCATCACCTGAGAACAGCTCCTGCATTGAGTGTCTGCCCCCTGGTGGTCACTGCGCATCATAACTACTGTTTGGACAGCAAGATGGTTGCTTAGCCATATATATTAAATTAGTGGCCCAGTGCACAGAGACGTGCACATTGAAAGGAAATTATATATATATATATATATATATATATATATATATATATATATATCCTATCTAATAATAGACAAACATGGTAATTGACCGTACCTTCGCTACACCTCCCATTGGCTAATTGGCACGATATGCAAATTAACCACCAACAAAGATGGCGTCTAATTTGCATACTGAAGGCAGGGTGGGACAACGCCATCCCGCCTGCCCTGCTGCCATCCAGGCCTGCTATCTGTGACCTGGGGCCGCGGGCGTCCGTGTGTGACCCAACCCGGGGTGGCCGGGTGGTGCAGCAGCTATCAGCTGGCCCACCCGGAGTCCCGTGTGAGACCCGACCTGGGGCGGCGCCCCAACCCCCGATTGGCCCTGCCATGTGTGTGACCCGGGGCAGCGCCCCAACCCCTGGATCGGCCCTGCCATGTGTGCGACCCGGGGAGGCAGGGCAGGCACAGAGGGATTGGGCCTGCCATCTGCCACCAGGGGAGCGGGCCTAAGCCAGCAGGTGGTTATCTCCCGAGGGGTCCCAGACTGTGAGAAGGCACAAGTGGAGCTGAGGGACCCCCCTCCTCAGCCCCCTTCCCCCGCCAGTGCACAAATTTTTGTGCACCGGGCCTCTAGTGTGCATATATATACATATATATATATATATATATATATATATATATATATATATATAATTGATATCCAGTTAAATAAAGGAACATCTTAATATAATTATTGCTGAACCTTATTGTAAACAGGCTTTCTGAGGAAGGGCAAGATGAAGTACATCAATGTACATACTTTTATACAAGCTGAAAATATGAGCTTACATAGAAAATTGCATGCCTTATTATTCACTGGGTACCATTTTTATCACATCACAGAAAAGAGTTGGGTATGTGGATAAAGACAAGCATCTCAACTTTGTTACCCAATAAAATCTACTTGAAAACTCCTGATACTGAACTCCACCCTCAGGCTCATCTAAAAAGCTCTGTACTGGTTTACTTTTAAGGAAAACTATTTGGCGAAGGCCAAGTCATCCTGCTGGGAGGAACTGGGACAACAGGCATCCTTGGCAGGCTGCACAATAATGAATTGGTTCCTAAGGAAATGAAATTGTTACTGTTCGTTTTTGTCATTTACAATTGATTCATGTTCTGCATCTGGCATTTTAATCTTAGCATTTGAGAGCCATTCCATCTTTCTCGGGGACATGGGAATTAGTCAAAGACAGTTAAAGACGACAAGTATTGAGCGCAGCATCATTAAGAGGAGTCTGATTAGAGAAGTTTCTTTCCAGGCCTTTGGAATTGTTACTTGACAATATCCTGTGTGGTATGAGAGAGGCATTTGTTTAGCTAGAAAAGTAAGAGAATATGAAAATATTGCCATTTTAAATCCTTATGAACATAATCATATGTGCTCAAACATTATCTATTAAAAGTGCAACACAGAGTAACGTTTCACTAATAATACTTCCAAATGTCATAGATGCTTTTCCTAATTTTAAAATTCACATCATTTTGTATTTGAAATGATTTATTGGAATTATTTGTTTGAATTTTTCTTACCAATTGCTGTCTTATTTTCTTATCATGAACATGAAAAAAAGTCCAAACAAGCTTTTGTTTCAACCTGAATCTATTGGGGGTGTCTTCCCATGTATTCTTTGTGCAAATTGTACAACTAAAATATAATAATAACTATTAAAAATAAATAAAATAATCATTTTCAAAACTTTGATCATTTACTAGTTTTCTGAATGTGTTAAATGCTCTTTTTCAACCTTGCACAAAATGAGTGAACCTGAAGAGTTCTAATGTTCAGATGAAAAGACGTAACCGGATGTTAAATAATGAAAAAGAAATCCTTTTGCAGCTTTTCGCAGAGAGAGGATCCAGGCTTAAAGTGATCCCCAGCGATGGAGAGAACAACGCGGCTACCTGTCTTCCTACTCCTCAGGCACAGAACCACTCCTGGGCCACCTGCAAGCTATGTTAAGTGAACAATAAGAATTTTTCATAGTTTTTATTTATTAATATTAGAGAGGGAGAGAGAGAGAGAGAGAGAGAGAGAGAGAGAGAGAGAGAGAGAGATACTGAGGACTAAAGGATAGGAAAATGGCCACAGAAACACTCATGAGGAGAAGAGGACCAGTGTTTTTTAATAGACTCCCAATGCGATCCATCCCTATCCCTATCTCAAGCAACATGGTAGCCCTTAATTTTCATTTCCCAAAAAATGAAGGAATGCATAGGCTTAACTGTGAAAGCTGTCATATTGATACAGTTTAAGGTAGACAATGATTCAAATTCTCTCATGGAATAAAAGGAGATTAAAATACGCAGTCCCTAACGTCCCTTTGAGCTCTAAAATATATAAATCATTGTGGTACACTATGATATTCTGTGGGGTTCTCAAAGATGTCCTAGCTCCTCCAAATGTATTGCCTTTCCTTTTCCCTCCCATCCTTTCTGCATAGACTTGGTGGTTCTTTAAGGTAGATCTGCGCCGTCATTTTGGGTAACATGTAGGATGGGTAAAAATGAATAGAGAATATTCAGTAGTTTATTTTAGGATCTGCAATAATTTATATACTAGAAATTAGGTAATCTAATCGTGACAACTATACATAAACTAGGGACCCAGTGCACGAATTTGTGCACCTTGAAAGGAACTGTGGGCAGTGAGGCTGCAGTGGGTACAGGGGCAGGTCTCGGCCCATCCTCTGGGCCCTCGCCTGGCCCTTCCCACCACAGCCCCTGGTATCCTGTCTGCTGGCATCCCTGCTCCCACTGCCATCGCTCCCAAGCACTGATGGTGCCGGCCCCACTTGCACCCACTGACAGTGTAAAGCTATTGGGGCTGGTACCAGCAGCAGGTGCGAGTGGTGGCTGCTGCCCCAATCACCCCTCAGGAGCAGGGGGAGGTGGAGAAGCCCTCAGGAGTAATCAGGGCCAGCGGCTGCCACTTGCTCCCACTAACAGCGCCGAGCAATGGGACCGATGCCGGGCACCGGTGGTGGGTGCAAGTGGTGGCTCCAGTGCCAGCTGTGGGTGCAAGTGGGGCTGGTGCCGGCAGTGGGTATGAGCGGGGCCAGTGCTGGCAGTAGGTGTGAGTGCCAGGTGGGACTGCAGCATGTGGGAGCAAAGAATTTTCAGTAACCACCAGAGGCTAGCCTCGATGACAGCAACCGGCACCCAGCTCACCTGCTCCACTATCTCGCCACAGCCAATGCCCACCATGTTCTGCATTCTGCCACCTGCTGCCAACACCCCCATGTTCTGTGAGCACCCCCTGGTGGTCAGTGCACATCAGAGCGACCGGTTGTTCAGTTGTTCAGTTGTTCCGCATTTTGGTCTATTTGCATATTAGCCTTTTATTATATAGGATGGATCCAAAGAACCAAAGTTTTTTTTAAAAAAAAAAACAATAGTTTGGATCTTTACATTTATTTTCTTTCTAATTTCAGTGCCAGAACTACAAATGAGTGATTTCTCCTTGATCTTCCTCCTTTTGCACCCCTGTGCAGGCCCTGGAATATGTACTCTATCTTCACCCTTGTTTAGGTTTCTCTCAGCCATACTTTGACTATAAAACCTGACTGCCCCATATCTGACCATACACTTCCCAAGGTGCTAATAAGCTAGTCAAGTAAACTGTGTTATTCCCAAGGGCCTATATCTGGGTAACAGCTATAAGTGTGTATTTCAACAATAGATATTTACATATAAACTCTTTAACACTGAAAAACTTCAGGCCACATAAAAGGAAAAATATTTTGAAGATCTCTAAATAAGATAACCATGACTAAACTAAATCCCTACAAATGACAAGTTAAGATGTTGACATCTTTAGTTTAGTGAATATTTTAGTTAATTCATTTAATAAACATTCATACAGGCCTATGTTATGTCAAACAATGCCTCAGTGCTAAAGATATTGGCTTGAACAAAACAGGCAAAAATCTTGGTTTTTATGGAACTCAAAACCTAGTAAAGTTAACAGACAGTAAACAAGATATATATTAACTGACAATCAACTGTTATACTATTACATAACATACTATGTATAAACTACATATGTTGGACAATAAGTGGGAGATAAATTGGGACACTTGTAATTTGTACAACTAATGTTTAAAAGTAAAAGTAATAAACTCATTTAATTCTATTTTTCCCATGTAACATTATTGGAAGCAGAGCAAGAACAACAAAATGTTGGCAGTTTATCTTTAATTGTTTAAGAAACACATCCCATGCTTTGGAGACATTGATTTATTAATTCTATAGTTATTCAACACCTACTATCCATCAGGTTCTATGCTTGACTTGAATTACGGATACATGGGTGAATAATATACACCCTAATCCTCAAAGGAAACTCATACTGTTATACCTTTAAAAGCCATTAATAAATCTCATTATGGTCTTAACTTCAGGAACTAGAGACATTTTATTTCTTAATAAGCATGGTGGTTTTAAGACATGTCCACGAGTTCTTTAATGCTCCTCCCTTCAAGAGGTGTAGCTGAACTGCATTCCAATTGGGTGTGGATTGGATCTAACAACTCACTTCTAATGAACAGAACAAGGTGAATATGTGTGGTACAACGTTAGACAGTGGTACAAGATGAATACCAGGTATGTGTGGTACAACAATCAGAGGCATGTGGCTTGTGGCTAGCCTTCTTGCTCTCTGTGAGATCCCTTGCTCATTGGAAGCCAGCTCCCATGCTGTGAGGACACTCACACCAAGAGGAGAAACTGAGGCCTCCTGCAGACAACTATGTGAGGAAGCCAACTTGGCTGCAGACACTCCAGGCCTAGCCAAGCTTTCACATGTCTCTGGCCCCTGCTGATAGCTTGACCGCCACCTCCAGAGAGATCCTGAGTCAGGACCAACCAACTAAGCTCCTCCAGGAGACTTATTTTCAGAACCTGTGTAAACATAATAAATGTTTTTGTTTTGAAGCTGCACAATTTGGGGATAACTTGTTACACAGCAATAAATAACGAATGTAATCCCAGTTTTGGAAAGTAGAGAAGGCAGAGGATACCAGGAAATGAAATCAGTGTGCATGTTTGTGTGCATAGGTGAGTGTTGTGTGTGCATGTGTATGTGTGTGTGTGTGTGTGTGTGTGTGTGTGTAAGAGAGTCACATAAATACCAATCATAGATAAAAAGAGAGAGCAAAAGCACACCTGAGAGAAAGACAGAGCGACAGAGAGCATGAAGAACCTCTGCAATATGCATTTGTTTTCTTTTCAGATTTTCCCTTGAATTTACAATCATTGTTCTGTAGCAATATATCCCAAAGTTGCCAAAGTCCTATATAGATTCTAAAGATACGTTTTGAAGAGCCACAACATTATGTGTAAGTTAAATGGAACCCTGCACTAAGTATTGTTTTCAGGGGGGCCCCTGAAGAAGAGTTGATATCTTAAAGGGAAGGGAAATTGAGCAAATTTACCTGAATCCATTTATCAGTTGAACTTGGACAACGTGGTCAGCAGAGGGTGAGCCACATTGGAAGCACATTACAGCCCCTGGGAAGGAGGAAGGAACTGCACTTTTGAATGAGACAGTAACCGAGAGGAGTAGCTCCCTTGAGTAACTCCAGTGTTGGGGGTTAGAGGAGGGTGATGGAAAATAAAGGGCAAAAAGAAGGGCCAGGAACAGCACTGCAGGGATATTGCCATCATCTGCCGTCACTCAAACATTATGATGAACAATGTGAGTACTCAAAACAAAGCAAGGCTATTTCATTGAAGGTTTTCAGATGGGTCAGATATTTATCAAATTTTATGTTTAAAATCATTTATAACTAGAACAAGAAAATAAGCAGCATTATGGCTTGTTATTTTAGGAAAGTGATAAAGTAAACCCATTTCCAGTAAGTCCAAATTACCTTTATGGTCTATTTGCTTAGATAAGCAGAAATTGTTAATTATGTTATAAATTGCAAGAATCTGCTTTACTAAAAAAAAGTATGAAATATTTAATTTTTCAACAAGATAGGCTAATGGGGTTGAAAATTTGCTAGTTATCTATCATGACTGTCAGGAAACACTTAAATTATTTTTATCCTTATCAAAGAAAGGAAACAAAGATGGAAACTATTATCCAAATAAAATGAAGCCAAATTAGGGAATTTAGAAATACCCTCCTACAACTTCTTAAATTTAAATATAGAAAGACTGGCTGAAACTGAAAACTCGCTTTTTCTGAGTGTCAAGAGGGGGAAGGGACACAGTAAGCCAGTAGTTAGAGGATGGCGTTAAAAGTAGAATAATTCTGCCCCTCCTTTGGGAATGTTAATTCTGGTTTCTAATTGGTTAAATAAAAATAATATAAATATATTATAAATATAGATCAATAAATAATTCAGTGCCTCTGTTAAATCTAAAAAACCTTTAGCTTTGCAGAAAATTGGAATAAGTTAGGGCATATTTTCTGCTTGTTTCTTTAAGAATACAGGCCCAACCTGTTATTTACAATTCTATTCAAAATTTCCAAAGCTTTGGAATTGAAAAGCATAGGTGTGCATCGAAAAATCTACTGAAGGACTAGCAAACAAAACTTATTTTAAAGACTGAAATGGAAAATATTTTGCAGCTTCCATTTGATGGCTTTGCTGTCATAATCTGTCACACATGTGATATTTAAAAATACTTTTTTCATTCTAAAGTATTTTAATTAAGTCACAAAAGTGTAAATTAAACTCCTATGATGGAGTGTGAGGCTTTCCATTTCACATATTCACTATGACTCCTACTTTTTACTTAAATTTTCCAAAATATTCTTGCATGAAATAAGTTCCAAAGTATTTAACTTATCTGACTTTAGGCCAAAATCCCTCAGATACGGGGATCCTGAGAGATAGATGACTACTCCCTTGCCAGCTGTGTAACTTCTCAGCCATCGACACAGTGCAGATTTGTGTTTTTTAGGTAATAGTTTTGTCTAATTATTCTCCATATATTTAAATAGCTTATGTCTCCAAAGTGAGGACATGAAGACTAAAGAGTGGAAATCCGAAGTGAATGACTCATTTTATCCTTTGCAGCATCATTTCACTGCAGCCTGTTCCCTGTGCTGAGCCCCATGGTACTCATACAAATTCACCTTTCAATCATCTGTGTGGGTTAATGACACTGAGTAATAGCACATTAGCAAAGTGCCATTCCAGACAGCAGCCAGGCATGCCAAACAGATAATCTGACAATCGTTTCTGATTCATTCTCCACGAACAGAAACACTGTTCAGGCTTATTAACTAGCAAATCTGCATAAGGCACAGCATAGAGCACAGAACCTCCATTAAAAGTAGCAATCTATCTCATTAATGTAATTTCCAAGGATATTTGGCCCATTCTATTGTAAAATCTTAAAAAAAAAAAAAAAAAAAACTAAAAAAACACAAGCTCCTGTTCAACAAAGCTGTCCTTTATTTGTAGCAAGTTCTTATCATGTCCCTTATGCTTCATTGAAATAAAAAGATCATTGATTTGTTAGTAACAAAACTGTTATTCAAATATCTTATATTTGCTGTCAATATTGCAGAGAATTTAGAATTAAATTATTTTATTCTGAAATTTAATCTGATGATAGATGAAGCCGATGTTAATGAATGCTGAATCCTCTTCTTTTGTGTTTTGACTTTCTACTCACAAATTGCCTTAAAATTTACCCTTGGAACATATGATCATGGACCTGTTGAACCTCAAATATACGCACTATGATTTGAATAAAAATACACACTTGCCTAAGATTTCTGCCCCATGTCCATTTGTGGTAGCCTGTGGTCCTGTTTTATTTTAACATCTATGAATGGGAAGTTCATCGGTGAATACTGAAGTTCTCACTATATCGCTGAGCAACATATTCCATCTTTCTCTCCTGAGAGCTTGCTGCTTCTTTGTGCTTTAGAAACAATGTGTTGTATCCTTTCCTCTTTTTTCTTTTCTTTTCTTTTTTTTCTGGGAAATTTCCCTGTATTTATCTTCAGATTTTGTGATCAGAGCAAATTCCATTTAGAATTCATCTATCTTTAACGATGGTTTAATTTCCTTTCATGTGTTCCTGGTGCAACTATAGCTTTATGTTAAATTGAGGTGACCTGTTCTTAAGTATTTTCAAGAAAGCTATCGGAAGATGAATTCTTGTTGGAGAGCATCACATACAGGCAGATTTTCAAAAGAAGTGCTCAGTGCTGAAGTTACTCGAGACGTATCATGATCTCCAGTAGTCTGTGGCATATTCCATGTCTAGTATCACTTGCATTGAAAAATTCTACCTGAGGGAGACAGTAGCCACGAATGACTTAATTATGTAAGAGTGAGGTTAGCACAGAGTCTTGAAATAGCAGAATTCTGGAAGGAAAATGTTTGTCAGGATAATAGTTCCCACCTGACAATCTGTTTCTTCTCAAGGTCCAACTACCTGACATAGATCACAGGGTTTTTCAACCCTGGTAGGCAACAGTCACAAAACACATTTTCCCCTCAGCCTTCAATTTCCCTGTTGGAGAGAGTGATATTTCATATAATCACATTCCTTACTTATATCGCCTAAACTGTCAATGATAAATTCTTCCTTCAATGGCTTTGCACTTGATATTTTCCTTTCATCAGAAAACATTAGTGTCATTATTTTCCCCACTTTGTTTATATGGCAGAAAAATGTGCTTGAATTCCTCGGAGTTGATTTGCTTTGTGACTGGCCTTGTGCCACAAACTCTAAATAGATAGACAGACAGACAGATAGATAGGTTTATTAGATAGCTCTATTAGGTAGATGATAGATAGATAGATAGGTAGATAGATAGATAACTAGGAAACCTCTATGGTCAGTATTAATTTGTTATAAAATCAAGCTGTCTTTTTGTTTTAATCCTCTGTAGGTCTCATTTGTTTTGTTTGCCTTGTGATTTTAATTGATATCAAAATATTTCAAAACTATATAAAGCTAGAAGTTATGCAGAATAAAAGACATTTTGCATGATCACAGCAGTTAAGATAATTGTCCCTTTAAAGTCACAAAAGGATTTTAAAAATGAGTTCTCCTATGCTAATTGGCTACCCACCTGGGAGACCTTGGAACTTACTGTTCACTATCTGTGTCAGCATTTCCTATCTTTTAGAAAAATTATTTTTTTTTTAAGAATTTCTTGTTTGACTCTGAATCAAAACTATGTCCAGCTTCTTCATTCCCTAAATAGGCAGCAAGATCACTGATGGTACCAAAAATTCTCCACTACCTTTTTTAGAGGAATAAAGTGTTTGTAAATGTTCATATAATTATGCCATGCATAACACGTCTAGTCAGATAAACAAATACTTCTGAATGGAAACCATGTGATGCATTGTAATAACTGAAATTGGCCCAATTTATTCACCTTAATTAATATTCATTACTTAAGTCAGTTTGTCTAACTTTTTACTTCACACATATCATTTGATCTGAGTCCATTTCTTGGCCTTTCTTTTTAAACACATCCTTTCTAGAATTAAGAGAACTTCCCTCTGGGCTCATTGCAGATTGCTTCAGTAATGAGCCCTATTTTCAGCTGTTAGTCATGCTCCTTTTCTTCAGATCTCCGATACACGGATTAGCTTCTCGGTAAATATTTCTGTGTGAAAGCAGTTGGTCTCCAGTCTTTGTAAAGTCTTAAAAAGCCTGGCATCTACCATCTCTGCAGGGTACTTTGCAGTTGTCAAAAGAATGCCAGAGTTTGGGGATGAAAGACAGTGAGCTATTTTCTTTACCCCAGAAGATTACAGGTAAAACATTCCACAAATTACATAAAATCTCACAGAACCAAATGGAAAATAATATAACTTTTTCAAACTTCAGTGTCCATTAATTTTGTCTGAGAACATTTCCTTTATTACCTTTTCTGAATTTAAAACTATGAAAACTATATTTTGATATAGTTTCTGAAATGTAATTTCTTCATATGCTGCTAAGAGTCATATATCTCACATTAACCAAAACACAAAAGAGGGGGGAAAAAAACAACTAGTAAAAAATCCAATGTAAAACAAAGATTGCATAGGCTGAAAGCAGCTAATGTAAATGGGCAGGACCCAGACTTAAGAACCAGGTCCAAGTTCCAAATGATTGGTTCATCCTCGCAGTGGGAAGCTGAGCAAGTTTCTCACATCCTCTTTCATAAAATAAGAGTAAGATTTGTCATGAAGATTTAGCAGCAGCTTATTTATCCTTTGCTTTACATGTATTAATTAACTTGTGTCTCATGACACCAATTAAGTGCCCAATAAAAGCCAACTATCATTTGTTACTAAATTGGGAACCGAAAACTCACGTGTATGAAAACAATCCCCAGAACATTTTGGTTTGGGATGATCAGATCAGATCAGTCAATGTGATCATGTACATGGTTACTGTTCTGCCAGAGTTCCACTTTATAAAAAACAACAACAGTATTGCTTTGAAGAGGAGAAAGATATACAACTATTACTAATAAAAATGATAGTTGTTTAATATTAAGTGATGCGTATCAGAGCAGTGAGAAATTTTCTATACTATTCTTGATTAAATCTTCTTAACTCCCTAAGGTATGTACTATTCTTACTCTTAGTTTCAAAATAAGAAAATCAAGGCTGACAGACATTAAGTAACTCCTTATGGTCACCCAGGGTTGTTTCACCCAGGTCTGCCTGCCTCCAGAGCCTGTGCTCTTTTCCCCACGCGTGGGGAAAAGTAACCCGTACAAATTAGGTAGCCTCTTTCTGGGACCAATAGTAGCACCTAATAAATAGGTTCATATGCAAATTAGTAAGGTAATAAAGTAAAAACAGTGCGTGGCACATAGTGCTCAACAGATTGTAACTATTATTATGGTTGACTCTATTGTGATTATCACTAGGCTTTTTAGCTCAATTCTACCACTCCCCAAACCCAATACTGAATCCTAACCCTGTATTCAGTCTCTACACCATGCCCTCTCTATTCTGGCAACCTCCTCTACATTTTAGTTTTTTATTTTCAAGCTCTTTCCACCACCCCATTCCTTCTGGATAACATCTCTTCTCTAGTAATCCTTGCTAATGAAGGCTATGCCTTCTCAGTGCCTCTGTAGTCAACCTCCCTGACTCATAGGACAAGGGTAAGAGACTATCCTGCTTATTTCTCACTATTACTTTCCTCAAGACCTCTCACCAACCTCTCCTCTTTTGATATCCATAGTACCTGACAAGTACTTTCCATAATCGGCTAGTGACACACTTCCACCTATTTCAATGGTTCAGGACTCTTCCTAGTCACCATACAGCCATTCTGTCATCTTTAGGGACAGCAGTGTTGACAGTGACAACCCTTCAAGTATGTTTTGGGTGGTTGCTTCTATTCCACACCATTGTTGTAAATTAAACTGACGTGCACACTTCCCCACAAGCCATTCAGGTAGCTTAAATCAGTACCAGTGCCTTTTCTTTATGTGATCTGCACTTTTTTATTTAACTCTATTAATAATAGACACAATAGTTTATTATGTACAGAATCTAGGGTCAAGAATGTATGCATATATTCATAAGGGGTTTATTAGAGACCTAAGAGTGTGAATGTATTTTTTCACCCATAAGCCCTCCTCCCTAACAGAAATGTAATTTACTTGACCTGGGTGTGATAGTTGATTCTACTAGTAATTGTCTACTTGATTAGGCAAAGGAGTGCCCACATATTTGGTTAAACATTATTTTAAATGCCTCTGTGAGTGTGAGTGTGTTTCTGGGCAAGATTGACATGTAAATCAGTAGACTGAATGAAGCAGATTGCCCTTCCCAGTGTGGGTGGGCCTATCCAACCCTTTGAAGGCCTGAACAGAACAAAAATGGCTAAGGGAGAACTTGTTCTCTCTGCCTGTCTTCAAGCTGGGACATGGGTCTTTTCCTGCCTCTACACTCAGACTTGAACTGGATTAATTTTCAAGCATTCAGAGTCAGAATGGAACTTCACTAACAGCATCCCTGGGACTCCAGTTTGCTGATTGCGGATTGTGGGACTTCTCAGCCTCCATAATCACATGACCCAATTCCTTATAATAAATCACACACACACACACACACACACACACACACACACACACACGGTTTCTTTAAAGAACTCTGACATACAATGGGGCTTCAGTCTATTACTTCTGAAATACTTACTACTTTAGGAAATTATTGCCTACAATACTAATTGTCATGTCCTCAGAAATGAGCAATAAATGTCTCCATTTGCATGTGTATATGATGGAAAGTGGCTGAGAATTTTCTCAAAAGCCACCCTGCGTCTTTTTTCTGCCATTGCACATAGCCTGCTTGTTTTGCCTCAGATAAAAATAAAGGGGGACGGGGTGGGGGGAGGGTGTTAAGATAACCACAATGCCACAATGGAATTCACTGGAACAGCAGCAGGGAGTCTCAGCAGTTCCCACAAGCCAGTCCTTTATGAGCACCAACCCATCACTACCTTGTTTCCAAGACCTCCTGCTAATAGTAAATGTCTTGGTTTTGGTTCTGGTTTATTAGACTGTCCACTGGCAAAGAACTCCAGTTCCATTCAGGCATAATAAATCATCAGTCTCACACTAGCAAATAACTCACCCAGACTCCCTTCTGTCTTCCCTTTTCTGACTGTTCATCTCCTGTCAAGTGAACTAAAAAGGGTAATCACGTTCATCGTTTTGCAAATATTAAAGTCACATCAGCACTTTTCGCATTATCTTTAAATCTTTTATCCTTAGTTTAAAAATACTCACTCCTAAGTCTACCGATATAAATTTTGCATATGTATAAAAATGTGTATTTTTCTCTGGCTGTTCTGTTGGTTAGAAATCTTAAACATAAATTTAAGTTGGTAGAACATGACTTTAGTATAAAAAATATCATCCTGATTAGCTTTCTCACTTTAACCATCAGATAGTCTAATTGTAAGAATGAATAAAATAAAGCTATGAAACAGTTCCATGTATTGTTCTATAGTCTATTATTAATTCAATTTGGCTCAGAAGGCACCTTAAACAATCACCCCAAATCAGGCCTCTGCTTACCTGCAGGGTTCCCTCTCATTGACACAATATCTCAATAGTGTAAATGTACCCCTGGTTTGGCTTCAATACCTCATCTTTATGGTTTTCGATCTGGATCCCTTTAAGCATGGAGCAAGTCCTTATAATTTTAGTCATACTCTTCAAAACAGGGGAAAAATGAAAAGAAAAACAATTAAAAAAACAAAACGCGGTTGTTAAAGAATAGTGTATGAGAAACAAGTTAACCATACAGAGGAAATGAGATTCTCAATGCAGTTACTAGGATATCCCATTCATTCATTCATTGATTCACTCATTCATATTCTGACATGTCAGGCACCATTCTAGGTGTTGGGGTTAAAATGATGAGCTAAATGGAATCCTTGCCCTTTTGTAGCTGACATTGTGGTAGGAAGAGACAACAAACAGACAAAACCAATAACCAAGCATAGTTATCCGTACGTCAAGGAGTGGCAGGTGCTATGAAGAAAAATAAAAGTGGGCCGTGAAGAAGATCCTCTCTCATAAGGAAGACGAAAGGAAGTGAGGGATCCGTAGGCAGCTTTGTGGTTCACAATACGGACGCTGGTTTTTCTTCTGAGTAAGACAGGGAGACATGTAGTGATTCTGAGCAGGGTGACAAGATCTGATACATAGAAATCATCTTCTCGGTTGCTGTGTTGAGACTGTCCTGCGGCAAGGAAGGGTTTGAATCTCTGATATCAGTGTGAGAGACATGAGTGCTCAGCAGTTTCCGGTTCTCTTTCTCTGCCGGGGTGTATAAGGGGCAACGGGCCCGTCTGCAGGCAGGCGGGGCCACAGGCCTGGTGTTGGACAGTGGCCTGTGAGCAGCGGTGAGGTGTGTCACTTCTCTGCTTAGGCTTCCAGATTCTCCAGTGTCTTTTTCCCCTTATTGCTTCAGCTGGCGACGCTGTGAAGAGCACAGCCTCTGTCAGCCTGGATCCCTGAGGGACTGTAACAAGCTCCCCGCAGCCCCTTAATCTTGCCAAAATAAAAGCAGGCATTTTCTGAATCTGGGGGTGTTAAGCCTCTGAGGTTTGGAGATTGGAAGTCATCGTTGCAGAAGCCTACTCTGTTCCGATGAAATCGACTAGTCACGAGGCTATTACAACTCAGTCCAACAGTGACAGTAGGTTGGACCAACGTGAGAGGAGTGGAGATAAGATTTCAGATAAAATTTGAAGGTAAAACCAAACCATTTGACAAATTTCTGCTATCTTTAGAATTACTTTTAACCTGAAAATAGTTTCTAAATCTGTGTTCTTGGTTCTAAAATGTTTGACAAGTGACAAATATAACCCATCCGAGCAAGCATATATACTTTCTTTGGACTGGTATTACAAATTCCTATAAGTGGTCCCAAAACAAAGGTCATGGTGAATATCTGATATTTATAGTTTGCCTTCCTTTCTTTAGTATGATCATATATTTTGAAAAATATATAAATTTCTATTTAATGGGACACCTTATATGTTAATTAGATATTCTGGCAACAATTTTCCAATAAGAAAACATACTGGGTGATATGAAAGTAGGTTTACAGTTGTGAGTATGTGAGACATAGAGTTTATTCTTGTATTATTATTTATTAATTATTGTACCGTTTTTCATATGAATAGCTGTAAACCTACTTTTGCCCCACCTTCTATACAAAAAAACCCACCAAAACAATGCACTAAACTGCATTGGGTAGATACCTCAAACTAAAACATAATATGACAATGTCTACTATTATCTATAATAACAAAAGCATAATATGCTAATTAGACCAGAAATCCTTCTGGATGTCCTTCCAGATGATCTTCTGGACGAATCCGGGGCTCCGAGGGAACCCTGGGTCCCGAGTGCTGGAGGGAAGCCGATGCCCGCAGCTGGGGGAAGGAAGGCCTACTCTTGCAGGAGTTTTGTGCATTGGGCCTCTAGTAGTGATATAAATGAGTGTCCTTAAAATTTTGCCTAAAGTTAAATAACAGAAGCTATTTACTTAGCAAACACATAATAAGGAAACAGTGATGTGGTGAGAACCTGTGCTTTGCATCATGATCAAATACGGAAATCATTGACCTTTTTAAAATCAGTGCCTACAACACAATGTGAAAGAACCTTATGCAGTCCCAAAGTAAATTAACAGTGTCCTAATATTGTGTAATATAGCCTCCATCCGCACAAATTAGTGAAATATTTCACATTTGCTCTAGGCATTTCACAACATAAGTACTTGAAAACTGAATGATTATTTTACTGATGATTACAATGATGATCTGAATTAAAAAAGGCAATATATGCAATATGTCTTGATTCTTTTCTTTTTAAAAGGGAAGGGAAAAAGATCTTTTGGTCAAAGCTTGTCATTTATTCTAATTTATATTTTGACACTTAAATCTTAGCTATGGTTTTAAAAGGGTCAAGACTTGCAGGTAGGGTTCTGTAAACTACATTTCTGCTCTACCCAGATGGCCACTTTTAAGAGTAATACTAGGAACAGAATAACCACAGGTTCAATCATGCCTTTAATTATAAAATCTCCTAACACCTTTTCCATTAAGGTTATTGTGATAGTTAAAAAGCATGTTCGATGGCATCATATGCTGTTATAAATTTATATTGGAAATAAGTTATAAAAAACTTTTTTTCTAAAAATATCAAGTTACTTAAGGGTAACTTTTGGCTGAAATATTTTTGTCTGATTTAATTAGCTTTGATTTTATAAAACATTTTCAGGCTTACCTTTTTAGTTTCTGATTTGTTCAAATTCAAATGTCAAATATACATAATAGAAAAGAAAATGTATAATTTTATAATTTATAACCATTACAGAAGTTTTGTTTTGTTTTGTTTTGTTTTGTTTTTACTTTAACCTTAGTGTACAATATATTCCTGAAAATAGTACCTACTCCCCACTGACAACATCCCCTTTGTTGTAAGCATCATTTTCTAGGCTATTATTTCCTAACCTGTAAGATGCAGGTCTTCACCATCCATCATCCTTTTCCTCTCTAATATTCTTTGACTCCAAATGTATAATTATAAGATATATAATTATAAAATGTGTAATTTTATAACTTATAACCATTACAGAAGTTTTTATTATTTTAACCATAGTGTACGTGTTCCTGAAAATATTACATACCCCTGACAATATCGCCTTTGTCTTCGACTATGTGTAAGCATCTTTCCCTCTTTTAAGTAAGTAAAAGATTTGATTGGGGGTCCTTTTTGTCTGGCACACTATTTTTTACTTAATACTGAAAAGTATGTGCTTGTTATATAAACAAATAAAGGAATGAATAACCATCTCTAATACCTGAATGCAAGGTTTTATTAAAGGACTGAGGTAGCATATTTTCTATGACTCCATAAATATTTATTCCTGTTTTAAAATATGCCCATAAATCTCTAGCACATATTTTGCCACAAGAGATACAAAAAGAAAATGCTATGTAAACACTAAATTCTTGGTACACTTTTAAATATTCAAACATAAAATCACTCAAAGTAAAACATTGCTTTTTGACTAATTTATTCTATTTAGACAAAGAAACCAGACTGGTTAAATTTATGAGATGGTTAAACGTGCTAGTACTGACTTAGACTATTATAAATACTTAAAGTGCCACCAAAATTTGGCATATAATGAAACGTTTTTCATTTTCAGAAAGAAACTACAAATGTAAAGTGATATATTAGAGAACTGCTTCCTACCACATCCTAGTTATTTTAAATGGAATCTAAATTTGGGGTTTAAATTAGGAGAATACATGCAGCATAATTTAGAACAGGAAGTTTCCCTGGTAACCGTATATAAGTTGGCAAGCAGCACAAGAAACTATAGCCTTAGGTTCTTGTAAAGAAATGGGAAGTATACTTTATGACCTTGAATTCATTGCTGGTTAACTCCTTCCTCCTAGACTATGGCATTATATTTTTTGGTATGTCTTTTTCATTTAAATCAATTGCTTACAAGTAGATGGAAGAAAAACTTAGTAAGTCCCACCCTGTTTTCTTCAACATTTTTCAGATGTTTCATATTAGGATTAACAATGGTGACAACCTTTCTTCTTTTTTGTGGTTAAAACACTTGTCCAACCAATAAAGCAATCTTTAGTCTCCTTCAGTCAAACTGCAGTGAGCTCAAATGACTTTTTAAGACCTCCATTCTGAAAATGTTCTAGAAATAACCACTAGGTTAATGGAAGAAATATTTATGTCAAACATTTCCTTACTGTAATTTCTGTGAACATAAATGTAGAACCTTGAAAAATAATGTAATACTGAATGCAGTATACTACCACTATTATTCATAATATTATTTGTATTCATAGTAACAATTAAACACAAATACAGTGTTCTAAAGAGAAATTTGCATTAACTTACTTGATATAAATGCAAAGGAAAAAAGACAGATGAATTATTCTATGTACACTTCCTAACAACAATAGTCCAGTTTTTCCTAGTTTTGTTTTAGCATATTTTTAAAGAAATGATTCTCAAGATCAAACAGCACAATACTTCCATAGCTCCTGAAGTTAGTTCTTTGTTAAAAGGCACATCTAAAATGTTTTTTTTTAAGTACCTCTATATCAGTTCTTTGGTATCTGTGTTTCTTTGCAACCATTACTCTAATTGTTATATATCATTTAAGGAGAAAATGCATGTACAGGCAAATTCTACCATTAACAACAGGAACTCATAACACAAATTAATGGTAGCACATTCCCTTTTGTGGTTAATATAACATTTACAAAAGCTTTTTGTTATCCGCAGCAATATGCTGAAACTTCAGGACCATCTGGAAATAATTCTATTCACAGTCTCAGGAGGAGGCAAGAGTTATTAGCACAGAATATTTCAAATATTTAGATAACTTTAGATAATAATAACGTTAGGTAAAGTAGTAGCTCACGCTCACATGGACATGCATGCTCTCCAGCTCTCAGAGGAATCCTCAAAAAATATCTGGGAGAAAAATGAGAATTTGACTAAAGCATGCATTTGGCAGATATGTATTTATTCTCTGATAGGTGAAATTGTATTATCCCCAGAGGGAATAAGCACTTAATGTTGTAATAAAAAGAGAGAATTCAGGAGAAGGAAAGAAGGACGGAAGGAAGGAAGGAAGGAAGTCAGGTAGAAAAGGAAGGAAGGAAGGAAGGAAGGAAGGAAGGAAGGAAGGAAGGAAGGAAGGAAGGAAAGGAGGGAGGGAGGGAGGGAAGGAGGGAGGGAGAGAGGGATGAAGGAAGGAAAAGTACTTGTCAAGATCTAAGGATTTGTGATACCTGTTAAAAAATCATAGGTCATTTGACTTCTGATGATAGGCATTACAAGCAGAATAAAAGGCTCTATGATGGAAAGGACACTGGCATTTTTAAGAAACAAAAATCAAGGCAAGTGGAGATCATTGAGAGGTAGTGAAGTACACATGAGAAAGTAAGGAAAGGGGCTGGATGGAGAAAGTGGTTATGAGGAGAAATCAAGAATTCTGTTATGAACAGCCTATTACAGGCGGATATGTCAAATGCAGCAGGTCCTCTGATAATAACATCTCATTCAGCATCATCCTATATAATAAAAGCCTAATATGCAAACTGTCCCCTCTGGCGGTCATTCAAGGAAGTTCAACCAGGAGACTGATGTGCGCTGACCACCAGGGGGTGGTGCAAAACATGGTGGGCATCTGCAATGCGCTGCGACCTCTCAGCAGCTACCTGGGGGAGGGGGTGATGGGATGGAGGTGCAGTGAGAATGTGGGGTGACCCCGAGCTTGCTCTCGCTCCCCCTGCTAACCTCCCCTGGGACACCAGGGCTCATGCACAGGGAAGCCCCCACACTCAGGTGCCAGGTGTCTGCAAGGAACCTGCCCTGCACCCACGTGGCCTCTTCCAAGTGAGCCAGGACCACAGGGACCAGTCGGGCTCCCCATGGGTTCATGCAGGAGCCTGTCTGTAAGGCTGGCCCGGAGAGAGCACGCTGCCTGCCCAAGAGGCCCAAGCTGTGCCCTAGGCCAGTGATGGCGAACCTATAAACTCATTTTTTTTGGTTGATTTTTCTTTGTTAAATGGCATTTAAATATATAAAATAATATAAAAAATATAAGTCTTTGTTTTACTATGGTTGCAAATATCAAAAAATTTCTATGTGTGACACGGCACCAGAGTTAAGTTAGGGTTTTTCAAAATGCTGACACACCGAGCTCAAAAGGTTCGCCATCACTGCACCTAGGCGATGTCCAGCCGCACTCAGCACATCTCCCACGTAGGGACTCGGGAGCGTGACTCAGGCGGAAGTATTCTGAATATTTAGATGTTTGGTGATTTTCTTTTGTGACTCTGAAATATGCCTTAGGAACTTAACTCTTATTTCCATCAACTAGCCTCTGGTAAAACTGATTTTGTTATGTGTCATTTCACTTAAAGGTGCAGTTTCCAAGAAACTATTGATGACAATCAGTAAGGACTTACTGTATGTAGTTGACTATATAACTCTGGATTTCAGGGCGAGGTCAGGGCTGAAATTTGGAATTTAGGAGTCATGAGCATGAAATGTCATGAAGCTAAGTGAGATTACTGAAACAGATCATCAGAGCCAGGGCACATAACACAAACAAATATATGCATATGCAGAGGCCCTAATAAGGTAGACAAAGAGGAGAAAGACCAGGATGGAGCCAAAGACATCAACTGATAGGATTGTGTAGAAAAAGAAGAGTTAGTAAAGGAGACTGAGAAGGACAGATCTAAGAGGTATACTAGCAGAGATGAAGAGGGAAAAGGAGGGAGAAGACCATTTCATGGCAGGCAGTCAAAAAAAGTATTTTGAGAAGAAGCAAGGGGTTGTGTTGGTCAAATTCAAATGATAGCAAGTTATCAAAGTCCTTAGAGAAGTAACTGGAAAAAAAAGGCATATAATGCGAAATCCTAACAATTTTGAACTTTACAAAATATTTCTACCAATAAACCTCCTAAAGTTCATGGTAAAACAAGCATTCCAATCACATTTCATTGCTAATCTGAATTGCTGATTCCATTGTGAATGTTTAATTAATATATAAAAGGAGTGCCTACATTGATTCATTCTAATCATTATAAAATAATTAGCATTTTGACTATACTCAGATTCTGCATGTATAGATCTATGAAGTAAAGCATAATTAAAACTTGTATTAGATTCAGCATCTGTGTTTTAGAGAGTGACCTTATTGCCTCAATAAAACCTCACTGAAATGTCAGCATAACCACACATATAAATGGAAAAGAAAATTAGCACCCGATGGTTATCTTTCAGTAATCTTCCTACTAAGAGGAAATTGTGTTCCTAAGATCATTTATCTGTTTAGTCATATTGATTATAAGGACATCTAAGACAAAGTCCATTATGTCTCTAAAGTTTTTAATTTGTATTCAAGGATAAATAACAAAATACTATAAGAGGTAAAATATTCTGTAGATAAAACCTGTTTTGAATTGAACAACTATTGAATTGTTATACAGCCAGGCAGACTCATTTCACCTACTAGATCAATTATATAATATCATTCCTGCTTCTCCTGTTAGTTGAAAGGATTCTCATGTCAGGAAATTGGGTTAGCCTAATTCCTCAAAGTTTACATCATGGAATAGAGTAGGAACTTAATATATACTTGGTGAATGAATAAATGAGTGGACAGGCGGGAGCATAAAAGTAAGACAGAAGGAATACACAACATTGCTTCCTTTTTAAGGGCTTAATATTAGCAAACAAAACATTTTTCAATGACTGGTCTGAAAAGCAGATTGTGTGTGTGTGCTTGTGTGTGTGTGCTTGTGTGTGTGTGTGTGTGTGTGTGTGTTAAGAATTTATATGAAACAAGGAAGGAAATGTGAACACAAATTATTTAACTGGAGACTGACAAAATAATCACAGACACAAATGGAAAATCTTCCCAGTACAGTAGTGCTTTGCCATTTTAAAAGCGGAAAAGGGAAAGCATTTTGGAGAAGTGATCATATAAAAATGACTAGCTGAATTTGGCTTAAATCACTAGATAAGGGTTAAGCAGTGGTACTGTTTGGTGAATGTGAAAGCACAAGTAAATGAGATTTGAATCTTTTTGCATTTTGTGAAAGGGCAAAGTGTTTATAATTTAATGGCAGTGCCAAGAGGGAGTGTCTATGTTCAGCTATTCAACTGGCATAATAATAATGCGACTTTTGATTCATTTATAGATTTCAGAAACATTAAATGAATTACTACTGATGAAATTTTTCAGCTGTTAAAAATATTAATACTTTTTCTCATTAATCATGTTTTCCCAACAGGCATAAATATGACAACACATTGTCTTGATTAGGTTCATAATTTGTAAGAAAAAATCTATTTTTAGAGTATCTAAGGCTTTCAATTCAATTCAAAACCACCAAAATAAACATTGCCTAATGAAACAAACAAAAAAATCCTCTACATTTTATTTCCCAAAATAATATAAAATTAACTGGAATTTTAAAAAATTATACCAAAGAGCTCCCATAGTTTGCTTGGGGTACTAGAGAACTTTTCAGAACTTATTGTCATACCCCCTAAAGTATAGCTAGAAGAATTTATGGCTTTTATTAAAGGAAGTGCATGGAGTGCCCCTCACAGATGTACCTGTGTTTAGATCACTTTCCCACATTAAATTGAATATGTAAAGCTTAGACTCGAAAAGCAAATTAGGGGAAGGAAGCGGGTTGTCTTCTGTTTCTAAGAGGCAATGCTAAAATTAAAACTTATTAAACAAAATCTTAGCTAAAATTAAAACATTTTAAAATCCAATTTAAACTAAAGATGTTTGCATAATGCAGCGGTTCTCAACCTGTGGGTCATGACACCTTTGGAGGTCGAACGACCCTTTCACAGGGGTCGCCTAAGACCATCGGAAAACACATATATAATTACATATTGTTTTTGTGATTAATCACTATGCTTTAATTATGTTCAATTTTTAACAATGAAAATACATCCTGCTTATCAGATATTTACATTATGACTCATAACAGTAGCAAAATTACAGTTATGAAGTAGCAACACAAATAATTTTATGGTTGGGGGTCATCACAACATGAGGAACTGTATTAAAGGGTCGCGGCATTAGGAAGGTTGAGAACCACAGGCATAATGCATTCATATGATTTCAACGTGTAGAAACAATACAATTTTTAAAGTCAATACCTATTGTGAAAGTTAATGTCAGTACCCAGAAATAACTCACGATTACTTTTCTTTAAATTTGATTGAAAAAATTAATTGGGGAAAAAAGTTGACTTCATTATAAATAAGAATATATATATATATATATATCATCACCATAAATGGAAATATTTGTAGATTGGATTTATACAGGATATGTCTCAACATGTAATGAAAGTGACCCAGTTACATACACTTGTGTTTATCATTTATACAGGCATTTCTAATTATTTTTAATGTAAATTAGCTAGTCATTAAGCTGGAAAGACTTTTTCTATTTTTCCCCAATGTCCCATATCCATTTTCATTTTCTTTATTTCAGAGAGGAAATTATTGCTCTCTATTTTTTCTCTGTCTACATAATACCTTATTTTCTAAGCCTAAATTAAAGGAAAACTATAACACATTTCTCACTGCCCTCTCCACAAGCTATTCTTTTTATTATCTGCAACTTTTGTCAGTTTAAGACAGACATATTTTACCAGTACAGAGGTCAGGTTCTGTTGTTGTGTAGAGGCTGCCTGAAATTGACATGCCATAAGGGAAAAGAGTGTCAATTTCAAGATCAAATTAAACACTGATTTTTTTTCTTGGCATTTCTAGTACCTCTGAGGAAAAGGGAATTGAGATCTACAAAATTATAATAAAGAGATAATAATTGATATGTAGTTATCATAAATATCACATTAGCTTTGCATATACTATCTCTCTGGACATTCAGAACAATCTCAGTGAGTGAATAATCCATATATTATAGACAGGGAGCAGGGGCTCCAGCAGATTAAGTGGCTGCCCAAGTTCAAACAGCTATTAAATGGCACATCTAGAATTTAAAATCTGGAGTTCTGACTGAAAAGTTCATATTTATTTGGTTGACAATACAGTCATTCTCATTTTTTAAATTATGAATTTACTGGACCTCTCTTAATTGACCATGGTAGCAACAACAACATAAAGATCCAAAAAAAAAAAAAAAAAAAAGAGAAGCTTTAATCTAAAGCTTTACCAAAGTTCAAGTACATGACAAAGATCTGGGTTCCATGCAACACTTTATTCATATGGAGCAACCAGAAATTATTCAGGGATAAAATATTCATATTAATAGCAACACTTTCATTTGTATATGGCTTTGTACTTTTTAAGACATTCTGTATACGTTATTCTATTTATATTGCAGATAGAAGCAATTCAATACATGTTAGTTAAAAAATGAAAATAAATAATGAAATACTACTACAACTAAAAAATTGAAAATCTGAGGGCTGGGTGATTAGACTATTCTAAAGAAAAACAGTATTGCCCATTTATATATAAATTATCTTGCATAAATCCTTACTTATCAAAACTTAGCAGGAGAGTGGAATCCTCTTTGATAAGTATACTCATTACTTTAAAGCATATTTGGCATTTTCCTGATTCTACAAGTAAGGATTTACTGAGACTAAGAAATCAGGTTTTAACCAAAAGTGCCCAATAATTTTCTATTTTTTCAAACTAATGAGAGACTCAGATTGACCAGCAACAAGTATATATGTAACTAATTTAAAATTTATATTATTGAGTGTAGTTCAAACTGTACCATACCTGAATAGTGTCATATGCTAGGTATCTGAAAAATACAGGAGAAATAATTATAAGTTGTTTTTATTTTAATTAGAAAATTATGGACTTTCCATTCTCAGTCCATTTTTAAACTAACTTACAATATTTTAAAGTATGCTACTAACAAAGGAATTACTGACTTATTTCATACCCAGGAGAACCTTCATTTGATCAAATGGCATAAATGAAAACAGTATTGAGAACAAGTATAAAAATCAATATATATTTGTACTTCTTTAAAAGTATAAATCCATATTGACATATGTCATGTATGAAATTTGAGAATATATTAATTCTTTTTAATATATTTTTTATTGACTTCAGAGAAGAAGGGAGAGAGAGAGAGAGAGATAGAATCATCGATGTGAGAGAATCATTTATTGGCTGCCTCCTGCATGCCCCCCTCTTGGAATGGAGCCCGCAATCCTGGTATGTGCCCTTGATGGGAATCAAACCCAGGATCCTTCAGTCCAAGGTTGAAGCTCTATCCACTGAGCCAAACCGGCTAGGGCTATATATTAATGAATTCTATGCTTATTTCACACACTCTGTATTATTAATGAATTTCAAGAAAGACCCTGGTTTATTCAACAATTGGGGGTTTATTTTGTGAACACTATGGATCAATCACGATGCTGGATTCTGAAGGCCATACTCATGTGGAAATCACTAATGAGTTCCTAGGAGCACAAACAAATTGTAAGACCTAGTGTAATAAGTGGAAACTAATTTTGCAAATGGCACACAGGTAAAACAAAAAATAATTAATATTCTCCACATACTCATTTATCACTCCCTCTATTGATTCTTTTATTATTTAAAAAGAGGCATTTATGAGCCATCCTATACAATAAAAGGCTAATATGCAAATAGACCAAATGGCGGAACAACTGGAACAATCAAACAACTAGTCGCTAAGACGTGTGCTGACCAACAGGGCGCGTGCGTGAAACATGGCAGGCATCGGCCAAGGTGAGATGGTGGGGCAGGTGAGCGGGGGTGCCTGACGAAGGTGGGGCACCCGTTGCTGTCATTGGGGAGAGTTTCTAGTGGTTACTGAAAATTCTTTGCTCCATGTGCCGTGTTCCACAGTCCTGCCCAGCACTCATACCTGCTGCTGGTGCCAGCCCCACTCGCATCTGCTGCCGACACCGGAGCTACTGCTCACACCCACTGCCAGTTCTGGCCCCGCTTGCACCTGCTGCTACTTACACCCACTGCTGGCACCAGAGCCACCACTCGCACCCACTACCAGCGCCAATCCCACTCACACCTGCAGCCGGTGCTGGAGCCACTGTTCGCACCCATTGCCGGCACCTGGCGTGGGTCCCGATTGCTTGGCACCATCAACAAGTGCTAGCAGCACTGCCAGCTCCAAATGCCTCAGAGGGCTTCTCCACCTCCCCTTGCTCCTGAAGGGCTATCAGGACAGCAGCTGCCGCTTGTACCCGCTGCTGGTGCTGGCCCCAATCACTCCATGCTGTCAGCAGGTGTGAGCATGACCGGTGCTGTTAGCTTGTGGGAGCAGTGGCAGCAGGAGCAGGGCTTCCAGCAGAGAGGAGACCAACGGCCGAGAGAGGAGGAGCCGGGTGGTGGCATGGGGGATGGGCTGAGACCCATCCCTCTGCTCACTTCAGCCTTGTGGCCCACAGTTCCTTTCAAGGAACACTGATTCATGCACTGGACCCCTAGTATAATTATAATGGTACTAAAGAAAGTTTAAGAAGTACAGCAATAAAAAAACCTCAAAAACTACTTCCCATGGGACATTTTCAAAGATAGACCACATATTGGGACACAGGCAAAGTCTCTTCAAATTCAAGAAGACTGAAATCATATCAAACATCTTCTCAGATCACAATGACCTAATATTAGAAATCAACTAAAATAAAAAAAATCAAACACTTGGAGGCTAAATAGCATGTTATTAAGCAATGATTGGATTACCAAAAAGATCAAAGAAGAAATAAAAATCATCCTGGGAACAAATGAGAATGAAACCACAACAATCCAAAATCTATGAGACACAGTGAAAACAGTCCTGAGAGGGAAGTTCATAGCATTACAGGCCTACCTCAAAAAGAAGGAAGGAAGGAAAGAAGGAAGGAAGGAAGGAAGGAAGGAAGGAAGGAAGGAAGGAAAGAAGGAAGGAACGAAGGAAGGAAAGAAGAAGGAAGGAAGAAAGAGGTAATAAATTATCTAACTCTACAACTTAAGGAATTAGAAAGAGAGCAACAACAAAAGCCCAGAATGAGCAGAAAGAAGGAAATAATAAAGATCGTAACAGAAATAAATGACATAGAGACAAAAAAATATAAAAGATCAATGAACCAAGAGCTGATTCTTTGAAAGGGTAAGATTGATGAATCTCTAGCCAGGCTTACCAAGAAGCAAAGAGAGAGGACCCAAATAAATAAAATCACAAATGAAAGAGGCAAAATAACAACCAACCCCACAGAAATACAAATGATTGTTAAAAAATACTATGAACAACTATATTCCAACAAACCTGTCAACCTAGAAGAAATGGACATATCCCTAGAAAAACAAAACCTTCCAAAACTCAATCAGGAAGAATCAAAAAAACTGAATAGTCTGATAACTATGGAGAAAATTGAAGCAGTAATAATAATAAAAAAAAAAAACTTCCAGCAAACAAAAGCCTGGGCTAGACAGCTTCATGGGGGAGTTTTACCAAACATTCAAAGAAGAACTGAAACCTATCCTTCTCAGACTATTCCAAAAAATTCAAGAGGAAAGCATACTTCCAAGCTCTTCCTATGAAACCAGCATTACCATAATCCTAAAGTGAGATAAAGACACTATAAAGAAGGATAATTGCTAATATCCCTGATGAACATAGATGCTAAAATCCTCAACAAAATTCTAGCAAATTGGATCCAGCATCATATTAGAAAGATTATGCATGCAAACACTAGTCAGTAAAGATGGTAATAACTCTATTAATAGGAAATAAAATGGCTTTAAGGCAAAAAGTACTTCAAAAGATTTGTTTATTATATGAAAACTAGAGGCCTGGTGTATAAAATTGATGAACTGGAGTGGGTTTCCCTCAGTACAGCCTGCACCCTCTGCTATCTAGAACTGCTGGCCCCATAGGGATCGGGCCTAAAACAGCAGTCGGACATCCCTCTCACAATCCAGGACTGCTGGCTCCCAACTGCTCACCTGCCTGATTGCCCCTAACCACTTCTGCCTGCCAGCCTGATCGACACCTAACTGCTCCCCTGCCAGCCCGATTGCTCCCAACTGCCCTCCCCTGCAGGCCTGGTTGCCCCCAAGCTGGCCATGGGGGCAGCCATCTTGTGCGAGGGTGTGATGGTCAACTTGTATATTACCTCTTTATTGTATAGGATAAGGGTCTAATCTCCAAATTTGTAAGTAACTCATACATCTTAACAAAAGGAATATAAACAATCCTATCAAAAAATGGGCAAAGGACCTAAATAGACACTTTTCAAAAAAGGACATGTAGAAGGCCAAAAGACATATGAAAACATGCTCAAAGTCACTAGTCATCCAAAAGATGCAAATCAAAACGACAATGAGGTACCATCTCACACCTGTCAGAATGGCTATTATTAACAAATCAACAAACGACAAGTGCTGGGAGGATGTGTAGAAAAAGGAACCCTCATGCACTGCTGGTGGGAATGCAGACTGGTGCAGCCACTGTGGAGAGCAGTATGGAGTTTCCTCAAAAAATTAAAAACAGAACTCCCATTTGACCCAGTGATCCCACTTCTAGGAATATATCCCAAGAAATCAGAAACACCAATCAGAAAGGATATATGCACCCCTATGCTCATAGCAGCACAATTTACAATAGTTAAGATTTGGAAACAGCGTAAGTGCCCATCAGCAGATGAGAGGATTAAAAAACTGTGGTACAGCTACACAATGGAATACTTAGGTGCTCTGAAAAAGAAAGACCTCTTAACTATTCTCAACAGCAAGGATGGACATGGAGAGCATTATGCTAAGTGAAATAAGCCAGCCAGAGAAAAATAAATATCACATGATCTTACTCATTTGTAGAATATGATGAATAACATAAACTGATGAACAAAAATAGATCCAGAGACAGAAAACCATGGAACAGACTGTCAAACCTCAGAGGAAGGCAGAGAAGGTGGAGGGGGAAGTGGTGGGGGGGCGAGGTAAGAGATCAACCAAAGGACTTGTATGCATGCATATAAGTATAACCAATGGACACAGACACTGGCAGTGGGGGTGGTGAGGGCATGTGTGTGTGTGTGTGTGTGTGGGGGGGAATTGGCCGGGGAAAGATAAATTGGGGGGAAAAGGAGATATATGTGATACTTCAAACAATAAAGAATTTAAAAAAACTCAAAAAACTACTTTGGTCTTACATGTTTTATCCCAGTCTTTTTAAATATATGCATTTTATTGTAACCTCAATTTTTATTTATTGCCTCACAAGCATTTTCATATAATCTTACATAATTTTATGATAAGCTTTAATAGCTATATAATATTCCAGTCACTGGAATATTCCATATCATAATCAAGGTATACTGCAAAGGCCACAATCTTTCAAATGTCATAAACTGTGTTTAGATTTAGATCACTGATTCACCAATTTACTACGCTGTTTTCTTTTTTATAAAATGGGAAAGAGTAGATACCTTCCAGGCTTTTCAAACATAAAAGATTATTAATTTATGAGGCAACTATCACCAACACTGGAACTCAGTGGAGAACTAAGAAATGGAAGCTAATGCTTATTATTCTCTGAATACTGTCAAATTAGGTTACAGTGGGGGGGGGGGGGGGTAGACAAAAGTAGCTTTACAGTTGTGAGTACGTGAAACAGAGTTTATTCTCATATTATTGTTTTTAATTATTGTACTATTTTCCATATGAGCAACTGCAAACCTACTTTTACCTACTCCTGTATTTTGAATAATTATTCCTTTACTCGGGTTCACTACTTATAATGAACCCTGAGTTTTTTGTTTTTAACCTAAAAGCAGAAATATAGTAATTATTTTGGGAGAAACCAATTATTTAGGAAGCCATAATGATGGGCAAGAGTACTGTGGATGTACTTACAATTCAACATTTCGCTTTGACTAGTTGACAAGTATATATTACATAAGAAGAAAAACATTATACTATAAAAATATCAAATGAAATACTACCTGTCAAAGTGCTCTAAAATTTTAAATGTGTACACAAATCATAACTAACACTATCCATTAATTATAGGATTTTTTTTCTTCATTGATTGGTTGTGGCTCAAATTTTAAGTAAACTTCCACATATTTGAAAAGAAAGTAGATAATCCTTCTGTTACATAATTTTATTCCTTCCAAAATATTTTCATATGGGAAAATACAATTTTTTCTGGGGATGATGTATCATTATTACCGAGTTCAGATTTGATCTTTAAATATTTTATTTTGAAGTTGATTTCTATGAAATGACATGGTAAAGTTCACTGTGGTAGAGCAAGACACAGAAATACTACTTTAAATGCTGATACTTTGCTATCTTTTACTGCAGGAAATCTATTGTTCTGTTAAAATAAAAATGCACTTTCCTATGCTTAGAGAGGAAAAAGAAGCAAGTTTACATTATCCTCTATTGGTAGTGTTTAAGTAATGAAACCTCTTTTCCTGTATGGAATTTGAGGAAAAGGAAAGTTTATCAAGGACCATGTGAAATGCACTCGGGTGAGGAAAATATTTTCAGTCACAGAATTTTAAAATATACTTCTTATTCTAGGTCAGATCCCATTCATTATGTTGTTTCCAACTAGAAAATCAACAAATCCCAATGGTTCTCAGAGTTCAAGGTGGGAGATGGATAGAATAGATGGACTAAAAAGTCAGCTTCATACCCTTAGGCAACTGAGGCCCTTCAGGAATCTTTGAAGGCCAACAAACCACTCAACTACTGTCTTTTCTTTATAAATAATTTCCACAGGCTGTGGGGGAAAAGGCTGGACATGGCTTTCAGCTTCCTTGCAGGTCCTTAAGAGCATTCTCAGGTCCTGCTTCTGCGTAAGTGGCTATGACTCTATGGGAAACCCTAGTGATCTCAAGGAGGGTGGCAAGGGCCGGCAGCATAAGGGCTCTCTTGCCTGGAAACCTCACTCCTCTGCACTATTCCTTTAATCAATCATGAAGGAAAGGTCACCTGACAGCTTTCAAATAACTGATTCACTTAACTACTGACATTGATCTGGGCCTGAGAAGGGAAGTTATGGGGAAATAAAGGGAAGAGCCCAATGGTCAACCACAGGAAAACTAAACACCTTTAAGCCTTGTAAAACCTTTTAAAGAGACCAAACACATTCCAATGAGCTCCCTCCCCTCAGTCACAGATACGTGCCAAGTTGTTAAGGTGTCTACACTGATGTTTAGTTAGAAGTTGGTATATGTGTACACATGTGGAAAGTGTACATATATGGGGGGGGGAGGAGATACATAGGAGGGAAAGGGCAGCTCTACACTGTGATTAACAAGAAAAGACAGGGCCCTGTTTCAGAAAGGTTAACAGGCTACATCCTAGGCTGGATGTTAGAAAACAGAAGGCCAGGATTTTAGAAAACAGAAGGTACATGAGGATGAATCCCTCCACCCTGTGAAGACTGAATACACCTTTCCTGCCTGGCTCATTAGTTGCTGAAGCACTCTAAAGGTAGTCTGTCAAGCCCGTTCACATGGAGACTTAATACAAATAACATAAACTTTGGAAGTTCATTTTGTTCCTGGAGCCGCCAATCCTTTAACACCTAGTTCACAGAAATGTTGTAATATATCCTTTTAAGTAGAAAATAGATTTAATTTCCATTTTGGTTTCATTCTTGGCACCTCATCATGCCACAAAGAATATTAGTGAGAGGCTCTTTAGTTTCAAAGCAGTTAAAATTTCCTACAAGCCTTATCCTACCCATTTAGTTTCCTCCCAGATAATAAGCTCAAGGAGGACAGGGGCCATATGTGCTTTCCTCACCATGATACCATGATAATCCTATCGCTAATAGCGCAATAACTGGCCCACGCTGAGTCCTAAATAAATAAGCCAATAAATGAATAAGTGAGTTCCCCAAAACCTAAGCCTATCATAGTCACATCAATATTTTTAATTGAATTTATTGGGATGACATTGGCTCACAGTACCATACAGGTTTCAAGTGCACAACCGAATAAAACATCATCTGCACACTGCATCAGGCGCCCATCGCCCCAGGAAAAGACTCCCTTTCTCCTAAACTTTCTACACTTATTTCATTGGTCATATTTCTATGTGTTACTTTTGATTTAGCATAGAAATAATAAAATGAGTATCCTTGATCCAAGGTTCCTCAGCTGAATAAACAACAACTTGCTTTTATTTTTGATTAAGGAGAGCCATTACATGTTTTTCCTCAAGCTATTAGTCTGCTAGGAACATGCTGTAATTTATAAGTCCTATCAAAACTTTCCCTTTAATGAAATGAATAGGAAATTAATGCAGTCAGGCAGAAAGCTCTGTTAGCTAATAGTTTTTAGCATTTTCTTCTTTGAAATACAATTTTAATTTACTGGTTATTTAAGGAGGGAAAATTCAGTCCCATTGATACCACCTTGATTGGGCTGATGTACAATGGCATATTCTTTCTTTTAGGCCAGCTATGTACTAGAACATAAAAAAAAAATAAATAAATAAACACTCCCACTTTCTAACATTAGCAGCTATTGTAAATAGTACTACATGACCATTAGCAAGTAAACTTCTAGAATAATACTATTTCCTATGTGTTAAATATTTGTAGAATGTATGTAATTGGGGGGTTACTGATAAAACATTGTACTCATGGGCATTAAAAGCATGAAGGGACCTGGAGAGTATTATGCTAAGCAAAATAAACCAGTCAGAGAAAGACAAGATCACATGATCTCACTCATTTGTGGAACCTAATGAACAAAATAGACTGATGAATAAAATAGATCCAGAGAAATTGAAGCATACAACAGGACTGATGGTCCTAAGCCAGTGGTCGGCAAACTCATTAGTCAACAGAGCCAAATATCAACAGTACAATGATTGAAATTTCTTTTGAGAGCCAAATTTTTTAAACTTAAGCTATATAGGTAGGTACATAGTTATTAACTTAATTAGAGTACTCCTCTAAGCTGGCCTTTGCTAAAAATGTCCTCAATCTGTTTGAGATACGTTCGCTGCAGTCTACCCCTTCCAACTCTCCCATCCACACTTGTCTTGTATACTTGTTTTGTCTATCTTTTGTCACCCGCGAGCGATTAGCGGATGCGACTATCACTAACCACTGCACAATGGTACTGCTGACTGACTGGCTCACTCAACTCGTGCATGAATCACACATGCCTTCCCCGTGCTACGTATCCTGTGGCCCGCCTGCGCGTGTCTCCCGTCGCTCAACTGACCAACACCCCCCACTTCTTCTAACGCCACTTCTTCAAAATTGAATCGCCCAGGCCAAAAACCGACTTTTGTGCATGGGCCACGAAGTTTCAGTCGCACTGTATGTGCGCACCCACACGTGGTATTTTGTGGAAGAGCCACACTCAAGGGGCCAAAGAGCCGCATGTGGCTCATGAGCCGCGGTTTGCCGACCACTGTCTAAGCCATCAGTCGGACATCCCCCAAGGGCTCCCAGGCTGCAAGAGGGTGCAGGCTGGGCTGAGGGACCCCCCCCCCCAGTGCACAAATTTTATTCACTAGGCCTCTAATTTATATATAAATGTATTATTTGGTTAAGAAAAGTTGAATGGAGTTTGCTTCCAAAGAAAGCTAATCATCTCTATTTGCAATGTATTTGTTGTTTTGTCCTATGATTAAGGAACACTTTCATAGCCAAAAGGTCATCTCCAGCATATCAAATAGTAGTATTATTACATGCTAAAGAGTATAGAAATCTTAATCACTGTTGTTAAATTAATAAATCTTTTGACTCTTGTTACTACATATACAACTGAAACAAAGTTAGATGTGAAAAAACTTTATAAAGGATTCTTTTGTCTATTATAATTCATTTTGAGGATTTAGCTTTGAGGCAGTTTTGAATTTCACATCTGATACCTCCTTTGAAAATATTCTCAGTGATGAATGACTTCTTCCATGTAAAACACTTTTTAAAATATATATGTATATTTACCAAAGCTTTTTTCCTCTTATATTAGAAATGTTTATTTCTTGATTGGAAGCCTGTGGTGATGCAGTCACAGATAAATACTACTGTAAAAAGAGTTTTATTTTCCCTCAATTTATTATAATTGTCAAGTAATATTACAAATGAATTGTACTTTTATGTTGACAAATTAGGCTTCTAAGAAGTGGTCTTTATTCAATTCAAATATGTTCTTTATTAGTTTGAAGAATCCTTATATTTTCCATTTTTACCATGGCTGTGTATTATTAATACTTCATCCTTAGCTTTGACAGAAGTTAATGAGTATTTGAATTTGATATTTTACTAATAAACATATTCCTTCTAGTTTGGCTGGTTGTCTTATTATAATGCCTTTGATTGAGCTCTGATCACCTTATAAAAACTTTGGACTAGAAACTTTGTTAGTTTAATTCTCATATAAATATATTTTGACTTATACATAATTACAAAGTTCCATGACATAGTTTCTGAACAGTTACATGAAAATGGCTGATGTTCAGCATAAGCTTGACAGCCTGTAGATAGCACTGAGTAGATGTCAATCACCATTTTTGCCATTATTAACAATGGAAATAAACATTTTCATTTTATGAAATGCTTAAGAAAATTGCTCCCATAACTTCCTTTAAGCCAAAGCATAAATTGAGCCCAGGTTATTTTAAATATTATAGTGATATAAAATATTACCAGAATCTTTAAACTTTTTGCCTTGCCAATACTCCCACACATCTCCTATCCCAGATTTTTCAAATTATGTTATCTTGGATTCTAACTAGCTTTACAGCCCTTCTTTCTCCATAAAAAAATTCCTTTGGCTTTTATTAAGAATCCCAAAATGTACTCCATATCTTAACTTCTTATTGAGGAAAAACGTTTAATTAATGCCTTCCATTATCTTTATATTTGTAATTATTTGACAATATATCTAACTTTTCCCTTTCTTAACTTTAATAGGTTGACATTCATTTTGATTCTTATTGTAATTTATTGTCTATTAGAGTCATTTGACATTATTCATCTCCTAATGCAATACATTCATTTTTTTTTAATACTGTTTGGCTGCCATTAGGACATAAACCTTCTGAAAGCTATTGAAGAATAAAAATCAAATGAAATAAAAACCAGAAAATTTATTAAGAGCCACTAAAATAATAGAATATCAGCCATATGATTTATGTGTTTTATTTGATTTCTACTCTTCTTACTTGAGAATATGCAAAACCATCTAACCGACTCTTTAAAAAAGCATAAAACAGCATGGTCCCCTGTCCTACTGCTCTAAGTTCTTCACTGTTGTCAGACACATAACACTGTGTCTATTTTCTCCCATGTCATTTTGCTTATCCTCATTGGAAAATTTGTACTGCTAGCCTCAATGCAACAAAGCCACTTTAGTTTCAGAGACCTATGCATTTCTCCTCTTTCACCTGAGCCCTTAATTATCACTTCATATCAACATAAGAGGAACTTCACATTAATGTCATTAATCAATCGTCACTACTTAATATCACTAAGAATCCTGAAAATCTATTTCCTATAGCTTTCACAATGCATGATTTGATTTTCACTCCATTCACATTATACAGTAGAGAAGACTTCTGTTCTTAAAGCCCCACGGACATTTTCCATGAAATAATCAACATTCAATGGGTGATAATAGAAGATAGTACTTCCTGGTGTTCAGATCCTGGAAAAGGTTTTCCATTTTTCTCTGCCTTTGTACACTAGGGCTTTTCCCCCTTTCTTATTGCAAACAGCTGAAAAAAATTTACCCGCTGCTCAGTTCTGAATATAATCTGAAAACTTTTAGCATTTCTTTAACCTGTCTTCAAATCCTCAGTTGTCCATTTCAGGCACCTATTATTTCCTCTTAACCCCAAGTCCGTGACAAATATATATAAAGAACATATAAATGTGTTAAACGAATCATATTTTTGTAAGCCTAACTTCTTAATAGTACTCTTAAAAATAGTATAATTATAATCATGACCCTGGTAGTGAATAATTTAGGTAGTATTTCATTACTGATTTCATCTATTATTTAGAGTAGAAAATTTATAAAAGGAGTAGAAAATCACACATCATTTCAAGTCTATAAAAATAGTAACAAAATTGAGCTGTGGATTCAAAAATTACACTCACATATTAGAATAGGTAGTTAAAACTAACTCTTGTGCCAAAATAAAATGAATAGCTCTTTAAAAATGTTTTCTGCAAAGACATTATACATGCATATATGTGTGAATCACTGACTAGTATCTTTGCCTTATAATTGATTCTAATTTAAATTTGGGGTAATCTATTTTATAATTTTTATAATATTTCCTTATGACATTTTTTAATTTTACAATTACTTTTAATAAAAATTTCAATATTTTTAAGAATTATTTAAATTCAACCAGTCTGAACTCAGAACCTTAGCCTATTTTTCAGACTACTCATGGTACTCTCTTTAAAAATAACAATGCCAGATACGGCAGGGAATCAAAGAGAAAAATCAACAAATATTCATTTCTTAATTTAAAAATTTTTCTTCCATTTCAATTAGTCCATTATCAAAGTTTGGTTTTAACTATTCATTAGAGGGGAATAACTTATTGATGAAGAACAGTAGCAAATGAACAACTTAAGGCCCACAAAGTGTTACCACCCTGGTACAGGTCAATAGAACTAGGCAAACAAGAGGCCAATTCAAGAGTTCCTGCCCAATTTCCTTCCACAACCAGGTCTTTATGAGCAAGCAGTCGTGGAAAAGATCCTAAAAAAATAAACTGTGGAAACATTTCAGCAACTTAATTGAGATTTTGCAAGGCTCTCAAAGCCTGCATTGTTATAGCCCACTCTCATCAAAGACCATGATTCAGCTTTAGAAATGGTGCTATTCAAACCCTGCTGTATTAGCCATATATCTTAGGAATTTACTTCCTAATTATGCAGTATGCCTTATAAACACATTTTTGTTCTATCATTGGGTGACATAATATTTTAAGCAAGTAAAGCAAATTGGTTTGATCATTATTATGAAATGTTCTTCCTCAACACATGTCAGATGTAGGTTATGAGAATGATCTCTAAATGAATTTAACACTTACTATGCTACGGGGGGAAATATGTGTCCATATAACTTTATATCTTCTTATATCTTCTACTGCCTCACAATTTGAAATACATGGAATGTTGAAACAGTAATACCATAGTTTCTGCAAGAAGTAAGAAACTATGTCTTCTGAAAAGATGAGGCGGTAAGGTCACACAGCTTTGATTTTATCTCTGTCTCTGGGGAAGTCCAAGAAAGGATTCAAAGAACACAAGACTGAACTCATTTCAAGGGTGAACAGTAACTCTAAAGTGCTTTATGCTTGGGAGTGCTACCAGAAGACTAGCATATGTGCTGACTTACATCCTTTCTCCTAATATCTGGCAAAAAAAAAAAAAAAGGATGAAAAATGTGTTTCATTTATTTATGCCATTCATCTAATTTTTATTTTCATTATAAATTCATTTTAATCCTAACAAGTGGCTGGCTTTATTTTTACAACCTTCCCAGGAAATGTAGACAAAGTAGACAAGATTCTGCTATATGTAAATAATAATAAAAATCACCTGAAAGTAAAATCACTAGGTAGTTGTAGGATATTCAACTCTGGACAATAAGTTCAGAGCAACAGCACTATGAGAGTATTTGTATTTAGGATGTTGTTTTTATCTGTTACAGATGAGTAAGTATCATTAATTACTACATTTGATTGATGCCCAATAATGCAGCACATTCCAGTCAAAATATGTCACCAAAAAACCAACACTGCATGATGGGTTTTGCCCCTAGGTGACAGGGATGTAAAACATAATACTCAGTAGTAATTTATCCTGTCACACATTTTAAAGTTGCTATTTTGAATGGTCTTCAATATACATTTATATTTAAGCCTAGAATGTTGAATAAGTCTAATTGCTAGAGGGAAGGAAGATCTAACAAAATGACTATGTAGTTGGCCTCAGTGGATGATAAATATGAGAAAAATTAATCAGAAACCACATCACCAATATGGGCTTTTAAAAAATATCGGTACTGTATAAATAAGAAGAATGAAATAGGATAAAATGCCTGCTAATGTAGATATCAGTGATAATGTCCAGGATACATCCGATTTTCTTCCACAATTGTTATCGCATAATGTCATCGCTCTTTGATTCTGAGGGGAAGCATATTAATAAATATAACACAGAGTATAATCTTGGTGACATAAACAATAAGTGGTGTATGTATATATGTGTATACTTAAAACACACATATACATTACAAGATTAGAAATTGTACTCTCAACCACCTGAAAATCATTATAACTTTATTTTAAGGTACATGGTAGGAACTGAATACATATTTGAGAACTTAATAAATGTGCTACATTTTTCAGTTTTCAATGTTTTTACTCTCATGAATTTGAGAATATCAAACATACCAGAAGAGACTGGAGCATAATCATTTAAATTTCTTCTCTGATATAATACCATATTGTGCAAATGAACTGACAGACTCAATGGAAGTGAACAACTATTTAAACTGACTAATGAAAATGAGCTAATGATACACCAGTTGATAATTAGGATAGATAAATGACAGCTGGTAACTCTGGAATGACTAAGTTCTTGCTAATGACAGCCACACAGACCTACCCAATGAAATGACTTAACCCTTTCCTCCCTCTTTCTAGTTCTTCTTTTTCCCTCTCTCTTCCTTCCCTCTCTCCCTCCCTCCCTCCCTCCCTCCCTCCCTCCCTCCCTCCCTCCCTCCCTCCCTCTAGGTATTCTTTAACAATGTTTACTGTTATAACTACAGATATATTTTTCATCACTTCCATTTTCTAAAATTCTTAGTTTCCTTCTCTGACTTCTCTTTTTCCTCAAACTTGTAACACCGAGCAGTTCCTAAGACCCCTTTCTCTAACCTCAGCTATTTTTATCTAATGCTCGGCCTTAAAAACTCACACTATGATGGTGCTGATGACTCCAATTCTCTATGTATACACATTCTCCCTCCCAATAAACACTCTCCGAATTCTACAATGCTGACATCATTTCCAATTAAAGATCTTTGAAACTCAGACTCATCATTTCCCCTATGACTTTTTTTTTTTCTGCATGAGTTCCTGGTTTGTCAGTGGTATCATAATCTTTCCCATCATCTTGTTCATAATGCCACAGTCAGCTATAACTGATAGAGGGAACTCCTTCACTTCCCTGGACCAATGTGAAGCCATCCATTAGGTAAAGATATTTAACTCTAATGATTCCTTTTAATAATCTCTACACTTCAGCTCTTCCTGTTTATTCCCACCACCATCACACTAAGGATGTTAGAATCTCACACTTGTTTTACTGCAAGAACCTACTGACCAACCAATTTTTCTTCTAGTCTATTTCCTCTTGGATCCCCTTTCTTACGAATCCAGATTAATCTCCTATGCACACTGTCTTTATATCATAGAATAGAGTTTGAGGGCAAACGTTTTGTAATCACACTGCTTGGGAAAGCATGCATGCCAGCTCTTTCACTAGGTTACTAATCCGGTAAAAATATTTGCTATTTTGTTGCCTACCTATTCCCTACCTATAAGAGAGGGTTGTTGAGATAAATAAATGGATTAATACAATAAAGCACTAGAAAAGTTCTAAGACAAGTACTCAAAAAACGATGGCCATTATTATTATTGCCGTTATCATATTCCTCATAGAAAACTTGTAACAGCTTCCTGTACAGCGCAAGATAAAACCCAAACCCCTCAATCTGGCAATTAGGTTTTGTAGTCTGGCCCTGCTTTAATGGCTCAGATTCAATGAGTAGCATTTGCCAATAGGAATTCTCTGGCCAGCCAGGGTGAGCTAATAAAACACACTTTTGAAATTATGTTTTCATTTCTGCTGTGACTCATGATGTTCCCCTCTTTGTTTAATGTGTTTCCTTCTCTTTCCATCTTTAACATACTATTCATACTTCAATGCCCTACTCAAGTTTGTTGATTTTCTGAGAGGATCAACCAGGTCAGCATTTCTAGTGGCCCAAAGTTTCCAGAAGAAAAAAAAAGGTTCCTCAAATTTGGACAAAGCTGTTTGTTATAATGCATCTTAGAGCTTAAAAAGGCACATTAATATTTAATGGGTTCTGAGAAGTCCTGCATTAAACAGCTCTTTAAAAACACAGTGTTCCAAATTTACTTAAAGATGGGAAAAAAATTTTCCCCTTCTAGACTCTATTAGAAATGAGGATATGAATATTCCAGAGCCAGGGCTAAAACTGAAAATCTCAATTTTTAAACTGGGCTTTATTCACAATATCTCACTATAATCCTTACTTTCAAAGTGAGTCCAAATTAATCCTGGAGAATTAAGAATGTGGAAAACTTAATTTTTAACCCAGTAAAAATATCAACATTTGATACCACTGCAATAACAACAATAGAAAATGTTTACTCTTGACATATCAATTAAAAACTTTGAATGCCTAGATAAAGACTTTTTAAAGCTTTTTAAAAAAGTAACCATAAACATATCTACCCACATTTTCAGTGCAATTGTTATGTCATATCTGATGGCGGTTAGTAAAAGAAGTATAATCCAATGTTGATTAAAGTTTTGTTTTAAGCTTCCTTATCTATGAATTGATTTCTTGTAGACACTCTTAATCTATAATTCTATGCTCTTTTGCAAACATTTTAGCCTTTGACTCTTAATTTCTGGGCCCCACATTGTAGCTAAAATAATTTCATCTTTATTTCTAATATATAAATTATAAACTGAAACAGAGAAAGGCAAGGAGATGATGGAATAGAAACAAATCAGAGGGAGAGATTTAATACAAATTTGAAGACTGATATGCAATCTTTTATTATTTTTTAAATTTAAATTCTTCATTGTTTAAAGTATTACATAAGTCTCCTTTTTCCCCCATTGACCTCTCCCCAGCCACCCCCACCCCACAACACATGTCCTCACCACCCCCCCCCTCAATCCGTGTCCATTGGTTATGCTCTTACGCATGCGTACAAGTCTTTTGGTTGATCCCTTACGTGCTGACCCGCCGCCCCCCGCCTTCTATCATAGGTTGGACAGTCTGTTCGATGCTTCTATGACTCTGGTTCTATTTTTGTTCATCAGTTTATGTTGTTCATTATATTCCACAAATGAGTGATGATATGCAAGCTTTTAAATAATTATTCAACCTCGGCTGCTTACTAAAAATGTACGTACCCTGTTAATTCAATTAAAATAACTGTAATCATATAGACTAAAGATAATTATTTGCCAATTAGAGAGTTGTTAGGAGAAAAACACATTCCTCAAAATGTAACTTTTTATAAATGTTTATTTAATTTCATTCTTATTAGATAATTATCTTGATGTTAGAATAGCGGCCCGTTTTTTTTTCAAATCATTATTTGCATAACAGTAACCAAACGTAAGGAACAAAAATAATATGAAAAAAACCTAAGTAAATATTAATCAGGCACATTACTATGTAAATTTTCAGTTTGCTATGTAGCTATAATCAGAATATTTCAAAAGAAGAGTATATTTGCATTTAATGTTGATAATTACAATACTCTGTTCAACATATTTTGTTTTCCACTTGTGAAATACTATATTCTTGAAAGACAGGACATAATATAAACTGCATATATATTTTATTTCAGGCACAAAAATCGAGAACAAACTTAAAATATAATAAGATAGCAATGTCACATATGAAATATCTGCATGTTCCTTTTATTTTGGGTTTCCCAAATTCTCCATCATATATAATAAAAAATATATATTTTAATCATATATATGTAAGATATATGTATATATATATATATACCCCTACTATCCATTTGTAAATACTTTTGATTATCTAGTAAATATTTATATTTTAAAAGGCAGGCTACAGTTTTATTTTTCTATTTCATTAAAACAGACCACTAGAGGGCAATGATCTCAGTTATAAGTGAATGGATGTAGGTCCTTAAAATAAATGAGTAGTTATGCCTAATGTTCATTCTTTCCTTTCTCCCTTCCTTTATCCTTTCATTTAAAAACTATTCTTCAGTGCTTACTGTGTGTCTGATGCTAGGGATTCAGAATTAAAGAAATCAAATCAAATACTGCCCTCTCTATCCCTGTGTCTCTCTGCATATGCACATAGGCATGTGCATTTGAAAACAAAAATGGCTTTAGTACATTCCTTTAGTTTTTATTTCTTCATAATTTCTTATATTTATATTTTTAACATAAATGCAGTGTTCTAGAGCAAAATCAGATATTCAGCCTTTACCAGACAAGTTGTAGTACAGAACTTGGGTCTCCCCAACACTGCCCGTCAAAGAGCAGCTTTGGTATTAAGTATATTAATAAGTAACATCTATAGCCCAGGGGATGTTCCACAACTCTGTCCAAAGTTTGCCTCAAAATTTTCCTAACCCATTTTGTCCAGCCTTGATATACAAAGAGAAAAGTGGTTGAGCTGTTGTAAGAGACAATTAAAGTCTTCCTCAAGTCCCCATGAGTCAGTGCCCTGAGAAACAGGTGGGACGATTTCATAATTTTGTTGGTTATTAAAGGACACTGACACCCTGGGGATATTGATTCTGAAAGACAGAAGGAATAGCTGGAAAGCTCTTTTGGTGACAGAGAAGTTAATGATTTTGTGATTCACCAAGAGAAACTCCTTACAAGCTTTGATAATTACAGGGCAGCTAGTGCCACTGTCGACCTCATCAGATTAGCTGGAGCTAAGAGACCCATGGTAGAAACTGAACCTAAATACTACAAAGGAGTGATATGCATACATTTTTAAATTGTGTTTGCATGTGTGTGCTTTCTCTAATGAGAGATTGCTTTTAATCCTTGTTGATCTTAGATCCAAAGTGCTTTCAAACACGCTTTCATGGCTCGCTAGATACTCCAGACACGCTCTGCCAAACGAGGTTGGCGCGGGCGGGGGGGGGGGGGGGGGGGGGGCGGGGGCGGGGGGCGGGGGGGGGGGATGGAAGCGCCTCTCTTCCAAATGCCAAAAATGATTCTCACATAACAAGTGTTGTGTTAAATGCTCAACTTCATTAAATTGCACAGGGGGGAAATTCCAAGATACAGAACCTGATGGAGAAATGTTGAAGAACCAGGTCAGAATCTACAGTTATTTAGCTAGTGTTTTTTCTCCACTTACTCCTTCAGAAGACATATGCAGAGCTCCCATTCAGGCTCCACGGGTACAGCGGTAACAGATCTGCTCTCCTGTCTACCTGAGAAAGTGCATGGTCCCTGCTAGATGCATAAGATATCCCTTTGAAGGTTTTCCTCTCACATGTGGGGGAAAGACATAGAAATTCAGAACTATGCAAGGGGCAAAAATAGAGAAACATAGAAATGTGTACCAAATATGGAAGCAGAGGTGGACGTTTTCTTCTGAGGAGATGGGGGTGGGGAGTAACATCTTGGGCATGGTCTGGAAGAGGATTTGAGGGAAGAAGATTGCTCTGTCAAGATCATCTTGTTTTGGAAGAAAACTGAAGGATGCATAGAAAATATTAGACAAGGAGGAGGCAGCATGCCAAGTACTGGGAACCTAGCGGTTTAAGACTATGGCAATACACGTGAAATATGCAAATAAAAAGGTCTGGAAAAGGAGGCAGGAGGAAGGACTAGAATGTGAAGGACCCCCATGCCTACAGAGCATTGTGACTTATTTTAGTTGGTAATATGAGACCATTTATGTATTTTAAGCAGAGAGATACCCTTGAACTTGATGATGGAACACATAAAAATTATTTTTTAAATGTAAAAAAGGTATGAAAAAGTAGTACTTTTGCATTTCACACCCACAAAAATATAAACTGATGAAGGTCTGAATAATAGGTTGGAGTTCAGCAGTTCCTCCTATGTTTATAGATCAGGATATTGACAGAGAAATTGGTTGCAGTATTTTCAACCAAGCACGAGGGATTTCTTATTCACAGCTAGCAGTCATCTATTCCTCTTCTCCAGGAACAATGTAATAAGGGAAACTTGTCATGGATCTATAAAGAGTTCAGGTATAAAAAGCAATGAGAGAACTTCATCTCTCAAAATCTCTGGGCCTTCAAGGCACCCAGGGAAGAAACTTTTATGTAAATAACTGAATGATTTAAGTATATTTAAATTGATATCTGCTTACCCATAAAAAATAAAATCTAAAATTTGCCATTTCTCACATTTTAGTAGGGCTCAGAGATTCTCGACCTGAAATTATAGTTGTTCTGTTAATGATTGTGATAAATTAGATTTTCAACTTATTTTAATGCCAGGTTCCTGGAAACATGCTTAGGTATTTTCTGCTACTGCTTAAAAATATTTTTTTAAAAGTCCTAGGTTAACTGGTAAGAAATTTGTATAAAAATCCATTTTTTTTCAGGTGATAAAAGTCATTTCTCAGATGTGTTCGACTATTAACATAGTCAATATTTTTAAAGAAAACAAAATCCTTGATCCGTTAATTAATGTACCTCATAGATGCTGTCTATATGTACTTCAGCCCCAGGCAAAAGTGTCTCTTCAGTGTTAGAAGAAAAACACACCTGTTTTCTTGAATGAGGTTAGCATAGCACCTCCACGAGTAGTTTGACACACCTAGTTCTTGTCATGGTGTTTAATATGTAAATCACACTGAATGACTGAGACTAAAAGCAAAGTGACAGTGCCTGCCATTAACCATGGATCACATCTCAGCATGTAATGCAATTATATGGCAGGACACAACTAATGTGGGCTGCCCTGGTGGGAGAAGGGCGAAAATATTGAATTTTCCTTTGTAATCTATTTACATCTGGAAATGGGGGCATTAGTCAGATTAAAGTTCAGAATGCCAGACGCACACAGGCCCGGTGTGCTAAGTGGTGCCATTCATAATGTGATAAGAAGGTAATGGTTAGGGAAACAAATATATTATGACCCCACTGATTCAGGGGGCAATTTTCTCTTATAAACTTCCATTTCTGTTACACTGTTTCAGGATACAGATGGAAGTCTTTTTGAAATGTAAAGATCTGTCAGCATTATTAAGTATCAGCACTACTTTTCCTTTTCTCTCATGAGTAGACAAAGTATATTGAATTTTAATAGTCATTCATAATAATTTTCACCCAGAGTTTAAGCTTAATATATAGTATCAAGACACATGAACCGAACTATTAAAATGTATATCTCCTCAATTACTTCATTTCTACAGCTGAATATATTAAATTAGAATATACCAAATTTAAGAAACAGGTGAAGTGGGATGGAGGGGCTTCAGGCAACAGCTTGGAAAATCTCTTTGAGTTTTCTGGGAGTTGGAAAATTCAAACCTAATGATTTTTCTTGGATGCTCATGTATTACCAATAATCATGACAAGCCTCTTAACTTGTTTCTCCCTCTTTCCCAAAGCAGCTTTCTGACAGTACCATTTTGTCAGTCTCAGAAACACATCTTCATTTTTCCCTGGCCTCTTTCACCAGAAGGTATTTATACAAGATAATGGTTCCAAGATTATAGATAGCAAATAATAACTCAAGATCAAATTTATTGTAGGTATGTTTGATTAGCTGAGGAGTAACTCCACTAACAAAGTATGAATTTATATCTAAAGGCCAATATACTACAGTTTGCATATCTAAATTAAGAGAACAGACACATTTTATGCTCTGAATTAAGAACAAACTTAAAGTAAATACACACACTTAAAAATGTGTCTGACCTTAGTATGCTTTGACTAATTTATAAAATTTTATAGTTCTATTGGCCCTTGAAGTGCACTGAAACTCCCTTTGTGCTGAGTTAATTCTTGTCCAATAAGCTCCTCTTGAAGCCTTCCTTGGCAATCTCCACAAGTTATTATATGTTTCTATAGTTTGCTGTATCTTCCCTTTAAGACACTTATTACAATGGCAATTCGATAATTATCTAAGTCACTCTTCACTGCTTATCTATTACACTGGCCTGTGTGTTCCTTGAGGGTAGGAATCACACATCCATTATATTTATACTGAATCTTTAGATACCAGAAAGCTGCCTCACAAACAGTAGGGATTCAACAAATATTTATCAAATGAATGAATATATGAATAGTGGCTTATTCCTGGATATTTTCCCAATTTAATAATATACTACCTTAAAGGTATTTAATTTCTTGTTTCTGAAATAAATACACATTAGGTGTATGGTTCTCCCAACTTCTTTAGGCATCTTTCAATTTGCATAGAAAGACTTAGGAGATGTTTACAATATATAAATGACAGAAAAAAAAAAACCCTAAGTAACCTGAATAACTAACAATGATTCAAAAAAAAATCAATGATACTTCACTTCCTATGCAATATATCTTTTAACTAGTATACATGTAAACTAATTTACTAATTATAAGCCAGTTCCTAATTGGAGTACATTCATAGATCATGCTGCTTTCACATACATCTTCTCAATAAATTATTACAAGGGTCTTAGGGTAAAATGTTATTATCTATATCTTACCAATGGGCAAACTGAGGCTTAGAACATTAAGGGTCCTGCCCAAATTAAAACAGCTGGTAGATGTTCCAAACAGAATAGAATCTGTTCAGCTTTCTCCTCTGAATGAAATCCCAGTGACAGAATTCTAAGAGTATTCCAAATCTTGCCCTTAAAATAATGTATTTGTCTTAGTATCTAAGTTTTCCCTTGTTAGCAGAATAAAATGGATAATTGAAAGCATCTAAAATTTTCCTTTATGATAGACAAAGAAAGAGATATTAAGCATGAATAATGCAGGTAAGCAGCTATAATCATCTACTATGCATAACCAATAGTCAACAGATGTTCAAAATAGATCTAACGGGGGAAAAACACACTTAAATATCTAGCAGGAATTTTTTAAATAATGCACCTTAAAATAAAGGTCAATTTTTTCTTTTAAAAATAATCAACCTCAGCAATTCTTACTTTTAAAGATAACATTTTTCTATTTTAGGGCTGTATGATGATTTCAGCCAAGAAAAACTTGGAAGTCTAAAGAGTGTATATAGATGTTGCAAATTTTTTATAAACATTAACTAAACAAACTCTAAATGATGTGGTGATATATATATGAAGGGCATGTATGTATGCACATACTAAATTTTGTATTATAACTTGTAAACTGTGCCTACATAGGACAACTCAAATACAAAATTAAGTAACTATAACTACATGCTTTTGGTCTGGATCACCCAGGCAGAAACATCTTCACTACTTTTTCCCCTCAATATTATAGTAGCAATATAACACCTGCATTTTCCATTATAATCCCTAAAAGAAGTCAGCTTTAGTCCATCATTTCATTTGAATTAAAAGAAAATGTGATTAAAATTCATACTTGAATAAAATATGGTTTCTTGAACTAATCCCAGAATATAGTTCCTTCACACACAGTGCCAGAACGTAAATTCTGAACCAGAGGTTCTAAATGTTAAGCAAATGAAGACAATATTCACAGACATAGAATATTACACCATTTGAAATATTCTCCGTTCATTCAAGCAAAACATACTAAGCATTGAGCATACAGCGAAGAGTAAAAACACACATGGCCCCGTTTTGGAGAAATTGCTGGAGTTGGGCCAATTTTTCAGATTATGAAGATCAAACACCTTCTTTTCAAAGATTTTTGACTGGTGGGCCGTAAAAATTCAAGGACGAGTGTGTGTGAGCACCTGCTGGTGGTCAGCGTCCTGTTCGGAGTGGGCACATGACCTTTAGATGGGCGGAATGATAGATTTGCAAAATATCCCACTGCTCCCAGGGTGTAGGGTGTTCCTCAGTGCTGTCTCTAAGTCCACTGCCCTTGCAATCAAAGTAACATGCTCATCAATTCGAATACACATTTTTACATCAACATCTGCATCTTCTGTTTATCATCTTTTTTAAAAATTGAAGTTATTGGGGTTACATTGGTTAATAAAGTTATATAGGTTTCAGGTATTTATTTATTTATTTATTTATTTATTTATATATTTTATTGATTTTTTACAGAGAGGAAGGGAGAGAGATAGAAACATTGATGAGAGAGAAACATCGATCAGCCACCTCCTGCACATCTCCTACTGGGGATATGCCCGAAACCCAGGTACATGCCCTTGACCGGAATCGAACCTGGGACCTTTCAGTCCACAGGCCGACGCTCTATCCACTGAGCCAAACCGGTTTCGGCAGGTTTCAGGTATTTAATACATCATCTGCATATTTTATTGTGTGTTCACCACCCCAAGTCAAGTCTCCTTCCATCTCCATTTATCCTCTCCTTGACCCTCTTCTCCCTCCCGGCTCTTTGCTTCTGGTAATCACCATGCTGTTGTCTGTGTCTATGAGTTTTGGGGGATGTTTTTTTATGCTTAATCTCTTCACCTTTTCCATCACCCCCCAAAACCCCTTCCCTCTGATAGCTGTCAGTTTGTTCTCTGTCTCTTTAAGTGTTGAAGAGCCAAGCCATAGAAGGCATCATTTCAACTACACATTTAAAAATCTCTTCTTGAAATGACACTTCCTACATGCCCTAAAGGACTTATAGCGAGTGCCCAGTTACTGTTTTCCCATGATACATACACATAGAGAGCACTATAAAAAGAGAACTGAACCCCAGGATAGAGGTCTATGAAGCATGAAATAATGGAAGAGCTTAAGAAGGGAAAGCATGTGCTCATGGCTCAGTCACTCACTGATCAGCTTTCTTTTCTCTGAATTGGGACATCACACCTTTTCTCCTTACTGAAAGATGAATTCTGAAGGTTGAATGTAATAACAGATAGACATTCCTTTATAAAACTTAAAGCTATATACAAAACCTACTAATAATACAAATATGAAAGTGTTATTCAAATGCAAGACACTATTATTTTGCCCCTTAAATCTAACTCAAAATATCTTGCTTCCTCCAAATACAATTTTTACTTCTTTGAATGCTGCCCTTTCTTCATTTTGTTGTTCATTTATACTTTAATCTATGAATTAAGAGGTTTCTAAGCCCCAATGACCTTATGAAGGAATCAAGCTTATTACATATAAATGTATGACTACCTGAGGTAGGATGCTTAGCAAACACAATAAACAGGATAAAGAGGGTGTTATAGCTATATCAACACACACACACACACACACACACACACACACACACACACAACTAAAAACTAAAACAATGCAGAATCTTGAAACAGAATGAAAAAGGAGAACCATAGTAAAGTGCTGCTATACATATGATAAATACAATTTTCAGAATTAAGCTACTAACTCAATTAAGCTACTAGCACAGAGATATATTCTTCCAGGTTGGGATCATGCTATTTCTGTCCCTATACTGGAAATTGAAAATATTTTATGGTCATGAAAAGTTGGAATTGAGACAGCATTTTTTTTTTTTTAAAAAAAAATACCATTAAGAAGGGACATCTGGTCATTTTGGCATGATCACATTTCTGTTACTCAGTGCAAATAAATTCTTTATGAGAATGTGTCATTGATTACATACTCTGCATTTTAGCACTGTTTCTAAACATACTGTAAATTATGTTAAGCAACTCAGTGAGTCTCTGATACAGCTTTTTTTTCCCCCTCAAGCAAAAAGATACTGTTTGCTTCAAAAAGAATAAACTAGTAGACAAACCACATTTATAAACTCTGCAAGTGATGAGAGTGATGTTAAAACATCTGGGACATGTTAGAGAGTGCATTTACTCTAATCACGGATCACATGATGGCAGAATGTTTTTTCTTTAATGAGGAGAAAAAAAACTGAGATAGTGAATGTGTTACTCAACATAACCCTGAAGTTCTTGTCCAAGAACTGATAAAGCGCTAGAGAGAAGGCCTTACCCCGCCAGATTTCCAGGACTCAGGCCACACAATCTCCTTTATGTTTGGCCTATGTGTCAATGGTGACAGTGTCTGAAAACACAAAGCCCATTTTCTCACTCCAATAAATCACAGGCTACCCAGCACCCAATATTTACATTGAACAAGAAGATGATCCTGTTCCCTTTCTTCTAGCAACACTCCATTTATCTGTTAATTGACTAACTTAGAGAAGAGGTCGCTACAGACAAGACTCCATATACAATGTTAAAATTTTAATCCCATCAACTGTAACATACATGAGAAAACCTGACTTAGAAATTACGCCATAAAACAGAGTGAAAATATTTTTAAATGTTGACTTTAAATATAAACATTTATAGGGAAAACCATATGGAGATCCAACATCAGATACATAAACATGGAGAAAGACCAAGTAAATTAACTACAAGTGCAGTAGCTCACCTTGGAAGAGGTTTCTCATATTCAACACGCACACGAATAATCATCTCACTTCAAAAAGTGCTTTTCAGCAATTTAGTCTTCAAGAATTGTATTTTTATTTATTTTTTTAGAGGAAAGCAGTCAAACCCACTTTGTGTTTGGTGACTGAGCTCAAAGAATAAGTAAAATATGACTCTCCCATTGATGAAGACACTGCTTTCCTAAGATATAAGTTCTTATAAATGAACATTGTGTTTTTAGTCCTCACCTGAAGATATGTTTTGCACTGATTTGCAAGAGGAAGGGAGAGGGAGAGAGAAGAAATATCCATATGAGAGAGAAACATCAGCCTCCCATATGCACTCTGACTGGGATCAGTCCCGAAACTTGGGTATGTGCCCTGAACAGGAATCGAACCAGGGACCCTGAGCTGCACAGGACAACACTCCAAACAAGGCATAGATGATGCTCCAGTAAAATATATGTAATGTAATATTTAAAAATATAATTGTGACACCCAGAGAATATATTAACCCTGGATGTCTTAGTGCTAGAGTATTAGAGAAATTGGTAGCAGTATTATTTCCAAAAGTGTCTTATTTGAAATTCCTTTTTAAGTTGAGAGAGAGAGAACATTTGACTAGAGAAGCAGTTCCTTATTTTCTATGAATCGCACTTTCAGAAATGTTGCTTTAAGTTTAAATAAACATTTGGGAAATGTTGCTTCAGGACACAGAGAAAAGGGAATTAAAGATAATTTTATGATGATTCTTGGGTACATTGTTAAGCTACAAGCAGCTGGTTAAGAAAAAAAGTTCTAGGAGTGTAGTAATTGATACCTGAACCACTAAGAAATGGAACTGGGTGCATGGCTTTAGAGCAATGAGTTTGAATTCCCAAGGGAAGTGAGAATCCATTTGGAGGGAGAAACCAGAGATCTCCCTTCAGGCCATCATACCACCCATCATTCCACAGTGATTAAACGATTTCTCCCCTTTAGAGACCGTAAAACAGACTTCAGATTGTTTCATCATCAGCACCATCACCATTACTTACACCCATTGACATAAAAAAACTGCTTCATTTATTAATTCAGAAAACTTCCACAGAAAAACAAATATAAATACCCCACGTGCGCGCGCGCACACACACACACACACACACACACACACACATTTTCTTTATTAAGCCTTTCCTCCTTCAAGTGCTGACTGAAGCAACATTTTGATTGAAACGCACTGGAGTGATGTAAAATCAACCCACCTGCCTAACTGCGTCACAGCAAACACTTTCTGATGTGAATGCAAGAGTGGAATTAATTGTGGGAGCATTCATTAAATGTTTTAATTGTCCAAATGCATAAGGGAAACAGAAAGAAGAGACTTTTTATGAATTTCCCAATTCTTCCACTGACTGCCCTACTTACCTTCAAACCTAAATTGCAAACATAGCTGAAGGTATTTTTGTCTTTCCTAGCTGCAAATGCCTGCATCTCTAATAGAAATGATTTACAAAGAGATTTTGGAACATGCTGACTTCCTAATGAAGAAGGCCTATTCCCAGAGCAGTCATTAACCGTGATATCACAAGTGCCTGAACCACTGGGAATCATACGTACTGTTCCATGAGCAATGCCAACATAGATTCTTCATCTTTCAAATAAGCTGAAGTACACAGGGTCTCTATCACCCCCCCCCCCCAAATGTTGATATGCATGAAGAAATTGAAGCTCCAAAAAGGTAAATACTTTCTCAAAGTCACACAGCTTCTCAGGTCTCTAGATACACAACCTAGAACAAGATCTTTAGATCTCTTTACAGATCACACTACTTCCACATACAGACAATGAAATATATTTCTACGTGTGTCAATGTTTTGTTCTGTCATTGTTCTAAGATTCTCCAATTACCCAGTTAACTCAAGACAAAAGGATGGGCTTTATCTCAAGTAAGATTCAAACCCAAGTCAAGAGTAAACTTCAAGACTTACTTTTTTCACTTTTTATGATGGACTGGCTCATATTTGGTCTAGTTATATTAGTTACTATAACAAACTCCAAAATCCAGAATGGTGAAAACATGATGGACGTTTATACCTGAACTCTGATATAAATACTTGATCCAAAGAGATTGGGGAAAAATGAGCAATTTTTTTCTCTAATTTATTTCTGGCTTAATTTCATATTACATACTAAATTATACTCCATTTTCTTAGATCATCTACAAATCTGTCCCTGGCTGAATAGCTATATGTGAAAAAATATATTATTGAAGCATTTTATAAAAATTTAGTTTATGTATTTGATTTCCAGATATTAAATTATATGTAAAACAATGTTTGAAAAAAAAACCTATCCATAAAAGAATTAAAAACCCAAACCCCTCATTTCTTCATATATTAGTACCCTACAAATGACCAGGGGCTTTAAATGATCAATTTTGAAAGTGTAGTGCTATTTTTTTTCCAGTAAAAATGGCCAATGCTGGAGGAAAGCCATTTTGAAAGAAGGTATGAAAAAGAGTGAAAGCACCCACAAGAGTGAATGAGAAGTGAGGGAGGGATGGAGAGAGGGAAGGAAGAACTGGAAGGAAGCAGGGAGGAGAAAAGGAGAGGAAATAGAAAGGATGGGGGAAAGGAAGGGGGAGGCAAAGAAGGAGACTTCGTACTAAAATTGTAGCAATGTAATCTTCTTCAAAAATTTTTATATTTTTTATAAAGTTTTTTATATTTATTATTTTTTATATTTTAGAGAGAGAGGAAGGGAGGCAGAGAGCGAGAGAAAGAGAGAGAGAGATCAGTTGCCTTCCACACGCACTTTGACCAGGGATAGAACCCACAACCTGGGTATGTGCCCTGGCCTGGAATGGAACCAGCAACCTTTTGGTGCCCTCACAACCCAACCAACTGAGCCACACCCGCCAGGGCAGAACAATTTAATCTTTATGAGAAGATTATTAACATAAAAAATAACCTACAGCCCTAACCAGTTTGGCTCAGTGGATAGAGCGTCAGCCTGCGGACTGAAAGGTCCCAGGTTCGATTCTGATCAAGGGCATGTACCTTGGTTGCAGGCACATCCCCAGTAGGGGGTGAGCAAGAGGCAGCTGATCAATGTTTCTCTCTCATTGATGTTTCTAACTCTCTATCCCTCTCCCTTCCTCTCTGTAAAAAATCAATAAAATATATATTTTTATAATAACCTACACAATATGTAATTTTTTAAGACCTTAGAGAGAGAAAAGTGTTCTGTATTTCCACTCTTTTAAAGTGCAGGATAGGGAGTGCACTGCCAACATCACAGTGGCTTTTGTTATCACCACTAACCTTCAGTGCCCAGGGCTACTGCCATCCCCAGAAGAATTCTTAAATCACTCCAGTATTTTAATTTTAGCCTTTTTTTCCTTTTTCTCCTAATAGTGAATCTGTACCTATAATAGAGACTGCTGGGGGAAATTGCATGTATTCCAAGCCATACGTTCTCAGAATTATTCTATTCAAAGATTCCAAAGTCTTCTGGTTTTGAGCTACACCAGGGAGCAGGGCAAAGAACAAGACATTAAGGGCCCCTTATATTTTCAGGCAAATCACAATGCATTTCAACAACATAAGTACCCTGGTACAAAACAGGCAGCCATTGCTTTGTTCCCACCTTAAGGAAACCTACCAAGAAAGGCAGCTCCTAGTTCAGCCAAAGGCAATTCTTTGAAGAAAGGAACAGCTGTGATCCCTTAACCGCCAATATCACAGCAGCTGGGGGGTGCTTGCACTGGGCCAGTAAAGGAGATGAGAACAGGGGAGCAGCAGCATCCACTGTAGTCCTGCTCCTTAGAGACCTCCCATCACCTCTCTTCTGACACAAATGATCATTTCTTCATGTAGAAGAAACAGACATTAGGACAGACAAGTTATGATTGTTATTTAGGATAGAATGTGGGCGCGCAACTAATTGGGGCATAATTTGTGGAAGAATGCATGGCTGAGAGAGAGAGAGAGAGAGAGAGAGAGAGAGAGAGAGAGAAATATCCAAAAACATTACTATACTAGTCTCACTAAACTGAGAATGATGCAGGGATGCTATTGTATTCAAAATTGAAAGAACAGGATAACTAATAACAAAATATTTTAAATCCTCACCAGAGGATATTTTTCCATTGATTTTTAGAGAGAGTAAAAGACAAAGAGAAATATCAATGTGAGAGAAACACATCAATTGGTTGCCTCTGGGGAGGAGCCTGCAACCCAGGTACTTGACCATGACAGGAATAGAACCTGGGACCCTTCGTCCCACAGGCCAATGCTTTAGTCACTGAGCCAAACCAGCTAGGGCCAAAATAATTTCAATAATTGCAATTAATATGACATGCAATAAAAGATCAAATGTAAACTTAGAGTCAATTAGATTTCCAATTCCAAATATACAATAAATTAAATTGAAACCGTATTACCTTCAGGATAAATGTCAAAAGTATCAACACCTTAATAAGATTTTTAAAAGCCTTAATTTCACCTCTATTAAAGGTATACACATAATTTCTTGATTTTTTTTTCCAGAAAGAAAATGAGGAGAACTATAGGTCAACCTAAATAGGACCCAACTAAATAAGCAGTTAGAAACTTACTACATCCGAGATGTGATTTAAATTCTAGAAGTTATCAATGCTTAAAATAATCATTAGCTTGCATGCCAATTTTGTTCAGCAGGCCAAATACCCTGCTCTGTGCAATGTTACCCTTCACCTTCAGGGACACAGTGGTAATTCAAAAAGTGTCCAAAAAGCTGAATTGAAATGGATTTTGGAAGACTGTACAGATTCATCAATCCAGTGATGGCTGGGCCGTCAGGGAGGCCAAAGGGTGAGGGTAAGATGAAGAACGGCAAATCAGGCAGGTTTAGGCGTCAATCCCAGCCCTGAATTTAGCTGTTGGCCTAGGACAAATCACTATAGACAACAGAGCCTCAGTTTCTTCACCTTCAATACTTCCTTGTGTTGTTCAGAGGAGTTAGAAGAAATAATACATAAATGGCACCTTGCGTGTTTTAAGCAACAGGGCCTGTTATTGCTGCTGCTGCTGCTGCTGCTGCTGCTGCTAGGAGGTGAGCAACATGCATTTAAGTGGAGGTCACAATCTGGCAGGCAGCTGGCAAAAGTCCACCTGCATGCAAGTTTTCTGTAGCCTGCCTGCCTGAGAAATTTCTAACAAAAAGCGAGGTTTCTGGCTTTTCTTGACAAACTGAAGGCTGTCACCATATTGGGCCCATGCTCCTGCAGTGAAGACCTGAGCCTTGCATGTCAGGCAGGACTGTGCTCTCTGGTTTGTCATAGTCCCTAACAGTGCCCGTCATCCTCCACTCAGCGCAACTACTCAGGTAACCTCAGTGGTTCCAGTAGATGGTGACCCTTGAGTTTGCCAAGGAAGAGTAGGACTCAGAGGCAGGAAAGAGAAAATTGGCACAGGGCCGTTGAAGATGTAGTGCTGTGTGGTAGGAAGCAGCAGGATCTTGGAGCCAGGGGCAGGACTTGTCACCCTAGTTCTCCATTAACACCTGTGTGAACTCGGGGCTCTATAGGGGTCTGTTTCCTCATCTATAAACTATAGGTACCCGGTAGGTCAGGTTTCTGAACACAAGGCAAGTCAGCTCCCCATCTGGGTTTCAGCTTCTCATGTGTTCTTTTTTTGAAAAAGATGCCAAATTACTGGGTCACTGAAGCCTGGCCAAATCACTGAAAGCCCTCTGTCCACATGGCCCTGTCAAAAAAAGAAACATTGCACACAGAGTTGATGGAACACATTTGGAAGCTCAAATGCCAAAAGGAAGTATAATATACATAATAGTAGCAATTTTGAGAATGCCCTTTCCTGTGTCGCTGGCCTTATGCATTAGTTCTAGCTGAGTAAATATAACTATTTCCCCAGATTTATTCCTCTTCCTAAAATACCAATGGATGCTCAAGTACTAGTGCTCATTAAATCTGCTTGATAATTCTTCTTGGGAAAAATTCCAAACTTATCCTCTTATGACTTTGCAGAACTACGTTTTAAAATTGAGGTATTTAATCATCATTCATTCTTTCTGTGTTTTTTATTTTATAATTTTTTCATAAAATAACTTGTAATTTCACAAGATAAAAAGGTGAGAAACACATGTAACTCAAAATGTGTCACCAATATTCTCATCCAAAATAAGTACGTTTAAAAAAAATAACCTTATGTAATCCTCATAACAATGAGCTGAGGCTATTTCAAAAACAAAGATTACAGAGCAAATATAATCTGTTTATGTCCAAGATAATTTTTTGGAAATACTACTCCTTTTCAGTCCAAAAATCCATTTCAGTCCTTACAGTTGGATTTCTACATAATCTGTAGTAGAAATTAACTAACGCAAGTAAACCAAATGATAGAAGTTTACTCATGGTTTTCTCTGTTATGTGTTCTTGCTGTTGAGTAGCCATGGGCTGCCCCAAATCAACATGTTAACACAACCTCTCAAAGCAGATGGCCATTCAGTGACAACTCACAGTAGGAGAATGATAACTAACTAGAATGGGAAAAAAGAGAAGAAAATATATTCTAGGTTTTCAAAATAAATCTTAATGTCTATTACTTAAAAAAAAATCTATTACTGGAAGCAAACTATTTTCTTTTCCACAGGACATTTTATTTTAAAAAAATCATCTAGGCATCATGAAGAGTGAAAGTACACAGATAAAGCACAGTCTATTATTGGACATGGGCAAGAAAGTAGCTGTTCTGGTTAATCAATTATTCTCTTCAATTCCATGAAAATAAATTTTCAAAAGTATGGAATAAAGCAGTGATGGAGAACCTTTTGAGCTCGGCATGTCAGCATTTTGAAAAACCCTAACTTAACTCTGGTGCCGTGTCACATAGAGAAATTTTTGATATTTGCAACCATAGTAAAACAAAGATTTATATTTTTTATATTTAACTTATATATTTAAATGCCATTTAACAAAGAAAAATCAACCAAAAAAAATGAGTTCACGTGTCATCACTGGAATAAAGTATACTTAATTCTAAAACCACTAAGAACATAACCTAACTTTTTCCATAGCGATTGAAAGGGCATTGCAGGATTTTGCAGTCAGTTTCCTGGGAGGGTGATTATTCACCCCATTTTTCCAGGACAATCCCAGATTATGCTTGTTGTCCAGGAATAATTCTTAATAGCTTTCCTTTTCACTCACAAAAATGACCTAATTTGGGCAATAATTATGTGGTCTCCCTCCCTCTAGGTCACTATTATGCATCTAGTTGTCCATTCAACACACTGTAGACAGCTCTGTAGTTTCAGTGATCCAATTATACTTGATTTTAAAAATGCTCTAAAAAATGTTCACCATACAAAATACAAACAAATGTATTTCTACACAAATTTTAATCAAGTTAAGGTTAAATTTAGGTTAGTTAGGTAATGAAAAACAAGTTTTAATAAAGAATGGTCAGAAATAATTTAAAGTTACTAAACTAGTAATATTAGAACAAATCTATTGCTTGCAATAACTATGAAGTTTTACCTTTCTGTCTGACAATCTAAAGCCCAAACTATTTAAATAATCATAATAGGACAATATTCCAAACACTGTATAATAAATGTATTCAAGTTAAAAACAAAGTTGAATATAGGCCCTAAATGAGCCTCTCATTTTCAAAGTTGAAATAATATTCTCAAAATAAGTCAATTTTGCCCTATGTTGGGGGTCTCTAAAACTACTCATGTGGATTGGAAATGACCCTAAGGTAGTTATATTACCAACATTACAAAACCAACAATAAAACCCCAAAAGAATTATTATTTGTATTAATTCCCTCTTGAATAAAAGTAGCTGAGAGTTCAATTTTAAATTTTTTGAAAATAAAAAAGTAGCACTGAAGAAAACAATAATAGGAACCAAAACATGTCTTTGTGATATCCTAAAAAGCATGGCATCATAGCTTTTAAGGGTATAGTTTTGGTCAAGTGACAATATTAAAAATCAATATAAGAACTCTACAAATAAATGAAAATATATAAAATAAAATGACAAATATTGACTAAATTCAACTTAATGTGGTCAATTTCAATTCTAAATATTTTATAACCAATAATAAAACAAACATTAATATGCAACATATATCAGTATTTTCCAAATTTTACACTACTTGTCATATTTTTCTTGCCTTTTACAGTTTTATACTAATTACTTAATAAATAGTATTTATTGAGAAATAATAATTAACTCACTTTTAATCACAGGGGTATATGACTGAAAACTGGGGCTTCTGACTAGTATTACCACTGAGTTAATAATGTTCAATTTTTTAAAAAAATATTCTTTAGTAAAGATGTTATTTGTTAAGCTTTGCAACCTTAAGATTTGAAATATTGGAGTAGTTCTCAGCCTCTGTAACTTCATGGTCTTCAACTCTGTAGTCTATAGCAGAGATTTTCAACCAGTATGTCATAGCACACTGGCATGCTGCAAGAATTTTTAGAACATGCAATACCTGACTATTTAGTCAGTAGCACTGACCTAATTTCCCTTATATTGTCAAATGAAAAAATTACAACAGCTAACACAACAATAGCCATCTGGTGTGAATGAATCAAAATTGTACCTAATTTTCTTGTCTTTTGGCAAAAAATAGATATTTGGTGTGCAGCAGAATTTTAGTAATTATTTTGTGTGTGCCATGGGGGTTGAAAATCACTGGTCTATAGAGTTATCAATGTTAATATAGATTTTTATATAAATAAACATTCATGATTATTTTTATTTATTATTATTTTTTAAATTTATTTCTATTGTTGAAAGTAATACAGATGTCCCCTTTTTTCCCATTGATGCCCCTCCATCCCATTCCTGTCCCCTCCCCCGCCCTACACCCTACTTCTGTCTGTGTCCATGGGTTATGCATATATGCATATAAGTTCTTTGGTTGATTTTCAGATTGGTGGGTCAAATGAGAAACATAGCATTTGTTAAAAATTATCAATACTTCATTTGAGAGAATGCAGGGTGATTTTCTTATTAATCTAAAATATAAAGTTTCTTTACAGGTATGCTTGAATACGATGAGTTCAGGAACTTTTAATAAGATCCTGCCATGTGCATGGCTATGACACTAAACTGCAAAATCACGTCACACTCTTTTCCCATATTCTTCCCACATTTTTATTTTCACATTTCTGAAACTGGAAAATACCAGAACTTCAGAAATATTCATTGGCATTCCAGATACTGTTTACCCTAGCAATACTCTTAGTTTCTCCAAATGACAAAAAGCATAAGAAACATTTAAAAAGCCTTTATTAAAGGGAGAGTAAGAAGTAAGAATACTACAGCTCTAAAAAGTATTACTTTCAAATTTAAAATTAATATTTATCAATTATCTATCTATCTTTTCCAACATTTGTGAGCAATGTTAGGCAAAACATTCCTGTGTTTTGAAATTATAATCTAAGGTTCGGAATTATCCATATAGATCCCTCAACCCTTACAATTTAAAGTGACTCGAATAATTTCAGTTAATTATAGAAATTTTTACAATTGACTTTGAAGTAGTTCTACAGGGTGCTTATGCTTAACTCTGCCCACTTTCCCACCCATGGAGATTCATGCAACAGGTCCTCCCTCCACTTTAGCCTGAAGTTTAGAGAGAAGGGGGAAATATCTAACACAGCAATCCTCTACCTTCAAGCACTGACGTCATTTTGCAAACATCAGACCACTAAGGAGACCATTACTCAAAATCCAAACAAGTTTTAAAACATGTAAAACTGTATTTAAAAGGAGACAACAAACCTGTACAACTTGACAAACTCAAACTGTTGCTGAGAGATGCGGTAACGTCTGGTCTAAAGTAGCTTAGCTACAGCGTATGTAATAAAACAGCTAAATTTGGATTGGAGACTCATTTTGCACTTATCCAGCATAACGTAGCCCTGGGAGAGCAAAGGCAAAGAGCGACTGAAGAAATCAGAGACCAGGTCTCTGTAACTCCTCACTTCACAGCACAGAAAAGAGCTGTTAATAGGAGAAAGCCGGGGGGCAGAATTGCTCTCAGAATGGAAAGGTGGAGAAAATGGGAAGAGGTGGAGAATAGAATCCTGCCCAGCTATCACAAAACAATGCCAGTGGCCTTTACCTTAAGTGACTGCAGTGCTTTATACCTTTCTCAAAACTGGCTGAAGAGTGTACCCCTGCCAAAAGTTCTAACCCCAGATCACATTTACCTCTCCTTCAACCTCTTTCGAAATATTTTCATTTATTCTTATGTCAATTTCCATCTTGAAGCTTTCTATATTGCATCTGTAATATTTCATCTTCTTAAGATGATTTTAAGGTTTTTACAGACAGGCACAAGAAGCTATACTATTCTACCTCACTTATCTCTATGCAATTCAGAAATTAATACTTCCTGAACTGAACTGACCTCAGCTGTACCGAATTATTTTCTCCATCGCGAAAGTTAAACCGAACTGTGGTTTGAGAGGATATACTACATATTAAAATGATTAAAAATACATTCTAAGTTTCACAGCTACCAATTCTGATCACACCTCTCTCCTCTATGTAAATTTTCAATTTCGCTAGTGAGAATGCACGCAACTACCTTGGTGCTTTGTTCACCTGCATAAACACCGGCCTTACGTGAGGCTTGGCGTAATTTGCTTGACATTCTGAAGCAAAAGAATCCCAAGTGTCCAATGTCAAAACGTGCTGATAAATTACAAATAATAAATATATTATCCCCACCTCTTCTTACCCATGTGTTTTTTGGATAATTCTTGAATCTCTCTTCCATATTTGGTGTCCACTTTGAAGAAAGACTGAGACCCTCCACAACTTACATATGTTATTTGTAGATGGAGCTATCTTAAGCATAATGTGTCAAGCTTGACTTAAGTTTATTTTAATTTATCTACGGAGATCTTTTCCTTAGCATTTTTGAGGGCTGGTCTGTCCCGGTAAATTTCCAGAATAAATCTTGCGTCTTCCTTTGAGTAGGGCAAGATCTTGACATACAACTACTGTGGGAGCTAAAGGCATGCTGGCAAGAGCGGTGGATGACCGACTTCTCCACTTGTTTTCATAGTAATAAATATATGGTTAGAATTAGGCAGGAAGACAAATATTCCCCAAAATACGTGCTAAGCACATCTGGGGATGAATGGGGTCATACAGATTTAGCGCAACTCCTCTCCCCATTAGATGGTATTCCAGTTCATGAGGTTCATTCATCCCACAACATTAAAAACAGCCAAAGTGTATGCTTACTTGGAAAAAAAAGAAAGAGAAAATTAACCATTTTAAAATGTAAAAGACTACCCAGACAATTACATTTTCGTTCTGTTGATTTTCTTTAGTCTGTCTATGCCTTATATAATAGCATTTCCTGTAAGTTAGTGTAAACCCCAGCCCTTGGTGTATACATTAAGGTGAAAGAAAAATCTCTCTATATAAAAGCCCAGTGACCATTACGGTGGAACGACCAGAACGACCAGTGGCTATGATACACACCGCAGCAGCCAACCAGCCTGATCGGCTGGATCAGCCCCCCACAAACTCACGCAGCTCCACTCCTAGCCTCCCTGCACCTGATCGGCTCCCCCACCGGCTGGGAGCACAAACTGTGCGGTGGGCACCCCTTCTGAGGGGAGACGCCTGCCAGGTATACAGAAGGTATACAGAAGGCACTCAGCAAGGAGTCCGCACAGGTTGCGTTTGCACCTTCATGCTGCCCCCCTTCCCCACCGCAATGCGGAGGGAAGCCGGATTCAGGAACACCCCGTGCTGACCACCCACACGGAGAACACCCTGTGATGACCCTCATGTCCCGCAGACGCCTGAATCCACCTCCGGATGCTACAGACCCAGAGCGAGAAGGCCAGGACTGAGACAGCGGCCAGGGAAAAGCTGGGCCGCCATGGCTGTGTTCTGTGTTTGCTGCCCGACCCTGCTCCCCGGCCCCCTCCGCCCTTGGACAGAGGCCTGCGAGTGAGTGAAGAACTGTGGCTGTGGCTGTGGCTGTGGCTGTGGCTGTGGCTGTGGCTATGGCTGTGGCTGTGGCTGTGGCTGTGGCTGCGCCTGTGGCTGAGCTCGGCCTCCTGCCCTCTTGGATAAGCAGGAAACATATTTACCTGCCAGAATCTAAAACCCTCTTTATCGGTAATAGCGCACATAATGCAAGACCCACATGTGTTTCTAAACAGGACTCTGGCTGCGTGCGAACCCCGTTTGAAGGTGTGCTCTCCGCCGAGGAGGCTGCTAAGGCTGCTGTTCTCTCAAACAAATGCAACCTGGAGCGGTTTAAAGGGAAAAGGAGATAAAAATAAAACAAAATAGCAACAAGCTCTGAAGCCGCTGCTGATGCCACCAAATCCTTCGCGGTGGTGATGGTGTCAGAGCCCATCTCCCCACGCACAGGGCTCAGATGGCCAAATTGCTGACACTTGCCAGGTCGCCTGGCACGGGCCTCATCTAAGCGGCTACTTTCAACCTCCTGCCACCTCCTGGAGGCAGGTGGGCTTGCAGATGGAGGCTTCAGTGTTAAAGCAACGCTGCAGGTGTAGCACAGACACGCGTGGGCGTTTTGATGAGAGAAAACCTATACCAACCCTTCACAAATGTATTTTTCAGTGTTCTGAGATCAGGCTCCCAGCCTTGGCAACTCTCAAATAGGCCTGAGCATTCCATTCGCCCAATGCAAAGACTGACCTGGGTTTCACCGAGATGGAACCCTAGGCCCCAGCAGACATGTCCTTTCAAAAGGAAGGTCACCCTGGCTGGAGGTCCTTGCTTTTCATCACTTTGAATATTTCTTGCCATGCCCTTCTCTACCCAGCAAAGCTCATTTCGAATTGAAGGCCAGATAAAGAGCTTCACAGACAAGAAAAAGGTAAAGGAGTTCATCACCCCAATCGGGGATGAGGCTGGCTGGGCAACCTCCTGTGTCCCCTCCCCCAAGTTGGCCCAAGGCCCTGATGGAGGCAGCTGCAGGACCCCACCTGTGCACGAATTTGTGCACCAGGCCTCTAGTATTAAAATAATAGTGCACTATCAAAACAACTTAGCTAAGTGTATTCTTAAAGTAGACCTTGTATTTTGTAAATCCATGTTTAACATTTCTTTTATAACTTGATTAGAGGTTTTTATTGTAAACACTTTACTGTATGGATCATTATTATTTCTCCGTACCACTTAGAAAGGATAATGATATTTTATTTCTTTTAGAAAAAGGTGAAAATTGAAAAATGGTATCACTGAAGGGTGAAATTTTATGCAACAATGAACAAATACCTAATAAATTAATATGCAATAAATTAGTAAAATTTAAAATGTGTATGAAAGTTTTGGGTCCCATTAAGTACAGAATTTGTTTTGTTTCCCTTCTTCAACTTAAAAGTTATAACGGAGAATACTAACTTATATAATTGAAATCAAAACTTTTGGTCATATGCTATAATGAAATCAATGATTTGGTGTCCTTTGAAGCCATGAAAATTCATTTTAGAAAAAAAACTTAATTTTTCCATTCATTCAATTTGTTCATGTGATACTCATTAAAATAAAGAGGAAAGCTGCTGGTTACACAATAAATACACCTTTTAACAACTAGAAATTATTTAATGTTGCTAAGTCACCTTTTTCTAAAAATGGAGTCGCGTCTTGTTTCAGACTTCATTTCTTGATAATGTTTAGGCATGTGGAGAATGTGGTTCATGTGCATAAAAGGAATTTATTACATTTACTTCTGTTTACAAATAAATATTCTTTTAATACTGCTCTCAAGCCAGTTTTTATTTTGATGTTTTCTGGTCTATGTTGACGGTCTCGAAGTCTTTCCCGAAGTAATATTTGCCCCTTTAAACATCTTTCTGGCATTCCATTATGGGCACCTGCTGCCCATAATTACAGGTCTGTCTCCTAACCACTTCCTCTGCTTTATGTCAAGGCAAGATTGAGGCTGCATGATTACAAACAACTACCAGTTAAAGACCACCGCATAGCTCTCAGTGGTAATTATTCAGGGCAAGTTGGGTCTGTGTTTACTGACAAAAAAGATGCAGTTACTTGTTATAATTTCCTCTTTGAAGGCAGTGTAGCATAATCCATAATTTATTTTGGTCACCTTAAAAGTACCGATGAAAATATCTGATTCAATAATGCTTTGTAATGACATATTTCACTATGTTATTTCCTAGTCTAAAAAACAAAAATCCTGCCCGAAGATAACATAAGCTGTGGTCTTAGCACAAATAATATTTCAGACAATGGTCAATTATAGGGAAACAACTGAGTTTAACATGTGCTCCAAATGGATGTATTGTTCTTGACTCTGGGTTCCTCTGTCCCCACCATCACAAACTCCTGCCCCCAACCTTATATTCAGAACAACTTAGCTAAGTGTATTCTTAAAGTAGATCTTGTATTTTGATGATATTTTATTTCTTTTAGAAAAAGGTGAAAATGTTTGTGTCCCCAAATTCATATGTTGAAACCCTAATGCCCAAATATGATGCTATTAGGAGATGGGACTTTGGGAGAGTTTTGATCATTAGGGTGGAGCCTTGATGAATGGGATTAGTGTTCTTGTAAAAGAGGTCCCATAGAGATCCCTTGCCCCTACCACAGAGAGAAGGGGTTGTCTATGTACCAGGAAGTGGGCTCTTACCCACATGACCATGCTGGTGCCTTGCTTTCTGACTCCCAGCCTCCAGAACTATGAGAAATAAATATATGTTGTTTTTAAGTTACCTAGTCTGTGATATTTTGTTCTAACAGCCTGAATAGACTAAGACACATACCCTGCCAGAGGCTTGTTTATAGTGGAGAGAAATAAGAAGAAATACTCTGCAGAGCAATTTTGGATGTAATAATAATCTATATAAAACAAAATTTCTTCCACCAGTAGAAACTCCATTTATTTTAGCACTATTACATGCTAGAATTCTACACCTGAAAGCGGGAAAGGTTCTCTGAGGACTGTCAACGGGTACTGGTTTGACTTGGAGACCCTTTAAACTCTTGATTCTGTGTTTAGGCAACTTGACCAAACTAGTTAGAGTCCAACTGTGCTCCTATTGCTTACCCATCAGTTGTCTGAGCTTCATCTCCTTCAACTGCAAAAGAATGCCAGTTCTTCATTACTTAAAAGCCCCAAATTACAGGGTAGACAATCTGAAGTGGATTTCTGAAGGAGATGTAAGGTGATTGGCCTTTTAGGCAGAATCTAAGAGATGGTGAACTTTCATTCCTGAGACTTTCTTCATGGTCCACCTACAACTTCCTGTTCAGCTCACTCTGCCCAGTAGCTCTCACAAAAGGATGAAGAAGAGAACGTGGAAAGTTCACACTAACTCCACCGCCATGACAAGTCCCAAGTCCCTGGAAGATATGTTATTCATGCATGAACACAATCTGCATTCATCCACCATCATTCAAAAGATCTACATTACATGCTGACTGTGTGTGTCAAGCAGCTTGTCACGTACCATTCTAGAGATACTACGGTGAACATGGTTCCTGCCCTCCTCATACTGACATGCTAGCTGGGGACAGAGGGAAGAGAAAAGAGTATCACCACTGCATGGCAAAGGTAGCCTTATGAAGGAATGAAGGTATAAACTAGATCATAAAGACGGAATGGAAGGCAGCCCGCAGGAAGGGATGGAACGTGAGGAAGGAACACTTGTTCACAGCGAAGGGGTAGGCCGCCATGCTCACTCGCTAACAGTTGGCCAAAACCCTGAAGCACGTCCCAGCCTAAGGCTGCACTGGGGCAACCTGTGTAGGATCTGGTGGAGGTGCCCGGACTGAGGAGCCTATAACCACCATGCACCGAGGAATGGAATTAGAGGCCTAAGAGCAAATATCACTGTCAGCCAGGTTGGCTGTTAACTCAGAAAGCCAAGTCAACAAAGTTAGATCTGATTCTCCATGCAACAGAGAGGGACATCAAAGGGTTTTAAGCAAAAGCGCTCTATGGTGTCATCCATTAGGGTTTTCCTGGCGAATCCTCCTTCTATGGAGGACGGAGAGTGGGGCCAGGCAGGAAGCAGGAGGAACCTTCTTCAGAGATCCATTCGGGAGAAATGGACATATTTGAAACATATTTAGGTAATACATGTCATCTTTTCTAAGAGAATGTCATTGAAGGATTGAATATGTTTAAATGTTGCAAACATAATTATGTGAGACTACGAAATAATTTAATTTTTGTTTGTTTGAACAACTTGGCTTTCTAAAATTGCTCCCCTCCCTCCTTAAGAAAATAATAAGCAATGAACATTCATTCTGGCACAAATAAATATTGTTCGTATCAATGAAAACCACACAAAAACCTCAGTAGTCAGACAACAGAACTGTATAAGACAGTTCAATGTCCAGAAAAAAATGAACTTTTAAGAAGCTTATCTTTATTAAAACAAAAACAAGAAAAAAAAGGCAGGTATAGCCTAGAAGAAGGGGTTATAAATAGTCTCATCTTTTTAGTGGTTGTGGGTTTTTTCCCCTTTGGAAATCTTCAAAGAAAACTACTGCAAACCAAATGTTATACACAGCATAAAACCCCAAATAAGCATTTTAATCAATCCTTAAAATGTTTCTAAGTTGCTTCTGTTGGATTCTTTAAACAGACTAAGATCCTATAAAGATAAGAGATTTTATAATGATGGAGGGACTAACCCACACTGCTGATTCCAGAGTTCTTATTAATCTTGCCTTTAAAGAGTGGGATGTTTCCTACAGCGCTGCTCTTGGGGAGCTGGGGGAGGAGGGCTGGAGTTAAAAACTTAAAGAGTGTTACACTTGTTTTTTAGACAAAGAAAATTACAAAGGAGTCAGTGTTCAGTGGGCCAATTAAAAGTGTTTCCTGCCTGGGCATTATTTTTGCGTGGTGAGTGAGTCATCCTTGTTTATTTAGTTGCTGCATCTATTACATTGTGTTGGCTAAAGAATGTAATAAATGTAGTAATTAAATAAATAAGCATCTATTGTATTATTTTGGGTTACAAATGTTTGGGGTTATGTTCTTCTATTATGTTGACACATTTTGAGAGAAAAAGTTATGTCTTGTCTACATTTTACATTTACAATGAAACATTTTAAAGAACAAAAGGACAAAAAGGATTGATTATGTGAAGTCACAGTGAACTGAACTTTTTTTTTAAATATATTTTATTGATTGTTTACAGAGAGGAAGGGAGAGGGAGGGATAGAGAGTCAGAAACATCGATGAGAGAGAAACATTGATCAGTTGCCTCCTGCACACCCCCCACAGAGGATGTGCCCACAACCAAGGTACATGCCCTTGACCAGAATCGAACCTGGGACCTTTCAGTCCACAGCCGACGCTCTATCCACTGAGCCAAACTGGATTAGGGCATGAACTGAACTTTATAACACTGAATATTGTCTGCAGCTAAAAGCATTTTCTATGCCTGTTTTTTTTTCAAAATAAAGTTGTTATTTAAGCAACGATACGCTTTCCTTTTATAAATACACGTTGGAAAACATTTTTCAAGCAGAACTATAATCTCTGAATATTTTCCCCTTTTATTTTTATATATCATAAATAATACCTGTGAGCCTGTGCAAAGTAGAGAGTCCAGCACAGTTTGTTCATAAACTAATCCATTAGAAAAATACTTTATTAAATGCAGTACACATCAGTCACAACACATATATTTAACAGTTTGGTATCTAATTTCCCTTTTTGCCTACATTATAATATGGCCCTTATACATGTAACAATGCTGGACTTGCTTAGAAATCGCAGTTTAATAAATTTTGTGTCTATCCTAGGATCAGTAAATGCTTAAATGTGTTAAAATTTCTGATATAAGTCAAGAAGTTTGTCTCTATTCCTCTAGAAAGAATTTAACATTAACAAAAAGTAGATAATTTGCTAATTGGTTTTTTTTTTATTCTTTTAACATATTTGTCTTTGTGAGTATAGCCAAAGTATAGTGGAAAAAAGTATAAACTTATTTTTTCCATTGACATTTATTAGGTACTACATTTAACAGAATATATTCTGGATTCAAAATCTGGCAAAGAAAAAAAATGATCAGATCTGCATATATACATACATCTAATATATTTTTACTTCCATAACAGCCAAGAAAAGGAAATGTTAAACTTCCAAAAATAAAAAATGAGAGGTCCTGGCAGGATAGCTCAGTTGGTTAGTGCATCATCCAGATATGGCAAATTTTCTGATTCGATCCTTGATCAGGGCAAATACAACAGACCAATGAATGCATAAATAAGTGAAATAACAAATCAATGTTTCTCTCTCTCTCTCTCTTTCCCTCTCACTCTCTTTCTCTCTCTTCCTACCCCTTCTTCTCTCTAAAAAAGTAAAAGAAACCTAACACCATTCACTATTCTAAACAGTCATGATAATCCCACTATGAAATGGATATTATTAAATACTAGAGGTCTGGTGCACAAAATTCATGAATGGGGTGGGGTGGTGGGGAGGGAGGCTCAGCCAAGCCTGCGCCCTTTCACAGTCTGGGAGCCCTCAGGGGATGTCTGACTATATTTTTTAAAAATCACCCTGTACCTAATTTTCTTACTAACTCCTCCTTTTAAACTCCTCTCACTCTCACATTCTGTTTCTTCTTTTTATGTAACGATTTTTCTGGCCTCACCCCATTTTAGCATCCTTGTCTTTCCTGCTTTCTTTCCCTTCCTCCCTTTGAACCTCCCGTGGCCCCTCTCCCTCTCTCCCTCCTCCATTCTCTCCCTTCATTCCCCATGTCTGTCTCCTTCTTACTCCTCCCACCCCCCCCATTCACCTTTCCCTTGTGAGCCTGAACCCAGCCTCCCTCCCTCCTTCCCTATTATTACCCCCCACACCCCACTCCCCATGTTCACTGGTTTCTCTTTTAAACCTTCCCCTTTCCTCTCTGGGACCTGCTTCCAGCCCCACCTGAGAGCACTTTGATATTAAAGCTTCCGTTCAGGGGGCGTTAACCCCCAGCTCAGGGCTCAGTCCTGGCCAGACCTTCACCATCCCCCCTTCCCCTGCTTCCCCACGGCCATCCTCCTCCCATTCCCTGCCTAGGACGCCCCAACTTCTAGTCAACAAAGTACACTTAAAGCGCCACCAACCTAACCCTGGCCAGTGTCCTTGGGGTTCAGCCATGGGGACGAAAGCAGTTCCCACCTTAGTGTCCGACTCTGCCCCAGCTAAGCTGCGCCTCCCCTCCCAGCATAGGGTGCTGGGCCCAGCGAGGGGTAGCAGAGGCCTGCGCAGCCCAGGTGCTGCTGCTGTGGAGGAGGAGCTCCTCCACGGGAAGGCCTCCGACCGTCCACCCCTCCATCCTGAGGGCCTCCTCCGGCATCTGTGGGGGCTCCCACTCCTCACAGCCTGTGCCCTCTCCTTACCAGGCCCAGCTGCCCCGCCCCCTGCGGTGGACACCCCCTCCCACATGCAGCCCTGCATTTCCTTCCCTTTTCCATTCCTGCGTCTTTTTCTTGTTCCCTTTCTGTATTTCTGTTTCTCTTTCAGCCTGTCTGCATGCAGGCCTGCCTTCCGCCCCCTCTCCTTTCTTATCCCCTCCTATTGCATCCTATCCTACCTACCTTGGGCCTCGCAGCTGCCTGAGCAGGGGGCAGGGGACCCAGCCTGCTGACCAGTCCTTATGTGATGGTGTCCCGGATGATTTGCATATTCCTCTATTATTAGTATAGATTCTTCTAGAAAAATTTTTCTATGCATAAACATTTTAATTGCACCAAACTACACTATATATTGTATTAACTTGAATTTTTTAAAAATATAATTCTTCATAAAAAAAATAGAGAGATACACTTGTAAAGTTATCCAAGAAAGTAGCAGTATGTTAATATTGCAGGATAAATTTTTCTCAAGCCTATTCCAAACTCTAATGCGATAATTGTCCTATTTCAATCAGTCTAGCATCATCTTGTTATTTTCAACATAATTCAATTTCATCATACTAGTTCATAGATGTGTACTAATTTATTGTGGGGCAAAATACAATGACATTCTTTTTTCATCTTGCAATAGAATTAAGTTTTATGCAATAGAAAAGGGAAAACATATGGAAAATAGTCACTTTTAACAGATGTTTTAATCTGAAAAAAAAAGTTGGTTTAGAATTAAAAATCAAAGTCCACTGGTTGAACTGAGACATATTTCCATCTGTTATTAATGTTGAGTTACATATTAAAGATGAGATTATTCATCAAGTCCCTCGTATAATACATTAGTAAACGGGATTTTGGTTACAGATGTAATTGCATAAACTCTGTCCATCTAAGCTTCCAATTCATTCCAAACAAACCTTCACAGTGGCCTGAATTGAATTAAAATAGTTAACAACACCAAAGAGTACTTCTTGATTTTATTAAGAAACACTTGTATGAAAATCTGTGAACATAAAAGGGAAGCTTTTGCCACCCCATTATGATTAAATAGTAGTCCTTTTCTTCTTTTTATTTTCATTTTTCCTCCTTTTAAGCACTACATGGTTATGTGAGGTGTTTTTTAACATAATAAAGAAAAATTGACTAAATTTTAAAATATAAATAAATAAACAAACAAGTAAATAAATAAATGATGTGATGTCTCAGACTTATAAATAGTACTCAGGTTAGAAATGATGAATAATTCTGAAACTAGAAAGTGTAATGAGAACTCAAGTGACCATTGTGAAAATGTACACAAAGCTTTTGCCCGAGTGATTGGGGTCATAAGCTTAAGCGGGACTCCCCATTGCTGCCTGCACAGACTTTCACTAATGGTCTGATAATGAGGGCTGGGGGCTGGACAGGGAGGTTCTCATAATACTTTACAGTGGGGTGAGCATGGCAGCCGCTGATTAATTACTGCCCTGTTCTCATCTCACACATTAGATTCCCGAGCAACCCTCACTTTGTCTCCACAATGGTCTCAGAGTTACAGAACACTGTTGTAGGGAATTCTTCAAGGTGACTTATTGAAGAATTCTTGTTCAACTTCCACAGCAGAGGGGATAAATCATGATGGAAAAATGAAATTTAAAAAGACAAAAAAATAATTCTTAGATTCTAACATATAATGGCAGTAAAAGTTTTTGTCTTTCAGATGATTAAAATGGAAATTAAAGCCCTGACCGGTTTGGCTCAGTAGTTAGAGCGTCGGCCTGTGGACTGAAGGGTCCCAGGTTCAGTTCTGGTCAACAGCAGCACATGCCTGGGTTTCAGGCTCGATCCCCAGTAGGGGGTGTGCAGGAGTCAGACAATCAATGATTCTCTCTCATCATTGATGTGTCTATCTCTCTCTCCCTTACTCTTCCGATCTGGAATCAATAAAAAACATTTTGTTGTTGTTGTTTTTTTTTTTTAAAACAAGGAAAGTAAAAGATAGTCAAAAGATAAAAAATGAGGGGAATGGTGGACATTTCCACCTTTGGTATCATTGCAGGCAGTGTTAATACATCCTTATACTTTCAAAAAAAATACCACTATGATAATCACCTTAAAAACAGGAACGCATGGGATTGTACCTCTGTTCTCACTTTTCTCAGTAGCTTGTGTCTCCCACCCTTCACACACAACTATTTACATACATAGCAGTGCCTAAGGAAGGGGCTTCCTGCTCTTTCAAAATGCACTGAAAAGGTAAACGCTGAGGCTAATAGTAAAGAATCTGTTCACTTTAAGTGAACATCTCAAAGTCGTGCACATGAATATGTGTCCCTATGAAAGCAACTCTCTCTGAACGCCAGCTTAAGCTTCTCCATATGATTTTCCTCAAAGGCTCCCTTTTACAACCGTCATTACCACTCATTATCTCCTTGTTATATAGACTGTTTCTTTTGTTTCATCACCAATCTCTGCCTGTTTAGCAGCAGCCCTGCCACTACTATCAGATGACATTTGTTTCACTTAATGTATGTAGTTTTAGAAGAAATTATAGAACTGCTATTACTGAATTATAGGAAAAAAAAATTCCTATGTACATTTAGCTGACACTGCATCAGCTGCTATTTAAACTGGGCTTAGCTAATGGACTTTTAATGTCAGTGGGGTTACGTGCAGTTACTGGCTCTTAGCAGAAATGGCTCCTTTCTATAAAAATCACTTTTCCTCAAGTGTGTTGTTTGAACATTCCTTTCCCTAATTTAGTGACTGTCACTGAATGGAAAACAAACTCAAGGACTCTGGAATCTGCTGTTATCTCGAAGACCCTCTTTTTAACCTTGCATTCAGCATTTAACAGGCAACCTCCCTCATTAGCATTTAGGTTTGTGATCACAAAACTTGGTGAGGCATTCTTATTTACTCTGCTGTGCTTGGCAGAGTACTACTCATTTTGCTATGAAATCTCAGTGTCATCCATGAATATAGGGAACACAAAAGAACATACAAAACAATTTTTACTGCACCTTAGGATTTATTTGCCTCTTTTAAGATCCTATTTCAGAAATGCCAAGTGATGTGGACACATGATAATTATTAATATATATTTAGACATGGATGTGTCTTGTAAATATTTATTTATTTTTTTAATATATATTTTATTGATTTTTTACAGAGAGGAAGGGAGAGGAAGAAAGAGTCAGAAACATAGATGAGAGAGAAACATTGATCAGCTGCCTCCCGCACGCCCCCCACTGGGGATGTGCCCGCAACCAAGGTACATGCCCTTGACCAGAATGGAACCCGGGACCCTTCAGTCCGCAGGCTGACGCTCTATCCACTGAGCCACACCGGTTAGAGCGTGTCTTGTAAATATTTAGACATTACCTTGCATTCCAATACAATATTAAATTAAACAAGGAAGCATATTATCCCTCTGTCTCGAGTGAAGAGTGAAGTTCTGTATACTCTTTCAACAGTAACAACCTCTTTCCCCCTTTACTAACTTCGTTTTTGCTCAATTAAATAAAGCTTTCAATACATGTAATGGAGACACCTATCCGGCCTTAGAGGGAGTCCAAGAAAACCAAATGTCCCCCAGCCTGGGAAGGTAACTCCACTTGATTAGTAAGTTGAAACAAACTATCAGAGAATTCAGGAAAGAACAACACGGGGGTCCCTCCTTCTCGGCCCACAGAGGAGGTCGCCTTCCGCAGGGGACACACCAGGGAAGTCATCTCTCTCTTGGGATCACCCTGAGAGGGAGTCCTGCTCGCCTCTGAAGGATGTTACCTGCAAGTTGACTTTCTCCTGGGGTCAACAAATTTAGTCCATTCTGTAGGAAACAGCAGAAGTCCCCCAGGGTCTGTAATAGCAGTGAAAGGGAGAGCCCTTCTCTGTCCTTGGAGGAGAGGAGGAAACTTGTTTCTCTCAGATAAGCCACTGCACCAAGGAGGCAGAGGCCTGCCCTGCACAGGACATGAATGACTTAGCAACTGTAGAGCACCAGGCACTTCTTGCAGGAAAGTCGATGTGATTTTCAGTCGCCATCCATTGATGAAATCTGATTTCCTACCCAAGGACTACCTTTATGAATGCGTTTTATAAGTAAACATGTTTGGTTTTCATTTATTGAAAGGTTCTGTTTTGTGTGGGGGTTTTTTAAATATATTGCCAATCTTATTTGAAAATGAGCTCTCATTTCTAAAATAAAAATGGTTACACAGATACGCACCATTTGTATATATATATATATATATATATATATATATATATATTCATAGGAATTATTGAACTATACTTGTCTACTACTTGTAACTCTTCATTTCATTAAGACTCTGCCTGGAAATACCCTCCTAGGAAATAATTCCACCGTTATTTAATTCAATAAAAAATGTCATGTGTCTCTTACATATGATCATCATTTCTAATAAATCCAATAAACTAGTTACCCCAGTGGTTCTCAACCTTCTGGCCCTTTAAATACAGTTCCTCATGTTGTGACCCAACCATAAAATTATTTTCGTTGCTACTTCATAACTGTAATGTTGCTACTGTTATGAATCGTCATGTAAATATCTGATATGCAGGATGGTCTTAGGTGACCCCTGTGAAAGGGTCGTTCAACCGCCAAAGGGGTCGCGACCCACAGGTTGAGAACTGCTGGGTTACCCCCATCCCTCTGGAAACATGCTTATCATTAAAACTTTAGTCATCCTTTTATTTTTTCATCATGTTATAGTAAGTAAACCATAACTTTCTTCACTGTGGTCTTTTAATTCTATATAGATATATGTATGTGTGTGTAAAAATCAACAAAAATAAATAGATTAGTATATAAGAGAAAGATATTGGCAACATTTTTTAAAGTGGACAATAACAGATAAAACTCCACTTAAAAATCTTTCCCTGGACAAAGAATGTGATTGGATCTCTGATGTAAGGGTGAGAGTTAAGATGCAGTGTTGGTATTGTTATTAATGACAATGTTTAACAGCAGCTCAGAAACTGGCAATGCATTCTATTATGACAACTGAAGGATTAATTATATATTCCAGAGGAATATACTCTAAGTTACTATGTATCAGCATACCTCTGATTTAAGTCTAGATTTCTCAAACAAGCACATCCTGCCCAAATAGGTCCAAGTATAATCCAAATGTAACTTTCTTCAGATAGATGCCTTTTATATACTGTCTTTTGCTCTGTTAATTGAAATAGGTGCAGATGAACACTCTAGATAAAAGTTTCAAATCAGAGGGCTCGTTGAATAATATGATGATGAAATACTGATTTTAGGTTTCTCTTCCAGATAGCACAAATAAGTCATTTGAACATGCCTGTTTTTCCTCAGCTTCTGAGAGCAGTTACCGAATGGGCTTCTGTTTTCTACCACGCTGCGCACTGTGTTGTGATGGCCACTGGTGGCTCGGAAGGCAATGTCTTAGGCTCCCTGCATCCTTGGGTTTGGTCCATAACACATTTTAAAGCTTACACTCTTTCATTATCTTATGGAGATCCATGAGAAAGAAGGAAAGTTGCTAAAGAAAATGACAGGCAATGCAATTACTGTCTTATTTAGAATGACTTTTAGATTGTTACTTGCTAAACTTGTGTACTTCGACTGGTGGCTATGATGTGTATATTTGGCAAACTCTTTAGTCAATGGGAGATAAAATATATCATTTTTCCTTTATCAAAAGCTAAATTCAAATGTCAACATATTTCACACAGACATAATGTTCAAAGTGAAATTGCCATTATTGACTACAGCTTCCCAATCACGAAGTTATTATTGTGATAGTAATTTGTTTTTCTGTTTGGTATGGATTAGAGATAATACAGGTCTCCGACAAACACTTTTAATAAAACAACAGAACTTCTGTTATTGACTATCACTTTTAGTTCCCGTAAAAGGTAGAGGATACTCTTCCACCTAGATCTTAAAAGGATTTTTTAGGTTCTTGAAATTTCAAAAAGATATTAGAATTACACAAAATATGAAGTTAAATACAAGTAACAAATTTGTGAATTCATAGAGAACAGAATGGCCCCTTTAACTTTAATCTTATACATGAATGTATTTCACTATGCCTATAATTACAAGTGAGTATTATTATACCACATGCCCTATCATATTGCACTAGACTTCTATTGTCTAATAGAGTATACATTATAAATTAATTTAAAATGATTAACTTTCTATAAAAATATATACTTTATACTACTCTTTTATATGTTGTATTATTATAACCAACAGTTCTCTTGAATTTTGAGAGAAAACACCTGCCTTTCCACTCATGGATATACATGTCCTTATAATTGGGTTGCAAGTACCAATCTGTTTTTTATTGAAAAAAAAAAAAAGATCATATACAAGGTTTTTCTTTTGAACAACAACAAAAAAAGAGAGAAGACAATAGATTATTGTTGCATTCAGGCAGTCCATGATTAAATAATCAATTAAGACATTGACTAAAACTGCTAAATGTTAGCATTCATCAATAAACTTGTTAAATGTGCTACGGGAGTTTCTGTTGTTTAACATCCTTAGTTTGAAGAGGAGATAATGCATGTTCATCTACCTAAGGCATTTTTATGGCTCTCATAATTGCTGAGAAATGAAAGTAGCCTCAAGATCTAAATGACAATGATTAATGAAGGTTAAAAACTCCCTATCCTCACAACATTTCTAAATAAATAAGACTGGTAAGTCTGGAGTTCAATTCGATTAATCAATATCATCTGTTAGCATGATTCTATTGAGCCCTCATATTTAAAATAAGAACTCTAACAGGCACATCAATATAATGAAGTCTCACCTGGATCCCGTCACTCTCAGGTTGCCCTTCTACATTGGCAAGAAGATATGGTTGGTGATTTAATTAAAAGAGGCTATTCCCCAATGATTGGAGTTTTCAGATGTTAGACTTCACTTCTGCCACACCAAGCACTTTTGAATCACTGCTTAGGGCGAATAAAGGTATACTGACATAAGGGCAAATATCTGCATATTTGGCACTTTCAAAGCTATAGTTTGCTTTCTAAATTATGACTTCAATTTAATTAATGTCGAAGTTGTTTTAACACTATCAACCCCGTGTAGAAAGCGAAGTATGTTTAAAGTTACTATAAAATCTAGAGACATTCTTCTGTGCATTTCAAAACCTCATATAGACTCCTAAGGGAGCAACTTTCTAAGGGCAGGAATGTCAAAATTAGAAACCATATTCAACTTCAACCCAAAACTTTTTGAAATTTCTCAAATATAGAACAATACTTTCCAACATTTAGTTTATAAAGAGTCCAAATATTTGCAACATAATGTTTTGGGTTTTCATAAAAAGGCAGAAATTCTGAGAGTTCTAATCAATTAAAAAGAATAAAAAAGCTTACTGTCTCTGATCCTGATAGCTTATAGTAATTACTATAAAATTTTTTATGTAAATCTCTAAATTTGGAGTTGACAAATATTTACAAAGAGAAACTATAAATTATTTAATTTTGGGACTTCTTTTTAAGAACTAGGATAAAGGAGATAGTAGAATTGCAACATTGCTCAAGGCAAATCTACTCCAAAAAAAGTTACATAAAATTACATAAAATAAAGTACTGAGTTTCTGTGAGCTCTATTTCAAACGTCCTTGAACTACGTGCCACTGGGGCAATACCCAAGGCTTCAGATTCCTGTACCTTCCTATACAAATACATAAGCAATTATAAATCCAAATAAAATATGAAGTCCAAGAAGAGTCCATACATAGCTTTAAGAAGTTACGGTTTAAAAAAGAGAGAATGAGAAAGTTCAGGCTCTGTAAGAGCACACCAGGGAATCAGACATTAAAAGCAGAATGAAAATACTGTAGAAGAAAGATCTGTCCCAACATAAAAAACAAACTAACAAATATCTTGTTTCATCATAAAAGCTGGGCAAAAACATTTGCACCAAACGTCAAAAATTAGCAATAACCACTTACCAAGTAGAAGTAATTAAATATGAAATCTAAAAAAAAATGTTATCTAGATTATTCATGTTATTCTAAGATACCAAAACTTTCTATTGCAAATATAATCTTTATATATAAAAGGCCTGGTGAATATGCTTTGCCTTCAAATCAATCTAATTTTCTATATGTTTCATTGTGTTGCTATAACATGTATTCAATTATGTTCTTCAGACTGTACATCTGTACCCATTTTTTTTTTTAAAGAAAACCTACTGACATTTTGTAAAGGGCTGTTTTCCCCAAACCCTATCTGAAAACATGGGACTTGATATGTGTTTTCTTTTAATAAAAGTGTTTATTTATTTATGGAAGTCTTTTTCCCCTTCAATATTTATTGTAAAGAAAGAAAGTCAAGGGTGGAGCTTGTAGCCAGGACCTAACTGGCTGGACTTGACCTGGCACTTTTAGAACTGGCATTGGGTTAATTTTCGCAGAGGAAGCAGAAAGGGAGAAGTGGGACTCTGAAAGGAAAGAGCTTCCACATGCCGTTCAAGGAACCATGTCCTGCCCAGGAGTTCACGGCCATGCACTTTGGAGCATCTCCTCAGATGGCTCAGCCATCCCACTCTGAGTTCAAAATTATTCACCTTTAAATTCTTCAACTTCTAGATTTCTTTGCCAATGGTTTACATGGTTGGAAGACAAAGAATATTGCTGTAAATACTTTGCATGTGTTAACTCATTTTCAATCCGAATATGACTTGTCATGATCCTCATTTTATATCAGAGGACACTGAGGCACAAGGACACTAAATAGCTCATTCATTGCCAAACACCGAGGCAGGGTGGAGGCAGGATCTTGAGAAGGTGGTAACCACTAAGATAAATGGCAGAATGGGCACACACCACTAACTGTCTTTAGCTTGTGCCTCCCCGAAACCAGACTAAACCTATATGTCATCTAAGTAAGATTTAATTTAAGGTAGTTGCAATGCAACCTTCCCACCAAGCTGCCACCCTCAAGTTCCTCTGTGTAGAAATTTTAGAACCCCCACCAAAATCCCCTAGCCTGACCTATGTTTACGATCATTGGATGCTTGAATCGAGAAAGTACTACACCTGTGCCCACTGTTACCTTTCAGAATGTGAGTTTCCACGATATGCTTATACATCTGTCTTTCTGAAAAATTATCTCGTTCAACCCTGTATCCCTAACAAATAGCACACAACCTGGGACTTAAGTGTAGGATACTTGTTTGTTAAGGACTTTACTTCGAATACCACCACCACCCAAATGAGCTAGTACATTTTTGATTTGTGAAGAAACGTGAGCAGGTTTGTTTTTAACTGCCACAAATACAAAAGTCAGACTGAAAAAGATGTAGGCTAAAATCTAAAATCGGAAGGCAAGAGTGCTGTCTCTGTCCCTGCCCCACACTTCCCCCCTTTATCTTTCCGAAGTGGCTGCAGCCTGTAACGTTAATGTTTCTCCTGTCAGTGACTCCCTCTGCTGCTCCAGCAAAGTCATGACCTACATCAGAAAAGTGCTAGACACAGTTAAGGCTTCACAGACCACACCCTAGCTGTTCTGTTCACACTAACTGGGGAACTTAGCACACATTGGAGAACAGTTATTTTTAAGTCTCAACAATAATTATAAATAAGCAAAAAGGGGTGGCCTAGTAGAGCTCATGCCTCATTCCTGTTCATATCCTTGGGGGTTGCTTTCAAAAGATCAGTATGGATTCTGATCAGGACTACAACAGGAGATGTTAGAGGACCCTGTCATGTTCAATTCTGAACCCCCAGTATCCAGAACACAAAAGACCAAGGGGTCAATAAATGTGAACAATCGAATGATTCCTACTCTGTGTAAATACTTGAGAAGTTTGTACTCTGAAGCCTTTTAAGCATCCCCTAAGTGAGAATGCATGACATTATTTGTCTAAACAAAGGTAAGCTAGCCTAATTTTCCTTACAGCAAATTCCAAATGTGAATTTATGAATTTACTCTGCTCCTAAAATGGAACATATATAGTATAATTGTAATGAAATTCAAGGTTGTGTGTGTGTGTGTTTATGTCAATTGTGCCATACCAACATGTATATATGCACGAAAGCAATTTTTACTCTGTTATGGGAAGTCTATTACTTGTTTATCAAAAATATTATAAATCAGTTTATGACAGTAGAGAATTATCCTAATATGATTAGACTCTTCAGTCATTTTCTGTCCTGAGTTTGGTGGTGTTAACACTGGAAACACTAGTTGGTGCTAGATAAGCAGAATTTCAATGCTGTACAGTCCAGAAATAAAATGCACTTATGAAATAGGACACTAATTCTGAGGCACACCATTCACACACTCACACACACACACACACACACACACACACACACACACACACTTTTCCTACTAAAATCGTTCATTCTTGAAAGTCAGAACTACCACAAATTCCCTAGAGCTAGGAGTTCCCAGCATTCCTGAATGAAACAATTAGGGCACAGCCTGAGAGGAGAAAGTTGTTGCCTAAAGCCTAGAGAACCTCCCAAGGACCTGCTTAAAGTGACTGCTGTCTTTCTTTAAAGCACAGTTACAAAACGCAGCACACTCACAAATAACACTCACTATGTTTTTTCATCTTAAACTTCTGTTGTTTTCTTGGCTATCTCTGAAGGGACACATTTCCTACAACTTTTAATTTTCCAGTACTTCTCTAACAACAGAATAAAAAAACCTCATCCACATTGTAACATGCTTAAATTAACTTTCTCATCATAATTGCATATGTACTGTCATTCATAAAAATAGTTCATTCTGATCCAGAAATCCCCAGCACATGGAAATCATACTTCCAGGGAGCAACAACATCTTGTGTTGCGCTAGCATGTAGTCCACAAGGAGGAGAAAAGACAAGAAATTAGAAGGAAAAGGAGAACTGACCACGAGACCATGATAAAAGTCCGATTCTGGAAGGAATTGTCATGGTGCTTTGACAGTAAGCAGGCAGGGGAATGGAGTGGAGTGATGGTGATAGTAGCTGATAATAGCCACTAGTAGAGTTGGGCACTTTCTACATTTCTGATACCTAACAGACAAGGCAGGAAGGGCTGGTATCAGGGAACATGGAAGATAACAAAGATAAAAGAGGTGAAATAATGTCTTCCGAAGATGGCAAGATTCAAACACAAATAGTTTATTCACCAGGAACTGAAAAAAACTAAATAAACTAAATGGAGGAGACCAGTACTGAAATACACACATCCGATAGAAAACATTTTACTTTTCCACTGAAGATCTGAAGAGCAGGTTCGAGTCTCAATCTCTGGCTCTCCTGGTCTATAAGAAGAAACACAGCACCAGTGGCAAATGTTGTCCACCCTGAGCATCTTTTATTTTCATCTCTCCTTTCTTCTTTCAATATGAATCCATTTACAACCTCCAGTTTATCTTTATTGATCCCTTTTCCTGTGCAGTCTTTTGTAATTTGGCTGCAGTAAGCTCTGGGCAGGAATGTCGGATCTCCTGTTTGGTATCCTTGGGGACTTTAACTTGTCCTTTCTCCAAATAGTTCTCTCACTGCCTGGTCCCTCTCCCAGCCCGCACCCCAGGCTTTGTGCACCCAATAACAGCGGGCGAATTCCACGGGGAGTCACGCAGTTGATTCCACAACTATTCATCAGGTTGCCCACTGAAACTTCCAAACAGAGCCCCTCCCCCCCCCGCCCCCCACCCTCCAGCACCCTTGGCTGCGGCCCTGAGAACTTCTTAACCAATTTCAAGAAACCTACAAGTTCATGGGAGTCTCCATGGAGATTGCTTTGTGAAATGGACAGATGAGCTCTGGAAGTATGCACAGGAAAACCAGGGCAGAACCTGGGGCGGGAGGCATCTGGCAAGGAGGAAAGGATTTATGAGCGCGGCCACTTAAGGCGGCAGCAGGGAAATTTACTCCCGAAGTAGAAGTAGCTATGGCTAATTCACAAAGCCTCGCTAATCACTTACCTCGCTACCCGGACCGCGCCGGCTATGCTCAGCCGTGCGCTGGACTTCCCACGCCCTCGCCCCCAGCGCCCTCTCAGGTCAGAGTGCGGGCTGTCGGGACCCCCCGGAGTGTCCGAGCAGCCGTGTAGGCTATCGCTGCACCTTCTCTGCTCTCTCATGTTTAAAGAGACGTAACCGAGAGGATGGGATGCCTGAATCATCTCCCAGTGCTGCAAAAGCTTCCTCCATTCCCACCACAACCGCACCGCCGCCGCGCGGAAAAGCGGAGCTGCCGCTTCAGAGCCAGCCACCACCAGAGAACTCGCCAAAAGGACCCCGGCTGGCGCTTGGCTTGGCCAGGAGGGTGGGAGCCCAGGTGCCACGATAAACCCCGGAGGGGGCAGCGTGGGCTCTTTCCTCCCCGCCCCTCTCCCACTCCGCTCCTTGGGCTCAGCAGGCTGGGGGCCGCCGCTCTCGATTCAAACTCCAGGGGCACGAATGGAGCTAGGTGATCAGCCCCCTCCCTCCCCTCCTCCCTTCCCACAGCCAACTCCCCGCCGCTGTTCTCCCAAGCCCGGTTTGGCCCAAGGCCCCGGGCACTTATTTTCAAGCTCAGACGCGTTCCATGAAAATGTCAGAGTTATAAAGCGGCCGGTGACCCCGGGGACTTTCGGATTTGGTTTGAGCGTCCAGTCCGCTTCCCCAGAGCTCACGGGCTCTAAGTTTCTGCGCGGCCAGCCGGGAGCGAGCCGCCGAGGCTGTGCGTGCGGAGGCGCACCCCCCGGCCTGCCGCCGGCTGGGAGGAGCTGGGCGGGTGGGCTTGTGTCTCCAGGGCGCCCCGAGCAGCAGCCGGGGGGCCCCAGCCCTGAGTCCTCCGCCCTCAGGGACACATGTCCTTAGCTGCGGGCCCTTCCGCGCCCGGCGGGCTCCGAGACTCACTGGAGACCCTACCGCCCCAGACGTGGCACCGCGCGGGGAGCCTCCGTGCACCCGGGCGCATCTGTGCAGCCACACGGACGCGCACACCGCGCGTGTCTCCACGTCTCTCCGGGCACCATGTTCCACACCGTGTGCGCGTGGGGCAGAAAGTGCAAAGGGCGCCCCAGGAGCCCACACGCCCAGGGGCAGATGCAGGTCCACACCCCGCGTGTCCCTGCCCCATCCGTGCCCATCTCGGAAGACGAATGAACCCTAATGACCAAAGCTTCCCGACTAGTTGGGAAAGCGGGGTTGAAAGTGGCTTAAGTGAGCCGCGTGGAGGGCCCCGGGGGCTCACGAAGGAAGCCGGGAGGACCGGGGAGGAGGAGAGGAAGAAGGAGGGAAGGCAGGCAGCGGGAAGGGAGGTGGCCTGGGAGCCTGGCCAGCCCCTTACCTTGAGCAGCCGAGCCCGTGCGGCTGGCGCTGAGCAGGGCCAGGGCAGGGAGCACCAGCATGGGCAGCACGTATCCCAGTCCCAGTCCGCAGCGGGCCGCTGTCGCCCGCAGACTCTCCCTCATCGTCGACCAGGGTGGGCAGGGGGAGCACCGGCGCGAACCGCGGAAAGCCCACCGGCCAGCAGCCGAGTCCGTGCACCGCGCCGCGTCCACGGGAAGGATGACAACCGCGCGCCGCACTCCACTTTCTCCAAGGGCAGGGGCCAAGGGGTGGAGAGGGGGCGCCGAGGCGGAGTTTTCAGGACCCGCTTCCCCGGTGCCTTCCGACTGGAGGCTCGGCCCCCACTTGGGAAGTCGGGGCGACGCCAGGCGGCCACCTCGGCGCTCCTCCCCGCAGCAGCAGCCGCCGCAGCTCCGCCGCGCGCCCAGCCCGGACTGCTCTCCCGGTCCCCTCGCCCGCGCCCCACACTCTCAGGCACCGGCGGGCGAGGGAGGGGGGAGGGGGAGGAGGCGGAGAGAACCGGGGGGAGGAGGGAGTGGAGAGAGAGTTGGGCACCGTGAGGCGCTCTGCTCTCCAATCTGTGTTCTCGCCACGCGTGGAGACGTCCCGATTGCCGCGGCCGAGTGGCCAAGGAGGGTCCCCTCCCCGCGTGGGGCGTCGGGAGGCTCCAAGACGTGCGCCGAGGAGGCGTGGAGGGCGCAGCCCGGCTCCACCCGGGGGTAAGCGGCGCGGGAGCGCGCCCGGCCTTATGTAAGCGGGGATGCAGGGATGCGCGCCCGGGGCGGGAGGTGGCGGGCCGGCTGCGGGGTACCCGCGGGAGCGGGGAGAGAGACCTGCGGGAAGAGGCGGCTGCGGGGCGGGGAGCGCGCCTGCCCCCCGCGGGGCGCCAGACCCGGGCTCCGGGAGCGGAGCGGCGCGCCCCCAGCCACTTGGCGGTGTGTTGCGGAGCCCAGCCCGCCGCCTGCCAGCTTCTCCACGGAGCCAGCGAAGCCGGAGCCAGACTCCCGGGGCCGGGACGCGGTCTAGCACTTCCAGTCGGGAGACTGGTTAAGCCGGGGCCGGGCTGGGGCTGAAGTCCTGCGTGACGGGGCAGAAGGCATGAAGCTCTTGCAGTGCCCCAACCGGCTGCACATTGGCGATGGTCCGCTCCACTCAGACTGCTTTATGCTCTAGGCGCCTGTAACCTCTCTGTCGTGGAACAGAAACTAACAGCTCAAGGAAAACTCAGGCTTGAAGACAGCTTTACCTGCGTGCATCTTGGTGAGATGACACCGATGCCAGGAGAAAGTCCCAGCAACAATGCACACGGTTTGTAGGGACCCACTTAAAGTGGTGATGGAACTTAGGACATGTTTTCCAAACTCCTAATGGTGTGTATAAGGAATCAAACTGCTATGAATTTTTTTTAACACACCCCCCCTTTTTTTTCCAGGGAAGAATTGGCTGGGCAGCTAAGGGAGAATGTAAGATGGGTGGGTAGAATAAGGAAGGCTAGACAAAAGGAAAGTGATTGCTTTTTGCAAAGGTTAATACACGCTTGCACAGCTAACATTCTGGGAAGAAGAAAACCACTTCCCCAAATTAGTACATTTTAAGCTGATAATAAATCATGTATCAGGGAAATGTAAGCTCTTCGGTGCCAAGGAGGCAAAGTGTAAACACACACTGAGGAAGGGCGCTTTCTGTCTAATCTGGGCTGTGCTCATAACTCGCTCTGTCATTCTGGATAAGCCAGGTAAACTGCATGTCTCGGTCTCTTCGTCTGTGCAGTATTTTATTAGATGGTTTCATAGTTCTTTTCAATTCTAATATTCCACGGTGCTGCCTGCCGACCTCCATCCAAACCTCTACTCAATACAAGGTGTCTTGGATGAGTCGGATAGACCTGAAAGGGTCATCCCTGGCAAAGACATTGACAGATCTGGCCACCTCCCATCTCTATGCTAAAATCTCTTTCCTCTCTGTGGTTTCCCCACACCAAGGGACCCTGATATGTTGGTCAGAGTGTAGTTTCCAGCACCAGACTGGCTGGGTTAATTCTTAGCATATCTTATTACTAGTTGACAGATTTTGAACAATAAAACTAAGTACCCCAGTTTCCTAATCTGTAAGGTAGGCCTGGTAGCAATAACTACCATACAGTTTTGTGAGAGATACATGAGTTAAACGTCTGCGAAGTGTCTAACACATAAAATTGTTAGCTGCTCTTCTCACCATTGGTACAGATTCCCATCAGCTGCATGCTGCAATGATGAATATGTTCTTGCCTGTGCTCTCCAAAATGGTAGTCATTTGACACATGTGGCTACTGAGCACTGAGCAATGTGGCTATGGGAATTTTAATTTTATGCAATTAATTTTAATTTTAATTTAAATAGCCAATGGCTAGTGACCACCATGGTGGGCAGGGCATCTAGGCCACTCATAACCTGTCATTTATTTTGAGGATGACATCACCAGAAGGATTATAATTATATTCCATATTTGTCTTTACAGTTTTTCCAAGAAGGACAGCAGTAGTAAGGAAGAAACCCCCACATTTATCACTTTCACATTAACACTATCTAAAAGCTGTTTGTTTACAATTTAAATGCCTATCTCTCCTAACTAGAATTAAACTATTTTTAAGGCAGACATCTTGTCTTGTTCATCATTTCATCCCCAGATCCTAACATAGAGCCCAATATATAGTTGGTGTCCAGTTAACATCGGTTGATTGAATGCCAAAAAGGCTCAATAGGAAAGAATCCTCAAAGTCTAGTTAGTTAAACAAAATTAAATTGTCACATAATCCTGTTTGGGGCATTGAAGTGCTCAATGACGGATACTGCATGAAATTAATCCTTTAAAAGAAAAGTAAAAGAGAAGAGGAGAAGTAGTTCAGCACTGAAACTCAGCCCCCGGGGGCGGGGAATGGTAAGTAGAGATGAAGTAGAAAAGGGAGGGGAAGAGTGATAGCTCCAGAACTAGGACAGGGAAACAACCAGCAAATAGTTCAGCTTTACCAAGCAGATGAGTTTACTATAATCAATGGTCGCTCATAAAACTTTCCTTGACACATCCTTCCTCGATTTCTTTTATTTTTTCTTCATGAAAGATACAATGCAGTGTTGCTTAGGCTCCTGAGTGTAGAAGCCTAACTCACTTCACTTAGATCTGGGTTCAATTGTCACTGCTTCGGGAGACCTTTTCTGATCAACTACCTAAAATAGCACTCACCTCACCTTGCTCAATGGTATTCACCTGGTTTGATTTTCCATCCAACACATCTACATATAGGTGTATGCAGACATATGTGTAAACATGTGTCTATGTATATGTATGTACTCTCCCATAGTATGCTTCTAAAGGAGAGGGATTTTTTCCCCTAGTAGTTTCACTGCTTTAGCCCCAGAACCTAGAAAACTGCGTGGCACATAATAGATGGTCAATAAGCACTTATTCAATATTAAGTGGAAGAATGAAAGCCAATAGATTTGAAAACTTATTTAAGTCCTTTAATAAGACTTCTTTTACCCCCAAGACAGACTTTCAAATTATGAATATGTTTTTCTAGTTGTTGAATAAAATCAAATTTGGGTAAATATTTACCAAAAATGAATTTAATTATGAATTTTTCAGGATTGGAATGCTGTAGGTGCTTAAGGAACAGACATGAAATTTATCTTGCTCTGAAAAATATTTTTTAAAAAAACACTTAATTTTAATCCATGTACCAGGGCTTTCTTTTTCTTGGCTGCAGTGAGTGGAGAATTAACTCTGAGATAATAAATCCCAGTGACAGGTGCTAATGGGAATTAAGCATGCAAATCCCCTGCATATCCCTCCAGTAATCGACACCAAGAAAATTATGCTATTTAGCATGTAGGCTGCTTACTTATGATATTATTTACCCTAAACCAGTATGGAAAAAGTTTCCAGATTAAGATTTAAGAAATAAAAAGAAATAGAAAATATATTTTAATTGTAGAAATATTTTATTTCATTTTATCACTCTCATGTTTGATTTCACACTTTTTGTATTTTATATCTTTTTAAAAGGAATCATCCTAGCAGGAAGTATAGAAGGAGGATATTTGTGAATATAAATAGGATGGTGATGAAGAAACTCTTTTCCAAACTAGGCGTTGGAGGTAAAATTACTGATAGACATCAACTAAGGAGAGCCAGATGGTCTTGGGTCAATTGGTTCAATCCCCCTTCTCTGCCTCAGTCCCCAGAAGGGAATTTGGCCTGCCATAAACCCATACACTGTGGGGCTTTATGCTTTATGTTAATTGTTTTAGACAAGACCCTTTTGGTTGAAAGTGATAGAACCCCAGCTCAAACCAGTGTAAGCAAAAAAGAGAACTTATTGCTGTACATAACTCAAATGCCATATATTAAAATGTCTATATTAACAAAGGCTAATATGTATTGATCATGCTCTGTATCTGACACTGTTCTAAGTTTTTTACATGTGATATCTCACTTAAACTTCAAAGTGAAGATTAAATCGAGGTGCTATAATCATCCTCATATTATACACAAGGAAACAGAATGGTTAAGTAATTTTCCCCAAGTCACAAACAGTTAATATTTATGAATGCCAGTTTAATTTAAGAGATCATTTTCTAGACCCAAGTACTGAAATATCCCCACTCACAGGACTTGGTTTCTCATTCCAATTCCCTTCAATCTTTTGGTTCTGCCCCTTTCTCTTTGGAGTTCATTCATAGACCTGTGATGTCCACACTGGGATTCCTGGCACTTCCAGATTTATGATGTCTTTACCATGATCAGTCTCAGCACAAAGAGCATTTTCTTTCCCAACTAGCAAACAAAATTCCAGAATTATGTTCTTGGCTTATCTTGGGTTGCATACTCTTACCTTGGCCAATGGTTGGAATATACTCAATGGCAAGGCCTGGATCATGTGCCCATTTCTGCAAGTGGAAACTGGCATTGAGAGTTGGAAGAACAGCTTCCCTCAAAGTAAAATCAATATGGTGAAGAGGAGGAATAGAAACCAAAAGAACGGATGTAGAGCTGACAAAATAAATATGCTTACCCATGGTGTTGAGGCAGAATGAGTTCTTCTCCACACTTGAGTTTTGTGCAACAGTACATCACTGTAGCAAATGAATTGGTTAAGGAGGACTGAAAATGGCCCCTATTAGATTATTTTTTCCAATGCCTGGGAGAATTGAATACATTCAATTCAACTCAACTCAATTCAATTCAACTTATCTCAATTCAATTTAATTTTCAAAACTTTTACTCAGCCCCTATCCTATTGTGGATATATCCCAGAATCCCTGGGGAAGAGTACTCATGAGTAAAAGGCTTGTAGACTAACAACAATATAGATGGATCAACAAAAGGATTACACATAAAGGCCAAGATGTTATGGAAACGCGTGGATAAGAGAAAATTTTGAAAAAGGGTATCTGATAAGAAAATCACCTACGAGCAAGATTTAAGCACTTGTGTATCAGTAATGCCAAGCTTCACACAAAGGGAGTATTTCTCTCTAACAATAGAAGTCTAGAAGTAGGCAGTCCAGGGCCATTATGAACCAGGAGCAGCTCACTCATGCTCTTTTCATGCCTTGGTTCCCTGTCCCATAATGTGTGGCTTTCATTCTCTCAGTGGCTTGTTGGCTTTTCAAGTTTCAGGCATCATGTTGCACTTTCCAGGCAGAAAGAAGAAGGAGCAACAGGCCCAGGGGGTGCAGCCACCTTAGGCACCTTCCACAAATATTTCTGGGCGGTCTCAGCCCAAGCACTTTCCATTTTCTTGATAGCCTGTCAAGTGGTCATCCTAGACCAGTCACCTGTGGTGAATAAAGAAAAGGGTGTATGAATGCTGGCTGGATCACGTATTTTGGACACAATTCTGTCTTAGAGAAGAGACTAGAGGAAGCTACAAAGAGAAGCTATGAAGCCATGAGATGGCAGAGTATATTCAGAGAGTTGTAGATGGAAAGTAATTCTCTCTTTACTTGAGTAAAAGGGAGGAGTATTTTTCTATCTCATTGCAAAATGAAAGGATGGAGTAGACTCTATATTCTTTAGTTCACTAAAGTATATTGAACTTTTGGGAAGTATATAACACTGAGATAGAGTCTTCTCTATAGTTGGGGCATAGAGATAATATTTGCAAAATAGAAAGAAAACCATAAATAATGAAAGATGACATGAAAGACTGAGAAAGAAGAGAGGAGGAAAAGAGAACAAAAAAAAGAAATAAATAAAAAGAAGGAAATAAAGTTCAGTGTGATTTCTTCATTTGTGTAAGATGACGTAACTGCTATAATATGAAGAAAACAATGAAAGGCTCAACAAAATAATAGAATATGTAATTTAGAAAAAAATGACTGGAGATAGATATTTAATTATTATGTAAGAGAGCTTTTGTAATACCTCATTTTATTTTAAATTTAATTGCCAAATTGGACCAAAGTCATTTTTCTCATGTTACAGGTTGAACAAAAAATACTCTATACAATGGTGGGATGATTCTGAATCAGGAAACATAGATTTAAGTCTACATTTATCTAACTTATTTCTCAGATATTCCTGTAACTTCTTTCCACTGGACAATATGAACACATGGCGTTGCCCTAAAAATGAACTGTGTCTGAAAATGCTTTATAATGTGTCAATACTTAGGACATTATTATGATGAAGTATGTTCCATATTGCTCATTTTATTTAATTTACATAATCATCTAAAGACTAACATTAATGATGTGAATTATACCATCCTACCCTAAACTTGGTGCTGTTCTCCATATCTCCTTTACTTTTGCTCACATCACCTATTCAATTTCTAAACTCATGCAATTTTACTACTTAAAGATCTCCAGGATCTATCCCATAATCTCCATAACCACAGACACACAATACATTGGCAAGTTCCACATGGCGTCTCATAATTACTTCCTTAGTAGCCAGTTTGCTCTCACATTCCAATCCATACTCTCCACATACCCCAGAATGACCTTCACATATACAAATCCTGTGATTTTACTGTCCTAAAATCCGGTTAGAAATCCTTGTTGTCTTAGGCCCCCTTTCTCAAAGTCCATTACAGGGAATTTCTGTCCTGAAAAAGGAGTACCAAAGAAACTGTAGTGAGCTAGATTGCATTATGCCTGGCCCTACTCTTTCCTTGTTAATAGAATTGCTTTTTGCAATTGCAATCCTACTCACTACAGGTGGGATCGAGTTCCCTGCCTCATTGATGGTTGCTTTTGTCAATGACTGTGGGAAGATGTGCCAGTTCCTTTCACGGCACCTGTTTTCATGTGCTCCTGCCGTAATCATGAGAAGAACATTCTCCAAATAACCATCAGTCCAAGGTGAATGAGACATACATGGAGAGATGTACAGCCTGAAGCCTAGTGTCTACTGTCTGGAGTCCAGAGTCTGGGTCCAACCCAGCTTAACAGAACTGCAGCAGACCCAGTGACCCATGAGTAAAAACAAACAAAACCAAAAATGCTTGTTGTGTTCAGATACCGAGTTCTGAGTGATTTTTTAATGTAGCATGATCACAGTTAGAAGTGTCTGGTATGCATAGAATGAGAAATCATGTCCTCAGATTAAGCTCAAGATAAATCAGATGCTAATCTCCCCAGTAGTGCTAACAAGCTAGCAGAAAATAAAAGAGATTACAGTACTGAATTGGGTGACCCTGGGGAGTACAGTGGGAGAAGTATGGATACATGGCTATGAGAGGTGTGTTCAAATCAATTAAATTTATTTTAAATTGAACTGATCAGCAGAGTCTTAAATGAGATTACATTAAGCCTGGTCCTTGAAGGGTAAATAGAATTTCTGTTTGCTGAGTTGGAGAGGAGAGAATTTCAGGCAGAGGAAACCACTGAGGCAAAAGCAGGAAAGAAGAGTGGAACATGTATGTCAAATATTAAATGACTTATTTTGAAGCCCAGAAAGCATTATACTTAATAATATTACTAATTGTAATTTAAAAACAATTCTACCTGGTAATATGTTTGAACTATCATTAGTTAGGCATATATATATATATATATATATATATATATATATATATTCATTTAATACACACAGCATTATGTATGAAGTAGATATTATTATCTTCATTTTAAGCATGAGTGAGAAAATTAAGGCTCAGAGGAGTAAAATAACTTCCCTCTCTAAATTATAGTCAGAATGGGATCTGAACCCAAGTTTATCTGGATGCAGGCAAATACCAAAAGGTAAATTTAGACAGGAAAATAGGACTAATTTTCGAAAAGCCTTTCATGGTTTGCTAGGTGGTCTATCACACATTATGTATATACTAGAAAACTACCAAAAGGTTTTGGTCAATGCAATTATATCATGACCATGTCTTGCATCAATGTGCAAAGTGGATTAAATCTGAAAGAAAAATCATGAAGTCCATTTCAATAATCAAGAGGAGAAACAGTGAGAGCTTAAATGTAATGAGGAGTAGGAAAAAAGTGAAGGGATGTATACGCAATGTTCAACTGGGATGGTGGCTACTAATTCCAGAACACAGGATGAAAAATTTTTAACATTAAATATTCATGATATAATTAAGAATAAATTATGAAACCTTGAAAAGCTACTTGTAACAGTAAGCTACCCTCAACTTAATTAAAAGCATTAAATAATTAGAAATAAGATATAAAGGTTGAGAGGGACACATAAATTTGTTGGGATAACAGGTGTTAATTGGGACTTCAATGGTTTGTTCAATACTGATATATTGTAATGATTAACCAACATTTTGGTTACATGACCAGATTATTTTTTGTAGTCCTTAATATTTTATGTCTGGCACATAAGGGATAATCAATAATTATTTCAAAGGTAAAGAAACAATTTATAAGACTCTTTTATAATATATAAACAAATTAGTTATTACATATTAAAAATATTTTATATTCAGTTTTTCCTAAATGTATTTCTAAGTTCATTGTTAGAACTGTGTTGTGCTTTATATTATAGAAAAATGTCATAAGTTATGGTCTAGAACTGCACCTATGAAATCCTGTTGATCATGTATCTGGTGTATGGAAACAACAATATTGCTGAGCATGTAATCCAATCAAGAAATGAAGCCATAAATTACAATCAAATCAAACAAATATAAAAAAAATGTGACGTTTGTGCTTATGGTAGAAAGTAGTATAAAGAAGAAAATGTAAAATATTAATATTTCTAAGTTCATTTCATGATATTTCCAATAACTCAACAATGGAGCCACTTCTACTTCATGTCTAATTTCAAATGGAAATAGTGGATTTTGTTTTCTTTAGCATAGATGTTGCACTAATGCTAACTAGCATTATCTTGATCATGGTTGGGTTTTGGTTAATATATTGAATTAAAAGGAACCAAGAAGGTAGTAAGGGAAATACATTTATTTCTGACAAAATTGAGGAAAACAAATGAAAAATATAAAGAAAGAAATTAAAAAAAAACAATTCAAGTCAAAATTGCCCAGAAGTATTTTAACCAGAATTGTGTGAAACAAAAGCTAAAAAGAATGAGGTGAAAGCAATGAACTGTGAGGCAACATTTTTATTATCAACAACATCCTCCACCATCCACCAGATGGCCCCACTGGCCAAGAACAGCCTGGTATTATAGAGCAGAATTCAGTGAGCTAGCTAGCATTGAGATTTAGGAAAAGATTAAAATTCGAGTACTTTTAAGGAGAAAGCCCATGCAATGTTTGGCTTGCTTGTTCATATGTAATTATTCTCTAGACTTTGAGCTTCTCAAGAAGGATTTTACTTTACCATAGTAATATTTTATTCATTAGCATTATCTGCCTCAATGCCTAACTCTTAGAAGGCCCTAATAGTTCTTACAGCCTGGCCTACGTGTGTGGCTCAGTGGTTGAGCGTTGACCTATGAACCAGGAGGTCATGGTTTGATTCCCAGTCAAGGCACATGCCTAGGTTGCAGGCTTGATCCCTGCTGGGGGGTGTGCAGGAGGCAGCAGCTGATCAATGATTCTTTATCATCATTGCTGTTTCTATCTCTCTTTCCATCCCCCTTCTTCTCTGATATCAACAAAAAAATATATTTTAAAAAAGAGTGGTTGCATAATGGAGAAAAGTAAATGAGTCAATGATATAATACACTTATGTGTATTTTAATTTAACCAATTATTTTTTTTCTGTTGTCATTTGCTATTTTATTTATTGTTAGGGCCAGGAAAATCTCTTGATGATTATTATTCTCCCAGATATATTTCACTTCACATTTCTGACACTAGTGAGGTCAAAGAAAACCACTTTTTAATTTATTTTTTGTCTGCTGACAAAAACACAGAGACCATTTACATGCAATGGTTTACTTTTCATCTTATTGAGTATCCCAGCCACAGGCCACAAATTATGCTGGTTATAAATTCACAAATTTATTGAGCAAATTTGTGATTGTAGGAGATAGGACCAAATAACTTAGAGACAATCTATTTCAATACCAGCAAAGGCTAAGACATCCCAAGAATATTTAAAATAAGTTATTTGAGCCCTGGCCAGTGTTGCTTGGTGGTTGGAGCATTGGCCCAAGCACTGAAGGGTGGCTGGTTAGATTCCAGGTACCTGGGTAGAGGTTTACTCCCCACCTCCAATCAGGACATGAGAGGGAGGCAACCAGTCAACGTGTCTGTCTCACATTGATATTTCTCTTTTCTCTTCTCACTTTCTCTCTCTCTCTCTCTCTCTCTCTCTCTCTCTCTCTCTCTCTCTCTCTCTTTCTCTCTCTCTCTCCTCTTCCTCCCTTTCCCTTCCCTCCTTAAAAAATAAGATAAATTATTTGAGGAATGGTGTTGACATCTGCAAACTGGTGTTAGAACTTTACCTCTGCTTCCATGCCCTCGGCATTGCCAACTCCCATTCTCCCAGGAATAAAGTCTTTAGTCTGGTCAGAGCCTATTACCTGGAAAATTGATAACTTGAAGTCTTTTTGCATTTTCCCATGACAGTTGCTCTACCTGAAATTTCCTTTCTCACAAGTAGGCCAATCACTTTTCGAAATCTAGTTCAAATGTGCTAGCCCAGTATAAAGTTTTCCCTGAGCCGTACAGTTAGAACTGCTCAGTCTTTTCCTGATGTCCACATGCTTTTATATCACCTACTATTGATATGCTATAAATGTATAGCTTCCTTCTATTAATTTATATGGTATTTGTGATTCAAATTTGAGTCTCAGACACCTTGGACTCTGTAGCAACAGTGAACTTGTTGGTCAACATATATTAAATGAGTAGTGTTTTTTAAATGTATCAATGAGCTCTTCTCTTTTGCCTTTCCATAAACAGAATAGTTCTCATAGTCATTGCAAGGCACCCATCTATGTGGGAATAAAGGGAAATGTGCAGGAAATGGCCACACTTGTGGTTATGTTACCAGTGGGGAAAGGTCCCCATCTGTTGCTTATGGGAGTGGAATTGTTGTAATATACCAATAAAAAGAATTTTCTGAGATTTGCACAGAAGAACAAATGATTTTTATTTACATGGAATTAAGTCCCTGAGTTTCCAAGGTCCTTTCTCCCTTATTCCTGCCATAAAAGAAGTAGAGCTGTGGCTTTCATAGGAACAGAATCAGAGTCAGTGTCCAGTCCAATACATCATCTGGCTAGCTTAGTTAGTGTTTCCCACTGTAGTCCATCAGTCCATCGCATGTGAGTCCCCATGGCTGTGGGTCATATGGGCGAATGCAAGGAATCAGGAAGGAGAGAGCCAGCCCACAAGCCAAGAGTCAAAAGTCAAGAGCCAAGAGCCAGGAGCCAAGAGAGATAATTCCTTTGTTTAGGGGAGTATGTATTCCCTAATTTTCACTGGCTTGAAATGGCCAATGATCTCTGTTCCCAGGTGTGGCTGACAAACACCTTCCCTAGTCATCCTAACATCACTGAGCATCCATCTATCTCCCCTTTGTAGGACCCCTTCTCCTAGTGATCTGTGAGGAATGGACCAGTGGTTCCCTGGAGAATGTGAAATTGCAGCTTCCTGGTGAAGCTGCCCAAATATCATGCCTATAATGTCTGTCTTTCCATCACTCTTTTCCTATTATTAATAACTAGCTTATGGTTTTGGTTGAGCAGAAATGCATAAGGGAAAGAATTCACATGTAGTTTCTGAACTGCAAGATGGAATTTCTATGTCTATAGTCAAACAATGGCTTTAAAAATTAGCTTAGATATGCCATAAAAAAGAATGAACTCTAACCTTTTGTGGCAAAAGAGACATAGGGGATATATGCTAAGTGAAATAAGTCAGACAAAGATAAATACCATATGATTTTTACTGATATGTGGAATCTAAATAAATAACTGAACAAACAAAGCAGAAACAAACTCACAGATACAGAAAACAGACTGACAGTTGTCAGATGGGAGGGACATTGAGGGGCTCTATGAAAAAGGTGAAAAGATTAAGAAGTACAGATTGGTAGTTACAAAATAGTCACATAGATGTAAAGTACCGCATGGGGAATATAACCAATAATGTTGTACGGAGTAATAAATATGTATGCTGCCAAGTGAATACTTTACTTATTGGGGAAATCACTTTGTAAGTTACAACAATGTCTAACTACTATGCTGTACACTTTAATATAATATTTAAAAAGGAAAATCACTGTTTTAATGAACATAAAGAGACAATGTTTGGAAATATGTCACATAAGCTTTTTTTAAATTTTGTTCTATTGCTTAAAATATTACAAAGAGTATTACATATGTCTCCTTTTTCCCCCCCTTAACATTCCCCCGGCCTCCCCTACTCCCCAGTGTCTTGTGTCCATTGGTTATGCTTATATGCATGCATACAAGTCCTTCGGTTGATCTCTTACCCTCCCCGCCACCCCACAATCCTCCCTGGTCTTCCTGCTGTAATTTGACAATCTGTTCGATGATGCTCTGCCTCTGTGTCTATTTTTGTTCATCAGTTTATAATGGTCTTTATTATCCATAAATGAGTGAGATCATGTGGTATTTTTCTTTCATTGACTGGCTTATTTCACTTAGCATAATGCTCTCCAGTTCCATCCATGCTGTTGCAAATGGTAAGAATGTCTTCTTTTTTACAACAGCATAGTATTCCATTGTGTAAATGTACCACTAATCATCCAAGAGATGCACATCGAAACAACAATGAGGTATCATCTTACACCTGTCAGAATGGCTATCATCAACAAATCAACAAATGACAAGTGCTGGAGAGGATGTGAAGAAAAAGAAACCCTCATGCACTGCTGGTGGGAATGCAGACTGGTGCAGCAACTGTGGAAAACAGTATGGAGTTTCCTCAAAAAGTTAAAAATGGAATTCCCATTTGACCCCGTGATCCCACTTCTAGGGATATATCCCAAGAAACCAGAAACACCAATCAGAAAGGATATATGCACCCCTATGTTCATAGCAGCACAATTCACCATAGCTAAGATTTGAAAACAGTCACATAAGCTTTTTAATTTTCTAAAAAAATTGACTGTTTAGCAAAATAAAAATATCAATTTACTAGAAAAATAAACTAATACAATATTTAATTTCAACTGTAATTTAAAAAATAATAAACATTTAAAATTAGCCTGCATAGTGTAGAGAAAGATGCTACTTGTAATTAAGATTGAGGCCATTAGCCCTGACCAGTTTGGCTCAGTGGATAGAGCATCAGCCTGAGGACTGAAGGGTCCCAGGTTGGATTCCTGTCAAGGGCATGTACCTTGATTACAGGCACATCCCAGTAGGGAGTGTGTAAGGAGGCAGCTGAATTGATGTTTCTCTCTCATCGATGTTTCTAACTCTCTATCCCTCTCCTTTCCTCTCCGTAAAAAATCAATAAAATATATTTAAAAAAAAAAAGATTGAGGTCATTAAACTTCCTGATCTAGAGGATATAATATGGGGAAGTGAATAACCCCAAAGTGCAGACCTCATTCTATCTCTAAAAATTATGGCAAAAAAGGAAAGAGAAGAGCAAAGAAGTCAGGCCTTGTTTCTATCCAGCGTTTTCCATGGGGTCCACTTGTGAGGGAGGGGAATACAGAAACCCTTTGGGATAAAAGGAGGAAACAGCAAGACCACCTTACATCAGCACCACGGGCCTCAGTGGGAAACAACTTAAAAAGGGGAACTATCCTACATTCTGAAGGCAATTGTGTGTCAGTGAGGTACCCAGAATGCCCATAATGAAGACACACACACAGGGCAGTACGGATTTGAAAGCTATGGGCACCTCTACAATATCCACTCTGGGAGGCCACTGACATGCGTGGGGATTATTTTGTTCTGTGGGGAAAGCAGCATTCAGCAGGTAAGTCACAGAGAACCGGTGGGCCTGGACCCTGACCACGCGTTTTGAAGCACACACTCTGCTGCAAACTTGCTGGGTTCTTGCCTTAGCAAGTTTGGCTCAGTATTAGAGCGTTGGCCAGAGGACTGAAGGGTCCCGGGCTCAGTTGCAATCAAGGGCACTTACGTTAATTGGAGGCTGGATCCCTGGTGCCCGGTTGGGGTGTGTGCAGGAGGCAACCAATCAATGTGTCTCTCTCACATTGATGTTTCTTTCTCTGTATCTCTCCCCCTCCCTTCCACTTTCTCTAAAAATCAATGGAAAAATATCCGTGGACCCAGCCAGCATGGCTCAGTGGTTGAGTGTTGACCTATGAACCAGGAAGTCATGGTTCGATTCCTGGTCAGGGCAAATGCCCAGGTTGTGGGCTTGATCTTCAGTGTGGGGAATGCAGCCGATCAGTGATTCTCTCTCATCATTGATGTTTATATCTCTCTCCCTTCCTCTCTGAAATCAATCAAAATGTATTGAAAAAATATATCCTTGGGTGAGGATTAACAACAAAACAGCTAAATGTGCCTGATTCTAATCCCTGCTCTATCCCTTACTTTGTGAAATATGATAAATTTTTCATCAGCACTCTTGTCTAAATTTAGATATTGATAATAACTACCTTATCATGCTGTTATAAGAGCTGAACAAATTAATTCACATAAAACACTACTCACCATGCATGGGATTGCATAAACATTAATAAATGTTAGCTATCTTAAAATATTATTAACATATTTCAGTAAATAAGAATCTTCCTGAAAATGAGGTTTCAGAAATCTTGTAGTCATTTCACAGATATAAACACTTGTCCTATCAAATATATTTGTAATAATTTAAATATAATTCCATAAGTACTTTTTGTTTTACCTTAGTTCATACCAACATTTTTATTGACAGAAGTGAAAAATGTAACTTATGAATACTTAGTATAAAAACTCAACATATTTTGTATTTCAGATATTTGGCAAAAGCATGCTAGCACAAAATGATTCAATTATGTGACTACAATGTAAAAAATAAAATGTGAGTAGCAAAAGTGTTTATGTTTGTACCTTATATTCAAAAAAGCTTGTATCAAAGGAGGCCTGGAAGGTCAGTTCTGTGGAGAACAGAACAATATCTACAAATCCTCACAATGTTTTTTAAATGGAAAAAAGCACCCCCCAGGGACTGTGACACAGTCCTCATAGGAATTTAAGCAACGGGAAACAAGTGTATAATAGCAGTGGTTTTTAACGCTCTTTGCGATAAAAAGCTGACGTTACTCACCCACCACACTTTTCTAATAGTGTTAATTTGAGCGGCGTCTCACACACTTTTTTACTTAATTCTACAAATGTTTGCATTTAGGAAAGTCTCACAGAATGAAGCTTATTGACCTATATGAGTAGCAATATTTATCTCATTAGTACAAGGGTCTAACCACCTGAACATATCACTCAGAAAATATAAACATATCCATTTTTAACATGTCAGCATTCAATTGAAAAATTATGGCACTGATGTATGTTTCAGCTCCCCCCCCCCACCACCACCACCAGGCATGTTAGAGGCTCATGTGCAGAAACCTGCCCTTTTGGAGATAAAAATGCCTATTTGTAAGGGAACAGATGGTATTCCTCAAGTTCAGAGACACATCTTAGGCAGCATCTCATGGGGAGGAGGCAATGCGGGGGAGAAGGGCTGGTGCTGTTTGAAAAGGCTTCCTGGGTGATTCTGATAGCTGCCCACCTCGCCCCCACTGTGCAGCGCTGATTTAAAGCTTAAGGATACATAAATGTCATGTAGGAGCTGATTTGAGCTGCAGAGTAAAAAATGAACCCTTTTCCTGGTAGAAACTCGTCTGATTGCATTTCTCTGCATTTTATGTCATAGTTTTCAAAGCCGGAACCTCCCAGAAATATACTAAAATAGACTCATTTAAAAACTTGTGATTAGTTCACATATGACATTGTTTTCATTTCTTTTGTGGTATTAAATAGTAGGTCCCACGGGATCATTGAAAGATAATTCTTATTTTAGGTATGTTCCCATATACATAAGTCATCATAAAAATAGGTCACATTCTGTATGGCATTATAATATAAGCAACCACAGGCACAAATACTATTAGTGGAGCCATTGAAGTAAATTTTGAGAGTCAGAATAATTAAAATAATTTCAGCCCCACTTATCTTTGAAAAATCCTTTAAATCAATTCTAGAGAATAGTACATGTTTTGTGTGTACACATTTGCCCAGCAATTCTTATGCATGCTAAAATTTGTAGCTTTCTTATTAAATTAAAGGAGAAAAACGTCAATATGCAGATATCTGAGCATTCAAACCGTCATGACTTTCCGGTGGTGCCTGAATCCAAAGAAATGCGGGAGGCCAGGAAGCAGGGCTGGAAGGTTGCCCTGGTTTCCCACAGGGTGAAATAGCCCTTGCTGTGTTCCCATGGAAGGCTCCCATCCGGGGATACACTCTGTTACCTTTGTTTAGAACATGCTGGGATGGAATGGATTTGGAACACCTAAACAGAAGAATTTGCTGGAATTGGATGACTAGGCCATGGACAGGGTTGTGTTTGAAGTTCTGCCTTGATAAGGCCGTGGATGCCAGAGCCCTTCTGAACCAGTTATGAGCTCGCCCAGCACTGCCACGGATTCTGGTATGAGTCTCATTTGCTTTAGTCTTTTTCTCTTTGTACATATCCAGTCCGTTCCAGGAATGAGTGTCTTACACCTGGTGACTGGCTGGTGGATTCCTCTGTGTAGGATTTCCAAAGAACAGGATCTCTTAATATCATGGAACCCATGGCCTCTCCAGCCTTTCCTGAGTCTGTTTACCTCATAGAAGAGCCAAGATATCAATGCTCAATCATTTCTCTATAAGGGCGCTGTCGACTTCAAGGCAGGGTAATATTTCAGGGACATTTCTGAACACTGATTCCGGAATCTTCCACTCTCAGTCCCAGCCCCCACACATGACTAGAGTCCACTTAATTTTTATTTATTTTTTTCATGCTCCTATCTATATCCTCTCTTAGGGTTAATATTTTGAATTAGGCATGGACGGCAGCCTATTTCCCTCAAAATAGTTGAGACAACATGACATTTTGCTATATGACAAGGAAGTATCAACTATAACACAGAACAGTAAACAAATAGTCATGTTTCAGAACTGTAGGTTTCTGCTCCTTGCAGATGGTGCTGCTTTGCCTCTGTGAGCATCTCACTGAAGTTCATGCCCTCCTGGGTGTCTGGTAGATTTCACGGTTGACACCATTTCTCCTGACTTTTCTACTGCATATCTCTTGCCATTCAAGGTCAAATGTAGAAGGCTTTGCCCCAGCTTCTTTAGAACTCTGTGCAAACCTCCATCCCCAAAACTAAGCCTTGCATAGTCAGTAGCTGGACTGGGCGGGGAATGGGGATGAAGCAATGTGCGATCTCAGTCTTCTGATTTTCTGTTTGGCCCGGCCCTGCATAATTTCCTGATTTACTTCCTAAGACATCTTCTTACTTCACGTGAGGAGAAGAGACATGTCCACTTGTTATGGAGTTTGCTGTTAAATTACTGCTCATCCATCAAAGCGACTTATTTCTTGTCTCTGGAGTAAGCACTGGCCCTTCCCTGAGAAGGAGATAATCACTCCCTCCCCTGGGCATGGTATTTATTTGCATATCTGTGTCCACATCTTTACTGCGAAGACACTGAAAATTGCTTTCCTGGTTTTGAGCTTTATATCCCCAGTTCCTAGCACAGTCCCTTCCAGAGAGAGATTGCCCAAAATACCACAGCAATTGACTTGTATAATAGTTTAGAGCAAAATGATCTTCAACCTTTCTCACCTCATCGCATACATAAACTAATTGCAAAAATTCTGCGGCACACCAGAAAATATCTTTTTTTGCCGCTCTGACAAAAATATGTATCATTTTGACTCATTCACACAGGCTGGCTATTGCTGTGTTGGTTGTTATCATTTTTTAATTTGACAATTTAAGGGAAAAGAGGTCAGTGCCCCTGACTAAATAGTCAGGCATTCATGTGTTAAAAATCCTTGCAGCACACTGTTTGAAAACTGCTGGTTTAGGGATATACCTATCCTGACATCCATCTATTCAAAACCTGCACACGTATAATCACAGAAGGGCCACGTGCTCTAATTCACCCAGTGTTTGTGTAGTTCTGACCTTTCAACCACCTGGATCTGGAGTTCACCCTGACCTTTCAACTCTCATGCTCCTTCCCTGTGAAAACCACAGTTCTGGTGTCAGACCCCTTCCTTGCCCATGGAGATTGTTTATAGTAGATATACGACTCAGTGCTAACTGGTCTGACTTTGGCCAGCCTTTCCATTTCTACAGCTTCCCATGATAAATCTTGAGTTATAAAACTGCTATATTTCTCCATATAACACAGGGATAAAAATGAGAATCTGGCTGAAGAAGGAGAACCAAAGGAAACAAAAAAAAAAAATGGAATAGAAATAGTTTCCCTTTCCTTTAAGAAGGGCAGGACAGGAAAATGCGTAAAATTAGATGGATTCAATTAAAAGGATGACAAATATGCAGATCAAAGATGAATAAGGACTGGCAGGTACCCTTCGCTTCACTATTACAACTTCTTACGCCCCAGGGTCTAAGGTCTTCCATGCCCAGTGACACAAGGAGGGCGCCCACCGCCATCTCTATTCTTCATTGCACTTTTCTTCTTATGTCTTTCACCCCCAGACTTCTCTGTCATCTCCAACTCAGTGAAAGACCAGGAAGGCAGTGATCTATCTTACTCTCCACTGATTCCATAGTGCCCCTCGCAGTGCCTTTCACGGAGTAGACAACCCGTAACTACTTCAATAACCAAATGGGAAATGTTATATTTTAAGAACCTGAAATTTAAAAATTTTAATTCACCCTTAGTCTATTCTGAATTAATAAATATATAGAATTATTGAATATTAGGTCATTGACAAAACTATTCAATACAAAAATTATTAGAGTTAAACACTAGCATCATTTTGTGAATGCTATTTAACAAAAGATTCCATTAGGAGAACATTTTAGTGTAAAGTTTTAATAAGAGATATCAAACTGAAGATAACAGAAGAAAAAAAATCCTACCACAATTGCAATGATAAGGACAATTATTAGAATAGGAGAACTCCCCTAAGGGAAGTAATGTGCTTGGACAAGAACAGCCCCAGCGGAATACATTGAGCAGAATACATAATAATGGCTTAAGTGCTCATATAAATGGGGTGTTACAGTCCACACATTAATCATCCATGCTTGAGTGTCTGCTTAAGTGGGTAATGTACAATATTTAAAATGCCATATTCAAATACATTGTTGTTCAAATGGATTAAAACTAAAAGTTCTAATATTGTAATTAGCATAGAGGTGCAGCACATTCTAATTCATTTAATAAAATTAATATTTTGCTTCATTTTTGTCAAAAAGATATTTGCAAAGTGAAGAGTAGAAAAATGATTTTCTTTAAAAGAAATTAAAATCAGGACATGATAAATCATCTAGATGCCTTACGTTAGCAGTGTCTATGTAAAGGCAGAGATGAATGAATGCGCCTTTGATACCCACCCTCACCCCACCCCCACCGCCTGCCTCCTGTATGTCCAACACCCATGGTGGGGGAATGAAGAAACAGGTGTGGTGATCAGGAACCCTATTTTTAGTTCACTGTCTTTTCTTGCCATTTTTGAGGATTCTGTAATATGTTCCTCTCAGTAAGCATCAACTAAAAATTTTATGAAGGAGTATATAGGTTTTTAGAATTCATAGTACATAACTATTGAAGGAAAACTTAGAAGATCATTGGACTAGTTCTGGTGTATTTAGGGACTGTTTCTTATCCACAATCAAAGGAAATTTATTCAACTGATAGATAGAAATTTCTACCCAGAAATGGAGATTAATATAAATGGATGGAACCTCAAATAATCATCTGGTCTAGTTTTTAGATGACTGTCCAGGTGGTATTTTTTTCTTGAATTCTATGAACTGAGACTTAATTTATTGTACCACAATAATTATTACACCACATGGACTTGTTATTTTGAAAAAACCTGCTTTGAATATGAATCTAAATTTAATTACATTCAGTATTTATTAAAAAACTAATAACTGTTCAGCCTATCCAGTTCAGAAACATATGCACTTATGGAAACATGTATAATATAGTTACATATAGTATATTAATAAATACTATTGTTAAATAAAATGTATGTATATTAGTAAATATTATTTTTAGTTATTAAATTATATAATACATACTATAATAGATGTTAACTTAAATTTCTTATTAACATACTAGAGGCCCAGTGCATAAAATTTGGTGGGGTGCCTAGGCCTTGCCTGTGGGGATCAGGCCAAAATCAGCTCTCTGACATTCCCCAAGGGGTCCCAGATAGCAAGAGGGCACAGGCCAGGCTGAGGATCCCACCAGTGCATCAGGGCCAGGGAGAGACCGCAGGAGGGCTCCAGGGCATGTCCAACCTGTCTTTCCCAGTCCCCATTGGCCGGACCCCAGCAGCAAGCTAACCTATCTGTCAGAACATCTGCGCCCTGGTGGTCAGTGCACGTTATAGCGACTGGTCGAACGTTCGAACAGTCAGATGGACACTTAGCATATTAGGCTTTTACATATATAGATTACCTACATCAAGTAGGTACTCAGTAAAGATTGTTGATTAAAACAATTGTTAGTTTTATATATTATGACATACATTTTTCTTATGCAGGTTCAATTTTTCCATGTTTATTTATACCAGTTCCTTTACAAAATTATGCAAGTCCTATTTTATGTATTAGAAGAGCCGATAAGACAATAAATAAAGTAATACATTTCAGAATTTAAAGATACTCAACATTTTCTCATATTTATTATGCTAATGTAATACTTATAGCAGTAATTATCATTTAGTCATAGATAATAGAGTTTATAATGGATTCTGATTCAGTTAGATTCCACAATTAACAACCTACTCAATTATCCTACAGTAATTGGATTTTTGTACATCAGAAATAATGACTAAAACAAATTATTTCTATTTGGGTTGAAAACCTACAAACAGATGAAAATAGTAGCTATCCTTAATAATTTTGTTTTATGTGTTTTAAATATATTTTAAGATTTTTATGAAACTACTTATTAAATGAAAGAAAATAACCATGCTAATGTGGTTTGTATTATTATTATCCTAACTAAAATTGACAAGTTTCTCAATTTGGAATTGTTTTTCAGAAAACAGATGTGTATTCCTTAAACAAACCATGCTTTACATAAAGAAGACTTGACTGGCAACGACATTACCTAAGCTTTTATATGGCAAGCAGTCTAATTTATTTAAAAGTGAAAATGCACTTAAAGAGTTCTCAGATTCTTCCTGGAAAATAGAAATACATTGATAATTATTATCAGTGGAAATATATTATGGCAAGATCATTTAATTTTCTGATCATCACGCTTACACTGTGAAAATCTTGACATTCACATGTAGCAGAAAATATTTATATAGATAGAAGAATGAGCTATGAATGAGAAGATCCCAACTTAGGTATGTGACTTGTCTTTAGTCAGTTGTAGTTTTTTAAGTTGTTTAAAGATGATGTTAATATCCATTACACAGAATGTAGTCAAATCACAATTGCAGCACTGTGTTGAATCTTTGCCTCATAAATTTAAAACATGAACATATGCAATGTGATGCAAATGTAGGAATACATTTTAGAAGCATTGGCAGACTAGAATGCCTCTAGAAGGCATTCAGGGTTGTAAAGGTCTGGAAAGCATGTCATTGGAAGCCATTGAGATTATCTAGTCTTGAAAGAGTAGACTCTGCAGAGCCATCTTTAAATATTTAAACAACTTTGGAAATAATAAAAGGATTCGATTTTTTTTTTCTATTATGTTCCAAAATTCAGAACTAGGCTTAATAATGGAAGTGAAAACAATATAGATTTTTGTCTGATTATAAGAATTAATTATAAAGCACTGTTATTTGGCTTCTGGGATAAATTGCCTCATGAGATAACTATTCATTGTGGAATTACCTAAGCTGACCTTCTTTTAGAAATGCTGTAAATCATACTAAACTCTAGGCTTCCTATATATTTAAGGTTCTTATAGTAGTTTGAAATTTTTTAATTTCTAAAATTCAGTGTTTCACATGTTTTATTAAGAAAATATCTCTTTACTTTTATGTATGGTAATAAGATAGTTTTAATTTTGAATACACTTTCATTCAACCAACAAATACTTATGGAGCAGTTACTGGGTACCAATGGTGGTGTTGAGTCCTGGGGTAGAGTAGAGAGCTAAACTTAACATAATGTCAGCTTGATGAAGATCAGAGATTAATAGAGCCAGACATTACCAATAGTCATAAGTAAACGAGCAATTACAAACTCTTCTAAATGGCATGGAGAAAATGCACAGCAATGTGACCTTGTATCATGACTATAAGCTTCCTTCCATTTCACCATTACCATCTAATGCAGCTGGTTTCATCTGTTACCTGAGGTATCACACAGCTGATTTATTGAACTCCCTGTTTCTATTTATGCTGCCCTCTAAACCTTTCTCAGCGTCACAAGAATAATTTCCTCAAAATGTAAATCATATCATGCCTCCACCCTCCCTGAAATCCTGCAATGCTTCTGATTGCTCTAAAGATAAAGGCCACGATTATCAATGTGGCCTGAAAATATTTTTATAATGTAGTTCATTTCTATCTCCAAGGCATCACAAATTACTTTTCCCATTTTCTATATTCCAGCCCCTCTGAGGATTGTCAGCACTGGACCATTATTTCTTCTGCAACTGGGCCTTTGCACATGCTGCTTCCCCTGCTAAGTTCTTTATTCCATTTACTTTCACCTAGCTAACTCCATCACATGTAAAATCACATTTTGCATTCTTATACACAATCATAAGCCTTTCTCTTATTTGATTAACACATATTTATTGAGTTCATGTTATGCACCAAGCATTATTCTATGTCTTTGGCCTACAGGAGTAAACAAAACAGAGACACTTGCCCTTGAGGGAGAATAAACAAAGATTCCTGATAATTTATACTCTATCTAGAAAGTTAAGCCATTATCTACTTGTTTAGATCAAAGAGTTGCTTTCATTGGATATACAACTATATTCTTACAGATTTTCCAATGTTAAGGATTCTAATAATTCCTAGAAATGTAAGATTAGATAGAAGACTATATGTAAAATGGTTCGTTGCCAACAACACACACTATTCTACATTTGCAACTTATAGAGAACTTGGCTCATTCCATGCCCTAAGATTTCATAACTAAGTTGATACCATTATAGCATATGTATGAGTACATGTATATTTTATGTCTTTGTATACAGGGTGGGGCAAAAGTGGGTTTACAATGGTTCATATGGAAAATAATATAATAATTCATAAATAGTAATGCAAGAATAAATTCTTGTGGTCTCACCACTGTAAACCTACTTTTGCCCCACCCTGCATTTGTATGTACAATGCATATGTATATTAGGTATGATAACATAAGTAGATTCTATACTAGTCTCCATAGAAGGGAATAAACTAGTATTTTACCTTGAAAGTATTGAGGAATTCATTCAAAATTAGCTTTAACATTTGAGAAATTAAACTAATGATTTTATAGATATAGAAACAAGTTTACTTGTTTCAAAACAAGTGGTCATTAATTTACTAACTAATTAGTTACTTTAGGAAGCCTTATTCATCACATTTTTTGCACTGAGCACGAAGGGAGGCTTTAACAAATTATGAATCATCTTCACTGGTCTGAGGAATTTATAGTCCACCTAGAGAAACAACATAAATGAAACAATATGAGGCAGTATATCCACAAAGTACAACCATGTATAATAAAAAGTGAATAAAAAAAAAAAGAAAATAAGGAAACTTTTCCTCACCCCAATTATTTTCAATACACTTCCTTATTCAGCAAGATAACAGCAGTACAGCCATGAATTTATGTTGCATCAGATAAAATTCACCAGCGAGACTGTGATTTCCAGTAAAAGAAATAACTGCTAACTGGTGTTTTGTATACTCAGAAAAAATGTAGAGGCAGCAATCTGGAGTCTCCAGGAAGCTTCTGGAAACATATGATTGTTATTGTATTCTCTTATGATCAGTTAGAAGGCTTTACAAGCTATGGATCTTAAGAGAAAAATAACATTTCAGTAAGAGTTTCTCCTTTGCAGCTCCCTGAGATGAGGGAAAGGTCAAAGGCAGTCTAACGCATTTGTAGCTGCTTGGAAAGGAGCTGTGTCCGTCAAGGCAACTGCCAGATAAGATTTCGCGGTAATTGCAGCTCAGTTTTTTTCCCATCACCCTGACTGTGGTAAGCACTGAGAACTTGGAGCACTGGATTGAGGAAATGCCATGAAATGAAAGGACCATTGGTCTGGATAAAACTACAGTCAGTAAAAACAGAAAATAAACTTCCATGTGTTTGACCTTTAGCAGCTTCAGAGACTTCAAATAACATTTTCCCCCAAATTGCTTTTGAGTCCTTCATAGTTGTAATGCTTTTTCTTTGGGTCACTTGAGAGTTTAAAATCTGCTAGCAGTTGTGAAATACCAAAAAAGGGATGTAATATATATATATATATATATATATATATATATATATATATATATATATATTTTTTTTTTTTCTTAAATGCAACTTAATCCAATAAAATTTAAGCCAGGGGCACATGGTAATTTAAAAAGTTATTATCAATCTTTACTGCAGAAGATATTGATAATGTTCATACTCTAAAAATATCTTTATTTCTTCAGGGTTGGCCAAAACAAACTTGTGTTCATTGGCCTACATCTTGTTTTCATAGGACTCAGTCCCATCAGTTGAACAACTTAATGTGACTCCAGGTTTCAGCTATTATTTATGCTAAATGGTTTTGTATGTAGGGCACACAGTTTAAAAGGGTGCACTCTGTAATATTAAATAATATGAAAAATGCATGCTGAGAACAGAATTTAAATTTGAAAAAAACTAACATGCTGACAACTGACAAATGGCCCAATTAACATTACAGACATTTTACCAAGTTGAAAAATGAAAAGCAAACAAACAAAAATTTATTCATATGGGAAGCAAAGTTAAAAAGTTTATAAAAATTATCTTTTTCCTATTTTAGCAAAATGACAGGCTTATTTTTTTAATTGCTTACCTATGGTGCTTTTAAAGAAACATATTATATGTGATTACCATTTAGGGGAATTATTAAAGAGATTTCATATAAATTGGATATTTATGTCTTGAATCACTTTGTGCCATTGGCTCAGTTTTCTAAGCCTCTGAGAGCAAGGGTATCTGACTCATTGCTAGAGCCCCCAGGAGATGGACAATTGTGGGCATACATCAGATCCTTAGATCCTCAAGACATTTTGTTGAATGATTGGATAAAGGCACCAAAAAGAAAATGAACACAGAAAAGCAAAATATGACTCTGAATATGAAAGCATTCTGGGTATACTATCAGTAAAATTGAGTTCAGGATGGTAAAAGCAAAGTTTTGCCAAATTGATCATGCAATATGAGTAGAAGATGTTATAATTCTCCCAAATAATTTCTACCATCAGCTCTGTAGGAAAAAGTGAGTAATAAAATATTAAAAGTGCTCTAAAGATGAATTTAAAGTTACTTATGTACCTCCAATCATAGGAATAGTTTAAAAGAGCACACCATTTTTTAATTTTTATTTCTGGAAAATTGCTCTTTGGTTGGAAAAATGACCAGGAGACAGAAATAAGAAGGTGGTGAATCCACAGCAAAACTACAGCATAACATAGTTGGTGGTTTCAATTCTTCCATCAAAATATTTCACTAAAGATGTTTGTTCATTATTTTGCCCCTTCCTTCCTTCCTTCCTTCCTTCCTTCCTTCCTTCCTTCCTTCCTTCCTTCCTTCTTTCCTCCCTCCTTTCCTTCCTTCCTTCCTTCCTTCCTTCCTTCCTTCCTTCCTTCCTTCCTTCTTTCCTTCCTTCCTTCCTTTCTTCCTCCCTTCTTCTTTCCCCTCCCTCTCTCCCTCTTTTCTTTCCTTACCATCCAACCTTATACAAATCTACACTAATAAAAGAGAAAAATGGTAATTGGCGTACGATGCTACCCTTTTCATTGGCTAATCAGGGCTATATGCAAATTAACTGCCAACTAAGATGGCAGTTAACTGCCAACAAAGATGGCGGTTAATTTGCATATGTAGGCACAATGCAGGGAGGCGAAAGGGAAAGCAGGAAGAAGCCCACTGCTACTGACAGTGATCAGAAACCTTGGGGCCGCCTTTGCCCTGCCCCCCAGCTACGATCGGAGAATCAGGCACCTTTGCCGCCCTGGCTAGTGATAGCAGGAAGTAGGGGTGGAGCCAGCAATGGGAGCTGGGCACGGTCGAAGCTGGCAGTCCCGGGAGCTAGGGGTCCCTTGCCTGGGCCTAAAGTGGAGCCCACGATCGCAGGGCCACTGCAGCTGCAAGTCCCCGCTGCCCGGGCCAGACGCCTCAGCCAGAGGCATCCTGCAGGGGCAGGGGCGGAGCCCGCATGATCGCGGTGCCCCCCCACAGCCACTGCGGGTCCCCGCCGCCCAGGCCGGATGCCTCGGCCAGAGGCCTTAGGCCTGGGCAGGGGCGGAGCCTGCAACCGCGGGGAGCTGGGGGTCCCCTGCCCAGGCTTGACACCTCTGCCAGAGGCCTTAGGCCTGGTCAAGGGGCCGATCCGGTGATTGGCGATCAGAGGATGATGAGGGTCAACTCCTCTGGCTGAGGCATCAGGCCTGGGTGGGGGGCAGAGCCGGGGATTGGGGCGATCTGATGGTCCCCTTGCCCAGGCCTGAAGCCTGGGTCAGAGGCGTCAGGCTTGGGCAGGGGGTGGAGCAAGCGATCAGAGGGAGATGGAGGTCCCCTGCCCAGGCATGATTCCTAGGCCAGAGGCCTCAGGCCTGGGTGGGGGTCAGAGCCAGTGATTGTGGGGAGATGGGGGTCCCCTGTCCAAGCCTGACACCTCTGGCAGAGGCATCAGGCCTGGGCTGGGGGCAGAACCAGTGATGGGGGGAAATGAGGGTCTCCTGCCCAGGCCTGACGCCTCTGTCAGAGGCGTCAGGCCTGGGCAAGGGGCCGATCCTGCTATTGGAGGGTGATGGGGGTCAACGCCTGAGGGCTCCCAGTATGTGAGAGGGGGCAGGCTGGGCTGAGGGACACTCCCCCCCACCACACCCAGTGCACGAATTTCGTGCACCGGGCCTCTAGTGAAGCTATAAAAAAATTTTAAACATCTACCTACTCTGGGATTTGAACTGGTTTAAGTAACTTTGCAGAGCTATTCACTTTACCAGATGCTAAGGATATGGTTCAGGTAAGTATAGAAATTTGGAAATAAAGGAGAGCTTGAAAGAAACAATTTTCCTATTTTCTTTCACTTGCTCATTCCCTCTCTTCTAGGACACTTTTACACTAATCCAGAAGCATCTAGTGTGAACAATAAATACCTTCCTTGATTCTATACTTTTTCTTGGACCTTCATTTAACTCTATTGAACAGAAAGTATTTTTATTATTTCATTAGGTTTATCCAATTCTCTAAGGTGTATCAGGATATCATACAAAATCTCATAGTAATAATTCTAATGTCAAGGTATGACCTATCATTTCCTGTTTATCACATGTCTCAGAGACACATGCCTCAATAATTTCTTAATTTTTGAGGAACACTCTTTTTTAGAATATAATACCAGACTCTGTAGAAAACATCAGATTGTGTCTCAACTTGTTGACACTGACTAGCTTTCCTGGAAGCACAGCCCTCGAGAGCCTAATTCCTTGAAATGACCTTACAGCATGAGAGGCTGAGGATCAATTCTCCTCTGTCACTAAGAATCTGCTGGGGATTATACCTAAGTATGAAGGTGCCACACTCTTTAACAAAACTAAAAGGTTAACATAGTTAAGTAATATTGGGCTGCTGGGTGCCAGAATTTTTAAAGCAAATTCATCTACAAAGTAAATATGGACACAAGACTTTTATCGCATTGTTTTATTATACATCCATACCTCAAACATTTAACATGTTGTCAGAAATAATACTTTGAGCTCTTAAACCTTAACCAAATGTTAAAGCAGGGACCACAGAAAATTAAATCTCCAGCGAAGCAATATATCAAATTATATGATTTTTGTTCCTAGTTATTCCAATGAATCCATAAAAATAAATAAGTGAATAAAAATATGACTTAAAATGTAAATAGAATTTGAAAGTGTGCCATATAATAGAAGTATTTTTAAAAAATATATTTTATTGATTTTTTTTACAGAGAGGAAGGGAGAGAGATAGTTAGAAACATTGATGAAAGAGAAACATCCATCAACTGCTTCCTGCACACCTCCTACTGGGGATGTGCCCGCAACCAAGGTACATGCCCTTGACTGGAATCGAACCTGGGACCTTTCAGTCTGCAGGCCAACGCTCTATCCACTGCACCAAATCAGTTAGGGCAATAGAAGTGTTTTTGAAAGTGTCACTGACCATATGAAAGCATCAATAAAGTGGGATATCTAGTTGACTTAACAAGAAAAAAAGAAAAGATAAAAAGAAGAGAAGGAGGAGGAGGAGGAGGAGAAGGAGGAGGAGGAGGGAAAAGTAACAGAGTTATAGAAGGTGAGAAGGTGGCTGTAGGAAGTATATTAATTTGAAGTAGTTCATTCTTGACAATTTCCGGCCTTTTGCGAAACAGGTTGTATAGGACAATTGTGTGGTAATAAAGTGGCTCTAATAAAGAAAGTTTGAGGGCCAAAAGAGTAGTGTGAATTGTGAAATCTATTTGTAATGTCTCATATGAGTTAAGATAGGTGAGTGCTGTAGAACATTAATCTGTGAGAGGAAAGCATATGCTAGATAAGCGCATATGTTGTTTGCTTGACCATTAAATTCATGTTTAAATAATACCAAAATGCCTAGATGAAGAGTAAGACAGCGATTATGTAAATGTTCAGCTTTATAAAGTCTCTCTATTCACAAGACAATTTTCTGAATAACCAATGTTTTCTAGTATAGGCATGAAGTAGGATTAGCAAGCAATGCAAAAAAAAAAAAAGCAAAAAAAATCAGAGTAAAAAATATCTATTGCATCATGCTTCGTATAAAATATTCATAAGGCTATATTTAATTATTTAGGCTTCACTCTATAGATTTGTCTAAGTATTTGAGTTGTATAACCCCCCCCCCCCCAATGTTCTCTAGTTTAAATAATTTTGAAAAAATGTCTTATCAGCAAGGTAGAATTTATAGGACATTTTAAATCCAATTTAGCTGTATAATCAAATAGTTTCTTTATATTATAAAAACATTATTTTATTTCTCTTCCCATATCCTAAGGATTCAAATTCAATTATTTAAAATTATTAAGCAACTCCTATACATAAATACACACAAATGCATCTAATGAAAATATACTCAATTGATCAGCTCGTTATTTATGTTGAATTTTTAAGGAGAAAAATCCCAGGAAAATAAGTTGATGTCAAAAAATTAAGTTTTACAGCACCCCTATTTTAATTCAACAATCATATTTCTAAGATCTGGGGTTAATATATATTCAGCCTGATTTTTTTACAACTTTTATTTGTACATTTATTTTCATTAAATTTGACACTTGCAATAAACTTTTAGAATAGTGAAATGTATCAAAACACCCTTTATTCTGAATAGTACAACAAAGAGAGTGATATTATATTCCTATAAGTCTTATCCACATGAAAAAATATATTGCAGTGTGATGAAAGGAGATAAGAATATTATATTACAAAACTGAATACAATCTTTAAGAATAGCAGTATTGATACTATGGTTTGAAAAGAAAAGAAAAAGAAATTTCCCTGTGTGAGTAAAAATCCATGTTTGTTTGATGAAGCAGTATTAATATTTTGATAAGAATAAGATTTAATATGTAATTTTAGATGATCAACAACTTATATCAAACATTCGGCTTTTTTTGAGCAGCATATTACTCTTACCAAAAGTAATTTCTTTTTCTCCTTGGAGATGCTCCAGACTCTTGCAAAAGTGAAACTGCATAGATCTGATGGAATAAGTCTGTGAGGCCCAAGATCTACATTGTACAAGCTAACTAATAATCTTGCCATTGATTGAAATAAAACATGTTACTAATTATGTAGATCAGTCAGTTGATTGTGATTTTCATTCATGTGATCTTCATTATTTTCATGGCAAACATATGAAAGTTCATTTGCCTAATTGCCTGGGAAGGCACTAGAGTGATGCTATCTTTTGATTTAATCATGTCCAGTGTATACTGTATATATAAATAATTAAGAAATTAAATATGAGTCTGGAAGAGAAAGATGATGAGATCACTGTGAGATATGTAATTATGAGAATTGTATTCTTGAGATGAGATTATTATGAGATTATGTAATTATGAAATTTGTATTCTCAAATTTTGCCACATTAGTGACTCGTAAATTTAGAATGAATTGGGTGAGAAAAACATCATCTGAGAATCATCAGAAGTAAGTTTATATTTGCTTAGGAGCTCAGAATTTCTTTGCTTTTCCATGATTTTCAGTTTGTTATTTTGGTCATACTCCTTTATTCAGTTTGACTCATCACATAGAAATCAAAGCTCAATCATCTGTACTGACAGGAAGCATGAGGACTATTGGTCTGAGTTGTGAAAGCTGTTGGCTCTTGGAGATAAAATTGTATGTGTACACTGAGTGGAAGAATATACAAATAAGATAAATCAAATAGAGTATTGCTAGGACAACTTTACACAACCATAATTATGGAATGAATCATTAGGTTTCCTTGAGAACATCCAAACAAATGCTAAATTGTGTTAATGTTTTAATTCAGAACCAAAACTGGTTTTTTGAGGTTGAGACTGAATTTCATCAAATTTTCCCACATTCTTTACTGGCCCCCTATCCTAAACCTACCCCCACATCCCATCCCATCTGCCCTTTCAATTTCTGCTTTTTTTTTATTCATTTCAAAGATAAATTCACCCTTAAGTGTCCCATGGATTTTTTTCAAACATACCTTGAGCCTCTTGAAGCACCATGCTATGTGCTGTATAAATGTTATCCCATTTACTCCCTGAAAAACACTCTGAGGTTGAGAGCATCCTGTTTTATAAATGGGAAAATTAAGATTGAGTGAGATTAGATTACTTGCCCAAACCTGTGCATCAGAAATTGTTGGAGGCAAGAATTAACCTTAAGTCAGTCAGACTCTAAAACTTGCACTCTTACAACTACACAAACTTTTAAAATTTAATTCTCCAGACTTCGTCCAAGAGAAAATCATGTTAGCTCATGACAACATTCAAATTAGTCACTCCTTTAGTTTAGAAGTATTTTCTAAGTACCTCAGGTGAACTCACTGTAGGAGAAGAAAAGATTAAGGACAGGTTTAAGTCCTGCCTGTACAAAGTACTTAAGTCTCCATGTTTCCGCTTATTCATCAATGTTGGGTAATCATGTTCATCATTATGAAGATTCAGTGTGATGTCCAGTTAACAGCACCTGGCACAGAGTGAGAAAGAGTTTTTAGAAAGGATTATTATGTTATCATTAGGGACAGAATCTGTGCCTAAGATGAGTGAATAGAAAAGTTAAAGGACCAATTGTCCATTGAGGGACAAAGGACCAATGCATAAAATGATTATAGGACAATTGTAATGCATATTAGAGTATAGGGGCCCAGTGCACAAATTCGTGCACCTTGAAAGGAACTGTAGGCGGTGAAGCTGTGGTGGTCACAGGGGTGGGTCTTGGCCCATCCTCCATGCCTCCACCCAGCCCCTCCCGCTGCAGCCCCAGATCCCTTGTCTGCCAGCAGCCCCGCTCCCGCCCCCACCACCGATGCACTGAGGGCACCAGCCCTCCTCACACCTGCTGATGGCTTGGAGTGATAGGGGCCAGGGCCAGCAGTGGGTGCAAGTGGTGGTAAGGAAACTGAGGCACAGAGATGATGACTGCCTTGCCCAGGGTCACACATCTAGGGAGCAGCAGATCCAGAATTCCAAAGCTAGGATTTCCCACTTAGACAGGCTGGTTACAGAACCTAAAGAGCTTCTAGAGAGACACTTAGCACACACTAGGGGCAGGGTAATCTGTCAGGAGGAGGGGTGCCATGGAGAGCCTGGTCTAAGATTTAGGACTGGAGACCTGTGCCCATTGTTATGTTAATTGAGAGTTTAACCCAAATGCTTCCTGCTTAATTCCTAAGAACCAGAGGATCTGAAACCTATCTTTGAGATGTAAACCTTTTGGGAATTGACTAGGAATTTTGCTGCAGAAAATGACAAGCAAGTTGGATTAAAGGACTAACTCCCACTTCAGAGACAATCACAGACAAGAGGGAATGAACAAGAGATGTGAATCACATTACAAAAGTCCAAGAAACTGGGGTCAGGATGCGGCTTGGAAAGGAATTTATAAGGGAGGAAGATTATGTTACCTAAAATTAGTAATGAGATATAAGTGCACACTTAGGGGGAAATAGAAAGGCTAAAAAATAGATAAGCAAGACATCTATCAATATTAAGCAGAATTAAAAAAGGTAGAAAAATTAAGGTGAAGTGGAGCTGAGCTGGGGGCAAATTTTAACTCATTTATGAAATACATTTCTCTCTGAACAACTTTTTACCAGAGTTAAGAATTTCCAAACATAAATTTTAGTGAATTACTTGTTGACAGAGTATGAGCAATAAAAATGCTATTTATTACAGCATTATAATTACTTTGTTATTATTTTTAATTCCCAATATATCACTGTCTTGCCAGGGGAGTTACTCTAGCTTGGATTCTCATTTTTTAAATAATGTTTTTGTATGTCTGAAGCAACTAAACTATCTGCCTTTCTTGCTCTTCTATTAACCTCCAAATCTGGTTCAGACACCCTCCTAGAGAGCTGGTTTATTTTAATGGCGAATGGTGCCGGGAAGGGAGATCGGGGTATGGGTGACACAAAATCTGGTTACCGCTGGACTCTTTAGCCATGACATACTGGGGACTGGGTGTGACTATTATCGGCGGGGTGCCCCCTGTGCCCTCATCTATTACTGGTGGAAGTGGAGTTCTTGGGATGTCGCCAGGAAAGGAATTTCCTGAGACTGGCATGGGAGGATGAGTGATCTTTTTCCCATGGACTTAAACGCTTGGATTTCCAATGTCCCCTTTCCGCTGTCCCACCATGGTCAAAGGCCAATTTGGTCTTCAGTGGGGTTAGAATTAAGGCCACTGCCCAGAGTTCCTGCTCCATATTAAAGCACAGTCCAGCCCAGCGTTCTCTGTGTGAAGCGGCCTGAGGCCACATGGCTATGACGACAGACAATGAGTGCAGGTCATGGATCAAGAGAGTGCAAGGGACCAAGAGCAGAACAAGAGGGAAAAAACTCTTGTCTGGGGTAATAACCAGGAGCTGAACCTTTCAAGATTCTGAGCACTTGCAGTGGTTTCACCCTCCCTAACCAATTATCTTTTCCCAGATTAGACTAACAAGCAAGCACCTTCCCTATGGCACTACACCCCCCCCCGCCCCCCGCCCCCCAACACACACCTTATTTCACATGCCTCCATCTCCCTCTTCGTTCCATCCCTTACCCAGAGATCTGCATGGAGTGGGTAGATGGTTACCTGGGGAATAGCTGCCCAAATGACCATGCTTATAAGGCCTGGCTTCCCCTTGCTTTTTTCCTATTATTAATATTAATAACTAACTAATTAAAATGATAGCAAGACCACTGTTGGTAGGCAGGGAAGAAAAGAAAATTCCTTAATACAATAAACTTGAGTTGATGTTTACAAATTACTTGCACAAAACTCTGTACTTTCTTTTTAACTATTGCTTCAATATGATTGGTTGATTAAGGCACTATCTCTATCTCTATCTCTATCTCTATCTCTATCTCTATCTCTATCTCATCTATATAAATTGTCCTGCTAAATTTAATCTTTTTTTTTTTAAATATATTTTATTGATTTTTTACAGAGAGGAAGGGAGAGAGATAGAGAGTCAGAAACATCGATGAGAGAGAAACATCGATCAGCTGCCTCCTGCACATCTCCTACTGGGGATATGCCCGCAACCCAGGTACATGCCCTTGACCGGAATCGAACCTGGGACCTTTCAGTCCGCAGGCCAACGCTCTATCCACTGAGCCAAACCGGTTTCGGCTAAATTTAATCTTTTAATGCTAGAAGCTGCTTCCCAGGCCATGTGTTTAAATTATAGTGCGGTCTATTTTTAGGCATCATCCACTTACACCATAAAGGACCATTTCTGTGTATTTTTTATTTATTTTATTATTGGCTTTGCAAGGATTAATATGATTTACAAATAGAATGCATAGTAGAACCTTTATGGGAATAGTGTGATAAAAATGCTTTTCTGCTTTTCCTTGTTTTTCTCTTCTCTCCTTCTTGACCTTTAGTTATGCATCTGGAAAGTGGCCCAGGCAAGTGTAAGTTCCATGATCTTTCCTGTCAGCCTCACCAGAGTTGCATTCCATATCGTGGAAAGAAGGACATTTTCACCCTGGACCCCAAACATAAGGAAATAAAGCCCCAGGCTGACAACAAAGCCCCCTGCTTTTTGCACCCCTGTTATTCTATTGATGGTGTGGGGTGGTCTTTCTCCCGTCTTCTTTTTCCACAAGTAGCTTTGGGGATGCTTATTTCTCGTTTTGAAAACTTTGTGCATTTTAGCATCCCTGTGAAACAACACCCTTCCCATTCTTCCCCGGGTAATGTCCATCAATTTTTGTTATGGTTGTTGTCTGTGCCCTTTTTTCCTGAGTTGTGTAAAGATCTGTAGTTTGACCTTAGACTGAAATAAAATAAAATAAAACAAAAATTTAAAAACTTCCCTACCTATGACCAAAGCATCAAATCTTACTAGGGAAAAAAAAATTCTAAGCAAACTTTGTTTTATACAAAATTAAGTTAATTTTTCCAGGTGACAAAGATATCTGAGCTACTGAGGTTTTCCCAATGGAACTTGTACCTAATCTCAGTTGCTTATCAGCACTTAGAGGACAAAATTGAAATCATATAAATACATGGTGAAGAAAGAGATTTGACTTTGGGTAGTAAACACACAATGCAATGTACAGATGATGTGTTATAGAATTGTACACTTGAAATCTATATACTTGTATTGACCAAAATCACCCCAATAAATTAAAAACATTTAGAAAAAGAATTTCTGGGGAAAAATTTCGTCTTGTGCTAGCACATAAAAACTATCAGCCAGAAATTTCTCATGAAACAATCTAGATTGGCCAATATGCTGTGTCCCTTCCACCATCCGTCCGGTCACTATGATGTGCACTGACCACCAGGGGGCAGACGCTCCACGCAGGAGCTGCTGAGCTGCAGTGACTTGGCAGCTGCGGTTTTCAGGTGACACCCTCCAAAACCAGAGAGGAGGGAGCCTGATTCCCTGCCGGGCTGTGTGATTCCACCTTTGGCTGTGAGTTATGTTGTTGCTGGGGCACCGCTGACTCTGAATCTGGTTTACTGCACACTTATGTTTGCGTTCCACACCCTGTACGACAGCAACTTTGTATAGTGCTCTTTCACACTCAAGGACTCCTCAGGGGATGTCGGAGAACTGGTTTTGGTCTGATCCCCACAGGCCAGGCCAAGGGACCCACCTGCTGGAGTAACCCCACTAACTCTGAAAATGCTGGGAGGTACCTGGAGGTTAGCTCCAGAGCGCCTGCAGCCCATCTTGCCCAGACTTGTCCCACTGGCCACCTTCTTATTAATTTCCTTTCAATGTGCACAAATCTGTGCACCAGGTCACTAGTTTCCATGTAAGACTTTAAATCTCATTCAACTCTACAAAAAACAAACAAAAAAAAACCCCTCAAAAATCTAATTGCCAATCCCTTAATTACAAGGTATATTTACATTACAATACCACAATTTCATTGCAGGGAACTCCAACTCAACCCATCCTCCTCCTTCCTTCTTTCTTTTACTCCCTATATCAGCAGTCTGCAAACCACGGCTCTCAAGCCACATGCGGCTCTTTGGCCCCTTGAGTGTGGCTCTTCCACAAATACCACGTGCGGGCGCACACGTACAGTGTGAAGTTGATTTAAAACTTTAAGTAAAGTTTATTGCCCTGACCAGTTTGGCTCAGTGGATAGAGCATCAGCCTGGGGACTGAAGGGTCCCCGGTTCGATTCCAGTCAAGGGCATGTACTTTGGTTGCAGGTACATCCCCAGTTGGGGGTGTGCAGGAGGCAGCTGATCCATGTTTCTCTCTCATCGATGTTTCTAACTCTCTATCCTTCTCCCTTCCTTTCTGTAAAAAAGTCAATAAAATACATTTTTAAAAAACTTTAAGTAAAGTTTATTAAGTTAATTTTAGGGAACGTTGTGGAGTGAAAGACGATGTAGTGTCGAGGATTGAGAAAGGTATGTTGAGATGGTTTGGACATATAGAGAGGATGAACAAAAGGAGATAGACGAAACAAGTATCCAAGATGAGTGTGGATGGAAGAGTTGGAAGGGGTCGACCTCAGCGAACGTACCTCAATCAGATTGAGGATGTTTTTAGCAAAGGCCAGCTTAGGAGTACCCTAATTAAGTTAATAACAATGTACCTACCTATATAGTTTAAGTTTAAAAAATTTGGCTCTCAAAAGAAATTTCAATCGTTGTACTGTTGATATTTGGCTCTGTTGACTAATGAGTTTGCTGACCACTGCCCTAGATGTTCAGAGTGAGTTGTATAACAAACATTGAATATTTTGGTTCAAATCTCCAGATTTTTCTTTTTCATGAGTTATAAAGGTCACGTACTTACTTGGAATGTTGTGTTCAGAATTAGTTACATGTTATCACACAGCTGAATCACATCCTCACCTCAGAAAAGTTTACCTCAGGTGGGATCATTGAGCAAGAAACTGAACTGAGGAGTGATATGCCTCTCAGTGCTTTATACCGTATCCTTTTGCAACCTTCAAGAATATAATAAATTATAAAAATCACTTTACATCTGGAATTCTCTAAAAGAGGAAAATTATTGTTCTGTTTCCATTTTCTTTTAGAGCAAAAATGTCCTCAGATAACAAAAATCCTAAGGCTCAAATCTTTCACCTAATAACTCATTGAAAGCATATGCCTTTTAATATATTTGCATTTTTAAAAATATATTTTTTTATTAATTTCAGAGAAGAAGAGAGAGGGAGAGAGAGAAATAGAAACATCAATGATGAAAAGGAATCTTGATCGGCTGCCTCCTGCACACCCACACTGGGGATTGAGCCTGCAATCTGGGCATGTGCTCTGACTGCGAATGGTGACCTTCTGGTTCATAGGTTGATGCTCAATTACTGAGTCACATCAGCTGGGCAAATATATTTGCATTTTTATCTGCAGTTGATTTCACCTCACTGAGTCAGTAGTTTTGATGCTGGCAAATTTCTTCTATGAAATGGAAATGAAATTACTCCTAAAGGATGGAAAAAAGGATGCCCATCCTTAAAATAAAACAAGGAAAAATTTTGGGCATGTTAAAAGAGGTATCTTTACCCACACTTGATAAAAGGGAACATATGCATAAATTGTATTAAAGCTCTCCCAGATGGGGGAATTATACCTACAATAGGAAAAGAAAATAACAAAGCATGTGAGTTAACTAACTTTGGTTTAATTACTCAAAAACCAGATATTTCTCTAGCAAACCTGAATGCCAACTTGTGTGATTTTTACTAGCATCTGGAAGGTTTAATTGTTGAATGGATGTTCTTGACACATGCAAAAGGGGGAAATGGAGAACAAATGCAGGTGAGTGCTCAGAGGACCAGCCAGGCCACATAATTGTTCCAAACCACATGCTCATGGGAGAAGGGCTTTCACAAACTTAAACAATGACACTTTCAATTTCCAAGTGAAGACTCCTCTTCATTTTTTAACTGCAGTTTCTGAATACTGAATAATCTTCTTACTATCTTTTCAAATGAACTGTAGAGTTTCTAAGTGAGACTTTATTTTATCCTGAAGAAACAGCTTTTTACAAAAGAGATTAAATGCATGCAGTTTTAAAAAACATGACTTAGAAATAAAATTTAAAACTTGACATGAATGTAAGTTATCCAGAGTACAGGAGTGAAGCTCAGAAACCCAGGTATCTCTTTATCCCTCAGATGAGTCTGGCCTCAGGTGACACATTCCATGTCCTTGACTCGTACTAATGGCCTAGGTTTAATCCTATTTCATGCATCTCTACTGAGCTGTGACAGTTATGTGAAAACTGACCTATCTGGGGTGGGGGTTGGGAGCAGGCTTGAAGAGGTCAAATTGGGGGTGGGGGGAGGGGACATATGTAATACTTTTGACAATAAAGATAAAAAAAAAGAAAAAGAAAAAAGGAAAACTGTCCTAAACTGGAGCCACACAGACTACATTTATCTAATAATCAGACTTATAATGATGTAATGTTATTTTTCACTCTCCTTTTGCACATTTCTTAATAATTTAAAATTGTAATAATCTCCATCAATCAATTAGTTGTAGAAGAATTCTTCCAGGACCTTGTTCTGAGTGTCCCCAAGCCTTGGCCTTAGATCTTTCCTGGACCACAATGAGGTTGCTTCCCAGTGAGTTTCCCAAAGTGATTAGCATCAGCTATTTCATTTGCACTTGCTGCTTCAGTGCCAGCAATAATCTGAAAGCTGGTGAGAATACTCCATGCCCCCAAACTGGACTTCAATGGCCTGTATGTTTTGTGTTTGGTCCACTGGTTGTGTCTGCTTTCACCTCCTGTCTGTCTTTTACTTTTCAATACTACCAGAGGACTCTTAGGGCTGCTTTTTAGTTCCCCAACCTTACTTAGCAAGTGTGCCTTTATAATGACAAAGTTGATAGCAAATGTAGAGCTATTACTTCTATTTAATCAATAAAAGGCAGTAAAATCACAAAGACAGTTGAATTCCATCATTATAGTTTATTACTGGGTGGTCTGATGATAGGTTGGCTAAGTTTACATGAGTAATAAATTCATGTAAAATTGTTATATTGTATATATTTACTTCATAAAATTTTATTTTCTTGTCTTCATTTTAGTATAATCCCCAACCAAGTTGTTGTAATTAAGATGTCCATATTTTTTGTTAAACATTTGTTGAAACAGTATAATTCTTATATTTTTTTAATTTATTAATTTCAAGTTAGAGAGTTTTATCTTGGCTGAGGCAGTAGTGAAAGGAATAAAATCCTTGAAGCCATATTTAAATATAAAATAAACAATAATTGTGATACTATGTTTATATACTGTAATGGAATCTCATATAAATTATCATAGTTACAGAAAATACTACCATCTATTTTACTTTTATCTTGTAGTTTACTGTCACATCACAATTTTTACTGCTTAAGCAGTATATAAGTACACACAGTGTTTATTAAGATAGTTTTCTTTTAAATATTTTAATGCTATGACAGTAGCATAATTAAATAACAGTATATTGCTCAATTTGGCCATGTATACCTTAATTCAAGATGAAATCTTGATCTTTAATATTCAGTAAAGTCTCTATAGAAATTAATTTCAAGATTTAAATGTGATCTAATTTCCTTAAATTTTATTAGAATGTTATATCTCATGTAAAATTTATTTCAATGAGAAAAAATTCCCTAAATAAAAAATATTTTAAAAATTTAAAGTAATCAAGTTTAAATTAGTTTTGTAACCTACTCTATCATGATCAATATTATTATTATTTTTTTAAAATATATTTTATTGATTTTTTACAGAGAGGAAGGGAGAGAGACAGATAGTTAGAAACATCGATGAGAGAGAAACATCGATCAGCTGCCTCCCGCACATCTCCTACTGGGGATGTGCCCGCAACCCAGGCACACGCCCCTGACCGGAATCGAACCTGGGACCCCCCAGTCCACAGGCCGACGCTCTATCCACTGAGCCAAACCGGTTTCGGCCATGATCAATATTATTAATACTTCATACCAAATAGCTGTCTGTAGCTCAAGTTAAAAATTAATTTTATTTCTACCAAAAAGCATGATTCGATCAAGATTTGAGGAACTTTAGCTTATTTCCTTAATTCTCCTAATGAATTTTGTCTTGTCTACATTAATTACGATGATATAAACAAAATTTAGTCAGCATTCCCTAATGTGTCTCATCATCATTGTAAGATCAAATGAGAATATGTTTTATTAAGCTGTTTCACCTTTGGGCAGATCGGTAAATATCATATACTCCTTTTTTCAAATATCATTATTGCTATTGGCACCACTGAGACTGTATTTCCTTGTTACTCTTTCACACTATAAGCCTTTCTTGGCACAGAAACCTAAAGTTTTAGCCAAAATTCTGGCTTGAAGACCCTTTTCTTTGAACCATTATGCAATTATCTTTGAAATTAATGCCTAAAATTGAAAGCTATTTTCTCAGTTCTGCATTTTATTCAAAACATAATCTTTTTACATCAAGTAGAAAAGCAATAAAAATATCTTTAACTTTGATTTCTATATTTTTGTCTGGTACTTTAGTAGTTTGTATAATAAATATAAGTTGTTTAAAATGATTTTTGTTCCTTACAAATTAGTTCACTTGTGTACCATTTCTTCCTTTATTTTGGCTATGATGGCATTTCTGGTTTTAATAGCCTTTATATTAATAATATTATTCTGAATTATTTATCCTAGATAGTAATAATCTGTTTTAATATTTTTACCTGTCTTCATTTTTTGTTTATTTTACCATTATGTTGGTAAGTGACTACTATTAAATCTAGTGATTTTCCATTGTTTAAAAAAAAATAATGCACTGCCATTACCATAAAAGCATTATTGTGCTCAGCTCAATACTGAAGGAACATTACTAATGTTTTAAGAACAGCATTGCTATGTTTTATATTGGTAATTACTTGTCTGTGTTAAATGTTATTGATTCCTTACTATTTATTCAAATTTCCCTTCTCCTGCCCGCCTTCTAATAATTGCTTGTATGTGTGTTCTGTGTCACATTTCCTATTTTATTCTTTTATTTGCCAGTTTATAAATGTCTTCAATCATAAATCAGGCTCCAAAGTTGATCTTGAAGATTGGTTGTGAAAAAATGTTAAAGTAGAAACAAAATACTTTGCTTTTGAATTTAAAATCTAAAAACCTAATTTTCTGGGGTGAGAAAAGAATGGATAGCTAGTGTTAAATTGGTACACAGCTTCAGTTTAGGATGATATAAATTTTGGAGATGGATGATAATGGTTGTACAATAATGTGAATGTATTTAATAACTCTAAGCTATACTCAAAGATAATAAAATAGTAAGTTTTGTTTTATTTTACCACAATTTTTAGAAAGCCCATTTCTACAGCTTTTTATCCATTTGAAATAAATTTGACATAAAGTTAAATATAAATATTCTGCTAGGATAATAGAAAAGATAACTGTAATAATAAAATTAAGTAGGATTATTTTTGTTACAAATATTATCATGCTCTCAGAATGATATTATTGGCATTTCTAGAATTACCATCCAATAAACAATGATCAAGAACTTTTGTATTTTCTTGCCTAATTTACCAACTTCATAAATATAATTTTTTCATGTTCTAACAAGCAGTCCAGGGTTGCATTTGTTGGTTATAAAATGCAAATTGGGTATGGCTAATTATCCTTTCTATTTTCATTGTTTTGATCACCAATTAATCATCCAGTAGATAATATGTTTGATTTCATCTGATCTATTTAAGCTGAAAATTTGATGATAAATTTTTATAATTTTATGTTTATTTTTATCATTTTGATTAGATACTGAAACATCATTAAATATTTAGTAATGTTCCATTTGTAGATTTCATATGTCATATTTCATAGAAGTCTACTCACTTTTATTGTTATATATTTAAAAATTTAAGCAGATCATAGAAACCAAGATGCCGGCATAGGTAAACACCTGAAATTGCTGCCTTGCACAACCACTTCAAAACTACAACTAAAGACAAAACAGACATCACCCAGAACCACAGGAAGGCTGGCTGGTTGAGTGGAAATTCTACAACTAGAAGAAAAGAGAAAAGCACACTGAGACTCAGGAGGTGCGGAAGTAAAGTGCAGAGGTACGGAGGCGCAAGTGTGAAAAGGGCTGGCAACGGAGGAAGCTGGTGTCTTTTTCAATCGGGAGGGAGTCTCAAGCTCCCGACTGCCCTGACTCCAGTTCCGGGCGAGTCTCTGGGGACCCAGACTCATAGGGGAGAAACTGGACTGTCTGGCAGCGGGCAGAACTCGAGGGCAGCTTTCTCAGAGGTGCCTGCAGCGATTACCATGGGACACTGAAACCCGGGGCCTTCTTAGGGCAGGACTGAGGACCAGCCATAGCTGTTTGCTCCACCCTGTTGATTCCCTGAGACCCCGCCCCACCCAAGCTGCCAGCAGAGGCTTTTGCATATGAATGGGCTGGCCCTTTGAGATCTAAAATTACCTAACAAACTGCAGCTGGGTCAGAGAGAACCAGAACATCCAAAAGAAGGCTCAAGGCCCCATAGCAGCTTGCATTGCTTCAGAGCTGGGCCTCATCTGAGCACCTCCAAAGCCCAAACAAGGAAGAGGAATCTGAAGATCTCTCCGTAGCTCCTGCTGGGTAGCCTCAGACAGAGGCTAAATTAGAACCTCCTTAGAGATCCAAGAGCCCTTGTACCTAGTGGTCAGAGTGGGACCATCCAGATTACAACTCTTCAGATCCATAAGGGACACACTCAGGGGGCAGACTCAGAGAGCAACAAAGACCCACTGGAGCAAGTCTTGCCCCATATGGGTGTCTCCAGCACAGAAGTTCTCCCACTGTAGATGCAGCTGATTCTCACAGCTGTGAGAATATAAATTGAGGATATAATTTAGTTACCTACAAGGGGGTACCCATACGGTTGTCAGCTGATTTCTCAACAGAAACTATGGAGGCCAGAAGGGAGTGGCAAGAAATATTCAAAGTGATGAATAGCAAGAACCTACAACCAAGATTACTTTATCCAGCAAAGCTATCATTCAGAATTGAAGGTCAGATAAATAGCTTCAAAGATAAGAAAAAGCTAAAGGAGTTCATCACCACCAAACCAGTATTATATGAAATGCTGAAAGGTATTCTTTAAGAAGAAGAGGAAGAAGAAGAAAAAAGGTAAAGATAAAAATTTTGAACAACAATTACATATCTATCAACAAGTGAATCTAAAAATCAAGTGAATAAAAAATCTGATGAACAGAGTAAACTGGTGAATACAATAGAATCAGGGGCATAGAAAGGGAGTGGACTGACAATTCTTGGGGGGGGGGAAGGGGTGTGGGGTGTGGGGGAAGAGACTGGACAAAAATCGTACACCTATGGATGAGGACAGTGGGGTTGGGTAAGGGCAGAGGGTGGGGTGGGAACTGGGTGGAGGGGAGATATGGAGGGAAAAAGAGGAACAACTGTAATAATCTGAACAGTAAAGACTTATTAAAAAAAATTTAAGCAGATCAATTGTGAAGTTTTCTTTTTTCTCTTCAGCATTTTTTGAACTGCACATACATAACTTCTATTTCTATCATGATCTCAAATAGTGATCAATCACAATGATATAAAAGTTTTCAAAAATTAAGTGTAATTGCATTGAAAAAATAGAATTTGAATATATTTTAATAAAAATACACATTAATTAAAATAAACAAAAATGTCAAAAATTTTAAATTATGTTTCATATATGTGTTGGTCATTAAATTACGTTCTTTATAATATTTGATTGCACCAATTGGGAGAAGGTACAATGATGCTTGAATCCGAGATCAATTAATTACAATATTTACTCTTATAGCAAGAATAATTAGTCTTGGAATCAAGGTTGGATATTAAAATGATCATGAAGAAATTGGGAGGATTATGTTTGAAACTAAGTTGATTCCCTGAGGTTCCTTTAGTATTTATACATCAAATAGTAAAAGTTAATGGAAAACTATACCAAACAAAATAAACAAAACACAGGTTTTAGATGCTTTAGGAATTATTTTTTGGATCACTCCAACAGGTAATGAATCCTAACCATCCAAGGTTCTGGCTGAGGCAAAGGTAACAAAAAATGGGTAGTGAAAGAAAAATAACTAAGGCCTTATGGGCAATTATGGAATAAAAACACTGGACTTATTTTCCCTTGCTTTTTATGTAAGCACTAGAGGCCCAGTGAACAAAATTCGTGCATTGGGGGGTTGTCTCTCAGCCCAGCCTGCCCCCTCTCCAATCTGGGACCCCTCAGACATCATTCTCACAATCCAGGACCACTGGATCCTAACCACTCACCTGCCTGCCTGCCTGATTGCCCCTAACCGCTTCTGCCTGCCTGGTCGCCCCCTAACCTCTCCCTTGCCAGCCTGATTGACTCCTAACTGCTCCCCTGCCAGCCTGATTGCCCCAACTGCCCTCCCCTGCAGGCCTGGTCCCCCCCCAACTGCTCTCCTCTGCCAGCCATCTTGTGACAATGTGGGGGTGGCCATTTTGTGATGATACGAAGGCATGAGGGTCAATTTGCATATTACCTCTTTATTATATAGTACGTCACCTTATATAAAGCTGGTTGACATTGTTTAATTTTTCAGGTGAGTCTTGAGGTTTGAGAATATACAGGTGGAAATTTTACTGATTTCTAAGAAGGCATTAATAATTCCCATAGAAGAAAACTGATTGTCACAAAGTATAACACAGTACTTCCATAGATTGTCCTGTAACAGTAGCTGTTCACATATATGCCACACCTTTTTGGGAAGAAAGTGAGAGTTTTATTTAAGAATGACATAGTTTGGTAGGCAAAAGAAGTTTTTATAGTCGCATGGAAGGTCAACCACATGCAGAAGGTAGGTGTTGAGTAGTCAAGGGGTATAAGCTGTGTAGGTTACTAAATTTTTGGTTCTCTGCCTCAAAACCACCCTTCTTTGTACTATATTATTATGCTGAGACTAAGATGTGGCAATCTACATTTCTTCTCTTTTTCTGGGGAGAGGTTTGGGGGAAACTGGTTCCTGGCTGGGTTCTTCCAATAGGGGCACTAGCAGAAGTCTGAAAAGCAGGAGAAGGAGGAGGACTCGGGTCTATTGTACTTTTGCTTCCTGTTTCTGTCAGTCTCTCAGGCATTGGTTCTCCACCCTGGTAGTTGCTGTTGGTTTCAGTTTCTTGTTTCTTTTCATTTGTTTATTTGTTTGTTTCACATTTCAGTTCAGACCTCGGTGTGTTCCCTCAGAGATTCCAGCAGCAGAAAGCTAGTGTATGTTCCTCAGGTCTTGTTTACAGCTCTACGGAGAACTCTTCCAGCTCCTGAGATACCAGTGCAGAGGTTTGTGGCCCAGCTCTTGTAGGGCTTCATATAAATTTCTAGGTTCTGAAAACTTAATCTCTTCTCTTTGTTCCCTTAGCCCTAAGAGTGGTGACTTATTTTAGCAGTAACTATCTCTATGTTACTCAGTGCTATATTTTTTACCTTAGTCCTCTTAACACTATTTAACATGTTTTTTATATTCAATTATTTCTGTGAAAATAACTGTTATGTATTCTGTTTTTCTGACTGGGCCCTACTATGCTATTAACTATAAATACAAATAAATACATATTCTTTGAAAGTATTCCAATTATATATTAACATTTTAAAATAAAAATATAATAATTAGAAAATTATAAAATCAAAATTATTTAAGCACTCTGAGGATTTCATATTTTAAAATAAAATTTTATAAAATATTTCAATAGCAAGTATCAATTCTAGCATTTATTATATATCTAATTATGTCTAGAACTAGGCATACGCATATTTAAGAGTAATGTATGTTGCTAACATTGCATAATATTCTCAGCCATCTTGTACAACTGTTGTGAATACCAAAAGTCAGGAGAACATTCAGGGGTCTCATTTGGAAAACAGAACAAAACAATATAATGCATGCTCACATTACTGAGATTGATTCTTTACTTCATGAGGATTCATTTATTTATACTGAGAGGAAAAAATATTTACAAAATAATAATTTATCTTTTTTTTTTTTTTACTTGAACAATGTCACAGCTCAAATCCTTCCCTCTTGGGAGGTGTGTTCTCGTACATCTATATCTGTACAACCCCATTATTACGTAATGACCTGTTTTGACGTCATAGGACAAGAGTCATGGAGTATTTTTTGTGGTTTCTCACTGGTCATACTGTGTCAGTGTGTGTGTGTGTGTGTGTGTGTGTGTGTGTGCGCTTGTGTGACATAACACGGGGACTGGAGAAGAGCTCCTCCCTCTGGGGACCTGAGGACATTACAGCTCACCTTAGTGTAATGAGATACTTCCGTGTTTACTGGATTTTATTTTTAAGACCATAAAACTTTTTACATCTTTTTTTGTCTTTATTTTATTTCTCTCCTCTCTTTACCAACCATCAATCTTTATTTCTTTCCTAAAATCCTTCATTTTTTAAGTTTTACTCGTTCCCAGAGAGTTTTATTTTTTCATGTTTCTATGACATAACCAATGATAGATGTCTTTTGTTGTCCCCTTCATTCTGATCTTCTAGTCCTCTTTCACTGACCCATTTTTCAAAGCAGCATATGACTTGCTTGCAGTTTTCACAATTCTAAAGCTCACTTGGCAATGTACTCACTATTTATTTACCTGGATCTGTATCTTCTTCAAGGGCCTCCATTACAATTGATGAATTGCTCCAAGACTCACAGCCTCTGAAAACCTCCAGTACAATGACATTCCCTTTGATAACTGATCTTATGAAAAACTTTAAGATTTTACTAGGGGCCCCAGGGTCCTTTTCATTATGTAAGAGTTAAAAGTCTACTCCTAAAGTATGAAAACCTAGCTTTATTGATATTATCAGAGTCACAATTATCTCCATTACCCAATGTATCTGCTCACTTCAGCTTAGCCTTGGTGTGCCATGTGGCTTCTGAAGATAAAGCAAATCCACATAGAAACCTTCTATTCTCTTTATTCCCACCTCATGGAGACCTTTTGCAACAAGAAGCAAACAAGGCTCCTTGATTCCCAAATATTCAATTAAAGAAAATGGACAAAATATAGTCCTTGAGTTTTTTCTGCAAACCTGAATTTCTTGCTCTGGTTGGTTTAGCTCAGTGGTCAGAGTGTTGACCCGAGGACCAGAGGGTCATGGATTCAATTCCCAGTCAAGAGCATATAGCTGGGTTCCCCAGCCCCAGTAAGGGTGTATAAAGGGAGGCAACCAATTTATGTGTCTCTTTCATGTGGATGCTTCTATCTCTTTCTCTCTTTCCCCCTCCTCCCTTCCTTGCACTCTCTTTAGAAATTAATGGAAAATATATCCTCTGGTAAGGATTCACAAAAACAAACAAACAAAGCAAAACAAAACAAAAAAATCTTGAATCTCTTTTCCAGCCCTTAGACAAAAATTTCTGGAAGGGAGTATGGCCTAATTACCACAACTTGTCATGTTAGGGTGCCACTCCTCTCTGTCTTAGGCATTCTCAAGTGTTTAACCTGAAGTTGAACTTCTTGTCAGAACTCTCTGGCCCCTACATTCTTCTAGTTAAGGAATTGTTTTACATAAATACATTTATTTTACATACAAGTAGTTAAAAGAATTGAATATAATTTTTGGTTTCAAACTTTTATATTTTATTCACTTTCTCATTATCTACTGAGCTCCAAAATAAATAGCTACTCACCACTAATCCTTTAATACATCTACATTTAATATTCTAGGTTATTCAAACAGAATTAAAATGCATTAATTGATTAAAAGACTATAATAAATTAAACACATTAGGAAACAAAACTATAAAACTGAGCATACACATTAGACTAGAGCAAATATTCATAAATACTTGCCAGACTTTTTACCAAAGTAATGATTTTTTTTGTATAAATGTAGAAGGTAATGAAATCATCCAAAGAAAATTTTAACATTCTAGTAATGTAATAGGCAATAAAGAAAAATATACTAACATTCCCTTTAGAGTTTTATATTTAAAAAGGAATATTTGAACTTTTGTGTGGTCATGAACTTACTTTACTATTTGATTACGCCAGAATCCTATATAATAAAAGCTTAATATGCAAATTGTCCCCTTGGGCGGTTGTTCAACTGGGAGTTCGACTGCTTGCTATGATGTGCTCTGACCACCAGGTGGCAGCACAAAACATGGTGGGTGTTGACGATGCAGGTCTGGCAGCGGGTGGCAGTGGAGGTGCTGTCAACCCCGATGGGCCCCAAAGACAGTGGGACTGCAGTGGGATGGTGGAGCAGGTGAATGGGTGGTGCCAGGCCAAGGCAGGTGCGAGCGGGGCCCTATAGTCCCGCTGATCACCTTGCAGAAGGGAGCTAGTGGCAGCGGTGGGGGGCAAGGCTGCCACCCTGCTCCCAGGCACTGATGAAGCCGGGTGGGGGTCTCGGCCCTGATTGATCTCCCTGCAGGTGGGATGGTGGAGCAGGTGAGGGGGCAGCACCAGGCCAAGGCAGGGTGCCTTGGGGCTGTGAGACTGGGGTGTGCGAGCTGGTGCCCGATCCCCACAGGCCACCCCAAAACACCCCACCGGTGCACAAATTCATGCACTGGGCCTCTAGTAATTAAATAAGCCTGATGATTCTGAAACCTTCTTAAAATCTTGACAGAATAATTATGAAGTATAATTCACAATCTTTTTGTTGACAAAACACTATTTGCATGTGTATTAAAATATACTATAGCTTTATACACAAGGTGGACAGAATAATCAATAAACTTCCTCATAGAGGTATGTGAGAATTTAAGGGAGTATGGAGCATGTGTCATTTGAATACATAATTTCCCCCTTTACCCAAATCCCCAAATGCAGTTGAAAATCACTGATGGTGTTGCACTTCTGTTGGTGCCCTGCACAAGTTTTTTAGAAAGCAATGCTTGAAAACGCTATTAAGAACCTTAATATTCAAATAAAATTTGCCTGAGTTTGAACTTAATAGTAAGACATGTAATAGGGGTAGTAGTAACTCTTAGAAGTGTCAGGTATCATATTCTCTCATTGACAGTAAGTCCTATGGAGAAGACAGATATTCAATCAGAGCCACCTGGATAGCAAAGAGCATGCTTGCATGGCTTGAAATTAAACACATTGTACAGATTAAGCAAATACAATGATGGTCTGAACCCAATGGATTTATCTTGTCTTGAAAGCCCATCACCCATCTTTTGCTGACTCCCCCATGCTCATGTTCTAATTCATGACATTTCTCTGAGGACAATAATTCAACTACAAGGTAAAAAATGAATTAATTTAAGCCCAAGCCCAGGCCTTTATTTATGCTAGGTATTGAAGATTAAATTGATATAAATGAAGTTTAGAAAGTTTATCTGATAAAGAAGATGTAAAAGTAAACATTAGGGAATGATACTCATCTGTAACAGGGAATGGATGTGGACAGTGTTCTCTGTCGGGCCTAAATTATTCAATTGAAGGACAGGTAAACAGAAGACAAGGTAAAGTTTTCAGATTCTTGAGTACTATTTCCTGTATTATTGTTATGGACTGCCAATTACATGCATGTAATGTATTCTTAAAAAAGATCGTACATCTTTTTCTACTCTCCTAACTTGCAGTGCAGATGTTGACATTGAATTTTAGGCAGACAATGCATTGCAGTGAATACAATGCAAGTTTTAATGCAATGTAGACCTAGGTTTCAGAATTGCTTCATCACAAAGTATTAGTTTTATACCTCTGGTAAGTAAATTTTTCTCTATTTTTTCATTTCATGACTTGTAAATTCAGGGTATTAATACTAGCATCACTGGATTATTTAGTATTAAATAAGACAATGAAAGTAAAGAGCCTTGCTCATGGTAAGGACTCAATGAGGGGTAGTCATTTTTGTTGTAATTATTTTTATAATTTCTACAGTTTTCTACAGAGGAAAATTAAAGAAAACAAACAACAGAATTTCAAAGTACTAGAAAATGTACTGAACCAGAATCAGAAGATAAACTGCTAGTTTTGACTCTACCAAGACATTCCAGATTCATTCAATGACTCTGTAGAAATGAATTACACTGGACAATTTTTGTTTGTTTCCTCATTTGTAAAATTGGATGAAGATATTTGAAACCCTAACTCAGGTATTCATAGTGTAGTCAGATAGTGTGTGAAGTTATGCTGGAAAGTATCAACATCCATCATATTTAGTTGCAAGTAGACAAATAATTAGAATTGATAAGAAACTGTTATTTTATCTGTGTTTTTAATTTATGAAATAGTGTGCACAATTGGAAGGACATAACATTGAATATATAAAGTGGTAATAATAAAGTTGTTGAAGCACCCAACAAGAAAAATAGACGCTGTGGCAGCGTCCCGTGTGTCCTGTCTCCATCACACTCCCCTGGCTCCATAAGAGGTAGCATGATCTTGATATTTGTAATTATCATTATCTTGGGCATATATGTATTACCACAAATAATATATTTTAAAATGAATAGACATAATATCACACAGGGGCATTCTCCTGTGACCTTAAAAAACATCTTTTGGGATGTAATTCACATACATAATATTATGTAAAGTCTACAATTCAAATATTTTAGTATATTCACAGACTTATGAAAACCAACACAACCTAATTTTAGAATATTTAATTAATCCCAGAAGAAACTCTATATCCATTAGCAATCACTCTCTCTCTGCCTCCTCAGAGGCCCTTGCCCTATGCAGCCACTATCTACATTCTATGTGACTTGCAATTTACTCATCATATGTTTCTGAAATTTATCCATGTTGATTCTAGTGACATTAATTTATTTTCATTGCTGATTCTTTCCTGCTTAGTCTATCAGCCACTGGGAAAGATTTGTAAAAATCTCCATCTATAATGGTTGATTTTTCTATTTCAAAGCCATGTCATTAAAGACATATACATTTAGAATGATTAGGTTCCTGGTGACATGAAACATGTTTTCATATAATAAACAAATCTTTTGAAGTACCTTTTGCCTTAAAGCCATTTTATTTCCTATTAATAGAGTTATATACCATCTTTTTCTGACTAGTGTTTGCATTTACATCTTTTTCTATACTTTGAACTTATCATTTAGGTATATTTCTTGCAAAGAACATATTGGTTAGCATTTATCAGATTTTGAAAAAAAAACATTTTATTTTCAGATATATATATGTATATGGTCTTATCTTTGATTTTCTAGCCTGGTTTATGTTGGCTTAAGCTGTGAATAGACAACATAATAAAAAGGCTTGATTCTTTTGGATGGTTGATGTTCTCACTTTTGCTGAGAATATTTTTATATCTCAGCAAAGCAGGTGTCTAGTCAAGAAGAGCTAATAGTATTAGTTTAGTCAATTCATTTTCCAATTTAATCTCAAAATGGAAGCCCTGAATATAAACATTTCACAAACTAGAAGTGCCAAATTTTCCGGTGCTTTTTTGTGAACCTTGGGACAGTACAAGGAAACAAATTGAAGCTGCCTAAGCATCTTTCTAGAGGCTGACTGTGTGGGTTCTGGAGGCCAAGTGGATGCATTCATCATACAAAAACTTACATTTGACTATAAAGTTATTTTAAATTACTGTTTCCAGACTTCTGAGCAAAACTCAGTTTGAACAAAAAAAGGAAGTATCAGAAAGTAAGCAGGAAGACACACTCTTGAATAGACTTAATTAAGAATCATTTCCCAAGGAATCTGAACCCAAATTGCTTCACTGAAGAGCAATTACTACCAGGTAAGAAAATAATCCAGTCAGACACATCAGGATTAGAACATGGGCCATCTGTTAAGGCATTGCTGGTTTCTTTTCACATCTGTAACATGGGGACTACAATGATACTTGTCATTAGTTTCACATTTGTAATTTTTTTTAAAAAAATTACCCTTTATTATTTTATTATTAAAATCCATTAAGTATTAATTCTGCACCGAGCACATTACTAAATGGATGTCTTGAGTTATTGGATTTAATCTCACCCATTATTATCCCATTAGTATTCAGATGAAGAAACATTCAGGACTGGAACCCTCATCTGTCTAAATTCTTTTTAAAAATTTTTTACTTATTTATTAATTTTAGAAAGAGAGAAAAACATCAATTTATTGTTCTAACTATTGATGCACCCTCTGGTTCACTCTTGCATGTACCCTGGCCAGGGACCAAACCCACGACCTTGGCATATCGGGATGATGCTCTAACAAACTGAGCTACCGGTAAGGGCTAATTTCTTAAATGCTATGCACTGCAATTTCATAGCACTGTTTTATATCCTGGTTTTCTTCCTACTCCCATGAACTCTTTAATTATATCTCTTCAAATACTAATAACTTTTCTTCTACATGCAACTCTAGACATTTCCTGAAATTCCTGCTCTTTATCCTCTTTCTTCTTAATCTATATATTCTATGATATTGTCTATATCTAGGTCTTCAGCATTCTCCTTTATTAATTCTCAAATTTACATCTCCACCTTGATGGTCCTCCTGTATATCAGATTCTTATTTTCGACTACCTACTGAATAAAATCCCCTGGTGTCCTCATACTTCAAACTTATTATGTCAGAACCTGAACTCTCAACTCTCCTTATAAAACTTTTGGACAGCGTGGATGGACTTGGAGATTATGCTAAGCGAAATAAGCCAGCCCAGGAATGACTTCACGTATTTGACTTTTCATAATGGAGACATTTGCAGCTAAGAGATTGAACTGTGGCTGAACATTTACCTATTTGACTTGGTTCTGATTTTCTCAGCACTTCTAAGGAGTGACTTCTTGCCCTTACATATTGCCGTTCTAAATTCAATGAGGAAGATATTTACAGTTCTATAAATATCACTTTGGCATTTTACATCTTGTAGGAAAGAGCTTTTAAATTACAGCTCATTGCATAGTTTGAGATTTTTAAATGCCAACTAGAGACATAGAAAATAGACCTTTACTGGAGAAAACACCAAGTTTCAAATGCAACATTGAGAAATGTGCAAAAGTTTTAGGGGCTGCTGTGAAGAGTGAATATGTTATTTGATGAGAGAACATAGGACTTCGACTTGTTTATTGAGCCACAGGGGAAAAATAGGACAACATTTGAATAATAGAAAGAAGATAGTTCTGTACTCTACTTCCTTTATATTCTACTTACATGATCACTGGAACAGTGGGTAGAAATCAAAATAGACACTCCTGGGCAATTGCAAATTTCTATGCATCTTGGTAGATTGTGGAGACTGGAGGCATTCATTGCAGATGTGAAGATTTTAAAGGTGGATCATATTAATCTGTCAATAAATAAAATTCAGTAAACTTTTAATTGCCTTTATTAAGAGACTCATGAATGAAGCAGCATCCCATTCAGCAACAAGAAGGGTAAGTTAAAGGGTTGCACAAAATAAAAGGTTCTTCATACAAAGAAGGGTGGGAAGGGAGCTATTAGCAGGAAGAAAAGAAGAGATGATTTTTAGGCCAGGACATCTTTTGGGAAGGAAAAGGAACAATAAGGTTGTTTTCCTTTTTCAATTATAGTTTGCATTCAAGATGATTTTGTGTTAGTTTCAGCTTAAGCAGCATTGTAGTTAGACAATCATATACTTTACAGGGTTTCCCTTGATATTTCTGGTAATCACTTCTCACCATGCATGATTATTACCACATTATTGATGGCATTTCCTATGTTGTACTTTATAGCCCCATAACTGTTTTGTAACTACCAGTTTGTACTTCTTAATTCCTTCACCTTTTTCACCCTGTTCCCCCAATCTACCCCTCCTCTGGCATCCATTAGTGTGTTCTCTGTTATCTATGAACGAAACAGCAAGGGTTTTATATGCAGATTGCCTCACCTTCTTACGTGTTTGTGTGTATGGTGGTGGTGGGGGGGGGGAGGGATTGAGAAGGCCCATGTGACAGATCACCTCGATGGTGTTGACAAGAAAATTCCAGACTGTTTGATTAAGATTATATCTAGTTATGGTTGAAACTGCAATTAGGTCAGGTATGAAGTCCTGGTACTAACACAAGCGATGCCATTTTGAGCTCATGGTTTTCTCTTTAACAGTCTTCTCATAATCTAGAAAGAAAGTTCAAGAAAATATAAAGTTTTTAAAACAAACATTTAGACACTCAGCATAGCTTAGGGTTTTTATCAAATTATTATTGAAATATAATCAGTCTATTTGACAGATTAGTGATAAATAAGTTATATAAATAGCTTTTATCTATCACATGAAAATTATTTCTCTGATATTTTTGGAATTTAAATGTCAACAGATTTGGTAGCTTCAGACAGGCATGAGCTGCTGATGCTGGCATGGAAATGTTGATGATTAAAGTCTGATTGTAGTATAAGGGTTACTGTTCTTACCATTATTAAGGGAAGAAAATTAAATGATTGCATTTTAGTTACAATTGCTTCTCTGATTACTTTTTTATTGTTTTCCGAAAACAGCATAATATATGATAGGAAAACCCACAAAAAAATACAAATAAAAAGGTATGTTTGTTTATCTGACTGTTGCTGACACTTCATGTTTTCTCTAAATCTAGAAATGTTATCTTCAATATATATCTTGAATACAGTTTCTGTTTGTGTTTTTATTTTTGTGTTCATTTTATTAAAGTTTTAAACTTTATTTATGTATTTACGTATGAATTTATTTATTTTTGGTTTGAAGGGCTGGTTGATGTAAGCTCATATTAGTTGAGAGATCTGGGAACTAGTGTGGGAAGCGAGCATAGTCTGAGTGTATAATTCCAGGAGGATATATGCTTAATAAATCTTTATCTGAAAGATCAAATGTCTCTGCTCTTTCTCCTGGCCTGGCCTTTCTTACAAACATGTGGCATGATGATATCTGACCTCCTGATTAATGTTGCTTTCATGCTCATGTCAGGTGGAAGGAAGCCCACTGTCTCTTTAGTTAATACCCGTCTGTCCTTCCCCTGGGTGAAGCTGGCCAGCACACTATTGTGGACTTTCTTTGGGGAGAATGAACCAAGAAAAGTGCATCTAATTTGTATTAGGATCTTCTCTCAACTTCAGTCCCTTTATTTTCCAGTTTGAGGAATCCAAACCTTCTTTACTTGCTTTCTTGCATTCTCAAGCAAAAGAGTCAGGACTCCTTTTGGACCAAACTGCACTTTATGTAGTAATTGTTTCTCATTATTATTGTGTTTTTTTTGGGGGGGGATGGGTGATATTTTCAAATACTGATTCTTATTTTTATATTATGTTATACTATGTTTATAATTATATTATAATTTTCTTTCAGATCTGGAAGAGGTTGAAGGTGAGGCGAATTAGAAATTTGGGCTCAACTGGCCATTGTACATAGATTTTCGAAAAATCACTTTCTTTCTTGCCTTGCCAACATAATTTGATTCCATTATATAATCTATTTTATTATAGGCTTAACAACTGGAAAAACTTTACAGTCAAAACTGAGTATCTGCAATTGCCTTCTCTAACTTTTTATTTGTCCTTTTCAAATAACTCTGTTAGATTAGCGAGAACTAATGTTGTTTCCTGCCATGGAGGTAAGGCTAATTCATTTGAGTGTGACCTGTTTCTTTTTCTGGAAACTTTCTGAGAGTTGGAATACACCTTGGCAAGCCTCTGTTTCTCTGAGAGTTGGTATTTGTACAATAAAGGCCATAAACATTAATCATGGCTTATAAAATATATACTTATGCATTTCCAAAATTTTGGTTGAAAATGCAGTTTTTATGTTTTCCTTATATCTAGTTCATCAACTAACGTAGAGCAACCAGGGTCTCTATCCATTTTCCTTTACTTTTACTTGTCTGTGAAAAGATGACTTGAGATTGGAATATTCCAAGTAGATTTATTTCAATAAAAGCCAAAACAAAGTTTATAGAGTCTTTGCTATTTCATTCTTATTCTTGAGCATAAATTTGGTACCATAAAGACCAAATGGCCCCAATAATTCCAGCTGTAAATTTATTTAGAGAATTTATTTTCACAAACTGTATTTTACACACTAAGTAGGAAGTAGGAGAGCCTAAATGTTCACACCCATGTTATTATTTGTAAAATTATCCTTAGATGGTCAGATCCACTCTTTTCATTTTTACCCTAACAAGTGCTTCCCTTTCTTTTGGTATTCTCTTTCTGAAATTGAGTAAACATGTCATGGATATCAATTACATCAAGGTCTTTCTTCACTTGCTGCCAACTATTTCAAACATTGATTTTGCTTTTATGCTTCTAGTATATGTCTGGAAGCATTTGTCTTTATTGTCTGGCTTGGCATTTCTGCAGCTTCCTATATCTGCCAGTTGTTTGCGCCTTGCAGTGGATTATTTTGCTATCCCATTTTTCTCAAGTACATCATCAACTTGCAACAGTCAACCTTTGCAAGGCTAGTGTCAATCTGAGTGTATTTGCTGTTCTGCGTCCATCTTTTTACTCATTTCTATAAAAAATATAAAAATCATTTCTGGCCAACATTTTGTATTTTAGTGCCAACAGACTGGTTATATTTTTATTCATGCTTTCTCTTTTCTTCCAATGAGTTCTTCTATTTTTTTTTCTTCTCTTTCTTATAGGAACCTTACTGTGGGTTAGTTCAAAGTTCGGTGTGTTCTCAGCAGTTCCAGGTGATACTCACTATATTTCCTTGCCAATTCATTCTCCCAGTAAGTAAAGTCCGCTGATGACTTTGCTTTTTATTTCACTAAGAATATTCAAAGTTTTATTGCACTAAAGGGGTCTGTTTGCCTGCACGCATCACAGCCCAATAAAACAGGAGTTTGCAGCAAAGAAACTAAGTTTATTTTTGGGAAGTGAACCATGCCTGGAGACACAGGTGAGCTAATGCTAAAAGACCTGGCTCCGGATGGCTTCCAGGGGATGGGTTATATAGGGGGAGAATCATTAACCACAGTGACCAAGGGAGTTAGCATGCGATGGGGGTCTGGTCTCTACTGATTGGTAGGTGCTAGGGCAGTGCATCTGGCCTTGATGTCAGCTATGGCGTCGCTTTGTCTGGTTTTCCTGCTTTTCTGGGCCCGGAGCTGAAATACAACTGAAGTCTAGATATTATCTCTAGCTTGCCTGAAACTCTGTCTCTGTGATCCCCAGGCCTGAGACTTTGTTCTTAAGATTATTTGATGCTGATAGAACCTCATTGCTCTGAGGGCTTAATGTTTAAAGGAGTGGTCCTGCCGGGAAGAAGGTGCATCTGCATCGAGTGCTGGATGAGGCCAGTTTAAATCAAAAGGGAAGACAGAAGAAAAGGTCATATTTTAAAAAGTTAAGTTTCTCTTGGTTCCACAAGCAATGAGAAGAAAATGTATTTATCTTCTTGCCACAAAAGGTGCAATATAAATATACACCTGTATACACTCTCTTTCCTCCCGCTCTAATGCATCCAGTAGTCCTATTCTTATTGAGACTATACTTATGTTGTAGGTTCTATTCTTTTTCTTCTATGCAAGGACCTTGGCTCCTGCAAATCTGTCACCTCTTTTCATGGAATTTTTTTCTATTAATGTCTTATTCCCATTAGCATACAAACATACTATAATATTTCCCATTTAAAACAAAGGCACAGGATGATAGAGGGATGATTATTGTCATTTTTCAATCATTCAAATTTTACTTCAGTCAGACATGTTAAAATTAAACATAGTAATAAGCCTTATGCATTAACAATGTCAATTAATGTAATCTCTTGACACCAACTTTTTTTCTATGCACTATATATGCAAATTCTCAGCACAAGCCCTATTCTCTTGGAAGGTAGAAATCAGATGGACCCAGAACATGTTTATATTAATTCTTAGATTGCCATCAAAGAAAAATATATTTAAAATTCAGAGGAATCTTAGATTCTGAATCTGGGACTGGAGTTTAAGAATATTTTTGGTATAAAAACAGGGTAGGGAATTAATTCTGAAGCTGGGTCAGCAATAAATCTGCATTTACTTGCCTTGAGTGTCTTCTGAGTGGATTTTCCCCAAAGATATGGAGAAAGAGGACTGCTCATGGGTTTGTATATTCCACTCTCTCTGAGCCAAACCTTCTTAACTATTTTCATGATCAATGTTCAGTGGTACAGTGACCCCTTTATACATCTTTAGGTTATGATTGTCACTAAAAAATATAATAACAAAATATTAAATTTGTTAGTCATTCAAATAAAGTCAGACTTTATGATCACTCAACTAAGTCCAGTGATTAATATGGTGTAACCGGTAAAGCAGAGAAATCAAAGCACTGGAGTCAGGAGAATGCATGTGTCCAGGCTTTGTGCTCTTTGCAACATTGTTTTCCTTCTCTATAGATTGGCTGTGTTAGATTACATGATCCATATAGTCTCTTTTATTTATTTTATTTTAGTTTTGTTGTTAATCCTCAATTGAGGATATTTTTGCTATTGCTCTCAGAGAGAGTAGAATGGATGGAGGAGGAGGAGGAGGAGGAGGAGGAGGAGGAGGAGGAGAGAGAGAGAGAGAGAGAGAGAGAGAGAGAGAGAGAGAGAGAGAGAGAAACATTGATGTGAGAGAGACACATCAACTGGTTGCCTCCTGTACATGCCCTGGCCAGGGGCAGGGAGTGAACTCAAAACCCAGGTACATGCCCTTGCCCCACAATCAAACCTGGGACCTTGGGTGTGAGTGCCAACATTCTAACCAGGGCCAGGGTTATAGCATCTCTTTTAGATGACTCATATGTTTTAATAACTCAAGGAATTTCTTTGGAGGTGCAACTAACCTTTAAAACTAAACTTTTTTTTGAGCTCTTCCTAGTTACATGTCAAGGCACTATTTTAAGTGTTAATATGGATTACATGATCTAATCCTCACAACAACCCTTTGAATTTTGGTACAAATAATAGTACAGATAATGACAGGGATGCTTAAAATACCCAAAGGCTCTCAGTTGGTAGTGGGGAAGCTGAGATTTAAACCTAGACCATCTGACACAAAATCTGATGCTCTCTTAACTGTCTCACAAGACTACCTCTTTAAAAGAGTGAACAGATTGGTAGAGTGAGCTACAACATAAGCAGAATAAAATATTCTATAATGAAGATCTGTGGTGGAATTCAATTTTGAAAATTTTAAACCTGGTAATTTTTTCACTCTTTACCCTCCTATTCCTAAGAGAGGAGTATTACTTCATTGCTTCAGGAAATTAAAGAATAATAGAATACAAAGAACAATGAGGCAAAATTTTGACTTTTGCACATCTAAACTCAGGACAAGGTAATTAGTCTTCCAAGCCGGACATTGTTTGATATGTAAGGGTTTCGGCTTTTGAATTTCAAATGGTTAGGTTCTTTGGAGTATTGAAATAAAGTTCATGTGTTGTGTTGTTGTTGTTTTTTGTTTTTGTTTTTGTTTTTTTGGTCAGTACTCTTTCTCTTTATTATTTAAATCTTTAAAAAAAATCTTTATTGTTGAAAGTATTACATATGTCCCCTTTTTTTCTCCCATTGGCCCCTATCGCCTGCCCCCAACCCCCAACCCAGGCCTTCACCACCTTACTGTCTGTGTCCATGGGTTATGCATACAAGTTCTGAGTTCATGTTGTTAAGGATGGAATTAAATGGGGAGACAAGGAGACAAGCTTACCCCCACTCAGAAATTAGATAGAGTAGCCTGGTCAGAGAAAAGGAGTTGGGAAAGAAGCAAGAGAACTGTAGCTTCATAAGAGGGACATAGGTTCTCTTGGGTCGGAAAGTTCTGGAATAGGGGAAAGGTGATAGAAGCCCCAGATACTCTTATAAGGAATTAAAGTGTAGCACACATGTGAGTTAGCTTTCCTTTTTCTGGAACCTTAGGATTGTTCGTCTCTAAGAAGATCCTCATGGGAGGGGTCTATCTATGAAATGGATATCTAAAATGAACATGCCTCCGTAGAACCAGAAAGTTTGAGGTAAACTCAACAACTTTTCTGAGTTTATGTCAGCATGGGAGGACACTGCATTGCTGTGCTGTTCCAGTGTGTGTGGAAGTTAGGTAAGAGGAGCTTTAACTTTGAAGCAGACTTGAGTTAGGGATAAGGGATAAGAGTGAAAGGGCATCACCCAATGGGCCAGGAAAGATGAGTGGTTCTAACAAGATGTCAGAAGAAATAAAGAAGTATCTGTTATCAGGGAGGAAGTTATAGGATAACAAATAACCCACTCCCCAATTACCATATAAGTACCCTAGGAAATTAAGTGTGTCAGATTCAAAAATGAGGCAAGGGTGTCAAATTTGGTGATTGAGTTAAACCCGACTGGGAAAAACTGTGGTGTTGACTAAGTTAAGTTTTCTGTCATCAAGTAGAAGAGGGCCTTGAAATAGAATCATAGTTTGTTTTTAGAAAATATAGATCAGTTAAATATTTCTTGCAGACCCAAATAAGTAAGCTAACATCATCATAGTATAAAAGGAATACTACATTGAGGAAGTAGGGAAATCTTCCCACAGGATTTGGGTTCTGAGTTGAGCCTTGAAATGCGAATAGCATTATTAGGCTAAAAATATGGGAGAGAGGCAGATGTGGAAACAGCATACCAGCTGCAGAGCGAAGAAGGCACATAGCTGTGAAAATTATTGGTGTATTCAGGGAACTGTATAACTAGGAACAGGACTCTTGGAGGCATAGTAGGATACATAAGAAAAGTGGCTTAGTGGTTAATCATGAATGGAAAAGAAGACTATTCTTATAGAACTTTTATGTTTCGTAACTGTAGACAATGAAAGGCTGTTGAAAGATTTTGAGTAGGGAAGAGATATAAATTGCTTGCCTTTTTGTTTCTCTTTTAAGGCCCATGCTTTTTTATCTAACTTCCTACTTGACATTCCCACTTAGATGTGTCACAGACAGGTAAGACTGAACCATTTTAAGGGTAAATTCTTGACTTCCTTCCAAATATCTTCCTGACTTCTCTATCCTAGGATATGGTATTTCCTGTTCCCTAGGTGCTCATGCTGTAATGCCCTTGTTTCAATTACTTCTCTGTTTTTGCCTTTTCCCCTATTTTGTCAATACTGCTAGTGTAACAGGTTTCAAATGTTCATGCTTCTCTCCATCTCCCCTGCTATCCAGTTCAAGTCACCAGTTTCCCTCACCTACATCTATGCAAGAGTCTACTCTTCTCGTCTTCCATTCTTGCTTCCCCTACTCTACCCTTTTCATGACACCCAAAATAATATTTCCTAAACAAAAGTAAGTTTATGCTATGCTTAGATTCCTTCCATCACTCTTTAGCACCTTTATTTTTTAAATATTTTTATTGATTGCAGAAAGGAATGGAAAGGGAGAGAAAGATAGAAACATCAATGATGAGAGAGAAAAATCCATTGGCTGCCTCCTGCATGTCCCACACTGGGGATCGAGCCTGCAACCCAGGCATGTGCCCTGACTAAAAAGCGAACCTCAACCTCCTGGTTCATAGGTCGATGCTCAACCACTGAACCATGCCAGCTAGGCATTCCTTATCACCTTTAAAACCAAATCTGAAATCAACATCAGCAGCAGGCACTGTATTATACACTCAATACAAACCTTTCCAGTGGCACATCTTGCCTCTCATTACTTTAGCCTTTAATCTTCAGCCATACTGACTTTCTGGTGATATTTTCAAATGTTCCTCTCCTCCAACTCTCTGGTAACTGCTCATCCTTTGGTTTCCATTAGTACCATTTCTAGAGACTTCTGCTTTCAATCTCAATCCAAATCAAGAAAGATCTTGTTTTAACTTTCATGACATCATTTCCTTTTTTACATCACAGTTTGAAATGATATGTTTTTCCCTTTGCTTACTTGTTTAATGTTTGGCTTCCCCGATAGACTATAAACTTTACAGTTTATTCTGTTCTGTTCTTTGATCAATCACCATTGCTAGGCCAGTGATAAGCACACAGTATATTCTTCTTAAATATTTGTTGAGAAAGTGTATAAAAGAGTGACAGTTAATGTATGAAAGCCAGGCATCAAGTCTGATGAAACAAATTCTTTAAAATCTTGATGACAAAAAAATAATGAAAGCTAAAATTTGTAAATTATAAAAAAACAAAAGATAGAAATGGATCACTTTCATATCCTAGAGTGGCACAGCAGCTCCCCAATCTCAGATTCCTGGGTGCCATATATTTTACAGCACTGCTTTCCCAAGAATGCCATTACCTGAACCAAGATGGCCACACAAATTCTATCAACAGGTCCACATCTCAGGCAGTAGAGAATGAATGGGAGGCGTGAGGAATGGGAGACATAGGGCATGGCCATTCTCTGTAAGGAGATTTTTCAGAATCCACATAAAACACTTCTCTTTGTATCTTGTTGGCCAGATATTAAGTGGTCATAGCTAGTTTCAAAAGGGTCAGGAGTATGGTTTTCTAGCTTCAATTAGGGTTCTGTTATCAAGAAAGAAGGGGAGAATGAGACTGAGTATGAGACCATTGCTCTCTGCCGTATGGTGCTTCCGGTGAAAAAAAGAAGGAGTGAAACACATATGGGCCATTGCTTAGAAGTCCTGAGTACTCAGTTCTGATTAGGTGCCCTCTACTATATCTCATTTTATTAGTGAGAAAAATGAGCTCAGTTAGAATTAACATGTATATCGACACACTTCCTTACTTCTTATCACCCTAATATCATAAGGATCATTCTGGTCAACAAATGGTTTCACTTATGCTGACATTTTCAACAAATTTCATTTGAACTAAAACTTTGTTGTAAGAAAGTCACAAAACATCCTCAAAATGTTAAACAGTTTGCACGGTGTAAATATTTAAGACAAATATATCCTAATATATAAACACAGAGTGGCTCATCTTTCTTGTACATAAATCCAAACATAGCAAGGGGGGCAGTGAAAAGTCAGCTATCTTTGTTCAGATGTTGTTTAGCATATCCCCAGATGCAGTGGAAACAATTTGGGAGTGTTCTTTCCTTTCTGCTAATCCTTTTTATCATTGCATGATGTTTCAAAGTTTGGAGATATAATCCTGCTAATGGAAAATGTGTCCTACTAAACTCTCATCCACATAAATCTGTTTTTCTCCCAGGATAAAATTTTAAAATATCAACAAAGGTGAAATACTAAAATATCAGCTACCATTTTTGTTTTACATTAACTTATTTTAATTAAAAAACATCCTAGGCATACAAAATATCTGTACGGCCTGTAGAGGTTCATCTTGTTTATTACTTAGGCTAAGGTCGAAACTTTCTGTTTAGTAATAACTTCTCATATAAAATGGGAGCTTTTTTCAAAATTTTATCACAATAAAGTACAGATGTTCTTCAAACTACAATGAGGCTACATTCTGATAAACCCACCTTAAGTTGAAAATATCCCAAGTCAAAAATGCATTTAATACGCCTAACCTACCAAACATCAGAGCTTGGCCTAGCCTACCTTAAACGTGCTCAGAACACAATATTCAAAAATCGCGGACAACACAGTACACTGTAGAGTATCAGTTGTTTGCCTTCATGAACATGTGCCTGACTAGGAGTTGTGACTCACTGACACTGCCCAGCTTCATGAGAAAGCATTGTACTGCATATTGCTCACCCAGAAAAATATCAAACTTCAAAGTATAGTTTCCACTGGATGAGCATTGCTTTCCCACCATCATAGAGTCAAAAAATCAGAGGTCCAAACATCATTAGTGGGGGACCGTCGATACAGTAATGTATTGATTTACTGCTCACTAACAATCATAAGACCATGGCAACAATAGCAATAAACCAAATAGTGATTAATTATGGAGTATTTGCAGAAGTGTTGGTACTGACCTTGGTACTTAACACACGTTTTCTAATTTGAAATGATTGGTGATCTTTTTCATATTTCTGTGATGAGGAAATTAAGTTCAAAAAAATAGTAAACATTATATCCAAGAATATAAAGCTCACAGAATCAAGCCAAACCTGTGTGATTTAGGCCCTCTATTACCCCAGCTGTAGATTATGTGTATCTTGGCCTGTCTTCCCCTTAACCTTGATAGACATTTGTCTTGATGGACATTATATTGATTAAAAAACCTAGAAGATATAATTAAGAAGAGATGATGAATTTGTTTGCTTTTATGAAAGGTGTGGGTCATCCTGGCCGGTGTGGCTCAGTTGGTTGAGTGTCGTCCAGTAACCCCAGAGGTTGCCAGTTCAATTCCGGTCATGGTACATGCCTGGGTTGCAGGCTCTATCCCCCGTGGGGGCATGCAGGAGGCAGCTGACCCATGTTTCTCTCTCACTGATGTTTCTCTCCCTCTCTCCCTCTCCCCTTCTCTCTCTCTCTGTAAAATCCATAAAAAAATTTTTTAAAGAAAGAAAGTGTGGTTCCACACCTTATCAAAAAGGAAGTCCATTGACCCCAGTGGGTTCATGAATATGCTCCAAAGCCTGTGAACATCCTGCACTTTTGTACATTTATTTAGGGGGAGTGTTCATAGCCTTCATTAAATCTTACAAGGATTTGTGCTTTTGAAACATCTAAGGTTCCAGAAAAATCAATAAATATTCATGAGTGATGAACATGACAAACTGATAAGAAATTGTGTTCACATATTCCTTTGAAATATAGCACTGCTCTTTTTAAGAAGCCTGGGCTGGTAAGTGGGTGAGACTTATTGAAATATATCCACTACTTTAAATTAGTATAGGAGAAAGGTTGAGTCAATATTTCCTAGAAGCCTGTGGCTCCATTGGAAGGTACTGGGTGTTTGCTGAGAACATAGGAACAGAGGTGTGAAGTGGAATTCTACTTGGACTCAGACTGTTTCCTCTCTGAGGTTGGGGTAAGTTTCTTATTCTTGTTCTCAATTTGCTCATCAGTTTTTAAAAAATTGGTATGATGATATAAGCCCCATCTAATCAATAGGGGCAAATGAAATTGCAGATCTAACAAACAAAGAGAACTATTATTAGCAGTGAATTAAATCTATGAACTTCTCTACTTCATTCCAAGTTATATAATACTGACAGAGTAGGGGAGTCACTTTACTCTCTGGGACTTTAATTTCTCTTAGAAAAGTGAGAACAATCTTTTCCTACTGCCTCGCAGAAACAGTGTTTGGAATAGCAATAACAACAGAGTGATATATTCAAAGTTGATTTCTTCAGTGAAGCCTGCCTATCTGAGATAGCATCAAGTTTATTAATTCAACAATAAACTAGATTCTTTTTTTTTTTTTTTAATATATTTTATTGATTATTTACAGAGAGGAAGGGAGAGAGATAGAGAGTTAGAAACATCGATGAGAGAGAAACATCGATCAGCTGCCTCCTGCACATCTCCTACTGGGGATATGCCCGCAACCCAGGTACATGCCCTTGACCGGAATCGAACCTGGGACCTTTCAGTCCGCAGGCCGACGCTCTATCCACTGAGCCAAACCGGTTTCGGCAAGATTCTTAAACTAGATGCTTGAACTAGATGCTTAAATTATAACTGGAATTAGAATAATGAACTAGGGTCATCAAATGAGTAGTTTTAATTCAATAGTCAAATAAATTACATAATTAATTCAATAGTTCTGCATAATTCAATATCCTTTCTTCCCTGACTATGATCCATTTACTACCTGATATTACTTAAGCTATTCATTTGTTTCTTTGCCTGTTGTTTCTCTGCTCCAGTACAATGGAAAATATATGAAGCCTAGAGCTTTGTTTGGGTATTTGCAGTACCTACAATAATGCCTGAAATAGAGTAGATACCAACAAATACTGTATGAATGTTGAATAATTTACAAGTACAAAATGCTTTGATAATCCTGAGGCAAAAGTTACTATCATTTCCATGCAAAATATTATTGGAACTCTCTAACTCATTTCTTATTTCTCTATTATTTCTCTTCTGTCATCTTTTCTTCCCAGTTGTTGACGAATTCTCCATTGAGCTCCTATTACTTCCACCATAAATCGCCTCCTGCATCTCTGTTGGGCATTATCATGTCAATGCTGCAGGCGTAACACAGGAGCCAAACTGCGTGGTGACAAGGGCTCAAGCTCTGGGTGTCAGTCATGTGTGAGCATCCGGACGCAGCCACGAGCACCTTGTGTCCTAGGAAAACTTGATTAACCTTTCTAAGCCTTAGTCTTTTCTAGTCTCTAAAGTGTGTTTCCCAACCTAGAATAGAGCAAGCAAGAAAGAAACCAGGAAAAGGGGAATCACACAATTTACCTTGACTAGACGGTGGAGACTAGTTTATCTTAAAAAGCGGGGCTCATAGCAATAACCTTAAATACAATTAGCAAAAGGAGTGATTTTTAGAAGAGTGACATGGATTTTGGTCCGATTTAAGATTCAACAGCTGCTGTCGTAACTAAGAAAAGCTGTTATATCTTTCAGTAACTACAATAATAAGCCCTTCTGTGGTGGTTCTCGCTGCTTGGACTTTAACAAATGCCCTAATGATGTGTTTTTGGGGGTGGGACATTTGATTATCTTCTGAAGCACATCAGGAGCTCCTGTGTGGGCAGAGACACAGACTGTTGAAGCCATATGGGCCTGCAGGCATAAGTATAGTAGCATGCTCAGAAACCTTCTTGGGGTATTTCTTCCATCCAAAAACTACTTGGTGCATATTCCTTCTTCAAGCCTTAGCACATAAGTCTTTTCATGTCGAGAGCTCTAAACTTTCTCAATAGGAAGATGAAGTATGAAGATATAGGACATAATTCTGGAAGAAAATCAAGTATTACAGATGCCATTCTAGTAAAAAGCTTAGCTGGGGACAGAAAGTCCTGAGGTCAGTCGTGTGCCGAGGCATAGTTAATCTCTCACTTTTGAATATGAATTAGATATTGTATTGAAGTCTTTGGGCTGATGGGTAATAACAATTGGCTGGGGGCATCTGGATTGGTAGAATTAAAAGGGTTAGGAAAATGTTACCCATATTGGATGAATCTGTGAATGTGATCTTCCTGCACTAATTGTGATGAGATATCCATTTTTTTTTTATAGACTCCACAGATTTTAACAGGACTGATGGCAAAAGTGAATGGGCTTTCCTTTATATTTTTGATCTGTTTTGGCATCTTGATATTTACACATGGGCCTTGATTCAGTTGGTCTTAATAAAAAATAAAGAAGCTATGAATTTAAGTTGCTTGCTTATTAGGGCAGAAAGATGCTACCTGTAACTGCATGCATATTTGCACCTGTGTAGGTAATTTGTCTCAAAATGACAATAAAGCTATAATTGGCTTGGATTTCCACAACTTAGGTCTATGCCATTTTTATCATGGAGTAGTGGAAAAAGGCTGCAAAGTTTATTGAAATAGAGGAGTGTGCCAGTTACCTTATGGATGCCTTACTCATATCTCCTCAGCACTCACCATTTGTATATTCTAACAGATTCTGATTATAAGCACCTGTGATTCCTGTCTTTCTCAGCTTTTTGTGGGGTAAGCTGCAAGTGCCTGATTGCTAACAATTCTAGGGGTAGACCTTAGCCCATGATGGACAGACATTGGTGCCCCTTGGATGGGATGACTATGCAACTTACTTTCTGGAACTCCCAGAAGTCCCCAACAGGACTGAAACATCACACCATGATAATCTACTCATTGTCATGCTCTGTGTAAACTTTCTGTCCTGTTTTATTCCCTCACCTTAGTACTTAGGATTCTTGGGGTCACTTGCTAAATAAACCATTTCACTCAAATCATTATCTTCAGCTCTTCTGCTGGAGGCAATCTAACCTAAGACAGGGAGTCATGAAAGAATGCAGAAGCATTGTGGTTAGAATGGTCAGAAAGAGTAACTTATGGATAAGGGTAGACCATATTCATTTATTCAGTTATTCATTCATTTACTACTCAGTCATTCTACGTTTACTTGGTGTGAGCCTGCACTGTACTCATGACTAACGTAGACTTTGTAACGATAAACAATACTTGGTTTCTGTTTATGGGGAGCTCATAGTTATTGAAATATCAGGCCTTTTAAGGACGTAAACCATTTCAATTTATTTTTCTTCCAATCCTTGGGACCAAACCCTCAATGGACATGATGGGATATAGAGGATTTGCTAACTCTTCATCTACAAATGATGGGTATTTTAAAAATAACCAAAGGGCAGAGATAAAACAGGACCCTGCCAGCATGGACTACCATTTTTGTTTCATATGCAAAGGGAAACCATTGCCATGTGCGATCTCTACCCTCAGTTCATTAGCAGTGTCATTAGTGAATTCTTTTTTTGTGTGGATTCCCTGGGTTTAAGATGCTCCGCAAGTGCAAAGCATTATGTTCTCAACTCATACTATATTTTTTTCTTTAAAAAATCACAGTTTTTGCCGAAACCGGTTTGGCTCAGTGGATAGAGCGTCGGCCTGCGGACTGAAAGGTCCCGGGTTCGATTCCGGTCAAGGGCATGTACCTGGGTTGTGGGCACTTCCCCAGTGGGGGATGTGCAGGAGGCAGCTGATCGATGTTTCTCTCTCATCGATGTTTCTAACTCTCTATCTCTCTCTCTTCCTCTCTGTAAAAAATCAATAAAATATATTTAAAAAAAAAAAAATCACAGTTTTGGTTTAAAGAAGCATGTGGGAGGGTTTCAGAAAACACATTTTATTCCCACTCTCTCGTTCTGTTCCTTCAGTACCATCTGGTACAAGGGAGAGTTTCCCTAATTGACACTAATGACTGGGAGATCCATTGCAAATTACAGAATTTTGCAGATTAGCAAACATCATTAGAAAAATCAAGGCGTCTTCATTGAACTAATGTACTTTGTTGAGAACTAAGAAAAAAATTTAAACACATTATTAGAGCTTAATCTGTTAATATAAATAGATACTTAGTAGGGGTTGACTGTGCCATTAGGGAACACTGGGACATAATGTTCTGTAGAAGGAATTAATTGCAATTTAAAAAGAAAATGTCCTCATTCTTTATGCTTATTCTGAACTCTACCAGTATCCACACTAAACAAAAACTAAGACTAAGGTAGCGCCATCTCATAAGGATCTTAGAGGTCATCTGGTACCATTTGTTTTGATGTAGAAAATGCACAGGGATTATTTGTGTCTGTGTGTCTTTTTATGTTGCCTCTTATTGCTTTATAATAACACTGCTTATGTTAATGGAGCTTTTGTGGTTTGTAAACATTTTAAATGTCAGCTGTTGAGGTTCTTAACGTTTATTCTCAATTCCCATTCCTGTGTGATACTTGCTTTTTATCGAGCAACAAAAATCTCTCGCTTCCTCCTACACACCAGTGTAAATAGTTTAATAGCCACAACCCATATATGCACACAACTTTCTTAGGTCCAGCTGTGTGTGCCTTCCACATACTTCAGAAATTCAAGAGGTGTGGGATAAGGAGGGTGGAAAGGGGAGAATAAATATAGGGAAGAGAGTCACAGTATAGATAATTTAGAGATTTTTTTCTACATTAGGTATTGTAGTATTCAGCAGTGTGTATTGTAATGTCACAATAGTATTGTCAACCTCTTTTCAAAAAGCAAAACAAAACTTTTAAAAAAAACAAGTTGAAGTGAAGTGTGAAATTTTGTGCTCCAGAGATTGTTGCTCTGACCTTCCTACTTTTCTGACCTCAAGGAACTGGGATCAAAAAGGTCACAGTGCCATTTACTTCATGGTGATACAGACAAGTCAGCAGGTGGAGCACGCCCAGCAGAGGTGGTCAAGAAGTGACTCTCTGCATCCTCTCCATCTGGGAAGTGCACTGCAAAGCATCCTGGCTTACATGTGAGATAAAGTGAATGCATTTGAAACTAGAAGCAGGAAGACAAAAGATGTACATCTGATTGTATGACTGGATTAAGAGAAATGATGTCATCTACTGCTGTAAGACAAACGGGACACTACTTAAGCCTTTGCCTATTTTTTTTAGTCTAAGTTTCCTCTGTTATTAGGGCTCTTAACCACATTTGAGTCTTTAAAATAAGTTATCTTTAAAAATTAAAATTAAAAAAAGTATAAAAGCAGTTACATAATTTACTTTATTTTGTTAAGTTCATGACTTAATAAACAATGTATTAAACTTACTACGGGAAGGAAATTAAGATAGAATGCAAATACATGACACAATTTTACTTTTTTTTTTTCCTAAGTGAATCTTTTGTAATCAAGTTCTGCTGAACTTTCTCATTTCTCACTGAACAAGATGGAAAAGATTAAAAGAGATTATCTTAGTCTGAGATATTATGTGGATTTAGTTTTCCCCCTTTCATTGTAATTCTTTAGAGTACATTCTCTTAAGTGGTTTTCTGTCTTTTTCTGTTTTAAACACTGTAAATATTTTTGTTTGAAGGCTGTTTTATAGTGAGAGTCTCCTGAAACTTGAGACTCCTAAAGGATTTTAGATTATAAATGTAAGTGACTTAGTCGCTGAATGGATTATGCTGATAATAACTAAAACCTCACAGATCTTCCCAGCAAATATGCTGAGATTTGTTAAAATTAATCCAGAGAGAAATTTTGATACGAATGCATTCTTCATTCATATTCCTTAAAAAACAAAAACAAAATATAGTAAAGCCAAAAATAACCATATTTTAAGCACTTAGCATGTGCAAAGTTCGCAAGAGTTGGAAAAAAAAAATAATCTGCATATGAATGACTAGAATAGTGAATTTATTTTATTTTTTTTTATTTTTTTTTATTTTATATTGGTTCACCTCACTGACAGAATTGGAAAAAGCACAGTACAAAAATTGGAAAAAGCACAGCACAAAAGAGGGGTTAATTGCTTACGCTTGCTTCAGAAATGCATGACACCCTATGGTAGCACTGAATTTAATTGGAAACAAACTAAGAGTTGGATGATGCAGCCTTTAAAAACGAGGGTAAATAGGAATGTGTAGCATATTTTCAGGGGTTGGGGTGGGGAGGAGGAACTGCGGAAGCTTCAATCAATACAAGGGAAAAGATAGAGTGAATGGAGAGAAACTCTGATCTTTTCCCTTAGGAAAATATTTGCTTGGTATGGATGATATGTTGGTGAAGGAACTGCTGCTGAGTTTCGCTTTGCTGTTCCTGTCTGTCACTGCTGTGGTTGGAAAGCAGTAATTGCAAAGAACTTGAGAGGTACTTCTGAACAGTCGCCATAACGTTTACCCTCGGGGATTTGGGCTCAACAACTCCAGCAACCAAATTGGCTCTCAAAGACATTCCATTTCAAAAGGCCTCTGTCATGTTCAAAAGGAGCAAATCATCTTTAATCTACTGTTTAAATTGAAAGTGAAAGAGGCGACATTAACCTGAGGTCTCCACTCCAGTCACAGTGTACAATTGCATTAAAATGCTTTGCTTAGAATGGCAGTCTAACAACACTCTGTGCTGCTGCTTTAAAATATTAATCATGCTCTTGTAGATCTGGAAGATGGTAGGCAAATAAAGAAACAAATGCAGGTGATTATAGGGACATTCCACTAGAGCCTTGGGAAATGTTTTAAGCAATGGGGGAAAATATTCAGACCAGAAAAATACTCTAATTATTGTATAATCGGACTCTTCTGTACTTATGCAACAAGCTGTCTCCGTTCCACTCCAATGCTCTAATGGGGGCATATGCTATTCCCATTTTAAAGATAAAAACACCAAGACATGCCTTTTTTGCTGTAATTTTACATTAGCATTCTTAGTAAAATAGAACCCAAATGGAAGAGAAGGTGAAATTAATTTCTGAGCCAGGCTAATCACACAGAGCTCTTGAGTTTCAGGCTTTGGCTTATTTTGTCATGTCCTACTGCTTCTTTCCTTCAAGCAGCCATCGGTTCTTCTGAAAGGACTCTGTTCCAGTTTAAGACGTGAGCTGGGATGGTGCTTCGGAAACCATATGGACATATAATTGTCATAGCACAGCATGAGGCATATGGTGACCCCAGGGTGTCCAGGGCTGTTTGTGGGGTGCTGTGAGGTTCGCTGGAATTGTGATCTGCTTGCCAACTTGTCTCAACAACTTTGAGCATTTGCAACATCAGCCATAGTCAGTGTCATCTAAGCCTCTCAAAAAAATCACTCCTTAGACAAACGTAGGTAAAAAGTCCGAGGAAAGAAGGTACAAGCCTAATAGCAAGCCATCCTGGTACTTGGACCTCCTCCAGCTTTGAGCCCTAGTTCATAACGACCAGTCTCTGAACTCCCAGTCACTGGTGGTGTCGAAGCAAGAACATGGTCTGTCTTTTCAGATAATAAGTGGTTGTATTGGACAATTTTCCTAACCTCTCTGAGACTTATTTGCTTTATGGGCAAAAACATCTATTATAAAGCCCAATTCACAAGGTTGCTTGGAGGGCTTAACATTATAATGCTCCCAGCACAGTCTCTGATCTGATGAAACTCACTAAATATCTGTTCTTTATTTTGCCTTCCCCTTTTAACTGCAATAATGGCACCTGAGTCTGAATGTGTGAGTGGTGGTGGCAGAGACTGTGTTTTCTTTCAGGCAATATCTCCAGCTCCTAGAAAACTGCCAGGAAGAAGATGGTAGGAGCTCAGGAAATGAGATTTCTCATGTCATTACAGCTTCTCTTCATTCATAATGCACCAGACACACTGGCCTTCCCACTTTTCCTTGCATCATTCAAATTCATTCCTGCATCACTTGAAAACTGTTCTTTCCTTGGCTGGAATGCTGGTCCCACGGCTCTTCATTTGGTGACCTTCTTCATGTCATTTGGGTACCAGCTTAATGGCCTACCTCTTTGGTGGAGGCCTTCCCAGGAATATTTATATATGAACAGAGTCCTTCTAAGTGAAGAGTCCATCTCAGGCCCAGATCCTCTGTGTGATCCCTCAGGCCCACCCACAGGAAGCCACAGGCTTTGCATGTCAGGCCTCACTGCCCTCTGCACCCCACAGCTAGTGCACTGCAGACTTCCAGAGGGAGTTTCAGTCAGGACTCAGTTTCCCCTTCCCCTGACCAGGCCGACTGTGCTCATGCTCTCAGATGCACACCTGCACTTCTAGCCCAGTCTTCTCCATTCAGGGCTTCCTTATAAGGGACCACTGCTGAGGTGTGGCTACTTTGACTCAGTACCTTTCCTTTCTCCTATCCCCCCGCTCACCCAACCCATGGATCTGTAAAGGTAAAGGAGCCTTTTGTATGAAGTTCCTCTTCATTGAGATGATTCCCCCACTTGCGCTTCACCCATCTGACCCTTGCCTTGTGCTGTTCCTTGGGGGAAAAATGGAACATTGGTGAGTTAGTAATTTAGGCTTCTTGCTTGAACTATGGCAGTAAGTGAGTACTGGCTTGATTGTTACTTTCAGTTTGGCACATTGTCCAAAATGACCACCTCTATATATGATTTCTTAACATGAAGGACTTGTCACTATTTGAAGTTATCTTGTTTACTTATTGAGTGGATTTACTGACTTGAATGCAAGTCCATGATTCTAGGAATGCTGTCTGCTCTGTTTATTGCTACATCTGCAGTACCTAGCAGAATAGCTGACATGTACTAGGTCTTCAGTAAAAATATGAACACAATAAATGACAGCTGCATATTTAGTAAACTACGTTATCTAGGATCATCCAGCAGGCAAATATGTGAGCACCATATTTTTCCTAAGGACAGAAATAAGATTCAGGCTTTTAATACCCATTCTCAGGTCTTCTTTTTTTCCTGATATAAGATCTATCTTATACCATATGCATTCTCCACCTGCTTAGAACTTCATCCAGTACTGCTCGTAGAACCACTTGAAATAAATTCCATATAACTTACTGTGGTCTACACTTATAATTTGCATTGCTTTGTCTGCTACTGACTGTAAGTTGGCTAGAACATTCCTCAGTTGCTTTTTAATTATTGCTTCCTTTATTAAATACCTCATCTCTGTATGACTGTCCTTTCCCATGTCCTGGGAATCACACAGTTGACCAATTTTACTTATTATAAAAGAATGCCAAACTCTATACCAGAGGCCTGGTATATGGATTTGTGCACATTGAAAATAAATAAATTAGAAGGTGGCAAGCTGGGTGGGACTGGGTGAGAAGGGCCGGGCAGGCTGTGGAGCCAACCTCCCACAGTCCCACCCTGTCTGGCCACACCTTGGGTGGTGCTGGGGCTCAAAAGGCCTCTGCAGAATGAGTGGGATCCATCCGGCAGGGCCTACGGGGTCCCTTGGCCTGTGGGGTCCTTTGGCCTGGCCTGCAAGGATGGGGCAAAGCCAGCAGTCTGACATCCCTCGAGGGGTCCTGATGTGTGAGAGGGCACTCTAAAAAGTTGCTGTTGCTTGGCAGCTCCTGTGTTGAGTGTCTTTCCCTGGTGGTCATTGCGTGTCATAGCTACTGGCTGGTCGTCTGGTCTCTTGGGCTTTTATATATACTAGAGGCCCGGTGCACAAAATTCATGCACTGGGGGGTGGGGGGGAGGGTGTCCCTCAGCCCAGCCTGCACCCTCTCCAATCTGGGACTCCTCGGGGGATGTCCGAATGACAGACATCCCTCTCACAATCCAGGACAGCTGGCTCCCAACCGCTCGCTTGCCTGACTGCCTTACTGCCTGATTGCCCCTAACCACTTCAGCCTGCCAGCCTGATCACCCCCTAACCACTCCCCTGCCAGCCTGATTGACGCCTAACTGCTCCCCTAAAAGCCCGATTGCCCCCAATTGCCCGCCCCTGCTGGCCCAATCACCCCCAACTGCCCTTCCCTGCAGTCCTGGTCCCCCCAACTGCCCTCCCTCTCCTGCAGGTTCAATCACCTCCAACTGCCCTCCCCTGCCGGCCTGGTTGCCCCCAACTGCCCTCCTGTGCTGACCTGGTCGCCCCCAACTGCCTCCCCTGCTGGCCTGATTTCCCACAACTGCCCTCCCCTGCCGACCATCTTGTGACAGCCATCTTGTGACCACATGGGGTGGCCATCTGTGCGAGGGTGTGGCGGTCAATTTGCATATTACCTCTTTGTTATATAGGATTTAAAATATTATAAGTATATATATATTTAAATCTTTATTGTTTAAAATGTTGCATATGTCCTCTTTTCCCCCTCATTAACCCCTTCTAGCCCAACCTTACTCCCTAACCCCCTGCCCTAGGTCTGCATCACACTATTGTCTGTGTCCATGGGTTATGCATATATATGTATACAAGTTCTTTAAAAATAAAAGAATATGGAATAGAGACAGTATGTACCCAGCAAAACCTAAAATATTTACTATCTTGTCCTTTGCAGAAAAACATTGCTGAACCTTTTCTAAAATCACCCATCCAGCTCCAGTGGCGCTAACACCCATAGGTGTACTAGCCATCAGCCAAAAGGTTGTGCTGATATGGTTAGTTAACCTCCAAAGAAGGCTATTTACTTAATTATAGAAGAAATTAGCTCTATTATCCTTGGTTTCTGTACTGGGAGTTTATTCTTTCAAAGTGATTTCTTATATACATCTGGGGACCAAGTTTTACTTGCCATTTCAAATACTAAGCAAACCCCCAAACACATCATATCTGCTCTTCTAATCAGAGCAGAGAGTTTGAGTACTACTTTGGACTTGACAGTACAGTGCTTGTGAGCTTTTTGAACCTTAGGTCTGGTGGCAATTATTTGCAACAATTTACTCTGGAGTCCATAGAGGATCATTTATAAATAAATAGTACTGAGATCAGTTTCTGAATTCATGCTGGCAAATATGAAAAGGGTGGGCCAAGGTGGGAAGACAAGGGGATTATAAAACCCAGGGAGGCAATTTGCCAAGGCACAGTCAGCAGAAATATAAAACTATAGAAACTTCCACTGAATTTTCTGTTATTTTGATTAAAAGGCCTGAAAGGAAAGTTGACTGCATTTAGAAAGCATAGAAATATCTTTTTGGTTGAGAAGAACAGTGATCTTTATCCATTCAGTAACTCTTCACTGAACATCTGCTATTTTTAAACACTGTTCCAGGTGATGGAAATGAAATGATGAGCAAAATAATGCTCCCACTCTGACCCTTCCCCTTAGTGCGGGAGACTAGTATGTATATGTCAAGTGGTGGTAAGTTCCATCAAGGTAAATAAAAGAGAGTATGGGAGATAAGAAGCCTCAAAGAGGGAGAGTTGTTATTTCACATGGAGAGTATAAGGAGAGTCTGGCTGATGAGATGACAATAGATCAGAGAGGAAGGAGTGGGAGAATTGACATTGGAACAAGAATATTTAATGTAGAAGGAATTGCAAGAGCCATGACCCTAAAGTGGCATGTTTTGTCTGTTCAAAGAATAGCAAAGAAGTCATTGCAACTGAGCAGAGGAAGAAGGGGAGAATGGAGAAGGCAAGGTCAAAGAGGCAGCATGGAACCAGATCTAGAGGACATCATTACTTTCTATGTTTAACTAGAGGCCTGATGCACAAAAATTCGTGCAAGAGTAGGCCTTCCTTCCCCCGGCTGCCGACACTGGCTACCCTCCAGCACCTGGGACCCAGGCTTCTGACCTTCAGCTGGCAGGCACCCAGGACCTGGGCTGCTTCCCTCCAGCCCTAGATTCATCCAGAATGACACCCAGAAGGATGTCCAGTCTAATTAGCATATTACCCTTTTATTATTATAGATGAGATAGAAAGCCACAGGGGCTTTTAGTGTAGGAAAGAAGTGATCTGACGTAGACTTTAAAAGGATACCTATGACTTAACCTCTGTGGAGAATCAATTTGAGAGGGAAGGGCAAGGATAACCACTGGGGTTTTAGTTAGAAGGACATTTCAATAACCTAAGAAATGATGATGGTCAGGACCAGGGTGGTAACATTAGAGGTAGTAAGAAATGACTATTTTAAGAACATACTATATTTAGAAGCTATAGCCTATAATTTTTATGGATTGGATGCAAGGTATGAGAGAAAGAAAGGGTCAAAGATGATTATAAAGATTTTGTTCAGAACAAATGAAATGATGAAGTTGACATTTGCTGAGATGAAGAAAAATGTGGGAAAAGCAGATGTGGGATAAATAAAAAGTTTCATCTTTTAATTTTGAGACTTCCACTGGACATCTAAGTGGAGATGTGGAAGATACAGATGAATGTACAATTTGGAGAGAGGTTTGGGCTGCAGAAATATATTTGGGAGTTGTTCTTTTAAAATTTGTTACAAACATGAAATGGTATGAGTTGCTCCAGAAAGTCACTGTGCTAAGAAGAAGAATAGATGTCTGAGAACTGAGCTCTGGGTTATAGCTATGGAGGGAGACTGGGAAAGAGAAACCAGTTTGCATTTCCACCAGCAGTGTACTAGGGTTCCCTTTTCTCCACATCCTCACCAGCATGCTTCCCTCTGTCTTTCTCTTTCCCATTATCTCTGAAAATCAATGGAAAAATATCCTTGAGTGAGGATTAACAACAAAAAAAAAGAGAAAAAGAAAAAGAAAGAAAGAAAGAAAGAAAGAAAGAAAGAAAGAAAGAAAGAAAGAAAGGAAGAAGAAATTGAATATGTCAAGAAAGGTATGGTCAATTCTGTCAAATTCTGCTAATATGGAGTAAAGTTAACGTTGGGTTTAGCAATGTAGTGGCCATCAGTGTTCTTTGGTGGAGAGCAGGGGATGATGGAGGCGGTTTAACAGAGAATGAGAAAAAAAAAGTATGAAACCAATTACTATTTTGAGTAAACTGCTCTTTAAAGGAGTTTTATTATAAGGGAACTTGGCTAATAACTAGATGGTATATACATTAAAGGGAACATTTGTAAAGGGAAATATTTTAGTATATGTGACTGCTCATGAGAATGAGTTGTGAAGAAAGTATTTAAAATGCTGAAGAGGAAAGGACAATGGCAGAAATAGTGTATCTTAATGCATGATATTGAAAGATTAGAGGAATTATGGAGAATGCATCCTGATAAAAGGAGAAATACCGATAGGCATGAAAAGTGGTGGTAAGAGTGAGTGAAAATTCTTTGGATTGCTTCTATTTTCTTCGTGTAGAAGGAACCAGGGCCATCAGCCAAGAGAGAGGATAGGAGAAAAAATATTTCAGGCTTGAAGAGTGATTATAGAATGAATGTGACCTAGGTAACGGCCAGGTTGGGGACTGGGCCAGATCAGGAGAGAGGTCACTGTAGTTGCTCATGGAGCTCTAGTCCTGCAAGCAATGTAGATAGAGCAGAAACCCACAGGTGTTATATTTACCATGAGTAGTCAGACTAGCATTAAGCTTCAGGTTCAGGAGATGTTACAGGATGAACTAGCATGGGCTATACAAACATGAAAACATATAGCAACCAGATCTCTTCTTTAATAGCAGAAAATAGCATCTATTCTAATTTTGAAAGGCCTCTGAAGAGAGTGACATCTTTTGGCTCTGGGAGTGCCATTGATTTGCTAACTCTCCCAATGCACAGAAGTCAGTCAAATTTAGTGTCTTTTTCTTTATGGGAAACAAGCATGGGGATATGGTGACAGTCTGAGGAGTACAGGGGAAAATATGTAAATAGCGAAAAATAAATTTAAAGCCATGATTTTCCTGTGCTATTTTAATGGAGCAACAAATTCAGTTAACCAAATGAATTCTGGGTAAAAATTAAGATCTTAGAAGTTCCATGAACCTTCTTCCTTTAACAGGTTCTATAGTTAATCTCTCTAGACCCAATTCAGTCATTTCTCTAGGATCCATGTTAATAATTTGTTAGAGGGGGGTTTCAAAATTAAGAAAAACACGTAGAAGGACACGTGGTTAACATCATGACTTCATTGTTGGTTATTGGTTGGTTGATTATTTTCTTAGGAAGTGTATGTGGATTAAATATATGCTTAATTTTATCTACAAAAATTTTGTGAAGACTTATTTAACATCACTGTGGCTTTTTATTTAATGTGTAGCAACTGCGAACATTGGGAGAGCATGGTGTTACAACCACTTTTTCAAGTTGAATTTTATGAACAAGAAGATGTTTGTAAAATGCTAGGGTTTCTACTATATTGTGTTTTAAATTTGTATTATTAAGTGACCTTTCTGTTTCATTTATAATCATGCTAAAATGAGGCTTTTTCTCTTGTAACATTTTCAAGTACTAAAAAAGCCTTTATACTCAGTTGGCTCTAAAAGTCAATCCTTAACATTCAATAGATATATTGCAAGTACAAAATGCATTTTATAGCTTACAATTTTTTTATTACCCAATAAGGATGTTGTTCAAGGCTGAATTTTGCTATTTTATACTTCCATATTCAATATATTGATATTTGGTTTAGAGAGGAGTGGCTATTATAATAATGGTTATTATTATGTAAAACTTAATTAGGAAGAGCCATCAGTTCACATTGATTTTGGTGTACATCAATGTTAACCAAAGCTTCCCATTAAATTTTAACTTTAAAGAATTACAATGATAATTATAAGTCTATTTGCTGCTGCCTACCACAGAAGCATGTCATATAAGGAGAATTCTGAGACTGGTGTGCTTTTGTATGTGACTTAACCCACTGGACTCTCAATCTCTTCCTCTGTACATTAAGGAGATAAATGAGATGGTTTTGGGATCAAAGCTTTCCCACCTCTAAGATCCCATGAATCCATTTGAAGTTATATGAGTCCTTGCACATTTAAAAGAGAAGTGTCTAGTATTTATCTGCTTGGTAAGCACATCTGAACTTGCTATCTAGTTAAATGTTTCTTAGAGTCATTAGTTACATCCGTCTTCTCATTGCCACTGCATTGGCTTCCAAGCTGCTTTTTCTGTGATTTCTATCCTGCACTCTAATGATAGGTTGTTCATTATTTAATTCATTCAACAAGTATTTACTAAATGTCTAGTAGTTTTCAGGTATTATTTTGCCCAGCAAATACACAAGTTAACAAAACAGATGAAACCACTTTATTTCATAGAACTTAAATTCTAGTGAAGAAAGGCAATAATAAACCAGTGAAAATATATATGTCATGGATAGTTAAAAGTAGAGTGAGGAAAATAAGGAGGGTTGAAATTTAGGGAAAAGTAGAGTGGGGTGGGATGGAGGTTTAATTTTTAGTGGGATGGTCAGGAAAGTCCACTGATAAAATGACTTTTTAACTGAGACTGCTCACACATTTATTGTGAGTACTCATTTATTGTATGTCAGATAATATGTAGCCATAAGACATTTGCAAGAGGAGAAACATGTATAAACATAATCTCAAAATTCAAGATTAGAGTCAAGCGGAGATGAACAAACAAAGCATACAATTAAAAAAAGAAGTGTCGATGATATAGTGCCAGAACTATGAATTTCATTCTCTTCCACTTTCCAGTTTCCAGTTATATAATCTGGGAAAATTACATAGCATTGCTAAACATCAGTGTGTTCATCTATCAAATTGAGATAATAGCAGTGTGTTCATCTATCAAATTGAGAATATAATTATGATTATAACTTGTACCCTAAAATAAGTACAAAGGTAGGTTAAATGTGCTCATACATTTTTTTTGTTTGTTTCTTATAGACGTAATGCCATAGCCAGCATATAATGAGTTGGAACTTAATATGTGTTTAATGATTAAATAAAAGAACAATAAATTATCCTTCAAGAATTGATTTTTGTTTTATAGTTTTACCCATTGTACATAAACAGTTACAGAATTTTAAAATAATAAATCTTGGCTAAGCTTTTAAATTTATGCTTATCTCTTGAATGATCTGAGCTATAACATAATCTGAGTATAATAGCAACTATGAATTGAAAACAGAAACAATCTTAAGAACAACACTGATTAAAATGGTCAATCTTTGCTCTGTAAATATAATTTTCTATAAACAAAAATAATTGTTAACGTTAAATCCACAGTTATTTTTTTAAACCTCACAGCTTCTTAGAGAGTATCAAAGAGTGTTATTTTACAAAATGAATGAGTCTATTTCCTTGTGCTATCTAGTACCTAGGTAACTGTATTTATATATTGGATTGGTGTTTGCGTTTAGAACCATTTTTAAACAGAGTAAAATAAGCTATGTCTCTTTTGATGCTAAAATTTGGTTAATCAAAGAATTAAATCAATTTCATACTGTAAAAGAGGTAATAATACAATATAAGTACTGTTATATTCGCTTTGTTTCTCAGCCATGCAGCACAACTATAGAGACCCACAGTATAGTATAATGTAGGAAAAACAATGTTACTTTTTGTCTCACACACTCACATTTTCAGTATGTTTAAATTAAGAACCATGTTTAGGATTGCATGAGAAGCCACAATTCCTATACTTCATACACTTCCAAAATGGCAAACCTGATGCCAATAAAACCAGAAAATTGTTTTTTATGCATCTTAGCTTTTGCATAAAAAAAATTGAAACAAGCACTTAAGGCAAATAGTTGTCTTTCAAAGCTATAGTAGCTTTTTTCTCCTTCACAGAATCCATCAACTTTTGAACACAACTAAGTCATTCATTTGAAAACAGAGGTTATATTAGAAAAAAAATCACAGTGCATGCATGACTAACAAAATCCTCTCATTCATGAGAAAATTTTTATTTAAATTTCAAATCAGTAGGTAACCTTCTTCAAACACTTTTGACCAGGAAAGAAAATGAACTCTGTATTTCTATGGAGATAGTTTGTGAAGCATAACATATGATTGATCTTATCTTCCTTACTAGAGGCCCGATGCCCGAAGATTAGTGCAAGAATAGGCCTTCCCCTGGCTGCCAGCACCGCCTTCACTCCAGCCAGGAGCTGCCTTTCTGCCTTCCCATGCTGCCCAGAGGCCCGGAGCAGTTGGGGCAGGGCGAAATGCCTGTGTTGTCACCATGGCAATGATGCAAACATCCTGCCCCTCCCCTGGCTGCTCGGAGTCTGTACTCATGCACGCTGCCCACAGGTGAGTCTGTACTCGTGCACGCTGCCCACAGGCCCGCCATCTTTGTTGGGTTAATTTGCATACTCATTCCTGATTGGCTGTTGGCATCATGGAGGGAATGTCAATTTACATTTGTCTATTATTAGTATAGACTAGAGGCCTGGTGCATGAAATTTGTGCACTGGGCTAGGAGGGTGTCCTTTAGCCCAGCCTGCACCCTCTCCAATCTGGGACCCCTGTGGAAATGGGCCTAAACCGGCAGTCAAATATCCCTCTCACAACCCAGGACTGCAGGTTCCCAACCATTCGCCTGCCTGCCTGCCTGATCAGCCCCTTACTGCTTCTGTGTGCCAACCTGATCACCCCAACCACTCCCCTGCCAGCCTGATCGATGCCTAATTGCTCCTCTGCCAGCCTGATTGCCCCCAACTGCCCTCCCCTGGCAGCCCGGTTGCTCCCAACTGCCCTCCCCTGCTGGCCTGGTCCCCCTAACTACCTTCCCCTGCCAGCCTGGTTGCCCCTAACTACTCTCCCCTGCTGGCCTGATTGCCCACAACTGCCCTCCCCTGTTGGCCATCTTGTGGCTGTGGGTGTTGCCATCTTTGAGGGTGTGGGAGTCAATTAAGATATTCCCTCCTTATTGGCTGTGGGCTCCGCCATCTTTGTGATGGTGTGAGGGTCAATTAGCATATCCCTTTTTATTAGATAGGATATCATTTCTTACTACTGGAAGGTGTAGCAGGTCATGAAAAAGTACAGCACAGCTCAATGTTTAATTCACTTCATCAGTATACATCATTTATATGAAGCAAAATAATCCTTGATTGAACCCAATTATAATAATTGCATTACCCTTGGACAAATCCTTATGTTATGTACTGGGAAATACTTTTTATGGTTAAAAATAAACTTTAATATATGCTGCTTGTAAACATATATTAAGTCATGTTGAATTACAGAAATGAACTATTTCTTATTTTCAACCATGACACAGGGCTGATGTCACTTAAAATTTTTATATACAGTACCATTATTTGCAAGATTAGCTAGCCATCTTTGATTTTTAAAAATAAATATTATACAATTGGCTTGGGATAGTACTTGTAAAAATATATTATACAAAACTAAAGTTAGCAGAACATTTGAGAAATAAAAAGAAATGAAGGTTATTATAATTATCAGTCTGAAAGTGACTTTGAATTAAGCTCTACAGACAAAATTTGACAGTGTAAGAAGCACAAGGAATGTAGTCAATTTAATATTTTCTGGTTTTGGGTATTAAGCAGTTTATAAATCAGATAATTAATTAGAAAAGATATTTTAGAGACAAAAGGGGCAGGGTTAGGAAGTCTTAGAATAAAGATGGTCCATGAGAGAGGAATGCATAGATAAGGGCTTTGAGACCCAAAATGCTTATCTTATTTGCACAGAAGATAGAGAAATGCCAAAGGATAAGGGGATGAAGCATACATACACAGAGGATAAAGAAAAGTCACAGGATAATGGGAAGAAGGAAACATTTTCACAGAGGATAGAATAATGTTGCAGGATGGGGGGAGAAACAGGGGGACACCATTTGGGCTTTGGCCTTTGAAACTGATACTATTTAGCATAGTGAACCATGAGGAAAGCATAGGGGTCCTAAATTAAGGAAGGGTCCAATTAGAAAGGGTCAGGTTCAAACAAAGAACTATAGCATATATAAACTGGAGACAAAGGGACACGAGTCAGAATTTTTTTTAGATTATAGATTTTAGATTTAGATATGAGAGAGAGAGAGAGAGAGAGAGAGAGAGAGAGAGAGAGAGAGAGAGAAGGTTTTCCTTTTTGGGGGCCCCTCCCCTCCCCAAGGGGTCCCCTTTGGAGACACCCCTGCCCAGATGGAGTTTGTATGTGCTTTCAATAAACTTCCATATTTTTATTAAATAAAATTGTTAGTCCATGAATTTATTCTTCATCTTCATCAGACAAGGACCCACTAGAAGAAGTCTGCACCCCAAACACCACATTTCAATTATATTTTTCACTTCTCTCAAATGTTTGCCATTGAGAAATGGCATTGTATGCATTGCCTTCCTGAAAAAACTTTTGATGAGGCCACAGATTATGTGTTCTGGGCAACACATTTTCCTTTGCATCACATCAAATCTACATGACTACCAAACTTCTAATCATAAATAGCATATATCACTAGAGAGTAATGAAATATGATTCGTTGGGGGTGTTTTGGAGACAGAGAGCCACAAATAGCATGCATTTTCTACACACAAGTTCTGTAGAAATCAGAACCAGAAAAATAGGAATCAAAATATCTCTTTCACGGATACTGAATATTAAAGGCTTGGCTCATATCTGGAGGCAAGTGGGCTTCTTAATACTTAACCCCAAATTAGTGGGACACTTTCCATAGTGACAGAGACTTCCTTGAAGAGCAGGGTCTGTTCTCCTATGAGAGAGAAACAGAGGGATGGAATTGTAGGTGCACATTTTCTCCCCCATGCTTCCTACTTAGAAAAATCACTCCACCTGAGATGCAGTCAGAGTGTGGATAGAGAGGGCAGGAACATTAGCCAATGGAGTATCCTTCTGTGTTTGAGGAAACATCAGGAGTGGAGAAGCAGGCTGACCCTTGCTTCACATAAAAACCTCTTGGATATGAGGTAACAGTTCCAAATATGGAATAGTGCAAAGGTAGAAAGGGATCTGGACTAAAATTGCTATTTTAATCAATATTTTGCAAGCAGTTTCCATATGCTAAAAGGACAATGTTTTTTTTTTTTTTTTTGAAGAGCATTCTCTCTTTATTGAATAGAACTCACTTTATATTAAATTGAAGTAAGGACAATGTTTTATAAATATTGTTGCAAAGAGGTTAAGCTCAATAAATAATTGTCTAATTAATAAAAGAATGACGTAAAATTGCCAACTGAACATAAAGATCAAAGTTAATTGAGTTAATTGGTGCCACAATTCCATTTGCCTTTAAGGTTAGAAAAAGACAAAGAAAGAAAGCAATATTCAGAGTTCTAATTTGTCCTGTTATGTATTTAATATCTTTATTTATGTTGTGATAGATGGCATGAAATGGCCTCAATTCTTCCTTGCTTCAGGTATCCATGATCGTTGTCATCTAACTTTGCAGTGTTCTAGGATTGGCCATGTGGGCTTGTTTGGGTCAGTAGGATGTAGCAGATAAGGCCAAGCTGAAGCTGAAAAACTTCTTGAATGAACAGACTTGGCCCCGCTCCTACATTGCTTCCATTACCATGTCTGGTCAGAGCCTGCTGGAATAGAAGAAAGGAAGTAAAGTTGATTTATTCTAGTTGTCCCCCCTGAATCCTGCCTAAGTAAGCCGAATGCCAGTAGAACAAGTGCAACGAAGTCCAGCAGATCCAACTAGAAACCAGTGCAGACACTTGGGCATTGAAAGCTTATTGTTGTATGCCATGGAAAATTTTTATGTAAACCATATGGTGGCAATAGATAGATGGTACAGTGTATTTTCATTCTCCCTCCCTCCCTTTCTCTATCGCTCTTTTCCTCAGCCTTCTTTTTCTTTCTTACTTCAATGATAAATCACAATTTATTTGTCCTTTGCTGTGTGCCAGGCATAGCCAAAGAAATGGACATGTAAGGATAAGGCCCAACTGCTTTGTCTATCAACATCAATAAGCTATAAAATTGAGTGACTACCTGCAGCCAAGTATAATTTGGTTAATTGTTTAATTTAAAGCCCTTTGAGCATCTAACTGAAGGTAAATAATAGACAGTGCTTAGTCATTCCTTTTTTTTGCTAACTCTAGCCTAATATCTTAAAACCTGGGCATAAAGCCATGTGCTAATCTGTAAGGGTGTTGGTGTCTACAGTGCCAGGAAAAAAAAAATTCAAATGTTAGACACTTTAATCATAGGAGTTGCCAGAGAGAAAATATATTCTAATGTGGATCTATGTAAGATGTGATGATGCAATAATCAATATTAAAAGTCATACTTTTAATGGCTTTATAGAAAAATCTAAAACATATTGATTATATTTTAATTTAAAAGTTTTATTATGGAAAATTCTAACTGTAAATATAAAAGTAAAGAAAAAATATAACAAGGCCATATGCCTGTTAACCTAAACCCAACAATTATCAACTCAAGGCCATTTTTTTTTTCCCCCTTTCAAAGCATTTTGATTGTCCCAGAACATTCGTGGGAGGGTGAGTCCCAGCCGAGCTCCTGCCCACTCAGGTCGCACTGCCCAGCCTGGCCTCGACCCCACACTAGGTCTCTGAAGGCTCAAAGGTCACGCCACTCGCGGGACCACAGAGCTTTCTCCGCCTCCCCCTTCCAGTCAGCGCGTCTGCCTCCGTGGGGAAAGCCTTTCACGTCAGTTACCTTCACCGGAAGCACCTCTTTGCAGACAGAGCCAGCCGGCTGCAGGTCTCAACCAAGAAAGCACCCCCTTCAGAGCTCTGGTGGTGGGAAGAGGGACTCGGCAGGTGGGGCCAGGTGGAGGTGGGCAGAGGCCAGGTGCTGAGGCCTGCCGGGCCGAGCTTCAAGGGCGAGTCTGGTGGTCAAGAGGTAGCGAGGAAGGGCATCCTAGGCCAGCAGTCTGTGTGTGGACAGCAGTGAATGTGAGCGGCCAGGCTATGGCCCAGCGCGGAGGACCCGGGTACAGGACAGCACCTCTGACTCGGATCGGAGCAGGGGAAGGTGAGGTCGCGCTAGGGGAGCAGGACGGCACCCTGCTGGCCTAACTCAAGGCCATTTTTGTTTCATCTATACTCACCTCCCTAGATTTTATTTTGAAGCAAATCTATAATTTTATCTATATTATTTTATATGTAAATATCCAATACATATATCTAGCAGATAACGCTTGTAAAAAAATTATATCATTAACACAATACAATTAATAATTTATTTTTAATATTAGCAAATTCCATGTTCAAATATTACCAGTTGTCTCAGAAAAGTGCTTAAATCAACAGTCCAACAAATTTCACACATTGTAATTGGTAGATAACTTTTAAGCTCTCAATTTTAAAATATTAAATTCTTTTTCTATTTCTTTTCCCTTGCAATTTATATTTTGGAGAAATAGAATCATTTATTTGACTTCACAAAGTTTGAATTTCTCTCATTCTTTGTTTGAATTTCTCTGATTCTCGTGTTTTCTGAAACATGGGAATTAAATCTATGGGCCTGATCATATTTAGGTTATATTTTCTTGCAAAAATGCTTCAGAGATAGTTTTGTGCGTTTTCATCGGGAAACACTGTTGCTTCTCTTTCAAATCTCTTAATGATCTAAATCCATTAATTCATTAAGGACTGTAAAATGGCGATACCCTATATCTTTTTCACTTCTTAGCTAGAACAAAATTATAAGGAGAAACTTCTCAAGACATATTTGGTTACCCTAGGATACAGTTGGTATAGGAAAAGGTGGATAAGTGCTTAATTCTTGTCAAATAATGAATTGATGAGTTTGCATCTTCCAAATTACTTTCCTATTTTTTTTTCTTTTTTCCCCTTTCTGTTTTATTATTATGGTTTTAAAGAACCTCAATGACTGCTGGATTGAATCACATTTTATGTATTTTAATTCTTTGGCCAGTGGGAGGTGCTTCAAGTTGGCTATTGTCCTTTTAATTACTCCCCTCCCCCCAGCCCTGTCTTAGATGTCTTCTTTTTCTTTATGGTTGCCAGGATGTGCTAGTCTTACCTTCTACATTTTCTTTCCCTGAACAGGAATAAGATCCTTCTTAAAGGACCCTGATTTCTATGCATGGAAAATTATATTTTAAGACTACAGTTTGAGTACCAGTGTCTTATGAAACTAGGCTCATTCTAGTTTCTGGGCATTTTCAATGGAATAACTTAAGTTCATTTATGATCTTGGAATTCAAGTTTAGTAGCAACTGAATTAGAATTGTATATAGCCTCATTGATCTTGTATGTGTATCAACCAAGTTGACAATTTATGTTCACAAAGACACCAATATAATTATTCATTGTCTCTATTCTATAATACACATATAATACTATCACTACTAGCAGAAAAAACTATCAGAAAAAGTCTTCACTACTTCCAACCACACAATCACACAAAAGAACTTTGAGATTATTTTTTCAATCTTTTTATATTTAAAAAATATCTAGGAATATACAGTTAAATTTTGTGTTTGGTCACTTGAAATAGTTATTTTTGGTTAGGCCAGCAATCCAATAAATAATATAAATGTTTAAAATTTAGCTTCACATGTCAAGTTATTTCTGGGTCATTTTAATTTCTCATCATATTTGTTTACAGTATTTTCATTATTTTAAAGACAAACTCACAAACAAATTGTAGTAGCCAGTCTCCAAAGCGGCACTCACAGATCTTTGCCTCCTGGTATGCATGCCCTTGTACCTTTTCCTCTCACAAAATCAGTATGACCAATGATGTACTTTGGGAGTGAAGATGTGTGATTCCTAAGGATCAGTCATAAGAAACATTGTGGCTTTATTATTTTTCTTTTGAATCACACAGGGGGGAAACCAGCCACCATGTCTAACGTATTTCTCAATTTTTTAAAAAAATATTTTTTTATTGATTTCAGAGAAGAAATGACAGGGAGAGAGAGATAGAAACATCAATGATTAGAGAGAATCATTGATCAGTTGCCTAGTGCATGCCCCCTATTGGGGACTCAGCCCACAACCCAGGCATGTGACCTGACCAGGAATCCAACCATGACCTCCTGGTTCATAGGTCCATGCTCAATCACTGAGCTATTCCATCTGGGCTATTTCTCAATATTTTATTAAAAGGGGCATCCTTAGGGCTCACATGAGTGTCCAGTGTGCAATTGTGCATGAATCTACTTACAAATCCATGTCTTCTGAAGCCTTTAGATTCCTTCTATATTATACTGAAGAAAATCAACTCTATTGTCCTGGCAAGTGTGACTCAGTTGATTTGGCATCATCCCTTGCATGGAAAGGTTGCCAGTTTAATTGCCTGCCAGGGCACATGCGCAGGCTGCTGGCTCCATCACCGGGGGGGGGGGGGGGGGGCTGTGCAGAAGGCAGCTGATCCATTTTCTACTCTCACATCAATGTTTCTCTCTCTTTCTCCCTTTCCCTTCCTCTCTCTCTAAAAATCAATAAAAATCTTTAAAAAATCAACTTCATTGATAATAGGTGTTCTCAAGTCAATATTTTAGTTTAAAGCAAGCTCCTAGAGCTGCTTATACTGCTGCAGCTACCACATTAAATCCAGCCTCTGTGATACATGCATCCATATCAGACATTGGGTACGATAAAAATTACATTCTGTCCTCTATGGTTTAACACTCTTAAAATTCATGCCACATATGTTTCTCAAAGTTTCTGGTGATATAAATTGACAAAACATTGCAAATGTTCCGGAGTCTAAACTATTCTTCTTTGTTAGACTTCACTCTTGTTTTCCCCAAGCCTGCGGAGACCTGACACTAAGTATAGATTACACGCAATAATGAATGGTTTGGGTGGGTCTTGAGGTGCACAGCTTATGCTTACCATGGTAGTGAATCAGTAAGTTTATAACATTGTGTTCAAGCAAAGCAGAGCTAGTTTTCTCAAACGTGGAGAAGGGCAAGCTTTTGCTGGTAAAGAAGACTTAGGAAAACTAGGGGTTTCAGGATGCTCAGCATTATTCACATTCACCCAGGTGTTCTCTTTCCAAATCTCGGCGTCCCCATTTTTCCCAATCAATGCTCTTCTAGTTGGTGAATCTGTAAGTTCACCTTACATTTTACTTCTTCAGGTTGTGCAATTAAATGTTGGGTCTTATTTTTAGCAGGCTTGGCTCTAAGGCTATAAGGAATAGTGATTCCATTGTCTGCCATAGAAGCTCTCTGGCTCCTTGTGACTTCAATGGGAGTTTAAAGCCCCAATCTTGTCATCTTTTTGTAAAGATCTTCAATGCAATAAGAAATAGTCTTCCATCCTCCCAGCTCTTAAAGTTATCATTACCACCACTTTACAGTTGTAAAGTGCAACAACCACTTTATCTGTCCTGGTACTTAACAGGCACTTTGTCAGGAGCAGCTGCTTATAACTTAATTTACCATGATGCCTTCAGATGCTATGGGTTGCTAGGATTCTATTTCACATTGGCATGGAATCTAGCCAGCCCTCAAAAACATTGCCAACCCACCAAAGAATTTTCTCAGTTAGGATCTATACAGCAATAGAACAACTAAACTATGTATTTCAACAGAGGGAATTGACTGTATGAATTGATTTCACAGGTGCTGAAAATCTGAATGAGCAAACAGGGAATACTGGAGTCACTTGGTAATGACTATGCAGAAAGCTACCACATTTAGACCTGGTAAAACAGAGGGAAGGAGTATGGGTTATCAATACAGAAAAGCTTACGTGAAAGTATCACATAGCTGTACACAGAATTTCCTGTCGGAGGTCTGTCCAACACCAAGGATAATGGTGAGCTGCCTGGGACAATGGAGTAGTGCAGTTGGAGGCTAGAAGCAAGGTTCTCTGCTGTGGTGCAATGTCCTGATAGGGCATTGCTATTAGGAACAGTGTGGAGGCAGGGAAAGAATGAATTCATTCTCCTTTGCTCTGCCTTGAAGTCCTGCTATAGTAGCTCCTATTATTGGCAGAACCTAATGGGATGCCTGTTGGCAAATAGCATGCAAATTCCTGCTCCAGTATCACAGAATATAGAGGATATGTCTGAACCTGAGGGTTAGTAGGCAACTGACCAGCACACCTATTACTGGGTTTTCTGTTCTCTTAATAGAGAGGGATATGTTGTCCAGCTTCACATCTTTGGGGTACCCTCCTCTGTTGTTAACAGTCGCTGTTCAATAATATAGGCTTGTGTCCTGTGAGATCAGTGTCATCTGCTTCTCTCACTTTTATGCGGAACTTGTTTTACCTTTGCCCCAGTGCCTCCTTCCTGTTCAATTAAGTTTGTCTTCCAGTGGTTCCTTTTCTGGGTGGACTGAGTTCTGAAAAGCAGTTATAGTTGGTTGGTTTTTAGAGCTTACAGGACCCAGAAGGCAATGTTCTGACCACCTATTCCTATGCCTCCTTTATTCACCTGTGAGCCGGAGCCTACATAGTCTCTTCAGGTTTCAGTGGGTGTTCTCAATCGTCCTGCTGAACTTTACATGCAGGTCGAAGACCCATTTGTGGATGAGCACTTGTTGACAGTTCACTTCTTGGAGTCTCTGGGCCATTGTAAGTCTCTTTGCCTCTTTCTGTGTCCTCCAGAATGGTTGCTTCTATCCACAGATCTTTCAGCAATTGCACCCACTTTGACACTTTAACCACTGAGCCTAACTGGCCAGGGCAAAAACATTTATTCTTAGAGAATAATGCGTTAGCTCTGAGGTTTTCCTAGATCCCTGCATCAGTGTGGGAAAGTTTTCTTGTATTTCTAGTTTATTGAGTATTTTTAGTTAAGAATGGGTGTGAGCGTTTGTCAATATATATCACTAGTGGCCTGTTGCACAAAATTTGTGCACTGGTAGGACTGATCAGGTCCTTCCAGTTGCTGGCCAGGGCCTTACCTCTGGCTGCCGGCCAGGGTGTACTTTCCCCAGCTGCTGGCTGCCAACCAAGACCTTCCTTTTCTGTGCCGCCCCCTCGTGGTCAGTGCACGTCATAGCTAGCGAACGAACTCCTGGTTGGTTGAACTCCCAAGGGCACACTTTGCATAAATATATATATATATATATATCAGTATAGGCATATGTATACATATGTATACTAGCCTATATAATAAAAGGTTAATATGCAAATTACCAAACAGCAGAACGACCGGTCGCTATGATGCGCACTGACAACCAGGGAGCAGGTGCCTAGGGCTATAGACATATATATATATATGTCTATTGAGATGATAATGTGTATTTTGTTGATTGCTTTTTGCATGTGAAACCAACCTTTCATTACTGGGTTGAATCTCTGTTGATAATGGTATATAATCTTTTTTTATATGTTTTTGAACTTGGTTTATCAGTATTTTATTGAAGTTTATGCCTATACTGATAAAAAATATCGATGTGTAGGTTTTTTTGTTTGTTTATTTGTTTTTGTTTTTTGCTTTGGTAATCTTGTTTTGCTATCATAGAAATACTAACTTCCTAGAATGAGCAGAAAGTATTCTATCCTTATCTACTTATGGAAGAGCTTATGAAAAATTAATCATAGTTATTAAAGTGTCTGGCAAAAGTAACCAGTGAACCATGGATTTTTTTAAGTAAAAAGTTTTTTTTGATTATTAATTCATTCTTTTTTACTTCAAATAGATAGACTCATATTTTCTATTTTTTTCTTGAGTCAGTTTCATAGTTTGGGTCTTTCTAGGCACATATCCTTTTTATCTATGTTACCTATTTTGGTGGCATACAATTGTTCATTGTATTCCTTATAATATTTTTTATTTCTTTAAGATTGGTTGTGTTGTGCTCTCTTTAATTTCTGATTTTCTTAATTTGAATTTTTTTCATCCCTTTGTCTGTCTAGTTAAAGTTTACTAATATTGCTCATCTTCTTGATAACCAACATTTGGTCTTGGTAATTTTTCTTTATTATTGTTCTATTCTCTATTTCATTAATTTCCTGTCTATTTTTTATTTGTTTGTGGTTGTTTTTTTTGTTTGTTTTTATTAGTCTTATCTTAGTAGTTCTGATTTTATGGGAGAATTTAAAAATGACTTTGAAGCCACTGCCATTTTGCCTAGGGCTAATATAGGAAATTTTAAAACTACAGAAAAAGAAATGTTTGTTGATATATGGCTTCCAGTCATATAAACTTTTTAATAAATTTTTTTGAGTAAAAAAATATGATGCTGTTGACCCATCATTAAAATTGTGCAATTTCTTTAGCTGTTACTTATAAAATTAATAACCATTTTGAAGAAGTCAGATTGATCAGTTAAAAATTATTTAATTTCCAAATTTTGTAGACCTGAGTTAGCTAATAATTAAGCCAGATTCTGCATATATATTTATACATATATGTGCATATGTGTATACATTTATATATTTACATATGTATATAATTATTTTATAAACATTACATATGTATACTAGCCTATATAATAAAAGGCTAATATGCAAATTACCAAACAGCAGAACGACCGGTCGCTATGATGCGCACTGACAACCAGGGAGCAGGTGCTCAATGCAGGAGCTGCTCCCTGGTGGTCAGTGCTCTCCCACAGGGGGAGTGCTGCTCAGCCAGAAGCCGGGCTCACGGCTGGCAAGCTCAGTGGCAGTGGCAGTGGCAGTGGCAGTGGTGGGAGCCTCTCCCGCCTACACGGCAGCACTAAGGATGTCCGACTGACAGCTTAGGCCTGCTCCCCTAAGCCATCAGTCGGACATCCCGCAAGGGCTCCTGGATTGCGAGAGGGTGCAGGCTGGGCTGAGGGACCCCCTTCAAATTCTGTGCACTGGGCCTCTAGTATACCTATATATGTCTATAATTTATATTCACATACATATATTTTCTATATTTATATACATGTATGCATATTTAATGTGTATATACTTTATGTGCATTTACACACACATTAAATACATATGTATATATACATGTATTTATCTATACTAATAAAAGGGTAATATGCTAATTAGACCGGGTCAACCGGCCATCTTCTGGACGTCTGACTTCCTTCTAGACAAAGCAATAGTGGTGGGGCCAAGGCAGTGGCAGTTAGGGGTGATCAGGCTGGCAGGGGAGAGAAATTAGGGATGAGATCAGGCTGGCAGGGGGCTAGGGGCGATCAGACCGGCAGGGGAGGGCAGTTGGGGGAGACCAGGCCTGCAATGCACTACATCTATATACAATGTGCACATTTACTGCTGTCATGTCCCTTTCTTCTCCACACTTCCTTTCCTTGTAGTTTTATGTACATAAAAATATATTTATATACACTTTTTAAATAATTTACATTATGATATGAATGCTATCTTTTTAATGAGACACTTGGCTCTGGGAAACTTGAATTTTCATAATATCACATAAAGAAACTTTGAATTCTTAAACATGTATAATTAATTAAAATAGGAATGAACTTTAAAAACTATGGGGTATGTATTTCATACGCATTATTTCACAGAATTCTTACTATTCTGAAAATTGAGTATTATCTCCATATTAAAGAAGCAGGCTCAGAGAGGTAAAGATCTTGTGCATAAGCACACAGCAAAGATTCAAACAAGGTTTGTAGAATTCCAAAAACATACTCTTTTTGATGTATAGCTCTGTAATGTCTCTTCAGGATTAGATGTGAAATACTTTCAAATACATGTATGCCTCCACATGAGGAGCCCGCACATTTTCCATATTTAATGGGAGTAAACGGAAGAACATGGAGGTGAGCTGACTAGACTTATTTTGTCTGCCTGAAAAATCTAGGCATTTACATATATATATATATATATATATATATATATATATATGTATATATAATTTAAAATATATATATGATTTAAAAATGTGGTGAAAAATAGAAAACTGACATTGTATCAACATATATTTCTGCAGGATTAAGTGGCTGGTATGCTTTATAGCTCTTTCTAATTACTAAGATTTGATTCTGTGTTCACAGGTTTCCTAATTCTGCTACAGTAAAATGGACACATGGCTTTCCAAAGAACAAGTCATTGATATTGACTTGTAAAGCTTTAGAACAGGTATAAATATCCCAGTTGCAATCATGAACAGAAACATGAAGAACTTAGTGATGAGTGACTTCTCCATTCTAGACATTCTGATATGATTGATTATGGAGAGTCATAAATGATGTGAGTGATCACTAAATGGAATAGCCTCAAGGGGAAAAGACCTTTGTCTAAGAAGATGAGTGTAAGAAGAGGGTGCAACATTCTATATGAACTATATTTAGGATTAGGAAGTGATATATGAGATCCTTCTATTGATATTCACGGGAACCCTGGGCTATTGGCGATCCTTAGGTAATGGAACTGCCTCAGGAGATAGCTGCTTAGTAAGAAGGGTTTTTAAAGTACTTTAGTTGATAGGACTTTTATCTCCTTAAGAACAGTACATTCACTGGGATTTCTGAAAGTCTTGAGGTTATCTGCATAACACAATTTTGTTATTTCCATCTCTCTCCAACCCATTATCCCATGTTGACCATTTTCAAAGAGAAAATAAATACTATATTCTAAATGTCAGTTATGTGAAATTGTAAAAGATTGCTTCACACCTACTTGTCTTTTGTTGTAGTGTAAAGGTTGCAGAATTTTACCAAGAGTAAACAAAAAGGCATGAGCTCCAATTAGTGCAAACATATCCCTTTTAATGGAATGATGACTAATTTTGATGCCTGATTATGAAATTTGTTGAGTGTGTGAACTACTGCCATGTTCCTTCCTTCTCCACACTCCAAGCCACCACACTATACTGCCCATGATTATCAACCAAGAGGCCTGAGGCTTCTGATAGTTTGCTTCTGCTTTCCTCTCCTCTGGAGAGTTTGCCTGTGTGTCACATTTAGTGGACACTGAGGGACTCTTGTCCAATGTTAGACACAAGGCAACTCTCTTTGCTCCTTTTTGAGATTCAAACTAAAATTGTTAAAATGACCTTGTGCTCCTGTTTAGAACTCCCTTTGAATTCAGAGCATAATGAAAACTGTCAAAAGAGATCTTAGCCTTAAACTACTCCTCCTACCACCCATTTCCTCTCTTATTCTTCACTTTTTCTTCCTGAAATCCAGCCCCTTCAAGTATATACTTGACCCTCCTGGAATTTCCTGCTGTGTTTCCTATGTTTGCTTCAGCCATTAAGTGAAGCATCAGGACCTTAAAAAACAAACAAATAAATATTTTCCTTTCTTGTTATTTTTTTTTATATAGTGCACGGTGGGATGGCTTCATCTTTTTATCTGGATTAGACCAAGTTAAAATAAAATGAAGATATAACTGCTTACAAGTGATTGTGAATTTAAGGGAAACAAAAATAATCTAACTGCATACCAACCACTGTGCCATGCACTTTTACACACGTTTAAGTAAGACTTTTAGCTTTGTGGGCTAACTAGCTTGTCCATTAAGAAGTAGGAAGACAGTAAACCAGACCAGAGCTCTGGATATTATTGGACTATCTGTTGTTTTTCTATTTTTCATGAAGTGATTGAAGGAGAGTTTATGGAATAAGATGATGAGTAAATCCAGTAACAGTTTGTGACCTCAAGAAGTTTAGCATTAACTGCAGGACAGACCTGTTCTGAGTAGTCTCATAATTCAGTCAGTAAGATGAAAATTTAAGAAAATAAAATTCAAGTTTTCAGAGCAGATAATTTTTATTCCTTCCACTATGTACACGCATACTAACTGAAGATGCTATTAAAAAGGTATTATTTTCTTTCTTTTTAACTTGATATTTTCTTCCTTATGAGCTTGGATTTATAATTTCTGGCAGTGTGTTGTGTGTGTGTGTGTATGTGTGTGTGTGTTGTATGTGTGTGTCTGTGACCTTGGACTAATGTTTTCTTTTTCTTTCTTTTAGTTACACCAGTTGTAAAATGAGGGTGGTAGTATCATGCTAAGATTAGCGAGGACCTTAACTAGATAAAGCCTGTCAAGTTTCTGTAGCTCTTGTCATTTGATGCAAGCACATTTGTAAATGACTAAAGATACAAAAATCAAGACTTTGCTTGACTTATTTTAATTTATATTATAAAGCTTCATGTATGTTGGTATTTTGTCTTCCTGCAAAATACCATAGGACTCAGAACTATACTCAGGGTCAAATCTAAGACAAAGCCATTATTATACATCATGGGCAAGAGTTTTACGATGAATAAAATGTGAATATGAAATAAAGTTATTCACATTTTAAATGTGTTTGATGATTAAAAAAATAAAGGCATTTGGTAAAAGTAAAGAAGATATCCCACTGCTTTAATATATAAACTGCCATTATGTCTCTACAGCCTTCTTTCTTAAATGTTTCACATTCAAAGTCTTACAACCCAATTTAGTTGGAGGGACATTTTAACCACAGTTTTCTCAAGAGTGTTATTTTCCTTTAAATTGTAGCTTTTACCCTTCATTGGATCACTGATTCTATTCGGTATCTATTAAAAGTGGTGACTTGTCTGCCCAGGAAAAAGTACAATGTCAGTCGAGGGTCTTCACTGAAAGCAACTCTGGTTGGCTCAAGCAGAAACATGATTTACTAAAGGATTGTAAGTAGCTCACGGAATGTTGGGGTGGGACAGAGAATTAGGTTTGCAGGCCATGTAGTTCAGAACAATGCCCAAACATACTACAGAATGCTGTTGCCCATCCAGAGCTGGTATCAACAACACTGGATGCTACTGCAGGAAACTTGACTTTTACTCTTTTTGGAAACTAGTTCCTGTTGATAATACCTTTGCCACAAAGTTTTGAGGCCTCATAGGAATGAGCATCATGGGTAAGTGCACAGTCAGAGTCAAATAGGCTGAGCCTATCAGTGCCTAGATAGCAAGACAAGGGGAAAGAAGCTAGTCCTGCCCTAGCTTGTTTGGCTCCATGGATAGAGCATTGCCCTGCAGAGTGAGGGCCCCCAGTTCAATTCCTCAAAGGCACATGCCCCGTTTGTGGGCTTGATCCCCAGTAAGGGGCGTGCAGGAGGCAGCCGATCAATGATTCTCTCTCATCATTGATGTTTCTCTCTCTCTCTTGCCTCTCCCTTCTTCTCTGAAATATATATGAAGCTAGTCCTTGGTTGGTTCATTGATTTAGCCAATATCGTCATGTAAGATCTGGGATGCTTACTGAGTACTAGGAAAATCATGAGGAATAACCCAAGATAATAGTTTGTGTGTTTTACAAAGTTCCTGAGAAGTCTGAAGATGACTCTGGCTGAGGAAAAGGGATTTTGTAAGAATTTTCTCTGGAAGTATCTGACGCTTTTGGCAAAAGCTATAGCACTGTTGTGGAAAATGAGCTATGGTTGAGTCAATAAAAATCAGTGGTATCACCCATAATGTCATAACAAATAATGGGAAATCCCAAGAAACAGGTAGGAAAAAGCTCACAAAGTGGTGATGTGAAAAAAATGTCCAATATGGAATTAAACAGTGACTTAACCAAGAAAGAAAAATTACAATGAGGCAAAATTTGAAATAGGCATATATATATAAATTTAGTCTCAAAAGCCAAGTAATGCGTAAACACTGTATGAGTCCATTTGGGCTGAAAAACTACAAACTACTGATTGGGTGGCTTAATTGACAGAAATTTATTTCTCATATTTCTGGAGGCTGGATGTCCTAGATCATGCTCCAGCAGGGTGCAGTTTTTAAACTTTATTACTTCTTTCTAGGCTCTGTCCCAAATACAGCAACACTGGGGGTTAGGGCTTCAACATAAGAATTTTGAGAGGACACAATTAAGTCCACCGCAAACATTTAGTATATTTTATGCAATATTGTTGATATTTTATGATGTTAGAATTTTGGGGCTAAGCATTTTTAACACAATCACATGTCATTGTGAGGAATACTAGAGCAATATCTATTTTTTGATATATGATCAAATATGTATTACATTTTTTGACATTAAATAATTTTTCTTTCAGTTACAGTTGACATAGAATATTCTTTAGCTTCAGGTGTACAGCCCAGTGACTAGGCATAATATAACTTATAAGTCAGCGGTTCTCAACCTGTGGGTCGCGATCCCTTTGGGGGTCGAACGACCCTTTCACAGGGGTTGCCTAAGACCATCAGAAAACACATATATAATTACATATTGTTTTTGTGATTAATCACTATGCTTTAATTATGTTCAATTTGTAACAATGAAAATACATCCTGCATATCAGATATTTACATTACGATTCATAACAGTAGCAAAATTACAGTTATGAAGTAGCAACAAAAATAATTTTATGGTTGGGGGTCACCACAACATGAGGAACTGTATTAAAGGGTCGTGGCATTAGGAATGTTGAGAACCACTCTATTAAGCGATAACCCTGATAAATCTAGTACCTATTTGACACCATGCACAGTAATTATAATATTAGTGACTATATTCCATATGCTGTACTTTACATCCTTGTGACTATTCTGTATCAATTTGTACATCTTCATCCTTTCACCTTCTTCACCCATCCTCTCAACCTCCACCAATCTGACTATCATCAGATTGTTCTCTGTATTTATGAATCTGTTTCTGTCTGCTTGTTTATTTTTACTATTTTTTTAAATTTCCACATATAAGTGAAATCATATGGCATTTGTCTTCCTCTGTCTGACTTATTTTACTCAGGACAAAACTCTCTAGGTCCATCCATGTTGTTGCAGATGACAATATTTCATTCTTTCTTATAGGTGAATCATATTCCATTGTATATATGCACCACTTCTTTATCCATTCGTCTACTAATAGACACTTAGCTTGCTTCCATATTTTGGCTATTGTAAATAATGCTGCAATGAACATATGGATGTATATGTCTTTTTTTGGCTTTGTTTTTTTTAATCCTCACCTTAGGATATTTTTCCATTATTTTTCAGAGAATGGAAGGGAATAAAGGAGGGTGGGGGGAGAGAGAAACATGGATGTGAGAGAGACACATCCACTGGTTGCCTCCCAAACATGCCCCAGCTGGGAGTAGGGAGTGAACCCACAACCCAGGTACATACTCTTGACCAGAAATCAAACCTGAGTCTCTTCTGTGCGCAATTAGTGCTCTAACCATTGAGAACACAGACCAAGGCATGTCTTTTCCATGTAATGCTTTGATCTTCTTCAGAAGTGGAATTGCTGGGTCGTTCTTTGTTTCTTGTTGTATAGCCTTTGTTTTAAGTAATGCTACCCCAGCTTTTTTGATTGTTTCCATTTTAATTAAATATATTTTTCTACCCGTTTATTTTCAGTCTCCGTGTTCTTTCAATCTAAAGTGGGTCTCTTGTTGACAGCATATCTGAGGGTCTTGTTTAGTTATTCATTCAGCCACCATATGTCTTTGGATTGGTGCATTTAATCCATTTGCATTTAAACTAATTATTAATAGATTTATATTTATTGCCATTTTATTATTCATTTTCATATTACACATATTTTGTCTTCTCCTTAAAGAAGCCCCTTTAATATTTTTTGTAATACTGGTTTGGTGGTAATGAACTCCTTTAGCTTTTTCTTGTTGGGGAAGCTCTTTATCTGTCCTTTGATTCAAATTGATAGCTTTACTGAGTAGCGTATTGGCTAGAAGACCATAAGATTAAAGGACCTCAGATGTAGTTTCTTTAGGCGTTTTAAAATTTTAAAATTAGGATTCTGCATTGAAATAGCAAAAAGGTATAATTCAATATTAAAAATAAATTAAAAAGCAACCAAGTAAGTATGCAAACAAAAAACCATGCCATTATTCATCAGAGGTTGCAAACCAGAGCATTGATTTTTACAATCATGTCAATCTTAGAGTATAAATTTGTCATCTTCTACAATAGTACTTTTCTATTTTAAATTATAATGAATCCATATCATTTATCCTCCCCCAACCTAGTTTAGAGTGTACGATTTGAACCAAGTTTCATTTGTCTGATAATATTTTAAGTAATCCATATTATTTAGATATCCTCAAAGGTTGGTAAGTGTTCCTTATTTGCCTGTGGCTAGGGCCACAGGGATTGTTGACTAAATCTATTTCTTTCCTTAAAGTGACACTTTTCCCTGTTTAGAGTAAAAAGCCCCACTGTGAAACCTGATTTCACTAAGCGATTTATTTGCTTACTTCATGGACATGTTTATAATGAAACATTTTTTAACTAGAGCAGGTTTTGTTTATGATATATGATGAGCATATAATTAAATTGGTAAAGAGACAGACAAAGCAAGTTTTCTAAGAGACCATAAATATGTTGACTAAATGAACATTTTACACACTTGATAACAATGAATTTATAGTTTTGTAAAATAATAAATATTTTTAGTGGTAATTTTAAATCAGATTAACTTGTATTTATTTTTTGGAGGAAGGTGTTTGGAATAATAAAGTGAACTCATATATTTTATTCCTACTCTGTTTTCCTTAATTATTTTACCTTAAAAATCCAAATTAATGGTTTATTTGGCTTTCTGTTTAGACAACTAATAATCTTTTCATATCATAGTAGCATTTATTAATTTTCAATAAAAAGGAAACTTTTTAATAAAACATGAACCTAACAATATTCTGGATCAGGCTTTGGGTTCTATTACTAAGGTATACAACCAATTGGCAGATAATAAACTTAAGCAAATACTAGTTGAATTTTAAATATATTTTATCTTTATTAAAGTGTATACTAACAGTATTTTAATTTATAAGATTATTTTAACTTATTAAAAACTGTACAAGGTAGAATTGCCATAGAAAGATATAAAAGTTTAATTTTGTTGTGTTTCAATAATTTAGGAAATTTTCTAGATATTCATCCTACTAATGTGATTAAGATTTTACAATAAACCTCTAAAAGTGAATGTTTGTGGTGTCTTTCCATCATTCTAATATTCATTTTTGTTGAGATATTTGAGAGACATAATAAATAGTATCCAAAGGATGTCTATGCCTAATCTCTGGAAGTTGTGGATATATTACATTTTATGACAAAGGAAAATTAAAATAGCAGATAGAATTAATGTTGTTAATCAGCTCACTTTAAGATAGGGAGATTTCCCCAGATTATTTGATTAATTACATAAGCAATGTAATCACAAAGCTTTTTAAATATGGAGGGACCTAGAAAAGGTTGAGGTGACTCAATCTGAGCGCTTGACCCACCCTTACTGGCTTTGAAAGTGGAGAAGGGGCCAAAGAATGCTGGTGGCCTCTAGAAGCCAGAGAAGAATTTAGGAAACTGATTCTTTGTAGAACCACTGTGCTGACACTGTGCCAGCCAGGAGTTACTCTCGGTGCCTAGAGGCTGCCCTCAGGTCCTAGTTACTTGGTCCTCTCATGACATTACAACTTATTTCTTTCATCTTTCCAGGCTATTACAACATGTCATATGTAATGTAACCTGATCATGGAAGAGATTATCCCCTCATACCCATACATCCTGCTACACTCAGGAGGAATGCATATACAGGTTGGATACACCAGGAGACAGGAATCTAGAAATTCTGTCTACCACACTCTAGGTCTCTCTTTCCCTCTCTCCACATACACACATACACACACATACACACACAGTACTTTGTCAATGTAGACATATCAACTTCATATAGTATTTAATTTTTTTTGCCATTTCACTCTCAGTAATTCTCTGTTTTAATGACAAGATCCCATTTGAGTCATAAAAACACCATGGAAGACCCTGGCCAGGTGGCTCAGTTGGGTGGAGAGTCCTCTTGTGCACCAAAAGGATGCAAGTTTGGTTCTCGGTCAGGGCACAAACACAGGTTTTGGGTTTGATCACTAGTCAGGGAGCCTGTGGAAGGCAAGCGATCAATGATTCTTTCTTCTCTCTCTCTTATTTTCTCTCTCTTCCTTCCTCTTTCTAAACATATCTTCAGGCGAGGGAAAACAAACAAACAAACAAACAAATAAAAAACACCATGAAGAAGATAAAGAAGATTAATTTCTCTGTGCATCCTTTCTCTTATGGCGTTCAGTTGCACATCTGCTATAACCAAAACCCCACAATTACTGACACTAACATTTCAGATAATCTCTTTTAATATTTATTTACATTAAACTTTTAATTTATGAGATTTAAGTAAAAATTAATGCACAGCTCTGCATTTATGGTGACAAATATCTGAAAAATTTTCACTGATCTAGCACTTTATATTCTCAAAGAGTCAAGTGATTAATTAAATCATAACTCTCCTACGAAAAATGATTGGGCATTTTTATAAATAAGAAATATTACAGCTAAGAACTTAAATCAAGTCATTCTGATTGTCCAGTAATGCATGCTCCTCAAATTAAAAATGTCTAATACACAAAAATATTGAAACATTTTCACTGAAAGATAACAATTGGTGTTATAAAATATATTTATTTCTACATAAATTTCTAAAAAGTATATGATACTTTTATAAGTAAAAAGGAGTTACAGACTATGTAAAATATTGTGTGTATGTACATGTGTGTATCAATTTTTTAAGTGCAGTTACAGACATGAATGGGAACTATGAAGCATTCGTTCAGAGCATATATGATAGGCTCTCCTCCCCTGTGCCCAACCCAGTTTCCTGACCCAACTATATTGACTACAGACTAAAAATGAACCTCTTTAACACACTGTGAATGATTCATTTTTTTGTTAGGGAAACTTAAAATTTTCTAAAAATATAATAGTAAAAAGTGATATGTTTAATGTATTAAGTTGATATTTTAAGAAATAAACTGCCATTTAAATACATCTTACAATTTTTCTAGGACTGCAATAACTCTGTAGTGAAAAACCATCTCATCTTTCTGAAAGAAGCTTATATATTTAACTAAAAAGAGTCATTTTGTTATAATCTGGGACCCAGGCAGCCATGCACTACAAATCCAATTTGGTTACAATATAAATAAATATCAATTTTATAAAAATCAGAAAGAAAAAAACGAAAGAGAAAAGTCACTAGAAATCACATTACTATCTCCCCACATACTACCGTTAATAAGGACAGATTTCCTTTTGGTTTTTATTCTTTCTTCCTGATGTGGCTGCCATATGGATCAAGTACATCTTGTGGGATACAATCACAAAGCATATTTATTCTTGTCTCCTCCTCCCTTTTTTCATTTATTCTGTTGACTAATTCTCCTCCTAGACCTAGTTCTTTTCCTGAATGGAATTTAGGGCAAGTCCCCAGGCTTATCTAGTCACTTTCAGATAATGAAATCTTCTCCAAACAGTACTTAATATTTTTAGTGCACTGTAATATTCAACATTTCAACTTAATTCCAAACATTTTCCTAGGCCATGCCTGCGTGTAGGCTGGGCAGTGACAGGAGAGAGTGCTCTCTTCTCTTTTCCTGACTGAGGTCTTTGCCCCTCCTTCTTCATCTTGTCAGTCACAGCGTCTGACCTCTGCAGGGGGAGGGAGGGTGAAGGAGGAGAGGAAGAGGGTCAGACACTCTTTATTTTTTTATTGAAGGGAAAGGAGAGAGAGATAGAAACATCAATGATAAGAGAGAATCATTGATTGGCTGCCTCCAGCACCCCCCCCCCCCACCGGGGATCAAGCCCGCAATTTGGGCATGTGCCCTTGACTGGACTCGAACCTGGGACCCTTCAGTCCCTACACTCATGCTCTATCCCCTGAGCCAAACCAACAAGGGCAACTCTTGACTAATACTGTTCAGAGTTGGAATGTGCTCTTTGGGCATGGAGATAGTTAAAAATGACTTTTCCTTCATGGGATACTTTCTTGGGCTCTGCATGGCCCCTTTGCCTCACTGGAGTTTTCAACTGCAGTTCCCTTGACTAGGCCATGGCCCATTTATCTTTCTTTCTTTTTTCCTGCCTGGTTCTCAGTGTTCCTCCATCACATACATGTTCTCTCCCTCTTGGGGGTCTCATTGGCCCTCTGGGTGGCGATCTGAGGCAAAATCAGGACAAACCCACCAAGCTGTCTCTCACAAGAGGCCACATCGGGTCTCCTGTCAGGATAGTTTTGAGGAGACAGGCAGATCCCAATGCAGAAGTACTGTTCGCCTCAGCAGATTAACCTGTCAGAGAATTACTCACCCCCGGATTTCTCAAACTCATCCTGACATCTGTCCACCAGGTACGCCGACTGCAAGAGACAGCTATTACGTTCCTTGAGCAGTTTCATTATTGCCCTCTCTTTTTATTTGAGGTGAAGGGAGAATTTCATTAATTCTTCTTCCTGGCAGAGAAAGGTAGATGAACTGCATGTACATCAGAACCCCACAGATTCTAGCCAGCTCTGCTGATCTACTTCCCCTCTTGATGTATATGAGAAGGTTGAAAACAACGGTTTTCCACAGCCTCCTTTTGCAAGTTCTAAAATATGCTCTCACACTTCATTTTGGGATATAACATCTATTTTCTTCATCCTCAGAAGAAGCTAAAAAAAAATATTTGGTTTTACCATTGTATTACATTAGCTTTAAAAAATGATAAACACTGTGCATATTAATGAATGTATAGTTTTCTTAGCAATCTTGTGATTCAATTATATATCCTGTCTTATTTAATTTTTACATTCTAAGCATTTTCCATCTTACTACATGTTATTTGAAAACATGATTTTAATGACTACATAATAGTTAATAATATAGATGCACTGTCAATTATTTAACCGTTTTCCATTGTCAGGCATTTGCATAAAAATTGATTTTTAGGTATTACAATATAATAAGCACCTTTCTGCCAATTTTTCTTTCTAAAAGAGGTAATTTATATTCTCACCAGTATTATTTAAACCAGTCCACTTTTGATAATCATTACCACATTTTTTTTCAATGTTATAGGTAAAAATAGTATTTCATTGATTTGTCCATTTGTATTCATTTGTTTAAGTGACATTGAAATATTTTTGCATGAATATTGGTATTTGCCCTATATGAAATGCTCCATCTTTTAATAGATAGGTTTATTTTTTATTAGTTTTCTATATATATTTACTTTTAACATATCCTTTTTAGAAATTCTGGTTGTAATCCCTTTTCCTTTCTTGTCTATTTATTTTTCACTTCTTTTGGTTTGAGGAAACTTTCTGCAACCAGGGGAGCAATGGGCAGCTGCAGCTCATCCCAGGCTAACTCCCTGAACCTATCTCCAAGGCCCCCTGTCCTCTGACTCCCAGTGAGCTAAAGCAGCCCAGCCTAGGGCTTTTTACTAGTATATGCCCTCCCTTCTTTGACTCTCCTAAGTTTTTGTGTGTTTGTTGTTGTTGTTGTTATTGTTGTTGTTTTTGCTGCTGTCCATAAATTCTGGCTTGCATTTAAAAAACCCCAAAAAGATAATTAATAGACATCAACCTCAGTGTGAATCAGCTCTCAAGATAATCTGATAAGGGTCCCTTAAAGGTTAGGGGATATCTGCAGGGGGGAGGGGAGGAGAGGAGGAAGGAAATGGCATGGGTGGGTGCCCTGGAAGGAGAGTGCACCAGAACCTTAATTTTCAGGGGTTTTAAAGGCTGGGCATTTAGGGGAGGTCTTAGGGGCAGATCAATAGAATATTCATTAGCTTTATGCTCATGTACCAAAATGAGATTTATTCTCTCAATTTGTCTGTACTTGGGTGTGGTTGGCAAATGGCACTAATTGGATTTCTGTAGTCTCCCTTCCTGAGTAGTGGGTTTTAAACTATTTGCCCTATGGTGGGGAGGAGAAGTGCAAACCATTTAATCTCTTTAAAAAATATATGTTTATTGATTTCAGAGAGGAAGGGAGAAGGAGAGATAGAAACATCAATGATGAGAATCATTGATCAACTGCTTCCTGCATAGCCCCTACAAGAGATTGAGTCTACAATCAGGGCATGTGCCTTGACCAGGAAGGGAACCATGAATTTTGGTTCATAGGTCAATGCTCAACTACTGAGCCATACCAGCCAAGCCAACCATTTACTCTAAAGTGTCATTGGTTTAGGGAAGATAAGATTTACTTGGTGACTGCAAAATGCTGTTTAATGATCTGTTTTAGTTTCCCTATTCTCATTGTTCTGGAATTTTCCTAGCTTTACTTTTCTCTAACCTTCCCCCCGCAGAGACTTCCACCCCAAAAATCTCTTAGGATTGATGAAGGAGGATGGTCTGTCTTCAGTAACTGCTTCCTGTTGATGATAATGGCCAATGTCGGAGGGCATTGCTCAGTTGCTAGCTTCCCCAGCCTCCAGTCTGGAATATAGGAAAAGCGAAAAGCTAAGCCATTCCTCAAAAACTCAAGATCTATCTTCTTCTTCCCACCTTTCAGAGTCTTCTTATGTTATTTGCTCTATGGTTTTGTCCATAGTTTTACTTATACTTAATAAAAGAAATAGTTGTAAAAAGAATCTATTCCATTTTGTCTGGAACTGGGACTCATGTTGCTCAAATCCAATTTACCCTCAATTATACTATTAGTGCCTCTAATGACTGATTTTAAAACAACTCACAAATACATGAATATTCGCAAGTGTTATATTTGTGCTTGGTATACATATTTATTTCTTAAAAATCTAACAGCTAGTCAAGTTAAAGAATCCTAGTTGATATACAAATAATTATCTTTTACAGTAAATCTCTGCTTTATCAATTTGGTAACTGTCTTCACAGATAAGGAGTGATTTTCATTTAGGTAACTTTTCTTCCCATGACAGTTAAAGTCTTAATACTAAAAATGAGACTCCAAAGTTGAAATTAATCCATTACAATATTTAATCTTTCAAATGCTTTAACAATTTGAAAGAAATGACAAGGATTATTCATGGCTTATTCTGCTAAGAGGATCTAATTATGTTTAATCATGTTCTACTAGAGTTAATATTGCATGTGGAATGAACGGACTTGTTTATCAGAAGAGTTTATGCCTGAGCCTACAAACATTTTCACATTGATTTTTTGCAAAGATGTTTAAGATACTTCAAGAGTATGTCCTTGAAACACATACTTTTTAATGATTTTTTATATCTTTAAAAATTGCACATAAAGTTATAAAAGGGGCAACATTATCTATGTAATTTAAGACTTAAACTAATACATTATTATGCAGACTTTTGAAATCTATTTAATATATTAGTAATTGCCTCCTAATAATGTACATAATTGCAGCTTTTAAATTTATAGTATTATTTAACATATGTACTGTTACATTGTTGACAAAGCAGTTTTAGGCTCTGATGTAATATAGAATTAATATCAAAAGGGATTTAATTAAATATTTTATAATAATGTTAAGTTCCAGAAGAAATATGTTGGTTATTTTGTTTGCCATACAACTTGAGAAAAATGTATATATTATGTATTTTGCAGATCATCTCAAAATTAGAATTTATGTGATTCGTAAAGCATATTTCTGTTACATAAGAATATTTATTGGCTATTGATTTTTATATTTTATTCATAGTGTCTAATGTAATACTCCAAATGCACATATTTGAATTAATATGTTAGTTAAAATGAGTACTATTTGTAAAGTGTGCAACAAAAATTATACGTGTGATGCTTTTTAATACTTTAATACTGGGGTTCATGGCATTTAGGCTAAAAGAGGTGGTATAGCACTGTGGCAAACAAGCTACTTTCTGAACTCAGCTCCATGAATGACTTAGTGGTCCTTCAAGCTATATGAGAAGGACATTAGTGTGTGACCCCTCTCCTTCAAAGATATTAGAAATTATTGCCTAAAAAGCATTATCAATACCTGGGAAATGGCTATTTTTTTTAAAAAAAAAATCTTTATTGTTAAGAGTTTTACAGATGTCCTTATGTTTTTCCCCCAATCGCCCCCTTCCACTCTGTTCCTGCCCCGCCCCAGGCCTTCACCACCCTATTGTCTGTGTCAATAGGTAATGCATATATGCATATAAATTCTTTGCTTAATCTCTTCCTGCTTCCCTTCACTCAGATTCATCACTCTATTCCATGTTTCCATGCTTCTGGTTCTATTTTTTAAAATTTTATTTTCTTGTTTAAAGTATTACAAATAGTAATACATATGTCTCCTTTTTTCCCTATTGACCTCCCTCCTGCCTCCCCTATCCCCCAGCACATGCCCTCACTACTCCCCCGGTGTCTTGTGTCCATTGGTTATGCTTATATGCATGCATACAAATCCTTCTGTTGATCTCTTACCTCTCCTCAACCCCCCAACCATCCCCTGCCTTCCCACTGTAGTTTGATAGTCTGTTCGATGCTTCTTTGTCTCTATATCTATTTTTGTTCATCAGTTTATAATGTTCTTTTATTCCACAAATGAGTGATATTATGTGGTATTTATCTTTCACTGACTGGCTTATTTCGCTTAGCATAATGTTCTCCAGTTCCATCCATGCTGTTGCAAATGGTAAGAACTCCTTCTTTTTTGCCAGAGCGTAGTATTTCATTGTGTAGATGACCCAACAACTCTAATGAATGAAATGAACTGATGAGTAAAATAGAACCAGGACCTTCAAGATGATGATCAGCAAGAAGGTGGAGAGGGAGAGTGTGTGAGAGAGTGAGGGAGTTATAGAGGAGTGTGTGGACGTGTGTGGATTTTGTCAAATGCCTTTTCTGCATCAATTGATATGATTATATGATTTTTTATCTCTCAATTTATTTATATGATGTATCACGTTTATTGATTTGCAGATATTGTACCATCCTTGCATCCTGGGAATAAATCCCACTTGGTCATGGTGTATGACCTTTCTAATGTAATGTTGACTCTGATTTGCTAGAATTTTGTTGAGAATTTTGGAATCTATGTTCATGAGGGATATTACCTGTAATTATCTTTCTTTGTAATGTCTTTATCTGGTTTGAGGATTAGGGTAATACTGGATTTCTAGAAAGAGCTTAGAATCAATTGTTGATAGATATGTATGTATTGCCATTTTACCGTTCATATTTTTTGTCTTTTCTCCTCCTCCTCCTCCTCCTCCACCTCCCTCTTCTTCTTCTTCTTCTTCTTCTTCTTCTTCTTCTTCTTCTTCTTCTTCTTCTTCTTCTTCTTCTTCTTCTTCTTTTCTTCTTCTTCTTCTTCTTCTTCTTCTTCTTCTTCTTCTTCTTTTCTTTTCTTCTTCTCCTTCTCCTTCTTCTTCTTCTTCTTCCTCTTCCTCTTAAAGAACTAGAAGCCCGGTGCATGAATTCTTGCACAGGTGTGGTCCGGTTGGCCTGCCCCCATTGGATCCAAACAGGGCTGGGGCCAGCCAAGGAGAAAGGGTCATGGGAGGTTGGGTGGGGCCAGATGGCCACAGTAGTGCGTGGCATAGCGACTGGTCATTCCGGTCATTACATCATTCCAGTTGCTTGGTTTATATATATATAGAAACCCTTCAACTTTCATGTAATACTGGTTTAGTGGTGATGAACTCCTTTAGCTTTTTTGTTTGTGAACTCTTTACTTGACCTTCAATTCTAAATGAGAGCTGTGCTGGCGAGAGTAATCTTGGTTGCAGGTGTTGTTATTCATCATTTTGAATATTTCTTGTCACTCCCCACTGGCTTGCAAAGTTTCTGTTGAGAAATCAGCTGATGGTCATATGGGAATTCCTTTGTAGGTAACTAACTGCTTTTCTCTTGCTGATTTTCAGATTTTTTCTTTGTTTTTAGCCCTTGGCATTTTAATTATGATCTGTCTTGGTGTGGGCCTCTTTGGGTTCCTCTTGTTTGGGACTCTCTGCACTTCCTGGACTTGTAAGTCTATTTCTTTCACTAAGTAGGGGAAGTTTTCTGTCATTACTTCTTCAAATAGATTTTCAATATCTTGCTCTCTCTCTCTTCTCCTTCTGGCAGCCTCATAACATGAATGTTGGTGTGCTTGAAGTTGTCCCAGAGGCTCCTTACACTGCCTTCATATTTTTGGATTCTTTTTTCTCTTCACTCTTCTGATTTGGTGTTTTTTTGCTTCCTCATATTCCAAATCACTGACTTGATTCTCTGAATCCTCTACTACACTGTTGAATCCTGGTAAATTATTCTTTATTTCAGTTAGAATATGTTTAATTTCTGACTGGACCTTTTTTATGTCTTTGACATTCTCAATAAGATCCTTTAAAGTCTCACTAAATCCTTTGAAGTTATAATTAAGTCCCTTAAAGCTTTCATTAAGATCCTTGAGTTTATAACCATTGTTTTGAACACTAATTTTCTTCCATTTTTTTCATTTGTAACATGTTTCTTTGTCTCTACTTTTGGCTGCTCCCCTGTGTTTGTTTCTATGTATTAGGTAGAGCTGTTATACCTTCTGAAATTGGTAGAGTGTATTTGTGTATTAGGTGTCCTGCAGGGTTCAGTGGCTCAGCTTCCCTAGTTATCTGAGCTGGGCATGCTAGTTGTGCCTCTGTAAGGGCTGTGTGCACAGTCTTGTTGTAGTTGAGACTTGATTGCTATTAGTGTCACTGGGAGGGATTGACCTCCAGGCCAATTGCCTAGTGAAGACTGGCTGTGACTACAGTGGAAGAGCAGCTGTGCAGTAGGCACCCTTATGGAGAAGGACTTGCTTCAGTGGGGCTTTGGTACTCACTGAGTCTGCCCTTAGAGTGTGTCGCTCATGGATGTGTATAGTTGTAATCTGGTATGGTCTGAAACTGTCCACCAGGTTCACTGTCTCTGAGGCCTCCCAGCAGATGCAAAGTCAGATACAGCCTGGGGCCACCTGGCAGGAGCTACAGAGAGGTCTGCAGATGGCTGCTACTTGTATTGTGCTTGTGAAATGTCCAGGTGAGGCCAAGCTGTGAAGCAAGGCAGGCTAGTGCTAGTGTCTGGTATTGGGCCTTGCTGATGCCATCTGCTGCTTATTTAAGCAATTTTAGAAAAGTCTGAAGCATGATCCAGGATAGGTCATTCATATGGAAAAGCTGCTTCTAACAACTTGGGTGGGGCTGCAAATTGGATAGGGTGGGGTCTCAGGGAATCACTAACTAGAGTGAACAGTGTCAGCCAGGCTGATGGAAACTCAGATATGGCTACGATAAGGGAGGTCCCAGCACAGGAACCTTGTGAGCACCCCCATCTGGGAGAAAGCTGCCCCAGAGTTCCTGCCATGATGCCAGAAAATCCAGTTCCTTCTCATATGTCCCTGAACCCCCCAAAGCCACCACCCCAGCACCTGCGCTCAGAGAGAGTGGAACCATGTAAGTTCCTGCACCTGACCTTTAAGAGGAGCTGTCTGGGTCTCCAGTAGCTGCCGTGTCACTCAGCCACAATCCCTGCTAGTTTTTACGACCTGAATTTACAGAGACTTCTTTTACCAGTTCTGGATGTTTGGGCAGAAGGTCCTGTGTGGGGCTGGGACCCCTTGCTCTTCACAGTAGGCCTCCATGGCCAAGATATCCCCCCTGATTAAAAACACACCACATGTGGGCATTGGACCAGCCCATTCCATGCCTCTGCCCCTCCCACTGATCTACTGATCTCAATGTGCTTTTTTCTTTACTTCTCTAGTTGTAGGACTTCCATTCAGCCAGATTTCAGACAGTTCTGAATGATGGTTGTTTTGTATTTTAATTATAATTTTGATGTGGGTATGGGATACAGTGAGTGCTGGAGTTTCCTTTAGCCTCAATCTTGGTTCTCAGAAATGTCTATTTTGAAATCTAAGGAATTCTGTTCTCAAGTAATTTTGTCTCCTATGGGAAAAGGAAATACATATCCTCATATCCAAAATATTCTTCAATGATCAAGTCACCATATGTAGAAGCAGAGATGTTACAATTCTATGTCCTTAGCAATAATGAGGTTGGAGATATACCAAAACCATCTCTAGAGATATTTATTGTGTGGGATATTTCAGTATGTAAATGATATAAAACTCCCTATCTTCTCAACAACAGACTTCATTTGCATATTTTCCCTCATGAACCCTCTGTTTGGAGAAATTTTCTCTACCAAATCACCAGATTAATTTGCAGTCATTTATTTATTAAAGAAATACTGTTGATTGCCTGCTATAAATCAAGCATGATTTTGTATCTTGTAGACACAATTCACATCCTGTAGCTTAAAATATTTCTCTATTTCATAGTAATCAAAGACATAGGCAAATTTCTGATAGCTTCTGATCCTTAGGTAAAAACCAAGGCCATTATACTGGCTTGTTATAACACCAGACAAAAGTAAAATATCTTGGTACTTTGCTTTTCTTCTTTAGCTTGTATATCCTGTTTCTAAATTTAGAAAATAGCCCAACAGCCTTTTATTAATAACTGCAGGCACCTAAGGGTACAAAGAATTCCTCTGGGAGCGGTTGTCTTATAGCTTGAAACTCTGCTGATTTAAACACTAAGATCAAATGTCAGAAGTTTACTAGGATCTTTATTAAATTCTCTATTTGGTTAATTATATATAGTTCCTGTATATATAGTGAGCATTATTAGGAATGAAATTATCTACATCTCTAAAAATTGCTCATATCTCTCATAGTTTCTCTTACTATTTTTCATTGTATTCTGAATTTTTAATGATATTCCTACTCCTTATAATTTTTAATAAAATCCAGTTCACATAAGAATTACATGCATGATATTAGTGTAGCATGAGATTCTCATGGTACAAACTGTGTGTGTGTTTGTGTGTGTGTGTGTGTGTGTGTGTCTGAGGGAATTAATGAAAATTTGACAAAACTCTATCTTTACATTTCTTAATAAGCATGTTATTTGCATAAGGCCTCTTGACTTATAGTTATGTCACTGTCATGAAAAATTGGTTATATAATTTAAGTGTTATATATAATAAAACAGTAGTGGCCTTCAACATTGTATAGCCTATCCTCTTTTTTTCAAATATTTTCAGACTTCTATCTTTATTCCTGTTTTACCTATCTTTTTATTGTATTGAACCAGTTACTTAAGAAATATAATTTTGATGCATCACTTTCCCATGTATTGTCTCAGTGGTCTGTGCGAGGCTAAACTTGGGGGAACCCTTGATAATCATGCCCTTGTGAGTATCCTGCCATATCAACTCCAGGCATGGCCATGTGACTATCTCTGGCTAATGCAACATTAACATTAGACATTAATCTATATTCTTAAAATATTTTTCATGGATTCCAGATACCATGATATATGAGGAATGCCAAGTAGCCATGTGGAATGGTTCACATGAAGGAAAACTGGGTTCCTGACTGTCATCTCAGATGTCTACCATGTGAATTAAGCCATTTGCACCTCTTTTGTCCAGGAGTCTACCTGATGCTATATTGTAGGAAGAAAAAATTCTCCACCACTGAAGAAGGCACCAGAACAGAAAGTTTTGATACTTTTTAGACAAAGAAATAATAAATTTATGAAGAAATAATAAGACTAAGTGGTTTTAGATAGGGATAGCAAATTGTGGGGAAGTGACTAGTAGATATACGACGGGGGTGAAATACTAGAAGAAGATAGAGATTATTTTTGTAAGTTGGTAGAGACTCATTTCAGCATGGACTCCTAGTTTCAAGTAATAAGGATGTTCTTTCTTCCTAGTAGAGGAAGACCACCTTCTCATAAGAATTTATGGCCTGTTTTAGGGTAGAAAGGTTAAACCAGAGAGCATTTCTAAATTATCTTCAGCTCGAAATAATTAACATGACAAAGCAGCATATTTTGGGGTGGCATGTCCTGAACTCCTTCAACATGAAGCAAAGGAAATTCATGGTCAATGCACTAAGCCACATAACCATTACTATTAAGGTTCAGAATTGTTTGTTACACATCAATATATAGCAAAACATGGCATGGTATTTGCCCCGTTTTTTTTTTTTTTTTCCATAGCTAGATTTAATTCCTCAGAGCATCTGTGTCAGGCTATCTACTCAACAACTGTATTTCCAAATACAATCTATATTTTAGAAAAAAATGAAAAGAAATGGCTTATTCCTGAAGGAGCTTATAATCTAGTAGGAAAAGCTATGACATTTATAACTAAATTTGAGACTGAATGTGATAGGTTTCTTGAGAGTTTCAGAAGTAAAGTATTATGTGGTTGAGTTGAGGATGAGTGGAAATGTCACAGAGGTATTTGGTGGCCATGAAAATACATCACTCAGATATTGTGTTGAGAGGAGAATAGTTGACCTTGAGTGCTAGCAGCTGACTCTCTTGCCCCACACCTGTCATCCACCCTTTCCATTAGCTCTAAACAGCCAATGACTGAGCATGATGATGGTACTAGTTCTGGTCCATTCTTTTGAGATGTGCAATTCCTCAAATGGGAAACTTTGCCTTGAAGATTTCAGATTGGCTTAGCTAAAACTTTCATAAAATTGTACTGCATGATTCAATTATTGCCTCATGCTCCTTTCTTCTACCTTTCCTTCACATGTTTCAGACTTGTATGTCCTTGCCTTCTTCTCCCTTGTCTTTAGTTTCCACAGGAACTTCTTGCAAAATATTTTTTTCTTACATATCTAATCAAATTTTTGAATTTGTTTCTCAAAGAAGCTGAATTAACACACCATGTGTTTTGGGCCTCAAAGACAGGATTTGAACACCTTAAAGAATTACATTCAAGGTGATAAAAATAATGTGCAAAGTGTCTACAGAGAGGGAAATCTTGATTCATATAAAGAACAAAATTTGACAAGATGCTAATGAATAGGAAGTAGAATCAAAGGAATAAGATAAGTAAAGTAGGGTATGGTTTTAAATGAAATGCAAAGGAGTTTGAACTTTGAAATAGATAAAGGGGAGGCATAGAAGATTTTGCATAAAGGAGTGACATAATCTGAGTTTTGCTTTAGGAAAAGTAACTGAGGAAGGCTGAATTAGAGAGATAACAGGTGCAGAACATTAATTAGGAGACTATTGCATCGAAATAAGCCAGTCAGAGAAAGATAAATATCACATGGTCTCACTCATTTGTGGACTATAATGAACAACATAAACTGTTGAACAAAAACAGATCCAGAGACAGAGAAGCATACCATCAAACCTCAGAGGGAAGGTAGGGGAGGGTGGGGTATGGGGAACCGATATAGGGTTGAGCCTTGGACTGACCTGCTGGCAAAGTCACATTAGAGGGCTCAGTCCTCTTAGCATAATTAGGCTTGACCTAATAACACTCCCTGGATCTTATCTGGGAGGCTAATGGGCTGAGGGAAGTGCAGGAAGTATAGCTACGGTCAAAACAGGTGAATCTCACAAGAACTGTGTAACTATGGTGACCACTGCCTTGTTTACCTCTGACTATAAAAGGTTGATGCGGCCTGAGCACCAGTGGAAGTCCTTCCTCTGGAGTTGGACTTACCTGCCTGGCCCCCCAATATTCCTAAATTATCTCTTGTCTTTTCTCTTTCATTTGTGTGCGGCTCCTCTTCCAGATCCTGAACCCTGAACCACGCTGGACGTGGAGGGGAACATTTACGACAGTGGGGGAAAAGGGGAGAGATCAACCAAAGGACTTGTATGCATGCAGATAAGCCTAACCAATGGACACAGACACCAGGGGGGTGAGGGCATGAGTGGGGAGGTAGGAGGCAATGGGGGATAAGGACACATATGTAATATCTTAATCAATAAAGAAAAAATAATAAAAAACACATTGATAAAAACAAACAAACAAACAAAAAAGGGGGGCCTATTGCAGTCTCCTATTTCCTTCAGTCCAGGAGGAAGTTAAATAAGAAGCCTGATCTTGTAAACCATGGGACAATTTGCACAGCCCTGTCATTTATACAATGCTCTAGAGTTTATAAAAAGCCGTTCACATAGATTTAATTTTATTGTCATAAATTTATGGAGTTATTTCTAATCTCCATTTTATAGAAGAAGAAACTGAATTTCAGAGCCTATGAAAGATATTGTAGTTTACTTATAGTGCAGATTTTGTAGCTAGCAAAACCATGGCTTAACAGCAGATTTTCTAATTCCAAGTCTAGTGTTCTTTAGAGTTATACCAAATTTTAAATCCATTAAAAACATGAAAGTAAAGTGAGTCAGCCAACTTAAATGAGGAATTAGAAAACATATACCAAGTTAAGATTGGAGATAAATCATGTGGACCCATATCTAAGTGCATCTGGGGGTAGTCATGGGAGTTGACGGGAATATCAATGAAGAGACGTTGGATAGAGAAGAGCAGCCAAACAAGCCTGATGAACACTTTTGTTCAATATTGAAGCAAATAGAGGAGGATCTAAGCAGGAGAAAAATAACAAATGCTCATTTAAAAAATATTTATTGTCACCTACCATTTACCAGCCTGGAATAAAGAGTAAAAACAGACAAAAATGGCCTTCATCAAGAATCTTATATTCTAGAGATGTTAAAAAAACAGTCTTTTAGTTTTTTAACACTCATTAATGAAGGGGCTAGTTTTAACAGTCCAGTTAACAAACATAAAAACCACTCTGGTGTTCTTGATTAGAAAATGTGAAAGCAATTTACTTCTGGTGAGTTAAGGTACAGCCCCTGGTATCTGTAGTCTTCCAAATGTTTATAGCCTTTGTTTGGGTTTTAAGAAAAACACATCTATCACTCAGGATATTTGAAATTTTCATAGTAGTGTTTTTGCTTTGAAGACCTAGTCATCCCAAAGAAGATATTTTTTTTTGGGGGGGGGGAAATAGAAGATAATGAATATGGCTGCTGTTTCACAGAATGCTACTTCCTGGACTTGTGTTTCTATGTTCTTACTGCTTTCTGTGCTACCCAGACACATTGTCAGATGCAACAGAGGATCAGCAGGAGTATTTAAATCATCTTATAATTGCCTCTTTGTTTATAAGCAATAGTTACTTAGATTTAGGAGATCACCCTCACCCAGACATTACATTCTTCTCTCTAATTTTTTTTGAACAAATAGTTTTTGATACATTCTATAAGCTCCCATTAATTAAATTAAGCCAATATCAACTTTTGAATTATTGAATTTCTAAATTGTTCCCATTTATGACTTCAAGTGCAAAAGCATTCCTTCATGTAACACACACACACACACACACACACACACACACACACACACACAAACCCTTATGTACCAAACTGAAATTATGGCTTCAAGTTGTAAAATGTTATGAAACAATTTAACTGAGGGGCTGTTAATGTGAAAGTGTATAATGCTAGGAAGCTGCCCACTGAATAATGCCTCTCCAGAGAGAAGTGCTGACTACACACCTGCTGCCCTAAATGAAAGCAGACCCTGCGCTTCATTCCATCCCTTCACCCTAAAACTGCTTGGAGGCCACACGCCTCATTTTGATATATCTCTCACATGAGTGACAAGTGTGTACCCGGGATAATAAAATGTGCTAAAATAGTCTGCGTGGCAGTGTTTTTGCTGATGTATTCATTCATTCCCTTCCACATGCTATATCACCATCATGTATAACTAGATTTTATGAGGTGGCTCACTGAAGTGAAAATCAAACCAATGAATTGTAATATGAACTAATGAAACCAGATAGAAAAGGCTTTAGAAACTGTTTTTGGAGCTTTACTTGTTAAGTGGATGTAAATTCTGAGTACCAGGAAGTAAAAGAAGGGGCAGTAATGAAGACATTGGGACCACTTTATGATAACTGGTTTAATGAAATAGTCATGTGAGCAATGGTGTCCCGGAGGAAGTCACTGAAATACGAAGGGGAAATGTCTCCAAGGGGGAGATGCACTTCGAAAGGGAAAGGAGTGCACCAATACGTTTACTTTTTTTTGCTGCCTTTTGAAAGAAAATCTTGTGATATTAGCATGTCACAATTCTTTTTTTTTTAAATTTCTTTGTTGGTTAAGGTATTACAAATGTGTCCTCATCCCCCCCATTAGCCCCCAGCCCCCCCCCCCCCCACTCATGTTCTCATCCCACTGTTGTCCATGTCCATTGGTTTGGCTTATATGCATGCATACAAGTCCTTTGGTTGATCTCTTACCCTTACCCCCACCCTCCCCTACTTTCCCTCTGGGGGTTGATAGTCTGATTGCTGTTTCTCTGTCTTTGGATCTGTCCCTGTTCATCAGTCTATGTAGTTCTCTATATTCCACAAATGAGTGAGATCATGTGGTATTTATCTTTCTCTGACTGGCTAATTTCACTTAGCATAATGCTCTCCAGTTCCGTCCATGCTGTTGCAAATGGCAAGTGTTCCTTCTTTTTTACCACAGCGTAGTATTCCATTGTGTAGATGTACCACAGTTTTTTAATCCACTCATCTGCTGATGGGCATTTAGGCTGTTTCCAAATCTTAGCTATGGTGAATTGTGCTGCTACGAACATAGGGGTGCATATATCCTTTCTGATTGGTGTTTCTGGTTTCTTGGGATATATTCCTAGAAGTGGGATCACTGGGTCAAATGGAAGTTCCATTTTTAGTTTTTTGAGGAAACTCCATACTGTTTTCCACAGTGGCTGCACGAATCTGCATTCCCACCAGCAGTGCAGAAGGGTTCCTTTTCTCCACATCCTCTCCAACACTTGTTGTTTGTTGATTTGTTGATGATAGCCATTCTGGCAGGTGTGAGATGATACCGCATTGTTGTTTTGATTTGCATCTCTCGTATAATTAGTGAATTTGAGCATGTTTTCATATGTCTTTCGGCCTTCTGTATGTCCTCTTTCGAAAAGTGTCTATCTAGGTCCATTGACCATTTTTTTATTGGATTGTTTATCTTCCTATTGTTAAGTTGCCTGAGTTCCCTGTAAATTTTGGAGATTAAACCCTTATCGGTGATATCGTTGGCAAATATGTTCTCCCATGCAGTGGGCCTTCTTGTTGTTTTGTTGATGGTTTCCTTTGCTGTGCAAAAGCTTTTTATTTTGATGTGGTCCCTTAAAGAATTCTTTATGCAGAGTTCACTTTGTTCAGAGAAATCCCTAAAAGCACTTAAGGCATTTTGAAATATAAAAAAACTAACAAAATATTTCAAAACTTCTCTTGTTTGTTTATGGCTTTGAGGTGATATATTTGTGGGTTGCCATTTGATTAACTTTCGCCATGTGCAAAGATTTGCTATGAAGGAAACAGCTATAAATACAGCACTTAGATTATTCTTGGATGTAAAAAATTATTTTTATTGTATTAACGTAAGCATTGTCTATAATTGATTCAGGAAAATGTGACCAGCAGATGTTAAAAACCAGGGGATGAAAGATTTTTAGGGAATAAGATATTGGGAAAAAGGTAAAATATCATCCAACAGATAATTTACTAAATGCAAAGACAATGTTACAACTTTAAGATGAAGATATCTATAGATCAGAGCCTTATATAAGTAATCAAACAACATAATCACTGATAATTCTTCTTGATATGATACAGTAAGGAATATATAATATCACATGTAATATTTGTGCTGAAATACTAATACTGAATTTAATTATGAGGAAGCAAGTCCAGTATGTGAAGCACTCTACAATTAGTCTGGATACTAAATCAAAACCCCAAAACCAAAACAAAACCTGCAATGTCATTAAAAAAATACAGCAATCCAAAAGTATAAAAGGAGGTGGCACCATGTTAATCTAAAAGATATGGAACACTAAAGGCAATTATTATTTCTTGGATAAGAAAAATAACAAAGCAGATTATACAATACTGCCTTTGGAGAAACTTGTAATGTATAGTTTATTTTGGCAATTATTGCATAATAGTGATTTTTCAGTATTGCAATAATATTGTACTAATGTAGGTAATTGCCTTCTTTTTAGGATACGTACGCTGTAGTGGTGTCAGGATGTTGCCAACTCTGTCAGATGGTACATCACCACAAATAGCAGTAACAAAAGAAGAAGAGATAAAGCAAATGTGGCAAAATATTTACAGTTTGAATAACACAACTAAGGAGCATACATTTTTATTGTACTAATATTTCAACTTTTCTGTAGAGTTAATATCTTGAAGATAAAAAAGTTGGGAAGACTGATACAGCTTATGGCATTTTTTGGTAGAGATTAAGTATACTTCTGGCTTTCTAGATATATACACACCTTACTGAAGAATTTAGATTCTGTTGCCACCAAGTATTATGAAACCTGCTTTTGAACAGTTATGTACAGATAAATTAGATCATTCAAAGTGGTAATTATTTCCTGAGGAGTCACAACTCAAAGTTCTGACAAAAGACTCAATGACATCAGTTGTTTTGGCTCAGTATTGAAACAAGAAATTATTTTTAGCTTTCTTAAATGATATAGGTGAACAACATTACATAGAGATTAGTCCATGCATACCTGTAATCTAGATGAAAAAATTTTACCTTTGCACATTTTCAAGAATGTGGAGATAAAAAAAATAAATAAACAACCTCATTGTTAAAAAAAGACATTCACATGAATTTTCTTATATAAGCATTAAAACAACCTTGGAAAATAAAGAATTCAATCATTCAATTATTTTATTCATACCATTTGTTTGACTCATTCTGTTCAATAATTTGACTTCTCTTATTCTTGCCAATAGATAAATTTAGATGGTTGTCAAAAACCATGCATAGAAGTGATGTTAAGAACATCTTTCATGGCAAGTTTTTCCAATCTAACGGCTTAGTGCATTTTTGAATTTTTGTGTTTACATGCCCAATGTGTGAAACAGTTCTCCTAAACATAGAATTGAAAACACACATCAAGCTGTTTTTCAAAATAGTAAAGTGCCTAAGTGTGGAAATGACTTTTAGCATGAGTTTTACTGCATAAACTTTATGCTTATTAATCTAGTTCACTATCACATGTGATCTAGGAGAAGCCTAAGAATACAAGGATGGTACAATGTCAAGAAATAGACTAATATTACATATTTAGTTAGTAGATCAAATACATTAAAATCTGTCTTTTTAAAGAGATCCTAAGAAGGCATTTGAAAACATCAAAACAAATTCTATTAAAGAAACAATACACTCTATTAAAGAATAAACCAATGGATATGATTTTAAAGTAACATCATACAATTATTTTCTTTAAATAAACAGGTATCTTCATATTTAACAGTACAACTTTAAAAGCATTCCCAATAAAATCAGAGAAGTTTAATGATTGACAATAATACCATAACTTTTATCCTTTTGGGGGATGTAGGTTTTTTATAAACAATTTTGAAAATGTGTATGTATTTGTGAAATAAGTAGAAAAAAAAGCCATAATTACTTACAGAATATGTTAATATATACTCATAAAAAAGTGATTTAATTGAGGAAAATAGACACAAAGCCTTTAGATCCAATATAATAAACAATAGCTTTTTAAATAAAAATAATTTTACTATAATAATATCTTAACATTGAGAATTAAATTTAACAACCTTAACAATTAAAAACCTTGAGAATTAAATTGAACAAGAACTTGTGTAGAATATATGTGAGGAAAGTCATAAAACTTTGATAATTGAACGAAGATTATACAAACACAAAAAATCCAATAACTGAGAAATAGTTAACTAACTTGGTATATCCACTCAGTGGAACATATTGGGACTTAGGGAGGACTCAACAACAACTACCTTCCTTTCTGAACTTTGAACTAATTGAGCCATGAGCTGAAAGTGTCAGTGTATGTAAATGTTCCCCCTCCAAATTTAGATGTTGATGCTCTAAATCCCAGTGTGGCTGAATTTGGACATAGATCCTCTAAGGCAGTTAAATAAGATCCTAAGGATGGGGCCTTGATTGACAGGATCTATGTCCCTATGGGAAGAGACTCCAGAGACCAGAGATTCAGTGCTCCACCCACACCCACCCTAATGCACAAAGAAGAAGTCCTGTGAGCACACAGGATATGGCTGTGCTGCCCACAAATGAAAAGAGGCCTCAGGATGAGAGCTACCTTGCCAGAGTCTTGTTCTTAGACTTCCCAGCTCCAGAATGGTGAGTAATAAATCTGTGTGTTCAAGCCCCCAGTCTATGGTACCTTGTTATGGCAGACCCAGTGGTAATAAGAGGAGAAGGAGAAAGTGACCTAAACCTGCTCTCTTGATCGTTGATAGATTACCTTTATCCACTTGAGAATTGTGGGGCAAGGACAATCACCCACAAGCATGCTCTTGGAAAAGGTTAATAATCCTTCTACTTATGTGTAAATGTCCTCCTCTGATCTAGTCTAGTCTGTCTCTCTTCAGCATCATCAATTCACCCCTTCCTCCCACATCTTTAGCAGCAGCAGCATCTGTTGAGAACCTGACCACCGCTCACCTCCTCCACTGCTAGTGTTCTGGTCCATGCCCAATCACCTCTCACCTGGCATAGCGCTATTGCATCCTAGCGGAGTTCCTTTCACCTTCCTTGCACTTTTCAATCCATTCTCACCAAAGTGATTCTGTTAGCCTTAAATCAGACCATGTTGTTCACCTTCAGGATGCCCCCCTAAAATGTATACACACTTTGAAAGATTATAAAGTCTGCATTTACTAACATACAGTTCATTTCCAAAATTTAAAAGAATCTACAGAAATGAATGATTTTTGTTTTTTGTCAGTGCCTGTTTTCAAGCCAATGACTGTTGTTGTCCAGGCACTGCTGGTCACATGAAGCAATGAAATCTCAAACATCAAAAATCATTTCAGTTTGGCTCAGTGGATAGAGCGTCAGCCTGTGGACTGAAGGGTCCTGGGTTCGATTCCAGTCAAGGGCATGTACCTTGGTTGTGGGCACATCCCCGGTGGGGGGTGTGCAGGAGGCACCTGATCAATGTTTCTCTCTCATCGATGTTTCTAGCTCTCTGTCCCTCTCCCTTCCTCTCTGTAAAAAATCAATAAAATATATATATTTTAAAAAAGAATCATTTCATTCAGTATTTGCGAGCCCTCAATTCATCAACTGTTGCTGGTTTTGTAGCCTAAACTTTATCTTTTAAATATCCCCATAAAAAAAGTCTAGTGGGTAAATTTTCTTCATTCAAAGCTTAGTCTGGCTTCACCCTGTATTTCAAATCAGTTAAACCTGAAAAGGAGTGAAAATTAAGTGATATATCAGCTGTTAAATTGTCCCCCCAGAAATGTATACACATTTTGAATAATTATAAAAGTAGTGCTTGTACTTCAATTGCATTTTTAAACATCCAATAGCATTTTAGGATGAATTTCCCTTGTTCAAAGCTTAGTCTGGCTGAAAAGAAAGAAGTATCGATTGAGCTATCAGCTGTTAAAGTGGTATACATATTTTGGGGACATCCTGTATATAAAATCCCACAATGTCTTATCTATTTCACAGTGACAGCTAAAGTTCTTACCATGGCCTGAAAGGCAGACCATCTTAGCCCTTGTTAGCTCCCTGACCTAATCCCCTATCATTCTCCTTTATTTCTTGTTCTTTTTTAGTCACTCTGACCCACCTTGTTGCCTTTTGAACGTACCAGGAATGTCTCTTCTTCAGGACTTTTGCATTTCCTAGTGTATCTGCCTGGAACTCTCTTCTCCAAGATATCCCCCTGACGCATCCTTTCACTTTTTTCTGGGCTATTATTCAAATATCAGTTTTCTTTATGAGATCTCACTTTTCTGCTGTTATGGGTTGAATGGTGTCCTCCTGAAAAAAAAAAGAAAAGAAAAAAAAAGGAAGAAAAACACACACACACACACACACACATACCCATAAATTGAAGTCCTAATACCCAGCATCTCAGAATGTGAATTAGTTTGGAAATAAGGACATTGTAGATGTAATTAGTTAAGATGAGGTCGTACTGAAGCAGGCTGCCCCCTGATCCACTATGCCTGGTGTCCTTAAAGAAGACAACCATGTGAACACAGATGAGGAAGGCAGAGGTTAGAGTTATAATACTTTAAACCAAGAATACAAAAATTGCAGGCAAACCACCAGAAGGTAAGGAAGAGGCAAGGAAGGAATTCCCTTAAAGATTTCAGAAGTAGCATGACACCTTGATTTCAGGCTTCTAGAACTGTGAGCTGATCACTTTCTGCAGTTTTAAGCCATCTGGGTTATAGCCCTTTGTTATGGCAGCCCTAGGAAAGGAATCTGCCCCATCTGAAATGGCAATTCCAGGGGACTTCCTGTCCCTTTAACCTGCTGTATTTTCACTTTAGCATTTGACATAATCTAACCTACTGTAGTTCACTTACTTATATTGTGTATTTTCTGCCGTACTATCCCCAAACTGTACTCCAAATGCCAGCCACGTGTGGCTAGAAGTTTTTTTCCGTTTTCTTCATTGCTCTGTCCTCAGCACTTAAAACAGTTCAAGATGCTGTACAGATCCTCAGAACATGTCTGTTGACTGAAGCAATGAAGATAGGAATGAACGGGGAAATGAGCCAGGTAATTTGTTCCCTCTCTGTGGGGAAGAGTAAAGGGTGTTTCACAATGACAGGAGTGTTTTGGAAAATTGTTCCACTTACTGTATAAACTCTGGTAAGTGGAAAGGAGTGTTCTCTCTTATAAAATATTACACAGCAATTAAATGTAATTTGTGAAAAGTTTAAGTGACATGATAAATTCTTACTGTTTTATGAAAAAGGTGGCTTATAAAATAGTTTCTGAAGTATAATCATAGCTGTAAAACAGACACTTCAAATAAAGAATAAATTAGAGAAAATATTACAAATTTTTAATGGTGGTGGGTTTTTTGATGACTACATGTATGATTATTTTTTGTGTTGATCTTATTCTAAAATCTCTGGACATTGTGAAATTTATAAAATTATAATTGATTTTTCAAAATTATTTATCTCAGTTAGCCTCATGGCTGCCCATGCCTTTGAATAATACCAGGAAAGAAACCAGGAGTGAAGCTGTGATAGTTCAGTGATGAAATTTCAAAACCACATTATAAAAGTAAGCTAATAATGTTGCCCCCACTTCTGTCATGTTCAGTAAGTTTAGGAACAGAAGCTTCCACCACACCTTTCTGCTCCAGGCCTTGCTATGCCCATTCCTCCATTCCTTCAGCCAGAAGCTACTGAGTTAGAAGCTCCTTGTTCAATCAAGGAACCACAAATGATTCAAAAACCTTGAATTTCTAATGATAATCAATGCCAACTAAAGAGGCGTTGCATTCTGCCTCTATCTCTTGTTAATTTGAGTTAAAGTCTAGTGTATGTAATTGGCAGTACCTAAATTATATCAAAATTCCTACCTGCTATGGAGACTGGGAGCTATTTTTAGTTCTACTGCATCTGTGTATTAGAAGCTAATTGGTGATTGCCCATTAGGTGAAAAAGAATTTATCACAATGAGAAGAAAGGTCATTGTTCTTTCATTTCTAACATATATTTGGGGGCGGGGGATGAGCTACCCAACCTGTGGGGAATGGTAAAATATAAAATAAGACATTGTTAAGAATTACCCTCAAGAATGAAAGAAACCTTCAGTTTCTTGGTTCTTTGTAAGTAAAAATTGTTAATAATGTGAAGGAGATCCAAATTGCTTTCAGAGAACAGACAGTAGAATTTAATGAAATTGAAGAACAAGTGTTTGTTGGCTACTTTCATTAGTTATGGCCAATTTTTCTGACTTTCAATTTTGCTATGTGCAAAATTTTTGCCCCCTCCCTCATGTAGATGGAACTAAGCCAATCATTTAAAATGTATCTATTTGGTTGGACAGGGACCTAATTCAATCATTAGATACAATCTTGGAAAAGAGCTTTTAGGCTGTAATATAAAGAAAATGAAACCATTAGATTAACAAGAATCAGGCCTATAAATTGATAAATTGAGTTAGGCCTGCAATGTAGATGGAGAGGAAAACCAGGAATGATTGCTGCAGGTAGAGTAGATTGGGCTTACAATACTCTACCCATAGAAATGCTAAAGAGCCTTTGTAGTTTATGAATAAGGAAAACAGATGTAACTAAATTCAGTATATGCTACCCCTTCCCTTATCACCCTACCTCATCTATCCTCAACATTCTTTTGTCTTCACAGTGTAACTCCTTGGCAGACTGGCCAAAGATTGTCCAACCTTGATATTTTCAAAGAAAGTAGAGCATTGAAATTTCATTTAATTCATTTCTGCTTTTGCAATATTTGTTAGTTGAGTGTTAATTAGGTTCCTCAGGCCAGTCATCAATGCAAAAATGTCAGAAAATACTGGAACTTATGGAAACTAAATTTGACTATAAATATAAAAACATCTTGCATTCACCAGTGAACGGTGGGTTTAGGATATTTAAGACTGCCTTTATTTTAGAAAGATGTGCCATGAAATAAGGAAAGACCTCAAGGGTTAATAAGAAGTTTGAACTTTGTAATGAAGGGAGTGATAGGATTTGTGTTTTGTTTTGTTTTATTTTTTTTATTAGAGCTATGTTTTAGGCATAGGAGAGGTGGTACTGCAGCCGGATTAATTCGTTAGACAACTGTACAGTACATTATAGGAGCCACACCCTAGGTTTCACAAGGAATTCAGCAAATGCAATAAAGAATAGCAAACCAACTCGATATTCTGAACCACTCTACCTACTCAGTGCTCCCCCTTTATTTTTTTCTCTTAACTTTCACAATTCCTTGCTTCATCTTGCTCTTACCACCCATTCAGCTGTCCATCTGCCTTTGTATCAGCTTAATCTTATATAATAAAAGCTTAATAGGCTAAGTGTCTGACCATTCATTCAACCGTTTGACCAGTCGCTATGACGCGCACTGACCACCAGGGAGCAGACGCTCTGAACCGGTAGGGGTCCAGCCGATCGGGACTGGGCAAGATGGGCCAGACATGCCCTGGAGCCCTCCTGCTGTCCCTCCCCAGCCCCGATCATACACCAGTGGGGTCCCTCAGCCTGGCCTCTTCCTCTCGCAATCTGGGACCCCTTAGGCGATGTTGGAGAGACGATTTTGGCCCGATCCCCACAGGCCAGGCTGAGGGACCCCACCGGTGCATGAATCTATGCACTGGGCCTCTAGTTTAAACATAAAGCTCTCTTGGGCTTTTGCTCTGGGTTCTTGCCAGACTCAATTTTTAACTTTCTCTCTTGACATGGAGAAATTTTGAATTACCCTATTTGGGAACAATTTTCCGTGGGTCTTTTTTATTTCTGCAAGTCTTGTGAATGAGGCACTACTTGTTTTTTTGTTTGGACTGTCTTTTCGTATGTTTGTGCAGAAAATAGCCTTGGAACCTATAGATAATGTCACCCTCCAGGGCAAGAAGCAAGTTTGCCTACAGCCTTGAGAAATGGAGATAATGTCTTTCTCTAGAAAAAAGAGCAAAGATGGCAGATTTAGTGCCCATTATAAAAGATTCAGGTTTCCCAAGCTCAAGATTCCACTCATGGAATGCAATTTGTATTTGTAGTTATCCATCTAGGCCCTTCTCTGTCACCCTATGCAATGCAGGGGCAAGAAGAATAGAAGCAAATATGATGATGTTCATGTTGCTTTCTGCACTGTGAGTAATAAAGTAACTTTGACCCAGAAAGCCTGTATCTTTTGTCAGCATCCTTGAGAGGGTGGCAGGTTGATTTTTCAGCTAGCAAGCAGTGTAATATCTCAGGGTTTTCGGTTTTTTGTTTGTTTTCTTTTCCTGTTTGGGATTTTTATTTTATTTGAATTGTACAGACTATACTGATAGATTAACATAACTTATCATTATAAAGTGTACAAATCAATTATTTTTACTGTATTCCCAGAGTTGTACAACCATCTGCATGATCTAATTTTAAGAATATTTTCATTACATCAAAAAGAAATCCTGTACCCTTTAGCTATCATCAGCCAATCTTCCTATCCCTCCCATGCTAATTTTTACCTCTACCAATTAGCCTATTGTGGATATCTATATCTATCTATCTATCTATCTATCTATCTATCTATCTATCTATCTAAAACCCTAAGTGACTGTTGACTATTCAACCAGTTGACTGTTTGACTGGTCGCTATGGCGCACATTGACCACCAGAGGGAAAACACTCAACACAGGAGCTACCCCCTGTTGGTCAGTGTGCTCCCACAGCGGGAACACCACTCAGCTGACCAATGGGCGCCAGAAGCCTGGCTCACAGCTGGCAAGTGCAGCTGCGGCTGCATGAGCCTCTCCCGCCTCCATGGCAGTGCTACTGAGCAGCAGTGATGGACGCAGTGGGGCCGGGATGATCTGGAGCAGTGCAGCGCAGACCTGAGCTTGGGCTCCTCCTTGGCAGCCTGCCGCTTCATGCACTACTGCATCCCTCAGATCAAGCCAAAACCATCAATCCAACATCCCCCAAGGGATCCTGGATTGTGAGAAGGCACAGATCAGGCTGAGGGACCCCACCGGTGCACGAATCCGTGCATCGGGCCTCTAGTTTCATATAAATAGAATTATGCACATATATGTTTTTAAGGTTTAAGCATGTTGTGATGTATATTGATATTTCATTCTCTATATTGTCAAATAATTTTCTGTTAAATGTTTTTACCAACTTCACCTTTCTATTCTTTAGTTGATGGATGTTTGGGTTGCTTAATTTTTGCTACTATTCATATGGCTGAACACTCATACACAAACTTTTGCTAGAGCATATGTTTTCATTTCTCTTACCAGCAGTTTTTATTTTTTTCATGCATGTATAAATTACTGTCTGGAATTGTTTGCTTTCAGCCTGAAGTATATTTTTAGTATTTCTTTTAAGGTAAGCCTACCAGCAACAACTTTTTTCCATTTTTGCTTGCCTGAAAGTCTTTATTTTGCCTTCTGTCTTAAAAGGTGGTTCTCTAGATATGTTTCCTGATTCTCGGGGGTTTTGTTTATCTCTAGAACTTTGGCTATGTCATTCTACTGCCTTGTGGCTTCTATTGTTTCTGACAATGCCAGCAATTGATCATAGTGAGTTTCTTTTATAACTAATAAATCATTTTCTCAAGATTTTCTCTTTGTCTTTGAACATTTTTTTTCAGTGATGAGTCTGGGTGTAAATCAATTTGTTTTTATTCTACTTGGAATTCATTGAGCTTCTGGGATGTGTGGATTGTTTTTCATTGGGGAGTTTTTCAGAAACTCTTTCTTTAAATATTCTTTCTCTTTTCTCCTGGTAGTCTCAATATATATATTTAATGGTGTTTCATATTTTTTTCTGAAGCTGTCATTTTTCTCTTGTATAATTTTTAAAGAATATTTTTATTGATTTTTAGAGATAGAGGAAAGGAGAGGGAAAGAGAGACATTGATGTGAGAGTAGAATATTGATCAGTTGCCACCTGCATGCCCCTACCAGGAATCCAACCTGTAACCTCTTGGTGCACAGGACAACACCCAACCAACTTACTCACACCGGCCAGGTATCTGTTATGTTTCTTTAACTTTTTATTCTCTCTGTTCTTCAGATTACTTACTTTCTATTGATCTATTTTCTTTTTTAAATATATTTTTTATTATAGTTCAGCAAGGAAGGAAGAGGGAGAGAGAGAGAGAAACATCAATGATGGGAGAGAATCATTGATCAGATACTTTCTGCACACTCCCTAATGGGGATTGACCCTGCAACCTGGGAATTGAACCCTGACCTCCTGATTCATAGGTTGATGCTCAACCACTGAGCCACCATGGCTGGACTATTGATCTATTTTCAAGTGTAATTATTCTTCTGACAACACAAGCCCACTTTTTGAATCCTTATAGTTCATTTTTTGATTCTGTTTTTATAATTTAAACCCTAGAATTTCCATTTGTTTCTTTACTAATAATTTGTATCTTCTTATTGATCATCTCTATTTGATAAGACATTGTTATTAAAGTCTCTACTACTTCTTTAAACTTGATTTTGAACATCTTTATAATAACTGCTTTGGAGTCTTGCCTGCTAAGTTAACCAACTAGGCTCCTTCAGAGATCATTTCTATTGTTTGTTTCCCACACACCCACCCCATGGATGGGTCATATTTTCTTGTCCTTTGCATGACTTGTCATTTTTCTTTGTTGAAAGCTAGGTTTTAAGTACTATATTGCGGCAACTCTGGATAATTTTTACCCTTACCTTTTGGAGACCTGCTTTTGTTGTTCATTTTTTTTTTCCTTTGTATGTTTAGTGTTTGGTTCGGCTGTTTTGGTGAGGCTGTTTTCCCTGCAGGGGGCAGCCATTTAGGTCACTCCTCAGAAGGCCTACTCTGGGGCAGGCGCCCAGTCTGTCTGGAATAACAGTGGTTTCTCTTTACAAGGGCCCTCTGCAAGGTTCTCTTTGGGTGTCTCTTTCCCTTATCTCTCTGTTACGCTGTCTGCCTCTGTTGCTATCACAGGTAGCTGTTAACCTCCACTAATTGGCTGATGGTGATGACAGAGATAATTGCTGGCTGAGTGGCCAATATCCTCACGATGCCTAGGCCAGAACTCATAGTGACCTCCAGTTGTTCTCTGATGCTAGGAGCAACAGGGCATCTTGTATTCATTAGCCTTTATTTTATGGCTTATTTATGTATGTATGTATGTATTTTTATTTGTAAAGCTTATCAGCCGCTCTTTTGAAAGCATGGGTTTCAGTGATGGGATAATTTTTACATAAGCTGAGGCAATTTTTCTCCCCAGTGTTGAAAGCTCTCGAATATACACCTTAGAAACTCTACTAGCTGTGCCTAGTCTTTTGAGGAACACATTTTGGTCATACAAGTGCACTGGTAATAGCTGAGGAAATGTCATTTTAGCTCTAAGTTATCATGAGCACCATTTGGTCTGCTATTGAGGTACTGACTGGATACAAAAATTACTATTTTACCTGTACTGAATACTTCATGCTTAAAAAAGATACGCTGTACATCACTTAGGATTAATTTAAAATAATGATTGCAATGCACTCAAACCCTCTCTTTGTATAAAAGAGTTGGGAGTTTGTTTTTGTTTTTATAATTTAGACCCTAGAATTTCCATTTGTTGGAAATTCTTTTTTCAACCCCCAAGAATGTTTCATAGCCTCATATAATTACCATTTTTGCTGAATTTTTTGTATTATAGGTAGACAATAATACATTAAATCCTTTTGTTTACAGTTTCTAGAAGAATAAACCCAAACCATATGATGTATTGCATTCATTTCAACATTGTATTCTGATCTATATATTATCTGTCTATATTATTATTAGTTTAATGGTCTTGGAAGTTCTTTTGTTCTTTGTTGAACATTAAATAAGCTAGTTTGAATGTGTTATTAGAAATACGAGCTTGAAAAAAATGCAATTTCCTTCACAATATTTTATTTATCAGAAAAATGTTTACTTTTCAAGGAAAAAATATATTTGTAAGAAATAATCAAATTACTAAAATTTTACTTCTCTTGTTTTTGTCTGAAGTACACTGCAATATATATAGAAGAAAGCATGCTCATGGAACCATCTATGTCAAATTAGCATTGAGAATTTGTTTATACATAACAAAGACCTCTGAGGTCTTTTATGGAGATTTTGCTGTTCTTTATACAAAAGCCTTTTTCCTGCTTGGGTACAAACCCACAAACAGTGCAAACATATCAGATCCTTTCCTATCTTAGTGGCAATGATAATTGAAAAAAACCATCATGATTGATTCAGTAATAAATAGAAGACACATTTTTCTTTTCAGAAAAACGAATGTTGTAGATGAATAAGAACCAATAAAATATTTTCCTCAGAGAGATATGTTTTTCCTTACTGTTATACTAAATGCTTTCATAATCTATACATTACCCAAGTTGGAATTTCAAGATCATCCTCATTTTTTTCTTTTACCCCAAATGTGTTTGGTTATGAAAGGTAGTCAGTTCTATATTTATAATACTCTAAAACTGCCTTTCTTCTCTACCATCACTGTCTTGGCTCAGGCCATTACTGCCTTTCACCTGTTATGACAATTGTCCCTTCCTGATCTCTGTACCTCCAGACTTCTCAACATAAATCATTTATCAGAGGGACATTTATAAAACATCAATGTTATTTTCTGGCCTTAAAGCAGTCCATGGTTTTTATTATCTTAACTAGAGGCCCGGTGTATGAAAATTCGTGCACTGGAGAGGGTGTCCTTCAGCCCAACTTGCCCCCTCTCACAGTCCGGGAGCCCTCAAGGGCAGGAGGCAACCCGGTGATCAGGAGAAGGCGATGCCCCATCACACCTCTGGTGCTGCCACTGCTGGCAGAGCAAGTCTCAGGCAGCCCTGGGTGGCTGGGCAGCTACCATGCGAGGCTTGCCTGTGCCTTGGCCCAGCACTGGGCACCTGGGGGGCTGAGGAGACTGGGGGACTCGGGAGGCAGGCACCCTGGGACTGGGCCCCACCATCTTGTGGCTGTGGGTGCCACCATCATTGAGGGAGGGGCATTCAATTAGCATATTCCCTCCTTATTAGACAGGATGATTAACATACAATTCTTTAGCAGAGTAGGCAAGGCCCCTCAGGACTCAGGCTCAACCTTTCTTTCTCAGCAATTTTATCAAAGGCTCCTTCACTCTCCCCATATTATTCTCCAGTCTATAAATCATTTTCAGCTCCTTAATTTTACTATCTTTTACTTTAATCTCTTCTTATTCCTCTCTTGCTCCTTCTTTCTCTCTCTCTGTCTTTCTCTCAATTATTCCCTTGTGAAAATTATATATTGTCTGCCCATAATAGCCCTTATTCTTGATCCTCACCTGTCGAATTCTTATATTAACATTTAACATGCAACTATCCCACCTCCTTTATGCTAAAGTAGTTTGCTCCCACACCCAAAGTGATAGTTCCAAAACACTAGGATCACTCCCCAAAGTTAGGGAGCATTTTTCTAACATTGTGTCAGTCTGAGTTTATAATTGTTGAAAGCTTCATGACTCTGTATCAGTGGTTCTCAACCTTCCAGATGCTGTGACCTTTTAATACAGTTTCTCATGTTGTGGTGACCCCCAATTTAATTGTTACAAATTGAACATAATTAAAGCATAGTAATTAATCACAAATACAATATTTAATTATATGTGTTTTTAAATGGTCTTAGGCGAGCCCTATGAAAGGGTCATTCGACCCCCAAAGGGGTAGCGACCCACAGGTTGAGAACCGCTGCTCTATATTATTGTGCATTTCTTTGTTTATCTCAAACACATGGCTCTGAGCTTCTTCAGGGTGAGGATTATGTTTTTCAAATATTATGATCACTAGTTCTAAATAAATAGCAGATACATAGTTGGGACACAATAAGTGTTTAATAAGCATAGTACTTTTTAATGTATTTTTATTGATAGGAGGATAAATAGAGTTAGCTCTTTAAAGAGTAATCAGAACACTGGGGGGTAGGGGAGGCTAGGGGACTGTCCAGGGTGGGGGGGAAAAAAGGACACATATGTAATACCCTTTGTAATACTTTAAGCAATAAAAAAAAAATAAATAAAGAAACTTGCAATCATAAAAAAATAAAATAATATAAAGAGTAATCAGAAACTTAAATAGCTGTTAAGGAAATAACAAAATAAAATAATACGACTGCATAATTAATAATTCTTGACATAAATCCTCTATAAAAACATGTATACACACAAATGTGGAAAACACTGTTGAAATAAAAGCAACAAATCATTATGAAGCTTCTGTTTATGGTGCTAGAACTCTGATGAGTCAACTTCAACTACTTGGAAGGTTATCATAGTTCTCCATTTTTTTATGAAATAATAACCATTGGTTATTAATTATTCATGTAAGCTATTTTGTGGTTGTTTTTATTTTTTTTATTTGCTGGAAAGTTGGATATGACAACCAAAGATGGATATGGCAATTTTAAACTAGCAGGAGATTATACTATTGTCTTCATCCTTTTGTTTAATTGTGTTCCCAGATCCTGTACAATGCCATAACATCATATTGTGATTTTATATTATAAAATAGTGTTTTTCTTCTGCGCTGGAATTGGGAACTTATTGTGAAATATATTTCATTAGTCTCTTTATCTCCCATGTCTGGCCCAAAGACTAGGGTTTACAGGCTATCCCGAGGTGTTTTTTAATGAATGAATGGAATTTCTCAAATGCCTGAAATAATGTGATGATCTATAGTATGCTCACAAACTTTTATTTCATTATGAAAAATAAGACAATATGCCCGTAACCATTTGTTCTGTTTGGCTGTTTCCATGATTAAGCCCTAAGAGCAAGGAACAGGGTCAGTATCTTGCACTTACTAGGCTTTCTGTAACTTCCTTCTAGCGGGATCGTCTCATTACATGATATGTATTCATTTTTTAAAAAGTAAACAAGAAATCACCTTTAAAACATCAAATTTCCACTAAAGGTGCAAATTACCACATTGTTTTAAATAAAATTCTATGGGAAGTAATTTGAATCAAGTTAAAATTGGTAGCCCCTAGGTGTTTCTTCAACAAGTTGGTCTGCTTGTGAGATTTTGGCTTTTATAATTGATATTTGAATTGTGTTGTAGTGAAAATTGTATCATGGAAATAATTTTATTTGGTTGATAAACTATTTATCCATATTGCCACCAGATTTAAAGTACTTTGAAAGATGAAAGACAATGTTTTATATTCATTCTTATGATAACCTAACAGATTTTATCATGTTGAGATATCTGCTACAAAAAGGTAGTTCCATGAGCATGTCATCTGCTATTTTCCAAACATATGGGAACTTTAAGCCTATGATTGATTAATAGCCATGTTATAGGTTCAATTGAGTCCCTTTTCTCCACCCCAAAAAGATATATTGGAATCCTAACACCCAGGACCTCAGAATGTGACCTTATTTGGATTGAATCTCTCCAGAAGTGGTCAAGTCAGCATGAGGTTATTAGGGTGGGCCCTAGTCCTATATAAACATGAGATGATTGATGTCTTCATAAAAACAGGGAATTTGGACACAGACATTCACATAAGGAGAACACCTTGTGAAGATGAAGACAGAGATTGGAAAGATGTGTCTACAAGTCAGGGAGCACCAAAGATTCACAGCAAACCATCAGAAGCTAGAAGAGCGCCAGGAACAGATCTCCCCCACAACCCTGAAAGAAAACCAACCCTGCCAACACCTTGATCTTGGACTTCTAGCCTCCATCGTTGTGAGACAATAAGTTTCTGTTTTTGAAGCCACACAATGTATGATACTTTGCTATCACAGCCTTTGGAAACTAATAAAAAATGTATCCCAAGTAATGAAAGACACATATCATTTGTTGACAGAAAAGTTTTGCATTTATTAGTTCAGATCCTCAGAGAAAGAGATACCAAAAAGGGATTAAATGTGCAAGTATTTTAGTAGGAGATATGCCTGTGTGAAAGAAAGGAGGGAAGGGGCAGGTAAGGCTGGGCAGCTGGGTAGGGCTTGGAGAGCCATAAGACCACATAAGTTTGACTCTGGGTGGAAAGAAGAGAAGCGAATGGATGGGAATTTCCTAGATTGTCCTGCAATCTAAGGAAGATTCAGTTTCACAATGCAATGTGGTTATTCAAGTGAAAGTTAGCTGTCAGTGATGTCTGGGTTTTCCAGGAAGAGGTTGGCCTTAGTATTGCCCCAGACTCATTCACGGACTGTGAGCAGCTGTGTCCTCACCTCTTATGAAGTGATAGATTTCCAACAGCAGTTTGGGGCCCTTGGTGAATTCTACTTCCTGAAGGAGAAGGTCTCTGAGGCACAGTACCATGGCCCCAGAGATGCTGCTCCAGTAACTGAAAAACTGATACAGAATTCAATCCTTGAAAAAAAGTGAACCAAAGGTAAATAGCTGTACAAATTAGAAAAAATTCAGTCCTCTAGAATATAAGTTAAGGGAGACCAGGTTGTAGAAAATAAATCAATCCTGATATGTAAAGCCTTAAGACAATAGTAAATCTTTGTTGCTCACAAGGCAGTGTAGTGGTAGGAAACTTGGGAGTGGGGGTGAGGAAATTTCCAGATCTACATAGACAAGGAGAAGACACATAACAGTAACTCTACTACGTTTAATATGTAGCTTCCAACTTTATCCCAGGATGGAGTTTGTGGCCACGGCACCAGTGAGCTGGAAAAGAAAAAAATGGAGAGAGAGATATGGGAGGTCTAGGCCTTGAAATGGAACAGGTTCGCTCACTCACTTTCCACTGGTTAAAACGCTGTCATTCAACTGGACTCTGTTGCAAAGGATCTGGAAACGTGCCTGAGTTGTGTGCACCCAGGAGAAGAAGAGCATGGACCTGCAGCTGATCTATCTTTATCACACTTGACATGATAACTATCAGCATTTGTGGCATCAAGTGAAAAAATTCCAGAAGACTGACTACAATTCTCATTTTTATCCAGCTGTTTGGCATTATGCAAGTACAGAAAATAGTCATTAACTAATAATAATACTCTTAAGATTAAAGGTGTCTACCATACTCGAATATACATTTTATAAATTAAGCAAGCACTAAGGGGATTATTACAATTTCATGTTTCATAATTATATAATTTCTCCCCAGTTTTACAAATAGAAAAATTTAATCAAGGATTCTAGAAATAGATTTACAGATGGTAACAAATGAAAAGTGTATGGAGGTGGATAAATGTGACATGTTGAATCAGTTCTATAAATAAATTCCTCTTCAGTTTTGTTTTACAGGTTTTTAAAAGTGTATTTTCAGGCTTTTTTAAAAAATTATTATCTGTATTCTAGATGTGTATGCATTCATTGGATTCTGATAAGAAAATTATAGAGGACTAAAGGAGTATAAATTATATTTTTAGTGGCAAAACAGTTAAAAACATAATTAGAAATAAATTAGGACTATCAATAATACTATTTTTTGTAGAAAAACAATATTAATCGAATCTGGACAATCTGAAAGTTCACAGTGTTCCTTGCTGTCTACTTCTCCGTAGTTTCTACTCCATCCTTGCCCTACTGTGGACAATGTGTTCTGCCACCTGCAGACAGTCCCACTTTTCCCAAATAGCTCTGTAACCCAGCCTAACAATGGTTAGTGTGGCCCATATTGTCAGGTGAACTTAGTTTAGAAGGCCAAATGTATTAATTGAGAACTCTGAAAGTTTCCAAAATGCTCTAAACATCAATCTATTCATGTATCAAATAGGAATGACCATACATCCTCATAAAGTTTCTGTGAGAAATAAGTGAGATAATTTAGGCTTAGTCTATCACAAACCTGATCTATAGTTACTGTTCAATTTACTATACCCTAATAACCTCATGCTGACTTGAGCACTTCTGGAGAGATTCAATCCAAATAAGGTCACATTCTGAGGTGCTGGGTGTTAGGATTCCAATATATCTTTTTGGGGTGGAGAAGAGGGACTCAATCGAACCTATAACATGGCTATTAATCAACTTACTATAAATTGTTACTATTATTATAATTAGTATTACTATTATATATAGTATATATTAGTATATTTAGCAATATTACACATATTACTATTATTACATATGCATATTTTAAACCTTCTCCTCAACTACTTAGTGGTATCCAGAAAATAGTTCTCAGTTCAAGCTGAAATGTTTGAAAATTTAATTGACCACTTAGTGTTTCATCTATACTATCAAATGCAGGTCCCTAAATAACACTGTAGGAGCCCTAACCGGTTTGGTTCAGTGGATAGAGCGTCAGCCTGCGGACTGAAGGGTCCCGGGTTCGATTCCGGTCAAGGGCATGTACCTTGGTTGTGGGCACATCCCCAGTAGGGGGTGTGCAGGAGGCAGCTGATCAATGTTTCTCTCTCATCGATGTTTCTAACTCTCTATCCCTCTCCCTTCCTCTCTGTAAAAAATCAATAAAATATATTTAAAAAATAAATGAATAACACTGTAAGAGAGTGGTCCCTCTGTTTAGTTTTTAGGGAAGTTTAGGTTTGTGTCCTATGACCACTGCAAGCGGCTTCATGTTTGTGCAATGCTTTCTGGGGATCAGGCTGAATCCATGCATTTTTCATCCTTATTTTACCTCTGCTTCCAACTATCACGAGAAACCCTTCCTGTCAGACCAGGCGTCGAAGCAAGAAGAACCAATGGACTGGAGTTACTAAGTTTTGAAACTGTTCTTTGGTTTAAGAACCCTCCCTGGGTCACTTGTTCTGCCCTCAGACTGTGCTGGTTGTTACCCCATGTCTTCTATGCGGATTGGTCTCCCTTCACATTTTCAAGAGAGATGAAGCAGTTTAATAGTAAATTATTTGCATCTAGTGCAAGTGATTCTTTTATTGTTAAGATCATTATTTTTTTTCTGGAGTAATTTCTCTATATATCTTGGTATAAAAATCTATATACCAGATTTAGTAACATCTCATCTCTAAGATGTGTGCAAAGGGATTCGGAATACACAGACCTTCAGTTTTACAGAGAACAGGGCAGGACCGAGTCTTTCACTGGTTCTTACGCTACACTGAAGGGCTCTCCTTCCTCCCGATCATCACTATTCTCCTATGTAGGATGAAAACGTCAAAATCAGGTTCTGTCCCCAAATCTGTTCCTCTCTAGCACTTGGGTATAATGGATCAGTGAACTCTGCAAAGCCAATGCCTAGCTCTTCTGGAAATGATACAGTAATTCCATACAAAAAAATCTTGAATGTAATGGAAGTCCTGTCATTGCCCAGAAAACCACCTCATCTCCAGGATTGTCACTTATGAACACATGAGGTGGCAATAGTCCTTTTATGGATTTCTTCCTAAGCAAGTTGAAAGAAAAAGTTGTACGATGTAATCCTAGGCAACTCGTTATACCTAAGCAAATGAGAACACTGATCTCAAAGAATAAGAATTGTTGTGGGTGTCAACAAAGTAGGAATTAGAGGCTCTAAAAAGGATCTGGTCTTGATTGCTTTCAGAGGATCAGTGCAGAATCATGCAAATGGAGACACACTAAATTTTTTGAATTTAATAATGACAGCAAGAACTAAAAGACACAGGCCCAACTACTTAAACAGATTCTTTACAATGACAAGAATGTGTCCTTATGATTCCAAAGCTATTGAAGTTTATATTTTAGCCACCCATAGAATACTGAGATTCTCAACTTTCCACATTCCATTTGTCTGTTAATTTTTTGTGAAATTCGCATTGGAGAAAACCAGCGAGAGCAAGGTTCTATATTCACTGATTTCTTTTTTTTTTTAGTTTAAATGCATTTTATTTTTAGACAACCTAGATGACATGCTTTTCTTAAAAATAATTCCTCTGCTCCAAATAAATTAAGGTCAAGATAAATGAAGTGCTCAATATACCATCCATATGATTTGTCCTGTTGTGGTGTGTGGAGAAAAACAGCAGACAGTTACTATGACAGGTGATAGGTCCAAATTGCCAGATTGTTAATGTTTTTTTCCATTTCTGAACCATCCTTAAAGAGAATCATATATGGGTCACACCATCCTCACATAGTCCAGCAGAGCAACCAGGCCATCTGGATTCATATCTTCACCAATACAGAAATGGCAGTTCTGAAGTCAGCAAGGATGTACTGGATTTGTTCTGTAGCCTTGTCATAAAAGTGTTCACTCTTGCAGGTCTTTGTTGTTTTTGTTTTTGTTGTTATTGTTTTAGAGGAAAAGGAAGATAAAAGAAGAGAGAGAGAAACATCACTGTGGGAGCTGAACATTGATCGGCTGCCTCCTTCATGCCCCCTACCGGGGCTGGAGCCCGCAACCAGGGGGCATGTGCCCTAATGGGAATCTCCGTGCACCAGACAATGCCCAACCAATTGAGCCACACTGGCCAGGGCATTGATTGATTTCAGGTCATCCTTGATGCACTTCTTGCAGGCTTCTTTTAGCTTCCTGCACATGATGGTTCCTGACAATATCGACACCAGTGATGACTGTGCTCTCTGTACTTTTGCCCTCGTGGCCTTTAGCAGTAGCATTTCCACTAATGAGCGAGTCCTCAGTGTTACCCTCAGCTTTACTGACCATCTTTGACTCTGCCTCCCAGGCACAGCCAGACTGAGATCTCCCGTATCTTGTAGATGTCAGAGAACATCTCTTCACAGCAGATGAGGTCCTAGCAGATGATCCCGATGGCAGCTGTGGGAGGACAACAGCTGTGTTAGCTTAGCAGGAACCCTGAGCTGGCGCTGTGTGGCTGGGACAGTGCCATGGGATGAGAGGGGGCACAGGTGGGAAAGTTTCACTGATTTTTTGAGTTGGGTGAATTTTACCCTTGAAAAGATAAGGTACTATTTTTAATAAATTTAAGTATTAGTGATACCACATGTTAAATTCTCATGTACAAGTGAAGTTCATTTATTTGCATTTTTATACTAATGATATGATTATATGTGTGTGTGTATATATATTTATATATACTTATATATATTTATATACATTTATATATATTTTATACTAATGATATGATTATATGTGTGTGTGTGTATATATATAATTCAATTTAACTGAAAATTAGTGAAGCAGATCCAATCACATAAATGACATAGGATCTCACCCATACTCTTTTATCTTTTTAGAGTTGGAAGATGACTGTTCTCATGTATTACAATTGCATTCTCTAATTATTCATATTTGATAAAGAGACAAAGTTAAATTAAGAAGACCTTTTGCTTCATCATTTTCACTTACACATTTATAAATCATTGTAAGGTCCAAGATGAAAGGATTCCACAGCTGACACTTGTCACTGACACAGATTTGGGGAGCCAGTGACAATGCATCTCTGTTAATGGTTTAACCTCTTGCACTGTGTTTCTACCAAAGGAAATACAGCTTTCAGCTTGAAGTATGAGGAGGATGGAGAAAAGCAACAATGAGCCTAAGTCCTAAAGAAAAGCTAAGGCAGTGCTTAGCACTGAGCGGAGAAATGGCCCCATTAGCCTCTGCAAGGGCTGCCTTCCAGACTAGAGCTGCCTTCGAGTTTTGTGTGACCCCTTGCCTCCAGGCACCCCTGTCTTCACCTCAGGATGAACTATTACAACAGTTTCTGAGACGTTTAAAAGAGAAATTACAAAAAGTACCACTTGCTCCTTTTTATAATTGTTTAAAGAGAAACAAATAGAAGACAACAAAATTCTTTGTCAGTTACTTGCGTTAGCGATGCTGGGCAGACCTTCCGTTCAGACCTTTCAGAAAAATAGCTAAGGAAAGGGAAGATTTTCCCTTTCCCGTTCAGCAGGAAATAGAAAAAAAAGCACCCTGCTTTCATGAAACACGAATCTCAAGAAAAACATTTCTTCTCTGGGTTATTTATTTTCAAATTATAAAGTGAGTTAAGAAAGAGAAAATGATAATACACACGCACACACACACACACATATAACATAGTATATGTCATATAGATGTATATACATATCTTACACATTCACACTAGTAAACACTCTCATACTTCCCTGGTTTCATCACTATTTTCTTTGCTTCATCTCTTTGAAATCATAACAGCATCAGAGATGGTCATAAAATCATCCAATATGTTTCCTTGCTAAAGAGAAGTTGTTCTCCATAGTATGTTTTTTAATTCTTTGCCCACTTTATGTTTAAATCACTCAGCCACAGGGAGTTCCCTTGAAAAAGTGTCCCATAGGCTGATACATTAGTGTACACAGATGTCCCATGATTCTAATCTAAATTTTCTTTTATGTGATTCTATGTGGCTGTTTCTAGTCCTGCCTTATCTCTAATATCTTAAAATCTTCTTTAAGATGGTCAGTGCCTTCATCTATCAGGAGAGACTATAATTCTAAAAGCATCCTAGTTGATCATTATTTCACTTGTTATACCTACCAAGTTGTTTGCATTGCTCCATTTTAAAACACCCTACTTCCCCCTTAGTCATGTTTTGTGAGTTGGGTAAACTGGTCTCATTACTACAAATACTTATTCGTTAAATAATTTGCTTTTGTTGTAATTTTAAATTGACTCTTAATTTAGAAATTTCTCAGATATTGACAGTCAGAAATGCCCATGCAGTTAGTTCAGCGGTTGTGTGTTCTTAGGCAACGGGAGCTAAGTCTTGCTCAGACTTTTATCCCTACTGCAGCACTGGTGTAAACAAGGTATTTAGTGAAACAGTTATTGAATGAAAGCAAAACCTTATCCCCTCAGCTTGAGAAGCAATTGAAAATATAGTGTTTGCTGTCAGAATTTTAAAGATCAAACCTGTTTCTTCCTGCAAAACTGGCCCTTGTGTGATATTTCATTTAGATTGTCTCCCATTTCATTGCTGCTGTATGGGATATCGCCTTAATAATTTCTGTTTATGTTCACTATTTCAACATTCTTTTTTCCTACATCGATGCTCATTGAAAGGTTTTGAGATAGTTTTGAGCAGTGCAATTAGAAAGGGGGACTAAGAATAAAATTGTGGGTCATACCAATTTTTTTTTTTTTAAAAAAGAGCCTCCTGGGAAAAGAAATAAGCAGACCCTGTACAGTCACATGGGTTAGCTTTCTAGCTTCTTTCTCTTTCTCAGTTCTTACATGCTGCATTATGTTGAAATTAGATATTTAGTTGAACTAAATATTATGCTTAAATTCCATGTAAAAGGGAATAAGGCTATCCAATTTTTATTTGATATCTATGTTTTTGGCTGGTTGTGTTCCTTTGCTTAAGTTGGTACAGATATTTAATACTATGATCTTCTTGCCCATCCTGGGGCATCTCTTCATCTTCTGGATAGTCAAACCGGTGGCATCTATCTGGGCACAGTTACAAGTTCTTTGTGGATATTGACACAGGCATGCATTTCCTTTATGGCCATGATAGTACTTAAACAATTTCCACCACAACTTCATTGTCTACTAGCAATGAGGTGAATCAGCTGTGGGCCTCACAAAACTGTATCTTTCACCAGATCTTTGTGGAAACTGACATGGCATGACATTACCGGTGATCATGCTGGCACTAAATATTACACACACACGGGACTCTTAGCCCCTCCTCATGCAGGTTGAATAACTACTTTAGATTCTACACAATTCAGACACAGGACGAAGTCCTTTCAAAATCTTTCAAAAATATTGTTTTATCATGTATTCATGATTATTGTAGTCTTAATAAAAAATGTGTGAAGTTGCTGGAGGGACAACATAAGGCAGTACACAGAATTCCGGCACAAGGTTTCTACTTAACACTATTTGTTCTTGCCATGCCAAAGTGTTTCTGTCTCCCAAAGACTACGAGTTCCATAAGTCTCAACTCTTTTTCTTACAGGTTCCTCCCAGTGTTGGGCATCTCCGAAGGCCCATCCCAGCAGCAGGACTGCTTTCAATCAGCTGAGATCCTGTTGTAACTGAATAGCAGTCCAACTCTTCTCTCTACACAATCTGGCTTATTTCAGTGCCCTACAAGTGCGATCCCTAGAGCACTCCTTAGTAAACTTTCTGCACTCAAATCTCTGACTCAGAGTCTATTTCCTAGGAAACCCAACCTGCAACAATTATATTTTTAACTTTTCCTTTCTGTGTAAGAGGGAAATAGCTAACATAAACATTGAAATGTTAACATAGAATCTGTAGAGATTTTATATACTTAGACACCTCTTAAAAGTGATGTTGAAATGAATCTCTAAGCATCTCAAGCCAAGATGCTAGAAATTTACACTGTGTCCCCCTGTAAGAATTTAAGTAGAGTTTAAGATCATGCCCTTGATTTTTATACAAAACACAGCCATTTTCAATTACTTAAAGCTGTTACTATAGATCTAATTTATTATATTCTTTCTGTACTTTATAGGTAAAATGTTGGTTGCAATGTCTCCTCTCAGTATTAGGGATATATAAGTTTAGTTCCTCCTGTGTACTGATTTATTTCATACCTCTAATCCAAATGATGGGCAAATTTTTAATTTTCTGTGGGAAATCATTATGAAAATCAAGAAAAAAACACAGAACACCAAAAACCCTTAATATTATACATGAGTATTATTTGGAAGTAAAGTTAAGATTGTAACATTATATATTAATCACAATAATCCTCAAAATATGGTTACTTGCCTATTTTATTAAGATGGAATTCACACAAATCTTTGCAGAGCAATGTGTCAATAAAAACAACAAGAGATGGAAGACAATCTAGAAAGTATCCACAGGCAAAATTGAAAGGACACACAGAAGAATGAGACTTACAACATGAGAGCTGCTAGGATTTACAGTTTTATTATGATTTGCCCCTGGATGTCTTGCTCTCTGCTTTGCTCTGATCTTGGTAGAGGGCTGGCCTCTGAAGGTTGTGTCCACCGACTTGCAGGAGAGAGATTGGAGGAGGCTGAGAGTAAGGGGAAATAATACATCTTTCCCTCTCTCCCCATTGGGTGGTGTCTGCCACAGGAGCTGCCTCTCTGCTGCTCTAGCTTTTATCTGCTTTTCCTATAGGCTGAGCATACACCCCCTAAGTCCTGCCAGCCTAGCTGTGGCGGCTGCTCTGCTGTTGTTCATCTTTGTTTGCTTCAGCACCCCCTTCGGCTTTTCAGCTTTTTTCTATTACCTGGGCAGTAAAGTCTCTATTTCCCTCTGGTTTAAATACATAGAATGGTTTGTGGTTGTGCTGGATGGCCACAACTACCTGAAGAATACTCTTGTTCATTGCAACAAAAAATCCCAAATATAAATGGCCTTCATACCATTAGAGAAAAAGAAGTGATATTATTACATTTTACAGAGCAGAAAGGTGGGCTCAGCATTTTGCTTAGGGTTACGTATGCAATGCACAGCTTACATGAGGTCTGTGGCCTCTAAAGTCAGACAAACTGGATTTGAATCACTACTTAACCAACCTGTGCTCAATTTTCTCATCTGTAGGATGGGGTCACTAGTCATATCTATCTCAAAAAATGTTGTGAAGACTAAATAAATTGCTAAATATTAAAGTTTGTAGAACAGTTACTAGAACATAAGTATATGCTCAATAAAAGTTAGCTATTATTATTAGCCATGCGGCTTCAGTATTGTTTTAAATTATTTTGAAAATACAAACCAAGTTATAGTGATTGCTGTTGGGGTTTATGGCCCAGTGTGTGTTTTGAAAGGAGACATTTACATCACGCTGACCAAGTAGCTCAGTTGGTTAAAGCATCCTCTGAATACACTAAGATTGAAGTTTTGATACCAGGTCAGGGCACATATAAGAATAAACCAAATGCATAAGTAAGTGGAACAACAAATTCTCTCTCTCTCTCTCTCTCATCATTAAAAAAAAGAAACATTTACAAATGTATGATGTGATAGCATATTGAATGATAATATCTATTTTGGTTAAAAATCTAGTTCTCTACCCTTGATTATTGGAACAGTTTAGAAAAGCAAGATTGATTTCTTTTGTGAAATAGTCAAGAATTCCACAATGGCTTAGGGCACCAAATGATTTCAAACCATCATCCTGCAATTAAAATGGCCAGAGCTGACCTGCTCTTTATTAAACATTAATCTTTGGCTTCTTCCGAATGCACCAGTGAGTTCAAGGTCTGGATATGCATGACTCATGCTAGCTCTGTGTCATTAAGCCATTTTATAGGAGAAAACTATTTTTCATTGTATTGAGTCTGAACTTGAGATTCTTTTTATAATTTGAAAATTAGCAGTTCAGAGTATATTGAAATTAAAAATGCTGGCATTTGTAACCTTCACCCAACTGAGAAGAACAATGTTTTCACCATTTAAATAAATACTGAAAACACTGTGGCCTAAAACTACCATGAGCATTTATTAATATTTCACATATAATATTGTTAATATATCATTAGAATGTTTTAATATTTAGTACTTATCTTTATATGAATAAGTTAAATTATGCTATTTATTTGCAATCATGTTAACAAAAAGAAAAGCAAATGCATATATTATAAATAAATTTTCTATAAACTATCACTTCACTGTATATTTTATAGTGTTTTTAAGGTGTGACTGTGTCTCTAGGTAATACAAAATTAAGGGGGCTTGAAATAATCAATCTGAATAGTCGGACAGATAATTGTACCAAACATATTACTTTTTCAATTTACTTTAATCCTCATTATATTTTTTACCACGTGCAAAAACTTTCTATAGATATTTCCCCCAATAACATCCACTCTATAATTGTATCTTTTATATAACTAATTACAAAACTTAACCTATGGCAATTTAGGTATTTAGACGAATGAATGTGTATTTAGGAGATTTTGACATTGACTTGGTAGCTGGGTGCCCTATCACCCTTGGATATTAATGATAACCTGTGAGTGTGTGTGTGTGTGTGTGTGTGTGTGTGTTAGTGGTTTTTTTTTTTTTAGTGATCATCTATTATAAAAATGTCTTATGATGTAGATAGCTAAAGGGATATCCAAATTCACTGTCAATTTTGTGTTAAATCGAGGTTTTTAAATTAGTGTATTTGAAAGGAAATGTAAGGCATACCTAACCTTCACATATTCCAGTATTTTAAGCCAAAAGTACAAGCAAATATGATTTATAGTGGAAAGAAAGATGAAGGCTAAGTTTACACTAAGTATTTTTAAGCATGAAATTTATGAGGACAAGAAATCTTGAAGGAAACGTTTTAGTAAAAATAATTTTTTTAAAAATTTAAAATTTAGAAAGGAAAGAACTACTTTTAAACATTTCAAAATAAAACATAAATTATTTGTGCAAACATACTCATTTATTGTGTACATGGGTTAACATAACTAATGACAGATTAACTGAAATGAGTGTAACCTTACAACAAACCTAAATATACTATGTGAGATAAAACACCAGATAGTCTCTTTCTGTTCTTTTTTTTTATTTATTAATTAGTTTTAATTGAATTTATTGAGGTGACATTGGTTAACAAAATTATATAGGTTTCAGGGATACCATTTTTAAATACATAATCTATATGATGTATTGTATGTTCACCACCCTAAGTTCCTTCTATCACCATTTGAAGAGGTCAGCCATCAGTGATGATGTCAATTTCAAACTAAAACAAACCTCAAAATAAAATGAGTCTAATTTCTTTACTGGACAATTTGCAGGCAGGAGAGGAGATATAAAGTCAAGAAGGATCAAACAGACCAAGTTGCTTAAGAACTTGGTATACAGACGAAAAGTCTGCTTTTTTGTCAACTGAATATAGACCAGCCCAGATATACAAATCAGTTATCATAAGTAAATTAATTTCTACAATTACATGCAGAGTATTAAAGCTTCTAACATGGGTTTTTAGATGGAGGTAGAGATGGATTCACTTTCAGGCTCTGCCCACAAAACTATTGGATCTTGGGTAAGAGCAATACATTCCTGACTTCATATACTAAATATATAATCCTAATATAAAAAGAACCAGGGTTCTTCACGACCTAAACATCCTGATGGATGACTAAACACCAGGCTAGGGTCCCAGCCGTCATGGTGGAAGTCAGTCCTGGTTCCCGGCCGCCTGTGGAGGGAGGCCCACGGCGTGGTGGTGGGACGGACCTATGGGCCCCAGCTGCCCAAGGTGCAGCAGCGGGAGGGAGCTGTGGTAATGGAGCCATGCTGCCATAGGACTGGACTCTGGGTCCCTCCCCTGCCTGCAGGCTCTGGGGAACCAGAGCTATGCTGCCATTGGACTGGCCTCTTGGTCCCTACCCCTGGCCTGCAGGCTCCGGAACTGGAGCCATGTTGCAATCTGGGAATCTTGTTCCCTTCCCCCATCTGCAGGCTCCGGGGAACCATAGCCATTCTGCGATCAGACTGGCCTCTTGGTCCCTCTCCCCCCACCCCACGACCCACAGGCCCGAGGAACCAGAGCATGCTGTGATGGGACTGGACTCTACCCGAGGGGTCTTGGATTGTGAGAGTGTGCAGGCTGGGCTGAGAGACCCCCCAAGTGCACGAATTTTCATGCACTGGGCCTCTAGTGTATCTAAAATTTGCATCATTACATATGTGGGAACTAGAGATTTAAAGTAAAGTGACAGGGGTACCTGGTTTGTAGTTGTAACTTAATATTTGGTAATCTGGGAAAATCTACCATTTGAAGTAAGAATAGAGAAGACCATAGGTGTAGAGTTTACTTGGTTTATTTTATATTTCCATACATTCCCTGAATTATTTTCTAACAAAATGCTGTGTTAATTGCATCTTATACATCTACCTCAGAGATCATGTTGATATTTACATTTCGAATTTTTCCCAAATTTTGGTAGCCCCTCTTCATTGTGTTTTTATTTTGTCATTATTGATTAAATATATAGAGTGTATGCATGACATGGAGTTGTAAGTGTTCTAGACTTAAAATTATTTGTTAATAGCTGCTGAGTCCCACATCTAATGTATGATCACTCCCATCATTAGAACTGTATACTCTATAAGACCAAAACTCTTGGTTTTAAAAATAATTACTATTATGTATTAATAATTGTAGGGAAGCACAGGAGACTGGAAAGTCTATAAGGAGGAATCTCCAAAAGGTTTGGGGCCTCTGTGGGGACCTTGCCAAAGGTGGCAGACCCTGCCATGGCTTTTCCAAACAAGTCTGTGCACGTGTGGACCCCCGGGTGTTTACTGGAATCCTTATGCTTAATCTTTAGGTGTCCTCGCTTAATGGACACTGCAGACACATGCATCCTCCCAAGATTACTTACCCTGCTGATTGTATCTAAAAGATAAACTTTATCTCAAACTGCTGTTACAATAAAGCCTGACAAGGCAGATGATCGAGGCTGTCTGGTTCCTTTAGCCAGGCAGTCCCTTAGCCTTCTCTTTCACAGCAAATGTGTCAGAGTAATCATTCATCCATCACTCAGGGTCTGCTGGTCATCCCAGCAAATAATAATAGCACTAATTGTTGGGCATGAAACATTGGAAGCTGACTCATATCCTTAAGTTCTATGTAAATGACATTTTATTTGTTCTGAGGATAAGACATAGGAAAAGACACCATATGGGAAATATGAGGTTAATCATATCCTGAACTTCCTTGCTGGGCTTGTTTCTGGCTCAAAGAGACCTAATCAAAGTTTGTCACAGCAGTAACTGAAGGATTTAATAATGTATATCATGTATATAATGCTCATATGTAACAATATAGCACATTGCCCTTCAAATCAGAATTTGAAGAACAGGTCTGGGTACTTTGCCATCTACTGCTTCTGTGAAGACATGATGCACGTCACATAGATTTTTCTCAGTCCTTCTGTAACTCATATCTTGGGATCCAGTGGCTGCCTGGTGGATATTCCTGAGGATGATGGCAGTGCTATGGATTTTACTGTATTCCTTGTGACTGCAGCTGGCCACCAAGGTCACACACAATTGTAACAAAAGCCTTCTAATACTAATAACAATAATACCTACTTTTTGTTAAATTAGTATGAATAAGAAATATACTAAATTATACAAATTATCTTATGCAACCTCAATATAAATGTACAAAATACACCATATTATTATTCCTATTTTATAAAAGAAAAAAAGTGACTATGTTTAACTTGACCAAAGGCCTGTAGCTAAAAGTGGTAAAAAGAGCATCAGGTCTGTTACCAAATCCCAAGACCTTGGTCACTATACTTTACTACCTTCTACCCAGGCTGTCCTAACTTTGTTACCCTTTTAAATGAGTATTTGTAGAAGCCAGGTGATAGTAACACAGGAGCTGTGCATCGCAGTTTGCATTTGGTCTGAAATATTCCTGGTGAAAACGATTCCTGTTTGGAAGCCTATGGAAAAGTTCAGCTATTTCGAATGCAATAAAGACTTACTTACTAATTTCTGTGTCTGAGGCTTCTGTGCAAAAGCATTTTCAGATTTGGAAAAGTGTTTGAATTTTCTGAGATTTGGGAATACAGTGGAATATAATTTTTAAAGCAAAGACTGCACTATAATTTTCTCCACATACATTAACTAAAGGCATACAAGATGGAGATAAAATAGAAATCAAAGGAGCATCAGAGTAGAAAAGCTAGTGCCAAGCAAAAAATGAATTGTTGATCCATCAGTTCTTTTCTTTGAAGTTTTGATATGAAAAAAAAAAAATCAATGAAAAGAGGCTGTGGAGGAAAACAAACCAAAGCAAAACTTGTTTCAATAAGAGTAAAACTAAATCTAACTTAGGTAGTTTGCTCTTTTTCAAACACCCCAAAGAAGCCAAGCTTAGGATAGAGGACGACTAAGTAAGCAACAGGACTTCAAGGTTCTTACATGAAAATGGAGGACACCTTCGTTTTTAAAGTAGCCAGTTTCAAAGGAACTGTCCCTTGATTCACTCGTGACACCAATGTGATTCAGATGCTGTGATCAGTAATGCACTCCACGGCAAACTCATCTGACAATTCCTTCAGATACAGGGAGATGTTTGGAATTATTTATAAACAGCCTCATTTGAAACTGGCTCTGTCCTGGTTGTGTGAAGAATGTTAACCACACTCATTTGGGGAAATTTACAAACATGATACATATAAATAGAATTCAGTTTACTGAATTTTGTGAATGCTTGAGACAGGCAAAAATGTATAAACCACCTGGGGCTTTAACAAAAGTAAAGGAAAAAGCTAGTTGTACATATTCCATTTATTTATCAACTGTTTACTGAGTTCTATCACTGCAAATATGAGGGTGTCTTAAAAGAGGGAGTGACCTCAGAGTATTGAGGATAAACAGGACTTTTCCAAAAATATGAAGGTGTATCAGAATTCCAGGCAAAGGAAAAAGCAGGGAAAAAGGGAGGAGAAATAATAAAGAGTCCAACCATTACATTAGGATCTCAAATCACGTATAGTATGATCAGTTGGAGTGTCTGTTAAAAATGAGTTACTGTGTATTGTTCCAGACCAAGTCAATTACAATCAGTGGTAGCAGGGGCCAAGAATTTGCATTTTTAATACTCACACCTAAGCGGTTTTCATACACTTTAAGATTTGAAAATTATTACTATGATGATGGTAACGGAATTTCACAATGTGCTTTACATTTATAGAGAATATGCTGATGGCTGAGGGTTGGGCATAAAGAAAAGAGACCCTTACAAGACTGATGCGCTGATCCTTACTTAACCTCCTGTCCCTTTCAGTCTACTTCAATTGGCTTTTGTTCCTAAACTCTCTCTTGTCAAGGTTACCAAGGATCTTTAGCTTTCCACCTCACAAATTCTCGACCTCCTTCTCAGGAGTATTTGAAAAAATTGATCACCCACTCTAAAACATTAAATTTTCTTCGCTCCTAAGAACCCAGCCGGTATTCATTTCCTTTATGCTTTGTAAGCCTCTTTTTCTCCTTTACTGGATCCTCTAAAACTTCCACCTCTTTTTTTTCTCTCTTTCTATACTTACTCTTTGAAGTTGTAGTAAATAATCACCTGTGTAATTAAACCCCCACATATCTATCACCAGATCCCTCTCTTTCCTTTTATTTTACACCAATATGTGCAACTATCGACTCCAAGTCTCCACTTTGATGCCTAGGAAGGAATTCGAAAGTTTATGTTTAAAGATGGGAATGCTTAACACAAACCTTCTTTCCCTCTAGTCTTACCCATCTTGGGTAATAGCACCCTCACTTTATCGGGCCCCATATTTAGTAATAGTCCTATTTCTTTTTTCACATTTCATGTTTGATCCACCAGCAAGACCACTGGTACTTCCCTTAAGCTATATCCCAAATCTGACATTTTCCCATCAACTCCATGGCTATCACTCTAGTTCAAGCCCATCATCACCTATTGCCTAGACCAGTGGTCAGCAAACTGCGGCTCACAAGCCACATGCGGCTCTTTGGCCCCTTGAGTGTGGCTCTTCCTAAGCCTTAGGAGTACCCTAATTAAGTTAATAACAATGTACCTACCTATATAGTTTAAGTTTAAAAAATTTGGCTCTCAAAAGAAATTTCAATCGTTGTACTATTGATATTTGGCTCTGTTGACTAATGAGTTTGCTGACCATTGACCTAGACAATAGCTATGGTCTCCTCAGTGACCTCCCTGCCTCTATTCCTGCCCCATATGGTAACTTTTCTATAGTGATCCTCAATGATCTTTAAGAACATAAAACAGAAAATTCTACTCTGCTGATTAATATCTTCTAATAGCTGCCCTAACTGGTTTGGCTCAGCGGATAGAGCGTCCACCTGCGGACTGAAGGGTCCCAGGTTTGATTCCAGTCAAGGGCATCTACCTTGGTTGCAGGCACATCCCCAGTAGGGGTTGTGCAGGAGGCAACTGATCAATGTTTCTCTTTCACTGATGTTCCTAACTCTCCATTCCTCTCCCTTCCTCTCTGTAAAAATTCAATATAATATATTTTTAAAAATAAAATAAAATCTTCCAATGGCTATCATACTTAAAATAAAACACAAAGACCTTACCAAGCCTCACAAAGTCTTCTGTCTCTCTTGGCAATATTCTCTATACTTCTTTAATTTTACTGCTTCAGCCACCATGGTCTTGGTGTTTGACACACTGAGTCTGTTTTTCCTCAGAGGTTTGCATTTATGGTTTCCTCCAGCTGGGATGCTCTTCTTCGAGGTATCACATGTCTCTCTTTCTTACTTTATTCTGCTCTTTGTTCATGTATAACTTCCTTTGAATGTTCTTTCATGTCTACCTTATTTAAATGATTCTCTCTCCTCCATGTTACTCCATATTCCCCTTCCATGCTTCTGTTCATAGCATTATCATTCACATTGTCATAGAGGTATTTGCTTGCTTATGTGTTGTCTCTCCTCCACATAGCAATATAAACTCCATGGAGTTATTATTTGGCAAGAATACAGCTCTATGATGCTATTAATATTATAAAACTTTGTAAAAGCATGGCATTATTTGAACATTTTATGAATTAATTATAGCTAAACTTTTATGGGCATTTCATTGCAAGCTTTCATCAAAACAGCCTAATGACATTTAGAATTTTTGAGGTCAATAAAACTGAATTTTCAATTCAACTGTTGAAAGCAGTGGTAAAAATACTATTTTCATATGAAAGGTAGTGCAGGAAGCAGTTCTTTTCTGAATAAAGTGACTGTATTCATGATTTAGCAGAATCAGTTACTTTGCAATTGATTCTGACTATAGCTAATATTTGAACTTTAAGCACTGTGATCTCAGGATTTTACCTAAGGGCAGATATGAATCACTCAGGGCTGCTGCAAAAACAGGCATGATGTGCTCAGTAACGATTCCCTCAGCATTTAAGAAACGTTCTTCAAGGCAGGTTTCATGAAAAGTCCAACCATGACCTTAAGGTATGACAGCCTTTTCCATAAAATACAGGGACTGGGAAATTCAGCATAGTGTAAGAAGCTCATTAACCCAGTAGGTAATACAGCATACAGCAACAGCCCTCGCTAGCCATTGGTGAAACAAGCTGAAAGTTTGAGAGTGGAACATGTTACACATAATTAAATATGGATCCTTCCTAATCAATAGTGAGGGCATAATTACTTTTCTCAAGGTTAGTTAGGCAGGGTTGTTTGAGGGGACAGAAGCCAGAGTGAAGGGAATCAAGAAGACATACTAGAGAATCATGCATTTGGAAGCTGAGGAGGCTATTAGGAGCTTTGGCACACTTGAAAAAACCCGACTGCAATTTTATCAGTTGTCTCATTACAGAACTATTAGACAAGGTCAAGAAGGCCTATGAGAATTGATGCGTGCATTTAAGCAGTGCCTCCTTGCTTCACCAAGTTGCTCAATAATGGCTGCCAGATTTTCCTGTCTCTGAACAAAAACATCTTACATGAACATTTCAAAGTATTGCTCAATTCTGCCTTTTAAAGAATGTCATTACTACCCTGTGGAAACTATCAGTGATGAATTAATGAACATTTTTAATCGTGAACCGAAACTATTTCAACCACTGACTGGAAATCACGAGGGAGATAAATATGTACTTAAGTATGTGTAGGTGTTTGTAAACACGTCTTCCCCAAACCAGACCCCTGTGAGGGAGGAACTATGAAGGGAAAGAACTCAACAGCTTAGTCCCATCAAGCATGTGGGCTGGTTAGCATTCTTAGAAATGTGGTGAAATATTTTATCTTTCCTCCTTCCCTTCCTTTTTTCTCCATGCCCAAATATTTATGGAGTAACTTTCATGAGGCAAGCATTGAATATAGATAGGAGTAAACAATTCATTGGAAAACTGTAAATGATAATGCTCATGATAAAGCCAGTTCTGAGGGTCTGCCAAGTGTTATCAGGTTAAAGGCTTTTCATTCTACAACAAAAGGGTGACTTGTGCTCTTAGTCACATGAGACTGTAAGAGTGTCTGCATATTAGACTTTAGATAGAACAATGTATGAAGCGATTTCAAATTTATTCCAGGAACAAATAATGTGAATTTGATTTGTGTTTAAAGAAGGATGATATAGTTCTGAAACTTTTTTCCCAGCATAATTGATAAAAATTCTTATTTCAGAGATTTTCCCCCCATAGAAATTTATAGCATTCCTTAAAAATATATTTTCATTGATTTTAGAGAGGAAGGGAAAGGGAGAGATAGAAACATCAATGATGAGAGAGAATCATTGATTGGCTGCCTCATGCATGCCCCTTATTGGGGATTAAGCCTGCAACCCAGGCATGTGCCTGGGAATCAAACCATGGCCTGGTTTATAGGTTGATGTTCAACCACCAAGCCACATCAGCCTGGTAGCATTCTTAAAACAGTCTAAAAGTCTAACAAATAAGACCCTGAAAGCACTTGCTTTTCTTGCTTTTATTTCCAAAACCTTTTTTTTTTTTGCTTTGTATTTTTATTTTTTTATTTTTTTTATTGCTTAAAGTATTACAAAGGGTATTACATATGTGTCCATTTCCCCCCCCCCACCTTGACAGTCCCCTAGCCTCCCCTATCCCCCAGTGTCTTATGTCCATTGGTTATGCTTATATGAATGCATACAAGTCCTTTGGTTGATCTCTTACCTCCCTCCCTCCTGCCCCCCAACCCTCCCCGGCCTTCCCGCTGCAGTTTGACAATCTGTTTGAGGCAGCTCTGCCTCTGTATCTATTATAATGGTCTCTATTATCCATGAATGAGTGAGATCATGTGGTATTTTTCCTTCATTGACTGGCTTATTTCACTTAGCATAATGTTCTCTTAATCTGTGCCTTAAAGAGACAGGATTTTTTTTTTCTTTGTCTCTTTAAGCAACAAATATATATCACATTTTGTAATTACTATGACGTGGCCAAATTTTGATAAGAGATATATGTAGATATATAAAATGTTTGAAATTAAATAAAGCCTGAGAAAGGAAAGTCTCTTAAGTATTATTTAGTAGCCTTTATTTATTTATATTTCAATATAAAGCACCAACACCAAGTCCCGCCCCCCCTCCTCCCGCCTCAGGATTTCTTTCCAAAGCTCATTACAGTGGAAATTGACACCCCATCTCTCTCCTTCCTGATACAGTGTGGACTCTGTTTAGTGACTTGCTTCCAGAGGACAGTTGGAAAGCAGTTGGAAAACAAAAGTAACTTTACAATGGAGTAAGCCAGGTGATCAGGGTGAATTAAATTAATAAGTAATGCATCCTTGATATGACGTGACAAGAAAGGCACTTTACTTCTGTGGGTTTCCTCTCATAAACCTATAATCCCAGATTAAAAATGAGAAAAAAAAAACACCATAAGACAAACCCAAATTGAAGAACATTTTCAAAATATCTGCGCAGTACTACACAAAACTGTGAAGGTCATCAAAAGCAAGGAAAGTATGACAGATTATCACACATCAGAGGAGACAGGATGACTATATGTAATACTAGAGGCCTGGTGCATGGATTTGTGCACTGGTGGGGGGCGTGACCTGCGGGGGTCAGCCTGCTGTGGGAGCGCCACTCATCCTGTTCAGCAGAGCAGAGCTCCCACTGTGGGAGCACCTGACCACCAGGGGGCACCTTCTTCGTTGAGCCTCTGCCCCCTAGTGGTCAGTGTGCATCATAGTGAGTTGTCTACTGGTCATTCTGCCATTAGGTCGCTGGGCTTTTATATACATAGATCAGTGGTCGTCAACCTTTCAGACCTCATGGACCACCAGTGGTCAGCAGACCACCAGTTGGTGACTGCTGATATAGATGGTATTCTGAATGGGAATAAAAGAAGACTTTGGGGAGGATATATTAAATTTCAAATAAAATATGGAGTTTAGGTAATAATTCTATCCTCATGTTGACTCTTTAGTTGAGACAAATGTTCCATAGTATTATTTGATATTAACAATATGAAGGATAGACAGGAACTCTCTGTGCTTTGAAACTTTTCTATAAAGATGAGACATATATATAAGACTAATAATATGCAAAGTGTCCCCTTGGGAGTTCGACTGTGAGCTCAGGAGTTGTATCACTCACTATGAAGTGCGCTGACCACCGGGGGCAGCAGGGAATGAAGGAAGGCCCTGGTCAGCAGCCAGAAGGCCCCAGATCAGCCTTGATCATCAGCCAGGCCTAGGGACCCTACCCATGCATGAATTTCATGCACCGGGTCTCTAGTCTAAAATAAGAACTTTATGAAAAAAGTCCGAAAAACATCAAGGAGATTACTAGAGGTTTTAGTAATTATAACCAAAAATTTTTATAACACAGAAGTGTGTTTTTTTTTAAAAGAATGTATTATTGAGTAAACTCTTTCTGAGTTTCCGGTTTCCATTGTTCAGCACATTCCAGGAATGCTTTCAACATGGAGTCAATGAAACAGCACTCAGCACATTGCCTTGTATAAAATAAACCCTCAATAAATATTTATCAATTGATTGAGTAGGTTGGCAAATTAGTTTTCATCTTGGCTAAAAGTACTTATTACTTTGTTCTGTTTTCTTATGCAATAAGTAGATGGGCTTGGCGAGAAGCTTTTTCAAATATGAAAATACTAATCCCAGAAACCAGTAAAAATCAATCAATAATGTAGTAGGTTAATCATCCAATGAAGTAATTCACCCTGTGAAATGGTCTCAGTTTATCCTGGAGGAGACTTGAGACAAGTCCACCTAATCAAGGTGACTGGGGAGAACAGGCTCAGGAGTGCATAGAATAGAATTGATATGAAGAAAAATCGGTGGATCAATGACATTAACATTCCTCAAGATAGCATGGTTAGCCAAAGCGTGAAGAAAGGGGACTCGGAGGAGAATAATTTGTCAGCATTTCCCCAGCACTCTCCATAGATGCCTCAGGCTACCGTAGCTTGATGTCATTAACTATTAGGTTCATTCAACTAACCTACTCTGCTTGCTCTGATTAATTTTATTTCCCATGCAGATTTTTTAGTAGAAAAGTAATACTCTAGGGTCACTTTTCTAGCTATAGTTCTCATGGTACATTTGTAGATTTGCATTTTTGGTTTACTCTCTAGTATCTTGGGCATTTGGTTAACCTAGTTTTCTTTTGTGCTTAACATGTGTAATATTATTACCTGCTTTATGTAATTGATTTGAAATTAAAATTAGTGATAAAATACATGTGCTGCTTAGTAAAATGTCTTTAATAGGCAGTCATTAAATCTTGAGACATGCTGTTGACATAATTGTTTTTGTCTGTTTGTTATTAAACCGTTTCCCATCTTCATCCTAAATTTGAGCCGTTCTGACAAAACTAAATTCTGTATGTAACCTGAAAACTGAAGCATTACATTATGAAGCAGTTAGTCTCTGATGGAACGAAGCTTGGCTTGGCCCACCTAAGAAGCCGGTTGGTGTCCCATCATTCCTCGGTCTCTGCTTGCACCTTCAGCACCGGCACCCGAGGATCATGGAGTGCTCCTTACAGACTCATGACAGCGAGGAACAAGTAGGCTACTTTACAGGAATCTCTTAATTCATCACTGAAATGAGGCACGTCTGGAATGGAACAAAAACATTATTTAGCCGGCAGGTTTAGCAGCTGTGATACATGGTGTGCGTGAGTTCAATTTGAGTAGAATTGTGTTTAATTGAAAATTTGGCCACTACATAAAACTTTCACTGCAAAGATTAGTACGCCACTGAAGGGCTGCCAAGGGTGCCAAAAATGTGAAAGAAAGAGCCACTTGGGTTTTTTATTTCAAGAAGCAGTCAATGTTTTATAAAGCAGAGTTCTAGAAATATGGTCCAGGCCCACTTTCATCAGAATCACCTGGGCGCTTGTTAAACTGCAGACCCCTGGCCTACTGGATCAGAATCTCCCCAGGGGGAATCCAGAGATTTGCAGCTTTTACAGATTTCATAGGTAATTCTTATGTGGCTGATAGTCTGAAAACTTGGTTTTGCTTTATAAGTCATGAGAGAGCACTTCATAACCCAAGTGCTGACAGAATTTATTCATGGTGTTCACACCTTTCCAGGAAGTCTTGAACTTAGAACTTATTAGTACCAGGCAAAGAGGAGGGCGGTATGATGGTTAACTATTATGCCTGTTAATCAACATTTAAACCACAATATTGCTAGAATATGTTTTGTAAACTAAAGCTTGTACTCTGCATTTCAAATAGTGGGTGTTTTCATGACAAACGTCCTTTGGTTCAGAAAGTTTACCCATTTTGCACAAACATCTAAGCAAAGTGTCTGTTTCTAGATGCATGGCAAGTCTACCAAGCCTGATTTTTCTTTGTTTTGCATTTGTCAGAATCCTGCTGTATTTGAGGTTGTTTTTATTTCAATAAACATTATATTGAACATATATCAGAATCAAGATCTATCAAATTTAGCCTCATTGATAGGCATCTTGCTTTGATTAATTTTCCCGGGTATAAACTTGACAGATTTGCTTTGTTCATTGTCCAATGAACCCTGATATGTGTTTGCATTTTCAACTTTCACAAATCATACCTGAAGGAAAAATACATCAGACTGGTGTATTTGCAATGGAATGTTCATTGTAACACCAAGGCCACTGGAAACAATCATGAATATAGATTCCCTCTGGTCACATTGATGGAATAAGTAGATCATTGAGTACAGGAAATCTATGTATTAGTTGTATGACTTTGAATACATATCTCACATGATTTCTGAGCCCCAGATTGCACACCTATAAAATGGGTTGATCAAATAAGATATTTTTAAAATGCCTGGCAGTTGGTAGCTAGAAAGTAAAAGAAAGTAGCCCTAAACATAGCAGGATGCTGATGGGAGGGCAGACTGCAACTTGTGGGGCTCTGCTTTGTACACAAAATGCAGAACTCTTCATCCTGAGCCCTGGATACCCAGTCTCCCGGGGAGGACTAAAGCCATTGCAGATGGAAAAGAAGATAGAAGGAATAAAAGTCGTTTTGTGGCACAGCTAGAACTCTGCAATTTTGTGATTTTTGAATTGAAAAGTGAATAAGAATGTTATTTACTTCACAAAACATCTCCATTGTACCATGGTTGAATGAATGTAGAATTCTTAATAAAGGCACTGTGCTCTGAGAAATATCTCTTGATGCATTTGAACTTATATTTCCTGTGTTACCGTCTTATTCTTTGACTTCCCATTTCCTGTCTCCCCCTTTATACATAATGGATAAAAGTTGTTTCTACATCTTATATTCTCCTGCACTTTTTGTTCTTATTAACATTTTTATTTTCACAGAAAGAGAGCAAAACGCCATTTCCCATGAAGAAAAGGAAGAGCTAAGGATTTTAAAGCCTTAAAAATCTTGAAAGCTATTAGATTCATTACTGTGCTTTCTCCAAAAGAGCCGTTTTAAAGGGAAATGGCCTTTAACCTTCTCCTGATTATGCAGTGATAACAGTTCCCTAATGAACAATGTTAACAGAATTGGATTGATGACTTGAGGTTTTGCACAGTAATGATAAGTGAAAAGTAATATTTTCATGATAGTGCACTGGTGCTCTTTTTATAGTACTTTTTGAAAATGAAATCTGTGTACCCCTTTAATTTGGATTCAAATAAGAGAAATGAAACCCCACTCAAAAGAGGTGTGCAGTGTTCTGAGAGTTTTAATGAATCAGAAATAGAAAAAAACCATTTGCTTTGATAATTAGCATAAATATAAAATAGAATGCATGTCATTTTTCATTGTAGGAAAGCTTGTTGATGCATACAGAAATACAGATCCATAACTTTAGATAAAATGATAATAAAGAAGGAACTGAGTCTATGAGACTGGAGATGAAAAATCATTTTCTGGAAAAATTCCCCAGAAATGTATGAGCTTGAAAATTTGGATTAGAAGGTTTTGTTTGTTTGTTTTCATGTATTTCCATTTTATTTTTATTACATGTGTGTACATACATTTTGTTCCAGCTTATGTTTCCTTAGAATAGATTTCCAGAGCCAGAGTTATTGTGCTGAAGGAAAATTTAAAGCTGTTTCTATATGCCATTAGGAAAAATGTTTCATATGTAGGATAGAAAAATGTTGCCAGACGTTTTACAAACATAGCATCTAAGAATGCCTATATCACTACATAACCATTGATGTTTAGCATGGCTACTTTAAAGTTATTGAAAATTCAGCAAGTACAAATTACCTCTTCTTTTTTGCTAAGTTTATTTGATTACTAATAATGTTTTATATATTTATTTGTAATTTGCAGTTTTGTGAACTGTTTATTTATAAGCATGACCATTTTCAATTTGAGAATTAGCATTTGGTTTTATGCCTCTCTAGAAGTTCTTTTTATATATTAAGGGTGTTAATTTCATCACTCAAAACTGTTGCAAATGTTTTCTCAAGTTTGTCTTTTGACAAATAAGTTTTGATAATTTTAAATATAAAAGTATAATATTTATATATTTAAAATTTATGTTTGATAAATAAATGAATGAAGGCCTGAGGGGGTTAGAGGTGGAGGAGATTAATGAGGGGAAAGGGGACATATGTAATACTTTTTTTTTGGCTGGCTTCCTTCCTCCTTTCTTTTTTAAAAATATATTCTTATTGTTGATAGTATTATAGATATATCCCATTCCCCCACAATAGCTTCAACAACAAAGATAAATGTTTTAAAAAGTAAAAGAAAAGTTAAACAGCAAGTAGGAAATCAATGGTAAATAAAAAATTAACATAAAAAGATGAAATTATAACATGAACAATCAAATTATAGAATGAAAAACAAATAGTATAAATTCTATTAGAGCACAGTTTTGGCTGTCTTGTGCTATGCTATATCTCCAGCAACTAGCATCTTTCTAACATCCAGGAGATGCTCAGTAACTATTTTGTTGTGAATTAATATTTCTAGGTATAACATATTTAATTAATAATTCTGACAAAAATAGAATTCTATGAAAAATTAACTATTAGTGGTCTTATCTCTTATCCCTATTATTTTATTCTTTTAAGCCCTTAATTATCATATAAGCATTTTAAAATAAATGACTGTGTTTTATGCATGTCTGTATACATGAGATAGCTTATTATGGTGCCGTTCATACCAATTTATAGATCTGAATTCGGTGCAAAGAAAAAAATTCTGCCACACACAAACATACTTTCTTCCCCAAATCTTCATCTTTACCAAAATTTATATTTTCAATAATTATTTACTTGCTGCCTATTCTGTACTAATCATGGAAGTTGTGAGGTAATAGAAAATATATATGTTGGTCACTGGCACAGAGCACCTAAAGCCCTTGTAATTCCCTGAGTGATAAGATCATTAGAAGCATATTACTTTTTTCTAACGAGGCAACTTTGGATGGGCTCCTAGATGGCTCCTGGATGAGGTTTGGTCACTAGAACATCCAAGCTTGGAATTCAGCCCCACCTCCCACATCCCAATCTCATGAGATTGTGCTTATATGATGAAGCCTCCATCAATTCCCCCAAATATGGGGTCAAGAGAGCTCTGTTTGCGTGAACACACGAAGATGCTAGGAGCGTGGCACGCCTGGAGAGGGCATGCAGCCCTTCCCACATACCTGTCTTACACACCTCTTTCATCGGGATGTTCCTCTGTATCCTTTACATAGCTTTTCATAAAAAGCTGAAAAACATAAGTAAATGTTTCCCTGCGTTCTGTGAGGCACTCTAGCAAAGTAATTAAATCCAATGGGAAGAAGGTCATGGGAAACTTCAATTTATACCCAAGGTGGGAAGAAGTTGTGATTAATTTAGGAACTTACTACTTGTGATTGGCAGCTGAAGGGGTGGCCAGGGCCTGAGCACTTCACCTGTGGGATCTGATGGTATGTCCAGGAAGAGAGTCAGAATTAACTTGTAAGACACCCAGCTGGTGTCAGAGCACTGACTAGTGGGGAAACCTCCATGCATTTGGTGAGCAGGCGCATCAGAAGTGTTCTGTGTGAGGAGTAAAGGAGACACACAGAGAAAAAAACACACAGTGGGAAGAACTGCCTTTTTACCTACATGGAAAGGGGGGGTGGAGGGAACTAGAGAGTTTTCTTAACAGAAGTTTTACTGATTTACCAGGCAGGATATTTTGGAGGCAGGCCATGCTAAAGAACTTTGGCTATTTCAGACAAAAAGAAATGTGCTAGGATTGCAAGAGAATGAAGAATAAACAAACATCATTGCAGGCCTGAAAGATGACTAGTAACTAAGGCTGCCCAAGAGGTTACATAGACACAATAAAATTTTGGTTAGGATGATGTTACAACTCCTGAGGATGTCATTGCTAAAGCTATAAATAGATTCTAACTCTCCCTTTGTCTTCGTGTCACTAAATCAAGATTCAAAGATGAAAACACAAGCATCTGATTGGTGAAATCTAGGTCACGCATTCCATGCTTATTTTCTGAGAACCAAACCAAGGAGAATTTGCATCAATCCATCCAGGTTCTTTAGGTCAATGCCTCTCATAAGACTGGGTGCAATGGAGCATTCACTAAACTAGGAGCTACTGAAGGCTGGAGAGAAAACAACGCATTTATCTTATTTATGTAGAAAGGTTGAACAAAACAAATATAACGTTTTCCTTTTTAGGGCTTACCATCCCAAAGAAAAACTAGGTATAAGTACAATATTAAAACTGTAATAAGCACAGTTAAAAAGCATTGTATAAGGATTTCTTTCAATTGTGAGAGACAGAAATTCAAGTCACAGTACTTCATAACATAAAGGAATTTGTCAGTTAATTAAAATGTCCAGAATTATGTCTGGCTTCAAATGGCACTGGAGTCAGTCTCAGACAGTTTGCTATGGGTTAGCTCCTCTGTCTCCATCTCTGGGTTTTAATTTCTCTCACGTTGGGTGCGTTTTCAGGTAGCCACTTCCGCACAGGTTAGGAAAGGTGGTTCTACAGAAGCCCCGCTGAAACACATTCTTTACACTTTGTAATTCCAGAGAATTCAGTGTTGGAGCACTGCGATGGAAGATACAGAAAGAATAACTAACAAGAAGAGTCTTCACACATTTATAAGTGATAATCCTAAAATCAGGGAGAAAACTGAATGGAAAAGTATCTTCACTAAGAGACATTGAAAAAAAAGGCCAGCTTCTAAGTTCTATATACCCAAGAAACAGTCTAGCCAGCCCTAATATGTCATATTTGTTCTTCTACAGAATATCCCTTTATCAAGATCTCTACTATGGCCATTATTAATTATTTTTTCATCCCAAAGTAATTCCCCATAATTGACTTTTAGTTGTCTATTTTGTTACTTCAGATTGTCTTAATCACCAGGAAAAAAGAGCGTATCCTTGCAATTATTTCAGCATTTGAGCACTGATCCAATCCTTTCCTATATAGTAAAGAGGTAATATGCAAATTGACTGTCATGCCCTCACACAAGGTGGCCACCCCCATGGTGCTCAAAGATGGCCGCCACAAGATGGCTGGCAGGGGAGGGCAGATGGGGGTGATCACGCCTGCAGGGGAGCAGTTAGGCATTGATCTGGCTGGCAGGGGAGTGGTTAGGGGGTGACCAGGCTGGCAGGCAGAAGCGGTTAGGGGTGATCAGGCAGGCAGGCAAGCGAGCGGTTGGGAGCCAGCAATCCTGGATTGAGAGAGGGGTCCCAGATCAGAGAGGGTGCAGGCTGGGCTGAGGGACAACCCATCCCCCCCCCAGTGCACAAATTTCATGCACTGGGTCTCTAGTATTGATATATTCTAGGATAAGGTTGATAAGATATCACTCTAAGTTTTTCAGTTCTTGGCCATTCCTAAGGAAATGATTTCTATCAATTCTATCTTTTTCCTTCTCAACAAATAAGGACTGTGACACCTATGTGTGATTTGGAACACTAAGGGAAATCACTTTTAAAAATTATGATAAATATGATAAAGATGACAACCTAAAGAAGATTATAAGAAGCAGATAAATTAATATGTGTTGGTGGTGTAGTCACATAGAATGAAGTCAACCATCTTGAGAAACTAGACAGAGATGTTCAGAAGGTAACAGGAGTGATTCTAAGTACATTGAGGTCATGTAATTTAGTAGGGGTTTGGGAGAGGTAATTGGGAGAAATAAGACAGAAAAAAAAAGGATTACCCCCAGTGAGCAAATCTGGCAAAAGGGGCTGGAGAGCATGTCAGAAGAGAGACATCTGGAGCAGAGCCATATCCTGTCTACATTTTGGGTATATGGAAACTGGGTGGATTTAGTGAGGTTTGAGTCAATCCAAAGTTCCAAATCATTGAATTTTCTTTGTACCATATGAATCATCATGATAAATGTGTTGTCATATTTTGAAATTCCTTCAGTTTTGAAAATTTAAAAACTTCAATATTTCATTATGATAGCAAACGATTTTTGTTCTAGCTCCTTTATATCGATATTCCCAGTGTTACTGTATAGCACAAGCTCTATAGCCGGACTGCCTGATCCCTCGTCCAGGCTTCACTGGCTCACATCTGCATTTGCTTTGTTTGTTATGTGGTGTAGATTCTGAGTTCGTTTCTCATCCTTCAATCTCTTATAACTCATTCTCCATCCAGAGCTATCCTAACTTAGGTTAGAAATTCCATTTTGACTCTGCATTTCTGGAACCTAGCACCTTAGATACAGCTACAGGAAAGACTGATTCCTATAAGTTGTTGGAATAAATATTTAAATCAAACTTTGTAAAAGTAAAGATTCTAGGTTTAGATACTATAATTATTCTGTATGTCTAGAATCTTAAGAATTTGGAAAGAGAGGGCCAGACATTTAAGAAATGCCATATTGCCCTAGCTGGTTTGGCTCAGTGGATAGAGCATTGGACTGTGGGCTGAAGGGTCCCAGGTTCAATTCTGGTCAAGGGCACATGCCTGGGTTTCAGGCTCTATCCCCAGTAGGGGGCCTGCAGGCGGCAGCTGATCAATGATTCTCTCTCATCATTGAAGTTTCCATCTCTCTCTCCTTCTCCTTTCCTCTCTGAAATCAATAAAAACATATTTTAAAAAAGAAATGCCATATTTCACAAATTAAGAGGAATAATTTTCATTACTATAACAAAACAAATAAACAGGATACCACTGCTGCATTTGAGTGGCATCAAAGTAGTGAAAGTTTAGAAATCAGGAACACAGTTCTACACTTAGAGGCCTAGGAAATGAAAACTGTCATAGTTATGATGTAATGTATATATTATACAGTTTTGCAATTTGGTGAAACAAAAGAGTATGCTCTGATTGATGAGTTGAGGGATGTACAGTTCGGATGTCCTAGGCCAGGCAAGATAATGGCAACATAAAACTTGCACTTGCTTCAATTTATCTCTTTTTAGACAGGTCTGTCCCTGGTTCTCTGTAAATTGATCAGCTCAGAAAGAATAAAAGAGCAACTAACATGCCCAAGATATTGTAAATTTCTGGCAGACAAAATACTATTTTATTCTATCCCTATATGATCTAATAAAAGCAATAATAGGTGCTTGACAAATATGTGTTGATGTCATTTCTTTGATTTAGTGAGCACAGTGGGAGATTAGAATTAGCACAGGACTCACTCTCTCATCCTAAAGGCTTTTAATCTTTCTAGGAAGACTAGAATTTATAGGTATTTGCTGAGAACCAGAGGAGTCTTAGTTCTATTTACAACTTTCTAAAGGACCCTAAACTGTGATCATAATGATCTTACATAGGCATTTTGCTGTAGCATGTGGTTTTTTTCTTCTTAAAAGCCATGATAAAATATTTATGACTTTTAATATTTATATATCAGTACATAGGTTGAAAAATGAGACTAGTGGCTACCTGTAAGATTGATAATTTTCCATTATTAAAATTCTTAATTCTAATCAATAGTATGCCTGTATGTTATCTCACTATTGACTTAGCTTTTTTTGTTTGTTTTATATTTTCAATATTCTTAAAATAATCTCCAGTATAGTTCACTTTTAATTTTTCTATCATTTAGCATCTAAAATGAGAAAGGTCATAATATATTTTACTCTCTTAAAAGTATGAAGTCATATCTGTCACAAGATTAAATGTGTAATTATTCATAAGGTTTGTGGTGCTAAAAAAAAGAGCTTATTTTATGAGTGAAAAAAAATCAAGATTTAACTTAATTTTTGAAATAAGATTCAGTACTTTTGTGTGTATTCTACATGTAAAGTCAATAATAGTAAGGAAAGCAAAGAATTTATGTTACTTTTATAATAGCATGAACATAATTTATATGTTTATTTCTATGAAGTCTTAAAGTCCATATCTAGCTCTTCAATGGCTGGGTAGATATTAATCATCTAAAGAAACTTTGATTTATGCAAAATTGCAGTCCTCAAATCCAAAAAGAATTTCACCAATTTCTATCTTTTCTCACACGCCTCTGTGCCCAGCCTCCTGGATCACCAGTAACCTCAAGAAAAGCAGGGTGTTTTCAGTGATTTACAAAGAAGATTTCTGTCAATGAATTTCTAAGAAAATTGGCTCAACTGTAAGTCTGGGTACTAACCCGGACAAGCAGACACCGCTCTGGAAGAGGCGGTGGGAGAGGAAATCAGGAGGAACTGGTGACAGAGGCCTATTGCTTTGCGGTCACAGAGGAAGGAGACCGGAAAGGACATTAGTCTGTTTCACTCTTCTTACTGGGTGAAGTGGTTTGTGCAATTTGCCTTTTGATATCCACTCAGCTAACAAAAATATAATATCTATGGTGTCCTAAGACCACAGAGCGCTTTTTGTGGAAAATATAATAACAAACTGACCCATTGTGCTGGAAATAAAGTTCAGGACAATTTTTATAAGCATTTCTTTCTCTGCTTTCAAAACCACTCAGTAATGGGGAGGGGTGGCTGGGGAGGAATTACCTAATTCCTCAAGAACCATAATTCAAATCAAAAGCACTTACTTAGTCTAGATTTGTTTTACTATTCTTAAAATGAGTGTAGCTCTTACGTGAAAAAACAAAGCTTTGGTACTGTTTCTGTGATAGCTGATCAGTCATAAAATGGGTAAAATATAAGAATTAGTCATTTGCAACTGATCTGAATTGTTAAATGGTCATTCTCTTCTTACAGCTGAAAAATCAATAAACACATGGTGGTTAATGGCTGTTGCGGAACCAGCTGTAAGTGACTCTCCTGAGTAGAGAAAACTTCAGTAATTTTTAACATGCTCCGTGGCCTATACTTACCTGAAAATCTCTGCTTTCCTGCTTTTGCAAGCGACCTTTTAGCTAATGTGTTTTATAAGACCCGATGTTTGGCCTACACTAAAGAAATACATTTAACATGGTATAAACAAAAAGACGTTTTAACAGTCATTGCAGGAAAAAAAAAGAGAAGAAAAGAAAAAGAATTCCTTTACCTAAAAACTAAATCCTCTTCTCTTTAATAAGTGAAACCTTCAAATGATATAATTTCTTTCCCAATGTAGAGGTTGTCATTTAGTTTTGCTTTTAAAAGCAGAATGATTTCTGCTTACACTGTCTTTGAACATTGATTTAATATTAAATATTTGAGGAGTTGCTGTCAAATTTGCTGATGATAGTAAATCCTTCAAAAGGAGTCTGTTTTCTTCATTTTATGCAGTTTGTGCCTCCGCTGGCTTTCAACCCACTCATGGAAGAGTAGAGAATGCCTGAAACCAAGAAAGAGCATTTGGTAGGCATGTTTATTGGAAATGTGCCGATCTTCACTTTGTATTTTACATACAAAGTCATTGGCTCATCCATCCAAATCCACTCATGTGTTTGTATTGGAGCACATATATAGTGGATGTCAGCAACATTTGGAGATTGAGGCCAAGACTTGGGTCTAGCCCAAACTCAAAATTAGTAACCAGAAATAAAATCCTCACCAGCATAAAGCACCTGACCTCAAAGGGTAATGTGTAGCTCCGTTGTGACATGTGTAGCCATAAACTTATGATCAAGAAAGGTTTGTTGTTGAAGAAAGTGTTCTGAATCCTGGGAGAAGGAAAAGAGTGCTGTTATGAAGTACAAATGATGTCATAGAAAACCAGAATGATTTCTTCATGCATTTTGGACATGCCATCCCTAGGTGTGATTGGTGATTTTTAAAAATAACGAATCTTAATTAGTAATGAACAAACCAGAAAGTAAAAATTAAGGCAACAGCAATAAGCTGCTAAAATTTGAGAAATGTTAGGCATCACTATACAGTCTAATAGATAAAAACCTATAATGAATATCAAATGATTTGTTGATAGAGAAGATGATGGCTGTGTAATTCTGAGTTTACAAAAGTGGAAGCTATTTTAACACACTTTAGTTATATTTATCTATCTGTATTTGTGTTTAAACATATTTATAATTATTATGTTTATGTCTTATGATTTTCAACAATTATAAAATGATTATAAGTGGTAAATATTCTATTTGGATAGAATAATATCAATTTAATGAGGGATTCAATATAAAGGTCCTGTCCCAATTAAGCTAGACTAAGGTATGAATAAGTGGAATAATGATATATAATACCTACTGAATGCGTAATAACAAGTTTCTCTGGGTATAAAGTAATGCTACATCCTGGGCAATAGCATTTTCAGTAGAACCACAAGTGTTCAATCTGATTGCCTTCTGGCCTTGGTATTCTTCCCCAGTGGTTTAATCATCCTGATAAAGTTGTTCAAATTAAACCATGTTTGGGGGGCATACTCATTTTTACTATAATGCCACAGTTTTGTTGCCATGTAGCTTTTACTTTGGCTCTTGTTCCCACTATTACAGAGCATAATTGTAATCTCTACTTTATATTGATCAGTTTTATTTTTAATTAAATTTATTGGATGACATTAGTTAATAAGATCATATAGGTTTCAAGTGTACATTTCAATGAGATATGATCTGTATATTGCCAAGTACATAGTAACGGAAGATGATTCAACTTTGCGTAGTGGGCACACAATGCAGTTGATGGCTTCCACATAGTAAAATTTGCTTAATCTTTGCTAAGATATCATAGCATAGGGATAATTGCCATCATTTCACACAATGATGAAACTTAAACTTCGAAATTTAATCAATGTGCTCAAGACTATAAAACTAGTATTTGATAGCCCAGCCGGTGTTGCTCAGTGGTTGAGCATCTACCCACACACCAAGAGATCGTGGCTTCATTCACGCTCAGGGAACATGCCTGTGTTGCCAGCTAGATCCCCAGTAGTGGCATGCAGAAGGCAGCCGATTGGATGTTTTTCTCTCATAGATGTTTCTATTTATCTCTCCCTTTCCCCTTTCTCTCTCTCTAAAACCAATACAAACATTTTTAAAAAAACCAAGCAAAACAACCCCAGAAAACTTAGTTTTTGAGAGAGTCCAAAAGTCTGTGTGGTCTCACAGTCACAGTGACTCTTATTACAAGTATGGCGAGGAACAGGTGATAGCAGAATTGAAGTGTCGCTCCACATTCCATAAACAAAACATAATTATATCATCACAGTGTAACTTTTCGTTTTTTCTGCTCCTCTTGATTTTATTGTATCATTAAGCGTTTTTGCTTAGAAATGAACTGGATAAATAAAAATTTGCTATAAAAGAAAGATCTACTTCCACACCCAAAGCATTTTATCTACTAGATGCTGACACCAAAAAGATCTTCTTATGGGAAAGAATAATGGGGAAGGCAGAGAGGAGAATCATTTCATGTTTAGAGCCCACTGGGAGCTTCAGAAATGTGAATCAATGACTTCAAGTGTGAAGTTATTCTTTCCATTCTTCAGTTGGTTTTATTGGCCAAGACTCATGTGTCTAGTTGCATGAACACCAATTTCTCACAAATGAAATCTGTGTGGACATTTAAAATTTTTTTGCAGGGTAGAAATATTATCACATTCTTGTACTAGCACCTAGCACACACATAAACCTTTTGTACAGAAAAATTCATTTTACTGCATTACAACAGCATAAGATTGATTCTAGTTTGGATTGAATACCAGTACCTTAATTTTGCTTTCCAATTTGTAACTTACAAAGTGTTTTTATGTATACTGTCTTGCTTGGATTTTTATAAGTGATAATTCCATTTTACAGAAAAAGGCAGTGAGCTTTGGTGTTGTTTAATGTGGTGCCAGGAATTTGTCTATAGTGGCAGAACTTATGAGTTTTAGAAGTAAAATATTTAATCAAGATTTTTTTTGGACTTCAAGCCCAGAGTTCTTTCCACTCTATAATGCTAAATCAGTTTAGTGATGGCATGATTCTTAATGAGATTTTTCTGATAGTGGTTTGTTCAGTCAGTGAAAGTTATTATTCATTTACTCTTGAATTTTTCAGCAAAATGTTCAGATTTTTATATGCCAGGTTTCATGTTAAGCAGAGTAGTTGCAACAACAGAGGGAGTGAACAATTGAGGAGAAATGAATTAGTGGGAAATGAAAAGGATTCTGCAGAGGAAACTACCTTTTGTAGCGAATGTAGATGAACAGTTTACAAGTAAAGATGTAAGGAATAATTTATATGAGTCAGTGTAGCACTTAGAGCCTGGCTCTTGTGACAGAAAATGTTTCGTAGTATCTTCTAAAAGGAGAATAAAGCCTTTAACTCAAGAAAACAAAGGGCGACTCACTATGGTAAAGCAGAACTGGCAGGGGGAAGGAGAGCCTGGACTACTTGGCCTTTGTCTTTTAACTAGACTTTTCATTGGGCCACCTGCTAAAACTCTCACGGGAATGTTTACTTGCTATCAACCCTGGGTGTCTGATGTGTTTCTGTATCTTGCTTTACTATTCTTACTGGTGAGGGTTCAGGTCAGTCAGGTTTTGATAGGAGCTAGTCATATGGAAGGAGAAGAGTAACTGGTTTGAATTTTGATTCTTCTCTTAGCTTGCTGAACTTGGTTGGTAATGGCCAAGTTCATACAATCAGTGTAAGAAAATCATGATTAATACAAGGTGTTGTATTCAATATGTGTCATTGGGGGAGGTGAATGCTGATTTCTGAAGATTAGTTACAAATGACTAGAGGAAAACAAAATCAATATAGAAGTTAGGATGTATTTTAACCCTGATTTAAGTCCTAAAATTTCACTTATCTGCTTAAGCTACTTTCAGTCTTTATGTTCTTGACATATTCAGCTATACCCCGTATAATCAAGACCTTTCTTAAATGATTTTATCTTTCCAAACTAGCCTCCCAACCATATTTTCCCCTGTGGGCTTTCAGATGGTATAAATCCTACCCTATTCAGAGTCTTCAATATTACATTTGTTAGTACTCTTTCTGTCTCTATAAGCGCTCACGTATTGGGCACATATTATATTCCAAACACATGGCTAAATCCCTTATATTCATTTTTCAACAGCCTGGATGGACTTGGAAAACATTATGCTAAATGAAATAAACCAGTCACAGAAGGACAAATACCATACAATTTCAATCATATGTGGAATTTAAAGAACAAACTGAACTGTCAAGCAAAACAGAGATATACTCATCTATAGAGAGCAGGCAGACAGCTCTGGGGCATGTGTGTGTGTGTGTAGGGAGGGAGAACTCATGAACATGGACAACAGTATGGTGATTATGGGGGTGGAAGAGATGGGTGGAGGTGGAAGGGGCACAGGGGGATAAATGGTGATGGGGAAAAAAATTTTTCAAATGGATGTAACCTTCTCAATTCCTCTTTGAAGTAAATCAGATCAGATAAAGATACTAAAACTTTTATTGGCCTAATAGCCAATAAATTACAGAGTTGGGATTAAATCTCAAATCTCTCTGATTCTAAAGTTTTGGCAGAGACAAGTAATTGCACCTCATTATCTGACATGCCCTTCTCTATATTAATGGAAGTTTCATATGAGTGAGTATGTAACAGCTTTCTTTGCTGCAAGGAGAGAGCATGTGACTGGTTCCCACCTAGTGAACCTGGTACACAATTTCTGGGCCATGGCCATAAGAGAAAATTCTCTCCTATATTGCTTCCTTCCTTGCTGCTGGCTGGAATATGGTTATGAAGGAGGAAGTCATCAAACACCCTCGTACCTCAAGATCAAAGCTGCATGCTTAGAATGCAGAGCAATAAATCAAAAGGTGACTGCGTCCTCAGCACCACAGTTTGCCAGGTAAGCACCCACCCGAACTTATGAACACTCCATTTGGTGGTCTTCTTTTTGCTCCTTTTCTGTTATTGTTGAGGTTTTTTTTTTGTTCTTTTTATTAAATTTATTGAGGTGGCATTGGTTATATAGGTTTCCAGTGTACAATTCTGTTACATCATCTGTGTATTGCATTGTGTGCCCACCACCCGAAGTCAGATCTTCTTTTCCACCATATAATTGACTCCCTTTACCCTTTACCAGCTCCCACTCCTTCTCTCTGCTAACTACCATACTGCTGTGTGTCTATGAATGATTGTTTTTGTTTGCTCATTGTTGCTTTCACTTTATATCCCATATATAAATTAAATCATATGGTTAACTTTTTGTCTGACATTTCACTTACCATGATATTCTCAAGATCCATCCATGTTGTTGCAAATGGCAGTATTTCATCTTTATCTTATGGCTGAGTTATATATATATATTCATTCTCACATCTTCTTTATCCAATCTATTGAAGGACACTTTGGTTGTCCTTGACCACTGAATAATGCTGAAATTTCAGAGCATAAAGGTATGTATATCTTTGGAAATAAATGTTTTCAAATTTTCAGGTACTCAGAAGAGGGGTTTCTGGGTCATATGTTAACTCTATTCTTAATTTTTTTGAGGAGCCTTACACTGTTTATCATAGCAAGTGTACCAGTTTACATTCAATTTTGTGGTCTTTTATATCAGCCTAATTTCTATCCAGACAACCAGAATAAACAGTATGAAGGAGAAATCATTTAATAATAACTTTTGGCGGATTGCAGAAACAGTTTGAGCAGGTTTTGATAATTTATGCCAGAAAAGAAGGAACCCAGGCTTGGGAACATTAATAGCGACCAAGAATAATGGCCTTTAGGAGAGTATTGGCAGTTTCACTATGGGTAGGTGAGTGAGGGTTTAGGGAGCAATTTGAAATATCCAGAACAATTGTGATCCAAAGAATGAGAGAAGGTGTAGAATATTAAGAGGCTCAGGACAATTTGCCTAGTAAAAGTAGAAGGGACTGGGAATAGTCAGAATGCAGTTTCAGAAATGGGGTTAAGTGTGAAGAATCTGAAAAAAATTCTAATTGTATAAGGCTCATTTTTTTCTGGCTCTGTTAGATTGTTTCTGCGTCTGTCACAAATATAATTTATTTTTGTTCCATTTAGATGCTGTGCTTTTAATGAATGTGCCAAATAATTATCTCCCTTTTCTTGCCTGTTAATACTTTGGTTAGCTATTTCCTTTTTACATAAATATTAACAACTGCCTTGTTTTCAACAGCTAAAACTATTATATTTTTAAAGAAACTAGCTTTTCAAAATTCAGTATTTTATTGCCTTCAAAATGCACTATTTTATTTTAAATTGATTATATTTGAGGAGATTTATTATCATTTTAAAATATTAAATAAAAACTATTAAAAACAAAACATCCATATTTAATTTTTTATAACCAATATGAATCATAGACTGAATTCTAATTTATGACTTTTCTAGACCTATATCAGATATGATCCAATACCATTAAAATTCATTCAAGAATCAGAAACATGGATGGAGTCTAAGCCATAAAATTCCTTAAAACTTCTTTGTGGAGGAAGGGCAGTCATGCAAAGCAAAAAAGAGATTGACTTTTCGTAATAGACCATCGATCATACTGAAGGGGTCTGGGGAAATTGGGTATTCCCTTAAGGGAAAGAATTCACTCATTATTGGAAATTCAGATAATAAAATATTGCTCTGAAGGATTTCTGTTGTAATTTTCTATGATATTTCCTTTACAGTTTAAATAAAACACATATCAAATACAGCAACTTTCAAGTACTTGGTTCTGCAATTATTTTAAAGGATGATGAGATATTACTATAAATATAGTAATCTGGTGAGGCAAATATAGTAGAATCCATCCTTTAATTAAAATTTCTACTTTCCACTTGTTTTATCCCTTTATTTTTGCCTTCAAATGTTCAGAAGAGAGCAATTCCAATAAAATCCTTGAAAGGCTTTCCAACTCATCAATTTAATCACCAGTCATTATGAAGGATAGATGCAAGCTGTAGCCTGGCTATGGGGGAAATATCCTTCTGGTATAGGATCATGTGTTGTGGGGTGTTAAATTGTACGTTCCAAAAATGCTTGCATCCATATATAGCCCATCCCACATCCTTTTCTTTCAATGTGGCCTAGATGCTCCTCTACTGGGAGGTAGAGTGTGTGTTCCCTCCCCTTGAACCTAGACAGGCCTTTGTAACTTCCTCAACCAATAGAATGCAGCAGAAGTGATGTTGCATGACTTTGAGGGTTAAATCTTACCCGACTGCTAACTGGTTTGCTCTCTTTTTTGGGACACTTGTTACCATGTCATTAAGAAGCATAGGCTACATAAGGAAATAACACGTGGATGTTCTGGCTTACTGCACCAGTTAGTTCTTCAGCTGAAAGCCAGGACCAACTACTGTACATGGGAGTGAATTGAAAACTTTGGATGAGACGAGTCCCTAGACTTTGAGTCTGTCAGCTAATACCCTAGAAATCATGCTTTACCCAACTTCACATCTGACCTAAAGAAATTATGAGAGATAATTACTAATTATTGTTATTGAAAACAATCTAAATATGAGGGTAATTGATAAGTAGTAATAACTAACTAGTACATGTGGTAACGGGGCACCCATGATTACGAATAAGTTTTGAGAACCCTTTGATTTATCTGCTGGCTTTAGAATGAAACTGATAACTCTGTTGAGACATCACCCCAACAATGACTTTTTAAAAAGTTATAGCTTCTTGAACAACTCAACAAGGAAAGAAATCAAACAATCTAATCCTTAGATTGCTAGGTACACATGCCAAAGTTATGGAGCCTAAAGTGACTTTGAGGTTATTAGTATGAAGAAATACAGTGAATGTTTTTGGAAAAACATCAGCTGTCATCTTATTTTCAATACAAGATTTTTTGCACTTCAATAATTTCACTGAAGACTTCATCTGATCATTTAGTTTGATGTGTTCATATGTATTAGCTTCCAAAAATCTCTTTTAGAAATTTGTAATTATATTGAAGAAATTTGTTTTTCTCCAATTAGTTTTCTAGTTGTTTTTAAAATGTGAGCAAGTACATCTCATTTTGAAATGAAATCAATCTTGTTGCAGGTACCAGATGGACAGAAGTGGTAGGTGCAGTTCTGTTTTTAGGCTGCGAGCAGATGAAGTTCCAGGGGTATGACTCATTCTCCTCCACACCGTCCTGTCTCTGAACATCCGGTGCAACTGTTCTGCTCTGGGGATCACCTGACCATTGTCTTTCCACTGGGACTTCAGGAATAGGCATTGATTTTAGTATTTAAAGACTTCTGATTCCCCAGGAATTGCAGTTACGCCCTCATTTTATTTTCACACATGTTTATGTACTGAAGGGCATGGAGGAAATGACATATTTCCTTATATGCATTTTTTAAAAATATATTTTTATTTATTTTAGGGAGGAAGGAAGGAGAGAGAAAGATAGAAACATCAATGACGAGAGAGAATCATTGATTGGCTGCCTCCTGCACAACCCCTACTGGGGACTAAGCCCACAACCTGGGCTTGTGCCCTGACTGGAAATCAAATCATGACATCCTGGTTCATAGGTCGACGCCCAACCACTGCACCACACTTGCCAGGCCCTTGTATGCATTTTTTTAACCCAATTGTAATGGGGGATTTGAGTTGAGGAGTCTCTTGTCTCATTGATCTATTGACCTCATTTCCCTTAGCATAGGACATGGAACATGTATATGTTTTCTGATGAGGTATATATGTTTTATTTCACTGAATATTAAAGATTTTTTTTTAAAGTATGAATATATTTTCAGTGGCATGGAGTACTAACATTACTGTGGCTAATTAATTTTTCCATTTTATAGATTCAAATTTCAGCATTTAATGCACTTAATACATACAAAGTCTCCCAATTAACATATTAATGCAATTATAGCATTTAATAGACTGTTTGATTTGGCCCTAGAAGGCCTCTGTGGAAGGTGGCTGTCGTGTTCCAACAATATCCCGTTCTCTTGCCACTTGGAAAGGCAACGTTACTTTGTTGTGTGCTTTCTCTTGCATTTATAGCTCATTTTGTCTCTGGTTTGGCATGCTGGAAGCGCAGAGGAATGAATGGCTCTGGGAGCAACCCTCAACCAATGACTGACAAGGGTTGATATACAGCGTTATCCTTTCTTCCTTGCTCCTTAGAGAGGTTAACGCTGAGGGTATGCGTTTTACATGGGCTCCAAAGTGTCATTCGAAAGGATAAGCTTCAGTTACCTAGAGTGGTGGCTGGCTGGGTAAGGTAGCCCTTCACTGGTTGTTTTCCCTTCCTTGTTTCACATTCCCATTTTCCAATGCATATTTCTTTCCAGGCCCTCTGCCTTCTCTGCTGCCTAGAAAAAAATGCTTCTATCTTCCCCCTCCCAACACATCCCAGTAGACTCGTGCTGTTACTGAGTGTTTGTTTGGAGAGGCATGGTGGTGTCCCCATGTACATTCAGCTCGGTTGCATCTCTTCTCACCTCAGGTCCTGCCCTTCCTTGGAAACTTGTCTGGACAGAAGCCATAGGAACCATTAGGTTTTTAAAAAGTGTGTATGTGTGTGGTGGAGGGTATAGGAGTACCAGGCAGTACAATAAGTTTTCCCTTTAAAGTTTATATAAGTGTTTGGGAGTCAGGGTGAAGAATGCACTGAAGAATAAAATCACTAGTAAATATTTAGCTCTGCCTCCATGTGGATGGCCAATCCTGTAGTTTGGCACTCAGGCCTCTATTAACAAAGTTGATACTGACCAATTCCCAGGGGGACAATCTAAATGGTGCCAAAGCATCACATGGGTGCAAAAATAAGGTAGCAATAATTGTATTTATGGTGAGCCAGATGAGTAGAATATATATATTTATAGGAATGAGGTGTTTTAAGTTTGAGGGAGGTGAGACAACCAAGGGAGATAGTCAAATAACAATAGGAAGTGTGTTAGAAAAAACATCCAGTCCTCCTCCAGTGTGTCTCCTTTATTCTCACACACGACTACCACACTTACAATACTTCTGACACTATAGTCAACAAATTTGTGGAGGAGTCTTTCTCTCACCAAGTAATTTCCTGCAACACAAGCAAGGTGTCCTCAATTTAACTCAGTATCTACCTAGAGATAGTGTCAGATCCCACAGGTTAAGGGGTCCATCTCACAAGACTACCCTTCCTCTACTTCAGATGTCAATTGCAAGTCGAGGTTCTCACCTGTGCTTCTGACCCATCCATCCACTGTAAACCTCTTCAGGTTGAATTAATTTGCTAGAGTGGCTCACAGAACGTAGGAATCCAGTTATTATGCTTACCAGTTTATTAAAGAACATGACCGAGGATACAAATGATCATGATGAGGTACAAAGGGTGAGGCCCGGGAGGGTTCTGAGCACAGGAGCTCCTCCCCTGAAGGTGGCGTGTCACCCCCCAGGGCGGAGACATTCAGCAACCCGGAAGCTCTCTTCACTCACACTGCTGGGAATGTATGGAGGTGCTCTCACGCTGGCATGATTCACTGTTAACTCCATGTCTAGCCCCTTTTCACTTTCATGGGAACCGTGGGGATGGGGAAAAGGCTGACAATTCCAAGCTTCTACTCATGTCTTGGTCTTCCTGGTGACCCACCAGCGTTGCCTCATTGTAACAAAAGATGCTCCTAGTGCTTTTACCACTTGGGGATTTTCAAGGTTTTTAAAGGGCTTGTGTCAGAAACCTGGGGCAGAGACATAATTTTTTCTATTATCTTACATGTTTTATATCTTTCAGATGCTGAACTGCCTTCTAAGGTACATGGGTCTAGTTCACTGCTGGGCTGGTCTTTGCTTTGCTTAGAGGGGGCATGTGAACTTGGGCCTGAATCAAATTATTTAGGACAACAAGGGAAATGTAAGCACTCCAACTAATACCTTTTTCTCACAAAGTGCCCGGCCTTTCTTCTTAGCAAATTTTAATAAAAATTTTTTGAAAATAACACTTATAAGGCATATCAAATTATCAGCCTTTTCCAAGTATCCATTTCTCAGTCTGGTTTGGTTTGTTGTTTTCTGATAATACATTTTGTTCTTGAATATGCTACCACTGACTCCACTTCTTGAAGTCACCATAAATTATTAATAAAAGTAGATGAAATATAAATTATAAATTAATAATATTATCAATATTACTTCTCATATTTGTTTTTACAGAAAATAGAATATCATTAAAGTAACTCCATCAACTCTGCTTTCATGAAGACACCCAAAAGTTCCCATGCTGTAATTAAAATTAAAATTTGAAATTACTAGAAGTATTAGCAAGTTAAAAATCTCCAGAAAATATGATTAGTCTCTTCCTTTTTCTGATGCTTCTGGAACTTCCCTTAAAAATACATAAATATGGATACTTTTAACAGGGTTTTAAAATATACTTATGGTTTTTATGAGCTGAAGTATGAAATAGACTTGAAAACTAGAGCAAAATATGGTTGAAAGAGTATTTGTTTTTCTTTGGGAGCTGAAGAGCTTGTGAGTTTGGAATTGTAGCAGTCATGGTTGTAAAATTCCAATAAAATTGTTAACCAGCTCCCTTCTGATATGGGACTAGGAATTACTAATTATCAGTTCAATGTCAGAGAGCTTGTGGTTATCTAGTCTATGACCTAGTATTCAGATCAAGGCCAATGAGGATGATTCTGATTATTATCACAGACTCCAGTGATAAGAATCTACTGATGGAAGCTATAAACAAAACAACAACACTGTGGCAAACATCTAATAGTACATGTACTCTGTCAGTACTTCTGGTGAAGTATCTAAATGCATGATAGTGGTCACAGGTTTTTTTTCATCATCTAAGTAGTGCTAGAGTAATCCACTTGCTATGTTCATGTTTGATGAAGCATTTTTGATATTTCATCTATTATTTTGCCCCGCTTTTTTAAGCCTTTGATCCTTATTCTCTCCCATGTAATTTTATTTCTTTTTCATTAAAATTGGCTTTAAAAAAGAAGACCATTAAGATATACTCTGAGGCTGACAATTAGTATGCCCAGAGAGTTCCTAAAATGATAATAGTTGATTTAGCACATTAGCTTATTGAAGTTATCTGCATGGCAGAGATGGCAGTGTTTTGTTTCCAAGCCCCGCTTCCGTATGCAAGGAGTAACAGAGCATGTCTTTGCTCCTTTCATCTTCCTCAGAAGAGCAGCCAAGTGGCATAATCAATGCTATCAGCCTGTGTATTTCACCTGGTGTTTACTTTGAGAGTTGCCCTTATTTTACCTTTTTAAAATCTATTTGCCTTTTCTTCTTTATCTTATAAGAAAATAAAATTATTTTAGTGCAAGGTCAGGATACATTCATTAAACACTCATAATATTTTTTTCTCAGCATGCACAAAGCAGTAAAAAATTGTCCTAATTACTGAAATAGTGTCAAGCTTTGGATATACAAAGAGCAATCCCTGTTATCAGGTGCTGAGGGAATCAGAGCTTTGCAAATGGCTTTGACTCAGTAGCTTTGCTGGTGACTGACATATATTATTGTACCTAGGAGAAATCAAGCATTAGATTGACATTTTTTGTACTATGAAAATAAAAATCCAGGAGGTATACATTAGGTCTTTGATGGATCAAAATAACTCTGTTGCTTTACAGAATTCAAAGGCAAAAGTTAATTCTCAGATTTTCACAAATGACCAAGCTGGCTTTGTCCTTTAGGTTTGCTGTGTATGTTTCCAAGCCATTCAATTAACAAGATCAGGATACCGTTTCTGCGTGTTAAAGGTCACATTAGGGAACTTCGGGCCTTTTCTTCATATTGCTGTTTTTAGCAGTCAACACCAGCCACCTGGAGGAATGGCTACTATGAGGCCATCGCTTCTTTTGAAGTGACATTTGCTCAATAAATTTTTGTCTGGGCAATAATTGAAAAAAGTCAAAATGGTGTGAAGAAGTAAATGTCATATTCCCACAATGCAATATAAATGGAATTCATAAAGGCTCACTGACTCACAAGACAGGTTAATTAAAGCCTTCACATGGCACATGGAAGTTAGCACAAAATTTGCTTGACCATGTTATTTTCATGAGTGCATGGATTGAATCCCTTAATTAGAATACCTAGCCGATACTGTAATCTGGTGTCAAATATAATTTATGTTATTGTTACTTACTTTCTTTTGGATTATTTTATTTCATTTCCCATTGCCAGGAAGTAATGTTTTGAGGACTGGGTTTTAATATAAAAAGTCAAGCATTGCTAAAAGGCAACACAATCCCTGTCTCATAGGAGTTGCTCTCCCTGTACCAGGAATGCATGAAGGATCCACAGCATAAATGAGGAAAAAGCAGGTAGGGCTGTGAAGGAAACCACATGTGGACTTGGAAAATCACATTGTCTATTATAAAGTATGATCATATTGGTCTCTCATCCCTACCTGTTCCTTGGGAATCTAACAGAATGGACCCTGATATTTGGAATTAACTTTTTCTGCCTTATTTGAACTAAGGAACAAACATCAATAAACATACCCAAGGCAGAAACATCATTTCGATTTAGAAGAGGTTGGGTCCCTCTTGTACCTCTGGTACTGCCCCTGCGTTGCCTAGGAATGCTCCCTACAGGTCAAAGGAGGCAAGAGCCTGAAGAGGAGGGGTGGGCCTCTTTTTATTATTATTATACTTTTATTGATTTCAGAAAGGGAGAGAGAGATAGAAACATCAATGAAGAGAGAGAATCATTGATTGGCTGCCTCCTGCATGCTCCTACTGGGGATCAAGCTTGCAACCCCAGCATGTGCCCTTGACCAGAATTGAACCCAGGACCCTTCAGTCCACAGGCCAATGCTCTATCCACTGAGTAAACCAGCTAAGGCAATGGGGTGGGCCTCTTGAGCCTTCTCATTGTGGCCTGCTTGTCTGCATACTGTAGCAGAAGCATTACTGCTTCTTTATTCTGCTAAGATGGACAAATGACATGAAAGCAATATTGAATTTTTTTTAAAGAAGTTGAGAGATTTTTATTTGTTTCAACAAAAAAATATTTTCAGTCCTCATAAAAGATAATGCAAAAGCTTATTTCATTACAACCAAAGTGTCTAATTTTAAATCTTGAAAGTAGATTAACTTCCAATTTATCCATATAGCTATACAGAGATATATAAAGATACATATGATATAGAATCACAGAATATATATATATATATATATATATATATATATATATATATATATATATATAATCTGAGGCCTGATGCACAAAATCTGTTCAAGAGTAGGCCTTCCTTCCCCTGGCTGCTGGCACCGGCTTCCTTCTGGCTTCTGGGACCCAGGCTTCCCTTGCAGCCCTGGATTCATCTGGAAGGTCTTCCAAATGGACATCTGACCTAATTAGCATATTACTCTTTTATTATTATAGATATTACATGTAATAGCTATGACACAGAAGAAAAACTATACATATTTCTTTGTGTCAGAGACTTCAGGTTTCCTACCGCGGTGGCTTTTTTAAACATATTTTTAGCTTAGCACATGGTCATGCAAAATGAAGATATCTTGCATGCACAAGCAGAGCAATCAAGTTGCTGCTGCTTCTGGAATTGAAACCAGTGGTCCTTCCAGCCAAGGACTCCCCAGAGAGCAGAGCACCTTTCAGAGAGATAAAGACACTTTTGTCTTGCTTAGGCCATTACCATTTTGCATATTTCTGTTACTCCTTACTGGGCACAGTCTTACTATTCAAGTGCTGGGATCATCACAAAACAAGTATTTGTAAAGTATTTTAGATCCGTTCAGAAGTTCACGTCTGATTCTTGCTCTGCCTCTTGCCAAGTATGTATCTTTGGGCAACTCACTTCATCTTATTTGTTTCATTTGTAAAATGAGGAGGTAATTCCTACTTGACTAAGGAATAAATGAGATATTGAAATATTTGGGATGAGCAAACCTGTTTCCATAAAATAATCATATATAACCTAACATGCTAGTGAATGTCTGAGACATCTACCTGCATATTTAATAAGGAAAAAGAAACACTATCTTTTGCATTTTATCTGAACATTTTCAGCAAGTAGACTTCAGAATCTTTTTTATAAGGTAAAGTTAGTGCATCTTCTACTTTATTAGAATCTTGCTTTAGGCAGAATCTCAGTCTCTCAGGACCTCGGTATTAATATGACTTTCTTTGAAAATTTAACTTTACTTTGCACTCAGCTAACCACCACTCTGACTTAATCACTATTTGCTAACATAAAACTTTATAGATTTATTTAAGATTACAATAGGGAAAAGGCGAGAAGTTCATTTTTGTCACTACATCACACTGGGAAAATTACTACAAGAGCAATGATTTCATTACTTGTAATACAAACTTAATGACAGTTCTGAAGCAATATTTGATAGTAACTTCAGAGTATTTGTTAAATAAATCTATATAAGTAGCACATAAAGCTACCTTAAAATATTCAGAAAATACATAATTTGCTTAAGATATCTAAAAGGAGCTCCATAATAACCAAATAAAAAACATACAAAAATATGGGTTACACACACAGATGCTTATTACAATCCTGACTTCCCCACAATACCTAGTCTCTAAATCCCACAAGTTGCTACTATTTTTTATAACACATATGCATAACATATTGTTTAAAATATGTTTCAATAAAGTTTATTTGTTTAATAAATCTTTGAGAACAAAGAGATTACATTTTTATTGTTTGTTGAATGGACCTTTATTTCTAAGAAAACATTAAAACTGAGACTTCAAAAATACATTGTCCTCCCCAAGTGAAAAATAACATAAAAATCACTTTCTATCATTTAGCAAAATTATACCTTGAGCATAATATACAACCTAATTTCTGATGACTTTTTATGTTACCTTAAGTTGAAAAAATTCATATTACTTGAGAAGTAATATAAAAAATATCCTAAACTAAATTATCTCCTGAGAGGTATGATTAATATTGAGAAGGTAGTAGAAGAATTACAAATTTAATATTTCTAAACCACTATAGGTCAGAAAACAAATGTTCCATATACCGCACACCACAAACTATTATTTTTCACATATTAAATTGTCATTGCTTAGTATCAATAGCTCCTAGCCAAGAAGACTGAAAAGTCCTATTTAAGTTGTAATCCATAATTATCACCATCTGTTGGTTTGTGGTTTAAACATAACAAAGCCTCACACAAGTTAGAGAGGACAAAATGTCTGGGGATTTTAGATCTCAGGTTTTTCCTAGCAAAGGATTTGCTTTGGTTAGATATTCTCAATCTGTTACCAGGACCCTGGAAACTATTAAGAAAAATCTATTATTCCGTTCAAAATATGGGCATTGTCACTTCCTATAATCTCTACATGGAAACACAATTAGGAGCCTCAATCCTGACCATAAAATAATGTTAAGGGACACTTCTTGCCCACCTAACCTACTCTCCTTTTCTTTTCCTTTTCTGCCACCTTCTCTATATTTTGTCTGATTTTGATACCACCTCGTTTTAATTCATTTAATGTTAGGTAAACTAGCTTCTGTCCCACCCTTTTTCTTAATTTTTTTTCTTTTCAAAAATATTTATCATTTTCTAGTGACCAAATCACATATTTCTTCTGATACCTTATCTTTTTGACTAATCGCTTATGTGTTGGATTGGTAACTAGCTCTTCTTTCTTGTTAATATATATTTTTTAGGACATTTATTCACTCCCTCTGCATGTACCCATTAGAGATTCCTCCAACTAGGCAGGGTGCTTAAAGGGAGCAATGACCTTCGAGCATCAGGCCAGGCATGGACTTTCTAGTTACTCTGGGTTTATGTCTGCATCTATGCTAATCAGATTTCCATTTACTTATCAGATAAGTATTTATAAAACACCAATTATGTGCCAAAGCACCCAGTGCTAGAGATACAATGATGGACACTCAAAATCTGCTTGATAAAAAGGACTTTAAGGACTCAATCATTAATTCACCCATTCATTCAAAACTATAATTTATAGAATACACATTATATGATAGGCACTAGTTTAGGCACTGTTAATATAGCAGTAAAGAAAAAATAATAATTCTTGCCTCATAAAGTGTATATTCTCTGGGAAAAAAAAAGACCATAAAGCAAATAGGCAATATAATATGACAGAAAGTTATAACAGCTATGAAGAATATCAAATTAAGATAAGGTTACAAGGCTGAGAAACAAAGATCCTATTTTTAGATGGGATAATTAAGGAAAGCCTTTTTAAAAGAGGTATTTTGTGAGAGGAATTTTATGGAAGTAGAGAGTGAGCTATGTGAATGTGTGAGGAAGACCATTTCAGCAGAGGATATAGGAAGTGAGAAATCTTGAGATGGGATTTTGTTTTGTATATTTCATATACAGAAAAGCCAGTAAGGCTGGAGGGGACTGAAGGAAGAAATTAGATTAGAGTTAAAGCCAGGAAAACCATCTCATCATGACTTTTGTAGAGCATGGTATAAATTTTATTCTAACTATAGTGGGAAGTCATTGGAGAGTTTTAATGATTCCTTTAACATCTATGCAGAAAATAGACTGTAGTGGAGTAAGAAATGATGAAAGGGGCCGAAACCGGTTTGGCTCAGTGGATAGAGCGTTGGCCTGCGGACTGAAAGGTCCCAGGTTCGATTCCGGTCAAGGGCATGTACCTGGGTTGCGGGCACATCCCCAGTAGGAGATGTGCAGGAGGCAGCTGATCGATGTTTCTCTCTCATCGATGTTTCTAACTCTCTATCTCTCTCACTTCCTCTCTGTAAAAAATCAATAAAATATATTAAAAAAAAATAAAAAAGAAAGAAATGATGAAAGGGGACCAACTGAAATCACTACACTAACTTGTCCAAGGAAAATATGAAGGTGGCTTAGCTAAGGCAGTAACTATTGAGTTATAATAAGTCTTATTCAGGATATATTTAATAGATACTGCATAAATGGCTGATGGGTTGGGGGTGGGACTGTGTAAGAAAGAATATAATCCAGGGATGTTCACCCAACTGAGTGGATAAGACTAGGGAGGACTCGATTAATTTACCCTATTGTTGAAGTGAAAAAGATGAGAACAAGCAGCTTAAGTTAAAAAAATCAAGAGTTTGAGTTTGTTCATATTAAATTTGCCAGGCCAAATAGACATCTGAGTGCAGCTATCAAATGAGTTGTTGGATACATTGAGCTGGAGTTCAGGGAAAGTTGAGCATTAGAAATCTGTATTTGCCAGTCTTCTGTCATGGGCCTGCTGAGATCACTAAGGGAATGAATGTTGATGGAAAAAGAAAAGTCAAAACTAATTTCCTGGCACTCTGATTTTTTAAAGTTCAGCAGTAGGAGAAGGGGTGAGCCAAATAAAATAAGATAATAAAGTAAGAATAGATTCAGGAATGTGTGGTGTCTGGATACCTAGTGAAGAAAGTATTTCAAGGAGAAGTCAACCCTCAACTCTGTCTAATGGTGTGGAAAAGCTGAGTAAATGATGTCTTGAGAATTGTCTATGGGTTTGGCAATATGGAGGTCACTGATAATCTTATTGTAAATACTAGGGGCCCAGTGCACAAATTCGTGCACCTTGAAAGGCACCGTGGGCCTCGAGGCTGTGGTAGGCACAGGGGCAGGTCTTGGCCCATCCTCCATGCTCCCGCCTGGCCCCTCCCTCTGTGGCCCCGGTCCCCTGTCAGCCGGAAGCCCCACTCCCACTGCCGCGCCCACACGCTGATGACACTGGTCCTGCTCACACCCGCTGATGGCACTGAGCAATTGGGACTGGCACCAGGCACCAGCTGAGGGTGAGAGTGGGGCCGACGCTGGCAGTGGGTGCGAGCAGTGGCTCCGGCACTGGCAGCGAGTGAGAGCGCCACGCAGGACTGCAGTGTGCAGGAGCAAAGAATTTTCAGTAACCACCAGAGGCTCACCCCAATGACAGTGACCAGCACCCTGCCTTGGTCTGGCAGCCCCACTCACCTGCTCCACCATCCCACTGTGGCTGATGCCCACCATGTTCCGCACATGCTCCCTGGTGGTCAGCGCATGTCATAGCAACCAGTTGTTCTGTTGTTCAGGTTGTTCCGCCATTTGATCTATTTGCGTGTTAGCCTTTTTTTATATAGGATTTTCAGAGAAGTATGGATAACAGAATGATAGGAGTGAGTTTAAGAGAGAAATAGGCCCTAGCTGGTTTGGCTCCATGAATAGAGCGTCATCCTATGGACTAAAGAGTTCTAGGTTCAACTCCAGTCTAGGGCACATGCCTGGGTTGCGGGCTAGATCCTCAGTAGGTAGGGGGCATGCAGGAGGCAACCGATCAATAATTCTTTCTCACTGATGTTTCTATCTCTCTCTCTCCCTCTTCCTTCCTCTCTGAAATCAATATATATATATTTCTTTTAAAGAGAGAAATAGAACTGAGGAAACAGATACAGCTAATACAGATAATTCTATTAGAGAGTTTTTCTTTAAAGTGGATCCTGGAAATGGAGGTGAATGCTGGGTAAAAAGAGAAATAGCTCTTGTTCTTCTTTAAGTAGAAAAAGTGATAAGATCATGTTATGTGATGAGAAATAGTTTGGAGAGAGGGAAATCTTAGGATAAAATAGAGAGAGCAGATGTATTTATGTGAAAATGGATGGTATTGGGCACAGAAAAAAACACAATAGTCTAGCATCAAATTTGAGTGTGTTGGAGTTTAGGAGATGACTGAAGCCTGTGTATTTCCTTCCAAATATTTCTCTGTCCTTGAGTTAGTCTCTTTATTAATTATCTATTACTGCATAAAAATCATGCCAAAACTTAGTGACTTAAAACAGTATTCATTTACTATCACTTAAGGTTGGGATATATAGATGAGGACTTTGTGAGAAGCTGAGACAGGCAGCTCTGTCTCAGGATCTTTCATGACATGAAGCCAGGTGTCAGCTGGGCCTACAGTTTTTTGAGGCTTTTTTGGGGCTAGAAGATCCATTCCTAAGGGGGCTCACTCATATGGCTGGCAAATTGAAGCTGACAAAGTGTATCCTCTCCATTTGGGCTTCTTGAATGTCCTTACATGGTAGCTGGATTCACCTGGAGCAAGTGATCTAATAGATCAAGTCAAAGGCTTAAATGCTTTAATGACAGAGACTTGAACATTATACATTCTCACACTTACCGTATTCCACTGACCACACAGATCAGTCATGATTACAAGTGAGAGGGGATTATACAGGGCATAAATACCTGCAGATGAGGATCATTGGCGGCCATCTTGGAGGCTGACTGCTATAATCACTAAGCTGTTTTTGGACTTTCAACCTTTCATTATCCTCACCTGTCAAATATGGAGATTTTACTGCATGAGTTCAAGTTCATTTTTAACTCTAAAATTTCATGATTTTATTTTTCACCTGGGCATATATCTCTCAGACAGAACATATGAAGGACAGAGGGTTGAGTCAACTAGAATTTTCTGTTTTTTAGCTTCCTACTAATTTCTATTCCATTCATTTTTATTTTTAAAAAGTAGAGTATATGATGGCACTGCTTATTGAAAAGTGAAAGAAGTAGCTTTTTGAATAGTAAAATGCTCATAAGCTGGTTCATAAAGTAGACTGGGCCATGTTTATAAACAAAACAACTACTACCACCAAAACAAAAATTCCCACCATAGCCAGTTTGGCTCAGTGGATAGTGCGTCGGCCTGCAGACTAAAGGATCCCACATTCGATTCCGGCCAAGGGCACATACCGGGGTTGTGGGCTCGATCCCCAGTGTGGGGTATGCAGGAGGCAGCTGATCAATGATTCTCTCTCATCATTGATGTTTCTATCTCTCTCCTTTCCTCTCTGAAATCAATAAAAAATATATTTTAAAAAGTTCCCCTGCTGTATTGAAGTTGATTTACTAAGTCATGATTAGAGAGTGCAGCCTAAAAATCCTTTAGGAAAAAAATATTAAAATACTACAAAAAACAGAGTGTGCCAGTAAAACAACTGTTAGTGACCTGATGGAAGAACCAATGGCTTTGGATCAGGAAGCAGGTTTGAATTCTTGCTCTGTCTTAACCAAGTAGCTGATCTTCAGCAATCACCTAATCTCTATGAACCTCAGTTACCTCATATGTAAACACGGATTATACTTCACAAGATTTCTTGGAAGAACTAACTATATGAACAATGTGAAACAATTATGAACATGTTTAGCACAAAATAGGTGTTAATGATAGTTATTTTTCTCTGGTCTATATATTCTTTCCTAATCTCATTAAGTCCCAAGTCACTACTGGTGAGTACCTTGATTCATATATAATTATTTGTCATTCTATCAAATACCTAATTACTAGAACACTTAAACTACCCTCTGAGACTGGAGTGGCTAATGTGGTGTAATAGTGTATACTAGTATAACTAGCTATTCACTAATATCTAATGTCCTCCCTGCAGGAGAATTATGTTTATCTACCTGTTGAACTGAAGGACACCCATGTAACTTTATTTGGCCAGCTAAATAAGATATAGTGTGTCCTGTGCCATATTCCATGTTCCCTCTGCCACTGAAGCTATCAGTGTCCCAGAAAGTGGTTGCATGTCAATGACAATACAGAGTAGAGCCTTAGCCAATGGTCATAAAATGAAAGCAAATTATACTGGTACATCTTTGTGTCTTTAAGTGACTGAGATTTAGGGGATATTCTTTCTCTCTCCTGACTTATATACTTACTAAACTTGTTTAATACTATTCAAGAGTGAGACTTTCTCTACTTCATTTTTTACCACAATACCAATTTGAGAGACAAAGAAAAGAGACAAAAAAAATGTGTACAGAATTTCAAAGGCATTAGAGTCTAATGTCCACTGATGGCGAACCTATGACACTCATGTCAGAGGTGACACGCAAACTCATTTTTTTGGTTGATTTTTCTTTGTTAAATGGCATTTAAATATATAAAATAAATATCAAAAAAATAAGTCTTTGTTTTACTATGGTTGCAAATACCAAAAAATTTCTATATGTGACACGGCACCAGAGTTAAGTTAGGGTTTTTCAAAATGCTGGCACACCGAGCTCAAAAGGTTCACCATCACTGCATTAGACAGAGCCTGCATCACACTTTGAAATTCTATATTGGCTTGGAGAATCTAAAAGATCATTTTTCTAGAACAATTTTGTGGTCAATGAAGAGATTTAGTTAGAGACAGCAGTTGCATGTCTGTACTTTAGTACTCCATCTCACACATTTTGGAGGGTGGGTGGGGTGTAGCGAATGCTAATTCTAGCTAGAAAACTTCAAGCAGGAACACTGGGATCTATTCAAAATGTATTTTTTGAAGTTGGGAGATACAGAGGTCTGGAGCCTGAATTCTGCCCCAGAGAGGTGGCATGAATGGATTGTGGATTGGAAGAAGGTGGACGTCTAATTTTCTCTAGGAAACTTAAAGGACAAGAAAAATACAAACTGTGTGAGAGCTAAGTGAAGAGGGTGCTACTTTATTGGGATCTGCTGGCCTGAAGTGTTACCATACAGCTTATCTGGGGAAAAGATGCAATTGTATTTCTGAGGCACAAGAGTAAGCCACCAGGAAGAAAGAAGTGCTTGGAGGGCATTGTGGCCCCTATCTAACAGAGCCCCATGGAAGGGCAAGAGGACTTTAGCAGAAAGAAGGTGGAGATCTGGGATGACCTGGCATTCTAGTGAAGGCAAACAATAGAAAACATCTGTCAAGATTAAAGGAATTTAGGAGAAACTGGCTCAACAGATAGTCTATTAAAATCCTTAAGAACACCTCACAGAACTGAGCCAGCTTTCAACTATTAGCGTGGTCAGAGTATAGAGCTGCCCAACTAAATAGTTGTTTTATCCTATACTCTTCTCCTTCCTCCACACTTTGACCTCAGATTAAACAACTGCTAGTGTGTTGATGGGAGAGGTGACTATGAAGAGAATGTATAGCAAAAGGGACCATCCCACTGTGCAAAGGGAGCAGGGCTGACGTATGTGACTATGTGATTGTGCAGAGTGCCACCTCAACATTCACATGTGTCTGTCATCTGAATCCTCTGAGTGGATGAGGTGGGACTAAAGTTCAGTGAGTTTCCATTGGCCAATCCCTCTCCCTGGCAGTGGATTCTAGTGTGCTCAGAAAAAAAGGGGTACTTTTTTATAATTTTCATGGAGATACCTTATTGGCTAACAGAGAACCTGACAAGAAGAAGATTAATGGTAAACTCAAGTCACATTTTTGATCCATAGTATGAAATGAACTTAATAATTTCCAAATTGAGATACGGGTTTTGACTTAACATGACTATGGCATGGTGTGTAAGTGGGCAAAAAGGTAATTTAATATGCTGGAGTTGTCATAAAAAAAGAAAAGGAAGATTAGCATCACTGAATATAAAAGGAGAGTAGAAGAAAATATGAAATGGAACTTTATTAGGATCTGCATTACTCAATGAATTACGTGAAGTGCACAGAGAAAGATAGGGACATAGAGTAACGAGAGAAAAAAGAAAGAGAACACATAACTGAGCAAGGCAGAATCCTCTGTCCTATCCACAACCCCCCCTTTTCCACACTATCTCCCCTCTATCCACTAAAAGGGCCTTATAGAACAATAAGTTATCAAGTTAATACGATGCTATAAGAGGCAAGTGACAGATATGAACAAAAGAGAAAATTTGTTATTATTGTTGTTGTTTGGTGGTGCCATTTTTGTTGTTTTTGCTATTGCTGTTGTGTGTTGGTTTTGTTTACTTTTTGAAATTTTTTGTATTCGTTTTTTTGTATACGCTCCCTCCTGAAAAATGTAGGAATCCACTATGTTGTATTAGGATAGAAACATAAATTTATCCTTCTAGCCTTGATTTCGCAGGATTGCAGTATGATATACAGGCCAGGAGCAGAAGAGTAGCCAAAAACAAAAGCGGAAGGGAGACTAAGGGAGAAATTGCTTTTAGGCACCCATTCAAATTGGATTCACTCCAAATTCTAGCAATCAATTGAGATCAGTAACTAATTACTTTGCATCATCCTCTGGATTCTGAGTTTGGCTGTGATTATTGACTGCCAAGACTATTATTTCTGATCATGGACAGTAACTATATATTCTTCCAGAAATTTCTGAACTCTACATCTATATATGCATAGTCAGATAGACTGACAAATAAATATATACTAGAGGCGCGATGCATGAAATTTGTGCAAGAGTAGGCCCTCCTTCCCCCGGCTGCCAGCACCAGCTTCACTCTGGTGCCCTGGACCCGGGCTTCCCTCACAGGCCCAGCTTCATCTGGAAGGTCATCTGGAAGGACATCTGGTCTAATTAGCATATTATGCTTTTATTGTTATAGGTATATTTATATATATGCATATAAATAGAGATACACATATATATTTCTAAGGCACCTATTAATATTTTTTGTATTTATACTCCCCCTATATAAAAGAGTGTTCTGTGCAGTTCTATTTAGCATTGAGTTTGTAAACATACTGCCATACAAAAAGTGAGCATGCATGAATATAATTAAGTTAGTAGCTTGAGTAGCAATTATCTAAGTTAGCCCATCAGTTTCTCTAGATCCATATGTATTTCTAAAAGGCAATCACTCTAAAGAAGACTCTAGGTTTTACCATGTTCATTGTTTTTGGTGTAGAATTTTGTAGTTGGAAAAAAAACAAGAATAATGTGTTCTAGGCATATAAAGAAGTGAAAGGGTTTTAGTTTTGTGATGGAAGGAAATTCTGAGGAATTCCCTGGGATAGGAAAGGAGGGAAGACAGTAATAAATTTGGAAGAGAGGATTCTACTTTAATGCTAAATTAAAGACCTCTGGAATCTTAAATTATGTCTATTTCAAGTGGCTTGCCTTCTGCTTCTTGATGAAATATCCATCTTCATGTGTTCTGTTAGTTTGCTCTCTGAGGTAGTTATTCATCTATTATCAAAAACTCAGGTGGCTGACAAAGCCATAGCCAGCAAAGCTTTAGCCAATAGTCTATATCCTGCAGCAGACAGCATGCAGGAAATTAGCCAGAAATACACATGGATCAGTGGTGGAAGGCCTACCTCACTTACAGTACTGGCATAAGTGTGAGGTAATACTATTCCAAATGATGGCCGAAAAGGCGCAGTGAACTTGCAATCATTCAGGCTTATGTCATTAATCATGGCATCAATCTGTGGAGGTGGGGAGTAGGGCTCTGTGACAGGACTTTCCCAACAACAGTAACTCCAACTTCAGAGTCAGGCAGCAAGTACCTTTTATATTAGGGGGACTCTGCTTCTATTCAAAGCATACCTAGAGCCATTAAAGCCATTAACTACGGGCACAAAAATAATTGCTATATATATATATATATATTTGAGGCCCAGTGCACAAAAATCTGTGCACTCGGGGGGTGGTATCCCTCAGCCCGGCCTGTGCCCTCTCACAGTCTGGGACCCCTCGGGAGATGACCACCTGCTGGCTTAGGCCTGCTCCCTGGGGGATTGGGCCTAAGCTGGCAATCAGACATCTCTCTGGCAGCCTGGCAGCCCTTGGGGGATGTCCACTTGCCAGCGGGGAGCAGGCCTAAGTTGCAGTCGGACATCCTTAGCACTGCTGAGGAGGCAGGAGAGGCTCCCACAAACACCGTTATACTGGCAGTCATCAGCCTGGCTTGTGGCTGAGCAGAGCTCCCCCATGTGGGAGTGCCCTGACCACCAGAGGGCAGCTCCTGCATTGAGCGTCTGCCCCCTGGGGGTCAATGTGTGTCATAGTGACCAGTCATTTCCAGTCTTTCTGCTGTTAGGGTCAGTTTGCATATTACCCTTTTACTATATAGGATAGAGGCCTGGTGCACGGGTGGGGCTGGCTAGTTTGCCCTGAAGGGTATCCCGGATCAGGGTGGGGGTCCCGCTGGGGTGCCTGGCCAGCCTGGGTGAGGGGCTGGTGGCTGTTTGCAGCTGGTCACATCCCCTTTAAGGTGGGTGTCCCCACTGGGGTGCCTGGACAGCCTGGGTGAGAGGCTGAGGGCCGTTTTCAGGCTGGCTGGCGACTGAAGCTCCCAGCCTCTCCTTTTTTCTTTTTTTTTAATTCTGGGATTTATTTACCTTCTATAATTGAAACTTTGTTGCCGTCACTGGAGCTGAGAGCTGGGCTCTGCTCGCTCCAGCTCTGAGGCCACGGTCTGCTGAAAGCAGGTATCTTGGGTTTGTTTAGCTTCTATAATTGAAACTTTGTTGCTTTCGGAGCTCAGAGCCGGGCCGCGGCAGGCGGGGAACCTTGGCTTCCTCCATCACTGGAGCAAGCAAGCCTTCTGCTCGCTTCAGCTGCTTGGCTACTGGCCTCCATCTATGTTGGCAGTTAATTTGCATATCTCACTGATTAGCCAATGGGAAGCTTAGCGAAGGTACTGTCAATTACCATGTTTGTCTATTATTAGATAGGATGGATATATATATATATATATATATATATATATATATATATATATATATACATACATAGCTGGGACAGGAGTTGGGTTGTAAAAACCACAACCAAAAAAGCCTAAACTTCATTGGAAGTTTCTTGTTCCAGCATCAGAACTGAAATACAAATCAGTGAATGGAAAGAAAGCCACTCCTCTGGCCAAGTCTTAATGACTGAGAGGATGGGAGAAAGGATGGAGGGTAAGAAAAAGGCTGCAGCTCTTTGGGTTTGGAGCAGCCTGGCTTGTGAGAAGAATTTCCAATTCCATTCATTCACTAATGCCCTAGCATGAACATGATTACTTATGAAATCTAAGGACAGACACTGATGTTTGAAAAGTTTGAGTGAATGAAAATTTTCAATAACTGCAGTTGAGCATGTTTAGGAAAAGTAGAGAGATACAGGGCATGTTAAGGGAGGACTGAAAAAGCAAGGGGGAAGGATCCAAGAACATGTTTCCCAAATATTTCATCATGGAAGGTAGGGAAAAGAATCCATTTCACACAGATCCCAAACCAAATCTTTAATCACTGAACTTTGAAATGCTCTGAGGGCAGAAATCCCTAACTGCACCATTTCTAATGAAGCTCAGCTTCTCAGTCTTAACTCCAATGTCCCAAAGGGACCTGATGGGGCAAGACTCCCTACACATCCTATTTAATAAAGAGGGAATATGCTAATTGACCCTCAGCGCCCACAGCCAATAAGAAGGGAATATGCTAATTGACTGCCCCACCCTCAAATATGTTGGCGCCCACAGTCAATAAGGAAGGAATATGCTAATTGACTGCCCTTCCCTCAAAGATGGCGGTGCCCACAGCCAGTAAGGAGGGAATATGCTAATTGACCGCCCACAGCCACAAGATGGCGGCGCCCAGTCCCCTCAGCCCCGCCTGCCTCCAGAGTCCCCCAGTCCGCTCAGCCCCCCATCCACCCAGGGACAGTCCGAGGCATAGATGAGCTTCAGATGGTGGCTGCCCAGCCGCCCAGGGCTGCCTGAGGCTCAGGTAATCAGGTAATCAGGACTGGCCAAGGCTTGTGCTGCCGGCAGTGGCAACAGCAGAGGTGTGATGGGGGTGTTGCCTTCCCCTGATAGCCGGGTCGCCTCCTGCCCCTGAGGGCTCCCGGACTGTGAGAGGGGGCAGGCCAGGCTGAGGGGCACCCCCTCCAGAGCATGAATTTTCATGCACCGGGCCTCTAGTTATTTAATATTCTCAATAGACAGTTCTGTATCCCATCTTTGGAACTGAAAAGCATACCTTCTCCCCATTACTTCATAATGAGACTCAGCAACAGACTGGAATAGGCAAGTGTTTTCTCTTCTTTGTCTTTCACCAAGAGCTGAGGGACCCTTTACCCAAATGAACTTGTGATGAGTGCCAGGCATTTTAAAGTCAGACACAAGAGTCTTAAGGGCTACCTATAGTCCAAATCCTGGCTTTACATATTTAAAATGTTTTAAACATATGTTTCCACAAATCTCATTTTAGCAATACAGCTCTTCGGCTTTTCTTAAATTTTTGAGCAAATATATAGCACACAATAACAACAAATCAAATAGCACTATATCCATTAAGTCCAAAACCCTGAATTTCCAACTCTTGGAGAACTGAATGTGCTTTTAAACTTAGAAATTATCTTCTCCACTATTGAGCCTAAATGCCACTATAATTATAGCCACCTCAAACTTATTCCTATAATTTTTTCTGCAAGATATACAATTAAAATAAAGTGGTAATCTAAACAATGAAAATAAATTGGAGCCCTGCAATTACATAGTCAAAATTTTCCCATGTTAAAACAGAATGAAGAATGGCATTATTTAATTAAAATGCCAAAATCCATGAGGAAAATGAAGCATGCCATGAGTATGGAAGATAGAGGGTGATCTTAGAAACAGAACCACATGTCTGATGCTTGTCATGTATAAAACTGAATAGCCCTATTCTCTGTGGTCACCATTAGTGACTATATTCCATACACATAATTTTAAAAATATAACATGGGCAAAGAAATGTGCCTGCAGCTGACTAGCTCCTTCTCCTGCTGGCCACAAGCTCCCCGGCATGCCTCTCTTACCCACAACTTGTAGTACATCCAGCCAGCTTTGCTCTTGTAACCAGCCCCTTTGAGTATCTGAGATTACAAGTCCTAACTGCAACTCATCTTCAAATGTTTTTTGTAACCCCTTTACCCAAACCCAAAGCAGCAATGTTGAGAACAAACTAAGTCACAATGGGAAAGAGTCACTTTCAATCTTGTTAACAATACTTACCTGTAACATTAAGTCCTGCCAAGTTTAAATATTCAATATGTGATGGCATAAGCACTTCATTTAAAACTGCTAGTGAATTTTTTGCTAGGCTTATTAGCTGACATTTTATTTTATACTAAGTTGTTATTATAAGTGAGTTTGATGGGCCATCACTTCCTGATTATTTACAGGAAAGTGTGACCAAACTATTGGCAATTTAGAGTAAATGCTTATTTAATAAGCAAATAGAATATGTTTAGTGTCTAAATAGATCATATTTGTACAATAAAACAAAGAATCCATATACATATGAATATAAGAAGTATGACAAATCATAGTATATAAGTGAGGAGAACCCTCACTAACAATAATAGCTTTTTAAGAATATATATTTTTATTGATTTCAGAGAGAAAGGGAGAGGATGAGAGAGAAACAACAATGATGAGAGGGAATCATTGATTGGCTGCTTCTTGCATACCCCCTACTGGGGATCGAGCCTGCAACCCGGGCATATGGCCTTGACCTGAATCGAACCTGGGACCCTTGAGTCCGCAGACCGATGCTCTATCCACTGAGCCAAACCAGCTAGGGCATGGGTGGGCAACCCCTGGCATGGGTGCCAAACATGGCACGCCAGTAACTTTTGCTGGCACGCGAAACCCTCTCTTATAATCTTCCATTTATGATTTTTTTCTAATGTCAACTTTTTTATTTTTCAGATAAATTCAGTGTAGGTGCATCTTAGATAAATAAATAATTTTACATAACATGTATACATTAAAAATAAATGTATTTTTTATCATCATATACTGTTTTTGTCACTCGAATGAATTTTATTATTTCTTCAAGGTTCTTCACATATGTACACCTTAAGAGATATCAAGTAGGCGTAACATGTTCTCAAAAAATTAGGGTTGGCACACAGAAGAATTTTGAGTCAGAAATTTTGCTGGTTTTGGCATGCATGCACAAAAAGGTTGCCCACCCCTGAGCTAGGGCAATAATAGCTTGTTATTATTGAGATAAATGTAACTAGCCTGCCTTATAATAACTTCCAGGTTTAAGGGTAAAAACCTATAACTATGTAATATATATTATTATATAAATATACAATATATTATACAAGTATAATCTATCCTATCTAATAATAGACAAACATGGTGATTAACCATACCTCCACTACGATTCCCATTGGCTAATCAGGATGATATGCAAATTAACTGCCAACCAAGATGGCAAGCCAGCAGCCATGCAGCTGAAGTGAACATGAGGCTTGGTTGCCCCGGCGATGGAGGAAGCCAAGGTTCCCCACCTGCCGTGGCCCAGCTCTAAGCTTCGAATGCAACAATGTTGCAATTAAAGAAGCTAAACAAACCCCAGATACCAGCTTTCAGCCCTCCGGCCTTGGAGCTGGAGCCGCAACAAAGTTCAATTACAGAAGGTAAATAAATCCGAGAATAAAAAAAAAAGAAAAAAAGGAAAGACTTGGAGCTTCAGTTGCAGGCTTGGCCAGCCTTAAAACAGCCCTCAGCCCCTCATCCAGACTGGCCAGGCACCCCAGTGGGGACACCCACCCTGAAGGGGGTGTGGCCAGCCTGAAAACAGACCTCAGCCCCTCACCCAGACTGGCCAGGCACCCCAGTGGGGACCCCCACCCTGAAGGGGGTGTGGGCAGCCTGAAAACAGCCCTCAGCCCCTCACCCAGGCTGGCCAGGCACTCAAGCAGAACCCCCACCCAGATTCAGAACACCCTTCAGGCCAAACCATCTGGCCCCTACCCGTGCACCAGGCCTCTATCCTATAGAGTAAAAGGATAATATGCAAACTGACCCTAACAACAGAAAGACTGGGAATGACTGGTCACTATGACACACACTGACCACCAGGGGGCAAATGCTCAATGCAGGAGCTGCCCTCTGGTGGTCAGGGCACTCCCACATGGAGGAGCACTGCTCAGCCACAAGCCAGGCTGATGGCTGCCAGTACAACGGTGGTGGTGGGAGCCTCTCCTGCCTCCTCAGCAGCGCTAAGGATGTCCAACTGCAACTTAGGTCTGCTCCCCACTGGCAGGTGGACATCCCCTGAGGGCTGCCAGGCTGCCAGAGCGATGTCTGATTGCCAGCTTAGGCCCAATTCCCTGGGGAGCAGGCCTCAGCCAGCAGATAGTCATCCCCCAAGAGGTCTCAGACTGTGAGAGGGCACAGGCTGGGCTGAGGGATACCCTCCACGAGTGCACAAATTTTTGTGCACTGGGCCTCTAGTATATATGTAAAAGGCTAAGATATCATTAAGACCGAACGAAGGAAAGGACCGGAATGACTAGTCGACTAGTCGCTATGAGGAACCACGGGAGGTTGGCTGGCCATGGGAGGTTGGCTGTGGGAGCGCACTGACCACCAGGGGGCAGACGCTCAATTCAGGAGCCTCCCCCTGGGTGGTCAATGGACTCCCACAGCCAACTTTCCTTGGCCAGCCAACCTCCCTTGGTCCCTCCCCCCAGCTGGCAAACCTCCCGCGGTCCCTCCCACCATCTGGCAGGCCCTGGCTGGCAGGCCCTGGCCAGCCCAGCCCCAATCAGGACTGGATGAGACAGCCCTGATAAGCCCTGATCACCAGCCAGGTCTAGGGACCCCACCCATGCATGAATTTTGTGCACCGAGCCCCTAGTCCTATATAATAAAAGTCTAATATGTTAAGTGTCCGACCATTTGTTCAACTGTTCCACCAGTCGCTATGATGTGCACTGACCACCAGGCAGCAGACACTCCGACCAGTAGGTTAGCTTGCTGCTGAGGTCTGGCCTATCAGGACTGGGCAAGACTGGGCCAAACATGCCCTGAAGCCCTCCAGCGGTCCCTTCCCAGCCCTGATTGTGCACCAGTGGGGTCCCTCGGCCTGGCCTGTGCCCTCTCACAATCCAGGACCCTTCAGGGGATGTCAGAGAGCTGCTTTCAGCCTGATTCCCACAGGCCATGCTGAGGGACCCCACCAGTGCACGAATCTGTGCGCCGGGCCTCTAGTATATACTATAAATATAATATGCAAGTTTATATCTGCAAGTTTAAGGGTCAGAAAAAAAAAGTTAATTTATTTATGCCATATATACCCACAGATATAAAATATATAACATTAAATCAAGTGTTTAAAAATATTTACCTTAAAAATTGCAGATTACATTACAGTTAGCATTATGGCAAAGACTTAAATACATATGTAATGTACTAGGCATTCTGTAGCATAAAACAAAACTGTAGAAAGAAGATTGCTGGCCTCCAGAATGATAGATTTTAGTTGAAAAAACAAGATTCTCCACAAAGAAAAAGTAACCCCGTCCTGACTGTCCTTCTAATGGCATGTGGTTTCATCCCCCTCTGCTCGTGTTGATACCTTCTCCTTTGTTTTTCAAGCAATGTCTTCTGCTTGCTCTTTGCCTCACTCATGTTTGTTTTGTCTTTACATAAGCATTTGGTACTTATTATCTTATGTTTCTAGCCTCAATTTTCATCTTTTTCTTATGGTACACATATTGCATAAGCAATATTGCTTTCTTTATAGCATTGATGCTGATGCTGTTAAACTCTTGTCCTATTTCCAACTCAGCTCATTGTTACGCCCTTGCTATTAACACTCAAATCTCAGTTTCCAGCTCAAATCTTTCCTCAGATGTGTGATGCCTACTGGACAATATAACTGTTGCACATTTCCAGCTTTAATGTCTAAAAGCACATCCTTAATTTTACTGACTTTAAAGCCTGAAATATTTCCCTCCTTTTTTATTTATTACCTAAGTTAAGGACACCACCACACACCTAGTGAATAAGCTAGAAATCTAGATGTCCAATTGGACATCACCTGCCCTCACCACCTACATCCTTGCAGGTACCAAGTCTTTGTCAATTTTGCCTGGTTGATCATTTTAGATAGTGCTCATTACTGCCCATCCACTTTACCAGGCAGCCTTAATTAAAGTCTTTACACTTTCTCACATAGATAACTGCATATCCTCCTAACTGTTCTTCCACTTTCTTGGCTGTCCCATTGAGGACATAATAATGCCAGAATGATTGATCTTCCGAAAATGTAGATATGATCATGCCATTTCTTTGTTTTTAATACTGTATGGTTAATCAAATTTTTTAGAATAAGTTCTAAATACATTGTATATGACAGAAGCTTCCTCATGTGTAATTTTCAGCTCTTGATTAATTTCTTGACACTTATACCTCAAGCTCTACTTCTATAAATGCAATGTGGAAATCTATATAAACTATCCTCCAAGTCTGTCTGTGCAATGCTCACTGTCTAGTACACTTTGTTTCTCACATCCATTGACATTCTTTCTCTCATATACTTCTTAAGCACACACAAACACACGCTTTACTTGGATAAATACAATTGTTTCTTCAAAATCAGCTCAAAGTTTTGGAGAAGATTGCCAAAGACAAAACCTCTCATGTCTGGATGTGTAGTCTACTAAACTCCCACATGGTCAGGTGAGCACCTCTTTTAAAGTCATTTACACACTGGATCTTAATAAACTTTTTAAAAAAACTCTCTCTCTAAACTCTGAAGTTTTTCTTAGAAGAGTTCTTAGCACTTGGAAGTGTTTATATTGGTAGCACTAATTATTAAGCAATGTGGGGAGACCTTGTAGGAAAATCTAGTCCTAGTTAAAATGTAGTTGACAAAGGTCAAGTTTATGGTGTCTCTTATTCTTAAGGAAGAGAAAAATTATTTAAGAAGAAATTATTTTATTTTCCTCTAGAGTCAAAGAGTAAAAAATTCTACTAGTAGCTCTCAGCATATTTTCAGAACAAAGCTGTAAGTACTTTAATTATTTTCAATCAGTATTAAGTTATCTTTTGAAATTAAGGCACAATGTAAGCAATAATTTAATTATACTTTTTAAAATGAATTTTCAAAGTGTCACTTTTCTCTTTAAACTTTCTGGTGACCCCAGCTTAATAAAAATAGAATCCAAAGTCTTTACTGTTTACAATGCCAAAATGATTCATCTCATTTTCCCCTATCTCAGTGGTCGGCAAACTGCGGCTCATGAGTCACCTGCGGCTCTTTGGCCCCTTGAGTGTGGCTCTCCCTAAGCCTTAGGCGTACCCTAATTAAGTTAATAACAATGTATCTACCTATATAGTTTAAGATTAAAAAATTTGGCTCTCAAAAGAAATTTCAGTCGTTGTACTATTGATATTTGGCTCTGTTGACTAATGAGTTTGCCAACCATTGTATCTGATTGCACCTCCTTTTATATAGCATCCTCTCAGTAAATATTAGTAAGTAAATTCACTCTTAAATATATTATATTTTCAGAATTCTCAGAAAGGAAATGTATGGATTTGTATCAAAGAATACCTCAGAAAATGATAATTGCTTATGTTCCCCATGGATCTCATTTGCTGCTGATTCAAGCATCTATTTAGCAGGATGTAGTCTTAGGTATTTCTTTTGCAATAGAAAAACCATCTCAAAATGACAATTGTAAAATACATGTTTTGGGAAGTCTCTATGTGGTATATAATTACTATGGAGAAAGCATATGTTGAGAATTAAAATATTTTAAGCTAAGTTTAAACACTAAATTTGCTGCAAAATTATGTGTTTGGTTTCCTTGAAATTGATAGTGAAGTCTATGTCAGGTATTTATTTGAAAATAACTTTGTACTCTTTGAGAAATTCTTTATTCTACCTAATCACTTAAGAGTAAAAGGATAAATTCTGATACTACAAGTGGAGTATTATAGATGATTAGATTGAATTTGAGTTAAATGAAGGGAAAAAAATTAACCTTAAGCTTTGCTATGATATAAAAGATGTACTAAAATTATAGTCCCTCCATTGAACATGGCTGCATTCTTCAAGCAGCATTACCTAGGACTTTTTACACATATTGTATAAAAACGTATATTGTTATTTGGTTGATCAACATCTCTTATCTTTAAAATAATATAGGCTTTCCATATTCAATGTTTAAATGAAGAAATGTGTAATGTACTGTTGACTTCAGCACATTTTTGGAGTAATTATATCTTTTATGATTGCTTTTTTTCCTTTTGGTCAGCATCTACATTCTTCTGTAAAAAGGACCTATCTTCAGGGTGAAAGTGTGGAAATGCACAATTAAAATAAGTATATTACTTTACTGTTTGTTAATTAACTGAACACTTTCAGCAGCGGATCTTTCAGCTTGCTTTCCTGAAGTTTTAAAGACTAAGCAATGTGAGAAGGAGGCTTTTTGCAGTGTATGTGGTATGGAACAATTGGATTTATTTCATCTCATGTGAAATAACATAGTGTGAAAATAAATGAGGAATGAAGGCATCGGTAATTAAAAGATGCTTTGTTTCATTTTATATGAAATGACTTTATTCTATTTCCAAAAATAAAAATCCCTTCAAACACACAAACAAAAACCCATACATACACACAAAAGATGAAAGTCATGAGAATTATAAAGGTGTTCAAGTTAGTGCAAACCATGAATACCAACTCAAAACAAGCTTATTGCTGAGAGTGGACTACCTATTAGGAAATTTGAACTCTGGATTCCAGATATGTACACTACAAACATAAAATCTTCCAAGAGATATATTTTTATAACTGTCAGAAAAGAGAAGATTTTTATAAAAACCAGGCCACAAAATTCATTAATGAATTAATTAAATAAACTAACAAACAATTTGAATTTACCCCAGAAAGTCTAGGAGAGTTAATTAGTAGAAAATCAAGAAATATAATCATTACTTAACAGTATGTTTTATCTAGGTTATATAAATTAAACAAGATATCCTACATAATGAAAGGTTAATACGCAAATAGATCGAACGGCGGAACAACCGGAACAACCGAACAACTGGTTGCTATGATGTGCGCTGACCACCAGGGAGCATGCGCGGAATATGGCGGGCATCGGCTGCAGTGGGATGGTGGAGCAGGTGAGTGAGGGCTCCAGGCCAAGGTGGGGCACCGGTTGCTATCATTGGGGCACATCTCTGGTGGTTACTGAAAATTCTTTGCTCCCACACACTACTGTCCCACCTGGCACTTTCACCTACTGCTGGCACCAGAGCCACCACTCACACCCACTGCCGGTGCCTAGTGCCGGCCCCAATCGCTTGGTACCATCAGTGGGTGCGAGCACGGCTGCTGGCCCTGATCACCCCTGAGGGCTTCTCCACCTCCCCCTGCTCCTGAGGTGCGATTGGGGCAGCAGTCGCCACTCGCACCTGCTGACTGTGCCAGCCCCACTCACACCTGCTGCTGGCACTGGCCCCAATCGCTCCGCACCATCAGTGCGTGTGAGCAGCGGCAGCAGAAATGGAGCTGCAAGCAGACAGGGGACTGGAGGCCACAACGGGAGGGGCTGGATGGGGCACGGAGGATGGTCTGAGACCTGCCCCTGTGCCTACAACAACCTCGTGGCCCACCGTTCCTTTCAAGGTGCACAAATTTGTGCACTGGGCCCCTAGTGTTATATATTTATGTATATCTATATAACCTATATCTCTTCTCCTGGGGTGCACTCTATCTCATCTAGGAGCTCTAGGACATCTGCCTATGAAGTCATCCTAGGTGCCCATTCTTGAGCATCAGTTCCATGTGAGTGGCCAGGCATGTGGATTACTTCTCCTGACTAGCATGGTGGGATCAAGCAAGACTGGGTTGCTAGAATTGTACTGACACACTGATTTTGCATGATTTTCACTCACACGGGACACAGGACGAATTCCAGGCTTTTGGTTGCCTGTAGTTCACCAGCAATCTCTGGGTTTGAGCTTGGGTACCTACTGCCTCTTGCACATCTGTCTACAGCATGGCAGTAGGCTTCCTTTGTGATGTGCACCAATTATCACCTGTACTTATGATAATCAGACAGCCCTTCCTGAGATGACTTTTAGTGGACTGTCTGAGGCTCTCCACTAAAGACGTTGTGCTTGATGGCCATGAAAAGCCAACATGCTGCTGCTGACAAGCCAGAAATGGTACATAAAGAAATTCTCAAAGATCTTGGTGCTCCATCTGAAGTGGTTCGCAGAATCCCAAATACAGCATTTCCCACTAAGAGACTTGCATTTGAGAGAATGTGTTTCAGAAAACATCAACCACGCTGTTTACAACTTGTGTCCAGTCACTCCAGAACCACCGTGGGCGACTATTATACAGACTATTGCCGGAGTCCAGTGATGGGAGAATGACACACTTTCGATGGTTTTAGTGTCACACCTGTGTCCTCCAGCCGAATGAGCATCAGCAACACCTATTTGCTCTTCTACTAATTTGCCAGTCCACTCTACTGCACGTAGCAGGGAGGAGCTACATCCCTTCCTCCCTTCCCTGTGGTAGCACCACACCCTAAGGTTTGTTTGTTTTTTTTAAACAAACAAACAAAAAGCAATAACAACAAAACCACCTGACAAATAAGGGAAAAACAAGTAAACTAAAGCTGTAGGGTGCAGAAGCGGGGAAGAGCGGTTATCCAGCCTAACCTGTAACCGGCAGTTTACACTTACTTCTTCCCAGAACTTTCAAATAGTTATTTCACAATGCCAACAGGCCCTTCTTATAGATTTCCTCTTTTGCTTCTAATTGATGTTGTGACATCATGCTCTCCTTGGTTGGTCTTACGCTGTGCCACAGGTGGGAGAGCCATTTATTGAATGAGAGGACTGCTCATCTCACTCATGCCATGGCCACTCTTGCTGGTGGTGCTGTGTGGAAGACAGGAATGCAGTCCACATGGAAAGAAATCACATTCTAGAAATGCAGTAATTATAGCCTAACCTGCTCAAGGGAGGACATAGAAGATGTGCTGTTCTACATTTATGCCATAAATAGCTTAAAGGTAAATTGATCATGACCAGAAATAAAATGAGCATTTACTTTTACCTGCATACTCTGGGTAAGACTTGTATTTGTGGTCATCATCAATAAAACACAGTAGCAACCTTTAAGAAGTGGCAAGTAATATGTTGCAGCATCAAGAGTGGTGGTGTAACTAGAATTAAATAAATGACATTGGGAGTTATAGAGTCAACAGATCTATATTGGTTTAATGTAAACAGATTCTGAAGAACCACTGCTTTGTGATTAACAACAGGTATTACCTTTTTCTTGAGGAAGCAGATATTAAATTAGCTAGAAATGATGCATTTGGCAATAAAGAACAGAAAGGGTGGTTCTTAAACATGAGTAAGAATAGACTGCTCATTTTGAATACTATTAAGAACCTCCACAAGCTCTGATTGGACAGTAAATGTGTAATTATCTCTCCTCTATCCGTTATTCTGAATCATCTTTGATAAATCACTATACCCTGCATGAACCCATGAATTTTGTGATGCATTTTGAAGCTCTGTAAAGATATATTTGCCTTGAGTCCCACATAGAAGAGGGGGTAGCCTTCAATGACAATATATTAATAAAGACATGATACAACTAGCCTGGCTGGTGTGCCTCAGCAGTGGTTGAGCATCAAACTATATACTGCGAGGCCAAGGTTAAATTCCCAGTAGGGACACATGCCTTGGTTGCGGGGTTTGAGGAGGGAGTGTGCGGGAGGTAGTCAATCGATGATTCTTTCTCATCATTGATGTTTATGTCTCTCTCTCTCCCTTTCTCTCTGTAATCAATAAAAATATATTTTAAAAAAGAAGTGATATGACTAACTCAATAAGAATTGAAAAGATATTTGAAAATTTTAATGTTTTTGTTTAAAATGTAGTAAAAATTAAGTTGTGGGTATTTTCTGAACAAAATATGTGTTCCAATCTCAGAACTAACTTCATAATTATTGATGAAACAGTAGAATCTTTAGAATTAGACAAATCAGGATTTAAGTCCAGTTTCTATCACTTACTAGTTTTTGGTTCCTGGAAATAGTTACTGTTAAAACCTTAGTTTCCTTATTGGTAAAATAAATAAGTCAGTCTTATCTATGTCAGGGTTGCAGTGACAGTTAAGTAAAATATTGCTTGCAATACACTTAGCAATGTTCTTGGAACATAATAGAAGTTGATAAATAATTGTCTATATAAACCATCATCACCCAAAATGAGAAACAACTTTACAAACAATGGATAGGATATTCATAAGGAGAACCATATAATATCAGTGTGTAAAGTTGTGAATAAGTTGTGAGATGCATATTCTTGGATGCCAAAACTAAATAAATATTATGACAGTTCTCTCCATTTTATTTTATATGTTTAATGGAATTCTAGTCCAAATTTCAAATTACATTTTAATTTAATAAAATTACTATAATCTTCATATGAAAGAGTATATTGGCTATAAACTCTTTAATTTTTTGGAAAAGAAAAGTAATGAGAAAAGGTTTGGTCTATCAAATATGTAATTATATAATGCTTGAATAATTAAAACTGGGAAGTGCTTGCATAAAAATAAGCGGACTGATACTAAAACTAAAGGGCCTAGAAACAAAATTTTGAACTTATGTAGATGCTGATGTACACATAGATATATAGATATAGATATGAAGTAAGCATCCCCAAATAATAAATATATAGACTATTCAACATATGATGTGGAAGAATTGAGTGTATAAGACTAAGTTGTAATATCACCTCTTTGTGTTATTCATGACTTCTGGTGTCTCAAAGACTAAATAGAAAATAACAAAATCATTAAAAATAATAAGTAATTCTTGCCCTGGTTGGTGTGGCTCAGCAGGTTGGAGCGTCATCCCATAAATCGAATAGCTGCAGGTTTGATTCCCAGCCAGGGCATATACCTAGGTTGCCAGTTCGATCCCTGAGCAGGTGTGTATGAGAAGGCAACCAAACAATGTTTCTGTCTTACATAAATGCCTCTTTTTCTCCCCCCCCACCCCCACTGCCCCCAGCCTTGTCCTCTCTCTAAAATCATGCCTTTGGATGAGGATTAAAGACATTAATAGTAAGTAATTATTTATAATATATTAGTACACAATTATGTGCAAAAAAGTAATGGAAACATAAGAGATTAATATATTGGGTACATTACATTGTTGTGTTAAAATTGTAAACTAAACTTTAAAATCAGTACTCTCTCTAATGCATAGAGCCTGGAACACAGTGTAAGATTGGTTATAAGACAAGTGTTCAGTCTTAGGAGAACATTTTAGTTATTTATGGCACATCCATATGATAGAGACTTTTTTGCTGCCACTGAAATGATCTTTTAAAATGACTTTTGACTATTTTGAAAATAATTATAATATGATACAAAAATCTGAAAAGATTAGAAATGTTAATATGATACTAATTATATTGGAAATTTTTTAAAGAAGAAAATAAATTAAATTTTCACAGCAGTTATCTTTGGGTGATTTAAATATTTTGTCTTTGTGCTTTATTCATTTACAGTATAAATTGTTTCAAATCACACTATAGTCAAGGTATATTTTAAGTTTATGAATCAGTAATATGGGTTTCTAAGGATAACAAGAAATTTGTGAAGAGACTCTATTTTTACTTAAATGGTTAGAAGGTAGGAAATCTTTCTTTACAGAAATTTTCACATGTAAGTAGCTATAGGGCTTGCAAATGGACTTTTTTCCCCGATAGATAGAAAGGAGGAAGGGAAGTTAATGTTAAAAATTTAGTTCATAGTTCCCTACTGGTGAGAATTAAACCAATAAATCACATGAGATTGTGGGTAATCATTGAATCTGGCAAGAACAGAGCATACAGTATTAAACTTTAGACCCACATTTACTCCTTGGGTCAAGGTTGACATATCAGGACATGAAGTCTGGGGTATGAGCAGCATGAGAACATGATATATTTTTTGAAGTTAGGGTAAGGGAATATCCATGGAGAAAGACTTCCATTATGTAGTAGAGTTCTAGAGAGAGATAAGACTGAAGTTGTCATTAAATGTAGCCAAGTCCTTGATGTGAGAAATTTCACTTCATTGTTGAGGACACAGATTGCAGAAGCATATGGAAGCAATTAGAGGAAAGTAAATGGAGACTGAGGGTACAGGCTGCATGTTTGCAGAGCTTGACTAGATAAAAGGAGTAATACAGGATGAGATCTAAAAGAGGCAATGAGGACTCTGGTGTCTCCTTTCAGAGCTGAGGAAACATGAGCAGGAAGACCCAAAGGAGAAGACAAAATTGATGATTCTCTGGTAGGGGGTAAGGGTGGGAGTACATGAGTGAAAGTAGTGTCTCATTTTGAGCGAATAGCAGGTTCTGCAGCAAGGCTGAGAGGTTAGATTTCAGATAAGAAGAGAACTTCTCTTCAGCTGAGATGAAGGGGAAGGAAGCTCTGTAGATATAAGAAATCATCAGGAGACAGGCAGCTGGGATGGGGGAGCAGTGTAATATGTGCGGGCAAGGAGCACTGGATCTGAAGATGAGACTGGCTCTTTATAAATTAGATGCATGACCTGAGGACATGCCCAGTGTTCATTGAGCTTATTAACCTTGCCAAGTTGGGTCTGTTTCTCCTTAAGTCAATGGGGATATGATACATTCCATATAATTTTCTAAATAATTTAGTAAAATTCATTAAGTTTGGAAAATCTCTTTAAAAGTCATAATGCTTTTTTATAAGTAGATGGTAATTTTTACCATGAAATGTGGTGAGAATAGGGATAAATGAGGGCAGATAAAAGTTAGGTTTTCAGAAAAATGCACCATAAATTTCAGTGCAGAGCTTGTGGCCTAAGAGAATGGAAGCTGCTTAGCCAGCTGGTGGCCCTGACAGAAGCTTGTTAAATTTCTCTAACCGTTGCCCAACAAGCTTGCTTTCTGAATACGATGCTATTGACGAGTGCCTAACCTATTTGAGCTTAAAGCGCTCCTTGTACACTATCTTCACTTACCAATGTGGATGATTTTATTGGCCCTTTTCTTTCAAAACCTCCCTGAGGCTTCTCCCATGGTGGCCTTTTCGATTTACAGTGATGGGTACTATGGAAATATTTTAGAATCTAGATGCACAGTGGGTCCGTGGGAACAGAAAGATTCTCACACACAAAAAAAGCTTCATAAAACATCTACAGCCATTGTCTTAGGTTGCTCGGAGAAAACGCATTCATATTCATAATATACTGTATAATTATGAGATCCTGATTTTCATATTTCCCAGTGTGCTTTTTCAGCTCTGCTGTATTACCAAATTAAAGGAGACAGCACAACTTGACAAAATTAGAATATTCTGTTTTGTCTGTTGCAGTTTGGCAGTACTCTATTTTTAATTTGCTCATCATTGATCCTAATAAAGACAAACTGTCACTGTAACCATTGCCTGGAATGCAATACATTAGTTTTATTGTCTCTGCAACAGCTGCTCATGTGTTGCTTCCTCTATCATTCAATAATGATGTGTCCCTTTCTACATGCAGTGCCAGAAAAGCTGAGAGCTCACAGCACACCTCCCTGTGAGCTGGATTAAGTACAGGAAACTCTAATTGAATGTCATCATTGTGTTTTTACTCCTTAGTTCAAAAAAGGGACGTAGAGAATGAAGTTACTTTGTAATATGTGTTGAATAAGTGAAGAATAAATATCATGTTTTTACATTTTTTCTGGCTTTGTACGTTTTGCCTTTCACCTAATCTCTCATGGCCTGGGTTTCCTCATGTAGAAATTGAGAATGATAGCAACTTCCTTAGCTGCCTCTGTGAGGATCAAATGAGCAAACTTTGTTAAATTCATGTCTCCAGCAGAGATTCAAGGCTATCACTTACCTGGGCAATATTTACAAGAGTGCCTTAAATCTCAATGAATGCATATGGAGCTTAATATTTCATCTTCATTATTTAAAAAATATTTTGCCAAAAAATGTTGCCTGTTAGCACATGTTTGCAGGGGTCTCCTGAGAGAGCCTAGCGATCTAGCAGAATCTCAGTTTAGGATGTGATAACAAAGACGGCACCCAAACTTAGCTACAAAATAGGGCAAAGGAAACCCATGACAAGGCCAACAGTACGTTGTTAAAATGGGGCATAAGCGCTGCCTTCTTCCTTAGCTTCCTTTTCCCAAGATTTGTCTGTAATGGTCAGATGTGCTGCTCGAATTTCCTTCTAGGGGGCAGCAATGCCTTGGAATTTTGCCAACATTCCCTTGTCTCTCTTTAAACCTAGTTCAGTGACTCAGGTCTTCAAAGAAGCAAATCAAAGGAAATTATTGTGTCCTGATATTAGCAAAAGGTAATAGTCTACCCAAAGTTGGTAGAATGGAAGGCTTAATGGAGACCATCTATAAAGAAAACACCATAAAATGATACAGTTAAGAGAAACTAATATATCATAAAAGACTGTGCAAGAAGTCCTCATTTCACTATTTAATATGTAGAGTTTCTTTTTACTATTACACATAATATGTTCTTCTTTGCTATTAAAATTAAGGTTACTAGGGATAAATGTGTGTTTATTTAAGAATAAAAATTTGAGACATGGGTTTTTAAGTATATGAGATTGAAAATCTGTTGGGGGTGGGGGGGTGGGGGGGCTCGGAACTTTCCCAAGAAGTGTAAATAAATTTTAGAGGAAATGCAAATGCGCCTGACTCCAATTTGGGTTTTGTTGAATTTGCTTTGATTTTTTAGAGATATGTATTGAATTGATTATATTTATTTGGAATGAGGTTATGATTTTACAAAGCAACTCAAAGAACTGAACAGAAATCAGGATCCAACTCGACTCCTCTACTGGTCCTCTACTGTTTGAGATACTAGGCATTAGTAAATCTTGACACTACATTATACATGAATTTTTATTTTTTATTCCAGCTGGACACATTCAGTTAAAGTTCTATTTATGAGGACTTATTAAAAATGTTTGGAAAGAATATTTAAAATAAAGTTTTGTATTATGATCCTTTTTATCATTATCATCTAGAACTTGGTTTCAAACTCTAGGAGTAGGGGGTGAGTACCTGGGCCACAATGATTCATATGTCTGGGATTATCCAGTAGGAGAAAGATGGTGGCTCCAACAGTTGTTACTAAAAATTAATCCATAACATCTTTCCTTTCCTTACAGCAGGGGTTCTCAAACTTTTTAAACAGGGGGCCAGTTCACTGTCCCTCAGACCGTTGGAGGGCTGGACTATAGTTTAAAAAAAACTATGAACAAATTCCTATGCACACTGCACATATCTTATTTTGAAGCAAAAAAACAAAACAGGAACAAATACAATATTTATATTTGCATGTGGCCCGCGGGCCATAGTTTGAGAACCCCTGCCTTACACCATCACTATCTGGGTGGAATGAGAAACATTATCATTTTTCCTCTTGTTTTCAATCAAATCTTCTCTTCATGGTAATTCATCCTGAATTTTCATATAATGACTAGGAGCTCAGCGAGCAAAATCGTGCAGCCTCGCCCACCTGCGCACACCTCGCCACACCTGCCGGCTGCCAGCCTTGCTGCGATTGGAGCCTGTGGGTCATGCCGGAGGGACTGAGAGGTGCTCCATGCACTTCATGGTGACCAGTTATTTGATCGTTATGGCATTATGGCCATGGGCTTTTTATAATATAGACTAGAGGCCCAGTGCATGAATTCATGCCCATTGAGAGGGAATTAATTAGAAGAAATATTTTAATATTGCCATTCACCCTTTTTTATAATAGATGTGTCAACCAAATTCACAATCAACAATGACAGATCGAAATACATATGTGCGATTGGCACCAGCAAGAGCTTTATATGTATTGTGTATGCGCAAGTCAACTTAGCCTTTTATAGATATAGAATAAATTTGCATAATTAGACCTGCTTTCTGATTTAGCTAAAATTTTTCCAGCCCAGTGAAGCATCCTGAATTCTCTCTCAGGTAATTGTCAGCAACACAGCAATAAATATCAACACAAAGCTGATTATTATTGTAGATCATGCAAGGAGAACAAAGGGTAAAATATTTAACTGCAGCAGTGTTTGACTATATTCTGTGCAGTGAGGAAACCTGAAGTCATTTTCAAGGTCCATAATTTCTTACTTCTTTTCAGTCTGGTCAAGTTTCTAAACTTTCTAAATCTCCATTTTCTGGCTAATGAAAAGAAAATTACAGGGACTAGGATTCCACCAAGTCTTCTATCTACCTACTCCAGGACTTTTGTGAGGATCAAGTGAGATGAGGCACGGGAAAACACTTCACAGACATTTGGTTAAAGTGTAAAGTGTTTCCACCTGTGTTCCTGGGTTGAAGAAACTCCAAGGAGGCTAGTCGCTAGGGAGAGGAAGCCAGGAATTGCTACGTGATATTATTAACTGGATGGAGGGAAGGATACTTAGCATATTAGCCTTTTATATGTATACTAGAGGTCTGGTGCACGGATTTATGCACCAGTGGGGTCCCTCAGCCTGGCCTGTGCCCTCTCACAATCCGGAACCTCCGGGGGATGTTGGACTGCCAGTTTCAGCCTGATCCCTGCAGGCCAGGCAAACAGGGAGGAGCCTGAGCCCAGGCCTGGCGCCGCTCCCACTCATCCTGGCCCCACTGCACCTGCCACCACTGCTTGGTAGTACTGCTGCAGAGGTGGGAGATGCTCATGCCTCTGCAGCTGCACTTGCCAGCCATGAGCCCAGTGGCATCTGGCACCCGTCAGTCAGCTGAGCAGCGCTCCTGCTGTGGGGGTGGACTGACCATCAGGGGGCAGTTCCTGTGTTGAGTATCTGCCCCCTGGTGGTCAGTGCACATCATAGGGACCTGTTGTTCAGTTGTTCGGTTATTTGGTAGCTTAGGCTTTTATATCTGTAGACTAGAGCAGTGGTCACCAACTGGTGGTCTGTGAGGCTTGAAAAGTTTGTGACAGCTGTACTAGAGTCCTGGTGCACGACATTTGTGCACTGGGGAGGGGGGGTTCCCTCAGCCCAGCCTGTGCCCCTGGTGGTCAGTGCACATCATAGTGACCGATCATTCTGCTCTTTGGTGAATTTACATGTTAGCCCTTTATTATATAGGATAGATACTTCACAATTATGATAGGAGTGAGGAGAAGAAAAAAAAGTTTGCCAACAGTTCTAAACTGTTCTGTAATGGCCTCACTTATTATAAGATTTAAAAAAATTCTTGCTTGATTGTCATTATTTTGCAGAATATATGGTACTGACATTTTCCCTTTTCCCAAAGGAGATAAAGTAATGGACCAAATGGGTAAAACTTTTCTCTGAGTTATATATAACTCAACTTTTTTTAGTAAGTTCTTACTCATCACTCTTAATTGCCAAATCATAGTGTTATGAAAAAAATAGATTGCCACTAATCATATAATGAGATCTAATATTATTTATCTAGAAATATTCACTTTTTAACAGGTTTATTCACTTAACATTTGGCAAAATGTGCAATTATTACTGGATGAATTTAAATATCTTTCAAACACACTGTTCTTTTTTTTCTTTAACATTTCCTTGTCACTCATTTTAAAATATTTTATATGGTATTGATGCAATGGGAGTGACACTTTAAAAGATAAATTCAGAAATGCCCCTTTAGGATCAACCATTAGACATGAAATGTGAAATTCTGTCACACTGACATGAATGACTGCTGCTGTAATCACTAGCTTCTCTTTTATTAGTTTTTTTATTAATTAAATGTAAAGCCTACCACTGACCTTTTAAAAGTGCTCATCTGTTTTCCTTTAATTTCAAATATATTAAAAGTGAGTTTCTGTGTTAATTAAAATCTTAGAATTTATGGGGGTTTTAATTGCAAACAACATTTCAGTGGTGAACATGTAGATGAGAGGCACAGTGCACAACATTCTTAGTTGTGTTTGGTAATAAACCTATTATTGAATAACTAGAGGCCCAGTGCACAAATGTCATGCACCAGAGGGGTCCCTCGTCCTGGCCTGCAGGATCGGGCCGAAACCGGCTCTCCGACAACCCCTGAGGGGTCCCGGATTGTGAGAGGGCGCAGGCCAAGCTGGGGGACCCCACCAGTGCATGATCAGGGCTGGGGAGGGACCAAGGGAGTGCTCTAGGGTGTGTCTAGCCCATCTTGTTCAGTCCTGATCAGCCGGACCCCAGCAGCAAGCTAACCTACCGGTCAGAGCATCTACCCCATGGTGGTCAGTGCATGTCATAGTGAGTGGTTGAGCAGCCTTAGCATATCATTAGCATATTATGCTTTGATTGGTTGAATGGACGACCAGACAACCGGACACATAACATATTAGGCTTTTATTATATAGGATGACAAGACATTTGAAGAAAAACATACCATCAACTGTATTGTCCATGCTTAGCTTAAAACTTGTCTAGAGAGAGGAAGATAAGAGGATCTCCTTGGGGAGTCATAAACTTTTACACTGGCATCTGAAAGTTCACTTTTACTTTGAAAATGTGAATGGGTTTAAAAATACTGTCAACATTCCAAAATTATTACCAGGACTAATCAATGTAATGGAAATATTTTGTAAGCATACTATGCAACTGTAATTTCTTTTACCTTTGAGTTAAGATACTTTATGAGATAAAGGGTAAATAATGTCCAGAAAGTCACTGGAAGTATCACATTTTATTATTTATTATCAGAGCCTGTTGAAAAAATAACAGGTCCCTTTTCCGTGGCGACCTGTAGCACAGGTATTTCCCAACTGGCATCTTTGCATGTTTCTCCTCTGGCACCAGTCGGGTTTAGCCTTGTCACCCTGGGCTTTTAGGGAGCTCTATCTTTGCAGGCCAGGCTATGTGTGACAAGATTAAATTGGCACACTTTGCTTTATAGCTCTTGTGTTCCTGGCAGTGCTAGGCTCGCTGACACCTCTGAGAGAAGGCTCAGCTGTCACTCACAACCCATTAACACTACTGTTCCATCCTGCAGTGTCATTTTTCTCATTCTCATGGAGATAATGCTCCCTGGAGACCTCCAATACCTGCAGGAATGAAAGAGAACAGCAGAGACAGGCTAGCTATCAAAGAGGGAACACACATCACAGAAGACCACGAATTCCAACAGCAACATTTTAAAATGAGTGGAGAAATGAAACCCATGATGATGACTGAGTTGAGAAGGTGGGAGGAGGATGGAATTTTAAGGGAAATTACAACTTTTTAATAAGCTACTTTATCCTTCCTGCCTAACTATCAAAAGGCATGTCCAAAACAATACTTGCAACTAGATAAAGAGAAAGCAGCTGCTCTGAATATGCCCCAGGGCAATTGGGGTAAGAATTTATTTACAAACAGGGATTTTGTATTTTATTTGGATGTTTATTTACCAATAGGCAGTGGATATAAAACAGCATACATTAAGGTGAATTGCTTAAAGTCTAAATAGAACAAGATCTCCGGTTATGATTGATTTATTCAGGTACAAAATCACCTTCCTAGTAAAAGCATAGAATAGAAACAGGATACGTGATCTTTGAAATCCTAGACCGGAGACTTCTTTTGTCCTATGATTGAACTGTTACCAGTTGCTTAAGCAAACACAGTATCGCTCTCCTTCAGTCCAAACTGTATATTGTTGAGTGGGTCACTTTATAAAAACTTACACTTTTTAATGTTTACTATATAAAGAGGCATTTGTAAGAACATGCTTTTAATTTCCCAGACTAATATTGGTATTATTTAGATTGCTATAAAAGCAAAAGAAAAAATCACCTGAATCTTGATATTTTCTATGGGAACCTGTTAAAGACATTATAGGAAATGACTACAAAAAAATTTTTTTAAAAAATAAATTGGTCAGATATTAGAACTAAAATTGGCTGGACAAAATTCAGGATTATAAGAAAGATGCCATATGAAAAGCTTGTTACATCAATCTGCATCTCAGCCCTACTTTAATTTCCCCACACCAAGCAAAATGCTTATTGTTGGGTTTAACTGTTATTCTCAGGCTGGGGTTTGTACCTGCTTCGCTGCCTCCCCAGGCGAACACAGGTGCTAGAAGCTAAAAGGATGAATGCGGTGTATTCTGCTGGAGCACCAACTTTTTTTAAAAAAAGTGTTTGTTTTTAAGTATTTAAACTAAATAATTTATAGATTTTTTTTTTTACATTAAACTACATATGGTATATTTTCGAGTAGGATAAAACATTCATGCCTATGTTAAGGATTTTTAAAAAGATGTAAAAGAACCATCAATGAGAATATCTTCGGTTTAAACTGTCAGAATTCTGGTGTGCCTTAGAAATTGCGTTTGTTCCTCTCTTCCATTGATACACGTCCAAGAAGCACTGCTATCTAGCATTTAGCAGGGAAAAAGGACGCAGACTATCATGGTGTAGCAATGACAATGGCGCTAATTAAGATCAGTGTGCAGTTCAGCCAAGTCTTCCAGTAGAAGAAACAACCTTTATTCTTAAGTTTACAGTTGGAAGGCCCAGTACACATCCATCACTCCAGGCTGGCGGCCAGCGATCGGCCCAGCGCACATGACGTGGCCTCTGTGCCCAGCGAGGCCATTGTGTCGCCACGCGCGTTTGTGTTCGCGCGGAGGAGCGAGGCCCTGGGCAGTTGGGAGGTGCCCCGCCTGCTGTGCAGACCTCCATGAGGAAGATGCTCGCTGCGGCTGTGTCCCGCGTGTTGCCCCGGGTCGCCCCGAAACCCGCCAGCAGAATGCTGGGGGCAGCCGGTACTTTCGCCGATAACGCAACATTTGACATTAAGCCCTGTGAGCTCTACCGGCTGGAGGAAGGCCCCCCTGCCACCGCCATGCTCACCCGGGAGGAGGGGCTCAAATACTACAAGACGATGCAGATGGTCCGCCGAATGGAACTGAAGGCAGATCAGCTGTATAAGCAGAAATTCATCCGTGGTTTCTGTCACTTGTGTGATGGGCAGGAGGCTTGCTGCGTGGGCCTGGAGGCCGGGATCAACCCCACTGACCACGTCATCACATCCTACCGTGCTCACGGCTTATGCTACACCCGCGGGGTCTCGGTCCGATCCATTCTTACAGAGCTGACGGGGCGCAGAGGGGGCTGTGTTAAAGGCAAAGGGGGCTCCATGCACATGTACGGCAAGTACTTCTACGGGGGAAATGGCATCGTGGGCTCTCAGACACCCATAGGGGCCGGGATCGCCCTGGCCTGCAAATACAAGGGCAACAGTGAGATCTCCTTGACCCTGTATGGGGATGGCGCTGCCAACCAGGGCCAGGTCGCCGAGGCCTTCAACATGGCCAGCTTGTGGAAGCTGCCGTGCGTGTTCATCTGCGAGAATAACCTCTACGGCATGGGAACGGCCACCGACCGCGCAGCCGCCAGCACCGAATACTACAAGAGGGGCCATTTCATCCCCGGGCTGAAGGTGGACGGGATGGACGTGCTGTGTGTTCGGGAGGCAACCAAGTTTGCCTCTGACCATTGCAGGTCGGGGAAGGGGCCCATCGTGATGGAGCTGCAGACCTACCGCTACCACGGACACAGCATGAGCGACCCGGGCCTCAGCTACCGCACCCGCGAGGAAGTCCAGACGGTGCGGAGCAAGAGCGACCCGATCATGCTGCTCAAAGACAGGATGCTGGCCGGCAAGCTGGCCAGTGCGGACGAGCTGAAGGACATCGATGCGGACGTGAAGAAGGAGATCGAGGACGCGGCCCAGTTTGCTACCACGGATCAGGAACCCCCTCTGGAAGAAATAGCCCATCACATCTACAAAGACAACCCACCGTTTGAAGTTCGGGGCGCCAATCCATGGATCAAGTTTAAGTCCGTCAGTTGAAGGGAGACTGTGAATTTAGTGTGAGTCCTTCGAGGGAAAGTTCGTGGCCAGCGTTAAGAATAGGTGTGCCCAATGTTGTTAAGGAAAAATAAATGAAATCCAGAAATCAAAAGTCTTGTGTGTTTTATGAAGAGAAATTGAGATCCTTAAGGGTCTATTAAAGGAGATTAAAAGAGAGCAGTGATCCCCTAACCGGTTTGGTTCAGTGGATAGAGCGTTGGCCTGTGGACTGAAAGGTCCCAGGTTCGATTCCGGTCAAGGGCGTGTATCTTGGTTGCGGCACATCTCCAGTAGGAGGTGTGCAGGAGGCAGCTGATCGATGTTTCTAACACTCTATTCCTCTCTGTGAAAAAATCAATAAAATATATTTAAAAGAGAGAGAGCAGTGAAAATGTACGCTCCGTGGAAAGGGATATTTCATTGAATTGTACATTGTTGCATTAAAAGACACTATGAAGTTAATCATTTAGTACTTTAAACGATACACTGAAGCACGTTAACATTTTCAATCAAGAGCTGGCTTGAGCATACATTGATTAGAACCAAGCAGTGCCCAACAAGCGGTAGGGAGAAGCCATCTTCCAACAGGAATAGGGGAGAGGATCTTCTAAAGAAGCAAAACAAGGAAGTCATTTGATTGGCCCCAGCTTAAGCTGCCTTATTTAGCAAAGCCTAGTTGACCAAGGTTTCTGATTGGTTGTTCCTGAGTTTCATTTTCTCAGGTTTTAGTACATTGACTCTGGCTTCGGTTTTGGTTTGATTACAAAGGCTACTGAGGCATTAAGGCCACCTTAGTCTGATGGCCACCTAATTGTCTAATTTCTTATACAGTGTGAATATCTTAAAAGAGTGTTGTAAATTTATAGAAGTCTATAATAGGAAAAACAGAAAAACGCACAAGTATTTAACTTCCCAAGTTGTTTGCTGTAATAGTTCTATTTGATTTAGTTTTATGTTATTTTAGTAAATACCCTTATTCAAAGGAAAAAAGTTCTCCACCTTGCCAGGGGTTTGTGAGTAAAATCAGTATCCTGAGGTAGAGAGGTAATTTCAAGCCACACCAAGGTATCAGGACAGCTTACTGCTATGCATCTTACAATCGTTTACTTGAATTAGCCATTAATACTACCTACTATAATAGCATGCCTGTCAGCACACACATGCATGCGTATTCAATATTAAAGTTGCAGCCAGTTAACAGACTATTTTACAATAAAACATGATTATATATATATATATATATATATATATATATATATATATGTAATCAGGACACAGGGACATAAGAGATGGACATGTTTCATAGTGTACTTTATTGCAATATTTTTAATATAACAACTTAAAGAAAAAATATAAAGTAAAATCTGGGGGTGGTGGTGGTTGGAACTACATTTTGCTTTAATCTTCAAGTTAAAGCTACTCTTATTTTACAGTCCATGTACACTATTATTTGTTGCATAAAGAACCACCTTGGTAAATTTTAGACTAAAAAATGAATGAGGTGACATCAAAGAAATTGAGCAGAGGAGGTGATGTTGATAAAAAGTTGGAAATAAAATCTGCCTTGGCAAGAACTGAACAATCACAGATAACTTTTTTCAACGGAAAATCTCAATCATATTAAATAAGTGTGATTTTCTCTACAGGGCAATACCATGCCAATTAGCAAGTCACGACTTTGTGAAAACATTTTTTTCATGGTTATATTAGACTAATGACCTAAAATCTTATTGAGCATGATGGTTGGCATATCCTCCTCCTCTGAGATAGACTTACTAAAGTCGGAAATCAAAATTTGCCTGTGATTTAAGAAACAGTTTATGGAAAACACCAAAAAATCAGTTTTTAAAAGTTAAATGCCATTACTAGTAAAAACAGTTGTAACTATGCATGGTAATGAATGTTAACTAGACTTATTTTAGTGATCATTTTGTAATATACACATATAGCAAATTGCTATGTTCACCTTTACTTAATAATATATTATACAAGAGGCCCAGTGAACAAACATTGTGCACTGTGCACTCGGGGGGGGGGGGGGGGTCCCTCAGCCCAGCCTGTGCCCTCTCACAGTCTGGGACCCCTTGGGGGATGACCACCTGCTGGCTTAGGCCCCCTCCCTGGGGGGCTGGGGTTAAGCTGTCAGTCAGACATCCCTCTGGCAACCCGGGAGCCCTTGGAGCATGTCCACTTGCCAGCGGGGAGCAGGCCTAAACTGCATTTGGACATCCTTAGTGCTGCTGAGGAGGCAGGAGAGGCTCCCACCACCATCGCTGTACTGGCAGCCATCAGCCTGGCTTATGGTCACTATGACACACCTGGTGGTCAGTGTGTGTCATAGTGACCAGTCATTCCCAGTTGTTCTGATGTTACGGTCAATTTGCATATTACCCTTTTATTATATAGGAGTGTCTGGCCAGCCTGGGTGAGGGGTTGATGGCTGTTTGCAGGCTGGCCACAGCCCCTTCAGGGTGGGGGTCCTTGCTGGGGTGCCTGGCCAGCCTGGGTGAGAGGCTGATGGCTATTTGCCCTCTGGTCACAACCCCCAGCCACCCAAGCTCCCAATGGAAGCTGGCTGGAAGCAGGTATCTGGGATTTATTTATCTTCTATAATTGAAACTTTGCTGCCATGAGCGGAGGCTACAGCCAGCTCAGGGCAGGAGGGAAGCTTGGCTTCCTCCATTGCCCGGGCAACCAAGCCTCCTGCTTGCTCCAGCTCCCTGGCTGCCGGGCACCACCTTGATTGGGTTAATTTGCATATAGTCGCTCTGATTGGCTGGTGGGCATGGCTTAGGGTATAGCGAAGCTTTGGTCAATTAGCATCTTTGTCTTTCATTAGTGTCGATATTAATTATATTTTACTTTAAAAAGTTAAGTCTTTATTGTATAGTATCAACTTTTACAAATGAAAGCTAAATACTTTCTAACAGAAAACCAAATTTTAGAATTCTGTGAGTGCATGAGCATATGTGTACACATATGTACAGGATTAATCTCCATACCTTTCCCCAAAGTGGTTTAAGCAAGTAAGATAACCTTAACATTCTGAAGTGAAAAAACAGAGATAAGCATTGGTTAGTTTATAAATCAGTGATGTTACTAATGTGTTTTGATTATTAATATTTAGCTTTGAGTTACCTAGATTGGATTTTTTACATTAAAAACAAGAAAAGCATTTCATTGTTGTGAAAATAATTTCATTCTTTGAATGAAAAAGGATTCTTCTACATTTTATTTGTTTGGAAATATATTTTCATAATCATGCAAGTGAAAGATAAGCTTTAATTAGAGCTATTTTCTCTACAGAAATAATTTTAAAAGTTTGTTTATATTTTCAATTATTTTAATATCAGTAAAATTTCAGATGTAAATAATTGATTACAAATGAAACTATCACCAAACCAAGATGCACAGATAATTCATTTCAGGAAAAATAATCTAATTTTACCATATTAGAGAAATTAAATATACTTGTCACAATCTATAATAATAAAAGCATAATATGCTAATTAGACAAGACTACCTTCCAGACAAAACCGCAATGGTAGGGCTGAGGCAGAGGCTGCTGCTAAGCAGTGGGGGCCGAGCCCCTTGCAAGATTACCAGCATTCCTGGTGCTTCCTGTGCTCTGGGCTTCTGCTTCTGGTCCTGGGACTGCCATCAGAACTACAATTCCCAGCATTCTTGGTGCTTCCCACACTCTGGGCTTCTACTTCCGGTCCTGAGGTTGCCACCAAAACTACTATTCCCAGAATTCCTGGTGCTCCCCACGCTCTGGGTTTTCCCAAACCGTGAGAGCCATGTCCCCCCAAGCCTCCAGCTCTCCTGCTCTGCTCTCTGTCCGGGGACCAAGGGAGCCATGTCTCCCCACAAGGGAGCGATCGAGGGAGTGACCAAGGGAGCCACATCCCCCCAAGCTGCCGACTCTCCCACTCTGCTCTGTGTATGCAAATTCCCCGTCATCTCTGTTGGGTTACTTTGCATAGTCGCTCCTCATTGGCTGGTGGGTGTGACTGGTGGGCGTGGCTTGAGCATAGTGGAGGGTCGGTTAATTTGCACGTTTCTCTTTTATTATATAGGATGATGTCCAGGCTTTTGTGTGTACATTCAGGAACTACAGTCCTATCGCTGGTTGTACACAATTCTATAATGATGCAAAACAACAAGTAAAAACTGAAAGAAGCAAGTACCAAAACAAAAACCATGTTTTTGTTTTTGTTTTTGTTTTTTAATTAGATCAATGTTTCTAACAATGTATCAAGCTGTAACTTAAAGAGGTATAGAAATGCAGCAGTTAGCTATTTCCTGGCTATACTACTGTGCTATTCAGTCTATTTTATCCACATATTAGTAGACCTAATAAGCCATGATGGTCATAAGAATTCCGCTGTTGCAACAATGCTAGGTGATCTAAGAGAAAGAAGAGCTCCTCTTACACTAATTTTTGTGAAACTCTATAAAGGTAAAGGATTGTGTGCATATCTGTAATGGAATGAGAAAGGAAAGAGGTTAAGAAATTGTCCAAAGGGACTACTTAGATACATTAGAATTATGTTTATTTTTTAAAATGGATTTGTCTGCCAATTTGGTGCACAAAAACAGAGCAGATGGTGGTGAAAATTAACCTAATTTATTTGTGAGAAAGAGCTAGTTTAAAAAATTAATATATAAATCACATACCATAAAATCTGTTCTTTTAAAGTGTACAATTTAGTAGATATTAGTGTTCACAATATTGTGTAACCATTTCTGCTGATTTCAGAACATTTTCATCACCCCAAAGAGAAAACCCTTACCATTATCAGTCACTTCACATTTCCCCTATCTTTCCATCTCTTGGAAAATATGAACCTATTTTCTATCTCTGAATCTGCCTATTCTGGAAATTTCACGTAAATCATATATTTCCTCTTTGTGTCTGTCTCCTTTCACTTATATGTTTTCAAGTTTTGCTGTAAGATACTTCAGTGCTATATTCTTTTTTATGGCTGAACAACACTCAATTGTATTTATCCATTTATTAGTTGATGGATATTTGGGCATTTTCCAATTTTTGGCTACTAAAATAATAAAAGCTAGTATTGATAAGAAAAAGTTCAGTCCTTTGCTTATAAACACAAAGATAAAAGAAATTTTAAAGATAGGCAAAGGTAAGGCAATAGAATTTTTTTAAAGGCTTTTTATTTATTTTTAAAACTTTATATTTACTATATTTTTATTGATTTCAGAGAGGAAGAGTGAGAGATAGAAACATCAATGATGAGAGAGAATCATTGATAGGTTGCCTCCTGCATGACCCCCATTGGAGATCGAGCCCACAACCCAGGCATGTGCCCTTGACCGGAATCAAACCCGGGACCCCCGGGACCTTTCAGTCCGAAGGACGACACTCTATCCACTAAGCCAAACTGGCTAGGGCTGCAATAGAATTTATTATAATACAATCTCAATTAGAAAAAACAACTTGAAGACAAGTGTTAAAATATTCTATTGTTCTAATTGAATTTTGATTTTTAAATAGACTTTAATTTTTACAACAATTTTATTTTTATCAAAAAAATAAGAACCCATGAACAGACTTCCCATATGCCTGCACCAAGTCTCCCCGATTATTAGCATTTTAGAGTAGTATGTGGGAAGGAAGGAGCAATCCCTGCCGGCCTAGGTTGCTAAAACCATGCACCTCTCCAAGGAAGGCCTGTCTTCACACTCCAGGGAGATGATTTCTGAACCCTTGGAGTATTCTGCCAATGGGAGTGTTTCTGTATGTCTGAGGCTTGAGCCATGCTGTACTAATTTGTCCAGATAAGTTTATCTTATGTTCCCATGTTACTCCACTCAGAGGAGATACCTGGAAGCTTGTGCCTGATTACTCTTGGACTTTTCTCCATGAGTCTTCACTCTTTGCTGATTTTGCTCTCTTTCTCTTTTTACTGTAATGGCCATAAGCATAACAACAACAAAATTCAAGTTTCTTAGTTTTACAGAACAATGACCTATGTAAAAGAGGAGTCCTAGAAATATTAACTGACTAATTCAGGTTCACACAGTGAGTAATAATAAGAGCTATTAATCATAGCTACTGTTCTTTTCTGCTAGGGTGCTTTTGAGTGCAAGACAATATAACTTAGTACTTAACATACATCATTTTACACAATATTTGAAATAGCCACATAATATGAGCATTTTAATCTTCACTTTACAAAAGAGGAAACTGAAGCTCCAGTACATTGTTTAAGATTGCATAATTTATAAACTGTAGAGGTAAATTTCAAAGCCAGGCAACAAAGTCCATATTTTGAAAATTGCTTTTTATTGTATTGCTTTCTTATCATTGCTTCTTGTAACACTCAACCATGTAATAGGTGACTGAGTATGTTAAGAAATGAATGAATGGAATTGAACTAGAACCAAGAGATTTTATCAATTACTTTACCATAAACGGAATTCAGATTTTCAGGGTCAGAAACACAAACGAAAATTGAGAGGGAAAGGGACACAGAGTATAGGAAGCACCTGAAGTGAAAGATAGCCGCAAATGCTGTGATACCCCTTCCACTGAGAAGTGGGATGGACGTTCCTTCCCTCTGAACCTGGTGGGCCTGTGTCTGCTCTGACCATTAGAAGGCAGCGCAAATGATGCTGTGCAGTTGCAGGACACAAGACATAAGAAAAAGGCATGTTTTGCTCCATGTGTCTTGGATCCTTATCTCTGGGCGTTGTGATTCTCCATTTGAGAAGTTCAAGTACATTAAGAGCCCCCTGCTAGAGAGTATATGGGAAGGCACTCTGGTCACCAGTTCCAGCTGACTCAGTCTTTCAGCCAAAACTGCAAAGATAATAGATGTGTGAGTGAAGGCCATCTTGGACCCTCCAGAAAGCCCATTGCTCACTGAAAGTCAACAAGGGACCACAATTTCTTGAGGAAAAGAGGAATCTAGCCAAACTTCCCAGATTCTTAATGTAAAAATCACAAGAAAAACAAATAGTTGCATTTAAGAGTCTAATTCTTGAGGTACTTTGTTACATAGCAATAGATAATGAGAATAGAAAGTGGCGTTAAACTTAACAGAAATGGGAATTACATTCCATTCCATGCCAAGACTGTCAGAACAGGTGAAGTCTAGTAAACCAAGTCAGAAGCAGAAAGCTTATATCAATGCAAAGGTTCACAATTTAGAAATCTCATGGGGAATAAATGAGTCTTCAATTAAAAGAAAGCTCAGGAATAAAGCTACAACTGTTCAACATATATTTTTCCACCATCTGAAGCATGTTTCACATTAACTTCAATACCTTAAACATTAGGTATTCAGTTTTTTATAGTAAAACTAGAGGCCCAGTGCACGAAATTCATGCACAGGGTATGTGAGGGGCGGGGTGTCCCTCAGTCAGGCCTGCACTCTCTCCAATCTGGGATCACTGTCACAGTCCAGGACTGCTGGCTCCTAACCACTCACCTGCCTGCCAGCCTGATTGCCCCTAACTGCCTTTGCCTCAGCCCCTGCCACTGTGGCTTTGTTCAGAAGGAAGTCGGACATTCAGAAGATGTTGGTTGACCCAGTCTGATTAGCATATTACCTTTTATCAGTATAGATATTGTCAACCATAGATCAAAAAATACACTGCAGGAGAAACCAAGATGGTGGCATAGGTAAACACCTGAAATCGCTGCCTTGCACAACCACTTCAAAAATATAACCAAAAGACAAGACAGATATCATCCAGAAACCACAGATAGGCTGGCTGAGTGGAAATTCTACAACTAGAAGGAAAGAGAAAAGCACACTGAGACTCAGAGGAGGTACGGAAGTAAAGTGCAAAGGTATGGAGGCTCAAGCGCATGCGGAAAGGGGCTGGCAACGGAGGATGCCAGTGTCTTTTGCAATAGGGAGGGAGGAACAAGCTCCTGAGGGCCCTGACTCCAGTTCTTGGCGAGTCTCTGGGGACCCAGACTCATATGGGGAGAAACTGGACTGTCTGGCAGCAGGTGGAACTCAAGGGCGGCTTTCTCTCAGAGGTGCTTGCAGTGATTACCAAGACACTGAGAGGGGACATTGAGACCCGGGACCTCTTAAGGCAGGGCTGAGGATCAGCCATAGCTATTTGCTCTGTCTGTTGATTCCCTGAGATCCTGCCCCACCCAAGCTGTGCGTAGAGGCTTTTGCATATGAATGGGCTGGCCCTTTGAGATCTAAAATTTCCTAACAAACTGCAGCTGGGTTAGAAAGACCCAGAACATCCAAAAGAAGGCCCAAGGCCCCACAGCAGCTTGCATTGCTTCACAGCTGGGCCTCATCTGGGTACCTCCAAACCCCAAACAAGGAAGAGGAACCTGCAGATCTCTCTGTAGCTCCTGCTGGGTAGCCTCAAGCAGAGGCTAAATTAGCACCTCCTTAGAGATCCAAGAGCCTGTGTACCCAGTGGTCAGATTGGGACCATCCAGATTACAACTCCTCAGATCCATAAGAGACACACTCAGGGGGCAGACTCAGTGAGCACCAAAGCCCCACTGAAGCAAGTCTTGCCCCATAAGGGTGTCTTCAGCACAGAAGTTCTCCCACTATAGACACAGCTGATTCTCACAGACAATTGGCCTGGAAGTCAATTCCTCCCAGTGATACCTACAACAATCAAGGCTTAACTACAACAAGACTGTGCAAACAGCCCACAAAGGGGTGCACCAAGAGTGTCCACCCCAGGTAATTGGGGAGGCTGAGCCACTGGGCCCTATAAAACACCTAGCACCAAAAGCCACTCTATCAACACAGGGAAGCATAAAAAAATGCACAGACAAAGAAACAGATCACAAATGACAGAAGTGGAGGAAAGCAAACTACTGGATATAGAGTTCAAAACCACGGTTATAAGGTTTTTTAAGAATTTTTTAGAAACCACTGATAAATTTAGTGAGACCCTCGAGTATATGAAAAAGGACCAACTAGAAATTAAGCATACACTGACTGAAATAAAGAATAATATACAGAGATCCAACAGCAGACAAGAGGATCCCAAGAACCAAGTCAAAGATTTGAAATAAGAAGAAGCAAAACCACCCAACCTGAAAAGCAAAAAGAAAAAAGAATCCAAAAATATCAAGATAGTGTAAGGAGCCTCTGGGACAACTTCAAGCGTCCCAACATCTGAATTATAGGGGTGCCAGAAGAAGAGAGAGAGCAAGATATTGAAAACCTGTTTGAAGAAATAATGACAGAAAATTTCCCCTACCTGGCGAAAGAAATAGACTTACAAGTCCAGGAAGCATAGAGAACCCCAAACAAAAGGAACCCAAAGAGGACCACACCAAGACACATCATAATTAAAATGCCAAGGGCAAAAGAAAAAGAGAAAATCTTAAAAGCAGCAAGAGAAAAAAAGTCAGTTACCTACAAAGGAGTACCCATATGATTGTCAGCTGATTTCACAACAGAAACTTTGCAGGCCAGAAAGGAGTGGCAAGAAATATTTAAAGTGATGAATACCAAGAACCTACGACCAAGATTATTTTATCCAGCAAAGCTATCATTCAGAATTGAAGGTCAGATAAAGAACTTCACTGATAAGAAAAAGCTAAAGGAGTTCATCACCACCAAACCAGTATTGTATGAAATGCTGAAAGGTATTCTTTAAGAAGAGAAAGAAGAAAAAGGCAAAGATAAAAATTATGAACAACACATACATATCTATCAAGTGAATCTAAAAATCAAGTGAATAAAAAATCTGATGAACAGAGTGAACTGGTGAATATAATAGAATCAGGGGCATAGAAAGGGAGTAGACTGACAATTCTCAGGGGGTGGGGAGAAAGGGGGTGTAGGGGGTGTTGGAAGATACTGGCCCAAAATCATACACCTATGGATGAGGACAGTGGGGCTGGTGAGGGCAGAGAGTGGGGTGGGAACTCAGTGGAGGGGAGCTATGGGGGCAAAAAAGAGAAACAACTGTAATAATCTGAACAACAAAGATTTATTTTTAAAAAAATACACTGCTGCCCTAACCAGTTTGGATCAGTGGATAGAGCATCGGCCTGCAGACTGAAGGGTCCCAGGTTTAATTTTGGTCAAGGGCATGTACCTTGGCTGCAGGCCCATTCCCAGTAGGGGGTGTGCAGGAGGCAGCTGATTGATGTTTCTCTCTCATTGATGTTTCTAACTCTCTATCCCTTTCCCTTCCTCTCTGTGAAAAAATCAAAAAAATATATTTTTTAAAAAAGAAAAGAAATACACTGCAGATTATATCTGCAATTTCCCTGACAGAGACTTTTCTCTAGTCCAGTTGGAAGTTTTCCTTGGATTGGTGAGTATCAGGCTTTGCTGAGTTGAAGCCTGCCCTTGAAATGCTAAGGCCATATGTGAGCAAGTCCTTGGGAGCTCACAGCTATTCATGAGCAGTCTACCCAAGTAGCAAAGAGGAACCTAGGCAGCCAAGCACTCAGTTAACAAAATTTGAGAGGCAAAGCTGGAATGAAGTCAGAAACTGAGCCTAATTGGTGCATAGAGATAGTAAAGAGACAAAAGATTGAACCAGAGGCCAAGAGAATAAGGTGGAAATTATAACAAATAAGGACAAAGGGAACTAGTAGTTGTAGGCTGGCATGTTAGTGACTTTTGTGTTATCAGAGAAGTAAATACCTATTGGATGAATTGAATCAGTAATATCTCATGTATTGACAGTCCCTTTAGAACCTAATATTTCCTGTCAGTACCACTTGGTTTTAAAGCAATCCATCATTTATGTGACATTGAAATAAATTAGAGTCTGGACTTTGGTGTTATTTAAATCTGGGTTCAAATCATGGCCCCAACACCTATGAGAAATGGAACTGTGAGCAAATGACTTAACTCTCTGTATCTGATTGATGTATAGGACTGTCGTGGAAGTTAAATGGAGTTATTGTAGCTTAGTTCTAGGTAAACCCAAGATAATCAATAAATGGAAATTTCTGGTACATAGGAAGAGAGAGCTATTCACTGCGAATGCCAGAATTTTGAAGAGACCACTTTTCCTCATATGAAAGCAATAAAAAAAATCTTTAATTTTATGTAAATAGCTAGGTTCAAGGATTGCAGTGGTCATAAAATGAGCTGCATGTGGAATACATTTCACAAATTCAGCCACCTTTTATTTTCTCATACCCTCTCACTCTTGACTTAAGTAATTCTCTTATATCCAGCATTAGACATAGAAAATAGTTGTGAAGGACAAGCAAGTTTGGACAGTAAGACAATGTAAGAGTAATGGAAATTCCCAGGTTGCAACCAAAATTTATTCAAAACTAGAGGCCCGGTGCACAAAAATTTGTGCACTCGAGGGGGGTCCCTCAGCCCGGCCTGTGCCTTCTTGCAGTCTGGGACCCCTCGGGGGATGTCCACCTGCTGGCTTAGGCCTGCTCCCTGAGGGGGCTGTTCCTAAGCTGGCAGTCAGACATCCCTCTGGCAGCCCAGGAGCCCTCAGGGGATGTCCACTTGCCAGCGGGGACCAGGCCTAAGCTCCAGTCGGACATCCTTAGTGCTGCTGAGGAGGGGGGAGAGACACCCACCACCACCGTTGTGCTGGCAGCCATCAGCCTGGCTTGTAGCTGAGCAGAAATCCCCCTGTGGGAGCACACTGACCACCAGGGGGCAGCTCCTGCATTGAGCGTCTGCCCCCTGGTGGTCAGTGTGTGTCATGGTGACCAGTTATTCCCAGTCATTCTGCTGTTAGGATCAGTTTGCATATTACCCTTTTATTATAAAGGATAGAGGCCTGGTGCATAGGTGAGATCTGGCTGGTTTGCCCTGAAGAGTGTCCTGGATCAGGGTGGGGGGCCCCCTGGGGTGCCTGGGTGAGGGGCTGAGGGCCGTTTTAAGACTGGCCACACCCCCTTCAGGGTGGGGGTCCCTGTAGGGGTGCCTGGCATGCCTGGGTAAGGGGCTGATGTCTGTTTGCAGGCTGGCCATGGCCCCTTCAGGGTGGGGGTCCCTCCTGGGGTTCCTGGCATGCCTGGGTGAGGGGCTGATGTCTGTTTGCAGGCTGGCCACAGCCCCTTCAAGGTGCGGGTCCCCGCTGGGGTGGTTGGCCAGCCCGGGTGAGGGGCTGATGGCTGTTTGCAGGCTGGCCACAGCCCATTCAGAGTGGGGTTCCCCCTGGGGTGCCTGGTCAGCCTGGGTGAGGGGCTGATGGCTGTTTGCAGGATGGCCACAGTCCCCAGTCACCCAAGGTCCCAGTGGAGGCTGGCTCGAAGCAGGTATCTGGAATTTATTTAGCTTCTATAATTGAAACTTTGTTGTCTTTTGCGGAGGCCACAGCTGGCCAGAGCAGGTGGGAAGCTTGGCTTCCTCCATCGCCAGGGCAATCAAGACTCCTGCTTGCTCCAGCTCCATGGCTGCTGGTGCCATCTTGGTTGGGTTAATTTCCTATAGTCACTCTGATTGGCTGGTGGGTGTGGCTTTGGCATAGCAAAGGTACAGTCAATTAGGATCTTTGTCTTTTATTAGTGTAGATTGTTCTATTGATCTATAAACTCCAGTAAAGAATGTAGAAATTGTGTAGATACTACTGTGGTAGAATTAGGGCTGGGAAATACAGATTTTGCCATTCTATTATAATATAGATGACTATAGATAATCTTAATTCCCAGCAAGTCATTCACAATTATCCCCACTCCTCCTATTGTAGATATCTTTTTTAAAGATTGCTCCCAAATATTAACAATGGTCTGATGAAGCTTGAAACAAAAATTCAACCCCAAACTCTCCATTCAATTAGTATTATAATTCTGTTTCATTGACTTAAGTCATATTTGTCTGATTCATGAGGTTGATCTATGCAGCCTCGAGCAAAGATAAGAGGTCTCTGTACTGGAATTTGATAAAGAGAGATGGAAATTTTCCATTGAGTTTATGCACAGAAAAGAGCACAATCAAATTAGGAAACACTGAAGAGCAACAAAGACAGTTCATACAATACTTCGCTTTTGACAGGCCAATAAATACTCCAGCTGAATAATTTACCAAAAGAAAAAGAACCCACTCAAACCTCATGACCTTTGGAACAATGAGCAGGAGTTCAATTATCCACAACTGTTCTATTAGAAGGCAACTTTCCAGGCCGTGTGTTATTTCAGCAGTCATACGTTAGAATTATTAAAGAGGGAGATCACTGCCGTTGTCATTTCTGTGTCCTGCTACAGTTTATGTTACTTTCTTTTAAAAGAATCAAAAAAAAAAAAAAAAACCCTGCTGTCACATCAAGTAGCACTTTGCCAAAAAAAAAGAAGGATAAAGTAGGAGGGAGCAACTATTTTAATAATATTTCTGGCGAGTTTGAGCTATTAGATTTCAGTGGAACACTTTATCTGCACATTACTAGAGTGATACTGTCACTTTAGAAAGTACTATATAATTTGCTTCCATTAGAGACTCAGAGTAACTTGCCAACAGCACCCAGAGAATTTCTCCATCACTACCCATATGGTCTGCAGTGTTGCAGAGTGAGCAGCTCTTCACTTGTGGGGGTATATCTAGGTTCCAAGAATTAAAGAGCTTTCTCATTCACTGGTGTCTTATAAAATTCTACAGCTGCCCTCAGACAAAAATCGATAGAAGTCATATAGAATATCACATACTATTTTGAAACCGAAGAACTACAGTTTACTACCAGTATGAAAGCATATTATGAACTCAGTTCTTGTAGAGGTAGCATATTTCTTGTGATTTAAGTTATCTTAAAATTCCTTTGTCAGTTCTTTATCTTTTAGTCATGATTTTTATTCAGTGATTTCTGAAACTCACTAAGCATTGCTCTTATTGCATTACACAGGTTATCAGTGAAAAATTTAAATGTCACCAGGCCTATAAATTGAGTTTACTGCATATGTAGTATGGGGATGAGTTGCTAAGAGTGTGACTTGCCTATCCATACTATTCACTTTGTACTATCCCATTTTCTAATAACCCTATCACATTCTATTTTGTCAAAATTTAGTATGAAACAACATATGTGATGAAAATTTTATTAGTGGGAAACCTTTCAAATCTCTAAAATCTGCTAGCCTTACATATATTAGCAAATTTAGGAAGAAATTTGTCATATGTACAATAAGCTTTACATGTGTGTAAATGTTTCCTTTGAGAATAAATTTGCTCTTTTTATTCCTTCATAAGGACTTTATTTTTGTGCTAACCAAAAATATTAAGGAGCAGGTGGTAACATTCTGTCAAGTGAAATGAGCAACAGTGTAAACACTATATTTATTAACATCATTCCTAAATATTCTCTAATAAACAGCATTAAACTACTTACTATTCACCACGAGAGTATAAAACGCGCATTGGAGCTTCAAAATCAATGACATGTTGCCCTCTATCCAATGCTTCTCTTTGGCAAAGAGAAAAGAATCCACTCCTCAAACTCAGCATGCCATTTTTTAATTCACACTTAAATTTCCACTTGAGGAGGCAAGCCAAAACAAACTCATCCTCCCTGAGATGCACCCTGGGAATAAGTGCCCTCCCAACTTTAATAATTATCTGAGAACAGTCTTTTTCCCACTCCCCTTTTCCATCTGAATAGAAGTTGCTTATTAGGACCTAGTTGTTTTCTACTCCTATTTGCATAATTCACAGATGTCAACCTGCTGGCTCTTTGTCCCATAGAATGATAGTCTTTGTTTGCTGAGAAAATTGTTCTCTCTTTGCAGCTATCATGAGGTATATACTGTGTAAAAGTTGTAAGATGAAACAACTTTCAACATTTAAATTGATAGATATTACATGTTTTCTATCTAGTTAATCATGTCCTGCTTTAAGACTTCCTCTTCTTGTATAAATTAAATTATGTACATGCCTGAAAAACAGTATGTGTATTTAGGAAATCTTTATTTAAACATAGGAGAGGTTAAAGATATGTAAATAGCTGTTACTGTCACATGATTCTTTATATACCATACTTAAAAACATACTACAGTACTCTACATGGAAGTGTAATATTACTTAGTTACCAGAGCTTGGTAATAAAAATTAGAAATTATGGCTTCATATCCACTCACAATAACTTCTCAACAATTACATGGAGAGTTAAGTAAAGTGTTTTCTTCAATTGATATTCTATGCAATTCAGCCTTACTGCAAATATCACTTATTTTTAATACAAATGTTTCAGCATTTTCTTTATCTAAATTAGCAAGAAGGAATTTTTCAGAAGAAAATGATACACAAGGTCATAGTAGTATAAATAAAAGAGGCACATGTTTGAACCAATAGGGTTTCAAAGACAATAAATATAATTATGTTGTACAGTGGTAGCAGAATTGAGTGAAAAACACTTTTCATCAGAATATTTATCTACAATAGCATTTGGGAAGCAAAATATTTGGGGTCCAATAATATGTAGTAAAATTAGGTTTACAAATATCTAATTCAATTGGGAGCTTTCTGGAGTTTTATTGCATTAAAATTTTTCTCTGTTCTTTCAAAATGGGCAATATTTACTGTAGATTGGTTCATCCAGCAGTTAAGTGCAGGCAAAATTCATTGAATTTGTTTATCTTTATTGCAATTTTGGATGAGGATTCTTGGAAGTATAAGTTGATGTTAACAACCATATATCACAGCATAATTTTGTAAATATAATTAAATAATAGTGAACATAAATTCTTAATGTAGAGTCAGTTTCTTTGGCCAGGATTCAGAATCAGCTTAATTTATTTTTTAGAAGAAATCATTTTTTTTTAAGGTTCAGAAAATTTGACTTGAATTTCTATCTTAAAAATGGGGTCTTTGATGGTAAAAACATGCAGTCAATTTTATGCTTTACATTTTTCATATGCAAGATGCCAAACATATACAGGATGCAAGCTAATCACTATGTAGAATTATCTTTTCATTTGATACATGCCAGTTTCTTATATGTTCAAATAAAACAGAAACTAGGGTCCATATCACTCAATTATGATTGTGCAGTATTGGAATATCTGTGCTTCACCAAGAAAATTTCTCTGATATCTGTCCTATGATTAGGCAGTTATGATTTGCATGAACTTTTAGGGTCTTGTACTGAACATTCTAAGATCTCCTGGAAGTTATGTAATATTTGAACCAAAGTGTCTGAGGTAATTCTAGAAAGAAATGAGGAAAGTGATATACTTCCCAGTGGACATGGTAAAAAATGCAGTTGTTTAGACTATATATAATCTCTTCTTTCCTCAATTTAATTACGAATGGACCAAATCCTATCTAATAATAGACAAACATGGTAATTGACCATAACTCTGCTATGCTTCCCATTGGCTAATTAGCAAGATATGCAAATTAACTGCCAACCAAGATGGTGGACAGCAGCCACGCAGCTGAAGCGAGCAGGAGGCTTGCTTGCTCCAGTGATGGAGGAAGCCAAGGTTCCCCGCCTGCCATGGGCTGGCTCTGAGCTCCAAAAGCAACAGCTCCAAAAGCAACAGAGTTTCAATTATAGAAGCTAAACAAACCCCAGATACCTGCTTTCAGCCAGCCACAGCCTCTGAGCTGGAGCCGGGCCTCAGAGCTGAGCTGGCTCTCGGCTCCAGTGACAGCTATAGAAGGTAAATAAATCCCAGAATTAAAAAAAAGAAGAAAAAAAAAAAGAGGCTGGGAGCTTCAGTCGCCCGCCAGCCTGAAAACAGCCCTCAGCCCCTCACCCAGACTGGCCAGGCACTCCAGTGGGGACCCCCACACTGAAGGGGGTGTGACCAGTTGCAAACAGCCATCACCCAGTCATCCAGGCTGGCCAGGCACACAGGCAGGACCCCCACCCTGATCCGGATCACCCTTCAGGGCAAACCAGTCGGCCCCCACCCGTGCACCAGGCCTCTATCCTATATAGTAAAAGGGTAATATGCAAACTGACCCTAACAGCGGAAAGACTGGGAATGACTGGTCACCATGACACACACTGACCACCAGGGGGCAGATGCTCAATGCAGGAGCTGCCTTCTGGTGATCAGTGTGCTCCCACAGGGGAAGCTCTGCTCAGCCACAAGCCAGGCTGATGGCTGCCAGTACAGCGGTGGTGGTGGGAGCCCCTCCTGACTCCTGAGCAGCACTAAGGATGTCCAACTGCAGCTTAGGTCTGCTCCCCGCTGGCAAGTGGACATCCCTGAGGTCTGCCAGGCTGCCAGAGGGATGTCTGATTGCCATCTTGGGCCCAATCCCCTGGGGAGCAGGCCTAAGCCAGCAGGTGGTCATCCCCCGAGAGGTCCCAGACAGGCCGGGCTGAGGGACCCCCTACCCCCGAGTGCACAAATTTTTGTGCACTGGGCCTCTAGTTTAATTATAATAAATGTTGTATGAAAACCAAACATAGCAAGCTTGCTCATTATCCTCAGCACAGAACACATGGTAAATGTTCCATAAATAAAGAATAAATAAGGAAAAATATATATTTTTACTAAAATAGGGAGAAAAATTGAATATGTAGGTTAGAAAAAGAGAAAATGTGAAGTTGCTTTTAAGTAAAATCAGCTTTCTCCATCTGGCTTTTCCTGAAGAGGTACTGAGAATAGATTTCTTGCCCCTTTCTTTACTGGTAAAGATGCATATAGCTCTAAGATAGAGAAAATCAAAGAAAAGGGTGCCTAAGACTATTTTATTTTAACCATTGTTAGTATGTAATAGTAGCAGAGGCAACTTGGCAAGCCACATGCTAGTAAATGATATATGGAAAGTCATAAAGCCTTTTCAGACATAAGGATTTTTCTTTAACTATCCCTCCTTTTTAAAAGTTATCATTGGTACTAGATGTTATTGATTTAAATTAGATGTCCCTTGATACTTATATGACCAAATGATTAAATAAATAAATAAACAAGAAAACAAAAATAATGAACAAATCTCCCATGCAGGAGATTTTCAAATAATTTCTGTACATTCCCTGTTCTCAAGTAGGTGAAGCATAACTTCCAACTCCTTAAATGTGGGCTATGCATAGTGGCTTTCTTTACAAAAGTATAGATTAAAAATAGGAAAGTTTGGTAACTTGACAGTTAGGAAACCTGACAAACACCACCTAAGTCAGGTGATCAAGTTCAAGATCAACAATGATAAATCATGTTGATAGTATGTATCTTTGATATGATGTGATGGAAATGGCAATTTAACTCTATGGTCTTCTTCCCAAGATATGTAACCTGAGTTTAATACCAGAAAAATATCAAATACCTATTGAGCCACATTATATCAAATGCCTGATTAGTACCCTCAAGGTCATCCAAAACAAGGACTGTCTAAGAAACTGACAAGAACAGATGACAGAGACAGGAGGACTAGTAATATAGAACTCTGAATGGGATCCTAAAACAGAAAACTGACATAAGGAAATCTGAATCAAATACGAACAGGAATGAATAATAATTCTTCAGTATTTATTCATTAATTGAGAACACACTACTGTATGACATTTATAACATATACTAATGCATCAGTATTGAATCATGAGTTGTTTGAGATATTAAAGGAAGATGTTAACAATGAAATTGAGTGTGAGGTATATGGGAAACCTATACTACTTTGCAATTTTTCTGTAAATCTAAAATTGTTCTAAACTATGAAGTTTAATAAAAATTCTTATTTTTTAATTTAGTAATTTAAGAATTGGATTAATTTTTACATTTTCATAGAACTTCAAGTCCAAAAATATATTTTAGCACTTATTTATTAACCCAGTATTTAATTAATTTGCCCCCAAATATTTATTTATGACACTATAAATTACATTGTTTAGAGTGTTAAAGAAACATCATCAAATTTATAAGGCCTGTTATAGGGTAAAGAGAGAAATTCCAGCCAATTAGGATTTTAGGGTATTAGAAAGTGTTAATGTATTAAAGGTTAATTAAAGCTATCCTATCTAATAATGGACAGACATGGCAATTGACCGTACCTTCGCTACTCCTCCCCTTGGCTAATCAGCAAGATATGCAAATTAACCCAACCAAGATGACGGCTGGCAGCCACGCAGCTGAAGCGAGCAGGAGGCTTGCTTGCTCCAGTGATGGAGGAAGCCAAGGTTCCCCACCTGCCGTGGCCCGGCTCTGAGCTCTGAAAGCAACAAAGTTTCAATTATAGAAGCTAAACAAGGGGTCCTGAAACTTTTTAAACAGGGGGCCAGTTCACTGTCCCTCAGACCATTGGAGGGCCAGAATATAGTTTAAAAAAACTATGAACAAATTCCTATGCACACTGCACATATCTTATTTTGAAGTAAAAAAACAAAACGGGAACAAATACAATATTTGTATTTGCATGTGGCCTGCGGGCCATAGTTTGAGGACCCCTGAGCTAAATAAACCCCAGATACCTGCTTTCAGCAGGCCATGGCCACAGAGCTGGAGCAAGCAGGAGCCCGGCTCTCAGCTCCAGTGACAGAAAGTTTCAATTCTAGAAGGTAAATAAATCCCAGAATTAAAAAAAGAAAAAGAAAAAAAGGAGAGGCTGGGAGCTTCAGTTGCTGGCGAGCATGAAAACGGCCCTCAGCCCCTCACCCAGACTGGCCAGGCACTCCAGTGGGGACCCCCACCCTAAAGGGGGGGTGGCCAGCCTGAAAACACCCATCAGCCCCTCATCCAGGCTGGCCTCATCCAAGTGGGACTCCCACCCTGATCCGGGACACCCTTCAGGGCAAACCAGCTAGCCCCCACCCTTCCACCAGGCCTCTATCCTATATAGTAAAAGGGTAATATGCAAACTGACTCTAACAGCAGAAGGACTGAGAATGACTGGTCACCATGACACACACTGACCACCAGGGGGCAGATGCTCAATGCAGGAGCTGCCCTCTGGTGGTCAGTGTGCTCCCACATGGGGGAGTTCTGCTCAGCCACAAGCCAGGCTGATGGCTAACAGTACAGCGGTGGTGGTGGGAGCCTCTCCTGCCTCCTCAGCAGTGCTAAGGATTTCTGACTGCAGCTTAGGTCTGCTCCCCACTGGCAAGTGGACATCCCCCGAGGGCTGCCGGGCTGCCAGAGGGATGTCTGATTGCCATCTTGGGCCCAATCCCCTGGGCAGCAGGCCTAAGCCAGCAGGTGGTCATCCCCCGAGGGGTCCCAGACTGCAAGAGGGCACAGGCCAGGCTGAGAATTGCCCCCCCCCCCAGAGTGTACAAATTTTTGTGCACCGGGCCTCTAGTATATAAATAAATGCTTATTAATGCCAAAAACACTTGCCTATAATCTATCTATTTTGGAAAAGAATTAAATTAATTTTGGATAAAATGATAAGTAGCCCTAACTGATTTGGCTCAGTGGATAGAGCATCAGCCTGTGGACTCAAGGGTCACAGGTTCGATTCTGGTCAAGGGCATGTACCATGGTTGCAGGCACATCCCCAGTGTGGAGCGTGCAGGAGGCAGCTGATCGATGTTTCTCTCTCATCGAAGTTTCTAACTCTTTATCCCTCTCCCTTCCTCTCTGTAAAAAATCAATAAAATATATATTTTTTTAAATTAATAAAATAAAAAAAATAAGTAAAGTTCAGATTAACTTGACTTATTGCCTAGTTGGATTTTAGGTTTTGATCTTATTGCATGCAATAGTATGAATTTTGTATAAACAAAAATATTAAATATATTAAAGTTATTTGAACTAAAACTATTATGAAAAATAAGGTATTACTGTTTCAGTCTAAGTATCAATAGTGTGTAAAGTGCTCTCCCTTATTAAATCAAAGTTTAATTAATCTTAAACACTCGGCCTACTTATTTCTGTTATGTAGTATTCAGGCTGCTACATGTATACATAGCTCAAGGTGCATAAATTCCTTGTGTTCAGATAATAAATTTGCTAAATTGGTTCATTTATTTTTATAGGAATTTATATTGATAATATATAGTATGCAACATTAAAGTAGATTATCAGGAGAGATTTTGAAAATATTATCAGTGAAAATTGAAATGGAAACAACTTACAGTTTGTCAATAATCAGATCATGAACACAGAGCATTAAACATGGGAACATTAGAAAGACTTGAAACAAATAATTAAATACTCTGCTAAAGCATTTATCATTTATATCTAAAAAGTTAAAGTCTAATTCCAGATCCTGTGTAAAAATGGATCTTTTTGGGTTATTTATTTTTGTATACATCTCTTCCTCAAGAAAAGAATCTGAATTTCAACATTTTATTTCCAGTCATGATCTGGGATGAAAGCAGAATAGCCTTACATCTACAATACTTCACTGGCCATTACTGCACAGTTAATATATCACTTTAATTAAATTCTTATAGTGATTCATGACATAAAATATCAAAATAAGTTAACTTGCACTGAAACAGACCAAAGATCAATGTAGTGGGCAGAGATACAATGAATTAAATTAAAGTATAATTGCCAGCTACTGAAAAGATTGTGTGCATAAGTAGGTTGTGTTTTCTTTTTGTAAAGCAATATTTTAGAAAGACATCACTTAGGAAAGTTAGATAAGATAGATCTCAGCAGTTCCCAAAGATTCCTAAAGTCAGCCTTAAAGCAATGTCTAAATTATTTTTTTTACTGTATTTAAAAAAAAGATTAAGGAACTATGTTTGCATTAAATAGAAATAAATGGAATTCTTCCTTACATTTCACTAAGTATAATATGAATTTTACATTTTCAAATGTGATTTACCACTAACTTTTACAGTGTTTTTAGATAAAGTAATATCACTGAAATCCTTATGACATAATATACAAGCTATATGTCAAAGAGAGACTCTATGTGTCAAAGACAGAAGAGAGAAACAATGAAACTGGTGGGTGAGTTGATCAGGTTCTCTAATCTCACTACCACCCTGAACTAAGTATGATGGTGGAGCGCTGTAACAGTTTGGAAAGTAAGGCTGATAAGCCTTCATACTTATAAAATTAATAGTTCTTCAGTATAAACAAAGAAAGGAAATGCTCTTTATTTAGTATTACAAGATGATAAAGTGGATTTTGCTGGTAACAGCTAATGTGTTAGAGAAATAACAATTGATGCTTTTATATTTCACAGCTTTATACATAATTTTGTGATCTCCTGTATTCTTTCTGGATCTAACCATTTTTTTAAAGGAGCATAAAAATAATTTTGATTGGCCTCTAGGCAGAATTGACACTTCAGAAAATAAATTATTAATGTTTAGGACAGAATTCAGAAGTTGACTTAATCTATTTGGGCTGCTCTAAAAAAAATGCCACAGGCTGGGTAGCTTACAAAACACAGACATTTATTTTTCACAGTTTTGGAAGCTTGATGAATGAATGGCACTTAGATGTTTAGTAAAATATTTTCTACTTAAAAATTTTATAGTTCTATGGTAGAGATATGATATCTAGCTTATTTCTTGTGTTAATAATCTTAGCTTAGTTACTGCCAGAGTGATTATTAACTTACAAATAAAGAAACATTTTACTTCATTGAATTAAGCATGGTAAGGTGTGTGGTTTCTGTGTGGGTCTTATGTGTGAATTAGAGTGTGAAGTAGTTCTGAAATCTTCCAGCCAGTTAATAAATATTAGGAGCTTTGTAGGGACTTGTGCTTTAGAAATCAGATTACCAAATATGCCTAGAAAATTTGAGTTGCTACTTTCACCTTCAATTGAAATCTACTATCTTGAAAAGTTCCACTAGTAATACTAATGGAAAAATCATTGACATAACAAGCAGATAAAACAGATTCCTATGTCTGTAACAGTACTGCTAACTCCTATGTTAAAATTAGGTTCATTTATCTATATATATAAAAGCCTAAGCAACCATTATGACTGGATGACCAGATGGTAGCTATGATGAGAGCTGACCACCAGGGGGCAAACAGTCAATGCAGGAGCTGCCCCTTGGAGGTCAGTGTGCTCCCCCAGACAACCTACCAGGGCCGGTGCACCTCCCACCATCCTTCCCACTGGCCTGCCGGCCCAGATCAGCCAGGCAGAGGGACCTCACCTATGCATGAATTCGTGCACTGGGCCTCTAGTGAGTAACATAAAATCTCAAATTATGGTCGCTTAATCAAGACAGAAATCTGTTTCACTCTCACAAAAGTACTGGCCAAATATGACCTAGGCTTCATCATTCAATGTATTGCAAATTCGTGAAGTGGATGAAGTTAATTCAGCTTCACACACATAGGAAGTTAGGAAAGATGTTTAATGCTGCATCAAAACTTGACAAGTGTTAGTTTTTAAAGTTGCAATGTGGAATCTGCAACCAAATTAATTATTCATATTATTACATTAAAATATGTTTTGTGCTTTGCATTTTGAATGGCCCTTTTACCCATGCATGGGTCATTTGAAAATATTAGTTTCCATAAGGTTTTCCAAATGTTGACATATTTTGTTATATAATATGAATTTTAAATCGCTTTTGTTAGTGTCACTATAGAAAGATCTTTAAATATTGAAAAGCTACCAAGTTCTTGGTGAAGGATATAATTTTCCAAAAGTTTACTTTTTGCCTAAAACTCGGATTTTCTCATTGGCAAGAAGTGATGTCAGTAGTTTTCTTTGAATTGGCAGATTCACTTTGTTCATTTTAGAAAAAGCATCCCCCCAATATTCAGGTCTGAATATTCATAGTTTTCCTGTCCATAATTTTTTTCTAGTAAAAATGATATTTCATGAAATAAGGGGCTAGTTCAACTAATATAAGGGTCTTTCCCTCAAGACGACTTCATACTTCAGTAGGCAGAAGTGCTTAATATGTAGAATATATTTCATCATACAGAATATTATCACAAACATGTAGGACAGTAAAATTGTTGTTTTTTTGGTGCTTCTTCAAGATATTGAGTGAACCTGTGTGTGTGTGTGCATGTGTGTGTGTGTGCAACCATGTATGCATGGTGGAGAAAAATGACTACTGGCATAACTTGTTGCTAGTGCCTTTATTTCCACTAAAATGACAGCAGTTTTCCCCATCAATGTTTTTAAATCATCAGTGCAAATGTTTACACAACGAAAAAGGGCAAATGATGTGTTAGCATTATGAGGGAAAGCATTTTGGCCTCACAACTACCCTGAAAGGACCTTGAGGACCCCCAGTCATACATGGAGAATCATTGTTTGAGGTTGGATAGCATACACATAAACTATTTATAGATGCTGCCTCATTATATAATTTTTATTTACATTGAAATTTTTTAGTATGACTAGTTTTGACATTTTGAACAATATTGGTATTATTAAAAGTATAAATGTTAACCTGTTTGGCTCAATGGGTGGAGCGTCGGCCTGCGGACTGAAGGGTCCCAGGTTCGATTCTGGTCAAAGGCATGTACCTTGGTTGCGGGCACATCCCCAGTGGGGGGCGTGCAGGAGGCAGCTGATCGATGATTCTCTCTCATGGATGTTTCTGACTCTCTATCCCTCTTGCTTCCTCTCTTTAGAAAAATCAATAAAATATATCTTAAAAAAAGTATAAATGTTTGACTATCTGGTTGAAAAAGTTCATTGTCACCTTAATTTATTTTCCTTTAACATAAATGAATTTTAGCATCTTCATATACATTTATTGGTCAATATGGTACTGATGCAGGGACAGATGGACAATGAGACAGAAGGAAGAGTTTATAAAATGACTTACATTTATTGAAGAAAGTAATTTATAATCAAGGTTGAATTTCCTTAATAAGCAATCAGTTGGGAGAGGTAGACTCTTTAATAAATGATATTGGGGTTTTTGAAAGAAAGGTTTATTTAAAATTATTTTACATTTTGTTAAAATTATTAATGCATAAAATATTTTTAATTTAACTCATAAAGAAAAGGCTGAGTAACTCACTATATATATATATATATATATATATATATATATATAGAGAGAGAGAGAGAGAGAGAGAGAGAGAGAGAGAGAGAGAGAGAGATTTCAGAGAGGAAGGGAAGAGGGAGAGAGAAATAGAAACATCAATGATAAGAGAGAATCATCAATCAGCTGCCTCCTGCATGCCCCCCCACCTGGGATCCAGCCTGAAATCTGGGCCTACAACCAGTGCCCTGACCGAGAATCTAACCGTGACCTCTTGGTTCATAGGTTGAAGCTCAACCACTGAGCAACATTGGTTGGGCAGAATACCTTGGTTTTATATTTTACATTTACATCAAAGCCAGAAGAGTTAGAGAAAATAAATCATATATGACTATATACAATTACTTAAATTTTAAATGGCAAAACCACAAAATAACATAAGAAAAATAATAAAATGGAAAATGTATATGTTCAACACATACTACAGATAATTTTGCTTTTTAACATATTAAGTGCTATGATAAGTGTGTAAGAAAAAGAAATAAACAACCTTTTAGAATAATAGGCAGAGAATATGAAGGTAAGATATTGAAATAAATCCTAAAAACAGAATAAAAACACTGAAACAAATAATAGAATCAATACTCGGAGGAGTATTTGAAGTCAAATCCTCTAGCTTTCTCATTACAGATGAGGAAACTGAAGTCTAGAAAGGCATAGATAAAAGTTAAATTTCTTTATTCTCTTGTAAGTGCTTTAACAATAATAGGCTATTTATTCATTTGTTTCTAACTAAGTTACCCAAATCTGAAGTTTTCAGTTGCATCTAACTTTAAATCTATGTCACTCTGCAACTACTTCAGGAATATGTAAGACATTCTGTAACTACCCCATGCAAATGCAAATCGCAGAGAATGACCTTTAGCTATTTGCAACTGATATATTTTTAAAATAGACACCATCTGCTGTTATTACCCAGGACTAGATACAGTGAGTGGTAAAGAACTCTAGCTCCTGAGCCCAACTGCTCCATTGGAATCCTGGCTTTGTAACATATTAAGAAACCTGAACAACTTATTGAAACCCTGTATGCCTCAGTTCCAGATTCATACACCATCCTAGTTTCTAAGGTTATTAGGGGATTAACTAATAACTACAAAGAGCGATTTATACATCATCCTAGTTTCTAAGGTTATAAGAGGGTTAACTAATAATTATAAAGAGCTTAGGGTTAGGCATGCCATACAGTAAATGCCCCATAAATGTTAGTTAGCTATTATCATTTTCATCATCATTTATAGGTGAGGGCATTTTTGGTGACTATTAACAGATTTCTCTTTTGTGTGTGGTTGCCCTGTGGCTTAGAGGCATGTTCTATCTTGTTCTGTTACCATCACAGAAATGATCTACATTGAGAATTGATTTCTGTAACCCAGTTATTTTCATAATGTATTAAGTAACATGATGAATGAATCCCAGGTATACGTTGACAGTAAGAGGTTGGAGAAAGGATTTGGGGTAATTTAGGATAATGTAAATAATAGAATGAATTTATTATTTTAACCTTTTGTATGAAGAAAAACTTATAGAACCCAGTTCTAAAGTTGATGCAAGGGCAAAAAGAGAGAGTAAATGATACAAAGAGGGTATATGAATCAGATGATTTCAAATTCAGATTGCATCTACGTGCCCTCCTGTTTGTCCTACAATATATTTCTCATTGTGAGGTTACTTTTAACTTGACCTTGTTATTCTTTGAAAACTCTTCTGGAAAAACTAACAAAGTTAAGGGGCTTTATCATAAGGCTAGATATGTAGTATTTTAATGCAGCCAGGAAACTAAATTGAACTGGAAATCATCTATGCATACTAAGGCCAATACCTGACCATTCTGAATGGATCACTGGTGGCTTATCACAATTTTGTAGAGATCAAATACTGAACATAGATAGCAAATGATTCTCAGGAGCTAAGAAAGCTTTCATTTTTCATGTTTTTTTCCTTTGTCCTTTATGGTCCTGAACTCAATCAAATTTTGAGAGGGCTACCTCCCATCAAAGGGATGATGGAAATGGGAATTTGGGTCTATTTCTTTCCATAAAGAAAGAGCCATGGGTATGAAAACGTTACCACTCAGCATTTTAGCAATGTGCAATACAAAAAAGCAATCAAAGTTTTCTCCCATTAAATTCTTCTCTGAAAATACTGAATACCAAACACCAAATGGACTTTCTCCTTAAGTTGTTACTGTCATCATCTCTCTCTTAGAGGCATACTTTCTCAACTTTCATATGTTCTTATAAGTATTTTAAGTGACCAAATATGATGAATTGAACTAATGGGTGACCATATAAGTATTCATGCTAGAAAAGGGTTTACTATACACTATTCATGACTTATTTATTGAATTTAAAAAACATATTTAGTATTAAAATTATTCCTCTGAATTTTTATGGAACATTTTTCTTCTTATTTTGGAGGACTTATTGTTGGTTTCTTTAAACAGAATTATTGAATATAATTCATATTCCATAAAATTAAATAATTTAAAGTGTATAGTTCACTGAATTTTAGTATATTCACAGAGTTGCTCAACCATCAGTATAATTTAATTTTAGGACATTTTCTTTATGCCAAAAAAAAGAAATCTCCACTTATTACTGTCACTCCCATTCTCAGCTCCTCCTCCAACTCCCAGCTACAGACAACAAAATAATGCATTCTCTATCTATAGGTTTGCCTCTTTTGTATGTTTTATATAAATGTAATCATATAATGCAGGGTGGGGCAAAAGTAGATTTACAGTTTTGAGTACACAAACATAATTTTTCCTTATATGATTATTTGTAATCTATTGTTTTCTTTTTGAATGTTTTTTTATTGATTTCACAGAGAGTAAGGGAGAAGGAGAGAGAAAGAAACATCAATGATGACAGAGAATCATTGATCAGCTGTCTCCTGCATACCTTCTACTGGGTATCGAGCCCAAAACTTGAGCATGTGCCTTGAACGGGAATCCTATTGTGACCTTCTGATTAATGGGTTGGTGCTTAACCACTGAACAACACTGGCCAGGCTGTATTATCCTACTATATAAAAACCCAGGGTCTGTAAGGACTAACCAAAGGCTCCACCGAACACCAGAAGTCAGTCTTGCAGTCAGTGCTGGGTTGCTGAGGGGGCTGTGGATCAGGCCTGGAGAGAGACCCACATAGAGAGGCAGGGTCTGATTTGCAGCCTCCGGGACAGCTGTTGATCAACTGTTGCCTCTCTCTTTCTCTCTGGGCTTTGCCAGCAGCTGCGCCTCTGTTTCTCTCCAGGCTGCTATGAGGATTGCTGATCAGCCCTGCCTCTCTGATCAGGCCTGGAGATAGGCCCGGAGACACTGACTGGCATAGAAACCGACCAATCAGAACCAAATTGGCTGGCAGAGGAGGGAAATTGGGGGCAAGATCAGGTCAGCAGGGGAGAGCAGTTAGGGGCGATCAGGCAGGCAGGTGAGCGGTTAGAAGCCAGCGGTCCCAGATTGCAAGAGGGATATCCGACTGCTGGTCATTGGACATCCTACAAGGAGTCCCTGATTGGAGAGGGTGGAGGCTGGGCTAGGGAACCCCTCCCTTCTGTTCATGAATTTCATGCACCAGGCCAATAGTTTTCTATATGAACAACTGTAAACCTACTTTTGCCTTATCCTGTATGTAGTCTTTTGTGATTGGATTTTTAAAATTAGGATAATATATCAAGGTTTATTCATGAATAGCATACCTCAGTAATTCATTTCTTTTCGTTGCCAAATAATAATCTATTGTGTGGATATATCACATTTTGTTTATCCATTTCCCAATTGATATTCAGGCTGTTCCCATTTTTTGCCATTATGAATATTGCTGCTAGGAACATTCATATAGTAGTTTTTTTGTTTTGTTTTGTTTGTTTTTTATATATTTTATTGATTTTTTACAGAGAGGAAGGGAGAGAGATAGAGAGTTAGAAACATCGATGAGAGAGAAACATCGATCAGCCGCCTCCTGCACATCTCCCACCGGGGATGTGCCCGCAACCCAGGTACATGCCCTTGACTGGAATCGAACCTGGGACCTTTCAGTCCATAGGCCAAAGCTCTATCCACTGAGCCAAACCGGTTTCGGCCATATAGTAGTTTTTATGTGAATAAATGTTTTTATTTCTTATGTTGTCTTTGCCAGGATTTTGTATCAGGTAGTATTGAGAGCATAGAATGCACTGAGAAGTGTTCCTTCTATTATTATTATTTTTTTTTTTTTGCAAAGTTTCTGAAGGATTTGTATTACCTCTAAATGTTTGGTAGAAATCATCAAGGAAGCCTCATGGGCCAGAGCTTTTCTTAGTGATTTCAAACATTTCTAATTTAATCTTTTTTATATACATCTATTCAGATTTTCTCTTCCTTCTTTAGTCAGTTTCATCAGTTTATGTCTTCCTGGGAACTTGTCCATTTCATCTAAGTTATCTAGTTTTTTGGCCTATAAGTATTCCTAATATTTCCTTATAATCCTTTTTATTTCTGTAAGGATGATAATAATATACTGCTTTTTATTCATAAGTATAACAATTTCAGTCTTCTCTCTTTTTTCTTGTTAAATATAGCCAAAGAATTTGTAAATTTTGTCGATCTTGTTAAATAACTAATTTCAGTTTAATTGATTTTCTCCGTTTATCTTCAGGTTTTTTTTTATTTCATTAATATATGCTCTAATTTTTATTATTTCTTACTCCATTCATTATTCCATTGATTTTTAGAGAGAGTGGATGAGAGAGGGAAAGACAAAGAGAAATATCAATGTGAGAGAAACACATCGATTGGTTGCCTCCTGCACACACCCTGGTCAGGGCCTGGGCCAGGGAGAAATCTGCAACCAAGATACTTGTCCTTGACTGGAATCAAACCTGGGACCCTTAGGATATTCTATCCACTGAGCCAAATAGGCTAGGGCTCTTCCAATATACATTTGTTTCTCCTCTTTATTTTATTGTTATTGTCATGCAAGTTAAGTATTTATACATTATAAGCCTATTAACAGAATTTTATAATTATTGCTTTATGCAGTTATTTTTTTAAAGATAGGAGAAAAGAGTTATGAACAAATATCTGGTTTACCTATATAATAATCTTTACCAATGCTCTTTATTAATTCATATGCATTCCAGTTACTATCTAGAGTCCTCTCATTTCAGCCTGACTCTGTTTAGTTTCTTAAAAAAATTTTTTTGTAGTGCAGTTCTTTTAGCAACAAATTATTTCCAACCACAAAGCTAAAGTAAAATAAATAAATATGGGAATGTCTTAATATCCTGTCAAGGAGCACTCATTCCTGAGTCTGCACATACCCCTGAATCCTGCTCACAGTGCCAATTGTGGGAGTACTTACTCCTTCATCCTTCTTCATTACACCAACTGTTGAGTCCGAGTCCCTCTGCCAGGGGTTGGACCTCTCTGGACGCCGGGTATGGGACAGAAAAGACATAAGAAGTCGTAAATGTATAAGAGAGTCTTTATTGTAGTCCAAGTAGCCATTGCTACCACGTATCCATTAGACAAAGCAGTATAATACTACATAAAAGCAGCCTCTGCTAACACAGTAGCAAGCACAAGAGCCATCCTAACAAAAACAGCCAGCACTGGCTGGTCAGTAATACATCTTCCCCACAACGCAGTCCAGCAATGGCTGGTCAATAACATATTCTATACTAACTTAGACAAAAGAGGCTTCTTGCCAAAATAGTGACATCAGTCTTTGAGTCATAGAAGGACCCGTGTGTGCACTGTGTACAGTACAATCGCTGTGTCCTTTCTCAGATTGGCCTTGAACATCCTGATAAGGATTCCCATGCTCAGATTGGCCTTGAACATCGGCGTACTCTGAACAGGGTTCCCACATATCCCATTCTTTTTTGAAGGAGAGTTTAGCTATATAGAATTTTTGGTCAACTTTTAACACTTTTTAGATATTATCCCATGTCTTCTGACCTGCATGGTTTCTCATGAGAAGTCACTTATTATACTTTTTTGAGGAACACTTTAGAAAGTTGTTTTTCTCCTGCTGTTTTGAAGAAGTTTGTTTTCTTTAACTTTCATCAATTTGATTATGCTAAGTCTAGTTGTAGGTCTCTGAGTTGATCTTCTTAGACATTAGATTAATACTTTTCATAAAATTTAAAAGTTTTCAGCCGTTTTCCCCCAAAATATTCATCTTGTACTTTTCTCTTCTCTCTCTGGAACCCAATTATTTTTTATTTCCACACACTTGGTCATGTTCCTCAATTCTTTGAAGTTTCCTCACTTTATTATTTTTCTATTTTGCCACTCAAAATGAATGATCTCTATTGACCTCTTTTCAAGTTTGTTGATGTTTTTTTCTGTCAAATTGAATCTATTATTGAGACACTTGTGAAATTTTTGTTTTTGTTATTTGTCTTTTCAAATCCAAGATATCTTTTAAAAATTCTACTTATTTTGTGATAATTTTTATTTTGTGAGACACCATTGTCTTTACATCTATTGAGTGCTTTAGACATATGGCCATTCTGGTATCAGACTGGTATCAGACTATTTTCTAGCTTTTCCTTTTAAGTTTGACTTGCTAGGAGGTCAACTTCAGATCAGTACAATTGTTTTGTTATCAATGGTCCATCAGAAAATGTTCTTAAATGTGATTCCTGTATATTTTCTCTCTTTTTCAAGGGCATCTCTGTGTGAGAGAAGGTACATCCAAACTTCAGGAAGTTTATAATACATTCTTAGTTTTCACTTCTTACTTCTACAGAGTGTTTTTTTTTTGTTTGTTTTCTTTTTCTTTTGTAATTGAACCCATGATCTTTTTCCATTCATTTTTAGAGTGAGTGGAAGAGGGGATGAAAGGGGGGAGAGAGAGAAGAAGAAGGGAGAGAGAGAGGGAGATAAACAGCAATGTGAGACACACACAATTAGTTTCCTCCTGCAGGGCCCCTACCGGAGCCTGGGAATCAAATCTGCAACCCAGGTACGTGCCCTTGACCAGAAATTGAACCTATGACCCTTCAGTGCAGGGACCAACACTCTAACCATTGAGCACACAGACGAGGGCACTTCTCCAGAGTTTTGAGGTCAGTCAGATGACTCCTACCACCTCTTTTTCCTTGGCTTGGGCACAGCCTTTGAGATTCCCATGAATATGTTAGAACATTTCAAAGTTCTTTGTGGTCATCTGGTCCTCCAGGATTTAAAAAAAAAAAAATCGTCACTCCCCTTCTAGGCTCTCATTTGTTCCAACTGAAACTCAGCCTTAGGCAGCTGTCATGTTGCCAGCACGTTGCTATGTTGCTATTGTTTCGGTTCCCCTTTACTCAGTGATCTGAGACCCCGGTCAAATCAAATGGCCACTACATCACTGGGGATAGAGGTTTTCCAGAGAGCTGCAACTTCAGACAAAATATTGACTGCTCTGCGGATGGTGCTTTTAAGGGCACCCTCCCCCCAAAAAAAGTTCTGAACTCACCCTCACTAACATCTGCAAAGCTGCAGGCTTTTGGCCCCTACATCACTGCTCTGAGGAGGGCTAAAGGTGGGGACTAGCCCCAAGTAAAAGATTTCACAGACCATGCTTCTTTAGAGAGGTTTAGCAGCTTCTCTTGGCTAGATATTCAGGTTGTTCTGTGGCTTTGGTTAATTTCTAGTGAATTGAGTGGTTTCTTCTGATCAGGGTGCAAAGGGTGATTTGTTTCCCAGGTTCTTATCCAGGTGGATTTGAAGAAGGAAGCCACGGACAAAAGGTGGCATAGGAAAAAGTGGAAATTTATTGGAAACAAGTACAGATTCCCACATGGGGAGGGGGGTGCCAAAGGTGGTAACCCACCAAGCTCCTTTTTCCTAAGGTTTATAAAGGCTGCAGTTCTTTGTCTTTCAATGCTGCCTTCCAATTGGTAGAGTATCAACTTCAAAGCGTAAAACCCATGTGATGCCCCCATCTCTTTCTCCCCCTTCAGTGGTAGAATTCTCTATCTCCTGTGAAAATCTCTTCTCCTCTTCTCCTATTTGTCAGCATTGCTCTATCCCCTGTGAAAGTTTGTTTCCTCTTTCTCCCATACCCTGTGGTTTTCCCGTATCTTCTGTGAATGGATGTCTTCCTCTCCCCTTATCCTGTGGCACCTTTTGTTCTCAAGAATGTATGCCTTTTGGCAGTGCCATAGCCCTCAGCTTGGTAAGCATCCCCCATGGACCCTCCTTTTTTCTAAAACTCCATAAACCTGCCTAATTTACCCTTAAATTTCCTTTCACTAGAGTTCTGATATGGTTGATTGATTTATTTGCCCATATTTTTGTCATTCCAGCAGGTGAGCTAATTCACACAGGTCTTCATTCCATTATTTTAGAAGTCTATTTATATTACATAGTTTTTAAAAATGGTACACTGTGATCTCATTTACTTTCTCATTTCTGTTATAGCTTCTCTTCCATTGTTCACTTCCTATCTTCTTGATATATGCATTTTCAAATGAAATTTATATTTATCATGCTCTTTTCATTTTTAATTTTATTGAGATTTTTCTCTCCCTCTTCCTCATAAAACATGTGTTTTGTGAAGGTGTAAAGGATATAAGTATCATTAAATAATTTATTTTTATTATGAATATTCATATTTTATAAGATTTTATTATTTAAGTGTTATTATATTTATATTTAGTTTATATTGCTTTTCTCAATGTTCTTGTCTTTCAAATGCTACTTCCTCCTATACTTGGTTTTATAAAAAATATGAATTATTTTCATGCTAGTCTTTGCAATTATGAATTCCAGATAAAATAAAAGAGACGTCTTTAAATTTTAAAAAGTACATTTAAATAGATATTCTAACATAAGATAGGATAGTTCAATTTTACCATAGTAAATTTACTGCAATAATTTTACATTACATTATTTACACTACATATTTTTCAAAAAATCAATGGTAAATCATGGCTTGAGAACAGTTCTTCAGTTAATTATGCACCAATAAAGTCCTCAATATGTATTATCATTTACAATTATAATTTGCTCGATAATACAGATGAGATGTAGCAATGACTAACATAATTGCCTTTTAATGCTGTGGTAGCTATAATATGGTTATTAATTATCAACTTGATTATTTTTGGTAGCAATTACTCTTTGCTCTAGTTACTGTTGCTGATAAATACACATCTTACTCTCCTTACCTTTTGCAATGATGTGACTATGATACATATGATTACTAAAGTACAGATTGTCTAAAACAGATTCAAATAATTTGATATGGTAAGATTGTCTCTGAGGTCAGATACATTTTCATTAAGCTGTTGGAAATGTAAAAAGGCATATAATATGGTGTTTATTTTTAAATATTAATGTTGCCCCATTACTCCCCCCCCCCCATATATTTCTTTGTATTTTATATACCACTGAACAAAATCTTTTGGCTACTTTAAATAGGGGAGTTGTTAAGAAGTGAGCTTCTATAAATGAGTGAGAATAATCTTAGGATTGTACAAACAGGAATAGAAAGTCATGAAATAATAACTCTTAAAAACTTTTTACAGTACTTAATAAAACTCATATTTACAAATCTTTGACGGTGACCAATATAATATTTATAAGATGGATGGACCTTTTATTTCCTATATCCCCAGATAAGAATGATGCTTGGTATCAAGTAGATGCTTAATAAGTATTTGTAGACTAAATAATTGAATAGCGAAGTGAACTAAACATCTGGTAACAAGGAGAAGCTGGTGTCGGTGGATAATCAGCTAATTTTCACTGAAGAGATCATTCAATATGTCTTCACAGAAATAACTTCTACCCTAACATTCACCATTCAGAGACTCTCAGAAAAATATATTGGCATTCACTGAATCAGAAACAAAAGAAATTTGATACTGATGATGCTGATTTTAAATATAAGGTTTGCTGGTTCTTAAGTCAGTAGAGAAGCTTACACTTCCTATCGGAGTTATCAGAAGAATTGTGTCATCAAGACACACTTCAGTGAGCTACTATTTTAAGAAGTCCGAACTAGCCCTAACCGGTTTGGCTCAGTGGATAGAGCGTCGGCCTGTGGACTCAAGGGTACCAGGCTTGATTCCGGTCAAGGGCATGTACCTTGGTTGCGGGCACATCCCCAGTAGGAGGTGTGCAGGAGGCAGCTGATCGATGTTTCTAACTATTACCCTCCCTTCCTCTCTGTAAAAAATCAATAAAATATATTTTAAAAAATAAAAACAGTTTTAAGAAGTCTGAACCAGTCCAGCCTATGCAGAAATATTTTGCCATAACAGTTATGTTGTTTTTGCTCTAAAATGTTGTTAAAAATGGATATTTGTGTTTAAATTTACTTTAATTTATTTTGGAGAGACAGTTTAAATAAGCTTAATGGTTCAAAATGGGTTTTCAGCATTGCAATGTGAATACATAATATTGTGACATTTCACTTTAGGTGGATTGATTTCTGACTATCATCCTGGAACCCACTAAGTCCTATGTTGGTGGTTCCTCTGACTGAGAGATAGTGTATGGTATGTGTGTGTCTGTGTGTGTGTGCATACATGCATGTATATTTATGTGTGTGGTGGATAGTGAGCCCCTACAGACAATACAGGAGAAATACATAAGCATAAGTTTGTTTGAATAAAACAGTGGCTGCAGTACACCCCTAAGTTTTTCTTAGGATCAGTATTTTCCTGGAAAATGTCACTATTTGAACAGCATGCAGGACGGAGTGATGGAAAGCACTGTGGTTAAGAGCAGGGGCTCTGAGGTCAGGCGCTCCTGGGTTGGAGTCTTACTTCACTATCTACTGTGAGTCTTGCTGCAAGTTACTTAATTATTCTTAATCTAGTTTCATTATTGAAACACTGGCTATGAAAATAAAGTTGTGTCATGGGATTATTATGTGGATTTCATGTATGTAAATATCTTATAATTATAATAATCTTATCTGCCTTATAGGGTTTTTTTGTATTGATTTGAGACACACACACACACACACATAAATACACACAGAAAAACAGAAAAAGAGAGAAATATTGATTTGTTGTTCCACTTATTTATTATTCATTTATTGGTTATTTCTTAGATGTGCTATGAAATGGGAATAGTACCCACACCGTTAGCATATCTGGAAGATGCTCTAATCAACTGAGATAGCTGGTAAGGACCCTCCTAGGTTGTTCAGAGGAATCAATGTAAGAAAATTACTTTGTATACATAGTAAGATCTAAATAAATATTATCTACCATTTTTAAAGTTATTATTACCAAGTAAATACAATTAAAATAATATAAAACATTTAAAAGTCACACATGAAGGCAAATATAAGTATTAAATCAATTTTTAGACAAAACTATTTTTAAAACCAACAATATCATATTTACTCAATAACTAGAGGCCCAGTGCATGGATTTGTGTACTGGTGGGGTCCCTCAGCCTGGTCTGCGCTCTCTCGTAATTTGGGACCCCCCTGGGGGATGTAGTAGTGTGTGAAGCAGCAGGAGGCTGGGGAGGAACCTGAGCCCAGGCCAGGCACCATGCTGCTGCCACTCATCCCGGCCCCGCTGCACCTGCAGCAGCCACTATTTGGTAGCACTGCCATGGAGGTGGGAGAGACGTGTGCCATTGCAGCTGCACTTGCCAGCCATGAATCCAGTGTTTGGTGCCCATCAGTCAGCTGAGCAGTGCTCTTGCTATGGGAGCACATTGACCACCAGGGGGCAGCTCCTGTGTTGAGTGTCTGCCCCCCTGGTGGTCAGTGCATGTCATAGCGACTGGTTGACTGGTCGCTTAGGCTTTTATATATATAGATTTTCCTCAAATAATTGATCAGTAAGCCCATAGATGGGTATTTTTCTCTTTTCTGAGATATTTTCTTTAGCCTACTTGATATTCTCTATCCTGTAGTGGGAGGAGACATGCTAGTAGAAGGATGGCTCAGAGCCAGTCACCTTATTTCTCCAAGTCATTCAAGAGAGAATTCCAATGTGGATTTCACATTGCATCATTGATATGAGTGGTTTATTTGGCCTGACTTTTTCTAAATGGATCCATACCAATAACTTATTCCAATTGTGGTGTCCTTCAACACTTCTCCAGGAACAACTGAACAGATTGGGCTAAACTCTATAGTGGCGACAACATTAAAAATTTTTATATTCTAGACCTGGCCCTTAAGACATCATGTTCTTCTTTTAGCTATACTGAATATAAGCTCATGACTTGGCAAGTGTTAAAGATTTATCTATTTATTAACATTTTACTCACAAGGATAAAAATCTTGAAATATACTGCATTTTCACAAATGTCCTTAGGATGGAAAGCAGATATATTTTTGTCGCATTACATTTCATACCATGTAGGTCACTGTCATAAAACAGTCACCAGAAAAGTTAAATAAAAATGCATTATGCAATAGATTTTTTTTCATATTTTAGATGCATATACACTTATACCTGATTGTAAATTTAGGTATAGAACTAAGAAATGATAGGACTAAGAAATCTGTGGAGTGATTGCCAAGGTCTCAAGAAGGTAAATACTTTTTTAAATAGAATTGTAATTTTTTTGCTAAAATGTGGCAAATTTTTCATGTCTACCTTTATTAATAAATTCTTTTGTGTATTATAGATAACAATTAAGTGAAAAGTATAGTGGAATTCTTGCCATTTCATCCTCTTTGTCTGACTCTTTGGTATGCATTATGCATAAAAGAGAATGAAGTTGAGGGATGTCAGTCTATTCTCTAGAGAGTAGTAATTTTCCCACCGACTGGGCTCCTAAATATTTGCTAATTGTCCTCAGTTGCTTTTGTGAGTAGTGGATTGGACTACAGTGTGGATCAAAGCATAGAGGTTAAGACCATAGGATTTGCAAAGCTGTCCAAGTTCTACTGCCTAATTACCTTGTTCTTCTTCCCATCTCTAAAAGGGATGCAATAATAGTGTAACTATTATTAGACAGTTGTGAGGGAAAAAAGATTATGGTTAGCATAAGATCTAGAACAAATGAGCATTTATAAAATGAAAACTAAATATTTATTTCCCCCTTGTGCTTATTATTTTACTAGAGGCCTGGTGCAGAAAATTTGTGCAAGAGGAGGGGGCCCTCAGCCCAGCCTGCACCCTCTCCAATCCGGGACCCCTTGGGGGATGTCCAACTGTCGGTTTAGGCCTGATCTGGCTTGGTCACCCCCAACTTCCCTCCCTCGCCGGCATGGTCACCCCTAACTGCTCCCCACCAGCCTGGTCACCCCACACAGCCTGCTGCTCAGTCATTTGGTCACCCCTCACTAACCCCGCTACTGGCCTAGTCGCCCCACCCAGCCTATTCAGTCATCCGTTCTGTTGCAATGGTCACTTAGGCTTTTATTATTATAGATGTGTTAGTTTGGGCTGAGGGATGCCAAGATAGCTATTGAAACATTATAAATGGGTGTGTCTGTGTGGATGTTTCTAGAAGAGATTAGTATTTGAATCAATGGACTGGATAAAGAAGACTCCCTGTCACCAATGCAGGTGAGCATCACCCAATCCACTGAGGGCCTGAACAGAGTAAAAAGGCAGAGGAGGGCTAATTCACTCTTTTTGCTGGGTCTGGGACATCCATCTCTTCCTGTCCTTGGACATCTCTGCTCCTAGTTTTGGGACCTTTGGATTAAGACTTAGAATTACACCATCACTTTCCCTGGTTCTGTAACCTTTGGACTTGGACTGAATTACACCACCAGCTCTCCTGGTCCCCCAGCTCACAGTCAGCAGGTTGTGGGACTTCTCGTCTCTGTAATCACACAAGCCAGCTCTTATAATGAATCCCATTACATATTTATGTCTCTCTCTCTCTCTCTCTCTCTCTCTCTCTCCCTATGCTATATCTATATCTATATCTATATCTATATCTATATCTATATCTATATCTATATCTATATCTATCTATCTATATCTATATCTAATCATCTATATCTATCTATCTATCTATATCTATATCTATATCTATATCTATCATCTATCTATGCCTATATCTATAACTATATCTATACCTATATCTGTATCTATCTATATCATCTATCTATGTTTCCATATATGTGTATATCCTATTGGTTCTCTTTCTCTGGAGAATTCTGACTAATATACTACTCCACAAATTACATCTTTCCTTAAATACATTGTTATGGATTGCTAAGAAATTAGTTTATCTATTTCTTTTCCTTACTTCAATTGATTTTTCAGGCTGGATTATTTCTCACCTAGAAGGATAGATCACACACTAATGCCTCATTATCAGCAGTTTTGTTTTCTGAGGTTTTAGTGACCTTCATGAACTGCTGTCCAATAATATTAAGTGGAAAATTCCAGAAATATACAATTCATAAGTTTTAAATTATGTGCCTTTCTGAGTAGCATGATGAAAACTTGTGCTGTCCTCCTGCCCTTCCTGGATGAGCATCATCTCTTTGTCCTGTGCATTCACCATGTATGGGTTCTTTGCCGCTTAGTCACTTACTAGCCTTCTTGGTTAGCAGGACAACAGCCACAATCTTGCAGTTCTTGTTTCCAAGTAATTTTCCTTGACACTTTCTCTTTGACTATTTATTATTTAAAAGTAAATTGTTTAATTTCCATGTATCTAGATACTTTTCTGTTTTCTTTCTATTATTTATTTATAATTTTATTCCATTATGATCAACTCTGTATGATTGCAATTATTTTGAATTTGCTGAAGTATGTTTTATGGTGTAGGACAGTGTTGGCAAACCTATGACACACGTGTCAGAGGTGACAAGCGAACTCATTTTTTTGGTTGATTTTTCGTTGTTAAATGGCATTTATATATATAAAATAAATATCAAAAATATACATCTTTGTTTTACTATGGCTGCAAATATCAAAAAATTTTCATATGTGACACGGCACCAGAGTTAAGTTAGGGTTTTCAAAATGCTGACAGGCTGAGCTCAAAAGGTTCACCATCACTGGTGTAGGATATGGTCTTTCTTGGTGTATATTCCATGGATGCATTAAAAAAAAAGTACTGTATTATATTATTTGATAGACTTTTCTGTAAGTGTTAATTAGATCCTATTAATTATGTTGTTCAGATGTACTTCCTTAGTAATTTTTTCTCATATTTTTAATTTATTTTCTTTGAGTTGTTTTTTTTTTTTTTGGTGTATATATATATATGTATATAATTGGTGGTAATAGACAATACAGATGTCTCCCATGCCCTCTCCTTTACTGTCCTCCTCCCAGCTCCCCTTACCCTGCCCCCGCCCCCCAGGTTTTCATCACCCGTGTCTATGGGCTATGCATATCTTATCTAATAAAAGAGAAACATGCAAATTGACCATACCTCTGCTACACTCACAAGCCAGGCCCACCAGCCATGCCCACCAGCCAATCAGAGCGACTATATGAAAATTAACCCAACCAGGATGGTGGCTGGCAGCCACGGAGCTGGAGCAAGCAGGAGGTTTAGTTGCCCAGCAATGAAGGAAGCCAAGCTTCTTGCCTGCCCTGGCTGGCTGTGGCCTCCACTCAAAGGCAACAAAGTTTCAATTATAGAAGATAAATAAATCCCAGATACCTGCTTCCAACCAGCCTCCACTGGGAGCTAAGTTGGCTTGGGGCCATGGCCAGCCTGCAAATAGCCATCAGCCCCTCACACCCAGACTGGCCAGGCACCCCAGTGGGGATCCCCACCCTGAAGGGGCTGTGGCCAGCCTGCAAACAACCATCAGCCCCTCACCCAGGCTGGCCAGGCACCCCATGGGGGATCTCCACCCTGAAAGGGCTGTGGCCAGCCTGTAGACAGCTATCAGCTCCTCACCCAGGCTAGCCTCACCCTCATGGGGTGAGGGTGCCCGCTGGGGGGCTTGGCCAGTCTGCAAACAGCCATCAGCCCCTCACCCAGGCTGGCCAGGCACCCCAGCAGGACCCCCCTCCCTGAAGGGGCTGAAAACAGCCCTCAGCCCCTCACCCAGGCTGGCGAAGCACTCCAGCGGGACCCCAACCCTGATCCAGGACACCCTTCAGGGCAAACCAGCCAGCCCCCACCCATGCACCAGGCCTCTAGCCTATAATAAAAGTGTAATATGCAAATTGACCCTAACAGCAGAATGGCTGGGAATGACTGGTCTCTATGACACACACTGATCAACAGGGCGCAGACACTCAATGCAGGAGCTGCCCTCTGGTGGTCAGTGTGCTCCCACATGGGGGAGTTCTGCTCAGCCACAAGCCAGGCTGATGGCTACCAGTACAGCGGTGGTGGTGGGAGTCTCTCCTGCCTCCTCAGCAGCGCTAAGGATGTCCAACTGCAGCTTAAGCCTCTGGCAAGTGGACATCCCCCAAGTGCTCCCGGGCTGCCAGAGGGATGTCTGACTGCCAGCTTAGGCCCAATCCCCCAGGGAGCAGGCCTAAGCCAGCAGGTGGACATCCACCGAGGGGTCCCAGACTGTGAGAGGGCACAGGCCTGGCTGAGGAACCTCCCCGAGTGCACAAATTTTTGTGAACCGGGCCTCTAGTACGTATATAAGTTCTTTGGTTTATCTCTTCTTGTCTCCCCATCCTCACATCAAGGTATGTCAGTCTATTCCATGCCTCCATTCTTCCAGTCTTATTTTGTTGATCAGTTCATTTTGTTCATTACATTTCACAAATAAGTGAGATCATGTGATATTTGTCTTTCTCAGATTGGTTATTTCATTTAACATAATAGTCTCCAGATCCATCATGCTGTCCCAAAGGGTAAGAGATCCCTCATTTTTATAGCTGTTAAGTATTCTGATGTGTAAATGTTCCACCGTACTGATTTTTTATGTATTAATTTTGTATGTTGCTGAGAGGGTGAAAGTTCCTAACTATAACTGTGGATTTGTCTGTTTTGTTTTTTTCTTTCAACTATATCGGTTTTTTGTTTATGTATTTTCAGGCTGTATTTTTTGATGCATACACATTTGGGGTGATTATGTGTCCCCAGAAGATTGATATTTTAAATTGTGCAATGTTTATATTTGTCTCGAGTAATTATCCTTGCTTATAGCAGGGGTCCTCAAACTACGGCCCACGGGCCACATGCAAATACAAATATTGTATTTGTTTCCGTTTTGTTTTTTTACTTCAAAATAAGATATGTGCAGTGTGCATAGGAATTTGTTCATAGTTTTTTTTAAACTATAGTCCAGCCCTCCAACGGTCTGAGGGACAGTGAACTGGCCCCCTGTTTAAAAAGTTTGAGGACCCCTGCTCTATAGTCTAGTTTACCAGGTATTAATATAGCCTTTACTGTCTTGTTGATTAATGTTAACATACTATATCTTTTCTACACTTTTACTATTTGCCTGTATTAAATTTGAAAAAATTTTATAGGGAGTATACGTATAGTTGGGATCATCCACTCTGCCAATTACTGTTTAAATTGACATACTTTAACCATTTACTTTTAAGGGAAGTATTCATATGTTAGTGCTTAAGGCTATCAATTTATTGTTTTCCCTTTGTTTTCTTTGGTTCTCATTCATTTTCCTTTGTTTCCTTTTTATTGCCTTCCCATTGTTTACTTGAACATTTTCGAAGGCTCCATCTTAATGTATCTATAGTGTTAATAAGTGTATCTGTATAATTTTCATTGTGGTTACTCTGAGCATCACTGCACACACACAAACACAGACACACACCAGTTAACACCATTTCTGGGTGTCAATGCTTAACAACTTCTAGTGAAGTTTGAATGCCTCTCTTCCATGTAAGTGTCTTTTTCTTCCTAGTCTATACTAATAAAAGGGTAATATGCTAATTACACTGGATAGACAAAACTGCAATGGCTACGAGGGCCAATAAGGGCAGGCAGCCGTGGTGGCCGGCAGTGGCAGCAGCAGTGGGGTGAAGGGGGTGGCACCTTCCCCTGATCATCCCATTCACCTCCTGCAGAGGGAGGTCAGACTGTGGCTTAGGCCCATCCCCCTCATGAGTAGGACATCCCTGAGGGCTCCTGAACTGTGAGAGGGGGCAGGCCGGGCTGAGGTATCCCCCCCCCTCCCAGTGCATGAATTTTTGTGCACTGGGCCTCTAGTTATAAATATTCATAACTTGAATTTAAAATGGCATTGTAATATTTTTTCAATTATCAAACATGACTCAAGGCTCATAAGGAAAGATAATGTATAATACACATTGTCTATTATATGTACACATCCTTCTGTTTTTTACGTTGTTTCTTTTTCCTTCTAGATGCTTCAGTATTCTTACTTTTTCATTTTGTCGTTCCTTGAAAAACTTCCTTTGGCCAACCATTAAGGGAAGTTTTGCTGGGGATAAAAATCTTTGAGTTTTCTTTTGTCTGAGAATGTCTTTATTACTTTTTCATTTCTAAAGGATAAGTTTGCCATCTAAAGAATTTGCTGTTGAGTCTCTGTTTCTCCTGTTTGTCAGACAGCTCTATCTTCCTGTACAGTGTCAGCCGCAAACCTGAGACAGAATGGTGAAGGTTGGAGTAAGAGGATTTGGCCATATTGAGCCCCTGGTCATCAGGGCTGCTTTATTTATTACTAAATCCTCACCGGAGGATATGTTTAATGATTTATTTTTTATTTATTTTTAGAAAGAGAAAGGGGGAGAGAGAGAGAGATTGATGTGAGAGAGAAACATGCATTGGTTGCCTCTTGTGTGCACACAAGCTGGGGATGGAACCCACAATCTAGGTATGGCTCTGACCAGAATCATACCCCGGCCCTTTGAGTGTATGGGAATGAGCCACACTGACCAGGGTGTCCAGAGCTGCTTTTAATTCTGGCAAAGGGAATACTGTTGCCACCAATGACTTCTTCATTGACCTCAACTACGTTGTGTACATGTTGCAGTGTGATTATACTCATGGAAAGTTCAAAGACACAGTCAAGGTTGAGAACAGGATGCTTGTCATCAATGGAAGCTCCATCTTCATCATCCAGGAGTGAGATCCAACTAACATCAAATGAGGTGATGCTAGTGCTGAGTATGTTGTGAAGTCCACTGGTGTCTTCACTACCATGGGGAAGGCTGGACTCACTTGAAGGGTAAAGCCACGAGGATCATCATCTCTGTGGATTCCCCAAGTTTGTGATGGGTATGAACCATGACAAATATGATAATCCCCTCAAGATTGTCAGCAATGCCTCCTGCACCACCAACTGCTTGCCTCCCCCCTCCCACCTGCAAGGTCATCCATGACAACTTTGGCATCATGGAGGGACTCATGACCACAGTCCATGCCATCACTGCCACCAAGAATACTGTGGATGGCCTCTCTGGAAAGCTGTGGCATGATGGATAAGGGGATGCCCACAACAGCATCCCTGCTTCTACTGGCACTGCCAAGGCTGTGGGCAAAGTCATTCTTGAGCCGAATGGGAAGCTTACTGGCATGGTCTTCTGTGTTCCCACACCTAAAGTGTCAGTTATGGATCTGATCTGGCAGCTAGAGAAAGCTTCCAAGTACAATGACATCAAGAAGGTATTGAAGCAGGCATCAGAGGGCCCCCTCAAGGGCATCTTGGGCTATACCGAGGACCAGGCTGTCTCCTATGACTTTAACAAGGACACCTACTCCTCCACCTTCAACGCTGGAGCTGCTCTCAATGACCACTTTGTCAAACCCATTTCCTGGTATGACAATGAATTTGGCTACAGCAACAGGGTAGTGGACCTTATGATCCACATGACCTCCAAGAAGCAAGAGTCCCCTGGACCACCAGCCCCAGCGAGAAGAGAGGCCCTAAGCTGCTGAGGAGTCCTTATCCCAGATCATTTCCCCAACATATTGAGAATCTCTTGACCTCCACAGTTTCCATCCCAGACCCCCCAAAAGGGGAGGGATTTAGGGAGCCCCACCCTGTTATACATGATCAATAAAGTTCACCATACCTAGCTAAAAAAAAAAAAAAAATTTGCTGTTGAGTTTTCTTTTTCAGTACTTAAAAATTGTGTTGCTTCCTTCAGGCTTCCAAAGTTTTAGATGATAAATTTACTATTATTCAAATTGGTATTCCTGTGTAGTTACTGTCACATTTTCTTTCTGGTTGCTTTCAATATTTTTCTTTGTCTTTCTTTTTCAAAAGTATAAGTATAGGTCTTTATTTGGGTTTATTCTGTTAGAATTCATTCAGCTTCTTAGATTTGTAGGCTTGCATCTTTTACTAGATTTGGGAAGATTTTTTTTTTTCTCATTATTATTTCAAACAGTTTCTCTCCTCCCTCTGGAAATCTAATGACATAAATGTTGGATCATTTGTTATTGTACTACAAGTTCCTGAGGCTCTGCTCAATATTGTTTGTCTTTTTATTTTTTCCCCTAACTTTGCTGTTCAGATTGGGTAAATTTTATGAGCTGTTCTCAATTCACTGTTTCTAATCTCTCATCCACTCTAATATTATGTTCATTCAGTGAGGGTATTTAAGAAAATTATGCTATATTTAATTTCTGTAATTTTCATTCAGTTCTTTTTTAAGTTCTCTTTCTTTGCTGAGATTTTTCTATCTTGTCATTTATTTCAAGATAATGAATATCTTTGCTATTGAATATTGAAGCATAGTTAATACTAGCTGACCGAAAATCCTTATCAGGTGATTCTAAAATCTGATTCATTGTAGTGTTTGTATGAGTTGATTGTCCTTTCATATTCAATTTGTGATTATCTTGTTTTTTTGGTATAATAGGTGATTTTTTTATCATATCCTTGAAACTTTACCCAATATATTAGAAAACTGTGGGTTCTATTTAATTTTGTTTTAAAACAAATAGTCATCTATACAAGTTTGGCCTGCTGGTTTTTTTTGTTTGTTTGTTTTTTGAGCTGTAGTTCCAATGGCAGTGTGAATTTCAGAGCCTTTGTGGCAGAATGTTGGTCCATTTGGTTAGTTTAAGTGTTGCTGGGTTTCTCACTTGTCTAAGCCCATTTGCTGAGTGTCTCACAATGCAGAGGGGGCACATGAGATCCCCTATCCATGGCCCCTGGCTTCCCAGTTTCTCTGGGAAAATAATGAGATGTATAAGCTTGCAGAATAAAACGGACTTGCTATGTCTGGCAGCTTGTTGTTACTGGGTCCGTCTTGCTGATTCTGTAGCCCAGCCACTCTGCACCATGCTACGGAGGCGTTTGATTTCCTGGCCTGGCTTATTACCTGAGGTTGGATCCTTTGTCTTACCTAGTTCTGGCCGCTGTAACAAAATACCATAGACCTGGTAGAATAAACAAGTGCTAGATTTCTCAGAGTCTGGAGGTTGGAAATTCCACAATCAGTGCCAGTGTGGTTCGGGTCTTGGTGAGGGCCTTCTCCCTGGTTTACATATGGACACTTTCTTCCTTACCTTCATAGAACAGAGAGAGAGCTCTGGTCCCTTCCCCTTATAAAGACACCAATACTATCATGTAGACCCCACCCCATGACCTTATTTAACCAAATTACTTCCCAATGTCCCCAACTCCAAATATCACTACGGGTATAAGGGATTCAACATAATGAATTTTTTTTTTTTTTTTTGCGGTGGCAGGGCAAAATAGTCTTTTCTGCCTGGTTTGCCTACCTTACCTAATCCCTCTTGAATGAGGGAGGCAACCAGGTAAGAGGGGGCTCCCCAAAGGGGTGCCTGCTGTAGCTTGGCCCTCCTTGCGGGCTCTGCTGGTTTCCCTTGCAGACCCAGTGTTGCTGGGCAGCAAAGTGGTATCTTCGGGTCAGAGAGGCTGGCCAGGCTAGGCTGTCTGTGCCAGTTTCTCTGCCAGTTCTGCCCACTGTCCTGTGTCTTTTGGAGGGGCTGGAGAGCTCAGTGTGGTGGGAAAGAGAGGGCTTTGCCTGGCTGCTTTAGTTTGGTGGGTTACTCACTGAGCCCCTTTCCTGGGGTGTCAGGCTGGTCTAATATTCCCAGAAAGACATTGATCGCGGAAGAAAAATGAGCCTGTCTTGGCTGTCTTTCTTTGTTCAGTTGAGATTGGCAAATGCTGAGTCTGGGTGGCCTTTTCTTTGGGTGGGAGGAACATCAGTCATTACACTGCTGTGTTTTTCCTTCCATCTCGGGGTCCACAGTGGTTTGCTTCCTTATTGCCTTTCAGAGTTTGGTTATTAGTTACATTATTTCCATGGTGTATAGCTGTGCTCAGCAAGGAAGAATTAGGAAAAGAAGGTCTATACACTCTTGTGTGGACCAGAAGTCCCATATTATTTAACTTTCACAGAACAGCTAACCCTCAGATATTTGAATTTTTCATTTAAATATTAGGATCTTTCACTTATCTTTTTTTGCGTACTGAATTTTAAAGCAGAGCTGCAGTCCTATGGCAACATTACATTATTCCTCTATTAGCAATTCTCTAAGACTTATTTTCAAGTTTTGGAGTGAAATTTTCTGGTAGCTCAACCAACCAAAGCCTTACAGTACTTATTATTCACGCAGGCCTTCTATTAAAATGAGATTGAGCAGCTTTGCATAAAATCAAGAGGTAGGAAAGGATAAAAAAGACACAAATTAAATTTGTTCTTATATTTAAAAACATATTTTGGTGGAATAATATTATGTTTGATAAGCAAGATGATGCAAGCCCTGGAGTGTTGACATTATTGTGAATGTCTCCTTTAACAATAGATGTAGATTGAGAGCAAAGAAAAAATTTTCATTTGGAGCAATATACTTTAACAAATAACTTCCCAACAAAGTTTTGCTAAGTTCTAGAAAGACAAACAGAATTATTAATTAAACAATAGTCTTGGATTACCCATCTAGTGTGGTCAAGCTGTGTATTTATGGGCTGTTATTAAAACTTTAAATTGAGAAGCATTCAAAAATAGGTGCATATTAACCTGTGCCCATCTTACAATATTTGCTTCCTAATTTTATTCAGTAAATTATTGTTATTTATAAACTTAATAACTTTGGTTCTGTGACATTTATGGGCATATATATGATTCACTTGATGCTAAGATATTTGTTAGGAAGGCAATATCAAATTAAAACTTGTTCATGGGAAATCAGTTTCATTTATATGTCCACATTTCTACTAGTATATTGTGGAGAAAAGTGGGAATTGCTAATTACAAGTGTTTCTGTGCATAAACACATTCATTGAATAACTGAAACATAAATTGCTCAGTATCAAAATTTGATTAAATCATATGGCTCTAGAACAATCACTTTATATATTACTTGCCGATTTTAAGTTATCATTACATTTCTGCCCTTAGATTTTCCAGCAATATGTATTTGATCCAAAATTTCTTTATCATTGAGTATGATGTGAATCTGTGAAGCAGATTGACTTTTCCCCCCTTTTTCTTCCTTTGTAGTATCTAGAGCTAAGAGGATTTTAATCTGAACATTTACTCTGAGAAAATTTAATTCACTTTTCCAACTGCCCAGGATTAGCCAATTAGCAGCTATGGGAGCCCTTAAGGATCCATTCACTCTCTCAGTGTAGTGTGCAGAACAAATTAGTATTTCCCAAAATAATACCAATTAAGCCAACATAAAAAAGTTAGTATCTATATTAATCTCAAGAGACAAGTTATAATATCTCTCCGAAAGAGCTGTCACTCAAGGACAATGCTTTTTAGCTTGCATAGTTATGCTACTTTTATATTGTACTCCTAAAGGCTGCTTTTCTAGATGTCAGCTACTATTACTACCTCTGTTACTGCTGCTGCTGTGATGCACGCACACACACTAACTGGTATGCATATATACATACACCACATACATTAAAAAAAATCTAAACATTTTGGTATTTCATTTTGTCAACTGCATATTCTTTTTTCTAGTTCTATTTTTTAGTACTGTGTGATCTTGGGAAATTTATTTCACTATTGTATGAGACATTTTCATCATTTGAAAAGTTAAAATGTTGGACTTCTAGGTCATAGACTGGCATACTTGGGCCCCTTGACCAGCCATCTGTTTTGGTAAAGGTTTATTGAAACGCACTCACACTCATTCATTCACTTATGCAGGATCTAAAATTGCACTAACACGGACTCATCAGAGTTGAGTAGTTGAGAAAGACTGTATAACCTGCAAACATAAACATTTACTGTCTGTACCTGAAGAAAATATCTGTCAATCATGGACTAGACAGATGATCAATAAGGTCCTTTCCAGGTATATGTATTTATTACTTACCAGTTAAGAAGATTTTGCTAAAAAAAAAAAAAAATCTAGGTCTGCCTATCAAGTATGAGAATAAAAATTTTCAAATAGTTTACTACTCTGAAATATTATCTATGAATCCAAATGCAAAAATCAACATGTTCTGTTTAAATAGGGGAATTGTCTCAAGTGGTAGTCTGTTAAACATAAAGTGCTAACCAGTGGTAGTAATATTTTTAGCAATTTGTTCATTTTTCTAATGTTTTAATCTTATCCTAATTATAAGACATGTAGCCAAATCTTAAATAAATCTACATTTCTTGGGAGACTTTTATGCAAAGTCCATTTTTATCCACTTTGGGAAATTTAAAACCCAGCTGTACTCCTGAATTAATCAGAAATGGAAAAAAATGAAATACAAGTGACTAAAATTAATAATTCATAGAAAATAAAATATAGATACATGAAAAAGGGTGTGTATGTATTTACATTAATTAGTAGAAGGTATTAACAGTGAAGATTTGAGTTTTATTATATATCAAGGAGGAGGCCTGGCATTCATGTTCCATTGATGCATCAACAATGTGTTTTAATTTTCTTTGAGTTTCAAAGCACTTAAATGATAATATGTCAGTTAAGTGGCCACTGGGAAGTGATGAACTGTCCATTTTCAAATTAGTGAAAGACCTTAGTACCTATGATCAGGAACTTAAGTTTCACAAAGAGGAAATTTGGGGTTTACTGTAGCATTGTGAAGAAGAGAATGAGAGCATCACTTTATTGTAAAACTTTTGGACTGAAGAATGAGAATGCATTAAAGAGCACAGCCTAAGTCATGCAAGAGAAACCAAGGATAAAGTAACAACTGATCTCCTTTCTCTTTTACTTCTCACAGAATCTTTGCCAGCTCAATTGTCATGTGTTAACTTATATTTATTTAAATATAGTTTAACATTTTGGTAGATTTTTGACAAAAATGGTCATGACTATTCCCTTGCCGATATCCACATCCCTTGTAATGTGAATTTGGAAGTCCTTCCATTAGAATGTGGAGTCCCTTTCCCACTATTTATTTATTTATTTATTCATTTATTTATTTATTTATTCAGTTTTAAGATGATAATTCTTTTTTTAAAATTTCTTTATTGATTAAGTTATTACATATGTGTCCTTATCCCCACATTACCCCCCCCCCCCCACATGCCCTCACCCCCCTGGTGTCTGTGTCCATTGGTTAGGCCTATATGCTTGCATGTAAGCCCTTTGGTTGATCTCTCCCCCTTTCCCCCACTCTCCCCTACCTTCCCTCTGAGGTTTGATGATCTGATTGATGCTTCTATGTCTCTGGATCTGTTTTTGTTTATCAGTTTATGTTGTTCATTATATTCCACAAATGAGTGAGATCATGTGATATTTATGCCCACAATTTAAATCTGGCCTCATGATGTGGTTTGGCCAACTGAGTTCAATGGAATTGATTGCATGACAGTTTTGAACAGACTTCAACAGGACTTGCATGCTTCTTCCTTTCACTCTCTGAAAGAGGATATCAATGACCTTCACGCCACAGTATTTTAAAAGCCCTCATGTAATTCCTCTCATATTGAAATGGGGCTAGCCTGTGTGTTCCATATAGTGCAGCAGGAGAGACAATGTCTGACCTTCTAGACTAGGGTCATATGGGTATTACAGCTTTTGCTTTGCATTTTTTGATTATCGACATGGGTAAGTCAGCCATGTTATGAGAATACTCAAGTAGTCTCATGGAGAGAGTTCAATGTGGAGAGAAATCAACTTGGCAGCACCACCTTGACAACCATGTTGCTAAACTTCCCTGAGGACAGATGCTCACGGCCCATTCAGTCTAAAGATGACAGTAGCTGCAGGTGACCTCTGACTGCAGCCTCGTGGAAACCCCGGACACTTCTACCCAACTGAGCTGCTCTTGAATTCCTGCCCCACAGAAACTTGATTAGGGCTCTTCTTAAACCATCATATTTTGTGTGTTTGTTACACAGCAATTATTAACTAATACACTGTAACCAAATAGTGTGCACAGGCTTTAGCTGCACTAGGAACTATGGCTGGTCCAGGTGGCAGAGGCAGTATGTGCATGTATAACACTTTTAAATCTCTCTAGCTTGAGAACGAACTTATTATTTCCCTGCCATGAGTAAATTCTGATTATGTTTCCTCATTTTTTGCCTCTCCTTTATCTTCCTTCACTTATAAATTTTATTGGATTATATTGACTGTATTTTACTTTAGTTTTTGTTATTTATATATTACTAGAGGCCCGGTGTACAAAATTCTTGCAAGAGTAGGCCTTCCTTCCCCCAGCTGCCAGCACCGGCTTCCCTCTGGCACCTGGGCCCTGGGCTTCCTTCACAGCCCCAGCTTTGTCCCATTCTAATTAGCATATTAGGCTTATACTATTATAGATAATAATTATTATGACATTTAGTATTATTTGATTTATCAGCTTTAAATATCTTTTGAAACCTGGCTTTTAAAAGAGGAGTTTGGTATACTTACACTATTACAAAAATTCTTGTCACCTTTGAATTCTCAAAATTTGTTAGTTTTAGGAGTCCTTCATTATCAATATTTTCATGATAATGTTAACCATACTACTTACATTTCTTTCTGTCCTTGAACTTTATAGGCTTTTTGCTATTTTTATCATTAATCTCTTAGTTGGCTGAGATTTATTCCTTAATAGTTTCCTCAAGAAGACTCATGGGATTTAAATTGTTTATATGATCAAAACAATTTTGTCTTATCTTTATACATGAATGACTGGGAATGAAATAATTGGGTCACAGTTTCTTTTAAGTTTTTAGAATCATTGCTTTAATGTGTTCTCATTTGTCTACTGCTATGATAGAGAAATCTGAGGTCAGCCTGATTTATCTTACATTAAGAGGTAGTTTAATATTTTTGGTGAGTTGCCAAAGGGCTCTTAATTTTGTTTCTGTTTTTTTTTTAATTTTTTTTTTATTGAAGTATATTGGTATACAATCTTTTATTGGCTACATTAGTTTAGGTGTACAATATAGTGATTTAATATATTTTCACCTTACAATGTGCTCACCCCACTAATTCTAGTAATCATCTGTCACAATATAAATTCCTCACAGTGTTATTGACTATATTCCCCTGCCCTTTTCAGCCATCCCCAACCTTTTTTCTCTGTTTCTGAGTCAGTTTTTATTATACTTTGTTTTTAGATTCCTCACATAGGTAAAACCACACAATATTTGCTTTTTTCTGCCAAACATATTTCACTTAACATAATACCCTCTAGGTCCATCCAGGTTGTCCCAAATATGACAACATTTCATTGCTATATATATATATATATTTTAGAGGCCTGTTGCACCAAGAGATAGATTCGTGCAATAGGCCTTCCTTTCCCCTGGCTGCTGGCACCGGTTTGCCTCTGGCACCCGAGCCCAGGCCTTTCACTCTGGTCGAGTTCTAGCCAGAGCCGGCCCCAGAAATGTCAGGCTTCGTTGCTCCACCAGCCCTGGAAACGACAGGCCTCGCTGCTCCGCCGGCCCTGGGCTGTCAGGCTTCGCTTCACTACTTGGAGTCTATGTATGCAAATTAACTGCCATCTTTGTTGGCGGCTAATTTGCATATCATGCTGATTAGCCAATGGGAGGCTTAGTGAAGGTATGGTCAGTTATCATGTTTGTCTATTCTTAGATAGGATATCATCTCACACCTTTATCCAGTCATCTAGTAGTAAGCACCTAAGTTACTTCTATATCTTGGCTGTTGTAAATGATGCAACAATGAACATAGGGGTGCATATATCTTTTGAATTCATATTCTTGTTTTCTTTAGATAAATATCCAGAAGTGGAATTTCTAGGCCTTATTATATGCCTATTTTTAGTTTTTTGAGGAATCTTAATACTGCTCTTCAAAAGGGCTGCACCTATTTCAGTTCCACCAAGAATGCACAATTTTTTGTCTCCACATCCTTAACAACATATGTTATTTATTAACTCATTGATAATAGGTATTCTGACAAGAATGGTAGTATCTTATTACTATTTTGATTTGCATTTTTCTGATGATTAATTATGTTGAGCATCCTTTCTTACATCTGTTGTCATCTGTATGTCTTGTTTGCAGAAATAGTTTTTCATGTCAAAGGCATTTCTCCAAAGGGTTCTTAACTTTTTTTTAACAGAAATATAACATTTACTTAGTGTTGAATGTAACTGTCATAAAAGAGCTATAGGAGATAGGTATAATTCTAATTCCCATTTTACAGATGGAAAAGCTGTTCCCAATGCCATACAGGAAGTAAGTGACTCTTTGATATCATTTTGAAAGTTAAAAGCAACTGTATGATGAATAATCTTTCAATGTATGGGTGGTACAGCAGGGGGATACATGGCAAATGATTAAATAAGTAACTTGAAAGATTGAACTGATTGTCCCTTCCTTCCTTCTTTCCTTCCATCCTTCTCTGTTTCCCTCCCCTTCCCTTCCTCTTTTCTCTTTCTTCCTTTCACACATAAATTATGCCATGGCAGCTATAAAGAGATATCTCAAAACTTCACATCATTCTGGACAAGGCCCTACAGATAGAGAAGCAAAACTGATTGGCAACAGTACTAACTATTGCGGACAGTTGGTTTGCAAATAGTCAGAGTTTTATTTCATCTTATTTATCTCGCTTTAGGGTATATTTGGAATTTCAAGTGGGAGGTGCTTCTTTGCAATGTATCACTTCTAATTCATCACATGTACTGCATTTGTTGTGTGTTCAATGGCTCGTAAAAAAGAGCTGACCTAAGAGACATCCACAACATTTGGAGAACTACTTTTTATGATCTAAAGTGTTTTCAAATAACAGTTTTCAGGCTGAGGGAAGAATTGGAAATGTACCGAAATCTTTAGACATCTCTCTCAACTATAGGGATTTTGTTTTTGTTTTGTATCTGGTATGAAATAGTTGTTCTATAGGCAGAGACTTGGGAGTAAATGTTTGAAAGAAAATTCTAAAACATGGTTTACTAACATCCATTAAGGAAGCAGTCCGGGTTATTAAACTAGAAATTTACACTGTGGATTTTAAAATGGTTTCTTATCTCCCATAGGAGAGAACATTTGGCTGACCCACTCCCTTTGAATAATTAAAAGAAGGGGTATGATTTCACCTCTAAGTGAATTTCTAAGGTAAGCACTTCACTAGTATTAGAACTTGGTATGCATATCATTTCAGGGCATATTCACTTGTCAGTCCATATTTGATCCACTCTTGGGCCAGTGTGCCAATGTGACCAAAAGTGGAGGGCTGCTGCAGTACCACAGCACTATGACATTCTTTGTGATTTTCTTTAGCTTGGTTTGCTTTTTGTTAATTTCCCACTGAGTTTAATTTCTTCTCTAGAGTAGGAAGGGTCACTATGTGGTTTGATATTAGAAATAACTCTGCTTACTAGTATTTAGTATTACATAGAAGATGGTAAATGATAAAACATATCTATTTGGAAACTTACCATATGAAATGTGTTACTTACCTATAGTCCTTAGAAGGTGATAAACTGCTCTGTGGCTACCAGGTAATCTAGAAGTGAGTAGCAAATACTTGTGATGGTTTTCACCCCAGATCACCACTTACTATGTAATGGTGGACATATAATCTAAGTTGTCTTACTCAAAAAAAGAAAAGATTTATTTCACAGTTGAAAAGGAGATAAAGTTTGTTTTCTCTCTCCTTTGGAAATAAAAGTTGTCGCCATGGCTGATGGCAGTTATCCTATAACCATCAGGGCAGGCAGTAGCTTAAAGGTAAAGCTGACCCAGAAATTGGCAAATTAAGAAAATTATGGGGCCCTATTCATACCACACCTGGTGATAATCTACCTTCAGATAATAAATGTCTTTATAGTTTATGCCAATTTGAGGTAGTATCTTTTGAAATAAAGCACAACTAAAATATTCTAATAAACAAAATCTCTTATGGGGTTTCTCTAACACTTCAATAAGATTGTTCATATGAAATTATTACTACAGTGTTGGGAGTTTATTTTAAACAAATAAACTAATGTATTTGTTTATTTTTAATATTACTGGGAGAATGCTGCCACAGGGAATCTAAGTACAAACAGATACACAAAATTTTGTAGCTTAAATCTCTCAGATTCTTTTAAAAATAAAATATAGCTCTCTGATTTTAGACAGATAAGACATTCCCCTCATATCATAGATCAGACAACCAAAATCTAGACAGAAGCTGGTAAGCGCTGGTGTTTTCTTTTTCCTGATCCAACTTCTCTCCAGTACATTTCACGTTCTTACTGTGGAATGAAAGTGATACTCTACATTAGTCTGACCTAAGTACTAATTGCAGTGGATGTTTGTGTATGAATATGAATTTGTGTATTTGTGTGCGTGTGTGTATACGTATGCACATGCATGTGCCTATGTGTGTGCATCTGGACTGTCCATATATAGTTATCACTTCCAGTTATAACACCCAGTACATTGTGGAGAGAGAATCTGTCCCTTTCTATTCTACCCAGGTGGTCTGAGGAGTGCTTCACCCACTGTCCCTACGTTGAAACATATGTTCAAAGTCCAAGTAAAATCAGGACATAACTTTCTCTCTGGTCAGGTGTGAACATATGACTCGAGGCATGTCAATAAGGACCAACCTGCATTGGAATCACCAAGCTTCTGCTAAAGCAGCTGGAGAGCAGTGCTCTCTCTCCTGGCACTCTGGAGTTTGAAAGCCTGTGTGGCTAGAGCTGCCATAGCTGTGCAGAGCCTGGGGCTTCATACCACTGATCTAGCTTCTCAGGCAAGAACTTCTACTTTTTGTTTCCCTCCTCTCTTCTTTGCTATGTACCCATGTTCAAATCTTTATAACTCACCAGTTATTTCATGGAAAAAGTGACTTAAAGTGGGGATCATTTATAGAGGGCCCAGTGTTGGGATACATTGGTGAGCAAAGACCCTGCCTTTGAAGAACCCTTATAAAGTGTTTACAAAGCATGGTGCAAGGCAATTAAAATAGCATGGCCCGAATATCTGCATTTCAAATTGTTCAACTATGAGGAACTGTATCAATGCTCCCCTTCTATAATGCATTTAAAGAGAGTTGCATGCATAATTTTTTTCTGAGAAAATGTTGTTAACTTGATTATCAACTCATAAAAGCATGTTGAGAGCTACTATTAGATTCATAACCTCTCCTCCATTTTTTCACAGCACCCAACTAGTTAGGAAATTAAGGAGCTTCAAGATTTCTAAGTCTGCAGATAAAAATTAAGCTATTCAGCTCCATGCAACTGAAGAATGTGTCCCCAGCAGGAGGAAGGAGGCTTGCGTGCATTTTCTCAATAAAACTGCTCATGATGACCAATATCTAGATAGAAGGAAGCTGGCAGTCTTTGGACTTATGAAGACTTTATCAAAGATAAATATAGAATTGCTCAATTCTAGATTTTGGAGGATGCTGATAAAAACAAAACAAGCAAAAACCAAAATAGAAAACAAAACAAAACCCTCTCTGTCCCTAATAAATGGGAAATAAAGTTATTAATTCATCACTTCTCCATTTTTAAATAAAGTTATTTTCCATTTATTAGGGAATGAAAATCAAAGAGCCATTAGCAGAAGAGAGTCAGAATCAGTTTTGTGCTATCATAACAGGATGCCTGAGCACTCTACTGGGAGAAGATAATAATATGTTAAGAACTAGGCCAAGAAGCTTTTCCCACAAAGCTCAAACCTTTAGAAATGTTAATTTCCACCCAAGAACAGCAGGGTGGTTTTATTTCTAGGGGGAGGGTGATGGGTAGTCTATTTTGATTTTAAGTTTAGAAGGTAGGGTGTCATTTGTCCCTGAACTCTAAATGTAAATGAGCTCTTGATGGAATGGGGGCTGCCTAACCTACAGTAAGGAAAACTGCTGAAAGATGACAAAAATGGCAGGAATTAATGCTGAAGATTTTGCCAGAGGGAATGCAGAGTGAAAAAGAGATGATCTGATTATACATTCAGGGATGACTGGTGAACCTCCCAAAGTTCAGAGGTTCAGTTTAGATATCTATCTCAAAATTTAGCTGCTCATTTGAAGCTTTGCCAAGCCCAAGGGAATATAGTCTGTTACAGAAACTGTTGACAATTTCTGAAGATCATTGGGGCTCACAGAGAACCACTTGCTTGTTTTTGCATTTCTCTTCACTCCATCTCAAGAAGAAAGGGTTACCAAGGTACTGTATTGTAGTTAGAATTTTCTGTTACTGCAGATTTTGCTATTGCTGCTACCCTCGGGGTTTCTAAAATAGAATGGAATTTTATTACATCAAGAACATTACTACTTTTAAAACTTTTCAGTACCAAATCAATGGGTCATAAAAGAAAGGGAAAGTAAAAGTTAAAATATCAATATCCTAAATTCATGAGAATTTTTATTGGCTCCATTTGTTTTCAAAAAGATGTTTGGTAAATTAGTGAATAATTAGATCATCTCTTTTTAAAAGAGTCATTTGGCTCCTCTACCTAATTATAGTTGAATAAACTTTTTGTTGTTTGACATCACAGGCTGTAGGAATCATTCCATTGCCAGGCATTCAGCTAAAGATTTTATAGTCACTATTTCATTTCATTGTCACAGAGTTTGGCAGATTGAAAAACAGTAAACAAAGCAAAACAATACTCTCACACAAAACAAATTCCAACAGAAGCAGGTCTATTTCTGTCTGATGCCAAAATTAATAATGATCTCTGTATGCTTACTATACAAATGACAGTCTATAGCCCCCCAGCATCAACATCACCTGGAAGCTTGTTAGAAATAGGGACTCTTAGGGGCACCTCAAACGTATTTCATGAGAGATGTATTTGAGCAAGTTCCTGGGTGATTCCTGTGCATATTAAACTTGAGAAGAAATGTTCTTCACTATATTTTCATTTTTTCTTGATAATGAAATTTTGTTGGCACAACTGAAAGTTTTTAAGCACAAATACCTATTTCTTTTTAATTCAAAATTAAAATATCTTATTTTTCTGATTATGAGTATATGTGCCTACTTAAAAATGAAAATAGTCATGAATCTATACTAATAAAAGGGTAATATGCTAATTAGACCGGACAATTTCCAGACGTCTTCCGGGCATCTTTATGGACAAAGTCACGGTGGTGGGGGCCAAGGCAGAGGCAGTTAGGGACAATCAGGCCAGCAGAGGGGTTAAGGGCAATCAGGCCAGCAGGGGAAAGCAGTTAGGAATCAGGCCAGCAGGGGAGCAATTAGGGGCAATCAGGCAGTCAGGCAGAGGTGGTTAGGGGTGATCAGGCAGGCAGGTGAGGGCAGTTAGGGGCAATCAGGCAGGCAGGCAGAGGTGTTAGGGGTGGTCAGGCAGGCAGGCAAGCGGTTAGGAGACAGCAGTCCCAGAATGCAAGAGGGATGTCCGACTGCTGATTTAGGCCCTATCCCTCAGGGGTCCTGGATTGGAGAGGGTGCAGGCTGGGCTGAGGGACACCCCCTCTGTGCATAATTTCATGCACCAGGCCTCTAGTTTATAAATAAGAAAATAAAATATCTCATCTTATTTCTTGAAAATGAACTTTTTTTACAGTATAGAATAATCAAAGGAATAAACCTGCTTTTACCACAAAACTAAAAAACAAACAAAGAAACAAACAAAACAATTAAATCATTTACTTAATAAAGATATTTTAGGCGAAATCATAACTTCATTTATGAGTTAGTGTTACAGAATTTACCAGGCGACCAGAGAATACACAGGAGTACGCGGAGATCCAGGAAAAACCCATTTATTTTCAGATGTTTCACATTTACTAGTACAGTGACTCAGGGTTCAGTTTTCTAAATCCTGAGTGAGTCAATATGGAGAAAGCTCTTCCTTTATACCCTTTGGTTTCTTTGTCCCCCAAATATGGATGGGACTTCTGGACCTTTCATGGGCTTTGCAAAAAGCCCCGTGTTTTGGGATGGGGGCCGTGAGACCACACCTAAAAGTCTGGCCTGGTGCCAGCACTAATATGCCCCTCTGGGGGTTGTGTATTGTTCATGGTTTATAGCCTCTGTAAAATGGGAGTACTTAGGGAAACAGGTCTTGCAAGACCAGATTGCGGAGAAAGGGGCAGTGGTTAATTATAGGCCACCAAGAATGTACATTAGCTTACTGGCACAGATTCAGACTGCTAGCCCCCCAAAATGTCTTATTTTCCCCATCATTAGGAGACTTAATTTTTTTAAAGCAATGTAATATCTGACATTTTTAAGTGAGATTTCATAAGGAAAATTTTGAAAGCTATAAGGAGGGGGATAATGTGGAATTCTTTGAATTTCTGTTCTAAAATATTATACCTACAGTTTATTCAAACATGTATTTTTCCTTCCCCATCTCTTCTAATGCACTGTCCCTTTTTACCTCCCCTAACATAAACTGTTAATACTTAGCACAGGCAGAAACCATGAAGACAAAGTTTGACAGAATTTGCTACCTAAAAATTGGTGTATCAAAGTGATAAAGGATTTTTTGACTGGAACACACTGTGCTCCCCTGGGCAGGATGGTTCCTGGGATTCTTTGTCCTTCAGAGTTGAAGAATGAATCCACATATGGAAGATGGTATAGCAAAGGTGGAAATTTATTGAAGAACAAGTACAGACTCCCAGGTGGAGAAGGGGAAAGAATCTCACAGCTCAGACTCCCACAAAGGGAGGGGAGAAGAATCCCACCAAGTTCCTGCAAGTCCCTGTGTCCTGATATCCCTTCTGATTGGTCAGTATTCCCTTTTAAATTGGTTACTATAGTAATTCCTGAGCTCAAAGGTCAAATCTCACTGGGATTTGGGAGGCCCTCCACCCTCATTGTTCTCCTATTCCTTCTGGGCTTTCTTCCTCCTTCTTTATTTTGAAAATATAGACCTTTTGTTACTCCCAGTTCCCTTATCTTATGTAAATGTAACTCTTGCTGCTCCCTTGTCTTATGGAAATGTAACTGCCCCTGGCTCCCTTTTGTTATGGAAATGTACCCTCTCCCAGCCCTGTGTTTTTCCATGAGGCCCCTTAATTTAAAAAATTCCCTAAACCTGCCTATATCCCCCTAAAATTCCTATTTCAAAAGCATAACCCAAGCAAATATCAGATGTCTAAAATTGCAATGTTTGTGAGAAATAAAGCATACTATTTTATATAGTAATAAAAATAAATAAAAAGCATAAATGTTCCAATGGGAAAATATATTAAATTTGAGAAAATATAAACAAGTGAAAGAATATACCGTGTTCATGGATTGGTAAAATCAACATCATTAAAATGACCACACTACCCAAAGTGATCTATAGGTTCAATTGCAGTCTCCATTAAAATATCAACAGCATAGTTCGCAGACCTAGAACAAAACTCCCAAAATTTATATGGGATAAAAAAAAGACCCTGAAAGCTGCAGCAATTCTGAGAAAGAAGAACAGAGTTGGAGGGATCTCAATATCAGATATCAAGCTGCATTACAAAGCCACTGTTCTCCAAAGTGCCTGGTACTGGCACAAGAACAGACATATAGATCAATGGAACACAACAGAGAACCCAGAGATCGACTCAAGTCGATATGCTCAATTAATATTTGACAAAGGAGGCAAGAGCACACAATGGAGTCAAGACAGTCTCATCAATAAATGGTGTTGGGAAAATTGGACAGATACATGCAAAAACAAATGAAACTAGACCACCAACTTACACCATAGACAAAAATAAACTCAAAATGGATAAAGGACTTAAACATAATACAGAAACCATAAAAATCTTAGAAGAATCCAAAGGCAGAAAAATATCAGACATATCTCATAGAAATATCTTTACTGATAGATCTCCTAGGACAATGGAAACTAAATAGAAAGTAAACAAGTGGGACAACATAAAAAAAAAAGCTTCTGCACAGGAAAAGAAATCATCACAAAACAACAAAAGAGCTCACTGCAGGGGAGAACATATTTAATAAGGGTTTAATCTCCAAATTTATAGGCAACTCATAAAACTTAACAAAAAGAAGATAAACAATCCAATAAAAAAATGGGCAAAGGACCTAAATAGACCCCTTTTGAAAGTGAACTTATAAAAGGCCAAGAGACAAATGAAAAAATTCTCAAAGCCACTAATAATTTGAGAGATGCAAATCAAAACAATGAGGTACCATCTCATACCTGTCAGAATGGCTATCATCAACAAATCAACAAACGACAAGTGCTGGCTAAGATGTGTGTAAAAAGGGACCTTCGTGCACTGCTGGTAGGTATGCAGACTGGTGCAGCCACTGTGGAGAACAGTATGGAATTTCCTCAAAAAATTAAAAATGGAACTTCCATTTGACCCAGTAATCCCACTTGTAGGATATATCCCAAGAAACTAGAAACACCAATCAGAAAGGAATATGCATCTCTATGATTGTAGCAGCATAATTTACAATAGCAAAGTGCGTAAAGAAACAGCCTCAGTGCCCATCAGCAGAAGAGTGGATTCGAAAACTGTGGTACATCTACACAGTGGACTACTAAGCTGCTGTAAAAAGGAAGGTATTCCTACCATTTGCAACAGCATGGATGGACCTGGATAGCATTATGCCAAGCAAAATAAGCCAGTTGGAGAAAGATAAATATCACACGATCTCACTCATTTGTGGAATATAATGAACAACATAAACTGATGAACAAAAATAGGTCCAGAGACATAGAAGCATTGAACAGACTGTCCAACCTCAGAGGGAAGGAAGGGGAGGGTGGCAGTGGTGGTTGGGAGGGTAAGTGATCAACCGAAGGACTTGTATGTCCGGATGCAGATAAGCATAACCAATGGACACAGACACTGGGGGGGGGGGGGGGGAGGGCATGTGGGGGGAGAGGGCGCAAGGGGTTGGGAGTGGTTGGGGAGAGGTCAATGGGGGAAAAAGGAGACATATGTAATACTTTAAGCAATTTAGAATTGACATTTTTAAAAAAGAATAATAAACAGCAAAGAAAGAAATAAAAATAAAAATGGTAAGCATATAAAAACCTTATTTTGCCCTACCTTAGGAGAAATCATAATTTCATTCATAATCGTTAGATTAATATTTTAAAGCATTGTAATATCTGAGACTTCTAAATGAGATTTCAATAAGGAAAATTTTGAGACTGGTAAATGAGAATTCAATAAGGAGAATTTAGTATCAAACAACTGCAAAAGCATTTTTTCTATGTATTAGTTAAAGAATATTAAAAGAAAAGATTATGAGGAAATGTAGCTCCTTATACTTATAATTAGTTTTAAATTGGTACATTTCTAAAGTGCGATTGGGTGATATATATCAAAACACTAATAATAAGCACACATTTATTCATTAAATTTCATTTCTAAAACTTATGCTAAGAAACTGGAAATTTTATAAATATGTTTATTAAAGCACCTTTTATAATAATATATAATTAAAAGATAATGTAGACGCTCAATAATTTAGGATTTCTTAAGTTATAATAGATTTATACAATTGAATGATGAAAAGCATTCAAATTATATTTTTAAAAGATATTTTTATTTTATGCATTTTTTAGAATATGCATGGGATTGAGAAAAAAATCACAATTCATTCTTTGAGTAAGAATATATATAATAGCGTCATTTTGAATTGCTTTCTATTTTGTTAACTTTCAAATATGGCCATTCTACATCTAACAATTTTTTAAATCATCTAATTTAAAAAAAAAAAAAAAAGGTTATTTCACTTGGAATGAGATATCCACCTAGGATATATTTTATTCATTCTATGTTATCAAGATAACAGTGTAGTGTTAAACAAGGCTTTTAATAATTGTAGAAGAAAGGAGACAGAGGAGTTCCATATTATGGTGGTACTGGGGGGGTGGTGTCTATTCATATCCAAGTCATCATCTCTGAGGTCATAGTCAACTGTCGTCAGTTATCCAAACTGAGATGACTAAAATACTTGTAGCCAAAACCTTACAATTCATGAGTTTATGCTCTTCCAGAGAAGGCTGTCCCTTCACTTATTATTATCATTTCGCTTTGTGCATGCGCACAAGTGAAATCACTAACAACAAGATAGAAACAAGAAATATTTTTGTCCTCCATTATTTATCTACTAGTATCTATGGTCTATCTACCTATCATCTATCAATTGTAATGGATGGCTTTAACTTTTTGGTCCATCATTCATTACTTCCTTCATTTTTTCTGAGTTAAGCTACAAAGCTGAGAAGATGGGGAAAACATGTGTGCATATTCTAAAGTGGGGTCCTACACATATTAAGGCAGTATAGTAAGCACTGACCATTCTTTTTCATAAAAGGGGATACTGGAGAGGAGTGTTTTTTTTCTCGGAATCTGTATGTTTTCTACCACCTCAACTACCAAGACAATGTGGTAGCAGGAGGGGTTGTGCATAAGAAATGGCAGGATGAGGACAGGCAGGCAAAAAGCAGAGAATGACATTTCATCATAGTTTTAATGCTTACTGAGATACAGAAAATTGTAGGGGTGCACTATGCTGTTAACAGAAAGATAAGTAAAAAACATTTTTGAGAGAACTTAACATGAGATCAGGTTAACTGAGCCAGTTAGTAGGGAAAGTGTGAGAAAAGAGGGCAGCGAAGGGAAACATTTTTATGTATACCTTTACAATTTGGCTGGACAAGAATGAATGAAGGTCCAAAGGCTAAAAAGGAGAACGGTTGTGAGTCACCTCACAGGAGGCTATTTGCCTGGGTGAGGGGGATTGTGTGTTATAAGACAGCACCTTCATGGAAGTCCTGAGAAGTAACCAGATTGCAGGCCTGCAAAAGAAAGTTAACTGTACTGTTACAGAATTTACCTGGTGGCCGGAGAATACACAAGAGTACTTGAAGATCCAGGAAAAAGCCATTTATTTTCAGATGTTTCACGTGTACTCATATAGTGACTCAGGGGTCAGTTCTCCAAATCCTGAGTGAGTCAATATGGAGAAAGCTCTCCCTTTATACCCTTTGGTTTCTTTGTCTCCCAAATATGGATGGGACTTCCGGACCTTTAACGGGCTTTGCAAAAACCCTGTGTGTTGGGGTGGGGGCTGGGAGATCACACCTAGAGGCCTGCTCTGGTTCCAGCACCAGCGCTGATAACCCCCTCCAGGGGTTCTGCATTGTTCCTGGTTTATGGCCTCTGTAAAATGGGAGCACTTAGGGAAACAGGTCTTGCAAGACCTGATTGTGGAGAAAGGGGCAGTGGTTAATTATAGGCTATCAAGAATGTACATTAGGTTACTGGCACAGATTCAGATTGCTAGCCCCCTCAAAATGTCTTATTTTCCCCATCAGTACAGTGAGGATCCCCCCCTACTCCCCAAGACTGTGAGGAACCTGCTAGAGTATCTTCCATGACAGATGTTGTATAGTCAGGAAGGACTCAGCAGCTAAGTAAACATGCCTGCAACTTTTCCCTCTAATCTCTCCTCTCCTTCATCTGAACCTAAGGAGAAAAACAGGGGAGATGAAGAGTGAAGTACAGACCAAACGCCTTCTTCTATACTGCTGGCCATTGAGCCACTTCTCATTTCAGATGTGTAGGGCATGGAAAATCTTTAATTTGCTTGTGAGATTAAAATGTTTATTTAGAGTAGCCTGAACTTCTAAATACCACGAAAGTGAAGCTGTTCCAAGATTCTGCTCAGAGATGGAAATGACTGCAAAGGTGTGGGATCAGTTTGAGTTGTGTCTGCAGTGAGAAGAAGAGATCTAGTGAATCATGCTGAAGACATTTGTAAGAGAGAGAAAAAAATACCATTTCTTGACTGCACCCTGTTGAGTTCAGGCAACTCAAAACACTGCTGTGTATATGGGGTCACTCACTTACAAATACGCTTTGCACTAATTACTTTCTTTTAAAATAAAGTGTTCCCAAACCTTCCGAACATATCTCATACAAATGCAAAGTAAGGTATTTTCTGTTCAATATAACTTCCACGAACTGCAAACACATTAATCCATCAACAAATAGGTATTTTACATTCATTCATTTAAATATATATTGAGTACTGCAAATAGGCACTAGGGCTATAAATATGGGCCTAGAAAGTTGTACATTTCATATTTCATATAAAACTTAATACAGCAAAAATGAACATGCTTTGAGATTTCCATTTGTTAAACATCATATTTATTGTTTAGACAGATAAAGGTTATTAAAGTGCTCTTGCTAACCTCACCATTGGAGTAAGGTGAGAAATTGAACTTAAGTATTGAAAAAAGGTGGAATATTATTTATTCACTAAGAGACATACAGATAAAGTACCATGAATGTCAAAAGAAGAATCATATGAAAATGTGAGGCATTTCAGGCACAGGGAATCACACAGGCCTGTCAAATTAGTGTCACAATACTGATCAGGGATTCAGTGTTTCACAATCTAATTGCCCTAACCCCAGTCTTACATCTTCTACTCCAGCAATAGTAGCAGCTTCATGTCTGAGGTATTTCTGAGACTCTGCCCTCCCCCGACCTCACTATCCTATATAATAAAAACCTAATTTTTGCTAAGTGTCCACTCATCTGGTTGTCTGTTCAACCAATAAAAGTGTAATTTGCTAATGATATGCTAAGGCTGCTCAACAACTCGCTATGACATGCACTGACCACCAGGGGGCAGATGCTCCAACAGGTAGGTTAGTTTGCTGCTGGGGTCTGGCCAATTGGGACTGAGTGAGATGGGCCGGACATGCCCTGGAGCTCTCCCACAGTCCCTCCCCGGCTGGCCAATCTCCCGCATCCCTCCCCGGTACTGATTGTGCACCGGTGGGGTCCCTTGGCCTGGTCTATCCCCTCTCTCAATCTGAGACCCCTCAGGGGATGTCGGAGAGCCTGTTTCAGCCTGATGGCAAAACAACCAGTCGCTATGATGCACACTGACCACCAGGGAGCAGATACTCAATGCAGGAGCTGCCCCCTGGTGGTAAGTTCGCTCCCACAGGGGAAGCGCCGCTCAGCCAGAAGCCGGGCACAGGCGGGGCTGAGGGACTCCCCAAGTGCACCAATTTCATGCACTGGGCCTCTAGTATCTCCATAACTGCCCTCAGGTTAGGATATATTGTCCCCTTCATAGAGAGTGGGAAATTACCTTTTCTCCTGTCTCCATTCTGCTGACTTTTGATCACATATTATCTCTATTCCCATTCCCTTCCATTCGGTACATCCCTCCATGGACATTAGGTTCAAATGTAATAATAGTGAAAAAGGCAGAGATTCATTCTAAAGCCAAAACACTGAAATCTATGTCCTGAGTCTGCTCCTTACTCTTCATGTTAGTGTAGTGGCTAAAAAAATACTTTTCCTCCCACCTTCTAAGTTCTTCTAGATGGGCTAATAAAGTGACATAAATAGGTTAACAGGAGAAAATGTCCAAAGTTTATTATAGATGTACGTGCCAGGAAGGTGTCATAAGATAGGAGAATTCCCAAAATACATTAGGCAGTAGAGGTTTATATGTCATTATGAACAAAAGAGAAAGGGGGCAGGGGTCTGAGATTGAACACATGTAGCAGGTAAATTCCTGCTTGACAACCCAGAAAAAAAATGGGATGTAGAGGTGATCTAGTGAGAGGCACCTGCTTGAAGCCATCCTATCTACCATACTTATTTCAAATTAGCTAAGGTGAGTGTGCTAAGATTTCCCTCTTAGAGTAGGTTTTTCTACCTAAATCTGTTGGGCAGGAAATGGAAGACTAAATGCTTTTGAGTCTTTTATTTCTTTTTATAAAAAATATTTTTATTGATTTCAGAGAGGAAAGGAGAGGGAGAGAGAGATAGAAACATCAGTGATTAGAGAGAACCATTGATCAGCCTCCGCCTGCACACACCACATGAAGATAGAGCCCACAACCCATACATGAGCCCCGAACTGGAGTAGAACTGTGACCTCCTGGTTCATAGGTCAATGCTCAACCACTGAATCACACCAGCCAGGCTGAGTTTTTTGTTTCTTAATAACCAACTTAAAAAAATCATGATCCTGAAAGGAAGTTTTTGAGTGGCAAACTTTGGTTCCCTTCATTAGCTATTCATTTAATATCCTGAGCTTCATTTTACTTTTCATATGAAACATCTCTAACAGTTATTAATATAATGTAAAGTATGATTTTTTAAAAATACTTTATAGGCTATAATAAAACGTGTATAAACATTTTCTAAAACATTCAGAATTAAATCAGTCATGTTGCTGCAACACATTGCATTTAAGTGCATCTTAACACTTTATACCACAATAGTTTCAATTTATTTATTCCTTCCCACTAGACAATTAATTCCTAAAGAGGAAGACTTATCCTCATTTATCTTTGTAGCCCAATCTACAGCATGGATGCAAGGAGGTTAGTTAGGGAGTATTTCAGGTTAGAGGAATAAGACAAAGATTAGCTAAAAAATTAATTAGATGCCTAAAATAAATGTGAATATAAGGTTTTACAATAATTTACAAGTTGTAGTGATGTAGACATATGACCTAACTTGTTTACAAGGATGTTTAAGATGCTTAGAAAAAAATGGGTAAGCAGGAAGCCAATCTATATGATACCATTTTATCTTTTACATAAGTGAGATAAAAGGTCTGTGTAAAAAAAAAAAAAATGAAGCATACATTGTCTTGCTGCTCATATACCAAGAGACTGGATTTCCAATAAAGGGTTGAATGACCTTAGGAGTTTAATTAATGTTTGTGATGCTCTCTTCATCTAAAGTGGTGGTAAAATCTTTGTTCCATTTCATAGGATGTCAAAGACCAAGAGAATTATACATATGAAAAGCTTGGAATTTTTTAATTCTTTTTAGGAAGGTCTTCTAATTTCCAATTCTATGCTGTTTCCACATCAGTGACATTTGAGTTATTGTTTTAATTTGAGTTTCCTTCAGGGCCCTGGCCCATGGGTGATCCTGACAGTGGAAATTTGTTTTCTGCATGGTTTCTCTCTGGGTGGGTGAAGCTGCTGAGCAGGGTGCCAGTCCCACACTGCTAGGCATCTGTCCTTATGTAGGAAGACCTGCGCTTCTCTTGGGGACAAAATTTGCCAGATGTCTTTTCAGTGAAGTATAGCTCTTGCTATTAAAACCCTTTCTCCAGATGTTGTCCTTCCTACTCCCTCTCACGCTGCTGTGGTGGCTGCACTGCCAATGTCTAGTGCAGCAGCTACTCCTGGTGGTTGTGGGCTAATCACCCCAGACAGGAGCTATCCACCTTGTGGATGAGTTTACCTTTCTGCTCCTCCAGGTAGATGGAGGTCTCAGTTCTTACCTTTGTGGTCCTGCTGAGAGGGAGTGTTATCAGGAAATGCATGAATGGAATTTCTCTGTTGCTAGTGGGAGTAGGGTTCTTGTGGTACCTTGGGCATAAGCATTTCTGGAAGCCCCTGCAGTAGGGTGAGATGTAGTTCAAAGCTTTATTTGTATGAAATGACACCCCTGGGTTTCCAAAATCCCATTTCCCTTCGTCCAGTCCTGGAAGACGTGCAGCTGAGGATTCAGCAGAGCTAGACCCAAAGCCAGGGCCCAGAGTTTCCATTCCATGGTGGAGCCGGGGCTGACACAGCATCGGGCTAGCTGTCATCCATCAATGCATTGTGTCCAGGTGGCTGTGGCCATGTGGGCAGATACAGAACTGTGAGAGCCCGGCAAGTCAGGAGTGTGAACCAAGAGAGCAAGAGAGAGAACTTTGTTCAGGAGCTTATGCATCTCAAATCCTCCTGTGCTTGCAGTGGCCCACTCTGGCCAATAACCTAATCCCCGATGTGACTGATGATGGGAAAATGCCTTTCCTATTTCACTCCGACGTTCCTGGGCATGCCTACAATATTTGCCTTCCATTTGCTCCTTCCCTGTTAATTAATAACTGCGTTATGACAATGGCACCAGAACAGGAAGAGGACCGTGCCCTTGCCTGCTCTTGGCTTCTTCGAACCACTTGCTAACACTGACACAAGTGCTGTCTAGTTAATAACCAAAGGAATATTCAAAAAGTTCTTGTTCTGTTCAGCTTGTTGACCTTCTTTATCTTAATCTGTTGATTTCCACCCCTTGATCTTCCAAATGCATTGATGCTCTTGGGGTCCTGAATCATGCCCAGTACTTCTGGTGAGGACCAGCTGTTCTGGAAGGTGCTGGATGACTCAGCCTCAGGGTCCTATACTTACATTTCTGACATGTTCATGGCTCTTAGAACTTGTTTCCAAGACAAAATCCAATGTCCCTCTATTATATTGTTTACAGAACTGGTGAGAAGTGCATGGCAGGCCATCAAGTTTGTCCTCAAGTTTCTATGTCTTCCCCATTAACAAGTGTTGACATTGAAGAAATCAAAACCCTTGCTTATGATTCATTCCTTTTCAGTATGTTGGGGAACATCACCTATAATAGCCTCCATGGCATTTGCATACCAACTGCTTCAGAACCTGTCCAGATGCTCAACACGGCCCTTAACAAGTGAGCTGAAACTTCACTTGTGTTTGCAGCAATGAAAACTCACCTAGAGACTCAAGCCCAGACTGATAATAAACACGATCAAGTTCATTTATTGCAGTCTGTTCTCCTGGATACCTGCTTGAAAAAGTCCTTCCAGGCTGTGTCAAATATTCTTTTTTTTTTCTTTTTTTGTATTGTTTTATTGCTTAAAGTATTACAAAGAGTATTACATATGTGTCCTTTGTTTTTCCCCCACCCTTGACAATCCCCCGGCCTCCCCTACCCCCCAGTGTCTTATGTCCATTGGTTATGCTTATAAGCATGCATACAAGTCCTTAGGTTGATCTCTTACCCCCCTCCCTCCTGCCCCCCAACCCTCCCTTCATTTACCCAATATAAGCAAGGGTGCTTGCTTTCCATTTCTTGTAACTTAAAGATATTACATCAGAAATGTTTTTTTTCTTTTAAATTGTTGTTACAGATACAAAGCAAGCTTAACGAATGTCGGAGGAATCTCTTACTGCTTAACAACAGGAGCTATGATCACACATACAGACATACAGAGACTGTATGTGTGGATGGAGAAGATTTTTTGAAGCGTGGAAAGGATTTTTTTTTCAAAGTAGAAACAGTCTTCTAATTTCTCTTGGCCTTCTCCCCTGGCAGTGCTTCTAGAAGAATTAATGAGATATGGTCTGAAAATCACTTTGTGCTCCTTAGAGAGCTACTATGCAAATTTAAGGTAACAGTATAAGGCGTCATTATGTTAAGAGTCAGGTAATTATTTGAAGGACTGGGAAACTTAACTTTAACTCATCGTGATTGAAATATTTGTTGAAATTTTGAAATGACTGATGGCAAGTTCTAAATGAGAATCATTACTGTTGTCAGTAACCTCAGAAAACATCATCAAACAATATTCCTTATGCAGAGTTAGGTGTCTTATAAACCTAATCATACTCATTTCCCCACAGGAGAAAATATAAAACAGTTTGCTTTAGGCACTATTGACATATTTCCACAGAGAGCTTTTATTTTACTTTATAATTCACAGAGGTATTTTACAATGCACAGTCCTCAGGTCATTTAACTAGCTATTCAGTGTCATAAACATGAGGTTATGTTGGGTTAATTTTCCTCTTCGCCCACCTGATCTGCCAAACTCCACCTTTTTCCCCTTTAAAACTGACAGCAAGATGACTGATGACAGCCAGCTATAAGTCCCCTTTTTGAATGCATGGCCTTTTCCGGAATCAAGTTAGAAATTCAGGGGACACAAAGAAATCATGGTAAATTAATAAATGAAAATTGTTCAACACCCACTGACCAGTTAGGAAAATTACCATCATGTCCATTTGCTCCTAGAGACCATGCAAAATTGATAGTCTTTCAATTATAGAGAAAATTAATTACCTCACAAGAACCAAAATAAGAAGTCTAGTGCAATGAGCTGGGAAGGTCTTTAGGAATGGCATGGCCACCTGATGAGTGACAATTCGACGTTTAATTGTAATGATGGGCAATTTATAACTCTCCCTCTATTCCCTCAAACTATGCCACATTAGCAGGGTTTTCAGCTGAGGGAGTTATATGCTGGGGGAAACCTCTGTGTTAGAAAATTTTATCACATCTCTGTGACAAAGATATCAACAAAGGCACTATAATAAATGGCACTGGTTTTGCTTTGAGAAGCTAAATGTCTTATAGCAGAATTTTGCAACTAGAGATCCAAGCTTGTGGTTTTGATCACATGCCATTTTTCAGCATGATCTTTGGATCAGGCCAGCAAGGCAGAAAGAACGAAGTGGAGAGTATTCCTTATCTGCTCAGCTTACATTGTATAATAATGTATCATCCTTTACACAGTCTCTCACTATCTGGTAACCGATCGGCCTCTCCCCATCCGCCCCTTATTTAGAACTTCTCATCATTAAACACACATGTCGCTTCTTCAGGGAATCCTAAATCCCTGAGACCAGGTGAAGTGCTCTGGTCAAACACATTATCACTGGGAAAGATGTTGAATCTTGGTGCAGTAGGGTAGCCAGAAGACACTGCAGGGGAAGAAATAAAAACTATTGTTAGATTTGAGTGGTGTGACTTGTAGTGAGGCCTAGACAGGATCTTTGGGGTTCTCTGTTGGGGAGCACAAGAGACTTGGTTGGAAAGTTGTGAGAAGGACATTCTGAGAAAGGGAAGTGTGTGGAAGGCTGCCTGCCCTGTTTATTGGAATTCTGATTAGGGGGCACTTAGGGGAGTGTCAAAGGCAGCACCTCTAATTATTCCTTCACCTTTTCCAACAAGTCTGTGCACATGAAGACCCCGGTGTTTACTGGAATCCTTTTGCTTAATCCCTGGATGCCCTTGCCTAGAGGACAATGTAAACACATGTGTCCTCCCAAGATTACTTACCCTACTGATTGTATCTACAGATAAAGATTTCAGTAAAAGCCGAAGGAGGCAGGCAATCGAGGCTGCCTGGCTTCTTCAGCGCCCCCCCCCCCCCCCCGGCCCCCAATAGTGAAACTGTGTCAGAGTAATCTGTTCATCTGTCCTTCAGGGACTACTGATCAGCCCCAGAAATTCTCTGTAGGAAACTCAGGGCACATGTCTATATCTTGTGCTCCAGACTATTCTCACCACAGTGAGAAGTCTTAGGGAGTCAAATGTACCTTATCTTGTAGAAGAGTTTGAATACTTTGGGCATATATTTTTAAACCATCCTTTAACAAAACGCAATAAGACTGGAAAAGAGATGTGTGCGGATATCTGTTAACAGTGTCACAGCCTCTATGCCTCCACCCATCACACCATATTATTTTTAGCATCCTCTACTCCATTAGATGAATTTTAATTCTTGAAATAGAAAACATGTCTCACAATTCAGAGAAGTTATGCAGCACAGTGGGAAAAACATTTACAAAATCGAAAAATGCATTTCTGTCTTAAAATAGAATACCTTCTAATAATCTATAATTGGAAAGGCATTTTTTAAGACAGAAGGCTAAGATAATATTTAATGAAGAAACACTAGACACATTTAAAAGTCAAGAAAAATACAAAAGGTCCAATATCAACACAATTATTTAACATCATATAGGAACTATTGGAACTACAAGACATTGCAACTAGAAAAAGAAAAGAGAAAAGTCTATAAGAGAAGAAAAACCTCATTTGTGTCAGATTAATAGTTGCAAGAATTTTCCTAACAATAGAATCATCCTTCAAGATTTCTGAGTCTTGTACTGTCTATTCTGGATTGCTTACTAGTATCCATATTAACAGGGTCAGGTAGTGTGAGTGGCTAGACTCTCAGGGTCTGGGGACATTGAGGAGCTCACTCTAACTCAAACAGTCAGACTAATGGACTGAACATTCTTCCTTGGAGAGTGTGAAGGTGGCTTTCTAGGTGTAAGGTCACTATGCCAGTGTCCACCCAGCTCCCTGGTCCTCACCACTAAATGTATTTTCTCTAATCTGTGTCAGGCTCCATGCACTCTATCTCACTCACCTCTCTTGCCACACTCATTTTCTTTTTGTTCCCCAAACTGACTCTTCCCTTTCCTGCCTGGAGCCTTTACACAGTCTCCCACCACCTGGTAACCGATCGGTTTCTCCTCATCCTCCCCTTATTTAGAACTTCTCATCATTAAACACACAACCCTGATGTCACTTCCTCAGGGAAACCTTAAATCCTCGAGACCAGGTGAAGTTCTCTGGTTAAAATATTCATAGTATTATACAGCTCTTCTTCATAATAATTATCTGACTTAGGATTAAATTGTGGTATAATTCATCATTCAGTATTTATCTCCCTTCCTCCCTCCTCTCTCCATCTTTATGAGATTAAGATTTACAATGGCCACCATTGAAACCCTAGACCTTGCCCATCACCTGTATTATCAGAGGAATGTTTGATGAATGAATGATTTTCATCACTGGAGACTTCTTATTTTTAGAAAGATATTCTTCCCCCAGAAGAAAACAAACAAAACGTTGCTCTCTGTATTAATTTCCTTCTCTTCGATCTAAGAAGAACTTTTTGAATCATTCAAAGAAATTGGCTTCTTCTTTCACAAAACAAGCTTATAATTTTTGAAGAAAGTTCTCAGGCCCTCTGTATTTTCCCTTCATATTAAATGGCATTCGCTCATTAATGAGAAAGGATTTGTTGAACATCTGTTCAGACTGGGCATAAAGTTCAGAGCTCTTCCTCACTCTTCATGTGACACTAGGGTTTCCAGGCCTTTCAACTCAATGCCAATGAGAATAAATCTTCAGAACATGGTGTCTCTATTCCTTTTTCTCTAGGCCATTTTTTGTTGCTCTGTTATTTATTTTTTTTCTTTAGTGTACACATTAGTCCTCACTAGCTTCTGCGATTGGAGAAACTCACTCTTCCCTGTGCTTCTTGATCTTTTTTATCTCAATATTCCCAAAATTTGATGCTGTTTTCCCCATGGATATTTGATGTTTATTAGTGGGCAGATGGTGGTAATAATAAAGAGGCTCATAAGGCTTAGTTTCAAGAATTATGTAAATTATGGATGTGGGAAGAAGTATAAAACAAACATATTAATACTTAAAAATACTTTCCTGCAAGATTTATGCCCAAAGGAAAGTGAAAACATTGAAAGCTGTAATATAATATGAAATTCAAGGATGTCCTTTTTCAAAATGAGTACTGCATTCTGTAGGAGCTATCTTTTCTACATAAAAAGAAAAAGAACTTGAGTGGAGAAATTATTGTACATATAACATGGACAAACTAAATAAATAGCTTGAAAACCCTATAAGAAATGTGCAGAACCCATATGAAGAACCTTTCAGTGGCTATAAAATTAAGAAAAAAAAAATAATGAACAAAACTTACGATAACAAAGTAAAAAGTGAAAATGACATGGTGGAAAATGGCTTAAGCCAATTTAAAAAATTAAGAGCAGATTTTAGACAAAACCAAGGCTGAAACAGTATTGGTGCTTCCATAATTATAGTAAACTGCCTTTAGTCAGATGTGAAACTTAGCATCTCTAAAACTTTCTGGCAGTTGCTCTCCCCAAAATGATAGGTACTTTTGGATCAGTTCATAGAATATCAAGGGAATCTTTGTGACTCCATCCCCCAGGGTCAGATCAAAACATTGGCTGCAAAGTAAGGGTTTTACTAGAACATGGTAACTCGGAGGATGTTCCTGACCAGACATCTGCTTGGACAGTAGGGCTGGGATATGAAACTTTTCCCCAGGCAGGTCCTTAATTTTATTTTTTTTAAATCTAGGACATCTTGTGGGACTCTTGTAGAGGAAAAAACATGAAATGCTTGTCTTAGAGCAGCAGTTCTCAACCTGTGGGTCGTGACCCCTTTGGGGGTCGAACGGCCCTTTCCAGGGTTGCCTAAGACCATCCGAAAACACATATATAATTACATATTGTTTACAGTAGCAAAATTACAATTATGAAGTAGCAACGAAAATAACTTTATGATTGGGGGTCACCACAACGTGAGGAACTGTATTAAAGGATTGCGGCATTAGGAAGGTTGAGAACCACTGTCTTAGAGGCTGTTAAAAAGTTAACACCCAGTTCAGCATGCTACATTAACTTCCAGTTCTGATTTGGAGCACAGAGCACAGAACATGCTAACTGAAAAGATTTCCTCCTCAAGGGCATATTTATAAGGATATTGGTTTTGTATCAGCAGTGAGAGGTCATGCTATCCAATATGGAAAAAAACAAAACCAACCAACAAAAATAAAACAAAGAACCCCCTACAATAGCAAATCACAATTTTTCTAAGATGCTATTCATATTTATCAGCATATATATATAACCTATGTAGTAAAGAGATAATATGCAAATTGACCATCATGTCCTCACAAGATGGCTGCCTATGACCAGACCGGCAGGGGGTTTAGGGAGGGATGACCAAATGTCTGAACAGCAGGCTGCATGGGGTGACCAGGCTGGCAGGAGGGGTTAGTGAGGGACGACCAAACAACTGAACAGCAGGCTGCGTGGGGCGACCAGGCCTGTGGAGGGGCAGTGGGGGTGACCAGGCCAGCAGGGGGGGAAGTTGGGGACAATTAGGCTGGCAGATGGAGGCAGTTGTGGGTGACCAGGCTGGTGCGGGGGGGAAGTTAGGAGAACCAGTCTGGCAGCGAGGGGGCTGTTGGGGGCAACCTGGCCAGCAGCGGGGGGCAGTTAGGGGTGACCAGGCTGGCAGTTAGGGGCAATCAGGCCGGCACACAAAGGCAGTATGGGCAACCAGGCCAGCAGCGGGGGGGCAGTTAGGGACAACCAGGCTGGCAGAGGGGGGCAGTTGGGGACAACCAGGCTGGCAGAGGGGGGCAGTTAGGGACAACCAGGTTGGCAGAGGGGGGCAGTTAGGAGCAACCAGGCTGGCAGGGAGGGGGAAGTTGGGGGCAACCTGGCTGGCAGTGTGGGGCAGTTAAAGGCAATTAGGCTGCTAGAGGGGCAGTTGGGGGTTACCAGGCCAGCAAGGGGGGCAGTTAGGGGTGACCAGGCTGGCATTTAGGGGTGATCAGGCTGGTACACGGAGACAGTATGGAGTGATCAGGCTGGCAGGTGGGGGCAGTTAGGGGTGACCAACCAGAAAGGCAGGTGAGTGATTAGGAGTCTAAACAGGCAAACAGACATCCCCCAAGGGGTCGTGAATTGGAGAGGTTTGCAGGCTGGGCTGAGGGGACCCCCACACCTCCCCTCCACCCAGGTGCACAGATTTCATGCACCAGGCCTCTAGTATATAGATAATCAGCATATATCTCTATGTATCTGTCATCTATCTATATCTATATATCTATGTCTGTCTATCTATCTATCTATCTATCTATCTATCTATCTATCTATCTATACTAGAGGCCCAGTATACAACAATTTGTGCACTCGGGCGGGGGGAGGCAGCCCTCAGCCAGGCCTCTGCCCTCTCCCAGTCTGGGACCCCTCGGGGGATGACCACCTGCTGCCTTAGGCCTGTTCCCCAGGGGATTGGGCCTAAGCTGGCAGTCATACATCCCTCGGGCAGTCCGGCAGCCCTCAGGGGATATCCACTTGCCAGTGGGGAGCAGACCTAAGCTGCAGTTGGACATCCTTAGTGCTGCTGAGGAGGTGGGAGAGGCTTCCATCACCACCGCTGTACTGGCAGCCATCAGCCTGGCTTGTGGCTGAGCAGAGCTCCTCCATGTGGGAGTGCACTGACCACCAGAGGGCAGCTCCTGCATTGAGCGTCTGCCCCTGGTGGTCAGTGTGTGTCATAGTGACCAGTCATTCCCAGTCTTTCTGCTGTTAGGGTCAGTTTGCATATTACCCTTTTACTATATAGGATAGAGGCCTGGTGCATGGGTGGGGACTGGCTGGTTTGCCCTGAAGGGTGTGCCGGATCAGGGTGGGGGTCCCCACAGGGGTGCCTGGCCAGCCTGGATGAGGGCTGATGGCTGTTTTCACGCTGGCCACACCCCCTTTAGGGTGGGGGTCCCCACTGGGGTGCCTGGCAGTCTGGGTGAGGGACTGAGGGCCATTTTCAGGCTGGCCGGCGACTGAAGCTCCCAGCCTCTCCTTTTTTTCTTTTTCTTTTTAATTCTGGGATTTATTTACCTTCTATAATTGAAACTTTGTTGCTGTCACTGGAGCTGAAAGCTGGACTCCTACTTGCTCCAGCTCTGAGGCCATGGCCTGCTGAAAGCAGGTATCTGGGGTTTGTTTAGCTTCTATAATTGAAACTTTGTTGCTTTCGGAGCTCAGAGCCAGCCGGGCCGCGGCACGCGGGGAACCTTGGATTCCTCCATCACTGGAGCAAGCAAGCCTCCTGCTCGCTTCAGCTGCATGGCTGCCGGCCGCCATCTTGGTTGGGTTAATTTGTATATCTCGCTGATTAGCCAATGGGAGGCATAGCTAAGGTATGGTCAATTACCATGTTTGTCTATTATTAGATAGGAGATATATATATATATATATATATATATATATATATATATATATATAGAGAGAGAGAGAGAGAGAGAGAGAGAGAGAGAGAGTTGTTGTCAATGATCTGAACACAGTCGGATGTAAACTGCCTTTATTTTTCTCTGTTGTTTTTTCAAATTCACTTTAGGAAGATTGTCCTTCCACTGGTCCATAATGAAATTTTAGATATGTTCCATCTCTTTACTCATATATTTCAATTGTAAGGCCTTCCTCAGTTCAATAAATAAATTACAATGTCAGTAACAAAGTTTTTCACCTTCAACCTGACATCCCTATCCTTATACAGCCTGGAAATTAGAAAACGCTATTGTTTGTATTATATGTCCCAACTGGATGATTAACCATTTATATTTATGATGAGAGGGTTCTTAATTTCTGATTGATTGATTGATTGATTGATCTAAAAGAGGAGTAGATAGAAACCTATTAGTTAGCTACTGATTTTACAGCTATTTCACATTAGGACAGTGTTGACAGGTTTGTGGTTTAGGGAAGGTATATGAAGGTAGTACTGTTGGGCAAAAACAATGTAAATAATGATTTAAACAAAGACTTGGTTTAAAAATATTCTCAGCTACAGTCAGTAAAATTTTGGGGTGGAGAGCTGGGTGTTTTGGGTGGGACATACTAGTAGTAAGGCCACAGTGAGGTACAGCTCTATTCATAATGGAGACTGCCAGAAGCCGGTCCATCCTTGCTGTTTCAAGGGACCTGGCATATATGGCATACTGTTTTTAATATGTTTGCTCACCTTCTTGGCACTATGTGTTTTAACCAAGGTCACCTCTCTGAGGTTGTTTCTCAAGGTAGGGATTTTCCCCTGAGGTTAGGGAGGGAATAAAACCCCTTAACTAAGTGCCAGGCGGGTAATTAATCACTTTAACTACAAACAATCATGCTTAAGCTACATAATCTTTACTCCCTGGAATGGAGATAAGAAACGCCCTAACCTTTGGAATAAAGATTGATAGGATTGGAATCAACTGGTATACAGATGTAACAAGACAACAGGACACAGAACCTAGACACAGAACCTAGGCACAGAACCTACACAGAACCTAGAGACAGAAGAACTTCGCTGGAGAGAACATGGCAAAAGATCCTGGACAGAAACTGGCCACAGAACCTAGACACAGAACCTAGCCAGAGAACCTGGCTGAAGAACCTAGAGACAGAACCTGGCTACAGAACCTGGATAGAACATGACAAGAGAACCTGACTAGAACCTGGTGACTGAACCTGGCTGGAGAACCTGGACAGAACCTGGCTGGAGAACCTAATGAGGGAACATGGCTACAGAACCTGGCTGGAGAACCTGGAGAACCTGGCTAGAGAACCTAGCAAGAGAACATGGACACAGATCCTGGCTGGAGATCCGAACCAGAACTTGGCTGGAGATCCTAACCAGAACTTGGCTGGAGATCCTGGTTAGGCTGCTGATCAACTGAACGCTGTCTCCGTGTCATTCCTTCTTCTCCGACTCCGTCCACACCTTTGGGGACCCCTGGACCTGTTGGGGTGGACCCCAACAGAAGACCCTGAAGGAGGAGACTTTTTTAAAAAAATATATTTTATTGATTTTTTTACAGAGAGGAAAGGAGAGGGATAGAGAGTTAGAAACATCGATGAGAGAGAAACCTTGATCAGCTGCCTCCTGCACACCCCCTACTGGGGATGTGCCAGCAACCAAGGTCCATGCCCTTGACCAGAATTGAACCCAGGACCTTTCAGTCTGCAGGCCAATGCTCTATCTACTGAGCCAAACCAGTTAAGGCAAAGGAGGAGTCTTTGTGAGCCTCAGCTTCAGAGGCAGAAGCAGTAAAATGTAGAGAAGGCCAATTCCAGAACCACGTGCAGAGGTGCACCCTCAGTATCTCCTCTGTCTAGGTCGACTTTGTTCCCACGAGTTTTGTAGCGTTGTGTCTTTCTTTGAATTTGTTGCAAATCTCCAGCTTTTCACCTCCTGGACAAAGATTCCCCGTGGAAAGTTTTCAAGTGCAAGTTCAGAACAACAGCAGTGTCAACATCATGGAGTAAAAGTGAGTCAGGGCCCAAGAACAACCCCTAACCCCAGGAAGTCCTGGCCCCAGCTCCAGGGAAGGTGTCCACCTGGTGTTCTCTTCAGGAGGAGCTCAAGCATTAAATGGGTATTGGTTGAACTTGCTTTAGCTGCAGAACCTTTTTTGTTCTTACTCAGAACTCCTTCCCCCACCCCAGTGTGTGATGGGATGGATGAAGGGTTTGGAGCGGAGGTTTGGGGGGATGGGAGAGTTAACTAAGCAGTCAAGCTCCTTTTTTTTTTTAGCTGAAGGAGAGACATGTTCAAGTTGAAGGCAGAACTGAAAACTGAATCACACAGAACAGTCAAAGGAAGTTTTATTTTAATAGGCCTTGGGAATGAAGAGAAGGAGCGAAGGAATGAGGTGGTTATCATGGGAAAGAAACTTGGAGGAGGAAAAGCTTTGGGTCCTCAGTACACACTGTGGCAGAACATCATAATACATCTTTATTTGTAAATATAAACAACTAAGAGAAACCCACTACCTATTCGAGGAAAATCAACACTTGGAGGAAATGGCTCCCATTGAGACACAATAAATGCCAGGAGAGAATTTTTAAGGTCTCATTAGCAATTTCAATGAGTTTTGAGAATTAATAAAATGGAAGCTATAATAAAAGTATAAACCTGCAAAGAGATAGTTCTTGAATATTAAAAAACCCATTAAATTCTCCAAGTATAGTTTTGGGAAATGAACACATCTCAAGAGAGAAAGAGAATATAGAAAAAATGTTTTGAGTTGAATACATGGCATTTAACATTAGATAAAAAAATAGGGATTTCCTCAAGACTGCATTGAAAATATAAAAGAGAAATAAATTATAAATGACATGAATATACATGAGATCTAATAATCTTAAAATGAAATGTACAGATAAAAAAAGTGGTAGCAGACTACTTAAGAAAAACATGCACAACTAAATGAGAAGTAATAAAATAAAACTACTGTTTTAAAGAATGACTTGGGTTTTCATATTCCAAAGATTGTTCCTCCTTTCAAAGATAGATATTTATATGTTCATTAGTTCACTTAGTCATGTGAAAATTGATTTAACCAACATTTACTGAGAAATAATGCTTAGGGCAGCAAGTGTATATAATTTTAAAAATTACAGTTTTTGCCTCTGAATTCATGTTGTTTTGAGGCTATCACACAATTAAATATGTGAAAATATGATGCTCAGAGGTGAGCATCTTGCTCAGTTATGTTAATTTTTTTACCATACCCCATTATTGTTACTGGTGGGGAGAGGTCCTCTCTCCATGTGTTGCTCATGGGAGTGGGCTTCTTGTGATATCCTGAGAAATGGAAATTTCTGAGTTTCACATGGGAGGATGAGATATTGTAAAAAACTTTATTTCTGTTGAATCAAAGCTCCAAGTTTCCAAGGAAGAGCTGTAGCTATGGTTTTAATTGGGCTAGAATAAAAGCCAGTGTCTGGAATCTTTGCTCCATATTGGAGCAGTGTCCAATCCAGCACTAGGCTAGCTTAGTTTGTGTGCCAGTTGCAGTCCATTAATCCATTGTGTTGGGGATCCACATGGCCATGGGCCACACAAGTGAATGCAAATCAAGAGAGCCATGAGCCAAAAGCCAAGAGCGAGTTAAGAGAGCAAGCTCCTTTGTTTGGGAGGGTATGTACCCGCAAATTTTCCCAGGCTTGCAATGGCCCATCCCATTATGGCCAATGATCTCTGTTCTCAGGTTTGCCTGATAGGCACCTTCCCTAGTCACCCCAACTTAACTGCTCTGGAGTTTCTTTCCCCTTTGTTAGACTCCATCCCCAGGGATCTGCAGGGAATGGGACTGTGGTTCCCTGGAGAGTTTGGAATTGCAGCTTCCTGGTAAAGCTGTCCAAATGACCATGCTTATAATGTCTGGCCTCCCTTTTTTTCTAATTTTCCATCCTATATAATAAAAGGCTAATATGCAAATCAACCAAACAGTGGAACGACCAGTTGCTATGACGTGCACTGACCACCAGGGGATAGACCTTCAATGCAAGAGCTGCCTCCTGGTGGTCAGTGTGCTTCCCGCAGGGGGAGCGCTGCTCAGCCAGAAGCCAGGCTCATGGCTGGTGAGAGCAGCAGCAGTGGTGGGAGCCTCTCCTGCCTCTGCAGCAGCACTAAGAATGCCTGACTGTCAGCTTAGGCCCGCTTCCTGGGAGACTGGGCCTAAGCTGGCAGTTGGACATCCCCTGAGGGCTCCCAGACTACTAGAGGGCACAGGCCGCGCTGAGGGACCCCTCCCCCTGAGTGCACAAATTTTGTGCACTGGGCCTCTAGTTATTAATAACTAGCTAATTACATTATCAGTATGATCGCTTCTTTATATTAAAGATGTAAAAAGTATATTTTGTTGTTTGTGATTTTGAGAACTAGTTTTATGTGATTAAGATTTCTCTGCAAAGTGTTGGCAACCTCATACCTTATTTTGCAATAAGCAATGTTATTTCATTTTCAAAATATGAACACATTGCTATTTCAAATATATTTACACTGAAGAAACAGGTTTTTCACTTATTTTTATTAATTAAAAATAAATATCTGTCATCAGTGATCATGATATTTTAGAATATATTTGAACATGACATATTTATTTAATTTTATTTCGAATTGCATAAGTAACAGCTCAGGTATAATATATATATATTGGTTGCAGTTACTTCTTAAAACTAATTCATATGCATCTATATATGTTTTCAAGAACTGAAACATCTCAAGAATAGGGGTCATGATAGTTTTTTACTTATTTTTCTTGATAAAGTTCTCAGTGCTTAGTAATTAGTGTAGGCAGATCTCATCTATTAATGGTGACCTCCTAACTTTGTAATATGTCTGTCTGTCCAACCTATGCTAATCAACATTGTGCAGTGGACAATTTATTTAGAGATAAACATTTTCACATGTCATTATCAAATCCTTTAAGAGTGAATTCTTCTCTGAAAATTTTCAGTTAAGGTCTTTTAAGTGTTTAGATAGCATTTTACAAATTTGGACAAGATAACAAAAATGAAAATGAAACAAATAAATGAGTAATTTCCACAAGGGCAATATCTCTACCTGGTACATGTTTGCATTACAAAATTGATATTTTACAAATATAAACTTTCAAATATACATTTAAAAATTTTTATGCCCATATATGAACAATAGTTTAAAATATTCTAGATGGCCTGGAAATTGATAAGTATATATTTTAACCACCAAACATATATTTAATTGCCAAAGTGTTATGACTTCATTTTATGAGTTTTTTAAGTCCATGGATACACATTTCCCTTTATGACAATATACATTCTCTTCTTAAAAAGGTGACTATCCCCAAGAGGGAAGGAATTATACACAATATAATATAAATGTGAAGTACTGCATATTTTAAAGAGTGGAACTGAAAGAAATGTTGGAATTTTCCAGGATATGCTGACAGCTGTCAAATGTGGAACTAACATGTATCAGTGATGTCATTCCAAGAAAAGGATATAATTAAAGCTGAAGGTGGGAGGAGGGTGACAATGGTACAGAAATAGAACTTCTTAGCTGATCTTGAGCACTAAGTATATAATGTAGCAAAATACATTTTATTAATTTTATTTATTTGGATGAATAGATTAGCTATGATTATAATAACTTAAAATTTCTTATATATCATTGAGGAAATGAAATGAAATGAATATTTAAATTTATAAGTGGGAAAAACATGACCATATCATTAATCTGTAAAAATAAAAGTTCAACAGAACTACCTATCAAAGAAAGTAACATAATATTGAAGTTAAGTGCATGAACTCCAAGGTAAAATAGTGGGTTCAAATCCTACTTCCTGCACACAGAATATGAATCTTTGGAATATTACTTGCTTCTTTTAACCTCTATTTTCTCACAGGTATGATAGAAATACTGATAGTATATACCTTAAAAGTTTATAAGAATTGAAAAATGATATTTCAGGGTTTTCAATTTGTGCTTGGCACATAGGTCTATATATATTTTGTCATAATAAAAAAAGTCTGTAAGTAAATAATGTGCAGACATCAATTAGAACCAAACTCTTCTAGGATTAGTGTGATAAGATAGAAAGTATAAAGTGAAACCATAATGTACAAACTCATACCAGTAATTTCATCAAGTCAAGATGCTTGGGTGGGTTGTGAAAAGCAGTGCTGAGAAGTATTATCTTTGCAACCAAATCAATCTGGGATTAAAATTAGCCACCCATCCTATATAATAAAGAGGTAATATGCAAATTAACCCTCACACCCTCACAAAGATGGCTGCCTACGACCAGGCTGGCAGGGGGGTTAGTGAGGAATGAACAAACGACTGAACAGCAGGCTGCATGGGGCAACCAGGCTGGCAGAGGGGGGCAGTAGGGAGCAACCAGGCCAGCAGGGGGGGCAGTAAGAAGAGACCAGGCCAGCAAGGGGGGGCAGTTAGGGTGACCAGGCCAGTGAGGGAGCTGCAGTTGGGGATGACCAGGCTGGCGGGGGGAGGCAGTTGGGGTGATTAAACTGGGGGGCAGTGAGGAGCAACAAGGCTGGCAGGAGGGGGCAGTTGGGGGCGACCAGACCGGCAGGGTGGACAGTTAGGAGCTACCAGGTCAATAGGGGGGGCAGTTAGGGGCAATGAGGCCAGCAGGGGAGGGGCAGTTAGGGGTGACCAGGCAGGCAGGCAGGTGAGTGATTAGGAGCCAGTGGTCCAGGATTGTGAGATGGATGTTCGACTGCCGGTTTAGGCCTGATCCTGGATTGGGCCTAAACCGGCAGTCGGACATCCCCCAAGGGGTCCCAGTTTGGAGACGGTGCAGGCTGAGCTGAGGGGACCCCCTCCCAATGCACGAATTTCATGCACCGGGCCTCTAGTTCTTTAATATTTGTGAAACCATGAAAAAAATACAAATATATTTTAATCTTCTACTTTTTCATCTATTTAGTAAGTATGATATTCTTATAAGGCTATTATCTAAGAAGATACTTTATGTAACATAGTTCAGTATTTGGTACTATATTATGCCCTAAAAAAATAATTGTTCTTGAGAAATGAATGTTTAGATTGCTTGGAACCCACCCTCCCACATTTAGTATTTTTAAAACATGAACAGAAATATTTTTAGAAATCTATTTGAATGTGTTAGAAAGCTGTTTGTGTTAAAGAAAAATTATTCTGACACTTCTTGTTTAAAAAGGTAATGAAGACTTTGTTCAAGACTATTTCAGGGGTTAAAAAATAATTGCTACAGGGATGAGAGATTGTACTCCACTTCAAAGACAACAAAGACGAGTGGGAATTATAATCAACAGAGTAGACTGAGAGGGTCAGTGGAAGAAAAATTACTAAGAGGAGATATCAAGGATTGGAGGATTCTTGCTAAACTGGCCTAATAGGGTTCTTGCTAAAAGTAGGCCAATGGCATCAAAGGTGGGAATGAGGAACTTACTTGTTCAGATGTCAACAATTATTAGATATCAAGGGTCGGGGATTGACTTGGAAAGGCTCTTTGCTAAAACTGACTGAGGTAGACTGAGGAAGAAAGAAGCCAAGTTGAAAAGAAGGCTCAAAGAAGCTTACCTAATGATATAAGAAATGCTGAGCAAAAAGAAGAGGAGAAAAGCCAAGAGAAGTAGGCCTGCTATGATTTTGTTTAAGAGGTTGACAATAAAATAAAAGTTAAGGTGACAAGTGAAAAGTTGAATAGAACTTCTAGCAGACTTACGTGAATGGTTTGACAAAAATTGAAGTTTAAAATCCTCCAATCTCAAAATTAAGGATGAAGGGAAATTACAAACATTTTTGGGACCTTTTAGAATGATCTATGTTAGGAATAAGTGTGAACTGAAGTAGACTATCCTTTCCTGCGATTGATGTATAGTCTTTAAATATGTCCTTTCTACTTGGGTTTTATAACATTCACCTACTTTTGAAGCAGAAATAAGTCCTCTTCTGAAAGGTTAATCAAATATTTCCAGTTTCAGATCTGACATACCACGGGATTACAGGGCAAACTGCCATACTTAAATCTGAAGAAACAGCAGAAGACAAAATATTGCAGCCAAGATCTGCTTTTAAGATCTGGAGAAGTTGCAGGAGGCATAAACTGATAAGTTACCACTTAAATGGCAACTTTGATGCATTGATGCAGCAGAAACATGACAATGGAACTATAAAGGCATACTTTAGGGGTAGGAGAACCTCATAGTTTCATAGATTTTACCTCCAAGAACCTCACAAGGTTCTCTTGGTCAAGAGCCAAGAAAAATCTCCTAGTGGCTCCAGCAAGAGGATGAGAAATGCAATCATTTTGAAATACACCCAGAGTGCTCCATAATGAAGGCCTAATCCAGAGAAAAAGAGTTACCTGGTCTTACCTTAACTAGATGGAAGAGTATTTATTAAGTTCTAACTCTCGTTAGACTTTCATAGCATAGTGGAGCTAAGAAACACTTGTCAAGGCCTAGGGACATAAGCAGATAAATGACAGATATAAACGTAAGATGAGAAAATGCATCCCTTCTCCCACACTTTATCACCACATCAACATAATCACAGTATATTATCAGGGGATTACAGTTTAATGAATTGCAAAGTACAGTTTCTATTAAAGAAATAAGGAAACACAAAGACAGAAGGGGAGACAAAAACAAGGACACTGGGACACTAGAAAAATTGTAAAGTCATGGGCGCTTACAGCTAGAGCAAACATGAATGAAACCCAACTGATCCAGATAAACATAAAGTCTCACAATAAAGAACTTTTACCAAATTCCTATGACCTGACATATCACATCCAGATTTTAAAAGAATATTAAAAGACATTTTGAAAGATAAGAAAAAATAGTCTGAAGAGACAGACAGGCATGGGTACCAAACTCAGCTATGACACAGATCTTGAATTCATCAGACTGGGAATTCAAAATAACTATAATTAATATGTTAAAAACTCTACCTTAAGGTTAATGAACTAACCGTAATAAATATCTTGAGGTTACATATGTTAGGAAAAAGCAGACAACTTGCAATAAGAGATGGAAAATGTAAGCAGAGAGGTGGGAACTCTAAGAAAGAATCACAATAATTGCTAGAAATAAAAATACAGTAACAGAAATGAAGGATGCTTGAGGACTGTTATGGTTTCATCAACAGATTGGGCACGGCTAAGGAAAGAATCTAGGAGCTTGGAAACATGGCAAAAGAAATACCCCAAAATGAAATGCAAGGAAAAAGGAGTATAATCTAATCTAATAAGAGAGAAACATGCAAATTGATCACACCATCACTATGCCCCAAGCCACGCCCACCAGCCAATCAGAGTGACTATATGCAAATTAACCCAACCAAGATGGCAGCTGGCAGCCACAGAGCTGGAGCAAGCAGGAGGCTTGGTTGCCCTGGTGATGGAGGAGGCCAAGCTTCCCGCCTGCCTGGCTGGCTGTGGCCTCCACTCAAGGCAACAATTATAGAAGATAAATAAATCCCAGATACCTGCATCCAGCCAGCCTCCAATGGGAGCTTGAGTGGCTGGGGGCCATGACCAGCCTGCAAACAGCCCTCAGCCCCTCACCCAGGCTGGCCAGGAACCCCAGCGGGACCCCACCCTGATCCGGGACACCCTTCAGGGCAATCCAGCAGGCCCCCACCCATGCACCAGACCTTTATCCTATATAATAAAAGGGTAATATACAAATTGACCCTAACAGCAGAATGACTAGGAATGACTGGTCACTATGACACACACTGACCAACAGGGGGCAGGTGCTCAATGCAGGAGCTGCCCCCTGGTGGTCAGTTCACTCCAACAGGGGGAGCTTTGCTCAGCCACAAGCCAGGCTGATGGGTGCCAGTACAGTGGTGGTGGTGGGAGCCTCTCCCACCTCCTCAGCAGCACTAAGGATGTTCTACTGCAGCTTAGGTCTGCTCCCCGCTGGCAAGTGGACATACCCTGAGGGCTCCGGACTGCCCGAGGGATGTCTGACTGCCAGCTTAGGCCCAATCCCCCGGGGGGCAGGCCTAAGCCACCAGGTCGTCATCCCCCGAGGGGTCCCAGACTGGGAGAGGGCACAGGCTGGGCTGAGGGACCCCCTGAGTGCACACATTTTTGTGCACCAGGCCTCTAGTTTAGTTATAACTGTATATTGCAAAGTCTGGGACAACTACTAAAAACAATGTTCAAAAAGTAATTAAATAACTAAGAAAGAGGAGAGACTAATCATATAAAATGCTTGTTTAAAACCAGGCAAGGCAGAAAGAGAAGAAAAACAAAGAGATTAAGAACAATAAATATTAAACAGTTATAAAGACAATAGATAATAATCCAAAGATATCATTAGCTGCTTTGTATATCAATGGTCTAAAAATACCAATAAAAATAGAGGTTGTCTGGGTGGGGTAGGGGGAGATGCAACTATGTTATCTATAAGAAGCTACTGTATATATAAAAAATTGGATAAGATAAAAGATACATTATGTTAACACTATTCTAAAGAAAGCTGGAGTAGTTATATATTAATTTTAGACAAAACAGACTTCAAACAAGGAAAATTATCAGGGATAAAGAGGGACATTAGATAATGATAATGCAGTCAATTCCCTAAGAAGACATACAAATCTTTAACCTGTATGTACATAACAACACAATGACAAAATATGTGAGGCAAAAACTGTTAGAATTATGAGGAGAAATAGACAAACCATATTATAGGTGGAGACTTCAACACTTCCCCATCAATAAATACTAGATAAAGCAGGCAGAAAATCAGTAAGGATATAGTTTACCTGAGCAGCACTATAAATCAGCTTGATCTAATTAACATTTATAACTTCCATCCAAAAGAGCAGAATATGCATTCTTCCCAAGATCACATGGGGCATTCTGCAAGATAGATTACATTCTAGACCATAAAAAAATATCATAGTATATTGGAAAGTATAGAACACATATAAGTGCCCTGGTTGGTGTGGTTCAGTTGACTGAGCGTCAACCCATTCACCAGGAGGTTGCCAGTTCAATTGCTGGTCAAGGGCACATGCCAGGGTTGTGAGTTTGATCCTCAGTAGGGGATGTGCAGGAGGCAGCTGATGAATGTTGTGCTCTCACATTGATGTGTCTCTCTCCCTCTCCCTTCCTCTCTCTAAAAGTCAATAAACTATTGTTTAAAAAATAAGAAAGTGCACAGTGGAATTATAAAATATTTTGAGAAATTAAGCGCACGCGCGCACACACACACACACACACACACACACACACACACACCATCTGACAAAATTCTAGTCTAGTTTAATATTTAAAAAATCAATGTAATTTGCCAGATTATGTAAAAAAAATGTATATGCTTATGTCAACCATTCAGTAAAAATATTTGATAGAAAGTATTCATGATAAAAATGAAGGGAATGTGGAAATAAGGAAACATTCACAGTGTCACAGGCAGTTCTAAGACTGGCCGTCAAAGACCCTGGCCCTTCTGTAATACAGTCTCTTTTTCTTGTGGGTGCAACCTATGAATTTAATGCAACTTCATTCCAGTTATTGTGTTACATTATATGGCAAAAGGGTGGAGCCTAACCTAATATAATCACAAGAAGCCCTTTAAAACCAGTTTTCTCCAGCTGTTAGCAGAAAAAGAAGTCAGAAAGGATCAAAGGTATCCTTGCTAGGAGCTGCAGCTAACACTGAGCCAGGAATAATGACCTCAGTTCTTCAGTCACAGTGAATTCAGTCCTGCCAACAATCTGACTGAGCCTGGAAGTGGATTCTTCCCCAGAATGTTCAGATAAAAGGCACTTGGCCAATACCTTAATTTTGACCGTGTGAGACCTAAACAGAGAAATCAGCCAAGCTTCTGACCTATAAAATAGTGAACTAATAAGCGGGAGATGTTTTGAGACATTAAAGTTGTCCTAATTTGTTATGTACCAAAAGTAAACTAATACCTTGCCTGGTAAACTGTGTCCCCTTCAAATAAGCAAACAAAAACCTTACAAACCACATGAAATAGTTTGACTTTGACATTAGGATCACTACATCTAATGAACATTTTTGCTGGAAGTCCCAGCCTGTACAGTAAAGCAAGATTAATAAATATGTGAATGGAAAAATAATAAATATAGTATCATTTTTCATAGATAGGATTTTGAACTTTTAAAATGAATAGATGTACTTAACATGCTCTCTGAATTCAAGGCCATTATACAAAAATTAATTATATTCCTAATACTAGCAACAAACAATCAGAAAATAAATAAAAGCATAGCATTTAAAATACCTTCTTGCTCATAAAAGATTTACTCTAGTTAGGTGGAAATCTACTAATAAAAACTGTCTCTTGTCTCAAAGAATGGCATTTGGGGCATTGCAAAATTTTTCCAAATGGTTAGAACTTTACCATCTTGGCACCTTCAATCACCTAGGTCATAATTGAGACATCTTTCTTGAATATTTAAAACCTTTGAATTTCCATTTCATATTTGAGCCATGTGTTTCTGATATCTCTGTATTCAGCTGAGCATGGGCATAAAATTTTGTGAGTAGGCATTTTTGAGCCTGTGAATAGTGACTACCACCAACACTTCTTGTTGTGGTTGCTTGAGCCCTTGTTTCTCAAGTAAAGCTGTGATTTAGAATCACTGGGGGAGCTGTTCAAAAATATCCCACCCCTTGGCTTTTGGTGGAGGTATTGATATATTTTAGAAGCTTTCCAAGAGATTCTAATGTACCTCCTGGGCTAAGAATCGCTTACTTAGGCCTATAAAACAGTAGTTATCAATTGTCGCTGCACATTAGTATTATCTGGAGAGCTTTAAAAAAACACTGATGACTAGGTCCTACCCCAAATTAATTAAATCAGAACCTCTGGAGTGATGTCTGTGATAGCACTGATTTCAAATGCTCTCCAGGTGATTCCTGTGTGCTGGCAAGAAAGAGACCTACTCATATAAAATCTGTCTTAGGGAAGCATTTCCATTCATTACATTTCTTTCTGTTCTCCAATTGAAAGTTCATCCTCTCCATGTTCCTCAGCTATTCTTAGAAACTAGCAAAGACCTTCACCACCAGTGTTCATTACTTAAGGCACTGGCTATCCAGAAATTTTGAACGTATTATGTATGGGTCAATATTTCTTTCTGCTATTTTTTTTTTTTTCCTGAAGTGGTGGGATAGATTTTTCCATTTAGCTCTATTTTTCTATAATACTTTCCAGAAGATTCCATTTCTAGCATCATAGCCTTCTAATATAGTTCTCTACATTTTGTCTTATATTTTCAGTTAGTGAGAAAATAGATGTCAAAAAGTTTTGGGTGTAATTAAAGCATCCATGGCTGAATCAAATCTTGTGCTTCTTTTTATATTCTGCCATCAGGAACATTTAACTCAGGACTGGTTGTAATCTGTCATTGTCCTCCCTGGCTCTCTTGTCCTATGTCTCAATTTTCCTATACCATGCCTTAAGAATTAATTCCAGAAAATTTTAAGGTGCAATAAATACCTGTATCTTCACTTTACTATGGTTGTATTACTTTGAAACTCAAATAATAATACTTGGGTTTTGTTGTTGTCTTTCTTCTCTCCTGGTCTCCTTGGTCTTCTCATTGAAACTCTTACCAGGTTTTTCTGCAACTACTTTGTAAAGACAAACTCGTATGGAGTAGCTCCTGAATTGCTCATACTCTTAAGTTTTCTTTTTGTGTCCGAGGCTTCCCATGAATCCTTTCTTAGATACTGGCAAACTCTGAGGAATTATTTCTCACTTGGCTTCTCTTCTGTTGAATTTTTCTGGTTCCCTGTCAATTTCACTGATTTAATAGCAGCTAAACACCCCTTCCACTTATAGATATTTTAAGAGAAGCTAGAATGAGTGTATCTTTCTTTTTATATGTCTATATTGGCCTTTAAGGTATAAGTTTCATCTTCATAATTATCTAGTTTTTGCATAATTAGTAAACCTTTCTTCTGAGGAAAGTTCCTACCTGACCTTGAGTTTAATAACTCCGTCTTTTTAATTTAGTTTTTATACTTCTATCACTTTGGTCTGAAAGCATAGCTGTACTATATTTAAACAGTTTTTAAAAATATGCTTTATTTTTTTAGATAAGGTTTAAGCTCACAGCAAAATTGAACAGAAGGTACAAAGATTTCCCATATAACCCCGCCCCCACACATGCATAGCCTCCCTCATTAACAGCATCTCTCACCAGAGTAGGTACATTTGTTACAATTGATGGACATACATTGGCACATCATTATCACCGAGAATCCGTATTTCATGTTAGGATTAACTTTTGGTGTTTTATAATCTACTAAAGGCCCTGTGCACAAAAATTGTGCACTGGGGGAGTCCCTCAGCCCAGCCTGTGCCCTCTCACAGTCCAGGACCCCTTGGGGAATGTCAGCTTAGGGTGATTGGGCCTAAGCCAGTAGTCAGACATCCCTCTCACAGTCCAGGGCTCTCACAGTCTGGAACCCCTCACTCCTTACCACCCGCCTGCAGCAGAGGCGGGAGAGGTTCCCGCCTCCACTGCTGCACTTGCCAACCATGAGCCCAGCTTCTGACTGAGCAGCACTTCCCTTGTGGGAGCGCACTGACCACGAGGGGGAAGCTCCTGCATTGAGCGCCTGTCTCCTGGTGGTCAGTGTGTGTCATAGCGACTGGTTGTTCCACTGTTCAGTCAATTTGCATATTAGGGTTTTATTTCATAGAAGGGGGTTGGCCAAATTTATAATGACATATGTTCACATCATTATTGTATTACACAGAGTAGTTTCATTGGCAATTATGGAGAAAGCTGCTATAAACATCCTTGTTTGGGTGTTTTGGTGGACATATGTTTTCAGTTCCTTTGGGTAAACACTAAGGAGTGCGATTACTGGATTTTATGGTAAGGATATGTAAGTCAGTTTTGTAAGAAATTGCCAAACTGTCTTCCAAAGTGACTGTACCATTTTGCATTCCCAACAGCAGTGAATGAGTGTCCCTGTTGCTCCACATCTTCATCAGCATATGGTGTTGTCAGTATTCTGGATTTTGGCAATTCTAATAAGTTTATAGTGGTATTTCATTATCTTTTTTTTAAAAAAAATATATTTTATTGATTTTTTACAGAGAAGAAGGTAGAAGGATAGAGAGTTGGAAACATCGATGAGAGAGAAACATTGATCAGCTGCCTCCTGCACATCCCCCACTGGGGATGTCCCCGCAACCAAGGTACATGCCCTTGACTGGAATCAAACCTGGGACCCTTAAGTCCGCAGGCCGATGTTCTATCCACTGAGCCAAACCGGTTTGGGCTCATTATTGTTTTTTTTTCCCTCCACATCTTTAAATACCTTCTACTTTTTTTCTTTTTAATTTCATGTGCAACCTTGATTTCTCAGACAGTGTTGCAAGAGCTGGCTTTTGAATTGCCTTTTTGATTTTTATCTGAAATAATTTATATTAGTTGGTTTTCTGCTCCATAAAATAGATGATGGCATATTCTATTTCTAATATGGTTTCTCTTTATTTTTGGTTGATTTGTAAAACATACTCTTGTTATGGGTGACTCAACTCAAATCCGTAGTCAGAGCTTATCTAATATAGCAGTGATGGCGAACCTTTTGAGCTTGGCGTGACAGCATTTTGAAAAACCCTAGCTTAACTCTTGTGCCGTGTCACATATGAAAATTTTTTGATATTTGCAACCATAGTAAAACAAAGATTTATATTTTTGATATTTATTTTATATATTTAAATGCCATTTAACAAAGAAAAATCAACCAAAAAATGAGTTCGCGTGTCACCTCTGACACTCGTGTCAGAGGTTCGCCATCACTGTAATATAGTCATCCGGAACCAACTTTGTAACATTTAGAAAACAACTTTTAAATGCTTGTAAAAAGTCACCTGAGTTGAAGAATTTATCTCTTTCTCAGATTCTTCCTTTTGAACTGAACATAGTTTAGAATATATTTAAAGATCATGGTTGGAGCAGACTATATATATATAAAATTTGTCTTTTATATATATATAAAATTTGTATATATACATTGTGAACAAATGTATCTTAATTGCTAAACTGAAGATCAGTTTGAATATCAGGTTGAAAACTCAGGAACAAATAGAAAATTTGTGTTTTGCCTCCTACTTTCTAAGAAATCTATATAAGAAAAGACTTTTCAATCTTTACCTCATATCTACTTAGCAAAAGTTGAGCAAAAATATAGGTTGAGGAAAAGTTACCAAAGCCTACTATTCAGAGATGGTACCATCTAAAGTTTGAGCTGTAGCTGATTCTGCCTGGTCTGCCTTTGTAATGCTAGTGAGGCCTTCTATGGTCAAATTTATCTTGTTGATGCCCTGAGACCTCTCATAATTTGTTAAGGCCCAGCATAACTAGCTCATTACACCAGTCACTAGCCAGCAGACAAAGCTAAAGTTTTATCAATGAAATAATTTCAAAACACCTATGGCTTAAAGTGATATTTCTAGGACACAGAAGTTAGTTCTAACCTATAATAGCCAGTGGACCAAGTCTGGGTTTTTCAATTAAAAAAAATTATAGGTGACCCAGCACTTAAAATTTTCTTTGATAGTAATTAGTAGACAACTTTAAAAACCATCCATATAGACCAGGAAGAATCAGAGAATCTGATAGATAGATTACAGTTAGTGAAATTGAAGCAATAATAAAAAACTCCCAACAAAGAAAAGTCCTGGACCGAATGGCTTCACACATGAATTTCACCAAACGTTCAAAGAACTAATACCTATTCTTCCCAAACTATTTTAAAAATTTCAAAAAGAGGAAAGACTCCCAAACTCATTTTAGGAGTCCAGCATTATCCTAAATCTATAACCAGATAAAGAAAATAAAAAAAAAAATAAAATTATAGGCCAATCATGGTTGGAGCATAGATGAACATAGATGCTAAAATCTTCAATAAAATATTAGCAAACCAGATCCAGGAATACATTAAAATGATCATATTCCATGATCAAGTGGGATTTATTCTGGGGATGCAAAGTTGTTACAATATCTGAAATCAAGAAATGTGATACACCACATTATCAAAATGAAGGATAAAAACCATACTATCATATCTATAGACACAGAAAAACATTTGGTAAAAGTCAGCACCCATTTATAATAAAAACTCTCAGCAAAGTGGGAATAGAGGGAGCATATATCATGTTAATAAAGGCCATATATGACAAACTTACAGCCAGCATAATATTCAATAGGCAAAACCTACAAGAGTTTCCATTAAGATAAAAAACAAGACAGGGATGTCCACTTTCACCACTCTTTTTCAACAAAGTACTGGAAGTCTTAGCTACAGCTGTCAGATAAGAAGAAATGAAAGACATCTAAATTGAAAAGGAAGAAGTAAAACTACTCTTATTTGCAGATGACATGATACTATACATAAAGAACCCTAAAGATTCCACCAAAAAACAACTAGAATGGATAAATGAATTTATTTATTTATTTACATTTAAAAAAAAATATTTTATTGATTTTTTACAGAGAGAAAGGGAGAGGGATAGAGAGTCAGAAACATCAATGAGAGAGAAACATTGATCAGCTGCCTCCTGCACACCCCCCACTGGGGATGTGCCCACAACCAAGGTACATGCCCTTGATGGGAATCGAACCTGGGACCTTTCAGTCCACAGGCCGACGCTCTATCCACTGAGCCAAACAGGTTAGGATAGTCAATGAATTTATAAAGTAGCAGGATACAAAATAAATATCAGCATTCACTTGCATTTTTATACACCACGAATGAAATATCAGAAATGGAAACTAAGAAAACAACCTCATTCACAATTGATAAATAAAACAAACAAACAAACAAACAAAAAAAACTATGTAGGAATAAATTTAACCATGGATGTAAAAGATCTGTACTCAGAAAAGCATAAGACACTGAAGAAAGAAATTAAAGAGGATACAAATAAGTGGGAATATATACCATGTTCATGGATAGGAAGAATTAGCATCATTAATATTTCCTCAATACCCATAGTAATTTAAAGGTTCACACAATACTTATCAAGACACGAGTGGAATATTTCACAGAATTAGAACAAATTTTCCAAACTTTATATAGAGCCACAAAAGACCCTGAATTGTCACAGCAATCTTAAGAAAGAACAAAGTTAGAGCAATCATACTCCCTGATATCAAACTATACTATAAGGTCATAGTAATCAAAACAGCCTAGTACTAGCATAAAAACAGACATATAGATATGAAGAACAGAAATAAACCCATGACTTGATGGTCAATTTATATTTCACATAGGAGGTAAAAACATACAATGGGGTAAAAATAGTTTATTCAATAAGTGGTGTTGTGATAATTGGGCATATACATGCACAAAATGAAACTAGACCACCTTCTTACACAACACACAAGAAGAATAAACTGAAAATGGTTTAAAGACTTACTAGTAAATGTCAAAACCTTAAAAATCTTAAAAGAAAACATTGGCAGTAAAATTTCGGATATTTTTCATAGCAATGTTTTCTTCTGATATATCTCTGCAGGCAAAGGAAACAAAAGAAAAAATAAACAATGGAACTACATCAAACTAAAATGTTTTTGCACAGTAAATGAAACCATCAACAAAATAAAAAGACAATCCATTGAATGGGAGAGCATGTTTGTCAATTAGATAGGTGATAAGGGGTTAGTATCCAAAATCTATAAAGAACTTATACAACTCAGCATCAAAAAGCAAACAATCAATTAGAAAATGAGGAAATGACCTAAAGAGACACCTCTCCAAAGACAACATACAGATGGCCAAAAGATATATGAGAAGATGCTCAACTTCATTAATCATTAGAGAAATTATTGGAGCTATGGTCTCTCCAAAATCAATATTGGAAGAAACTGATGAATTGGAGTCTCAGGGTTATTGGTGGGGGCTAATGGCTAAACTTACTTTGTCAAAAAAAACTTTCAAAATACGTGAATAAAATAAAAGTAATTTTGAAATATTTGTTTAGGTAGTGGATGACAGTACCATTTGTAGAGAATGATAAAACATTATTATTTAAACATTATTAAACCAAGCAAAAAGCCAGAAAAGAAATCACTATTGTTAGATACAACAAGAGAGTATTTTAGAATTCCTGAAAATTAAAAATATAGTTGCCCTAACTGGTTTGGCTCAGTGGATAGAGCATTGACCTGCTCCAGGGTCCCAAGTTTGATTCTGGTCAAGGGCATGTACCTTGGTTGCGAGGTATTTTTACCTTTATGTATTTTTCAAAAGGGAATGTGCAGGAAGCACACTCCCAGTGGGGAGTGTGCAGGAAGCAGCTGATCGGTGTTTCTCTCTCATCGATGTTTCTAACTCTCTGTCCCTCTCCCTTCCTCTCTGTGAAAAATCAATTATATATATAGTTTTTGAAGAAAAATAAAACCCTTATAAATGAAATATCCTTAAGTTTGAACATAGTTGGTAAGAAAATCATTTATAAACTAGTGGTCCAGTGCATGAAAATCGTGCACATTAAAAGGGAATTAATTAGAAGAAATATTTTAATATTGCTATTTTGTTTCCATCTCTCCATCCCAGTCTCTTCCAGTCTCTGTCTCTCTTTGTTTTTCTCAGCAGTCCTCCAGGCCTCCATGCCTCCCTCTCTCCCTCTTCCTCTTTCCCAGCTGGGAGGAGGTGGGGCCAGTAGGGGCAGCTCCACCCTCTGCCAGCCCTAGGGCCTCATTCTGAGAGAGGCTCTGAGAGTGAGCTGGATGGGAGGGAAAGAAAGGGAGAAAAGGCTGCGAGCTGGTGGGCGCTGTGTGTGTCTGTGCGTGTGTGTGGTTGAGAGTGAGTGTGAGTGCCAGCCCCACCTCCCCCAGCCCGGTCCCCACTGCCACAGTCCCCACTCACCTGAGCCTGCTGCATGCAGCCTGGGTGCTAGGTCGAGCCTTTGGTTGGTTACTTTGGATTTGATGGACGCTGCTCTTTATATATATATAGATGTCCCTATATAAGTGGCTTGCTTGATGACAAATATAGACACCTTCTTTATACCACATATGAGCATAAATTTCAAATTCATTGGGGGTGGGGGGGGGCGCGGTTAAAATTCAAGTTATATATCTTAAAAAATTAAATTTATTTAGAAGAAAAAAGTTGAAAAAATTTGTATTGTCTTCTCATATGGATAGCTGCAAGATTAAAATCACATAGGCAACAAAGAAATTATAAATATGTATGTATATAAATTTAAAAAATGTTCCCTTTTGAAAAATACATAAAGGCAAAAATACAAAAAAAATATATTTCTAACACTCATATACAAACAGATTTTATTTAAATATATATATATTTTAAATATATTTTATTGATTTTTTACAGAGAGAAAGGGAGAGGGATAGAGAGTTAGAAACATCGATGAGAGAGAAACATCGACCAGCTGCCTCCTGCACACCTCCTACTGGGCCTCCTGCACAGGAGTACTGGGGATGTGCCTGCAACCAAGGTACATGCACTTGAATGGAATCGAACCTGGGACCTTTCAGTCCACAGGCCGATGCTCTATTCACTGAGCCAAACCGGTTTGGCTAAAATATGTTTTTATTGATTTTTTACAGAGAGGAAGGGAAAGAGATAGAGAGTTAGAAACATAAATGAGAGAGAGACATTGATCAGCTGCCTCCTGCACACCCCCACTGGGGATGTGCTCGCAACCAAGGTACATGCCTTTGACCGGAATCGAACCTGGGACCCTTCAGTCCGCAGGCTGATGCTCTATCCACTGAGCCAAACCAGTTAGGGCACAAATAGATTTTATATAGATATTACAAACTGATAACTGAAAGGCAAATAAAATATAAGAGTAGGCAACTATATGAACAGAAATAAAAGCCAGAGGGGCAATAAAAACATTTATTGACTCACAGTAGGGAAAATGCAGATTATAACTGCAATGAGGACATTTTTTTCATGTACAGGACTGGTGAATGTGAAATAATTGATATTCAATATTGAATAATATAAGGGTTAATATGTGGTCTCATAGGTTACTGGTGAAAACACAAATGTTTACAATATAAATTGAATAGGAATGAAATCTAGTAATGTCTATATAATTTAAAAATATTTTTACCAAAAAATTTTATTTTGGGTAACATTGTTATCTAAGGATTTAGCACTATTTATAGTGAAAACACATGTGTTTTGAATATGTCCTGGTGGAGTGGAATGCTGTGTCTTATGAAACTAGGCAGGCTTTGGGAAAAAAATAGGAGGGAAACAATGCCTACCAAGACAGTAGAGTTGGTCAGTAATTGTTACGTTGTGTTGATACTCTGCAAGAATGATAAGAGAATAAGAGTTGTTAACTAGCAGTCAATTGCTAAGTTTGAAAAGGAGAAAGTGCAAGTGGTGGCTTATAAAGAGGCACTCACTACCTGTACCAGAAGGGCAGACTATTGAAAGGCAGCTTGAAGATCTAATTGTGGGAGTTGCAGAGCTCCATTGACAGTTGAACTCTCAGAAAAGGCAGGTCTATTATGCCAACATCAGAGCCCTGGTAGGAAAAACTTGGAATCCTAAAATCATCAATGAAGACATGTGGAAGATGCCCCTGAGGATGGTGATTCTCTAGTTCCTCTGGACTTCCAGGCCTGCAGAGATGCTCACCTTTCTGTAAAAGTAGCTGGCATGGATAGTGCTGACGAAACCACTCCCCTGCAAAGCAACAAGTGCTCCCATCAGAAACTTACCACCTCTTTTCTCAGCATCCATGTTGAGAATCAGGGTTAAATCTCAGCGGAACCCAACTGGTGACATGCTGGCAAAGAGGCTATCCATCTAAAAGACTATGATTACTAGTTGGCGTGTACTAGTACCGATAGGAGCCAGGAAAGTACTGAGACTGGATGTTGAGAGTGCTTGGTTAGTGACTGCAATGTTAGGCTGGAAAGCAAAAATTCATTGTTTTGGTGATACTTTCTCTGACAAGAGATTTAACACCCTAGCAAGGACACCAGAACATGGATTAAATTCACTCTGGATGGCTCTGAGAAACCTGGAATAAGCCATGGCCAACTCTCAGAGAAACAGCAATGCCTGAGCTTCCCCAGCAGAGCATAAAGGAAGGAGTATAAACGCTGAGGGAAGTAAGCGGTAATGGATGCTTACTTATGAGGTCCAGCCAGATATGTTAGATGAGGCTAGAAGATCCAAGAAAGAAGTATGCTCCCTGAGAGGGTCCATCAGGAATGTGGTGATGAGAGGGCCACCAACATCACTAATAAGTTCAGTGGTGGCTTTTCTCTGCAGGCCAGGCATGAGGGTAGGAGAAACATTCACCCAGTTGAGCTCATGAGCATCTGTGAGGAGAAGGGCCTTGAATAGAGGCCAAAAGGCAGTGCTTAACAACTGGAAGCTAGGACCCACAATTATCATAATATGGGCAAAATAGGAGGAGAAGCAAAAAAGGCTTGACCTATAGGACATTTTTAGTGGTTCAGTGGTCAGGGGCAACCTGGAATATCCCCTCCAAGGTAAAAAATGGCTGCATCTTGCATCCCCCACCACAAAGAAAGCAGCTGTGCAGCAGGCCACTTTGGACTTTTGAGGCAACACTTTTCCCACAGGTAAAGCTGGTAATGGAGGGCTGGCAACTTTAAGTCTGGGCTGTGTGGACGAAAGGGGCCACATGCTAACCTGACAAGCTCAGGGGAGGCCTGCATGGAAGTCTTGCAAACTCAGAGATCTAAAGTAACTACAAAGGATGGTCTGAAAATAAACTTTAACTAAAAGCAGTTTGGTGGGCAGTTACGTCCTAGGTCGGTATCTTCACTGACAAGGTCAACCTTTACCGTAACTGAGCCTATCTGTCTTTTTGCATCTATGACAACATACCCTTTGAAATGTCTGGGTAACTTGTAACTCCCCTTTGTCTGTACCCCTTGGGTTATAGCCTAACGTGCCTGGATGCCAGACAGATACCGAAAATTCCTTCAGTTATCATGCTAAGTGTTCCTGCACCCACCTAAGTATGTGTCTAACATTTTACCTTTTATCCAATACCAAGGGTTTCCCCACTTTGCTTTCTCCCACCTCTCTGGTCTGTTACTAATAGATTTCATGTAACCCACCTACGTCCCTTTCTTTGATTGCAATCCTATCTAATAAAAGAGAAACATGGTAATTAGCTGTACGTCGCTACCCTTCCCATTGTCTAATCAGGGAGATATGCAAATTAACTGCCAACCAAGATGGCAGCCAGGCAGCTTGAAGATAACATGAGGCTTGCTTGCTTCAGTGACGGAGGACTCCAACATTCCCCGCCTGCCTTGCTGGCCTCTGAGCTTGCAGTTTGAAACATTGTAACAAATATAGAAGCTAAACAAAACCCCAGAAATCTGCTTTCAACCAGCCGGGATCTCAGAGCTGGAGTTGATACAGTGTTTCGATTATAGAAACCAAACAAACCAGATACCTGCTTTCAGCAGCAGAGGCCTCAGAGCTGGAGCCAGAGCTAAAGGTGGCCCAGAATAAAAAAAGAAAAAGAAAAAAAGGAGCAGTTGGGAGCTTTAGTCACCCACCAGCCGGAAAACAGCCCTCAGCCCCTCACCCAGACTGGCCAGGCACCCTAGTGGGGACCCCCACCCTGAAAGTGTTTGACCAGCTGTAAACAGCCATCATCCCCTCACCCAGACTGGCCAGGCACCCCAGTGGGGACCCCCACCCTGATCCAGGACACCCTTCAGGGCAAACCAGCAGGCCCCCACCCGTGCACAAGGTCTCTATCCTATATAGTAAAAGGGTAATATGCCTCCCAGCACCAGGATCAGCGGAGCCGCGAGGCCTCCCGGCACCGGGATCAGCGTGACAGGGGGCAGCGCCCAAACCCCCTGATCGCCCTGTGGCTCTGTGTGTGACAGGGGGCGGGGCCACAACCTCCCTATCCGCCCTGCTCTGTTCGTGACAGGGGAAGGTGCCCCAACCCCCTGATCAGCCCTGCTCTGTGCCTGATACGGGGGAGCTCCCCAACCCCCTGATCAGCCCTGCTCTGTGAGTGACAGGGGGCAGTGCCCCAGCCCCCTGATTGGCCCTGCTCTGTGCGTAACAGGGGGTGGCGCCGCAACCTCCCCATTGACCCTGCCTTGAGTGTGACAGGGGGAGGTGCCCCAACTCCCCAATCGGCCCTACCCTGAGCGTGACTGAGGGTGGCATCACAACCTCCCAATCTGCCCTGCTCTGTGCATGACAGGGGGTGGCGCCCCAACTCCCCAATCGGCCCTGCTCTGAGCCTGACCAGGGGCTGCACCTAGGGATTGGGCCTGCACTCTGCCACCCGGGAGCAGGCCTAAGCCAGCAGGGTGTTATCTCCCGAGGGGTCCCAGACTGCGAGAGGGCACAGGCCTGGCTGAGGGACTCCCCCTCCCCCCCAAGTGCACAAATTTTTGTGCACCGGGCCTCTAGTCTATACTAATAAAAGGGTAATATGCTAATTAGACCAGACATCTTCCACACATCTTCTGGACATCCTTCTGGACAAAGCCATGGTGGTGGGGGCCAAGGCAGAGGCAGTTAGGGGATGATCAGGCTGGCAGGGGAGTAATTAGGGGAGATTAGGTCGGAAGGCAAAGGTGGTTAGGGGCATCAGGCTGGCACGCAGAGGTGGTTAGGGGTGATCAGGCAGGCAGGCAGGTGAGCAGTTAGGAGCCAGTGGTCCCGGATTATGAGAGGGATGTCTGACTGCCAGTTTAGGCCTGATCCCTGCGAGATCAGGCCGAAACCTACAGTCAGACATTTCCTGAGGGGTCCTGGATTGGAGTAGGTGCTGGCCGGGCTGAGGGACATATCCCCCCCCCCACCCCCCCGCAACCCCATGCTCGAATTTCATGCATCAGGCCTCTAGTGTATAAATATAGATGTAACCCACCATTCTCCAGAGCATTATCTCAATTAGTTGAGGTTCTGCTCCCTGGCATATGTCGACAGTTTGGCTCAAATAAACTCACAAAAATTCTTTACAGGTTTGAATGTTTTTATGTTAATACCTGGAACAAGAAAGAGTAGTGTAGTAGATCCAGGCTGGGTGCAACAAGCCCTGCTTCTGGGTCTTATCCTTAATGTAGTTGACTTTATGGTGTTGGATGTGTCAGGAGGAGAATGAGATGCAGAATGGAATTTGTGGTAAGGTCCAGTGAGAAAACTGATGCAGTTCCCTGGGTATTAGAAGCAAGGCCATGCCATCAGATAGAGAAAAAGATAATTTAACTTCCTTTGAGAAACAAATTCCGTGGCTCCACTCTGGTAGAGATGAAATTCTTCACCATGAGCAAGTTATCATGCATGTAGAACCACCTACTTTGAATTGGGTTTAATCATATAAGCCAAGTCATAATTTGGACAGGCCCTATTTCTTTTCAAATAGGCATTTTCTTAAAAAAATTCTCGCATATTTAATCTCATTTTAGTATCTGCATTTCAGAGGACCTGGACCAGCCGTGGGCAAACTACGGCCCGCGGGCCAGATCCGGCCCGTTTGAAATGAATAAAACTAAAAAAAAAAAAGACCATACCCTTTTATGTAATGATGTTTACTTTGAATTTATATTAGTTCACACAAACACTCCATCCATGCTTTTGTTCCGGCCCTCCGGTCCAGTTTAAGAACCCATTGTGGCCCTCGAGTCAAAAAGTTTGCCCACCCCTGATGGACCAACATACCTACTCATTCATTTATTTCCAAATGTTTTTTGTAGTAATTACCAGATCCCAGAATGCAGATCTCCAGAACATATATTCCATGCAGAGCAGGATTTACATCTGTTTGTTTACCTTCTTATGGAACAGTGGCTGGTTTCTATTGGCACTCAACACCTAGGAGTTCAATGAATGAAGGTGCCCCATGGAACAATAAAGTAAATATGATGAAGGTCTCCAACTCACCTGTATTCTCTGGCTGAATAGTAGGTTATTGAAGTATGAGAAAGTAAAGAGCAGAAGTGACTGAGTAGAACTGGAAATGCCCTACCTAAAAGCTTTCAAGCTTTAATGTTTTAATAACACTTTGTTGACCAATTAAAATAAGTCTAGCGGTTAAATCTAGTTAGTGGACTGCTGATTTGTTACCTCTGAGTAGCATAAAGTAAAAAGTGATTTCTACTGATAATAAACTGCAAGATGATGAGATTCCCAGAGTGCTGAATAAGAGCAACTGATGACATACAGGTTACACTAACTGAAAATCTTACAGCCAGGGTGTGACAAAAGGCATCCTATTTACCTTAGCCTCAAGGAGTTTACATAAGACAAAACATGTGCCTGAGAAACGGCAGTAAAACAATTGCAGTGTTTTACATAGTTAATGCAAGGGAAAACAAATAGGTTCAAAATGTATGGGCCTGAGGTGCCTGATCTATGTGGTGAGTAGAAAATTGGACCCCTTAAGGTTGGGAAACAAAGCTCTATTCTTATGACTCCCAGAAGCTGGAAACTAGGGGCTGAAGTAGGAAAGTCCCAATTTATAAAATTTAGCTATGTTCTATTAAAGCCTGGGAGGGGGAATTTTAGGAGCATCTCAGTTAATAGAATTATTTTGGCACCTCTGCCTGTAAGAACTCTTTAGTTTCACTATCACCTAATGAGCTCAAGATGTCCAGCTCGCTCTGCAGGACGAGTCAGCAGTGGTTTGGGAACCATTCTCTTCACTGTAAACTTTCCATAAAATGCTCATAAATTTCTAATAAAAGGTAGCCTCACAGTACATTAAGGGCTAAAATTCTCCCTAGATGTTAGAGATGAGTCATTCTCTTTGTCTACTTGTCAACAATAACATCTTTGTAATATATATATATATCTTTAATACCTTTAAGATAAAGAGAAAAAATAATTTATTTATTTCAATGTACAAAGAAATTCACCTGGTTTAATTGTATTTCAGCAATAGTTACCTTTCAATAATTTGAGTGTTTTGCCTTCTTTTCCAGATTACAAACTCAAGCAGAGAAAAGGAATAAAAATACGCCTTCAAGGTAAGGTGTTTCCTTAGAATATGAGAGAATAGAGCAAACTTCAGTGAATGTGACTAGCAAGACAGGAATTAACAGATATAAAAAGTTCTCATGGATCCAGAACAGAAATAAATGAAGATATTTGTTTTCACAAATGCCTCCGAAATAAAGCATGAAAAAGAAAACATCCATTTGTACTTTAAAATGTATTACAAATGCTGATTACATTCACCCTGAGAGCATGGCAATTTGAAAGGGGGGTTATGAATGCACATGACACCAGGTGCTCCCTTTTCCAAGGAGGGTGAGGTGGGAGTGGGAAACGCACCATGTAGATGCGGTGTTAGCACTAGCACATTCAGAAATAGAGCAAAACTGGGTGGAAAATAGAATAACATTGGCCTTCTGGAGGGTTCGGAAGGCTGTCCCTACAGCAGGTTGGCAATTTGTCACATCAGCTCCTTCATGAACTATCAACCTCATTACCATGGTTCACTGCACCGTTGGCCCTGGGGAGTCTAATACTAATAGCATGTAGAGGATGATGAGGCTTGTGGTCTCAACTATGCCATTACTGATTCACTTAAAAACATGACACCTACAGATTGGGATAAAGTAGGTAATACATTACAGAGGAAGAAACACCAAAAACATCTAAAATCAATTGAAGGAGGGGAAAATAACCAAGACAGGGGTGTAGGCAGTAAAAACCCATGAAAGTAAGTCTTCTTGAAAAGATAGGGGGTGAATAATTTTGCGTGACAGCTACCATTTTTTTATGTTATATGAGGCCATATATCAACCAGTAACAGCTATAACTGTGCATTAAATAGGACTACTCAACAAAATAGATCTCAAGAATATTGTACGACATTGCAAAGACACACAAAGGTAGGGTGTTTGAAGGACATATATTTAACGAAGAAAAAAATGAATTGAAGCTCTTTTCAAGGACTTTAGCCAGAAAAGAGAATGGTTCATTTCTAAAGCTTCAAGCTGATAGGTAATGTATGTTGATACATTTGTAAATATTAAATAATTTCATTTTGTGTAGATCCCCCAACCAAACATTTAATTGAGGCCCATCTATGCAGAAACAGAACTCACCTGTTCGATGTGTTCATCTGGTGGCTTAAGATTCTCTATCCATCAGCAATGAATTTTAATTTTAATTATATTGTTTTAAGGTTTGAAAGAACAGATATATATATATATGTATATATATGTATATATATTACTTTATATAAACAAATATGTATAAATGTGCTATAATGCTGTTCCCTTTGTGTTTTATATTTATTAATTCATTGATAATGCAAAAAAATACAAAAGCAACAACTTAATATATTTAAATTGCTTGTCAAAGGTTGATATACACTGACAACATATTTTAATGGCTTGGAGACCATAGACTGTATTGTCCCATACAGTGGCCACTAACTTCAAGAGATAATTTAACTGTAAATTAGTTAAAATTAGATAAAATTTAAAATTCAGTTTCTCTGCCGTATTTTAAATGTCAATACCTGTGAGTTGTGGTAAAATGTACCAGATAGCACAGATAACAATGCTTCTGTTTGCGTTCAATAAAGCCTTAACCAATATCTCTGAAAAGAAACCCAAAGTAGATTAAAATACATAAAAAAATTGAATTTTCATAAAGTTACACTTTTTTTCTGGCATCACTCACTCACTGTATTTTCGACACCGTCATCTAAAAATATTTTGCACTTAACACATACATTTAAATTACGCATGCTGAACATTTGTAAAATGACTAAAATGTGGTTCTCAGATGTGATCATGCAAATGTCCTTTTCCACATGGGAATATGGATTGAAGCGGCTAAAAGTTTTGGTAGAAGTAGGGAACCTTGAGCTGTAATTGTAATTATAAATAACTGTATTGCCAGTCATCACACCTGTGACTATTTAAATACAGCAGAATGGATTTTCTAGCTGGAAAGTGCCAACTGCTGAAAAACACGTCAGACTTTCAAAAGTCTGAAAATGGTTAAAAGCAGAGTCATCTTAAATTTAGAAAGTCCAGCCCTGACCAGTTTGGCGTCAGCCTGTGGACTGAAAGGTCTCAGGTTCGATTCTGGTCAAGGGCATGTACCTTGGTTGCGGGCACATCCCAGTGGGGAGGTGTGCAGGAGGCAACTAATTGATGTTTCTCTCTCATCGATGTTTCTCACTCTCTATCCCTCTCCCTTCCTCTCTGTAAAAAATTAATATATTTTAAAAAAATGTAGAAAGTCCATTAAAATGTGCTTTAGCATAGAGCTTTATACTATGCTGCTGTTTCTAAGGTCATCTCTAAGAAGAACAAACTAGTGAGATAAAAAGTGTGAGTAATGCCCCCTGCAGCAGGATATGAAGCAATCTTTTCTGATATTCTTGAAGATTTTTTGTAACGTTTCCACTCTGTGGGCTTTTTGTCATGCGGAGTGTGTGCGCGCACACATGTGTGCACTTGTGTTTTAAGATAAGGCAAAGCTGTATTCCAGGCATAAAAGGTATGGCAGTTTTGAAACAGCATGAACAGTGGTTCAGCATAGCTGGAGGCTACCTGAAATCTTAGGAGGATTTGAATAAAAATATTTGCAGCTCAGTTTGACCGAATTCTGAAGATGGGAATTGCATCAGAACGTTTGAACCCAAGGCTTTGTTCTCTCTGCCCTGTGGGACTGCAATAGGCTTAAAGAAAATGAACTCACGCATCCAAAGTAGCTTGTTTTTGTACTCCACATATTTTTTTCTCAGTCTTTATTGCTGATTTCTTGGAGTTCTCTCTCTCTTTTTTTTTTTATAATTCCTTAGGCTGAAATATCTTAATTTCCCTTTGTAAAGTCTGAAATAGAAGATCCATTTCTTCTTTTGTTCCTATCACTTTCTAAAACATAAAACGTTTTTAGGTCAGCATTCATGATTTCCCCCAATTTTGTCCAAGTTTATGATTCTCTTTTATTCACACTCTGCTTAATCAGACTAGTCTAATATTGTTTCCCAAATCTTGATCCCTTCATACCAGTATTAGACAGACTCTGTCTGGAATATTCTACACTCTCAAAGCACCACATCATCCTTAAAAATTCCATACAACTTTCATGACCTATTATTATATTTCTAAGTTTTCAGAGGCATATAATCTTTAGGAAGACAATCTTTAAGAAGATTGTAAGTTAGAGGGCTTAAACCAAGCTGGCCCAGGTATTAGCTATGTGACTTAGGCAAGTACTTCAATCTCTTTAGGGCCTCAGATTCATCATCTACATAATTTCAAACTTTATCTCAAAGGATAATAAAAAAGATTTAGTAATGATCTATGCAAACCTCAATGACTAGCCCACTGTGAAGCATAAACAATAAATGCTAACAATTGTAATTGCTCAGTATTTTATCACAGAGTCCCTTGTGACATCACTCATTGCCCAACCAACTTGGAATGGAAACTATTTGAAAGCAACTTATTTTATTTACTTTTTTGGTTTTACTGAGTTTATATTTTCCTCCTAATATTTAGTATAGCCACATTGAACTTTTCAGAGATGAATCTTACTCAACAGGTATGTTTCAAAATATATTACATATTTCAAGATTTCTTTTAATTATAGAGCTCTGAAACTATAAGGTAGATAAGAAAAATGCTAAAAGACTACCTCTTGCCCTGGCAGGTGTTGCTCAGTGGATAGAGCCTTCGCCTGGGCACCTAAAGGTCACAAGTTCCATTCCTGGTAGAGGGCAGGTACCTGGGTTGCAGGTTTGATCCCCACCCCTGGTCAGGGCACATGCTGGAGGCAACCACTGAATATGTCTCTCTCATATTGATGTTTCTCTCTCTTCCTCCCTCCCTTCATTCCATTTTCTCTAAAAAAATCAATGGATATCCTCAGGTGAGGATTAACAACAACAAAAAGATTACTTCTTGTACGTGTGGTAGCAAATCAGAGCCTGACAAATAATATAAAAGCTTTAAGAACAATAAAAATTAAAATGGTCAAAAGTTAAATCCAATAGTCATCTTTATAGTATGAAAAAGTAGCAATGTTTGTGGATGCTCTAATTAGATAAAATACGAAGCAGAAGCAGTGGCATAATTTTTTAGAGGAGATAAAATTTTGATTTTTTATAGACAATATGATTTTCTACTTGGAATTCTCTGAGAATAAAGAAAGTTAATACAATAGTTTATAAAGTGGCTAGATTTAATACAATATTCCTAACTCAATATTTACACATAATAGCAATAACCAATTAGAAAATGTAGTGGAGGAAAAATGATAAAAAATCATTCATATATTATGCATCAGAAGTTACTTTAATTTATTGAAATTGTGATTCGATGTTTACTATCATAAAAAAATAAAAAATTACCCCAAATATTATGAGTATATTTTTATGAATATAAAATAATGATGGTTTAATAAAATGGAAGATAGAGTCAATATTGACCATTGATGGGAGTAATAGTTGATTTTATAACTTGTGCATTGGCTTAATGTTCCGAATCTAATTAAAAATTAAAATTTTTTATGTGATATCTTTCTGCACATGTTTTTAAACCCACAAATATTTGAGTATCTGTAATATTAATAATGGACTATTTTTCTTCACAGAAACCCACCCCCTATACTCTTTCAACGATGCTGAAGCTGGGTCTCTACAAAGTCTTCTTCCTGAACACCCTTCTAAGCTGGCTTCTGTTTGGATAGAGAGGGGGAAATGGGCTATTGATTGAGGATGCGGATAGGAAAGTTGGGACTTTTTAAATATTTCAGTTTATGCCAGTGACAAAAGACAGCTATGACCCAAACCTTCAACATCTGTGGCACTCCCAGCCCTGGCCATCAAGATATACAGGCACCAGCCATCTGTGCCCAACTTTGTAACTCATGTACTAGTTGCACTATACCCCATTTATTAAACATATGTGTCAGAAAAATCACAAGCTATTTTAGTCCATGTAATCACATTTGTAATAACTTAGATAATAAAGTAAATCAGTTGAAATGATAAAAATCTACAATATTTCAATAGAAGTTTGAATTATGAGTGTTATATTTCACTTTAATGAAACTAATACAATAAATTTAACGAATATTCTTAATAGGTTTTTATATTGTCAGATAAAACAAATTCAATTAACAACTTGGACTATGTAACTAGAAATAAACTAACAAAGTTTCAAAATGTAAATGCCTTTGAAGTACACAGGAAAAATGAGAAACAACAAGTAATCACATATACACAGTTACTTACATATTTCTAATAACCTGTGACTCTTCACAGATTTTCATCTATTTGTTAACTTTGTTTTTTTGAGACCTGATTTTATCTGTTTTGTATTTTGCATTTTACCTAGGAATAGAGTCCTAATCAATCTTTCTTTTATTTATTTTGTTTCTTTCATAATTTGTCTCAAATCCTTATCTGCTTAAGTCTTTTTATATTTATTCTCTCATCATGAAATTATTAATAATGATAAATGAATCAAAATAACTTGAAATATTTTATATGGATATATACAAAAGATAAAATTGTTGCTCCACCCATGGAAACACTTGTACTAGAATAAAACTGGTTTAAATACGTTTATGCTTTTATTAGAGTAAATAACAAGTTTACATAATTCAAAATAGCCGATATTTTCCCCAAACTTGCATATTTTGGCTTGCAGATAAATGTTTTCTTTGTATAAAATATAAGCATATCTGTTACCCAGCTAATATACAATTTTTAAAAAATAAAAAGAATAAAAACAATACTGTAAAAAACAATTTAGAAGAAACTGGAAAATTATATATATTTTGCTTAACTTGATTCTTTCTTTGCACTCCACAATGCAGATAGAGAAATGATTTTTTATTCTCAACCTGAAGACTCACATTAGCATTTACATTTTTGTGCATTTCCTTGGAGAGTGGAAAATTTACTGGTGAGCAAGGCAAAATGGGAGAAAATGAAATAGCAGTCTCCTTAATTCTTCTCACTTAATGCCTTGGGAGACAGCAACCTTATCTCAAAATAATACTAATATGAATATTTGAGCAAAACCAAAATGTACCCTTTTCTCTGAGATTAACATTTTGCTTAAAATTCTGTATTAAAAGTGAATTATATATTTATATACGATTGAGAAACAGCTCAGATTTTGTTTCACGTCAGAGTGATCAAAAGGTGACTGTATAATAACAAAGGTCAGTGATATATAGGATTGTCTCTATCACATTGAAATGCTAAGGTATAATCTTATATTTGGAAGTCTTTAATATTAGTTTTTATCTGTGTTTTATGCTATCAATGTTCCCAAATGAATAGTCTATTGTTTAGCTACATAAAGGGGACCATTTCACTGACCCCGAGGTGATCAGTCAGAGCCTCAAGTGGGAGAGTTCATTACCAGGGGCTTGGCATGAATGGTAATGAATGCCATTAGTCACCATAAAATTTTCCAACAGCTTTCAAAATTCTAGTCACAGTATTTGGTTCAGTAACCTCCTGTGACAATCAACCCTACGGGCTAACTGTGTACCATGTAATGAAAGATTATTTTTCACTTACTGTATATTAATATACCAAAAAGTTCACATGCATTCGATGGTAATATACACATAACACAAATTGTTAGAATTACCCAAATATTTTCTGGATATGCAATCTTGATGGAATATAGAATTATCTTTGTATCAAGAAACATCTTTTAATAGGAAGTTTATGTTATTACCTATGGACTAAGACCAGGTTTCCTTTGTTTTCAAGATAGAACTTACATTGACACTATATTTATTTTGCACCAAGACTCCATTGTATGATTTACAGACTAATATAAAATTACAAGACATGATTTTCACACAACATGAGCAAAATTTTTGCAACCAAGACATGCAGTGAGGTCTGTATTTGGTAAATATTCAGTCTCCCCTCTTCTTCCACTGTAGAGAGTTCACTGAACTACTGATGTTGGGGTTGGCCATGTGACTTGCTTTAGCCAATGGGGTGACTGGAAGAGGTGACACAGGCATCCGTGTGGTGTCAAAGGTGTTTGTCCAGTGTGGCTTGCTTCTTGTGTCCCTTCACATAAAGCCCAGGTAAGCCCACACAAGAACTGCAGTCCAAAGCCAGAGTTGACTATGATCCTGAACCAGAGCTGGCCAGCCTATGCTGTCTAGATGAGTTAAACTACTATCAAACTGCAGGCCTGTAGGCAGGGAAGAAATGTTTGTTGTTTGTTTCAAGCCAGAGTTTTTCGATCATTTGTTGTATAGTATTATTGAAGCCAAAAACTGTCAGATGAACTATGGAGAAGTGGCTGTTTTAGATTTACCAGACATTCTAAAGCCATTCAAATTCACTAGCCAGCTGTCTCGGAAGGAAAACATCACTGGGCACTGGGCATTTCCAGTTGTAACGGCTGACCTCAGGATGAATTTCAATCATTTTTTTTTCCTGGAAATAACAGGTTAGAAAATGATATAGTTTGATGCATGAACTGTACTTTAAAGTATTTGACAGTTATGAGAGAGGAAGTGAGATAAATAGGAACAGCAAAATAATGTCCATCAACCTTCTGTTAAACATTTTTGTTGGTCAAGAATGTTTCCAAGTTGATCCTCTGCTGCTGTTTTTTAAATTTTTTATGATCAGAGTAATATATTATTCCCCAAATTTCTTGCATTTAAAAAAAGCTAAAAAAAAAAAAAAACAAAAAACACCCACTGACTTTTATCTTCCTGCTTAGGCAAATTGTTCTTTATTATGCTGAATTTATTATTTGTAAAGAAATAAAAATATATCCATAAATTCTTGTCCATATGTTCTTTTCTATTTTCTAGGTCACATAAGCAGTCTTTATTATCATAAAAGGGGGAAAAAGGTAGGAAAGGCATGGAGGAGAGTACGATAATAACACCACCAATAACTAAGATCAGAGAGCACTGAGAGTTTATAAAGTGTTGTGAATAAAGCTCTTTATTTCATTTGAAACACTGTGATAACATTAAAACATTATAATCACATTTAAAATTTTTTTGTAGAACAAGTCTCAGAATATTTAAGTGAAATGTAACATGTTTAAATAGTAGAGATTTTTCTTGAGCTTTCATCCTCTGACCCTATTATTTTCAATTATAAAAGCCACTTTCAATAAAAAATATGAACATACTTTTTCTTATATATCAGAGAATTCCCACCCTATAGTAGTAGTTAAGCAAGGCCCCATTCAAGTATGGTTCAGAGAGAAATTTTTACACATATTTCCATGTGCTCCTAAATTAAACATATATTTGTGTCCATCCCCCTATCGATTTCATTCCCTTCCAAAATATTGCCAGATATAGAGACATGTGGTCCTTTTGTCCTTTGCTGGTTTCTTATTTTACAATCTCGACAAAGTTATTAATTTATCACTCAGTCCTAGTGTTTCAACACTTCAGGTAGCTCTTGGATCTAACAATTTCTCTGCCTTTATATTGTATATACCCTTATTCCAAACAGTCAGAATGTTTTATGTAAAACTAATTCAATAGCTCTTGCTCTGACATGAGGTTCCCACCATCTTGGTTTGTCTGAGGATTGTGGGGAAATTTCTCTGAGTTCTCTCTTTTGGTCTGTTACTCTAACTTGGGAAGCCAGATGTGGGAATTAAAAATCTTATTTTATAATTTGCTCACTATTTCTTATTATTGTATGGATTTTCTTTATTTCTCTAGCTATCTTATGACTAAACTCATTTAAATTTCCCCCCGTATATTTGACATAAAAAAATGAGAACAGCCCCGCTGGTGTGGCTCAGTGGTTGAGTGTCCACCTATGAATCAGGAGGTCACAGTTCAGTTCCCTGTCATGGCACCTGCCTGGGTTGAAGGCTTGATCCCTAATTGGGCAGGGGGTGGGTGTGTAGGAGGCAGATGATCCATGATTCTCACTCATTTTGATGTTTCTGTCTCTATCTCCTTTTCCTTTCCTCTCTCTGAAATCAATAAAAATATATTTAAACAAACTAAAACAAAACAAGCAAATAAGCAAAAATAATGAGAATGAGAGAAGACGAAAATGAGAGGAAAAAAGCAACAAGTAAAAAGTCCTTCATTTACCTGAACAGCTGGAAGAGTCCTTACTACTGCTTTTGGATGTTCAAGTGCAGATGTCCTGAGGAGAAAGTTTTTAATATATAATGCCTATCAGACTGGATGGTGAAAGTCAGGGTCTATGTAGCTCTATAAGCTTTCAACGTCCTTTTCCAGAAGGCTCTGGAAGTGGAGACAGATTGGTCACTAGAAGACAAGGCATCTAGATACTGTACTGAGAAATAAGCACTTTAGTATTATGGTTGTCTGCATATGATTCTATACTTTTTTATGTGATGAACTATAGGTTTTTAAAAAAATACAAACTGCCCTGACATTTTTTTATTAAAAAAAAAAAACAATAACAACAAAACATTTAAATACTTCATGTGTCAGAAAAGAAATAAAAATGAACTGAGATAAGCAGAGTCTTTCTGGGAGTTCATTCATGAAGGAACCAGGGTCTCAGATCACCCAAATGAAGCCAGCCTGGGTTTGGGGTATGGTAGGAGGGTAAATGCTGGGAAACAGCTAGGGCAGGGCTTCTCAAGTTACACTAGAGGGGTGGGCAAACTTTTTGACTCCAGGGCCACAATGGGTTCTTAAACTGGACCGAGGGCCAGAACAAAAGCATGGATGGAGTGTTTGTGTGAACTAATATAAAGTCAAAGTAAACATCATTACATAAAAGGGTACGGTCTTTTTTTTTTTAGTTTTATTCATTTCAAACAGGCCGGATCTGGCCCACGGGCCATAGTTTGCCCACGGCTGGGAGAAGCTGAAAAGAGCTGGGATTAGTGCCCAGAACTGTGTTCTTTGAAGAGCTCCTTGTCTCGAGAGAAGTTTGAACAGTAAAGGCAGCACAACAGAGACCAGGCCAACTATGAGACTGACTAGGAGATTTTCTATGGCCTGGAAGGTTAAAATCAACAAAGTAAAATGTTGTTTAGAACTGGGGTCCCTAAAATCTTAGATTGAAGCAACTATAAAATATGTAGACTTGGGGTGAGGCCAAGAAAAAGGAAAACAATTTAAAATTTTAAAAAATCCCGTTCTCTTTCAAAATAAATTTGCAAATGAATACTTCAAAAGGGAGGTAGACAATTAACAAACACCAAAACCTAGCTGACAAACTCAATAAATAAGAGGAGAAATTCTTGGAGCATTGGAAAAAAATAGTTGAAATAAACATAGTTTAAGTTCCTCAAAAATTTATGACAGAAAACCTCTTGATTAATTAAAAATGAAATGAAATAAAAATTAAGCAATTATAAATGTTCAAAATTAAATATATATATATATATATATATATCTTTAACATGCTATAAAGAGATATTAAGTAAACTGACAGATAGTACTTATATAGCAACTAATAGAACAGAAAATAAAAAAGTTTCTTAAATGTTACTCAGAAGTTGAATGCCACAGTTAATAATCTTGACCTCATAAAAACGCTGAAGCTTGCTCTGGGAATAATCCATATTTCTATTGGGGCAAAATATGTAATGCAAAAAATACCATTTTAATAATTTTAAGTGTACAGTCAGCAACATTAAGTGTATTCATATTGTTGTTCAACCATCACCGCCATCGCCATACATCTCTAAATTTCTTTCATCTTCTCAAACAAATTCTTTAGTCGTTATACAAAAACTCCCATTTTCTCTTTCCCTCATCTTCTAGCAGCCACCATTTTACTTATATTTCTATAAATTTGCCTAGTTTAGGTACCTAATATGAGTTAAATTACATATACAATATTTGTCCTTTTGTGTCTGGCTAAATTCATTAACATAAAGTCATCTTCATGGTTGTTTCATGTTGCAATATGTTTCAGAACTTCCTTCCTCTCTAAAGTGGAAAACATTCCATTATATGCATATACCACATTTTGTTTATCCACTTATAAATCATTGGACATTTGGGTTGTTTCTATCTTTTGACTACTCTGAATAATTCAGCTATGAACAGTGGTATACAAGTATCTAAGTATCTGTTTTATTTCCTGCTTTAATTTATTTTTGGTATATACCCAGAAGCAGAATTGCTAGATCATATGGTAATTCTATGAATTTTGTTTTTGTTTTTTGAGGATCTGCCATACTATTTTTCAGACTGGCTGAACCATTTTACATTCCCACCAGCAATACACAAGTATTCTGTTATCTCCACATCCTTGCCAACACTTTTTGGGGGTCTTTTTATTGGGGGGTTAGGGAGGGGAGGATGACAACCATCTTAATAGGTGTGAAATATTTTATTGTCAATGTGAATTTGATTTGTATTTTCTTAATGATTACTGATACTAAGCACTTTTTTATGCGTTTATTGGCAATTTATATGTTCTTTAGAGAAATGTCTTTTGAATTCCTTTGCCATTTTAAAAGTTGGTGTTTTGTTGTTGTGGTGGTGGTTAAGTGAAAAATTATTTTAAAATTTAATCAGATTGTGTAATCCTCTTGATTAAAATCCTAGCATGGCTTCCCACAGAAGTAGAATAAAAGTCTTACACTGATTGGCATGGTACTATTGTATGATCTGGCTCTTCTGGTTCCCGTCTCCCTTTCACATTCTATGCTCCCCACAAATATCTTTCTTTCATAGCCTGCACATTGTCAAGGTCCTCTCACCTCACAGCACCTACAACAGTTGCCTCTGAGTTTAAGGGTCTTCAGATCACCTTCCAATGACTGTCTCCTTCTCATCCATCAGACCTCTGATTCAACCCATATTATTTGGAGAGATTTTCCACAAATATTCAATCTAATGTAGGAAACCCATGCTAATGAAACTGGAACCAGCAATGTCCATGCTGCCTGTTGCTACTGAAGTCAATAAGTAGAGACAAGGTTGAATCTTTGAGGTTTTTCTATTCAGATGCTGGCGAGCCAAGAGAACAGCAGGTAGAGTGCCCTGAAAGACTGCTCTGACATCTAGTTTCAAGACATCTCTTATATAGGGTTTGAGGGTGGGAAAGAATCTAAAACAATATGAGTTCCCAGGGTCTGTTTTCCATCATTGTCCTTGTAAAGATTAGCCCCCAGTTGTTTGTTTCCCTTCAGGCATATCCTGTTCTTGATCTACTTTCATAATCTATCTTATCCTGAGTGATGGATCCATCTGGTCTTCAAGGCCGCTTATTTTTATGACTTTTTTTTCTTACAACACATCCTCCACAATTTTCCAGGGTCTGTAAGACAAATTTCTTATCTATAGTGAGTGCAGTTAGATACATGTCTTTTTTATAGCTATTAACTGTGATTCTATTCTTATTGCATATCCTTCCCCTATCACTAATATTTCTTCTCTCCTTTTTTCTAAAGAGGACTCACAAACATTTTAATTTATATATTCATCTACTTGATTTACCTGTTTAAATCCTATCCCTTCTTCTAGACCATGAGGTTGATAAGTGCTGGGTCCTAGCAAGTTAACACTAAGGGTCTGGAGTAATACCTGGCATCTCTTCAAAGCTAACTAAATATTCTGAGGAATATTTAATTACATATCAAATTTTATGAAAATTAAATATTTCTGCATCTGTGAATCCCTGTGATGAGGTATGATTTTGTTCTGTGGGCAGGGAGGAATAGGTGACAGGATTGAAATGACTAATAAGCCCTGACTGGCTTGGCTCAGTGGATACAACATCCGCCTGTGGACTCAAGGGTCCCAGGTTCGATTCCAGTCAAGGGCATGTACCTTGGTTGCAGGCTCATCCCCAGTGGGGGGTATGCAGGAGGCAGCTGATCTATGTTTCTCTCTCATCGATGTTTCTAACTCTCTATCCCTCTTCCTTCCTCTCTGTAAAAAATCAATAAAATATATTAAAAAAGAAATGACTAATAAAATGATTGTAAAATTTCTTAAGAATTAAAAAATATAAAATATGTACTATAACAGCAATAGTTTCCTTAGAGACCATCTCTATCATACAAGAGCTTAAAGAAATGCTAATTTTATTTTTATTCTCCACTGGAATAAAAAATGTGTCTATCATAATTAAAAATATATAAAATGTAATTATTAAGTAGCTAACAAAAGTAGTAGAAAGAGATATTAATAGATTTTACATGAGCATAGTCAGGTTTGAGTTCTTTTGATGTAGAGAGAAATATATATATTTTTGTTATAATCTTATAACTTCCAACTAAATAGTTCTGGTTCAGGTTTTTAAATCCCACTGTTGGTATTCTCAGAAGAATTTAATGAAATGATTTCATATCTTGCTTTTGAAAACATTGCCACTGGTGGAGTTAATTATAGTAGTTCTCATATCACCATATAGTTTCTCCTTAGGTTGGGTTTCAAAGAAAAAAAAGTGACTTACTGACTTGACTAATCAAAGCTTCCCAGAGGGGAGAAGGTGGAAATATAATGGCTACTTCTGCCTCCCATGCACACCTCTTTCATTCCCTCCTACTTTCATGCTCTTTCAGTTATACTGCTGGCTTGAAATGACCACTCTCTCCTAGTCTAATCCCTTCTTCTGATCTTCTGTTAAATGGCATTATCCCCACAGATCATTGTGAGTTCCTACCCTATGACATTCTCTGCTTCCCCTGAATGCCCTTGGACAGCCACCAGTTATTTTACTACCTGCCATGAAACTGATAAAACATTGTTTTATGTCCCCAAATGAGTTTGTTAGGTCCTTTACATTCCTTATAGCACATAACATAGTGCCTTGTATACAACACATACTCAAAAAATGCTTTTAAAATCAAATTGACTGTTGTTCAGTGCTTTACATTTGTCACGCAGTAAAGACTTTATGGTGATGATTATGACTCATTTCTACTTTATGATAAGAAAAGTATTTGGAAGATTAAGTGACAATCTCATTGACCTCTACTTTTCACTATAGGGGAAGGTTTCCCTTACCATTTCCATTTTTTTTTCTTACTATAGACTTTTTAATATAAGTGCAAAACTCTGCAGTGTACTTATTAGAATTGATGGTTAATTGAAATATATAACAGTTCGTGCAAAAGTATCAACACGGGGGAGGATAGAGTACAATCTCTGGTTAAGCAGCAGCATTGCTTTCTCCTTGGGCAGCTGTCTTTAAGTAGGTGTTTGTAGTAAGTAATGAACAAGTTCTTTGTATATTCATAATGGGCTAAAAATAGCCTTACATTTTACATCTTTTAGCTGGGTCAAAAGCGGGGGGCGGGGGGGGGGGTTACACAGATTTTTGAAATCCTTCTTCAGAAAATCAATTTTGAGAAAAGATTATTCTAATGTGCCATTTTTACAGCACATTTGCTCTACATTTTTATCAAATAGGGATGAGAGAATGATCCATCAATGACCACAGACTTTGTCCTACCCTGAAGGCTGATGCTGCTCTTTAGAGTAGCTAGTGGAAGGTGAAATCATAAACAATTAGCTTTGTAATCAGATTGCAAAACTTTCCCTTCAAAAAGTAGGAGCCCTTTCGGAGTGCTTTAATCAGTCTGATAAAAATTGTTCCAGGTCAGGTCACCTAGGAAGCTGATTCTGAGAGGGAGATCAGTGGGCATGAGGTAACTGAGGGGTTCCATCAGGAGTGGCCCCTGTAGGGGGAGTGGAGGAAACGGACTTGGGCAGAGGGAAATGCTGGGTAGTGGTACCCTCACAACGAAGGCCTGAGTGAGCCAAGCCAGGGGGCAGGCAGCTCTGGAGCTGGGCTGTCTCAGCAGAGGTATCACAAGTTGGTGCAAGGAGGTCAGGCCTTTATTCCCTCACGCTGATCAGTCATTGGATTCTGCTACTCCTGGGAAGGGGCATAAACTTGTGCAAAATGGCTCTCTTCTGACAAGGGCTGAGAGCTGTTAGCTGGCAATATTCCCAGGAGTTGGGGGAATGAAGGTGGGGAGGAAGTTATAACATGAAAATATATTAAAATATATATTAATATAATATGTAATATAGTTATACAATTGTGTATCTACTTCTTTTATGTTGTATTTTCTTCCAACTGTGAGAAAATTTTGTTTTTAGAGAGAACCCCTAAAGGTCATAAGTGATAAGTGATAAATTTCATGTTTATCAGAATTAAAGACTTCAAGTAGAAAATAATATACTTTGGTATTTACAAATCCATGAATTTGAACTGAAATAACACATTAATAACAATAGGATCCACATCTGATCTACTTTATTTTATTTTTAAATCCTCACCCGAGGATATTTTTCTATTGTTTTTTAGAGGGTGGAAGAGAGAGGGAAAGACAGAGAGATATAGATGTGAGAGAAATATATGATTGGTTGCCTCTTGCATGTGCCCTTACCAGGTCCTGGCCCGGGAAGGACCTGCAACCAAGGTAAGTGCCCTTGACCGTAATCAAACCCCAGACCCTCTATCCACTGAGCCAAACTGGCTAGGAACATCTGATCTACTTTATATTCTCATCAATGTTTTAAATATTCACACTATTATTGATTTTGGATTTAGAAGTGATCATTTCTTTTATTTATTGAATGATACAATTTAGAAAAATTTGCCAGAAGTTATATATATATATATATATATATATATATATTCACTGAATGCAAGATAACTTATATACTCATAACTGTCATTTACAAAAATGAAAATATTAATAGATTTTTTAAAATGCCAAATTTAGGTGAATGAATATATGTTAACTAAAAACTACTTGGAGGTTGCCGAAACCGGTTTGGCTCAGTGGATAGAGCGTCGGCCTGCGGACTGAGAGGTCCCAGGTTCGATTCCGGTCAAGGGCATGTACCTGGGTTGCGGGCATATCCCCAGTGGGAGATGTGCAGGAGGCAGCTGATCGATGATTCTCTCTCATCGATGTTTCTAACTCTCTATCTCTCTCCCTTCCTCTCTGTAAAAAATCAATAAAATATATTAAAAAAAACAAAAAAAAAAAACAAAAAAAAAAAACTACTTGGAGGAAAGATACAAGGAGTAGGGTGGATGGGATGTGAAGAAATATTAAATTGAACAAAAATATGTATAAACACACATATCTGTATATAGTAAGGTATATGTTTGTTTAAATGTATATGTATACATGTAAAAGTGGAAGGAATTTCACTGAAATGTTCATTGTAATAACCAAACAACAACATAAATCTCTGACTAAAAAGAACATTTAACTTTTATTTTCTATAATTCTTTCATTTTCTACAAAATTATATGTGTAATAAAATACAAATAGTTACATATATGTGTATATACATATACATATACATATACATATACATATACATATACATATACATATACATCTATCCATTTATTCATAGAATGTAGTTCCTTGGGTCACACTGAATGGGAAAGTGAGCAAAGCACCAATTGTTTTCCTGGCTGCTGGCATGTGCTGAATGAAGCACAGGAGAGGGAACTCTGGACAGTGTGGCAACTTGAGACAGCAGAAAAGAATACATTCCATACAAAAGGTAATAAAGACCATAATGTGTGTGTGTTTTAAGATGCCTGTCACATTTTCTCTGGTAGAAGATGTTTAAATGACAAAGGCAAATAACCAAATGAAGTATTAAAATAGCTTTATCTTCTCTCCAACTCAAATGAATAGTCATTAAGTTTTAGGGTTTAGCTATTATAGGCATTATATTGTCTTCCGTTTTTATTTTTTCCATTTGAAATAATATTATTTCTTATTTACATCCTTTGAACCTCAGTTCAGGTGTCTCTATTTTTATTTACTGTTATTGATTTTTTTAAAATTCTCACCCAAGGATTTTTTCCCTTGACTGAGAGAGAGAGAGAGAGAGAGAGAGAGAGAGAGAGAGAGAGAGAAGAGAAACATGGATGTGAGAAAGACATATCAATTGGTTGCAGGCACCTTGACTGGGGCCAGGGATCAAACTGGCAATCCTTCAGTGAGTGGAGAAACACACTAACCACTGAGCACACCAGCCAGTGCTACTCAGTTATTTTTTGAATTGTGAATTTTTAACTTGATTTTACCTGTGTTTGTATTATTATCAAAACATTTAACAGAAGAGATGTGCTTAAGAACAATGTCTGCAAATATTTCTGAAGTAGCTGAATATTCTTTTCTCACATCTCATATCTTTGGTTACTTGTCACTTAAAGAATTACTAAATGATGCTTTTGAATCTCTTCATTTTCCTCTCAGCACTCCTTTACCTCTTCTACTGATAGCACTTTACAGATTGGCTTTTCAGATAGTGGAATATAGTCAACACTGATGCTTTTCTGATCGATCAAACCAGCTTCTTTTGTTGCTCACTGGCGACAGGGTTAGTGATTTTGCTCACATCACTGTCAAACACAATAATATTGAAGTTTTAAAAAATACATTTTCAACCAATTTTTAGACCAATTTAAAGATGGAGGAAAAGCTATAAACATGCAATCGTTTTGCAAAAATTCCTGCCCTAAAAGATTCAACATTGAGGTGAGGCTACCTTTCCTATTGCTTCAGGAAGTTATTCACCAATTCTGACAAATCTCTTACATCAGAGCACAGTTGTTGCAAAGCAGAGGGATGACTGTCTCTTGGTAAACAAAGAAACTCATTCTGTACTGAGACCCCAACCACGAGATTCCCCACCATTTGAATTCTGGTCCTCAGCTTTTCAGGCCTCAGAACTCACCTTATCTGTTTCCTAAATTTGATCAGACTCTGTGATTCTTAGATTTACCAAGTCCATTGTGAATGCCTGTGTCTTAATTTACAGTGAGAATTTTATCAAGTGGAAAAACTACTCACATCAGTTTAACAAGAGGACTTTCCCTTGTAGCATGACAAATATCAGTGGATTACTGGGTGATCATAGATTCAGAACTCAGTAGGTTCCAGAAGTAGAATTTTCAATGATATCAGGATAAGATTAGACATTCAGGTAAGGCTTTTGGTAAAGGTTATAGCTTATATGTTTATTTTTCCTAAAGACATATCCTTCCCAATAAAATTCTAGTCTTTGATGTTCCTGGTAACCATTTCCTCTCTGCTACATTATTGTTGCAAGAACACTATACCTTTCTTGTATTACTCTCCACTTTCTATTCTTCCATTAATTACTAACACTTTTTCTAGTAGGTATATACCCTCTCTAAAGGTAAGTAATGGCTTCATTAAGGTACAGTCACCTCTTGGCCCCAATATATTATGTGTCAGTTTGTAGTTTAACTTTCAGAGGATAATATTCTATTCTACATTCTAAGCATCACTATACTTTTGTTTCCCCAATGACCTACTTACTAATGCCAATAATTTTAACCTGCTAAGTTTACCATGGTTTTTCACCCTGGATGCACATGGAAATCACATAGGAGATTTAAAAATGCAGATACCTTGGACTCATGCCATTCCAACTAAATTTGAATCTCAAAGTAAAATGGGGAAGTCTATTTTAAAAATCCCCACAAGTTATTCTGATGAGCCACCATGGTTTAAAACCACTAGTTTATATACTTAACTACTCAATTATCAATGTGTATGGTATTCTGCAAAGAGGAAATCTGCTACAGTATTTAGTCAACTGCTATATTTGATATATTTCTCTCCCAAACTGAGCTATTTCACTTTCGAGTTAAAAATAAATGTACCATCATTGGGTTTCTTCTCTATCATACACTGAAACATCCTATCAACAGTGATGTATTGAGCTTCATAGAGATAGTTGAATGCCAACAAAGCTCCCCTTTGCCATGAGCTGACCATATGCCAGTTACCAGGTAGTTTACCTCATGAACCTCTCCATTCATTTTCTTTTTGTTTCATTTGGCAGATGTGTTCTAAGAAAAAGTTCTCCACATCCTTACCAGCATTTGTTGTTTATTGATTTATTGATAGTAGCTAATCTGACAGGTGTGAGGTAATATCTCGATGTAGTTTTACTTTGCATGTCTCTGATGATTAGTGACATTAAGCATCTTTTCATATGACTCTTGACCATCTGTATGTCTTCTTTGGAGAAGTGTCTATTCAGGCCTTTTGCCCATTTGTAAATTGGATTTGTGTGTGTGTGTGTGTGTGTGTGTGTGTGTGTGTGTGTGTTGATTTGTACATATTTATAATTTTTGCCTATTAACACCTTATCAGATGCGTCATTGGTGAGCATGTTCTCCCCTTCAGTGGGTTGTCTCTTCATGTTGTTTTGCTCTAGCATTTTTGGGGCTTGCTGTGGCAGTAACCATCATAGTTGGTGCTAAAACCAGGCCAGAGGTTCCAAATAGTGCCAGCAGCAAAACCACTGAAGTCAGCACGGAAACGACCTCAGAGGTTATGGAGGCAGCTCTGGGTGAAGCCATTGCCATCAATAATGAAAAAGGTACAACAGAGAATGAAGGTTCTGGTGAATATGCGGAACCAGAAGAAGGGAATTCTCCAGCTGAGTCTGAATGCTCTGCTGGGGGAGATTTACAGGAAGAAGCCATATTGGTGCTGGGGCTACCTCGGCTCAAGCTAATCTCAGGCAGGTTGACACTTCAGCAAAAAATGCTACGGAGAGGCTGATAGGTGCCTTTGAAGTTTTAGTAATCTTAGTTTTTGTTTTTTTAAATGTCTTTTCTAGAAAACTTGAATGTGCCTTAAAAATCTTGTATGTACTGATAAGCTTTAGTGCAGAACGTTCTCGTCTCTGATATCAGAATAACATATTGCAATAAAGAGCTTCAAGAGTTTCTTCTTTGGATTTAAAGTTTACATCACAGGAATTGAGCTCTCTCTACAACCTGCACTCACTTGAGTTTTTCTATACATTTACTTTACTGTAATGTATTAAATCTGGATCCTTGAGTTTTGATTTCAATTCATTTAAATAAAATGAAAAATCAATTTATTTAAATTGAAAAATTAAATTTAAATTTATTTAAATTGAAAAATATTTTTAAAAAATTACTACAAGGAAAAATGGAAAAAGAAAAGCTTCAAAACCAGAGTGTTCTGCCCTGTTAAGGACATGCTATATTTTCATCCCAATCTTGCAGTAAAGTGAATGGAAAACCAGACAAATCCAGTAACTGTCCAACGTGCCAGAGCTTGTAAGTGATGAGTATATTCAAATCTTCTCAGTTTACCTCCAGAAAAAAAAAAGGAATGTTTTGTTCACCCATTCTTCTAAACAAGGAACAATATAACTCAACAACAATGTACATTACTGGAAAAACACAACTATAGCTATAACTCAGATATTAAGAAGAATGACTGCTAATCACATTTTAAAAATCACAGAAATAAAAATTAATTTACTACACAAAATAAATTAAAACATAAATACAAACTGTTTCAGTTCAAACATATACAAAAGTCAGAGTAATAAATTCTAAAAAATCAAGTTTGTTATAAGAAAGATAATTAAAATTTGAGCATTTTAATAAGTTGTCATACTTTAGAAAAGGGGTTATTTTTTAGTAGTGTTGTGTGTGTGTGTGTGTGTGTGTGTACTATATCTTTCAGAAAGCCTGGTAAAATCAGTGGCTAGAGAGAACAAGGTCTGATGTTAGAAAATTAATCACTATTCTGTATTGCCTCCCATTCACTCAGTAGGCACAGCGGATAAAACAAAGTAAAACAATTATAAACATGAAACTAAACCAGAAGACTTGGTTTCTTCTCTCCAGGAACACATTATCCCTCTATAAACTAGCAGCTAATATGTAAAGAAATTCATAATAATGCTAGAGATTTGCATAAACTTTTATAGATAAGTACTGAGAAAATTAAGTGGCAAAGCTTCAAGGAAGAATGTAATCTTTAGTAGCAATGTCAGAAATGGGGGTTTGGATTAGAGAAATAGAGGAGAAATTATTTCATTGTAGGGAAGAATGCATAGTGATAGGTAGGGGGCTTTGAGCAAATGATTGACAAAAAGATGTAGCTAAGCCTGCTGGCTTTCTTTGAGGGTGGGTGGGTGGGAATAAAATATTATTTGCTTCTTGGGCCTGGGTTTGTGTTTCAATTGAGGGAATATTTATTTAGAACCCTTAGGTAGGGCTCCCTTTTGACATTCTGATTAATAAAAGAACTGTGCTTGTGTGTGTGTGTGGGGGGGAGGCAGGGCAGGAAGCTGACTGGGGAAGGGAGAATGAGGTGCAGGTGTTTTAGGGTTTCCTTAGGATCAGCCCCTGGAAGTATCCAGGTTCAGGCATACTTGAACCACACAGCAGACCCAATGCAGGCCTGAGCCAGCCCCACAGGGGGTCTGCAGGTGAGAAAACCCTCCACAGTTGCCCCATGTGGGATATGGGGCTGAGCCTTGGTGCCTTGGATGCAGCAGGCCCTTTGGGTGAGACCATTTCTCCAGCGGGCAGGCAGTATGAGGCCTCTTTTTCAGCAGCACTGGCAGGTGTTGGGGGAAATAGATCTTCAGATCTGAAGGCAGCCTGAGTGGTGCTCTACTGTGTTCTGAGATTGCTCTCTGATAGAGCAGTAATCGTGAACTTCAGAATTAACTCAGTTAAAAAAGTGGGGTGTCCACTAATTCAGGATCTCCAAAGATGGAGCCCAGATAATTGAATTATAATAAATCTCTACAGGAAATTCTGTTGATCATCCAGGTGTGGGGATCACTGATCTAAAGGATGTATGTTACTCTCACAGAGCTTCAGAAATAATAAAGCTTTTCTTTCTCCGATATTCAGTAACCTCACACAGCATACACCGTTCTTAATGGGCAGAGCAGGAGGATGAAACCACATTATGAATAACTCTGGATTCAACAAAAGGGCACACAGGCATTTTAAGTGTATTCCACATTATATATGAACAAAGAGATGAAGTACAATAGGAAGCCCATTTAATTGCTAGTGCATTTAGAAGAAATTAAAGGTTTTGTTTACACCATTATAGAACAGACATAAAATTATGTTATTTCATACATTCTTCACACAGATACATAATGACCTACCAGGGCAAGCAGGGAACATAAATAAAACTAATTGATAATTTTACATTGCAGGGATTCCTTTAATGTAGAAATAGCATGTTATCTGTACAATTTTAGTTCTAATACTTGAGAACAGGCATTTAGAAAAAAAAATGCATGTTAAAACATGCATAATTGGGTCTTTTATCTGGGTTTGTGGCCTATTGCTTAGAATCTATTACTAGGAGGACTTGATGTCACTCTTTGCTCCAAATATTTGTCGGTATTTGATGTTTACTGTTACATGTTTTGGGGTAGTGCCCTTCACCCTCAAATACCTTTTGCCTCCAGAAATGTGGGTCTTCTCTCTCCCCACCTTCTCCCCTTCCCCAGTGAATTCCAGTTATGCGACAAAGTGTTTGCCCGACTGGGGTAGATCTGACTGAGACAGGATGACTGAATAGAACAGGGTGTGTCTCTTCATAATCCCTGCTGAGCTGTGGGTGGAGTGGATCTGATTGACACCTGAGTGCTGGATAGAACATCAGGTCCCTGCCTTTTTAGACACAATGTGCAACTGGCAGGCATTCATCTCTGCTCTGAATCAGTGACGCTTGCTCATGGAGGTGATGTGTGAACATTTAGCAATTTAGAAAAGCTGAGCAATGAACAAAAAGCTATTTAACACTTGGGGCCCAGCCTGTTTTTTTTGTGGAATACCCATGAGCAAGAGCTAGGATAGAGAGAGGAAATATTTCTTCCTCAACTCTGTGGAACATTTTTTATCTAGACCAGGAAGGAGTAGGAGAGATTCCAGCAGCTGTAGCAGAATTGGTGTCCGATTTCCAGCTTCTGAGGGTGGTAGAGGCTTCCATTGAACTTGATTCCTCCAATGACAGTTCAGTGCAGTGCCCTGATGAGAAGGGACAGGTTTTTGAGGTGAGCAGGAGTGGATCAAGTCCTGGAACCGAGTGACCTTGATAAGCACCTCTGACTTCCGGTGGAAGAAACTACAGGTGGTGAACAGGACAGATGTGATGAGAAATGTTTGCTGGGTAGCTTTGGTGCCATGAAGAGAAAGCCTTTTGAAAAGACAGAATTTGTTAACTAAGCACTGCCATGTAGGATCTTGATAAAGTGACCTCATTCTAGGAGCAGAGTGATGAAGCCTGCCTGTATTATTTGTATGAGGAATCTCATGTAGCTCATAAAAGATGCTGAATTGCTCTTTAGAGAAGGCAATTAATGCAGGGCTTGCATTATGGAATAAAGAATATGCACATCTTCTGTCAGTTTGAAACTCTCCTAAGAAATTATTTTACCATGTTCCAAGGTACAATAGTTTGGTGTTAAACATAATTAAGCAAATTATTTCCCTGGCTAAGAACGGTTATATAAATTGTTGACTTGAGATCATGAGCAATGAAATATAAACATAAAGCTATTCTTTAAGTAGCGATCGCCACTGTGTTCTTTTCATTAGAGCAAACGTTTTAAATAGGAAAATACAGCAATTATTGCAGGCCATGCCGTCTAGTGCACGGCACGGATGGGGTGGTCTGATCGTCTGCGATGTGTGACTCTCCAGCTACAGTCACTGGGTTCTCCTGACACTTCAAAGAACAGAGCTGAGACAGTAAGTTCTTCCTCTGAGACTTCCAGGGAGATCAGAGGCTGAGGGCAGACAGCCACTCACGCACAAGAGCACAAACCCCTCCATCCCATGAGCAGCACCTACCCACTAAGAGATGTAAAAAGAATGCTCCCGGGGGAAAACATGGCTGTCTGGGTCCAATTCCCAGGCGGCCAAGCTCTGCAGTTCTCTTCTGCCTGAAATGTCCAAAGAGAGAGAGGCTTTTTGCTGAAATAGTATGCAGTTTATTTCAAACTTTACCTTTTCCCACAATGATATCAATCCTGTATCCACTGGGGACTCTTAAGGTATTATCACAGTCCACAGGTACATGCACCTTCCAAAGAACTGAGGTGACTCAGATTCAGCAGTTCTAATTATGTCGTGTGTGTGTGTGTGTGTGTGTGTGTGTGTGTGTGTGTGTGTGTGAGAGAGAGAGAGAGAGAGAGAGAGAGAGAGAGCTCTTTGAAAGTCTCAGAATTTTGTATTTGAACAAAATCATTTGAATAGAACCCCCTTAGATGTGATGCACAGTAAATGCCTCAACCACTCTTCCTGTCTTTGTGCCCAGTGTGGCCAACAATTATTGACACCAGGTAAGCTCAGTTGACCACCTGTGTCTCCTTTTGAGCAGAAAGGTTCCCCTAAAATGCCAGGGGAAGAATTGTTTCAGTGTGAAGGCCTCTCCTCTAGATACTGAATTCTCTGAAAAGCTGTTGGCTGTCATGCCAGCGAGATTCTGTCCTGGCTTCGCCCTCCTCCTTGCCTGGGTTGCTGTGAGCCCTTTCCCTGAGATCTTACTCATCAGCACTTACAACGCAAACAAAGTGTGAGCTGCTGCTGAGGAAGCAGGGTTTCAACCTAACCGGTTTGGCTCAGTGGATAGAGCATCGGCCTGCGGACTCAAGGGTCCCAGTTTCAATTCTGGTCAAGGGCATGTACCTTGGTTGTGGGCACATCTCCAGCAGGGAGTGTGCAGGAGGCAGCTGATCGATGTTTCTCTCTCATCAATGTTTCTAGCTCTCTATCCTTCTCCCTTCCTCTCTGTAAAAAATCAAATATATTTTTTTTTTTTTAAAGGAGCAGGGTTTCAAAGACAGGCACTGTGAGGCTCCTTCTCTCCAAGAACATTTTGCCTAAGCCTTACATGCTGTCTTTCCTTTTGATTTATTGTGATGTTCCTGATTACGTCAATCCCTTGAGTGGACAACAACTTCTAGGTTTTCGTGTTCAGCATAGCATTACAATCCACAGATATTAACTGAGGAGGGAGGGAGATTCTGAAGCTTTATTTTACGTTTCCATCAGGCAGTGCTAATATGTACATTCTTAGCTAATTGCCATTTTAAAAGTCACTGGATGGCTGAGATCCAGGACTGCTAAGCCTCAATGAGTAAGTGTGAGTGTGAGGAGTTCACATTAACGTGTTAATCATCTATTGTGGCAGTCATTTAGTTTTAACACATAAATTTGGCAGCAGTTGGTTGTCCATGTTTAAACATGAGCACTTAAAGGGGTAGAGACAAGTATTGCACAAGAAATTCAAAGTAGTTGCAGAACGAAGAGCAGAGAGGAGAGGCATCCCTGAGACAAAAGTAGCAACTGTCTGAGGTTTTGATGAATTTCTAGTTCTCATCCATCCTACAGCCTGGTCCCTAATTCTGATTTGTCCTACAGACTGGCAGCAAGAGATATTCACAGGTAGATACCTGCAATTATTAGGAGTATATTACACCTAGTACAATGCTTTCGCTAGGGATATATTGAATAAATACAGAAAGACAATGTGGCTAGATGGTGGAAATGAAATCAGAAAAGACAGGATGGCAGCCAGAGATTTGTGATAAAAAATACCCAAAGGACTTGGCAAGTGATGAAATACAAGTGAGAGGACTGATGCCTATGGTGAGGATTCAAGCTAGAGAGAACTACCTCTAGAGGAAGGTGATCTGTCACTTTTTTTCCCCCAAAATAATCTCATTTCAATAACCTTTTTGTAAAATAAATCAAAGAACATGGTAACTAATGGAAAAGCACAGACAAAAATAAACAGTAATATAAGTAATACATAAAGCATTTGCAATTTTAAAACATTGGTCTCTTTCCATGCATTTGAAGAGAGAAAACACCCCGCCGCTTTTGTATCTTTTGCTTTGTGAATACAGATTATGTTTTTAGGCATTAAAAATGGAAGCTAAAGAGCGCTTTCTTTAGAAGGGAATTTTTTTGTTATTTAATGCACATCAATTTAGGCCTACACAATGCGATTGAAAATGGGATGTTTATTTCAGTGAAGATGTTGGGAAGAGAGTGAGTGTAAGAGACTTAGTTGTAAATTGGCTCAGACAAGGCAAGTCATAACTGAAGGACAGTGTATGCATTTATGTAGGATGGGAAGGACCATTAGTCACACATCTATCTTTTAAGTCACTGAGAGAACAATCCCCATTAGTAACATCATTTTGAATAATAAGAAAAATGTATGTATGTCCTTGGAATTTCAATAAATAGTGAATCATACAGCTGAGACATTTGCAGGCATCTGGGAAAGTTAACTCCATAATTTTATTGAATATTTTCTACATTACTAGAATAATATATTAAAATATATGTTGGTGACCACGAAGCATAAATATAGCCCCATAAGAAAAAGCTGAGAGAGAAAATACGTGAAAATGAATGAACACAGTCTGTGCACAAGTAAATTGCTTACAGTAAGTCAATAAAGGAAGGAACGTCTTCCCAATCCATTCTGAGCTGACGCATCTCAGTAGGCAGCCTTGTCTCTGTTTTGATCATATCTGTGGATCAGTCGGGAGGACCTTAGACTCACTGTGTGCTGATCTTGTTCCATCTCAATGTCATACTACTGGCTTCTCTGGTTTGCACTCAGGGTCTTCTCCAGTGCTGTGCCCACTGAATCTGGGCTCAAGCTCAGCCTGAAATGATGAAGAATTGATATCCCTAATGGCAACACTAAAATGGGAGAGGAAACCAATGGGAAAAGGCCCTTGTCCTTCAGATGAACAATGCGTCTAGGTGTTGTGCATGATTTCCAGGTTTAACAGAAAAAAACATATGAAGCAAAGCTAACATGAATATATTTAAATGTATTATAAAGTATTAAAATAGTACTAAAACCACATAAAATCAATAGGTGAGATATGGGAAAGGGGCTATTGAAATGAGAGAAATTAAGTCAGGGAAAGGTATTCTATTAGAAGAAATAGAATTTAAAAAAAAATAGGAAAGAGCAAGCCATACAGTTTGAACATTTGCCCAGAATATTGTTGGGAAATGAATTATTTGACCATATTGAAGAGGGTCCTGATTATCATAGAAATGAGTACTTAGTTTGATAGGAAAGAGGAAAGGATGAAAACTTTGAGACTGGGTTGGTATTGAGAAGTACAGAGGATATATTCAAACCTACAACATGGGGAAAATAGTTCAAAAGTCATATGGAGAAAACCATTCATGTACTTCTGTGATTCATTGTGAATTCTCTGATGGCAGAAACCATAGCACATTACACATTGATCCCCTCTCCATTTCTTTCTTTCTTTCTGACACAGAAACTCAATAGCTGTTGAATGAAGAGACCAAGGCTGCCTTTTACAAATAAAGTGTAGTGGAGACAACTGTTCATTTCACTGACTCCTCTCTCTGCTTCCAGTCTTGCTTGATGACTGATACTGTCTACATTAACCTCAACTCAGTGCCAAATGGAAGACCCTTCTGAAGCAAAGCTGTTTCTGTGCCTGTCTTATTACCTGTCATTTATTACCTGTTTCTGAGACATCTGTTTTTGCCTATAGCTTAAATGCTTTCAGAACGTCCTCCTTGGTTCATGCCCAGCTTGCCACCAAATAAGCCCTAACTAGTTCCCTTGGAAGGATATCATTCCCAAATTCATCACTTGTGTGGTTGGTATTCACTTATGTTTATCAAGTAATACTTCATTCAAATGTCATCCTATATAATAAAAGGCTAATATGCAAATTGACCAAACAGCAGACTGACCGTTCACTATGATGCACACTGACCATCAGGGGGCAGACACTCAATGCAGGAGCTGCGCCTGGTGGTCAGTGCACTCCCACAGGGGTAGCACCACTCAGCCAGAAGCTGGGCTCATGGCTGGCAAGCACAGGGGCAGTAGCAGGAGCCTCTTCTGCCTCTGCGGCAGTGCTAAGGTTGTCTAACTGCCAGCTTAGGCCTGCTCTGGGACTATGAGAGGGTGTAGGCTGGGCTGAGGGGCCCCCCCCCCCAAGCCCCAAGTGCACGAATTTTGTGCATGGGGCCTCTAGTTTGTAAAAATATGCTTAAGATTTAAAAATTTGCCTAGCTCTAGCTGGTTTGGCTCAGTGGATATAGCATCTGCCTGTGGACTGGAGAGTCCCAGGTTTGATTCGGGTCAAGGGCACATGCCCAGGTTTCAGGCTTGATCCCCAATAGGGGGCATGCAGGAGGCAGCCGATCAATGATTCTCTCTCATCATTGATGTTTCTTACTCTCTCTCTCCCTCTCACTTCCTCTCTGAAATCAATAAAAATACATTTAAAAAATTTTCCCAAATAAACTTTAATTTTTTTCTAATCAGGTAGGTTTACTTAATACAAAAGTAGTGACAACATTATATTTGTCCAGACCGTATAATGCTATTGAACAGAAAATCTCTTTGTCTGACATAAGTTCACTTGTAGTAGCTCTGATGTTGGTTGTAAAGTGATAATTTTCCAATTTATTTTTTAAGTAAAATGTCTGCTTTATAGAAAAGGAAAGGAACACATTCAAAGCATTGCCATTCTGTCAAACATTAGAAATTTTCAGCATTGTTAGGAATGTGAAAAGGTGATCTCGTTATGGAATATTGCATGCCCCCCAAAATGTCTTATGCTCCCCATCAATCTTATATTTGTGCTTTGATATTGTGTGTTTGCTTCTCTGTAGTAGCTTGGAGATAAATTTGGCAAAGGAACCAGAAACAAAGTTGTCCTTAGAGGTGGAAAGTTAAGAGGAGCCCTGTGACATTTTTCAAAATAAGTGCAATGTGAATAATAATAATTTTAAAAAGATAAATAAAAATGTCTAAAAAATTCCTTCCTGCTCTGGCCCTTTTCTCTGCTTGATTGGTCAGGAATGATGATGTGATTCATCATCTTCACTTCACTGTGGGATTAAAACTTCCAGAAATGCTGACAGGATCAGGAGGGCATCCCTTCCCTTCCTCTCCTCTAACACTCAGTCATGGTTAATTTAGCCGTGGTGAAAGGCGCCAACATAAAGTCTAAAGCAACATTGCTTCACACACATTACACTGTTTATTCCTTCCAGATGCCAAAATTGATAAAAGTAAACCATAGTCAATTCACAACAATGAAATCCTGAGGAAGCATTATACATGAAACTTATAAAATTATGCTTGTTCCAAAATAGCGGACTCCCTCAGGAAGGCTGCTTTGCATTAGGACAAAGAAAACACACTGAGACTTTGTCATTCCGAAACAGCCATCATGTTTTCTTATCTTTTCCTTTTAAAAAGAGGAGACAATTATATATTGTATGCAATGCTATTATGATCTACAATTTTAAATCTCCAATTTTTCTTTCAGTCTTTGAGTAAGCTTGGATTCACGTCTTTGATCAGTTTGAAAACTCCTGCTGTCATCCTGGGCAACATTAGCTTTCGCCTGGAGGCTCTTGTATGAACTTTTCAAGGATGTTTAAATTTCAAGCTGTAACTATCTAAAATGGATAGAATATGGAGTAACTCAGGTAAAAAAAAAAATAGCACATAGAATATTATAACTTTTCTGAGAGATAAAAAAGAAGACTCAAATAATGAAGTGGGGTAAGCACGGTTCCTGGGTAAGAAAGCAGAGTATTAAAAAAAAATGTTGTTTTTCTAAAATAAATTGGTAAAGTGAAATAAATTTTATTTTGAATGTATTGAAACCATTCTTAAGTTCCTATTGAATAAGAAAAAAATAGAAAAAAAATAGAATACTAACAATATAGAGCAATTCCCTTCAGGTATTAAAAAGTTATAATGAGGTTCAGTTCCAAGACTGAAAAGAATGAACAGTATAAATGAGACCAAAAAACCGAAGCAAGCTTAAGTGTATAGAATTTAATACAATAAAAAATAAATTCATTGATCAGCAGATTTTTAATAAAATCCTACCATTTGCAACAGCATGGATGGAGCTGGAGAGCGTTATGCTAAGCGAAATAAGTCAGTCAGAGAAAGATAAATATCACATGATCTCACTCATTTGTGGATTATAATGAACAACATAAACTGATGAACAAAAACAGATCCAGAGACAGAAGCATCGATCAGACCGTCAAATCTCAAAGGGAAGGCAGGGGAGGGTGGGAGTAAGGGGGAGAGAAAGACTTGTATGCATGCATTTAAGCCTAACCACTGGACACAGACACCAGGGGGGTGAGGGTATGAGCAGGGTGTGAGGGGCAATTGGGGGATAAGGACACATATGTAATACCTTAATCAATAAAGAAAGAAAAATAATAAAAGGAAACCAAATCATTGGAATAATTTAACTCTATTTTGAGCAAATGTAGATCCCATATCAGACAATATCCAAATAAGTTTCAGCTGATCTGAAGTGTTTAATGAATGATAAAAATTCTAAAAACTTTGAGAAAAATTAAGCCCTTTTGGTCAGAGGAAAAGTTATTCATGGTCTGAAATTGTAAAAGCACAAAAGAAATACAGATGTTAGATTGCATGATCATTTGAGAGACTTTATTATGACAAACTAAAATAAAAAGGCAAATTATAAATTAGCAAAGATTATAATAACTAAAAGAAAATATTATAGATGTGGAGTTAAAATTTAACATAAGAAAATTATACTAACATGCAATAATGTATAACTAAAGAAGAAATTACAAATTTACAAAACACAAAAAGTTAGAAAATTCAGCAAAAACAAATTCTGTATGTTTATACTAGAAGTTCAACACATAAAAATATAAATGAAAGTCTTTTTTTGTACAGTAAAGCAGCCATTTATAAAAGTTTATACAAAATATTGAATAGGATGTAGTAAAGAAGATGTTTTATTACATCTTGATTTTATTTTATTGATTTTAGAATATGAATTGGGACAAATATTTAGAATGAAATTTGACTATATCAAGAATCATAAAAGGAATAATGCCTAAGTACTATAGTCTAAGCATCTTCTCTAAGAAAATGACTAAATTACAAAAGACATTTATGTATAAAAGTATTTTAACAAATTACCTATAATAGCTAAACTTGAGAATAATATCAAGAAGTGTTTAAGATGTTTAGAAAGTAAATCTAGATTTATATAGCTTTCAATAATAGTGTCTATATTGCATTAAAGGAAAACATTCAAATATCACATATAGCTTTTCTCAGTTATATAAAGCATACAGCAAATGCAAACAAAAAAGAGATAAAACAATACTTAAGAACTTATTTTTTATATCTGCACATGGGTCTGCTCTAAACTTTAATAATAAGTATATAATCCTTTCATAATGACAACATGTAGTAACCAAAACTAATAGAAGAATGTAAATGGCTTATTTAATAAAAGTAAAAATACCATGATTATATATTTTACAGATAAGAATATTTAATAAATGCAAATTTTCAATTTTTTATAAATTAATGTGCTTTACTGATTATAATAAAAGATGGGTTTTTATATTGAATAAATTAGTTTCATTGATTATAATTCAAAATATTTTTTCTCCTGCCTAACAATACTGTTCTAAATGTCACTTGTATGACTATACAGATGAAAAGAGGAATATTTTTTCAACATTTTAGATGCAATAATCCTATTGAATATCAAGTCATAATTATAAAACTACAACTATTTATTTTCCATAACCAGTAAAAGAGAAAGAACATTAATGGAATCCATAAAGAACACATACTTCAAATGTTTTTTATATATATAACTTTCAAAGCCTGGATTTCCAATAAAACAGTCTGAGGAGAAGCTTGGGATTAATCTTCAAGAGGTTCAATGTCAGGCTAACAAGAGTAAGAGACACAGGAACTAAGTCAGGGAAGGAAGAGAAGTCAAGAAAGATGATGTATTATCTTTCTGGCCACTACCTCACAATTACCTCTTAAGACAAAGCCAATCATTTGGCAGGTTTTCCTGTTGGACAACTACATACAGAATTCATAGTGTTGTTGTCTACTGGAGGGAGAAAGAACAGGGCTTCTCTTTGCCAGTCATCAAATTTTCGCCCACAGGAAGTTACACGCACACGCACACACACACACACGCACACACACACACACACGCACACACACACACGCGCACGCACACGCACACACACGCACACGCACACACACGCGCACACACACACGCGCGCACACACACACACGCACACACACACGCACACACACGCACACACACGCGCGCGCACACACACACACACACACACACACACGCGTGCGCGCACACACACACGCACACACACACACGCACACACACTTTCCAGTTGCATTATTAGGCCCCTTTTGTGTTTGCTTGGGGAACTGGACCTGTTGCCCTAGAGTGCGGTGTATTATTCAAGTTCAAAAGGAAGGAAACAAAAATTGAGGTCAAATGGCTGATTAGACTGACTCTGCAAGGCTTCGTGGACCTAAGTGGACGAGCTCAACCACAGGGTGGCTGAGGGGGAGCAAGCAGGGAACCTAGTTCTAAGGCTTTTGAGAGGTGTGTACATCTCATATAATGGCTGTCCCTTACATCCTCAAATGTGCCATAATTTCTTCTATTAAAAAACGAAAACTAAACAGTAAAAAGGTAGTGAGCCCTCATTCATCTTTATCTACCCTACTTTTGCCCCTTTAGAGTTAACATTCTCAAAAGGATTATCTGTGATTGTTGTGACATTTCTGAAATCTCGATTTCTTTCCAGCTATTACTCAGGAGTTCTATTATATCAATCTTTTAAAATGTCGTTGGAAGTTCTGATGTGTTAGCTCCAACGTTCTTTGACTGTCCCCCACTGCCACATTCTTTTTCAGCTTGGATCTCATCTTTAAAAACACCCTGGTATTCCCTCTCTGTTTTTATCTCACAAGCATTTGGCACAACTAATCACCCTCTCCCTTTTCTTCAGCATTTCTCTTCTTAGCTTGATTGATGATTTCCCCAGGTTTTTCTCCAGCCTCATGAGTCATTTTATCTCTGTCTGTCTTTTGGGTTTGTCTCCTCTCCTCAATTTCTGAATGCTGTCTGCTGAGGGTGTTGTCCTAACCCACACAGTGATGGTTGAGTACTATTTCTTGCTGTGAATCATCACTATCACAGGCCCTTCTCTACTTTGCTGGTAGCCATGTTGCTTATCCTAACCACGTGCTGTTATTTTGGTTTCTCAGAAATGCCAACCTCTGGTCATTCTTGGGGATTGTGCACTAGCTGTTTCCTTTGCCTGGAAATCATTTTTCCCAGATCTTCAAATAGTGACTTTTCTTATACTTTGGATCTAAATTTAAAATATCATCTGGGAGGACTTCTTCAACAAATCCTATATAATAAAAGCCTAATATGCTAAGTTTCCAGTCATCTTGTCATCCATCCAACCAATCAAAGCATAATATGCTAATGATATGCCAAGGCTGCTCAACTGCTCGCTATGGTGTGCACTGACCACCAGGGAGCAGACAGTCAACCGGTTGACCAGTCATTATGATGTGCACTGACCACCAGGGGGCAGATGCTCTGACCAGTAGGTTAGGCTGCTGCTGCGGTCCGGCTGATTGGGACTGAACTATATGGGCCAGACACGCCCTGGAGCCCTACCACAGTCCCTCCCTAGCTGACCAACCTCCTGCATTCCTCTCTGGCCCCAATTATGCACTGGTGGGGTCCCTTGGCCTGGCCTGCACCCTCTTCCAATCCGGGACCCCTCGGGGGATGTCGGAGAGCCAGTTTTGGCCTGATCTCGCAGGCCAGGCGGAGGGATCCCACTGGTGCATGAATTCATGCATCGAGGCTCTAGTAATGCATAAGATTCTTCAATTTCAAACACATTTCCTGTTAATTTTACTCATTAGCATTTGAAAGAATATGACACTATTTTTATTTTTCTATTTGAGTAGGATCTATCTCTCCCCAATAAGACCATCTGTTGAGAGCAAATGAGCCTAATCTGTCCTGCTCACTAGAGGGTATGGAGGAGCCATAATAATGCCTAACTCACAGTCAGCACTAAATGAACAGCTTTTAATAAAAAATACAAAAATAGCATTATAAAGCATTTTTACTGACCAAATAACCTAACGTTTATTCAAAGTAAATACCAAGGCTGCTAGAATAGTTTAAGTATTGTATGATAGTCACTCATACTTTGAAGTTGAATTGTGACTTGTTTTAAAAGAGCAATATATACCAAACACTTAATTACATGTATGATCTTTGATCAATTATAATTAATAACCAATACATTAATTATTGATTGACTTTTAACAGTATAGCAGCATATTCCTATAACAATTATAGTTTTTCAATGGGGAAAAATATACATATACCTTATACAATTGTTTTGAGCTTGCTTTGGAATATTTAGTGTGTTTTCTTCTTTTTTAAAAATATATATTATTGATTTTTTACAGAGAGGAAGGAAGAGGGATAGAGAGTTAGAAACATCAATGAGAGAGAAACATTGATCAGCTGCCTCCTGCACACCCCCAACTGGGAATGTGCCCGCAACCAAGGTACATGCCCTTGACTGGAATCAAACATGGGACCTTTTAGTTCGCAGAACGACGCTCTATCCACTGAGCCAAACCAGTCAGGGGTGGTGTGTTTTATTCTTGTTTCCTGCTTTATTGAGGTATAATTGGCAAATAAAAAATTGTATATATTTATGGTATACTAGAGGCCCAGTGCACGAAATTAATGCACCAGTAGGGTCCCTAGGCCTGGCCGGTGATCAGGGCCGATCTTGTGGGGTGATCGGCAGGGCAATAGAGGGGGCCCCACAATGGCACCAGCCTAGGCTGGCTTGGGGCCTGCGGGCTGGGGGCAGCTCCTGCATTGAGCATCTGCTCCCTGGTGGTCAGTGCACATCATAGCAACTGGTCGTTCCACCGGTCGTTCTGCTGTTTGGTCAATTTGCATATTAGGCTTTTTAAAAATATATAAGATAATGATACTCTTATATATGTACACATTGTGAAATAATGTCCACAATCAAGCTAATTAGCCATCACCTTACATAGTTACCATTTTCTTCTTTTTCTTTGTAAGGTAATAACACTAAAGATCTACCCTATAGGCAAATTTCAAGAAGACAATACAGTATTATTCACTAGAGTTTCATTCCTGTACATTAGATGTCTAGAACTTATTCAACTTGCATATTTGAAACTTTGTACCTTTTGATCAATATCTCCCAATTTCCCTCCAGCCCCTGAAAACCACCATTCTACTCTCTGCTTTTATGCATTTCACTCTTTAGAGTCCTCATGTAAATGAGATCATGCAGCATTTATCTTTCTGTCTCTGGCTTATTTAACTTAATATATATCCTCTAGGTTCATGAATGTCACAAATATTTCTGTGTGTGTGTGTGTGTGAGTATGTATCTCACATTTTTAAATCTATTTATCTGTCAAAGGACATTTAGGTTGTTTCCATATCTTGGCAATTTTGAACATTATTGCAACAAACATGGGAGTGCAGGAGTCTCTTCCAGATCCTGATTTCATATCCTTTGGATAGATACTCAGAGTAAAATGGTTAAGTCACATGGTAGTTCTATTTTTAATTTTTTGAAGAACATCTACACTGTTTCCCATAAAGGCTGGACCAGTTAACATCACCACCAGCAGTGTGCATGAGTTACTTTTGAAAAATTTTATTCAAGTCCATTGCCCATTTTATTTAGTTTATTTATTTATTTGCTTGGCATGTAAACATTAAGTATATAATTTTCAGGTATAAATTAGAAGAATATTTTAGATCACTACATTAATAGTATGTTTACAAATATCTGAATTCAACTGCCTAGCAAAGAATATTATGTAAAATACATTTTAATTGATAGTTTCTTTTGTCCTTTTCCCAGTGTGTGTGTGTGTGTGTGCGTGTGTGTGTGTGTGTGCGCGCGCGCACGTGCACGCACCTACCTAAATAGTCTGTTTTCATTTTATCTTCCAACATTCCAATTTTATAAGACACAGTAAATATACATAAACATATACCATAGTAAATACAATAAATTGAGCTTTAAATTAAAAATGAAAGTTTTCTTGAAACAATAAATATCTACTAACCTACTAATGAAATAAATCATAAAAGATTGGCATGAAGATATAATATTTGAGAGCAAAAGGGGCTTTAAATACTTGCTTATTTTAAGTGATATGTACTGTGTATACCAACACAGATATATTGTGATGTCTTGGGAAAGTTACTTTATATTTCTTGTGTATATCTAGGTAATGTTGCAACAAATAAATAAAAACAGTTGTTTAGCAACTTTGATCATATAAAGTCCTACATTAGCAGTTAATAAGCATAAAGAGAAATGAAAGAGGCTCAACTCACTTTTAAATACCATAACCTCTCAAGATATATTATAGATTCTACTTCTCATTTCTTAACAATTCCTTAATGAATATAGGTATATAATCATCATCAGCATTTTATATGACTATTTATAGAATTAATTTTACTGAAGTCATTTTCATATAAGTTAAGCTGTTGAAACTATACTTAAAAATTAATACTATACCTTTTAATAATGAGAAATACATATTCAACATAGTACTAATATTAAAACCTGACTGCTGTGCTCTTCATCAGCTTATCCTTTGATGTATTGAAAAGTCCTTCATATGATTTAGAATACTAAGAGTTTTTATTAATAATGGATTTTAATTTTTGTTAAATTGTACTTACCTGCACCTTTATCAAAGCTCATGTTTATTGTTTGAATTTGTTAATATTATGAAGTATAATGGTTTTTAAAAGTTAATCTTACTTTTAATTTTGTATTTATTTTAATGTTTTCCTCTTACATTTTGACTCTCTTCTCGCTTTTTTGCCAGCAATATAAAATGCGGGTTTTTAATAGTGATAAGTATCAATGTGTTCTTTGGATAAACCGAATGTTGTTATATTATTTTTTTAAAAAAATATATGTGTTGCATTCAATTTGCTGAAGTTTTGTGTACTACTATACCATCTACATTCGCATTCAAAATTGATCCATACATTTGCCCTTATAGGTAGTTTTTGCTTGGTTATTGCAATTGCCTGAGTATTTGTGCCCCCAAAATGCATATGGTAGAACCTAATCTTCAGCGTGATACTTATTAGGTGTAGAACTTTGGGAAGAAATTAGATCATGAATAGAATTAATTATAAGTCAATCAGAGGAAGGTAAGTATCATATGATGTCACTTAGATGAGGAATATAATGAACAAAATCAACTGACAAACAAAATAGATTCAGAGTCATGGAAACATAGAACAGACTTATGAATCTCAGAGGGAAGTGGGGAAGGCCTACAACACTAGGGCAGGTGCAGGGTAGAGGGAGCCAAAGGGGGAAAAAATGGAGAATATATGTAATACTTTGAACAATAAAGGTAAATTATAAAGAAAAAACTCCCCCCAAATAAAAATGACACATAAAAATAACTAACTAACTAAATAAATAAATAAAAGTGGCCCCCAAGACACCCCTCAATCTTCTTCATCATTTGAAGTCACAATGAAAAGACAATGGCCAATAAAGAATAGTGCCACAATTTTAAACTAATTTAATAAGTGCATTATCATTTGTGTTCCAGTTTATTTTTGAACCAGTTTTACATATTATTTTTCTATAAATTGTCTACTTTGTTTAAATTTTAAAGTGTATTAGTATAAAAGTATGATAATATCATCTTTAAAAAATTTATCTTTATTATTCAAAGTATTACAGATGCTACCCCCATTGATACCCTTCAACCCCCCTTCCCAAGGCCTACCACACAATGTGAGTGTCCATGGGTTATGCATATAAGTTCTTTAGTCAATCTCTTCCCATCCTTCCCAGGCACCCCATGCCCTTCTCTCTGAGATTTGTCAGTATGTTGCATGCTTTCATGTCTCTGGGTCTCTTTTGTTTCTCAGTTTTTGTTCATTATATTCCACATATAAGTGAGGTCATGTGCTACATATCTTTTTCTGACTGGCTAATTTTGCTTAGCATAATACTCTTTAAAATCTGCAACATTTAAGGTCACATTCCATATCTATTTGTTTTTCTAAATATTTAAAAATTGATTTTTAGAGAGAGAGGAATGGAGAGTGAGAGGGAGAAAGAAACATTAATGTGAAACTGAAACAGATGGGCTGCCTCCTGCATGCCTCCTACCACACTGGCCAAGGCTACATTCCATATTTCAATGTCCATACTTTCTCATGTTCTTTTATTTACTTATTTATTTTTAAATGTATCTAACTAGAATCTATGCTTTCTCTCTATTGTTTTGGAAGTTATACATAATTTCTACAGTTTTGTGTTCATTATTCATTTCATTTTTATTTTTTCACATCTTAAATGGTATGATTAATATATTAATTTGTAGTTTCCTTTTCTAATATAAGCAATTAAGTCTTGTAAAATTTTTTCAGTTGCCTGGAATATTTTGGTATGTGATATTCATTGTTTTGTCTCAAATGTTTTATAATTTCTGTACGTTGACTACATTAAAACACAAGCCATTGAGTATACAGTGAGGCCTTGACTTATGAGTGTCCCGACTAACGAGTTTTTTGAGATACCAGCTGTCTCTAGGCCAATTTTTTGCATTGAGTTGACAGGGTAATTTCAGTTAACAAGCTCCTTAATGAGCTCGGTCTCAGAAGGAATTAAACTCGTAAGTCAAGGCCTCACTGTATAGGTTTTTATATTGTTTGTTTTTTATTATTATTAACTAGAGCCCCGGTGCACAAAAATTTGTGCACTCTGGGGGAGGGGAGGGTCCCTCAGCCCGGCCTGCCCTCTCACAGCCTGGGGCTCTTCGGGGGATGACCACCTGCTGGCTTAGGCCAGCTCCCCGGGGGATTGGGCCTAAGCTGGCAATCAGACATCCCTCTGGCAGCCTGGGAGCCCTTGGGGGATGTCTACTTGCCAGCGGGGAGCAGGCCTAAGCTGTAGTCAGACATCCTTAGTGCTGCTGAGGAGGTGGGAGAGGCTCCCACCAGCACCGCTCTACTGGCAGCCGTCAGCCTGGCTTGTGGCTGAGCAGAGCTCCCCCTGTGGGAACACATTGACCACTGGGGGCAGCTCCTGCATTGAGTGTCTTCCCCCTGGTGGTCAGTGTGTGTCATAGTGACCAGTCATTCCCAGTCTTTCTGCTATTAGGGTCAGTTTACATATTACCCTTTTACTATATAGGATAGAGGCCTGGTGCATGGGTGGGGGCTGGCTGGTTTGCCCTGAAGGGTGTCCCGGATCAGGGTAGGGGTCCCCACTGGGTTGCCTGGCCAGCCTGGGTGAGGGGCTCATGGCTTTTTTCAGGCTGGTCAAGCCCCCCCCCCCCAGTGGGGACCCTCACCCCATGGAGGTTTGGCCAGCCTGGATAAGGGGCTGATGGCTCTTTTCAGGCTGGCCACACCCCCTTTAGGGTGGGGGGTCCCCACTGGGGTACCTGGCCAGTCTGGATGAGGGGCTGAGGGCCGTTTTCAGGCTGGCCAAGCCCCCCAGCGATGGAAGCTCCAGCCTCTCCTTTTTTTTTTTTTCCCTAGGATTTATTTACCTTCTATAATTGAAACTTTATTGCCTTCAGTGGAGCTCAGAGCCGGCCACGACAGGCAGGAAACTTGGCTTCCTCCATCACTGGAGCAACCAAGCCTCCTGCTAGCTCCAGCTCCGTGGCTGCCAGCTGCCATCTTGGTTGGGTTAATTTGCATATAGTCGCTCTGATTGGCTGGTGGATTTGGCTTTAGGCATAGCGAAGGTATGGTCAATTTGCATGTTTGTGTTTTATTAGATTAGATACCTCTTTTTATTACATTTTAGTCAGATAATTTGGTCTTTATAAAGCAGAACGAATTGGAATATGTTGGCACTTGATCTTTGACCAATGCTTGGTCATTTAACATCATTTTATGTGAGCTTGAGATAGACTGCTGAGTGCATGCTGTATGTAAGCTCATTATATTAACTCTCTAATTCTAGTTGCTTAAATATTCTATACCCTTACATCCTTACAGTTACCTGTTTATTTGGTTATACCAATTAGAGACAGAAGTATATTAACATTTGTATATGGATGAATTTCTCCTTTGATTGTGTCCATATTTTCATACTATTTATTAATTGCATACATGCTAAGAGTTGGCAATTTTTTTATAGTAGAATATAAGTTCTGCACGAGGACAGGGTTTCACATCTGTTTTTCACTATTTATGTGTTTGATATCTGGAACTGTGTCTGACTCCAGAAATATTTTTTGACAACTAAAGGAATCATTTTGGTGAATTAGATGTTTTATCATTAGATGACAACCTTATAAAACACTAAAAATGCTTTTCTCCCTTGAAATATTTTTGTCTGTTTTTAATATATTGACAAAAAATTTTTGACTTGCGGTAACTCATATTTTCATCTTTTCCTCAATTTGTAGTGTTAAGTGTATTTGTTGTTAATAGCACATAGTTTAGCACATATGATTAAAACTTTGCTAGCTAAAGAATTAATTCATTAATTGGGATAAATCACATGTACGCATGTCTTTATTTTTTAACTTTATGATCTTTGACTAATTTTGTTCCATAATTATTTTTCTGTTTTCTTGAATTATTTTGATTTGCTTGACTTTACCTTTATATTGATTTTCTCCTATTATTCTAGAAGTTATAGATTTTCATAGACATTTTACTGGAATGAATATTATAACAACATTTAATATTAAATAATATGCTTATTGTCCTTGTAGATTTAAAAGAAATTTACAGTATTTAAATTCTGATTATTGTTAATACTAAAATTTTTGCTGGTATATTTTGATTCTATGTTTTTCAACCTCACTAAATAAGTAATATTACTATTATCATTTTCAGCCAACATTTCTTTAGATTTTTCCTGATGTTTACCTTTTTTTCACTACCATTTAAATTTTTTTGTATTCACCATTTCTTCTCTCATAGCGTCTTTGTCTTAGGATTATTTACTATTTTCCTAATATATATCTTTTGGAGTTTTCTTCAGTTAAGGATCTATCTATGGTAAATTCTGTCAGTATTTTCTTGTTATTTTTTTTTTTTTGGTTTGTTTTATCTTAAGCTATCTTTATTTCATTCTCATTCCTCAAAGTTAGTTTTCCTGCGTATAAAATTTGAAGTTAGTAAGGTTCCCCTCCCTGATAAATTATTCCATACTATTCTGATTTCCAATGTTGTTTTGTGTGTGAAATCTACCATTGGTATAATTATTGTAACAAGGTTAATTGGTACTTTCCTTTTGGTATTTTGAATATATTATTTATATTATATATTATTTATTGATATGATAATGAATTACTGATGTATGAACTTATTACAGGAATTTCAAACCTTCAAGTCATATTCTACATTTAGAATAACTTAAATAATTATATTCTAGTCCTAAAAAACTCACAGTAGTTTCTTATTTCTCAATAATGACTGGTTATTAACTAGATAAACATAAGAATCATAGCCCTTAGGAATGTCTCGTCTATCTATATAGATTATAAAGATATGATGGTATTCATAACTTCTAACAGTTTTCATATCCATGAATCACCTTAGTGCTAGACTCACCTAGGTTTTAGTTCTTGTCCTCTGCCAAAACTGCTGTTTCTGTACCTTCACAGTGGTATGTTCTAAGAATAATTCCATGTCTCTTTCTCTGATTCTTATCACAGTATCCTCCTGGAATTGTTCCAGCTTCTCTTAATCATTTTTACTATAGTTCTAAACCCTGCTTGATTGTATGTCCCACAGTATCAGCAAAATTCCTTTGAGATCTGGAGACAGCTGTCTGGCCTAGGTAGAAAAGTATGAACAGGTATGAGCAGAACTGGAATTTATCTCTCTTCTCCATCCAAAAAGACTAGACAATAACCTGGATTAAAAAATTACTTTCCAATTTGCCAATTTACACTGAATATTTAATGCATTATAAATCAGTTTTCTCCACCTCAGTGTGCACACTCTACTCCAATAGGACATTTCTCATTTTAGCAATGGTACCAGGATATTTATTAAATCTTTTGTTAAATACTAAAAGCCACAACACTCATGTCTGAAGAATGTATGTGCCTAAAAAAATAAACCCAATAGTTAGGAAGACATGACAAATACGGTATATACCCTAAATACCCTAATTCATTATTGAGCAGATTATTTAAAATGAGATGTGTCTCCAATGAATACCTTTGATGTGTCTCCAATTTGGAAGTCTCTGAAGTGTGACGTAAAAAAATCATGGGTCTCAGTATCCCTCAATCTCTGCTCAATGCCACTTTCAAAGGAACTACTATTCACCTACAGAACCTATAGTATATCTTTTAAAATACGTTTCACATAAAAACAAATCTTTCACAAAGTCTTCAATTTCTCCAGAAAAGTACCTTTCGTAAAGACTATCTTTGAAGTATGTAAAACAGATTCTGTGGGAGTAATAACTTTTGAATGTCAAGCAATGACTCAATGACTGATTAATATGTTTTGGGATGAGAAATTATTCCTAATTTTGGAACTATGCATATCTGAATTTTAAGCAAAATAAGATAGAGTGCCTTTTCAAGAAGATTAGATACTAATAGAAGAGAGAAAATAAAAATCAACAGTAATATTACTGATAAGTATATTGTTTCTATTTTGCACAATGATTTACAGGAATTCAGAAAAGACATTTTTGAATGGGCTTGTGGTCATGGAAAATTCATGAAAGAAAAGATGTTTAAGCTATGAAATAATATATGTGGAAGTTTGATCTAAAGGAAAAATGAAATGCTGGCCTTTTTCTGGAGATATGGCAGCCTGTGGGAAAGCACAGTGCTTTAAAACTGTGTAATATTCTTAAATTTGCAAATAATGTAATAAGGCTAGATGGAGAGTGCTGGCAAGAGAGTGGCAAGAGCTAAGGTAGAATGAATAAGGGGGCATATTCTGAAGATCTTCTAATTAACTAAGAAATGTAGTTTATTCTTGACTGCATTAATCAGTTTAAATTAAGAGAAACATGTAATATTTGAATTTTAGAACAAAATCATTTTGTTACCATCACTAGTCATGGATGCCAGGTATTGGAATGAGAACTGTTGTAGCCAGGATGCCACTTATGAGGTGTGATATAAGGAGACCTTGCACCATGATATCAAAGATAGATAGAGAGGAGGTGGTCTGCAGGAGAAAAGCAGGGGAAGGAGTATTTCTTCTCTTAATTTCATGCTTTATAACACCTGGGTCATGATTTATACCATCTTTCAGTTACCATGTTTAGTTGTTTAGTCAAAAAAATTAATAAGATTTTATTTCCATTTGTGTTGTCTTACCTGGAATTGTAGGATCAACCTTCCAGAAATAATAACTGGTTGCTAGAAAATGCACCTCGTCTCTTCCATACCATTAATGATACAATTGGTATAATTAACCACAGTATGACCTTTATATTTCTGGGTTTGAGTTATACTCTGTTGAGGAATGAAATTGCTAAATTAGAAAAAAAGGGAGAGTGCTTTCATAAATCCTGCAAAAATTATTGGCCTGCTCTTATGGCAGGTCCAACAGAACAGTCCCCACTCTTATCTTATGCACATCTATGCTCACCTAGAAATTCATTTACTCCACCACAACTGAATGTAGACAGGAGGAAGCAAAGGCAAGAGCATGAAGTTGGAATACTGTTGCCATGACTAACCCTCTGGTTTTTCCAGATGATTACATTGTCAAAGACATCCACCCCCACTTCCACTCACAATACTCCAATTTGTCTTTGCGTTTTAATCTGTCTCCTAATCACACTAGGAACAATTCCATCAGTCCAACATACAGGTTGATTAACTGATTATACACTATCCAGATGAGATTGTAATGAAAACATTTGTCTATAAATATATGGTTTGTATATAAAGTATATTTTCAAAATCATTAAAAGTAGATATCTAATTGGCAAGATTGTTTTGACTCTTGTCTTCTTTATTTCTCTATTTAAAAATTTTCACTATGAACACAATTTACTTGTATAATTAGAATAGTAATAAATGTTATTTTTAAAAAATAACCTAAGACAAAAGGGAAGTACATTAAATGAACACGTCAGCATCCTCTGAGAACATACACACTCCTGTTTCTTTGAAAGTGTTAGTAATATAAAATGATATGATCCCTGTGGTAGTGATAAAGGTTCACTTCTTGATCAACTATAGTCAGGCTCCTCTGAACCAATTTCTCAACTTTGGGGTTCTGTGTCAGTCTCTGCCTGTCCCAATATGAGCAAGAAATCTGTCAGTGTAGCCAGAATCCTACACCCTGAATATCTGATTGGGTACCACAGCCTCCACTCCCAGGTGTGTCTGATCACTCTGGCCTGCCTTCAGTAAGAATTCTCTTAGGTTGTTTAGATAGAAACCCCCCTAACTAACCCCTTACGTTTCTTCTTAGTACTTTTGCATTACTGCCCCCTCCCTTGCTCCTTAGCTATAAATTCCCACTTTTTCTTGTATTGAGTCCTATCTCTCTTCCCTACCACGGAATCCCATTGTGGTAGCTCCCTTGCAAAAAGTGTTCCTTACTGTTCTTTAGCAAGTGTAATGGCAGTCTTTTTCTTTAACAGTAGGCAGATCGATGCCCCTTTCAAAACTGTTCGTGTTCTAATCGTCAGATCCGTGAATGTGCCAGAGTTCATATGGCAAAGTTGAATTAAGTTTGCAGATGAAAACAAAGGTGCACATCAACCAACTTTAAAAAGAGGGACTTCAGCTGGACCGCGGCTTCCCAATCCTCTCATCTGCTGACGGGCACTTGGGCTGTCTCCAGATCTTAGCTATGGCGAATTGTGCTGCTGTGAACATAGGGGTGCATATGTCCTTTCTGACTGGTGTTTCTGGTTTCTTGGGATATATTCCTAGAAGTGGGATCACTGGGTCAGAGGAAGTTCCATTTTTAATTTTTTGAGGAAACTCCATACTGTTCTCCACAGTGGCTGCACCAGTCTGAATTCCCACCAGCAGTGCACGAGGGTTCCTTTTTCTCCACATCCTCTCCAGCACTTGTCATTTGTTGATTTGTTGATGATAGCCATTCTGACAGGTGTGAGATGGTACTTCGTTGCTGTTTTGATTTGCATCTCTGGGATGATTAGTGACTTTGAGCATGTTTTCATATGTCTCTTGGCCTTCTGTATGTCCTCTTTCAAAAAGTATCTAAGTTCTTTGACCATTTTTTTAGTAGATATATATTTTTTAAAATTCTTTATTGTTTAAAATATTACATAAATCTCCTTTTTCCCCCATTGACCTCTCCCAGGCCCCCACCTCCCGGGATATGCCCTCCCCCACTCCCCCCATCTGTGCCCATTGGTTATGCTCATATGCATGCATACAAGTCTTTTGGTTGATCTCTTACCCCCTCACCCCCACCTTCATAGGTTGGACAGTCTGTTTGATGCTTCTATGACTATGGTTCTATTTTTGTTCATCAGTTTATGTTGTTCATTATATTCCACAAATGACTGAGATCATGTGATATTTATCTTTCTCTGACTGGCTTATTTTGCTTAGCATAATGCTCTCCAGTTCCATCCATGCTGTTGCAAATGGTAAGAATTCCTTCTCTTTTACAGCAGCATAGTATTCCATTGTGTAGATGTACCACAGTTTTATAATCCACTCATCTGCTGATGGGCACTTAGGCTATTTCCAAATCTTAGCTATTATAAATTATGCTGCTATGAACATAGGGGTGCGTATACCCTTTCTGATTGGTGTTTCTATTTCCTTGGGATATATTCCTAGAAATGATATTATTGGGTCAAATGGGAGTTCCATTTTTAGGTTTTTGAGGAAACTCCATACTGTCTTCCATAGTGGCTGCACCAGTCTGCATTCCCACCAGCAGTGCACGAGGGTTCCTTTTTCTCCCCATCCTTGTCGTTTATTGATTTGCTGTTGATAAAAGCCATTCTGACAGGTGTGAGATGGTACTTCATTGTTGTTTTGATTTGCATCTCTCGGATGATTAGTGACTTTGAGCATATTTTCATATGTCTATTAGCCTTATGTATGTCTTCTTTCAAAAAGTGTCTGTTTAGGTCCTTCGCCCATTTTTTGATTGGATTGTTTATCTTCCTTTTGTTAGGTTGTATGAGTTCCCTATAAATTTTGGAGATTAAACCCTTATCAGAGATAACATTGGCAAATATGTTCTCCCATGTAGTGGGGTTTCTTGATGTTTTGTTGATGGTTTCTTTTGTTGTGCAGCAGCTTTTTATTTTGATGGAATACTACACTGCTATAAAAAAGAAGAAATTCTTAGTATTTGCAACTGCACACATGGAACCAGAGAGCATTATGCTAAGCAAAATAAGCCAGTCAGAGAAAGATAAATAACACATGATCTCACTCATTTGTGGAATATGATGCACAACATAAACTGATGAACAAAAATAGAATCAGAGATAGAGAAGCATGGAACAGACTGTCCAACCTATGAGGGAAGGCAAGGGGTGAGGGGGTAAGAGATCAACCAAAAGATTTGTATGCATGCATATGAGCATAACCAATGGCCACAGACAGTATGGGGGTGAGAGCATGTGCTGGGGGCATGGGAGTAGCTGGGGAGAAGTTAATGGATGAAAAAAGAGACTCATATGATACTTTAAACAATAAAGAATTTAAATTAAAAAAGAGGGATGTTATCTTGGATTATGGTAAAACATCAGTGTTAGAACATGCCCTTAAAAGGGAATGAGAGAGACAGATAGGAACCAGAAGGATGGTTGAATTTGCAAGCTTTGAAGGTGAAGGAAGGGGCCTGAGCCAAGGAATAAAAACAGCTTGTAGGAGCTGGGAAATGCAAGGAAATGAATTCTGTTCTGGAGCTTCTAGAAGGAACACAGTCCTGTCTGTACCTTGATTTCAACCGAGTAACACTGTGTTGAACTTTCGTTCTATAGAACTGTAAGATAATAAACTTCTATTGCTAGACTCATAGATACAGAGAACAAACAGGGTTGCCAGAGGGGATTGGAGGGAAAAGGTAAAGGGACTGAGAAGTACAAATTGGTAGCTACAGAATAGTCACAGGGATGTCAAGAACAGCATAGGGAATATAGTCAGTGGTAATGTAATAACTACATATGGTGCCAGACAGGTACTAGAATTATCAGGGGGATCACTTAGTAAATCATAGTTCAGACACTATACTAGTAAACTAATACTGTATAAAATAAGATTGAGTGTCAATTGTAATGAAAAAATAAAATAAAACAAACTTCTGTTGTTTTGAGCCCTTAAATTATTATTTTTTGCAGCAGCAATAGAAAACCAATACCATCTCCATGTGATTTGACTAGAAATCAGAGGTGAGTTCTTTAGACCAGTTTGAAGGCATCTGAGGAGGAAATAGAACAATAGTATTTCTATTGACTCCTAGGAAGGTTGCACTAATTGGCACTTTTACCCCTCCCTCTGTTTCATGGATCTCCTTCCCCTAAAGAAGCAGAGTAAGTTTTATTAACCTTTGGCTTCGGAATTGACCGGGTGACTTGCCTTAGCCACTACACTGTGGAGGAAGACATAAGAGGATGCCTGTTCAGACCACATCTGTAGGAACCATGGAGGTTTCCTTTGCTGTGACATCACTATGAGAAGGTATGTGCTAGCGGGCCTGCTGGTCTCCAGAGGCAGACAAATGTCAAGGATAAGGGGTGAATAGGCTGAGCCAAGCTCAACCATGATCAGCCAACCCAACTGACCTTCCAACATGTGAAAAAAAATATTCTGTTTTAAACCATTAAATTTTGGAGGACTTTACTATGCTGCAGCAGCAAAGTCATCTAGCTTCTATTTAAACCATTTTGTCTGTGAGTGACAAAACATCGTAGCAACTTTCATGCTTTAATGGCCAGCTGTTTACCTGGAGAACAAATGTAGAAGCTGCTGAAGCTCAATTTTTCCCACCAACAATCTTTCCTCTAAACTGACAATCTGCAAGGATTTCTCATGTTCCTCCTTTAGAAAGGGCAGGCTTTTATTAAATGTAAGTGCCCTCCAACACACCCGGAGGATCTTACATCTGTATTTTCTGAGTTTGGGCAGAAAGTATACTATTTTAGTCAGTATTTAAATGTCATATTTGTGCCATACTCCCCTCTGCTGATATCCTGGATGTCTGCCTATGTTATATGTACCGTATTCTTTCAATAAGGTTTCTGAAACGAATTGGGGCCAGGTGACGACCAAATGCTTTTGCGTCCCTGAGGTGAGCACTGAGAACTGAGGAACGTTTTCAACAATTGCGAAGTTTCTTTTTTAGCAGGGGAGGAAAGCAAAGTCTGTTCCTGTCAATGTTTTGTTCAGCTCTCAATCTAATGCGCGCTATTTTACATAGAGATTGCCGGTCAGCTTCACCCTCCAACTGTGAGCGTCACTGTAGTGCTGGTAGTCTGCTCTTTCATTCCAGAGGGGTGAACCGTGAACAAGCAGGTTGGGGAAAACGGAACCAAAGTTCATCCGTTTTTTAATTGTGCTCATATATTAAATAGTTTTTAAAGATTTAACATGCTCTACAAATGGGCTTCTTAAATTACTAAACACTTGCCAAATTATATAAAGCAACGGCAGAAAATGGGATGCATAGAAAAAGATATCTGCAAGCTCAGATGAGCTGTGACGTTTTGAACTTCTGTGCTTCTCTTCTACTACCTGTGGTCGGCAAACTGCTGCTCGCGAGCCACATGCGGCTCTTTGGCCCCTTGAGTGTGGCTCTTCCTAAGCCTTAGGAGCACCCTAATGAAGTTAATAACAATGTGCCTACCTATATAGTTTAAGTTTAAAAAATTTGGCTCTCAAAAGAAATTTCAATCGTTGTACTGTTGATATTTGTCTCTGTTGACTAATGAGTTTGCCGACCATTGTACTAAACCATAAACTCTAGGTATGTTGATTGATTGTTTTGCCCACAGTGACTAAGCCAGGGCCTAAAACACATATCAGTGATCAAAAATTTTTTGGTACATTAGATTTTATGAATGATAGAGTTGTCCTTTAGCTATGATGACCCATTTTGTGTAATATAACACTCTTCCCACCAAAATTGATAATTCTCTAACTGTAATTTGGGTAAGATACTCTTTTCACTCAATAAAAAAACGTGGCTGTACAAATGGGAAAACTGAAGAGAATGTAATAGAAAGACCAGGAATCAGATATGAACTCTGGGAAGTGTATAAGCTACTTTTAACCTTTGTTCAAATTGCCCCTTTGAGGAACATTATCAAATTGAATGTCACAGTTGCAAAGAGAATTAGATATGTAGTTGAAAATCAGCAATAATTCATTATGGGTGATGAGCAAGGGTTTGCTATTCTTGAGTTCAATAATAACAACTTTGTAGAATATTTTTAAAATCCCTGGTTCTTTTTTAAAATAAAACTGGTGGCAGGTATACAATCATTTTAAACTCTAAACTATGGTGAAACAAGAACCAAAATGTTGGTATTTTCTTTTAACATTTTCTCTTTTAACACATAAAGAGAATTTGTGTATAGCATCCATGGATAAAATTAAGGCTTTTCTCGTTGTCTATAGAGGGAAGATGAGATATCCTGAAAGACAGAGCCAGTACATTGCCATTGCACTGGCTCATTGTGCATTAGATCAGACAGTAAATTAGATATTGATAGAACTATTTTGAACAGTCGATAAGCTTTCTGATGATTGATATCTTTATGCTGCCTGGTAATATCAATGCTGACATTTAGAAACTAGAGAAAGAAACTGTAATATAATATTCTCTTTGTGGAAGTCTTACGTGTAACCCAAGCTCACAAGTCTCATTACATAGATAGCAGGATTTACACAGTTGACTTTCAAAGGAACAAGGGAAAGAAAATTAAAACATCACCCTTTCCTTTGTGCAAGAAACTGTCCTTCCAATCACCCTTCAATCTGAATCAGGAGACCAATGAGTCAAGTTTGTTAAAGTTCTCCTTGTTTGAGTAAAGAAAAAGTGGTTCACAGAAGCAGTCAGAAGAAACGTGCATCTTAGAAGACAAAGATAAGCCAAATGTAAAGTAAATGGTTCATTCCATTAGATGATCATTTCTAGTAGGACATTCAGCTTAAAACTTACTTCTCAGGAAACCACACGTTATATCACTGTCCACTTCTAAGTAATATTTTCTGAAATGTAATCAGGAAAGTGGAAGATGATAAAATGAAAGTACTGTGATTTATACAACAGCCTCTGTTCTAGCTTCTTCTATCTCCTCCCATCCTCCATTTTACCTTTCCAAAAGAACTTTTGCAAAAATCGATCAGTTAATTAATTAAACATTTGTTTATTCATTCATCGAAGTTTTTGAAAACTCCAATATGTGTTGGGATTGTGGGCTCTGAAATACAGCAGTGGGAAAATCAGGTGCAAATACTTACCCTCACAGAGCTTACTTTCTGGTGGGAGAAGACAGGTTATTAACAATTAACTCCATGAAGGACATAGGAGGTTTACTGGGGATCAGTGCTTAGTATGTAAATAAAATTAGTAAAGTAGTTAGGAAATGTCATGAGGTGCAGTTTGCTATTAGGAATGCCAGATAAAATACAGGACACTCAGTTGAATTTCAATTTTAAAAAGACAAATAACTATTTTAGTATAAATATATCCCAAATATTATTTGGTGAACAAAGGGAATGCAATTAAAGGTGAGGTTTATGGATTGAGTGAGCAAATGATGTATGGTCTTGTATGGGTGATAAAAAGTTAGAGGAAATATTAAGCAAGTTGAGATATAAGTAGATATAAAAATGCAAGTTGCAGTTTTAGGTGAGAAAACTAAAATGTCTACGATGAAATATAGACTAGATGGGATTAATGAAGGAAAGATAAATAAACTTAAACACACAACAATAGAAAATAGCCCTAATAAAATACAAATAGACAAAAAAATTAAAAAGATAAGTAAAGCATCAGTAAGCTGTGGAGAAAAAGTAAGTGACCTAATGTAAATTTAATTGGAGTCCTCTAAGGAAAGGAGAGCAATGCAATTAATAAAAGAGAAGAAACAAAAGGTGAACACTTCAAATATGATGAAAACTGTTAACCCACAGATAAAAACAGACTCAACACAACCTAAGCACAGGAATCTTGTAGGGGCATTATAATCAAAGCACTTAAACCAGGGATAAAGAGCATATTTTAAAACCATCTAGAGCAAAGTGACCGATTACATGTGTAGAGACAAAGAAAGGAATCACAGCAGATTTAAATCAGAAATAACACAGCACAAAAGACAGAATACATTGCATTATTCTGATTAGACATTGTCTGTGCTAAGAGAAAATAATACAAATTTAAAAAAAAAAAACACAAAAAAACCTGACAGCCTATAAATGTATACCCAGGAAAAATACTTGTTAAAGTATAAAGGAGAAATAAAGATATTTTCAGACATACAAAAGCTTAAAGAATTAATAAACAGTCAACTAGCAATATCAAATATATTGAATGAAGTCCTTCAAGGAGAAGGAAAAGGATATACATAAAGAGATAAAGATTACTGGAAATGGTAGCTATGCATATAAATATAAATACTTTTTATCTTGTTAAAAGATGTCATTGTTTCAAATGAAAATAATAACTTTATTATAAAAACAATATCTACTTTGTAATCTATGTAGAAATAAAATACATGGCAAAAATATTACAAAGGCCAGAAGAAGAGAGATCAAAGTATACTGTTGGGGGATTCTTATGTTAAACCTGAAGTGGTGTAATAGCACCTGAATTTTAACTGTGATAACCAGACAGCTTTCATGTCAGCCCTAAAAGAATCTCTTACTTCTCATTGCCAATGTGGCTGATATTGCTGAAAATCAAACACAATTTTCATTCACGGGGTTGCTGTAATACAATGACAGTTGAATTAAGTCTCTCTTAGTTTTTCATGTCAAAATTAAGGCATTAATCAGGAACTAATTGAATCCGGAAACTCAAAAAGGAGACATCTCATTGGACCCAGATGAAACTAACTATTCTAAAAACCTTTGTCATGCTGAGACGCCCTTATGAGTAGAAGGAGCTTTCCATCCAAGGGCCAAGGAAATTAGACAGCCTCGTGTTGAAAACTCTGCAATAATCCATCACTGTGAAAGACATTGTTCATTTTCCTCAAGACACATTACAGCCATCCTGTTGCCACTATGCTCATAGCTTGTGTTAAATCTCATCATCCTCAAGTAGCACAGGTATGCCTTTTCTTCACACTCCAGGAGGAAATGGAAAGATCTTATACATTGAAAGGTTGCAAGAGCTTGCTAAACTATATCAGCAGAAATATGTGCAAGTATATTTTCAGGATATTAAACCAAAGAGGGCATAATAGAACACTAGATTGGGCTGAATTAATTGATAAGAATGTACTTAATGTTTCCAGATTTAATGCATTAACTTGTGCATTTGGGTGTGGCTTGAGCCACTTAGTTGGTTATTTGAGTGCATATAAACTCAGTTGTAAAATCCATTAATGAGACTGAGGTGCCAGAGCTTTCCTGACGTGAAATGAGAAGAGAATTCAAAGTCTTAGGGAGATGGAAATATTGGACTAAATGTGTGACCAGTGCACCCATCCCAAAACTTTGTTCCATGAAAAGACCTAGAAATACTCCCCTTACTCAGGCATTGGTTAATACACTCGTGGCAGGAACATCTCCGAAAAGCGCTGTGGATGCTTTCCACTGTGGATCAGCTGTGTTTTTAGGGGATGCCACCCTTCAAATTGGCTCCTCAACTTCAAAAAAGAATGATAGGATCCCAGGCTAGCAGAGGCCAAGCAGAAATAATTCTCAAAGGAAAGGTGGTCACATTAACCATAGAGGGAAACAGGGGTCTGCCAGTAATTAGAATTCATTGATCGGCAGAGATCTTTAGTGATGGCCAATTGATCACAATGTCTCCAGGAATGACATAAATGAACAGTCCACTGGCATATTGCTTAATGTACATATTATGACAAACTCTAAATCTAGTAAAAAGGAACTTTTCTTTGGGTTGCCAAAGTGGAGAATTATATCCTCTCACCAAGTTTCCAGATGCAAATCCATTCACAGACCCAGGGGTCCTGACTGTAGGAATTCTGGTCCCCTGGAAGAAGGACATTGAACTACTGATGCAAGAACACACTGCAAATCCTCCTTCAAGCCTCCCTGAAGGAGATCGTCAGGCATCCGTTTACTAAGTGAATTTGTGTCGGGGGAAAGAAATACTTAGACCCGTCGGTGATTACTAGACACTGGCTCTGCACTGAGGCTTATTCCTGGTGACTTGAAGTGCTTTTTACTCTGGCATCAGTGGTCCCTGCTGGCTTGAAGATCTTAGTCTCTAAGAGGAGAATGCTTCCACCTTGCAGAATAATGGCTTCATTGAATCAGAAGTTGAAGCTTTCATCTGGCCATTTTGGGTTCTTTTTGACATTGAATCAAAAGGGTAAAAAAGGAGATAATGTGCTGGCTGAAATGATTGATACTATTATCAAGAACACAAGGCTGCTACCGCACATGCAGGTAGGTACAGAGGACTGTATCTGAACCACGGGGATTCTCCGGGTGCCTCTCGGACTGCCATGCCTAACAGTAAATGTTAACGGGAAACTACAGTGACCAGAAAAGGCAGGGTGACTCAGAACTGCAAACCATTTGGAAATCAGTATATAGGTCACTCTCACTCCTCCAGCTAAGAAAAGAGAGGAGCGGAGATTCTGGCAGAAGCCAAGGGAAATGTTGGATGGGCAGTTAAAGAAGAAAGCCATAAAGATCAACTATGATCTTGGGACAAATAAGAGAAATAGGGACTACAGCTACCTTGCATATTTTTCCTGTGCTTTTTATATGCATCTTCATATTTGTATATATTAATCATTCTATTCTTTTTCCTTCCTATTTCTTAATAAAAATGTATTTTCTGCAGAGGTTTTGGAAGTTTAGTCTTTAGGTAGTACAATACTCAATGGGACCATGACTAAATTTGGGGAGCAATTAATATTGTCTGCAATGGAAATAAAATCTGTTGGGACTGTGTGTCATTACATTTTAGGGAAGAGTGAGAACTTCTCCTGAAGGATAGATGTACCTTGTTAGGTTGTGCTATTGCAAGGGAGTGAAAATGTAAATGGAAGAGTGCATATATAAACTGATTAGCCAAAAGGGGGGGCAGATCAGTTATCAACTTATTGCCTCTCAGCTCTCAACACATACTTCAATATACGCTCTGTGAAAAACAGGATATTTCTTTCACCATGTCTCCATTCAAGTCAGTCTACCTCCTAATTGGACCCAGACTGCTACAGCCATATTAACTATTGGATGTCCTCTGTCAGCCATTCAGGAATTATTAAATTGGAAATTGGTATTTATACTCAAATGTTTTGCTGATGAAACTGATAGGTTTAGCATTGATTTTTGACAGGTTCTTTCTCAATAATTACAGAACACAAACATTAAAAATATTCATCAACCACCAATAAAAACTTTCAGAAAACTAAGAATAAAACTTTTTCAACCTGGCGGTGCATTCTGCAAAAAATTATACTTAATGCTTTTTCTCCTAATGTCAAATCAAGAAGTGGATCTCTGCTCTCACTAATTTTATTTGATGTTGTACTGAGAGTTCTAGATAGTGCAAAATTAAATCAGTAAAAAGACATCCAGGATGGGAAAAAGTAACACTGTCCTTATTTGTAGATGACATAATTATCTGTGTGGAAAATTCTACAAAATATCTAATGGAGGCAATAAGTGAGTTTGACAAAGTTGTAGAATACAAGATCAGTACAAAAATCAATATTATTTCCATATACTAGCAATGGATAATTACAGCATGTAAGTTTAATAACAGTATTATTTAAAACAGCATCAAATAAATAAAGTACTTAGAGGTATGTATGACAAAAATGTTTAAGAACTGAAAACTACAAAACATTGGTGAGGAAAAACTATAGAAGACCCAAATAAATGATCAGATTGTTTACTTAACAAATCTTGCTAAAGCAACACCTTAATCCACACCAATAATCATATAGAAAAAAGTAACTCAAAGTGAATCAAGGACCTAAATGTAAAACATAATATTATATAACTTCTAGAACAAAATGTAGGAAAAAATGTTGTGATTTGGGTCAGACAAATATATATATATATATATATATATATATATATATATATATATATTTATAGAGAGCACCAAAAGCATGACCACATGACAAAGGATTAATAAATTGGATTTTTATCAAAATTAATAAATTTTGCTCTTATAAAGACACTAATTTGAGACAAAATACTGGTTGGGAGAAAATATTTGCAAATTCAATGTCTGATAAAGGACTTGTTTCCTAAATATATAAAGATTTCTCAAAAACCATTAATAAGAAAACAAGCTGCTTACAAATGCGGTATAGATTTGAGTAGGAACTTCATTAAGCATGCTATGCAGATACAAGTAAGTACATGAAAAGTTAGTGAAGGAAATGCAAACTAAAATTACATTAAGACAGTGGTTCTCAACCTTCCTAACGCCTCCTAGCATTTGGCTACCGTAAGCACCACCGCTTGCTCCTGCTGTAGAATTCAAGAAGAGTTCTACATATCTGTGTTGCATATTTGCTTTGTCTTTCGAAGCAACATCTTCGTGAGTTGCAAACTCGCCATCTGCTTCACCAGTTACTCTGCCATCAGGACCAATTTCAATATGTACTCTCACAGGGTTGAGTGGTGAAAAAAATTATAAATGTCATTCTCCGTAGCTCTGTAAGGTAATCCCCGCATGTGTGCACAGTGTCCAGTTGTGCTCTGGAAAATAGAGCCACCATCCCCATATCTGTGGTCAGACATTCCTGAAAAACATTAAGTGAGGTCTCTTCCAAATATATCTAACCCAAAACTATAGCCATCATTATAGCCATTATAATGATCATAGCCTCCATAACCTCCACCATAGGCACCTTGCCTCATCCTTTCAAACCCAGCTCCCCTGCCAATGCTGCTATGCCCTCTGCCGGCTCCAGGTCTGTCATAGGGACCTGGCCGCTGCATGGCCATAAGCTTTCATGGTGGGTCGCAGTGAGTTCTGACTTCTGCTCAACTGCTCTTAAAAATTTGCATATACCTGTGCCCTATTCTTTCCTCGTGTGTCTTTAGAGCCTTTTCAGCTACTTCCTGTGAAGCAAACTGCACGAAGGCCTCCCCCATACGCTTCTCCTGGAAGTCCACCAGCAATATTATCCATTTGGCACGATTTCCAACCCTGAGAAGAACCGAACAATTCCTTCCTTGCTACATCCAAAGGGGAGTCCTCTAAGCCGTACAAAGCCATCCTTGGCCATGTCAGGACTGTCTGGACCAGTCTGCTTCAACACCCAGTTCATTTCAACGTTGTTTGACTTGAATACTTCAACCATGTGTCCCATGGTTTCTCTGTCTTTTTTCAGGGCCAATTTGACTTCATCTTCTGATTCAAGTTCAACAAAAGCCTCGCCACTCGGTCTGCCTTCTCTGGTGTAGATGAAGCATATACCTGGAGCCCCATTTTGAATTTTGCAGCCAGAAAAAAACACTGCACTTCGCTCGCCGAGCAAGACCAGGGCAAGCCGCGGACCTTCACCACGAGTCCCTCTCCGCCTTCGGTCCCCAACAGCATCGTCTCTTAGTGGATCCTGGCGTCGAAGCAGACTGATCACACGACTTCTGCGTGGCTGAGCAAATCAATGGTTTAACAACTTTGAAAAGAAATTTGGGAACTTTTAAAAAAAGTTAAACATGCAACTAACAGATCACCCAGCCATTTCAATTCTTGGTATTTACACAGGAAAAACGAAAGTACATATCCATATAGAGACTTGTACACAGATGTTCTTAGCAGCTTTATTTGCAACAACAAAATAACTGGAAACAACTCAAATGTCATTCAAGAGATAAAAGCATAAACAAATTGTAGCACTTGAAGTAAGAAAAAAGAATTGTTGATACATGCAACCATGTAGATAAATTTCACAATAAGTAGATGAATTTCACAATAAGTATGTAGCCAGATGGCAAAGGAACACACTATATTACTCCATTTATATAACATTTTAGAAAAGTAAAGCTAAGCAATAATGACGGCATGCTGATTAATGATTACTTAGGAATGAGAGGGAGGCACCGGGGCTGAAGGGAAGTATTACAAAGAGGAATTAGGAAACTTTTGAAAGTAATGAATTTGTGCGTTATCTTAAATGTAGAGATGTGTTACTGGTAGATGCATAGGTCAAAACCTATTGAATAGTATACTTTAAATATGTGAAAATTTATTATTGTGCATCTAAGTATGGCTGCTGTGGCAAAGTCAACACGAGAGTTTCAGACAAAACGGCAGGAAAGGATTAGGAAGATAACTAAAAGCAGGTACTATCACAGTTGTTCAGGAAATAAATTGTTTCAAAGAGGAAAAAAGCCCTATCCTGCTTTTCTCAGTGGATAGAGCATCGGACTGCCAACTGAAGGATGGTGGGTTTGATTCTGGTCAAGAGCATATGCCTGGGTTGCAGGCTCAATCCCCAGTAGGGGACATGCAGGAGGCAGCCGATCAATGATTCTCTCTCATCATTGATGTTTCTATCTCTCTCTCTTTCTTCTTTCCTCTCTGAAATCAATAAAAATATATTTTAAGAAAAGGAAAAGAATCTCAAAACAATGTTGCATGTTGTTAAAAAATAAAAGACAAGAAAGGATTAAAAGTGTTCATCACATACAGAAACAAAGTTCTTAGAAAGGATTGATCCAGACTCCTGCTCTTTGCACATAGTTCTATGCCCTTAGGTTTTTAAAAGCTGGTCTGTGGAGTCCTGTTGAAAATATAAATTAATGATATTTGGAAGCTGGAGAGGTAACTCTGTTCTGAATTGGGACTATATGCCTGGCTGCTTCAAATATTAATCATAAGGCAGTTCTTAAATTAACTGAAAACTGTTGCAATTCCAATCACGCTTTAAAAGAATAAGTTAAAATATCAAAAATGGCTTGATGGATGCTAAGGTTTGCTTTTCATATTTGCTTATCTTTTGCATTAATAAAGCTTGTACGTTAGGACAAGTTTTTCATTAGTTCTTTAGCTACCTTTTTCCTGACGGTTCACTCATTTCCAAGCTGAATGAGTATACCTGTCAATATGGAACTTAGAGCATAGTTTTGAATATCAGATGAGCAATTTCTTTGACTCATAGTGACCTTTGTATACTATAATGTATTTGATAAGGAGCTTCCACTAAATTTACTTTTCAGAGAGAAAGACAGATTTGGAAACACTGTTAATTATATGGACATTTCCAAGGTAATAAATTTGGACTATCACGGGGTAGCTGACTCAGCTCTGTGTAGCCTGAGAGAGCACTGAAAGGGCTATTTTACTTTAGGATCTCCACATATTTAAAACTAGAGGCCCGGTGCATGAAATTCATGCACTCGGGGAGGGGTGCGTCCCTCATCCCAGATTGTAAGAGGGCACAGGTCAGGCCAAGGGAGCCCACTCTTGCACGATTGGGGCCAGGGAGGGACACAGGAGGGCTCCAGGGAGTGTCCAGCCCGTCTTGCTCAGTCCCAATCGGCCAGACTCCAGCAGCAAACTAACCTACCGGTCGGAACATCTGCCCTCTGGTGGTCAGTGCACGTCATAGTGAGCGGTTGAGCAGCCTTAAGATATTAGCATATTATGCTTTGATTGGTTGAATGGCTGACCCGACGACCGGGAACTTAGCATATTAGGTTTTTACTATATAGGATGCATTTCTTTCAGTTGTGCCTTAGAATAGTTCAAAGAGTTTGGGAAAGCAATAAGCAAAATTACCAAATGTTAATTTTAAGCATTTAGATGCTCTTTACCATAATTGCAAGAGAAGAAAATAATGACATAACTAATACTGATACAATTTCAATGCTTTATTTAGTCTGCATGAAACTTTTCTTCTGGGAATTACAGAATGCTCCATCCTATTTAACATAGCATATGGACATAGCATATACTATTATTGTAGTCTTCTTTTTCTATTAAAATGCTAATGAATAAAAGGGATTTCATTCTTATTAAGGAGGGTAGAGGCACAAGTGTGGGAGAGTGAATTAAAAACAAACCTACTGGGAGAAGAGATAAGAATTCCAGACATCTGTGTGATTCTTCCTCCCACATATCAAACTCAGAATCACACATCCACAGGGAAGAGGGATATTAAAATATAAAAGAAAACAGAACCCAAACTTGTAAAAAAATAGCAGACTATGGCAAAGGGGTTCAATAAAAGCAAACAAATTTCTTATTTTATTCATAAAACACCATTGATGTTCATAAAATCTAGAGGCCCACATAGTGGGTGGTTTAATAGTTTGTTCTTTTGTCATTTTAAGAAATTTACTTAAGAAAAATATAATTTCATTATTTTGGCTTTTTCTGTCATGTCCCAAGTTTTTCTTGCTGACTTGCCTTTGGTTAATTCAATATTCATTACTGTCTCCCTGTGCCTGCAAAAATGTTTATGAAACTAATCCTACCTTAATCTACATCACAAATCCATACCTCCCTTCCATGTTTCAGATCCATTCAAGCATTTCTCTTACAGAGTCATTCAGGTGGATAAATTAAGTACTGTACCCTGAAATACCATCAGATGGCTTGGCTCTTTATTAGTTTCGTCAGAAAATTATAACCTGGCGCACCTCCTTAAAATAAAGATGTGTTTGCTCTTACACTCAGCTTCACTGTTTGAGAGAATTTATTTTTTATGTTGATCATTAAAAAAGGTGAAGGGCATGGATGAAACTGTGCTATTTATCATGATCCTAGAGGTGACAGAAAAAGGAAGATATTGGAAACTTGGATGTCCCAAATGGATTTGCACAAGGTGGTTTATCTTTTATAGCTGTGTACTTACAACCTTTAAAAATAAAAATTCTGAAAAAATAAACAAAAGCTTTTATATTTAAAATTCCTACCTAAAAGGCAACCTTGCTTTGAAGATTTAAAACTTTTAGCTTTAATTACTCTTTATCCTTGATATTAGAGGTTTTTAAAATGCAAATAAGAAAAATATGCATATCCAAACTTAGCTTGTCAGCTAGATGTCCCACAAATTCAAAAAATCCAAAATAAAGAAATACCTTTTCTCTTTCAGTGTTTTCTTATCCCAGATTAACTCTCTAGGTAAATGGAGGATGTGTTGATTCATTCTAGTTCCCAAACAAAAAACCATCCTATATGAATTCTTCCTACCTCATAGCTAACTATTCAACAAATAGCTATTTCTCTTGTTTTCTTTAACTTTGTATCCCCACTGTCACTTTTTTACCAAGAAATAATCCGTAATTCATCCTACTGTCAAGAAACCTCCCAAACTGGATTCTGGTCTTTCCCCGCTCACTGCTGGGGAAGACACCAACTCCTGCCATCCTGACAGCTGATGCTTTTTCATTATTTCACCTCTCGATACCAAAACCACATTTCACAGGCCCAAGCTTCATACTTTGTGTGTTTTTTTTCTTTTTAATTTTTTTCTCTTTATATATATTTTTATTGTTGACAGTATTACAGATGTCCCCCGCCGCCCCCTCCTCTAGCCTACCCCTACCTCCCCTCAGGACTTCAACACTCTATTGTCTGTGTCCATGGCCTATGCATTTAAGTATATAAGCTCTTTGGATTTTTGTTTTATGCTTCAGAAAAATCTGATTTTTTTTCAAGTTTCTTAAAGGTTTTGTTCATTTTCTATTTTCGCACTATTTGCTACTTCTTCCCAGAATGATTTCCGACCCTTTCTATTTATATTTATCACCCAGCACACACAAACACTTTTAGTAGCCTCTCCAACTATGAGTTCTGGATGAATAACATAGGCTGTTACATTTCTGTCTTCACAATCAAACAAGGTTTATGAATGGAATAAATAAGAAAAATTACTGGAAAAAATGTGATGCACACATTAGGAATAGGTACATATAAGTGTATTGAAATCATGAAGAATAAGAGAATGACAATATCTTAGGATAGAAGAAGGAACAATAGTTATTAAAGGCTCAGTAGGATATGATTTTTTTAAAATATATATTTTATTGATTTTTCACAGAGAGGAAGGGAGAGGGATAGAGAGCTAGAAACATCGATGAGAGAGAAACATCGATCAGCTGTCTCCTGCACACTTCCCACCAGGGATGTGCCCGCAAACCAGGTACATGCCCTTGACCGGAATCGAACCTGGGACCCCTCAGTCCGCAGGCCAACGCTCTATCCGCTGAGCCAAACCGGTTTCTGCAAGATATGATTTTTAAAACATTATGCTGCTCCCTTTGGGTTGCACCCATTCTGTGAGTTGTTAAGAGACTCATGTGCTTATTGCCAGCTTAGCTAAGTGAATTCCTTTCTTCTCATGTTCTCTGATAACTTCCTGTAATGATTAGGGTAGAACAGTTCACAGTTAATAGACTGCTCAAGATTTTCTGAGTCAGATGGATTTGACCACTGTATAAAGCACTTTCTTAAGTGCTCTCTCAGGTTTTATCTTAGTTCCAGCTCATTTGACTTGTTGGTACTCTCTCTCCTCTCTTGTGACTCAAACACAGTGTTGCTTTTCATTGTAATTTTATTCAGTGCTACATTCTTATTTTTCATAGGTATATTTTTTGTTTGGCTTAAGAGGTGGCAGAGAAGTTAAGATTTAATATTTAACCTGTTTGAAGTAGATAGGAAACATAACACTACTTGTAGATGAATACTAGATTAAATAGGATGGTCTCTCAAATGAGAACATCTACACATTTTCATTTACATTTAAGTAGTGTTATCTATTACCATAATACAAATTTTCAAAGGTATTAATAATTGATATTTTCAATGTAAGAAATCATTATAAAAGATCCATACTTAATAGGTAAGTTATTATTTTTCTCATCAGATTTGGTTTTAGACTTAAATTTGTGAATGAATTAGAATTATAAATGAGATAATAATAAAAATAATAATTTCCAATTATGTTTGGCACAAAGTTATATATATGTTAATTATTAAATTATATGTGATTTTTAAAATTATTAACCAAAGGACTATATTTGTATATTTTCCTGTCTTCACCACATCTGAAAAGAAACATTCAAAAGTGTTTTTTGACTTATAGTTGCAATAAAAGTAGCAGAAAGCAATGGCTTTAGAAAAATGCCTTTTCATATTTTCCAATTGTTTCATGTTCTCAAAAAACTTTGTGAGAATTAATATACATTTTCTTAGAAACTTTAATGCTCCATAAGGGTTTCACTTTTAAACATAATTCATTTTAATTAAACTTTGTTTTTAAAGAAATCTTTTAATTTTCTTTTGAACCCACTAGAAAATGACTACTAAGATTTCAGTGCTTGGTAATAGAAATAAATATTTTTAAACTTGAGGTTTTGCTATTGTCAAATATATATATTCAATCTATGGATCATATCAAGAACGTATCTGTCCAATTATCCACGTATCTATACATCAATTTACTTATCCAACAAATATATATTGAGTATCCACTGTGTGAAACTGGTCTTTGCTGAATGCCTTATCTAATAAAAGGGCAATATGCAAACTAACTGTCACTCCGTCACAAAGATTGCAGCGCTCATAGTCACAAGATGGTGGCACCCAGTCCTCTCAGCCCTGCAGGAGTTCCCCAGTCCTGGGGGTAGGGGGCGGTCGCTGAGAGCAGGCAGTGTGAGTGGCCTGGCAGAATGCTTGCTTCATCGCCACAGCAACGAGCCAAGCGTTCCATCCCCGCCACGGAGGGCCTCTGGCCAGGCCGGGCGCAGAACGCTTGTGTTGTTGCAGGCCGGGCTGAGGGACACCCCCATCCCCCCATGCACAAATTTTGTGCACTGGGCCTCTAGTTACATTATAAATCAGCATAAGTTTTATCCTTAAAAAGCTTATACTCTGATAGATTCAATAAAATGCATATATAATCATAAGGACAAGTAACATTTGTTAAGCAGTGTAATAAATGTAAAGATTGGTTGCCATGAAATTACAAAGGAGGGTAAACTTCTTTCTAATAGGAGAAGGAAAATTTTAATTGAGGAAATATACAAATTTGGCCTCATGGGGGGAAAAAAAGCTAGGAGTAAAACGACCTGAGGAAAATAAGATGAGGAAGAGAAGACCATTATAGGTATGAGAAATGGACCACTGGTGTGTGTTAGTACATGCCATTCAGGATGGCTGCTGTGCATTGTGGAATAGGGAGGCTCTCAACAGTAAGGTGGAAGACAGTCATGAGGTTGTAGGGATCATCTTTCTAGTACTCCCCTCACTATCACACTTTCATAGTCCTTCGTTTTTATTTAAATATGTCCCTTTACTTTTTTTTTCACCACCATAATCAATTGTATTATTCCAGTGGCACTAATACAGCTTTGAGGTGCTCATGGTGACATTGCACTACATTCCCTGCCTTCTAGCTTCTGTCCAAACAGAAATCTCCAACTGCTTGCTCTTTCTCCCTTTCTGGGGGAATAGCCACTGTGGACCATTTACCCAAATAAACCTCTTAATGCAATTGAATTGTTTGTTTGGTTTTTTGGACATTTGAGTTTTCCTCAGAAATGGAAAGAAGTTTTGGGTGTCCCATCCCACATCCCCCACCATCCAAATAAGACCCTGTAGCCAGGTCATTTCTGTTGCCTCTGAAATCTTGAAATAAGTACGGAAAGAAACAGCATCAAGTGTTCATGTTGAATGATGGCACAGAGTGACCGAGAACCAGCCAGGCGAGTGGCAGTGTGTCTGGACAGTCTCAAGATGTTGTGGAGAATGAGGAATTGTTGTAGTTGATCATTAGCCAGTGAGGGGGGTGGCACCCAGGTAGCAGGCTGCAGGAAGAGCAACCTACGATTTGTCAAGGAAGTTGTCCAGAGCTGGGATGCCTTCCTTCAGCCTTTACGCTTACATGTCTCAGCCACCACCTGGCTGGGGCGGCTGGTGTTGTCAAAGGGGTCTCGGGGCAGGATCTGCCAGTGGTCAAACACACACTGCGAAAAAGCCTGGCCATCTGTGTTGGATCTCAGGTCTGCAGTGAAGTCAAAGGATTCATTGATGGGCAGCTAGGTCTTCACAACAAACATGGGGGTGCCAGCCACCTGGGACTCCTCAAAGACATGGCCCCGCTTCCTGTTCAGGACTCAGTAGATACCACCAACCACTTGCTCTAGACACTGGATTTCCACAAGGTAGATGGGCTCCATGAGTGGGGACTGGGCAGTTAGCACACTGGCATAGAGGCAGCCCCGGGCTGTGGGGATGATCTGGCCACCCCCTCAGTTGGATAGCATCAGCATGCAGTGTTACATCATGGACCTCAAGCGTACCCCTGGCATGTTCTCCTCACACAGTGCCCCCTCTTTTGTGGCCTACTGGGAACCAGCCACTACGCTGTCCTGGATCTTGTTGAGATACTGCACACCTTTCGTGATGTCAGTAAGGATATTGGGCTCAGTGCATGTCCCTTTACTTCTTTCCCTCCATTCAGTCAAGGTTTTGTATTGATGACATTATTCAGCAGTCACTTCCCTCTTTAATTGTGTTTCATGAAGACAAAGGAGTGACACAGTGAGGCTGGGACACAGCAATTCATTTTCTCTAACATTTTTGAAGCACCTCATTTTAAACCAGGCAGCGTTTTATTGTGTGTGCGTGCTTGTTTTTTTTTTGTGTTTGTTTTTTTTTCCCCCCAAATCTATTAAGAACTTAGCACTGTGTCAGAAGCAGTTGGAGAAGAGAAAGGATGTTCTTAATTTAATTCACTAGAAGAAGCAAAATTCACTCAGGAAACATGTAAAGATATCAATTTGGACATAGAATGAGATTGAGTACTGAAATATATGGTTTACCAAGAAAATATTCCAGGTTTATTGTATTTAAGTTAAACATGAAGGATAACTACTTCACTTATTCACAAATATTTATTCAGTGTTTTCCATGTGTCAGGCTTTGTTGCAACCAGGGGATATGGAGTAATTAATAAAAGCACATAAATGTATGCCTCCCTGCTTCATAAAGTCTTAATTGAAAAGGAGAAACCCAGACAATAAAACACAAATAACCTTTATATTGTATCAGATAGTGATAAGTGCCATGGAGGAAATTTTTTCAAAGTAAAGGGTAGTTGGGGATATAGAGTCAGAAATGGCATTTTAAAATAGGGTGGTGGGGAAAGTTCTCTCGGATGTGATATAAGAAAATCCTTAAAGATCTTGAGAAAGGGTATTCCAGACAAATGTAATATTAAATCCGACAGCCTCAAGATGGGAGTAGTTGAACTCAATTGTCTACTAGAAAAGAGCAAATAAGATAGTGTGTCTGGACCTGAGAGGGCTAGAGGGAAAGGAGAGGAGAGGAGAGGAGAGGAGAGGAGAGGAGAGGAGAGGAGAGGAGAGGAGAGGAGAGGAGAGGAGAGGAGAGGAGAGAGAAGAGGAAGGAGGAGGAGGAGGAGGAGGAGAAGAAGGAGGAGAAGCCACCAAGAAGTGACACAGAACCCTGGAGTAAGGGCCTTAAGGACCATGACAAGGACTATGGCTTCTACTCTGAGTAAGATAGGCACTGTAGGACTACCAGAAGAGTGTCAGGATCTGACTTAAATTTTAAGGTTGACCTTGTTTGAGAACAGACCACGGAGAACAGAAAACAGGGTATGTGGTTGAGGGCAATGTTGAGTGAGAATAAATCTTATGGCACATTGAACAGTCCAGAGCAAGAGTTCACAGTCAGTGGGACACAAGTCCCAGAGAAAGAGCATCCAACAGTTCCTATGCACACAAAGCGCTGTCATTCTGGTCTTAATTTAGCTCTCCTAAAATATGCAGCATGAATAATGGATATGAACTCACAGATATTAATAAAAGCTACACTCTTTAAACACACACTGATTTTATGAGAAGTATTGTATGAGAAGTATGAATGGTCTTAAACAATGGATTCTAAAAGAATAACTACTACATTAGAGGGGACCCATAAAGTTTGTCATTAAAATAAGTTTATGACTTAAAAAATTGGAAGCCACTGTCCTAAATAAGGGGACTTGACCTCCAGATGCAGGCTTTCTTCATTTTCATAAGGAAGACATGAGAAGTGGCCAACTTCCTGATGTAAGTTAGTAGATTGTCCAGTACTGGCAGATTTCCTGCTGTATTCAAACTTTGTCCTCTATATCCCTCTTTGCAGGAATTAAAGGTGATTGTGGAGGGGAAGGAATACCTACAGGGATACTGGAGAGGCTGGCTCAAGTACTAGTACTTGCCAGTGCTATTGAGTCCCATCCTTATTAAACCTCAAGATCTGGTAGCACTGCAGGTATCAGAGTTTTCCCAAAGCAATAATCTATGTCCATTCAGATATAACCTATAGCTCCTCCTCCATGTATCTTTATAGCGATTACTGCATTACACATATATGAAGAAAGAATTTAAATAATAAATACACATGTGTATTATTTTACATAGACACTGAAAAAATGTGGTTGCTACCGGTTAACCAAACTATGTCTTATAGTTTATTGTGGACCTTAAGAACAAAATGTATTTTAAAATGGTGCTCTTTTTATTACCTTTTATAATTATCAGAAAATTAGTATGCCGATAATAAATAACACTGGACTGGTATCATTAATTATTCTCAGTTTGAGAAAACTTACTGGAACATTGATAGAACTGATTAGATTAAACTAAAATTATCAACCTCTTTATTATTTCCAATAAGTAAATAAACATAGGTATGTGAGCTTTTGTTAATATTTAAGTTAAATCCTCAGATTATTGGTCAGAATGCTATATTTGTCTACAGTTTCATTTGCAATACTCCCAGCCTCAATTATTTCCTAGTGTCCCCTAGGAAAATAAATCACACTGTAACTAGTATCAATATATAGTTGTTTCCCCAGAGAGTCCCTATTACCAAGGCTTGTCCTCTATTTCAAGGTCAGTGCATTAATGACAGCACATGACTCTGGTGAGTTCAACCTCTTAGCTTGCAAATTGCTGAATTTTTGCTAAAAGCAATTCTTGAATTAATTGTAACTATTTGGCCAGTTCAGACTCAAATGATGCCATCTGGGTTGGCCAAATTGGACTGTGCAGAAGAAAGGGAAGAGCCTTTTAAACACTAGGCTGTATTCCAGTTTGCTCTAGAAATGGCCACAGAATATAGCCTTTGTTTTTGCCTCTTGATTCACTCATGGCACAACAAGGGTAACCCTCTCTATTATTACTCATGCTCTCTTCTTTGTCTTCTGACACTGGAATTTTTCTATTTGTCCAGTATTTCCATTCCATAATCATGTTAATTTATATTCTCCCCTCAACTTGTCTTCTTTTAAAACTTCACTTTAATTAGAAACAAATCTTTGTATTAGATAAGCCACAAAGACAGCAATGTAGAAGAAGAGCTTGATGTTGGAATCTGTCCACATTATTTACCAAATGGTTCAGTATTTCCAAGCAGCTGATGACAGACCAGCCATCAATCCAAATTCATTTCCAGAGAGACACATAAAAACTTTACTGCTTAGCAGAGCTCAAAATATCCACCTGTCTCTCTGACTAAAGTGCAAGCAGGGACCATTCTGCTGATTCTGGGGTCGTCTTTAATCTTTTACATTGGGCATCACCATCTGATGCTAATTATATTGTTGATGTTTCTAATTCCTCTTTAGACTGGGAATTTTTATCACTTTAGATTGGGTGATTGAATTTGGGGGGCAAAAAAGCAGATTATGGAGAATGTGTATAAACTCATGTATAACTGTATGAACTCATGTATAACTGTAATGCACTCCATCCCTCTATCTAGAGATGCACTCACATCTTTTCTGCATTTCCATGTAATTGCTTGAGCACCTTACTTATCATTAATTGGAAGTTTGTTATTTTCTCCTTGAGGAACCCCTCTCCCTGTACTGTAAGCACTTACCCAGTTCAACAAGAGCTTATCTGAGCTTCCACAGTCAAATGCTGAGAAAACTGGAGCTTGATTAGTTTGTTACTATCACAGCTACAGTGTGTGCACAGGCTTGCTGAGTAAGGTCACCTTTCACTCAGGCTCTCAAAAGGCAGACTTTTCCAGAAATACACTCACATGAATATAATCAACTGACCTTTGACAAAGGTGCAAGGGTGATACAAGGGAGAAAATATAACCTTTTCAACAAATGATTCTGGAAAAACTGGACATCTACAAACAAAATGAACCTAGACACATGTCTTACATTCTTTAAAAATTAACTCAAGCCCAGCCAGTGTGGCTCACTGGTTGAGCATCAACTCATGAATCAGGAAGTTGTGGTTTGATTTCTGGTCAGGGCACATGCCCCAGTGATGGGCTGGATCACCAGCAGGATGCATGCAGGAGGCAGCTGATTGATGCTTCTCTCTCATCATTGATGTTCCCATCTCTCTCTCCCTCTCCCTTTTTCTTCTGGAACCAATAAAAACATATTTTTTAAAAATTTAACTCAAAATGGATCACAGATCTAAGTGTAAAATATGAAACTTTCAGAAAATAATACCAGAGAAACTTTGGGTTTTATGATAATTTTTTAGCTAAGACAACAAAATCACAATCTATGTATTTAAGAATTTATAAACTGTGCATTAAAATTAAAATTTCTGCTCTGCAAAAGACTCTGTCAAAAGAATAAAAGGACAAGCCACAGATTTGTAGACAATGTTTTTTATCTGAATAAGGAATATTGTCCAAAATATACAGATAACTAATAAATGTCAACAATAAGAAAACAAATAACCTGATTAAAAATGAGCCAGCGACATTAACACCACCTCATCAATGATGTACAAAAAGGTAAATAAGCATATGGAATGATGCTCCCCATCATATTTCATCAGGGAAATGCAAATTAAAATAACAATGTGATACCACTCACTACACATATTTTAGAATGGCCCAAATCTAGAACACTGATAACACCAAATGATGGTGAGAATATGGAACAACAGTAACTCTCATCCATTGCTGATAGAAATACAAAATGGTACAGACACTTTGGAAGACAGTTTGGCACTTTCATAAAAAATTAAGCATATTCTTACAAAATGATCCAATAATCATGCTCCTTGGTATTTACCCAAAGGACTTAAAACCTTATGTCCACACACAAACCTGCATATGGATGTTTATAGCAGCTTTATTCATAATTGCCAGAACTTGGAAGCAGCGAAATTGCTCTTCAGGAGATGAATGGATAGAGAAACTGTGGTACAACCAGACAATGGAACATTGTCAGTGCTAAAGAGAAATCAAGCCATGAAAGAATGATTACAGAGGAAACCTAAATGCATGTCGTTAAGTGAAGGAAGCCAATTGAGAAAGCTGCATACTGTATGATTCTACCTATATGACATTCTAGAAAGAGCAAAACTATGGGAAAAAAATACCCACCAGTGGCTGCCTGGGGTTAGAAGTGCGGAGGGGTGGAGAGGTGGTGGTTAAGTAGGCAGAGCATAGAGAGTTTTTAGGGCAGTAAAACTTGTCTGTACATTGCTATAACAATGGATACAGATCATTATGAATTTATCTAAATTCATAGAATGTATACCACCAAGAGTGAACCTTAAAGTAAACAAAATGGACTTTGGGTGATAATAAGATGTCAGTGTAGGTCCATCAATTGTAATAAATTTGCCATGCTAAGGGGGATGTCGATAATGTGGGAGGTTATGCTTTTATATGCACAGGGGATACATGGGAAATCTCTGTACTTTCTGATCATTAATGCTATAAACATAAAACCACCCTAAAAATCTATTTTTTGCCCTGGCTGGTGTGGCTCTGTTGGTTGGAGAGTTGTCTGATATACCAGAAGGTGGCAGATTTGATTCCTGGTGAGGGCACATACCCAGATTGCAGATTTAATTCCTGGTTGGGAATGGGCAGGAAGCAACCACACAAATGTCTCTCTCTCTCTCTCTCTCTCTCTCTCTCTCTCTCTCTCTCTCCCTCTCTCCCTCTCTCCCTCTCTCCCTCCTCAACAAATATATTTTTAACAAAGGAAGGTTGTTGTTTTTTCCATTATGGTGACACTGTGATGGAGATAAGAGCTCAGGAGTAGGTCTGGCATTCTCACTTTTCATCTGAGACTCAGTGTTTTCTTGGCCTCCATGAGTTTCCCACCTAGAAGAGTCAGGGGCATTACCCTACAAAGGAATACTCTTAAAATTAGCCTACAGTGATTTCTCATGTCCCTAGAACATTAAAGCTATGTATATATTTGTGCACATTTTAATCAATTCATATTTAAACACATAGTCTATATTATATATGTACTCATTAAATAATTAGATCCATCATGTCACTTGTATTTTTTGGCAATTGAATTATAACATTATAATATGCATAACACTGAAAATATTGATATTTTTCTCCTAATCTGCATCAAAGGAAACAAATTATTATTAATACTACTCAAATATGTATTCTGAACTCTTGAAGTGCCATCCTATACTGTATGCAACTCTGGGCACCAATCTTATTTATATACATTTTTAATGCAATCATCCATTTTAAATTATTTGTGGCCATTAGATGAGAAGAGATATGTGCAGCAAAATTGGATCCTGTCTAAAAATCCAGTAATGATTTAAAAAAATTATGCTGTGACACATTAAGCTTTTATACAAAGTGAAACCACTGTGCCAGAACCATGGGCATTTAATAAAAATCAAGGAAAACCTGTTAAAGGCAAATACCTTGGTATATAGTAATATCCTTTCACCTTTCCTTGCAATTTCTCCAGTTGGCACAAAGGATCTTGATGCTTTTAAGTGTTTTTATGTAGCAGGTAGAATGGATTTTTCAATATATCTTGATTCCCAGAGGCTTTACGGGTTTTGCAAACCTATGTTAAACCATAATTTGTTTAAGTGTTATTTTCTTATATGAATGGCATTATTCCATAGAGATGGTCTTGCTGAATGTAGGGAGTGTTGAATTTTCTTTTCTGTGATATATTCAAAATCCATTGCAGATCTAAAGACTAAAAAGTTGAATAAATGAAGAACAGGATAAAAATTAACAGAGCAGAGAAGTCCCAGCTGAAGGAGAAATAAATGGCTTCATAAACTTTGAAATATGCAGCATAAGAGGTTTCTGCACAGCAAAAGAAACCATCAGCAAAATAAAAAGAGAACCCACTGTATGGGAGAACATATTTACCAATGATACATCTCTTAAGGGGTTAATTTCCAAATAAAGAACCCATATAGCTCAACACCAGGAAGACAAACAATCAAATTTAAAAATAGAAATACAAAAAATAAAATAATAAAATAAAAAATAAAAATAGAAATACAGATGGCCAATAGGTGTATAAAAAAATGCTCAAGGTGACCAATCATCAGAGATGCAAATACAAACGACAATGAGGTATCACCTCACACCTGTCAAAATGTCTACTATCAATAAATCAAAAAACAAGTGCTGGCGAGAATGTGGAGAAAAGGGAACCCTAGTGCACTGTTGGTAGGAATACAGACTGGTGCAGCCAGTGTGGAAAAACAGTGTGGAGTTTCCTCAAAAATTTAAAAATGTAATTGCTTTTTGACCCAGTGATCCACTTATGGGACTATATCCTAAGAATCCCAAAGCACCAATCAGAAAGAATATATGTATCCCTATGTTTACAGCAGCATTATTTACAATAGCCAAGATCTGGAAACAGTTCAAGTGCCCATCGGTAGATGAATGGATAAAAATGATATGGTACATTTATACCATGGAATACTACGTGGCTATAAAAAAGAAGGAATTCTTACCTTTTGAGGCAGCATAGATGGACCTGGAGAGTATTATGTTAAGCAAAGTAAGCAAGTCAGAGAAAAACAAGTATCACATGATCTCACTCATATGTGGAATCTAATTTACACAATAAACAATGAACAAAATGGGACCAGGATACATGGAACAAAATGGAAGCATAGATACATGGAACAGACTGGCTGGTTCATGAAGGGAGGGCAGTGGGGGTGACTGGATAAAGAAAGGGAATGGATTAGCTAAAGAACATACACATACCCATGGACATGGCTAATAGTTTGGTGAAGGCCAAGGGAGGGGGATGATGGGTGAGTAGAGATGGAGAAGCAGGGGGGAGGGGGAAAGGGGGACACCTGCAATTATGTCAATGAAAATGGCACAAGCATAGGTGATGAGTTTAGGCTAGACCTTGGTTCAGCAACCTTAGTAATTGAGTTAAGCTTGAAAGAATTCAAAGCCAAATTATAAGGAAAAGTTTATTTTAAAAAGTTGAGGTAGTAGAAGAGCTCTTCGTGCTTAGGAGAAAGAGAGGGAGAGAGATGTGCCTCTTTAGGGTTCTAAGAGGGAGAAGAGACACAGGAGTGGGTCCTCTGTCCTGTCCTGAGGACTTCTATCTGGAGTCCCAAGGGAGGAGCTCAATAGAATATACATCCGATTTCCAGATGTGTGCCATCATGGTCTCCACTGATTGGTGGCACCAGGGGGTCATTAGTCAATGCAGCTGGTCCTGATGTCACCATGGCCTCTCTCAGTCTGATTTTTCTGCTTCCCTGGGGCTGGAGCTGAAACATAGCAGAAGCTTAGATATCATCTTCCAGAGGTTAATGCTTAAGAGAGTGGGCACACAAGGGCTTAGAGTTTTGCCTTTGGCACCTGGGTTTCTCTATACCTGACATATTCCTACTACAATCAGCCACACTTAAAAGTAAAAGGAGTGGGAAATTTCTTTCACAGTGCCCAAGAAGAAAGGATGAACAGATTTTTGGTAACCGTTTGCAGACTGAATGGATTCCAAGTCCTTCCATGTCTAACTGCCACTTCCTTCTGACTTCTTAGAAAGTAGGTCCTTTAATAGAGACAGAGAGGTCATTGGTTATTTATTCTAGAAACATCAACAAAATCTCTTAACACTATGTTTAAGAAGTCAAAATGAATTAACAAAAGGTGAATTATCAGCTTATTGCTTTTGATTTCAGAGAAATATTCTCCCCTTTTCAACTCTAAACCTTCCTAATAACCTAAGCATGAGGGGGAAAAACAACCTTTTTTCATTCATTGAAGTAGTTCCCTTTTTTATTCTAAGAAAAACCCATTGTCTATGACAAAGAGCCTTCTGACCCAGGGAGAGAACACTAATTTAAGGGATAAATTAATGTATTTTCCCTTGTGCAGTGGGTCAGAAACCAGATGAATGGGAAGGCCCCTTTGTTAAATAGTTTTCTAAGCTATTGTAATCTTAGCAAAGCAAGAAGGAAGATTTGTTCCTTTTTATTGAATGAGCATGAGAATATGGGAACATTGTATATAATAAATGTTTTTTGAGTCATTCCATATGGCAAATTTGTCTGGTCTCAAAGGCAGTGTGAGGACCATCTTCCTGTAGGAAATGTGATAAGAAAATGAACATTCTCTAGTATTTGCTATCTTTTGATTATAACAGACGTTGCCTCAGAATGAACAGACTTCAATTTTCACTGAGTGTACTAAAATATATCTTGAGGTTACTGTTAAGAATTCAGGAAAGCTTATAAGAAAATGTGGGGGCATTTCTCTGTGAATTGCTCTGCACCTAGGGTCCTTATTAATTTTAGGTATTGTAAGTAGCGCCATTCAGGGAAACTCACCTATGCATATCTGCTTTAAGCTAAATGACTATGGGAAACAGTTTATTTTATAATTTTAGTAATATAGCTCCAAACTGCTATAATTAGGAACACTAGCAATCATGTTTTGATTGCATGGTTAGATAAAATGAAATTCTACTCAGAACTTACATTGATTTTATCTGAGATATTCAAAGTGTTTGCTAATATTAGTCAATTATATAATATTATATAATAGTTACTCCATAAGGCACAGAAAAGAAGATTCCCACAGGCATCTGGACATTATTTTTTTATTCTGTGCCCTTGACTGTTGATTTTAAGAGTAGATGGATGTTCTAGTATGTGGTTGGACCCAGTAGTCAACACTGCATATCCCTAAGAGTAAATTTAAATGTCATTAGAGTGAATGTTTAAAACTAACATGTTTGTCACTAACCCCTCTTAGGTACACACTGTACCAAAAACTAGGAATTAAGTACTATTTTGTTTAACTTTAAATCTAAGAGATATGAGAACCTAAAAAAATTAATTTCCCAGCTCCATACAAGTAGTAACTAAAGTAGTGCTAGAACTCCAAGTCTAGCAGACCCCAATTTCTTCCCCAATCCACCACAGAAAATTTTTTTACCACTAACTTAAATTATGAGAGAAAGCAGAGAAAGTTTAAACTTAACAAGTAGTGGCTTTATTTATTCACTAGAGGCCCGGTACATGAAATTTGTGCACGGGGGTTGGTGTCCCTCAGTCCAGCCTGCATCCTCTCCAATCTGGAACCCCTTGGGGGATGTCCGACTGCCGGTTTAGGCCCGATCCCATAGGAACATCCCTCTCACAATCCGGGACTGCTGGCTCCTAACCACTCACCTGCCTGCCTGCCTGCCTGATTGCCCCTAACCACCTCTGCCAGCCTGACCGCCACCTAACCGCTCCCCTGCTGGCCTGATTGCTCCCAATTTCCCTGCCCTGCTGGCCTGATTGCCCCCAACTGCCTTGCCTTGCCACCCTGATTGCCCCCCCTGCCCTGCCCTGCTGGCCTAATTGCCCCTAATCACCTCTGCCTTGGCCCCCACCACAGTGGCTTTGTCCGGAAGGAAGTTGGACATCCAAAAGATGGCTGGTCACCCGGTCTAATTAGCATATAACCCTTTTATTAGTAGAGATTTTAAGGAATTAGACTCTAAAGATAAGGGCCCAACAGTCTAAAGCACCTCTTGGGATCATTTGTTATTTGGTAGCACTATCAAAGTCTCCCATGCAGTGTCTTCATGGGTATAGTTTCTTCTCTGGAGTGCCTTTCCCCCCTTCTCTGCCTGATAAACTCCCACTCTTCTTGTCTGTTTCTTCACATTTTCTTTCAATCCTTGGAATAATTCATTGCTCCTATTGTGTTCTCTTTGAAGATTGTATCTACTAGAAAATTGTTGCATTATTGTTTGCTATTTAAATGTTCATATTCCCAACTGGACTGTGAGTTTCTTGAGGCACTCCTCCATGCCCTTCACAATTGTTGCTCAGAGTTTGAGGGATAATAAAAGAGTGATAGCTATCTCTCATTTATGTGGATTAAAGGGATAGTGAATTATAATAAAGAGAACACGGTCATTGTGTATCTCTTAATTGGACTTCTATTTTTTCTTCTGTAAATTGAGGATGTTGAGCTAGATAACTTCCAATGTCATTTCTAAATTTATTGGTGTCTGATATATCCAAGTGCTATTTTCACTGTCAGTAGGAAACATATAAAGAAATCAATAGAGAACTTTTGATATATATATATCATCTCATATATATACTAGAGGCCCAGTGCAAGGATTTGAGCACCGTTCCAGTCCCTCAGCCTGGCTTGCACCCTCTTGCAATCTGGGACCCCTCGGGGGATGTTGGACTGATGGTTTTACCCCAATCCCCAGAGGGCCTGTGAAGATTGGGCCGAAACTGGCAGTCCAACATCCCCTGAGGGATGTAGTAGTGTGTGAAGCAGCAGGCAGCGGGGGAGGAGCCCGAGCCCAGGCTGGGTGCCGTGCCACTCCCACTCATCCTTGCTACATCTGCCTCTGCTTCCGCTCAGTAGTACTGCCGCAGAGGCAGGAGAGGCTCCAGCTGCTGCAGCTGTGCTCACCAGCCATGAGCCCAGCATCTGGCGCCTGTCAGCTGAGTAGTGCTCCCACTGTGGGAGCACACTGACCACCAGGGGCAGCTCTTGCATTGAGCATCTTTCTTCTAGTTGTCAGTGCATGTCATAGCGACCAGTCAGGCAGTCAACGGGTCCAACGGTCAGCCGGTCGCTTAGGTTTTTTTAATATATAAATAGATATATCAAAATGATATATATCATTTGATATATATCAAAATATTCCTACTGTGTTGAACAATATGAAAACTCTTACCTTCTCTATCATGATAAAAATAAATGTCTACCAATATAGTATGGGAATAAAATATAATTTTCTGCATGCAATTCTGCCTCCTATTTGCTAAGATAATTGAGAATCCATCAGTAAAAATAAACTTTCTAATATAAATATGTATGTATACAGTTAATGTTCCTTTTCAAAGGCTCATTTTAAGACCTAAAATTTATTCCTGATATTGATATATAGCTTAGCATCAAAAAACAAGCTGGATTACACACTCGTAATTTTCAGTATTTTATTAGTTCCATCTTTGCCATTCTCTTGCTCTGTGAGCTTGGGCAAATCATTTGAAATTAACAGCCCACTTCCCATTAGGAACAGGTAAAATGAGTCAACTAGCTCTAAAGTACTTTGATTTTAAAATTGCAATATTTAGGTAGAAATGTTAATTAATTAAAATTTATCATTTTAGCGATTTCCTACAAAATTATATACTTGCTTGAAAATGAACTGAGTAAAAGTAATATTCTATTCATTCTGTCAATAAAAATACAGATACATTACAGATAATGTGATCCACAGAAGAAAATAGTTTCCCTTAAAATGACCCAAAGTACAGAAACCATAACTGGCCATATGTTAATCTAAAATGCTTGATTTCAAGTGCTCCAGGGCAGGGGTGAAGGATGCAATAAACTATTTCTTGCTGGACCCAAGTAATGTATTAAATATATTAAAATACTTATTTTCTACACACGAATAAACCTCATACAATCTCTGGTTTTCAAGGTCCTTTATTTATACTATGATGGCAAATCTTCAATGCTCTCAGAAAAAGACTATACATGTGCAAGCATAAACATGATAAGGCTTCCACAATTATGTCTGCAAGCCTAATGGATAAGAGATTCATCTTTGTTGCCTTTCAGCAAAAGCTAGTTTGACCCAGAATGTGCTGCTCATGAGCTTCCAGCTGTTGATTCTCAGATGAACAAACTGGACACACAAACTTTTGTGGAGTGAGAACTATACCAAGGAATACACAAAGGGACTTAGTGTGTGGCTTTTATTACCTACCCATTATAGTGTATTCACTTGGTAGTGACAGGTAAATAAATGATAACATATGTATCTCCTTAAATTAGCACAAATAAAGTTAGGAAGGTTAAGCAGCAAGAAATGGAAAACTAAAGGCCAAAACTATTTTTTTCTTCACTAAGTTAAGACCGAGTTGCTAAAGTGGCTGTTATCAAGTGCTATTTATAGCACAGTATAAACCATATTACTGACTTGAGTTTTAGATTCAAAAGCTTTGGTTAATATTACTGTCTGCATTCAAAGCAGAGCTCAGTGCCTAAAAGCCGGTCAATAAACATTTTAGTACTGCTCTTTTCCAGTGATCTGAATTCAATAATGTTACCTTTCTAGAAGCTGCAAAATGGAAAGTGAAAGCATGATTTATGAAGCTTGGCTATGCATGGCCAGCTAAGAAAGCTTTAACTGATGCTTTCAGGATTCTCTTTAATGAAGTACAAGTTGCCAAGATAAGTTTAGGTAAATGAAGCCTCTGTCACATTACGTTACAGTGAAAGAAATGACAGACATAGCCCAGCAGGTGGAAGTTAATGCAGAATGGTGGTGTCAAGCCATGTCGTCTAGGTAACTGCACAATGATGGAGCAGATGCATTAGTGTTATTACTATAAACAAGTTCATAATGCCACAGCACATTCGTGGAATCCCTTCAAATTAAGCGTAGCAGCTCTCTTTGTTTAAGTTGTCACTTAGCACACATGCAGATCATATTTCTGAGCCATCAATGCCTTCCGAGTAAAAGCTTCCTTATTCAGTACCAACTCCTATTTAGATGGTACTGTTAACCTTAAAACCTCTAATGTTTTGCATTTTCAATAACTTATTGAGTCACTGCCTGAATATTTGGTTGAAAATGTTACTTTCAGGGCTATGATTGAATGGACTGTCACCCTTCTATAGCGTGGGTTTCCTCAGTCTGAATGCAAACCAGAATCCTGAATACAGTGGATTATAAGAACTCAGCTGTGTCCCTAAGCAAAACAGTAGGGACGGGTCTGGTAGTTTAAAATGTTATTGTGATTTCAGTTCAGGAGGGTTTAGGGGTTTGACTTTGCTTGAAAGGAGTAATTGCCTTACATCCAGCTTGGCATTCCTCGGTGGGAGCCCACCACTACATATAGAAATAATCAAGGATGGAAGAAGACAGTTAATTGTTCTGTGACATTTGACAGTGAACTTACCTAACAAATAAATATTGGATTTCCCTTAGTAATTAAACTCTCTCAGTTCTAGAGTTCTATGTATAATTACAAAGAAAACACATGGACAAATATATACTATAATATGTATACACACACAGGTTGAGAGGAAAAAAATAACACCAAATCCAAGTATGTTGGGCAATCGTTATAAGAAAATATCTGAATTTTATTCCTTACATTGAAAATATAAATCCTCTTAGGACTTGCTTATATTGCAAACCCAGATGCACTCTGAGAAATACATGGACTACTCTTCTTGTAGAGGATGTGCGAGCCAACTCCTAGAGAAGATGCAAGACCATGAAGCTATATTTCTGAAATGGGAAGTGGACTGTACAGTTAAATTGTTCCATTTTTTAATTTTTTTCATTTTAAAATTTTTAAATTTGAGAGAGAGAGAGAGAGAGAGAGAGAGAGAGAGAGAGAGAGAGAGAAACATCAATGTGAACAGGAAACATTGATCAGCTGCCTCTTGCACTCCGGGACCTAGCCCTCAACCTGGGAATTTGCTCTAAGTGGGAATTGAAACAGCAACCTTTCAGGGCACAGGACAATCCCAACTAACTGAGCCACATTGTGCAGGGCTAAATTGTTCCATTAAAAAATGTTATTTGTATATATTTTCTTAATATCTGATTTTTAAATGTAAATTTTCTGTATCACTGTTACTTTTCTTATCTAGACTTTAAAAAAAATTATTTAGTCTCTTTACATTAGAATCTCCAAATATTTTGGGGGATGGGATGTTGGAAGCTACCCATCATCTTCACTATCAGAGAAGTGTGAACAAGGAGCCCAGAATACTGGTGAACCTTGAGCCTTGGCAAGGGCCAGAGCTATGCACTGATTGTTTAGTCGAGACAATGGGGGCTCAAGCTATTTCCTGACCAAATAGTCTCAGAGTAAATCTTTACTAATATTTATTGACCTTTAAGAGAGTCTGTTACTGGAATTACCTGCCTGACTAAGGATTATATGTGTATCCAAAAAAGAATAAAAAGTTGGCAAGACCTGGGCACCAGGGAAGTCCTTCCTTTTGCATTGGGCTCTCCGCCTGGTCCCCAATTTCCAAATTATTATTTCTTGTCTTGTCTCGTCATTTGTGCACAGCCCTTCTCCAGATCCCAAACTCTAAGCCATGCAGGACGTGGCTTGCACAGTGGGAGGAGTTGCAAATCTTTTATCATGGGTCAGGGTAGAAGATAGTTGGGAAATATTAAAAATGGAAATTTGGATTTGGTTTATCTGCAAATACTTAAATGATAGAGCAAAACTATACTAGTTGCAAATGAGACATTACTTGTAGCTGATAGATGCCAGATAATGGGCCATATGGGCAAGCAAAGTAGTTCAGAATACTTCATTTGCAAAATAAAATATTAGGGGAAAGTACAATATCCAAGCTCTAAAATAGAAACAGTTGGCACATATAAACATTACACCATCCTCCCTTGTTTCCCATTTTTAGAAACCCTCGACCCAGTTAAATCTTAGTTTGTTAAGTGCAGGTATCAAGCCTGTTCTATTTTAAAGTTTTTTCACTAAATCATTAAAGAACCAAAATGCAGACTCCAGTATGAGATAGAGCAAATAAATCCCCTAACAGCATGCGGCCAGCGACAGAACAACATTCACTCCAGGCTCTTACACCACTTCTGAGAGGCCTCCAAGTTCTACCTACTTAGTAATCCCTCCCTCTTCCACTTACTGATATTTTACAAGCAGCCCATGGTAAATACCGTGATCCACAGTTTCCCTTCATGCTCTCATCCCTATGTCTTAGGTAGACTCTCTATGGGGCTATGGCCAACCCCCTTTTGTTGCAGGATCATCTCATTTCTACTCTGTTGTAGGCATGTAGTTGCTTCTAAAAAATGGAGATCAAGTTAGAAAATATACATTATCTATGTTCATTCTAGCACCCTTATAGCATCATTCACAGGCTTCAGACTCACCAAACTTATTGACTGTCCTTCTCAAGGCTCTTGGGCTCAACCGACATGAGCCTTCAAATCTCCACATGCCCTATTCGGCTTCAGTCACTGACCTATCAAAGTTTTCCCTGTGTCTGACTCTGAGTTACAGCTTTATTTGCTTCCATTGCATTTCATTCTCCTGAGCTCACCAGATCCTTCCATGCGATAGGATTTCCATTATGCTCTTAATTGGATGGATCAGGCCACCTCCCTTCACCTTTACAGTTTCAGCTTGAAATTCACTTCCCCTTCTTTGACAATCTAGACAAATTTAATCCTTTCTGTATTCCTTCTTCATAGCAACCATCACAAGAACAATTATTAAAAAAAATTAAACATCTGTTTTCTCCACTACACTTTAAGCTTCATGGTATCAAGGGAAAATATTTGCCATACTTATTGCTACATTTCTAGTCTTATAAATTCTGTATGAGAATATTTGCCGGATGAATGAAGGAAGGAATGGATGCATTGATTGATGAGTAAAATGTTTTTGATTTATATTACCAAGTGCTTCCTAAACTCTTTGTAAGCCAATGTATACTTTCCTTGCAGACGTGAAATGCCCATTGACCTGTACCCTTAGCTGCAATGAGTGTTAGCATTATAAAATGTTTACTACATAGGTAAAAAATGTGTAAGTTCCCTATATTTCTTTGATCATTAATGATGGCAATATTTTTCATGTTTATTATTGATCTATTTATCTATTTATGTCCTTAATATGTTTAAAATTTTCATTATTTTAGTCATTGGGATACCATTGTAATTAGCTAGTTATTAATAATACAAAAGGTGCAAAAGGAAGGCCAGACACTATGATCATAGTTCTTTGGGCAGCTTCCCCAGGCTGCTTCACACTCCCCAGAGAACCACTGGTCTATTCCCTGAAGATTACTGGAGGAAGAGACTGGACCAAGGGGAGGATGGTCCACAAGCACAATGAGTCAGAGAGACGTAGTCAAACACGGGAATAGAGAGCTTTGGCTAGAGGGGCAGGGTACATATTCCCCCAAACAAAGGAGCGCGCACCTTGGCTCTCTTGGCTCTCTGGTTCCTTTGATCTTGCTCCTGTTCCCTTGCATTGCTCCATGTTCCCCCATAGCAATGTGGCCCTGAGAACCCCACACTCAATGGTCTGATGAACCGCAGTGGGGAACACAAACTGAGCCCAATGCTGGATTGGACTGTGTCCCAACATGAGACAGGAGCACTGGGCAAGGGCTTTAACCCTAGAACTATTAAAGGCACAGCTGGACTTCTTCCTTGGTGGGATGGCCAGAGAGGGGACCTTAGAACCTCAGGGATTTAATTCCATGCAAAAAAATATCATTCATGCTCCCATGCAAGTCTCAAAAATGCTTTTCCTTGTTACATGGCAAAAAACCCCATATCCCCCAGCAAGTGGTGGGGACAAGCAGCACTCCCCACAGTTAACAACTGGTTTATTTGACCTGTGTTTAACCATTCATTGTCAATTTCTTGCAAAAATTTCCCTCTATATGTCATTTTCATTTAAAATAGACTTTATTTTTTTTAGAGTGGTTTTACCTTACAGAAAAAAAAAATAAGTAGAATGTTCAAGTAATTCATTTGCATCCCGCCTCCTCAGTTTCCATTGTTTTAACAACTTGCAGTAAGGTGGTACGTTTGTTGAAACCGATGAGCCAATGTCTGACATTATTATTAAATAAAAGTTTATAGTTTGAATAGGGTTGTAAGAATTTTGCCAAGTGTATAATGCATGATATTCATCCACTATTATAGTATCATATAGAATAATTTTACTGCCCTAAAAATATCCTGTGCTCCACCTATGCACCCCTCCCCTTCCCCTATTCCCCACTATTCAATAGTTCAGTGGGTAAAGTGGAGGACTTCATCTTCAGTTTTATTTTATTTATACTTTCAAGTGGAATACAGAAGTTTTGATATTTTATATGGTGACATCTAGGATATGAGAATTTCCTCCCACATACCTAATCATTACATTTAATAAGGCATTCTAACAGGAATAGAATTGTTTTTGTGTCTTGTTTACTATTTTTAAATAAATTCCGTAAGTAGAAAATAAGGAGCTTGGGAGTAGAAACTGGCCGTAACACACAAAATATGCCCAAGCAGGAACTATGTTTTTATACACACCACAGAGCCTCGAATTCTAGCCACACATATGCCCTGCGCAGAACACAATAAAGAGAACATTCAGGCCAGTGAACAAAGTGCATCACTAACTTCCTTGACAGGGGAGGGCTGAAAACAAAGCCTGGTGTTTCTCTTGCTCACTTGTCTTTCTGATGCCTCTATGACAACGTTGGTGTCTTTTCATTGGCGTACCCAAGACTGATCCTGCTAGTCTTTTCTATTGCAGTTGCATTCCCACCCAATTTTGTAATCATCTCATATTTTTGCCTTCCTTCATTGCTAAATCAAGAGCTGCTTGAGGGCTGAAATGATGACTGATTCACATTTGCTTCTTCTATTTTCCTAGTACTGAATTTTACATAGACCAAGACCTCTATTCCTTGGGCTCTCCATCTGAAACAATAAGTTCAATAAAAAATATGAAATACTGAAGTACATTCAGCATAAAATACATTTCATTTTTAGACATTGGCATTCTCGCAAAATATTCATGAATCACCTTGTATTTCATTTTTTAGCACCTTCAGAAAAGTAAAGAGGTGAAAAAAAAAGGAAATTATGTTAAAACAAAGCACACATGTTTAGGAGAGGGAGTTATAAAATTATTATATTAAAATTTTGCTTTCACAGCCATATTTCTACATAGCAGTTTTACTTCTTTCAAATTTGCTAACTTGTTAACTGCAGCTTGATTAGGCAAAATAAAGAGATTCCCACACATTCTTGGAAAGTATGTGTATAATACAAGAACATCACAGTTCTTGTTATAACTCATAAACCAAGAGATTTTTCTGTATTTCTCTAGAGGAAAGAGTGTTAAAATACATTGCATTTAAAAAGCTGTTTTATTGGTGTTTCTTCCTTTAACAAATCACTGTTTTCTTATCTACGTACCTATCTATGTACATATAACGGAAAAGCTGTTCTGTATTGCATACTTATGATAAGCAAATAGCTAAGTGGGTCTACATATTATTTCATTAAATCTCCACAACAAATCTACTAGGTAATACTGTTATTTTTTTGCCTCATTTTACAGATAAGAAAATCAAAGCTCAGAGAGCCTAAGTTGCCCAATATCATGTGAACAAATACGTAGTATACTAAGAATTACAAATGGAGTATGTGAATCACGTGCCTTAAAATAAAAAGGCTCTCTATTTGACTAAAAACATTATTGACTAATTGTCCAGCACAAACTCTGACTTAAAAGGGACATTGAATGTTGGTTAGTAGACCAAAACAATGGAGTTAAAATCTTTATTTAAAGTGTACTGGACGAATGCCCTGATTTAGTCACTTATGAGGTTGTAACACTGTGTATTTATTTCCTTATTTAGTGTACATATTTAAATTGCACATTTCCTCTTATCTCTGTTTAGACCTTTGTGATATTTAAAAGTAATGGTTACTAGTTAAAAGGATTGAGCGTGAAGCAAGATTTCCTGGCTTGAATGCCAGTTTTGTAACTTATTTGCTTTTGACTTCAGGCAAATTACTTCACCTCTCTGTGCCTCAGCATCCACATTTATGTAAATAAAATAATGATAGCACCTGCATTATAGTGTTGTTTTGATATTAATTTAATTTAGCTTTCATATTTATATTTAAAGTGCTTAGAACATTTCCAGGGCATAGAAAAATAATCAGCAAGTATGTTTTTCTTATCCAAAAGTAACAGAATCCAGCTTTTGCCTGCAAATAGCATGAATGGGAGAAGAAAAGGATGGAGAGAGAAAGGGGAACCAAAGCAACACAAAGTACACATAAACCTTAAGCAGAACAATAACTCAGTGAGACCACAAAGGCATAGATTAGTTTAACTGTTTTCATTTTGGAATGCTATTGTACACGAGCAGTGGCTGTCTACCAAGAGTCAACACTCAATTCTCAGTTTCTAGCTATGGCCTGATTGGCAAGTGTGTCCAAGTGAGAAGCCATTGCAGACCTTTCATAGCAATTTACCAGTTCCTGAGGGCCTTCTATTCCCCCTGTCATTCTCTGGTTGCCCTGGATTACCTTTGTGTCCAGAGCATTTCTGGAAATTCAATTCTGCTTATCTGGGGGTTAGCCTTTGCTCTGCAGTCTCCTGCTACATGCACTTTCAGAATTTATCAAAGGTCTTGAGGGGGGATCCAGCCATGCATTGGAGCACCTTCATTTCTCCAGTGTGTCACTCCAGACAGGTGGCACTGCTAAAAACTGCTGTTTTCTAGATCCCATTTTGTCTACCTGGAGCCCAGTTTCTCAACCTCTAGCTTTACCTAAAATGAGAAAATGTCCCCTGGAAAATTAAAATTCCTCACCTCACTTCTCAGAAATTTTACTCCCTCTAGTTTTTGTTTCAACAGCCTACACTGCCTTTTGTATCTAAATTTATCAGACTTTTCTAGTTTTCTCAGTGAGAACATTTGTCTACCATGACTTACTTTAACCAGCCAATTACATTTTATTTTATTTTTATCTACAGAAATATATTTTAGCTAAATCCTTTCCAGTTTTGTGACTGCTCTATGCCTCAGTTGATATCTATCAAGTGGGGCTAATTAGAATAGCTCTCTTATAAACTTGCTGGGAACATTGATTGAGTTGATACATATGTGTGATGCTTACAATGGTGCTTTACAATAGTAAAGAAGGAGCTACATGTTAGCTGTTACTATTGAAGTTGACTTCAGAAGACAGGAAATCAGATTCTTCTTGTGCATGCAAAATTATCTTTTATCTCATACACTAATTTGGAAACACTTTGGCTTTTTATCAAATTAAGTTACACTAGTTGTTTTTAACCCTATTAGACTTAGTGTCCCCTCCGCCCATTTAAAGCAATTTCTGATGACATTTACTAACTTGAAATGAGATCCTATATAATAAAAGGCTAATTTGCAAATCGACCAAATGGTAGGACAACCAGTCACTATGACACACACTGACCACCAGGGGGCAGATGCTCAATGCAGGAGCTGCCCCTTAGTTGTTAGTGCACTCCCACAGGGGGCGCGCTGCTTAGCCAGAAGCCTGGCACACGGCTGGCCAGTGCAGCGGCGGTGGCGAAAGCCTCTCCCACCTCCACGGAAGCACTAAGGATGCCTTGGGGGATGCCCGACTGTTGGCTTAGCGGACCGGGCCTAAGCCAGCAGTCAGACATCCCCTGAGAGGTCCCGGACTGCCATAGGGTGCAGACCGGGCTGAGGGACCTCCCCCAGTGCACAAATGTTGTGCACCAGGCCTCTAGTACATAAATAACAGACTCTACATCTGAACATAATTATAGAAAACATTTATAGTGTCCTAAGTAAAATGCAAACATAAAATAAAATAAAGTAGTTTATATTTCATTAATATGTATTTCAATAGAAGCATAATCAGGCATGAGTAAATGAAAAAAAATGTAGTCAGAAGTTTTAATCTACTTATAATGAGTAAATTTGAATTTAGAAGAAGATCAGAATCCTATTCATTAAAGAATACAGAGGAAGAACAAGTGCAATGGCATAAGATATTGGAATAAAACCAGCATTATCTATATATATAAAAGCCCAGTGACCTGAACGACAGAATGACCAGAATGACCGGTGGCTATGACGTGCATTGCAGCAGCCAACTAGCCTGATCCTGGCCCTGATTGGCACCCCTCTCCCCTGGCCATCCCGGCCCCCGATCAGCCCCCAACATCCTGATCGGGGGTGGGGCTGGCCAGCTAACTACCCACAGCCTCTCCCCCGAGACAGCCATGCCTCCAATTGGGCCCCAATACCCGATAAGGGGTGGAACTGGCCAGACCACACCCATGCACAAATTCATGCACTGGGCCTCCAGTAAGTAATAACACACTGCATTTATAAGAAACTAGAAGCCCAGTACATAAAAATCCATGAACTGGAGGGGCAGTCCCTCAGCCCGGCCTGCCCCCTCTCACAGTTTGGGAGCCCTCAGGGGCGAGAGGTGACCTGGCAATCAGGGGAAGGCGATGCCCCTATCATACCTCTGCTGCTGCTACTGCCGGCAGCGCAAGCCTTGGCTGGCCCTGGTTATCTGAGCCTCAGTCAGCCCAGGGTGGCTGGGCAGCTGCCATACAATGCTTGCCTGTGCCTCAGGCCCAACTTGGGCAGCTGGGCAACCACCATCTGAAGCTTGCCTGCCCCTCGGGCTGGCCCTGGATGGCTGGGGGGCTGAGTGCGGGTTCAGCCACACACAGTGTGCCTGCTGCCCCCACCCACTGGGCTGAAAGGACTGAGGGACTCCAGCAGGGCTGAGGGGACTAGACGCTGCCATCTTGTGGCGATGGGCACTGCCATCTTTGTGATGGTGTGATGGTCAATTTGCATATTCCCTCTTTATTAGATAGGATAGAGAGTAGCCTTAGCTGGTTTGGCTCAGTGGATAGAATGTCAGCCGGGGGACCAAAGGGTCCCGGGTTTGATTCCAGTCAAGGGCACGTACTTTGGTTGTAGGCTCCTCCCCAGCTGGGCCCTAGTTGGGGTGCATACAAGAGGCAACCAATCAATGTGTTTCTCTCATATTGATGTTTCTCTTAGTCTTTCCCTCTATCTTCCACTTTCTCTATAAAATCAATGGAAAAATATCCTCAGGTGAGGATTAACCAAAGGGGAAAAAAAAAAGAGAGAGGAAAAAAAAAGAAATAGAGGAATACAATGCTAACTGAAGTAGAACTTACATGTCATCACACATTAAAGTGGAGAAAAAAATTGAGATGCCATATTTATACAAATGTGCTTGGTGATATTTGTATGTGTAGTGTCTTTTATAATTATGTGCTATAATGTGGTTGTAGTATTAAAATTATCACTGAGAACCCAAGATGAAGCATATATCTTATCTCTAAATACCTGAAAAGACATTTGAAATTCAATACAGGGGATAGAAATATTCTTCTTTGTTCCATTGGTGAATATTCAAATTCTTTGTCATTTCAGTCAACCTTAATGGACTCTAGTCTTATCACTATAGCTGGAGTCAAGAGACCACTGTTAGCCCAGATAGTAACCAGTAAGTAGCTAGATTGTTAAATGCTGCTGGGCTAGGGGGCACTAAAAGAGGCATGTGCTTAGGAAGCTCAGAGGAGCCTTAATCCACCTGTATTGCAGCATTTCATTATTATCAGAACTCATACAGCAGCCCCTGCTAAACCACCTGAATATTACCTTCACTGTATGGGCCTGTCCTAGACACTGCAAGCACCCAGGGGCCTCATCCCCTGTCCAGTGGACAATAGTAGTATCTTCTCAGTTAAGGTGACTGAAAAAACATGGTCCTGGACATTTTCAGAGCAATCCTTGAGGGAAAAGTTGAAGCATAGCACATTATCCCAGTTACAGTAAAATATCTATTATATGTATAATATCTATTATTAACAAAAAGCAATATAAAATTTGATAGAAAAAAAACACTATCCCTTTAATACAGACCCATTTAAAAATTTTTATAAAAGAGAGTGCTTTTTTTGGGAGACTTTAAAAATATTATGTGCTCAGGTTCTTCATACAAATTAACATGTGTAATCTGGTGAATTTAGCCTAAACAAACGAACTGGTTATAATACCAAATAATCTTATGTTATCTGAGCAAAAAAAATCACGTCATTAGATATCTGCTTGCTGTTGACACTTAAAACACTGTGACCATTAGTTAATTTAGACACTGGGAAATAATTGCTAGTGTGTCATTTGAATGCTAGATATATTTCTCAGGTTAGAAGTCTGGAGTGAAAACAATTAAATGTATTTCAACAAAACTTTATTAATAATTTTACATGCATGTTTCAAAATCACTTATAAAAATGGTAACATTTAAGTGATTTACCTATTTTGACTTTCAGGAAAAGGTAAAAAAATTTATTATCCTTAAATTATTTGTCTGTAAAATGTAAATATTTAAGATAATTTTGAGAGTTACTGATTATTTTCCAAATCTTCAGATGGACACATCAATTTTGTTTGTTGTCAAGCAATACCAGAATGATCTACACTATGTTTAATATCTTAGCCACAAATGCAGACTAGGACATATTTTTTTAAAAGAAAATAATATTTTCTAAGTAGAATTAATACTTAAAAAATTTTAATGAGTAATTACTTCTGGTTATAAATTACATTTTAAGGGATCTTTACATGTGTGTTAGCATTATTATTATCTCATTCTGACTATATACTGTTAAATTTATATAATTTTGCATTTGGACTATGCAAAAACTGATTTTAGATAGAAAATATAATGAAATAACATCTTGTCTAATATTTTTAAGAATAGTAATTCAAGATAAGGATAAAATTTTAAAATTTTAACAGAGAAGTTTTACTGCAACTCCTGAACCCTATCCAGCGGCAACTATTATTTATGGACTATTTTTAAAGTATCATTCCAGAAATATTTTATGCATATACAGAAAAATTAGAAAGTCATTTCTCGAACATGAATATCTAATTTATATGTGAGCTACCCTATTTCTTTTTCTCTGTCTGATTCCTAGAAATTTGGTAAACCATTTTACCAATAGTATTGTCTCCCATTGGAAATAAATATCATTGGATGAAGTTATACTTCTTAGAATTTTTGATAAAAATGAAGAGAGGAATACGTTATGTCATAGAAAACTAAGAATTACCTAATTTCCAATGACTACATCTCTATAATTTCAACAAACAGAATCAAAACAGACATAAGTGAACAAAAAGGATATAAAGACAAACAAGTTATAGATAAAATATAGTTTGTAAATTTAGTCTTTCCAAAAATATTTGAAGGTTTAGGTAGTCAATAAATATTATTGTATGATGAATGAATGAATGAATGATTCTGAACTCAAAGATAGGCTACTGAAACATTCTTCTTTGTGTCAATATCCAGTTCAAAATGTTTATTATTCAAACATACTCAAAAGTAAAATTGTTCTCTGTGGAAGAAGGATAAGATTAAAAACTTAACCAGGAAAATAGAAACTCAGAGATTTGTAATGGTCATAAAATCCTGGATATGTGGGTTAACAATTTCTATCACAAAATATATGAAAGTCACAAATGCTATTACTGGTTCTACATTTTAACTTACGGAATTTATTAATAATTCATGTCTATCTCTAAACAAATATTTTCAGTGGTGATTTTCAATTTATCCTCTTTTAAAATAAAGACTTTAACAACCCCAAAAGCTCATCGCCCACCCTGCTGATGATATTTGCAGGTAAGTTTATTGTACTTGACAAGGACCAGATTTATATCCCTGTACCCAAATCCTTTTGGTAAACACAGATATAAATTTAACAGTAACTCCTCCTACCCTTTATTGATAGGTTAGACACGTTTTTGTGAAATACCCCAAATAACACCACCATTGTCTTCACAATCTGCCAGCAAGTAGCTTTCTACTCTTATCAATAAAATTGTCTACCCAGCATTCCCATTTAGTATTTTTACTTATGTTTTTCAATATTCACCTGTAGGTTTTTTCATGAGTAGGTGGATGGAGTAAAGGGATAGGTTGTCTCTTTTTCATTTGGTTCTCATCTGAGATACAATTGAGATAACTGGTAAAGTTATCTGTCTCTTGAGTCTGGAAGATCCAAGTTCTAACCCAATGTCTACCACATATTAATAAACAGTTAATCTTGTGCTTCAGTTTACTTGTAAAATTGACATCATAGTATATACTTCATATATTTTTGCTAAGATTAGATTAGGTAAACAAGCATAAAGAGGTTAGGATAAGGCCCCATATAGAATAAGGACTTAATCCTCCTATCTAATAAATGAGAAACATGCAAATTGACCATAACCCCAACACCCTTCCCATTGGCTAATCAGCAGAATATATGCAAATTAACTGCCAACCAAGATGACGGCTGGCAGCCAGGCAGCTGAAGTGAATAGGAGGCTTGCTTGCTCCAGTGAGGTGGAAGACAAGGTTCCCCGCCTGCCACTGCGGGCCTCTGAGCTGCAACTCTAAGAAACAATGTTGCAATTATAGAAGCTAAACATTCCCCCAGAAACCTGGTTTCAGTCAGCCGGGCTTCAGCCAGCAGGATCGCAACAGTGTTACAATTATAGAACCCAGACAAACCCAGATCCCTGCTTTCAGCAGCTGAGGTCTCAGAGCTGGAGCTGAGCCTCAAAGCTAAAGCCGCCTCTCGGCTCCAGTGACAGTCATAGCAGGTAAATAAGTCCCAGAATAAAAAAAAAAAAAGAAAAAAAGGAGAGGTTGGGAGCCTCAGTTGCCCGCCAGCCTGAAAACAGCCTTCATCCCCTCATCCAGACTGGCCAGGCACCCCAGTGGGGACTCCCACTGTGGAGCAACAAGATGGCAACTAAATTGCATACTGAAGGCGGGTGGCAGCAGGCAAGGCTGTCCGCGGTCTGGACCCGGATCCGTGACCCTGCCGGGTGGGGGGCAATGCTTGAGGCTGTCCACAGGACCAAGACATGGATCTGTGAGCCTGCCGGGTGGGGGGCAGTGCTTGAGACTGTCCGCGGTCCCAGGACCTGGATCCGTGACCCTTCCTGGAGGGGCGGCAGCTTGCACAGGGGTGGATCGGCCGGGGTTGGGCAGGGCAGGACGCCTGGCTTCCACCCAGCCCCAGTCACTCTGGGTAGGTGAACAGCGCAGAGAGCCGCTGGACAGGAGAGGCAGGCCGGTGGAGGGGGGCCTGTACTGCCCACATGGCAGTGGTGACAGCTGTGATTACGCCAAGAGGAGCCTGCAGGCTGACCTGAAGTAGCGCCTGCAGGCCATCAGCGCCCAGGAGTGGCTGCGCAAGATCCGCCTCTTGGCCCAGAAGGTGCAGGATCGCAGGGACAGCCACTGTGTCGGGCCAGACTGACATCCTCCTGGCCGCACCACGGGTGTTTGCGGATCTGCAAAGCCAGAGGCCTCTGGTGTGCACATCCCCCCCTGGCATGCGAACATCCCCCAGCACACTGTCACCCTCCCGTGCCTGCAACAGTTGCAAACCAAGGCGTGCACAAGTTTCCCCCCCGCATCTCCACCGCACTTCCATCAACCCGGCATGCCTAACACCCCCCACAGGATGTGCACACATCCCGTCTGATGCGCTCACGTCCTTTGGAGAGTGTCTGGGTGTTCTGGGTGCTGAGGGTGGGCGCCTGTGAGATGACACTGAGAGGGCGGAGTGGTGATGCCCTGTTCCCACGGAGGCCAGTGCAGCTACAAGATCACCTCTGGGGGGTTAATGCAGGTGCTGAGGCGGGAGCAGATACAGACAGACCCACCTGGTGGGCACGGGTGGCCCTCGCTGAGGTGCCTTCGGTCAGCGTTCAAGATCAAGAACCCAGAGGTGGAGATTAATTCCATTCTCTCAGTGAAACACTGGGATAGTCGGGGCGACTATAGAGAAGGAAAGTGTACTTTGGGTGCCAGCACCCATGAGCGAAGGCTGCCCTGACTGAGCCTTGCTTGCTTGGGGCCTAGCGCACTCCTGCCAGGCAGCGGATGACAGGACGTGCTTTTCTGAATTAATGAGAGAAAACATTGAATCTCCTGCTGCCCACGAAGGTGGAAAGTGAAGTGGGGAGACATGTGGGGAGTGAGCGAGGTTCCCTGTCTGGGGGTTCCAAATCTGCTGTTGGTTTCTTTCACCGCTGAGTAGAGATATACAGGGTGTCCCCCCAAATGTATACACACTTTGAATACCTACTAATTCCAATGGTTTAAAGCATAAGAAAGAACAACAATGGAGCTGTTATCTGTTAAAGTGTGGGCACAAACAGGCAGTTGGACATTCCCTGAGGGGTCTCAGATTGGAGAGGGTGAAGGCCAGACTGAGGGACCCCTTTCCCCCCCTACCCTAGTGCACGAATTTCATGCACTGGGCTACTAGTAAAATAATTAATGATGGTGATGATGATAATAATGGCATTATGGATGAGAGCCAGTATTATTTTATAATACACAAGCTAAAGTTGGCTTTATTTGTTTCTTATTGGTTGTGAAATATTTTTAGAATAATCCCTAATTACAAATGAAAATAATAATAGCTATTATTTAAGTATTCTGTATCAGAATTCTGGATCACCCAATGTTTGATCAAGTACTGGTTTAGTTCTGGATTGTAGAATACCACACAATGATTTCCGGCAGGCTAGTTATGGAGAAATCATAGAAAGCATCATATTAGCAGGAATCATAATAAAATTTTAGCATTAAAATTTATTCAATATTTTGACAGTGACTATCAGTTGCATCCCTATCTTCTTTGCCATGGGACAAGATTAAAGTTGGTAATTTAGGAGTCGAACTAAGAGAAAATATACACTTAACTAGAGGAAATGTTTTTTAGCCACTTTTGTTAAATTCTATTTGAGAAAGAAACAAATTTGTTGAATGTTTGTTTCCCTGCCCCAATTCATATACTGAAGCTTTCACCCCTCCAATGTGCTGTTATTTGGAGAAAGGCTTTAGGGAGGTAAATCCATTCTATTTCAATGAGGCCTTGCAGGTGGGGGTCTCACTTTGGGGTTATTCTTTACAAGACGAAGAAGGGAGACCAGAACTCATTTTCTAGATGACATGTGTGGACATAGTGAGAAGGTAGACACCTGCAAGCCAGGAAGAGACCCCTGTCCAGGGAACTAATTGTCTGGTACCTTGAACTTAATGTCCCATGGTACTAAGTTTTGGCAGCCTGAGCTAATTAAGACACATGAGTGATTCCTGGTCATTTTGAGCGAGGTGATCTTTCTTTGCATTCATGTCTATGTCAGATTCCTTGTTTCTGTTTTTGTTTTTCAATAGCAGGTCAGTTTTTCCAATATCTATTTCTTTAACACATGCATGTCTCATACTGGACTTTAGGTGAACAGTCATCTTAAACGCATTGCCACAGTAGTTATGAAAGTACACCTGAAAAATGTGTGTTGCTCAACATCTATCCCTTGGAAAGACACTGCAAGGAATTAATTTTTCTGGGCTCCCTATTGGAATTGCTCTTAAACAGAGTTTTGGGTGATGGCATCAAGCAATGTTGAAGTGTTTTATGATAAATAGTCTTTAAAACACATTGTTGCATTTGTCATAAGTAATATATAAATATGACTATAATTAGTAATTCACTTATTCCTCCATCTATTAATTTCAAACCTTTGTTTGAATAGTTATGGACCAGGTCCTGGGGTTGACATTGTATGCTGAAAATGTTTCTCCAATATTAGTTAAAATTATAACGCTGTCTTGAAGATTTAATATGTGATTTTATATTTCAGAATTTATTGGTCCTTTCTAGGTTGGCTGCTAGAAGCTCACACTCAAATCTGAGGTTTACCTAAAAAGAGGCATTTTGGTCTAAGGTCATTCTGGCTCTATTACTATTTCTCCGTTTTATTTTCCCTTTGTCACATTTTTAATGTTTTTAATTCTTCTTGATAACTTATGTACTTATCCAAGTCACCCTGAATTTATCTACGGAAAAAGCCAGATGTAATATAAGCATAAATATTAAATATAAATCACATGTAAAAAAATTGAGAAAATGAATGCCAGGCAGAAATGAACAGTGCATGGGTTCAATTAATTGACAATTTTCTGATGTTTTCTATTGAAAACCTTGCTACCTCATTATCTTCTGATGTTAAAACTTAAATGACTGTAATAAAAGAATATTTTACATAGTAAAAGAACAAAGAGCAATGAAAAGCCTGAAACTTCCTTAATATATCAGGGCTGAAGTGGACTCATCACCAAGAGCATAATCTAGGTCAAGATATAAGAAAATCGCCGAAACCGGTTTGGCTCAGTGGATAGAGCGTCGGCCTGCGGACTGCAAGGTCCCAGGTTCGATTCCGGTCAAGGGCATATACCTGGGGTTGCGGGCACATCCCCGGTGGGGGATGTGCAGGAGGCGGCTGATCGATGTTTCTCTCTCATCGATGTTTCTGACTCTCTGTCTCTCTCCCTTCCTCTCTGTAAAAAATCAATAAAAATATATTAAAAAAAAAGAAAATAATAATACAATTTTATGTGTTAAAAAGTAAAATACCATAAGGAAAGATGCAATTTATGGGAGATATTCTGTAACCAATGCTAGCCATGAGGAAAAAGTAAAGGAAATGTCCTTCACAAAGAGGGAAGTATTGCCTTGCTTATTTAAAAATGCGATTTTAGTGCTTTCTTTGTATGTTTACAGAAAAAGTCAACTATGATCTGAAAACTATAATAGGCAACCCAAAATTTGCGAGGGCAAAAGAGAAAGGTGTAAATAAGAGACAAAGTATTGGGATTGTTTAATTAAGCTGATAAAATCTAAAAGTATGAAATATAAAAGGAGTTTCTAGTATTTCTGTCTTTTAAATTTTGAGAGCTCTTCAAGTTAATATGATCCCAATTCTTTAAAAATCAAAAGGCATCATCCTTGAAATTACAGATCTAACAAAATCTGGGGGGAAAGTCTAAAATCCCTTTGTCAAACACCTGGACTAGAATAATGTACTGGGAAAGAGACGGGGCTTTATAAAGAGCAAACTCTTTATAAAAATGGTAACAGATATCTTTCTATTGACAGAATAATGGGATAGCAAATCAGAGAGAAGCATTAAATGCAATTCATCTTGACTTTAAAAAGAGTTTGATTCAGTCTTGTATGAAGTACTAATCAAGAAATGGGGGAAAGTGTGCTGAAGGCCTCACTGCTGGTAAGTGGGTCAGCATCTGGTCCCTTCAGTCAGGCAGAGGAACTCAGAATATTGCAATTAGTAGCTCAATATGTCGGGATCTATAGCATACTTGGGATCATATGCAACTAATGCTATAACATAGATATGGGATGAATAAAATAGAGAAGGAATGGGAAACAATACTTTTCCTTCCAATAATAAGTACCAACATTAACATAATTACCAATAGATATTTCTCTTTGGTGCTGTGCCTTATTTATTTCAAAAGGTCTTTATAGTATATCATTTTAAAACTTGGAAGATGTAACAGTTTATCAAGTTTAATGGATAGAGATAATTGGTGTGTTGAAAGTGTCCACATTATATTTTAGCACAGTGGTATGGTCAACAACAAAATGAGGAATCATTTTATATCTATTTGTAAATTTGTTCTATAATAATAGTAATAATCTTACCTACCATGTATTGAGTACTAAATATTTTAAGCATTATATACACATTATTTCTCTGAATGTAGAAACATGTGTAGAATGCATTATTATCAGGTATTTTCTAATCTCATAGACATCCAGATGAACACAGATATATAGAGAAACAGCTCAGGATTTGGAAAGTGATTTAGGATTATCTAATCCAGCCTTTTTCAAGGTGAAGGCACTTCCATCCTATGTCTACATAAACAGATTGTTGAAAACCTGCACAGAAAGGGGATAGGGCACTGAGAAAATAATCTATTAAGAAATATATAATAATTTTTTGTTGTTGTTGTTATTGTAGTCTGTTCTTTTAATGACAGAGAAAGGTTATTTACTGAATATAATGGACAACAAAAGGAAAGTAGGATAAGCTATATAAAAATGTTATTAGATTTGGTGAATAAACTTAGGTTATATGGCTTTAAACGGTTCCAGTTTAGTGGGTGGGAGCGGAAGACATTTTAGGGGGGTGAAGGTAGGGTTGTGTTTGTGTAAAATTGGAGTAAAGTGATAAACCATTTGAAGAGTAATGGCTATGAAAAGGATAAAAGCAAGAGATGAGAAAAAATTAGCAGTAGGAACAAGGTGATTTCAATGCAGGGCCCTTTTGAAGGAAGAAATGAGCTCTAGAGCTGGGTAAACTTTTCCTTAGACATGGCAGGACCAATCAGACACATGCATAAGGAAGGATGTTGTCCTGAAGGAAGAGATCATTGCAGATAAAAATCGTGTGAGAGGTTTAATTAGAACATAGCTACTATGGTAGGTAAGTCATGGAACTGCTGAGGGGAATAGAGCAGGACTGGAAAGTTTATTTTAGCATTCATATGTAGTTTAATATGTGCTGCTTGCATCATCTGGGTCTTCATGGCATTATAAGTAATGGCAGAAGAAGGGGGAAGGCAAATTCGTTTTATAAAATAGAATATACAAGACATTTTGAAAAAAAACACACAAAACATACACTTTCTTTGGCCCTGGCGAGCTATCTCAGTTGGTTAGAGCATTGTCCTGATACACCAATTTTATAGGTTCGATCCTGGTCAGGGCATATACAAGAGACAGCCAATGAGTGCATAAATAAGGAGAACAACAAATTGATTCTCTCTCTCTCTCTCTCTCTCTCTCTCTCAACTAAAAAACAAAAAACAACCCATTTATTTGCTCATTATTCTTTTTATTTTTTTATATTTTATACTTTCTTTATGGAGTACTTTTCTTCCTCTTAAACCCTATTCTTCAGAAGTCCCTCTGGGGAGGTTATGTAGATGGTAAAGAGAGAGAGTTAAAAAAAGGAGTTAAACATAAAACGTAGCTTTTGCCTTAGCACTTTTAAGATATTGTTGCATTGCCCTGTTGTTTCTAATAAATCTAATTGATAATACTTTGTAAATTGTTTTTTGGCTACTTTTAATATGTTCTATTTGCTTCTGAATTTCTACAATTTTACTATGTAATTCTAAATATGGATTATGTATTGATTAGACATTTGGACTTGTGTGTGTGTGTGCTCCCTGAAATTGAACATTATGTTCTTTCTTTATTTAGTAGCTATAACTTCAAAAAATTATTTTTTCATTCTCTTTTTTTCCTATTAGGACTCATATTACATACACTGAATGGCCAGATTATTATGACCAGCCAGATTATCATAACCACCCCATCAGTACAATGAACTGAATTAGTTATGCAAATAATAATAATAATAATAATAATAATAAAACCTTGAGAGTATTTGCTTAGGAAGTTTTTAATATTCAGTATTTTTGAAGTGTCAATGAAGTTCTGATGGGGTGGTCATAATAACCTGGCCGGTCATAATAATCTGGCCACTCAGTGTATATGATAGCAAATGTGCTTAATGAATCAAAAGTGGTTTAAAATATCAATCTTAGTAAATAATTGTTTTATTCTATGAAACTACATTATAAAATAAAATTATTCATCTAAGAAATAAAAATAATCTCTTTATTTTCATGTTTTAGTTGCTAAAAATTGCTTTGCCTTGCATGAAAATAGATGAATTGCTGCATTGTTATTTGACTAGTCATTGGATTCAATACAAATTTTTGGCCAAAAACACTATAAACATTTGGGAAATCCTTACTGCACAAATATCCAATGTTCTAAGAAAAAAGTAAACATTATGCATGTGTTTGAATATAAATGGAACTCTTTATGTTAACAGATTATTTTATAATATTTTTCTAGTATCTAATGAATATTAGCTAGAGGGAAGGAGAAAGCAAGACACACACACACACACACACACACACATACACACACACACATAGGGTCAGTGTTGTATTGGTGAAGTTTAAGTACAGTGGGAAAAAAAACCTTTATATATACATGTGTGTATAATATAAAATCTTTTTTCTTTTTTACTCTGAATATCATCTCTTCTATATATACCTTTAGAGAATCCTTGTACAATGTTGCCCTACATTTTCATATAACTTAGGCAGCCTCTTAACCCCTCACAGCAAGATCACTAATACAAAGCCTAGAATCATGAGCTATATTCTGGTTTGACCCAGAAAGCTTTGACATTCAAAATGAGAGTAGTCTGAATGACTCAGTCAAGATGCAAGTCTGATTTAATTGGGAAATTTGATTATAATGACCCTTGAGGGAAAAGATAGTATATTGGACTTAAAAACAAATAAAATGCTATCTAAGTAATTTAAATGAATAATGGTTAATAAAATGTCTAAAACTAAAAATGTATGCAGGATAAATAAATGAAATAGGGTCTTCAGCTTCTCTAGGGATTCAGAAATAGAGATAATTGCTTCTGGGATGAATTGGGTTTCAAACCATTGAAAAATATATTTATGAATGTGTAATCACAATTCTTACTATGGTGATGGGATGAGTATGTGTTTATTGAGTAAATGCAAATTCTTAATGAGCTTTTAGTTTTATATTAATTGAAATAAATAACTCAGATACAGAAGTATCATCAGTGTGCATCATATTTAACATTTATAGTGATGTGGAATGACAAAGATATTTTTGCTATACTATCTTGGGATACTACTGAGCATACTGTTAAGAGTCTAATTTTCCTTCTTGTTTATATATGGCATATCTGAGTTGAAGATTTAAAAAAAATAGAAAGAGTCAGAATTGTAGCTCTTTGCAATATTATTCATAGTTACAAGTCAGCAGCACAATAAGCCACACAATAATTTTTAAAGACAAAGGTTTTAAGTGTAAAAAAAAATATTTGAAGTGTGCAACTCTTCAAATTATATCTGTGTTTTTCACTAGGGACACAAAAGCCTTCTCAACCTAGTAAACAAAGAGTCAAAACAAAACAAAACAAATTAGACTTGTCATCTATAATAGAACTTAATTGGACGTTTGTATTAGTTTTCTGTGGGCCTTGCAACAAATTTTGACAAATTTGGTAGCTTAAAACAATAGAAATTTACTCTCTCACAGTTCTGGAGTGCAGAAGTCTGACATCAGCTTCAATGAGGTAAAATTAGAGAGTTAGCAGGGCTGTGCTCTTTCCAGAAGCTGCAGGGAATAATCCATCCCTTGCCTCTTCCAGCATCTGGTGATAGCCTGCCTTCTTGTCTGTCATCTCTAGTCTTCGTCTCCATGGTTACTTATTCCTCTGCCTTCCTTGCATCATAAGAACACTTCTGATGGCATTTATGGTCCACCCAGATAATCCAGGATAATCCTCTCGTATAAAAATATTTAATTTAATCAAATCTGTGAAAGTTTACCGTAAAAGGTAACAGTCACAGGTACCAGATATTCAGATCTAGTGTTTTGGGGTGCACCATTCAGCCCACTACTGATCCATTCTTTTTACATAGTATCTTAAATGTTCTTCTTGTCTTCAAACTCTTCCAGGTCTATCTTTGCCACCCTACCGCACTGCTCTCAAAAACTATGCCGAGTGTACCATTTTCATTGCTCCCAGAAGGTTTTATTTTTAATTCAACTATACTCATTACACTCTGCTCTTTAAAGTTTCTTCTTATTTAGCATCAGGACAAAATCTCAGTTTATTCCTATTGCATCCAAAGCCCCTTTGGGCTGTGGTGCGGCGCCTGTCCGATCACCACCTTCCTTCCTTCCTTGCGCTTTTCTAGCTTAGTTCTCCAGTGAGAGCACACTCTGTGCTTCTCAAATCACTTCCATACGTTTCTCCCTCTGCTCAGGCCTTCCCACAAGTGGCCCCTGGGCGCCTCTCCTGTGTCTCCCCTTCAAGCAGTACACATATTTGAATGTGTAATAAAGGTCTGTCTTCCAAATACTAATAAAAGCTTATCTGAATTTATTCCTTAAGAACAAAATCTAGCAAGTTTAATTATTTAAATGTCTTGGTTGAAGGGAAATTCTAACATTTAGTTAGGAATATTTTATTTTAGTATAAAAAGCAGTAAGGCATATTAATGATGATGACACCATAATAAGCTAACCAATGTTTAGTTACTTTTTATTATTTTCCAGCATCTATGCAAAATATTATATTTCTCTTTCCTCCTATATCTGACATCCTCATCCCATTGATGAGAAAAATTAAAACCTCCCCATGGAGTCAGTAGGAGAGGTGGCGTTTTAACCCAGGTGGTGTGGCTCCAGAGCCTTCTCTAAAGGACTTCACTGTGGATATGAGATCCACTGTTTCCATGTAGGCTTATACTTTGGATCATCAGGGCAGTGCCAATTATTCTCAACAATGTCATTGAAAAAATTCAAAAATCTGAGAAAATTAATTCAATTATATTTAAATGTAATAGCACTCTATTAGAATTAAATTTAATGCAACTAAATAGAATTTCAATTAGATCTATATATTAATAACTTATATTTGCATAGTTTCTTATATTTTCTAAATTACCTTTATAGGATCTCATATGATTCAGGCCACAAACCTATGAAAGAAGAAAATCTCTTTGCTCACCTATTTATAAATAAATGCATTACGTTCATTCAAATAGTTTAGGAAACTGACCCACAGTGTTTGGGTACCTGAATCCTTCCACTGCAGTTTACTGTTTCACAACTTTAGGAGTTCTAGGTACTAAGCCTGCTTAGACATCCGGCAATTTTTAAATAGAGAAGAAAAATTCATAATAATCCTTTTTTTCATATTTTAACTTCCTTTTTATATTTCTATATCAGATTCAGCTGTGACTGTGAGGAAGGAGAGTGTTGGGGACTGGCCTACAGCATGAAGTTCATGAAGGACAGAAATAGTCCCCAGAGGAGTGGTGATCCCTTTAGGCCAGTGGGGCAGGTTGATTGGTAACTACACATCTCTCACTTCATTCTCTTTCAGGTTGCTGTATACCCAGTAGTTCATATAATGCACAATTCCAACGTATTAGTGAGTGAGTGTGAGAACCTTTTGTTTCTGATCTGTTAGTTGAGCCAGGTATTGCAACTCATATCAGAAAACAGGCGAGATAAACATTTTAAAAATGAAATTAATTTTATAGCCCTTCTTCAAAATTATTACCACCAATGACATTACCTGTTTTTTGAAATGGCAATTTTCAAGTTATGTTTTGTGTGTGGGTATGTACGTGTAACTCTGACTTAGAATTCTCTTAATGATTTATTGAGAAGATACAGGAAACTATCTTTTTTTTGGCATTTTTTTTTTATCGTTCAGAAATACCTCTATCTTTAGATTCTATCTGACCTTGCACTAAATTTAAAGTATTATGTAAGAGGCATAGACTTGTTTATATTTTCCATACTTCAAAAACAAAGTACAACAACTGTGTGGCTTTACACAAGATAAATCTATTGTTTCAATTCAATTCAGTTCTGGAATCTGGGCATCTGAAATGAAGTTGTTGGTAGGGTTGGCTTCTCTTGAGTGCTGTGAGGGAAAGATCTGTTGTGAGCCCCTCTCCTAGGCTTGTAGAAGACCATCTGCATGTTCACATGGTGTTCTAACTGTATGCGAGTCTGTCTCCAAATTTAATTTTATACTGACTGTTTTAAGTTGATTCCCTCTGTAAAGACCCAGTTGCCATAAAAGCTCACATTGTGAGATGCTGAGGGTTAGGACTTCAACATATGAGTTTTTGTGAGGACACAATTCAAACCCATATTACTACCACTTTTACAATATTTTTCTCTACCTGCTTTCTGAGTAATACATATTTTGTGACTGTTTACTTATTAATATGTTTTTTATACTTAAAGATAATGGTTCATACTGTTCAATACACACATGTTTATAAGAAATAGGAAAAGTTAATGAAATGCATTGAAGAATAAGAAAACAGGCAGACATATGTGAATAAATGACTAAAAGTGTAACAGAATCAAAACCGACATGAAATCAATATATCTATCACAACCTTAGAGCACATAGTATAGCAGTAAAGAAAAATGATGAAAGTTTTCAATGAATGTTAGGAAGGAACTTTCCTAAACATTAAATAGGCAAACTTTTTCTAACTAAAGAAAAAATACCAATGAGGCTGAATCTTCTGATTATTCATTTCTCAGCTGGAAAAGTGGCTCTTATAATTACCAGTTTGAGGTGAAAAATTAAAACATCTTTTCAAATGTTCCTCTGTCTTAAATAACTAGATTAATTAATGTTTCCATGTTTCTATGTTTATACTTTACTATGAAATAAATTTAAATCTATTGGTTTTAGAGTCTTTTCAACATTGTTGAAATTTCTAAGTTTTTAGTGTATTCTGGTAGTTTTTGAAGTTTTAACTGGAATGGTTACTTTCCTAGGATCTTTTGAATACATATAACATATTGTATTAAAATGATATATTCTTTCTTATTTTTACTACATTTTATATTTGATATCAATTTTCATCTGACCATTTATTCTAAAATGTTTACTGAGCATCCATTATGTGCCCGATACTTTTCTGGGTATTGGGGACATTGAAGTAAACAACACAGACAATAACATTTGTCTTTGTGGAGCTTGATTTTACCATGGACTTGGAGAGAAAACTTCAAATAGCTAGTGAATTATACAACATATCAGAAGCTATCCTATATAATAAAAGCCTAATATGCAAATTGACCAAACAGCGGAACAACTGGCAGAATGACTGGTGGAACAACCGGTTGCTATGGCGCACACTGACCACCAGGGGGCAGACACTCAATGCAGGAGCTGTTCCCAGCCTGCAGGCCCCAGGGCAGCCAAGGTGGGTGCCAGTGGTGGCCTCCCAATAGCCCTGCTGGTCGCCCCACAGAAGGAGGCGAACTGTGGCCTTGGCAGGGAGTGGGGCCAGTGAGCAGGCAGCACCAGGCCAGCCACGGTGGGTGCCAGTGGGGGCCTCCTGATCGCCCCACTGGTTGCCCTGCAGATCAGCCCTGATCTCCCGCTAGACCTAGGGACCCTACCCGTGCATGCATTTCGTGCACCGGGCCTCTAGTTGTGTAATATGGATAAAAATATAATTAAGAAGGGGGATAAGAACTGCTGGTGTGTAGAAGAGGAATGTATCCTTTAAAATGGGTTCTCATATCTAGCTGTTTTGGCTTAGTGCTTAAAACATCAACCTGCAGACTGGGTTCTGGGTTTGATTCTGGTCAAGGGCATGCACTTTGGTTGCAGGCTTGATCCCGGGCCCTGGTTGGGATATGTGATGGAGCAACCAAACAATGTCTCTCTCACATTTATGTTTCTCTTTCTCTGTCCCTCCACCTCCCTTCCACGCTCTCTAAAAATCAATGGAAAATATCCTCAGGCGAAGATTAAAAACATAATAATAAAATGAAATAAAATAAAATGGGTTATCAGGGAAGTTGTCATGGAAACACCAGAGCAAAATATTGAAAGAACTGAAGGAGCTAATTATCTGAAGCCCTGGAGAAGAGTAGAAGATAGAACCTTCAGTGGAACCATCTGAAGATCATAGGCTTCAGCTGGTACAAAGGCTCTGGGGTGGGAGAACAGTATGGGGGCCAGTGTGATTAGAGTGGAGTAGAGAAGAGAAGGAAAATAAGTGATGGGATCATAGAGTTAATGGAATGGGGAGCAGTTTAAATGATTTTGTACTACTGCATAATGTGGAAGAATTTCTATTTATACTAATTTAAGGATACACACATGCTTCTTCAAATACAAAAATAGAATTCAACCACCCGTATCTTCTACTCTACTTTCCATGACACATTAAGCTAACACTTTAGAAAAGTTATTCCCAAGTAACAACTACAGAAATCATTACATAACATATAGATATAGGGAAGTTAATTTCCTCAGGTTTTTTCATCATACTGATCACATGGTTGCAAAGCATTATTTGCTTACTAGAGGCCTGATGCATGAAAATTCGTGCACTGGGGCGGGGGGGGCGGTTCCCTCAGACTGGTCTCTCACAGTCTGGTAGCCCTCAGGGGGTGTCCTACTGTCCAGCAGGGGGCGGGCCTAAGCCACAGTCTGGCCTCCCTCTGTGGGTGGCAGCCGGGCTGATCAGAAGAAGGTGCTGCCCCCATCACCCTGCTGCTACTGCCACTGTCGGCCATCGAGGTTGTGAGGTCTGAGCCCCGGCCCTCACAGCCGCTGAGCCACTGCGACTTTGTCCAAAAGGACCCCTGGATGATGTCCGATCTAATTAGGCTATCACCCTTTTATTAGTATAGATCATTACCACTGTAATTGGCAGCAAAGAAGGAAAACTGTGCAACTGAATTCAGAAGTTTAACTATTGGGGAAAAACAAAACTCGAGTCTTGCAGTTTTTTATTAGCCCTGGTAAGTGATGTGACCAGAAGGACATTTACATGAGGCAAAAACATGAAAAACGTTGCCTGGCTGGTTTGGCTCAATAGATAGAGTGTTGACCTGAGGACTGAAGTGTCTCAGGTTCTATTCTAGTCAAGGGCTCGTGCTCTGGTTGCAGGCTCTATCTCCAGTAGAGAATGTGCAGGAGGCAGCCAATCAATAAAAATATATTTTAAAAAAACATGAAAAATGAGATTTGTTAGGAATTGTCACGTATAGGTAAGACTTTTATCCATAATTAGTTGTATTTGGTTATTCATTCAGGACATTACTATAGTTATATGTTGATATTATATATCATTTGGTACAGATATGTTTAAATTAACTGTTTAGTACATTACATACATTTTATTGCCAACACTGGACTTTTTGTTGGCTTATTTTCATTTTTAAATATGTGTTCTGAGTATCTATTTTGAAATTATAAAGATAAATCTCATATGTTATTATTACTATTATTATTATCAAAAAGTACCTGCACAGCTTTAAATTGTTTGAATAATTGCAGAGTAGTATCTGAAATTTCTTTTATAGAATAATTTCTGCTTAAGGACTCCTCAGCCTACATGTGTCTGCTAGTGGTTCCAAAGACAAAATAACCTCCCAATTTCACAGACAAAATGTTTTTTGTCAGAGTTGTGCCTTGGAAGCTTTTGTGGCTGGAAATGCAGATCTCTGGAGATAGAAATGATTTTCTGTCATCTGGAGAAATTTTCAGAGGAGTTATTAATTTTGAAGGGCTGAGATTCTACAAAAATACTTTTCTTTCTCCAACAATTGGTGAAGCAATAAAAGAGACAAAGGGCAATTTTTATTGGGTGGGTATTATGCTAGTAATGAGAATAGAATTACTTTCCTCAAATTGAGAAAGAAGTTTATAGTGAGTATTTAAACCAATTAAGCCAAATAGGAAAATTAAGAAGAAATACCGTGTATAATGCTTCATTATATTAGGCATGTACTACTTACTATGTTTAGTCTCTTTTAATTCTGTTGGTAGAAAATATCCTTCTCACTAGACAATTTATTTGTTATATCTAGTCAATATATTTATTGAAACTCAATTTAAATGCAAAGAAAGTATCTTTTCAGCAAGATTTTAATGTAGTTCTTGTTATGGAAGAATGAAAACCACACACTTTACCTGTTACTAAGTACAATTAAAGTCTAATTAGAATCTTTGCTAGAGAATTTAATGATTAATAACATTTAATTCTGCACACTATGAAAGGTATCATATTAATATACTTCATTTTAGTAGTCAAATGACTTCACTTAATATGAGGAACATTTAAGGATTGCCATGCAAACTACCAAATAATATGATAGTTTCAAGATCAATTGTATATGCACACACATTTTTTTACTTACCTAATAAAAGAGAAACATGCAAATTGACCGTACCTCTGCTACACCCCAAGCCATGTCCATCAGCCAATCAGAGCGACTATATGCAAATTAACCCAACCAAGATGGTGCCCTGCAGCCATGGAGCTGGAGCAAGCAGAAGGCTTGGTTGCCCCAGCAATGAAGGAAGCCAAACTTCCCACCTGCCCTAGCTGGCTGTGGCCTCAGCTCAAGGCAACAAAGTTTCAATTATAGAAGATAAATAAATCCCAGATACCTACTTCCAGCTACTCTCCACTGGGAGCTTGGGTGGCTAGGGTCCGTGGCAAGCCTGCAAACAGCCATCAGCCCCTCATCCAGGCTATCCAGGCACCCCAGTAAGACCCGCCACCCGGAAGGGGGTGTGGCCAACCTTCAAACAGCCATCAGCCCCTCAATCAGGCTGGCCAGGCACCCCAGTGGGGACGCCAACCCTGAAGGGGCTGTGGCCAACCTTCAAACAGCCATCAGCCCCTCAATCAGGCTGGCCAGGCACCCCAGGGGGACCCTCACCCTGAAGGGGCTGTGGCCAGCCTGCAAACAGCCATCAGCCCCTCACCAAGGCTGGCCAGGCACCCCAGCAGGAACCCCCACCCTGAAGGGGGTGTGGCTAGCCTGTAAATGGCCCTCAGCCCCTCACCCAGGCTGGCCAGGTACCCCAGTGGGACCCCTACCTTGATCTGGGACACCCTTCAGGGCAAATCAGCCAGCCCCCACCCATGCACCAGGCCTCTATCCCATATAGTAAATGGGTAATATGCAAACTGACCCTAACAGCAGAATGACTGGGAGTGACTGGTTACTATGACACACACTGACCACCAGGGGGCAGACACTCAATGCAGGAGCTGCCCCCTGGTGGTCAGTGCGCTCCCTCAGGGGGAGCTCTGCTCAGCCACAAGTCATGCTAATGGCTGCCAGTACAGCGGTGGTGGTGGGAGCCTCTCCCACCTCAGCAATGTTAAGGATGTCCGACTGCAGCTTAGGCCTGCTCCCCACTGGCAAGTGGTCATCCCCCAAGGGGTCCCAGACTGTGAGAGGGCACAGGCTGGGCAGAAGGACCCCCCCCCCCCCACTGAGTGCACACATTTTTGTGCACTGGGCCTCTAGTACTTCTATAATTGAGGATGGAAACAATGATTCCTAGAGTAGAAAGTAATATAACCTGCCATAGGATATCTTCAGTTTTCTGGCAAAAAAAATGCTTTTCAATGCTAGGATAAACTGCTTATTAAAATCATTTAACATCTTTAAAGAGAGCCTAAAGTTATTTGTAATTTTAATTTTGTTATATTTTATGTTATAAACTGTTAAAATCATTTAATCACTAGGAGTAAATGAAAATATATACTAAATACACACAAACTAGTCACTGCAATTTTGCAGTGTGAGACATTAAACATGCAAATTTATTTGGCAAAATATTTTAATAAAAAGTTATATGCTAATGAACATGAGACAATGGAGTAAAAGAACTCATACTATAGATACAATAATTGTTCCATGTATACGGTGACCTGTGTGAAAAGTGTTGCAGTCCCAGGTGTTTCCTTGAAATGAAGTGAGCACATGGTTTCTGTATGAAACACTTCTGTATGAACTGACTTACACTTTTGTCTCTCAACATGTTCCTGACCTTCCCAACTTCTGACTCATGAGTAATATTTGTACCTGTGATCTTAATCTACCCAGGATTCTTTTATCATCATGGTTTGGTATTGAGGGCTTTGGATCCTACTATCACCATATTTCAGATTTTGCAATGCCATGAGAAAGTATCACATTTAACCTGGTTGTTGCCAGAATGTAATATTTGATCAAACCCTTGTCGTAGGAAAACGGTGATGGGGTGAGGGGAAAAAACCTTGTAAGAGAAATCTAGTCCTGTGACTTGTTCCTGGGAAATCATTGCATTAATCCATTAACCAAGGCACATCAATGATTTCTGGTCCAGGAATGGCCAAGAGTTAAAAGCATTAAAAAAATGTCTGAAAAAAAAGTAACCTAGAGATCTGTTTCTTTCCAGCCACAATGCCGATTATAACAAAGCAAACACTGATGATTTTCAGCTATTTCAAGAAATATTTGTGGCTTAACATGAACAGATTGTAGTTTAGCTTTCATGTATTTACTCCATAAATGCTGATGGGATGTATATTATGAAGGTGCTATGGTGGCTGGCAAATAATATGCCAGACTTCAGATCAAGACAACATGACCTAGGTATGGCTTTCCTGGCTCTTGCCCATAAAGTATAAACATAATCCCTGGAAACAATGTAGGAGCCAACCATGAGATCTCTGAATTTCATAAAGAGGAATGTAGGAATGGTTAGATACCCGAGACTGGAGGAACAGCAGAGCAGCAAAACATCTTCCAATCCGGCAGGATAAGGGGACCTAAGCCAGGGTTTTCCCCGAGTTTCAATCTAGCAAGTGTTGGCAACCCAGATAGGCTCGTTTCTTCCCCAAATCCATGGGGCGTATTGTCAACAACAACACTGGAAAGGGCCATCACCCTAGGGCCCTGCTGACAACAGCAGTCAGGGAGAATCTCTCCTTCACGGAGATGGGCCCTCCCTTTCCTCACTGAGATCAACCAGACAGCTGGACAGCGTCAGCAGGGTGCATTCCACCACAGTAAGCCCCAAACTCAACCAGTCTCTTACCCTGTGGGCCTGGGAACCCCTTCCTTCACTTTGGCAACTTGTGACAATAGGAAGGGGGAATCCAGCCACAAAAGTGGTCTAGCATGGAAAGTCTCTTTAGCGCCATGGAATGGTAACTTGCTTCCCCTACTTAGAGGTGGTATGGCCTGGGGAAGTTCTTACTACCCTCTTGAGCAGCATTAGAGGCGCTAATAAGATTCCCAGTAGCACCAAGCAAACCAAAGGACCACCACTGGGGCTCAGAAAATTACCTTGGCATTGGAAGCCCGCTGGTGAGAATGTAAAATTTTACTCTGTTCATAGCTTTTATTTTTCTGTCCACTAGTTATTATGAGGAAAAATTGTTTCTACCCAAAATACAATTAATGTGCTCTGAATTTATATTATTTGGGCTGTCATAGGTTTGAAGTATCTACATATTTAGAGTTATAGAATATGAATATATTTAAAAAGAAAAAAGATATATAAACATTCAACACTTCAAACCTTTAATAATAAAGGGATAATACTATCATAAGATTTCCATGAATACAGCGAATTTTATAAAACCTCTTAAAATAAATGCTGGCACTTTTAAATTATTGAATTTGGAAACATTTTTTCTGGAGACAAAAGATGGCATATCCTTTCATAGCCTCATGGGATTCTGTTCATCTGTGAAACAATAGAGTGAACAACTCCACAACAAAAGAAGATCTCCCCTTTTTTTGTAGAACTAAGTTCCCCTTCAGAATTACATGGTGTAAATTAGTATATTAGTAGCTTTGAGACTCTTACAATAAAGAAATGTGTTTAACTTTGTTCAACTGAACATCAATTCTTTCCATACAACTCTTGAGATTCTGATGCAGTAATACTTATTTTTTAAACATATGTACTTGGTATCTATTTTATGTTATTCCTCTCTTCTCTCTTTACATAGAAAGTGTTGCCCCTTATGATGCTGTGCAATTAGCGAATGCTCCATCAGTGTTACTAATGGGCTTCATGAGAACTGAAAGCAATTACCAAATGCACTTCCCATTTTGTATTTTAATGTATTTGTTTATATTTTATCAGTAGACCATGAAATTTTTCACAGCAGTCATCACTTATTCACCATTTTTTACACTACCCCACCACAAATATGCATGCGATATTATTAACACATAACTATGTTTACAGTTGCCATGTGGTATCCAAAAAGCACCTCTTACTCACCATGAAAAAAGGTGAAGGTCTTTTCATTTTTTTTTTTTTGCAGTAAATTAGAAGACTGTTAGATTAAAGACTAACAATGCAAAAATAAAATATTAGTTAATGGTTGTGAATATAACACAAAAGTGTGTGTGGGTGTGTGCACACATGTGTGTATGTGTTTTTTTGTTTTGTTTTGTTTTGTTTTTCTTTTTTGGTGCTGTTATTCAACATATTGTTCTGTCAGTCTATCCTGGATGACGTTATTATCATTTTTACTATTATTATAAATGGTATTGTTGTTTACCACTGATCTCATATAGGGATGTAAAACACCTACCAAAAAATCTTAGAAACCAAAGTTATCTACTATGATAGAGTTTTAGGCCTAGGTTCTCAAGACTAAAGAAAATGAAGCATTTCAACTTTACCAGAGTCAGTTGGAATTTCAATCCTAAAAAAGAAGATTATGACCACTCCTATGGTCTTTACTCCAAAAGAGAAAAATCTCCTTTGAAACACTTAGATGTATAAATAGGAAATCATCTTATTCACTTTTTTTATTCAATGAAATATTCACTTCAACAATAATGCAAAATGTTCTTCTAGGAAAAAACAATCAGTATATTAACTGGTAAGAGACTTAGAAATTAATAAACATATAACAACAATGATATTGATAAACATGTATACATTTGCAATGAGGTTATGAACTGTATGTAGCATCTGAAGCTAATGCCAAGAGTAATTATTTTAGAACACAGACTTTTGTATTTGTCAGAATCATGTTTTTGCATTTGCAGTTTTCATATTACTTTAGTTGCAGTTTCATGTTTATTTCTATAAACACATATTTCAAGTAGTGGGTGGAAATTAAGGCAGCCAGATGGCACAATGAACCAAGTGAGAGAATGAAATTTCAGAGACACAAGCCTTCCTGCTTTGCTTCTCTTCCACACAACCTCAGGTCTGGGAGGATGGTCTTAGTGACATTGGTTCCTGTTAGGTAACTGTTCTAAATTCAGGATTTCTCTGCAACATCATTGCAGCTAGTGAATACATACCATAGACCAGCAGTTTTCAACATGTGGGTGGCGACCCTTGTGAAAGGGTCTAAGACTATGCTGCATATCAGATATTTACATTACGATTCATAACAGTAGCAACATTACAGTTATGAAGTAGCAACGAAAATAATTTTATGGTTGGGTCACAACATGAGGAACTGTATTTAAAGGGCCAGAAGGTTGAAAACCACTGCCATAGACAAACATTCTGTCCTTCTATCCTATATAATAGAAGGGTAATAACCCTGACCGGTTTAGCTCAGTGGATAGAGCGTCAGCCTGAGGACTCAAGGGTTCCGGGTTCTATTCCAGTCAGGGGCATGTACGTTGGTTGCAGCAGCTGATCGATGTTTCTCTCTCATCTGTGTTTCTAACTCTCTCTTCCTCTCTGTAAAAAATCAATAAAATATATTTTTTTTAAAAAATAAAAGGGTAATATGCAAATTGACCCTAATGGTGGAACAACCAGAACGACCACTGGACCAGTCACTATGAGGCGCACCGACCACCTCTTGGTCCCTTACCCCAGCCAGCAGGCTCCGATTGCCTGATGGTGAACGGGGAACTGGGGGTGGGTGGCGCGGGATGCAGGCGACGTCAGGCCAAGGCCCCTGCCCCGCCAGTTGCCCTACATACAGAGGGTGACCTGTGGCGGGGGCCAGGGCCGGCAAGCAGACAGGATTGGCCGACCTCTTGGTCCCTTCCTCTGGCCTTCAGACACCGATCACCTGATGGCGAAAGGGGATCTGGGGGTGGGTGGTGGCGGGGGGCAGGGGGCGGGGCCGGGGAAGATGGCCCTGATTGCAGGCTAGGCCTAGGGACCACACCCTCGCACAAGTTTTGTGTGCTGGGCCTCTGGTATTTGAATAAAGAGAGTAGGCATGAATCAAAGAGCTGTATTTAAATGGCCCAGCACCATCACAACATCATTTAAATGCCTCCATATGATTTCATATCTTCCATTCAGCTTGAGGGTGGGGCAGGGGGGTAAACCTGCAAAGGTGCCAAAGTAGTTGGTAGCACCAGGTTGGGAAATTAGCAGAGCAAAAAAGGCAGGACCAAAAAAGTATAAACATGGGTTTTTTAGAAAGCAGTTTCCATCCAGGAGCAACAAGAAGAGATGCAGAAAGAGGCACTTTTCATGGAAAATTCCTTAGAAAACCATAGGAGACTGTCATTACCCTCAAGACACACAAAATGTCTTTAAAGTTCATGTCCAGGGCTCTAATCCTACTCCACTGTATAATTATGAGCAAGACTATTATAGTTTCTGGGCTTCTTTTTTTTCTCCTTCTTAAGAGTTGAAAGAATTCATGGTTAGAGGACTGGTGTGAGAGTTTAATGAGATAACACACTAGATCAGCAGTTCTCAACCTGTAGGATGCAACCCCTTTGGCGGTTGAACGACCTTTTCACAGGGGTCGCCTAAGACCATCCTGCATATCAGATATTTACATTACGATTCATAACAGTAGCAACATTACAGTTATGAAGTAGCAAAGAAAATAATTTTATGGTTGGGTCACAACATGAGGAACTGTATTTAAAGGGCCAGAAGGTTGAGAACCACTGCACTAGATGATAAATTCACACAATATCAAATCAATGGATGTCATTATTGCTAGGTGCTGTGCTAGATGATGGGACACAGTGTCTAACATATTTTTCTCCTTATTCTTTAGTAAATAATTCCTGGGTTTTCACTGAGCTTTTAGCCCCCAGAGAGAAATACAGCCCTTCTTTGTCTCTTGCTACTTCTGCTAACTGGACATGATAACTAAAATTCAAGTAGCTATATTGAAGCAGTAAGTGTCTTTAATGGACAGGCATACCTCAGAGATATTGTGGGTTTGGTTCCAGGCCACTGTAATAAGCAAATATCACAATAAAGCAAGTGACACAAATTTATTGGTTTGCTAGTACATATAAGTGTTATGTTTATACTATATTGTAGTCTATTAAGTGTAAAATAAATACTTGTCAGTATAACAATCTTCAAAGCATCTTCACCAGGAGTAGTTTTTTTTCTCAGGAAACCACTTCCTTTGCTCATCCTTAAGGAGCAACTCCTCATCTATTAAAACTTTAACAAAAGATTGCAACAATTCAGGCAAATCCTCAGGCTCCACTTCTAATTCTAGTTCTCTTGCTATTTCCATCACATCTGCAGTTACTTCCTCCACTGAAGTCTTTAACTCCTCACAGTCACCCATGAGCACGGGAAGCAACTTCTCCTAAATCCTGTTAATATTGATATTTTGACCTCTTCCCATTAATCATGATTGTTCTTGGTAGCATCTACAATGGTGAACCCTTTCCAGAAAGTTTTCAATTTACTTTGCACAGGTCCACCTGCTTATGGCAGCTAGAGCCTTATGAAATGTACTTTTTTAAAAATAATAAGACTTGATAGTTGAAATTACTCCTTGTTCCATGGGCTACAGAATGGATGTTAGGTTAACAGGCATGAAAGAACATGAATCATGTTGTAATCTCTATCCATGCTCTTCGGTGGCCAGGTGCAATGTCAGTGAGCAGTAACATTTTGAAAGGAAAAAGTTTTGAGTGGTGTTATGAACATTGAGATTACAATATTCAATAAGCCATGTTGTAAACAGATATGCTGTCATCCAGACTTTGTTGTTCTACTTCTAGAACACAGGCAGAGTAGATTTAGCATGATTCTTAAGAACCCTATGATGATTTTGAGACCAGTAAATGGGCATTGGTTTCAACTTAAAGTCACCAGATACCCTAACAAGAGTCAGCCTGTACTTTAAATCTTTGAAGCCAGACATTGACTTCTCTTTAAATATAAAAGTGCTAGATGGCATTTCCATCTATTCTAAAGTTGTTTGGTCTACATTGAAAATCTGTTGTTTAATGTAGCCACTTTCATGTATTATTTTAGCTAGTTCTTCTGGATGACTTGCTGCAGCTGCTACATCAGCACTTGCTGCTTCATTTTGTACTTTTATGCTATGAATATGGCTTCTTTCTTTAAATCTCATGAACCAACCTCAGCTAGCTTCAAACTTTTCTCTGCAGCTTCCTCATCTCTCTCAGCCCTCATAGAACTGAAGAAAGTTAGGGCTTTTCTCTGGATTAGGCTTTGGCTTAAGGGAATGTTGTGGCTGGTTTGATCTTCTCTCCAGACCCCGAAAACTTTCTTTATATCAGCGATAAAACTGTTTTGCTTTCTTATGATTCGTGTGTTCACTAGAGCAGCACTTTTAATTTCTTAAAAAAATTTTTTCTTGCATCCACAACTGGGCTAACTTTTTGGTACAAGAAGCCTACCTTTTGTTTATCTCAACTTTCAACATGCCTTACTCACTAAGTTTAATCATTTTTAGCTTTTGATTTAAAGTAAGAGATGTGTGACTATTCCTTTTGTTTGAACACTTGGAGTCTGTTGTAGGGTTATTAATTGGCTTACTTTAAAGATTGTTTTGTCTCGGGGAATAGGGTGGCCCGAGCAGAGGGAGAGAGATGGGGGAGAGGACGGTTGGTGGAGCAATCAGAACACACACAAAACATTTGTCCATTAATTCACTGTCTTTTATGGGCATGGTTCCTGACACCCCAGAACAATTACCATGTGACATCAAGGATAATTGATCACAGATCATCATTACAAATATAATAATGATGATAACGTTTGGAAATGTGTGAGGATTACCAAAATGGGACACAAGACATAAAGTGAACAAATGCTGTTGGAAAAATGGCTCTGATAGAATCGCAGGCACAGGGTTGCCACAACCTTCAATTTGTAAAAAAAAACAAACAAACAAAAAAAAAAAAAAACACCCACCACCACCAACAAAAAACACAATATCTGAGAAGCACAATAAAAGGAAGCAAAGTAAATTGTGATGTGTGTGTACTGAGAATAGCAAAGCAAGATCAAAAGAGCTTTGGTGCCTGCAATCTGTGTGAAGCCACTTTGCCAAGTCATAGACTAATATAGCATGTAAGTGTTCTATAACTAAAAGAAAAATGAACAATCATTTATAAGTATTCTGCATTTTCTTTCACTGCTTGTAAACCCATCTTATCTGATGCTTTGAACCATACAGAAGCACTCCCTGTCTTGATATAGCACATCTAGTGTTAAAAAAAAAAAAAGGAATAATTCAGCTTGCCTATTTCTAGAACCTGCACTCTTGTGTGGTCAAAAGACCTGTATTAGATTCTGTACTAATGGCTGATAAAGCATTTTACAGACCTCATTTAAGACTTATTGAATAAGATTTCAGACTTGAATCTCTGAAATAATTTTTAATTTAAATATTTTTCAATTACAGTTTACTTTCAATATTATTTTGTCATGGTTTCAGGTATAAAGCACATTGGTAGACACTCATATGCTTCACGGTTTCCCCTGATATTTCCAGTATCCCACTGAAATTTAAAATTTTCACAAGAGTCCAGTCTTAGGAACCACACAACATGACTTTGTTGCCTTTGGGTCTCTGAGTGAATGGACTTTTGCAGTTCATCCTACAAAACGCCATAGGCTGCCTATTCAATGTGATGATGGTGCACAGGATGTAAAGGCTGGTGGCATTTGAAGCTTTGGGAAGTAGTTTTGGATCAGACTGTGAAGTGTTTTTAAGAAGCCTTACGAGAAAGCAGAAATTAGGATGTTGATAAGTAATGTAGCCAGAATGTTTATTAACTGAGCACAGATACCATGACATGGGAAGGGAGTTGCAGGAAGCAAATAAAAGGACAGTGATAGTGTCTTCTTAGTGCCACAATAGGTGGGTGTCCTTCCCTTATATTGTAATAGAGGCCCGGTGCATAAAATTTATGCGGGGTGGGGGGGTGTTCCTCAGCCCGACCTGCACCCTTTCCAATCTGGGATCCATCGAGGGATGTCCAACTGCCCGTTTAGGCCCAATCCTGGTGGGGCCAGGCCTAAATGGTCAGTCAGACATCCCTCTATAATTCAGGACTGCTGGCTCCCAACTGCTTGCCTGCCTACCTGCCTGATTGCCCCTAACCACTTCTGCCTGCCAGCCTGATCACCCCTAACCACTCCCCTGCCAGACTGATGGATGCCTAACTGCTCCCCTGTGACCTGATTTCCCCAAACTGCCCTCCCCTGCTGGCCTGGTCAACCATAACTGCCCTCCCCTGCAGGCCTGGTCACCCCCAACTGCCCTCCCCTGCTGACCCAGTCACCCCTAACTTCCCTCCCTTGCCAGCCTGGTTTCCCCTAACTTAACTCCCCTGCTGGCCTGATTGCCCCTAATTGCCCTCCCCTGCAGGCTTGGTCACCCCTAACTGCCCTCCCCTGCCGGCCTGGTTGCTCCCAACTGCCCTCCCCTGCTGGCCATCTTGTGGCCACATGGGGGCAGTCATCTTTGACTTCATGGAGGTGGCCATCTTTTTTTTTAATATATTTTATTGATTTTTTACAGCAAGGAAGGGAGAGGGATAGAGAGTTAGAAACATTGATGAGAGAGGAACATCGATCAGCTGCCTTCTGCACACCCCCCACTGGGGATATACTCTGAAAACCTAGAAAGGATGTTATCAGTAAGTCTTTTTACATTTATAAAATGATAATGGAGGTAGGTACCCAGATAATAAAAATACAACCACCACCACAACAAATGACTATGGGATCTCAGATTTCTAACACACTTGCTTCTCCAACCTGATTGTGTATTTCTTTCCCTCTCACATACTCTTCTTCATCCTGGCCTTCTTTCAGTTCTTCAATAAGCAAAGTCTTTTTCAACCTTGAGCTTCACACCAGCTGTTCACTCTGCCAGAATGGTTCTTTCTTTGACTCTTAGTTGCTTCATCTCATCATTGAAACTTTAAGTCACCTCCTTCCCTCTAGCTCCCTATCTCTCTTTTTTTTTTCCCTTTAGTGAACACGGTTGATTTTTTTTCTCCTCCTAGGACATAATATTCTGTTTTTCTGTCTTTTCTAAATTTAATATTTTTATTTTTTCTTTGCACTGCCTGCTCAGGGTCTATCAGTGTCCAGCAGATAGTGGTCTTCTAATGATATTGGTTTGATAAGCAAAAAAATGAAATATTATTGCATTTCCCCTTAGTGTAGCTTGTCATAAACATAGTTCCTAAACCTTTATTTAGTTGAGGATATAGTGATAAAAATACTTTTTCTAAAACAGAAAATCAATTGTATTGGGAGGCTTTATAATAACCCTAGAGTATATGCAGCAGTCAGTATCATTGTGAGGAAATTAATACAATAGATATTTTTTCTTAAAACAATGTAAATAAAAAAAAAATTTCTAAAAGAAAGTATTCTCTTTGAGGAATATCTACAAATCAAGCTGTTTACAATTTGACACTAACACAGTTAAATTGTATACAGATAGGTAAAATAATATTCTAAAATAATATTCAATCAAAATAAAGTTGGCATGTTCAATGTCTAGATCAGCAACTTTCAACTGGTGTGTCACAAGAGGCACATTGGTGTGCTGCAATAATTTTTAAAACATGCAATACCTGCCTATTTAGTCAGAAATACTGAATTCATTTCCTTTAGATTATCAAATTAAAAAAATAAAAACAGCCAATACAACAATAGCCATTTGATATGAATAAATCAAAATTATGCCTATTTTTGTCAGATGTGTAAAAAATATAATTTTTTGTTGTGCAGCAAAATTTTAGTAATTAGTTTATATGGTCCATTAGATGAAAAGGGTGGAAAATCCCTGCTTCTAGATTAAGTAGTAACTATGCAAGTGAATTAAATATTTCTAGTAATTGAGTGAAAAAGAAAAACAGATATAATGCAAGTGGAGGTGGTTGACAAATGTTATTAGAGAAATTAAAATAAATTATAACATTCAAACATTGTCTTTAGTGTTCATATCTAGAAATTAACAAGTGGTTATGCCAATAATTTTAAAGCTGTTAGAAACTAGTATTTAATAAAATAAATTGAATGTAATCTGTGTATGTTAGACAATGGTTTGGGTGTCATATTAACTTCTAGTCATTCTACAACATGGCTTTTACAATTATTAAAAATTTTTGGAGTCAGGAAGCACTGACGTACAAATTCAATGTTTAATTCCCAGTAAAATATTTTATTTACCTTAAATAGAAAGTGATATTGGCATATATATTCTTTAACTAGGCTATAGCCTGTACTAGGTAAATATACTATAGATAAAGATGATAAATCTTTAAACTGTAGAATCAGTGGATTATGTGTTTGGCAAATAGAAAATTATTCATAAATAACCAGAATAATTATACATTGTTTTTTTACGAATATCTACCTAGAAGGCATGCCCCAGAAAGCCTTAGTATTAGAAACTACTAACTTTTCTAAGAATGAATTGGCTACAGCATTTGATTTTACATCTCAAGAAAGCCTTTATAAATACAAATAACATCATTAAAATCTTCAGTGTAGTTCTGAAATGAAAATTGGAATAGATGAAAGTTTATTTTAAAAATTAAATACATGGAGATTAATGTAACATAAATAGTCAAGTTAAGAAAGTATTCAATGACATTTCTTTGGGAGATAATTATTTCATCTAACATTCCACAAAATTTTTTACATTAGGATAATGGAATCATCTAGAGAATTAGATGTTTCAAGAAATGACTACATTACCAGAAATGTCCCCGTAATGCCCTTTCATGTTTCTTTGTCTTTAAAGGTGGTGACTCATGCTAACCGCATGATGGAAAGAGGAAAATTTTGTACCACAAAGCCTTGGGAAGCAGGGAGTCCTCTGGCATACTTAACAACAGGCTTTGTTTTGAGGATAATGAGGACATTACAAGCTGTTTGGGTCTTTTGTCTAAAAATTCCCACCAAGGCTCCTTTAAGCCACTGTGGTTGCCAGTGCCTGGTCCCTGCAGAGCCGAAGTGTGGTTTTGCTGCAGCATCAGCTGTTACTCATGCCTGTTGGGGCCTGTGTGCCATTCGTGGGAACATACTCAATGTTGTGAGAAATCTGCTCACTCTGGGTGTCCTCCCTTGGGGGCATCATTTTGATAAGCTTTTCAAACTTAGATTCTTCTTTTTGAAGTTCTGAGCACAATGACATATGTTGTTGCCTTGCCCCAACCTGAAGTGAAACAGAACTAATACCTGGCAGATGGTAATTTATGAAATACCACAGTAAATGAGTAGTGCAACATACCAGTACACATTTAAAATTTTCAGAATGAATAATTTTCCATCAGAAAAATTACCTTGAGCATTTTGATTAACGTGACAAAGTTTTAGTGTTAAATAATAAATCACAAATGGACAACTGGACTGAACAAGGAATTCCTTTCTCCTAAAACATGTCATTGCCCTGCAATTAGAACAAGGTGATATATCAAAGGGAAACATTTCAGTAACACTGCCTTATCAATTGTAAAATTGTCCAGCAATGTTTATGGCGTGAAAAGCCCAGAGAAGAGCCAACAGAATTTTGTCAAGAACATGGGAGAAAATTATCTAAACTCTGAGTCCAAAGTCTTAAAAATAATAATAATAATAATAAAACTACACTATGGCTACAAAAATAGAAATAATTTGGTTTGGAATGTAGGAATGGCATAGTCCATTAAATATTACATAGGGTTTTTTAAAAAACAGATAAAAATAAGTGAGAAAGTTTTTTTTTTAATGTATGTGTAGATAAAATTCAACTAAAATAAAAGACTGAAGGAATTAACATCTTCTAGGAGGCTCAAATCATTAAATATACATTGAAGAAAGTATATGGGATCATTTTGGCAATATAGGTTTAATTTTTTATCATAGAAACTAAATGTACAAAAGTGAAAGGAATAATATAGTAAATTCCCTTGTACCATCATGTAAGACCAAAAAATATTAACATTTGGCCAATTTTGTTTTCTTTGTACCCCTTCTGACATAACCCTACTTGCCCCAAACACTTTTTGACTTTTTTATCAAAATAATATGACTCTAATGACTACATTTGGTGATTTTTTTTCTAGTAAATGCAAAAAAAACCCCCCAAAACAACAAACAAAGACAAACAAAAAAACCCACACCAAAACCCTACACATATGCATTATTATGCATTCAATAATCTCAGAAAAAGATTTGGATTGGAAAAAATCCAGTCTCAAAAAAAAAAGAAAAGATTTTTGAATGACTTTAAATAAATAGTAATAAATAATTATGCTTTTAAAATAACTTACTGTTCTATCTTATGCTTTGTGAAATTTGTGGACTTTTCTATTCTTATTTGAACCTTAAATGTTGGATAGCTTGTATTCATACAAGCAATCTGATGAATCCTTAATGAAATTACTTGGGTATATTTTAAGTCAAGAGATAAGAAATTACTCAATTTCAAATCCCAACTTCAAGTCTCAAATTACACAGAAGATTTCTGATATTTCAAGATACTAAGTTGGACTAAAGATAAGGAGAAATTTTAAAGATCAGGAAGGGGGCTACAAACAAAAACATTGTTGACTGATTTAAATAAGTTAATAAATTAACGATGGTTCCCCAACTCCATTATTTCCTGTGATCCATACATGAATGCAAAATGTATATGCCGAAGACTGTCAGGAAAAGGAAAATGAAAACACGTGTGAAGTCAATGGCCAGTCACTTTGGTTTAGTTTATTAACATGATAATAGTTTCTGAACAGGAAAAAAAAATTGAAGATGCTGGTTTATTTAAGATATTACTTCTTTCTCTGTCAGAGGCTCTAGAACTATCTATAGAAATCATTCTTTGTTCTATTTGCCTTGAATTACTTTTGTAACAAATTTTATGCTGCATTCAGTTATTCTCTTTAATATAGAAAGAGAAGAGAAAATATTGGCCTAAACTCTATAGTGTTGGAGAATGTTTTACTTAAGTGGCTTAATAGGTAAGAATTTACTTGTGAAAGCACAGATCCTCAGTGTGATGAATAGTTTGGTAATACAAATGAAAGGCATATTAGTGTGACCTTATTCAATGACAAGCAATGTGTAAACATTATACTTAAGTTGCCATATAAAGCATTATAACCACCTTGCTGTTTCACAAGGAATCTTACAAAACTAATGCAATCATTTATTTCATAATCTATAATAATAAAAGCGTAACATGCAAATCGACTGAACGGTCAAACAGCAGAATGACCATCCAGATGACCTTTCGGACAACCACACTATGACACACACTGGTGTCAGGCCAGCCAAGGCAGGTGCACTGTGATTGGTCGGGGGGCCCCACTATCACCCAACCATCGCCCTGCAGAGGGAGGCCCAGGCCACCTACTGTGGGGTGATCAATGCTGGGGCTCCACAATCGATCACCCAAAAGAGGGAGGCCTAGGTCATCAGCCAGCAGGGCGATTGATCAGGGGTGAGGGTTTCGCAATCGTGGAACCACCGGCAGAGTGGGCAGGGCCTCCTTATGCTGGGCGATCAATCTGGGGGCCCCACAGAGGGAGTCCTAGGCCAGCCAAGCAATCACAACCCATGCCTGTTGCCCACAGAGGGAGGCGACCCGTGGCAGGAGAGGGGGGGCCAGTGCCACACACATGGCAAGCAGTGGCAGTGACAGGGGCAGGGCCTGCTGCCAGCAGCCAGGGGAAGGAAAGCCCCGATAGGCCCTGATCGCTGACCAGGCCTAGGGTCCCTACCTGAGGGGTCCTGGATTGCGAGAGGGCTCAGGCCGGGCTGAGGGACACCCTACCCCCATGCATGATTTCAGGCACTGAGCCTCTAGTTAACAATAAATATTAGAACTTCATTGCCTTTAATGCCTTAAAATAAAATATTAATAGTGTTTATAGTGGTTTCAAAACCAAAGCATTATTCCTTTTCTGTAGCAATCATAAAATAATGTAAGAGGCCTTGGAAAGAAAAAGAATGCCTGAGATGAAGGGCAGCCAAGAACAACTTGCACTTGGTTGAGGCTCCCGGTACTGATTGCATTTGGATTTATCCTGTAGAAACCAGAGGGACACATCTCTGATGGCCTTGGGCAGAAGCATTTACCCTTTCCTGCACATGGCATTGCCTGTAGTTCTAGGCTTTTGGAGAAAATAAAATCTTGGTTTACTTTCAACAGTATGCTAAGGAGAAATATATAAAAGTGCAGAAGAAAGGAGAAAATTGGGAGAAGATGAGGCTGTAAGAGCTGGGAAGAGAGAAATGAGTGAATACAAAGAAGGATAGAAAGAAAGGAGCTGGTACTAGTATAAGGACTTCTGTCTTTGGCACTAACCTGCTATGTGATTTTCAATGCATTATTCATCAGCACCAATCTTTGTTTCCAATAAAGGAGTCAAATAATTGCCTCCCATCAGTTCTATAATTAACTAGAGGCCCAGTGCACAAATTCATGCACTGGTGGGGTCCAGCCGCCTGCCCCCGATGGGAGCTATCAGGGGTGGGCTGGCTGCGGCGAGGGGCAGCAGACATTCTGGTAGTTCTGCCGTTTGGTCAATTTGCATATTACCCTTTTAATACATAGGTTTAGACTTTTTGTGTGAAGTACCTGTACACAGTAGGTACCCCCAAAATAGTAACCAGTTATTATATACCCATTCCAATGTTTAAAAACTTTTGCATTTTTAAACAGTTATTTTAGAGTTAACTTATGAGCCATAGGGGAAATCAGTTTTATTCATTTATAATAATTCACCATTACTAATTGTTTTTATGAAATAAAGAAACTTCATGATTTTAAACTTTTAATTATAGAACAGTTTCATGTGCTGATTATATTAATGGCACTCTAAAATTGTTTTGCCTCGGATTATTTAGATATTTACTCTTCATTTTAATTCATTGAGAATTTATATATGCTCCGCAGACAGTATTCCTTAGATAAGGAATTTTCTAGCCACAAGCATGAGTCCCTAAGTCATTGGTGTACTACTAGTGAGTGGCATAAAATATTTCCTTTTTCACAAGTTGATGCTGAATCTCCAAATGTCATGATCCATATAGTTTCCTAACATTGTCATTATAGCTTCACATCATCCTGACATGAAGATGAGGGAAATGTTCTCTTCCCCTCATCACCTGCATTCAGGTAACACAATTGGAGTGCTCAGTTGCTATGGTGAATATCACACTGGAAGTACTCTCATAGGAAATACAATATAAGATCCTGGCCTCTAGAATTATAAAAATTTCTAACAAGTACATCACTGGTCAGGCAGTGAGAAAAATGCTTAAATATATATTTAGGATTTTGCTTGGTGAATCTCTGGATTCATTGCAGTTTTGAGTTCTGCAAAAGGGAAGAGTCATTTAAACAATGGTTCTACTCTTTATTTCATAGTCTCAGGTGTTTTGTTTTCTTATTTTCTTACTGTGTTTTAGAGGTTTATTGGAGCAAACAGCATAGTACATGGAGGAAATGACCTTTAGCTAGCTTAGTTTTAATAATTTTGCTCTCTCAAGTGCTTGAGCCATTTGGACCGGCTCTTGTGAGTTCTTGGCCATGATTAGGTTTGCATTTTGAGTCTTCAGCACTAAGACTGCATGTGGTAGGGGTAGGGGATGCTGCATGGCTGATTTGGGTTACTCTTACCTCGCTGTATTGCCACTTGGAAGGAAGAAAATATACTTAACAGGGCCTGAAGTTGCTCACTCAGCCTGCATTTCTCTTGACATCTATTTCAAACAAGAAATACACTAAGATAGCAAAGTGCATGTGAAGTGGGCAGCAGGTGTGTGTATGGAAAATCATAAGGGTGATGTCACTAAATTACCTCCAAATAAATGATCTCTTTTTCAACTTAAACTGGAAGATATGCTATGATTTTTTTATTAGGAAGTTCATCCTGAGGCATATTTTTGCTTTGAAGATCATAAAGAGCTCTACTGGGAATTGCAAAACAGATAATATGAGGATTTTAAAAGGTTATATAATAAAATCTGGGAAAGTGCCCTAAACATTGCCTTAATGACTCACCATATTCAGCCGCTCCCTTCCATTCTCATTGCTGCTAATGCTCATTTTATGTAAAAACCTCAACTGGAACTAACTAGGACATCTTTAGGGTAATGTTAGTTTCTAGGCAATAGTAATTTTCAATTAAAATGGCACAGTGTACCAGTGAATTGAAAGTCATATACAAGGATGCTATATTATGGATTTTTCTGGTTTTTCTAATCAGCCTCACACCCCATGCCTTGCTCAAAATTGCCAACAAGTTTCTGGTTTATTTTCAGTTTTATGCCACGAGGCTTATCTGGTCTCCTTCGTCTCTGTAGAGAGGAGGCAAAAATCAAAAATCTTCCTAAGACTTAGGCTCCGGCTTCCTCGGGCTACCATGAAGCCTGCATAGCTCAAGATAGCAGAAGAAAGCACTTCAAACGGCTAGGAATTAATCAGCCAGTCCAGCTTCAAGCTCGGTGTTATAACTGAGCAATTCCATTTCGGAAGCTCACTTACATTAACTGGAATTAAATGAGACAGGCTCATTTAATCCTTGTGTATAAAAGGCTCTTGAAGCACAGTTTAAACCAGGAACTTTGTGATGTCATGGAGCAAAGGGGCTAATTGAGCTCATTGGAAAGCGAAGGGCCCCTGGGTTTGTATCAAAGAGGAATTGGACTGGCCTTTGAAACAATTTCCTTATATCTTATTCATACCTTCATAGCATTACATTTTGTACCATCCATTATCATTTAACCAGAACGTTCAACCCCTCCTCTTGTGTCAGTGTTATTTGTAATAGAGCAAGCTCTTTAGGGAATACATATGATAGTTTGTTCTGTGGATCAGTGTAACTTAAGGCTTTTAGCATTGTCCCTCTGAACATTTCTACTTTTGAGCAATAGGATTAATGAATATTTTACAGTTCTAGAAAACAGACATTTGTTATACTGATGGGCTTTAATAAAGACTTCAAATACAAAATAAACATAATAACCCAAAGTATTTCTGTGACTGTTGTCAAATTTTCTAATCAGAGACTTTGTTTTAATTAATAACGCAATGCATGTACATATATTGCCTTTTCATATTCCTATTATTAAATTTATTAGGGTGACATTGGTTAATAAGATTATATAGGTTTCAATCATACATTTCTAAGATACATGATCTGTATATTGCATTGTGTGACCACACAATGTGGAATTATTTTAATAACTTTCATATACAAGCAATATTAAAGTTCATTTTCAGGTTTCTAGGACATATTTACACAAAATAGGACTACTAGTTCTCTCCCAAACTTTGAGAACTCTCTCAAATTGGTTCATTAACAAATGTTATCTATTTCCTAATTAAATGATAGCCAATCAGACTAATCAATTTATGGTAATAAAGCTAAAAGTAAAGTCCCAAATGGGTTTAAATCTATAACTCTAGACTCACAATCATCTGCTCTAATGATTAAATGATTTGCTCTCTATATATCAGATCCTACCCATTAGCTTAATCAAAAATATTGAAAGCTTTTTTCTTCTATAGACTGTTAGTAAAGCAAATAAACCATTTCGCCATGTTATTGACAAGTTCTTAATGGATTTATTTATTAGATATAGTGACCCTTCATCTAAATGTGAGCCATGCAGATACAAACATTTAGGAACATGTGAATGTTTCCAGTGTTGACTAAAAGATGGTCCTTTTTGAAGGTTAAAATTATTTAATACATTCAAAATAAATTTTGTGTCTGGCTAACTCAATAGTAACACTTTAACTGTGTTTAGTTTTTTTAAAAATAGAAATAAAACTAGTTTTAATAAAAAGCAAATTGAAAGTCCATAATTCTTTGCAAAGTGGTGGGAAGGTTTTTCTTAAATATTGATTTATATTGAGACAGGCTTCTTAATAGGAAACTGATATAGAAGGATTTTAACATGGAAGGTAACTGTAATTCCATAATTTATTAGTGTTGCACATTAATTAAGAGGATATTGATGATGTTCACCACTCCACTTAAATACATTCTGTATAGACATTGACCTTAAATGACTTGAGCCCAGTTCTAAATTCCAAAGGTAATGCCCTGAATTATTATTCTCATGAATTGGGGGTTTTATTTATTTACTTTGTCTCTTACAAAAATGTTCAAACATATAATGATATTGGAAGAGTTTTACAATAAACACCTGTTATATCAGCTCAGGCTGCCATAACAAAATACCACAGACTAATGGCTTACATATAAAAATTTGGAAATTGCCTATTTATCAACAAGAAAATGAATAATAAAATAGTCATATATTCATAGTGTAGAGTATTATATGACAATAAAAAATAAAAAAAACATACTATTACATACTATATTGGAAGAATCTCAAAAAATATTGTTGAAAGATAAAAACAAGATACACATTAATGCATAAAGTATAATCCCATACCTACAAATGTCAAAACCAAACAACATTAGGGATATGTCATATAGAGATTTATATAAACATGTGAAACTAAGTAGCAAAAAAAGATAATAGTAAATAGTATATTTATTGATAGGTGATTGAATATAGAATAATATTAAGGAGAAAAAGTAAAAGGATTCATATTAACCTATTGCTTAGTATATACTCTACATATTTTTTTTCTCATTTTTTCAAAATAGTAGTAAAAATCTGCCTGGTAATATTAAAATCTGCAAGATAATAGTATAGTAAAAATATGTGATTAGCAGCAAATTTTAATGGTCTGGTTAGCATGTTTGCAATGTATTTGCCTAAGACATATCTTCTTTGTTCAAATCCTTTCCCAGGTGTCCCCAAAGTAGGGAGAATAAGTTATAGACCAGCTGATATTCCTTTCTCCACATGATTGAAGTAAACTATTGGTACTAAGAAGACTTGAAAATTGATTCAAATTATGGAAATATAATGGAGATAAAATCAGAAATTACAAGAGTAAATATAACAAGACCATTGAGGATACTTGAGTAGGTGAAATCTGGACACAGATCTGAAGTCATAGCTTTAAGTTGGAGAAAACTTATTTTTTATCAGAGACAGGCCACAGTAAGAGAGGGGAGTTTAAATATAAAGGGATGATTTGGCATGAAAAAAATGTGAAAAAGGTATACTCATACTGAAGAACCTTAATTTGAGGAGTAATAGTGGACACTGAGTATCTCTTACGGATGAAGAGGGAGAAATGAATAGGAGGGCACTAGAGGATATACTACTGTGAGGGACATTAAGAGTCTAAACAATTTAGCAGCTGTAGTTATTTTATTATAGTAAGCAATGAATAATAATTGCCTAATGTGATTGAAAGCCATTAATATGTGAGTTGTTGGACAAGGCAACTTCAAACACTATTGTAGAATGCAACTCAATTGTATCATTCCAAATTGTTAGGTTCTAAATCAGCCAGTAATGTGAATATTTCATATAGTCAAATATATTCTTTGAGCATTTCCATTGGAGGACAGATGAACTGTTCTTTCTTAAATCTAATCCAGCCAGCTTTTCCTTTAGCACTGAAACAGATTGCTATTTCTGTTTGAAATTTTGCAGCTTACCTTTTAGAATTGTATTGCATAAAAAAAAAATTGCCTTTGACTAAGAGATTAACACATTTATACCCCATATGTTATGCTTTCTTAGGTAGAGGCTACTTTGGTAGATGGATGATGGGATCATCCATGCCATTTACATTATTACCCTCTCAAGCAAAATTATTTCATTTTGAGTTAACTGTCCAAGTAGGGTGACTCCATGAGTCTCACAATGACTCCAAAACAGAAGGTAATATCCTGATTTTTTAGATGAGAAAATTGAGGCTTAGATAATTTAAGCAACTTAAGGAAAGTCAAAAACAACTACCAGAAGCAGGATTTGAGCTCAAATCTCCCTGAATCTAAAGAATGTTGTATAATGTCAGCACAGAGTTGTGTATTTTTTTTAATTTCTTTATTGTTTAAGGTATTATATATGTGTCCTCAGCCCCCCATTACCTCTCCTAACCCCCCCACTCATGCCCTCACCCCCCTGTTGTTTGTGTCCATTGGTTAGGCCTATATGCTTGCATACATATAAGTCCTTTGGTTGATCTCTCCCCTTACCCCCACCCTCCCCTACCTTCCCTCTGAGGTTTGACGGTCTGACCAATGCTTCTCTGTCTCTGGATCTGTTTTTGTTCCTCAGTTTATATTGTTCACAAATGAGTGAGATCATGTGATATTTATCTTTCTCTGACTGGCTTATTTCACTTAGCATAATGCTCTGTATTTTTTGTTTTGTTTTGTTTTTATTATCCCTGGCGATTATTCCGCAGCTTTAAAAGAAAAGAAGAGAAAATAGGCATAGATGGTTATAACTAGTGATTGATGAAAAGACTATAGAAATACAAAGTGACATTGGTTTTTGGGTTTTAAATTGTTCAATATATTGATTAAATAGCTTATCTTAGCCTTTTGATTAGTAGGGGAAAAAGGAAAGGCAAAATTGAACACATTGGGGTAATTAGAAAAGGCAAGATAATTATGTTCAATACAATACAAATAAATACAGAGAAATTTAACCCCCGTTTCCTTTTAATGATAAATTAACAATGATGATGGCATGGTGGTTGAACTAAAAATATCATGTAAGGGAGAGTCAGTTTCTGTGAGATAGAGTTTGTTGAATGAAGTTCAGCGTAGCTACAACAGTACATGAAAAGCTGGATTCATCAATGAGGACAATTAGAGTCATAAATTACAGGTGCTATAGAAATGAGTCGTCATTTGGTGGCAAAGGACAGGAAAAAAACACACCCTAAAACAAGTTTAAGAGAACTACAGTTTTAGTAAAAGGGTTAAAAGGATCATCATAGCCTCCTTTTACAGAAATTACAGCAAGGGCTCATGGTGACTAGAGCTTCTAAAATATTCGTCAATAATCTCACCACATAAATGTCTACATATTTGACATTTTGTATATGTGTTCTCTTACAAGGTAGTCTCCTTATTGGATACTATTTACATTAAAATTTATTTCTCTGGGATAGAATTAGTTTTCTGATTCGTAGGATTTTGCAAATTGTTCCTAATAAAAAATGATGAAACAACTTTTCACCCATATAACTGATTATAAAACACCTTCAAAGTGTTTTTTACTGACAGTTGTGTGGTAAAGGACTGTAATGCTGAAAAACGTAGCAACTGTTGCAATTTAAAGAAGCAGAGATTATTGCTCTCTATTCAGAATGTGTGTGATACCAAAATACACTGTGGGTTTAGCACAGTCTTCAAAAAGACTCTGAGCTTCTACATTGAAAAATAGTTAAGAAAGAAAACCTAAATGCATATCTATATACTGCATATACTGGTAAAAGCCCAGCCACCGGAACAGTGGAATGACCAGAACAACTGGTGGCTATGACGTGCACTGCAGCAGCCAATCAGCCTGATCTGGGCCCTGAAAGCCCGCACCCCTCCCTGACTGTCGGCCTCTGATCAGCCCCCAACACCCCGATCGGGGGTGGCGCCAGCTGGCCAAATGCTTGTGACCCTTTCTACCTGCTGGCCCTGCCCACAGCCCCATCCCCCTCCAGCCCAGCCCAATGGGCCCCCATCAGGACAGGCTGGCCAGATCCCACCCATGCATGAATTCGTGCACCGGGCCTCTAGTATTTAATATTAATAACCTGTTGAAATGTTTTATTTTAGGCAGGCTATACAAAAGAAATAGAGATTATAGGGATGGTCAAGAGTAAATGTGTCTTTTTTTTAGTGCATCTCCTACTTCAAAACCATTCTAAGACAACAGGAAATATATTTCTAGTTACAGTTGAGTATATTTTTAGGAGTGATTTTCAAAACCTGAAAGGAACTTAAGAGAAATGTAAATATCATACTCTGTGCTCTCCCTTTCCCCCTAAGGTCAGTTTCTTGCCAATGTTCTTTTCAGATGAGACAGTTGTCTTTGCCAGTACCAATCTACTGGAAACAGCTGTGTGTTGGGCAGCTGCCTTTTCAATAAGAGGTGGGTATATTTTTTCTGCAAAATATTTTTTCAGAAATCAGTCACCTTGCTACTCCATATTCTATGCCATGTGCTAATTTGACAGGAAGCTGCATTGCAGACAAGTTCCTTTCTCTAGGACATTATTCCAGGAGAGTTATCAGGACAGTCAGGGCCACCTCAATAAGCAGTCGGGTTCCATACCTATGAAATGAGGCCATTGGCTATTCGTACATCCTCATAGGGACTGAGATGATTTGGAGATGGTCAATGAGAATCTTGTCTCAAGTGTGATTCCTAAAAGCAAACAATATGCCCATGTTAGATGCAATATTCACTTTCACAAAAATTCTTTGTTCCATTGTCTAATTTTGAAAGAAAAAATCCTCTGATAAGAGTGGGTGAGCCATTTATAGCTTTTAGATTTGATAGTGACTTCATCCAAATTCTGCTCATTAGGTAAAATTGAGTGCACCATGGAGTTGCTCTTTTTTTCCCCAAAAAAATTAAAAAAAATGTTTTTAATGGAAATGCATTTCAAAAATATTTTGAAAAATTGTATTGTTTTATCTTTACCAAACTACCTGTGGTGGTGTAACCACACTTAGAGAAGCAAATAGGGGAGAAACCAAATGCATATGTTTCCTCTTTAGTGTCCCAAAGAGTCATTAAACACCGAAAGAAGAACGGAGTTTCAAGGAGAGGGACTAGTGGAGAGCTCCTAGCCCAGGCTCTAAAGTGATTGTCTCCAAGGAAACAAAACAGCTTTCATTGTCTTATTCCCTGGAGTGAGCTTGAGACAAATTGGCCTATAATGTTAGAAACAAAAGAAAATCATTTCTAGCTTTTCTGTTTCACTGTGGGAATCTGAAAGAGTGCAGTACATTTGATTTAATAGGACAATAATAGGATGGTGAAAATTGTGGCCATCTCTTCTACATTATACCTTAATTCCTTTGAAAGAATGTCTGTTGTAATATGTGTTCTTGAGCACCTAACTTCAAATATATCTCTGCTTGTTCACCGTGCCAATCAGGCATTTGGTTATAGGAGCTTGGCATGGAAAATCATGTGTGTGGTATACATATTAGAGGTACTGGTGTGATTATGTGTGTGATTTTCTTAAGTTGGAAGAGGAGAGAAAAGGAACCATGGGTCTTGTCCTATATGTTTCTAATTCAAGGACTACTCAGCCTTACAGATTTTGAAATTCAATATTTCTGAGCTCCGTCAGGGCTTATAGGCTCAGTGGATTCAATGCTGACTAAACTCTCAAGGGACTAGTGATAAACGGCAGTGTCAATTTATTTACAGTGGAATGTCTGTCTGGCCTGCAGTGGCTCCTCCAGTTTGTCCTGTGGGAATAATAGCAATCCTCACTGGGAAAATGTTTACCAGAATTAAACTAGACTGCTCAGTAATTTGGCCACCTAAGAGGGAGAAATTGCAGTCTCAATACTTTTAACCCACTAAACCAAGTCAGTGTCAACATCATGAATAGCATAGATAAAAACCTTTAAAATAAAATGCTGGGAAACAGAAGCATTTGGCTTTAGAAGTTCTCCTATGTTTCTTATTGTCATCAGTCCTTCTCAGCTCCCTTTGATCCATTTTCTCCTCTACTACCCAATAAAGCCTTGCTCTTCAAAAGGGCCCCTTCCTTAGCCCATCCTGTGGTTTGTAGCAACTGCCACATCCACACGACTCCACTCGAGTCTGTATCTAAGTATCAGAACAGAAGGAGAGCACTGGCTTAGTAAATCCTGAGGCATTCCATACTAGTAACAGCTCAATCTGTTTCAGATTATACTTGAAGAGAGGACTGCATCCAAAGGATGAAATTTAAGGTCCTTCATGTGCAACTTGGCATGTTTAGGGAATAGGAGATATTGTTCAGAAAAATCACACAGTAATGTCGTAAATATATAATTTCTGGAAAAATGGAATTACTAACTCTTCTACTTGGTATGGGACAAATATTGTATGAGTACTTTGCTTGTTTCTAGCAGCACTCATTCATTCATTTATTCACGCAGCATTAAGGATGCAGTGTATTCTAGTCAAAGCATCAGCTTTAGGTGATGGAAAATTTTAAAAATTGTTTTTCAAAAATCTCAAATGTTATGAGGGAATAACAGAAAAATGATATTAACAATAACAGTAATCATGACAATGATACCTACTACTTATTACTGGGACCACATTTGTGTCATGAACTGTCTCCATTCATTCTATAACTCATTTCAGCCTCATAACAACATATACAACTATTACTATCATATAATATTAGGTATTATTGTCTTCATTTTGAAAGTGAATCAGAGAAGTTAAGGAAACTACCCAAGGTCACACAACCTTTAAGGGACAAAGCTTAGATGTCAATGCTTGCCTATCTGAATGCAAAACCTGTACTCTTACTCACAGTGTTAGACTTTTAGAGAAAATTCTAATACAGTGCTATGTAAAAAATATTTAAAAAGATGCTTTGCAAGATAAAAGGGAGGTGGTAAGAATTTCTGTTCAGGGAACTTTTCAAACAGGAGGCATGCTAGGAATTGAGGCTTTGAAGTGCCCTGGGCCAGAAGATAACACGGGGCAGAAAACAGGGCAGAGTCCAACCCTTGAGAACCACAAATAGTTCCGAATGCTGCACTTTAAGGAAAAGTCAAACATAAAAAACTGGAAAGATAGGCAAAAACCAGATTTCAGAAGCCTTCTTATGTTTTTATAAGAGGCTTAAACTGTTAGCAGTGAGGAGCCACTAAAGAATTTTAAAGCAGGAGAGACATACATTGTGTGTCTAAATATAAGTCATCATGTAAAATAAGATTATCCTCCACTTACCCAGTTGGAAGATACATAAACACACAATTTTTTTTTAAATTATGTTTTTCCCATTTGTGCTGAAGAAGGTATATATTTATTCATTTTGGTATACATGTATGCACCATAATATTATATTAAATAACAAATTAATTTAAAAATATTGCTCTATTCCACTCTATCATTTCACAAGTCTCTATTCAGTATCTGTGCATTCATATCATTTGGCTCACTTGAAGTGCTTTTGGAGTGGGCTACCTTACTTTTCTAGAGCACTTTTCACTTCTGTAAAAGTTGTTTGAGATATAACACATCATGAATCCACATTTCAAGCTGTCATTGAAAATTATATTCCAACCTGCAAGAACCTCATTTCTTTTTTAAAAAAATTATCTTTATTGTTAAAAGAATTACAAATATCCCTTCTTCCCCAGTGACCCCTTCTAGTCTGCACCCAACCCCTGCCCCAGGGTTTCACCACACTATTGTCTGTGAGCTTCATTTATTTCTTTTTTTAAAATATATTTTTATTTATTTCAGAGAGAAAGGGAGAGGGAGAGAGAGATAGAAACATCAATGATGAGAGAGAACTATTGATAGACTGCCTCCTACATGCCCCCTAATGGGGATTGAGCTCACAACCTGGGCATGTGCCCTTGACCAGAATCAAACCTGGGACCCTTCAGTCCACAGGCAGACGCTCTATCCCCTGAGCCAAACTAGTCAGGGCTGAACTTCATTTCTTAAAAGAAATTGTCTTATAGAATAGAATTGTAAGTAGAACTCAGTCTTTCTCCAGAATGTACACACTTACTTATTATATTATTTTATAAATGATTATAAACTGGCTTGTGTAAAATGTTATAGATCCCTTGCATCTGTGAGCTCAAAACCTCAGGAAATATTATTAAATCTACTTTTTATTGGTTACCTATTGTGTGCTCCACACTTTAAAGATTTCTGTGTGCATACATATTTTCTTATAATTAAAGCCAAGTCATATTAAATTTAGGATATGTCTACCTGGATTCTGTCATACAACATGTACTCAATATATTTTTTATAATTGAATACATGATTATAACAGATGAAGGTACTAATAAGAGCTATTTCTTAAAATATTAATTTATTTTAAATTGCATTCTTTTATACTCACTTGTCATTATGTAATATTTGCAGCTAGTAGGAAGCAGTATATGAGACTCCCATATTTTGCAGCTCTGGAAAAAGTTAGTTTTGTTAAGTTTTGTCAGAGTTTAAAACTTGGATCAGTTAGTGGGCATGAGATGCTAATTCATTATTGCTTTAAAACATTGTTCCCTGCATCTAGTAATACTGGACATACTTTTTCTGTGTTTATTGGCAATTTGACTTTTTTTTTCCTGTGGATTTCTTGTTCATATTGTATATTCATTTGTTTCTTAGTTTTTTCTACCATCACTTTTTTGGAGTAATATTTTATATGGTTTTAATTTATATTTGTTGCCAGTTATGTGTTTTGAAATATCTCATTCCAGGCTGTGGCTTCTCTGTTATCTCTGTCCACCATGTCTTGTGATGAAGAGGCATTTTCCACTTCACTGTAGCCAAATATGTAGAATGGTCTTTGTTGATCCATCAACATTTCAATTAAATGGCCAATTTGAAATCTTATCATATAGCTATGTGTGTATAGACAAGAGTGAAAAAAGAACTATCAAGTGCATTATAAACTGAATAATGAAGAATCTATATATATAAAACCCTAAGCTACCGGTGGTAGAGGCAGCAGCAGGCACAGTAGGACTGGGATGTGCAGGAGCAGTGCCCAGCCCGGGCTCAGGCTCCTCCCCAGCTGCCTGCTGCTTTGTGCACTACAACACCCCTTGGGGGATGTCAGACTGCAGGTTTCGGCCCAATCCCCGCAAGGATCCCTGGTTATGAGAAGGCGCAGGCCAAGCTGAGAGACCCCACTGAAGCATGCATGAATCATGCACTGGGCCTCTGGTTCCATATAAAGATGAAAAACACATGGAGAAAAAAATCTACTTTAATAGGAATCATGAGGTGATTTAAATGTCTTTAAGGAAACAAGCTAAGTGCAAGGTACTATTAAACAGAAGGATAAAAATGTAACTAGTTCAGAGTGCACACATTAGTATATCTTTTTCATTTTATATAATGGGCATGAGAGTTTGGGGTTGTTTAAATGTCAGGTATTTTCTTTGATGTTCTTTGACATTTTCTGTAAACCTAGAATCCATTTTTTTTTCTTTTTTAGCAGAACAAGCTCAGATTGTGAAATGTCACTTGCTATTACTTTCTTGAAATACATGACTGGATTTAGAGTGTATCACCGATGTAATACCACAATGGATATGTGCAAAATATCTTGTATCATGAGGTAATTAGTTTTCCTGGTTCCTAGGTAAAAATGGTGGCCTTTATTAAAATTATTTTATTTAATGCTCTGTCTTGAACCATAAATGTATAGGCCATATAATATAGTTGCAACATTCTTTTATTTTTATTATTAAAATAATTTTAATTTTATTTATTTTCCATCACTATTAATCCCCCATAAACTCTATTTCCTGTCCAGCCACCCTCACTAGACTATTGTTCATGTCCACGAGCACTTTCTCTCTCTCTCTCTGTCTCTCTCTCTCTCTCTCTGTCTCTCTCTCTCTCTCTCTGTCTCTCTCTCTTTAGTTCATGGAATAAGCCAGTCAGAGAAAGACAAATACCATATGATTTCACTCATATGTGGAATTCAATGAATAAACTGAACTAACAAGCAAAATAGAGACAGACTCATAGATAGAGAGCAGGCCAACAGCTCTGGTCAGGGGGTGCTGTGGGGGTAGGGAGTTTGAGCAAAATTTATTTCTTATACAGGTAAAAAAATCAAAGAACAAAGAGTCTGTACTGTCAGCAGGTTAAAACAAATCTGAAAGAGAATAGTTACCATTGTTAAGTCAAATGAGGGTGGCTTTGCTCATCTACCCACACTCCAATATCAGAGCCTTCTTACTCCATTAATAGAGCCAATAACATATTACAGAATTCATAATGCCTTTACATGATTTACTTCTGATTTTTAAAGCTTTGTGCAATTGACTGTAGATTAATCATTATTCCCATTTTAAAATGGGAACACGGAGGCTCAAAAGTTATGTGACTTGCCAAAACCGGTTTGGCTCAGTGGATAGAGCGTCGGCCTGCGGACTGAAGGGTCCCGGGTTCGATTCCGGTCGAGGGCATGTGCCTGGGTTGCGGGCACATCCCCACTAGGAGATGTGCAGGAGGCAGCTGATCGATGTTTCTCTCTCATCGATGTTTCTAACTCTCTGTCTCTCTCCCTTCCTCTCTGTAAAAAATCAATAAAATATATTTAAAAAAAAAAGTTATGTGACTTGGTCATAGTTAAGTCTGTTAGCTTTTTTTCTGGTCACATCCAGATATAGTAATTAGGTTTTTCAAATTCTGGTCTAGGATTGTTTTTTGTTTTTGTTTTGTTTTGTTTTACCATTTACCTTAACTAGCTCCCTAATCTATATGTTGGGTCCCTGGTGCCTTCATTGGGGTCTTTTGTATTGTCAACCCACCAGCTTGGTCTAGACACTGATGTTGATTGGTGGAGGAATTCATCTTGATTTTTGTGTGCAAATTATTTGACACTATTCTTATCAAAATACAAAGTCTAATTCACCTCTAATTGCATATATGCCCGTATTCGTTAATCAATTCTGACTAACAGAATGTGGCAGAAGGTGTGCTGCCTAATTTCCAGGCTAGATCACGATGTACTTGTTCTGAAAACCGGTCCACCATGCGGTGACGAAGCCAAGCAGCCGCGTGCAGTGCCTTTGTGTGGGAGTTCTGGCCCCAGCCCCAGCAGAGGTCCAACCCAACAGCAAGCATCAAATGCCAGGCAGGTGTGGTAAGGGAATCTTCCAATGATTTCAAGTCTCTCACCCTTCACAGATGCTTGAACACAGACAAGCTGTCCTTCCCAAGCTCAGTTCAGATTATAGATCTGTGGGCTGAAAGTTGTCATGTATTAAGCTTTGGGGTACTTTGGGTACACTGAATGTAATAAGCAGGTTTGCTTGTGTTCATTCACTTAACAGCCCCTATGTAATGACCCAGTGATTGGTGATAGGATGAAAGGAGGAAGCCGAGAAAGAAGGGAGCCAGCATTTCCAGGAAATCTATAATCTAGGTGCTGGGATTTATGGGACTTAAGGGATAATATTCGATATAATTCTGAAAATACTTCATAAAAGGAGGTATAGTTATTATCTTCATTTGGAAGAAGAGAAACAAAGTTAAGAGATTTGCTTTGGATTGGAGAACTGGTAAAAATAGTAGATTTTAGATATAAACCTAGTACTTAGAACTCAGAGTTCACACTTGTTCTTTTTCTCTGTCAAAAGGAGATTAGGATGTGCTTGTTGCATGTGAAGATCCTAGATTTGGGATAAGTTTATAACTATATTAAGCCATTAATAAACACTATAAAAGAGTATACACACAGTGCTTCAGGAACATGTATATTAGAATGATTCTATAGTCTGACCTCTCTTCCAGAATGAATGACAATCTTCTCATGCTTTTGCAGGAGTTAATAGTCACTTGGGTCTTAAAAGAGGTTTGAGAGGAGGAGAAGGATTCAGGAGAGCACTTAGATCAGAGAGCAAAATATTGTCATCATAGAGATGCAAAGGGTCAGGGGATACACAAGAGTTTAGGATGGTGTGCACACAGGGAACAGGGAAGGAGGGGTGGGGGGCAAAACTGGATGAGAGAAAGGAGCCAGTGAAAGAGTTGGGAAAGATCTTACTTCCCAAGCCAATGAGTTTGCATCTTATTATAGAATCCACAGGAAGATGGGAATGATTAATACAAGGGATTATTTGACTAGTTCATTAGTCTAAAAAGACAACTTGGATTGCTGTGTGGAAGTATCATTACAACTGTTAAACCAGTTAGGAAGCTAGTGTAAATAATCCTTGTGAGAAATGAGAAGACATTTAAATAAAGAAGGAGGAGTTGGAACAAAGAGGAGAAGAATGATTCTTAAAAAAAAAACTCACAACATTTAAAATAATAATTTTCAGTTACTTTGGGCATGGTTTGAATGGTTAATTATTTCCCTGGACTGGATAAAAGGTGAGTTCTTGATTCTAAGTAAAGGGTAGAAGATGTGTATGTGTAAGAGGGAGATTCAATTCATGTATAAAAATGTTGAATGACAGAAAATTTAAAAAATACTCAATATAAAAGTAAAAATGTAAGTCTGTAGCTCAACAAAATTGTCAGATCTGAAAGGTGGATATTTTGGGGTCAGCAGAAGGTAGAGACAGGGAAGGATGAAAATAAATAAAATTATCTAGTGAATACAATGGGGAGAGGGCAGAGGATATGAATGTAGGGCATGGGAAATGAGATTACTACTTAGTGGCATGATAGTAGTAATGAGCCAGTAAAAGAGGAAGAGAAACAGAGGGAATAAGGAGAATGAGAATATGGTTTTCTGGAATCTGAGACAAAGGAAGGAGCTAAAAGAAGCATATATAGAGAGAATTTAGATATCATGCATGCAAAAAAAGTGGCCATTGCTGTAGCATGGAAGATATGAATAGGAAAATTAACTTGTAGAAATAAAGTGGGGGTTTAAAGAAACTGAACAAAGAAAAAGTTTCAAGAGCAGAAAGTGGCTTTTGTTAAGTTCATGCAACTTATTATCTCCAAAACATAACTTGTCTCCTCTCTCGCACATTCATAATGCTGTTGCTTGAGCTTGGGAGAGATAAGTGGAAAACATGAGCAGATAGTATCAAAAAGTCAGATGACATGAGTTTAAGAGAGAATAGGAAGTGAAAAAATCCTGACAACATATATAGACAACTCTTAAATAGTTTGCTGAAAAGAGAAAAAAATAGGGCAGTAGCTTATAGGAGATATGAGATCAAGAATTTTTTGAAATGGAAGTTTATTTATACTAACATGATAGATATTACATGTCATTTTAATAACATATACATCCTATATAATAAAAGGCTAATATGCAAATTGACCAAACGGCAGAAAGACCGGTCACTATGATGTGCACTGACTACCAGGGAGCAGACGCTCAATGCAGGAGCTGCCCCCTGGTGGTCAGTGCGCTCCCACAGGGGGAGTGTCACTCAGCCAGAAGCCAGGCTCATGGCTGGTGAGCACAGAGGCGGTGGTGGGAGCCTCTCCCGCCTCTGCGGCAGCGCTAAGAATGTCCCACTGATGGCTTAGGGCAGTGGGACTAAGCCATCAGTCGGACATCCCCCAAGGGCTCCTGGACTGCGAGAGGGCACAGGCCGGGCTGAGGCCCCCCGTCCCCAAGTGCACGAATTTCGTGCACTGGGCCTCTAGTATATCTATAATAATAAAAGCATAATATGCAAATCAACCGAACAGCAGAACAACCATCCGTATGACCACACTATGACATGAACTGATGCCAGGCCAGCCATGGCAGGTGCGATGTGATTGGTCAGGGGGTCCTGCCATCGCCCCATGAGTGCCCCACAGAGGGAGGCCCAGGCCACCCTCTGCAGTGTGATCGATGGGGGGAGCTCCCTTTTCGATTGCCCCAAAGTGGGAGTCCCAGGCCACTGTCTGTGTGGCAATCGATGTGGAGCCCCAGTCAGGTGGGTGGGGCCTCCCTCTGTTGGGCAATTGATTGCGGAGCCCTGCGATTGATCACCCCACAGAGGGAGGCCCAGGCCAGCCAAGCAATAGTACCCCATGCCTGTCGCCCGCAAGGGAGGTGACCAGTGGGGGGGAAAGGGAGTGCCACACAGATGGCAAGCAGTGGCAGTGGCGGGGGCAGGGCCAGCTGCTGTCAGCCGGGGGAAGGAAAGTCCTGATAGGCCCTGATGTCCATCCAGGCCTCGGGACCCTACCAAAGGGGTCCCGGATTGTGAGAGGGCACAAGCCGGGCTGAGGGACACACCCCCATGGATGAATTTCGTGCACTGGGCTTCTAGTAAGTATCTAAAATGTAACACATCTAATCTAATAAAAGAGAAACATGCAAATTGCCCCACCTCCACTATGCCCAAGCCATGCCCACCAGCCAATCAGAGTGACTATATGAAAATTAACCCAACCAAGATGGTGGCCAGCAGCCAAGGAGCTGGAGCAAGAAGGAGGCTCGGTTGCCCCAGCGATGGAGGAAGCCAAGCTTCCCACCTGCCCTGGCCAGTTGTGGATTCTGCTCAAGGCAACAAAATTTCAATTATAGAAGATAAATAAATCCCAGATACCTGCTTCCAGCTACTCTCCACTGGGAACTTGGCTGGCTGGGGGCTGTGGCCAGCCTGCAAACAGCCATCAGCCCCTCACCCAGGACAGCCACACCCTCATGGGGTGAGAGTCCCTGCTCGGGGGCTTGGCCAGCCTGCAAACAGCCTTCAGCCACTCACCCACGCTGGCCACAGACTCATGGGGTGAGGGTCACCACTGGGGGCCTTGGCCAGCTTGAAGACAGCTATCAGCCCCTCACCCAGACTGGCCAGGCACCCCAGCAGGACCCCCCACTCTGAAGGGGGTGTGGTCTGCCTGAAAACAGCCCTCAGCTCCTCACCCAGGCTGGCCAGGCACCCCAGCAGGATACCCCTCCCTGAAGGGGGTGTGGCCAGCCTGAAAACGGCCCTCAGCCCCTCACCCAGGCTGGCCAGGCACCCCAGTGGGACCCCCACCCTGACCCGGGACACCCTTCAGGGCAAACCAGCTGGTCCCCACCCATGCACCAAGCCTCTATCCTATATAATAAAAGGGTAATATGCAAATTGACCCTAACAGCAGAATGACTGGGAATGACTGGTCACTATGACACACACTGACCACCAGGGGCAGACACTCAATGTAGGAGCTGCCCCCTGGTGGTCAGTGAGCTCCCACAGGGGGAGCTCTGCTCAGCCACAAGCCAGGCTGATGGCTGCCAGTACAGCGATGGTGGTGGGAGCCTTTCCTGCCTCCTCAGCAGCGCGAAGGATGTCCAACTGCAGCTTAGGCCTGCTCCCCGCTGGCAAGTGGACATCCCCCAAGAGCTCCCGAGCTGCCAGAAGGATGTCTGGCTGCCAGCTTAGGCCCAATTCCCTGGGGAGTGGGCCTAAACCAGCAGGTGGTCATCCCCCGAGGGTTCCCAGACTGCGAGAGGGCACAGGCCGGGCTGAAGGACCCCCCTGAGTGTACAAATTTTTGTGCACTGGGCCTCTACTCTGTATATATAAAAGCCTAAGTGACCATTCGACTGGTAGCTATGATGTCCACTGACCACTAGGGGGAAGACACTCAATGCACAGGCATGGAAACATGGAACAGACTGATGAATCTCAGAGGTAATGGGGGAGGGGGAGGGCAAGAAGAGATTAACCCAAAATCTTATATGCATATTAGAGTCAGGGTGCACAGATTCATGCCAAGGTGGGGTCCCTCGGCCTGGTCTGCAGGGATGGAGCTGAAAGCGGTAGTCTGACATCCCCTGAGGGGTCCCGGATTGCAAGAAGGTGCAGGCCAGGCTTAGGGACATGCACGAGGACTCTACTGTGACTATATTTGGAGATTAGGCCTTCTGGAAGGAATTAAGGTTAAATGAAGTCAGAAGGATCGAGCCCTGATCCATTAGCATCAGTGTCCTTATAAGAAGTGACACCAGTAATCTATTTATCTATCATTTACCTATTATCTATCTATCTATCTATCTATCTATCATCTATCTACCTATCATCTATCTATCTCTGCCAAGTGAGGGCACAGCATAAAGGCAGCCATCTGCAAACTGGGAAGAGAGCCCTTACCAAGAATAGACTTGATTGGCACCTTTATCATGAACTTCTCAGCCTCAATGGTATTTTGTTATGGCGGCCCAAGCTGACTGATATATGATGTCTGAAGTAAACAGGGATGAAGACTGGAATGAGCTTCAGATGAACCATCTGCATGCAAACTGTTTTGTGTGGTTATGAGCATCTGGATCACGGAGAGTCAGGATGTTTTTTCTTTAGAGCAACCGGATCCCTTGTTTGTCAGGTTCACTCTGCTTACGCTGATGTGAAGGTGGGGGAGAAAGGCGGGTGTTGTTGTTGCTTCACTCATTTCTCTTTTGTGCTCACTGTTCCTGTGCTAACCCTGCAGATTATTATTGCAACTATATCTGACTCTTTCCTTGCAGGATTTCTCTGACCAAAGGGAAACTCTTGGCCCTGTGGGAATATGTCAGAAGTACTGTTATGAAAATGTTCCTGAAAGTGTCCCTTATCTAGTAACTGATAGGAGTTGATGAATAAATCCCCAAATATTTACCCCTGAGTGAGAAACTCTGCAGGGTTTTCTAGGCAGACTCTTCAAAACTCCCTGTGGGATTGAGTTGCACAAAATGGTAACCTGCTGGTTAATGCTCCCTCTCCCTCTCTGTCTTATTTATCTTCTTTATCTTCCCTGCTGGTGCTTCCTGGGATCATCTCTCAGGTAAACTATCTGCGCACAGGTTTTGCTTCTGGAGAAACACAGTCTAAGACAACATTTTATATTAATTTATTAATCATGGAAACTGCTTATCAAACATTAGGGAGAAGTTATGTGTCAATTACCTTTTGATTTAGCCTCACCAAGTTCCTCATATTTAGAATTATAGGTACACATGAAAAAGGCAGCCTATAAATCCAGAAAATTTAAAAAAAAATTAAAAACTATATTTAGTATATTTATCTCAGAAGTAATGAATATTTATTTAGTTATCATACTAGAATTTTAATATTGACCTAAACAAAAATTGAGATCTAAGTATAGGGGAAGAAAGAGAAAATTGTGGAGCTTCTCATATAAAACAGCTAAATTTCCATGAGCACAGTGAAAGTCAATTAATGCTGGCTAAATTAATAAACCAAGAAATTTGTTATTGTTAGTTAAGGTCATGGAGATGCACCAAGAAAAACAATAAATAAAAGGATTTACGGAGATTGCCTCTGGGAAGCGAGGCTGGGAGGTAGAGGATAAATGAGCAAGGAAGTGCAGTAATTTTTTTTCTCCTAACCTATTAATATTGCGATTTCTGAAACTGTGTATCAACATTTAAAAAAAGTTAAAATGCATACTAAAAATTCCACTTCCATAAATATCTGTACCTTTTTAAATTGGGGTGACTTTGGTTAATAACATTATGTAAGTTTCAAGTATTTATGCATTTTTATTCCACTTCCATATGTATTTGTATCATCTTATTACAGAGAAATCAAAGTTCTTTCATGTAAAATCGGGCTGGAAAAGGAAATGGGAGAGAAGGAGAAAGACAAAGGAGTAAAGAGCAAAAGAAAGGGGAAGAGGTAAAACAAGAATGTATTGGTCTCCTGGAGCCTTTCCATGTCTACCCATGTTCAATTCTTGTCATTCATCAAATTTATTATTCAGGCTGAAACTGGTTTGGCTCAGTGGATAGAGCGTCAGCCTTTGGACTGAAAGGTCCCAGGTTCGATTCCGGTCAAGGGCATGTACCTGGGTTGCGGGCATATCCCCATTAGGGGATGTGCAGGAGGCAGCTGATCGATGTTTCTCTCTCATCGATGTTTCTAACTCTCTATCTCTCTCCCTTCTTCTCTGTAAAAAATCAATAAAATATATTTTAAAAAAATTATTATTCAGTTCTGTAGCTGTTAAATGTCTTTACTTTTTAGGTACACAAATAGATGGTATGTTCTTTCAGTCAAAGGCAATGTTTTTGTTTGTTAGTAAAAGATTACCAATAAATCCTTAGATCATTGATTTATTGTATTTATTGACTCACTGACAATTACTCTTTCTCTTGTCTTCTCTTTAGGACTAAGGAAAAAAAAAATCTTCAATTTTCCTGCATTGTGTTGGAACACATATCCCTTTAGTTTTTAGGTTATCTTAATAAAGTTATTGCAATCTGCACTTTCTCTCATGTAAGCAATTAAGCCCAATGTTTCTTTCTTTCTTTTATTTTTTGAGCCACTTAATATCTCCTTCCTGTAGACTTTTTCTCACTTATTGTCAAATGATGATATATATATGGGAAAACCTCTCATAATTATGAAGAGATTACTGAAGTGCTAATGTTCTCTTGAACTGATTATTGCACTTACCTCAAAAAATACATGGCTACTTTAATACCTAAGAAATACTTCAAATATTGTCTATAAAGCAAAATTATTAGTAGTTTCAGCAAACCTACAAACATGATCTTCATATTACCAATGCAAGGACAGGAAAGATGGGAGTAATTTTTCTCTCTCCTTCTTCCTCTCTCTGACCCTCCTTCCCTTTCTCTGTCCAGGTTTCTGTATTTAGAAACAGGGCTTTGTAGAAGAGGTGAGAAAAGTGCTTTTTGAAAATTTCTTTTTTCAGTTTTACTCTCACATATACTAAATATTCCCTTCTTTCCTCTTTTCACTTTTTTACTATCTTAACCATTGTTAATAGACAATTCACTATAAATAAGTTCATTCACAGTGCTGTGCAACTCTTACCAGCATGAATTTCCAGAACTTCTCAGCATCGCAAACAGAAACTCTACATTCATTTAACAATAGCTTGATTTTTTTTTATTTTAAACTATCAAAAATCCTAATATAAATATGTGGAGTTCTGAAAGTTGTTCACATGAAAAAAAAAATAACTTAATCAAAGACATTTTTTCTTTTATTTGGCAAGTTTATAATTGAAACAGATGGATTCTGGTAATATAGTAAAGCTTTACCTTGATCTTACTTTTCTTATATGAATTATCTTATTACTGACTTTTTTAATAGAGTAAAATTGGTTCTATTATTTAGCTATCAAATTTGCATTCTGGAAGCAATTTCCTTTGCAGCAGTGACACGGAAGTTCTAAGCAGTCTTACTCAACATGGCTCTTTTGCCTGTCAAGTAAAGCTATTTTTTTTTTCAATTGACATTTCAACAATAGCCTTTACAAGATTGTAGTAAGTGGACATTCTCATTCAAGGGGGCACAGATGTAGAATTGCAAGTATGTTTAGATTATTTTCTAGATGAAAAGATAAGACTTTCTCTAGTCAAGATGTGATTTAGAAAGATGTTTACTGTCCAGCAGTGCTGAACGACGTGTATGATGATGCTTGAATCATATCCACTATTGCACAAGGACTGCATTTTAAAAATATATGTGGAGAGCCTTTTACCAGCAGAATAACTTAACTGGGTATTTACCTGAGGCCACATACATGTGATAAGGAATTTCTGAACCAAAACTTATTTTTTTGATGAAAAGAGCTTCTTTTTCTCTGAGTCCTATTTGGACTTAATACCTGTATTATAAAACTACTGTAGCTACTCTGAACTCCCTTAGCTGAGAATTCTTTTATATTAGTACACTAAGTGCCAGACTATTTCAGGGAGATAATGACAAGTGAGACCACTTTACCCCTGTAAATGATTAACTTTCATGAAGATGTTTAATATCCTATACTTGTATTTATTTATTTATTTATTTATTTATTTATTTCTCATCCACGGATATTTTTCCATTGATTTTTAGAAAGAATGGAAGGGTGGGAGGGAGAAAGAGAGATAGACAGAGGAAAATAGAGAGAAAGAGAAACATCAATGAGAGAAAGACACATTGATTGGTTGCCTCCCACATGTGCCCTGACCCAGGGTTGGGGAAGGAGTCAGCAACTCAGGTATGTGTCCTTGGCCAGGAATCGAACCCACAACACTTTGTTGTGCAGGCCAATGTTCTAACCACTGAGCTCACCATCCAGGGCCATTTCATTATTGTTTTAGTATAAATAAAAATTCTCATTTCTTGCTATTAAAAAATCACAAATTATACTCAATGTAAATTATAAAGAATGATTAGATGGAAAATATTTTATATGAGCCTGAATATTAGATTTAAATACTCATTGATTAATATATCATACTAATAAGAATAATAAGCTTTTCCTCTAAAATCAGTAACACGACAAAATGTCCATTATTCAACATAATGCCACTCTTATTCAACATAATTCTGGAAGTCCTAACCAGATCACTCAGGCAAGAGAAAGAAAAAAAAGGCATTCAAATTGGGAATGAAGAAGTAAAATTGCCACTCTTTGCAGATGACATGGTTCTATATATAGAAAATCCTAAAGATTCCACCAAAAAACTATTAGAAACAATAAACAAATACAGTAAAGTTGCAGGATACAAAAATCAATATACAAAACTCCACTGCTTTCCTATATACTAACACTAAAACTTCAGAAAAAGAAATGAAAAAAGAACAAAAAAACCCAGCAATTCCATTTTGCAACTGCAGCAAAAGAGAATAAAATACCTAGGAATTAATTTTACAAAGGATGTTAAAGACCTGTATAGAGAAAACTACAAAGCATTGTTAAAAGAGATTTAAAGAAAGATATTCCATGTTCATGGATTCTAAGAATCAACATAGTTAAAATGAGTATATTATTCAAAGCAATGTACAAATTTAAGGCAATCCCCATCAAAATCTCAATGTCATTTTAAAAATAAATAGAACAAAAATTGTCAGATTTGTGTGGAGCCATAAAAACCCCTGAATAGTTAAAGCAATGTTGAGAAAAAAAGAAAAAGAAAAGCCAGAGTTATCACACTACCTGACTCAAATTATACTACTGAGATATGATCATTAAAACAGCATGGCATTGGCAAAAAACAAACACACAGACACACAGATCAATAGAACAGAGTTGAGATGTCAGAAGGAAGACCACATGTATATTAGAAAATAATTTTTGACAAAGGAGCCAGTAAAACTCCACAAACCCCACAACGGAGAAGAGAAAGCCTCTTAATAAATGATGCTAGGAAAATTGGAAAGCAACATGCAAAAGAATGAAATTAGACTTCTTTTTGTCCTCATATAAAAAATTAACTCAAAATGTATCAAAGACCTAAATATAAGATCTAAAACACTAAATTACCTACAAGAAAACATAAGTAACTAACCTTAGGGACCTTTGTCACAGAGAACAATTTATGACTTTGAACCCAAAGGCATGGGGAAGTAAGAGCAAAAATAAATGAATGGGGCTAGATCAAACTATAGAGCTTCTGCACAGCAAAAGAAACTTCCAAGGAAACTAAAAGACAACCAACTAGATGGGAGATGATATTTGCAAACAACAGGTCTGACAAGGGGTTAATATCCAAATACATAAAGAACGCATACAACTCAACACCAAACAAGCAATCCAACTAAAACATGAGCAGAGGACCTGAACAGACAACTCTTCCAAGAAGACATACAAATGGTCAACAAATATATGAAAAGATGTTCTACTTTACTAGCTATTAGGGAAATGCAAATCAAAACGTCAATAACATAACAGATTACATTTGTTGGAATGGCTATTATCAACAACACAGGTAACAACAACTATCTGAAATGTTGTGGAGAAAAAGGAACCCTCATTTATTGCTGTTGGGAATGTAAAATGGTACAGCCAACATGAAAAACAGTATGATGGTTCCTCAAAAAGTTAAGTATAGAGCTACCATGTGACCCAGCATCCTTCTCCTGGGTATCTACCCAAAAAACTTGGAAACATTCATTCACAAAGATATATGCATCCCTGTGTTCATTGCAGCACTATCCATGGTGGCCAAGACAACCAAAGTGTCCTTCCATAGAGGATTGAATAAAGAAGAAGTGATATATATATATATGCAATGGAATATTAATCAGCCATAAGAAAATATGAAATACTGTCATTTGAAACAACATAGATGGACCTTGAGAATTTTATGCTAACCAAAATAAGTCAGTCAGAAAAAGCTAAGAACCATATAATTTCACTCATATGTGTGACATAAAACTGAAACTCATACACACAGACAACGGTATGGTGGTTACCACAGAGAAGGGTGTGGAGGGATAGTAAAAGGTAAAGGAGGCCAAATACATGATGATGGAAAACTATTTGACTGTGGGTGGTAGGCACACAATGCAATTCACAGATCATGTATCAGAGAAATATACACTTGAAACCTGTATGATCTTATTAATCTACTAAAGGCCCGGTGAACAAAAATTTGTGAACTGGCAGGGGGGGTTGTCCCTCAGCCCCACTTGTGCCCTCTCACAGTCTGGGACCCCTCGGGAGATAACGACCTGATGGCTTAGGCCTGCTCTCGGGTGGCAGAGGGCAGGCCCAATCCCTAGGTGCAGCCCCTGGTCGGGCTAAGAGCAGGGCCAATTGGGGAGTTGGGGCACCACCCCCTGTCATGCACACAGCAGGGCGAATCGGGAGGCCGCAATGCCACCCCCAATCACTCTCAGGGTAGGGCCGATTGGGGGGTTGGGGCACCGCCCCCTGTCACACTAAAGGCAAGGTCGATGGGGAGGTTGCAGCTCCACCCCATCATACACAGAGCAGGGACCATGGGGGGGGGGGGGCGCTTAGGGCTGTCACACACAGAGCAGGGCCAATCTGGGGTGTGGGCATTGCCCCCTGTCACGCTGCTCCAGGGGCCAGGAGGCCTCACGGCTCCGCTGATCCCAGTGCTGGGAGGCCTCACGGCTCCACTTGACACAGGGGCAGTGAGGTCTCTCTGCTCCGCTGATCCTGGTGCTGGGAGGCATATTACCCTTTTACTATATAGGATACAGGCCTGGTGCACGGGTGGGGGTCGGCTGGTTTGCCCTGAAGGGTGTCCTGGATCAGGGTGGGGGGTCCCACTTGGGTGCCTGGCCAGCCTGGATGAGGGGATGATGGCTGTTTGCAGCTAGTCACATACCCTTCATGGTGGGGGTTCCCACTGGGGTGCCTGGCCAGTCTGGGTGAGGGGCTGAGGGCCATTTTCAGGCTGGTGGGTGACTGAAGCTCCCAACCTCTCCTTTTTTGCTTTTCTTTTTTTTTTATTCTGGGATTTATTTACCTTCTATGGCTGTCACTGGAACTGAGAGCCGGCTTTAGCTCTGAGGCTTGGCTCCAGCTCTGAGACCTCAGCTGCTGAAAGCAGGTATCTGGGTTTGTTTGGCTTCTATAATTGAAACACTGTTGCAACTCCAGCTCAGCTGGCTGGCTGAAAGCATGGGGTTTGTTTAGCTTCTATAATTGCAACATTGTTTCTTAGAGTGCAGCTCAGAGCCCAGCAGCGGCAGGCGGGGAACTTTGGTTTCCTCCTTCACTGGCGCAAGCAAGCCTCCTGTTCTCTTCAGCTGCCTGGCTGCTGGCCGCCATCTTGGTTGACAGTTAATTTGCATATCGCCCTGATTAGCCAATGGAAAGCGTGTCGGAGGTACGGTTAATTACCATGTTTGTCTATTATTAGATAGGTTGTCACCCAAATAAATTTAATTAAAATATAATATATACATGCATGTTACTTTACAATTATTTATATATAAATGTTGTTTATATAGAATTAGTATTACATATTTATATAAACAAAGTATTACACTAACTAGAATGGAAGTTTTTATGATTTTGAGAATTCTATATTTGTAGTTCTAGGATAAATGATTTTTATAAATTGGATTTTCAAACTTCTAAATTCTATGAGCACTTGGAAATGAATCATCAGGTAACATCAAACCTATAGGTTGTGTAGTGCTTTATAATCTATGCTAAATATATGTTATGGATATATTATGGATGTTGTATAACTTATAATGTGACCTTATATACTTTAACAGAAATATAAACTTTAAATATGAATATCATTAATTGAAAATAAAACACACTGACTTTAATTCTTTTTTTTTTTTCATTTTGTAGACCACATAATAGCTCTTGACTTTTTCAGTTCAAGACATTAACATCTACTGTGATTGAATGAGTACATCTCAATTACAAAAAACAGATGAATTATGGAGCCTTTTCAATGGTGACTTACAATAAGCAATAACTCTTGTTTCCCTTCTGTGAAATGTGGTTGACATCTCCCACAGCCTGCTTAATCTTTTGTAAATATTTGCAAGTCTGAATAATTGGTATGGATTTTGATGCTGCTCAAGGAGATAAATAACTTCAAAGAGGAGGGGAGACACTTTACTAACAAGTAAAGGGGGAAATATGTACAAATTAAACAGGGTAAATAGGTCATATAGGTCATCTGTCTTGGTAGTGAATCTAGTGTTTTGTATTTGAAAACATGTTACTTGAATATAGATAGCTAAGTGTTGTGTTTTTTAAACTTTAACAAGTCTTTTGGAATCAAATGAGCAAGTAGAGAGAAAAGCTCTACATTTAGCAATTTTTTAAATTTAGCAATCTCTAATGTCATATATAGTAAGTTTCTGACTCTCACTCTTTCAGTGAATTTGATGGCATATTTTGATTTAATTTTTGAGAAAATCAGTGTACCATTTGACAGAAGTTGAATTTAGTTTCTTTAATGCAATGTTTTCTAAAGGACAGGCATTTTATTTTCTGTTTTGTAAGGAACCAAATCACACTGATCCACTACCGAACCTCCAATTGATCATTCCCTCCTTGTGCCAACAGTTTAATACACTTGTTTGTCAATTATTACATGTGACAGTCTATAAATACCATTATGTTTCCAAGTGCCTGTGTTTTTTATTAAATATGCTGCAACTGTGTTTGCCTATTATTTTATACACTAGTGACCCAGAGCATGAAATTCATGCACATTGAAAGGGAATTAGAGAAAATATTTTAATATTGCTATTTGCCCTTTCTGTATAACAAAAGTGTCAGAGATGAAAGAAAATTAGCAAAATGTATATGAAAATCTTCCTCCTGTCAGAGCCTGGGCCACATCAAATGAAGCAGAGTCAAGTCCCTGCCCACCCACATGCACCTCAAAATCAAGCAAGACCCAGACCTGGCTGGCCCTACCCCCATTGGGCTAGATCCAGGCCCAGCCAGCCCCATCCCTGTCAAAACACGCTGGGTGGGGTCGCAGCCTCAGGTCACCAGGCCTGGTGCAGGGGAAGGGAGGGCGTGACCTGAGGTCCCCTGGCCTGGGCCAGGGAAGGGGGCATGCCTTGAGGTCCCATCAAGCCCCACCAGGTGGGAGGCACAGCCTGAGGTCCCCTGTCAAGCCCCACCAGGCGGGAAGTGCAGCCTCAGGTCCCCTGCCCAGGCCCAGTGCCACCCAGCCTCAGGTTCCTGCTGATTGCTCATTAAGGCTCGTTATGGGAACTCAGCCTCCGCTGTGGGCACAGCCATATTGTGTTATGGAATCCCTGCCTCTGCTGTGGGCGCAGCCATCTTGACCATTATGGTGTGATGGTCAATTTGCATATTCCCTTTTTATTAGAAAAGATGCCCATTTCCCTCAGCCTGGGTTATTGCAAATCTTCCTTGCCTCTTTTCAGTTGATTAAAAAAGAAGTCAGAGCATGTTTCTCTTCTGCTCAAAGTTTTTTCAGTGGCTCCTCCTCTCCTTAAGACTAAAGTCCACAGTCCTTATCAAGGTCCAAGAAACGCTTTCAAGTTTGCTCCAGTAGTTTCTATTCTCTCCATCTTCTATACTCCCCACTTCTCACTCATTTGTTCTAGGGACACTGGTTTTGCGTATTTTTTCATAAGCTAAGCACACTCCCACCTATGGGTTTTTGCCTGAATTGCTCTTCCTCCCAGAATGCTCTTTCCCACCCATTTATCTGGTAATTTCTTACTTCAAGCCTTTGCTCAGATGTCCTATTTTCAGGGAGACTTCTCTTGACCACTTCAAGGAATTGCCATTCTCTCTCCCTCCCACCCCTTGCCACTCTCCCTGCCCCCTTGCTGGTATTTCCATTTCACCATAATATTTTTCATTTTTCAACAATTAGAGGGTGGGCAAAAATAGGTTTATATTTGTGAATATATGAAACATATCATTTATTATTGTATTGTTATTTATTAATTATAGTATCATTGTCCATATAAACAACTATAAACTTACTTTTGCCCCATCCTGTACATAATTGACATACACTTATTTTTTTACTGCCTGTCTCGCTCTTATTAGAACTCAGGCTCTATTAGTACAGGGAATTTTTTCTTCTTCCTTTTGGTCTGTTTTGTTTTCTGACACATCAGCAGTCCTGGTACATGTTGGGTTTTCCATAAACATTTGCTCACTCTTTGACCAACAGAGTAAGTAAGTAGAAGATGTCAAATAATGGTCTTAAATGAATGACTTAACAATAAGTGTTAGAAACCACAAACTGTAAGCAAAGCATATATATATATATATATATATATATATATATATATATATATATGTATGTATATATACTTTATATATGTATGTATGTATATATGTATATATGTATATTATATATATCAAGATAGTATGAAAAGTCTAATCTTACATAATAATCTTAATGTTTATCTTATGTAATATCTCTTCAATTTGTAAAATTTACTTCTCCAAGCCAAAAATATTTTGTCATTGTGGTGTCTCTTCTCAAGGACAACATGACCTCTCATAGGAAAACTCAGGCCCCCGTTGTAATATTGTTTTTGCCACATCAGAAAATTGTGGGGAAATAACTAACTCCTGTTCCATCATTATGATGGCTAATGGCTTCAGGGGTGACCTGGGAGCAGACAATATGGTCTGAACGTCGTCTTCATCTGTGTCTCTCCTGCCAAGGGAAATTGGTTTACATCATTTCTTATTTCTTTCTTGGTCCAAATGACAAGTAGCCCCATGCAGTGTTCAGCCTCGAACTTCAATGGCTGGTGGAAAATGATGGCGTGTGAATTGATTAGTGAATCTGACTTTCCTTTGAGCCACCAAAGTTGCAGAGCTACTCTGCTTTACATCAGTTGTGCTCTGTGTGCTTGTGTGTATGTGCCCACAAACACGTGTGTGATTTCCTCTGGAAATCCGTCAGAATAACTTGAAGTGTTTTCTTCAGGAGTCAGAAATGATTTGGAAAACAGAATGACAGTACATAGATATGACAGATTAATAGGCTGTCATAAAGGTATTCTATCATGAAAAACCTTAAGGATTTTTCATGGAGCAGACGATTGCTCCAAGAAAATTGTAGACAAAGTCAAACCTTACACATCTGTGTACCATCCTTTGCTGCAATCTAAAATTTCAGAGGATTTTCATGCTCCATTTCTGAAGTTAGATATGTGGCCAGAACTGCCTTTAAATAAAATCATCACTATTACTAGCATCATCAGCAGCAAAAGCAGCTACTTAAATCCTCAGTTGTGCCAAGTGCTGTGAACGCTGCTGAATGCTATGTCTTGGCAACCTTCAAAAGCTACAATAAGACAAATAGCCAAAATTGTACCGGCACAAAATAAACAGAATAATAGTGCAGGTCCTTATAGCTGGTTTGGAAGGCAGAGTTAAGATTAATTTTTAAAGCATGCGTAAATTTTTAAGACATGTTTACATTGTTTAAGGATATATTTTTGAAGCATGTTTACTTTGTGTAGTGATACATTTGCATGGGGTTGGTCATAAGTGAAATCACAATAAAGCTAAAATATCTAGTAATGTCCAGCATGCCTAATAACAGCCACTCATTCATGCTGCACTGCTGATGCATGATGTAAATTCGATCTGACTCCACTAGATTAAAACCACAGCCATGGTAGAAAAAGAAAAATGGAGATAAGAGATTCTATTATAAGAAACTAGAGGCCCGGTGCACAAAATTTGTGCACAGAGTGGGGGGAGTCCCTCGGCCTGGTCTGCACCCTCTCACAATCCAGGACTGCTGGCTCCTAACCACTCACCTGCCTGCCTGATTGCCCCTAACCATCTCTGCCTCGGCCCCTGCCATAGCAGCTCTGTCCGGAAGGTCATTCAGCTGTCAGGTCTAATTTGCATATTGCACTTTATTATTAGACTAGAGGCCCAGTGCAAGAAATGTGTGCACTCGGAGGGGGCGGGGAGAGGTCCCTCAGCACAGCCTGTGCTTTCTTGCAGTCTGGGAGCCCATGGGGATTGGGCCTAAGCTGTCAGTCAGACATCCTTAGCACTGCTGTGGAGGCAGGAGAGGCTCCCACCACTGCCGCTGCACTTGCCAACCATGAGCCCAGCTTCCGGCTGAGCGGCGCTCCCCCTGTGGGAATGCACTGACCACAAGGGGGCAGCTTCTGCATTTAGCATCTTCCCGTTGGTGGTCAGTGTGTGTCATAGTGACCAGTCATTCCACCATTAGGCCACAACCGGCTCTCTGACATCCCCCAAAGGGTCCCAATTGTGAGAGGGCGCAGGCCAGGCCAAGGGACCCCACCAGTGCATTATCAGGGCTGGGAGAGATGCAAGAGGTTGGCCAGCTGGGGAGGGACTGCAGGAGAATTCCCAGGCATGTCAAGCCCGTCTCGCTCAGTCCTGATGGCCAGACCCCAGCAGCAAGCTAACCTACCGGTTGGAGCGTCTACCCCCTGGTGGTCAGTGCACATCATAGTGACTGGTCGACCAGTAGACTATCTGCCCTCTGGCGGTTGGTACACGTCATAGCGACTGGTCGACCAGTCAACTGAATGGCCCCTGGTGGTCAGTGCACATCATAGCGAGTGGGTTGAGAGGCCTTAGCATAAAGTTAGCATATTACGCTTTGATTGGTTGACTGGCCTACTGGACAAATGGAAACTTAGCATATTAGGCTTTTACTATATAGGATGATATTTATAGAATCATTAGTCTTCATTTCAATATAGGAAAAAATGAAGTAGCAAACACATTTATGAAAATGAGTAGTTTAGGGGTGCAATACCAGGAAATGACAATTACACACAGTGATCTTTGTTAAATAATTTGACATGGCTTTTATTCAAATACATTGCTAGACTAGCAGCCAAGTGGAAAAAGAGTGCATGTTTTCTATATTCCACTGAGTTGCCTCAGTCATAATATATATATATACATATATATATATGTCATAATATAATATATATGTCATTATATATAGATATATAGATATATAGATATATAGATATATAGATATATGGCTGTTGTTGTTAATCCTCACAGGTGGATACTTTTCCATTGCTTTTCAGAGATAGAGGGGAGGAAAAAGGGAAAGAGAGAGAGAGAGAGCAATGGAAGAAACATCCATGTGAGAGAGACACATCAACTGGTTGCCTCCCACTGACTGGGGACAGAGAGTGAACCCACAACCCAGGTACGTGCCCTTGACAAGGAATGGAATCCTGGACCCTTCAGTGTGTGGACTGACTCTCTAACCCAGGGGTGGGCAAACTTTTTGACTCGAGGGCCACAATGGGTTCTTAAACTGGACCGGAGGGCCGGAACAAAAGCATGGATGGAGTGTTTGTGTGAACTAATATAAATTCAAAGTAAACATCATTACATAAAAGGGTACAGTCTTTTTTTTTTTTTAGTTTTATTCATTTCAAACGGGCCGAATCCGGCCTGCAGGCCATAGTTTGCCCACGACTGCTCTAACCACTGAACCACACGTGTCAGGTCCTCAGTCCCATATTATGTATCATATTAAAAATAAGGTGTGATACTAATTAAATTTTACTCTTCTGAAGAAGCTGCTGAAACAATCTTCACCAGATTCCCTTATCTTATGGACCTTGGATGCCACAGTGGCCTCCAGGTGCCGCCATAAAGCTGAGAAGCCATATTATAATCAAAATTGTCTGACAACTAAACAGATGACTATTTTGATATAATGTCCATAACCTGCTTTAACAATTCCTCCTTTAATTATGCAAAATGCAGGCATAAAATGTTTAAGTATTCGTTTTCATACCTCTAGTCAGTGACAGAGTACTTTTCAAGTATCTATTAAACCAAATATCCTCAGAGGAAAATGCACATTGCTGGATCTCTTATTGAATGGCAAAGGAGCCTTTCATTATCTCGTGTGACCCATTCATTGTTTTGGTCAGCTCAGGGCTGCCATAACAAAAACCATACACCAATGTGAGCAGAGCTCAAGAGATTTATCTCAGTGCTATGGCTGTAGCAACGCTGTGAGCACACTCCAGCGAACAAGCTTCCTTGGCACACCAGGAAGAGGCAACGCCCGCCTGACAAATCTGCAAGAGCCACCTACTCTTAGCCCCGACCCTCACACCCACTGGATAACATAGCAAGAGTGTCCCTATTGCATTGGCTGCTTACCCCTTTATATACGGCTGTACTTCGCCAATGAACTTAGATCAGTGTCTCTGAACCTGGTCTCCGGAGTCGTGCATGCAGTCACCCAGCGCGTTGGGCTCCGTCGTCCTCACCCCAGGGGACCCCCTGTTCCACACCAAGTGGCTTAAATAAGAGAGATGTATTTTCTCATAGTTCTGCAGGTTGGAAATCTGAGATCTCTCCCTCTTTCTCTTCTTAGGTCAGAGTCCTATTGGATTAGAGTCCACCCTTATGACTTTTTTTTTTTTTTAATCATAGTCACCTCCTAAAGACCTTATATTGAGAGATAGAGCATTATGCATTATGAATTAAACATATGAATTTTGGGGGGATACAATTCAGTCCACAGCATCACTTACTTCTAGAACTTTGATTACATTATTTCATATAAATTTAGTCAAAAATTTATCTTACCAAGCCTAGATGGCTACTTAGGTTAAATTTACATTTTCTTTCACAGCTTAAACTCAGATTTCTTGTAAACTATATTGTCATGAAGAGAGTAAAGAAAGGTATCAGGTTTTCCTCCAGATGTGATCATGTTTTTTTATTTATAGCAATTCTTTTAAAAATATGGAAACTTATAATTCATAAATTTGCTATATATATATATATATATATATATATATATATAGCCTTTGTATAAAGTGTACCACACTTGAGTCTTTGTTTTTAGAGACAGCAGGTTTTTACAGATATGCTGGTAGTGCATTCTGATTTTCTTTGTTAGCTATGAACACAAATAACAAATATTAATATTGAGAAAGGCAATGCAATTACTTTCCCATTCTGAATTAATTCTGCTAGCCTATGTGAATCATATCTCTGGAACTATATCTTGTAATGTTCTTTCTGCTGAATAAAAAATTTAGAGTATATTTGATACTCTTGCTCTACAGAAATGGTTAGAATTGTAATATATGGATTTCATTAGATGTGCATTCAGAATTCCTTTTATGCTGCAAACAATGGCTAGAAAACATGCACTCTGCTATTTGCCAACATAACTGAAAATACTTGGAAGAAATCATAAGAATGATAGGAGCACAGAAGTTTGACCTATTTAACATGTTGCTATTAGGGCTAATAGATATAACATGATTATGCTTGGCAAATGTTTAATTGTTATAAAATAAATTAAAATTTAATAGGATAAGGACATTTCATTGCTATTATTAATAAAAATAATAATTATCCTAGTGTTAATAAGTGGATAGGATTAAATTCAGAATGACTAAGATATTTAGTGGCTGCTTGAAGCTTTTCTTAATGTTTACATTAAGAAATACAAATCAAAACCTAATAACAAGAGATGAAATACCTATGTCAGCTATGATATGCAAAGAACAATAGACATTGTTTTCCATTTAGCTGGTTTTGGCTTGTTATCAAAGGCATCCTTGAAAGAAACAAGCTAAAGTGCAAGGAATTGCCAAACGTATTTCAAAGACTATGTTTGTCTATCAAGGTACAGAATGGTCCTGTCATAGATTTGTCAAGGTAAATACAGAGATAGCATCACTCCCTCTGTATTCCCAGTGCATTTTGACTGCCCATCAGTGGGAATAATTTTCCTATTTACAGATACTTAATGTTCCTTTCATGCTTTCTTCACAGGTGCTGTCTGGCATAGAATATGTTTATAAAAATAGGCTTGTCACTGCTTACTACTCTCTAGAAATGGAAATGGTTCTGAAAGCTTGCTTCTGTCATTCTAAGAATATTTTGATTATCAATTTTAAAAAATTAAAATATTTCTGAAATTTGCAATGTGAACACATTTAAAATGAGATATATAATATCAAATTCACCAATAAAGTATATTTTCAGTGAAATGCATAAAATATTTAAACAGACCCAAAAAGATCCACAAAAATGTAGAAAATATACTCTAATCAATTTATAATAAAGCAGCTTACAATGATATAATATAAATTATGAATATATACTTTTGAAAAATATTTTTCTGCAAACACATTGTTATTGAATTGAGTTGTTTGCTGCCATATATGCAATGCTTTTCCTTTTTGTCTTTATTTACGGGGTGGGAGTCTTAATATTTTGGATCAGCCAAACTCAACAATGCTCATTTAACTTTTTATGATAACATTTATATTTTACACAATGTTTTTCTCCTAAGTAAGTTCTGTATTGTATTCAGCTTCTCAATAATGCCATACCTACAAAAAGCCTTATATTAGTCATGACATTAAATTGATTGACTATCCAGTTAAATTTTTCTCTGATGGACTTTATTTTTCTCAGAGTTGAGTCAATTCAGAGTATAGTGGCTCCATTAGTCACATGAACACAACCATATTTTGCAAATGCCCAGAAGAAGGTTAGTCATCAGTTTCAGGGAGACAGCAGGTGGAAGTGGATATGTGCCTGTATAGTAGCATAATAGGTCTTAAGTGATCTTCAGAAGTATCCTAAGTTCAGGAAAGTCCGCAGGCATTGTTCAGATTTAACTCTATATTCATTTGTATTGATGATTTCAAGAAAACATCCTCTTTCAATGAGTTTTTTTTCTTATTTATTGTTTTAATATTTTACTTTATTGCAAGTTTTTCTAAAAACATATCCAACTTCCATTTCTGGTCCTGATGGAATAACAGGGACCAGACATATCCTCTTACCTGAAACAATCAGAAGCCAAAATATATGACAACAAATATATATCTACAAATTACAATCCAATTCCATGTGGCCATGAGTACACAGATGCCAGGTTGGTAAGAAACAAACCAGGTGGATTCTATAATTGCCCAGTTTACTGTCTTCTGAGAGTTTGTTGCTCAGGGAAGGGGAACTCTGGTAGAGCCTAGCAGGGGCGCAACTTGATAAGAGAGTTGACAAGGCAACTAGAGTTATCCAGATAGAGCACTGGAGAAGAGAGAGATGCACGAAAAGAGATCACTGGAGATATGCAGAATCTCTCTTTATTATTCAGCTAAATTCTAATTAATGAATATACATGAAGAAACTATGCTAGACAGGCAAGAACTAGCTGAAAGTATAACAATTGATAGTGCCCAGCAAGCATACAGCACCTAATGTAATGCCTGTTCCCACCATCCATACTGAATAACTTCACAATCCATGAGATATTGGAGTCCTAAGAATAATTAACCCTAGACTTAAAGACAATTTTTCAGAGAGGAATATGAAATGCAATGCATTGACTGTTTTATGAAATCATACATTCTAAAAATGGATTGTAATATATAAAAGGAAATTTTGCAAGATAAAGGATCTAGGATTACTTTGACATAGAAGTCACAGTATAATTTTATTCTTTTCATTTCCAATGTCAAAAAAATATGTAGGTATTTACAAAGTATTTTTTTAGTGTTTCCCTTTGGTAATGCCATTTTAGAATTTACCACTTTACTACAAAGATGACTAACTGAATATTAGACCTACAGCATGTTGTCTTTGTTTGTGTCTTATATGTTACAATTACACGGAATTATACACAGCAGTTCCTGAGGAAGATGAAGCAATGGACTAACCAGTGTTTCCATATCTTTGCTAAATCACTTACCATCCTATAATTTTGAACAGAGTTCGTACTTTCAAAAATAATAAAGGTGGTATGAGATCATAATGCATTTATAATGCTGCAAATGTAAACCGAGTAATTATATTTATTGACTTCAACAAATTTTTAGTTTAAATTCTAACGGAAAGGAAATGACATTGAACTACCAGTTTCAGGTAATTTATTACAAAATTTGAAAGCTTAAAACAAACAAACATACATGGCTGAAATCTGAATTTTTTTATTTTTCAGTTTTAGCCAATCTGAAAGCCTTTATTAATCATTTCTCACATCCTGATGTAAATAATCTCTAAGGGGCTTAAAATAATTATGGAGCAAAAGCTTAGCAAAAGGAGAAAGGTATAGTGTAAGGAAGATGCTTGAAATAACCACAGAGGAAAGGCTTATGAATAATAGCAGAAGCATTTGGCAGGTAATAAACCAACTGTAGTCGCTCATGCCTCCACTAAATTCTTCTAACCCCATCATCTGGGCCAGGAAAAGGCCTGCACAATAACAGAGGGCAGGCTTCCCACAATCATTAGGGGGGTGGGAGACAGGAACAACATATAACCTTGCTTATTAAGGACATTTCCTCCTCAATACATCATTTCCCTTGACCCCAGTATAACATAATCTCCTGGTTTTCCTTCCCAATCATTGGACATTTCTACCAAATGCAGCTGGTCCCTTTTCCAGAATTCTTAGTACTAAAGTGTCACATCCTCAGTCCTATACCTCCATCTTTCTCCATTTATATTCATCTCATCCTCCATGAGCTCATTTAGTTCCAAGTCTTTAAACAGTATATATATATTCATTAATATATATATTAATGAATCTCAATTTACCTTTTAATTTTATTTTTTGCTTCTCAGTTGTCTTCTTTAATATGCATTCTTATCACCAATATTTTGCTTTTATTGCACCTACCCCGATTCAAAGCATGCCATTGTCCTTTTGAATTATATAGTTGATTTCTAACATCTATACTTGATTTGACTCCTATCACCCACCCCCATGGTCCAACTCTTTATACTCAATGCAAGAATCCAGAGTGATCTTTTAAATATATGAGTCAGGTGATGTCTCTTCTCCATTCAATGGCCTCCCCATTTCACTCAGTATAGCAGCTAAATTCCTCCTGATAGCCTACAAGGTCCAGGTCACCATTACCTTTCTTACAGTAAGCTCCTACTCCCTCTCTTAGGTCACGCCATTCCAGCATGTTACCCTCTATACGTTTATAGGAATATACCAGGCAAACGCCTGCCCTTGGGCCTCTCCTCTCCCACTCAGCCTGGAATTTGCCTCTGTCAGATAGCTTTTTGATATTGGGCTAAATTTTTCATCTCCTTTTATATCTTGTTCAACATTACAATCACCCTATCAACCCATTTTTTCTTACTCTATGATTATGTTTTATTTCTTTCATAGCACTTCTTATCCTCTTACATACAATATAATTTACTTCCTAATGATGTTTATGACACTCACCTCTAGATTGTCAGACAACCAAAAAAATTATGTATCTTTTTCCAGTGACCTCCAGGGACTAGAGCAGTATCTTGCACATGGTAGACATTATCAATATTTTTTAAATGAATAAAATTGGATATAAAGTTAAGAATAGAAGAAACTTCAGTATACTGATAAAAGATCTCCCACATCAGCAAAAGAAACTAAATGAAATATTGCAGAAGATTCCCATAGAGTGGAAGTATCCCAACTTCAGCATTTGTGCATTGCAGTTCTAGAAACAAAAATAGCTACAGTAATTTTAATACAGATGATAAACACTGTGTAATTAGTAGGAAAGGTTAAAATTTCAAACCATTACAAAGATTGAGAATTTTCATCTCAGCTATAGGGCCTGAGTAGGGCACAAAAGTGAAAATATGTGGAGCACAGAATAAAATCAAAACAGAGAGAAGCAGATAGAACATAATACTTCTGAAGAAAAAGAATATCAGATATCTTTGAATTGTAACCATGAATCTCCGATAAAGGGTATGTGTACCAGTGATTTCTTGGAGAGGTAGTAAGTACATCAAGAGCCTAATGGCTCAATTTCTGGAGCCCGTCTGCCTGGCCCAGCTACTTCAGAGCTCTGTGATCTCTGTTGGTAATTTCACCTCTCAGTGTTTTGTTTCCTTCATCTCTAAGTGAAGATAAGAGTAGCACACCAAACTCAGAGATGTTACTATGCTTAGAAGAGTCCATTTATTATTAGCAGTAATGTGTACTCACCGTGCGAGTGCATAACATCTAAAATTGTAGCTCCTGGGAGAGTCTCTACAGAATTCCAGATTCACATATTAAGTGGCAATCAAAAATGATTTCCAAACATCCCAGTGAGAGGCACTGTTAAAGGACTGTGGACAAATGTACTTGAGAAATACTACACAGTATGTGCACCTCTTCTGGAGGTTCATTCCTACAAAGATCTGCGTTGTCCTGTACCAAGAAATCAGAGTAATTTTTTAATTAAATAATTACCTACACACATTTGTGGAAAGTTTAGTTATAAAAGATCTATTAACATATTTTTATGCTTAAGAGGGAACTGACACATTTATATTTTTAATATATTGGTACCATTAACACTTTCTTATATATGATTCATAGTTTTGTGGTGCTATCTTGTTAACTGACAAACTTTGATTTTGTCAGTGTTGTTTTCTTATCCATATAGAAGTGCTTGAGCCATTATATTAATCTCTTCAGTGTGCTTTCACTGTAAAAATAAATATAAGTCAAAATATACTTACAGATATAAATTAAAATTAATTGTAAATAAAAATTAACACTGCAATGATAAAATTTTCCAAATAAAGATAAAATTTTCCAAATAAAGTTAAAGCATTTTAGCTTCAGATGTTAATTCAAATTAATGTAGTCTAATCTAATTGAATATTAAAATATATAACAAAATCCAGAAAATGCATAGTTAAAAGCATATCATAAATTTGTGATGTAAATACGTAGGGTTGTTTAAAGTTTAGGGAAAGACAATATTTTTACATGACAGTTTTTAATCATATTTAAATAAAAATTAACACCCCAATAATTTGGCCTCTCCTTATGTGTTCCACCACATCTACTGCTACTGTCCCCTTCTCTGACTTTGCTCTAGTCACACCAGCTGCCTCATTTTCCTTGAACAAACTGCTTCTCTCCCACCTTCAAGCTTTCGTACATGTTATGTCCTCAGGCCACAGTGCTGCTCTACACTTTTTGTACATTTGATTTTAACTCATTAATACCATAAACATATTTTTGGTGTAAGTTTCATTACATAAGATTTTTTTAAAAACATATTTTTATTGGTTTCAGAGAGGAAGGAAGAGGGAGAGAGAGATAGAAACATCAATGGTGAGAGAGATATTGATTGGCTGCCTCCTACATGCCCCTCACTGGGAATCAAGCCCACAACCTGGGCATGTGATCTGACTAGGAACTGAGCTGTGACATACTGGTTCATATGTCGATGCTCAACCACTGAGCACACCAGCTGGGCCACATTTAAGGTTTTTATATGCATGTGTCACTCCTCACCCACTAAATGATCCCTTTGCAGTGCGGCCTTCTCAAACAGTCTATATTAAAATTGCTCCTGCAATTCTATTTGTCCTATTTTTCCCACAGCTCTGATAAAAATAACTTGCATTACATATTGTAGCTCTTTACTTATTTTCTCACTAGAATATTAGCTGGTAAATGGCAAATATTTGTTATTAGTTTTGTTTACTGCTATATGCTTTTAGGATAGAATGGTGTCTGGCATATAGAAGTCACTGAATAAATGACTGAAATACTGAATAAAGGAATATATAAGAAAAATACTGTCCATATATATTTCTATTTCACAGTTTTAGCTACTTAAGAGATATTTCCTTTTATGTGTCAAGAGGGAATTCTGCCTAGATGCCTTCTTTATGTGATTAGTGCCATCCCAGTGCCCATGCCCCAGCCGGGAAGCCACATTGAATCATTCTCTTCTGTGCCACTGCTTCTTGTCATTCACGGAAAATCCTAACTATTTCTTATACTGACCCTTTTCTATTGCCATTGCCATTGCCATTGCTTCAGTTCAGGCTCTGATCATATTTTATCCAGCGATTTAAAATAATTTCTCTAATGTTCCCTCTACCTTATTCTATCTGTACTACTCTCATCTCTCTTAATATACATAAATATATATCAGATTAATAGATCAGGCCATTCCACTTCCTTCATCACAATTCTTCCATCGTCCTCTATTGTCCATAAAAAGAAGGAAAGCAATAAATTATAGAAATGCTTTACAAGATCTCAGACTCACTTCCTTTCTCTATATTTCTGATCTCCAGCCACAGTGAATTGTGTATGGTTCCCGGAAACTTTTCCACTCTGCATGTTTGCATTTACTGTCCCCTCCGTTTAGGATACACTTTCTTTCCCATTCGGCCCAACGCTACTACCTTACTCATACCATGCATCTCAATGAGACCTGCTCGAACCCACCAATGACACACTTTCTCCTCTGTCCTCTTAGATTGTCATCTACCACTGTTCATGTTGTTGTAATTTCTGTTTTAAATTCTTCCATTGGGCTGTGAGGCCCCAAATGCTAGGAGCACATTCTATACTTATTTTATCATTTTTTTCAATTTTTAGCATATCCTTTAAGTGCTTGTAACATAATATTGGTATAAGAATAGAGCACATGAGCATTTTAGGGTAAATTATAGTCATTCATTTCATATTTGGTACACTCTATGATTTATTTTTTTATTGCTATATAAATTCTAGTTCCTCTAGTGTTCCTTGGATAAATATTTATATACTTATAAAAATCCTTACCTTTTCACAAAACCACATTTTGAAAATAATCAAAACTTTGGAATATATTTTACAAACAAAACCACTACTTTTTTTTTCAAATAATAAAGAGCACATGAGCAATGGAATAATTGGTTGAATAATGTTTATAATTAAATGCCTTAATTTTCTTTGTACACTTCACTTTAGCTCATTAATACCATACACATATTTTTGGTGTGTAAAGTTCATTTAATTGAATCACATATTTAAAGAATTTGCATGCATGCATCACAATGTTTCACCCCAAAAGATAGCTGCATTTAGTCACTTGGGGCTGCAAGACTTTTCTCTAACATCCCAGTCATGAACTCAGGGAGATGCAGTGCTTCGTTTTCTCGCTCTGTTATGAGACTGTGGGGACTACAGTTGCATTAAAAAAAGATCAATTGCCCTAGCCGGTTTGGCTCGGTGGATAGAGCGTCAGCCTGCGGACTGAAGGGTCCCAGGTTCGATTCCGGTCAAGGGCATGTACCTTGGTTGAGGGCATATCCCCAGTGGGAGATGTGCAGGAGGCTGCTGATCGATGTTTCTCTCTTATCGATGTTTCTGACTCTCTGTCTCTCTCCCTTCCTCTCTAAAAAATCAATAAAAATATATTTAAAAAAATAAAAATAAATAAAAAAAGATCAATTAAGATATAGATGATCTTCTGATATTTTGGGAACGTGGTCTCAATATGATTTTTAATTCTGTTTTTTAATCAGTCTTCAGAGAACATTCTGAGTAGATCTATGTGTTGTAGCAGCCTTGAAAATGGACTGGTCAGATTCCGGCTGCGAACAGCATGATGGACGGTTGGGCCCAGCTGCTGCCCCTCAGGATCCAACATTGCATTTGTTGCCAAGCTCTGCATCTATGGTCTGCTCCCAGCAATGTCTAAACATGCAGCGGCACTAATGCAGGCTCACCTCGGGAGGCACAGGACTCTTCTAACGGGTGCCTTTGGCTGAAGACTCCCTCTGGGCCTGACCAAGCCTTTCTCGCAACTTGCGTTCAAGTCTGAGACTCTTCTGACCCAATGCTCCTTCTTCCCTCTCTCGTTCCACAGGCATCGATCCACACTGCACCAGGAAGTCTCCTGCTGCCTTCCCCTGTTCAGTTCCCAATAAACAGTCTGTATATTTAATCCCCTCTTGGAATTTGCTTTCTGGCAGACCCAAACTAACCAAAATGTCTAGTAGGGTTGATCTTCGTACTGTCACAGAAAGACAGTAAGGCAAGTTAGAGAGAAAATATGGCAGAATAAGATCTGTGTAATATTTTGTCAAGGTTATTCAAGATTTTCAGATTATTATCCATTCATTCATTCAAATTTCTTTGAATGACAGTAGTATATAGAAATTTTTTCTAGATATTTGAGATCAAAGATAAAAATCCTTCATTTTACTGCCTGGTCCTTTTCAGTCCCAGTATAATTCTTTCCTTATTCTTACTTTATGCTTCAAGATTGAACTACCTACCACCTCCCTGAACATGCTACAATATCTCTTTGCTGCATGTCTAAATGTAGGCTGTTCCCCTACATAGAATGCCTCTTTCTACTTCCTGCTGCTCTCCTACGTATGTCATCTTTCCCAGCTTCTGTCTACCTGATACCTTCTCATTCTGCCTCTTGGTCTCAGATCAGATTCTACCTTCTCTATGAAGTATATAATGATGTTTAAAGTAGATCAAAAAGTTTCTAGGATTGCCAACTATCTAGTTTATAGAGCCTTAGTCCAGTAAAAATTAATCATTAAAAGCTAAAGTAAACATGTTAGAATGTGATTGTTGTCAATAATATTTCACATCATGCCCCATATTTTTGTTTTTTCACAGTTTTTTTCATGAAATATGTTTAAACACATTCTTGCAACTGTAGATACTGTATGTCCTATACTCCCAATGTGCTTTGCTTCTACTATCATCATAAACATTTCCTGAAAGTAGTGTATGGCTTGTGTGCACGATTGTCTGGTTGTGGGAATCTAAGTTCTCTGATCACAGAAATAGATGCTTTTCATCTTTGGATTCCTACTGCTAAAACAGTCACTAAATACATATCTTTTGGGTGAAGATCTCAGTTAATGAGGGATATATATATATATATATATATATATATATATTTCATCTATACAAATTTTTCATAAAATATAAAGTATTTATTGTTCACAATAGTAAGTAACTATGTGTCACAAAAGCACCTTGGGTCTTGGATGATGTCTGTCCCTAGCAGAGACCAATAGCGTTCAAGATAAGTGTGTGTTCATGTTATAATAATAACATCTCTTATTTTAATTATATCTATTTTTTTAACAAAATACTATAATGCATTGAATGCATTAAATCAGCAGTGTTTGTGAAAAGAAAGGAGATTTTTGTTGAAAGTTTGTGTGTTTATGTTTTAATCCTTTGTAGCCTTGGGGCAGACTTTTATAATTATTTCCTTTGCAAATGGAAAGAGAATTCTATACTTTTTAATATAACTATCTTTTCATATTTTAAGATGAAAAATTCACAAATCTTATATGTAAAAATGTTCACAAACCCCAAACCATTTCTTCCTATAAAATGTAATTTGTAGCCCTAACCGGTTTGGCTCAGTGCATAGAGCATCAGCCTGGGGACTCAAGGGTCCCAGGTTCGAATCCAGTCAAGGGCATGTACCTTGGTTGCAGGCACATCCCCAATAGGGGGTGTGCAGGAGGCAGCTGATTGATGTTTCTCTCTCATCAATGTTTCTATCTTCTCTATCCCTCTCCCTTCCTCTCTGTAAAAAATCAATAAAATATATTAAAATAAAAATAAAATGTAATTTGTCTAAGGATTCAACAAATATTTATTGTAGTGATGATCTACCACTCTTCCAACTCCTAGGTACATTTTATAAAAATTCTGGAGATAAGAAAAACATAGATATTATACATTTAAATAGTATATTTTAGGAAAGGGTTTTTTTTTAGCATATTTTATATCAACTTGTATGCTAGACACCAAAACTAAATATAATTCACTTATATAGTATATATCTCTGAGTGATATATAAATACTGTTAAATCTATAATTTCTAAGGCCCGTTTACTGTGCATGTGACATAGTCATTTTTATAATAATATCCTCCTATAGAAAGCGCAGGTGATCCCTTAGCATTTTCCTGACCTACTTTGAGAAATCAGGGCTGCTTGTTACTGCAGTCCATGTTCAGTAGAATTATAAAACCAGAACAGACCTAAGGGGCACAACATTGCTGCAACATACGTCGTTGCTTTCATACTCAGTCCCTAGTTTGCCTTTTGAAGTGAAGTGAATGTGATGAGCAGGAAGCCACATCAACGGAGATCGCTAGGGTTAACCCACAAGCTCTGGGCATCAGCGAGGCTGCCCATGGCTGTGGGTGAGGCCCCTGGCAAAGGGCGGCGGGAACCTTCCCACCCGCTGCCCTGGGATGTCCACTTCCGATCCCGCTGGCATGCCCGATGGTATGCAGGCCTGAGACAAATCTGATTTATGTGGGTGTTCTGCCTGGGCTTCCATGAAGGAATTGCTGATGTGGCGACATATCCGTCATTGCGCCACTAGAGCGGTTTCTTCTGCTGGTGGCGGAACCGGCTCGGCAGGGCTATAAATTTCTTTCAGAACCAATGTCATGTTTCCGTTCTGTGTGAGGACTCTGTTAGGTCCTCTGTCAAGCAAATCCCCCCGACATCCATTTTCTCAAAGTCAGGATGTCTGGCTAGACAACAATTTAGTTAATTAAGGAAAGCGTTTCACAAAATGCTGATGGAGGGAGGGGGGAGGGGCGTGGGCTGTGCCAGGAAACACTGGGGCTTGCAGTTCTATAATTTAAGTAAATTAGAACTGAAATGTATCATTAAGTATTAGTGCGCCTAATGACATCTCAAACAGCGCTGTGCTCTTTTCTCCCTTAAAATCCAATGACTGTACAACCCAAACTGCCTTCTCCTCCAGAGTAACTTCTCTCAAGAAAGAGTTTTATTTGTGGTGTTTTCTTTCAGAGTCCAAGGTTGCCTTTTGACCCCTGGGAGTTAAATGCTCAATCACCGGAATGTTGTTGTTTCTTTCTGAGTCTCATCATTCTTTTTCCTTCATACTATTAACTGAACTGAATCTCCCACCTCATTACTGCTGTGCCTGCTGGCGTCTGCTACACAGAACACTTTTCTTGCCTCCCCTTCTCCCCATCTGTCGAGGCTACTGGAAATTTTATTATTAAGGTTTCTCATGCCCAGCCAGTGTGGCTTAGTGGTTGAGCATTGACCTATGAACCAGGAGGTCACAGTTCAATTCCCAGTCAGGGCACATTCCTGGGTTGCAGGTTGGATCCCCAGTGTGGGGTATGCAAGAGGCAGCTGATCAATGATTCTCTCTCATCATTGATATTTCTATCTCTCTCTGTCCCTCTCCCTTCATCTTTAAAATCAATAAAAATATATATTTTAAAAAAGTTTCTAATTTGTCAACATCTAAACTAATAAAGAAAAGTAGTAGTAATACCAACAGAAACACTTTGCTTGTTCTTTGCAGCAAAGAATTGAAATGTATCATTAAGAATTGAAATGTATTATGTAAACTGCAGTATACATAATAATGGTTCCTGTTATATTGACATGTTCTAGCATAGTATGTCTTGCAATGCTACCTTTTTCCTCACACTCAACTACTGTCTGTTCTTTAGATTTTAAATGAAAATACATTTAAAATTGAGGAAGTTGTCGCAGTGGTGTGAAAAGTTTTGTGTATTCTATTCTTTTTTAGCTACAAACTATAACTAAATTTCCTTACAATGAAGAAGTTTTAGACACACTAGAATGCTCATGTTTTCTTTATCTCAGCAAATATCCATTAGGTCTGACCATTCAAGGAAATTATCTCGTGCCACTTTTCATATTTAACTGAATCATAAGAGTTTCCTTTTGGCTAATAACTATTAATATTATCTTATTCATATGTTAGAAAAGCTGTTTTAAATGTCTTAATTTCATCAGAAGTTTTAAAGAAGAAATTAAATGATGCAATTCTCCATTTTAGCATTATTTCATCCTAATATTAGTAATTTGTTTTTATGAATAAATAAGATAGCAGAGCATGTAAATACTAAATATATTGTAGGAGTTGTTAAAATGTTTTATAATATAGATACATCATGACTTTATTAACAATTATCAATATCTTGCTCTTCCAATCAATAGTATATATCTTCCAGTCCTACATGGGTGTAAGTATGACTTACCCAAGTAAGAATTAGAATATTTCTCTCAGGTGCCATGCTATAAGGTATGGTACTCAGCTGGTTACTCTGCTCTGATTCAAGCTTAATTATTACAATTTTACATTTAGTAAAGATGATTCTTATGCTTCCTCTTAATCTATTCATATAGGTTACTAAATTATTTGTTACAGATATTCTAATAAAAAGGAGTGATTTGAAAAGAACCAAACCTATGCTATGAAAATGCATAATGTACTATTTAAAATCTGTGAAATGACATTGAAACATGCAACAGACTGAAATATTTCAGAGGGAAGGGGGAGGGAACAGAAAGAGAGTAGCCAAAGAAGTTATGTGCAAATATGTATAACCCATGAAAAAACAATAGTGCAGTCAAGTCCTGGAAAGGGAACTGGAGTAGGTTAGAGGGGGTCAATGGGGAATATAGCAGGGTATCTGTAATACTTTCAACAATAAAGATTTTTAAAATCTTTGAAATGAGAATTGCTTTTGCTTGGCATTCTTGCCAGCATTTGGTATTATCTGATTAAAAGTACATACACACACACGCACACACACACACACACGCACACACACACACTGGTTACTCATTGTGATTTTTATGTGCATTTCTTGATAACTAATGATGCTGATTGCCTTTTTGCATGCTTATTTGTTATCTTCCCTAGAGGTGTCTGTTCTAATCTTTTGACCATTTAAAAACTGTTTTGTTGTTGTTTTTTATTGTGAAATTTCAAAAATCTTAATATATTCTCAATATGTGATTTTCAAAAATTTCTCCAAGTTGGGAGTGTGGTTTTATTAGCTTAAGAGTGTCATTTTCGCCCTAACCGGTTTGGCTCAGTGGATAGAGGGTCAGTCTGTGGACTGAAGGGTCCCAGGTTCGATTCTGGTCAAGGGCATGTGCCTTGATTGCGGGCACATCCCCAGGAGACAGCTTGAATCGATGTTTCTCTCTCATCGATGTTTCTAACTCTCTATTCCTCTCCCTTCTTCTCTGTAAAAAATCAATAAAATATATTTTTAAAAAGAGTGTCGTTTTCATAGCAAAATACATGTATTTTAATTTGATAAAGTTCAACTTATTATATTCTTTATTTTATGTATTATATTTTTGGGGTTGTATATAAACTAATTGTTAAACCTAAGGTCATATAAAATCTCTTCAGTATTTTATTTTTGATATTTTATGGTTTCATCTTTTACATTTATGTGTATGATCCAAATTTTGCATAAGATGTAAGGTATGAATCAAACTCATTTAAATATTTATATATATATGGATGTCCAGTGTCATTTGCAAAAAGCTATTTTTTTCTTTACTGAGTTGATTTTGCAATACTGACAAGATTTGCATTCAACACTTTCTGGGCTCTCTATTGTGTTCCATTGAACTATCTGTGTACCCTTATGGTAAGTTATCATATCATGTAGTAACAGTTTTCTAAATTTTCTTTTTTAGAATTGTTTTGGTTATTCTAGTTACCTTATAAGTTTTAGATTAAGTTTGTCTGTGTCTACAAAATGTTTGCTTGAAAGTTGAATGATTATATTAAATTTATACATCAAATTGGGGAGAACTGTGATCTTAACAATATTGATTCTTCCATGAATGAATGCTATATCTTTCAACTTAGACCTTACTTGATTTCGTCTATAAGTGTCTTATACTTTCCAGTCTACATATCCTGCACATATTTTGTTCATTGCTCGTGCAAATGCGAAATGGTACAGCTACTATGAAAAATCCTTTGGCAACTTATTATAAAGTTAAAGATGTATTTATTACACAAACTGGCAATCATGTTCCTATTTATTCAATGAGTTCAAAACATCTCCTCCAATTTACAATCCCATCTATAGTTTACGAGGATTCCCTAATCTTCACCAATGCTTACTATTTTTTGTCTTTTAGATAATAGCCATGTTTACAGGTGTGAAGTGATATCTCATTGTGGTTTTGATTTGCATTTTCTTGATGACTGATGATGCTGAACATCTTTTTATATGTCTGTTGGCCACCTGCGTGTTTTCTTTGACATATAGGTTCCACTTTTTAATTGAGTTGCTTGTTTCTAAAATTGAATTGCATAAGCTCTTTATGTATTTTGAATAAGAGCTCCAAAAACAGTATGGTGTTTCCTGAAGCAAATTAAAATAGAGCTCTATAAAACTCAGCAACCCCACTTCTGGCTATCTATCTGAAGAAAACAAAAAAACTAATTTGAAAAAAATATATTCACCCACTAAGTTAACGATGGCCAAAAAGTAGGAGCAAACTAAATGTCCACTGATATAAAGAATACATAATATCCTATCTAATAAAAGAGAAACATGGTAATTAGTGTACATCCGCTACCCTTACCATTGGCTAATCAGGGCAATATGCAAATTAACTGGCAGCCAAGATGGTGGCCGGCAACCAGGAAGCTTCAAGCTAACATAAGGCTTGCTTGCTTCAGTGACAGAGAACTCCAACGTTCCCCGCCTGCCATGCCGGCCTCTGAGTTTGCAGGTTGAAACATAGTTACAAATGTAGAAGCTAAATAAAACCCCAGAAACCTGCTTTCACCCAGCTGGGATCTCAGAGCTGGAGTTGAAACAGTGTTTCGATTATAGAACACAAACAAACCAGATACCTGCTTTCAGGAGCAGAGGCCTCAGAGCTGGAGTCAGAGCTAAAGCTGGCCCAGAATAAAAAAAAAAAAGAAAAAAAGGAGCAGTTGGGAGCTTCAGTCACCCACCAGCCTGAAAACAGCCCTCAGCCCCTCACCCAGGCTGGCCAGGCACCCCAGTGGGGACCCCCACCCTGAACGGTGTATGACCAGCTGTAAACAGCCATCATCCCCTCACCCAGGCTGGCCAGGCACCCCAGTGGGGACCCCCACCCTGATCCAGGACACCCTTCAGGGCAAACCAGCCGGCCCCCACGCATGCACCAGGCCTCTATCCTATATAGTAAAAGGGTAATATGCCTCCCAGCACTGGGATCAGTGGAGCTGTGAGGCCTCCCAGCACTGGGATCAGTGTGACAGGGGGCAGCACCCAAACTGCCTGATCAGCCCTGTTCTGTGCCTGATAGGGGGGAGCTCCCCAGCCCCCTGATCGCCCTACGGCTCTGTGTGTGACAGGGTGTGGTGCTCCAACGCCCCCCCCCCACAGACCCTGCTTTGGGTGTGACAGGGGGCGGCGCCCCAGTACCCTGATCCGCCCTGCTCTGTGCCTGATATTGGGGAGCTCCCCAACCCCCTGATCGCTCTGCCGCTCTGTGTGTGACAGGAGGTGGGCCCACAACCTCCTTATCCACCCTGCTCTGTTTGTGACAGGGGAAGGCGCCCCAACCCCCTGATCAGTCCTGCTCTGTGCTTGATGGGGGGAACTCCCCAAACCCCTGATCGCCCTGCGGCTCTGTGTGTGACAGGCTGCAGTGCTCCAACCACCTGATCGGCCCTTCTCTGTGTGTAAAAGGGGGCAGTGCCCCAACTCCCCTATTGGTCCTACTCTGTGAGTGACAGGGGGAGCTCCCCAACCCCCTGATTGACCCTGCTTTGTGCGTGACAGGGTATGGAGCCCCAACCCCCCTGATGGGCCCTGCTCTGTGCATGACAGGGGGCAGCGCCCCAACCCCCTTATTGGCCCTGCTCTGTGCGTTACATGGGGTGGCGCCGCAACCTCCCCATCGACCCTGCCTTGAGTGTGACAGGGGGCGGTGCCCCAACCCCCCAATCGGCCCTACCCTGAGCGTGACTGAAGGTGGCTTCACAACCTCCCAATCAGCCCTGCTCTGTGCATGGCAGGGGGCGGTGCCCCAACTCCCCAATTGGCCCTGCTCTAAGCCCGACCAGGGGCTGCACCTAGGGATTGGGCCTGCCCTCTACCACCCGGGAGCAGGCCTAAGCCAGCAGGTCGTTATCTCCCGAGGGGTCCCAGACTGCGAGAGGGCACAGGCCAGGCTGAGGGACCCCACCTCCCCCCCGAGTGCACAAATTTTTGTGAACTGGGCCTCTAGTATACATATAATAGAGTATTATTTAATACTAGAGGCCCACTGCATGAAAATTCATGCACTGTGGGAGGGGGGCAGGAGGGGAGGGGATCCCTCAGCCCGGCCTGCCCCCTCTCACAGTCCGGGAGCCCTCAGGGGCGGGAGACGACCTGGTGGTCAGGGGAAGGCAATGTCCATCACACCTCTGTTGCTGCCACTGCTGGCAGCGCAAACCTCTGCAGCCTGGTTACCTGAACCTCTGCTGGCCCTGGGCAGCTGGGGGGCTGAGGAGACTGGGGGTCTCTGGAGGTAAGCATGCAGAGCAGCTAGGCCCATCTGGGGGTGGACCCGGCCATGACACATGCCTGCTGTACTGGCAGGGTTGAGGGAACTGGGCGTCGCCATCTTGTGGCTGTGGGCACCACCATCTTTGAAGGTAGGGCAGTCAATTGTCATATTCCCTCTATATTGGCTGTGGGCGCTGCCACCTTTGAGGGTGGAGCAGTCAATTAGCATATTCCCTCCTTATTGGCTGTGGGTGCAGCCATCTTTGTGGAGGCGTGATGGTCAATTAGCATATTTCCTCTTTATTAGATAGGATTAGCCATAAAAAAAGAATGAAACCTTGCCATTTGTAACAACACCAAAGGACCTAGAGGGTATTATGCTAAGTAAAATAAGTCAGACAGAGAAAGCCCAATACTCTATTATTTCAGTTATATATGGAATCTAAATGGAGGCATGGTTTGAAAAGGTGAAGGGGAATATAAAATACAAACCTCCAGCTATAAAAAAAATTAATTAGGATATAATGTACATCATAGGAAAAATAGTCAATATTATCATCATAACTTTGTATGTTGACATATGTTCTAGACTTATTTTAGTGATCACATCATAAGGTATACTAGTGGTCAGCGAACTGCGGCTCGGGAGCCACATGTGACTCTTTATCCCCTTGAGTGTGGCCACAAAGTTTCAATCGCACTTTACATGCGTGCCTGCACATGGTATTTTGTGGAAGAGCCACACTCAAGGGGCCGCAGTTTGCTGACCACTGAGGTATACAAATGTTAGTCACTATATTGTACACCTGAAACTAATATAAAATTCTATGTCAACTATACTTTAATTAAGAAAAAAAAGAAAACATGTTCTTACTAGACTCTCTATGGGAATGTTTATAACAGCTTTTTTCATAATTGTCAAAAACTGGAAAAACCCAAGTTGTCTTCAACCTGTAGATGGATAAGCAAATGGTATATCCATATAATGAAATGCTACTTAATAGTAAAAGGGATGAAGAAGTGACTTACACAGCAGGAAGAAATTGCTAAGTACAAAAATGGCAGATCCAAAAGACATCATATTGTATGGTCCCATTTATTTGACCCTCTGAAAAGACTGTAGGAAAATAGTGTATTAGTTGCCAATGGGAGAGGAGTTGCCTATATACGGTGAGCATAAGTGCTATAAGAAAGCGGTGGATACATGAATCTATGCATTTACCAAAACCTATAGACCTGTATATCACAAACTGAAACTTCAAAGTATTCAAATTTTAAGGAAATCAGTCAAGATGTTGGAAGATCCCAAGATGCAATGCAGACTCTAATGATACATCCAAAAGCTAATGTATGGCATGATCTCACTGAAAGAGATGGGGATAAATAAATTTAAATAAGTAGCTTTGAAATACGGGGTTTTAAATGTATACTGTAAGGCCTCAGACAAAAAAGAACTATATAAAATAAACATGATACTCCAGTTGATAAATTTATTCTCAAGGTCCATGAGTAGAAATTTGAAAACACTTTTATATGTCAACTACGTTTGATGTAAATAAATTATAACTAAGGGAATCTGGGTTTCTCACTGTCATATTTACAAAGAAGAAAGGGGGAGTCTGGGAGAAACCTTGTGGTGTTGAATTAGAGTTGGAGATTTAAGTGTAAACACATGCTTATTTCAATATAGATGCTGATAGATAAAATACAGAAATAAATGTAGATATATGTATATTTGGGAATTAAACATATATGTATTTTCTAACTCTTCCCATTTTAATGGCATGGGGTTAGTGAAACCTCAATAGCAAAGAGCACACCTGGAATTCAGATCTCAGTTTCTAAATATCAGTCTCTAATGAAAGAAAACAGGGGTCACTGGAGAAATGACTAATTCTATGGATTTGGTAGGGAAAATATGAAATGAACCTACGCCCTCTTACAGTTTCAGTAAGAAATAAAGTTAAAAAAAAAAAAAGAGAGAGAGATGAGCCATATCAAAAAGACACAAAATTCAACTAGAAAGAGCTTCTAATAGCCAAACTTGAACAATTTGAGCAAGAAATCAAATAATGATAGTAAAAGATTATAACCCAAGAATTACATAAATAGCCACTAACATATCCTGATATAAAAGAATGGTTGAATAAATAAATAAATTAGGGAACAGCAACAAATATTTCTTTCAGAAGAATTCAAAATAATAAATGTAGAATGAAAACTGCCACAGAATGAAAAAGACTAAGGAGATGTGAAGACTAGATAGAATGTGATATACTGGATAGGATTCGAAAACACGAAAACAGCATAAGTGGAAAATCAAATGTAATCTGAACAAAATCTACAGTGTAATTAGTATTTTTGTACTATGTTTGTTCCTTAATTTTGGTAAATACACCATGGTTGCATATGATGTTATCATCAGGGGAAGGTGGAGAAAAGGTACAAAAGAACTTGCTGTACAGTCTTTATATAACTTTTTTGCAAATATAATATTACTTCAAAACAAAAAAAAATAAATTAAGATATCTGTGGAGTGATTTTCTGCTCATTCAGAATCACTCATCTGCCATTAGAGACTGGCTGGGGAAGTGCTTCTCCCAGATTTGGTTCTGGCCTCTGGTTTTGTTGTCCCCCCAGTTTTGTACTATCTTTTTAGCTGTTTCTGCACCCCATTCCTTACATTTTATGATGACTCCATTCAGAATCATCACTTCTCTGTGTGAGAAATACTTTCATAAAATGGCAAATAATTACTTCTTTTCCAATGGCATTTTATAGAGTAGATATTGTATCTAATACTCACAATTCACAGATAAATAACATTTATATTATATGATGCTTGGATTTAATTCTGAAATGTGCATGTAGGTGTAGTTAGGGGCTGAGGCCTGAGAGGACGTGGTGCACTTTCCAGACTTGATGGTAAGGAAGTGTAGGTGTGTACATCACTGAGCCAAATTAATGGCTGGGAAAGTGGAAAGGGCTAGATCTCAGAGAAGTTGGAAGCCAATCTCTGCAAGTAAGTTTTCTGTAACACATAGAATGAGAAGCCACTCACAGGCTTTAAGTAATGAGATAAATCAGAAGCATATATTAGCTAAATCCTTCGGCAGGGCAAAGAATGATTTGCAGAAAGATGATAAGGAGGGCTGAATGTATGGCCTGTGTTAATTAAGTGAAAAGTTGAAATTTAAAGTAATCTAAGTTAGAGTTCTGTATCATAGCAAGGGCATGTCTAAAATAATAATTTTATACATACAAATATGAAATTTAGAATGTAAACACTACATAAACAAAATTGAGAGATAAACCAGAAATATAAATACCAGGCATGGCACTTTTATTTTTACTTTGCTTTAAATGCATGAAAATGATTGAGTATATACTAAAAGAAAAATTAGCAAAGATCATGGGCTGGATATTATGGATTGAATTGAGTTCCTCCAAAATTTATGTGTTGAAGTCTTTATACCCAGAACCTAAGAGTGTGACCTTGTAGATGATCAGATTAAGATAAAGTCATTAAGGTAGCCCTTAGTATAACCAATTCTATATAATAAAAGGCTAATATGCAAATTGTCCTCTCCACCAGGAGTTTGACCAGGAGTTTGACCAGGGGGCAGGGCCAACCAGCCAATCACCAGCAGCCACACCCCCAATTGCCCCCCCCCACATTGATTTATGGGCAGGGCCGGCTGGCCAATCTCCCATGGCTCCTCATCCTGGCCAGCCAGGCCTGTTTGGCCCCAATTGGGGCAGGCCGACTGGACCCCACCTGTGCATGAATTCATTCACCCAGCCTCTAGTATCCTTATAAAAAGGGAACGTTTGGACACAGAGACCAATGTACAAAGGGAAGACAATGTGAAGATAAAGAATGAACACCATGTGCAGATTGGATCTATGCTGCTGCAAACCAAGGGACTGCCAGAAGCTAGGGGAGAAACTCAGGGTCCATTCTTCCTTAGCTTCTTCAGAGGGAATATGACTCCACTGACCCATTGATCTTGAACTTCTAGCCTCCAGAACTGTGAGACAATAAGTTGCAGTTGTTTAAGCCATCCAGTTTGTGCTACTTTGCAATGTCAGTCTTACACTGAGCTGTTTTGAGTTTACAAAAACAAACAAACAAACAAAAGAGCAATACAAATGACCAGCAAAATAGGGAAACATATTTTAACATACTTTCCATTAAAGAAATTCAAATATTGCCCTGGTTGGTTTGCAACAGTGGTTAGAGTGTCAGCCACTGGACCGAAGGGACACAGGTTCAATTCCTGCTCAAGGGTGTGTACCTGGTTTGCAGGTTCCATGCCCAGCCCCTGTTGGGGCATCTGCTTGAGGCAACAAATTGATGTGTCTCCTTCACATCAATGTTTCTCTCTCCTTCCTTTCCTCCCTCCCTCTCTCTCTAAAAATTAATGAGGAATATATATATATATATATATATATATATATATATATATATATAATTTCTTCAGGTGAGGGTTAACAAAAAAATAGAATTATAGTGTGTTAAAATGGGCACTCTTTTAAACTGACAGTGGAATAGACGTAATACATATAAAGATACACTTAATGTATTATAATTATAATGTATTGAATTATAATGTATTGAATAGAAACATGGCAAAATATATCAAAAGTCTTCATACACATACCCTTGGATAGATCAATTCCACTCTTAGAAATGTATTTCCTTCCTGTATTAAATAATACCTTCTCAATGCTGAGAAGAAAAGAGGGATAGTGAAGGACTGGCGAATATTTGGGGTGAGATGCATAGGGAATAAAATGTAGTTGTTTAGTAAGGAATGCCCTCTATTTTGAGGTGACATGTATGCAGAAACATGTCTGTATGAGAAGCAGAAGTCAGCTCTAGTGGAAGTTCTGAGGAAAGAGACACCTCCAGTCAGTGGGATGAATTAGGGCAAGGACCCCAAGTAGGGGCAAACTATTCTGCGTTATGGCAAGTGATGTGGGAGGACTAAGAGAACCGCTCAGCTGTGTTACTCTCCCCGGGCACTAAAGCACGCATGCGCACCTTGATGCACGCAGGTGCCAATGGGAGGGACTACACTTGATCTCCTCTGAGGGTAGAAACTCCCTGAGTTTTGCAGAAGAGATTGAGCAGAGCAATTGACTTTCCTAGAAGCAATTAACAAAGGCGTCACAGAGAATGTATGTGATTTCCGAGTTTGGTTTCAAATAACTGGTAAAAGTTACCCCAGTGAAATAGGAGCTATTCCAGACAGAGTAAGCCGTGCATGGAGGAAATCATTCTGGAAGCTGCAAGAACTGTTTTGTTTATGTTTTGTTTTTTTAAGAATGGAAAAAAGAGGAAAGTTGCTGGAGGGAGACTGCCAAGGAAGGAAAGAGAATTTGCCGTTGCTTTGTATTTGTGAGACCAATTTAGGAATGAGGTTAAATGTACTGATAATAAAATATTAAAAGATGGGCACGAATGTTAGGTGGACATTACTTTCCAGTCACAATGTTTTTTTAATATAATTTTATAATTAAACTAAAGGCCCGGTGCACAAAAATTTGTGCACTTGGGGGGCCGGGGGGGCCCCTCAGCCCGGCCTGTGCCCTCTCACAGTCTGGGATCCCTCGGGAGATAATGACCTGCTGGCTTAGGCCTGCTCCCCGGTGGCAGAGGGCAGGCCCAATCCCTAGGTGTAGCCCCTGGTCGGGCTCAGAGCAGAGCTGATTGGGGAGTTGGGGCACGGCCAACACCTGTCATGCACAGAGCAGGGTGGATTGGGAGGTTGCGATGCCACCCTCAGTCACGCTCAGGGTAGGGCCGATTGGGGGGTTGGGGCACCGCCCCCTGTCACACTCAAGGCAGGCTCGATGGGGAGGTTGCGGCGCCACCCCCTGTCACGCACAGAGCAGGGCCCATCAAGGGGGTTGGGGCTCCATATCTTGTCACATACAGAGCAGGGCCCATCAGGGGGTTGGGGAGCTCCCCCCTGTCATGCACAGAGCAGGGCCCATAGGGGAGTTGGGGCACCACCCCCTGTCACATACAGAGCAGGGCTGATCAGGGGGTTGGGGTGCCGCCCTCTATCACCCACAGAGCAGGGCCGATCAGGGGGTTGGACACCGCCACTGTCACATTCAGGGCAGGGCCGATGGGGAGGTTATGGCTCTACCCCATCACACACAGAGCAGGGCCCGTGGGGGGCGGTTGGGTGCCGGACTCTTTCACACACAGAGCAGGGCCGATCAGGGGGCTGGGGCACCGCAGCCTGTGACACACAGAGCTGCAGGGTGATCAGGGGGTTGGGGAGCTCCCCCCTATCAGGCACAGAGCAGGGCTGATCAGGGGGTTGGGGCACCTTCCCCTGATCCCGGTGCTGGGAGGCATATTACCCTTTTACTATATAGGATAGAAGACTGGTGCACGGGTGGGGGCAGGCTGGTTTGCCCTGAAGGGTGTCCTGGATCAGGGTGGGGGTCCCCACTGGGGTGCCTGCCCAGCCTGGGTATGGGGATGATGGCTGTTTGCAGCTGGTCACACACCCTTCAGGGTGGGGGTCCCCACTGGGGTGCCTGGCCAGCCTGGGTAAGGGGCTGAGGGCTGTTTTCAGGCTGGAGAGTGACTGAAGCTCCCAACCGCACCTTTTTTTCTTTTTTTCTTTTTCTTTTGGTCCAGCTTTAGCTTTGAGGCTTGGCTCCAGCTCTTAGGCCTCCGCTGCTGAAATCAGGTTTCTGGCCTTTGTTTACCTTCTGTATTTGAAACAATGTTGCAATCCTGCTGGCTGAAGCCCGGTGGACTAAAGCAGGTTTCTCGGGTTTTGTTTTACTTCTATATTTGTAACATTGTTGCTTAGGGTTGCAGCTCAGAGGCCGGCAGCGGCAGGCGGGGAACATTGGAGTCCTCCGTCACTGAAGCAAGCAAGCCTCATGTTAGTTTCAAGCTGCCTGGCTGCCGGCCGCCACCTTGGTTGGCAGTTAATTTGCATATTGCCCTGATTAGCCAATTGGAAGTGTAGCGGTTGTACGCTAATTACCATGTTTCTCTTTTATTAGATAGGATTTAGGAATCGGTTCTAAACATAATATTGCCATGTATTGCTCCAGATAGGTCTTTGATACAGGTTCCTCTTACATAAAAAAGGAGTAACATATTACACTTAATTTTTAAAGGGAAAACACACAACACGGGTGAGATTTTCTTTTAGGTATTTTTTCATATATCCCTGACTTCTGGCTTCCTCACAAATGACTACACTTAGTGAAAAAATAGAGTATTGCCCCATTTTTCGAAATTAAAATACTCTTCCAACAATACTACTTTTTAAAAACACTTTCCTGTTGTTACTATTAGCCCTTAAAATGATTATGATGAATTCATTCCAATAACAAGGGGGTCTCTGGTGACATTGTATGTGTGCTGATGTCACTTTTTGCTTAAAATTGCACTAAATAAAATAATAATAATAGCAAACATTTATGCATCATTTAATAAGTGGCAGTCACCATTCAAAGCACCTTTTTTTGAATTTATTTTTAAATTTATGCTTTTCAGAAACCCTATGAGGTAGTTTTATGGTTGTAATCAGCTAGTTCATATAAAGAAAGGAAAGAAAACACAGGGAAGTCAGACATTGCACGCATGGTCACGTGTGAAGCTTCACAAGGAAGCTACAGCTCACAGGCTGTACCTCCAAAGGGATGAGTACCCCTCCCTCCCGCATCTGGTACTGGCTTATGAGGGGGAGAAGGGTAAACACCTGCCAATAGAAGTCTGGGTGGTGGAGGGGAGAAGCTTGCCTGTCAGTGTAGCCTGGAGAAGAATGGATTGGCTAGGCGGTGGACTCAATCAGAAGTGAGCAAAATCTTGGAAAATTAATTGGTTAGTTTGAAGAAGCTTCTGGTTAAAATCCCCAGACAAAGAGTTTCCTTTCTCTCCTTCTCTCTTGCTCCTAGACCTGCATTCCCGACCTGCTCTCGCCATGCATTCCTGCAGTTCTCTCTCCTAGCCACTGGCCTTAGCAGCCTCATATCCATGGCCATGTGGTCTTCACACACAGGATGCTGGTCTGGACTGACTTTACTATGTTGCAGTTGCCTTTATTCTGGCCCTGCTGCAGGGACGATTGGACGTTTTTCAGTAAATTGGAATTTTTTTTTTACAATATGATAGAATACAGAAAAAGCCCCACATAAATTTATAGGTTCTTTTGAATGAGTTAAACAACCCTTATGTGTAATTGAAAACCAGCACAGGGGAAAAATGCAATAATAACTAGTACTGCTGTCATTGTAGGTAGCTAATTATTAATATGAGGAAGAAATCAAAAGGGAACTAAATAATCTTAATAAAGTGGGAGCAGAAGCAGGTAAAAGAGCAGCATTCCAACTAGTTGATGGATAAACAGACTAATTCACACACTCCAGAGATCTGCAGCCAAGGAGACGAAAGTGTGGAAATTGGACTGGATATCTCCGCAGAGATGCCAACAGCCCTACCAGAGGGATAGGAGGAAATTCCTCTGCTCAGCACTAAACGGGAACTAAGAGGTGGAATGAAACTTTTGGACCTGAGCAATGAGAGTCAGGATGCTGAAGCAGAGGCTCAGGGCCTTGCCTGGGAGCACTCAGAAAGGTAATTGGATCGGATAGAGGACATGCAATCCCAACAGAATTTATTGGGAGGAGGGCCCAATCCAGTCCAGGGGAAAGGTTGGGAACTTCAGTTGGATAGTTTGAATGGTTCTTTGTTCTTTACCTGACCAAGAAGACATATGGAGGATCAACAGGAGCCTCGTGGTGAAGCAGGGGGTCCCGCGGGGTTGAGGCCGACGGAGTCCTAAGGAAGCATGCCTGAATCTGGAGACCAGGTTCAGTGACGCAGACCTAAGTTTATTGTGTAAGTGCAGCAACATATATAACATTCCAGACCAGTCAGAAGTTTACACAATCCTTAGGGCAGCCAGTGGTAGGAAAGATCAGGGTACTGTGTAGGGGCTCTAGGAGGTTTGCTCAGGCGGGCGCTGCCACTTCCCGGTGTGCTGAGGAAGCCTGTATAGGCGGAGTGTGCTCACGCCATTGCATCTGCCACTGCACTGAGATAAATCTCCTGAGCTCTTCCCACATCGTGGCAGTGTTATAGAGCCTGCCCAAACTTTCCGTCTCCAAAGTGCGTTAATTCCCCTTAACGCACCATGAAATCTTGCCCTCACATTTAAACTTCTCCACACATGTGCCTTTGAAATTCTTTTTTTCACATCGCCAAAAGAGAACCTGTAACTTTCTCCAGCTAGATGGCAATAGAATTCCAGTGCTCAACCCCTCTGGGCTCCAGGAAGGTCAACCGTCTCTTCCCCATTTTCTAAGTTTTTTTCCTGGAATTTTTCTTTTGAGTAAGCTTTCTTATCATCAAATCAATGAACCAAATATTAATAAGATTTTATTAGTGTTCTAGATCCAAAGAAGTAAAAATATATTCTTTACTAATGTCATTTTATAATTAAGTGCAAAAATGATATAGAATATTATAATTTAACTATGATAAACAAAGTAGGGTATGGCACATGCTGAAAAAATACAGGTGTTCTACTCTATACTTGTAATAAAGTTGGAGACATCACTCCTACTGTGTGGTTAAGAAAGTCTTGAGTGCGGCGTTGGTGGTATAGTGGTGAGCATAGCTGCCTTCCAAGAAAGTCTTGAATAAAATATGAAAGAGAAAGAAAAAGTTGTATGTAATTGTTGTACCTTCATCATGTAAGGGGCAGAAATAGAATATTGGGGACCAGCTACAATGATAAGAAATATTAACCATGCTCTGTTAGCCATGATGGTTCTGTTCTGATTAGAGAAAGCACATTCTAACTTGGCTGGGAGTCGTACGCCCTGTGACAAGGGCGCTAACATCGGAGTGCAGTCCATCCTTCTGTCCTGAGAATTGTCTATCATTATGGAAAGATTTACAACCTCATGGCTGAAGCAATCTAGTCCCAGAGGCACCCACTCTTTACAACCCCAGCCCCTATTGCCTGTAATCTGGTCCTGGGGCACCTGGAGTTGCCCAACCTCTGTGACTCCCCTCCCCTCCCTCACAAGCCCATAGGACTTGCACCCTGCAATGATTATCTTGTGCCTACTCTCCTATGCCTATAATTCCTACTTCCCCATGTAATCTTTGTCATTCTACCCAGTATAAGCAGCTGGCTTATGGGTAGGGAGAACAGATTTTGGTGGATGACCTGCTGCCCCCCCATACTGCCAGCATTATTAGAATAAACACTCATGTATGATTCCACCCTGTCTTTGTTTAATTGGCTGACGTAATAGGTAGCCAAACTCCTTGGTTTTCCAGTTATGATCATGCTTACCTCAGATACCATGATTGTTTCCTAGTCCTTCATAATCTAAACCTTTCCCAAGACTCCTCTGGTAGGGAAACTTTCATTCTATAATCCCCCATTTGGCTTATGAGCATGCTCTTTGATCTCTGCAAAGACCTACTTGTAAAACTCAAGCTCTTTCTCAGGTTGGCAGATAAAAAACACACATTGACAGATTAGTTTGGTAGATTTTACAGAATATTCCATTTATTGGATGGGTGTGGGCAGGGAACAAACATTCCACTACCAGGAGGTCTTCACTAGACTTTCATCTCATCAGATCTCCAGCCTCACACCATCTCACCACCTCCTTCTGTTCTCCTCCCTCCTAGTATTTCCTCAACACATCCTTTGTCCAGCTTGCACCCATCCTCACAGGGATCTCTTCTCACACCTTTTTAGAAGAGCTTCTGTGTTCTCTGGAGTCATCTTCACATATCCTAAACCCAAACAGAGGAATCTTTTATTTAACATGAAGGAATTTTTTTATCTCTTATGTTAGAAGTTCGTCATTTGGAGGAATGATTGAAATAAGTTATAGATAGGTACAGTAGAATTAGCAAAGACATGGAGGTGTAATGATTTATTTGAGCAGAAGTAATGTTATTATGCCATTAAGAAGGTTGTGAGACACTTATGGAAGATGGTAAATGCCAGCTCAATTAAAAGAAAAACCTTTATATCTTATATTGTAGGCATTTATTAGGAGTTTTTTGAGCAGAATATGAAAACAGATGGATAAAGGGGAGAGAATATAGGTCCATGGAGTCCAGTTAAAATGTCATTGTAATTATTCTGACCTAAGTAATAATACCAAAAGACAAAATGGTACCATGAGGAGTAAAGGAACTTGCAAAAACCTTGAAGAAACTGTCAAGATTTTCTACGATATTGAAACCAGCAAAATACTAGGTGCACCTGGAGTTATAAAGTTTAAAAAAATAAAAATTCTAACATGGGATTTTACACAAGAAACAGAATATTCATCAGATACAAACTTATGAATTAAGTAAAAGATGGGTAACATATATAACTCCAAAAATTATTGGAAAAGCTCAAGTAGTATTTTCCTGCAATTAAGCAAATCACTAGAATGGAAGTTCAACTTGACCTTAATAATAGGTAGTTCAGTCTAATGAAGTGAACAGTTAGTGTTCATGAACACTAGATTATAAATTGCAGGACTGAATAATTCATAATTTGCTAGTATTAAAATATCTAGAGTCAAAGACATCTGAAGGCATTCTTTATTTCAACCATTTTATTAAGCAACTACTCTGTGGTTCAGTACACTAGAATGACAATCCAGGCTCAAGGGTACAAATTATAATAGGGAAGGTAATGATGTAGAAAACAACAAATTTTGATGTATGTCATAATAAGGTGAGAGAATTAGCTGTGAGAAAATTAGGAGTGGGAATTACCCAAATTTAAGAGCAATAAACATGCTTGCAGCTATTCAAAGAGATAAATGGTTGTATACTTTGGTCTCTGGAAATCTGATTTGAGAAAGTATCCTTAACTTGTTAACGCCACTATAGCCAATTACTACTTTTCTTCCTATATGTATGTAGGATGGGGAGAGGAAAAAATGGTGGAGAATTTTCTTTTTCTTTTAAAATATGTTCTTATTGATTTTAGAGGAATAGGAAGAGAGAGGAAGAGAGAGAGAAACATCAATCAGCTGCCTCCTTCACACCCCCTCCTGAAGATCGAGCTTGCAAACCTGGCATGTACCCTGACTGGGAATGGAATTGGAACTGGCAACCTTTTGATGCATGGGATGGTGCTCAACCAAGTGAGTCACACTGGCTAGGGCAGTGGTCGGCAAACTGCGGCTCGTGAGCCACATGCGGTTCTTTGGCCCCTTGAGTGTGGGTCTTCCACAAAATACCACGTGCGGGCGCGCTTACAGTGCGATTGAAACTTCATGGCCCATGGGCAGAAGTTGGTATTTTGTGGAAGAGCCACACTCAAGGGGCCAAAAAGCCACATGTGGCTTGCGAGCCACAGTTTGCCGACCACTGGAGGGCAAGAGAATTTTCTTTTCCAGAAAAATCAAAATCTTAAGCCAGAAAATAAAGCAGAATTTCTAGTATTAGTATAAAAACCTTGTTGATGGTCAGAGATAAGAAATCGTTCCAATAATTACTTCATGAAAGTATCTCTTTTTTAATGTATGAGGCAGGCTGGCTGCAAACAAGTTCTACATGTCACTTAGGTAAGCTGTATTTGCTTTGAAGAATCCCAAATTTCATTAAGAGCATCAAAATCTTTCTTTCTTACTGAATTTTTTATGTTGAATTCATTTTATTCATTCAGAAATTCCTGTCAAGGCAGTATGCTGGAGAAATAATATACTATTCCTGGCTTTGGAGAACTCACCAGACTAAATTTTAACCCATTTAGCAAAACTTCATGATCCCAGGTATTGTCCTAATTCTATGCTTGTTCCTTTCTATTTTTTGTACTCTTATATCCTCTTCCGTTTTTCCTTCTTTTATTCATGGAAAACCATCATACTTTTTTTTCCCTTTAGATATTGTCAGTAAACACACTGCATTGAAGTCCCAGAACCAACATTCACAGAAACATCAGTGTTTCGTTAAAAAAATATATAAAAAATAATAAATCTATAGTTGGAGGCAGGGGGAGAAAGCTGGGTACTTTGTAAGAAGCATGAAATATGCCTCCTTTTATCATAGGTTAAGTAAATGTGAAGAAAGCCCTGGAAAGCTTAAGTGGTTTTTGATCGAGCTTTCTTCAGAAGATGGAGAGAGGAGAAAGAACCAATGATGGAGCATCTTATGCAAGATGCACTTAAAACTAGATATCTTTAGGATATTATCTGAAAATTGATAGTCCACGGAAATTGTAATTTAGGCAGTCTCCAACACAATGCCTAAGGGGAGAAGAAATATCTATCAAAAAGAAATAAAATAAGGAGGTATTTTTATGAATATAGATAGAAATATCTATGATAAAAATTGAGTAAAAATTACTTTATGTCAGGGGTAGTAAATTAAATGTTATATTAACCTATTATATGAACAACCAGATTATTTTGTCAGATTATATGTAGCACAAAAACAAAACAAAACTAAAAACAATGCTATTCCCAATATAAAAGGAGTGGTAAAAAGATGGAAATTTGCAAACATTTTCCCAAATGGAAAAAAATCACGGCAAATGATTTGAGGACTAGAAATGGGCAAAGTTTCTCTCTTCAAAGTTTCTTGATAAATTTGTATATTGATATAATTTTATATTTTCTTTGAAGTCACATTTCACAATCTTGGGATTGTATGTATACAAGGTACAAATGACTTTACCTCTAAAAGAGGACTGTCTATTCATGTCAGTGCCGGTATAAACTAATGAACTGCATTCACTGCAAGAGAGTGAGAAAGAACAAAATTTAGTCGTCTCTGCTCTTCCCTTGTCTCCAAAAGTGACTGGATTTCCACTTCTTCTACTTGAATTCCAAAGGAGTACTCATCCCAGCCTCTCAACATTCAGTATGTTTTGTTATTTTAAAAATTCATAATTTTGCATGAAATATGAGTGACAGCATGTTTCATGCATGCTGTCAAATGAATTTTACTGTCCTTTAAGTTTGTCTCTCTTACTAAATATCCATCATGTTTTTGATCCATGTTATTGTGTGACATCCTTCCATTCTCAGTATAACCTTTAGTGTTGGTCAAATGAAAACAGCTTTCACGACAACAAACTGTGAGGCATGCATTTGTTCTGTTCGGTGTTCTGATACCATGGTCCTTGCTAGGGGGTATATTGTGGCTGCAACACACTGTTAATCTCATCATTCTTGAAAAGGTGTTGCTTTTAAAGACTTACTACAGGGTGACTGAGAAGTATCTCTATTCCTTGACATACTGAAAACTAGAGAAATAAGGCTCTATTTTCTAAAGTAGGTATTCTCCCCTCTCCTTTTTTATTGCTTAAAGTATTACAAAGGGTATTGCATATGTGTCCTTCTTTTTTCCCCCGCCCTTGACAATCCCCTGGCCTTCCCTACCCCCCAGTGTCTTATGTCCATTGGTTATGCTTATATGCATGCATACAAGTCCTTCAGTTGATCTCTTACCCCCTTCCCTCCTGCCCCCCAACACTCCCCTGCCTTCCCACTGCAGTTTGACAATCTGTTTGAGGCAGCTCTGCCTCTGTATCTATTATTGTTCAAAAGTTTATAATGGTCTCTATTAACCATGAATGAGTGAGGTCATGTGGTATTTTTCATCATTGACTGGCTTATTTCACTTAGCATAATACTCTCCTGTTCCATCCATGCCTCTGCAAATGGTGAGAGTTCCTTCTTTTTTACAGCAGCATAGTATTCCATCGTGTAGATGTACCACTGTTTTCTAATCCATTCATCTACTGATGGGCACTTAGGCTGTTTCCAGATCTTAGCTGTGGTGAATTGTGCTGCTATGAACATAGGAGTGCATATATCCTTTCTGATTGGTGTTTCTGGTTTCTTGGAATATATTCCTAGATGTGGGATCACAGGGTCAAATGGGAGTTCCATTTTTAGTTTTTTGAGGAAACTCCATACTGTCTTCCATAGTGGCTGCACCAGTCTGCATTCCCACCAGCAGTGCACGAGTCTTCCTTTTTCTCCACATCCTCTCCAGCACTTGTCGTTTGTTGATTTGATGATAGCCAGTCTGACAGGTGTGAGATGGTACCTCATTGTTGTTTTGATTTGCATCTCTCAGATGATTAGTGACTTTGAGCATGTTTTCATATGTCTCTTGGCCTTCTGAATGTCCTCTTTTGAAAGGTCCTTTGCCCATTTTTTGATTGGATTGCTTATCTTCCTTTTGTTAAGTTGTATGAGTTCCCTATAAATTTTGGAGATTAGACCCTTATCAGATATGACATTGGCAAGTATGTTTTCCCCCACAGTGGGTTTTCTTGTTTTGTTGATGGTTTCTTTTGCTGTGCAGAAGCTTTTTATTTTGATGTAGTCCCATTTGTTCATTTTCTCTTTAGTTTCAAGTGCCCTAGGAGCTGTATCAGTGAAGAAATTGCTTCGGCATATGTCTGAGATTTTGTTGCCTTTGGATTCTTCTAGAATTTTTATGGTTTCCCGTCGTACATTTAAGTCCTTTATCCATTCTGAGTTTATTTTTGTGTATGGTGTAAGTTGGTGGTCTAGTTTCATTTTCTTGCATATGTCTGTCCAATTATCCCCACACCATTTATTGAAGAGACTATCGTGGCTCCATTGGATGTTCTTGCCTCCTTTGTCAAATATTAATTGAGCATATTGGTTTGGGCCGATTTCTGGGCTCTCTATTCTATTCCATTGATCTATATGTCTGTTCTTGCACCAGTACTAGGCAGTTTTGAGAACAGTGGCTTTGTAATACAGCTTGATATCTGGTATTGAGATCCCACCTACTTTGTTCTTTCTCAGGATTGCTGCAGCTATTCGGGGTCTTTTTTTATTCCAGATGAATTTTTGGAGAGTTCGTTCTAGATCTGTGAAGTATGCCGTTGGTATTTTAATGGGAAGTGCGTTGAATTTATAGATTGCTTTGGGTAGTATGGACATTTTAATGATGTTGATTCTACCAATCCTTGAACACGGTATGTTCTTCCATCTGTTTATGTCTTCCTCTATCACTTTTTTCAACGTCCTGTAGTTTTCTGAGTAGAGGTCTTTTACCTCTTTAGTTAAGTTTATTCCTAGGTAGCTTAATTTTTTTGGTGCGATGGTAAATGGGATTGATTTTATAATCTCTCTTTCTGAAAGTTCACTATTGGTGTATAGAAATGCCATAGATTTCTTGGGGTTAATTTTGTATCCTGCTACATTGCCAAATTCATGTATTAAGTCTAGTAGTTTTTTGATGCAGTCTTTAGGGTTTTGTATGTATGATATCATGTCGTCTGCAAATAAGGACAGTTTTACTTCCTCTTTTCCAATTTGGATGCCTTTTATTTCTTCTTCTTGCCGAATTGCAATGGCTAATACTTCCAGTACTATGTTGAACAGGAGTGGTGAGAGTGGGTATCCTGTCTTGTTCCTGTTCTTAGGGGAAATGGTGTTAGTTTTTGTCCATTGAGTATGATGTTGGTTGTGGGCCTGTCATATATGGCTTTTATTATGTTGAGGTATGATCCTTCTACTCCCACCTTGCTGAGAGTTTTTATCAGAAATGGGTGTTGGATTTTGTCAAATGCTTTTTCTGCATCAATTGATATGACCATGTGGTTTTTTTCTTTCAGTTTGTTTTTGTGATGTATCACGTTTATTGATTTGAGGATATTGTATCATCCTTGCATCCCTGGGATAAATCCTACTTGGTCATGGTGTACGATCTTTCTGATGTACTGCTGGATCCAATTTGCTAAGATTTTGTTGAGGATTTTGGCATATATGTTCATGAGGGATATTGGCTTGTAATTCTCTTTCATTGTGTTGTCTTTACCTGGTTTTGGTATTAGGGTGATGCTGGCTTCATAGAATGAGCTTGGAAGTGTTCCTTCCTCTTGGATTTTTTGTAGTAGTCTGAGGAGGATAGGTTTTAGTTCTTCCTTGAATGTTTGGTAAAACTCCCCTGTGAAGCCGTCTGGTCCTGGGCTTTTGTTTGATGGAAGCTTTTTGATGACTGCTTCAATTTCTTCCATAGTTATTGGCCTGTTGAGATTTTTAGATTCTTCCTGATTGAATTTTGGAATGTTGTATTTTTCTAGGAATTTGTCCATTTCCTCCAGGTTGTCTAGTTTGTTGGAGTAGAGCTGTCCATAGTATTTTTTAACAATCATTTGTATTTCTGTGGGGTCTGTTGTTATTTCGCCTCTATCGTTTCTGATTTTGTTTATTTGGGTCCTCTCTCTTTGCTTCTTGGTGAGTCTGGCTAGAGGTTTGTCAATCTTGTTTATCCTTTCGAAGAACCACCTCTTGGTTTCATTGATTTTCTGTACTGTTTTTTTGGTCTCTATGTCATTTATTTCTGCTCTAATCTTTATTATCTCCTTCCTTCTGCTCACTCTGGTGTTTTCTTCTTGCTGTCTTTCTAATTCTTTGAGTTGTAGAGTAAGATGACTTACTAACATTTTTTCTTGTTTTTTGAGATAGGCCTGTAGAGCTATAAACTTCCCTCTCAGGACTGCTTTCATTGTGTCCCATAGGTTTTGGATTGTTGTGTTTTCATTGTCATTAGTTTCCAGGATGTTTTTAATTTCTTCTTTGATCTCATTGTTAACCCAATCAATATTTAATAACATGCTATTCAGCTTCCAAGTGTTTGAGTATTTTCACTTGTTTTTATTGTAGTTTATTTCTAATATTATGCCCTTGTGGTCTGAGAAGATGCTTTTTATGATTTCAATCTTCTTGAATTTTGGGAGACTTTGCTTGTGGCCCAATATGTGGTCTATTTTTGAATCTGTCCCATGAGCATCTGAGTGGAATGTATATTCCGTGGCTTTGGGGTGAAGTGTTCTGAAGATGTCAATTAAGTCCATCTGATCTAGTGAGTCATTTAGGATTGCTGTTTCTTTGCTGATTGTTTGTCTAGAGGATTTATCCAGTGGTGTCAATGGTGCATTAAAGTCCCCTACTATGATTGTATTGTTGTCGATCTCTCCTTTGATATCTTCCAGGAGTTTTATTATGTATTTGGGTGCTCCTGCATTGGGTGCATATATGTTTACCAGGGTTATATCTTCGTGTTGTATTGATCCCTTTAATATTATGAAGTGGCCTTCCTTATCTCTTGTTATGGCCTTCACTTTGAGGTCTATTATGTCCGTTATAAGTACTGCTACCCCAGCTTTATTTTCATTTCCATTTGCCTGAAAGATATTTTTCCATCCCTTCAGTTTCAGTCTGTGTGAGTCCCTTCTAATGAGGTGGGTCTCTTGTAGACAGCAAATGTATGGGTCATGATTTTTTATCCATTCAGCCACTCGATGTCTTTTGGTTGGAGCATTTAGTCCATTTACATTTAAAGTTATTATTGAAAGGTACTTGTTTGTAGCCATTTCTTTTTTTGTGTGGCTGTTTTCTTTCTGAGCTTTTTATTTCTTATTTTTACACCAGTCCCTTTATCATTTCTTACATTGCTGGCTTGGTGATGATAAACTCCCTTAGCCTTTTTCTGTCTGTAAAGCTTCTTATTTCCCCTTCAATTTTGAATGATAGCCTGGCTGGATAGAGTATTCTTGGATTCAGTCCTTTGCTTTGCATCACTTTGTAAATTTCTGTCCATTCTTTTCTGGCCTGATGTGTTTCTGTTGAGAAATCATTTGATAATCTAATGGGAGATCCCTTGTATGTAACTTTCCGTCTCTCTCTTGCAGCCTGTAAGATTCTCTCTTTGTCCTGAACATTTGCCATGGTAATTATGATGTGTCTTGGTGTGGGTCTTTTCAGGTTCACCTTGTTTGGGACTCTCTGGTCTCATGTGACTTTTTTCTTCCCCACCTCAGGGAAGTTTTCTGATATTATTTCTTCGAATAGGTTTTCTAATCCTTGTTCCTCTTTCTGGTGTTCTGGCACCCCTATTATTCGTATGTTGTTTCGTTTCATGTTGTCCCAAAGCTCCCTTAGGCTCTCCTCCTGTCTTTTAATTTTTTTCTCCAATTGCAGTTCAGTTTGGGTGTGTTTTGCTTCCTTGTCTTCTAATTCACTAATTCAGGCCTCCGCTTCTCATAGTCTACTCTTGATACTTTCAATGGTGTTTTTTATTGGAGCTAAATAGCTCTTCATTTCTTTCTGGGTCTTGCTTAAGTTGTTGATTTTTTCATCTGTTTCTTCTTGCTTCTTGTATATGTTGTTGATTTTTTCCTCCATCCGGTTTATGTACTCTAGGACCCTTATTCTGAATTATTTTTCTGTCAAGTTGCATGCCTCTGTATCACTTAGCTGCTTTCCAGGCGAGTCCTCCTTTTCTTTCTTTTGGGGGTTTCTTTGTCTACCCATGTTTGATCTCACTGACATATATAGATATTGAGTCGTTCAGTGGCTGCTTCCTGGGTGGCAGTGGCTCCTCGGGCTGTGGTTGCTCCTTGGGTGGTTGTGGTAGCAGCTGCTCATCCGTTGGTAGCAGGTCCTCTGGTGGGTGCTCTTCACAGCTGTGGTGGCTCTTCTGGCTGGTGGAGGGAGGCTTCACACACAGCAACTGTTCCTCAGAGAGAGCATGTGGTGATCAGGAGGCTGCTGTTTCTTGGATCTGCTTTCTGTGGGGAGAAGCAGGGCTCCTCTGAGTTCACGTAGTCATGCTGCTTGAGAACCATTGCTTCCTGGTTAGTAGCCGATCTCTGGATGCTGGTAACAGCCACTCAAGATGGCGCAGTCTCCCAAAGTAGGTATTCTTAATTATGGTTCTAGTTTTTCATTTAAATGTTAATTTAAGATTTGGAGGTTGTTTTGTAGCAATGAAAAATAAATCTCAAGTTGTCAATGTTAACACAAAAATATCAAAGAATATGTGGGAGAATACATGAGTGCATCTCTCCTAGCCATAGCTTTTTAAAGAGAAAGCTTTATAAGAACACCAAGCACAGATTTAAACTTCATTTCAATGTCAAAATCACAAGATGTACTGACAGCTGAGTCATTAATCTCTTCTAGTCAATGTAAAAGGAAAAAAAATATCAGGAAATACGATTATTTTTTAATTAAAAAAAAATCTGTTCTATTTAAGTTTCAAACACGGGACATATATTCCATTTCACTAACACTGCAACATCGCAAAACACTCTCTCTGAATCTCAAAACTCCTGTTTATCGTTACAATATATCATACTTTTCTTTTGGTAAATTTGTTTGGGGCATTTGTTTTCTATAATCAATGAAGTCTATTCCTACCCTTTTTTGATCCATGGACAGAGTCATGCTTCAGAAATGTCAGGCATAATGAGAAATGGAAAACCACCAAGTAGCAACCGCTCCTTATATTCCTCCCTGAAAGGCAAGTGCTCAGGCAATATAAGTTTCATCTTTGGTGGTGTTGTTGGAGATGATAGCATATAGTGATTTTTATAAAGAAGCACATCTTATTAGTATAGAGTACTTCTAAAACATATGTTTGTGGGTGTTTTTTTTTTTTTTACCTTGAAATGCATCTGTTAGGTAGAAAGAACAATATATTTTTATTCTTCTTTTTAGATAAGGAAACAAACACAAAAATTAATCCGGGCATGCCTAAATAGGTCATTTACTTGAAGAAGTAATTAAAGGAAACACACAGACCACGCATAAAGCAGTCACAGTGGCTAAAAAAAGAGTTGAGTTTTTATGTCACACTTACCAACTGTGCCAAGTATGATTAATGAAGAGAGGATACACTCTCAGATCTAGCCTGGTGAAACTTTCTCAACTCTAGTGATAATACATATAAGTCTCTTGAGACGAAAGGAATCAGTTTTGCATCACGGATCTCATCTACATCAATGAGTTTTTGAAGACAGCAAAATCCTATGAATCAATTACTCTTTACTTTGCCAAGGTATAAAGAAAAAAATTTAAAACAAAGAAAGAAAACTAAACACACACACACACACACACACACACACACACACAGAGTGCACGCTCTCTGAGATAAATATAAGGGATATATACATTCTGTGGAAATTACTCCAGAAGAGAGTATAGTATGAATGAAAATTATATCAGAATAACTCAAATTACAAAATACAAGGCAAGTTTATTAAGAAAGCACAGTTAAAAATGAATCCAGTAGAATTCAGAGTTATTCTGAATTGATGATGGTAATGGAGTTATAAATAATACTGATGGTATAAAAAGCATTCTGTCTGAAAAAAGCAACTTGGACTTAAAATTCAAGAAGTTTAATAGAACTTAAGAATTCATGTAAGTTAGAAAAAAATCCAGGAAATATGTGTCTTGAAAATTTTGTGGATGCTAGGAGCAAGGGCTTATAAATTGTTTGGTTTTGGTGTAAATAAATAAGCTGAAATGTAATCATTAAAATGATAAAGACAAACACTGAGGAAAATATATATGTATGTACATAGTGACTTGAAATTATACACTAGAAAACAAACGATTCATTCCAATAACAAAAAGGAACAAGGTAACATATTGACTAATAAAAGTCAAGTAGTATAGGAGGAATAAACTCAAATGTATGTATTATTAGAATCACTATAAACAAGCTACAATTCTCTATTAAAAAACAGTTCCTTCAATGGCATTAAAAATTGTTAGCTCTATCTTGACTGTCAGAGAAAGGACACCTATTTGAAAGTCACAATGATATATGAGAAAGATAAAGCCAAAGATATACTGGGAAGTAAGTTAAAGTGAAACGCTCTGATGTTATAAAAGAGGGCACTAATATGTATTAAATGCTTGTAATGTTGCAAATAATGTATTTGTTTTGTGAAAAAGACTTCATTATTCTTGTTTTACAGATGGAATAAATACATCATTGAAAGTGTAGACAGATTACTTGTTGAATAGGATTTGTACTCATATAAATAGGACTTCAATGTGAGATTTGACTCACAATTTTTTATGCTGTCTATTACATCAAACTACATCACATAAAAGAACAGAAAAAGCTTTGGTTAAGCACATTCATAAACCTTTAACAGCTAAGCTGTATGTTAGGAATAGACTTATTCCTAAACTTTAAATTTTCAGCAATACTGAATAGCTAAGATTCGCTGTAAAGCTACTGTAATAATCAAATATTTATCATAATGACACAGTGATTCAGTAGAATAGAAGAGAACTAAAACTTATCCAAGTGTAAAAGGGAATTTTACATGCAATATTGATGGAATTCTCTGCCAGTAAAAAAGGACTGAACAGCTTAATAATGGTGTTTGGCAACTGGCTATTTAAATATAAATAGAAAAATAAAATTAGATTCAAACATCTCATCATACATTTAAATGTATTTTCATGGAATTAAAGCTCAAAATTTAAAAACAATTAAATAATTACTAACTTAGCTTCCAGGCAGAAGCAACTGCCCGACCCTGTTGAAAAAACTCCTGCTACACTGAGGACCATTGCCTGGGGGCAATTCAAGTTGGAATCCTATTAGTCTTTAGACAGAGGTAGTCTCTGGAAGTGTTGAGTCTTTGCCTGATCCAATTAGTAACAGCCTTTAACACTGTCTTGCACTAGAGATTAAGAGGTATAGAGGATCTACCTAAAACATAGTCACAACCCAAAACAGACAACCAAAATGAAGAGACAAAGAAACAACCCCAAAATGAAAGAATTAAAGAATTCTCAAGATGAAGAGATAAAAGAAGCAGAGATAAGAAATTTATCTGAGTTCAGAGTAATGATGGTAAAAATGCACAACAATATGAAAAAAGATATAGTAACTGAAAAAAGAACAGTCTGAGATAAAGAATGGAAGAAAGATAAAGAATGTTTATTACATTGGAAGTAATAAACAGCAGATTAGGGAAAGCTGAGGATCAAATCAGTGAATCAGAAGACAGAGTTAAAAATATTACTCAATCAGAGAACCAAAAAGTAAAAACAATTAAAAAAACAGGAGGACGGCTTAAGGGAACTGTGGGACAATGTGAAATGTAACAATATTAGAATAGCAGGCATGCCAGAAGAGGTAGCAAGGGAGAAAGGAATAGAGAACATGTTTGAAGAAATAATGAGAGAAAACTTCCCTTATCTGATAACAGAAAAAGTCACACAGTTCAGGAGACCCGGAGAACCACAAACAAGAAAAACTCTAACAGACCGATGCCCAGAGACATCATAACTAAAATGCCAAAAATTAAAGACAAAGAGAGAATATTAAAGGCAGGAAGACAAAAGAACTGTTACCTACAAAGGAGTTCCTATAAGGCTGATGCCTGATTTCTCATCAGAAACTCTAAAGGCCAGAAGGGAATGGCATGAGTACTCAAGGTAATGGAAAGCAAGGATCTGAGACCAAGATTACTATATCCAGCAAGGCTATCATTCAAAATAGATGGACAAATAAAGAGCTTACCAGAAAAAAAAAAAAAAAGGCTAAAGGAGTTCATCACCACCAAGCCAGTATTACAAGAAAAGCTAAAGGAATTGTAAGAAAAACAGAGAGAGAAACCTAGCCATACAGAATTAAAATGGCTATAAATAAGTACCTTTCAATAATAACTCTAAGTATAAATGGATTAAATGCTCCAATCAAAAGGCATAGGGTAGCTGAATGGATACAAAAACATGACCCACTGTATGTTGTCTACAAGAGACCCATCTCAAAACAAAAGACATGCACAAGATGAAAGTGAAGGAATGGAAAAAATTTTTCCATGCAAATGAAAAAGAAAAAAAAAAGCTGGAGTAGCAATACTCATATCAAACAAAATAGACTTTAAAATGAAGGTCATTACAAGAGACAGCAAAGGTCACTACATAGTACTAAAGGGATCGATCCAACAAGAGGATATAACCCTGGTAAACATATATGCACCCAATATAGGTGCACCTAAATATACTATAAAAAAACTTCTAGAGGACTTTAGCAGAGAGATTGACAACAATACAGTCATAGTAGGGGGCTTTAAAACCCCTCTGACTTCACTGGACAGATCATCCAGACAAAAACTTAACAAGGAAACAGACTCTAAAGGACACACTGAATCAGGTGGATTTAATAGACACTTACAGAACATTTTACCCCAATGCAGCAGAATACACATTCTTCTCAAGTGCACAAGGATTATTCACAAAGATAGATCACATGTTAGGACACAAAACAAGTCTCTACAAGTTCAAGAAGATTGAAATCATATCAAGCATCTTCTCTGATTGCTGTGGAATAAAATTAGAAATCAACTACAGTAAAAACACTCAAAAACATGGAGGATAAATAGCATGTTATTAAACGATGAATAGGTTACCAAAGAGATCAAGAAAGAAATCAAAAACTTCCTGGAAACAAATGAAAATGAACACACAAGAACCCCAAATCTCTGCGACACAGCAAAAGCAGTCCTGAGAATGAAGTTCATAGCACTTACAGTCATACCTCAAAAAAAAAAAACAAGAAAAATCAGCAATAAACTATTTAACCCTGCAACTTAAAGAACTAGAAAGAAAACAACAAGAAAAGCCCAGAGTAAGTAGAAGGAAGGGAATAATAAAGATTAGAGCAGAAATAAATAACACAGAGGCTAAAAAAAATATACAAAAAAATCAATGAAACAAAAAGCTGGTTCTTTGAAAGGATAAACAAAGTTGATAAACCATTAACCAGATTCATCAAGAAACAAAGAGAGAGGACCAAAATAAATAAAATAAGAAACAAAAATGGAGAAGTAACTACGAACACCACAGAAATACAAAGGATTATAAGAAAATACTATGAACAACTATATGCCAACAAGCTGGACAATGTGGATGAAACTGACAAATTCCTAAAAAAAATACTATCTCCCAAAACTGAATGAGGAAGATTCAAAAAACCTGAATAGGCCAATAACAACCAATGAAAAAGAAGCAGTAATAAAAACAAAAACAAAAAAACAAACAAACAAAAACAAAGGCCCAGTTCTGGACGGCTTCACACGGGAGTTTTTCCAATCATTCAAAGAAGAACCAACCCCTATATTCCTCAAACTATTTCAGAAAATCCAAGAGCAAGGAACACTTCCAAACTCGTTTGATGAAGCCAGCATTATCCTAATTACAAAACCAGATAAAGACATTAAAAAGAAAGAGAATTACAGGCCAATATTTCTGATGAACATGGATGCTGAAATCCTCTACAAAATATTAGGGAATCATATCCAGCAATATATTAAAAAGGTCATAGACAACAATCAAGTGAGATTTATTCCAGGGATGCAAGGTTTGTACAATATTTGCAAATCAATGAATGTGATACATCACATAAACAAACTGAAAGACAAAAACACATGATCATATCAATAGACACAGATAAAGCATTTGACAAAACCCAACACCCATTTTTGATAAAAACTCTCAGCAAAGGGGGAATAGAAGGAGCATATCTAATCATGATAAAGGCCATATATGACAAACCTACAGCCAACCTCATTCTCAATGGGGAAAAACTAAAACCATTTCCCCTAAGAATAGGAACAAGACAGGAATGCTTACTTTCACCACTCCTGGAAGTGCTAGCCATAGCTATCAGAAAAGAAGAGGAAATAAGAGGCATCCAAATTGAAAAAGAAGTAAAACTATCATCATTCGCAGATGACATGATATTGCACATAGAAAATGCACAAGACTCCATCAAAAAACTACTAGTCTTAATAAATGAATTTGGCAATGTAGCAGGGATACAAAATTAACACTCAGAAATCTTTGCCTTTTTTATACAGCGAAAATGAGCTCACAGAAAGAGAAACTAAACAAACAATCCCCTTTACAATTGCAACAAAAAAATTAAGATACCTAAGAATAAATTAATTAAGGAGGCAAAAGACCTATACTCGGAAAACTACGGGATATTGAAAAAAGGCATAGAAGAAGGTATAAACAAGTAGAAGAATACACCGTGTTCATGGATTGGTAGAATCAACATCATTAAAATGTCCATACTACCCAAAGCAATCTATAGATTCAATGTAATCCCAATTAAGATACCAATGGAATATTTCACAGACCTAGAACAAACTTTCCAAAAATTCATCTGAAATTTAAAAAAAAAAAAAAACACCATGAATAGCTGCAGCAATCCTGAGAAAGAAGAACAAAGTTGGAGGGATCACAATATCAGATATCAAGCTATAATACAAAGCCACTGTTCTCAAAACTGCCTGGTATAGGCACAAGAACAGACATATAGACCAATGGAACCAAACAGAGAACCCAGAAATTGACTCAAGTCATTATGCTCAATTAATATTTGACGAAGGAGGCAAGAGCACAAGAGCATACAATGGAGGCAAGACAGTCTCTTCAATAAATGGTGTCGGGGAAATAGGGCAGATACATGCAAAAAAAAAAATGAAACTAGACCACCAACTTACACCATACACAAAAATAAACTCAAGATGGGTGAAGGACTTAAAAGTAAAATGTGAAACCACAAAAACATAGAAGAATCCATAGGCAGCAAAATATCAGACATATGTCATTGTAATATATTTACCAATACAGCTCCTAGAACAATTGAAACTAAAGAGAAAATAAACAAATGAGACTACATCAAAATAAAAAGCTTCAACAAAACAATAAGAAAGCCCACTGCATGGGAGAACATATTTACCAATGTTATCTCTGATAAGGGTTTAATCTCCAACAATTACAGGGAACTTATACAACTTAACAGAAGGGAGACTGACAATCCAATAAAAAAATGGGAAAAGGACCTAAATAGACACTTTTCGAAAGAGACATAAAAAAGGCCAAGAGTTATATAAAAACATGCTCAAAGTCACTAATCATCAGAGAGATTCAAATCAAAACGAAAATGAGGTACCATTTCACACCTGTCAGGATGGCTATCATCAACAAATCAGCAAACAACAGGTGCTGGTGAGGATGTGAAGAAAAAGGAGCCCTCATGCACTGCTGGTGGGAATGCAGACTGGTGCAGCCACTGTGAACAGTATGGTGTTTCCTCGAAAAATTAAAAATGGAACTTTCATTTGACCTAGTAATCCCACTTCTAGGAATAAATTCCAAGAAACACCAATCAGAAAGGATATATGCACCCCTCTGTTCATAGCAGCACACTTTACCATAGCTAAGATTTGAAAACAGCCTAAGTGCCCAACAACAGATGAGTGGATTAAAAAACGGTGGTACATCTACACAATGGGATACTAAGCTGCTGTAAAAAAGAAGGAACTCTTACATTTGCAACAGCATGGATGGAACTGGAGAGCATTATGCCAAGTGAAATACATCAGTCAGAGAAAGATAAATTTCACATGATTTCACTCATTTGTGGAATATAATGAACAACATGAACTGATAAACAAAAATAGAGCCAGAGGGGAAAAATATTTTAGAATATAATAGAAGTAATCCTGTTATTTGAAGATTTTTAATATTTCCTACAACTTTTGTGATATCATACTATGTTAGTACAGTTTTGGTAATATTATTATACTTAAAAGCATTTTTTTACTTGAAATATTAGTGTTCATTTTATGTAATATAATTATATTTAAAATTGTTTTTCTTGAGATATTGTTTATTTCATGTATTATTATGTTTAAGATCGTTTTTCTTAAACTATTAATGTTTGTTGCATGTAACATTATTATAATTAAAATCATTTTTCTTGAAATAAAAAAAAAGCTCTATGGCCATCATTTTAGCATTCTTAATACTTTTATTTTGAATCTGGGTTTTATAAGTGAACCCTGAGAGGACATTGGTGGCATGCACCCTGGCTCATGTGAGGTCCAACCTCTTTATCTTTATCTTCCTGCCTCCTGTCACCTTCCTGGGATGGGTTCTCCTCCTCCATGTCGGGGACAGAGATCAGCTCGTGTGGCTGGGAAAGCCCCCCATTTTTCTGTTGTGCTGCGGGGGCAGGAGCACAGGCTGGGTGCTAAAGGTGGCAGGTCAGGCACCTGCCTCAGGTGTGCTGGGTGGGACAGGGCAGAGGCAGCCCAGCCTATCTGGCTGCCGCACTGTTTATGCAGCGAGTTCCTCAGCAGGGCCCTCTTGCCCACCTGCATCCAGCTTCCAAGTAGGTCCAGGTGCAAAGGCATCAAGCCTTGAAGTCACCCATTGTCCATGGGTAGCTGGGCTGGGCTGTGGGGAGGGGACATTGCTTTTCTGGATCCTGGCTGGGGCTCTGAATTTTCATTTTGTGCCGGGCCCCACAAATCATTCACCTGGTTCTGCTCACAGTAGTTTGGGTAAGGAACTTTAGGACAGACTATGCTATTCCATCAGAGGGACCAACAATATAATGGTCACCATCAGTAGCAGTGAGGGAGTGAGGAAATGGGTTCTCTCCATGCTGCCGGTAGACTGTGGAACATCATCTACTTTTCCCTAAATTTTTAATAGCTGTTATGCTGCCTCATCAAACCCACTTTGGGGAATGGTTCAGACAGTAAATTAAGTCAGTGCTATGAAATGTTACTATGGTTAAGTCAAAATGAATAGCGTTAAGTAAAAACAAATAGCATTAGGTCAAAATGAATTGTTAAGCTGTTAATTGCATCATCATTTATGGAAACAAAAATTGGGCAAAATCTGCATTTTTGCCCAAAGAGGAATGGTTAAATTGGATAACTTAAACTATGGAAAACTGGAAAGCTAATAAAATAAAATGAAGTATATGTGGCTAGAGTAGTCCAGTGAAAAAAGTCACAGAATGTTGTTTAATATAATCCTATATTATAAAAAAAATTAACAAAAAACAATACAAGTTTATATATGACCATATTAATGAGGAAATTACATGAAATAATTTGTACTAAATTGACAATGACGGTTACATTCATGGGGAAAGGGTAAAGCTTAGGAGGGCAGAGGGTATTAATTCTGTTATATACTCTGGCATTTAAATGGTGAATATATTTTACATTTATCTTTGTAAATTGTATGAATGAAAATATATATATATATATATATATATATATATATATATATATATATATATAATGTATACACACACACACACACACATACATATGACTATGATGTACTTTCAAACATGTACAAAAGAGGCACAAATCCTAGGAGTCTGAGGATATTCTAATTGCATGGCAATTAAGGTTTGCACCTAAAAACTATTACTTTTTTTTTAAGAGCAAACCAATGGCAGGAGTGAGTAAAGCATTAGTAGTCTGTGTTTTGATGAACTCTGTGATCTGATTTTAAATATTCAACATGGCATCACTTTTAAGAAAACAAAGGAGGAAGGGAGGCAAACACTTTGCTTGTATCCCTCTCCTGAGACTTGTGCTAATTCTTTACTTTCTGGAAGAAAATCTAGAGTTTGCTGACGTCGTTGCTTTTATACAGGTGTGCTGGAGGTATACTAACACAGTAACCCATATTCTGAGCCTCACTTGTGCCCCTGGATTCTCAATTGATCAGCCCAGGAACATCATCCCCATCATGTTTTATAGTAGTGCTGTCTCAGACACATTTATCTTAAAAGAAATCTCTATTTTCCTAGTTTTGTTTCCAGCCTTTAATATATTAGGCATTGTCCGCAGATGCCAACATTTCTTTTTTTATACTTTAATTACTGTTTTTTGTGGGACTATTTCAAAATCTTGCCAGATAATTGCTAATTTAGCCATAAAACTAGGACTAGAAAAACAATATTTTTCCTCCTAAAATCAGGAGAAATAAAATATCCCTATAAGTTCACCTCAGTTAGTTTAAAGGTGTAATGTTGCTTCGATTGATTTTAGTGATAGTCTTTTCTGTGTGTGTTGGTCCTTTACTAAAGGTGAGGATGAACTCCACTTGCACTGCCCATCATCAGAGAACCCACCTCTTTCTTATACCGCAAAATATTATTGAAATAACAGTCATTGTTGGTATAATTATTACATGTGACTTGAGGGCATGTAAAATGGATATGTGGCTTCTCTGCCATCCTATTCTGAGCTCAGCATCATGCTGGTCAAATGACAAGTTTTACATCCATGCCTATATTTTGCATATGGTGTAAATGTTGACATTATCTATATATATAAAAGCCTAAGCGACTGAATGGCCAGTCGACTGGTCACTAAGATGTGCACTGATCACCAGGGGGCAGATGCTCAATGCAGGAGCTGTGCTCTGGTGGTCAGTGCGCTCCCACAGCCAACCTCCTGCAGCCCTGATCCACCCTGATCACCAGCCAGGCCGAGGGACCCCACCCGTGCACGAATTCGTGCATAGGGCCTCTAGTGTCTAATAAAAGCATGCACAGAAAGCAGAACACTGTTTGATTACCCACCACTCCTTCCCTGAGCTGGAAAATAGTATATAATAAGGAAAGCATGAATGCAAGGGTGTCTTCAGATGCTCATACTGTTTACAGAGGAAGTTTGAGTATGTTTAAGTCAGAAGGATTCAGTGGGGCTTTCTCCCTTTCTGTCATGACATCCATGGTAAAAGTAACTTGAAATCCCTTCTATTTCAGGTGCAATACTTAGGAGTGTTTTCAAAGAAAACTAAGCTTTCTATATGCACGGACATAATACGCACAGAAAGACATAACTGCTCTCTGAATAACTAGCCTTATTTGAGCAGGGAATGGGGATATATGACCTTCCTGTTGAGTGTGTATGTGTGTGGGGGGTGGGGGTGGGGGGTGTATGTGTGTGTATCCATTGTCCTCTGACGTGGAATTTTGTAGAAGAAGTTTTCTTTGATGTTTACTCTTTCCATTAGATGTATAAATCACTATTCTTCATTCTGTTCTTTAAGCTTGGTGAGTCACCACCGTTATTCACTTGCCCTCAATTCTCCTCCTTTTTTTCCCCATTAGGTATTAACTGGAACCTGCTTTATAATTCCGAGCAATTAAAGAAGCATAGTTAATCTTCTTAGGAACTAAATGTAAAACAACAAAGTAGTGGTAGCATCTTTTTAGCACTTCATTTATTCCAATATTATTTTTGATGTAAGAAAAAATTCCACAGTTCATTCATTTAATGTATAACTAAAAGTGAGACAATAAGAGCAGAAAAAACTCTCTTACCCACAAAAATATAATCTAAAGTTTTCTATTAAACTGTTTTTAAGTGAAAGAAAAGACAGCTTAGAGTATTCTATTGTCCAAAAAATGATCTACAAAGAACAAGAGCTACCTACCTACCCAGCTGTTGTTAACTCTGGACTGGTAAAACACTTTTAAAATTAACAGTGAAAAGAAATTAGCACCCCAGCCTGTGTTGCCCAGTTGATTGAGCATTGTCCGATGCACTGAAAGGTTGCCAGTTCAATTCCAGGTCAGGGCACAGGCCCAGATTGTGGGGGAGGGGTGTATAAGAGGCAGACTTTTATCGATGTTTCTCTCTTTCTCTCTCTCTCTCTCTCTCTCTCTCTCTCTCTCTCTCTCTCTCTCTCTCTCTCTCCCATCCTCTCTTTCTAAAATCAATGGAAAAATATCCTTGGGTGATAATTAACAACAACAAAAAATATATAAAGAATTCATATCTTCTTTCCCATTCTTTTTTCTCCCACTCCCTTTTCCCTATAGATTTATTTCCTCTTTTTATTTTATAGTCTCTAAGAATACAATTTTTCTTGAGTTTATACAGAATGTGATTATAAAGTGAAAAATTTTTTGGCAAATATGGTTAAGAGTTAATAGATATGTAACATTATATTGATATACTAATCCACTGTTTACTGACCTCATATTTAGAATATAGTTCTTTTCCCAAAACTCTAAATATTATAATCATTTTCATTTCATTGACAAAATTTTTAGGGTCAAATTAATTTTAGCTATAATCATGTGACCTATTTGAAAATATTTTCACATATTTTTGGTTTTTAATATGTGTAAGTTCAGTGGAAAATTAAGTAACTTGAGTTAACACAGATGGTAAAGTGTTTAAAGTTATCAAAATACCTTGTCCAATATAATTCTGTAAAGACTAAGGTTATATTTAAATTTTCTCATGTTATCAGATGCACTAACAACAGAGCTTCAGTATTGACTTCAAATTACATTTAAGGAATAATCTTAGTCTTTTTCAATATATAATTATATTAAATCATTAAAACCAGAATTTTTCCATTTAAGGGTTTCACTTGGTGGTTAGATTGTAATATATTTACCTATATTTTCTATGAGGCATGAGGGAATTTTTATAAAATAATATCATATTAAAGTAATATTCACATTAGTAATTGGAATAAAATAAAAATTAGAAAAGCTATAAGGAATTATACTAGACATCATCTAGAATAAGGTCCCAACACTCTCTAATCTGTAGAATGCGCTCTTACCTCATCTATATATAGTAATATATACATGTACTATTGTCAGCACTAACTTCTCTCTTTTAGTTTTAATAAAACAATTATAAAAGTTTACTTGTTTTCTTTCTGAACTCAAACTGGCTATTTTGTGTATTCCTAGTGGAAATCACTGCTATAGATATTGAATTTGATGAAATTTGAGTGTTTTTCTGTTAGCTAATTAATTGTAAAATGTACTTGGAAAAAAACAAGTTGTTTGACTTTATGTCTCAAAATTTCTTAAACACATGGGATTATGTTTCTAATAATTTAAATATTTTCTTGTATCTCTGGTCATTAATTCAATAAATTTATAACTCTCACTTATTGAATAGCCATTATGTGCAAGAAAAATAAGAATCTAGTTTTCCCATTTGTAGAGAACAACTGGAGGTCCTCAAGCCTTGAGAGTGTTTCTGTGTCCTTGGTAGTAGGCTAGTAAAATCAAATTCAATGTAAAGGGATATGCTTTGTCACTGGGTTTTAATCTAATAAGAATAGAAAGGTGAAGAGGTAGCGTGAATAAATGATTTAAAAACTAAACAAAACAAAACACTTCTAGAGTAGAAAGGTCTGTGTCAAGGAGCCTTGGCAGTGAACCAATAAGAAATTTACAGGGGCTCTTGGAGTTAAGGCTTTCTTGATTTAGTAGTTCATGCTAATCCATTTTTTCATTCATTCAACAGCTACTTAGTGAATGCCAGCTTTGTGATAGGCACCCTGTCCTCATGCCCTATTCCCCTCACACCACCTTTTTCTGAGTCCTAGCAGCCCATTTTTCTATGTATTTTTCAAATAGACAAATTCATTCTGACAATCTCATTGTATTTATTTCATTCAGGTTCAACAGGTCTGAGTTTTGCTTTTATTCGGTGTAGGAGAAATATTTGAAATTAGAACAACGCAAATAAAAGATCAATGTATTTGAAATATTTTGGGGGAGAAAACAGCATCATCAATAGGAAAATCAGAAAGTTACAAGGAAAGAACGCACACTCCAAAACACAAAATACTACTCTGAGGTAAAAAGACTGCACTGAGAATTTAAGTCAACACTTGAAAATGTTTGTTATTGATCCTCAAATCCAATGATCAATTACTGGGAAAAATAACAGTCTCTAAATATCTTGAGAGCCCTGGTTGGTGTGGTTCAGTTAGTTGGAACATTGTCTCATGCACCTAAAGGCTGCAAGTTCAATTCCTGGTCAGGTCACATACCTAGGTTGCAGTTTTGATCTCTCTCTCTCTCTCTCTCTCTCTCTCTCTCTCTCTCTCTCTCAATATATATATATATATATATATATATATATATATATATATAATCTCTCTCTCTCTCTCTCTCTCTCTCTCTCTCTCTATATATATATATATATATATATATATATATATATATATATATATATATAATCTTCCACCCTCTCTGGAATCAATAATAATATAAATAAATAAGTAAATTAAATAAATAAATAAATAAATAAATAAATATCTTGAGATTATTATTTTGGAGCATGTCTACTACATGAAACTATTAGCAGTTAATTTCAAGCAATGCAATGTACTCTTAAACTGAAAAGAAAGTGTAAAAGCTTTTTTATCTAATCATCTACTGATGGGAACTTGGGCTGCTTCCAAATCTTGGCTATTGTAAATAACACTACAATAAACATAGATATGCATATATTCTTTTGAATCGGTGTTTTGGGTTTCTATAAATATATTCTCAGATGTGGAATCATTGGGTCATACGCAGTTCCATTTTTAAGTTTTTGAGGACACTCCATACTGCTTTCCACAGTGGCTGCACCAATCTGCATACCCCCAAGAGTGTACAAGGGATCCCTTTTTTTTTAGCATTCTTGCCAACATTTGTTTGTTGATTTATTGGTGATAGCCATTCTGACAGATGTGAGGTGATTGTGGTTTTAATTTGCATTTCTCTAATGATTAGTGACATTGAGCATCTTCTCATATGTCTGTTGGCCATCTGTATGTCCTCTTTGGAGAAACGTCTAGTGAAAAAAAATAAACATACAAACAGACTTATAGATACAGAGAACAGACTGATGGCTGTCAAAGGGGAAGAGATATGGGGGCTGGGTGCAGAGAGTAAGCAAAAAATAAAATCATAGACACAGAGGACAGTATGGTGATTAACAGAGGGAAAGGAGGGTGGGGTAGGTAGAGAGTGTAAAGGAAGGATAAATGTTGACAGAAGGAGACTTGACTTAAGGGTGGTGGTGAACACACAACACAATATTAAAGATGATTTATTATAGAATTGTACTCTTAAGAGCTGTACAATTTTATTAACCAATGTCACTCCAATAAATTAAATTTTAAAAGTGAGGGAAAATAAGACTTAGGTGTGTCTAACTCTAGAGTCTTTTTCTTCATCGCTGACTGACAAGCCTCCACTGTGCTGTGTTTATTTTACAAACCCAAATCGATAAAGGACAGCAGTGTCCATTATGTCCGCCAGGGCCCTCATATCTGTAAAAACTGCCAATTATTTAAAAATAATTTTAAGAGCTTTAGTTGGAAGATTCTCTCAAAGGCTCATGATGCGAATCATCTTAACTGAAAAGATGGACTTGCCTTTACTGTGCACACCAAGAAGGGAGAGCCTCTGGGAGAAGAGGTGGCTGCAGATCATATATGGTGCTTTTGGGGAAGCATGGCATTCGGGGATTGGGGGTGTTCACGGGCAGAAGTGGGTTGAAAACTGGGTAAGATGGTTTTTGACTGGATGGCCTCAGAGGTGTGCTTAATAGAGTGCCTAGGCCCTGAGTAACTGCTTTTCAGGAATAAATGATTTTCTTATTAGTCAGCTTGTAAGTTGTTGTCAATGAATGGAATCAATTTTAAACTGGTTCTGATGGTGAGTTGTTGCTATAGCTACAATACCCCACTTCTGCGGAGTGTAGAATGTTTTAGGTCAATTTCCGTTACAATTATAGACTATATTCCAGTCTGGCTAATATATAATTTTTAAATAGACATTTTGGTTGCCAAAATCTTAAAGTCAAGGTCAGCTATATGCCATTTTTGATACTTCATCTTTTTTTTCTTACAATTTGAGTAAAAAAAATCATTCTGTTAAACCACTTGTAATATGTCACTATAAAATAGTAATATTTAATAGTAATATTTAAATAACACCTCGCTGATAAAAAAGTATTTTTATGTATAAGTGAAGGGAGCTATTTCAGTAGCATTAAAATAAGTAAAATAACAAATAGAATAAATAGAATGATATGTAAAATAATAAATAATAAAATAATTATCATTCAAGAAAGTCTTACCAAAGTTTTACTGGTCTTTTTTTGCTTACTTTTCACTGGAATTGTTTTGTTATCTTTTTTATCATATTTCATGCATATACATTTTAGCTTATCTCTAACAGTAACATTGCCATGAAAAGTGAGAGAATGAATATGAATATTCATATTCACACTTTTTAAAGTTTGAGGTGACTTTGTATTTAAATCTTGGCTCCAACTCTTCTTTTATGAGTGACTTTGCATTAGTTACTTGACTACTCCAGTCCTCAAATTTCTGTTCTACGGTATGTACAGAATCTCAGAATCTACCACAGGGGGGAGAATAAATAAGGCAATACTTAACAGAATTCTTAGCATTGTACATGGTAAAAATAAATCCTTCTGTAAGTGTTAGCTGCTGACATTACTATTATACTTGTCATTTTATTACCAGTATTCAGATTTTATACAAGTTAAGTTATTGATAGATACACTATTGTTTAAATATAAACAAATTATCATGCATTTGTTAAGCAGATACTATATGTGTGCATAGTACTAAATAAAATACAATAAAATAATTTTCAAGTAATAGTATGTTTTACTTGCCATTAAGAAACTAATGCATATTGTATAAGATAGGCATTAAATTTTATATATTTTTAGATGGATAGCCACTTTGTTACACCGATGCCCAAATCACGTTTATTTGTTGACAATGTTTTTATAGTTCTGCCACATGTAAATAAGGTTTTTTTTGAATCTTTCTTTTCTTCTTCTTCTTCTTCTTCTTCTTCTTCTTCTTCTTCTTCTTCTTCTTCTTCTTCTTCTTCTTCTTCTTCTTCTTCTTCTTCTTCTTCTTCTTCTTCTTCTTCTTCTTCTTCTTCTTCTTCTTCTTCTTCTCCTTCTTGCTTCTCTCTCTTGTTAATCTCAGATAGTATTAACTATTTAAAATAGAAAATACATAAGTACATAGGAGAACATAACTAAATGCTTTTCCCCCTTTAAGATCACTTGTGAGATTCCAATTGGATCTGCATATATATAATATTTTGGAGAGATAACATGTATGCGGCAAATGCATTTACATATGAAGAAGATATATGGCTTTCAGATAATATTTTATGACATTTGATGATTTTTAAATAGTTCTTTTCATCTAGTCTTTTGTCTCTCTAACTTTATTTTCAAATTTTAAAGTTTATATGTTTTATTTATTTTAAAGTTTATATATGTATTTATATTATAGAATGACTTTTCCTTTTGTTTTCTAGGAATAATACTAACACTACCAATAAAGAAACAGCCTATCGCCATAGCCAGTTTGGTTCAGTGGATAGAATGTCGGCCTCTGGACTAAAGGATTCCAGGTTTGATTCTGGTCAAAGGCATGTACCTTGGTTGCAAGCTCCTTCCCTGGTCCTGGCCCTGGTCGGGGCTGGTGCAGAGGCAACCAATTGATGTGTTTCTCTCACGTGGATGTTTCTCTCTTCTTTCCCTTGCTCTTTCACTCTCCCTAAAAATCACTGGAAAAATATCCTCTGGTGAAGATTAAAACAACAAAAAGAAACAGCTTATATAAGACATATTGCTAAACATTGGTACTTGGGGAAAAAAACAACAACAACAAGAATGAGATTGCAATAAATGAGTGATTTTACAGAAATACTGGTTTGTCCAAATAATATTCCTAGTTTTACAGTCACATCCCAGGATCATGTTTAACACATTCAACTGAACCAACTCTTCAGCCACGGTAGAGTGAATTGTTATTTTTATATGCCATTTTTCTTCTCCTATCAGATTTTTTAATATGACATCCTCCAAAGACAATGAAATAAAGCAAATTGCTTCTCAATGTTTTGTATTTTATATGTTCCATAATGATGTAATCTACTAATTACTTTTTACTCTCACAATGTTCTGAAATGACCTAAAATTAATGAAATAAATGTGGAGTAGTTGCTAGTATGTAGCAGTTCTTATGGTTATGGTATTTGCCACATTAATATTTTCTCTGATCTCATCATTTACACTTATTGCAGAAATATTCTGAAGAAAATGTAATATCTCTTTTCAACATAGCAGTAAGCAACCCTCTTAGAAAGAATTAGGACTGTAGTCTCCAACTTTGCCTTTCTAGTGATGTATTTTACTATAAAACTAAATGTTATATCAACAAAAAACAGTAATTTAATTCAATAAATACATTTGCATTTACTAGGCAATCAATACCTTTGATTATAAGATATAAATTTTGGCAATAAATCAACTACCTCTAGAATAATATTATATGCTATTATGCTATTATTTTGGGGTGTGAATATAACTGTAAGACTGCCATATAAAATGTTTATTTTCAAAATTTGGTATTAAAATATAACTATTGGCAAAAAGACCATAGGGTGGACATTTCATAAATAAACACCATATAACATTTAGAAATGTAATAGAGGAGCAAGGATTGCATGGGTCATTTCATAGAAGATCATTCACTTTATAGAAATCTGTTACCCATTGAGTTTACCCTCCTTCTCAAGTCTCTTGAGACTTCCACCATCTGTTTTTAAAAGAGCAATATACCTGTATAGCCTTTAGCTATTTTGCTGGTGACTCTAGCCATCTGATGAAAACATAATATAACTTGACAGAAATACCAGCTCTTTCCAGAAACAGACTCCTCTCCAGAAACAGCTTTGTTTAAAAATTAAATTTTTCGGAGTGATATTGGTTAATCATATTATGTAAGTTTCAAGTGTACAATTCTATAATAAATTCTATGTATTGGCATTGTGTGCCCTTTAAACTCCCTACATGTGAAAGTAGTAAGCCTGTGTCCTTAGGATTTGGCTTGTCAACAGCTCATGGAGATGCATTTGAATTAATGGGTGGCTGCGGTGGAGGCAGAAGTCAGCATATATCTTTGGGTCTTAGTACTAAGTAAACCAAGATGTCTGGGTTCATGAGATATAAATTGGCCTAAAGACATGAGAGTTGTAATTCTGCAAAAATGGATGGATTATTGTAAGAGGAAGTGGGCATTGACAACAAAAAGAAAACATTAATCATTCTAATCTTATCTAAACTCCTTTTTAAATAAGAAACATCATAGGTTTTTAGTTTACAGTGTAAAATTTAATGTCGACTACATTACTGTAAAATATTCAAATTAATTTGATCAATTATTTTTATTAGAAATATATTTCTTATTACAGAAATTTAGATAAACAAAAAACAATGTGGAAAGAAAGGTGTGGTGGGTTGAATTTTAAGTTGACCTCCCTATGACCCTGCTTCTTGAGGAATTCTTTCCCCTCTGAATGTGGGTAGAATCTTTGAATGCGATGCGATATAATACCCATGATTATCACATAAGCCCTGTAAAAACAAGTTTTCTCCAGCTATAAACAAATGGACAGGTCAGAGAGGTTAGAAGCATGAGAAGGATGCCACACTTGGGCTGGCTTTGAACATGAAGAACTTGTGAGCAGCTCATAGGAGCTGAGAACAATATCTGAGTGACAGGCAGCATGAAAACAAGGTCTCACAGCTGTAAAGGATTGGAGTCATCCAAGTAAATATGCCCTTCTCCTGTCCACCCAATGAGGCTTCAGGATTGTAAGGCTCTAAGTAGAGAATTTACCTCGGGCTGCCCAACATTTGTTCAAAATGGCTCCCTAGCATTTTGACATTGACATTAACAGTTTATCTAACCATTCCCCTGTTATTGAGTATTTAGATTGTTTAGGGTGTAATTAGATTTTAGTTAATGGTGTAAAATCCTTAAATTTGTATTTTAATGGCATTACAATCTTGCTATGTAACTTTGGGAAAGTCACTTAACATGTTTGTGCTTCAGTTTCCAGAAATATAAAATGCATCTAACAATTGTACTTATTTCATGGGGTTATTGTGTGGTTTAAATGAGTTTATATATACATAATTATAACTGTGATAGATAGAGATCAATAGATGATAGAAAGAATACTTAGAAAATGCCTGACAAAAAGAAAGTTTCTCAATATATGTTAGCTATTTGTATTATAATCCACATTTTTTGTTTTTACAACTGTTATGACAAATGCCTAGATTAAAATTGTAATGGAAAATAATTAAATCACTGAATCAAATCATTGTACATAGTAAGAACAAAATCATTTTCTGTAGCAAAATTGCTTGCAAATTGTAACCTACAGAGAAACTTGACAATAGTAAAAATCTTCTCTTTTTAAAGGGAGAGAACAATTTGCAGAAATGACAAGTGGGTGATTTGCCCTACACTCTTTAAATTTAGATAATTTTGAGATCATGATTTACACAAATTGAGACCTATTTAGAATTCTTTATTTTCATGGCTCAAATAACTTCTCAACTCATTTGCCTATTCTGAACTATTTTAAATCATTACTACAAACCATTAGAAGAAAAGAGAAATATATCTCTGAAAATGTCAAAAAAAATGGTGGCATAAATACAGCTATAAAAGAATGAATCAATAGCATGCCAAGTATAATCACAAATAAAAATGAGGAATAAGAATGCGTTCTCACCATCCAGCATACCCACCGTAGCCAGAACAGTGGTTCTCAAACCCGGGATCTCATTCAAAGTCTGATTCTGATTCAGTAGTTCTGGAATGGGGCCCAAGCTACTGCGTTTGTAAAAAAGCCCCAATAGTACTCATGCCAGCGCCCTACAGACCACACTTTGAAGACAGAGAAGTAGAGCATCATTACCAACCACCAGAACCATAGGTTCAAGGCCCATTTGCTGTGGGTGGAGGACTTTAACTGAAGTTGGTTTTACTAAGGATTGTCCAAATTTCTTAGAGATAGTGGACAACATTCAAAGTATGTGCTTATAAGTATAATTTACAATAACTTTCAAAGCGCTATTTTTTTAAAGTCAGTTTGAACGGTAGAGTAACATAGTTTCCAAGATCAACATGAACCCCTAATTTATCAGAATTCACCATGTATCTAGCTGGTGAATTAGAGATCGCATGTGGAATACAGGCCAGGTTACCTGAAAAATGGCTTCACTACAAATAAACCGCTTAATAAATGCAATACTCCTAGGACACTCAAAAAACAATCTTGACTCAGATCCGATTGGTTATTCTTGGGCCACAGCCAATTATACAGAGGAACCGGTTCTTGGGGCATGTTGGCACCGGTGTCACTTTTAAACCTATTTTATTTACAGCATAAATTGAAATTACTGGGCAGTCATAAGCTTTATCTTTTTAATTTCCTTCTTTTAAGTTCCCGTCATCATTGTGCTCTTTAAAAGCTTTTCCTTTTCTTTGATTAATTAAGCAAATTTATACACCCATTTACCAGGCATTTCCCCAAGTGTTACTGGAAAAACTAAGCATACATTTTGCTCTCCACGTAAAGAAAGCTTGAATTATAAAGGACCCACTTAAATGATACATAAAATTTCCCCTTCACAATTAACATGCACACAAAGAAAACCACAGCTAGCAGGTTAGCGCTGGATTAAAGTGCTTTCGCCGGAGCCATCATTTTCTCTGCACCAAGCTCTGACTGACTCTGCTCTTACATAATTAAAGCAAGCTCCTATTAGGGTTCATTCCATCACATGGACTTAGCATTTTCACCATGTCTGTAGTCTGATGACAACTTGCGTAAGGAAATAGTAAGGTAAATTCAATTTGTTACAGTTTAACTTTATGAACAAAAGAAAATCACATCAGTTGCTTCTTGTTATTAAAATGTACATCCTTTCACCTTAAATGGTCCTAGTTCAGGTGGGGAAGGTATCTGAGATGGAATGGTCCAATGGTGTTTGGCAATACAGGGGTAGATTTATTTGTTTAATTGATAAAGCAATGAGATGATACTTAAAAGTACATTCATCACTCTTTAGTAATAAAAGAAAGTAATCCAAAAGTTGAGGGGATAAAAAGTTAAGATGTTAACATACTGATAAGAAAAACAGATATAAGTCAAAAATTCATGCAGATGCAGGTACTGTTCCCCTTCTCGGGGAACAACTTTAAATTCATAGGATCCCTTGCTGACAGAAGGAGCCAGTGATTTGGGGCTCTCTGCAGTATGTGGTTTTGTTTGCTCTGCTCTCATAGATGAAATGAACAAAAAGCCAGGAGTATTATGAGGGGACCCTAGTGGAGTGTGGGTTGGGGAACAGAGAGGCAAGCCTTGTTATGAACAGTTTGCCTCAGAAGGCACTGAGTTGTGTGCTCCAAGTGCCTGACTTGCACACAATCTTCATAAAAAATAAGGTTGTCACTTCCAACTGTGCAGCATCAGGTAATCTGTACATTTATAAGATAAAGTACCAAAAAAGATCTGGAAAGAAGTAATTTAGACAAACTGACCTGGCAACCCTGGCCTACCTGGGTGCTCCTTCTACCCAAGTGTCTGCATGATGCCCCACCAATTGCTACCGCCACCCCCACACTGCCCTCGGATTTCCGTTCACACGGGTGCCCTCTCTGATCGTTCCTTAACAAAAGATGCAAACGAAAAATTAAATATCCTGTTTTCAAAGTGAAGATACACTTTGGAGAGAATAAGGAGCCATTGGTCCTGTACTTACTGGAATTACTCTGTTTATTCAAGTGCCCACGCTCTAAACATCAGGATGGGTCATATTTATTAAGCAAGAGTTTAGCTCATCAGGTAGTAGACATGCTATTAGAAAAATCAAACACTCTGTAGTGGGAAAAGTATTAGATTTCTATAGATTTGGGGAATGCTAGGCAAGGGGATTTAAAAAATATTTCCTATTTCAAAAATTTGCCTATTGCTTATCTTAAAACAGGGAGGAGAGTACACCCCTTCTCCCACCTTCCTTTCCTTTCTTGCCCCTCTCAGCCCTCCCCTCTCTCTACTTCCGCCCTTTCCTTAATGTCTTCTTCCTCCTCTCCTTTCACCCTCCCTCTTCTTTATTCCCTCTTTCCCCCCTCCATATCTCTTCTCCATTCTTCAACCTCTCCTCCTACTCCTGTGCCTATCCCCTCCTCACTTAGACTAACCCCATAGAATTACAGTTCTAATTACTCATGGGTTCCATAGCTTTCAGCAGCCTGTGCTAAAAATCTAACTAGTTAGTATAACGTTTCCATGGCAAATGTTTCTAAATGCAAACAACCAACCCAGGTGCGCAGCTGTAGGACAGTGATGCTTGCCAAAGCACAGAAGCACGGCCACCATGACACTCAGCACTCCTTACACTAGCACGCTTAGCTCAAGAGCATATCCAGGTTTTGATGGAGTCTGAAGCTTATGGGTTATCTGATGCTCCCCCTTAAAGGAAAACAATGCAAATACATAATTGAGTACAATGTGTATGTATATTTAAATGAGAAAAATCACAGCCATCTTTTGGAGGCTTGCAGATATAGGTCCTTTTATTCTTCCAAGGGTTTTCAGGAAATGTATCAGAAATGTTTCCACAAGATTACAACTCGGTTTTCTTCCCCACATAGAACACTCCACAAGCAGCGCACGTCTCAGAGTCCAGGGAAGTGAGAGGCCCCGAAGCTTAAGTTTCTTTCATTGTATGCTAACTCCACCTCTGCTCATCTCAGCCATATCCGTTCAGAATGATCTCATTTTATTTGCTTTTAATAAGATAAAATAATGAATAAGTTAAAATACATATGCCTTTTGGAGTATTTATTCTAAAGAATGTCAGACCTTACATAATATCATTACTGTTAATGGCTATACATGCTTTTCAGAAAAACATGTCCATATTTTGTATGCAGTAATAAAAATACTTAAAGATTTAATAACATTACCATACATTTTAATTATTTTGAAGTATTTAAATAGTTGACCACTCTACATTCATTAGATTGCTTGCCATATTTATCTATTCTAGTTGTAATTATCCTTATACAGTGAATAAGACAGATGTGATGTGATGTCTATCAGTAATTAAACATACATCCTATCCAGTTGTGTTCCTTGATCCTTGATTTTTTTTAACGTGGTTTGAAAAATTTGGGGTGCCATAAAACTATATTTTCTTTAAAATCTTTCCAACAACTCAAAAACATGAGTATTTTGAAAAATAAAGCCTCTAATATAATGTATCACATTTATTATTTTAGTATCAAGTTTTTCACACTTCATCATTGAACCAAGAATTCTGTCATCTTGTGAAAAAATAGCAAAAATTGCCTACACTGGTGAGATTTGTAAATTGGAACCAAGTGTGAAGGTAACATGATGAGAAAAGCACATTAACCAACTCAGAGTTCAATACAAGATTGACACTTCAGCCTAGATGCGTGTGAGAGGTTGCTAATACAAACTGAAAATTCAAAATTTAAGACAAGGAGCTTTCAATTACTCAGTTACATCCTTGAAAATAATTTCTGAAAATGAGAAGCATAACATATCTTGCATTTAAATTTAAGATAATTTTTTCAGACATTTCAGGATAGAATTTACATTAATCCTAAACCAGATTAATCAAGCAACTCTAGAAGCCTGGTATTTTTAAAAAATAGATGTGTTTATTGATTTCAGAGAGAGGAAGGGAGAGGGAGAGATAGAAGCATCAATGATGAGAGAGAAACATATATGGCTGCCTCCTTCACGCCCCCTAGTGGCGATCGAGCCCGCAACCTCGGCTAGCTTCCTGACCAGAATGGAACTGGGGACCTCCTGGTGCATGGGTCAATGTTTAACCACTGAGCCACACTGGCGGGCTAGAAGCCTGGCATTTTTATGCCTCTCCCTTCATAAAACATTGGAGCTAAGGTGAATCACAGGCAGCTTGATTAACAGCTGGAAGAGTTAGAGAAAGTACAGTAGATTATGGCCTAGGTTCTGTACAGGCCACCCAATTCATGCCTTCATCACTGAGAACTCATAGCGCTATCAACTACTGACTAGCTTTCCCCACTTACCTCATGTCCACACTATATGTCATGCCTCCCTACATAGGCTCCTCACTCATCTAGCACTTTTTTCTTTTCATAAAAAAATAAATTAAAAAAGATTATCTTTGCCACCTCCAAGCCTTGTTCCACCAATTATCTTTTTGTATCTCTAATAATAATGGAATTAGTTATACTTTGTTATCAGTTCCTATAGATTACACATTGTGCTAAAAGCTTTATATTTTTTACCTGATTTAATTTCTCCAATACCTATGTGATTTCACCTTATTTTTCAGATGTGCAAGGTTAACTGCCTTGCTCTACATTCTTGCCCTTGTGTAGATTTCCTCCTCTCCATTAAAAGGCACATTCAAGTACTTTTTCTCTTTTATTTGTTCCCGAAAGTTACCTACTCCCCTTTCTTACTTCACCATAAAATAGTGTGCCTTCAATTCTACCTCTCCCTCAGGCTAGCTATTTATTTTCCTTCAGTGAAGAAAAATATTTTGGGGGAATAGCAACCCACATATATTTTCTGTCACTAGTTGTTAAACTCTGGCTCGCTTTGACCCCTTGCCCCTGGTGCAGGGCCTGCTCACACGTGAAACTGCCCTGTAAGAGATAGCACTGCTGCCCAGGCCATTGGTCCGTGTTCAGTCTGCAAACCATTTTACTTTCATGTAGCAAATCATAGCTCAACCTTAACATAGCTGTAAATGTAGGCTCTCAAAGTACATACCTCATACCTGCATGTCTCCACGGCCTGTAATTAGCTGCCTGTTGCTGTGTAACAAACGTGCTTGTCTAAAAGATGACTACAGTGGGCCCTTACCTTAGGCGCAGCAGTTCTCAACCTGTGGGTCGCGACTCCTTTGGAGGTCGAACGACCCTTTCACAGGGGTCGCCTAAGACCATCCTGCATATCAGATATTTACATTACAATTCATAACAGTAGCAACATTACAGTTATGAAGTAGCAACGGAAATAACTTTATGGTTGGTTCACAACACGAGGCACTGTATTTAAAGGGCCAGAAGGTTGAGAACCACTGGGCTTAGGGCCTAGTGATGCTGTAGCGAAGGTGTTGCCAGGGCCTCCTGTTTGGTGAGTGTCAGCTGGGTGAGGATCCATTTGAAGCTCCCTGGGGTTATTGGCACAATTCAGTTCCTGGACGCTGTAGAAAGAATGGTTTGACTTCCTACTTATTATGCCTTGTAACTTTGGCTAATCAGTATTTGATGGGAAAGCCAACCTAAATTAGTAATAACATTATTATTGAGATAGTACTTACTGAGCATTTTATATGTGCCAAGTACAGCTTTAAATTCTTTCATGTTAACTCATTTAGTCAGCACAGGAATTTTATAAGTGTCCTTATTGCCTCTGTGTTTATGAAAAAACTGACACAGGAATAAGTTGAGTGAGTGACCCAAGTTCATATAGCTAATAAGTAATAGAACCAGAATCCAAGAATCAGCCCTCGAGTTAAAAAAAACACATTTATAACCATAATGCCATCATGAATTTCTTATATAGTTTCTTCTTTTAAATTTGAAAAAGTGAACTGAGTGTTCATTAGAAAGTTAGCAGTATTTACCTTTACAATGAAACTAGAATTCATTAAGCAAACATTTTATTTTTTCTTTTATAATGCTACTAAACTTGTCATCAATAAAATCATGACAGTCATTAATGCTGATAAATGCTGCCTCTGTCCCTTGCACGTTTTAATATACCAATCTTAAGGAAGGTGGTTCAGTTATGCATAAACCTATGTTTATCATAGAAGAAATGAGGTGCAATGAAGGGACAACTGTGAGAGGAGTCAGCCTGCTCCATAAATATTTCCTAACTTCATGTCCAGCTTTGTTCACATTCACCATAGACAATGATGCCTGGATGGTGGAAATAGCTTCTTTTGAGGCAAGAGTGAGATATGGGCTATTGATATCACTAAATTGATCATTGAAGGCAGGGGAAAGGGTTTTTCAATAAGTAGACAAGTGATTCATGAGTCTTGTGTGTACTACCCTAAATTGTCAACATTGAGTGACTATGTTCAGACTCTAGAGCAGTTAGCAGTACAATGCATATAACTTGATAAGCTTCAGTTTCCTCATTTATAAAGAGGAAGTAATGAGTACTTACTTCATATTAAATGTTAGCTTATTAAAATCACTTAAGTTAATAAAAATACACGCACAGTTCAGGTTATGTCATCCTGGCAGAGAATACGAGTTTAATGCATACTATTTATTAACATAAGTCTTTATAGTATTGTTATGAGAATTAATTAATATTTTGTATATATAGTACTTAGCTTGATAAATTATTATTATAACAATATTATTTATTATTAGAGTATTATAGCAAACTTTTATTAAGTGCTTGCTTTATGACCAAGTTAGATATAATCCTTGCAAAGAGGTACTTCTTAGTAAGATCTTAGAAAAGAAAGATTCTCTGTGGGTTACTGTTATATTACTAGAAAGTTTTGGCATCATTTCTTTAAGATTGAGAAACAAACTGAACGTTCATTGCTGAATTTCTGCATGAAAATAAGGCCAAAGAGGGACATTCCCAATTGTATAAGAAGCAGTTTCAGATCTACTCAAATAAAATCATGCTAAAATATGTAGAACATATAATCAAACAAAATGTGAAATCACATATTGCTTATAATAGTGAAACATTGACAGTTTCAAGCATTAACTCTATAATCCAAATTCTTTAGGTCCTGGATGTTATTTGGCACAAATAGGCAGGGCCTTTGTTACCAAGGCTAAATATCAATGGGAATACTATATGATCCCAGTTAATAACAGGCTGGATGAAAGAGGTATCTATCACCAATGACATTGTTCATTTTACTAGTTAATGCTTCAATATGCTTCATATTAGAAAATAAAGAAAATAATTTCATTTGGAAAAATTTAATTATTATCTAGCAGGTGTTGCAACCTAAAAAAATGGCTGATCTTAGTGACATCTTTTTTTAAAAATATATTTTATTGATTCTTTACAGAGAGGAAGGGAAAGGGATAGAGAGTTAGGAACATTGATGAGAGAGAAACATCAAACATCGATGAGAGAGAAACATTGATCAGCTGCCTCCTTCACACTCCTTACTGGGGATGTACCCGCAACCAAGGTACATGCCCTTGACCAGAATCGAACCTGGGACCCTTCAGTCTGCAGGCCAACACTCTATCCACTGAGCCAAACCGGGTTGGGCTTAGCGACATCTCTTGATATGGCCAACTGGCCAAGATGGATTAAAAGGCAAAGACACAACCAAATACCGAGCAAGCTGATCGGTGTTGTTCTCATTATCATTTAGTTTTGGAAATCAATGATTCATTTCTTCTTATATGACCAGGAATGAAACATGGCCATATTCTCCAGCTTAGTCTCAGACATTACGGTTCTCACTCACACAAGGCAAGTTTTGCCAACAACATTAAAGGTGATGGAGTCATTTTCTCTTATTTCTCTAATGGAGGATATAATGAGCTTAGAGGTAGGTGGAAAGGAGGATAAATAGAAGTAAGGGCATGAGTAAACCGAATTGGGCCCTCTTTAGTGTGTCAGAGCTGACTAAATATCACTCTGATAAACACAGTTGGTTCCATAAATCCTCATTATAGTTAAAGCATTTTATCACAGCTTATTAGACTGTGATAAAATGTATAGTTCAGTAGATGTCCTCATATATTCTGGAAATTACCAGCACCATTTATATGGAACCTGTACTACTAGTTTTAATTAACTGAAATCATCTGCTTGGAATTATGCTCTCAATTTATCTCACATTTCAATCTCCATAAATTCTTTCTCAGTGCTTTACTCTGTAGAATGCAAATGGGTCCTGTGCCAATCCCCAGAAATGTCTAATGGCATCGGGCAATGGATGTTGTAGAGCATTTACAGAATGGGGAGTGTTGAACTGAACTAGCTTTGTTATGTTGACTTAACCTGAAAAACAAACAAAATTTTGTTTACACTGAATTTGCCACCTCTTGTTACCAGAATATTACTAATATTTTAATCAAAGACAGTTGACTTGACCAAAGTAAATAATATAACTTTCAAATAGAATATGAAATGATAATTGTTTAATATTTTATAAAGTTGTGGGTAAAACTGATACTATTCTACTTAAAATAGCGAATGTTTTTCTACAATATGGTATCTGATGCATTTAAGTATATAAAACATAGTACCATAATGTATATATTTTTGTCAAATCAATATTTTTATGCTCTGTCTTCTTATTACTTCTTTTACAAAATTTAAAATGAAATATTGATAAATTTCAACATTTATTATGTCACTATATAACAACATACTAACTATGTTAATTCTTAACAAATTATAATCTGCACATATAATTGTATTATAAGTTAATACATAGTTTTGTAAATAATGCCGTAATAAATAGAGGAGTGCATAGTTTCTTTTGAATTAGTGTTTGGGGTTTCTTCAGATATGTACCCAGAAGTGGAATCCCTGGTTCATAGGTAGTTTCATTTTTAATTCTTTGAAAAAACTCCGTACTGTTCCCCACAGTGGCTGCACCAGTCTGCATTCCCACCAACAGTTCACCAGGGTTCCCTTTTCTCTATATCCTGCCAACACTTTATTTGTTGATTTATTGATAATGGCCATTCTGATAGATGCCATTTCACTTATATGTGGAATCTAAAGTACAAAATAAATGAACAAACAAAATAGAAACAGACTCATAGGTACAGAGAATAGACTGATGGTTGCCATGGAGGAGGGGGTTAGGGCTGGGTGGAAAGGGTAAGTGATTAATAAGCACAAGTCAGTAGTTTCAAAATAGTCATGGGATATAAAGTACAGCATAGGGAATATAGTCAATAATATTTTAATAGCTGTGTGTGGTAGCGGGTGGGTACTTGAAACACCTGGGGGAACACTTTGCAATGTACATATGATTGTCTAGCCATTATGATGTACACCCAAAACTAAAACAAAATAGTAAGTGTAAACTGTAATTGAAATATGATATTTAAATTTTTAAAATGTGTAGTATCTAGCATTCAGAGAAGTGAACTGGCTGGGGTAGGGTGAGCCAGGACACTAGAAGTGTTAAAAAGCACTTTTAAAGCCCTGGCAGGGTAGCTCTTTGATTTTTATAGACAGATTGAGAAAGCATAGGTTTGATAGACTTTTATCTGACTTGTCTCTGCATAAATATTATGTTTCCTTTGTGACTATCACCATTCCAAGAATAGTTATCTGCAAACAGTAGGTGCTTAATAAATATTGCCAGTTAACTATGTAATTAAATCAGTAGTACATGTTCCTATTTATTGTGCTTCTTGGCAAACAGACTAAAATAATACAATGAACTAATTTGCAGCACATGGGTGAGCACAGAGAGTGTTTAATTCAGTCTAATGTTCTTCCCAAATGGCTCAATATTTCTTTGAATTGAGTCTCTCATGATCAGGCAGTGTGAGTAAAATACTCTCTGGGAATAAAGTGCTCATCCATGTGATAAACATTAACTCCTTCCGAGCACCAGGGAGTTAATGGTAAATTATTTCTTCTATGGTACCAAAATGATTCAAATTGCCAATTAATCATTTCCCAGGACATGTCAAACTGTAGGCTGCAGTGTTTGAAAATATCTAGGGAAGATAGTCTGTGCTTCGTTTCTCACTTGCCATCTTGCCAGGCCTTATGAGTCTTTCTCTTCCTTTGTGCTCTTTGCTTTGCCCTCATCTAGACCAACTTTTAGATTTTTAGATGTGTGTGTGTGTGTGTGTGTGTGTGTGTGTGTGTGTGTGAGAGAGAGAGAGAGAGAGAGAGAGAGAGAGAGAGAGAGAGAGAGAAATAAAAGGTGTGATTATCTATCAGTTGGTTGCCCATTCAACAGTGTTTCCCCCTGCCATGCTGGCAGAGCCCTGATTTTTTTTTCAATGTCCAAAATTTTTCAATGTCATAATCAGAGCCCTGAGTGTTTTTTCATCAGGTACCTGACGGCTTGAAGCAAGTCATGGTGGTCTCATTCCCCCTCTCAGGATTAGTTTCCACGTGGATTTATGACCCAGTGTGATCTGTGGGATATATGTCTGTTGAGGGTAGTCCTTGGTAAGATTTTTACTCACGAATAAAGCAGGACCACAGGAAAGAAGCAACCTCTCTACTACCTGAGGGTGTCTGGGCCTCTAACTACTCAGGCATCCTGCTGCCAGGAGAAGAAACAAGCTCAGGATAAGGCTAAGACATGGGGCATACATATAAAAAACTGTGTCCTTGAAACTACCATTGAGCCTTCTGGTGGTGCTGGGCCCTACCTCTAAACCTCAACTTCAGCTAAGAAAAAGGAATAGTTTACAAAGGAAATCCTGGCATAACATAAAAGAACATATTCCTTATTGCTTATATCATTTGAGATAGTGTTGTCTGCTAGTTGCAAATTAATGAAACACCTTCTGTGAACTTATCTTAAACCCTGGGAAATAAATATACATTTTGATAGGCTCTGAGAAAGACTCTAAAATAACCAGTTCTTGTCAAAACAAGATCCATGTACACAGACTGGGTCTTGGTGTAAAGACATTCAGCAGAGAAGATAGTTCTTGTAATTATACACTCCGCCAACAGAAATATTTAATTTATCATAAGAAAATCTTTAATATGTGAGTTTATGAATAATTATTTAAATATTCCTTAAAGAAGAGTTTACCTCTTTTTAAAATGAAAAGAATATTCATATTTCTTGTTTTTAATATATTTTTATTGATTTCAGAGAGGAAGGGAGAGGGAGAGAGAAATAGAAACATCAATGATGAGAGAGAATCATTGATTAGCTTCCTCCTGCATGCCCCTCAGCCCCCCACCAGGGGATGGAGCCCACAACCCGGGCATGTGCCCTTGACTGGAATCGAAACTGGAATCCTTCAGTCCACAGGCTGACGCTCTATCCGCTGAGCCAAACCAGCTATGGCTCATATTTCTTTTTAGTGTTTCAGGGGACTTAGTGTGGGACCTCAAGATCCTCATTTCTAGGAGGAAATCCTTTAATTGCAAAGCATAGGCAACATTTTGATTAGGCTTTATCATAAGAGTAGACCTACTATGTACAGAGACTCTTCTTTGGAATTGGGGCTCCAAGCACAAATAGGCAACAACTTCGTTGAGACTAGGCTGAAAACATAAAAACAAAATGCCACACTCCAGGATAAACATGCATGTTCTTGTATTTAAAATTAGGAAGAATAAAGAAAGGAGTCAGAGATAGGCGAGCATAAAAGCAAGAACATGTGCAAAATGGGTACCTCTATACAGGAACTATTTTGTATTTCAATAGCACCTGAAGAAATAATGTGTACTCTGAATTATTATCTAAAGAGCACAAGCCTATTTTAAGATAAATGGCCCTACAGCTAAATATTAGGAAAGAGTAATATTATAATGACATTTCAGATGGAAGAAAAGCACATTTTAGAGTCCTGAAAATAATAGAACATATTCACTGAACATCTGGTCATTTTAGATGAAAAATCTGAAGGATTTGCTGTGTATATTATTACATTAAAAGTCAGAGACAAGCAGGAGTTGGAAACAAAAGACTTACTGTGTGTGCTTTTCTACAATGTTAGAGTCACTTAGGTAATGAATTAGCATTAGTTGAAACTCATGTTTTTGTTTGCAATAATGAGCCCTATAGAGTGCTTACTGGCTATCATCCTGTTAACCTTGACTACAAAATAAAAAGGCATGTATATCTTACTTTTATCTACCTGTAAAGTCATAATAATAATAATAGTAATGTCCTGTTCTTTCCTTAAAATAAAACAATCCTATCTTTTATTGCTCCTGGCTGTGTGAAATACTATTATAGTTGAAGGAGAATTTGCATAATGCCTTTGAAGTGCTTAATAGCTATGATAATTTTAATCTGGTATGGAATGTTTATAATATATAAAGAACTGAAATTTTTATTGTGAAAGAGGATTATTAAGGCACATCATCTAATCAAGGGAACAATGGTAATACTTGGATACAAGATTCTTAAGGGTTTATGATTTGCAAATAGGATTGAGATTTTCCAGTACATATTTAAGCAGTGACTCTCTTTGGAAAGGAGTTACTTAGAAAATGATGTTCCTTTTTAATGATTTATCTTAAAATTGGTTTGTTGTGCTCAATGTGATGCCTGCTCTAGTCTTAGAGATTGTATTCATACTGTATGGAAGGATCATTGTAGAGAACATTGCTTTCTGTTTTCATCCTGCTTTTAATCTGACAGTATACTTCTCTCAATCCAGAGTTCTAGATAACTAACAGGGACAAAAGACAAAGTGAAGATCTCTCTGGTGTATTTTGGCAGATATTATGCAAATCTATATTCTGTACAGAATATACAGAAATGTTGAATGGTGAACTTGATAATAATTATAATAATTCATCAAATCATTGTATGGGAAAAAAACTTTTTTTTCAATTTGTGTATTATACTTTTCTTATTCCTTTACCTCTAGATCAAATTACTTGGAAAACAAAGTCTTGTGTTTTCATATGAAACAGTTTATTTGCTGTGTAAACTTTTTGTTCTTGGCCTCAGTTTCTTAGTACATTAAATAAATATAGGAAGAATGTGACAAAGAATTACTGTGATGGTCCAATGAGGTAATGTATGTGAAAGTAATGAGGACATCATGTATAGTAGATATATCTAGTAATATGTAATATTTCTTTTAAAATGATGCAATATTCTAAATTTTTATGAATCAACTCTGTTTACTCATTTAAAATTAGTTCCTTCAATTTCAAGCATCAGTAAAAATGATAGCATCTTTTACATTTTTTAAGTGCTTCAGAACTTTTTGGAAGAATTAAGGAGTAAACAATCTATAAAAATAAAAGTGTAATATGCTAATTAGGCTGGGTGTCCTTCTAGATGACCTTCCGGATGAAGCTGGGGCCTGCCGGTGGCTGGAGGGAAGCCTGGGTCCCGGGTGCCAGAGGAAAGTTGGTGCCAGCATCTGGGGGAAGGAAGGCCTACTCTTGCACGAATTTTGTGCATCGGGCCTCTAGTAACATATAAGTATGTACATATATATACATGTATTTATTATTTTAAGTAAAAGAATAGTTTCAAAATACCTTTTCAAAAAAGTTATTTAAACACCCTCAACTGCTTTTTGCTATATATAGTTCCACCCATAAAAATATTTTAAGGATGTTGTGCACTGATTTTAGAAATTGTCAAATTTTGTGAGCAATTATGTTTGTAGTTAGTATGTAAGTAACTGAAAAGTCAGAAATTTATATTGTACATTTGAAATGCAGACTTCATCATTTACCAACACATGAAAGTGTGAAGAATCTAGTGATAGAAAATATAAAAAATATGATCAATATATATAAGAGCCTAAGCGACCATTTGATTGTTTGGCCGTTCGACCAGTAGCTATGATGCACACTGACCACTAGGGGGCAGATGCTCAATGCACAGGCATGGAAACATGTAACAGACTGATGAATCTCAGAGGGAAGGGGGGAGGGGATGGGGAAGGGCGGGAAGAGATTAACCAATGATCTTATATGCATACTAGAGGCCTGGTGCACAAGTACGTGCACCGGTGGGGTCACTTGGCCTAGCCTGCAGGGGTCAGGCCAAAACTGGCAGTCTGACATCCCTGAGGGGTACCGGATTGAGAGAGGGCACAGTTCAGGCTGAGGGATCCCCACTGATGCACCAATCTGTGCACTGGGCCTCTAGTATGAAAAATAATACTGTAGTCCAACACTTAACAAAATATTCATAGAAATAGTCTTCATTGGTAGTAAGCCTGAGAAGGGACACGTTTACTATCCAATGCCGTAATGTTTATACTTAAGTAGTGATAAAGTTAAGACTTTTTACATACATATTACCTTTTTTATCCTTTCCTTTTCCTTTACTTATTTAGGAGCATTGCCATGTATTTAATGGAGGTTTTTATTCTTTTTAGAGAAAATGCTTAGACATTTTTAATACCAAGTCTAGTGAAGACTTTACATGCATTGATGTTAGAATTTTTAAATCTACTTGCTATAGAACTTTATTGATCATTGCTCTTCCTTCTGTTCCTTTGCATGTGGGAGAACTGAGACAAATGTTGCCATAAAGGGATGCTCCATGTCGCACACCACTCATTTCAATGAATGTATTATGTGTTTACTTGAAGTGAAGGTCTCCATGGTTTCATGTCCAGTGCTGCGATGCATCTGGGAAGCAGCAGCTGTTTTTCACTTCAGATAAGCTCTAATTTCAAAGATGATTGAAGTGGCTTCTGAAAATATGATTTGTAAAATGTCATGAGAGAAACAGCACTGTGCAAATAAAATAAAAGTACAAAGGAAATATAGCTTGAGGAAATAAGGTACTTTACTATATAGAATAATGTCCTTACAATAATATATATATACTAGGGGCCCGGTGCACGAAATTCGTGCACTGGGTGGGTGGGGGGGGAGTGTCCCTCAGCCCAGCCTGCCCCCTCTCACATACTTGGAGCCCTCAGGCGTTGACCCCCATCACCCTCCAATCGCAGGATCGGCCCCTTGCCCAGGCCTGACGCCTCTGACAGAGGTGTCAGGCCTGGGCAGGGGACCCTCATTTCCCCCCATCACTGGTTCTGCCCCCAGCCCAGGCCTCATGCCTCTGGCCCAGGCATCAGGCCTGGGCAGGGGACCCCCAGACCCCTCCGATTGCTGGCTCTGCCCCTTGCCCAGGCCTGATGCCTCAGCCAGAGGCGTAGACCCCCATCACCTCTGATCACCCGATCGGCCCCTTGCCCAGGCCTGACGCCTCTGCCAGAGGTGTCAGGCTTGGACAGGGGACCCCCATCTCCCCCCGATCACTAGCTCTGGCCCCCACCCAGGCCTAAGGCCTCTGGCCCAGGAATCATGCCCGGGCAGGGGATCCCCATCTCCCTCTGATCGCTTGCTCCACCCCCCGCCCAAGCCTGACGCCTCTGACCCAGGCTTCAGGCCTGGGCAAGGGGACCATCATATCCCCCCAATCCTCGGCTCAGCCCCCCGCATAGGCCTGATGCCTCGGCCAGAGGAGTTGACCCTCATCACCCTCCGATCACCAATCACCGGATCGGCCGCCCCTTGACCAGACCTGAGGCCTCCGGCAGAAGTGTCAGGCCTGGGTAGGGGACCCCCAGCTCCCCGCGGTTGCAGGCTCTGCCCCTGCCCAGGCCTAACGCCTCTGGCTGAGGCGTCCTGCTCGGGCAGCGGGGACCCGCAGCTGCAGCGGCCCCGCGATCGTGGGCTTGGCTTTAGGCCCAGGCAAGGGACCCCTAGCTCTCGGGACTGCCAGCTTCGACCGTGCCCAGCTCCCATCGCTGGCTCCACCCCTACTTCCTGCTATCACTGGCCAGGGCGGCAAAGGCGCCTGATTCTCCGATCATGGCTGGGGGGCAGGGCAAAGGCGGCCCCAGGGCGGCCTTTGCCCTGCCCCCCAGCTCTTAGCTCCCCCCTGGGTTTCCGATCACTGTCAGTGGCAGGGGGCTTCTTCCTGCTTTCCCTTTCGCCTCCCTCCATTGTGCCTACATATGCAAATTAGCCGCCATCTTGTTGGCAGTTAACTGCCAATCTTAGTTGGCAGTTAACTGCCAATCTTAGTTGGCAGTTAACTGCCAATCTTAGGTGGCAGTTAACTGCCAATCTTAGGTGGCAGTTAATTTGCATATAGCCCTGATTAGCCAATGAAAAGAATATCGTCGTATGCCAATTACCATTTTTCTCTTTTATTAGTGTAGATAACCTGTACAGTCATTTGAACATTATGATTGTTCATGGTTTTAACACATATTTATATGCATGCATCATATATAAATATGACTTAAAAGTTATCTCAAAGACTTGCCTCTCTTGTTAACACTGTTCCTACTGCCTTTAACAGTGCCTGGAATATAGTAATATTTTATTAAGTTTTTTTGAATGAGTGAATAAATGAACTACCATAGAATTAACCAGGGCTATCCATTTTGTGGAAAAAATAAAAGTTTTTAGAATGAAATTTCCTACATAAATGTGTATATTTGCCAAACGAATCTGGCAATTGTCTAAACAAAGATAAAGATAAATAATTTTTCTTAAAATTCCTAATAAGGGCAGGCCAAACATGATTTTTCTTGAAGAAAAGTTTTCTGTACTGACCAAACAGAAACGCTCAAACTTTAGTCTGCATGGAAGTTAACTGGAAATTTACTTTTTCATGTATATATATTTTTACTTTTAAATGTAAATGATTTTAATAAAAATTATATAAATACCTGTTTATCCATACCCAGCTTAAGAAGCAGATCCTTACTTTGAAGGCCCTCTGTGTTTTCACTTAGATTTTCTGTCTTGGACCTTTATGTAAATAAGGAGGATTAGCTTTTAAACATAAATAGCTGATTATATACATACTAGAGGCCTGGTGCACAAAAATTTGTGCACTCGGGGGGGAGGGGGTGTCCCTCAGCCCGGCCTGTGCCCTCTCGCACTCTGGGACCCCTGGGGAGATAACGACCTGATGGCTTAGGCCTGCTCCCGGGTGGCAGAGGGCAGGCCCAATCCCAAGGTGCAGCCCCTGGTCAGGCTCAGAGCAGGGCTGATTGGGGAGTTGGGGTGCCGCCCCCTGTCATGCACAGAGCAGGGCCCATCAGGGGGGTTGGGGCTCCATACCCTGTCACGCACAGAGCAGGGCCGATCAGCGGGTTGAAGAGCTCCCCCCTGTCACTCACAGAGTAGGGCCTATAGGGGAGTTGGGGCGCCGCCCCTGTCACACACAGAGCAGGGCAGATTAGGTGGTTGGGGAGCCACACCCTGTCACACTCAGGGCAGGGACAATGGGGAGGTTATGGCTCTACCCTGTCACACACAGAGCAGGGCCCGTGGGGGGGGGTTGGGGCACCACACCCTGTCACACACAGTGCAGGGCCGATCAGGGGGTTGGGGTGCCATACCCTGTCACACACAGAGCCTCAGGGCGATCAGGGGGTTTGGACGCTGCCCCCTGTCACGCTGATCCTGGTGCCGGGAGGCATATTACCCTTTTACTATATAGGATAGAGTCCTGGTGCACGGGTGGGGGCCAGCTGGTTTGCCCTGAAGGGTGTCTTGGATTAGGGTGGGGGTCCCCACTGGGGTGCTTGGCCCGCCTGGATGAGAGGATGATGGCTGTTTGCAGCTGGTCACACACCCTTCAGGTTGGGGGTCTCCACTGGGGTGCCTGGTCAGTCTGGGTGAGGGGCTGAGGGCTGTTTTCAGGCTGGCGGGTGACTGAAACTCCCAACCGCTCCTTTTTTTCTTCTTTTTTTTTATTCTGGGCCAGCTTTAGCTCTGAGGCTTGGCTCCAGCTCCGAGGCCTCAGCTGCTGAAAGCAGGTATCTGGTTTGTTTGGGTTCTATAATCAAAATACTGTTTCAACTCCAGCTCTGAGATCCCGGCTGGCTGAAAGCAGGTTTCTGGGGTTTTGTTTAGCTTCTATATTTGTAACAATGTTTCAAACTGCAAGCTCAGAGGCTGGCAGCGGCAGGCAGGGAACATTGGAGTCCTCCATCACTGAAGCAAGCAAGCCTTGTGTTCGCTTCAAGCTGCCTGGCTGAGGGCCGCCATCTTGGCTGGCAGTTAATTTGCATATCGCCCTGATTAGCCAATGGGATGGGTAGCGGATGTATGTCTAACTACCATGTTTCTCTTTTATTAGATTGTGTTATGCCCAGATTTCAAGATCTCCAATAGACCACACCAGGGAGCCAGCCGTGTCCGATGCAAAAGCAAAGAGTCTTTATTCGAACCAGTTCGGCTCCCCGACCACACTCACCGACGCAATGGCAAGCCAAGTAGCAGAGAGAGAGAACTCTGGAGAGAGTTTTTATAGGGGGGTTGGAGCAAGGGTAGGAGAAAGGACTGTGGGCCCTGCCAATTGGCCAGGCGCAAGTCGGTGTCTTGTCATACAGGATGTGGTCATATCTATGGCGACTTCCCTTGATTGTCATTGGTTAGTTCAAAGAAGTCCTGGGTGTGGCCAGCAGAGGCTCAGGCTTCTGGGAAGAAGCCTTGCTGAGCACATGGCCAAGGTAAGATGGAGGGCATAGCCCTTACCCTGGGGCAATATGGAGGGTGTAGTCCTCGCCCCTTCAGATAGGAGATATATATATATATATATATATATATATATATATATATATATATATATAGTCTGATTTGGTAGATAGGGAATGGAGTGCAGAAACCTACAATCTTTAGGTGATTTCAAGGTAGGTGGACTTTGGGCCACATTTAAACCAATACCACATCAATCATACTATGTGCTCATTGGTAGATATAGAGATAAAAAGAGATAAATTTTAAGAATTTGTCTTGACTGCAGTGGCTCAGTTGGTTGAGAGTTGCCCCATGCACTGAGAGGTTGCAGGTTCCATTCCCAGTCAGGGCACATACCTAGCTTGTGGGTTTGATCCAAGTAGGAGAACATACAGAAAGCAACCAATGAATATTTCTCTCTCATATTGATGTTTCACTCTCTCTCCCCCCTCCCTCTCTAACCAAGTCCTTGGGTAAAGGTTAAAAAAAGTGGAAGAATGTGAACGTGGATCCTACAGGGACATCAATTTCTATTTTCACAGACTCCCAGTTTGTGAGACTGTGTGGTACACATACATAATGCCTGGCTTCAACTCTGGGTGTTAGCATGTATTGACTGGGCAAATGATTTAATCTTGATTTGTTTCAGTTCCTTCTTTAGCTAACTGAGTATCATACAGTAGCTACCTTACTAGAATGTTGCAGGATTAATTTATATATGTGAAGTGTGTAGAACAGTGCCTAGCATGTGGTAGGCACTAAACTATAATTTTTATTATCGTTACTTCCTCAGATGCCAATTGGCTAGCTGCTTTTTAGTCTATGTGTAGTCTTCACTGACCTTTTTTCTCTTATGATTTTCTTTTACTTTTGACGGAAGCATGATTTTCATTTTAGAATTATAGTACTTTTATCTGATGACTATAAAGGTGCCTTTTCATAGTTTACCTTTAGTGACAATAAAAACCGAGTGTAAAATAGGGCATTCCTACTGCTACCTCGTACTTAACATGCCAGGAACTATACGAGAACCAGAGCACATTTTGCCGTTAGAACTTAGGATGGTCTAGTCTCACAGACTCTAAAAGTCTGACCTTTTTCCTTTACTCTCTATTTCTTTCTTTTCTTTTTAAAATATATATTTTATTGATTTCAGAGAGGAAGGGAGAAAGAGAGAGCGAGAGATAGAAACATCAATGGTGAGAGAGAATTATTGATCGGCTGTCTCCTGCACGCCCCACACTGGGGACTGAGCCCACAACCCGGGCATATGCCCTTGAGTGCAATTGAACCTCGATCCTTCAATCCACAGGCCGAAGCTCTATCCACTGAGCCAAACCAACTAGGACTACTCTCTGTTTCTTGCTGAAAAAAATAGAGGAGAGGAGAGGAGAGGAGAGGAGAGGAGAGGAGAGGAGAGGAGAGGAGAGGAGAGGAGAGGAGAGGAGAGGAGAGGAGAGGGGAGGGGAGGAGAGGAGAAGGGAGGGGAGGGGAGGGGAGGGGAGGGGAGGGGGAGGGAAGGGGAGAGGAGAAAGAAGATAGGAGTCCCAGTGATAGCCTCTAAGAACAAATTCAGATGTCTGTTGCCTTTATAGGTCTTCCACTTTTCCACATGAGAGCATTTGGAAACTAAAAGGCATGATCTTCAGTATATAAAGTTTATTTCCATTCATGTTTTCACATGGAACATGCTGTGGACTAAGAAAGCAGTCAATAAGAATTTTAATAATCTGGTGACCACCTTATGTCCCCTTTAGTAGAATTCTTGCTTCCAAGGATTCTTCAATGCACAGTAAAATGATTGGTAATTTACCTATAAATTAAAGTATATGCCTTAATCCAACATTCACTATGATTTAATAAACCCCTAGGCACTGCTTGATGCTAGGAATCTAACAGTAAAGATAACAGATTATAGTGCTCCCTCAAAGAGTTTAAAACTTATTGTACAGGAATTGGGGAACACACAATAAATAGATCAACAAGTATATTTTTATCAATTGTCAACTCCTTTGGAAGAAAGAAATTTCTCGTCATACCTTTTGTTTCATTAAGTGCATTAAGTAGGCTGACCAAGGAACCTTATGCCCATTTCCTTTTTTGTCGGATGTGTTACACAGTTGTACCATGCAATATCAGTGAATGTGGAATCAGTTAAGCTTAAGTCAAAATAGTTAATGAAACAATTTTCTCTAGTTTGGGTCCTCAAACAAACTGACTCCATATAAAATTCTTCCAGAATGCGAAAGGGTGTGTGTGTGTGTGTGTGTGTGAATGAACTCAACAGCTGCCAACTTTCAGTCAGACTTTCATACCATTTGGTCATTAGGGATTCAATTTTTAGCATAGTTCATTTGCACTGAAATGCAGAGGAGAAATGGTATTAGTAGAACATAGTATTAGAATGTGGAGTAATATGTGGTAGCAGCAGAAACGGGGCTGTAACATTTGGCTAAGAGCAGCTATCAGGGAGGAAGAAAGCAATGAATTCTAGGCCAGAGTGTGCTTTTGATGGTCTCTGAAGAGCCTTGAGGAGTGCAGCTATACTCGTCAGGACTGAACTTCAGGGAGATGTACTTGCAGTAGTTTATAGAATGAATGACTTCCTCAAGCACTCTATTTCATCTTTGAAAAAGCAGTTAAGAGCAACCCAACACTCTCATACTAAAGTTGGAATTATGGTTTACCTCCACACATCCCACATTCATAGAAACTGTTTCAAACCCTGTGATTCCAGCATGAATTCAAATCTTTATTCTTTAAATCAATATAAATAGTATAATTATAGACTTGGGATGGGACAGCACCATCTATCTGGTTGGTGTGCTCATTAATTTAGTTAGCAGCTACTTATTTATTGACTCACACTGTGCGTAAGGCCACTGTTCTAGACCCTAGGATGCAGAAGTAAACAAAAGGGGCAGAAATCCCTGACTTTACAGAGCATACATTCTCATGGGGAGAGAAAGATCAATGGACAAGATTTATGTGTAAATTATACAGTGTAGTAACAATGGTGATTAGTGTTATTTGGAAAAATTAAGTGAGGAAGCTGAATAAGGAAGCCAGATTAGTAGTGATGGGGAGTTATTATTTTAAATGGGGGAGAGGAGAAGATGAACTACTTATAATAAATAGAATAAAATGGGGATATTCCTAGTACATATGCACATACTAGTATACCTGAATACCCTCATTTAACATTTTCAGGAAATCTGATGAAAACCACATTCTTTACCCTTCTGCTATTAAGAATAGGAAAGGCACAAATGTTCTTTCCAAATGGCATTGTTGCACGATCAGCAATCAGAATGCTTCATAGGCAGCCAGACAAGTTAGATGTGACTTCCAGAGATGACCAGCTTTGTAACTGCTAGGCTAAATGAAATTGGCATTTGGCATAGTCTGACTTTACATGAGTCATCATAAATAACTTCATCAAGCACCCCTTCGGAGTATATTTTGCAGCTCATGAGCTCCAAAGGAGGCAGTGCTACTCGCAATCATATGTTCTAGAGATGACAATTGAGATTTCCTCTCTTCCGAAAATGATTGCAGCCAGAGCCTCCCCAAGCTGTATGGTACAGATCTCCATGAGTCTAAATCCTGGTTAGCAGATAAATAGCATGCTTGCTTCCTTGTCCATGGCAGATTTTGCTAATGAGTCATGACAGTTTCTCCCATAGACTAGTGAGACTACCTCAAAATTCTTCTCAAGGTAGACTTCTGGGCAACCAGTACCCATCTAGATGGGATAAAACAGAGAAATGCCTTTAGTCTGTGACAATTATAAGCTCTTTATAAAGACTGGTTCTACATATAGGTCTCCTACTGTTCACTTCCAGTGTGGAGGGGGAATGATCCTAAGTGGAAAAGAATATAATTCATCCCTTAATTTTCTTAGAATGACACCTTGCTGCGAGACCATATGGTATCTTTCCAGTCATCAACATAGACCTGCATGTGCCAGGTACTTGCCCCAGAGCTCAGTCTTGAAATGAGTATTATTTAGCTCCAGGCAAAAATGGTTGAGGCAAGTGCTTTTCATCAACATTGATCTAAAAGACATGGTAACATTTGTTTTTTTTCCTCTGGGTAGGTTCAAGTTAGGGCACTAGAAAACTGTGCACTTGAGCTTATTTCCTAGCAATGATTTGTCGCCATTGATTCTCTCCTCAGCTTTCCAATTTTACCAATATATGTAATAGCTAAACGATGACACTTGCTGCATTTTCTGCAGATATTAAAGACATTGTCATTCAATATCTTTTATATGTGATAAATTGTTTCTAAGTTTAAAAACTGTAACATGTTTATCTTTCCTGAAAGCTAATTCTTTTGCTTTAAAATGCCAAGAAGCCATATTATTTCAGTTTGTTTTATACCATGGCAGCCACAAATTTCAAACCTGAATTTAATTTTAATTTGCAGTGAAAATATCTGTATTTTATAATTTAGCTTTCATCTTTCCTGCTGGCTACTCATCTAGTTCGAATCTGACCTTTTTAAAATATGTGTGAAGAGTGTACATTTTATTTCAAACATCTCATATATATGTAGAAGTAGTCACATGCTTATTAGAAATTAATAACTCAATACAGACCTTGTTTTCTGGATACCTGTAATAGATACCACTCTCTGGATCCATGTAATGAAGACATGGTGCCCCACTTCCTTGCTCTTTTCTGGGTTATTCCAGCCATTGACTAGCTATTGAGTATAGACTGCTACCAGTTCACAGCTCTGTTCCCCTTTGAGGATTGCCTCGGTATAAGGACACTGTCTCATTTAAGGTTCTGTCCTTCCTAGAGGAGGGCTCATGGTCAGTCACAGACTGCTGCAGGAATAGACAGGCTCTGCTATTCATTTCCATTTTAAGGAACAGAACAGCGGTTTCATCTCCAGAGCTCTGCATGCAATCTGATGAGACCTCACTTGCAACTACATTGTAGATCAGCTCTTCCTTCTGCTCCATCTTGTCCTTCTAACTTCATATAGGTCCATCTCCCAAAAGCACTGCTAGGTCCTCCCTCCCTCCCTCCTTTCCTTCCTCCTTTCCTTCCTTCCTTCCTTCCTTCCTTCCTTCCTTCCTTCCTTCCTTCCTTCCTTCCTTCCTTCCTTTTCTTCCTTTCTATTTCCCCCTCTACAAGAAGAGGATCTTCTAAACCATGACAAGTCTAAAGAATACTGATGGATTAATTAGATGCTAAATAATATTACCTTTTTTTAACCTTTTTGTTTTTTAACTTCAGCATGCTGTTTTAGCACATAGTAGTGTGGACCTATTAAATAGCTTAGCCAACCTATTGTGCATACTATCAATCTTACCAAAGCAAATTTCCAGATTTGTATAGGATGTAGCAGATGTTAGAAACCATTTCAGTCATTGTGTTTGTTTGTTTTGGTTAGGCCTTTAAAGCTAAACAATAGAACCTCTATGACTACCTGATGATTGTGAAAAGATGGAGACTCACTACTGTAAATTTTTAATAAAATTAAAGAAAATAAATTAAACTAAAAAGAAAAAGTAAAAAAAAAGAAAAGATAAAATTAAAAATTTTACAAAATTAAATAAATGTTTCCTTTTTAAAAATTTTTATTGTTTAAGTATTACAGCTGTCCCCTTGTTTCCCCATTGACCCTCTCCATCCCACTCCTGCCCCCTCCCCAGGCTTTCCCTCACTATCGTTAGTCCATGGGCCATGCATGTATATGCATATAAGTTCTTTGGTTAATCTCTCCCCACTTCAACCCTACCCCTTTCCTCTGAAATATGTCAGTATGTTGCATGTTTTAATGTCTCTGGATCTGTTTTGTTCATCAGTTTATTTTGTTCATTAGATTCCACATATAAGTGAGATCACGTGATACTTGTCTTTCTCTGACTGACTTATTTTGCTTAGCATAACACTCTCCAGGTCCCTCCATGCTGTCTCAAAGGGTAAGAGAGTCTTCTTTTTTACAGCTGCATAGTATTCCATTGTGTAAATGTACCAATTTTTTAACCCATTCATCTACTGATGGTCACTTGGGTTATTTCTAGATTTTAGCTATTGTAAACAACTCTGCTATGAATATAGGGTTGCATAGATTCTTAAAGATTATTTTTATAAAATAAAATAAAAAAATATTTCCAAACAACATAAAATTCTTTTTGAATAAAGTGTATATGCCATCAATTTAAGAAATCACACTTCGGTTTTTATTTCTAGTCCTAAAGCAATAGTGAAAGTTACAGCTTGACCATTAATGAATGTTTAAAATTGATCAATAAAATTATTCCTCCTAAATGGACTATGTATGTTGTAGTAAAGTGTAGTATAAAGCAAATTTAACTAAAATTAATAATATATTTATAACACAATAGAGATTATGCTGTACCTACCATACACTTTGAGAAAAGATTTTTAAAAAAAGGTAATTTTGAACCTTTAAGTTTAAAGATGATATATATATATTTATATATACTAGAGGCCTGGTGCACAAAATTTGTGCATGGGGCGGTCGGTCCCTCAGACTGGCCTATGCCCTCTCGCAGTCCAGGAGCCCTCGGGGGATGTCCGACTACTGTGAAGGCAGGAGAAGCTCCCATCATAGCTGATGCACTCACCAGCTGTGGGCCTGGTTTCTAGATGAGCAGCACTCCCCCTGTGGGAGTGCACTGACCACCAGGGGGCAGCTTCTGCATTGAGTGTCTGCCCCCTGGTGGTCAGTACCTGTGATAGCACTGGTCGTTCTGCCTTGGGGCCGAATCTGGCTCTCCAACATCCCCCCAGGGGTCCTGGATTGTGAGAGGGCACAGGTCAAACTGAGGGACCCCACCAGTGCACAATTGGGGCTGGGGAGGTTGGCCAGCTGGGAAAGGACCACGGAATGTCCAGCCTGTCTTGCTCAGTCCCAATTGGCCGGACCCCAAGCTAACCTGCCAGTCGGAGTGTCTGCCCCCTGGTGGTCAGTAAACATGATAGCGAGTGGTTGAGTGGCTTTAGCATATCATTAGCATATTACACTTTGATTAGTTGAACGGACTACTGGACGACCAGACACTTAGCATATTAAACTTTTATCATATAGGATATATATGTTTTTTCAATTAGAAGTATATAAAATATTTGCTAAGGGTTTGTATATCAATTTTTTAAATAAATTCTATGATCTTAAAATATTCTTTACAAACATTGATTAGTTGGGCAATTTGACAAAATGCTATTTCTATACTTTCATCTAAGAAAATTTTTTTCATATAAGTTTAAAGATTATTTAATCTTTATTATTTCACCATATATGTCAGGTACCTGGCAACTTCAATATGCCACTGAATAAAATGTAATATATTTAAATAATTATATTTACATTTCACCTTTTTTATTAGTCAAATAATATACGTTTCTTATACAAACATTAGCAATAAACTTAAACAATATTTAACTATTAAAATAGCCTGAAATTGAATTATATTAAACATAGTTAAAAAACATTTATGGTAAACTATTTCACGTATACAGAAATATATCATTTGCTTTATTATATTCAGATTTTTATTAAAACAGTGAGCCCTAGCTGGTTTGGCTCAATGGATAGAGGATCGGCCTGTGGACTGAAGGGTCCTAGGTTTGATTCTCGTCAAGGGCATGCACCTCGGTTGCAGGCTCCTCCCTGGTCCTGGCCCTGGTCAGGGTGCATGCAGGAGGCATCCAATCTATGTGTTTCTCTCACATCGATATTTCTCTCTGTCTTTTCCTCTTCCACTCTCTCTGAAAATCAGTGCAAAAATATCCTTGAATAAGGAAAACAAAAAAGCAAACAAACAAAACCCGTGAAACAAAAACTTAGATAATTAAAGCTTTCATTTGTACCCTTTTTTACTTCTAGTCTCTCCTTCCCTTCCCATTGTTAATCGCAGTTCTGAAGATGGTGTCTAACTTTCTTGTCCATTTTCACTATATAATATATACGTATAAATGCTATGCATTAATGTTTTGCACATTTTAAAGTTTTACACAAGTGTTTGCATATTGTAGACATCATTATACAACTTGTTTTTAGTTTTTTGTTTTTGGATTTCATTCCTTTTCGTATATGTAATACCTACTGCATTTAATTTAACTTCAGTATTGTTCCATTACATAAACATACCACTATTTATTTAACTGTTCTCCTGGGATAGTTCAACTTCTGTTGTGTTATTGTTGTTGGAGTGTGTTTGTATGTTTAACAAATAATACCATGAATCATCCTTGCATATTGTACATATGTGAAATTGTGGAAGACAGATTATGCCAATTTACTAGATAATACAACATTATGAACCAGGTTATTTTACATATTAATACTCCAAAATTAAGATTCTAAAACTATCATTTTCTTAACACATTTTTAAATATTTTAAGCTTATACATTTTATAGTTTTCTATTTCTGAGTTTTAAGTAATTCTATTCACCTTTTATGAATTTATCATTTAATTACTATCATTGACTGCCCTTCTCAGCCATTTTTTACAATTTTTTATTTGTTTATTTTCATTAAGTGACTCATTCTAATTGGAAGGATTTTGCCATTTTCTTCTGTCTCCCTCCCTCTGCCTTCTTCCCTGCTCCTCTGGTCTCCTCTGCCCGCCTTGATCTCTCTCTTGTCTCATTCTCTCAGATTCAGTCCTGTTTTTCAGTTCTGCAGTTACCTCCATTTCCACTTCCAAGACTGTCAATCAAGAGTCAGTTTTTATATGTCTACTCAGAGATGATACCAGAGATTCCAGTCCACAGTAAAAGACTGGCTCAATTCTCTCCACTTTATTGCTTGTGTCCTCCCGTCTCCCTAGACATCCAACTTCATTGAACCTGAAACCCCAGGCTGCTGTTGGAAGCGGCTTTTCTTTTTGTGCTTCCAGACTCCTTTGGAAGGAGGAGGACCTCACTCACATCCTGGCTGCAAACACTGAGCCTGTCTTTGGTCATCACATCCGGCACGGGGAACCTGTATCACTTTCCCTCAGTGTGAACGAGGCCCCAGTGAACCCGGAACTGCAGGCTTGCTCTCTCTTTGGCATTTATGTGTTGGTACATTGAGATACTTCTCTTCTTTTCGGAGTTCAGTTTCATCTTTTTTAAAATTTATCTTTTTACAATTTACCTCTAGTTGCTAAAGCTTGGAGTGGGAGGTGGAAAAAAAAAAAAAAGGAAAATTGTACATTTACAATTTGCCTGGGATTTCAGGTTCAATGAAGCTGCATGTCTGATTTTATATTATCTTGATGGATGCTTTTCAATTTATGTATCGGGAATACATACTTGTTTCAATACGCTTACAATTATATTATTATTTAGGTGAATCTGTAATAGACTTTCATATGGATGTAACATACTTTAATTAACTATGGATTACTATGCATTTATTTTCACAACTTGTTCCCATAAAAGCACTTAATTGAAGACTTTTCCATGCATATCTTTAATGTCTTTGTTCAATTATCCTCAAGATAAATCCCTAGAGGTAGAAGTTGTGGGATAAAAATACATACCTGGAGATTGGAAGCTAAAATATAGAAAACATTTACAAAAAATATTTTAACTTTAAAACTAGAAAATAGAATTTAGAAAAACTCAACTATATAATTAAGTCATTGTTTCAGTCTCAGAGAGGATTAAATTAATGATACCACAATCAATCAATTAACAAGAAATAACAAATGATTATTCAGTATTGTATACTATTATACATATAAAAAGTAGTTTTGAAACTTTTAGTTTTCCCAACTTTTTACATTTTTAAAAATGATCCAGAAGACCAAAGCACTATTTTTAATGTAGACATCTATTAATATTTTCCATATTATGAGTGAAAACTAATAAGCTTCAAATTATTTCTATATTAATTTATTTAAAATAACATTAATAATTTCAATGCATGTCAACACAAATAACATTTTTAAAGTAAAATTATCTTTTCCAAAACAAACAAAAAAGAAAAACACTAAGAACAGCTTTGCTTTACAATTATCCAAACCTCCTTAATGTCTAACTTAATAGGGAACATCTGAATTTTACATAACTGTTTCTGCTATAAAATGTTTGTTTGTGTGTGGTTGAAACACATGAAAAAAATCCAGTCTTTTATACTATACAGTTGAAAAAAGGAAAAGTGTGCTTATAGCTCTTTTAGACTAATAATGGGTAGTCTTTGTTAATATACCAACCTCAACATGTGGTAGTTTCTTAAATGTGAGTTGCAATTTGAAATTTGAAACCATATAAAAGAAAATTTTAGTCACACTGTGTTTTGTTGAAATCTATTATGTGTCTTCCACTTTTTTAAATGTGTTTTTTATTGATTTTAGAGAAATACAAGGGGAGAGGGATAGAGACATAGAAACATCGATGAGAAAGAAACATTAACTGGCTGCTTCCTGCACATCCACTATTAGAGGGGGAGCCTGCAAACTAGGCATGTGGCCTCACCAGGATTTAAACCAGTGATCTCTTGGTTCATAAGCCAACACTCAACCACTGAGCCATACCAGTCAGGCTATGTGTATTCACTTCTGGAATATCATGCATTGGTTATTTGGGGAACAAATATTTCACTAGGTTATACACATCTTCCCAAGGTTGACGCATCTATACTAATAAAAGGGTAATGTGCTAATTAGACTGGATAGACGTGATGTCCTTCCTGACAAAGCCGGGGTTGTGGCAGGCCTGCAAACTGCCCTTGGCCCCTCACCCAAGCTGGACCCATCCCCAGTGGGGATCCCCAACCTGATCTGGGGCCCCTTTCTGGGCAGGCCAGCCAGCTTCCACCAATGCACCAGGCCTCTATCCTATATAATAAAAGGGTAATATGCAAATTGACCCTAATGGCAGAATGACCAAAACAACCAGAACAACCACTGGACCAGTCACTATGAGGCACACTAACCACCTCTTAGTCCCTTCCCCTGGCCAGCAGGCACTAATCTCCTGATGGTGAACGGGAAACTGGGGCTGGGTGGTGGTGGGGGCCTGGGCAGCTGCAGGCAGCTGGGGAAGATGGCCCTGATTGCAGGCCAGGCCTAGGGACTGTACCTACACATGAATTTCATGCACTGGGCCTCTGGTCTATAATAATAAAAGCATAATATGCTAATTAGACTGGACAGCCAAATGACCTTCGGGACATCATTCCAGATGTCATTCCTGACAAAGCTATGGCAGCAGAGGCCGAGGCAGAGGTGGTTAGGGGCAATCAGGCAGACAGGCGAGTAGTGAGGGGAAATTAGGCAGGCAGGCGAGCAGTTAGGAGCCAGCTATCCTGGATTGCGAGGGGGATGTCTGACTGCCGGTATAGGCCCGATCCCTAAACCAGCAGTCGGACATCTCCCAAGGTGTCTCGGATTAAGAGAGGGCGCAGGCCGGGCTGAGGGACACCTCCCATGCACGAATTTTGTGCACTGCGCCTCTAGTTAATTATATAACAAAAAATAATGTTTGTTACTTTCACACTAATCTTATCAGAAGAGTCTTTAGAATTAGAAAACTGTCAAGCTGCCTGGCCGCCATGGCTCAGGGGTTGAGCATCGACCTATGAACCAGTGAACCAGGGGGTCATGATTTGATTCCTGGTCAGGGCACATGCTGGGAAAATGCCATTGTGGGCTTGTTCCACAGGATAGGGCATGCAAGAGGCAGCCAATCAGTGATTCTCTCTCATCATTTATGTTTCTATCTCTCTATCCCTTCATCTCTAACATAAATATATATTTTTAAAAAAAGAAAGCTGTGAAGCTTACATTGCTGCATAGAAGTTGTTCCAAAATTATAATTTTTACTCTAAATTTCAAATTTTAGAATTTGAGTAAAAGTACTGTTAAGTGTTTTCCTTAAACACTTTAAAGCATTAAAGTGAGGGGCTCATTTTCGACAAATGTCTTTGAAGTATCCAAGTCTGAATAGTCATAATTCATCAGTTCTTTCAAATAAAAATGGTGTTCCACAAAAGGTGGCCAGGATAGTTTGCAACTCAAACAATTGATTTTCCTTGAGAAAACCATCATGGTTTGGTATGCAGAAGTGTTTTATGTGTACTTCCTATTTTATCACACAGCGTAAAGACAGTGTTCACCTAGCTGGGAGATGAAAAGTGTATTAAGGGCACTAAGATGATCTCCTACTTCTCAGAGAGACCCTCTGGAAATTATTGCTATAATTTGTACAGAAGATGATGAAGGGAGATTCAGGAGTTGAAATGTCAGAATTTAGGTGATGAGATGTGAAAACGGTTATGTCAAGGATTATCCTCTCGCTTCTGGCTCTGTCAGTTTGGTAGATGGTGGTGCCACTGATGTAGGAGAGGGAGGAGGATTGGATGGGATGGAGGCAGGGGAGATGGGATGAGTTTGTAGATATGGAAAAACATAATTTTCAACCCTCTTACATCCCTTGGCTGGGTCTGAAAATTAACTGAAAAAGTAGATTAACAGGAAAACTACACATTAATAGATGATGAGACAGGGCACCTTCAGAAGGAAATGATAGGCCCTGGTGCTTTACGCTAAGTTTAAGGAAAAGTGATCAGTTGTGGAGAAATACAGGTTAAGAAGTACAGGTAACTATAGTAAACTGGGGGGAATTTAGCAAGGCCTGTTTGCTAGAATTCTTAGTGCTGTATTTTGTCTTCTGAGATAAGGATGCTTCTTCCCTCCAGGTATAGAAGAGGCACCTATCACATGTGGATTTTATGGTCTGTTTCAAGGAAGAACTGGGCAGGGGGCAAGGGAGGGCAGAAAGTTAGAGTGACCTTACTGTTTCTGCCATTTTCTCAAACTTCTTCATTTAAAAATATTCTGTATGCCAAGATACCATATTTGGAGTAATGTGTATTGCACCCTATCAAGTTATTTTGTTAATAATGTGAATTTGTTAATAATGTGCTTGTAAGAGACCTTGGGGAGTAGTGGGATAGAGTTGAATAGGAACACCAGGGAGAGGCCAGTTCTCTATTTGCAGATCTGGTGACTACAAGTCCTGAGAGTGAGAGTCATCAATCAGACAAGGTGGCGAAGAGGGACTAGGAGAAAATGCAAGGAACATATTTAAACAGAGAAGAGGAGCCTTTGGGGGAGCCTGCGAAGGAGGGTTCAGAGGGATGGCAGAGATCCCACTGGAGTGCTCAATGTTGTCCAGTGTCCCCATAAGCAGATATGGACTGGATGGGGATTATATCCCTTATTAGCAGAGAAGGTAAAGGTAACCTTGGCGAGAACAGGTTTTAGCAGACTACTGGGCAGAAGACAGGTGCAGAATAAGAAATCATAAATGTAAGCCTTTAAATCATCTAGGAAAATGGTGGCCCTGTCTGTAAAGGACCATTTGTAAATGCTACTGCAATGCGATGGAGGCCATGCCGTGGGAGCCGTCTGTGGCCCACACTTTGCATGCCGAGTAATTTGGGAGCAGATACCGGATGAACGAAGCGTCCACGTTTCTGACTTTAGGCTGTTTATTTCAGGTAAAGACCCTGGAGGAGGCATTTGATCAGATGTGAGCAGAGCACTGAATTGCCCTGTGTTGCAAAATGAGGACATTTTGAAATATAAAAATAAACAGAAGTCATAGAAAATCCAGATGGGATGCTGAGTGGATCTGTGAAATGGTGATAGGAGATAACACCATGACCGGTTTACCATTTGCAGCAGGATAACAATAATAAACTGTGAAGAATCCTTTTAGTCTGAGGACTATTAAAAGTAAAGCAGTAGGGGTGAGTAGACTCAAAGATCAAAACAAAACAGTAAATTGTTATGAAATGAGAAGAAAATGGAAAAGCTGAAGGCTAAGTTTCACACAGATGATTACTTAAGTTGGGTGAGTCACAGCTAAATATTCAGAAAAAAGGGAATAGATGAAAAAAATATTGAGCGTAGGGGTTTACTCCAATCAGAAGGTAGATTCTTGAGACAGTGCACAGCTGAAATTGCTTTATGGTCAGGCTCAGGGATGACATATCAAAGGCCATATCGTCTCCTTTAAGAAAGCTTGTGAGTATGGTAAATTTAATACCAGATGCAAATAGGATTTCATGTTGACATAAACACAAATTTGGATTCTTAAAATAATAGGCCTCTTCTTTTATCTTTTTTTCTCTTCTTTCTTATTTTTTCCTCTCCACTTTTCTATGATTTTCCTTTCTTTTCCTCTATGTATTTTTTAGCCGGTTACCCAAAATTCATCCCTTAATTTGAGACAATTCTGATAATCTAAGCTTCTACTCATTGGGGATGTGAACAAATTTTCAGACATTAGGGAAAGAAAATTACTAAGAAATTCAGTGCGGAATGACTGTAAATCTGCTCTCAGTTGAGGCAGCATGTGACTTACTTTGTACCGGGGAGTCTGTAGCATTCCCCCAAGCTATGGTCTAACTGTCCTAGCATACTTCTGAAGCAGAGAAACTCACTTCCTCCATCTTCTGAAACCAATGGCCCTTAGAAAATGCCTTCATCATGCTACACCAAATTTTGACTTCTTTAATTTCTTTTTTTAAGACTCCATATTAATTACAACAGCAGAGTATGAATAGGAGAGCTTCACATTCTTTATTATAGTCTTAAAATTATTTATTTCTTTGAAAGTGTGATGTATACATCAACTACTTGGTCCACTCAAAAAAAGTACTTAAGTTTGTAGATTTCATATGATTAGTAAATTTAAAAATTATTAATGTTTATTGCTTTAACACTGTTAAGAGAAAACAGATTTTTCTCCTGTGTATGTAGTGCAGTGGGGAATACAATTGTTTAAACTAATATAGTTTGGTGCCACCGTCTTGTTCCAGCTAAGGAACCAATAGTTTTAGCCACCTTTGCCTTTTAGCATCAGTGCAAATATCAACACAGGTAAAAAAAAAAAAAATCAAATAACATCTTGGCATTATTAAGAAAATAGTTTGGCCTTACACGCGCTTGAAATTGTCTCAGAAATCCACAAGAATCCGTGAACCACATTTTGAGAACAATACCAGCAGGAAAAGTACCATTGTAAATGAAATAATTGGGGGAAATAACAACAGCCTTTATACGGACATTTCAAATGCAACTCATTGCACCCTATCATTCTTCTTAAAGATCAGTCCACATCACCTCCACTAGATAAATGATTTTCTTGCATACTGAAGGGTTTATGATTCTTCAGAAATGCCCAGAGGGCATTCAATATCAGATTAGTAATAAATGCCTATCCTTTTTGTTGCAAGCTCCTGTTTAGTTCAGCTATACTTGTGCACAATCCTTTGTTTACCTTGACTGAAGATGTAGATTCTGTGTTTGGAATAAGGATAGCTTGCACCTCAACTAATAGGAATCATAATTCTGTTTTGATGTATGACAACTTAGTAATTGATTTTTTTAAAGTTGCACTCAGCCAGCACAATATATAGCACCAATTATTTAAGATGCGTTGAGTCATATTTCCCCAGTGTTAGCATAATAATTAAGCAGCTTCTGAAAATGGTGCTTATGTTTTGAGTTAAAATTTTAATATAGCTTCCAAAGTTATCTCGTTTAGGATTGGCTAATGGGAGAATCTGACTCAGTTTATTACTTAATTAGTGGAAGGTAGTTATAACAACATAATAGCTTGAGAATGAAGTATTGGTGTCATAAGGAAGCAACAATAGCACTGTAATAGACAACACCATCTTGAAATGAAATAAGCAGTCAAAATTAGATGTGCTGGGTCCTCCACCACTTCCCCTAGAGCTCTTCAAAATGCATACGTAGTAGAAAATATCCAGTTTACCAATGGCATCCCTCCGTATGACCTTTCTCCATATGTTCTGCTATAATTTCCAGTAAGCTTCACCTCTTCTCTATTATAGTAACTGGGGAAGTTAGATCCCTTCATTTGCAGACATTAGAAACTCATCCTCTATTGTGTAACCTGAAAAGAAATAATGAAATCACTGGAAAGCTGTTTGCTGAAATTGTAGAAAGTAAATTGATGTAAAGCTTACAAGATGTACATTACTTCTTTTGTCAAAATTAGGTAACTTAAAATCCTGTTTCTTATACATAACATAGAAAAATAGACACAATGTTATAGTCATCTGATCTGCATCCCTTGTGTTAACCTTTTCTTGGGACATGCTACATTCTACATGGTTATTTCTTCCCCACAATAACTGCTGGAATACACTTTTTGTTGTTTTGTTGTTATTAATCCTTACCTGGTATTATTTTTACCGTTGATTTTTTTTTTTTTTTTTTTGAGAGAGAGAGAGAGAGAGAGAGAGAGACTAGAAAGGAGGAAGGGAGAGAGAGAGAGAAACATTAATGTGGCATGCGAATTGGTTGCCTTCTGCATGCACCCCAATTGGGGCCAGAGATTGCATCTGCAACATAGGTACATGCCCTTGCCTGGTAATCAAACCCTCAACCCTTTGGTTTGCAGGCCAGCAATCTAACCACTCAGCAATACCAGCCAGGGTTAAAACACACTTTTTTTTTTTTAAGATTTACTATTTCTTTTTTCCCATCCTCTTTTTTTTCCATTATGGTTCACATTCAATATTATTCTGCATTAGTTCCAGGTGCACAACATAGTGGTTAGACAATCATATACTTTACAGAGTGGTCCCCCTAATATTTCAAGTGGCCCCCCTAATACCCCCCAACCCCGTACATAGCCATTACAAAATTGCCATATTTATTTTTTTCCTCCATTGACCTCTCTCTGGCCACTCCCACCCCCCAGCACATGCCCTCACCCCCCTAGTGACTGTGTCCATTGGTAATGCTTATATGCGTGCATATAAGTCCTTTGGTTGATCCCCACCCACCCTAGTGCCACGCCCCCCCCCCCTCACCTTCCTTCTGAGGTTTGACAATCAGTTCGAGGCTTCTCTGTCTCTGGATCTATTTTTGTTCATTGGTTTATGTTTTTCATTATATTCCACAAATGAGTGAGATCATGTGGTATTTATCTTTCTCTGATGGGCTTATTTCACTTAGCATAATGCTCTCCAGGTCCATCCATACTGTTGCAAAAAGAACACTTTTCTACAGCAAAAAAATATTCCATCGTGTAGATGTACCACAGTTTTCTAATCCATTCATCTGCTGATGGGCACTTGGGCTGTTTCCAAAACTTAGCTATTGTAAATTGTGCTGCTATGAACATAGGGGTGCATATATCCTTTCTGATTGGTGTTTCTGGTTTCTTGGGATATATTCCTAGAAGTGGGGTCACTGGGTCAAATGGGAGTTCCATTTTTAGTTTTTTGAGGAAACTCTATACTGTTTTCTACAGTGGCTGCACCAGTCTGCATTCCCACCAGCAGTGCACGAGGGTTCCTTTTTTTTTTCACATCCTCGCCAGCACTTGTCTTTTGTTGATTTGTTGATGATAGCCATTCTGACAGGTGTGAGATGATACCTCATTGTTGTTTTGATTTGCATTTCTCCAATGATTAGTGACTTTGAGATGTTTTCATGTCTCTCCACCTTCTGTATGTTCACTTTCGGAAAGTGTCTATTTAGGTCCTTTGCCCACCTTTTGATTGGATTGTATACCTTCCTTTTGTTAAGTTGTATGAGTTCTCTGTAAATTTTGGAAATTAAACCCTTATGGGAGATAACATTGGCAATATTATCTCCCATGAAGTGGGTTTTCTTGTTGTTTTGTTGATGGTTTCTTTTGCTGTGCAGAAGCTTTTTATTTTGATGTAGTCCCATTTGTTTATTTTCTCCTTAATTTCCACTGCCCTAGGAGCTGTGTCAGTAAAGATATTGCTATGAGCACACATTTTTTAAAAATAACTGACAAAACAAACAATTTGGTGATTGAACAAGTTGTCATTTCGACTACTGACAGCGCGTCATGATTCTGGCATAATGAAGCAGCCCTCTATTTAGAAGTTAGCCATTATCTCCTCACTATAAATAAAGATACAGAATTCAGTTTAATAAGCATTAATTGACTATGTTCTGTGCCCAAGATACAATGCTAGGAACTGAGGGAATATTGCTCCTGGCACAAAGGAACTCTAAATTCTGTTAAGGAGACAGATGCACAGAGAAACTCTAATGCCAGGTAGTCTGTGATAAAGACTCTAAGACATATTTAAGGATGTCTGATGGGAGGTCAGAGGAAGGAAGAATGATCTGGAAAGAGGAGCTGACGTCTTCATATAAATCCTGCACTTTAAATAAGAATGCATTTTGACAGCTGACAATGGTGAGATAAACATTCCAGGCACAGGGCAAATTCGAGTAGGCATGCACACCTGATCATGTGGTCAGATTCATGAAATACACAGTAGTCTTGGGATTCCAGCACATGCAGCACACAGAGGCACTGGGTAAGGTGGGGACAAAAACAAACAAACAAACAAAAAATCTGTAAAAATAAAAAGGGTTTAAAGTTGATATTTAATCAAATACCCCTTTTCCTACTTATCCCAAGAACTATTGGATAAATAAATAGAAGCATGTACCTCTAAATATCAGTTTTATTTCTGGAAGTTCTGGAATAAAGAGCATGACTGGAATCTAGAGCCAATTTTTTCCCTACTATGATGTGTACCCCACATCCCTAGTCTATACTTTTGGGTAACTCATCTGAGGGAAAGTTTGGGTCTGCAAAGCAGGCAAACATCACCTGAACAGGGTAAGAGTAACCATTCCGTCTTATCTTTGAAACCTAACAGGAGGGCCCAGTGAAAAATGTCTCCAGACCTGCCTCTTAAAAGCCAGCCTCCTGGCCGCACCATGGGGTGCTCTTGAGGTTTGCAGACACACAGCAGAAGGCACCTGCCTCTCCAGGGGCAATGCCACCCTCAGCGACAGACAAGATGAGACTGATATGCAGTTCCTTCTCCCAAGTCACAAGTGTCCCATACAGCACATCTCCCAGGAAGCACAGTGACAGGCAATAGTGGGCCCAAGCATCCATCAAGTGCGGTGTGAATGTGTGCAATCTAGAACAGGAGTAAGTTGAATCACCTGGGCTGAAAAGAGAGTAAGAAGGAGGACACTGCCCTGGCCTGTGTGGTTTAGTTAGTTAGAGCGTCATCCCTGTACACCAAAGGATGGTGGGTTCGATTCCCTGTCAGGGCACCTACCTAGCTTGCTGGAGGCAACCAATAGATGTTTCTCTCTTTCTCTCCATCTCCTTTCCTCTCTCTCTAGAATCAGTAAAATCCTCCGTTAAGGGTTAAAAAACACACACATGGATACTAAGGGCAGATTTTGCCAACTTTACACTGGCATACTAGCACCATTCACTGTGTTATTCTGCAATAAGTTTGCTGAGCATCTTCAACTGGTGACCTGTTCATCTCTGGTCTGTGCTTTATCATATTAAGCAGATTTAGAGCATATTCTTCTCTGCCTATAAGATTGTGTCTATTTATAAAACTACTCCCAAGGATTGGGATAGATTTATTACATTTTAACTGAAAATTTTTTGAAAAAAGTGCTCTTAATACAAACATTTCAGAAATAAATCATAATTATAATAATTCTATACTTGTTAATTTAGTATTTTGATCTCTTGGAATCTAAGCATAGGAAGATAGTCTTTAATGAGTACAAAAATGTCATTCATTTTTATTTTATTTGACTACTTATATATTTTGGGAATGGATATATTTTCTCTTACTTAATTGAGCATATACATGCTGGGGGTAAATTGAGAAAGGGAGTAAGAAAGAAATTTGTGTAAAAGGTGGATAGATGTTAAACAGATATGGGTAGCAAAGTAGACTTATTAAATGACAGACACTAGAAGTAGGAAGGATCACTTTCAGCTTCTTTATTTAGACAACAAAACTGTGATCCATAAAACAACAACAAAAAACTAGCAGCACTAAATCCCGGGCAACCTGGGCTTTCTTCATGCTACCACATACATGTCTACCCTTGCCCTGTCTCCTGATTTTCTGCCACAGAGCTATAGATTACCTTGCTGTGAATTTCCCCATTTAATTAGGGCACTGAAATATCTGTGGAATAGATCTCAAGTACATCTCAATGGTGAGAGAGTAATGAAGAGACTTAGGCACAGGGAGTGTCTGAAAGAATATTAGCCTCTGTTCAGGAATGAAAGTTATGAGAACCACTAAGCCAAACATAGTTATGGGAAGGTCATGAAGGGATTGGAGTCATAATTCACACACTTAACAATTCCATTGCAAAACCAGGCCTTCTCAGATTAACACTTTGCCTTTAGAGTCTGAGCCACAAAATCTTGATGCTGTAATTTACCACCTAAATCTTGCCTTTTCAACTAGCTTAGCAAGCACACCTGGAGTAGGAACTGGGTTTCTACTTTTTTAGCTGCTGTGAATCTCAGCCCATCATCTTAGGAGTACAAGAACTATTGTTGTGGGACTAAAGGGGTCCATTTGCCTGCCCACATCAAAGTCCAGTAGGACACAAACAGGAGTTTGAGAGGGTTTATTTTTAGGAAGTATCAAATTGGTAGAAATTTTAATCTTGGAAAGTTTTTAGATTATTCTCTTTTATGTCCACACTAAACTCAGGAGTCCACCGGTGTATAAAAATGGATGGAAGGTCTCCAATCTCAGGGCCATTTTGTTCAGTTCTCACCAAATGAGGCCTAAATCACCACTGGCCCAGTCCTTGACCACTGACTTCTTTTTAATTTCAGGAAGTTTATTACTCCACTACTTTTTTATTTCCCTTTGTCCTTTAAAGATGTGGCCCTGTATAGGTACTTAGTCTCTTCAAAAATGTTGTCTTAGGAAAAAGGGCAAGACTTACTGTCTTTAATAACTTCTGATTTCCACTGGATGGTGAAATCTTTAAATCAATAAGTGTTTGCTTGACTTATGAGAAAAAAATAAAAAACACTGGGGACTCTATATGTAAAATCTCTGTACCATACAGACTTGTAATCCTGCTTTCCTGTTATTTCTCATTTCCAAGGCTATCAGGATGTTTTATCTAAACTGTATCTTTACAAATATGATGCTGGTCAGAAAGAAGAACATAATACACCTTGCACTGTGGCACTCTAGAGTAAGAAGCATAAAGTAACTGTAAGTGACATGTATTTTAGGTTTTGAATTCTGTGAAGATATCAGCTCGCACTTCTGACTGCAGTCCTTTAGAGGTCTCTAGGAATGTTGTCTGGCTTCCTTTTAATTGGACTAACTTGTACTAGAGCATTCAAACACCTTTTCTACAAGATGGCAGTTTATGTGTGTGTGTGTGTGGGGGGGTGTTAGTTCTACTCCAGTGTTTCTGACACATCAAGTGATAAAGCAACACAATCCCTCACTATGAACTCTGGTTCATGTTGTCTCAATGACTAACTGTTTTTCCCACGCAGACATCAATTTTCTTTTCACCGCCCATCTCCCAAGAAACCAGCTGATTTCATTAAGTTTCTCTGGCCTGTCTAGACCTAGTGAGTCCTACAACCAGTCATGGGATAATGGGGACTAAACATTAATAGGGTGAGTAGGGTATAATTTATAATAGTGATTCCTTTCATTATGAAACATCTTTTATTCAGCCTTTATATTAATGCATAATTAAATAGCTGTCTCTTTAAAACCTTTACTTATATCAAAGCTATATCTCCAGAAAACCTCATTTTCTGAGGGAGAAATAGAGAGAGAAAGAGAGAGAGAGAGAAAGAGAGAGAGAGAGAATGGAGGGAGAGAGAGAGAGAGAGACTCCATAGTATTCACTTTTTAATGTAGCTATTAAAAATGCAACACAGGAATTGAAAATGCTCCTAAATCGTTTAGTAACCTCTCTTGACATTTTCATTATATCTCCTATTACTGGAATCAAAATGAGAATAAGGTTATTTCCGAAATTGAAAGGAAGCCCTCATGCTAGTCTGTGCATAGTGACATGCAGTGTTGAATTTATAATGTCTAAACAAACAAGATAGAACAGAGGCAACTTGGTATTATTCCTCCCTATGGATCTCTCTCCTGAATATATTGGGGAATAGGTCTGTCACAGTGGCTATGGGAGCTGAGTACCCTTTACTGTGGGTGTTGTAGTGAGAACATGAAATGGAGGCTAGACGTATTATTAAAGCCTCTTTTAGTTCAATTATTCTATAATTTAGCGATGGTTGCACAATTAGCTGGTAGCATTTTAGGAGTTTTCCTCTTTCGCCTGTCCTTCTGAGGTAGATGCATACATCACAGAGTGACTGTGAAGCAAACAGCTCCTAAAATGTTCTGCCTTTCTGACCACCAGCCAAATGATATTTTCCTCCCAGACACTGGGAGAGGTTCATTATTGTGGCCCTGAGCCTAGCCAACAAGCAAATAGTGAGTGTTAACAGGGCTGTTATGATGTGCAGGCTTAGTGCTTAGTACTTTATTTGCATTATCTAATTTCAATCTCACAATAACCCAATGATTTTAATACTATTAGTATCCCTTTATTTGAGAAAAGAAATAGCTTTACTTAGCCCTCTTTCTTGCTAATGACAGGTCAATGTGTGGGAATAGTTGAAGTGGGGGTTGGGGATGTGTAGCACAAGCCAAAGCTCTGACTTTTTCCTCTGGGATCACAGTGGAGGGAAAGCAGAGTACACCCTTTTGTATGGGCCAGGCAGTCTGTGTTCATTTATACTTTAACTAGAGGCCCGGTGCACGGAATTCATGCGGGGAGGGGGGAGACCTCCCCCTCAGCCCGGCCTGCGCCGCCTCACAGTCTGGGAGCCCTCTGGGTATGTCCAACTGCCAGCTTTGGCCCGCTCCCCAATAGGACAACCTTAGCATTTCTGTGGAGACAGGAGAGGCTCCCGCCGCTGCCACTGGGCTTGCCAGTCATGAGCCCAGCTTCTGGCTGAGTGATATTCCCCCTGTGGGAGCGCACTGACCACCAGGGGGCAGCTCCTGCATTGAGCAGGATTGGACTGAAACCAGTTCTCCAACATCCTCCAAGGGGTCCTGGATTGAGAGAGGGCACAGGCCAGGCCGAGGGACCCCCACAATCAGGGTCAGGGCTGGGAGGGACACGGGAGCTTGGCTAGCTGGGGAGGTACCGCAGGAGGGCTGCAGGGCATGTCCAGCCCATCTTGCTCATTCCTGGTCGGCTGGACCCCAGCAGCAAGCTAACCTACCGGTCAGAGTGTCTGCCCCCTGGTGGTCAGTGCACATCATAGCGAGTGATTGAGTGGCCTTAGCATATCATTAGCATATTATGTTTTGATTGGTTGAATGGATGAATGGACGACAGGAGACTTAGCATATTAGGCTTTTATTATATAGGATTCATTCATGTATTTATTCATTTAGCCAATGTCTACCAAGTGCCAGGCATTGTGCTAGTGGATAGAGATAACAGAGAACTAAGGTAGAGCCCGGGCTGATGTGTCTCAGTGGTTAGTGTATTGACCTGAGAACCAAAGGGTCCCGGGTTCAATTCTGGTCATGTACCTGGGTTTGCAGGCTCCCCGCCCTGGTTGGGGAGAGTGGGGAAGGCAACCAATTGATGTGGTCTCTCACATTGATATTTCTCTCCCTCTCTCCTCTCTTCACTCTCCCCATATTCCTTCCACTGTCTCTAAAATCAATGGGGAAAAATATCCTCCAGTGAGGATTAACAACAAAAGTAAGGCAATCAGATTGTGCCAGGTGAAGAGTAAAAAGAATAGGAGAGACTTATATTTATTCTAGATTAATGGTGAGAACTCAGGGTGCTAGCAGGAGGAAATAGCTTCGGATAGCCTAGTCAGAAGCTATCTCATACGAATTATTACACACTTACTTCTCAGGGTTATTTAGTGAATGATAGACGTCAGAAACCAAGTCCTTAGTGTGGTGGGGAAAACCTAATCCTCTTAGGATGTGACTCCTGGGCCTGCCCAAATCATCTGCTGAGGCACTGCCTTTCCCAGACCTCCTGGATACATACCCAGGGAGTGGCTGAGAGGGTACCTTCAGCCCAGTGGGCACTCCTCCACATGTCAGTTTTGTAATGAAGCTGTCAGCGAGGTGATTTATCTTTGTATCATGTGGTCCTTTAAGAATTTCTTTCTTGGATAATTGAATGTCACTCATCCAGGGAAGCTCCTACTTCCTGCATTAGGATGTCAGGGGAGGCATGGCAATCTCAGGCCGATGGCCACATATGGCACTGCACCATACATCACAGGAGTGGCTCTGCATGGCTGCTTCTCCTGCAGGACGAGCGGAGCAGCCCACCAGCTGGAGACCCCAGAGGACTGTGAATGTGCAGAGAACTCCTGACACTGTCCCTCACTAACTGCAGATGCGAAACTACGATGGTAAATGGTGAGGCATACCAAGAGAGCTACTTTTACAATGTAGCTGCTGCCTGGACATGCCTCACCCTCCGTGGACTGCAAAAAAAAAATAAAAATAAAAAAATAGAATCTTGAAAGGAAAAGAGGCTTAGCACTTTGCCACTGCACTGATTATTAATCCCATTTTGCTTGACATACTTTGGTGTCCCCCGATATTTGAAGCACTCCCTGAGATGAATATTAGGTGATGCGGAAATCAGTGTTTTACTCAAAAGAAAAGGGAGGAGAGTGAGTTACGAGTGATAATCTCTGGATAATGGGATTGTGATCGTTTTTAATGTTCCTTTTTGGTTTATCTGTAATTTTAACTTTTAAAAAAATATGAATGTTACCTTGGTCACATAAACAAAATTGCATGACAAAATTAAGCTTACATTTTTAAAGAATTAATATTTTTCATTCAATAAATTGAGAAGAAAATGTTATCTAAATAAATCAATGTCACAAATTCCTTAATGTTGGGATCAATATTCTAATTATTAAGTAATGTTAGTTACATTTTGCATTTACCTTTAGTTCACAAGTTGGAAATATACAGTGTTATATTGAAAGTAACATAAAATAATATTTTGTTAAAACTGTATGGTTTTAAGTAATGAACTTGTCACTCATTTTGCAATTTCCTTTTGTAAAATACCTCTGCTGGTTAACATATTCAAGTTTTTTCCCCATGGAATTAATTTTGTATGCAAGTTCTGGGGTGTCTATTCATTAACATCCTCCTGCTGTTCACATTTTATTAATGAAACAACCCATCTCCCCCCTACCAGCAGACCCTAATTCCGTCCCAGAATCCGTCTGCTTGTCATGGGCTTCAGAGGTCAAATTCCTTTGCAAAATCAACTCTAACCGAGCCTTCATCCCATGGATCAACTAAATACCAAAGATTGTTAGCTATTTCCCAACATCAGATTCTCTGAAAGTATAATTTTGCTGTGATTATAACTCACATGATTGGGGAATGGGTTATTAAGGAATGCAGGTGCTCCTTGTAAAATTTACTATTTCATTTCTTAAAGCTTTTTATTGATTGTAGTGAGAAAGGAAAGAAGAGGGAGAGAGGGAAACATCGATGAGAGAGAAACATTGATTGGCTGCCTTCTGCATGCCCCCTACTGGGGATGGAGCCCACAACCCTGGTACGTGCACTGACCAGGAATCAAACTGGCAATCTCTTCGTGCACGGCACAATGCTCAACCAACTGAGCCACAATGGCCAGGGCTATTTCAGTTTTAAATACAGACCCAACAAACTTGGCTGCTGTTATCCACCCATTTTTCTGTCCTTCCTTCATTCTCCTACCACCTTGCTCCCTGTCCCTGAATGATAAATACAAGCATTATCTTATTGGCCCATTTGTAAGTTACTTGTATCAACACAGCCATTTTTTGTCAATCAATCTTTATCCAAGGAACCTTTAAAGGAGGGCCGTTTATAGATGTTTAATGAAACAAAGTATTTCAATGATATCAATTTTGATCATCTAGAATTCTGAGAAAATGTAAACTGTAGCCAGATGAAGTTCAAATGCATTTTGAATTTATGAAGTCTTCTATCTTATGTTATTGATACATGCCAACATTTTCTATATGTGTTAATATCAAGGGATTATAAAAAGAAACATTTAGTTTCTGCTCCCTTATTGATTTCCCTACATTACATTTAATATCTAGCAAATAAAAAATAAAAGCACTCACCTATCAACCCTCCCTAGTCCTGGAACCCTTTTCTTCCCTTTCTCCAGTTACTACTTTGGTTATTTCATCTGGATCCATGCCTTTAGATACCAACTGTACACTGATGATCCCAAACTTACATCTCCAGTGTGGATCTCTTCTCTGAATCCACTCATACATCCAGTTGACAAACTGACATCTCAGCTTAGATGTCAAATAGGCATCAAATTTAACATTGCCCAAAGCTGTCTCCATCTGATTTCCTTGCCTTCTCAATTAATGGCAACTTTACCCTTCTGGTTTTTCAGGCCGATATCCTTGATGTCATCCTGTTTTTAAGTCTTTTTTTTTTACACCCCATAGCTAATCACCAAAAAATTATAGTGGCCCGACTTGAAATATATCAGAATCTGATTGGTATTTATTACCTCCTACATTTTACCTGATTTAAGGAGCAATAATCTCTTACCACTATCATTGCACAGATCTAAGGACTAGATTCTCCTCTCCAATTTTTTCTTTTCTACTGTCTATGGCAGCGGTTTCAACCTGTGGGTCGAGACCCCTTTGGTGGTCGAATGACCCTTGCAAAGGGGTAGCCGAAGATCATCCTGCATATCAGATATTTACAGTAGTAACATTACAGTTATGAAGTAGCAATGAAAATAATTTTATGGTTGGGTCACAACATGAGGAACTGTATTTAAAGGGCCAGAAGGTTGAGAACCACTGCGATGGTCTCAACACAGTAGCCACATTAATATAGGACACGATGTGTTGTTACTGCCCAAAATTCTTCACTGGTTGCCTATCTTCCTCAGAGTAACAGTGAAATGTTTATGTGATCTACTGCCCAAGAACAATCAGACCTCCACTTCTGTTACCCTTCCTTTGTCCGAATTCTACACTAACCATGCTGGAATCTAGACTGTTTCCGAAACAGTTTAGGCCCTGTCCTTTCTCTATGTTTAGAATACTTTTTCTACAAATATCGACATGCCTTTCCCTCACCCTCTTTACCTTCTTTACATCTTTCTTCAAAGAACAGAAGCAAAGGTATAATAGCCAAGAGCATGGAGCCAAGAGGCAGGCCACCTGCCTTGAAGAGACGGCTCTGCTCTTTTCCAGCTTTGCAGATATTAAGCCAGTTGTTAAACTCCCTTTCTGTTTCATATTCTACATTATGGGGCTAATAGTGCCTATTTCATAGCATTGTTATGAGTGTGAAAATTAGTAAAGGAAACAGCACTAAAATGGAGTCAGGAGGCCAGAAGGGGGAGCTCTCACACAGTACCACTTAATATCAATTACAGGAAGACTTGTCAATTACAGACCCCAATAACAGATTCATCACAGCAAAGAATCATCAGTTATAGGTCCCAATAAGAAAAGGCGTGCATTGCATTTTCTATAAGAAACCGCCTACCCCAGCAACTCAGCCAATGAAAAACCATCATTTCCCCAAACTCTCTTTTTTCCAATGGACTTTTTTTCAGAACAAATAACCCCTTTTACCTCCTTTTTCTCCATAAAATAATGTTCCTCCCCTTTGTTTGTTTGACTTGCTTATGGGTTTTGCTATAGCTTACTTGTCACAAATTGCAATTCTTTTGCTATTCCCAAATTAACTTTTGTTGGTCAAAGAACTGACTTTTATTTTTAAGGTCAATGGGAATAAATAAGTTAGTATTTGAAAAAAAAACCTTTGCCTGGAAGATAGTTTTATACAAATGTTTTATGTAAACAATAAAAATGTCATTTTCTTAATGAGATTTTCCCTGACGCTATATTAAAAATGCCATACCTTTTCTAATCTCAATGTCACTCAACTTTCATTTCTGTTTTTTCCCTTTTTTATACTTCTAATAATTTATTCACTTAGTTTTTTTATTACCTGTCACTCTTAATCGATTCTAACATTTATGAAAATAGTGAAATTTTGCTGTTAATGAGCTAAACTAGTGTGCAGAATACAGTAGATGCTCAATAGAGCTTTGTGAAAAAAAATATAAAATTAGTGACAATTCTATGTTTAAGTGAATGTTGGAAATTAAATAAAGTCCTTGGATGCTTGAATCCTGCTTATCATTCTTACACTTTGTTTTCTGAGAGTCGTTTAGGATACATCATGCTAGTGTCATTTAAAATATAGGCTGTTATATTGTTTGGTTTTATATGCTATAAGAAGAGGGTCATTGGCTCTCTCACCAGAGTGACATTTTGGGTGATGTCATCTTAGCTATGGATACCTGCTGGGGATAAATTGCCAATATAACTTGCAGGCAGAGAAGTTAGATTAGTGGTATTTGGCTAAATTCTAATAACATTATTTTTATTTCAAAAGGTCAGGAAATAACATTTCAAATAGTTGTAGCCTCACTATTCAGCATCAACATATTCAGCCCAAAGACAGAACCTCAACTCTGATCACCATGGACAAACCTATGCCTCCCAGAATCTACATCACTAATTCTGCAATCAGAACTTAGGGCAATCAGCAAGAGGCAGGAAGCTCAGACCCTGCTGTAGAGTGTTTGATCTAGAGGTGAAGGGTCTCATCTGTTGACCATGTATAGGAAGCCATGGTGCCTATATGCCAGAGTAGGCCTATCTAGCCCCACGGCTAATTCACCCACCTCAAGACCCTTTTTTTTTTTTTTGAAAATGTTAATTCTATAGTAAATTTAAAAGATCAGTAAAATGATTATTCATATGTCTATCAAAAATAGGTACTTAAATGTTTATTTGTATTTCAATAAGATTCAGTATTTTAATATATCTTTCTATCATTGCTGTTAAATACAGAAGAAGAAAGCCTATTTTTTACAGCATTGACTCAACTGAATTCAATTTCACAATTGACTCAGATCATTAATTTTTTTAAAATATAGAACTGAATATAGATATAATATAGAAGCCAATTTGTTTTATAAACAGTTAGTTATGGAATTGGATGATGAAAAAAGTTGCAAAATAACCCTAAGGACTTTCACGTGTTGATTATCAATTATCTTAGCCCAGTCACTGGAAAAATAGTTGTGTTTTCCACATTACTTCTCCTATACAAGTATATTATTCATAAATGAAGCCTAGTTACAATATTTATAGGCAAAGTATTTTTGGTAATCTTAGGAGCAAGATATAGCAACAGAGAAAATATAATTTTACTGGCATCTCCTATTCCTGAAAGAACAATATTAAATAAAAAATATATGCTAGGTAATATAATATGTGATTATAATTTAAAATAGCAAAGGAAAATATGCTATATGTTCTCAGGGTATATGAGAAAATTTAACATCTAAATATACTTGTGTTTTTATTCAAAGTTCAATATTAATGATAAATTTAAACAAAGAAAAGAAGACAAATAATTTTTGATAAGTAGAAAACCGCAAAAATCACCCTATTCCAATACACCAATTCCAATAATATGCTGCTGACCTAAATTTGCTGAGTGTAGACTAGTCTGAGATTGTGAAATTTGTGGGAGCTACAATATTAGAAAGAGCTTAAAACTTTAATGAGTTTTTATCTGCAGAAATCCCACCAGGTGAATAACCAAGAAAGATCTCCTCATGGCTCTGGTAGTAAGAAGTGAAAAGTAGCTATTGGGAAATATATCAAGTTCTTCATAACATATTTCTATTCTCCAGGGGAACAGACTTTGTCAGAGCTGTATCCTAGCTGAGGTAAAGGTATTCTCCTAACTCTAAGTCCTCTGTCCTTCCTCTTGCCTAGAAGGTGGGAAAAACGCTAAACTACTAGAGAAAAACATCTCAGACCAGGGACACAGGCCCACTTACTTAAAGACGGATACATAACCTTAAGACATCAGAATGCTTTCTGTCCTCTACCCATTACCACCATGCCAACAGGGCTGCCATATAATAGCAGGGGATTATAGCTTAAAGATCTGTAAGAAACACACTCTTCCTGAGGAGTAGTAGAGAAATCCAAAGTCAAAATGTTATTTGAAATAAAAAACACTAGAGGAATACAAAATATCTGGCACCTGTTGTTGCAGTGAACATTAAGTATAGCCCAAATCCCAGCCATATTAGCAAACCCTCACAATGAATGCCTACTTACCTAATTTCTTGTTAGCCAAGACCTGCCCAGCTTTCAACATAAATATTATAAGGCATGTTGAAAGACAAGATAAAACAGTCTGAAGAGACAAAGCAATCATCAAAAATAACTGTAAGACAATTTCAAATTTTTTAACATACTCAGAATTAGAAAACTAGAAGAATAAAAAGGAGAAAATATAAGTGTTTGATATGATAATTAGTGAGAGATTTTCAAAAGTAATAACAGACACCAATCTACAGATTAAGGAAGCTCAGGAAGTCTCTGGATCTGTTTTGTTCATCAGTTTATTTTGTTTGTTAGAGTAAGATCATGTAATACTTACCTTTCTCTGACTGGCTTATTTTGCTTCGCATAATACTCTCCAGGCCCATCCATGCTGTTGCAAATGGTAAGAGTTCTTTCTTTTTTATGGCTGCATAGTATTTACTCAGCATGTTTTTAGACTTGCTAAAAATCCAATGCTATTTGGGCAATATAATTTTTTTAACCTTAGGATGATATATTTAATAGAAAGCTGAAAGCAGACCAAACTACTTGAGTAGATAACATTTAAATTAACTCATTAAAGTCTTGAGATGGCTACTTTTAGGCCCCAAGCCAATGAAGCTATATTATAAGCAGAACTTGTTGAACAATTTCAGTCTCAAATCACATTAGCATATATTTGCTGTCTGAGCAGGGCCTGGAAGGCACCTTTGTCTCAAATGCTGGTGTGTTGATGATATGATATATGTTACTATTCTTTGGGAAATTGATTGAGTCTTCATTTCTTGAGCTGCAAGCATTCATTTAATTGTGCCTATCACATAGCTAGGAATTCAGCTCTCACATAAGTATGTAAAGACCCATAAACCAATAAGCTGACCGTTAATATTATTGTCAAAAATTAGCTATTGAAATATCTATATGAATATACCTTAAGTAAAGAAAATTGATACAAAACCACTTATACTGTACTAGAGGCCTGGTGCACAAATTCGTGCACAGGTGGGTCTGGGCGGCCTGCCCCAATCAGAGCCTATCGGGCCAGGCTGGCAGGGACCGGGACAAGGAAGGGTTGGCTGACCGGCCCCGCCTGCTGGTCAAACCTCAGGTCGAACTCCCGGTCAAAGGGACAATTTGCATATTAGCCTTTTATTATATAGGATGATCTCAAATATTATAGTAACATGCAGAAAAGACCAGAAAGAAATACATTCCAATCATATAATTTATTTGAATAGTAGAATTTGGGATGACATATTTTACTTTTTTATAATTTCCTATACTTTCCTTTTTATTTTCTGTTTATAGTAAAAAGTGTTATTTTATGATCAGGAATAAATTAAATGCAAAAAGTCATTGGCGTTCTGCCAAGGGGTGTGGGAACCATAGCCTCTCCCCTTGGGGACCCATCCATCATCTATCCCGCTATGCATATAGATATTATCTCAGGTTAATCTTCATAGCACCCTGGAATTATTCTCCCAATTTGCAGCAAAGAACCCAGAGGTCAGGTAAGTACAAAGAGTCGCCCATGCTGGTTCCGTTAGAGAGCGGTGGGGTCGGAAACACTCTGTTATTTTAGGCTCCTATGCGGGTGCTTTCCACTGTAGCACAACGACCTGTTTCCACTCTTGAACTTTATTCACATAAACCGCTCAAGGTCTGAGGACCACAATTTCAGAGGCTTGAGTGTGTGATTCATACAGTCTTCTCCGGATGCAATTACCTATTTTTGAAAACTTACACGGCACTTTATCTGGACCTTTTCTTTGGTTGTTAGTCTTCTAAACAATAAGCTCTATATGGACAGCTTATCTGTCTTTCTATTTTTTATTCATATGTCAAATGTATATTGAACATTTAATATTCTTATATGTTTTTCTAGGAGATGGGGGTGGGGGGATGCTGAACAAGACAAACAAGATCAAATGGTAAATTAGTTTCAGAGAGTAAAAATTCCTAGAATAAAGGGGATTATAGGGAAATAACAGATTGGGTAAGTAATGTACTTTATTTGGGTAGGGAGAGAAGGTGAGGAAGTGGCCTAAGGATTGAGAACCAAATGGTAAGCGGAGTTGGCCACAGAAGGAGCCAGGGAAACCAATGAGAATGCTAAGACCATGAGGCAGGAGGGAGAGAAGAAGCCTCTGTTTCTGGAGCGCAGAGAGCATGGGAGCAGTGGTCCAGGAACGCCTGAGATTATATTATGCTTATAATGAGTCTGAAACACCATTGGACTGTTTCATGCTGGGGAATAGCATGAGTTGAATTGTTTTATAATGGTCACCCTGTGGAGACAGGGTTTCGGATGTAAGGGTAGAAGCAGGGAGACCAGTTAAGGAGTGGTGAAAATCATCTTAAAACAAGGTGATGGTGTATTTGCAGCAGCGGGAGAATGTGGGAACTTGGTACTCAGCAGGGGAAGAGCTTCAATGTAAATGAGCCTTGTTTTTTTTCTTTAAATAAAGGTGTTTTCTGATATCACATCTGAATGTTCTCAAATATTTACTTTGAATTGCCAACATTCTATTTACTATTTACTTTCTTCCAACTGGGATGTGGAGTGAACTGCACTTGGAATATGTAGGAAATCTGCTAAATAACTTGGGCTAGATGAGTTGCTTACTTTTTTCAATGTTGGGGAAAAAAATAAGGGCAATAATAATAAACATGGGATCACAAATTAGCAGACATCTGTGAGCCCTGAACTCTTTCCTATAAATGATTTTAAAGTCAAAATAAAATGTTACATTTACATTGTGATGCATCTGCAGGCTCCTGATAATTTTACTGTATTTCTTAGTTAATATAAGCAGGAAGAAAAACCAACTATTCCTAAAACAATATGTAAATTTATTAATGGAGTATTCTCTAATAGATCTTAAGACTTCCAATTCCCAAGTGATTATTTTTAAAATTTGCTTTTAAGCCTGATTTTAGCATAGGATAGCTAATAGCACTGTCTCAGAGAAAAGAAACAGTATGAGCAAAGTTACACTATTAGCCAAAGTGAATATGCAGCTTGCTATCTGTATTTTTCATTTCACAAGAGAAATGGAAAGATAGTACCTACTGTTAAAGAAAATAGATAAGTACTATTTTCTATAAATAAATGGAAACAATGGTATTTTTTTATTTCTTTGAAGTTTAGGGCAATCAAACTATTAAAATAATGCTTTCATACCTTTATATTTTATTCAACTAAATGTCCTCGAGAAGTTTATACATTAAAACTAAGCTTTTTCTTTTTAACTTTTAATTATTATTTGATTATGAATTTTGTGTTTGTGGATCTGGGTGAATGCTTAAAAAATATACTCTTTCCAACAACAAGGTTGTTTATATTTGTATATAAGCAGCATAATGACCATGCTTTGACAAAGGCTATTCTTAATTACTAGTTTAGTCTCATCACTGGATTTATGAAGTCAAATGGGAATAATCGAGTGCCACATAAAGATTTTTTTCAAATAATTAAAGTTTCTCTTCTTGATAAATGAGCCCCCGTGACCCACATTTAGGCATTAACTGTATTTCTGGTTGTTGAAATTGCTTTTATCTGTCCTCAGATCTGTTATGTATTCACTTTTGAGGGGACTGGCAGCTGGAAACGAAATGAAGCTCTGTAGACCTAAACTGAGGAAAAGTTAAGAAAAGCTCAGCTGAATTTGTATACTTATTCTCCAAAGCCCAGAAACAGCTCAATTTTAAGTATTAAATAATTACCCTTACTTTACAGTTCCCACATGCTTGAAGGTAGAAAGTAGTGCTCCGCATCAGGAATCTGATCTCCATGTCACCCTGTCAAATAGATGTTGCCTTCAGCTATGAAAGTGCTTGCAGTCTTGGGAGCACCATGCCCAAGTTTAATTGACTTCAAAGGACATCCATGCAATGAAATGAAATCCTGTGTTGGAAGGACATTGTCCCAAGGCAAATCAATAAGGTTATTTTGGGGGCTCTAAATTTGGGAGGGAGTTTCTTCTAGTACATTTTTTCATATGCATCCAACATATTTTCATTTTTTTTGGTGGAAAGTCTAAGTCCATATTATTGCTTGCTTTCTTTATGTATCTATAATTGAAGTTCATTATTGAAGGATATTGTCGGCTCATTTTAGATAAATTCTACTAAAAATCCACATGGATTTAAGTAAGAATTTCCTTAAAATTATTGATTTCAGAAATGCTTATGTTGTGATAAGAGCAATGCTCATTTTTAATAAATTTGGAATAGATTATTTGAAAATGCTACCCCCCCCCCCACATTAGGCTATATTTTCCAAAAGAAAACACCTCATTTATGATGTTTTCAATTTGCATCATGAGAAAATCTATTATGTATGATTTCTGGTTCTGATGAATCTTTAAATATTCACATAGTGGTATACAAATCAATGGTTCAAAATATTTGAATACAAAAAGACTTGTAAATTCTTAAATACAAGATTATATAGATATGAGATGATTTTGAAAATACTAAGTTTAGCAGTTGCTAGAGCCTCATTGGGAACTATAAAATGCTAGTACTGATCACTCTAAATATAATCTCTATTCATATGTAGGAGATTTTGAGTAAGTTATACTATTTCATCAAGATAACTTCTATGGCCATCACATATCCTAATATATATAAAAAGCCAGGTGCTGTCATGACCGGACAGACAACCAAACAGCAGGCTAGGGAGTTGAGGGAGTGGGAGCTGTGGGCCCAAATGACCAAAAGACCTGTCCGGCTCTCATGGCTTAGCGGGGTGGGGCCAAGGAGGCTGAGGAGCCTCGCGGGTGGGGGGCTGTGAGCATGGAGCTTCTCAGGGTGGCTGAGGCGGAGGAGCGTTGCAGGGCAGGGGTGGTGGAGGCGAGGTGGAGGAGCAGGGCGAGGGCTGTGAGTATGGAGCTTTGCGGGGCGGTGAGGCAGAGGAGCATTGCAGCAGCTGAGGCCAAGGATCCTCGTGGGGCGGGAGCTGTTAGCATTGAGCTTCCTGGGTGGCTGAGGTGGATGAGTGTCACAGGTGGGGGCAGCTGAGGCGGAGGTTGAGGAGCCTTGCAGGGCAAGGGCCATGAGCGTGGAGCTTCATGGGGCGGGGGCAGCTGAGGCCAAGGAGTCTCACAGGGTGGGGGCTGTGAGCATGGAGGTTCATGGGGCAGGGGCCACAGAGGTGGAGGAGCGACGCTGGGCGGCGGACATGGCCTTGATTGCAGCTAGGCTTAGGGATCCTATCCGCGCACGATGGGCCTCTAGTATATTTATAAGACATTTAAGGAATGGAAACCTTCAACTCATTCTCAAACATCCTTGCAATGCCTCAAAGACAAGTTAGTCTTCTAGATAGTGAGACTTTTTAAAGGAACATTGCAGTATGTTCCTCACAATGAAAATGGTACTTTCTACTTCATATGTAGTGTTTTGTTCTTGAAGCATAGGTCTTATTTATAAAATAATGACAAGCTTAGTGGTGACATTACTGAGCTTTTCCCCTGCTTTCTTGACATACTTGATTTCTTTAAACAAATGGATTATTGGTAAGAACATTATATTAAACAAACAGAATTTGGTTTGGTCCCTGGTGATTTGCAAACCTCATAGTTTTTAAAATAATCTGATTGGTGGCTTTGTGAAGAAACTGTTGTCATTGCCTGTGTGATTGGATACCAGAAACGCTTTTAAAAATAATCACATGACATTTGGTTTTCGCTCCTAAAAATAATAAATAACTCAGAAAATAATTTTAATGCTGTCTTTAAAATTGTATCATATCTAAAAAGGAAGAGTCATCTGTGTTCTTCCTCATAAAATGCCCATCATCATGGAAAGAGGACTCCTCTCTTCTCCCATCTATTGGGTTCCCACACACACACAGAGTCCTGTTCATGGCATCAAACTAACTCAGTGCACTGAGTCTCCCATTTTTCCAGCCTTGGGAGGTAATACGTGCTATCCAGAGGACAGCTATCTCCCTGATGCGGCAGTGGCTGGCCTGCATACACAGTGCAGAGAGGGTATTCATGCGCTAGGACTGCCATAGCAAAGTTACACCACGGGATGGCTTAAAACACAGAAAGGTAGTGCCTCACAGTTTTGGAAGCTGGAAGTCTAAAATCCAGATTTTGGCAGAACCAAACTTCCTTTGAAATTCTAGGTAGAATCCTTCCTTGCCTCTTCCTAGCTTCTGGCGTAACTACCAATCCTTGGTGTCCCTTGGCTGGCAGCTACATAAGTCCCATCTCAGCCTCTGTCATCACATAGCCATCTTCAGATCATCTTCCCTCTGTGTGTCTGTCTAAATCTGGCATATATATATATAGTCAGTTTAGATTAGGGTCCATCCTGTTTACCTCATCTTAACTTGGTTAAATCTGCAAAGAATATATTTCTAAATAAGTTCACATTTTGAGTTAATGGGAATGAGGCCTTCAATATATCAATTTTTCTTTCTGGGATACAATCAACCCAAAGCAGAGACTATAGTTGGTTTGTTTTTAAAAATTATTTTCAGAGTTGAGAAATAGACATAAAGAGCCAGCACACACACAAAAAAATGTTTTGGTTGGTTTGTTTGCTCATTTGTTCTGTTTTTCAGGTTGCACTATTTACATTCTTTTAAATTCACATTATTTAGTATATGATTTGGAAAATAATGAGAATTCTGGTCATTGTCATAAGATATATCATTGATCATTGAAATCCAAGCATAACATATGTGAAGAAATCAACAAAATGCTGCTGGTTGCTTCATCCCTGGAGATCCTGGCATTTAAACAGGATAAGTAATCAAAAAGAGACAGGCTCTGAAATTTCTTTCCACACCATTTTCTTTATCTATACTTCAAATATTGTCTTTAAAGTATGTTGCTTCCTTAGCCATTTCACCTCTGCTTTCTGTACTTTTTATTTTTACCAAGTCCCAGAACTTTGAATTGTGTTGATTCATCCCAGGGAACAACAAAAATCATTTTATTCTACAATAGCATCTCTCAAAGAATAGGCATGTTGTTTTTTCCTTCCATTGGTCCATCTCTGCTTCACTGATATCTGAACTTATTTTGATATTACAAAATAGTACCTGCACTCAGAGTAATGTTTTCACTTGCTATAAAAATCATTTTGCCAGAAAGTGTCATTGATTTACATGTGGCAATATAGGATTCCTTGATTAAGAGTTTGACAAATCCCCATTGAAGCTGCGTAATAAATCAATCTTTTACTGGAAAAGCATGAGAGGGGGTAAGTGAAGATGCTATACATTTATACCTGGGGGAGAGTTACTAACCTCTGTTCCCTGGTGATCCATCACCTCGGCTGGGCTGCACTGACAATGTCTGGAGGTCATCTGGTTAATGAGACAGCACTGGGAGAGTCCTTCCCAGGATTACATTGTATCAGTCAATCATTAACACCCATATTAGACAGCAAGATCCATTTGCAACTTTTAAGAGAAAATCCTGTGAAATATACCCAGAGCAGATTAATGATTATAAATGGATTACATGAAAACAATTAAGAAAAATATGCCATTGCTTTTAGAGTGCCTCCATTAGGAAGAATTAAAACAAGTTTGACATGAGGGGTTTTGTTTATTTCCCCCCAGTGTCTTTCTTGAATATATATTTTTATTGTGCCATAGGACAGGAAAATAACAATTGACAGATTACATCATTTTAAAAGATGGATCGCTAGTGGTGATATCAACATTTGACTGAGATTGTAAATATTGTGAAATCTAGAACATGGATTTTGGAAATTATTGTCTCAAAAATATGTGTATTTCAAAAACATGAAATGTAAACCTTAAAAAAAAAGAAAAAATGTTCATTCAGCATAGTTCTTTCCCTTCTTTCAAGAATCTTAAATTTGGCTATTAGCTACAGAGATGAATTAAAATGCATACTTCACTTATTTTTCTGAGGAAACGAAGGAAGTGGGCCCAATGCACAGTAATGTTTTGTTTTTAAACTCTAATAAACATAGCAAATTACTTCCTTTAATATCTCTTATCTATAATAATAAAAGGGTAATATGCTAATTAGACTGGATGTCATTCCAGACATCCTTTCTGACATAGCCGGGGCCAGAGGTAAGCCAGCCCAGGTCCCGGGTGCCTGTGGGTGGCTTGGGGGAAGCCAGCCCGGATCCTGGGTGCCTGTGGGTGGCTTGGGGGAAGCCAGCCCGGGTCCCGGGTGCCTTCTGATGGCCAGAGGAGGGAAACCTGGGGCCCGCGTGCTGGTGGGAAGCCGGTGCTGGCAGCCAGGGGAAGAAAGGCCTACTCTTGCACAAATTTTCATGCATCGGGCCTCTAGTATAAATATAAACTCACGTCATTCATCTTTATATCCTCAGCAGCTAGCAAGTAGACACTCATAAACTGTGTTGTTTTCTTTTTTCAGTTTTCTTTATTATAAAATCTAATGACTCAAATCTTATACAAAACAGATATTCACTGCTATTTCTTCTAAAAATTAAGAAAAAAATCTTTACTATTTTTACTCAGTATCATCCATTTATTTGTGATACCAAAATATAAGTACATATTTTATTTAAACGTACATTTTATATATAACTGACTTAGGCCAATGTAAAACATTGAGCTACCATAGCTGTTTATGGTTATTAATATGAGTTTCTTTCATAGTTGTCTGCTAATTTTATTTTTCTTCACAAAGTTATTGCATGGCACATCTGATTAAAGTATTTATTGTTCTATGTTACATTGATCTGTTCATAAGTCTACCCCCCAACATAATTTTTCAGAGAGCTGTGATACTATTATGTTCATTTAAATAGAGAGATTTGGAAATAATAATAATTTATATATCATATTTATTGCCTATTGAAAAGGTTTATAAAATATGGCTTAATCCATAGTTTTGCAAACACTTAACATACTTAAAACATATTTGCAGACATTTCTGCCTTAGTGACATCATTTACTTAAGTTAATAAGTCATGAATGAACCTGAAGTTGTGTAACTTTGAGGAGTTCTTTAGAGAAACCTTTTAAACATGTTTTCTACTTGTAGATAGAATGAATTGTTTTAGATTTACTAACCTTACTATTTTTGTGTGCCTCTCATAAAATTGTGTGTATATTATTTAACCAAAAACTGATCTAACAATTTCGGGTCATTATGCTCCCTGTGGCAGGTTCTATTTGTCCAAAGATGACTGCACCAATACCAACCGTCACAGGGTTCTTCTGCCATGTGACTTTGCCACTCCCTCACCAAGTAGTGGACGCAAATCGCTTTCCCTGGCATCTGGTATAGCCTTCATGACTCACTTGTTATTAGTAGGATACGGTGGAAACAATGCTGCATAATACAAGACTAGGTCAGAGGAAGTCTCTTGGTCTCTTAGAATCCTTGCTTTCTAGATATTCCCTCTTAGGAGGCTTCCTCTCAGAGCCACTGGCACATTTTGAGAAACCTCAGTCACATGGAGTACTTAGGTAGTATAGTCAATGGTCTCAACTAAGCTGATCTCTATGTTATAGGAGCACAGTCATCAGATACCTGAGTGAAGAAGCATTCTGTTGATACTGGTTCCCAGGTATCTGAGACCCTCCCAGCTGTGTGAGTCTGCAGCTGAAGTCCCAAACATTGTGGAGTAAATTTGAACAATCAAAGGAGCTTTTCCTGAACTCTTGACTTACAGACTCTGATACCAATAAGTTAGGGTGGTTTATTACACATTTCAAGAGAATTGGAATGCTCTCTTAATAAGGAAATAATTGATATTCTCAGATAACCACTTCTGTAAAATAGTTAATCTATTGGATTATTTCTACAGTCATGTGTGAGATTTTTTTTAACATATTCAAAATAAAATGTTAGCTAAATATGTTGTAGATTATATGTAAAGCAAGTACTTAAAATGGGAAATATAGTGCTATATCATTAATACCCAGACCACATTAAAGAAAATAAAACATAATTGGATTGACTAATTTCCTAGTCAGAATATGTGACCTTTTTCTTAAGTGAAAAATAATACTTAATATATAATCTGGACTCAAGTTATTTAAAACCTTAAACCCTCATATATAAATTTAAAATAATGAGTAGTGTATTAATATATTGAAAATAACAGCTTTTCATTTACCTAAGCATGCTGTCCTTTGATTGTCTATATCAGTGGTTCTCAACCTTCTAATACCATGACCCTTTAATACAGTTCCTCATGTTGTAGTGACCCCAAACCATAAAGTTATTTTTGTTGCTACTTCATAACTGTAATTTTGCTACTGTTATGAATCATAATGTAAATATCTGATATGCAGGATGTATTTTCATTGTTACAAATTGAACATAATTAAACCATAGTGATTAATCACAAAAACAATATGTAATTATATGTGTTTTCCGACGGTCTTAGGCGACCCCTGTGAAAGGGTCGTTCGACCCCCAAAAGGGGTCGCCACCCACAGGTTGAGAAGCGCTGGTCTATATTTATCATCTAGTTTATCTAAGTTACATAAATACTGATGTACTGAATGCATACTGAGGCTTTCCCAGAGAAATGAAAGCTTCTCTCCCAAATGTATATCAGTTGTATTTCCTTTAATTCAGGGAAGATTTTATTCTTAAATATGAATGCTATAAACTGATTGTGAGAGCCTGATCCCATAATTATTTTCATTCCAAATACATATGACTTTTGGAAGAAAACAATAATAATAAACATTTAAATAGTTCAGATTATAAGCCAGGTATCTCTCCACGTATTTCACAGTCTTTACAAGATACCTATAATAATAAGAATAATATAATATGGTACTCGTTTTATCTTCATTTTTACAGAAAAAGAAACTGAGGGCTACTTTCATTTAACTGGTAATTATTGTAGCTAGGATTTAAAGCCAAGCCATCTGTCTCCAGAGATTGAGATCTTAAGCTCTGCATTCTACAGACTCCGTAGAGGTAGAAAAGTGAAGCAGGGATGAGCTGGTTAGAATTTAATGGGCACCCCAGTTAAAATGAATTCAGAATGTTTGTAGATTCTTTTGCAATCATTTTATCTTTTGTGTTATTCTATCCTTTAAAAATTAAACAGTTGAATTAATTTAAGGTAAGAATAATTGAAGCCAGTGGGCATCTTATTTACATAAAAGAAAACAGAAATCTCCTTTTGTATTTATGACTTTGTATAAATCCCATTTAATATAGTGAAGAATAGGATTAATGGCACTGCAAGGGGCAAAGCAACCCAGGAGACAGATGGCATCTCGTTCAGCATCCAAATGAGGGGCAGCTGTGTTTTGAAAACATGTGCATTCAATCCCATGTTGCAACATGACCTGCCTGATATGCAGCCATTCAACACAGGATAGTGTATGCACCTGAACTTCTTTCTAACTGTTCCCACTCAATATGCACTTCACCTTGTACACATAGCTTCAATAATTACTGCTTTGTCCACATGTGAAATCTTTATGAAGGTGCAACATAATTGCAATCTGTTAATAGACTCCTCTATATCTTTTCACTGCCTTTGCCAACATTGTTTCTTTATAGTTAATGTTATATCTTTAATGGTCAGTGTAAAATACTATATTCAGGAAAATGACCATTTTTGCTCTTCATTTTTATTTTAAATACTGAATTTTTAGCCAATTCCCGCAACTCTAGAAGAAAGGAAATGAGTAATGTCATTAAATCAAAACTCTATTTTTAAAGCTAATTACAGGAGGCCAAAGTATTAATATCATTACTCCATCAATCTGGTTGAAGATTTTTAAAAATGTACTTGGTGAATGAAGATTTCTCTCTTTTTTCTCTCTCAGCTCTCCCCCAATGTCTTCTATACTCCTCCTATACCCTCAATTCACTGAAAACCTCTCTTTGAAGAAAGAAAAAAAGATCAGTAAGCATTAAATTATTTGAGTAATGCTTTGGTTTCCAGAAGTCAGAATTAGGTTCTGAATTTATTAACCACATCAAACCTCCAGAAATGGACAGCCTCTCCAAGTGCAGTATTTGATTCAAGCTTAGTTAAGTAAATGTTGTCCCCTGTCATTCTTTCTCTTCCTTTCCTTTCTTTATTAAGAGTGCTGCTGAAGCATAAAATCAGTTAACTTTAACTCCCTACAACTCTTCCAGGCTCTGGCGTGCTATTCTCAGTGTGTCACCTGCATGAACTTCAACCAATTATGAGAAACTTAAATGTTTTTCTTTTCTTCTTAACTTTTTTGTGTTCCTTTTTACCATTGTTATTTTAACCCCATCTATGCCAAAATAGAAAAGTCACTTGCTAAATGTTTGAGGAAGAGGATGACTCTACATCGTAGACAATACTAGAGAGACTGATGTATGTTAGCAGAGATGCTGTGGGAAATCATTATGGTAAATAAGGTCATGGAAGGCTTGGATATTAGAAGATTTGATCTGGAATCTACTTAACAAGTGAGATTTCTGGTGAGAGCAGTGTCAGAATGGGACAGAAAGAGAAGCATTTGGAGAAAAGAGCGAGCACAGAAGTTGTGACTATTACTGTACTTTTTGATTATTTAAAATGGAAAAATGTATAAGTGTATAAGTTATAATCACAGTTGAAAATTCCATATTACCAATTATTTATACCAATGAATATCTTGTATCTTTGAAGGAAAAAATGACTTGGTGATTATGTGATAAAAGAATGAGAGGTACAGGTGATTAAATTTTGTTGGTAGACTAAAATATACTTATAAGACATTTTAAGCAATGATTTGCTAAATTATTTTCAACAATTTTCATATTAGCCTTCCATTATATAGAATAAAACATTTATCATATTATAGGAAACCAAAAAGAGTTCTAAGGATTTTTTATTGACCTTGTGTGGGGTGATGGCTATTAGGGTGAAGCAATTTAGACATGACCTCTGCCGGGGTCTTACTTTTGCTTATTTACTTGTTTTCTGTCTCCCTTAGGTTTTCTGACCTATGTTATTTGACCAACAGTCACTGTGTATTTGTTGATCCACATTTCCAGCATGGACCCCTGTCTCAAATATATTTCTGACCTACGAAGTTCAGAGTTTATTTGAGACAGTTATAGCTTGTGTCTGCACTTAATTGTATTTGCACAAAATTCTGACTCTTCTAAAACTTTCTGACATTGATGATTGCTAAAGCATGAAGGCAGAAATAAGAAGGGGAAAAAGGAAGAGGAAAGGAAACAAAGAAAAGTCTAAGGTAAAGTGGGTCCAGGAGGAGAGTAGCTGAGCCCTCTTCATCCAGTTGTTCACTAAACTCTAGCTAACCTGGGCGTCTAAAGGAAGGAGGTTAGATTGACCTGCTAAGTTAATATCAGTTTCTTTTGAAGTAATGGGCACAATTTTTTAGTTCACATTTGAAAATCTATCAGAAATGCATGTAATTTTTCATTAAACTCTTAAACTTTCCAGAAATAATTTGATTTCTTTCATTTCTTAAAAAAATCTGGCTAAGTTGTAAAAGTTGTTCCATCTAAGTATTCATATATAAAGATAATCAAATAGTATCTATTTTTATTGATTTCAGAGAGGAAGAAAGAGGAAGAGAGAGATAGAAACATCAATGATGAGAGAGAATCTTGATTGGCTGCCTCCTGCATGCCCCACACTGGGGATCCAGCCAACAACTGGAGCATGTACCCTGACCGGTAATTGAACCATGACGTCCTGGTTCATAGAATTTGCTTTAACCAGTCCACCAGCACACCAACAAAAACTATAGACTATGGAACAAATATCAAGAATATCTAATGATTTGGAATTATTTTGAAAATATCAACAAAGCAAATTTAGCCCTGACCGGTGTGACTCAGTGGATAGAGCGTCAGCCTGCAGACTCAAGGGTCCAGGGTTCAATTCCGGTCAAGGGCATGTACCTTGGTTGTGGGCACATCCCCAGTAGGGGGCGTGCAGGAGGCAGTCGATCCATGATTCTCTTTCATCATGGATGTCTCTCTCTCTCTCTCTCTCTCTCTCTCTCTCTCCCTTCCTCTCTGAAATCAATAAAAACATATTTTAAAAAAATAAAGCAAATTTATTGCTGTGATTGTCATGAAGAGGCCAGAAACATCTTTTCTAAATGAAATGTACTAACTTTCAAACTGATGGGGCTGTGTATTTCCTTTGAATTTGCATCCTTGATTCCCCTCTTACATTAATTTCCCAAATCAAAATTATCAGGAAATCCCCTTGGCTCTACCTGACTATGTCTTGTTCTTACTATCCCTTCTCCATTTCTGCAGTCCACATTATATTTCCGCTTGTCTAAAATACTGCAATAATCTCTGAAATGATCTTCTTCCTTCTCTTCTTCTCCTCTTCTCCAGGTAGTCTATTCTCCACACAACAGCCAGGGAGGTTATTTTAAAATCCAGTGTTATCATGCCACTACTCTAGCTCATAAATTTCATTGACCCATCAGAACCTCCAAGACCTGTACCTCCACTATCTGAACAAATACATCTTTCATACCTCTCCCCATTGCTCATCCTACTCTAGCCATGCTGGCCTCCTTGGTGTCCCTAGAATACACAAAACCTCCATGTTGTCAAACATAATTTTACCAATCTCGTGGGTGTAACATCATATTTTAATTTAGTTTTAATCTCGTAATACTATTTAAGTTGATCATCTTTTTTGTTGTTTTTGCTTCTAAAAAATATCCTGTCCTCTGGGTCATTTTTTTTCTGTTTAGATATCTTTTCCTTGTTAATTAATAAACATTCTTTATAGGTCATGGATACTACTTTGTGTGCAGGTATTTTTCACTTTGGAGCTTAGTCTTTTCAATATCTTTATAATATACGTATATATACATTAATATTTTTAAAATATATATATTTTTATTGATTTCAGAGAAGAAGGGAGAGGGAGAGAGAGATAGAAACATCAATGATGAGAGAGAATCATTGATTGGCACACCCCCTACTGGAGATCGAGCCCCCAACCTGGGCATGTGCCCTTGACTAGAATGAAAACCAGGACCCTTCAGTCCACAGGCTGATACTATATCCACTGAGCCAAACCAACTAGGGTTATAATATACATTGAAAAACATAGTCATATGGGCTGGTTTACAATAAAATTAAAATTGTTACTATTTCCCTTTATGTTGTTTTATAATATATTTAAGAAATATATTTCTAGTGAGGTCATGAAAATTTTTATTAAAGATTTTGCTATTTTGGTTTCTTTCCTTTTCTACATAGGATAAGTTAGGCTCTGGGGTGGGAGAATTTGTGTCTTTTATCCTCATACAAATCTGTGCCATTATTATTTTTATTAACATTTCTCAGCTATTCTCTCCATTCTTTTAATTAGGTACACACCAACTACTACTACTTATTGAATATCTATTGTATGCCAAACTCCATTTGAATATATGTTGTCTCTTTTCTTTCCTTCAGAGCCTCTAATTTTTGTTAAAGAATATATTTGCCCTCTCTGTTTGAGCTGCATTCAGGTTAATTTATTCATCTACCTAATTTTCTTTCATCTGTGTCTAATATGCTTCCTATGCTATTCATGGTTTTCCAAGCATTTTCCAAGCAGTTTGAGAGAAGCATGGTTCATGAGAACAAATACTTAGCTATCCAGATAAATAATACTCTACAGCAGTGGTTCTCAACCTTCTGACCCTTTAAATACAGTTCCTCATGTTGTGGCCCAACCATAAAATTATTTTCATTGCTACTTCATAACTGTAATGTTGCTACTGTTATGAATCATAATGTAAATATCCGATATGCAGGATGGTCTTAGGTGACCCCTGTGAAAGGGTCGTTCAACCACCAAAGGGGTCGTGACCCACAGGTTGAGAAATGTTGCTCTACAGGGTCTTCATGATCTATCAACTAGAGGTATTTTGCAACTCAACTTTCAGGCTGACACTTACCACAGTCATTTCCCTCCTGGTATGGAGGTGATCTGAGGTGTGGGGATCCCAATATCCAGAGAGGTTGGGGGACATTGTCTTCTTTGTTGTCCTCTTGGGTTGTGGTGTTACTGTTTGAATCTCAGGCACCTCCAATAGAGAGCTCTGGGCTGGGCTAATGTTTGAGGCACTGGTGTGCTTAGGGATGGTAGAGGCCAGCCCTGGTGGCCTTCCCATTTGGATACCTGTGAAGGGTAGGTGGCTGCCCGGTGTTAAGTTATGAGTATATGTGCTAGAGGCCTGGCTCAGGGTGGAACTATAAGTATGGGCTCTACTGCTACTTGAGCAGATCTCAGTGAGCTGCATCAGATCATCAGGGGTATGCCCTGAAAAGGAGCAGTGATGTCCATGATCAAACATTGTAGTGACTCCATGCACAATGCATATAATTCTGATGACATCGATAGGATAATGTTGGACATTTTTGTAGGTGGTAACTTTACAATCCAGGGACACCCCCACTAAAACAATAGGAAGATTATTACAGCACAAACCTGTCAGCCAGATGGTCTGATTTGGTTAAACTGGGAGGGTTTAGAATATAATTTGAGGACTGCCAATAAAGAGGGAGTAATTCCTTTAAGCATCTCTTCTGCTGGTACCTTTTAATGTAGAGGAAGGTGAGCTCTGGCCCCAAACCCATGCCCAGTGGCATGTTGGCTCAACTCCTTCTGGCAGGGCCTGCCAGCACCTGGTGCTTAGCCATCCAGTGCAGTTGTGCACCTGGCTGATTTTGTTCCAGCGCATCTCCTGGGACAGGGGTAGGCCAGAGGGATCAACTAGCAATCCTCTTATCCAGGTGGCGCACTTAAAAGTAATAATAGCTACAACATAGGGGGAGCATTTGCCTTTTCCTAACTTGTAGGGCCTCCTTGGGTAAGCGATCTGAATACTGACCAGAGGCAGCCTGTGTATGCTGATAGCAGGGGTAGATCCTGGGGTTTCTGTTAGGTTTTCATTTCTTATTGTGACTGGCATTCACTAGACGGAGGGCCTTCTTCCCTCTGTCTGAAATCCACACAGTTCTACTAATGGATCCCAGAGCTATAATTTCAATCTCCCGCAATTTTGATGAATTTGGTTTAATTAGCTAGCCTTTGTAATATGAATAGTGAGACAACGCTGGTGGCCTTTGCTTAATAGTTGGTATTGGGCCACCTTTTGGGTCAATAAAGTCTATATAATAATGCTCTCTAAGCTATTAGTAGGGTTTGTTCCCTGGAGCTCTCTATTATAAGAAGGTAATATTGCACAATCGACCTTCAGTTCGGTTGGCAATGTGTGGAAAATAAGAAAAATAAAAATGGGAAAGTGAGCATTTAGTTCACTTTGGTAAGCTGGTGTGAATGACATTCTCTCTGTAAGTACCAACAGGAGATTTTTAGGAGGAGACTGGTAGTGGGTATGAGAGCTAGGAATAAAGCAGTAGTAGAGCCTGGGGTACAATTTGTGTCCATTTGGGTGACCATCTATTGTTTAAAAGCTTGAGGAGTGCGTCTTTGCTTAGGTCATTCTGGCTCTATATAAGAAAGGATACTTGGGGCCATTTTCTAAGCCAGATGGAAATTCTACAAAATCCCATGTTCTAGAGCTCAGGGCTGAATAAATTGGGAAGTGAAATGGGTACCTTTATCTGAATCTATATTGCCTGGTGGACCAAAGTAGATGAGCACATATATGGTTAAGAAGGCGATTATGTGAGGGGAAGCACGTTTCCGGAGGGAGGAGCAGATAGCAGGCATCCAGTGAAGGAATTCATGTTGGTGGTTGCATGCCTAAGAGTCCCAGCAGAGGGCAGCAGTGGCCATGCTGAGCTTCAGTTGTTTTGAATCCTGGGTAAAGCATTTTGGGGTTCCCAGGCTAATACCAGATTGGTCAATTCAAACTAAATAGGCCAGGGAATTTGTTTTGTTGTTTTTTTTTAGTAGAATAAGTAACCTGTCTTTTTTTCTTTATTGATTAAGGTATTACATATGTCCTTATCACCCCACTGCCCCCCACCCCCACCCCACTCACGTTCATTCCCTCACCCTCCTGGTGTCTGCGTCCATTGGTCATGTTTATATGCACGCATACAAGTCCTTTTGTTGATCTGCCCCCCTTACCCCCACCCTCCCCTACCTTCCCTCTGAGGTTTGAGCATCTGATTGATGCCTCTCTGTCTCTGGATCTGTTTTTGTTCAACAGTTTAGGTTGTTCATTATATTCCACTAATGAGTGAGATCATGTGATATTTTTCTTTCTCTGACTGGCTTATGTCCCTTAGCATAATGCTCTCCAGCTCCACCCCACACACTCACACAGACACAGGTTTCTTGGACAAATAAAATGCATGCTAATGCAACAATACCATGGAGAGAGCAGATAAGCTAAACTCTCTAGAGGTGGAACAGTTGGTCTTCTATCCCCAATCCACTTGCTCTTTTTAAGCCCAGGCTCTGGAACACTTGGAAGCAGTACATGTCCATTCAGTTCCAGTGGGCCTGCTTGCGATTCTGACAGCACATGCTCATAACAACTCAAAAGCCCATTCAAGCATTTAAAAAATGTTCAAGTTCAAGTTGCCCTGGCCTGTGCGCTCGGGTGGTTGAAGGGCTGCTCCTTACACAGATATTGTGGGCACATAACTAGGTTGTAGGTTTGATCCCTGGTTGGGGTGCAGTGAGAGGCAACTGATAGTTTCCTCTCTCTTCCTCTCTCTCTAAACATATCCTCTGAGAATTTTTAAAAATGAAGTTGCCCTTTAAATTTTAAAAATGTAAAAATTTTCAATATGAGAGGGGTTTCTCTGAATATTTAATAGAAGTCCTTCATTTTGCTTTGTAGCATGGAAATGACCTGACATTGTTTTTGCTTATGTTTTATGCTGTTGCTACCATAATGTAAGTCTTCTAAGAACAGATTTATATTTGCCTTTGTCTGGGAATATGTGTACAATACAATAGTTTCTGTCATATGGTTGTTGCTCAATCAATCTTTTTTTCAATCAATGAATATATTTTTTTCTTCTCCTTTTAAATGTGTGCCAGCTTTTTGTTTTTCAATAGCCTCCAACACTCTTGCCTTTAAAAATTTTACTTCCTACACATTTTTCAGACTGATATTTTGAAAATATATACTTGATGATGTCTTACCATTAATAAAATTTCCAATACACCTGTTACCCACAGAATAAATTGCAAATTCCTTAGCTTAATGGAATATCTACTAAGATTTTACTCATTCCTATCCTTTTATTCTTCAGACACTCCTTGCTCATCAGTTTATCATCTAGTGACATAGTCATGTTGCTGGAGAATTGAATTTCTCCATCGCTAGTGGGACAGGGGTTCTTGGGGCATCACTGGAATAAGCATTTATGGAGGCCCCCAGAGGGGGATGAGATGGGGTAAAAGGCTTTATTTTTGTGGAGTTACATTCCAAAGTCCTATGTCCCTTAATCTACTCCTGGAAAATACGCAGCTGGGGCTGTAGCAGAGCTAAAAGCAAAGCCAGTGTCCAGAGTTTTCATTCCATGGTGGGGTTGGATCCTATGCAACATCAGGCTAGTTAAAGTCCATTTGTCCACTGTGTGGAGTCCACATGGCTGTGGACTACGTGAGGAGGTACAGAGGATGAGTGTCCAGCAAGCCAGGCGTCATGTGTGAGCAGCAAGAGAGAGAGAGAACTCCCTTTGTTTGGGAATTTAAATATCAAATCGTCCTGTGTTTGCAGTAGCCAGGCCTATTCTGGCCACTGATGTTCTCAGGTGTGACTGACAGGTAAGCATCTTCCCATGTCACCCTTACTGGGCATGTGTCTATTGTCCAGTTCCTTCCCCCATCCATCTGCAGGGAATAGACTTGGAGAGTGTTAAACTGTAGCTGTCTGGCAAAGCAGTATAAATGACATGCCTATATTATCTAGTCTTCCCTTTACTCCTTGTTGTAAATGTTTAACCCCACATCCCACATTGTTCAGGGTTCAGGATCTGGAAGAGGAGCCACACACAAATGAAAGAGAAGAGACAAGAGATAATTTGGAAATATTGGGGGGCCAGGCTGGTAAGTCCAACTCAAGGGGAAGGACTTCCACTGGTGCTCAGGCCTTTTATTGGTTTGGGATACACCCATAGCATAGCCCTTAGGCAGACAATTTCCAGTAACAGGCAGACTAGCCCATCAGCAAGGATTTACATAATAATAAATGGGGAAGTTGTTTCACTACCACTGTCTGGACTAACAGTGGGTGCACAGCCCGCCAGGGCTTCAAGGGTCACCAGCCTTCCGGGATCCTTGTCCACACCCCTCTGATAGAGAAGACAATGGATGACTTCCCACAACTCTTTTCCTGTGAATAATAACCATGTTATTAACAGTATCAGAAATTGCTGTAGTTCTATCACACAATGCTATCCATCTGTTCCATTAGTTCTTGTGTTATTCTAGCCAGTCATCTTTATTTGCCAAACTTTTATTTATTCTTCATCTTCAGCCTCAAAAGTTAATTCCCCTATTATGTTTTCCAGACAGCTTTTTCCCTTTAAAAAAAAATATATATATATATATATATATATATATATATATATATATTATTGATTTCAGAGAGGAAGGGAGAGGAAGAGACAGAAACATCAATGATGAGAATCATTGATCTGCTGTCTCCTGCACACTCCTACTGGGGATCAAGCCTGCAAACTGGGCATGTCCCCTGACCGGGAATGGAACCATGACCTCCTGGTGCATAGGTTGATACTCAACCACTGAGCCACACCAGCTGGTCAGCTTTTTCCCTTTGAAATATTTTTATTCTTCTTCTTACTATCAGTATTTTGCATTATAATACTGCTTTTTCAAGTCTGTCATCTTAAAAGATATTTGGTATAATTAATACCAGAATTATATGCATGTAATTTATTTTAACAGTTTTCTAAGCTTTTAATGGTAATGTCCTCTTTTTTTTAAAAAATATATTTTATTGATTTTTTACAGAGAGGAAGGGAGAGAGATAGAGAGCCAGAAACATCGATGAGAGAGAAACATCGATCAGCTGCCTCCTGCACATCTCCCACTGGGGATGTGCCCGCAACCCAGGTACATGCCCTTGACCGGAATCGAACCCGGGACCCTTCAGTCCGCAGGCCGACACTCTATCCACTGAGCCAAACCGGTTTCGGTGTCCTCTTTTTAATGTATTTATTTTTCTTGTAGGTTGAAGAAAACCAAAGTTTTGTCACCCTGAAGTTGACATTTTGGGAACTTGATTTTAAGCTGTTTATTAAGAAACAAGACTCAGAAAGAAACTTTGACCCACTTCTGTTTCCTGCCCAAGAGACTGAAACAGAGAAATGTGCTTTAGAAAGGAGATTTAGGATGTGGCCTCAGTCTAATTTTAATAGTATGGTAAATAAGAGGCTTGGTGGTGGATGGTGGTGGAGGGGGGGCGGGGGTTACTTAATATCCTCAGTGACCCATTGTTTCTGAGTTGCCTAGCAAGGAAAATGTCTTATATACTCAATGTCGCCTCATTGTCCTTGTAATTTTCATGCTATATGAATCCCCTGTGTGCATGTATTAAAATCTTTAATTTTTGTCTGTTAATCTATCCATTATGTTCATTATTGACTCAACCAGAAGAACTTAGAGGGTTGGAGAAAAAGTATAATTTTTTTAGCTCCCACAAAGTTATATTCCTGTATCCTCCCGATCCTCATTATTTATACCTCTTTTTAACACATCTGTTCAGCATACAATATATTTTGGTAAAGTAAACAATTGATATGTTCACACTTTGACAGTCTGAAGTTTGCGTTCCTCCTCACCTAAAGGACTGTAGAAATTGTCATTTTAAAAAGATAATACAGTATTACCTGTCTCCCAAGTCCATTAACGATTTGCATCTCCTCAATATATCACTTAATGCTGTCACTATGCACCAGTCCCCTGCATTAATCATGTGTTTCTGATATTTTGACATCTCAAGCCTTGAGGACTCAGGAGGGACTGCCCTTCCCAGGGAAATCCAATTCCTAAAGATAATAAATGACTGCCTGGTGAGGAGCATGCCTTTCATATGCAAACGATCCAGTCCAGCCCTCATGCCCCACCAGCCTCCTTTTTCAGGTCAGCTGCTATTCCAGGCCACCACTCTCCTGCCCTAGTCACCAGGGGCCAAGGATCAGACAATCGGGGGCAGCTGAAAGCCCCAGAACCCCCGAAATTATTAACACTAGCAAATCCGCAGCTTGTGTACCTTGCCAAACTCATTTCATCCTGTAGAAACAATACTAGGCTCCTGCCCATGTTCCCGTCACCTCCTCTGTCTTCAGACCAACCTTGGTGCCCCCTGGTGGCCCTGCGTGGTGTGGTGTGCCCCCTCCTCTAGGGTGGGTTCCGCACTACCTTTCAATGGCAATTTTCTCCTGAAAAGTTGGCTTCACTGTACAGGTCCCTGAAAAACAATAAAACTTTCGTTTTCGCTTCTGTGACAGGACAGTGACCTGAGTTTCTGAGATTATTCCCCTTTTGCTGCATTCAGGGTTGGTTATATAATTTAAGAGGCCCAGTGCAAAAGGAGAATGTGAGCTCCTTTGTCAAAAAGAAAAAACATGTCATGACAGATACTAAACTAAGATTCTTAAAATGTTTTTCTAGTTATCAAACATATTAGGAGTAATAGTGATACATGAGTAATAACATAAAAATTTCAAAATATAACATTTGGTTTCATACTTGTACTACAAAAAATAATACTGCTTGGTTAATGTGATGTATTGATTTATCATAAGACTTTTCTGACTCACATTTTTGCAAATTCATTTATTAGGTCATTAAAATGTACACTCTTAGCAAGTTCATTTTCAATTGATATAATTAAAAATGATGTCAGTTTCTCTTGGCAAATGGAAGATCTCAGTATTTAAAGCTAAAACTCATTTTATTAAATAATGTTTAATACTTCTATTAATTTTGAGAAATATCTTTTCCATTGATGTAATTGTTATGAGAGCTATTGAATCTATTTTATAAGCTGTTACATTAGCATAATTTCTATTTGTCTTTCTTTTTGATGTATTTTTTTCTTTAAAAAATACTTTTGTTGATTTTTAGAGAGAGGAAGGTGGAGAGAGAGAAGCATTGGTTTGAGAGAGAAACATTGATCAGCTGCCTCCTGTGTGTACCCTGACCAGGGATTGAATCCACAGCCACGGTATGTGCCCTGACTGGGAATCAAATTGCCAAACTTTTGGTGCATTGATGCACACCCAACCAATTGAGCCAGACCAGCCAGGGCACATTGTCATAATTTCTGACAAGTTATCCCCAAAAAATTAATATATCTAGAACTGGTAATTCAAGCAGAACAATTTTTTTCCCCAGAAATATTAGACTTTTCATACAAATTAGCTTCCTGTAAGTATGAATTTAATTTTAAATGAAATTTATACAATGGTTTTTTAAAGTGTTTCCTCTGCTATTTCCTGTGTTATATAGGTTCTATGACAGTGATGGTGAACCTGTGACACGTTCACCATAGGTTCAGGTGATGGTCACCTCTGACACGCGAACTCATTTTTTTGGTTGATTTTTCTTTGTTAAATGGCATTTAAATACATAAAATAAATATCAAAAATATAAGTCTTTGTTTTACTATGGTTGCAAAGATCAAAAAATTTCTATATACGACACAGCACCAGAGTTAAGTTAGGGTTTTTCAAAATGCTGACACGCCGAGCTCAAAAGGTTCGCCATCACTGTTCTATGAGAAAGCAAAAGTGGCTTCAAGATTTTTATGTTATTCAAAAGAACTATATATTAATTCTGTTGTAATTAACTAGTTATTAATAACAGGAAAGAAGCAAGGAAAGGCCAGACATTATAGACATGTTCCCTGCAAAACACAGCGAGAGGGCACCACATAAGGAAGATAGACATGTGCCCAGTAATGTGGGAGTGACATAGGAAGATACTTCAAGCAGCAACATGGAGCAGAGACTTTGGACACTGGCTCTGCTTTTAGCTCGACTGACACCCAGCTACATTTCTTCTAGGACTGGACTGAGGGAAATGGGACTTTGGAAGCTTAGGCGTATAATTCCATGGAAATAAAGCTTTCTGCCATATTTGATCCTCCCGTGGAGGCCTCTTTAACTGCTTATTCCAGTGGTACCCCAAGAATTCAACCCCCCAGCAGTAATCGGGAGAGAAGTTCCTCTCCTTCCCTGTAACAATTCTATGGTTGTATCTTCACTTAAAAATGAAAAAATATTTAAAAATTTGTTTGTCTGAAGTTTTATATGAAAACATTTTTTCCCAATAAATGTGGCAAGTCTTTAAACTTAATTTCTATTTTGAAACCTGAGGATATTTGCTTTGCAAATCACAGTTTTCAGAATCAGAGATTGTAAAGAATTTGAAGAATTCTAATGTCTTTTTAATGTGCTTTATTGCAAGGACTATGTGTATACTCTATCCCATATAATAAGAGAGGAATATTCTAATCAGCCATTACTCCCTGAGGTGTAATGACCAAGCACATCACGACCAGATCACGGATCAGCAGGAGGGTGAGCCAGGGAGGTACAAGCAGGCTGCAGAGAGCTACAGGAGGGCAGCAGCGACCTACTGGCCCACAGATTCATGCACAGGGCTACTAGTTTTGTAATAATTGACAACAAAGTTTGCAGCAGCAGTTCCTGTCTTGATGTTACAGAATTTACCAGGTGACCAGAAAATACACACAGGAGTACTCAGAGATTCAGGAAAAACCGTTTATTTTCAGATGTACAGTGACTCAGGGGAGTCTGTTTCCAAATCCTGAGTGAGTCAATATGGAGGAAGCCTTCACTTTATATCAGGCTTCCAGACCTTTCTTGGGTCTTTCAGCCCAGCGCCCACCCTGTGGGTTGGGATGGAGTAAGTGAGATTACACTCAGAGGCTTGGCATGGCATCAGGCCTGGTAACCCCCTCCAGGGGTTGTGTATGGTTCATGGTTCATGGCCTCTGTAAAATGGGAGTATTCTGGGAAACAGGTTCTGTAAGGCAGGACAGGCGTCAATGGAGTTAACTGTTGGCTAGCAAGGGTGTGCGGTAGAGGCAGGGTACTGGCACAGATTCAGATTGCTAGGCCCCCCCAAAATGTCTTATATTCCCCATCACTTGTGCTTAAGCCAGCGGGTCAAAAGTGTGCATGTATCAAGGGCAGGTCAGCCTCTCAGGGTATGTAGAGCCCCTTTTGTGTCCCATGTTGGATTCTGCTGCTGTTGCTGCTGTCTCTCTGGGCCCATGTCCTTGGCCTCCAGCTTTGGCCTTGAAAGGTAGTCCCAGGCTGCCAGGTCTAGTGCTCAATGCATCCATACCACATGTAACATCTGCAGGACTGGAGAATGCCCTGCGTGTGCTGCAGATAGGCATACCTGTACTGTTCATACACAAGCTCTGTTTCATATTTAATTTAATGTTCAAAACAAAAATTCTGATATAAAAAATATTAAGATTTTCAAGACCAGGATATTACAGGCCTATTCTGTGTGTGGGGTTCTTTATTACTGCCAGATCTCTCTCTCTCTCTCTCTCTCTCTCTCTCTCTCACACACACACACACACACACACACACACACACACACACAGACAAACACAAACACACACAAGCACACACACACACACACTCTGGCCCTGACCACATCAACTCTGAGCCATTTAATTAATTCTATTGATTCTTTTTTTTGTCCGACATTTTGCATGAGTGCTTCCAAGGATATAGTCTTTTACCCTCAGCTCTTTACCCTTTGGCAGAAATCAGTCATGCTAATAAATTAAATTTGGCAGTCACCTATAATTTTAAAACCTCATCTCTCTCCCACTCTCTCCATGCTCCCCACCGCCAATAGGACATTTCAACTCAGCTGGCTCACTCTTAAAACTTCAAGCGTTCAGTGAGCTTTTAAAAAGTTATTACCTTTTCAGAAAAAGTGGCTCCTTTTTCTGTTTCTCTAAATCCTCTAAGTAAAGTCATTATTCTTCAAGTTATCAAGACTCCAAGGTGGGGTAACTTCTACTTTCTCTTTACATACCACTAGAGGCCTAGTGCATGCAATTCGTGCATGGGTAAGGTCCTTAGCAGCTGCCTGCAGCTGCCACTGCCTGCCCCTCCCCTTGGTTGAACTCCCCGTTGAACTCCTGGTCAAGGGGACAATTTACATATTAGATTTTTATTATATAGGATTACTTTCTACTATGTTTGGCAGTCATTGTCTCCATTCTATATTATTCTAATAGCTTCCCCAGTGGTTTCCTTGTCTGGAATTTACTCTGCTTGAACAAGTTGCCTAAAGTGTTAACCTAGTGCCACCTGTCACCTTGTTATCAGAAATGTACAATTAAACCCTATAATCAAAATTAAGAACAAACTTCTCTGTCAGAGTACTCAGTGCCTATGATCTACATGATTAAGGTGTGCTCAAACTTCACAACCAGAACTACTATTCTTAAGTAAAATAGCCTATTATTTATTCTCACATATCCATAATTCTGTACAACTTCATCCCACTTACACACAAACACATACACATACACATACAATTGTTTCCGATTTTGTATTACTTTACGTTGCCACTGTTTTTATCGCCCTGGAAGCTAAGAAATCCTTGACTACTGAAACCAGCCACCGCCAGCTCCTTTCATTTATTTATTTTTTTGGTATGTCTTATTTTTCCACCCAGATCAGAATGACAATTAAAGCCATTAGTTGCAGTTAAGCAGTACTTTTCTGTAGCGATTCTCATTGTTACAAATGCTATAGGTATATTTAAAATAAGTACACAGAAATACGGTCTATGAACACTAGAAAAGAAGTTGAAAATTATCTCCAGTTGGGGATCAGGCATAGACAGCTATCTCTACAAAACTAGGCAGCCATGGTGGAAGCTGAGTAAAGGGAAGAAACCAGGACTCCAGAGCCTGAGTGTAATTACAAGTCTGAGAAAATGAGATGTGCAACTACTTGCAGGCGGGGCTAGATTCCAGTGTCCTGGGAAACTCTGTATCTCTGCCTCACATCAGCCCTGCACACCTGTGGTCTGTGTGTACCTCCTGGGAAGAGAGGTGTGGTCCGAAATCTGGGCAGCTGTGGGCACTGCCTGTCACAGAACCACACATAAGAATAAGGTTATGGATTTAGCTAAAAAAAACAAAACAAAGCCAAACAAGGACACTGAGTTAAATTTTAATTTCAGATAAATAATTAATGTTTATTTTAGTAGAGGTATGTCCCAAATATCCTATATAATAAAAACCTAGTAAACTAAGTGTCCGGTCATCTGGTAGGCCATTCAATCAATCAAAGCATAATATGCTAATTATATGCTAAGGCTGCTCAACTGCTGACTATAATGTGTACCGACCACCAGGGGCAGACACTCCTACAAGTAGGTTAGCTTGCTGCTGGGATCCAGCCAATTGGGACTGAGCAAGTTGGGCTGGACATGCCCTGGACCCCTCCCGCGGTCTCTCCCCAGCTGGCCAACCTCCCTCATCCTTCCCCAGCCCGGATCATGAACTGGTGGGGTCCTTCTGCCTGGCCTGCACCCTCTCGCAATCTGGGACCCCTTGGGGGATGTTGGAGAGCTGGTTTCAGCCTTATCCCACAGGCCAGGCCGAAGGACCCTAATGGTGCATGAATTCGTGCACTGGGCCCCTAGTTGTATAGAATATACTTATACTAAGCATACATAAATATATAGTAATATATATATGTGTGTGTGTGTATACTATATGTTTCATATAAACATATATATGTATTATATATACTTATATGTATATACACACATGACCACAGAGCTTCTGAGGAGGTTTTAATTATATGTGAGCAACACGGCATGGCTCCGACCAGGCTTCACCAAGGTGGGGCAATCCTATATAATAAAAGGCTAATATGCAAATCGACCAAACAGCAGAATGACCGGTCACTATGACACACACTAACCACCAGGAGGCAGATGCTCAACTCAGAAGCTGCTCCCTGGTGGTCAGTGTGCTCCCACAAGGGGAGTGCCACTCAGCCAGAAGCCAGGCTCACTGTGGGCAAGTGCAGTGGCACTCCTGCCTCCATGGCAGCACTAAGGATGTCCGACTGCTGGCAAGCAGGCCTAAGCCGGCAGTCGAACATCCCCTGAGGGCTCCCAGACTGTGAGAGAGCACAGGCCAGGCTGAGGGGACCCCCCCACCAAGTGCACAAATTTCATACACTGTCCTCTAGTGGGATTTTAAAAAACAGCCAAAGGCTTCTGATAAACAGCCTCCTTCCCCTCCAGTGATAATCCTAGTCTAGATGTCAAAATGACACTGCAAGGCTAATTTGTCCTTAGAGTAAATTATTACTTTCTTGTTAAGAAAAACACCCAAATGACAGAAAATAGCAGTTCTTCATTCAGAGGTCACTACAGAAAGTGTGTCAGCCACTATTACTTGCCTTTGAGAAAGCAGGTCTAGGAGGTGGAAAAGTTTTATAGTGAGAAAAAGGGAGGGCTTCAGGGATGTTCAGATGGGAAACTTGGGCATGGAGAGCTGGAAGCAGAGTGACTAGAAGCAGGGCACTTCATGTGATTGGTTAGGGGAGATTCTTTGACTTTCTCTAATTGGTCCTGAGTTGGAAGCCAGGCAGAATATAGGGAAGCTGGTGTTCAATGTCCAAGTCCTCATCATTCTGAGCCAATTGCTGCAGAAGTTATTTGGCTCCCCGGGCTAGTTGCTGCAGAGTTTGTGGGTCAGAGCTCTCTTGCACATATGGTCTGATTACTGCCCAGTTGTATATTTAATCTCTCAGTATGGATATTGAAGAATAAAATTAGATGTTTAATTTAAAGCTCTTGGCAGTGTCTGGCACAGCATAGTACTCCAAAAAGTATTGCTAATATCAATTATAATAATGAAAATTACTATTATTAGATTTGTATTCTAAACGTTTTAGAATTGTAGGAAACATAGTAATGGCAAGTTTGGAAAGTTTAGTTTCCTTCATCTTGACCAGAGAATGTGTCAAATAAGACTTGTATTGATTCATAGGAAATTGTCATTTTTGTAGGTCAAAAATGTTTAAATATCTACAACTTTAATGGAGCCACTACCAAATATTAATTGGAAATTATTATGGCTGATCATATATATTAAACATTACATAATAGCCCCTATACTTCCTTTAAAAGATTTATCAGTAATATCCTTGCTTTTATACTGTTTCAGTCTGCTATTTCACTCAGTGAAGCCATCAAAATGTTAGAAGATATGCATAATTACAGATGGAATGATAATTGCATGAAATGATTAGCACAGAAAAAAATTGTTTTAAAAGGGAATAAATCAATAAACATAAGGAATAATTTACATCACCTTAATGTTGCTAAAAATGAGAACATCTCCGAAGGAGTAAAATGTTTGAAACTCAATAACTTGCCTGCTGTGGTGTTTTGCAAAGTGCATTTAGAGAGAAGTGCTGCATAAAGAATTAAGTATTTGTAACTTCAAGAGGGTGAATTAATTTGCTTTCCGCTAAGCTCAAGAGCTGCTTGGAGAAGTTTCACCCCCAGGTCTAGCTTGTTTGCTTTCTGTGATAGCCTGCTATGAAGTGAGCCCACTTAGTGCCTACTTGATTATTTGCATATATAATCACTCATATATTATCTGATGATGTTGCTTTTAGATCCATTTTTATGCAAATGAGAAACATGACAAAATAACTCTGCAATGAGCCTAATGGCATTGTTCAGATTATAGATCTAATTGCTCTTTTTATTATCCACTCTACTTTCACACCTTTAGGTAAATTGGATGGGGTGGAGGCCTGCACACTTTATCTTAAAAAGCTGTTGAAATTTGAGTTAATGGATGATATGGTACCATTAACCACCCATGATTTCTATCATACTGTCCAGGTGAGCCAAACATGAAATTGAGTTTGTTGGCTCTGAAATGAGATAAGCATTATAGGTTGAGTATAGGTTGATTTTCCCTGACATCATCATTCACTGTATTAATGATGAGAAATGCCAGAGGGATCAATTCAATCTATTTTTTTTTTTTTTTGCACACAGATAGGATATCATGAATACTCAGAACTGTCTTCCTACTCATTTTTATAAGAAAACTTTATTTTCTAATAGTTATAAACATGTACATTAACCGTGACTAAACCTGAATTCAAGTGGTACTATATTTTAAAACTATAAAGGAAAATGGTATAGGATAAATGAATTTCAATGTAATATTTTAAATATTTTAGAAGAGACAGTTCTTCTACATAATTTAGCTTCTTTATCCTAAAGATAAGTGCTATTTTTTGCATATAATAAGGTCATTCTTAGCTTATTCTGTGTCACATGTAAAAAGAAAGGTAAACTTCCTCACACTAATTCCTAAAATGTGTTTCTTTAAAAACTTTACTGTCTTAGAATTATTCAGCATGAATGCAAATATCATTGAGTTTTTATTAAGGTGCCTTTTACACTGCAGTATTTCAATGTAATCAGGACAGAAGTCAGCACATATCGACTGAGAAGTAACTTAAAGTCTTACAATGGAAATCTACCGTGGTTGCATATAATCAGAATTACTATCTTCCCAGCAGATGGGTGCTTAGCCAGTTGGATGAAACTGCTATTTGAATAGCATTTGCGAAAAAAGTCCTGAATATTCTGGAACATTTTTACATTTTTTCTTTCAGCACATCCCATGAAATATCTGAAGTAACTTGGTATCTAATTGTGAAGATTCAAATTCATTTATAGCATAGCAATTAAAGGGTACTTATAATACATTTTATGTCTTTTGATTTACTCGTCCTTCGTTTTACATTTACAGAAATAACACCGAGAGCAGTGAACACAAAGCTAACTGCAGAACTTCTCAGGGACATCTTCCAGGCATTTAGCAGCCTTTAGCCATATGGATTTTCCATGTGCAGCTCCAAAATGGCTCTTATCCATATAAATTTACGTAGAAAAATATTTTTAAAGGAAAATATATGTGGGTGATGCTGAGGACAAGTGTGAGCAACTATGACACTGAGTTTGCCCCAGACCAGCCATATCCATTTGTAAACCACTGGGTACAGGCTTGACTTTGATGTGGTCAACTTAGCTTAACTCTTGTGTATCAGCAGTACTTCGAAATACCAAAACATTTGAACCTTATGTTTGGGTTTGCTTCTTAAATTCAAACTACTATAGAATCTTTTTAGGACAAGTACCATTTCTTTTCAGAATTGTGCAGTTGACACAGCGTGGCCACTGCGGGAGCCCTGGGCTCCTCCCTCAGCCACCTGACCAGCCTGTGTGTGATGCTGTGACCTTCAGAAGGTGGCCTGGGTGCTTGAAGTTGGCATGTCCATTCAGAGAGCAACAGTGCCTGGGAGTCTGCTTTCTGCTGGTGCAGCCAGGCCAGAGTTCAATGACTGATCCTGATGGTAACACTGAGGAGAAGATTCCAAGTCCCTTGTCTGAGAGGTGACCACTTCAGAGCCCCACCACTGGGCACAGACCGAGGCTGGGACTTTCATAACTAAAAGTTTTGCTTGACTCCTTTCCTTTCCTGTCCTGCTTTACCCACTTCCTTTGCCTCAAACCCTTGACTCAAAGTCTGTTTAGGAGGGAAACAATCAAACACAAATTATATTTGTGCCTTTCACATTTGCAGGGTATAGCAGCAGTTTGGTTGATAATTGTGGAAAAAATGAATACTAGCAATGTGAGTGAAGTGGATAAAAAAGATATCCTCAGATTAGAAGATTTAGTCAATTTGATCATTTCATGATTTCTCTTTTCAGCCATACTGGAGGGAGTGACTTGTTATGGTGCATGACTATTAATTCTTAGGAACTATATAACCTACTGCTTGGCACTCGGTGGTGAATTTCCAATGTGGTGTGGGGGAGGGATAAAGGTACATAGAGACATTTTACTGTATTGAGCACATTTTTTTTTTTTTGCTTTCATGATTCTGCAAGTGCATAGACTGTTGTAAATGTTCCTTGTGACTGAATGTGATAATCACAGGAAAATCTCTTGTGATCAGTTATAGCACAAAAACTCACTTTAATATCTCAATGCCAAGGGGAAAGAGAGGCAAAAAAAAAATGGTTTATAAGAACTTGAGTAATGGTAATTCAGATAATGCAAATAAAAATATCAAAATCACATGCTTTCAATTTTAAAGTTTTAATTTAAACTCTAAGTGTAATATTTATATTAAAGCTCATTTCTCTGGTATTACTGTAACCCACCATCACTTGCATACTACATAATTACATTCAGCTTTACATGAAGAAAATATAATAAAATACAAACATCAGTTTAGTCCTAAGAAGTTTGAAATCTTATGCTCTATGATTATTAATTTGTGCATGCGACATAGACCCTATGACTTTTTTCTAAGAATGTATTTCATTTAAAAAAAAAAAAGACACATTCAAATAACTATGCAGGATGTTTTTAATGATTAAATTATCTGTCATAATTCTTGACTCTAGTCAGTAAGATACAATAATTAATGAATAAGTTAGTTGCTTTTAATGTTCCACAATTTAGTGATATACAACTCGCAGTGTCTCGGAATCTTTTAGAGTTATGCCTAGATGATCAGGCATCTGATATATCGCTTCTTTGGTAAGAGTATAATAGCCAAAGAACAATTACTAGCTTTGTGAAGATGGCATTTTATCAATGGAACTTCTATTAAGTTGGCCTTCTATCTTGTTAATGTCATGCTTTTTTCCCAAGACCTTGACATCATTATAATGTGTCATTGTAGAGGGGAAAAATGTACTTTTTAAGTGCTATAGATATAAGTGTGCTTTCCTGTCTCTGGTAAATTAGCATTTAAACCTTTCTTGTTATAGTTATTTTAAGGACTATCCAGGAAAAATATAGATATAAAAAGTATATTATTTTGACAGGAAACGTACTAGTTGCCCAAATCCTTTTCAATATTCACTCTTTACATATGGAGTGCCCAAAAATACTTTTAAAAAGTATTTACATGGCATAGTCAGCATTCTGCTTCACTTGCCCTAATGGGAAAGCTTAATCTGAATTAAGTTGAATATTCATAGAGATGGCATTTTAAATAGCTATTTCCTGTATATGGAGTCATCTTATTGGTTCATAATAAAATACTTTAAAAAATAGAATGCTCTTTCCTCTTACATGATTTGATTTTTATTATATTTTGTGGGGAGAGAGCATATCAGGAAGTATAAAGAGAAGTGAGATTAGCTGTTCTCTCGAATAAGTATAAAAGGCTATAAAAACTGGTTATGCCTGCATAATGCCAAAAGGAAACATTAAAAATTGAAAATTTCAGGCAAATGGCCATATTTTTGATTGATTAGACTATAAGTCACTGGTCTGATAGATCATTTTTTCCTCCAAGGAACTGGCCAGTTGTTTGATGAAGTTAACCAAACCTGTCAACTCTGTATGTGATATCTTATTGAGTTAGCAAAATAGCAATGCCTTCTCAATAAATCTGAGTGCAAAATTCTTCACGAGCTAACTTCATGTATTGTAACTGTGTTCATAAGGTGACTACCTCTTGATGTCTTCAAAATGGTTAAAAATATTCTCCTATCCATTTGGAGAAAATATTTTCCACATTAAAAAACTAAACTTACTATCATTTTATGTTCAGCACATCCCTTCTAATACTTGGTAATGTGTTTTTAGGTATCAATAAACACATTATAAAATATAATAGTAAAAAATATAGTAAAAAATATTTTCAAATTTCCTGTTATTCTGTAACATGATAGCCAAGAATACCAATGAAATCAAATGCAGGTATTCCAAAGCAATGGGGGGAAGATTTTTTTCTCCTGTGGAGAAGAGCTATCTAGGCTTCAGAGTCTCAAACATTGTTCCTAAGATTCCTCTCCCTTCTGAGGATATCTTAGATAATAGCAACTGCTGGGTGATTGGAGGCAAGGGGGTACGGGGGTTAGTCTCTGGTGGACTCTGACTTCCAGAACTCAGTAGAGTAATGCTCCTCCTCTAATGATTTAACCAAATGAAAACACAGAATGCCCCCTCATCCCTTTTTAAAAAAATTCTCACCTGAAGATATTTTTCCACTGACTTTTAGAGAGAATGAAAGAGAGAGGGAAAGACAGAGAGAAATATTGATGTGAGAGAAACATGTCGATTGCTTGCCTCCTGCAGGAGCCCAGACCAGGGCCCATGCCGGGAGGAGCCTGCAACTGAGGTACGTGCCTTTGATGGGAATAAAACCTGGGACCCTTTGGTCTTCAGGCCAACACTCTATCCACTGAGCAAAATAGGCTACAGCAAGAATCATTTTCTTGATTAACTGTAACGCTGCTGAAACCAAGCTAGAAGATATGAGCAAAGTTTTAGTAAGGGTTCACATATTACAGAAGAGATATACAAGAGTAGATTTAATAGTTCCCTGATGAGGTCCCTACCCATCCCCCTTGACTTTTGGTCTTACCCAAAGTGGGGGCAGCCTCCTAAACTGTATCACGGAGGAGTCCTTTCAAACATAACCTAAAATTTGAACTTCAGAAATCAGAGATTTTGTTGAACAAAATAATAATAATAATAATAATAATAATAATAATAATAATAATGTTCCATCAATTAGTCTGCCTTCCAAATATTGGCTTCTTTATTAATTGGAAAAGATCAACATTGGAATACAAAACAATATGTCCTACATCTTCATAAGAGATATGCACATATAGCTGTTGAGAAATTTTGTTTCATAGCTTTGCTGGTCCCTTGAGCTGCCTTCTTATCTTTTCTCCTTTCCTTTTGTGACTAACTCCTCAAAAAAGATAGTTTATTCTGCTTCTTTCACTATTCAGTGTATTAGGGCTATTTGTAATTGAAGTATGGTAGCAAACATTTCAGGTGGAAACTATAGTTTAACTCTAGCCCTGCTGTTTGGTTTAACAATAGAAAAGTTATTTTGACTTTCTGAATTGTATACATCATCCCATTCAATTGAATGACTACCCCATTGATTGTTATCTTACTGGTTTTAGAAAGCACATTCCTCTGTACCTGGGAACCAGGACAGCACAATTATCCCAAGACCCGAGGGTTCCAGATAATGTGTTTCAGTCGACTCAGTGGTCCTAAGACCAGGACAGTGCAATTACTCTAAATTGCCTCGATGGCTCTAGATAATGACTTCCTGCCAACTCAGTGGTTTGAGACCCGAGGGCTCTAAATAATGAAATCCTGCCAACTCAGTGGTCTCAAGACCCCAGGGCTCTAGATAATGTGTTCCTGTCAACCCAGCGGTCCCAGATGATGTGTTTCTGTCAACTTAGTGATCCAGAGACCCATAACTGCAATTAACATGCTTAATTTCTGCTTCTGTAAACTGCTTTTTTTTTTTTTTTTGCGAACCAGGTTCCTCATTCCAAACCCTGAGATGTAATCAATACCTTTGTGATTTTTTGTCTATATAACCCTGGAACTGTGACCAAATAGGTACTATGAGATTTGGGGAATGGCCCCTCATAGTCCCGGATTGCAATAAATGTAACTCTTTAATTCGACTTCTTGAGGCGTCCTTCTGTGATTCGTGGGGTACGTTACAACGTAATCAGGAGTCTACTACTGCTTAACCTGAAACTGACAATTTAATCACAAAATGAAATGACCTTTCTCTGTTTGAACCTTTATAGATCTCTCTGTAACTACCCACACAACTTTCTTCTTAAAACTGTATCATCTCTGTCCTGGCCTAGTGGCTCAGTTTGTTATCGCATTGTACCATACACCAGAAGGTTGCAGGTTCAATTCCCAGTCAGGGCACATACCCAGGTTTTAGTTTGCTCTCCATAGATCAGGGAAAGTTCAGATTGATGTTTATCTCTCTCTCTCCCTTCCTTGCTCTCTAAAAATCAATAAAAAAAACCAAAACAACGTATTTTCCAGTGAGGATAAAAAATAATTATATTACCCCTTTAGTACACCCAGTCAGTTCCTCTTTTTTTCTACTGATGGAGTGTAGTTTGATTGCAAGATTCAAGATCTTGCTGCTTTTCATCCCTATTAGTTTCTCTTCTTTAACTGTCCCATAATTACAACTATTCCATCTTTGTGAGTACTTCTTAATCTGAACCATGATGTCTTTTGACTAAACTAAAATTGTTCATGTTGATATCTAGCTTATACCCCTCAAACACAAGTTTTAAACATTTATTTTATTTGTTGAAACAATTATTTTTTATATTTTTTTCTATTGGGTTTATAATTCTATATATCTTATTGCTTAGTCTCCATATGCCTAAATAACATTTTCCTTCTCTCTATTCTTTATTTTCTATATTCAGTCATTTTCCAAAACTTTTCTCTCTGAATTACATGTTGTTTGTCCTTTTTTATACCTTTCTCCCTATTCAAGTTTTTTTCTCTTTATATCTGCTCATAGCTCTTTTTTCTTTCATTTTTTTATTATCAAAATAATTCTTATTCATAGTAAAAAATATCCTATATAATAAAAGCCTAATATGCAAATCGACTGAACAGCAGAATGACTGGTGGAACTACTGGTCACTATGACGTGCACTGACTACCAGCGGGCAGATGTTCAACACAAGAACTGCCCCCAGCCCACAGGCCTCAGGCCAGCCTAGGCAGGTGCAAGCAGGGGCTCCCCTGATTGCCCCACTGGTTGCCCTGCAGAGGGAGGCAACTAACAGCAGCAGTGGGGGGCGGGGCCAGCGAATGGGAGGCACCAGACTGGCCAAGGCTGGTAGCAGTGGGGATCCCCCCAATCGTCCTGCTGGTGGTCCCAGATATGGGCCCTGATTGCTGGCCAGGCCTAGGGACCCTGTGTACAAATTTCATGCGTCGGGCCTTTAGTATATATAATAATGAAATTTGAATTCTCTTTCAGCACAAACACTCCATTTCCTGTACATCACAATTTTATGTGTATTACTCCAAAAATTAACATTCACGAATGAAATATATTTCCAAATTATCTCCAAAGTAGTTGAAACAATGTACTCTTTAATTAGCAATGTATGAGGATTCAATTTCCCCACACTCTCTTAACCCTTGTTATCATTCCTTAACATTTGTCAATCTTTTCTTTTATTGTTGTTTTAATTTGCATTATAATATTTATAAATATGATTGAGCATGAATCCATATGCTTATTAGTAATTTATATTGCTTCTTCTGTGAAATGCCTGTGTATATTGCTTTTATTTTTATTTCCTTTCTTGCCTCACTGTCTCAAGCCTCTCTTGGCTTCTATGATGATTACGAATTGTTTCTAGATTAATCTTATAGATTCACATCTGCAAAATACTCCACAGTTAAAATAATTAACATATTGTTGATTTTTAACCATATAAAATTTAAAATTCTTAGCCTAGTGTATCAGTCAATGTTCTTAGGTATAAACATTACAGACTGGAAATCTACATAATTTAAGCAGAAATGCATTTCATTAGAAGGATATTGAAAAACTCATAGTCAATGGCAGGGCTTGAGAACTATAACTAGAGGTCATGTGTCTGAAGAAAAAGGTACTTAAAATTATTCTACTAAACTGTTTCACGATACCAGTAATATTAATATGATACCACTAATACTGAAAACAGATGTTGTCAATGGAGCTACACCCATAGAAACCTTGGGAAATAAGTGAAGCTGAACCTACTGCTGCCATACTTAGCTGATCATTCACTTTAGATGAAAAAACTGAGATGTGTATATACTGCTCGCCCTACACCCTGTCTGAAACTTATGTGTAAGAGAAATGTAGAAAGCAATTACCTAGCGTGTTTCACTTCTGTGGTTGAATGTGTGCTATGCCTCACAAATTGATGGATTTCCTCCACATACAAGAAGGATTTCCAAAGTTGAACATTACAAGGAATGATAGATGTCTACTAAAGTTGCTATTAATTTCCTCTCTAATCTTCTCACAATTTCAAAAGTTATTTGTTTTATTCTTAATATAACTTATGGTCAGCTCATCTAGACATATATTTCCTAATATACCCTCTGAATTTTTTGCTTCCCTCTTTTTTGCTTATCGCATTCTTTCTGCCTGGGTTACTTACCTTATGTCATTCTACCCATTTTCAATATTTCTTCTTCAAACATCTCCTTTTTTGATATTCCCCTAATAATTCTTCTTTCTCACAACTGTCATATAACTTAATTGCCTAAACAACATCTATTAAATTCTGCCTTGTACAGAAATTATTCTAGTATGTGCCATCTTATCCTATTACCCTGTAAGCACTGATTTTATAGGGACAACGCTTTTTAATTTCTCAATACATTTTTCAATATATTTTATTTTTCAATATATTCAGAAAACTTAAACATCAATTTAAAGAACTCAACAAAAATAGCCCTAGCTGGTTTGGCTCAGTGGATAGAGTGTTGGCCTATAGACTGAAGGTTCGTGGGTTCGATTCTGGTCAAGGGCACATGCCTGGGTTATGGGCTTGATCTCCAGAAGGGGTTGTGCAGGAGGCAGCCGATCAATGATTCTCTCTCATCACTGATGTTTCTATCTCTCTCTCTCCCTCTCCCTTCCTCTCTGATATCAATAAAAATAAAAATATTTTTAAAAATAATAATAATAAATAAAAAACTCAACAAAAATAGATTTCTAACCACTTACCATTCATTCATTAATATCAAATACATATTGGATCCCTACTATATATGCCAACATTCTGCTCAGAGCTACAGATATAATAGTGAACAAGACTGACTAGATTTTAGAAAAACAAAACAAAACAAAAACCAGACTACAAAAATAAGAAAACAAATAAAATACAAGTAAATAAAAATTTTTATTAAATTATTTTAATCTTTGAAATATGTTTCTAAAACTAAAAAATTTCCTATAGAAAGAGCAGTTTGGAAGCGTGAAAGAAGGGAATTGGTTGATTAGTTACAATGCTTAATTGGCCTATGAATGAAAGATGATAAATAAAGACATATATTCAGATGATAATAGTGAAGATGGAAAGAAGTAAGAAAGGATTCAAAAATATTTTGGAGAAAGAAGTTGGCAGAGCTTGATGATGATGTGGGTTTTGCATATGAAAGAAAATGCTAAAAACTAAATTCTTCTGTATTTCACAGGAATAATTTTTCCCACTAGCACTGTAATTGCTATGAACTCCCTGATCATGTATTGTGTTTGCCTTACTCACTTTCTCCATGTTGTGCAATCTTTTGTCTTGCCAGGCCATTGTATAGTGCAAGAGATCATTGTATTCAGAACACTACAAACCCATAATTTTCAAAGTCAGTTGATTCTGTAACAGTCGAGATATATCAGGAGATAGAAACTACAATTTGAACAGGAAGAATTTCATATAAAGGATTATTAACTATGACTAAGGAACATATATAAAAGATAATGAGAATTCTAAAAATACCCAAAGCTAAAAAGTGACACAGCCAAGGAAGGAACAAATCTGGAAGAAAGCTTCATCCCAAAGCTGGGGTTTGGACCTCACTGGAGAAGGTGGGTGGCTGCAGCACACTGGCTGGTGCAGAACCTGCTGGGTTGCCCAAGCCTGCATTTGTCCACAATCATTGGGCAAGCAGGAAATACCTTTTATGGTATATGAGCCAAAGGTGTTGGGAAGGGAACCATGCTCTAAAATGACAAGTGTAAATGCCTGTGAGCGTAGAAGTGGGCAGAGACCAGCACAGCTATGAGGGGTAGAGATGTGGAGGTAACAGAAGTGATTGGCAAGCAGGAAACAATAGTTGAGGGTGCAGGTGGGCTCAGACCAACAGACTAATTTATTCAGGACTCTAGCAGCCATCCCTGGCTGGACAGCACAAGGCCTTGATTGCACACTGTCTGCATGAGTGGGCCACTGTGAGTTGGTCACCCATCTATTGGGGCTGAGAACTCAAGGTCGCTGAGAGACTGCACCCTCGGGGTGCACATTTGGGACACAGCATCAGTGGATGTTTTCCTCACATGCAATACAAACAGAGCAATAGGAACAACACCAAGTAAAAGGAAGGACACCACAACCAGGAAGAAAAATCTTTTTTTTTTCTTGTAATGTACCTGGAGTGCCTCCTACTATTGAAGTTTAATGTTGCACTAGGAGCAAAAAGAAATGCTTATAAGCACAAGCTTCATTATCGCTGGCAATATGAAGATAATTGAGGTGAATTAGAAGCTAAAATAAAATACATTGCAAAATAAAAAGGAAAAGAAGGGAGATAAAACAGTGTATACAATTAAACATCTACATATAAGAAGCAAGGAAAAACATACATACTATAGTCCTTCTGTCTGTAAGTGGCCATAGGCTGTAATAGTTTTAGCTTCCTCTTCTATTCCCCACAATATATTTCCCTTCCCCTTAGCCAGAACCCAGCACTAAGCACTGTCCTCACCCTCCGAGAATCTCTTGGGTTTCAGAAACTACTTTTCTGCTCCCCTTTTACAGCAGCTACACAATTTTCTCCTGATAATTGAAAACAGATGCTTCAATTAGGGAGAGATTATTTTTGTGTGTGTCTGTTGCTTGAGTGGCATTCAGTGTTTAGGATGGTCAAGGCAGTCTCATCTTCCAATTGAATGTATCCCTCACTTTACCTTTTCCTGAAAGTAATGCAAACAACCGCTACCACTTGGGCCACAGACCCAGCAGATTCCAGGTCACTTGAGAATCTGTGCAGAATAACATTTTATGTTGAGTCTTGACAAATCACCATAAGAGACTCACAGTACAAATCCTCAGGGTTCTAGAGCAAGTTCATGCCACATGGAGCAGAGGTTATTGTTTGAAAAGTAGCTCTTAGTAAGTCATGGTAAGGACCAGACATTTGACAATGGGACATCAAAGGGACTCTGATAAAACTGTACATCATGAGATGCTTGTGTAAAACTCACCAAGTTGCAAAGTCTGGTGGGCCCAGCAGTAACACATTACAAAATGGAAGTCATATATCAAGGATAAGGCTTAAAGGCTAAAGAAAACTGCATAGAGGTGGTTCAGACCCCAGTCACACCCACCATTAGCGCATTTTTCTGAACTCCAAGCTCATACCTATCGCTTCAAAGCAAAAGAAAAAGAGAACAAGTCACTTAGGAAGATAGTTTGCAAATAAAATAAAATAAAATAACTGAAAGAAATACAGGAAAGCTGGAATGAAGAGTGACTTGGTAGTGATGAGGCTGAAAAAGAAAGAAATGTCAGTTATAAAAGGCCTTGTAAGTCCTGTTAAAATATTGTAAACTTAACTCTAAGGGCCACTATTAAAAGCTATTTAGTCAGGTTAATCCATGAACTGTACCATGTTTCAGAAAACTCATCCTGGTTTGATAATAGTCAACAGAAAGAGTGTGGAAGGCAAGAGAGAGAGAAAAAAAATATTTTTAGGAAGTTATTGTAATAATAATTAGGCATGACCTGAGTATAATCTTAATAACTTCTCATCTTTGTGTATGCATGTTCTACTGTCTCAAAGTCTTATACCAAAACATCGACTTATCCTATGTAATAAAAAAGTGATGTGCAAATTGACCATCACTCCAACACAAGATGGCTGCCCCCATGTGGTCAAAGATGGCTGCCACCATGTGGACACAAGATGGATAGCAGGGGAGGGCAGTTAGGGATTACCGGGCCTGCAGGGGAAGCCAGTTGGGGGGAACAAGGCCTGCAGGGGAGGGCAGTTACAGGCAACCAGGCCTGCAGGGGAGGGAAGTTAGGGGTGACCAAGCTGGGGGGGGGGGGCAGTTGGGGACGACTAGGCTGGCAGGCAGGGCAGTTGGGGGTGACCAGGCCAGCGGCGGGCGGAGGGGGGGGCAGTTAGGGGCAATCAGGCAGGCAAGCAAGTGAGCAATTAGAAGCCAGTGGTTCTGGATTGTGAGAGGGATGTCCAACTGCCGGTTTAGGCCTGATCCTAGGTACCTAAACAGGCAGTTGGACATCCCCTGAGGGGTCCCAGATTGGAGAGGGTGCAGGCTGGGCTGAGGGGACCCCCACCCCCGGGCATGAATTTCACGCACCAGGCATATATATATATATGCCTAAGTGACTGTTATGACCAGTCAACCGGTCGCTATGATGTGCACTGACCACCACAGGGCAGATGCTCAACACAGGAGCTGCCATCTGGTGGTCAGTGCACTCCCACAGCCAACCTCCCCCAGCCAGCCAACCTCCTGAGGTCCCCCTGGTGGGCTGGCCCCAATCGGCCCTGAACCCCGGCCAGGCGGAGGGACCGCACCTGTGCACAAATTCGTGCATGAGGCCTCTACTTAATTATAAGTATTATAACTTCCCTCCACTTATAAAAGTAGCATTTCAGAGAAAAAGGTATTTTAGCTCAAGGACTAATAATCCACATGCAAATTAATATGTTTCAGAATTGGGATTTACTCAGTCTATATGATTTCAAAGCCAGAGTTCTTCCAAATGCATTCATGAGGAAGGTAGACATGCACACTGATAAATTAAAATGTGACATAAGTGAGAACCCCTAACAACAGCTAAACAAAATGTCATGGAATAATTGTAGACAACAACTTATTCCATAAATATTAAATTATCATAAAGTCCTCAGACATAGAATGTTGTTAGTTTACTTGGGCATTTTTCACTATTACATTTTGCTATCTATATTGAACACAGAATTTGGAAGACTGCCAAATATTAAAAATGCATTGTTTTATCTATGCTGCTTAAGTGGAAAAATCTATATACTTTTGTCCTAGGATCAAATTTTTGTTGTATACTCTTCATCCTCCATTTTGTCAAACAAATAATGTTTGCTCATTATGTGATAAACTGGCTTTTAAAAATAGCTGAGCCCTAACCAGTTTGGCTCAGTGGATAGAACATCAGCCTGCAGACTAAAGGGTCCCAGGTTCGATTTCTGTCAAAGGCCGGTACCTTGGTTGTGGGCACATCCCCAGTAGAGATTTTGCAGGAGGCAGCTGATTGATGTTTCAAACTCTCTATCCCTCTCCCCTCCTCTCTGTAAAAAATCAATAAAGTATACTTTAAAAAATAAATAAAACTAGCTGAAATTCATTAATGTTTTCATCTATAGTTTTGTATTTATTTTTGTTGTTATTTAAGAAGCAATATAATAATTATGTATGATGCTAGATTTATCAGACTGAGCACTTTTGTAAATTATAGAAATATCTAATCATGTTGAACACCTGAAACTAATATAATATTTCAACTATAATTAAAAATTAAAAAATAAAAACTAGTGCCAGATCAGTTGATAAAAATTTCAAACTACAGAATTACAGAATGCATAAAGTGAAATAATTTTAATAACTTTTGTGTATCTTTTCTTTGCCAAATATGTGAATAATGTCATAACCACTAAATTTGTAAAATGTTTAAATCTTATAGGATAAAGTGATATCTAGAAAGAACAATTAGATATTTCATGAATTCCTAGTGGGAATATATAATATTAAAACTATTTTGGAAAATTGGTGGAAGTTGTTCAGTAAAGGATATGCATACTTTATAACTATAGTAATTTAACTCTCTAGCATATAAACTGAAGAAATTCTTGTAGATGTTTATCAGCTAAGATAGAAAAGATTTAATCCTGAAGCAGTTTAATTTTAAAAAATCAAACATTGTCTAGACATAAGAGGGTAGGTGAATAAATTGTGCTACATTAATTGAATAGAATATTATACAGCAGTTAAAATGAATTAACTACCTATCCATATAAAATTGGACTAAATTCAAAAACAATATTGAACAAAAAATAAGGTATAGAATACAAAATATGTGTTCACATTTAAATAAAGTTCAAAGATATAAATATCCAAACACTATATTGTTTAAAGATATGCCCGTATGAGGAGAAACACTAAGAAAAAGAAAGGGAATCATAATGTCAGAAGTCAGCATAGTGATTCACTCTAGGATGTGGAGGACTCCACAGCATTCTTACAATAAACTAGAAGCATGTTTTGTTTTGTTCTTTTTGTTTAGTTCTATTTTTTTAGGAGAAAGTACAGATGTGTTTATTATTTTAAAATATACATTTAATTTATACATAGTAAAATCTAGTCCTTTTGGTGTATAATTCTATGTTTTGACAAATTCAGTGTTTTGTAACCAATAACACAATGAAGATGCAGTGCAGTTCATAACTATCTCCCCAACCTCCACTAATTCCTTGCTCTACACCTTTAGAGGCACCCTCCTCCTACTTGGAACCCACTGATTTATAATCCATCCCTAGAATACTGCCTTATATATGATGATTTGTAAATGGAGTAATAAGGTACATAGCCTTTTGATTCTGACTTTTTAGAATAATTTAGCAGTTACCTATAGTGTTGCAAGGATCAATTACTTGTTTGTTAAGTAATATTCCGAAGTATGTAGGCATCACTGCTGCTTTAGCTGCTTCCAAGGTGAAGAACAATTTGGAATATTTCTAATTTCAGCCTCATTTTACCTTTATTCTTTATATATTACCCACACTATAAATATTATTTTATATATATTCAATTCTTAAAGCCATTTAAAGCAAAGGAAAACAACGTTTTGACCTTTGAAACATATTAATTGTAAAATGCATTTAAATCTAAAATTGTTTATTAGGAAACATAATACAAGTTGATATTTTAAGGCAAAACAATCCAAAATAATTTAGATCTTCTGTTACAAATATTTAGTGTTCTCAATGGTACTTATTTTCATGATTAAATAGAAAAAAAAGTTTTATCAACAATACTATGGTATGCCTTTGAGTGATCATATAAAAAATATTGTAATTCACCTTACACCTCACACCCAATATGAAAATGAACTCAAGCCCTAGCTGGTTTGGCTCAGTGGATAGAGCGTCAGCCTGCAGACTAAAGGGCCCCAGGTTCGATTCCGGCCAAGGGCACATGCCTGGGTTGCAGGCTCGATCCCCCCCAGTAGGGGGTGTGCAGGAGGCAGCCAATCAATGATTCTCTCTCATTATTGATGTTTCTATCTCTCTCTCTCTCTCCCTTCCTCTCCGAAATCAATAAAAAGTATATTTAAAAAAGAGAAAATGAACTCAAAATGGATGTATCTAAATGTAAATTTTGAAAGTATAAAATTTTAGCGGAACACATGAGAAAATCTTTGTGACTTGGAACTAGTCAGAGTTCTTAGAAATGAAACCAAAATGACAATTCACAAAAGAAAAAAAGGATAAATTGGACTTCATCAAAATTAAAACTTTTGCCCTGTTGAAAATAACATTACATGAAATGAAAAGGCAAACAATAGACTGGCTGAAATATTTTCAAATCACGTGTTGCAATGAATGTATAGCCAATTCTTAAAACTACATTAAGAAAGCAAAATTCCAATTAAACATAGGCAAGAGAACTGGATAGACACTTTCCAAGGCATATATAATGAATGGCAAATAAAATGGTGAAAATATATTCAGTGTCATTAGTCATTAGAAAAATGCTTATTAAACCCACAAGAAGAGATGTCTCGGATAGGGTTGTTAAGTAAAGCAACAACTCTTCTTGCCATTTTGAAACAGAAATTCAACCTTGAGCATGTGTATTTAAGTAGGAATATGTGTACGTGTGTGTGTGTGTGTGTGTGTGTGTGTGTGTGTGTGTGTGTGTTTGGGGTAGTTATTGGTTGTACCACCACTTCTTTTTCACTTGGTAGAAGTTAAGTGGTAATAAATTGGAGTATAAAAATATTACCCTTTACCTTAGCAGTTGTTCATTCTTTTTGTTCTTCTACATATCTGAGTATCTCGTAAGTAGCAGAAGCTAATAACATGGTAGTGGTAACAAAGTAGGAAGGAGGGTCCTTTCACCCCTAGCTCTTCAGGAGAACCCGGATATGTGAGGTGCTTTCAAAAATCCCAAGTGCCAGACACATGGCCCTCTCTCCTTTAAAATCCCTTTTGTATTCCAGCAGCAGCCTTATGATTATCCAAATAGTCCAACACATGGTGATACCTTATTAATCTTCCGAAAACACTGCTGGGATCATGTCACTTTCTTGCTCAGATACCATGTCTCTGGATTAAGGACTCCCCATTGACTAGAAGATAATTCCCAGATTCTTGATGTGTTGGTATGTAGCCTCTCCTCTCTCGTCCAAACTGAACACTCACTCTCCACACAACACTGCAATTGATTCACTCTCTCTGGAGAGTTTCTTACTATATATCTTGCTTGAATTGCCTTCCAACATTCCTGCCAACCCTCTCATTAGGCTTACCATGACTGCCTACCCGAATCCATTATATGATTTCAGACCACTGCAGTCCCGGGTTTTTCTTTCATCATCCCAACATGAAGTGATGCTTCTGTCTCTGAATGCCTAATGTGCTCACCACATTTATAGCAATTAATCACTTACTTCTGGTGGCGTCCTTTTCTAATGGTGCCTTCACTCTCATTTTAATCTGTTGCTGGTATTTAAGTTTTGTGCTTATGTTTTGAATTTTTAAATGGGTAAGCCAAATCTTAAGTATTTTAAGAGCAAGAATTGCTTATGTTTCTTTGTATCCTTAAATGTACCCATCACAGCGTCTTTCCTAATATATGTGCTCATAAATATTTGTATTTGATTTTATTAAAATTGTTCCAGGCTATGCAACTGTGTTCTGTACAATAATTTCTGCTTTTTCAAAATGGGTCATGTCATCTTTTGAGCACAGTATTAAAAGCAGTAACTAAACTGAAATAGTAGAAAATTATGGCAGAAAAATTAGAAAACTAAAAGCTGGGGGTGGCAGCGATGAGTGAGTATAGAAAATAAAGAAAAAATAAGACAAATTAAAAATAGAATGATTACTACATATTTCCATTCCTTGTCTATTAACAAAACAGATCATTTTGGTTTGAAGAAGCAGGAAATGGTGATAGAAGGAAGTCACATATCTAACCTTATGGAAAGAAAGAAAAGAATATGGAGGCATGACTTTCCCGTTTGACACTGATTTTTGTCATTAGTAGTATAGTGGGTTTATCAGACCAATTTCTGAATTAAAATTAGTAGTGAGTATATCATTAATAATTATTTTTACATATCAATAGAGTTAATATTTATCACCCCCTGTAGACTACGAGCTCCATAAGAAGAACACTCAAAACCACAGTTTTGCCTCTAGCACCTGACACAGATCTGGCTACATAATAGGTACTTAAATATTTGTTGACTGGATTAAATCAACATCCCTTAGATAATTTGCTTTATTATAGATTTGGGTGTTCAACCAGAATTTGCTCCCTTCTTTGATTACCAAAGAATATATAATTTGCTTCCTGTCTTACCATATTTCCAAGAATCTTAGACTTAGTTTTATATTCCATCATAGCAATAATGTTGACTCTTCTGACTGGAATATTGACTCTGATTCCTCTTTCATATCTTTTCTTATTATTTTACTCTTTATTATAAGCTATTCTAATAAATAGCTGTTTTAAATTCTTCTTCAGAAAGATGCAGGGTATAAATAAATAAATAAATAAAAGCTTGATAGTGCAATCACTCACCTGTTCCTAAAATAAAATGCTGACATTTCAAATGTCTTATTGTAAAGGTCTGCTAATAGAAAAAGTGTTGGAATAAATTCAGCACAAATGAGAATTAATACAGATGTCCTCTCAAAGGTGGAAATGAATAGTAAAAGTTGGAACTTTCTAGAATTAAGACAAGGAACAAAATAAATGAACAAACAAAATAGAAACAGACTCATACACAAAGAGAGGGGAGGGGTTGGGGGACTGGGTGAAAGAAGTAAAGCTATTAAGAAGTACAAGTTAGTAGTTACAGAATAATTATGGGGATGTGAAGTACAGCATAGGGAATATAGTAATCAATATTGCCTAAACTCTGTATGATGCCAGGTGGGTACTGGAAATATCAGCGTAAGCACTTTGTGAAGTACATAATTGTATAATCACTTTGCTATACACCTGAAACCAATACAAAATAATACTGAAAATAAACTGTAATTGAAAAATTAAAAGTCTCAATAAAATATTTTCTGAATGTGATATGTATATGGTCTCACTGTTTTATAATATATAATCATTTTCCACCTCTCTCTTACTCCTCTGTACAACATAGCTAATTAAAGGAACATTATGCAGTTTGATTAGAATAATTATATCAGTTTCCATTACCAAAAAATAAAACACCATATTTTTAAAAGCAGCCAAACTAATATTACAAGAAATGTTAAAGATCCTGCTTTAAGAACTGAAGAAGGAAAAGGAGGAGAAAAGAAGAAGATGGCATGATATTTTGTACATAAAAATTAAGATACCTAGGAATAAACTTAACTAAGGAAGTAAAAAACCTGTACTTGGAAAACTACAGGATATTGAAAAAAGAGATAGAGGAAGACATAAACAAATGGAAGAACATACCATTTTCATGGATTGGTAGAATGAACGTCATTAAAATGTCTATACTACCCAAAGCAATCTACAGATTCAATGCAATCCCCATTAAAATACCAATGGCGGACTGTCTAGGGCGGGGGGATAAAATGGACACATATGTAATACCCTTTGTAATACTTTAAGCAATAAAAAAATAAAAATAAAAATAAAAATAAAAATAAAAAATAAAAAGTCAAAAAAAAAATACCAATGGCATACTTCAAAGATCTAGAACAAACTCTCCAAAAATTCATCTGGAGTTAAAAAAAAAAAAGACTCAGAATAGCCACAGCAATCCTGAGAAAGAACAAAGTTGGAGGGATCACAATACCAGATATCACAGTATATTACCAAGCCACGGTTCTCAAAACTTCTTGGTACTGGCACAAGAAGAGACATATAGACCAACGGAACAGAACAGAGAACCCAGAAATTGACCCAAGCCATCATGCTCAATTAATATTTGTCAAAGGAGGCAAGAGCATACAATGGAGTCAAGACAGTCTCTTCAATAAATGGTGCTGGGAAATTTGGTCAGATACATGCAAAAAAATGAAACTAGATCACTAACTTACACATACACAAAAACAAACTCAAAATGGCTAAAGGACTTAAATGTAAGACAGAAAACCATGAAAGTCCTACAAGACTCCATAGGCAGCAAAATAGCAGACATATATCTTAGCAATATCTTTACTGACACAGCTCCTTGGGCAGGGGTTCTCAACCTTCCTAATGCCGCGACCCTTTCATACAGTTCCTCATGTTGTGGTGACCCCCAACCATAAAATTATTTTCGTTGCTACTTCATAACTGTAATTTTGCTACTGTTATGAATCATAATGTAAATATCTGATATGCAGGATGTATTTTCATTGTTACAGATTGAACATAATTAAAGCATAGTGATTAATCACAAAGATAATATGTAATTATATATGTGTTTTCCGATGGTCTTAGGTGACCCCTGTGAAAGGGTCGTTCAACCCCCAAAGGGGTCGCGACCCACAGGTTGAGAACCGCTGTCTTAGGGCAATGGAGACTAAGGAGAAAATAAACAAATGGGACTACATCAAAATAAAAAGCTTCTGCAAAGCAAAAGAAACCATCAACAAAACAACAAGAAAGCCCACTGCATGGGAGAACATATTTACCAATGATATTTCTGATAAGGGTTTAATCTCCAAAATTTACAGAGAACTCATACAACTTAACAAAAGGAAGATAAACGATCCAATCAAAAAATGGCCAAAGAACCTAAATATATAATTTTTGAAAAAGAACATAAGGAAGTCCTAAAGACATATGAAAACATGCTCAAAGTCACTAATCATCTGAGAGATGCAAATCAAAACAACAATGAGGTACCATCTCACACCTGTCAGAATGGCTATCATCAACAAATCAACAAACAACAAGTGCTGGCGAGGATGTGGAGAAAAGGGAACACTTGTGCACTGCTGGTGGGGATGCACACTGGTGCAGCCACTATGGAAGACAGTATGGAGTTTCCTCAAAAACCTAAAAATGGAACTCCCATTTGACCCAGTAATCCCACTTCTAGGAATATATCCCAAGAAACCAGAAACACCAATCAGAAAGGATATATGCACCCCTATGTTCATAGCAGCACAATTCACCATAGCTAAGATCTGGAAACAGCCTAAGTGCCCACTAGCAGATGAGTGGGTTAAAGAACTGTGATACATCTACACAATGGAATACTAAGCTGCTATAAAAAAGAAGGAACTTTTACCATTTGCAACAGCATGGATAGAACTGGAGAGCATTATGCTAAGCGAAATTAGCCAGTTGGAGAAAGATAAATATCACATGATCTCACCCATATGTGGGATATAATGATCAACATAATTTGATGAACAAGTATAGATACAGAGACAAATGGCAGGGGAGATGGTGGGGGGGGGGCGGTTAGAGAGCAACCAAAGGACTTGTGTGCATGCATATTAGCATAACCAATGGACACAGACACTGGGGCGGTGGGGGCTTGCCTGGGGTGGGAATGCCTGGGGGAGGAGGTCAATCAGGGAAAAAGGAGACATATGTGAAACTTCAGACAGTAAATAAAATTTAAGAAATATTTTAAAAAACCTAAAGACTCCACCAAAAAGTTATTAAACCTAATAAATGAATTCAGCAAAGTAGCAGGATACACAATTAATATTCAGATATCAGTGGCACTTCTATACACCAATAATTAGCTATCAGAAAGAAAAGCTAAGAAATAATCCCCTTTACTATGGCAACAACAACAAAAAAATAAATTACATAAGAATAAGTTTAACCAAGGAGATAATAGACCTATACTCAGAAAACTATGGAACACTGAAGGAAGAAATTGAGGAAGCTACAAATAAGTGGAAGCATATACCATGCTCATGGTTTGGAAGAATTAATATCATTAAAATGTCCATACTACCCACAGCAATCTATAGATTTAACACAAATCCTATTAAAATACCAGCAGCATATTTTACAGATCTAGAATAAATATTCCAAAAATTTACATGGAATCAAAACAAAGACCCTGAATAACTTCAAGAATCTGGAGAAAGAAGAACAAAGTTGGAGGGCTCGCGACAGTGGATATCAATCTACACTACAAGGCCATTGTAATGAAAACAGCCTTGTACTGGAATAAGAAGAGGCGTGTAGATCAATGGAACAGAACCGAGAGCCCAGAAATCAACCCATGCCTATATGGCCAATTAATATTTGACAAAGGAGGCAAGATCATATAATGGGGGTAAAAACAGTCTCTTTAATAAATGGTGTTTGGAAAATTGGACAGGTACATGAAAAAAAAAATGGAACTAGACCACCAACCTATATCACACACAAGAATAAATTCAAAATGGATAAAATACTTAAATGTAAGATGTGAAATCATAAAAATTCAAGAAGAAAACATAGGCAGTAAAATCTCTGACATTTTACTCCGACATTTGTCTCCGACTGTGGAAACAATATTTTTGCCGATATATCTCTTAGGGCAAGGGAAATAAAGAAAAAAATTAACAAATGGGACTATATCAAACTAAAAATCTTCTGCACAGCAAAAGAAATCATAAACAAAATGAAAAGGGGACCCACTGTATGGGAGAACATATTCACTGATGATAATCCTGATAAGGGGTTAATTTTGAAACTATTTAAAGAATATATACAACTCAACACCAAGAAAACAAACAATACAATTAAAAAATAGACAAAGGACCTCAATACACACTTCTCCAAAGAGGACATACAGATGAACAACAGACATGAAGGAATGTGTACCATAACTAATCATCAGAGAGATACAAATTAAAACCACAATCAGATATCACCAGGCTACCATCAATAAATCAACAAACAACAATTGCTGGCTAAGATGTGGAGAAAAGGGAACCCTCATGCACTGCTGGTGCAGCCACTGTGGAAAACAGTGTGGAGTTTCTTCAAAAAATTAAAAATGGAACTTCCTTTTGACCAAGTGATCACATTTCTGAAACCCTGAAACACCAATTTGAATGACTATATGGACCCCTATGTTCATAGCAGCATTATTTACAATAGCCAAGAAATGGAAACAGCCAAGTGCCCACCAGTAGATGAGTGAATAAAAAGTCGCAGCACATTTGCACAATGGACTACTATGAGGACATAAAAAAGAAAGAAATCTTACTTTTCGAGACAGCATGGATGGACCTAGAGAATTATATACTAAATGAAATAAGCCAGTTAGAGAAAGACAAGTACCATATGATCTCATTTATATGTGGAATCTAAAAAAATAAACTGACTATAAAATAGATACAGAGTCATAGATACATGGAACACACTGACAGCTGTTAGAGAGGAGCAGGGAGCAGGGAGATTGGATAAAAGAAGGTGAAGGGAGTAGCCAAAGAACATGACCCACAGATACAAACAACAGTGCGGTGGTGGCCAAAGGGAAGGGAGGGGGCTTGGGAAAGCAGGCAAAAGTGGGGAATATAGAGACATCTATAAGTGTCAACAATAAAAGTAAAGAAAAAAATGAAAAAATAATAAAAGCAGCCCTCTTACAAACTACTGCTCAAAAAATTGCTATGAGTAAAAATCATTATATTTATTGCATATATTATGATGCATATGGCAAAAAACAACTTTACACTATGACAAATTTAAAAATCTCCATATACACTGACATTTTCTGTCACAATTTAGTCATTTTATGTTTTTTCTTTCCTTTGATTCATTCTCGTTGAATGACTTGAGATTAGTTTCACGTCATGGTTTGGAATATAAAATGGGTATGTTAGCCGCTTATTAAAACTAGTATATTTCTTCAGTAAAAGTAGAACTGACTATTTAAAAAAGACAAAGCTGTGATCTTTCTGAATTAGTAATAGAGTACCATTTCAATCATGAGCAGCACAAAGCACCCTCCTATCTGAAGGTATATGGAAGCTAAAAGGACTGACTTTTTCCTGCGAGGATATTTGGCCTCTCTTCCCCTTTGTAAGCTCTTCCTAATTTTCCAAAAGCCACCCCATCAGCGCACACACACAGACACAAACACACCCCCAATGCCTCACGCTCACCTCTTGCTTTCTTAGCTTGGAAAGGTATTCCCAAGCGACAGCACCTTTCTTTCGGGTCTGTGAGTGGATACATATGAGTCACAACTGAGAACATGTCCTTCTGCCTGTGCATTCACACCTTCGGCCTCAGGAGCCAGAGTGCATGTCTAATTCTCTGACACAGGAACAGTGTCCCGTGTGAGCTTGTTTTTCACAGCCGTGTTTCACTGCAGTCCCTCTGAATGCAGTCCTTCTGACTACTGTCCTGATTTTCTTGAGCAGCAGATGTCCTGGGTGGTATGGATTGTGCCTACGTTCAGCCTAACGACAGCTGCTAAAAATAAATGCAGAGAAGGTGGCAGAGAGATGCTAAAGGCTCATGGATCCCATCAGCGCTAAGCACCATCATTTTGCCCTAGGGTTTCCCAGGATATTATAGGATACAAGTAGGACCCATAAAGTCTTATTGATCATGACATTACTTCCTTGTGAGCCCTAATTATCTTTGATAAAAGTGCAATCTGACAATCAAATTCCCCAGAGAGATTGGTTGATATTTTTGGATCTGAAACTTCAAGGATACCTAATTGAAATATTTATTTTCCTACCTTCTGTCTGTTCAACTGTTACTCCCTATGTCTCATAAATTGAACAGGACCAATTGTAGTAAGTCCCCAGGTTGTTATTTTCCTGACCCGTTCCCCTGTCTCTTTTGACTTTGTGGTGTGTGTGTTTTACAGAAGTCTCTGTTGTGCAGAGCTGCCTACAGCATTCCCTGCCACCTCTGCCCTCGCCCTCCAAGGTGGAATGATAAAGCTGCAGCTTAAAATATCCGTGGTGCAGGACTGTGATCTTTCCACTACTTCAAAAGCAGAATCATGTTCATCCGAGCCATTCTGGAGTCTGGGAACGCTTAGTATTAATCCAGGTGTGAGACAAGCAGTACAAATCTAGGAAAAATGAATCTTTTGTCTGTTTCAAATACAACACAGAGAATATTAAACTACAACAGTATTCAGACTCTTGAATGGCATAGAGTCAAACAAAATTATTTTTGTAGTTAAAAATCATTTGAATTTATTACACTCTGGTTATAATTTATATTCTCTAAGACAAAGGCATATTTCTGAACCTGATCTTGAGTGCCATACCTACAAAATAAGTCCCAGACAAAACAATCACTTTTGGCTAAGTGCAGTCAGCATGGGCGTCCTTTTAAACTCACCTTCCTCTTGGTAGCGCCAGTCAGATGACTTGAGCTTGCACTTGACATTCCATCTCTACCATCCTCTTCCTGTGTCTGGGATCGTCTTACTTTGGTTCTTTCTCACTGTCTGTATAGTTGATGATCATTTTGAAAGTGTGTATATAGAAGCACAAAAGAGCACTCCAACTCAATAGATATTTTGGGGAGTGTTTCATAGCATGGTTGTTTTGGGGGATGCAAATATTCACTATACATGATCCCTGTCTTTGAGAAACTAACAGTCAGATGCAAGAGTTAACAAAAAGGTGATTTCAATACATTGTGCTATAGGATTCTGTGAAAGATCAGAAGAAAGGCCTCTAGCTCAGCCTGAGGACTAAGGAGAAAATACAAAATAATAAAAAAAAAAAACTTTTTCTGAGTTCTGGTTTGAATAACGATTCAGAGTTAGGCATGTGGAAGACAAAAATGGTATTTGTTCTGAGCAAAGAGAATGGCATAAACAACCATTGGGGAGACAATAAACACTGTGAAGCTTGTAAGTAACTGCAAGTAGCTAGAACAATTTTTTAAAAAAAGTATTGATTTCAGAGAAGAGGGAGAAAGAGAGAGAGAGAGATAGACATATCAATGATGAGAGAGAATCATTGATTGGCTACCTCATGCATACCCCACACCTCAACCCGAGCATATGCCCTAACTGGGAATTGAACCATGACCTCCTGGTTCATAGGTCAACAGCCAAGAACTGAGCCACACTGGGTGGGCTAGAACAGTTTTTTAGAGTGATCCTAGATCTGAACAATCAGCCACCTAAGATACTGGTGGAAAAGCAAATTCTTAGGCTACATCTCATTCCCAATGACTGTCCTAGCGCTTGTGTTTGAACAAGCCCTCTGGGGATTCTGACATGCCTCCTAAAGGATTCTTTTTCTCCTTCTTGGTAGCCAGAGGTAAGGGATATGAAAGACCACTCAGGATAGACACTGACTTCTTTTCTTTGGTATTAGGAAAGAAAAGGGAACAATATTATTTTCATAGAATATAAGGAAAATAGAAACGGTCCATGGAACATAAATTGTCTTAGAAAGCAGCTGACATAACTCCTTCCTACATTTTGAACACTCTTTCTAATACCCCATTCTGTTTCCCCTCAGTACCAAAGTAATCACATATGTTGTCTAATTCAGAACATGTCATAATATCAGAAGAGCATTTCCACTGGGCTTACGGCTCAGTACACTCTTCTATTTTGTCTCTAAAATTTCTGGGCTTCTTATAGTCTCAAGATTATAAGCAAGCTTACTTACTTATATGCCTCTTGCACCTGGGAAACAAACAAAACAATGTTTTTCTCTGCCCTTCAACCTGCCAATGCCCTTCAGCATAGTTGATGCATCTGTGATCTTCTATGTAGGCTGTTGTGAAAATATGACATTCTCTGTAGACCTACGTCCTTCTTCTGTCCTACTTCTTTGAGAAGCTATCATAACAATTGACCAATAATTCTTCACTATACTTAAAAAATTATATTTCAACCACAGTTAGCATCTAATAATTCTTTACTATTAATGACACCTCATTGGGCATCATCTCATTGGATCTAGAAAGTAAATGTGTGATTTACTTTCAGAGAGAGTCTCTATATCTCCATTTCAGAAAAAAAGAAAAGAAAACAACAGTTTTATAGAGTACAACTAATTTGCTCAAGATTACACAGTTTGTAAGTGATGACATTAAAACTAGAATTTAGGCTTTCTGTTCTATTCCAGCATCCTATTTTATAGTTTATTAGCACCCACAACTGTTTTTTACACAATATACAAAGTAAAAGTAAAATATTTCACTTAAATGTAAGGTCCTAACTAATCTAGAAGTTAAACTAAAGCCATGGAAATTAGATCTGTAAAATTACATTGTTAATTGTTTGGCTCCATTAACATCCAAAAAGAGTTGGAGAAAATACAAATGTAAGCATGTTCATTTGTTTCATCAATGTATGCTGTTTGGTAACTTCAGAGTCATTAAAATGAGTTTATACTTTACAGAGTCTTATAAGAATTGAAATGTAACAAAAGGGGGGAAAGGAGGGAGGAATTAAAGAGATAAAATATTGGAATGAAAAAAGAAAATTAATAATTGCTAAGTGTTTACTATGATGTGATTTCACTTATAGTATCATATCTAATGAGCAGAGTTATATTAGGAAAGGGCTAGATCAGGTAGAGATTAGGTAGTCAAGTCCATTACATCTGGTCTGACGGAGAAGGCTATGAATATGACCTGTTCAGAGTTCATTAAGAAGATTGCTTCATATGCTAGTAAGTTCTGATCATAATTATAAGGAAACAAGTTTGCATCATTTAGCGTAAAGTGTACTTGTTCATAGGTTTCTCATAATTTAGAAAATAGGCGTTTTTTACTAGCAAGGCATTGTGTTTTTTTTATCTGCTCAGCTTCAAATCTGGGTCAACTGTGAGGAGCCAATGGCTGCCTAGAAGGCTGAGCTTTTGATGCTGATTGGCATAGAAACCAACCAATCAGAACCAAATCTGGGTGAATTCTGAGGAGCCCGTGGCTGCCTAGGAGGTGAAGCTTCTGACACTGACTGGCATAGAAACCGACCAATCAGAACCAAATCTGGATGAACTGTGAGGAGCCAATGACACTAACTGGCATATAAACCGACCGATCAGAACCAAATTGTCCAGCAGAAGAGGGCAGTTGGGGGCGAGATCAGGCCTGCAGGGGAGGGCAGTTGGGAGTGATCAGGCAGGCAGGGAAGGGCAGTTGGGGGGGACCAGGCTAGCAAGAAAGGGCAGATGGGAGTGACCAGACAGGCAGGGGAGGGAAGTTGGAGGTGACCAGGCCATCAGGCCAGCAGTGGAGGGCAGTTGGGGGTGAGATCAAGGTGGCAGGGGAGGGCAGTTGGGGGTGACCAAGCTGGCAGGGGAGGGCAGTTGGGGGCGATCGGGCTGGCAAGAGAACAGTTAGGTGTTAATCAGGCTGGCAGGGGAGCAGTTATGGGCAATCAGGCAGGCAGGTAGGCAAGTGGTTAGGAGTCAGCAGTCCTGGATTGTGAGAGGGATGTCTAGGAGGTGAAGCTTCTGACGCTGACTGGCATAGAAACTGACCAATCAGAACCAAATTGTCCAGCCGAAGAGGGCAGTTGGGGGAGAGATCAGGCCTGCAGGGGAGGACATTTGGGAGTGATTAGTCAAAACTGACAGTCAGACATCCCCTAAGGGGTCCCAGATTGGAGAGGGTGCAGACTGGGTGAGGGACACCCCCCAGTGCACGAATTTTGTGCACTGGGCCTCTAGTTACTTGATGTGGTAAAGATGTGTGAGCTTATCCTTTAGATGATTGCACATTTTGTTATTTTGTTATTGTTACTACCATCGTTAGCATTATCATAACCAGAAAATCAGGTTTATGTGAGGAACTCTTTAATTTGACATCCTGCCTGCATCAGTTAGCTACTATCATATAGGAAACCACATTAATGGCCTTAAAACACACACACACACACACACACACACACACACACACACACACTTATTCAGATTATGAATCTGTAGGTCAGAATTTGGGTTTATTTCAGCAGTGAAGTTGTTTTGATTTGGTTTTGTCTGGAACTGGTTAATCTCAGCTTTAATAATTCAACTATTTGCATTCAGCAGGTAGGGCTGCAATGGCTGGGTAGTTAGTTTATGACAGCCTCGGATGAGACCACAAGGACCACGGGGACTTCTCTCCAGATGACCTGGCATTGTTCAGGAGGCTAGTTAGAGCTTTTTCACATGGTAACAGGGTTCTAAAAGCAGCAACAGAGCAAGCTCCAATTTACAAGCACGTTTCAAGTCTGTTTGCAACATCTCTGTTACGTGGACCAAAGGAGATTGCAGGGCTAAACCCAGAATTAGGGTGCAAAAAGCACTTCCAAAGAACCTGGAAACAGGGGAGTATGAAAAAATTATAATATTATTGTGTCAATTCACTCCACTTGCCTCCACTTTTCTGGGATGCCAGGACACCTGACTGCAGGGTTCCTAGGGAGAGTGGGTATGTGTAACCCATTTACTGTAGTAGTAAGAACAATAAAAGCAAAAAGTTTAAACTAAAATAAAAATACTTGAATCATTCATTCAATATATCCATACCAGTTTCAGTATTAATTTCAAATATGCTTCATTCAGGAAAGTTTTGAAATATTCGAGTTACTGTCTTAGAACTGCATTATACAAGTTGATTTTCCACGATGATAAACATAAAGGAAAAATGGTGATGGAAAATAATAATAAAAGTCTTAATTGTTCAGCTTGATTCCTATATGCCCCAAATGCTGCCAAGCCCTTCACATGACTCATTTCCTACATTAGGAGTCTAAAGGAGGAGGCAATAGCTTGCACAGTTTTAGATTCTAGTTCTTGTAGTACAAATATTTTTGAAAACATATCATGCAATTATATATTGATGCTAAATAATAAAATATCTATTCAGTAAATTTATATTTTTTGCATTATTAGTTCTGATAATTCTTTTGTCCAATATTAAGAAATAAAACTATTATTTTTAAGATGAGAAAGATCTAATTTAACTTGCAGGCAAGACAATATTATTCTTTAAATATATATGTTACATTCTACCTACTTTAAAAATGCCCTTTGTATCTTTATGAATGGTATATTCACACACACACCCAGACCTTTTCCTTGCCTTTCCCCTCACTGGTAGTTGTTTCTCAATCCTGACTTAAAAGTTAGTCTTTTATAACTAAACTAGAGGCCTGGTGCACGAAATTCATGCACAGGTGGAGTCCCTAGGCCTGGCCAGCGATCAGGGCAGATTGGGGCCTTCCCAGCTGCCAGGCAGGGTCTGCTGAATGGGGAGAGGGACCAGGGGAGGCTGGCCAGCCATGGGGGATTGGCTGTAGGAGTGCAATGACCACCAGGGGGCAGCTCCTACATTGAGCATCTGTCTCCTGGTGGTCAGTGCACATCATAGTAACTGGTGGTTGGGGTTGTTCCCCTGTTATGGTCGCATAGGCTCTTATATATAGAGATGGTTCCCAGTGAAGTGACTTTCTTAGAAAAAAATAAAAAAGATCTGTATAAAATGAAATTAGTTTTCCAGTTGCCTCAAAGCCTCCTGAAATGAACATTAGCATAATGAGTAGGAATTAGTAGAAGAAGTCAGGGAGCACTTGTAAGCCACAGCGCGGGGACCTGGCAGTGGCTCCTGAGGCAGTTGCTCTCAGGTAGGGAACTGTTCTCTCTTTATTATCTTTTGCACGAACCACCTCAGAGGCTTTTAGCATTCTGTCTTCCTCTGTCCTTTTCCCTTGTGTTCCCCACCATTTGCTGTGGGTATTACCGGCAGGACACACAACTGCTGCTGATGCTAATGAGAGCCGCTCACCTGCTTTCTCCTCGCCACGTCCTGCGAATGAACTGTCTGGAGTCGGGTCCGCAATGGAAAACCTTACCAGGACGCTCTAATTGAAAGAATGATGACAGAGGAAAAAGCTTGGGTTAGCTGGGCGCTAGCAAAACGTGATTAGCACAGCATGTGTTGGTTAGACCTCAGGGAAGAAAATGTTTCTTCACTCTCCACTAGCTCTGCTCCCTTGGACCAAGTGGCTGCTAGTTCCGCCCTCAACCAGCCTGGTCCAGGCCTCCGGAAAGCACACCTTCTTAATTAGTTATAGTCCACTGACTCGAATCAGCTGCAAGGTTAGATCAGGCCTCCTGCTTCAGAATTTGTGTTTTACGTTTGAGTCAAAATGGATTTTAATCTTTAAATGGAGCTTCTCAGGGCCCTTGTGAACATTAAGAGTCTCTTGAATGTGCTCTTGTCAACCAAACTGGAAATTAATTAGCTTAATTAGCAATAAGAGTTTTTTTTTAAGTTTGCATTTAAAGATTGTGGGATGATTTTGTCCCATTACATGTGTTGTACGCTTACTGTGACCAGAGTGGAGTGGGTGGGGGGAGGATGTAAAGACAAATTCCCTCTCTTCAAGCTACATTGGTTCATGTCAGACAGTCTTCAAGGAGCATTCCCACCAGGAGTAGAAAACACAGGCCTGGAACTATGAGGCCGGCTTTAACAACTGCAAAAAACAGTGAGATGAAAACACAACACAACATCACGGAGCTATCCACATATATGTCTTTGGGTTAGATTATATTTAGTGAATAAGTTACTTTCCAGTTTGCTATTGAATGGTTTCTATTTATCAGAAAAGAAGAGAACAGAAAATTCATTAAGATGATAACTGTAGAGAAAGTAATTCATTTCACAAATTTAGTCCTAACAGGTATTTCAGAATTTTCCCTATAGATCCGCTTGCTTCTCTTCCTTCATCCTATCTATTCTCTTTAATGGTGTAACTACAAGCTATGTTAAACCAGGAACCAGGAAACTTATGATTATATTTGATTTCTCCTTCACTCTTATCATGAGAGACCATGATACTATTCTAGCCAGCATTCGAACTCCTCTGGCAACTACCCCCTTCTCTTCATCTCATTCTCTTATTTTCAACCTCTTCATGTGTGACATGGTGTGGCCTTTCAGCCTTCAGTCTCTTACTGTTGCAGTTCATAGTCTACTCTGTTACAACTGTGACCTTTAAAAAGATTTCTGATGAATAGCCATTGCTTATAGAAAAAAGTCTACACTTTACTCGGGTTATATAAGGAATGTTAGAAAGTTAACATTTATCCTGGCTTAGTACTATGACAATACTCTGAGATATTATTATATAATTTATTCAAGATTTTAAAAACTACCTTGCCAAAGACACAATAAATAAGGGGCGATATTTGTTTAGCTCCATCTACTTGGCTGCAAAGCAAGGCTCTGACTGACCCTTCCTGACTCATCCTACTCACCACCCATCACAGATGCTTCAATGGTAACATATTAGAATTTCACTGCCTCTCTTCTGGATGGTCCATTAATCTCTTATCTCTAAACATCTTTCTAAAAGTATTTTCATCTACTCAGGTCATTCTGAAATTCTCTCCCAAAAAAGATTTTTTAATTATGCATTTGCATTCTCATAACATTGTATATATCCCTCTGTTGAACAATTTTTAGATGATATTGGCATTATTTGGTTACTTATTGGATTATCTAGGTGGACGCTAGCATTTGGATCCTTAGAAGCAGAGAACTGTTCCTGGCTACAATCAGAGAGAGAGTTTTGAAACAAAATGTGGCTGAAAAATATTGCAGTGAGAAGCACTCAGCCCCCTATTGCTGGCTCTGAAGGGCTGTGAGCAAGTAAAGAAGAAAGACCACTGGGCACTAAGGGTGGCCCCACCTGACAGCCAAGAACAACAAAGAAAACAAAATAGAGACCTCGGTCCTGCAACCACAGGAAACTGAACTCTGCCAATAATCCACATGAGCAGGAAACGGTCTCCCCTAGAGCTTCCAGAAATAACACAACCCAGCCAGCTTCTTAGTTTCATCCCGTGAAATCCGTCTGGACTTCTGTCCTACAGAATTGTAAAATCATTAGTTTGCACTTATTTAAGCCACTAAATTCACCATAATCTGTTAACACAGCCAGAGAAAATGAATACAATGAGTTTTAAAAGCTTTGCTATTCAAACTATATTCGTATGACAGTCACATCTTTTAATTCTTAAAAATGATACTTAGACAATTATGAGGTCTCCTTGAGTGTTCATGCCTACTTGAAATTGGCATATATAGGGTGGGGCAAAAGTAGGTCTACAGTTGAAATAGTTTATCCTTTTATTATTTTTATTACTTATTTTCTATATAAACAAGTGTAAACCTACTTTTGCCCAATCCCAAACCCCACATGAACCTCTGAATTATTTACTAATACTATTTAGTCTTCACTTTTATCTGGCTTAGAAATCAATGATCTCAGAAAATACCCTTCTTGATTAGGGCAAGGGTTCTCTGTTTTGAAGGTCTTCTAGAATGGGACCCATTCCTTAGAACTGGCTGATCAGACAGTGTGGAGCATCCCTCAGAACCTGTAAGAGATTTCTTAGTTAAGCATCACCATAGTAAATGTATTGAAAAAAACCCTTTGTTAGAGCCTTTAGTTGGATAAAATAATACCAGTATAGCCATTATACATTAAAATAATAATTTATAAGCGTAGAGAAATTGATACATTTCCAAAGATCGGTTTGCAAAATATATTCAATAATGCCATTTCTGATACAGAAAATGACAACAACTTTGGGAAATGCCAGAGTGGGAACGATCTTATCTGAGCTCCTCCTCCACTCTATGGGGAAGTATTTTACCATCTTACATCAATAACTAGATCCCTGTTACAAAAAATAAAATTTCTTTGTGTCTTATTTTAATTAGATGTAAAAGAGTCATAAATATTAGCCAATGTTTATAAAAAACAATTGTTCACTGATTAAAAGCATGTAATTTCAATAAGCTTTTAATCCCTGAGTTGGAAAAATACTTGTAGGCTATTTGGAAACTGTGTTCAAAGTAGGGAGCTACTTATAATGTACTGTTCACTTCACCCTCCTGGTGAACTAAATATTCAATACAAAATTAATTTCACCTAAAGAATTATCTACAAAGGTTTATTCTTTTTTTCTTATATATCCTTAGGAAAAAGATGCCTTATAGCCAACATGTAATTTTTCAAAAATGACTTTATCAAGTGTTTCAATGTTCCTGGGGGAAAACAACACCCCCCCCCCCCCAACACACACACAAACATGTAAATTTACACTGCCTTTTCCAGAAACAGTGCAATCTATATTAATAAAATATAGATTATTTACACATTTGTGTAACTATGTAAGATGTTTCTTAATGAAATCTATTAAGAGCATGATTACATAAATGTATTCTATTCTAACTAATGTCTTTATAATAGTTTGGAAATTAATGAAATTTATGAATTCTTTAAGTATTACTTCACATGCCACCTAGAAAATTCTTTTAATCTAAGCCATTTGGTAAAAGGAATTGATTGTTGCTGAAAAAGAAAAAGAAAAGAGAAGGGGGGATAATGGTCTGATATTTTAACTAACACAGTATGAAAAATTTTATAATGAGACCTTCCTTAACCTCAGGATTTGTACTTCTTAAAGATGTAATAAGAAATATTCCAGTGAGTTTGGAATCATAAGTTATTGTTCTTGATCAAATACTAAAAATGGAGCATATTTTAGGTTCAGTATCCATCACTCTGACAATAGTCACATGGAATACTGACCTTTGCATGCATTTTGCCAAAGTAAAACATGATCATATACTGAAGGGAAAAATTATAAAGTATCACTTGTCTGAGATCTATATCTATATCTATATCTATATCTATATCTATATCTATATTTATATCTATATCCATATCTATAGATAGATAGATAGATATAGATATAGATATATATTTCAACCAACTGAAACTTCTCTTTAGAAAATACTTTAATTTAAAAAATAAAAGTCTTCAAAACTTAGGTTCTGAGTTAATGCTATATTTCTTCAAAATGAAACACTGCCTTGTCTGTGATTTGGTGCCTGATTTCTGGAACTTGGTGGTGATGAAGTATCTTAGATCAGTCTATTAAGAGCAAAGCCCTGATTAATCTGATTGTAGGTTCAGAAAATGATACCCTCTCTTCCTCATTTCCTGCCAATCATATTATCCCTAACATAGAAGAGTCCCTCTTTTCCTTTGTCTCAGAGTCTATTGATGATTTAGAGGCATTAATGAGAGATATGGAGAGGGTAAGAGGTAGAGTGAGAAGGAGAGAGAGAGAGAGAGAAAGAGAGAGAGAGAGAGAATGCATTAAGAGAATAACTATTTTAACCTTCAAAATTTCCCTCTTTGGTTCAAAGGCAGCAGTAATGAATTGTTTATTTATTAGCTCAGAATTAACAACTGAAATTCTGAAATTCACATAAAATGTGATTGAAAAAATAGCATTAAAAGAAAATTTTTCTTTTCTGTAGGACAAAGGACAAAATAAATTATTCTTAAGTTAATAAGGATATTAAATAATAAAATACTCCTGGAAAGCACTATTCTACAACGAAAGCCTATAACCTAGGCAGAGACAAGCAGTATATGAATTTCAACTGATGCTAGCAAATGATTAGATATCATTTAATTTTTATATAATAATCCTAAAAAAGAACAGATTCATGTTTTTCCTCTTTAATAATTGCTTTAGTCTGAGTAGGTTTAGTATATGTGCTGCCGAAGCGAGCACAGTCTGAGTAGGTTTATACCATAATTTACCAAACACACACATAAGATAATTATTATTTCTCAAGAAAATTCTTCATTAGATTGTGTATTGTGTCATTAATTGAAGGTATATTTCTCAATATATACAAACATGCCTCCAAGCAATTCATTCAAGCACAAATCTTTCTAATGATATGTAAGAGGTAACAGAATTGGTATGTCAGAATTTTGAATATAATTGAAAAGCTTCAGATTGCTAAATAACATACATTATCCACATTACCCTCTAGATTACAGACAAGAATATGCCTAATTATTTTATTTCTGGAATGCATAGTGGAAGAGATCTTACTCAAATAATAGAACTAGAAAAAAAATGTTTCTTTGTGTTTTACACTCTTTCCTGACTAGTTTGAAAGTCATTAATTCCCAGAATGTGGGACAAAGAATTAATGGCATAAAGTAAACTTTAAACACTATTGCTTATGCTTTCCATTTTGTTTCCAAAACGGGAACTTTCTGGTTTAATAAATAAATTTTCCATTGATGAAAATGTTGCAAGCTAAAATCATGTTCATTTGCCTGAAACAGGAAGGAGTTAAAAAATTTTGCTGTAGGTAGAGAAAGTCAAAATTTGGCTCTGCAATAGAAAAACCTTGTATTTATTAAACACTTACATTCTCTTTTCATCCTCATAAAGACCCTATGGGGTAGGGTCCTTTCCCTACATTTCATTGATTAGCAAACTGAAGTTGAGCCAAGATAAGTAACATGTCCAGGATTATAGAATAAGTAGATGGAGCAGGACAGAACCAGACCTAACCTGCTTAACCTTTTATACCTAATTACAACATTAACTGACTATCACCCAATTCAAATATATTGGCTCTGAAATTGCCACTCTCATGGAAATTATTGCATATATTTGGATTTTTTTTATAAGGTATGACTGGGAAAGACAAAATGAAAGAAATGCAAACCCATGGAAGTTCTAGAAGAGATTAAAATAAGATTTGAGAATAATTTTGGATTTTATTTATTTGTGATATTTTATTTTTTTGTAGAAGAAATAATATTGTTTTTAATAGATCAATAGGATGGTTAATGTTTTCAAGATTCCATTTGTCTTAAAAAAAATCCCTACCAAGATAAAGTCAGTCCCATGTATTGAATATAATTATCTAATTTATCATTTCTATGTCATCTAAAATTTCATAGCCATAGCAATCATTCTATGTTCTCTGCCACCTAATAATCATATTCAAGAGAATCAACAATGATTGAACAACACTACATTTAAAGTTGTTGGGTTTATGTCGTGAGATACAGCATAAATGCCATCAGAACGCTCCCAAACGAGTAAAGGGAAATAAACATAAGTTTCAACGTCCATTGTAGATTGTAGAACATGAGGGATTCTGTGTGAGGCCTGTGAAGTGCAATGCTGGCTCAGAAGAGGTTAATGGAAGTTTTAGAGAAGAAACAGCTTTTGCATTGGGCCTGGGGTAACAGGCAGGCAATATGTGAGAAAGAAGACAGAAGGAAAGAGAAACACAGCATTCCTGAAAGAATGGAAAGCCTGAGAAAAAGCATAGCCATAATGAATAATGACGCATATTTTGTGTAATCTAGTGTAATTCTTCTAAAAAGCAGGAATGAAAGTGACAGTGGGACCATATTAAGGAGCTCTGAATATCCTATTAGGGAATTTGGATGCAATCACTGCCTTTGAAAGTGATTCAGTAAATAGCACATACAGTCCCTCAGGTTCCCAGTTGGAATCAGTCTGTAATGTACCCAAAATGATGGGTAGATTCATTCATTTTTTATGTTAGAGTTACAGTATTTAAAATCACAAGAGAACTGTAACATTAAGTGAGATTCTGAATTCCCTTGTCAGAGGTCCATCACTAGATTGTAGACCTGGAGTGGCCTTTGGTCTCAAGAGAAAAACTTCAGCTATCTAAAGTAATACTTCTCTTCAATCTGTTTTCCTACGTAAATCTCCGTGGCAGAAAGTGACAGACATCTCTCCAAACCACTTACATTTCCCCCTCAAATAAGGTTCATTTAAATAAATAATACTGGAGTGCGGGAAGCCATCCACTGCCCGTTCTATCATGAGAGGGCACCAGGGAACGTGGAAGGCCAATGGTCCATGGGTGTTGGCAGGGCTAATACATGCCCCATTGTTCTGTTGAGACAGTGGTGGCTCCAAGCAATTTCCTGACCTAATAGCCTCAAGGTAAATGTTTACTGAACCTTACTGATCTTTACTGGACTTAGAGAGGGTCTGTCTGCTACCTGTTTGCCGTGCTTTACTGAGGGCAACATGTGTAGCTAAAATGAGTAAAAAACTGACAAGGCCAGGTTTCAGTGTGCCTCTCCAAGAGAGGTCTCCACCTGGCCTCCCATGCCTTCTAAATTCATATTTCTATCTAGTGTTTTCATTTGTGCGTCGGCCCCTTCTTCAGATCCTGAACGCCCCCCTCCCCCCCGCAAAAGGTTGCAGCACGGAGTAAGAGACAAAATGGAATATTTTGGGCCAATTATTCTACAGCTTAAACTATCAACATTATTAGTGGCTGTGCGAGACCTTACTAACACTTTTTATAAATAAATGGTCCCTACATTAAGTATTCTCTGTGTGCTGAAATAATGCGTACTTTATAAATTATATTTATGAGAAAAGGATAAACACGTTTGTAATATATTTAGTGAAAAAGTTATAAAAGGGGTAGGGGAGGCTGGAGGAAAGTCAATGGGGAACAAAAGGAGACATATGTACTACTATTTGTAATACTTTAAACAGTAAAATATATAAACTAAAATCTTGAAGGACTTCTATTAGTATAGTAACATTCTGTCCTGACTCATTAAAATTCTAATGCTACTTTTCTATTTTGAAAGCATTGATCCAATTGAAAGAACTTTTAGCATATGCTCAACAAAATGGTATTGTAGCATTTTGAAGAAATCTCGTTCTTCAAAACAGAATTATATGCAGGCATTTTACATATAAGACTTTGTCCCTTTTCCCTTTACCATTTAAGTTATGTGAGGTGTTCTTTCATATTAAACTTAAAGTAATAGGCTTCTATATTCTTTGTCATGCAAAGAAGACACACATGTGCACATCTACCTATTACCCTGATGTATAAATGTAAAATAAGTTTTATTGAGAGAAAACTTATGAGCATGGAAGTATCAAGGCACATGATATTAAGACCAGAGGAAACAGACCAGCTATTGTCTGGACTGGATGCACCATCATAAAGAGCTCCTGGCGAGAGAACCTCCTATTAAAGGAAACAGCCGCCAGAGGAAATCAGAATAAAGGTATAAGAATGAGAACTCTCTTGTTAAGAAAAAAGTCTTTTTTTTTTTAAATGGCCAATTTTATTTTTTTAAAATATATTTTATTGATTTTTTACAGAGAGGAAGGGAGAGAGATAGAGAGTTAGAAACATTGATGAGAGAGAAACATCGATCAGCTGCCTCCTGCACATCTCCTACTGGGGATATGCCCGCAACCCAGGTACATGCCCTTGACCGGAATCGAACCTGGGACCTTTCAGTCCGCAGGCCGACGCTCTATCCACTGAGCCAAACCGGTTTCGGCAAGAAAAAAGTCTTGATAAAAAGGCTGAGCCCCCAGAGCTCAGTGTCTCTCATCAGCCAGTTCTTCAGTGAGATGCCCTAGTAGCCAGTAATGGTGAACCTATGACACCCAATTTTTTGGTTGATTTTTCTTTGTTAAATGGCATTTAAATATATAAAATAAATATCAAAAATATAAGTCTTTGTTTTACTATGGTTGCAAATATCAAAAAGTTTCTATATGTGACATGGCACCAGAGTTAAGTTAGGGTATTTCAAAATGCTGGCACGCCAAGCTCAAAAGGTTCGCCATCACTGCGTCCTGCTAAAGCACTCTTGCCTTCCTGCTCATTATCAAAAGTGGAGGAATGGGGCCTCCAATGTTACTGAATTCATCCCATCATCAATATAATGTGATTTAATCAAATCCCATGTCAACATAATGGAGTAATTAGTACAGTTCACTGATATAACAGCTGATAGTTTAAATGGAAAAGACAAGAACAACAATAATTTAGTAGAAAGCCAGAATCTGGGATATTGTTAAGAGTAAGTGGTATGTAAAAAGTATTATCTATTATTTCTGACTTGGGGAGCTTATAATTTCATGATAGTTGGAGAGATGAAAACTACACATGTGAATGTATTTCAATAATCATGATGCTCCAAAAAATTCCAAAATGATTATAGAAATAATCATTGCTATAGATTTGTTCCTTTAGCAATTCTGTAGTGAAGTTGTATGATAAAATAAACACTCTATGACAGAATAAAAATTTTAAAAAGTAACTTTTGATGACTTTAGGAAGGTTAATATAAAGTTCTTGAATGTCATTTAAATCTTATTTTTCTAATTTTTCAACTTTTGCTCTGTTCAATATCAAATTTCAAACAAAGATAAATTAACATCTAGAAGTATGAGATGAATTTTTCTTCTGAACACAGTTTTACACAGTAATTAGCTTTCCAATTACTATTTCTATTTTTATTTTTAGAAGCAACACATACCCACCAGGTAAGCAACTGCTGATATTTAAGCTAATAAAGACTTTTTGGTACAGTGTTAATAATTATTCATTCAACTTTTAAATTCTAATCATTGACATGACATTATAAATACAGAACACAAAGGATATTTGGAATAATCCCCAAATGAACTATAATAATTCAGGAAGTTAAATTTTAATGCATTTTAGAAATATCATAGAGCTATATAGTCATTAAAATTTTGACCTCTACTTTCAGAGTAGAGCGTGTTTGGTGCTCAAGAGTGCAGCAATTTTTTGTGGGATCTCAATTTTCTTGAGATCGCAACAGGAATTTTTCTACCATTCTCCATGGAAAATCAAGCAATATTATACATATAGCAAGCACAGTCCTATGTTCAATAAAAATTGCTTTTTTAAAATTTCTGACTATTCTTTCAAAATTTAAAACCAAAATGGACAAAGAAACAAAAATTTTGGCAGTCATTTCCTGAAACATTTTAAGTGTCAGAATAATCAAATATCTACATATTTAATTTCAGGATACTAGATTATTGTCCTTATGTTGTTTTGTATATTTTATTTTACTGACTTTACCATTTATTGCACACTGACAAAACCCCAAGTACTTGAACATTATCCTATCTAATAAAAGAGAAACATGGTAATTAGCCATACCTCTGCTACCCTGCCCATTGGCTAATCAGAGTGATATGCAAATTAACTGCCAGCCAAGATGGCGGCCGGCAGCCAGGCAGCTTGAAGCAAAAATGAGGCTTGCTTGCTTCAGTGACGGAGGACTCCAACGTTCCCCACCTGCCGCTGCTGGCCTCTGAGCTTGCAGTTTGAAACATTGTTACAAATATAGAAGCTAAACAAAACACCAGAAACCTGCTTTCAGACAGCTGGGATCTCAGAGCTGGAGTTGAAACAGTGTTTTGATTATAGAACCCAAACAAACCAGATACCTGCTTTCAGCAGCCAAGGCCTAAGAGCTGGAGCCAAGCCTCAGACAAGCTGGACCAGATTAAAAAGAAAAGAAAAAAAAGGAGCGGTTGGGAGCTTCAGTCACCCGGCAGCCTGAAAACAGCCCTCAGCCCCTCACCCAGACTGGCCAGGCACCCCAGTGGGGACCCCCACCCTGAAGGGTGTGCGACCAGCTGCAAACAGCCATCATCCCCTCATCCAGGCTGGCCAGGCACTCCAGTGGGGACCCCCACCCTGATCCAGGACACTCTTCAGGGTAAACCAGCTGGCCCCCACCCAAGCACCAGGCCTCTATCCTATACAGTAAAAGGGTAATATGCCTCTCAGCACCGGGATCAGCGGAGCTGCGAGCCTCCCGGCACTGGTATCAGTGTGACAGGGGACAGCGCCCAAACCCCCTGATCGCCCTGTGGCTCTGTGTGTGACAGGGGGTGGGGCCACAACCTCCCTATCTGCCTTGTTCTGTTCATGACAGGGGAAGGCGCCCCAACCCCCCGATCAGCCCTGCTCTGTGCCTGATAGGGGGGAGCTACCCAACCCCCTGATCGCCCTGCTGCTCTGTTTGTGACAGGGTGCGGCGCCCCAAGCCCCCCCCCCCCCCCCCCGCCACGGGCCCTGCTCTGTGTGTGACAGGGGGTGGCACCGCAACCTCCCCATCAACCCTGCCTTGAGTGTGACAGGGGGCGGTGCCCCAACCCCCTGATCCGCCCTGCTCTGTGTGTGACAGGGGGGAGCTCCCCAACCCCCTGATTGACCCTGCCTTGTGCGTGAAAGGCTGCGGTGCCCCAACCCCCTGATCAGCCATACCCTGAGCGTGACTGAGGGTGGCACCACAACCTCCTGATGCGCCCTGCTCTGTGCATGACAGGAGGTGGCACCCCAACTCCCCAATCAGCCCTGCTCTGAGCCCGACCAGGGGCTGCACCTAGGGATTGGGCCTGCCCTCTGCCACCCGGAAGCAGGCCTAAGCCAGCAGGTTGTTATCTCCCGAGGGGTCCCAGACTGTGAGAGGGCACAAGCCAGGCTGAGGGCCCCCCCCCCCCCCGAGTGCACAAATTTTTGTGCACCAGGCCTCTAGTCCTATATAATAAAAGGATAACATGCAAATTGACCCTAACGCATTACAACCGGGAATGACCAGTCACTATGACAACCACTGAACACCAGGGGGCAGACACTCAATGCAGGAACTGCCCCCTGGTGTGGCTCTTCCACAAAATACCGACTTTTGCGCATGGGCCACAAAGTTTCAATCGCACTGTACGTGCTCACCTCGCACATGGTATTTTGTGTAAGAGCCACACTCAAGGGACCAAAGAGCCACATGTGGCTCATGAGCCGCAGTTTGCTGACCACGGGTATAAAGGGAAAGCTTCCTCCAAATTCACTCACTCAGGCTTTGGAGAAACAGACTCCCCTGAGTCACTGTACTAGTACATCTGAAAATACAGGGTTCTTCCTTCATCTCTGAGAATCCCCCTGGTGGTCAGTGTACTTCCATAGGGGGAGCACTGCTCAGCCAGAAGCCGGCTCATGGCTGGCCAGCCTAAGCTGTTAGTCAGACATCCCCTGAGAGGTCCCAAACTGAGAGAGGGCACAGGCCAAGCTGAGGGACACCCCCTCCCCCACACTCAAGGGGCCAAAGAGCCGCATGTGGCTCGCGAGCTGCAGTTTGTGGACCACTGCTTTATACCCTTTGGTTTCTTTGTCCCCCAAATATGGCAGTCTTCCAGACCTTTCACGGGTTTTGTGAAAAGCCCTGTGTGTTGGGATGGGGGACATCTGATTACACCCAAAGGCCTGGCTGGCGTCAGCGCTGATAACCCCCTCTGGGGGTTGTGTATGGTTCATGGTTTATGGCCTCTGTAAAATGGGAGTATTCTGGGAAACAGGTTCTGTAAGGCAGGACAGGCATCAATGGAGTTAATTATCGGCTAGCAAGAGTGTGCGGTAGCAGGCAGGTTACTGGCACAGATTCAGATTGCTAACCCGCTCCCCCCAAATGTCTTATATTCCCCATCAGTACTAATTCATGAATCATTAATCATTAAAAGGAGCAAGTAATCCAGAGGCAGGTTTTCCAGATTTTTGTACTTGTGTGAAGGAAGGTTATGTTTAGGGAGAAAGAAACGGAGTAGGTAATTAAATATTAGATTATAAACATTAAAAGATGGGTAGAAAAAAATGTTCCTGATCTGTTTTTTAGTAAGTGAATTTATTACAAGATGGTATTTTGCCCATCTGACTGTCTGGAAATTATAGTTTTTAGAATACATTTTCAGTTTCAGTATATAATTTCTGGGAATTAATCCCAGAATAATATATAATCAGATGGAGCCTCTTTCTCTTTTTTATTTTTTTCTTAGGTAAATATAAACCTATTTCTGAAATACAAGGTATATAAACACAAAACAAAGTTATGTACTAAATTAGAAATGTGTGATTCGATCTGAGAATGGCTCCTCTTCTATTTGTGTGCTAAACATGGTTTGTTGGCAGTGAGGACTAACAACAAGTGCATAATCCCAGAGCTCCTGTGGGGGAAACTGGCATGTAGCGAAGGCTGTTGGTAATCATGCCTGGCATGTGCTTCCAGGTATTTGGCATCTAAAAGTACTGTGTGCCTTCACCAGCCAACCATATTTGAATTCAGGGTTGGGATGGGGGAGAAGACTAAAAGCAGGAAATGTTTTAAACTTTAGGAAATTACCTGATATTTGCATTTCATCAGAATCAAACTTTCTTTTAATTCATCAGTAAGCAGTGGCTTTCTGTTTTCACTATTCTCCTCCTCTTTTTATTGGTTGTATCCAATTTTATTTCTTTAAAAAATTTTTTTTAATTTTGCAGGGATAACATTGGTTAATAAAATTATATAGGTTTCATGTGTACATTTCTATAACACATCATCTGTATATTGTATTTTGTGTTCATCACTCAAAATAAAGTCTCCTTCATCACCATTTACCCATTTACAACCCCTTTACCCTCTTATTCCTCCTCCACCTCCCTTCCCCTCTGGTAATCACCATATTGCCGTTTGTGTCTACGAGGTGTGGTTTTTTGTTTGTTTGTTTGTTTTTTGCTTAATCCCTTTACCTATATCACCAGTCCCCAACCCCTCCCCTCTACAGCTGTCTGTATCTATGAATTTGTTTCTATTTTGTTTATTTTGTTCATTAGATTACACATATAAGCAAAATCATATGGTGTTTGTATTTCTCTGACTGCCTTATTTCACTTAGCATAGTCCACATGTGGGCAGATAGGTACAAAAAAATGAAATCAGACCACTTTTTTACAACTTATACAAGCATAAACTCAAAATTAATTAAAGAATAAATGCAAAACTCAAACCCATAAAAATCCATAGGCAGTAAAATCTCAGACATTTCCTGTAGTGATATTTCTTCTAATATGTCTCCTCGGGCAAGGAAAGTGAAAGAAAGAAAAAAAATGGGACTACATTAAACTAAAAAGTTTTTGTATAGCAAACAAACCATCAACAAAGTGAAAAGACAACCCACTGAATGGGGAAACATATTTGCCAATGATACATCTGATAAGGGGTTAATATAAAAGAAGTTATACAACTCAACACCAAAAAAAAAAAAAACCCATAAAACAATCCGATTAAAAAGTGGGCAAGGATCTGAATAGACAATTCTCCAAAGAGAACATACAGATGGCCAATAGACATATGAAAAGATGACCCATGTCAGTACTCATCAGAGAGATGCAAATAAAAACTACAATGAGATATTACCTCACATATGTCAGTATGACAATCATCAATAAATCGACAAACAGCAAGTGTTGGCGGGGATGCGGCAAAAAAAGGGAACCCTCATGCACAGTTGCTCAAAGTGCAGATTGGTGCAGCCACTAAGGGAATCAACATGAGGTTTAAAAAAAATAAATAAAGATGGAACTGTCTTATGACCCAGCAATTCCACTTCTGGGAATATAACTGAGGAAAGCTGAAACACTGATTCGAGAGAAAATATGCAACCCCTACGTTCATTGCCACATTATTTACAACAGCCAAGGTTTAGAAGCAGCCCAAGGGTCCATCAGTGGGTGAGTACATTAAACAGCTATGAGTACATTAAACATTTACACAATGGAATACTACTCCCATTTCATTTCTGAGCAAAGTAAAGCGTAGATGTTCTTTTTCTGCTGCCGAGATCTATACTCTGAGATTTCATAGCAACTCCTAGTTGACATGTTAGGCTTTTATTCTAGCTATCATTAAGCTGTGTGTGGGTTTTTGTTTTTTTAAATCTGGCAATACTTTGCTATACATAAGTAAATGAATGAATAAAAAGTAGATAAAACTTTTGGATAAGAGATAATTATGTCAATTAGTGCTCTATCTGAGGTGTCATGTCGATAAATTGTATTACATTTCTCATAGATGGAGTTCTTTTCTGTGTTTCAAAGGGAAATCATCTATTCTAATAACATTCCCTGCCATTAAGATATGGTCATGCTACAAGTTTTTTTTCTCTCTATAGGACACTAATGCCCAGTATACTTTTGACTCCATGAAGTATTAATTGCCTTTTCAGTGTATTCTAGTAATGTTAAGTGTGCTTAAATGCCTTTAGAAACATCCCATGTTGTCGTTTTTATTCCTATGGACAATAATATTATTTTTTGTAAAACAATATTCTCCTATTTTTTTAGAAGAATACATATAAAACTCAGGGGTTAATCATCAAATACTATGTATGTCTATAAATACAAAAAAATGTAGTTCAAGTACTCTTAGAGATCACTGCTCATTCTGCCAAGAAAAGGCAGTCTTACGGAGCACTCTAGGCTCCATAATGAGGGTTGTTCTTAGTCTCAGCTAAGGGCCTTATCAGGTTTCTGTTTGGCTAGATTGCTAAATGTAATGCAAGAGGGGAATTTTTAATGCTTTGAGACATAAGTGTAATCAGTCAATAATTTCTCATTATTAGGTTAATAATGTGGAAAACATCTTCTATAGAATTTTACGTTTACTACATTTTAAAACAGGACTTTCTGTGGAAAGCATTTTTCTCATATACAAGTAGCACATATTTTACTGGGTGGACATTATTTATATAGAAAGGTAACATTTACAGGTATAACTCTACATGAACACTTAGCAGACTAGAGACTGATGTTTTATAAAAACTTTAAATTGATTTACTCCTTTCTTTAAAAACATCCAGAGTATAATATGATAAGATAAAATTACCCATACAGCTACATTTCCAGATATAAATTTTAATACAAAATAAGTCGTTGAAGTAAAAATGTTTCCATATACCCTTACTCATTTTCTTGGGATTATTACTAAAAGTGGAGTTGCTGAATATTGGTAGCTAATACCTATATATGTCCGGTACTCTTCTAAATACTTTACATCTATTAACTCTGAATGAAGTGCACTATTATTACCTTTATATTAAATATGAGTTAACTGAGGCATATTCAGCTTAATTCAAGCAAGTTTTCAAGTGATCCTAATCTGTGAATATGAATATTCCTTGCTCAATAGGTTAATATTACCAAACTGTTCCCAGGTTACCAGAAGACAGACAGTTTGTCTTGATAAGCAATGAATGAATATCACCTTTCTATGACGTTTGCATTGACTCTCTAAGGATTCACAAAATACAATATGCTACTATGAGAAATGGTTCTACTAACTGACAAGAAGCAATTTGACTAGTTGATACCCCACCACATTAAAGTTTGTCAGCATACATTTTCATTTGCATTTCAAGTAGAAATTGAAGGCAAAGTTTGGATGCATGCTTTCTTGGTGTCAATGAAAGATGCATTTTTAGGCTATAAAGACGATGGCATAGTCTGGGCTCATAACATCCTACTATAACTTTTCCTTTAACCTGTTCTTGTAATTTCGCATTGACTCAGCCTGAAGATGTATATTCATGTATCATATTGCATGCTACCACCTGTCTAATTTCCTCAAGTACTTAACTAAAGTGAAAAGAATGCCCAGAAGAGGTGTATTATAATGAGCTTCTTCCATTAACCTTGAATTTCTGGCACAATTTATTTTTGGAAAGAAGATGGAAGGAAGCATATCCGTCTAACTTAATATGACTTGTAATCAATATTAGCGATTCCAGTGTAGAATAAATACCAAGGTGCCAAGGCAAAACTGGATTGATACTAATTTATACATTAGAGTCGTCTGCTTGGAGAAAGATTGAAAAGCACAAGCCCATCCACTAGCCTGTTGTGACTTGAAAACATTCCAGAATCTATCATTTACAATAACTAGTAATTTCATATTCTGGTCTCAGCAGGTCAGAGTATTTGACGTCAGTAACATTTTAAAATACCATATGCAAAAAACCGTACTCTCTTAATTTGAGAAGTTGAGCAAAGAAAACATCAAACATTTTTATAGGTAAAAACAAAAGAATAAAACTAAAAACTCAAGTTATTGGGGGAAAAAAAGACATAATGTTAGGTTTTCACTAAAAGTAACTCTCCATGAAGCAAAACAATAATTTTAAATAAATATGCATTTGAAACATCTTATCGGGTTTGCTTTAAAAGAAGTTTTCTACCTCTACTTTAGAATATAATTCAGTTTTATTCTGAATGATTTTGTGTGTGAAGCCCAGATTCATGTACCATTTAAGGACTGTGATATAGAATGATAGTTCTAACTTTCAGAAGCTATGAAACTCGTTGTCCCATAAATCACTTTGTAGATTTTTTTAATGTGTAACTAAATTTCAGTTACTGTCATACCTACTACTTTTTTTTGAGCCATTAAACTACCTCAGCAATTTTCAACATTTTTCATGGCACACATAAACTAATTACTAAAATTCTTTGCACATCAAAAACATATATATATATTTTTAATCTGACAAAAATCGGTATAATTTTGATTCATTCACACCGTATTGCTATTGTTGTGTTGGCTGTTGTCATTATTTTAACAACCAAAGAGAAAAGAGGTCCATGCCCTGACTAAATAGTCAGGTATTGCATGATTTAAAAACTGTTGTGGCACACCAGCTTGCCCCTTGCAGCACACAGGTTGAAAATCACGGGGTTACTTGTTTAGTCTTTTTCATCCCCTAAATGAAACTGAGAAAAATGGAAGTAGATAATTTTGTATTCTCTTTTCCTGTACAACAATTAAATATCACTACAATGCATTTTATGGGAGTATTTTTGGAAAAACAAAAATTAATAACACAATCATGTACTTTCATATTTTAGTTTGCTGAATATTCACATTATAGAAAAAAATGAACACACGTGTCAAAACGTGGATTAAATTAATGTAGACCACCTGGTGATTTCCATCCACAAATTTTTTTTTTCTTGTCAATTTACATGCTAAACAACAACTTTAAATCATCCCTCACTTCAGGGAAGCCAACTCTATATCCATTTGACAGAAGCTGGTTTGAAATGCAATGGGTGCTCTGTTCAGTCTCTGCTGCCTCTGTTTAGACCAGAATGGTGAACCTGAATTTGACCTGCACAGCAGACACTGCTGTTGTCCTGTTCACATCCTCTTTGGAGGAGCTCAGCTGCTGTGAGAGCTGCTGGCACATCAGGCCACCTCCCGGCAGCCTGTGACCAACGCCTTACTGACGAGGGTGAAAAAACGGCTGGGCTCTTGCTTCCAGGTGGGATAACCGAGTGGTACCATTTCCATTGCAGGATTCCCTGGGAAATGAGCCTGAGGCCAGACAAAATTCACCTGCAACCCACACCTGTGCCTAGATTTTCACTGGCCTAGTCTGCTTTCCTTATTTGTTACAGGTGTTACCCCAGGTTACTTCAATACATCACTTGCACAAGAATCCATATCTCACACTTTACTCAGCATATCAAACTCGCCGCTGGCGGGCCACATGCCTCGTTTAAATAAACATAATGTAAACATTTTTGCACATTTATATATAATGAGAATTTTTATAGTGGGTATAGGTTTATGTATGTTTGCATTTAAAATCAATTTTGTAGCCAATCGAAACTAAGAATGAAATTGCTTTCATAATATACTTTCATGAAAGATGCATTTTTACCTTTAAAACAAAGTTTATTTTTTTCTGCAGCATGAGAGTAAGAGAATTTAAGAGTACTAAATAAGACTGCTAACTTTTCATAGTAACGTATGCTTTAGTAGTTAGAATCCATAATGAATATGAAGAAAACCCAAATTGTTCCATAAACATTCTGGGTTCCTCAGTTTTTCTTTGCTTAAATGATATTGACAATTGTCCTTATTGAAGAGGAAATAAGTATGTGCCTGGAGCCTCACAGAAAACCATTCATCATTCTCGCATGCAAAAGATAGAACCCCTGTGCCAGCACACAAAATCCAATGGCAGCTACAGTAGCAGAAAATCAATGGATGGTATTAGAAAACTCAGGGGCTAATCAGAGCCCAATGCAGGCGTGAGGTACTCCAAAAGCAGCATTGCTTTAGGACATAACTCAATTCTCTGAACACCACAGAGTGCAGCTTAATTCCAGCATTTAGAGGAGAAATGAGGGTCTTTAAAACATACATTTTGTTCTTTATTGCCTCCCAGAGAAGCTTCAGTGAGGTACTGTAATGAGTAATGATAACATACATCCTTACAAACTGATGCTGGCTCAGTCATTATGCACAGATAGAATGAGTCCCTGTTGTGGGAAGCAATGAGATGTCATTAGTCGGCATCTCCGCTAAAAGGAGAACGAATATTGTTACTTGTTAGGCACACTATTAATATCTGTAAAGGTAAATGACAATCGGCTCTGCACTTTCATAGGCAGCTGATTTTGCTGACATGCCTTAACTGATCCTGAACTCTAAGTGAAGACACATACCCAGATTGAAATACAATGTGTGGCAAATTTCAAGTAACTTGAAACTGACACTGTATAATAAAAATGCTTTTAGGTTAAATTATTCAAAAATACCAGGCTCTGAAAAATACTTGAATAACTGAACTAGTTTAATGTTTTCTCCCTCTGTAACTCAAAGTACTTTGGAATGCATCATACAATAATTTTTCTAAATTTTCTCAAGAATAGTAGAACATGTTCTTAATTCAACTGTTTTTTGGGTCATTATGAGTAGAACTTATGAAAGAATTGATCCAGCGATATAGGTCCATAGTATCATATCTACCCTTTTCTTCTACTGTATGTTTTTTTCCTTGCTTGTATAAAATTTATTTTTCAATTACAGTTTACAGTCAATGTTATTTTATATTAGTTTCAGGGGTACAGCATAGTGGTTAGGCAATCATATACATTACAAAGTGTCCCCCCACCTCCAATATTTCAACTATCTATCTGGCACCACACATAGTAATTATAATATCATTGACTATATTCCCTATGCTGTACTTTTTATCTCTGTGACTATTTTGTGACTACAAATTTGTAGTTCTTAATCCCTTCCTCATTTTCATCAGTCCCTCAACACCTCTCCCCTCTTGCAACCATCAATCTATTCTCTGTATCTATGGGTCTGTTCCTAACATTCTTAAACCATCAACAGGTCTTCAATATAGGCTTGCTTATTTGGTAAATTTATCATATCTCAACATGATCCTGCATTGCATATGGTAAATTCATGTATTAAATGAATATCATTTATCATGATAAATTTATGATAAAATCAGTATTAAAGGGACATTTATGTTTTTAATGAACCTCTCATTTTATCTTAGGTTAACAACTTTAATTTAAATCTTGAGTTATATATGCACTTATTGTAATAGATAAAATGTCAAGGTCATTTTGAGTCAATAATTTTAGCAAAATAAAGTATCATCATGAAAAATGAAGCCCTGCTTGGAAACAAAAGCTAATTAAGAGTTTTTTAATACCCCAGAGAGAGAAGTGTACAGAGAGTAGTCACAGTTGGCTTAAGATTGGCAACTCTATTGGATGTGACAGCACGTTCAGCTCGTCCCACGCAGACAATCCGGCATCTGGGATGATAATTATTAGACTTCAGAGCACTTCTTGGAAACTGTCCATGTATTAGAGTGCTTATAAAAGAAGACCTTCTGGAATTACCATGGTTTTATATATTAATACATTCTTTATCAATATTTATCACTTTACATCTGAGTTATAGCTATTTTGAAATGTAAAACAGTACTGAAGATTTAAACAAATATTTTTAAAGTATAAATATTTTTGTTTTCCTTTTGAAAACAAATATTATAACTTATAATGCCAATATTTAAAATTCCAAATGCATTACCTCTGTGGACTTATAATGGTGAATAAACACTCATAAATAAAATAAGTGACAGGATCTAATAAACTAAAAATATTTTGCCTATTTTTTCACCATTAGCAATTTTTAGATGTCCTCTTTATAAAAGTTTTAAAATAAAATGTTTAGACATATTTGAACACATAGTATACTGATACAACAGTCATAAACAAAACTATATTTAAAAATTTACTTTCAAAAACTATATTTAATAAGTGATTTTTAATGTGAACAAGAAAAAAACTAATTTAACTCTTCAGTGATTGTTTTCTGGATGAAAACTGCTACACATAGAAAAGGTTGATTCTGTGTTCTTTTTAAGTTTGGAGCTAATGTGATTTATTTAGCAAGGCGTAGGGAGGTCCTGCATTACATAACTTTGTGTAGGTCACTGCAATGTTTTCAATGTAGAATCTTAAGACAATTTATTGACTGTAAATATCTTACTAAGCAAAATTTGGCAAACTAAAACACATTTTAAAAACATTTATATGCCACAACATGAAGATATTTTCTCAAAGCTCCTTCCAACTCTCTTTTCTCACATCATTTAAAGTCTACGTTCCATAGTGTTTAGCAAAGGCATAATCTTATCGTCTCCCTGTTGTCTTAGGTTCTAGAAATTTTCAAGTATTCTCAAAATATTATTGAAAAATCTCTTAGATACAAGTAATGGGAACCACATTTAAACATACCACTTGGCTGGGCTTGTATAACTGGGAAGTCTACAGTCCCCGGCTTCATTCAAGGCTGGATTCAGGAACTCAGCGATGTCAAGGCCATGCTCTCTCATGCTCACATTCTCTATTCATATGTTGATGAAAAGCATGCTGGCTGAACCAGCACATCCTGTCAGAGCTCATGTATAGGGACATTCTATTACAGTAAAAAAAAAAAAAAAAAAAAAAAAAAAAAAAGGGTCCTTGGAATAACTCTGTTCCAATTTTTTCACAAATATTTGTTGAGTAAATAAATTCCTTTCTCGTTCCGGTATAGGTTATGGTAGCCAATGTTTGATGAATGCTGATTTGCCACACCTGCATAATGGCCACAAAACAATGAATGGGGATGGTAGAGTCAGCTCCGTTTGAAAACAAGGAAGAAGCTTCACAAAGATAAATCATTCTACATTTATTTATTTATTTATTTATTTATTTATTTATTTATTTATTTATTTATTCCATTCACATGCTTCTTTATTAGAACTCCCTGTCCCTGATCTTTCAGACCTGCAACTCCTTGTCCTTGATCTGGTGGCTGGGGAGAGGTCAATGGGGGAAAAGGGAGACATATGCAATGCTATATGTACTACTTTAAACAATAAATCATTCTACTTTTAGAAGAAAATAAGGGTAGAATGGATGTTGAATATCTCCCAACAATAGATATAGAAACTAAGAGATTTCCTAGCACCTGATCATAACTTACATGCTGGTGTTTCTCTTCATTATCAACAATGCATGGAGCAACAAAATACTAATTAATGTAGATATAATATAATATTCTAAGCAGGAGAAAAACTGGTTCCTATTAGTTGAAGTTGGTATTCTAATAAAACAGAACAAATAAATGATCACGTAAACTAGTTTTCAGACTATCACCCAATTGTGTCACACCTAGACACTATAGTTATGTCATTAAAAAAAGTAATTTGAGTATACAACCTTCTACCTATTATTTTTATTTCTTTACAATGTATGCATTGATGAACCTGGACTATTTGACATGAAGAATTTACCACAGTCCGCATCGGGCTCATTTAAATACACAATGCAGTTCAAAATGTGCCCTTTATTTCTGTGTAGTTTCAGCATGTTGGCAGCTGAATATAAAGTCCTTATTAGACTCAGGTTTGTTTCCTCAGCAAGCTAATAAATGTTGGTATGTTCTTTCATCAGGGGCAGATATCTGGTTTTTCTTTTTATTTTTTATGCTCAGTAGCTAGATCCATTAATTCACTGGAAATGTTAAATGATGGTATTGGATGCTATTATTTCTTTTTCATTTATTGGTTTGTATTCTTTTATAAAGACACATTTCCCCTCATCTATTATTTGTCTACCTGGTGTTATAGTTCTCCAGGAAATACCTATATTAATGCCTGATTATTTTTCTCTATTTACTAGTTTACAAAATGAGAAGCTGATGGATATTTAATGTGTTAACTTGAGTGAGCTATATTCTCCAGTTTCACACTCAATCAAACACTTATCTTGTCATTGCTATGAAGCTATTTTATACAAGTGATTATGGCCCATTATCAATTACTTTAAATAAAGGAGGTTATCCTAGGTAATCTGGGTGGGCATAAAAATAGAATAGCTCTAAAAATAAAATTGAGGCTTCCTTGAAGAAATTCTGCTTATGGAAAGCAGCTCCAGTTCATGCCCAAGATTTCCAGCTGCCCTCGCTGATGGCCAGCCCTATTGATTAAAAACCCCAACAATCATATATGCCAATTCTTTTCATAAGTCCCTTAATATATATCTCCAGCTGGTTTTGTTTCTCTGTTGAACCATGACTGATACAGGTTTTAGTAACAGATGTCTTTCTAAAGGGACAGTATGGCACAGATGAGTGCTCTGAATTGGTTCTGGGTTTTATTGAATTACTTCTCTAATTTTCTTAGACTTATGAAAAGAAATGACTCTATTTTCAGTGGGATAAAGTGTACTGGTAGTATGTGGCATGATATGGCAATAAGAGACAGGCAGAACATCACCTTTGAATGTTATTAATCAAATATGTACAGAAGGAAATGTTCTACATGACCATGTTTTTCATACTTTAGAGAATTGTAGCCAAACTAAGGAGAATAATGATGTTTCTCCTGACTGTGCTGGAGAATGCGGGAAAATGGAACAATGATCTTAAGGCTTCAAATCCCCATCTCAAGCTGAGTATAGTGAACTGAAAACTTCTATATGTGCCTTAAAATAACCCTTCATCTCCTGTTACTTACCACTGGGTTGAGATTTCTATAAATGAAATTCAGATTCTCAGAGAAACAGACAATAGAATGATGATAACCAAGATATGGGGGGGTGGGTAGAGGAAATGGGGAGAATAAAACATCCAGTTATGAGATTAACACATTCTGGGGGTCCAATATACAGCATGGCGATTAAAGCTAACAATACTGCATGATTTACTTGAATGTTGCCTAGATAGTAGGTCTTAGATGTTCTCACTACAAGAAAGAAATGGCGATCATGTAATGGATTGGAGGTATTAGCTAATGATATGGTGATAATCATTTTGCAATATTTAAGTGTATCAAATCAATATATTGTGCACTATGAATTTGCGCACTGTTATATGTCAATCATTTCTCAGTAATGCTGGAGGAAAAAAAAAAAGAGTGAATGGTGGGCATCCACTAGGAAGAAATGAAATCCAGACTGTGAAATCTCAGAGGGAAGGCAGGGGGTGAGTGGGTGGATGGGAAGAACTTGTGTGCACATATGCATAACCCATGGGCACAGACAATAGGGTGGTGAAGGCCTGGGGTAGGGTGGGGCTAGAAAGGGTCAATGGGGAAAAAGGGGGACATATGTAATACTTTCAACAATAAAGATTAAAAAAATTCTGAAAATTCAAATGAGGACATATTTGCAGACCCTGATGAAGGGGGAGAACAAACCCCTAAATTCTCCTTTGCCAGTAAATGCAGACCTTTCACTCCTGCCTGAGGGAGCAAGCCTTCCTTTGCCAGTAGAAACTGTATTGGCCCTCCAGAAACTAGTAGCTGCTGCACTGCAAGGCACTGCCGGTGTTATTCAGGACTTACCCCAACCATCCCTCTTTGTTACTAGACCTACACCTACACTGGGCAAGTATAGAGTGTGCCCATAACTGGTCTGCTGTGTGTTGGTTACCCAATTAAAATTAGACCCCGCTACAAAAATAATGCCATCACTCTATCATATACAGGGGTGGGCAAAAGCAGGTTTAAGGTTGTGATGACCTGAAACAGTGTTTATTCTTGTACTATAATTAATTAATTAATTACTATATTATTTTCCATATAAACAACTGTAAACTACTTTTGCCCCATCCAGTATATGGAAAAGTTCATAAATTTACAGTTAATTAATTAATTAATTTCCGGTGCAGGGAGTGTGTGATTACAAAAATGATATGACGGTATTCTACTTGCCTCCAAGGAATCTTCACCATCGGCAGTGAGTTAAAACTATCCCTTCTGAACAACAGGAGATAATGCATCTAAGTTGCTAGCTTTGGTGCATGTTGTAGATTTTGGAGCTGTAGAAAAATAGTATTCACCTTGAGATGGGGTAAAAGAAAAGGGCCTCATAAACCAAAGAGACTTGCTGGTATTTAAAGATGATTTTAAGGTTAAAGTTTAACAAAATTAATTTTTATTTCCTGTAACTAAATTTAGCAATAATTTCTATTAACAAATTAACATTTCTCTAGAGGCCTTATTTCACTTCATGTAGTAATTTCTACCCTGAGCCTACACAGACCTGCTATGGAATAGGCAGATTTTACGTGCATTTTAAATATCGCAAATGAGACATCCACCAAGTTTGGGTTTGAGTATGACTGATTTAGACACTGGAAGATGTAGCTATTTCAGGATATGAGTCATTCCCTAGTAAAACTTCTTTAATAGATTCTCATTATATTTACACTGAAATCCAATCTCCTTGACAGAATCTGCAGAGCATCTGCTGGATCTCTCCCCTATTTTTCCAGTCTCATCTAATGCCACTCTGATACTCGCTCCTTCAGTAAGTTTCAGCCACACTGGCCTTTGGACTACTCCAAGGAAATATCAAACTCTCCTCACTCCTTAACTCATTTACATTTTCTATTCACTTTGCCTGGGAAATTCATTCCTTAGCTTCTGTTAAGATGGATTGCCTTCATTCATTAATGTCTCTGATCATACGCCTGTTCACCCCATGGCACATACATCTTATTTTCACCAATTTTGGAACATTTTCAGAGATATTCAGCTTAAACATTGCTTCTTTAGTGTGTTTTTTCCCCCCCTTAATTCTTTTCTACTGCAGCTGTGGAAAAAACGTTTGTCTTATCATCCATATTATTATATTTCCCATTTCCTTATCACTCTGAAAATTTGGGGTAGTTTTCTCAGTTTTTTAATTCTTATGTTGTATCAAAACTGCCTTTTATGTTTCCAAAAATTTTTAGAATATTAATTCCTATTTTTGTTTCTATTTTCTGATATTTTTTCCAAATATCTATGTTTGTGGTAGTCTATTTTGTCATTACAATTTCTAGTACTTTTATTTTTAAAATAATTTCATACATATTCCACAATTCATTTCTAAATAGCCTATTTTTTAAGCTACTTTGAATGAGACTCTCATTTTAGTATCTGCTGAGACACCCATGTTTTGAATTGTTTTGAAACTTTGTTCGGATTGTGACTTTAGTACAAGTGGAAGCTGGATTGGGGTCATCATTGGGAATATTGGGTACTCTTAGTTGTAGAACTATCCTATAGAGAAGATTTGTATTTACTTCTCAGGTTGACTTTAGCATATGACAGATTATATATTTGCTTTCCATTTGAAATTATACCTTGAGTTCAGGGTTTGAATATTTCATTGGAAATACTACTTCCTTGAGTCAATAAGTAGACTTATTTCAATCCCTTTCCTGAGAAAAGGCAGCCTTACTAGAGTTCCAACCTTATACTAGAGTCTCTCCTCCTGTTCACTGTCTCATCTGGGTCCATAATGACATCACTTGTCATGACTTGGGCATTAATATTACCAATAACATTTGCTGTTAAGTTCCGTATCCAGCCTTTATCTCTCTGGACAGCCACAATATTAACTGATGAGTTTAATATCCTGGCTATACTTTCCATGATTGTTTATTAGATTTAGTGGTAGGAGGGTCCCATGTTACCAAGTTCTGCAACCATTTGCCATCCCCTAAATCATCTCTATTTTCTATCTCAGTCTCATATATTATTTCTGAAGAGCACAGCATTTTCCATGGCTTGTATTTATAGTTTTTATTTCTTTTTTATATATCAAGAATAAGGAGGAAAGCATTACATATAGTATGTACTGCTGAGAGTTTGATGTCTAGGATATAACTAGACACAAAGAGTGGTTCACTGAATATAGCAATCACGATTACCTGACAATATATAACAAAAAAATAATACATAACTCCAAAGAAAAGATAATTTCTACATTAGAAATTCTCCTCTGGGATAGCCAAGTAAGAGACTAACAGACTATTCATCTCACAAATAAAAGATACACACTCTGGAAAATACACTGTGGGCAGTATGAATTAAAAGTAGGTATACTATGGAGGGAATTTTAATATGGAAGAATGGGACAGTGTCTGGTGAGTTTCTAGCATTTATGCTTTCAGCCTTCCAAGAAGGCCATGGTCAAAATTGCTCAGGGCAGCAAAATTCAAATACAAAATCTGTGACCTTCTGGGCCTGAATAGTCATTAAAAGAGTATAGGCCAACTACAGACACTGAAAATTGTCTGTGGGGTCTTAGGAAAGAGATCAGATATGGTCTCTCATATTCTATGAATAAAGTCTTTGTAAATTTCTAGTTGCTCCCTTAAGCATGTACGCATATTGCAGACTGAAAGAAGCCATGTTACAGAACTGAAAGAAAAAGAAAAAAAAAGGATTGAACTGAGTTTTTAGTTACTGACTTGGAGAGTTTTACTTTGAGTCCAACCAAGTAAATTGCCTGTTAAAATAAAAACATAAACACCCTTCAGAGGAATATATATAAATCCATAACCTATAAAACATGACATTTATACTATGTGGAACAAAATAAAAATTACGTGATATATGAAAAATGAGAAAAACTAAACAATTATTTAATGTAGAAAAGATAATCAATAGATACTAATCTCAAGATAGTCAAAACAATGATAATGACCTAAATGCAACTAATACAACTATGAGATAAATACAGTAAAAGAAAATGAAAATTTAATTAAATAAAAAGTAAAACTTCAACAATAAAAACTACAAATAAGAAGTTTTAATCAAGAGGTGATTAAAGATCTATAAAATATCTGAAAAAAAACAAGCAAACAAACAAATAAAAACACACACACACACAAACTGAATGACCTAGAATTGACTAAGAAAAAACAACAACAGTGAGCTTGAAAATATATCAATTAAATTATCTGAGTTGATGTCTACAAAGAATAAAAACATCAGGATAAAAAAAGAACATAAGCTTAAATATTGATTGGATAATATAAAGAACACTAACATATGTATAATTGGAATCCAAAGTCAGAGAGAAGAAATATAATATGGAACAAAAAAAATGCTTGAAGTAATATAACTTTCACTATTTGATGAAAGTTATACATTTGTGAAGAAGTTTAGAATTCCACAAACTGGTTGAATATTAAAAATTACAAATATAGACAGACACATTATAGAAAAACTACTTAAAACCAATAATAAATAAAAATCTTAACAGCATCCAGAGAAAGATAACACATTGAATCCAGGGAAATAATGATTTAAATGATAGTGGCCTTCTCAACAGAAACCATAGAAGCCAAAAGAGCATTGGTTAAAAATTTTAAATACCAAAAATTTAAAAAAAAAAAACTAACATAGAATTTTAAATACATTGAAAATATCTTTCAAAAAATGTGTAAAAATATTTTTAGGTAGAAGTAAATAAGAGAGATAATTACTATCATACTGCACAATTTAAATGTTAAATAAAGTTATAAAATTTACCAAAATTGAAAAAAAAAATAAAATGGAAAGTCTGACTAGTTCTATAACTATTAAAGTAATCAATATTCCTATTTTTTAAAATATATTTTTATTGATATCAGAGAGGAAGGGAGAGGGATAAAGAGATAGAAATATCAGTGATGAGAGAGAATCATTGATTGGCTGCTTCCTGCACACCCTGTACTGGGGGCCAAGTCCACAACTGTGCATGTGCCCTGACTGGGAATCAAACCTTTACCTCCTGGTTCATAGGTCGATGCTCAACCACTGAGCCACACTGCCAGGGCAAATAATTGATTTTCTTATTGAAAAAAAAAAAAAAACTGCTCCACAAAGAAAACCTCATGCCCAGAATATTTCATTGTAAATTATTTTAAAAATTGATTTTATCAATTCATTTACATAAATTTGAGGAGGAATCAACAATACTCCCTGGCTCCTTTTATGAAATCAGGTTAACATTAATACCATCTCTTGATAATGATATTGTGCAAAAGAAAAATGTAGACTATATCATTATGAACATAGAAGCAACAATTTATACAAAATATTAGTAAATTAGATCCATCGTTATATACAAAAATAATACATCATGATCAAGCAGCACTTATATAAGAAATAGAAGGTTGCTTTAACATTCAAACATCATACAACACAAGTGATCATAACAGAATGAAAGAAAAAAATCTATATTTATTTCAATAGAACACAGTAATCTTTAGACAAAGTACAACTATTCACAAACAAAATATTTAATATATAACTAAATATAGGCAAAAACTCATAAAGCTGATATAAAGCATTGAGAAAAAATATCTAGAGCTAATATTATATTTACTAGAAAATGTTTCATATATGTCCCTTAAGACTGGAAACAAGGCAAGGATACTTACTCTTACCACCTTTTTTCAGTATTTGACTACAGGATATAATAAGGTTAGAAAAGAAATAAAATTCATAAAAGTTTGGGAAGCAAAGGTAAAACAGTATTTTAGATGACGAAATTGTAACAATTTACAAAATGAAATTTTAATAAAATAAATATTAGAACTAATAATTGAGTCTCAAGCAATATCATCATATATAAAGTAATCTAAAAATTGTAATGTATCAACTAGCAGAAAACTTTTAAAATAAAAAAAAATTTAATTCACTTACCGTACATTAAATATAAAATATTTAGAAAGTAAACCGTGCACAAGACTTCTATTGCTTAGAATAATTAAAGGATAGCTGAATAAATGGAGATATCTGTTCCATGCTCATAAATTGAAAGACACAGTATTCTTAAGTTGTCAAATCTCCACCAATTAATCTATAATGTCATTGTAATCACAATTATAATTCTTATAGAGAATTTTAAGAAATGAAAAACTAAGTATAAAACGTATCCTATATAATAAAAGCCTAGGTGGCATTGCTCAATGTCGCCACAAGATGGCTGCTACCAGATGGCCGGCAGGGGAGGGTAGTTGGGGGCTACCAGGCTGGCAGGGGTAGACAGTTGGGGGCGATCAGGCCAGCAGGGGAACAGTTAGGCATCAATCAGGATGGCAGGGGAGTGGTTAGGGGGTGATCAGGCTGTCAGGCAGAAGCGGTTAAGGGCAATCAGTCAGTCAGTCAGGCAGGCAGGCAGGCAAGTGATTAGAAGCCAGCAATCCCAGATTGTGGGAGGAATGTCTGACCAGCAGTCAGACATCCCCCAAGGGGTCCTAAATTTCGTGCACTGGGCCTCTAGTATGGAAATAAAAAGACTTAAATTCTCTAAAGCAGTTTGGAAAACAGGTACCGAGTCAAAAAAACTTAAAATACATAATGATAGCATGTACTATAAAGGTATAGCAATCAAGATTATGTGATTTACAAATGAATAGTAGAAAAGAATAAAAGAGTCCAGAAATTGAATTCCACTGACATGGTCAGGTAATTTTCATCATAGACACAAAAGCAATTCAGTGGTAAGTGGGGTATATTTTGAACAACTTATGCTGGAATTATAAGATATCTATATGAGGGAAAAAATATCTCATGCTTCTCACCATACACAAAAATTAAATCATGATCAAAAACCTAAAACTAAAAGCTATTTTTATAACATATTTTAGAGGGAACCATATGGAGAATATTTTTGATTCAGGTATAGACAATGTGTCTTAAAGAAAACAGTGACAAATTAAAGTATTTTTAAAAATCTAATATGTGTAGTTTAGGTTTCTAAAAGTGCATTAAGAACAACAGTTTTCATTCATTAAAAGAGACTGCTAATAAAATGGGAAAAATATTTGCAAACATATTCTATCCTGGTTTCCAGGATAGAAAAAGAATTTTTAAAATTCAGCAATAAAAAGATAAACAACTCTATTAAAAGATTTGAAGACAGTTCACAAAGAAAATCAACAAATGGTCAGTATGCATGGAAAAAAGATGTCCCACATTATTAGCCATTAAAAAACTGCACAGTAAATCACAATGAAATAATAGTACACATTAATTAGAATGGAAATAACTAAAAGAAGTGATAACACCAAGCTTTGTTGAAGATATGGAATAACTGGAACCCTCATATAATCATTGGTGGGAGGGTAAAAATCTTTTTGGAAAATGACTCTTATAAAACTAAATATATATACTTCATGACTGACATTTTCAATACTAGATGAAATATATATACCCAACAAAATTTATAATGTCAAATTCTATTCTATCCTTTTTTTTTTTTTTTTTTTTGCTGCTGATAATAACTTTTCCTTTGAATAGTAGCAGTATTCATCGTGAGGAGACAGCAAAAAGCTAGGTAGACAGGAATACCGACCATGGCGGGAGACGAATTAACCCGGGAAACCAACTAGGCAGTTACTAAGACATCCCACCTGGGCGAGGAAGGCAGGGCATGTGTGGGAGACATGAGCTTTAACAGCTATTATTATTACTAAGACAGGCAGCTTGCAGTTAATCAATCACAAGGACATTGCAAAGACAAAATTCTTTGAAAGGACTGTTGTGCCCAGATTTCAAGATCCCCAAGAAAACCACACCAGGGAGCCAGCCAGTCTGATGCAAAAGCAGAGGGTCCTTTATTGAGCTAGCTCGACTACCCCTCCTGGCCGACGCAGCAATCGGAAGCAAAGTGAAGCCGCTGTGAGAGAAACAGGGTTTTAATAGGGGGTGGAGTGAGGGGAGGGGAGCTGACTGTGGGCCCTGCCGATTGGCCAGGCGCCAGTCTGGTCTTCTTACACAGGATGTGGTCATCTCTATGGCATGCATGTCCCTTGATTGTCATTGGTTAGTTTAAAGAAATCCTGGGCATGGCCAGCAGGGGCCTGGGCTTCCGGGAAGAAAGTATTCTCCTGAGCACATGGAGGCTGCCCCAACATGGAGGGTACGGGGCAAGATGGAGGGCATAGCCCTCGCCCTTTCAGGACCAATCAGGAATAACAGGCCTGCTAGTATATACAAAAAACACTAGCACTCCCTCCTCTCTTCCTAGGTGCAGCGCACAATGGATGCCTGAAGTTCCTTGCAAGGGAGCACATTCCCTGTACCCCCATGTCTTATGGCCACTTGGGCCTCCACACATGGATTAGACTTTAATCATCTTGGATGCTAAACTACTCCGGACTCTGACATGGAAAGGAAGCTCTGGACACTGGCCTGCTCCTGGAGCCCCAGCTTCACCTTTCCCACGACTGGCTTTTCTCAATAAACTTGTGATAAGGAAATTTTGGACTAGAAACCGGATTCTTTGTCCACTGGAATCGAAAAATGAATCCACGGACAGAAAGTGGTACAGCATAGGTGGAGATTTATTGAAGAACAAGTACAGACTCCCACATAGGGAGAGGGAAGAGTCCCACAGAATGGACTCCCAAGTAGGGAGGGGGAAAAGGTCCCACTGAGTTCCTATTTTCATGGTTTTTAAAGGCTGCAGTTCCTGTGTCCTGATATCCCCTCTGATTGGTCAATATTCCCCTTCGAATTGGTTACTATAGTGATTCCTGACCCCTCCTCCCTCATAGTCCTTCCATTCCTCTGGGCTTTCTTCTTTTCCATCTGAATGGAGGGCTTCCTTCTCTTTATTTTGTAAATATAGACCTTTCCTGGCTACTTCCAGTTCCCTTGTCTTATGTAAATGCAGCTGTTGCTGCTTCCTTGTCTTCTGGAGATGTCACTGCACCTGGCTTCCTTGTGTTATGGAGATGTACCTTCTCCCAGTCTGTTAGCCCTATGTTTTTCCATGGACCCCAATTCTAAAAAATCCCTAAGCCTGCCTATATTTCCCTAAAATTCCTGCTTCACTTGTGTTTCACTGTGTTTGCCGCAGCTTCATTCTTCAATTTCATAAGACAACGAACTCAGACTCAGACACCCACATTTGGGTTTCAATAGTAGCCAGAAACTGAAAAGAATTCATTTGTTATTTAATAGGTGAGTGGATAAACTGAAGAGTATTTGTATAAAGGAATACTAAAATGCAGTAAAAGCTAATGATGACATACTGAAGCATATGATGACATAAGTGACTCTCAAAACCATAATATTTAATGAAAGAAGGTTTACACAAAGAATATATAAAGTGTAATTCTATTTATTAAAAATGTTTAGGAGAGGCAAATTTAAACGATGGCAGATAAAATCAGAACTGTGTTGTCTCCAAGAGAGAGAAGGCAGAGATTGACTGTGAAGTCATACCAATAAATTTTCTGTAATGATCAAAGTATTTTATATCATAAGAGTTTGAATTACAGGCATTCCTCATTTTGTCACACTCAACATTATTGAGCTTCAAAGGTTTTGCCTTTTTTTTTTTTTTTTTTTTTTTTTGCTTTATTGCAAACTGGAGGCAAGATGACCCTCTACCAGCAAAAGTACTGTATTACAAATTTCTTTATCGCAATACATGCTTTACTAGTATTGCACTGGTCTGGAACTGAACCTGTAATATCATTTAGGTATGACTGGAAATACAATTGTCAAAATTCAGGTAAGATATAAGGCAGATGTGTGCATTTCACTGTGTGTAAATTTTATATGCAAGGAAATATCTTTTTAAACCATTTAACTATTCAATAATATCCATGCTAACGTGTTTTGGAAGAAGTGTATGAATATCTGCAATTTACTTAGAAGTACATCTAAAAATTATTTTTTTTGCATGAATATAGCCAGAGATATATGGACAGACATGATAAAATACAAATTGTGAATGCTAATTGATAGATCCTCCCTTCCCCCAACTGGTGGGCAGGGTATGATGTAACTAGCAGCCCAGAAATACCTGAGTGACTAACCAGGTACATTATATGGACTATACATGGACCACCAATCCACACCTGCCAAATACCCTAAGCCCTTGTCCTATAGGGACAATGCAGTAAGCCACCAATCAGTGTGCGCCGAGTACACTAAGCCCCCCACCCCTTCCCATTCTGCCCCTCAAAAGGTGTGCCCACCCCTGCACGTGTTGCTGTTCTCCCCTCCCGAGACAGCTCGGCAAGTCCTTCTCCTCTAATAAAGCCTGTAGTCCTGGTTTTCGGCCTCTGTCTGAGTTTTCATTAATTAAGTTAGGCGCCATGTGATGAATATACAGGGGTTTACTATAAAAATCTTTCAACTTTTCTACATATTTGAAAATTTTTATAATTTAATGTTGGTGACAAAGACCTACTTGGAATCCTCTACTCTTTACCCAAGTACAACAAGGAGCCAGAAACAAAGGTGGAATCCATTAATTATAAACCTCATGAAGTCGGGGGGGGGGGTCCATTTCTGTCCTTTTCACTTGATAACTGACATGTAGATGATTTTCAAAGAATAGGAAGAACATTTATTGAATGGATATGTGTTTACTTTCCCATCATTAGGCTAATTCTTTTTTTTTTTTTAAAGGATGAAGTTAAATAATCTTCTTTCAAAATATCTTTTTTTTTTTAAATATATTTTATTGATTTTTTACAGAGAGAGGATGGGAGAGAGATAGAGAGTTAGAAACATTGAGGAGAGAGAAACATCGATCAGCTGCCTCCTGCACATCTCCTACTGGGGAAGTGCCCGCAACCCAGGTACATGCCCTTAAACGGAATCGAACCCGGGACCCTTCAGTCCGCAGGCCGACGCTCTATCCACTGAGCCAAACCGGTTTCGGCATTAGGCTAATTCTTTACTAATGTTTTATACTTACATTGTAAGAAATAAAAATCTATATTATAAAAAGCTGTGGCCCTAACACTGGAATGACCAAAGACCTGCGCGAGTGGGCGGGCCGTGTGATTTTGAGTGCTGGGCTTCTAGTATAATATAATACACTTGTCTATAGGAATCTCTGATGTGATAGATCATTTGATAAATGCCTAAAATATATAATTAGGCTAAGAAAATAATATTTTTCACAAGTGAATATTCTGTATTTAAGCTTAAAATCCTGACTTTATTTGAGTAATTTTGAATCTGCATCAAATAATTCAACAGAAATTAGAGTCCACATCAGTTTGAAACTAGTCATCTAAATAAAGTAGAGCTGAAGGAGCAAACAGATGAAGAAGGGGAACTTGAACTAAAGAAAATCTTCTCTACCATTAGGGCTGATGGAATGAAAGAAGGAGATGATATACCTCCATGATTTTAGCTTGCATGCTTGGAATCTTAGAAGAATAGGAGATGGAGCCATACAAGCAACTTCTCATCAGAAGCTATGACCACAGAGAGAGACACGCCCAAGAAAGATGGAAGCATGAAGATGCTGTCACCACCACCCTGCACCACATAGTCCACTTGAAGCCAGGGGGGAGGAGCCAGGAATATCATGGCTCTTCCCTCCTCTTGTTCTTCCTGCCAGTGCTTTGTATGGGCCAGATCTAAGGCAATTTTGAAAGTGTAATCTCTAAGGGTTATTTAGTTCTCTGTGATACAAAGAAGTTCAGAGAAATGTTAGAGATAGGTTTAGGGGGAAACAGGCAAATGATTGACTCACCTGCTATCACACAGATGATTATTTCACATCTGTAAAAATAATTGCAGAAATGAATAATAAAACCTGATGAAGACATTCTAAAAATGTACTTTTCTTAGCACAATACCCAGCATATTGTGAATTTAGGGAAAATACTTATCTTCTTTTTTCACATTCCTGCTTTGACCAATACAAGAAGGAAGCTACTTCCATAACTTTTCTGTAGCATATTTTTTAGCTCATCCCCAAGACAGCTAATTAGGCTGAGCTTGACATTCACTGGACTGCATGTTACATGGAAATGAATTGTTACATCTCAAACATCTTCTTCCTTTGTACTGCTTATATCAAAGATAGAAAAAGCATCCTGGAATTCTTACCCCCTATCACAAGACAAGTGGGGTAGGGTCCAGGTGTACTGGCATGTTAAACAGTCTTGCAAATCTCTCCTTGGTGGCCACCTGGGCCTCTACAACCCAGCTCTCCCTGGGGCACACCTCAGTAAAGAAGATTTGAAGGTGAAGGTTGGCTTATATGGAAAAGATGCTATTTCAGACCCTGACCTAAACTTTATCATGTTCTTGACTCCAGCATGTGAAAGAGAATCTTGACATGTGGCATTTAAGTTTCTTTCACAAATTAATAAAATTGTTACTTGATTCTCATGTGCCTCCAATCCTCATGTGTATATTTCTCAGCCAAAATCCTGGTGTAAAAGAGAAAAACGTGCTTGGCCTTGAAGTCTGAGCACTAAGTGCTAAATAAATGGTAGCTGTGTTTGTTGTTGTTGGAACAACATGCTGTAACAGGTTTTGAACAGGGAGAATATAATGAATTTTATGCATATAATTCTTATCTTTTTCCAAATTTCCATGTCACATATTTACTTAAACTAAATAGGTAAAGGATCTATATCCAACATTACCATTTAACAAAATAAACTAACAGAAAGATGACACATGTTTATTTTATAAGACTAAAATCTTCTGATATTATCTGAGATTAGGAATGTTCATTCCCTCTGTGATGCCTATTTTCAAAGAGAAGGAATGGAGGTTATTTTGAGAAACAAAATTAATGGCAAAAAATACCATAGAAACTGCACATAGCAACAAGGAGACATGATGACTACTCGATGCTGAAAGACACAGAGAGATGAAAGCAAAGGTCATGAACAGATAGCACTTACACAGTCAATGATCAGAATGAAGTTATAAACATGAGAAACGAAAATAAAGTGTTTAAAACATTAAATTTAATTTAGAGTAAAAGCTATAGGTACAGGAAAAATTGCTAACAACTCTCTTTCCCCTCATTCCCCAATACTGGTTCCTCAAGAGGTAGGAGAAATTTCTGGTAAAATTTTTCAGAGATCTAAGCCATCCACTAAGTCACATTTTGTTAGGAAGAAGATGATGTGCCTTCCTATTTCTCTCCACGAGGCCCGGGGTCCCAGAGGTTGACCTTGCCAAGCATTATTTTAGTTTTTAATTTTTTCTCTACATGCAATGCAGGTAAATAATTTGAGACAGACCTATTACAACCAACAAAGTTCTCTCACTACCTATCCTCTAAATATAAGAAAACATTTTAGGCTGAACCTGCTCCCTGAAATTATTTTAATTATGTTAGATATGAGCATTTCAATACCACATTTTTTAATTTCTGCTTCTTTGTGAAGGTACTTTAGTCATACATTTATAAACACTATTTTCAGTTGGCTTTAATTCAATCTTTTTAATCCTCTAAATCTCTACATCTAATATGGAGGATTAACCAATACGTTATTTGTGTCACATGAAAATTACTTTTGAGTTGTGGAAAAATAATTTGAAATGGACTCTATACCATAGTTAGCAGATCTACTCAAAACACACAGAAAACTAAAAATAAAATGTATTGTTTTAAATATTTTTTCTGTATATAGGTTTTGAAAAGCCCAACTTTAAGAATTACTTACCTAAATTAGACAAGTGAGAGACTGTTCAAACAAGTTTCTCTTGTTAAACAAAGAATTAAACTATATTTCCCAGCTTTCCTTGCAGTTAGATGTGACCATATGACCATGGGATGTGGGTGAAAGGATGTGTGTCACTTATAGCTCTGCCCATAAATACCTCCCACATATGATCTACTAACACAGTTTCTCTTTTGAAATAGATGGAATGAAAACCATGACGCTGGCAAATTTGGAAGCCTTGTGTTAAAGATATTAGAGCCATAATATGGAGTAAGGTTGTTTTCTTATATCACTACTTGAATAAAAATTACATACTCATTAGGAACTATGTTTTTGGATTTCATCTGTGATGTCAATATACTATATACTTTATGTAACTTTCTCATTAAGCTACTGTGTTTTTGAGGTTTGTCATCACAGAATCACTTTAATGAATGAAACATAATAAAAGTAATATAAACTAAAATATGTTTTAATAAATTCCCTGTGATGTTAAGTTATTATGTGTCTTAAGGGAAAGAAATCAACTAGATGTCATTTCAATGGATGTGCTTTTTGGGAAGCCATTTTCAAGGGCATCTGTGCATGAGAAGTATCAGATTTTGCTCCGTACTGCCTTTTAAAGAATATTTGCATATTAGACAGTCATAGAAGATACAGTACCTCCCTCTAAGGTAGAAAGTAGATTGCTTTGCTCCCTGGGTTAATAAAAATGATATACCCATCTGAGACAAAGAATTGGCAGTTCCTTTATAAGAGTGGTAATACCCTAACCTTGGTTTCCTCAGCTGAGATACAACCCACTGTTTGTAATATCCAAAAGAGCCCACTTCTCATCACCCCTGTGGAACTTGGTGAGCAAGGAAAAAGCAAAAAGAACATGATGCTCATGCTTCTTGCTGTGTTATGAGTAATACAGTCCTTTATCTTTGTCCCAGGAGGCTGCTGGCATGTATATATGAAACTGTGACAGGCTACCTTGTCAGCTTGCAAGTAAAATAAAAACTCAGTGCCTTCACAGTTCTTGAAAATTCTCTACAGCTGTGTGTCTGTGTTTCTTATGTAAATTTAGGTGCTCTGTGTCTTGTCTACATAGACTAAAGCATGCCTTTTGCTTTCTTGTCCCTTCTTGTCTAGTCTTCCAACTACTACCTCTTGCTCCTCCCATAAACACACATGGATACATTAAGTTTTTGTAAGAAAAGAGTGATAAAAACAGAAATTTTAGAAACAATAATCATATATATTTAATAAGAGTGGACATAAAATAATAATAGCAGTGTTGATGTGATAATTATAACTTAGACTACTTTATACATGACAGTCATTATATTACTAGTAAGAACTTTTGATATGTCAACTCAATGCTCACAATACCACTGTAAGTATGTACTGTTGTTATTCCTATGTAAAGGTGCCAATAAATAATTATTTTAAATATTGCTATAGTTGTAATGTATACTATGATCGAGTCCATTTGGACTGCTATAACAAAATACCATCAACTGGGTGGCTTATAAACAATAAAAAAATTTTCTCACAGTTCTGTAGGCTGAAAGTTCAAGATCAAGGCATCAGTATGGTCGTGTTCTGGTAAAAGCCTTCTTCCTGGCTCATAGCTGGCATCTTCTCTCTGTGTTCTCATATAGTGGAAGGGTGAGGGATCTGTATGGGACCTCTTTTATAAGAGCATTAATCCCATTCATGAGGGCAGAGCCTCTCAAAGACCCACATTCTAATACCATCACCTTAGGGGTTAGGATTCAACATATGAACTGGGGGTGGGGCATTCAGACCATAGCAACCAGGGTACATGCATTGAGCATCACCCGATGCTGCTATAGACAAGAGTTTCATAACACACCCTGGTTGCAAACCAATCTTAGACCTTAGTTGTTTCTGCAGCAGAAGGGGTTAGGAAAATAAAATTTGCATTGATTCTGCTGTTGTACTTTGTAGTCACCTGAAGTGATGGAGAAATCACAGAATCATAAGGAAAACAGGCATTTTTAAAATTTGTGTGTTTTTTTCTTAAGTAAGATATTTAGAGTAGTTACCATGATTTGTAATGGCTATGACTGCAATTAGAATAAGGATAGCTGGTGTGGTCAGTGATTCATTGTCAACTTATGAATCAGGAGGTCATGGTTCAATTCCTGGTCAGGGCATAAGCCCAGGTTATGGGCTCAATTCCCAGTGACGGGTATGCAGGAGGCAGCTGATCAATGATTCTCTCTAATAATTGATGTTTCTATCTCTCTCTCCCTCTCTGAAATCAACAAAAATATATTTTAGAAAAGAGTAAGGATAGCAACTGCTGTAGGCTTCTTAAATACCAGATCTATAAGATATAGAATAATCAAGATAAAATTTAAATAGTAAAGAAGAAAATCTATTTTCTATGTGGCTCAATATAGGTAAGAAAAGAAGAGAGGCAATTGCTTTAATCATTTTGTTAAGTTCTTCATATTTTATTTGGAAAGATATATGTATATACGGAGTGCCATGGGATTCTGCTTAACCAAAGTTTAACTGCCATAGCTTAGCAAATTCTGGAAGATATAGTGCTTTGTTATTGTTGTTGTTGTCTGCATCCAACAAACTTTTGACTCATGTCCTATGATCCTAGGATCCAGGCTGACATATTTCCACTGAGGTTGTTTTCCCTCTCTCAGCTACTCACAGTAGGATCAATCATGCAGTGATGGTTTCAATCAGAAGGCCCCCGAGGCTTTCCCTTAAACGCTTGCCCTATATCTGTCTTTCTAAATAAAATATGGAGAAGATTTAAATTGATTAAAACAATTGCTTCCCTAGTTTTACCTCTATTGAGCCACCCATTTACATTAGGTTGCACATTTCTGATTTCCATGTGTTCTAAATTAATCAGGATACACTGAGCTTCGCCAGAACTGTTACAGTGAAGATAATGGTACATTGAGAAATGTGTTCATACTTTCTAAATAATGAGAGGATGCTCTCCTTTTTGTGAATCGTTATGTTAAAAAATGAGCAGTAAAGATAGAGTGTTCAAGCTTTGAGAAAAGAATACACTCAAAGATAATCACAGCATTACTCAGAGCACTAACTTTTGAGGGTAAATAAGAGCTACCACGCAAATTACATTATGAGTGCTTGAGAACTTCACACACTTGATTAAATTCTCACACATTGCTATTGAGAAATATTGAGAATCCACCAGTCATAAAACTTCTGTGGCTTGTGTGTGTGTGTGTGGGGGGGGGTGTTACATATCTATATTTAAACTTAAATAAAATGATTTACCACAGTGATTTTTTTTATCATGATTTGTTTTTGAATACTAAGTATTCTATTTGAGCAATCGCTGGGATAAAGGAGGAAAGGATTCAGCAGGTGGGGCTTCACCCATTCCCTCCGACCAGAGCAATTATAGGTTTATCTAGATTATAAAATCACTCTACAAGTTACCTTAAAAATATGTCCTGCTGCTCAGAAATAGACCCATATAAATATAGTCCACTTATCTTTGATAGGCAGCAAAGGAAATACAATGGGCTTAAGTTATCTTTTAATAAACAGTGCTGGACAACTGGACATCCACATGCAAAAAAAGAATCTAAGTGTAGACATTACACCCTTCACAAAAAATTAACTCAAAATGGAACACAGACCAACATGCAAAATGCAAAACTATAAAACTCTTAGAAGATACAATAGAAAAAAAAACCTAGATGATTTTAGGGGTTTTAAAGAAGTGAAAATATTCTGAATTATGCAATCTGGTGGGTACATGTCAGTGTATATTTATCAAAATGCATTGAATGTACAAACCCAGAGTAAACCATAATGTAAACTATGAACCTGGTGATTATGTGTCAGTGTAGGTTCATCAATTGTAACAAATTGATGATACCAATCTGTGTGGCAAGTTGATTGTGGGAAAGGTGTCCATGTGTGGGGGCAGGGCATGTGTGAGAACTCTCTGGACTGTCTCCTCAATTTGTTGTAAACCTAAAAGTACTCTAAAATATAAAGTTTATTAAAAATATATGTGTCCATAGAAGAGTTTGTCTGAGGAATAATATCTTTATAGCTAATTCTGCAGCAATGGTCATGCAAACCCAGTAGTCTGTGTTTTGTACAACCAAAGTGTTTGTTCACCTCAAACATAATTCCTAGAGCTACAAAGCTGTTCACAACACATGAACTGTACTTTTTTGACAATTTGATGCAACAAGTTTATTGAATAATGTCATGTTTTCAGCAATCTGAAGGAATGCCAAAAAAAATTACAATTAAATTATAGTCCTCATATTAATACTTATTATGTTGAATGATTCAGAAAATGCCTCTGGGAGAAGGAAGAAAGGAGAGTCAATAAAAATCCTTACAGTCAATTTAGGTGTGCAATTAAATGGTGTAAGTGGATTTATCAAAAGTCAAATAAACAGAGAAAAAATATGTCTAAAAAAATTCAACAGTAGATAAATATCTGGTGGAGAAACATAAAGGGGAGAGAAAGGAGAGAAAAAAGAATAAAGGTTAAGCATATAAACACAATCTGGAAAAAAAAAAGAAACATAATCTATTCTGCAAGAAAACACATCTTAGAGATAAAAGAAACTTTTCAGCAAGTAATAAATTATGTCCTGGCAATTAAAGAGAACATACTGAACAAGAGATAAAGGATCAAGTAGTAAGAGCACAGAATGAACTAACAAAACACTTGACAAAAAAACAAACGGCATAGAAATATACAACAATAACAAAGTCAGTAGTTAGAGATCACTCAAGTGCTCTAGAGAATGTGAAAATGCAGCACAGCCTACTGATACAAAGGACAGTATTTAGTACCAGAAGTTAGTGAAATAATGTTTATAGATTATGAATGAAAATATTGTGAATTCTGAATTCTATACACAGGAAGTTTTTCAACATGTATAAAGAAACCAGGAAGACATATTTAGAATGCTAGAATTCAGGAAATATAGTGTTTCGTGAATATGCTAAATATTCACAAGCTGATGCAAAAGAAATAGCTCACCCATGAAGAGGGCAGTAGTTAGGAGACTTTTGATGGAATTACCAACATTAAAAAATCCCAGATAATCCCCCTAAGCTAAACATGTTCATTTCACTTTTCCTTCCAGTAAAATTTCAAAAATTGGACTGAGGGCACCAACAACATGGGAGAAAAAGTAAGTGTGCTCATGTCTTCTGTTACAAAGTTTTTCTACATCTACCAGAGAAGCATAAAAAAAAAAGGAGAGAGAGAGAGACTTTGTCTTCTTCACTTAGGTATTTTTCTTCTCTTCATCTTATTTTCTTTGAATATGACTGCGGTTTCTGGAATTTCTCCAGCTACTCGCTCTCAGTCCGAAGTCAAAGGTAAAAATGATTGTCAGTAACCTCATCAAGACTGATGTTCTTGGATCCTGTGCCTTCTGTGTAGGTTTAATTATGGAAGATATATTTTCTAAATTTTAAAGGCAATTTGGTGAGATTTAGCAAATATGCTTCCACAGCATTTTGTGTTATGTGTCATTGAGTTGGCTGTGACTCCTGTGGGCCCTATGAATGAGTGATGGCCACAGTGCCCTGTTACCCTACTCAGCTCCTGCAGACTCATGCCTATGGCTTCTTTTATGGAGTCAATCTATCTCATATTTCATCTTGCTCTTTGCCTGCTGCCTTCTATTTTTCCAGCATTATTGTCATTTCCAAAAAACCTTACCTTATCATAATGTGCCCAAATTAGGATAGCTTCAGTTTTGTTATGTTTGCCTCCAGTGATGTTTCAGTTTTAATTTGCTCTACAACCCACTTGTTCTTCGTTCTGGCAGTCATAGAGCTCTCCTCCAACACCAGATTTCAAATGGATCATTTATTTTTTCTAATAAGCCTTCTTCACTGTTCAGCGTTCACATTGGCACATAGTAATTGGGTGTGGATGATATTAGTCTTGGTCTCTAATGACATATCTCTGCTCTTGGTGATCTCTCCTGATTCCTCCATTGCTGCCTTCTAGGTCTCAGCCTTCTGTGGATTTCTTGGCTGAAGTCTCTATTTGAATTAATGAGCGGGCCAAATTAAACAAAAGTGTATTTATTCTGCAGTCAAGATGTCTTCTTGATGTTCAAATGCAGTTCTGCTTTGGCACTTTCCTCTTTCACTTTGATCAGAAGTTTTCCAAATCAGTGCTACTTTATGCCATTAACATGGTATCATCTACATATTTTAAGTTATTGCTATTTCTTCCACCAATTTTCACTGCTTCTTCCTTTGAGTCTAGCCTGGTGTTTTTGATGTCATGCATCTTACTGATATCATATCTGTAAAAGGATTAACATGTGAAGGAAAACCCCTATTCTGTAAAACTACTGTTTGGAATTCTCTGCTGTTCTCTGGACGGCCTCTATCTAATTCTGAAAAGAGTAACTTTGCTTTCTAGCCTGCTTGAATAATGGGGGAGATAAACTTAGCTGTCTGACCTTGTAGGCCAGAGACTAGATACACCCAACGCCATGCCAGGGGCATTTTTTAATTGGCTAGAACTGTGTAGTTTTCAAGGCCGCCACCAGCAAGCACACAAAAGGCTGGTTCTTCCATAAAAAGGGAAGTTCTGCTTATAGCTTTGCTTAGAATTTGGATTCATTTCCCTAAGCCCGCCGCGGTGAATAAAGTGTAACTCCAAACTCTCAGAGAGCTGTTTAGTTCTTGTCCGGTTTTTCTGTAACAAACAGAGATAAACATGTTCACTAAAATACAGGCTTAACTGAATAACTGTGATGATTGTATTGAGAAACGGGTATTATAGTTTGTTTTCTGAAAAGTCAGGTTATATTATGTGAAACATAGTAAGTACTATTAGCTACTATCAATGAATATGATGACACTTCCATAATATGTTAAATACATTAATATCAAGAGAAAAGTGGTTGAAGAAAGTGTTCATTAATTCATCAATTTTATTACCTTCCATATCAGGAAATTAGTGGATTTTTTTTTCTGAAGTTACAATAAGAAAGGCAGGTTTAAGTTATGATTTAAATAAAAACAAAAATTAGTTCTAAGAGAATAAAAACAGATTATAATTCTTATGAGGTGACAGACAACATAGAAAGAAACTAAAGAGAGAAAAAAATGAGGAAGTATCAACAAAATATCAGATGAAATGCAAGAGGTGAGACTGAACAGATATTTATGAAAAGAACAGATATTTATGAACAGATATTTGCCTGCTTCTTGCATAGTCTTAGGAAAATCACTTGACTTCACATGGCCTCAGTCTCTCATTTGCGAATTGGGAATGATATAGTATTAGTATCCATCTCACATTATAATGAGGGGCAAATGAGTTGAAGTATACAGTGATCCAAATTATGATAGTACATGGTAAGCTTTTAACAAAATAGAACAATGATTATAATTTGTCTTGGATGACACGCCTCACTATTATAAAGCTACCCATTTTCACTAGTGCCTTATTTCAATATAATTACAATCAAAATCTTAACCGACTGCTAGAAGCCAATTCCAGCATGTCATAATTGCAAGAGTTTCATCAAAAGGTTGATGGAACTTGGGGACTCAACAAGGGCTGAGTCACATATGTTGTCACCTGTTGGGAATGACTAAAGGCATTTCTCCAAACCTGAAAAGGGATTGTTTGCTGCCAGACAGCTCAGGGCATCTTAATCTACATGTTGTTGCCTCCCACTGGCCAAACACCTGAACAGCCGTAGGCTAATTCTCCCCTTCAGACAATGGACTCTGTATAAGAAACCCTGACCCTTTGAAGTGTATATCTCTGCCTCGCCTCAGGACCAATTGTGTTAATAAAAAGCATGGGGTCCTGAGCTGAGATCTTAGTTTTCTTTACACTAGGCTCCTCTGACCCCCAAATGCCTTTCAAAATTATATTTCGTCTCTGGACTCCTATTTAATCTATGCACAGCCTTCTCCAGATTCCAGAACCCTTCTAGGTGCTGGAACAAGAACCCTGGCAACTGACTTTATTTTTTTATGCTTGATAAATCTTAGACCTATTTCTGGTTCTGTGTATATGCCTATATTAGACTGTTTTAAATATTATAGTAATTCTACCCAGAAGGAAAGAAAGCATTAAATATTAATAGAAAAAACATTTTTTTAAAACAAATACTGTTGGGTAACTGGCTAGCCATTCGAAAAATCAAGCTTTTAAGTGGATTATAACAATACCTCGAACTAGTCTACCCACTGGTTTTGGGATTATTCTTAATATAGAGGCAGATTATATCTCTCCTTTGCTCACAACTCTCCATTCTCCCTCCATCTCAATCAGTAAATATCCTATGAAAGTCTATGATAGTCTCTCTTCCTTTTGTGCTTCATTCTGTCCTTGCCAGGGATCAGCTCTTGCTCACCCGTCTTCTGGTTGTACCTCAAACATATCAGGCCTGATGTCAATGACCTGTGCTTCTTGTTCTCACTGCATTCAAAGTCTTCCCTCAAAATCCCCTCATCCTTTCAAGTTTTGTAAAATCATACTGAATGTGCTAATAGAAAAACCCTCAAGAGTAACTGATACTTTCTCAGCAATGCATACTAGTTAACAAGGAATAAATACATTTCAAAATTGATTGTAGCTTAGTCTTTGGGAGAATATTTATTTGAAATTCTATGGGAGGATACTGACTAAAATCTTAGCATATTTTAAAACATTGAATTTTTATAGACTATATTAGGCACAGAAGAGAGTATATCAACAGATTCACTGTGCTTTTATCACCATCTTTGCTATACTTTTCTGTAAAGTCAGCCATACACTATCTTCATGGGACTGATTGGACAATTGATGTTTTGAGTCTCCTGCTGTTCACATCACAGTGTAGATAAAACCTAGTTGATTGTAGACCCAGAAGTTTCAGCCAGAATGCTTTCACAAAGGTTTTGTGTCTGTTGGCTCAGTTGAGATCCTTGCACTCTGATGTTTCAGCCTCAGAGCAGCCTGATAATTGTACATATCCAAAGTATAAACTCACAAGCCAAACTGATGCACTTTCTGGTGTATGTGGTATAAGCAGTGAAGTTCGGTGAGAAAATGGGCCAAGTTAAAGCATATAATTTAATGCAGAATCCAAAGATTGGATTGCATAATTCCAATAAATTAGGCAATTTATTTGTTCCTTTTCTTTTCTTTTCTTTTTTCTTTTTTTAAGCACCTACTAACTGCCATGATGATAAAAAGATTAACAAAACTGAGAAGGCCTTGCCCTCTAGTGGGAAGTCAGACAACAAACATGTAAAAGAGTAAAGGCAAATTATGTTAAGCACTGACTCTTTGATGGGGGTCTTTCAAGATCCCATATTTTTAAAATATATTTTATTGATTTTTTTACAGAGAGGAAGGGAGAGGGATAGAGAGTTAGAAACATCCATGAGAGAGAAACATCGATCAGCTGCCTCCTGCACATCTCCCACTGGGGATGTGCCCGCAACCCAGGTACATGCCCTTGACTGGAATCGAACCTGGGACCCTTCTGTCCACAGGCTGATGCTCTGCCACTGAGCAAAACTGGTCAGGGCTCAAGATCCCATTCTTGAAAAATAAGACCTTCTTTTTCTCTTTTTTTTTCTCAATGAGACTTGAATGCTAAATCTTTTTTTAATGGATAATCAAGAATACATCACTGGCCCTTCATTGACCCTCACAGATAGAAATTTTAAAAAGTTTAATAAATTGATTGAAAGTCAAATATGATATTTCTAGAGACATTATTTCTCTTCAAACAACAAAAAGTTTGTGAAGCTTATTTTTTTCATTTAAAATGGGACTAAAAATAAATACTTGAATGATAAATAAACCAATTAACATATTTAGAAAACATTTTAAAATATGTTTGTTCTTTTCTTTAAAAGAATAAGTCAACCAATTTGAGTTACGCTTTCTGTCTTTAAATTTTGGCCCAGCTGGCATGGCTCAGTGGTTGAGCATCAGCCTATGAACCAGGAGGTCACAGTTCGATTCCCAGTGAGGGCACATGACCAAATTGAGGGCTCGATCCTTAGTGTGGGGCATGCAGGAGACAGCTAATTAATGATTCTCATCACTGATGTTTATCTCTCTCTCCCCCCCTCTCTCTTCCTCTCTGAAATTAATAAAAGTATATTTTTAAAACTTTGCATGACAAAGAAAATTCTTATACTTAGATTTACTACTTGAAGAAGCCCCATGTTTTACTGAAACAAATAGTTCGATATGTATAGTATTCATCATCTTAATGGCAAATTTAAAAGAAACAGCATTTCAACAATTTGAATTCCAAGTGTTTGTGATTTGTGTTAAGATTAAATAAAGCACTAATTCTTTTTACTTGAGAAATATATATATATATATGTGTGTGTATATATATATATATACATATATATATATGTGTGTGTGTGTATATATATGTGTATATATATCATTTATGCCTCATATATACATATTGGATGTGGCCACAAATTACATTATTCCAATACTTAGTATTAATTTAAACTTCCAAAAGCAAAAATGTATAATGCTTACATTTTTATTTTGGAAACTAAATAAGAATGCTATAAAGCATAAAATGTTATTAATTTTGAGGTATATAATGACAAAAATTTTAAAAAACCATCTTTCCAACTTGCAATTCATGTGAAATATGAGTAATTTTTATTTCAATGAAAATAGTAATTTGAATAGGTACATTTTAAATTGTGCTTTAGATATCTTTACCAGTGGAGTCTATATCTGTGTTTTAGAAGATAGATGCAGTCTGACTAGAGCAACAAGCAGTAAATGAAAGTCTGTTAGACTTAATTATTCGTTTTTGAGGTCTCTTTGGAGTATTCAACTGCTTAAACAATATAATAAGAGAAATAGAAATGAAATGGTAGGAGGACAACTTATCATTTTTTGCTCATCCAGAAACAGTGATCCCCTCACTATAAATCCACTCCTCATGAACTTTAGGGCTTGGAGCTGGGGGAGAGAGTTGAGAAAGACTCCAACAAAAAGAAGTCCATTCGGTCTATGGTGCAGAGATGGTCACTTGGGAATGAGGAAAGAAGTCAGGTTTTCCTAGAAACTTTTCCAATATAACCACCAAGGACGCTTTGCTGTTCCCAGGCTAACACCCCAGTCACACCACTTACTGATGCCTGGGATTTGTTCCTCTGCTTCCCTGTCAGGTCCCACAATCCAAAGCTAGAACCATGATTCTGTTTCTCTGGCTCAGTGGTGGGGGGTGGGAGGGTGTGCATACACACATAAATACACATACACACATTCACACACATGCACCAACCCCAAAAAACTATATTCTTCAGAAATGTTCCCAATTATTAAATCTTGCTTTTTATTATAGGAAGACGTAGCGCTGTAGGCAAGGACAAGGCAGGGCATGGAGCAGGAGGGGATGAATTAAAAGTCAGCAGGTAGTGGATCTATTTCTCCCCCATGGTTTCTTCTGTGAATGTGAGAGAACTAGTTTTAAAGATGTCAAAAAATGAATAGTTGTAGACTATTTATGAAATTATCTTAATACTTGGTAGAATTAATAATTTCCTTATAATTAGATATATAGATTAATTGAAAATTTTATGCTATAATAGGCCAACAAACAGTATGAATAATAAAGTTCACACATTTTAGATGTTTTCTTAGTGTAGATTCCCGGTTGTGAAATAACTAGTTCAAAGGGGTTGATTTGTTTATGTCACTTGATGAATAAGTGTTACCTAAATATCATAATAGTTTACATTTATACGAGCAAGCTGTGAACATATTTAATTTATAGCTTTCTCATCATAGTGATTATTTTGAAGTAAAAACATTTTCATTAACTTGGTAAAAAAAATTAGCAAACACTTCGCTACACCTCACAAATACAATCTCAGAATGATTTAAAAATATACATATAAAGTGTTATTTCATAGGTTTAAAGCAAAATTTTAAAAAATACTCTACCTTCATAAATAAAAATGTGGTATAAATTTAGTAAAAGAATTCTGATAGAGTAGCTACTCATACTTAGATTCCTTACTTTATTTTTTTTCAGTGTTTTCTATGTTAAGTAGGATGCCTTTAACAGAAAAGTATGCTACCTATGTTGTAATAGCATCTAAATAACTTCTCAAACTTCTCAATAGATTCTATAATATCCAACTACATAGACAATATCAAAATAACATTGTAATTATTTTGCAAATTTATCCTGATATATCTGTGAGTGTGTTTTTTTAATTTTTATTTTTTTACAAGTTAGCTTCAAGCCCTCTCATAATATGTTTTTTTTCCCTGAATAAAAATACTTCCATTCTTGCAAAAATATAAAGTGAACCTTTTACCCTAAACCTTGATTAAACCATTTAACAAATAGATGTATTAGTTTCTGTGTTGCATAACACATTACGGAAAGCTTAATGACTTAAAAACAAACACACATATCTTCATTATCTCTCAGGTGTCAGGTCAGAAGTTTATATCCTCTGCTCAGGGTCTCACAAGGTGGCAATCTATGCATTGGCCAGGCTGCTTTCTTTCTAAGAAGTCAGGGTTCTTTTCCAAACTCACATGGTTGCTGACAGAATTCAGTTCCTTGCTGTTATACTGATTGAGGTTCCACTTTCTTGCAGGCTGTTAGCTGTGGGCTGCACAGCTCCTAGAGGCTTCTAACCTATTAATTTCCTAAAATCTGGCCTGCTCACAGCCACTCAAATATAGCCCCTTAAGTCTTCAAAGCCAGTAGGAGAAGCTCTTACCCTAATCAGTTAAATCTTAGCATTTTTGCCTACCTCACTAGACAATGACTGCATTTATCTGCCCTGGGATTCATCAAGCTAACTGTTGAACCACCCCCCCTAAACTCCACCCCCCACCCGCAAACACACACACACACACACACACACACACAGATTCCTGAGTCTTAAGCTAATTCTCCTATTATTCTACTACACTGTCTTACTACAACTAGAATCTGGTCAGTATATGTAGGCTGTTTTTCTAAATATCTGTCATCAGCTGATTTTTCTCATAATTTAGTATCCTTAATAGTAATAATAACAATGGGTAAAGTTTATGGGGGCATTTTCTAATTTATAAAGCACTTGATGTGTTTTCTTAATTTTATCTATAAATTCAGTAATGTTTTAGTCATCCCAGTTGATACATTAAATACTTTTGCTCAGAAGCTAAACAGTAATTTTCACAATAGTATAGTGTTTATTGAAGCCTTGATTTTGAACTGATTTTTTTTTTTTGGCTACACCCAAATTTGAATGGCCAGATAACCACTTTCCTGAGTTCTTTTGCTGGCTCCCATCATCGGGTCAATTACCTCTCATTCCAATTCAATTTGTCAAATGCTAAAGGCAAAATAAAATTAGTTTTTAGATTTGCTATAATGCTGAAAATTTATATACACACATCTGACTAAAAAGAGGTTAATGAAAAGGTATCAAATAAAAATGAGAATATGGTTTATTAGTAGCAACTGAGCATAAACCAAAAGTCAAGAAGTAAAAGTTAAGTAGAAAAGACAACTATTCTAGAAACAACTGTCAACAAGAACACACAAAAAAAGGAAAAAGTGTTATTTAAATTTAAAATAAAACATACTGACTGTATTTCAAGATTATATAAATTTGAAATTTACTGGAATCGGGCCTAAACCGGCAGTTGGACATCCCTCTCACAATTCGGGATTGCTGGCTCCTAATCATTTGCCTGCCTGCCTGACTGATTGCCCCTAACTGCTTCTGCCTGCCAGCCTGATCAACCCCTAACCACTCCCCTTCTGGCCTGATTAACACTTAACTGCTCCCCTGCCAGCCTGATGGCCCCTAACTGCTCTCCCCTGCTAGCCTGGTCACCCCCAGCTGCGCTCCCCTGCAAACCTCCCCCCCAAAATGCCCTCCCTTGCTGGCATGGTTGCCCCCAACTTCCCTCCCCTGCTGGCCTGATCTTGCCCCCAATGACCCTGCCCTGACAGCCTGATCTTGTCCCCAACTACCCTTCCCTGCCAGCCTGATTGCCCCTAACATCCTCTGTCTGTGTGATCACCCCTAACTGCCCTCCCCTGCAGGCCTGATCTCCTCCCCAACTGCCCTCCTCTGCTGGCCAATTTGGTTCTGATTGGTCGGTTTCTATGCCAGTCAGCGTCAAAAGCTCCGCCTCCTAGGCAGTCATTGGCTCCTCACACTTCACCCAGATTTGGTTCTGATTGGTCAGTTTCTATGTCAGTCAGTCTCTCTGGGCCTATCAACAGGGCCTGATCAGAAAGGCAGGGCTGATCAGCAGCCCTGGTGGAGGCCTGGAGAGACATGGAGGCCAGCTGCTGGAGAAAAAGAGAGAGGCAAGTGCTGATCAACAGCTGCCACACAGGTTACAGATCAGAGCCTGCTTCATTCTTCAGGCCTCTCTCCGGGCCTGAATCACAGCCCCCTCAGCAGTCAGTGCTGGGTCACTGCACCTGCAGCTGCAGCAGTCAGTGCTGGGTCGCCATGGCAACCCAGCAATGAATGCAGAGGGACTTATGGTTGGTGGAGCCTCTGATCATGACTGACCCAAGGTTTTTTATATTAGGATAGAGTGAAATGTACTCTAGTATAAAGAAAAACATCTTAAGTTTAAAGAATGTGAAATAGCAATGCTCATGCTAACACCCATGTAATAATTATTTGATAAAGATATGCAGTTTACATTATTCTTTACATGGAAAACATAAGCCTATTATTCATCGAAAAAAGATATGAAATTAGCGGCAAGTATAAATAAACAGAGCTGGTTTAATAAATTATAATTATTAAATACAACTGAGTATTTCTGTACTTATTTATTAAAGTTGTCATTGGACTAAAAAAACTAGAGATTTAGCTAATGTACTCAGTATCAAATAGGACCTGAACATTATAAGTTCCATCCTATAGTACCATCCTTCTTTGAATTTCACAAAGCAAATATATATTTTGCTCATTAAATAAATAATAAGTGAAATAAGAAGTTGATTAAGATAACAAGCCTTTAACTTTCTATCCCAGAAATCAAAAGTACATATCATCCAAGATTCTAATTCATAATTAGTGATTCATTTTTCTACAACATATAGCTTATAAATCCAGCTGATGGATTTAACAAATCAATCATGCTATGTTCTATTTTGCTGTAATAGATTGATATCAGTCCTTGTGTTGAAAATAGGATGTCTGATGTCTTTGTCTTGCAGCTATTAACAATTTTCCAATAATTGGCTAGTTCATTCATTTGAGAAAAGTTTTACCAAGCCATCTCCAAGGCCTAGAAACTGTCAGAACTATCTCATAATAGAAAAATCTAAAAGACAAACTTAAGAGGAGATTGCTAAGCCTCTCTTTCTAAAAGTAAAAACTCTCTAAAAGCCTACCCAGTTGACATCTACATCCTTTTCACTGCCGAGAAGTGCGTCATATTGTGCCACTATCTAAAAGGATATTAAAGTAAATAATTTTAAATTGTTCTAGTTGCAAGGTAGAAGAGAAAAATGAATATTGGATGGGTGTCTAACAATGTCTGCCACTCCTATGGATACACACATATGTTCCATAGGATTGGATGACTGGTGATAAATGGGCAAAGAAATATAGCAATCTGCTAAGATTGATTACACCACAGGGGTGGGAATGGAGGTTAGGAGAGGTTATTATCTTTTATACCATTTGTGTACTGTTTCTCCTATCACATTAAAAACATGCTCATTTTATTTCAAACAAAATAAATAAAAATAAATTTTTAAATGGATGAAAACCTGTCACAAAAAGGAAAACCAAATAATAATGAAGAGTTTAACTTACATTAAAGCCTACAGTAGAATAAATCTCTGAAATATAATACTCTATTTAAAATGTTACATTGGCCATAATCACCAAAAAACTAAAGACATTTTTTGAGGAATAGATGAGAAGAAGAGGGGACAAATTAGAAATATTAATTTTAGCTTATGTAATTTTTAAAAACCACATGCATAGAATAACTGTATGAACTATGAAGACAAAGTGATGACATTTAGACAAATGAATATGAAGGAGGAAAAAGAGGATACATGAGGGTCCAGAAGGGTTAATCATATTTGGAGATGGTGAGAACTTCAAACTGTCAGGCTAGAAGGGAGCATATAGTGGAGGAGCAGGAGCAGAAGATATGCCAATAGGAGACTCACAGAGGAAAATGGAATAACACAGTTATGAGTTTAAATTAATTTTTAGTCAGCAGAGATTTATATTGAAATTGAGATGGGGCTAGAATTATATAAGTCCAAATTTCAGGAAAACAATTTGAGACCAAGCACATAAACAGGAAGCAGACAGTGAGGTGATAATTTACTCATATTAAGGTAGAGATGATGACTGCATGTTTAGGGCGATGTTGCTGTATTTATGGACATGTTTTCCTTGAAGGTAATATTGTTAATACAGAAAGTATTATGAACATTTCCAGAAGATTAAAACATCTTGACCTTTTATCAGATCTGTGAATACCTCGGTATGGTTGGTAACAGAATGTAGGAAAGAGGAAGGATACAGTCAGGTAGAACACTCCCTCTGTGTGCATAGTAGCAAGATCTTGTAAGTTGTGCATAAGAGTTTAGGCATCCAAAAGAAAACCAATGAAAGAAGGGTTTTCATGTGATAAAAGTTGTTCTGGAAATGTGCACAGGAAAGATTAAGGTATGGGGAAGACACGTAGACCAATTTGGCAACTCCTTGAAAAATCCCAGAGGAAGATGTTCAAAACCCGAGCTAAGGAAAGGGATGAATATGGTGCATGTAAAAAACAAAAAAACAAAATCAAAAGATTGTGCTTGTATTATAGACTGAAAAATTGCCTTCTTTTGCTTCGTCTAGTAGAGAGAATAACATGTATAAATAGGGTTACTTAATTTAAAATAGCTACTTTTTCCAGTTTTGTAAACTACGTTTAGGTGTCATGTGAAGAAATCTGTACTCCAAGTAATGAACATATGTTTGCATATTGGATAACACATTTCACCATAAACACATTGCACTTAAGAACAACATTTCACACCATAAAACTGATCAATATGCTTCTTCCAGATAAAACTTAAACTTAAAAAAAATCTCTAAACTTTCTGAATGATGCATTAATTTGCATGGATATATTGTAAGGATATGTATAGAGAGTGCATATGTTGTTGTTGTTGTTGTTGAGTGTTTTATTTGACCTAAAGTTTAAATGTTAAGTAAAATATGAATATCTTAGGTTTCCTAAAATACCAGAAGTCATTGTGTTAACCAGGAAGAGGGTGAACTATCCTTTGACAACAGTGATCAATCTCTATGGCTTAAACAACATAAAAACAAAATGCAAAAGTAAAGGTACACTTCTCATTATGGCTGTACATTTGTCTCAGATTTACCTCACAATAGGACACTGAGAAGTGGAACTTCCCTTATCTGGAATATGCCTGGGCATTGTAGCAGGGGGAGGGGACATAGTACACATTGTCTCTTAATGGCTTCTGCCTGGAAGCTACACATGGTCTTTGCAGTCATATATCATTTGTCAAAGCAAGTAGTGAGGACAGTTTCAACTTACATATAGAGATACACAACCCTATCATGTAGCAGGGGAAAAAAATTAGAATTAAAGGTCAGTTGAACCAATATCTATCACCATAACACACTAATTTTTCTTCCAATGAGAAGAGATCTTGATAAACAAAACAAGAAAAGCAAATCCAGCTGGAACAGAGTTTTTATTGTTGTACTTAACATTAGCACATTTGGGATAAGTACACTGAGTAACAGAGTTTTGAATAAACATTAAATCTAATGGCTTTTTGGCCTTATAGAAAAGTTAAGTATGTTAGAAACATAGAAGAGAAACAGAACTCCCATCTCACTCCAAAATCTTTTTAAAAATATATAGACTTTAGTTCTAGTTGCTATTGAACTCTCTCATACAAGGCACTTAAATGTTATGCATAATTGACAAGCATATACCACATTTAAATATTTTTTATTGGCTACAAAGAGGAATCTTTTCCCCAAAAGACTAAATTTAAAACAGAATCTGGACAATGATTGTAACATAGTACTATCTGAAGTAGTTTTAGTTTCTGTGCATCTCTAAAATTGAAATGATTGGAGAAAAACAAAGCTTTACGCAATGTGGTACAGCATACTAATAAACATCTACTTAATTTTGTTTTATTCATCACCTATGTAAAGAAAATTACAAAGGAAATAAAAACAGAAATAAAATCCTTTCCTTTCAGTCTGTAAGGTACCCTTTTCTAAAAGACAGATCCATTAGTTAGTGCCAAGATATTTAGAGGTCTCAAATATCCTATATAATAAAAGTGTAAAATGCTAAGTGTCTGGTCGCCTGTTCAACCAATCAAAGTATAATATGCTAATGATATGCTAAGGCCGCTCAACCACTCACTATGACATGCACTGACCACCAGGGAGCAGACGCTCTGACTGGTAGGTTAGCTTACTGCTGGGGTCCGGGTGATCGAGACTGAGAGAGATGGGCCAGGCACACCCTGGAGCCCTCCCACACTCCCTCACCAGTTAGACAACCTCTCATGTCCCTCCCCAGCCCCAATTGTGCACTGGTGTGAGTCCCTCAGCCTGGCCTGCACCCTCTTGCAATCCGGGACCCCTCCAGGGATGTTGGAGAGCTGGTTTTGGCCCAATCCCACAGGCCAGGCCAGGGGACCTCACTGGTGCACGAATTTGTGCACCAGGACTCTAGTTATTAAGATAATTACATAAAGAATAGCAACCACATACTGAATACTTCCTGGCTACCAGGCATGATATAACAGGTGTTTTCATGTGCTTATTGGCCATGTATATATTTTCTCTGGAAGAAAGTCTCTTCAATTTGTTTGGCCAATATTTAAATTGAGTTATTTGACTTTTTATTGTTGAGCAGTAAATGTTCTTTATGTATTTCAGATATGAGTTCCTTATGAGATATGTGATTTGTAAAAATTTTCTTCCACTTTATTGATGGTATCCTTTGAAACACAAAAATTTTCAACTTAATGAAGTTCAATTTACCTTGTTCTTATTTTGTTGTTTGCTTTTGCTGCCTTATCCAAGAAACCATTGCTAATTCAAAGTGAAGAAGTTTCATCACTATTTTTTATTTGCCTTATAATCTTAGCTTTTATATGTAAATCAAAGAATACTTTGAATTTTTTTTGTATATGGTATGAGTTGGGGGTCCAACTTAATTATTTTGCCTACAGATATCCAGTTGTCCTGGTACCATTTGTTGAAAATAGTATACTTTCCTCATTTAATTGGATGGCCTCCTTTTTGGATCACATTCCAGTTTTAGAGATGAGCAAATGGAGGCTAAGAGGATAGAGTATAATGTGAAGAACATCCTATATAATAAAGAGCTAATATGCTAATTAAACCAGATGGCGGAACAACCTTCCAGAATGACCAATGGGCTATTTTTATGCATCAGGCCTCAAGTAATCTACACTAATAAAAGAGAAAAATGGTAATTGGCGTACGACGATACCCTTTTCATTGGCTAATCAGGGCTATATGCAAATTAACCACCAACTAAGATTGGCAGTTAACTGCCAACTAAGATTGGCAGTTAACTGCCAATAAGATGGCGGTTAATTTGCATATGTAGGCACAATGCAGGGAAGCGAAAGGGAAAGCAGGAAGAAGCCCCCTGCCACTGACAGTGATCTGAAACCCAGGGGGGAGCTAAGAGCTGGGGGGCAGGGCAAAGGCGGCCCTGCCCTCCAGCCATGATCGGAGAATCAGGTGCCTTTTCCGCCCTGGCCAGTGATAGCAGGAAGTAGGGGTGGAGCCAGCGATGGGAGCTGGGCACAGTCGAAGCTGGCAGTCCCAGGAGGTAGGGGTCCCTTGCTTGGGCCTAAAGCGGAGCCCACGATTGTGGGGCCGCTGCGCTGTGGATCCCTGCTGCCTGGGCCGGACGCTTAGGCCAGAGGCATTAGGCCTGGGCAGGGTGGAGCCTGCAACCGCGGGGAGCTGGGGGTCCCCTGCCCAGGCCTTATGCCTGGGTCAGAGGCATCAGGCCTGGGCAAGGGGCCGATCCTGCAATTGGAGGGTGATGGGGGTCAACGCCTGAGGGCTCCCAGTATGTGAGAGGGGGCAGGCTGGGCTGAGAGACACCCCCCCACACACACACACCCAGTGCACGAATTTCGTGCACCGGGCCCCTAGTGTCATATAAATGGTAGAGATATTTCTCAAACCTGAATTGCTGAGCTTCAAAATCTTTTCACCATATAAGAAGCTCCTGGTTGCTGTGTTCTGGGGGTAAAGGGTATAGCATCAGTATAAATTTATAATAATATTGCTCATTCAGCATTATTGTGAATATTAATTAGAATAATATACATAAAAATAATTTGAAACTGCTTCAAGTGGGCATTTTATAGCACCTATACTATCTGAAAGTACCTGGTCTGTGTATTTGTTGAATTATATTTTTATCAACCTTGTTTGTCTGGTTCACTACTATTCAATTGCTTTGTATAGTGACTCGCACTGAGTAGGATTCAACCAGTAAAAGAATTTTATAAGTGAGGTTTTACTATTCATGTTGGAGTTGTTATTATTACTAAGTAAAAACTTACAAGTAGACCAGTTGTGCACACACTTTTGAGTCACTTGCATTCTTATATTAAAATGTCACCATATTGATATTTTATATATTATAAAATTCATCAGAAATATAAGCAAGAAATAGATTTTATGCATTTTCTTAATGGAGTAGCTCTTAATGAACCCAGGTATCATACACTAAATGGTATAGCAACCTGGTCATAATAGACATATTTATAATTGAAATGTTTGACTATATTTGTTAAATAATTTGGTGGAAAGCTCTGTTACTATTATTGTTTTCATCTTTGATTTCTGAAACTGTAAATCAACTTAAAACTATTCATTTTTACTCACTTAAAGATCTACACTAGCTCCTGAACCAACAGGTGACCCATTAGTTTAAGAGACTCATTAGACATAATCAATATGACTCTAGTGCCTTAATATTCAATGTTTCTAGAAGAATCAAGATTATGAATTTCATTTAAACAATATTTACTGATGGAATTATCCATGTTATTATAAGATAAAAGCTGATTTTATTTTGGTCATTTAAACCATATTAAAGGTATCCTTTACTAGATTTCACAACTTATTTAACAATTTATATCATGCAAATGTTATAAAATATAGGATACAATAAATACTGATTTTATAAATTAAAGTTATTTTAATATAAAACCCACTAAACTGCAAACAGAAATAATGAATGGTGAATAATTAAAGCAATTTCTCTCTAGCTCTTCTAAATATTAATATGTGTCAAACCAACAAACAAAAATCATGGAGTTTTCAGCAATAACATCAACTAAATACATTAAATGAAATAAAACGCATTTATAAATGCTACCATAAAATGTTAACATAAAAAAGACAGCTCTAAGAAAAATAAAACAATGGCTGATGCAACACTTGAAGTGAACGGACAGAGAAAGCAAAAGGCATTAGCTTCATTAAACCTGTGCTTTGAAGATATTTAACTGATATTAAGGTCTGTAGGGCATTCTTATACAATTTCACAGTAATATTACAGAGCTCCTTAAGCTCCCAATTAAAAAATAATTGATAATAAGTATACGCCATAGATAATCTACTAAACACTTATCTAATGCATAATCATCCATAAAACAATTATCGCAAATGAATGATATGCAGGGTGGCTCTAGTGTTAAAGCTGTCTCTCTCTCAAAAGTCAGGGTGAAAATTCAATATATGATAAAGGGACCCAATTCTGTCCTGCTCCTTCTATAGTTTTACACTGTGCCACCTTAATTTTTTACCATTTTCTGATTTTTGTCTGAGTCTCATTCTTTACCAAGTTTAGCAGTCACTTTTATTATACAAAAAATTTCATGCACATCCTATCTAATAAAGAGGGAATATGCTAATTGACCATCATGCTGTTGCAAAGATGGTGGAGCCCACAACCACAAGATGGCGGCACCCAGTCCCCTCAGTCTCACCAGGGCACCTGCCTCCGGAGTCCCCCAGTCCCCTCAGCCCCCCAGCTACCCAGACCTGCCTGAGGCTCAGGTAACCATGGCCGGCCAAGGCTTGCGTTGCCGGCAGTGGCAGCAGCAGAGATGTGATGGGGCGTCACCTTCCCTGATCACCTGGTCGCCTCCCGCCCCTGAGGGCTCCAGGACTGTGAGAGGGGGAAGGCCGGGCTGGACCCCCCCCCCCCTCCAGTGCATGAATTTTCATGCACCAGGCCTCTAGTTTTTACATAAAATTTGACATTAAATCCTAAGTCACTGAGCTTGTAATTGCATCAGACATTAAGAGTTTTCTCCACCTGGGGAAAATAAAGGAAGAAAAGCTCTTATTTTTTGTGCTACTTGAAATTATCCTTCTTTGCAGCAGTAATTGATGCTGTATATTTACTTCATTGCTCAAACAAATAGGGTTATCTTTGAAATTTATATTAAAGTGTTAAATCCATGGCCTTTGTGAAGACATTATAGCTGAATACACACTTTTTCATACTGGTATACTTCATTCAATGTATTTTTCTTAAGATTAAAGAATCTCTAAAGGTTAATAGCAAAGTATAACATTCCAATGTTTACTTAGATTATTTTTCATTTTGCTATATATTTTTGGTAGTCTTTACTGCTTATTGGGTGATGGTGTTAGGCTATGTTAGCATTATAAAATGTATCCTAAGTTGTCACAGTTTTATTAGAAACAATAGAAATATTACTTTGTTAAAGGTTAGCTAGAGCTGGACTCTAAAACCATCTGAAATACTTACAATGATATATATATTCAAAATTGTATATGTAAATGCACACAGATATATATTTAATTTCTTCTCCTTTATTAGTTTTCTGTTTAATTTCAATTGGAGAAGTGTTGAACAAATTGTTCATAATCATTATTTGCTATATTATGCTGCTTTTTAAGATATTAAATCAAACAGATAATTGTTGACTTAAAAGGATATATCCATAATGCATTATTAGATGAGTTGAGTATAAATCATGCTGAGAAAAAAAATACAGCTGTGGATGATTACTTTTTTAATATCTGTAAAAACCTATCTTTTAAATACATACATAAAGATTAATTGTGTACATGTTTAAATTATTTTGTATCTTATAATAGTCCCATAACACTTTTACAACAGGAAAAAAAATGAGGAAAATCTTCTGAAAAGGGGGAAATGACAATAAGTGAAGTTTGGTTTTGTTGTTTTACTCCACATTTGTTTACTTGCAACTGTAACCTGTTCAAACTATTTCAAATAAAAACTAGATGGCATGAGAAAAAGAAGATATTAAGGGTCCTATAGGTTTAAAAGCAGATGACAACCCTCAGTTGAGTGGGTGTAAGCTCCTGGATGACCAGGAACCTACATCTTCTCCACATCTCAGAGCTAAGCGGTCTCTGTAACAGCCACTTCTTTCTGCATCTCCTCTCTCATGACTGACATCCTCTTGAACTTTATTGTGTCCATATCACCTGTGCCATATCTCTCTTGAATAATATGACTACAAAATAGCAGTTTCTTAGTTTTTCAGATTTGAAACGATTGATCCACATCATTTATATGAGCAAGCCTGTATGTCATAAATCACAAGGCAGCTTTTGAATTATTTTTCCTCCATTTCAGTGGCAGCTCCTGGTGTGGCCAGCTGAGGCTGTGGATATTAATATTTTATTGATTCCAAAGAAGCAGTGGGCAGGGTGTTCCCCCAAAAGGCGCTCCTCAGATAGCTGGTATAGAGTATGGATTAGTAGCCCCCAAAATGGCTTATTTTAAACATTTTGTCACTGAATGAACAATAAAATAAAAATAAAACAGTGTTTAAGGGATAGAAATCTAATAGTGATCATGAGATTGGATAGGATATGATTATAGAAAGAGAACTATGTTAGGGGCCATTCCAGCAAGTTAATGTTCTAAATGGTCCCACATTCACAAGAAGAATGAGAAAAAGAGGCCTCCTTTTTCAGAAGATAGAATTCAATAGAATTCTAGGTGATTTGGATCTCATCCAAGATAAGCTGGAAGAGACTGCATAATGTCTCTTCCAAAATTTGAACCATTCCTGAAACCAAAAGTCTCTATATTCGAGCTGTGATGTAAATTGGTTTACTAGGTACATATTTTATGAATTATTTTAGTATTAATACTTTACTTCATTAATGACATTGGCCTTAATGGTAGCTAAGGTTCTAGGCCGAATCTTGTGCCTATGTAAAGATCAAATTATTTCTGCTCAAAAGATACCTGCTCAGCATTCCCAACACCCCAAAATTTGCCCACGAGCATAAATAAACTGACTAAGCCGAGATTGTGTAGCAAAGAAGAAAATGATACATGTCCCTACCCCTTCTTTCCTAAGCTTGTTTCCATAGTTTGATACTCAAGTTCTTTTCATTATTCCTCGGGGAGGCCAAGGAGTATAAACAGTTGTTTAGGCTCTGGAACCAGGTCTCCAGGTCCTATCCTTAGTCTCAAGTAACTACGTGAAGTTGGACTATTCACTTTAGCCTCCAACGTTTGTTTCCTTAACTGTACAAAGAAAATAATACCCCATAGCCTAGGACTGTAATTCATTTAAATGAGTGGTTCACAATAAACTTTTTAGAATTGTCTTTGAAATCTATAAAAAGCTAAATAAATACCCAATGCTTTATGATAGTAGAGACCCCTCTTCAAATTTGACTTGCTTCCTCCTGTCCCTGCCTAAAATTTTGAGGTTCTTATTCTAAAGCAATTCAAAGATTCAGATTTCAATATGTCATTCAAAGTATACACTCATAAAACCACCCTCCTATCCCACACAGCCATACACACAGACACAAACAACTTAAAATATTCAACTATAGGAAAATCTATGAGCAAGAATGTATGTTTTTACAATTGTTTCTATTTAAATGTGATAAGTAAATTGTACTATTTCTCTTAGTGAAAAAAAGTTTAATCATGCTTTTAAAGAAGAATACATATGTCCATGATGCAAGGATTATTTACTTTCTTCATAAAAAATTATCTTATTGAACTAAGTATTGCTCATAGTAGGATAAACTACAATTCTTCTTATCCAGAGGAAAATAATATAAAAATATTTTCTAAACATTCTGCTAATAAATACACATATGAAGAGACAAAGCCTTGGGCTATTTAATGACAATTGTAACAACAGATAAAGTGTGACTTCCCAGTGATAAACAGTAATATAAAGATCATGAACTAAGAAAGGAACTAGAAGCAGGTACCTACTCACCAACAAAAAATACCCGTAAATCAGAGCTGTACACTAAGTAGACAAATGAGAGAAAGCTGGATGAGTGCAGAGAAAGAGCACTCCAGGAGCTGACTGAGCATCACTCAGAGACCACAGGCTTCGAGGGTGGCTGTTCAGGGTTTCTCTGAGTGTGAGAGCCTCCCCTGGTGTTCCCACCGAGGTGAATGCCTCACTACTTTCCTTTTATCTTTTTAGAGCTTTGCTTTGGCTTTTCTTTCTAGATAGAAAGCCCTTCCCTGATTAAACCCCCAAATCTTCCTATCATCTAAGGCCAATACCTCCATTAAGATTTTTATATTGAACTTTTTCTTATTCTGAATTCCAGTCATAGATAAGATATGCCAATTATGAAATATTCCTCTCTGTCTTATGTCTTTCATCTATCTATAACTTATCCCTTTTATAAATGCTGCAAAATTAAAAATGAGATACTATATTTGCATCTTCAAATGTACAGTGCTATACTTATAACACTATGTAAATATAGAGGAAAAAAGCAAAACAAGTGAATATGGGCTATATAGCAGTCATATTTAACATATATTATTACTATAAACATAATAACAAGGAAGTATGTCAGACTGTCCACACTTATAAAAATTACTATGAGGAAATGTGTCCAAAGGTTAAATATGTTGATTAAATATATTATCAAAACAAGAATTCAAACCTGGATCTGTTTTCCTAAACTTCCAGCTCAGTGGAGTAGATTCAGTGATGGATTAATAAGTTTACCCAAAAAGGACAGATTAATAGATTAATGTCAATTTAGATAGACTAGTAAAATAATACACAGCCTTTGATATTCCATTTCCTTTTATTGAAGAGATGAATTACATCTGAGAGAGCAGGCTCATAAAACTTTTACATGACACAAAATTGCTGTTTCTTGCCTCTTGTCTCTGTGCATACTATTCATTCTGTCTAGAATGTCATTCTTTCCCTCGTATGTACAATAAATACTTACTCATTATTCAAAATCCAACACCAGAGTCAATTCTACTGAAAGACCATCCCTTATAGTTTGTATTCACATGTTATCAAAGGAAAATGACTCACTTTCTCATTTGAGTTCCATTGCACCTGATTGACCTGGTCTGCAAGCCGCTTAACCCCTAATGAGTTCTCAGGCAAATACACAGCCACCCTTCATTCATTATAACCCAGCCAGCCAGTCTTTTCTAAGTTCCACAAACATCTGAGCCAATGCCCAGATCAGTGCTCTCCCTTAGCCTGTTCTATTTACATGAAATACATCTAAGCATAACTCCTGCACCTCCCTTCCTTTACTTACCCAACTGATTCTTTTTTTTTATTAAGGTATTACATATGTGTCCTTATCCCACCATTGCCCCTCCCCACCCCCCCAATCATGCCCTCACCCTCACCCCTGTTGTCTGTGTCCATTCGTTTTGCTGATATGCATGCATACAAGTCCTTTGGTTGATCTCTTCCCCTTACCCTCACCCTCCCCTACCTTCCCTCTGAGGTTTGAGCACTTGATCTATGCTTCTCTGTCTCTAGATTTGTTTTTGTTCATCAGTTTATGTTGTTCATTATAATGCACAAATGAGTGAGATCGTGTGATATTTAACTTTCTCTGACTGACTTATTTCTCTTAGCATAATGCTCTCCAGCTCCATGCTGTTGCAAATGGTAGGAGTTCTGTCCTTTTTACAGCAGCATAGTATTCCATTGTGTAGATGTACCACAGTTTTTAAATCCACTCATCTGCTGATGGGCACTTAGGCTGTTTCCAAATCTTAGCTTTGGAGAATTGTGCTGCTATGAACATAGGGGTGCATATATTCTTCCTAATTGGTGTTTCTAGTTTCTTGGGATATATTCCTAGAAGTGGAATCACTGGGTCAAATGGAAGTTTCATTTTTAATTTTTTGAGGAAACTCCATACTGTTCTCCACAGTGACTGCACAATGGAAACAAAAGAGAAAATAAGCCGAAACCGGTTTGGCTCAGTGGATAGACCGTCGGCCTGCGGACTGAGGGGTCCCAGGTTCGATTCCGGTCAAGGGCATGTACCTGGGTTGCGGGCACATCCCCAGTGGGAGATGTGCAGGAGGCGGCTGATCAATGTTTCTCTCCCATCGATGTTTCTAACTATCTCTCTCCCTTCCTCTCTGTAAAAAATCAATAAAATATATTTTTAAAAAAAGAGAGAAAATAAATAAATAGGACTACATCAAAATAAAAAGCTTCTGCACAGCAAAAGAAACCATCAACAAAACAACAAGAAAGCCAACTACATGGGAGAACATATTTGCCAATGTTGTCTCTGGTAAGGGTTTAATCTCCAACATTTACAGGGAACTCATACAACTTAACAAAAGGAAGCTAAACAACCCACTCAAAAAATGGGCAATGGACCTAAATAGATACTCTTGAAAGAAGACATAAGGAAGGCCAAGAGACATATGAAAACACGCTCAAAGTCACTAATCATCTGAGAGATGCAAATCAAAATGACAATGAGGTACCACCTCATACCTGTCAGAATGGCTATCATCAACAAATCAACAAATGACAAGTGCTGGAGAGGATTTGGAGAAAAAGGGACCCTCGTGCACTGCCAACTGTTTCTTTATACTGTGGTCTCAGTTTAAATGCTACTTTATCAGAAAACATTTTCTTACTACTCAAACTAAGGTAAATTCCTGCTATTCATTTTCACGGCCCTCTGTGTATTCCTCATAGAACATTTAAATATTTGTAATTAAAATATTTTTTGTATGTCATTAAACATGTTTATCTCTTCTGTGGACAATAAAATCCAAGAGAAAAGGACTACATCTATTTTGTTCACCAAAGAACAAGTACAATATTCTATTTGCCGTACATTGTATTTATGCCATTGTAACAATTTATTTAATAATGCATTGACTATAAGTCTAAACTGATAGCTGATTTCAATGGATTACTATAATATTTCAAATATATCTAGAACCTATATAAGCATATAGTATCTGCTCAGCAATGGGATATTACTTGTGTAAAATAAGTGCTTACTTAATGGAGAGTTGTATTAGACAGAATAATAGCTCTTCAAAGATATCCATCTTAATGTCTTAATCTCTGGAGTCAATGAATTTGTTCTGATACAGGAAAAAAGATTATCCTTAATGTCTTAAATTTGGATAGATTATTTAAATGATCTTGGTGGATTAATTATAATCACCTGACTTCCTAACAACAGAAACTGCTTGCATACCAATAGTTAAAGAAATAAGACAACAAAAGAGTCAGAGGGATATAATATTCTGGCTTTGAAAACAGAAATAGGTGTTAAAAGATAAACTGAGGCACCTTAGAGTTTTCAAGAGTTTATTTAAGCATATACTGACTTGAATGAGGCAGTACCAGAAAGCAATTAGTAAAACTACTCCAACAGTGGCTAGGAGAGAAGTTTTTATAGAGAAGATGCAGAAAGAAGCAAAACAAGGAAACTAGTTGAGTGAGTATAGCTTAGGCCAGTGATGGTGAACCTATGACATGCGTGTCAGAGGTGACACCGAACTCATATTTTTGGTTGATTTTTCTTTGTTAATTGGCATTTAAATATATAAAATAAATATCAAAAATATGTCTTTGTTATACTATGGTTGCAAATATCAAAAAATTTCTATATGTGACACGGCACCAGAGTTAAGTTAGGGTTTTTCAAAATGCTGACACGCCGAGCTCAAAAGGTTTGCCATCACTGGCTTAGGCAGTTGCCTTGTTTGGAATGCCTAGTTGGCTATTTGTGATTGATTGTCCCTAAATTTTATTTTTCTAAATTCTGGTGCATTGACTCTGGCTTAAGTTTTGGGATGTTTATGTAGATTAACAAGGCATTAGAGCTGTTCAATTCTAATGGCCTCCTTATTTAAATGTTCTTATAGAGACCATGAACAAAATGTGTGTAACTTCTAGAAGATGAATAATACAAGAACATATGTTTTTTCTCTAGAGTGTCAAGAAAAGAACACAGCCCTGCAAACAACTTGATTATACCTCAGTGAGACTCATCTCTGACTTACAGAACCATAGGTAATTTTCTTGTTATTTTGTCATTAAATATATGAAAATATATTATAGCAACAATAAAAACCCTATTCCAAAATATATAATGCATATCCTATCTAATAAAAGAGTAATATGTAAATTAACCATCATTCCTTGACAAAGATGGTGGCACCCATAGTGTCCAGGGCAGGACGCTGGCGGTGCCGCCCTGGTAACGGGAGCCCAGTGTTCGTGCCCCGGCAGCATGGAGGGACGGGAGGTGAGGGTCCCCGCCCCAGATGTGCAGAGGGAGGGGAGGAGAGGGGCATTGGGCTGGTGGCTTGGGTGAGGGACGCTGACATCCTTGCAGGCTGGGCTGAGGGACCACCCCCTCTTGCATGAATTTTGTGCACCAGGCTTCTAGTGTAAGTCAACAGAATGTAGATACAGAACACTTTTGTGTCCATAAAAATTGATTGAAATGAGCAAAGTTCAATTGACTTGTTTATTAATGCAAATGCTTATATTTAAGTTACAGTGAAACAGGAATTTTAGGGGAATATAGGTAGGTTTAGGGAATTTTTTAAATTGAGGTCCATGGAAAAAACACAGGGCTACAGACTGGGAGAAGTTACATTTCCATAAGACAAGGAAGCAGCAACAGGTACATTTCCACAAGGGAGAGGCAACAGTTATATTTACATAAAACAAGGGAACTAGGAGTAGTCAAAAAGTCTATATTTACAAAATAAAGGAGGAGGAAGAAAGCCCAGAGGGAATAGGAGGACAATGAGGGAGGAGGGCTTCAGGAGTTACTATAGTAATTAATTTGAAAAGGAATATTGACCAATCAGTGGGTATATCAGGACACAGGAACTGCAACCCAGATTTGAGATCTGGGTTCCATAATTACGGAGGACTGAGCCTTAATGGGACAGCCTGAAGCGGTGACCAGACCATGCAGTGCCGGTAAGGGAGGAGCTTACAGAGACTCAGTCTTCCTTGTTTCTGTGGCCAGCATTTGTTTGTTCGTTTTCACTGAACCCTGTTCATAGGACATTTCAGATACAGACACTTCCCTGTGCTGAAGAGCGGGAGAAGGTGTGGACGAGTGGAATCTGGTGAGAGGCTGGGGAGAGAAGGGGGTCCAGGAGAGGTGGCAGCAAAAATTCAATAAATCTTCACCTTTGCTATACCATCTTCAGTCCATGGATTCATTCTTTGACTCCAGCAGACAAAGAGCATGGGAACCAGCTTGCTGGAACACCACATGTTCCAGTCCAAAAATTCTGTATCAATAGTTTTAACTGGATCTAATCTGACTTTTTAACAGTTCATCTACAAAGAAATCCTTAAGTTTCTAATTTGAGTAAGATGATAATAGGAGTAAGAATTTTTAAAATACTCCCACAGAAGATAATAAGATGGTAGATTATACTAGTTGAAATCTAGTTAAATTACAGAAATCTGGGTTATTCTATTCCACAACATTCACATGACATCACATTTCTTTTGTATTTTGCACCATAACACCATGTCATATTTTAAACACACTGATAAACAGGTTAGGCAGGAGGAAACTTAGGAATTAATACTATACAAAAATATCCTTAAAGGAATTGAGTTGAAACATATAAGATTCAATTAATTGTAAGTCAATGATAATTATATGCAAATATTTTATATTATTTTATTAGGGCAACATTGGTTAATGAAATTATACAGGTTTGGGTATATAATTCTATAAAACGATTCTATAATCTTTATTTTGTATTGTGTATTGAAAAATGTTCTAATTATATAATTATCTGAAAAATCTACCAATAAATTATCAACATATATTTTTTTTTGCTACAAACCTACATTATTTTTCCTGCATATCCATCATTCTCTTTATAATAGAGGGCACACATAGTTTGAAGAAAAAAATAATGAGGATAATAAAAGTAATGAAACAGAAAAAAATCACATCATTGAGAAGACCAAGAAAGATTAAAGTTGGCTCATTATAAACATTAATTCAAATAAAAAATGTCAGACGTAAATGACCTAAAAGAAGAATACGTTAGAAATATTCTATATCAAGAATGAAAAGAAAATATCACTTTAAAAAATAAGGTAATTATGAAAACATTTACCTATATGTTTGACAATTAAGAAGAAATAAAATAATACATAGAAATATGTAAATTAATACAATCAAATCAATAATAAAGAATCTGAGTAACCATTTATACATTTAAAAATTGAATTGCTAGTGAAAAGTAGCCCTGATTGAAAAGTTCATGTCCAGAGAGTGTAAATGGTGAGATTTATAAAACAAATAAAGAAGACATAATTCCAAACTAATATAACTTTTCCAAATTAATTATATGAAGCTAGAGAAACAATAATATTCAATCTCACAAGGCGTGTACACAAAATGAAAATTATAGAGTAATCCAATTCATTCAATATAGTTGTGAATATTTTACAAAACAATATTAACAAACTGAATTAGAAATACATAAAAATTATTGATGAAGTTTATTTTAACAGATTACATATCATATTTACATATTAGTTATTATAGTAACATATTAAAAGGGAAAATATAATACATTAAAAGATAACATTTTAATTAGACCCTCAATGGAGTCACAAAAAGCTTTTAATAAATTTCAAACACATACATGCTAATACTTATGTAAAAATTTAGTAATGTAGAAATGTTGGAGAACTTTTTAAACTTGATAATTTATACTAAATAAGGCCTACAGTAAACAATTTATTTAGTGCTGAAATTTTTAATTTTTTCCCTGTGGGATTTTTAAAAGAGAAGAGAACCTATTTTCAGCACTGATATTAATTCTTGTTATATAATAAATATGACATTTGGATGCCCATTTTACAAAAGACATCAACACAATTACCAATCAGTATATAAAATGTTGTTCCAGTTTATAAGTCATCATAAAAATGTAAATTAGAACTAAAGATAGATTTTAAAACACACCTATCGAATTGGAAAAATCAAAACCTGACGCCGAATAACCAACTGAAGACCAGATGAAGAGGAATCCTATAACGCAGAAGAAACCACACTGAGACAGCACTTCCACAGTAGCTCACAAGTCATGGTTAGAGTTGAGCCTCAGTCATCCAGCCTGAGGTTCAATCCCACACATGAACAGGTCAACAGCAATCAAGATTCAATTGCAACAGGAGAGCCCACAGAACCCACACAAGGGATATTCCTAGAGCACCCAGCCCAGGAGATCAAGGAGAATGCACCACAGGGTGCCACACGACACCTAATACATAAGGCCACCCTACGAACACTGGGAATCATAGCTGATCTGCCTAATGCAGCGGTTCTCAACCTGTGGGTCACGACCCCTTTGGGGGTCGAATGACCCTTTCACAGGGGTTTCCTAAGACCATCAGAAAACACATATATAATTACATATTGTTTTTGTGATTAATCACACAGAGACCAAAAGAAAAGGGATGGAGAAAGATATTTCATGCAAATGGAAATGAAAAAAAAAAAAAAAAGCTGTGATAGCAATAGTTACATCTGACAAATAGACTTTAAAACAAAGGTTACAGAAAGGAACAAAGGATACTACATAATGATAAAAAGAACAATCCAACAAGATTATATAACTCTGGTAAACATTTATGCACCCAACAAAGGAGAACCTAAACATGTACTAAAGCAAATCTTGATGGACATAAAGGAGTAACAGTAATGTAGTCACAGTATGGGGATTTTAGCACTCTATTGATATCAATTGATAGATCTTCCAGACAGAAAATCAACAAGGAAATAATGGCTTTAAATGACACACTAGTTCAGATGGATTTAATTGATATCTTCAGAGCATTTCACTCCAAAGAATAGTATACATTCTTTTCAAGCACATTGTTGGTGGGAATGCAGACTGGTGCAGTCACTGTGGAATACAGTAGGGAGTTCCCTCAAAAATTAAATATGGAGCTGCCTTTTGACCCAGCAATCCCACTTCTGGGAATATATCCTAAGAATCCCAAAACACCAATCAGAAATAATGCATGCACCCCTTTGTTCATAGCAGCACAATTTACAATCTTTAAGATCAGGAAAACAGTCCAAGTGCCCATGAGTAAATGAGTATATAAAAAAGCAGTGGTGCCGAAACCGGTTAGGCTCAGTGGATAGAGCGTTGGCCTGCGGACTGAAAGGTCCCAGGTTCGATTCCGGTCAAGGGCATGTACCTGGGTTGCGGGCACATCCCCGGTGGGAGATGTGCAGGAGGCGGCTGGTCGATGTTTCTCTCTCATCGATGTTTCTGACTCTCTATCTCTCTCCCTTCCTCTCTGTAAAAAATCAATAAAATATATTTTTAAAAAAAGCAGTGGTACATTTACAGAATAAATACTAAGCAGTCATTATAAAGAAAGAAGTGTTATCTTTTGTGACAGCATGGATGGACTTGGAGATTATTACAGTAAGTGAAATAAGCCAGTCGGAGAAAGACCAATACTATATGATCAAGTGGGCCTATTCATAGTGTTGCTTGTGACATAGCAAGAAATCCAAGAAACAGAGAGCTCCAAACAGAAGTTTCAGTCTTTTATAACCTAATCTCTGACATACGACCATGATTTCTGCAATATTGCCTTGGTCACACAGACTCTTCCTGGTAGAAAGTGCAACGGGACTCCACAAGGGTGTAAATGCCAGGAGGGACCAGGAGGGGCCATTGAGGATGCCGACTGCAACAAGTACTTAAGTATGTTCTAAATAAACATAAAATGTGGTAAGTCAGAGCACTGTGATACTTACCTATTTATATCCTCTATATATTAAAGTAACAATGGTTTTAGACCTGGGGTTCTCAACCTTCCTAATACCACGACCCTTTAATACAGTTCCTCATGTTGTGGTGACCCCCAACCATAAAATTATTTTTGTTGCTACTTCATAACTGTAATTTTGCTACTGTTATGAATCATAATGTAAATATCTGATATGCAGGATGCATTTTCATTGTTACAAATTGAACATAACTAAAGCATAGTGACTAATCACAAAAACAATATGTAATTATATATGTGTTTTCCGATGGTCTTAGGTGACCCCTGTGAAAGGGTCGTCTTTGTTGGTTTAATTTGCATACTCTTCTGATTGGCTGATGGGCATAGCAAAGGTATGGTGAACTAGCATATTTGTCTTTTATTAGTATATATATATATATATATATATATATATATATATATATGTATGTATATATATATAGTATGAAAATTATAGCACATGCAACATAAAACTATTATCTTTCAAATGATTTGCAATTCTAATTAAAAAATACAGCTTTGAAGAGATTTTAGTCCCCTGTCTACATATATAAAATCATAGAAAGTATGTTCTTTAAAATTTTACCAGATTTTTTCTATATTTTCCAAAAAGTGATCCATTTCTGTTAATCTTGTTGTTGTTTTTTCATATTTGCAACACTAAACTGTTAGTTAATAGCCTTATGCTGATTTTGATATTATAAACGTTGATATTATTGTTATTTTTAAGTGTCTAGATTCTAGACATTAAAACAATGGGAATTTTCATTTTTTTGAGGGTCATTCCTATTATATCAATAGATTTGGAATTGCAGGTCAAGGCTAATTGTGGGTCCACAGCACCCTTCTGGTCCATTAATATATTCCTTGAATTTTTTCTTATCATACAAGATACAATGTTTTGTAGGTTATTATTTTTTCTATCACTGATTTAGCAAGATACTTAGACTAGCCATTGACTATTATTACAAGTTGACATTCTAAAAAAAGTAAAATTAATAATGTAAAGACTAAAAATCTAAGGCAGCCACTACCACACAGTGCTATTGTTAAGTGAGAAATTCTATATAAAAATAATTGGAACTTATGATTTATTGAAGAATACATTTTATCAGTGGTGATTACTGCCTTGTATTCATAATGAAGATAACCAGGGCTCACTAAGATTTGGGCATTTCTCCTCTGGGGTTCAGAATTGTCACTTTGAGATAGAAGTGTTCAGGAGCCAATAAGTGCGTTTCCTAGTTCTCTTCCTTCAAAGAGTAAACCATAAAGACTGGCATTGAAAGAAAGATAAGTAATGAACAATGACTTTTGTTAACGATATAGTATTGGATACTGGAAATTTGTTAAGAGAGTAGATTTTGGGTGGTCTCATTACTCACACAATAAAAACAGTCACTATGTGAGGAGATGCTATGTTAATTAGTTTAACACTGGTAATCATTTCACTATGTATATCAAATAATCATGCAGTATATCTTAAATAAATGCAATTTTTATTAAAAATAAAATTTATAGCCCTAACAGTTTTGGCTCAGTGGATAGAGCATCAGCCTGAGGTCTCAAGGGTCCCAGGTTCTATTCCGGTCAAGGGCATGTACCTTGGTTGCGGGCACATCCCCAGTAGGGAGTGTGCAAGAGGCAGCTGATTGATGTTTCTCTCTCATCGATGTTTCTAACTCTCTGTCCCTCTCCCTTCCTCTCTGTAAAAAATCAATGAAATATATTTAAAAATAAATAAATAAATAAAATTTATAAAATGTAATGGAAATTTCATCATCTATGCATCTGAATGACTATAATGAGCCCAATACCTTGATCACTCATTAAAAATTGAGTGAAAGGAAATATTTGTTGCTGAAACCAAATACATTTTTATATTGTTAACTAGCAGATCTTGAGCTATTTTGTGATCTTTCCAAATACTGCTTTACTGATTTTTCAATGATCAATTATAAATAGTATCAAAGTAGCAATCTATTTTGTTTTGTTTTCAGTTATGCCCACAGTATATAGAAATATAATTAGCCTATTCTTTTCTAATGACTAGAATTGTATAAAAGTAGATTTTGCTGGTCAAATGTGATTTCATAATAATCCTACATTTGTCATTAATATTATAAACCAAATATGTCTAATTCTCTCTCCTAGCACTTGATAAATTGTAATCCCCAAGGGTCTTAAAGTATGGTATGGCCATGTGACTTGATTTTTCCATTGTGTGTTATTTGCCAATAGAATTATGGGCTAGTATAATTCTCTTTCTCTCTATCTACCAACAGTGACAATTCTGTTGATGAGTCTAAGTGATGTTTTATTAGTATGAGTCCAAGATTGAGGACAGTTTTCAAAGGGTTCCAGTCAATCCTGATGGGCACAGAACATGGAAAAGAAATAAAATTCTATTAAGCTGTTTAGATTATTATTAAAGTGTAGCCTAGATTATCCTAACAGATACATACTCTATATCTAATGCATATACACACATGATTTTCAGAAGAAAATATTTATTTTTATAGTGATACTAATGGCCCAGTGCATGAAATTTCTGCAGGGGGTGGGGATGTCCCTTAGCCCAGCCTGCACCCTCTCTAATCTGGGACCCCTCGAAGGATGTCCTACTGCCAGTTTACACGGATCGGGCCTAAACCAGCAGTCAGACATCCCTCTTGCAATCCGGGATTGCTGGCTCCTAACTGCTCACCTCCCTGCCTGCTTGATTGCCCCTAACCACTCTGCCTGCTGGCATGCTCACCCCCAACTGCCCCCCACCACCAGCCTGCTCACCCCCAAATTCCCCCATACCAGCCTGATCACCCCCAACTAACCCCTATGCCAGTGTGCTTTCCCCCAACTGCCTTCTCTGCTGGTGTGCTTGCCCCCAACTGCCCCCCTGCTGGCCTGCTCACTCCAAACTTTCCCGCCCCCTGCAGTCCTGATCACTCCCAACTGACTCCCACTGACAGCCTGCTCACCCCGTCTGGCCCCCCTGCTGGTCTTCTCACCCTGAACTGCTCCCCCTGCCAGCCTGATCACCCACAACTGCTGTCCCATCCTGGCCTGATCACCCACAACTGCCTTCTCCTCTTGGCCTCTAACCGCCTCTACCTCAGCCCCAGAAGAACATCTGGAAGGTCTACCTTCCAGAAGAACATCTGGAAGGTCTCCTGGAAGGTCTCCCAGTCTAATTAGCATATTATCCTCTTATTAGTATAGATAGAGGCCTGGTGCATAGGTGGGGGCTGTCTGGTTTGCCCTGAAGGGTGTCCTGGATCAGGGTGGGGGTTCCCTTGGAGTGTGGGGCAGCCTGAGTGAGGGGCCTGTGGTGGTTTGCAGCCCAGCCACGCCCCCATGGGGTGAGGGTCCCTGCTGGGGGGGCGTGGCCAGCCTGGGTGAGGGGCTGATGGCTGTTTACAGGCTGACTCACAACCCCCAGTGGGGACTCTTACTCCATGGGGGTATGGCAATCCTGGTTGAGGGGCTGAGGGCAATTTTCAGGCTGGCCACACCCCCTTCAAGGGGGGTCCCCACTGGGGTGCCTGGACAGCATGGGTGAGGGGCTGATGGCTGTTTGCAGGCTGGCTAGGCCCCCCAGCAACGACCCTTAGTCCATCGGGGCGTGGTCAGCCTGGGTAAGGGGCTGAGGTCAGTTTTCAAGCTGGCCACGCCCTCCGATGACCCAGGCTCCCAGCCCCTCCTTTTTCTTTCTTTTTTCTAGCCCCTCCTTCAGCAGTGGCCAGAGTCAGCTGGAATCTTGGCTTCCTCCATCGCCAGGAGCAACTCAAGCCTCCTGCTTGCTCCAGCTTCGTGGCCGCCGCCATCTTTGTTGGGTTAATTTGCATACTCATCCTTTTTGGCTGGTGGGTGTAGCAGAGTGATGACCAATTTGCATGTTTCTCTTTTATTAGTGTAGATTTTCTTAGTAATATGCTTCCTTTGAATGTACTCTGCTGTTTTAATAACTTCCTATATAATAACAAAATAAGTATTTTCAGATATGTGGAATATGGTTTATAATATAAAATAATACCCATAAACAGTATTTGCTGATAAAACAGAAAGCATAGAAGACATGTAAATTGTTAAAATGATTTTATGACAACATTTAATCCTTATACTCTATTATTTTTTTCTAAACTTATATATTGTAATGGAAAACTATCATAGTGTATTAAGTATTTAGTTGTTCATATGGAAAATCCTATATAATAAAAGGCTAATATGCAAAATGTCCCCCTGGGTGTTCGACCGGTTAGGCATTCGACTTCTTGCTATGATGTGTGCTGAACACCAGGGGTGGCACAGAATGAAGGAAGGCCTTAGCCACCTGTCAGCAACCGGGGGAAGGATGGCCCTAGCTGTCATCCAGAAGGCACCAATCGGCCCTGATCACCAGCCAGGTCTAGGGAACTTACCTGTGCATGAATTTCATGCACTGAGCTCCTAGTAATGTAATAATTAATAACTGTTAATAATGTACTTAGCATGCTCACAACTGTAAACCTACTTTTGCCCCACCCGGTTATTCTATCTAATAATAGGCAAACATGATAATTGACCGTACCTTTGCTATGCCTCCCATTGGCTAATCAGCACGATATGCAAATTAACCCAACCAAGATGGCGGCTGGCAGCCACGCAGCTGAAGTGAGCAGGAGGCTTGCTTGCTCCAGTGATGGAGGAAGCCAAGGTTCCCTGCCTGCCACGGCCCGGCTCTGAGCTCTGAAAGCAACAAAGTTTTAATCATAGAAGGTAAACAAACCCCAGATACCTGCTTTCAGCAGGGCGTGGCCTCATAGCTGCAGGGAGCAGGAGCCAGCTCTCAGCTCCAGTGATGGCAACAAAGTTTCAATTACAGAAGGTAAATAAATCCCAGAATAAAAAAAAGTAAAAAAGGAGAGGCTGGGAGCTTCAGTTGCCAGCCAGCCTGAAAACAGCCCTCAGCCCTTCACCCAGACAGCCCAGACACCCCAGTGGGGACCCCCACCCTGATCTGGGACACCCTTCAGGGCAAACCAGCCTGCCCCCACCAGTGCACCAGGCCTCTATCCTATATAGTAAAAGGGTAATATGCAAACTGACCCTAACAGCAGAACCACTGGGAATGACTGGTCACTATGACACACACTGACCACCAGGGGGCAGACGCTCAATGTAGGAACTGTCCCCTGGTGGTCAGTGCACTCCCACATGGGGGATCTCTGCTCAGCCACAAGCCCGGCTGATGGCTGCCAGTACAGCGGTGGTGGTGGGAATCTCTCTTGCCTCCTCAGCAGTGCTAAGGATGTCTGACTGCAGCTTAGGTCTGTTCCCTGCTGGCAAGTGGACATCCCCCGAGGGCTGCCAGGCTGCCAGAGGATGTCTCATTGCCAGCTTAGGCCCAATCCCTCAGGGAGAAGGCCTAAGCCATCAGGTGGTCATCCTCTGAGGGGTCCCAGACTGCAAGAGGGCACAGGCTGGCTGAGGGATCCTCCCCCTCCTACCCCCGCGAGTGCACAAAGTTTTGTGCACAGGGCCTCTAGTCTATATATATATAAAAGACTAAGTGACCGTCTGACTGTCCTACTGGCTGGTAGGTATGACTCGCACTGATAACCGGGGAGAAGATGCTCAACATACTGACCACCAGGGGGAAGATGCTCAACGCAGGAGCTGCCAAGCTGCTGTGACTTGGCAGTGGCGGTTCTCTGGTGACGCGCCTCGGAACCAAAGAGGAGGGAGCTCTCGCACTCCAGGACACCTCGGAGGATGTGAGAGAGCTGGTTTTGGCCTGATCCCCACAGGCCAGGCCCAGGGACCCCACTTGCTGGAGGGACCCCACTCACTTCGCAGATGCCCTTCGAGCCATGGTGTTTGTTGCCCCATGTGCTGCCGGCCGGGGAGGGACCACGGGAGGTTGGCTCCAGGGTGTGTCCAGCCCATCTAGTTCAGTCCTGCCTCACCAGCCACCTTCTAATTAATTTCCTTTCAAAGTGCACAAATCTGTGCACTGGGTCACTAGTATAGAATAATAGGCTAGAAACTTCCATTGTTTTTCCTCTCTATTTTTCTACTTTCTTTTCTCTTCTTCTTTTTTATTTTTTAATCAAGGTAGATTTTTTTTTTCTGAAATAGGTTTGTTTTGTAGCATCTTCTGCCTATTTGAGAGATTCAAGATAAAAATTGATCTTTATAAAACATTTTCATAAATTTCCTAAACCCAGTCTTAGTTTTAATTGCTTTTATTATAGCAGGGCTTTATTTTTTATTAATGCTGCCATTTGTTGAAGAGATGACGCTCAGAAAAATCATTGACCCAGCAGATAGAAGTCATTCGATGACAAAAATTCAAAGCCATTCAACTTGTCTATGCCCGAACAAATAACAAAACTGAGCTTTCGTCTTGTAAAAGAGGGTTATTAGATCTTTCTTTAAAACACTGGGTAACCATTGTATTACAACTGCATTTTTGTTCCTGGCAGGAAACTTCAATTTAAATGAAATTCAAATTTGCATTTGTAGCACTTTCTGCTTCACTATAACTAAGAAATCACTTTATCTTTTTTTTTCTACAAGTGGATCTTGTGGTATATGCATAATGTTATTGTCATATTTTATGCAATTAGCAATATTATTCTACTCACAACACATTAAGATCTTCTACATTAATCATTTTTCAGCTAGGGTATCATTGCTCAGTGGTCACTATTAACTGTTTCAAAACCTAAAATATAAAACTAAGTAGATGTTTTAACATAGAAGCAGAAAAGTAATGGAGCTACAGCTCAGCATGATAGCTTGCGTCTCAATTCTCTTAGTGTGTGTGTAGAAAACTATACAAAGAATGAGTGGTGATTTATTTATTCTCATCCTCAGGTTTCTATCCATATTCTGTTTCTAACCATGCTTGTAATCCATAATGTGACTGTGTCCAAATCCAATATCTCCTAATGACTGCAATAGCATTAAATTCATCCTTGCTTGAACATTGGGACTGGGAAAGTGCTGAAAGCACTAACTATAAAAATGAAAGGGGTTGAAAAGAGATCTAGAATTTCCATCAAGATAATTATTGAGTATCATATGACTTTAAAAGTTAAAGAAAGTTCCCAGAAACATCAATATAGCAGTGGAAGTATGTTGTGTTTAGCATGGGTTAACAGTAATGATTGTTATAATTCTGATTGGATATGAATATATGAGAAATTTTTCTCAGTACAAAAAAAAGGTAAAAACTATCAAAACTATTTTTACAGGCATTTTACATAGGTAGTTATTTTTCATTTGTTTTCCAGAGTAATTTTGACTAAATAGAAGGGTTATGTAATAGATTTTTTAAGTTTGATACATTTGGCTAAATCAATAATTTTCTTAGTTTTAATTTAAGAATAACATTCAAGAGAATACAATGTTATCATTAAGTGAATTTGCATTTTAATTTCTAATACCTAATACTATATTTCAACCAATTCTTTCTAATCTGAATTTTCATGTAAAAGGCATGTGGGTGGGCATCAATCCTAGTCTAATAACAGATAAGACAGAAGTAAAACAGGTTGAACTCATATAAGTCCTAATTGATTTATTTCCTACTGTGTATTGCTATTAGGGTTTTAACACCAGAATCTTAGATTATCTCTATATCAATTTAATGAAAAACACCGAGAGTTTCAGAGACATGATAAAAAATTATATTGATTATTTTTAAATTTGCTATTCACCAATATGAATAATTGTAGAATACATATATTTGCACATGTGTATAAATGTATGCATAAATGTTCTGAGTATTTCTGAAACTCAACAATGAGATCCAAAAAAGAGAAAGAGGACAACACATTATTAATAAGTAGCAATTAGGCTGCTGAAACATAAATGAACATCCTGTATTTATTACTTTTCTATCCTACTAAAATTTGCCAATTAGATACAGAACTTCATAGGAAGACTCAAATCACATTTATAGGCGTAATTATACTGAGAGCAATCCAATTATGTTTCAATGCTTCCGTGATGTTATCATTCTTATGGAAAACTCTGCTACACCAGTTTCATAGAGACTGCTTTCCATTTACCCATTTCCCTCATCCTAAGCCTGGAATGTGGTCCAGTCAGGATGTTCTTTAGCACAGAATGTTTTAATACTAATTTCCTCAAGCTAAATTCATTGGCTATATATACACGATAAGGATAAATGTATAAGGGATTAGAAAATGATGAGCTCTTTCAATTATTTTCTAAATCATCAACATATGATGAGTAATATATGCTTGTATTATACTACTTCAGCCCTCTAAATATGCTTATGAGGAATAATATCCAGCAAGTGGTTATGAGTTAAGTTTATTGTTGCAAAGGATCCTAGTCTAGACTTTCTTGATTAATTTTCCTGAGTGTCATGCATTCTAAATTATCCAAAGGAGTCAAAGAAAGTAACTGTATTATCTACAAAAATTGTCGACTTATAAAAAACTTCAATTATAAGAAAAAATTACTTTTTCTTTTACAATGATAAAAATACAATTTAGATATTTTTTTTTCTTTTTGTATTTCTTCTCAAATGTAATCATGGAGGGATTTTGCCTTTTTTTCTGCTGTGACATGAAAAAATAAAAATACCCACTGAGAAAGTAGGTGGTTGAGAAATAGAAAACAGATTATGCAAATTTTTGTCTGATCTTGTAAACTTCTAGTGACTGATGTCATTATAACTTTGCACATGTAACTTTCAATTTCAATAGTATATTGAATCCTATTTAGCATAATGCAAACAATACAGGTGAATTTAATATATAGATACATAATTTTCTACCCAGGAAACTGCTGGTGATGTGATCCTGAAAAATATACAAAAGCCAGGTTTCTCAAAATCAGAGTTTTTAATATTCTTTCTCTTTAACTTTGGATTAATGACTTGTAGTTCTTAGATGAGCTGGATGAATGGTTGCTACTACCACAGATAACCAAAAGGTATATATTCTGCACCATGTTGATGCTATGCCTTTATTCTCCTGATCTAGTAGCTGGCAATTGCTGTCAGATGGAATGACTTAAAATGAACTACTCTAAGTCTGAAATCAGTTTTTGGCACATGCTCTCCAGTGTCTCATTGGATTCTATCCAACAACTGCATCCAGCTTGCTAAGATGTTTAGTTACCTCAGGGTCTATTTTACAACTAATTTAGCTTTTAATGGTTCACTGGGAAGTCGAATTGCTTAAAATGCAATGTTTTATAGACCCTGGTGAATGATTGATAACATTTGCTATGAAAATTAATCAAGCTAAAATTATTGAGGTCATCTAGTGAAGTATAAGTTTTAAGGCCTCAATCATTTTTTTTTTTTAATTTCTATTTTGGAAGAGATGCAGAATTATTTGCTAAGGAAAATCAGGCTCTGCATACTTTCTTCTGCTGCTCTCCTGCAAAGATGGCTGGACACTTATTCAAACAAATCCCTTGTTTTGAAATCTAATTTTATTTTCAGATATCAACTATCCTTAGGTGATTATAAAGCCCTGAGGCCTGCCTTTGTTCAATAAGATGATAATCAGTCTCTAGATTTCCAGAGAATATAACATCATACTCATTATTCCTCAATATTAAAAAAAAAGAATAAACAAAAAGCCATGGTTGCTATTAATGGGGGTGCTTTAGGAGCATGTGTTGACTCATATATCACCCTTGATGTTGGGCACAATACTTTTATAGCAAGCCAGAGAACTGCATTTGGACCTCAATGGTTTCACTTCTTGAACAACTTATATTAGACTTTCCTGTGACAACATGTGCTCAGTTTGGCTTGAGAAATGTGCTAGGAGCCATTACATGAAAATCTGTGTCTATAGTCACTATATGGATTTTTAAAGAAAACTGCCCACTATAGTAATCCAGAGTGTTCTCTTCAAGAGTCATCAGGGGAAAATCTCTAGAATCTTAATTTTGAAAAATCAGAAAAAAATACTTTTATTTTGTAATTATTTTAAACATTAAAATATGTGTCTCTCATTTAATTTCTGAGAATTTTACAATATAAATTTTACCTAGAACTAACAATATATTTAAAGTTTCTGTTTTTTATCTGGTACTTATTTTAATTTAGCCATATTTCTCTTCAAATTAGCACCTTTGTTAACATAGAATCCATTCTTATCAGTAGTATTCCCTTTTTAAATTCCCTTTTGTTATTTACTTCTTTTTTGAATAATTTAATATTTTATTTGTTTAGAACAGTTTTACATTCACTGCAAAATTGGAGATGATACTGAGAATTCCCATATATAGAGCGAGTGCCCATATATACATAGCCTTCCCCACTGTCAACATCCCCCAACAGAGTAGTACATTGGTTACAATTGATGAACCTACATTGATAGGCCACCATCGCCCAGAGTCCATAGTTTACATTGCAATGTACTCTTGGTGTTGTAGATTCTATGGATTTAGACAAATATATACTAACATGTATCCATCATTGTATTATCATACAGAAAATTCCATTGCTCTAAACTTTCTCTGTGCTCTGCCTATGCATTCTGACCCCACCTCCCCAACACCTGGCAACCACTGATCATTATACTGCCTCCTTAGTTTGCCTTTTCCAGAATGTACTAGAGTGTAACAGCCTTCCCTACTTAAAAGTAGCCATTTAGATGTTAAGAATTAAGTATTAACATAGAAATAACAATTTTTAAAATTAACTATTTTGTTTGCTCACTTCTAATCATTTTTCTTTCAAAATGATTGTTTTAATCTATTTTTATCTTACTATGTATTTTTGTCAACTGCTTTTTAAAAAGTACCTTAGAAATTAAATACATAAAACATCATATCCAAACCAATATTCATCATTTATTGTCATTTATTCATTGAATAAAAATGTGAAAACTTATCCTGTGCCAGACACTCTGCTCAGTGTTGAGTTTTTAAAAGGAGTAGAATTCCACATAAATACAATCAACTGATCTCTGACAAAGGAGCAAAGGGAATAAAATGGAGCAAAGACAATCCTTTCAATCAATGGTGCTGGAAGAAGAGGACATCTATAAGCCAAAAAATGTAGACATAGACCTTATACCCTCAACAAAAAATAACTCAAAATGGATCATGGACCTAAATGCAAAATGCAAACTTTACATTTCCTAGAAAATAACATAGAACAAAATTTGGATAACCTTGTGATTAGCAATGGCATTTTAGATATGCTACCAAAGACGTGATTCATGAAAGAAATCATTGATAAGCTTGACTCCATTAAAATTATAAACTGTCTAGTCAGTGTGGCTCAGTGGTTGAGCATCACCCTATGAACCAGGAAGTCACAGTTCGATCCCTGTTCAGGGCACAAGCCTGGGTTGTGGGCTAGATCCCCAGTAGGGGGCGTGTAGGAGGCAGCTGATCGATGATTCTCTCTCATCATTGATGTTTCTATCTCTCTCTCCCTCTCCTTTCCTCTCTGAAATCAGTAAAAATATATATTTTTTAAAAAATTATATAATTCTATTCTACAAAGTATACTTTCAAGTGTTTAAGACCACCCATTGTCTGGGAGAAGATGTTTGCAAAAGGCATAACTTGTAAAGGTCTGGTATACAAAGAACACTTAATACTTAATAATAAGAAAACAAACAAACAAAAAACATCGCAATATAAAAATGGGCCAAAGACCTTAACTCACACCTCTCCATTTGAAAAATAAACACATGAAAAAAAAAATCCTCAGTCATTTGTCTTCAGAGAAATTAAAATTAAAATAACGAGATATTAATACGCACTTAGTAGAATGACCCAAAATCCACAACATTGACAATGCCAAATGTTGAGGATGTGACACAACAGTACTCTCATCCATTGCTGGCGGGAACACAAAACAGGAAGGCCATGAGTTTGGCAGTTTTTCATAACTAAACATAGTTTTGACACATGATCTAGCAATTGTACTCTTTGGTATTTACTAAAAGATGTTGAAAAATGTACCTCTACACAAAAACCTACACATGGATGTTTGTAGTAACTTTACTCATCATTGCCAAAATTTGGAGGCAACTAAGATGTCCTTCAGATGTTAAACCGTAAACTGTGGTACATTCAGACAATGGAATATTATTCAGCACTAAAAATCAAAGCATGAAAAGACATGGAGGAAACTTAAATGGACATAATTAAGTGAAAGAAGCCAATATGAAAAAGCTATATATTGTTATTCCAACTATGTGACATTCTGGTCAAAGCAAAACTATGAAGATAATATAAAGATCAGCGATTTACAGAACATTGTGTGTGTCTGTGTGTGGGAGGGGTGGGGGGCGGTTAGAGCACAGAGGATTTTTAGGACAGAAAAGTACTTTGTATGATACTAAAATAATGAGTAAGTGTCATGATACATTTTTCCAAACCCACCAAATTTACCACACTGATAGTGAACTGTATGTAAACTAGGGACTTTGATGATTATGATGTGTCACTGTAGGTTTATCCTTGATTTAAAAAAAATACCATTTTTGGGATGCGTGTTGATAATGGGGGAGGTTGTACATTGTAGGGTCAGGGGATATATGGGAAATCTCTGTATTTCCCCCCCAACTTTAATTTGAACCGGAAACTGCTCAAAACACATAAAGTCTTAATAAAAAGTTACAATTAAATTAAATTTAAAAAGAATAAACAAATGAGTAAGACATTTAAATAATCTAAGGAGTTAAAAGTTCAAAGGAGCAGACATAAGTGAATGAGTATTATCAATACCATGTAGTGAGCTGGACCACAGAACAGTCAAGTATTGCTGCTATTGAACAGAGGAGGTTATACAATCCATTCTGACTACAAGGGTTTGAATCAAGAAACAATTTATTGGAGATGCGATGCAGATGAGTCTCATGACCCCCATTTTATAGTTTTGATAGGTTCTGCTACTTCTTTCAGGATATTTACTTAAATTAAAATTAATTATAATTTAACTTCCAAGATTTCTAATTAATGTTCTACGCCAGCTACCACAGGCCATGGTTATTGAAAAAGGCAAATTAATTAAATCAGAATGAGAAGGTATGCATTTATTAGTTCAATTGTATTTTTTTCCCTGCAAATTATTTCAAGAAGAAACAGAAATTTTACCAAAAAACACAATGATTATCTTCAATTTTGCTTTTATTGAGTTACATAGTATAGCTATGAATGGCATTAGTTATAGCCCATTCCATATTGATAAATTTATATGTTGGCATGTATATTATTTTTGGTGAGCCATGTTATCATAAGTCAAACTGTAATGAATTGCCATCTAACATACATCTAATACTCAGAAATTTTTTATTATTATTTTCGGTGAGCCTCCTATATAATAAAAGCTTAATATGCTCAGTGTCCGTTCGTCCAGTCGGTTGTTCATCCAATCAAAGTGTAAATGCTAATGATATGCTAAGGCCACTCAACCACTCACTATGATGTGCACTGACCACCAGGGGACAGACAGTTGACCAGTCGACCAGTCACTATGATGTACACTGACAACCAGGGGGCAGGCACTCTGACTGGGTAGGTTAGCTTGCTGCTGGTGTCCAACAGATCGGGATTGAATGAGACAGGCCAGACACACCCTGGAGCCCTCCATGCTGGCCAACTTCCTGCGTCTCTCCCCAGCTCCAATCATTCACTGTTGAGGTCACTCTGCCTGGCCTGCATCCTCTTACAATCCGGTACCCCTTGGGGGATGTTGGAGATCCAGTTTCAGCCCAATCCCACAGGCCAGGCCGAGGGACCCCACTGGTGCATGAATTTGTGCACAGGCCCTCTAGTGTTATCATGATAATTCAAACTGTAATGAATTGCCATCTAACACACATCTAATACTGTTTTTAAAAAAAGTATTGATTTTCAGAGAGAGAAACCTCAGTGTGAGAGTGCAACATTGTTCACTGGGGATTAAACCTGCAACCTGGGCATGTGTCCTGACCAGGAATTAACCAGATATCTTTTGATACATCAGGTGATGCCCAACTCACTGAGCCACAACAGCCAGTGCCAATACTTTCAATTTGTTCTTGAAGCCAACATCCTTTGAACAAAGCTATGCTTGAGAAGCATTATATCACTTCTTCTTAACAATTGTTTAATAGGCGTAAGCAAACAGGAACAAACCAACTTGATTTTTATAGAAGCAAGTAGAATCCTTAAAAATGTTGGGCTGAAGAAGTTAGATTCAACTTAATAGCCTGAAGGAAATATTTAGGAATAGCTCCTTTTAAATGCATAGAAAGGTCATTTCTTCCATTACTTCAAAATTATAGCGTTGTTGCAGTGTGTAGTTGTAGCCCAGAGGAAAAATTGTGAATAATTTACTGATACATTACAACTTTATCCCTAAAATTTCTTTTTTATAATCATTTATTTTATTAATATCAAAATGTCTGTAGATACTGTTATAAAATTATAACCACAGTGAATTTTAATTTTCTATACCTATCTATATAATTTTATTTTAGTAAGCACAACCATAAAGCCTTAATATAGTATTGTGTTTTTATACTGCTTAATTTTTTAATATTTAGTTTTTCAGTATGAGTAAAGTGATCATTACTTAACTCTTACCATTTGCAACGGCATGGATGGAGCTGGAGAGCATTATGCTAAGTGAAATAAGCCAGTCAATGAAGGAAAAATACCACATGATCTCACTCATTCATGGATAATAGAGACCATTATAAACTTATGAACAATAATAGATACAGAGGCAGAGCCGCCTCAAACAGATTGTCAAACTGCAGCGGGAAGGCCGGGGAGGGTTGGGGGGCAGGAGGTAGGGGGGTAAGAGTTCAACTAAAGGACTTGTATGCATGCATATAAGCATAACCAATGGACATAAGACACTGGGGGGTAGGGGAGACTAGGGAATTGTCAAGGGCGGGGGAAAAAAAGGAGACATATGTAATACCCTCTGTAATACTTTAAGCAATAAAACAATAAAAAAGATAACAAAAATAGGGTAACTTGGAACAAGATGTTACAAATATGAATTATTCATCATTTAACTACTTTGGTGTAGCTTGCAATATTTTGACATACTAACATTTTAAATCCATGTAACTTTTCATGATTTCTTTGTACATATTTTTTTCAGTTTAAACTAAACAATAAGCTGTACACCAATGAAATCTTGGCACAGAATTTTATTTAACTTACTTTTATTGTATTACATTATGCCTTTTGTTCTGTTGTAATTGCTTATTGCTCCCATTATAGTAATTATCATTCTTAATTTTCTCTCATAGAAAACATCCTGCACTTCCTATTAGTAAAATGTAATTTTATAAATGACAATAATCAAAGAAAAAATATGGAGTTTGTTGTGGTTTTTATTTTTTTATTTCTAGTCACAAAACTACCACTTGTGGGTTTTCTGCTCAATTCACTGTGTTCATTATAATAAATTCAGGATCGCACCTGAGTAAGTAGTCAAAAGAATGAAATCTCTGGTAAGTAGGATATGTTACAAGAAGCACATAACTGAAATCAGCACATGTTTATTCAGTTTTCGCTCTGCTCAAGTTGTTTTGCATGCTGGATACAAATATAAGAGCAATCATCTCCCAATATCGGTGAGGATTCTGATTTAGTGTTTCTCAAAGTTTGGTCCTTGAACCTGTAGCCTCAGCTTCACCTGGGAAGTAGTTTGATGTGCAAAATCCAATTCTTGAGTTAGGGCCCAGTAATCTGTTTTATTTAACAAGCCCTCAAGAGTACTAGGATATGTGTTAAAGCTTGAAAACCACTGCTTTCTGAGATGCTCTTATAGACCACTCTCCTTAAACACAAACCACTTATCTGAATGAGTAAAACTACGCGTTTATTAAGATCCAGGATTTCTTCCTTCCTTACATTTCTCCAACTACATTGCAAGCTCCCATGGACCAGAGACCTTCTCTGTGCTTGCTCATCATCAACCCTGCACTGTCACCACTTAGCTCTCCGCAACATTGTTCTTAGTGAATGGCACCATGATTTGGAACTTGAATCTAAACCAGGGGTGGGCAAACTTTTTGACTCGAGGGCCACAATGGGTTCTTAAACTGGACTGGAGGGCCGGAAAAAAAGCATGGATGGAGTGTTTGTGTGAACTAATATAAATTCAAAGTAAACATCATTACATAAAAGGGTACGGTCTTTTTTTTTTTTTTTTTAGTTTTATTCATTTCAAACGGGCCGGATCCGGCACGTGGGCCGTAGTTTGCCCACGGCTGCTCTAAATGGTAGGTATTACATTAGTACTAGTACACAAGTAACTTGAACAGGGAAGATTATACTCAATACTAAAATCAAATGTGAAGAATAGATTTTAACTTCCAGTTTATGTGTCTTCGATATGTCTTACCAAGGTCATTATTCACAATTAACGCTGATGATGCAACATTTTCATAAATGTTCACTAAATTCGGTTAATACTTACATATAAAATATGGTTTCACTATATAAATACAACACATATATTAAATTTTTTGTTGATTTAATATAACATGTATGAAAGTGTTTACATTTGTATAATAATGTAATTTCAAAATGCTTTCACATCCACTGTCTCTATTGATCGAGTGGTGGGGACAGGATTTTAAAAATTTGAGAAGTTATTAAGGCAAAAATAAAGTAAAAAGAAAGTTACCAACATTTGAGAAGCATTAGGTCACACTATTTTAGAATTTATTTTTAGGATTAAAAAATCCTATCTAATAAAAGGGTAATATGCAAATTAACTGTCACTCTGTCACAAAATGGCAGTGCCTATAGCCACAAGATGGCAGTGCCCAGTCTCTTCAGCCCCGCCTGCGTACCCCTCCTGGGTAGGGGCGCTGAGAGCGGTCAGCGTTAGAGGCCTGGCGGAATGCTCGCTTTGTTGCTGTGGCAATGAGGCAAGCATCCCACCCTGGTCACGGAGGGCCTCTGGGCTGTAGAGAGACCCTGGGCAGTGGGCGCAGAGCGGCCAGGCCTGGCAGAGAGCAGAGAACTACGGGGAATGGGCCTAAGTTGTCAGGGCTCCCAGATTGGAGAGAGCTCCCCTGAGGGATCCCAGATTGGAGAGGGTGTAGGTCGTGCTGAGGGACCCAGCCCCTGTGCACGAATTTCATGCACTGGGCCTCTAGTGTGAAAATAATATAATATTTTTAAAAATGTGTATTGTACCTGAGCTGTGTCCATTATGCTAATTCATGTGCACTGTTACTTAAATATCGTGGGTTTTTTAATGCATATGCCTGCCTCTGTAAATACCTTCTCCCTTGGTTCTTGGTCTGTTCATTTTTCTTGTACATGATGAGAATATGCATAGAAGGCCATAGGCAATTTCATATATGTACAAGTATAAGATTAATTATCTTTATTCTGTATTTACAGATTTTTCTCAGACATACTCCAAGAGTATTCATAATGTGTGTAGGCTACTGATCATCCTTGCCTTTAAAGAACTTACAGAAAAGAACTTTCAATGCATATGTAAGTGCCATTATCTATGATATAGTGGGTCAGGCCTGCCCTTAACATTTGTAAGATCAAAGAGAGCAGAAATAGAGGCTCAAATTTCATGTCTAAATATTTAAATGTTACATTAAATGCAACATAACAAATTTAAATATGTGCTAATCTGTTACTTTTAACAGGGAACTTCTCAAAATTACCTGGGAAGACAGGCTGTAGTGACTAAATGTGACTGTGCTGTGTGCCCGTCTTTTCTTGCCTTGGCTCAGTCTTATACCACCCGGCCGAACGCTCCAGCCTGAATTTCCAGACCTGTCCAAAGTCTTCACAAACAACCTCGCTTGGCCAACACTTAGGCCTAGAGGTACCCACAGCAGTGGTGGAGGCCATCTTGGAGAGGACCCAGGCAAGCTGTGAACTCAGACTTTGAGCCATTTGGGTACCTCATTCCAGTGCCATGGTCAGAAGGTGATGCGTGGGCCCTGAGTTCACACATCCCAGAGGGACCAAGGATGCCTAACCTCATGTGGACAGAGGCAGCTGGAAGGAAGCCTGAGTGTGGCCCCTGAGTGCACAGCAGCACAGGCAGGGTTTCTATTCATCTCCGTCCCAGGCTGGAACTGTGCAGCACACAGGCACGAAAAACAGTCTATTTCATCTTTGTTCAATTCCGTGAATCAGCCTATGATTTCACTTCTTTGAGGACAAATAGCTTTCAATTGTTTCCCTAAGCATTTCCCAAGGTGGATTAGGACCTGCCCTCTAATCACTTTTCACATCATTTTTGTTCATTTATTTTCTTGTTACAATGGCATTATTGTAAAAAAAAATAAGAAAAGAAAAGGAAAAAAGGAACCATGTTGCCAAGGTAACCAGACTGGAGAATGAATATTGCTTTCTTTACAGAAAACTTAACTCCTCTTGAGTAAATTTTTCACTGTAATATTAGTGCCACTCAGTTTTGTGTGAATACAGTTTCTGCCTTTTTTTCCTCTTGGATGCATCCTCCCTCTCTCTTTCTCTCTCATGGTTGTCCTATCAATTTTCTCTTGAACTTACTCTTTTTGTACTGACTACTTAATATGGGTACTGTCTCCTTTATTTGATATAATTCCTCCTGTTCATTACTGAAACTAAATATTCTGCCAAATGGTAGCACTGGCTGCTCATTGAAAGTTACCGAGTCAGATAAACTTGCGTTACTGGTAGCATTTCAAGTTGGCCTTGCAGTAGAACATCTGTAGCCACCTGCGCTTAAATGATTTCTCTATCATTACTACTGTCCCACAGCACACGATTGGGCTGCCCAGTGTGGGCTGGGGATGTAGAACAGAAAGCCAACACAAATCTCCTTTCAGAGCTATTTTCCACTTTCACTTAACATTCATCTGTACCTTCTTCTATAATTAAATTTCAATTTCAAGGTAATTTCATCCAAAGGAAGAGCCAATTTAGCCACCATAAACCAATCACTAAAGTTGGAAGTAGAATCATCAAAGACTAACACATGTATTTCAGATAAACAGGCCAGAGATGAAGCAATTTTGCATACAATTAGTGGTTTTCATGTTAGAGATTTGTTGCTGAGTTGGAATTTTTGGACTGGAAGCCGGATTCTTTGTCCGTCGGAATTGAAGAATGAATCCATGGACAGAAAGTGGTATAGCAAAGGTGGAATTGTATTAAGAACAAGTACAGACTCCCACATGGGGAGAGGGAAAGAGTCCCACAGAATAGACTCCCATGTGGGGAGGGGGAAAAGGTCCCCTTGAGCTCCTTTTCCCTAAGGCTTATAAAGGCTGCAAATCCTGGTGCCTTGATATCCCCTCTGATTGGTCACTATTCCCTTAGAGTGGTTACTAAAATAACTCCTGGGCTCAAAGGTTGAACCTCACATGGGACATGTAAGGTTCTCCCTCACCCCACTCCTTCCTAATTGTGTTTCTATTCCCTTTGAGCTTTCTTCCTCTCCTTCTGGATAAAGGGCTTCTTTCCCTTTATTTTGTAAATATAGCTCTTTTGCTGTTTCCAGTTCCCTCATTCTATGGAAATACACCTTCTGATGCTCTGCAGCTCTGTGCTTCCTCCATGGTCCTCTTAATTCTCTAAAATTTCCTAAACCTGTCCTATTTTACCGCTAAAATTCCTGTTTCTTTGCTATTCTTATTTACTTTGTAATATTTTAGTTGAAGCTTTGAATCACATCAGTTAGTTGTGAATTTTTAAAAAGTACACACTTTTAGACATTTTCTTAGAATATTTTCTCTTGGAATTTAAACTTAACTAGGAAATAAATCCTCATGTTCTATCAGGCTGTTTTCTCTAAGTTCTGAGTAATATTATACAAAGGCACTTGCAGGAACCTGCAATGGCTAAATTAAAAACAGGTATCTTTTTTTTAAAAGCATCTTCATATCCTAATGCTTTCCAAAAAGGATCATGGTTATTTCCACCTCATTCTAGGAGAAAACACTTTTAGATCTTTTGACTAGTAACTTTTCTTTGATGCTGCAACATTTTGGGTTTGTTGGGTTTTTTTGTTTGTTTGTTTTTTGCTCACTGACTGTAAGAAAACAGATGCGGAATTTAGAAACTGAATTGCTTAAGGAGACATTTTACAAATAGATGATAATGTTAATTCAAAACAGCAAACACAAAAGTCAGAAAAAATACTAGAAAACAGGAAGAAATTGACAGGTATATAAGAAAGTAAAGAAACACCTGCGAAGTAAGGATGTTATGCCCAGATTTCAAGATCCCCAACAGACCACGCAAGGGAGCCAGCCGTGTCCGATGCAAAAGCAAAGAGTCCTTTATTTCAAACCCGGGTCTGGCTCCCCTACCCTCCTTACTGACACAGCAGCAGGTGGCAGAGAGAGACCTATCCCGATGGGAAGAGGAGTTTTATAGGGGGGTGGAGTAAGGGCAGGAGAGGGGACTGTGGGCCCCGCCGATTGGCCAGGCGCAAGTCGGTGTCTCATTGCACAAGATGTGGTCATAGTGATGGCGTGCACTTCCCTTGATTATCATTGGTTAGTCCAGAGAAATCCTGGGTGTGGCTAGCAGAGGCTTGGGCTTCTGAGAAGAAGCCTTGCCGAGCACATGGCTCTGCACAAAAATGGAGGACCCAGGGTAAGATGGAGGGCATAGTCCTCGCCCTTTCATTCCCCACTTTGTCTTGGAACTTCCGGTTCAATCATGAGACAGACTGCATTTCTATTCCACCATTGCTAGAGGCCCATACTGGGCACACAGAACTATCAACTGAACTATCCCTATAAGCTTAACAAATGGTCCAGTGGAAGGGAAAGAAACCATTTTAGATTTAACACCTTCTATTGAAATAGGATTTTTCTTCTTAAGATTCCTCCATGGCTATCAAAAAGCCAAATCAAGATTAATTTATCTACTGTCCTGATGTTTGCATAAACACAACAAGAATGGTAACTGACTACCTTTGCTGGAATTTCATGGTCGAACCTTAATGTGCCCCGTAGGGCCAGGAAGCCACGCCATCCAGCTGCAATCAGGCCTGCCTGCAGTATCTGATGAGATAGGTGAATTCCTCACCTGTAGCAACTCCACCTGAGCCCACGCTCTAGGCTTTAAGGCCCATCTCAGTAGCCCTCCTACTCATTGCGGCCCAGAGTATGTGGGGGTTCCGCAGGGACGCAGAGGCATCTTTACTGCTCCCCTTCTACTCTTACCAACCGCCAGTGTTGGTAGGGCATGGGCCTGACGCTCCAGGGCCAGCCATCTTCAGGGCTCCCAAGCAGGATACCAGGCTTTCTTTGTGGCATTCTTACTGGCTTCAAGTCTTTAGAGCTCAGACAGGGCTCTTTAAAACATGATACTCCAGTCAAAGTTTTCCATTAATAAAACCACTATTAGGAACCAGTCTTATTGAATATATGCAAAGAAATGTATTGCCATGACTTATTTAGCATTGCCAGATTTCGGAGGAATTACATAAGGAGAAAAACATACAGATCTGCTCTAAGATTTTCTGACTTTCCTTGCTAATTCCTTTTCATGGATTTAAAACAAAACAGTAACTGTTGGCATTAAACCTTCTTTCTATGCATAACCATGCCTTAGACCTTCTATTTTAAACAGGCTTTTTCCTGCTTTACTACCCCTGACATGGGCATGGTGACTCAGGCCTGCAAGACAGTATTATAGGCTGCCAACTGTTAGCTGTCTCTCAACAGAGACCAAAACCTGATGGGCACCCTTCCCTGCCCAGTTGGGCACCTGCCCTCTTGGCAGCGGGACACCCTTTACTTTTGGGGGTCACCCCACACAGCTCCCTTCCAGGACAGCCAACATACATTCAAACCTGCAAAAGAATCAAAGGTTAATATAACATATCAATACAATGAAACATAATATTGGCATCATGGCTGCTTCAGGCAGCCAAATCTTCTGCTACTAAACATGTGATCCTATAAATTGTCCTTGTCCCTTTGGAGCCATGTCCATGAAGATGCAGGCATCATCTAAGTCTATTACACAGTATTGTGGGGGCTCCTGGTGACAGGAGTGATCGCGAGCAATGTTACCAGCATCAGGCAGGTCGAGCACGCCGTAGCTTGAGCTTGAGCGCGTTGCGTTGATCTCGAACGACGCTCCATTTAGTGACAAAGTCTTCCCAGATCACGGATGGGTCCGCTGACCCGACGTGAGTGTGATGGACCCAGGTCATGACGCCGTCTACCTTGAGAGCAGTGGAGGTCGTCAGCACCACAGTGTAGGGACCCTTCCAAAATGTTTCTAGGGTCTCCTGGCACTGCCTTCTGACGTAGACCCAATCTCCTGGTCTGTGCTGATGAGGAGTTGGGGTTGGGCTGGTCTCGTAGATGGCGCGGAGGCACGGCCAAATGTCCTCGTGTGCCTTCTGGAGTTAAAGAAAAGGGTTTTATAGGGGGTGGACTGCCAAACATGATAGGAGAGCCACCCAGTCCCTGCCAGTCTCTGAGTCAGATTCCTCCTCTCTTGGAGAACTTCAAAGTCCTGATGGCTTCTAGGTAACCCTGTTTATTAGTTATAGTGCTCTGATTTCTTGCCTTTCTACCAGTTCCCTTTGTGGCAGAGCAGCAACCAGGCCTCCTTCAAGGGAGTGTGCTAGAAGGGGGTATCAGTCCCTCCTTTGCTAGCAGCAACAGGTACCAAACCCTTTCAGTATATTTGACCAGCTTCATTCCTGCCCACCTTTACAGATTCTAAGGCCCATTGTCTTCCTTTAACCAGCAAGCCAAATGACACTGGCCTGTATTATTTAATTCAGCACAGGCAGGGGGAAGGGCCCATGAAATCTCTGCCCTGAGGAACTGTGAGCCCCACCCTTAAATGTCCCAATCAGACTAGAAAAGCCACAAATACCTTTTAAATCTACCCCAGAATTCCAAAATCCCAACCCAGCAAAGAATATCACATAGCAAATCAAAGTTCCCAGCAAACAAACAGAGATGTTTACTAGTTAGGCGGGCCGATTCCACCTCTGAAAGAGAGCAAGTGCTCTTGGGGAAAGATCCCAGTGGCTACTCAAGGCGCTTTGCTATCAGTCAGAGCACTCAGCCTTATTGAAATCAAGTGTGTGCCTTTTTTCCCACAGACTTCCACACTTACATGAACAAATAATTATACCCAAGTAGACATACAAACATCAAATAAATATTTACACTTACACCCTTTCAGTGAACAAGTACCTTTACAGTCTTGGGATCTTGAGCAGATAACAGGAACACCGCCCAAGTCCCCTGATGGGGGCCTGACAGGAACAGATGTGGGGGCCTCCCTTTCCCACATCCCAGGACAGGCTTCTTAACCTATGTCTCATCCAGATAGAAATGGTACTCATATTGAACAAGGAAATCAAGACTAAATAGACACGATAACTAGATACATTCCCCATTAAGAACTTTGAGGTGCATGCCACATTTATACCACAAAATACCAACAAATCAGTTTCAGTTGTGTCGAGATACAGAACAAGTCCCTGAACAGAGGCAGTAGAAAACTGCCTAGGAGTGCTTCTTTTCTACCTTTTTAAAAGATAGGCCAGATTCGAACCCTTAGCCAGTCCAAGTTTTGACTTCCCTCCGGAAGTCCCAGAGACGGTGAATACCATCTAGAAGCCATTCCTCCAGATACAGGACAAGTCCCTTAGAGATCCTTGATAATCTGCATCAGTAATCCATTCACACAATCCCCTAAAAGTTAATGAGGAAGGAAAGAACTATTAAATGTCCTTCAAGAGGATTTCGGCTAAACAACAAAATCGACAGATTAAACACATTGGAAAACCAAGGCCAGAAGTACCCTCTGACGTGTCAGGGGTACCAAGGAAGGAGAAGTTAGGCCACGTCCATCCCTTCTCACAATCCACCATCAGTGACCAGTCCCAGCTCACTGGTCTACCATCCATTTAACATTTCTTTTTCCTCCTATCCCACCAAGACCATGCTTTCCAGGTAGCTATACCTCTTAGCCTTAATTTTTAGGTGATTAGCAATACATAAGAGACACAGAAATTTCACTAGTTAAACAATTTTAAACAACAAAGATACATATTTAAGCAATAAAGACGGATCAATTTACAGAAGCAGAGACAGCATGCAATCTAAACCACAGTTTTGGGTAAACACATTATCTAGAACCTAGGTTAAACTTAGGCATATCCTGGGTCTCCCAAACACTGAGTTGGCAAGTTAACTGGAGCCCTTCAACCCTGGGACAGCTGCGCTGTCCCTCCCAGGCAAAGGAAAAATGTGTTCTTTAAGATCAGTATGAAACCACAGTTTCTACCTGAAATAATTGTACTTTAGAAATTGGATTACTGATATCAGTTCCTTTTAAAGACTTTGACATAACCTTGAATTGTCCTTAGTTTAAGAAAAGCAGGGTTTTCTAGATTTAAGAGATTAGCTTAAAAATAAATCCGAGAGAAAGCACACTTCCTGCCCCATCCACATTTCTACAGCAAAACTCTGCCTTAAAGCTCCACCCCTGACTAAATCAGAGGGAGGGGCCTTTGCTGTTTAAACTGGTCCTTGCATCAAAAATATTCAGTTGAGGTCACAAAATCAATCCTCCCTTCTCAATCAGACCAATAAGCAAAGGCATTTAATTATTATAATTACAGAATTTTTCCCAATTCAATCTTAACCTTAAACTTTTAGCTGGCAAGTCAAGTATTCAGCATTTCTTAGTCAGTAACATTTTTAAGAATAGACTTCAAAAATGCAATACATTTTAGCATTTGTTCAATTTAGCAAACTCCCAAAGCCTTGGGCTGCCTTTGACTGGAAACAGGTAACCATTAAAATGCAAATTAGTTACATTCTTTCTCCCAAGGATGAGCCAACCTGCTTGTTCTGTTGGGGGAAGTGAGGCTAGCCCGTCCTCCATTAAGAAAAGCTTTCTTAATTAACAAAGGACCAGTTTTTTTTTTTTTTTCCCCTTTGGAAAAACTGTTCTTTATTATGGAAATGCCAATCCTGCTTCTAGAATTTAGCTAGCATCTCTTTTCCCTGGGTGAATGATTAGTCTTGGGATCCATCCTGCACATTTGAAAGGAGATTCCAGCTTAAAACTCTATCCAAAATCGGATGGTGCGCACATTAGTTTCAAGCCAGCTTTTCTCCCTACACGTGCACAGAAATCCCAGACGCATTTACTTGGGGAGGGGGTGACCTGTTTTCACAGATCTTCACTCAGACAGCTGCCCGACCGCCACACAAAGGAGGGGAGAGGGAAGTCCCCCTCCCTCCACACTTGCACACTTTCACCAGACATTCATTCAGAGTTTAAACAATCCATTCAATTCCTAACAACTTCCCAACTTCTGAGGGAGCTCTAAAACCTCCCCCAATCTCCTTGAAATGATCAATCACAATACCCAAAGGTGCAGTCTGAGTCCATCCCATAACATCCATCCAGTACAAACACAGAACACTAAACAGGGCCTGAAAATACAGCCTTCCAACTCCATGGAAGAAACTAGATGATGGCCTTACGCCAAACCGGCGGGAGCGACCCGCCTCGTCTCAAATCCGTGAGGGGAAACTACATCCCTCGTGAGGGGCATATCCATCCCTCGTGAGGGGCATACTCATCCCTCCTGGGGAGCGGAATGTCTTCCAACTCTCCCCCGCCTGTGGTCCTTCACAGTGCATCCACCTAGAACCCTCAGGCACTTACAGATTCCAGAAACGAGCTCGCACAGAACAGAACACACAACGACACAGACACCTACCGCGGTCAGTCAGACTCTTAGGATCGGGGGTCCCTTGATGGTCTTGGGAACCCCGGGCGAGCCCCCAAATTTTATGCCTAGATTTCAAGATCCCCAACAGACCACGCAAGGGAGCCAGCCGTGTCCGATGCAAAAGCAAAGAGTCCTTTATTTCAAACCCGGGTCTGGCTCCCCTACCCTCCTTACTGACACAGCAACAGGTGGAAGAGAGATACCTAGCCCGATGGGAAGAGGAGTTTTATAGAGGGTTGGAGTAAGGGCAGGAGAGGGGACTGTGGGCCCCGCCGATTGGCCAGGCGCAAGTCGGTGTCTCATTGCACAAGATGTGGTCATAGTGATGGCGTGCACTTCCCTTGATTATCATTGGTTAGTCCAGAGAAATCCTGGGTGTGGCTAGAAGAGGCTTGGGCTTCTGAGAAGAAGTCTTGCCGAGCACATGGCTCTGCCCAAAAATGGAGGACCCAGGGTAAGATGGAGGGCGTAGTCCTCGCCCTTTCAAGGAAAGCAAGTTTACTGATACAAAAATGTAGTAAACAAGCAATCAAACTAGTGGGATGCAATCAAAAGCACATTTAAGCCTAGCAAGTGTAGCTCAGTGGTTGAGCATTGACCTGTGAACCAGGAGGTTACCGTTCAATTCCTGGTGAAATAGAATTTTTTGACTGGAACCCGGATTCTTTGCTGGAGTCAAAGAATGAATCCACGGACAGAGGGTAGTATAGCAAAGGTGGAGATTTATTAAAGAACAAGTATAGACTCCCAGTGGGGTGTGGGAAAGGATCCCACAGAATGGACTCCCACATGAGGAGGGGGAAAAGGGTTCCATTGAGTTCCTTTTCACTATGGCTTATAAAGGCTGCAGGTCCTGGTGCCTTGATATCCCCTTTGATTGGTCACTATTCCCTTAGACTGGTTACTATAGTAACTCCTGAGCTCAAAGGTCCCTCCTTCCTATTGTTTTCCTATTCCCTTTGGGTTTTCTTCTCTTTCTGGATGAAGGGCTTCCTTCTCTTTAGTTGGTAAATATAGACCCTTTGCTGTTCCCAGCTCCCTCATTCTATGGAAATGTATCTGTTGCAGCTCTTCAGCTTCCCTGTTCTATGGAAATATACCTTCTGCTGCTCTACAGCCCTGTTCTTATTCCATGGTCCTCTTAATTTCTAAAATTTCCTAAACCTGTCCTATTTTACTCCTAAAATTTCTGTTTCACTGGACAGGGCACATGCCTGGGTTTTTGGCTGGATCCCAGGTAGGGAGTGTGCAGGAGGCAGCCGATCAATGGTTCTCTCTCATCATTGATGTTTCTCTCTTTCCCTCTCCCTTCCTCTCTAAAATAAATTTAAAAAATTATTTTTAAAAACCCCACATTTAGCCTAAACCGGTTTGACTCAGTGGATAGAGCGTCAGCCTGCGGACTGAGAGGTCCCAGGTTCGATTCCGGTCAAGGGCATGTACCTGGGTTGCGGGCACATCCCCGGTGGGGGATGTGCAAGAGGCAGCTGTTCGGTGTTTCTAACTCTCTATCTCTCTCCCTTCCTCTCTGTGAAAAATCAATAAAATATATTTAAAAAAAATAAAAATAAAAACCCCACATTTAATATCTTACCACTTGTCCATTTAACTTTGCTCAGTGGGACTAATTTTCACCAGTAACTGGATTGAAATTTTAGGCACCCACAACTTTTCTACTCACACTTAGCTAATTCAGGTTGTGTCATGTTGTATCACAAACCAGTTTTATTTCCATACAATGAATGCACAGCAGTCCTGTACTTAAAAAGTCAAAGTTTCCAACTTCAGACAAAATGCCAGGTGCTGCCCTCCCTTCTCCTCTCCCCCTCTTCTCCCCCCTCATCCCCCTTCCCCCTCCCACAGTAGGCTCTGACTTAGAAGGAAAGCCTGCATGCTTTCAGTTACCTACAAGCAAGCACTGTCAAGCAAGCTGCCTGCTTTGTGGGCTGGCTGAAGTACAAAGCCCACTTTCCAGGGGACAGGGAACTTTTTTGGTGTGTTTGTTTGGTGATTTTCCTTAATCCCTACCCCCATCACTGAGAGACTCAATTTTGCATGATGCACCTCTTTCTATTACATCTTCCATTAGTCTGAGATTGATCAGAGGAGCAAAACTGCTGACGGAGATGCAGAGTAAATGTTGTTTGACAGGGATCATGTAATTGCAGGGGCTGGTACAGCAGTTTGTTGTCCTGAATCTGGTCAGCCAGACTGATAGTTCAAAAGGAAAGCTGGACAGAAACAAACTGGATTTTGCACAGACAAACAGGGACCTTCATGGCAAACTATCTCATTACCTCCAAGTTTGTTGCTGTTAATATTCCTGCAAAAAAAAAAAATGCATTCTTTATCCTGGAGCTGCGCGCGCGCACACGCACACTTGGCCAAGGACTCAGGGTAGCTGAAGGAGAAGATCTAGAATGACCTGGAGGAATGATGGGTCCAGGTATAGCATGATGGTAATGAGGTGAGCCAGTGAGGCAGCAACTATGGGTGCAAACTGCTTTCCTCTGGCATCTACCTTCAGAGTTTAAAGGTTAAGTTTTATTTCTGCCTTCTAAGTGTCTTGCAAATTTCTACCATGGCCAAAGTAGGCTGAAACCATATGGGTAAGGAAATTCTAGGAAATGTACATTCAGTTTAACTAAGGTGAGACAGTGTAGAGCCACCACAAAATTCACAAATTCTTCTACTAGATACAGCAATCCCAGGGAAACTTCATCTTGTCTCTGCAGAGGCTTGTTCAGACTTCAATGGCAAACTTATTGGGCAAGATCTTAGTCTCTCTCTCTCTCTCTCTCTCTCTCTCTCTCTCTCTCTCTCTCTTTCTCTCTCTCCAAATCAAGTCCATGGAAAACATATTTCTTAAATGTAACCATATGTAATATAAAATATAGACAAATAAATTCATATATTCCATTTAATATATATCTCATTATGTAAATACATGTATCATTACATTTATATGTGTTCTGTTAGGAAAACAGTTAAAAGAGTTGAAGAGGGATTGTAAGAAAAAATGCACAAAGGAGATAAAAATAAGAGAAACAAAACATAATATTGTGTGACAGTCATGTGTTCCTTGAAGTTAATAACAGAAAGAAAAAGATAATTAATAATTTCTTACCAAATGAGTATAATGGTGATGGATACACTAAAGACTATTCCCCAATGAAAGCCCTAGAACACTATATGTATTTTAGCCAAGTGATTAAGTATTTTAAATACAATAAGGCAGAAGCCACCACACACATCTAAAGTGCTTGAGATTATATATATGATATATATAATCAAAATCAAGATTGGGTTGAATTTTTCATTACTTTTTATGTTCCTTATTTGAGAGCTTTACATCTGTGCTGACTAGAGGGTTGAGGGTGAAGTTGAAATAACTCCTAAGATGCTAAGATCAATAATCAGTCCTCTGGGCCTTCACAAATGTTGGGAATCTTTAAAATTCAGATCCAGAGAGGAATAAAATTATAAACTAAATAATATTGAATTATCAATGTACAGAGTACAAAGAGTGTTTTAGGTCTGTTTAAAGATTATACTTTTCTCAGAAAAAATAATATTTTAATCATATATATTCTATAATGCTCATGTAATACAAAGCATCTGAAGCATAGCTACATCACAAGTATGCATTAACTAATATAGCTAGCTGAAGCAGTCTCTTAAAATGTGCACAAAATAGAGTTGGGGAGAAGAACAGACAGACTACTTGAAAGGTTCAGAGTGGGCTAGGGTTGCCCACCTATGACATGAGGCCATAATGTATCAAAAAAGCTTTCATTTCAGATGCCTGGGTGCAGATGGGCTGAGTCCAACAAAAATGGAGTCAGCAGACAATGAAGGGAGCGGCAGATTTTTACTAATCCTTGCTGCCTGCAAGCTGTTCTGCTGATGTAAGGGTCTGGCCCATCCTTGGTTCTTCCCCATGCCAGGCAGGTGTCTTCTGATTATCTGGGCTGTGCTGTGCTCAAGGCTGCAAGCTATCTGCAAGATAGCTGCTAAGCACAATAAGTTTTCTCCGCCCCATTTTATTCTCTTTACCCTTTCATTCCTGTCTTAAAGGGTATATATAAAGGAAAAGAAGGGAAATGAGGTTGCAATTTCTCTTTTGCTACTTCTTGCATGAGAAGGGGTGTCATGGATGCCTAAGGAGTAAATTTAGATTATTTCCTGGGGTATAGGCCTATAGGGTCCCTGGGTTAAGGACAAACTGTCCTACTGTCTGGTTAACTAGGGCTTGTAATCTTGCTTGTATATATATGGTAATTATCCTGAAAATGCAGGGCCTGAGGAGGAGGAGGAGAAATAGTGTTAGGAGGCCCCAAAGGGGTAAAAGCCAGGTTAACCTGGGCACAGCTGCTTGTAGGCTGGATCATATGGACTGCTCTATGCTGTCCTAACTGATTTCCTTGAGTCATTGAGTATTCTGTAGAATGCATTGTGTGTGTGTGTGTGTGTGTGTGTGTGTGTGTGTGTGTGTGTTTTCTATTTGACCTGTAGAGCTTAGATAATAACAACAGGAGGTGTTAGCAATTAAATAACCCCTCCCTCTTTGGCTAAAAGATAGTCTAGGGCAGCGGTTCTCAACCTGTGGGTCGCGACCCCTTTGGCGGTCGAACGACCCTTTCACAGGGGTCGCCTTAGACCATCCTGCATATCAGATATTTACATTATGATTCATAACAGTAACAACATTACAGTTATGAAGTAGCAACAAAAATCATTTTATGGTTGGGTCACAACATGAGGAACTGTATTTAAAGGTCCAGAAGGTTGAGAACCATTGGTCTAAGGCTAGTAGGGGGACTATCTTAGGAATATAAGAGATCTGGGAGAACAGAAGCACTATGAAGGTAAACAAATAGATGTGATCTGGAGAGAAATTCTGTGAATCACCCTGGAGCCAGAGGTCTGTACTAAGTTGGAAAATATCTTGCACTGTTTGGCTGGGAGAGTCTGTGCCAGGTGGGGGAATGTTGTCACTAACAATTTGCAGGAATGTGGGAGCCTGGGTATGTAATTTATTAGTCATTCGGCTGATATGTGAGAGGAGCTATTTTTTTCTCCAGGAGGGCTAATGGGAGGGTAGGTTACCCTGGAGGTGAGGTTTTGTTTTCCCCAGTTTACTCCTTGCTAAGCACCTGGAGCTTTCTGCCTTGGTAAGTTTTTATACCTGTATCTGGCCTATTGTCCTTGCTCTGGGGGTCAAAGGGATGATGTGCTCTGGGCACAAAAGGAGGCTGTGATGATATCTAGGGGTGGTATTCCTGAGTACAAGCAGGGCTTGTAACCTGGTGGAGACAAAGTGTTTTATACATTTTAGTATTACTGAGGTAAAAGAACAATAAAGAGTTATGGCAAATGGTCTGTTGGAAGGAAAGAGACATTTATTTGGAGGGTTGTAGTCTAAACCTCTATCAAAATGAGGTTTATTTTCAAATCATTTATTCTTAAGTGTCCTTGGTTTAGGGAAGATAGGATTTTTTAGATGGTTGTCGACTGCTGCTTTACTATCTCAGTTTCCCTATTCTGATTGTTCTGGCTTATTGGCCTGTAACTTCCTTTTAACATTTCTTCCTACAAACCGATAACTTTAACAAACCTTCTTACATCTTTCAAAAACATTCTTACAACTTTAACTCACTTCCTTTTTCCTTTAAAAATGCATGTCCATGCCTTCTATTATTAAAACCATATGATTTTTAAAACTTAAGTTTTCAATGATAATTAAAAAGTAAACAGCTAGCATTGTTTAGATTGACATTTAGGAACATTCTCACTTTTAAGAAATATATCTTTAACAAATATAAGACATTACATTAACAGTTCTAAATTTACTTTATAGATATTCTATAATAAAAGCTAAAATTAGGTGAACTTGAAACTTGTTTAAATATTTAGATGTATATTATTTAATCCAGCAATGCTCTAAAGCTTTTAAGTTGTCAAAGACTTTGGAAAATTATGTCTAGGCATATGAGGCTGGAGAAAAGGTGAGGGTTAGAGATAACATGCTAAGGTTTGGGTGATAATGAGTTCAGCTTCTGATAGTAGCCAGGCTGTTAAGTAAGCGTTTGTAGTTTTGCAGTAAAGAAAGTTATTCTTTGGGAAAAGGTGTGTGTGTGTGTGTGTGTGAAGGCACTGTGGTCAGAGCAATTTTCAGAGCATTAAAGGGGTGAGAATTCTGGCTTTGGGATTTAAAGGCTCAGTGCGGAGTCCCTTCGTCATGTCATGTTATAGAGAAGCTTTGCGAGAAGACTGAAGTTGAGAACTCAGAGGTGAGAGTATCTAGTGAGTCTGAGAAAGGAGAGTATTTTTTGTTTAGAGGAGGGAACAGTGATGGAGGAGATAAGTGTTTATAGTCTACGAAATGGTGCAGCTGTGTGGGGTGAGAGTGAAACTGAGGTAGGTGACTGTCGTTTGGTTCAACTGGAGTTTATGAGGGGATGCCTGTACCATTCCGGTTGGGCAAGAAGAGTGGATAAGGCGTTATTTAGTAAGATGCAGTTTAGAGGTGAGGTGGCTAATGACTGAGACTAATCCGTCAATCATCATAACAGAGACTGAGGAGGGGACAAGGGTCCCGGCGAATTCAGAGAGGGCAGAATAAGTGGCCCCAGTGTCAATTAAAAAGGAAATCGGCTTACCTGCCACCACAATCATTACCCAAGGCTCTGTCCTGGTGATGTAAGTCTATGGGGCCTGGTTGGGACCTGGGCAGCTTCAGTCTTCAGTGGCCAGTCCCAGGATGTCTGGGAGCTCCAAACCGGATCCAGAGGTGGCCTTGCTGAAGTCTGATCTGGAGGGGCCGGACTATAGTCTGATTTCCAGTGGCCTTCCCTCCCACACACTGGGCAGGGCCCAGGTGGGGGTCTCGGGTTTGAACAGGACTTGGTACAGTGTCCTGTCTGATTGCATCTGAAGCATGTGCCTGGAGGAGGCTTAGCCCCTGACTTACCCTTGGTTGGAGGACTGGCACTTTGGGGTTCAGGAGAGTGGTGGCTAGAAGCTTGAAAGGCCTTTGTCTGGGCCCTAGCCTTGGCCTGATCTTGTCTTTGTTTTTGGATTTGGTTTCCTCATCTCTATTTTTAAAGACCTTAAAGGTCATGTTTAAAAGGTCTCCTTGGGGGTTTCCCCCCTCTGGGCTTGTAGGGTTAAAATTGGTGTATTTTCTCATGGCCTGTGTAAGGCAAGAGAGGAAGACTATGGATTTTCATGTCTTTCCTGGGTGACCGCTGCTAATTTTTTTTTTTTTATAATTAACTGCTTTGTGGGCTGCATTGTTAGGCTGCTGAGACAGTGGGAGCTCTAGGCTGGGGGACCAGGAGATCGTAGGCAGGATCAAAAGTGGTGAAGGAGGAGGATTTGAGATCCTGGGGGAGCTTAGAATGAGGAAGGAAAATCTGTGAGGGAGAGCAGTTGTTACAGAGAGAAGGGTGTATCCTTGAGAATAAAAAAAGCCTGGATATTCGGGACCTCAGACTGCTTGGCCTGCCTGCAGCAGCAGAAATTGTCAAGGTCAGTTAGGATTTGGAAATCAAAAATGCTGTTTTCAGGCCATTGGGACCCATTGTCTAATTTATACTGAGGCCAGACAGTGTTGCAATAAAAAATAAGTTGCTTAGGGCGTAAGTCTTGCGTAAGGGTGTGGTGAAAATTGGTGATGGGCTGTGGCTTAAGGTCTGTTTTCCTGAAGTTAAGGCAGAGAAAGGTGTCCCCATCTCCCCTAATGTTCAAAAGAAACAGATGGAACCCTCCCTCCATGACAGGCGTCCCCCTCAGGAGAGTGGGCGAGGGAGCCTGGTTCCCCCAGAGGACTTGTCCCGACCAGCACTGGATTTCTGGGGGGCTGGCCGTACAGTATCAGCCCGGAGCCTGGCTCCAAACCCAAAATGACAGGACAGTCCAGATGGAAGAAAAGAGACTAAAGCCACTTACCCATGAATCTATGCCCGGTGTTGATGGAAGAGGAGGCAAGGCAGGGAGAGGTCCACTATCCAGTCATGGGCACGACCCAGACCAGTCCAGAGGAAGGCTACGGGGGCCAAAATATGATAAGTGTCCCGAGTTCAGCAGAAGTTTAGCCGTGTGGAAGCATGGCTGGGGACCTTCCCCAGACACAAGGTAGCTCAGGAGCCGAAAGATCACGGTCTTTCTGAGTGCCAAGTGCCCGGTTGCTGGAACCCTGTGATGGCTCTTACTGGACCCCTCACTAGGCTTTCCTGGCTTTCAGCGCCAAATGAAATGTTTGGAGTGGGCCGGGGTTACCCAACTATGACATGAGGCCATAATGCAGTGGTTCTCAACCTTCCTAATGCCGTGACCCTTTAATACAGTTCCTCATGTTGTGGTGACCCCCAACCATAAAATTATTTTTGTTGCTACTTCATAACTGTAATTTTGCTGTTATGAGTCGTAATGTAACTATATGATATTCAGGATGTATTTTCATTGTTACAAATTGAACATAATTAAAGCATAGTGATTAATCACAAAAACAATATGTAATTATATATTGTGAAATATTTATTTCTAATTACAAATATGTGTTTTCCAATAGTCTTAGGTGACCCCTGTGAAAGGGTCGTTTGACCCCCAAAGGGGTCGCGACCCACAGGTTGAGAACCGCTGCCATAATGTATCAAAAAAGCTGTTATTTCAGGCCCCTGGGTGCAGACAGGCTGAGTGCGACAAAAAAGGAGTCAGCAGACAATGAAGGGAGAGGCAGACTTTTACTAATCCTTGCTGCCTGCAAGCCATTCTGCTGATGTAAGGTCTGGCCCGTCCTTGGTTCCTGCTGATGCCAGGTGTCTTCTGGTTATCTGGGCTATTCTGTGCTCAAGGCTGCAAGCTTTCTGCAAGATAGCTGCTAAGTGAAATACATTTTCTGTGCCCTATTTTATTTTCTTTAAACCTTTCACTACTCTTACATCAATTATGCTCTTGGTTGAGCAAACCATTTTTTAAAAAATTGTCCTCTAGTGTATATTTTCAAAGCCTATGCTTTCAATATTCAAATTGGTTTTTCTTCATAAGTAATTTTTATTCTGTTACTATTCCCATTTTACAGGTATATATATTGTAACAGAGAAGTTAAGTAACTTGCCCAAGATAACACAACTTTATTGAATGTTTCTGTCCATTCATCCATCCCCTCCCCTCTTCTATTGTGATTGAGTAGCATACCACTGACTTTCTAGTGTATTCTGGTATCTGTGAGGTATCCTTTAACCTTTTAAGGGCTAACAGATGAGTTGAGTCTGTTTGCTCTAGTACAGTGGTTCTCAGACTTCCTAATGCCACGGCCCTTTAATACAGTTCCTCATGTTGTGGTGACCCCTCAACCATAAAATTACTTTTGTTGCTACTTCATAACTGTAATTTTGCTACTGTTATGAATCATAATGTAAATATCTGATATGCAGGATGTATTTTCATTGTTACAAATTGAACATAATTAAAGCATAGTGATTAATCACAAAAACAATATGCAATTATATATGTGTTTTCCGATGGTCTTAGGCGACCCCTGTGAAAGGGTCGTTCGACCCCCAAAGGGGTCACTACCCACAGGTTGAGAACTGCTGCTCTAGAATGTCCTCATATCTGAATTTCTGTGATATTCACAGTCACATACCACCTTTAATCCTCATAGAGAAAGAGACAAGCTCCTTATTTGCATGCACATACACAAAACCTGTTGAAGTGGTGTCAGGGATTCATGGATTTCCTCAAAGACTGCCCATGAACCATGGACCTCATTTTAGATCACTGTTGAATTAACTTTCTTTAATATGACTTACTAGAGGCCCGATGCATGAATTCATGCATCAGCAGGATCCCTAGGCCTGGCCTGTGAGATCGGGCTGAAACCGGCTCTCCTACATCCCCTGAGGGGTCCCAGATTGTGAGAGGGCACAGGCCAGGCTGAGGTACCCCACCAATGCATGATCAGGGCCGGGGAGGGACCACAGGAGGGCTCCAGGGCGTGTCCAGCCCATCTCGCTCAGTCCCGATTGGCCAGACCCCAGCAGCAAGCTAACCTACCGGTCAGAGTGTCTGTCCCTTGGTTATCAGTACATGTCATAGCAACTGGTCAACTGGTCAATTGTCTACCCCCTGGTGATCAATGCACGTCATTGTGAGCAGCCTTAGCATATCACTAGCATATTACACTTGATTGATTGAACTGTCGATTGGACACTTAGCATATTAGGCTTTTATTACATAGAATAATGAACATTTTCCTGCTTAATAGTGTTAACTTCTGAAAGTTGGTTGATATAGAGCCATCTTTGGTCCAGTTTTTGAATTAGTTTGCTGAATAGTTGAGGATTATTAAAAAGGAAAGAAGCAAGTGATCTACATGAAGTTTAGGAATTTATTAGCCACTTAATTTACTCACGTCATCCTTACTCCCCAATTTCATAGAAAACTGGCATTCAGCTAGATTGATCATGATAGAAAGAAAGTAAGTTTTGCATTTAAGGAGACTACCACTTTTTAATTATATTCTAGATAACCAATATATTGAACCTCAATTTTGAGAGTCTTTACAACATTCATATAAGATGTAATAAAAAATGTTAGAAAAATGCTTAAATCACTTTTTGAGAATTTTTAAAAAATAGTAAGCAAAGCAAAATGCTCCTGGGTAGAGAATATTTATGCCAATTATACCCCAAAGTGATTTTTTTCCTTTGAAATAGAAATCTTCAAAAATAATAGTCTCTATTGGAATTGCTGACAAATCCTTTACTACAAAGTTGCTATTGAGTACTGCTATAATTTTGTAGACATTTCTTTGTGGAAAAAAAAATTGAAAGCAGCAATAATAAAACTTAGTTTTACAATACTGAAAAATCATTCCCCACCTTTTCCTCTTTTTTTTTTTTGTTTTCTAACCTCTAGGGTGAAAAATAATTAGGGAAAGTAAATGTAGCTCAATAGATTGGGAAACAGCCCAAGCCTGGCTGCACCCTTGCTTCATTACCCTCCCTTTTTCCCCTTTGACACTTTCCACAAATGGCTTGGTTATGTGTGCCTGACAGCCTCACACTTCCCTGCTGACTGGCTGTGGGTACTTTGAAGCCCAGACAGACAATGTTTTCTACAAACATGCATACTCCCTGCTGAAGAGGCCAGTCTTTGTGACCATGTCGTTGTAGCTTTAATATGGCCATGCCTATAGTTTCCCAGAATTCAAAAGCACTTTCTGAAACTAGCCTTACACAATAGATGTAAGCGGAAGCAAGTTTGTTCTGGGGGGCGAGCACTCCGTGGTAGCTAAGCAAACAGGTCCAGAGGTTAGCAGTTCGTGCCCTGAAGAAGAAGCATGTCCCTAAAAGCTTGATCAAATGTTGAACTCCTTCATACTTTCAAAGCCAGGGCTTCAGAAATATGGCTGCATGTTTTGATGCCCTTTACCCCGAAATCCAGCAGAATAATGGCCTCTAACTGTTGCACTGAAATAAAGTGCTTTTTCTCAGATGAAGCTCTTTGCAAGCACAGGCTGGGATGAGAGCTCCGGAGAAATAACAAGCAGCAGAGCTGATTTTCCTGAGCTCTCTTCATGGACTGAGCCATAAATCTGTAACGATGTGAAGGCTTCAGAGGTTTCCTAGTTGCCCTTATAAGAAATAGACATCATTCTATTTCCTGACAGTTCAGGTAGTGGAAGTCGGCCCATTTCCTCCATAGTCACCAGACTATGAATCTGAGTAACTAATCCACTGATAATTAGATGCGATGCTTCAAATTAGAAACCAATATTACCCGTGCGGATTAATGGCATTCATTATGTATTTCTGTCTTCATTCATAAAGTGTGACCTGATTAAGCTTTGCAGCTTGGAGGTAACTCTGGTTCTGTTAAAGTCCACTCTCAGTCAAGGGCAGTAGGCGATGATGAATGTAGGAGCCAAAATACACTGACTGTGTCTTAAGAGGAAAAACCATCTCGGGCCTCCCAGGGTGTGTGAGTCCAGTCCACTCATGCTAGAGACATCAGAGCATGGCCGCATGAAAAGTAAATGGGGATTTAGAATCCCAAGCAACTCTCAATCCATGTGAGAGATGAAACAACTCATATTTATTATGGACGTTAAGGTAGATTGGTCATAAACTGACCCAGCACATGGGGGAGAAGCAACTAGGTCTGAGCTGACAAAGCACACATCACTGAAACCCAAGCTTTGTTTAGCCAGTGACAGAACTGAACCAGAGCAGGAACTGAATTTAATAGGGACCCCTGTGATTCTCCTCTCTCATTTGCAACCTCCAGATTCACTGGCTTGTTACAGCTGAATAGGCAGCATTTACACAGTCCGTACAAAGCTGCCTTCTCTACCTTTCCACCCCTCTTCTCAACCATGCACTGTGTTCAAACTCAGCCTGCTGTCATCAATGACAAGAACTGCCGCAGCCCTATCTCTGCACTAGAGGAGCTTGGAGGGCAGTTCAGGTCAGAATGACCGATCTCCAAAGAAGCCCTCCTTCTCTGCCCTTACCACGAGTGGCCTCGGCCTGTCCCTTTGGAGCTAACTTTCCATGTGTGTGTGTGTGTGTGTGTGTGTGTGAGAGAGAGAGGGGGGGGGCGGGGGGCTTGCCACTAGTTTGCCACTGGTATGAGTACTCTGCGTTGTGTGTCTAAGGTTGAGAAAACAACTCATTGTTTTTCAGATTTGGAAGATTGCCTTGTCCAAACAGATTTTTCCTATTTTCTACCTCAACCACATTTAAACATATGCACGCATCTCTAAAATTTAATACAAGATATGTTTTTTCCTGTATACATATTTAAGTGAATTGATATAAACTTAAACAATGAATTTTTCCATATTCTAAATCCTTATATTATTCTTTTCTCCCCAAATTATCCCTCTGCCATTTGACCTGATTCCCTCTTGTCTCTATTCTCCTGATCTATAATAATAGTATTAAATATTGTGCTTTCTGCTGGAACACACATTATGATTCCAGGTATTGGCCTCACTACCTGGCTATTTATCTGAACTTGAAAATGGGCCTTGTGTCTCATAGCTGTAGCTGGCTTAGATAGAATTTGTTTCATTCTCATAGTTTACTCACACTCGCGTTTGTAGTCCTGAATGAAGTGAATTCATAGATTTCTCTTCTAAAAACGAATGTAACTTTGGACAAAGTCAGAGTGCCCTTAATTTAACGTTGCCAGTGCTGTTGTAAGCTCTATTCTTTCAGTGAGTCAAATTGACAGCCAAAAAGCCATATACTCTTTTACATTTCTCTATCATTTAAAAACCACAATTAGTTTGCTCCCAAGCTTTTCTAAAATCTATTATTACTTTGTGATTTTTTTTGCACTGTAGTCCCTAAATGGCATGCCGTTTGTCTCTGCAAGAACCTGTGTGCTGACATTATACTCATGGCTTTGCAGCCTCTAATCTGTGAAGTTCTATTCACTTCAGTACGAATCACCTTTGTCAAGCATCAATTTCTCTTTCAGAGGCCAACATATCCTTGCAATTGCATCTCACATTAAATTATAGTGAAGGGATCTTTTTGTGACTATTAATTACCAGGTTTAACAAAATGAGAAAGGAGGAGGAAAATTCAATTTGTCTATTCTGTGCTATGTATTTTATATTCATCCTCTCATTTTAGATTCAGGACAAACGTGAGAAGAAGGGAGTATTATTTCTTTTATACACATGAAGGAAGTGAGACTTACCTATACGAAGACACTTGCCTAAATTCCTAAAACTGACAAAATTTTGGGCCCTTTCTATTTCCCTACCCTAAGGAGGGTGGGAAGAGCAACAATGCCATTTGTTATTGTCAAGAAACAAGGATACTATACTCCAGGAAAACTTACAAAGTAACAATGACCTGATTCTTTCATTAATTCACACATGTGTCACATATGGTCTCTAAATACTTTCTTCATCAATATTTTCACAGGTAACATATGAGTGCTTGAGACATAAAATTACAGAAGAAAATAGAAAGAGACACTGCCCAAATTAACCCATTTCCAGAGTATATACTAATTATTTATATACTTTTGTTGAAAAATATATAACAAAAAATGGTAGCATAATTATATCAACATTTATTTACACAAATATTCATGACTAAAAATCATTGGAAGTACAAACTACATGCAGTCTGCTGACAATCTTAATTTCTGTAAGTATATTTGTCAACGTGAATTAAAGTGTACATTGCATGGAGTATAAATGGTTCCTTTTTAAGTACTTGTTGGGTTAATGTACAATGATAATATGAAAAGTAAGTATCTCAAAAATACTGGGAAAGGGCAATTTTGAGAAATAATATAAAGAGAAAAGCTGTGACACATAATAGGATCAGTTTTATCACAAAGTTACCTGTTTGTCTTAGCTCCTCCCCCCAAAAAACCAGTTAAACAAAAATATTACCTGCTGCTATATTCAAAGATCTCGAATATGGTGTAGAGGGCAATAAACATTCTATCACTGTTATTATTTAATTTGCATAAGAGTTCCAAATATCACATATTCTTATTCATGAAAGATACAATGTTGTGGTGGAGAGAGACTCATAACACATACAGAAGTAGTACAATGCCGATGCTGGCAGTATAAAATTACACGTACCAAATGGTCTTGGTACTGCCACTTGGAGATAAATTTGTTCTGTGTTAAGATAGGTAGCTGGGAATAGATTTTTCATGTATTTAGAGCAGTGGTTCTCAACCTGTGGGTCGCGACCCCTTTGGGGGTCGAATGACCCTTTCACAAGGGTCGCCTAAGACCATCGGAAAATACATATATAATTACATATTGTTTTTGTGATTAATCACTATGCTTTAATATGTTCAATTTGTAACAATGAAATTGGGGCTCACCACTACATGAGGAACTGTATTAAAGGGTCACAGCATTAGGAAGATTGAGAACCACTGATTTAGAGCAATGTCTGCTCATCACTAGACCCTGATTCATTTCCTTGTAGCTAGGTTGTCCTTGAAGCCTCAGGGATGCTTGCCAATGCCAGGCAGTGACTTTGAACAGGCGGTGGAGCTGCTGCCACTGGAAGGTTCGAATCCAGCAGGTGAGAGGGGTGCTGGGGTTCACTTCCGAGTTTGCCGCTAAGTTGTCCCACTCCAGCACTAGCCTGTGTGGTTTGACAAATGCAATAACTAACAAATGGTCTGCTTGCAATGATGTTTTCCTAGCCCTTGCTAAGAACAATGGTCTTCTGTGAATTTTAACTCTGTGCCTCTGCTGTATAGTATGACTCTGGTGGAGGACCCCTGAGGGGAAGCAACAAGCCTGCCAATAATCATGATGGGATACAAAAAGTGATGGTTTGCTTTGTTTTTGCCTTGAGCTACAAAACAGAGAAAAATGCAGTTTTCACATACAAGTCCAAAGGAAGTTTTATATTGATTTAAGAAAAAAATGAGGATGCATATGTATAAACGGAATTAAATTCCATGTAAGAAATTTACTTGAAACTTGAAAGGAGCATTAAAGAAAGATCCAGAGGAATGAAATAAAAACATTGAAGTTTAGTTCATTCAATTAAAATCTATTCAGTAGAAAAACTAATGGTTTTGTTAATAAACTAGAGGCCTGTTGCAGGAAGATTCCTGCAAGAATAGGGCTTCCTTGGGCCTATGGTGCTGCCAAACCCCGCCGCCCAGGGTCACACACGGGGGCCCAGATGGCAGCTCGCGCTGGCCTGCCCTGCCTTCAGTATGCAAATTAGATGCCATTTTTATTGGCGGTTAATTTGCATATCACTGATTGGCTGATGGGTGTAGCGAAGGTACAGTCGATTAGCACCTTTGCCTTTTATTAGATAGTATATTTATTGGGCACTACGTGCCACCCAGTTCCAAACGCTTGACATGTTTCATCTCATTTATCCTCAAGACACCAGAACAAGATAGGTACTATCAATGTCACTATTTGGCAGATAAGTACTAGTAACTGAGGCTCAGAGAGGTTACGTAATTTGCTTGAAATAAAAGTAAGTTTCAGAGCTGAGGGTAGACAATGAGATTGTAACTAAATGGTTTAATGAAGTTAATTGCCCGTATCCAGATCTATATTGAATGCTAATTATAATAATAGGAGCTAATACGTAGCAAATGCATAGTACTTCACATCAGATCACCTGGTTCAGTTCTGGATACAACCCTATGGAATCGAAATGTTTACTTATGCCACTTGTTATTTGAAGAAAGCAAGGCTTGGAAGAGGCAAATGATCTTTAAAAATTCACTAAAATAGTAGGTGTTCAAAATGAGTTCCAGGATTCAAACTACCCACTTAAACAACAGAACTATTTCTCTTATATACTATTATATACAATTTTATATGATCCCATCTAAGAATTTATGACAATATACACACATATAATCACACACACACACTTGCATGTTATTTTGCCATCACTCTAAGAATAATAATATATGTATCAAATAAGCATACAAATGTCATAGAAAAAAGCAAAATCTTGTGCACACCTTATAAGACTGCTCATCTTCTGCCTACTCCAGAGAAAGATTCCAAATTTTATGTTGCAATGAAAAGGACTGGCACAAGTTTCAGACCATTGATTGACCCATGCTGCTTTAAGATTTTTTGTGTGAAAAACCTAACATAAAAAAAAGACTTCTACATAAAATACATTGTCCTATAATCTGCCTCTGGATAAACACACAATTGGACTCTACATAGTATAAACATACATCATTTAAATAATTCAGAATAGCTAAGGGGATTGAAATAAATAAGAAGTAATGTTGCTAGCCTTTTGAAATAGTTGCTATAGCCTGAATGTTTTTTTTTAAGCCAATATTGCTCGTATTTATCTCTCCTTTTTCCTATGTAGTATTCAAGAACGTTGTAAAATCACATAATTTTTAGCCTTCTATTTATTTATACGAGGTAATTCTGGCATATATAACACCACTGGCTCTAACAGTGCAGCAAATAAAAATCATGCTTCATTTACTAAGTTGCAGAATAGCACTGTTCTGTTTGTAACCGATTTCTGGATATATTATTTTTGATGATTAGTCACCTCACTCTCTTCAGAACACGAAAAAAAAAATAGAAATGTAGCCATTATCTACAAAATAGTAATGACATTGTATGGTTTGTACTGGCCTTGTAAACTCTACTGGATCAAGGCTTGAGAACCACATTATGGAATATTCCAATTCACTGTAAAGGTGAATTGATTCTTAGATTATAAATGTCATGCAAAAGAGGGAAAATCCCAAATTACTTTAAAGGAAAAGATGAGGCAAAATTTACACATACTGATAGCTCCTTCAGATTCCATGGCCAAATCCCCCTCTTGCTAATATAGGCACACTCTTATTTAGAGTTTCTTAAAAGGAAGTATTTAAAAATTCCAGAAGATACCTTGATGGAATGTGAAGTAGGAAAAAGTTATCTCAACGGTGGTCCTGACCTGCATGACAATCTGTATTTCTTTCCCTGGTAAGCAAGAACTACACACTTATACTTAGATCTCTGTCCTCCTGTTTATATGACAAAAATCAGTCTCCAGCCAATGGTAGTTTTTTGGAATAAACCTTGCCCACTCACAACCTAGGATGTAAACTCAGGTAATGAGCTTACAGAGATGTCTTATATGTCTTAAGATTATAAGTATACACTGATGGATTTGGAATGAATATTGTTCTTATTTATTTACATGGACACCGGTGGGGGCTTGTCCTGGGGGATGGGAGTGGTGTGTGTGTGTGGGGGGTCAATCAGGGAAAAAGGAGACATATGTAATACTTTAAACAATAAAAAAAATAAAAAAGGAGAGATGGCCAAGTAGAAGACTAAGGTTTGGATCTGGTTTATAAAAGTGTTTTATTTTCCCACCCACATTTTCTCAAAGAGAAATATTAAATCCAAACAAAAATCTATATTATCAGCCCTGACTGGTTTGGCTCAGTGGATAGAGCATCTGCCTGGGGACTGAAGGGTCCCAGGTTCGATTCCGGTCAAGGCCATGTACCTTGGTTGCGGGCATATCCCCAGTGGGGGGTGTGCAGGAGGCAGCTGATCGATGTTTCTCTCTCATTGATGTTTCTACCTCTCTATTCCTCTCCCTCTCCCTTCCTCTCTGTAAAAATAAATAAATAAATAAATAAATAAATAAATAAATAATAAAATAAAACCTATATCATCAGCTTCTCTTAAAACAGGAAGATCAGCCCTGGCCAGTGTGTTCAATTGGTTGTGTTCAATTGGTTGTGTTGTCCGATGCACCCAAAGGTCGCTGGTTTGATTCCCTGTCAGGGCACATGCCCAGGTTGCAGGTTTTGGGGAAACAACCAATCAATGTTTCTTTCTCACATTGATGTTTCTCTCTAACTCTCTCCCTCTCCCTTCCTCTCTCTTTAAAAATAATCAAAACATATTTTAAAATAAGAAACAGGAAGGTCAGCAATTTGTTCACATTTTTATATAGTAACAATCTTCAGTACCCAAACAGTGAATGACACTTCATACAGATGATTTGTTCTTTGGTTGGCCACAGTCCCCACCACTCCCTATTATTATTGCATTAATGTATCTTCTTTCATTTATTTTGCCTCTCTGCATTTGAGCATCAAGACAATGAGAACAAGCACATACTGATTCACAAGTTTGTCCACTAAGTTATCCATTAAATAAAGCTTTTTAGCCAAAATGACTGAATTCTTATGAATGGAAACAGACTAACTATGATCTATGCATCTTACAGTACTATTGCTTCATTGCTTACAAATGTCAATGTATGGACATTATTCTTAATAAATGGCAAATAATGTTCAAGTTAAAAAATAAAGGAATTAAGAGAGAAATTGATCAGATAAATTGAAATTGATTATCTACCCTTCCCAACTGCAAGAGCATAAAAAAATTTTAGTTAGGAAAAGGGGATGCCAATAATTTTACTACATAAATGTTTCAGTCTTCAATTATGGAATGCACAAGTAAGGTTAGCTATTAACTCTACCCATAATCCCCACAACATTGACTTACTTAAACATTATGCATAATGATAATAATTTGGTTGAATTTTAAAATATTACTTAACAGAATTTGTGGTCAGAATACAAACATGGTTTTGCTATTAGTAAAGTCTGATGTATTTCCCCTATAAATCTCTTATTTTTGAAAAACAAGTTCAGATATGTTAATCCTCACTATTGATGACCTAAGGCTCATTTTAGTGAGTCTAGTCATCCTTTTCAGAATTTGGAAAAGATTAAAGAAAAGAAAAAAAAGTAACAATGCATTACAATGACTTGTGTCGGTTATTAAATATAAAAAAAATCTATTTTCCCATTTACTTGCATTTTTGGAGTTTTTTCCTTTGTAAAGATGTTGAAAAGTAGGGTGCAAAATAAGGATAACTTAATTTTTTTTTTTTTACAGAGATAAATTTTCAATAGATAGTCAAAGAAGAGAAGGAAATGAAATAATTGTGTATATTTAATATTGTATTTGTTTTTTGGCTGGCTGTTTCATGTACGTAATGAATGCTAAAGTGCCAGAAACTACTTTGGCTGCCCCCCTTCCTGCCCCTCCAAAAGAACCTCGGCCAACATTCTTTCAAAAGAAAATTATTGCTTAAAATATAATTAATCTCATTTTTTTTCAAAATGTTTATATTTAATTCATGCTAAATTAATTGTTCTTAGATTGTGAAATAACTTCATAATAAACTTTTATCTGAGTGCCCATTTGTGATATGGAAACCTGAGTCTTATAGTGATTAATTTTTATTTTCAGGTCTGTTTCCTCAGATAGGGCTCCTCAAACTCAGAAATTCTGATATAGATTACTCTAACATTAATATGTATTTCTAGAAAGAAAATAGATGATTTTAGATAATTCAATTAAAATCATTATGAAAGAGTCTATAATAACTATCATAATGTTATAATTCTCCTCTTCTCTCTTTGTTACTACATAAACTCCTTGCTGGAAAGCTGTATGGGTGAACCTTATTTGTCAGACTCAGTCATGACGTTAGTCTCCGTTCTTGCTTTCAGTCTAATTTGGAACAAATAATGTTGGATTCTAACTCAATGCTCCGTAAAGTATCATTTTTATGAGCAGAGTGGGCAATTCAATACGAAAAAAAGATAGAAACGAGAAATTGGAAACAGAACACTTAGATGGAGGAAATAAAATTATTATAATTTTCAGATGATAGAATTGGACATCTAGAAACACAGCAAAAACAACTAAGAACTGATTTTATACTATAAGAGGATATGCTTTGGTAGCTACTTATAAGATCAATTTTTAAGCAGTTTTCTCATATTCCAAGAAGAAAAACATCATGAATTGTCAATGAAAGGACAGTTCTATTAAAGCAATATAAAAATAAAATAGTGATAAACAAAGTTAATAGAAATAAGAAAAAAAAACTCTACAAAGAATACTTTAAATACCATTGAGAAACATAAAACGAAAAAGATAAAACAATGGTAATACATATTCTTCATTAACTATAAAAACTCAATGTTAATTCAAAAAGTCTATTTTAACACTTTATCATAGTAAATACTGAAAGTAGTTATGCTAATTTTAAACTTATTCTAAATATAAAATGAATAGTCTTGCCAATCAACAGAAAAGACAGATTCCGAGATAGGCATGGCTATAATGATTTAGCGTGTGGGCAAAATACTTTTTGCAATTTATTTAAATCTTCATTTACTCTATTAAATGCCCACTGAAGTATAGCACACAGAGAAGTACATGGACTATAAATTGTATAGTTCAATGTTACTTTACAAAGTTAACATATAGCCTAAATCCAGATGATTACAATCATACCAGATGTCTCCATTTCATTCTTTCCCAGTTATTAGCACCTCCCCCAGGAATTCACTACTTTGCTCTGCTTGTGGTTGAGCTTCACCCAAATGAAAGCAAATAGGGCATGCTCTTTTGTTTCTTAGCTTCTTTCCCTCACCATTAAGTGCGTGGGGTTGATCACTTGTTGCTTACAGCCGTAGTTTCCTATTCTATTACTAGTGACCATCTGTGTTGTTTGAAGTTTTGGGAAAAACTGGCATGGGCAATCTTGGTCTGCATTTAACGTATCAGAGAGAATTTATAAGCTCCGATTTAGTGAACATTGCAAAAGGGTTTTCTAAAGCAGTGCAGCAGTTTTCATTCCAACTAATAGTTAATGCGCTTTTCATTACTCCATAGCCTTACCAGCTCTTGAGATCATTTTGTGTTATTTTTTTTAACCTTTTTCAGTTGTTGCAACTTTTATGGTAGGTGCATGGTGGCATTTAATTATAGCTTTATTTTCTATCCCCTTCATGATTATTAAGTTGTAAATCTTTACTTAGGCTATTTGGTTATTTGGGTATCATCTTTTGTTAAGATCATCCATGTATTTCTGTCTCTAGCATTCTTCTGTGAATAAAGCAATACTTCATGTCATTGTCTTGTTTATTTTGTAACAAGAGTAAAAACCTCTCACTCATGGAGTCAAACACTGAGGAAATGACATCAGTAAAGAAGCCGCACAGTTCCTACTGGCAGAACTTTATAAATATGAAGATAACACATGAAAAGCATCTTGGCATTTTCATGTTTCAGACAGAACTTTGCAGCAAGAAAACATCATTCATGAATTCCACCAACAATTACAATTCTTACAAATGCTTCAACTTGATATTTAATGGAGATATCTGTTTACCCATCAATTTGAAAGAAAAAGTTTTCCATTTATTGCTCTCAAATCTCTTCAGTTTCAGGAGCTCTGTCCTAGAATTTCAATTGATTATGTTTAGTGAAAAGCTCATAATGCTAGTAAATTTTTTGGAACCAGTGATGGATGTTCCCTTAAAGGGAATCTGTGAGATCCCCAAAGAGCATGAGCAATTTGAAAAAGCCAATTAGATCTGTTGTTCTCTTCACTGCTGTATACAGATTTGAGAATCACTGTCTTGGCCCTACAGATTTCGCCTTTTTCAATGCTCTATTTAGAATACGTGCCTCTGTTGTTTGGCTGTATTGTCTAGTATCAGACTCAAATTTAGAACCTCCTCATAAGCGATCATACTTATAATATTAAGATTGGCTTTCTAGAATAGTTTAAAAATATAACTTGAAAAAAAAGTGTCAATACACTGAAAGGAATCTACGTTTAGCCTTTTAAAATATCATAGCAATTATTTTTTCTAGTATAAGAGATTTTACTTTTCTGAGTCATAATGAAAATATTAGTCAAATCCTAGTATATTGTCACTATTTCTATTATTTTCAATTGGAGAGGGGATACATAAGTAGGCACACAACATCCTTTACACTCATATAACATCTCCTACCCTCTATTACAACTTCATAAGCTTCAAATGGAGTATAATTTGCATTTGCAGACTGAGGATAAGCCATTTATTTTACTCTTCCAGTTGATTCTCTGTACTTACAAATGGCAACTTTCTCTGGGGGTTGCATTAGATTTAATTATTAGTTTCCTGTGGCTGCTATTCTAACTCAGCACAAATGGGGTGGCTTAAATCAACATAAATGTATTCTCATAGTTCTGCATGTAAGAAGTTTAAAATCAATGTGTGGACAGAACTGGGCTCCCTTGAAATGCCCTGGGAGGAGAATCCCTTCTTTGCTTTGTCCAGGTTTTAATGCCCCGGGGGTACTTTGACTTGTGGTCACATCACTATAAACCCTGCATCGGTGACCATATTGCCTTCTCCTCTCTTCTCTGTCTGTCTTCCTCTCTGTTTCTTAGTCTATCTTCCCTCTATGTTATAAGAATACATGTGATTGGATTTAGGGCCCAACTGTATAATCTAGGGTCAATTTTCCCCTCAAGACATTTAATTGAATCACATATGCAAAATACCTTTCTTCAAATAAGGTAATAATCATAGGTTTCAGAGACTAGGATGTGGGCATAGCTTATGAGAGCTACCAACTAGTCCACTGAAATCTGTCATCTGTCCCCCCAAATGTGTCCCACACACATGCAAAATATGTTGAATCCAACCCAACTTCCCCCAAATAATCAAGCCACTAAATTTAATTTATTTTACCCCAATCTTTGCTTGTTTTTTTGTTTGTTTGTTTTTTTACAATCTGAATTGAATAAGAATTTACCAAATTATCAGGTGCTAGTTCCTTTTTGATTAACAGTTCTGAGAGGTTTTTGTTTGTTTGTTTTTCCCCCCTCACACCAACCCATTCTCTGATTCTTCCACACTAATTGGTTGTCCCACCATTCAATTGCAACACTGACTACCTGGTGTCAAGGTCAGGTCCCTCAGGTTTAAAGGCTCAGTTCCACAAGACAGCCCCACTTCACATGCCAGCCACAGTGTCAGGAGCCCTGGTCACCCACACTTCTGTCCAACTGTGCTACCAAATCAGAGAGTCCCACACCACACCCCTAAGTTTTGACAGTTTTCTAGACAGACTCATAGAACTCAAGAAAGCGCTACTCTTACTCCTGCAGTTTATAATAAAAATACAAATGCATACCCAGATGAAGAGGTATCACGGGCATGGTCCAGGATGGTCCCAAGTACAGGAACCTCTGTCCCTGTAGAGTTAGGTGTACCATGTGGTTGTGTTCACCAACTTGGAGAGTCCCTGACCCTCATTCTTTAAGGTTTTTTAAATAGAAGTTCCGTTGCATAAACATGATTGTGCCATTGATGGCTAACTCATTCTCCAGTTCCTATCCCTTCCCTGGAGGTTGAGGGGTGAGTATGAACATTCCAAGTTTCTAATCAATGCTTGGTCTTTCCAGCAAGGATCCCCCATCCAAGAACTATCTAGGGCCAGGTTACTGTATTAGAACAAAAAACACAAAAAACAAAAAAGTAAATGTAAGGCAATGGAGTGATTTAATAAATAGAGCGTCTGCTCCAACTGCATTTGTTTATAATTGATCACATGTTTTTCAGTTTCTTAGGCAATCACAATCCACTGAGCCAGTGGTTTCCAAACGTCAGCATGAATCAGATTACTCTGGAGGGCTTGCCCATCCCTAGAGTTTATGATTTAAAATGTCTAGGGGAAAACCGAGAATTAGCATTGCTGACAAGTTCTTAGGTAATTCTGGTGGTGAAGGTGCTGGCTCAGGGTCTGAACTTGGCGACCACGGCATTAAGTAACCACCGAGCGCTAACCTAACTGTGGTTTATGGAGCACCACTGGAGTACCACTTGGAGCTTGTTAGCAATGCAGATGTTCCAGTCTTAGCAAATGAAAACTTCCGTGCTTTAACAAGAGACTGGATACTTCACCTGGCTGGTGTGGCTCTGTGGTTTACATCTGATTCTTACGTGCTGTCAGAGTTAATTTAACTTACATAACTAAGATGTATGTCTGCTCTGGGCACATCATACCCCCAACCAAACCTGCTATTTAATATGACATATATTTCATATGACATATATATAAGACAGCATAATATTTCCATCTGTTGTGACTGCTATAATTAATTAGAATTGTTATTATTTTCATGTTTATTGCATTTATGGGTGTGACATTGGTTAATAGAATTAGTTAGGTTTCAAATATACACTTCTATAATACATTATATGCATATTTTATCATTGTGTGTTTACCAACCAAAGTCAAGTTTTTTCTGTCACCATTTACCTTGCCTTTACCCTCTTCTCCCTCCCCCGACACCCTTTTTCCTCTGGTAATCACCATGCTGTTGTCTGTATCAATGAGGTTTATTTAATTAATCCCTTACCTCTTTCAATCCAGCCCTTACCAATAGATTTTAACCTCAACATTGTAGAAAGAAGATCACATATTTAATACATTTCAGATTCTATATGTACACTGACAAACAGGGTGGCCACTATCACATGTGTCTACATTTCAACTCATCAAAATCAAATTAAATTAATAACTGGGTTCCTCAGTCACAGGAGCCATATTTCAAATCCTCAATTCAGCACGTTGCCAGGGGCCACCACATTTGCACCATCACAGAATGTTCTACCAGACAGTGTTCCTCCTTGGGCATAACAAGGTTTTATATTTTCCTTCTTTTTCAAAACAAGGTTCAGTTCACTGCATTCAAACCATATTGACTCTGATACTATGGTAACTGTGAGTCATTTCTTGCAATTTCCCTTAGAATATCTGTTAATTATTCCTAAAGAACAGAAGTTTATAAATGACAATTACTTTTTCTTTTGGAAAACACATACACACACATAATACATAGTTTTGTGCTTGAAGGCTATTAAAATATGACATGTAATATATTGACTTCGTTCTCCAAAAAGGCTCAGTCCTTGGAGAGATAATTTTAAAGTAATCCAAACTTTCTGGCTTTTATCTATCCCTTTCTCCTCTCAGCAGCGCTGGAATCAATAGAAACATGTCTAACTTCCCTGAACTTTGCAGGCTTCTTTTCACTCTGTACTGTAATAATGAACATTTCCTCTTTGTGCTGGAGACACTAGAGATGCAAGGGCAATTCAAATGCTGCTCATGTTAAAAATAACTTTTTATTTTGATAGAAAAAATCAAAATCCTAGGACTAAGAGATATTGCTTTTAAAATTATATGGAGGGCATTATATAAAGATAATTCCCTTGAGTTTTGGTGCAGCCCATTAAGTGCAACTATTATAGAATAAGAAGAAGTATTGGACACTCTCTAGTGTCAAAGTTCCTCCCTGGAGGCATATTTATTATTCAGGGACAATCAAAACTCATAGAATGTTGGAGTACCATCATGGTCTATATACACAGCATTAGAATTTTAAAAATTCCTAAATACCCAAAGTGCTTTGGTAAGATTCTAGCAAAACATAAATTGTGAGCTGATTGGGAGGGCTGCTATTTTTGGTCTATATTAATTCAATATATAATCCCAGTTTAATTATTCATACAATTTGCTAAGAAAATGAAAATACGTTTGCTTGATTATGGGATGTTGCCACAGATACAGCTGGAAATGTTTATGTACCATTTTTTTTCAATAATATATTGCTTTATTTGAGTTTCAAATAAATATACAGTTTGTAGAAGGTAAAGATAGTAGAATGCATGTAATCCAAAAAGGTTAGTGTATTATGGATGAGAAAAGAATATTAAGAATTAGATTTGAGGTATTCGGTAAAATTCTATACAAGCAGTTTCAAAACTCAGTTTAATCTTAGCTGTTTACCTACTTCTATATTGACAATAACAAACTCAAAAGTCTAGATTCCTTGGAAATTCTGGTGTTATTTTTCACTTTCAACAATTTATTTTCTCTTTCAACAATTACCAAGTCACATATGTTCAATCAGAGTGAATGGCAAGATCGGTTATACTATTACTTGAAATGTGATCTAAATTTTACTTAAAAGAATAAATAAAATCTTAAATATGACATAATATCTATTTTTGGTCTATTTTCAATGATAAGAAACAAATATTTATTAGTCAACACTTAGGAAGGATTTGTTCCTGTAATCCAATGGCTAATGGTGGCTTTATAATATACATACAGCTATACAAATCTATTCCAAAATGATAATATAGTATCAATGTCTAAAATAAACATTCTGGGCTCAAAATGTCCCTCTACCCTTATGTTAGTACTCTCTTTGCCACCGTTATTGTAATTTCCACTTGTATCTGCTTTGAATTATAGAAACACAGTTTTTGGCTCAATAAGTGGTACAAATAAGGATACCTTCAATTTTCATTGGTTGCCTTCAAGGCAGTAAATTGCTCTTCATTGAAAGCTTTGAGCTGCAGTCTGGATTGTAAACTATTGAATGAGAAACATAAATTGGAGCAGCAATAGTTTTCAGAGCAGCAATTTTTAAAAAAAATCCAGCATTAGATTGAACTACTTAAAAATACAGTTTCCAGTACTTTAGTTCCTGTAATTCTAAATCAGAATGTTTAAAAAGGAACTTGAATTTTTTTTATTGAATAGCAGATTATGCTGATGCAATTGGTCAAAGAACCACATCTTGGGATCCCCTGCCTCGAAGCTTATTTAATTCAAATACCAGTGTGCGGATGGGGAAATGGAGTACAGTGGTTCAGGGAATTTGATGTCAATGACATAGTTAATTTGTTGTTCACCCAGGTCTCTAAGTAACATCTCTTGATTCCTAGTCCAGTGCTACTATTTTTAAATGTCTTCAAATAAGTTGTGTGAAACATCTCTGTAATATTTTACTAATGTGCAAATAGTTTTAAATGGGAACAATTTGAACAAATTCTCAAATAAGACCATTTTTCTTATTATGTTTCTTAAAACCTGTAAAACAGCCCACACACCTAAAAGTCACAGGTTGGATTCCTGGTCAGGACACACACCTAGGTTTCGGTTCGATCTGATCCCTGATTGCAACTGATAGATCTCTCTCTCTCTCTCTTTCTCTCCCTCCCTTCGCCTCTTTCTAAAATATCAATGAACTTGTCAGAATATAAATAAATATATAAAACTTATAGAAACAAAAACTAAGTTTAAACTCTCTATGCTTATGTTTTCTGTCCTCCTCAGAAATTAAACCAATTTATAAACAGAATTTCATAGTTGCTTAACAAAAACTTGCATAGTCATTACCATAAATCAATCACTATTCAAGAACTTTAATCATATTTTAAATATTATTTTAAAAATTATTAAACCAACTTTCACATTAGCAACATTATCCAACATATGTTGCAGATGGTATCACTTTGCTGAAAATAAATGAATGCCCACAGCATGTATATGGCGGTAATTGTTCTAACACGCATCCTTTTGAATGTGCCTTTGCTACAGGAGGAACAATAGTGTCTGACCTTTCTTACATGCCTGCCATGCTCCAAACACTGCGTTAGCACGTTACATTTTAAATACATTTAGTCTTCATAGCAATCATGTAAAGAACTATCATTATATTCCGCAACTTATCATTGAGGAAACTGAGGCCAGAAGAAGTGAAATCATTTGCTAAGCGAGGAAGTGGAGAAGTCAGCCTAGAGAGTCTATTTTCTGAACCATTATTGATCGAACGCCTCTGACGACGGGGTGTCATGTTCTAATTCAGACAACTCACTGCTATTACCTAGTTGTAAAGCTGTCATTCATACACTGTGTCTTAACCGCATTGCATCTCCACTTGGTACAAATTTACATGTTAATTGGCCCCGGTGATTTTCCTGATGGCACTAGATACACGGCAGAGCATTTCACTGCCTATCATTGTTGTGATGTGAAGTAAAAGCCTCCATTTGTTAAGTAATTTCAGAAATCAAAGTCCTTTTTATGAAAATGGCTTTCCATTATGCATATAATTTTGACCTTCATAACTTATAATAATTTTTGTATAACAATGGATGACAAGAATGTCTGTCTCTGGGAAATTTGGCTGTATTAACCAAAGACCAAACAGAAATGATAAATCAAATATTAAAAGTTAAATACATACTCTTAGGTAATCACTAATGGTTAACACAGTAATGCAAATACAGACATCAAAATCAGAAAATCTAAGACATCCATGAAGTTATTTGTCATGGGCAGTAAATCACAACATTTTTTAAAAGGTGAAGATTTGCTGATTTCCAAGAACACAAATACTAATGACATATAATCCTAGTGAGAGCATTGAATAAAAAGATTGTATAAGCTTCAACTTCAGAGTGTAATAATCTGTAACTTTTACATGAGTGGGTTTTATAGGGTCTTTTTTTTAATCAATTAGACTTAGACTTTCTTAAATTGAGAAAAAAACAAAACTCTTCCTGGTTTTGTTCCTTTTTTGTTAAAAATGTGATATACAAATTTTGATGCAAAATACAACTCCCCAGACATTTATATTAGCAGATTTAATTGTTATGCTATAATTCAACACCAGTTAGGGATACTTGTGATGCCCGCAATTTGCCTTTTAAAGGTCTCTCAAATGTTATAAGAGGGTCCTTTCCCTCTCTGAGGGTCCTCTTTCCCTAATTTTCCAGGGCTTTCCTAAACTTTCACATTGCATTCTGCCTAAGGAGTCCTACTCTGGACCACTGATTCAGTCCATATCCTTAAATTCCAGGTGTTTGATTTGCATTATATTGCTGATGACTGATAGCAGTTTTAAATAGATCACAGAGGAAAATTCAATCTTCAATAAGAGGGTACCACTACTATTTAAGTTTTAGCTCAAATAATAAAATCACTGTTGCAGAATTCCAAACACACATGGGGCAGGGTATGAATGCTTAGGGCATGCATCCTCTAAATCTCTCATCTAATACCAGGTAGGTATTCTAGCTGCATGTGAAACTAACTGCTCTCACCTCAGCTGTTGTCATTTTTTTTAAAAAAATATATTTTTTTATTGCTTTCAGTGAGGATAGGAGAGAGAGAGAGATAGAAACATCATGATGAGAGAGAATCATTGATCAGCTGCCTCCTGTATCTCCCCCCTCCCCTTACTGGGGATCAAGCTTGCAACCCTGGCATGTGCCCTTGACTGGAATCAAACCCAGGACCCTTCAGTCTGCAGGCTGGTTCTCTATCCACTGAGCAAAATGAGCTTTTAGAAAGAGGCGAAGGGAGGGAGAGAAAGAGAGAGAGAGAGAGATCTATCAGTTGCAATCAGGGATCAGATCGAACCGAAACCTAGGTGTGTGTCCTGACCAGGAATCCAACCTGTGACTTTTAGGTGTGTGGGCTGTTTTACAGGTTTTAAGAAACATAATAAGAAAAATGGTCTTATTTGAGAATTTGTTCAAATTGTTCCCATTTAAAACTATTTGCACATTTTTAAGTGTCAATTTCATTGGGATATTTCCATGAGTTATGAATTACAGAAAAAAACTGTTATATTTACTCATAGCATAAGATCGAAGGAATACATTATAAATATGTATAGTGAAAATGGAAAGATGGTAAAAAAGTATATTGTAAATAAAGCAATTTGCATATCACATTTTATTTTCTTATCTAATAAAGAGGGAATATGCAAATTGACCTTCATGCAGTAACACAAGATGGTTGTGCCCACAGTGGAGACTGAGTTCCTGTAATGAGCCTTAACGAGCAATCAGCAGGGACCTGAGGCTGTGCCCCCCACTTGGTGGTGCTTGACGGGGGACCTCAGGCTGTGCCCCCCGCCCCAGTGCCAGGCTGGGGGACCTCAGGCCATGCCCCCAACCATGTGGGGCTAGATCTAGCCCAATGCGGGTGAGACCAGCCAGGTCTGGGTCTCATGCGATTTCGAGGCACATGTGGGTGGGTGGGAACTTGACTCTGGTTCCCGTGGCACACCCCAGACTCTGACAGGAGGAAGATTTTCATATTCATTTAACTAATTTTCTTTAATCTCTGGCACTTCTATTATAAAGGGCAAATAGCAATATTAAAATATTTCCTCTAATTAATTCCCTTTTAATGTGCATGAATTTCATGCACCAGGTCACTAGTATGAATAATAATAGTGAAGACAACCAGTATGCTGAGGACAGCCTTCAAGCAGAATCACAGATTTTTTTATATATATTTTATTGATTTTTTTACAGAGTAGAAGGGAGAGGGATAGAGAGTTAGAAAAATTGATGAGCGAGAAACATCAATCAGCTGCCTCCTGCACACCCCCTACTGGGTATGTGCCTGCAACCAAGGTACATGCCCTTGACCGGAATCGAACCTGGGACACTTCAGTCCACAGTTAGTGACCAATACTTCCTGGCACTTTTCTTTGTAGCAAAACCCACAGTGACAATTTTATACTTAGATAACAATGGCTCACTAATTTCTCATTTTCCATTCAATGGCAAAATCTCTGAACTATCTTATCCCACTGTTATAATCTGAGGATATTCAGTATTAGATTTAAAAACATTCTTTCTATATAGATTGTGGAATGTGTTGCATTAAATTATGAATACTAGGGCATAATATGAGAAAGGACCATCTACTCAACATTACCTAACTTTCCAATCTTACCTATAATTGGAAGATATTTCTTTGTCCTTAGACTCCTAATGAGCTCCCTATCCAAGAAGTTTATTCAGGGCTATCCACTCAGTTCCATAGCTGGATGTTATTTGTGCACATAGTTAAAGTAACTCACTGGATAGACTATACAAACAGTCTAAGCAAAGATTGTTTGTTATAGATCTTCATTTCTACTTACCCCCAGTCCAGATTTTAGCACAAAATATTTTGAAAATAATACACACATATGCACACAAACATGCACATACACACACTAGCTCATGATATACATTTTTAAAAACCCACTATATTATTTTATATCTATAGAGTTTTTCCCATCAATTTCAAATTTATCTGGAGAATTTTTTGCATCACAATGAATCAAGTGTATGGTGCTCCCTCTTTCACCTCGTTCCCTTCATCCCCATCTGTTGCCAATACCAATGCAAGTTCAATCTATTTGTGAATTTATGGAGATAAGTCATCGTGCTTCAGTGACATGAGAGATTAGTGGACATTTCTTATTCATTCTCCAAATGAGTTAATTTTTCTGTTTCTCAAAAAGAAAATAATTTTAATAGGTGTTTTATAAGCATTTTAAATATAAAATTCACTTCAATAATGTTATTCCTTATTATAAGTTAATTGTATGTGAAACAGGATAAGTTGTGACAACAATGAGAAATTTTTAAAAAGGAAAGTAAAAAGTAGGTTAAAAGGGGGGAATTTATATACTAGTAGTTTAGAAGTTAACATTCAATTGTCTTTCAGAATTCTGCTATTGAGTGTTTCCATAAGTAATTCATTTTTATAACTTCTAGTTGGAGTTGGATTCTTACATTAAAACAAAACTCAAATCATTTTTATATCCTGTGCCTCTAGAAAGTCTTATAATAAAAAAGAAAATGTGCTACAAGGCCTTTATTTTTATGCCCGCACTTGTGTGGGTATTTTCTTGCTGAACATTTATAAATCCAGATAGGTCTCCCCAGAAAACCTTTAGGGACACACTTTTAGCTGGTCTCATCCTGATTTTTGCTATTTCCTTTCAGAACAGGAGGTAGAATAATTCCTTGTCTCTGCGTTAAAGAGCTCCAAGACCAAGCAAAAATGCCCCAACTGCTTGCTCCAAGAAAATACCTGATTTTAAAAGATAAGACTGTGAGAACAGCTTGCTCATCAGTACTTGTTTCATGATTACTTTTTCAGAGTAATCACCAAACCAAAAATGTTAGGTTATAAACTCTGCCCAATCCCAACCAGTGCCCTACTTGTCAAGATCCACTCTAAGATTATCAAGCCTAGATTCTAAAGCCCTATATGTATTTTATAAGAATTTCATGTTAATTAAGTTATGAATTATGACAAGGCATTTTATTTTTAAAGAAAGGTAGTTTATGAAACGCTAGCTTTGTCTATGTGTTTTTACATGTATTATCTGATTTCACTATTATAAGAATGCCATGATGTAAGTGTTATAACTTTATTAAACCACTTTTTCCAGAAGTACATTTTTTTAAAGAGTTAAATAAATGTGAGGATCTGGACATTTGAAGTCAAGTGTCTCTGACTGAAAATCCCAAACTTTCCAATTTCTCTTCCTTGACTTCTTATTAATACAGTTTTTCCTTCTGACATACATCACCCACATAACATTTTTTCCTCTAGCTACTGCAAGCAGAAAACACACCCATCAAACAAATGCTCTATTTCAGAAGCGAGACCTGTTTGCTCTGATTTGAATCTAGATAGATGTATGACCAGGTGAGTAGATTGACTCTGTAGGTCTTACTGTTTTGTGTCAAAGAAGAAAAACAATGTCATGCGGATTTTTACTATGTTAAGCAGTATATTGCCGAGTGTCTCTTGGGAGACTTGCCACATGGCTCCTAAGAGCCACACATTTTCACCCAACCATGGGATACTTTGTACATCTGCTTTAGTATAATTTACGCTTTTGGAAATAAAGCACAAAATTTATGTTACCTGAGGAGTCTATGGATCATTTGTAAAAGAAAGACAAAAGCATGACTTTTGTTAAAGATCAATAAGATAGACTTTATTCAGGACCGTCGTGATAAGTGTAGGGACTACTGTAAGGAAGTTTTGTAGTCAGGAAGGGCGGCTGGACTCAACTTTGACTACAACAAGGAAAAGTTGGAATTTATAAACCAAGAAGCAGGATGAGAAATAGTGCATGGAAAATTGCTAACATTTTCTATATATAGGTTGTGGAATGTACTGCATTGAATTATGAATCCTCAGAGAGATTCTGGCAAAACTGACTTACCAGAACTCTTAGGAAGGCCAGCCTGGGTGATCAGACATTACATGGGGGATGACTGAGGATGATAAACCCGATCAGAGAAAGAATGATCAGATATTGAGGCTATGGAATGCTGCCTAAAGCAACGTAGGAGGCCTTTTGCTAAAATCAGACAATGCAGGGACAAGCAGAGAAACTCCCAAGTCAGGGGTTAGTTGAGAAAAGAGTTCAATTGTGAAGAGTAGTTTGGTCAAGGAGAGAATATTGGTCACATTTTAATGGTAACAGCCTTTTACCAAGGAACAAATATACTTCTTCCCAAGGTGAGCCCATTCTTTCCCAAGGCATTAATCTGTCTATCCCCATTGACCTCTGACCCAGGCTGAGTCAAGCAGATTCTTCTTCCAAGACTTTGAAATACTGACCTGAGAGACAAGTGGTGATATTTAAAACGTTGTCCCAGGCAGAGGAGGCCTGGCAAGGAGGGAAGACAGAAACTGACTAAGCATTTTGAAATTTGTATGGTAACATGACAAAGTAACTTTATGTCTATTAAACCCAATAATGAAAAATGAAGTTTGTATTTTAAAACACAGACATTTAGGCTTCCTATTATTTTTCTTGTCAAAATCAAAACTATATTTCCAAATTGAATAGCTCCCACTTATAAACATAAGTAATAAAAAAAAATAGTTAAGAGCCATCATAGTAATTGAGATATCTCTCTCTGATGCATATAAGAAGCACTCCATTGTTTCTACTTGTTCAAGATTTCCAAAGGCACTGAGCACAGCCTGCACACATTTACGTAGACCCTGGACAAGGGAAGTGATCTGTCTGGTCACCTTAAAGTGTGTCTGAATTCAGAATATCATCACTTAGAATGTACTAATTTTCACCATTTTTTCTAAGTGCCACAAACTGAAAAAAAAGATGGTATGTGAACTTAATTGATAAATTCAAATAAAACAGCATATCAGAGGAATTTTATAGCATGGGATTACTGCTTTAACAAATCTAGAAAAGAACTTGCCTGTCTTTATATGTCTAAATTGTTGAAATAATGTTGAATGACATAAGTGGAACTAGTATAGTATGTAAATACAAAATTTAATAGAATGCCCTTAGTTTAACCTCCCCCCAAACCCCCGATTCTCCCTGTAAGATCTCCTGAATAAACCTTTTCCTGTACTCTTATCAGTCTGCTAAATGAAGCATGCAAGGTAATCACCAAGTTTGCCCTTTCTATGTGGAGGGAGAAATACCAGTGTGGGGCTTTTGCTATTCATAATCACTCTCATTAGCATTACTAGCTTCACCTAATAGGCTAATGAATGAGGTATTGCTTCTGCAAGTGACTAAATAGCATTTAATGTTCTGTTTTGAAGTTTAAGAAATCAGGAAATGCCATAGCAGAGTTTGAAGGGCATTTGTTTGAGAACAGAGGGCTATAACAAAAGAAGAATTAATGAAGAAGATCTATAATATTGGTTTGATATTTTTATGATAATGGTTTTAAGGATATTTGATTGTGTAGAGCACCAGCTTTACATTTTCAAGTAGAGAAGCATTGCTTTGACTCAGAGACTTACGAAGTAGACACATACTTGTTCAATAACCATATAGGATACTTCAGAACTTAATAAACCATATTCATTTAGTAGTGTTAGTGGGAAGATTACTGATTGTAGATTTTCAATTCCTACCATCAAATCCTAGTCCTATGTGGTCCAGATCAGTTTATGGCAGAGTCGACATTCAAAAATCAATCAATAAAACCAAAATATCAAAGCTATAAAGAAGAAAAATCACACAATAATTTCAGTTGATGGAAAAAAAAGTATTTAAAAACATCCAAAATCTATAAAGAAAAAAATATGTTGCAAATTAGGGGAGAGGAAAATTATCTTTACCTGGTAAAGAAGAACTCCAAAAGCCTACAGCTAAGGTATTACTTACTGGGGAAAGACTGATATTTTCCCTTTAATACAGAGAACAGGAAAGAAGGTCCACTTGGGACTTTTATTCAATACTAGAGGCCTGGTGCATGAAATTCATGCACAGGAGGGGGGGTCCCCTCAGCCCAGACTGCACCCTCTCCAATCCAGGACCCCTAGGGGGATGTCCGACTGACCGTTTAGGTCCGATCCCAGGCTGGCTCCTAACCGCTCACTTGCCTGCCTGCTTGATCACCCCTAACTGCCCTCCCCCCCCCCCGGCCCTTGCTGGCCAGGTCATCCCAGGCTGGCTTCTAACCGCTCACTTGCCTCCTGTTTGGTCGTTTGGTCATCCCTCACTGCCTCCACTGCCGGCCTGGTCACCCTACGCAGCCTGCTATTCAATTGTTGCATGAGGGCATCCCAACCAATTTGCATATTTCTCTATTATTAGTATAGATAGTACTGAAAATTCTAGCCAATAAAAAATTCTAGCCAGTGCAAAATAAAAGATATTAATTAGAAAAAAACAGAATAAAAAACTTTCCTATTTGCAGATGACATGATTATCTACATGGAAAATCCTAACTACTATGAGTAACGAACTATTAAAAAACCAAAACCCCATTCTGGTCACAATGACAGCATACATAAATGTGCTACTCACATCCTCCCACAACCACATAAAAATTGCAACTAAACAGCAACAACAACAAAAAACATCATTCAGAACTACCTGAAATCTAGCTGAATAGAAGTCCCACAGCTAAGGATCTAAAGAAGCCACATTGAGACTAGTAACAGGGGTGGAGCATGCCCAGTTGCCACAGGCAGAACACATGTAGTGGCATAGTGGCTGAACTTGACAGAAAGGGCTGGCCTCACACCCACATGTGGCAGGTAAAAATCAAGAGGGATATCTGGACTGTGGAGCAAGAGATCCCAGCCCCCAACCAGGCCCCCCAGCCAAAGATTCCAGTGACAGGAAGAGAAGTCCCCATAACTTCTGGTTGTAAAACCAGAGAGCTGCAGGAGTAGTAGATATTCCCTGTGGGCCCACACACTGATGACATACTTGGACTCACTTCCTCTGAGCTCCATCACTGGGGAGTAGCTCCAAAGGCATCAGGGACAAATGGGGAGGAACTGAATTGTCTGGAATCAGAGCAAGAACTGGAGGGGCAGCTTTCTCTCAGACAGAAGTTTGGCTGAGGCCATTGTTTCTTTTCTAAGCCCGACCCCCATACAGCAGGCAAGCATGAACTGTATCTGAGTCTCCATCACTGTTTACACCTCCCCCCCCCGGTGTTTCCCTGAGACCTTGCCCCATTTAACTTGTGGGTTCACCACGCTGTTTCCAGTAGCTTTTTCATACAAATGGTCTGTCTTGGCTCATGCTTCAGACTTCCCTAAAATCTCTCAAACAAGCAGCATCTGGCCTCACCATACCCCATGCCATTTGCTAAGTGGTCCCAGGCCCAGTGCTATCAGAAGCCAACCTTGGTTTGCAGCTTGGCCTCTCCTGCATACCTCCAAATCCAGCACAAGTAGCATCCATCTGCAGATCACTTTTTAGCTCATGCCTAGTTGCCACAGGCAGAACACATGTAGTGGCATAGTGGCTGAAATTGACCTGCTTTTTGTGGGAGGCCCCGAGCCAGTGCTCCTACTGGATGGCTTTATACCATATCTTTGCACCACCCAACCACCTCCACAGTAACACACTCAAGGGGGGGACTCAGTGAGCAGCAGAGCCCCACTGTATTAAGTCCTGCTCTGTAGAGTGGAGATTGAACCTGTAACCCAGGTACATTCACTTAACTTGAATAGAACTTATGACTCTTCAGTGCATGGGCCAATGCTCTAACCATTTAGCAACACCAGTCAGGCTAAATTTCTAATTTTAAAAATTTGTCATTTAATAAAATTTTATTCAGAAATTAGTAACTAGAATTTCTAGGAAATTATGGACAATACAATTTTTTTCATTCAATTTAACTCCTTCAAATAAAAGATATTTTTGATTATATAATTATATTATAATGAAAATGTCATATAGGTCAAATAATGATGTGATACATAAAAACAAACTTCAAAATAATATATATTCTCCAATGAATGTATAAATATGTTTATTTAAAATTTAATACACAGAAAATAATTTTTAAAAATTGTCAGAATTATAACAGTAATTAGCTGTGTACCTTCTTGAATATCAATAGTCATATCTATTTATACATACCTATTTATCTATCTATCTATTTACCTCTGATTTAATTTTTAATAAACTGACAGCCAATCATTTCCACTATTGTCAGGTTTAAACTAGTTATTTATCCTGGTATATTGTGTATAGTAAGTACATTCTCCACTGCCCTTTAACTTTATTTCTTTAGTCCCATGGGTAAAATATTCTCTACTTAGTGCTACTTCAGCTGAAAGAATAATTTCTCCTCTGTTGAACTATTGTGACTCTGCCAAACAGAGTAAACCTTAAGGAGGTTTGAGTATAAAGTAAAAAGGTCAAGATATAAACTATGGTTAATCAGATAATTAGCTAAAAATTAATATTCACAATACCATATCCTAAAGGGACAGAGGAACATGACTAAATAATATACTAATGCTTCAAATTGTACTGTAAGTTGCTATAAGGCAAACAATCTATTTTAGTCACCATTATTTTCTTCTTAATGCATTTAATAATTTATATTTCTTAGGAGGCCCTCAATATATATTCATAGAAATTAAGTGTATACATTTTATTCTCAGTGATTTTTTTTTTGCCTGCTACCCCTTTATTTCTCTCTGTAATTCTTTCTCTTTTTGTCTTTCTGATTTTACCTTATGGTATTGTTCACACCAATTTAGTGAACACTTCTTCTTTTCCACTTTATTTTATGAGTTTCTGAATCATCTCATAAAGTACATATAAGCCCCAAATCATAAGCAACTTAATATTGTCACCCAAAAGTTAGGTATTAAACACAAAACAAAACTGAAAAAAGAATAAAAGAGAAAGGTGAGGAAGAAAAGCAAGGGAAAAGGAAGAACAAGAAAATGTTTAAAAGACAAAGAAGGAATGAAGCAAGGAAAGGAAAAGAGAGGAGAGAAGGGAGGAGAGCAGCAGAAAGAAAAACGTGCATAGAACAGGATGACACATCAATTCATGGAGACAGAGACTGAATCAAGAAAAATAATAACCACTGACAATTGACCCATAGGTCAATTTTGTGACATCCATACAGCAAATTGCCTACTCCTGAGATGTCCTAAAGAACCAATAATAACTCATAAAATTGCTAAAGAAATACCATCTATTTTTTAAACTTTGTATTACAGAGAAGATTCTAAAATTTGAGTCACCAACTTACCATGACTGACAAATAGTTTCTACCTGGAGACATGGAATATAAATCAGGTGTTAGATAAAATACATTTTCTTTAGATCTAAAATAAGTAGATTGTGGCATGCAATCATAATGGCACTGTCTCCCTGTGCATGTGTTTTGTATTTGGTTTGGTAAATAGATAGGTGTGCTGTGCCTAACACTGAAGTCCACAAAACAGTCTTCAAAAATCTGCTGATGTCATCATCAATTTTTCCCCACTTCTAACTCCTCTCAATCATACAGGCAAAGGAAGGCTCTGCTGCAGTTTCACTGTTATTGGAAGGGACCACACTGATTTAGCCCTTGAATCTCCTGGCTCTGACAGCAACCCTCCACCCAACAGTGTTTGCTGTGATGGACCCATAATGACAATTGCATTTATCCTGTCTTACAGTCCAATTATTTTTGGTCACATCTTAAGATGTAGACCCGGAAGGGTGACTCTCTGGCTATCGTCTTCGCTAGTATTCTCCCGCTGATACTAAAATCCAATTTTCTTTTCCTTATAAATCTTTTCAACAATAGCCTCTAAAATCCCCATTGTCTAGCTTAAAAAAAAACACATGTAAAAACAACACAAATCTCTCTTCTGTGACTAATATTTCTGTTTCCTCAGAAGCCCTCAAAGATGGAAGCTACTTATTTTTCCATGCTTCATTTAGTTCCCAAGATTAATGTTCTTTGTGTCCTGCTATCTGCAAAGCATTCCATATTTGCCCTCACCCTAAAGCTTCCTACTTAGAAGTGTATGCACTATTCCACTCCACTTTATAAAGATAGTTTGATGAACTCGTAGTTCTTTTCTCTCCTGCTTTAAAAACGTGTCACCTGGGTCGTAATAGTTCTACCATCTTAGATGTCTTCAGACGGCCTGAGATTATCCAAACAGCCACACAAAAACCCCTGTTTCCTCAATGTCTACTTTAAATGCCCATTCATATGGCCAAATCCTGACTCCTTCTGAGTGTTTCATCATAAAATCACACTTGTAATTACCCAGATTGTGACCACAAACAGTTAACTTTCAGCTTCCTCACTCAACCTCCACTACTCATACAGTATTTAGAACTTATAGGACCTCTTGCTCTTTTTAATTTATCCCTGCCAAAAGATTCCCATCTTCCTTTCCTTCCCTGCCCAGTTAGAATCATGTGCTAATGTCTTATACAAAGATTGTCCCAATCTGTCTCTCTGTCTTTCTCTATATAAACACACACACACACACACACACACACACACACACTACTGGTTTTGTTTCTCTGGAGAACCTTGATTGATTATTTACAGAGAAGCTCACATTTATTGACTGAATATTTCAGAAGTATAAAGACAAGGTCTTTTCAGACTAAGAAGGGACACTCTAGTGTTTAATATGTTCTCCATAGTCCCCCGCTAAGTTGGCTGACACTTTGGCTTACATTTGAGTGCTACTGATTTCTTTCCCCACTTCTGTTTCCTTCGCCTCCCCTTTATATATCTTGATTTCTAAAACATTTCTCATTCCAAAGTGTATTTTAGCATATGGTTCTAAGGAACTTAACTTACCAGAGCTGGTCCTGGGACTGGTCAAAAACAAAACAAAACAGGAAATAAGATAGAACCATGTACAACCTGGCTATGAATAAAACATAATCACTAATAGTAGGTTAAGCACAAACAGCCTGTGGCACAAGACTGTAGTCCAGTTAAAATATATTCATTGGTGGTAAACCAAGCGGGCAAAAGGGATTACACTGGCTTGGAGGGGGATGAATTAGCATATTCATTGTATCAGACTTTGAGATGTATGGAGAACATAGCTACATAGACAAAAGAATCAACTAACTGTTCTTAAGCAGCACTGATGCTCAGTAGAAATACAATGAATAACTCAGAATGACTTATATATAGACAATTAAAAGTGAAGTGTCAAAATGCTTCTTTGGATATACACCAAGAAATTCTCTGGCTGGTGGGCAAAAGCCAAAAACCCACTTGCCCAACTAAAGCAAGTCTGTTATTCCAAGTCAGTCAGGGACCTTCTTTGGAAAACCTGGAACACCCTGACACATGGGATAAAGGCATCTGGGTGGATGGCATGGAGATTTTGACTCCTTAGATTTCTCTGAAACTTTTGACACTGCACTGACTAGTGAAGAGCAGCCATCCCTTGCAAGCATGCTGGAAGGCAGAGGCCTGCCTTTGGTGAAGCTTTATGTGATCCCCACTCCAAGGACCCACCCCAACCCCCGCCACTGTCTGGTAAATCTAAACTCAAGCTCAATTATAGCATAACCAAGATTAGGGTTTGGATAATGTAGGCCTTTTGAAGTTGCTTAGGGAAGAAAGAGACTATATCCTAAAGAACCCAGACAGCAATACTTGCAGGAGCTCATGGCAGCAGTTTCTGAGGATGCCTATTTAAGGAATCTGGAACATAAAATTGGATAGGAAGTTCATTGACTTGGGAGTACTCTTATAAGATATAGGAATGCAGAAGATGGCCCCAACTCGCCACTAGGATGGCTCCTAAACTCATGAAAAAAGAAAAGGTCTATGCTGAACACATTGAAGTTTCCATAGCAGATGGTGGTGGAATGGGTATAAGAAGCATGGCTGGAAGACCCACCAGATGGTCATGTCAGAGCATGCATAATTTAACAAAACCATAGCCGTGTGCTGGTGAAAGGGTCACCAGCATCACTAAGAAGTGTGGTACCTCTTCTCTATAGGCCAAGGTTAATGGTTAAAGTAGCTATTACAGAATCTGGCTCTCTCATAGAACAAAAGGTATCTTACCACAGAGGCCAGGTCCCAGTGCTTAGTTATTAAAAGCCAGGGGTTCACAAATAAGTAACTATCCAAACTGGAGTCACAAAGACTTAACTGTAAGTCATGAAACCAAGAAAATCCTAGAAGAAAACATAGGAAAATTTTGGATATTTCATACAAATGGACAACAGAAATATGAAAAAGTGCTAAATGTCACTAGTCATCAGAGAGATGCAAATTACAACCACAATGAAATATCACCTCACACTTGCCAGGAGGCTACCTACCATCAATAAATCAACAAACAACAAGTGCTGGCAAAGATGTGGAGTAAAGGAAGCCCTTGTGACTGTTAGTGGGGATGTAGACTGGTGCAGCCACTGTGGAAATCAGTGCAGAGTTTCTTCAGAAATTAAAAATGGTTGCCTTTGGACCCAATAATTTATGTCTACTTCAAATTATTCACAAACTACTTCCTGAACAATGCAGGAAGCTTACAATCATATTTCTATTACCATTTCCTTAAGTTCTATATATATTGCATTCTTCTCACCTTTAAATTGCTTTCAATATTTTATCTGTTTCCAGGTTTTCATCTTTTATTGTTCTGCAATTTTACCTTGTTGTTCTTCTATACTTGATATTGTATTTGACACGTTGTGGACAATTCAGATAGTTATCTTCCTCTGAAGAGTATTGATTTCTCTTCCAACAGATGGCTAGTTTTAGCAGGACTCACACTGTGTCTCCTGTAGCTGTTTCAGGCTCCTGCTCTTGATTTTGCAACAGTTCTTGGCATCTTGACCATAGATGTTCTGTTGTGGAGTCAGTCAAGGATTTGGGCGAAGAGACAATGGAGACTTTGAGGGCTGCCTCTTTAGTAGTTCCTTCTCTCTGAGATTCCCCCTCTAGGCACACACTTCTCAAGTCAGTAGAACTGCAGGTTCCTTTTTGAGTTGTAGCCATTCCATATCCAACGAACTGAGCGTGACTGTGATGAAAAGTCAGAGAATCATCAGCACAGTTCATTCCTTTCAGGGATCAACTCTTCTCTGCTTTTGTCCTGATATTGTTTTGATGCTAGGGCTTTCAAATATTGCTTTGAATAATATTTAGTCCAGGAAGGTTATTTTTGAGAATCTGAAGGCTTGATGTTATTTTATTTTTATTTGATATATATATATATATATATATATATATATATATATATATATATATATATATATACAGAGAGGAAGGAAGAGGGATAGAGAGTTAGAAACATCGATGAGAGAGAAACATCGATCAGCTGCCTCTTGCACACCCCCTCCTGGGGATGTGCCCGCAACCAAGGTACATGCCCTTGACCGGAATGGAACCCAGGACCCTTCAGTCTGCAGGCCGATGCTTTATCCACTGAGCCAAACTGGTTAAGTCAAGGCTTGATTTTATAGCTGGAGTGAGCTGGGCAGAAGAGAGGAGCCACAGGAAGTTCCCACAGATACATTAAAAAGTGTTGCTTTGTTTAGTCTACTGAATGCTGGCCCTGACACATCCCAGAAACAGGAATCTTATAAGCCAGACCCTTGAGTAGCAGCTGAAAAGTTGGGGCATTAATTATGTTGTCCAAACTCTTCACTCCTCAGGGAGAACCTGGGAATTAAGGGTTCCCTCCTGATTGCATGGCACTGTTCTTGGGATGGCATCTATAGTCAGAATGTGTCTCAGCTTTTCTTACTAGTCAATGTGGGTAGGTTCTCATCTTCCTTTTTGCGGAGTGTCTAAACCAATTTTTGGATTTTTCACACAGGTAATTGATCCTGGTGGGAGAAGAGCTGGAGGCTCTTATTCTGCCATCTTGCTGGCAACCACACCTTGACTAATTTTTTAAATTATCTTTTTATTGATTTAGAGAGAGAGGAAGGGGGAGGGATAGAGAGATAGAAACATTGATGAGAGAGAGAAGCATCAACCAACTGCTTCCTGCACACCCCTTATTGGGGATCAAGCCCACAACCCGGGCATGTGCCCTGACTGGGAGCAGTAATCTATTGGTTCATGGGTAAATGCTCAACCACTGAATAACACTGACCAGACAACACCTGAGTAATTTTGAAATATATTCTCAAAATGAGAAAAATCATACTCCTTAATTTTTTTAAAAAAACAAATAATATTGAAACAATGGTAATGAATAGAAGAGTATCTTTTCTCATTTTGTCCATTAAATATATTTTTCATTTGATATTAGGAAATGGCAAATTTTTAAGATTAACATATGTTTAGGTGACATTATATATGAAAAATTAATATATGAAAATTGTCATTTTATGCAAATACTCAGCAGTTGTGTTGCCACAGAGTGTGGTTCTTAAAAACAGGAAAAGCCCTATTAATCTTCAATGTGTCACGCTGAGATGTTACTTCTGAGTTTTTTTCTCTTATATAGTGAAGCTTAGCCTCTTTATGGGTATGCTCATCTTTATTAATACTCTCACTTTGCTATCATGCATAATAAAACACTTGCTATAAAACATAAGTTAGATAATATCTGAACAAAATAAAGAAGAGACTTAAGAGAAAGTTTTAATTAGCTCTGCAATGTTATTCATCAGATATTTGTACTGTTAGAAGCTCAGGTTTTCATTGCTTTTGGTTGATTTGATTATTTTGGGTAAAATATCAAGATAGTAACTCCTTTATTTGAAAGATTCTTTTTTATTTTCTTATATAGTGCATTACTTTATATAGCATCATCTCATCTTGCAGCCACCACGATGGCTGGAAACAGGGGACATTTAATTTATGAAGAAGTATATCTGCTGAATTAAAATGGGCACTATTGATTGAGATTATAACTGACTTACACTTTAAGCAAATGAGGAAAAAAAAATCCGTTTTTAAAAAGAGAGTTTTATGAGTTCCCTAAAAGCTGGGCATGTGTGCCCTACCGTTTACAAAGCACAGAGCCTGAAAGCCATTTTACTGACTTGAATGAGAATGCATTTTATAGAGAGGTGGAGAGTGACTATCCAGGCTTTTGAAGATAAAAGAAACTGCACACCAATTGAAGGGCTGTGGGCAAGAGACTGAATGAACCTTGGGAGTTCTGAGAACGTGAAAAGATAAAACACACACAAATACAAGTGGTGAGCTGAATTAACTGAAGCAGAAAGTCTTGCTTGGTAGTTCAGTTGAAAAGAAATCCTTTAAAAGCAAGTAAGCGGGAAAGAGAAAGGGATCAGTAATAGCAACCAACACAAACAAAAACCTGCTCAATGAAAACACAGTCATCTTCACCGCAGGTCTTAGTAAACTACATCATTTTAAATTCCCCAATTTATGCCTCCGTGCTGCTCTTTGGTGTAGAAAAGTAAAAAAGCAAGACTCTAGGTTTTTAATGCTTCAAATGACCCATCTCATCAGGAGTGTTCCACCACCGTGTCAAATATGTTATAGCTTGAAACAGATTGACCCTTTGGAGCACATTTAAACCAGTTTCAAACCCTGAACTTTAAAAGCACATGTTCACGGTCCAAAATTATTTTTTCAGTTTAAATAAAAACATGGTGTTTACAATGACTTTATGCATGTTGTGCTAAATTAGCACCCACATGCACAAATATGCATTTTAAAAATAATTTTAATTCAGCAAAATTAAAATAGTCACTCAAAAATATTTAAGGAGGTTTTTTTTTGGGGGGTTATACAGTTTATATTTAATTTTACCTGTTTTAAGCCACAAAATCTGAGAAAGTTGCCTTATGAAAATGAGGATTGAATGGACTCTTGTAATGTGAGGAATAGATTAAACCAGGATTGAAACAGCACACAGTTAAATGTCGCCAATGGAGAGCCAGAACTGCTGGTAGGAAAACAGGTGCTTGCACACTCAAGGGATCCAAGAACTTGGTTGTGACCTTCACTAAAGGCAATGTCTATGGCAATATGGTGATTATATTGTAATGCGAAGACATCAGGAAAGGCATGTTTATGAAACGACAAAAGTTGTCTGGTTGCTATGTACACTTAGTTCATATGACAAGTGATACCTGAAGCACTTTCTTGCTTCATCATGTCTCATAGTCCATCAGGATGTATCGATTTCTCTACTAGAGATATTTCACAATTCTCAAAGGGGGCTTCCGTTCCAAATGGAGCCAATGATGGAAAAACGAGTGAAACCAATGTACGGCAGAGAACAGGATCTGAGGGCACATGCACAGATGAATTGTATTGATTAATTGTTTTGCAATGTGTTATTTTACAAGTTGTTTAAAAAATAAAGACTGACCACATTGCGAGGCCCTGCGAGTCACTAATTAAACTGCTGTGCTTGCTACGACTTACCTCATTCTTTTTACAGTGATCACTGCCAATAAGTAATTTAGAGTTTGAATCACACAGATAAGATATAAAATTATTCATAGTTTACCTTGTTAGTTCCCTACTTCCTTAACTAGGAGGTATAGAGATGTTGCACCAATCATAGTTTCTAAATAAGGTTTGGGTTTTGAAGCTGAGAAGTGGATATACTTTCAGGTAGAATATTAATATGAGCCGAATTATTTACCAGTGCTCATTATGTACTTAGGGTTATTTCTATAAGTAGAATATAACTAGCTGTGTCATTTTGTTCATATGACATTTGTGTGAGTCACTAAGAGTTTACAATAAGCAACAAGATTGCAAAACAGATGGAGAGTCTATATGGTTGATCATTTTATGGAAGAAAAAACAGTTTCAAGGGTAAAGAAACGTGTTCAAATTAATTCAAATATTATATTTATTATATTTTTCAGTTGTTATTTTCATTAGACTTTTTAAATATAATTTCTATTTTTCTGCTTAAACTTCCCATATTTTCATTCATTCATTATTCATAGAAAGCACATTTTTCCTTTGCCGCATGAGCATTGTTATAATAGTTGTATAAAAGTTATTGTTTGCTGATTCTAACACCTGGGCCCTCTGGAGATAATCCTACATTGATTTTTTTTTTCTTTTTAAAATAGGTCAGATTTTTCTTATTCTTTGTGGAATCAAGTACAGTGTTCTATTATGTCCTTATACTGTGCAGAATCCATATAAGAATTATGTTATTTTCCTCTGAATAGGGCTTATTTTATGGTTGTTTCAGCAGGTATTTAACTTGGTTGATTTCAGACTGTAAAGTCCTTGTGCAGCACCTCAAATCTCAATCCAATTCTTTGTTCTGTAAGGTGTACTCTCTGTTGTTAGCCCCAAACACGTGTGGTTCAGTAGGGATATAGGCAAAGTTTATACATAGAATTAGATTCTCCTATCCTATCTAATAAAAGAGAAACATGGTAATTGGTGTACGACCGCTACCCTTCCCATTGGCTAATCAGTGAAATATGCAAATTAACTGCCAGCCAAGATGGCGGCCGGCAGCCAGGAAGCTTAAAGCGAACATGAATGAGGCTTGCTTGCTTCAGTGATAGCAGACTGCAACGCTCCCCGCCTGCCTTGCCGGCCTCTGAGCTGGCAGTTTGAAACACTGTAACAAATATAGAAGCTAAACAAAACCCCAGAAACCTGCTTTCAACCAGCCAGGATCTCAGAGCTGGAGTTGATACAGAGTTTCGATTATAGAACACAAACAAACCAGATACCTGCTTTCAGCAGCAGAAGCCTCAGAGCTGGAGCCAGAGCTAAAGCTGGCAAGAATAAAAAAAAAGAAAAAGAAAAAAGGAGCGGTTGGGAGCTTCAGTCATCCGCTAGTCTGAAAACAGTCCTCAGCCCCTCAACCAGACTGGCCAGGCACCCCAGTGGGGACCCACACCCTTCAGGGAAAACCAGCTGGCCCCCACCCGTGCACCAGGCCTCTATGCTATATAGTAAAAGGGTAATATGCCTCCCAGCACTGGGGTCAGCGGAGCCGTGAGGCCTTCCGGCACTGGGATCAGCATGACAGGGGGCAGCGCCCAAACCCCCTGATCGGCCCTGCTCTGTGTGTGACAGGGTGCGGCGCCCCAACCCCCTGATCGGCTCTGCTCTGTGGGTGATAGAGGGCAGCGCCCCAACCCTCTCACCCCCCCGCCCACGGGCCCTACTCTGTGTGTGACAGGGTAGAGCCATAACCTCCCCATCGGCCCTGCCCTGAGTGTGACAGTGGTGGTGCCCCAACCCCCTGATTGGCCCCTCTGTGGTTGATAGAGGGCGGCGCCCCAACCCCCTGATCTGCCCTGCTCTGTGTGTGACAGGGGTTGGTGCCCCAACTCCCCTATCGGCCCTACTCTGTGAGTGACAGGGGGGAGCTCCTCAACCCCCTGATGGGCCCTGCTATGTGCGTGACAGGGGGGAGCTCCTCAACCCCCTGATGGGCCCTGCTCTGTGCGTGACGGGGGGGAGCGCCCCAACCCCCTGATGGGCCCTGCTCTGTGAGTGACAGGGGGCAGCGCCCCAACCCCCTGATTGGCCCTGCTCTGTGCGTGACAGGGGGCAGCGCCCCAACCCCCTGATTGGCCCTGCTCTGTGCGTGACAGGGGGTGGTGCCGCAACCTGCCCATCGACCCTGCCTTGAGTGTGACAGGGGGCGGTGCCCCAACCCCCCAATTGCCCCTACCCTGAGCGTGACTGAGGGTGGCATCGCAACCTCCCAATCCGCCCTGCTCTGTGCATGACGGGGCGGCGCCCCAACTCCCCAATCAGCCCTGCTCTGAGCCTGACCAGGGGCTGCACCTAGGGATTAGGCCTGCCTTCTGCCACCCAGGAGCAGGCCTAAGCCAGCTGGGCGTTATCTCCTGAGGGGTCCCAGACTGCGAGAGGGCACAGTCCGGGCTGAGGAGCCCCCCCTTCCCCCCCGAGTGCACAAATATTTGTGCACCGGGCCTCTAGTCAAGTATAAGAGACTAGGGGTTCCTCAGTCTGTTGACCAGTCCTTCAGGCCAAACGTAATGTGGGTTTTTCCACTAATGGTTGAAGGTAGATAGGCTTCAAAGTCTAAAAACAACTCACAAGACCATCAGAATAATGTGGACAAATCTGCAGTTTATTTCAGGACCAGGCAACTGCATGGTAGTAAGGAAATGCATCACAGCCACAGGCTGCCTCAATTCCTGCCACAGGGCCCGAACTCTGAAGTGGCCAATGGGAGCTCCAACTACCTTCCCACAGTAAGGACACACGTTCTCTGTAAGAGCAAGACCCACCAACATGTGCATATGCACCTCAGAAGCAGGGGGCCCAGGATGGAGTCTCAGTTGGGGTCTTATGCCATGCTGGTCACACAGGCCTTTCACAGTGTGCAAGGCATATAGCATCAGGGGCTATATCCCAAAGAAAAAAACAAACAAACAACCTAATCAGATACAGTAATAATATACTTAATTTTATTCTATAACCGTGAAATAGAAAATAAAAGTGATCAAAATATTGCAATATTGACCTGTTTTTCAAAATGAATTGTCTTTTGCAAATGCATCTCAGAAATCAATTTGTCCATGTTCTTTGAATATTTGCTATACATTTTAATGCGCAATGAAAATACAATGAAAGTATATTTTTAAGAGAAAATTGACAACTATTATTCTAAAATACAGGTTGCTATATGTTGATTAATAAAAGAACATTTTATAGAAAGTCAACACAATGTTATTGAGATGTCTAGTATAATTTTGCAAATATTTCACACTTACGACAATTCATTCTAATCTCCCATGGATTAAAACAAATAATTCATAGATCAATAATGCAGCTGAACAGTAAAGAAGAAAAAAACTAAAAAAATATATATAATTATTCTGTCTACATTTGAATTCAGAGAGAATATTTTTCCTATAAATAGGTTAGTTGACTTTTTTAATCAATATGACTAATTAATTGCAATAATAATTATCTTTATTAAATTATAAATATAAATATATATAATTTAATACAGTAGACATACCACCTGCACCAACATTGGCAGATAAATAGGGTTCAATGTTAAAAAAAGTCTCATAGGACCCCAAATCATAGTGCTCCTAAATCTATATTTACTTGAAGGTAAAGAATATAGTATAGTAATGATAGAAAATAAGGATATGAATCACAGCCATTTATTCTTACGGCAAGGGACCAGGAGGCCAGGCACAGATGTCTATTCTCCATCTGTAAGGGCTGTGGCAGGACACAGTTTCTCCTATAAAGAGCCATCCAGGTGTACACAGACAACGCCAGAACCAGGGGGCCCAGCATGGAGTCTCAGATGGAGTCTTTTATGATTGTGCTGTTATGTAAATAATTCGGCTATAAACCTACTTCACTGGCAGACTCTTGTGTGGGGAATCCTAAGGGGTGTCTCAAGAAGACAACATTAAAATAAGATATTGCTGTTATCATTAAGAGAAACAGCTGTTAGAAACTAACCTAAATGTGTAACTAACTCACCAATCGTTCTATTCTTCCAAGTTTCGGAGCTCCTCTAGAATCTTCTTGCTTTTGTTCACTTTTCAGAGCCCCCAGTTGGTTGTATTTTTGCAGAGTATATAATTTTTATATGAAGGAAGATCAGTTTGTTTATATTTTAGTCATAATGCAAGCAGAACTCCGATTTTGTCAAACAAACATGGCCAGTAAGAGGAAAACTAGGGATAGTGTCTTCGTTATGATAACCTAGTGCACTAATTTTTTCAAATATTATTTTTATTTTTTATTATTGGGTAGTATAGAGTAGGACTTCAATTTCTACTTTGATAAAGGGACATACTTTTAAAATAGTCTATTAATATATTTTGACCTATTCAACTTTCTACTAATTTAAGAAGTACAAAATAAAACAAATTTTACTAGCTGGTATTACTAAAACACTAATTCTCATACTTAAATATCCTTTGTATCAACATCACTCTTATTATATAGGGTGTCCCAAAATTCACACAAGATTTGCGATTGAATTGAATTGCAAATCTTGCGTGAATTTTGGGACACCCTATAACTATAGCCATTATTTCTTAATGAAGCCATGATAGGTGGTATCCTATATAGCATCCTATTTAATCCTCAAGTGACCTATAAATAGGTGGCTTTGTATTCTTATTTCATAAGTCAGACAACTGAAGCAATATAGCTTAAATGCCTTTTCTGACAACTTGCATCTGGTAAGCATCAGAGTGACAATTGAATTCAGAGACTGGGAATTACTACCTCTAAACAAACCAACAAACAACCCCAATGCACAAAAAAGCTACATTCTGAAGTTGGTATCTCTCTTTACTAATGAAACATGATAGAACTGTCCACTTCCTACCAAGGACATGTTCAAACTCACAGACATTCTGCTGTTTTATTTGCCATTTGTAGAAAGTGTTCATGATACCAAATCATAATATCTGAAAATATCTAGTTGCAAGTATCAATAGTTTGTTCCTTTTTGTTGCTAATTAATATTCCTTCACATGGATTTAACGAACTTTGTTTAACCATTCAACTATTGAAGACATCTGGGTCTTATCCAGTCCTTGGCTATTAGGAATGAAACAGCTATAAACATACTAGAAGCCCGGTGCACAAAAATTTGTGCACTGGTATGGGGGTGGTCCCTCAGCCCAGCCTGTGCCCTCTCACAGTCTGGGACCCCTCAGGAGATACCCACCTGCTGGCTTAGGCCCACTCCCCAGGTGGCAGATGGCACGCCCGATCCCGCAGTGTCTGCCCCATCTCCTCCAGTTGCAGATGGCAGGCCCAGATCCCGAGCTGGGTTGGGCAGCCGCTCAGACAGTGTTGCCACTCGCCCCGCCTGCCCCACCCCACACATGACAGGCCCAGATCCTGGGCTAGGGTGAGCGCAGCTGGGGATCTCACTGCCGCCTGCCCTGCCTGCCCTGCCACACACACCACAGGCCCAGATCCCACGCTGGGGCGGGTAGAGGCTCGGGATTGCGCTGCCGCCTTCCCTGGGCCGCACACAGCAGGCCAGGATCTCGCGCTGGGGCAGCCAGCGGCTAGAGATCACGCTGCCGCCAGCCCCAGGCAGGGCAGCGCAGCGGGATTTGCCTGCAGTATGCAAATTAGCTGCCATCTTTGTTGGTGGTTAATTTGCATATCGTGCTGATTAGCCAATGGGAGGCATAGCGAAGGTATGGTCAATTACCATGTTTGTCTATTATTAGATAGGATATGCACAAGAATTATATGAATACTAGGATCCCAGTGCATGAATTCGTGTACCTTGAAAGGAACTATGGGCCCCAAGGCTGGTGGGGGGCAGTTGGGGATGAGCTGGCTGGCAGGGGGGCAATCAGGTCGGCAGGAGGGGCAGGTGGGATGATCAGGCTGGCAGGGGGGAAGTTAGAGCAAACAGGCCAGCAGGGGGGACAGTTGGGGGCAAGCAGGACATCGAGTGGGGCAATTGGGGACAATCAAGCCAGGACGCAGAGTGGTTTGGGGCGATCAGGCAGGCAGGCAGGTTAGTGGTTAGGAGCCAGTGGTCCCAGATTACGAGAAAGATGTCTGACTACCCTGTGGGATCCGGCCTAAACCAGCAGTCGGACATCCCCAAAGGGGTTCCAGATTGGACAGAGTGCAGGCTGGGCTGAAGGACACCCTCCCTCTCGTGCATGAATTTCATGCACCAGGCCACTAGTCTAATCTAATAAAAGACAAAAAGGGTAATTAACCATACTTCTGCTACACTTTTCATTGGTTAATCAGGGCGATATGCAAATTAACTGCCAACAAAAATGGCGGTAACCCCCAACAAAGATGGCAGTTAATTTGCATTTGCACAATGATGGGAGGCGAAAGGGGAAAGAGGAAGAATGGTGATTGGCAACGGAGGCGGCAGGCAAGAACTGGGGGGTGGGCAAAGTCCGCCTTTCCCCACCCCCCAGCTGGTGATGGCCATTGGAAAGCCAGGCGGCAACCCAGACCCGTGGGGCGGCTGGTCTGCGGCCTTATGATCGCCATGGCGATTGGAGGGTGGGAGAGCAGGGGGCAGGCCACTCCAGATCCCCGGAACCTCTCTTAAAGGTTCTCTTAAAGCAGTTGGTGAGGGACCTCGGAGAGCCCCAGGGGGCCCTGTGCCAGCAAAGCTGAGACCTGGGGCGGCTCTCTCCCAGGAAGGTCCAGGGAACAGCCACTGCAGCCCGCCCCCACCCCAGCGCAAGGCAGGGCTAGCTGGGCCCGAGGACCCACCCCCTCCCAGAGGCCCCTGGCTTGCTCATGCAGCCCTGGTCAGGTCACCGGAGCAGCTATAAGGCACAGAAAGCACCATGGACAGCCGCTTGCTCCCACCGGCATTTGCTAAGACAAGGCCGGAGGGTGTGAGGGCCGACTCACATCTCCTTCTCCCTCCTTGTGCTCCTCCTCTGGCTGCTCAGCTCGCCCAGCTGCTTATCCAGGCTCCTCTGCAGCGGGGCCCACTTGGCGGGGTCCAGGGACCCGTCCTTGGCCCCACTGCCGGCGTACAGCACTGCCTCCCGGCTGATTCTCTGTGGGGCGTGGGCACGGGCCCTCTCCCCACAGCCTTGGATCTCTGGCGGGCAGTGGCTGAGGCAGTAGCGGTGGCTGCCATGTGGGCAGAGCTGGCCCAGAGTCACGACGCTGGCCCGGCACTTGGCGAGGCCACAGGTGTTATCAGCCTTCATGGCGGTCATGACCAGGGCTTCGAAGTCCTCCGTGGAGGGCAGATCCAGGGCCACGGACCTTTTGCAACTTTCTTCTTTTTCTTTTCTGGCAACTTCCGCAGTCCCGGGCCCGCGGCCGGTGGTCCCTCCTTGGCTCACTGCTCCTGCCTGCCCCTCTCCCTCTGCAGTCGCTCCAGGTGCACAGCCCTCAGGTCCACGCTGCTGGGCTCTCGCCCGGGGGGGGCTCCATCTGCAGGGGCTGGAGGGCTCGGGATGGAGAGAGGCTTTGCTGTCAGTCCCTGCTGGGATGGGTGGGACAGGTGGGACTGGTGGAGCCGATTTTTTTTTCTTTCTTTTCTTTTCTTTTCTTTTCTTTTCTTTTCTTTTCTTTTCTTTTCTTTTCTTTTCTTTTCTTTTCTTTTTTCTTTTCTTTTCTTTTCTTTTCTTTTCTTTTCTTTCTTTCTTTTTTTTTTTTGGCCGTGTGCACATAGATTTAATTCTTAAATAATTTATACTCTTCTGAAAAAAAAAAAATAAAACTCTGAGGCCCTGTGATTGCCCTGGCGCCCTGGCTATCAGAGAGCGGGAGAGCCGGGGTGCAGGCCAGGTAGCACCCGGAAACCCCAGCACCTGACATGCAAAGGTCGGGGATGAAATGACTTTTCCCAACCACATCTGCAAATATCCTGAAGAAGGCATCACTGAAGAGTTCACAACTCTCTTACTTGGCAAGGAAGAAAAAAGTTGGCAACGGAAACAATCCCTTACATCAAAGTTAAGGTCCCTCTGGGTAAAAAAGAATATTTCCAACGTAAAGGAGGGAGCAGGCAAAAATAATAGGTTCTCATGACTTCCACTGAAGATTGAGCATATGACAGAGTCAAAACGAACATACAAATTAAAACAGACAGTGGACATTCAAATGACCTGAATCAACTGTCACTGTTTGTCCCAATAGCAGCAATGCTTATGTGATAATATAGTTTAACAGACATACAAAACAAGTCACATGATAAGATAGGTTCGGCTCCTAAAGTAAATTGACTATGTTCTTTTAAAATTCTACTGTCCTTCCCTCTAACTATAATTCTTAATTTTCCAATCAGAAAATTACCCCAGGTAATCCAGTAACATGTAGAACTCCAGTAACCTAACTTATTTTAAAAAACAAACATCCCAACCATTTTTAAAATATTTACATTAATATTTTAGGGTTAAAATTATAGAAGATATTTAAATCCAAATATATTTTCTGAATAGAAAATATTTCAGTTTTTGATTTAAAAAAAACATAAAAAAATATATAAGTGATACATTTTCCCAAGGAACTCTGAATTAGTACCTTTCCCTCTAACTTTCTTCAAATTGAGAGAATCTATGGAGTTCCCTATATTGCACAAGTTTTAATGAAAGAAAATAAGACTTTCTAAGAGCATCAAATACATGTTTTCTTATTTATAAACATATACATTCTTCTCTCTCTCTCTCTCTCTCTCTCTCTCTCTCTCTCTCTCTCTCTCTCTTTAAAAAATATTCTTACTGATTCAGAGAGGAAGGGAGAGGGAGAGAGATAGAAACATCAATGATGAGAGAGAATCATTGATTGACTGCCTCCTACACACCCCGTACTGGGGATCAGGCCAAAACCTGGGCATGTGGTCTGACCTGGAATCAAACTGTGACTTCCTGGTTCATAGGTCAATGCTAAACCACTGAGTCACACCCACTGGGCTCAATTCTTATTTATAAATTCATTCCAAGGACATATACAGCTTGAAAAGCTTTAGAAGCAGTTTCAAAAAAACCTAGCTTTTAAGTAACAAGAAAATAGTTATAGAAGAAAGTTTAAATTAAAAGTAAAAAATTGTTTTAATTTATTCAAGAGTGGGAACATCCTCCATGAAAATGTGTACCTTGACTGTGGATGGCTGGGTGGCCTTATCACACCTTAGGAATTCAAATGCTTTTTACAATGTAAAGAAAGAGAGTTTCATCTCATTTCTCTCCCAGGGTAGATGTCTGTCAACAGAAGGTGGACATCAATGAAAGGAGGGACTTGCACAATCAATCCAGAAAGTCAGAAATCTATGAATAATCCAGAACCCAGTATTTATCTCCTCTGCCTCACATCCTCCCTCCCAGCCAGTGAGCAAGATACTTACTCTCAAGTCAAGTTAAGTGCCCCCCAGTCACAGTGGCCCAATGCTTACATACAGAGCATACAAATAATTCTCACTCTGGCATAAAAGTGACAACTTTCTTGGAAGAAAAGCAGATACTGTAAATTTTTACTTCTTTAGAAAAAATGCATACATGGCAAACCATCTGTAATAAAAGGCCCATTCTATAAAATTTTACCTGGTCCTACTCATATCTGCAGTCATAACCATATTTACAGACAAATATATCTATACTAATAAAAGAGTAATATGCTAATAAGACTAGGAGACCTTCCAGGAGACCTTCCAGATGTTCTTCTGGACAAAGCCATGGTGGCGGGGCTGAGGTAGAGGCTGTTAGAGGCCAAGAGAGGAGGGCAGCTGTGGGTGATCAGGCTGGTGGGGGGTGGGGCTGGTGGGGGAAAGCAGACCAGCAGGGGGCCCAGTTGGGGCAAGCAGGCCATCAGTGGGGGTCAGTTGGAGGTGATCAGGACAGCGGGGGGGGGGGGCAGTTTTGAGTGAGCAGGCCAGCAGGGGGACAGTTTGGGGTGATCAGGCTGGTGGTGGGGCATTTGGGGGCAAGCAGGCCAGCAGCGGGGGTTGGGGGCAGTTTTGGGCGAACAGGCCGGCAGGCAGAGTGGTTGGAGGCAATCAGGCAGGCAGGCAGGCAGGTGAGCGGTTAGGAGCCAGCAGTCCCAGATTACGAGAGGGATGTCTGACTGCTGCTTTAGGCCCAATCCCTGTAAACTGGCAGGACATTTTTCGAGGGGTCCCAAATTGGAGAGGGTGCAGGCCAGGCTGAGGTACATACCCTCCCCCATGCACGAATTTTGTGCACCGGGCCACTAGTTTTATATAAAACACTTAGGAATGGATTAAAAAACCAAGAATTGTTCTCTATGGAGTGAAGGCCCAATTTTTTTAATGTCTAATGAATCAAAAACTAAAAAAAAATCATTATCACCTTATATAACTCATATCATTTTTAAATCTATCAATACTGAGGAATAAAGTAGAAAATAATAATTGGGATAAAAATGAATTTTACTGTATTTTTTTCATATTGAAAGCAGGGCTGTTCTGCCCTAGACAGTTTGGCTCAGTGGATGGAGCGTGGGCCTGCAGACTGAAGGGCCCCAGGTTTGATTCGGTCAAGGGCACATGCCCAGGTTGGGGGCTCAATGCCCAGTGGGGAGCATGCCAATCAATGATTCTCTCTCATCACTGATGTTTCTCTCTCTCTCTCCCTCTCGCTTCCTCTCTGAAATCAATACAAATATATTTAAAAGCAGGGCTTTTCTAATTTCACATCCTAATGAAAGGAAAAGTTAACCAGAATTTATTAGGTATGAAAACTAGAAAATGGGCAGTTGGGCAATTGTGTGAGGTCTTGGACCACATTATACAAACAAGACTGCACATTTATATCAGAGCAAAAGTCCCAAGAACAACTGGTTATAATCACTTTATGATACTCTCTTTTAGTCAAATATTATAACAAACTTTATCAAATAGTTTTTATTAGAGGTTAAGAATCTTGGGAAATTTAGACAAACTAAAAAATATATAATTATAGTAATTATATCAACATTTATTAGAAAACATTAAAACATAAGCATTTTTAAATTTACAAAGATACTTGTTTTCGTCTCAGTAATATTAAAAAGTTAGCACTGTAAAGAAATGACAATTATTCACTACAATAGGGGTGGGGAATAGATTTAAATCAAGCTACATCTCATGCTCAGTACAGTACTGTATTTTACCTTATATTGACTTTGAGGTAATAAAACAGCTGAAAATGATTCTTTCTATCACTTGGAGATACTTGTGACATTGTTTCATTCTCTTCTAGATGTAGTTAGTTCCCCTATCATATAGTTTTGTTTTTCTCTCCATTAGCTGTTTTTATTAAAAGTTTGAGCCATCTAGTATTTTCACATCTTTAAAAAATAATACACCTTAAAAATGAAATTAGAACTCCAAAAGATGTGTTGTCTCAGCTTAGTAATTTTACTCTGGGGAATAAGTCTAAGAAAAACTGCTGTAGAAAATGCTTTTGCTTAGGAAACAATACAACCTCGATATTTACTTTTCTTCAGAGAAGATGACACATATTGTTGGGACTAGACCTCCACAATTTATCTAGAGAAAAAGCTATGAAATTGTTCACTACTCAAAAAAGCTCTTTGATAATAATCAAATACTGACAACTCTGAATGTAAAATATGCTGGAAGGTACTTGGTAAATTGTGCTTTTAGTATAGCAACTTTGTGTGAATTCATCTTGGAAAGTATCTAAAATAATAATTATCTATACCACGAGTTTATCATCTTTTGGACAAAATTTAGCTTTCTTGAATAATTCACTTTATTTTCCATATATTCAACTTTTTGACTGAATACACTTAATATTTAATTTTTTCTTGCTTCATCAGAGACACCACTATAAAAACTAGTTTGTTTGTCTTGAGTTAAGAGAGTAATGATCTCAAGGGATCATAAGATGTGTTCCAGGCTCCAAATGGCCCTCATTGGGCTTTTTAAAAATGTTCTATGCACAAGTGGATGCAAATGTGTTTACAGATCATTTATATGCAAACACTATAGTAGCTTCATAGGGGATTAGAAAATAAAGAATAAGTATTTACCTTTAATAAAATTATGCAGTTTTTTTTAAAGGATATAAGATTTCAATGGAAGCAGAAAACAATCCACAAACTATTTAATGAAATCACAAATAAACAATGGCCACAGTTAAGAATATGAGGAGACTTGAGCTGATATCCAGAAAGGAAGGAAAAACAGAAATATAATTATGACCTTGGGCATCAAAACCATGAATTGCCATGGTAAAGAATGTAGAAAGAAAGTATATTAGGAGAAAAATGAAAACCCTTAGTAGCTGCTTAAATTAAGAAATGAGGACATAAAGGGTACAGATAAATAGGAGGAATTAAAAAGAATTGGTAAACAGAAAACTTACTATAAGGTTATGAAAACCAATGAAGAATATTTGAAAAAAGGAAATAACAATAAATAACAATAATATTTCATGCTACAGAGATGTCTACATGAATGGAATTTGGAAATTAGTACTTTGGTGAATAGAGTTTAGGAATCTTTAACTTTTATTAAGGTTATTGGAGTAGCATGCAAAGCAAGTATTATTTAGGAATGAGGATAAGGAAATGTAAGATACATTGCTAAATTTTGCTTCTGAACTTAATATTGTCCATCACTATGATAGGGTGTAATGTAAGATAAAGCCAGTAACACTAACAATGTTACTTGGTAATAGTTGGTTTATTGTAGGAATTGGGTAGGAAATTGAGAAAATAAGGAAAATTATGAAGTGGTTGGTAAGTACCAATGAATCATTTTGCTAGTGAGTGACACACCTAACATCACAATGGCATTTTAAAAAATTAAGCCCTTTGCAAAAACCAAGGCTCTCCTAGTTCAAAATATCAAGGGTACATTTTGCTCTTTTGAAAATCTTTTGACATTATAAACTTTAGTAATCTCTGAGTGTTTTAACAGGGTAATAATACATTTTTGTGTGTTCTTGTTCATTCATATTTTTATAGATTCTTTTTAATTTTTGAAGAGTAGATTTAGGTAGGCTTATAATTATGAGAGACAGGGTTTGAAAATCTATTAGTTTAAAAAATACCCAACATCATGAGATCGCTAAAAGAGCAGGAAAGCACTGGATATAATTCATTTTGTGAGTTTACAAGAAGGTAGCAGACTTTTTGACTGTGAGAATGAAGAAAGAAAATTTGTTTCTAATATTGCCCTAGATCAGTGATGGTGAACTTTTTGAGCTCATCGTGTCAAAATTTTGAAAAACCCTAATTTAACTTTGGTGCCATGCCACATATAGAAATATTCATTTTTTTTTGACATTTGCAACCATAGTAAAAAAAAAAAAAGATTTATATTTTTGATGTTTATTTTATATATTTAAATGCCATTTAACAAAGAAAAATCAACCAAAAATATGTATAAAATGAACAAAAACAGAAAAATAATGTACATTTAAGAAAAAATAATAATAAAAACAATGATAATCAAATGGTACGAAACTAGAAATTAGTGACTTTTTTGGTGCTGAAGTTTGTCTGCTAATTCTTCGATTGCAGGTTCATACTTGGTGCACTTCAAGGCCAAGCAAGCGCCACTAACTTCATCTGTTAGCCGGCTTCTTTTGTTCGTTTTAATATTATTTAATGCTGAGAACAAAGTCTCACAAAAATATGTTGATGAAAAAATTGTTAGCAAAGCCATCACTAGATTTTTTTATGTCGCTAAAAGTGTCAGGTCCTCTGTTCCAAGCACTCAAAATTTCTTGTTCGTAGTTGCACCCTTCTTCATTATTCAAACGATTTCATTCCAGATTTTCAAGTTTTGACCTTAAGTCGACAAACATGAGTCCAAATGCTACCTTGAAAATCTGCAAGTTGCATCTCTGAATCGTCAATTTGCATCCATTGGAAATCCTTTAATACCAAAGTACTGTAAACCACTATATCCGGATACTTAATTATTTTAATGGTCTGTTCTAGGCTTCTAAATTGGTCGAATCTTTTGCTGAACTGTTCAAAAACGAGTTTCCTATATTCTCGTACATAAGTATGGACTCCATTACACTCGTTGTAGTGGCCTTCTCGAAATACTTTTTTATCTGAGGAAAATACTTATTAGTTTTAGTTTCAATATCTCGCTTGAAAATTTTACGTTTACTTTCAAAAGATTTGATGTATCCAAACATAACACCAATACTTTTGCCAAAACCTTGTAATTTTCAGTTCAGTTCATTCATATGAACAGAGAGATCTGTAACAAACATCAAATTGCTGACCCACCTATGATCATTGTCTGAGGAAAGTCTGCCAGATCCTTATTCTCAATAAAGACCGTAATTTCTTCAAAGCACTCCACAAATCGCTCAAGTACTTTACCTCGACTCAGCCATCTCACATTATTGAACATCAGTAGTCCACTGTAGGTTGAATCAACTTCCTGTAAAAGTGCAGAAAATTCTCGCTTGTGAAGGGGTCGAGAAGCTATAAAATTCACAATTTTTGTTACAACTGACATTAAATCATTCAATTCTGAGAATCCTGATTTGGCACACAACACCTCCTGATGGATAATGCTATGAAAAGGTACAAGTGGATGTCTAATAGCTTCCGTAAACAATTTCAGGAATCCCACATTTTTTCCCACCATATTTGGTGCCCCATCTGTTGTGACTGACACAATTTTAGAGATATCAATGTTTAGGTCACTGAATGTTTTTATAACAACCTTACATATTTTGTTTACTGTTGTACTTATTGGCACTGATTCTAACTTTATCAACTCTTCTCCCATTGTGAGACCATCAAAATATCTAGCAATAATGGCCAACTGAGCATTTGATGTGACATCAGTAGTTTCATCAAGAGAAATAGAAAAATATTTACAACTATTTAAGTCTTTTTTTAATTGATGTTGTACGTTTTTGTTAAGATCTATTATTCTGTCTTTGATAGTATTTCTACTGAGTGGTAACTCAGAAATTCTTTTAATAATATCATTTTTATTTTTCATATCATGAAATAGAGCTGGTGCACATCTTAGAAATGTTTCCTTAATAAATTCTCCGTCAATGAGGGCTTTTCCATGCTGAGCTATGGAGTGAGCAATACAGTAACTTGCTGTTGTTAAATTTGTAGAGCATCTTACAAATTTAAGGATGGAATTTGATTGACTTTTATAGAGGTGTAGCTGCCTAGAAATGTATTCCTTCCTTTCATCGATACTTTTTTTCAAGAGCTGACAATGATTAGTTTCAAAATGTTTCTTTACATTCCACGTTCTGCTTACTACCGTTTCATTACACAGTATGCACAATGATCTGTTGTTTCTGTCGACAATCCCGTACATCTCAGTCCATATGTCTCGAAAGGGTCGGCTACTGCTACTTCCACTTCCTTTATCATTCAATCTTGCTTTTTTATTTTTTTGATTCTCCATCATAAGGCTGCAAAAATAAATAAATATAAATTACGGTGTTTTTTATAAAAGGTTGATAGGTTTCTTACCTATTAACTTTCTGCAGTGTTGTTGCACTGACTCCTGGTGCAAAACAATTCAAAGATAGTATGTAAAACCAACAAATATATGGTGCTGTAATCAATTATCCGACACGCAGAATGTCTCACCGAGCACTGTTGCACTGTATATCTTTTTCTTCTAACCCTCCCACTCCTGTCTCCTAACGAACATGGCGATCAAGGGCGTCCGTTTGCCGAATGCACCCGAATGCACAGGAAGCTTACCCGAGGCTCATGATGACAATAACGAGGCCATTTCCAGAATTGAGCATTTTGTCACTCGAGTAAAAATAAAATGTCATGAGTAAAGATTAATCTCTTTATAGTGCAATTCTTAACCTTTTTATATTAATGTCAATATTGGAACAATGTATCTTGGATGTTTTCACTATGTATCTTTGCTACGCAACACTGATGTACATGTTTACATCCGGTTTTATAATTGCATTATAAATTGCATTATTTATCATGAGTAATGTGAGTAATAATATTACTCGAGTGATGCCCAACTCTGGCCATTGCGAGAGACGAATATTTGAATTATGCAATTTTTTGTCTCTGTCGATGTATGTCACCCAAAATGAGTTTGCATGTCATCTCTGACACGCGTGTCATAGGTTCACCATCACTGTCCTAGATTCTTTTTCTACATGGCTTCTTATTTCTCTGCCATTTTTCACTATCACTTGTAAAATACTTCCATAGTCTGATCATGGTCCTTATCACACCACTTTTCCTGCTTACTTTCAGCAGATATCCTTGTCCCAATTTTCCTCACAGAACTAAGTTTCCTGTCTGTATTTGACAGCAATAAGCTTTTATTTTCATGCCATGGGTCTATAGATCACTGTAGTGACCCTAAGGACTAACTGGAATAGCTTTATTTTAGCATGTCTTCATACAGGTCAACTGGGGCTACTCTGTTTCATTTTCCTTATTTAGGAGTCTATACTGAAGATGCATAGTTACCTGGGCTATTGTTTTCTCATCATAGAGGTCAGAAGCTATAACAGAACCCTACAGAAACACGTGGTGAGTCTTTTTTTAAAAAATATATTTTTTATTTATTTTAGAAAGGGGAAGGGTAAGAGAGATTAGAAGCTTCAATGATGAGAGAGAATCAATGATTAACTGCCTCCTGAATGGCCCCCGATGGGGGCATGGTCAGCCTGCAAATGGCCATTAGCCTCTCACCCAGGCTGGCCACACCCCCCAGTGGAGATGCCCACCGTGAAGGGGGTGTGGCCAGTCTGCAAACGGCCATCAGCCCCTTGCCCAGGCTGGCCCCACTCCCCAAGGGGACCCCTACCCTGATCTGGGACCCCCTTCATGGCGGATCAGCTGGCCCCCACCCATGCACCAGGCCTCTATTTATATTAATAAAAGGGTAAAATGCTAATTAGACTGGGAGACCTTCCGGATGTTTTTCTGGACAAAGCCATGGTGGCAGGGCCAAGGCAGAAGTGGTTAGGGGCAATCAGGCCAGGAGGGGAGGGCAGTTGGGGGTGATCAGGCCAGTGGGGGGAGGGCAGTTGGAGGTGAGCAGACCAGCAGGCAGAGTGGTTAGGAGTGATCAGGCCGGCAGGCAGGTGAGTGGTTAGGAGCCATTGGTGTCAGATTGAGAAAGTGATGTCCGACTGCTGGTTTAGGCCCAGTGGGAATGGGCTTAAACCTGCAGTCGGACATCCTTCAATGGGCCCCAGATTGGAGACGGTGCAGGCCAGACTAAGGGACACTCCCCCCATGCATGAATTTTGTGCACTGAGCCACTAGTCTATACTAATAAAAGGGTAATATGCTAATTAGACTAGGAGACCATCCAGGAGACCTTCTAGATGTCCTTCCAGAGAAAGCCATAGTGGCGGGGCTGAGGCAGAGGCAGTTAGGAGCAATCAGGCCAGCAGGGGAGGGCAGTTGGGGGTCATCAGGCTGGCAGAGGAGGGCAGTGTGGGCGATCAGGCCTGCAGGGGGTGGCAGTTGGTGGCAAGCAGGTAGTTGGGGGGGGGGCCATTGAGGGTGATCAGGCTGGAAGGGGGGACACTTTGGGGTGAGAAGGCCATCCCTCACTGTGCCATTAGTCTATAATTATAAAAGCATAATATGCAAATTGACTGAACGACCAAATAGCAGAACGACTGTCTGGACAGCCTTATGGATTACCACGCTATGACATGCACTGGCTCCAGGCCAGCTAAGGTGGGTGCAATGTGATTGGTTGGGGTTTGGGGGGCACCACTGCTCCATGATTGCCCCACAGAGTGAGGCCTAGGCCACCAGCTGGTGGAGTGATCGGGGGGGGGGGTGGTCTGTGCGATCACCCCTAAGAGGGAGGCCCAGGCCACCTGGCTGATGATGCTGCAATGAGTGGGCAGGGTCTCCCTCTGTGGGGTGATTGATCTGGAAGCCCTGTGATTGATCACCCCACAGAGGGAGGCCCAGGCTAGCCAAGCGATCGCACCCCATGTCTGCTGTCCACAGAGGGAAGTGACAGTGGCGGGGGAGGGGGGCAGTACAGATGTCAAGCAGTGGCAGCAGAGGGGTGGGGCCAGCTTCCAGCAGCCTGGGGAAGGAAAGCCCCAATAACCCCTGATTTCTGGCCAGGCCTAGGTACCCTACTTGAGGAGTCCCAGATTGCAAGAGGGTGCAGGCCTGGCTGAGGGACACCACCCTCTGTGCATGAATTCCATACACTGGGCCTCTAGTGTTAATATAGTTTTCTATAAGCAGTGGGTTTCCAATGTATTTGATGCCAGTGACCTACAACTGCCAAAAGGCAGAACCCCAGTTTGGGATTTCTGTTGTTTGTTTATTTATACATGCTGCTCTTTCTCTTGAGAGAGAAAGTTTCTCTATCAGGCTTCCATAGGAACATACCTTTGTCTGATAATTTAGCATGTGCATTCAGGCTACAAATAACTTATTACTGAGCTATTTTTAAATAAAAAAAAACAACTTCCCCAAATCTAGTAGCATATAAGAGCAACTATTATCAATTATAATTGTAATTTATTCTCAGCAACTCTTTATTCTCACAGGTGTTCAGGCTGTCTGGGAGACTCTGCTCCACCCATCTCATTAGGAGCTCATGCCAAAGGGGCCAAAGCTATCTGGGGTCGAATGGTCTTAACGGTGTAGATCAAAAGTTCCCAGCGAGTTCAGAAAAACACTTGATGCCTCTTAAGACCTGCATTTGGAACTCATGCTCTGCATCCAATGGCCAAAGCATTTGTCATGTAGCCAAGCCCCCAAATCAATGAGGTATAAAATGTACTCCACTCATAGCAGGACAGAGAATGTAGTGACTATTTGCTGGGCAATGAAGCAAACATTCACACTGCCTAACTTATGTCATGTTCCCAGATTCTCATGCACTTCTTTCTTTCTGCTATCACCGTGGGATCTTTACTCCTACCACCTTTACTCCAACTATATCCTCCTCCTGCCCTTTTAAGGATACCATTGTCATCATGCCATCTTTGTAGTGGTTTCATTACTTTATCTGCCAGAATTTTCAGGCTCAACTCTCACTATAATGTAACTTTAATTTTGGTTAAAAGTTTTCCCTTGACACTATATTACCTCTGATTTATTCTGCATCTTAAAACCTAAACCAACTATCTCCATTTCCCCATCAAAGACACACACAAACACAAATGCACATACATATTTACAAAATGAGGACTCCCTTTTAGTTAGAAGTCATATTTTACTTCTATTTAAGTCCAGAGCCATGTAGAGCACATGCTACATAATAGTCAATAAATGTTAAACAAACAAATGAGGATAGAAAAAGGCAGTGAGATATTTTGTAGTTGAATAAGTGGGATGTAAAGTGGAGAAAACTTTCCTATTCACTCTCACAATCAAAATGCTTTCAGTTCTTGTTAATGCCGTTGCCATTTAGAAGCCTCACTTAGGTTTGATTTCCTTATTTTATTTAATCCACTGGGAGCCAGAGTGCTTGATGGCTGAGCCAGTAAGGCTCATGTGTGACATGTCATTTAGGGGCTAACAGCTCTTATGAGTAAAAGTCGTATATGTGGAAGGGGCAGGAATGCTTGCACTGTGTCACCTGATTGGCCATAGTGTCTCTGAAGTGAGGTGAAGTCTATGTTTTCCATCTGTGTATCCAGGGCCCATTAAATAGTAAACCCTGAATGAGTAAGTCAATGTTCCTGGCCAATATCCTGCTCCAGGTAATATGATTTTCAGGTGAGTGTTCTTTGAAAAAGAAAATTAGGTTCTTTTTCAAATTATATTCATTGTAAAATTATAAAATAGAAAAAAATATGAATTTAAACTAATTTCTAAAAATAATTAGTTTTAAACAGATACATATTAACCAGCTTATACTTGTTGTGAGATATAATGCCCTGCATAGGAGCCATAGTGCCCATAGCAACTGCCATTATAACAATAAGTTGAGGCATAAACTTTATTTATTAGCATTTTGAAATGAAAGTGAGAAACCTATAAGGAAAAGAAAAGGTACCAACTATAATATATCTCTTTTATCTTGTGAAGTTGGAGGTTGAAAGGAGAACCTTTGATCCATTTACCAGACAAATTACTCATAACCTACTCTGCCATGGACACATTTCTTTAGCCCATTATTGGTTTACAATAAAATACAGAAAAGCAATTAAATTTCAGGATACTCCCCATTGAGGCAGTCTTCATGTACAAAATTCAATCTCCATGTACAAAATTACTGATATTCTTCAGTAGATGTTTACTTGTCAGAATAGTCAAAATTGGAAACTGAAAGCTTATTGAAAATTCTCAAGAAAAATAACAGCAAGGTAGCTTCATGACTCACATATCTTTATCAAATTTTTGCACATGTAAAGCATTAAGGTAAATCTATTGTAGCTCTAATCAAATTCCTAAAAGGTTTTCCCAACATTTCTAAGTTTTTAACTCCACACAGATATTGTTTACATAATTGGGGGGAAAAGGGAACCACTTCATATTTGAACATAGGCTATTACAAATAGGGTGGTCCAATTTCCAAAACATAGTGAATGGATAATTAACTTGTGTCAGAGTTAAGATTTTAGTTTTTATTAACAAAGAGAATTTCATAAAATAATCAGAAAAATCAAATGGGTGTAAATATTCATATAATTGTCAATGAAAATGTTTTCCCAATTTAAAAAGAACAGAGGGCAAAAATGTATTAAATTTAAAAAAAAAAACATATATTCATAATTCAACCCATAAAGGAGGGTATGCATATTACTATTGAGTAAAAAATATTAGTCTTAATTCAGATTCTAAATTGGCATAAAATCCAAACTAGCAAGAACTGGGAATTAGACAAATTTTTGAAGAGTATAATTTTAAAATCCTGATAGATAGGCCCAATTGACTGCCTGGTAGTGAAAATCTAACTGAAAACCCAAACTAGTGTGTGTGTGTCGGGGGGGGGGGGGGCGGGGGGATTCACCTGTATAAAGAGATTGCTTATATACATGCTATATAGTAATTTCTGTGAAGTATTTTATTTAGTACTCACAATGGGTGAAGTAGGCTCAGTTATCCTTATTTTCTCATGAGAAAACAGGCTCAGAATGTAACAGAGACAGAATTGAAACCAAGAACTCAGTGACCCCAAAAGGTTTTTCAGCGAACTATTTTGTCCCTGAGAACTCGTTTTGCCCTGCAGAAACCCCATAGCACTGAAGACACTGGGAAACATTAATATCAAAAGACCTTAATTTTCTCTGTATATTGGTTGAACAACTAATTAGAAATGTGTTGTAGACAGTAGGGCATAAATACTGTCAGAGAGAAATAGAAATGCAAGCTAGACATAAAGATATAAGTAGATATTTGGGAATATTTATATGCACAATGTAGTTGAAATCATGTGATTCAAATACCAGGAACCCAGAAGTCAAACAGATAGCTGGACCTGAGAGATAATAATGAATAGGACAGGAGAAAAATTGTTCAGAAGAAGAAATATTAAGTTTAGCTCTCAGAAATAAGAATAATTTTGAAAAGTAAGAAAGGAAACATTATCAAAGTTAGCCAATTGCAAGTTCTTCATTATTTACTGAACAGCTTTATATTTTAACTAGCGGCCCAGTGCACGAATTCATGCACCTTGAAAGGAACTGTGGGCCACAAGGCTGCAGTGAGCACAGGGGCGGGTCTCAGCCCATCCTCTGCACCCCTTCCTGGCCCCTCCCGCTGTGGCCCCAGGTCTCCTATCTGCCAGCAGCCCCGCTCCCACTGCCACTGCTCCCATGTGCTGATGGAGCTGGTCCCGCTCGCACCTGCTGATGGCGTAGAGCAGCCGTGGGCAAACTACAGCCCGCGGGCTGGATCCGCTCGTTCGGCTGTTCTATCTGGCCTGCGGAGCCGAAAGAGCGGAGGGTTCTCTTGCTCTCCCCTCTGCTCCTTCACCAGCAGCAGTGTTAACATGTATTAGTTCACACAAACACTCCATCCATACTTTTGTTCCAGCCCTCCGGTCCAGTTTAAGAACCCATTGTGGCACTCGAGTCAAAAAGTTTGCCCACCCCTGGCGTAGAGCGACTGGGGCCAGTGCCAGCAGTGGGTGCAAGCAGGGCTAGCACCATAAGTGGGTGCGAGCAGCAGCTGCTGCCAAGATCACCCACTGCTGCCCAGATCACCCCTCAGGAGCAGGGGGAGGTGGAGAAGACCTCAGGGGGAATCAGGGCCAGCAGCCACCTCTCCCACCTGCTGATGGTGCTAACTGATCAGGACTGGCAGCAGGTGCGAGCGGCAGCTCCAGTGGCGGCTGCGGGTGTGAATGCTGGGCAGGACTGTGGCATAGGAGCAAATAATTTTCAGTAACCACCAGAGGCTCACACTGATGAAGCAACCAGTGCCCTGCCTTGGTCATGCACCCACTCACCTGCTTCACCATCCTGCCATGGCCTACACCCTCCATGTTCTGCACACGCTCCCTGGTGGTCAGCACACGTCATAGCGACCGGTTATTCTGTTGTTTGGTTGTTCTGGTTGTTCCACTGTTCAGTCTATTTGCATATTAGCCTTTTATTATATAGGATAGAGACCCAGTGCATGAATTCATGCACAGGTTGGATCCCTCGGCCTGGCCGGTGATGGAGGCCTATTGCGGGGAGGGGCTGCAGGAGTTTGGCTGGCCAGGGCGAGGGGCCGTGGGAGATTGGCTGGTCATCTGGGGGAGAGGCCACAGGAGGTTGGCCAGCCACGGGAGGTTGGCTGTGGGAGCATACTGACTACCAGGGGGCAGCTCCTGAATTCAGTGTCTTCCCCCTGGTTGTCAGTGCATGTCATAGCGACTGGTTGACTGGTCCTTACAGTCATTCAGTCGCTTAGGCTTTTATATATATAGATATCTCCTTGATATTTTACAGTGACAGATAAATTGCAATCATTGCCACCAAACCCTAGGGATTATGGGCATGTAGGGAGAAAGTATTAGGATAGATGTTTCTTTTTCCCCCTCTCTGCACCTGGGTGGATGGCAGAGTCAGACAGTTATCGCACTACCTATCATAGTGAGGAGCTCTGCTGACCGCTGGCCGGTCTTTAGGGGACTCACCTCTGTGCAGTGGTCTCCAATTCCACCAACCATCCTTCCTAAGCCTTGAAAGTCTGATAAAACTACCTAGATCTGGAAACTTGGGGCCAGGGAGAGGCACTCCAGTCCTGAAAACACTGTGTTTGTAATTGTTCTTGTCTTTCCATGTTTCAAAATCAAAAATCCCCTTATATTCCCACTATCTCAGTCTTCCTTCTTTTTGTATTAATATGTATCCAAATACATTCATTGCTTCCATGTATTTAGATAACAGCTCCATGGTAATGAATCACAAAATTAAATCTCTTAAGCATGAAGAACATATCTCTATATGCATGCTGGATATTCTTGTCTCAAATTCAGAATGTGTGTAAAATGTGGTCCAGAATTTCAAGCTCATAGCACTTTAACCATATGAAATCAAAGTATCTACTGGTAACTTCCCTTTCCCTCTATTTCTTTATCTCTAAAATTAAGATAAAAAACCCCTTCCTTCTGGGGTTATTCTAGAAGCAAATGAATTGTTACATTTAGTGAATATGCTTAAAACAGAGACTACAATGAGGTAAATATACAATAAATTTTATAATTATTATCTCTATTATCTTCTATTCACTCTGTTTTAGTCAGGGTAAGCTGAGTAAGCTTTCATAAAACAAACCTCATAATCAGTCAATTTACACATGAAAAAGTTCATATCTCACTTAACTCAACATGTGATGAGGATTGGATGGCATTCTAGTTTGCCTATACCCATCAAGGGACTCAGGGATCTCCAGCCCCTAAGTGGTTCAGTCATCTCAGCTCTAGATTTCCACTGCCATCAAGGTGAGGAAAGGAATATCTAAGATTTCCCCACTGTAAGTTATGTTTCCCAGGAGGGGCACATATTTCTGCTCATCTACACTAATAAAAGAGAAAAATGGTAATTGGCGTACAGCGATACCTTTTTCATTGGCTAATCAGGGCTATATGCAAATTAACTGCCAACTAAGATTGGCAGTTAACTGCCAACTAAGATTGGCAGTTAACTGCCAACAAGATGGCGGCTAATTTGCATATGTAGGCACAATGCAGGGAGGCGAAAGGGAAAGCAGGAAGAAGCCCCCTGCCACTGACAGTGATCGAAAACCCAGGGGGGAGCTAAGAGCTGGGGGGCAGGGCAAAGGCGGCCCTGGGTCCGCCTTGGCCCTGCCCCCCAGCCATGATCAGAGAATCAGGCGCCTTTGCCGCCCTGGCCAGTGATAGCAGGAAGTAGGGGTGGAGCCAGCGATGGGAGCTGGGCACGGTCGAAGCTGGCAGTCCCAGGAGCTAGGGGTCCCTTGCCTGGGCCTAAAGCGAAGCCCACGATCGCGGCGCCCCCCGCTGCCACTGCAGGTCCCCGCTGCCCAGGCCGGACGCCTAGGCCAGAGGCGTTAGGCCTGGGCAGGGGTGGAGCCTGCAACAGCGGGGAGCTGGGGGTCCCCTGCCCAGGCCTGACACCTCTGCCGGAGGCCTCAGGCCTGGTCAAGGGGCCGATCCGGTGATTGGTGATTGGAGGGTGATGAGGGTCAACTCCTCTGGCCGAGGCATCAGGCCTGGGTGGGGGGCGGAGCCGAGGATTGGGGGGATATGATGGTCCCCTTGCCCAGGCCTGAAGCCTGGGTCAGAGGCGTCAGGCTTGGGCGGGGGGTGGAGCAAGCGATCAGAGGGAGATGGGGGTCCCCTGCCCAGGCATGATTCCTGGGCTAGAGGCCTCAGGCCTGGGCAGGGGCCAGAGCCAGTGGTCGGGGGGAGATGGGGACCCCTGTCCAAGCCTGGCACCTCTGGCGGAGGTGTCAGGCCTGGGCAAGGGGCCGATCAGGCAATCGGAGGGTGATGGGGGTCAACACCTGAGGGCTCCCAGTGTGTGAGAGGGGGCAGGCTGGGCTGAGGGACACTCTCCCCCCCACACACACACCCAGTGCACGAATTTCGTGCACCGGGCCCCTAGTAGCTCATAAAGCAAGAGACATGAGCAAAATAGATTTGTTGAGCTTTGAATGTCTGTGTCCCAACAAAGACATCACCTTTTATTCAGAAAGCCAAGATGGGAATCGGAAACTTATTTCTGGCTTTCCCCCTCCCGCTTCAGTTATAGATTTGCTTTAACTAAGTTCTGTCATTTCCCTCCCTCGTCTCTGAAATGAGCTTCCTCATCCCCACTCATGCCTCTCCTCCAGTGGACATGGACCCTGACCTAGCATGCTTTCTGATCTGTCTGACCCCCGCTATCTGCCTTATAATCTGCCCTCCTCATTATTTCCAGAATTACTTTTAGAAAATATGACTATGAAGTTTCATTGCACAAAAGAGTTCGGTGTTCTGACATTTTCTGTGTTTGGAGCAGTCTCCTTGTGGCTTAGCAAGAGAGCAAAGAAAACAGCGTAGTATTGTACCAGCAATTACATTCTCTGGCCTGCAAGTGATACCTCTTGATTTCCACTCCTGCCTCATTAGTCAAAACTGCCTTAAAGGGCCCTTAACAATCTAAATATATTAAATCTCCTGGCCTACTTTCTGTTCAGTGTTATCATGACCTCTGTATCCCAGTTTTTATTTATTTACTTATTTATCTATTACTGCAACAGATATTTATTATATACATTTCCATATGGATAATCATCTTTCATGCTTTACTCATATTTTTGTCTCCTCAAATCCATTTCCATATTATCTAATAGCAGAAAAATACTTCTTTAAGAAGTACTCAAATATCCATTGTGTACCCACCAAAAGCTGCTAAATTAATCCCATTGCATGTTGTTCACCTCCTGGCACAGTGTTAATACTTGAATTACTATAGCTTTTGATTAGTCTATCCTACATTATATGGTGATAGCCATATAAGGGTGAGAAACTGGTATAATTTATCTTTGTATCTCAAAGGTTGGCACAAATAATGTACTTAAATTTGTGAATTAAACTAAGAGTTTGGCAATAATTTTATGAAATAAATGCTTGAAGTACATCTGAAGCTTTTCCACAATTAGGATTTTACTCCATAAATCACTGCCATGTAAGTAAACTGTGGCAGATACATTGGCTCAGGCTATTCAATCTCCATCTCAACCTCTTTCTAATATGCTCTCTGATAATGCAGATGCTGAATTACTAAAACAAAACAAAACAAAACAAGAGCACAGGATTCTTGTGATGAAGAGTCCTCAAGTAAAACACGCCTGAATAACTCTTGAATTCAAAACTGAATTAAGTGGAGAGAAAAGCAGTATACAAGCATCAATTTGCCTATGTGCTAGACTGTGTGTGTGTGTGTGTGTGTGTGTGTGTGTGTGTGTGTGTTCATTCAGTGTAGTATAGGTACTGTGGTTATGAAGCAAGCAGCTTTAATAACAAATTCCTGATTTAACAGGAAGTTTCTTGTTTATGGCGAGAATAACAGTCCTCTTGAAAACCCAGTTCTATAGTTGGCTTGGAAGTTACTCTCGAGATCACAACCTAAAGGTTGTTTCTATTACCTGCCAAGAATTCAGTTCAGTAAGAAATTACATTCATTAAAATACATTTCTTCTGTGTATGCTAGCTTGAATAGTTTCTGTCTTTGCTGATAAACCCAAACTGATACAACAATCTGTGAATGGTACTACCTCTAAAAGAAATGGGCATCTGCTATTGAGTACCTGACCTCGTTGTGTTCGAAGACAATGAGGATCCTGCTAACATGAGAGCACAGGACACTATTATTTCATCATATGCTACATCAAAACAACAGATTCAATGATTATCTGTCTCCTGGGAGAAAGTGTTTATTGAGGGAAAGTATTTGGTGAGCTGATTAGTTGCTACAATGCACCCTTATGACAAAAAATCAAGAATGTGTGGGTTCTGGATGAGTGAACTGCTTCAGCTATGCGAGAGAGTATAGAAATACAACAGGACAAACCAAGCTTCAAATCCTACTCCAGACACTGTCTCAGCTCCAGAGACTTTCTGTGAATTACCTAAAATAATTACATTATAATCTTTTTTTCAGTGAGGGCCTAACACCTGTGATAATCCGTGTAGCATTCAGAATGGGCTAAGCAGTACTACTTAACAAACCCCTCACATCTAGGAAGCTCAAAATAAAGTTATCTTAAACTGCATGTCCATTGCTGGTGAGTGGGAGCCTTCCTTCATAGTCTCTAAAGGACTTAGGCTGTTGATGCAACCACCTTCTTGAACATAGTGGCTAGGCTACTTATAAAAGAAAAGTCTAAAATGTCTGTACTAGCAAATAAGTATTTTGTCCTGAAAGTTATACACACATTTCTACTCACAACTGACTGAGCACAAACGATAACATGGCTCTATGCAACCCTAAAGATCAAAGGTAGAAGGGCAGCCCATTAAGACTTTAATTTTATACTTAATATTTATAACTATAAGTTTTATATTGACTATAAAAGTATAACTTTTATAACTAAAACTATTCTAATATTAATAAAAAGTAAAATTGGGTGACTAGAATTCTCTGTACCCAGTACCTTACATCTACTGCATGAAGACTCCTCTGCAGCTCAGTTTATGCATGCCCATACACAGAGTTCCCTACGACCAGTTGATTGCAAAAGAAGAAAAGAACTGCTTTACAAATGGCTCTTCAACACAGGCTAGAATAGTTACAAGTGTTCCTGTGGTTCTTCAGCAGCTACCAGCTGGGAAGGTGTGTGGGGAAGGTTCCGTCATTCAGCAAAACTGTGAATGATGCACGTTTGTCACATTGCATGGTGGAAGAACTGGCTGCAAGTATGGAGTAACAATTATTCAAGAACAGTGGGCAATAGGTTGGCCAGATGATCAGGGGATTAGAAAGAAACTATTTTTTAAAATAGATAGCTTACAAAGAGGTTAGGGGAAAAGGTATGTTTATTAACTTCTCAAAAGAGACCCAGAATGAGAACATATTTGTGTTATGTGTATCTCTTGGTAGAAGCTCTCAGGTGAATGAATAGATGACATTTTTAAATGATATTACTTGACCTTTTCCCCTAGGCACCTCATACTTAATTAAAGGGTTTAGGGCAAAATGTGATCATGCTGGTTGACATAGAAATTTTGAATGGGTGTACATAGAATGCTTTTCTCTTCCCAAGACTTATCTGGCCATGCAACTTAGAATGCCCAATGCCAGCAGTAAAGAGTGGAATTATGGTCTCAAAATAGCAATATATCTCTAGGGGCCAGTTAGTTAACTTGGGCACATCAAATATGGAAGATTTTCTTACATAAAGAGACACATATTCTGGTTTATATTCTCTGCCATGCTTCTGCCAATAATTGGCACCATAAACTTACTAAACACCTTATTTACTAAACATCAGGATATTCTACTTCTATGAATGAACTTGTTTTCCAGCCAAAGTAGTGAGGTGACTGGTTTATACCCAAGAACTCATCAATCTTACCCTATCACTCAGAAGCAGCTGGTTGAATAGGCTCTTACAGACTCTGTTTTTAAGAAACAAACTCACAGAATCAGAGAACAAACTGATGGCAACCAGATGGGAGGAGGGTTGTGGGGATGGGCAAAAAGATGAAAGGAATTAAGAAGTACAAAATGACAGTTATAAAAATAGTCATGGGGCATAAAGTGCAGCATATAGTCAATAATCCTATATAATAAAGATGTGATATGCAAGTGGTCGTTACGAAACAACCTACTGAGTAAGGACTGGATCACGGATCAGCAAGAGGGTGGGACAGTGAGCTACAGGAGGGGGCAGGGCAGCAAGCTATGGGGGGACGGGGTGGGGGAAGGAGCTACAGGAGGGCGGCAGCGAGCTACTGGCACACAGATTCGTGTGCAGGGCTACTAGTATTGTAATAATTTTATGGTGTCAGATGGTTACTAGACTTACTGGGGTGATCACTCTGTAAGGTATATAAATGTCTAATCATTATGTTGTATGCCTGAAACTAATATAATATCGTATGTCATCTATAACTGAAAAATAAGTTTTTTACAAATACTTTTTTTTTGTGCTAGTTAGAAACAATACTTGGGAAGCTGGCTCCTAGAGCAGACAGAATATTCTATAAATCAGTGACCTATCAAGGAGGCAGGTCTAGTTCTCCATTGTCAGAACATCTAAAACTAGAATCACTGGGTGGATTAGAAACAGCATTTCTTATACTATACTTAATGACTAACTCACAATGTATTTTCTCCTTTTCCTTGTATCACAGAGTTTTATTGGTTTAGTGTTCTTAAATAAATATTTCCACCAGAAAACAACAGTGATGCCTTTTTTTGTGAAGACCACCTGGTCATTTTGGACTCCGCATGCTACTAGCCAAAAAAGGAGAGTAATATTTCATTATCTGGAATGACTGATTTGATTACTGTGAGTAAATGAGATTGTTTTAACACAATATGGGGGGAGGGGAAGTATTTCATACACTGCTATATTCAGTGATATTAGTTAATAGAAGAATAGAGTAATTGTACATATGCAAGCGCATCGTGGGTTAGACATTTTAGGGTACCCCAACAGGTAAAGAATACTGAAGAGTAAAGGAAGTAACTGTGAACAAAGAAAATAAAAACTGGATGATAGAAGAAATAAGTCGAAAGTTCAATTATTACCTTATGCAAATATAGAGAATAAAGAAATTACTCAGATTTTCTTCCTTTATGCCTTTATACTAAGTAAACTTCTTTTGTTTCTCTCTCCCTTATATAGGAAAAATTTTTACTTTTGTCCCTGAAGTACATGGAATGACTATTACAATAGAAATTTAATGGAACTAGAGGAGAAAAAAACATCATGCAGAATGTGCCTTTTCAGGATGCTATTTCCTTTGTATGAAGAATGTTTATATTTATTAGGAAGGTACCTGTTGTTGCTAACTACTGCTGTCTAGAAATTTAAGGATGGAAGTAGGTTATTAAGTAGCAAGTATTGGACTATAGTAGAGATACAACAGGGAATTGATAATCATCCATTCTAATTGCCTTCTATGAAAGTTGCTATACAGAAGGGGCTCCAGAGCTAAAAAGAAAATAATTTTCTAAACTTATTTGAACCTAGAATTTCAAATATGATCTTGGCATCACAAATGCATTAGAACTGAATACATCTTGTATTCAGAACTAAATGATGTGGGAAAAAGGCATGGCTTGAGGCATCCGCTTTGTATATGAGGGTTACAGCAGAGATAATGTGAGGCTGTAGCAGTAGCTTTCTGATGCCAAAGGCACCTTTCTGACCAATCACAGAAGGAATGGGGGCTTTCTTGACAGCCCATTCTGGAGCACATTTTTGGTATTACTTCCAGAAAAATCAGGCTAGAGAGCTTTTTTTTCAGACCCTCCTAACTTCTGCAAGCATTTAATGCTTACAAAAAAAAAATTCCCTTCTGCTAATATAAAATAGGGTTAAATTTCTTCAGCTGAACTCTCAATCATATTTTAACTGAATATTTAATACCAATTGCACAATTCTCAGAAACCCAGAGAAAAAGAGGTATGAAATTAACAATGCTGTTCATTAAGATATGTTTTTTAAAAACCATGGTATAACCTTATATTGAACTTCAGCATTTCTGACATTGTCTTTTCTATGATTAACTGAAAACCTTTTTTTTTTTTTTTTAATATTTAGTCACCTTGTTTCAGAATTACCCTAAACACTCTCTTAAAAGCACAGGCACAGTGACATGGTAAACCACAGGCTCTGGCAAAGGGCGAGGCTGACGAGCTGACAGGAGTCGGGCCTCTCGCCTGTTCCTGCGTCTGGTCAGCCTCATGTCATGTCATCCTGAAAGGAACAGTGTGCGGGGCCAGGCCTCCTCCTGCAGGAGCCCTTTCACTCCGCTTCAGGAAATATGGCAGAGCAGGGGCCAGTTTGCACTTTCCAGTGCTGCTTTGACCTGATGAGCTTGGAAAGGCTGCCTTACAGGGGGACAGTGTTTCCGCTGAGTGGCTGACTCCTTCCTGCTCATAGACGCAGTTTCTAAGGCAACCAGGTGTCCCCTACATTCATAGGCTGGTTCGAGCGCCTCTGGTCTGGCAGGCAGTGACGCGCTCTCCCAGCTGCTCCCTGAACATTCCGTTCGCGGCTCTGTGGTAGCAAAGGGGTGACTGACACCGTCCCCTGTCCTGCCAGCGCTCCCCAAGTGCAGACTTGATGAACTGGCTCCATCTTCAGGCATCAGCGTGGGGCTGAGGGGCAGGCACCCAGTAACACACTTCCAGGGCTGCTGGCCATGCGACACCTTTCTGGCTCCACCACCCCCACCCCCACTAAATAAAATAATGACATTCCTGGAATGAAAGCTACATTTCTTTGGTGCTGCTTCAGTGCCAAGCAGGAAACTAGACACATCAATAGTTTCAGATAGAAATAATTGCCCCTGTTACATAGGTAAGACATTGGAAAGTCAAGGAGCTTAGAGTTTGAAATTCTCACAGCAAGAAAGATAGACTTATTACCACATAGGTCTAATTGGCTATAAGTCCATGGACTTCCCTGGCATCACACATGTTCTGTTTTGTTTTTTTTTCTTCTGTTCCCACTATATGTCATCCACATGTTTACGCCTATAGGTTAGAAATTGTAAAGTCTTAAAACAGACTTGGCAGAGTCAGGCTTTTACTTTTAATTTCTGCCATTTAATACTTTTATTGTATCGATCTCCATTTTAAAAGACCCCAAGAAAATCAGACAAATATATATAAACGATTTGACTTTTCTACCTGACAATGTTTACAAAGCTTATAGGACTGTCCAATACTTCAGAAAGTTTGTATAAATGTATTCTCACAATATTGATTGGACTTTTAATGCTTTGCATGGCAGATTATGGACATAATTCGAGCTCCTAAATATATATTTTCCTTCCTCCCCACCTCCATTTCTTCCTTCCTTCCTTCCTTCCTTCCTTCCTTCCTTCCTTCCTTCCTTCCTTCCTTCTCAGAGGGTTTTCACAAGCAAGAGATGCCGCTATTCAGCCTCTGACTAAAGTCCATTTTTCATTGCTATCTTTTTCAGACCCTTGGAGTCTGTTCACAGTCTGTTCTTCTTCCTGCTCACATCCCTGTGTCAGAGAAAGTAACATTATTTTTACTGAATGTAGCTTTCATTTGCCTGCTCTTTTCATGTTTGCTAAGGGTTTTCATCCGTCCTATATATTTCATCCACAGCTTTTCTGCCCATCCAAACAATAGCCATACTACATAAAAGCAACATGATTCTTCAATCTGAAATCTTAAAGGAGTTCCTATATGTCATGCATCTGATAATCAATAATATATAGTGTCTTTTAGTAGGTCTCCACTTCAAAGCTTATATAGTCTGTTTATTCAAACCAGAGGCCTGGTGCATGAAATTCATGCACTCAGGGGGGTCCCTCATCCCGGCCTGCATCCTCTTGCAGTCTGGAAGCCCTCAGGGGATGTCCGACTGATAGCTTAGGCCCACTCCCCACAGACCTAAGCCAGGAGTTGGACATCCTTAGTGCTGCCACAGAGGCAGGAGAAGCTCCCGCCACCACCGCTGTACTTGCCAGCCATGAGCCTGGCTTCTGGCTGAACGATGCTCCCCTGTGGGAGGCCACTGACCACCATGGAGCAGCTCCTGTGTTGAGTGTCTGCTCCCTGGTGGTCAGTGTGCATCATAGCAATCGGTCATGGGGAGTCCAGGGCAGGCGGGAAACTTGGCCTCCTCCATCACCGGGAGCAACCCAAGCCTCCTGCTTGCTCCAGCTCTATGGCCATCGCCATCTTCAGTCATCTTCAGTCTTCGCGCCGTGCCTGCGTATGCAAATTAGCCAACATCTTTGTTGGGTTGATTAGCATAGTTGCTCTCAATGGCTGGTGGGTGTAGCGGAGTGGCCGAGTGATGGAGTGATGGTTAATTTGCATGTTTCTCTTTTATTAGTGTAGATAGATGCACATATGCACAAACATTTATGTGTGTATATAGATGTGTATATATACACATATACAGACATACATATGTGTATTCATATCCTATAATGATATGACTCATTGCTATTATAGTACTTACTAGAGGCCCAGTGCACAAAAATTTGTGCACTCAGAGGGAAGAGGGGGGTCCCTCAGCCCGGCCTGTGCCCTCTCGCAGTCTGGGACCCCTCAGGAGATAACGAACTGCTGGCTTAGGCCTGCTACCAGGTGGCAGAGGGCAGGCCTAATCCCTAGGTGCAGCCCCTGTTCAGGCACAGAGCAGGGCCGATTGGGGAGTTGGGGCGCCACCCACTGTCATGCACAGAGCAGGGCGGATTGGGAGGTTGCGATGCCACCCTCAGTCATGCTCAGGGTAGGGCCGATTGGGGGGTTGGGGCACTGCCCCTGTCACACTCAAGGCAGGGTCGATGGGCAGGTTGCGGCGCCACCCCCTGTCACCCACAGAGCAGGGCCCATCAGGGGGTTGGGGAGCTCCCCCCTATCATGCACAGAGCAGGGCCGATCAGGGGGTTGAGAAGCTCCCCCCTGTCATTCACAGGGTAGGGCCGATAGGGGAGTTGGGGCACCACTGTCTGTCACACACAGAGCAGGGCAGATCAGGGGGTTGGGGTGCCGCACCCTGTCACACTCAGGGCAGGGCCGATGGGGAGGTTATGGCTCTACTCCATCACACACAGAGTAGGGCCCGTGGCGGGGGGCAGGAGGTGGTTGGGGCTCCGCATCCTGTCACACACAGAGCCACAGGGCAATCAGGGGGTTGGGGATCTCCCCCTATCAGGCACAGAGCAGGGCTGATCAGGGAGTTGGGGTGCCTTCCCCTGTCACGAACAGAGCAGGGCAGATAGGGAGGTTGTGGCCCCGCCCCCTGTCACACACAGAGCCGCTGGGCGATCAGGGGGTTTGGGTGCTGCCCCCTGTCACGCTGATCCCGGTGCTGGGAGGCATATTACCCTTTCACTATATAGAGGCCTGGTGCATGGGTGGAGGCCAGCTGGTTTGCCCTGAAGGGTGTCCTGGATCAGGGTGGGGGTCCCCACTGGAGTGCCTGGCCAGCCTGGATGAGGGGATGATGACTGTTTGCAGCTGGTCACACACCCTTCAGGGTGGGGGTCCCCACTGGGGTGCCTGGCCAGTCTGGGTGAGTGGCTGAGGGCTGTTTACAGGCTGGCAGGTGACTGAAGCTCCCAATCGCTCCTTTTTTATTTTTTATTTTTTTTTATTTTGGGCCAGCTTTAGCTCTGAGGCTCCAGCTCTTAGGCCTCGGCTGCTGAAAGCAGGTTTCTGGCCTTTGTTTACCTTCTATATTTGAAACAGTGTTGCAATCCTGCTGGCTGAAGCCCTGCGACTAAAGCAGGTTTCGGGGGTTTGTTTAGCTTCTATATTTGTAACATAGTTGCTTAGAGTTGCAGCTCAGAGGCCAGCAGCGGCAGGCGGGGAACGTTGGAGTCCTCAGTCACTGAAGCAAGCAAGCCTCATGTTAGTTTCAAGCTGCCTGGCTGCTGGCCGCCATCCTGGCTGGCAGTTAATTTGCATATCACCCTGATTAGCCAATGGGAAGGGTAGCAGTTGTACACTAATTACCATGTTTCTTTTTTATTTGATCGGATTATATGACACTCTAATATTAATTCATGTGTATTTTTCTCTAATATATGTATTTTTTGGAATAAGGACCATCCTTGTCTTGTTGACTATTAGATCACCAGTTTTTAGCTTGGTGACTAGCAGAGAACTAAGTTTATCAACTAGTTTGTTGATAAATTTCCATATTGTAATATACGCTTATGACTTATTATATGGCTACAATTTAACTGCTGCTGTCAGTTCAAATGTTTTAATTCTAAATTAAATAATTTAATTTTATAATTTTGCTCTTAAGTTTTAAGATTAAAATATACACTTAACAAGTATATGAAACTATTATTAAGATAAAATAATAAAATATGTTAATAAGACTATGCACATTATAAACATTTTGATGCAATAAAATAAAATCATTACATAATAAAAAATAGATATAAGTATAATAATGTGAAAGAAACAGCTTTATTTACAGAATAATTGTTAGTTCTGAGCAAAAATTACAGAAATAGATGAAAATGCCATAACCATAAGTACATTAAAAGAGGATTGAGGGAGAAAGGACATTTGAGATGGAGGAGTCATGAGAGGAAGAATTAAAACACAACTTCAAAGAAACTTTTTGATGAATTGGAAGCCAAATAAACATTTGACCAAAGAATAAGATTAATATTCATCTCTCTATAAAAATTAGTATAAAACCTTAGTGGGTTTAAAAAGTAGCATCGTGAAACAAGAGTAAATGAGAGCTTTAATAACAAAATCACAAGGACCAACCACGTGTCTCAAGATGTGTATTGCTTACAACAACTAAATGTGAGTGAGGATATAGGCTTAGAATCTTCAGGGCCAGTTCTGTGGGATAAAACAGTGCTCCTCATTTGCTATGTCTGCTTAACTCTAGGCCTGGGCCTGCTCTAAACTATCCAAGTTAGGAAGCAGCAACCTCTGGCACCTTTAGCACAGACAGCTTCTCCCTTTATAGAACATCTCTAGGAGTGATCTCTACAAGTCTAAGACATTAATGATTTATCCATTTCAACTCTCTTTTGTATTAATTCAGTTCCATTTGCTCTCATTTGTGCTCTACAAATACATTCATAAAATAACCTCACCATGAACCTGTGCATTCATTTATTCATTTTCACGCTACAATTATGTATTAAGTATATGGTCTGTGCCAGATTGCTATTGTAGCCATTGACCTCCCTGACAGACCTGCTCAGAGTTCTCCGTGCTTATGTAGACTAAAGAAGTTTACATCATTGTGTGTTTTCATTGAGGTAAGATAGCTTGTTTTAAAATTTGCATAGTATTTTAAAAATATAAGCATCACTGTATAATTTGGTATTCTTAACCAAACTGAGAGGTAGTTAAGCAGGTAATACAACTACGTATTTAATTTTCAGAGGGAAAACCCAAGTCTTCAAATGAGTTCCCTATTTTCCTCTAATAAGTTGTTCTTCCTAATGTCTTATCTGCTTTATATATGTCAGCACATTTACTCCACTTTCAAGCAAAACCATGAGTCATCTTTGTCTACTCCGTCTCGCATTCCTCATCTACAGGCAACAATGAATTGCCAATAGTTGCTCTTTCTCTCAAACTTGGTCTTCAACCTGATAGTTTTATTAGTAGAGTATCCTCTTAACTTTCTCTGACCAGTTTACCCCAGCTCAGTGTGTGGCAGAGAATAGGTGCTCACTCATTACTTGGTGCTCTGGTCTTTGTCTTTGTACTGTTCTACGGTGTTATGGTCACACCTTTACCCAAGGGCGCTCCAGTAAAGTGCTTAGGAGGGTGAGAGTGAAGTCAGATTGCCAGGGTTCAAAGCCCGAGTCATTTTATGTTATCCCTTTGGTTACTTATGTACCAAGGGGGCGGGGGTAAATGTGGTAATACATATAAAGTATTTTCCTCAGTATCTGACATATATTAAAGGAGCTAAAACAGTGAGCATCCTTATTATACTCTCTGCAATGTTTGTCTTGCTTACTCAGTCTGAAAAATGTCCACTGGCCCTCAAAGTCTGAGCTTATAATTAGCACCTTCACGAGGTAAGTGTGCCATTTTATGTATGTGAGTATTGCCACTTTTCTCACATTATTAATATTATGTATTCCGACATCTATTTTCCCTGAAGACTGTGAACTTCTCTGAGAGGAGCAATGGTGTCAGAATCACTTTTGTGTTCCTAGAGCCTAATGAGGAATCCAACATTTTAAAGGATAGATGGATATTACAAAATATTATTTCCTATTATAATAGTATTCAAAAATGTATCTTTACTTGCCAGGAGCCGGTCCATGCTTGCTGTTTCAAGGGACCTGGCATATATGGCATACTGTTCTTAATATGTTTGCTCACCTTCTTGGCACTATGTGTTTTAACCAAGGTCTCTGAGAAAGGTTGTTTCCCCAGGTAGGGATTTTCCCCTGAAGTTAGGGAGGGAATAAAACCTCTTAACTAAGTGCAAGGAGGGTAATTAATCACTTTAACTATGAACAATCATGCTTAAGCTACATAATCTTTACTCCCTGGAATGGAGATAAGAAACGCCCTAACCTTTGTAATAGAGATTGATAGGATTGAATCAACTGGTACAAATACAGATGTAAGAAGACAGCAAGACACAGAACTAAAGAGAGACAGAAATTGGCACAGAACCTACACAGAACGTTCTCTAGAGACAGAAGAACTTCACTGGAGAGAACATGGCAAAAGATCCTGGACAGAAACTGGCCTCAGAACCTAGAGACAGAACCTAGCGAGAGAACATGGCAAAAGATCCTGGACTGAACCTGACTACAGAAATTGGCAAGAGAACCTGACTAGAACCTGGTGACTGAACCTGGCTTGAGAACCTGGACAGAACTTGGCTGGAGAACCTAGCGAGGGAACATGGCTACAGAACCTGGCTGGAGAACCTGGAGAACCTAGCAAGAGAACATGGACACAGAACCTGGCTGGAGATCCTAAGCAGAACCTCTCTGTAGATCCAGACCAGAACTTGGCTGGAGATCTTGGCTAGGCTGCTGATCAACTGAACGCTGTCTCTGTGTCATTCCTTCTTCGCCGACTCCGTCCACACCTTTGGGGACCCCTGGACCCGCTGGGGTTGGACCCCAGCATTTACTGTTGAAAATATTACAGATGTCTCACTTTCATTCTCCCATTGCCCCCTCCACCTTCTCCACCTCCTCCCAGGCCTTCACCACACTATTGTCTATGTCCATGGGTTGTATATATCTTCTACACTAATAAAAGAGAAACATGGTAATTGGTGTACGACAGCTACCCTTCCCATTGGCTAATCAGGGCGATATGCAAATTAACTGTCAACCAAGATGGCGGCCGGCAGCCAGGCAGCTTGAAACTAACATGAGGCTTGCTTGCTTCAGTGACTGAGGACTCCAATGTTCCCCGCCTGCCTCTGCAGGCCTCTGAGCCTGCAGTTTCAAACATTGTAACAAACAGAAGCTAAAAAAAAAAACCCAGCAACCAGCTTTCAGCGAGCTGGGATCTCAGAGCTGGAGTCAGAGCTGGAGTTATACATTGTTTCTAACCAAAACAAACCAGATACCTACTTTCCGGAGCGGAGGCCTAAGAGCTGGAGCCTCAGAGCTAAAGCTGGCCCAGAATTAAAAAAGAAAAAAAGGAGCGGTTGGGAGCTTCCGTCACTTGCCAGCCTGAAAACAGCCCTCAGCCCCTCACCCAGACTGGCCAGGCACCCCAGTGGGGGCCCCCACCCTGAAGGGTGTGTGACCAGCTGCAAATAGCCATCATCCCCTCACCCAGGCTGGCCAGGCACCCCAGTGGGGACCCCCACCCTGAAGGATGTGTGACCAGCTGCAAACAGCCATCATCCCCTCACCCAAGCTGGCCAGGCACCCCAGTGGGGACCCCCACCCTGAAGGGTGTGTGACCAGCTGCAAACAGCCATCATCCCCTCACCCAGGCTGGCGAGGTACCCCAGTGGGGACCCCCACCCTGATCCAGGACACCCTTCAGGGCAAACCAGCCAGCCCCATTCATGCACCAGGCCTCTATCCTATATAGTAAAAGGGTAATATGCCTCTCAGCACCGGGATCAGCGGAGTTGAGAGGCCTCCTGGCACCGGGATCAGCGTGACAGGGGGCAGCACCCATACCCCCTGATCGCCCTGCGGCTCTGTGTGTAACAGGGGGTGGGGCCACAACCTCCCTATCCGCCCTGCTCTGTTTGTGACAGGGGAAGGTGCCCCAACCTCCTGATCAGCCCTGCTCTGTGCCTGATACGGGGGAGCTCCCCAACCCCTGATCGCCCTGCAGTTCTGTGTGTGACAGGGTGCGGTGCCCCAACCCCCCCCCCCTGCCCCCACGGGCCCTGCTCTGTGTGTGACAGGGTAGAGCCATAAGCTCCCCATCAGCCCTGCCCTGAGTGTGACAGTGGCGGAGTCCCAACCCCCTGATCGGCCCTGCTCTGTGGGTGATAGAGGGCGGCGTCCCAACCCCCTGATTGGCCCTGCTCTGTAGGTGATAGAGGGCGGTGCCCCAACTCCCCAATTGGCCCTGCTCTGAGCCCAACCAGGGGCTGCACCTAGGGATTGGGTCTGCCCTCTGCCCCCCCGGTAGCAGGCCTAAGCCAGCAGGGCGTTATCTCCCGAGGGGTCCCAGACTGCGAGAGGGCACAGGCAGGGCTGAGGGACCTCCGCTTCCCCCCCGAGTGTACAAATTTTTGTGCACCAGGCCTCTAGTGCTATATAATAAAAGGGTAATATGCAAATCGACCAAACAGTGAAATGACTGGTCACTATGATGTGCGTTGACCACCAGGGGCAGACGCTCAACACAGGAGCTGCCCCCTGGTGGTCAGTGTGCTCCCACCATGGGGAGCACGGCTCAGCCACAGGCTGGGCTGATGGCTGGGGAGCTATGTGGTGGTAGTGGGAACCTCTCCCACCTCTGTGGCAGCACTAAGGATATCTGACTGTGGCTTAGGCCAGCTCCCTGGACTGCTAAAGGGTGCAGGCTGGGCTGAGGGGATGCCCCCAGCCCTACCCCCCGCCCCTGAGTGCACGAATATTGTGCACCAGGCTTCTAGCATGCATATAAGTTCTTTGTTTATTCTCTTCCCTCTGCCCTCCCCACCTTGTCTCTGAGATTCATCAGCCTGATTCATGCTCCCATGACTCTGGATCTATTTAATTTGTCAGTTTATTTTATTAGATTCCACATATAAGTGACGTCATGTGATACTTGTCTTTCCCTGACGGACTTATTTCACTTAGCATAGTACTAGTACATGGCAGGAAAAAATTTAGTTCTCTCCAAATAAAACAGTAAATTGAAAGTGACAAAGGTTACATTTTGAAAGAAAACCAACTTGTGTCAACGTGATTAAAGTGCCTCTTTAAAGTCACTGTGCCCCAGATGCCGATGGAAACAGAAGCAATTTTATTTCTAAACAGTGAAAACCCACTACTGCTACTCTGTTAAGGTGGACCCTACCTGGAAAATGCTTCCCTTTGTTGGGAGCCTTTTGTGTCTGCCTTCACTGAACTGCTTGCATCTCCCTGCACTTATCCTTGGCTTGCTCTGAAGCTGACTGCATCAGTATACCGTTTTCCTTTCATTTAGGAATGGTGGGTGCCTGGCTTAATGAACAGGTTGAACTGCCCACTACAGGGGTTGCCGCTGCCAGGCTTCACCTGATTCACACTGAAAGTAACAAGCCCAACAGTGGCAGCCTCATTTCCCCTATATTCTCAGAGGGTTTGTGTCCAGTGAAGAGAAAATGTTGTCTGAGATTCAGAAATTGTGAACTGTCTTTTTTTCTCCCTGTGTAACTCTTCACTCTTCCTAAAGCTCCTCCTATGTCTACTTAATGATTCCATTTTCTATGCTCTGTGGTTCTTCGTTGGTAGTTGGCGATCTCAGTACTTTGGGGACTTGTAAACTGATTTTCACGTATAGACTGAAATATACAATCTGTGGAGGGACATGGAAAAATAATAATAATTAATCTATTAACACCAATTATATGCCACATTGTCATATACATTGTCTTAGTTATTTTACTACAACCCTTTAAGGTTATTTTTGCTTGATATAAATCAAACTCGGGAAATTTTCCAAGGCAGATCGCTAGACTGGTGTAAGCATAGGATGTGTGCCCTGGCCAGTTTGATTTCCATGCTCATCCTTTTCCGGCTGTGTGTTACTCTTTACAGCATCGGGACCTCAGGCAGAACAAGCCAAGTCTTGTGACATCATAAGAGAAACTCTAGCCAGCAGATCTAAGTTCAGCTATGCTCTTTGGAAGAGCTACACTACCCTTGTAGTAGAATTTTATCCCCTCAATATAATAGATAAGGGGTATTTAAGAATGACCCATCATGGAACTTTATAGAATGTGATTTTGAAACTATATTTTTACTCATTTCAAAAGAATGTATGCTTATGCTAATATTGCTAAAAAATAGAATATTTGATTAAAAGGTGAACGTCCTCTACCAATCTCCCTGAATCACATTCCCAGATATAGTAACAATTATTTAAACTCCATTGAGATATTTATAATCAAACACACACACTCACATATGTATGTATGTGTGTGTGTGTGTGTGTGTGTGTATCATTTATACAAAAATGATATCCACCATTTATTGAACCCTTACTTTATCTTAGGAATCTCATTATTTCAAAAGTTTTATGATTACAGGCTGTGAAATTTACAAGATTGAATTAAAAGCCTAATTCCACTTCTACTAGTTACGTAACTCTTGTCAAATTCTTTAACTATTTTGTGCTTTAGTTTCTTCATCTATTATAAAACAGGGAAACAACAATGTTTACTACCTAGGGCTATAAGGAAACTATGATGAAAAATACTTGTTAAACATTTAGAATGATGCCTACCATTTAGTCAGCATTAGCTATTATGGCTTTTATATCCTTCACACCTATTAAGGTAGTGATCCCAAAAAGAAAAAAAAAAAACTGTTATTGTATCCATTTGACTGACAAAGAAATTGGAGTTTAGAGAGTTTCTGAAACTTTCCTAATTCTGGCAGCTGTGGCTCAGTTGAGAGTCATTCCATGCAGAATTGATCCCCAGTAGGAGGCGTGCAAGAGGCAGCTGACTGATGTTTCTCATAGATATGTCTCTTTCTCCTTCCCTTCCTCTCTATCTAAAATCAATAAAACATATTTTAAAAAAGAAATTTCCTTAGATTACACATAGTTTCTGAGGTAACAGGGGATTAGCTTTTAAACGCACTCAATGAATCAGTGCTCTGCTACCTAACATTTTAACTTAAAATCTATAATAATCTATAATAATAAAAGCATAATATGCAAATTGACCAAACAGCAGAATGACTGTCTGGACGATTTTTCGGACAACCATGCTATGACATGCACTGGCACCAGGCCAGCCAAGATGTGTGCAATGCGATTGGTCAGGGGGCCCCGCCATTGCCCCATGATAGATTGCCCCACAAAGGGAGGCCCAGGCCACCCAAGCAATTGCACCCCATGCCAGTCACACAATCGCAGAGAGAGGAGACTAGTGGCGGGGGGAGAGGGGCAGTGCCGCACAGATGGCAAGCAGTGGCAGTGGCAGGAGTGAGGCCAGCTGCTGGCAGCCGGGGGAAGGAAATCCCTGATAGGCCCTGATTGCCAGCCAGGACTAAGGACCCTACCCGAGGGGTCCCGGATTGCAAGAGGGCACAGGCCGGGCTGAGGGACATCTCCCATGCATGAATTTTGTGCACTGGGCCTCTAGCCTAATCTAATAAAAGACAAACATGCAAATTGACAGTACTGTCACTATGCCTTAAGCCACGCCCACCAGCCAATCAGAGAGACTATATGCAAATTAACCCAACCAAGATGGCGGCCGGCAGCCATGGAGCTGGAGCAAGAAGGAGGCTTGGTTACTCCAGTGATGGAGGAAGCCATGCTTCCCCCCTGCCGCGGCTGGCTCTGAGCTCCACTCAAGGCAACAAAGTTTCAATTATAGAAGATAAATAAATCCCAGATACCTGCTTTCAGTCAGCCATGGCCACAGAGCTGGAGCAAGCAGGAGGCTTGGGTTGCCCCTGGCGATGGAAGAAGCCAAGCTTCCTGCCCGCCCTGGATGGCTCTGAGCTCCACTCAAGGCTACAAAGTTTCAATTATAGAAGGTAAATAAATCCCAGAATAAAAAAAAAAGAAAAAAAGGAGAGGCTGGGAGCTTCTGTTGTCGGGGGGCTTGGCCAGTCTGAAAACAGCCCTCAGCCCCTCACCCAGACTGGCCAGGCACCCCAGTGGGGACCCCCCACCCTAAATGGGGTGTGGCCAACCTGCAAACACCCATCAGCCCCTCACCCAGGCTGGCCAGGCACCCCAGCGGGACCCCCACCTTGATCCGGGACACCCTTCAGGGCAAACCAGCCAGCCCCCACCCGTGCACCAGGCCTCTATCCTATATAGTAAAAGGGTAATATGCAAACTGACCCTAACAGTAAAAAGACTGGGAATGACTGGTCACTATGACACACACTGACCACCAGCAGCTAGACGCTCAATGCAGGAGCTGCCCTCTGGTGGTCAGTGAGCTCCCACATGGAGGAGCTCTGCTCAGCCACAAGTGAGGCTGATGGCTGCCAGTACAGCGGTGGTGGTGGGAACCTCTCCTGCCTCCTCAGCAGCTCTAAGGATGTCCGACTGCAGCTTAGGCCTACTCCCTGCTAGCAAGTGGACATCCCCCGAGGGCTGCCTGGCTGTCAGAGGAATGTCTGATTGCCAGCTTAGGCCCAATCCCCCTGGGAGCAGGCCTAAGCCAGCAGGTGGTCATCCCCTGAGGAGTCCCAGACTGTGAGAGGGCACAGGCTGGGCTGAGGCAACCCCCTCCCCTGAGTGCACAAATTTTTGTGCACTGGGCCTCTAGTATAATAATAATAAAAGAACAGCTAATTTACATTGACCATTAATTATGTCCTAAGTGCTTAGAATGTAATATATTTTAAAAAAACAATTTTAAAAATAAAGAAAATGAGATGTAGTATATATATGTTAATTACTTTTTCACCACCATGCAGTAAATAAGAACTCAGTGCTGCCAACAGGAAACTACATGCACTTAAGCTCTCTCATTTACTCCTACAGTATGTTGGGAATATTTCTATGTTACAGCAAATGAGTCTACTTAATCCTGTTTCATTGAACGTATGAATGTATTATGATTTATTTGAACCATTCCAATATTAATGCATATTCAGCATTCTTACCATTAGAAATAATCTTATAATATTAAATTATGTATATATTTCTTTCAAATTTTGTATGATTATTATTTCTGCAGTGATACTTCCTTAGAAATAAAATGTCTAGTTAAAAAAATAGAGATTTAAACAATTTTACCTTATAAATATTTGCACCATTTGCACATTCATCAAAAGTGTGTGGAAGCTTCAAGGATATATTAATATGTACTTAGCATTTCTCCATGTTTTTAGGTTGGGTTCCCCAGATGGAGAGTCTGCAACTGGCTCATGCGATATATCTATGTTCTCTCTTTCTCAGGAGCAGAATAGTGCCGAGCACACAGCTAACAGGATGTGGTTTAAGCTGGAGTTTAGCTTCAGTGTGCTCACAAGAGGAACTCTAGGTCTAGAATGTTGGCTAGGACACAAACTGTATCCTCTTGGGTGAGTGGTACAAGGGGTCTTCTTTGGTTGTGGTTGTTCTCTGGAGGACAGGGCAGATCTGAGCCTTAGCCACTCAACCTCTGAGTAGGTGAGGTGTGGTGACACAGGTCACCAACAGCTTCTAGTGTAGTTCATGTTTCACAATGCACAGACCCGCTTATGTTTAACACTAAAGTAACATAGCCAGTCACAGCTTTGGGAGGATTTTGACTGGGTACAAGTCCTGAGAAAATTTACAAGAAGAGGAACATTAAGGCAAACCACAGTGCCTCCACAGTCATGAGAAGCAGCACCAAGGTGTTGACGATCCACAGAAGCGATCCCTTATGACATAGCTATCAGCCTCAGGCGGTGGTGGTGGTGTCACACAGGCCCTAGCCCTGCGGTAGCCCCAAAACCAATATTGGTTTGTCATAACTCCCTAAATGATTAGTCCTTTTCCACAATGTCATCAACATGCCACCAAATGAATAGTTGGTTGATTTGATTGCTTGGTTGGCATCCCTTCCTGTGCTACTCCAACTTCTTCTCCTCACAGGAACCAGAAAGTAAATATATTGAGATATATATGGAAACTGAAAGGTTCTCATTACTCTTAGATTAAAGGTAAAACCATGACCTCTGTGTACTGCTCATGTTTTCCTCATCAGCTTTAACTCCAACCTGTGAAAAACAACGGGTGAGTCCCTGTGTTTACTACTCTACAATCTCAGTTCTTTTCAGGCTATTTTGCACATAATGTCCATCCTAGCTGAAAAGCGTTTCTAGGAAGTTTGTTATAATAAAGGCAGTCTATAGAATCAGCAGACCTGAGTGTAGGAATGGCCTACACCTCTTATTATTTACGTTACATTCATAAGACATTAATTCTATCAAAACCTCCTATTTCTATTGGTACAATGAAGATAGGTGGTGATTATCACATTTTATTAAATAATATAATTATAACATATTAATAAAATTATATTATCGATAAAGTATTAGTGATATGCGAACGTTTTCTATAATGAATGATGTATGATGATAATCTGACATTTTTGGAACATTTACTATATATAGTCATACTCGTTCAAAAACTCTACATGTGTTATCTTATTAAGTCTCAAAAAAGGGTGTTTTGAATTAGTGAAAAATGCAACTAATCATAATAACTGTTACTTTTATGTATTCTACCTACACACCCACAGATATTATGTGCTTAGTTTCTATTCAAATTTCAGTTTGTCATTGCCTTTTACCAGTAGCCACTTCTAACTTCTAGAAACAGTGTTATTTTCCTCCTGCAGCCCTCAGTGCTTACTGATAGCAGTTATTTTCCCCCCATACTGTGTTATCTTGTTGTTGTTTTCTCCCATATAGACTGCAGCTTCGGGACAGGAGCCAGGGCATACTCATCCTTTTATGCCCTGTGTCTGTTGTAGCTCCTCACATATGTTAAGAGCTTATGAATGTATTTAAATAAATGAAAGAATGAACCCAGAGTCACCTAGAAGTGAGTGGTAGGGAAGTTCTAGATCCTTGGCCAAAGGCAGTAGACACAGTCGCTGATTTAATTGCCTCCCCACTCACTATATGGTTGTGGAGAAAGTTTATCCTTACAGCAGAGCAAGAGAACATAGGGTTTTGCACATAACATGATTTAATGGGACGTTATTGGTGATAAATATGAGACTCCTCCTGTTTTGATAAATATGCCAAAAATACTTGGACAGAGATATTTTATAACTCACTTAGATTTTCAGAACTTTTTGGTGGAGAGAGGAGCTCCCAAAATTCTGTTTATTAATATTAATTTAACTCTCTTGAAACTCTACAAGTAGGAGTCGATACTTTTGTTTGCTTATGTAGATGAAATATTTAAGGTAAATTGAAGCAAATTCTATTTGCTTAGGAATTATTGGAAGCAAGCCTTGTTCATTTCTATGCATTGTAGTGAGGTCCTAACAATGAATTTTGAAAATAAATAAATAAATAAATATTATGGATTTTAGGATATTAGACGTTACTCTGAACTCTAAGGGACAGATAATTTGGAAAACATAAGCCAAAGAGGTGTCTAATGTTCTCTGACAGTGCAGATATAATTCCATAAAGGCTAGATGTCACGTGCCTATAGAAATTCATTATTAACAGGTGAAAAAGTTTAATTTTATGATTTTATGACAAATTATTTTTATACGTGTATAAATTGTGATTCATTTTTTATGTAATATAAAGATGACATCAATATTACAACAATGTAACATGATAGAAATGGGCTTCTTGAAATCATCTAAGTATACATTGTTAAATATTGCTGTGCATGTTATGTGAGTTCAGAAATAGGTGGGAATTTTTCAGCCTAAAAATCAAATTTGGGGTACATTAAAATTCTAGTGTTTACTTGATGTTAGAATGCAATACCCAAGAGTATACTTAAGGAATATTCTATTGGCTTTCATCAGAATACACTTAAGGGAGTAGAAATAACAACATTCTCTGGGGACTTATTTCTACAGTTAGTGTTAGATAAATCATGTTAGTAGTGCAAGTTAAAAATATAAAAGCCTTTTCACATTAAATACACATCAGAATATAACAGGAATAAAATTAGTCCACTTTCTTTCTCTCCCTTGGACTATAGAAAAAAAATAGCAATGTTTGGCATATGATATGTTAGCTTGTAGGCCATGTTTTGTGATAAACCTAAATGAACTTTAAATTCATGGACTGTCCTTTCTAATTGACTGACCTAAAAAAGTAAACACTGGATGTGTGACAAAAAAATTGTCATTTGAAATAATTTGAAGAGCATAAAATCCTTCTTCAGAAAATTGAAGTTTACTTATAGTCAATTGCCCTTGTATTTTCACGGCACGTGTTAATGCTTATGAGGTTTGGGATTTTGATTCCTATTTTTTCAACACAAATAAAATTACTTATGGAAGTTCATCATTAACGCTTCACTGAAGCATTTTCTTCAAATTAATGAGTTCTAGGCAGCCAGAATTTTGTAAAACAAACAAAAAAAATTGTGGGAATTTCATACCAAACATTAAGATAAAAAACTCTTTGAAGAGGTAACATTATTTTCCCCAAGTGTTTAATATAAATACTAGAGGCCCGGTGCACAAAATTTGTGCATGGGGGGGAGTGGGTTCCTCAGCCTGGAACCCCTCGGGGGATATCCGGGACCCCTTGGGGGATATCTGGCAGTCGGACATCCCTCTCACAATCTGGGACCACTGGATCCTAACTGCTCTCCTACCTGCTGGTCTGATCCCCCTAAATGTTCTCCCCTGCCGGCCGTATCCCCCTAACTGCTCTACCCTGCCAGCCTGATCATCCTAACTGCTCTCCCCTGCTGGCCTTTTCCCCCAACTGCTCTCCCTTGCTGGCCTGATTGTCCTTAACCACCTCTGCCTCACCCCCCTCCACCATGGATTTGTCCAGAAGGACGTCCAGAAGGTTGTTTAGAAGATGTCTGGTCTGATTAGCATATTACCGTTTTATTAGTATAGACTAGGGGCCCAGTGTATGAATTCGTGCGCCTTGAAAGGAACTGTGGGCTGCGAGGCTGTGGTGGGCACAGGGGCAAGTCTTGGTCCATCCTCTGTGCCTCTACCCAGCCCCTCCCGCCGCAGCCCCCGGTCCCCTCTCTGCTGGCAGCCTCGCTTCTGCTGCCACTGCTCCCACATACTGATGGCGCTGGCCCTGCTCGCACCTGCTGAAGGTGTGGAGAAATTGGGGCCAGCACCATCAGTGGGTGCAAGTGACGGCTGCTGCCCTGATCTCCTCTCAGGAGCAGGGGGAGGTGGAGAAGCCCTCAAGGACAACTGGGGCTGGCACTGCTGCTTGCACCTGCTGACAGTGCTGAGTGATCAGGACCGGCACCAGGCTCCGGCAGCAGGTGCGAGTGGCAGCTCCAGTGCTGGCTGTGTGTGCGAGCAGGGCCAGCATCGGCAGCTGGTGTGAGTGTTGGCTCTGGTGCTGGCAGCAGGTGTGAGCAGCAGCTGCTGGCCCCGATCACCCCTCAGGATTAGGGAAAGGTGGAGAACCCCTGAGGGGTGATCAGGGCCGGCAGCCACCACACGCACCTGCTGACAGTGCAGAGCAATCAGGACCAATGCTGGGCTCTGGCAGCAGGTGCAAGTGGAGGCTCCATCACCACCAGCTGGTGCGAGTGAGGCTGGCACTGGAAGCAGGTGCAAGCACCAGGCAGGGCCACGATGCATGGAAGCAAAGAATTTTCAGTAACCACCAGAGGCTCACCCCAATGACAGTGACCGGCGCGCCACCTTGGTCTGGTGCCCCCGCTCACCTGCTCCACCATCCTGCCCAGCCCTGCCCGCCATGTTCCGCACTCTGCCGTCTGCTGCCGATGCCCGCTATGTTCTGCACACACCCCCTGTTGGTCAGTGCACGTCATAGCAACCGATGGTTCGGTTGTTCAGTTGTTTGGTTGTTCTGCTGTTCAGTCTATTTGCATATTAGGGTTTTATATATATAGATCAGCATATGCACATCCGGAAGGTATTAACCTATCCTAGCTTTTCAGAAGCATGTAAGTTAAATTTTAATGTAACTAATTAACATAATTTTAATACTAACTATAGAATACTTCTGAAGGATATTGTTATAAACCATTTATGAAACTATACCAAAAAAAATACTCTTTTCCCATTTCAAACACAATCATTTTAAATCTTCCAAAGTTTACTTGTGGATAGTATAATACACATGCATAATAAGTTGTCATCATCATGCACATTTAGTTTTATTTATGTTGTTTCAATTACCACTATATATTCATATTTTATTATATATAAAATGCTATTATAATTTTTATTCTGATATCATCTATTCAATATATTTGGCATAATTTATATAAGTATTATCATATTGTTAGGTATTTAGCTTATTAATTTTAATCATTACATACATATGTGTTAATCTAATGACTATCATTGTAAATATAATTATTTTATTATTTTGAGAGAATTATTAAGTTCCTAGAACATTTTTAGACATCCATTCAATCATCTGTCTTATCATGCAGGGAAATAATTCTTCTTGAGGGGACCTCCCAGTAAAGAAGACTTGATCAACCTTTTGCACTTAATTAATATTTGGATTTTTTTTCACTAAATTACACTGGTCCTGTAGAAAGAACTTTCCTCAAGGTGGCTACACAGGGCTCCCTGACTCACCATCATTTAGGATATCTGTTAACTAGAGTGAAGATTCCCAGACTCTATTATAGGTCTCCTGAAAATGACTTTCTTGGGTCAGGATCTAACAAGTCTGTATTATTACTAAGATTTTAAAGTAATTTTTCTGGCATCTGATATTTGGAAAAGTACTGCTTTGTCATGTCTAAATAATCGGGAAATTTCTTTCCTTATTAGGAGTTCCATCTTCACATAATTTGTCTTAGTATGCTGACTATACATCCTTACAAAACATTTTCCTACTTTTCTCTGAAAGCACAGATGCTGAAGCTTTTCCTTTAATTTTCTTATCCCATTTTATTTAATGATTAGAAGCCCAGGGCACAAATTCGTGTACTGGGGGAGGGGAGGGTCCCTCAGCCTAGCCTGCGCCCTCTTGCAGTCTGGGACCCCTTGGTGGATGTCTGACTGCCGGTTTTCTTCTGACTACTTTTAAGATGTTCTCTGCCTTTGTTTTTTCTTTAGTTCCCCTCTAATGCACCCAGGTATTAATTTTATTTCTCCTCACAGTCCTTGCAGTCCGGGACCCCTCAGGGGATGTCTGACTGCCGGCTTAGGCCCTATCCCCAGGGATCGGGCCTAAGCCAGCAGTTGGACATACCTCTCACAGTCCGGGATCCCTCGCTCCTTACTGCCTGCCTGTTCTCTCCTTACTGCTCAGCTCACTGTTCGTTAGCGCTGCTGTGGAGGCAGGAGAAGCTCCCACCACCACTGCTGTACTCGCCAGCTGTGAGCCCAGCTTCTGGCTGAGCAGCGCTCCCGTTATGGGAACATACTGACCACAAGGGGGCAGCTCCTGTGTTGAGCACCTGCCCCCAGGTGGTCAGCGCACATCATAGCATCCAGTTGTTCTGCCATAACAGTCGCTTAGGCTTATTATATAGATTGTTAGTGACATTATCTGGTCAATTCACCTGTGAGCTTCTTCCTATCACTAATAACTTGGTACAAATATCCTGAGTCACTCCTGTGGCCTTGAATGGGTAGAGTGTTGTATCTACAACAGTCTAGGTTGTCTCTAGTAATCATTTAAATTCTTTTAGTTTTCTCAGTGCCAAACTCTAACACTGGCAAATGGAGATTTCCTTTTATATCAGATAAAATTTAAGCTTCATCTTTTGGAATGTAGCTAGGTGAATCTCCAAAGGAAAGAATTTGATAAGTTCATATTAGTAGAGTTATTATTCCTAGTGGATTGCTCCAAAGGTTGTAGAAATATTATTTGAAGGGCATATGCCTACAGTACATGTATTTATTTAGATATTCTAAATATTATTTCTAGGATCAATATGATGCACACATTGAGGAGCTTTCATTTGTCTACCACTAGAATTCAATGATTTATGGTAGGCCTCATGCCATTAGTTTGCACTGATGCACTTTGTAACAAACCATGGGAACCTAATGCTAGTTATTTTAGAGATGTAGTTAAGGATATGCTCTAGTGCTCTAGTATAGTCCCCAGGAGAAACCTGGAAAATATCTTCTCTCTTCAGTCTAGTGTCAAGAAAAACTATTTTGATCATGACTTGATTTTGTACATTAAGATATTAAGAATAACTTAACTTAATTTCTTTTTGTTTTGGTCTTAAGAAAACATGAGCCAAATATTTTAGCTACCTCTAGCTCATCTACAAAACAAATACAGGATGCAATTTTGTATGGAAGTATTTCCATTGTTTTTTCTACCCATATATTCCATTTGCCTTACTCACAGAACAATTTATTTTATTTTGGCTATTTAGTGTATTTTAATAAAATCAAATAGTTTGTATAAGATTGAAAATAAACTACTTTTAATAAAATTACAACAGTTTTTAAAACCTCAACACACTGTAATTTAAATATTTTTTCATTTATAGGTGTTTTTGCAGTTTTGTTTTCATTTGCATTTTTAATTATCAGCGATATTAAATATTTTTTTGTTTTTCTTCAGGAACTTTTTCTTCATGCCCTTTATAATTTAGTTATTTTCTTTTGGCTATATGACAGGTAGAAAGAAAGGTAGGTAGGTGTATAGATTGTTGTAAATGTGGATAATTCAAATAAGACATTTGTCTTAATTGATGAAGTATACACTCATTAACATTTATCATTATTTTTTGTTGTTTGTTTGTGTGTGTGTGTGTGAGAGAGAGAGAGAGAGAGAGAGAGAGAGAGAGAGAGAGAGAGATCTATATGAGAGACATTGATTGGTTGCCTCTTGTATGTGCCCCGACTGGGCTGGGGATCAAAGCTGCAATTCAAGTTCATGCCCTTGACAGAAAATCAAACCCATGATCCTTTGATGTGAGGGTCGATGCTCTAGTTACTGAGCAACACCAACCAGGGCTTATCATTTAGGTGTGTTTTTTTTTATGTTTGTTTGTTTTTGTTAATCCTTCTGGAGAATATTTTTCCATTGATTTATAGAGAAAGTGGGAAGGAGAGGGAGAGACAGAGAGAAACATTGATGTGAGAAACATCAATTGGTTGCCTCCTGCACACACCCTGACCAGGCCTAGGGAACCTGCAACCAAGGTAAATGCCCTTGACTGGAATCGAGCCCAGGACCCTTCAGTCCAAGGGCCGATGCTCTATCCACTGAGCAAAACCGGCTAGGGCATCATTTAGTTTTAATGCTAATTTTTATGGAACAAAAGAGTTGAATCCTTACCCATGAAAATATTTTCCTCTCTTAGTTTTTTCTGCTAATGCTGACCAGTTTAAAAATAATTCTCAACGATAAACAAAACACTATTAGTAGTTAAAAATGAAAACCAATACCAAAATACCCCCTGAAATTTATAGTATTCTGCTATACCATGAATACAAATATTGATGCATGATCAATAGAAACCATCAGCAGGCAGCTGCTTCAGCCTACAATTTTTAAATGAAATGCCGTTGTAGCAATGATAGTGGATTGAGAAAAATCAATATGTTTGAATATATAGAGTTGAAATGGCTACTATTTCATAAATGTTAAAGCCAATAAAGTACCCATAAAAAACCCATGTTATATAAAGTGTGTATACATTTATGTTGATGAATCTGTTGTGCCTTCAAAGGAAACATAAATGTACTACTTAAACAGAATGAGTCTTGTATACTACAATCTAGAATGGCTGTGCTTTCTTTGATTTGTTATTAGAGAAGTAATGTTAATTAAGGGCCATGACAACATATGAAGATAAAATGGAAGATTTGTATGTATGAGTAATTCTAAATTCATGAGTAATCTTTTATCCATGACTTGAACTCAACTTCTTTGCACACACCAACTTTGCAGCCACATTACCTGCCGCTTCAAGAAATAATGCGCCTAATTTGCAAAGCTTAGCTTTTACAAAAGCTCTACCAAGCAGTATTAAAATAATCTCCTAGCCATACTGGTTTCCCTTCATAGCATGCACTTTTGTTAAGTCCATATGTTACCTGCCTCTTCAGCTACATAATTTTGCATTCCTCAACCCTGTGGACTGAGAGTTTGACTTTTCTTGATTAGTCAAGTTACAGCAAAACTCCCCAGCCTTGAATTGTCCTGGTATTTACCATGTCCCTCCTCTTGTATTTTTCATTATAGCCCCTATGTAACCATATTATTATATTTTTTTATATAAAACTTGCTTTGCCCTAACTGGTTTTACTCACTGGATAGAGTATCAGCCTGCAGACTCAAGGGTCCCAGGTTCTATTCGGTTAAGAGCATGTACCTTGGTTGCAGGCACATCCCCAGTAGGGAGTGTGAAGGAGCCAGCTGATCAATGTTTCTCTCTCATCGATGTTTCTAACTCTCTATCCCTCTCCCTTCCTCTCTGTAAAAAATCAATAAAATATATTAAAACAAAACAAAACAAAACAAAAAAACTTGTTTTGTTCATCCTCTATAATAAAGAGCTAATATGCTAATTACACCAAAGAGCAGAATGACTGTCCAGATGACATTCTGGACGACTGTCCAGGCGACCTTTCGGATGAAGCTGGGGCTGTGAGGGTCGGCAGAGGCTGCGAGGGGCTGTGAGGGGCTGCGAGGGCCGAGGCCTCTAGTTGAATATAAACTCCTGTAGAGCATAGATTTGGTTTTACTTCTATTCTACCCTCAGTGCATATATTGGTGCCTGGCACATAGTAATCACTTCATAAATATTTGTTTAATGAAAGAATGAATAAATTCTATATATCTTTCCATAGTGGAACCACTTACTGGTGTTCATTCTAAGGGTATTAAACAATTTAACCCCAGTTGATATGTCACATAAAAGGAGAAAACTGTATGAGAGTTTTCTGATCTTTCCATATGAAGACAGTTTTATTACACATGAAAAGAGTACATAGTTTGGGAACCAGTCGGGGCTCAGAACTTTAGATAGCCATTTAGTTACTCTGTGGTGCAGAACAGGTCAGATAATGTCTCTGGTTCTCTAATTCATCTGTAAGTTACAGATATAGCTCTTTGAATTATCACAAAGTACAATAATGTTTGCGATTGTGTAGAATATGATAGGTTGCTCATCAATTGTAAATTCTGTTCCTTTTCATCTATGAAAAAAATGCCACAAAAATATTTTTAATCTTGTTAGGACAAGCAAAAGCCTAATTTCTCTATTATGAGTAACTCTAAGATTAATAATGAAATTATTAGATGTAGGAGTTAATAGTAAAACTGAAAAGGAAATGAAAAAGTACATTAAGTTCAAAAACATTTTGACATCAGAAGTATACAAAATCACTGTCAAATACCTTTGACTATTAAATTATAGAAGAAAAGGTTTTATTCATGAAAAACCTATGAGAACCTCGGCTGTATCAAGAGAATAAAACACTTTTAATTTTATTGTAGTTGACCAAGCATCTTGACCAAATCACAGATTCCTATCTTAGGAAACAGCTGTATTTCTAATATATTAATTCCATTTCTCTCTTTTTAATTGCATTTTTCATTACTTGAGTAATAAGCGATATATCTTAATAGATCTATAATAGCTTGTCTCCCATTTGTGATCAGGTAATTATCCTTGCTGATTTTGTATAATCTAGCAAATGTAAACAGTATTTTAAATGTGAGTGCTTAGGAAATATCGCTTGGGTTAATTCAAATACAATAATAGAAAATCAACTAAGTTTACAAATCAGATGTATTTATTTCATTTGTAAGTATTATTTAATAGGATATGAAAATAAAGTGAAATATAATAGAGGAAATAAAATCCTTCAGGAAAATAAGGAAATTTAAGGGCATCAGCCATGTAGAATTCAGGTCTAATACTATAAATTTAACTCAAACAATAGCAGACAATGAGAAATAATATACATTTTTAAGACTTTGGACAGAATACATATGTGTTTAAAAGTGTGACGTATGTGAAAAAGTGTCTAATATGCCTGCAGTGAACAGAGGCAAAGCAAAGGTGGACAATGGGACAGGTGGAGGCGGTCATGCCCCAGAGCAGTGGCCATTCAATAGTTTTACTCGGGATCCTCCAAAAAAAGATTTTTTAAAATCTTTGAATCCACACAAACATTTAAAAATGATGTCAGTGTTTTTTGGTTTTTTTATTGGGCAGAGTGTCAATGGAGTAAAAAGGGGGTTGGCACCTGTAATACTTTCAACAATAAAGACAAAATATATTTAAAAAGATGTAAACATTATCTTTAAATATATAATTGAAACAGATGCAATTTCTGCTTTTTAAACTGTTACAACGCTTTTTAAAAATATATCCGAAAGCTACATAACGAGGTGTATTGCAAGGTCTACAATGCTATGTACTTTGAGGTTCATTGGGCCCTCATTTCACCTGCACTCTCCTCAAGTTCCCACACAGCAGGAACGGCCCCTCAATGGACGTTTCCCCATCAACCGCAGACTGCATCTATACAGCTAGAAACTCACACCTGCTCAGCCTGTGGCAGAGTTTTGATCCATCATCCCTGACATCTGGGGCCAGGGTTCTTCCACTGCACCACACTCACGCTTCTGTTATAACAAAGGACCTAATCCATGGAATTATAGTAGAAAACTGTGGTACAGTGAAGGAGGTTAGTTCAAACTTTACCTAAATCCAGTTTCCTTAAACCTTACAACCATTGGCTTTGAGGAGGTCCCTATTCCTGAGGATACTGATCTCAGGCTCTCTGGAGGAGAGAATTTATAAATATTTACAGGGTAATCAGAACCCCTTGTATCAAATATATCTAATGACAACTTAAACAGGTAGGGGGATAAAACAAAACAAGACTGTTATAAATGTCATCTGTTCCATGTTGGTCATTTCATATTATTTAGAGCAGAGAGAACCTGATTCGGTTTACATACTCCCCACTCCGGTGAGCTCCCTCTCTCACCGTCACCTTGTGTTTGGCCATTTCACATTATTTAGGGCAGAGATCCTTCTCTCAGCAATTGGGTGAGGAAGAACTGATCAGAACACTAGGTATCTATTATCATCCATTAAAAAGAAAAAAAAGACAAAAAATGCTATTTTTAATAGTCAAAAATTACATTCCTTTTTCGTCTTTATGTTGTTGTTTTTTTTTCTTACCATACTAACCACTCATCTGAAAAGATAGTAGAAACAATGTGAGTTTAATAAAGTCTACACAAAAAACCAGTTGCTCTTTTATACAAAACAAATATAATTCTATGTTTATATTTAAACGCATATACATAGATATCTTCCCATAAAATGTTTTCTTAATTTTCATTTTGCAAAAATTGCTAATGTTTTTCTTTCTTTATAATGTCCATGGACTTAAGCATAAAAAGTTTTTACAGAGGATAGTATTGTGTCTATATTTTATTCTATAAATAGTGTTGTTTTATACATATTTAGTAAAGGCAAATTTTGTTTTAGTGTAAGATGTAAGATAAAATTACTTTCTAAGTGACTAACAGTTTTTAAACACCATAATTTTAATAATCTTGGCAACATTCTAATATGAAAGTCTTTTTATTTATATCCATTGACTTGTTTATGCATTAGTTTCATAATACCTCAATTTTCATAGCTTTATATGTTTAAAATATGATAAGGAAGTTAAGCATATTGCCCTTATTTTATAAAAATGTCCTCCCATACTCCAGTCTTTGTCTTTATACTCTAAGTGATGTTATAATACTTTTCTTTATGTTGGCATTTCTTAATCTGACTATGTTTATTTTGATGTCTTGTCTTTGTTTTAGAATGTCATTTTTTTTATTTTTTATAACAGTAAATAATTGTATATCATTCTTTTTTAATTTTATTTTATTGTTTAAAGTATTAAAAATAGTAGTACATATGTCTCATTTTTAAATAATATTTTTGCCTCATCCTATGACTTTTCTTCAAGATTGAACATGTACAATCTATGAGAAGAATGAATGATTAATCAGTGAGACTAAGGCAGAATTTCACTACAGAAAGTATACCTAGTAAAACAAGAGAGCTAATCTGAGTTTTAATTTAAAGAATATTGTAAAGAATAAGCATGACGCTCCAGGTGTGAGGTCTCATGTATTACAAGTTAATGACCGCAAAAGGTCAAAAGTTGGCTATTTTCATGTTCTCCTTAGTTATACATAAACAGGTACAGAAATGAATGGATATAATAGCTGGTGACCTGATTCACCATGTTCTCCAAAGAGCTGGAATTCTCCAGATCATTAAAAAAAAAATCATTCTGATCATTCCTCTGTCACATGTGTCCCAGTGACGCATATTTCCATGTCCTATCAGTCTCCTCCCTTGGAAAGCATTATTTCAAACTTGAGTAAGTGTTCAAATCCCAACATACCATCTACCATTGTAAAATCCAGTAAAAGTCAATCAACAGGGATGGAGATGTGTTGCTTTGAGAATACAAAGATAATCATCAATGGTTTGACAATTAGATAGAAGGAAAATATAGATGAGAATTCTTTGAATTCTAGCTGAGTCACATCTCAGTGTATCAGTAGACTTCTCCCCTTCATGTGATATTGCTGTGCTGAACTCTCATCAGAAAACACGAACTGCTTAATACTTTGGGTTGGATTTTATGAAACTGCCATTTTCTGGTTGAAAATACTCAAATAAGGAATGTATTTCCATTTAATGTTTCAGTTGCTCCTGAGCATGTCATCAATAGAAACTACAAATTGCTTTAATTAGATAGAAATAAATAATAATTCAGGGTGAAAATATCCATATATTCTAAACTTAACTTTGTGAAATAATTTTAAAAATGGAAACCTAGGACCTTTTAAGTTTGCATGATTATAAACTACTAGAGGCCCAGTGCATGGATTTGTGCACATTGAAAGGAAATTAATTAGAAGTGGCCGGTAGGGTGGGACTGGGCAAGACAGGCTGGACACACCCTGGAGCCAACATCCCATGGTCCCTCCCCAGCCAGCTGCACCTGGGGCAGTGCCAGGGCTCAAAGGGCATCTGCAGAGTGAGCGGGGTCCCTCCGGCAGGTGGGGTCCCTCAGCCTGACCTGTGGGGATTAGGCCAAAACTGGCAGTCTGGCATCCCCCAAGGGGTCCCAGAGTGCAAGAGGGCACTCTGAAAAGTTGCTGCCACTCAGCAGCCCCTGCATTGAGTGTCTGCCCCGTGGTGGTCAGTGCACATCATAGCTACCAGGCGGTTGGCTGGTTGGCCAGTTGGCCAGTTGGCCAGTTGCTTAGGCTTTTATATATATAGATTGCCACATTATTTTTTCCCTCCTTTCTGGGGAATACATAAATCTGATGTTCTGTTATTCTATGTCTTCAAGGTAAGTTGTTTTTACTAAGATCCTTCTCATTAGAAAAATATAGCACAAATATATTTAAATATTTATTTACACTTTGCCAAAATTTACCAGTGAAAGACATTTAAAAAATGTGTATTTTTTTCGTTGCTTGTTAAATTACACAATGAAAGAAATAGAACTGAATTGCACCTCAGAAAGTGGAAAACACATTTGTGCCCATTGTCTTAATTTTCTGTTGTTAAATGATGCAAGACAGTTGACTACTAAGCAATGCTTTCAAGAGTCACATTAGAGACAATTTCTGTTACATCTTTCCATTCCCAGTAATAACTCTGTGTTTTAGTTAATTTAGTTTGCTTATAATTAACAAAACTATATCCTTACTTAATTGCTTTAATTTTGTTCTCAGATTCTCCCTCTTAAGTAATTGTGTAATCAGTGATCAAGTGTACCAGGCTTCAAGAGCACTTTGATATGTATAGGGTATTTATATTCCCTCATTTGCTGGTCTGGTCTGAATGAGGATAATAGGGATGTATTAGTAGAATACAGCTCTGGAACAATGCTTTCAATTTATTTTAAGGACTACACCTCTTGCTATTATACATAAATCCCCACCCACCCCCCATTGAAGGAAAGTCACTCTACATTTCAAAGAATAGAATAGAATTCCTTTACATCTGAACAATACTTTTATAAAACAGCAAAGATAGAGATATTTTGAGAGGCTTACATTTTCCATTGTGGCCATGTAAATGTGTAATTGGAAGCCAGGAAAAACTTCCCTTGTCTTTTAGATGGTGTCTGCTGCAAACCAGGATGATCATCACCAACAGAAGATAGGAGTACCTCCTGGAAGATGAAAGACTCATTTTAGTTACATTTCCTTATGCCTATACCACAAGTAAATAAAAATGTGCTGCTGCATTTTAAAAAGTCACTTATTTGTGATGGGACTGTAAAATTTCTAAGTTTTAAAAATGGCTGTTAATATTTTGAAATTTTTTTAGAATGTAAGAAAAAGATGAAAGGGAGAGGACAAAAATAATACATCCGCATGCCTCCTACAGCTCACTAACCAAAAGTCGAAACAGGTTGTCTAAACTATGGGTCCTATGTGCTGGTTCTGTTAAAGGACATCGCCCTTGAGAGTTCCTTTGCTTTGTGTTTAGAAGGTAAACAACAACATATTTACCTTTAATGTGGAAATGCTGAAGACGTTCATATTAATTAAATTCCTGGTGCAAGATCTATCACCGCTAGTTTTCCCTGTGAGACCAGTCAATGATATCAATGCTAGAAATAAATACAGACAAAAAACAAACAAAACACAGTATTTCTCTAATGACACCGGTCTATTTCCCAATCACACAATAAGCTGAGAATCATTTCTCTTTTAAAAGTTCCAACTGAAAACCTCTTCAGGGCATTGGATGACAACTTATCAGTATTTCCATGTACTTATTTTAATGTGTTATTCTCAAAGCATTTGTATTTTTAAGTAAATTTTTATTCTTAAAATATATTTAATCTGAATTGTTCAGTTCCTTTCAGTAGTCAAATTCACACACACACACACACACACACACACACACACACACACACCCCAGCAAAGCATTTAGACTCCTTTTCTAATCTTGCATCTCATTCTAATAAGTGGCACTAATTGTATTGGGAAGGGAAATTAATTGAGAAGTCCTGACTGTCTTTGCATAGCTACTTGAACTTACACATTATGTTTGGAGTTCATTCGTACCAGTAGTGAGCAGTTTTTTCACACTGTCTTTACATCCCATGACCTAATATAAACAAACGTGTGAATAATTTGCCTGCACATCACCACTGAAATGTTGTGATTCAAAGCAGCCAGAGTACATCAAAATGACAATATAGATATTTCCTACTTATCCCACAGCAGCAGAGTAACGAGTGTTTCAATATAAAGTTTAATTGATTCTTAATTAATGTACTTTCACAGAAAGGGTACAGTCCATAACTTCATTAAATAGTCAAAATACAAATAACTATTCACAGGAAAAGTATTAGCATATGCTTATTTACTCTCTAATCTGTAAATGTTTTAGGCTCTGGTCTGTGAAAAGGCTGCACAGCCTTCACTATGTCATTTTGATATTCCTCACAAACCAGGATATTTTCCCAGTGATGTTCATTTAGGAAGGGGCAATAAAATATTGGCTTTTTGATACGTGATATGCTCTAGAAATCTTGGCCTAGTTCTTGGACCATTTTTCCCTTACAGAGGAGTATAAGAACAAATATGCAAGTCTGTGAATTGAGAGCACATTCACTGTCATATACACCGAGGCTTGTTAGGGCATGGAGGAGGGGAGAGAAGAAATGATGATGTGATAGAGCACAGGGGGATAGGATCTATCCGCTGCCTAGTGGAAGAAATGAATGAGGAGTGCACATATTAATCATGAATGCCGATCAAACTCTCTGTTCTAATGGGGTCCAGGAGATAAAGGGAGGGGCAAAATATGCCTCTGTATTATGAAGAAATGAGCAACAAAATAGAAGACATATAAAATAATATAATGAGGCCTGCTACAAAACATTTACCTGCAGGTACCGAATGCTGACTTACCAGTGCTGGGGTTGACTTTCCTACCTATACATAGAGCTTTGCAAAGAAGTTACTTTTGATTACCTGTAAACTTGGTAAAAAGTTCAGATGATCTGCACTGTTCTCACATACCTCTGTACTTGAACTTACCCAAGAACTGGGCTACTCCCTCTAAAGCCCATCACATATCAAGTAGTTGATATTGTGTTTCTCCCTCCTAAGTGAACATCACTGGGCAAGTGTGGAATCACACGGCTACTTAAAATATTTGCATTATGAACTACTTGAATGATGGTGATAAAAATCATGCATTAGAAATCACTTGTATTTTAACTTAAGGCTGCATTAATTTTGGTGTACTCCCTGAAATAAGCTTCTATTGTTACGTATGATAAATATGTCACTGATTTAATAAGTTCTAGCTATGCACTAGTCTGTGTGTGTGTGTGTGTGTGTGTGTGTGTGTCAAGCCTGTGCACATCAGCTTACATAAAATTGTACAAGGAGATAAAATTGTACTATATAAATACTCAGTATGGTGTGTTTTTGCTATACTGTATTAAATAAATGCCAGGCAGAACACAGACTCATCGGCTCATCCCATGTTCTTACCATGGCATGATAATTTAGGAAACAAGCATTAAGAAGGAATGTAGATAATACCTTTGTTTTTCTGTCCAAATTTCCTTTCCAGGCTGCTGTCCTCAATCCCCAGTTTGTAGATATGTTAATGAGTGAAAACTTGGATCAATCTACCTTTCTGTGGAACTAACCTTGGTCCCTCACATGAAAGTCTTCCTTCTTGCCCAGGAGACCTTGGCCAAAAACTGAATGCTAGGCCCTTTGTCACAGTGTGAATAACACCGAGGTGAATTTTTGCTTCAAAATAAAGCTAATTCCAGGTAGGTTTTAATTATTCCTTAGCTTTATTTTCCCCTGGCCTATCCAAGCTCCCTCACTCACTTTATCCTATATGTACTCCAATACATAACAGTACAAAATTCCCATTTCAACCACTTAGTCTAGAATATTCTACCTAAGAATAGGCTTGGTCCTAGGAAGCAGGCTCTAAGAATGACATCTGGATTTGGGTCATTTACTGATTGAATGAACTCGAGTGTCCCATCACTATGGCAGGTAATGGATTGATGGACCCTGTCATGCTAGAGCTGTAATGAACGGGATGACATATGGGTGGATGGCAGGCATTAGCTGATGCAATGTTTGCAACGTTTGAAAACAGTGATGGAAATAGAAAACATGAGAACTGTAGAACTGAATGCGTATAGTAAAGCACCATTGATATATTGAAGAGAAAAGAATGACAAGTTCACACCTATTAATTAATACCCAAATCAAAGGAAGAGAGAGAAGACTCTCTTGACAGCATTTAATAAGACTCTGACCTCCTGAAGTCCTAGGGAAGAACCAATAAAGTTTAAGACCAGTATTTAACTATAAGGGTGGCAGAGCATCACAAAAGGCTGAATTATCAACCTTGCCAAGTCTTCTATGCCAGGCTTGATCCTGTTGTAGAAGTAATAAATGCAGAGATTTTGAAAGGGGTATCTGTGTTGGTGCATTTCAGAATCTTGAACCTCGAGGTTCAAGCCAACTTCCTGCCCATTCTTAGCAGATAGACCCCATTTCCTAGCTATGTGCTTAAAACAAGGTAGGAACTTTGAATAAGGCAGGAATGTACAATACAGTTCTTGCCCTCTTCAAAATTGGCCCTCAACTGCCCTCCTGGTCAACAGACTATTTTTTCCAGTTTTATTGAGATATAATTGACATGCAACATTGTGTCAATTTAAAATGTACACTGTGAAGATTGATACACAAAGTGAACACTGCAGGAAGGTAGTTACTATATTTGTGTGTTGTGAGAATATTGAAGATCTACTCCCTTAGCAACTTTCATTTTAAAAATACTTTTATAGATTTCCAAAGAGGAAGGGAGCAGGAGGGGGAGCTAGAAACATCAACAATGAGAGAGAATTATTGATTGGCTGCCTCCTGCACACCCCCTACTGGGGACCAAGCCTGCAACCCAGGCAGGTACCCTGATCTGAAATTGAACCGTGACCTCCTGGTTCATAGGTTGATTATCAACTACTAACCCACACCAACCAGGTGCTTAAATACATAATATAGTATTGTTAACGATAGTTACCATGATGAATATTAGATCCCTATAACTTAATGTTATAACAAGAAGTTTGTACTCATGACTAACATTTCCCCATGTCCCCTGACTCCTGCCCCTGGCAACCACCATTCTATTCTCTGATTCTGTGAGTTCAACTCTTTTGGATTCCACATATCAGGGAGCTCATAGACTATTTGAAATACACTCTTAATTAGGTTAAAAACTCAGGATAACCCACCTAGAAAGTAGTGGGCCTAATCAGAATGAAGAGGTTTTATCTACCAAAGGAGCTGCAAGCCCTGCCTAATAAGTGCCAGTGCGAAATGGAAAGTAGGTTAAGGGAGAGTTTGTCTATATTGGGGCACTCTCTGGTGACAAAGAACTTTATATTCCTACAGAGGATGGTCTGAATGCTTGGAGAAAGCATCAGTTTTCATTAAATAAGGTAACAATGCTAGAACTCCCTTGAGAATATATTGATAAATAAGTGAAAATGATTGGAAAAGAGGTGTGCTAGAATGAGTTATAAGACCAGATTTATTACTAATCATCAGGGAAATGAAAATCAAAATTGCAGTGAGATATATCTTGTACCTGTTAGAATGGCTATTATCAAAAAGACAAGAGATAACAAATTCCAGTTGGGCTTGGAGAAAAGGGAATACTTGTGTACTGTTGCTGGAAATGTAAACTGCGGCAGCCACTGTGGAAACAGTATGAAGCTTCCTCAAAAAATTAAAAATAGAACCACCATATGATCCTGCAGTCCCACTTCTGGGTATTTATAGAAAGGAAATAAAAACAGAATACCAAAAAGGTATCTGTACTGCTATACTCATTGCAGCATTTTTTACAGTAGCCAAAACATGGGAAAAACAGACAGATGAATGCATAAATATATGTTAGATTATATATATACTAGAGGCCCGGTGCACAAAAATTTGTGCACTCGGGGGAGAGGAGGGGTCCCTCAGCCCGGCCTATGCCCTCTCGCAGTCTGGGACCCCTCGGGAGATAACGACCTGCTGGCTTAGGCCTGCTCCCGGCTGGCAGAGGGCAGGCCTAATCCCTAGGTGCAGCCCCTGGTTGGGCTCAGAGCAAGGCCGATTGGGGAATTGGGGTGCCGCCCCCTGTCATGCACAGAGCAGGGTCAATCAGGGGGTTGGGGAGCTCCCCCTTGTCATGCACAGAGCAGGGCCCATCAGGGGGTTGGGGCACCACCCTCTATCACCCACAGAGCAGGGCCATCAGAGGGTTGGGGCCCCGCCACTCTCACACTCAGGGCAGGGCCAATGGGGAGGTTATGGCTCTACCCCATCACACACAGAGCAGGGCCCGTGGGGGGGGGGGGGTTGGGGTGCCGCACTCTGTCACACACAGAGCCGCAGGGTGATCAGGAGGTTGGGGAGCTTCCCCCTATCAGGCACAGAGCAGGGCTGATCAGGGGTTTGGGGCGCCTTCCCCTGTCAGGAACAGAGCAGCGCCGATAGGGAGGTTGTGGCCCCGCCCCCTGTTAAACACAGAGCCACAGGGCGATCAGGGGGTCTGGGCGCTGCCCCTTGTCATGCTGATCCTGGTGCTGGGAGACCTCGCGGCTCCGCTGATCCCGGTGTTGGGAGGCATATTACCCTTTTACTAAATAGAATAGAGGCCTGGTGCATGGGTGGGGGCTGGCTGGTTTGCCCTGAAGGGTGTCCTGGATCAGGGTGGGGGTCCCCACTGGGGTGCCTGGCCAGTCTGGGTGAGGGGCTGAGGGCTGTTTTCAGGCTGGGACTGAAGCTCCCAACTGCTCCTTTTTTTCTTTTTCTTTTTTTTTTTTTATTTTGAGCCAGCTTTAGCTCTGAGGCTCCAGCTCTTAGGCCTCGGCTCCTGAAAGCAGGTATCTGGTTTGATTCGGTTCTACAGTCGAAACGCTGTATCAACTCCAGGTCTGAGATCCCGGCTAGCTGAAAGCTGGTTTCTGGGGTTTTGTTTAGCTTCTATGTTTGTAACTATGTTTCAAACTGTCAGCTCAGAGGCCTGCAGCGGCAGGGGGGGAATGTTGATGTTGGAGTCCTCCGTCACCGAAGCAAGCAAGCCTCATGTTAGTTTCAAGCTGCCTGGCTGCCGGCCGCCATCTTTGCTGTCAGTTAATTTGCATATCACCCTGATTAGCCAATGGGAAGAGTACCGGTCGTACGCCAATTACCATGTTTCTCTTTTATTAGATAGGAGATATATATATATATATATATATATATATATATATATATATATATATAGTATACTAGAGGCCTGATGCATGAAATTCATGCAAGAGTAAGCCTTCCTTCCCCTGGCTGCCAGCACCAGCTTCCCTCTGGCACCTGGGACCCGGGCTTCCCTCGCAGTCCCGGCTTTGTCAGAAAGGTCGTCTGGAAAGATGTCCAGTCTAATTAACATATTCTGTTTTTATTGTTATAGATATTTATCATATATATATTTATACATGTATGTACATATATAATGTGTGTGTGTGTGTATATATATATATATTTGTATTGTAAGGGCTAAAATAAAATTAATGGTTTTCCTACCATCTTCTAACTTCTTCTAATTTGACTAATAATCAAATTAACAGAAACAGATTAATAAGAGAAAATCAAAATTTTAATTCATGCTCATGGTAAATTCACATAAACATAAAAATGCCAAGGACAATGAGACAATATTGGGTATATATGACATTTTTGGACAAAGGAAAAATGTGAGGGGAGAGGGTATTAGATTTCAAAAGTAAGAATGGGCTATTTACAGGTAGTTGAGGAAGAGCAGAATATACATTGCAGGAAAATCCTGGCTAGGCAACCCAGAAACAATGGGCCATAGAGGGTGTCCAGCTAACAGGCCCTGCCTGAAGCCCTCTTGTATAACAAACTTTAATCAGGTTAGGTTAAGTCAACAACCCAAGATTTCCTTCCTAGGAATAACTCATACAACGTTATTTGTCAATTATATCTCAATAAAGTTGAAAAAAATAGAAAACTTAAAAGCTAACTATATTTATTCCTTGAGAGGACCCATAGGATAGTCCATTTACCGAAGCAGTAAGAAATATGTTGGTAAGGGGAAATAGTATTATTATATTTAGCTTATCCAAAAATAAAGTCTGGAGTTAGAACACCCAGATACAGAACAAAGAATCCTAATACACACACACAGACACATTTCTGAGCACACTCATTTTATCTATATAAATTATATATGTGTGCTTGTATATAGGTATGTTTGCATATGTATATATGTGTACATATGTATACATACACATGTTACTCGTTCATCTTTCTTAGGAAGACTTAGGTGTTCCCACAAGGGAAAGGTGACTATATTACCTTTTTAATTATGTTGGTAAAATATCTGATATGACTCTGATATGCCGAGATCCAAAACACCATATTGGATCCACATTAGATTATGAGCAGATAGGGGTTAAATAATAATGAATTTATACTTTAGATATATCCTTATCATGTGTCTCCTAGGTCCATAGACCTATGCTGTTGACATTTTCCCAGTCCTGAATGTACTATGAGTTTGACATGCTAAGCTATTAGCAGAATTCTCATATTGTTGCTCTCTGTTACAGTATTAGTCAAAAGGGACCTGGTCCATCTAGAGATTTGCCATATTATTGATGTTGCATTAATTAGACCTACACACAATAAGTAACAAGAACTTGTGATGCTTTATTAAACCTGTGCTCAAGAAGCAGGAGACTAAACTTTACAAAGGTTCAGGGACCTACCACATTGATGCTGTTTTTATGAGTCAGTGGTCTAGGAATGCTGGGTTTTATCTGCCTTTTTAAAAATCCTCACCCAAGGATATGTTTATTGGTTTTAGAGAAAGGGGAGAGAGAGAGAGAGAGAGAGAGAGAGAGAGAGAGAGAGAGAGAGAGAGAGGAATAGAGAGAGAATCATTAATTGGTTGCCTTCCATACTTGCCTGGACCAGAAATTGAACCTGCAACCTTTGTTTTTTGGTGCATGGGACGATGTCCCAACCCACTGAGCCATGTGTCAGGGCTTCTCTGCCTTTTGAAAGATTTCTTAATGTTTAATATGCTGATTACATAGCTTAATCTTTTGTCCCATGTATTCTAATTTTCAGTCAGCTCATTTAATATTTTAAATAATTTTTATCATTTTTGTAATTCCTAGGAACTCTTTATTCTCTGATTGCTCTTTCAAAATAGCTGGTTATTTTCTAAGAGATATGATGTCTCTTGTATTTCTCAAGTGATACTAATTTGAATTTTAATGTCCTCTTTTAATGCCTGAATTATGTTTCTTTTAAGGTCATTTGTTCTGTGTACTCATTTTGGTCCATCTATTTCATGCTCATGGTTGCTCTCAAAGTTTCTAATGACGGTTAGTTTATATGTATGAATAAAAGACTACGTTAATTGTGTGGTATGAATTACATCTACAATTGTAAAGTGTATTTCACAAAATAATGAGTCCCTTGAATGCAGTGCCTGACAAGTCACTTTAAGTAGGAAGAAGGGACTTGTCAACAGGTAGGGACCTCTAAAGGGCACCCAGACAGGTGGCACCTCTGAAGTCCACTGACAGGTAGGGACTCACAATAGTTTTAGGAGAGCATTATTCTAGAATTGGTTAAAATAAAAAGTGACGTCTGGGATGAGCCATCTTCTTTTTTTTATTTGTTTGGCGCTTTCATTCCACAACGCACCTCCACACACACTGGACATGTACAATGACCAGGAATCAAACTCTGACCTCCTGGTTCACGGGTCAATGCTTAACCATTGAGCCACATGGGCTGGGCAATAACAACTTTATTTTTAACAAGCAGTGCCGTGTGTTTACCATTTTAATTCTTTTTGTTGTTGTTATTGTTTAATTGTTTGTTTATTTGTCCTTTTCTAATGGTGGCAGGATTGTTCATTATTATTTTCAGGACTGACTTTAAATAAATGAAGAGTCCACTTAACAATTATATGTTGCAAAGATCTATACTTTGATTTGTATGTAAAGTGCCAATAATAAAACTGAAATTTCGTAAGCAATATAAGTGAATATGAAATTAAGGGTCCCTATGACTTTGATTAAATTAGTTAAATCCTAGCTCTAGAAATGATCTCTCCCTCTCTCTCCCTCCTCGCATCAGACACCCAGCCTTTCCCCAGGATATCAGCAACTCCCCAAGGCAGCAGGAGACAGTAGCATGGACATGACTAGTGGTCACAGGGTCTGGACCACCGGCAAGCTAAAGACAACATCTCAACGTAAGTTATGTTTCAGCTCCTGGGCCCTAAGGTGGAACAAACCCCTGGCTACTTTCAATGAGACCAGAAAGATTCCAGAAAGATCTCAGCACTGTCCTCAATACCTGAACAAGATGGTTGATTGCCCTTACGTCATCTCCAATCAGTCAGCTCCCAGCATGACCCTGAGCCCCCCAACCCTTGTGATTTTGACCAACATAATCTGTTACTGACATGCCATAGGGTTTTTAGAGCATAAACTCCTTTTTTTCTCTCTCTATACTGCAAAATCCTGTTTCTTTGGGCCAGTGGGTGCAGGCAGACAGAATCAAAGAAAAATTGGGGTTCCAGTAGTAATATCTATAAAGATAAGCATTAAGAAAATTATTTTAGGATATAATTGAAGACCGTCATAATATTACAGATTAATTGGAAAATACAGTTTTCCAGATCCTTAAACTACAAACTTTTTGAAATCTCTTTTTCTTTTCTTAGTTCCATCAAATTTATTACTTATTGATTGAATTTATATTATTAAGGACTAGGACAGATTGTTATATATTTTTTAATAAATTTCCATTATTGGTTAAAGTTTCTGGAATTTTTTAGTTTAAAAATATTATACAATTGCATGGTGATCTATTAAGAAAAAAAAAAAGAGTTTCCAAGTACTTTTCTGTCTCAATCAAGATTAATTTGCTTCTATGAAACTAAATAAAACTCAGAAAGATACTGAGTTGTAAAGTGCTATAAATTGGCAACTCTTGCCTCACATGATAAAGTTAAAATTGTTTTATTCCTCAACAGAATCTCATTATTCTTAATTAACTATTATATAACTAACTGCTATAATTTTGAGCTTGTAATGCGTGTATGTTTTCACCAAGAGAATACAATTTTATGTGTTATGTTGTAAAGTTGTGATAAATCTTGGTTTCCTTCATTTCCACTTTCTTAACAGTAAATCAATCGATATTTGTTTTAATTTTAAAAAAATATTCTGTTATCTGCTAAAGAAATTAGTTTAAGTATTGGTTCTTCATAAAAAAAGTCAAAATTATAAAATCTTTTACTATTGCAATCATCATAGGGAAACTCATGAATAGAATTTTGAGGGTGTCAATTTTAATGTTTATTACCAACTTTTGTATATTACATATGATGAAAAATTCAATCTGCCTTCTAAAACAATTAGTTAAAATCATCTTCTGAGTATACAGCAGACTACTTTTGCAATTGAAGGATTACATATAAATATTTCACAATTATCCTGTATTAATCTGGTTTATGGAATTTGAATTTTTCACGAGTTCACATGAAAATCCTTATATTAAAGTTAGGGGATGCCTTTAATAAATAGAAAAAAATATATTTTTTCTAAATGTCATCACAAGAGTGAATTTATCAAGATTCCTTACACATTATATTCTAAAGGGTAGAATAAGACTGTTAAGTATGTGTTGATATGCTTTAAAGGATTATGAATGTGCAACTTAATTGTTATATTTTCTCCTTGTTAAGTACTTAAAACATGTCATATAGTAGGGAATTGGTTCCTTAATGACAGTCTAGTGAATCATTTCACTACAAACATTTTAATGGAGTTTAAATGTAACACACTAGTTTCCAGATATACACAGTTAACAAGGTTTCATTGTTTTCAAAAAAAAGTCTCATCGTTCTCATGAATGCCATTGGGCATGGAAATGGAGTATAGATTTTGACTTACCATTTTAACATATTTCCTTCTCTTTTGTTTTAAAATGTCTCCTAGGTAACTAGCTCAGTCTTTTTCAGGTAAAGGCTAATATGCAATTGCTCTTCCTGACAGTGCAATCTGTATATATGGGGAAGGGAAACATGCAGGCCAGTGTTAGTGGGCAGTTGATTTCTAAGCTATATGTACAAGTTTGTGCGTTCCTCTCCTTTTCCACTGATTGTTATTCAGAGTTGCTCTTTTTTTTTTTTTTCCTTACTGGCGCTACAGAGCCTCCTAATGATGCTTCTACTATCTTTCCTCTAGCCCGCGCTGCCCATTTCATAACTTTACTGTAGTGTGACTTTGCCCCTTTGGTCCTAATAGCAAAACTGTTGATTTTATTGTGCTACCTTCTGCATTTTCCAGGGAAGAGTAATAACTCGTGGATCCTTAAGGAGCCAAGAGAGCTCCTAAGTGCAAGACCAGGTTTCCTCGTGGTCCAAACATGGCCAACTTGGGGACCGCATCTTGGCCAGGCAGAAGCAGCCACTGCTGATTAATCTGTAAGTTTCACACACAGTAATTTAGCACCATTGTTCCTCGGCCTTCTTGTTTTCACGCGGAGTCACAATGCCTGAAAACCTTCTTCAGTAGTTACAAACTGAGGGTGATATAGGAATTTGAACTTTCCCCTCACCCTAATGATCCAACCTTCATTAATGTTAAGTAAGATTTCTCCCACTGTTGGAAGTTAAGATACTCAAACCTGACCATTTATGTCTCTGACATCTTGTTCCCTCTTCTTATTTCTGCATTAGGATGGTATAGGTCAGTGGTCGGCAAACTGCGGCCCCTTGAATGTGGGGCCATACAGTGCTATTGAAACTTCGTGGCCACACTCAAGGGGCCAAAGAGCCGCATGTGGCTTGTGAGCCACAGTTTGCTGACCACTGGTATAGGTGAACTCTATTTACCTTTACAGCTTTAATAATAAATATCTTCACCTTAAATGTGGCTGTAAAAAAATCCCTACAGAATTTGAAAATATGAATTTATCTATATGACTAATTATATAGGATTTCAAAAAATCCTTTGTAATTAAAAACAAAATTTCTAAGCCTAAGTCTGACAAATAATCTATACCCATCTTGTCAACAGACAGAATGATGTTCTTGCTCTTTTTGATGCCTATTCTAACAGCCACTGTATTAATTAGAGTTTGCAAAGAAATGGAGGCAACAAGAGATGAGAAGAAAAAGGATGAGGAAGAGGGAGCAGAAGACAGGGAAGGAGACAGAATGAGAGACAGGAAGGAGATGATTTATTTTAAGGAATTGCCAGACCGGCATGTTGGAAACTCAGTCAAGAATTGATGCTTGTCTTGAGCAGTCTTGATTCAGAATTTTTTTACCTCCCAGGAAACCTTAATTTTTGCTCTTAAAGCCTTCAACTGATTTAATGAGGCTTAACCACATTATAGAAGGTAAATCTCCTTTATTTAAAATCAACATATTGCAGATGTTATTCACATCTACAGAATAGGTTTAGTTCACATCAACACCTAAATTAGTTTGGTTAATTTAGCCTAACCAAGTTGACACATAAAACAAAACATCATAGCCACTGAATATAATAAGAGCATGCAATTTTAAGTGGCTATTTCACCTGCTATAAATTCTAAATAGCAAAATACTAGATACTATTATATTCTGTGCTTGCTTAAAACTTTTAGAAATAAAATGTATATTTTTCTATGGCACAAGTAATGGTAAAGTAAGTCATTAAAAACATAATTTATCTTTTCAATTTATTATAATTATTTGATAATTACCTGTGCTATTTTGAAACAACACAAAGAGTGGATAATTGATATGTGAGAATACAGAGAATTATGTCTAATTTGAAGAGTTCTAATACGTGTGATAAATTTTCTCAAACCTTCAATTCTCTGTTTCAAAACAGAAAATTCTGGGTTTGTGGAATTTCAAAAAACACAGACTATACTAAAACTATTCTGTACTCTTTATTTTTTATACACTATTTTTAAAAATGTTTTTATTGATTTTTTAGAGAAAAAGGAAGTGGGGTTAGAGATATGGAAACATTGCTGAGAGAGAAACATCAATCAGCTGCCTCCTGCACATCCCCTACTTGGGATCAAGCCTGCATCCCAGGTCAGTGCCCAGACCAGGAATAGAATCGGGGATCTCTTGATTCATGGGTCGACACCCACTGAACTACACCAGCTGGACATCACTATTTAATATACATTTTAAATAATCTTATTTTATAGGAATAATCATCTTATTTTCCAAAGCAAATGCCAAGACAGAGAGTCTGATACTTCTTCTGAAAATAAGACAAACTCTTTGAAATTGAATTTGTCCCCCGATATCTAAGACATATCATAGAGGGAATTTTTATACCAAGAATTCTGAAATGGTTTAAGACAACAAACTAGTCAAAAATTATTAGACATTGGATGTGAGTACATGATTTATATATCTCGATATATTTAATTATTTGCATAATTTTATCTGTGTTCTTTGAAGACTGGGCAGATGTGTATGAGATTGTTGTTAATAAAAATAAAGATCAGTGAAATGTCAGATATGCCACCAAAACTAAAAAAAACACACACACAAAAGAATACAAAAGCTTATAGCAAAATTATGACTGTATAGGTATTTCTTGTGTTACAGTCTTGTAATAATTATGTAAAAATCAGATTGTATTATTCTCATTGTAGTATGTATAAACATTAAAAATCAAGGTTTGTGCGCAAATGAGGAGATATAATAGAAATGAGAGTTTTAAATTGTGGGAACATAAAGAAAGGGAAAAATAAATTCAAGTCATAATAGACATCACAATCTCTGCCACAGGATTAAGTAACCACAGGATGGGGGATTGTATTCTGGAGAAGAATTATTATAAATCCAATTTTAACTGACAATCTATTTTAATATAATGAAATACTATATTCTATTCTTTCAAATAGGACAAAAACATTCTCACTGATGGTGAGAACAAGTCAAATTTAATATAGTGAGCCCAGTTCAATGAGTGAAGAACAGAGGTCAAAATTCTTCCAGAGACAAAACAGCAGTCGCCCTGGTTGGCTGTGGGCCCCTACAAAATTGTCTAGTTGAAGTAAAGGAATTTCGGCTCTGTTAGGGCTGCAGCCATATCTGTTTAACTTGACATTTATCATCAGCTAACAGAAGAATGTCTAGTACACTAAAGGTGATAAATAAAACTTATATTTTATATTACTTATTAGAATTGCTTATTGACCATCTGTACAACTAGAATTTAAACTTTGTAAGAAAACATATTTATTCTTTCTCTTTTGCTCACTACTGTATTTGCATCCCCTACAACATTATCTGGTTCATAGCAGGTCCATAATAAATATGGTCCGATTAAATAAATTCATGTACAAAATATAATAAAATTTAATTGGTAGTCCTCAACTCATAGATGTGTCATTTATTTATTTGTGTGTATATATCCTCCATGAACATAGATTCCAAAGAAATCTGACTTTAAAAATATACCTTATTGCCCTCAGGTAGATATATTTTAATACAGTATAGAGAATGTTACCATATACTGCAGACAAAGTTAAGTCTTAATAGATGGAAGAACTAGATGAAATTAAATAAAATATGGTAAATAAAATCTTATTTCTTAAAAATATTTTCAATGTGCATATCTTTTAAAGTTTAAATTTCACTTGAATTCATTTCAGGAAGGCAGAAATAGATAAACGTAAGTCATTTGCTTGAGAGTTAAGAGTGGACCACCTTTTTTGGTTTTTTTTTGGTTTGTTTCTTTGATTGTTTTTGTTTTGTGGGGATTTTTTTTGGTTAATCCTCACCTGAGGATATATTTTTTCCATTGACTTTTAGAGAGAGTGGAAGTGGGGGAAGAGACAGAGAGAGTAACATTGATGTGAGAGAGACATTAATTAGTTGCTTCCCTCATGCACCCCTCCCTGCCCTGGTGATAGAGTCTGCAACTGAGGTACACGCCCTTGATCGGAATTGAACCCTGAATCCTTCAGTCTGAGGGTTGACATTCCAACTACTGAGCTAAACTGGCTAGGGCATGGACCACCTTTTAAAATAATGTATGTCAAAATACCTAGAAAATGCAGACCTAGGCATTCTAAATAGTCTATTCCAGATTGGAAAGTTAAAAAGAAAATAATTAAAAAGACAAGTAGAAACATTATGAACAAAGCATGATCATAGACTAGATATATATGAGCTAGAAAATATTTGTGTTATATAAAGTTTCAAGGTGTCATTTACCATTTGAAATAAATTAGGATACAATGAGGATTTCAAAATGGTGTCCTTGCTAAGACTTAGCAAACATCTACTGACAAGGAGGTTTATTCAATAAAAGATAGTTTATTCAAATATTATGTTTAATTTAAATGATAGTCAAACATATTGACTATGATTTGGCAGATGTTTGATTTTTAATTCATAGAGATCAGGTTTAGTCCAAGGTCTGTCATATCTTTGATTAATTGAGCTTCAATTTTTTAGTTTTCTCTAAGGTTCAATTTTTGCAGATCTACAAATAATATGATGATTACTATTTTACAATAATTTGGGATTTCAACAAGATAATGCATACACAAACATCTAATATAATACCTATGGTACTTATAGACCTCCATGAATATTTCTCAGGTGTGCTTATTTCCCCCTTTCTCTATATCCTCTCCGAACCCAGTGCCAACCAGCTCCCCTTTAGTCTTACCTGCTGTGATAGCCATAAGCTCGTCTTTCTTACTCGAATTTCTTCTCCAAGTGGCAGCCAAAATGGTCCTTATAAGAAATGCATATCCAGTTTTAGCACTATTCTGCTTGAATCCTTAACATTTTCCTTAGAACAAATTCTAAAAATATTAACCAAAGCCCGGGAGGTCCTGCATGATCTAGCTCCTCCCACATTCTCTAGTTCTTGATGCTTCAGTGAGAACTGAACTCTTCCTCAAAGGTGCTTCACACTTTCTTATAACAGAGTATGCACACCTGTTATTTCTAATGTCTGAACATTCTTTTCCCTTTCGTTTTGCTTCTAATTCTTGCTCAACTTTCAGAATTAGACTTATTTGCCATGTCCTCGAGGAGCTTTCAATACTCCTAATTGAAATTGATGACCCTACTATATTTTCACATAACATCCTGGACTTCTTCCCAAAACTGATCATACTTCTCATCTATTTCAAAAGACTTGCCCTTCCCAGCTTTCCTCTTATGCCACATGACATCAAATGCAGCCCATTTATACTAACAATGAAAACTGACATATTAATCATTAATTTATTATGTTATATTATCCTATATAATAAAAGCAAAATATGCAAATTGACCAAACAGTGGAATGACCAGTCAGCTGGGGGTGGGGCCAGCTAGCAGGTGGTGCCAGGCCACCCAAGGTGCATGCCAGTGGGCAGAGGGAGGGGATGGCGATGGGATGGTTAGGTGGTGGCAACCAGCGGTGGGGCGATGGGGGCCAGCACCATCCCCTGATTCCTGATTGCCTGCTGGGCTGCCTCCTGCAGAGGGAGGCCATGGGAAGTGACAGCTGTGGGGTGATTCATGGTGGGTTCACCCGGCGCCGTCCCCTGATCAGCCCGCTGGGGTCTCCTTCCACAGAGGGAGGCCACCTGGTGACTACAATGGGGCCTTTTGAGGTGGGTCAGCCACTCACCATCCCCAGGTAGACCTGCCAGCGCAATGGGGGGTTGGGGCCAGCCTCTCGCCCCCTATGACATCCTCTGATTGGCCCGCCGGTCACCTCCTGCAGCGGGAGGCCAGGCTGCAGATGTCCAGCCATCAGTTGGACATTTCCTGAGGGCTTCCAAACTGCGAGAGAGTGCAGGCTGGACTGAGGGACAACCCCCACCCCCACCAAGTGCACAAATTTTTGTGCACCATGCCTCTAGATTTTAGAACAAAAAACTACATTAAACTAGAAATGTCTAAGCCACCACCCATGTCTCTTTTGAGATCAAATAAAGCAACCCAAACTAAGTTTTTGGTTTTGTGTGTGTGTGTGTGTGTGTGCGTGTGTGTGTCTACTCTCTGATCATAACATGAAAATAACCTGCTCAAATACTTCACTTTAAAGGATCACAGAATAGACAATAGAAGAATGACATGAATTCTCATTTTCAGATTTTTGCATAAAAGCCTTTAAATTCCTTGACAGCAGCAATATCTTTCATTTCCCCTATTTGAGAGCAAAGCACCATTTCTCAGTGAACAACCCTTCAGAGAACTCATATGTCTAAGTGTATTTGATAGATAAATGAATAACATCAAAACTAATGCCCTGCTTAATGGATGTGCAACTTTTCCAGCATCCATTCATCTGTGTGGAAATGCACCATAGTGTAGGTGGTCTTCCAGTCAATTATACTTCCGCTGAGCATGACATGAGGAACACACAGCAAAACAGCTTCCTTGGGAAGGAGTGATGGAGAACAACAGGACAGAAATCATGAGGGATTAGAACATTGCCTCATAAATCTGCAGCGATGCAGACAAGACTTCAGTTTTGAGAAAAACAAACCTTTCCTCTTACTCACGCTGTGGAGTAAAGATACTATGCTAGTCGACTCATTCTGCCAAAACCGTCATGTAACCAATGTGCAATTTTCATTAAGATAGTTTTATATTGTTTTATATTCATCTACAAAATGATAGTGTTTAGCTATTATTTTCAGAAATTGTTCACATTGCTATACTGGACAGTCAGTCATTGTTTATAAATGTTTAGCCACAATTAGGCTAACTCTTCGGCTCAGGGAAACATCTATATAATTGTAGCCCAATGTACACATACAAATCCCTGGATTTGTGATCAGAATAAACCTTTTAGTCAATTGCAACAGTCAGAGATCTAATCCTGAATCTGAGTTTCTGAGGTGAGGAAAATTTGACATGGAGCCAGTGTTTTTCAGACCATGCTATTAATTTATGCATTTTATCTGGTTAATTTATAGGACTATAATAGTCATTAGCCAGTCAATCACCAGTTCTGATTTATTATGTTTTAAATGGACATGGGTAAAAAGCAAAAGAGAATAAAAGCAACCTAGAGTCAAACAATTTAATTTTAATTTTTGAAAGTACTCATATATTCCACACTCTGCCTTTTGAAAAATAATGAGCAAAAATAAGACATTAAGAATTATTTAATTTCAATACCTTAACTGAACAAAAGAATTCAAACTTTTAAGTTAACTAAAAACATATCTAATCACAAATCATTCATAAATAATTATCCATAAAACCTATAGAGACAGAAAGTAGGTGTGTGATTATGTAGGGCTGGGGGTGGGAATGAGTGACTATAAGTAGGCACAATATATTTTTTGGCATGTTGGAAATTCTTAAAAATAGCTTTTGGTGATATTTGCACAACTCTGTGGAAGTATTACTAGTAAAAATCACTGAATTGTACACTTACAACAAGTAGATTATATCTTCATGACGCTGTTAAATTTATAAAAATCAGAGCATTTTAACAAAAGCATCTTGTCTTATAAAGAGGCTTGTGAGTGTTGAGCTCTTCTGATAACTTGCATTCCTCTGCAATCTCATGCCCAGTGGAGGTTTTCTGTGAATCCACAGGGATTGGTAGGTTAATAGAAGTGAATTTAAATGAGAACCCTTATTTTTCAGTACACTTGAAGAACAGTGGGCAATATTTTTACGAATAACTTATTTTTAAAAAGGAATTAAAAAGGTTTTTGATGTTCTGATAATGAAGAATGATGCCAAAATATGGAGGTTTTGTATATCTTCATGTTAATTTAAACTATGGCCAGCACTGAAAAGCATTAATTCTGCATATTATGAGGTATATTACATACACTCTATATATGGTATATATAATATTCTATGGTATATCATATAACATATTTGATAGTATATAAAAATATACCACATTTGCAAACAATTAAGAACACATCAGACTTACAGGGTTTATCAGCATTGTAGGTAAACCCATATATATTTTAAATAAAAATACCTTAATGTAACTTAACTTTTCAGAAGTTTTATATTTTTTTAAACAACTGATATCTACAAGAGAGAACAGTATTAGCTATTAAATTATAAAGCAGCAGTGGGAAGTTTAAATGGCAGATTAGTAATCTCCACCTTAAAATAAGAAGAATATTTATAAATATGTAGAATTTTTCAATACTTTTTATCTCAAATAAAAGTATTATAGTTCCCCTTAGTAAAGTCATGTTTCTTTAAATAAACACAAATACATATACACATTCCATAGGTCCAGTTGTATACAAGATTTATAGAGGAAACGACAGTGCGTTGCGGTACTGCTTCCCACCTCATCCCACAAATGTTTTAAAACCGTTATCTGCACCTATTATTCAGTTGCTTACTTATCCCACTCTAGATTATATCTTATGCAATTATAAATTAATGTATTAATTGTGAATATTATCTATTGCTCTTTGCCATAAGAGAGGATTTAGCATTTGAAGACTAAGATAACATCCTGGCCTGGTGTGGCTCAGTTGGTTGGGCAACATCCCTGCACCTACAGGGTGCCTGTTCGATTCCCAGTCAGGTCACATGTCCTCAGTTGGGTGGAAGGCAGAGGGGTACTGTGTGGGGCATGCAGGAGGCAGCTGATCTATGTGTTGTTCTTGCGTTGACATTTCTCTCTAAAAAAGGCTAAGAAAACAGCATATTTGTGCATTGTTTTCACTGTTGTTGACTATCATTTAATAGGTTCTTGAGCGAAAGAGGAAAAATCATCTGATGTCAGTTCATCTCACTGAAGCAGAACCTGAACTACAGTGTCTTTTTATAAAGGCTTGCTCCTTTTAAGCCATCTATTCACTGTGCCCCCCCGACCCCCCCCCCCATTGGGTGACTTATCACTCTTTTGTGTCATAGAGGAGTTCTTCAGTGAGGGGCTGAATCTAGTCTTCCTTTTCATATGCTTCTACATTTAAGCCTCTTAACTTTCCCTTTTAAAATTTATTCTCCTTACAAATCTAGTTCAGGTTTGAATACTTTTAATATAATGATAAAAAATTAAAAGTAACATCTCTAATAATGCCTGGTAAAAATATATCATAAGCAGATACTTCACCAGGGGTTATGCATTGACTGACTTTAATTGAATAAGTGCTTATAATCAAACAAATGCGAACCATATAAAATATATGGATAAGTCAGATTGATACTGATTCATTATCCTAATGAATACTGCATTATCCTCATGATACTGCATTCATTATCCTAAAAATGTATACAAGTTACAATGTACAATTGCAAACTTTTCAATATCAGAAATAAATGTCTCTCTTTGGCTAATTTTGTTTGTTGTGACTAGATGTCCCCTTTACCTTGGAAAGCAAGTAGTCTTTGTGATGTGTTCTGTTCTTAGTGACCAGTCTCTTCCCAGTTTATTCAAATGCATGAAAATAATTTAAGAGTAAAGAAAATCACAGAGCTGTATCAAACAGACTGTCAAACTACAGCGGGAAGGCTGGGGAGGATTGAGGGGGTGGGTAAGAGATCAACCGAAGGACTTGTATGCATGAGTATGAGCATAACCAATGGACATAAGACACTGTGGGGTATGGGTAGCTAGGGGAGGGTCAAGGGGAGAAAAAAAGGATACATATGTAATATTATTTGTAATACTTTAAGCAATAAAACAATTTAAAAAAAAGAAAAAGAAAAAGAAAATCACAGCTGTAAAAGTATTAAAAAAATGTTAGGCTGTATTTAAATACCATACATAAAACTAACTTTAGAAATTGCATCTGTCTTTTTGCATTTAACATATACAATTATTTATCAAAACACTTTTATGATGGCACCAATAAGCATCACTTATGCATAAATGAAGAGGGGAAGAAAGAAAAAAGTAGTCAGTGAGAGTGGGCAGATTAGTTGTGAAACTTCATTCCTATTCCTGTTCATTTGCATACAAATTGATCTGGAAATCCATCAGCTGACTCCATTAATGAGGTCAAGAACAACATGCAGACTTAATCAAACTCTGCCACAGCTTTTGTGACTGTCTCTAGGAATGAAAATTCCAAAACATGAAATCTTGTTTTCTATTGCACTTCCTTCCTTTCTAGAATAATTTCTACCATAAGATCATAATTAAATGTCATTTAGAAGTTTCCTCCATTTCCAATTTTATTCCAAAACTATTGATGTAGGTTACACTTGTCATTTTAATTGAACTTTGAGACATAACTGATATGGTGGTATTTGGAATGACAGTATAATACAATGCTTTATTTCAGAAGTTTGACTGAAAATCTCAGTCTTTGAATTGAAATTATTGCTAAGGAAATAGAGAGATTATATGAATATGTAAAAAATTCCCCTCACTTCTCTGTATCATTTCTATGCATTCCTGTCACAGATATCCTTTATTTGAAGACACTATGTCAAATCATAGTCTGTAATCTGAATATGAATATAAATCATAGTCTACAATTTTCATATTAAGTAAGGTTTTAAAACATGGTATTACTTAGTTCAAACAGTATTTAAGCCTTAGCACATATTTACATAATATGCAATGGAGTTTTACGAACAAAAAACTTTGGTAAAGATGTCCTATACTGTATACTAGCCTTTCCTTTCTAACCTTACACTTTGTAAACCCCTGTCAGTGTTTTTGTTTTGGGTGCTTCTTATTTTTTTGCCGTAAGTTTTGATAATAAAACTGGCTGCATATTCTAACAATATTTCTTTTTATAGATAGGTAGGTGAATATGTGATAAAATGGGATATGCTCTTAGTAGCCTTATTTTTTAAGTAACGTGATGTGGTTGAGTAAGATAAATTATGGGATAAATACATATTTGGTCAATTTTGCAATCTTTCTGTTTTCTTCTTACTCAGCTGCTTCGTAAATATGATATTTTGTAAACATAAGGTTTATATACAGGAATTTAAACAAGCAAAAGTATATTATCTGAATTTAGAAATCTATAAAACCTAAGTACGATGAGTGCATATGAACATTAAAATTACTTTTTTAAGTTTCTACAATTTACATTCAAGTTGTATTTATAAATTTTAGTCAGTAGCCAAGGACATCACTTTATTTTTTCATTAATTTCTTGTTTCTCCCAAACTCATTCTGATTGTGTTACTAAAAGAAAAGAAGACAACACATCCTATCTAATAATAGAGAAACATGGTAATTAACTGTAATTTCGCTACCCTTCCCATTGGCTAATCAGCGAGATATGCAAATTAACTTCCAGCCAAGATGGCAGTTAATTTGCATATATCAGCTGGGAGCGTAGCAAACCAGGGGGCCAAAAACAACCCAGCTGGGCAGCTGAGGGAGGCGGGAACAAACAAGCTGGCCTGGTGGCTGAGGGAGGCGGGAACGATCAACCTGGGCTGGGCGGCTGAGGGAGGTGGGAACAAACAAGCTGGACATCCCCCGAGGGGTCCCAGACTGCGAGAGGGCACAGGCCAGCCTGAGGGACCCCCCCCCCACCACCACCGAGTGAACAAATTGTTGTGCACCAGGCCTCTAGTTATTTATGATTTCATTAGAAACACTTGAAATTCATGTGCAAGAAACTATAACAACAGTGATGAAGATATCAACAGGCTTTACAAACCACCTATGTTTTCCACTCAGTATACCCTACAGTCTTTCTTTAAGTAAACATCTCAAGGCTAGAACTGCATTCATTGAGAATATCTTCTATTTCACATATCATGACTAGAAAATAAAATATTTGTTGATGTGATTAGAGTTCCATTTGGGGATTATGTAAAATCATGTATTAATATATAAAATATATAGGAAATACACAGGCACCTGTGTAAAGCACTTGTGTAAAGCTGCATTCCAATTAGTGGACATGGATTGTCCGTTAAATCTTAATCTGTGACAGATATTGTTACTCCATATTATGATAGTCTGGGCTCCTCTGGAGGGCTGCAGAACACGCCTCCCAAAATATCACTGTAGGATTTCAGGACATGCCACTCCAAAGCATGCTGCTTTAGCTATATTGATTACTTTGAGCTATGGGCACTTGAAAAACACAGATGCACGGAGAGACTTTCTCAGAACTGCCCTTATCTGTCTAAAGACAGATCCTCCAAAAGGAATTCAATTATCATAGATCTCCTCCCTGGGAGTTTCATCAACCAGGGAGGATGGACTCTTATTACAGGAGAGGAAATTAGAAGTTGACACCATACCCAGACAAACTTTGTCACAAACTATCTTACCTCTCATCTATTCTTCTCAGGACCCATTCATCTTTCCTAAAATTCATTTACTCTCCCCTAAGAGGCCTACACTTCCCCTCTCCTTTTCCTGTTAAGATGGTATTTAAGTCTAAATTCAAATCCACCTAGGGCATTTTTCTCTGGTTATCTTCCAAGTATACAGGAGGTATATATGTAAATAAACTTCTGAGGGTGTTTTTTTTTTTTTCTTGATTATCTGTCTTTTATTAAAAGGGGTCTCATCTTAGAGCTCAGAGGGATAGAAGGGAAATTATTCGTTTTCTCCCTTATACATCCTTATGTGAATTTAACTATTGTAAGAAAAAACACAGCCCACAATCTGGTTATGCATTTGAAGATTGATAAAGCACAGATGTGGCTGCAACAGTGAATGGATGACTACAAATTATACTCAATACCGTGGTGTACGGGAATGATGCCTAATGGGGTTGTGCAGTACACAATGGGCACAGTCCTGTGTGACAGCCCTAAGCGTGATGACGTCATCTTTCTTGGGGAGATTTTGCAGCAGCCTTCCAGTCACTCTCTGCCTTATGATCTGCTCCAGGCAGGCTGACATTAATGAATGCCATTTCCAGTGTCGCACACTTCCTAGTTTCCAGAGAAGGGCACTAGCAGGAGGTTAAAGAAGCATGGTAGAAAAAGGTCCAAGTGCTCATTTTTCCAGCTTTCTTCCTGTCAGGTCTCTATATATCAGCCATTCTGTTGTTCTGTCAGTTGCCACAGCTAGAATCATGCAGTCCAATTATCTAGATTCTGCTCGCACGTATTTCCCTTGATCCGTCAAGCCTAGGATCATCAATACTTCATGCTGTTACAGTCTTTGGGTGTCCTGATGTCTTTTTTGGTTCCATTAGGCCTCTTTTCACCTCAGTCAATAGTCTTTTATTTCAATATTCTTAACCTAACATTTGGAGCATGCTATCTATTCCTGACCCAGATTGGTGCATTATTTTAAATCCAATCTCTTAAAAAAAACATAATTTATAAAGAATCATTTCTTTAGGAAAGCATGTGATCAGTAACTTCTTTGTTCATTATTTTATCACAAAAATGCTACTTTTAGGGAAGGTCTGATTGGCAAATAATTAATGAATCTGGGTTAGCAGGCTCAGCTACATGTCTCCAAAGTCTTCTGTGTCCCTGGTAGAGCCACCTATCCAGTCCCACTGGTCTTTCCTGCTGAGATAGTATGTGACGTCAGAGTCTTTCTCAGCAAGTGCTCCAACGGATAGTCTGAAGTTTGCTGTTCCTGAGACTTGCCTTCAACCCATAATGTAAGTCAGGCCCAGAACCACTCTTCAGCTGGAATGTTGGGGTCTGTTTTCATTGGCCACTACCGGAGGTATACGCAACCCTAGCTTTTTCTGGCCTTGCACACTATCCTCTCTCATAGTGCATTATGGCTTCTGCATTTTCCCCAAACCACTTCCTTCACTTACCTCTCTAACTCTTCCACAGAACTATCTGGATTTCTTTCTTCTTAACAAACATATCCCCCCTATCTTCAGTCTCATTTTCATTCATTCTACCCTTTTCTTTAACTGAGAAGTGGGCTTTCCTTGAAAATCCTTTTTTTTTCTTTTTTCCTGGAACTATCTCAAATATTTGCTAAGTATATATTCTTACCCTCATCTTCATAAGGCCATGTGCTGCAGATGTGTCCCTTGGAGCACATTCTCTCCCAGACTTACCGGATTATTTCCTTCATTAAACTTGACTAAATAGAGCTGGTTCCATGCAACTCAGTGGACCTTCACCCCATGAAAACTGTCATCTGACTTTGAGCCAATTTTCCGTAATCACTGAAAAGTTTAACACTTGGATGCTCATCTTATTTTTCTGCTGCAAATACTAACGTTTTGGATGACTTCAGCATCCACATAGAAGAACTCATGCCAGGCATTTTAAAGATGCAATTAAGGTCAGGGGCCAAAATGTGGACAGTGTAGGCTGGTTGCCCAGCTGTTTTCTGAAGCAGACAGCTCTGATCTGAAGATGAGTTACTAAACTGGTAGTGCCTTAACTTTCTCAGTTGTGAGACAGGGATAATACAGTCATTCATTTTAAGGTTGTTCGGAGAAAAAATAGCAGGTAAAATACTCCCTGCTTCATAATAAGCCCTCAGTAAATATAAGCTACTATCATTAATGTTAATTCCTTTCCCATAGTTAATATTTCCACAAAAATGTACAGTTACAGCCTCATTTTAAACGTTATCATCACCCCAAATCGCTGTACCTGTGCATGTCACCAACTCAAGAATCACAACCTCCGATGACATCTTCTTCCATCCGGCTTACTTCCTCAGTGCCGCCCCTATGGCTCTGTGCTCCTTCCTGGAGACTTTCTGTCCCTGACCCCATTATTTCAGCTGAATTCTCAGGGGACAATATTTTTTAAAAAATTAAAACCGCTGCTGTTGGTTTCCGAGGAGCACCATTTCAAGAACAATCTTGCCATTGTCCCAAATTACCTTACCTCTCTATTTTTTTCATAACACTTGTCTTGGGCAAACACCACAGCTCTGAATGGAACCATATACCTTCTCTAGCCTGGCCTGCTCCTAAGCAGCTGAAGGTTGTTGGGTATAATTACAAAATAAGCAGATTGCTCAACCATTAACTAATCATCATTGACTTTCATTATGCCCTATTTTGCTTAAATTACAAAAAAATAAATAGAAGTCTTATCACAGAGGCTCCCTTCAAAACCAAAATTACCAGCATCCTTTTCTCCTTTTATCCTTCTCTGCTGCTATAAGAGGAGCAAATCAGCTCATGGTACTTCCAGCCAATTTCTGTGGGTGCTATGGAGATCTCCCCTCATTCCTTTTCAGAGCCTTTATACCACCAACTATTCCTTTGCTCTGTTTTGCAAACTCTTTCTCTCCGGGAGTCCTTCCATTTGGCCTTAAACATGTTAAGTTTTCTTCCTTGGACCTCAGTACCTCCTTTAGTGACAATCCTCCATCTCTCCTTTCACTCACAAATTGTTTTAAACAGTTGTTAAATATTTGTTAGAAGTGTGTTGTCCATTTGCTATCATCCTGACTGTGTACATATATTCTTTGCCAGTGTTCCATAGTCATATTCATCATATGTCTTACTTAGAGAGGTTTTAGTATTTTTTTAGAATATTCTCTTTAATCTTCTTTCTGCTATTATCAGTCCCTCACCTCCATGGCTATGTTTGAAAACTGGTAATGTTTTCTACTCTTCACTTGGGTGACCCCCAGTATCAGTCTCCACTGCTGAATCCTCTTTTCTTTGTGAAACAGCCTTCTCTTTGCACAGATGACGTGACACTCTCCAGCTTTCTTCCCGTCTCTAGAGCCAGTCCTTCTCAGGAAACTTTATGCTTCCCCCCTTCTACTGGACTCTTCATTTTAGGAATCTCTGAAGGTTGTTCAAAGATACTCTTCTTTACTCACAATACGTTGTCTTATAAGGCCACTTTATTTATAACTGGGCTTTCCATTATGGCAGTGATTCTCAACCTTCCTAATGCCGCGACCCTTTAATACAGTTCCTCATATTGTGGTGACCCCCAACCATAAAATTATTTTTGTTGCTACGCCATAACTGTAATATTGCTACTGTTATGAATCGTAATGTAACTATATGATATGCAGGATGTATTTTCATTGTTACGAATTGAACATAATTAAAGCATAGTGATTAATCAAAAAACAATATGTAATTATATATGTGTTTTCTGATAGTCTTAGGCGACCCCTGTGAAAGGGTTGCTCGACCCCCAAAAGGGGTCACGACCCACACGTTGAGAACCGCTGCATTATGGCTTCTGTTCAGATGGTCTCAAGTTTACCTGAGAGGTGGACTATACTTTTTTTGCAATGATTTCAAATTTGAAAAATTGAAAAGAGAGTTATTTCATAATATTTTGACAAAATTTTATTAAAATATATTTTTTATAGATTTCAGAGAGGAAGAGAGATAGAAACATCAGTAATGAGAGAGAATCATCCATCGGCAGTCTCCCGCACATCCCCACACTAGGGGTTGAGACTCCAACTCCAGCATGTGCCCTGACCCAGAATTGAACTGTGACCTCCTGGTTCAAAGGTCAACATTCAACCACTGAGCACACCAGCTGGGCTTGATAAATTTTTAAGGGCTCAAAAACAGGATGCTGTTTTCAATAATAGACTGTGCTGCAATGGTGGTACACTCCAAAATGATACATTAATAAGGAATGAATGAAGAGGTGCATATTTTTAAAAATGAGCACAAAAAGCAGTGGAATCATGGAAAAGTGTTTGTTCTAAAAGAGATTCAAAGATTATAAATGTGGATGCTTACTAATTGCACAATAAAGCAATGGTATATGCACTAGCTTAGTCAACTCACTTAACTTTTTAAAATATTTATCATTTTCTTTCCATTTTATTTTCACTAAAAACACAAAGCAGCCCAACTGGCATGGCTCAGTGGTTGAGTGTTGACCTATGAACTGGGAGGTCACAGTTCCATTCTCAGTCAAGGCACATGTCAGAGTTGCAGGCTTGACCTCTCATGTGGGGGAGGCATGCAGGAGCTCCTGTGGCTGATCAATGATTCTCTTTCATCAGAGATGTTTCCATCTCTCTTTCCCCCTCTATTCCTCTATGAAATCAATAAAAATATATATTTAAAAAAACACAAAGCAGAATCACCAACAATAAAGACAAAAGTCATGGATATTTACTGAACAAGCTTTGGCCTAGTGTTATGAAATGAGTGTTAGTGGGAAAGGCAAAAGACACACTGTGATGTTAGCCGAAGACCAGGTTCAGTCAGATCAGTAAAAGTTAGAGAACTTATTTTCATCATATAGTGCGTTCTATAGTGCACAGTGTATTATATAAACTCAGCATTTTTGTGAAAAAGTGGCATTTAAATATTATACAAGTAGCTATAATTTCCATTTGTGTATAGGATTATTTTGTTTATGAGACTCTTCATATGTTTGAAAAAAAAGAGCCACTTAATCATAATAATTTTTTATCTATAAAGAATATTCTTCCATTTGCAGTTGCCTCCATTTGCAGCAGATTGGAACTGAGCTGCTGTTCCTCACTTCATAGCTTCTCTGCTGCTTATATCTAAAAGGATCTGACTGTTTCTTATTCCTGTGTCCTGGCTACATTTGGCCTGCAACCGAAACCTTCAACTAATGTCTTTCAAAAAACCTGTGACTAGTTTAATTGGCTAACTAAAAAGAAACTCCTGCTGTTTTCCTCCCTGTTTATACAACCAGCCCAACTCTGCTAGCCTGCTATTCGATTCACACTCGCTGCTTAAAGATAACTTCCAAAAACACTGCTCTTTTCATTGCCCCATTGCTCTGTTTAATCTTTCCAGTGTCACTTAGCGATCACTACTCTGAGAAAACTCCCTGGAACTTCTAGAATTGGTTAGGATTCCCCTCTCTCCTCTCTCTCTTTATTTCTCTCTCTCTAATTCACATATAATATATCAGTTTTAGGTATACAGCATAATGATTTGATATCTGTATACATTATGAAATGATTGCCACAATAAGTCTAGTTAACATCCTAACATGTATCACCTTACATAGTTGTAAACTTTTTTTTTCTTGTGATGAATACTTTTAAGATCCATTCTCTTAGCAACTTTTATTTTTAAAAATATATTTTATTGATTTCAAAGAGGAAGGGAGGAGAGATAGTAACATCAGTGATGAGAGAGAATTATTGATTGGCTGACTCCTGCACTCCCCCTACTGGGGATTGAGCCCATAACCTGAATATGTGCCTCTGAGCAGGAACAAAACCTTGACCTCCTGGTTCATAGGTCGATGCTCAACCACTGAACCACACTGTCCAGGCTCTCAGAAACTTATAAATATTCAACACAGTATAATAAACTATAGCCACTATACTGTACATTTAATTCTGTCTTTTATGCATGTTCTCTCTCTCTCTCTCTCTCTCTCTCTCTCTCTCTCTCTCATCTGTCTACACACACACACACACACACACACACACCTGTGTACACACTAATATACCACTGAGCCCCATCAGGCCTGAGCCAGTTAGTCACCACCTCTGGGTTGGGTTATGGGTTCCAATGGCACCCCTTCACTTTTCTGCTACCATAGTAAATCACATTAGCATTTGAAGGTTAACTGGCCATCACCCCACTACAAGTGCAAGTTCCATGAACTCAAAGCTCCGCTGAGTTCCTTACATTTGAATCATGATGTCCACTAATTTTCTCAATTTATATATTTATTTGTGTGCGTATTTTAATCTCAGGGAGGAAAAAGGTTCAAGTTAAAAATAAATAAAGGTAAGAGAGAAATAATTTTCTTTAAAAAAATAGCCAAAATTTAAATTGGTTGGTAGAAATGACCCTTTTATTTTTCCAGTACAGTTTTACTAATTAATATTAGAGCTAATAATACTCACAAATGCAATAAGCATAATGTAAATATTAGACTAAAACTCCACAGATCTAGAACCTGGACTACTGTGTAGTTTTAAAAATAATTAGTTGATTGTTGACCTAACTGCTTCCCTTTAATTTCTCTGGTCTTGAATTTTTCCAATTGAAAATTGAGTAGGGTTGGACTAAAGTAGTCATTATTACTGGTGCTGTACTTGTTACCTAAGGGTAGTTTTGAAGGGAGCCCCGTTAATAAGACTTCTAATATATTAGAAATATTATTTGAAATTAATATTTACTTCATATTATCACTTTTTAAATTTTTTATCTTTATCGTTGAAAGTATTATAGATGTCCCCATTAACACCTTCTAGCTGGCATGCATCCTCCGCCCCAGGCGTCACCCCACTATTGTCTGTTTCCATGGGTTTATAAGTTCTTTGGTTAATCTCTTCTCACCCAACTATAACTCTCCCTCTGATATTCAACAGTCTGTTCCATGCTTCTATGTCTCTGGATCTTTTGTTCATCAGTTTATTTTGTTCATTAGATTCCACATATGAGTGAGATCATGTGATACCTGTCTGTCTCTTACTGGCTTACTTCTCTTAGCATAATACTCTCCAGGTCCCTCCATGCTGTCTCAAAGGGTAAGAGATTCTTCTTTTTTTATTGCTGCATAGTATTCCATAGTGTAAATGTACCACAGCTTCTTTATCCACTCATCTACTGATGGGCATTTGGGCTGTTTCCAGATCTTAGCAATTGTAAATAACACTGCTATGAACATAGGGGTGCATATATTCTTTTGAATTGGTATTTTGGGTTTCTTAGGATATAATCCTAGAAGTGGAATCACTGGGTCAAATGGAAGTTCCATACTTAATTTTTTGAGGAAACTCCATCCTGTTTTCCATAGTGGCTACACCAGTCTGCATTCCCACCATCAGTGTACTAGGGTTCCCTTTTCTCCACATCCTCGCCAGTACTAATCATTTGTTGATAGTAGCCATTCTGACAGGTGTGAGATAATACTTCATTATCATTTTAATTTTCATCTCTCTGGTGATTGGTGACTTTGAACATATTTTTCATAATCTCTTGTCCATCTTTATGTCTTTGGAGTAGTGTCTATTTAGGTCCTTTGCCCATTTTTGAAATTGGATTGTTTGTCTTCCTTTTGTTAAGTTGTGTGAGTTCCTTATATATTTTGGATATTAACCCTTTTTCTGATTTATCATTGGCAATTCTGTTCTCCCATACCGTGTGCTCCCTTTTCATTTTGTTGATGGTTTCTTTTGTTGTGCAGAAGTTTTTTATTTTGATGTAGTCCCATTTGTTTATTTTATTCTTAGTTTCTTTGCCCTGGGAGTTGTATGAGCAAACATTGCTGTGAGAGATGTCAGCGATTTTGCTGTCTATGGTTTCTTCTAGGGTTTTTATGGTTTCCTGACTTACATTTAAGTCTTTTATCCATTTTGAGTTTGCTGTAACTCTGTCACCTTCTGTCTGGTGGTATTACCCTACTTCCCCCCTGAAAATGTCACCATTATATACTTACGTTTAAATTAATAGTTTAGATGTGTAGTATATTTCACAATGTGTGTGATATTTCTCCATTAATAGTTTGCCTTAACATGGTTAATCTTAATACTTATTGTGACAAATATTAATATTTAACAAGAACAACAACAAAGTGTATGCTATGTTCTAAGGAAAACTATATGAACTTACAGGATCCGAATGACACATAAATTCAAATTTCAGATACTGAGAAAGGGTATTCTTGTAACTACCCTTAATAAATGGTACATGGAAAAAAATCTGTTCTTGGTTAAATGTTTTACATATTATACAAACAAATATATTGAACAAGCTTTTATCAGTAAAACCTAATTTATTTTAAAACATCTGCCTTTATGCAGATTATTAAATAAAAATTACTTAAAAGTGATGTGGCAGTTTTAAAACATAGGTGCACATTCTTTGATACTTCTCTCATTGAGAAGTAGGATCCATGTTCTTTTCCCATGAATCTGGGTGGGATCCTGAGCAATACAGAGAAAGAGAAATAACACCATGTGATTTCTGAGGCTGGGCCAGAGCTCCCCAGAAGCTCTCTTTGAGGACACTTCCTCTCAGAACCTGGCCACTGTGCTGAGAGCCACAGAAAAGGACATCTGCAGGTGCTCCCATTAACACATCCATCTATCCCAGGTTTTAAGTCATCCATGCCAGCCATGTGATTGAACAAACCATTGTATAATTCTAGCCCTTTTGATCAATTCTAGGTATTAAATCTCCCCTAGTGAGGCCTCAGATGCAGGTGAGCAGAAAGAAATCAGATTTGCAATGTCCTATATACATTTTTTATTTTAAGAATCCATGAGTATAGCCCAGCCGACATGGTTCAGTGGTTGAACATCAACCTATGGACCAGGAGGTCTATGGACCAGGAGGTCATGGTTTGATTCCTGGTCAAGGCACATGTCCAGGTTGCAGGTTCGATCCCCAGTGTGGGGCATGCAGGAAGTAGCCAATAAATGATTCTCACTCATCAGTGATGTTTCTATCTCTCTCTCTCCCTCTCCTTTCCTCTCTGAAATCAATTTTACATGTATATATTTAAAGAATCCATTAGTATATTACTAAGTATAATACATAGTTTTTGTTTTCAATACTAAGTTGTATTAGGGTTCTCCAGAGAAACAGAACCAATCAGATATAGATATTTATTATAAGGAATTGGATCACGTAATTATGGAGGCTGCAAGACAGTTGTGTAATTCAGTCAGAGTCGGAAGGACTGAAAATCAGGGTAGCCAATGGTGTAGATTCCAGTCTAGATCTGACGGCCTGAGAATTAGGAGCACAGAGAGAAGGTGAAGATCAATGTCCCACCTTAAGCAGCCAGGACAGGCAGGGGTGAATTCTTTCTTCCTCCTACTTTTTTTCTACTTAGACTTTCAACAGATTGGGTGATGCTCACTCAAACTGGGTTCACTAACTCAAATATCACCCTGTGATCCAGTCACGCTAACACACAAAATCAACCATCATATAAATTTAGGATTGTTTCTTATGCATCTGTATGCTACCAAAACAGATACTAAAAGCAAGAACAATAGCAAACATTTCTCTTGTGCTCACTATTTAGTAGAGATTGTTCTAATTATGTTGGTTAAAATTTGTATTTAATCCTTACAATATATCCATGAAGTACATAAATTCTCATTCTCATTTTAAAGTTGAAAATACTAAAAACACAAGGCGATTTTGTAATTTAACCATTGTTACTAAGACAATACAATTAAAATATTTTTTGTTTTCCAAAACAAGACAAATTAAATGTTTCATAATCTTATCTTTTAATTTATATTGAGCTTATTATTTGAGAATTCTAGACGTAATATTTTCTTTGCACTGGTAAGCAAATTATAATACCACTAGAGGCCCAGTGCACGACATTCTTGCACTGAGGGCAGGGGCCCTCAACCCCAGCCTACACCCTCTTGCAGTCCTGGACCCCTCAGGGGATGTCCGACTGATGGCTTAGGCCTGCTCGCAGTCAGATATCCCCTAGGGGTCCTTAGTGCTGCTGCAGAGGCGGGAGAGGTTCCTGCCACTGCCGCTGTGCTTGCCAACCGTGAACCCAGCTTTTGGCTGAGCAGAACTCCCCCTGTGGGAGCATACTGACCACCAGGGGCAGTTCTTGCTTTGAGTGTCTGCCCCTGGTGGTCAGTGTGTCTTATAGTGACTGGTTGTTCTCCCGTTCGGTTGACTTGCACATTAGGGTTTTATTATATAGGATATGCTGTAGGCATTTTTTTTCTTCATAATCAAGCTACCCTTAGGTTTCTGTTTACTTTAAGGAACTGATAGTACATGACTGTTACATCATTGCTTAAATTGCTAAAATAATAATTTGTGTTTTTAACCTTTACTTTTTAGTACCTCAGAATAAGAGCTCTTTTGATATGTTAATATCATCCAATAAAGCTAGTTAAGTAGCAAGTTATTTGACTTCACATTTCAAATATGTTTCTGGCTAGGTAAATTGCAGACTTTCCCAAAACTAACATTTAAGAAAACTGCGTAAAACCTTTTCACATATTTAAACCTGATATTGGAGTAAAAAAAAAAAATCACAAGGTACAGGAAATGTAAGAAAAATTGAAAACAAAAGCAAGGGCTTTTTATGCCACTTTGGCAACAATTAAGTGGGGGTGAAAGGGTAGAGTTGGCCACTACATTAACCCATTCGTTTGATCATGTGCTGTGAGGAGGCAAGGTCTTAACATGTGAAGTTCAAGGAGTTGGAACTGAGAAACCTGAACATAGTTTGGAGAAATGTAAAGATCTATTAAACCATTAAATGTATAAACTGAGAAAAGATCATCTGTACAATTATACAAATAAGCAAAAAAGAAAACATGTCTGTCTCTCATAGGACCAGTTGGAATAAAGAAAGTCTGTTAGAATTCATCACTGTGCCCTGCACCTTGCAAACTTCCTGTTTGAACAGAACATTAGTTCTAAGTCCTCCAAACGAGGAAGGAATATAAAACTTGGTCCCGCACTAAAAACTATTTCTATGTGTTTGATTTTATCAAACATGAAATGCTCGGGCAACAGGATAGGATAACTACTGATGAAGCCCACTGAGGTAGAGCTTCAGAGTAGAAGTTAATGAGGGAGACCAACACCGGGAGAGTCAGAAGGTTTAGTAATCCTCAAACATTTGCAAAATAAAAAAACCTGTTAAAAAAGCAAAAGAAGTGTGTTTAAAGATTAAAGACATAACAATGAGTTAATATTACTGTAAGAAAAATAAGAAAATATAAAAAATATGTCATATGTTTTTTGCAAACTACCAAAATTTTTAGAAGCAAAGGATATAATCATTGAAATAAAATATACACAATAAACTAAGTAAATTATTAAGCAAATAAAGAAACTGCAGGATGAAATAAGGAAGGTCGTCAATGGGGGTTAAAGGAACATCTGTAATACTTTTAGCAATAAAAATAATTTTCTTAAAAAAACACCAAAGTATGTGCATAAAAGCACAATGAAGTAAAAATACAAACAAACAAACAAACAAAAAATACCACACACACTAAAGATAAAACACAGGACATTACCTGAAATGCACAGGTATAAAGTTCAAAGTTAGGATAAAGGAATTCAGAAGTACTATAAATAAAATAAGAAGCTTAAAAAATATGAACTCCTATAGAAATTCCAGAAGGAGATGCCATTGGAAATTGGTAATATTTAAAGAAATATTGGCTGCACAATTTCCAGAATTCCTTGTGGCATGAGTCTTTGTGTCTCTGTTGGGAATGGGGAGAGATGTATTCAGAAAAGAGAAACACAATCATAGCACAAGAAAGATGAACTTAAATTCTTTGTTTTTGCCTGCTGGGATAAAAAAATGGCAATAAAACGCACAAAGAAGCTGTGCACGATGGCCCTCAGGCAGATAGTGGCGGAAGTGCAGGAAGAGTGGGCTGCCAGCGTAGGAGGACTTCCAGGGCTCCTGCTGCACTCCCGCCGATGGAAGCAGTACAGCCACATGGAGGCTGGTTGCACTGAGCTTTCTGACTTCTTCAATGGCTGGATGGCAGCAGCAAAGGTCGCTATTACCCAGATCAAATAAAGACAAAAACTCCTTTGATGATAAAGTAGGAAAAAATGAAAAAAAGTGTCTCAAAACAGACCAATCCAGACATGTGATCATTATACAGGCTGGGACGAAAGTGGGTTTACAGTTGCTCATATGGAAAATAACATAATAATTAATAAATAATAATACAAGAATAAACTCTGTGTTCTGCATACTCACAACTGCAAACCTACTTTTGCCCCACCCTGTATATAATAAAGTAATGCAAATAAATGAGAAAAGTGGCTAACTATGCATAAAAAGAAAAATAATTGAGATCCCTATGTCACATGGTATGCTCAAATAAATTTCTGATGAAATCCTATTTAATAAAAGCCTAATATGCAAATTGACTGAACGGTGGAATGACCAGTCGAGGGAGGTGGGGCCGGCCAGCCAAGGCAGGTGCCAGTGGGCAGAGGGAGAAGACAGCCATTGAGAGGTGGTGGCAACTGGTGGTGGTGGAGAGGCAATTGGGGGCAGGGCTGGCTGCTCACTGGTTAGCACCATCCCTCATCAGCCCGCAGGTCACCTCCCACAGAGCCATTAGTCAGACATCCCCTGAGGGCTCCTGGTCTGCAAAAGGGCACAGGTCGGTCTGAGGGAACCCCCGAGTACATGAATTTTTGTGCACTGGGCCTCTAGTAAAGATATAAATGTGCAAAGGGAATAATAGGATTCAAACGTCTAAAATAATAATAGGATTCATAAGCTTTTACTGATTATTTAAAATGCACAAATCCATTGTGGATCAAAAAGAAAAATAAATTCTTAAAAAATTCTAAAATCAAATTATATGTTGCTTCACTAGATTTAAGCAAAATAGCAAAAGATATTTGTGTTTAAACAGTCATGATTAAATTATTTTATAGCCACCCCCTCTCCCCCAAAAAAGGAGAGAGAGTTATTGAAAGAGAGAGAGAGAAAGAGAGAGATTAACTTTATTACATCAGTGTAGGGAAATATCTTTTAGACAGGGTACAAATAGGACAAATAAATTAGAGGAATACTCTAGCAAATCAGTAAGAAAGGAGAGACGCAAGAATGGAAAACTGTCAAAGTATCTGAACAGAATTACTTTTACCAGAAATGGGGAAAATTCAAGGTAGAATATTTATATATCATTTTATATTCATCATATTGACTAAAGTTGACATCTGATGATAGTTTTATTTGGTGATAGAATGAGAAAATGAGACTTTGTAGCCACAAACAATTTTGAAATTAATTTGGCAATATAAAAAAGTTGATTATACACATATCCTTTGACCCAGTAAATAAACTTTTGTATATTTTCCTGTGAACAAGTAGGCAAAAAGAATGCTAATTATTGCAATCTATTTTAAATCAAGAACTAAAAATAACTCTTCCTTGGTACAAAAAGTAGATAAAAATGGATAAAAGTGTGACAAAAAATAAATAGTGCAAATGAATCTGATACATTAATTGGGTCAAAGGAATAAAAATGCATGCAGTAAGAAACTATATAATGTTTCAAAATATACATTTTAAATTCTTAATATTATAATGACATATAAATATCTAAATCCTAATATATAAATGTAAATGGAATATGTCAACCTTGGGATTCTTCTTACCTTTGTGAAAGGAAAAGTTGAGAGAGGTGACTTAGGAGATTTAGTTACATTTGTATCATTTTAGCTCTATTTTAATTAGATTCTTAGAAACAGATATGGTATTTTTATAAACTCGGTGGTGGGTACACGTGTGCCCATTTTCTTGTTCACTTTTATATGTGTGATATTCTTCATTTCTTTAAATAAAATAATATTTTAGGGGAATATGTTCAAACATTTGGTTAGAAGAAAAACTGCAAGAATAGTTTGCAATTGTAACTGTAATATAGTATGAATTACTAGTAGATAAGGCCTATATTATCATAAAATTAGTCATTTTCCTAGGCAAGGGTCAATAATGTTTCAACTTAAGACAACATAGGATATTACTGGAATCTTTAAATTGCTAAGTGCTAGGGAGGTGTTATATGAGGTAATTTCTACTTTGCATAGAGAAACAGACACACAAACATAACATACGCCAGCACAGCCGTGTGCTGTTTCATGAAGGGGATGCATTCTGAGAAGTACATCCTTAGACAATTGGTTATTGTGTGAACATCAGAGAGTTCCCTTCCACAGCATAGATGGCATAGCTTACTACATACCCCGGCTCTGTATGATAGCCTATTGCTCCTAGGCAACAAGCCTGTACAGAATGTTACTGTACAGAACAACACAAGATTAAATCAGGCACAAGAGAAACTGATGCAATCAGGAGGTACAGTAAACATTAGAGGAATGAGGTTGTCGTCTGCATAACACGGCACACTTTACAGCAAACGTTTTTCTTATAAATAGAAAGAATACCCTCTAAAACAATGATAAAAAGGATAGAGAGTAAGTACATAAACAAGTAACATATTTGCTTATTATTATTACTAGTGGCCTTGTGGATGGATTATGCACATTGAAAGGAAATTAATTAGAAGATTCATGCGGTAATTATGCTACTGCAAAAAATTACATGTCAAAATAGTATATATATAATATAGCATTATAAAATTAAAATACAAAATATTTTAATATTGCTATTCGCCCTTTCTCTATAATAGAAATATCAGAGGTGAAAGAATATTAGTAAAATGTATATGAAAATAAATATAAACTGATTAATAAATAAACAATAACAACATGATATAACAACAATAAAGACATGATATAAAAATAACAAAAACATGATATAAAAACATTGATAAAAACAATGACTGATAAATTGATTAAACTTATTCTAATATCTCCCTGTATGCCACATAAGAGTAAAATCACTTTCAGAATGCTTGACTAATTTCCCTTGTAATGAAGTATTTACAACTTTAACTTTAACAACACACACTCTTCAAACTTGAGAGAAAGCAACATATAACTAATCATGTCCGAAAATGGGTTCAGGTAGGAATATGCCTACTCTGTCTAGAGTTTGTCCTTGTGATTTATTAATAGTCATCGCTAATGCTGGCATCACAGGAAACTGTCTTTGAGTTAATTTAAATGGGAGGCCAGTGTCAGATGAGGACAAATCAATTCTTAGAATCAGAACAACCTCTCCTTCCTCAGATCCTGTTAACACTTCAGCTTTTATTATGTTAGGTTGCAATCTTTTGTGCCAATAGCTGGTCTTCAGACATATTCTGTTGACAACGCCACTTTCTTTCAGCTTCAGAGGTATTCTGTGCCAATAGTTGGTCTTCAGATACATTCTGGCATCTAGTGCAATTGGTATCAGGGAGAGCTTTATATGTATCATGCATATATGAGTCAATGTTTATTTTTAAATTAGAGGCTTGGTGCACGACATTCTGGTACTGGGGGGTGGGGGGTCCCTAAGCCCAGCCTGTGCTCTCTCGGGGTTGTCCTAAGGAGCAGGGAGTGGGCCTAAGCTGGCAGGAAGACATCCCCCAAGGGATCCTTAGTGCTGCCATGGAGGCGGGAGAGGCTCCTGCCACTGCCACTGCACTCACCAGCAGTGAGCCCACTGGTGAGCCTGGCTTCTGGCTGAGTGGCACTCCCCTTGTGGGAGCACACTGACCACCAAGGGACAGTTCCTGTGTTGAGTGTCTGTCCCCTGGTTGTCATTCCATGTCATAGTGACCAGTCGTTCCGCCATTCGGTTGATTTGCATATTAGCATTTTATTATATAGGATTGCCAGTGCATATCATATGTACCAGCTGGTCGGTTGGCCTGTTCATCAGACAGTTGGACAGTCACTTAGCCTTTTCTATACATAGATATAGATATAAGTATAGATATAGATGTAGATGTAGATGTAGATGTAGATGTAGATATAGATATAGATATAGATATAGATATAGATATAGATGTGGATATAGATGTAGATAGATTAATTATTGTTAACGTAAGAAAAAAATTCAAACCTGTAAAGAATTTTTGTGAGTTTATTTGAGCCATTCTGCCAACAATTGCTGGGAAGCAGAACCTCTACTAATTGAGATAATGCTCCAGAGAATGGCAGCTTTTCCTCTATTTTTATACACTGCAATCAGAGGAGGAACGTAGGTGTATTACATGAAATCAATTGGTGATAGACTACAGAAGTGGGATAAAGCAAAGTGGGGAAACCTCTGGGATTGGATAAAAAGTAAAATGATATGCACAGTACTTAGGTGGGTACAGGAACAATTAACATGATAACAATGAAGGAATTTGTGGTATCTGTCCTGCCAACCAGACACATTAGGTTGTGCCCCAATGGGTCTGGAAAAAGGGAAGTTACAAGTTACCCAGACATTTCAAGGATCTGTTATTATAGATTTAAAAAGACAGATAGGCTCAGTTAAGGTAAAGATTGACCTTGTTAGTGAAGATACCGTCCGAGGACATAACTACCCACCATAAATGCTTTTAGTTAAAATTTCATTTCAGACCATCCTTTGTGGTTACTTTAGGCCTCTGAGTTTGCAGGACTGCCATGCAGGCCTTCGCTGAGCTTGTCAGGTTAGCATGTGGCCCCTTTCATCCACAGTATTGTAATCAAGTATTTTGTACTATATATAACTATGTGCTATATTTTTATATGACTGGCAGTGCAGTAGGTTTGTTTACACCAGCATCACCACAAATATGTGATAATTTCATTGCCATTGTGCTATGCCATTTGCACAGCTATGATATCACTAGGCAACAGGAATTTTTCAGCTCCATTATAATCATATGGGACCACTGTCATGTATGAGATCCATCATTGTCTGAAAGTTTTAGGTAGCACATGACTGTATAAGGATTATTTTATAAGATGATACAATACAGGGTGTACCAAAATATGTATACACACTTTACAAGCTGACAGCTCAATTGATGATTCTTTTCAATCAGACTAAGCTTTGAGCAAAGGAAATTCATCTTAAAATGCTACTGGAAGTTTGAAAATGCAGTTGCTGTAAAAACCCTGCCTTTATAATTATTCAAAGTGTGTGTACATTTTGGGGACAAGATGTCCACCTCAAAAAAGGATACACACTATAACAGCTGATAACACACTTAATTTTCACTCCTTTTCAGGTTTAACTGATTTGAAATAATGGATGAAGCCAGACTAAGCTTTGGACAAAGAAAATTTATCTAGACGTTTTTATGGGAATACATAAAAGATAAAGTTCATGATACAAAACCAGCAACAGTTGACAAATTGAAACCACACAATTACCGAAAGAATTATTCTTGATTTTGTGATTCCATTGCTTCTTGTTATCAGCAGTGTCTGGACCAGACTGGTCAACAGTTTGAAAACATGCTTTAGCCAAAGAAAAAATTATTCATTTATTTAGATTTTTTTAAATTTTGAAAATGAACTGGATGTTAATAAATAGTGACTTTATAATCATTCAAAGTGTGCATACATTATTTGGGAGGGACACCAATATTTAGTAGAAAGTGTTACATTTGCAAAAAGTACCAAAGTAATTGTAACCTATCCTATCTAATAATAGACAAACATGGTAATTAACCATAACTTCTCTACTCTTCCCATTGGCTAATCAGGGCAATATGCAAATTAACTGCCAACAAAGATGGCGGTTAATTTGTGTACATAGGCACAATGATGGGAGGCCATAGGGGAAGGACGGTGATTGGAAACACAGGCGGCAGGCAAGAGCCGGGAGGCACTGCCCCGGCCTTGGATCAGAGAACCAGCCGCCTTTGCCCGCCCCCTGCCGGTGATCAGAGAAGCAAAGGGGGGCCGCCCCTGCCAGGGATGAGCAACCGGAGATCCCACAGCAGGAAAGGGTGGCCTGCAGCCAGCCCCTGTGTGCGCCTGCCCCTGGGTCGCTGCTGCGAACCTGGAGCAGGAAAGAGCGGCCTCTAGTCAGTCTCAGTGTGCGCCTGCACCTGGGTCACCGCGGTGATCATGGAGCAGGAAAAGGTGGCCTCTAGCCCGTCCTATGTGCGCCTGCCCCTGGGTCACCACCGCAATCCCACAGCAGGAAAGGGGTCCTGCAGCCAGCCCCCATGTGCACCTGCCTGCCCATGGGATCGCCGATGTGATCCCACAGCAGGATAGGGTGGCCTGCAGCCAGCCCCCCTGTGCGTCTGTCTCTGGGTCACCCTGGTGATCCCACAGCAGGAAAGGGCACCTCACCCTGGCCACAGCTCAAGGGAGAGTACAACATGCAGTGGAAGCCAGGAGCTTGAGAGATCAATGGAGAGGGGCACCTGCTCCAAGCCTCCGGGGTGTGGCTGGGGGCAGGCCCCCAGCAGACACACACACACACACACACACACACACACACACACACACACGGGACACCTGCACTGAGCTTCTGCTGCCAGACTGTGGCCATCAGTAGGACATCCACTGAGGGATCCCGGACTGAGGGGCAGGCTGGGCTGAGGGAACCCCACTTCCCAGTGTACAAATTTCTTGCATCGGGCCTCTAGTCTATATATAAAAAGCCAATGACCAGAACACTGTAATGACCCGAACATCCAGAGGCCAGAACACCATGGCCCCTCACCCAAGCTGGCCCCGCCCCCCAGGGAGCGGTTAGGGGCACTCCTAAGCAACAAGACAGGTTGCGAGTTTGGTGGGGGAAAGTATAAGAAATAGTGGGGAAGGTCTTAAGGGTCTGAGGGGTTGGGTGGTTGGCCCGGAGTAGGTTTATAGTCTGCTGGGGAAGGAAGAGGAAGATCCGATTGGAAACGGCTCAGCACAGTACCTTTCTCATTGTGAACCAGGACGGTACCAGCGTGGACTGAATGAGCGGTAGTTTCATGAGTACACTTGGGACCGGCATGTTCATGGCAGTGGCAGTACTCCCAAAACTTCACTGATTCCAAAGAGTAAACAGCTATCAACGTCAAAGAACAGAAAAATCCTCTCCAACTAGAGGCCCTGGATATTGCAAAGCGAGGGAAGGAAACACCACTTCAGGAGGAGCTAGAAAAACCGAAAGTATGTGACCAGAGGATTTTGGAATTGCAGAGAACACCTGGGCACCTACTGCTAGAACATGAGCCTGTTATTGTGCATGTACATAGTCAGACCTACAGTCCTCAGTCTTGCAGTATTTGGATGTGACTTCTGGCAGGAAATTATTTCAATTGAGGTTTGTTGTTCCCTTGCGGTGAGGAAGATGAGAATTAAAGATTTTGTTTGTTACCTTGGTTTGAAGTAGAGGAAAATGGGACAGTGACGAATAAGAAACTTTGGATATAGTGAAGGGCAGTTTGTCCAGACTGTTGAGAGCTAAGAATTAGAGTTTAATTGGGATAGAAATCCTGCTAATAGCACTTGATGCCTGAAATCTGAGCACTCTACTTTTAGGTTTTCCAGTTCAAGTTTTTGGAGACTGCCTGTTAAAAGATTCCTGGTTGGAAAGTGTTTGTATAGGAGCCCATAATTATTAAGTATTTGTTGTGTTTACCATGCTTAGCTCTCTGTAAGGAATATAAAATAATGTTAAACACCTCATGTTCTCAAGAAGCTTGACTTTTAAAATAAAAAATAAAGAAGAAATATAAATATTAAAAATAAAAAAAGAAGAAGCTTGAGTTTTAAGGGATGAAATCAGGCAGGCAGGTGAGTGGTTAGGGGTGGTCAGGCAGGCAGGCAGCGTGGTTAGGGGCAATCAGGCAGGCAGACAAGCGCTTAGGAGCCAGCGGTCCCGGATTGCGAGAGGGATATCCGACTGCCGGTTTAGGTCTGATCCCGCAGGGATCCCTGAGGATAGGGCCTAAACCAGCAGTTGGACATCCCCCAAAAGGTCCCAGATTGCGAGAGGGTGCAGGCCTGGCTGAGGGACTCTTCCGGCGCAAGAATTTCATGCACCAGGCCTCTAGTATACAAATAAGATGAAAGTGGCTGATTGTTTCAAGTGGCTTTAATGCATATCTATTTTTCCTCCAGAGCAGCCAGGGAATGTGACGAGGTCTGTGGACCCCGTTAGGTGACGCTTACACTCAGCTGGCTTCACTCAGTGATATCTAGAAGAGGTGAAGCATGAGTGAAGGAAGGCTGTACCAAGGGGCCAAAGTCCCCTCTCATCTCTAGCACCAAAGCTATTGGGAGTAAATACATCATCTCCTTCCCCATTCGGACTCTGCCTTTTGTTTTATCTGGTCAGAATGCAGGGCCACTTCCTGCTGCCACATTTCACCAGTAGATACACTGATCATGGCCTAAAGGCTGAAGTTCAGTTACCTCCCATCTCCCCTTTAGCCCCCAACCCCCACCCCACCACTGCCTTTATATTGTCTCCTGTGGAGCACAACTAGGTAAGGTTAGATTAGTTGACTTTTTATCAATGTTAGGTTAGTCAGGGAATATCTTCTCTTTACTCACAGGCAGGCTTGATTTGCTGGTGACAAGTTTGAGAATCAAGGAAGAAGTATGAGACTGCACTAGAGCTCAAGTCCATGCCAGGCAGTCCAGTTTAGCTTCTGCTGATGGGTCCTGCATTGCTGCTGATTGGGTGGGCCCAAATAATCACAAAGCCTACTTTGATTCCCATTCAGCGATGTGCAGGACTCCCTTCGGGACCCCTCGAGGGATAAGAGATGATTGACACAGAAATATATCTCTGGCTGTGATATATTTTAACAACATTAAAATACTGCCAATATTTTCTGCAGACCACATATGAGTAACCACCCAGCCCCTATGCAGGAAAATGTGCATACTACAGATTTTAATCTAGGCACCAAAAAGCTTCAAATGAAAATTCCCTGGAAAAAAAGAGTCTCTATAAAACCTTACATAGAAACAACAAATTTACACATACTGAATTATCTTTAATAATTGGCAAAACAGTTTTCTGATCTGTTTATGTTTTTAGTTTACTGTTTTTATTTCCCCCCAGGAATAGGAATTATTTTCAAATGGAAATGTTTATTATTCATATAGTTATTCTTTTAAAAAATAAAATTAGACTAACATGATCTGTAGCTAAAGTCCTTTGGAAAACAAGGCTTACATTATTAGGAGATATATTTTACACAAATGGTTTTATCATCTCAACCACTTAGAAAAATATTAAGTTTTTAAAAACTCATCAGTAGAACTGGGAAGTATTAGTTTTTCTATACATGCAAATTCACTGGAAAATTTATGAAATGGTAAGCAGCTTTGTGTTTCTTTCTCTATTTTCCATATGGCATGTAGCAAATTCAAAATACTGAATACTTAAAGAGATTTTTCTTATACATATAAAGTAAATATTTTCTGTCTGATCCTGGAGCAGGAAAAGAGTTGGCAGGTCAACTATGACAGGGCAGAGCAGGCTGGGTGGGCAGATTGTGTTGTCTGCCCCAGGGTGGGCACCCACAGGATACAGACACTGCAGCAGGTGCCAGCAGGAAGCCAAGCCATGAGGGTAAAACATAGTACAGGAGGCCTAGGTCACAGAGAGTCATACAATCCCATATGGAATTTGACATCAGAGGGCTGTAGAATGGTACATAGCATTTTTTTTCTAATAGGGAAGTAGAGAAATAGCAATAAGGAATCCAGAAATAAATAATATTTAGAGAATCAGACCAGTAATCAGGAAATCAACATCGGGGAAGTCTTCAGGCAGGCAGACAGGAAACTGATCTATACAGGGTGTCTGAGGCACCAGAGTGGAAGTTATAAACATTGATCCATTTAGTGCTCAATAATCTGAAAGAGCTTTCAATTTATGAAAAAGGAAACTGTGGACCAGACAGGTTAATTATAGCTGGTACCTGGTATTCGAACCTGGTCTGACTCCAATTCTTAACCCACTGAAAATGAAAATCATGTTAGATTTAATTAGCATATGAATCAATATATCACCCCTTGGGCTGGGCAGTTTGGGATGAATAAATATGAATTGTTTCAAATAACATGAGTTTTAAAATGTTCAGAGGTCTCACTGTTTTTCTGTTCTTATTAATTATTATTTTTATAACTACAGAAGTGATATTAAACATTTGTCATAAGGCCATTGGGGGAAATGAGGCATTACAAAGTATCTAGACAGTGTCTGAAGTTTATACAGTGCTTTTTTGGTATTTAGGAAAACTTTATCCTATGTGATTAAAGTTCCAGTTAAAGTTGTTGATAGGTGTTAATTAGCAAAAATAAGGTTTTTTGGTAAGGTGGAGACAGTGCTATAATTTAACCAAAACTTTCATATTCAACCTTCTTGTACATATGGAAAACTACACATAAAGTATGCAGAATTTATCAAATTTATGTAAACAGAGAACCATCTGTTTGTGCTGAATCAGCTTGACAAATTCGTTTCCCCAAAATATATTTCGGTAAACAATGCTCTTTTGGGAATGTGGGGATGATGGGGAGATTAGTGGAGGAAGGTTTGTCTGAGGCAGAACCTAGCAAAGAGAGAGAGGGGGTTCTGGAATAACTAGGATCCTAGTTAATGAGCTAAAACATAGCCACTAAAGACAGAAACAAAGTTGAATTTTCCAACAGAAAAAAAATAGATTTGAAATAGACAAGTAGCAAGAGGATTTTAATGGTTCCAGAGTGTTAGGTTAGAGTTGCTTAAATATCTCCTGCCTAAAATTGGGGATGTGGTGAAGATTAAAAATAATAATGGTAATAATAATGACAGTTAATTGCATAAAAATGATAGCCTGATAGATTTGGCTGATAAATTAGATTCTTTAAAAGCAGAAAGCATATCTGCTGTGGAAGCAAAACAGTCTTGTGAGGGATGTTGTGCAACAATAAATAAAACAATCAGTCTGCTAATTGTGTGTGTTCCTTTGGGTAGCAAATTTGGAAACAATTGGTCATTTTCTGTCAAGAAGCATTCTCAAATCCAGTCTCTAGATAATCCTCACAGAGTTGGACCAAGGACAAAAGATCATGTGGAATAAAATTAGAAGGCTCGAAGTAGAGTTTAGGCTATTGCTTCACTTTTTAATTCCTAAATCCAGTAACTGTGACATAATTTCTATTCTCAAAATTGCAAGGTCATTCTTCACACTCGGACATTCACTGAAGCAATAAATCAGTGACTAGTTCTACTTCAGGTTCTCTGTGTTCAGTGTGATTTGTGATGATTTACATTATTTAGAATGATAAAAGCGAGATTAAACCATTGCCAAAACCAATTATATTAAAGGGCGTAGAAGGACATAATGGCATTTTAATGAAAAGGGTAGCTCCTGCTTGGAGGCACTACCACTGCCCCATGACTCTCCGAGGTGTTCTAATGTTTTACCCTTTAGGGTCAGAGCAATTATTGAAATTCTCCGTGGAACCAATATTTTGCCATGTTTTATCACCTCAATACAGATGCATTTAAAGTGGTGCAATGGCATCATCATTGCCATAACGAAAGGTAAGCCTTCAGGTAAAACTTAACATTATCCACAAGATAAATTTTTATACATTTTCAGTTTGAAATGTTTCATGTGTACTTCTCAATGTCACTGTAAGTTTCTGAAAGGCAGCACATATTTAAACATTAAAAAATAACAGCTCCCTCCATTTCCACCAAGAGATATGATTCAAGCTAATTTGATTGATTGATAAGAACATAATTACCCTGAAATAGGATGATATGCTTTCCATGTCTTATGTACCTGTCATCACAGTATATGAAGTGATTCCTATTTCTTACCTCTAACCTTTATATTGCTTTAGATAAAGCCATATCTCAAAAACTTCAGTTCTAGAATTTAGCAATCTATAAATTGCTGCCTAAGGGAGAAAAGATAATAAAGGTAGGTAGTTAGAAGAAGCGTTTATATTATATGGAGTTTCTCAGAATTCATGTATAGAATCTCTAATTGATGGAAATCAAAAGACATTAAAAAATATTATCCTGGCTTGAAAGGCAATCTTGTGACCTTATATCAAGTATTACAACAACAGACACAACAGTCTTATAGGCTTAAAGAGAATCCCTTATAAACTCCAGCTCTCTCCATCCTCGGTCCCCATCATGAAGCTGGTTGTCTGAAGAGTGATAAAAAATCTGGGGGAAAATCTCACTCTAGGGGGAACCATTTCAAAATGCACTTGCTTCACAGGCAATGTACTAGTATAGGTGTCAGATTTTGAATTGCCTTAACCCTTCTGCTCTTCCCTTCAAAATAATCTCTAAATTTAGAGCAGGGTCTACCATAAATCCAAGTCCAACAGGAGAAGTAGTGTGCACCTGGCAGAACTTCTTTGAATAAATGTAACGGAGGATAGCTCAGTGAGGCGGGGAGAGGGTGCAGGTTGATTTGTCCTTGATGAATCTATCAGACCACGTTGGAGCATGAACCAGACACAGCACCTGAATAAAAATTAGAACTTTATCAGCACCCCAGAATCTCCTCATGCCCCTTCCACTCAGTATCCACCTCTACACAGCAAAAGTAACCAGTATTCTAACTTCTAACATATGGCTGTCCATCTTTACGACCCTACCTTTGTTCTAGGTTAAAAATGCCAGATCCATAACTGTTTAAAAGAGACCAGGCAACTTTCAAAGGAAAAGTTTAGAAATGTCTGCCATATTGCCTTTCCATTTTCCCACTCAGAATAGATAATTCAATTTTCATCTTTCAAAACTGAAGTCTGGAAAAATAATTTGAATACCTGACAGCAAATCAGAAGAAGAAAGTATGAGAAATTCTTAGTAATTTATCTTTGAAATTACCTCTACATGAGCAATCTATAGATTCAAAGGTGATTGATAGAACCAAGAAAGGCATGTAAATAGAATAATAAATAAAAATAGGGAGGAAAGGAAAGGGAAATATAAGGATGAAAGAGAAATAATTTTAGCCTCATATTTTAAGTTTCTTACTTTTTTATTTTTTTCATTCAACTTATATTAAACTGTTTTAAATAAGCATAAAGTTTAACACTCTTTTGGGAATAAAAAAAAATCCCACCAAAATATTTTTTTAAATTTTATTTTACAACTTCTTATTTGAATCTTCAGCCTTTATATTATTCTGAAAAATAATCTTCTCATAAGTTTAAAAACAAGGAATAAAGTCACTAGTAAGTATCATGATAAGCACAATATAAAATCTACAATGGGAATGCTTTGTGTCCTTATAAAACTTTAAAATTAATATTTTAGAAAGTATACCATGAAAAGACTTTGTAGTCTCATTATACAGGAACAACCAAAATGACAAAAGTCATCAGATTAGAATTACCTTATTTTCTCACCAACAAATCTAATAACCCACTCTTATGTGTTTCCATAAAATCTGCCTTCCCTCCTATCACAATATGTTGTGCAATGAATTGCATTTCTTTAGCCTCAAGAGTATTTTACTATTGAAATTATTTTTTTCTCATCTGTATATACACATTTTTATGCTACTGAATTGTTTTCCTTTAGTTCACAGGCATATATTAAAATATTTCTCAACTTCAAACCCAAACAACAAACCCTCTACAGCCTCCCTGGTCCCCACCTTGTCTATGACAGCTCCATTCATCTACTTACCTTTTTTCTCTATATTAAATTTATTTATTTTATTCACTTATTTCTTATTTTTTTTCTTTTTTCATATACCATTTAACAGGATTACTCTTAAAGCATCATGCTTTACCGAAAAGAATAGGTGTTTGATGTGATTTTCTTTTTTTAATTAAATTTTTTGGGGTGACATTGGTTAATAAAACTAAGTTTCAAGTGTTGAACTCCATAATACATCATCTGGATATTGGATTGTGTGTTCACCACCCAAAGACAAATACCCTTCAGTCACCATATATTTGAGCCAATTTCTCTTTATTACCTCCCCTACAACCCTTTTCCATTCTGGTAACCACAGTACTGTTGTCTATGTCTGTGAGTTTTTATTTGCTTATATATCTTGTTTGTTCATTTCTTGCTTTCAGTTTTACATCCCACATATGAGTTCAATACTATGGTGGTTTTTTACTTTTTCTGTATGACTTATTTCCCTTAGCATGATGTTCTCAAGATCCATCCATGTTGTCATTTATCTTTACAGCAGATTCCACGAAATGCACTATAGTTGCTGTTTCCTTGTCTTTATCTTCCATTCTGTTCTCAATCCATTCTGATTATCTTTGTTCTCCAAAACTACTCTGAAGGAATTAATCTATGACCTTCATCTTGCCACACCCAAGATAAATTCTCAGTTAGTTTCCTTCTTTCTTTCATAACAGCATTAGACCATTGACAACTCTTCCCCTTGAATCACTCTCTTCCCTTGACTCTTATTAGCAAGCAACTGCACACCACTGATTTTCTTCGGCACCAATGATTGTTCCTCTTCAATATCCTTTTCCTATTGTTCCATTTTCTTTTTCTCAGTTTTAGATTTTTAAAGCCTCCCTTGATTAAGTCCTCAGAACTCTCTGTCTTTACATTTATTTTCAAGGTGTTCTCATCCATCCCTTCGCTTAAACACCATCTCTGTTCTAATGCATTTCAAAGGTGTCTGTCAAATATATTTCAAATGTGTTTCTCTGACCTTAATCTTTTTTTTTTTTCCTGATTGCTAGGCTTATATATCCAACTATCTAATGAAAATTTCTACTATAGTTGTCCAAAACGGAAATCTTGTTTTCCCTCCTATGATTGTTCTCCCCTTAACCAACTATGTTCTTACCCTGAAGTAAGGTCAATTCGATTTATCCAGTTTCTTAGGTTAATACCTAAAAGTTATCCAAGACTCCACTCTTTCACCCAAAATAACAATATTTGTTATGTGCTGAATTGCTTTCCTCCCACCTTAGTATTTCATATGTTGAAATCCTAAAGCCCAGTAACTCAATATATAACTATATTTGGTGATATGGTCTATTCAGAAGTAATTAAGATAATGTCATTAGAGTAGGCTGGAGTCCAATATAGCTCATATATATTTTAAATTTGGATAGACAGGTACATAAGGAAGGCAATGAGAAGACACAGGGAGAGAATTACCAGCTACAAGCCAAGAAGAGGCCTGAAATAGAATCTTCTCTCACAGATCCCAGAAGGAACCAACCTTGCCAACATCGTGATCTCAGACTTTTAGCCTCCAGAAATGTAAGAAAATAAATTTCTGTAATTTGAGCCAGGTAGTCTTTTATATATTTTTTATGGCAGGGCTAGCACAGTAACTCAATACCCACCCCCCTAGCATGTCCAACCAGCTCTACCTTTAAAATATATCCCAACTCTAACCCTACTTAGCACTCACTAAACTTGCTCCCTGAGCCGCCGTTGCCCATGAGGGCAGTGAGAGCCTACTAGCTAGTACCTTTACTTCCACAGTGACTCCACAATTCAATGACTAAAATCATATTTTGAGAAGGCAAATCTTGTATTGCTTTCCTGCTCAAGCTATTTACTGGCCTCCTATCAAAATGAAAATGCAAATACCCTACCACAACCTACAATGTCTTAAAAGATCTTGCCTATGCAAAGTCGTGATTTCATCTCCTACTACCTTAGGCTTTGCTCTCATTTACTTTCTTGTTATTACTGGAATACATTGTTTTTCCCATCACAGGTCATTTGCAAATGGTCTTCTCTCCCTTTCTCACAAGGCCTTCCCTCTTAGTAATTCCTATTTGGATGTAATGAAACCAGCTTAGAGAGTCATTCCCTAACCAACTTAAAATGTGCACTATACATCTATTTACCTGTCATTATAATATATTTATTTATATTTTTTATGTATTTCTCCTCAGTAGAAGGTAAGCTCTTTGAGGAAAAAGGCTTTGTTTGGAGCATGGTTTTCCCAGCACCTAGAATAATGTTTGTCAATATTTGATGAATGAGTAAATGTGTGGAGTTGCTGTCTTGTACCCCAAAGATGCCTCACATAATACTGGTGTCCCTGAAACAACTACTAAAATTTATTACTAAAATATGTCCCCCCCCCCGCCACCTCGAACACCTACAATGCTGAGTTCAAGCAAAGAACAGAAACATAACCTTCTCAAAGACCCAACCATGCATTCTGTTTGGCTTTCATTTGTTCCTTACAGTCTTCACATCAAGAAAAAGTAGAGATCAAAAACTTACTACCCACTTATCTCCATTAGGTTTCTGAGTTATCAAGTTAATATTTTTTTAAATTTGCAACATATAAACTTTTTTTGACATATAAATGGAGCATTCTGAAATTTCTTCTGAAGTTTTTTATTTATGACATATTTGGAGAGGTCTCAGAGTACCAGTTGCCTGAGAACCTGCTATTTTCTTCACTTAAGACACTTTCTACCTCCCACTAGGCCAAGCTTTCCTGGGAGCCTTTTTGATTAAAAGCTTCTTATTATTCTGGTAAGATGAATATTTAAGGATACATCAAAGTATAGTTGATCATCTGAACATATTCTTTATAAAAATAGCTAATACAACACCTTTTATCTTAATGAGTAAGACAAGCATGCTGTTTTAAAATAATTCTCTCCACTGTTAAGTTTCTGACAGTGAAAAAAGGTCATCTTTTCTTTGATTCACAAAAGTTCAGATTTCCTTTTTACAGGTAAAATAAATGTAGATAATTATTAAGTAACTCTGAGGGCAGATCAACCATTTCTGTAAGGCCTTCTGAAGGAAAAATTTATACATATGCATATGTCCTATATAATAAAAGGTTAATATGCAAAGCGACTGAACAGCAGAACAACTGGTTGCTATGATGCACACTGAAGACTAGGCGGCAGATGCTCAATGCAGGAGCTGCCCCCTGGTGGTCAGTGCACTCCTACAGAGGGAGCGCTGCTCAGCCAGAAGCTGGACTCACGGCTGGTGAGCACAGTGGCAGTGGCGAAAGTCTCTCCAGCTATCATGGCAGTTGGACATCCCCTGAGGGCTCCTGGACTGTGAGAGGGCTGTGAATTTCATGCACTGGGCCTCTAGTGTGTGTATATATATATATATATATATATATATATATATATATATATATCACAACTGAGAATTTTTTGTGATTGATAGATCTCATGTTTAGGTTTTCAGAAGTTCAATTATTGAATTATTAGATTAAAAATTTACTGAACACCAAATATAAGACATTCCTAATGGTAGGCCCTGGGCATACTCAAGGTGAAGTAGATGTCTTTTGCTCTTGAAAAACTCAGAGGTTGCTCAGGAAGATAACCATGTAAAAATAATTATAATTAAATACAATGATAATTATGATAATAGTAACTTCATATTAATTTTGTGGATTATTTTTCCCATAGTGTGTAATGCCCTTAGGTTGTACGTAAGCTTTCAGAGTAAGCCCTCTGAGATAATCAGAAAGTGATATTTGTATCGTGAATATTTTAAATAATGAACAAGGATGCGCAGGAAGAGAATGAAGAAAAGGCTATTGCTACCAATAGAAATGTCTCTGTGTAAAGTCATGGAGCCAAAATAGAAATCTGAGCTACTGTCTTGAACATAAGAGAATGTCATATGAAGCAAAGATTTTTGGAGAAGGTAGACATGATTATATTTGGTTCAATAAAAGAAGTAAATCGATATCCAATAATCTCTAAAATTTATAGGTAACTCATGCAACTTAACAAAAGGAAGATAAACAATCCAATCAAAAAATGGGAAAAGATATAAATAGACACTTTTCAAAAGAGGACATTCAGAAAGCCAAGATACATATGAAAACATGCTCAAAGTCACTAATCATCTGATAAATGCAAATCAAAACAACAATGAGGTACCATCTCACACCTGTCAGAATGGCTATCATAAACAAATCAACAAATGACAAGTGCTGGTGAGGATGTGAAGAAAAAGGAACCCTCGTGTACTGCTGCTAGGAATGCAGATAGTGCAGTTCACTAGCCCCCCTGACATCGCCCAAGGGGTCCCGGATTGGAGAGGATGCATGCTGGGCTGAGGGGAACCCCCCCACTCGCATGAATTTCGTGCACCAGGCCTCTAGTTAATTTTATAATGAAGGCAAGGGTGAACAACAGAAATATTCTACTTATGAAAATATGATCAGACACTTTAATGAAGATGTATCTGGTGAGAGAGTATACATAAAAATGGACACAAATAGTAGTAAGAGTGCTTAGCAGGCTCTTGCAGTTGAAAGATATTAAGGGCCTGAACCAAAAAAGGATAATAAATGAAAAGAAATGGCTACTTTTGGGAGACATTTCATATATAGGGTGTCCCAAGAAATGTATACACAAATTTTGAATAATTATATGAAGGAGAAGAGGTCAAGATAAAAGAGTGAGCAATTGTAAATTATTTTGCTTGCAAGTATAGATGAATACAGTTAAACTTAACTGAAAAAGCGAGAAAAGTCGGTTGGGTAAATACCTTAGAGAAGTAAGATAATTAGTCCTTTTGGGGATATGTTGGGGACCTCTAGATGTCCCTCTGTTGTCATCACATATATTCCTATTTAAAGTGGCACATAATTATGGCAAAAGAGTAGAATGACCTCAAATAACATTATTATGCTCTAATAGTCCAGAATAATTCTGGTCATAAGGAGTTTTGAATTTAAACATTGCATAAGTGATAAGCATTATTATTCATATAAATCTTGAGGAAATCAAATATTTGGGTTAACATGTCATTTCTTAGTATAGCCTTTGGACTCTTGGACCATTTAAAACTTCTTTGGTTCAAGATTTTCATATCAGTGTAACAAAATGAGTCTGTATAGTTTGGTTTTTGAAAATGTGACTCTCAATTCAGACAAAATTGAGTTTTAATCTTAATAATACCACTGCCTAGCTAGATAACTTGTAGAAGTTACTTAATGGGAATAATAATTACAACTAGCCCATGTAAATATCAGTGTTAAATGACATACTTTAAGAAACTCTATTTAAAAAACAATGCCTGACACACAGTAAATTCTAAGTCAATGTTTATTTCACTATAATGATCCAGAGCAGGTAAAATCAGTATTATTTTCTATTTTCTCAAACTTTTTCTGTCTCATAAGAATTTTTGTTGTTGATGATGTTGTTTTGTTTTGTTTTTGGAGGTCATAATTAATTTTAAAGATACATATTAGGAAATTTCTATTTAGGTAAAAAAATATCTTCAAAGAAGAGAAAAAAGTAAATATTTCTGAGGGCGGGGGAGGACACAAAAAATTGTTATTTTTCTCATAGACAACATTCTTTTGGAATTGGCCTTTCCTACTCCCAATGGTTCTGATGAGCCTGCGAATCCAGGATCAGAGCTCACCTTCTGAATAAAGTCATGGCCTGATTCAGAATCACTTTTCTGGATACAAACAGGGATAAAGAGGTTTGTACCGAATTGTTACTGCATCATTCTAAAGAGATGTTCTGAATGTGCCTGCTGCTGAGAAGCTCAAGCTGCCCCAATTCTGTCATTCTTGAAAACTTGTATAATGATTATTTTTATTGTCTGAACCACACAATTATTAATATAAGTCATTTATTGTCCTCCTTTATACCTTTTATTATTTAAGTTCATTGGAGTTGGAGTTTGTTGATAATAACCAAATAACCTAAATGACACAAAAATTGATACCTGAAAGGAAACTGGACAATGATGATCATTGTGAAATATGGGCTAGCCTATCTAATAATAGACAAACATGGTAATTAACTGTACCTCCGACACGCTTCCCATGGGCTAATCAGGGTTATATGTAAATTAACTGCTAACCAAGATGGCGGCCGGTAGCCAGGCAGCTGAAGAGAACAGGAGGCTTGCTTGCTCCAGTAATGGAGGAAGCCAAGGTTCCCCGCCTGCCACTGCCTGCCTCTGAGCGGCACTCTAAGAAACAATGTTGCAATTATAGAAGCTAAACAAACCCCAGAAACCTGCTTTCAGCCAGCCGGGCCTCAGAGCTGGAGTTCCAACAGTGTTTCAATTATAGAAGCCAAACAAACCCAGATACCTGCTTTCAGCAGCTGAGGTCTCAGAGCTGGAGCTGAGACTCAGAGCTAAAGCCGGCTCTCAGCTCCAGTGACAGCCATAGAAGGTAAATAAATCCCAGAATAAAAAGGAAAAAAGGAAAAAAGGAGAGGTTGGGAGGTTCAGTCGCCCGCCAGCCTGAAAACGGCCCTCAGCCCCTCACCCAGACAGGCCAGGCACCCCAGTGGGACCCCCACCTTGAAGGGGGTGTGACCAGCTGCAAACAGCCATCATCTCCTCATCCAGGCTGGCCAGGCACCCAAGCGGGACCCCCACCCTGATCCGGGACGCCTTCAGGGCAAACCAGCCAGCCCCCACCCATGCACCAGGCCTCTATCCTATATAGTAAAAGGGTAATATGCAAACTGACCCTAACAGCAGAAGGACTGGAAATGACTGGAAATTATGACACACACTGACCACCAGGAGGCAGACTCTTAATGCAGGAGCTGCCCTCTGGTGGTCAGGGTACTCTCACATGGGAGGAGCTCTGCTCAGCCACAAGCCAGACTGATGGCTGCCAGCACAGCAGTGGTGGTGGGAGCCTCTCCTGCCTCCTCAGCAGCTCTAAGGATGTCCGACTGCAGTTTAGACCTGCTCCCCGCTGGCAAGTGGATGTCCCCTGAGGGCTGCCGGGCTGCCAGAGGGATGTCTGATTGCCATCTTAGGCCCAATCCCCCGGGGAGCGGGTCTAAGCCAACAGGTGGTCATCCCCTGAGGGGTCCCAGGCTGCGAAAGGGCACAGGCTGGGCTGAGGGACCCCCCTCCCCACCCGAGTGCACAAATTTTTGTGCACCAGGCCTCTAGTTTTGAAATAGTTATCAAACTCAGATTGGGTAAATTGAATCTAAGTCTCTATTCATATTCTTGATTATTGGAATTAGTCTATTCCTCTCAGTGCCAAGTGCATTAATCAGTTACTCCATGTGGCCTCATGGTAAGCACTTGGTAAAGTTTTAGAAGGATAAATAGCTGCTAATATAGATCAAGACAAAGAAGATGGGAAATGCTTCTTATCACAAAAATGAATATTACTTTCTAAGCATGAAATATTTAAATTAGAAAACTAAAACAAAACTAAAATTTCAGATTTTTGTCTCTTAGGACCTTTATGTGAGAACAGTGAACAGTTCACTGCTTGCTTCTGTTGTTAAAAATAATATGAAGAGACTGATTGTGGAAGTTGCTGGATTTTACTGACAGTTGGCTGCTAGGTAGGACTCTAAGGCTGATCCTACTGCTTAGGAAGACTAAGAGCATTAAGAACCCAATTTTCCAAATCCCTGTGAGAATCATATTTATTGTGCCTTATCTGTCTGAAGATAATGTGCTTTAGAAAAAAATTAACCCTGTTCCTCATACTATACTCCTTGTATTATTTTTACTAGGTAGCATAAATTCAAAGGTCATATAAATTTAAATTAAGAAAACATAGAATTGGTAAAGTGGAATCATTTGAACATTTTAGAAAGTATTTCATGCCCAGCATGCATGGCTCAGTGGTTGAGTGTTGACCCATGAACCAGGAGGTCAATGTTAGAATCCTGGTCAGGGCATATTCCAGGATTGCGGCCTTAATCCCCAGAATAGGGCATGCAGGAGGCAGCCGATCAAAGATTCTCTCTCATCATTAATGATTTATCTCTCTCTGTCCCTCTTCCTTCATCTCTGAAATCAATAAAAATATATTTTTTAAAAAGGAAGTGTTTTATGTGGAGGGATTTGCAGATGGTTTGAGGAACAGATTCTGGTTTATCGTTGAGCTTTGTGGGAGACAGCACACTTATCCTTGGTCTGAAGATGAACCCTCTATCTCAGGTGGACACTGATTCTCTCACTTGTGTGGCTGTAAAGTTGGGAATGTGTAGCCACTCTGGGGTACAAGGCCAACTTGGTCCATGTAAGGGAGGCCTGGGCAGCACCGGCAAGAACACATCAGTTGCATTAGTGAGTTATTTGCCTAGGTACCAGTTCCTCACTGCCAACCACTGAAGGCAGGGAAGTGCCTCAGATCAGTTAACTAAGGAATGGAAACCTGGTCCAAGTTACAGCTGCCACTGAAAATATGCAGACAACAGCAAAGAAGAGGGCTCTGTAATATTACAGCCTCATTAGCAGGAAGTCCTTAAGGACAAAAGGAAAACTCTTTGATTAGGCAAAAATTTCAATCGTTATATTTTCATTTATACTTTGCTTAAAAGGTGTGATGGCCTGGGGTCAGGATCTCCACTAATACATGAGTTGTGACTAATGGACTAGAAAATTAAATTATTGGAAAGCTTTAGGCTGGAGGATTGAAGAAGTTCAATCTTTTCTCTGAATTTCCACTACACATGAGTTTGGGCAATATTTTTGTTTTAATATGGAGTCCTCCATAAATCCATAACACTCCCTAAACATAATAGATTTGGAGAAAAGAGGCCTCATGACATTGGCCCGTGTAGGCTTTAACTAGACATTTTTTTAGATTGTCACTCTTAGCAAATCAGTGATTTTATTTGCAATTACAAGTGGGTCAGTTGTGTAAACAAGAACATTTTTGGAAGTAAATATATGTGGGGAAGAAGGGTTGGGTTTTTTTTTTTGTGTGTGTGTGGGGGGGGTGTATGTGTGAAATATCAAAACAAAACACAAATAAATAACAAGAATAAACTGTGTTTGTGTTATTAGTCCAGGCTCAATTCTCCTGAGATGCCTTCTTTCTGTCCAGTGTGATACTGAAAAGCTACCGACCACAGAATTCAAGCTCCTGTGTAGAGGATACACATATGACTCAGGCTAAGCCAGTTCTTCTCTCAGAACTTTAACTGGAGCAGACTTGCTCAGAAATGGACAGTCTCTAAAGAGAATGCAAACTTTCTTAACTGCCGAAGATACTAGTACATGACTCCTACATTTTTAAGGCCTATTTTTATGTGTTGTTGTTTTTTTAACTCTCCTTTTTATAACTTGTAGTAATTACCCTTCCCTTGCTCTAACTCAGTAAAGTTAATTCTAATCAGAATTTAGTAAGACTCTTATAAAAGCAGCTTAGACATTTTGTCATAAATATAAATAAAACCATGCATATTTGAAATACATAAATATTTCATTACAATGTGGCACTAAGGCAATATTAATTAATTTGAGTTATAAATAACACAAACTGTCCCTAAATATTGAAAAATACTAATTTAACAATGTGTGTCAGAGAAGGCACACACATCCAGTTTCATTTGTCCCTTCATAACGATGAGACAGTAAGGGTGTTCACAGTATAGCTATATCTTCTGTCTCTGATGTTCACCGTAGAAGAAATTCAGGTTGATCATTGACTTACTCCCCTATGTTTACTCAAGAACTGGTAAAAATATCTAATTTTATTCAATATAATTTAAGTGATATGATGGTAAGAAGTTTTTTTAAATGAAATATGGAGAAATTTACTCAACATCTCCATTATCAGTTCTAACACAATAGAACACAGTCCTATTTTCCCATCTATCCCTGTATAAATAAAACTTATTTACCTAGAAGCTTGAAGTTCCTGATGTGCAAAATGAACTTGGGTGACAGAGTGAGTCATTTTATACTCCAAGCTATATATCTATAAATCAACCCTAGTTCTGCAAAAATCATAATCCCTGGCTTAACCTGGCATGTAAGTCAGTGCGTGAAACCATTTCCTGACAGCCATTTACTAGACACTATAAGAAAGGACTGACCATCAGTGATATAACCTGGACAGCCAACCTATTTGGCTGTTACCATAGTGATGTGGGAAAAATGTATTGTGAAGAAATATGAATTGTTTACTTGTAGAGAGCATTCAGCCCTTCCTATTCACCCTGGCAATTTTCTTATTTTAATTGGAAACATTTAAATATTTTAAAGCCAAATAGATAAAGAATTACATTTTAAAAGTTTTCAAGCCACATTTTAAAAAGCAAATATTCTTGGAACTGCCACATTTAAAAATATTAGTTATTGAAATTATTTCTGGGAAGTCAGAAAGTGAATATATTATAATGTATAAAATGATTTGTTTGACAGAGTACAAGATTGATAATCATATCACAAGATCCTAACATTAATTAAATATTCACATTTTATAGTGTCCTTAAAGAAAAAGCATTAAGTAGGTAAAATTTTAATGGTTATAGAATTAGACTGTCTATTTTCTTAACCAAAAGCTTGACCTATGAAATTAGTAAGAAAATGTCATTTATCTGTATAGGAATAGTAGTGATTAATGAATATAAACTATTAGAAAGATTTGTACATAAGAAAATGTCTTAGTATTATAATGACATTTCTCCATAAGTTTTGTGGCTTCATTAGCTTTTTAAAGGCATATAAAAATCAAAGCACTTTCGGAATCTGTTTCTTAACATATGACATTGCTAAGGATCTCACAACTTCATTATACCAACATTTATGGTGTTTCCAGCCAACTTTATATGGTATTGTCTTAGTACACGTCTTAATAAATGCACCTATTACACAAAGTTTACTCTTTACCATCTTCACATCCTTGAAACCCTTTACTGGTGCTCAAGATGTAAGATTTTTCTATAAGTTATTCTTTCATGTTCTATCTTTATACTCCTAATGCTTCCTTCTATTCATGCTCCCAAATATTTCCACTGTGAATTCTGAAACTCCCATTCATAACTAAAATCTACTACACTCTCATCTTCTCCTTTTTGTGTTATTATGGATATAGATTTCCTTGTAGAAGATTCCAGAAGAATCTATCATTCCCTTACACTGCACTGCCATATGGGTAGCAACTGAAATTTGACCATTGCTGGTTCCTCAGTGCCTTTTCCAAGCCATTATTACTAATTTCTCATGTAAAAAGTAGTCCAGTGCATTTGAGGCTTACGACAGTTGGTTATGCCCCCAGCTACTCTTCCTCATGCTTTCACTGATGGTTCCTGTCATTTTCCTCTCTTTCAGTGATAACTTAGTTACCTAAGTTCCTTGTCTTACTTGCCATTCAAGTTCTTACTGGGTGATTGTCATTATAAAAGCCCCACATAATACACTGCATTCCCAGTAACTTGAACTGACATTTCTAATGACCAACATATTTGGCATCACTTGAGACATCCATGCCCTTGGATACATCCTGAACTTGGTCATTACACAAGTTACTTTAACTGTCATATATATAATACTAGAGGCCCAGTTTACGAAATTCATGCACTGAGGGAGGAGTCCCTCAGCCCAGCCTGCTCCCTCTCATAGTTTGGGAGCCCTCAGGGGATGTCCTACTGCCTGCTTAAGCCACAGTCTGGCCTCCCTCTGCGGGAGGCAGATAAGGGGAAGGCACCACACCCATCATCCCGCTTCTGCTGCCACTGTCGGCAGCCGCAGCCACCAAGGTGTTTTCATCGACAACAAAAACTTACTACTTTAAGTGATTAGCTAAATGATTTCTAGAACCATTTGCTGTCTAAATATTACACTTTTATAGTTAATAGTTATTCAACTGCTGTTGTGATGAACCATTATAAAATTCTATTTAAACTGCTGCTTAATTAATAAAATGTATTGTTTTCCTGTGCCCTTTATCCCTTACTTCCTCTAGTTCTTCTGGATAGTGTTCTGACTCTATGTCTTGCTCCTAAATTTTGAGCCTCTCCATGTATAATGGCGTTTAACCTGCAACTTTTAAAGATCTGCACATTTTTTCTAATGTTGAAAGCTTTCCTTCAACTTTCCTCCCCAGCCCCCAGCTACTGGCCTATTTCTCCTCTGTGGCTTGGTGGGCTTCATGGGAAAGAAAATTACTCCACATTCTCACATACTGGATTGGGTCTCTATGGAAAATTAAGGCTGCTGAATTTATTTTCTTTCTTACAAAGTAGAATATTTTACCAAGCTATCTTCGCTTTTCTTTGACATCTCTAACAATTATTTTTCCACCTGCCTTGTGAAATTGTATTTCTCTAGTTCTTATTTTTTTTAAAAAATTAGCATTTCCAGAGTCCTGTCTTTGGTTTCCCAACCTTTCTACAATTCTCCACATTTCTCAGGGCTTTAACTAGCATCCATATGCAAGATAAAACAAAATCATTATCTTTTGCTCTGACTTGTCACTTGAGCTTCAGACTTGTACAGTTACTCAAATTCATAGACACATTTATTTGATACATTCCTGACAAGTTTATTGAATGAAATGAGCTCTGTAGGGAACAATCAGAAAGTAATGCTATTTTCCCCCTTTCATTATCAAACACAGTCTCTAACCTCATTGTTTTCTACTCTTTCAAGCATAGCCTGTCAATACTTCAGGTCCTTTTTAGTGCAAGAGAAAGCTTCTATTTTAGTTATTTAAACCTCATATCCTATCAAAAAGTCATATTGATCTGTTTGGGAGCTCTTTTCTTTCCACAGCTCAGGCCTTTTTTTGGACAAGAATGGCATTTCCCTCTTTATTTCTCTAACTCAATGGTTCTCAGACTTCAGCAGAAATCAGAATGAACTGGGGAACTTGTTTATACAGATTGCTCTGACTCCTCCTGGGAGTTTCTTATTCAGTCGGCCCAGTGAGGTCCCAAAATGTGATGTCTAACCAGTTCCCTGGTGATGCAGCATGTTGGGGAGGAGTAGAGAAGTGGTTTTCTAAGTAGGGTCCTGTTAGTCCACCCTTACCATGTATCAGACAATACACAAGATTCTGGGTAGTCCTTGCTTTTGAGGGCACTAAATTGTGTAAACCAATCTAAATGAAGTAAAATATTTTAGGTGTCATGATAGAAATCTAAGGTACATCTAGATATAAAGATAGTAGTGGGCAACTCTGTTAGAGATTTTTATCCAACTGGGATTATCAAAGACACCTCAAGCTCAGAAGACTAAAATGGACCCATTTTTCTTCTTATCAGACCTGATGGGCCTCCTGAGTATACTGGGGAGGGCTGCTGCTTGGTAACCACTTCTTATTTGTCTGAGTAAAATTACATAAAATGATATCCCAGAAATGCACCCTTGTTCTTGAATTTTCACTCAGGTAATTTTTAGAAATTATATCCACTCAATAATGCACTTCCTACTCTTTATATTTTGAAAAATCAATACTTTTACATCAACTGTATCTTTTATGGATGTAGTACATTTCTTCAAGCATCTTAAACATGGGCACCTATGTTATATGAAGACAGACATTTTACTATAATGGTACTAAAAATGGATTGTGAGCTCGGATTGATTTTTCTCACATTAGTTGCTTTAAGTGGCTTTTATAAAGCAGACATATAATAGCATGGTTGTCCCCTGCCAAAATATCAAAGAGAAAAATATTTTAAAAGAAATGATATGAAGCATTTGGAAAGAAAGCCCATATCCATCCTCCTCTAAGTGGCCTTTGGGACATTTCTGCTTAAAAATGTTAATGCGTTTTATGAGTTTTGATTTATAGATATTTTTAACAGTATGCCTTTAAGGTGTCAGCTCTTGGTAAACTAATTGTGTTCCCTTCCCCTTTCTAAAAGCCTGATACTGCTGGGTATACCTTAAGGGAACTGAACAAAATGAGTAGGAATCAGGTTTGTTAACAAGGTTTGATCTGAAATAGAAAGGAGAGCAGTATAATAACGTTTGGAATTTGAATAACATGTTAGCTAATAGTAATAGAAAGAAACATCAGTTCAAGCAGAAGAGGAGGCAGCTAGAATCATACTACATAGTCCACATTGCAGAACAGCTGCAGGACTACAGGGAGCAACAAGGACAACACATCACTTCGCAGACGATCTGACGGTGACTATTGTCTCACCCATGCAGGCGTTCCACATCTTAACAGTTACTTTCGCTTCAAGAGCAGGGAAACACAATGTGAAAACTGGAATGTAAACCCAAAGGTAAAAAACGCCCAAGTCATGAAACAGAAAAACACATCCTTTCCTTTTGTCTATGGAACTTCTACAAAATAAATCTTGTACTTGAGTAAGAAAAGAGCATTTCAGTAAATATTAACAACAGTGATTGTAGCCCTGCTAGGCGGCTCAATTGGTTAGAGCAGTGGTTGGCAAATCGCGGCTCGCGAGCCACATGCGATTCTTTGGCCCCTTGAGTGTGGCTCTTCCACAAAATACCACACGTACACGTACAGTGTGATTGAAACTTTGTGGCCCATGCGCAGAAGTCAGTTTTCCGATAGGAGACAGACGAAACAAGTATACAAGACGAGTGTGGATGGGAGAGTTGGAAGGGGTCAACCTCAGCGAACGTACCTCAATCAGACTGAGAACGTTTTTAGCAAAGGCCAGCTTAGGAGTACCCTAATTAAGTTAATAACAAAGTACCTACCTATATAGTTTAAGTTGAAAAAATTTGGCTCTCAAAAGAAATTTCAATAGTTGTACTGTTGATATTTGGCTCTGTTGACTAATGAGTTTGCCGACCACTGGATTAGAGCATTGCCTCATGAACCAAAAATGGTTGCAGGTTTGATCCCTGGTTGGGGGTTGTATGGGAAGCAACTGATCAAAGTTTTTCTCTTCTTTCACTGTTCTCTCTCTTCCTCTCTCTCTCTAAAAATATCAATAAAAACATATCCTCAGATGAGTATTTAAAAAAAACTGACCATAGAAGCCATATTCTCAGACTTATAATGTAATAAATCTAGTAGCCAATAACAAAGTAGCTGAACATTAAACAGAAATGTAAAGTGGATAGAATTTCTAAATGAAAAGGAGATATTTTAAGAGACAACATATCTTATTAAAGCTTCCTATAAAAACGAACTGTATTTGTTTAAATACTATTGTTTTTCAGAAATACAAGAAAATATATAGGTTATATTTATTTTATAAAGTTATAAAAATAAACAAAAAATTGAGTTGAAATTAATAACAATAAAAACTTAAATTAGTTAACATAAAGATACATTTAAAATCCTAAATAGAGCTAACTTCTCTTTCTGTAAAAAGACCAATCTCATTAAGAAAAGAGAAAGACAATGCATTAATACATAACTTAGGATTAAGAAACTGGAACTATAGACAAGAAAATGACATCCATTATTACATGACAGTTCTATGCAAAAGCATAACATCTTTCATGATTTTCCAGCAAAACATATATTTTTACTGGCCTAAGAAGAGATAAAAGATTCCACATTCCAAAACTTTAGAGGAAGAGATTTTCAAAGGTGTATGATCTTAAAAGACACTATGCCCAGTAGCTTTCCTTAGTTGGAAATTTTAACACATGTTCATGAGACAAACTCTTCATGCTTTAGAAAATGTCCTAAAAACTTCCCAGCTTAATGTATAATGCTGGCATTATCCTATCATCAAAACCTCATAAAAATAATTGCACAGCCGTGTGTGCATTCATGCATGCATGTGAAGCACACAAGCATGCACACACATAGACACATGCACACACACAAATAATAGATAAAAATGCACTATTGAATGTATATACTTGGATAAATAAATAGATGCAATGAAGTAAAAGCATAAAATTATAAAATAGTTATCTATTTAAATATATGCATTTTATTTCAACCAGAATTACAAAGAATCTTTTTTATAGCAAATGATTCTGAAGTGCATAAGGAAGAATGAGTATGGAATTGCTAAACAAGTATTAAAAACGAAAAGTAAAGTCTAGCCAGCATGGCTCAGTGGTTGAGCATCAACCTATGAACCAGGAGGTCATGGTCAGATTCCTGGTCAGGACACATGCTTGGATTGTGGGCTCAATTCCCAGGGTGGGGCTTATAGGAGGAAGCCTATCAATGATTCTCTCTCATCATTGATGTCTATCTCTCTCCCCCACTTCCTTCCTCTTTGAAATCTATAAAAATACATATTTTTTTTAAAAGAAGAATAGTTAAAAGACATCTGTCTTTTGGCTACGAAGCAGTTGTGTGGAAATAATAGAATAATAATAATAATAATAATAATATGCCCCAAGTGGGGGACCTAAGTGTTCCAAAATGGTAATAGGGTAGCTAATATTCTATTTAGAAGAACAACAATATAATGTTCAGTCTCTAACAAATAACAAAAAAAAATTTGATGAATTAAATTTGTACATGTAAATTTAAAATATCTATTAACATTAGAAGAATATATGAGAATGTTTATATTATCTAGAAGTGGATAAAACATATTGAAGTCATTGACCTAAGTTCAAATCATGCTTAAACATTTCCACACACAGAATAAATTACATAATATGAAAAAATATTATTTGGCAAAGGACAACATAAACAAATATCACAGACTAACTATTACTTAGACTTCACCCTATTATCAATCTCAATCTGACTCACATTTATATTAAATTTAAAGTGAATTCCAGCTCCTATAAGGCCCTACCTAGTTGTGTCCATAGCTACCCTTTAGAATTCCTAATACATCAAACATTGCTACTAATTGGTTAATAATTGAGAGACAAAAGTGCTGTTTTAAAAAAAAAACTTTATTTTTGAAAATATTACATATGTCCTCCTTTTTCCCGCATTGACACCCTCCTGCCTGCCCCCACCCTCCACTCCACCTCAGGTCTTCAGCTCCTGTTGTCTGAGTCCATGGGTTATGTAAATATGCATACAAGGTCTTTGGTTGATTACCTCTCACCCACCCACCCTCCCCTGCCTTCCCTCTGAGATTCCGCACTCTGTTCCATGCTTCCTTGTCTTTGGATCCACTCCATTCATCATTTATTTTGTTAATTAGATTCCACATATGAGTGAGATCATGTGATACTTTTCTTTCTCTGACTGACTTATTTCACTTAGCATGACACTCTCCAGGTCCCTCCATGCTGTCTCAAAGGGTAAGAGATCCTTCTTTTTTTCCTGCTGCATAGTATCCTATGGTATAAATGTACCACACCTTTTTTTTTATCCACTCATCTACTAATGGGCACTTGGGCTGATTCCAGATGTTAGCTATTGTAAATTGTGATTTTAGCTATGAATTTAGGGGTGTATACATTCTTTATGATTGGTGTTTCAAGATTCTTAGGATATATTCCTAGAAGTGAGGTCACTATTGAGTTCCATATTTAATTTTTTGAGGAAACTCAATATTGTTTTCCATAATGGTTGCACCAATCTGCATTCCCACCAGCAGTGTGCTAAGATTCTCTTTTGCTTTTTATTTTTTAGAAAGTCCCTTTATCAAAGGAATAAACTGTAAAGCCATAAGACTAAGATTATAGATATAAGAAATAGAGTACTATTAAGTATTTTTGACCAACAGAGGGCGCCGGAAATTTAAATGTAATAGCAGTTCTGATTTCACATCCACCGATCTTTCACTGCAATTTTCACTAGACAAATGTAATTGTAAATCATAGGGCAAGGAGTATAATGGAGTCAAATACTTGTGCACAGAGTAGGGTTAAAAAGGATGGAAAGTGAAGCTCTAGGGCCAAGTACAAACTATTCAACCCAGAGAGGGTCTAAGTAGGAAAGAGGAGACCATGTTAAGCACAGATGAACAAAGTGAGAAGGCTGGCCTGTCCAGAGAACAGTTCAATTGGATGTAAAATAAGATCATAGAGAGTCATGAAGGTGGGATAGAAATTCTCAACTAGGGAAGATGTTAAAATTTAAGTAATTCACAGGCTATTAAATGGTTAACACACATTTAAGTAGTGAAAGTGATGACATGGCAAAGCGTAACTTATTCAGTAATCAGTTATATTCTTAATAAACAAAATAGTTTTTACAAGAGGCAATAAAATAAAACAAAAAAATTAAAAACATGGCAAAATATGATAATTTCATTGAAAAGTTGTATAATTTAAATAGAACAATAGTGCAATGGTTGGGAAGATTGATGGGAAGATACAATTCAGATGGAAATGCTGAGTGTGTGCCATCTTATTTTGAGGATTTGTTAGTGTGCCATTTCCTCATTTACATAAACAAGCTGCACTGAGTATAAAATGTCTCAACCAGAAACCTGCCTTCCAATGGGAAACAATAACCACCTTCTCACTACTCTCCTTCTTTCCAACACAATTAAGGCCATCAGAACCGCATCTTCGTCACAGGGAGAACACGCACAAACCTCCTAGCAGGTACTGCATAGTCATGCCTGACTTTCTGAAGATAGAAAGCAAGTAGCTTTTGTTTGCATAACTGAGCATATCTGCTTGAGTTGTATTCCCACAGATGTTATCCTGAGAATAGAAACACAATTGTTCATTCACTAGCAGCCTTCCAGAAGCACTGTGATCTGGGGCAGAAAAGAGCCAGAGATAGAAAAGAGGTATTCGCAATTCTGGAAGAAAACACTGGTGTGGAAAATACGTAAAATGGCTGTTTTGTCTCAGGACTGCCTGCATTATTATCCAACTTTGCTGGGTGTTCTGATTCCTGTGCCTCAGAGGACTGCAAGTAGGTATATATACAGACATGTATGTAGATAATACTGTCAAAGACCAGCTTTTGCTAACAGTGTTTGTGGTAAACTCGCTACACTTTTTAGGCTGGCACTATATGTGCTTAAGAGCAGCTACTAAATTGTAAAATTCTTGAGACCAGTGACTGCTTCTTATTCACTTGTATTCCTATCTTGAGTCTTGTGTATAAGCAATATCATAAATAATTTTGATATTAAAGATCCTTTATGTCCAATCTGTATTTGCAACTCGAAGCTGCTTAAGGGTAGGGATTTATCATAAAATCACAATATCTAATGTTTTACTAAAGATAGCTAACATGTATTTTCAGTGAAGTATATAAATCAGAATACACTGCATATATGCTATCTCTATCCCCCCAGCTTCTGACTATGACTGATAATGAAACTTGATCTTGAAAGTTTTCTATTGAATCAAAAGTCAGTATCATAATCTCTTTCAGGGCAATCCTCCAGGTAAGCGCTCCCAATAAATCAGAGTTGGTAAGCGACATGCAATCTATTTGTTATCCTAGGTTCAAAGGTATGTATCATGTAGTAAACACACACACACACACACACACACACACACACACACACACACTTCCATTTATATACTCTTTACTCTCATTAACTACCCTCTAACAGCTAAACTTCATAATATACCATAACTAACTAAACAATATAGTATAACTGAACTAAACTACTCAGTGACTATACTCAAGCTAGCTAAATAATGTAAAACAGGAATGAGAGCTAATTTTATTAATCTACTTGCGTGAGTCAGGAGATGTCTAGATATGTGGTTAATTGATCACTATTTCTGCGTGTGTTGTGAGGTGCTTTCAGATGAGCTACATGTCTGCATCAGCGAAGTCAGTAAAGCAGATAGCCCTCCCCACTGTGGGCGGCATCATTGAATCTGCTGAGGACCTTAGTGGAACAAGAAAGCTGAGGAAGGATGAATTTGCCCCTTTTTCTGCCTCATTGCTTGAACTGGGACATCTTACCTCATGTTCTCCTGCTCTTGTACTGAGATTTACATCAGTAGTTGCCCTGGTTATCAAGTCTCAGGACTTAAACTGAGTTATATCACTGGTTTTCCTGGGCTTCCTGTTTGCAGACAGCAGATCATGGGACTTTTCACCTCTGCCATCGCATGAGCAATTCCTCATAATAAATCTCCTTTTATATCCTACTGACTCTGTTTCTCTGGAGAATTCTGACTAATAAACAAGGCAAAAGGAATTCACATATATTCCATTGTCACCATACTGTGCTTTTGGAAACGAATACTGCATTTTGGGTTCTGATTCCGTTGTAACTGTTCATTTATTATATGGAGCTCTTGTGCTTTACTTACTTACCTAATTTCTGTTTGCTAAAACATTCCTGCTTGGCGAGACACACTTATCCTTGCAACAAATATTTACAGCATAGGTTAGGCCTTACGTAGGCAATGGAGTTGTCCAAAAGGTAAGGCAGCTCTGGAGAAGCAAGATTTAAATTTCAAATTGCAGCTAGACATCTTGAGTCCTGTCACCATCCTTTCAAGTATGTATCTCTGTTTATATTGTGGTGAATACCAATAAGCAATGGTAACTCTGTTATAGTTCTACTTAGTATTATTCTATGTTAATTTGGAAATTGCTCAATGAAATGAACAAATGGAATGAATGATTCATGAATGAACATGTTGAGTTTCAAGACAATATGCTTAACATTATAACTGATCTGTCATTGACTTACTTTCCTCCAAATTATAGTATAAAAATGGGTGTGATGACTTGGACACCACATTGGCACTAATTTCAATAGCGTCCAATTGAAGCAAGTGTCTCCAGAAGTGAAAAAATTAGGTCAGGCAGGTACTCATGATTCTCATTGACTTATCATGTTTGGAGATCATTATAGCCAAGAGTATGAAATAAGTGCAGGATGGATTCTGGACTTAGAAAAAGAAGATTAGTGACAGCTTTTCACAGTGACAGGGCTCCAGCTGAGCAGCCCGAGGTTCTGTTGGCTCCAGAGTCAATGGGTAATGAGTGTCCTAAACCAGAACTGAAGGAAGTCACACCTGGGTAGTATAGTAAGTAAAATGGTGAATTTCGATGTCCAAAGTGCCTTCTTGGGCTCCGTGGCAGGTAAAAGGCAATGGGTGAGTTCCAGCCTCCATTTCTTTGTAGGGTCTCTTTTCCCATTGCTATCTCTGACCTGTGTGATGGTCAGTTAGTCTAAATCAAGAGGTGCAAGGTCTAAGTTCCAATGAAAACAAACAAACAAACAAACAGGGAATAATAAGGCTTTTCAGAATTTGTAACTAGAGAAATCCAAAGTGAGATACTTTATCTATATTCTAAATGTATTTTCAAAATATTCTGGTTTTTAGCACCTTTCCTAGTTTCCCAATTTTTCTATAGCAATATTAAAGCAATATCCCTCCTATAACTATGCATATTTAAACATAATATTTTGTTTTGCTTTGTGATTTCATTTCAATACATTGTTCAATGTCTGCCAGGTCTATTTTTCTTCAAGTTATTTTCATATCTGAGCATAATATTTTATTTCCCATTTCAATACCCCTAAAAGATGTATTTCATTGATCCTTATTTCGAGTCATTCCAGACTTTACCAAGATTTAAAAATAGTTAATCCAATATTAATGTATATTCATAACTTTTGGGCCACACTGTGAGATCTGTTGACTTCAATGTATGAACTTTGAAGGAAGCTGCAATCAATGAATGTTTCATTTTCTGTCCTGCGTGGTTCACTCTTTGTTCTCAATAGAGCTTTATGTGTATTATGAGAATCACAATAATTAACTATATAGCTATTTTATATTTTATCAAACACTACTTCTCTCCTCGGGATATAGATCATCTAGGAAGAAAGATAAAGTTCATATGCAAATAACTATGACAGGAGGTAAAATATGAGAAGTACCTCATAAGGTGCACAAACAGCATGTTATTCAAGTTCAGAACAAAAAGAGACCCAATTGAAATGGAAGAACTTTATCTAATAGGTTACATTTTCTTTAGCTCTCACAGCACAAAGAATATTTTTAAAATACATGTATTTGGAAACTTTTTCATTCTTGAGCGTTAAGAGATTGCATTGTCATATTTTTGGCTGCTATTACCAAAAAGCTCATTAATGTATTTTTTTTTTAACTAAGAAGGAATAATAAGTGCCCAAGGTCATCCTCAGCAAAATAGTACAAATACTGATTTTCCTGAAAAATTATGCCTTGCCAAACACCTAAAGTTTCTAAAATATATGTCACTGACATGTGTGGATTTTTAATCCACTACTTCTTGGGGTCTAGGCCACCTAAACATAACGCCATATCTCGTTTAAAGAAAAAAATATGGATTTGTGAGATAGTACCTCACTGTCATTTTAATTTGCATCTCTCTGATGATTAGTGACTTTGAGCATTTTCCATGACCCTTGGCCATCTGTATGTCCTCTTTGGAGAAATGTCTATTTATATTGTAAGAAACTGGAAACACCAATCAGAAAGAATACATGCACCCCTATGTTCATAGAAGCACAATTTACAATAGCACTGGACGCAGCCCAAGTGCCTATCAGTAGATGAGTGGATAAAAAAGATGGGGTATATTTACACAATGGAATACTATATAGCTGTAAAAAGGAAGGATCTTTTACCATTTGAGACAGCATGGAGGGACCTGGAGAGTATTATACCAGTCAGAGAAAGACAAGTATCACATGATCTCACTCATATGTGTAATATAATGAATAAAATAAACCCAGAGACATTGAAAAAGGGAACAGACTGACAAATCTCAGAGGGAAGGCAGAAGTGGGAAGATGTGTGGGAAGAGATTAACTGGGGAATTTATATGTATGCGAGAGGCCCAGTGCACTAAATTTGTGCACTGCGGGGAGGGTCTCTCAGCCCACCCTGCCCGCTCTCACAGTCCGGGAGTCCTCAGGGGATGTCCTACTGACTGCTTAAGCCACAGTCTGGCCTCCCTCTGCAGGAGGCAACCTGGTTGATCAGGGGAAGGTGCTGCCCCCATCACCCCGCTACAGCTGCCACTGTCAGCCACTGCAGTTGCCAAGGTATTTTCATCAACATGGACTCCAGTCCCTTCACCACAAAAAAATGACAACATTTTAGGCATTTTCAAGATGTTTCTTTTATAGGATATGACCTTTCTTTCTTTCTTTCTTTCTTTCTTTCTTTCTTTCTTTCTTCCTTATCCTCACCTGAGGATATTTTTCCATTGATTTTTAGAGAGCGTGGAAGAGAGAGGGAAAGACAGAGAGAAACATCAATGTGAGAGGGACACTGCGATTGGCTGCCTCCTGCATGAGCCCTGACCTGGGCCCTGACCAGAGAGAAGCCTGCAACCTAGGTACATGCCCTTGATCAAAATCAAACCTGGCCCCCCTGTGGTCCACAGGTCGAGGCTCTATCCACTGAGCAAAACCAGCTAGGGCAGGATATGACATTTCTTAGTCCCTCCAGCAGCAGACCTTCGTTTTTTCCTCCAGGAGTGAAGTGAAAAAACGCTAGATCACATTCTTGGAATCTTATTACCCAAGTTACTAAGAATATTACCAGTGGCATACAGGGGGCTTAGCCAATGAGCGGTCAGAAAAGGTGTTTCCTCTGCAGTTCATGTGCAAAGGCAGTACTGCTGGCAAGGCCCTGCCCTCAGCCGTGAGCAGGCCCTCTCCCTCTCCCTCTCCCTCTCCCTCTCCCTCTCCCTCTCCTTCCGGTCCACACTCTCTAAAAAGCAGTGAAAAAATATCCTCTGGGAGTATTAAAAATCAAAACAAAACACAGAATGACAGGCCTCCTCCTTGGAAATGCTGAATATGTAGGCCTGAAAGAGAGAATTCTTGACTCTGTGAAGATCCCTACGTGAATTTTATTAACACTATTTGGAAAATTAGCCTAAGCCACACCAATGATTCAAGTTTGTGCTTGTCTGTGTTTCAGGGAAGAATCAAATGATATTTTGTTTTATTGTGTCAAAACAAAATTTTGCATGTGTTAAATACATAATTCTTATTCAAATACATAAGAGCAGATGCAAAAGTTCTCTGGCAGGATGATAATGCCATTCAAAGGAGATTGCCAAACATGAAAGCCTGAAGTAAAACTGCTAAAGTAGATACAATCTGGCTAATGGCCTATAGGACAATAAAACCATCACTTTTTGAATTGGTGTGTCTTCTAGACAGAAATTAGTTACATCTTTAAAAGCCTAAAAAGTTTTTTCATCTTCTCACTTTGCTGATCATTATATGTAACTTTCCAGGTCTGTAAAATGTCAAAATATGTGGAACTTATTTAATTGTAAATAGTGTGTCAGAATTATGTGTTTCATAGGAAAGGAAATGATCATTCTGTGGGCCTCTAATGCCCCAATTACACTGAAAAGACTTGCTGTCAACCTTTTACTCTGGGCCTGTGCTCAGCCACAGAGGCAGGGGCGGACCGCCCTTTCCTCTCTGGGCCTGCGATTGGCTGGGGAGGCTGTGGACAGGCCGCCTTTTCCTCTCAGGGCCTGTGATCAGCCGGGGAGGCTGCAGGCGGGCTTGCCCTCTTCTCTCCCAGCCTGCGCTCGGCCACAGTGGCTTGGGCGGCCCCCATGTCCCTGTCCATGTCTGCTCCAGCTCCAGGGAGCCTGCCCTAGCTGCTGCGCAGCAGCTCGGCTGGCCCCCTGTCTCTGTCTCTGTCTCCACTCAGGGCCTCACCTACATGGGCAACCTGTCTGGTCATGACCCCTTACGGTGTCCCAGCCTAATTTGTATATTACCTCTTTATTTTTATACTAGAAGCCCGGTGCACGAAATTGATGCACTGGGAGGGGGGGGGAGTGTCCCTCAGCCCAGCCTGCACCCTTTCCAATCTGGAAACCCTTGAGGGATGTCCGACTGCTGGCAGGGATGAGGCCTAAAACAGCAGTCGGATATCCCTCTCACAATCTGGGACTGTTGGCTCCAAACCACTGCCCTGCCTGCCTGCCTGATTGCCCCTAACTGCTTCTGCCTGCCAGCCTTATCACCCCCTAACTACTCCCCTGCCAGCCTGATAGATGCCTAACTGCTCCCCAACTGTCCTCTTCTGCAGGCCTGGTCCCCCCCAACTGCCCTCCCTCCCCTTCAGTCCTGGTAGCCCCAACTGCCCTCCCCTGCTGGCCTGGTTGCCCCCAACTGTCTTCCCCTACTGGCCTGGTCACCCACAACTGCCCCCCCCCACACTGGCCATCTTGTGGCAGCCATCTTTTGACCACATAGAGGCGGCCATCTTGTGTGAGGGCATGATGGTCAATTTGCATATTACCTCTTTATTATAGGATATATACTAGAGGCCCAGTGCACAAAAATTTGTGCACTCAGTGGGTCCCTCAGCCCGACCTGTGCCCTCTCATAGTCTGGGACCCCTCGGGGGATGTCCACCTGCTGGCTTAGGCTGCTCCCTGGGGGATTGGGCTTAAGCTGGCAGTCAGACATTCCTCTGGCAGCCCGGGAGCCCTCGGGGGATGTCCACTTGCCAGCAGGGAGCAGGCCTAAGCTGCAGTCGGACATCCTTAGTGCTGCTGAGAAGGCGGGAGAGGTTCCCACCACCACCACTGTGCTGGCAGCCATCAGCCTGGCTTGTGGCTGAGCAGAGCTCCCCCTGTGGGAGTGCACTGACCACCAGGGGCCATCTTCTGCATTGAGCGTCTGCCCCTGGTGGTCAGTGTGTGTCATAGTGACCAGTCATTCTGCTGTTAGGGTAAATTTGCATATTACCCTTTTATTATGTAGGAGATATATATATATATATATATATATATATATATATATATATATATATATATATATCTCCCAGGGACACAGACAATAGTGTAGTGAAGAGCAAGGAAGAGAAGGTCAATGAGAGAAAAAATGGGGAACATCTGTAAAACTTTCAAGAATAAAGATAAGTTTTTAAAATTTTCAAGATATGTTTTAAAAGCTTTACTTCACTCCTAATAAGAGCCACTGAGACCATTGGCCTTTACCTTTCACAGTAGAATTTCAGTACCAATCTTTAATCTCTTGATACATTTTTGCAGAGTAAATAAAAGTTTTATCATGATTTGTAATGCAAATCAACTACTAAATTCCAGAACTTAGAATCACTGTAAATGCATCCTTTGGATTCAGATAAGTTAAACCATTGATCAAAGTCCCTGCAACACAGTAACTTGTTGGTAACTGCTCCCATGCAATTTTAGGTACATCATCCTAATCACAGTACTTTCTCTCCCTCCCTGACAATATAATGTATTTTTTTCTCTCATTTCCTGGCCTTTCTTTTCTCCTAGAACTCACAGAAAAATATTTTTGTATTTCTTTCTTCTTCCTCCCCATTCTTCTCCTGTGCTTTTTCCCCACCACTACAAATCAACACTTTATCTTCTGCCTTCTCTTCATCTAGTGGTCCGCTTCCCAGCTGACAGTCTATATGCATGGCTGCCCTCAGCCTGAAAATATCAGGTAGAGAGGTGAGCTAGTTTTAACCATCAGCAGGTTTCCTTTTATCTCAGCTTTCTTGTTTTAGAGACATGGTTTGTACATGTTGTTCAGATAAAATACTATTTCTTTTATATATACTCGACTTTGTGAATTAGCTACCTAATTTGTCAGATTCCTACTCTCCTTATCCTGTGGGGATGGCCTTTTCCAATATGCACCATTCTCACAAAAATCAGATAAATTTTCATTCAGTCTTTATATCTGCCCTGGTACATGGCATATAACTGATTCCAATTTGAGACTAGCAAATTGAAGCCCAGAGAAGTTGGAACTTCCTAAAGGTGTCTAAAAAGAAACAAGGCTAACACTGGAGCCCTGATCCAACTCTGTGGTCCAGCACTCCTTCCATCACTAATCATTAGTTTATCTGAAACACAAAACAAAAATAATTTTTAATAGTTTATCATATATTTTTCTTGTTTTTTGATGTAGGCCTCTAGTGCTATGAACTCACCTCTCAGGATTGCTTTTGCTGTGTCTCATAGGTTTTGGGTTGTTGTGTATTCATTTCCATTTGTTTCCAGGAAGTTTTAAATTTCTGCCTTGATTTCATTGGTAACCCATTCATTATTTAATAGCACGCTATTTAGTCTCCATGTGTTTGAATATTTTGAGTGTTATTATTGTAGCTAATTTCTCTTAAAATCTGGAAACATTTCAAGTGACCATCAGTAGATGAGTAGATAAAATAAGTTGTGGTACATTTGTACCATGGAATACTATGCAGCAGTAAAAAAGAAAGATTTTTTACCCTTTGACACAACATGGAGGGGCCTGGAGAGTTTTATGCTAAGTGAAATCAGCCAGTCAGAGAAAGACAAATATCACATGATCTAACATATATCATCCTATCTAATAAAGAGGGAATATGCTAATTGACCCTCACACCATTACAAAGATGGCAGTGCCCACAGCCAATAAGAAGGGAATATGCTAATTGACAGCCCCACCCTCAAATATGGTGGTGCCCACAGCCACAAGATGGCCAGCAGGGAAGGGCCGTTGTGGGCGATCAGGCCAGCAGAGAAGGGCAGTGAGGGGCGACCAGGCTGGCAGGGGGGCCAGTTGGGGGTGACCAGTCCTGCAGGGGAGGGCAGTTGGGGGGGACCAGTCCTGCAGGGAAGGGCAACTGGGGGGGCCAGGCCAGCAAGGGAGGGCAGTTGGGGACAACTGGGCTGGCAGGGGAATGCAGTTGGGGGTGATCAGGCCAGCAGGGGGTGCAGTTGGGGGCAACCAGGCCAGCAGGGGTGGGGCAGTGAGGGGCGACCAGGCCAGCAGAGAAGGGCAGTGAGGGGCGACCAGGCTGGCGGAGGGTAGGGGGGGAGGCAGTTAGTGGTGACCAGGCAGACAGGTAGGTGAGTAGTTAGGAGCCAGTGGTCCTGGATTGTAAAGGGTGCAGGCTGGGCTGAGGGGGACCCCTTCCATGCACGAATTTCATGCACCAGGCCTCCAGTCTATACTAATAATAGCCTAGGTAGCATCAAGCCCTCATGTTGTCACAAGATGGCAGTCATAAGATGGCTGCGCACACAGCAGAGGTGGGGCCCAGCAGCCACTCCATTCAGTGAAGCCTGGGGGTCCCACAGCTCTGCACAGCACAGAGGAGGTCGGTCCAGGCGTTTCTGTCACCTCACGCAGAGGAGGCAGGTCATGGCAGGGGAGGGCTGTTGTGGGCAATCAGGCCAGCAGGAGAGGGCAGTTTGGGTTGATCAGGCCAGCAGGGGAGGGCAGTTGGGGGCGATCAGGCTGGCAGGGGAGCAGTTCGGCATCATCAGGTCTGCAGGGGAACAGTTAGGCATCATCAGGCTCACAGGCATAAGCAGTTAGGGGCAATTAGGCAGGCAGGCAAGCTAGCGGTTAGACCCAGCAGTCCCGGATTGTGAGAGGGATATCCGAGGGGTCCCAGATTGGAGAGGGTGCAGGCAAGGCTGAGGGACACCCTCCCACCCCATGCACCAATTTCATGCACCAGGCCTTTAGTTAAATATAATAAACAATGAACTGATGAACAAAATATGAAAACATGGAATAGACTGATGAATCTCAGAGGGAAAGGTCACGGGGGAGAGATATTGTCCAAAGAAATTACATGCATATACACACAACTGATGGGTGAAGACAATAGTGTGGTGAAGGCCTGTGGGATGAAGGGATTCAATGGGGGGGGAGGGGAAGGGGTCACATGTAATACTTTTAACAATAAAGATAAATGTTTAAAAAATAATTTGCATTGTCTCTATACTTATAGCTTCCACTGAGGCAAATGCAATTTCTTGTAAAAAAAATAAAATTAAAAATGTATTTTCATAAAGACAATTACAACTAAAAGAAGTAAAAAGTTGAAGAAAATATGGGATTAGATGCATAGAGAGTTCAACAAACGCTTTAGAGCCTGTGGCAGTAAAGAGTTTGAACTACTGGAGAAGTTCTGTCTTCTTTCTTAAAGGACCTTGACCTTTATCCAAAGGGTAACATACCCTTCTGAAGTCCTTTAAGTGAATATTTTGCTTCATATTCAGTGCAGACTATATATTATTTTAACCAGAGTGCCAAATTCACTGTGAAAGATTCAGCTGGGGAATTCGTCAGTTATTAAGATGTCTGGGCCTACCTCTTGAAGTTTTTACTTAATAGATTAGAGAATCTGTATTTTTAAGTGCTTTCCATGTGATACTGATGTGCGGCCTACCAGGAAACAATTAATTCATACTATGTATTGTCAATGAATCAGGAAAACTATGGCTTTTGAAAGAGGTGAATTTATTGAATTTCTATATGACAAGTATTTCTTGTTTTCCTGTAGGCTAATTTCATCACTTTCTTAAAAACTGTTCTTTTTATTTTTCAGAAAAACATACTATAAGGAGTAGGACGTGTTAAAAATGTGCATTGAGTTTATCTATTCACTTATCCAATCCATAGTAAATATTCATGTAGAGCCGATTACAGGAGTGAGGAGTGGGAAGGAATTAAAATCGAATGAAAGTTAATCAAAGAGAAGAACTTCCTTCAGGCTGGCCATGCATGCCTGGGGTTTGCCTGTCATTTATAATGCTGCAGCCTCTGGTTCATAGTCAAGCTGTAATTCTGCCAGTTAATGTATCCAATTAAACCCCACTAATGAGCTAATCAACAGTGTAAAATCTGTGTAAAATCACTGAGGGTGTATGATGAATGGAAAATGCACTGAACTCTCCCAATATAAAAAGCGCTTTATTACACTTGTTAAAGTGGCACTGTCTTATCCCTCTCTAAAGGGTAATTTATCACCAGGGTCCATAACAGTGCCATGCCCTGATAAGGCAGAGGTGGCAATAAACCCATCAGAAAATGATTACTCAGGCATGTGCAGCAATTACAACGTCTCCCTGTATCAGACTCATAGGCTGGAGTGCAAATGTGCTTTTCTGTTGATTCAGGATTCAAACAAAGAACCAGCAGTAAACCTGAAAGTGACCCAGAATACTGTTGTGAGCTGATGGTATTTTTATATGTGTGCATATTCACTTATGCTGTTCCAAAGCAAGCTTCTCTGCTAGCACAATTTTCTATGGTAAGGGAGGATGGTGGTTATTTCTAGGAAATCCGTACTGCAAGGCTGAGGCAGCATGAAGTTGGCTGCCCTGCAGGAACTATGAATTTCCTCTCAAATCAGTCATCTCTTATGAAAAGATTAATATCAACAAATTCGTAGTCCTTTGTTCTAGCTAGTATACTGAGATAGCATTCTAGAAAGGTTCCTTCTCATTGGGAAGCCAAGGCTTTCCTTGAAGGGCAGGATCTATTCTAGAGTCTTCCTCTTCAGGATATGGATCCCAGAGCAAAGCCCAGTATTTGCTCTCTCTACTTCTGTCCTTTTATGTCACAGTCCCTGGGTGTTTGATATGTTTAAAATCGGTTGGAAATCGTGGATAGAGTTCTAGGGAAGGAAAAAAGAGACAATCCTTCTTCATAGCTGGATAGTTCTCTACCCTACTTGCTACTTCAGTTGTGGTCTTTGAAACAGGAAAACCCCCTACTTCTTTGTGAATGTTCCACGTCCAGCATGGTTTAAGGTTTTGGCTCTGGAAGAGGGGCTGCACGCAAATGAAAGAGACGAGACAAGAAATAATAATTTGGGCTGGGGTCCAACCCCAGCAGGTCCAGGGGTCCCCAAAGGTGTGGACGGAGTCGGCCAAGAAGGAATTAAACAGAGACAGCGTTCAGTTGATCAACAGCCTAGCCAGGATCTCTAGCCAAGTTCTGGTCAGGATCTCCAGCGAAGTTCTGGTTAGGATCTCCAGCCAGGTTCTGTGTCAATGTTCTCTTGCTAGGTTCTCCAGCCAGGTTCTCCAGCCAGGTTCCGTAGCCATGTTCCCTCGCTAGGTTCTGTCCAGGTTCTCCAGCCAGGTTCGGTCACCAGGTCCTAGTCAGGTTCTCTTTCCATGTTCTATCCAGGTTCTGTAGCCAGGTTCTGTCTCTAGGTTCTTCAGCCAGGTTCTCTCGCTAGGTTCTGTGTCTAGGTTCTGTCTCTAAGTTCTGTATCCTGTTGTCTTGTTATATCTGTATTTATACCAGTTGATTCCAATCCTATCAATCTCTATTCCAAAGGTTAGGGCGTTTCTTATCTCCATTCCAGGGAGTAAAGATTATGTAGCTTAAGTGTGATTGTTCGTAGTTAAAGTGATTAACTACCCGCCTGGAACTTAGTTAAGGGGTTTTATTCCCTCCCTAACTTCAGGGGAAAATCCCTACCTGGGGAAACAACCTTTCTTGGAGAGGTGACCTTGGTTAAAACACAGCGCCAAGAAGGTGAGCAAACATATTAAGAACAGTATGCCATATACGTCAGGTCCCTTGAAACATATGCTGTGCAGATGTTTCTTCCCTGCAGCGACTGTGTCAAGCAGCAAGGATGGACCGGCTCCCGGCAAATTTGGAAATATTGGAGGCCAGGCGGACAAGCCCAATGCAAGAGAAAGGACTTCCACTGGTGCCCAGGCCTCGCCAGCCTTTTATTCAATTTTGGATACACATCTAGCTCTTAGGCTGGCAATTGCGGTAACAGACAGAATATCTTAAAGGTTAGTAAATATTAGAAGGATTTACTCTGAGACTATTTGATCAGGTAATAGCTTGAGCCCCCATTGTCTAGACTAGACCATCGGTGCATAACTCTGGCCCTTGCCATGGGCTCAGGGTTCACCAGTGTTCCAGGATCCTTGTTTATACTTCTCTGATAGTGAAGACAATGGGTGGCTTCCTGCACTTTTTCACCAGAAAATATCTCTGCATTTCATTACTTCTGCCATCTTACCTTCAAGTGACACATGACCCGCCCTCCTTTTTTCCAATGCTAATTCGCTCCTGTGTTGCATTCCTAGCTTTGCTCCATCCTTTCTTTGTTTTCTTGTCCCTTTCCCCTGAAATGCAATCTTTAGTCACAAATATGTTTTAACATCTGATATTTAAGATTCATCTTGTCCATGTTAGCCTTCCCTCTAGTTACACTTTTTCTTCTTCCTTTCACATAAAAGCACCCCTTCCTTAACTATCTCCTCCTTGTGCATACACAGTGACTAAACCCAATCATCTGGTTCTCTTTACTCTGCTAATCAAACTGAAATCCCTTCCTCAAGGTTTCTTACTGTCCTTCAGATATCAAATATCAAACCCAGTGGTTTTGTGACAGTGATCATCATAGTTAATCTTTCTGAGAAAATCTGGCATCCTTGACATGTGCTTCCCTAAAATTCTCACTCCCTTTGCTTTGTATGCCACTGCATTCCTGTTTACCTTCATGTCTCTGATGACCTGAAATTACCTTCTGTGGGCTTTAGTCAGCTGTTCTTTACATCTTTATATTCTATAGTTACATATACACATATTTAGAAATAGTCCTGCCATATTTATATATACAAATTGAGCAACCTTCATCTTGCCTAATAATTTGACTATGTTTTCTATATTCTAAACTATTAAACTGCAGTTCTAACTTGTTTGTGAATTCCAGGTCTAGATTTCCAAAATCCACTGTTGTTTTTGATATCTCACACTTAATATTTGCAAAATTTAGCTGAGCATATTTTACTGCTTAATCAACCAGCACTCTTTACACAGAAATTCCACTTTAACTAACTTAGGCTAAAGAAGGATATATTGGAGAAATACTAGGATATGATTAGACTAACCATCGTCAGCCTGTATACTTGTCTTCCCTCATTTTTTTCTAGCTGCTGGTTTTATTCAGTCCAATTAAAACACACTCATGCCCTAGCTGGTTTGACTCTGTGGATGGAGCACTGGCCTGCGGACTGAAGGGCCCTGGGTTCGATGCTAGTCCAGGGCATTTACCTTGGTTGCAGGCCTCCCCCTGCTTGGGGCCCTGGTCGGGCTTGTGAAGGAGGCAACCAATTGATGTGCTTCCCTCACGCTGATATTCCTCTCTGTCTTTCCCTTCCTCTTCCATTCTCTCCAAAAAAGGAATTGAAAAATATCCTCCAGTGAGGATTAAAAAAAAAATACACACACAAAACAAACAAACAACAACAAAAACCACACACACTTGCTCCACAAGATAGGGGAGATGGTTGTCAACAGCTCCTGACTCCCATACTTGAAGCTTCCAGTTCTGAGACTGTGACTGCATCTTCTTCCCTACCTCCAATTGCACAATCATGAGAAATTCATCCGATCAGCTCACTGTGGGTCCGTTGACTGACACCTGCCCATTTACGTTCACATGGGCAGAGTGAGGCTAACCTCAGAGGTGGTGAGATTGTGCTGAACCAGGCATCCACTCTAATGGTCACCCACCTGCTTTCTGTCCAAACAATGGCATCCACCAAATCACACAACCTGAATACCATCGCATCATCTCTGCCACTTTTCTTCCCTCTAAATCCACTCTGCAAACCCTATTCTCACCATTGCCTCATTAGTATTTCCATTTCGCTCCTTCTCCAATGCTGCTGTTCTAGTTCAGACTCAGCACAAAATCTCTCTGAGAGCATTGTTACATTTGGTTTCTCACGTGAATCTCTAGCATTTGAATGTATTCTGCATGTAGTCAAGGACAACGAGTATCACTCTCAGTCTACATGCAGGCTAATTTCTCTCTCCCCTCCATTCACAGTCACATTTCTTTGCTATCCTTTAAGACAGGGGTGGATAACCTTTTTTCTGTCAAGTGCCATTCAGATATTTATAACATCATTCACTTAATATAATTCACTTAATATAAATTTATGTTGCTATGAAAAAGCTCTTAGATTTATTGAATTTTGAGTCCCCCTTGCTGTTGCCTTGGCAGGGCCAGAACAAATGACTTTGCTGGCCTTGTACATCCCATGGGCCAGACGTTCCCCGCCCTGCTGTAGGATATTAGAATTTAACACAACTTTATAATAAAATTTCTTTAAAATGTTATCAATTGTGTCTTCAATTTTTTATACTCTCTTCTCTCTGGGAATTAGTGAAGGATGTTATCCCCACCAATCCATTAAGCCATTCTTTCCTAAACCAAAGTTACCCATGTTGTTAAATTAACTATCAGTTATCTATCTGCCTCCTTTTCACTCAAATCTTAGTGGTTTTTGGTACAGATGATCAATTCCTGGTCTTGAATTACTTCCTTCATAACTTTTTAGTTTCCATATGCTCCTGATTTACTTCCCACCCCACAGATGTCTTTGTTTTGTTGTTCATTGGTAGCTCTACTTCCTCTTCCCAAACTCCAAATTTTGGCATACTCCATGGTTCAGTCCTCAGGTTTCATTTTATTTTCTTACATAAACTTTATCTCTGGTGAACTGTACGGCTTCACCTGCCCTCTGTGCATATAAACTCATCTCCAAATAATTCACATAACTTGCTCCTATGGTGTATTTATAATTTCTTTGACACTATTTTATTTCTGTAATACTTTCTGTGATCTCATGTAGTCGACATTGAGCAAGTCTTTCCCCATTCTCTGCCTCTAATATCACCGTTATCCCTAAGACCCAATGCAGTGCTACCTCTCTTATGAAACCTTTCCTTATTATCCTGCCCAAATTACCTGGAATAAATTGTTATGGTTTTCTCTCTGTGTTGTTTGTACTTTTTGTTAATACTTATTTAATCCTGGATTCTCTTATAATTTGCTATTTAATATTAAACTATCTCTCCTAGACTGCAGTGCCACGAAAGAATGCTGTGGTCTTCCCCAGCACACCGTGAAGGTACTCTTGTAGCTAAACTGTCCATAAAAGCATATCTCAACTCCATCAGACACCCTAGACTTTGAATCCCTACCTACCCCAGCCTATAAGACTTTCTCTACTCTAGAAGTTTTTCCAATCTTTCCAAACTGTGGTTTGCTTCCCAGAACGGGTTTTATTCATTTCTTATTTTCAATCACTTACAAGGTAGCAGACTAAGAATTTAAAATATTATTGATTCACTCTATTTTGTTTATTTTTAATTTTCCTTATTGACTGATTCAAAAGTTTAGCATTTCATGTATTTAATTTTAAGTTTTTATAAAAAATATAGTTGACATACAATATGTTAGTTTCATGTGTAAAACATAATGACTTGAAATATATATACCTTACAAAGTGATCACATAATAAGTGTAGCAACCATCTGTCACTGCACAAAGTTATGATAATATTGACTCTATTTGCTAGGCTCTACATTACCTCTCCACTGTTTATTTTGTACCTCTAAATCCCTTTTACCTCTGTGCCCATTCCTACTCCCTTCTATCTGACAACCACCGTTTTTCTTTGTAGCTATGGGTGTGTTTCTGTTTTGTTTACTCATTTATTCTGTTTTGTAGATCACATATATAAGGGAAATCATACAGCATTTGCCTTTCTCTGTCTAACTTATTTCACTTAGCACAATGCCCTATAGGTTCATCTATGTTGTCGCAAATGGCAGGCTTTCATTCTTTAATAACTGTTGGAACGGATGTAGAGGGAGGGGAACCCTCCTGCACTATTGGTGAGATTGCAAATGGTACAACCCCTGTGGAAAGCACTATGAAGTTTTACTCAAAAAACTAAAACTAGAACTACCATACAAACCAGCAATTTCACTTTTAGGTATTTATCCAAAAAAGTTAACATTAATTTTAAAGATATATGCACTCCTGCCTTTCTAGCTCCCTGGCCATTTGGGAGGCTGTTAGTTGGAGGCCTTGCCACACCTAAGGCAGGAAGATAGTGGCTGCAAAGAAGACAAAAGAGTTGCTGGAGTGGATCAAGTCTAGGCTCCAACTTGTTCTGAAAAGTGGAAAGTACGTACTGGGGCACAAGCAGCCTCTGAAAATGATCAGACAAGGCAAAGCAAAACTGGTCATCCTTGCCAACAACTGCCCAGCCTTGAGGAAATCTGAAACAGAGTACTATGCCATGTTGGCCAGTCATCACAGTGACAATAATACTGAATTGGGCATAAGTGTGAAAAATACTACAGGGTATGGACACTGCTGTCATTGATCCAGGTGATTCTGCTATTGTTAGAAGCAGACCAGCAGAGACTGGTGAAAAGTAAATCATGCAACATTTTACTTTAATAAAACTGACCAGAGCTTGTTTTTAAAAAAGTAAAGGATATATGCACCCGTCTTTGCAATATTATTTACAATAGCCAATATTGGAAGCAACATAGGTGTCCATCAAAAGATGAGTGGATAAATGGGTCTATATATTCAATGGACTATTACTCAGACATAATTTTATTTTTATTGAATGCTCTATAGCCATATCCAAATGAGAACAAAGAACTACAGAAGTGAACTTGCCTAAATCTACAGGTTAATGAGGAAAAAAGTTAAAAAATATTTGAACCCATTTAATTCCAAAATTATAGACTTTAAGACTCTTACCCCTTCTCCTCATCAGTCACCTCCTTCCCTTTCTCCACTCTTTCTTGCTTTGGCAGAGTGCTCCACACACAGTGGGAACTCAGTAAATATTTGCTGAATTGTCTATAAGTTTTGTGGAAATTGGTGATTTTGCCAAGAAAATGCTGGGAGGCAGGGAAGGTTAATTGAATATGAGTCTCAAAATGTCTGTGTTATTTCTCTCCTTAGTCCTGGCTGGCAAACTGCACTTTTCTCCTTCTCCATTGCCTCTTATAACCAGCCACAGGGGGCCTGCGCTGCTCAAGGCAAAGTCTACTAACATGGTCTCTCATGTAGGGGAGGCTCTGACAGAAACTTATAGCAGTTAGTTGCTTGGAAAGAGATCACAGAGTTGTGGGAAAGAAAAAATAACCCCACAAAACTGGCTTAAAGCACAGCAATACGAATGCAGTACTTGATAGTAAAAATGCAAATTCTATTACCTTCCTGTATTGCACTATTTACAGCATGTGTGAAATATGTATGGATTTTCTAACAGACGTAAGTTCAATGACACAATACTGAAAATCAAATAAGAAAAAACCCAGTGGTAGCTTTATCTTCCCATTACAGAGCTTGATTATACCTTTGTCTGTAAATAGAACAATATTTTAAAATATATTTTTATTGATTTCAGAGAGAAAGAGAGTGGGAGACAGAGATAGAAACATCAATGATGAGAGAGAATCACTGATCGGATGCCTCTCCATCCCCCCACATGCTCCCCACAGGGGATCAAGCCCACAACCAGGAATCAAACCATGATGTCCTGGTTCGTAGGTTGACACTCAACCACTGAACCATGCTGGATAGGCACCAGAACAATATTTTAATTTTATAATTTATTTAATATTGTTTGGTATTCTTCTGTTAAAGAAGAGTGTCCTGCCCTAGCCGGTTTGGCTCAGTGAATGGAGCGTCAGCCTGCGGACTGAAAGGTTTGATTCTGGTGAAGGGCACATGCCCAGGTTATGGGCTCAATTCTCAGCAAGACAGCCAATCAATGATTCTCTCTCATCATTGATGTTTCTATCTCTCTTTCCCTCTCCCCTTCCTCTCTGAAATCAATAAATATATATTTTTAAAAAAGAAGAGTGTCCTGCCCTCTTTTATAAGTATCTTTCATAGACTCATCAAGTTATTCAGATTAATGTGTTATAGTATACTATTGTCACTGTACTATTTATTTTGATGCTCACATTATCCCAAATTTGGCTAGTAAGAACCTATTTAAGTTTAGTCCTTTTTGTTGATATATTTATTACTGACAAGTTTCTAAACAATAAATAAACAAAATAAGCAACAGTAATAAAAATGTGAAAAGGGAAAATATCAGAAAACAGAGGTGCTTCAGTGTATTATCTAAAATGATTAATTTCAACAATAACTCAAAATATATGTAAACAAATACAAAAGTGTAACTCATACTTAAATAAAAGACATTGTCTATAAGAGGGCCCAAATGTTGGATTTAACAGAAAAAAATACTTCAAAATGGCTGTTCTAACTATGATTGAAAAACTAAACGACACAATGTTTATAAAAATTAAAATATGATTACAGTGACTCAATAAATAAAAAATCAGAATAAACACATGGAAATATATAAAAAAGAACCAAATAGAAATTTCAGAATTGAAAAAATACAATAAATGAAATGGAAAATTTCCTATATGGGCTCAATAGTATATTTGAGATAACAGGAAAACAAATCAATAGATTTGAAGATTGATCAATGGGAATTAGTCCATCTCAAGACAGGAAGAGAAAAAAAGTTTTGAGAAAAATAAACAGAAGCTCAGAAACCTGTGAGAAAATCTTAAGCATATTCACACTGATATAATGTGACTGCCAGATAGATTGCAAAAACATAAAGGTGTAGAAATAAATGTTTTAAAAAGTAAAGGTCAAAAATTCCCACATATGATGTAATAATAAATATCAATTTATAGATCCAACAAACTCAACAAATACCATGTAGGAAAAACACAAATATATCTAGACTTAGATACCTCAAAGTCAAATTGCTGAAAGACAATCTTCAAAATAGCAAGAGAAAAACATGTACAGAGAAACAATACAATTAAGAAAGGATTAAGCATTAGAAACAATGACACCAGAAAGCAATGAGATTACATAATACTTGCAGCATATTTCACAGATGCTTGAGCCTGAAATCGCATGGCTTCCACAAAGGTTGTTACACCTGTGTATTTCTTCCCTTGTACCTTTATTTGTATTTATCTACTTACATCTATCTATCTATTAAACAAATATATTATTCATCATGTTAATTTCATTTTCATCCTCATGTATTTACTTTTTAGTTTTAATAATTTTCATTCATGTCTCTGTGAATAGTCAGTGAATTTTAGATATCCCTCTTTATAGTTAAAGGGAAAGGAAAGAGTTAAATATTTAGTGTACTCTTTTTAGTATACAAATAATAATGGCATCATTTGTCAATCTCCTCAGCAGAAAAATGAATTTTAAGCATTATTTTTTAAAGCATAGAGTACATCGGAATTAATTTTGGTGAGCAATATTTCTAGAGTTTTATGATATTGAGATAGTCTGTTTCATATATAGAAAACTTCATAAGACAGATTCCAGCCCACCCACCCACCCCTCACCGCATAAAGCAGGTGGCATGATACTTCACAATGTCTCAATATCAAACAAAGCACCCTTGACATATTTTACTTCTTGAATACTAGCTTCAACATTAGTTTTAACCTAACTAACATATCTATCCTATCTAATAATAGACAAACATGGTAATTGACCATACCTTTGCTACGCCTCCCATTAGCTAATCAGTGCGATATGAAAATTAACCCAACCAAGATGGCAGCCAGTAGCCATGCAGCTGAAGCGAGCAGGAGGATTGCTTGCTCCAGTGATGGAGGAAGGCAAGGTTCCCCGCCTGTCATGGACCGGCTCTGAGTTCTGAAAACAACAAAGTTTCAATTATAGAAGGTAAATAAATCCCAGAATTAAAAGGAAAAAGGAAAAAAGGAGAGGCTGGGCGCTTCAGTTGCCAGCCAGCCTGAAAACAGCCCTCAGCCCCTCACCCAGACTGGCCAGGCACCCCAGTGGGGACCCCCACCCTGAAGGGGGTGTGACCAGCTGCATACAGCCATCAGCCCCTCACTCAGGCTGGCCAGGCACCCCAGAGGGACCTCCACCCTAATCCAGGACACCCTTCAGGGCAAACCAGCTGGCCCCCACCTGTGCACCAGGCCTCTATCCTATATAGTAAAAGGGTAATATGCAAACTGACCCTAACAGCAGAAGGACTGGGAATGACTGGTCACTATGACACACACTGACCACCAGGGGGCAGACGCTCAATGCAGGAGCTGCCCTCTGGTGGTCAGTGCGCTCCCACAGGGGGAGCTCTGCTCAGCCACAAGCCAGGCTGATGACTGCCAGTACAGTGGTGGTGGTGGGAGCCTCTCCTGCCTCCTCAGCAGCACTAAGGATGTCCTACTGCAGCTTAGGTCTGCTCCCTGCTGGCAAGTGGACATCCCCTGAGGGCTGCTGGGCTGCCAGAGGGATGTCTGATTGCCAGCTTAGGCCCAATCCCCCGGGAGCAGGTCTAAGCCAGCAGGTGGTCATCCCCTGAGGGGTCCCAAACTGCAAGGGGGCACAGGCCGGGCTGAGGGACAACCCCCCCAGTGCACAAATTTTGGTGCACCAGGCCTCTAGTATATATAAAAGCCTAAGTGACCATTGCAACCAAATGGACAACCGAACAGGGTGCGTGGGGCCACCAGGCCAGCAGGGGGTTTAGTGAGGGATGACCAAATGACTGAGCAGCAGGCTGCAAAGATGGTGTCACCCACAGCTAATAAGGAGGAAATATGCTAATTGACTGCCATGCCCTCAAAGACGGTGGCACCCATAGCCACAAGATGGCCACCAGGGAAATGCAGTTAGGCGCAACCAAGCTGGCACGAGGGGGCAGTTAGGGGTGACCAAGTCCGCAGGGGAGGGTAGTTAGGGGTGACCGGGCCTGCAGGGGAAGGCATTTGAGGACGACCAGGTCGGCAGGGGAGTGGTTAGGGGGTGATCAGTCTGGCAGGCAGAAGTGGTTAGGGGCATTCAAGCAGGCGGGCAGACGAGCGGTTGGGAGCCAGCAGTCATGGATTGTAAGAGGGATGTCTGACTGCCAGTTTAGGCCTGATCTCTGTGGGCCTAAACCGGTAGTCAGACATCCCCCAAGAGGTTTCAGATTGGAGAAGCTGCAGGCTGGGCTGAGGGACACCCCCCCCCCCAGTGCACTAATTTCATGCACCGGACCTCTAGTCCTATATAATAAAAGGGTAATATGCAAATTGACCCTAATGGTGGAAATACCAGTCACTATGATAACACTGACCATCAGGGGGCAGCTCCTTCATTGTGCGCCTGCCTCCTGGTGGTCAGTGTGCTCCCACAGGGGGAGCTCTGCTCTGCCACAAGTGGGGCTGATGGTTGCTAGTGCAACGGCGGTGGTGGGAGCCCCTTCCACCTCCATGGCAGCACTAAGGATGTCCAACTGACAGTTTAGGCCTGCTCCCTGAGGTTTCCCGGGCTAACAGAGGGATGTCTGACTGCCAGCTTAAGCCAAATACCCTGGGGAGCAGGCCTAAGCTGGCAGGTGAACATCCCCTGAGGGGTCCCAGACTGCGAGAGGGTGCAGGCAGGGCTGAAAGAACCCCCCCCCCCCAACCCCCATACAGTGCACAAATTTTCGTGCACAGGGACTGCAGATGTAATTTTTTGTCAGCTCATCAATGCTTTGGAAAGATCTGGATAATTTTTGACAATATATAGGGAAATCACTCAATGATTTTAGAGAGTGGGTATCATGGGTCAAGGTTTCATTAGGATTGCTAGTGGGATGCTATTCCTATCATCCTCAGGTATCCTTTAAGCCATCTCAGTCCATAGGCATTTCCTCTTGTTCCCTCCCATCCATCTCTTAAACCGCATAACTTCAGTTTAAGGCAGACTGAGGAATGAGTCTCAGCTCAGACTAGAGTCAGTAAAACTCTATTGTATTTGTTACCCAGAACTCACCTCTACTTGCTCAGGGCAATAAGAAAGTCTTTCCAGGTTGCCACAACTTGACTAATAAAAGCCAGATATGAGGAAGCCTGGGTTTACTTTTGTAATCTTTAATTTTTAATAACAGTAGATTTAAACAGTAAGTATCTTTTGAAAGTATGGAATCAAATAAGCTAACATTATGCTGATGATTTTGAAAGGTGGATTTTAGCCTACATGGTGATTTAATTGTTAGTGATAAGCAAATGCTGGCTTGTAGCAATAGGGTTAGTCGGTATTTCTCTAAATTCAATATGAACTATTGATTAATGGCTGCTACAATATGAGGCCTTGCTAAAAGAGCAGGGTTTCCAGATATCAGTAATTTTGAACAAGGCAACCATTTGAAGAAGAAAATCTGTTAAGAGAACAAATTTATTTAACTCAAACTGAACCGGACTACTAGGAACTTTGAAAAGTATAAACTTGATTAATTGTGGCTCTTGATTTAGTTTTGAAAAGATAGGCTGCTATGCTGATAAAATGTTCTCTATATTACTGTTTCCAAAACAATTCAGCTTTGCAATAATTTCATTGGTGATATTCTTCTGAACAAGATACATAGGATCTCATATATACCCAGATCTTGAGTCATACAAGTAATAAAGAATATATAAAATAGCAGAGGCTATCTCTTTCCCAGCCCTAGACTCTCTCGTGCACCTTTTACTATCTCTATGGCTTTATGTATTTGCCCATTGACATCTCTTATAATGTTCAGGTAGATGTTAAGTTATCAAATAGGTAAAAATGTTTTCAGTACCTCAAGCTTCTTGAAATATATTTCATTGTTTCCTTCACATCCCACATTCACTCATATTCATTCTCTATTCCTCTGGCCTTCAAAATTTCTAAAAGCTTTTATTCTTTTCCAATTTTTTACATTAAGGTAAAAAATAAATTGCAGTATTACCCTTCACAGTATTTGCATTTTCACAATGAATTGCATTTTAACCAATATGAATGGAGTCCATCATAATTGGAAGTGAAAATTTTAGGTTAGTGCTTCCCAATGCAGAGGTGAGAGTTACACAAAATTCCCAGGGCAGTTGAATGTGTATGAGGTGCAGAGAAAACAGATTGAACATTTAGAAGCACACTCTGGATGATTGTAAAACATTCTTCCATATCTCCCTTTTTGACTGAGAAATACACCTAAGTTCCTGCCTCCTTCCACCGTCCCTAAAACCAAGCTAAACCAATACCATTTCCCTTCCACTTGCTGCCTGTCCCTCTGCTCTTCACCTCCTATTCCCAGATTACCAGATGGACCCCAGTAACTAGAGCAGCCGTGGGCAAACTACGGCCCGCGGGCCGGATCCGGCCCGTTTGAAATGAATAAAACTAAAAAAAAAAGACCGTACCCTTTTATGTAATGATGTTTACTTTGAATTTATATTAGTTCACACAAACACTCCATCCATGCTTTTGTTCCAGCCCTCCGGTCCAGTTTAAGAACCCATTGTGGCCCTCGAGTCAAAAAGTTTGCCCACCCCTGAACTAGAGTAACTAGCATAGGATGTAAAGTTGAGTCAAATAACAAGTATCATAAGATAAGGGACATCTGTCACTACCTGATACAATATTATTTTAGGGCAATTCTTCAGAATGGACTCAAATGGTTGATTTTTTTCCTTTCGGATATAGTCTACCACAGTGTTTCTCAACCTTCAGTGTACATTAGAATCATCTTGAGAGCTTGTAGAAACATCAATGTCTGGCCTCCACCCAAAGATCTTCATTTAATTGACTTAGGAAAGGGTCTGGACATTGATTATTTTTAAGTTCCCAGAATGATTCTAATATGCAGCTGAAGTCTGGAATGTTTAGATGGCCAAAAGGCCACAGGACAAGGAATATGCTAGTTCAGTTTAAAGGGCAGTGTCATTAATTTAGGCATATTCTCCTTAAATCTCTTTACTAACAATATCCTGCTTTTATTCCAAAAATAAAATATATGAGGGTGATTTGACATTTTACAAATAAAATAAAATAAAAAATTAGTGGCTAATTTAAGTCCTAAAAGCAGTCAATGCCAGATATTGAAATCCAAAGCAGTGCTATCTACTGCTAGACCAGGACATTTTCCTAACAGGATATGTTTTCCTAAAGAGACTTCTGTTGAGTACTGATTATATGTCACCTAAAAAGGATATATTGGTCAAATAAACTTGTAAAACCCTTTAGAAGATTTATTAATTTTCAATATTTCTGTGAAAAGTATTCATTTATAATGCTCTTTGAGGTCCTGTAGGGTTTCTCCACCGCCCCCTGCTTTTGAGAGGCGAAAGGGGCAGCAGCCACTGCTCACAACCACTGACAGCGCCAGCCCCATTCATACCTGCTGCTGGCACCATCCCTAATCGCTCTGCGCGGTCCACATGAGCGGTGCTGGTGCAGTTAGTGCTTGGGAGCTGCAATGGCAGGACAGGGGACCAGGGACCACTGTGGGAGAGGCTGGGTGGGGGCATGGAGGATGGGCTGAGACCCTCCTTGTGCCCACCACAGTCTCGCAGCCCACAGTTCCTTTCAAGGTGCACGAATTTGTGCACTGGGCACCTAGTCTTATTTATGATATACAGGAAATTTCATGTTTTAAATATGAGTTTTTCTTAGTAGGATTGTACTCATCGAAACAATTAGCAATTCAGCTGAAAAGATGACAAAAATTAATTTTGTGAGAAAAAATAAAAGCAGGCAGTAAATAGACAAATAATATTTAAAAGCTATTGGTAATTCTTGTCATATTTTCTCTTATTTTTAAGACCTTAAAGTAAACTCACTGAAATGAAGCAAAAAGATACAGTGTCATGTTTCTTTCCTTGGGACATTTTAAACAGTAGGAGGGACACAATGATTGTCAGGTAGCTTTTGCAGCTGAATACAAAAGAAGTAAAGACTTCTAATTTAACTTAAATTTGAATTCTAGAGGCTCATTCCAAAATTTCTGAAACCACCTGCTGTCTTTTGCTATGCACCTAACATTCTTATCTTCCTCAGTTTCTGCTGATTTTCTTTTCAGGACTGGCACATTCATTGGTACTGAATTCAGAACCTCTTCATTAGGAGGTTGATATATGTGAATTCTGATTCCTTTTTTGTTTTTATAGCATGAAATCTTTAAAAAGATATCTTAGTACCTGGGGGCTTATAACATTATCTTCATTATTGAGGCAAATCAACCACCTATATAGTGATTTATTTTGCCTTAATTTTTTAATTTAATTTATTTTATTATTAAATTTATTAGGGTAACACTATTTAACAAAACTATATAAGTTTCAGGTGCACAGTTCTGCAACACATCATCTGTACAATGCATTGTGTGTTCAGTGCCCTAAGTCAAGTCTCCATCCAACATTATTTATCCCCTCCATACCCTCCTTCACCTCCCCACCCGAGTTCCCCTCACAATCTCCACACAGTTGTCTTTGCCTTCATTTTCTTCAACTATTACCCTGAAAATATTAATCAGATATTTGATCAACTAAACAAAAGAAAAAGTACTAATGCCAAGATGTGGTCTTCCATTCACTTAAGACCTTTCTGGTATAAACTTACCTGACTCTAAAGACAAGAAGCCTTTTCTTTTAAGAGTTTACTAGTAGATTAAGATTCTAGAATTGAATATTCCACGATCTATACAATGGTTACCTTTATTTTAAAACAAAATCATAATCGATAAGACCAAAGTTTATGTTCTGAAAACTGTTCCTACAGCTCACAAGATTTTGGAAAGGCTGTCTTCAATCCTATATAATAAAGAGGTAATATGCAAATTAACCCTTACACAGTAATGCTGTCACAGGATGGCGGTGACAGCAGGGGGGGGGGGCTGGCTGCTCCACGCGCCTGCTGCTGGCTGCAGTTCCCACTGTCCTGTGTGTGTGTGTGTGGGGGGGGGGCGGGCTGGACAGGAGACCCAGTGGCCATGCCGCTTGCCTGCTGATGGGGTTTCTGCAGCTGCACCAGGGCACCTGCTGCAGGAGTTCCCTCAGCCCCATGGGGGGGCGGGTCCCCACTGCTTCTCTGCACAGCTTCCACTGGGGTGACCAGGCTGGGAGGGTAGGGCAGTTGGGGGTGATCGGGCTGGCAGGGGAGGGCAGTTGGGGGCAATTGGGCCTCCAGGGGAACAGTTAGGTGTCAATTAGGCCAACATGGGAGCAGTTTTGGGGTAATTAGGCTGGAAGGCAGAAGCAGTTAGGGGCAAACAGGCAGGCAGGCAGGCGAGCAATTAGGAGCCAGCAGTCCCGGATTGTGAGAGGGATGTCCGACTGCCGGTTTAGGCCTGATACCACCTAAACCGGCAGTCGGACATCCCCCGAGGGGCCCCTGATTGGAGTGGGTGCAGGCTGGGCTGAGGGACACACCCCTGGTGCACGAATTTCATGCACTGGGCATCTAGTGTTATTATATAGTCCATTAAGAAAACAAATATTTTAACATTGATTAAAATGTTTAACATACTTATTAACTACATATTTTTATTTCTATCTAAATACTTTCCAAATAATAACATAGTTTCTGCCTTTCAGGCATATTAGAATTAAAAGTGCTAAAAAAAAAACACAAAAATTCTTTAGGTCAACTGACAAATGTGAGCAGCTGGGAAATGTAAATTTTTGATATATACAATTTTTGGTTGATTTTTATTTATATTGAAAAATATTTTTCTATATGGATGTAAATAAATATTGTTTTTATAATATTGTTTGTAATGAGAACTATATAAAATTAATTAATTAATTTATACAAAAGGGATTATTTGGTCACATATGAGAAGTAAATTATTTCCTTTAAGGTTATATGCATTTTTCTTATTTATTTATTCCTAAATTCATCCATACATTAAATTTTCATTGACCACATAGTGTCTGTAAAACACTTACACTTTATTACAACAGTGGCTAAGAGAAGCTGAGATAAAATGTAGAAAATTCTAACATTGTGAGTGCTCATGAACCATAGAACATTCTAAAAATTGCAGTGACCAATGACTGAAAAAATTAAGTCACAATATCCAAGCCAAACATACCATTATTACTAGCTCTGTGACACTTACTCCAGTTTTCCCTTTTTCTTGGACCATGAATCATTCTTTATCTTTTCCTCTAAAATACAAATCTGCTTCAACTGACTGATTTTTCATTTATGACCCCAAAGTCTGGCCACACTGACATTGCCCTCATTGTAGTTCTGGCCTACCTGTATAAAAATCATTTAATTAGCTTTATGTTTGTCTGTTTGAATATTTATAATAAGAAGACTATCACTCTATTTGTTCTGAAATATTTGGGAACTACTCTAACTTAAAATGTACTTCAACTGCTATAACTTATGTTTCAGAATGCGATTTACCCTCTTATTTCTTTGGGCTTTTTAAAAAATATATTTTATGTTTCCTTTTTCTGTCCATTTCTTTTCTCCTTTGAATATGTTTTGTTTCAGAAATAGTTTGCTGGCAAAATACAATGTTAGAAAAAATAATAATCATTTACTTTTATGGTGTTTTTTTTGGACAGATTTAGGAAAAGAATAAAAATTCCATAATAAAAACAGAGGAGAGGCTAATTCTATCTATCCTGATTATTACTATAATATAACAGTATCAATATGAAACCTTATTTAACAATCACATAACTTAATTTTCAGATTTAATTTTAATGAGTTATTTCAACTGAAATATATCAAATAGTGTTGAAAACAAAACATGGTTAGAATCCTTTCTCTTAGAAAGATGTAATTCTATTTTAAAAGAACCATTAATTAATCAATTTTATATTGGGGATATTTGCATAATAACACTTAGGACATTAGCTAGTATATGACTAACTCAGTCTAACAAATCTGAAGGCAAAATTTTGTTATTAAAATTATCGGGGTGATATTGGTTAAGAGCATCATATAGGTTTCAAGTGTACAATTCTATGATACATGATCTATATATTGCATTGTGTGCCTATCACCCAAAGTCAAATCATCTTCTGTCACCATATATTTGGCCCACTTTACCTTTTACTTCCCTCCTCACCCCCTTCTCTCTGATAACCACCATACTGTTCTCTGTATCTATGACTTTCAGTTACATATCTTACATATGAGTGAAAGTAAGTGCTTCTTAGCTTATTCTGACTGACTTGTTTCACTTAGCATAATATTCTCAAGGTCCATCCATTTTGTTGAAAATGGCCTTATTTCATCTTTTCTTATGGCTGAGTAGTATTTCACAGTATATATGCATCCCATCTTTTTGTCTCTATCCTCTATTGAAGGACACTTTACCTGTTTCCATGTCTAGACCACTGCAATGCTGCAATGAGCATAAGGGTGCATATATGATTGTAAATACATGTTTTAAAGTTTTTATGGGGTTAAATATACAAAAGAGAGATTGATGGGTTATATGGTAATTCTATTCTTATTTTTTTGAGGAACTGCCATACTGTTTTCCACAGGGGCTGTACCAATTTACATTCCCACCAGCAGTGAATGGAGGTTTTTTTTCTCCACACCCTCTCCGACACTTGTTATTACTTGTCTTGTTGATAATAGTCATTCTAACAGGAGTGAGGTGATATCTCATTGTAGTTTTGATTTGCATTACCCTAATAGCTAGTGAAGTTCAGCATCTTTACATATATTTGTTGGCCATTTGTATGTCTTCTTGGGAGAAGTGTTTGTCCAGGTCCTCTGCCCGTTTTTAAATTGGATTATTTGTTTGCTGTTGAGTTGTATGAGTTCTTTATATATTTTGGATATGAATCCCTTATAGGAGTTGTTCTTTGCAAACATCATCTCCCATTTGGTTGGTTGTGGGGTTATTTTTGTTTGTTTGGTTGGTTTGTTGTCTGTTTTTATTGCTGTGCAGAAGCTTTTTAGTTTGATATAGTCCCATTCATTTATTTTTGCCTTTACTTCCCTTGCCTTTGGGGTCAAATGAATAAAATGTTCTCTACAACCAAGACCCATAAGTTTAGTGCCTATGTTTTCTTCTATGTAATTTATTGTTTCAGATCTTATATTTAGGTCTGATTCATTTTAAATTAATTTTTGTATATGGAGACAGACTGTAATCTAGTGTCTTACTTTCCATGTGGTTACCCAATTTTACCATTTATAGAAGATGCTTTCTTTTCTACATTGCCTGTTTTTAGCTCTTTTGTCAAAAATCATTTGCCCATATACATGTGTTTTTTTTTTATATCTGGGCTCTCAATTCTGTTTCTTTTTTTTTTGAAGATAGTATTTCATATATATATAATTGTTTTCAGAGAAGAAGAAAGAGGGAGAGAGAGAGATAGAAACATCAATGATGAGAGAGAATCATTGATCGGCTGCCTCCTGTATGCCCCTACTGGAAACTGAACCACAACACAGGCATGTGCCCTTGATCAGAATAAAGCCCTGCAGTCCGAATTAAACCAGCTAGGGCTAAATTCTCTTTCATTAGTCTGTGTGTCTGTTTTTCTGTCAATACCATGTTGTTTTGATTATCATAGCTCTGTAGTATAATCTGAAATCAGGTAGTGTGATACCTCCGGCTTTTTTCTCCGAATTGCTTTGACTATGCGGGGTCTTTTGTGATTCCATTCAAATCTAATGATTTTCTTGTTACAGTTCTTTAAAAAAAATGACATTGGGATTTTGTTGGGGATTGCATTAAATTAGTATATTGCTTTGGGCAATATGGCTAGCTTAACTATATTGATTCTTCCAATCAATAAACATGGAATATCCCTCCACCTTATTGTGTCTTTTTCAATTTCTTTTAATAGTGCTTTGTAGTTTTAACCTTCACATCCTTTGTTAAATTTATTCCTATGTATTTTATTTTATTTTTTTAATTTCAAAAGAAATTTTCTTTTCATTTCTTTTTTTGAAGTACCATTGTTAGTAGTATAGAGGAAAACAGTGGATTTTTGTACATTGCTTTTGTATCCTGCAACTTTACTGTATTTGTTTACTGTTTCCAGTAGATATTTTGGTGGAGTCTCTAAGGTTTTCTATACACGGAACCAAGCCATCTTTAACGAGTGACACTTTTACTTCTTCATTCCCAATTTAGATGCTTTTTATATCTTCCCTTTGCTTTATTTCTCTGGCTAGGACTTCCTGACCTGTGTTGAATAAGAGTAGTGAGAGTGGGCATCTTTGTCTTATTCCTCAGTTTAGAGGGAACTCAGGTTTTCACTATTGAGAATGATACTGACTGAGAGTTTGTCATATAAGGCCCTTATGCTGAGATATTTTCCTTCTTTACTTATTTTATTGAGGGTCTTAATCATAAGTGGGTGTTGTATTTTATCAAATATATTTCTCCATCTATTGATAAAAGCATATGATCCTTATTCTTTGTTTTGTTAATGTGGTGTATTACATTGATAGATATGTGTATGCTTAACCATCCTTGGGCCCCTGGAATGAGCCCCACTTGAGTGTGATCTGTTATTTTAAATGTATTGTTGTATTTAATTTGCTCGTATTTTGTTTAGGATTTTTGCATGTGTATTCATCAGAGATATTAGTATGCAATTTTCTTTTGTGTGTGTTATACTAGCAGGTTTCCGTATCAGAGTTATGTTGACCTCATAAAATGTTGTACCTTTGGTGCAAGATCTGATACTCTAACCTTTTAGGAAGTATTGCCTCTTCTTCAATTGTTTGGAAAACTTTGAGAAGGATAGGTACCAAATTGTTGAATATTTGGTAGAATTCACCAGTGAATAGATGTGGTCCAGGACTACTATTTTGGGGAGAGATTTTTGATAGCTGTTTCAATTTCCTCACTTTTTATTAGACTTTATAGACTTTCCAATTCTTCATGATTAGTCTAGGAAAGTTATAGGTTGCTAGAAACTTATCTATTTCTTCTAGGTCAGCCATGGGCAAACTACGGCCCGGCCCCGTTTGAAATGAATAAAACTAAAAACAAACAAACAAACAAAAAAACACCGTACCCTTTTATGTAATGATGTTTACTTTGAATTTATATTAGTTCACACAAACACTCCATCCATGCTTTTGTTCCGGCCCTCTGGTCCAGTTTAAGAACCCATTGTGGCCCTCGACTCAAAAAGTTTGCCCACCCCTGTTCTAGGTTATTGAATTTGGTTGCATACAGTCTTTCATAGAATTCTGGTATGATCCTTTGTATATCTGTGCTTTCTGTGGTAACTTCTCTTTCATTTCTGATTTTGTTTATATGAGTCTTTCTCTCTTTTTTTTTTCTTAGTGAGTCTAGACAGGGGTTTTAAAATTTTATTAATCTTTTAAAATAACCAGCTCTTTGTTGTACTAATTTTTTGTATAAACTTTTTGTTCTCTATTTTATTCAATTCTGCTCTAATTTTTATTATTTCCTTTATTTTGCTGACTTTGGGTTGCATTTGCTCTTATTTTTCTAGTTCTTTAAACTGTAGTGTTAGGTTGTTTACTTGAGATTTCTCTTGTGTTTTGAGGTAAACCTGTAATGATATATCTAGAGCTTTCAATGGAGTATTAAGGTTCTCTCTTTTTACTGCTTTCACTGCATCCCAGAAGTTTTGATATGCTGTATTTTCATTCTCATTTCTCAATATGTATCTTTTTTTTTTTCAATTCTCACCTAAAGATATTTTTTCCATTGCTTTTTTTGAGAGAGTGGCGGGGCGGGGGGGGGAGAAAGAGAGATCAATGTGAGAGAGACACATTGATTGGTAACCTCCAGCATGGGGACTGGGATCAAACATGCAACCCAGGTACATGCCTTTGAATAGGAATTGAACCCATGAACCTTTGGTGCAAGATATGATGCTCTAACCTTTTAGCAACACTGGCCAGGGGTCACTCTATAACTTTTGATCTCATGTTTTATTTTTTTCTTTGATTCAGTCATTTTTTTAAAAAAAAAATATTTTATTGTTTTTTTACAGAGAGGAAGGGAGAAGGATAGAGACTTAGAAACATCAATGACAAAGAAACATCGATCAGCTGCCTATTGCACACTCCCTACTGGGTATGTGCCCGCAACCAAGGTACATGCCCTTGACCAGAATCGAACCCGGGACCCTTGAGTCCACAGGCTGACACTCTATCCACTGAGCCAAACCAGTTAGGGCGATTCAGTCATATTTCAGTAGTACGTTGTTGAGGCTAGTGTTTTAACCCAACTTTAGTCTATCCTTGAGAATGTTCTATGTGCACTGGAGAAGAATGTAAAACCTGATGTTCTGGGATGAAAGTTCTGTAAATATCAATTATGTCCATTTGGTCTAATGTGTCATTTAATGTCAATATTTCTTTATTGATTTTCTGTTCAGATGATATATCTAGAGCTCTCAATGGAGTATTAAGGTCCCCAACTATGATTGTGTTTGATCTGTTTCTCCCTTTAATTCTGTTAGTAGTTGGTTTATGTATTTCGGTGTTCCCCTGAAGACAAAGTTTGAAGAATAAAAATAAAGGATGAAAATTTGGATTTTTTAAACTTAAAAATATTTATTAGGATGAATCAGTGTTGTTACCCCAAAATAACAGCTAAAATTGGTTTTGTTGAGGGCAATATTTTACTATGCAATGCATACAAGGTGGAAAGTCCTAACTGTCTACAGAGGAGTCTTCTATGTGTGAGAACTCGGTCCAGCTCAGACAGAAGCCCTTTATAAAAACACGAGAAAAAGGAACAGAGCACTGACATTGGATCACTGGATCTGGTTTCAACAATTATGGTTAAAAGAATAAGCTAGGTAGCTAACAGGTCTGAATATAGCTCAGAGTCCTTCTGTGTATAAGTTAGCTCATTATTCAACTCCCTATAGCATTGCAGAGGGATGAGAAGCGGAGTTCTCTATAAAAAGATCAATGCAGCCATCACATGCCACAATCTTAATCTTAAGGAAGTATTTCAGTCATCTAAATCTCCCTCAGAAAATGAATTCATTTCTCATTAGGACATAGCCCTTTTGTTGGCCAAGGGTTAGTTTTAAATCCGTAAATTGAATTTTAATCTAGTTCTGAGATGATGTAGTTATAATCTCTGAAAAGTTGTTTAATCTCTATGGCCTCTTAATCTCTCACTAACCTCTTTACTGTGTAAAGTAATTTCCCCCATGCTAAACAGTAATCTTTTCTAGTTATAATTTAAGTAAATTAAATTACAACTTATCTTATTATAAATCTTAATCTAAAATTTAGACTTTTAAACTACCACCCCCATGCAAAGGAAAATATAAGCAGAAAAGAAAAAGAAAAAAAGAGATACAAAATTATTTAATACCGATTAGTGTTTCCCAGTGTTCTAGGTATTTTATAATTATTGTTCCATTTTGTTCTTATAATTACCTTTTGTAGTAAATGTTATATGGATTACAAGGTAGAAGATTTCATGGACTAACCAGGTACATTGGCTAGTAAGTAATAGATTAATGCAGGCATAGACCTCGTATGACTGCCCCTCAGATTTGCATTTGAATGTGAGTAAGATAAAAGCATGTCCTACCTTTATAACTCTTACAACCATCTGTCCCCCCTACATACAAGTTTGCACTAACACAAAAGCTTTATGCAAATAACACACTTTTGTTGGTAAAAAGTCTGTGTCAACCACATACGCTCATCATTTTATGTCCCCAAGGACTTCAGACATTAGTGTCACCTTTTTCTTTAAGAAGTCAATGATTCTTCCCTCATATTGACACCTCTGACTCTACTTTTCTGACACTATTAAAAGAAAATCTCCTTGGTGTCACACATTTTGAATGTTCTTGCTCAGAAAAGAGAAAAATTATCTCAGTCTTTTGGTAAAGTGATATATCGTATTTTTCTGTGCATAAGATGTTATTTTTTTCCTAAAATTGTTAGACTGAAAATTGAGGGGTGTCTTATACACAGAAGTCAGCCGAGGAGGGAGCCAGGCGGGTGTGTAGCTGCCCATACCAAACAGGCTTCCTCCAATCACGAGCGTTATTGTTACTGACATCAGCTGATGCCGTAATTGGAGGTGGAGAGTGCACAGATGCAACAGTGACCAGAGCGTTCTGAGCCCATGAAGATGTCAAACAATAAAAAGATTAAATACCTGTAAGTGATTGTCTTACTCTGCAAAATTCAAACCGAATGCAATCAGCTATGCAAGAGAGCATGGAAAAAGAGCTGCAGAGAGACAATTTGGACCTCCTCCCACTGAGTGTCTGATCAGACAGAGGAGAAAACAGGAAGAACAACTCCTTCAGATGCCAAAAAAGAAGAAGGCCTTAAGAGGAAAACCAGCAAAATGGGCAAACTCGGAGCAGAGGCTTAAGACTTGGATTGTGGAGCAGCGCCAGAGTGGCTTATGTGTGTCAACCAAGCTGATTCAATGCCGGGCAAGAATGTTTGCAAGTGAAATGAACATTGTTATTTTACGGGGAAGGCAAAATGGTGCTTCAATTTCATGAGGAGAGAAGGGTTGGCCATGAGAACACAAACTTAGCTCAGAAATGTCACCAGTTTATGCGAATTATCTCACATATATAGACAGTGACTCAGGAGACAGCAGTGATACAATAGAAGTTGAAGAAATTGGTATGTCTGGAACTAATAGTGATGAAGAAGAGAGCAGTGATTGAACAAAGGCTGAATAAAGTGGTATGCTGCATAATATCGTAGTACTGGTATGGAAACATTACTTGCAGCAATTACTAAATAAAATTGAGTTATGTTTTATGTTTAAAATATTTATTTCTTAATTTTGGGTTTGGAAAACTGGGGGGGCATCTTATAAGTAAGAGCATCTTATACACGAAAAAAATACGGTAATATATCAAAGCCTAGGTACATATTTATATTTAACATAATTAAAAATGGGTTTAATGGCATTTGACAGTGGTTAGATTGGACCTCATTACCACATACTTAATGTTATCCTTGTCTTCATTCCTGAATTATTTTATATTATCCACTTGAGGTACATGAAAATAAACAACATTCATTCCAATTTTTTTAAATTATATTTTTCTGAACATACAATGTATTATCTCTTGGTATAACTTATCAGGCTAGTTTAGATTTTGGGAGAAAATATTATCAGTTTTGGCTGAATTTTATATCAGATCAAGACATATTTTCAGAGAAATCATAGACAAATAAAACTAATCAAATATAGCAATAAGGTAGTTAATTCTCTTCTGAAACCACAAGGGAGTGAATACAAATGACCAAAATAACAAATCATTGACCACATTTTATTGTATGTTATCCTATATAACAAAAGCCTAGTGACCAGAACAACCAGTCTACCAGTTGCTGTGATGCACACTGATCACCAGGGGGCAGACACTCAATGCAGGAGCTGCCCCCTGGTGGTCAGTGCATTACCACAGTGCGAGCCGCTTGGCTGGCTGGGATGAGCGGCTGCTCCCACTGCAAACTCCGGGAAGACAGGCAGGAACCTGAGCTGCAATCGTTGACTCCTCGCCCCAGGCTCCTGGTCCTCACCACTCCCTACACCTCCTCTGGATGCCCGCAGGCTGTGCAGCGCCACTGCTGGACTCGCAGAGCTGACCCCGGAGGCTGGGAGGCAGGTTCGTGGCCACTGCATCACTGAGGCCTACTCAGCCACCTCTCAATGCTATTGTCCCTGGGCCCAGCCCTGACCGGGTCCCCTGGAGAGGCAAATGCTCAGGCTCCACGGAAGATGCCAGACCAGGGAGCAGCCACTCAGAGGGAGGGTCCACAGCCCCTTGGCTGACCGGGTGAGCGGTGCTCCCACAGTGGGCGGATCCCCGCGGGCCATGCCCCCACCAGTTCACAAATCCTGTGCACTGGGCCTCTAGTTTAAAATAATGGATAGAGAGCAGGCAAGACAGTTCTGGTGGTGGGGGGAGTGGTAGAGAGGTTGAACAAAAAAAGAAAAAAGAGAACTCATGGTCAAGGACAATAATGTGGTGATTGTTGGGAGGAGGGTGTGGGGGGAGGTAGAAGATGGTATAGGGGGGATAAATGGTGATGGAAACAAAATAAAGAGAAAAAATATAATAATGAGCCTTATGTTTATTGTTTCAGCATTAGATTCTAAGGAAGAAGCAATGTATTATTCTGTGTGCTTAGTGAAAGTCAGAAAGAAGAGTGTAGCATATCTAAATATATTCATATACAGGAGTTTGTAGAAAAGGGGTTAGGAAAGTGCTTGAATCTGATTGGAAGAATGAGAAAGACCATCTGTGAACCTCTCACAGGCCATGAGCGTAATAACAGAAGAAAGGATGTCACTGTGGTACTGGGGTACTGGGTGCTGTTTATCCTCTGACATGCTTTTAACACTTCAAAAGAGGCAAGGCGGGGGGGGGGGGGGGGGAAAGCCCTCACCTGCAATCTCCAGGAGATAAGTCTCCATTGGTATTTGTAGTTTGTGACTGAACCATTGACAGAGGATCTGAGTTTTGCAACATTAGCTAATAACTGTTACTGTTTCTTAAGTTTGCTAAATTTGAAAACCTTATCTTCCTAACAGAGTAAATTAATTAAGATAAAAGTGATTTGAATTGATGCTATATGCCAAATATATACTGAAAAATATCTACCACCCTCAATATATATAGTACCAGTACTGACTTACTATCACTAAATAATACACTTTATATGATTGTTGATGGAGAAGTGATGGGTTTTTATTGCTGTGTTTTTCTAACATTCTTTTCCAATCAAATATTCTTTTCTAAAATATTTAAATATTTTAAAAGAATATAACTGAACGTACATATGTTAAAAATGTAACTGAATCTACAGCTAGCTGTGGGTCTTTTGTGGCCATATAATTGATTGATGTTAACTCTTCATCTAATCAAATAAGGCACTAACCCAATGCTCTGAATGTTTACTGTTTCAGCGTTAGATTCTAAGGAAGAAACAATGTATTATTCTGATGTAACACGTGAAATACAAGCATGCAAATTGGACTTTTAATTGGTATAAGAAATTGGAAATGACTTAATATTAGTATCTGAATAAAAATTATATGTTTTCAACAGAAAGTTATAATTTGATATTAATGGAAAATGGCATAAATAATAAATTGATTAAATTAACATGTTTTCAGTGTCTTTGCTTTGATTATAGATATTTGAAACTGATAATAAAGATATAGGCAGTATCACACTCCTCTTTAACTTCTATTGTATTTGATAGTCCATGGTGATTGTGGTCTAAGTGCTTTCACTTTTACCTCTTGTAAATCAGATTTCCTGAGTACCCATTTTGTGTTATAATAGAAATAATAAAGTTTCACCATTTGATAGAATTTGGAATCTATAAATGAGACATTTGGGGTGAAAATAAAAATTCAGTGAATTGTTTTTCCTAATAGAACCATTTCTGTAAAATAATGTGTATTCTTGTTATTGTTAGAATTATTCGATTTTATCTTCAGTAATTTATTTTGACACATAGGACAAGCTGAAGATCTAATTTTATTTTATTTTAGTCAATTTTCTCAGCACCATGTATTGTTTCACCTATTCCTTATCAATTGATGATATCCCTTTTATCATATAATAACTATTAAATATAATTGGGCAAGTTTCAGGTTTTATTTCACTCCATTAATCTGTCTATTCTTGTGTTGTAACCATACTATTTTAATTATGGTAGCTTTATGGAAAAATTTTCTTTTTATAAACTTACTGGAGGTCCAGTGCACGAGATTTGTGCATTGGAGGGATGGGTCCCTCAGCCTGGCCTGCACCCTCTCACAGTCTGGGACACCTCAGGGGATGTCCGACTGCCAGCTTAGGCCCAATCTTGGGGAATCAGGCCTAAGCTGGCGGTCGGACATCCCTCTCACAGTCCAGGGCTCTCAAAGTCCAAGATCCCTCACTCCTTACTCCCTGCCTGCAGCAAGGCAGGAGAGGCTTCCGCCACCACCACTGCACTCGCCAGCCATAAGCCCAGCTTCTGGCTGAGCAGCGCTCCCCCTTTGGGAGCACACTGACCACCAGGGGGCAGCTTCTGCATTGAGTGTCTGCCCCTGATGGTCACTGTGTATCGTAGTGACCGGTCGTTCCGTCATTCAGTCAATTTGCATATTACACTTTTATTATATAAGATCTTTCAAAATTTTTATTTTCACGGGTTATATCAGAAATTTTGAAAATACTTGGTCATATTGCTGAAAAGTCTTATTAGAATTGCTATCCTATATAATGAAAGGGTAATATGCAAATCGATCAAACTGTGGAATGACCAGTTGCTATGATGCACACTGACCACAAGGGGGCAGCACTCAATGCAGGAGCTACCCCCTGGTGGTCAGTGCATTCCCACAGGGCCCACACCTGGCAAGTGCAACAGTGGTGGTGGGAGTCTCTCCAGCCTCCGCTGCAGCTCTAAGGATGTCCGACTGCTGGCTTAGGCCCACTCCCTGCCCCTAGGGACTCTTGGACTGCGAAAGGGCATAGGCTGGGCTGAGGGACACCTACTCCCTGAGTGCACAAATCTCATGTCTCTAATATATCATAAAAATAAATAGTGTTTTGAAAATAAATGTTTTTAGAAATCGATTTGTTCATATCATTTCAGTATTTGATGGAATAGATTATAGTATACTATGGAAATAAATGAAAGTGTACATAAATTTTAAAAAACATTTGACAGTTATTCTAAAATACAGGTTGCTATGTGTTGAATAAAAAATTTTAGACATTTTATAGAAAGTTTAGATAGGGTTATTGTAGTATGTAGTATAATTTTTAAGATTGAACAATAAGAGATCTTCATTTGTATTTACTCACACTAATAGTCCATTGATCAAAACAATCAAGCCAATACTAATAATGAAGCATAATGTGAGGGAGAAAAACACTAAAAAATTATATAATCATTCTGTCTACATTTGAATTTTCATGACATGCTTTTCCTATAAACTAGTCAATTCACAGGTCTTTTTTAAAAATTTATTTTACAGAGAGAGAGAGAGAGAGAGAGAGAGAGAGAGAGAGAGAGAGAGAGACATCAATTTGTTATTCTATTTCATTATGAATTCATTGATTGCTACTTGTATGTGTCCTGACCAGAGTTCAAACTTCTAACCTTGACATATCAAGATGATGCTTTAAATAACTGAGCTACCCAGCCAAGACTAATTCACTATTTTTTAATAAAATGAGAAAAATTCTATGATGAACTCATATTCGAAATCTTCTTTATTAAATATTTATTAGTAATGACATCTTTGAATAAACAGACCAAAATATATACACTTAATCTAATAAATAATCAGTTTGTAATTTAGAGAATTGATAAATATTTGTTCAGGTATGTTTTGAATATATGATAAAATACTTAAATAATTCTTTACTACTTATGAAGTAATAAAATGTATAATAGACTAATTTAGTACAGTTTTATTGACCTGTAAATTTCTGGTTTAAAAATATTTAATGAGAAGTTTTACATTTATGATTAAACCTTAAATCTTTATGTTAAGAGTATAAGTTGTGAGAGTAGTAATACGTTGTTTTTTTTTGTTTTTTTTTAATATATTTTATTGATTTTTTTACAGAGAAGAAGGGAGAGAGATAGAGAGTTAGAAACATCGATGAGAGAGAAACATCGATCAGCTGCCTCCTGCACATCCCCCACTGGGGATATGCCCGCAACCCAGGTACATGCCCTTGACCGGAATCGAACCTGGGACCCCTCAGTCCGCAGGCCGACGCTCTATCCACTGAGCCAAACCGGTTTCGGCAATACGTTGTTTTTTATAAAGGACTATATGTTCCAAAGCAACAGAGTTTTGTACACTTCTAGCTTTGTAAATTAATATTGGTATCCTAATTTATAGGACATTAGGAAAATACCCTGTATTTTTGCTTAAAAATTATAATGCAAAAACCAACATGAGGACTCTTTTTTTCTTAGCTTAGGCTGATCAACATAAAAGGCATAGATTACCACAATTTCAATATATGAGACTAAAATAAATAGAAGATAATCAAGTCAACGTGAGCCCTCCTTTAAATTATGTGAAGTTTAAAAGAGCCTGTGTGTACGTATAGTTGTCTAAGTGCCCCTCCTTTCAAGCAAGTAAATTTAAAAAATGGGAGTATCATCACATTTCATTTTGGAGCAACTAGTGGCATTTCTCACATTATAAGGGGCCAGACAAAAGAAACAGAAAAGAAAGCAAAGTGTTGGGCCTGTAAATATCATCAGGAAATGCCCCAGAGTAATTATAGTGTTCTTAAGCATAACATTTAACATTTCGTAGATCATTTTAATAGTTTTCTAAAAAGCCACTGAAAGTATAACATTTAATTGAAAATACCCAGTGCATAACATTTTTTTTTCAAAGTAGTAGCTACCTGTTATGTTGTTGCTAAGAAGTCGTCACTATTTAGATTTAATATCACAGGTTGTATTTATCTTATGTATTTCTTATTTTGTGGAATGAATTTCTGAGTTTTTATTATTTTGATATGTCTTAAGTTAAGAGTGGAGGTCAGGGAAGGGGTATAAGAAAATAAATTGTATCATAGAGGTTGATCCTTTTCTGTAATTGGGTTGTTAATTTTTGCAGATATGTTACTTAAACAGAGAGTAGTGCAGATCTATTGTTACTAGTTTCATGACCTTAGAGCAAGTAATTAATTGCTCTGATTCTCAGTTTATTGTTTGTAAATGGAGTTAATAACAATAAAATGAATAACTACCTCACAGGGTACACATGCAGATGGCTAGAAGACATATAGATGGCAAAAAAAAGGCATCCAAATGCTCAAAATAATTTGTCATTAGGCAATATAAAATAAAACCACAGGAAGATATAAAAAACCACTCACCTACTTAAATGGCTAAAATGGAAAAAAAAAACCTGACTACAAAAAATGCTGGTGAGGATGAGGAATAAGAGGAACTCTCATTCATCGATGTTAGGATTATGAAAGGGTAGAACAACTTTAGGAAAATGTTTGGCCGATTTTTATAAAATTAAATAAAAACTTGCCATACAACCCAGCAATAACACTATTATTATATATCCAAGAGATTTGAAAACTCATATACACAGAATATTTGTGTGAAAATATTGAGGACAACTTTATCCACAATAGACCCAAGCTTGAAGCAATCAAGATGTCCTTCAATTGGAAAACTGATGAATTGTGGGATAGCCATGCAATGCAATACTATTATGAGATAAAAGTAATGAGCCATTGATTCATGCAACAATATGATTGAATATTAAATACATTTTACTAAATGAAAGAAGACATACCTAAAAATCTACATATTGTAGAATTCTATTCATATTATGTTGAGTGTGTTTCCTCCACGTTCTGCATGGAGTAGGGTTTGGTATCTGAAAGAGGAGCCGCACAACAAATGAGAGAAAAAGACACTAGATAATTTTGCAATATTGGGGGACCAGGCGGTCAAGTCCGGAAGGACTTCCTTCGATGCTCAGGCCGCTCCAATCTTTTATTGATCTGCAGTAGCCCTTAGGGTAAGGAGGTTTCAATGACACACAGATCAGCAGACAATTTCCAGGAATAGACAAAGTATCTGATTAGCTCATCAATAGATTCCTGGAAGTATCTGCTTAACAATAATCAACAAGGATCTACATAAGTATCTAAGGAATTAAGGGAACTAAGGTGGGATGCTTCAACTATTACTACCTAAATTAACTGAGTGGCTCCTAGATTAATTGGGTGGTGCACAGCCCTGACCTTTCCTAGGACTTTCAAGCCCTGACCTTTACTCGGACATTCAAGGGCTACTAGCTTTTAGGGGGTCTCTGTCTAAACTCAGGTAGTGAAGACAATGAATGGACTCCGGCAGTATTATATTCTGGAAAAAGCAAAAATGATAAGAACAGAGAACAGGTTAGCAATTGTCTGTGGTTGGGTGAAAGAAGAACTGTTGACTACAGGAGAATGTGCAAAGAAAATTTTAGGATTAAGGAATTGTTCTGTATAGTACTGAGGTATCAGATACATGTTTCTATGTATGTATCAAAATATATAGATAATCTTCACCATAAACCATACATGGCACAGAGTTTGGTTCATAGTAATGTGGTTATGGCAGTTTCTTAGTTTTGGCAAATGTACCATAGGAGTATAAGATTTTAAGCTGGATGAGAGATATATTGGAACTCCATATGTTATTTTTCTATGGATGTAAAAATGACATAAAATTATTCCAAAATAAATAGAATAATATGTTCCTCTTTGGGTTATTAAGAGGATTGAATGAATTAATACATACAAATTGTATAAGTTAACACCTGGTGTATAAAATTAATGTTGACAAAATCTTCATACTGTTAGTCTGGTCATGTTTCTTGTGTATAAGATGTGGAAGCATAAAAAATGTTAAAAATGACCTAACCCAGTGGTCGGCAAACTGCGGCTCATGAGCCACAGGCGGCTCTTTGGCCCCTTGAGTGTGGCCACGAAGTTTCAATCGTGTGTGCCCGCAAGTGGTATTTTGTGGAAGAGCCACACTCAAGGGGCCACAGTTTGCTGACCACTGCCCTAACCGGTTTGGCTCAGTGGATAGAATGTCGGCCTGCAGACTCAAGGGTCCCAGGTTCGATTCTGGTCAAGGGCATGTACCTCGATTGTGGGCACATCCCCAGTGGGGCGTGTGCAGGAGGCAGCTGATCGATGTTTCTCTCCCATCAATGTTTCTAACTCTCTATCCATCTCCCCTCCTCTCTGTAAAAAATCAATAAAATATATTTTAAAAAAATAATTTTAAAATGTTCAAAATAATTTTTCATTAGAAAATATTAAATAAAACCACAGTAAGGAGAGTGAGCATGCTGAATACTCAGTTCTCAGTCTATGGATATCATCCTCAACAAAAGAAACCAGGGCTCCTTGAGAAAATGGTTGGTGTTAGGTCTGGGGTCGGAAAAGTATAAGATGAAGCTAGAACATTTTATTGGGCCAGGAAATAAAGATGTACTCAAAGAATGATGAGGACATAACACAAGGACAGGAGCTAGACTTGAGGGAGTTCTCATTGGCCAAAATCGGGACAATTTGAGCTTACATCCAACAGATAAATAAAAATCTAGGTTTCCAAAATGATACAAATAAAAGAATACATAAGCAATGGGAGGAAAGAGACAGCCTTTCCTCAGAATAAAATGTGAAATTAAAAATATACAATTAATGATTGAAATAGAAGATCATTTGGCAACTCTCACTTTGGGGTTTGATTCATGCAGAAGCCATGAATGGATGCTAGAGCTGGGAATAGAGATTTGATGAGAAACAGGTATGTTTGAAACAAATGATAGAATTTTCTTTGGAGTATCTCACCCACAGCATTTATCAAAAGGCTGTGATATAGAAAAGATAACAGGGATATTCTCTATAGCTGTCAAAATTACACAGGAAAAAAAAAAAAAGACTGAAGAACTGTACCAGACTGAGGAGATCTAAAGAAACAGGGCAACCTGTCCTCTTCAGGATCCTGGACCAGAAAGGAAAAATGTACTCATTGAGACAATTGGCACAATTTAATGGTGGTGTATAAACTGGATGGTGGTGTACAATTTTCAAGTTTGAGTGGTTACACTATGGTTGCTCCTGTTTATGTGGTAGAGAGTCCTTGTTTCACCGACAAAGAAATATGAATGCTGGGGATAGTGTCTACATCATGCTCCCCAGTAAAAAATGATCGGGTGATGGAGCAAACAAGGTAAAATGTTAACAAATGGAAAATCCGAGTGAATAAAAATATGGGGATTTCTGTTCTTTGTACTATTCTTGCAACTTTTATATATGTGTGAAATTATTTTAAAATAAAATATAAATAATCATATTCAAAATAAAGTAAGGTTGTTTAAAAAGATGATAGAATAAAATATGCAATGTTTATTAAAAAGAGATGAGTGACTTGATCCATATAATAAGCTGAATAATATGTATTATGTGTTTATGTTTATGTTAAGGTCTATAAGAAAGTTAGGGGAAAAATAGTGGATGATCTTTTGCTCAAAACCTACTCTTGGTGGGAAAATAAAACCAAATTTTATGTTAATTACTCTACTAGTATTTTGAAATACTATAATGTTTATTTACATACCTATTTTCTTATTCCTTGCATTCTACCACAAATGTTTAAAGCAATTTATAAAATATATGTAATAAAACAAACATAAGTTAAATTATAAGTTAAGATAAAATATCAATATATAATTATATAATATATGCATTATAAATTTAAACTAATAAGGAATAGAACAAATAGTTAAGAACCTATGTATAAAAGATACAATTTTGTAGGTTTTATTGAATGTCATTGAAATTTAAAGAGCTTGCGATCAAGTCATTGATTAAATATTAAACTATTCTATTTTGATTTTTTTATTTTATTTTTTTTTTTTAAATATATTTTATTGATTTTTTACAGAGAGGAAGGGGGAGAGATAGAGAGTTAGAAACATCGATGAGAGAGAAACATCGATCAGCTGCCTCCTGCACATCTCCTACTGGGGATATGCCCGCAACCCAGGTACGTGCCCCTGACCGGAATCGAACCTGGGACCTTTCAGTCTGCAGGCCGACGCTCTATCCACTGAGCCAAACCGGTTTCGGCCTATTTTGATTTTTTAATTTCAATATTTTAATATTTAAAATAACACCAGTCGAAGAAAATTTCTGAGGAAAATTTGGGACTAATAGGAAATATATTTGGAATTGGCCAAGTAACAGGCATCTTGACGACCAGGTTTTATTTAAAAGAAATATGATAGCACAATAATCCTGCGACATGAAAATGCAAGTCAGATTCCTGAAATGATTGCTATGGAAGCAAAGGATACTGTGCCTCCTTTTCACTCGTTTAAGGGAGAGATGCCTTATATCTTTCACCTCTGAACTCCTTTTTCTGTTTTTCAGTATCTCAGTGGAATTAGTTAATGATTACTGTGGCAGGCATTGTTTTAAAAACTGTACTATTAACATATAATTGTTCCTCCATTTTCCTGTCTCGTTGCACTTAATGTAAAAGCCCAAGTCTTAAGATCATGTTTTTGTTGTATATGAAGTTAGTTCTGTGTCTACTGTGTTTGCCCCCCTCCCCCAGACAAAAGTAAAGAACACCGCGGGCAGGATTTCCAATTGTACAGGCTGCTTCGATGACGACTGTGTTCGAATGTTCTATGTGTGGGAACGGCAGGTCTGTTTGCTGCATTCAGTGCCCCTTTCTTGATTCCTGAAAGACTGGACTTGCAGTGCACAGCTCCTGTTATTTACATCCTGCTTTTATGTGTTGCTGCTTTTATGGAGTGCTAAATTGCTTAATTAAATTTTACTGGCTTCATCTGCTTGCTCATTCATAGCCACAATCTAGCCCATGACATTTTCTTCCTTTAAATGAACGCAGGAAGCCTTGTATTTTTAGAGGTGTATTTGGGCTTTGAAAAGGAATAAGTAACTTAACATGTGAGGTGCTATTTGTTGAAAAAATAACTGAATACTCCACATGAGTATAAAAGTCATAAACAACACTGTTAGCAGGTTGGGTTTAACCAAGCTTTCATAGGAGCAAATATTGGATTGAATATTTCGTCTTACCGGGTTTCATTATGGTTTAAATCTATGCTTTTATTCTAGTTTATATCTTTTGGAAAAACTCTTTATTCCTGAAACAAAGAATTGTGTATAAAATATCTCCTGTAACTAATTCTCTGCTTAGAGTCCATAAGAAGTGGAAATACTTTGCTTTCTTTATCAAAATGGCATCATAATTGAAGGTGGCTTGTACATGAAGTACTTGAAATGTTTCCATATGCCAAAACCGGTTTGGCTCAGTGGATAGAGTGTCGGCCTGCGGACTGGAGGGTCCCAGGTTCGATTCCGGTCAAGGGCATGTGCCTGGGTTGTGGGCACATCCCCAGTGGGAGATGTGCAGGAGGCAGCTGATCGATGTTTCTCTCTCATCGATGTTTCTAACTCTCTATCTCTCTCCCTTCCTCTCTGTAAAAAATCAATAAAATATATTAAAAAAAAAGAAATGTTTCCATATCACTCTTTTCAGCACTAGTTCAGAAATTTCCCAATTTCTCTGCGGACTATTTTTTTTTTCTTTTTAGAGAACCGCATATCTTTACATTATAAAACTCTGACCATTTAAAATGAGTCCCTTCATTGTTTTTTCTTCACATATTAAAGACTAACATTATGTGGGGCCAAACTCATCTCCTTCAGACTCATCCTGTAATCAATGATAATTTTCCATGCTACTGAACCATGCCTAAGCTTCTGTGAATTAACAACATAATTCACTATTTTTTTCTAATCCTAATAATTATGCCTAGTATTTTATGTGTGCATTATTTGATTTTTGCTTATACAAAAACTTATTTATTTGAAGGAGTATAAACATTGGCTGAATGTTTTCCTTCAGATGAGAATAGAGGCATTCGCACAATTACAAGGGGAGACTCTGTTGGTGGCTGCTGGGGTCCAAATCAAAACTCTGTCATTCAAGTTTGAATAAGAAGAAACAATGGAGCCATACATAATCTGGCCACTTTGCAGTCTCTCAGAATTCATCACAGAACACGCTCCATCTGACTCAGCACCAAACACCTTGACTTCCTTCATTTCCTTAGTCCAAACTCTTCTATATGTTCACGCCACTGCCTGCAGTTCATCTTCCTTTACCACATTTTATGCTCTAGCTCCCTGCATCCTTTGGATCTCAACTTTCTTAATCATTGATGAACATTTATTGAATGTGATGGTTAATTTTATGTCAGCTTGACTGAGCCACAGGATTCCTAGTTATTTGGTTAAACATTATCTGGCGTGTCTTTCAGGGTATTTCTGGATGAGATTAACATTTGAACCAGTAGACTCAATTAAAGTAAATTGCCCTCACTAATTGGGCAGGTCTCATCCAATCCATTAAAGGCCTGAATAAAACAGAAAGGTGGAGTAAGGGATGATTTTCCCTCTCTGCCTGTCTGTCTTTGAGCTGAGACATAAGTCTTCTGCCTTTGGACATGTACTCAGACTGTAAGTTAAACAATAGGCTCTACTGGTCCTAAGGCATTTGGCTAGAACAATGCCATCAACTCTCCTGGGTATCCAGCTTGCTGACTACAGAACTTGGGACTTTCATTCTCTCTAATGATGTGAGCCAGTTCCTTATAATCACACACACACACACACACACACACACACACACCATCGGTTCTCTTTCTGTAGAAAATGCTGGCTAAGACACTGAGTTTATATTATCTACTAATAAACACCCATGTAACTATTTGGGCAACATAAAGAAAGGACTACAAAGGAAAAGAAATAGAATGTTATGAAAGAAAGAGATATAGGTCATGTAGGTGGTCAGGAAAGGCTCCTAATTTTTACTGAAAATTGAAGTAATAGTAAACAAAGAGTCAGGAAAAATCATCTCGGGCAGATGGGAGATCTTTTGTGGAGGTGTTGAAATAGTGACCAGCTGAGTGTGCTGAAGGTCTGAAAGAAATCAGCCTGTCTGAAGTCGAGTGAGCAAGAAGATTTTTATTTGATGACGTTAGAAAGAAGGCAGGAGATAGACTCTGTAGAACCTAATAGGCCTTGGTAGAGAATATGAATTTAATCTAAGTATAATGGGTATTCAATGAAATAGTTATTCAAAAAGGAGATAAGATCTTATTTGTATTGTTACATGTTACTATGGTGGCACCCTTGGTTTCAATCATGACACAATAAATGGTAACAGATTGGATCTGTTCATAAAAACTGCCATGAAATGGTAAAATACATGAGATAAAACATTTCAAGCTTGAGGCAATAAGTAGAGAACTGTGATAGCGGAGAGAAGGGAAACACATAAGGTGTGCCTGATGATTGTGTTCCGGTGGCCCCAACTTTTTACCTTTTTATGCTGGGCTGAGAAGAAAAAAACATTAGATTTCTGGGCTTCTGGAGCAGCCAAATTGTACAGCTCTGAGTATCTAAAAACAGGGAGCTATCAGAGAAGGGGCTCCATGAAGTCTATGAGGAATCATCATGGGCCCGTGAATGAGGGCTAAGTGGGTCACTACAGGTAGACAGTTGAGTCCCAGCCCTGTCTGAGTGGAAAGACTCCCCTGAGCACATGGGACATTTAGTGGAGACTCCAGGAAGTGCCCTGGCTTAGAAGCAGGAACCACACCATGTAGTTAGTGGTATGCCCTGATATTCAGTGCAAAACATAATACAATTTCCTTAACAAAGAATAAGATCAAACCTGACAGTACTATATACAGTATAGGTCAGTAAATTAAATTCCTGCAAAACAAAATGCAATGTCCTTTAATGGGGGACAAAATAATCCAAATACTCCTCAATAAAAGCCTCTATACTCAGCATAAAATTGAAGAAAAAGTATATATCAAGTGTGAAGAAATAAGAAATATAACACCATAGACAAAGAGTAACAAAATTAAAAAAAAAGTCCAAAATGATTCAGATGTTGTAATTAGTAGAATATAACTTTATGGAATTATTGGTCCTTTTCTTTTATTATGTTACCATGTGGGCAGCATTATTTACAGTGTGCAGGCAAAAGGAAAAAGTACAAGAATAAAAATTACTGTTTATAAAAATAGAAAATTTTTAGGTAAATGAACATATCTATAATCCTTGTTTATTCTTAACTTAAGTCATTAATATATTTCTATTTAGCATTGTCTTTTTTTAAAACATATTTCATTGATTTTTTACAGAGAGGAAAGGAGAATGATAGAGAGTTAGAAACATTAATGAGAGAGAAACAACGATCAGCTGCCTCCTGCACACTCCCCACTGGGTATGTGCCCGCAACCAAGGTACATGCCCTTGACTGGAATCGAATCTGGGACCCTTGAATCAGCAGGCCAATGCTCTATCCACTGAGCCAAACCGGTTGGGGCTAGCATTTTCTTTTTTATGGAAATAATAATGCTTAATTATAGCAAGCTTTAATCTTAGAAAATAGAATAATTAAAATAGATATTGCTTGATGGTTTTTAAATGGATTATAGTGGTACAAAGATTTGGCTTTCTTGACTTTAGTAACTACAAAGTTCATATATTTACCAATGCTAATTCATCATTATTATTTCTGAGTCAGAAGAAGTAGAGTATTGATAATTTAATTAATTGCTGAGAGAAATCTTCTTAGTACAAGTCATATGATACCCAAGGCTATGATAATCTTTAAGTCAGAAATAGAGAGAAATAATTTAGTAAATGATTTTCTATGTAACACTCAGACTACCTTGCACAAGCCTTTACCTCTCTGAGCTTTCATATTCCTTACATGTAAGCTTGGAATAATGCTAGAGATTTCATCATGCAGCTCTTTTTATTGTAGCAGTGGGAGGCATGCTCCTTCACCTTCCTAATCCAGAAGTGGAAAATGAAAGCCCTATTTATTTATTTTTAAAAATGCAAATTTGGTCATACTCTAAGAACTGTTTTACAATCTATTATTTTTACTTACTTATAAAGATAATAATTATATGTGGCATCATCAAATATAGACACCAGCATCTGATTTTCCTTTTTTCTTATGATCTCCTATTTTTCTAGATCAGATAATTCTTTCTGGAACAGAAACCACTTTTTTTTTTTTTTTTTTTTTTTTGGTCATGGTACAGTTTTCGCCACAGGTTTCCAAAATCTATTTTGAAATTCAGAAGCCGGAAATTTATTCATTATTTTGGTTCAACATTTCTGTTAGGTCATTAGTCAGAAAATGTCAAATAAGCCAGTGTTGAAGCTATTAGATTTGGCTGGAAACAGGGAGAAGAGATTTCATGATGTGCTCCCAAAAAAGTTTGCAATTCTATGTTCATGTTACTTAATGTATAAATAACACCAAAATTAAAATCAGATCACCCCAGTCCTAACTGCTTCTTTACTTACTGGATATTTACATGCTATTGCTGATCCCACTTCCTTGTGTTAAAGTGCAGGCACAAATCCAGCCTGGTTCCGAGAGAGGTGGTGAGAAAGACGTCACACTAGCTCTGGTGTATGAAAGCAAGCTATAATAGTGAGATGATGGATTTCATCCTTCTTGTCATTTAACTAATTAATTAAATAAGCTATATTAGTTAAAATACTAAAAAGAATGTATTAATGATCTTTGGATACATATATGTCATAAGATATCTAAGGCTATGATAATCTTTGAGCAGAAAATTGATTTTATTTTTATGGTTTTTCATTCTGAGAACATTTCTTCCAGTGATTTCATTTTCTCTAACAGAATGTTCTAAAATGTTTTATCATCGATAAACTAACATAAATATTATTGAGGAGATACATTTATTTATTAAATATTAAATTAGTGTCTACTATGTAACAGACACTACTGAACAGCCTTGATGTACATGGAATAGAGCAAGAACAGAAGAGAAAAATAAAACCAGATAAATGCTCATGGAGCTTATATTCTGGTGGGGAGATTCCCAAAGACATATTATAAATGAAGATAGCATGTATCTATACTCAATATATATTTATTTTCTTCTCACCTAGAAAACATCATTTAGTGCCTCAAATTTCATTTCATCATGCAACAAAATATATTTATTGATGTGACATTGAAATCTGTAATGCAGAAAAAAAAACAATATTGCCTATTGCAAGGGAACATATCTAACCATTATTTTATAGTCAACAAAAGTATTTATTTGTTAATATTTTAGTATAGCCTTATATTATTTATAGTAAAAATGTCTTTGTTTTAACGAGGATTACATTCTAAGACTAACAATAATAACAGACACAATGTTAACATATTGTATTTACAAAATCACTTCTAAAGTTCTTAATATGTAATGTTGCTCCAGAGCTTTCTGGCCAGGTTATAGTAATCAAAACGGACACAACTAGTTGATCATCTAACACTAAATAACCCAGTATTCATAATTACACTGGGGAAAACCCTGATTGAGTGATTTTTAGTTATTTTGCACACTGAGAGGTTCATTTTAATAGCTATCACTTTGTTTTAAAGGCATAATTAATTCAAAAAATCATGAGCATGATATTGTTTTTTTTTATAATTCCAAACTTCAAAAAAAAAGTAACATTTCCACATTTAATAGATGGAAATATTCGTGGCCAATTTGGTAAAATGTTTAATATTTTTGAAACTAATTAGTCTCAGCAGAACCAGAACTTGACTAATTTCCAAATTTCTCAATTTCACACATTTACAAACTTGTCAGTATCATTTAAGTGCCTTTAAGCACATTTTAAATTGCCATGAAGAAAGTCCTTCATCTTTAAAGAAGGGTTACTATATGGTTACCTTTGAATTGACTTTTTCCTAATTACTAGTATTTATTTAGCCAGGAAACTAGATGTCTCCCAATGTAATAGTAAAATATCTAGATTAACGGATCTTTTTAATTTTAAAAAAATCATTGTAAATAATTTTATGTCTAGTTTATAGAAGAAAATCACTCATGAGATTTCTAATACATAATTATCTGTAGGTATTTCTTATCTTTTGCAATTGCCTTTAGTGCTAATTCAATGATGATAAATTTTGCCTCCTTCCTGCTTAGTCAGCAAAACAGACAACATTTATAAACATGTAAACAGGCAATCAGGTATATTAAATTTAAAAATGGAAACTTTCTGTTTCTCTGCGTATATGTGTACATGCACATGTAAGATGAACCTGGAGTTCAAAGTAAAGGTATCTTGGAGATTTTTCTTTAAACATTCATGGAAATTGTTTAACAATTATGAAATTAAGCTATTTTTAAATTTATTTTGATGATGGATTTGACCAAGTTTGCTTAAATTGTAGCATTGCATTTATGCATGCCTTTGGCTTGACCTCCTTTGGAAGCATCGCATCAGTTGTCAAAAGAATATTTATCTAATGAAAGACATAAAACCTCTGAAAATAAGATAACAGATTTTGTAATAGCAATATTCCCTGTGCAGAAAAATATGGCATTAGGTAATAAAACAGCCTTCTATCCTGTGACTCCTTGCCATGTGGTCTCGGCATGTCTGTGAGAGAAGCAGGCATTTATTACTTTATATGTCCTCTGATACTTTGGGATTATCACTTAATTAACTCAGTACAAATAGATTGAACAAATGGTATAAATCCCAGTGGACACGACACTTAGAATTCTGTGATGGATCCTTAAAAGAAACTCTGGAAATGAACTAACAAGAAATGGAGAAGGGACACCTGCTTCCGATCAGGTTTTGAGTCTGACATTTTTATTTTTCTGCATGCATATTTTAGTTTTGGCTAGCACATTTAGAAGTCAAAACTAGATAGACAGACATTTATAGAGCCTTATTATAGAGCCTTTCCCATAATTCTCAGTTTGGTAAAAATATAAAAAGATTAGAGATTTAGTTTAATTCCAGATACAATTTTAAATACTTGTTCCATTGCAGTTGATTTGAGAGATTCCAACAAAGCCATTAGTTGATGAAGGGGACATATTTTTATGTTTTAGGCAATAAATAGTATTTGCATATTATTTGTTGTAAAAGTATAAAAAGACATAACTAATATGATTATGGTTTATTATTTTTCAAATTTCTCCTCAAAAGTGAACTTCAACCTTTTAATCCAATCTCTCTGCAACCATTTAGGAATCTGATTCAGCCCTTTCTGAGAGTCCCCTACATAGTGGATTTAGAAGTTTTAACCCAAATTGCATCTAAAAGCAAGCATCAAAGAAAACTATAATGAAATTTTAGCCAAACTATATCTCAGATTCATGCTAGAGCTGTAATTTTTCCTGGACTTTATTGTCAGTGGACCTTTTGTAAATGGAAATACATATTCATATAAATTGTTATCAAAAGTGCACTAGACATTTTATAGCTTAATATATTTTAAACTATATAAAGAATAAAAAATGAAAGCATTATTTTGCTGATCATGACCAAGATTTTAGACCTTGAATATGAGAATACATTTGTGTTTGCAACTAAAGACAGAAGGGTGGCTTAGTAGCTCTTCGTAAGGGAACAAAATCTCAGCTCCATGAAAGTCACTTCCGAATTGAATCCTGACAAGATGTCTCAGAGACAGATCAATTGAATACATCACATCTGTTATGCAGAGATTTTTCCCTTGCTTATATCAAAGGGGCGGGGGGAAAGGAAAGAAAAAAGATTTAAAAAACTAAGATGATTAGAAAAGGTACTCTGAGAGTCTGTTTTGCTTGGCCAAAACTTCTGGCACATTGATAGAATTGGACTTTGGAGAGCCATCTAATTTAACAAGTTGTTTGTATTTATTCCTTCCAGTGGTTACCAACTTTTTATTTGAAGTGACTGCAGGGTTATCACATAGTGAGTGATGTTATCATATTGATCTGATAACAAACAAAAAAGTGAATAATAAAATGTTATTTTTCTAGATAATTAAATAAAAATCATCTTATAATTCATAAATTTTGATATTCTTGCATTTTCCTATATCCTATTTATTGACTTATACATACAAATTATACATAAAGTGGGATTTATAGGCTTATTTATATTACTGTAACAGTAAACCATGTTAGTTTTTATTCCCACTTTACCCTTCCCTCATGCATCAGGGGGCAAATTTGTGGGAGTACCACCTAAAGGAAAAGACATTTTCTATAGGTAATAGCATAGGAAATCAGTCTATAATTGGGGATAAGAATGGAAACAATCCAAGTAGGAATCGTTGTCTTGAATTCATTACCTGGAGGTGCATCTGTCTGGGGAAGAGAACCTGAGTATCCATGTGTACAACTGAATACTGAGAACTAGTGCCAGCTGACCAGCAGACCCTGAGCAACAGATGAATGGATGACTCTGACCCACATTTCTGTGAAAGAGAGGGATAAGGGACTGCTTGGTTATAGACACCAAACAGCCCTATTCACCTGCCTCCGTAGACTTTTATTGTAACAACAGCTTGAACTAAAATTAACTATTAGATACTATTAGCAGGGTAAGCATCCTTGAGAAGACATATTCGTCTGTAGTGTCTTTTAAGTAAAGACGTTTTGAATTCTAAATATAAAGATTCCAGTAAAATACCCGGGGGCTCTGACTTGCTTGTAAAAGTCAAGATAGGGTCTGCCACCTTCAGCAAGGTCCTCCAGAGGCCTCCGGCCTTTCAGAGGCTCCTCCTTACAGACTTTCTAACCAAGTCCCATGCTTCCCCACAGACTGGAGTACTGATAAAGTCTCTAAAGACACTGTAATCCAAACAGTATTTTTATAATAGCCTTTGGATCCCATGTTTCTACAGTTCTCAAATTCTGAGAGATAACCAAATTGACTATCATACATAGGCTCAGACCTGCCAGCAGAGAAATGTACAGTTGTTGTTGCAGGCATCCAGTAGGTAACTATCATGTACTATTAATCCTCTTTATATTGACTTCCTATAAATTTTATTTTTCTGGTGAATATCATTTATTTTCTCAATCCTAGCTATGCTTCTACTGGTCCTGCCTATTTCTGACAATATATCTTCCTGAACTTTATTTAGGAAATTGCCTCCCCTTTGACTTTTGAATATCTATTAAGATTATGATCTCAAGAGGTGGTTTGCACAAGTACCAGGATAGTAAGTATTTATAAATATTATGAGTGTAAGAAAAATAACTTCTCAGAAGTATCATGAGAATAAAGAGAAATAACGCTATAATACATTGTTATGTAAATTAAATGTTATTACATTCAATGATGTTATTCTTCGTTATACTTGGGAGGATCTATACACTTGGAATTATTTTCTACATTTCATTCACATAAACTCTTCACTAAAAGAACTAGCTTATATTTTCTTTCAATGTTTTTACTACTAGCTTCTGGCTGCTCGGTCGTTTCATCTTTCAAATTTTTGGCCCTTTTCTTATTGGTCTTTTAAACATTTATTGAACATGTTTTGCTCATAACAACACATTTTGACTCCCAATTAAGAATGTCATCTCTTTTATTTAAATCCACAAGTTCTTGGCAACCAATAGACATAATTTCTGTAATTATAAAGTGCAAGTGCCTTTTACTTTACAAAGGTAAAAGTGTTTTTTCTTCATAATAAATAACAGACAATCCTATGATTCACTCTACAATATAGGGAAACTCCTGGTTCAATTAAAAAGGGGATCGATATATACATTTATTATTTAATGTTAAAAGGCATATTTCCAGCTGAATTAATGGCTTTTGTTGCATTTTTATCTAGCCAGAAGCATAGATTTTGACTTATTTGTTAATCAGGTCATTAACTAAACCTAATAGCAATAATTAAAAAAATAAAGTATATTATTTGTTGATTCTGTCTACGATGTATTCATGTATTACGTTAGGAGATGATAGATAGATGCCAGATGATGATAAATAGATGATAGATAGATAGATAGATAGATAGATAGATAGATAGATAGATAGATAATAGATAGATGACAATCTATAATAATAAACAGGTAATATGCTAATTAGACCAGTCAGCTGAATGACCTTCCAGACATCCTTCCAGATGAAGCCACAGTGGTGGTTAGGGGCAATCAGACAGGCAGGTGAGCAGTTAGGAGCTATCAGGCAGGCAGGCAGGCAGGCAGAGTGGTTAGGGGTGATCAGGCAGACAGGCGAGTGGTTAGGAGCCAGCGGTCCCGATTGCAAGAGGGTGCAGGCCGGGCTGAGGGACCACCCCCTCCATGCACAAATTTCGTGCACTGGGCCTCTAGTCTAATATAATCTTCACAATAATTTTAATATCATTTCCACTTTTCAAATGAGAAAGTGAAGAATAATATATTTATAGATTTCAAAACTAGCATGATTTACAGGAATATTTGCATTTGAAGTCAATGAAACCCCAAGAGAACCAAAAGTTAGGTTCTTTGCCCTATCCCCAACATTTCAAATTAGGACTTATCCCCCTCTTCCTTAAGGGTATGGAAGCAATTCCTAGGTGCCTGTAAATTAAGCCAAAACCAAGGCTACAAGTAAATATGCCTGTAGCCATATATTGCAAGAAAATCCACATCTCCAAGTACTATTTAGTGCTAAAGCTAATTCTTGTCAGACACAAAAGAGATGCATTCCTGCTTTTAGTTTTGGGGAATTTGGCTCAAGATGAGGCAGAACATTTTATGGGATCTATATCATATACTTATGTTTCTGCAAATACGAACTATCTAATCAATGAGCTTTAAAATTGACCAGTGAGTTAGTAAGTTGTTTGTAACTTTACTAATAAAGTTAATTATTCATTATTTACACACTTCTCATAATACTTTTTATAAGTATACATTTTAATATCTACACTAATAAAAGAGAAAAATGGTAATTGGCATACGGCGATACCTTTTTCATTGGCTAATCAGGGCTATATGCAAATTAACTGCCAACTAAGATTGGCAGTTAACTGCCAACAAGATGGCGGCTAATTTGCATATGTAGGCACAATGCAGGGAGGCAAAAGGGAAAGCAGGAAGAAGCCCCCTGCCACTGACAGTGATCAGAAACCCAGGGGGGAGCTAAGAGCTGGGGGGCAGGGCAAAGGCGGCCCTGGGGCCGCCTTTGCCCTGCCCCCCAGCCATGATCGGAGAATCAGGCACCTTTGCCGCCCTGGCCAGTGATAGCAGGAAGTAGGGGTGGAGCCAGCGATGGGAGCTGGGCACGGTCGAAGTTGGCAGTCCCAGGAGCTAGGGGTCCCTTGCCTGGGCCTAAAGCAAAGCCCACGATCGCAGCGTCCCCCGCTGCCACTGCAGGTCCCCGCTGCCTGGGCCGGACGCCTAGGCCAGAGGCGTTAGGCCTGGGCAGGGGCGGAGCCTACAACCGCGGGGAGCTGGGGGTCCCCTGCCCAGGCCTGACACCTCTGCCGGAGGCCTCAGGCCTGGTCAAGGGGCCGATCCGGTGATTGGTGATCGGAGGGTGATGAGGGTCAACTCCTCTGGCAGAGGCATCAGGCCTGGGTTGGGGGCGGAGCCGGGGATTGGGGGGATATGATGGTCCCCTTGCCCAGGCCTGAAGCCTGGGTCAGAGGCGTCAGGCCTGGGCAAGGGGCAGATCAGGCTATCGGAGGGTGATGGGGGTCAACTCCTGAGGGCTCCCAGTATGTGAGAGGGGGCAGTCTGGGCTGAGGGACACTCCCCCGCCCCCCACACACACCCAGTGCACGAATTTCGTGCACCGGGCCCCTAGTAAAGTTTATAATAAAATATAATGCAAACAGAATGATTTTTTAAATGTAGAGGTTTGGAGAGAAAGCACTTAATTTTACATTCTTTCATGTTTTGAACCAATTATGAAAGAGATATAAGAATGGAGTGATAATTTAAATAGTAAATTCTTTTTTGGTGTTACAACTGAACTTAAAAGTAATCTAGGTTAGGGGGTAATATATGTGGGCTAAAAAAATTGCCAGACAATTTGGTAAACTATTTTTTTACCATGGAAACAAAACCTTTCTGGACCGAGTTTGTACTTGGATAAATCTCTCTTTAAATACCAACAAGAAGAAAACAATATGTGGGCTACATGTCAACACTTTGAAGTATACTTAACCTTTAAATTGCAAAAGGAATAGCTGTTGAGAGAGAATGAAAGAAAGTGAAAGAGAGAGGGAGGGGGCATCAATAAGTTAGCCTAAGTATGAGTACTATTCTTTAATGCAGTTCTAAAATGCACGTATCAAATCTATAATATTTTCTGTGTGTTTTTTTAATTATAGGTGCATTTTTCTTCCATCTCTTCAGTTTCTTTCAAATATTTTGAGACATTTTATGTCTTTAAAGACTCTCCAAAATGTTGTTATTACCAATATTTATTACTTAAGGAGCATTTATAGCAGTCTTTAGAAATTTTATTCAGTGTATTTATGCCTTTGTTCTTTTTTTATTCCATTTTGCATGCCTGTGTTTACTCCACGCATTAAACAAATTAGTACCTGTCAATATCCATTTCTGTTAGTTTTGTCATAGGTATTGATATTCTGAGAGTAAAAAAACAAAGGGACCTGAATGAGTCAGAATGTTATTGAACTCCATTAAATCTTACTCTTCAAGATAATTTTTTGAGATGTAATGTGAAACAAAAGGATACATTGAACATTAGTATCACCATCATGGCTACAATTTCAGTGGTATTTCAAAGCAAGTAATAATTGTCTAATTATTGAGTAAAGTCATAAATAGCACACCAATTAAGAATTGTAAATTAGGAGGGATTTCTTACTCAGTAGTGCACAAATGTTGACTGTAACTAATTTTTTTCAGTGATTAGTTGTGCAAATAGACTTTCAGCTGGAGAAAAGTTAAGAATTTCAACCCAGCCATATTACAAAGAAATAACCTTATGCTCTATAACCTGCCTTCTCCTCTCAATTCTGGCCCAGACCCTCCAGGTAGTCTATCATATGTAAAACATGCAACAATTGATCTGAATACCTAGATTTGACCAGCTATTTCACTTTGCTACCAGACTTGCTCTAATAGAAACCCTGCTATTAATGAACCCAATCTCCTTAAAGCTGGCAAACCAAGCTTATCTCTTTGCTACTGTGTCATATCCATAGTAAAGAAGATAAAGAGGGTTTTCTAGGTCGGGCCACCTAAATTTGAGTTGCATTTTTTTATTGAATCAGTTGAGTCGATTGAGACTTTCACCAGGAAGTCATGTCAGGCAACAGAGGGGAGAATTGAGAGGGACAAGGCGGGTGGGGGGGGGGGCGGGGGGGGAGGGGGGAATGGAGGTTCTGCTATGCTAACAACAAGAACCTGGAAACATGGCATTTCACTGGTTGGAAAGTAGGAACCTGGAAAAGCAGACAGCGTTCTGGAAAATGCACTTCCTGTGGCTAGTCTGCTGCATACCCAATCGTATTGATACTGTTGTAATGTAACCCAGTTACAAATAACTGGAAGGAGCAAAGGGCCGGCCAAATAGTCGAGTCATTCACTTGTGCAGCTTTGCCAGGAAGCTGTGGCTTACCATGGCCCAGGAAGCCACCAGTCTATTCCCCACAGCCCCCGTGGTAGGTATTGCACAGGAGGAGGATAGATGTATGCCCAGGAAAGTCTAGGTGGTGTAGGAAGGCACTTGACTGCCAATCATACCTGGGCACAGGTCATTGGCCAGAGAAGGCATGGCCACCACAAGCACAGGAAAATTTGGGGTGTTTAATCCTCTAAGCAAACACGTTCACTCTCTTGTGTTTTGGGGCCTCTTAGGACTCTTGTTGCAGGGGGCTCACTCTCTTGGTTCCTCTGCACTCACCCATGTATCTCACAGCCATGTGGACCCCACACAGTGGACTGATGGACTGTACCTAGCCTGATGCTGCACCAGACCCAACTCCAACATGGAACTGAAACTCTAGACACTGGCTGTGCTTTTAGCTCTTCTGAATCCCCAGCTGCACATATTCCAGGACTGGATGAAGGGAAATGGGGCCTTAGAAACCAAGGGATGTAATTCCATGCAAATAAAAATCACTCATCCTCCCCTGTAAGTCTCAGAAAATTCTCTTTTTTCTCCATATATTGTAAAACCCCACCCCAAGTACTCAGTGGGAGCAGGGATACCTCACTTTCACTGATAATGGTATGTTAGGGTTAGAAAGCTTTATAAATTCAGGGTGTTTTAGCATATGTCCCATAGATTGCTGGAGCCAAGTGTGACCCCAACCTTCTTTGGACTATGCCATGTTTTCCCTCAAAATATGGACAAAATAAGAAGTAATGTGAGAACCTCACCTTCTTCTCTGTGACCTCTTATATGCCAATATATAGAATTTAACTGCATTTAGCCCTATGTAGAGTGGTAAGAAATATGGCCCGTTTTCCAAAGTACTGAATGCTCCCTAAGTAGCATTAACAGAGACTAGTCAATCTACACAGAGATTACTAGAGCAAAATCTATTAAAAATGCACAAGAAGGAAATACGGACACAAAGCTTTAAAATTTCAGAGTGATAGTGATCTAAATGCTTGTCAAAGGTTAAAGGTTGAGCCCTGGCTGGGTGGCTCAGTTGGTTGGAACATTTTCCATACACAAAAAGGTTGTGGGCTCTATTCCCAGTCAGGGATTCGATCCCTGGTCATGGCGCATACTGGAGGCAAATGATCAATGTTTCTCACATTAATGCCTTTCTCTTCCTTCCTCTCTATAAAAACATAGCCTCAGGCAAGGATTTAAAAAGTTAAAGGTTGAGGTTAGGGAAAATTAAACGGTGTAAATATTTTACTGGGGTAATAAGGATTCAATAGAGCTATATTTAAGGATAGATGATAAGACATTTATAATTCATTCAACCAAAATTTATTTTCTAATTGTCTAGTACAGGGGTGGGCAAACTTTCTGACTCGAGGGCCACAATGGGTTCTTAAACTGGACCGGAGGCCGGAACAAAAGCATGGATGGAGTGTTTGTGTGAACTAATATAAATTCAAAGTAAACATCATTACATAAAAGGGTACGGTCTTTTTTTTTTTTTTTTTTAGTTTTATTCATTTCAAACGGGACGGATCCGGCCCGCAGGCCATAGTTTGCCCACGGCTGGTCTAGTAGCTGTCAGGCGTACTGGGTAAACATTAAAGAAGAAAACTAATGGCATAGAGATTACATAACTACAAATATTATACTTTTTGGATTTTTGGTAGCAAGGATGGTAGTCGTCTTCAGTAAGGAAAGAAAATAACAAACAAAGCCCTAAATATAGGAGGAGTGGATACAGAAGGAATTAACTGAGGTGAAGTTTTTGGGCTCACACAAATCACAACCCAGGACCTGCTAGCAATTTGAGAATGAGAACAGTACCAAAACACAACCATCCTGACTTTTAATTAAGGGAGAAAAGCATATTCAGAAAAATACAGATTAGTAACCTCAAGATCACTAATTGAACAAATATTTGTATATTTATGAAGCACGATTATCCCAGGAACTAGACAGAGTTTACCACCTAGGGGAGACATTGTCATGTTGAGCATTTATTAGTCAGACAGTAAGGCGAGAACTATGATGATAGAATATGCGATGTACATATAAGGTTAAAGAAAGGGACATCCCTACATCCCTGAAGAGGTTTAAAGAAAGTGTATTTGTTAAGCTACCAGTCACAGAATAATGAACTATACAGGGCATAAACACTAAGGACAGTTATCACATAACTTTAAAAAATTCCCAGGTGGTTTAACAATGTTATCAAGTACAACCATGCACCTGTGAAGGACAGGGCTTCAGTAAGAAGTGTGTCGTTAGGCACCTTTTGTCCTGTGCATGCATCATAAAGCGCACTTACACAGCCCTAGATGGTGGACCCTGTTGAACACCTCGACTGTGTGGTACAGCCTATTGCTCCTCGGTCACAAACTCACACACTGTGTGACTGTACAAAACAGCATGACGTTCAATCAAGCACAGGAGGAAAGGATACAGTCAAAGGACTCAGTGAACAGGAGCTGGAAGCGGCTGCTGCTGGAATAACAGGGTATACTGTCTTCCAGCAAAGTTGTTTTTTTTAATAAAGAAAACAGTATAGTACAGTAAATACACAAACCAGTAACATAGCCGTGTCTTATCACTATCAAGTAGAATGCCCTGTTCATAATTGTGCGTGCTGTACTTTTATATGACCTCAAACACAGTAGGTTGGTTGACACCAGCATAAACACAAACTTATGTAACTGCTGCATTGCACTACAAATTGACGACAGCTACAAAGCCACTAGATGGTAGGAGTTTTTCAGCTCCATGACAATCTTATGGAACCGCCATCGTATATGTACCTGTCATTGAAACACACATCACGCTATGGCTCATGACTGTTCTCGGGGTCTTCACATCAGTCTGCTCAACCATGTCTCCCTTACGATCCAAAGATGGTCCACTCATAAAATCCCTCCTTGGCAAAGAGCGGAATTTCCACCATGATCCTGGGCCAGTCAGGGTCAGGATCTTCGCATTGAGGAGAGCTCTTCTCCTTGGTTCTCTTACAGAACTCAAAACACAATCCAGGGCCTGTTAGCCAGGAAAGGAAGGCAATGACTGCTGTGAGGCCTTCAACAGGTCTGCCTCACACAGAACTGCTAAGATGGTACTCGGACTTCATCCCTGCAGAACTCATTCATTCATTCATTAGACACACTGCCTAGGACCCATAATATATTTGGAACAGAGACAATATCTTAATTTCTTTTAAATCAGAAGGAAAAAAAATTTAGGTAGAAAAAATGTTTTAATATGTAGCATCAATACATTTATCTTTATACCAATGTGAATGTGAACCATCATCTTAATATTTTTCTGTAAATAAGGTGCCCATGGAAGTCATTTTAGAACCCTGTCTCAAGCATGAGTGTAGCAGGCCTGGTGCAAAAAGAGAGGAAGGGCATTCAGGATGATGGGAACAGCATTTGTAAAAGTGAAACTCCATTTCAGAGGAATGGATATCCACACTCTCAAATTCCCAAGTGGTCCTAGACTCATTATACGTATGAGCAGACATCTGCAGTGAGGACACTCAGACTAATTTATTCCAAGTCAATTTCCAATTAAAGTGGACATAATAAGCAGATTTCCCCAGTGGTGTCAATGAAAATAATGCTGCAACACAATTTCAACAGTTTTTCCTTCCCGTTTTTCAAAATGATAGATTATTGTTTCTAAAAGAAAGGTGTCCCTGTTCTAAAACTCACTCTGTGCTCCACAAACACTGGGCCATATACATATGTGCACAGCACACACACATCCATTTTTCCTATTTGACATCTTTTTCAAACTTGTACACTTGATAAGTGGCTTTCTCTGTATTGTTGCTGTCAAGGTCCTTTATTTGCCAGCTGGTTAGGAAAGAAGGAGGCAAAGGTCAATTTGCTTTTCCCCAGAAACAAATCTGTCATATCACTGATGTTCCAATGCAGCAGCCTTGTGGGACCGAGGGGTGTCAGTCCTCTGCCTCCAGGGCAAAACAGATTTCCTTCTGGATGAATCAGACACCAGAATGACAATCAAGGTTGTTATTGCAGAAAACATATGAAATCACAATAAACTTGACCACACATTTCCAAAAATCCAGTCCTTTAAGATGCCTTTTATAGTATATCTGCACATGAAGATGTTCTGGGTTTGTAGATGCAAAAGTCTTGCTTTAGAGAGCAAAACTGCAAAGCCGAGTGATCAAAGCATAAGAGATCCTCTGGCAGAAAGAAGTCCAGTTCACACCTGAGTAACTATGCATGCTGAAATGAAAATGTCTTCTTCTAATACACTTCCCTGGTTCCAGTCTTGAATTTCTATGGGAATTATTTACAAAGACAAACCACAGGGAAAACATCCGTTAATCTGCTGAATGAAATTTTGAATCCATTCTCAATGCCCAGACCCCCTCCTGGTGCTTGGTAATTACCCCAATATTTTCTGCACGCTTGTCCCAGCGTCTTCCTCTGGGGCCTCCTGTGAAGAAGGCTTTCTCTCTGCTGATCTGAAAGGCAGCTTGCCTTATCGCTCTGCCTCATTCCATCTGCAGCTCGCGGGGGGGTCCCCGCTAATCATTGTCATCGGAACATTGGATGAGCAGTCTGGGGACATAGATAGATGTGACACCCAAGGAGACCAGCGACTTTCCAACAGAGTGTTCATCTCCGTAAATGCATCTTGCCCTCCCAGATTCCAAGCAAGAGATGAACTCTTTCAAAGCAAAGGCTTGCACTTTAATTATACAAATACAGTGATCAAAGTTATTATCACTCTTTTCAAAGGGCAGGGACGTATTAGAATGATGTTTTGTTCCCTTGACAGAAGACGTTTGGTCCTCGTGAGGTGAAAAAGTTACCAGGAAAAGCACGATGGGGGAGGAAAGAAAGTCAGAAAGAGAAAATGGACTCACAACAAAAGGCTATTTACAGAGAAATGCAATTTAGAAAGCAGTTGATGCAAAAGGAAGATAAAAGCTGTGAAGTGTGGGGTTGTGAAAGAACTGCAAAGTTGATTTAAATGTCACATTGATTTTTCTTGCATCTATAAGTAGCAAGTTTCAAAAGATAAATGTGATCCACAATTTATCCACACATCATTTATCTATAAACAGGGAATATAAAGCACAGTGATATTTTTTCATATAAAAGGAATCTCATTTGGAAATATTTATCCTTTACTTTGCATAAATAAAGATGATCTTCATACTTTTGGAGACTGGCATATATGAGTAGCATTTTCTAAATAAGTTTTTTCAGAGATTCACTGAAAGTGTCTGTCAGGGCTCCTAGGACAAGCTGTGCTACTTTACTTGGTATGTAATAAGTGAAGGTGTGTAATCTAATTCAGAAAACTCAAATATATCATCTAAATAACATGAACTATTAGTTTTTTTGATGGACAATATTTGAATAAAAGAAAATTAAGTAATAGGTTAAGGGAAAATAAATAATTTCTCTTTTTTTTTCCTTTTTTAAATTGACTTTAATGGGGTGACATTGGTTCACAAAACCAAACAGGTTTCAAGTGTACAACTCAACAAAACGTCATCTACACACTGCACGGTGCTCCCATCGCCCCAAGCAAAGTGTCTTTCTAATTCCTCCCCACCCCCACCCCTGCTTTGCCCACGTCCACCTATCCCCACCACTCTTTCCCTCTGGCTATCACCACACTGTTGTCTTTGTTATGTGTTCTGTATGTATGGTTTTTGCTTAATCTTTTCACCTTCTTTCATCCAGCCTCCTAACTCCCCTCCCCTCTGACAGCTGACAGCCTGTCCCATGTATCCATGCCTCTATTTCTATTTTGTTCAACAGTTTATTTTGTTCATTAGATTCCACACATAAGTGAGATCATATGGTATTTGTCTTTCACTGACTGGCTTATTTCACTTAGCATAATTCTCTATAGATCCATCCATGCTGTAGCAAAAGGTAAGATTTCCTTCTTTTTTACAGCTGAGTAGTATTGTTTTGTGTCAATGTATCACAGCTTTTTTATCCACTCATCTACTGATGGGCACTTGGGCTGTTCCAGATCTTGGCTATTGTAAATAACACTGCAATGAACAGAGGGGTGCAGATATTCTTTATAGTTAGTGTTTTGGGTTTCTTTGGATATATCACCAGAAGTGGGATCACTGAGTCAAACGGCAGTTCCATTTCCTAATTTTTTGAGGAAATGCCATACTGTTTTCCATAGCGGCTGCACAGGTCTAAATTCCCACCAACGGTGCACAAGGGTTCCCTTTTGAGAGCTGATATCTCATTGTGTTTTTTTTATTTTATTTTATATATTTTATTGATTTTTTACAGAGAGGAAGGGATAGGGATAGAGAGTTAGAAACATCGATGAGAGAGAAACATCGATTCAGCTGCCTCCTGCACACACCCTACTGGGTATGTGCCCTCAACCAAGGTACATGCCCTTGACCAGAATCGAATCTGGGACCCTTGAGTCTGCAGTCCGACGCTCTATCCACTGAGCCAAACAAGTTAGGGCTCATTGTGGTTTAATGTGTATAAGTGATATTGAGCATTTTTTTTTCATATGTCTATTGACAATCTCTATGTCCTCTTTGGAGAAGTGTTTATTCAGGAACTTTGTCCATTTTGTAATTTGAGTTGTGTCTTCTTAGTGGTTCAGTTGTATAAGATCTTTATATATTTTGGAAATTAATCTCTTAGCCACATGTGTCATTGGCAAATAGGTTCTTCCACTCAGTGGGTTCCCTCTTCATTTTGCTGATGGCTTCTTTTGCTGTGCAGAAGCTTTTTAGTTTGATGTAATCCCATTTTATTTTTTCTTTGTTTTCTTTGACTGGGGAGGTATATCAGCAAAAATATACATGAGAGATATCTGAAATTTTACTATGTTTTCTTCTAGGATTTTTATGATCTCTCAACTTATATTTTAATGCAGCTTCTCATTTATAATGCCTGTGATTTTTCAGACATAAACATATAATATCACAAGCATTACTATTCTACTTGCTATCATCCAAATACTGTAAAATATTAAGGAGACCATATTTTGAAATAAATATTTAGAAAACCCTGTATGATTTATTTTAATGCAATATCTATACATCCTACTCAAACCTTTTACCCATAAAAAGGAAGATCCTTTTGTAAGTACAGGGTAGAATCCCAAAACCAAGAACAAACCTTGGTTAAGACTCAAATCTCTAAATTAATCTCTAATTTGTTTCTTCTTATTCTCTCTTGGGAATCCATGCTAATGAGGAATTGCCTTGACCAATTCACCATAATGTCCACTTGTTATCAAATTTCTTCCTGTTGTTAAAAAAACACACAAAAAACAATGGTCAATTCTCAGATCTTATTTGGTTTACACGGCAGAGACATTTGTCATGGTTTTTCAGGCCCTTTTCCTCAAACATCTGCTTCCTGGACTCTAGGACACCATTCTGTTCTGATTTCCATCCTATATAACAGACTACTCCTTCTGGTTTATTCTGATTTTGTTGCTTTATCTGCATTCCCCTAATTTCTAATCACTTTAATGTCTTAATGCTGAGTTCTCAGTTCTTTTCTGTATATCTACATTTCCCCCCTTGGAAGTCTCATTCAATATCATAGTTTTAAATACTATCTGTGTCTCTAATTAAAAAATTAAAATTTTCACCCTGCATATCTACCTTGTAATTCAGACTTTTATATATAACTTTTTACCTCATCTAACAATGAGAATGGATGGTAAATATCCCAAACTTAACACACTCAGTACAAAACTCCCGATCTTCCCCTAAATATGCTCCTACTGAGGTTTCCTAAACTCCGTAAATGTAAAATCCATTTTATTATTGCTAAAGCAAAAAACAAATAAACACAAAACTTGGACCCATCTGACTCCTTCTTTTCTTTAACTCTCCACTCTTAATATCTCAGCAATGTGTTAACACAACATTGCTCATAAAACCCATGTTCTCTTCCAGTGGGTTACAGGTTAAAGCTCATTGCTACATTTCTTAATTCATCATCCCTTGCTCTTCCCTTTGCTCACGGAATAGCTGTCACTGTAGATTCCTGCTGTTCCTTACTCAGGCCCAATATGCTCTCATCTTTGCTCTCCTGGTGCTCTGTCTTGAAAGCGCATCTTTCACATTTTTTTTTTTTTTTTGGTTTCTCCATCATTTCTGTCAGGTCTTTGTTCATATACATATGAATGTATATGCTCTGGCTAGTGGCAATAAACTATCAATTTAATCTGTAAAATACTGATAAAACTTAATTTAAGATGTCTGTAAAATACTGATAAAACTTAACTTAAGATGTAACTGAGATAGTAGAACAACATTAACAAAAATTGTATGAGTGACATACATCTCAGTCCACCAGAAAACATGCTACTGGAGGTATATAACAGCAGATTCTATAAAAGCTTAAAATGTGCTAAAATAAAGTGTATACCAGCACTTTTCCACCTCTTACTGCAAGATTGCATACCTAGTCTCTCTAGAAATCAACCAGGAAAGAAATGATCTATAGCAATCCAGACAAGTAGTCAATGTTTTTGTTTATAACGAGAATAATTCCTGTTATATGTAAACGCAATGAAGTGAAGAGAGACTAAAGAGAATATTCTTCAAAGTGAGGTGCGTCAGAAGCCTCAGTCTAGTGCTATAGTACTGTGTTAACGCAGATCAAATGTTTGAATGTGTCAGGATCAACGTTGTCTCCAGAGGCGTCATGTACACCAGTAGTTACAGTTAAGAAGCAGTAGTGCAGCTCATGACATGGACCTTTGTGCTTACTATCTGGGCGCAAATAAACAGTTTTCTCCTTATTAGTATGCAAGTGCAGCATGGATCAAGGTTGAGTAGTGATTCAATCTCTCTAGTTACCTAACTTCTCTTTGACTAACATTCATATCTGTAAAGTGGGAAGAGTGGGCCTATATACTATTTTTTTGTGTGTGTGATAATCAACGATGTAAGCCTTACAGCCATTCCTGGTTAACAGTAAGTGGTCAATGTATATTAGTCATTGGTGTCATTAATAAAAAAGTAAATATTTTGTGGAGGCCTGCATGGAAAATCAGGCAGCTCTATGTATACATAGAATCTAATGCAAATAATTGACATTTCTCAGAGATAAATGTGTCTAGTTACAAGTGTTTTGTATGGCTTTAGTGATTCCAATGTATCAAAATCACTATCACTTTGAAGAGATCAAGTGATTCAAAGAACCTATGTTAGTTGTGGAGAACCCTGAAACTTGAAATTACTCTTTAGACATTTGGAGAATTGAGAACTCTTAAGTACTACAGCTTCCTGGTAAGACTGATAAAACTTATTTTGAATTTATCTGTTCTAAATTTCTATCCTAATGGTTTCTCAGGGATAATTTATTTTCCAAATCTGATTTTCTAGACGGCAATCAGAATGATTTATTTTGGTCTGGACCAAACTGTGGGTGCAATGTATACATCAGCTGAATCCTGAAGTGAATGTTTCTCACTCTTAGCTAATTGATAAAAAGAATAAAAGAAATGGCTGACATCTGTGGCTATAAGAGAATTTTTTTTAAACTAGTCTAGCATATACCCAGTCTCTTCTCACTGATCATGTGTTTGAAACAAATACAGATTTCAATTAGTTTAAGTGTTATATATCTAGTTATAACAATACATCTAGTGTTATCTGAAATGCAAATTGTTTTACTTCCATTTCTTATCATGATGACATTTTAGAGTGCTGTTGCTTTCTTTTATATTGCTTTCATTTCTTCTGTCTGGAGTCATAGCACCAACTGTATGTATGAGTGTGTCTGCAACATAACTGTAGAATCATAATGCATCATTACCATTTTTGCTTTCATATAAGCTACATACCATTTTAACTCTGAATAAATTGTACATTTAGTTATGGCTCATACTTAGTAATTGCTTTTTGTTCTCCATATGTGTTATGAAAATTGCTCTTTTAGAATTTTGTTTTACCATAAAAGGGAAAAATTAAATACTAAAGTGAAATATTCCTAGGTCTAGGTACAAATCTCTTATGAATTTACAAATACTATTGATGAATTAAAAGTATGTTGACTGAGCAAATGAATATATCATTTAGGCAGCTCCATACACTGAAATAAATTTAGGAAAACTCTATAATGGTGAATTTGGGAGACAAAAAGTCTATTGTGCTTTCTTTATTTCTGTTTATTTTACACACAGGACACTAAGAAGTTCAAAATACCATGCTAATTCTTGTATTAATAATCTTCATGAAATATCGATTCAGTATACTGTCTTAGGTGACTTAAAAGTCACTTCTCTCTTTTTAGCAAATAAGAATTTGAGAAGATGACCTCCTAACCATTTCATTAATGTATACAATTGGAGACTTGCAGACTACAGAGTCCTCTTTTTACCTTAGAAGTTTGAGCCTAACTGTTGATAGTGAATTAAAGAAAGAAAAGTGTTAGGTTAAATTCATGACCCAAGGAGTCTCTGTGAGGTTGCTATAGGCACTTCTCACTGACACCAGGGAAGTGTAATTGGACAGGACAGCCCCTGAGTCAGTGGGAGAGGGCTGTCCCCAGCCTAGATCCTTGTCTTATTATGAAAATGAATTTATACAAGAGACCTTGACTGTGTTGTGAAAAGCCAATTTACTAAAGCAATTAAAACATGCTCCTTATTGAAAAGAGCAAAAGCAAGCAAAACTGTACATCTGGCTTATGAAGCATGAACAAGCTCTCAGCTAATCTGAAGAGCAAGTTGGGTGGGGAATTGAGGTGTTACCTTATATACCCTCCTTTCTATAGGCTTCAAAATTTCTCTATTGACTATTTTGGTGCAGATTAATTCTCAAGGTCCCTTTTTACTTTGCTGTGGCTTTCCCAGATTTCATGAAAAGCACCTGGAAACTTTATCTTGCCAAGTCTTGAGACTCCTGGCTTCTCTGCTTAGGAAGTAAAAGGACCCCTTTTTCCATTTCCCTTACCACCCCTTTCTGCATTCCCTCATTAGGGAGGTTTTTAACCACTTGCTCTGTGTCCTTGGCTGGGGAAGATAATGGTTTGTTAGTCACAAGCTGGCTGTAAACTGCCCACACTGTTTGGCTTTGCTTTAACTTTTCTGTCTCAGTTTCCCTGTTCCTCCCATCCTGGATCCTGTCACACTCTGCACCTGCAAGATGCACATCCTTGCAGTTTGGAGCTCATGTCCGGCCCTGCAGTTATGTCTGTACTTTCTTGTTCTTCCACCCCTTATCCTGTCTGCCTAACCCTGTTTCTAATGCCTCTCAAAAATGTTTTTGAGAGTCAGAGAAATGGAGAATGAGAACAGTTTGAGAACTTAATTTGCAAATGACTTTTATTATGTATTTATATATATGCTATCCTATCTAATAAAAGAGAAACGTGTAATTAGCCGTATGTCCGCTACCCTTCCGATTGGCTAATCAGGGCAATATGCAAATTAACTGCCAGCCAAGATGGCGGCCGGCAGCCAGGCAGCTTGAAGCTGACCTGAGGCTTGCTTGCTTCAGTGACGGAGGACTCCAACGTTCCCCGCCTGCCTTGACGGCCTCTGAGCTTGCAGTTTGAAACATTTTTACAAATATAGAAGCTAAACAAAACCCCAGAAACCCGCTTTCAGCCAGCCAGGATCTCAGAGCTAGAGTTGATACAGTGTTTCGATTATAGAACCCAAATAAACCAGATACCTGTTTTCAGCAGCAGAGGCCTCAGAGCTGGAGCCAGAGCTAAAGCTGGCCCAGAATAAAAAAAAAGAAAAAAAGGAGCAGTTGGGAGCTTCAGTCACCCACCAGCCTGAAAACAGCCCTCAGCCCCTCACCCAGACTGGCCAGGCACCCCAGTGGGGACCCCCACCCTGAAGGGTGTGTGACCAGCTGCAAACAGCCATCATCTCCTCACCCAGGCTGGCCAGGCACCCCAGTGGGGACCCCCACCCTGATCCAGGACACCCTTCAGGGAAAACCAGCCGGCCCCCACCAGTGCACCAGGCCTCTATCTTATATAATAAAAGGGTAATATGCCTCCCAGCACCGGGATCAGTGGAGTCGTGAGGCCTCCCGGCACTGGGATCAGCATGACAGGGGTCAGCGCCCAAACCCCCCTGATCGCCCTGTGGCTCTGTGTGTGACAGGGAGCAGGGTCACACCCTCCCTATCCGCCCTGCTCTGTTCGTGACAGGGGAAGGCGCCCCAACCCCCTGATTGGCCCTGCTCTGTGCATGACAGGGGGTGGTGCCCCAACCCCCCAATCGGCCCTACCCTGAGCGTGACTGAGGGTGGCATCGCAAGTTCCCAATCCGCCCTGCTCTGTGCATGACAGGGGGCGGCACCCCAACTCCCCAATCGGCCCTGCTCTGAGCCCGACCAGGGGCTGCACCTAGGGATTGGGCCTGCCCTCTGCCACCTGGGAGCAGGCCTAAGCCAGCAGGTCGTTATCTCCCGAGGGGTCCCAGACTGCGAGAGGGCACAGGCTGGGCTGAGGGACCACTCCTCCCTCCCGAGTGCACAAATTTTTGTGCACCGGACCTCTAGTATGTAAATAAAATGTGTAAGTATATGATTTCCTCTTTTCAAGCAAGAGAGAGAGAGAGAGAGAAAGAGAGAGAGAGAGAGAGAGAGAGAGAGAGAGAGAGAGAGAGAGAGAGAAATATCAAGTGAACTCACTTATAACTGGAATCTAATGAAAATAATAAACTGACAAACAAAATAGGTCCAGAGACATGGAGGCATGAAACAGACTGACATATCTCAGGGGGAGAGGAGGGAGATGGGAAGAGATTAACCAAAGAACTCATATACACATATGCATAACCAATGAACACAGACAATAGTGTGGTTATGGCCTGGGTGGGGCAGGGGCTGGAAGGAGAGGGGTAAAGGGTGGGGGGGGGGGATTGGAAGACACCTGTAATACTGTCAACAATAAATTGAAATAAAATTTAAAATATACATATTCAGAGCCTAGCAGTGTTGTGAAAAGCCAATGTATATACTCTCATTAATACATTTGCACATCAACATAATAATTGACACTACAATAATGTTTTTTATTAAAAAAATAAAATGTAAACTATTTCACAAAATGTCTGAAAATTTTCTGAGTAATGAAGGAATCTCTGATGATGACAGAGCTGGCTAGAGATTACTTGCAAACAAGTCATCAATCCTCACGAACACAGAAAACAATAGAATGCCAGTTGTATTTCAAAAAGACGCATTTGTTGAATGAGAAAAGGTTCAGTGAACTTAGCTTACAAAGAAAATAGAACCTCACATGCTTCTGAATGTTAGGTTAGAGAGAGCACAATGTTGTTGCTTTTCTGGGAAGCCATTTTCTTCCCTCCAATCTAATTTGTAACTTCACCTTGTACAACTTCATAGTTTGAATGGTAATTATATAACTTTATCTCACTGCATTTTAAACTATAATCTTGTGTCCTGTTAACTCTTAGACAGTGTTGATTTTTATTTTCATTATTCTAATGCAGTGTGAAGAAACATTTCGATGGGAGAACTTTCTTTCTTAAATGTTGAATATCACTGCCTTTGAGAACAGAAACACTACACATGGAACAAAGATTTGTTCCTACTTATTATTCATTCCATAAACATTATTCAACATCTATTATATGTAGGATAGTGTCTTATACACGTTGGAAACTCTATAAGACCTATCCTTTTCTTCAATAAATCTTACCAAGATAATGGCAAAACTGTTGCTGCTGATTCCCTTACCCTCTGAGCTTGCCCAACACTGCCAGGCTGGCTGCTTAAATCATACCAGAACTCCATTTCTTCATCTCTGTTGCAGGTTAAGATGAATGCTAGTCTGAGCTACACCCCTACCTGTTTATGTATTGCCTCTTTTGAAACACACACACACACACACACACACACACACTACCTCTGTAGACATTGGACATTGATCAGATGACATTGACAGTGGCATGTAAACCCATTTTGAGAAAGAGAATATTTCTTTGACTTGCTTACATTCAGAAAGTCATATTATAGTCAAAATAAAGTTCATTTCTTTCCTACGTCCTTATGTAGATGTACTGCACTAAAACCTAGCTGTTGTTATCTTTTAATTATGGTTCTTGAGTTCCCAGTGAATGTTTTGGAAAACTAATTTTAGTCAAAACTCATTTTTGAAAGAATCTTTTCTTCTCTCTGGAGTCTTTCTATTATGCACAGTGTCAATGAGCACTACAAGGGAGAGGCTGCGGGGATAGAATTGCTGTACGATTCGCTGCCTACGTGAGTTTCTGAATTGGGAATGGCTTGCTGTGGGATGTGAAGCAGGACTCAGGTAGAAGAGACCGGCCATAGAAGCCAAGAGACGTGGACAACCACCGAGCTGACTCCCTCCCCGAAACGTGGGACCCAGGAACGGAGGATCACTGATCATCCTTCTGAAAGCCCAAGAACTGGCTTAATCCCAAATGTCTCAAATTTGGAAAAATGTACCGCTGAAGGAACAGAATGAGATCTGTGTTTCCATAAATGTGGTGGCAATTATTACAAGAGCATTACACAGTTTGGACTTGAGGAAAGAAAGGCTGTACCTTATCAGAACAGTTGAGAAATTAAATGTGTGCTCGTGTGGAAACCTTTTGATGAAGGGTTGTAATTCCTTAGATTCTCTATTTACAGACTCTCGGGACAGTTTGCTTGAGGAACCCGCGTGCCAGTTGTACAATGGACAAGGACCGGTGACAAAATCAGGCACAGTAGAAAGAGAGCTTGCTGTGCTGAGAAAACTTCGAAGTTCACAAATCAAAAGACCAAAACTTTTCTTGCTTACCCCATTCTGGCATGGGACGGCTCTGAATGAATAATCATTGGCCACCATACTATATGTCTTTGCTATTCACATGAGATGTCCAAATAAAAATGCTCATATGCTAAGCAAGAACTACCTCAAATAAATGACTGTTACAGGAAGAGACTGTCTCCTCTACTACATGACTTTGAATACACATTTGAAATCTGTATTTAGGACTTTGCTTACAGGCTGATGCTGTAATAAGCAAAGAAAAATACATGAAGGTGTAAGTATATGTGTGTGAGTGTAAAAATTTGGATACATGTCATAAACTTGATATAATCCTGTGATAATTATCCTGTGATATAGATATAGATATATATTTTTTTTTCTTGCTGATCGGTCCATAACCTAACTTCTCCAAGTGAAGAAGTTCAGACATCCCAGGACCAAATCCAAAACAAGAAACAGGACACTACCTGCCTTTCAGAGGCTCCCCTCAAGCCCTTTTTCAGTAAAAGTCCTTCATCTCTTTATAAATAACTTTATGAAGACCACATTGTTTCAGAACACTGTTCAAATGGACTTTTACAGCACACATCTTTTTATGTTTGACTGCAGAATTATGATTGTGATATCAAGCCATGTTGTTGCAAAGAACTGTCATTTGTTCTTTCTCATTTCTATAAACATTGTATGAATACCACTGTTTATTTTCTTTTGAACAATTTTTTGTTTCTTATTTGGGGTCATCCTATATAATAAAAGGGTAATCTGCAAATTGTCCCCCCAGGAGTTCAACCAACTCGCAGTTCAACCGCTCGCTATGACATGTGCTGACCACCAGGGGGTGGCGCAGAACGAAGGAAGGCCCTGGCCAGCAGCCAGAAGGCCCCAATCAGCCCTGATTGCTGGGATCCTACCCAAGCAGAATTTCATGCACCAGGTCTCTAGTTTTAAATAATGTTGCTACATTTTTAACATGCCTTCTGGTGCATAAATATAAACAATTTTCTTGTTTTTGTACTAAGAAATAAAATTGCTTAGGTATGGAGTGTTCATGTTTACACTTAATAGACACTTTAAAAAATTTCAGCAAAGTAGTTGTAACACCAGCTTGAGGTTTGTAGTGCTATCTTAAATCTGTTGTTTGGTGTCTTGCATATTTTTTGAAAATTTCTGTACCTTTTTCTTCAAATATTGTTTTTGCCATACTCTTTTCTCCCTTTGTAACTCTAATTGCAAACATTTTAGAATTGTTTTACTATGTTTCATTATGTGTCTTACCCCTTTTTTCTGTATTTTCTGTTCTTTACTTTGGTTAATTTCTTTTTTTTTTTTTAATATTTTTTATTGATTAAGATATTACATATGTGTACCCTCTATCCCCCCTCTCCCCGCTCACCCCTTCACCCCCCCGTTGTCCATGTCCATTGGTTAGGCCTATATGCTTACATATAAGTCCTTTGGTTGATCTTTCCCCCTTGCCCCCACCCTCCCCTACCTTCCCTCCAAGGCCCGACAGTCCAATCAATGCCTCTCCGTCTCTGGATCAGTCCTTGTTCATCAGTTTATGTTGTTCATTATATTCCACAAATAAGTGAGATCTTGTGGTATTTATCCACTCTCCAGTTCCATCCATGCTGTGGCAAATGGTAAGAGTTCCTTTTTTCTTTTTCCTCTTCTTAAAGAATACCTTTCAGCATTTCATATAATGCTGGTTTGGTGGTGATGAACTCCTTTAGCTTTTTCTTATCCGTGAAGCTCTTTATCTGACCTTCCATTCTGAATGATAGCTTTGCTGGATAAAGTAATCTTGGTTGCAGGTTCTTGCTATTCATCTCTTTGAATATTTCTTGCCACTCTCTTCTGGCCTGCATGGTTTCTGTTGAGAAATCAGCTGACAGTCGGATGGGTACTCCCTTGTAGGTAACTGACTGTCTTTCTCTTGCTGCTTTTAAGATTCTCTCTTTATCCTTTGCTGTTGGCATTTTAATTATGATGTGTCTTGGTGTGGTCCTCTTTGGATTCCTTTTGTTTGGGGTTCTCTGCGCTTCCTGGACTTGTAAGTCCATTTCTTTCACCAGGTGGGGGAAGTTTTCTGTCATTATTTCTTCAAAAAGGTTTTCAATATCTTGCCCTCTCTCTCCTTCTGGTACCCCTATAATTCTGATGTTGGTACGCTTGAAGTTGTCCCAGAGGTTCCTTACACTATCTTCATATTTTTTGAATCTCTTTTCTTTTTTCTTTTTCGGTTGGGTATTTTTTGTTTCTTTGCATTTCAAATCTTTGACTTGATTCTTGGGATCCTCTTGTCTGCTGTCGGATCTCTGTAAAGTATTCTTTATTTCAGTCAGTGTATGCATAATTTCTAATTGGTCCTTTTTCATGACCTCCATGGTCTCACCATACTCCTTGAGGGATTTATTAAATTTATCGGCGGTTTCCATAAAATTCTTGACAAACCTTATAAACGTGGCCTTGAACTCTATATCCAGTCATCTGGCCTCCTCCGTTTCTGCCAATTGTGACCTGTTTCTTTGTCTCCGCATTTTGGCTGCTTCCCTGTGTTGATAGAGTGGCCTGCGCGCTGGGTGTCCTGTAGGGCCCAGTGGCTCAGCCTCCCCAGTTACCTGGGGTGGACACTCTTGGTGCACTCTTGGTGCCTCGCTTGTTGTAGGATCACTGGGAGGGATTGACCTCCAGGACAATTGGCTGTGGGAAGCAGCTGTGTCTGAAGTGGGAGAATGGACCCCCTCTGACCACTGGGTACAGTGGCTCCTGGATCTAAGGAGGTGCTAATTCAGCCCCTGCCTGAGGCCACACAGCAGGAACTACGAAGAGGCTCAGCTGTGAAGCAATGCAAGCCGCTGCGGGGCCTTGGGCCTTCTCTTGAAAGTTCCCGGTCTGGCTGGCCCGGCTGCAGTTAGGTAATTATCAGGTTGCAAAGTTCTGGGGCATTCACATGCAAAAGCCTCTGCCGCAGCCCGGGTGGGGCGGGGTCTCAGGGAGTCAAAGGGCTAGAAAGAAGCTATGGCTGATTCTCCGCGCCCGGAGTCGCGCGTCTCAGTGTCCCGGCAATGGCTGCAAGCACCTCCGAGGAAAATCCGCCCCCAAGTTCGCCCGCTGCCGCCTGAGAGAGCAGCCTCTGCCCGTATGAGTCCTGGGTCCCCAGAGACTTCCCAGAACCGGAGTTCAGAGCAGTCAGGAGCTTGTGATTCAAAAAGACAGCCGTGTCCTCAGGTGCCACCCCCTTTCCGCGCGCGCGAGCCGCCGCTGTACCTCTGCACTCAGCCTCCGCCGCTCCTCTGGCTCTCAGCGTGCTTTTCTTTTCTTCTAGTTGTAGAAATTACACTCAGCCAGCCTTCCTGTTGTTTTGGACGATGTTTGCTCCGTCCTTTGGGCTAATTTTCAATTGTTGTGGGAGGCGACTATTTCCCGGTGTTTATCTATGCCGCCATCTTAGTTTTTTTCTACTTTGGTTAATTTCATTGATTTGTTTTTCAGATCCTAATTCTTAACTGGGCTGTGTGCAATGTACCATTAATCTAGTCTATCAAGTTATTAGTTCCAGGAAATGGTTTTTAATGCTAGAATTATTTTTGAACTTTATTGTATACATTTTAATTTTCTGCTAAAATTATAGCTATTTTAAAATCCATTACAGTTATCTCCATTATTTTTTCTGTAGGTCTGTTTTTGTCTACTTTTTCAATCAGTATTTTTTCAATGCCAGACACGCTGAATAAAAATTTGTACAGATTATTTGTGGGTCTGGGAAGTGTAATTATTATTATTTTTTTATTTCCTTTGCTCCTAACATTTGGTCAAATGAAAGGGATATTGCTTTAATTCTATCAGGGGCTAAGATGATTTGAGGCTTGGTTTCAGTCTTCATGAAAGTGATTCTGTATTCTTTCTGGCTGCTCTCTTTGGACACATCTCATCAGGGTTCCCAATTGAAATCCTAGAATGTTTTCCAGAGCTTAGCACCTCTTCATGTGCCCATGGTGATGCTGAAAGCTTGCTTGTGTTTTTTTTTGTTGTTGTTGTTTTTTTCAGTTTCTCAGCATTTCTTCTGCTTCTTAGACTAAGAATGGATCATCATGGTGTTATCAGGGGTAGAGCTGGTTGAAGTTAAAATCTGGCTGCTACTTGTAAATAGGGAAGTAACTCCAAAGTAAGAGCAGCTTCCAATATCAAACATATCAAACTCACGTCTTTTTTGTCTCTTATCTCTGTAAGATGTTGACCTCTAAAGGTTTGGCTGACGTGATAGTTTTCTGATGCCTTCAAATTGATTTTAAAAAATATTTTATTCATTTGTCTTTCTTTTCTCAGGGGGAGAGTTGGTCTGATACAACCTGGTCTGCCATAGCCAACAGCAGAAATCTTATATACTGATTCTTCACACGAACCATGCTATACGCACACATGTATTATTCAACAAGAACAGCAATGTTCTGGGAGGTATAATGTATAACTTGTGGTTTAATTTATAAACACGTCTTTTATCAGTTCAATAAAACATTTTAAACATGAGCCTTGCCATTAAAAACACAAATTTATTATCCACATACATACACTTATTTGTGTTCATGTATCATGTTTGGGCTTTGTTTCTAAAGATTGATTTTTGGCAAATGATTAGAATTATTTGACTGCAGTCTAAACCTAAATGTAAAAGAAAATAATATTTTTATAAAGTGATCTTTATTGGGTATATAAATATAGGCATATGAAGCTATTGATTTTTAAATGGAAATACACAATATATATATGTATGTGTATATACACACATACATATATAATATATATATATAATTTCAAGTCATTTGTTTCATGACTATATTTTCCTATATTTGAGAATAAATCTATTGAATATTTAATGAAATAGTGTATTTTTCCTTTGACTTTAGAAACAGTAATTTCATTAAATTAGAAAATAGTAAAAGAGTGCACTTAAGATTCCATTGTGGTGATCATCCAGCCACCGCAGATATAAAGAATATAATATTTTTAAATCATTGTCTCAATTTTGAAGGTGTCTTAAAGTTTTTATTTATTTTACTGTTGGCTCAAAACCTGAAAACAACTCTATTCTTCACAATTTGAGAGCAAGTGAATATTTTGTTTGAAATATGGAACATTTAGAGGTTGCCAGAATATCTTTCCAAATAATTATGAAATAAAAAATACATGCTCTTCAATTAGAATATAATTATTTATTTGTGTACATATTGATGTTTCCTTAAGCACGTACCTCTTCTCTTCATTTTCTACTTGCTTTGATGAAAATGGAATACCTTGTAATATTTACACAAATTAAATGCTGAATGAAATAAAATGAAATATGCTATATTGATTAAACACTTTAGTTTTGTATTGTTTATGCTGTTATCCCTCATCAACCCATGCCCAGAAAACCTGATGCTGCTAGAGAGTCCCATCTGATGGCCTTTCAATAGCACAATAACTTTTATTCAAAGTATATTCACTAATCCTCCCTATAGTTTGGTCCTCTCATTCACACCCAACTGTCCTGATCAGGACTCTGTGTGAGCAACCTGGCTGGTTTCCTAATCTTTGGTGATGAAGAGGTCCTGCCTCTGCCCTGGATGCATCCTTAGGATCTGCATCCTGTCCACCTTCTGGATCTACAAACCATCCTTTCTCTGACTTCTACATACATTCACACCAATTCATGGCCAGATCTCTGAATATTGGCCTTCTGTTAATCTATGATACTTTTATGTCCATGTGTTGGGACAAATTACTATTTCGTTTTATTTTTTTTCCCCCAATACATTTTTGCTATTTTCAAGGACCATGACGAGAAATTGCTACTCTCACTTGAGAATGTCTTCCAGACTAGATTTCCTCAGTCACCAAGATTCCTATGGTGAGGCTTGTTCCATGGTGTGTCAGGCCAGAGACTCTTTTTTGCCTCCAATGTCATTTGTTTAAAATTAGCTGCCATGCTTTCTCGGGAATTCAGAGATGCAACGGACTTCATATAAGCAATCCTTTGCAGTGTCATAGATTTGATGGCTCTTTCGTTTTTCTGAAATACATAATTATTCAAGATATAGAGATAAGTTTATTACTTTAAAATGACAGCCAAATATTTTTTTCAATCTTAAACATAACCAAACATAATATATAATATCTAACATGAAGGGAAAATAGAAATCTCGATTAAGTGAATATTCATTTATTCATTCCAGAAATATTGTTTGAGGGCCTATTACATGCTAGCAACAAAATTATTGTGTATTTATAAATGTTGCTATTATTAATGAAAGAAAATGAATTATGAACAATAATAAAAATTAAATATATATTACCAATGTCATATTACAAATATATGGCTTTAGGTAGTTATTCCGTTTGACTCAAATCTCAGCTTCAGGCAAGATATGAATGGTAGAGTGAAGAAAGAAAGTATACACACTAATGAGTCTATTTAGGTAATCAAAGAGTAAAAAGTTTTTGCAAACAGCTAACCTTTACCTACAAAACATGAGACAATAAATTATTCAGTTAGTTAGTTCATCAATGCATCTTCCCCCCAAAGATGCAATCTAAAATAAATGGGTAGATAACATTGAGAAAAAGCTCTTCTGACACTTAATTTGACCATCAGTTTTGATATTAAGGATTCATTTCACTTAACTGTTTTATGTGATTATTCTGACAGGATAATTTTGATAAGGTAAATTAGGAAAACTAAGATTTTAGCTATTTTAATTGCTAAGTAATATGAAAAGCTTGTTTTCACCCTCCGTCTGAACATCGCCCTATCACTATATGTTCAGGATGAGTGAGACTCAGGAATTAGCCAGACAAAACATGACAGCTCAGATTCACATATTAGTTAAAATGGAGAACATTTTATGAATAAGTCCTTGATAGAATAAGAAACAAAGATGAGATAAGAGATAGAATGAAGTTCAGAGATAAAGCTCTGAAAGCTTACAGAGCACTATTTTTGGTATAAAAACAACCTTTAAGCCGAAACCGGTTTGGCTCAGTGGATAGAGCGTCAGCCTGCGGACTGAAAGGTCCCAGGTTCGATTCCGGTCAAGGGCATGTACCTGGGTTGCGGGCACATCCCCGGTGGGAGATGTGCAGGAGGCAGCTGATCGATGTTTCTCTCTCATCGATGTTTCTAACTTTCTATCTCTCTCCCTTCCTCTCTGTGAAAAATCAATAAAATATATTTAAAAAAAAAACAAAAAAAAAAACCTTTAAATATTATGGTGTCACTATGCATAAATGACTGCAATATAATTATTTGGTACAATTAACTGTATCACATATCCTTTTTCATCACCTAAAAATGTATCTGTTAAAAGTTAAAATATTAGCCGAAACCGGTTTGGCTCAGTGGATGGAGCATCGACCTGCGGACTCAGAGGTCCCGGGTTCGATTCCGGTCAAGGGCATGTACCTGGGTTGCGGACACATCCCCAGTGGGAGATGTGCAGGAGGCAGCTGATCGATGTTTCTCTCTCATCGATGTTTCTAACTCTCTATCTCTCTCCCTTCCTCTCTGTAAAAAATCAATAAAATATATTAAAAAAAAAGTTAAAATATTAAAAGATGTGCATAGAAATTTCTGCATCAGTCACTGAAACTAAATCAGTAATTAAATATAAAAATATCAAAGTTTGAGCAAAATGACCTAGTGGAAGCCTCAGTAGAGCAACAAGAGAAGGTGATTTTGAATAAAGCTTAATTGTCACTGATTTCACTGTTCTTCCAAGAAAGACTGTGTGAACAGAAATGCAATGTTTCAATGGAGCCCAGAAAAAGGGCACTCAAAAGGCTAGACCAGTGATGGCGAACCTTTGGAGCTCGGCGTGTCAGCATTTTGAAAAACGCTAACTTAACTCTGGTGTCGTGTCACATATAGAAATTTTTTGATATTTGCAACCATAGTAAAACAAAGATTTATATTTTTGATATTTATTTTTTTTATATATTTAAATGCCATTTAACAAAGAAAAATCAACCAAAAAAATGAGTTCGAGTGTCACCTCTGACACGCGTGTCATAGGTTCGCCATCACTGGGCTAGACTCTGGCCATGTGACTTCACATCTATTTAGTTTGGGAAAAGGCTCACGTGGCCCAAAAGGGAGATGCTGTCTCAGGCTATCCCAGCTTGATAACACCAGCCACTGCAATTATAAAACTAATTATCCTTGCACTAATTCTGTACTCACCAAACCAAATCGTGGTTGGAAATTGGCCTGTCAAAGAAGACGTTCCTACAGAGAACGGAAGTCCTGGCTAGACACCACGGACATCACAGTTATACTGCTCGTTGCAAATCACGATTTTGTGATTCTGGTTACAGTTGGAGATTTTTATATATTATTATGATGGATTAGTTTTAAGAGACAAAACAACTTAAGGACTGAACAAAATTATTATTCTGCTCCAGAACAATGAGAAATAAATATATTCAATAAATAGAATACTTTTTATTCATATATGATGTATGCTCAACAAAATGCAGAGCCTCAAAGTGTTCACTTGACTAACCTCTATACCAGTGTGCACAACACTCAGAAAAACAGTCTACACCCCAGAAAGTGTTCTCATTGTCTTTTTGAAACAATCACTTTCCACAGAGGCAGTCACTGTTTTGATCCCTATCATCAGAGATTATTGTAGCTTCTTCTAGAACTTTATATAAATGTAGTCATAGGGCATATAGTACTTTTTTTCTTGATATTTTCATACAATATGATAGCTGTAATCCATGTTTTGTATGTATTAGTAACCATTTTCTCATTTTTTTCCCAAAATATATTTATTAACTTTTTACAGAGAGGAAGGGAAAGGGATAGAGAGTTAGAAACATCAATGAAAGAGAAACATCAATCAGCTGCCTGCTGCACACTCCCTACTGGGGATGTGCCTGCAACCAAGGTACATGCCCTTGATCGGAATCGAACCTGGGGCCCTTCAGTCCGCAGGCCGACACTCTATCCACTGAGCCAAACCGGTTAGGGCAGTAACCATTTTTTCTTGCTTATATTAGACTACTGAAAGAATGTACCAAAATTTCCTTTTCCATTTTCCTGTGGATAACTATTCCCCCATCACTACCCCATTTTGGAGCTATTATAAATAAAGACAGCAACAACTACTTCATGTCTTGCTGATGGGAAATATGAACATATTTATTTATTTTCATTGCACATCAAGAAGTGGAAGTGACAAGTTCTGTAGTCAGCAAGCTGGATACTCAGGAGAATTGATGGCATTGTTCTAGCCAAATGCCTTAAGACCAGGAGAGTGATTACTAGTATATCTTCAAACATATATATATATATATATATATATATATATATATATATATATATATATTTTGCCTCAATCACTCTCCATCTAGATGCCAACTATACATATATCAGACTACTTGATATAGTTCCATAAATCCCCTGAGACTATTGAATTTTTCTCTGTATTGTTCAGATTAGATTATTTCTATTGATCTGACTTCAATTTAGCTGACTCTTTTCTGTCATCTCAAATTTGCTGTTAAACACATCTGATTAATTTTTGTGACATTGTCATTTTCTGTTTTATACTTTTTTGATATTTTTAAAAAAGAACTGCATTAAGTTATAGTTCATATAGCATGAAGGTCATCAGTTGTAGGCATATAATCCAATGCCTTTTAAATAAATGTATAGAATTGGGAAGATAGTTTTAGAACATTTCCATCATTTCAAAATGATTCCTATTTTCAGCTGATCCCAATTCCTACTGCCAAATCATGGCAGCAATAAATCTGCTTCTTGTCTTTAAAGAGTCCCCTTTTATGTACATTTCCTATAAATGGCATCAGATATGCAATCCTTTGCACCTGGTTTCATTCACAAATGTAATATGTATAAAGTTTATCCATATTACAGCATGTAACATTTCTTAATTTTTTTGTATATTTTTCCATTTACGAGTTAAAGACATTTAGACTTTTTCTATTTTTTTGTTTTGTTTTGTTTCATATGAATAATGTTGCTATGGAAGCAAATGTAATAGTTCTGGGCATGTAAGTACAACATGGTGTTATAGTTAAAATACTGTCTTATATACTTGAAAGTTGTTAAGAGAGTAGATCGTAAATACTCTCACTACAAAAAAGAATTGTTAATTATGTGATGTGATAGAGGTATTACCAAATACTATGTCAGTAATCATTTTGCAAATATGAGTGTATCAAATGAACAACAATTGTTTATCTTAAACTTAAAAAAAAAGAATTATTAAATTCATTTCTTCATTTTCAGTGTTTCCAAAACTTAAAAAAGGAAAATCCCTCCTTTTTCCTTTATTGCAAATTAAATTAAACAATTAATTAATATTTTATTAATAGTAATATTATTGAACTTTCCATTCTGAAGTGTGTTTAAATTTTAGCTTCACAGTCAATTCATTTCAAATAAGGAATCTTAACATAAAGAGATTAACTTCAGCTCACAGTTAATAAATAGCAAAGTTGGGAATCAAATTTTGGCAGTCTGAATAAAAGTTGAGTTCTAATTCATAATAAAACACCTGAAAGCTGTATGAAAGCATGCAATTAAATAATGAATTATTTTAACCTCACTTGACAAAATTAATCACTTATTCTGGTGTTTATTCTCTCCAGACTCTTTTTTATTATTGCATAATAGTATAATGCTATTATTTTAATTGAAGTATAATTGGCATGTAATATCCTATTAGTTTCAGGTACACATAATAGTGATTTAATATTTATATACATAATAAAATGATCCACAATAAGTTTAGTTACCATCTGTCACCGTAAAAAGTTAATGAAATATTATTACTGTGCTATACATCACATACCCATGACATCTATAATAATAAAAGCATAATATGCTAATTAGACCAGACGTCCTTCTGGACAACCTTCCGGATGAAGACAGGGCTGTGAGCTAAGCCGGGGTCCTGGATGCCAGAGGGAAGCCAGTGCCAGCAGCTGGGAGAAGGAAGGCCTACTCTTGCATAAATTTTGTGCATCGGGCCTCTATTTTATTTTATAACTGGAAGTCTGTACCTCTTAATCCCCATCACCTATTTCTTTAACTTTCACCTCTCCTCTCTCTGTAACCACCAGATGTTTTCCTGTAATTGAATCTGTTTCTGTTTTGTTTTTTAGATTCCCACATATAAGTGAAATTACATGGCATTTGTCTTTCTTTGAGAAATGGTCACTGAGTTGATTTCATAACTTTGCTATTATAAATAGTGCTGCAATAACTTAAGGGTGCATATATCTTTTTCAATTAATGTTTTCATTTTCTTCAGATGAATACCCAGAAGTGGAATTGTTGAATCATATGATATCTGTAGCATAATACTTTTTAAAATTTGTACTCCCACCAATACTGAATGACATTCTTGGATATGATAAATATTGTTTCAATCAATCCAACAATCTAAATATATTATATCCCAAGCTTATTTAATTTCAAGGCTGTGAAGAAACAGATTTTTTAAAATAATAGAACCTATATTCAATAATGAGAACTGTATAGTTACTGATTGTTCATATACAATGAAGAATAAAGGATGTAAAGCAGTGGTTCTCAACCTTCCTAATGCCGTGACCCTTTAATACAGTTCCTCATGTTGTGGTGACCACCAATTTCATTGTTACAAATTGAACATAATTAAAGCATAGTGATTAATCACAAAAACAATATGTAATTATAGATGTGTTTTCCGATGGTCTTAGGTGACCCCTGTGACAGGGTCATTCGACCCCCAAAGGGGACGCGACCCACAGGTTGAGAACCGCTGAAAAGGATAAGGAATATTCTTTATAAGGTTTTTTCTTACTAAGGCTTCTGACATGACCCTTAACCAGCCAAATTTGCTGTAGGATAGCTCCTTGTTCAGTCTTTATTTTGTACCTTTGTTTGTTTTTGTTTTTTTTTAAAAAAATATATTTTATTGATTTTTTACACAGAGGAAGGGAGAGAGATAGAGAGTTAGAAACATCAGTGAGAGAGAAACATTGATCAGCTGCCTCCTGCACATCTCCTACTGGGGATGTGCCCACAACCCAGGTACATGCCCTTGACCGGAATCAAACCTGGGACCTTTCAGTCCGCAGGCCTATGCTCTATCCACTGAGCCAAACCGGTTTCAGCTACCTTTGTTTTAAATTAACATTTGTTAAGTAAACCCTGGGGTGGGCTGTAGGATGTTAAGCCAGTTTCAATAAAAGACCATGAGGGAATTGAAAAAGAGCAGTTTATTTCTCACAGGTCCCAGAGGAGGTACAAGGCCTGCCTCCAGGAGCCACACAGAGTGGCCAAGGCAGGTACAGGCAGAGGAAGAGGTGGGACTGGACCCTGGCCTTTTCCTGGACCTGGGAGTGGAATGCTCTGGGCTTCCCAGGCTAAGAACAGATTGGTCACATTAAACGGAAAAGAGAGACATTTGAGTAAGCTCCCCCCGGGGGTCTTATCTATGGAGCACAGAAGGTGAAAGGTCCTGGGAGGTAGGGGAGACTGTATATCTCCAGGGGAAGTCACATTTAAGAACTTCATTTACCTGTTACTGCTGTTGTCCAGAGCAGGCATTTGCATCAGGCTCCCCAACCCTGGCTGCTTGGCCAACAAAATGGATGTCAGTGCAGCAATGCCATGCAGTAGCTTAGCTAAACTCTGGACACCTTACCACTGAATTCTCTGTCTTCTCTTTGCACTCCAAGTGAGCCTAGACGAGTGGTCGGCAAACCGTGGCTCTTTGGGCCCTTGAGTGTGGCTCTTCCACAAAATACCATGTGCGGGCGCGCATGTACAGTGAGAAGTTGACTTAAAACTTTAAAGTTTATTAAGTTAATTTTAGGGAACGTTGTGGAGTGAAAGAGGATGTACTGTTGAGGATTGAGAAAGGTATGTTAAGATGGTTTGGACATATAGAGAGGATGAACGAAAGGAGACAGAGGAAACAAGTATACAAGACGAGTGTGGATGGGAGAGTTGGAAGGGGTCAACATCATCGAACGTACCTCAATCAGATTGAGCACGTTTTTAGCAAAGGCCAGCTGAGGAGCACCCTAATTAAGTTAATAACAATGTACCTACCTATATAGTTTAAGTTTAAAAACTTTGGCTCTCAAAAGAAATTTCAGTCGTTGTACTGTTGATATTTGGCTCTGTTGACTAATGAGTTTGCCGACCACTAGGCTAGACAATGCCTCTACACTCCTCTGAGCTAGTGGACTTGTCTGGACTCTCCATAGTGATCAGTGTTTTCCTGATCTGAGAACTCCTGCTAAGCTACAGAGGTGCCGGGCAGTGGAGAAAGATTCTCTCTCCTTAGACTTTGAATGAAACTTGGGTCCCTTCTTTGCAGGGGCCAGGACTCGTCACTATTTAATCACCTTCCCTTTAGTGAGATGCGTGGTACAAAGGCACAGGTTTCTGGTCTGTCCTTGAATGGTAAAATTGGAATAATTCCTATTTTGCTTGTTTTCTGAGCAAATAATGGTATAATGTATGGGCAATAATATTTATAGATAAGTATATTAGTAATAATATGATTTTTTTATGAACATATGATCTCCTCACATTCTGTTTCTTTTTCTAGATATAGCATTTCTCACAGATATCAACTGGGTACAGTGAGGATTAGGTATAAATTCACAACCAATGGTGGAGAGTTTCATAAAAAGGAACTTGTTTTTTTTGTTTATTTGTTTGTTTTAATTTATAGAATAAAATTTTACTGTTTTAGTGTTTCAGAACAAATAATTAAACATTGGCGCACTTTAAAACATTTATATGCTGAAAATGAATGAATCAGATAGGAAAACATACATGTAAAATTTATTTCATGTACATATTATGTTTCCTGGTGCATTATGTTTTTATGTTTACTTCTTCCTCTGGGTGGGGAAACAGAGGGTACAGCCTCCCTTTTCCACCACTGTTTCTAAACAAAGCTTCAGGAATAACATTTCCAACTGACAAGGGTAATTGAGATAATTAGTTGTCAAATGAAAACATTTTATTATCGGTTTTATTTAGCTTTTTAAAAATTAAATAGGCAGTTTGAATTGCATTTTAATATAAGACCGCTGATATTTTAATTTTTACTGCTCAAAAACCAAAGCAATTTATATGATCAGAAAGGAATGTCTAGTTTATGTACAAAGAACTCCCAGATTCATTAAAATCCTGGGTTCTGAGTTCCTCTGGATGACTTAATGTAGATTCATCAGTGATCAGTGTTCAAAATGAAATATGTGAAAAATAAGTGTGTTCTCATAAGGTGTATGCAGCAGACAGTTGCTTGCATTAGTAAGGAAATAAAAGCCCTGCCATATCCTAATTGGGGCTAACCATGTAATTCAAAACTCCTGCCTTCACATGTATAATCTGTAAAGACAGAAATATGTTAGCCAAAAAACAGTATTCTCATTATCCTATAAATTGAGTCTTACTAAAATCCTTTTTATATAAATATTTTAAAAACACCAGTACAATACGTGTTAAGTATCTTAACAATGGAAATGAGAAATTAAATATTTCTAGGTAGGGCATGAAAATCCGAATGAATCATTTGGGAAAACTTCCAACCTAGCAACTTCTTAACAGAGCTTTACTGCCATAATAGCAATGATGAGCTTAATTCCTCTGGGTGCATAAAAATCACATAAGAATAGTATTGTAATTTTAGATGAATGAACGTGTTGTGAAGGGGTGCAAATTGGCTGACGCACACATCTCCACAGCCCATGGGAGAAGAGATGAGCCTGAAACAAAATCCTTCTTGAGATTATGACATTCCGCTTATGAAGCTTATATTTCATCTAGCAAAAAAATACACCTACCAGAAAAATCTGTTGTTAACCTTCTGTTGTGGCTTCGCCTCACACTAGCGAACAGTGAGATGCAGTCACTCACACAGCAAGTGCTTCTGTTTGAAAAGAAATTGAACATTCCCAAAGGGTGAGAATGTGGCTATTTGCACCTGCAAAATGGAATTGTCAGCCTGGGGCTCAAAGCATGGCTTTATTAGGTACAAATTTGCCACAATGGACCACCTCAGCCTCCTTCAAACTCCTCTTCAGTCTTGGAGATATTATCATGTTTTAGTACCTGTGCAGGTTTAATTATGCCTCGAGTCTCTCTGAGAATTTGTTTTTCTTTCTGCTTGCTAAGTATTGGCTTTGTTATATTTAACTGGCGGTTGGCCATTTTCATTTAGAAGTCCTAGGTTCATTAACCAATGTAAGTCTAACTGAAATTATAATCTTTCCTCTCAAATTGCTCATCCTTCCAGATTTCACCATCAGTATCGATGATATCATCATTTTTCTTGGTATATAAATTTAAACCCTCAGAAATATATTTGAAATGCTTCTCCATGTCCTGGAATTTAGAGATCCCAAATAGCTATTTCTAAAGAGTCAACTTGGGCCCTGGCTAGTGTGCTCAATGGTTGGAGCCTCAGCCCCAGCACCCAAGGGTTGCAGGTTTGATTCTTAGTCAAGGGCTGGTACTTGAGTTGCAGGTTCGATACCCTGCACAGTTGAGGCATGTGTGAGAGGCAACCCATAGATGTGTCTCTCTCATATCATTGTTTCTCTCTCTCTCTCTCTCTCTCTCTCTCTCTCTCTCTCTCTCTCTCCCCATTTCCACCTCCCTTCTCCCTTCCATTCTCTCTTAAAAAAACAGATCAGTGGATCACTCTCTCTAAAAAAACTGATCAGTGGAAAAAATGACCCCAGGTGAAGATTAACAAAAATAAAAATAAAAGAGTCAACTTGGATATCTATATTGTTAAGATGTCAACATCATTCAAAAATATTTAGAATCCCTCCTTTAGAACTATCTTTAGAGGCAATTTCTCACAAGTGGTCATATTTGATCTAGAAAAGGGAAGTGTCTTGGTTGTAAAATGTTTTCCACACCAAACAACAAAAGATGTGTGGAGATATATATATATATATATATATATATATATATATATATATATAATATATATATATAATATATATATATTATATATATATTATATATATATATATATATATATAATATATATATATTTAAACGTTTATATGCTTGTAAAGGAAGAAGGCATCATCAGCCTCAGCTAAAAAGTCTGAACAGATAGCTTCCCCCAAGCTTTGCCTCTCAGTAATGGACAAAGTGAGGCTCATTTTTCTGGTTGCAGCTTTTCTGTTAACATTTCAGAGGAAGCAAATCACTCTGGCTTACACTTTCCCCATCTTTTAAACTCATTCCAAATACATGTTTTAAACTGTCAGTTAATATAGCAAATGTAGTTCTTGATTGATACTGATTCATATTTTTAAAACAGGTATATGTGCTTGATGAATGTGACACAATGAATGCTACTGCTCTATTTGCAAAAATAAGACAAGGCATCAGAAATAATTTATACTAAATAATTTTTCAAAAGTCATTGATTTTATTCAAGTCAATGTCTGAGTCCAAATAAGTTACACAGCAGGTTGTTTTGGTTTACCCAGCTACAATCTTTCTTTTGCCTCATTTGTAGTTTGTAATTGTCACCTCTGCAGCCCATTTTAAAATTGAAAGAGAATATTGCAGTGAGAGAAGACAAAATATTAGAATATATTTAAAATTAAGAACTAACCATTTCTGTTCAGAGAGGCTATAGAAATTTTATTATGTGCTAGAATCATTTATTTAACAAGAACTCTGAATGCTATCCTTCTCTGTGCCTATAAAGCTGAGGCAAACATCACGTGCTTCAGGAAAATCAATAGTCATGTTTTACTTCAAGTGTAAAAAGCACAGTGTGGGCATACACACACTCCTAGATAAAAATACTCTCATCCACCCTAACTTTCAAGGGCTAAATTGAAGTATGACATTGTAGATTATTTACATTTTACATTTGCTTCCTGTGTTCCTTACACATATTGTTTCTGATTTTCTTACTAAGTATATACAAGAAGTGTGTGAGGTACGTATTGCTGCATAACACATTTTGCAAAAACTTAGCAGCTTAAAACAACAGACATTTCTTACCTCACAGTTCCTGTGCATCAGCTTAGCTAAGCCCTCTCCCTCAGGGTTTCCTGCGGTGAAGCAACTGAGGAATCCTCTGGGGCTACAGTTATCTCCGGGCCCCTCTGAGGGAGGCGCTGCTCCCCAGCTCACTCGCCTGTGGTTGGCAGGACCCAGGGCCTTACAAGTTGGTGGACTGAGGATATCCGCTCCTCACCAGTTGTTGACGGGAGGCCTCCATCAGTTTTTTGCCATATGAGTCTCCCCATAAGGCAGCTTGCACATGGCAGGTGCTTCCAACTGAGAAAGAAAGAGAGAAGACGAGAGAGGGTGAACAAGACGGAAGTCACAGCCTTTTCGTAACCTCATCTCAGAAGTGACATTCCATTTCTTTGGCCCCATTCCACACATCAGAAGTGAGTCACTACACCCAGCCCTCACGCCAGTGGCGGGGAGTACACGAAGGTGTGAGCACCTGGAAGTGAGGTCTTGGGCAAGGCTGCCTCCTACTTAGTGCACAGAATGTAGTAGTAACTTAGTGAATATTTTCTAAATAGCTAAATGAATTTTTCTTATTATAAAAATTAGCCTGGTGACATATCAAGAAGACAACAATTTACAAAGAAATTCAGTTCCATCGCTAATCATAAATATTCTAATTTAATATTAACATCGCACTTTTTATATAAAAATGTTATTCATGGTCACTTTAATGCGGTGTTTCCTGAGCCGTGGTTTTCTGGTGCCAGCAGACCTTGAAGGGGAGATGTGTATCCTCAGCATCTTAAGCTTAGCATGTGCACACACATACATCCAAACATGCTTAACTGTCAAATAGAGACATTCCCTTAAGCATAAGTGTGTATCTGAAAGACCATATTTATGAGAAGTAATTAATTTATTGTTGTATTCTGCTTTAGTGGAATTTGCTTCAATAATTTTAACAATGTGGCGACCAGTTCCATTGTGTGATTTCCCGACAGTAAGCCCTAAAAATTAAGAATATATATGAAAGCATTGGTCTTAGAAAAAGAGAAATTATTAGAATCAGTCTTTGCATGTTTAACTAGGATATCTTTGAAAACTGAGAATCAAGACATTGACATTATTTTTGAACCCATCAGAAATTTAATGTGTCTATATTTACTATAAAGCACTTACTAATAATATGGCTAACTTTGAGGAAAAGAAATGTAAACGTAAAATGAAGGAGATTCATTTTAAATGGTCTTCTTTGTCAGCAACCAATACAATTCATCGTTTTTTTGCATTTTCATTAAAATAAAAGAGTGGCCAAATTAAAAATATGTTATCTGTCATTTATATCTCTAAGAATACTGATGTTTATATTTCTGATTTGCATAATTCAATGCTATTTCTGTTAGTTGTACTTAATAGTATGGATCTCCAGGTCTTCCTATTCATGCTTTGCATCTATAAAGTTTTGTTGATTAAACAAAATGTAAATTTGGTATGAGAATTGAGACTAAATGATCAAATAATAATAGTTAATGCATTTATCTTAAAAAATCTGATTTAAAGTTGCAAAAAGTAATATTTTTAGCTTTTTATATTGAGAATGGCTTTATTTATGCACAGCAACTATTCAATGTCACCAATATAAGGGGCTCCTATGGGGTTGGATAGTGTCCTTCAAAGAACTATGTCTGAGTCCTAGCCCCTGCCTGGTCCCTATGAAGATGATCTTACTTGGAAACATGGTATTTACAGATGTAATCAAGTTAAGAATCTTGAGAGGAAATCTTCTTGGACTTAAGATGGGCCTTACATTTTATGACTGATGTCCTGATAAGATAAAGGAGAGGAATACGGAGACACAGAGGGGAACACCGCGAGAAGACAGGGGCAGAGGGCGGAGGATGCAGCTACATGCCACAGGGTGACAGGGCTTGTCCGTAGCCACCAGAAGCAAGAAGGAGTCATGGCTTTGGTTATTCCTTAGATACTTCAGAAGGTGCTAACCTTGCCCATATTTTTATTTCAGATTTTTGGCTTCAAGAATAGGGAGAGAGTGAATCTCCACTGTAATCCATCACATTTGAGAAATTTGTTATGGCACCCCTAGGAAAGCAGCACAACCTCATTTGACATATAAAAGATGGAGATTTTTATTTTCCCCAAGATGAAAAATAATTAACATGATATGGGAATATAAAGGCAAGAGTGAGATATTCAGTCAGTATATGCTGCATTTCCATTTATCTTGGTATGCCGTAGAGTACTACAGCGTTTGGTCAAAGCAGTTATCATTAATTTTGGATTGATAGGTGATTTAAGAGTCATATTCTGAAAGTGAATAAATATCAGGACCATTTTAACCAATATTTTATTTATGCTTTCTTTATTAACGGTCAAAAAGTGATAACAATCTAGTTAAGCTAAGTCTGAAAGAGTTCTGTTAATAAGTAAACACTAACAAATTGAGGAATAATATATTATAGTCTATAGATTTTTATTTTTAGAAGGAACATAAAGCAATGGTGCATCTTGTCAGGGATTCTTAGATTTGATGACATATCTGTGACTGTCATATAGGCTATGTTAGTTGAAGGAGGATTGAAGAGAAGTTTTTGTAAAACAACTTTCCAAGGATACTTCTCTCTTATGCAAAGAGACCTGGAAATGTCACATTATCACTTGTCAGAGCTGCCAAAAATATCTGATTCCCAGCAAAGAAGAGTTTTTTCTCAAATAGTGCTAATGTTTTACAGTACTTAGGAAATTCTATGGGAAGATAAAATATATTTTTTATTTAAAGTAAAAATTTCAGCCCTGGCCGGGTGTCTCAGTTGGTTAGAGGGTCATCTTTACACCAAAAGGTTGTGGGTTCAATTCCCAGTCAGGGCACATATCTAGGTTGCAGGTTCTCCCTCTCTTTCTAAGATCAACAAATAAATACATAGGTAAAACCTTGGATGAGGATTAAAATAATAATAATAACAACAACAATAATAATTTCTTCTAATTTTATGGTTATGTTTTAGTGCTTTGATTGTTTACCTTTTCATTTGAAGTTTTAAACACAAACATGGTAAAAGTTGTGTATCTGGCACAGGTTATTCTGAAATGATGCTTTGCAGAATGATTGTGGTGGGCAGAACCTGGCATGACTCTTATGTTTATACGCTGTTTAATCCCCTAACTTGGCAAAGGTGGTGAGATTGAGATGTCACTCCTATGATCATATATATATATAAAATCAAAAAGTGATAACAATCTAGTTAATATTGTTAACTAGATTGTTAATATCAGATATATATTTCTTTGTCTGTACTTATCCCTGTATAAATATACACATACGCTCATACATATGTATACAAGCAAAATATTTGCATGCTAGCATTCAGGTAGACTTCTTCCTCTTCCCTGGTTTTGAAGAAATAAGCTATCATCTTGTGAGTAGGTCTATGGAGAGGACTCTGTGACAAGGAAGTGCAAGTAGGAGCTGAAAGCAGTCCTTGGTCAAAGGGCAAGAAACGGTAAGGAGACTAATGCTGCCAACACCCTAAGAGAGTGTGGAGGTCAATTGTTCTCCTTAAGCTCTGATGCGAATACAGTCCTGGTTAACAAATAAATTGCAGGTTAGCCTTGACCCATGGAAACTGAGATAGTAAACATGTGCTATTTCAAGCTGCCAAATTTGTGGTAATGTGCTATGCTGTAATAGAAAACTAATACAGTAGTCAACTCTTCAACAATATTGATGACCCACCCATTCTTTTCTTCTTGATCTACATTGCTGGCTTTTGGTATGAATTAAAATATTTCGTAGTAAATAAAAGCTATTAAAATATATTTTTCCTGCTCCTTTTCCATTTTGATCTGTCATCCTATTTTATGGTGATTGGTCAGAAATTAACCTTCCTGCTTTAGAATTAGAAAATATTAATATGGTAATAAGGTTTTTTGTTTGTTTTAACTTTATTTTGTTTTAGTATAATTCATATTCATTCCTGGTATCTGCTACTTGATGATTCGCATAAGAAACTCATTAGCATATACATGCATTATACCAATAAAAAGATTAATTTTGCAATTGTGTTACAAAATAATTTCTTAATAAAGTGTTTTTAATTGTCAACTGCCTATAATCAAAGGAGTGATTGCCATGAGAAAAGGCTACCATGTTAAATGTCTGATGGTGGTGAGAAGTATGACATAAAATTGTTCAAGAGCTCTTCCAACTTACTGAGGACACTGAGTTTGTCCCATCTTCCTAAAAGCCCATTGCTATAAAAATTATAATGACATCTGACTTTTTATTTTATTTTTGTTTTTAATTATCAATCTATTGTCCTGGTTAATAGACATACTGGCAAATGTTTCTATTTTATTCTATTTATTTGGCAGGTTTAACCTACTCTCTTTAGAGAGGTTTTATTTGTTTGTTTTGTTTTGTTTTTAACTCAGTTCGGTTTTTGTTCGCTTTCTGGCACTTGTATCAGTCTTTGAGGCTTTGCAAACTCCTGAGAGATGCTCCTGCCCATGTCTTCCTCCTCCTTAGATCTGTCAGCCAAGCCAATCAGCAGTGAAACCCTTTCCCCAGTACCAGTTAATGAATGATGAGATGTGCTAAATGTGTATTTTGTAGATTCTGAATGCCACCTTAGCTTTTACCTGGGTCTATTAAAAAGTCTAAACCATTTGTATTGGCTGTCAATTTTCCTTTCTACATTGTGATTTTTAAATTTGCTTAACACAGTTCAAATTTAAATTGTAAGGAAATGAGGGCAATGTAGAAAAGTAAAGTATAATTCCTGAAATCAGGCATTATAACTTGTGGGATTCCAATGCTTTCTTTGCTATTCATTGACTATGTGGCTTTGGGCATGCAGTTCAATCTTTTGGAGCTCAGATCCTTTGTCTCTGTAATGAGCATAACTAGAATACTTCCTCACAGAGTAACGTGAGAAAAATTGATGAGATGATATGTGTTTAGCACCTATCAAAGCACTTGGAATACAATTGTTCTCAGCCATTTGTTATTATCAATAAAACTGTTAATATAATAAAACATTTTAGTTGCCAGTGGCTCTTAAACAGGCATGATTTTGTCCCCCCGAGGACCTTTGGCAAGGTCTAGAAATATATTTGGTTGTCACAACCAGGTCAGTGAATGAGAAGATTCTATGGCCTCTAGAAGGTAAAGGACAGAAAAGATGTTAAATATCTTAAATGCCAAGGACAATCCTCCAAAACAAAATGTCATCCATCCCAGAATTTCAGTAGTGCTGAGGTTGAGAAATTCTGCTTAATTCTGTTTGCTAATTAACCTTTCTTCTCCAGCATTGTTGTTTCATTTGAAAGATCATACTAGCAAAAACATTTTAATTTTTCTTTCTTTATGTGATTTAAATTTATGGTTAGGTTTCTTCAAGCTAATTGACTTAATTGACAAAATGAATGACTAGCCCAGCCAGTGTGGCTTAGTGGTTGAGCATCAACCTATGAACCAAGAGGTTGGGGTTCAATTCCTAGTAGGGGCACATGCCTGGGTTGTGAGTACAACCCCTAGTGGGGGATGTGCAGGTGGCAGCCTATCAATGATTCTTTCTCATCACTGATGTTTCTCTCTCTCATCCTCTCCCTTCCTCTCTGAAATTAATAATAATAATAATAATAGTAAATAAATGATTCTAATGTATAAAATATTAGGTGTAGAAAACAAATCTGAATAGTTTCTCATGAAATGTAGATTAACTCTTTTCTTACAAAAAAAATTATTCTATTCATTATACAACAAATTATGATGCTTTTGGCCTTTATTAAGATATATTTATAAAAAGCCATATTAAATAGTCATTATTGCTAAGATATTTAATGATCTATGCAAGTTTACTCAATGTAATTAAAACCCAGATAAATGTTATGTTTAAGTAAAATAAGTTGTCTTAACTTGCTATTGCATTAAAAGTGAATTTTTTTCCAACAATAAGCTAAATTGTTGCAGGGTTTAGCAATTGTGTTTAATCAGTACAATTAATCATCATTAGTGGACACTTTATAGTGATCAATCACATTCAATTTTACCACCAAAGTTGATCACCAAAGAATGAATTCGTAATCATCCAGAAATTTTAAAAAATGGGCTGTTAGATCCCATTTTAAGTCACTAATATTTTTCAATACTGACACTTATTTGAATATTTTTATTGTTTCATTTACATTAATATTAATTGACAGAAGTTAATATATTTAAACACAATATTTGCAAATTAAAAAAATTGTCCTACACTAATTTGTGTATTTACTTAAAAATTTTATACTTTTTTCATCTATTTAACAAAAAAAAGGGATATATATTACATATACACATCTATAAATACATAGGCATAACTTAAACATATATTTAGGCATAACAAACATATATAAATATATATAGATTATAGATACATACATAGATATATCTATAGTCAACAGATTTACCAATTTCAAATCGCAGTTTCTCTGTGAAGCCTTTCTTGGTAATGCACTTTAAAACAACAGTCTTGCATACACACTTTTTCTTCATTTCTTTCCTTGTTCTATTTTACTCCATAATATAAACAACTATCTAATGTAATATATATATATATATATATATATATATATATATATATATATATATATTTAATGTGATCTCTTTCTCTTTATCTCCCCCTGCCACACACACATACCCACACACCCACACACACACCCCCCCCCCACACACACACACACACTGGCACATATACCTTAACCAATAAAAAAATTAAAGATTAAAAAAAACAATAAAAAAACAATATGATCTTTGGGGTCTGTGTGCTTGTTTTTAATTACAGCTCTGCCTGTTATGAAATGTGGGAGTTGGGAAAATTAATAAAATCTCCATGCTTCAGTTTCTGTGGGAACAGTAAGGCTACCTATCTCATAGAATTGTTCTGAGGTTTAAATGAGTTAATATAAAAGTACTGAGAACGTATTATACTCTATGTAAGTGTTAGTTTAATGATTAATCTTCATGATGGTGAAGGCTTGTTTCTCACTATTGTACTTCCAGGACCTATGACATACCTGGTACATGATAAGCAGATGAAGGCTTGCTTAAAGAATGAGTTTATCCTGAGCTACCAAAGGTTCTCTGATTTCCTTTTGTCACAAACATCTTACTTTGCTCTCTTGGAAACTGTCCTGTCCTCCAACTCTTCTCCCCAAAATGAGGAAGAAGGAGAAAGAGTAAAGTTGCAATATTTGCAACCTAATTGGAAGGAAGCTATTTTTAGGATTGTACTTTATTGTTTCTATCATATAATTTTACTGACTACCTTTGTCAATTCTATCAAAATATGGCTGAAAACACAGCGACTATGATAGATAAAACAAAGTAAAAAGGAAATATTATAATTGTAAAAACTAGTTAATCTTTTTGAAGGCAAATTAAGCATATTGGATTAAAAATAGCTTTCTTCTTAGACAATGTGTAAGGTGAAAATTGAGTTTAGATACACAAGTAACTAATGCAAAATTAAAGCATTCTGTTTTTAGCTGACAAACCATCTGCTTGGGGATTTGTGCTTGATTTATTATTGAATCTTGTAGAAGACATAATAAAAAAGTTAGATTTATAGCAAACATCAATATGCTTTCTTTTCATTTATACTTGAGAATGTTTTTTATAACTTAAATACATTTAATTGCTGAGATTGAGACTTAAACAAATGTAAGCATAAACATTTTTAGATTAAACTTTTATTTTCTTTGACTTCATGCATCAAATCTAGAGTTAATGACAAGCTAACATGTGAGCCTAACACCTCATTAAATCCTCCAAACACAGGTATGAGGTAAGTTTTACAATAACATTTTATAGATTAGAAAATTCAAAGTGAAATGATTAATCAACTTGCTCTTTGTAACACAGCCAATATTCAAATGCAGATGTATGAGACTATAAAGCCAATGTTTTAACATTATCTCAAGTCTTGTCTTCATTGGTAGAACTAAGATTCTATAGATTTTAGCACAAGACTTTTAATTTAAATTTTGATTGATTTTTACATCAATTTTAAGTAACAAATTTCTGCTTCTATCCATGAAGGAGGAATAAGGACAGGCCTTCCCCCATAAACAACTAGATAAAGTACATGACAGCATTTTTAGACATTAGGCAAATGGACAGTGCAGGTTTGTGATCCATGAAAGATGGAACATAAATCATGTGAGACATACATTTCCCCATTTCATTACCTAGAGACAATTCTCAGATCGTTAAGATAAGAGGGGAAATACAAATGGAGATCAGAATTTTGGGATTCAGAAATGTAAGGCAGAATTCTGAAGAGGAAGGTATGTTGACAGATTACTCTGTAAATTCATTTAGAGAATCTTTAGTGTTTGCTAAACCCAAGACTGTACAAGCATACAGTAAAATTCTAAAAGGTAGTGTGAAAAAGTCCAGGCATTTATAATGATAGCAAGTCCAGGCTGACACAGAGCAGATGCTGAAGCCCAAACCCACCACAGTAGAGTCTCTTCAGTAATAACCCATATCATTCAGGGACATGTAAGAGACCCTTATGTCCTAGCATGTGCTGAGTACTCTCTGGTTCTCTGGAGTGAGTACTTATCTACTTATATCCTAGCAAAGTTTAAGAACAAACAGGAATAAAATTAATTAAAAATATCAAGTTTAAGGCAAAATTGTCCTTTGAAAATCCAACACTATGCTATGTAAAGGAAAGTAAAATTATAGTGCTCAACATCAAATAAAAATTACTACAGAAGTTAAACAGCCAGAAACTCTGACACATAATCAGGATAAAGCTTACTTTACAAAAATAGGCCCAGAGATCATAGAGATGTTAAATTTATATGACAAAAATGCTAAAAGAGTTATTATAGTTATATACAAGTATTTAAAGTAAAATATAAATACAGTGGATAGAAATGGAATTTTTAAAAAAGAACCAACAAACATTTCTAGACATAAAAACTAAACAATCTAAAATTAAATATTTATTGGATGGGATTAAGTTATTTAGATAGTGCAGAAAGAAAAAAAGAAGAATCAATGAACTCAAGGAACTTGGAAGCATAGCAAAGCAATCTATCCAAAATGAAGGGGGGAAAAAGAAAAAATTTTTTAAAAAAAAAACAACACAAAAACTGTGCCTCTGGATCTATGGAGTAATTCAAAGCAGAGCAAAATAATATATTTACAGTTCAACATAAAAGGGAGTACAAAAGATCTATTAAGAAACAATGATTGAAGAATATCCAAGTTTGATTTTAAAAAACAAACAAACCTATAAACCTACCAACTCTAAAATCTTGGTGACCTACAAATAGGAAACACGCATATACCAACCACATCAAGGCATACTATAGCTACACTAGTGGCCCTGTGCATGAAATTCATGCCCGGGGGGTGGTTCCCTCAACCCAGCTTGCACCCTCTTCAATCGGGGACCCCTTGGGAGATGTCCGACTGCCGGTTTAGGCCTGATCCTATAGGGATCAGGCCTAAACCGGCAGTCAGACATCCGTCTCACAATCCGGGACTGCTGGCTCCTAACCACTTACCTGCCTGCCTACCTGATCGCCCCTAATTGTCTCAGCCTGCCTGATCGCCCCTAACTGCCCTCTCCTGCCAGCCTATCTCGCCCCCAATGGCCGTCCCCGGCTGGCTTGATCTCTCCTAACTGCCTCTGCCTCAGCCCCCACCACCATGGTTGTCCAGAAGGAAGTCAGACATCTGGAAGATGGCCAGTTGACCCGGTCTAATTAGCATGTTACCCTTTTAGTAGTATAGATAGATTATATAGGATAGGATTGCTTAAATAGAGGGGAAAAGCCTTTTTCAGCAGCAGGAGATGCTTTTGGCAGACAAAAATACATAATTTCTATATCTGGACTGGTAGTCAGCCATATGCACTATACTGCCAAAGCAGTCATTAAAAAATTGAACCACTTTCTTCTTTTTTTTATTGCTTAAAATATTACAAAGAGTAGTACATCTGTCTCCCTTTTTTCTCCCTTGACCTTTCCCCAGCCCCCCTAGCCCCCAGTGTCTTGTGTCCATTGGTTATGCTTATATGCATGCATACAAGTCCTTTGGTTGATCTCTTACACCCCCCCCCCCAACCTTCCCCAGCCTTCCTGCTGTAGTTTGATAGTCTGTTCAATGCTGCTCTTCCCTGTATCTATTTTTGTTCATCAGTTTATAATGTGAACGCTTTCTTACACCAAATAGCTGTTGCCCTTAAAACCCCTCTTCAGCCCCCACCTTAGGGTCTGCCTTCGCAGTTCACCCAGATTAGGTTCTGATTGGTCAATTTCTATGCCAGTCAGCATCAGAAGTTCCGCCTCCTAGGTAGCCAGCCATTGGCTCCTTGCAGTTCACCCAGATTTGGTTATGATTGGTCAGTTTCTATGCCAGTTAGCATCTCCGGGCCTGCTCAGAGAGGCGGGGCTGATCAACAGCCACCCCAGGCTGCTGGCAAGTGGGTTGAACTGCTGATCTCTCAGAAGGAGAGAGGTGTGGCTGCTGGTGAGACCCAGAGAGAGAGAGACCAGGGTCTGATCCACAGGCTCAAGGCTGCGGATCAGACCCTGCTTCTCTCCCTCTCTGGGCCTCGCCAGCAGCCATAGTAGCCACAGATCAGCCCCACCTCTCTCTCTCCCTGAGAGGTCAGCAGCTCAGCCCGCTAGCCAGTCCCCGCCCACCGGAGCCTGCTGCACGTGCAGCCTGGCATTTGGTGGAGCCTTCAGTCGTTTTGGACATTATGGGTTTTTATATATTAGGATTTCTGAAAATTAGCAGCATGGAAAAGAGACATATTATGTACAACAAAACAAGGAAGAATAAATGGGGGCTTCTCATAATAAATAATGAAAGTCAGGAGATAATGAAAAACATTTTAAAGTAATGACAGAAATCTTGATAGTCTAGAATTATGTATCCAGCAAAAGATATTCTCCAAAAATAAGAGTAGAACGTTTCCAGAAAAAGTGAAAGAAGAGGATTCATCATCAGACCACCAAAACAAAAAGAAATATTAAACTTTTCCCATCTCTGATGTAAATTGAACATGTTTAAAAAGTAGTATAATACCCCTCATTTAAAAATGAAAACAGATGCTCAATTAAAAATTTTACTTTAAAAAATATTCAATTACACACAGAAGTAACAAAAGGAATTACAAGTTCCTTATTAATATTTGGCTAATAGCTCTAGCTCATCGAATTATCTATTTACCTTTTAATGTGTACACATCTTATCTGACCACAGGGAGAAAGCCTGACCTGGGCCTATGGAACTTGGCAGACACAGAATTTTGTGCCTGCCTCTGGAATGTGAGCCTAGATTTGAAGAAGTGTCAGAATACAAACAGGATTACATGGGAAGCAGTATTTGGTCTGTGGTTTTGTGGGTTGTTTTGTTCTTCATAACTTTAATATTTTTTTTAATCTTTATTGCTGAAAGTATTATAGATGTTCCCTTTTATCCCCCATTGACTTTCTCACCCCTCTCCTGCCCTCCTCCCCCTTAGGTCTTCACCTCACTATTGTCTGTGTACATGGGTTACGCATATAAGTTTTTTTTGGTTATGCAACTGTAAAAAAGAAGGCTCTCTTTTCCTTTGAGACAGCATGGAGGGACCTGGAGAATATCATGCTAAACAAAATAAGCCAGTCAGAGAAAGGAAAGTATCACAAGATCTCACTTATATGCGGAATCTAATGAACAAAATAAACTAACTAACAAAATAGACCCAGAGCCCAGCTAGTGAGCTCAGTGGTTGAGCATCAACCCATGAACTAGGAGGTCAAGGTTCAATTCCTGGTCAGGGCACATGCCTGGGTCCTGGGCTGAGTTCCTGGTGAGGGGCAGGAAGCAGCCAATGGCTGATTCTCTTTCATTATTGATGTTTCTGTCTCTCTCTCCCTCTTCTTCTCTCTCTGAAATCAATAAAAATCTATTTAAAAACAAACAAACAACAACATTAGAAAAAGAAAAAAAGATCCAGACAGGCTTATATCTCAGAGGGAAAGGGGCGGGGGTGGGGAAAGGGACTGGGCCAGAATTGATTACTCTAGTCTGTGATTTTTAAAGATGCAGTGTTTTTCCAATGTGTCCCAGATTAGGCTGCAAGGTCAGGAGAGATGGAGGTGTCTTGAAAAGAGGATGTTGTCTGAGGGTCCCCAGCAAACCCAAACAGAAAGTTTCCATACAGTGGTACCATCAGAATGGGAATTAAAGGGAAGTCAGAAGTTGTCAAATGCATTGCCACCTTCAAAAGTAAAGATATGTGTTCCTATGTACGGGGTGCCGTGAGAGGTGGGAGAGAGAAGGATTCTCTCAAATGCACAAAGGGGAAAGAGCTCACCTTTTAATACAAACACACAAAGGCACCAATGACCAAAAAGGCAGCATTTGTCAATAAAGACTTTTCCTTTTTTTTTTTTTTTCATTCTTGTTCCATCTGATTTAGGAGGAGTCAAGTAGACTTTTTAAAATTACTGGTGTAAATAAAGCAAGGAGTAAAATAATCCAACAATGATTCCCTTTCCTATGACATATAACTGAGTTTGAGTTGGGCCTTAGCTGATGGAGCAATTTCAAATTGGATGTGAAAAAAATACATATATGATAAGGGCTGAGGTTGCTTTTTAGTGGCTTAACTAAGTGATAGGTTCAATATATGTACAAGATGAAGGATAAAGGTCAGGGATCTGCTCTATCACATAGAAACAAGGAAGGGGCAGTGGCAATTTGAAACAATAGAGGGAGAAAAACAAAAGTACTAAGTGAAGACTTCCTACCAGATCCAGACCTTTCAATACACCTTTCTTATTTGATTTGCATCCACAGTTTAACAAAACCACTCAACAGTTGTTTCCAGAAAATATGAAGGACATTTGGAAAACCTGTTACCTTTGTGTTTTTGAACCCACCTTTTTTTCTACACAGATGGCTGCCTGAAGCTGAATTGTTTCGTTTTCTGAGAAGATTTGTCTTCAGAGCCAGGAAGGAATCTTAGAGTGCCTGTGTGTTCAGGCAGAAACTTAAATTAAAATGTGGTTTGTCATGCTTTCTTATGCTCAAATTTGGAAAATTATAATTTTTTAAATATTTCTGTGTGTTTTTTTTTTCCTACAAAGGTGGTGATTTATAGTTTAAAATGGATATCTGTTAACTGATTCTAGGTCAACTTCCACTAGAAGTAAATGAATTTCAGAAAATAAAACCCAAACAATAACAATACTCAACACGAAAAACTAAGACAATGTGCTGCTAGCAAGCAAACAACATTTTCTATGATTTCAAATTTTATAAATTTCATTCATATGTTTACTTGCAAACCACCTACATTATTGTTTACTTAATACATTTCTTGAAATAAGATTGACTTTTTTATTTATCCTGATACTAAACAATAATATTTTTGTTATTACTTTTTTCTATCAAGAGATTCAAATCTTTATCAAAATGTTTAATGACATTTATATGATGTAATTAAGCAACAACATAAAACAGTATGCATCCCTAACGTCTCATCCTTTTTAAAGTCTTATGTGTTTCCTCTTGTAAGACACAAGATAAAAAAACTTTAGTATCTTACTACGGTGGGTAAGTTATTAGCAAGAAATCAGAAAGCATCTATCATTTTTAATTTCTCTAGTGAATGAATGTCTGACTATTGGCAATACTCTTTCTACAAGAGAAAAACATATTTGAAACCTGAGAAAATACTAGCATTTACAATCACTCTGGTATTTGAACTAAACACTTATACCATTTGCTTATTACTAGTTTTCTTATGCTTTCGTCTTCCCCATCTTAAGTGCACAAACATGTCCATGAATATATATGCATATAATGGCTTTCTTTCCTCATTTTCACACCTCATTTATAAACCATTGTTACTGCTATGTCAAAGAATGCATAAAAGAAGTCCCAGGAATTGTGATTACATACAGTTTGACATGTTTACTTCACTCAATTTGAGCTCTTTAAAATGTTTTCATATAATGTATTATAATAAAGTCTAAATATTGAGTCGATGTTTATTACTTTTTTTCTATTTTCTTTCTTATTGAATTTATTGGGGTGACATTGGTAATTAAAATTATATAGGTTTCAGATGTACAATTCAAGTACCATATGATTCCACTCATATGTGGACACTAATGCACAAAATGAACTGAGGGGTAATATAAGAGGGCAACCTGGGGATTGGTGGGGGGCGGGGGCGGGGGGTAGCAGCTTTATACTCTGTGCCTAGTTAACCAGTATCCTAATGCACATTCTTGTTAGCCTATAATTAAGTCACTGCCCCTTCCTTAGGCAATAATCTGTTTTCCTGAATACCCCCAGATTACTAGGGCCATAAACCAAGAATTTATCAGTTTAGCCAGAGGGGAGGTCACTGGTGCCACCCCGGCCAGGCCTTTAGATGTAATCTTACTTCCCTGTTCTAACTGACTTAGGTAGGCCTGCCAAAGCCAGTCATAAAAGCCCGGAAGTTAGGAAACAAAGAATTTAGGAATATATAAGGAATAATCTCATTGTATAAGATGTTTAGGCTTTGGATCTTCAAATCCCCTGAGCCAGCAGTGCTGCTTTGAATAAAGGTTTTTTCCTGAAACTCCAGAGTAGACTGTTGTGTGTTTTCCCGTCACCTGGTAAATTCTGCAACACTAACAAACAAAATGGAAACTGATTCATAGAGAACAGACCGACAGCTGTCAGAGGGGAGGGGAGTTGTAGGGGGCTCTGTGTAAAAGGTGAAGATATTAGCAGAAACAAAACAAAAGAACTCATAGATACAGACAACATTATGGTCATTACCAGAGGGAAATGGGGGTGGGAGGAGGTAGGAGAGGGCATGAGGGGATATATGGTGATGAAAGAGACTTATAGAATGTTTATTATTGTCAATGAATGCATAATATGTGTTTGCCCTATGCAAAGTGACATTTTTACACAATAGGAAATACAATAATAAATGATGTTCTGATAACAATTCTGCTATAAATACCTGCTATTCATAATAACAGTTCTGTGATATAGATGTAGGTATAGGGGCTCTGAATGAGTCACCCCAAGATGCACCCTCTGTGGTAGGCTGATTGTCTTGAGCTAAAGCAACCAAGACACTGGGGGATTAAAAAGAGACCCCTGCCCACCCTACCCCACTGCCCTTAACTAACTAGAAGAATTTTAATTAGGGAACCTGCCCATAATGAGAGCTTATCAGAGAGAACTTTTTTTACTTATCTACAGGTCAGGCAAAGTTCTAATTACTGAAAACCTGCTCTTCTTATTGACCTACAGTGAACTGCCTCCCGTCTGAAGTTCCAAGGTGATCCTTAGTTCAGAATGTTCTATATACCACACTTTCCATTTCTCTCTTTGAAGTTCTCATTTGTGGGGTCTCTGACTCTCGTGTATTTGAGATTTCCAAACATATTACATTTGTAATTAAATTTGGTCTTTTTCTTGAAATTTTGTCTCATGTCTATTTGATTATTAGACCATCCAAGAGAACCTTGAGGGTAGAGGAAAGTTGTTTTTTTTTTCCTCCCTCACATAGACATATACAGAGATAAAGAAATTTTATAAATCTAGAGAGAGAGAGAGAGAGAGAGAGAGAGAGAGAGAGAGAGAGATTTAAAAACATTAATTGAACTTTAAAAAACAAGTTGGTATAGTAGTAATTTTTTTCAAAGATCTCTTATACACAGAACTTTTGAAGATGTAAAATGAGAGAGCTATAAAACATAAACATCTCTTTATTATTAAATTTTAACAGTAACCATTTTACATCATCTAGCTTTCTGGTACTAAAAATAGACAGAATTAAAATTTTTAATTTTCCAGGAAATTTTTTTTTTCTGCCCTTTACTTCCAGCTAAAGGTCCCTCTCAAAATTATGTTTTGATTTTCTACTAATAGAAAGGTACAGAATCCAAAATATAATATCTACTTACCATTAATGAAGTTATTTCTTAGGAATTTATATTAGAATTATGATGTATAAATTGTTTTAAAGTTGGAAAATAGAAATTATATTCTTATAAAATATAAATATCCAGTAATTTTCTCTTCTTTCACATCAATGTTTAGCAAAACATAGCTAAGAAATATACATATGTGACTGTAAGGAAAGAAAATAACATCTATTGGAAATAAAGAGAAAAGAAAATATTTACTTCAATCAAAGTTTTGCTTTTTAAAGATTTCTTGCTGAGGTAGAGATAAAATACATTCATTGTAACTGCAATTTTATTTATTGACTTTGTTCACTTGGGTTAAGCATTTTTCAAATAGAAAAAAAATACTGATTAAGTATATTTCTTTTTTATTTAAATTTATCACTCTAAATAATATTGAACAGTATTGATTTAATTTGCTTTATATTGATGTCATACTCCTACCTTCACTTTGGGAGCAATACCTCAAAAAATATTTCTAGGTCTCAAAGTTGTCTTTATAAATAAAAAATCTAACATAACAATTAGCTAAAATATATCTGTATATGTAAAGTATTCTGCATATATATTGTCAAGTGTAAGCAATTATGTAACAGAATAAAGATTCACAATATGTATTATATCTAATTTTGAAAACCCCTGCTCATTACTCATGTTTTGAAGATAATTTATAACCTGTTTTACCACATACTGTTGCATTACAAAAACCAGAAAACAGGGCTTCTCTATTCCAACTCTAAAATGTTCTATCTCACAAATAATAAAACATTTCCTAATGTACTTACAGATTCATTTAAAATGATCCAGATCTTGCATCTTTGGAGGACTTACATTAATCATCCTCATGCTAATGTCGCTTTTCAGAAGAATCTGTTAATAATAATCTTATGTGGAAAGAATCTTTGGTATATAAGTGCATAATCATGCGAACAATTTTTGTAGACTCAATTTAATTTCCACAAGTACAAGACATTCTTGTTTTTTTTATTATTATTTTTAAATGTTTTGCTTAATGTAGCTATTCATTACTCAGTTAAGAGTTCAAGAGTTGGCACGTTCCAATAGCTCATTCCAAAATCCACCAATCTTTTAAAAACTATAAAAAAGTTGAAAGGATAGTAAAATGAATACCTGCAACCACTTTAGCTAGATTCACCGAATATTAGCATAGTATTAGAATTCTCTCTCTTTCTCCGCCATTGCTCTTCATATGTGTTTGCTTCTAAAACACTGGAAATTAGTTTGAAGACATCATTAAACTTCCTCCTAAATATTATAACATATATTCTTATTTTAATTTAATTTATTTTTCCCATCAACATTTATCCCCTCTATGCCCTCTTCCACCCCTACAATCATCAGACTGTTGTCTATGTTCATGAGTTCTCTCTTTTTTTTCTTTTTCCTCAATTCCTCCACCTCACCAACACCTCTCCCTCAACACACACACCATATATCCCCCCCCCCCAAAAAAAAAAAGGAAGAAGAAAACACACTTCTCTTTAAGGCCAAAACCAAAAAGACATCTGATAAATAAAACATTAATCCAATATGATCAATTTTAATGATAATGAGTATAAAATTGATATTCAAAACTTCTTAATTATCTTAATGTTTTTATTTGCTTAGATCTAGACTCCCATCACAAATCATGAGTGCATTTTGTTATTTGCTTTGTCAGTTCCCTAAAAAGCCACTCCCCAGCCTATTGTTGCCTTTCATGCCGTTAATGATATGAACAGCCCAGATCAGTTGTTTGACAGAATGTCTCTCAGATTGTCCCCGCATGAAAAAATTAAATTTCTATATTTTTGGTAAAAATAGCACATAGGCAAAATATTACAAAAGTACTTTGTATTAAATCATATCAAGGTTGTGTAATGTCACTTTATTCCATTATTGAGGGCACTAAATGAGGTGATATTAGTATCTTATCAAATACTCCCATTATACAGGCAGTTTTTCTTTTGTAAAAAATAAGTAACCTCAGTTGCAATAGGGTCTGATTAGGTTTTAGTAGCCATTAATGATATTTGCCTCATTTAAATTTATACTAGAAATTTTAAAATGGAAATTTTTTACTGTTAGCATTTCTTCACTTTGTAATTAACCAATATCGTAAAGAAGATACTTTAGGAATGTTTAAGTATCCTGTTTCTCCTCAATCATTTGCCCATTAATTTTAATATCCAATGGAAGACATTTTCTGCAGTGTGGTGTCCTAATGGTAATTTTCTGTTTCCTTCACTTCTTCTAATAATTGGAATTAAGTACTTTTGCATCTGATTATTAATTTTCATACCACTTGTTTTAATAACCAGGAGAGGGATTGCTGGTATATATGCCAAATGCTGGTTTTCCACAATAGCTTTGCCATTTTGCATTTTCACTAGTAATACTAGTATATGGGAATTCCAATTGTTCCACATCCTCATCAGGACTTGATATTGATAGTATATATGACTTTAACTATTCCAATAAGTTTATGTACTATCATATTGTGTGTGTGTGTGTGTGTGTGTGTTTTAACTCTATGTGATCACCACCATAATCAGGAAATAATATTTCCCACACAGCACCCCTTACCCACACACATCTAGCTCTGATCACCCACCATCTATATAATCTAGAACCATCTATCTCTCTCTATATATATTAAGAGTCAGGGGCCATCACAACCAAACGGACAACCGAATGGTTGACTGAACAGGCTGAGTGGGGCAACAAGACCGGCAGGGGGGGTTAGTGAGAGATGACCAAATGACTAAACACCAGGCTGCGTGGGGCAACCAGGCCGGAAAGGGGGGGAGGGGCAGTGAGGGGTGACCAGGCTGGCAGAGTGGGTTAGTGAAGGATAACCAGGTTGGCAAGGGGGCAGTTGGGGGCTACCAGGCTGGTGGGGGGCAGTTTGGGGAGACCAGGCCTGCAGGAGGGGGGGGGCTGTTGGGGGCAACCAGGCAGGCAGGGGTGGCAGAAAGGGGCAACCATGCTGGCAGGGGGCGGGAGTTAGGGGCGACCAGGCCAGTGGAGGGGGCAGTTGTGGGAGACCAGGCAGAGGTGGTGAGGGGTGATGAGGCTGGCATGGGGGCCAGTAGGGGCCATCAGGCAAGCAAGCAGTGAGCAGTTAGGAGCAAGCAGTCCCAAAATGTGAGGGGGATGTCTGACTGCCGGTTTAGGCCCGTTTTAGGATCAGGCCTAAACTGGTAGTCAGACTTCCCCTGCGGGGTCCTGGATTGAAGAAGGTACAGGCTGGGCTGAGGGGAGAACCTCCCCACCCCCGTGCACCCATTTCTTGCACCAGGCCTCTAGTACATTATATAATCTGAGATGGGCTTCTTTCACTCAAGATTAGACTCTTGAGATTTTATATATTTGCTCTATTAAAAATATAAATTTATCAGTGAGTAGTATTCCACTATTAGAATGCATGACAGTTTGTGTATCTATTCAGAAGTTGAAATAAATTTCAGTTGCTTCCTCATCCATGTTTTAATCATATCATCTGAAAATAGAGGTAGTTTTATTTATTTATTTTCAATATATATCCTCTTTACTTCCTTTTCTTACCATATTGCACTGGGTGTGATTTCCAGAACCATTTGAATAAGAGTGGCGAGAAAAACATAACGTGTTTTTTTGTATAATGCCAACTTCTTGATTTGGGTTTAATTTTTCTTATTTTACTTGTTTCTTAAAGAGGATGTTTAGGTTAGTGGTTTAAGACTACTCTGCTCTTTGATATAAATATACAGTACTTTAAAAAAATAATAAGTGCATTAGCCACATCTCATAAATTTTGATATATTTTTATTCAGTTCAAAATATTTGGTAATTTCCTTTAAGACTTTCTATTTGACCCCTGGGTTATATTAGGGAATTTTGTTTAATTTTCATGTTTGGGTTTCTAGATATATTTCTGTTACTGATTTAAAATTTTATTCCATTGTGATCCAAGAGCATAGTTTGTACAATTACATTTTTTTGTTTGTTCTGGTCTGTTTAATGGCCTAGGAATGGTTTATATAGTTGAAAGTTTCAAATGCACTTAAGAAAATGTATATTCTACTATTGTTGAGTGAAGAGTCAATTAGATCAATTTGATTGACTATGTTGTTCAGGACTTCCATATCATCACTAACTTTCTTTTGTTGTTGTTGTTTCTCTAAATTTTATTGGCACATTATTTGATATTTGATGTGACATATACATGCACCTGGATTTGTATAATATCAGTACTTAGAAAGAAAATAATTGTCACTCACCACCTTACAATTGCATATACATTTTTCTCTGTGTCTGATGTACTTGTTCAAAGATTCATGGGATACTTAATTAAGCTGACTGTATGATATTTATTGCATTATGGAACAAGCAATAATCAACCTCATTGTAAATCAGAGCAGGGAACATTCACTATAATCTCTCAGGTCTTACTAGTTGTATTGTCATTCATTCTTTTGGTTGCCTATATTACACTAAGAAAAAAAGAAAACATTATTAAGTAAAATATTACAGGTGGCTCTAATGATGTTGTGAATATAATTCCTGTCCTCTTAATGTTTATCATCAGAACAGTTACAATGTTCTCACTTAAGTTACCCAAGTTCCAAGTGAGTGCATTAATGATTGTGAGTTGCCTATATTTTAAACCCTTTTTAGGTGAGAATTAACTTCAGCCCCTCCTGGTGATTTTCCTGTTATTCTCATTGTAGGTTTCATGATTAACGGCCTTCAGTTTCCAGTACACTGCCTCACCCAGTTTCCAGTGACCACCTGCACCTGGTCTGACCAGTTACTCTGACTGACCTTTACAAGAGACATAAATATCCCGCTCCCCCTACTCTGCGCTGCTGATGCCAATTTGGCCTCTGCCCTTCTGCTAGCAGATGTAATAATCTACACTAATAAAAGAGAAAAATGGTAATTGGCGTACAGCGATACCATTTTCATTGGCTAATCAGGGCTATATGCAAATTAACTGCCAACTAAGATTGGCAGTTAACTGCCAACAAGATGGGGGCTAATTTGCATATGTAGGCACAATGCAGGGAGGCGAAAGGGAAAGCAGGAAGAAGCCCCCTGCCACTGACAGTGATCGGAAACCCAGGGGGGAGCTAAGAGCTGGGGGGCAGCCATGATCGGAGAACCAGGCGCCTTTGCCACCCTGGCCAGTGATAGCAGGAAGTAGGGGTGGAGCCAGCGATGGGAGCTGGGCACAGTCGAAGCTGGCAGTCCCAGGAGCTAGGGGTCCCTTGCCTGGGCCTAAAGCAAAGCCCACGATCGCGGCGCCCTCCGCTGCCACTGCAGGTCCCCGCTGCCTGGGCCGGACGCCTAGGCCAGAGGCGTTAGGCCTGGGCAGGGGCAGAGCCTGCAACCTCGGGGAGCTGGGGGTCCCCTGCCCAGGCCTGACACCTCTGCCGGAGGCCTCAGGCCTGGTCAAGGGGCCGATCCGGTGATTGGTGGTCGGAGGGTGATGAGGGTCAACTCCTCTGGCTGAGGCATCAGGCCTGGGTGGGGGGCGGAGCCGGGGATTGGGGGGATATGATGGTCCCCTTGCCCAGGCCTGAAGCCTGGGTCAGAGGCGTCAGGCTTGGGCAGGGGGTGGAGCAAGCGATCAGAGGGAGATGGGGGTCCCCTGCCCAGGCATGATTCCTGGGCCAGAGGCCTCAGGCCTGGGCGGGGGCCAGAGTCAGTGATCGGGGGGAGATGGGGGTCCCCTGTCCAAGCCTGACACCTCTGGCGGAGGCGTCAGGCCTGTGCAAGGGGCCAATCAGGCGATCGGAGGGTGATGGGGGTCAACGCCTGAGGGCTCCCAGTATGTGAGAGGGGGCAGGCTGGGCTGAGGGACACTCTTCCCCCCCACACACACACCCAGTGCACGAATTTCGTGCACCGGGCCCCTAGTACATTTATAATTCTTTACCCTGCTCGGCCTTGTGAGTTCCTCCTTCGGTGACCCTAACAGTGGTGAAGGCTATTTTCCAATACAAAACTTTTAAACAAGGGTCACTTTTACACACTGAGGCTGTCATAAAACAAAAGGACTTCAGGAAAGCACTCTGTCTTGATGAGAGCCCAAATTCTAATGCCCACTTCTGGGTAGAACTGCTTCCAAAAGGCTCCAAAAAGGAACACACCAGTTAGTTTGAAAACTAGACCTCTTCAACTAACACTTGCATTTTTATCATTAAGGAAAATATAAGAAAACCACAATTCAGTATTTATTGAATGTCCAAGTTAGGAGGCTACAAAATAAATGAGCAATTCATTCATTCAACATTGTTTGAGTTTCTACTGTGAAGTAGATATTGCTCAAGGCAAACCAAGCAAAATATCCTTCTCCTAATGGAGCTTGGGAGAATTAGGGAAGATTTACTGAAGAGGGAAAAATGAAGGTATAATACTGCAAGGGCACATTTGTAGTAAAGGGTAATTTGAGCAGAGAAACAGAAGTGGGGACAAGTAGAATCTTTCTTAGAATGGCTCAGGTGATTCGTGCTGACTGGAATGTAGGTGAGGGAGACACCTACAGAGAGGTGAGTGGGGCTCACACTGTGGAGGACCTCAGATGCCAAGTTTGAGGACTTCGTACCCACTTTGCTAGTCATAGGATCCAGCATAGGTTTATAAGTAGGCAAATAGTTCTTAGAGGTCAGAGTGAAATAAACAAAAGGAGTGCACTAATGAGTATTGATATTATTTGAAAATATTAGCTTGCCTACATTTTGTTTTCATCTCAAAAGCCCTTTAGCAGATGAAAACTTGTATTCACAAGCTACTAGGAAAAAGAGAACAGAAAGAATAATAATAATAAAAAAAACCCCTTAGGATCTATTACTTCTTTTACAGTCCCTCCCTCCCTCCCTTCCTCCCTCCCTCCTTCCCTTCCTCCCTCCTTCCCTTCCTTCCTTCCTTCCTTCCTTCCTTCCTTCCTTCCTTCCTTCCTTCCTTCCTTCCTTCCTTCCTTCCTCTCTTTCTATCTTCTTTATTTCTTAAGAAAGATTAATGCAGGCAAATAAGTTGCAACGTTTTTGTATGGAGAGCTACATTCAGCTACTAGTTTGTGATTGAGCTCTTTGACCTATTAGTCATTTTGAAAGAAAATGAAATGGCTCTGTCAGAGGTAGAATGTACCCAGATCAACACCATGCCCAGCCTCAGTGCCGTGATAAACAGCTTATTGGGTCGCCTATAATTTATATTCACTTAAACTTGTTTGTTCGTTTTTCATTGTCAGTACCCATAGAGATGAAAGAAATAACTTTCATTATTGATGAACTTCAAATGCAGACAAGCTTGTGGAGAAATATAGACAAGCTTAGGGAGAGATGAAATCAGACAGATGCATGTTTTTCAAAATTAATGTTACATTCAACTAAGGCCTGCTAAAAAGCACTAATTAAAATGATGTTTTGCATGATGCCCTTACAAGTCACCTTTTTAGACTGTTATTTACTTACATCCATGTATGTTAACTATCCTTATAAAAAGGTCACACCAGAAAAATCAAACAGATAATTTTGACTGGTAATATTACCTTTGTCTTTTGCTCATACAAACACATAGTTTGAATAGCAGATTTCTTTTGGGTAAAGGCCTGAAACCTTTATCATGACTCAGCTTGCCACTCTAAGGTAGTATTCATTAACCCATGAAGCTTTCTTAGGAGATAAGAAGATTCACAATAAAAATAGTAAATAGTCTTGCCTCCTAGCAGCTCCCCAGCAATTCATACTGTCGGGACAGAATTGCAGAATTCTTTCCCCTGGTTAGCTTTGTGACCCTTGCTTGAGCAGAACAAAATGAGGACAAGTTCAAGTCTAAAATATCTCTACAAAAAAACTAACTCTAAACACTTTCATGTGTACATACTAAAGGAATAATTAAATACAAAGAATTCCTAGCAATACTAATCAACTTCCCGAAAAACACCAGGCTAAAGCAATCATTTGCCCTATGTTAGCATTCTGGCCTTTTTGCAACTGAGCCCCAAAGAGTAAATGGTGTGGGATTTCCTTCACTAAAAAGATCTTTCTGACCATTTCCACAAAACATACATTAAGTTGCTTTAGAAGTCACTGCTAATGACCCTGCTCTTTAGACCTCGGCTTGCAGAGATAATGAGTTAGAGTTGCTAAACATGTCATCTCTGTTCAACTGCAGCATGGTCAGGATACTGAATGACCCCGTCTGGTAAAACAGAACTGCTCTTCCTTTATTCTCATTACAGTCGGGAAGTAAAATCTCATTAGCTATCTGACTGGAGAACTCTGTGTGGTTAATTAAAATATGACCCATCATCTGGGAAGTTTTCCCTACTTTTTATTGCTTTAACATTGTGAGGCAGACCAGGAGAATCAGGAAAGTTCCAGTTGCTCTTCAGTAGGAAACTCACTTAACCGTTAGTAAATGCTGTCTCCAGAAACTATATTTAAATTCACTAAAATCCTTTTCTTGAAAGTTTTCACCAAATATTCCTCTAACTCTAAAACATGGATAGAGGCAAGAGGGAGCAGAAACTTAACCTATTAATTTATTTGATATAATTTCATTTTATTGAAACAGTTATAGCTAAAATACAACTTTCTTACTTTAAAAACTGGGGACTATTACAAAATCTTACATCTCCTGTCTAGATGCTAAGCATGTTATAATTATTGTGTATAGTAATTCCTATGATTCAGTTAAATCAATACCAGTCAACACATGGCTTTGGGACAATTGAATGGATTTATTCATCCACACATTAGTTAGTGCCATATTGGGCAGTTTAAGTATAGAGGAAAATAATACATAGGCCCACATTTAAATTGACGAGACAGGAAAATAGCCAATTATTGTAACACTCTATCAAAGGCTATAACAGAAATACTGAGTACATATTTATACATTTATAATACAGAGCACTTATAGCTGGAAGATTCAACAGAGATTTGCTTTATGATAGTTCATTTTCACTAACGGCATTAGTATTCATATGAAATTTTCACAAGTATGCCTGCATTTCACACATCTTGTATTTCAGTGCAAGCAATCAAGTTTCCCCAAATGTTTCTCAAGAGTCCATTTCACAAAGAGATGCCTGCAGCACAAAATACCAAGCTTATTTTTGTCCAAGGAAAACTTGGAGTGAGACTATCATATGCCCGTCTCCAGCCTGCTCAGAGAATGCTAAGACACACAATTTGCAATAGACATGCCCTGGTAAGGAGCAATTTTACATGGTTGCCCAGTCTCAAGTCATACCATAAAGAGATTGGCCTGAGGTCAGCCTGAGGCATCTTCAGTTGTGTTTGGTTGTGTAAAGGCAGTGCCTTTGGTCAATTCATTTGGCTCATGTCTTCTCTCCTTAGCTGCCCCCCATAATGGTAGCTCAGTGGACGGGGCTTTGCTTCCTGCTCTACTACTGGTGGGCACTCATCTCTCTTCTCCTGGACAGAGGGCTCAACTGGAACATTAGCTTATATGTGCCAAGGGGACATCTCTTCTGGAAACAGACCTAACTGTCTTGCTGCAAGTCATTTTTCCAAACTCTCCTGGAAATGCCTGCTATATCTAACCTTTCTCTCCTACCTAATTACATTTCAGCATGAGAGGAGCTGTACTACTGTCCAGAGAAATTCATCTTTCTCAACTTTGCCTTCAGTAACAAAAATAGCATATAAACATTCTCACTTCTGTTGTTTGAGATCACAGGTAAAGAGCTTATCCTTGATTTCTTTATGTACATAAAAAAAAACCTTAAAGTGATCACCACATTTACTTTATTTAATTTATCCTATATAATAAAAGGCTAACATGCAAATTGTCCCCTGGACAGGGAGTTCGACTGGGAGTTTGACCAGGGGGCGGGGCCAGCCAGCCATCTCCCATGTCCCCTCCCCCTGGCTGGCCCGACCCGATCAGCCCTGATTGGGGTGGGCCAGCTGGACCCCACCCATGCACAAATTCACAGACAAGGCCTCTAGTAGAATTATAACAGAGCCAGAGGGTATAAATAATTGTGGTGCTGGGCATATTATCTCACCTCTGAAGCTCTACACAGTCAGTTTCCTCTGTATGAAGCCTCCTCTTTTGCTTCCCCTATTAATTCTTCAGCCTTTGCTTACATTTGCCTTTCCCCAGATTTTTCAGATACATGAACGTACATTAGATTTTCTTGGTTTTTATGCATGTACAGCAATTTTATTTCATTACAATAAACAGGGCAGGCAGCCTTCCACACACTTCCCTTTTCTCAGAATATCCTCCTTACAAGCTTTCCAACCAAGTCTCTTGTGTTCCCCAACATTGCATGAGAGGATATTGTAGTATATGGGCATTTTTATTCCACAGCATCAGCCAATTATCACCTGCATGTCTGTATGTACCGGTGTTCACATATCACTTCTCCTTCCCATGATCTGCCACAAGTGTAACATTCAATATGTCCTGTATTTCCTCAAAGTGCTTGTTCCCTTTTGGAATTCAGTTCACTGCTTACCTTCACAATATCAGCCTTAAAAAAAATCTCTAATGGGTTAAAAATTATATTTTTGTAACTTATATGGTTTCTGTTCTTGGTGTGGAAGCAATATTCTTCTTTTGTGACTTTCTAGATATAAGCAGGACTAAACTTACCTTTAATATTATAACTCTATAATTGACTGTGTCTCTCAATTTAATTAATACCCTGAAATATCATTACAAAAATGAATCTTGATTATTGCTTATGCTTTTTTTAAAAAGTCTTGTTTTTAAACAGAAGTACAAAGAGGTGGAATGACTTATCTAGATACATGTTGACTGATGGGCACAGACAAATTTGTAGCACAGCTAAATCTGATACCAGTATTTGTGCATACCTTGGAAAAACCTGTCAAACTGGGTCAGGTTGACTCAAAGTCTGCTTGCATAAGGAGTTTAGGAGCCTCTTGGGAGCACACATATACAAAGAAAAGAGAGTGAAGCAGACACTAGGCAGATTTAGTAATAAAACTTCAGTCATTAGAGGTAGGGAACTATGAGAGCTTAGCATAGTGTTTGAAACTCCAATTTATCTTCAGACTCACTCACTCATGGAATATGGGTAATTCCTCAAAACCCTCAGGCACTAGTCCAAGATTACACTGAAGGGCACATGCACAAGCTATTAGAGCTAGAATATTTTAAAAACCCAGACATTGACAACTCCAATGTTTCACCTTCTCCTGATGTAAAAGTAGTAGTCACCTCCTTTATAGATCTCTATAGCTCTATATAATATACAATTTGGATATGATGTTTTTACCTTCCATTTAGTAGATTGTCAAAAATGTTTATTATATGATGAATGCAATAAATAACCTTTACATTCCTCAGTCATCTACCTCTGATGAACACAGGCCACCTTCCTCTAACACAACTCCCTCCTGATTTACTTCTTGGATAACATATCCCTTAAGTAGCACACATTATAGCACAGCAACCGACCTCTTAAGCACAGCAATATATGCACACTTCACACTCATGAATCCTTCTTCTTCCTGTGCCTATGCCTGCTATTCTCTTGCCTCACAATTGACTTAGAATCCAAGCACATTTTTCACAATAATTATTTTTTTGCTTGCTCTTTTTTCACCATGTCTATGATTTAAGTGCAAGGGAAAATAATGTGTATTTGTGGTGGTTGAAGGCGACAGTAGCTACAAATAAAAGCCAAAAGCCTTACTTCATACAAGTTTTGGTAAGATATTGCAAAATAAGCACTAGACTTTTTAAAAAATATGTATTTTTATTGATTTCAGAGAGGAAGGAGGGAGAGAGAAATAGAAACATCAATGATGAGAGATAATCATTGATCGGCTGCCTCCTGCATCCCCCACACTGGGGATTGAGCCCACAACACGAGCATGTGCCCTGACCAGGGACTGACCTGTCTCCTCCTACTTCAGTAGTTAGCAAACCATGGCTCATGAGCCACATGCGGCTCTTTGGCCCCTTAGGCGTGGCTCTTCCACAAAATACCACATGCGGGTGCTCACGTACAGTGCGATTGAAACTTTAAGTAAAGTTTATTAAGTTAATTTTAGGGAGTGTTGTGGAGTGAAAGAAGATGTAGTGTCGAGGATTGAGAAAGGTATGTTGAGATGGTTTGGACATATAGAGAGGATGAGCAAAAGGAGATAGACAAAACAAGTATACAAGATGAGTGTGGATGGGAGAGTTGGAAGGGGTCGACCTCAGTGAAGGTACCTCAATCAGATTGAGGACGTTTTTAGCAAAGGCTAGCTTAGGAGTACCCTGATTAAGTTAATAACAATGTACCTACTTATATAGTTTAATTTTAAAAAATTTGGCTCTCAAAAGAAATTTCAATCGTTGTACTGTTGATATTTGGCTCTGCTGACTAATGAGTTTGCCAACCACTGTCCTAGTTCATAGGTCAATCCTCAACCACTGAGTCATCCCAGCCAGGCAGCACTAAGGCTTTTTCTACTGGTGAGGATAAAGACAATGCTTAAGCAGAAAGAGTGGATAACTGCAAGCTTCTATAAGGTCCACAAACGGACTTTACCTAAGTAAGGTCTTTAAAAAGCACAAACTGACAGCAGCAATGGTGATATCTAAAGGAAGGAGATGCTAGTAATGGCTAATAGTCAATAGCTCAGTGGGAGGGACAGCACCCACTAGAATGGTCTCACATATGGGCACTTAAGGGAGGACTAGCTGTTACCAAAGGTTTCCAGAGCACTGAAGATAAAATTGAACGATAATTTCTGCCCATATCTGAAAAATGCCCAGGGAACACCTACAGTTAATTAGAATGGGGAGACTTTTGAGGGCATTGGAGAGCTTGCAATAGAAATTGGGGAAATCAAGAATTATCAATTTGCAAGTGGTTAAAACAAGAGGTATAAATCAGAACATTGCCGAGACCAATTTGGCTCAGTGCATAGAGCGTCGGCCTGTGGACTGAGGGGTCCCGGGTTCTATTCCGGTCAAGGGCATGTACCTGGGTTGCGGGCATATCCCCAGTGGGGGATGTGCAGGAGGCAGCTGGTCGATGTTTCTCTCTCATCGATGTTTCTAACTATCTCTCTCCCTTCCTCTCTGTAAAAAATCAATAAAATATATTAAAAAAATAAATAAATCAGAACATTAACGAAGATATTAGCTATAAAGGTTTTTTTTTTTTTTTTTTTCTTACTATAACTAATCCTATTAATTGGGGTAAGGGAACATTTTTACTGTCTCCATATTTTTTAATAGCATTGCTCTTTTCTAACCTTTACTCCTTGTGATAAAAATAATAGTACTATTTTTATAAAAGTAAAAAATCTTTAAGCCAGAAGGGACCTTGAATATCATCTCATGGCATCACCTCATATTATAAAGAGATAATCTGAGCTAAGCAGTTATCCAAATCACCCACCTGGTATTTCAGCAAGAACTAATGACTCAAAGTGCAACCTTTGGAATACTGCACCTTTTTAGAATAGCTATTTTTGACTTGAGGGATCAGTTTCTGAATAAAAGATCATCATAAAAATTAAAATGCTCAAAATTATCAAGATACCAAAAAAGAAAATATTAATTTATATTCCCACAAGCAGCTTTACTAAGCACATGTTTCAGAACCAGTTCCATGATTCCGAATGCCACTATGCAGGCCTTCAACCTGCACCACCAGCTTCCTGAGTCTCCAGCTCATAGATAGCAGATCTCGGGACTTCAGTCTCCATAGTTCTCTGTGCCAGTATATAAAGGAGAGATGCATTGGTCTGAAGAATCTCGACTAATGCACACCGTGGTAGAGGGGGGTGAGGGGGATACATGGGAGCACAAGCCAACAAAGCTCTGTAACAAACAGAGACTCTGATCACAGAGCTACTTAACCTCTTATAATTTCTTGAGTGATGGAGGTGGTAGGAACATCCTTTATTATATTTGGTCTTAGTCCAGGTTCCTTGACATAAAAGCTTCTACAACCCTCAGAATCCCCAAAGAGGGAGTGATGACTGAGGTTTTTGTATGCTAATGTGATGGCTTGTGCCTGGGGGCTCCTTGATAGCTTCTAGATGGAAACTGGTCTCCAGAAAAACTAAAGCAGGATGATAGGGTTGGAACTTTTGAGCCAGCCTCTTACTTCCTTTGGGAGAGGCAAGGGGCTGGTGACTGAATTAGTCCTCAGTGGCCAATGATTTAACCAACCATGCCTAAATAATGAAACCTCATTAAAACCTTTTCCTATGAGGTTTGGCGAGCTTCCACGTTGGTGAACACATCCATGTGCTGAAAAGGTGGTGCACCTCAAACTCCCTGCATCAAGAACTCCTGCACTTGGGACTCTTCTGGATCTTGAACTATGTAGCTCTTCATCTGGTTGTTCATCTGTATCCTTTATAATAAACCAGTAAACATAAGTGCTTTCCTTCATTCTATAAACAATGAGAACAAATTAGTGAACTTGAGGAAGAGGCTAGGGAACCCTCATTTTATAGCTGGTTGATAAGAGGTACAGATGACCACCTGGGACTTGCAACTGGCAGTTGAAGTAGGGAAGCAGTTTTGTGCAACTGAGCCCTTAACCCTTGGGTCTGTGCTAGCACCAGGCAGTTAGTATCAGAATTGAATTAAATTGTAGGACACCCACTTGGTGACCAGAGTCGGAGAATCAATTGTTGGCATGAGAAAGAAATCCACACATTTGGTGTCAGAATCTCTGAGAGTAAAAACAGTTTGTAGACCTTCTGATGATAAAGCTAAATTCAATAACAAATTGAAAACATATGCATAGAGAAGTGGCCTTGTTAAATCTGAACAGTTAATCTCCAGCCTATTAATCTCCTCCATTCTGATGCAGCCCTGGAAATCAAAATGTGTAACAGAATTGTACTTGTTATTAAATGTGAGAATTTTTATTAAGAAAAAAATGTTTCTGAATACATTATGTTTTAAGTTTAGAGAGACCCAGACACATCCTTGCCCTGGCTTTTTAGGGTTGTTATTTTAGCAAAACCAATACTCCTCTCCTAGCCTCTGAGTTCAAAGATAATATTAGAGGAGAACTAAGAAGAAAGAGTAAAGACAGTGTAGCATTCATGGAAGAAAAAATAGAACAACTTGTAAGAATTGTTCTTAAAGCTTGAGACAAACCAATGTAGAGGTGTAAGTCATTATTATCCCATGACTCCACTTAAATTTCTAATCCCAGGAAATGGAGGTTAGAATCTAATGTTGCCTATCAGCTTCTGGTCTAGAGGACCTCCAATGATTGAGTTCAAGAGTATGAGCACCAAAGGAATGTCACCTGAGGCCTTTAAAGCAACTGTAGGTTAGTTGGGAAAATGTGGTCAAATTGTCACAGGACTGCTTCCATGCCAGGGGCTGGCCCTGCCCTGGCACAGTCCAGGACATTTTACATGACATGTGATCTCTGGTTCATGATTCATGCAGAAAATATTTAAAGGAGAAGTGTAAGTTTATTAAAGCTTGGGACAGTGAGGCAAAGGAAGTGTTTCTGGAGAAGGATCAAGGGGTCAACCCAGGATGAGCTGCTGCTGCCCATTGCTCTCCTGTGAGCAAATTAGATGCCTGAGGTGCTGTGACATTCACGGTGGGGTTCAGGATTTGAAGGAGGGGCCGACACACAAATGAAAATGCTATACAAGAAATATGAATTTAGAAGGCATTGGGGGCCATGAAGTGTCACTTTTGTGACACTGACCTCTGGCCTGGTCGATTTTTATTTATTTGAATACACATTTGCCCTTTAGCAATGCATACAGGCATATCAAAGGTAAAGTTTGGTAAACAATAAAAATATTATCAGGTTAGGGAATTGCCTTGAGCCACAACTATCTTAACACTTGGTGCTTAGCGTCAGCCCTGCTAATGCCCAAGGTCCATCAGCCTTCTGCGTTCCTTGGTGCACTGACAGTATTAGCAAGCGGTGGCTACCTGCACTGAGGAAAGGGGGTTGTGAGTATACTCAAAAAATGATTTTATTTATTTTCTATAGGTGGGAAATTTAGGGAGGTCCCAGGGGAGGATCTCAACAGAATATTCACTACATTTCTGTCTTAAATGTTTCCCTCCATGTCCCGCATGGTTCAGGGTCCAGGATCTGGAAGAGGAGCCGCACACAAATGAAAGAGAAAAGACACGAGATAATTTGGGAATATTGGGGGCCAGGCAGGTAAGTCCAACTCAGGAGGAAGGACTTCCACTGGTGCTCAGGCCGCACCAACCTTTTATAGTCAGAGGTAAACAAGGTAGTGGTTACCATAGTTATACAGTTCTTGTGAGTTTCACTTGTTTTGACCATAGTTACACTTCCTGCACTTCCCTCAGCCCATTAGCTTCCCAGATAAGATCTGGGGGGTGTTATAAGGTCAAAACTAATTATGCTAAGAGGACTGTGCCCTCTAAGCTGGGACTTGTTTGTGACTTTGCCAACAGGTCAGTCCAAGGCTTAACCCTATATCAGTTCCCCACACATTTCCAGGTGTGTTTTTTAGCATGCTGATGTATTAAAATGAGCATATAATGGGGCCTAGGGTCATTTTCTGATTTTATCCTTATCTTGGATTAGTCTGGCTCTAATTGGCTTTTTGTTATTTATCTCCCTAAAGTGATTTAAACCACCTACGGTTAGATATTTTTGGTGAGGGAGTACACATTTAGACCACCTACACTTAGGTATCTATGTTTAGGCAGAATCCAGCCTTGTGATTTATCAGCTGTCTGTTAATTGCTCAGCCTTTTTGGCCATTTGTTCAACCATTTGTCTCAGTTTCTTCATTCCACTTGCCAAGGAATCTTTCTAATTTCTCACTAACCTGCCTCAAAATCTTTCAAATGACTGGGAGTATCTAGAGGAGCTGTTAGAGAGATCGCTGTCCATCAGTGGAGCCTATTGGAATCCCCAACTTTTCATATAATTTCCAATAGCAGTGTGGTGGGCATGATGAGGAATAAGGTCTATGCTAAGATACAGCAGAGTGGAAGGGCTACATAGTTCATATCCAGAGGGATTGAAACAGGAAATCTGACTACTTCTGGGATATGAATAAAAATGTGAATGGAGCTATTGAACTAAATCCTGGAGTAAGATAAATACTCTAGAAGGAACAGATGTCAACTTGGACAGTAATGGTGAGAGAGTGATATGGTAATTGAAAAGAGTCAGCAAAGACAGACTCTGAAATGTGCATTCAGGTCCTGTGACAATGTTGTTATTGGACTCAATTATGTTACATTACTGATATATAACTGAATAAGTTTTATCATGAAGGATGACTCATCTAAGCACATGTCAGGTAGTAAGGAAATGCAGAGTTTTGTTAACTATAAATTAAGACTTAATGGGAATCTGTAAACAATGTTTGATCCCAGGAACACAGCTTTCTATTTTCTTAAGGAAGACTAATAGCATAAAACAGCATCCTGCCTCACTGGTTAAACAACAGAATGAGAAGACAGAGACTGTGAATTCTAATTTTAAATAATGATTTATCTCACACTAGGTAAAGCAATTAACTTTGGTTTTCTTGGGTATAAAATGAAACAAATAATACTCAATTACCTTGTGGAAATATTATAATGAGAAACTCAAGGTGCATACTGATAAATAACCTCGAAAGTATAAAGTTCTAGATAACATAAATAATATTTCAAAATTCATCAGTCACATGCAAAACATGTTGCTAGTTTTATGCACCATTGTTGCGCTACTAACATAAATGGTTTGTGAATGTGGTAAAGGTGTCTTTACATTTCTAGATAAAATGACTGAGGCAAAATTAAATTTATTCAAAGAATTTTAAAGTTACAAAAATTAAGACTCGATGACATTGGCCTATAGAAAAACTGACCAATGGAACAGAAAAGATTGCAGCAAGAGAGCCACACATACAGGGTGGGGCAAAAGTAGGTTTACAGTTGTTCTTGTGGAAAATAATACAATAATTAATAAATAATAATACAAAAATAAATTCTGTATTTTGTGTACTCACTACTATAAGCCTACTTTTGTCCTACGCTGTACACAGTGACTGAATGTGTCAATAACTTTACTCAGTGAGGAAATAATTGTTTTTATTTTAGAAACTGTTTATTTTCCATCAACCTTATTTACATGTTGTTTATGAGGTTGCTGAAGAACAGCTGAAGACCACTCAGCGGTAGTTTCTCCCCACTCAGTGGCCTGAGCAGTGGGGGCTGCAGACCGGTGTTCAGGGGCTTGCTGAGCACTCCACTCTTCGGCAGGAACCTTCTGGGCAGCCACAGAGGGCCCCTGCGCCTTCAGACGAGTCTGCTCTTTCTTTTCAATCTCTTCAGGATCTCTGTAGAAGCAGAGATCAGGCACGACCTCCACGGGTGTTCCAGGGAGTGGTACCATGCATGCACAGAACTTCCTGGGCCAGCATCCACTGTATCAGACCCACTGCGTAAGCGCCCTCGTCGTTGCCAGGGATGGTAATGTTTACATAGTGCAGAGGCAAGTCTGTGTTGTACTGAGCAATGGAAGCCAGGTTAACAGAAGACTCCTCTGTGAGAGGCTGCTGGTCAGAACTGGGATCAGTAAGCAGCAGAGGTCTCGGGACCCAGAAGTCTCTTGGGATCTGATTAGTGAAGCTTTCAGGAGGGAGGCGGTCAGAAACAGGGGTGGCTCCAGGGGCAGCAGCAAATTTCAGCGCAGCTCGTTGGCGGATATCCCTGGAGGACAGGACACTGCCATCACCTGGGTATTCAATTGGCAACAATGGCATTAGCGGACAGCCAGAAGCTTCTCCCAGGTTTTCGTCAGATTTACGAGGTAGACGCCATGGCTTTTCCTTTTGCAGAGGTACGTTCCATTCAGATCTCCAGGGTGGTGCCGCTCAAGTGGGTTCCTGCAGTAAGGAATTTGAGGACACCCTCCTCACTCATTTGCAGAGCATCAAGGTCTCCCTTTAAGTTATGTGGGAACCCAGAAAAATGTCAGATGGGTCCCTCTCTCGAAAGCATGAATAGGCGAAAGAATGGTCTTTTTAATAACTGGTACTGGGCTACATTAAAATTGAAAACTTCCATTTGTTGAAAGATTCTACTTATAGAAGGAAAGGTAAGCCACAAACTGATGAAAATACTTTCAAATCAGATCTCACAAAGGATTCACGTCTAGAAAACATTTAAAACTCCTAAAATCAATGAAAATGACAATAGAAAAACTGGCAAAGCAATTAATCCCCCACTTCACAAAACAGGTTACCTAAAGGACTGACAAATAATTACTTATTTGTTTGTTTTGAATCCTTTTAATTGACTTTTAGAGAGAGAAGAAGGGAGAGGAAGAGAGAGAAATATCGATGTGAGAGTGATACATTGCTCTGCTGCCTCCTACAAGCATCTACTATGGATTGAACCATTAACCCAGGCATGTTCCCTGACCGGGGATCAAACTGGCAACTTTTTGGTGCCTGGGATGACATCTAACCAACTGAGCCACACTGGCCATGGCCGGACTGATAAATATTTTAAATATACTTTACCCCATTGGCATCAGAAAAATATAAATTAGAACCATCGTAGAAACATGTCCACACAGATAGCCAAAATATAAAAGAGTACTATCATGGGCTTAATTGTGTCCTCCAAAAATCTTATGTTGAAGTCTTAACCCTAAGTATGTCAAAATATGACTATTTGGAGATGGGGGTCTTAAGAGGGGTAATTAAGTTAAAATGAGGTGATTAGGGTGAGCTCTAATCCAATATGTCTGATATCTTTATAAAAAAAAGATATTTGGACACAGATAGGAAACCATGTAAGGCCCAGGGAGAATATGGCCATGTACAAACCAAAAAGAAAAAAAAAAACAACCCTGTGGACACCTCAGTTTTAGACTTCCAGTCTACACACCTGTGACAAAATAATTTTCTGTTGTGTAAGCAAATCAGTCTCTAGTATTTAGTTACGGTTGCCCTAGCATACTAATACAATGACAATACCAGTAGGTTGGGGTATAAGCTGGTATAGTCACTCGAGAAAACTTGTTTGGTGGTATCTGCTAAACCTGAAACAGTCTACTATCTAGCTGTCTTACTCCCAGGGTTGTGGATATGTTCACCAAAGGACATATACAATGATATCCATAACATAACTAGTCTTAGTAGCCCAAATGGGTAACAACCCAAATCTCCAACAACAGTAGAAAGGGCCAAAACCGGTTTGGCTCAGTGGATAAAGCGTTGGCCTGCGGACTGAAAGGTCCCAGGTTCGATTCCGGTCAAGGGCATGTACCTGGGTTGCGGGCACATCCCCAGTGGGAGATGTGCAGGAGGCAGCTGATCGATGTTTCTCTCCCATCGATGTTTCTAACTATCTCTCTCCCTTCCTCTCTGAAAAAAATCAATAAAATATATTTAAAAAAAAAAAAACAGTAGAAAGGATATACTATGAGCTAGGGTACTTTTAACTCTGTATCTTTTTGGAACAATTAGACATAAAAGATAATTATTACATACAAAAAGCATGGATAACTATTGCAAACATAGTGCTAAGCAAAATGCCAGATACAAGGAGGAAGGAGGAAATAACAGCAAGTAGCATTGGGGCAGTGGTTGCTCTGCATTACCTAAATGTTTTCTTGTCTTTTTGGTGTTTTGTTTTTGTGTGTGTGTGTTTAGTTTAAAAAAATATATACAGAAAGTACATCAACTCTTCATTCAAAATACCCTAAAGGCTCAGCCTCTCATTCAGAGAACAAGCTGAAGACCTTGCTTAGCTTATACCCTTCATACCTCTGCTGCTTCCCTGCCATGACCGCACATTGCATCACCTTTGCTCACACTGGCCTCCTGGCCATTCCTCTAACACTCGAATCTTACTTTTACTTCAGAGCCTTTGTAATAACCCCATGGCTTGCATCCTCACTTACAATAGGCCTCTGACCGAATACTAATTTCGTGTGAGGTCTTCTCTGACCTCCCTATCTAACATATTAACACAGTACAAATTACATAACTAAATTTTATTTAAAACTAGAGGCTCGGTGCACAAAAATTTGTGCACTCAGGGGGAAGGGGGGTCCCTCAGGTCGGCCTGTGCCCTCTCACAGTCTGGGACCCCTCCGGAGATAACGACCTGCTGGCTTAGGCCTGCTCCCAGGTGGCAGAGGGCAGGCCCAATCCCTAAGTGCAGCCCCTGGTCAGGCTCAGAGCAGGGCCGATTGGGGAGTTGGGGCGCCGCCCCCTGTCATGCACAGAGCAGGGCGAATTGGGAGGTTGCGATGCCACCCTCAGTCACGCTCAGGGTAGGGCCGATTGGGGGGTTGGGGCACCATCCCCTGTCACACTCAAGACAGGGTCGATGGGGAGGTTGCGGCGCCACCCCCTGTCATGCACAGAGCAGGGCCCATCAGGGAGTTGGGGTGCTGCCCCCTGTCACGCACAGAGCAGGGTCGATCAGGGGGTTGGGGAGGTCCCCCCTGTCACTCACAGAATAGGGCCGATAGGGAAGTTGGGGCACCGCCCCCTGTCACACACAGAGCAGGGCCGATCAGGGGGTTGGGGCGCCGCCACTGTCACACTCATGGCAGGGCCAATGGGGAGGTTATGGCTCTACCCCATCACACACAGAGCAGGGCCCGTGGGGGGTGGGATTGGGGCGCCTCCCTCTATCACCCACAGAGCAGGGCCGATCAGGCGGTTGGGAGCCGCACCCTGTCACACACAGAGCCACAGGGCGATCAGGGGGTTAGGGAGCTCCCCCCTATCAGGCACAGAGCAGGGCTGATTAGGGGTTTGGGGCACCATCCCCTGTCAGGAACAGAGCAGGGCAAATAGGGAAGTGGTGGCCCCGCCCCCTGTCACACACAGAGCTGCAAGGCGATCAGGGGGTTTGGGCGCTGCCCCCTGTCACGCTGATCCCGGTGCCGGGAGGCATATTACCCTTTTACTATATAGAATAGAGGCCTGGTGCATGGGTGGGGGCTGGCTGGTTTGCCCTGAAGGGTGCCCTGGATCAGGGTGGAGGTCCCCACTGGGGTGCCTGGATGAGGGGATGATGGCTGTTTGCAGCTGGTCACACACCCTTCAGGGTGGGGGTCCCCACTGGGGTGCCTGGCCAGTCTGGGTGAGGGGCTGAGGGCTGTTTTCAGGCTGGGACTGAAGCTCCCAACTGCTCCTTTTTTTCTTTTTTTCTTTTTTATTCTGAGCCAGCTTTAGCCTGGCTCTAGCTCTGAGGCCTCTGCTGCTGAAAACAGGTATCTGGTTTGTTTAGGTTCTATAATTGAAACTGTATCAACTCCAGCTCTGAGATCCCAGCTTGCTGAAAGCTGGTTTCTGGGGTTTTGTTTAGCTTCTATATTTGTTACAATGTTTCATACTGCAGGCTCAGAGGCCAGCAAGGCAGGCAGGGAACGTTGGAGTCCTCCGTCACTGAAGCGAGCAAGCCTCATGTTCAGTTTAAGCTGCCTGGCTGCTGGCTGCCATCTTGGCTGGCAGTTAATTTGCATATCTCGCTGATTAGCCAATGGGAAGGGTAGCAGTTGTACGCTAATTACCATGTTTCTCTTTTATTAGATAGGATAATAAAATTGTTTAAGCAATGTAATTTAAGGTCAATTACTCAAATTAAATAAAATTATAGATCCATATCCCTGATAATCATAGATGCTAAAATCTACAACAAAATATTAGCAAATCAGATTCAGCAATACATTAGAAAGATCATACACCATGACCAAATGGGATTTATTATGGGGATGTTAGGCTGGTACAATACTCACAAATCAATAAATGTGAGATGTCACATAAACAAAATGAAAGATAAAAATCACATGATCAAATCAACAGACAGAAAAAGCATTCAACAAAATCCGGTACACATTCTGATAAAACTCTCAGTAGAGTGTGAATAGAGGGATTATACTGCAACATAATAAAGGCCATATATGACAAGCATATAGCCAGCATCATACTAAATGGGCAAAACCAAAAACATTTCCCTTAAGAACAGAAACAAGGCAGGGATGTCTGTTTTCACCATTCTTATTCAACATAGTACTGGAAGTCCTAGCCACAATGATCAGACAAGAAGAAAAACTGAAAGGCATGAAAATTGAAAAGGAAGAAGTAAAAGAGTCATTATTCACAGATGACATGATATTGTACATAGAAAAACCTAAAGACAACCAAGAAACATGCTAGATTTAATAAATGAATTCTGTAAAGCAGCAGGATACAAAATTAACACCCAGGAATCTATGGCATTTTTATACACCAATAATGAATTCTCAGAAAGAGAAATTTTACAAAAAATCCCATTTACCATTGCAACAGAAAATGAGATACCTAGAATAAACTTAACCAAGGAGATAAAAAACCTGTACTTGGACCCTAACTGGTTTGGCTCAGTGGATAGAGCATCGGCCTGCAGACTGAAGGGTCCCAGGTTTGATTCCAGTCAAGGGCATGTACCTTGGTTGTGGGCACATCCCCAGTAGGGGGTGTGCAGGAGGCAGCTGATCAATGTTTCTCTCTCATAGATGTTTCTAAGTCTCTATCCCTCTCCCTTCCTCTCGGTAAAAAATCAATAATATATATTTTAAAAAAAGACCTGTACTTGGAAAATTATAGGACATTGAAAAAAAAATAGAGGAAGATACAAACAAGGGAAAACATAAACCATTGCCCTGGATTGAAAGAATTAACATCATTAAAATGTCCATATCTCACAGATCTAGAGCAAATACTCCAAACATTTAATGGAACCCAAAATGATCCCAAATAGCTGCAGCAATCTTGAGAAAAAATAACAAAGTTGGAAGTATCACAATGCCAGATATCTATATATATAAAAACCTAAGCAACCATCCGACCCTTCAACTGTTTGACTGTTTGACTGGTGGCTATGACGCTCACTGACCACCAGGGGGCAGATGCTCAACATACAGGCATGGAAACATGGAACAAACTGATGAATCTCAGAGAGAAAGCGGGAAAGGGGAGGGTGGGAAGAGATTAACCAAAGATCTTATATGCATACTAGAGGCCTGGTGGGGTCGCTTGGCCTGGCCTGGGGGGAACAGGCCAAAACTGGCAGTCTGACATCCCCCGAGGGGTCCCAGATTGGAAGAGGGCAAGGCCAGGCCAAGGGACCCCACCAGTGCATGAATCCATGCACTGGGTCTCTAGTTTAACTATAATACAAAGCCATTATAATCAAAACAGCCTGGTAGTGGTACAAGAATAAGCATATAGATCAATGGAACCAAACAGAGACCCCAGAAAGCAACCCAAGCCATTATGGTCAATTAATATTTGACAAAGGAGGCAAGAGCATACAATGGAAAAAAGAGAGTCTGTTCAATCGATGGTATTGGAAAAACTGAATAGGTACTAGTACATGCAAAAAAGTGAAACTAGATCATCAACTTACACCATACACAAGAATAAACTCAAAATGGATAAAAGACCTAAACGTAAGCTGTGAACCCATAAAAATCCTACAAGAAAACATAGGCCGTAAAATGTCAGACATCTCACTTAGCAGAATCTTCACCAGCACATCTCCAGGGGAAGAGGAAAACAGGAAAAAATAAACAAATGGGTCTATATCAAACTAAAAAGCTTCTGAACAACAAAAGAAACCATCATCAAAATGAAAAAGGAACCAACTTAATGGGAGAACATATTTTCCAATGATGCATATATTAAGGGGTTAATTTTCAAAACATATAAATAATTCATACAACTCAACAAAGGAAGACAAACAATCCAATTAAAAATGGACAAAGGACCTAAATAGATACTTCTCCAAAGAGGACATACAGATGGCCAATAGACAATAAATTAATGCTCATCACTAATCATCAGAGAGATACAAATTAAAACTAAAATGAGGTATTACCTCACACCTGCCAGAATGGCTATCATCAATAAATCAACAAACAAGTAACAGTGATGGTGTGGAGAAAAGGGAACACTAGTGCACTGCTGATGGGAAAGCAGACTGGTGCAGCCACTGTGGAAAACAGTATGAAGTTTCCTCAAAAATTAAAAAAAAAAAATTGAACTACTGTTTGACCCAAAGATCCAACTTTTGTGAATATATCCTAAGACTCCTGCAACACCAATTAGAAAGAATATGTGCACCCCTATGTTCATAGCAGCATTATTTACAATAGCTAATATCTAGAAACAGCCCAAGTGCCCATCAGTAGAAGAGTGGATAAAAAGCAGTGGTGCATTTATACAATTGAATACTATGCAGCTATAAAAAGAGGGCTCTCTTAGCCTATGAAACAGTATGGATAGAGCTGGAGAATCCAAAAATATAAAGATAGTGTAAGCCTCTGGAACAACTTTAAGCATACCAACATTTGCATCATGGGGGTGCTGGAGGAAGAGGAGAGGAAATAAGAAATTGAAGACTTATTTGAAGAAATGACAGAAAACTTCCCCTACCTGGTGAAAGAAATAGACATACATACCCAGGAAGAGCAGAGAATCCTAAACAAGAGGAGCCCAAAGAGGCTTACCCTAAGAAACATAATAATTAAAATGCCAAGGGTTAAAGACAAAGAGAGAATCTGAAAAGCAGCAAGAGAAAAGCAGTTAATTGCCTATAAGGGAATGCCCATATGACTGTCAACTGGTTTCCCAACAGAAACTTTGCAGAACTGAAGGGAGTAGCAAGAAATATTCAAAGTAATGAAAAGGAAGGACCTATAACCAAGATTATTCTACCCAGCACAGCTATCATATAGAATTGAAGGTCAGATAAAGAACTTCACAGACCAAAAAGAAGCTAAAGGTATTCATCACCACCAAACCAATATTACATGAAATGCTGAAGGGTATTCTTAAAGAAGTGGGAAAAGAAGAAGAGATAAAAAAAATATGAACAATAAAATAGCAATAAATATATATTTATCAATAATTGTATATAAAACTCAAAATAAACGAATAAGAAATCTAATGAACAAAATAGACTGACTAATAAAATAGGTCCAGAGGCATGGATGCATGGAACAGACTGACTGATCTCAGAGGGGAGGGTTGTGGGGGACGAAAAGAAATTAGCCATAGAACTCATATGCATATATGTATAGCCCTCGGACACAGAGAGTAGGGAGGTGAAGTCCTGAGGTAGGGAGGGGGCTGGTTGGAGGAGGTAAAGGAGGGGAAAATGGGGGACATCTGTAATACTATCAACAATAAAAAATAAATTTAAAAAAATCCAATATAATCAAAGGGACATATAAATCAGTGGAATAAAGAGGTGCTTAACTTTGGCCTTCTGCCAAGTACAAATGTTTTGTTTCACCACATATATGAATTGTATAATTATTCAGTATGAATTAGGTACTATTTCCTCTTTGTAGTCAAATATGGATTGCATTGCTTGATAGAAAGTTGCTTTCTTCAATTCTACATATTTTCTCCAAAAGAAGTCTTGTTCCTTGTGCAACTCTGATTTGTCTTTTAAATATATTATCCATTGTCTTATTAACACAGACACAAATAATGATATCTAAGTTGAAATTAGAATTTCCCTTTTCTAAAGAATCCTATTAAAATGCTCTAACCTCACCATTTGCTTCTTGAGTTACTGTCCACAGGTAATTCTTATTCATAGCTGGCCGACTTGCTTCTTCATTATGAATGCCCCACCATAAGCACCCAGGCTGTCCTTTTCCCCTTGATCAGAATTGGTCCACAACCTGCTTGCAAGCATTTCTATGGAGTTAGAGATAAACACAGCAAGTCACCTTCCACTGATTTATTATTTTTATTAGGATTGAAATCATTACCATGGAAGAGTGCCCACCAGGCTGTTTTGTTAAATCATGATCAAGACCTAACTCAGTAAGACATTCTTATCTGGTTGCCAACTTGCTAAACTTTTGTCATTTTCATCTGTTTTGTTTCTTTTGCACTTAAATCTCTAGCTCTAGGCCTCTTATCTAATTTTTCTCTGTCCTTTGAACATTCTGCCAACTTGTCTTACTTCTGTGACTAGATCCTTTTTACCTATATTGTCTTTTAAATTTTGTTACTGTGGTTGGTCTTTCAGAGTATAAATGGAAATACTCCAGAAATGTTGCATATTTCCATGCTTCTATGTCAAGTCTGTGAATCACAATGTATTAACAGACCAGAAGACTAAGAGACCATGATTTTAAGCTGCTAGTATCATATGTTTGACATATGTCTCTCTTCCAGACTGTGATCATTATGTGAACATGATTTTCTCTTGTTCCCGCTGATATGTCAGTGACTACCTCAGTGCCTGTCACATACACAATGCTTAATAAATGTTTGTAAATGAAGTCTGTTTGCTTCCTTCTATTTGGTACTCACACAGCATATCCATACTTCAAATATCCTTAGCTATCCATTAACCTTCATTGATTATTTAAATCTCAGACTAAAATAATTCTAATGTAAATGTGTTCTGTGAATGCTCTCTGGTCAGAGTGTGGACTGTTAAATAATGGAATTCTACAGCTTTATTTCCCATTAAACTCTATATATTTTCTCCTAAAATATTATTCTCAATAGAATAAAACACATCATTTTCTATCCATCATTTCAACCTCCTATACGTGAGAAAAAAATAATTCTCAAAGAATTAATAATGACAATGGGGAGAATTATGAAGGGGAAGAGTAAGTTAAAACAAAACTGTGAAAATTATTTTGTTCAGATGAATATGTAAAAAAATCACCTGCAAATATAAAAGCTGTGGCACTGAAAAGAGCAGCATCTTTTCTCATTAACCTATAATGAAATGATGCTTGCAAGAATCACACTATCCATGGCTTGTCAAATAGAACTCTTCCTATGTTCTTTTGGGAAAGTTAAGCTAGACCGAAACCTAGGTTAAAAAAAGATACAGAATTTTAATATATTTTGACAGTTCTGGGGTAAGATGCATAAACAATAAGAACTAGTTTTCTTCTTTAAGGAATGCATTTCAACACAAGAGAAATAAAGCATGCAATAAAGAGCTTCAGAGGATTTCCACTCATTTTGCCCTTTTTAGTTAATTAAGTGACCCCAATAAAGTGGAAGGCATCCATTTTTTAAATCTCAGGATCTCAGAAGAGTAGATTATATCTGCAAATCAAAACCCAATGCTCATCTCTGCTATCAGGGAAAGGGCAAAGTCATGGGTGGATTAATTTAGTTTTGGTTTCATCTATTTTTTCATTAAGTTTTTATCTTTCCACCACTTAATGCTTAAGTTTTCAGTTCTAATGAGGAGAGAGAGAGAGAGAGAGAGAGAGAGAGAGAGAGAGAGAGAGAGAGAGAGAGAGAAAAGAAAAAAGAGAGATTAAACTCTTGGCTAAAATTAAGTTTTTGAATTGCCTCTTTTATGTTTTTACTAGAGGCCTGATTCATGAAATTCGTGCACTGGTAGGGTCCCTAAGCCTGGCTGGCGATCAGGGCCAATTGGGGTCTAATGGCTGCCGGCTGGGGCCTTCCTTCATTCTGCGCCTCCCCCTGGTGGCCAAAGCATGTCATAGCGAGCGATTGAACTCCCAGTCTCCAGGTCAAACTCCCAAGGGAACAATTTGCATATTAGGCTTTTATATATATAGATGTTTCTCTCCTAATTGACTATTAGACTACAAAATCAATTATTTTAGTATTAAAAACTGTGAAATGATGTGAGGAGATTATTTAAAAAATAAAAAAGTAAGAAAAGTTTTTATTGTTTTGTTCTAAAATGGAAAAGCAGGCGTTTGGCCAGCCACATCTAAAAGATGGGTCAAAACCCTGACTTTCAAGGAGGCCTGTGCTGCTGCATCACAGGGCTGCCAAGAGTGGCTCCCAGCTGGGGAAAGTTCCAGCTGGTGCCAGAGAGAGGACCTGTCTCCAGGTCTACAGAGATGCGAAACCTTTTACTTCAGAGCCTACATGAAGAAAGTTTGCTGAAATCTAAGATTAAAGAGAAAGATAAGATTAGAGGAACTGAATAGGGACATAAAGCATGAAAAGGTTTGCCATATGACAAGCTGGTGCAAAGACTGGTTCAGTAAAACATCCATAAATCCAACTTTCTTATAAGGCTGCATCCTATGGTACCTATGGGTATTTTTTTAAAAAAACGGAGTCAACAAAAAAGCGTGTTCTATTATTACTATGTGAAAGGTTTTGTCATATTTAACGTTACGTTGTCCTTAGTGCCTACAAGAGTTTAGTAAATAAGTACTCATTTAATTAAATTAAATTATAGGTAGAAACTCTAAGTAGCCATGGATCAAGCCAGGGATATAATTTTATTTGATTTTTTACTTTAGCATTACATTGACAATTTATTTTATTAAGAGATGGATTTACTTAAATAGCAAAGACATTTATTTAACCACATAGTTAAATATAAAAATAATGGTAAACCTTTACAAATATAATTTCTTATTTTTTTAAGATTTTTTTTTAGCTTAGTTAATTTTGTTACTTAACTAATTTAATTAGGTTAATTTTGATTGACACTGATAAAATAATATTCATATATTAAAGAGGAAACTTTACTTTTAGATAAAATTTTATCAGACTTAAAAAATAGTTCTGACATAATTGTCTGTTTACTCAGAAACAAAGAATGGTGTTCTTTACTAATCATGGATATTTAAAAGATAATATTGTATGCTAATATCAATGTCTCCAGCTAGGTTTATTAAAAGACAATTTTATAGTACTCTATCATAGAAGTTTAGTTGGCAGTATGCAAATATTTAGCATAATTTTTCTGCTTAGAAAAACATTATTGATTCATCATGCCATTTTTGAAGATAGTTTTTAAAAAGACTGTTCAGAGTGATGACAAAATAGTTATTTCTCTACATTACACATAAAACACTGCTCTTTTGTAAACATCCCGATATTGTCATGCTTCAGTTTTATTTACATTCTTTTTTTACCATAATCTAGCCCAATGCACAAAATATTATTTATCAGGTAGCTACCACATAATTAGACTATTTTATTTAAATGCAGTAATATTGTAAACCTAATATAAAACCAAACATCATACAAAAAATAAAAGATGTTATAAAAATTTTTGCAAAGGCTAGCTTATGACTGAATTATTTGCCAAAGACTTAAAGAATATGCACATATTGACTGTTTTTGAGAAACCTAGTACAATTCATCATCCAGAAAGGTGAGCATTGACTGAGAAGAATGTTACATTTGGTTTACATTTTGTCCTAGGGTCACAACTCCTATTCAGAATAAAACAATGATGTGCATTAAGTAGTTAAGGTTAACTATTTAATCTAATGCACATCATTATTTTGTTCCTAATAAGTAAAATGCGCTCAATTGGATCTAGACTTGATTGATGTCAGCAGGTCGTAGAGATAGAAGAATTTATAATCTTTTTGACATAAACAATTGAACTTTATTTGATTTTTCTTTTTTGACACATAATACCCCCCCCCCCCCCCCGCCACCACATCCCCTCAGGATTGAGTGCAGAATTCCCTCCTCCTGTTTTGGAAGAAGACAAAACAGTTTGTTTCTAAAAAAAAAAAAAAAAAAAAAAAAAAAAAAAAAAAAAAAAAGCTCCCCAACCAAAGAGATAATGAGAGAGACAGGGGCACAGAGACTATTTTTAGTGTGATTTGATTTTTAGTTAATTTCCTTTTCTTTACAAATAAAGGGTTAATTTGAGAGTGGGACAGAAAAGACTATGGGATCCAAAAGGTCAGAAGCCACTGAGCTCAGGGAGCCAATATAGTGTAGGGTGGCCACCAAGGCGGCCTCAGAGACCTGCCAGAGAGAAGCAGTGCTAGCGCCCAGGAGTGCAGGGACTTCACATCGCCACCTGCCGACCGCTCTCACACCAACAATGGTCGGAGAGGCAGGAGATCCACAGTTCAAGGCTGCTTTCTTCATACTTCCATTATCTGTGAAAAGGCGTTCCAGCGTACACCCCTTCCCAGCTACTCGTTTCTGCATAAAATGATTATTGTTTGAGCCATATGTGTGAAGTGAAATCTTCTTATGCGACCATGACCATAGTTAATCATATCAAGATAAAGTGTCTAACCAAACTGCAGTTACAGCTCCGGCTGAATGTGAGAATTGTTAACGGGTGGGTTTAACAATTTGCCTCATTTAACGAAACTCTCCTGTGTAGTGTGAATGCTGGATGCACACAGGTAGACTGGGTCCTTTAAACTCAGGTCATCTCTCAAATGACTGAGCGCCATGTCTGGCTCTCTATCTGGATTGCTTTGCATCCCAACTTGGATCTCATCTGATCACCTTGCCATATTGCTAAGAAGGAGGTGATATACAAATATTTGGATCTTCAATGCCAGCAATGGCAGGCCAAGTCTTTTTCAAGATGGCATATCTCTTTTTTTTACTCTTCTGCTTTCCTCTTCCCACTGTAAGGGCTTCTCTGATCACATTAAGCTCACCTGGATAATCCAGAACATGCTCTTTGTTTCAAGTTAAAGGTGATTAGCAACTTTAACTTCACCTGTAACCTTAATTCCCCTTTGCCATGCAACATAACATATTTACAACCTCTAGGGCTTAAGATGTTGACATCTTAGAGAACCATTATTTTGCTTACCATAAAAGTCTGTTTATGACAACTGAGATAACATTTCCCATTCATAAGAGGGGTTGTCATTTGTATGGTACACAGATAACCAACATCAGCCGTGCAAAATACCTAGTATCTTGAGCCATTAAGACTAATTCTGGACTCAATCATGCTATTGTGGATGTTTCTGTGGCTCTAGGATTGGATGAGGTTTGAACTTCAGGGAAACAGTTTATTGGTTTACAGCTAGAGTCATGGAATACCACTTTCTCATTGATAAATAGAAAATATAATTGCTACCAATTTTATTTATCATTTTTGCTAAACAAATGCATACTATTACTTTCTTATGGTTTTGCTTTTCTCTTAGAGCTTATTCCATTACTTTTAGAGCAGTGGTTCTCACCCTTGGCTGCATATTAGAATCACCTGGGAATCTTTTCAAGCTCCTGATTTCTGGGCCTCATCCTCTGGAAATTCTGTTTCTTTGTTACTAATGTTGTGGCCCCACCCCATAACAAAGAAACAGAATTTCCGAAGGATGAGGCCCAGAAATCAGGATTTTAAAAAGATTCCCAGGTGATTCTAATGTGCAGCCAAGGTTGAGAGTCACTGTTTTGGAGGTATAGCTCAGAATCCAGGTGATCTTGACTACTATTTGATTTAAAGTGGAGCAGGTTGAAGGAGAAAGGAGACTGATGTGTGGACCAGGGCAATGATTCTAAATGGAATGCTGTGTCCTCTTACTGTATCTTTCTAAATGATTTTGGGGGAGTGAGAACTTTTGTCACAATAATTAGTAGATACTTCTTCTGGCATTTTTATGGACAAAGATCAGGAAGATTAGGATATCTATAATGCCCAGAGCAGCAAATAATGTATTTTCCTATATCCTGTACATGTGTTTATACACATTGTTTGTAACCCTCATAATAACTTGCCTAGGTAAGTATTATAAACCTCTTCTACATATTGAGAAACTGAGGCTCAAAGAGTATAAATGAACCCTCCAAAATTCACACTGAGGTCATTCTGGCCTTTCATCTTATCTACCAGAGCCCCCGCTCTGTCACACTGCCTCCGTGTTCAGGCACAAAGTCTACTTATCTTTTCTAAAAGCATATATTTTATATATATATATATTTACATATTTACATATTTATATATTTATATATGTCTAAATGACCATTACTACTGGAATGACCAGAACAACTGGTCAACCAGTCGCTATGACACCCACTCACCACCAGGGGCAGACGCTCAATGCAAGAGCTTCCCCCTTGCCCCTTGGTGGTCAGTGCACTACCACAGGCAACCTCCTGCACTCTCCCCCACCCCCCGCCAGCCACCCTCCTGATAGGCCTCGATCCCGTGCATGAATTTATGCACCGGGCCTCTAGTATTTTATTTAAGACCTTCTATGTTCATTTTAGCCACATAGATGGCTACCACTGACATGCTACCCTCCCACCTTTTTGTAACTAACTGTGCCACATATAGATAAAATCTTTTATTTTTATACTTGTATTAAAAATTATAAATAATTAATGCAAAAAATCTCTCTGCTTTAAAATAAAAACTAGTTTCCAAATGTAGTACTAATGATTCACCATATAGTAGATATGGCACTGATAAAATTTTCACATGAATTTTTCCCTTTAATTCCTAGACAACTAAAATTTTATTATTTCACTTCCTAAATCTTTAGAGGGTGATCATCTGAGCAGAAATATTCCATAACATTTCAAGTATATGTACTCTTACATTCAGGACTTTTTTATAAATACTATAAATGCACACCTCCTTCCAATATTTCTATGCTAAACTATATCATTAGTTATTGTTCACCTTTAGCCTCACAATTAAAAATTCTGGACAGTTACCATAACATGATTGGTTCTGGTGAACATCAGAGTTTTCTACATTGTAAAATTTAGGTTTATTCGATACAACAGTGAACACGATATAAAATTATTCAATTTACTTCCCTTTTGAAAATGATCTGGTATGAAAATCTCCAATTTCATTGCATTTTTAAGGCTGATGTAGTTTGACACAATCACTAAATCATGTTAATGCTTTAGCTATGTAGAGAGATACGTTACACAGGGAAATATGAGAAACTAAATAAGTGAGCACTGCTACAGCACTCTTCAGGCTCCTCAACGGCCTCTAAGGATATGCGTTGCTTCCCTTTCCTTCCTTCCTTCCTTCCCTCCCTCCCTCCCTCCCTCCCTCCCTCCCTCCCTTCTCTCTTTTGCCCTATTTGATGAGCAGTTATCAAGATGGATGTCTAATGATGATGGCACTCTGGGATTCATGCCCAACAAGAAAAACGTATTTATATCTACCTGTGGACTCATCAATTACAGTTGATTTTCTTCTTTGGTTCTCTCCATGCCCCACCTCAGCTTTATTTGCTACATTGCTGACAAGCCAGTGCCACTTCCACTGGCAGCACTGTAAGTGGTATTTATAATTGCTCATGAGTGTTCAGCAGTGACCTTCATGCCAGAACATTTTCATCTTTTCCTAAATTTTCTTTGTTTCTGTGTTAAAGGCCTCCCCATAGCTATACCACCTGCATCTGATGTTATTTGATAATTTGTTTCTGAATTTATCTTCTTGTATTTTGTTCTATCTCTTGCAGACTGAGAGCTGAAAGAATGTTTATTTTATTTCTGATATGAATGCAAACCATAAAATCTAAACGCTGGCTAGGGTGGAATGCTAAAGAAGAAAGGTGCTTAATAAGTCCATCCTTATAATGAGATTTGCTCACCGTTGGTTTTATTTCTACCTTTGCGATTGACTTTCATTAAGACATTAAACATCCACAAAACCTGTGTTAAAAACTCATTTATTCTTTTTTAAAGCAGAAATAATACTCAACAAGTAATCTACCTCACTGCAGTTTAGTGTAATATAAAGTGTTTCATGCATTGCATGACTTTTTTTTTATCATGATGACTGTTCTTCTCACACAGCCCTATTTGACTTTTTAGGGTGAAATAGTTCCATTTAAATATCTTCAGAAATACTAAGGAGCCCATCACTAAAATAGGTATGAATACATTTTCTTCCTTATCACATATACATGTTGCCATGATGTACCTACTGTGCAAAGCCACATACCTACTATGGGAGAATGTGGAGAAGTAGATAGGAGCAAAGTCTAATAACCTTACTTGTTTCTTATTATTCTGTCCCAGTGCCTAAAATATGGATAATAGTAGCTAGCATTACTGCATCATGACAATGTACTATATATCATCATAAGCCTTTCATATACACTAACTTTTTATTCTTCACAAAAATCCTAAGAAGTTAGTATTTTATGATTAATAAACTAAGTACTAGAAGGTCACAGACTCATTATCTAGGGTCTACTAGATTCTCAATATCTCATTTTATTGAAACTCAAGTTGACTTGATCCCAAAGCCTATGTTTTAAATAGGCTTTACTTCCTCAACTTGCTAAAATCAGTGCTTATCTTCCAAGAATTGGGTGTCATCTTTCAATACTAGGAAATATCCTCGCCAGAGCCAAGTAGAATTGAAAATCCTTAAATGAATTAATCAGTGATTCCCATCAGGCCACTCTCTCTTGGCTAGTCATATTCTAACACAGAATTATTTTCTAGTTCCTTGTAACCCAGCACTCAAAAGTCATGTACATCATTTTCATGGTCCGAATTTGAAACTTGTTTCAAGTGCATAGCACCCTCCTTGGCACTTTTTAGAACTCATGTTTACCTCAGTCTCATTCCTACCCTCCAGTTCCAAGGCCCAGTCTCTCTGTAGATTGATATATCCTTCTAATCTCACTAAACCATCTTCCTAGATCGCTGCCCAATTCAGGCTCTCTGACTCCCATGAGTCTTCTGGTTTGGATCCTCGTATATTTAGTTCACTCATAAAATTGGGTCCTCTCAGACTTACTTCAAAACCAAATGGATTTTTCAAATCTCTGGATACTAAGCTTTCTGCTGGGGTCTATTTCTCATACTTGCTTAAGTTTCACAAATATTATATGATAGGAACCAGTTAGGTGTTAGGACTATAATGGGAAATGAGACAACCAGCAGCTGTTCCCTTGTGGGGAAAAATAATCTAGTGAGGGAGCAGAAGAGAAACATAAGAAATAAGAAAATAAAATTATTAGAAGTTAATACAAGTGCTATTAAAAATTAAACAAGCAGAAATTCTTATGGGGGAAAGTGTGGATTAAGTGAGTATTGATTCAATAGTGTAGTTAGGAAAGGCCATTTTAAGGAAGTGAAATTTAAATTGGAGCATAAAAATATCTACTATATATCAATATACATCTATATTGAAAGGAAGAATATTGCAAAGAGACTACCTGTATGCGTAAGAACACATGGGCAGCAGAGAACTCATCATGTTCAGGGAGCAAAAAGGAGACTCACATAGTGAAGTGGTGAGGAGAATTAGACGAGGTAAGAAAGGTAAATGAAAACCAGATCAGGGACATACCAGATCATGGTAACAAAAAAAAAAGTGAGATTATATTTGTTTAAAGCAGGGTATGGACAAAAGTTGTTTTGCATTTAGAATAATTTTCTAGCTTCGTTGTTGAAAATAGATTAGAAATGACAAGTATGGACACGAAGTGGCCATTAGAAAACTGTTTCAGTTTTGTAGGCAATGAAAGCTGGTGGCTTGGGCTTGGGTGATATTATATATTTCTCTGACAGAAATTTATAAAGTTCAACAAGGGTGGGGTAATAAGAGAAAGGATGATAAATATCAAGATTTCTTACTTGAGTAACCAGGTAGTCAGTAATGCCATTTCATTAAATGGAAAACCTGAGCGGGCTAGGATGGACTTGGGAAGTAAAACCAATAGTTCAAATTTAGACAAATTCAGTTTGATATGTGCGTGTTAACCTCCAGGTAACAATTCCATATACAAGTTTGTAGTTCAGAGGAGAGGTCTAAGCAGTAGGTAGAAATTTGAGAAATCCAGCACATTCCATGAGAATGAATGACAGCGTAGGAGTATGAAAAGGGAAGGAAGGAGGACCTAAGACAGACTTCTGACTAATTCCAATATTCAAAGTAGAGGAGAAACTACAAAAGAAGATGCAAAAGTGGCCAGAGAAGTAAAAGAATATCCGAGTGTATCTGAATCCAGACATGATTATAGAGATGGGATCAACAGCATTGAACGCTGTTAAGAGCTAGAGTGAAAGGGCGATGTTGTTAATTTCTAGTTCTGAAAACCTAAATATTCCAATGTTGAATCAATATTCAAGTTTTTAAAAAACTCAGTAAATAATTATGAGTGTGTCCAGTCTCAGAGAAATTTTCATGGAGCATATGGATAAACTAAGTTAATATAGCCCAGTTAGTGTGGCTCAGTGGTTGAGCATGGACCTATGAACCAGGAGATCTCTATTCGATTCCTGGTCTGAGCACCAGCTCAGGTTGTGTGCTTGATCCCCAGTGTAGGGCGTGTAGGAAGCAGCCATTCAGTGATTCTCTCTCATCATTGATGTTTCTATCTCTCTCTCCCTCTCTGAAGTCAAAAAATACATATTTTTTTAAAAATATGATTATCACTCTCTAGCCGGTTTGGCTCAGTGGATACAGCATCGGCCTATGGGCTGAAGGGTCCTGGGTTCGATTCTGGTCAAGGGCACATTCCTTAGGTTGTGGGCTCGATCCCCAGTTGGGGGCGTGCAGGAAGCAGCCAATCAATGATTCTATTAATGGATGTTTCTATCTATCCCTCTCTTTCCTTCCTTTCTGAAATCAATAAAAATATATTTAAAAAAATATGGTTATCAAGCATGGCTATTTAATCTGGGAGTGTTCCTGAGCTTTGAAGGTAATATATGGGATGGTAGGGGAGGGGGGGGAAGTAGGTTTACAGCTCTTCATATGGAAAATAATATAGTAATCAATATATAGTAATACAAGAATAAAATCTGTCTTTCATGTACTCACAACTGTGAACCCACTGCGCCCCACCCTTTATGATCAAATGCTTTTGCTGAGTGCTTCCTACATTGTTTCCATTTAAAAAAACTAAAAAAAACAAAACAAAACACAAAACAATTAAAATTGGGGTCAGATTAAAAATAGTTGTTTTGGTTTTTTGGGTTTTTTTTTTTGTCTTAAAACAATGTTTCTAACCTATCAATTCTGGCAACCTATCTAGATTTTATTACATTCATTGAATTCTGGCATATTGATTATCCCTTTTTTTTTTTTACTATTTGGCTTTTCTGTCATATTTTACTACTATCAGAAATAATTATTTAAAAGATTTTAGATTGTCATGATATCGTAGTTTTTATTTGGATTTGCTGCTTGCTTGTTTATTGGGCTGGGATATCTCCCAACTGAAAAACATATTCTTTGTTACAGTAATAATTATCATTAAATCTATTATTTGATATTGTAAATAATACTTAAGCAAATATCATATAATCACTTTCAGAAATATACATGATCTTGAAATTCACATTATATATTAAAAAGGATATAAAACTTTTTTTAATTAAAAGATATATTTTCTCTTTATTAAGAACATCTTTATTATTTAAAGTATTACATGTACCATTTGTTCCCCATTGAACCCTTCTAGCCTGCCCCCACCATAAGCCATAGGCCTTCACCATACTAATGTCTCTACCTATGGGTTTTGCATATATGCATACAAGTTCTTTGATTGGTATCTTCCCACCCACCCATCCCTGCTGTCCTTCTGAGATTCAACAGTCTGTTCCATGCTTCTATGTCTCTGGATCTATTTTTTTATCACTTTATTTTGTTCATTAGATACCATATATGATGAGATCATGTGACACTTTTCTTTCTTTGACTGGCTTATTTCACTTAGCATAATATTCTCCAGATGCCTCCATGCTGTCTCAAAGAGTAAGAGATCCTTCTTTTTAAAAAATATATTTTATTTATTTCAGAGAGGAAGGAAGAGGGAGAGAGAGATAGAAACATCCATGATGAAAGAGGATCATGGATAGGCTGCCTCCTGCAAGTCCCCCACTGGGGATCGAGCCCATACTCAGGCATGTGCCCTTGACCGGAATCAAACCTGGAACCTTTCAGTCACAGGCCAACACTCTATCCACTGAACCAAACTGGCCAGGGCAGGAGCCTTCTTTTTTATTGTTGCATAGTATTCCATGTACCACAGCTTTTCTTTTTTTTTTTCTTTTTAAAAAATATATTTTATTGATTTTTTTACAGAGAGGAAGGGAGAGGGATAGAGAGTTAGAAACTTCAATGAGAGAGAAACATCGATCAGCTGCCTCCTGCACACCCCCTACTGGGGATGTGCCAGCAACCAAGGTACATGTCCTTGACTGGAATCGAACCTGGGACCCTTCAGTCCACAGGCCGACACTCTATCCACTGAACCAAACCAGTTAGGGCTACCACAGCTTTTCTATCCACTCAACTAATATCATTCAATTCAAGTTATGCTTTATCAAATCACAATAACAGAAAATCCTTGGTGAATAAGGGTTAAAAAATATGTTCAACTATAGTACAATTTACTCTTTAAAGTATAACATCAATTCTATTGACATTTTCAATGTTCTTCCTATACATGAACTCCAAAGGTAGGTTCCATATCTGTTATTCCCTGAAGTAGCACTGTGCCTGCTATATAGAAGCCCTCAGTAAATATTTGAGAATAAGTGAGATAAAAATTAAATATAAAATTTGGTTCCCTAATTCTAATATGCCATTTACCATTTAATTTTGTACTACTTGCATATCAGCCGCAAGAATTTGGTTATATTAAGCCATCCTTAGACTATAGAAAATTTCTCACTAATAAAGTCAAAAATATTTACACATGCCAAAGAAAGAAAGGAGGGAAACAAGGAAGAGAAGGAGAGAGGGAAATAGTGAAGGAAAAATAAAATAACACCAAATTTTGGCATATTACTGGTAGAAATGTAAAGTGGTACAGCCACCCTGGAAAATATTTTGGCTATTTATCATAAAACTAGACATATTAAGCATTATATGATGCAGCAATTTCACTCTTGAGCATTTCTCCCCAAAAAGTAGAAACTTAATTTCACACAGAAATCTATATACAAATGTTCACAACAGCTCTATCCCTCATAGCCAAAAGCTAGAAATGATCAGGTGCTCCTCAATAGGCAAATGTTTAAACAAACTATGTATATCTGTACATGAAATACTACTAAGTGATAAAAAGAATGAAGTATTGAAACACCCAACAATTTGGATGAATCTCCAGAGAATTATGCTCTGTGAAAAAGGACACTCCTAAAAGATAGTATACCGTGAAATTTATATATTTAATTTAAAAAGCAACAATAAATGTGATCTTATCTTGTAATAAGATATAGGATATAAGAAAACTCTACATTTAATTAACTAACTTACCAAGAATTAAAAATAAGTATACACTAATTGTGCCGGGCCAGCTCAGCCAAGGGTTCAGTGAGCCTGAGGGGAGGCAGTGAAGAATGTAGAAAAGACCTACAAAGAAAATAAGCTGGGTCTCAGCCGTGGGCAAACTATGGCCCGGGGGCCGGATTCGGCCTGTTTGAAATGAATAAAACTATTGAAAAAAAAGACCGTACCTTTTTATGTAATGATGTTTACTTTGAATTTATATTAGTTCACACAAACACTCCATCCATGCTTTTGTTCCGGCCATCCGGTCCAGTTTAAGAACCCATTGTGGCCCTCGAGTCAAAAAGTTTGCCCACCCCTAGGTGGATCTCCTGTGCCTGGCTGAGGCCACAGAGAGAGACACAGACAGCAAGCTGAGCCTTTATTTTATAGCCAGAGGTAAACAAGGTCTTGGTCACCATAGTTACTCTGTTCTTGTGAGTTTCACTTGTTTTGGCAGCACTTGCTGCACCTCCTTCGGCCCATTAGCTACCCAGATAAGATCTAGAGAGCATCATAAGGTCAAGTCTAATTATGCTAAGAGGGTTGTGCCCTCTAAGCTGGGACTTGTTTGTGGCTTTGCCAACAGGTCAGTCCGAGGCTTGACCCTATAGCCACTCCCTACAACTAATAAAACGTGTAGTTTATAATATTAACAGTTTCATGTTTTAGCATGTAACAGGCAGTAGCAGCCCTAGTGTCTCTTTGGGCTGGCTTCAACCACAGGAGGATAGTGGAGATGCAAATGGCTGGCCAGGCCTGCCACATCCTGTCCCCAGAAATAAAACCTGCCAAGAGAAAAAAATCGCCAGATGCTGACACACATAAAAGAGAGCATTGAAATCACTGGAGAGCTGGAATGTAAACCTACACATGGCCAGAATTCCTTAGTTCCCCTCTCTCCATGATCCCTCTATAAAAAAAAGCCCTTTGCCTCGCCTAAGATGTTGAGATGGGCTTTGGAAAAGAGTACCCCATTTTCTCAGGTTATTAGAACTTGAATAAACCTTTTTTCTTTTTCTTACCAGCACCTGTTTCATGAGTTTGGTTTTCATGGTGGCAGGCAGCCAAACCTTGATTCTGATTACATTCTTACTACCATTATACGCTAGGTAGGGTATTAAGAAACCAAGTCAAGTCATAATTCTGAAGTTTTTGGTTTTTGTTTTTAGTTTTTTAGAATAGAGCTTTATGAAACTCTCACTAGATTGTTCTTATTTTTCTCCTTTTGATGAGCCCAACACTAATTCATATATAGGCTTTTGGATACTGTTGAGTTGGAATAACACATTATCGAGAAATTCCAAAAGCCAACAAACAATTCGCCCAAGCCTAAAAATACTGAGTATATAAGTACCAAAATGATCTTAATCTTGACTTTATCTTTCACTATGTATAGAGATTGAAGACTGTCTCCCTAAGTCTATTCTCCCCACTACTCTACCTAGCCCAGTGATGGCGAACCTATGACACGCGTGTCAGAGGTGACACGTGAACTCATTTTTTTGGGTTGATTTTTCTTTGTTAAATGGCATTTCAATATATAAAATAAATATCAAAAATATAAATTTTTTGTTTTACTATGGTTGCAAATATCAAAAAATTTCTATATGTGACACGGCACCAGAGTTAAGTTAGGGTTTTTCAAAATGCTGACATGCTGAGCTCAAAAGGACCTAGCCTTACCCTCTCCACTTTTTCTTTTTCTTTATTTTCTTCTCTTTTTTTCCCCTTCCTTATAACGCTTATCCACGTCCCTCACTCCTCCTTCCCATTTCTCCTTTTTATCTTCTTCTTTCTCCTTCAGCAAGAAAAACACTGGTTTGGGGCTGAGCAGAAGACCACATGCATCCTAGTGATAGATGTGTCATATAACTAAATTCTGAACAGTGAGATTGAAGTGGAAATCATGTGTGCAAACTTGTAAATGTCCTTAAAGAGATAGTTGTAATCTTCCATTACCCTATCTTCTTTCTTGCTGATTAGAAGGCAGGCATCACAACAGAGGCGAGAGGAAACATGTTGGACAATGAGCCACATTTTAGATGATGGATTTCTAAAATAGAGTGACTTTAACCTTCGATGACCACAGAGTAGCCATTCCAATTAGAATTCCTTGCACTCATATAATCTAGAAGTAAACTACGTACATATTGTTTAAGATTCTGCCATTATTTACCAATAAAGCTAAACCAAACACAACATGGTTCAAATGCTTTATTAGTACTTTGAGTTTATTCAAAATTTGGAACATTGCACCTCTCTTATGCATTACAAACAAATCTAGTAAACTATTAAGTAATATCCTCTCTATTATTATATGTGTATTTTGGAACATTCTTATGTATACTGTGATCATACAAGTATTCTTATAACATAGCTATCCTCTACATTTATAACTTATGTAATATATACATAATTGATTTTTTATAATCTTGAAAGCAAATGAAAGGCAATATGTACAGCAGGAAGAAAGTTAGATATATGTTGCTATCTACCATATACTTTTAAAAATATATTTTATTGATTTTTTACAGAGAGGAAGAGAGAGGGATAGAGAGCTAGAAACATCGATGAGAGAGAAACATCGATCAGCTGCCTCCTGCACACCTCCTACTGGGGATGTTCCCGCAACCAAGGTACATGCCCTTGACTGGAATTGAACCTGGGACCCTTCAGTCCGCAGGCCGACGCTCTAGCCACTGAGCCAAACCAGTTAGGGCATCTATCATATAATTGTATGTTTCTTCAGGTATATTTTGTAGCTGTCAATTCATATAAGCATAAGCACGACATAATGCACATTAATAGATATAACATATGATAGAACACAGACAGTGCCCTGAGAGGGATGTCATGGGAACTGCCATGGAACAATTTTTCCTTTTGGGGAGAAGCAGTGAGGGTTTGGGGACAGGTGAGCTCATTACTGACAGGCAACTCAAGACCTTGCAGACATGTGAGGCAGGAGCAATCCTAGCGGAAATAGCCTCAAAGGCCTTTGGGCAGTTTAGATGAAGCTGTTTAGAAGATGAATAGGAGGGTTTAAGGTCAGATAAGGAAAATGTGCCTAGCCAGCTATTTTAATGGAAAAGAAGACATTCAGAGAATTCTTCAAGAGTGAAATTCCTGTGAATTTTGTATATCTACTTAACAAGTGATTATTCAGAAATTGACTTTTTTTCATTAATGTGTTCAAAAGTGGAAGAGAAAGTGGCTTTTTACATAATAAGGAGATTTTATACTTTTCAGAAATGAAATAGTGACATAGGGAGGTGCTGTGATCCAGTTAAAATTGAATTATGATGCATTTTCAGCTCCAGAAAAGTTAGCAGAGGGGATCTGTGAGATAGACACCATGGCCATAAGGGAAAAGGGTAATTACCACTGGGTCACATCACTGTGACTGAGCATTTTCCAGACCATTCCATAGGTACACTTTGGGAAGCTGAGTATAAAAAGTTAGGAAAGCCCAACCAGTGTGCCTCAGTGGTTGAGCATCAACCCGTGACCAAGAGGTCACTGGTTCGATTCTCGGTCAGGGCACATGTCCAGGATGTGGCCTTGATCCCAAGTAAGGGAGTGTGCACTAGGAAACTGATTGATGTTTCTCTCTCAGCAATGTTTCTATCTCTCCCTTCCTCTCTCTCTAAAAATCAGTAAAACATATTTTTAAAAAGTTAGGGAAGAGTTTTCAGGTGTGGGTAATGAGGGGCAGCAGGAACTGTGGGCTGCGTCCTTGGTAAAATAGACTCAAATCTAGGCAAAATGTCCCAGTGTTGACCTCACAAACGCAGAAGCAGAACAATTAGCAGCTATGTGCCAAGCGTCACCTGTGCCTGAAGGGTAGTAGAAGTTAGTAAGGAAAGTAGAAAAAATGAAGGAGAATAAAGAAGATGATTTTTATGTAATGGTAGAAAAAATAAGAAAAAAATAGTACAGTGGAAGAAAATGTTAGAAAATAACAAGCAGCTGCTTGAAGAAGTCAGATGCACTGTAGAGAGAAATTTTTTTTGTTTGAGAGTTTTGGGGAGAGAAATAATGAGGAAGAATATAAGGGGAATAAAAATGGTTCATGACAACTAGAAATAAGGTCAATCATAAAAGAACTCAGAAATCCTATCTAATAAAAGAGTAACATGCAAATTGACCATCACTCCAACACACAAGATGGCCGCCCCCATGTGGCCAAAGATGGCCTACAGGGGAGGGCAGTTGTGGGCTGTCAGGCCAGCAGGGGAGGGCAGTTGGGAGGAACCAGGCCTGCAGGGGAGGGAAGTTGGGGGTGACCAGGCCTGCAGGGGAGGGCAGTTAGGGGCAATTGGGACAGCAGGGGAGCAGTTGGGTGTCGATCAGGCTGGCAGGGGAGTGGTTAGGGGCAATCAGACAGGCAGGCAAGCGAGCGGTTGAGAGCCAGCAGTCCCAGATTAGAGTGGGTTCAGGCTGGGCTGAGGGACACACACCACCCCTCCCATGCACGAATTTCATGCACTAGGCCTCTAGTTTTAAAATAAAGAAATATGACAAGTATGGATGGAGAACAAAAGTTCAGATCATTGAAAAACAAATCAATATTAAAAACTTTGAAGAAAACAGGTATCTATAGTAATAAAAGTGTAATATGCACATTGACTGAACGGCTGAACAGCAGAACGACTGTCTGGATGACCACACTATGACACGCATTGGCACCAGGCCAGCCAAGGCAGGTGCAATGCGATTGGTCAGGGCCCCCCACCATTGTCCCACGATCACCCCACAGAAGGAGGCTTAGGCCACCAGCCAGTGGGGCAATCAATGGGGGTGGGGCTCCATGATTTCCCCCAAAAGGGATGCCCAGACCATTGGTCAGCTGGCTGTGGCGGGTGGGCGGGGCCTCCCTCTGCAGGGTGATCCATCATGGGGCTCCCAGACTGCAAGAGGGCACAGGCCAGGCTGAGGGACCCCCTCCCCAGTGCATAAATTTTGTACACTGGGCCTCTAGTAATAATAATAACAGGTAACATCTGTATGATGCTTACTCTGTGCCAAGGAGTGTTCTGAGTAATTTATACATATGAACATATTTATCCCTACAATAATGCTAGGAAGTGGACACTCTCATTTAATACACGAAGAAAACTGAAAAACAGAAAAAGGTGCAAATGAAAACTGAAATTCCAAACTAGGCAGTCCAGCTCCACTACGTTCTTAACCATTAAGAATGGAATGGAAGAAAATTTGAATTTGTGTGGTAAACACACAATGTATATATAGATGAATATAGATGATGTATCATAGAATTGTACACTTGAAACCTATACAATTTTATTAATGATTTAAGAAAAGAAAAAGTACTAAAAAAATAAAATTGCTTCTAACCACAATGAAACACCACTTCACACTCATTAGGATGGCCTTCATAAAATAACAATAAAAATAACAACAATAACCCTTGGGCACTGCTAGCAGGAAGGACAATAGTGCAGACATTGTGGATGACAGTATGGAGGGTCCTCAAAAATTTAAACATAGGCTTACCATAAGATCCACAATTGTGTATGTCCATGTTCAAAAGAACTGAAAGTAGGAACTCAAATAAGTATTGCATACCCCTGTCCATAGCAAAAGTATTCTTAACAGCCAAATGTAGAAACAACCCTTGTATCCACTGACCAATGAAAGGAAGGAAATTCTAACACTTACTAGAAAATGGATAAAACTTGAAGACTTTATGCTAATTAAAATAAACCAGTTGCAAAAGGAAAATAATATTGTATGATGCCATTTATATGTTACCTAGAGTAGGCAAATTCATAGATGGAAAGTAGAAAGGTGGTTACAGAGGACTCGGGGGAGGAGGGAATGAGAACTTAATGTTTAATGGGTACAAATGTACTTAATGTCAGAGCTATGCATTTAAAAATGGCTAAAATGGTAAATTTGATATATATTTTAAACACAATTTAAAAAAGAATACTGCCTTTCTCTGAATTTAAATGAGTGCTGTTAGAACTTAAAGGCTTAAAGACCAAAGAGAATAGACAAAAACATGATGACCAAAAGCAAAGAAATTTGGGTAATCTGTACATATGGTAATCATATATATGTTGTTTCTAACTTCATTTTTAGTCTGCTACTAGGTTATTAAGAATAACAAATACTGAGTAAATGATTTTTAAAGTAAATTTGGCAGAAATAGGTAGAATAAATGTCTGTAAAACCTTTTAAAAGATGGTGCAATTACTATAAACTGGTATACAGGGAGCTCTCCTGAAATTGATGTTCTTAAATAAAAATGAGGTATTTGTTTTCAGTTATCTCCGTATTCTCATTAAGTATTAACTGAGACCTGAGTAACAATGACACCTCATTTTCAACCATCTTGTAATCATCATGTAGCATATTATTTAAATTTTATTTCCATCATCTTTTCTCAACAAAGTTAGGGTAGAAGATACCACCAAGAAACTGAAAACTATGTAGAATTTTTCCCCAAATCTGAATATATGACAGAGGTCAGAAAAACAGGATAAACTATTCTAACGCTTATTCTACTTCCCCATCCCCATTGGGCCTTATAACTGAAATTTTGGAACATCTCTATTGCCTTTTAACACTTTATTTTTGCTGTTATATTTATTTATGGTGTAAGAAATGAGAATTGGTGTGAAAATGCAAATCTTATTGGTTAAGGTTTCAACTATTTTGATATTCAACTGTAGGAAACAAATTCAATTTTCTGCTTTAGAAATGACCACTATAAGCATGGTCATTTGGGCAGCTTCACCAGGAAGCTGCAATGTCACACTCCCCAGGGAAGCACCAGTCCATTCCCTGCAGATCACCAGGGGAAAGGACTGGACAAAGAGGAGATGGGCACACAAACAGTAAAGTCAGGGTAAAGCCAGGAAGGTGCCTTTCAGTCTAACCAGGGGAGGACAGTTGGGGGGGAACCTAGGCCTGCAGGGGAGGGCAGTTAGGGGCAATCGGGCCAGCAGGGGAGCGGTTGGGTGTTGATCAGGCTGGCAGGGGAGTGGTTAGGGGCAATTAGACAGGCAGGCGGGCGAGCGGTTGGAAGCCAGCAGTCCTGAATTGTGAGAGGGATGTCCGACTGCCCATTTAGGCCCCACAGGGATCGGGCCTAACGGGCAGTCAGACATCCCTCGAGGGAGTGGGTGCAGGCTGGGCTGAGGGACACACCCCCCTCCATGTTCTGGACAAAGTTAATTGGCTAGATGGGTGGAACCACTGTGAGCCCACAAACAATTGGGAATACATAATCCCCCAGAAAAAGGAGCTTGTTCTCTTGTTCCTCTAGCTTTGCTCCTACCTGTGTTCCCTCCATAGCCATGTGGCCCACGGCCATGTGGACCCCCACATACAATGGACTAATGGACTACAGCTGGGAACACATACTAAGGTAGCCTGATACTGGATTGGGCTGTGCAAGCATGGAGTGGAAACTCTGGGCAGCAGCTTTAAACCTGGCTCTGCTGAAGGCATGGCTAGACCTCTTCCATGGTAGAATGAAGGGAGAGGGGGCCTGGAAACTCAGCGGTGTCATTCCAAAAAAATGTCACTCACTCTCCCATGAGAATCTCTGAAAATGTCTTGTCTTGTTATGTTGAAAGAAGCCCACTTCCCCTGGCAACAGGTGGGGCTACAGAGAGCTCCCCACCAATAATAGTAGTGTCATAGTAAGTGTTCTGATTATGGAGTGTTTGATATTATTCTATTTAAAAGGGCAGTTTTTAAAGAAAAATTCCAAAAGCTAAAAGGGTATAGACAGTAAATAAGAAATGTAAGTTCAAGCCACAACATTCATTCTTTTACTGCACAGGGTAATAGACTTAAATCACTTCCCAGATGGAAATTTACACTTGAAGACCAGAGAGCTGTGAACTCTGCCCATGCATCACCATTACTGCAACACCTGCACCGAACTTCTTGGGGATGATGCACTGAAATTGCACTGTAAAACGTGAAACAGCTTTCAGAATCTCTCATTCTTGACTCAAAATGGATTTCCACTGATACAGCATTGCACTGTATTTCAGAAGCTTTCCAGACTTTGATTTAATATCAACTGATTTAATTTTAAATGTTACTCATAGGAAGACCCATCTATGCATCTGCATTTATAAATTGATATTTCTTTTGACTTTCTGCTTTTATCTAAAGCGCCACTTTTACCAAGAGTACAGAGTGTATTGATTATAAAACATACTTGGATTTAGATCATGCAATGGCAAGAGGAGAGACCTTCAGGCAGTTTCATCTTTATCCCAGGGCAAGCTAAGACAAACACAGAGGCATGAAGAGGAGGCACAAGGCTCTGGAATGACACCACGCATGTGTCCTTTTTAATGAAACACATGTCATAACCGAAATGCACACGGTGATGTGTGCCAGGTGCTTTTCTAAGCATCTCACAGACCTTGCCTTTGTTTACCCTCATGGTACTCCACCAAGGTGGGCGTTATTATTGTCCCCATTTGACACATGAAGCATCTGAAATAACTTGCTCACACCAATTAAGCAGCACAGCTAAGAGGTGAATGCAGAAGCCTCTAGCTCCAGAGTTAGTGCTGCTAACTGTAAATTCGAACATATTTTAACGGGTGTCTTTCAGTTCAGGATATTTAAGCCTTAGCCAAATTCTTCCTGTGAAAGTGTCCCTGCTTTAAGGGTTCATGGAAGCAAAGGGCCTCCTTTGCTGGGCCCACGCGGAAGTGCGTGAGCAGGCTGCAGCAGGGAGGCCAGCTTGCCCAGACACCAGAGCATTTGAAAAGTAAGCGGTTTTCAACACGGGGGTGGCAGTCTGCTGACAGCATCCTTTGGCCATCTGATTCAAAGAGGCCTATCTGCCCTTTGAGGGAAGTAAAGGGGTCTGTTTCACTGTGGCAACATGCATTTCTAACAGCAAATTCTTTCCTGAGGTGCTACAGAGCTGTAATCTCAGATATGTTTCATGAGGCAGTAGTTGAACTTTTAAAAAATATATATATAATGTACTTGAATTTCTTAAATTTGTCTGGTACTATGCTGTTCCTTAAGAAGAGTATTCAGATAAAAATAAGTGGAGCCTTAACTGATTTGGCTCAGTGGATAAAGTGTCGGTCTGCGAACTGAAGGGTCCCAGGTTCGATTCCGGTCAAGGGCATGTACCTTGGTTACAGGCACATCCCCAGTAGGGAGTGTGCAGGAGGCAGCTGATTGATGTTTCTCTCTCATCAATATCTCTATCTATCTATTTCCCTTCCTCTCTGTAAAAAATCAATAAAATATATTTTTTAAAAAGTGTAGCGGTTTGAACCTTATTTCATAAACAAACTGATACAAGAAACATTATATTTATCTATTTTAAAAGTCAAATTAGGTTGTTGCTGTTAATCTTCACCCAAGGATAATATTTCCATTGATTTTTAGAGAGAGTAGAAGGGAGGAAGGGAAGGAGAAAGTGAGTGTGTGTGTGTGTGTGTGTGTGTGTGTGTGTGTGTGTGTGTGAGAGAGAGAGAGAGAGAGAGAGAGAGAGAGAGAGAGAGAGAAAAGAGAATTTAGTTGCCTCCCCCACCCACCCCACCTGGTATTTAATCAAATTAAAGTCAATTTTTGAGGTATCTGTCTCCTAGTTTGGCAGGAAATTCAACATTCACCAGGGTCTCTCTCTACTGTTCAACAGTCACCCCAGGTTGCACAAGAGTACAAGAGGTTTAGTGAAAGGTATAGGGATTACTGCTCATGCTCAGTCCATCATGACAACTGCTGATGGCCTCATTCTCTCACATCATTTGATCCCCTGTGGCCTTTGTGCCAAGCTTGGGCCACAGGACTTTCTAGTTCCCTCATGTTTAAAGCTCTGGGGCCTAGGGTCCTATCATGAAGCCCTTCCTCTCTGGGTTTTGTCATCTGTCGTGAGTGATGTCATGGAGCGAGTGTATTACTGGATGCCACGGACTTGGTGTCAGGACTGGTTCGTATGCTGGAGAAGCTTCTCATGTGTGTCTCTGTTCAAAACTCTCTCTTTCCCCCTTAGGACACTGACATCCTTTCATTAATAACCTTAGACTTTCACAAAGAGAGAAATAGAGGAGAAATGAGCCACCTGAAGAATCTTCTGCTCTGGGCCGGGAAACAAGAAGTCAGAGAGGCTCTGGCTACTTGCCTGAATGAAGGGAAGCGGACACTGCAGACAAATAAAAATGAAATAAAACCTCGGTAACTCATTCTGTCACCAAAATTAAACACATTTCTTTCCTACAGCACTTCTCAGAGTATTGAACCTCTGCCAATGCATCATCAATCTAAGCCAGGGGAATATTATGTAGTATTTTCCAAACATCTTTGTCTATAAAAAACTCTTCTTCTCTGGTGAGCATCCTTGCAGAACCAGTTTGGAAAATGTTCTCACTGTCGAGCCTCAAAGATTCTCCACATTTGGGTTTCCTATATTTCACAGTCTCTCACTACCTCGTCTCCCAGAGAGCAGAGGAGAGGATAGCTTGTTATATGATGCCTCACAAGGTGTATTTCTATGTTGTTTTAATTCTAAAAGGAGTTGGAAATGTTATAAAGACAGTGAATGTGCATTCTTTTTGAAGTTCCTTTGGAGGTAATGACATATTTCCTCAAAGTCCTGCTTTTTCAGAAAAGGGCTCTGTGTCTTTTCAGGATGAACAAAGCAACAGGTGACAGGAGAGGCACTGTTTAATGGCTCTGCCAGGCTTCATCTATGGGATGATGAAACCCAGCGCTGGCAAGCTCCCTATCCTGAATCGCTGGGTGGATTGGGAGCTAAACAAAAGGGAACAGAGAAATATTTCTTTCTCGATTCTCTAAGGAAAATAAAAATCAAAAAAGGAAGAGCACAGAAGACTTAGGGATGTATTGAAATGTTAGATAATTCATTGTCTAAAATGCCAAATTTCCTGTGCTTTCTCACTTGAATTCAGAAGTGTAGTTTTTAATTTATTTCCTTTGAGTGGCAATATTGTTTCAAAAGAGAAGAAGAATTATATGAACTGTTTATAGCAGTGATGGCGAACCTATGACACGCGTGTCAGAGGTGACACGCGAACTTATTTTTTCTTTGTTAAATGGCATTTAAATATATAATATAAATATCAAAAATACAAATCTTTGTTTTACTATGGTTGCAAATATCAAAAAATTTCTGTATGTGACACGGCACCAGAGTTAAGTTAGGGTTTTTCAAAATGCTGACACGCTGAGCTCCAAAGGTTCGCCATCACTGGTTTATAGTATGACTTTGGTCAATTAGTAAGGTTTATTAAATTGCTTACAAAAGAAAAAATGAAAAGATAAAAATATCACTGACCTAGTGACCTTTTGGTCAGACAATGAATACACTATCTATTGGAGCGAAAAGCCTTCTTAGCAGCATAGTGAGTCCAGTGTTATTCAAACAGATAACTGCTTCCAGCCCTGGGCAAACTACGGCCCGCGGGCCGGATCCGGCTTCTTCGAAATGAATAAAACTATGGAAAAAAAAGACCACACCCTTTTATGTAATGATGTTTACTTTGAATTTATATTAGTTCACACAAACACTCCATCCATGCTTTTGTTCCAGCCCTCCGGTCCAGTTTAAGAACCCACTGTGGCCCTCCAGTCAAAAAGTTTGCCCACCCCTGGTAGACCTTCCCGTATCTCACAGCCTTATTTAAGGAAGGCAGACTTTATAAACAGAGAATAAACTATTCTAGGGGATAAAGTGGTATGGCAATATAAAGTGTAGTATAAGTAAAATAAAATAAAATATGGTCTTACCTTAGTTTTGGGCAAAACTAAACCAAGATTAAAAAGAAAGGGAAGTCAAAGACAGGGGTGATATTTCATACTGATTTTGGAGGAAAAAGCCAAACCTTACATGTATGCCACAAGATATACAGAGCACATTTGTTTCTCTCTCTATTCAATTTGTTCTGGCAAAGAATAAATAAAAGTAAGAGTTACTGGTCTATAGATTTTGTGTTTTCATACTGTTCTCCATGAAATTTTGCCACCCACCATCATTTTTCCTAATCAGTATGTTTTAGGGTGGATTTATGGTTTGTTTTTCAAATGTGAAGCACAGGTAAAATAAAAATAGATTGTGAAAGTGGTTTTTACCAAGGAAAATTAGATATTTTCTATTGTGCAATATCTCAACAGTGCATTTTTCCTTCCTTCCCTCCAAATCCATACTCACCAATGGCATTTGAACATAGTATGGGGTGGGGGTATTGTGTAAATAAATCAAATAGCAGTTTTGTTTAATCACTATCCTATCAAATGTTTGACCTTGGTACTCTAAGTTCCTAGACGTCTATCTGATAGCATCCACATCTCAGTCCTCCAACCCCCTGAGCTCCCAAGAAATAGCTCTCTTGGTTATGATTATCATCAACCAACACAGTTCTACAGTGTGAAACAATTCAGGCTTCCTAAAGCTGGACAAAGCAGCTTTCCAAGTCCCTTATAGTTCAAGTGTCTTCATTATTATCAATTCTAAGAGATGTACCTGCTTTCTTTCCTTCTTAGTAGCTACTACAACAGACTGGCTTTGGGGATGTTAGTCCCTAATTTAGACTGTGGAATAGAATGCCATCTTCCCAAACCCATCATCCCCACCCCATCAAGGATGGTCCTGAAAACAAGCACACAAGCCCTGTCATATATCACTGTTTCCCTCACCATTTGTCATACCTTTTAACTAAATCTTTTATTCAATGTATTTCCTCGTGTGTCTTTTTTCTGTTTTCGTCATGAAAATGTAAGTTTGGTGAGATTAAGAGCTCTATCTGCTTTGTCTCCAGAATTTTGCACTCAGTAAGTATTCAATAATTTTTTATTCAATAAATTAATAAAGGAAAGGGTATTTATCCCTTCTCCCTTATCCCACTACTTAGTATGCCATACTTCTTTCCTAAATCCTATGTAATAAAAGCCCAGCGACCATAACAGCAGAACGACCAGAACAACCACTCAACCAGTCACTATGAGGTGCACTGACCACCTCTCGATCCCTTTCCCTGGCTGGCAGCCTTCAATTGCCAGGACCCGGGGGTGGGTGGCAGGGGATGCAGGTGGAGCCAGGCCAAGGTTCCTGCCCTGTAGGTTGCCCCCCGCCCACACACAGAGGGAGACCTGCAAAGGAGTGGGGCCCGTAAGCGGGTGGGAACGGCTAACCCCTTGGTCTCTCCCCCCTGGCCATCAGGCTCCAATCGCCTGATGGCAAACTGGGAACCCGGGTGGGTGGCGGTGGGGGTGGGGGTGGTGCCGGCTGCCAGCAGCAGGGGAAGATGGCCCTGATTTCAGGCTAGGCCTAGGGACCATACCCATGCACAAATTTTGTGCGCCGAACCTCTAGTGTTTAAATAAAATGTCAAGTGTACTGATGGAAATTCCAACCACAAGACAAATTGAAAATAAACATAGGGAACTTCAAAATGCTCTAAGGTTTTACAAAGTTGCAACAAGTTATTTTTTTTCTTTCCTTTTCTTTTTCTAAATACATAACTCAAGTCTCTGCAGACTTCTCTTTATGAGATTTGGGATCACTTATGTTTTATACTTTATCTTTAGGGACCTTTCTCTTCTCCTTTCTCAGAATTTAATTAAGAAAGTACAATTTGAGTCTCTAAACTTAAATGTGCAATCAGCATTATTTTCTGTCTCAACTTCATTTCCTAACTCCGTGCACATATATAGACTTGTCCCTTTCCCAATTCTCCCAGAAAAGCAGTATGAAGTCTTTCTTGCGGGCTGTTTCCTGCCTCCTCGGGTGACTAACATTAGGGGCATCTTGGTGTCAGCACCTTGTAGTGAAAGTTCCAGCAGTCCCATGGGGGTTTAGGCAATCATCCGGAGGATCTGAGATGATTGCTCTTGGCAATGGGAGAGAAATAATAGCTCTATCAGTCCCATCTCATCAATATTTAGTCACTGGATTTATTTGTCGTATAAGAGCCCAAGGCATTATTGCTGTCAGAATAATAGGAAGGAAATGTTGTACTGAACTGAATTAACTGGGAAACTTTCCTCATTTCTGCTGGTCAGTCCCTCCCCTTAAACTGGTTTTCATTTATATCAGATCTCAGTACCTAAGGTGCTAGTAAACAAAAATGATCAAATCATTAATTCCATATTGAAACAGTATGAGTTGTGCTGGTAATACTGACAACAGGAACTGAGACACACCCACCTAGGAGTCTAAGCATGTTTTCTTTAATTTTCTCAAATAATTAACCTGGTAGAATACAACAAGGTTGGCACATCCTTCCTTAACAATTTCCTGATCTCTGGAAAAATATAAAATACAGGGAAGAAATTCTCACACCTACTTATATTAGTGAATATAAGGTACCTAAAACAATATTAATTATATTATTAACATAACAAGTTGACTATCGTCTGGAAGAATTTGTAGCCCAAGCAAACAATATTGAGAGATATGTCGACATCTCGAGTCGGCTTTTTTCACGCTGTGTCTTTCAATTACTATCCTGTAAGTCATGCATTTCTATTGTACTGATGAAGACTCTCATCTTCAGAGGGCTCCCAGTAAATTACTGACTGCCTCAGCTGTTTGTAGATGGGCATCATCACTTTTTAACCTGTGACTCACCTTCTTAATTGTATAAGACATAATGCATAAATGAGTTTTTGTTTTTATTGACTGTAGTTTTCTCTCTTCATTCCTGGAAATCTCTGATCCAATTACCATTGCTATATCATTTTTAATTTCTACTGGTGGCGGTTCTGCATAACCAATCCACGGAGTCCATTCATTCTGCTATATCCTGTAAGAATTCACTGCTATGATGGCTTTTGCTTTTAAGTGTTGGTTTGTTTGTTTTTGCTGTTTCAATGATGCTGATTCTTTGCTTTGTATAACTTGTTCTTGATGATTCTTAATGAGTGAGGTTTTGTGCCAGGACTTAAAGATGCTTTTTGTTGTTGGGAACCTATAATAATGGTAAAGTTTATTGGCTTAATAAGTTCATTTGCCAATCCTTTTGGGGAACAATAAACAATAAATGATATTTGTACACATTTTGGGATTACTATTTGTTATTGTTTCTCATTATTTATTAAATAATGTAGAATTATTGGAAATGATCATATTATCATGAAAATAGATAATTTGCTGTTTTGAGATTTTACATTTAGATTTGAATGGTTGAAAAATATAGTGCTGAAAGTAGAGGGTCAAAAGTATTGGCAATAAAAATTAAGTATATCAGAAATAATATCTTAACAGAGAACAGGCTAATGACTGCCAGAGAGGAGGGTGTTGAGGGCCTAGGAGAAAAGGTGAAGGGACTAAGAAATACAAATTGGTAGTTAGAAAAGAGTCCCAGTAAAGTACAGCAAAGGGAATATAGTCAATAACATTGTAATAACTATGTATGGTACCAGATAGGTAGTGGAAATATCAGGGGGAACACTTTTTGAAGTCTATGATTGTCTGACCACTGTGCTATATACCTGAAACGAATATAAAACAACATTAAATGTAAACTGTAATTTACTTTAAAAATATAGGAAGTAATAGAATGCAAAAAAATAAAATCTTCTGTATTATTTTTCTAATATTTTAGTAAGATTTTTAAACTCATAATTGGTACATAAATATTTATATTACACACTTGAATAAGTTTGTGAATTTAAGAAAATATGTAATTAAAATATCTTAATTTATTTCTCAAAACATTTGAATAAATAAGTAATGATAATTAAGTTAACAGGTCATGTATAGAGTGGAAATAATTATTTGCCACGACTAGGTTATTAAAAAATTTTTCCCCTTAAGAATATAGTTTTTATTGGTTTTAATGGTCATGTTTCTTTTAGAGAAGGACAGGACTATGTTTATAAAAATTCTCAGAAATAACAATACACTACTATTTCTCTGTAACTGATAGAAATATATTAAATATTTTGGATCCTCTTGCATTATCTGAAAGCACTTATATTAGGCCATATGGGGGCTACAAAGTTGTCCAAGGCATGATCCCAGGCCTCAGGAAACTTGTAATTTAGCAGAAGAAAAAAGTTGTGTATCATCAACTCAGAGCAGAGTGTAATAATGCTATGAGAGCTGTCTGGGGCTCAGAAGTGGCAGATGTTACTTCTCATGTAGGAAGCCAAGAAGACTGCATGGAGGGAATGGCCCTTGAGTTGGCCTTTTCAGTTTAGGTGAATGAAGCTTGTGCAGAATGAGGACACTGATGGTCCGTGTGGGTGGAGATTTGGACAAAGGCTCGTGAACCAAAAACCTCGTTTGGTATTAGGGAGTGATGAGCGCTGACTGTTGTTGGATTAAGGTGTCTGTGGATGAGAATGAAGGTGGAGATATGGATCAGACCAAATGGTTGAAGAGTTGTGAATGCCACAACTTAGCTATGAAGGGGTTGGCCTGCTTTCTTGTTCCTGTGATCTTAGAGGAGGGGTAAGTCAAGTTCTGCTACATGGTCCAGGACAGGCCTTATGCACAAGCAGACTATGTGGCCAGGTTTTCAGGATGGTACACATCTCAGTAGGACTATGGAATAATTTTGAGTTGAGACATGACATTGAAAATAGATCCTTTCTCCTCTAAGTGAACTGGCCTGTAACAAGGATGCAAACATGATGAGTGGGAAAAAGTAAAAGAAAGGTTTTTGATGCTTCTAGCTCTCACCTCCCTGCTCCCCCAGGCTTTCAGCACACTGTTCTCTGTGGCCATATATGCATTCAAGTTCTTTGGTTCATCTTTTCCAACCCACCCACCCACATTGAAAAATAAGCCAAGTTTAGGACATTAAAATGCTATCACATCTCCCTCACTTTATTAGTTGTATTCTGCATTGTTTAGTTTTCAGGACAGCACAATATTACAATATTACCTATAAATATTGTTTATATCAGATGTATTATACCTTAGATCTAAACTTTCTACTCTTAACTCAGATGGATTCCAATCTTTTCAGAAAGAATTTGGCTTGTATAAACTGAGGGAAAGTTAAAATACTCATAGCTATGAACATGGATTTCCTTATAGAGCAAATTAGAACTCTTATTTTTTTTCAGATGTTTATTGTTTCATAGTTAAAATCATTGGAACTTCTTTTCTGATTGTTGTATAACACATTGAAATGCAAAAAAAAAATGAAACCTCATATACACTTAGTGGCCAGATTATTACGAACACCTGATGTTTGTAGGCAAATTAGCCGTACACTGCATCCTATGGGATATGGAAACAGGAGGCCTGTTCAAACACCTTTGCTGTCTGCAGTTACCAAGATAAAATGTCTCCAATTCGCACAGGAACACAAGGATTGGACAGTCGAGCATTGGAAAAAAGTCATGTGGTCCGATGAATCATGTTTCCAGTTGCATCATGCAGATGGCAGAGTGAGAGTTGGGCAGAAACAGCATGAAAGCATGCACCCCACATGCATGAGTACAACCCTTCAAGCTGGTGGGGGCAGTGTTATGGTTTGGAGCATGTTTTCCTGGCATGATTTGTTCCTTTAATTTGTGTGGAACAATGTCTGAATAGCACAACATACCTAAGTATCGTTGCTGATCCAGTTCATCCTATCATGTTGATGGCGTATCCCAATGGAGATGGCTTCTTCTAACCAGACAATGCGCCATGCCATGGTGCTCGTATTGTGCAGGAGTGGTTTGAACATGAGGGAGACTCTACCTTGCTTAGGTGGCCTCCACAACCACCAGATCTCAATCCAATTGAGCATTTGTGGGACGAAGTTAAAAGAGCCATCAGGAATCTGGTTCCACAACCATCAAATCTCACAGAACTGGACAGCGCTATTCATGAGGCATGGTGTCAGATTCCTCACATCACCTTTCAACATCTCGTGGAGTCAATGCCAAGAATAATCTGGCCACTCACTGTATACTTGAAATGTAAAATTCTTAATACCTTGGGGGAAATAATGAAAAAAAGTACATCTTTCATCCTTTAGAGTTTGACAAATTCATGTAACTATGATAATGTTTAAGTGAAACCTCTCTCCATTAGAGAATGGTCCTTGTCCCATTTAGTCTACTAAAACAGTACTTTTCAAACATTTTTGCTCATGTACCACCTACAAGGCTTCAGAAATGATATACGCTCTCATAGGTTTTCATGTTGGCTAATATTTTACCCTTAAATAATTGCCAGGATAGAATTCTCTGGGTGTTATGTATTATTTCTATGCTTTAAGCATATTTTCACCAAAGTCTTTGAAATACAAATTTAGCACATTCAATTTAAGAAAAAAATATCTGGCAATTTTTTGTCTTTGATACACAAAGCAGCTAAATGGCACCATTCTGTGTGAAAATGCATGCCTTTAACATTTGAATTCATGTGCTGATAAGCATTACTGAGAAAATCTTTTCTCTTGAACGCTAATTCTAAGACAGAGACTACTTATGTATATAAATAGAATGTTGTTCTAAATTTATAGCATGTAAAATTTAATGCTTACTCCTTTCCAATTTGGTTAGAAGTCTTATTAGCTTTGCTCTCACAGAACTCACATCAGTTGCAATATATTCTTAAAACACCCTTGTTTGGTTCCTTTGGAGCTAGATATAAAAACATTCTGCCTACATTGTAGAAAATAGATGATAGTGAAGATAAAGACCAGAGCTAGCAAAACAGTCAGATGGTTGTTGCAGCAATGATGTAAAAGTGAAAATTGTGATGCTCTAGATTTGAATAGGGCAGTAAAGATGGACAGATGTGGACACACTTGAGAGAGATATACTAATAATGATCAACGGAATATATTGATTGTTTGGATGGGTCAAATTTAGTTCTCAGAGTTCTTACTTGAGAAACTAACTGGTTGATGGTGACATTTACCAAATCAGGAAACAACTGATAGCACTTGGCCCAGCCAGCAAGAAGGAGAGACGATGATGTCATTTTGGGAAATATTCTTGAGGTCCTCTGTGACATCCAAGTGGGGATCTAAATAGACAGTCATATAGGTCTGAGCCTTAAATATGTCAGAGGAGAGAGGTAAATATTTCCTCCCTTCCTGTCAAGAAGTTTTCAAAATATGTTATTCATTATTTTTCCTTGATTAATTATAAAAATAGTGACATTGGTTCTAAGTACAAATATTATAAAATTTCTCCTTTACCTACTATTACATATATTGAATATCACTGTCTATTATACATCAAAGTAAAATTCATTCATTTAGTCTTTCATTCTTCTTTAATAAACCTACACACACACATACACACACGCACACAGAATTACTCAACCATCCTATCTAATAAAAGGGTAATATGCAAATTCACCATCACTCCATCACAAAGATGGCAGTGCCCATAGCCACAAGTCCTCTCAGCTCCCAGTCCTCTCAGCCCCGCCGGAGTCCCCCAGTACCAGGGGGGTGGCTTCTGAGAATGGGAAGGGTGAGCAGCCTGGCAGAATGCTTGCTTCATTGCCACGGTAACGAGGCAAGCATTCCAACCCGGCCACGGAGGGCCTCTGGGCAGCGGGCACGGAGCTGTGGTGGTACTGGGGGAGAATGCTTGTGTCGTCACTCTGGCAACAAGTCAAGTGTTCCATGCCCAGCCCCAGATGGGCCTCTGGCCAGGCCAGGGCACAGAACACTTGCATCTTCCATGCCCAGCCGTGGATGTGCTTCTGGGCCACAGAGAGCCTCTGGGCAGCGGGCACGGGAGCAGCCAGGCCCTGCAGAGAGCTACTGGCACACGGATTCGTGTGCAGGGCTACTAGTGTAGATATAATACAATAAATTTCCACAACCTTAATACATCTATGTAACCACCACCCAGAGCAAGAAATATAATACTACCAATAATGCAAGAGTCCAGTCACATCTCCTCCCAATCACTTTCTTTTCTTTAATAAAATTAACCATTATCCTGAGTCCCAACTTTATAATTTTTTCTGTTGTTGTTATTGTTTTTAACTTAATATTGTGGGAACTCACTTGGAACCTCAGAGTTAGTATTAAATATTATTTTAAGCCAAAGACATTTGAGATTCAACAGATACAGGAAGTACCCTTCTTAGAGCTTCCCTTATCTGACTAAAAGCAGTAACTTCTGAGAAATGAAGCTCGTATAAATCTATTCTCCTGGGAGGTTTCAGGGCCATGAAAAATATCAAAACCACTCACACCTGCATAAACAAACATTATAATAAACTTTCTTATCTCCCATTAGTTCTCCTAAAAACCCATTTGTCTTTGCTAAGGAATCCTATTTGTTCTTCTCATAAAAGACTTTTCTGCCCCCCCTTGCTTTTTCCTAGTATATTAGATATATAAATCTCTAATTTCAACCATTTGGTGAACTAGCTACTTCTTTGCTAGCTCCTATGTTCATACAAAGAAACCTTTCTTGTTTATCTGTATTTTGTCAGTTTAACTCCCAGGCCCCCAGGAAATGAACACAAGAGAGTAGAGAAAAAGTTTCTCTTCCCCAATAATATGAAAAGAATTATATATCATGTTCATTTATGTGTCTGGAGTTTTTGCTTAAAATTATATTTGTATGATTATCCTCATTGATTTATAATATTTATATGTATGAAATTATAATTTATCCATTCTGCTACTGAAGCAGTTTGGGGCTGTTTTACTTTATCTATTCAGGTATCAACATGTATGACATGTATTTATTATGTACCAAGTTAGCATCAGACATTGTGCTAAGTAAGGATAAAAATATGGATAACATACAATTTATGCTCTCAAGAGACTTACACTCTAATAGCAATAATAAAAAATGATGCCGAAACCGGTTTGGCTCAGTGGACAGAGCGTCGGCCTGCGGACTGAGAGGTCCCGGGTTCGATTCCGGTCAGGGGCATGTACCTGGGTTGCGGGCACATCCCTGGTGGGGGATGTGCAGGAGGCAGCTGATCGATGTTTCTCTCTCATCGATGTTTCTGACTCTCTATCTCTCTCCCTTCCTCTCTGTGAAAAATCAATAAAATATATTAAAAAAAAAAAAACAAAACAACAAAAAAAAAATGAACAAATGTAACCAATGCAAGTGACAGGAGATTATATTAATAAGATAGAGTACACTGGGGCAAAGAATATAATTAATTCTGCTCCAAATATAAGGCTAAGAAATAATTGAGGGGCAGGAAACCTGTGATATAGAAGCCAGAGCAGGTAGAGGATAGAGGAAACTGCATGTGTAAATAAATTTAGAAAAGAAAAAATGATGACAGCTTTAGAAAGAGTAATGCCAAATGCATATAATTTTTTAGAGTGCGGTTATAGGGATAAGTGATTATTTTGCAAATGAAGGCTAAGGGTGTATAATTAAGTAATGTGTATTTTCTAGCCAGATTTTTGTTTTTGAAAGGATACTTGTCACTGCGGGTAGAAATGATGGCCACAAGGGGAAAACAAAGAAAACTTAGGAAAGGGACCCACCAGACGATGAAGGTGAGAGCAGAGGCATTAAGCTGTGGGGAGAACGGGATTTGGCTCTTACCTGATGACAGAGTCTACGGTGGCATTTCAATTTCTTAGCTAATAATTTTGACCTCAGTATCCAGGCTAAGGATGGAATGAAATAGAAAGTACACATGGAGTTCAGGTTGGTACTTGCTGAGTTTGAGATGAAAGAATTATCTAGTAAGCAGTGAGTTTTTCATAGAGTTTGGGAAGTTAAATGACCAGGTTTAGTGAATTCCATGGCAGCAATGAAATCAAGCAAAAGTGGGGTTAAAAAATTGTGAGAATAAAATTAAAGGTTAGTTCTGGGAAATATGAGAATTTAAGACAGAGAGAGGAAGAAGAATCGTGTGTATTCCTTTAAATGTGTACTTTTTCATAGTCTGCTTTGGTTGTATTTCTTTATTATTTATTACTTGCACAAAATTTGTGCAAGGTGCTCAGCCCTCACAGCCCTGGCCAGCCCTCACACCCTCATAGCCCCTTGCAGCCCCAGCTTTGTCCGGAAGGTCATTCAGATGGCCCTTCAGCTGTTTGGTCTAATTAGCATATTAGCTCTTTATTATATAGGATGGATTATGTAATTTTGTAAAACAAAGCTATGAACAATAATTATCTCCATAATATACTTAGCACCACACTATACATGGGGTAGGGCAAAAGTAAGCTTACAACTGTGAATATGTGAAATAATTTATTAATTATTGTATTATTTTCCATATGAACAACTGTAAACCTACTTTTGCTTCACCTTGTAGTACACCTATGCAGCCTATACATATTTATTCTCAAGATAAGTAGATAATCTTTTTTTCTTTCTTTCTGACAGTAAGCGAAGAGGTGTGAGTCCGTCATTCTTCACAGCATCTGAAAAAATATTGGTTATCAGTACTTGAAAATTTTTCAAAATGCATCTCCTTTGTTTTAAACTTTTGTTTCCATTCATTCTTTTTACTGTTGCAACCATTCAAATGGGTTTATGTCTATGTTGTTTTTTTTTTTTTTTGGGGGGGGGGTGTTGCCACAAAGTGCATAGTATCTAAATTAAATGAAATGGTTTCTCTATCAATGACGTTTTTTAAGATCTATTCATGTCGTTTGGATATCCAGCTCATTACTTCAAATTGTTATATAGTACGCTGAGTACATCCTCCATAGTTTCCCATCCACTTCCCCAATTATGGACAACTTTCAACACACTGCCTCAGAGGAATCAGAAGCTGTGTGAATTTCTGTGGGGCAGGATCAGAGTTGCTGGATTATGGGAAGGGCCTGCACTTAACATGGCTAAATGTTGCCATGCTGCTTTCCAGAATCTCTGAACCAATCTACTAGTACAGACCTGCCGGAAATATTAAAGAAGTGATGAAACCAGGGGCCCTCTTCAAGAAAAAAGAACAAGTACAAAATAGAGACTCAAAATGAATATACATTTAAAGCAATAAAAGAAATCATAACCAATTTTAATTTGGGAATAGTAGACAAAGATAAAAATATCATGTCATCTAGAAAAAAACACCACTTTTTATTTTACGTGACCACTTAATATTTTCATAAAATACTCTTTCTCTAATTTTTAACATATTATTCTTTAATTTCTCCTTCCTAAGGAATAGTGTGGAAGTAACACTTCCTGTTGATAATGGGAAGATCATTTAGCCTTCCTTTATTATGGTTGTGAAATAATTAGCTGAGATGCATAAATGTATAAAACCTTTTAATATTGGCACAGAATGTTTTCTGAAATTCAGATTAATTTTACTTCATGTAATTCTTATCACAAATGAAAAACATGTGCATGACAAGTTTATGATAGGAAAAGCTGAATTATAACGTATTTTTGCAGGAAAGAACTCTGATAAAGGGTAAATGATTATAAAAATATTATTTTACTCATTTAATGGTTGGAAACATTTTTTATAGAGCTACTGCTGGCTCATAACCTTAACCTTTGGTTTCTTCTTCATACACTCATATTTTCAGTGCTTTATGCCAATGATTTTCAACCTTTTTTATCTCATGGCACATACAAACTACTAAAATTCTGAGGCACACCATAAAATATATTACATTTTTGCCAATCTGATAAAATAAATAGGTATAATTTTTATTAATTTACACCAGGCAACTATTTTTGTGTTAGCTGTTGTCATTTTTTTATTTCACAATCGAAGAGAAAAGAAGTCAGTGCTCCTGATAAAATAGTCAGGCACTGCATGCTTTAAAAATGCTTGCTGCACATCAGTGTGCTGTGGCACTCCGGTCGAAAATCGCTGCTTTATGCTTTAAGACACATTCACACCGTTCTAAACTTCAGCCCACATCTTCGTGTCATGAATACAAGGTGGATGGTATGATATTTCTGGAGTCTTTCCTACATTGAAATGGATATCAATAATTTATCTATATAATAAGTTACGTTTTTTGGCTGTATAGTCATTGATCACCTCTTCATGTGGCAATAATTTGTAATATGATTCTCTATAGAGGATATGTTATAAATCCAAAATATTCAAATAAATCCAAAGTACATGTACCTGCAATTTAACTTCTACTTACTCAAATGCCAAATATACCTGCAGCTGCTCCAATAGTACTTGACACAGGCAAAATATGATAGTAAATGTCCTACTTACAGTTTAAAAATTTAAATTTAGAAAATCTGTTATGAAAATAAATCATAGCCAATATAATCAAGACCTGAAAACAGTTATGGTAAGACTATTAAGAATTAGTTTACAGCCTACCTAAAAACATTGAACATCTTACCTGGGTAAGGTTGATATTGTAAATCCTATAATATGATCAACAATGAAGATATAATTGATTTTTTTGCAATAATAACAGAATACTAATGTATATTTGGTGTAGAACCATATCTAACACAAAACAATGTTCTTACTATATTAAAAAGCTTATGAAGATATAGAATTGATAGTAGTTATGATGCTCATTATCATTTAACTGCATTTTAAGGAATTGCATTCTTTCCCTAGTTGAAATAAAAGCTGAAGTTGTAACAATATACAAATATACTTGTTGTATTTCAAAAGTTATAGCTATTTTAGGACTGGTTTTGACCCTCAAATGTGTCCTGGCTGTGATGATCTAAATAATATGAACACATTAGCCAACGAATAATAAGCAATTAGTAAACAAAGCAAAATACTGAAATCTGTGGTCCTCATGATGATCCACTAAAAATTTATGTACCATTATCTTATGGCACTTCTAGTCACTCTCAATTTGTTTCAGATTTTCAAGGGTGACTTTGGGGTGAAAGATGCCATCTCCTATAGTCTCTAATGCAGTTAACTACCCCACACATTGGAACAACAATTTTTATTGGGGAACATTAAATCAGCTTTCCCTTTGGCACAAAACGTGAACCTCTGCTCCCATGCTAGTCGTACTCACGAATGCCTCAGCCCCTCAGAATGAATGATTGCTCTACGTGATAGCAGATACATGTTTCACAACTTACACAGGGAATTCCTGACCTATCTGTTATTTTAAAAATTATAAAATCTGTAATGCAGTTATAAAGATAAGCTGTAGTCAATATATCAAAGATCTGAAGAAAATAAGGACAAGACTATTACAATTTGGGCCACCGCCAAGCAAAGAAATGTAACAAACTCAATTTTCATTACTTAGTTGTTTTATGCAGCTGTGGAGTGTCTCTTAGACTAAAAGCTTTAAGCAAAGAAATATTGGGCAAAATGCAGGCAAAATTTACCTTCTCGATGGTGACGTAGACAATGATTTTTTTAGTACATTTGCAAGGCAAAAGTAGTTTGAAAACTTGTTACACAATTATTTTCTGAGTTGAAGTTGATACCCAAAGTTACTTAATGGTTTCCCACTTGAAGATTGAGGTAGAGAATATAGAAACATGGAGAAATAATGAAGATAAAGCACAAAATATAGATAATAAAGGAAGAGAACTGATAATCAGCTAAAATGTTGTTTGATATGATGTTGAAATCTCTACTGAAATTCAGGTTGACTTCAATGACTCCAACATTGTGTATGAACCTGTTTTGTGGACTCCCTCCTCTAACCATTAGGGCAGTGATGGCGAACCTTTTGAGCTCGGCGTGTCAGCATCAAAAACCCTAACTTAACTCTGGTGCCGTGTCACATATAGAAATTTTTTGATATTTGCAACCATAGTAAAACAAAGATTTATATTTTTGATATTTATTTTATATATTTAAATGCCATTTAACCAAGAAAAATCAACCAAAAAAATGAGTTCGCGTGTCACCTCTGACACGCATGTCATAGGTTCGCCATCACTGCATTAGGGTATTCTGCCCACTGAAGATTTTATTGACCACAGAAAGAGTAGCTCCACCATCTCTGGTCAATGAGAATATAAGCTTGACAACTTTAGATGATTTGTAAAAAGCACCTCTTTAAAATATAGCAACAGCTTGAAGAGGTATAATGTAATGCAAATGGATTCTAAGTCCTCCACTTCTCCTTGGGCATGGGCAGTTAGTCCTGGTGTAGTTGGAAATGTCTGTGTTACAGGAGGTAATTTAACAGAATACCTAGCAATGTTTTACTTATTATGGAAAGATTATAACGTTTCCCTTTCAGGGATTAAACAGTGAATTGTGGCTCTGAGCGATGGTAAATTCAAAAGTGTTAACAGTTTTAAACCTTGTATAGGTTATTTAGAGGAGCCAACTCCTGCATGTGTGTGTGCGTGTGTATGTGTGTGTGTGTGTGTAGTAAATGATAAAGTAGAGACTGATCAGAATAGGTTTTAAGTAGCTTTGGTAATGTAAATATGACAGGAAGTCTTAGAGAAGAATTTAATTAAGATCCCTTTTAAAGGGACATAAGATTTTGAATAGTTGACAAATTATGCATGAGGTTACATTTCCTCCTCCTGGCACTATGGAGTCACCTAGACAGAGTCATCCAGTGTACCAGGTGTACAGGAACAAAGCTTACAGCCTTCACAGTGCATCCTGCAGACAGAGTATCAGGTATGTAGTTTTAATATACATATATTGAGCACTTTATATATGTCAAATATTATTCTTTGTATTTTACATAAAAAACTCATCTAATTCTCACTGTGAAGTCATAATATAGACACTATTATCCCCACCCCCCCAATTTACAGATGAGGAAAATGAGACACAGTCACTATAAATATGACTTGCTCAAGGTCATGGAGTTTGTAAACAATAGGGCCAGAATTTGAATCCACAGAATCTCACTAAAGAGATATATAAATACTTGGTTTGTAATTACCAAGTTTGCTCATTGCACCTACAACTTGTGAAATGGAATAAGCAATTACAAAGCAACATAATTACTTTAAAAGAGTACAGACTAAATTACAGGAACACAAAAGAAAACACTTAATGTAGACCTCTGGGCCCAAGGTTTAAATACTCTGTATATATAAATTATATATAAATTGAGTGTGTGTGTGTGTGTGTGTGTGTGTGTGTGTGTGTGTGTGTAGAGAGAGAGAGAGCGAGAGAGAGAGAGAAAGGGAGAGAGAGAGAGAGATTATATGTATACACTATATAACATTGAATACATAGATTACACACACACTATATCAGTTCTTGTAGGTGGCTTTAGTCTTCAATTTGATTCTAGTTTTTGTATAATATCATTTGATCCACTTAAAAATGAATTTTAGAAAATCACTGCTTTGTTAGCCTTATCATCTTATCATTGACATTTTCCAACTGAATTCCTGGAAAAAAAATTAGGTTTAAATTGTTTTACAGTATAAAAATAAATATTATTCTAAAATGTATAAAAATTAAATTCTTCTAAAATGGATATCATCATCATTTGCTTACATATAAAAATATATTGCACACACTCATGTATCCTTTGAGTTAATAACATTGTCTAAATTATTACAAAAAATCCAAAAGTTATGATAACCATATTCGTCTTTTAGCAATATAATTTTAAAATTTGCAAATGGCTTGCCGAAACCGGTTTGGCTCAGTGGATAGAGCGTCGACCTGCGGACTGAAAGGTCCCAGGTTCGATTCCGGTCAGGGGCATGTACCTGGGTTGCGGGCACATCCCCAGTGGGGAGTGTGCAGGAGGCAGCTGGTCGATGTTTCTCTCTCATCGATGTTTCTGACTTTCTATCTCTCTCCCTTCCTCTCTGTGAAAAATCAATAAAATATATTTAAAAAAAAAATTTGCAAATGGCTTGCAAAAGTAACACTCTGAATATGTAACAATTGTACCTATTTTTTCAAGTTTGAAAGCTTCTACAGTGCTTCAAAGTGTTTGGCATATTGGTCATCTGTGAGAAGGCCCACAATTTCACACTCAACCTCTATAGCACTTCCAAATTCAGTGTTCATTGAACTCATTGCCTATCTCTATACAGACATGAATAAATTACCCCCCCAAGAGGTAATATTCATTATTTATTCATTGTTTGTGTATTAATCACTGACAATATAAAAATAGTTCCACCAGCAGGAAATCCAGAGTAGTAGAGAAAATGATTCCTTGATTTTGTTTAATCCTTTTCAGATGAAAAATACAACAGCCTAAGTCTGAACCTCAGTGTCTTACCAAATGCACCTGCAGGGAAAAGCCTGATGTGCAGAGAAAAGCTGATGGGAAGAGTGAGCCATATCTATGGACCATTAAAACACAGCTCTGAGCCAGGCTGCTGCATGGCACCACTGCTGGTGGCACAGTCACATGGACACGTAGGGAAGTAGCGCTCCCTGGCGCTGTGCAGGTCACAGCACACTGAACCCACACCTGGCAGTGCTGACTAGGACTCCACTTTATGATGCAAAACACTTCCAATGAGTTCATTTTGGAAACATGAAAACATCTAACAAACAAAGGCTGTTCCTCTTAGTTTCAGAAGCTGCTGCTTTTCAAGATAATAGAGAGAAAAAGCACATCATTATGAAATTCAACATTTACATTACAGATCATTAGTGATTAGTTTAAGAGATTTTTATAAGTAACCATGCTTGCTTGGGGACATGAAGCCAAACTTCTGTGAATGATTTGATCTTGCTCTCCAGTAAAGCTTTTAATTATGGCTACTTTCTAAAGTGCATTACATTAATTAGCCATTTGCTCAACAGGCTGCTTCCCAAGGCTTCGTCTTCAGTTCCCTTGACTCCGTGGAAGGACCTGGCAGTCGCTACAGCAAGAGTTCAGATGTTTGGAAACAGAATTCAGTGATCTTTTGCCAACATGAAGAAGATAGATATGAGCATACGAAAACGAATGCGTTGCTCTGCAAAACGCTGCTTCATTTCTCAAAAACAGAGAGAGGGCAGAAGAAAATAAATTGTGTCGGGCTGTTTCTCAGGCTTAGAATAGAGGTTTACCAAGCAGTTTTTTTTTTGGTACCATACATCATTACTTTAACATTATTTGGATAGGAAACTGATTTAACTCAATTACCCTTAACTGAATTTAGGGCATTTTAGTCACGCAAACAGGAAAGGAAGAGTGGAGTAGCATGAGAGTTATTAGGATTGAGACAGAAAAGAAATGTTCCACCCACTGAGCTGCTCCCTAGCGCCATTTCTTTCTCCATCCATAATTACATCGCATCCACAATTTCATTCTCTTCACGGAGACACATAATCTGACTTTGGGCGTTGTCTTTCTAAAGGCATAACGCATTAGGGAAGCTTCACATTTTCAAAAGTCCTATTGGAAATGCTGGACCATCCTCCCTCGAACTGTAGCCTCCTGAATATGAGTTCAGGCCCCAATTTAGGACCCTAAAGTCTTTGTTTGCAAATATTTTTAGTGGTATCCTCCTTACATTGCACAAGCATGAATTTGTTTTTTAAAAAAGACCAACAGAAACAGAACAAACAGCACATGGAAAGCCTAGAACCTGGGGAGGTCAGACAGCTGCAAGGGCCTAATTTGATGTCAATTAACAGTAGGTGGTAAAGCAAAGTTTAGCACCTGCCTTGTGCGGTTCCTGGCAACATCCACTGCTGTCCACTTCTGTCTTTTTATCTTCCTGTCCTATTCTCCCTACTCCAGCAGGACAATATTTCTAATCAGGGCATAACACAGCTATCTTCTTCAAGGTCAAATATTCACATTTCCTGGCTGTGTAGTGTGCAGTTATCCCAGGTAATGCATCTCTTTATAATGTTGGCTACTCAAGCCTTGAATGCGTTAAGCACTGATTTCATTTGGAAATCACCCATAGAATTCTGCACGGGATGGGTATAACTCAGACGGGACATCTTATGCTTGATATATATATATATATATTTTCTATTGAAAAGATGAGAGAAAAACTATATATCAAGTACTTTTCCTTTTTCCAAATAATTTCCATTAGCTTAAAATGTCAACATTGATGACAGCTTTTCTGGAAAAAAGCTTTCTCAGTTTGAGACTGTTTCAACATTTTAAGCATAGATTTGAGAAATGGACTGTGTGAATGACCCTGCTCGGAGATAGAGGCAGAGGAGACAAGTGGGCTGTGGGTCTGTGGAAGGCTCTTCCAAGCTGGCTCTGGGGCTCGGTGTTCCCAGGATGGGAAGGCTTGTGCACAGCCCACTGGTGACTTCCTCTCGTGTCAGCACTCAGAGCCCTTGAATAGGGACTAATACTCTCTAATCTTCAGATGAACATGGTTTCTCCTACCTGTTTTGCTCAGAGACAAATGAGGGTGTTGCAGGCCTTTTACCCATCCAGTCTCTACTCTAAGCAGGAATATCCTATCTAATAAAAGGGTAAAATGGAAATTAACTGTCACTCTGTCACAAAGATGGTGGCACCCACAGCCACAGATGGCAGCGCCCAGTCCCCTCAGCCCCGCCAGAGTCCCCCAGTCCTGGGGGAAGCCCACTGAGAGCAGGCAGCATGAGCAGCCTGGCAGAATGCTTGCTTCATTGCTGTGGCGATGAGGCAAGCGTTCCACCCAGGCCATGGAGAGCCTCTGGGCAGTGGGTGTGCTTGCGGAGCATCGTGCCCTGGCCTTGGAGAGCCTCTGGGCAGTGGGCGCGGAGCGGCCAGGTCCTGCAGAGAGCAGAGAACCACAGGGAGTGGGCGTAAGCCATCAGGGCTCCCAGATTAGAGAGGGCTCCCCTGAGGGCTCCCTGATTGGAGAGGGTGCAGGTTGGGCTGAGGGACCCACCCCTCCTGCATGAATTTCATGCACTAGGCCTCTAGTAGGTAATAAGAAGATAATGCCTTGTATGTGAAAAGTGACACATAGTTTACAAAGGACTTATTACTCATGATCATTTGCCCCAATCTTCCAATAAATGTGTTAAGAAAAAAATTATGAACTCAAATTTTAAAAAGAAAAAACTGCGGCTCAAAGAAGCTAAAAGGTTTCCACTGGATGACACAACACATCAATGGTAGAGTTGACACTCAAATGCAAGTATTATATTTCTAAATTCAGTGTTCATTGAACTCATTGCCTATCTCCATACAGACATGAAACTGAAAATAATTTTATTTGATCAGAAATAATTCCTAACAATTTCCTAGTGACCTAAAATAAAAGAAAAAATAGATATGCCAAAAACTAACATGATTTCCCTGTTTTTGTGGGGAGCTCTCTTTCATTTCACAGAAACCAGGGAACAGGGCACAGAGGACAATTCCCTGAAATCAAAGACTAGAATTAGGCTAATTTGTTTTTAGTACACACCAATATAAACTGTGAGTAAAGTGGCTGCTGAGCTGAGACTGTATTTATGATGGTGACACGCATACACAGGCACACACAAATGGTATAGCACACAATAGCAAGTGTTTGTGGCCATAAGAGTATGGGGGGCAGTGAAGGTGATTTGGAAAATTGTGACTTGGTTTCTTTCCAGATTTCTCTACCTTTCAGGTTGCTTAATGCTTTTTGACTCTATGGTAATTTAAAAAGTATTTAACATCATTTAGAGATGTCTATTATTATTTTGACTTAAAATAGTCTTTAAAAGATGTTATTGGATTTTCTTTATCCTTAAATGATCATTGTGCACAAGATATTCCTTTATAATATATTTCCACTTTGCAAAAAAAAAGATATTTATTTCAAACAATCAACCTTTAATACCAATGCTTTCCATTTTAAATTCCAATGCTTTACACGGGGATTTTACTAAATATAAGTCAATATCCACTGTGTCCTCTCTAATGGCTTTTTATTTTACCTATTCTCTGATTTCTTTTTGGATGTTGCTTTATAACTGTCTTCTCTCTATCCTAAAACTTCCCCTAAGTTTGCAAAAATATACAATCTTAAAAATACAAAATTGACAAAAGAGAAATTTAAACCTCTTCTTCACTGCTGTATTCCTCAAACTACCACTCTCCCTTTCACTATCCCTTTTTTTTTTTTTTTAAATATACTGAAAGTGCAGTTTCCATTTTTCCTCAGTGTTTCACCTTCCATTCTGGTAAGAGTGACATTGATGTCTGTGGAATCTGGTGTCCATGGGTAATCTTTCAATTAGCTCTGATTTCTGCTTCTACAAGCTCCCTCTCTGAGATCTCAACTGGCACCTGGGACAATGACTCCTAGATCTATGTCTTCAATGCTCACCTCCTTCCTGCCCACTTCTTTCTCATACGTCCTGGTCATTAACTTACCTCTAGAACATTTCACAGCACTGCTCACATTGACCTGCTTTCCTGGCACCCTCAAAATTTCTTACTTAAAGGGTACCAGTCACATATTTAGTGTCTCTATTTCTTTCATTATAAAGATAGGACCTATCACTCTAAAATTAAATATAAATATGATACTCTTTTACTGAAATTCCTCAATATCTGAAAAAGAAATTTTAAATATAAAAACTTTTAGAAGGTGATATTAAATAAAACAGTGAAAATACTGTATGCAGCGTTAAAATAATTCGGTAAACGTTACACATGCATGTATGCAGCAAACTTTGAAACAGTGTGTATTATTGTGAAGGATCCAAAATATACTTTAATGTTATTTTTCTGTCAATTTTAAGTACAATTTTAAAATTAAATAATGAAATATGTATTCAATAGCTGTGTTGCCTAACATACTTAGTCTAACTGCATCAACATAAAGTCAAATTCAACTTAACTCTTTCCAAAAAAACGAAAACAAAAATGAATTGTATCCATGTATATAATGCTATTCAACCTTTAAAAAATATATCTTGTTTCCCTGGCCAGTGTGGCTCAGTTGGTTAAAGTATCATTTCATGACTAAAAAGGTTGCTGGCTTGATACCCTATCAGGGCACATGCCTGGGTTGTGGGCTCAATCCCCCGTAGGTGGCATGTAGGAGGCAGCTAAGCAATGTTTCTCTCTCTTCAATGTTTCCTCACTCCCTTCCTCTCTCCAAACTCAAAAATATATTTAAAAAAATAAAATATCAGATGCCAGAAATCTGGGAAAGTGATGGGTAAAACCTTAACATCCACCTTCCTCTTCAGCTTATTAGGAGTAAGCTTATCTAGGAAAATCAGGGGGAGGAAATGTGGGTAGGGAGCACAAAAGGGGTTCTAGTGATGTGTGGTCTTGATTCCTTGTGGATGTCTTGGGTCTTGATGAATGTCTTCATCAGTGGATCCCAGAACAGGATGGTCAGCGTTCTGCAGCCGGTCAAGCAGTGATCTGGTGTGCATCATCCCAGTTTTTCTGAGCCCTAATCAATCAGCCTTCACATTCCTGGTAGACAGTCATTTAAATTCATGGCTGGATTAAAAATCTCTTTGTTCTTGCCTGGCTAACTGAGAATTGCAACAAGATCATAGCCAAAACATAAAGTAAATATGTACATTTGATTAATTAATTACACATTCTGTTAATAAAAGGAAGGGAAAGAAAAGAAAAAGAGAAAATATAAAAGTTGTATTTTTATTCTGCCTTTGTACCCCTATCGCAATGAAGACATATAAAAGTCAGGAATCCAATGAACAAACGTTAGCTATGTCAAGTTGTAAGACAGAATATGGGTTTCCTTGGTAAAAAACTATACTAAGTTTTCTATACATTTCTAAAGAGCTGAGTATAGTTTCTGTTTATTATGTGCTCAATGAGTATTGTATATCATTATAATTGTTATTAGATCCTTGTGGTACATCATCAACTGCTTCTTCTGAACACATGATACTAATTATTGAATAATTTCTCAGAGTTGTTCAATTCCAAACCCAGATAACCTCAGCTCAAATTTTAATACAAGCAATCATTCTGTGACAGGAACTCACCCTACCCATTTCCTGTTACTCTAAACTTAACAGAAATAATCACCTTTAAAAAAAATAATTATTGAGCTCATATCCATTTTATTCAGTATTTTCATATGGATCTTCAACATTATTAATATTCTTTTTTTAAATTTTTTATAAATATATTTTATTGATTTTTTACAGAGAGGAAGGGAGAGAGATAGAGAGTTAGAAACATTGATGAGAGAGAAACATCGATCAGCTGCCTCCTGCACACTCCCTACTGGGTATATGCCCACAACCAAGGTACATGCCCTTGACCGGAATCGAACCCGGGACCCTTCAGTCCGCAGGCCGACGCTCTATCCACTGAGCCAAATCAGTTAGGGCAATATTCTTAAAGCTCACATCTTGTGATAAATAAACCACAAGATAAAGTTACTAAATATGATAACTATATTCTATGTTTATTGTAATATTTCTTTTTTGAAAAGCAAAAACACAAATTGTTGACTGAGAAAGTTTCAGTAAACATTAAAAGCAGAAATATATTGAGCAATATTAATAAAGTATATTTTCAAAATATGAAAGAACAAGGTCTGGCTTGAAAATCAGTTATAAATGCATAATTCAAAAACTTAATAATCAACTCAGAGTGCTAATTATTGGCAAGCCCCTAAGCAGCTTGGATTTTTCTTATGGAAAATTAATGAAAAAAGGAATGAGGAGATTTGGTTATATTAGAGTATGCCTACTCTTTCAAACAATGTGGTCTTGGAACTTAGAAATTTAGATCATGTTCTAAGAAAGAAAAGCACGATTCCGACCCTTGACAGAGGTGTGGAAAAGGCTGTAAATATTTTCTGTATGGGACTTTATGAAGAAATCATTTAAATGACAATAATGCTAATGAATATGAATTTGAACTTCAAGTTTATGTAAATTGGCAGGGAAGGAAGCACTCAATAAAAGCCTTGCTTTGAACTTGGCCACAACTACAGTGGTTTTAATTATTTTTTATTGTTAGGTTATTAACTCAAGGTACATTTGAAGTATTGGTTAATTTCTCTCAATAGTAAATCATATTTTGTTGTTTGCCTTTTATTATGGATAGAGGGAAAGAATATATTTGAATATGAATGCAGAACATAAAAATAAAGAAAGTACATGGGAAGTAAATAGGGAACTAAGAGCTACTAATCATTATAACACATTTAGATTAGGTCATTGAGTCCTTAGTCTCTAAATCATTTTTTTTCATTTGGTGATATTTGACTTATTTAGCAACAATAACATTTTTTATATTATCTCAGTATATTACTTTTCTGTACCAGACAATACTGTATCTATAAGGCACATTCTTTGGAAGCTCCAAGACCAGATCATGAGAACGTATTTCTAAATGGCAGACCTTTTTTTGTGTGCTATGTAATTTTGTCTTAAAAAGAACCATAGAACTTGTATCTTAGTTCTCCATCTGTAAGACAAGGCAAATGCACTCTGCCACCTACTTACAAGTACACAGAATCAATAAAGTGTGTTTAGATCTCTATAAACTTGGGTAGCATTATCATTTTAAAGCATGTCCCTTCACACAGAATCTCTCAATAAGTGGTAAGTTATTGCCGATACACACACTTCTGTAGCCACACTCATTTCTTCTCCCCAATCTCTCTTTGCATTTCCTTTTCAAGCACTGAGTTAACCTCACTCATTTTCACATAGTTTAAGGCAGCACTAAACTCTTACTTTCTTCATTCCCGGGTGTTGTGATACTTCAACAGCATCATCAGCATCACATATTGTGTGCCTACTCTGTAAAGGGCATTTCCAAAAGACAGAATAAAGAGGGTTTGAGGGAGAAATCTACTTTTCTCCAGCAAGCTCAGAAGCATGAGTAAGGGCCCCTCATAAAATAGTGTTTAATCATGACAACGCTCAGAAAATCCTCATAAAAATGAGCCCATTAGTAAAAAAGAAATGTTACACGGTAGACCTCCCTTTCCTATGACCAAGTACTTCTTCTTCCCCACTGCGAGCAGATGGATATGTTTGTGCCTACTCGCAAGCCACATGCCACACACCTTTTAATTAATGGCAATTCTATGTACCTATATATCCTAGTGCACTTTTTCTCCTTCCCACTTGCCTCTAAGGTAGAGGAACATTTCTCATTTTAATTACATTGCTCTCCCTGGTTCACAAGAGCTTTTTGACACAGGCTTTAAAAGCTGGAAATAAAGTGCACAGTGTTATTTTAACAAAGTTCATTCCTTTAGGCAGCAGCGAAAGGACTGGGAGGGCAATTTATTCCAATCTCTTTACCAGATGCCTTTCACACTTTAATAGATAACCCACTTTTTCATGAACAATAGCTGTTCTTCAGACGTACACCACATGAACTCTTAAGAGATCTCTTCTCTACAAGCCATTCAGAGAGTGCATTGTGGAGTATCAAGACATTTGAATTTATATGCATAACCCATTGACACAGACAGCAATGTGGTGATGGCCAGAGGGAAGGAACAGCGTAAATAATAAAAATAATGGGATAAAAAGATGTTTGAATTTGACCCACCTGATACTTTTAAACATTATTGTCTTAGGTGTGTTCAGGCTGGCAGGTAGGGGCAGTCAGGGGCGATCAGTCAGGAAGGTGAGCAGATTGTGGTCCCAGATTGTGAGAGGGATGTCCGACTGCCGGTTTAGGCCCACATTCCCCAAGGGGTCCCCAGTTGGAGAGAGTGCAGGCTGGGCTGAGGGAACCCCCTTTCCGTGCACAAATTTCGTGCACCCGGCCTTTAGTATTAAATATAATTATTTTATTGACTTATTTTAAAGGCATTTGAAAGCATATTTCTTTATAAGTACCTAAGTTACTGAAAATATGTTGAACTCAATATATTTATTTAGGTATGTTCTAAAGTAAAGCAACAGAATTTCATAACATCTGACACAGATAATGGATAGTATCCACTTTCAGAAACCCTGCGAGGTTTCTGAAACATGGTGTTAACTTAGTACAAAGTTCCGCATAATCATATTGTGAGAAAAGTGAGGCTTTGAATTCACACTAAATCATTTGTTAAGCCATTGTAGAACTCTGTTACTTTGAACGGTTTCGAATACACCTGTTGCATTTACTTGCTCTGGGCAATATAAGTTTATCTTTTTCATAGTATTTTAATATCAGTGCTTTGTGGTAGGGGTATTGAGTGCTTAAAAATTTCATTATTTTTAGTGCTTATAAAATACCTAGGAGGTGTGAGAAAAAATCTCACACAGCTATACTTTTCTTAACACTTTTAAATAGCTTCTGAAAACTTAGCTTGTGCAGTTACATCAGTGAGAACTAAGGGAGGGATGTTTAAAGAGTGGCTCAGTCGAACCACTACACCAGGGAAGTGGAAGACTGCATTTTTTGCTTTGAGTCAGGTAAGCTATTACCTGAATATGTATGCACATATTTATTTTCTATGTTTAAAATTTGAAGTTCTTCACTTGTCTTTTACTTCACTTCCCTATAGGAAAGCCCCTCATTGAGATAAGTTGGTATTTTAGTTTCACTTATTTAATCCCTAAACAACATTTCTCACAGAGTGAGGTTTCCCCCATCTCATTTTAATATCATTTAGTATTTATGAAAGGTACCCATCTGTGAACCTCAGTGTATTAGTCATGCTCCACAGTGAGTATTCTGTATAAGTCCTCTGGAAGCATTGAAACTGAACTAGATAACACCAACTCAAATAAATACAGGATTGATGTGCATACTGTCAGATAGCGATGTGCAACAGATGATTTCATTTTGAGTATTTATGTATCTTCATGCCAAACCATGGTGCTCTGTAGAGCATGGTGTTTAACCCGGAGTCCACAGATCCATGAACTGATCTCAGGGATCCATAAAATAGCTGAAATTGGGTGCAAGATGTGTGTTTATATATGCATGTGTATATTTCTTGAAAGAAAAGTTGTTGCTTTCAGAAGCTTCTCAAAGGGGCTAAAAGCCCCCAGACAATATTAAGAAACACTATCTTAAACCAAGAGATATCTAGTTGAGCATGCAGATGTGCATTTAGATTAGCCCTAAAGATCTTTAAGAAGACAGAAAATACTAGCATTTGTTGAGTTACTACCAAGAGTCAGGGGCTGTCACTCTTTTTATACCTCATTCAGTCTTGACTACAATACTGTGAGATAATTTTCCTTTACTTCATTTCACAATTGAAAATTTTGAGGGTCAGAAAATTAAATACTTAGCAATTAGACTTCAACATTTATTGATGTAATTATCTATGCTATTTCATGTATTATTTCATTTAACCCTCACAACAACCCTATGAGAAAAGTGTCCTTATTTAATAGATGAGTAAACTGAAATTTACAAATTGATGTAGCTTACTCAGAATTACATATTTAGGGAAGGGAAGAATGAAAATAAAATAAAACAATATATGAAACAAACGTTTTGCCTGTAATCACTATTTTATACCAGATATAACTCAAAAATGTATACTATTTGATTAAAGTGCAACTCCTAAGAAAGTAATAATGCTAATTCATATTTGTATTTTACTAAAATAATTGTACATCTTAAAGAGGATTAACAGTAGGAGAGAAATAATTTTGTTGGAAGACCTATAAGAATTAGGCCAAACTCTAAAAATGAGAGATGAGTTTGAAAAATTCTTATATACTTATAACTTTAGGGTTGAATAGAAAGTCTTCATATATTAAAGTCTAACCATCCTCTGATGTTGAGTCTCCTTACCCTATCTCCAAGTCAGCATCCAGCAATTATTTAAAATGTTCAATGGGTAAGAAACTCATAACATTTTTAATTTTTATAATGATAAATGTTATGCAGGTAATAAATTATTTTCTGAACTAAAATATAATTCTGCTAGGTTGGGCAACCCAAGCCTAAACTCATTCATAGCAACTAGATGTTCTCTAGTCATTTTCACTTCCCTTGAGCATCCATCCTCTCTTACTTAGGTTTAGTATATCATCTTTGCTTTAAGATATTTACTGACAAAAAACTTAGGTGCAAATTGTCAAAGATCTCTATTCTTTGTCACTGACTGCCAGCAGGAAGGCTATTCTTTCTTTGATTTTCTTTTACCATATATGAATTTTAAAACTTTTTCTTTGGAGGAACTTGACATTATGTGTGCATAATTCTTTACCAAGCATTTATTAAGTTCTCTACTTTATAACAAGGTGAAGAAGACATAAAACACACTCTCTTCCCTCCAGATGACCACAATCTAATAGAGACGACCAGTGGGCCTATGTCAGTGGATATCACGTGTCTCTACAGAGTGCAGAAGGATGTCACAGGCTATAGTTCTCCACAAGAATAGGCTTCTAGAATGCTTATTTGAGGCGTTGTCCTTCCTAACACCGTTCTCACTTACCATGTCAGTCTTCTGCATTTGCCTTGAGTTATATGCTATATGAGTCTTTTGCCCTTTTAAAATCCAAGTTTATCCTAGCTACTTGTGCAGTCAGGTGGCTTTGTTTGGGAAACCCTTCTCTTACACATCAGAATCATTTGTGATTGCAGAGTTAGAATTACATTAGTGATAAGATCTTTCTATTTTAAAAGGCTCATGACACATTCTGATTCATGAACTTCATGTTTAGTTTATTTTTTTAAAAAATCAGAAAAAAATTCTCCCTCCCTTCTAATTGCTCTATTCTTTAATGGTTTCCTGTGTGGTAATTAGCAGGGTCACCCTCAGACAGCTGGTACATTGTCATAAAACAAGTGAACAGATCAGCCTAGAAGAAAATGATAGCAATGAATTTTGAAGAAACTGAACACAAATTGCTAATAAGAACATGTTACTTTGTCCAGTGTGAATAGAATATATAAAAAGTAAAAAAAAAAAGAAATAAAAAGAACCCTCTCCACACACAAAAACAAACAGACATTTTGTGAATTTTAATGTCTTCAAATCTAATCTTGATCATGATTGATCATGGATCTAATAATTTAGTAAATTCTTAAGCTTTGTGTTGACTCATGTTTATCCATTTAAACTTTGGGTAATCTGATTTTCTCCTTTTTTCTCTATACTATTTGCAGCTCAAGACTCTAGACAAGTCATGGTACAATACCTTTATACCCTGTGGTTCTGCCTATGCCATTTGAAGTCTCTTCAACAAAGAAGGACCTTTTAAGCCATAAAGATAAAGAAATAATCACAAGATTACTAGAATTCTCAACCAGCATCTCCTTTCTTATAACACAATTTAAGTTTTAGAGAAAAATGTAGCTTTTTGTACAAACAATAATAGTAAGTATAGTATAATAATCTGGCTCCATGTACTACTTTTTTAAAAAAATAATTGAAGGAACTTTCATGACTATTATACCATCCCCAAAATATGGAGGTATAGGTTTTTATGGTCATCAATTTTTCACTTGTAACATTCCTATAGAATTCTTATTTCTAAACTAGGTAATTGTCTTTATAATCATAACCAAAAGTGATATAGTATTTTGCTTTTATCTTTTCTTTCTTTCATACATGTTGTTTCACCAATATCATCTGCCTTTTATAATTCCCAGATCCATAGAACTGTTACCATATTGTTAACATTCTTACACAGGAAACAATCTTTTTTTTGGAGGATTAGCTTTCAGCTCTCTCATTTTTCCCATAATCAATTTTGAGCTATATCATCCAGAGAAAGTCACCAAATGATATAAAATAACTTGTTTGTGATAGGTTGATTATATTAAAATTAATAATAAAATATTTTCTATGTACTTCTTAAATTTAAAAACATAATTTAGACTTGTTTTTTTATACCTCAAAAGGAATACAAAATCAACTGTCCCTTTGTTTTGGTCCAGTCCCTTGGACAGCTTCTCCTCACCCTTAAATGTAGTAAACATACATGTGATATCTGGAAAAGAGTGATTTTCTATCCACCTTCCTTCTGCCACAGGGTCCAGCTAAGGTGCGTAGACTTCACTTCCTAAGTACATTCTGGGGATGTCACCTAAGTCAGAAAAAGGAAGTTCTCTTCTGAGTGTGGAAACTTACAACTTTGCTAAATCTCACTGGAATGTATTCTGTTTGAGAACAGGTGAAGAAGTATTGAAAAAATGGCAAAAATAAGCTCCAAAAGGAGGCAGGAAAGCAAGCAATCGGTGTCATTAATGTGAGAGCTGTCAGGAATGTGGCTTATAATAACAACAACAGATAGAGATTTGTTCAAAGCCTGAACTCAAAGCTTCAAGAGTAAGCAGGGGAATGACATTCACATTGAGATGAAAATTGCAGCCAAGGACACTTTTACTTGTGTAAGAAGAGTGTATTCTGGTGTTTAGAAACATAAACTGAAATCCTGCATTTTCTCTTAGAAAGACTCACTGTGCAGAAAGTAAAACTTAAGCTTGTCCCTGACACAAAAGGAAAATGCAAAGGTCATTTCACTGGCTAAGTGTTAGTTTTAATACAGTGCAAAGGTAATCCTGTTTTATAGGGAATCTAAATTAGTAGGATTATTTCTAAGTTCTCTTGGAAAGACCTTTGTTTGTAAGGCAATGGAAAGTCTATAAAACAGTAAAGCCTTCCACACAGAAATATGCAGACACTTCTCCCTTATCCCTGAACATTAGGTAAACAGTTTCACGACTGTGTACTCTAGGGACAAGTGATACCTTTTATAGAAATAAAAGGCTGAAAGAGAATGTAAATTGCCAATAAATTTCAATTCTTCTCTCCTGGTACAAACAGGTTATGGGTTTATTTTTTCCATACAATTTTCTAGAGAATATTTTTTTTAATCCTTGTGCTATTGTATTAAAAGAATCTCAACCTTTAACAGAAGAATGTTTTGAAGACCAACCCTAACCCTAACTCCTTCTATTTGGAAACCCAAAACAATGGAGTTACAATACCCTGCACATTTGTATTTGCCCCTACCATAAATCTCTGGAGAATTCTATCATAGCTCTAATCACATTGGACAGAATTTACCTCTCTCTGTCTCTTTCTCTCTCTCCCCCTGTATTGGGCACTCTGATGGCAGATATCATGTCTTCCTAGTGCCCACTTAGCTCAGTATCTGGAACAGAGAAGGAATTAACCAAAGGTTGAATTGCTATATTATCTTTGTTTGGTTATGCTATGTACACTATATTTAAGTTAAATACTTTCAAGTACTTCAGGTTTTAAGAGGATTTATTTCTCAAACTCTTTCTGGAATTCAGCGATATGTAGTATCAAGAATACTCCAATAAATGTTTTATGACTATGATAATAATGCAAAATATAGTTTGTGAGTTGTTTTGCCATTATTTTCAAGACCCATCAAGTCATCATGTCCTATTTTATAGCACAGTTTTTGTGACTGGCTGGTACATAGTCTATGATTGAAATCATTTGGGGAAGAAGTAAGTTTTGCTTGCTACACACCACACTATTTGTGTGATTCCACCTCAACCTCCTAGACAACTCTATTTAATAATAAAAAAGAGACAAATATTAGTAACTGCAGTAGTTAATTAAAGAAGACAGAGATAATGTCATGGCTATTTCCCAGAGTATTCTCATTGCCTTAGAGATCTTAGCAATTCTCCCACCCACTCCATTGCCTTTCCAACTTTAGCACTACAATGGCTTGCACAAATCTCATGCTAGCTGGCTGAGTGAGAGTATTCCAAAATCACATGAACTCTCAACTATCACTCCACCATTGTCCATATATTTATTCATTTAACTAATAGTTCTAAAGTCTTTGTATTATATCAGGCATTTGTCTGAACATGACTATTGATTTAAAAGACAAATTCTTTACCATGTAGTTTACATGTAATATCAACAGACAGACAATAAATATATTTGGAATAAATTTACATTATATTAGATGGTGATAAGTATTATGAAGGAAAGTAAACAGGTGACCATATAAATTACTATGCAAAATGGGAAGGTTTTGAACATAAAAGGAAGAAGCATTTATAACAATACCAGAAGGCATAAACCAGAGTTGTCCCAGGTATCTAAGGCATGAAGTCACTCTGAGGGAGGTAAGAAATGTATTGGAGTACAAGAAAATGCCTGAATTTCCAGGATCTAGACATCTGAAAATTAAGGTATTGAGTAGCAGGGAATGTTTAGAGTACATTCACATAATAGCTCATGGAATCATTATTATAACATTATGATATAGGTGCTATTATTATTTCCTTTTGATGGATCAGGAAAACATGCATAGGTACTTGATGCAGGATTTTCCTAGGGTCTCTGCTCTAACGACTGTGTGATTCTCTGGCCTCATCTGGATCCCTTTCTCCATTGGTTTAAAGTACCTTTTTCTCTCTCAAGGAGGCCTATGCATGTGATTCATACTTGAATACATCCAAGTATGGTAAGTTAAAATAAAGATGCTGGATTCTGGCTATAATGACTATGCTGTGAAGCTGGGAGAATACCCTTTACATGGGTCTTCTGTGGTGATTCAAGTTTCTTGATAGAGCCTCTGCGCATTGACCACAGAACTATGTTTTGTTTACCTCCATATCCCTCCATATTGATGTTTGCTGTATTGGCTTTAATATTATATGTATTATATATATTTTTTCATTTTTATATATACATACGAAGAAAACAAATACAGTCAGTTGTCAGACAGGTTTAGTTATATCATCATGTCTGTGCCTTTTTTGCTAGTGGTATTGGCTAGCAGAAGTGTACATTGGAATATTTTCTCTAAGTGTGAGTTATTTTAAAAATATATTTCACTATTTAATGGTCAGAAGTAAACATATGCTTTTCACATATGAGTCAGTGGATATCAGCTTATTCACTATAAAGAAATCAATAAACACTAGCAAGCTGATAATGAGATATTGGATTATTTATATTACACAAAAATAATAGGTACCTTTATAATACTTGTTATTGCAAGAGTATTATCACATAAGCACAGGCATATATTTTTGGCAGCATATAGCTGGTTATACTCCTTTTCAAAAGCAATATGACAACACCTGGACACACAAAAACTTATCTTAAGAAAAATAAACAAACAATAATTAATTCTATTGGCATAAATAAGCAAAAGGTGAATAAAACTTAATGTTCTAAAATAAGGGGATGAATTAAGTCATTGAAACATCAACTCTATAGAATACTTTATAGAAATTAAAAATGATATGTTGGAAGGCTGTGTACCATCAAGGTAAACTGGTCTGATGTAGAATTACTAACCTGAAAAAGGAGAAAAGACAGTTTTATGTGTTCTATAAATATCTTTGGGTAAACCATTGGTATATTTTTAGGAATTAGAAGAAAACATAGCAAAATAAAATTAAAGTAGGTTTATTAGAATTATGGGACTGTGAGTAATTTTAATAAGTTTTTTGCTATTATTGGAATATTGTATAATATATAGATTTTATATTTAATTGGTGATCACAAGGCTTATTTATGACTTAGAGTCACTAGAAAGGCAATTTATAGTTCTTAATTTTCTAAAGGCCATGCCAACTAAATTGTAGTCTTTTAATATTATACTTTTATTGACTTAAGGACTTATCATTTACCCATTTCTAACTTACAGAAAATAAATTGGAGAAGACACATTACATAGAAAAACTGCTAAAGAGCTTTGATGACATATGTAACATGTTATAGACTCTGATAAAGTGGTTTAACAGAAACATATTTCAAGTAAAATTCTATGGTTTGACATCCAGTACATTTATGCATTTTGAGGGATGTCTAGAGAATGTGCTGGTGTTCTGTAGAGAGATGGATAAATGTCTGAGAGAATGAGATAAGTGTCTCTGATAGTTCTTTACTGATAAAAGTTGAAGTTTACTTGTGTCCTTTGGCTCAGTTTTAAATTAATCACTCTGAATCTATGGTAGCCTTTCTATAAGTCCTGAACTTGAAACTATATAAACAAACATATTTAAAATTGCTAGTTCTTTTCAAAAATAAGTATTTAAAAAAACAGGTAAGATTAGAAGATTGAAATAGCTAAAATTTAAATATATTTGCATAAAGACTATAAATTTTGCCATTCAATATTTTTCTACAAAACAGCTCTTTGGTTTTGATGTTTAAAAAACTCTATGTACATGACCTTTATTTAAAAGAAAATCTGCCCTATCAATGTATAAGAAATTCAGAAAGTACTCTTTGCCACTGTTGCATTTTGGAAGGTAATGAATTAAAGCATATGTTGACCTGTGAATGAAAAAGTCACTTCAAGATATGTGTATGTGGGTTCGCAATGATTAAGCATCCCTTTGCTCCAAACTTCCTTAGGAAGACAGTCTGAACCTGGTGCTATTCATCTGGACAATAGCATGCAGGGGCATTTTCTAAGGGGCTTCTTCAGATAATTTTTTGAAGTCAGTTTGTTCTTGACAACTCCCTCCTTATATCAAGAAACTCAACCATAGTCAAGCTCTGATTTCAAATAAGGTTATTGAAACCATATCTACATTTCTTGTCAATCCAGTAAGGGATTCTTTCTATATTCAAAGCCTGGATTTGGAGAATGAAGGGTTGGGAGAGGAGGACATACAATCGGTTTCATTTCTATGTTTCATTCTTGGTGAACAGCCTTTTTTTAAAGTTAGCTGTTTAATTAGGACAATATTAAAATATCTCTCACACTCAAATCTCAAAAACAATCATAATTTATTTGGCACTTTTACTAGAATGAAGATCAGCCCTAGAGTAACCATGGGAATGTCCTCTTTGGAAAGTGATTAGAGTGCTATTGTATTCCACTGAACGTATGTGCATTGCAACACATTTTTTCTATAAAATTAACAGTGAGATGTTTATGGACAATTTGAACTAAATAGGTAGTAAGCAAGTAAAATAAAAAATTAAGGTAAATCAATATTTTTTGTGTAATAAGGGTAAGAGCATTTTGATGCATTTAACCTTAGCCATACTAATAAGAACATTTGCTTAGTCTTTTCAATTAGGTTCTATGGCTACATTGATTGTGAAACTATAATAAAATCTTATTGAGACTTTATAACCAAATAAAATCTACTGATAAAGCTAATGTGTAACGAGTGATGGCAAATAATTTTTAAAGACCTCAGCAAATAAATAGACATCTATTTCCTAAACACTGTGCTAGGCACAATTGGCATACTAAAAGATGTAAATATATTTAACACCATCTATAATAGTGAGTTTATGTTATAGAAATATCCCTAGTACCTCAAGGAATTTAAGCAACCCATGATGTTAGAAATAAACAATAGAGGAGTTCATGATATTTGAATAGTAAAGGCATGCTTAATGACAAAGAGTGTACTTGAGTTAGGCCTTACAGAAGGAGGAAATCAAGAAGCAAAGAGAAAAGAAAGTCACTGGGGGAGACTATGTGCAAAGTCAACAGGTGACATTATTGTAGTCACCTAGGAGGAAATTATTGTAGTTAAAAGAGCAAGGCTAATGATTAAACTTAGAATATGCCAGGAACCTTGATGACTGAAAAAGACAAGAAGCCTAATAGGGATGATAATAATCAAAAAGGAAATCCAAGTAAATTAAGATATATTCAACCTCATTATAAGGAAAATTAAAACAATAATGAGTATCCACTTTGCAATCATTATTTTAGCAAACATTAAACATTCAGAGAATACTAAATATTGGTGAAGATGTTGTTAACCAGGTAAAGTAAGGCATTATTGATGGGAATGTAAACTAGCACAGCCACTTGAGGAATTAATGAAATGACACTAGCTAGACCTTATCAAGAAATTCACTCCTAGCTTCATACATAAATGCAATGTTAGAATTTTGATGTGGTGGTTGTAGTTATTTTCTGAGACCAGGGAGTTGAGAGTAATTAAGTACCTAAATAAGAAACTTAAATTATGACTGAATAAGTAAAATGTGATGGGAAAGCCACTGAACCATCTGAAATGTTACACAGCCATACTGATAAATATCCTATATAATAAAAGCCTAGGTAGTGTCATGCACGACATCATCACAAGATGCCACCACAAGATGGCCAGCAGGGGAGGGCAGTTGTGGGAAATCAGGCCAGAAGGAGAGGGAAGCTGGGGGTGACAAGACCTGTGGGGGAGGCCAGTTAGGGGTGAGCAAGCCTGCAGTGGAGGGAAGTTGTTTGCAACCAGGCTGGCAGGGGAGGGCAGTTGGGGGCAACCAGGCCAGCAGGGGAGGGCAGCTGGGTGTGACCTGGCCTGCAGGGGAGGCCAGTTAGGGGTGACCAAGCCTGCAGTGGAGGGAAGTTGGGTGCCACCAGGCCAGCAGGAAAGGGCAGCTGGGGGTGACCAGGCCAGCTGGGGAGCAGTTAGGGGGCACTCAGGCTGGCAGACAGAAGCACTTAGGGGCAATCAGGCAGGCAGGTAGGCGAGCAGTTAGGAGCCAGCAGTCCCGGATTGTGAGAGAGATGTTTCAGATTGGGGAGGATGCAGGCCAAACTGAGGGACACCACCCTGGTGCGCGAAATTTGTGCACCAGGCCTCTAGTTATATATAATCTACACTAATAAAAGAGAAAGATGCAAATTGACCATACCTTTGCAACACCTACCATCCAATCAGGAGTGAGTATGCAAATTAACCCAACAAAGCTGCCGGTTAATTTGCATATGCAGATGCTGAGCAGCCGGGGTCAGGGCTGGATGCTTGCGTTGTCACCATGATGATGATGCAGGCATTCCACACCGCCCCAGCTGCTCAGGGCCTCTAGGCAGTGTGGGAAGGCGGAAAGGTAGCTCTAGCCAGAGTGAAGGCGGTGCTGGCAGCCAGGGGAATGAAGGTCCATTCTTGCATGAATATTCGTGCATCAGGCCTCTAATAAAATATAAATATATATTATTAATTTTAAACAACAGGGAAAAGCCTGGCCAGGTGGTTCAGTTGGTTGATTGGAAAGTTCTCCCATACACAAAATGGTTGTGGTTTCAGTTCTCCATGAGGGTACATACCTAGCTTGCAGGTTCAATTCTTGGTCAGGGCAGGTATGAGAGGCAACTGATCAATGTTTCTCTCTCTTCCTTTCTCTCTCTAAAAGTCAATAAAAACATATTTTGGGGTCAGAATTTTTTTAAAATATAGTTTTATTGATTTCAGAGAGAAAGGGAGAGGAAGAGAAAGATAGAACATCAATGATGTGAGAGAATCATTGATTGGCTACTTCCTGCATGCCCCCACTGGGGATCGAGCCCACAACCCAGGCATGTGCCCTTGACCAGAATTGTACCTGGGACCCTTCAGTCCACAGGCTGATGATTTATCCACTGAGCCAAACCAGCTAGGGCAGAGTGAGAATTTAAAAAAAAATGAAGAAAACACATCAGGTCTATAATACAATCTAATTTGTGTAAATTTAGACTATTTACATATGGTAACCCTATTATTTAATCATTCCTTTCTTGCCCAGCTCCTTTGGCTGAGTCTTGAGAGAAGAGGAAGGGAAAGGCCAGACCATGGGAAGTAGTCACCACATGATAATCCTTCTGTAGGAGGCAGGAGAGCTTAGGCTGGTTAAACCTCAAGATGATGATGGAGGCTGCAGCTCCCAGCTTTCCACTGGTTACAAATGATGGGCTGGAGGGGTGGAGGGGGTCCATGGGAGAAGAGAGCGACATCTGTAATACTTTCAACAATGAAGTTAATTTTTTTTAAAAAGAATGATGGCCTGATCCCAAGCTGAGCAGGGGTATGGTCCCAAGGGGAATGTGCCTTCACAGGTTCAAGAAGCTGAGGGACTGGCAATGACGGACAGTGTTCCCCAATATTCGCCCCAGTCTGTGAGGCTGTTTCACAAGGTCATTTAATAAGTCAGAGGACCCCAGACATTGGTGTCATCAGCACCTTTTAATCTAGTTGCCTCAGATTCTGTTTGCTCTCTGAGTGGTCGCATGAAAACCCACTGCAAATTCTTCCTCCAGCTCCTGTCCTGCTCAAATCTATCCTTAGAGCATTTTCCAGGCTGTGTCACTCTCACTTTTAAGTCTCACTCTTGGCTTTATGCAAAATATCATCTTACATGTCAACCTCCAATGTAATGCCCCCATTCTAAACATCCTGATTATATTACAATGGTTAATGTCTCATGCTGCTACCCTGCTTCTGTGATACAAGTCTACCCATTGATCCTCCCTTTAAACATGCAAGTATTTGGGGAGCTGGGAAAATATCGTCTTGATGTGCTGATGAGGGGCATTAATGGGGAATTAACAGAGGACATCCGAGAGTGTGAGAGGTAAATTTGAATCCTCATTCATTTTCTTCAACACATATGGACTATTAATTGTTCTTATCAGAAAAATGACCAGAATGCCCTAAACCACTTGTGTAGCTTCTCATCATGCCACTATGTCAAGGGGGTGTCAGGACGTTGCATGAACTCAGACTGTCACTAAAAAGGAATATGATTATTGACTTTCATGTGAGTTGCTTACAATTTTGTACCTAATTACTATGCTGTACAATAATGATTATGTGGACCATTAAATGTTTCATTAACATTTTATGTCTTTTATTTGATTAGTACAGCAAACTCTACTCATGTGTGCTCAGTGATCATAGTTTATTAAATGTGCAACATGGTGTTCTGACTATAGAGCTTGATCTCCCCTAGTCTAGACATAAGGACATTTAAAAATATGTGGTTTTCTAATATTTCCTATTTTTATCCTTATGATAGTCACCAGAATTGTCATCCTATCTAATAAAAGAGAAACATGGTAATTGGCGTAGGACCGCTACACTTCCCATTGGTTAATCAGGGCAATATGCAAATTACCTGCCATCCAAGATGGCGGCCGGCAGCCAGGCAGCTTGTAACTAACATGAGGCTTGCTTGCTTCAGTGACGGAGGACTCCAACGTTCCCCGCCTGCTGTTGCAGGCCTCTGAGCTGCAACTCTAAGCAACTATGTAACAAATATAGAAGCTAAACAAAACCTCAGTCCACGGGGGCTTCACCCAGCTGGATCGCAACATTGTAAGCAAAGGCCAGAAACTTACTTTCAGCAGCGGGGGCCTAAGACTGGAGCCAAGCCTCAAAGCTAAAGCTGGCCCAGAATAAAAAAGAAAAAAGAAAAAAAGGAGCGGTTGGGAGCTTCAGTCACCCCCAGCCTGAAAACAACCCTCAGCCCCTCACCCAGACTGGCCAGGCACCCCAGTGGGGACCCCCACCCTGAAGAGTGTGTGACCAGCTGCAAACAGCCATCATCCCCTCACCCAGGCTGGCCAAGCACCCCATTGGGGACCCCCACCCTGATCCAGGACACCCTTCAGGGCAAACCAGCCGGCACCCAGCCGTGCACCAGTCCTCTACCCTATATAGTAAAAGGGTAATATGCCTCCCAGCACCGGGATCAGCAGAGCTGCGAGGTCTCCTGGCACCAGGATCAGCGTGACAGTGGGCAGTGCCCAAACCCCCTGATTGCTCTGTGGCTCTGTGTGTGACAGGGGGCGGGGCCACAACCTCCCTATCCACCCTGCTCTGTTCATGACAGGGGAAGGCGCCCCAAGCCCCTGATAAGCCCTGCTCTGTGCTTGATATGGGGGAGCTCCCCAACCCCCTGATCGCCTTGCGGTTCTCTGTGTGACAGGGTGAGGCACCCCCCACCACCCCCCGCCCCATGGGCCTTGCTCTGTGTGTGACGGGGTAGAGCCATAACATCCCCATTGGCCCTACCCTGAGTGTGAGAGTGGCGGTGCCCCAACCCCCTGATCAGCCCTGCTCTGTGCATGACAGGGTACAGAGCCCCAACCCCCTGATTGGCCCTGCTCTGTGCGTGACAGGGGGTGGCGCCGCAACCTCCCCATCGACCCTGTCTTGAGTGTGACAGGGGATGGTGCCCCAACCCCCCAATCGGCCCTACCCTGAGCGTGACTGAGGGTGGCATCACAACCTCCCGATCGCCCTGCTCTGTGCATGACATGGGGTGGCGCCCCAACTCCCCAGTCGGCCCTGCTCTGAGCCCGACCAGTGGCTGCACCTAGAGATTGGGCCTGCCCTCTGCCACCTGGGAGCAGGCCTAAGCCAGCAGGTCATTATCTCCCAAGGGGTCCCAGACTGTGAGAGGGCACAGGCTGGGCTGAGGTACCCCCCTCCGCCCTGAGTGCACAATATTTTGTGCACCGGGCCTCTAGTATGAATATTATATAATGTAAGGTTATATAATAATATAATATGATATGATATGATATGATATGATATGATATAATATAATATAATGTAATATAATATAATATAATATAATATAATATATAATATCATGTCATATAATATCATATAATAAAAACTGACTTAAAATAAGCATTCTGAAAAAAATAAATAATTTGGATATTGTGATAAATGGATTGAGTCACTGGGCATCTTAGTTCGAGGAGTTATTCGCATACAGCATGAGTGCAAATGCCCTAATTCTGAGTTTTTCAGTTAGGTAAGTTGAGGTTACGTTCATTGGCAGCATACATTCAGAATGGTGACAACAAATGGAAGCAAGTCCTTTTAAATAACGTAATGTAATCTGGGCTTGAAAACTTTATACTACTCTATTCAGGCCTCTTATTAAATCTAAAAGATAGGACTCTATTTCACAGGTAAAACACTTCATGTGCCTGATGAAAGGTGATTTCATGTCATTGAATTGTGGTGGGTGATCAATTCAAATTCAGGCCCCAATAGCTAAACCTTTTATTTATTTATTTTTAATTAGGAGCATACAAAATACTGCCAAATCTAAACCATCCTAAGGTGGTGACTTATATGGAGATTAAATAATTTGTTGCATTGTTAAATTAATAATTTGACCCTCAGCTTGTAAAACCTAATTCTTGGTCTTCCTTTCAATATCCTATGAACCTCAGCAACATGGATCTGTAATCCTCTGCTCATGTTAGTTGTTCTAAGCCCTATATTAATCAGTTATTTTGCTTTGCTAGGTGGCTGATGTAGTTAGTTTCTCCACAATAGTTTACAATTTGTAATAATTCCAGATCTCCCATTTCACTTCCCTCATGCACTCTAATTTTTATTAATATTTAAAATATGGGAGAATTTATTCTCAACACTCCCTGTAGTTTGAGATACCCCCCCACCCCCACAAACACACATTTTTGACTAGACTACTTGTAGTAATGAAAGGAAGGATTATTTAATTTATTGCAATCCTAAAACATCTTCTCTTGCTTTATCATTGTCACATATATTGTAATGAACGTACATTTCATTTGCTGCAAGAATACAAGACCGGTTTACAAATGATGAAATATAGCACTTTAATTTTTAAAAAATAATTATAAAACATATATACAGGAGGGCATTCCTGTCAGGTTTGTCATTCCTAAATAAAAATATGGAAACAAACAGACCGTATAATCCAAAGCTTAGAATATATAATCACAAGAAAATAAAGAAATGACACAAAGAGGCTCCTATGTAACTTTAAGTAGTTAGCAGCTTACAAAGTAAGAAGGCTTACTGGCTATAACGTTAGTTTTATGTCATTTTGGATAGACTATATTAACTAGAAGTTTGGCCAAATGCTCACCTAGATTCTTCTGTATTTTTAAAAGATGTGATTAACATTTACAATAGGTGACTGTAGGTGAAGCAATTACCCTGCACAATGTGAGTGGGCCTCGTCCAATAAGTTGAAGTCCCTAAGAAAAAAGACAGGTTTCCCAAAGAAACAATCTTGCCTCCAGACTGCACATAGAAAGCAAGCCCTTCTGAGTGGCCACCCTTGGACTCCAGCCTACATCGTCAACACTCTTGCCGGAATCCCCAACCAGCCAACCTGCATTGTGGACTTTGAACTTGCCACCTGCCAGCCATAACAATTGCATGAGACAATTCCTTAAAATAGCTCTTTTTTTTTTCTCCATCCTATTTCCTATTGATTCTCTTTAGAACTCTGACTAACACGATAGCCACTGCAGAATTCTATGAATTTTATCATAAAACAAACAGGAGTTGTCCAGATCATAACCAGTAATAATCAAAATATACAACATGTTTTCTTTTGAGGTCTCTCCTCACTTGTGATCAATTTCTGGGCAAAGATCTCAATTAGAATCATCATTAGCAAAGGTTCATTAAACATGGATATATGTAATTTTACCCTGAAAGTTGTTATACAAACAGAGGAGACAGCTTGTGACGTTTTTCAATCCATGTTCTATTTTAGTTTTTAAAAAATATGACCCTTCAATCCAATTGAGTTAGACAACCTCCGGTCATGTTTGCACTGTGTGAAATTTAGCTCTGGCCATTTCTTATTGGTCCCAAAATAGGCACCCACTGCAGGCTGCACTCACTTTCTTTCTCTTCTAGGAATCTGCAGGTAGGTTTCAATATCTGTAGCCTCTGTAAGTCTTCTCAGGAATGAAGAGAAAGCCAATTTCAAAGAAAAAGAAGACAAGGATAAAGCAACTGTATTAAAAAGCAGAGACAATACTTTCCCGGGATCCATAACAAATAGAGAAAATAAAATCCTAAAACCAGGTAATTTGAATTTAAATTAATAATTACATTTAGTAAAAATAGAATTTATATTAACCGGACTCAGTTCCTGAAATTTGAGTATATATCTTTCTTTAGATTCCATGAAATATCTCATTAACCTTATACTAAATTACTTTTGCCTTTTCACCATCTTTTTACATTTTTGTTTTCTTCTTCTTTGTGCTAATTTAGTGGCTTAATAATAAGAGCTGAGATTAAGACCAGCATGTTTTCCTTTTGATAAAATTAACTTTTTTTTTTTTATCCTTTGTTGCCCTATATTTCAATTCTTAAGCAATTTGAAGAGATAAAATCAGTGCCTTTACTTTTAATTCTCTGTCACTTCATGAGGCTCATCATTTTTCCCAAACAGCATTGAATGTATTACCACACACACACACACACACATACACACACACACACCTCAGATGATGCAAAGAAAACCAAACTGGTTTTGATTATTATTGATTGTTTTAACTAAGAACTTAAGAACAAAGGGTCACAAATAAAACTCTGGGAAATCTGGAATTGATTAGATTTTTAAACAGCTGTAAATAGTCCAAAATGATAACTGAGAATAATGGTTCAAAATAATTAGTATAGAAAATTTATCGAAGGAACAACCAAGATGGTGGCATAGGTAAACACCTGTGCTTGATGCTTCTCACAACCACATCAAAACTCCAACTAAAAACAAAACATTGATTATCCAGAACCACAGGAAAGCTGGCTGAGTGGAAGCTCTATAACTAGAAGGAAAGAAAAAAGTGCATTGAGACTGGTAGGAGGTGCGGAAGTGTGGAGGTACGGAGGCGCATGCAAAACAGGCTGGCAACTGGGTACACTGTTGTTTGTTTATTTTTTGTTTTTTTTGTTTTTTTTTTCAATCAGGAGAGAGATACAAGCTCCCAATTGCTCTGAACTCCAGTTCTAGGTGAGACTCTGGGGACCCAGACTCATACAGGAAGAAACTGGACGGTCTGACATCAGGCCTGAACACAAGGGCAGCTTTCTCTCAGAGGTGCTCCCAGCAATTATTGTTTCTGCATAGGGCCACGGGACACAGAGACCCGGGGACCTCTCCAGTGCAGGTCTGAATGGCAGCCATTGCTGTTTGCTCTTCCCTGGTGATTCCCTGAGATTCCGCCCCACCCAATTTACAACCCCACCCAAGCTATGCATGGTGGCTTTTGCATATGAATGGCCTCTCCTTTTGCAACCTAAAAGCTAACAAACTGAAGCTGGGTCAGAGAGCTCCAAAGCTTCCAAAAGAAGGCCTAAGGCCCCTCAGCAGCAGCCTGCATTGCTTCACAGCTGGGCCTCATCTGGGTACTTCCAAACCCAAAACAAAGAGGAGGAATCTGCAGATCTCTCTGTAGCTCCTGCTGGTGGCCTCAGGCAGTGGCTGACTATGCACCTCTTTGGAGATCCAAGAGCCAGTGTACCCAGTGGTCAGAGTGAGACCATACCAGAGTACAATGCTTCACATCCATAAGCGACACACTCAAGAGGCAGAATCAGTGAGCACCAAAGCCCCACTGCAACAACTCCTGTACCATAAGGGTGGCTCCAGCACAGCATTTCTCCCATTGTAGACACAGCTGGTCCTCACAGCCAATTGACCTGGAGGTCAATTCCTCCCAGTGATACCTACAACAATCAAGGCTTAACTAAAACAAGACTGTGCACACAGCCCACAAAGGGGTGCACCAAGAGTGTCCACCTCAGGTAATTGGGGAGGCTGAGCCACTGGGCCCTATAGGACCCCTAGAACACAAGGCCACTCTATCAACACAGGGAAGCAGCCAAAATGTGGAGACAAAGAAACAGGTCACAAATGAAAGAAATAGAGGAAAGCAAACTACTGGATATAGAGTTCAAAACCGCGGTTATAAGGTTACTCAAGGATCTTCTAGAAACCTCCAAGAAATTTATTGAGACCCTCAAGGATACAAAAAAGGACCAATCAGAAATTAAGCATACACTGACTGAAATAAAGAATAATATACGGAGATCCAACAGAAGATTAGAGGATCCCAAGAATCAAGTCAAAGATTTGAAATATGAAGAAGCAAAAAACACCCAACCAGAAAAACAAAAGAAAAAAGAATCCAAAAATATGAAGATATTGTAAGAAGCCTCTGGGACAACTTCAAGCATATCAATACCCAAATTATGGGGGTGCCAGAAGAAGAGAGAGAGAGCAAGATATTGAAAACCTATTTGAAGAAATAATGACAGAAAACATCCCCTACCTGGTGAAAGAAATAGACTTACAAGTCCAAGAAGTGCAGAGAACCCCAAACAAGAGGAATCCAAAGAGGACCACACCAAGACACATCATAATTAAAATTCCAAGGGCAAAAGACAAAGAGATAATCTTAAAAGCAGCAAGAGAAAAACAGTTATCTACAAGGGAGTACCCATATGACTGTCAGCTGATTTCTCAAGTGAGACTATGCAGGCTAGAAGGGAGTGGCAAGAAATATTCAGTGATGAATAGCAAGAACCTACAACCAAGATTACTCTACCCAGCAAAGCTATCATTTCAAATTGAAGGTCAGATAAAGAGCTTCACAGATAAGAAAAAGCTAAAGGAGTTCATCACCACCAAAGCAATACTATATGAAATGCTGAAAGGTATTCTTTAAGAAGAGAAAGAAGAAGAAAAAGGTAAAGATAAAAATTATGAACAAAGTGACAACAAATACATATTTACCAACAAATGGATCTAAAAATCAAATGAATACAATATCTGTTGAACAGAATAAACTGGTGAATATAATAGAATCAGGGACATAGAAAGGGAGTGGACTGACAATTCTCAGGGGGAAGGGGATGTGGGGGGTGCAGGAGGAGATTGGACAAAAATCTTACACCTATGGACGAGGACAGTGGGGTGGGGGGTAAGGGCATGGGGTGACGTGGGAACCAGGTGGAAGGGAGCTATGGGGGCGGGGGGAAGAGGAATAACTGTATTAATGTGAACAATAAAGATTTATTTAAAAAAGAAAATTTATCGAGGAAGGCAATAAAGTGATTAGAACTTAAATTTGATAGCATTTTAAGTAGGAGCTAGATGTGGTGAATAAGTAAACATTTCTTATCCATTTTCTAGACCTCACCCAATCTTATCCAATCCAAAAAGGACCTTCACTCTGAGCAATGCAAGAACTTAGTAGCAGCAAATCAAGAAAGCATAGGGTTACTGCATGGCAACTTTGGAGACCCAAAGCTTTGTCAGATAGAAAGTCAATACCCTGAACAATTACCCAGCTTATCCATTGCTTCAGTTTAATCAAGAATCTGTGTGGATAGTCTACTTGAAAGTGACCAGGGCTTTCTCAAAATAGAGGTTTATATTGGGAATAATCTCTTCTGTTCCTGATACATGGTTTTCTTTTATTACAAAAGTTGAAAAAAAGCAAAATCTTGACTCTTCCCCAGAAAAATTGTTCCATCTCTGAAGCAGTAGTAACAAAGTGTTTTTAAAATATGCTATATAAGAGATAATGTTTAAGAAGAGCAAAAATGATAACTGCCAATTTTACTAGTCCAGAAAGGACATGCTATAGAGACATTGATATATGAAAAAATTAGGGATGAATAGTGTTAGGCAGTGAATCTGTTATCTCAGATTTATGTAACAAAACTTTCAATGAGCCAATCAGATCTAAATGTTTCTGAATAATAATTACACTGACACCAGATATATGTATTTAGCTGATAAGTATATCAAATTTTCTTTAAAATAATTCATAAGTGCCTCACCATTTCACAGGCTGAATCTCTGAAGCATAAATGCAGGTATATTTATTTAAAAAGAATCTTCTAAAGATGTTCTTGAATGCATGGCCTTGGCTGCTTACCTATTATAAAAAGCTTTGTGTTTATAGGGTTTCAATCATTTACATTTAAATGAAGATGTCTATGTAGCACATTCCACTAAATAACAATTTGTCTTTCATGGATATGGCTTTGGTTGTTTATTTGTACTATGGAAACTATGGCATCAAGCATTTCCTGTGCAATTCACAAAAGCTTAGTATGATTTGATTCCAATATCAATCCTATATAATAAAAGGCTAATATGTAAATTGACTGAACTGCAGAATGACCAGTCGATATGATGCAAGCTGATCACCAGGGGGAAGACACTCAATGCAGGAGCTGCCCCCTGGTGGTCAGTGTGCTCTCACGGGGGGGAGAACCACTCAGCCAGAAGCCAGGCTCATGGCTGGCGAGTGCAGTGGCGATAGTGGGAGCCTCTCCCACCTCCGTGGCAGCGCTAAGGATGTCCGACTGTGGGGAGTGGGCTTAAGCCATCAGTCGGACATCGCTCAAGGGCTTCCGGACTGCGAGAGAGCACAGGCTGGGCTGAGGGACTACTGAGTGCATGAATTTCATGCACTGGGCCTCTAGTATCTTTATAAATTCTAAATGAAGGAAGTCAGTCTCAAAATCTAGCCCAGTTGCAGTGCTTCATGTTTGAATGAAGGGCAATGTTGAGCACAATATGGCATCCACTCTGCAGACTTGTCCTTTGCACCCGCATTTATCCCCATGCACTCACAGCTTAGTGGTCTTAAGGAAGTCTTAAATTAAAAATGGAATTAACTTAAAGGGCATTTCACATAACACTTTCTATGTCAAGGGCAATGAAACAGATGAGAAATGGACTATCTTCAATGCAGTGGTATAGTATTGGCCACGCCTTAGGCAACTCTATACCATAGGTGGCACTAGCAACAACAGTAGCGGTGGCATCACGGTCTGATGACTTGGATTAAGTTTAGGTGGGGTTGCAGTGCCTCTATCTTTACTATAGCGGTTTCCTTTCATCGGGCTCTCATGGATGCATAGCACAGAGTTGGAGCTTTCAGGCTGCTGCACAGCAGGAGCTCTCACCACTCTGACAACATGCCCCAACATTCAGGTGACTATGACTATAGAATCAGCAAGACAAGGCAACTTAACAGCCAGCCCCAGGGGCAGGAGTAAAGATTCCTTCATGAGGCTGAGAAAAACAGGGCCTTCTGAAAATGTTTCAATGCTTGGTGCACAGCCTTTCATCTACTGCAGTCTGTACATCACTTCCTCAGAGAAGACTTCCCCTCCCTCTACATATGCTTCTGTGGTGCTACATTATACTCCTTCGATAAACACATCACACCTTTGCTTGTATAGTACCTACCTCCTCTTCCAGTTTGTAATTGGCAGGAGACCATTTACCTGGCTTGTCTTATTTATTGCTATATCCCCAGAGCCTGGAATATAATAGGGGCTCAAAACCTGTTTGTTGAATTAATAAAATGGTTATCTTGGATGGGCCGATCCCGATGTCCCTAGACGTCTTCCATATACAATGAGCAAAGAAAGCAATCTTGGATATAATAGAATGTTCTTTAGTACATAAATAGGGGCAGAGCTCTCTTTAAATTATTAAGAGGCATAGAAAGCTCCTATAAAAGAAGTTAAGCTATACTCTTAATCAGGACTCATACACATATGCATTTGTCTAGGGGTCTGATCTATAAATGGCAACAATGGTGTTAGGAGAGTGCAATGGTGGAAGCAGAGCAAGTGGGATGTAATAAAAATCACTTTTAATGAGATAAAATCACCTTTAATCCAAATGTTCCCTGAGCCCGTTAGGTATGTGGACCTTACATAATGTCAGTTAAACAAATTGTCCTTAGAGCTATTGAAAAGAGCCCCTTTTCATGCCAAGAGAAAGGACCACAATCATATCTATTTGTAAATATCTCTAGAAATGTCTGTGTGGGTGGGTAGGAACAGAGTATTTTCATATAAAATCAGAGCTGATCTTTCTCATCTTTGGCTAAAGCTCTTCCAGGCACTGGTGTTGTTTGGCCCTGGACCTCATAATCTGTGTCAGATACTACGCTAGTCCCTCAGAATCCAGTGGTGATGGAAACACAACAACATCCAAACAAAACGCTATTTCTGCCAAGGAACGTTGTCTAGTAGAGGAGACAGACATGAAAACAGACCATTTCAAGCCTAACTGATAAGTACTGTTATCAGAAGAAGCATAGAAGACATTAGGAGCAGAGAAAAGTCAACCACTGTATTATCAAGGAGGGCTTCTCAGAGGAGGTGGCATGGCTGAGACCTATCAAATGAGTAGTACAAGGTTACACGACCAGGCCGAATGGGGAGCCTGTGTGATGGTTGGTACAGTGTAGTGTCCTGGAGAAATGCCAGTTGTCCAGTGCTGAGAAGGCAAGGCCAAGGTAGCAAAAAGGTGTAGGCAAGGATTGGGAGATCAAACCAGACCACAAGGGTGTTGGAAGCTGTGGCAAGAGGCTGCACTTTACTCTGGAAGCACTTGAAATGCTCTAAGAGTTTTAAATTGAGGAGTGATGGCATTAGCTATGCATTTCAGAATGATGACTCTGGCTGTAGAAAGTGAAAAATAATAGAGGATTGAAGACTGAATGCAACAAGTCTGGAGATGAGGCAGACAGTGACAATATCAATGGCAGATGGGAGTGGTCTGAATGCCAAGACAGAGAATATGACAAGTTTGTAGAAGAAATCTCAAGTGCTGCTACGAATTTGTTGATTGATTTGAAGGGATAAGACAGAGGAGAGATATTTGCTTCGGCATCTGGGTGAACAAGACTTTTCTGACTGCAGAAGGAGAATCCACAGGGACTGAATGAGGTTGGCCCATGGCTGGTATGTGTGCAATGCAAACCTGCTGCGTGATACCGGCCCAAGGAAGACAACGACAGAAACCTCTGTGCTGCTGAACGGGAAGCCCCTGCCATTCACAATTCTTCCAGATTCAGCTCCAGCCATAATGCTGTTCTCTTAAAGACTTAACAGGCAGATTTTCGGGGAGTTTGCATGCAATTACTCCCACCGACCTCGGCAGCATCAACTTTGTTCCCATCATCTGCTTAAGAAAACACACCCCTTTCCCTGAGCACACAACTGCCCTGGTGCTTGCTCTGGTGGCTGCTCTCTGGAGTACTTTTTCACATTTGTGGACACTATTGCAATTGAAGATGGTTTGCGCCACCCCTCCCCCTTTTTTAAATTTCATAGAAACACAGACTCAATGGGACAAGGACTAAAACCACTTCCCCATCTATTTGCATCTGGCACCTCCGATTCAGGCTCTTCTCCTGTCTCAGAAGACGAACCCGTCCACTTCTTCCCTGGATCCAGTGCCTCTCGCTTTCTGCCCCAACTTTGCCTTCCTGTTCTCTGCAAATAATATTTCCATTTATCTAGCTTCTTAGGAAAAATGCCTTTTAGCCCTTGATCCCTTGATTTTGCTTACCGTAAAATCCAATCCAGCAAGCCCTGTGAACTCATCACCAAAATATATCCCCAAACCATCCACTTTTGCCACTTCATCCGCCACCACTCTAGCCCAGCTACCATCACCCACTGCAAACACCCCACTGTGACAGCTTCCTCCCAGGTCTTCCTCATGCTGGTCGTGACCCCTCGGGCTTGTTTTTCATACAGCGGCAGAGTAATCTTATAAAGTCCGCATCTGAGCACATCAGTCCACTGCTCAAATCCTCCAATGACCTCCCTTTAGACCCGAATGAAATATAAATCCCTTTCAATTGCCTGCAAAGCCCTACAAAAACTGGTTCTGTTCTTTCTCTGCATTAACAATATACAACTCTCCCCAAAATCAAACAAACAAAAAACCCCACAATATACAACCCTCCCATCCATGGGTTCCGGTTAGAAGCAGGCTTTTTCCCTCTTCTTCAAATTCTCATTTCTGCTCAAGGACTTCCTTACTTCTCTGCATAAAACAATCTAAAAAGACTAGTGCCCCCAGTTCACTGAGGACTTCACTTAAAATTTTAACATATCATTTAGAATTCAACCAGAGAAGCGGCAGAAAATAAAAGAAAGAGAGAGAACATATACAGGAGTAGGGCAAAAGTAGGTTTATAGTTGTTTCTATGGAAAAAGACATGCAGTTTATGATTATAATAATACAAAAATAAACAAAAAAATGTTTTGTTTACACAGAACTGTAAACCTATTTGGCCCCACTCTGTATATACACACAAAGAGAAAGTATCTATATCTATAGAGAAATATTTTAGAAAGAGAAATATGTCAACATATCAACATTTAGAGTTCTATCAGAAAAGTAGCAGAAAAAATGTGTGTGTGTGTGTGTGTGTGTGTGTGTGTGTGTTTGGAGAGAGAGAGAGAGAGAGAGAGCGAGCTGGCTTAGCAAGTCCAAGTTTGTAGGGCAGCCCATCAGGAGGGAAGATCATGAGTCGACTGGAACTCCACAGGCATGAGACTGTTGTCCACAAGCAGAATTGCTCCTGTCTTTCAGGGAAACCTTGACTCTGGTTTTACAGCCTTCCAACTGATTAAGTGAGGCTCATCCAGCATGGTTATTTTTACATGAAGTCAACTGATAATAGATTTTAATTGTATCTGCACAATTTCTTCACAGGATAATCTAAATTACTGTTTTACTGAAAAACTGAGGACTGTAGCTTAGCAACATGGATACTTCAAAAAGCCACCACAGTCACCTATCGGCTCAGAGCGGCCTTCCGCTATCATAGTGGCCACATCGGGACCCTGCCAGCTCCTGGTTGCCTATGTCCTAAGCCCGCTTTAATGTTTTCATAGCCTATGTCACAAGCTGACTTTGTTTATTTGCATATTGTATGATTCCTCTAGTAGCTCCAGGAAAACAGGGACTTTGTTTTTCACTCACCAGTCTATAGTTATTTAAGATATTTTAATGAATGAATTGACTAATGAAATGGTCACTATAAACTTACTCAGAAAGGCGGAAGAGTTCAGAGTGTGACGCAATTCAATTCTCTACTCAGCTCTGTTCTCAGTGTCTGGCAATGAGTGTTGTGGGACCTTTAATTAAGGACGTGGTGACCAAAGAGCCTGAGGGTGTGGTCATCTATCACCCAAAGTGAGAAGGCAAAGACTGGCCATGACTTACTTTATTTTAGTCTACTTGTAAAATGTTGTAAGGGACTTAATTTCTAATGCATGATTATTTCAACCTGATCAAGACGTCTGACACCTGTTAACACTTTTTCTCTGCAATTCAAATCTTAGATACTCTTCTGACCATTAAAGAGTACCCTTTATAAGAAAAGAAATTAACAATGTCGTTCTTAGACAGAAAGAAAAAAAGGTTGAGGGGGGGAGGAAGGAAGGGAGATTAATCCATGCTCAATTTAAAGTTTTTTTGTTTGCTTATTTTTCCCTTTTGTTTCAATGGGCAGAATATAGTATGCCAAATTGCCGTTTTAAACCATTGAGTTTTTATTTCATAAGTGTCTTTAAAAACACAAACAACAGCCCTGGCCAGTGTAGCTCAGTTGGTCAGAACATCACCCCATACACAAAACGTGGAGGGTTCAGTGTCCGGTCAGGGCACATGTCCAAGTTTTGGGTTTGATCCCTAGTGAGGTGCATGTAGAAGGCAGAAGATGGATGCTTGTATCTCACATTGATATCTCTCTCTCCCTCTCTCTCTCTCTTCCTCTCTCTAAAAATCAATAAAATGTATTTTAAAAAATACAGACAGCATTGTTGAAAATAAATTTTACTTCATTCAGATTCCCATTAAAGGAATGGTCTGTGTGGTCTAAAAAGAGTGAATTAGGGGCACAATGCTAATTCAACTGATTTGCATTATATACTGAGAGGCTATCATGTGACAGGCACTGTGTAGGTGGTGTGAGGAATACCAAAATTAGCCTTTGCTTTTATGGATCTTATATTTATTATATGTATACATCTTCCTCTAATTTGTCTCTGAATTTACCAAGCACAAATTCCCTTTTCCAGAGTTACCTTTTTTTTGCAATTAACTTCAGCTAAATAAGTAAATATCACAAACACATTTAAAACATTTATGTTTGCACAGGAACCTTTCACACTGTTGTTGATGTGAGAGATTAGGGCATATAAGAAGCCAAACCCAAGGCAAAATAAGTAAATAATCAAACTAACAAATTATGAGTCCCATAGATGAAAAAGCTATGGATATACTGAAAATCAATACTTCATCAACCAATTTTCTAGGTGAATGAATGTACAAATTATTCCCAGGGAGTGAGCTCTACGTTGGGTCATTGCAAAGGAATAGTCTCCCAGGCCACTCAAGGTCCATTTAGAAAATGTATATGAACTGAGCCAGACAGTCTAGATATCAAAGTGCTTCCTTATCTCACTTAGCAGGAGGATCTGGCAGACTGAGAATCTTCCAGAAGAAAACATATTAGGCAACAAATATCTCCTTAAATTATACACAGTGTAGGAAATTGGAAATGTTAGAAAAACTCCTTTGAGACTATCAGCATACAAAGATTCTTAGCAGAGCAAATATCAGGTTTCAGAATAAATGGTTCTCAGTGGCCTAACATTTTCCATCAAATTCCTACTAAGAGAATTTCAAAGCTTGCATGATGACTGCCCAAGGCTTGTTAATGTTTCTGCATGGGAGGTTCTCAAAATTTTGCTCACTTTCAAATACAGGCATTCTCCTAATGAGCCAACTTTTCATAATGCAAATTTTATATGATTTGATAAATTTATTTTGGAGAATAATAATTAATATTTATTTTATACAGTGGAATCATAAACTTTGTTCTATTTTGGGGTTTATAATAAGACTTGTGCAAAATCAAAGCAATAAAAACAAATAAAGGAAAACTCTATTTAAAAAAGCAAAATAAAACTGGATGGAATCAAACATTGGGTCTTGCAGTGAGATTTACATTAACTTGCAACATTAAAAATAAAATGATCTCCCTGGCCTGGTGTGGCTCAGTTGGTTGGGCATCATCCCGTACACCAAGAAATTGCTGGTTTGATTCCAGTCCGGGCACAGGCTGCCATTGCAGGCTTCCTCCCTGGTAGGGGGCGTGCAGAGGCAGCCGATCATTGTTTCTCCCTCACATTAATGTTTCTCTCTCTCTCTCTAGAAATCAATAAACTATTCTTTAAAAAATAATAATAAGCAAGCAATAAGTTAATAAATTGATTAATTAATTATTATGAAACTTCCTGTGACTCATTGGCCAAACCACATGTGGAAGTGATATTTTTCTCTATCATTAAGAAAGGAGCACCAGCAAGTTTAAGCCCTTTCTCATTTTATGTGAGATGCACCAGGACAAACACAAATTAACATATTAAATGTTCCTAAACACATAAACATAAAATGTACATTAATTTGTTATACAGGCCTTCCCTGCTATCTGAATTATAAGAGCTGGTATTTATTGAGAACTTACTAACCTTTCCACTCACTGTAATAAGAAATTGACTTACATTTACATATTACTTTTTTCATCCATAAATGACTCTATGAAGCAAATATTATGTCATTACCATTTTCTAGATAGAAAAATGATATACAAGGGAATTGGACATTTTCCCATCATCACAAATCTTGGAAGTGGCAGAACACAAGTAGACTTCAGAGGACAGGCTCTTAATATCACTATATAATACTGCTTTTATGAACTCACTCAGGTGTCCTCCTTTTATCCACAGAACACTCCTCATCAGTTATAACAGCCAGGAAAATTTGTAATTATACGTCTAGGTGTTCTCTTATTGACTTAGTGTCTGTCTTTCTCTGTGGTTTGTCACTCCTGGCAGATGGGACCATGTTCATAAAATGCAGTTTCAGGCACTGAGAAAATTATCATAAAATTATTATTCACTTAGTATCAACTACGTGAGTGGATGATGAAGAAATGAAGGGAAGGATGAATGAATTCAGGACAAAATCATTTAAAAATTATTTTGCCTTATATTATCACCATTTTTCAGTCAAAACACTTACAAGCGAAACTTGTCTTTGATAAGTTAACCTAGGAAACTTTGGTCATTTGATGGCCACTTTAAGGTGCACATTTGGAAGGATGTAATGGTACCCACCAATTGCTCTCTTATACCTTGTCATCCTCAGCTCCATTTCACTGTCTAAATACAATCGACTGCCATTTAACAAACACAAGGCAAAGTTCTATACATCCTACTAAATGCACACTGTTTCAACAGCTGTTCAAGCTGCAGGACTCAGACCTATTACCGCTTACTCCTGGCAGGTGATTCCCAGAATTACATTCACACTGATTCAGCTGCTGAGTCCATATGAAAAAAAAAAAAGTCATAATAATATTGGCTTCAGTATGAAAAAATACATAATTTACAAACTCATGAAAGCTCTAAAAAAACTGGTGGTGATATTTAAAACGAGAAAATATTGGTGGAAGCATAAGAAAGTAAAAACAAGAAAAATATGAGAAAAAAACAAGACCTTGAATATATCAAAAGAAAATATTTCCTTATGATCCATTTAAGTTAGTCAGTGAAATTTTTTTATTGTTACTAATTACCCAAACCCTCACTTCTATGATTTTTTTTCTTTTTATTAGACTGCAAACACTTTAATATTCATGGAAGAAACTGTCTTCTTGATGTGTACAGAGGCTTACCTGGTGGGAGAGTATTTAGGTCTCATGAGAAAAGCATACCATATTATGACCACCCCATCAGTACTTCGTTGGGCCACCTTTTGCCTTCAATACTGTGGCGATTATTCTTAGCATTGACTCCACAAGATGTTGAAAGGTGATGCGAGGAATCTGACACCATGCCTGATGAATAGCACTGTCCAGTTCTGTGAGATTGGATGGTTGTGGAATCAGCTGCCTGATGGCTCTTTTAACTTTGTCCCACAAATGCTCAATTGGATTGAGATCTGGTGATTGTGGGGCCACCTAAGCAAGGTAAAGTCTCCCTCATGTTCTTGACACCACTCCTGCACAATACGAGCACCATAGCATGGCGCATTGTCTGGTTGGAAGAAACCATCTCCATTGGGATACGCCATCAACATGATAGGATGAACTTGATCAGCAACGATACTTAGGTATGTTGTGCTATTCATACATTGTTCCACACAAATTAAAGGAACAAATCATGCCAGGAAAACATGCTTCAAACCATAACACTGCCCCCACCAGCTTGAAGGGTTGTACTCATGCATGTGGGGTGCATGCTTTCATGCTGTTTCTGCCAAATTCTCACACTGCCATCTGCATGATGCAACTGGAAACGTGATTTATCAGACCACATGACTTTTTTCCAGTGCTCGACTGTCCAATCCTTGTGTTCCTGTACGAATTGGAGATGTTTTATCTTGGTACCTGCAGACAGCAAAGGTGTTTGAACAGGCCTCCTGTTTCCATATCCCATACGATGCAGTGTACGGCTAATTTATCTACAAATGTCAGGTGGTCATAATAATCTAGCCACTCACTGTATATACGTTCCTGTACATGGAACAACGTGTGTTCTGTCAAGACCATGGTATACCTGAGCTGCAACTGGAAGACAGAGTTTACAGGGACAGGGAATTTGGGTGCATCTTGTTTGCAAGTCCTATGATAGCTGACTTCTTTGTTCAGTGGGTGAGATAAACTCCCCCTTTTCTCCCCTTCCCCTTCTCCTGTCCAGCAGCTATCTTTCCTTCCTAACATCCCCCAAGTGATACCATCCAAATGCTTTTGGGGTTTTGTTGTTTGTCCCCCAGACTTTATTTGTCCTTGGGTTTAGTTGGCATAAATGGCATGAACTGGGTCTTTGTTCTCTATTTTCCTAGGCCAGTGTGATTTAAGCTGTGTACTTTCTGATTAGGGAGGGGAGGTACAAGCCATTTGCTCTCAATCAAGTGTCCTTGGTTGAGGAAGATAAGGTCTTGTGATTCACAAGCTGGTCTTGTTTAATCTTCTTGTCTCAGTTTCTCCATTCCACTTGCCTAGGGATTATCCTAGTTTCTTACTATCCTGCCACAATCCACATACATAGAAGCAACTCCTTCTTTACCCCCATGATGTAGTAGTGGATGCAAAAAATTAAAATTATGTATATAGATATTGGTGTGCTATGTTGCTTTCTATCATGAATTGATAGTCTCGCTGATTTGTTTCTTTCATTTTGAGGGAAGGAGTAGGATTTACCAGGTTACCACAATCATAATAAAGATGTGACTGAATCCCTGTGAACTCTTAATTTGAGATGAGACTTGCTCCTTCAAAGCCTTGTTACCTGTTGTAAGGTTCCAACATTTGTAAGTGTATGAGCAAGGGAGTGTCCCTGAGAGAGTCACTCACACACATTTGTGGAGACAGTCTCTCCACAATGCCAGGCCTATTAGGGGAGACCTTCCCAATAAGCCAAGAGAGTCACATGCAGGTTACACACAGAGAGGGGGAGCTTACACAATAGCAATGAGTAGAACGAGTATTCAGTGTAAAGTCCTGGTCACTGGCGGCATCCAAAGCTGGGGAGGTGGGCATAGGTCTCAAGCCAGGTGGCTGCAGTGGCAGCACATGTCCAGTGGGGGGGAAGTCTCGCAGGGCTCCAAGTGTGCCCCATGGTACAGCCAGGCTCAAGTGTTGGGTGGTCAGAGCTCTGAGTTATTATAGCCACCAGGGGTGGAGACCCACGCTTATCAGTGTCCAGATGGAGTGTTTAGCTGACTGTCCAGACTTGTGGTTTTGGGTGTTCAGAACCCCTTCTAAGGGCTGACAGTGACTCCATATTGGATTGTCAAAGGTATCCAAAAACTACGCTCTGCTCTTGCTGTAGACAGTACGTTTGTGAACAGGAGCAGATTATGAACTGCTGCCAATATACTCCATCTCTTTGCAAATGAGCAAGAGCTGTCTTAGCTGAAAAATGACTAAAACCTATTTATTAGTCAATATATTGAATTATTTTTTTCTCATTTTTGGCTATTGCTTGGGATCATTTAATTATCCTATAAATCAAAGGTTAGCAAGCTATGACCCAGGCTTTCATACCACTTTACTTAAGCTTTAAAAAAATGTTTGTAAAACCATTTAGATAGTGAACCCTTTAAAAGTGGAGACTCTAATATTCAATTCATTTCTGTCTAACACTAATGAAGTACTATGAATATTAAGGGATTGCAAAATGATGTGTGTGTTTATTCCAAAATTTGAATTACAATTTTATTTTCTTCCATGAGGAACTTAGCTTTTAGAGCACAGAAACACAGCTCATGCCTTGTCATCTGTTAGATTTGGGAATGAGCATTACTATGTGTTTATTCTAAAAGTTCAAGAATAGAGAGAATGTAAAACCCAGCATCACTGGGACCACTGTCATATTTTTCTTTCAAATTTCATTTTTATTAATTCTATCTATGCAATTCACTAATGTATTAAAAATATATTCGTAAGGTCCTATTAAATATCAGACATTGTGCTAATTGCATTGAATGCAAAGTTAATAAAATATAACCCTTTCCCATAGCAAGTGCAAAGTTTAATGGAGAAGAGAAACATGTAAATGCATGAAGCAATAGAGATTGCCATGGGGTAGTATTTAAATCAAAGAGGATAATGAAGTGATGAGCACTGCCTCCGGGTACAGATATAACATTTGAGTTGTGTTTTGAGGCTAAGTATGAATTTTTCAAAGAAGCAAAGTAAAGCATTACCATACGAGAAAGAAGAAGACATGCTTGCTGTAAGACACCAAAATAGCACTGGATTCTTGAGGATATAAGCTACTTCTAACTCCTTAACAGACTCAAGCAAACAGGATTTAATGCAAGATTACTTTTTAAATCCTTAGAAAACATTGGGCCAAAATGTGAATATTAGAAATTATAAGGCAGTAATTTCAGTTAGAGAATAATCTAGTGGTGCAGACAGGAAATATACCAACTACATATGAAATCACATTTGAAATTAGATGTTATGACATGTGTAAAGGGGAGAGAGAGATGAAATGGTAAGGAAAAAGATGAGGATGGTGGGGTTTAGGCAAGTGATAGAGAATGTGGAGGGAGGTCAGTGAAGTATGCCCAAGTAGGGCTACCATGTTGCACTGTTATGCAGCACAAAAGTCAAATTGAAATTTTGTTCTAGGGAAAACAATTCTCATAGTCTAAAATATGGCCTTCACATTTACTAGTACCTCCTGAGTTTGTTCAACTCGGAGCAGCACCACATAGCCGACCCTGACTGAAAGCCTCACCCCAGTATTTGCAGTTGAGAACACCAAAGCTTGTATAAAGTCTAAGGAGCCATTTTCTTCTTTGAGGTTGGGCTCAGGCCACCTTCACACTGAATCTCAAGAGAGTCCTGAAGGTCACTAGCTTTCTGTGCCTGCCTTCTGCTGATCCAGCACTTAGATTTTCCATTTCTATTTTAAAACCAATAAATCAGCATATCTTGCCAGAGGAGTTTTAACCTCTTAAGATGCAATCAAATTCTTCAGTCAGAATGACTCCTGAAAATTGATCTGGGCATTGCTAAGAATGGAAGAGAATTTGCATGTTTTTAAGGAATATTCATTGCTGATTTATAGGATAATGCTAGCTGGATCCTGCGGGCTTGAGTAATGCTGTCGTAATGAGGAAGAACTGAGGTTATGCCAAATAGAACAGAAAGTTGTCCTTCAGTGATACTGACCATAGCACATACTAAGATAAGCACTGTAATAATGTATTTGCTGATAGATGGCTTTGTAATTGTAGGCATGCTAGTTTGAACATTTAATGTCTTTGATCACTGTTAAAAACCATTAAAACATAACATTAATTTTTAATTTCTGAAGTACCTCACTTGGTGCTTTATATAACATATCAAATAATTGAAGGTAGCTGTGGGTTGGGTTATTTTGGGCCACATTATTTTATTTTTTTTATCCTGACTTTTCTGGTTTTACCCAACAAATTATCAATAGATGTTTTTCACCAAAATTAAGTCTCTGAATGAAACAATTTGTTTTTTAACATATTGATTTTCTCATTCAATGTATATTTCAAAGCAATAACATCAATGAATGTTTTCTTAGGTGATTCCCCCCACCCTCCCAATCCTGTCCTATTGCTTTAGTCAGGACTGGCTCAGCCTCAGAAGTGAATCCTAAAAGATCACTCATGTCTCTGCTTGAACACTGGAGGAGAGTTGGGAAATGACCACCTCTTTTGAGACCTTACTTCCTCTTTTAGTGAAACAGTATCTAATTAGTTTAATCAGACTATCACAAGGATTTGCAAGGTTACATGTCCCAAGTGCCTGTGTTATTTAGAGAAAAGTATTACATGCATAGAACAACAGCATGATTTATCTAGCATTATTCCTTCAGCCCTTAAGCTCACTGAGTGTTTTTCAGCTTCAGTGCTCAGAATCAGTAAGCGTGTCAACGTAGTACTCAGGTAAAAGAAGACCAAGTGACATGGCAATCACTAAAACCTCTCAGTAAAGTCTGACACCATGACCGTGAGGAAGCCGGCTGCTACTGGGAATCTCAGAACAGCATCATATTTTTTTTTTCTTGCAGAGTTTAGCACTAATTTCTCTTCAACTGTGGGATGTCAAATGAAATATAATCTGTGCATGTTTTGCTAAATTAGCAAGACATTTAGGATTATTTCTGTCTTTCTAGAAAGGATAGCAGACCTCCCCCATTGTAAGTGGGGTAATTAGGTAAGTATATTGAAACAATCTTTGCCTCTAGAGTTTTTTATTGTTAGAAACAGAAAATAATAATAGTGTTTTTATTATTGTGTTGTTATCACCAACTCATGTTCTGTTTAAAGGCAATGTTCTGTTTAAAATATAAATGGATAAAGGGATAGAAAAATGAAAGGAGTCATTAAAAGGTGGTGGTGAGCAAGTCTAGGAAGACAGTTGCAATGCATTAAATTGTATTTTAATTGTTTCAAAGTTTTCCTCAGAATGCTTCAGGGAGAATTGCAGGCATATTGGAGAGGAAAGGCCATGCTGTGCTAGGCAGTTGGAATGAAATTATTCTAATTGTCTCTCCTTCCATTATTTTTCCTTGTGTTTTCTGTAGCCACAGGGGAAGGAAGGGAAATAGCAGATACCCCCCTTATCCCTATGTCCCAGGTCTTGGTTGCAAAAGCTTCAAGAACATACTGTCCCTTGGAGCTTGCTTTGTAATGATGGTGCGGGCTTTTTAATGAAAGGACACATGAAGAAGTCTGAAGAATAATCTTCAAGTATCACTTTGCTGGAAGGTTGTTTTAATCCCATCAGAAACGACACAAATTCTTTCTTGGTCCCTCAAGAATTACACAAGCTGAAGTGGATATTAGGGGAAACTGTGCTCTTGTTCACATTTATGAATAATTCTGAACCTGAAAAGCCTATATAGGCAAAGCAAAATATCAGCCGGGGGAGGGGAAAGCTGCACTAACTGGTTCCCATGAGTCCATTGTTAAATATTCTGGGGTTTCACAAGCCAGTTGTTAAACCATTAGTGGCTTTCCCTTGAGCTTCACAGGAATATTTACACTGTGGACATTGATGAAAATTACACATCAACCTCCCAGTTTCCCAATTTCCCAGCACGATGGAAGGAGAGGCCCTAGAATAATAGTTACAGCCATCTGTTGTACTTGAGAAAAAACACTTGAGTCTAAGAGGATCCACGAGGACACCTCTCTTAGTCTTGAGATGATCAAACAGTAAATAGCAGGTGATACAGCAGTAGATAATTAAAGAAAAAAATATCTGAAAGCTGTTCAAAAACGGTCTCTAAATACCCATGACTGATATTCCTAGATAGGGAACTTTGGCTTTAAATACCACCATGTTCGAGTGTCTCATTTAATTATGGTAAATGTTGTACAAAATTACCTGTAATTTAACTGAACGTTCTCTGACCTACCCCACTCCCAAACAATTATCTTAGTAGTGTTCTACTGCCAAAATTTCAAAAACTCCTTTTAGGTTTTGTTAAATCAAAATCAACCTGAATGTTCAGGGGTCACTTCCTCGGGCTTTTGCAGACAGTAGACTCAGCAAATGTGGTTTCATATTTGTGCTCATGAATGGATAGCTGAATGACAACTAACTAATACAGATTTGAAATTAGAGTTAACAGTTATACTCTGCTTCCTGTGTCCCCCATTTATTGACATACTTCATTCTCACAAGAACTTATGAATAACTACTCACATTTTACAGGTGAAAAGCAAAGCCTGAGTTTACATACCTGGCCTAAGATCGCATAGCAGTACATTGGAAGCAAGGCTTTAAATCAAGGAGGTCTGGCTCCAGAGCTAAGAGATTAACCACCAATGCTCTTCTTAGAACCATGACATGTGTGGCTGGAATTCAGAAGTGCTACTGACCAAGAATATTCTAATTCAGTTCCTTCTTTTACTGGAATGCAATGTGTGTTGTATTTTCTCTTTTTTAAATAAAAATGTTAGTTTATATGCAAAGATTTTGACATCTCGATCAGTTGCTATGACTATTAGAGTCGCTTGTATAAATATGAATTTATTCTAATTTGGTTTGCTTGAATAAACAATTAATAACTTACTAGAAACTACACTCTCCTGAAAACAATAAAGAAAAGATAAGCAGTATCAATAGTAACATGACATCTGCACCACACATTATTACAATGTAAGTTGAGGGATAACACTTATTATGCTCGGAACATGTAAAGATTAGAACAAGATAATATACAATAAACTTCTTCCTCTAGGAAAGTGTGTATGAGAGACAATATCAAATGTATGTGAAATTCACCGAGATTCTTGTGGAAAGGACATAAAGCAAAGTAAGTAGATGTTAACAAAATAAATTAGAAATAAAAGGCCAAGTTTATTAACATGATATTACAGAGTTATATAAACGTGATTAAAATGAATTATGATGATAAAAGATTTCCTAAGAAAAGGTAATACTGAGGAAAAAAGAAAAAATCTAGACCAGATGAGAAATCGAGGAAGCATTACACAAGAATCCTGAATGAATGAAAAAAGAGGTGTGTAATGAAAGAAGAAAGCAGAGCTGTAAGTATAATACAAAACTGAGGATATAAGGGAGAAGTTCAAATTAGAAATTTGAGAGGTGCCAGTATTTTTTTTTTTCAGGAAGCTGAGGCAACTGGGCTAATAGCATTAACAAATCTCAGAGTAAAGAAGCATGGTTTATATTCACTAAAAATAAATATTTTACAGTGATACTAATGAAAAAACATTATTTCCACATTAGATTACCTTTGATGATTGCTTTTACTGATTTAACATATATTTGAATTAAAGTAAAAACATCATTGAGTTTAAAGGGTTATAGGATCAGTCTCTTAGTGTCCATGTTAATGGAATGATTGAGTCAACACTAGGCATTTAAAAGATGAAGTGAGGAATCAGGACCCATAGTGTCATTTTGAGAAAGAAATCAACTCAGAAACAAAAATAAATAAATGGATTTAATATTCCTTCAAGGCATAGAGGTACACATAGAGTAAGACCAGAATAACATACATGGGAACAAAAACTCTAGAGGACTTAAGCAACTTTAATGATAGGAGTGGATGCATTTTGAACCCATAAGGACATTTATTGACAAGTTGATAAAAGCAATAATGAAATCCTGAAGCCTATGATCAAATTAATTTTTATTTATTTTTCCATTATAAATGATTAGGCTAATGGTATAATGTATTAATTAGAGTAAGTAACTCTAACTGTTGCAACAGATAAATCCTGAAATTTCAGAGGCTTAACAAAAATCAATGTCTTACATGTGCAAAGGCTAAAATGAGTCAGTCTACTCTCCTTTATCTTTCAGTTGCACCATCTATAATATTTGGCCTGAAGGGTCACTCTAACATGGAAAGTATGACTTGGAGATTTACGCATTCTTTTTACAAGTCCAGGCCAAGCCCGACCTGTGTGGCTCAGTGGTTGAGCATTGACCTATGAAGCAGGAGGTCATGGTTCAATTCCTGGTCAGGAAACATGCCTGGGTTGCGGGCTCGATCCCCAGTTGGGGGCATGCAGGAGATAGCCTGTCAATGATTCTCTCTCATCATTGATGTTTCTATCTCTCTCCCACTCTTCCTTCCTTTCTAAAATTTATAAAAATATATTTTAAAAAAGTACTGGCCAAGAAATAGCACACATAACTGTTCACATCTCATTGGCCAAAATGCAGTTTCGATGACAAAACCAAACAGCAAGGAAATACAATCTTCCTGTGTGCCAAGAAAGAGAATACAGCGAAGGGAAAGATAGCATGGTTTCTGCCAATATGTATTATTAGGCTATATACAAATCAGGCAACAAATTTACACTTGGAGCACATCCTGCTTTTCACAGTTCATCACTGGGAAAGAAAACCAAGCAAAGGGATAAACTGGAACAATCAATCCCCAGTGCCCTCACTATGAATCTAAAAGATTCCTGAGCAGAGCAGAGCGTCTGAATAATGGATGATGAGAGAGTCTTTAAAGAGAGGACTACAAATCTATCTATAGTAATGAAAGTGTAATATGCTAATTAGACTGGACAGCTGAACAACCTTCTGGACATCATTCCAGATGTGCTTTCGGATGAAGCCACAGTGGCGGGGGCCAAGGCAGAGGCGGTTAGGAGCGATCAGGCAGGCAGGCAGAGTAGTTAGGGGCGATGAGGCAGGCAGGTGAGTGATTAGGGGCAATCAATCAGGAAGACGAGTGGTAAGGGGTAATCAAGCAGGCAGACAGGCAGGTGAGTGGTTAGGAGCCAGGGGTCCCCGATTGCGAGAGGGATGTCTGACTGCTGGTTTAGGCCCAATCCCGCATGGGCTTAAACCAGCAGTCGTACATCACCCAAGGTGTCCCGGTTTGTGAGAGGGTACAGGCCGGGCTGAGGGACAACCCCATGCATGAAGTTCCTGCACTGGGCCTCTAATATATATATATATATATATATATATATATATATATATATATATATATATCCTATCTAATAAAAGAGAAACATGGTAATTAGCCGTACCTCCGCTACCCTTCCCATTGGCTAATCAGCGCAATATGCAAATTAACTAATTAACTGCCAGCCAAGATGGCTGCCAGCAGCCAGGCAGCTTGAAGCGAACATGAGGCTTGCTTGCTTCAGTGACAGAGGACTCCAATGTTCCCCGCCTGCCGCTGCAGGCCTCTGAGCTTGCAGTTTGAAACATTGTTACAAATATAGAAGCTAAACAAAACCCCAGAAACCTGCTTTCAGCCAGCCGGTATCTCTGAGCTGGAGTTGAAACAGTGTTTCAATGATAGAACCCAAACAAACCAGATACCTGCTTTCAGCAGCCGAGGCCTATGAGCTGGAGCCAAGCCTCAGAGATAAAGCTGGCCCAGAATAAAAATAAAAAAAATAAAAAAAGGAGCGGTTGGGAACTTCAGTCACCCGCCAGCCTGAAAACAGCCCTCAGCCCCTCACCCAGACTGGCCAGGCACCCCAGTGGGGACCCCAACCCTGAAGGGTGTGTGACCAGTTGCAAACAGCCCTCAGCCCCTCACCCAGGCTGGCCAGGCACCCCAGTGGGGACCCCCACCCTGATCCAGGACACCCTTCAGGGCAAACCAGCCGGCCCCCACCTGTGCACCAGGCCTCTATCCTATATAGTAAAAGGGTAATATGCCTCTCAGCACCGGGATCAGTGGAGCCGCGAGGCCTCCCGGCACCGGGATCAGCGTGACAGGGGGCAGCGCCCAAACCCCCTTATCGCCCTGTGGCTCTGTGTGTGACAGGGAACGGGGCTACAACCTTCCTATCCACCCTGCTCTGTGGGTGACAGGGGAAGGCACCCCAAACCCCTGATCAGCCCTGCTCTGTGCCTGATACAGGGGAGCTCCCCAACCCCTGATCGCCCTGCGGCTCTTTGTGTGACAGGGGAGCTCCCCAACCCTTTGATCGGCCCTGCTCTGTGGGTGACAGGGTAGAGCCATAACCTCCCCATCGGCCCTGCCCTGAGTGTGACAGGGGGTGGTGCCCCAACTCCCCTATCAGCCCTACTCTGTGAGTGACAGGGGGGAGCTCCTCAACCCCCTGATGGGCCCTGCTCTGTGCATGACAGGGTATGGAGCCCCAACCCCCTGATTGGCCCTGCTCTGTGCATGACAGGGAGTGGTGCCACAACCTCCCCATCGACCCTGCCTTGAGTGTGACAGGGGGCGGTGCCCCAACCCCCCAATCGGCCCTACCCTGAGCGTGACTGAGGGTGGCATCGCAACCTCCCAATCCGCCCTGCTCTGTGTATGACAGGGGGTGGTGCCCCAACTCCCCAATCGGCCCTGCTCTGAACCCGACCAGGGGCTGCACCTAGGGATTGGGCCTGCCCTCTGCCACCTGGGAGCAGGCCTAAGCCAGCAGGTCATTATCTCCTGAGGGGTCCCAGACTGTGAGAGGGCACAGGCCAGGCTGAGGGACACCCCCTTCTCCCCCGAGTGCACAAATTTTTGTGCACCGGGCCTCTAGTATATATATCTCCCATATAATAAAAGCTTAATATGCTAAGTTTCCAGTCATCCAGTCATTTGTTCAACCAATCAAAGTGTAATATGCTAATGATATGCTAAGGCCACTCAACCGCTCGCTCTGACTCAAGGGACACCACCTGAATCAAAGCCTCCAGTTGGCAGGCAGTCGACGGGTCACCCAGTCACTATGACTGGTGCACTGAACACCAGGGGGTAGACCCTCTGACCCATAGGTTAGCTTGCTGCTGGGATCCAGCCAATCAGAACTGAGTGAGATGGGCCGGACATGCCCTGGAGCCCCCCCGCGGCCCCTCCCCAGCCCCGATAGTGCACAGTGGGGTCCCTTGGCCTGGCCTGTGCCCTCTCGCAACCCAGGACCCCTCAGGGGATGTCGGACAGCCATTTTCAGCCAATTCTTAGGCCAGGCTGAGAGACCCCACTGGTGCGCAAATTTGTGCACTGGGCCTCTAATATATATATATAAAAGCTTAAGTGACTGAATGACCAAGCAACCTGATGACTGGTCACTATGATGTGCACTGACCACCAGGGGGCAGATGCTCAATGCAGGAGCTTCCCCCTGGTGGTCAGTGCACTCCCACTGCCACTCAGCTGACCAACCCATCCTGGTGGCCCACCAGCCCGGCAGCAGCCACTCACTCTCTCAGTAGTCCTACAGGTCCAATCTCCGGAGAATGAGCCAGGCACTGAGCGACCAGCAAGGCAGGCCTCCTAGAAGTTGGCCTTGGGCACCACAGCTGCTTCCCCTCCCTAGACACTCCACAATGAAGAAATGATATAAAAGCAGCTGCCAGGTGGCTCCCAACAACCGGCACGAAAGTTAGCAGGTTGGATCTGGATCTCAGGCTGGCGAGGACATCCCACAGCCCACCCGGAGGGCCAATTGTGTCCAGCCCCCCCGCCCAACCTCCCTCAGGACGGGCAACAGACACAGGGCTCACAGCTGGCGAGCTCCAGCCTCTCTCAATCAGAACTGACTGGGCATGAGCCTGCGGCTGGTGCAGTGGGGCTGGCATGAGCAGGAGCACCAGGCAGGAGCTGCAGGTGGCATTGGACTTCTGGTTTTGGCCCAGTCCCCACAGGCCATGCCAAGGGACCCCACCCTTGCACAAATTCATGCACCAGGCTTCTAGTGATTAATATAAAGAACTTGGCTTATCAAGTATCAACCAGTAAGTATTTGTATATAGTGATTTCATAGAGGAAGAGAGAGAGAGAGAAACATCAATGATAAAAGAGAATTATTGATGGGCTGCTTCCTGCATGACCCACACTGGGAATTGATTCCACAACCCTGGGCATGCTTCCTGACCCAGAACTGAATTTCAATCTCTTGATTCCTGGGTTGGGTGGACACCCAATCACTGAGCCACACCTCTCAGGCTACAGTTTCTGCATATAAATACTGCAGAACCTCTAGTAGCAACCTGAAGGATTGGAAACTGGGGCTTTATCCACCAGCCCTGGCTTCCTGCTGTTTGAGTCCCCACACCTCCTCTGCACGAGCACTTCCACCAGTTTCTTATGCCACACCTGTCTGTGGGCCAAGAATGCCTTCTTTGCTGCCTAGAGAAAGACCTGAGGCCGAGTTAGGGGGAGCTCAGCATGACAGTGAAATGCCCCTCATAGCTGCAACAAAGTGAGAGCTGAGATACAAGGAACCAACAGTGTCTGCCAGTCATTCCCAAAATTGGCAATATGTTATCATTAGCCCAAGGCCTGATAGGGATTTGGCAACTATGAAGAAAAAGCATAATGAAAAGTCTGCATCAGCTCTCACAGAAAATAGGTAACATGGTTATTCTCCTTATCAATTAAAGTTCAGCACACATCTCTCCAAAACAATTTGTAGTTCCCAAGAGATTCAATTTCTGGCTTGAGTGATAAATAGAATTATGCATAAGCAAAGAATAAAAATGAGGAAGAAAAAGATCAAATTATTATAATGGATATAAATATGTTTCATCTCTGTCTTTAATAAGAAGTTCTAACAGATATTACCACTATGAATGAGTCGTATATCATTGACTAAATTATATTTGACACGTACATCAACAGCAAGTTCTTTGGGGAAATAGACAAAGAAAAATATAAATATGTCTCAAGAGAAATATAAGGACTTCTTACATTTTTAACGTATTACATATTATAGATAAAATAAATTGTCTAATGATAAATTTAAAATTTGTACAGAAATCAAGTTTGTATAGCTTCAAAAGATGTGTAGATTATAGAAACTTTTCATTGTATTTAATATATTCTGCTTTCTTTTGTAGCCTTAAAAACTTTCATAAGCATCAATACTCTCAAAATAGTTTTAATATTTTTAGAGTCAGGACAAAACAAACAAACAAACTGAGATTCCTAAGAGGTAAGCCATTTATTAGTAATTAAACATTTTTCTAAGTGAAGTTGACTATGCCAGTCGCCCAAGCATTCATTCCTTATTGCATTATACTCCCATTGACTTCAGGAGTTAACACCAAAGATCACATACGAAGAACCAGAAGATTGTATAGACACCCCTCCCAGGGTAATTTAACTTGAAATACATTAAGCTAAGCAATTTACCTACCAGAGGAAATCTTTAAAATGTAGCTAGCACTTTAAAAAACTGCAAAGTTTATAATCAAAATATTTGAAAATGCGATTGATTTTATGAATCTTCCCAACTGAAGTACAAAAGCTTCACCCAGAGATTACAATGCTAGAAATAAGATAATTCAGGGAATCTCCAATATATTCAGGAATATTCATATAAGCATTATTCATAAATATTTAAAAATTTAAATCAACTTTATTGAGGTATAACTTATATTCAATAAAAACACCCATTTTACCTACATAGTTTGACAAGTTTTGAGAAATGTATTCCAGTCACTACCACCACCATCAAAATAAGGAATGTCTCAATCACCCAAAAAAGTGCCCTATATCCTTCAGCAATCAACCTCTCACCACCCCACCACCACTGGCCCCGGGCAACCAATGTTATATATATATATATTTTTTGTCACTGTACATTACATTTGCCTGTTGAATAGTTGAATGTAAATGGACTCATAAGTATTGTAATATTTTTTGCATGGCTGAAATAAGACCCTAAACATAGAATATAAAATAGGTTGGAAGTTATTGTTCTTGTCATTGGAGAATAAGCTAGACTATAGACTCTCCCCTTGGGGACAATCCCTCAGGAGCTCTCAGGGTAGTCAGGTGTCAATGGTGATGGCTGCTCTGTTTTCTTTTGGTAGGTCTCCCTCGCACTTGGAGAGACTCTGTAAAAATAAGTCTTTGTAAAATAAGCATTGTTAAAAATAATAATGCTTCCACATTATTATAGTTTCTACTTCTTCCTAAAGTCCCCTGTTTTAAAATCTGCCAAAATTCAGACATTACTCCTTCTGAGATAGAAGGAGTAATAATTATTTTGATTCGTCTATTTACAATAAACAAACACAAGTTTCAACAGGAAAAACTGATTAAAGGGTATCACATAGCTATCTATTCCCTGTCAGAACTCAGGCAACATTCTAATGTCAACCACACAGATTTCAGTTCTCTGCCTGAAGACAGGAGCCTACAGTTTTTGCAGGAGATACTATGCTCTGAACAATACTTGCTTGATGATCATGATCAGGAAAAAAGGCAAGAGGAGACTGAATTAAGAGGCAACAAGTGCTAACCTCAACCATTTATGATGTCTTAGGTCAAAAGCTGTAGTTAAATTTGAAACATATTAAGAGCAATATTTATAATATCAGTGTCCTCCTCTATTCCCATAAAAAGAAAAAAATCAGTATGTGATTAGGGTTATGGAATTTCAAGACACATTTAGAGATGGCTCCCAACTCTTCCAATAATGGTCTATAGGGTCATATAAGGTAAATACTCTGTGTCAATACTTGAGGACCTCTTCAAACTTTCCTTTTCCTAGATTTTATTTTTTTGGTTGGTTTTTGGTATTTTCCCAACTTGTTATTCATGCAATAATTTAAACCTCTGATTCTTAAGAGAATTTGATGGATTCTGTCATTGTAACTTTGATGATCTCTGTCCCCATCCATCTTTGATCTTGCCTTTCCTTCTGAAAACATCCGTATTTTCCCTGCTTTGCCTTCTTACGCTAACTCCTCTTTTCAATGCAGAACATAGTAGTTGAAGTCCAATGGGAGTATAGTTAGCCAAAGGAAAAAGTGTAGAAGAGAAAAGAAAAAGTGGAGTCATTAGCATGTTTTAAGAATAAAAAGATTGCTTATGGAGATTGAGAAGAAATATGATGAAATATAGAGAAAAATAAAATTGGGAAAAAAGCATGTAGGGTAAGTGAAAGATATATTTAGAGAAGCGGTATTAACTAAGATTGGTGAGGTAGCCTTGGCCAAGTAGCCCAGTTGCTAAGAAAATCATCCCAATATGCCAAGATTGTGGGTTCAATCCCCAGTTTAGGGCACACAAAAGAGTCAACCAATGAATGAATAAATAAGTGGAACAACAAATTGATCTCTCTCTCTCTCTCTCTCTCTCTCTCTCTCTCTCTCTTTCTCCTTTTCTCTCTCTCTAAAAATAAAACAAAAAATTAAAAGAAAATGATTGGTGAGGTAGATGGCACCAGGTCTTGGATGTTGGTCACTGTCAAAGATTTAACTGCATATAATGGATTACAATTGAAATTTCACAGGGAGTGTAAAAAATACAAAGCTTTGTTTTGGAGATATTAATTGGGAAGGTATTTGTAGCATGTAGTTTTTCCTCTGTCTTTGAAGTTAATATTGCCAAAATATTAAAAGACTGTAAGGAAAACTTAAAACATAGTCATTTAGAAGTAGCTGAAGAAGTGGTTGAAAACAGATTACTATAAATGGTTGAACCTATTCAGAAGGTTCTCAATAAATAACAAGTACCTACAGATCCTAAATGGAGTTCTAAACATAATGTGAGCTACCTTGTAAATATCCAGTAGTGAAGTAAACTCCTTAAAACATTAGTCAAGCCCTCACCGGTTTGGCTCAGTGGATAGAGCGTCGGCCTGCGGACTGAAGGGTCCCAGGTTCGATTCTGGTCAAGGGCATGTACCTTGGTTGCAGGCACATCCCCAGTAGGGGGTGTGCAGGAGGCAGCTGATCGATGTTTCTCTCTCATTGATGTTTCTAACTCTCTATCCCTCTCCCTTCCTCTCTGTAGAAGAAATCAATAAAATATATTTAAAAAAAAACATTAGCCAATTTGTATGCAACAAAACAAAGATTATTCCTAAGGAAACTAATAGACAATGCTCTTGAATTGCTAAAAATAAAAACCTCAAGCTGAATTTATAAAGCCTTTAGAAGTGCTTAAAGTCAGAGGCTGGGGGATTGCAGTCTTATATACTGTTGTTTGTTTGTTTTTAACCAATGCCACACATAGGCATACTGGTGGTATTCAACAAATCTTGAATAAACTATGTTTATCTTTTATTTTGTTTTGAAATCATGGAAGAACCTATTTTTAGTGCATTGAAATTTCTATCAGACAATATTGGTTTCATAAAAAAATACTTCTCTCTGGCAGTGTATTTTTGCTCTTCCATTAGTAAAATTTAGAAAGTGAGAACACAAAAACACGAGAAAACAAATACAATAGAGCAGAACAGAGAGCTTTATTATGACAGAGGCTAACACGTTATGGAGTTGAAGCATGACAGAAAAGCAATCGAATCATAAAGAAGGCAAATAACCTCCAAATTATTAAATCAATCTAATGCAAAGATTCAGAGGCCCTTCATAATTCTAAAGTGTTAACACTGTTCAGATAGTAGCAATGCTACAGAGCAAGGAACTAATGCAATAGTCAAAACGAATAAGCTAACACTCTGTGTAATCTTGATAATAAGTGGCAATGAAATTGTTAAAGGACAAAGAATACTAAAGAAAAGTGCAGAGTTAAGAGATAAAGTGAAATATTTCCAAGAAGATGAGGGGACTGAAAACATTGTTACTTGTATGGTTTGGGAAATTTGGGAAGGGGAGTGAAAGATAATCATTCACTTCTCAGGAATTCTGAAAGGTGGGACACACATGCACATTTGCAGAGGGTTAGAGTACATTAGGACTTTAAAATGAATGAGTTTTATTTTTTACCTTGTACAATATATAAATATTAGAGGCCTGGTGCACGAATGCGTGCGCAGCTGGGGTCCCTCAGTCTGGCTGGCGATCGGGGCCAATCGGGTAGTCTCACCCAGTTCTGATTGGGCCGATCGGAGCTGGCTGGCTGGGAGGAGGGACCGCAGGAGGTTGGCCAGCCATGGGAGGTTGGCCGTGGGAGCGCACTGACCACCAGGGGGCAGCTCCTGCATTGAGCGTCTGTTCCCTGGTGGTCAGTGTGCATCATAGCTACCGGCCAGTCGTCCAGTTGTAATGGTTGTTTAGGCTTTTATATAGAGAGAAATTAATTGCCTAGAACCAAAAACAAATGAAATATATAAGTAGCCAGATGTTGGGAGACCAGAATCCAGAACATTTCAACATTATCTTCCCTACCCGATGCCAAATGTATCCATAAAATGGCTCGTCATCATACATTGTATTAGTCTTCTAGGACTGTCTTAACAAATTACAGGCATCTCCTTTTTTTAAAAAAAAAAATATTTTTATTGATTTCAGGGAGAAAGGGAGATGAAGAGAGAGATAGAATCATCAATGATGAAGGATAACCATTGATTGGCTGCCTCCTGCATGCCCCTTATTGGGGATTTAGCCCATAACCCAGGCATGTGCCTTGACCAGGAATAAAACCGTGACCTCTGGTTCATATGTCCATGCTCAACCACTGAGCCACTGGGGCTGGGCACAGGCATTTTCTTTTATTGTACTTACTTAGCTTTATTGCACATCACGGATGTTGCACATGTCTCACAAATTGAAGGCAATACCCTCCACTGCCAAAAAGATTACATCTCCCCTTACTGAGATACTCGTTTTATTGCTGTGGCCTGGAAGTGAACCTGCACTATCTCGGAGGGATGCCAGTACCATGAACTGGGTGACTTCAAACAAGAGACACTTGTTCTATTACAGTCCTGGAGGGCAGGAGTGCATCATTAAGGTGATGACAGGACCACACTCCTTCCAGAGACTTTAGGGAAGAATCTGTTATCTCACCAGCTTCTGGTGACTACAGGCATTCCGTGGCTGTGACCACATCACTGCAATCGCTATCTCCATGCTCACATTGCATTGCCTCTTTCTCTGCATTTTCTTAGTGTGTTGGTTTCATTAGATAAACGTGATTGCATTTAGGGACCACCTAGATCAACCAGGATAAGCTTCTCTTCTCAAGATGCTTACTTAATCACACTTTTGCAATCCTAAGTGATATTCATTCATTTACCATATTATATGATACTTAAAAATTCTGAGAATTAGGATGTATCTGTTGGGGAGACTAATATCCAACCTAGTACCCACCAGCTGTTTTGTTTTGATTTGGGTGACAAAATTATGCTTAGAGATTGTTTTTTGTCTTCCAATATTTTATTAAACACATATTCACTGCAGGAATTTCATCAGCCAATAGCATATAGGATAATTTTTCTTAATAATCCAATAAAAAATAATTCCAAAAGCAATGATATGTTTAATTACACTATTGTTCCAGGCAAAGGGAGATGAAAGCAATAAAGTCCAAGTTTAGATGAGGGATATCGTTTTGTAAGAGGAGGCACTCAGGAGATCAGCTTCAACCAACCTCTATCTGACTTCCAGTTGCCAGAGCAAAACAAAATCCACTTTTAGCAGGTTCTAGGGAATGAAGGTGCTGGTGTTGGCAGGAAGGAGAACCTTCACAGGGTCACTGGGCGGTTTTTACCATTGTCTGGGATGCGTTGCCTCAATAAGACAGGAGCTAATATCCCAACAGTATCCAGAGGGCTATTCAGGTCAGCAAAGTATCATCTTGCCTAGAACAAAATCTCTCAGATTATCCTCATAAACTCTGGGTATTTATAGTCTAAAGTTCCCCTTGCCATAACTGCTTCTCTGCATGTTTTTATAAATAAGTCCCCATCAGTGTACATCATCAACTAGGCTACTGATATAAGATGATGACATCTTGACACAACTTACTTCATACATATATCAAAACTATCAAAACAACTTTGCTTCTAAAAAACTTTTTTTTTGTTTTTGTCATAAATAAGTGTATAAAAACTATGTCACTTGTCATAAACAAGTGGATATAAAAATAATATCAAACCAGTACACAATACCAGGTCTCCGGGGAAAAAATGTATACAATTGACCCTTGAACAACACAGGTTTGACTTGTTTAGGTCCACTTATGTGCAGATTTTTCCCCATAAATATACAGTGGGTCCTCCTCATCCCCAGATTTTGTCTCTGCAGATTCAACCTACAGCAGATTGAAAAGAGTAATTTTTATATGAGGTTGGGAATCCATCCATGCAATGGCCCAACTGTGCATTTATCGATACCGTTTTATAGAAAGGACTTGAGCATCCTTGGATTTTTATATCCGCTGGGGCTCTTGGAACTGAGGGATGACTGTAGTTAGAGAGTCAGAAGTTACATGTGGGTTTTACACTGTGCAGAGGTCAGGCCTCCCAACTGCTGCATTGTTCAAAGGCCAACCGTTTATATAATACTAAAAGAGGATTATCATGATTTATAAATTAAAATAAAATACACAACACAACTATAGTATTAGTTTCTCACAGAATAATTTCATTGATTTTGGCTGAATTCTTATATCTACAGCCAAACTATGGGCTCAATTGGAAAAAAAAAATTGATTGACTTTTTAGTTTAGAATGATAATTAAGATGAGGGTAAAATAATGAAGACATTGTGAGAACTGTGCTCATTCACGTATGCAGTGAAAAAACATCTTCTGAATTGACTAATAGTTTTTGTTTAATACTGGAAGGATATTTACTAAAATGTTTTTATGACAGTCACAAAATGGTTGTGTAAATATTTCCACCATGACTGAATTCAAACTAATATGAAATCATTAAATGCAGAGTTGGGAAGAGATATTCGGTAGCACATCATTGTATAATATTTTTTCCACTTAGGTACCATAGCCTATATAATTGTTAAAGCACATATAATAGTAACACATACTAAAATAGCTAAAAATTATAACCTTCTATGATATTTGTTTTGCTTTCAATATAGTTTTATGTTTTAAATTTATATAATTTAAATTTCAACAATGGCTATGTTTAACAAATGGCTCAACTATTCCTGAAAATTTAAATTAGCTCTCCTGCATGGAGGGACATGGGAATTTATGCTAAGCGATATACTAGTAAGCCAGTCAGAGAAAGACAAGTATCACATGATTTCACTCATCTGTGGAATCTACAGAACAAAATAAACTGAACAAAATAGATCCAGATATATGGAAGCATGGAACAGATTGTCAAATCTCAGAGGAAGGCTGGAGTGGTGGGTAAGTGGGAAGAGATTAACCAAAGAACTTGTAAGTATATATGCATAACCTGTGGACAATAGTGAGGTGAAGGCCTGGGACAGGGGGTGGGGGCAGGCTAGAAGGGGTGCATGGGGAAAAAGGGGGAGATATGTAATACTTTCAACAATAAAAACTTTTTAAAAATTGGTTCTCACAAATTATTCTGAGCTGGTTCCATCATATTATAGGCATACATAATTTTATTGCTCTTTACTTTACTGTGCTTCACAGATGTTGCACTTTTTTTTTTTACAAGTCAAAGGCAAGATCCTCCACCATCAAAAAGATCACTCCTTGCTTTATTGCAATTCTCAGTTTATTGCAATTCTCAGTTTATTGCAGTAGTATAGAACCAAACTCATAATATCTCCAAAGGTAGGCCTGAACTGTATAACAGGGCCATCAAGAATCAAAAGAAATATTTGCACTAGTTACACTCAAAAGTAATGATAGCTTAGCACTTTTAGTCAGAGCAAATGCATTTTAAAATCTTCAGTGTTTTCTGGAAGCAATGATACAACTCCCAGTCAGGGCTGGCTCCTGAGGAAAAAAACAAGTTTTATATTAATGATCCCAATATAATAAGCAGAACAAAAGGCCAATTTTACTATTCTACATTTTAAAAAGTTTTAGCTATGTCTACTTATGAGTCTCCAGGTTAATTTCATGAAAGAACTTATGGATGAGTTCCAGTTATGCCCAATTCCATATTCACCAACAAATTTGGTTTTGCTGTGTGACATTAGGCAAGTCACTTCCTTTTCCATGACAGTTTCTTAACCTACAAAATGTAAATGCCCTACCTCACAAGGGCATAGCAAAGTGTAACAAATTAAAAAATGCTACAAATTCAAAATGCAATTGCACCATTAAAAACAGCAATTACGAAAATTAGTAGGAAACGAAGACAACTCCTTTGGAACTGAGCCATTAATTTTTAAATAAGAAAAGTAGAAACATAAAGGAGCAGCCTCATCATGATCTGTTAAAACCTCTCTTTTGGGAGAAAGGTATCATGCACCAGTTACTCTCTCATGGAGAAAAATAGAGAGGCATGAGACCCCAGCCTGCTTCTATTATGCTAGCATCTGCAATCATTAGGTTCAAGTGGCATTTTTTTTAAAAATTATTTTCTGCGAAAGAGTCCCAAGGATACAATAATGATCATTTAATGGGATTTACAGTGACACAATAGATATCACTGCTCTTCCCCACCTGGATTCTGAACCAATTGAGAAAGGCAGATGGGGCACCGAAATATCATCCTTATTACTGACCGTGAAAAATGTGGCTTATAGTGGAGGGTAAGTGGGATTTCTTATAATGAATGCTACAATAAAACTGACTTACCCGTCATAACAATAGCAAAAGGAGATCACTGCACACTTCCATCATAGAGTGCAGCCTTTGATAACTTATAGCATGGGGGATCTAGACAGGATACATGGAGAGAGAGAGAGAGAGAGAGAGAGAGAGAGAGAGAGAGAGAGAGAGAGAGAGAGAGAGAGAGAGAGAAGTCAGTCCCTATCCCTACCTTCTCCTTCTAAATTCACCCATCAGGTATGTCTCTCCTCTTCACTGGGAGATAAATGGATAATGATATGGAGAAAGTCTCAGAATGTTACACTAAAGGAGCTCCCTCTACAAGAAAAGAAAAATCTCTAGCAGTAAAGAAAGCTCATTCTCTCCAACCCTGTCACAGCATCATTCAAACCTATTAGTGTAGGAGAAAAGTTGTACATGCTCAACCCAGCAAATAATTTGCGATCAAAGAAAAAGACATTTCCCTTTAGTCCACTGTTAATCAATACCAGACTCAGTACTAGGTGCTCAGAGAAGTTGAGCAACTTAAGGAAAGTCACACAGCCAGCAACAGTATATGACTAGACTATGTAGTCTTTGAACACAGAAATTATTTTAGTTATTAATAACTGTTTAATAACTATAACTTAATAACATCCTGGAGCATTGTAAATGTTTATGGAAGAAAGGAAAGAAACAAGAAAGCAAGGAAGAGAGAAAAGAATTGAGATAAATAAATTCAAACCCACACCTGAATGGGTCTTCTCACCACTCTACATTGCCTAGGTATTAGTGTTATAACTGGGCTTAATGACTCCTGGAATCTTATTACACAGTTATGAAGGAGGTACTCTTGAATTATTATATTCTTACTAGAGGCCTGGTGCATGAAAATTCATGCACTTGGGGGGGTCCCTCAGCCCAGCCTGTGCCCTCTTACTGTCAGGGAGCCCCCAAGGGGTCTTTAGCACTGCTGCAGAGGCAGGAGAGGCTCCCTCCACCACCGCTGCACTCACCAGCCCTCAGCCAGCTTCTGGCTGAGCAGTGTTCCCCCTTATGGGAGTGGACTGACCACCTGGGGGCAGCTCCTGCATTGATCATCTGCCCCATGGTGGTCAGTGCACATCATAGTGACCGGTCATTCTGCCGTTCGGTCGATTTGCATATTAGGGTTTTATTATATAGGATTCTTAAGAACACTAAGTCTCTAAGGACAATGTGCTCAGTTTTTCAACTAGCCCCGAAACTTTATTGGCTGCATGCCGAGGTGATATATAATCTCATGGGTCCTCAAACCATATGGACAAAACAAAGTAAATTGCACCTAATACATAATGGTGTTTATAATCATACTTAAGATCAGCATGTTCTGCCAAAAATCATAGTGTAATTGCAATCTTTCATTAGCATATTTTAGGCATCCTCTCTCAACACAATATGCAAGGTTAGGATTGTTGTCATTCCTTTGCTTTTAAAGATTGTTCTTATAACACTGACAAACATTGATATACGTGATTAGTTCATTTAACTGGTTTATTGAAGAGATGATTTTCCATCATGTCCATGCCTGGATAAGCAAAGAGTAAATATAATGTAAAAAATCACAGGCGATCTATTGGTCCAAAAATTCAGGTAAGAATAGAAGTCAGTCATGGAACTTAAGCAGTTTTTCTGCTTTTCACATTTTTGGGGATTTAGGAATTCTACTTACAAAGACTAAGTTCTCAGTATGTATGATGAGCTGTTTAAATATTAAAGTAGAATTTCAAAGTGCTTTACAATAGAGGAACAGACACCAAATCAGCTTTTAAACATATATATTCAGTAAATGTGAATCTGTTTTTGAACATTTTCACATAAATGTGCTGAATTGGGCTGAATTTTCGCGTCTACTCTGCCAGTGACTAGGGGGACTACCTTTGGCATATAGGGACTCTCATTACAGTGCTTCGTTCATGGGAAGGACACTAGCTGGCTGCATGGAGGCAGAGGCCTAGATCAAGCGACCTCTTTAAATATCTCACAGCCTTAAATATCATGATACGCGGTCACATGTAAAAACTTGCAATTTTAGACAACTGGGGTCCAAGAAAGTTAAGTGGCAAAATTCACCTGCCCATCTGTACCCATGGCAGCTTCACGAGCAGTGTTATGTTCTGACTTAAAGTAGCGCCTGCTTGCACATCAGCTGAAGCCATATGAAGGATGATGCCTAAATAAAGCCACTCTATAAACTAGTTTCATTTCGTGCACGAATACTTCATATTGAGGCCTGGCATTTCAATTCTGCCTTCACAACACTTATTCAAGACCTACTGAGTCTGTAAATCCTACTCCCTCAGTATTAGTTTCCTATTGCTGTTTAACAAATAACCACACAGTTAGTGGTTTAAAATGCCATGTATGTATTGCCCACAATTCCTCGGGTAAGAAGTTCTGCATGGATCACTGCACTAACATCAGGTCATCAACAGGACTGTGTTCCTTTATGGAGGCTCTGGAGGAGATCTGTTTCCTTGCCTAGAGCCCAACCATATTCCTTGGGTCATGCTCTGTCCTCCAATTTCAAAGCCAGCCCCACCACAGCTCCCTGACTCTTCTTCCTCCGTCACACTACCCTCCAGCCATAACCAGGTTCTTCATTTTGAGGATCCATGGGATTAGATTGGGTCCACCTGGACAGTTGAAAGTAATCTCCCTCTCTCAAGGCCCAAGATCCCTGTTCTGAGTCACATCTTCAAGGTTCCTTTGACCATTGTATTAGTCAGAGTTCTTCAGAGAAACAGAACCAATAGGGTGTGTGTGTGTGTGTAGAGAGAGAGAGAGAAAGAGAGGAAGACTAATTCATTGTAGGATTGAGTCACAGAATTTTGGAGGCTGGCAAGTCTTAAACCCACAGTACAGGCAGCAGGCTGCAGATCCGGGAAAGAGTTGATGCTGCACCTTGAATCCAAAGGCAGTCTGAAAGCAGAATTCCTTCTTTCTTGAGGAAACTCAGTCTTTTTTCTCTTAAGACCTTCAGTTAATTAGATAAGGCCCACCCACTCATAGAGGTTAATAGACTTTACTCAAAGTCTACTGATTTGCATATTAATTTCATCTAAAAAATGCCTTCACAGTAATATCTAGACTGGTGCTTGACCAAATACCTGGGTACTGTGTCCTCACTAACTTGACATATCAAATGAACTGTCACAGCCATGGGAGGTAACATCTCAGATATTGCAGGGATTAGAATAGAGGAATCTTCTGGGGGAAGGAGGGTTATCCTGGCTGTCATCTCCTCTTGAAACTTCCCATAACCACTCCAGTCCTCACTGAACTGTGACTTGAACTAGAATTATTTAGCAATTCATTGAGTATCGCCATTTCAAAACTGATTGTTTTAAATGTGGTTGAGAAATTATAAACTTCTCTGAAAGAAAACTTTTGCTTTATGAGTCCTCTCCCTTCTCAGCCTTCTCCTATCACATCCACAGAGCAGAGTGCATAGCAATTAGCATATTTCTGAGATGCTTCTTTAAAAGCAAACAGCATTTTTTAGTTTGAAAGATACTTTAGATCAGTGGTTCTCAACCTTCTGGCCCTTTAAATACAGTTCCTCATGTTGTGACCCAACCATAAAATTATTTTCGTTGCTACTTCATAACTGTAATGTTGCTACTGTTATGAATCATAATGTAAATATCTGATATGTAGGATGGTCTTAGACGACCCCTGTGAAAGGGTCGTTCGACCACCAAAGGGATCGCGACCCACAGGTTGAGAACCGCTGCTTTAGATTATAATATATTATAACTCAAATTGAACATCAAAAAGATTAAGGGAACATCTAAGGTGACATGGAGTATGATACAGCATTCAGGACTTTAGAGATTCTACAATCAATCAATATGTTTTTTATCACCTCAAACTAAATGCTTATAACTAATAATATTTCAGTAATCATTAGATAAAAGGCAATAGCATTATATTCCCATGATTTAGCAGTGTTAAAATATACCATTTTCATATCCAGTTTTATATACGACTCTGAAAAATATATTTTAACAAAAGATTATAAAGAATATTCTAAATACTAAGGGACACTATGATTTAGTACTACAGTTTTCATTACTTTAAGTTTTTTTATTTTTTAATTAATTTATTTTTTATTGATTAAGGTATTACATATGTGTCCTTATCGCCCCATTGCCCCCCAGCCCCCCACTCATGCCCTCATCACCTTGTGGTCTGTGTCCATTGGTTAGATTTCTTTGCATGCATACAAATCCTTTGGTTGATCTCTCGCCCTTATCGCCACCCTCCCCTAACTTCCCTCTGAGGTTTGAGGGTCTGATCGATATTACTCTGTCTCTGGATCTGTTTTTACTCATGAGTTTATGTTGTTCATTATTTTCCATAAATGAGTGAGATCATGTGATATTTATCCTTCTCTTACTGACTTATTTCACTTAGCATAATGCTCTCCAGTTCCATCCATGCTGTTGCAAATGGTAAGAATTCCTTCTTTTTTACCTCAGTGTAGTATTCCACTGTGTAGATGTACCACAGTTTTTTAATCCACTCATCTTCTGATGGGCACTTAAGCAGTTTCCAAATCTTAGCTATGATGAATTGTGCCACTATGAACATAGGGGTGCATATATTCTTTCTGATTGGTGTTTCTAGCTTCTTGGGATATATTTCTAGAAGTGGGATCACTGGGTCAAATGGCAGTTCAATGCACTCCCCATTAAAATACCAATGGCATATTTAACAGACATAGTATGAACTCTCCAAAAATTCATCCGGATTAAAAATAAAAAAAGACACCGAATAGCTGCAGCAATCTTGAGAAAGAAGAACAAAGTAGGAGGGATCTCAATACCAGATATCAAGCTCTATTACAAAGCCACTGTTCTCAAAACTGCCTGGTACTGGCACAAGAACAGACATATAGATCAATGGAATAGAATAGAGAACCCAGAAATTGACCCAAGCCATTATGCTCAATTAATATTTGACAAAGGAGGAAAAAACATACAATGGAGTCAAGACAGTCTCTTCAATAAATGGTGTTGGGAAAATTGGTCAGATACATGCAAAAAAATGAAACTAGATCAGCAACTTACACCATACACAAAAATAAACTCAAAATGGATAAAGGGCTTAACCATAAGGCAGGAAACCATAAAAATACTAGAGGAATCCAGAGGCAGCAAAATCTCAGACATATGCCGAAGGAATTTATTCACTGATACAGCTCGAAGGGCAATGGAAACCAAAGAGAAAATAAACACATGGGACTACATCAAAATAAAAAGCTTCTGTATAGCAAAAGAAACCATCAACAAAACAACAAGAAAGCCCACTACATGGGAGAACATATTTGCCAATGTTATCATCAATAAAGGTTTAATCACCAACATTTACAGGGAACTCATACAACTTAACAAAAGGAAGATAAACAACCCAATCAAAAAATGGGCAACAGACCTAAATAAATGCTTTTCGAAAGAAGACATAAAAAAGGCCAAGAAACATGAAAACATACTCAGTCACTAATCATCTGAGAAATGCAAATCAAAACGACAATGAGGTACCATCTCACACCTGTCAGAATGGCCATCATCAACAAATCAACAAAGAACAAGTGCTGGCGAGGATGTGGAGAAAAAGGAACCCTCATGCACTGCTGGTGGGAATGCAGACTGGTGCAGCCACTGGGGAGAACAGTATGGAGTTTTCTCTAGTTGCTTGTTATTGTTATTTCTACCAATAACAATTGTGGGCTCTTTCATTCATTTTTCCAGTTATTTATTCATTCAGAAAATAGCTTTGGAATTCTTATGATATATTCTATACACTGTCAGTAGGCAGTGATCAAAGTGGGCAAGGTCCTTGCGCTGAACAAACTGAAATAATTACTTGTTAATTCAATAAAATTCTGCATATGTATGTGTCACTCCGGAATGATCACTCCATTGTCTTCTGGAATCTGCTGTTGGAAATGAAATATTTTCTTTCCATCTGTTAGTTTTTTAAAAGTAATCCATTTATTTTCTCTGGTGACTTCATTACTTTTGTCTCCCAGGTTCTGTAGTTTCAGTGTAACACATATAAACATGAGTTTGTTTGTTTGTTAAGGGCTTTTTATGCCCTTCCAATCTTTAAAACTCTATGTCATTGCCTCATGAAATATTAACAAACCTATACTCTCTTACTTTTCAAATGTCCTGATAACTATTTAGGGCTTCTCATTCTATGCACTGAACTTACACTGCTCTATCATATTTCTAATTTCTTTTTTCTTTCATGATGTATTTCCCAGGCATTTCTTTCAATTCAGTTGTTCTCCCTCTCTTGGCATCTACTGTTAAATTAATTCATTGTTAATTATTTTTCTAGAAATTAATTTTATGTAAGGAGATATGCTTCATTTTTTTCAACATTTTGTTCACTTTCTACTTTTTTAAACAATAAGCAATAGGGAAGAACAGCATGGGAGAGAAAGGATAGTATAAAATGAGGTTCAAAAGGTAACCAGAACACACAGGGTTATCGAGATGATTGTAAAGAGTTTGTGTTTCATTCTAAGAGTGAAACCATTATTTTAAGCTGGCATATCATATTTCATTCATGTTTGAAAGCATGCCTTCTCCAAAAACGGGAGAAGGCTGCAGGAAAAAGTGACAGGAGGCTATTTCAGAGGTTTAGAAAAGCAATTATAGAGGTTTGGATTTGATTACGAAAATAAAAATGGAGAAGTGAAAGTTATCCTTAACATATGCTGGTCAGTGCTCAGAGCTTTATGCACATTATCATTTTTAGTCTTCCCAACAATGATTAAGTTATTATTAGCCTAATTTTTCAGATATACAAACAGAGGGTTAGAATTTTTCAGATATACAAACAGAGGGTTAGTTATGCTAGGTAACTTGCTAAATTCACACAACTATTACAATAGTTTTGATTAAGATCTCTTGGTCTTGTCACTCTGCATAAGAGAGAGAAATAATGGCAAATTAAACAAATAAATAATCAAGGTATATTCAGATTGTGACATGTGTTATGAAGAAAATATAGCAGGGTAATCAAGAGAGACTGGTATTTGGGGTGGTGATAATATAGCCAATTTTGAGTTGAGAACAGGTTGACAAGAAAATAGGCGTAAGCAAATCTGGGAGAACAGTCATTGCAAGGATTAAAGATTGGCATTTTTGTAAAACTATCAGCATAATACTCTTAGTATAAAGAGCTCTTAAGTCTAACTTAGAGTCACTCTTTTAATGTGTTGGCCTCTCTCAGTTTATAGTGAGCAATAACCTAGCCCCATTTATCAATTTCATGTCTGGTCCCTATGTCTATTAATGACAAATCCCAAAAGAAAAGTCTTTTTCCTTGGCTTTGGGAGCAGCAGGACAGGATTGATGTATGTGTATCTTGTGAAAGGAGTAAGAGAACTAATAGCCAGGCATGGTGGAGAATTTCTGGGAAGATAACATCAGAAAATTGTCACAGTTCCCCCTTAAATGCAGTTTTGCTTCCTGCGGTTTCAGTTACTCCTGGTCAACAAAGGTCTGAATATATTTAATGGAAAATTCCAGAAATCAACAATTCATATGTTTTAAATTGTGCATCATTCTGAATACTGTGATGAAATCTCGCAATGTCTGGCTCCATCCTGTCTTGAACATGAACCTTCCTTTTGTTCGGTGTATCCACACTGGATATGCCACCTGACCATTATTCACCTAGTAATTGTCTCAGTTATGAGAGAGAGAGAGACGGAGAGACAGAAAGAGTCATCATTCACATGACTTTTATTACAGTATGATGCTATAATTGTTCTATTTTATTTTCGTTATCATTGTTAATCTCTCACTGTGCCTAATTTATAAATTAAACTTTATTATAGACATATATGTTTAAGAAAAATGATTATACAGAGAGAGAGAGAGAGAGAGAGAGAGAGAGAGAGAGAGAGAGAGAGAGAGTTTGGTATTATCTGCATTTTCAAGCATCCGCTAGTGGTCTTGGAACTGGAACGTATCCCCTGCAGATACATGACAGGTTCCTGCCTTATGAAAAGAGAGTGGGGAAAACAGACGGTCTGAGATTGAAGCCTTGGCTTTTGACAATATTTCTTGATGAATGAATGGCTCTTATGGAATTCACTTCTATCCTAAAAGAGTATCAATATTTTAAAAGTAGCCACCTGGGTCTTTATGGTCACTGGACAAATCAACAGGCTTCTAAGGAAATTTATTAGTATGTCTAAATTACATGACTTTACATTTTACCTTGGCAGCAGTAGGAGGAGGCATTTAGTAAGGAAACGTGCGGCCTGATACAAATCTCAATATATTTTAAATTTCAGAAAAGGCACATAATTATGGAGGTAATATGTGAACATATAAATGCTGGCGCGCGCGCGCGCACACGCACACACACACACACTCAGGATGTTTCTGTCTGGCAATCCTTTGTTGACTGATAAAGTCACACTGTGCCTCCCCTGGCCTATTCCTATGGAAATCCTACAGAAAATGAAAAATCATTACTTGACTTGATACTCGGCAGGACTCATAAACAGCGCTCACATACTTGACTGCTGTGCTGCAATCATTTTCATTCAGTGATAAAGCACAAGTTTATATCTAAGAATATCTTATTCAGCGTTCCCCAGCTATAATACCAAAGGCAATGTTCTCTCATCAATAGCTCTGCAGAAAGTGAAAGAAGCTTTCTGGATAAGGGGAAGGGAGGCGTAGCCACAAACAAAAGTCCTGGCACTCTGCCCAGAACTCTTAAGTGCATCAAAAAATCTGCACGCACTCTTTTCCATGCGCCGGATGAGGAACAGAGAGGAATCCAACCACGTTGTACCAATAACTCACATTCTGAAGTCAAAGTGTCTGCTTCAAATCCTTTGTGTGCTTCTTATCAGTCAGGCGAGCCTTGGCGAGTGACAGAATCACAGGTCTCAGCCTCCTTACCTGTAAATGGCTTGAATAATTGAACCCCCTCTTCCCACAAAAGAGATGTTGTGAGGATTAACTGTGGATAACTTGAATGCTTCATAACTGTATGTGATCAATATTAACAATTTTCAAAGCACTTCCTTAACATGAGACATAAAATAGTAATTAAATTATCATTCTGTAATGAGAGACTTACAATTTGATATGTGTACCAGACCCTTGACTAAAATTAGTATATATGATTATTTTAATGACATTTTATTTCATTTCAATCCAGAACCTCATACTTAGTCAATTATAACTGAAGACACGTTGTAGAATAAACTACATACTTTTTACTAGACAATTATTAATGCAAACATAAATATGTATTCGGTAAACTACAAATAGTATTTACTTTGACACTTACATTGATTTTCTGTTTCCCCTTTCTTGAATTAACATGACATTTTAGCCAGATCTCTAGTTATATCTCCTTTCTAGTTCCATTCTTTTATTCCTAACCTGAAGATATTTGTGTGTTATTGTTAATATTTTTATTGCTTTTTAGAGAGAGAAGTAAGGAGAAGGAGAGAGACATCTATGTGAGAAACATTGATTGGATGCCTCCTGCATACCCTTTACTGTGAGAATCTAACCTGCAACGCTTTGGTGTACCTGACAATGCTCCAACCAATGAGCCACCTGGCCAGGGCTTCTGGTTCCATTTATATTGCCATCTTTCATTTCTGAATTCTGTTGGCCAAAATAACTCTCCTGTGTATTTAATACTGCAATAGAATTTTAATATCAATTTTTTGGATTCTTTAGTCCCCCCTTTTCAATTTGCTCTGCAATGCTGAAATTTAAAAAGATTTTTCTCTCCTCCAGCACGTTTTCTAAAAAATGCTGGCTACAAAAGCTTATTCCTTATTCCTCAGGATACAAGCCAGAAAACAATGAGTCATTTGCCAGCTGCTTCAGTTCTACACCTCTTGGATCAAAATTCAAGACTCTATAATCTTGACCCAGCATCATCATGAGAATGGGAATGATTTTTATTAACAGTGCCTTAGCTGTTTTCAGGGTGAGAAAATAATCTAGCTAGTTAATGGGCTACCCAAGAAGAAAAATCACCTTCACTCATACATGTAAAGGACACATCAGTTTACATAATCCTTACAGTATATGAATGTGCACCAATAATTTTCCTCCCAGTCACTGAGAGTTGAATCTCTAAATTGTTTATTACTCACTTTCACTTTCTGTGTAGGTTATACTTGCTCACATATTATTAACTAGAGGCCCGGTGCATGAATTCATGCATGGGTGTGTCTGGCTGGCCTGCCCCAATGGGGACCGATTGGGGTTGGTGGGCCAGGGGGAGGGGCCATGGGAGGTTGGCCAGCTGGACATGCCCTCATCAGGCTGGTTGGCCGGCCGGCTGTAGTGTGTGCCATAGTGACTGGTCATTCCAGTCGTTCCAGTTGTTCGGATTGCTTGGCTTTTATATATAGAGATATTGGATCCTTATAATCACCCTTTGCAGTGCGATGAGCAAGCATCTCCCTTTGGGGACACTAAGGCTCAAGTGATGCCCTGAGGATGAGCCTGCTGGTGACAGTGAGGAGCCAAGGTGAGGACCCAGGCTGTAAATCCATGTCCAGTGTGTTTATATGCCACAATGCCTTCCTCACATGTAATCCTTACTGAACACCAGTCAGCTCATGATTCCTTGTTTGTAATCCAGCAAAATAAAGCTCACCAAAGAGGAAACTAGTTTTACAATTCTATTTTTCTTTTTTTCTGCCATTAACTCAAATTCTAAATGATACTAACCTAAGTTCTAAGTGATACTTAAAGCATTTTTACACAGAGTAAGTAAATTATATTTGCTGTTGTTCTTCCTATAGAGCAATGAATAAAAATAATAAAGCACAAAGCACATATTACTAATTGGAAAATAGTGACTCATCATCATGGTACCTAGTATAAATGGTGGTCGGGAGGGGGGGGGGGCGGGGAGTCTAGTACAATGAGAAAAACATGGGCTTTAGGAGCAGGAAGACATGAGTTCAAGTGGAGTCTGGACTGCCCTTTATTGGTTCTTTGACCTTAGAAGGCCATTTATCTTCCCTTACCTTCAGCTTTTTCATCTGTATAATGAAGATTAGAATTCTTAACTTGCAATGTTGTTATAACTATAGTAGAGTATATGATGCATCTAAAAGAGTATACTGCGCACATTTAATATTCAGTAAATAGAAACATGACAATTAGTTGATTATATGATTCAGTAAATCTGAGGTATAGAAAAATCAGAAAGCTTTCCCAATGTCATAAAAATGAGCCACTTTCAGAGCTGGAAAAAGAATACATGTGTCATCACATGGTTTACTATCCACTTCAAAGAAGGTTAGCAATCAAGTGTTCTTATTTCAATAAAAAATTAGGTAGAGTATTTTTTTTTTTGGAGGGGGCGGTATTACAGAAAATTAAAATCCAGGGATAAATGGCAGGCATGTTTCACTGAAATAGTCACTGTACTGGTGCTAAATCAATACTGGAAATATTATATTCTATTTTTGCAATCATAATTAGAAAAATAAACTAAAGAAAATCTACATATTTCTAGTATCTTTGCCATGTACTCTCTAAGCCTCACTTACCTCATCTACAAAAATATGAGTTTAAATTTATAATCCTTTACCAGATTAGTCAGGCTGTTATTCTATGATTGCAGAAGCAAAACACATTCAGACAATAACAATATTTTGCATTTGACAGGGGACCTGTGACTCAAAATTATTTTGTCAGGATTGTGAAATAGGAACTACCGATTCACATATCTAGAAGAAAGTCATTACTACTAACTTCAATAGTTGATGAATTAATAAATCCTTTTAGCCTTGAACAGGAATAGTATGTAGTGTGTTCCAGGCAGTTAGTGTTAAATTAGTCAACTGATTTACCTTTTTTAAAGCTTACCATAATTTGCTATCTTCAAATATATGCCCTACTTACTGTGCTATAAACCAGAAGGTGTCTCTCACAGAAGGAGAGCTCTCTGGGACTCTACTATGGGAGAGGCATTTTGGTTCTCCCCAGCAAGAAACAAAGGAAAGAATTTTCTATCGCTACTGTTATTTTCTGAGGACAATTGAAGAAATTACACCATCACCTTAATATCATGGCAGTCTCCGTGGACATTAAAGTCTTCTTCCCTAAATGCTTGTAAGAGTCTAAAAACATGTACCATATCTTAGGTTAAATTTAATCACTTAATAAGAAAAAAATTGTGCACCACATTGCTTTAAAAGGGAAATGATATTTCCATACTTTTGTATAAACTGTATTCTCAAATCTAAAGTACTGTGTAATTGTTATAATTATATATAACATAGACTGGAATTTTGGCTTAGAACACATCACAGAGGAGCCTTAACCAGCCCAGGATGTCTGTTTAAGCATGTTTCTGCAATTCTTAACTTGGAATTGAAATAGCCCCTGGAGGAAGACCATTGCCTCAAAAGGCTTTTCTTGACATTGTGCCTGATTTTTAAAAAGATTTTTTACTGATTGAGGAAAGGAGAGGGAGAGAGAGAAACATCAATGAGAGAGAAAAACATTGATCAGTGCCTTCTGGATGCCCCCTACTAGGGATCCATCCCACAATCTGGGCATGTGCCCTAACCAGAAATTAAACGGGCAACTTTTTGGTTGCCCACCCAACCCAGCCACATGAGTCAGGGATAAGACCTCATTTTAAATGGGGTAGAGGTGTGTGCAGGAGAACTGCTTTGATGTAAATGCTATAACAAATGTTTGACATAATCTTGACAGCTGCCCCTTGGTTGGACATGATGGCAAATAGAACAGCAGTTGTTTACACTGTGTGTCACAATCTAAAAGTAGTTTTCCTAATTTAAAAAAACATGGATAATCTAAATTTCCCCGTTTCATGTGTGGTTAATGGTGGCTCAAATCCATCTTCATTCAGAAATGAGAACCAGAGGGCTGAAGGAGTCATTGAGTATTCAAGACTCATATTTTTTTAAAACACGTTTTAAGTATGATAAATTTGGACACCTGAACCCATCATTTTAGTATATTTATAAGAAGATTTCAAAGAACTCTACCAACTTCAAACTTTTCTCTAAGTACTATTAATATGTTGCAAATAAAGTTAAATATATATAATTACATTCCGATTATAATAATCTCAAAAGGCTCACCACCATATCATATAATGAAATAATCATCTTAAATATTTTCAGTATATAATAAATATTGACTTCATGAATACTGCTTTTCTGTTGTTGTTTTTTTTGTTTGCTTGCTTAACAAATGTTTTCTCACTTAGCTGTAGACCTGCTTGCAAAATTGTACTGATTTATCTGAAAAACAACAACACTAAAATGGTATGAAATATCGAGGCACATTCAAAGTTCATTGAATTGGGGCTTTCTGAGCCTAGATTTCCAATGAAATAATACATTGTCTTATGTAGTTGTGCCCCTTCTCAGCCCTAAAACAACCCATTTTCCTTAACACTGTATTTTTGAGCTATGTGTCAAGTCTGAGATGCACTGCCTTTTCTGAAACTGGCTGTACCCAAGCACAGAGAAGCTAAGGAAAGAGATGGTGCACAGAAACACACTTTAGTTGGAGTTCACCAACAGTGTCTTCCAAAGAGTCTGCCATTCGAAAACACATTCCTTTAGAAATAGCGCCAGAACCATCAGTGTGAATAGTGTGCAATGTATATTGTTATTGTGTTTCTCTGATTATGAAGTCACCAATTCCTAGTTTTATTGAAAACATATTTTCTAGATACCTAAAAGGAGAAAAAAATGTTCTGTACACAATTATCAACAGAACAGTGGTGTTTTTTTTTTACTATTTCTTTTAAATTTGATAATTGAATTCCTATTTTTTTCAAGTCCTGGGTCTCTTTAACATTTTTTATTTAATTTATTGGGGTGACATTGGTTAGTAAAATGATATAGATTTCAAGCATACAACTCTATTATACATCATCTGCACATTGCCTTGTGTGCCTACCATCCAAAGTCAAGCCTCTCTCTGCCACCATTTATCCCTTGTTTACCATCTTCCATATTCTTTATAAAACTTCATCTAACCTAAAAAATGGCATTAAATGTGTTATGAAAATAAAAGAATTAAAGAAAATTATTATTTTCTTCTTTAAGTTGATTTTTTCAAGTAATGAGTTCCAAAAAAAAAAAAAAATGTCAAATCCTTATACTGTTTTATTTGAATGCTTCATAAACTAATGCTATTGTATCCTTAACAAAAAAAAAAAGTAAACACACATGTAACTGATTGGTCGAATAAACTTGATAAAGTAACATAATCAACACAACTTTATAAACTATCTCTCATATTCCTTTCAAAATTTATTCATAGATGTTTCTTGTACTCATTAAAATAAAAAAGATATATGATCACTTCACTACACACACAAACACACACGCACACACACACACACACACACACACACACACACACACCCTCTGGATTATTTATTTAGAAATCTGCATGATATATTGAAAAGAAAAGTTTCAGGTCTCTTCTCCCCACAATCCTTAACTACCCCACCCCTCACCACCAGGATTGCTGGGTAGCAAGTAGGGTGCCTCCTCTTTTGTGAAGGAACATGATTGGCTTGTTCCCTTTATTCTGCTTGATAATCCCACCTCAAGCATTTAGCCCTTCTTTTATTGGATTTTGGGGAAATCTAATGGAATACATAAAATGTGCATTCATTGGTGTAATAAAAAAATATTTATACTCCTTGGGCGTGGTGTAGGTTGAAAATAAAATCTTGGCTTCATGGTGGCTTTCAGGTAAACCTTCTAAACTGGCTGCTGGGGCTCTATGAACAACCCCTGATGTGGACGATACAATCTGCACTATAACTGCCCTGCCCCAGCTTCCTCACTTCTCTTTGCCCCTCAGACCCCCAATCATCCACCTTCAGTTTTCTAACTACCCATTCCCACACAGTCTCTTGGACAGGAATCGAGGGCTCTGTTCTTGCATCACTTCTGTGTGGCCCATGTTTTTTTCATGTACAATTCGTACTGTCTTCTAAAAAGCAGCTACCATTCTGGCTTTCTTAGCCTGTCAGGCAAGTCCCCAGGGGCGGGTGGGCGGGCATTCTCTCTGGGTAGTACTTTTGGCATCAAAGGGTGCAGTTCCTCCACAGTTAACCAATAAAATACAAAATGCCAAATTAAATTTTAACTTCAGATAAACAACAAATAATGCAATATTTAGGATAAACTTTACAAAAGCTGATCATTGTTTATCTGAATTTCCACCCTTCCCTTATGGCTGAGTAGGACATAACAACACCTCTCTCCAACATCTTTGCAATTCTCCTCCCAATTCTCCCTTAATCTGGGCTTTGTCCCTAACAGGTAATGGCAGGGAACAGTTCTTAAATATTGCTTTTGATTTTTTTGGCTATATCTCACAATTCATTAAGCATCAGAAATCTACCTTATCTCAATGTCTCAGTTGAAAATTTAAATTTAGCTTCTTGTTTAATAAATATGCTATAATGTATATTTATGGATATTTTTAAAATCCTCTAAAACTTATATCATTAGTGCCTTATCATTTGTACATTTGATTTAAGTGTTTTTAAACCAACCTATTTTTAATATTTATGTTTATGTACTGTACCATATTAAATGTATAATTACATAACAATTATAATTTTTTCTCTAATGCCTCAGTCTTTCCAGGAAGTGCAACAGCAGCCCTGTTCTTCCTGGAATTTCCCCTTTGCTTGTCTCAGCCATGATCTTTCATGAGTCTTTTCTTTACTTCTTCTGACTCACCCAGGATGGACCTTTGACCTGAGACAAGACAACCAGAATTATCCATTGGTAACATATCAAATCTGAGAAAAATCAGTTAAACTTAACTTTCACATATACAATTCAGAAGCTGTAATTGATTATATTTCTTACTTTCTAGAAATAAAAGGATCTCAGTGACAGTTTTGGAGGCATCTGAGGGACAGTTCTTATTATTTCTGTGGTCTGTATAGATGCCACTCTGGACCTCCTCACATTCGAGATGTTTAATTTTTCCTTGATTTTTAGACTGATAATTTAAATTAGTTTTTCTCATCTAGAGTTAGGATTTCCTTACCTTACAATCTAAGATTTCTCAAGTGTTGCAATTCAATTTATTATTTCAATACTGTATCCAACAAAATACTATGAAGACTTTTAGAAAATGCAATAAATTGGGGAGATAATAGGTTGAAACAGATGAGCTAAGATAAGTTAATTAGTCCTATTATAGAAATGTAGTTAAAAGAGAGAGAAACAAATAAATGAGCATCACAATTAATACACTTAATGTTTCAACATATACCACATACACATTCCATCCACACAAAAAGAGTTTATGCAATCATACTTCAAATGGGAGGTTATACCTGAGTGGGATTATATTTAACTAGGATAAGATGAGAAGTAAGAATACAGGCTCTAAGAATTCTTCAACAGATTATCAACTTTCTTAGGAAAACATTTTTTAGAATGTTAGAATGAAAATCTCTGTGTATATGAACATTGAGCAATGATGTTGTTCAGTGTTTTCTGTTTGTTTGTTTTCTTGTCACCAAACCACCCTTTTCATAATGGCAGGCAAATAATTAGAAAAGTGCATCTGCCTACCTTATTATCATTTCAGCATTACATCTAGTCTTGGCTCAGAAATATTTCAGACAATGGTTTGGTATTCTACCCTTTGCTCCTTTGAGAGGTTTCTCCCTCATTACATTAATGACCTTCAAACATTTTCCCAATGCCTTTTTGCTGCCCTAGTTTCTGTAGCAGAGATACTTAATCAGTTACCCCTATAGCAGTTCTAACTCTAAATTTAAAGGCCCAGTGCTTTATTATCATGTGCAATAGACAGCACAATGTGACAGAATTAGGTGTGAATCATGTAAATCACCTTTATAGATGTGCAACTATAGGGCCTATTTTTTTGCAAGCAACACATTGGGAATATATATATATATATATATATATATATATATATATATATATATATAAATTTCCTTTACCATACTCTTTATTTATATTTTTATATGTCTTTTTTCATATTTTCTCAACAAAAAAAGAATTGTGGCCTTTTGATCAATTGTTTTGCAATAAAGTTCACATAATGTTTATGATTATGCAATGAATCTTGAAAGTACTTTAACTTATAGAAATAATATATGATACACATACTATTTATCAAGCTTCTGTTATATATCTACCTTCAATTCAAGGGTTGTCTAATCATAAAGAAATGGAAAACATGATTTGAGATAACATAAAAACATATATAGTAAGCAATCAATGTATGGCAGAAAGTTGCAAATATTCTAACTGAAAAGAACGTGTAATATACCTGTAGTGTGAAGAAACCAATGTTCAGCTATATTACAATGATGTTTTTTGTGGTGTTCATACTCATTTTAAAAATCAAGAAGTGAGCATATGGTGTCTTTGTAACATTTTTCTTTTGAGGAATCACTCCATCTCTATATATGTCAGGTCCTGGGTGCTGCAGTCATAGTAGCTTTCTCTGCCTGCATCTCACTTCCATCCTCATTACCTGGCTCCAACAGAAGCTGATCACATGATCCACAATGTCCAGTGAGTGGGGACACCGTGTACAGTCTGTTATGCCTAAGGATGTCTGGCCAAGGGAATGAGTGAGGCCTGCAATCTAGCCATGCTTCTCTTCTCAAGCTGTGTACCTTGGCATGGGGTGTATGTGCCCGGAGAAAGGTCACCTTTTTCTAATTCTCATAAAGGCTCCATCTGCTTGCCAAGCTGTTCACCTGCAGGGCTGCCTCTACCTAGTGGGGAAATCATTTGCTCATTTGTACAAAGGCTATGGAGCCATATGGGCTAGCAGAACCCCTGCCAATGAGAAAAGTCCAAACTCTTTGCCTCAGTGGCTGTTTTGTGGAAGGACCCAAACTCAAGGCTGGTCAATTAGAATTCTCCCCTGGACTTTTATATGACAGCTTGAAATATTGCATTTAATAGCTAGGGTTGCTAAACTGAAAGAAAAAAAAATGGCCACCGCCATGGCCATGCCATATTCTTCACTACATGGAGAGTCTATGTGCAGCATTAAGCAAACACAAGGAGGGGAGAAGGGTTGAAAGGTGGAAACATCTGGAACAAGCTCTGACTGAACTCTTGGTTCCAACCGTCACTGAAATCTCTACCAACATTTCCTACTTACATGAGCCAATGGATTCTTCCTCAATTAACTGGGTGCATGTTGAGTTTCTGTCGTATTCAAATGAAAGAGTTCTGATATACACCAGTGGTATACTGATTAGTTCAGTTGTTGCACTTTGCTAGAAAAGATAGTGTGCATAATAGAATGCTACCAATCTATCCCTAGTAGCAGTGCTGCCGGTTACTATGGAATAACAGGCATCTGTTGCTTTGCCACTTGAAACTGTATGTCAAACTGATGTTTTCAGAGCCAATGGCTGATTATATTGGGAGGAAGTAGGTCACCAAAGGAGCTCTGAGGATAGATTAGTGCTTTTGCACTAATCCCAAATTAATGTAGCTGGATAATCCCAAAGTAATGAAGCTGGATAGGCAAAAGAAATGAAACATTTCAGTTTGAAGAAATAGCATAAACAAAGGCACAAAGGCGCATGTTAGAGGCATATGCTGTAAGTCTTTTATGCCTTTAATGAAAGAATTTATTAGCTAAATACTGAACAGCTTTATGGGAGTCTGAAATCAGAATCATCTTGATTCATATTTATGTACATAAGATTGTTGGGAATTAATCTCTCTGTCTCACATAGGGAATAACTCCTTTTTTATTCTACTACAAATCTTAGAGACAGTTATGACTGACATTGTTTAGGTCATGGGTCCAACCTTTACTGGATCTGATTGGCCAGAGAAACATGGGGCTTTGATCCTCACTGCTAGGTCACATGCTCAACTCCGCACCTGAAGATAGAGGCAGACATTTTAACCAAGCACACTGATAAGTGGTTGTCCAAGGGAGCTGGGAGAACCATTACTTAAAAGCAAAATAAATGGTGGCTAGGTAAACATCCAATGTCCAAAGAAGACAGTAAACTGACTGGCTAGAAAACAAGGAGGGGAACTCTTAGACAGCATAAAACATGAGGTTGGATAAATGTGGGGCAAAGTTCAAAAAAATTGAGGGAGTTTACATGTGAGGTATTTGAACCTCAGTATTGCACATACAAGTAGAATTGACATAGAGTGATGTTTATCACTGGAGAAATATCTGTGAAAGGTGTGTCTCTTTTTAACAGAGAGATAATGTCATTTATATTTCAAGCCAGAACATTTTGAGAGTAAAGGGGGGCAATCTTAATGGTTATGCTGAAATAAGGGACATAAATTGAGAGTTTCTGCCCCCCAAAACAGGGGTAAATTTCATTCTTTTTCTAAGCCGAGTGGTCAGAAAGAATAGCTCACACACACATTTTATGTGGAGTGCCATCTGACCCTGTGTCACAGCCAGAATAAATTTCAAGGGTCTGTGACTAACCTTAAGGCAGTCACCTGTAGATGGACATAAGAAGGCCCAGGTGACTGGCAGGATAATCTGGGCTGGAGAGGAATACTTTATCAGATGGTAATCAACAAAGCCAATTGGATCCGCTCCCTTGAGAAGTGTTATTTGCAAGATACATAGGGTAAGAACTACCCCTACTCAGCTTAAGGCAGTTATTGTCATGAAGTAACAGGGGCCCATTGTTGTCAGATTTTCTGATTTGATAAGAATACCAGAAATCTGGACATTTTAAAGTAGAATTTAAAGAACACTCACCGATCATGCAGTGTACTAGTTGATGTGGACTACAGTTTTATAAAAGATAAAACCAAAAATACGTGTCTCAAGCAACATAAATTTATTATCTCATTCCTGCAATGGTCCAAAGTGAGCGTTCCCAGTCAGTGGGAAGCTCTCTTCACACAGTGACTCTGAGAGTAGGACTTCTCCGCTTTGAGGCTTTGTTGCCTCCAAAGTGCTGGTGACCTTGTGTATCAATCAGCAAGAGAGATAGATGAACCACCAAGTTTTCCTTAAGAATCTTGGCCAGGAATGGCTCACACCTTGTCCGCTTACTTTCCACTGATGGGAACTAGGAACAGAAGACCTCCAGAAGCCGGGAAGGGAATATGCCCTGGCCTGCTCTCCTCTATTATATTACAACAGAGTCAGTATGTTGCTTATGTGCATTAACCTGGGAGGAATCATCCAAGAATTTCATAACCTGGTCAAGCTTAAGAACCAGTGTTTTCAATTCCCCCAGCAACATTTTCCACGGTTATGGCTTCAATTACACTTTTCAAGGAGATGACTCCCTCATCTTTTTCTCCAAGACAGACTTCCCACTCAAGCTCCAGCCTGGTTCACCTCATAGTGCTGTGCAGTCCCCTGTATCTCAAAGACACAGACAACTCCGCATCGCAACACTGACCTCAGCAGGCACGCGCCTGCAGCCAGCTCCTCCGGTGCTTTCCATCTGTGAATAGCACCGCCATTCATCTGGCTGTTCAGATGGGAAACTTGAGAAGCACTCCTGATCCCCTTTCCTTCTCACCCCTCCTAAATTGATCTGGAATGGAGCTCCTCTCCTCTCCTTATATGTGTGGGTCCCAACTGCAGGTTGCATAGCCCCGGTCATCTTCTCTCACCCAGATTTTCACAGGGAACCTTCTAACTCTTCCTCCAGCCACCAGTCTTGCCCCTCTGCGTACGCTTCACAGAACAGCCAGTGTGGTCACTCTGCAGTAGATATAGAACTAAGTCACATGTTCTGCTGAAAATATTTTTTCACCATTGCTTCCAGAATAACTCTTATTTATTAGTGTGGCATGTAAGGCCCTTTTATTAATTGGGTGTAATCAGGAAAACCGAATTCACGGAAGGAAATCCAAAAGAGGAAAACAAATGCAATAAGCAATAACAAAGAAGTTGAAGAAATGAAAAGATACATAGGGGATGCTGAGAAAAGCAGAAAATGACAATAGTAAGAAGCCACTACCTCTTTAGGGTAGCACAGAGAAAGAGAGTAAGTAATGCTACCAGAATTCAGTCTGAGATTCCTGGAAGAAGCTGGAATTTCTGCAGAAACTTGCTTGACAGGAGCTGAGATTGTGAGTGACAAAGGTCCAGTTGAAGCTGGAATCATGGAGAAAATGTAATCTCTGCAGAAAAAGAAAAACAATATTGCCTGGCCTCACTTCTCCTGCCTTGCAGCCTCACTCCTGTGCTGTCCATCACTGAACTTACCTGGAATCCAACTGACAAGGGGACCTAAGTGATGCACTTCGCAGAACACAAAAATGTTAGGAAATGAATGTGCACAAACTGAACATTTTGGCCCTGTCTGTCTTTCTGACACTGTTCCCTCCCTTGCATGCTCTGCCCTTCACCCCATCTCAGTTTTCCTGTGCATGCCCCTTGACCTCTCTGTGTTTATATACCTCAGAACCGCATTTCAGAGGCCAGAAAACAGGTCACACTTTGCCTTCTGCCTCAGGCCTGACTATCCCTTAACTCCGCCTTGGGTCTCAATTTAGAAAGCACTCCTCTGCAAGGACTAGTTTGGTCCCCCAAACAAATTAGGTGCCCTTAACCTATGAGGTTTTAATAACTGCAAATCCTCATTCTATAATTTATAACAAACATTAAAACAGAATATAAAAGTAGATATGGCTTCAAATGTTCTGTCTACATCTTGAGCCAGCTTTAAATTCTGTGAGAACAAGGAAGGGGCTCCTTACCCACTAGTCACCATCCTCAACAAGTACCAGTTACCTGAGTGTGTGTCGCAGTAAATGAAGGCCTGTGAGTCAGGGAACGGCAGTGTCACAGAGAGCCATGCACGTCCCTGCTCAGGGTGACCACCCAAATTGGTTAGGGCCTCCTTGTTCTTAAATTATGGAAGAAAAAGGACATTGTTCAAATTGTCCATGCTATCCAAATGTGTGATTGCTACTTGGACTTGAGTGCTACCTTATTTTACGTCTTGGCTCCTCCATTTAGTCAACACACATCCTACTGCATGAAACAGATGAGGGAGAAAGATACAAGAAACCAGGAGCACAGATAAAAGGCTACTGCAGAAATCTAGGTATGAATTGATAGGAGAAATAAATGAGAAAATAAAAATGTTGAGGATATTATGAAAACATTGTGCTCTGGAAATAAGTCTGTAAGGACAATAAGAGAAAGCCATGATCAACCAGGAAAATATTAGAAAAAGTGATGACAACATGGCTGAGACTCTTGTTTAACAATAAAGAAGCACTTCTCATTTGGAGTTGGACTATTTGTGAGAAAAACCACAAAAAGTGTAGTTAAAGAATAGCTAATCCCACATTCTTGGAAAAACACATGGTTCACTAATATTTATTTTAAATACTAGATTACAAATAAGAGATTTACAACTTCCAAATAAGAGGCAGATCATATGGTTTGAGTTTTAATTATTATTTCCTTGGCCACAAGTAAGTCGGATGATATCTTTGTCATCAGCTCAATCCCCCTTATTTCCACATACTGTTTTGCTGCTGGAAGCTGAGACAACTCTCCTATGAAGTGCTTTTATCACTCTGCACTGGAATGATCACCTTATATTATAACAGTCTATTGGTTTGCAGTTCCCTCTAATTTTATTCATAGATAATTTCTTCCTAGCCACATAGATTTGTTCTTGCCTCTTACATTTTTATATCTAATTTCTGTTATATAAGTTTATAATGATGAAACTCTTCAGGGTTCCTAGCGTGACAGACAATATGTGAGTGTGCTCTCCTAGCAATCTTCTTTTGCATGTCAGAGGGGATCTCAGTCATTCCCATTTGTGAGCAGAACATCTTCTAGATGAGCCCATGAAGAACATTTATTAATATACAATGCCCTTTTCCAGTGGTTTCTTCTCTCTATACTACAGTTATTAACCTGAGCAGCCAGAGATAAGATCTCTTGCTCTGTAATAAAAGTGCCTCACTAGGTCTTTGCTGACTGTATATTGGTTCCATATATTTTCAATCCTATATAATAAAAGGATAATATGCAAATTGACCCTAATGGCAGAACAACCATTCAACCAGTCACTATGAGGTGCACTGACCACCTCTCGGCCCTTCCCCCCCCATCCGGCAGGCTCCGATTGCATGATGGTAAATGGGGAACCGGGGATGGGTGGCTGCAGGGGGTTGCCAGGGAAGATGGCCCTGATCACAGGTCAGGCCTAGGGACCATACCCGCCCAAGAATTTCATGCACCAGGCCTCTAGTATTAAATAAAGAAGCAAAATAATATTGAAGTAGGATCTGGTTACAAAAGATTAGAGAGTTCAGTGATGAAAACCAGCAATATAGCTATGTTACAGTGCTTTCTATGCTCTCTAGAAAACACTACTTGAACAAATTTACCATTAAATCTGACTTTGTGAAAATAGGTATTTAAAATCAATAAGACATATGCATTAAAATGTAAACCTAGTGATATGCCTATTATTCATATGTAGGATAACCAATTATATCATTTATAAAATACCTGAATAGTTTGAAAAGGGCTTTATGAAGAATAAAATAGGCCTTCAAACAAGAGAAAATAACCTAGAGTAAAAGTATAGATCAGTTAGCATGATTTCCCAGGGAAGAATGATTGCCTCTCAGATGTTGTCACCTAATTACCCACAGGAATGCCCACAAAACAATTGTGTAGCCAAGAAAACCAACAACAAATAAAAATATAACCACAAGCCTGGCCAGTGGTTGAGCATCGGCCTATGAATCAGGAGATCACAGTTTGATTCCCTGTCAGTGCATGTTCCTGGGTTGTGGGATAGTTCCCCAGTGGGAGGCATGCAGAAGGCAGCTGATCAATGACTCTCTCTCATCACTGATGTTTCTATGTTTCTCCCTTTCTCTTTGAAATCAATAAAAATACACATATATATATATCTCCACTAATAAAAGAGAAACATGCAAATTGTGTCACTCTGCTATGCCCACCAGCCAATCAGAGTGACTATGCAAATTAACCCAACAACTATGGAAGTTAATTTGCATATGCAGGCTTGGAACGAAGACTGAAAGCTCTGGTCAGAGCAAAGACTGAAGACTGAAGACTGAAGGGGCTTGGCTTCTCCACTGCGGCCAGACCAAAGGCCTGGGTCCCGGGTGCCAGAGGATAACCGATGCCAGTAGCCTGAGGAAGGAAGGCCTATTGAGTGAATCTTCGTGCAACAGGCTTCTAGTATATATAATAAATGTGTAATATGCTAATTAGAATGGGCGTCCTTCTGGATGACCTTCCGGACTAAGACAGGGCTGTGAGTGCCAGGGCAACCACGGCGTTTGCCTCGGGCTAAGGCAAACAGCTGCAGCTGTGAGGGCTGAGCCCCTTGCATGAATTTCATGCAGTGGGCCTCTAATTATATATATATTTATTTATACCTATATATTTATATATATATATACTAGAGGCCCGGTGCACAAAAATTTGTGCACTCGGGGGGGAGGGGTTCCCTCAGCCCAGCCTGTGCCCTCTCGCAGTCTGGGACCCCTCGGGAGATAACAACCTGCTGGCTTAGGCCTGCTCCCAGGTGGCAGAGGGCAGGCCCAATCCCTAGGTCCAGCCCCTGGTCGGGCTCAGAGCAGGGCCAATTGGGGAGTTGGGGTGCCGCCCCCTGTCATGCACAGAGCAGGGTGGATCGGGAGGTTGTGATGCCACCCTCTGTCATGCTCAGGGTAGGGCCGATTGGGGGGTTGGGGCACCATCTCCTGTCACACTCAAGGCAGGATCGATGGGGAGGTTGCGGCACCACCCCCTGTCACACACAGAGCAAGGCCAATCAGGGGGTTGGGGCACTGCCCCCTGTCACTCACAGAGCAGGGCTCATCAGGGGGGTTGGGGCTCTGTACCCTGTCACTCACAGAGCAGGGCCAATCAGGGGGTTGGGGCACTGCCCCCTGTCATGCACCGAGCAGGGCCCATCAGGGGGTTGGGGTGCTGCCCTCTATCACCCACAGAGCAGGGCCAATCAGGGGATTGGGGCGCCACCACTCTCACACTCAGGGCAGGGCCAATGGGGAGGTTATGGCTCTACCCCGTCACACACAGAGCAGGGCCCGTGGGGGCGGGGGGTGGGGGCGCCGCACCCTGTCACACACAGAGCCGCAGGGCGATCAGGGGGTTGGGGCGCTTTCCCCTGTCATGAATAGAGCAGGGTGGATAGGGATGTTGTGGCCCCGCCCCCTGTCACACACAGAGCCACAGGGCGATCAGGGGGTTTGGGCGCTGCCCCCTGTCATGCTGATCCCAGTGCTGGGAGGCCTCATGGCTCTGCTGATCCCAGTGCTGGGAGGCATATTACCCTTTTACTATATAGGGTAGAGGCCTGGTGCACGGGTGGGTGCCAGCTGGTTTGCCCTGAAGGGTGTCCTGGATCAGGGTGGGGGTCCCCACTGGGGTGCCTGGCCAGCCTGAGTGAGGGGCTGAGAGCTGTTTTCAGGCTGGGGGTGACTAAAGCTCCCAACTGCATGCTTTTTTCTTTTTTTTCTTTTTTATTCTGGGCCAGCTTTAGCTTTGAGGCTTGGCTCCAGCTCTTAGGCCTCCACTGCTGAAAGTAGGCTTCTGGCCTTTGCTTACAATGTTGCGATCCTGCTGGCTGAAGCCCAGCAGACTAAAGCAGGTTTCTGGGGTTTTGTTTGGCTTCTATATTTGTTACATAGTTGCTTAGAGTTGCAGCTCAGAGGCCTGCAGCAGCAGGCGGGGAACATTGGAGTCCTCTGTCACTGAAGCAAGCAAGCCTCATGTTAGTTTCAAGCTGCCTGGCTGCCGGCCGCCATCTTGGCTGGCAGTTAATTTGCATATCGCCCTGATTAGCCAATGGGAAGGGTAGCGGTCGTACGCTAATTACCATGTTTCTCTTTTATTAGATAGGATATATAAAACCATAAGAGTTCATAGCTGGAGTTCCCAACCAGAGAGGCATTCTATTGAAGATGCTGATTTTATGTCTGTGAATGAGAGAAAATACATATTCCAAACACAGACATGGCAGAGTCATCTGAAAATTTTGGCTAGATAGAACCCAGAGACAAAATTTACCTAATGGAGTTAAATATACTCACCTCATAGTGTTACTGTGATAATTAAATAAAAGTCTATGCAGTACATATAATGGGTTTGTATTCCCCCAAAAAATTTATATTGGAGTCCTAATCTCCATTACCTTAGAATGTGATCTTATTTGATAGTAGGGTTATTGCACGTATCATTAGTTAAATTACGATGAGACATAGTGGAATGGGGTGGATTCCTAATGCAATATGACTGGTGTCCTTATAAAAACGTCAATGAAGGCAGAAAATGCCTTCATCTTCTCCAAGCCAAGGAACATCAAAGATTGCCGGGACATTTTCAGAAGCTAGGAGATAAGCATGGAGCAGATTCTCCCTTACACCTCTCCAAAGGAACCAACCATGTAACACCTTGATCTTGGAACCCCAGCCTCCGGCACTGAGATAAAATATTTCTGTTGTTTAAGCCACCTAACCTGTGGTGTTCTGCAATGGCAGCCCTGGTAAACTAATACAGCCCCTAAGAGTGACTGGCATAGAGTGAGGAGTCCACTGATGCAGTGGCTCGGTAAGAGTATCATGTGAATACACGCAGAAATAAAGGGGTGTAGTCTTATAGTAAGTGTTCCGGTAACTATTTCCTAGCAACTTTGAGGGCTAGAATTTCAAATCTATATTCCAGTTTCCCAGAGGACAGAGGAGAGGAAGGCAGGAATCTGAGACCAAGGGAACTGGGGTATTTGGCAGAGACCCTAGCATAGCACTCATAATACAAGGATTCAGCGGTTCAACCAAGTGACAAGAAAGACCCTTAGGCACAAGGAAGAATGAAATTTTTTTGTATTGGAATTAGGGTCAAATCAGTCACTTGTCATTTGTAGCGTATCCATCGTATGTCCAAGTATTTTGCCAGGTGTGGAGAGCACAAGAATAACAAACACCTGGCTTTCATTTTCAAGAGCTAACAGTCTACTTGGGAGAAAATCATAAAAATATCATAACAAGCCTACCATGGGGATATTAAGTACAAATGATTGGCAATGAGTAACATAATTCCAGATACAGTGAGGATTCATATTGGCAGGAAACTGTATATGGGTACTTTTCCAATGTCAACATGAAGTGTATTGAGCCATTAGAACACTTTCTGAGGCTCCTTAACCTTCATTGCGTAGAACAACCTTGTTTTTTGGGCTAAACTGTGATCCTTGAAATTGAGTGAAGTCAGTGAACATCTGAATGAGTGAGTAATTACAATATCCCTTCTCCAGAATTTCCTATGTGCCTGCACCTACAGCACAAGTGTTTGGGAGGGTGATTTATTTGTTCCTGCTATCTATATCTACCAAGATCTTTATTATGAGCACAAACATCATTTATGAAGGTTTCATTAACATTTGAATATTTTTTGTTTCTTAGTGACCTTTCTTACAAATTCTACAAAGATAGATAACCTTTAAGGCTGAACGCAAAAATTCTCTTCCTCTGGCTCCCACCACAGAGAGTAGTTGAATTTAATTCATAGCTATATGACAGAATTTGGTTCTATTACATTACGGTTAGTTACTTCTAATGCTTTGTTTTTAAATACTGTGTACAATAAGAGAAGCAATTTACTCTTGTATGTCTAAATGTTTTCTCTCTTTAAGCACTCAGCATGCTGCTTTGTGGGGAGGGCACACATCATGAAGTGAATCCTTCTGTTGTTGGGGAATAAGACAAGAATAAGACAAAAACAAGGCAGCAGAGGGGGGTGCTGGGAACATACCAATCGTACTCACTAACCAGCTACTTGGAAAGAGGTGATTCTGATGCACAGGGCCTGCGCTTGGCAGGAAGGGGCAGGCATGTCGACATAGCTTAATAAAGCAGTCTAGCAGCCTGCAGTTCAGAGGTTTGCACACAGTGGAGTTGGGGAAGTGGGCTTGGTTACAGGTGTGAGACTAGAGGCTCAAGAGCAGACAGGACTCTGGTTCTGGGCCATGTGATGAGAGTCTGAGATGTGCTCCAGGTGGTGACAATATGACTCCAGCTATGGGGATTGGCAGAGGTGAAAAAAACAGGCACATGGTCATTTGAATCAAGAAACAGGAGCAGCCTGGCTGGTATGGCTCAGTGGATTGAATGCTGTCCCATGCATCAGGAGATTGCTGGTTTGATTCCCACCAGGGGTCAGGCTCAGACCCCAATAGGGAACGTGCATGGGGCAGCTGATCCATGTTTGTCTCTCATCAATGTTTCTACCTCTCTCTTCCTTCATTTTTCTCTAAAACTCAATAATTTTTTTTTTTAAAAAAAGAAATAGGAGCAAAAATGTTGGGGATGGGAAAAATACAGAATCGAGATCCTCTCTGGAGGCCAGGATCTAGGCGAAAGTGAGTGCGACAAATCTGGGACAATGAGCAACAAGCAACAATGATGATGGCAGGATAGGCTTCTGGAAGCAAAAGGATCTAATATTCCTCTTTCCCATTGTCTACAGACTAAAATGGTCTCAACAAAGTGAATGCCAGCAAAAACACCTGTTTAAAAGAGGGGAGAGGTTGCCAAAATCAAGGCAGTTTATGATGAAACATGCACATATTTAGAAACATAGGCGTAACATAAAGTTTACAAGTTGAATTTTAATGATGGAATTTTTATAAGGTTCTGATAAATTTTTGATTCATATTTAGTCCAAATAATATACTCATGATTCATGTAAGGGTATTACCATGCCTTTAAATGCAGCTAACATCTCATTTACATTTTATAGGGGAAGAAATGATGGTGCAGGGAAAGCAGATGTCATGCCTAACTGTCTCAAGAAACTCATTCTCTTTTCAGGCTAAATTCAGCTCTAAAACTTTATAGTCAAGCATTAAAATGCCTGGGGAAACAAATGTACATACTGGGCAAAGACCCTACCAGATAGATAATGCTGGAAGAATGAGAGGGCAGGTGATCCTTCTGAATCTAAACTGAGACAGAATCATGAATATAGATTCAGAACTACCTTTGAGTCATTAGGAAAACCAGGGAGTCTCTATGTATTTGAAATAATAAGTAAACATTTGATTAAAAGAGAAGATGTAATCAACTTGAAGTTGATTAAAAAATTACTTCAAAATGAGTTTATTGTAGGGCAAGTTCTCAAAATGTGTTCTTGAAACTACCAGTACCAATAGCCTTTAGGAAATTGGTTATAAATGCAAATTCTTGGGCTCTACCTCATCTATTGAATCGGAAACGTAGAGTAGGGCCAGCAATCCCCATTTTAACAAGCTCTCCAGCTATAGAATTGTCAGATTTAGCAAATAAACATATAGTATAACAATTAAATTGAATTTCAGATAAACAAAGAATAATTTTTTAGTATGTGCCATGCAATATTTGGGACACACTTATACTAAAAAAAAAGATACATTGTTTATCTGAGATTTAAATTTAACTGAATATTTTGCATTTTATCTGACAACCCTACTCAAATGATTCTGATGCAAGTTAAAATTTAAGAATATTAGGGTTACACTAACAGCAATATTCTTTTGAAAATAGTATCTCCTATGCCCATAGAGCAAATAATGTGGAAGCATCAATGTCTGGTGCAGGCATCTGTCTGGTGGCATGTTGAATTTGGTTCTAATATATGTTTGTTTGGCTCCATGTATTTTGTATGTGTTCTTTGTGTTTTGATGTTTGAATTAATTGCAATATTTAAAATATTTTGAAATTTTACATACAATCATGATCTGGATTACCTACCAGGATGGCAACAATTAGGATTATCAGCAAGTGAAGTCCAGTGTTCCACAGTCCCCACCACTCCCTCCCTATTTTCTTTACCAAGAAACTAGGTATTGTCTGACATATCTGTGGTTGCACTATTTTCATCAGCCCAGGCTGGGATTGTCCTCTTAGGAATGTGAGTTTGCAAACTCATCTTTAAAGGTTCCCTCTGCCCTCCACCAACATGTGGACCTTTAGGAATATGAAATATCTCAAAAGTCCTCATGTGGGATATAGGTATTAATATCACTGGATACTTCTCCCAGAACAAAAGTTTGTAAATTAGAAGTCAGATTTGTGATAGAGGCACACTTAGAACAAACAACCCTGCTTATCTTACACTAGGACCAATTTTGAGAACAAAATTATTTGGTTTCTTTTGTTTGTTTCATTTAAATTGAAAATATTTTTCTTGATTGTCTTGTTGAAGATGTATAATTCCAAATTTGATTGTATGTTTTACTGATGAAAAGAATCCTATATAATAAAAGGCTAATATGCAAATCGACCAAACAGCAGAACGACCAGTTGCTATGACACACACTGACCACCAGGGGGCAGATGCTCAATGCAGGAACTGCCTCCTGGTGGTCAGTGCACTCCCACAGGAGGAGCGCAGCGGTGGTGGCAGGAGCTTCTCCTGCCTCCTCAGCAATCGGACATCCCCTAAGGGCTCCCAGACTGCAAGAGGGCACAGGCCAAGTTGAGGGGAACCCCCCCAGCCCAGTGCACAAATTTTGTGCACCAGGCCTCTAGTATCAATATAAAGATCAACATTGATTTTTAAGGACTATAATGTTAGCATTGGAGAATATTGAGAAAGCAAAACACAGAAGCTGATATCTATCTTTCATGCTAACACTAAATTTTGGTCATATCTTGAATGTAGGCCATATATATGCACCCCAAAGATTTTGTGATTTACTAACCATTTCTTTATACCAACTTGAAGAAGTATGTGGATGGGTAGAATCAGTGGCTAATGCCTTGATGGAATTTGGTTCCTGGCCCACTTCAAGAATGGTTGTGGCTGGTGAAGCCACGCCATTTAGGTATTGCTTGATTTATTTTAAGTAATTGAATAACTGAACTGAAGGAAATTCACTTAGTTTGTACTTAATCCAACTTTGTGCTTTCACAATTTAAATTCTGCAAAGTCACTTTCAATTCAAATGTTAGCAGCAATGTCCCTTTTACTATCTCTAGAGTTTTCCCAGAATAAATCTTTCCCTTTCCAAGCAAGTCTTGGAAAACATGTGCAATGTTTCTGTGACATATGGGCCTGTCTACAGTAATTAATTCCTAGTTTGTCTGACCTAATTGTTCCGTGTTGGCAACTCTTGTTATTTTATTAAAGGCAACATTGGTAAACATGAGCAGAATATTGCTAAGATAGTGATTCTTTTTCAAAAGCTACACACATTTTATAATTCCTCTACTAGTATTTATTATTAAATTTTCTGTCTTCACTAAATATTTCCTAGCCAGTGATTTCAAGGCTTTTTAAATTGTATTGATGATTGGTTGTGTTCTGAATCTATTGTAGAGGCAAAAATTAGACTGATATATATATTCTTTCTATTTTTTTTCTATGTCATTCCCATATATATTCTATTTTATCCTTACTCTTCAGGAAAGTGGAAAACTCAGGTGTTGTTTTTTTGTTTTATGTAAAGTAGAAAAGTATTCTTTTCTGCTTGGTTGATGAGGAAGGACATTTGGTCCACCTTGAACTCCCTCACTTCAAGTTCGTAGTTGCATCTCACACCCACCTGGACATTTTTTCCTACCAACCTGCATCTCCATTTAGTCAAAAGGCCAGAGCAATGAATTACGGTGAAATTTGGTTTGAGATACAGTAAACAATTCAGGGATTTACAAACTTTGGTAGTTGTTGCTCGGTCACAATTAGTATCAATGAAAAAATCTGAGAGGATAAATTTTTATGAATCATGCTCTAGATTTGTGAGACATTTCTAAAGCAATTCCCTAAGCCTCATGTAGGGTGCTATAGAATGCCCTCATTCCGCATGCCTAATTCCAAAGCTGTTCCTTACACATCAAAATATACCGGTTATACATAAACAGCAAACTAGCTGTAAATTCTCTTCTCATTTATGAATTCTAATTCATTGGGCTTTTGAAAAATCATATGGAATTTGTAGCCTTCACAAGAAATGTTCATCTAAAGCAGTGAGTTACTCTACACAGGATCTCTCAGTTTCCAAAAAAGAAAAGAGAAAAAGAGTGAGCCCAGGAAAGGCATAGTTGCAGCAGTTTTCTCCTCTTTCTACCTTCTCCTTCCCCAGCATCATAAAACTGGAAGAGAAAAAATATTTCTGAAACATTTTTACTTGAATTCGAATATTCTATAAACCTTGATGCCTTGTGAATTCCTCACCCATGAGCAGCAATGGGTTCTGATGCTTCTATGCTACCAGGCATAGTTCATTCCTCAGCTTTCACTGTCAGATTTGATTTTGTAGCAAGACAATAGGCTTGAAAAGCGGGCTTTGTTAAGGGATGGAGGATGGGGGATTCTAAATTCCTTTCATCCCTAGGGGATTTCAGTACTAATTTCTTAAGTATAGGAAAAGCGCACTTCCACTTAGGGCATGATGTTACTGCCATTGGGATTGGAAGACAGGAAACACAGGAAGGGAAAGCCCAAAGCTAGCAGAGGTCCTTGCAGTCTTAAACTACTGTGGAGGATGGAGGGAAGAAAGGAGAGAAAGGAAAAAGAAGGATACTTGCCCTGTGTGTGTGTGTGTGTGTGTGTGTGGGAGGGGCGGGGGTGGGAGGGGGGACATTTAAAAACATCTGCAGAGTTCTGATAGAGCCCATGACTTAGAGGCATATGGGTGTTAGGAGGGAGTGGGAGTGCACTGTAAGCTACTAGGAGAAGTTCTTTTTTTTTTTTTTTAAAGTTTTAAATACAAATACACATGTCTGTGCCACTTTATTTGAGCTTTCAAATTTTAGTGGAGTCTTACGTAGGAGTTATTTAGCCACCTAATAAATAAAAGAAGATTAATTTAGGCAAGGCATAATTTGATATCTATAAGAGTGCCAGATTAGGAGTAAGGAAACTGCAATTCTAGTTGTGTCTGCATTATTTTCTGGTTTTGATCTTGAGCAAGGCACTTGATCATTCTGGGTTCTTGACAACTGCTGGGGTCCAACCCCAGCAGGTCCAGGGGTCCCCAAAAGTGTAGACGGAGTCGGCGAAGAAGGAATGACACGGAGACAGCGTTCAGTTGATCAGCAGCCTAGCCAGGATCTCTAGCCAAGCTCTGGTCAGGATCTCCAGCGAAGTTCTAGTCAGGATCTCCAGCCAGGTTCTGTGTCCATGTTCTCTTGTTAGGTTCTCCAGCCAGGTTCTGTCCAGGTTCTCCAGCCAGGTTCAGTCACCAGGTTCTAGTCAGGTTCTCTTGCCATGTTCTATCCAGGTTCTGTAGCCAGGTTCTGTCTCTAGATTCTTCAGCCAGGTTCTCTCGCTAGGTTGTCTCTAGGTTCTGTGGCCAGTTTCTGTCCAGGATCTTTTGCCATGTTCTCTCCAGCGAAGTTCTTCTGTCTCTAGGTTCTGTGTAGGTTCTGTGTCTAGGTTCTCTAGGAGAAGTTCTGCATAAGGCCGCTGTCACACTGTTCTGTGTAGCTGTGCAGTACTATTTGTACACAGGGGACTGAGATAATGGAAGCAAGCAGAGAGATAGCTACCCAGGAGAGGATATATTTTTAAAAAGCTAAATGTCAAAGTCATCAGGTTCACCTTAAAGTCTAGGGCTTCAGAATGTCATTTCAAAGACCACTGGGCACTGGCTCCCGAGGCTCAGCTACAGTAAAGTAAATGCAGCTTAAATTTAGAGGAAGGGCCAAGATTCAGCTCTTCTGTCCACTCATTTCCCTTGTGATGAGGACAGGTTTCAAAACATTCCATTCATCCTCCAGGCAGACACAGAATTTAGCTGAACCTGTTACACTAAGTTTGATAACATGAACGATATATCTGACATCAAATATAAATGATGGTGAAGAGCCATGACAGGTGCGGGTGAGGGTCACTGGAGTGGCTTCAACAAAGGTGGGCTGTCTTTTCTCCTGCCTGACGGCACTGCCCCATAGCGGAACTTGATGAAGACCTTGTGAGAGAATTTTTCTCCCTTGGACTGGGAGTCCAGGGTGCCGTGGCTTCAGTGGTGCTGAGGCTAAAGGCACCCCATCTCAGGAGGGCAGCTTGACACAGAGGTCATAGAGCTGCACCCTGTCCCCAGAGAACTAGGAAACTCGAGCGACAGACATGACTGGCTGGTGAAGCTCACCAGGCGAGGTAAGGGGGAACCTGGTAACTGAAAAGCTGGGGCAACCTCAAGGGAGCCATCACCCAGACCTGCCCCTGGCTGATGCCCACCTTGATGATACTCGAGTTTGAGGTGCTTCTCATCTCCTCACTGGCTTTATCATGACCCACACCCAAAAGCAAAAGGGTGGAGCAGCTGGTAAAGTAAACCGTGCCCAGACAGGACATGTGGTCTGGGACCCAGGATGTAGCCCGAGAGCTGGGTGTGCCAGGCCTGCAGAGCATGGGGGCAGCTGAGTCCCCAAGGCCAGTGCTTTCACCTGCTGTGTCAGGAGCTGGAGCTTCTTCTGCAGCCAGCCACTAGCTGTTGCATTGCAGCTGGGCCACTCTGAGCACCAACTGGTGGGTCAGGTGTAGCACGTGGACCATGTGGGGTTCCACTCCACATTGCAGCCCTGCATGTCATCCTCACGCAGTGTGCACCCCAAGTCCTTAGCACCCACTGCCCTCACCTGCCAAACCTGTTGCATAGCTGCCTAGTGCCTGTTGCACTCACTGTGTGCTCCTCCTTGGAGTCACTGGCTCCATGACAGCTCAGGAAACACTGGTCTGACAGCAGGCAGAGCAAGGGATGCTGCAAAGACCTGTGGATGTAAGTATATTCATATGTTAAAATATTTACATTTATATTTGTCAGGGCAGCCAGAGCACTGCTGCTCTGAGCCCATATATTCTGCATTCTGCTAATTACTATGCCAACTGTCATAGCAGGTTCATTCTTGAACCCAGTATACTATACTAACTGTTGAGTCCAAGCACCTCTGCCAGGGGCTGGACCTTCTTGGACACTGGGTCTTAGATGGAGAAGCCATGAGAAGTTGTGGGTATAAGATTGAGTCTTTATTATAGAAACCAGTGGTCATATAGCCATCAGGTAAAACAGTTCTTCCCAACAGTCACATACAGGCAGCCGCACACCAGCTGGTGAACAAACACATCTTTCCTACAAAGTAGTGGTATCTTCTTTACCCACAACTATTATCTGAGCAGCCACATGCTGCCCCTAGACTCACTGCATCTCATAGTAGCAGCACCTGAGCTCTCCACTTTTACATCTCTGGCCTCTACCCTCTTTCCAGCCTTTCCTGCACTTCTCTCGTGGCAGCAGCAATACATTGGTTGGTCAGTAACCACTTAGACTAAGAGGCCTCCTGCCAGTAGTTACATCAATCATTTGGCTGTAGGAGTGCACAGTGTTCCATGAGACTGCTGTGGCCTGGCAACTGTGTAGTCCTTGGACATTCTGTTTAAGATTTCCATGTTCAGAGTGGCCTTGGCCATCTGGTGTACTACCAACAAGGCCTCCACACTCTAATTAGCCTTGGCTATCTGGAGACTCTGGCATGGTTCCCACAATATTATGTATGTTATATATCCTATAATACATACATAGCCCTCTGTTGGGCCATAGCTGGAATGTGGAAATTATATATCTATACATAGATAGATAGAGATAGAATAGATAGAGATAGATAGAGATAGAGATAGAGATAGAGATAGAGATAGAGATAGAGATAGAGATAGATAGAGATAGAGATAGGGATGATATAGATATTTTAATGGAGCAATGCAAGTATTGTTTCTTGCTGTCTCATACTTCATCATACCTCTCTGGAAGTTTCTGAAGTATTCATAGCCTGATGGTGAGGGTTTAAATTGGCACAATCACTTTGTTTGTTTGTTTGCTTAATCTTTATTGTTGAGAGTATTACAGATGTCTTCCCCTCCCGCCCCCCCCAGTGCCTCTACCCAGTTGCTACCCTACTTCAGGCCTTCACCACCCTGTTGTCTGTGTCCATGGGTAATGCATGTATGCATATATGTCTTTGGTTAATATGCACCTTCCTCTTTCCTCAAGATTTGTCAGTCTGTTCCATGTTTCCATGCCTCTGGTTCTACTTTATTCATCAGTTTATTTTTTTCATTAGATTCCTTGTTTATTTATTTTGATTTTTAGATTCAGTTGTTGATAGATATGAATTTGTTGCCATTTTATTGTTCATATTTTTTTATATATTTTTTCTTCTTCTTAAAGAAGAACCTTTAACATTTTATGTGATACAGGTTTGGTAGTGATGTACCCCTTTAGGATTTTCTTGTCTGGGACACTCTTTAAATGTCCTTTGATTCTAAATAATACTTTTGCTGTAGAGTAATCTTGGTTGTAGGTTCTTGCTATTCATCACTTTGAATAATTCTTGCCACTCCCTTCTGGCCTGCATAGTTTCTGTTGAGAAATCAGCTGACAGTCATATAAGCATTCCCTTGTAAGTAACGAACTGCTTTTCTCTTGCTGCTTTTAAGATTCTCTCTTTATCTTTGGCCCTTGGCATTTTAATTATGATGTATTTTGTGTGTGCTTCTTTGGGTTCCTCTTGTTTGGGAATGTCTGTGCTTCCTGAACTTATATATTTATTTCTTTTATGAAGTAAGGAAAGTTTTTTGTCATTATTTTTTCAAATATGTTTTTAATTTCTTGCTCCCTCTCTTCTCCTTGTGGCACAACCACTTTGGAAAGCAATTTCTAATCATTATTAAAGTTGAGGATTTGTGTGACTCTATCCAAGTAATTTAACTTGTGGTTATTTATTTAGAGACCCTGGTGCATAGGTGTAATCCAAAGAATATTTCTAGTACCATTGCTTATAATAGTCCACAGTTTGAAGAACATTGCACATCAAAAGTTAAAATTAAGTTTGATATGATTATACAATGGAATGTACTAAATTTACTTTAAAGTTATTTCATATTTTCATACAATGGGATAAAAATTTAGTAAAATTTATAATAATAAATTAGAGCTGTGTGTGGTCACAGCCAGACCTCAGGACACCCACCTGTGCCAAGGAGCACTAGATGAGTTCAGAAAAATCAGAAAGGACTATTAGTCACTGTCAAGACAAAGGAAAGAGAGACTATAAGTTGTACCAGCAGCAGTTCTCAAAAAAGATACTGGCCAGGAGTTCAGTGAGGAACCCAGACCCGCCACCCCTCAGCAAAATCCAAAGATTATTTAGAGGACAGCATATTCATATTTGGTTACCAGCTCCCTTCATTATCATGTTACCCTATAAAATACTTGGATACTATTTTGTAAAGGGTAGAGCTCTGAGCATTTTTATTTAAAAATGCTAAACATTTAGCTAGAAGACCTCTTTAAATTATTGTTTAAATAATATTGGTCCACAATGTTTACCCAACTGGACCAAAATTTAGATGTATTTTCCACTACACGGAAAAGTTTGGAAATGTATATAAATTTATATTTGTAATTTATAAAAGAAAATATAATTTATTTAGACATTCGAAGTGTAGTTTGAGTAAATTTTTGACCTAACAATAAGTATGTGTATTTGTAAAGGAACATGGGAAGAAAAGAGACAATCTGCATTGTTTTTAAATATTTCATTGAAACAAAATTGGAATTCAATTTACCCTGCTGTTGCAGATAATTCTCTTACCCACTTTAATTCTCAAGGTTTTACAGATCCTAAATGTGATGTGGCAAAAATGAGGTCTTAGTTTGCATGTATACACTTTGTTAATTTTTTTTTTTTTTGGTTACCTATATCCACATGCAGAACTATACTTGATTATATTTAACACATTATATAGAGAACATCAAAGTATGAATATGCACACTTACAGTTAAAGTATTAATATCTCTTAATAACATCAGTGAAATTGTGAAGTAAAATAATGAAGTAACTCAAGATACTTATGAGTCTTTGAAAAAAACCTGCTTTAATTATTTTGAAAGGTAACACCATCTCTTATATGACATTCTGTTTGTTATTTTGTTTAACTCAAAGAATAATATTCATTCTAGTAATATAAAAAGTTTTAAATAATAATGAGAATTATAATAAAAGCTATAACACACATGCTTACACACAATGTAGCTGTAAAATAATGAGGTTAGTTGTTTGTGTGGCTCATTTCAAAACTCCTCTAAAACAAGAATCCCATTTAATGTAGCTTTATACTTTCCACACCACATAAGATTTCAATCAATATTTAAATGAATTAATGAATGAATGGACAAATAATGTGAAATCTTGCACATTTTGGAATTTAGAGTAATATAGTAATTAAATTTCAATGATTACTTTTAAAAATCCAAATTTTGATGAAGTTTAAATATGCTTGATATTTATTTGCATTTATACCCAGCTTCATTTGTTTTTTAATAATTTATCAATAAGTTAAGCAATCTGAAGACTTACATCAGTCAATGATTAAAAATCCCTTTTTTCCTTTAGAGAGCTAAATCTTATAAAAATTTATACCAGCAGATTATTTTACTTCCTGAAAGTTAATACAAAGCATATATATCTGATGATGTCAATAAAAATATTCAAATAACCTAACTTGTAAATTGCACATGTGAAAGAGGGCATAAAATTTTGATGTAAAACTTTCCAGAGAAGAGAATGGATAAAGGAGCTAGAAATAGGAATGTGGGTAAGAGTGTTATGAGATTCAGATTGATGATTACTAACAAGGACAAGCAAAAATAAATGGAGAGAGCCCTGGCCAGGTGGCTCAGTTGATTGTAGTGTCATCCCATACACTAAAAGGTTGTGGGTTTGATCTCCTTACGAGAGGCAACCAATGGATCTCTCTCTCTCTCTCTCTCTCTCTCTCTCTCTCTCTCTCTCTCCTCTCTCTCTAAAAATAATAAAAAAAACACATATCCTCTGGTGAAAATTTTTAAAAATAAATAAGATAAATAGCTCCTTAATCTATCTTCAACTTTATTGATTCTTCCACTAACTCAAATCTACTAAGGAGTTGTCAAATGAACTTTCCATTACAATTGTAGTTTTCCAAACAGACTTTCCATCTACTTCTTTTAACAACTTCTATATCTTTATTGATATTTTTAATGAAATAGTATCTCCATACTTCATATCTTTTCTTACCACCTTAAGCATGATTTCCTTCAGTTCTTTGAATATAGTTTAAGATTCAAGATTTTATGTTGGCATTGATGTAGTTTTGTAGCTAACCAGTTAACTTACAAATAAAGAAACATAGTTTTTAAGTCCAAAGTAGCAAGTAATATTGGATGATATTACTAAATTCATTTGAAACCTTGCTTTTACATAGCAAACTGTTTTTACTGTGAAGAAAAGCTTCTGGAAGACGCTCTCATATTTGATATTTATAGCAGCTGCAAACTCTGCCCCAAACTGACTGTTGGCATTGAAAACCTCTTCCTTTCAAACTTCTTAGGATATAAAAGGGACAGAATCAGTGATCTTGTCTGATACTGTGCATCACCACCCCTCTGAATCTGATCTGTACCTTCTGCTACTCTCACTCATATTCAACACTTGGACTCAAACTCCCATCAGGAAACAGCATAATATGGCAACTATGGACACTGACTCCCCTCCCGTCTCTCTAGGGCTTGTGTTTGTTTGTTTTGAGGCTTGACTGAGCTACTAAGTAAAGTCTGTTTCCCTTTCAGTAGGAAGCCTCTGGCACCACTCCTCAGAGAGGTAGCCTTGGACATGTGTACACTCACTCGGGCTCTCTTTGACTATCGTTCTCTCTGTTCTCTCTGTTAAGCCATCTGCTTCCTTGCTATTACACCCTGCCCATTAGGCTTTATTAATTACTGCCTGATTTCTCTATTGTTTGCAACATCACTCTGGAAAATAAATTGCCTATCAGGCTGGTCCAATTAAATGTGGACAGTGGTAGTGTTTGAGGCCAGTCTTTATGGTTTTTGCTATCCCTTAGGAGAGCTTTTGCATCTGCCTCTTTCTGTGATTCTCTGTGGAAAATTAGATGGCCCATGTTGCTCTTAATTAAGAAGAGCTACTGTTTTTGAGAGCACCCTACAGGTTGGACTATATTTCAAATAAGGGTAGTTACTTGAGGTAAAGCTACAGAGCTCTCTTTTCTTATGGACTGCCTGTCCACCTGGGAAAACTCTCTCAGCCACTTTTCTGGGCTCTGGGCCGGGCAGTAGCTTCTGGGTTTTTTTGGCTTTCTTCTTTCAGACTGTAATCCCTAATCTAAGAATGAGCTTGGGTGAGGGCCATAGGTACTTTGCTGTACATGGGTTAGAGCTTCTGTCCTAAGGGTAGGGACTAAGTGGAAAAAGAAGGCCCCCCCCCCCCAAAAAAAAATATTTGCTGGCACTTACCAGGAATTTAGCCTTGTATTTGGAGTGGATGCTGCAATATGGTAAAACTTGATTGAGAGCTGAAGAAAGAGGCAACTGCATCCTCTTGGCCACCTGTAACACAGATGACCTTGGTGGGTATAGAGAAGAAGTGGGTCATGGTTTGAATGCCATAGCTCCCACTGTTCTTATTCAGAGAAGTAAGAACTTACTTTATTCTTGAATCAATGTTTATGTGCTGTATGCTTTTAGAACAATTGCCAGAGAGTAATGTGGGTGGGTTTTTTTTTTTAGTTTTATAATTTTCATTAGCTTTGCTTATTTCACTAAGGAGTGGGTCTGTGGAACTCTTCAGATTGTTATCCTGGAAATGAAGCCCCTAGAAACTTACTCTTTAAAATTTTTATTTTCCGTTATTTCAAGGAAATATGAGGTGGGATGTGAGATGAACAAATATGCTCAGTTTGTCATCTTGATGCAATCCTTTATCTCTTTGTAAGAGTTGATCTCTTCTTTCCAAGTCTTCTTTGTCCCCTAGGTCTGAGCAACTAATTTTCACAGTCAGATATCTAGAGTATCTTAAAGCCAGTATCCAAAGCTCTGTAAATAAACTTGGTTTCAAATCCAAGCTTTTGTATTTACTAGTTGTAAGACCTTAACATCAAATGAGCTCTTTGAATTGTTTTCCTTTCCTTGAAATAAAGAAAGAACACTTACTGTGTGTTGCTATGGTTAGAGATAATGTAAAATGTCGGTCTAAACATTCCTTTTAGAGAACACAGGTTATCTCATCTTAATAATGTGAAATACAAGAAAGATTATGCCAAAATAATATTAGCTTCATTATCTAATGAGCTTCCAACCACTCTTAAAATTAAAAAAGCATCTATACACAAAGCAATTATGACTATACTAGAGGCCCGGTGCACAAATTTGTGCACAGGTGGGGTCCCTCAGCCTGGCTGGCAATTGTAGCCAATCAGGGCTATCTTGCCCAGTCCCAATTGGACTGGCCGGTGTGGGGGAGGGACCGCAGGAGGTTGGCTGGCTGTGGGAGGTTGGTTGTGGGAGCTCACTGACCACCAGGAGGCAGCTCCTGTGTTGAGCGTCTGCCCCCTGGTGGTCAGTGCACATCATAGTGACCGGTCAACCAGTTGTAATGATGACTTAGGCTTTTATATATATAGATAAAAAATACTTCAAAAAGAATGCAATTAGTGCAGACCTAAATTTTGGTTTCTGTTTAATCTCTACAGTGTCTTGAATTGTCATGTAAGAAGCATTTAAGAGCTCAAGACTAGGAAGAAGAATTTTTTTTATATGAACAATCTCAGATTTTGGTGCTGATTGTATGTACATTTAGACAAAAGGAGCAGAATGATTTTGAAATGCTAGTACCAAAGATTTTATTTCAGAAGTATTACTGTTTCATTTTATAGTGACTGATTCCTGAATCTGGGGTGCTTGATTTAATTTGTGTTTATAACTTTGGTATTTTCCATAATGTTAAGACATGTCACATTATTATATTAAAATTTTACTGATTCCTACACCACTTATTTGAAATCTGTAAAAATTCATACAAGGATTGAGTGAAAATTTTCCTTTACTATTTTTAAAATGGGTTTCCTAGAAATGTGTCAACAAAACTTACCAGAGAACCCTGTGTAAAGTAGACAGTCGGTAATAATTGCTGAATTTAATAAGCATGCTCCTGGGTGAGGAGAGCATTTGATAAGCAGGGATTTGTCATACATTTAGGCAAGTGACAAATAAAATACAGATTTACAAAAATTTAGAGTAAAGGGTAGGTTTTCAGGACCTTGCCTGCAAGATATTTTATATCAGTGGTATCAGAAAGCAGTCTCACTATTTAGGTGTTTATGTGGTTTTTTAATGGTGCATCAGTAAATCCTTGCAGATTCTGCAAGGCCCCTCAGTGGTGGAAAGTGGAGGTGTGCAAGTGAGAGCTGTTAGCTGTAAAGGTTCCAGGGTCTCATTCTGCTTCAGTCCTTGAGCTTCTAATAGTTTTACGCGTGGGCTTCTGTATAATGTTTCATTTATTCAAACAAAGGCTTCTGTGGTGGTCAATTCTGTGTGTCAATTTGATTAGGCCTTGTTAACCAGATACTGAACCAAACACCAGTCTGGATACAGCTGTGAAGGCACTTTAGATGAGATTAACGTTTGAATCAGTAGATTAACTCTCAGTAACGTGGATGGGCCTCGCCAATCTCTGAGGACAAGTTTTGCCTCCAGACTGCCTTCCAACTTGAGCTGTAACAATAGCTCCTCCTTGGATCTCCAGCCTGCAGGTCTGCTCTGCAGATTTTGGACTTGTTGGCCTCCACAATTACATAAGCCAATTTCTTAAAATAAATCTCTCTCTCTCTCCCTCTTCATTCATATATATAAATGAATATATGCATATATATTCATATATGCATATATACACATAAATATGTAAATACACACAATTTTGCTAAATAATAAGCATTAGTTATTTTATAGTTTGTATTCTAAATTAAATTTTGCAGTGTCTTAGCATTCTGTGCTGTGTACCCAAGGGGGTTTAAAGGTGTGTCACTGTATAAAATAGAAAGGACAGTTCAATTGAAGCTTAATTATTAAAATGCAATTCTTGATACATTCTATATGATGAGAGTCCCTACCCCATTTTTTTATTTTTCTTATTAGGCCAGGGTCTGAGAGTAGGTAGAGGTTTAGGTAACTAACAAAGAAAGAATTAGCTTGGAATTTTTCAGATGATCCCTGACAAACTGTATTATTTGCTTTTACAATGTGTTAGCAGAAACTGATGCATTATAAATGTAGAATGATATGCTATCTGCCAAGACATAACTCACTTTAGTTTGCTATGTTAAAACTGTAAATATAATGGAATATTAATATATATGTATATATTAATATATATTTTCCAGAGAAACAGTATCAAAAGGTATATATATCTACCTTTTGATACTGTTTCTCTGGAATACTCTTATTAATGCAAGTCCATTGGTAAAAATCTTGACTTGGTTTAGCTTCCTCTTTTTCCAGTAAGTAAACTAAGATACACCACTATTTTGTAAGTGATCTGGGACTAGAAGCTACATTTTGTGACTTTCCTATCAGCAGTAGATCTTTCTCTAAGTTATAGGTCCCTAAACTTTAGCATGCATCAGCTCCTGGCAAACACAAATTTCCAGACCTCCTCTCTCCTAGAATTTCTGATTCAGTGTGTTCATAGTAGGACCCCAAAAGTCACATTTAATTTAATTTTGTTTGTTTTTAAAATTTATTTTTCAATTACAGTTTGCATTCAGTATTATTCTGTATTGGTTTTAGATGTACAGCAAAATGGTTATAAATCTGCTCCAAGTACCCACTATGTTCACTATGCTGTATCCACATCTCTGTGGCTATTCTGCAACTACCAATTTGTACTGCTTAATCCCTTCACCTTTTTCACTCAACACCCCCACTCCCGTCCTCTCCCCTCTGAAAGCTATTAGTCGGTTCTCTGTATCTATGAGTCTGCTTCTAGTTTGTTCATTAGATTCCACATATAAGTAGAATCATATGGTACTCGCCTTTCTCTGTCTGACATTTCACTTAGCACAATACCCTCCAGGTTCATTCACATTATTGCAAAAAGATTTCCTTCTTTTTTGCAGCTGAGTAGTATTTCATTGTGTAAATGTACCACAGTTTTTTTTTTATCCACTCATCTACTGATGGGCACTTGGGCTGTTTCCATATGTTGGCTATTATAAATTATACTGCAGTCAACAGAGAGATACTCAGTAATTTTTAATGAGTTTCCATGTGATGTTGACGCTGCTAGTATAGAAACCGCAATTTCTGTCCACACTCCCAGGCCTCAGATTTTTAATTAATAAAATAAGGACGTTGGAGCAAATTATATTTGAAGTTCCTCCTCGTAATAGTAATTTATAGCATATAAATACTACTACTTTCTTATGAAAATTGAAGAAAGTACTTTAAAAATTCTGGAACTATCTCCCTATAACAGCTAAGAGTGACTTGGCAGCTTGTAACTGTGAACTTTGCAAGTAATCATAATTGGACTATTGTTTTCTCACATACCAACAAGTCTGAATGTAGATGACTATATGTTTTTTTCCCAGGATTGCTGGTTAATTCTCTGGAACAGAAGCTGAGATGGAGTTTGGGGTATAAGATGTGTAGTAGGCATCAACACCTATGAAGAGAAGTGGAAGAACTGGGATTGGGCAGAAGGCAGCTTGTAACTGTGAACTTTGCAAGTAATCATGATTGGACTATTGTTTTCTCACATACCAACAAGTCTGAATGTAGATGACTATATGTTTTTTTCCCAGGATTGCAGGTTAATTCTCTGGAAGAGAAGCTGAGATGGAGTTTGGGGTATAAGATGTGTAGTAGGCATCAACACCTATGAAGAGAAGTGGAAGAACTGGGATTGGGCAGAAAAAAACTGGGATGTACACCCAACAGAACCTCAGCCAGTCGGATGGGGAGCACTAGAGTGAATATCGCCTTACATAAGGTCCTGTGTCGGTCTGAAACAGCTGGGTCTGATTCACTCTATAGACTCCATCTCACTCTGTCACGGGAAAGATGTGGCCCGGGCCAGGCACCTCTCAGCAGCTGAGTTAGATGCTGAACAGTTGCTGGCTGGAAGCTGTCTGCTGACCCCACTCTCTACAGCTAGCAGCCAGTTCTCCTTGAAGGGGGTTGTGGGTGGCATGTCTCATGTTCACCACACATGTCAGTGCAAGTCGTCTGTGATTCTCATGTTGATAAAATGGCCCCTGCAGTTTTATATAGGACATGCAATTCAAGGGAGGGAAGAAGTCATGATACCTATTCCTTTTATCAGGAAAGCTTTCCTAGAAACCACTCAGATTTTGCTAATGCCTCACTTATCAGAAAGTTACCACATGAAAAGATGTAACTAGAGGCTGGAAAGGTGAGTGGTTAGTGTCTTCAGTCTCTACAGTGGAGAAATGACAGGGAAGGTGTTTGGGAATGGATGTAGGGTTCCATGGAAGTCTTTGTCACTCACTTTACTAATCTAAAATGTTTATCAGTTACTTTGCTGAGTCCCATAAAGAGATGTAAAAGCAGTACTAGTATTCCCAATTCCCAGGTAAAAGCCTGAAAACTAAATACTGAAATTTTCATATGCTTTTTTTTTGACATTTTCCTCAGTCAAAATAAGTCTTCTTCTCTATCCTGGGAAAATGTAGGCAGACAACCTACAAATGCTACATAATCTGAAGGATACAGGGGCTGTTATTTGCATCAAAGTCAAACCAACATGCCTGCCATTTCCTTTTCAAACCAATATTATCCTAAGGGATTTGCTATTTCGCTGTAAACTATGGAATTTGTGTGTCTGCTAGCTCACAATTTAACATAAAAAGGTTTAAAAAGAAAGAGGAAGTAGGAGAGAAAGAAGCCCTAATAATCTCAGGAATCCCTCTGTCTCTTAAGCAGCAGGCAAAACCCCAACCTTCCCCATCATTGTTTCAGACTTTGTATTAATAATCCAAATACAGGTAAGAAATGACTTAGTGAGTTACAATAATATCTATCATCAAGTGGGTAAATCATAACTAAAAATAAGAGTCATGCTTTCACTATTGCTAAAGTGGATAAAGAAGGAGGAATCTAAGTATCTTATCTCTGTAGCTTGTCTGATTGAAATTTAGCCACTATTCAAACTCACTTTCTTGTTAATTTATTTCTGGAGCCAGTAAATTTGACCTAGGACTTACATTTTTTTAAAGAAAAATTGAAGATTATATAGAACAGCAGAATAATATGAGTTGTAATTTAATATTAAAATTATTTTAATAAAATTGTTTTAACAGTAGTGTACAACTTTTCAAAATAAGTCAGATAGCTATTGCTTATTATGTTTTTTTCAGAAAATGTTAGAAAAATAACTATTTTGATGTGTTGGGCAAAGTATGCTGTTTTCATGATGGATTGTAAACTGTCTCATTGTTCCCCTAACAACCAGAGCAAACAAACCAATGAGCACCTTTGAATGAATTGTCTTGTAGGATACTAAGCAATGGTTTAAAAAGCAAGTTATTTTAAGTAAAAACAGTAGAAGGCTCTGAAAATAATGAGGCAATCAACTGAAAAATCTAATGTGATTGAGTCCCATGTAGGTGTAATACATTTTATACACATTATCTCATATGTAAAAGACATATGGAAGCTACAAAGGAAGCATAAAAAGCAAGCTGTTTGTCAATGACTTTTTACACAATGTTATTTATTCTTTTAAAGTCATTGCTTAACTACTTTATTTTTATTTATAAATATAAAAAATATTTTTCTATCAAAATTCCAGAGGCAATTTGATCACTTCCAGAAATATTTCAAACATATATTCTCTTGGTATTATTTCTTTAGGAATTATTTATTCTGTCTCTTATTTCAATGTTAATTTAGGTGTTAACTTTCCTGCTACTGGTATAGAACATCAGTGGATATATTTTTCAAGGACCTATCTTTGTAAATTATATTAAAATAAAATTAATCTGACCTTCATTATTAAAGTTTCAGGAGGTATTTTTCACAGGAATAGAAATATAATTTTTAAGGTCTGCCTTAATGCCACTGAAAATAATTGCATTATTTTTTAATTAACTATTATCACCAAGTCTCGATGTTCCTAGAAATATATATTAATTTTAACTCAGTATTCATTTTGCATACATATTTCACTCAGGGGTAATTTTCTAAATTGAGGATAAATCTACTCAATATGGAAAATATATTTGAATGTTATTTTTTACATATTATTATGAATTTGGTAATTATTAAGATGAACTCAATAGTTATAATTAATGATCAGTAACACCTCTCTCTCCTACTACAAATGATTAGGGAGCAGCAAGATGGCTGAGTATCTCAAATGCTTACTTTTTTCTCTCTTCTAAGTCCCTAAAGGTTTATCTTAAGATATAGAAATGACAACTTTAGAACCACAAACACATGCAAAGCCCAATATAAGTCCTTCTGAAAGGGATCGATGGCAATGCAACCAAAGAGCTGTAATGTTAAATATTTCTGCTTTACAAGAGACAGTACTATGTTCTTATGAGGAGCACAGACTCGGAAAAAGACTGCCTGAGACAAGGCTGGGCTCCACTCACCATCTGCACGCCTGTAGGCAAGTTGGCACCTCTCTATCAACGTGGAACATTGTCATCATAGACTCAATTACTATTAATATATTACTGACTTAACACATTGATGTAGCTTCCAAAGGGACCCATTTTATTAATACAAGCCCAATTTAAACCCAAGGGAAATTGAGTACATCTAATAAAGAATGGTTAAATATTTCAAAGTTTGTGCAAAGAATTTCCATTTTTAGGCTATTAATATGAGCCCATAGTAACTTATGTATTCAAATCTCTTATTTCTGCTCTTCACAGTTCATCTCATTTTGCTTTTCCATCTCTTCTTTCTCCCTTTTTTCTATAATCTGACAGAGTAAGGACCAAAGGAAAACACATACTCTTAGGAAATTTCCTAAAAATAGTCTAAGTCCTCTGAACATTACACACAAAAAAAAACTTTTAAGTTAAAAATGAAGAAAAATATCTCAACTACAAAAAGCAAATGCTGGTTCTATTCTGTTTTTACTTCCTTCCTAGGTAAAAAATCAGAAGTACAATTAGGATTATATTAAAAATATATGTAAAATGAAATGGATCCTTTCTCTCACTTCCTTCTACCCTCTCTTTTATCTCTTATACATGTGCTACATTGCTTAAATGAAAAAGATCTTTTGTCAGTTTTTATTTTTCACCAAGCACTCTCAATTAGCATGTGACACACTAAAAGCACTGTCAGACGACATTAAAGAGAGGCAAGATTCTAGATGGACACAAATTGAACAATTTAATTATCTGTCACCAATATTATCGGTGTCCCTCTGTTGTGCTTCTCTAATTCACAGGAAACAGCTGCCTAACCAATTATTTCTGCCTATAGTGAAAACTCAAGACCCAGTTTAATAAAAACATACAGTTACTGGATAGCTGAGGAGGATCCTTTTACAAGCTTACTTTCTGGGGTAAACCCTAAAAAAGATCATTCAGTTAATCATTGGAGGCATTTATGTCAAATCAGTTTATTTTAGAAAAAATCACTTAATGTTAAAAGGTATAGTCAGGGACTCAGGTTAGCTGTGTCTAAGTATACGTATCTATTTGCCTTTGCTTATAGAAATGAGAGGAACAAAGATAAAGAGGTATATTAACTCCAAAATCTATGGTTTAAGAAAGGAAGGTTATTGTTTGCTCTAGGAAAATAAACAAATTTTGCAATGAATAAGAATTACACATTTTTGTGGGTATATGCTTATACACACATATCAAATCACAACACTAAATCAATCTAAATTCGCTATGGAACTTAATTGTAAGAAATATGGGCTCTTTGATGCTCAGAGATTGGCACTGAAATAAATAACATTTTAAAGAATATACATTTAGCATGTACTTCAGCAGCACATATACTAAAGAAGAAACAATTAGAAAAAAACTCTTTGATCTTATACTGTAGAAATACCACAGTGTGTTGGGGGGGGGGCGTGGTGGGGAGTGGGGGGAGGTGGCGCTATACCTGATTTTAAAGGTTTTACATTGATTGACATATTTATACCTTCAAGGCTGTCACACATTTATTTATATACTAAGGCCCAGTGCACAAATTCGTGCATGGGTGGGGTTCCTCAGGGTGGCCTGCGGGGATTGGGCCAGAACTCGCAGTCCAACGCCGCCTGCAGTTCCTACCTGCCACTCCTGCTGATCCCGACCCCACTGTTCCTGCCACAGGCTCACGCCCAATCAGTCCTGATCAGGAGAGGCTTGCACTGCTGCAGCAGCGCTCGCCAGCCATGAGCTCTGTGTCTGGCACCCTTCTTAGCAGAGTGGCCTGTAGGATCAGGACAAAACCAGCTCCCTGGCAGCCCCTGAGGGGTCCTGTATTGTGAGAGGGTGCAGATCAGGCTGAGGGACCCCCCGATGCAGGATTGGGGCCAGGAAGGGACTGGGGGAGGGCTCTAGGGCATGTTCGGCCCATCTCACTCAGTCCTGATTAGCTGGACCCCAGCAGCAAGCGAATCTACAGGTCAGAGCATCAGCCCCCTGGTGGTCAATGCACGTCATAGCTAGCAGTTGAGTGGCCTTAGCATATCATTAGCATATTACGTTTTGATTGGTAGAATAGTCCACAGGTCACCAGACAACCAGACACTTAGCATATTAGGCTTTTATGATATTATATTATCTCTTTCAGTCTTAATATTTTTGTTCTGGAAGATAGTGAACTTGAGGGAGAAAAAGAGAAACTTCAGATAACCTAGTTCTATTTGTTACTGTCAATAACCTTTCTATTATAACTTGAAGGCTTAGTATTTAGCAAGAGGTCACAGAGGTAGAAAAAAAAAACACACTTATTTTCTCTGAGACTCAATTAGTTGTTTTGCATAGTGATGAGGTTTGATTAGATACCTTCTTAATCCCTTCTATCTTTAAATTTTATGATAAAAACATATACTAGAAAATCATTATAGATCTAGGGTGTCTTAGAGGTATGTTTGCAGATATTAATACTAAAATTTGCCTGAAGAGAATAAAAGGGGAGGGAAAGACTAAACTATGTGTGGATGAAAGACTTGGGGATATTAATGAAAAAGTCATTTTTGTTGAATTCTCCTTTGTTATATCCATACTAGAAAAACATAAGTGTATTTCAAAGGAATTCAAAAATGACTAACTTAAGTAGAATTCATATACAATTATTCCTGTGATAGATGAGAAAGAAAATATGACTTAGAGAAGATAAATGGATAAAAGAATGGGTCTTTTACTGACATTTTCATTAGTTCATTTAATTACTCACTTAAATATTTACTGAACACTATTTTATAAGACACTATGTTAAGCAGTAGAGAACAAATGCAAATATGTCATTGTGAGTTCTTTATATGTTTTGGAAATTAAACCTTTGTCAGAGCTACTGTTTGCAAATATCATCTCCCATCTGGTTGGCTGCCTGTTTGTTTTGTTGTCCATTTCTTTTGCTGTGCAAAAGCTCTTCAGTTTGATATAGTCCCAATTCATTTATTTTTGCCTTTACCTCCCTTGCCTTTGGGGTCAAGTCCATAAAATGTTCTCTACCACCCAGGCCCATAAGTTTGGTACCTATATTTTTTCTATGTGACTTATAGTCTCAGGTCTTATGTTTAAGTCTTTGATCCATTTTAAATTAATTTTTGTATACGGGGATAAACCAATCCAGTTTTATTCATTGGTATGTGGCTTTCCAGTTTTCCCAGCACCATTTATTGAAGAGATTATCTTTACTCCAATGTGCATTTCTGGTTCCTTTGTCGAAAATTATCTGTCCACATATGCGTGGTTTCATAGGTGGGCTCTCTATTCTGTTCCATTGATCTGTGTATCTGTTTTTCTGCCAATACCATGCTGTTCTGATTATCGCAGCTCTGTAGTATATTTTGAAGTCAGGTAGCATGATACTTCCAGCATTGTTCTTTTTTTTTTCAGGATTTCTCTGGCTATTCTGGGTCTTTTGTGGTTCCATACAAATCTGATGATTTTTTGTTCTATTTCTTTAAAAAATGACATTGGGATTTTGATGGGGATTGCATTAAATCTGTATATTGCTTTGGGTAAAATGGCCATTTTAACTATGTTGATTCTTCCAATCCATGAACATGAGATATTTTTTCCATTTTGTTAGCAGTCTGGTGATTCCTCAAAAAATTAAAAATAGAGCTATTATATGACCCAACAGTCCCACTTCTGGGTATATACCCAAAAAACTCAAAATCATTTATACACAAAGATATATGCACCGCTATGTTCATTTCAGCATTAATCATGGTGGCCAAGAGTTGGAAACAGCCAAAGTCAAAGTGCCCTACGATAGAGGACTGGATAAAGAAGATGTGGTATATATGCACAATGGAGCACAACACGGTCATAAGAAAGGATGGCATAGCGTCATTTTCAGCAACATGGATGGACCTTGAGAACATTCTGTGAAGTGAAATAAGTCAAACAGAAAAAGCTAAGAACTATATGATTTAGCTCATATACGTGGAATGTAAAACTGAAACTTATGAACACAAACAGCAGTGTGGTGGTTGCCAGAGGGAGGGGGAGGGGAGGACAGGGGTCCTAAAATGAAATGACAGGAAGTTTGACTTTGGGTGGTGGGCACATGGTTCTATATACAGATTTTGTAAATTAGTAATCCACACATGTAACCTATATGTTTATGCTGAGTAATGTCACCCCAATAAAATTAAAAAAATAAAGTGTAAAAAACAAAAAACAAAACAAATAAACAAATAAATAAATAAATATGTCATTGTGCCTAACCTCAGGAGTATTTTATGTTCTTGGAGCAAAAAATGGAAATTCAAGTCAAAATGCCTCTGTGGGAAATACTGTAGTGAATTTAAATTATAAAAAAGGGAACACTGTTCATAATTAAAATAAAACATCACTATTTTTAATTAAAAATAGATATATTAACATGAAAGAGAGAACAGTGTGAGTTCATCCATTTTTGAAAGCATAGAAGTAGTTTAAAATATTTCAACAAAAAATAGTCCAGGCACAGATGGCTTCCCTAGTGAATTCTTCCTAACATTTAAGGAAAGTAATACCAATTCTATACACACTCTTTCAGGAAATAGAAGAAGAAGAAGTAATTTCCAACTCATCTGAAGTTATTACAGTGGATCCATACTAGACAACTACATCTGAAAAAGTAAACACTGTGGACCAATATCCTTCATGAATATGCATGCAAAACTCCTCAATAAAATATTGGCAAAATAAATCCAGTAATATGTAAAAAGGCCAATATAGCATAACAAGGTTGGACTTATCTCTATAATACAAAATTGGTTTAACATTAAAAAGTCAATCAGTGCAATTCACCATAGTCACAACATAAAGAAGAAAAAAACATGATGATTTCAATAGATACGGAGGCTCATTTGGCAAAATTCAACACCAAGTCATTTTTTTTAAATATATTTTATTGATTTGTTACAGAGAGGAAGGGAGAGGGGTAGAGAGTTAGAAACATTGATGATAGAGAAACATCGACCAGCTGCCTCCTGAATACCTCCCACTGGGGATGTGCCTGCAACCAAGGTACATGCCTTTAATCGGAATCGAACCTGGGACCTTTCAGTCCACAGGCCGATGCTCTATCCACTGAGCCAAATTGGTTAGGGCAACACCAAGTCATTTTTAAAACTTTCAGCCTCATGCAACTAGAGGAGAATGTCCACAAACTGATATGAACCACTTAGAAGTAATCTATTGCTCTCCTCACACTTAAGGGTGAATATTTTGATACTTTCTCCCTAGGATTAAGAATAAAGCAAGGCCCTAGCTGGTTTTGCTCAATGGATAGAGCATCAGCCTGTGGACTTACAGGTCCTGGGTTTGATCCCAGTCAAGGACACATGCCCGGGTTGTAGGCTCAATCTCTAGTAGGGGGCATGCAGGAGGCAGTTGATCAATGATTCTCATCATTGATGCTTCTATCTCTCTTTCCCTCTCCCTTCCTCTCTGAAACCAATAAAAAAATATTTTTTTTTTAAAAAAAGAATAAAGCAAGGATGTCTGCCCTCACTGTTGCCATTTAGCCTTATACTGGAGGCTTTAACTATTACAACAGGAAATATATAACTTAAAAGGCATAATCATTGAAATGAACTAAATAAAAATATTTATATTTATATAAGACATGACTGCTTACATAGATGTTATCAAATACTCCACAAAACAGTTACTAAAATAATAGATTTTTTTTATCAAAGTTGCAGGATATAAAGTAAATATCCAAAACTTTTGTATTCTTATATAACAGGAAAAACAGTTGGAAAATGAAATAAAGAACATTCTATTTATAATAGTGCCAAAACATAAAATGAATAACAGTTAATTAAAAGATAAGCAAGGCTATACACTTAACACAGCACATTGTTGAAAAATATTAAAGAAAACCTAAATACATGGAGATATTTACTATGTTCATGGATTAGAAATGTCAACATTGTTAATATATTAGGTTTCCTTAAATTGACCTATACAATTTACACAATCTCAATCAAAATCCTAGCAGCTTTTGTAGAAATTAATGAATTGATTCTAAAATTTATATGAATTTTACATCTCAATAACCAAACATCTCAATAACCAAAATATGTTTTAAAAAGAACAAAGTCCGTGGACATACAGTACCTGATTTCAAAACTTTCTATGAAACTAACATAATTAAGACAGCATGTCACTGGTGAAAAAATAGATATCTCAAATGGTCACTAGAACAAAATACTAACCCTAGAAAAGAATAACATACATACATGGCCAATTGATATTTGCCAAGAGTCCCAAAGCAATTCAATGGGTGAAAGAAAGTTTTTAATAGTCTTGGAACAATTGAATATCCACTTAGAAAAAATAAACATCAAACCTTAACATGCAAAATATGCAAAAATTAACAAATATGTTAATATCACCTTATCTATTAGATTTAACAGGATCCATTAAAATCCCATTAGCTTTTTGCCCTAGCCAGTTTGACTCAGTGGATAGAGCGTCAGCTTGTGGACTGAAGGATCCTGGATTCCATTCCAGTCAAGGGCACATGCTCAGGTTCCGAACTCGATCCTCAGTAGGGGGCATGCAGAAGGCAGTCAATCAATGATTCTCATCATCAATGTTTCTATTGCTCTCTCCCTCTCCTTTCCTCTCTGAAATAAATAAATAAATAAATAAATAAATAAATAAATAAAATCCCAGTAGCTTTTTTTTTTTTTTTTTTTTTTTTCAAATTGACAAACTGATGGTAAAATTTGTATGGAAATGCAAAGAGTTAAGAACAAAGTTGGTGGACAAAGCTATAAAACTTAAACTACTCGATATCAAAACCTATTATAAAGTGATAATAAGAGGGAATTTATTGGCACAAAAACTGACAAATAGAAAAATAGAAGTGTATACAGAGTTTAGAATCAGATCCACAGCCGGGTTGTCACTTGACTTCTGACAAGGTGTAAGAACAGTGGCCAAGAGTGATATTTTCAGTAAATGTTGCTGGGTCAATTAGATAGCCATATTGTTATAAAATAAATCTTGGCCTGTGGGATGTGCAAAAGTAAATTGCAGATGGATTGCTGGTCTAGATGTAAAAGGGAAAACAATAAAATTTTAAAGAGCAGATGGAAAATATCTTTATGAATCTTATAAAAATATAAAATATTTTATAAAAATCTCTTATTAAAATCTCATATAAAACAGTGCTAACCATTAAAAAATGGTAAATAAAACACTGATAAGATTAGAGATTCTTTTCATCAAAATACATCATTTCAGTTCTGAAAAATGGAAACCACAGAGAGGGTGAAAATACAATATCCTACAAGTAACTTTTATTCAGTATACACAAAGCATACCTACAAACAAATTAGGGAGAGACAGGAAAACCAACAGTAAAGAATGGGTAAGAGACTTGAACATGCACTTCACAAAAAAGTATGTCAAAATGGCTGATAAATTTCTTAAAGTGTGTTTAATTTGATTAGCAACTAAGAAAATAAAAACTATAATAAAAGTATATCACACTACATAGCCACCAGAAAGACTATAAAGTAGAAGAAAAATCAAGTTTATGCAAGGATGGACAGTGATAAGAATTTTTATATATTACTAATGGAAACAAAATTTGATAAAATCATTTTGGACAAATGTACGGGAGTATCAATAAAACTTAGCACATGTAAGTCCCATAATTAACATTCTTCTCTTAGTTTTGTGTGTGTGTGTGTGTGTGTTCGTGTTTGTGTGTGTTTACTGAAAGATGTGCAAGAAAATATTCGCAGCAACACTAAATATAATAGACAAAAGTTGAACGATACTCCATAAATGTATATATTATACTATATTCACATAGTGGAATATTATATGCAAAATTAATCAATAGTGTTATTTGGGGCTATTTTTTACACTTGAAGATGAATAATGATTGGGAAGGGACTTGGTAGGACTTCTGTGGGTAATTGTCATATTCTGCTTCTTGTTCTGTGTACTAGTTATGAGGGTGTGTTCAATTTGTAAAAGGTCATCGACATGTGCACTTCTAACTTGGGTCTATATGTATCTTACCAGTATACTTTAATAAAAACAACTTAACTTAAAAAATCTTTGAATACAATGTTTTTTTCTATATATTTTCTCTAAGTACTTTAATAAAAACAACTTAATTTAAAAAATCTTTGAATGCAATGTTCTTTTCTATATATTTTCTCTAAGTGAGTTACCATATTTTCATTAAAATCTGTTAAAAGTGAAAAACCTTTTTCTTGAGTTGTGTTTAGGGAGTGTGACCAGGGTAAATTATTATAGAAGCCAAGACCACAAAGATAAATTGAAAGAAAAAGTTATAGCGTTATCTTGTCCTTGTTGGAATTAGGGGTGAAGGTTGGGGTAGGTGTCAATCCACTCTAGCTCTGGAATGTCTACCCAAAGGGTATGAAACCTAAAGTGACTTAATGAACCAGCTACATGAAGCCTATAGAAAATCTCTGAGGAGGGGGAATCTTGGTAGATTTGTCAAACTAAAAACTATGGCTGGTACTTGATATGAAAAAGTGAGAGTGGTATGCAGTGAGACTGGCATGCAAGGCTAGAAGCAAATCTCAGAAATCCTAGCAGCCATGGTAAGGAATTTGGGTTTTATGCTTACAGCAAAAGGTGATCATTCGAGTATTTATACAATAAAAAGAGCTGATTATATATATATTTGTAAAAGATGACAATAGACAGCAATGAGAACAGACTAGAGAAAGACAAATGTGGAAGTGGTTGGTCTGTTAGAATTTTAATGCAATCCTATATAATAAAAAGCTAATATGCTAATTAAACCAAATGGTAGAACAACCTTCCTGAACGACCAGTGGGCAGGGACTGTGAGGCAGCTGGGCTGCAAGGGCCAAGCCCCTTGCATGAATTTTGTGTATCGGGCCTCTAGTAGTATATATAAAAGATGATGCAAGATTACTAAGCAATAAGTATTTTAGAAAGGAAAACATTATATATCCACTTCTGTAATATCTGTGTTTTCATTATAAACATTTGTATAATTATAACTAATCATCTTGCTAATTTATTATCTGACCACATTCTTAAATTCAAGAGGATAAGCTCTTTTCTTTTTATAACCGTGGGGAGTGTAGGGGATACAGGAAGCCATAGATTTTCCAGGATAGCATCCTTCAACATCATGCCTGTCATACATGATCTGTGCTGAGGCCTCAAGGTTGAGTCTACTATTTAATCTCGCAAATCTGTATACAAAATAGAAGTGCCTTTAAAAGGGTGACATCTCTTTCTAAACTCAAAGTGGCTTAGATATTGGAATAACCTGCAGCTGTGTGTAGGAGATCTACGACCTGGCTCACTGGTTTGTTTTAGTATACAGCCTCGTGGGTATGTACCTTGGTTGCGGGCACATCCCCAGTAGGGTGTGTGCAGTAGGCAGCTCATCGATGTTTCTCTCTCATCTATGTTTCTAACTCTCTACCCTTCTCCCTTCCTCTCTGTAAAAAAATCAATAAAATATATTTTTAAAAAATACATAAGGATCATTCAGGGACTATAAATTTGAGTTTGGTAACTTATCTAAGTGTTGATGGAGATTTTATAAAGCAGTGTTTTCTTTTATAAAAGTCACACTGAGTAAAAATTTCTATGGATAGAAGATTCAATGTTATAAATATGTTAATATCACCTTATCTAATAGATTTAACAGGATCTATTAAAATCCCAGTAGCTTTTTGCTCAGTTTTCCATGTAGAAGACAGTTAGCCTTACATCCCTGCTATAAAGCTGCAGAGGTTGCAATGCTAAATAAATGGTTCTTTACAGAGGCAAGTACTAGAGTAAGCTCATCTCATTTTGTGTACCTGAAAACAATAAAAAGAAAGTGTATTGTCACGTAGCACAATAGGTATACCATCAGTACCTGTGGAATTGAATGAGCCCCTATTAGGTTCCACTGTAATGTCTGAGAGATATTTACAGGAAAAAACATCTAACCCAATGCCCAGTAAAATGAAAAGTGAATTCCTAACTACTTCATGGCAGTGCAGTGAGGCAGAGAGAGATGTAGAGCCCTGGGGTTTGATTCCTGCGTCTTCCACCTTCGAGCTGTGTGATCAGGAACAATGACAACAAACTAGCTAAAGCTAAATTTTCCCATGCACACAACTGAAACATGAACACTGTCCTACCTCCCAAAGCAGTTGGAGTGATCAAATAAGACAGTAGATATGAAAGAATAAAAACTCAGTCCCTGCTGTTAATCTCGCTACCAACAGGATGCTTCCTTTGCCTATAGGAAACCTGTTAGAATTTATTTTTTTCCACATTATCCCTAGAGGAAATGATGCAAATACTTGTTAATTCAATTCATTTACTCTTGTGTGAATTCTAAAAGCATACGTTTTAAAATAATACTGCATATGTATCTAGCACTTTATCAGGATTCTTGCTGAGTCCATGAATTTCAAAAAAAATTTTTTTAACTGTCTATGTTATTATTCTGGGAAGGAAGTAAAATTCTCAAATTGGGATGTTGTATGAAGGTACTTTTTGGTTATTTTTCAGCAAATAGTGGAACCAGGCAGGAGCAGTTCCTTGTTAGCCTCCTCTCTCCTTTCCCTGAAATGTACACCTTCCTGTTCTTCCCAGGATAGAGAGATGAATATGAAAAATGCACCTTTCAGGGGGCGGTGTTTCACAATACCTGAAGAAATGTTTTTACACTTTGGAAAACTAATGAAATGAAAATAGCTTATGAAAACGAATGAAATGATTATTTGAGGTCTGAGGACACACACACAGCATTGTCTCTCTAGTTCCTTCTCTTTCAATAGCGGACAGGGCTTCTGCTCACTCCAGGAAAGGGCAGTAAGGGAATGAACACTGGCAACTCTCCCTCCGCTAGTTAGTTCCTCCTTGAGATTGTAGTAAAGGTCATTAGTATGTGTTGGTCCAGTGCCTTGCTAGTGTCTGAGGCATCAGAACAGGAGCGTGTCCCCTCCCCGCAGGCCTCACACGGAGATAGGAAGGCAATGGCTCCTGTTCTAAAGTTTTGGCACACGTTAACTTATTTCATTTTCCCAAAACCCCCATGAAATAGGTATTTCATTTTCTCCATTTTACTAGGATAAAGGAGGAAACTGAGCCACAGAGATGGTAAGTGAGTTTTGACATCCTGTCGTAGCTAGGAGACAGGGAAAGCAGAAACTATGCCTGGGTCAATGACTTCATCTTTCTCTCTTGAGCCTGATGGCTTCTCCATTCACCAAGTGGCCTGTTTTGTGAAGGGCCCTAGTCCTCCTGGAAGCTTGCAGATACATGAACCAGTAAATCACTTTGCAGCCATTTGAGGAGGAAGAAAGAAATATCTCCTATTTCGGTCTTCCGTTGCAGCCACCTTCTGCAATGTAGCTTTACTGGGAGCTATCAGCCCATCAAGAATAAAACCAATGTTGAAATCCTCACCTGCTAACCTTGCATCCCTCTCCTTGTTTGTAAGACCCTGGAGGAGTGTTTAATAGGGCCTTCCAGCTACTAACAAAGCAAAATGAGAAACTTGAACTCATGAGGTAGAAACATTTTACATAGACTTATCTTAACAACATACACACACCACAATACACACAGAAAATTATAATGTGCCTTGTACATTGGATATGAAACAACTGTTAATTATCATGGTAGCGAGCAGCATTCCATCTTATTCAAGGCTTAGTTTTCTTTGTTGGTTTATTGTTTTTGTCTGTGCATTTTATTTAGGCAGTGTTTGTTTAGCTAATTCATGCTGAGCTGTAAATTTGTATATAATATTCAGAATGGTCAAAGGAGGTTAATATCTGACTTCAAGTTTTACATAATAAGAATTTGCAAACTATATATATATAATATTTTATATTTTTATCTGATCTAATATATATGAAATAAATATATATTCAAATGCAACTTTAAATGCAAGCAAGGTAATACTAATCATGTCCATATTCTCTACAAAGCCGCAAGAAGCAAGTAAGTTTCATACTGTATGGCCAAATTTATAGATTATAGATTAGAAGTTAAGGACTGAAGATTGAGGTTAGAAAGAGTACTTTTTTGCTTAAGAGCATGCTAGTAGTGACTGATGGGACCAAGATTCCAAGTTATGAGAATGCCAAAAGCCATGCAGCATTAACTTGGTGACGCAGACTTCAATTTCTCTGTTATTATTCCTATTCAATACTTCCCAAAGACATGTACTGCCAAAACCTTCCAAATGCAAATCTCACCTCATGTGTCATGTATGGAGAGTGTATTTAGGGTTGATAACTATCTGAAGGATTTCATTCATAACTAAAAAATAATTGTCTTCATAGTTTTTTTACTGTCAAGTTTAACTTCCTTTTGTTTGGCGTGAGTAAGTAACTATTTACTTTTTTTAAAAAAATGCTGCTGCCTCAGGGTTTGGGAAAATAAACACTACATTTCTATCATATATGTAAATATATATTCCATAGAAGGTCTCACTTCCTGTGGTATGACTGCCCGTGTATGTGGTTACCAGTTGGTAGCTTTCAAGTCTGATAGTCCCCTGGAGAAATTGAATGTTGAGCTAAGCATAAAGGCAATCTAGATGACCTTTTAGAAAGTTATTTTGGGTCACATTTCTAAAATTATCCAAACATCCAATCCATACTTTTTAAAGAAGCTTTTTAAAAAGGAAGGAAAAGAAAAATGACAATGTTTAATTAATGCAAGTGTCCTTTCAAATACTAACTTCAGAATGACAGAATGCCATTTGTTTTGTTTTGTTTCACTTTAACATAAAAACTCTATAAAGCTAGTGGTTGCCATATAGAACAAAATCAAAGTAACCAATCAATTCCCAACTTCCCTGAGGAAAAAGATTGTTATTCAAATTTAGAGGGGTCCTTTTTGACAATGCTGGGAATTTGGTAAGATATATCAGAACAGGATCTAGTCCTAAGAAATAGCTGTTCTTTTTTATAGTAATTGCAAAACAATTAAAAAAGTTTGAAAGGCTGAGACTGATACTCCAATATATTTACCACTGAAATAGACATGTGTTGCCTGAACTGAGGTCATTGCACTATCACAAACAGGGCACCAAGCACACGTTACATGATCACAGCTTTCAGCTGCTTCTGAATTAGGCTGAATTGGAACCAGTGACCCAGAAGGAAACAGTCACATATTCCATTACTAAGAGTCTCAGTCAACCAGTTACCCTCAGTGTTTTTCCCTTAACCGTTCTTTATCAGCAGCATTCCTGTTTTTTAGCATCAGACAATTTGAAAGCTCTCAAGAATGTGCCCTGACACATATTATAGCTATTGTTTACCCTACTTTCTTATACAGACAGGCTGTTCCCAAGTGTGAGATTCACCTTGAATTATGCCAGCTGACTTCCTATTTCAGTATTTGTTCTTCTTTTATTCTCTGTTATAGCCTCTAAATGACATTAGATGTGGTTGGAATGACAAGTGCCTTCTCGGCTCCATAAATGAATGTGAATTCAAGGAGCCAACAGACACCTGTCCATCATAACCAGGACAAGCTGGCCCCAGGTGCAGAGCTATGTAAATTGCTCCAAAAAATGCACTCACTGCTTTTATCTGATTTTTAAAATATCACCTCACAGCCTCTAAGAGCTCTAGAACATACAGTGAAAAATATCACCCTTGCTCCTTCCCATTTTATCAGAAAGCTAAAGCAAAAAAATGTAAGAAAAGAGACTGGTACTCTTTTTTTGCTTTTCCTTTTGGTCCTGTATCTATACATTAGTATTTCTCTAGACTTACATTTCTTGGAATGCCTAACATGTCTACAGTGGCCTGTGAAACAGAATGCTTAGATAGAAAGGGAAGTAGATCAATATTGCTTTAACAGACAGAGCGCTTCATGAAGACACATGGGTACATAATTAAACATAGCAAACGTTTCCCAAGGACAGAGCTCTCTAACTCAACAAAATCAAACCCTCTTTCCCTTGTGCTTTAACCTGACGAGAACTGCATAACTCCAGAGCGCTGTAAAGGGAGTTAGAGGACAACTCTGATAGCTATTTATAGATATGATAGACACCCAGCTTAGCAATAAACCTGAACCTAAAAGGGCGGTTTAGAAAAGATGGTATGGGCAGTAAAAAAAACACTAAGTAATTATATACTCAGGCAAACAGTGTGCACTTAATCTTTGTATCTGAGATTTCATGTTTTCCAGAGTTCATATAGTTGGCATACATTGCAATTTCCTTCCAAAGTTAATAAAAAAGACTTCCTCATAATAAATCAAATATATAAAGATGAAGATATAAAAGCAATGGTTTGCTTTAGGGATAATTTATATCAACACATTACATGTCTTACAACTGACGTTATTTGGGACTGCGATGCTTAGATATATTGACTCTACAAAGTGCACTTTTTAGTTTGGGTTCCTAGAAAACAGATGCCAACAAAAATATTTGGAGACAAGTAGTATATTTGGAAGGTGATCTCAGGGGACAGAGTGAAGGAGTGAAAAAGTGAGAAATAAAAGGGAGGAAGAGCATGAAGTTTTATTAATGAGTTGGTTACTGCTGTGGGAAACTGGAGTTCAATTCTGCTCTCAACCTTCTAAGAGGTTTTGTAGAATTATTTCACCAAGAATGGAAAATGCCAGTATTTTACCACTGCTGTTCATTGGTTGAGAAGCACTCCTTGCCAAACACCAACTCAGGGTCAAAGATTGGACCATGAAAGGAGGAGCAGAAAGCTATAGGTGTGAATAAAATCTGTCTGCCAGAACAGAATCTGACTTCAGAGGTTGCCTGGGGGTATGAGAGGGGCACCCATTGGGTCAGCTATAATGCATTTAGAAAAACCTGAAGCAAGGAAGAGCAATACAAAGAAGACAACTATCTAGATGGATTATGTGAGGGTTTTGAAAATGTATTTTATTGATTTAAGGGAGAGAGTGAGAGAGAGATAGAAACATCAGTGATGAGAGAAAATCATTGATTGCCTGCCTCTGCTTGCCCCACATTAAGGATCTAGCCCACAACTCAGGCATGTGCCCTGACTAGGAATCGAACTGTGACCTCCTGGTTCATAGGTTGACGCTCAACCACTGAGTCATGCCAGGTGGGATAGATGGATTATGTTTTTAAAAATTAAGAGAGCTCTCAGCAGTAGCTAGAAGAGGGTTACAAGTTCTCCTTCTCAATGTCATCATCTCTAATACAGTTTTGATGGGTCGCAATGCCTCCCTAAAGAGAAAAGTTTCCCTAACACTTCTTGCTGTACTACATATATTCAAGGCACAATGTTTGTTGCTCACTAAATACCATTGTCAAGCTGTCAAGCTCTATTTTCAAAGACAGTTCATTCTGTAAAGATATATGACTTCAGGCTCAGGGGAGGTTTGAAGTGATTTAAACCAGCACACAGGAGTCGGGGTGTCCAGGGCCTTGGAGTTTAAGAGGATTCCAGAGCCAGAAGTAGGGCTGTTTGTTCTGGAGGGGTAGTTCTATACCGTTGAGCAAAGTTTCTGGGCTCAGGCAAATGTCCATGCTTCTATGTAAACAAGGAGATATATTCTGACTGCTGGGAAAGGGAAGTCTTTTTTGAATAGTATTGGGAGAACTGCTAACGTCCTCCCTCAGCACTGGTGATACGGAGTAGATGTCCCTGGGATGGTCTGGGACATGGCTTGTCTCCCACATGCCTCCCTGGCAACTTGCAATGGGTGGTTGTGACCTGGATGGAGAACCACAGTCCCTCCGTGCAGACTTCAGTCATGTCCACGCGGTCATTCGTCTTCTTGCTCCTGCAGAAACCCACTCCAGAGGCTCCTTATTATAGTCCTTACTCAGTTTCTTCTCTTAGTTCCCAGACTTTTCATTTCTTGTGGGCCTGAGGGAGGAGGAAGAAGGGCTCCTCTGCTCTTCTTCCCACCCTATTTTTGTGGTTGAACTTCATCTCTAGATATTTTAGGGCTTAGACAGTTGAACCTCACCTAGCACAAGCCTTACAAATCTAAAACCATAACTTCAAAGCCTGTACTTGGAAAATAAAAATGCCACAACTACTCTCCTTGGTCCCAGATTCTGCTGTTGCATCCATTACCTGAGAGAGGCCATTTTCCAAAAAGAAAAATTTCAAGTGATATTTCAAAGTTTTGTTTTCACATAAATATCATCTATAACCTGGAATCATAAGCAACCTTTATATGCATTGTAGACAGTATATAATAATAACAACAATAGTATAAACAAGCATACATTGAAATGGTTCCAGTAGGAAGTTTTATTTACTATGTGGTTTAGCCACTAATATGATTTAGGTTTAAATTTTATTTTAATGAACTAATAATGGTACTTTAAAATGTACTTAAAATAAAATCCCACATGTAACTTTGGTAAAAAATTATTGATCCATATGTCACAAATTCATTTCCTTTTTTATGAGTTGAAGATAATATACAGGTTTGCAAATTTCTTTAATTACACTAAGTTATATACAAAATATATGGCTTCTTAACTTTCCTATTAAATTATCTGATCTTACACACACACACACACACACACACACACACACTATGGTAGTGCATGTGAGCAAAACAAAACTAAATTTAGAATAATTTATACAGCTTATTCTATAATTTAAACAGTATCATTTGTTAATATTCTCTTTTGAATTAACTGTGAACCTTTAAGAATTTTCCCCCTCTCCCCCAACCTTTATGTTCTTATTGTTTCTTTCTAGGATGGTGTCTGGATTTGTAGGATGTATGTGGTACCACACATGATGGGAATGAGAAGGGTAGGTCTTTGAAAGCCCTTGAACCAGGCAGGTTCTCAGGATCCTCATTGGTGTCCACTTAAGTCTACTGAAAACCAAACTGGTGACAACAATCTTTCAGCAGTCTGCAAGAGTTTGCTGATAGACTCTCCAGGATGTACATCTCAGACACTGATTTTACTTCCTGTCTTTGAGGCAGGCTAACCAGGTCTTGCATTATGATCCCCTGGGCTGTGGACCACCCTAGTTCTACCTGTCACCCCTACGTTTATCTGACCAGACTGTCTGCCATACAGCTCTCAGCTTCCGTTTACGTTGCCTCTTCTGTAGCAAGTTCTTTAGTCAAGACATCCACTCCGACTATTCACTAACTCCCTTAATAAACTCTGAAACAGCTTTTAAGCTGTGTCTACTCTGAACAAAACTTGATAAACTCAGACCTTCTAGCTGACCAATAAGTTATACCATCAAACTTACTGTTGATATGGTTTGTGTGAGAAGTGTTTGTGAGATAGTTTCTTTCCAGAGCCCAAAAAGGAAAGGAGAATACCCCACTGCCCTCAGGACCTCTCAAATCTGTGCAGATGTATCTGTACATTGCTGGCTCCCCCAGGTTACTGGTTTATAATGTTGAATAGAAACACTTCTATACTGCCAGAAGGAGTAGTAAGCTATCAAAATTTATTTGTCATTCCAGAATTTAAACTCAACAGATTCAAGGAGTGGGTTTGTGTAGTTTTTTGTTGTTGTTGTTGTTGGTTTCTTTGTTTGTTTGTTTTTTTGTTTCACCACATCAAGAACAACATTTAATAAGTGCTTGCTGAACAAATGAATGGATGGATGAATGAATGAATGAATGAATGAATGAATTATAACTTATGATTCGATAGAACTTCACATGAATGACATAGAACTTTCTTTCTTCAGAGGTGGAGTTCACAGTGTTTTTTGCTTGAGCCTGTGATGTATTCTTCATGAGTTGTTTCATTGAAATTTCATTTGAAACATTATAGAAGAACCAGCAGCCTTGCTGTGAAAGAATCTCCGCTGAGTTACTGGCAGTGGTATTTTCAGAGATTGTGACATCAGTAGATTATGACCAATATGAAGATATACTAGTATGCTTCTCTTATCTCAGGCATGAACAGCCACCATGAAGATTTCTACAGAATCATTGTGGAGACTGGTGTCTCACACGGCATCAGCATTTCTGGTACAACTGTAGACAGTTGGTCTCCACAGCACCATTGCACCTTCAGTGACCATTGTCAGTACAGTTGCTGCCTCATTATGGTAGTAGCAAGAACAGAATACGTTCACAGGCAAGTTAGAAGAGGAAAAGAAAAAACAGAAGTTATGTCAAAGGCTGGAGGATGGGCCTGTGGAGATTATCAGAGGTTTTAGAAAGGAATCTGTCTATTTTCCAGAAAATATGAGAAAGCTAGAAAGAAGTTTAATTTCTGTGCTTATAATTATTATTAGTTTTTTATTATTTTTAAATTAAAGGATTACCTGACCTAGAAATGTGCATGTGTTCAAGTATATTTCTGTGACATGACCAACACAGCAAATTTCAGACTCTGGTTCCATTTTTATTACACTACTAGGAGCTCAGTGCACAAATCTGTGAACCTTGAAAGGAACTGCGGGCCGCTAGGCTGTGGTGGGCACAGGGTTAGGTCTTGGCTTATCCTCCATGTCCCCACCCAGTCCCTCCTGCCGTGGCCCCCAGTCCCTTGTCTGCCTGCAGCCCTGCTCCCGCCACCACCACTCCCACACGCTGACAGCACCGGTCCCACTAGCACCAGCTGATGGTGCGGAGTGATTGGGGCTGGTGCCAACAGCTGGTGTGAGCAGTGGCTGCTGCCCTGATAGGCCCTCAAGAGCAGGGGGAGGTGGAGACCCTAAGGGGCAATCAGGGCTGGCTTCCACTCACACCCGCTGATGGGGCCCAATGATCAGGGCCGGTGCTCGGTGCCAACAGCAGGTGTGAGTGTCGGGTGGGACCGTGGTGCATGGGAGCAAAGAATTTTCAATAACCACCAGAAGCTTGCCCAGATGACAGCAACCGGTGCGCCACCTTGGTATTGCACCTCCACTCACCTGCTCCACCATCCTGCTGCGGCCGACACCTGTCATGGTCTGCACGCACCCCCTGGTGGTCAGCACACGTCATAGTGACTGGTTGTTCAGTTGTTCAGCAGATCAGTCTATTTGCATATTAGGGTTTTATATATATATACTAGAGGCCTAGTGAACAAAATTTTGTGCACTCGGGAGGGGTCCCCTCAGCCCAGCCTGTGCCCTCTTGCAGTCTGGGACCCCTTGGGGGATGTCCACCTTCTGGCTTAGGCCCGCTCCCAGGGGGATTGGGCCTAAGCTGGCAGTCAGACATCCCTCTGGCAGCCCGGGAGGACTTGGGGAATGTCCACTTGCCAGTGGGGAGCAGGCCTAAGCTGCAGTTGGACATCCTTAGCGCTGCTGAGGAGGCAGGAGAGGCTCCCGCCACCACCGCTGTGCTGGCAGCCATCAGCCTGGCTTGTGGCTGAGCAGAGCTCCCCCTGTGGGAGCGCACTGACCACCAGGGGGCAGCTCCTGCATTGAGCGTCTGCCCCCTGGTGGTCAGTGTGTGTCATAGTGACCAGTCATTCCCAGTCATTCTGCTGTTAGGGTCAATTTGCATATTACCTTTTTATTATATAGGATAGAGGACTGGTGCATGGGTGGGGGCCATCTGGTTTGCCCTGAAGGGTGTCCTGGATCAGGGTGGGGGTCCTACTGGAGTGCCTGGCCAGCCTGGGTGAGGGGCTGATGGTTGTTTGCAGGCTGGTCAAGTCCCACAGTGGGGACCCTCACCCTATGGGGGTGTGGCCAGCCTGGGTGAGGGGCTGAGGGCTGTTTTCAGGCTAGCCACAGCTGCGGGCTGGAAGCAGGTATCTGGGATTTATTTATCTTCTATAATTGAAACTTTGTAGCCTTGAGTGGAGCTCAGGGCCAGCAGGGCAGGCGGGAAGCTTGGCTTCCTCCATTGCCAGGGGGAACCCAAGCCTCCTGCTCGCTCCAGCTCCATGGCCGCAGCCATCTTAGTTGGGTTAATTTGCATATTCACTCCTGATTGGCTGGTGGGCATGGCTTGTGGGCATGACTTGTGGGTGTGGCGGATGTATGGTCAATTTGTATGTTTCTCTTTTATTAGATTAGATAGATGTTTTGGGAGACTCTATTATTACTACAGCTTTAAAATATTCCATTTCCTCAATTTAACTGAAGATATCAATACCTATTCTGCTTACTTCAGATTCTATTGTAAGAATAAAACTGGATAGTGCTTATGAAAGTGCTTGATAAATTATAGAATGCTTTACAAATGCAAGATTTATTGTTTTCCAAATTAATTTGGTGATGAATTTACTGAATGGCTTGGTAGCAAGGCACAAAGACCCAATCAAACTAGTTTTGAAAAAATGGAATGGCATTTTCTAAATACAGCAAGTTTATGGATCTCAAAGGTCAGGAGATAATCAGGGTTAGGTCTCATGTGAATACAAACTAGAAATGGAAATGCTAAGGATTGAAGTTCTCCTCTCACTTTTCTGGGGTCATGGGACTTCTATTAGCGCTCTGCTTTCTGTGAGTCTTCCCATTTTTCTCTCTCTTAACTCTTTTCCTCTGAGGCTTTTCTCCCTCAGCCTCTCCTGCACAATGTTTTATATTTGCCATTATAGTTTTACCTTTACATTTCCTTCCTTTAAAAAAAAAACAAAAAAAAAAACCCTCAAACACATGCGTCCCACTGTAACTACCTATTGCTTCAAATTTCTGAAACAATGATCTGATTGAACCCACATAATTCATGAGATAGTCAGTCTGCCCATTATTTCTGCTTAAACCAAAGTTCCTTAGTGGCCCAATTATCTGTGGTTGTAGCAATGTGTTCAAGGTGTTCCCTGTCTACTGTGGTGGCTACCAGAAAAGGTGAGATCTTTGAGAAGAGGTTAGGGTAGAGCAGGCAGTTTGCAGTATAGATAGAGCAAAAACTTTCCTAGATCAGCTTATGAGAGGTGTCTTCATTCATTTGATTCACTGTTCTAAAAACACCCTGGGCTGGTTGGCTTAACCAAGAAACATTTATTTGTCATAGCTCTGGAGGCCTAGAAGTCCAAGATCAAGGAGCCAGAAGCTTCAGGGTCTGGTGAGAATCAGCTTCCAGGCTGTCTTTTCATTATCCTCACAAGGTGAGAAAAAGTGAGGAAGAGCTCTGGGGTCTTTTTTTATGAGGGCACTAATCCCATTCATGAAAACTCGACCTTCATCACCTAATCATTTCCCAAAGGCCCCACCTGCTAAGCCATTACAGAGGGGAGGGGGGGGTAGGATTTCAATATATGAGTTGTGGGATAACACACACATTTGGTCCAGACAAGAGGGTTGTTATGAAATAACAATAGGGTGACATGAATGGGTATGGTGGGCAGAAACACTCAGGGAAAGAAAGGTAAATGAGAAGGAATGGTTTTACCAACTTCAGAACTTTAACAATGTCTGCCTTTAGAAACTATCATTTCTACTGAATATTTCATTAATTTGTTTTTTTATGACAGTATACTGATATAGGTAAATGAAACAACTTATATTAAAACTTTAGTATTTTAATTTATAAAGTACTATAGGACTTTGATGTGGCAGCAAATTTATTTTCCTAATTATGATCTATTAAAATGTATCTACATCTTTGTGCAAACACATTAATAACCTTTGGCAAGGTTAAGGAACACACACTTTTTCTTAGTGGATAGAGTAAACATACATAAATGAGTAAGCGTTTATTTACAATGCCACTAAATTGGCATTTGATAAAAGATGCTGAATGTTTTATATATTGTTTTATTTTCTAACAAACATTTAACATTAGGATTTTTTCTTTATTTTTGCCTTTTCTCTTTTGCAATATCCTTACCTTCCTTGTCCCTGAGGTGCTTTGATTGAAGAGACTTAGCCTCTTGTTGCTTTGCACATCTCAGAGGAGACGAGGTCCAATTGATTACTTTGAGTTGAGAAATGACAGAAATGTTAGTTATCCTTTCTGTCTCCATGTAAAGCTTAGATGCATTATGTAATTGTACAAAACTGCATATGAAATCAATAAACGCAAGGAGAATGGCTATAAAGCCACAATTCTTTAAGTCTATGAAAAGTAAATTGCAGAGCTGCCCAGATAGTTTGGAATTTGTTGCCTGTTTTCATAAGAGAGATTTTCTTTCCAATAACTTCAGACTCAGGAATTATAGTTAGCCAACATAAGCCTAAAAGTCAGATGCATTAATCTTTATATATGTTCCTTTCAATTACATATTGCTTTATTTATGGAAATCATTTTACTAGAGTAATACCATAAGCTATACAACTTGTTTTCCTGAGGAATTGAAGTTTGAAAAAAATCAAAATAAAACAAGTGATGAAATACCATTTAAAAAGTACCCTAAGGAAATTACTATTTATTGGTTTGATTAATGTTTCTCAGATTTTTTTAGAGGTTGGAAGTATTTATAAATACTTGGATGTATTTATAAATCATCACTAACACTCTAGTGGTTTTATGGAAGTATAACATTTTGGACCATTGCTTCTTTTGTTCTAATCCCAGACTCATCTAATGGTTTATATTTTGAACTATTTGTTTCTAATAATTCAGCTTCCATGATCATTTACATAAACCAGAGCATGTGATTGTGATAGGACAGATTTTCAAAATTATATTTCATCCCCAAATCTTCACAAAGGGGGGGGGGGGGGAGTAGTATCTGATTGAAGTTGTGTTTGTAAAAATGCTTTTCATACAAATGTGAATTCATTTTATTAAAATTTCAAATGTAAAACCTTTCAAAGAATAGATTATTTGATCGGTTTCTTGGTAATATCTCTAATATATCTACAGCTGTTAAAAGAATCTTTTCACTAAGATGTTATTGCTATAACCACCTCAGCTTATGGACTTAATTACAATACACTGAGTAACTCTCATGAACTTTTATTTCAGATGGAAGATCAACGTGCCTAATATTCTACCTTATTATCTATCTAATAATAGGATAATATGCAAATTGGTTGGGATGTCATCACATAACGACCGATCAGCAGGCTGAGTCCCCGCCCCCTGCGCCGGCCCGGAGACATGAGGCTCATGTCCCCAACCCCAACAATGGGCCCGGGGGTGTGAGGCTCACATCCCTGCCCCCTGCTCTGGCCTGCGGGTCCGCAGGTGCATGGAGATCCGCAGGTCTCTGGCACAGTCTGGTCCGGGGGTCCGCAAGCCTCCCCCGGTTCTGACCTACTTCTTTGGGTCAATCCATTGAGGAGCCCTGGATGGGTAGGCAGGGCCAAGCTCTTGGGGCGATGGATCATGGGGCTCCCACACTGTGACAGGGCATAGGTCAGACTGGGGGAACCCCTCCCCCTGCCCCAAGTGCACAAATTTCTTGCACCAGGCCACTAGTTAATAATTATAAATGTATTGCTAATATTAACATTACTAAGTTAATAATAGGTTAAAACTGATTTAATTTAATTTCTGTTAAGTGTATTATCAATTACTTATTGATTTTTAAAGATCAATATACAGTTTTTGAAAGAAATTGATTAGTAGATGCAGAGTTGAGAGACCCACATATTCAGGAACAATCCTGGTTATTAAATAGGAAGAGAGTAGCAATAATCAAAGTCACTAGTTGTTATCAAGTTGATAAATTTTAACTAAAAACAACAAGTCAAATTCATTTAGAGGTTACTAAATTCTGTGTCTCTTCTAAAAATGTTATAATGATATTTTGGTTAATTTTCATAATAATGCTATACAGTAAACATAGTATCTCCATTTTACAAGTAAAAAGAAAAAGGAACAAACATCTGCTTTTTACTCAAAGTTGTACAGCCAAGAAGTGGAGAATCCAGTATTTGAAGCAAATTTGTCTAACATTCAGTGCCCACATCTTTCTCTAGTTAAGGGAAGGCAAGCCTAGCAAGGTTTTACTTGAAGGTACTCAGTGTGTGTGCAGAATAGTTAAATTATCCCCTAACTCTCCATATTTAATATACAGAGAGGGCACCTTCTCCAGAAGCACATGAGTGCTCCTGATCTGCCCACAGTAGGAGCAAAGAGCCTGAAGCATTGCTGCCATTCTGCCCCAGCTGTGATGGGTGCTCTCTGTCCCTCCGTGACCCTCTATCCTTCCCTCCCCTCCTCAGCGCCCCAAGAATCCAGGGCTACTTTGAGGCACTGTGGGTTGGGTCTCTCTTTCCAGTGTCTCTCACCTTCAAAAGTCTCTCTCAGACTTCTTTCCAGAGTCACAGGTGTTCTAAGAGGGTTGGAACAGAATCTGCAGGTACCCTTGAGGCCTGGCCCCAGAAAGAGCACAGCATCAATTCCACCACATCCTATCGATCAAAGAAAATCCCAAGGCCAGCTCAGACTTACAGAGAAATGAACGGAGGCTCTACCTGCTAGTGGGAAAAAGCACTGGTCGCAGTGCAAAGACACGTACAGAGAGCAGGGACTATCCATGCCATCTTTTGCGATCAACTACAGGTATAGATGAACCGTATTGATAATCATATTAATGCATAATTTAATAGGATTTTAAATTCAATAAAATATCAATCCTAAATAATACCCAGCCAGAGGGCTGAATTCTCAGGTGTTTTATACATGTATCTCTAAAGATGGGGGACATATTTGTCTCCTCCATCCCCACGTATGCAAAGCTAAAACAAATCCCAAGACTGCTGCTCATTATTTTACGTTTACAACCTACATGCTTATCTTTATGCTTTCCCGCTAAATGGAAAGAATTCCAACTATGGGCTGTAAATTAAATTAATGAAATAAGTAAAACAAATTAAAACTACAAATGCAGGTTAAATTATATCAGTTGATGATGAGAAATGATGCTTATTAAAGGTGATCTGTAGTTTTAATACATTTAAAAGATAGATTATGCATAACACTCAGAGGCACTTATAATTTAATTCCTTTCGAACTAGTTATCATGTTCTGTGCCCTCAGCACACAGCATCTCGTGTGCTTTCGGTTGATTCTCCCTCCTGTTCTTTGGATGGCGGTCGCAGGAGCCAGAGGCTACCAGTAGAAGACATTCTTCTAACACCATATGCTTGCATTGTGAAATTAGCCATGCATTAGCGGTTTTTTGTTGTTAGTTAAACTTTAATTGTGAGGAAGTGAGATGAACGTGCAGCACTTATTGCAAGATATATTTTCTTCATAGAGGAAAAATTGTCAGGCCATTTATATACATGAGGTTAAATAAAATCAGGGAACCAGCAAAACATTTATTTCCACAACTATCATACAATGGAAAGAATTAAATCAAATTTATAAAACACCCTTTGCTGCAAAGAGAACCTATATAAAGAAAATGTGAAATATACACATTGTTATCATTACATTTATCTTAGAGGCTCGACACCAACATGCCTTCCCTGTTCTTGAAACTCAGCACTTTCTGTAGGGAATTTTGTTCTACATTTATTAAAGGAGAGGATACATCTGTGGCTACTCTTGGTATGAGAGAGATGGTTTTCACTGCAAACTGAAGGTCAGGTTCACCCAGTGGGAAAAAGGAAGAGTCTGTGATATTAGGTTACAATGTCATTAAGACAAGGGAAAACACCGCTTCCCATGACTGATGTTAACTTTATTGCAACAGAATAGAATATAAGAAGGAAGAAAGACTGGCTAGACATTGGAATGACCCTTTATCTAGTGATTTTTTCTCAGGATGTCCTTGAAGTTAATAGATGTTTGGAGCAGATTTAGGACCCATTTTATACATAATATAAAATGCATCACTTATCTTCATAGGCCATTTAGAATATTTTTCTTACCACAATAGGCCCAAATAATGGCCTAGAGTATCCACTTGTATATAAGTTTAGAATGCAATCTATTTCCAAATATAATAATAATATGTTATTATAGTTCTTATAATTATTTTTCTTGTTTTCCATATTTCAAAAGTCAGAAAGTAACAAGTCCGATCATGCAAAGTTAGGAACTCAGTACTAAATTCCTTAATCAAGTTTCTTATATTAACTTTTTTAAAAATATATGTTTTTATTGATTTTAAAGAGAGAGGAATGGAGAGAGAGGGAGAGATAGAAACTTTGAATAGAGAGAAACATCCATCAGTTGCCTTCTGCACAGCATCCCCTGGGGATAAAGTGGACAATCCAGGCATGTGCCTTGACTGGGAATCAACCCAGCAACTTCTTGGTGCATGGGCAGATGCTCAACCAACTAAGCCACACCTGCCAGAGCTTATATTCCCTTTTTTATTTAATACATAAAATAACTAATTTTAAGAAAATTTTATTTTCTAAAGAATGAAAAATGCCTAGGGGAAAAAATGAAAAACTTCCTCCTCCCAAATGAGAAAATATGCCAGACTTCCATCTCTGTTTTACAATAATTGCAAAACCAAATCTTGGAAAGCTATGTATCTGGATCTGATACCAAACCGAACTTTAGTTCCTACAGTTTCAACCATTATTCAATACTAACTTTTTAAATATTTAGAATAACAAAAGTAGGAATAATTTTTAGTGAAATGTGTTCTTTCATATTGAGTTTTAGTTATGACTATATGTTAACTCATTTACACATCAGCTTTCTGAATTTATTTTTTTTCTTTCTGTTCACATAAATACTTGAAAGAAACATCCTATATAATAAAAGGGTAATATGCAAGTTGACCCTAACAGCAGAATGACAGGGAATGACTGGTCACTATGACACACACTGACCACCAGGGGACAGACGCTCAATGAAGGAGATGCCCCCTGGTGGTCAGTGTGCTCCCACAGGGGGAGCTCTGCTCAGCCACAAGCCAGGCTGATGGCTGCCAGTACAGCAGTGGTGGCGGGAGCCTCTCCTGCCTCCTCAGCAGCGCTAAGGATATCCGACTGCAGCTTAGGCCTGCTCCCCTTTGGCAAGTGGGCATCCCCTGAGGGCTCCTGGGCTGCCAGAGGAATGTATGACTTCCAGCTTAGGCCCAATCCCCCTGGGAGTGGGCCTACACCAGCAGGTGGACATCCCCCAAGGGGTCCCAGACTGCGAGAGGGCATAGGCCAGGCTTAAGGACCCCCCTCGAGTGCACAAATTTGTGTGCACCAGGCCTCTAGTAAGTTATAAAGAATAATTAGGGGGAAATTCTTTACTCATTTGACTTCTAGAGAGAAACATCAACTTTATAGAATAGGAAATAGGTAAGAAAGGTCTAAAAATAAAATATAAAAATAAAAATGTTGAGCTACCAGCATCAACTGTCCTACTTCTATTAGGTTGTTCATTTCTGTTTTCTGAGAAAAAAAAAAATGTTTCTCAAAGAAGCTTCAGAAGCAAGTAACAAACAAACAAAAATATAACAAAACAAATGTGATGTCATGAAGTCAAATTAATTTTGGGAAACTACATTTTATTTCCCATGAGAGATTCAAGTGTTAGCTATCACATTAGAGGCTTTAAAAAGTCTCTCAGAAAAGAAACCTTTCTTACTTTAAGTCAGTATTTTCTAAATATTTTATCATAAGGGAACACCTTTTTCTCATAATAGCTATTAACATCCCAAGACACAATTCTTTCTCCAGGCACTTGGGAAATGTTCAAAGACAATGAAAGTGTCTTAACAGCCCAAATGCTTAAATGCTTCTTTTCTACAATAAACTTTTGTAGATTCTGATTATTTAAAAGCAAATTCATTTTAAAGTTGTCAAAATTTCATCTCTGGAGTGTGAAAGTATTGACTGAATGTATTATTCATTCAGAACAACCAGAGAATAATTTTCACAAGTGCAATTAAGTCAGATGTATGAATTTCTTTCAAACAACAAACTATTTTTTGAAAAGGAGCATTTTGAAAGAACTGTGAACCATATCATGGTGCCTTAACTAATAATTATTCTAGATTAATACTGGGAAAAATATTATATGTATAAGGAAATTTAGATCATCTACTTTCAATCATCAAAAGATGTGTATGGTCTGACTTCCTGAAAGTAACATGGCTATCCTTTAGACACCCTGAAGGAGCAATGAGTAGAATTGAGAATTACAGGTGCACTAACATAACACTGATTATCATATCCATTTCAGTAATCTAGTTCAAATGAGTTGGCATATGTTGAGTGCCTACTACTTGCCATTCCCTATACAGACTTTATATCAGCTTGTTCCTTATGCTTGACTTTGCATCACCTTATTTCCTTCTAACATCAACACTCGGAAGAATTTATTCTCAGAACAGATATGAAAGCTAAAGTTCATAGAAGCCAATTCACCTGTCAAAAGCTTCATAGTTGGTAAATTGTAGAGTCCAAACATAGACCCAGGTGTTATTGTACTACATCCAGGTAACTGTTCACGTGACTGCAGTTTTCTGCCAATAGATTTTATCATGCGAGAGATTTCAGGGCATTGTTCCTAAGAATGTATGCTCTGGAGACTGACTGGGGTCAGACTCTGTCATGGCCATTTCACTGTGTGACTTTGGGTTCATGACTTAGTTTCTTTGAACATAGTGTCATATTGATTAAAATTCTTAATTTTTAAGTTAATGAATGTGAAGTACTTAGAACAGCACATAGCACATAGACAATGTCCTCTTAATATTAACCAAAAGCAATTCATGTGGTTTTGAATTAAATTTTTTTTTTAAATTTGGGAATCAACTAATTATTTTATCAAGCTTTTATTATTTATGAAGAATATTTATGAACAATTTTAAGATCCAAAAACTCTATATTTGTGTGTGTTTTTATCACACCATAAAGACTACTGACTTTGACTTACTTATTATGTTGGTATTTTCTTTCATACTTCTAAATCCCTTGTAAGTTTTTTTGTCCCATACGTGCTATTTTTATAGTATTATGCTCTTATGACTCAATATATTTTCTCATCCCTCTAAGTGTATCATTAGCATTGATTTTTCTTTTTTTGTTGTTGTTCACCTACTACAGATGTCTCCATTCCTCCCCTGGCCCCTTTGCTCTGGCCAGCACCACACTGTTGTTTGTATCCATGGGTTCAGTATATATGTTCTTTGGCTAATCCCTTCACCTTCCTTTATCTAGTCATTTATATAAGGGACTTGAGCACCTGTGGAATTTACTATTCATAGGGATTCCTAGAAAAAATTTTCCCACAGATATTGATGGATAACTCTAGTTTCTGGGGAGTCAGACATTATACATAGATTTTTGACTGAGAACATGAGTAGGAGGATTGGCACCCCTAACCCCTGCATCATTCGAGGGTCATCTGTTTATACACTAAGCCATGCACACACACATGCATGCACACACAAAAACATCTATATTTCCATATCTAGATACATATGGAGAGAGAGAGAGAGAGAGAGAGAGAGAGAGAGAGAGAGAGAGAGTTTAAAAACATTAATTTATACTGATAGTTCAGAACTCTACTTCTAATTTAACACCACAGAATTCATCTGGCCTTTCTTTTTTCCATATATCAACAACTTCGTTCAAAACAAAAAAAAGTTTACTCTACATTATCCACAATATATTTATTTGTTCAACTCTACTATACATGTAAAGTAGTTCCTAAATTCTAACCCATACTACCCTGTAAAAAAAATTTGTGCAGTATTTGTGCACTATTCTTTTTTGTTTGTTTGTTCATTTTGTTAATAGCCTTATAGAATCCAGTCAAAATGCTACTTTCCAAAGTAATTTACTGTATTAGTGTCCTAGGGATGCCATAACAATGTTGCAAAAACTGAATGGCTTAAAACAGAAATGTATTGTCCCATAGAGGCTCCAAATTTGAAGTCAACATGCCTGTGGGGCTTTGCTTTCTCTGATGGCTCTAGCAGTGGTTCTCAACCTTCTTAATGCTGTGACCCTTTAATACAGTTCCTTATGTTGTGGTGACCCCCAACCATAAAATTATTTTCGTTGCTACTTCATAACTGTAATTTGCTACTGTTATGAATCGTAATGTAAATATCTGATATGCAGGATGTATTTTCATTGTTCGTGACCCACAGGTTGAGAATCCCTGCTCTAGGGCAGTGGTTCTCAACCTTCTGGCCCTTTAAATACAGTTTCTCATGTTGTGACCCAACCATAAAATTATTTTCGTTGCTACTTCGTAACTGTAATGTTGCTACTGTAATGAATCATAATGTAAATATCTGATATGCAGGATGGTCTTAGGCGACCCCTGTGAAAGGGTTGTTCGTCCGCCAAAGGGGTCGCGACCCACAGGTTGAGAACCGCTGCTCTAGGGGATAACACACCCTTGCCTCCTCAAACTTATGGTGTTTGCCAGCAATCCTTGGGGTTCCTTGGCTAGTAGATGCATCAGTCTGGTCATATGACTATCTTCTCTCTGGGTATCTTCAAATGGTCTTCCCTCTGTGTTTATGTGTCCATGTGTCAACATTTCCCCTTTTCATGAGAACTATATGCATCCTATCAGTCCCTACCCTAATGATCGTATTTTCATTTTATCTCTCTAAAGATCCCATTTCCAAATAAGGATACATTCATAGATACTGGGGAATAGGACTTCAAAATATCTGTTAGGGCACACAATTCAATTCATTCAGTATGGTGCTACTATTCATATGTAATACAGTTAGATTCATTTGTTACAGTTCATATTCTACTTTGGATTTCACTTACATTCTGCTGATTTTTTAAACTTCCATACAATAAACTTTGTTCTTTGTGGTGTACAATGTGCAAGTTTTGACAAATGCATAAAATCATGTATCCACCACCACAGTCATAACAGAGAACATTTCTGTCATCCCCCAATTTACCTCCTGCTGAGCTTCTGTAGCTCCTCTCAACCCCAGCACTGACAATTTTTTGAAGTGTTGTTTTATCTGTATTCATTCTATCATCCAAGTTTTTATTTTTAGTTTGGTGTTTCTGTTTATTTGTTTTAGCTTCTGTCTTTGATAGTAAAGGATTTTCCAAAGCCTGATAACTTTGGGCATTCAGATATAAGAGTTAGACACCTAAATGCTGATGAGACGGCTAGGTGAATTCTGTGGTGTTAAATCAGTGACACTCTATGGGATACTGGGTGCCACTAGTGAACTCTGGGTGTCAAGTAGGGTAATTCTTTGGGCTATTTCCTTAAGAGAACCCCTGATGTTAATATATTTTCTCTCGAGCTACTCTTATTTTCTAAAGAAAGCACTTCTAAGCTCATGCTGAGAAGGCCTAAGCTTATTGGTAACCACACAATTTCTGGAGTCTGGTGACGAGAAATGTGTAAAAGGTCACAGACACAGTTCGCAGCACTTCCTTTATTGCCGGCTTTTTTCAGAATAATAATCTCACTCTTAAATGTGCTTGCTATGCCCTCAGTCCAGTGACTTTCAGTGCAATGCTCTTTAGACAGTGAGCATTGTTGTGGGTTGAATTGTCACTCCTAAACATTCAAAAGACGAAGACCTAACTCCCAGCACCTCAAAATGTGACCGTATTTGGAGATAGGACCTTTACACAGGTAATCCCATGTAAATGAGGTCATTAGGTTGGGCTACAATCTACGAGGACTGATCTTACAAGTTTGCACACAGAGACATGCACAAAGACAGACAATGTGAAGACAAAGAGAGAATGGCATATGAAAACCATGGTATAAATTAGGGTGATATCTGTACAACTTAAGGAACACAAAAGATGGCCATCAAAACGCCAGAAGCTAGAAGAGACCCTCCCCTCACAGCACTCAGAAGGAACCAACCTTGTAATACCTTGGTCTTGAGGTTCTAGCCTTCAGAACTGTGAGAATATATCTCTGTTGTTTAAGCCACCCAGTGTGTGGCATTTTGTTATGGCAGCCCCAGCAAACAAATAGAGTAACTAACAGTGACTAACACACAGCGGGCATACACTAACGCCAGTGCCTCAGTGACATTCTCAGGAACACAGGGAATAAATAAAGGAATGCAATAGTATATTCTTGTGTAAATAGAGGGATGAGGTAGTGTATTAAGTGTTGCAGTAAAAGTTTCCTAGCAACTTTGAGGGCTTAGAATTCTAAATCTCAATACCAGTTTCCCAGAGGACAGAGGAGAGCAAAAAGAGAGTCTGAGACTCAGGGACCTGGGGTATTTGGCCAGGACCCTAGCAGAGCACTCATAACACAATAATTCAGCTGTTCAATAGACAAGAAAGACTCTTAGTTACAAGGAAGAATGAAAAATTTTTGGTATTGAAATTTGGGTCAAATCAGTCATTCACCATTTATTCAGTCTCCAGGATATATTCAAGCCTTTCTCTAGGTGCAGAGGGCACAAGAAAAAATGACTCATGGCTTTGCCATTCAAGAGCTAACAGTCTGCTTTGGAGGAAGTCACATAAATGTCATAAAAAAAAATCTACCATGGTCATATTAAGTATGGCACAAGTGTTTTTGGAGGGTGGTTTATTTGTTCCTGCTGTCTAACATCTTTATTATAAGTGTGAACATTATTAAACAGATATAGTTAAAATTTGACCATAGTGATCTTTCTTAAAAATTCTACAAGGATAGGTACCCTCTGAGGCTGAACTCAAAAATCCTCTTCCTGTGGCCCCCACCATAGAGATTAGTTACATTTAATTCATAGCTATAGAACAGAATTTGTCATATAATAATATGGTTGGTTATTTCTAGTTCTTGTTTTGAAACATAAGTACTGTGAGGAGAAGCACTTTATTTTTTTCACTTTCAAATGTATTATCTTTTTAAGCTCCCAGTATTTTGTTCTGGAACCATACCAAAGTGTGTATCCTTCTGTTTTGGGGACAAATTAATATAAACATCTAGTGTTCCTTGAGGACCAATTGCTGCAAAGAGGAGAGAGGATCAATGAGAAAATCATTCAACTGTTTCTGAAATAGACGTTTCCCAAATTCACTAGATGATAGCCCCATTTTGACCCTTACTCCAGAAGTGCTTGGTGCTGTTTGTTCTCACCCCTTGGGATGGATTCTGTGTGTATTTTATAACAGCTTCTTAGAATCTTGCTGACATAGCATTCAGCTTTCTTAGTTCTGTTTGTCAGTTATCATTGCCAATTCCAGATGTTTATTGGAAATTCTATTTGGCCTTTCGAGTTTATGCCAACAAAATAAAAATTATGCTTTCTGCTATTTCATTTTTTAAAATATATTTTATTGATTTTTTTACAGAAAGGAAGGGAGAGGGATAGAGAGTTAGAAACATCAATGAGAGAGAAACATCGATCAGCTGCCTCCTGCACACCCCTTACTGGGTATGTGCCCGCAACCAAGGTACATGCCCTTGACTGAAATCGAACCTGACACTCTTGAGTCTGCAGGCCGACACTCTATCCACTGAGCCAAACGGGTTAGGGCTCTGCTATTTCATTTTTGTAGAGTTTGGAAAGGGATAAAAACTAACACAATAAATTCAGCTTAGAATCTTTAACTAGAAGTATGCCTTTTTTCCCCCTAAACAAATGGTTAAAGCTTTTCCCAGATTCCTTGTCATAAGTAGCAAACATTTTAGTGGAAAGAGCTCACACTTGGAATCACAGATAAATATGGACCTGAAATGTGACTTCATGTGCCTCTTCTGTGATGTGGGTGACAGATATGAAAAGAGGAAGCCAAATGAAGGGAGAGTTTCAGAGGTTGTTGTATTAATTAATGTATCATAAATTGAGGATCCTGGCAGGAGTTGTAAGAATGAGTTCAAGAGAAATAAAAAGATTTGGAAAATACATGGGAGATAATATTTATAAAATGAGTGATTGCCTGGAGATATGGGGAGTCAAAGGTGGCTTCGCTGTTTCTACTTTGGAAAACTGGGAGGCTGGTAATGTCATTCTCTGAGTAAGAAAATAAAAAGAGGAGGACCTTTAAAGAAGCTTCTGAGTTCAGTTGAAGATGTATCATTTTGTAGTGAGTACTAAGTACATCCATTTATACAAGGGTCAGTATATTTTAATAGGGAAACTGGAGAGTGTTCTGTAAACATAGGTCTTAAAGTTTTTAGCATGTAAATGGGGATCAAAACCATGAATGTACATTTTATCATCCAGTGAGAGTAAAACAATTGAGAAGAAGGGTGGGGAGAGAAGCTTGAATCAAGGTTCAGAGATTTTTCTCTTTGTGCCTAATTTCCATTCTGAGAGCCTTGGGCCCGGCTGTGAAGAGTTCTCCGTAAGAGTGTCTGAGAAGAACACAACTTTGTCTTTGGCAAAGGCTAAAGCATAGAGTGAATCTCAAATTTCTTCAGCTCCAAAAGGAAAATGGCAACATTATTTACCATGTGAAAGTCACCACTAACCTGTTACTTCATTTTCTCAACAATATTTGACTGTCTCAAGAAAAGTCTCACAGGTGTGTTCATTGCAGAAAATTTAAAGAACACAGAAAAAAAAATAATTAAGAAAATAAACCACAACTTGCAATCCTAACACCTAGAGGAAAAGATTTTAATATTTGTTGAATTTTCTTTAGACTTTTGTTTCTTACATACTTAATAAAAGTGTGATTATATTCTATGTTCAGCTTTATATCCTTACTTTATCACCTAATGTTACATACTATGTGTTTTCTCACAATTATCTTTAAATAATATAATTTTTTAGAAGAAAATCTTTAAAGGTTCAATATCATTTCGATTTTAATTTGAAAACAAAACATTTTTGGAGTGAAGGTCTAGTTTTCAATAGTTTGTCTATTGTCTATTGTCTAAACAATCCAAGTTGTTTAGATAACATTTACACATTTATAATATCTTTATGTTGGTCAATATTTATAACCTCATGTTATCACTTTTAAAAGTAAGAAGATTCTCATTTGTCTGAGTTGTTGATAAGGCACCTACTGATAACCAGCAAATATGTTAATTAACGAATATGTGGCTCAGGTGGTTGAGCACCTTCCCATGCACAGAGAGGTCAAGAACTCAATTCCTGGTCACAGCACATGCCCAGGTTGCAGGCTCAATCCCCAGTTGATGGATGCTTCTCTCTCATCAGTGTTTCTCTCTCTCTTTGTGTTCTCTCTCTCTCTCTCTCTCTCTCTCTCTCTCTCTCTCTCTCTCTCATCTCTATCATCTCTATCTCTCTCTCTATCTCCCTCTCCTTTCCTCTTTCTCTCTAAAGTCAATAAAAATATATTTAAGAAAAAGATTATAGTGATAAATAATAAAGGTATGAGTTAGCAGCTGCTTTTACCAACATTCTCACAATTTTATAAGCTTTCCTTCTGATCCTTACATATATTTGAGAGTACATTGCTCACCTTGTGAGAGGTACATTAACTCTTTCAAGTCCCAGGAGCACCATTTAATAAATGACTTCTTTATTGCTCTAAATGTAACCTGGTGCCCTCAGAGAGACACGTTAATCTTGAGAATATCCTGTGAGTACTTAGGTCAGGAAATGGAATTTTCTTGGTTTTCTCGGACCAAAATATTATGAAGTTTACGTTAGTGCACAGGCAATTCTCATTGGATTTTATTTCCTTAACCTCCTAAGTATCACCCAGATTCAAGACTGGAAAAGAATTATGCACACAGAAGGCTGATTCAATTGAATTCCTAGAGCAACTGGAAAGAGAAGCCGTAACGCATACATCTAATGGCATCATCAGAATCGTTCTAGTAACTTGCTACAGAAACAGAATCCTTTAGTCATTCAGGGACAATCCAGATATAAACGTTATACTTGTAACTTCAATTTGCTCCTTCCTGAACAAAAGAAGACTACTCTGACTTACAAATCAAGAGAAAAAAAGTTTGCTTACATTTAAATGGATCATGAGGTAATTTTGCCTAAGTCCCTAAGTTAAAGAGAAAGAGAATCAATAAATTTATAGACAACTATATGTAAAACTGTGGGATTTTTTTACTTTAATTTTCTATTTTTCTCTTGCCAAGTTTTTTACAATGCAAAATTATATACTCTTACATTTTGGTCACTGCTTTCCATTCCTCTTCTGATAACGTGAGGAGAAATACAATAAATTATTATGAGGAGAAATACAAAAATTAACCCTCAAATAAGAAACATTTATTATTAATATTGTCTACTTGTTAATTTGGTCAGATTCCATGTTGAGGGAGTCTTGTCTTCTCAAATATTGCAATTCTAGGAGAAATGAGAACACAGTTCTTCAAAGTATGCCTTCTTTAGGATGAGAAAATGCATATAAAGTTCTTATCCACATCACTGGCACATAAATTTGCCTTAAAGTGATACCCACAATTTTTAAATTATTGAGATTTATTTTAATCCATTTAAGACGAAAGCTTTCTGGAAACATCAATAATTATCAATAAATTTAACTTTTTCTGAATCTGAAAGAGCTCAATCATGAAGTCCATCAAGTCCTTTCAATAGCATGCCTAAGGGAGAGGAGATGCGAGGTATTGTACTGCGGGGCCCTAAAACTCTAACCTTGTTGTGAGATTAGCGCCCGAGGAAGGCACACAGAATGGTCTTCAGGTTCTACTACAGTGCACAAAGGAAAATGTCAAATTCAACTGTATCCTGAGCCGGCACCAAGAGTCTGATGAAAGAGAAGTTGCATAGAGTCGGCAGGATTCTGCAGACAATTCCAGGACTCACTGAGGGGAGGTTCAGGCTGGTCACAGGCTGGCAGTCCACTATGTGGAAGAACCACGGCTCTCGCTGAGAGGTTAGTGGACCAGATGCAGCAGTTAGTAACTAGGGAGAGATGAGTTTTTCAGTATGGCAAGCATAAGTTTAGGTTGGAGAATTCTGCATTTGTTTTGCAGAAACCTGGAATACAATGAGGATATTGATACAGATGCCTAGAGAAACTAGTAAAATGCACTATGATAGGAGTCAGGAAGAAGGGTTTCACTTAGGCACAGAAATTCCCAAAATATAAATAAAACTGTGCCTAGTGCTGATGGGTATGCAGCCAGTATGTCTCCTGCTTATCTGCACAGATTTGTTTCTTAGTTGAGTGAGTTGAGAATTCTCAAAAGCACCCTAAAGAGTATTTTAATGAGGCAATTGTGCCTAAAACTCTCTTGCTTGATGCTGTACTCCTAATAATATCTTGTGACCACAAATTTACTGTGTGGTAGTTATTCTACACATACAGTTTTAATTCTTATTATAACCCTGCAATGAAGTATGATTATTCTCATTTACTTAATTAAAAAAATTTCTTCAGCATTTTGGCTAAGATCAGGCATAGAATCTGTTCTTATTAGTTTAATACAGAATTTAAAAAACTGAGCTTCAGAGATGTTTAGGTGTCAGTATCTCATTGAGCTGGGATTACTCACCCCTGTGTCTAGCCCCAAAGGGTTTCTATCACCCTACTTTATGTAATCGAGTTTTATAATAATTAGGAAGATGTTGTGCAAACTATACAGGGGTTTTATGGTCTCACATGCTTGAAATGAGCAGAGATTGGACAGGCATCACTCTTTGTTGTTGTTGTTAGTTCTCACCCGAAGATTTTTTTTATTTTTATTTTTAGAGAGAGTGTGGAAGGGAAGGGGAGAGATAGAGAGAGAGAAACACCCATGTGAGAGAGACACATTGATTGATTACCTCCCTACTGGTGCTGGGGTTCCAGCCTACAATGGAGGTATGTGCCCTTGACTGGAATTAAACCTGAGACCCTTCAGCCCCAGGGTCGATGCTCTACCACTGAGCCACAGTAGCCAGTGCTTGACTTATTTTGAAGGAGAATTGAACTCAGCTGTCCTGCCTGTCACTCTCCTGCACTCCACCCTTTGCCAAGCTGCAATGGGTTGAAGTATCACAACCCAGCACCATACCATCAGGAGAAAAAATTAGTCCTCAAACCAGAGAATAAAAATCCCTGCATTTCATTCTGCTTGGACGACTTAGTTCAAGTGTCTTGGCCAGTCATGGAAGTGGGAGGTGTGAGTTATGTTGAATGGGGAAAGTCACCTAGAGTTCTTCCTGCTTGAAATCAACCTCCAGAACTAAAGGACTTCTTCCTGGGCAAAGGAGGGGAATGGATGCCTCATAGGGAAGGAAGGGGAACCGATCATTTCCACCATGAATTTTACTAAATGTGGATTGAATAAATAGAAAAAAATGTTTTTAATTCTTCTGTCAACTAATTACTATTATTCTATTTAAGCCTTTTTTATTTTTAACTTGCTAACTATATCTCCATTATTTATTCAGTATTCATGTGCCCATAAATAAAAACTTGAATAAATAAATCAATCAGCATAATGGCAAAGATTAAATGATTGCCATTTAATTTCATAAAATTTGAGGGAGGCAGCATTCTAAATTAGCTGAGTAAAAAGATAGTGAAGGTTGAAAACATTACAGATATATGAAATGTTTTGGTGGTAGAAGCCTGAAAAACAGTTTGAAGATAACTTGATCAACAAAAAATAAATGAATATCGTTGTCATGAATTAGTAGAATGAGCTTTGTGATTAGTAACCTGGTTACTGATCTTGCATAAGAACAATCACCTTCATATACTCATTGCCGATGATGCTAAATTTGGACAGAGCTGCTCACAGCAGACAGCACTGGTAAACACGCAGTGTGATGCTATTTGAAAGCACATGAATAAAAAATAAAACACTATCATTACGAATCCTTTCATTTTCATAAAATACAGATAATTTGCCCAGGAAAGTGCAAAGAAACCAAGAAGCAGTCACATATGAACAGCAAATGGAATAATGTGACAATGAAATACTGTTCAATAATGGGCTGAAATAAACTTTTTCTTCTCTTAATGCTCCCTGACAGAACAGAAGCACAGCTTATGGGAGAGCCATTTCTTTTATTTGTCCTATGAAACCTACTAGACATTAATAAAGTTCCAGGCACACAGGCTGAGCTCAGTCAATTTCTGCTGGACTCATCATGTGGTCTTAAGCACTAGTGAGAGCAATATTAGAAATAGCCACCATTCTCAGAGATTCTTTAAGTGACTGGAATTTATCCTAAACAGGCGCTTACTTGTCCAAAGTGACTGGTATTCCAATTCTCATGTTCTCTCTACCCAAGTTCCTTAAAGGATTTCTACTTGTCTCACTATCAGCAAATCTCTTACTACCTCCTAAATAAAATGGAAGTCAGTAGTGGGAAAAGAGCCTACCCACCTCCTCCCTTAGTTCTTGTCTATACCTGAGAGCACCCGTCTCCCCTCCGCCGAAGGTTCACACTTTCACCGTTCACCTGTACACTTTTCCCCTCTTGAACTGCCCACCAGTTTTCTTAGTCTTTTCCAGATAGTCTAACTCCACCTTTTTCTTACCCTTCACCATAGAAACATGCTCACCTCCCCCATTTCCATATTTGTCTTTAACAATAAACAAATGCACTTTTCCTGAATTCTATCCTTCAAGTTGAGACTGTGTCCCTCCTTCCCTTAGTCACCAAATTGTTTAAAAGAAATCACCCACACTTGCTTTTCCAGTTTCCCCAACTTCTCATCACCTGAGTCAATTACAGTCTGACTTCCATCTCCACCATTCCAATAAAATCACACAGAACATCACAAAAGATACTAATTCCCAAATTCAATTGGACTGTTTTTAAATGCTTTGTTATGGCTAAAGCACTTGTTTCTATTGTCAACCATCAATTTTTTTTTCTTTAAAGCTCTTTTATTCTCTTGCTTTTGTTAGTTTCAAATAGGCTGTCTTTTTCTCAGAGACCATAGGACTTCTATTTCCCCATGACCTTGAGTAGCAAGTCTAATTTACTGTCCAAATTTGTGCTACCCAAAGCTGTATTCACTCTTGACATCCTGAAACTCTTTGATTAACTTTTCTGGATTAATTGTCCTTGATATAACTTTCTCCAAATGCCTACTTTTTTTGGTTGTTGTTGTTAATTCCTTAAATAAAGGTTTTGCAAAAGTTCTTCTTATAATGCTGCATGTCTTTTCTTAATCCCATTTATTTGCTAATACATCTTATTTCTTAGCCTGGATTGCCAATCCTTTCCTTATCTTCCTAGAAAACACTGACTCTCTAACTCCACATTGCCAAATCTCTCTCTCTCTCTCTCTTCTCTCTCTCTCTCTCTTCTCTCTCTCTCTCTCTCTCTCTCTCTCTCTCTCTCTCTCTCTCTCTCTCTCCCTCTCCTCAGTTGAAGCCTCCTTTAGACCTTGTGGATAATTGCAATGACTTCTTAACATACCTTCCTGGCACCTGACCCTCCAATCTATCCCCTGCATTATTGCTTGTTATGTACTAAAAAATAAATGTAATATTAAAATGTTCTATTTGCCCTCTACTGCATAGAGAAATGACTCCACATGGAGGTGCACATTCCTTAAAGTGGACAGAAAACATCACACGTGGCTGTAAGAATAGAGCATTAGGGTGTGTCCTTCTGTGTGCTCAGTGTAAAGCTGTGCTGAGAAAATTTCTGTTAAATGGATGTGAGAATTCCCTTACCAGAGTGTGTAGTCAAAATGTGCAGAACTCATAATATATTCTTATTTTTACATATTCTCCAAGCTTTTACTGCAGATATATGTTGCAAAAAGTACAGCATTTAAATTGCAATCTGTTGTGTACTTTCTGTTATACTGCTCTGAATAAATGTCTGAAACGCCTTGAGTACTGAATGCCAAAGATGATTGAAATCCCTCTGAGCCATAAATTTAAAATGTGCTCCCTGTGATGGTGAAGATTTTGCATTATGCAAAAGACATAATTGGATACTCCATCCTGAGAGATAGACAGGATAAATGTTACAGGATTCTCTATATCCAATTCCTTTCCTTTGAAAAGGTAGAAGTAAATTTTGACTTACATGAAAGTCAGAAAATAAAATAGAAAATGATACAAGTCAACATCTATTTTGTTTCTCTCTTATTCAGGTATCCCCTAACGTAAACACGCAGACTATCAGCCCAATTTCTGTTGTGCTTGTTGAATTCAGTCTAGCACCTCACTGAATGAATAAGAATCCGGGTCTGTTGAGGGAGGAATGAGGTCCTGTTGACATTTCAGAGAGTCTGCCAGCCCTGAGAGACGCGGACCCTTTGCTACCATTGCCAAATTCCAGCACGCACTTGCCAGCGGTTTTCCCAACAGGGTCAGCGGTGTAGAGGAGCGGACATTGTACTGCTGGTTAAAACCTGTCGCTTCAGGGACCCTTGGATAAACTAATAGTTTTCCAAACAGACCAGAGAGAAGCAGGCATTTCTTTAAAATTATGCTTACTCTTTAAAACCTTTAGAGAGTGAAAAATCATATTTTATATAGGTAATTCATTTTTAACTTAGGAATACTAATTTTCTGCGTAGTTAATCATCAAAAATTGGTTTACCTGCTTTAATTACTACATACAATCATCTTTAAGCAGAGTCCTAAAAAGGATATGTTGGCTAAGGGAAGATAAATCAGTTGGAAGTATTAATTCATTTTGGTCACTGTTTGGTACAGCAGAAGCCAAAAAATAGCAATTTAATAACAGGTGCTAAGATGAGTGGGCAAGGTATAGAGTGGTAATAGTGGAGCAGGCAATGATAGAGTGGTGGAAAGAGCCTGGGGACTGTTTTAACCTCATAATTTTGCCTAGAATCAACTCCTTTGCCAGGTAAATAAACCCTTTTTTTAAAAGATTAGAAATAACATTTAAGAATCATCCATTTCTAGAAACACTGCCAATCAAATGGAAAGGTGACTGACATGTTTGCTCCACTGACAGATGGTTTGGATGTTGATTTTATTACTGTAGAAGCTGTTTGGCTTGAGTGTCTTATTCGTACTGCTTTTTGAAGGTGACTAAAAATCTCTGCACCTGCCAAATCTCCTACTTAACATGCAACAGTTGGGGCTGCTGGCAGGAGTATCTTTCAGAGGTAAAAATCTCTATTACTCATGCCATTTTAGGGGCACTAGTATCAAAAAGTAAGCAATGGCACCCTGGATTCACAAGGCTTAAATTCCAGGTTCTTGTTTTGGCCTTTGGCCTACTCCAGCACAGTCACTTAATCAACTTCACAAAAGCACCATGGCAGTGGGAACAGATAATCTAAGAGTCTAGGAGACAGCCAGCATTTACCATATTTTAATTATCATAATGACCTGCAAATGCAAACCCATCACCTCCAAAACTTTGGCAGCAGTTTTTTGTTATCATATTAAGCTTTCCAATATGTTGCAATAAAATTGTCTCTATTTTTCCAATAACTAAGTCGAATCGTACTGTTTTGTTTAGAACATATATCTAAAGGCATCTGATTTCAAAGGAGCAAGCTAAAGTGCCTTGTAAAAATATCATATTGGTTATGTCATATCTCCATATACTATCATATACCATTGATTAAAAAGTCTCTTTTTTAATTAAAGAATTTAAAAATCACTCATAAAAATAAATATATTTTAATACAAATTTATGTCTCGTACTTTTCAATGCATAATATTTAGACAAAAACTATAACATCTCATGATGATTTTGATACTTTTTGTCATACCAATCAAATGAAAAGGTGACTGACATGTTTGCTCCACAGGCAAATGGTACCAGGGAACAATGTCCCATGTAATAACAGCAGCTACTTCAGCTGTTACCTACTATGTGCCAGGCACTGTGCTGAGGACCAGGATGAAAGGAGAGTGTTCTTTGCTTGGGTCAAGTTCACAGTCTCTAAGCATTAATTTAAGGAAGCCTGTGCACCGTGTAGGACAGCGACCAATCTTTACCACAGCTGGCTCTTCACTATTGGCTCTTCACCTGCTAAACAAGTAAATGCCTCAACATTTTTAAGAATTTTATTTAAAATATAGCACAACCAAATTATTTAAAAATAAATTTTACTTTTATGAAAAGAAAAAAATAAAAAACCTTCAAGTAAGTCTACAACTTAATTACTGCCAAAAAAGAAGTGGTAATTAACCCCAATTAAAACAACCTTGTTATTTTTGTTATATTCAAAGCAATACTTATTTGATGTACAACTTACTTTTAGACATATTTTGACTCATGTATTATATACGGATATATTCTTTGCAGCCAGTTTATTTGGTGGGCCACACCTGGACATTACAATGCTCGCGGTGAAGTGCTCTATAGGAGCCACGCTGACTCTCGGAATTGCTCTGACTACTTAAATGTGCATGATACACTTTTCTTTTTCAGGCTGAAGTCACTGTGCCCAGGTTGAAGGGGCCTTCTCTTTTATGACTTAAAGCAGACTCCAAACTGCCTTAGGTGGAAATTCGGGGCCAGCTTTTCCAGAGATGCATTTTCTGAGTAGAAATGAAGTAGCTATTGTCCCCGCTCCTGGTTCCCTCCTCCTTCCTTAGAAAGGCTGGTGCCCTCTCAGGCCACATCACAATAAAGGGCAAGGCTCTGCTCTCAGCAATTGCACAAAGTGGTTGCCCTCCACGCACTGGTTACAGAGTCCAACTACAAAATACTGCTGCTCAGTACCCACCCAAACTTCAGTTAGGACAATGATAACCGTGGAAGATCTCCTGAAGTGTAATTCGGTCACAGAGAGGAACCCTTCAAGCCAAGCAAAACCCTGGAAATGCACACCCAGGCAGCAGCATGTTGTCCCCCACAGAAACACTTCCAGTAAATCATGCTTGCACCTTGGCATTGTGCCCGGAGCCTGCACCGGAGGACTATAAAACTCCTGTAGTTACCACCACAGTTTCTTGAGGACACTGTTCACTATGTCACAGTGTCCTTTTTATGAGGACCCAAAGGAGAAATTTCTCTCTGGACTCAGAGCCAGGAAAAACGGTGCTCCTTCTAAGCAACAGGTGAGCTTCCTTGTTGCAGGCACTGAGCAACATGTACTCACTAATGCTGTCCTCTCGCTTGTCTGCTTATAGACTGAAGAGTCGGCCGTGTGGCCCACCTCAAGCAAACGTGGGCGCCTTCATGGCATTCTTAATTCAGCTCATGTTTCTCCTTTTGGTTTCCTTCTCCCTCCCATCCCCCATTAGACATTTAATTTTACTTCAATGTATCTAAATGTATGAAGGCTGCTGTTGTTACAGAATTTACCAGGCGACCGCAAAAATATGCGGGAGTACTGGAGGCACAGGAAAAGCCCATTTATTTCCAGACATTTCACATGTACTGGTACGGTGACTCAGGGAAGTCTGTTTCTCTCCAAATCCTGAGCCCCCCAATGTGGAAGAAGCTTTCCCTTTATACCCCTTTGGTTTCTTTGTCCCCCAAATATGAATTACACTTCCAGACCTTTCCCGGGGCTTTGCAAAAAGGCCATGTGCTGGGATGGGGGCAGTGGGACCACACCTCAAAGCCTGGCCTGGCACCAGCGCTGATCACTCTGCCTGGGGATGGTTTATGGCCTCTCTGAAATGGGAGTAGTATTTTGGGTAAACAGGTCTTGCAGGACCAGATAATTAAAGGGGCAATGACTAGATTCAGATTACTAACCCCCCCAAAATGTCCCATTTTCCCCATCACTGTAAGTCCTTCTCTGGAACAACATGTGATATAGAAGATTAATAATGTCAAGTAACGAACAGCATACATTGCATACATTTTCCTTTCCTTTTTTAATCCTCACCCAAGATGTGATTTTATTGATGAGAGAGGGAGAGAGAGAGAGAGAGAGAGAAAGAGAGAGAGAGAGAGAGAGAGAGAGAGAGAGAGAGAGAGAGAGAGAGAAAGCAGTCCTTGGCTCTCATACGCATCTTAATCTGGGATCAAGCCCACAACCTGGGTATACTGGGAATTAAAGCCACCTCCTTTTGGTGTATAGGACACTGCTCCAACCAACTGAGCCACATTGGCCAGGGCTACATTTTTCATTTTCCCATTTGAGTCTTCCTTTTTGACCGAGAGACAATGAGCCAGGTTTCGCCCTAGGGGCAGTTGTCATAAATAGATATTGGGGGAGGGAAGAAGCAAAAAAAACAAAACAAAACAATCAAACTAACAAAGAGGGAAGAGGGGCTCTTATTTTTAGCTTATAATTATAAAAAGTTTCATTCAAGATAAAAACTTAGTTTGAGGCTGCAAAATAAACAGAAATAATGTTTTCTCTTCCACTTGCAAGACCACATAAAGAATTCTCAGAGCTAACAGGGACAGAAAAGAAAAGAAAGTAGACTTAAAGGCAATATTGGGAGCAGGCATCTCTCTGAAGCCAATCATCATAATGAAAGGTGGCTGGCTATACTTAACTTCTTATTCCCATTTCCTGTCCTTCGTCCCTTAAACATCAAACTCGTTCTCCTGGTTTACATGGCACAGCCCTCTTATAGTTCCCCTCTTATCAGTTTGGATATTCCTTTCCCATATATTTACTCTCATAGACTTGAATGTATGCCATCAGCTTTGAATGTATATTCTATTCCGGCTTTCTTTCTACTTTTATATTTCCTGCAATGGAGATTTTGTTCATTCTCTCAATTATTTCTCAAGGAGAATGAGATACAAATTTGTATCCCCAAAGGTATCTCTTTCAAATTCATGTTCCAAAACCCAAATTGCTGCCTGGATATTTCTAGTTATATATTGCATTATGACTCAAACAGGACATATTGAAACTGAAATTATCAACTTTCCCTAAAGCCAAATTCCATTGCCATGCCTCTGATTGAATGGTGGTCAAGTTACCACTATTCTCTCAAGCCCTGAACACACACACACACACACACACGTGTAATCTGTTTTTCTCCCTCTACATCCAAATGCTTTCACTCCATTCCCACTGTCAATCCTCAGTATAGATTAAACCCTGGTCACTCCATTTCCATGACGAGCTGTGATGTAAAGCACGTATATTTTTGACATTCAAATGAACCTGGGTTAGAAAACCTTCTGTGACCACTAGAAAATTACTTAAAACTTAAAATTGTATGCTCTATAAAATGGAGATTTTAAAAAGCTGGCTTACAGATTTGATGTGAAAATCACCTGAAATCATTTATCTGAAGATGTAGCCCAAGTCTAGTGTATACCTAGAAAAATCTATCATCTCAACTATTCCCGCAGTTGTTTCTTACTTTCTTCTCAGACTTCTGAGAATTACTGAGGAAAATCATACAATTCTGTAAATTCAGAGTCACAAAGAATAGCTCGGCTCCCTAGAGTAATTTGTTATTGTTTTAACAAGCTTCTTCTTCCCCCATTCCTTTCAGAACAGTTTGAAACCTTTACCATCTCCATGAGCCAATTTATCTCATTCGATTTAATCTCAGGAATGATTTTTGCCTTCAACCTTGTAGACACAATTGAAGCTGTCAGGTATACTTTATCTCATCTTCCTACCTTCACACCGATGTCTATCTAATTATGTCCCCTCTCTTAGTTCTTTGCTCCCAGTTTTAGAAACAAAGTTGTCACTCCCTTTGTTCAATGTCAACCCTTCACCTCTTCTCTTGATCACTTCCCATACTATCTCATTCAGGAATTTGTATCTTTAGCAATGCCCTCTCTGCTGCATTCTAGGTATTCATGTCCACTCACTCTCTCTTTGCCTTATTCTGTAAACATATTTGAAACTTGTCATCCTCAAATAATTCCTCGCTGGTCCCAAAGACCTAAATTTAAGCTACCATCCTAATTTTTCTTTGCTCTTCCAGACAAAATTTTTAAAAAGGTTTTCTTTCTTCACTCTACACAATTTCTCAATTCTATATTTATTAGCCTCCTGGAATCATCTACTCATCCTCTAAATTAGATCATATCTTGGTGGTCAGTCACGTGTCACTATAATACAGAAGTTAATATAATGCTGGTTCTTTCATAACTTTTCAAGCCTCTTTTTTAAAATTTTGAGGTCTCTGGTCTGCAATAGGTGAATGTTCTCAAGGGCTTTAGAGAGACAATGAGTGCAAAGGTTAAAATCTGCAAAAGATCAACTGACTTTGTTACTATATGCAAATGGCAGTGGGGATACAGCTGTGCTTGTGTTTATTAGGATCGTTATGGCTTTTATCAGTGCTCTGGTTTCAAAGTTAGATAGGCTCTGAGTAGTCTGCACAATCCTATTTTTCCTTTAAGCCCTGTTACTTTTAATGTATAATTTTTCAACATACAAATATTATTCATGAACAGTCTATAATAATAAAAGTATAATATGCTAATTAGACCAAAGAGCCAAATGACCTTCCAGGCCTCATTCTGGATGTCCTTCTGGATGAAGCTGCAGTGGCGGGGGCTGAGACAGAGGCGGTTAAGGGCAATCAGGCAGGCAGGCGAGCAGTTAGGGGTGATCAGGCAAGCAGGCAGAGGCAGTTACTGGCAATCAGGTAGGCAGGCAAAGTGGTTAGGGGTGATCAGGCAGGCAGGGGAGCAGTTAGGGGCAATCAGGCAGGCAGGCAGAGTGGTTAGGGGTGATCAGGCAGGCAGGCAGGCGAGTGGTTAGGAACCAGTGGTCCCCTATTGTGAGAGAGGTGTCCAACTGCCAGTTTATCGGATATCCCCCAAGAGGTCCCAGATTGCCAGAGGGTGCAGGCTGGGCTGAGGGACCGCCCCTCCCCCCCCCACACACACACCCATGTACGATTTTCATGCACCAGGCCTCTAGTATATAGTATTATAACAGAAATGCCTGCACATTAATGCTACATAAATGCTACTTCTTTTTCCTTATTTGTCTTCCCCTCTTCAGTCTCCTCACCTTTAAATTTAATCAAAACAAGGCTCTATGTATGCAGTGGTTTTTTGTGGGGGTTTTTTTGTGCAAAAATATTTCAATAACCTATACAATAAAGTCCAGATCTCCTTACTTTTGTATCCAAGGCTGTACCTGCTGCCAGACAGTCAAGCCTGCTCACTGTGCTGCTATTCCACAATGTGTGCTTGTTTGGTCCCTTACTTAGCTCATGCCCTTGTCTCACCATCTTCCCTAGAATATATTCCAAATCCACTCTAATTATCAAAGTTCCTAGGTTCATCCTGTGCCAAATAATTTCCCTCTCTTCTCACTGAAGCAACTATTATAATGATATGTGATATGAGTGTGTCCTTAATCAATTACTTTTGTGTATGTGTTGGTCTTTTTATTAAATGCAGTCTAACAATAAATAGTGTGAAGTAGGCCTAACACTGACCTTTCTTGTAGCCCCAAAGTCCAAAACCTTATATTTACTATAAAGCTGTTGATGATTTAATAAATAATCAAAGTAGAAGAGACAGAATAAGTCATATTGGACTGAAGTGAAAGCCAAGCAAATCAGTGAAGCCTGCTACGATGTTATTTCAACAATCTACATGTGAGGCTTTATGGAACTGAACTCTCCTATTTCAGTGTGAATAGGAAAGAAGATAATGTAAAAAGAGAGATAGAGAAAAACAGAGATATATTAGGTCAATAAAAAATAGGGTGAGTAAAAGAATGAATTTAAGTTACAAAGTCCACCTAACAAGAAAAAATGTTCACACCACTGAAATAGATAGAGCATTTTAAAATGTCTTTTAGGAAATAAGGAAGAATTTAGTGTTGTCTCTATATTTGGGGTGAAATACAAGGTGATCCAATACAAAACTGCACCTCAATTTAAATTCAATGATATCCTTTATTCCTAAGCCCTTGTCTATCTTGCCTCATTATTACTGAAATCTCATTCACTAATTGATGCTCACAATCCCAAATCAACGGTTGGTAAAAACTAATAAGAATTCTCCAACATATTCCATATACATATGTACCCATATGAACATTTCTAGTGAAAGAATCAGTGGAATCCAAAATATACTAAGAATGCCCATGGGAAATTTAGAATATACTTTAAAATTCCAAATATATTAATTCAGCCTAAGAAATGAGTTAGAAAGTTTTTAAAAACTTTAACATATGACCACTTGACTCTGAATTATTAAAACAACCACCCATTTTTTTCCTTATGTTCTGAAAGCCAGAAGTAAAAGGACAAGAGTATATGTATATTTACAAAAGATTTGTGAAACATAGTTCCTTCACTTCTTTTACTATTGGATATATCCAGCTGATTTAAAAGTAATGATTTCACATATCACTAAAATATTTGCTTATTTTATTTTATATGTATTTCCTCCTCCCAAAATCTGTTCATTCTCAACAAAAATATTTTAATTGAAAATCAAGAAACTAGATTTCAAATCATTACAACAGTCTGGAATGAGAGAAACCATCTAATCTGAGAGCTCCCAGAGCCTAAATTGATGTGAGGTAATATCTGTCATTTCTTATTTACTTTTATAGTGGAAGCTAGTAAGTTGATCCAATACTCCTAAAAATGCATAGAGTTTGCCAATCTTTTTAATTTTCTCTTAAATGGAGTTATTGTGCCCTTTGTTAATATCATAGAATTACCTTGATACAATCACTATTTTTGTAGTTAACTTTTTAAAAACTGTGATTTTAATTTGTGTTTTAGTCTGACTATTTATAAATACTTTTTTATGGAAGACTTTCTTAAGGAAAATTATGATATCTTTGCAATAAGTCTTCTAAATCCCCAGTTTGAATCTAAAGCAATTGAGATTATTCATCCCAATCCGTCCTTGGAAGGAGCCAAAGCAACATTAAATTTTCTTCTATTTGTTTTCCTAGAGGCATATCTTTAGAATTGTCGACCGCTGTGCCTGGTATTTTAAATATATTAGCTTATTTAATCTGTCCCAACTGTATAAAATAGGCGATAATAATATTCCTATTTCATAAAGGAACAAATAGAGACTTCAAAAGGTCAAACAACTTGCCCAAACACACATAGTTAGAAACTATCAAAGTGGCATTTTAAACTATGTCTGTTAAACTGTAAACCTTATCCTGTACTGTGTAAAGGACAAGTCTTCATTAGTTTTTTCAAAGGAATTTTTATAACATAATTTTCATATGTCTTTTGAAATCATAAGCAATTCATTTTCTTCATGATTGGGTTTGAAACTACAACGTAAATACAATTAAAAATATTAAGAAAATTCTAAATGAAAACAATACTAAGAATATTAAGTATTATAAATATCCCTGCTTCTCTGAGATGCACAATTTTAAAATCATTAGTCAAATATTCAGCATCGGAGGTCTTTGTCCTGTGTGCTTGTAAGAGACTGTTGTAATAAAGAGAGACTTATCATTGCCAGGAGGGCTGAACGAGCGTCAAGCTGGTCATTTTTCAGCTCACAGGCCAATTACTTACAACAGTTCAACTAGAAAGTCATTGCCCAGGGCATTGTTCAAAGTGGTAGATTCTATGATATAAACTGGCAGAGGGACATTAAAGCAGGTGGAAGAGGACCGTCCTTGGGGGGAGGAATGTGGTAGAGAGCATGAAAAACAAAATGTACTTTGAGACTCTCTTGGACTTGGTGGGAAGGCCACCCATGCAGGTCACTTTCCATTGTGTCTACACAAAAGAAAGCACCCTCCTTATTCATTTGCATCTACTTTATGTTCCTTTTTTTGGAGTAATACGATTCAGCACTGGTGTCTGCTGGATAAAAAGAGTCTGATTAATGTGTGGCACTGCATGTTATAGCATATCCACCCATGTAAGTGATGGAAGACCCTCACATAATTGGATATGAAATGGAATAAAATGATGAAAAATTTAGCATCGCCTTTGTCTTTATATCCTACCGCGAGGACAGCCAAGAGGTCAGGATACTCAGAAACGATGAGGGGCATTTTATAGTCTCTGCTGGCAAAAATTTGTTTAACACAACCCCATGATTAAAAGGAATTTGTGTCCTGCTGTGGCACCAAGGTACGAGAGAGGGAATAATAAATTGGTGCCATTGACAAGATGCTATTTGTTATCTGCTGTAAAATGTCAGGTCATGTCATCGTGGTGAAATATTTTCCCTCTTGATGTATGTCTTACAAAGCAGGTTCAATGTTTGGCACTATTCTATTCCAATAAAAGAAAACAGCTTTTAATCTGGAAAGCACTGTCACCAGGAAGAAAACAAGGTCACCGGAGACTCTTATTTGGCCATTTTTCCACAGCCTTCCATTAGCACGATATTTCAATAGCCCAGTTGGTCCAGATTCTTTCTTTAATTTATCTTTTGAGAAGTGTAATTATCCATCTGCTCTCTTGGCCAAAGGCAGGGAGAAAAAGAGATTTTAGATATTGCAAGGTTACAAAAAGGCCAAAACCTGTTAACTGCACATGTTATGTGCTATACTTACGTGATTATTAGATTCTTTATAACTCTTTCCAAAAGTCTCAGAATACAAACATAGAAAACAAGGTTCTCCTAGATTATAACAATTAAAAATAAATGAAGGAAATTTTAAAAGACAATAATGGAGAAAAATATGAAAGTTTTGTATTTGCTGGTTGTGATACTTCTATACTGATGGATAATTTAAATTACTATGAAATGAGTGAAGGAAAACATAGGACATTAAAAGATTCAGTAAGCTGTTTTCTATTTTTTACATGTCCACATTTTCGTGTGAACTCATTGTGGTGACCTTGAGAATATGTTTGCCTTAAAAACACTCTTCCAAGCTAGTATCTTGAATTATGGAACACTGTTCTGATTGAACTGGAAGAGCAAATGTGATTTGGATGGTAGGAAAACAATGACCCAACAAGTGAGTAAATAAGAAAGTATCTTATTTCTTGTTAGACACATCTTAGGTCAATATTATACACAAAAGTAAAAATTGCAAGTGACCAAATAGAAAACCAGATAAAGTGAGAAAGAACAAAAATAGCTCTGACCTATTCCTGGGTCATAAAATAAGTCACTATAATAGTGCTAAGACCTATAGGATGTTATGAGAATACTTTGCATACAACCCAGCATGAAAATTCAACTTAAGGATTTTCAGATATTTTTTCAAATGACTTTTGAAATACATAAAGCTGATTTTGTTTTGTTTTGTGTTGTGTTTTTTTTTGTTGTTATTGTTGTTGTTTTTGCCTATCTACCAATAGGGAGTTTTCTGCATTGTACTTTTTCTACACACAAGGATACCCTGGGGAATAGCTCAGAAATTTAGTGAAGATAACTATTAAGAGGTGAAAAGGTGGCTTAATAGATAAACAAACCCCACTTCAGACCAAGTGATGACATTTTGTTGTAGTTTCAATTTTGTAAGGCATTGGCCCGCAGTTGAAAGTAGTTTGAGCCCGGCTGGCATGACTCAGTGGTTGAGCATCAACCTATGAACCAGGAGGTCACAGTTCAATTCCCGGTCAGGGCATATGCCCAGGTTACAGGCTTGATCCCCAGTAGGGGGTGTGCAGGAGGCAGCCAATCAATGATTCTCTCTCAACATTGATGTTTCTATTTGTCTCTCCCTCTCCCTTTCTCTCTGAAATCAATAAAAATATTTTTAAAGTAGTTTGAAAGCAAAAATCTCTTAAGAGAAATCATCTCTATGGGTCAGTGTTGCAAGTTCAAATGCCTGCCATAGAAGACCTATCATTTTCTGGACCACAGCCATATCAGTGGGGCTACTCTGCTGCAGCTCACTCTTGCCAGACTCACAGCCACATTTACCAAAACACTGTGTCAGATCTGACTTTTAATAATAATTTAAAATTTAGGTTTTATTCATGTGAAGTCTTGAGTGTTTCATACTGACAAGTGATTCAAATTATACATGTGTATATAAAGATATATATATATATATATATATATATATATATATATATATTAGAGCCAATGTACAAATCTGTGCACCTTGAAAGGAACTGTGGGCTGCGAGGCTGTGGTGGGCACAGGAGTGGGTTTCAGCCCATCCTCCGCATCCCCGCCCAGCCGCAGTCCCCTCTCCTGTCACCACTCCCACTCGCTGATGGTGCCGGCCCCACTCGCACCTGCTGACCGTGTGGAGTGATTGGAGCCAGTGCTATTAGCAGGTGCGACGAGGCCAGCGCTGTCAGCGGGTGCGAGTGGCGGCTGCTGGCCCCGATAGCCTTTCAGAAGCAGAAGGAGGTGGAGAAGCCCTCAGGGGCTTTCAGGGACAGCAGTCGCCACTCGTACCTGCTGATGGCACCAAGCGATCAAGGCTGGCACCTGGCGCCAGGAGCAGGTGCGAGTGCCAGGTGGAACCATGGTGGGCAGGAGCAAAGAATTTTCAGTAACCACCAGAGGTTTACCCTGATGACAGCAACCAGTGCCCTTCCTCGGTCTGGTGCCCCAGCTCACCTGCTCCACAATTCTGCTGTGGCCGATGCCTGTCATGTTCCATGCACACCCCCTAGTGCTCAGCACACTTCATAGCGGCTGGTTGTTTGGTTGTTCCACCCTTCAGTCTATTTGCATATTAGCCTTTTATTATATAGGATAAGTATATTCATAAATATTTATATTAATATAAAAAATCATGAAGACCAAACTAAACATGTCTGTTTAGTAGTATGTGACCACCATCCAGTTGCTATAAATTATTTTTCAAATTACTGGTGTGAACTTGATCAGAACATTGTGTAGCAAATAAGTTACATAGAATGAATTTGCACTATTATTGTTTTAATATAAACCAAAAGTAATTGAAGACATATTGCAGGTGAACAATCTTAGTGAACTTATACAGCCGCTAGTGATATTGAGAAACCCAAAGAGAAAAAGGCAATTTATTCACCCCAGATATACCATCTTCCACAAGCTTAGCAACTGGTGGGAAGGGCAGCATAAGCAAATAAACTGAAGGATAAGAACATCCATGAAAGATGACTGATCTTTAAAGACTTCTGTACATACTCAAACATCTTTCGTATGATAATGAGTGTATCTAACTCCCTCAGAGATTGCATTTAAATGAATTTCCTCTGGTGGTGGCAGCTGCTCCTTCCATTATTGTTAAAAACATTAAGCCTCTATGTTCCTTTTCTTCAAAATGTCTACACGGTTAACTATATTGAGGTGAAGATAAAAGTGCTGAATCCATGCATTAATTTTTTAAAAAATTTGTTAGTGCTTTTAATGCATTAGGATGGTACATATATTTTTTTAAGACAAAAAAACTTAAAGAATTTTTACACACAAAAAATAAATTACTAAAGAAATATAAGCCTTAAAGGGGTTGGACTTTGAAAATATATGGTTGAATGGCCAAATAGTCTTTAATTATCTTTAATATAATTTAATAAAAATCAAATTTTTCTGCCAAAACCGGTTTGGCTCAGTGGATAGAGTGTCGGCCTGCGGACTGAAAGGTCCCAGGTTCGATTCCGGTCAAGGGCATGTACCTGGGTTGCGGGCACATCCCCAGTAGGGGGTGTGCAGGAAGCAGCTGACCGATGTTTCTCTCTCATCGATGTTTCTAACTCTATTTCTCTCCCTTCCTCTGTGTAAAAAATCAATAAAATATATTTAAAAAAATAAAATAAAATTTTTCTAAATTCCACAGAAAGACGAAAAGCCACCTCTTCCATCATTTTCATCTCTGCATTAAGGACATAATTCTGCCCTGTTTCTGGTAGAGATTTACCTATATATGATATAAAGGCATGCAATTATCCATTGCAAGTTTGTTTCTTTGAATTGTGGATTCCATAAAGTGCACCTTTTTATTTTGTAAGCTTACATTTCATAAAATTACTAGGTTTTCTGCAACATAAACCATTACTCTGGGCTTTTAGTGGTATAAAGACTTATTACTGAATCTTCTCTTGACAAAAGGGATCTTCATTTTTAAAGTGAGGATTTCTCCTGTAACCTTTTGATATAATGTCTGGGAAGAGATTTTTGAATTTTAAAATAGCTTAAATAAAAACAAATAAAGTAATCACCTAGATTTAGTCATTATCTCAGAAAGATTTGCCAAGCTGGCTTCTTTCTTAAGTACCTAACACTTCATTATGCATTTTATCTCCTCAGAGGTAGGTTGACATTTGCGTTCGAATGCTTCCACTGTTTTTGGCACACCCAGGCTTTCCTAGACAAAAAATATCTTTTCATCAGTCTGTCATTATATCATTGACACTTGCCTCAATAAACCTCACTTTATCTGTATCCCTGAAAGCTGATACACAAATAAGCATTTCTAACTAAAACAAAGATGATATATAAATGATATTTTTGTGATCCCAACAAAAGTTTATATGTCATGGTGAACTCAATGCTAACAGGGTTCTTATATAAATTGAGACCCAACTTTTGGTTCAAGGGCAAGAAAAAGGGAGGTACAGGAAAGTGGAATATGCCTGGGCAGTGGTACAGAGGGATGAACTCAGGAGACTGACCCCTCAAAGTTGTCTATGAATTCATCTATGAGCTGAACATGAGTGGATCTGCCTCTAAAAGTGACCAGCAGATAGAATATTCCCCAAGTCCCAGACTCTTTCTTTGGTTTATCATTTTTATTAGTTCTTAGAAAACAAAAATATCAATATTTCCCATAGACATTTAATGAGATTCAGAGTCTTATAACTTAATATCAAAATGTGTGAAACACAATCCAAAATTACTCAGCCTATGAAGAATGGAGAAATGTCCAACTTGACTGGAAAAGACAGTTACCAACAGTGAAATGACATGGATGGTGAAATTATTCGACAAAGACTTTGACTTCATTAAAGTTACAAACTTTTCTGAGAATAACACTGTTCAGAATGAAATGACAAGCCATAAACTGGGAGAAAATGTTTGTGGAATGCCTATCTGATAAATCACTGGTATCCAAATATACAGAGAACTCTTAAAACTCAACAACAAGAAAACAACAAACACAAAGTGTGGGTAAAAGATCTAAACAGACATCTTATCAAAAAAGATACACAGATGTTAAAGAAGCATCTAAAAATAAGTTAGACAGTATATGTCCTTAGGGAGTTGCAAATTAGGACAATGATAAGACAACCACTATCAGAATAATGAAAATCTAAAACACTGACACCACTGTGTGCTAGCAAGGTTGTGACGCAGTAGGAAGTTCTATTCATTGCTGGTGAGAGTGCAAAGTGACACAGCCACTCTGGAAAATATTTGGCTCTTACAGACCATCAAACCTCAGAGGGAAGGTAGGGTAGGGTGGGGGTAAGGGGGAGAGATCAACCGAAGGACTTGTATGCATGCATATAAGCCTAACAAATGGACACAGACACCAGGGGGTGAGGGCATGAGTGTGGGAGGGGGGAAATGGGGGGATAAGGATACATATGTAATACCTGAATCAATAAATAAAACAAAAACAAAAAAAACACAAACAAACAAAAAAGAATAGAACACACTTTTACCACATGATCCAGCAATCACACTCCTTGGTTTTGACACAGATGACTTTAAAATTTACATACACACAAGAAATCTACATATGAATGTGTATAGCAGCTTTATTCATAATTGCTAAAACTTGAAAGTGACCAGGCTGTTCTTGGATGGGTGAATAAACTGTGTTGTGTCCATACAAAGTAATATTATTCAGAGAGAAAAATATTATCAAACAACAAAAAAGATATGAAAGGACCTTAAATGTATATTACTAAGCGGAAGAAACCAATCATAAAAGGCCGCATACTGTATAATTCCAAAACTGACTACAAGATAGAATATCACCCCAGTCCCAGCCTTAGTGGTGAATGTGTTGTATAGATAAGAATAGCATTGCAATAGTTTGAAAACTAAACTGATATTAGAATCACAACTCACAGAGTGCTGGTTAGACCCTGTAGTCTGAACCCAACTGAGACAGTCATTTGTAAAGGAAATGATTCTGGGAAAGGGAAGTTATAGAGACCTTTGAAAGATCACTGGTTGTCAGGGTTTCTGGGGAAGGGAGAGGAGAGAAGAATGTATATATAGAGAGCAAAGGCGTTTTTAGGTCAGTGCAACTATTCTATACATTCTGTGATAATGGATACATGTCATTGTACATTTGTCAAAACTCATAGAAGGTGAATCACAAAAAAGTGAACCCTAATGTAAACTACGGACTTTATTTAAAACTAAACTTTCTTGTTTTTTGGGGGTTTTTTTTTTGATATTTTTTCATTGGTTGTTTTAGAGAGAGGAAGAGAGAAGTAAAAGATCTAAACAGAGGGAAAGAAAAAAACAACACATCAATCAGGTGCCTCCTGTGCATAATGGGGACTGAATATGCACCCTGGCATGTGCCTTTACCACGAATCAAACAGGCGACCTTTTGGAGCACAGTACAATGCTTTGGATTTATGAATTATATATTGTATATTAATTATAAATATTCACTCATCAGTTATAACAAATGCACTATAGTTTAGACTAATGCATGATAATAATGGAGATTGGCAGGGATGAGGTGGGTATACAAGAACTCTATGAACTTTTCAATTTTTCACTGTCAATCAAAAACTGCTGCAATGAAAGGTCTATTCTAAAAATGAGTCCTGGCCAGTTAACTGAGTTGGTTAGAGTGTCGTCCTGATACACCGAGTTTGTGGGTTCCATCCCTCAGGGCACACACAAGACTCAATCAATGAATTCATAAATAAGTGGAACAATAAATTTATATCTCTTTCTCTCATTCTCTCTCGCCCTCTCTCTTTATCTCTCTCCAAAACATCAATAAGTAGAAATAAGTTAATTAACTTTAAAAAAGTGATTTAAGAATCCATGAATCAAAGCAGAAATCTTTGGGGGAATTAAAAATTATTTTTAAACAAGCAAAATTGAAACTTCAATATGTAAAAATTTGTAGTGTTCAGACAAAACATTGTGTATAGTAAATATTTATAAATCTAGTAATGAACATATATTTAGAGTCATTGTGATATTATTTTAGTAAGTCTTAAAATTTGTAGTGCAATTCCTTCAGCTTTATTTTTCATTGTCAAAATTGTTTCAAAGTTTTTGGCTTTTCATGTAATTTTAGACTAACTTGTGTAGATCCCCCTTCCCCCCCCGCCCCCCCAAAAAAGCCTTGCTTGAAGTTTGATTTGAATTGTGTTATAACTCACTGTGGCGATAATTGACATCGCTACTGTATTGAATCACCCAATTCATGCACATGTCATGTCCTTCTATTTATTTATGTCTTCTTTGATTTTTTTCATCAGTCTTTAATAGTTTTCTCCATAAATATCAGATACATATTTCTCTTAAATTATATTTGAACTAGAGGTCTGGTGCACAAAATTCGTACACTGGGGGGGTTGGTGTCCCTCTGCCCAACCTACACCTTCTCCAATCATGCCTGCAGGGGAGGGCAGTTGTGGGTGATCAGGCCGGAAGGGAAGGGCAGTTGGGGATGAGATCAAGCCAGCAGGGGAGGGCAGTTGGGGGCAATCAGGCAGGCAGGGGATTAGTTGCGGGGTGATCAGGCTGGCAGACAGAAGCAGTTAGGGGCAATCAGGCAGGCAAGCGATTAGGAGCCAACAGTCCCAGATTGTGAGAGGGATGTCCGACTGCTGGCAGTCGGGCATCCCCCAAGGGCTCCCAGACTGGAGAGGGTGCAGGCCTGGCTAAGGGACACCCCCACTGCATGAATTTTGTGCACTGGGCCTCTACTGCAAATATAATTTAGTGGAGAAAAGATAGCCTTTCAACAAATGAAATAGTTGCATATCTAAACAAAAAAAAAGAAAAAAATTGAACCCCAACCTCACAACTTATATAAAAATTACTTTAAAATGGATCATAGCTTCAAAAATAAAATTATAAAAAGTTTTTAAAAATGTGTAGCCTAAAGATTTTTTTGTTTGTTTTTAATTACAAAGGTTCTGTGAAATGCTTTGTAGATCTGCCAAATGATATCTATGCCATTTCAAACCAGAACTTTTCTAGTTCAGCAGTTTTCAACTTGGGAAAGTTTGGCCTCACATGGGGGCATTTGACAATGTTTTGAGTCATTTTCATTTGTCAAAGACTAATTGGAATTGGGAGAGGTGTGATAATGTTTCTGGTATCAACTCTGTAGAGGCTAGGGATGAGCTAAATATCCGACAGTGCACAGGACAGCCTTCCCGACATCAATTGTCCACTCTAAAATGTCAATAACCCTGAAGTTGAGAAACTCTGTGCTAATTTTTTTTCCTCTAAATGTCAGACATTTTCCATTTATCTAATTAACCGTAAGAAAAAAAATATTTTTAATATTGTTTGATATAGACAACTTTAATACAAAGATAGTTTTTATAATAACGGATACTTTCAACCAGCATACTTACAGCATAAAAGCAAGGATTACACATCCTTGCAAGCAAAAGCACTTATTTCACTGGTTCAGGAAAACAAATGGTGGCTTTCAGGCCAGTTATCACTGCAGCAATTAAACAGTGTTGGTTTCTCACAGACTTTTTTTTATTGGAAAAAGCGCAGCCCGCTCAAGGGATGACAGAAACTGAAGGAAATGTCTCGAATGACTCCATTCCGATGTAGCACAGGTCTCTGGTGATTTCTTTGCAAGGACTCCAGAGCTCAGGCTTTTGATCTTGAAGAGAAATTCCAAGTGTGGGCAAAAAGCCACTCTATTTGCACAACCCTAGTGCATGTAACATTCCCAATTTGGCCAGAGATCTGCCAGCAGAAGAGGTTCTTCCACACAATGGCAGTAAACCCACAAGGCCTGGGGTGGTTTCTTTTGTTTTCTTTGGGTGGTCTTTGGTGACTTCGGACAATTTAAGGCCTAATCTATGCTTGGCCTCAGGTTGTTCCTGTTAGTTGCTTCATATCAGAGTCACTGTTAACCACATTTTCCCTTTTAGTCTCTAGATCTATCCTCCAGCTGGGGCAACACTGAAAAGCTGCAGCCTCTGAGAGAGATGTGCTCTGACCTTATTGGGAAAGGGCTGGGGTAGTCAGGCAAGTATAGGGGTGCTGAGAACACCAGCTGTACCTTCGATGGCAGCGATTCTCAACAGGGTCTATTTTGCCCCCTTAGAGGACATTTGTCAATATCTGGAGACATTTTTGGCATAATTGAGGAGGAAAGGTGAAACTAACATTTAGTGGAGAGAGACCAAACATGCTACTACTAAATATCATATAATGCATAGGACAAGCCCCCACAACAAAGAATTATCTGGATATAAGTATCAATATTGCCAAGGTTGCAAAAACCCTGCATTATGGGCTCATTCATCCTCAAAAGCATAGCATAGCTTTTTCTAACTTATGCATCTCTTTATGTGGCCCGTATCTTAGATGAAAGATCTTTATAGATGAAATCAAGAACACATTTGTTTGGCAATATCTGCCAAGCCATGAGAGTTTTGGAAGTATTGAGGCTGCTTTCTTAATTGTCTGAACAGACTTAGAAACAATATTTTGCAGTCCGGTTGAATATTTCAAGTCCAAGGGTCTTTGTTAACTTGTGATTAAGACATATCTTCCAGTTTCAATGCACAAATGTTTAAAATAAAATATATGCCTCATGGTTAATTGTGATACAAATGTTTGAAATTGAAACATAGTATGTAATTTTTTGGAATAATATTATACTTTTCTTCTTCATTCTTATCCTACACATGCCAGGAGAGGTCATATGCTATTATATTCCATTTACCTCTAAGTAACCATTGTCAAAAGAAAAGAAAATCAATATTGGGATTGTGTAGAAAGAGAAAATTAATATTGAATAGATACTATGTTAACTAACTGAATCAAAATGCTAAAGTTAAATTGACACTGAAATTGAGCTATATCTTATATGATTTGTCAAGCATTTACGAGACTGATGAAACTATCCAGTGGTTTATAGGCAGTTAAGTGCAGCTCAAGTCGCTTTGTGTTAGAACATTCTTTTAACATAACTAAATTGGAAATATATATTTAACAGGCATTTTAAGAATGGTATAAGTATTTGAATGTAATGTAGCAATTTCTTAAACTGTAATTAAGTGCATAGTTAGATTTAAAAAATGAGTACCATCTGTAACCAATATGGAAATGCCGATAATGCACTGAGGTTCTTCTGCTCCAGCTTGCAAACAAAGAATCAATACCAAAATCTATTCCAGCTTGCAAAAATGGAGACTTGAATAATTGTCCAGTTAATTTAATAAATGTAGACAGCTAACCTAGATAAATCAGATTGTAAAGAACTCTTTTACCTCATTAGCATTTTTGGCCTTAATGATCCATATAATTTTTTTCAGTTTTCCACATCACTTTATCCATATTGACATAGTGTCTTTCAATTTTTTTCATTGTAAATGTATTTCTTCTGTCCTGCTCAAAGCTTAGCAAGGTGTATGTCTTTTATGATGCAAATCTAGCATTTCTCAGTTTTGTTGATACTTTTGAAATGCTGTCATTTCTGTTTGCATAACCTTTAACTCATTATAGATGATGGTGCCAAGAGATATGCCATATACAATTCTGAGTGCAAAACATTTCTTGGCTTCCTGATCTATTTTTTCTTGAGGTTTGTTCAAATTTCTGCCTTTTCTTTTCCTTCATGCTACTATATTTCTATCCATTTGCTAAAACTAGTTCATTTGCTCATCTGGTTTATACCTAGCTGTGAAGCAATGTTGTATTCATGGTGTTTCAGGCTTCTGCTTCACACTGCATAAACTAGTATGATTCAGTTTATTTATGTCTAATCAGAAAATTGTTATCTTTAATTAACTTGAGATGAGAGAACATATTATGTAAAATGGACACTATTGTAAGTGCAGCCCTCATGTATATTGCTATTGCTCCTAAAAGAATTAATTGGATCAAGAAGGGGGAGGGATATGAGAAGTATAGAAGTTAGAACAAAAGCATTGCTTAATTATTTTTTCATAGCTTCATTTATCCCATGTTTATAATACATTAAAAAATTATCATTCTGCTATAGATATTGAAATTATTTTTCAACAGAAAATAATAAAACTGGCAAACTATAGAATCCTGAATCATATTTTCTGGGCATTACTCATTATTTGACCGGTGAATACAACTATTGTTTACTACTACTCTTTTAAAAAAAATATACAGTTTTATTGATATTTAAAGAGAGGGGAAGAGAGAGGGAGAGAGAGAAACACTGATGTGAGATCGATACATCGATTGGCTGCCTCCTGCCAGACATTGAGCCTGAAACCCCAGCATGTGCCTTGATCAGGAATCAAACTGGCAACCTTTCGGTACATGGAATATCACCCAACCAGCTGAGCCACACCAGCCAGGTTTTCAATACTCTTGATAGTATTTTGCTCATATTTTCAGTAGTTGAAAGGTTACCATGGTGGATGATGCAACCTGGTAGGCTAAGTAGCCATCTCAGATGGTGGTTTAAGAAACATTGAATTTCTGTAGGGAAAGGGATGGGGGATGGAATATCCAAAGGAGGGGCTGCACAGCACGGAGCCGAGGGGACATTGGGTCGATGATGGCAGCACCCAGGAACTGGACTTTCATCCTTATATGCAGTCACTGGTGGGAAACTTTTGTCATCATTGTGTTTGGGGGATGAGTGGGTGGGCTTAGAATGCGGATGGAATGCAGATGTGTGATCTGGTGTCTTCAGGACAGTTGCAATTTCTTGTATCTGCTAACTCCTGGTGTCCAGCAAGCTTTTTCTGGTCTTTTGTTTTCCTGTGGCAGGGAGTTTATAAATGGCCAAATGGCCATTAAGGATTATATTGCCCTACAGTCCTAACAGTAGTCACATGCATCTACATTTTCTTTATTCTAAATTTTTAGATGTTCCACTAATGTGATTTTTAATCACAATTACTCTTAAACCATTTTATTAACTAACTACTGTGTATAACACACATTCCCTAGATTTAGAGGATACAAAAACATCATTTATTAGTACTCTTGGATGTTCTGCCATTCTGGGTCACTTGGCTGCCTCATACAACTGAGATCTACTGTCAGGTTGGCTGGGGGCTTTCAGGTGTTTGATTGCCTCACTTTCTTTTTTTCTTTTTTCTTTTTTTAATTAAATCTTTATTGTTCAGATTATTACATTTGTTCCTCTTTCCCCCCCCCCATAACTCCCCTCCTCCCAGTTCCCACCCCACCCTCCGTCCTCACTCCCCACCCACTGTCCTCATCCATAGGTGCACAATTTTTGTCCAGTCTCTTCCTGCATCTCCCACATCCCTTTCCCCCCCAAGAATAGTCAGTCCATTCCCTTTCTACGTCCCTGATTCTATTATAATCAACAGTTCATTCTGTTCATCAGATTATTTATTCACTTGATTCTTAAATTCACTTGTTGATAGATGCATATTTGTTGTTCATAATTTGTATCTTTACCTTTTTCTTCCTCTTCTTCCTTCTTAAAGGATACCTTTCAGCATTTCATATAATCCTGGTTTGGTGGTGATGAACTCCTGTAGCTTTTCCTTATCTGTGAAGCTCTTTATCTGACCTTCAATTCTGAATGATAGCTTTGCTGGATAAAGTAATCTTGGTTGTAGGTTCTTGGTATTCATCACTTTGAATATTTCTTGCCACTCCCTTCTGGCCTGCAAAGTTTCTGTTGAGAAATCAGCTGACAGTCGTATGGGTATTCCCTTGTAGGTAACTGAGTTTCTTTCTCTTGCTGTTTTTAAGATTCTCTTTTTATCTTTTGCTCTTGGCATTTTAATTATGATGTGTCTTGGTGTGGTCCTCTTTGGATTCCTTTTGTTTGGGGTTCTCCGCGCTTCTTGGACCTGTAAGTCCATTTCTTTCACCAGGTGGGGGAAGTTTTCTGTCATTATTTCTTCAAATAGGTTTTCAATATCTTGCTCTCTCTCATCTTCTGGCACCCCTATAATTCTGATGTTGGTACGCTTGAAGCTGTCCCAGAGGCTCCTTACACTATCCTCGCATTTTTGGATTCTTTTTTCATTCCACCCCTCCGGTTGGGTGTTTTTTGCTTCCTCGCATTTCAAATCATTGACTTGATTCTTGCGCTCCTCTGGTCTGCTGTCGGGAGTCTGTATAATATTCGTTATTTCAGTTCATGTATGCTTAATTTCTAGTTGGTTCCCCAATATAAGATCGAGGGTCTCATTAGTTTTCTTGTAGATCTCATTAAGTTTATCGGCGGCTTCTAAACAGTTCTTGAGAGACATTAAAAGTGTGGTTCTGAACTCTATATCTTCCATTGACAATTTTGTCCTGTTTCTTTGTCTCCGCATTTTGTTATGCTTCCTTGGTGCACCCCCTAGTGGTCTTTGTGCGCAGTCTTATAGTTAATACCAGGGAGGGTTTGACCTCCAGGCCAAGTGGCTATGAGAATCAGCTGTGTCTGCAGTGAGAGAACTTCTGTCCTCTAGGGAGGTGCTAATCTAGCCTTTGCCTGAGGCTATCCGGCAAATGCCTCTGTGCAGGGCTTGGGCGGGGCGTGTCGCACAGGATCAACAGGGTGGGCCGGAGAGAGCAGTTATGGCGGCTCTCAGTCCTGTTCCCAGGGGCTCTGCCTCTCTGAGTCCCAGCAATGGCTGCAAACCTCGGAGAGAAAGCTGCACTCGCTCTGACCGAAGCCAGGCAGTCCCGCTTCTCCCGTTTGAGTCTGGGTCCCTAAGGACTCGCCCATATCTGGAGCTCAGAGTCTGCGACTCCCTCCCGATTGAAAACGCCAACCTCGCCCTCCGCCGCCAGCCCGCTCGGAGCACTCCGCACCTCAGAATTTGACTTCAGCACTGCGCCTCCTCTGAGTGTCCGTATGCGTTTCTCTTTCCTCCTAGTTGTAGGACTTCCACTCAGCCAGTGTTCCTGTGGTTCTGGGTGATGTCCCTTCCGTTTTTTGGTTTCACTTTTGAAGTAGTTGTTAAAAGCAGCAAACTCCGGCGTTAACCTATGCCACCATCTTGGTTCTCTCTGATTGCCTCACTTTCAAGTTTTACAGCTATCTACACTGAGTGGCCAGATTATTATGACCACCCCATCAGTGCTTCATTGACATTTCCAAAAATACTGAATATTGAAAACTTTCTAAACAAATATTCTCAAGGTTTTATTATTATTATTATTATTTGCATAACTAATTCACTTCATTGTACTGATAGGGTTGAAAGAGGAAAAACTTGGCTACATGATTTTCATCACTCAGCACATTAGCTGATCTGTTCGCATGGCCATTCAGGGTTCCACAAAAGGGAGAACAGGAGAAATCACACCATATAATTTCTATTTCACTCTATTAGTCAACACCTATTGCAAGGACAGCCCATATTCAAGGAGGAGAGAAGTAGATGGCATTGCTTGATGTATAATCCACAATGATATATTGCAAAAAAAAGTATGGTTATATAAAAAAAGATTAATTATAACTATTTTTGCAAATGGTATCCCACAGTTCACTTCCTGACCAACATTGTTCATATTCATCCCATTTTAAGACCTCAAGATTCTCATCTAGTTATGGCAGAATGATCAAAGTATGTGATATATATCAAGTCTTCATGTGACTATTACATACAACTGGCATTATACTTAGCCCTTGATATGAAGATCCAAGAACTAAAAAGAAATTATTTCACCCATGTATGCAATTTACAAAGGAGGTAGAGAGACAGATTAAATGTATGAGCCAGTGGCACGCAAATAGGGAAAGAATGAGATGTACATTGTAGTCTCTGATCCATAGGTATTTAAAATCCTGCTGCATAATGTGGTCTAAGTTTTGAGCAGTTTATGTGTATGAGTTTGGTGGGGTAAGTAATTACAACATTTAAATAATGTATTATTGTCCGTATTAGTTTCTTTATACTTTTGATTGTTACGACTTGTTTTCTTTTTTCAGGTAGCTGTTGTGGTTTTTCTTAACCCCTACATATGTGAATTTACTTCACTCCTACTTACAGAGTCTGTTTTCATCCAGGTCTCTCTTACAAATAGGAATGTTGACAGGTAAGCCTGTGTCAGTTGACAAGGATTGACCATTCATAGACTTTGATCAAGAAGTGAGTAGCCGGGTCTGAGAAACCATGGATAGGCCTGGTTTTGCTCTAGAATGCCAGAATCTCAATCTTCTCCAAGTAGTACTTTCTATTTCTTACTGATTTTGCTGTTTCTCTGTTTTTGTTTTTGTTGTTGTTGTTATTGTTGTTGTTGTTTGTGTGTGTCTGTTTACTGCAGAGTTGGTTGGTTTTTACCTGAGGTTAAAAGCTAAGTATATGAGAATGAGGTGAAGGAGTAGAGAGTGGGTTAGAAGGTGCCAATTTGCACACACATTCACGGAACATGAACATACTTTCAATTACTTTTTTTTTTTTTTTTTTTTTTTTTTAGCTTCACTTCTAATTACTTTCCTCTGTACCTTATGATCTCTAGGTGGAGCATTCTTTGTTTCTGAATAATTGATTGGTTCCTGTTTGAATTTAGTTCTATTTTGCAAAGTTGTTTTTCTATAACTTTAATTATATAACTTGACTTTGCAAATTTATCAGGTATCTCATGGTATTCATTCAGTATCTTTTCAATATATGTAATGTTTGTATACTACTTTTTACTCCAACAGTTATTTAAAATTTTATTTGTATCAGTTTTTTTCATCCTTGCAAATTTGTCAATTTTATTCAATAAAAAACTGTTGGAATATATATATATATATATATATATATATATATATATATATATATATATATTATTGATTTTTTTACAGAGAGGAAGGGAGATAGATAGAGAGTTAGAAACATTGATGAGAGAGAAACATAGATCAGCCGCCTCCTGCACATCTCCTACTGGGGATGTGCCTGCAACCCAGGTACATGCCCTTGACCGGAATCGAACCTGGGACCCTTCAGTCCGCAGGCCGACGCTCTACCCACCAAGCCAAACGGTTTCGGCATGGACTTTCTAATTCATTCTACTATATACATGTTTTCTATTTTAGTGGTTTTTACTTTATATTTCCTTTTCACTTTTCTTTACATTTGTTTTGCTTCTTTATTTTAAATATTAAATTGTGTGCTTATTTAAATAATGTTCTGGTTTTTTTTAATACAAGCATTTAAAACTTACAAAATTTGCTCTAAGTACAGAGCTTTAGCTGCATTCTACAAGTTTTGGTGCAGTTCGAAAAATTTTCTAAGTTTTATGATAATTTATTCTTTAACTGTAAATTATTTAAATATTGTTTATTTTTCAAATATATTTATTAAAGTGTAATATTCATTTAAAGTGCACTTAAGCATACAACCCAAATCAACAATCACAAGTTGAATTCACCATTGTAACTAGCATCCAGTTCAAGAAATAACACATTAATATTAGCCTAGAATATCTCCCCTTTTCAAACACCCGATTGAAAACAATACCCTTACTTCTAGCAGTATAGATTAGTTTTGTCTGTATTGAAACTTTATCATATAATGTTTATCCCCACTTTTTCTGGCATTTTTTCCTCAACTTGGTGTTTATGAATTCATCCATGTTATTGGGCATAGTTATAATTGATTAATTTTTTTATTCTATATATTTTATTGAATAGTATATTATATTTATCCATTACAACATTCATAAAAAATATGGTAGTTTTCCCTATTGTTATTACAAATAATCTTTCTCTGAGCATTCAGGGACATGCTTTTTATTGAACATATGCATACATTTATTTTGAATATACACCTAGGAATAGCACTACTGAATCATAAGATTTATGCGTATGTTCAAACTTACAGATATTTCCAAACAGCTTTCCAAAGTACTTGTACCAATTAAAAATCTAGTAAACTGTGTAGTAGAGATATGTACAGAGTCCAGAAAGAAATCCGTATATTTGTAGTGTCCTGATTTTGAACAGATGTGATCAAAGTGCAGAGTAGAAAGAATGTTCTTGTCAATAAATGACTCTGAATCGATTGGATATTCATAAGGAAAAAAATACATTACCTTCCCCCAAATCTCACACCTTTACCAAAAATTAATTCCATGTGAATTGCAAATCTAAATGTCAATAGCAAAAAAAAAAAGCATAAGAAAACATACTAATAACATTACAGCAAGCAAAACTTTCTTAACCAGAACACAAAAGCCATACCTCTTAAAAATGATAAATTAGACAATTAAAACTTGTCTGTCAAAGATATATTGAAGTGTGAAGGATGCACTAAAGAAGTTATTTGCCATTCATATTTCAGGGAAATAGAGATGCATACTAAATATATCAGTAGCTCTTTTGATCATCTCTCAGTGGGAGTACAGTCAGTTTCCCCAAGCAACCCTCTTTGCTTGCTGATCTCTTAGCATTGTTTGGGAAAATGTGGAGGCATAGGTAAATGCGGTATTTTCATCTTGTCACAACTACATCAAAGTTAAAAGTAAACTACAGAGCAAACATCACAGCATCACCTGAAATCTAGCTAAATGAAAGTCCTACAACTAAGCCTTAAAAGGAGAAGCCATATTGAGACTGGTTGAAGGGCAGAGATGCAGAACAGACTGGTCCTGCACCTTGTGTGACAGATAAAAATTGGGAGGGATACCTTGGTTGTGCAGGCCCCACTGAGGATTGAGGGGTCCCAGCCCAACACCAAGTCCCCCAGCCCAAGGCTTCAGTGATGAGAAGTCCCCATAACCTCTGGCTGTAAAAACCAGTGGGGATTAAGGCTAAGGAAGACAGAGCCCTGCAGGAGTCCCAGGCAGCTCCTCTTAAAGGGCCTCTGCACAGACTTACTTGGACTTGCTCCCTCTGAACCCCTGCACTGGGGAAGTAGCTCAAAAGGCACCAGGGACATAAGGTGAGGAACAGAATTGTCTGGCATCAGGGGAAGAGCTGAAGGGGCAGCTTTCTGTCAGACAGAGTGCTGACAACAGCCATTGTTCCTTTAGTGAGACTCTGCCTCCTCACAACAGAGCCTTCAGGCACATGCCATATCTGAGCCTCCATCAACCTGGCTAATACTGTTGGCCCCACCCTGATGATTCCATGAGACCTACCCTACCCAATTCACAGGTCCAACCCACGCTGTTTCCAGTCGCTTTTCCATATGAATGGCCTGTCTTAACTCAAGCTTGAGACTTTCCTAAAATCTCAAACAAGCAGCATCTGGCCTCAGTGTGGCCCATACCTTTCCCCAAGTGACCCCAGGCCCTGCACTAGCAGAGCTGGACTTGGGTTGCAGCTTGGCCTTGCCAGGCACCTCCAAGCCCAGCATAAATAGCAGCAGATCACTTTGTAGGTCATGCTAGGTGGCCCCAGGCAGAAGACTAGCAGCAGTTGACCTTGGTCTGTACCTCCCAGGAGGCCCAGGAGCCAGCATACCCAGTGGACAGCTTCAGACCATGCTAAAACACCACCCAACCAACCGCCTCCATGAGCGATAAACTCCAGGGGTAGAGTTAGTGGGCACAAGAACCCCACTGAAGTAGGTCCTGACTTGTGGGGCAGGCACCTGCACTGCTGACCCTCCATGGTGTTCAGTGGTTAAAGCCAATCCTTGCAGCTGATCAGCCTGGGGTAAATCCCTCTCATTGATATGCCAACAACAATCAACAAAAGGCTATACCAAACCCACGTGGGATGGGGAAGAAAGCTAGGGAGTGCTCAGCTTGGGTGATTAGGGAGGTTGTACCACTGGACCCCACAGAATACCTACTACATAAGGCCACTCTACCAAGCCCAGGAAATATGGCAATTTTACCTAATATATTGACACAAACACAGGGAGGCTGCGAAAATGAGGAGACAAATAAATATATCTTAAATGAAAGAAAAGAATAAAACTCCAGAAAAGGAAAAAAACAAACATACAACTAAACAAAATGGAGACAAGCAATCTACTAGATGCTAAGTTCATAACACTAGTTATAAGGGTGCCCAGATAAATGAACTTAGTGAGAACTTCAACAGCATAAAAAAAGAGAGATGGAAATCATAAAAAAAGTACCAGTCAGAAATGAAGAACACACTAATGAATTGAAGAATAATTTACAGGGAATCAATAGTAGAGTAGATGATGCCAAAAATCAAATCAGCCATTTGGAATATAAGGAAGCAAAAAACACCCAATCAGAACAGCAAAAAGAAAAAAAAGAAAAAAAAATAAGATATTGTAAGAAGCCACTAGGACAACTTTAAGCATACCAACATTCACATTATGGGGGTGCCCAAAGGAGAAAAGAGAGAGCAAGTAATTGAAAACCTACTTGAAAAAGGAATGACAGAAAATATTCATTGCCTGGTGAAGGAAATAGACATAGATGTCCAGAAATAACAGAGTCCCAAACAAGATGAACCCAAAGAGGACCACACCAAGACACATAATTAAAATGTAAAAGGTTAAAAACAAGGATGGAATCTTAATAGCAGATACAGTTACCTACAAGGAAGGCCCCATAAACTGTCAGCTGATTTCTCAACAGAAACTTTGCAAGCCAGAAGGAATCAGCAAGAAATATTCAAAGTGATGAAAAGCAAGGACCTACAACCAAGATTACTCTACCCAGCAAATCTATCATTTAGAATTGAAGGCCATATAAAGAGTTTCCCAGACAAATAAAAGTGCTAAAGGAGTACATCACTACCAAACCAAAAGTACATAAAATGTTAAAGGTTCATCCTTAGGAAGAAGAAGAGGAAAAAAGGTAAATAATATGAACAATAAAATGGCAATAAATACTAAAAATTATATATCAGAAGACATCTTACAATTCAATAAATAAGGAGAGAAGCCAACTGTCTTAAAAACTTTTTTCACACAAAATAAATAAAATGGAAAATAAACATGAAAAGCTGCTCAAAATCTTTAGTTCTAAGAAAAATGTTCCTTAATACTACAGTATAATACTATTATGTGTGAAAATGGCTAAAATGAAAAGCACAGAACATAACAAGTACTGCAATATCTGGAAAGATTAGAACAGCATTGCTTAATTCCAAACAAATTTAATTATTGGATTTATCTCTTCTACCTTAATTTCTACCTTAATTTCACTAATGCAGAGACTTGTTTAATTGGTGCATTAAACAATGTATCTTTACAAAAGATCTAGGAATATTTGAACACTGTGTTAATTGTGTTATTTGATTTTTTCAAATCCTTTGTGTTCGAGTTCTTGACCTTGCAAACAATCAAACACTCACTCTAAAATAATTTTTTTTTTAAATCTCCTAATGTGTTAGGTTCTTTTTGCTACTTTATTTATATAAATTTTTGCATTTTGCATTTTGACACTCTATCTTAAGTAAATTTTTCCAGTATCTTTTAGTTGCCATTATTGCTAATTTTAAATAACCATAACATCTTATAACTTCTTGTAGATACATTTAGTCTTTGTTCTCTGTTTTTTAGATTTTTTTCCTTGTGCTTGGCACTTTCTAGTTTCATTATTACATGGATTATCTTTCTGGGATTCTTGAATCTATGGATTGCTGTCTTTGAATGTTTCTAGAAAATTACTAGTCATTATAACTTGAATATTGATTATTTCCTATTCTCTCCTTTCCCTTTGTAGTTCTCATTACAATTATGGTAGAGATTGGAACAAACATTTGTGTTGCTTTTTACCATATCCTCTTCATTAACCTGCCTTTAGTGCAGTTGTGGCTCTCAGTTGCATGCGCATTGCCAGGGTCTCACCTCAGGAGTACACATAGTAACAGCATCTCTTTGCTTTTTACCTCAGAGAACTCTCCTAAGCTGCGGGAAGGTTGTTAGTTCAATGTACAGGTACAGTGTATAATTAACACTTCCAGGAGTAACCCTAAACCAGAGGGGCTGGGGACCTGTTAATAACTGTACCACCTGCTTGTATTTTGGAGGTTCAGTTCTGAAGCACTTCTTACTTGGTCTCTTAGAGTATGTACAATGAGATTGAGTCCCTGTTGCCTACAATGTTAACTCAATAATACATCCTAAATTTTCTTTCTCTTTTTCCACTCTATTTTATATTCATGTTCTCTAGTTTCACCTTGAAAATAATCTAAGCCCAGGTTATTGTTTGACTTTTTTATTTTAATGGGAACCAGACTAAAGCGGGTTTTCTGTTAATCTTCCAGTTCTCTCAATTTCTCCCTGTTGTCTATTGTTTTGCTTTTCTGCATTCTCTGTGTCTTTTTAGTGATTGGCTTTCCAGTTTATGAACTCTCTTTCAACTGTGTTTAAGCAGCTGTTGTACAAATCTATTCTTTTATTTTTAGTTACTCTTTTTTATTTTATTTTGGGGAGTGTATAGTTTTTCTCCTTTTTAAGTCTGCTTGGTCTTTATTTTTAAAATGTGTTAAAATACATGTTTTACATTTATCTTGTGCTCAATAAAGCAAATTTTTGATATTTCTTAAATGTTAATTCTGTTGTCTTTTTTCTTTTTTTTTTTTTTTTTTTTTTTTTTTTTTTTTTTTTTTTTTTTTTTTTCTCAATATTGTATTTCTGAGATCCATCCTTGTTACTTTGTTTAGTTGTAGTTGATTTTTTTTTTTTCTTTTTTTTTTTTTTTTTTTTTTTTATTATTAGTTAAGGAATTAGAAATGTGTCCTCATCCCCCCCTTTAACCCCCAACCTCCCCCACACACACAAACTCATGCTCCCATCCCCCCGTTGTCCATGTCCATTGGTTTGGCTTATATACATGTATACAAGTCCTTCTGTTGATCTCTTCCCCTTACCCCCGCCCTCCCCTACTTTCCTTCTGGGGATTGATAGCCTGATCGCTGTTTCTCAGTCTTTGGGTCTGTCCTTTTTCATCAGTCTATGTTGTTCTCTATAATCCACAAATGAGTGAGATCATGTGGTATTTATCTTTCTCTGACTGGCTTATTTCACTTAGCATAATGCTCTCCAGTTCCATCCATGCTGTTGCAAAAGGCAAGAGTTCCTTTTTTTTTACCGCAGCATAGTATTCCATTGTGTATATGTACCACAGTTTTCTAATCCACTCATCTGCTGATGGGCACTTAGGCTGTTTCCAAATCTTAGCTATGGTGAATTGTGCTGCTATGAACATAGGGGTGCATATATCCTTTCTAATTGGCGTTTCTGGTTTCTTGGGATATATTCCTAGGAGTGGGATCACAGGGTCAAATGGGAGTTCCATTTTTAGTCTTCTGAGGTAGCTCCATACTGTTCTCCACAGTGGCTGCACCAGTCTGCATTCCCACCAGCAGTGCAGAAGGGTTCCTTTTTCTCCACATCCTCTCCAACACTTGTTGTTTGTTGATTTGTTGATGATAGCCATTCTGACAGGTGTGAGATGGTAACGCATTGTCGTTTTGATTTGCATCTCTCGTATAATTAGGGACTTTGAGCAGGTTTTCATATGTCTTTCTGCCTTCTGTATGTCCTCTTTCGAAAAGTGTCTATCTAGGTCTGTTGCCCATTTTTTTATTGGATTGTTTATCTTCCTTTTGTTAAGTTTCATGAGATCCCTGTATATGTTGGAAATTAAACCCTTATCGGTGGTATCATTGGTAAATATGTTCTCCCATGTAGTGGGTCTTCTTGTTGTTTTTTTGATGGTTTCCTTTGCTGTGCAAAAGCTTTTTATTTTGATGTAGTCCCATTTGTTTATTTTCTCTTTAGTTTCCATTGCCCTAGGAGCTGTATCAGAGAAGAAATTTCTTCGGCATATGTTTGCGATTTCGCTGCCTGTGGATTCCTCTAGTATTTTTATGGTTTCCCGTCTTACGTTTAAATCTTTTATCCATTTTGAGTTTATTTTTGTGTATGGTGTGAGTTGGTGATCTAGTTTCATCCTTTTGCATGTATCTGTCCAATTTTCCCAACACCATTTATTGAAAAGACTGTCTTGACTCCATTGTATGCTCTTGCCTCCTTTGTCGAATATTAATTGGGCATAGTGGATTGGGTCGATTTCTGGGGTCTCTATTCTATTCCATTGATCTATATGTCTGTTCTTGTGCCAGTACCAAGCTGTTTTAAGAACAGTGGCTTTGTAATACAGTTTGATATCTGGTATTGAGATCCCACCTACTTTGTGTTTTCTCAGGATTGCTGCAGCTATTCGGGGTCTTTTTTTATTCCAGATGAATTTTTGGAACGTTTGTTCTAGATTTGTGAAATATGCCGTTGGTAATTTAATGGGGATTGCATTGAATCTATAAATTGCTTTGGGTAGTATGGACATTTTGATGATGTTGATTCTACCAATCCATGAACACGGTATATTCTTCCATCTGTTTATGTCTTCCTCTATCTCTTTTTTCAGTGTCCTGTAGTTTTCAGCATATAAGTCTTTTACCTCCTTAGTTAAGTTTATTCCTAGGTATTTTAATTTTTTTGGTGCAATGGTAAATGGGATTGCTTCTGTAGTTTCACTTTCTGTAAGTTCACTATTGGTGTAAAGAAATGCCATGGATTTCTTAGCATTAATTTTGTATCCTGCTACATTGCCGAATTCATTTATTAAGTCTAATAATTTTTTGATGGAGTCTTTAGGGTTCTGTATGTACAGTATCATGTCATCTGCAAATAAGGACAGTTTTACTTCTTCTTTTCCAATCTGGATGCCTTTTATTTCTTCTTCGTGTCTGATCGCAATGGCTAGTACTTCCAGTACTATGTTGAACAGGAGTGGTGAGAGGGGGCATCCCTGTCTTGTTCCTGTTTTTAGGGGGAATGGTTTTAGTTTTTGCCCATTGATTATGATGTTGGCTGTGGGTTTGTCATATATGGCCTTTATTATGTTGAGGTATGATCCCTCAATTCCTATCTTGCTGAGAGTTTTTATCAAGAAAGGGTGTTGGATTTTGTCAAATGCTTTTTCCGCATCAATTGATATGACTATGTGGTTTTTTTCTCTCAATTTGTTTATGTGATGTATCACGTTTATTGATTTGCGGATATTGTACCATCCTTGCATCCCTGGGATAAATCCTACTTGGTCATGGTGTATGATCTTTTTGATGTACTGCTGGATCCGATTTGCTAGGATTTTGTTGAGGATTTTGGCATCTATGTTCATGAGGGATATTGGCCTATAGTTCTCTTTCATTGTATTGTCTTTATCTGGTTTTGGGATTAGGGTGATGTTGGCTTCATAGAATGAGCTGGGAAGTGTTCCTTCCTCTTGGATCTTTCGACATAGTCTGAGGAGGATAGGTTTTAGGTCTTCCTTGAATGTTTGGTAAAACTCCCCTGTGAAGCCATCTGGCCCCGGGCTTTTGTTTGCTGGAAGCTTTTTGATTACTGCTTCGATTTCCTCCATAGTTATTGGCCTATTGAGATTTTTAGATTCTTCCTGGTTAAGTTTTGGAAGGTTGTATTTTTCTATGAATATGTCCATTTCCTCCAGGTTGTCTAGTGCGTTGGAGTAGAGTTGTTCATAGTATTTTCTAACAATCCTTTGTATTTCTATGGGGTCTGTTGTTATTTCTCCTCTTTCATTTCTGATTTTGTTTATTTGGGTCCTCTCTCTTTGTTTCTTGGTGAGCCTGGCTAGAGGTGTATCAATCTTGTTTATCCTTTCAAAGAACCAGCTCTTGGTTTTGTTGATCTTTTGTATTGTTTTTTTGTTCTCTATGTCGTTTATCTCCGCTCTGATCTTTGTTATTTCCTTCCTTCTGCTTACAGTGGGCTTTTTTTGTTGCTCTCTTTCTAATTCTTCGAGTTGTAGAGTTAGGTCATTTATTCTCATTGTTTCTTGTTTCTTGCAGTAGGCTTGTAGAGCTATGAACTTCCCTCTCAAGACTGCTTTTGCTGTGTCCCATAGGTTTTGGATTGTTGTGTTTTCATTGTCATTTGTTGCCATGATGTTTTTTATTTCTTCTTTGATCTCACTGGTGACCCAGTCGTTGTTTAATAGCATGCTATTTAGTCTCCATGTGTTTGATTTTTTTGGATTATTTTTGTTGTAGTTGATTTCCAGTTTTATGCCTTTGTGGTCTGAGAAGATACTTGATATGATTTCAATTTTCTTGAATTTGAAGAGACTTTGTCTGTGACCCAATATATGGTCTATCTTTGAAGATGACAAATGTGCACCTGAGGAGAATGTATATTCTGTGGCTTTGGGGTGAAATGTTCTGAAGATGTCAATTAATTCCATCTGATCTAGTGAGTCATTTAGGATTGATGTTTCTTTGCTGAGTTTCTGTTTAGAGGATTTGTCCAGTGGCGATAATGGGGTGTTAAGGTCCCCTACTATGATTATATTGCTGTCAATCTCTCCCTTGATCTTCTCCAGAAGCTTTCTTACGTATTTGGGTGCTCCTATATTGGGTGCATATATATTTACCAGAGTTATTTCTTCTTGTTGGACTGCTCCCTTTAGTATTATGAAGTGGCCTTCTTGATCTCTTTTTATGTCCTTCACTTTGAGATCTAATTTGTCAGATATAAGTATTGCTACCCCGGCTTTTTTTTCACTTCCATTGGCCTGAAAAACCTTTTTCCATCCCTTCACCATCAGTCTGTGTGCGTCTTTTTTTCTGAGGTGGGTTTCCTGTAGACAGCAGATATATGGGTCATGTTTTCTTATCCACTCATTTACCCTATGCCTTTTGACTGGGGAATTTAATCCATTTACATTTAAAGTTATTATTGATAGAAACTTGTTAGTCGCCATTTTTGTTCTTTACCGCTGCGTTCCTTCTTTGTTTCCTGTTTTTTCTATTTACAGCAGACCCTTTAGCATTTCTTGCATTGCTGGTTTGGTTGTAATAAACTCCCGTAGACCATTTTTGTCTGTGAAGCTCCTGATTTGACCCTCAATTTTGATTGATAGCCTCGCTGGGTATAGTATTCTTGGATTCAGACCCTTCCTTTGCATGACTTTGTATATTTCATTCCATTCCCTTCTTGCCTGATGTGTTTCTGTTGAGAAATCGGTCGCTAGTCTGATGGGGGATCCTTTGTAGGTAACTTTCTGTCTCTCTCTGGCTGCTTTTAAGATTCTTGCTTTGTCGTTGGTGTTTGCCAATTTAATTATTATGTGCCTTGGTGTCGGTCTTTTCGGGTTCATTTTGTTTGGGACTCTGTGAGCTTCTTGGATTTGTGTGAGTTTTTTCCTCCCTATATCAGGGAAATTTTCTGTTACTATTTTTTCAAACAGGTTTTCTATTCCTTGCTCAGTTTCCTCTCCTTCTGGCACCCCTATTATTCGGATGTTGTTTCGTTTAGCATTGTCCCAGAGTTCTCTTAGGCTCTCTTCCTGCTTTTTAATTTTTTTTTCTAGAAGCTGTTCTGTTTGGGTATTTTTTTCTACCTTGTCTTCTAGCTCGCTGATACGGTCCTCTGCTTCTTCTAGTCTACTGTTGATGCTTTCTATTGAGTTCTTTATGGCAGTGATGTCGTTTTTCATTTCTTCTTGGTTTCTCTTCATTTCCTCTTGGTTCTTCTTCATTTCCTCTTGGTTCCTACACATATTGTTGAATTGGTCTTCCATTCTTTTCATCCACCTTATGACCATTACTCTGAATTCTTTCTCTGACAGGTTGCTTGCCTCCATTGCCTCTATTTCGTTTACTTCCTTTTCTGAAGATGCCTGTTTTTCTTTCATATTTGGGTTGGTTCTTTGTTTTACCATGATTTCTCTTCTCAAGGTGTTTGGTTATGTAGATCTCTCTCTGTTGCGCTGATTCAAAGGCACAAAATACAACACAACAAGGCACAACGTACAAGGCACCAAACTAAATGCATTCACAATATTAATAACCCCAAATAAAGGTGACCCCCCCGAGCGATGAGAATTAGGGGATAAAGAAGAAAAAAGAGAAAAATATTAGAGAGAAAAATAAAAAACAAAAAGGAGTGCTGAAATGAGATTGGGAAAAGGGAGAGAAAAAAACAAAAAAAAAACCCCACAAAAAGACCAAAAAAAAAAAAAAAACAACCAAAAAAAAACAACAACAACAAAAACAAAAAAAAACAAAAAAAATTAAGAGAATGAAATAGAGGTGGGGAAGAGGCTATTTGTATGGGGAGAGCGAGGGATTGGAAATTAGATATATAAGTAGGGTGAAATTTAGACAGTGGGTAGAAAGAAGGAATAGGTAAAATCCAAAGCAGGAATAGGGTAAGAGAAACAGGACAACAAAAGGGGAAAAGTGAGGAAGAGAGTTTTGGCTTAAGGGTAAATGTGAAATAGAAATGATGCTAAAGGAACGATGAAAATAGAGTGTAGAACACTAATCCCAAAATAAAATAAAGAAAAATAAAAAAAAAAATAATAAAAAATAAAATGACACTTGAAAAAATGGTAAAAGGATAGCAGTAATACTGGTTAAAAAATGTAGTAATTAAAAAGGTAAAATCAGGTGATGAAAAAAATAAAAAATAAAAAATAAATAAAATAGGTTCTTAATGAAATGGTGAAAAAAGAATTAAAAAAAAATATATATAAAAATATTCGGAAGTGAAGGTGCTTCAGATATTCCACTCTTCTTTTTGGCACGCCTCAGTCCTGCCAGGCATTCAGGGGAGTGTTGAACTTCCCTGCGATACACTGTCCCTCCGTGCAGTAAACCACAGACCTGATTTTAAGGCAGGTTGTATTTTTTTTACCAGACTGCCTTTATTTGTGATCGCAAAAGAGACAGTTCGTGGCTCTGCCTCTGGGTGGCAGTGTGTCTGGATTTACCACCGAGGCTCTAAGTCCTCTCTATCAGTAGGGTTTTGTCCTCTATGGTATTTCCGAACTGATTCAGGAAAGACCACTGCCCAGAGCTGGTTCCTTGCCACTGTCCGCTGTTTCCCAGGCTCCCCAAAAAGAACTTTCCCCTACAGGCTCTGCGAATGACCCCAACTGGGGAATCCCATGCGCTGGGTTTAATAATCAAATGCACGGATCTAAGGGGGACTGTAACAAGAGCCTGATAGTTGTGCGAATTCGCAAGCCTCCACCTTCCAGGTCTGCGCACAGTCTCCGCGCGCAGTCTCCGTGCGCCCACTCGCCCCTGGCACCAAGCAGCCAGCAGATTGGCAAAGTCCAAGGCTGCTCCTTTACATCCAGTCCAGCTATGGGCTCATTTTTCGCGTTCCCTTCTGCCAGCAGCCCTGTGGGGCCCCTTCCCCACTCGCGGGTCACGCTGATCCCAGCGGCTGCGGACTCTGTGGGGCGCAGATTCCGCCCCGCGCGCGCGAGCTCGGTCCTCCCTCCAACCCGAACTGCAAACCGCACCTTTAGGGGATGTCCAACCTTTCTGTGAGAAGAAGCAGTGCTCTTCTGAGTTCACGCAGTCACGCTGCTTGAGATCCCTTGTTTCCAGGTTAGTAGCTGGTCTCTGGATGCCGGCAACAATCACCCAAGATGGCGCAGTCTCCGCTGCTTAGCTGGCGCACCAGGAGAGGCTTCAGCCGCAGTCTCCAACCGTCCTTTTTTTTCCCTGGGGGGTTCTCAGTCTTTCCTAGCTGCAGACAATCTCTCAGCTGAAAATCCTCTACCTATTCGGGCTGAATGTTACCCGTTTCAGCTGCTCACCCTTATCTGCTCCAGGACAAGGCACAGGACACGTCCGCTTATACCTCCGCCATTTTTCCCATCCCCTGTTGTCTTTTTTCTGATGGTTACTATTTCTGGTGTTTTTTTCCTGTGTAAATTTTAGGTAATATTTTACTATGAGCTTTTCATTTTTCTTCTAATATCTTGTTATTGTCTATGGAATTCTATAGAGATTATCTGAACTAAGGTAAATTTCACTAAAGATGGTTTTGTTTGCTTCTGATACTTGAAGGCATTCATATAGGAAAACATTTTAATATAAATTTCTAGCTTGGAATTTTTTTTTAATAACCTTGGTCGTATAAATATATCTGTACAAGGGCCAACTTTCAGTTATCTTTTCTCAGGGGGAAATATTTTTTGCTCTCCATTCAGTGCTAATATTCAAGATAACTTTTTTTTAAGTTCGGAATTATGGAAGATATGCTAGCTCATGCTTACACTAAAGATGATGGTTTATGGGGGATGCCCTGTTAGACTATTCACTTCAAGCAAGAATTTAAAGGCACTTCACAAATGCCTTTAAGCATCAGTGCTTAAAGTTATTCATCATTTCTTTCCATTTGTAGATTCACTTTTAATTTAAAAAAAAAATGAATATACCTTTCTCTGTTACCAGATCATGGATACTTTTAAGAAGATTTTTAATATAAATTTTATGTGTTACTAGCTGTTGTAATGGAAGAGTTAAAATGAAACTTTATTGCCCAGCTAGTGACCCTTCATGCGAAATCACATGAGACCTAGGACCACCCTCCCCATGCCATGGGATCGCCCTGAGTCCTGGAGTCCCGCCCCGCATGGCCGCCATGCTATGGGATGGCCCAGAGTCCTGGAGTGCCACCCCAATGCCCCACCTCTAGGCTGCACGCTGCGGCCACCAGGCCCCGCCCCCGCTGTGTGCGCCACCATCTTATGATAGCATTACAGCATGAGGGTCAATTTGCATATTACCTCTTTATTATATAGGATATTACCAGAAACAGAATTTGTTTCATCAGCTCTTCTTCTAAAATTTAGCTGAAATCTCTTGTTCACAAAGAGTCCTCATCTCATTTTCTTAAAGTTATGTTCATTCACTTTTTCTTTATTATAAAGGGAATAACTTTGCCTGTCACTTTAAAGTAGAGTCTTCATTACAATTTTATAGCTTATTAGCTCTGGGTTCCTGGCCACTAATCTGAGTCCTAACCCATAAATTCTGAATCTAAACAAAATACATCATCCTCTAATTCCTTTGTTCTTGACCTAGGTTTAGAAAATGATTACTCTAGTCCTCTGATTTTAGAAACTTACATTTTCTCCATGTTTTTTAAAAAAGTAGTATTTATAAATAAATGATGAAAAATGAATAAATAAAAATATGCATAAATAAAACCTCAGAGTTTATTTCTTGAGAATGACCTCCCTTCAACTTACTTTGGCTGCTCTTCCAAATTAATTATTCTAGGGTTTTTTGTTTGTTTTTACCAGAATCTGATAACCTAACTTCAAGTCCCAGTTCATATTTTCACCTGCTTATTTAGTATGGTTTTCTTGGCCTAGATTTCCATTAACTGTAACAGTTTTTACTAACAAGAAGAGCCTAAAATCTTTTTAGTAATAATAAACTTTCTTCTCTAACCCAAAAATACATGTTTCTAAGGTCATTATGGGTTTTTGTTTGTTTTTCAATTTATCTTCATTGTTGAAAATATTACAGGTGTCCCCTTTTGTCCCCGCATCAATCCCCTCCTCTCTAAGGTCAGCGTTTAAACAAACATATGCTCTGGTTATTTCTTGAGGTTCTCTCATCATTCATTAATTTTTTCACTTATTTATGTATTCTTTTCCCCCCAACTCAACAGGAATATATTAATTTATAGATTACCTTCTATGGACTTGCACTATAAAATGGTTTATGTGTGCAGAGAAACCCATAGCTTCTATGGTCAAGTAATCCAAAATATATTTTGGAGAAATCCAGGTACTGCCAAGATATGTTGTCCAAGGTTAAAAATCAGACTTTGTTAGTTATTCATCTTACATTTTTTATAATTTTTATAAAATATTTGGAACATGTCTTATTCTTACATATTTGACTCAAAATCTTATAATGAAAAATGTATATTATTCACATTGAGTAAATGAGTGAATTGTCACTTAATAATGTATTTTTAAGATAATCTCAGTAGTCTGAAAACACTGATAATTACTTTCATTATTTCTCTAAGATTGATTCACGTCATTGCTTTTGATTTCTTTTTCAATTTAAATCACTTATCTATTTTTTATGAATATATTCATTCAAGAGATAAACTTAGAAATATAAGACTGGATATTCTGATTAAAAATAAAAAAACAAGCCCTGTCACCTAACACTGTAAGATTATTTAGAAAGATAAAAATATATACATACAACCACAAGATAAAATAGAAAGCAATATATAGAAAGATGTATATAGGTGATTTAACCTGAGTTTCAGTTGAGTACAGAGGCATGAGGGAGGGTAGGATGAGTCCACTCTGGTTGGTAGGACCAGGGGGGGGAAGAGTAAAGAAACTGACCTTTGGCCTGGCTATTAAAAATAGACAAATATTAAATAATAAAAGACAACATAAACAGCACAGGAACAGGAATATATGACATGGATTTGAGGAACAGATTGGTTGTGAAGTTGAGTAAATACAGCATGGCTGACTCCACAGCCTCCCACTGCACCTTGCAGCCAGTTAGCAGTGCGGTGAGCATTGCCCTCTCTGCTCCTATTCAGAGAGCTAACATTTTCCCCAATGGCTGTGCTCCTCGGCACTTTTACTCCTCATTTCTAACATCAAAAACGTGTGTGATCTGAAGATCATTATTTGAATTCTTATCTCAAAAGACATAATTAAGTGGGGAAATTGAAAAAAAATTACAGCAAAAAAGAATCGCCTTACTTCTGTTGCCTATGTATTGTTTCCTTAATTGTTCTTTCAATATTTTTTTCTGTTACAGTCTTTTTTAGAGAACTTAGAAGATAGTTATATGAGCATTTAATTTAGTAGTAAATCCTATAAACGAAAAAGTAAATATTCCCTTCTACTTTTATCAATTGTATATAAGTCATAGCACAAAAAGTTCAGAAAAAAACACAAGGAAAGGATAACAGATTTACTTTTCAAACAGATAAATCCCTAAGCTCAAAAATAATTTTTCTTTTAATGTGCCATAATTCTTTAAGTCATCTTTTCAGTCTCTGACCCCCCTGGATATACTGTGTAAATTCTTATTTTTTGCTCCAGGATAAGCTCATTACATTTATAAACAGCTTTCTGCCCTGGCCAATTTGGCTCAGTAGACAGAGCGTCGGCCTGTGGATGGAAGGGTCCCTGGTTAATTCTGGTCAAGGGCATGTACCTCCTTTGCAGGATCCATGTCTGGCCAGGGTATGTGCGGACGCAACCAAACAGTGTCTCTCTCACATTGATGTTTCTCTCTGCCTCTCCTCCTCCTTTCCACTCTGTCTAAAAATTCAATGGAAAAGTATCCTCAGGTGAGGATGAACAAAAAAATAATAAAAAAAAATACATATAAACAGGTTTCTACCCAATAAGTATCAACTTGTTATGTTTAAATAATTATCTCAATTTGGCACATTTTTTTCCTTATCTTAAAGTGTGTTACAATTTTGGAAATATTTTTGCCAGAACCCAAGAGTCTTTTTTAAACCACACATTTCCATATTCCCCAGCACATTGGTAGATTTCGGAAACTGATACTGCTAAGCAAAAAAAAAAAAAAAAAAAAAAAAAATGTAAATTTTATTTAAGAAATACTTCCTGAAATTTATGAGATAGGTAGGGAGAGAGGTAGATTGATAATATGCTGTGGAAAAAAACTGAAATAATAAAACATTAAATCTGAACCAAATATGAAAGGTCATTAGCTCAAACACTAAGTTGTTAAGCACTGTAACAGCATGGACCTGGTTTGTGTAAGAGCCAGGAGAGGAATATCTAGGCCTGCTGGTCTTGGCCCAGTATTTCTTCTATGGAGCCGTGCTGACTCCACATATGTTTGAACAATGGAGATCAGAGAAGTGAGTAATAAAAAATCATAACCCTTTCCCATTTTATGCACTCTCCTTTTTGTGCTTAGCAATCAGGATTTCTCATGCTTTTCTAAATGTTCTTACAATGTCCTCAGAATAGTTGCCCAAAGTGTGGGTTATAGAGCTAAAAACACCTATGCCTCACAATTTGGAGGGAATAGCAAGGGAAATAATGCAAAAGTAAATACAAAGCCCTTGGCTTTAACATAGATAATGTGTCTAAATTTATGAAAGAAATAACAATATTACTGCTTCTGAATTCCCCGTTCCTTTCAATTACATGTATAACTGTCTTTAAAGCCGCATAGTTTTCTAAAGGTTAAAAAAAATAGCTCTTCTGAGTTTCTAATCCCTTGACTTATAGGAAAGGATATTCGTACTAAATGTGTTCTCTTAATATATGCTCTAAGGTGTGTGCTAAATGCATTTTATACAGCATCTCAGTAGAATGTTCTGCCCAAAGCTTTATACTTGTCCATAATGAAAATGAACTATGTTGCATGCAGTGCAGAACATAAAAGAAGGATCTTCGGGAATCAGGACAAGTAATATATCAGTTTCACCCTAAGAGTAAACCATGAAAACCTGTAGGTCAGATTTGGGGCCAGTAGTGTTAGATCAGCACATTCAGTTGAAAAGATCTGGCTTCCAGGAGTCATTAGGAGACTGTTCAAGGTTTATGCTACATAAACTCTCAAAATGTAATTACAGGCATGAATAAGGCAGTCATAGTTCAAACTCCATAGTATTTATTTAGCTAGCCAAGCCTGTAGTAATAAATGTTCATTCCTTCATCTTCAGGATGAGATGAGCATAGCTAGCTATGCATCTGATATATGACTCCTCATATAATGCCAGTTGGCTTAGACTTTATTTGTTAGATCCTCAGTTGAGTCTGTCATATTTTGAAATAGATACACAGCGGGTTTAGCTTTAGAAAATGTTAAACTCTGGCTCTTTCAGGAAATGTTATCCATAAAAGCCAGTTGCACCAGGATTGCAGTGGTGGTGCCTGTGGGCAGAGATGAAGTGTTCCATATCCCATGGTCTGTTGTTCTGCAGTGCTGTGGGCTACAATGGGATTGGTAGACTGCATCCTCTGGGAAGCCTTCAAAAGCTGGCTGTCCATCTCTTGTTGCCCCCTCTATGGGCTGTAAATGAAAAGATAATTTGCAAGGTGATGGACTTTTTTTTTTTTTAACCTAAGTGTTCAGGGATGCAGCCTGCATCTGTCCGACTAAGCTATCACAGACATGGTATTTAACACCCCTTAAGCTGATATTCTGTGCACAGGTTAGAAATATTTTACATACACAGATAGCCTCCTGACATGGTACCTGTGTATTGTATATTACATGGCAGATGTTTAATGAGAAGTTAAAAATAATAAACATAAATAATTGTAATGTTGAGTACTGTAATTATAACAGGTTCCTTTTATCACAATGAAGCCAACTAAGGATTTCTCAAATTAGCTATTTCTAGTCAAATTTATATATTTACACAAAAAGTCTATGATATAACCATTAGTGGAGAACATTTTTCTGCTCACTAGGAATTTGAAAGATATAAAGGAGTTTGGCAGTTTTTAAGCACCTCAATTTACATAAGAAAAAATATATTTTATCTAATAGAAACTGCCTTTCTCATATTTCTTCTCAGTAATATATTAGTTTGGCAGTCAGGCAGGGAAAAATAATTTAATTTATCAGTATTACACAAATTGCTCCACAGAATTGCTTGTCCTCTACAGAGTATGTAGTCTACAGGGTAGCATATGTAGCCTTGCAGCTAAATGTGATCAATTTGCAAAGAAGCCGGGGGTGTAGCATTTAGTAAAAGCCTTGAATCAGACAGACCTGAATATAAATCCTGGATCTGTGTGACCTTGGGCAGAACACTGAACTACCCTAAGCCTCTGTATGTGCCATAGTAAAGGGGATAATAATTGTACTTAAACTCGGAAGTGACTGGGGAATTCTAAAAAAATAATGTATGCACTGGGGGTTAGTAATTTAGATTTAGTAATTAACTCAGTAAATGGTAGCTAATTATTATGTTATTTGTAATAGTACTGGTGATATTAACCAGTAGTAGCAGTAGTACTAAGCAGTAATTAAATTATGAGTTAAGAAGAGAATCTGCTAACTTTTCCTAGAAGAGTTAAGGAAGGTTTTCCAAGGAAGAATATGATGTAGATTATGTAAATTTTTGAGTTGCATGCATGCTATAATACATTTGCATTAGTTTTCATATAAAATTATTTTTCTTCCCAAAATCTTTCAGTGAAATCCTTGTTCATGGAAGATGTACCTTTTTTGGTCTAAGAATTCTGTGCCTCCTGGTTCCAGTTTTTCTTCCTGGGAATCCTTGTTTCCCATTTAGAGAACCCAAGTCTTACCTTATGTCATTCAGCTCTCACAGCATCCAGTGGAAGAGCCGTGTAAGGGCGATCCATTGCTGCCTGATAGATGAGGAAGCTGAGGCTTAGAGTCACCATCATGAGGCCCCAGGGTTGATGGCTGGAGATGAGCCGAGCCAGAATTGTGTAACCATTTTAAACACAGTGAAGTTTTTGTTGGTCAGATCTTAATGGCAAGGCTGAAGCACATCAGAGGTTAGTTAATTTATGCCATCACAATATTGGGAAAATTAGAATGTAATAAAACTCAATTGGCTTCTTCAAGTGTTAAGTCCATCCATATAGACTCCCAAATATAATATAATATAATTGCCAAGAGAAAGCTGAGGTCTATTTCAAAATATGGTTATTATACAGAATCAATTGCAATTTTAATAGAAATTATACTTTATCACAAGCAACATAAGTACAGCATGCTGCAGCATTAAGGTAAAATGTAAGTAGTTATATCATAAGAAATAAAAGAGAACATCCTTGGGAATTATCAGGGACCTTGATAATTCTTGACACAATTTTTTTTTTATTTTATTCATTCCATATAACTTTCAATAGTATAAATGGTGAGCTAGACATAAAAGCTGTGTATATTAATTGGGGATAAAGAATAAATTCAGTTTTACAAAATATCCAGATGAGAAATCACTGTGGAAATATGAGTAGTGGGTAACAGACAGCTCTAAAATCATCAGCTATAAGCTTACCAACACTGTCTTTGGCTACAGAGAAGAAAACAGTTTCTTGAGTCACAATTGCTTATGTACAATTTATATTTGGATTATGAATTTGCTGACTTCCCAAAGCATAAACTTGGGTTATAAGTAATACCCAATGGCATATAGATTAGCAGTTGATGTTATAAATGAGAGATAATGACAAATTCTGTTTCATTTTTTTTCTCCAATGGACTCTTCAAATGCCATTGGTGCATATGACACCTGGGAAGGCTCTTTTTCCAACCAGAAAAAAAGTAAAGCAACATTGAGGCCTTACCAACTCTGAAATGTATGTCTTTGAAAAGATAATGTAAGAGTCATACTATAGTTAATGAATATATTTCTTCTAATTATTTCCTAAGACAAAGGATTAAATAAAAAACCCAATCAAGCTTGGACAAAAAATAAACAAAATATGAAAACAAAAAAAAAAGTAAAACAAGAAAAGAGATAGTTGCTACATAAAAACAAAACCTCTATATTCCATTGCCCAGAAAGAATCAAAAACAATTTCCAAAGACTGGTATCCAAGTTGTCCAAATGCCAAATTAATGAAAATCTGTTTAAAGCATATCCTAGAGGAAGAAAAACAAAACAAAACAGGAACTGGAGAAAATGAATGGCCTTAGGAAAACTAAGACATTTTATGTACTGATGCAATTTATAGAGCTTCCCTGTTTTTGCCATTTCAGAAGAAAATAATTACTTTATGGTCTTTACTTAAAAGTATCTACATTATTTTTAAAATAGTGCAGAAGCAGGTACATAGAAACTACTTACCTACCAGGTAGATAGGTGGCCAGAGATAGAAACTCATACATCAGGCAAGATTAGAGTTTTAGTACTAGTGCATGCTTAACACCACATGGAACAAATATTAGCAGCAGAGTATAATCAGGAGAGTCCTGATAGCACAGTAATTAAGAGCATGATTTTTTGGAGCTGAACTGGCTAGACTCAAATCCCAGCTTTGCCTTTTCATAGCTATATGACCTTGAGCAAATTACTTATTTTTTCATTGTCTTAATTTCTGCATCTGGAGAGTGAGGACATTGATAGTAAACTACTGCGCTTAATAATTGTGAGGAATAACTGAGTAAAAGGGAACCTTTACATAGTGTCTAACGAACAAAAATGTTTGCTAAATAAACCAAAAAAAATTATCAGTAAATGGGCACACACATTTTAATTATTTTGTGCCAAGCCCTGTCTTTGTGATCTTACCGCTTAAAGTCCCTCTACAATGTACATATTAAATCACTTGCATGTTAATAACGGAAAAGGCAGAGATGCCACACATTTTTGTGAAGCCTTTCATGATTAGACTTGTTGCCTCTCCAATGAGTTTCTGTAGCACACTCTGCTGCTCCCATGTTTTCAGTGGCCATGCAGAACTGTACCGGGAATTGCCTGTTGAATTGTTCGCCGTCCACACCATAGTGTAAATCCTATGAAGGCAGGGTCTGGGTTTTGTTCACTCATTTACCTTGAGTGCTTAACATAGTGTCTGTCATTAATAGAGAGTCAGTAAATACACATTTGTAAAATATTTTATAAAATTCTATGACATACACTGTAGATTAAGAGGCCCTAAACCCACTTTTAATCATCCTTTTCCTTTTCCCTTTTACTATCAATACTGAAAAACCCTGTCACTTGTCCAGCCTCCTTTGCAGGTAGGAGTGACCATGTGACAGAGTTCTGGCCAATGAGCTATAAATGAATCAATTAAATGAGAAGGGATGGTGGTATGGGAACCTCTTGATTATCTTCTATAAAGGGGATGTGATAACAGGTTCCATTCTTTTACTTTTCTTTTTGTTTCTATAATAATAGAAAGAGAGCAAAGGAGGGGCCAGGTATTATAAGCATAGTCATCTGGGCAGCTTCATCAGGAAGCTACAACTTCACATGCACCAGGAAACCACTGGTCCCTTCCCTGCAGATGACTGGGGGAAGGGATCCAACAAAGCAAAGCGGGAGATGGGGAACCACGGATTGGCTAGTAGGGTGAAGCCACTGCAAGCACACGAAATCTTGGAAGGTTAAAAATCCCCACACAAAGAATTGCCTCTCTCTCTTGTTCTCCTTGTTCATTCTCACACTCTTGCTCCATGACTCTCACTCAACCTCCATGTGGCCTTAAGCAGCCCCCAGGTCCATGGCCACATGGAGCCCACACACAATGGACTGCAGTTTGAAGCACAAGCTAAGACAGCCAGATCCTGGACTGGATTGGACTTTAATATGGAGCAGAAGCTCTGGGCAGTGGTGGCCTAAATTCTAGCCCTCTTCCATGATGATAGAGACAGAAATGGGACCTGAGAGAGAAACCTGCTTAATTTTACACCATCAATAAAACTTTCCACTAAACCCCATCCTCCCATGGGGACCTCAGGAAAGTCTTTTGTCTGCAATACCCCGAGAACTCCATTCACACTGATAACAGAATGAGTCTGTTAACAGCTGACATTTTCTCTGGGAATTTTACTGAAGGAAGCCTTATCTGTAAATGTCCCAACATTTCTTATAGTTTTTAATAACGCGTCTATCTCTGTCATTTAAAGAAACAACAACAATCTGAGCAAGGAGTTTCATAAATGTACAAGTGGCAGAGAGAAAAGAAAAAAAAAACTCTAGCAGGGCAAAAGTATAATAAAGGTCAAGAGGAAATTGAAATTAGAATGATGAGCAAAGAACCCAAATATACCTAAATTCCATTAATTACTGCTAAAATTTTTAATAACTACTACTGCATTTTATTATCTTATTTACCTCCTACCTCCAAACAATGGGTCTTTATTGCTTTCAGATAAGTGGGAAATTCAACTCCATATTTTCCCCTTAAGGTTTTGTCTCTCTCTTTCTCTCTCTCTCTCTCTCTCTCTCTCTCTCTCTCTCTCTCTCTCTCTCAAAATGTTTTTATTTTTCATTTGACTTTGTGTTTAAAAATGGACTGACAATATAAACTACACATGTAATGCATCCTTTTTTGGCAAAATCAACAATGTTTTCAATGAAATTCTTTTTTTCTGTTTTTTTCAGTGTCCTCTTATTTAGTGTTGGTAGTATTTTTTTAATAAAAATATCATAAACCCCCAACCACTAAGCAAGAAATTAGTTTAGTTGTATAGGTTTACAGTTCAACATAAATGGAATTTTTAATGAACTTCACTTGTTTTTACTTGCTCTACATTTATTACCTCTCTTCAGGTAATAAACACTTTTTTTTACCCTTGAGACTATCCCTCCTGCACTTTCCGTCCATGTGATTCCTTTTGGTCAGCTTGTCACCAAAGTGAGGCCAAGTGGAGTCAGGGTGAAGTTCTAAGGAAGGACCCTGATCCAAGCCAGCTGATGGGAGTTACTTCCAGTTCTTTTGCTGGGACCACTGAGAAAGATGTATTCTCTACACTGGGGTTAGAACATGAGCTATTTTTGTCACTGTGTGCATAGAGCTGCTTGAGAATGACGTGGACATAGTGGCATATAAAGCCAGTAGAGAAAGGCAGATTCTGATACTTTTAGTCTCTGCATCCAGCTATGCCTAAACCCAACTCAACCCTTGGAATATACACTCTGAGCTCCACTCATTTTAAAGGGGAAAATATTCATTTTTATTCTTAAGCTGGTGTCAGTGTGCTGTCTGTCATTTACTATAAAAGTGTCTTCTCTTTATGATCATTCTTGGTATGTACTAGTTTTCTAAGCCTAGGTTTCTCAGCAAATATTTCCTGAAGTAAAGAGGATGTGTAAACGCGGCATTGAAAGAGACCGTAGAGAAGTGAGGCAGTAAAGAAGGGCAAGCAAGTTCAAAGTGCTTTGTTGCTGAACTTTCCTAGTTTCTTAGGAAATAGTCAGCTGCTTGGTCTTGTGGAACATCTACAGAGAGGTTATATGATGCCACCAATTCAAAATTGTCAGGAGAGGAAGGGAAAGCAATCTTCCAGTCTTCTGTGTTTTGTTTTGGTCAAAGATGATTTCATATTTCCTCTCCCAATCTTCTGCCTTTTGCTAATTGGCCTCATTGGGCAGCTGCCGGAGAGCCTGGCTCTTCCATGAGACCACTTGGGTCCCACTGAAGTCCTGGTGGGGCTTCATCTCACACCATGAGAGCTCAGTAGGATTCTTACTGAGCCCTGCTCTCACTCTCAGGTGGTAAGATAATTTGAAATGTTAGAAGATAAGGCAAATGCAGTGGTGAATAGAGTTCACCGCTTTGAGCCCATAGGCCGACTGAGAGTCATTGTTGAGGCACTCTATGTGAGAAGCAGGGAAAATGGTCAACACCCTGGCCCAGGGTTGGAGTCAAGCTGAGCAGACTCGGAAGGCTCATAACCTGAGCTGAACACAATTCAATTTTCAGTTACTTTTTTGTTTGTGAGCTTTCACTTTCCTTTTTGGGTAATTGTGCAGCATCATGACGTATATTAACAGGTTTATTTGGTTGAGGACAAAGAGAATCATATTCTATATATGCACTGTCATCATTCTTACCAGGCAAATGTATGAAGTTAACAAGCGTTTTAACGTTGGCTTTAATTTTATAACTTTATGTTTCAGAACCACTTTGAATCATTTGTAAACTAATTCTTAAATTCTTGCAGTTTTCTTTTTTTGTTGTTGAATTTTAGGGTGGTTGCATTTTTTTTTTTTTTTTTTACTTTAAGCCTGAAAGTTATTACTGAGGTACTCTATGTGAGAAGAAAGGTAAATGGCAAACACTCTGGCCCAGGGTTGGAGTCCTTTGAGTTAGAAATGTAAGCAATAGCGGCACCTGTTACATCCAGGCAGATGTAGAAGGCCCCTCACATGAGTATACTCTTCCTAGGGCTCCGTGGGTCACAGAAACATGAGCCAAGCTGAAGCCTGTGATGCCCAGTGACTGAAGTAACCGGAGCTTCCTGCTCACATATGTGCAAGAGGTAGCTAGGCATGACATAAACCTTTTTTATGTTAAGCTGTAAGGACTGAGAGACTGTGTACTACTGAAACATAACCGAATCAACCACAACCCTGGAGCCCCTCAAACTACATGTTTGAGATTTAAATGAAGGCTGTACCTACAAAGCTGTGGTCTTCAGAGGTTAGGGAAACAAGCCAGGAATAATGTAGTTCATGTGGCTTGTAACACTGGAGAAAGATGACTTTAAACCTGAAAGGGGAAGTAGAAGGAGAGTTAATTACTAGAACCTGGATAGTGTAGTTATATGGAGAAGGCCTGGCAATAACTGTACCCTTCAGTAGAATAACCTAGCTAACTCTAGTGACTCCAAGGGGAAGAATCCAGAAGAGTAAGTACCCTGACCCTACTTTCCTGTTAATTCCCGATCTCCTTCTAGAACTTGATGAATTGTATTGATGAACACCAGTGGAAATGAAGACAAACAAATCCAGTGATACACATAAAAACATCAACTGTCCAACTTCTATGCCAGGGAATAAAGTAGTGAAGAAAAGTGAGAAGTATACTAGATCTAGAGGGAAAAAAAATGGGACTATTCTATCCCGATTGATAAAGAAATTTATACTGGATGTTTCTGTGATAACAGAGCTAAGACACATGGGATTGGTATAAGATCTAGATAATAAATAGGGAGCTAAGAGATATAGCAGACTGAAAAGATGGCTCATGGCATTTCATAACATTTCTACATTTTCTTGGAAGGCAGCTAGCTCATATACCTCATTAATTTGTAGTCCTCGGAGAAGTCATGGTAACATAGAATGTTAATGGTGAATAGTAGTTGTTATTGACTACATTTTGCAAGGTATCAGAAGAAAAAGATGAGCTCAAGAAAAACAATTTTAAAGGAAATTGGAAGAGTCTACAAATTCAGAGACTTGGTGGTTTGGAAGCTGATCTACATCTCAACTCCAAACAGTAAAAAGACAAAATGCTTTGCATTAAAAATGCCAATTAAAATGCAGACTCTTGGCAAACATAAAATCAAGGCCATGGCCATTAAACTCATTATTAAAAACTCTGAATGACTTATGGTAACACATGCAGGAAAAATCCTTTCAATTACTCAACATCTCTCTGGGAAAATAGATTAAATGTTTGGATTTTCTATCAAAACCTGATAGGATCATGGAACTTACCATTAATTTAACAGAGAAATTCATGGAGCATTAGTCAGTAAAATGTGAGTAAATGAGACATAGCCATTCTGGGCAGAGCTTTTAGAATCAGTGCATGTGTTGCTGAGATTACTTCCTTCTGCCAAGGCGATATAAGAGACAGGTGTCAAGATGAAGCCTTTTGAAAGCTGTTGACCCTGGTATCAGTGAGGAGAGACCACGACTGGTCTTTTAGACATAAAACAAGTGCAAGAAACAACATTTGATTCAATTAAGCCACTGAGTTTTGTGTTATTTATTATCATCTAACATATCTTGAATAATACAAGTCAATAATCAACCTTTAGAATTGAAGATATTATGCAATATGGTTGTAATTATGGAAATACAAATTTAACAAGTGAAACTCTTACAAGTAAATAATGTACAAATAGGAAAGCCATGAATATCTGCAGCCAAGATGAAATGGCTGGTGCAAACTTTAGGCTCATTTATAGGCTCATAATGGTTAGTTAGAACAAAAGAGAATTACTATAATGATCATGAAGAATTTTACATTCCATTTTGTAAAATACATGAATATATCAGTATATATATATGAATAAATGTTTTTTCCATAAAAAACTTCTAATAAATCCATACAATTTTAAATGTTTTTCAGAGACACTGTTTTGATTTGTCCAGAAAATAATGAAGATGCAAACAAGCAGGAAGAATGGGGCTTTATGGAGCTGATGTAGACTCTGATCGGGCTACATATCACCTCTGGGATTTCATGGAGAAAATCTGTGGTATAGAAAAAAATGTATTATTTTTATTTCAGGTTCTTAGCATAGACCTCCTAAAGCCCTTGGAATTTCCTGACTTAATGCTAATGAGATGACTCCTAATAGACCCCTAGATAGCTTCAAGATAAGGGCTGGTCACCACAGGAATTAACCATGTGATTAGAAATTTGGAACTTTTAACCCAACCCCAGAACTTCCTGGGGGAGGGGCTAGAGATTGAGTTTGATCACCAATGGCCCATGATTTAACCAACTATGAACTATGTAATGAAATCTCAATTAAAAACTCTGAATGACAAGGTTTCCAGGGCTTCTGGGTTGGCAAACACATTGAGGTCTTGAGAAAGTGATGCTTGAGAGAGGGCATGGGAGCTCCATGTCACCACACTCCTCATCTTTCACCCCTATATACCTTGCCTTATGCATCTCTTCTTTTTGCTGCTACTGAGTTGTATCCTTTATTTTAAAACAACAACAACAAACAAACAAAACCTGTAATTATAACTATAGTGCTGTCCTGAGTTCTGTGAGCTGTTCTAGTGAATTATCAAACTTGAAGGTAAGATTAAGAAAATGACAAATTTGTGGCTGGCTGGGCAGAACTGTGGATAAAGACACATTTGTGTGGTTTCCTCAGGTTGAATTGTCTTGTGGGGCTGGGTCCTTAACCTACGGTATCTGTGCCAACTCAGGATAGTGTCAGAATTGAATTAAATTGTTGGACAACCAGTCAAGTGTTGGAAAACTGTTGGGAGAAGACAGGCCCAAACTCAGAAAATGGCAAGAAAGGTTTAGTCTTATTCTTCCCTGAAACCAAAATACACTAGGCAATACCTGGAATAGGAACTCCAACTGGGGACCAAGCAGCTGGAAGGAAACGCACCACATGTCTGGTGGAAAATCATATACTGATTGAAAAATAGAAAAGCATTCTTCTTCAGAGGTTGGGAAATCTGTGTGAAGCAGATCAAATATCCAAACGGAAGACGCTGGAAAAGCGTAATCAGGAATAGCAATGAGTACGTTTGCTTGTTTTCTTTCTTACAATTTTGCCTACTAATTATGTCTAAATTGGCTTGGGTCCTTTTATCCCGATAAGTGTTCATTACTTCTGACCAATTTTTGTTTTGTGGTTCTTCCTTCTGTTTTCAACTGTTTCCATAATTATTTAAGCCTTGGTTTCTTTTCAGGCCGCTAGTTTTGCCCTTCTTCATAAGTTGCCCTCAGTCCTACCTTTTTCAGTAGAGGATCTGCTTGTTCCTTCATTCATACCCTTCAGTCTTACAGCACAGCCCTGCCCAGAGATTGCCTCAGGCCAGGCTATTCGTTGGGAGATAATCAGCATATGCTCCAAAGAACTACAGTCTCTGAATGCTGGAAGTTCAGGAAAGCTTCAGGCAATTAGATACCAAAAAGTTGAATATGTCACGCAGAGAACAGTACTAAGGAGTCCTACGTAGACTGTTGATTTAGAAATGAAATATGTCTGTATTCAACAAACCTCCACTCCACTCTCCAGGGATTGGGGATTATAGAAAGCAAAATGTAGCCCCGGAGAAGGATCAAGGGATGGCATGGGATAAGAAAGGACGCATATTTAAATCCTAAATGAGATCATGGGTATTAATCAGTATTACTAAGAAGACTCCATAAGCCCCATCAGGCACTCTTTCTTACCTGCAGCTACCAGACTAATTCCTTTGACTGCTATATTTTATAAGGAAAACATATCCCATTCAAAGTTATAGAAAACCCTATTAAATCTATCTAAGGAAAAAAGGTATTTTATTATCTTACATAACTCAAAAGTTCAGAATAAGATCTGGTCAATTGTAGCTTTATACTAAGGGCTAATATGTGCTTAGTACAGGTCTGTTGCTATTTGTTGACTCTTGTCTCCTCCATTTTAGCTTAAATACAAAGTACTCTTAGTGCCAGATGGCTTCCGTAAGTGTCATGCTTTATTCTTCCAGTGTCAAGTCCAGAGTAAAAGAGTAAGGTCTTCTATTTCAAAAATCTAATATCTCAACATCTCTGTAGGTCCCATCCCCATCTCTAAATTAATCCATGTAGCCAAAGGAAAAATGGTATGTTTAGAGATGTTGGGACATCTATATTCTTGAGCATCATTAGGAAAGGCAAGAGAGACAAAATAATGAAAAAAAATTTGCCTCCAACATTAGATGGGATATATATAGTACATCTCATTAACATTCTACAATGACATATGAAGGTTTAACATTTTAGTCTACTCAAAAGGGATTGAACTCTAGACCAACATTTGTGGATAATAAGGTTGAAAAATAAAAGATCAGAATATGGAAGCTTAACTGTTCCCCTTCAGGCATAATATAACTAAAAGAGTTCAGGAGGCTGTCTTGCCTAAATCTATGCGGAGAGCTCAGTAGCTGGCCCAGGTGCATCTCATCTACAATGCAATGCACAGTATGATTGTTAAGGGATAAGACAGAGAACAGATAAAGCTGAGCAAACTTCTCATCCTTCATTCTCATTTTCTCTAACTTTACACAGCTTGGGCCAGTATCTTCCTGAATTTATTATTATAGAGCTAAAATGAAGTTCAGTTACCCAGATGTCTCTGTGAGTCAGGTTAACAAATTTTGAACTAGTTTTAGAGTTTACACATGTCTGTCCATCTGACAGAGAGACACACATAGAGGGATCAGATCTACTCAGAAATAATGTTGGGGAAAGGACAAATAATTAATATGTATTCAGTCCCTACCATGTGCAGGCTTTTATTTTTATTACCTGCTATACATAAATGATCTCTTCTACTTATTCCAACAGACTAAAAAAAATATTATTACATCTTTTTGTATTCAAGTGAGAAAAACTAAGACTTAGAAAACTTAAGTAATTTGCCTAAAACTACACTGCACACAGTAATGCTTTAGCTTAATCTCAGAGCATTTGATCTGTAAATTTTATTTATTTCCTTCCTCCCTCACTCCCTCCTTTTCCTTCTATTTCCTTTCTCCTTTATATATTTGTTTTAGGATTTAAAAAAATAAAAATTCAAAACATTTCAATGAGGCAAGAAAAATTCCTTCTTCCTCTGCCTTTTCTTCTATTTAGATCCTCAATGGATTGGATGATTCCCACCCATATTTGGGAGGGTGAGCTGGATCTGTTTTTGCTGAGTTCACCTATCAGAATGCTGATCTCATCTAGAAACACCTCCACAGACATCCTCAGAAATAATTTTAATGTGGACACCCATGACCAGTCAAGTTGACAAATGAAATTATCCATCACAGCTACTCTAAGAACCCTCAGGAAGATCAAGAAAGGAGAGGCAGAGCTAAGTCTGGCCACAATAACAATGTGGGTTATACAGCTTATGCTGTGCCCATCAGATACTCTACAAATGCCACTCAAATCCAGAACTGACCAATTCAGCAGCTGGAAATTTCTGATTTTCCTTGCATCTTTGTATAATTGTCACAGAAATGGAAATTCTGGATAGGCATACCTAGTGTCTACACGAAGGCCTCAAGTCCACTTTACAGCTATCTCTGGAGGAGGAGGAAAATATTTATCCTGTTTTACTTTTTTAATGGGAGGTGGGAAAATACATCCTACATATATTGAAAATTCCTCCAGATAAAAAGACTACGAAGATGCTAAATGGCCAAAACATAAATGATCACTATATTACAGTTGACATTTTGTGTGTGTACTCAGCTATAGGTAATTTTTATATTGATGTCAATTCAAATACTATATGGATTTAGGAAGAAGGCATATGTGGGTTCACCACATCTAAAGGATGAAATACTGAGGAGTATTTGTTCCGTGACAGCCTTAATGGTTAGTCTATGCCTTACAGAAAATGCAAGTTATGTTTTCTGCCCATGGTTGGCTTCAATAAGAGAAGTGTTTAGCAAATCAATGACTGTGGCTCTGTAAATCCTGAGATAGTACTGTCTCTTAAGTCATTGTCAGATGTAAAAGTAATCATCTAATGTTCAAAATTCTTGATAAGCAGCAAACTGAACAATAATGTTATTCCCTCTTTTATTTTTTACCATTTTTAAAGTGATGCGTATTTTTGTGGAAATTTGTAAGAATTAGTAATGTGTAAATAAAGGAAGAAACACCTGAAATTCAGTGGCATTCACTGATATATACAACTTTCATATATATCCTCATGTTTTTACTGATTTTTTAAATTTCTTTTTCAAAAGGGTCATAGTTAGCCCAGCTGGCATGGCTCAGTGGTTGAGCATCAACCTATGAACCAGGAGGTCATGGTTCAATTCCTAGTCAGGGTACATGTTCGGGTTGTGGGCTCAGTCCTGGGTATACAGGAGGCAGCTGATCAATGATTCTCTCATTATTGATGTTTCTATCTCTCTCTCTCCCTCTCCCTTCCTCTCTGAAATCAATAAAAATATATTTTAAAACAATCAAAAATAAAAAGAGTCATAGTTAGACATTTTACAATTTGTGTGTTATGTTTAGCATAACAAAATATCTTGACCAGTTTTTCTGCATTTTATATATTTTTCAAGGAATTAATTTTTATTCTTCTATTTCATGGTTTATCTTATCTTTTAACTGAACAATGATGTTATATGTGCTCAGTAGAACTATATTAAGAACTGTATTAAGAACTGTTTAATAGAACTGTATTAAGCCTTATTGTTGGACACTTAGATTCTTATCACTGTTTTCCCACTTTTAAGCTGACATGTTTTAAGTTATCGACCCAAAATTTTATTGTTCATCTTTGGGAACATTTCTCCCTTATTTCTAATTGTTTACTATTTTATTTTGGATATGGTATCCTGTCTCTGTCAAATAGTATGCCCTAACTTTAATATTTTTTATACATGAATTCATAAGTAGTTGGAGATGAGCTAATGTAACATGATTTATTTCATGGCCCTGTCTGGCTGGCCATAGGTTATTAGACAGTGGGTGTGCACTTATTCTGAGCTGAGCCAATGAGAATCTCTTCCCTAGAAATTTGGAATTGAGACCAAACTAATGTAGTGTCAGACTTGGCAGGTTTATTGAACAGAGATGTAAAAATACAGGGTTTGTGATGTGATCATCTTCCAGCTGGTAGACTAGAGAGCAGACAAAGACAGTCTGCAGAGAACCTTGAAGTAGAAATACTAAATTATAAATATAAGAAGAGATGGAGAAAGTACTAAAGATGGGTGTCCTGATGCTTTTCAAAAACCACTTTTTATCCTACCTATAAAATATTAAAACTATGCTGTTTTCTTTAGCAATGTTCTCAATTCAATTTTTAATATGCCTTAGAACCCAAAGATGTCAGTTAAAAATTCACGTTTTTGTCCAATGCTGAAAGATTTTGACCCAGTGTGTTTGAGTGGGCCCAGGAATTTACATATTTATCAAGTATTCCAGTTAATTGCAGTGCAGCTGGTATGAAAACCACTGTTTGGAAAGTGCTGCATCGTGTCTTGTTCCTGCTTTAATACTTCTTCTAGATGCCTTTCTTCAGGCTTCTCGCCCAACATTATCACATTTATCATCTAACTGCTTCCCAAGAACCAAATCCTCTTTTGAGGTGTGTGTGTGTGTGTGTGTGTGTGTGTGTGTGTGTGTGTGTGTATAAAATACTAGAGGCCCGGTGCACAAAAATTTGTGCACTTCGGGGGTGGGGATGGGGTTGTCCCTCAGCCGGGCCTGTGCCCTCTCACAGTCTGGGAAACCTCAGGGGATGACCATCTGCTGGCTTAGGCCCGCTCCCCAGGGGATTAGGCCTAAGATGGCAATCAGACATCCCTCTGGCAGCCCAGCAGCCCTCAGGGGATATCCACTTGCCAGCGGGGAGCAGGCCTAAACTGCAGTTGGACATCCTTAGCGCTGCTGAGGAGGCAGGAGAGGCTCCCACCATCCCCACTGTACTGGCAGCCATCAGCCTGGCTTGTGGCTGAGCAGAGCTCCGCCCATGTGAGAGTGCCCTGACCACCAGAGGGCAGCTCCTGCATTGAGCGACTTCCCCCTGGTGGTCAGTGTATGTCATAGTGTCCAGTCATTCCCAGTCCTTCTGCTGTTAGGGTCAGTTTGCATATTACCCGTTTACTATATAGGATAGAGGCCTGATGCACTGGTGGGGGCCGGCTGGTTTGCCCTGAAGGGTGTCCTGGATCAGGGTGGGGGTCCTGCTTGGGTGCTTGGCCAGCCTGGATGATGGGATGATGGCTGTTTGCAGCTGGCCACACCCCCTTCAGGGTGGGGGTCCCGCTTGGGTGCCTGGCCAGCCTGGATGAGGGGATGATGGCTGTTTGCAGCTGGTCACACCTCCTTCAGGGTGGGGGTCCCCACTGGGGTGCCTGGCCAGTCTGGGTGAGGGGCTGAGGGCTGTTTTCAGGCTGGTGGGCGACTGAAGCGCCCAGCCTCTCCTTTTTTCTTTTTCTTTTTTATTCTGGGATTAATTTACCTTCTATAGCTGTCACTGGAGCTGAGAGCAGGCTCTAGCTCTGAGGCTGTTGCCGGCTGAAAGCAGGTACCTGGGTTTGTTTAGATTCTATAATTGAAACTCTGTTGCCATCACTGGCCACTCTAAGCTCTGAGGCCGATCTGGCTGAAAGCAGGTTTCTGGGGTTTGTTTAGGTTCTATAATTGCAACATTGTTTCATCTGGAGCTCAGAGCTGAGCTGCGGTAGGCGGGGAATGTTGACTTCCTCCATCACTGGAGTAAGCAAGCCTCATGTTCATGTTCGCTTCAGCTGCCTGGCTGCCAGCCGCCATCTTGGCTGGCAGTTAATTTGCATATCTCGCTGATTAGCCAATGGGAAGGGTAGCAAAGTTATGGTTAATTACCATGTTTCTCTATTATTAGATAGGATTAGGTGAAAATACAAAATCACTTATCAATCGTATATTTAAATCCCCCAAAGAAGTTGTACTGAAATATATTTGACTTAAATTGAAGTTACTCATTCAAGTGAAGGGCTTTGTATTTCAGAAACTGTTACTCTCCAAAAACAAACAAAAAATAATTTATCATAGTTTTTAGATATTTCTCCTAAAGACAAAGGGAATTTATTATAATATTCCTTTTAAAGAATTATATATTTAAAGTCTTCATTGTAAAAGGTAAATTCAAAAACAAATAGACATAAAATCCTTGGCATTGCAATTTATAACGTTTCATGACTTTGTACTTATCCTCAGAAAATCACTTTGATGTCTTTTGTAAGTAGTTCCTGGTGCCTTAGGATATGATGACAAGGTAGTAGAATTAACTCAAGTTTCAATCTAAGAAGCAGAATATTTTAATTTTATTAGCAGGTAAATCTTTAGTCTTCTAAATACGGTAGGATATATAATTTCATTTACAAGATTGCAGTGAGGGTTAGTAAGGAAGCATAATTCTACAATCTATGTTTATATTATTTAATTTTCCCTTTCAAGCTCTTTATGTTTTACTCTTCAAGGTAGATGCTAGTATGCCTAATTGTTCTATTTTATTAGAACCCAAATATGCCATAAATAAACATGTCATACAAGAAGGAGAATTGTTTATTCTTGTCCCTGAACCACTCAGCTTCCTTCTGTGACAGGCAGCATAGTCAAGCCAAATGAATGTTGTGAGGTACAATGAATTCATCAGACAAACACATTTAATTTATAAACCAGTACTGTACTAACATTTTGGTCATTAAGCCTGCTTAATTAAATTTAATTGTATTCCCCCCACATTATAGCAATTACACACTAACCACATTGTGTTTCCCGTTTATCCTGCAAAATAAAGCTTCATTCCAGGGCAAGGCAACAGCTTAGACTTTCAGACATCTTTGAGATAAGTTAGATAAGCTCTCATTACCAAAAGAAGAAAAAAGGAAAATCAGTATGCTAATTTGATAGACTAAGTGCTAGACTAAGGGCTGATACAAGATATTAAGAAGCTTCCTATAGACCAGTATTAATTAGATAATTAACATGGAAGTGTTGTTCTCTGTCAGTTTAGTAGTTATTTCTCTCTAAAGAGAATAATATACGTAGGCATAGTCAAGTCAAATAAGAAGTGTAGATTCAATAATTGGGCAACAAGTATCTGAATTTGAAAATTAGGTGTTTTGCATTTCATTAGGGTCTAGGTCAGGTGATTACATGTGCTCTTAATGTAGCAGACACTGTACATTGGAGAAATGCAAAGATAATTTGCATATGCAATTCAATGCAAAATGGACACTGAAACACACAGTAAGCCATGTGTTGTGATTTTAGAGGAGGGAAAGAACTATCTTCTTGCTGGGATTTAAGATGGCACATTGAAGGAGGTAACCATTGACTGGACTTTTAGGATATTACAATTTGTGCACGAGGAGAAAAAGTTAGTTCAGACCCTGATACAAAAATCAGAAGAAAAGATCTGACTGAATTTGACTAAAGTCAAAATTTCACAGTAAGAAGTACTAATATTAAAAAGGGGGGGGGGGGTGCAGTTGGAGGGAAGCATGAAATGCCAACCAGAGACTAAAATTTTTTGTGGAGCCACTGGATTTTTGAGTATTGAAGAAGGGGGATGATACTGAGTTAATATCTTCCACTTTGCATGTTGTGCCCTTTAACATGTTTTCAAGTCTATGCGGATCAAACACAATTTCTCAATGAACATGGCCAAAACAAAACCACAATGTGGGTATGAATCAGCCTTTCAGAAGTCTCTAATCTAGATAATAAATTTAGGACAGAAGTATGCTGGAAGATTAACAGGTGGTGGCAGCTATATCCTTAACCAGTATTCCCTCGTCTGTGTGGGCAAAAGTGAAGTTCTATGTGTGCGGTCAACACTAAAGTGTTACATAGCTTATTTGATGACTGTGATTGGACTATGGCTCTGTGACACTGTGTACTTATGCTAACTTTGAGTATAGCAGTTCTTGGCTTTAATGTGAGGAGATATTTCTTCAATGGAATAATAGTTGTCATTTTCATTTCCTTAAAAAAAAAAACCCTGCTAATTATTATTCTGAATAGGGTAGGAGCACAATAGCACAATCATTTCAGTATTTATTTCCTTACCATTCAGGTTGTTTTATGTACCAGAAATATATCAACTGTGTGCAATATAAATTATGCTGTTTCTCAACACATTAGGTCATAAATGAAACATACTGGCTATTTACAATGTGCCCTGATTGCTCACAGTTCCACTTGTGAAAAAAATGTAAGCCTTCTAACTCTGTGACAACTCTATTGATTTATTCATGAAGCACTTTAGTTTGAGCGTGGGAATTTACAGACACACCCACCAGGATTTTAGGATCTCCTTTCATTGTATGTCAACCACTTCAGTGTAGGATATAAGTTGGCATAATGAGTCTTAGCCCGAGGGGGCAGCATAACTTACCAAATATAGAGAAAGATAAATTTGGCTGTTCAAGTGTTACCATAGTGCGATTAACATATAATGCTGCTCCACCCCATTTGGATGTTTAATTATCAACTTCTAGCTTATCTATATATTAATGAATGGACGCATCTCTAGGAAAAATAAAATATTTTAATGGAGACATGTTTCATACTTTCCTTTCAGAGACATTTCTAAAGAAAAAGATACTGCGATCCTTAAAAAAAGAATGAAATGCCATTGATTTTATAGCAGTATTTTCAGAAAAATATTTAGGGCTGATTCCCATTAAGTAGTAGATATCAGAAATGATGTGTGGAATATAAAATCAAAACTCTATTGTCTAAATGTATTGTAATCTGCCTTAGATCAGGGTTTCTCAATGTCAGCACTGTTGACATTTGGGGTCAGAAAAGTCTTTGCTGTTGGGCGGCTGTCCTGTGCTTTGTAGAATGTTTAGCAACCTCTTCGGCCTCTACCCACTAGATTCCTGCAGCCCTCCTCAGGTTGTGAAAGCTAAAAATATTTCCAGACAGTGTTGAAGGCCCCACGTTTAAGAACCAGCATACATACCAGTAAATTGGTTATCCATGGCTGTTTGTAACAAAGTAATCCCCAAATTAGAAAATCAAAACAACACACGTTTATTGTCTCAAAATTTCTGTGTTTAAAAATTTAGATATGGCATCGATAGGTCCCACTCTCCTTAAGATTGCAATTGAGTTTTCAGCAAGAACTGGAGAGTCATTTGAATGTTCAACTAAGACATTTCCTGCTTCTGAGCTCACTGGAACAGTTCCTGTGGGGCTGTTCCTGAAGAGCTGGAGGGACTGTTAGCTGGGCCCCACACCCCAGGTGGACCTCTTCCACACTGCAGCTTTCTTCACCGAATTGTGAAAGCTGAGATGGCAACACTGAGAATCTGCTAGCAAGACGGAAGTCAATCTTTTGTCTGTGTCCATTGGTTATACTAATATGTATGCATACAAGTTCTTCGGTTGATCTCACAAGACACTGGGGCGGAGAGGGGGAGGGAGGTGGTGAGGGCATGTGCCAGGGGGTAGGGGAGGCCATGGGGAGGCCAATGGGGGAAAATGAGACATATGAACTACTATTTGTAATACTTTAAACAATAAAATAAAAAAAGAAGTCAATCTTTTGTAATGTAATCATAGAAGTGGCATCCCTCGATGTTGTTATATTCTATTAAGAATCAAGTTAGTAAAGGGGATGGGATTACATAAGGCTATGAGTACCAGCAAGTGGGAAATGTTTGGAGTCATCTTAGAATCTGCTTACTACAATCAAGTTGATAAAACCTGACAGGTCACAAACCCTGTCAGTATTATTGATTCTTCTGTCTTCTGGAACAATCACAACTGCCCCGCATCCCCATCCCTACCCCATCCTAAATAACCAGTAATGTATATGATGTACAACTAGGATATAAAGACAGCCTAAAAACTATCCACCACATAAAGTTTCAGATATATGAGATAAATCTATATGATTTGGAGTGGCAGTGATCCTACAGGGTGATTAAGAAAATACTGGTTTTGAGCCCTGGCCAATTTGGCTCAGTGAATAGAAAGGTCCCAGGTTCAATTCTGATCTTGGGCACATGCCCTGGTTATGGGCTTGATCCCCAGTAGGGGGCGTGCAGGAGGCAGCCAATCAATGATTCTCTCTCATCATTGATGTTTCTATCTCTCTCTCCCTCTCACTTCCTCTCTGAAATCAACAAAAAATATATGTATTTTTTTAAAAAAATAAAATACTGGTTTTGAAACAGGTTCAAATTCTTACTTTCATCTATAGTAAAATGAGAATGGAAGGAATAGGTTAAGCCAAAATGGTTGTTGTTGTGTTGTTGTTGTTTTTTTGTGAAGAATTAACATTATAAAGCACCAAGTCCATTCTCCTTTCCCTTTCATCTAACTGAGGAGGAAAATTAGCCAGTCACTTGATTTGTATGTGCAACAAAGTATAGAATTATTTCAGTTAGATTTCTCTCACTGTATTTTTCAGATTCAAACACTTTTTTTAACCACAGCTTATAGTGAGAAACACAATTTCTATTAAGACCACACACACACACACACACACACACACACACAGAGGTACAGCCATTGTAAGCATTTTTGCAACTATTATATAACTACAGATTTATTCTGATTCTATTCTACTCTGTTATACCCCATTCTACCCATGCAATTTCATTTCATCTCATCCCATCCCATCCCACTCCATTTCTTTCCATTTCATACCATTCTGTCCTATTCTATTTTATCCTATCCTATCCTAGCTTATCCTATCCATCTTATCATATTTTATTCAATTTAATTTTAAAAGTGGTGGCCTAGTTCTAGTAAATCATTACATTTACTTTATGACCGACTAATAGATATGTTTTTTGGAAACCACATGCCTACTCCTAGTTGCTGGTCAGATGTTCCCATAATTAGTCATGGTTACTAGAGCAAAGTCAGTCTAGAGAGCCACAGTTAGGATTGAATCTCCCATTACATGTTGCTACCATGAACATCTAGGCAATATAGTTTAAAAAGCAAAAGTCAGAATGGAAATGACCTAAATATCCATTGATGAATGAATGGATAAGGAAAATGTAATACATGTATACACATGCAATTAAGTAGTATTCAGCCATTAAGAAAATAAATGAAAATTTGTCATTTTCAATAATTAGAAGGACCTTGAGAGAGTCATGCTAAGCAAAATAAGTCTAAGAAAGGCAAATATCAGATGACCTTACTTATATGTAGAATCTAAAATAAAATAAAGCTCATAGATACAGAGAACAGATTGGTTGTTGCCAATCTGTATATGCCAGAGGAGAGGAGGGGGAAGATGGGGTGGGAAAATGGGGAAATGGGCTCAAAAGATACAAACTTCCAATAATAAATAAATGAGTCATGTGAATGTAAACTTTAGTATGGTGTAGGGGAGGCTGGGGGAAGGCCAAGGGGGGGGGGGGGGAGGAGACATACATAATACTCTTTGTAATACTTTCAGCAATAAAATAAATAAAAATACTGTATTGCATATTTTAAAGTTGCTAAGAATTAATTTTTAAAGAGCTCATCATAACAAAAAAAATTGTAATTATGTATGGTGACAGATGTTAACTAGACCTGTGATCATTTCAGAGTATATTCAAATATCAAATTATTATGTTGTACATCTAAAACTAATATGATATATGTCAATTATACATCAATAAAAATATTTCCAGGTAAAATAATCCTATATAATAAAGAGGTAATATGCAAATTGACCATCACTCCAACACACAAGATGGCTGCCCCCATTTGGTCAAAGATGGTCACCACAAGATGGCCAGCAGGGGAGAACAGTTGGGGGTGATCAGGCCTGCAGGGAAGGACAGTTGGGGGCGATCAGGCCTGCAGGGGAGGACAGTTAGGAGCAATCAGGCCAGCCAGGGAGTGCAGTTAGGGGCAATTAGGCAAGCAGGGGAAGAGTTAGATGTTTATCAGGCTGGCAGGGGAGTGGTTATGGGATGATCAGGCTGGCAAGCAGAAGTGGTTAGGCAGGCAGGCAGGTGAGCGGTTGGGAGCCAGCAGTCCTGGATTGTGAGAGGGATGTCCCAGATTGGAGAGGGTGAGGCTGGGCTGAGGGACACAGACCCCCCTGCACGACTTTTGTGCACTGGGCCTCTAGTAAAAAATAAAAGCAAAAGTCAGAGAAAAACTATTTTTCTACCAAATTATCTTTGCTTATTACATGTCATGCATTTAACACAATTAACAATAAGCTTGCTGGTTTTATTATGCTAAAATAGACTTATTCTTTTCTCCATTTTTTTATTGAAGATGCAACTGTATTTTTGTCCATTTAGTTTCTGCTTCAGCACATCCTTCTCCATAATAACATTCATTTTCCTATAGAAATATCTACAGAATATAAAGTATATCCTGACAACACTGTTATTTTTGCAGAAGAAACCTAGCAATATGAAACTATTTAACTTTTATTCAGTCAATGTTGGTCCTAAAGATAACAAAATATATAGAAGAAAAAGGACAAGAAATCCAATGATTCAACCTCACTGACATCTCTAAGAATCAGCTTTTTAAAAAGAACATATTTTTCCCAGAAAATAATTAGTTATTTCTTCTTATTAAATCCCAATACACTACAGAAGAGTGTACTTATATTTAGATGTTTACTAATCTGTATGCGCACCAGTTTCTACCAATCTACCAGGGAGTTAGCCACCAGGGTGTTTCAGGTGAACAGCCTCTGTTAGTATGCCAACCAGAGATCTATGAAAAGAAAGTGAATCAGGTCAGCATTTTTTTTTTTTGTCTTCATGTCATGTCAAAGGTTAGAATTATTTCTTAGTGTTAAAGATTTTTACACAACTGCTTAAATATAAAAGTAAATTGCATACCTTTGCATTTCTAGAAGGCTGATAGTCAAAGTAACAAAAAGATTAAGGTATGCATTATACAGTTCTAAAAACTCTTAGAAATTAGAAATGGAACTTTTAAGTATTTGTGCATTGTTCCTGGTTCTAAGGAAGCATATTCCAGTATAAATATTATGACTCAAAAAATCAGTTTATACCAATGTTTTGTTATTATGTCTCAACCCTTCTTTTTATCCCTCACTCCTCTCTACACTGACTGCCTGTTAATTCTGTTTCCCAGGGTATTTTGCCAGTTGGCTCCTCTTTGATCAATAGCAGGGACTACTGGGGGATGAGTCCAATCAGGAGGAGAGGGGCAAACAGTCAACTTTCTCTCTCAGTCTCACTCGCACTCAGCTCTCTTTCTTATTCTCACGTTGCTTCTGGAGCACTGGGGCCTTTCCTCTGTGCTCCAAGGTTCTGGTACTAACACATCTTCTCTTGTGCTCCCCGAGCCTTCCAGGTAGCAGCTGCTTCTCACAGTTTCTAATTTCTGAGTTAATATGGATTCCAATTTTCTTTTCTTTTTCTTTTTTTCATTTTCAAAAATTTGCAAACTGATTCTCCTTGTTAAATCTTTTGTATTTGAAATATCTAATATGGGTTCTATTTTCCTGATTGTAGGTTACCCAAAACAAACTTGGGTTTGTATTTAGCCACTAACTAGATACATAAACCTGGGTATGTTATTTAAGTATCTAAGCTTCATCTTTATTTCTGATAAAAAGTCAGAAAAAAATCACACTGCAAGACTGTTGTGAATTTTAATAATATGTATATTTAATGCACATGGCACATATTAGGTATTTAAAAACTGCCATCAACTACGATCCTTATAAAGTATCTTTATAATAGACGAGAGGCCCTGTGCACAGATTTGTGTACTGTGGGGTCCCTTGGCCTGGCCTGTGGGGATGGGTTCGGAACTGGCTCTCTGACATCCTCTGAAGGATCCCGGATTGTGAGATGATGGTCCTCAGGTGACATACCCCAGAATCAGGCTCATTCCTCTCTGGTTCCAGGCTGGGTCACCTGAGAACCACCACTGCCAAGTCACCACAGCTTGGCAGCTCCTGTGTTGAGCGTCTTCCCCCTGGTGGTCAGTGTGTGTCATAGCTACTGGTCGGACAGTTGGACAGTCGCTTAGTCTTGTATATATAGAGATGATTGATATCCAGTTAAATAAAGAAGCATTTTAATACAATTATTGCTGAACCTTACTGTAAACAGGCTTTCTCAGGAAGGGCAAGGTGAAGTACATCAATGTAAATACTTTTATACAAGCTGAAAATATGAGCTTACATAGAAAATTGTATGCCTTATTATTCACAGGGTACCATTTTTATCACATCACAGAAAAGAGTTGGGTGTGTGGATGAAGACAAGGATCTCAACTTTGTTACCCAATAAAATCTATTTGAAAACTACTGATACTGAACTCCGCCCTCAGGCTCATCTAACATGCTCTGTACTGGTTTACTTTTAAGGAAAAATATTTGGTGAAGGCCAAGTCATCCTGCTGGGAGGAACTGGGACAACAAGCATCCTTGGCAGGCTGCACAACAATGAATTGGTTCCTAAGGAAATCCATGTTCTGCATCTGGCATTTTAATCTTAGCATTTGAAATCCATTGCATCTTTCTCGGGGACATGGGAATTAGTCAAAGACAGTTAAAGATGACAAGTATCAAGAGCAGCATCATTAATAGGGGTCTGATTAGAGAAGTTTCTTTCCAGGCCTTTGGAATTGTCATTTGACAATATCCTGTGTGGTATGTGAAAGGCATTTGTTTAGCTAGAAAAATAAGAGAATATGAAAATAGTGCCTCTCTGGTTCTGGGTGCATTACCCGAGGACCTCAGCTGCCAAGTCACAGCAGCTCAGCAGCTCCTGCGTTGAGTGTCTGTCCCCTGGTGGTCATTGAGCTTCATAGATACTGGTCAGAGCGTCTGCCCCTGGTGATCCTTGTGCATCATAGCTACCAGTTGGAGGGTCGAACTGTCAGATAGTCGCTTAGGCTTTTATATATACAGATTTTTCTATACCCCCTTTTTTTTCATCTAATAGAATGATATGGCATATAAAATAGTAGTTAACTGAGTTAATACTTTGAGTGAAGTGACAAAGATACAGTTCACCTGATTAAATGCTGGCTTGGAAATTATTCCATTCATCCTGACACCTTACCTTTGTAGCTATCAGATTGAAGGATGCTAAGAATATCCTGTATCTTTTCTCCAGGCAATGGTCTCCAAAGGTCCAGTGTTGGGTCAGGATCAAGTCTGGATGTGAGCCAGAGGGAGTGAGCGGTACTGAACAGGTCTTTGTGTACAAAATATGGAATAAATGTATTATTCAAAAAAAATATGTATCAAATATACATACCAAAATACAGGTACATCCTATCTTTTCTTTAACCTATTTATTTTTTGTTATAAGTATAGATTCACAGGACGTTGCAAAAATAGTACAAAAGAGTACCCTTCGCCCTTTTCTTTAATGTTTTCATGTTATATAACCATAGCACAATATCAAAATCAGGAAATTAAGATCGGTACAATATACATGTATAGTTTCCTGCCATTTGTACCTCCATGTAACCACCAAAATCTAGATGCAGAACAATTTCATCACCACAAAGAAACCGTACCTTCCTTAGCGCCCTTTATGCTTTTCAGTTTATAGCAGCATTGTCTTAAATAGTTTCTCGACATAGACAGGCACACTAAGCAAATGTTGTAATATCTGCTCAACCAACAAACACAATATGGAACTCATGAGGAAAAGGAAAACTTATTGTATTTGCAGCATTTTTCTCTTTCAGTTTTTTCTTCAGGATCCAAAATTTGTTGTTTTTAATTGTATCGATTATGTTTCAGAACTTTTTTTTTAGCCTTATTTGCTTATTTATTTTTATTTATTTTATTATTATTTTTTTCTTTTTAGGGTAAAAGTACTGGTGACAAATTCTCATGGTTTTGCTTGAGAATATTTTTATTTAAGAATTTAGAATTATTCTTAGGCCTGCAGGGAAGGACAGTTGGGGGCGATCAGGCCTGCAGGGGAGGACAGACCATCTAGGAACCTTGGAGCTTAAGGAATGATAGGCTGCTGGGGATTGAACCCTCAACCCAGGTATGTGCCCCTGGCCAGAATCAAACTTGGAACCCTTCAGTCTGCAGGCCAACGCTTTATCCACTGAGCCAAACCAGCTAGGGCCTGACAAATATTTTTAAGCAGCCATCATAAACTAGCTTTAAAGAACATATTCAAATAGAAAGTATAACAAAAATATATAAAATAAAAAACAAATGGATATTTTAGAATAAAAAAATACTATGACCCAAAAAAGCCCATTCTGAGTGAATGAGCTCAACATCATAATGTAAACAACAGAGGAAAGAATCAGCAAACTCAAAGATAGAACAATATAAATTACTTGGTATGAACACGAGAGATGGTCTCCCCTTTTATTTCCCTGTCATTCCTAAAGAGTATTTTGCTGGATATAGAAGTCGAGAGAATTCTGATTGTTTTTCCTACTATATGCAAGGTGTTGCTTTCTTGAGCTTCTTTCATGATTTTTTTTCTGTCTTTAGTTTTCAGAAATGTAATTATGATTTGTTCTGATATGGCTTTCTTTGTGTTTACACGATTTGTGGTTCACTCATCTTGAATCTGTAGGTTTATACCTTTTCCCAAATTTTGAAAATTTTTAACTGTTATTTCTTTGAATAATTTCTCAGTCACACCTTTTTTTTCACATTTTAGGACTCTAGTAACATGAATGTCAGATCCTCTCATACAGAGCCACATATTCAAGAGGTTCCTTTTACTATGTTTTTTCGGTCCATTTTTTTCTCTCGTGTTCATACCAAGTAATTTATATTGTTCTATCTTTGAGTTTGCTGATTCTTTCCTCTGTTGTTTACATTATGATGTTGAGCTCATTCACTCAGAATGGGCTTTTTTGGGTCATAGTATTTTTTTATTCTAAAATATCCATTTGTTTTTTATTTTATATATTTTTGTTATACTTTCTATTTGAATGTGTTCTTTAAAGCTAGTTTATGATGGCTGCTTAAAAATATTTGTCAGGCCCTAGCTGGTTTGGCTCAGTGGATAAAGCGTTGGCCTGCGGACTGAAGGGTTCCAAGTTTGATTCTGGCCAGGGGCACATACCTGGGTTGAGGGCTCAATCCCCAGCAGCCTATCATTCCTTAAGCTCCAAGGTTCCTAGATGGTCTGCCCTCTTCTCTCTACCTTTTAGAGTTTTCTTATGTTTTTTTTATACATAATCTCTAGTGTTTTGAGCAGTCCTCATCTGGAGCAATAAGGAGAAATGAATTTATTTCATTTTGATCCAGAATCAGAAGTTCCTAGCCTGGTTGATTTTAAAAGTTTAATGCACTTCTAACAAATACTGTGTTTATAAATAAATTTAAAAGATGTTTTTTCAATACATGCCGGGAGCCGGTCCATGCTTGCTGTTTCAAGGGACCTGGCATATATGGCATGCTGTTCTTAATATGTTTGCTCACCTTCTTGGCACTATGTGTTTTAACCAAGGTCTCTGAGAAAGGTTGTTTCCCCAGGTAGGGATTTTCCCCTGAAGTTAGGGAGGGAATAAAACCTCTTAACTAAGTGCCAGGTGGGTAATTAATCACTTTAACTATGAACAATCATGCTTAAGCTACATAATCTTTACTCCCTGGAGTGGAGATAAGAAACGCCCTAACCTTTGGAATAGAGATTGATAGGATTGGAATCAACTGGTATAAATACAGATGTAACAACACAGAACTTAGAAGACAGAACCAAGAGACACAGAACCTACACAGAACCTAGAGACAGAAGAACTTCGCTGGAGGGAACATGGCAAAAGATCCTGGACAGAAACTGGCCACAGAACCTAGAGACAGAACCTAGCGAGAGAACCTCGCTTGAAGAACCTGGATAGAACATGGCAAGAGAACCTGACTAGAACCTGGTGACTGAACCTGGCTGGAGAACCTGGCAACAGAACCTGCTGGAAAACCTAGTGAGAGAACATGGCAACAGAACCTGGACAGAACCTGGCAACAGAACTTGGCAGGAGAACCTGGAGAACCTGGCTGGAGAACCTAGCAAGAGAACATGGACACAGAACCTGGCTGGAGATCCTAACCAGAACTTTGCTGGAGATCCTGACCAGAACTTGGCTAGAGATCCTGGCTAGAGATCCTGGCTAGAGATCCTGGCTAGAGATCCTGGCTAGGCTGCTGATCAACTGAACGCTGCCTCTGTGTCATTCCTTCTTCGCTGACTCCGTCCACACCTTTGGGGACCCCTGGACCCGCTGGGGTTGGACCCCGGCAAATACATACAGAAATTAGTGGTTAGAATTTGATTAATAAAAGCTATTTAATTGTTATACAAGTAAAGAATAAAATGTAAGTATCCCTGAACAAGTCCAGCATTTAAGGCTTCAAACCCCTGCTCAAGAATGATGGTCTCTCTTTGCTTATCACCATCAGCAATATCAGAGCCCAGGATTCTGGCACCTTCTTATCACCCCTGTCACCTCTATCAGCCATTGGTATGAAGAAACAGAATCCAGGAGCTTTTTTCTCTGGTTCCCAAGGTTCAGAATTACTTTTAGAACACCTGTGCACTATAGGTGATCCTAAAAGTATAATGTAAATGTTGTTCAATCAAATAAGTTACAGAAAAATGTATGTTTGAAAATCCACTGTAGGAGGTAAGACTACAAGCACTAAAATACACACATACTTGTAACTCACTTACTCTTACACACATAATGCGAACTTGCAAACCTATCTTTAAGGACTTTGCTCTGATTAATACAGCTTTGCTCCATAGATTTTATTAGTGCTCCTTATACTCATGACTCAAAGATGATGGACAATTCATAGTCAAGCAGATATGGTGTAGCATATAATACACAAGAGTTAAAGTTTACTCTTTCATTAATATTTATTGACTCAGTAACTATTTTGAGCAACAACTAAATGTGAAACACTGGGTATGTTATTATAATAAATCACACTATATCTACCTTACAAACATCAGGAGTTTGAACTTTATTTAGTGAGACAAAGAAAATATTTATGAAAGCATGTCATAAGGGTATATCCAGGAAAATAATTTATAAGAATAGCAGTCCCAGCAATCCATAATTTCAGTTTCACATTTTCACATGCCTTTTCCTAATGTCACTTATTCTTTTATTTCTTCCAGCTTATTCTCTCTCTCTCTCTCTCTCTCTCTCTCTCTCTCTCTCTCTCTCTCCATTCACATGTCAATGTCAAGTACAAAGGTATGTTTTTAGAGAAAATAAATTATCATAGAAGCAATTGATTAAGAACTTTTGCCCACAGAACTCTATTGGATTTCACACTTCAAAAATATCCATTTAAAAATATATCTGAAAAGATTTATGGTTTTCATTAAATAGTCCATTTCCCTGACTAATTGAGGACGTTAGGCTTAGTTCATCATCTCTTAGAAAATTAAATAGTGCAATGCCTTTGATAATCTTTGAACCATCCTGGTAGATATGGTACTAGCCTCAGGAAAATATTAGAGTTTTGCACGTACGAGTACATACTCACTGGGCATTCATGCTGTAAGTACTGTAATTCAGTTGGGGAAATGGGGTTTTGAAATCAGAAACTGGTCTCAACACTAGCTATGTGCCTTTGGGAAAAGTATTTAACCTTTCTAACCTTTTTCTCTGATTTCTCCAAATAGGATTATGGTGAGTACTCAATGCACTAGAATATATAAAATTGCTACTGCAACTTTGTCATCTAGGTCTCTTCCAGGCTCCAAGTGAGAACAATAGAGAGAGGACAATCTTAGAAAGGGTTGGGGGTAATAGCAGTGAGAGGACCTTAGATCACAAATGATGATGGAGGTAGGAGATAAGAGGAGGATAGTATTTTAGTGACTGTTGGGGTCACATGGGCCTGTATGTATGAATAATCAGTGGCTGGCATGGGGTTCCAGCCTGGACAATGAACTAGACCCAGTCTCCTGGTAATGCTGTTAATGTAGAGTTTAATGAGGGAATTAAAATAAAGGGACTTAAAAGAAATATATTTACAACTTTATTAGGTAAACTTAGACCACAGTTGGATTCAGAAACACTATCAACTTAGACTTACTCTGAAGTTTATTTAAACCATACGCTCTGTTTTTAGCTATTTTTATTTACTAAATATATGATGTCAGAGAGGAAGAGAAAGGGAGGGAGAGATAGAAGCATCAATGATGAGAGAGAATCATTGATTGACTGCCTTCTGCACCCCCACACCCCCACTGGTCATCGAGCCCACAACCTGGGCATGTGTCCTGACTGGGAATCGAACCATGATCTCCTGAGGCATGGGTCCATGCTCAACCACTGAGCAACACTGGCTGGGTTCTAACTATTTTTAAATGGGATTTAGATTATATTCATTATTTGCCATTCTTTCTCTTCAAAGTTTGTGATACAGATAAAATTCAAACATTTGTGAAGCCTTTATTTTATAATGTCAATTTGTACTTCAAAATAACCATTGATATTTTCTAATGAAAATTCTATTTACCCTAATTTATTCCAATTAAAACACATATCTGCTTAAGTATCAATGCTCTTTAGTACTATATTCTTGTAAACATTTACTTTGGTGATAAAATTTATTTCACAGAGGTATGCTAGGTATAATTGAGATAAAATTTGTTGAACGCTTTCAATATGTTAGATAAGTTCATAACATACAGAAGATTCATGAAAATTGAAAAAGAAGAAACTTTCACCAATTCTGTTTTACAATGTCTTGATTTCTGGTAGTTAGTAGGGTAAGAGTTGTTCAAAAATAGCTTTTTAAATATTTGAATGTGTGTCATATTTCCTAACATTTTATATAGATCTCTTCAAATTTGGCCATCTAGTGTGTGTAGAAATGTTTGGAAATCCAAGATAAGCACAACGATCAGAGGTTACAAACCTCAGCATTTATTTAAAATATTGTGTCCTCCTTTTGAGGAGCGATTCTTTTTTTTAATATATTTTATTGATTTTTTTTACAGCGAGGAAGGGAGAGGGATAGAGAGTAAGAAACATCAATGAGAGAGAAACATCAACCAGCTGCCTCCTGCACACCTCCCACTGGGGATGTGCCTGCAACCAAGGTACATGTCCTTGACTGGTATCGAACCGAGGACCTTTCAGTCTGCAGGCCGACACTCTATCCACTGAGCCAAACTGGTTAGGGCAAACCTCAGCATTTTTAAGTGAAAACACATGCAGCAATGGATTACAGAATGCAAGCATCATTATGCTGTGACCGAATGTCTCAGGCCAATTTAAATGACCAATCACATTGCACTCAAATGGGTTAGGCATATGTAAGTAGTACCTCGTATTAATGTGGAAATTCAGCATTTCTTTTAAGTCTCTGTGATGCATCGCACCAAACCACCTTCAATCTGTGTTTTCTCCATTTAGTTGCTGTGGAATATTCTTTAGACCATGAAGTCCCTTTCACTTTTCCCAAGGCTCATGTTTTGTCTGATGCTCCTCAATAAATTCACTGTATTACTTCAGAAACCTAAATCTGCCATATGGATAGACTTACTGCATATTTAAGTGCTTACATAAATAAAGTTATAAAAATAATTCGTTTTATAATCTTGACATATTTGACCAAACTCAGGAACTAAGGGTAGACAGTACTGCAATGTTGAAGATCAATCAGCAATTAGGATCATTTTAACTGGAAGAAAATCACATTCAGAGTATCCTATTTCTTCAAAGTGGTTCCCCTATTAAGGGGAGGAGGGAAAAAAAAACAACAACCTGACATTGGCAAGTGAAAGTCATTAAAAGAAACATAATACAACTGCAAATGGGAAAGATACTGCCAGAAAGAAAATGGTGTGACTAAGAGTCTTGCAACCGTAGTTAGTAGTAAAGAACTATAGCATTTTAAACAGTAAGTCACGTTTGCCATAATACTGAAAAATAGAGGTTTTTCTCAAATATATTCTAGCTCTTTAATATCTATAATTGGTCATTGTGAATAACCAAACAAACATTTTAGGCATTGATGGAAAAGGCATTTTTACAATTATTACCAAGTCCTGCTATATAATTTAGAAGCTGTGTACTTCCTTGAGCTTAATGAAGCTCATTAATTCTTCCCAACACAGTAAGTAGTTACTAGCTACACAGTAGTAGAAGTCCCATTTCCAAGCCACTAGCTGAGCTTTTGTAGTAGAGAGTATATTTTATGAATTGATTCAAAGCAATCTCTTTAGGCTCTCACCAAGTAGGTACAGTAAAAAGTGGCGCTGCTCTGAGAGTCACTTAGTCTCAATCTAGTTAAATATATATACCCAGAAAAAGGAAACCATGCAGCATGTCATAATCTGGGCTTAAAATCAGCTTACATTGAGAACCAAAATGTCTCCTTTATAAATATTTATCGGAAAGGATTTCAGATTATATGTTCAGCATTGAATGGTGCATATTATTCTTATTAATGTTTCATAAACATTTGTACAAAAAACAATACGCTTTACTTTGCTTCTAAGTATTAAGTAGAATTATTGCAGCATCTGCTTCCAATGGTTGAATGCACAAGCTATTCATGCCTTGTCATAAATTCTGTGATGCATTAAAATGTCATTAAATGTACCTTCTGTGGGTGTCTCCTAATTTACATACCTTGTAAATCATCAGGTAAAAACCAAGTGAACAGGGAATACTCTCCTATGCTCTTCCCGTCTGCCACAAACTGAGGGCAATTCGTATTCTTCTCCATTCCAGGCTCCAGCCACCTGACATGCCTCATCCTTGAGACGATGTCTCAGAACATTTGAAAACATAGTTCATGGTCCCAATTATTAATGGTTTTTAAATGATGTCTATAAGACTACAGAAACAAACTTGGAAAATAGGCTAGGAGATTATAGATGAGGTTAAACATACCAGTTAAATTTGTCATCTCTGTTGTGAAGAAAAGATGCCTTTCTGGGGAGCCAGTAAGTAGGGAGAAACTGGAAGAAAAGTGAGGGGTTAACACTGTCTCTTTTCTCTCAGTCCTGTTTTTAATGCCCTCACCATATGGTTGCTAGGACCACAGAATCTGGGCATTAGAAAGGGCTCCAGCTCCCCTCGTGCATCTCCCACCCCGTGCAGGATTCCCCCAGATTAGTGACCATCTGTTTTGTCTGAATCCTTCCGGTAATGGGGAGCCCACCGTTTGTAAGAAAGTCCATTCCACTCGCCATTTGGATTGATCTGCTTTTTAGTTCTAGAAGGAAAAACCTCATTTAAGTTTCAACTTCTTCCCTCCTCCTGTTTTGCAATCATAACAGTGATGATTTTTTCTCAGGCACCAGACTGGAGTCTTCTAATGTTGAGGGCTACTTGTTTAAGGGATTGTGTCACTACTATATAATTCCTCTGGTTTCTGTTACTTGATGTATTTACTTCAGAAACTGTTAAAACCAACATAGTTTTAGGCCATTCACCACAATTGTAAGGATGTTGGAAAATTGACCTGAAACCACACATTTGCATTTTTACTAAACTGGACATAAAACATTAATAATACATTTTCTAATGCAGAGAAAGATAACATATCCTGGGAGATTTTAGTGTTGATCCTGGTGGGAGGGGGGTTGTTTGTTTGTTTTAAAATATTTGTATTAATTTCAGAGAGAAAGGGGGAGATAGAAACATCAATGGTGAGAGAGAATCATTGATAAGTTGTCTCCTGCACACCCCCTACTGGGAATTGAGCCAGCAACTGGGCATGTGTCCTGCCCCGGAATCCAACCATGACCTTCTGGTTCATAGGTCCACAATCAACCACTGAGCCACGCCAGCCAGGAGATCCTTGTGGGTTTTTTTTTTTGTTTTTTTTTATGAAGTTTAAAAAAGATTAATATCCCACAGAAACCTAACAGAAAAACATTTTTGAGAGCAATGTTATTGAAAATGGATAAGTACATGTGGATTTTATATGCAAGACCCAGAATAAAAGAAAATGATGGACAGATTATTAGTCAGGATTCTCCTGAAACTAAAACAATAGCAGATATATTGGCACATATAAGAGGAAGTTTTAGAAATTTACTCACCTGGTAAAGGAGGCCTAGAAGCCCCATGATCTGCTATCTGTAAATTGGAGAGCCAGGAAAGACAGGGGTATACTTCAGCCCAAGTCCAAAGGCCTGAGAAATATCTGGAGTAAGGTGTGTAGCAGAGGGAGGGCGGGGCTGAGGAGGGGAGGATGCTGATACAATTTCTGGATTCTGAAGGCCTGAGAAAGAGGGCAGGAGAAGAATCACAGCTCCAGAGAGAGAGAGAGATAATTCACCCTCCCTCTGCCTCTTGTTTCATTCCAGGCCTCAAGGGATTGGATGATGGCCACCCATATTGGTGAGGTCAACTTTTACTCAATGCACTGAATCAAATGCTAGTCTCCTCCAGAAACATCCTCACAGACACACCCAGAAATAATTTTTACCAGCTATCTGGGCATCCCTTATCCCAATCAAGTTGTCATATAAATTTAACCATCAAAATGGGGAATAAGAAAGGAAACATGAAATCATTACTAAGCAATGCTTAAATCCAAGATGAACCATAATTATGCCAGAATAATCATGTTTCATCTTGAATTTGTTTTTTTCCAAACAGAAGTTATCTAACAAATAAAATACTATCTTATTTTAGAGTCAGATTTTCCCCTTGCGTTATGTGATTATAGACTGTAACAATGTCAAAAGCAGAGAAGTCATTTGTCATGGGCTTATCCTAAGAAGATATAGTTCTAAAGTTTTGCCTTGGGGCAGAAGACATGGTTACCAAGTGTTGGGCAATTTTAAAAACACTGTGACATATAGAAGAGAACACAGCTTCTTGTTTTTCCTTGTTGTTTTTGCTCAAAATACATGTGTCTGTCTTTGCAGTGTGAATCCTTGAATTTGTGAGAAGACAGGTGGAAATCTCAACCTGTTAAAGCACCAAAAATTTTTGTTGTTGTTTTGTTTTGTTTTGCTTTTGTTCCCCAGAAAAACACTGCAATGGCCTGAGGAATTGGGGGGTGAATACAGAGCTGGAGAGGTCAGCAATAGGAGAGCAGAGAAAGTTGTTCCTTTTTTAAAAAAATTATTAAAATATTGTATAGTGCTTTAATATATCATTTTGCAACATGTTTTCCTTTTGAAGCACCAGAGGCAATGCCAGGAAGCAGGTATCAGGAGAAAAGTGTAGACAGAAGAAACAAAGCCAACTGTATGAAGTTCTCTGACATTTTCTCCTCTCCCATCGGTGAGGTTTTGATGGGCTCATAGGGTCTGGGAAACTAATTTTAAATGTCTCTCTCATCAGAACACAATCCTATTTTCTATCAAATAGAAAAACAGACCCATTCTCAATAATAACACACGTACAAGATCAAACTTGTGTTAAGTCAGCTTTTCAGATAGAATTAAGATCTTGTTAAAGTCAAGGAAAACAATCATACACTTCCCACATGTTATATGAGTTAGAAAGTAAAATTCCCTTGTCTCTCAATCAGTGATGATCATTTGGAAGTCACTGAAATGAGTTTACACATACAGTGCAAGGCTAGAGAGCTAATATGAAAAAAAGTTCACATAGAACTTGTGTGTGTTTTCTTATTTTAAAGTCATATAAATTTATGGAGGAATTCAAATTTTAAAAATACTTGCCAATTAGACGAGACTTTTGATTCAACCACAGGTTTACATAAATTTAAAGGTAAAAGACATCTTTGAAATCACAATCTTCTCTCTAACCATCAGAAAAGAAAACTGGGGCTTCTTTCTGTTGATCTTAACTGAGGGCAACTGAACACGTGGAAGAAGAAATGGGACCATGGCTTCCGGCTCCCCAGTTCTACTCAGTGTCTCTTCCTGTACACAACCTATTGAGAAGCCCAGCAGCTTTGAAGTTTTGATTTTATAACTTTAACCATGTGGAATCCTGGGTTCCAGAAATTATAATATTTCAACATAATAATGAAATATATTGGGGTTTTTTTTTGCTTTCTATGTACTATACACTCTGCCAGGCAATTTGTTTCGATTTACTCTGACTTATTCTAGAAAAGTTTGATTAAACACAATTTAAACCCCTCACACAGCTTAGAAAGTGACTTATGAGTCTAAAGTTTTGAAGGACATTTTACTGAGTCTAATTTTAGGAAAGACAGTAGTTAGAACATTCCCAGCTCCTGGTGCCATTTCTGCATTCTCTTTTCATATAACATCTATTTTACCCCATGATACCTATCTTTCTCTGAAAAATTCTTAAGCTTCTACCTTGCAGGAATTTGACAGGCCATGAGGCTTTGAACAGCCACAGCTCCATCAACCTGCTGATAGCTTCAAAGAGCAAAATCCAAATAACTAAATTCCTAAATGTATCTCCTCTCTCTCTCTCTCTCTCTCTCTCTCTCTCTCTCTCTCTCTCTCTATTAATAAGAGAATCTGTCTTCTTCCTTTTCGCTGAGTACAATAAAGTTTTTATTAAATCTACATAGTTCAATTGATACCATCTTTTAAACATACATGCACACAACACACACACATGCACACGCACAGTCTGCCTAATAAAATAGTTCTTTAAGGTACCATGTTTTATGCTTCTTTTGTATCTTCTAGAATTCTGAGCACACAGTTAGTTGATAATAAATATTCATGCAATCTCTGACCAAGTCCCTGAATTACTCCCTGAATGATTAGCCAGGATTATCTTCCATTTCTGAAGTAATCCAAAATTATGTGACAAACCCCACTCTCTTTGCAGTTTAATATATTCAGTGGGAAATTACTTGAAAAGAAGTTTGAAATTGTGTTAATTATTCCCTTTGTATCCAGACAGCATTGTGTTTTGAAAAAGGAAAAAAAAAAAAGGACAGTCTAGCGTCTCTTTTCCCTCTAATTGTGTAACATTGGGGAAATGGCTGAAACTCTCTAGTCTCGGTTTCCTCATCCAGCATCCAAGTTGTAAAATGGTAGAAGGAGATGGAAGGATGTAAAGAAGGCAAGAAGCTACTAGACCATACTCTGTTCATTTTGAGAGTCATTGCCGAAACCGGTTTGGCTCAGTGGATAGAGCGTCGGCTTGCGGACTGAGGGGTCCCAGGTTCGATTCCGGACAAGGGCATGTACCTGGGTTGCGGGCACATCCCCAGTAGGGGGTGTGCAGGAAGCAGCTGACCGATGTTTCTCTCTCATCGATGTTTCTGACTCTCTATCTCTCTCCCTTCCTCTCTGTAAAAAATCAATAAAATATATTTAAAAAAAAAAAAAGAGAGTCATGTGGGACTCAGAGCTTTCTTGGAGAGCCAAAAGAGTTGCTTTCAGGGAAGTGGGGAAGATTGAGGAAGGTGGAGCTTTGCTATTTATTTCAAACTTTAATCAGAGGAGCTCCATTTTTATTGGCTGTTGTCAGTTTGAGATACTGGAATTCTGAGATATGTTTTTCTTTGTAAAGTTATACAGCCATTTCTTTAAACCACAGAACTAAATGATTTTCCAGTGCTTAAATAATACTATGTTACTTGGAGATTATTATTTATGGTTTCTCAGGAGTTAAATTAATGGTCTGCTTCTCTTTACCTCTCACTTTTTCCAGCCTCTGCACAGAGTCCTACAGTCCACACAGCAGCCAGGAGAAAGCCTCCATCTTAGAGCCACTCAGGAAATAAAGAAAAGGTCCAATGTCCACCCTCGGGGATGAAAGAGGAACCTGGTGGCTCACCACTGAGTTCCTGGCATTTCAGGCACCAAATGCAACTGCCATCAGATTCTACCTACTCTGGTTGCATTTATGGGTGAGCACCTAGAAGCTGGAGGATGAGTAAAGGGGAAAGGCTCAAATGTGTGGCAAAGGTCAAAATTATGAGTTTGAGAACTAGTGGTGAAAGGGAATAAATGTGACTTTGCAGATTTGTTTCATTTATAATTAATTTTCTTTCTCTTGTCTGGAGGAAAGGTGGGTGGGAGGTGAGACTGAGTATAGTAGTGGAAATTAGTCAATTATTAGTATTTTATCTTTAATTAGATATCAACAAGGTGGTTTTGCTGCATCAAATATCGAATTAGACAGAGCTGTTCTCCAATGACCTCACTCTTTTGTTAGAATGTTTTCTCTTACTCTCGGACTCTATCAATTCTCATGGCAAAAAGCAACAGAGAATCCATAAGGGACACTAGTGTCTGTTTGACACCACTTTGAAAGGATAATGGGTGGTTTTCCAATGCCAGGTCTGTGTTTCCATGTAACAGAACAGGACCCTCTGTCCTTGCCATAATTTTCCTGGCAGAAATATTTAGGAACCTGTTCATGACTCTAGAACAAGTAGCTTTTAATTTCACCAATGGCGGCTATTTTACTTGAGTAAAATAGTTATAACAGTTATTAAATCACAAAATTATATATTTCCATGGTGATTGATCTATTAGATGACACAAGAATTATTTCATTATAATTCTGTGTCATCCTTCTGCAAAAGATTACTTGCATTGGATCTCATGCAGAATAAATAATTTTACCATCATTACAGACATGGAAATTTCATACAATCACCTGCTATGTCACCGAGTGTCATCAGTTAGGAGTTGTGTTTGGTTACTCATAACTAGGAATAGACTTCAGCAGCTAAAACGAGTTAGTGTTTTTCTGCTCACAGAAGAACAAGTACAGAGGCAGACATCAGATTGCTAAAATGACTTCATAATGTCATTAGGCAACTTAAGCTCCTTTCATTTTTCTGTTGCACATCCTCCTATGCCTATCCACAAAGCGAGAAGATAACTCCAAATTCCATGCACATGTTGCAGCAGGACGAAGGGCAAGGGGAAGGAAAGAGCAAGCGGCAAAAAGCAAGGGGCTCCTCCCAGCTGACTTAGCTTCATGCAAGGAACCTTTCCAGCAGCCTCACCGTAGCTTGTCTTCCTGTCTCATCAGCCAGCATTCATGTACATGGTCACGGTTAGTAAAGAAGGAAGCTGTAGATGTAATCTTTTAGTTGTGCCACAAGGACACTTGAATAAAATTGGGGTGTTGTGGGAGAATGTCCCATTTTAAGAAAGGAGGGGAAGGACAGCAAGGATGTTGAATAGTAACTACAAATTTCTGGCATAGTGGCTTACAGGTGCCCAGGTGTTCTATTTAATTATTATTTTCTTAATGGCCTCATATTTTCATTGTGTATAGTCCCTGAATTGCATTGCTTCCTAACTATGCATGCTCATGAACAGCATGGTTCAGAGAATGTCAATTATAGGCTTAATGATGTGTGGAGAAATATTACTAGATGTGTGTTTAAAAAAAAAAAAAAAAAAAAAAAACAACGGTAAATTGATGCAAGCTTAGTTTACTTGACATCATATTAAAATAATTTAAAAGAGGAGTTCTGTAAATTTTGAAAGTTTCTTTAAACCAAGTTGATACAGGCAGAAAGCTAAAACCTTCTTGAGTAAATTAAAATGATTCTGATTCTGAAGAGATTGATAGAATGACCTTAAATATCTAAAACTAAAATTATAAATCACGAAGAAAATAATAGGTTTCAGTGCAATTAGTTTTAAAAATAAAAATCACATGTGTTAAGATATTTTATCCTTATGTGACCCTTCATTAAATAAGGAAAAGTGACTATAGTTGACTTTATATTTATTGTAATTCAGTAAATGTGACAGATGTAGTATAAATATTGAGTTCTCAAGTGAAAACCACAAAAGAGTAATTATTTCATGAAATCCAAAGTCATTAATAAAACAAAGGATATCTGCATATTAACTTAAAATAATCTGGAGCCACAACCACTGGTCAATTCTAGGTAGCGATTAGAGTATAAGATTAGTGAACTGACCACTGAGATCACAGGAACTCTTGAGTTTAGGAAGTGTTTTGTTTTTGCTTTTGTGTTTAGCATTTATTCCCTTTAGATATATAGTACTAGAGGCCCAGTGCATGAAATTCATGCACTGGTAGGGTCCCTAGTTGTTGCTGGCTGCCAGCTGGGGCCTCCCTCCCTTCCCCCAGCCAGCCCTGCCTCCTGGTTGAACTCCCTGACAACTCCCCATTGAGGGGAAAATTTGCATACTACACTTTTATTATACAGGATAAGGGAAACACTTGTTTAATAGGATAAGCATAAGGCTACTCAGTTTATTGTACTATATCAGCTTTCTTTTCTGTATTTGTAACTATTTTTTACACAGATTATGGTCTCAAAGCATTTTACACCTTAAAAAGCTAGTCATCTCAAACAATTATTTTAAATTTTCAAACAATTATTTGTACAATTTCTACAACACAACTGGAAATGACATACAATACCACAACTACATACATGTTTATATTTAATAAAATAAATTATACTTTTAAATTTAGGGGGGAAAACTCAAAACACCAAACACAATTCTTTCTAAAGAATTTCCAACCCTTATCAATCCCATGAGAGACAAGTGTGTTTCTATCCAATAGTCGTGAGAGAAATCTAATATTTCATGATCCCAATAACAAGAAAGGAAAAGTCAGTCTCACACCCTAACACTTTTATAGACATATTCCAATGTTAATTGTGAGTGATCACAATGTCTGAAACTATACGAGTTTTGCATGATGAGGGTTATACGGGCATAGACTAGGCAGGGACCAAGTCCCACATATCTTCAGGATAAATTAAGAAGAGACCATTGTGAACATTTAGAATTAGAAGGAGGTCAGTTAGCCTAATTTACCGCCCAATGAAGAAATAACTTTTTTTGCACTTTCAGCAGATCATTGTCCAAGTTTGTGTAAACTTCAGAATTCAAGAATATTTTTCTTTTTAAAAAGATGTCATTTCTTTAAAAAACAATGTTTGTTTAGTTGGAGCTGACACACCCCATCTGCTTCCACCCACTGCCTTTGCTTCCACCTTTAGAATAACACAAAATGTAATTCTTCTTCCATATGATTGGTCTTTACACATTAGAAACCAGAAAATCTACCTTTCCCAGTCATTTTCCTCTCACTACGCTTTTCCGCTTCTCTCTGCTTTCCTTCATGTGACAGAGCTCTTAGTCTGTTAATCACCTCTTCCAATTTTCTGGCCTTACAGTAGTTTTTTCTTTTTGTTGTTACTGTTTTGTGTTTGTTTTGTGCATTCATATTAAAGTATACTCCTGGTAAACAACAAATCAAGTAATGGCCAAATTTCCTCACACCTTGAACTTTCATCTTTCTTGCTTGTCATACTGTACTTGTACTAATATAGACTAAAGTAATTTTATCTTTGTTTACAATATAATTCATTGTTGTCTCAATATGAGAATATAGTCAATTAAAATTACTCTGTTACCAGCATCTGGGTTCTTGGGAAATCAAGAGTTCATCACACACACACACACACACACACACACACACACACACACACAAATAGTGCTCAGGAGAAAGGTTTATTAAAAAGCTCATTTGTGTGAGGGAAACAGCATCCAAAGGGAGAAAGAGAGATTCTGTTTCCCAAACAAAATCCAGGGAACAGTTTTAAAGCAGTTGAGTCTGGAAAGATGACTTCTAAGAATGACTTTTAAGTATGTAGAGGCGAGGACTCTTGGACACTTGCACAGTACAACTGTATGCTTCTTCACATGTAACATGTCTCATTAGCATGTTAAATCTCCACCCAGGAGTGGTTTTTTTGTTTTTTGGTTTTTTTTGCTATTATAATGAGGGCAAAGTCACTGCCTCAGATGTTCAGGGGGCTGAACTGTGCATGTGTTAGGGTGAAGACCAATAATACCTTTCGGTTTTTGACACAACTCTGCAACCAATGAATCCTATATAATAAAAGGCTAATATGCAAATAAACCAAACAGTGGAACAACCAAACAACTGGTAGCTATGACGTGCGCTGACCACCAGGGGGCATGCAAGGAACATGGTGGGTTTCAGTAGCAGGCGGTAGAGCAAATGACCAGGGACACCAGACAAAGAAAGGGAGCCAGTCACTGTCATTGGGATGAGCCTCTGGTGGTTACTGAAAATCCTTTGCTCCCATGCGCTGCAGTCCCAGCTGGTGCTCACACCTGCTGCTGGTGCTGCGCCTGCTTGCACCCACTTCCAGCGCCTGGCACCGGCCAAGATCACTTGGCACCGTCAGTGGTGGCTGCTGGCCCCAATCACCCCTCAGGGCTTCTCCGCATCCCCCTGCTCCTGAGGGGCAATCTGGGGCAGCAGCTGCCGCTCGCACCCGTTGATGGTGCTCGCACCTGCTGCTGGCACCAGCCCCGATTGCTCCATGCCATCAGCGGGTGTGAGCGGGGCCAGTGTCATCAGCACGTGGGAGCAGCAGCAGCAGGAGCAGGGCTGCCAGCAGACAGGGGACAAGGGGCCACGGAGAGAGGGCCTGGGTGGGGGCTCAGAGGATGGGCCGAGACCTGCCCCTGTGCCCACGGCAACCTTGTGGACCACAGTTCCTTTCAAGGTGCACGAATTCATGCACCGGGTCCCTAGTGCATAAATAAGTGGAACAAAAAAATCAACAAATCAATGTCTCTCTCACCCTTCCTCTCTCTAAAATCAATAAAAAATAAAACAATAAATAAATGTAATGAGAAATATTACCAGTGGCCTTACTGAAATCCAGATGTCTGTGGTCATCATTGACAAGTTAAATAATCTTGTCAAAATAAGAGAAAAGTCATGAGAAATAAAAGAATTCTTTTTTATTCTACAGTAAACAGAGACAGGGTGATAATGACAAATACCTTCTTTCCTAAGTCCTAATGTAGTTATGTTCAATTTTTTGAGGTTGTTGCCAAGATTATTTGTCTATATCTTTAGTGATCAAGTTCCACATGAAAGAGAGAGAGAGAGAGAGAGAGAGAGAGAGAGAGAGAGAGAGAGAGAGAGGAGAGAGAAGAAAGAAACAAAGAAAGAGAGAGAGAGAAAGAAAAGAAAGAATGAGAGAATGAAACGAAGAAAAAGAGAGAAAAAGTATAGTAAACTTTATTTTACTCCTTCAAATTATTCATAATTCTTCAGTTATCACCAATAGTGGATCTGGAATAAAACTTTAGATTCTCTTTTTGGGGGGACCCTTGGAGTTTAAGAAAAAGAGAGCAGAGAGATGCAGCTAAGGGAGAAAGATGTATGTTGCTCTAGAGAGAGGGCACGAGGGTCCTTTGTTGGGGGGGGGGGGCGGTCAGGATCCAAGAGGAGGGTCTTAAGAGAATAATCATTAGCTTTCTAAGTGTGTCCTTCAATATGTTGATTTATCAAAATGTGCATCTGGAGGGGTCAGGGTTGTTTTCTGGTTAGTTTCATTTTGAAAGGACCATCACCAAAGGATAGGGACCGTGAGGAAAGAATGGGACCATGAGTGCTCAGCCCCTGGATGGTCTGCAATGTGTAAACCATTTACTCCTAAGTGCCCTTGGTGAGGGAAGATAAAACCTTGTGATTCATTAGCTGGCTCAAATTGTTTAACTTTGTTGAATTCTTTTGTCTCAGTTTCCCTTATTACACCTGTCAAGGAATTTCCCTAGCTTCTTACTATCCTGCCTCAATACTGTAATTATCTATGGTAATTGCTCCCTTCAGGGAGCAGGTCATCTATCTAAATTCTCTCAGGCAGATAGAGGGAAGGTCAAAGTTTCTTCCTGAGTCTTTTGTCTTTTAAAAAATAATCAGCCTAAACTATCCTCATGACAGAAACACATCTTAGGGTGGCAAATTTTGCTCCCCTACAAGCCGAGGTCCAGATAATCTGACTCAGCCTGTTTAGAGTGAGGCTCTAGGATCCACATCTGAATGAAACAGCCTACATGAATTGGATTGCATGCATTTGTCTACATAAGAACACCACGCCTGTAGAGAATTTTTATACAAAAATTGAGTGAAACAAAGGATACACCTGGAAGCAAGACCTCAGACTGAGATAAATGCTTGTCAGAACAGCTTGCAGTTTCTTTTATGCACTTGAGATTAAGGTGGGAACATGAGGAAGGTTACATGAAGGTGGGAGAAAGGAAAGCAGGAACTAGATATTAGGTTAGTTAAACTGTTGATGATGGTCACTTGGGATTGGTTTACAGGTGCTCTCTTGAGAGTGAAATCAGAAGGAAGATCTGAAATGGGGCATTTCAAAAATATTTTAACCTAGATGCACAGAAACAATGGAAAGGGCTTGCTTAAGGCAAAATTCAGCTTTTTAAAAGAAAGAAAGAAAGAAAGAAAGTTAAGGAGGCCCAGTGTTGTGGCTCACTGGTTGAGCGTGGGTAGACATATGAACCAGAAGGTCAGGGTTCGATTCCCCATCAGGGCACATGCCCGGTTGTGGGCTTGATTCCCAGTGTGGGGCATGCAGGAGCAGCCGATCAATGATTCTCTCTCATCATTGATGTTTCTTTCTCTCTCTCCCTCTCCCTTCTTCTCTGGCATTAATAAAAATATATTTTTTAAAAAAGAACGTTATGGAGGTAGGAGAAGTGAGCAAGCTGGGCTACGTGGGCTCGGGAAACAAGGTAGAGGCAGAAGAAGGGCCTTGGAGTTTAGGAGAGAAAGGCAAAGGTAGCCAAGAGGAGGAAGGGAGAGGTGCAGGTGTGTCCCTGAGAGGGAGAGCGCTCAGCAAATACAAGCCTCTTTCTAAAGAAGTTATGTACCTGGGCACGACCTGCCCAGTTAGAAATTTATGATCAGATTACCGTGTGAGGTTACTTTCCACAGTATACCCTCCCTTTTTTTTTTATTTACACAGTAAAGGGACCATAGTACTTTATATTTGAAATTATTCAAAATTGTATGGTAAGAATTCACTTTTTATATTACCTCCCATTCTTTCTGGGCTCTCTCCCTTAGGAATACCCAGCTCTGAGCACACGTGTATTCTTTCTTGAAGTTTTAGAGAGCAGCTGTCTTTAAATCTAAATTGTATATCTGACTATAAATTCATTGCTATGGCTATTATAAATTCCAAGATGATGTGACCACTTTGCTTATTTACTTAGGATTGTAGCTTAATCAGTATAACCTAAATAATTTCTTATAGGCCTGTTCCCTTCTGTAAAAGATAGATCATTGTGAGAACAACTTAGCAGCGAACAATTAAAACGATAATGCTTATAAAGCATTTTGTAAACTACAAAACAGCTGTTTGCATTAATCTTAGATCGTAGTCTAGAACTGTTATCTTAGTTTGCCCAAGGTTCTGCAGATAGATTTGGCAGCTTATTGACAACAGAAGCACCATTCTGGGTGTGGGGAAGTCCAGGATCAAGGCTCAAGCAGAGTGCATGTATGGTGAGAGCACACTACCTGGCTTTTAGATGGCAGCCCTCTTGTTGTGTTCTCACATGGTGGAAGGGGCCTGAGAGATCTCTCAAGCCTTTATTTTAAAGATTTTTTAAAAATTGATTTTTTAGAGAGAGAGGAAGAGAGAGGGTGAGGGAGAGAGACAGAGAAACTGATGTAAGAGGGAAACATCAATCGGCTGCCTCTTGCACACCCAGGGATCAAGCCTGCTACCCGGACATGTGCCCTGACTGGTAATTGAACCGGCAACCTTTTGGTGCAGAGGGGTGACACCCAACCAACTAAGCCACATAAGTCAGGGCTCTCAGGCCTTTTTTATATGGTCACTAATTCCATTCATGAGAGCCTCACCCTTACAACTTAATCACACACACCGCAAACCCCACCAATCAATACTATCACATTGGAGTTAGGATTTCAATAAATGAATTGGGGGAGGAGGGCACAAACATTCAGCCCATAACATCTGAATGTAGCAGCACATACTTGGGTTGCAGGTCCAATCCCTGGCTCGGTTAGGGTGAGTGTGGAAACAACCAATTGATCTCTCTCTCTCTCTCTCTCTCTCTCTCTCTCTCTCTCTCTCCCACCCCCTTTTCCCTCTCTTCCTTCCACTCCCTCTAAAAATCAATGGAAAAAATATCTGGGTGAGGATTAACAACAACAACAACAAAATTTAAAAGAAAGTCGCAGAAATAGAAGTGAGTGGTAGAAGACATGGGCTCAGGAAACAAGTTAGAGAGCTAAAAGAAGGGCTCTTGGAGCTTAGGAGAAAAAAAAAAGACAAGGAAAATGTGCTGGGGGTGGTGGATAGGAGAGGGGAGCTGAGGGGAGAGGCACGAGACATCTCCTGGGAGGGAGAGCAAATGGTCCTCTGTCCTAAGAGCTGCTAAGGGCAGGATTTTAGGGGAGGTCCCAGGGGAGGATCCCAACAAGAATAGTCACCAGCTTTCCAGATTTGTCTTTCAGGGTCATGGTCTCTACTGGCTGGTGGTGCTAGGGCAGGAGGTCAATGCAGCTGGTTCCTATGTCAGCCACAGGGTCACTTGTCTGATTTTGCTGCCTTTCTGGGACTAGACCTGAAACCCCGGGGATCTGGATGGGTTTGATATGGGTCAGAACCCCATTGCCCAGGGGTCTTAAAGCCTAAGGGCTATTCTCTGGTCCCCTTGTTTGTTACCCCTCCAAGTGGGTCTGCTGCATGACTAGCAACATGCCTGGGGAGGAAAGGTCAGGGAAGGGTCCAAACTGCATGACCAGCAATATGAGAGGTCATGGGGGTCTGAACCACATGACCAGCAGTGTGCTAGGGGAGGAAAGGTTACCCTTGGGTGTGGTCCTTGTTTTCCCAGTTTTGCCTGTTGCAAAGCATTTCTACTTATTTGAAATTGCCTTAGAATTCAAATTTAATATGGATTAATTCTCAACTATAAATCTAAATCACTGTTCATTTTGTAAAGATAGCTACCATAAGGAAAAAATTACAGGTGTTCATCTTCAGAAACAAATACAAATTACAGCTCTAGGCTCTTTGGAGACTCACTTTTCATATACCTAAAGTGCTTCATCACACAACATTATTTTGTTATAAGCATCTCATTGGTCTGTCTTACGAACAGATGTGCTGAGAACAACTCTCATTCAAGGTAAATTATGTGAGAATGGAAGAGAAAGAAAATCATTTCCTCTTTTTCTAATCTGGAATGTAAGCTGTATTGACCTGTGTAAAAATAGCTAAGGGTGACTTGAGAATCTTTAAGTCACCACTGACTTCGACACCACTGTTTTTTATTTTAAGAGAGAGAAAGTGAGAGGAATGCATTCTCACCCAGCATGTGATAGGACTCAAAAAATACACATGGCTAATTATGTGCAATCTAGACAGGGTTCTACTGGTCTGAAGGTGGTATTTTGTTTAGTTTATGAAGGATGATTAAACCTAGGTTTACAATGTAGTGCCCAAACATTTAAGAAAATAGTCAAACAGTTTAATGAGATAGGGTGGGAGAATGGGCTAACCACATACAACTGACAACTGGTTTTGCAAAACTGAGTTTCCTTTTTTTTTGTTCTAAATATTGTTAATGTAAGAAACATCCAAACCTGTGAAGAATTTTTATGAGTTTATTTTTATGAGTTTTGAGTTTTGGCCTTTCAAAGCTTTGGGCATATGAACTTTGGATCAGTCACATCTTAATGGTCAACTTCTGCTATACATAAAGTATTCAAGGGTGTGTCTATATATTCAGCTTCCCTTTAAAAAAAAAGAAATTGTAACTCAGAGACCATCTATTTTGCAAATGGAAAGTAGTGAGGGAAAAATAAGATCAATAAATTGGTGAAAAACAACCATTGTAAAATTCTAAGCCAAATAGAATGCTTAGCTATAGTCGAGTTTAGGTAACACTGTTAACAAATTTTAAAATATGTGTTTAATTTTATTAGAAAGAATTAAATTAATTCCCGAATTATACAAATGTCACTTCCTAAGAACTTGAACATAGGTTTTGGGAAAGAACAGGGTTCTTTGAGATTCCCACTCTTCAATAATTGAGAAAGGTTAGATTCCTAGCGGTCTCTAAGAATGATAGGTAGCTAACATTCACCAACAGCTTTTTATGTGAGGGTCCCTAAGTTATTTTCATATGTATCAATTCATTTAACCCACAAATAAAACGTTGAGTTTGGTCCTATTATTATCCTCATCCTATCTAATAAAAGAGAAACATGGTAATTAGCATACACCGCTACCCTTCCCATTGGCTAATCAGGGCAATATACAAATTAACTGCCAGCCAAGATGGCGGCCAGCAGCCAGGCAGCTTGAAACTAACATAAGGCTTGCTTGCTTCAGTGACGGAGGACTCCAACATTCCCCGCCTGCCGCTGCAGGCCTCTGAGCTGCAACTCTAAGCAACTATGTTACAAATACAGAAGCTAAACAAAACCCCAGAAACCTGCTTTAGTCCGCCGGGCTTCAGCCAGCAGGATCGCAACATTGTTTCAAATACAGAAGGTAAACAAAGGCCAGAAACCTGCTTTCAGCAGCGGAGGCCTAAGAGCTGGAGTCAAGCCTCAAAGCTAAAGCTGGCCCAGAATAAAAATGAAAAAAAGGAGCTGTTGGGAGCTTCAGTCACCCGCCAGCCTGAAAACAGCCCTCAGCCCCTCACCCAGACTGGCCAGGCACAGCAGTGGGGACCCCTACCCTGATCAAGGACACACTTCAGGGCAAACCAGCCAGCCCCTACCCATGCACCAGGCCTCTATCCTATATAGTAAAAGGGTAATATGCCTCCCGGCACCGGGATCAGTGTGACAGGGGGCAGCACCCAATCCCCCTGATCGCCCTGCGGTTCTGTGTGTGACAGGGGGCGGGGCCACAACCTCCTTATCCGCCCTGCTCTGTTCCTGACAGGGGAAGGCGCCCCAACCCCCTGATCAGCCCTGCTCTGTGCCTGATAGGGGGGAGCTCCCCAACCCCCTGACTGCCCTGTGGCTCTGTGTGTGACAGGGGGCAGCGCCCCAACCCCCTGATCAGCCCTGCTCTGTGTGTGATGGGTTAGAGCCATAACCTCCCCATTGGCCCTGCCCTGAGTGGGAGAGTGGCGGCGCCCCAACCCCCTGATCGGCCCTGCTCTGTGGGTGATAGAGGGCAGTGCCCCAACCCCTACCCCACGGGCCCTGCTCTGTGTGTGATGGGGTAGAGCCATAACCTCCCCATCGGCCCTGCCTTGAGTGTGACAGTGGCGGCGCCCCAACCCCCTGATCCGCCCTGCTCTGTGTGTGACAGGGGGCGGTGCCCCAACTCCTCTATCGGCCCTACTCTGTGAGTGACAGGGGGGAGCTCCTCAACCCCCTGATGGGCCCTGGTCTGTGCATGACAGGAGGCAGTGCCACAACCCCCTGATTGGCCCTGCTCTGTGCGTGACAGGGGGCGGTGCCCCAACCCCCCAATTGGCCCTACCCTGAGCGTGACTGAGGGTGGCATCGCAACCTACCAATCCGCCCTGCTCTGTGCATGACAGGGGGCGGCGCCCCAACTCCCCAATTGGCCCTGCTCTTAGCCCGACCAGGGGCTGCACCTAGGGATTGGGCCTGCCCTCTGCCACCATGGAGCAGGCCTAAGCCAGAAGGTCATTTTCTCCTGAGGGGTCCCAGACTGCGAGAGGGCACAGGCCAGGCTGAGGGACACCCCCCCCCCCGAGTGCACAAATTTTTGTGCACCCAGCCTCTAGTTTTAGAATAATGAACTAAGCCACAGAAATGTCATTTGCTAAAAGATTGAAAGAGGCAGATATGGGATTCACAGACAGAACTCTGGCCAGAGTCCTTTTCCTGACCAAGTGTGGCACTGCCAGCAGAAATACTTAACAGGCTCCAGCATGCTGGTGGGGTACATCTACAAGGTGGAATTGCAAACCCTGAAAAAAGCATGATAGCAAAAGCAGGCCAACCTCAATGTCAAGCCAAAGACAGATTTGTTTCTTTATGCAGTTTAATGACCATTCACTCTCTGGAAGTCAAGCCTATCCCACACTTACATATTACCAGGCTAACACCTGATTAATCGTTATAGTTAGGTCACTAACTGTCAAAAGAAACAAAATGCATTAACAGTTACATTTACAAGAAATGCTTAACATAGCAAAATTTGCACAGAATAATGGCTATAATTTATTGAGCATTTATTTTATGCCAAGTGTTACCCATTACTGAATTAATATCTATAATATCACTATAATTTTAGATAGGGATAATACTATTGCTAACATTATTTCTAGTTTCCTAATAAGTAAATAGAGGTTCTGAGGCACTCAATGATTTGCTCAATTTCCAAAGCAATAAAATGATGTAAGGGTTATTTTCAGAATCTAATTCTGATGCTATTATTTCTACAGTAAACTGCATCCCCAAAATACTTCATTGTTACCTGATAATTGTCATGTTTATGCATTACTATAACAATGTATATGAATGTTCACTTTATCTTCTAGATTCACAATATAACTGCTCAATTTTCCCTACTGCACTTTAAATTATATCAGTTACCCCACCTCTATCCCAAAATGTCTTTTTTCTTACCAGAAAGATACCATAGTATCTATATTATCTTTATGTCTTTAAAATATAAAACATATATTTGTCACATGAAACTCACAATAATTTTTTCTTCTGTATAAAACCAAGAACCCAGAAATTAGATGTTATAACACCTAGATACTTGATGTTTCTCATGCAGATAATGTGTGTCATGAGAAAATGGTCCTAATTTATAAACAATCAGGTAGTTATAGAGTACATAGTAGCACTATATTAATATATTGCTATTTTACTCCATTTTTGTTGCTTCCCTTTGGTGTTCAATAGTAACATCAATTATACTTTCTAACTCTTGTGAAATTTCAAAATATTTTATGTGGATTCTGTAAGCATTGATTGTATTCTGTGCAATTAAAAGAGAAACAGAAAACCTTCACTTCAGTCCACATGTTCTACATTCAAACCTTTAACATTTTAAGAATTCTGAAACAATGATTCTACTTTCAGAAATATCAGTAAATCACCCCTGAAAAGCCTCCCCTTTCTATTGGTAAAGTTACAATAGAATGCTAGTTTAGTGAACTGAGTTAAGTGATGAGCGGTATCCGTTGCAATAAAAAACACTTCCAGAGATAAAGTAAATGATATTTTGCCTGTTACACTAATGGAGAAAGCATATGCCTCCTTGATCATACATCTTCCTGGAAGTGCACCTCACCATCTCCTTGCCATTGGCATCAACCAGCTGAGACATTAAGCTCATTTGAATCCTTTAGTGGAAAGATCCAGTTTGACCTAAGTCAGCAAAGATAACAAGTACCTATGATTTAGGGGCTCTAATGCAATAATTAATAGCTCTGCTAGAGTAGCCCATTTTATGTCCCCAGTGCGGGCTTCCTGTTTCATTCACTTTAATTATCTAACATTTTAGGTATGGTTTTTCCAGCCAACTTCTCTGTTATTTTAGACTTGATTACTGTTTCTAATCACAATACTGGATCCTTGAGGAAGAAGAAATAAACCATTCTCTAAAGTCATGTATTTTACCTGCTGATGGCCAATTATTCTCTAAAGGATATTTCTAGTATTTTTTCCATGTTATTTACAGTTGTCTCCAGAGACATGATTTATGTTATTTTCCCTGAAAAGTCATTTGACCCATTATTAATTTAATGGATTTTATGATTTTTTTTCTCTTATACACAAAAATACTGTATGTATTTAAATTTTATAATTTTATCTGATTATTACTAGATAAGAAGCCTCATAATGGTCTAAGTAATTTCTCTCTACTTTCTAACTACATTTTCTACATGGAGAATGACATAAAATAATCATAGTGTAATTTTATCTATACCACAAAACATTTAAATTTATTTTTACCTACTTTATTGTGAAAAAAAATGGAACAATATCTTAAGATATTTATCTTTCTAAAGTACCATATAAATAGTTTAAGTAGTCCTTGAGAGAAAAATAAATGAAATGTGTCCTTAGATAATTATAGTCTTTTAAAATTTCATTTTTAAAAGTTGGTGATATATTCACTAGATATAAAATTGAGAAGACACCAGAAGTTATCAATCAAAAGAAAAATTTCTCTTCCACTTTTTCCCCAAGAAATTCTTTACCCCAACAAGTTTCTCCATCAGCCTTCCAAAGTGCCTGTTATATACACAAGCAAAACAAAGGCATATATAAGTGTAATAAATTAATATGTATATTGAGAAATAATGAAACACAGATGGTAGCATAAAATAATAAATAGTTTGGAACTTGATTTTTCCACTTAATCATATCACTAGCCCTCAACTTCCATTTGCCATTCTTCATTAGCACACCCCAAATATCTATCCTATCTAATAAGAGACAAATATGGTAATTGACCGTACCTTCGCTATGCCTTCCATTAGCTAATCAGTGTGATAGGCAAATTAACCGCCAACAAAGATGGCGGCTAATTTGTATAATGCAGGCAGGGTGGGACAGCGCCATCCCGCCTGCCCCGCCGCCATCTGGGCCTGCTATCTGTGACCCGGGGTGGTGGGCTTCCGTGTGCATCCTGTGTGTGACCTGACCTGGGGCGGCACCCCAACCCCCGGTTTGGCCCTGCCATGTATGCGACCCGGGGTGGCACCCCAACTCCCAGATCGCCCCTGCTGTGTGCGTGACCCAGGGAGGCAGGGCAGGCACCGAGGGATCAGGCCTGCCATCTGCCACCCGGGGAGCGGGCCTAAGCCCCAGGTGGTGATCTCCTGAGGGGTCCCAGACTGTGAGAGGGCACAAGTGGGGCTGAAGGATATCCCCACACCCCTCCTCCCCTGCCAGTGCACAAATTTTTGTGCACCGAGCCTCTAGTATATCATATTGATCTTTCAATAACATTATTAATAGAGCTGCCTCATTCATTTTGGAACAGAACTTGTAGCAATAGAGGTGGCAAGAGATTATCAGATTCCAAATTAATTTAAGGGAAGAATTAACAGGATTTTCTGGATATCAAGGATGACTCCAAGTTTTTTGGTCTGAGAAAATGAAAGGATAGAGTAGCCGTAACATCGATGGAGAAGATTTTAAAGAGATAAAGATTTGGGGATAGATAATCAAGAGCTTAGGTTTAACATATTACCTTTTTTAGACAATATATATATATATGCAGTATATCCTACATAATAAATAGGTAATACGCAAATTAACCCTCACGTCCTCACAAGATGGCTGCCTACGACCAGGTCGGCAGGGGGGTTAGTGGGGGACAGCCAAATGATTGAACAGCAGGCTGCGTGGGGCGACCAGACTGTCAGGGGGGCCATGAGGGGTGAGCAGGCTGGTGGAGGGGGACAGTTGGGGTGACCAGGCCAGCAGAGGGGGACAGTTGGGAGTGACCAGGTTGGCAGGGGGGACAGTAAGAGGCAACCAGGCTGACAGGGGTGGTAGTTAGGGGTGGCCAGGCTGGCAGGGGGGGGCGGGGCTGTGCAGTTGAGGGCGATTAGGCTGGCAGGGTGGGTAGTTAGGGGTGACTAGGGCAGCGGGGGGGGGCAGTTAGGGGTGGTCAGGCCAGCAAACAGAGGCAGTGAGGGGCAATCAGGCTGGCAGGCAGGTGAGCAATTAGGAGCCAGTGGTCCAGGATTGTGAGAAGGATGTCCAACTGGGATCGGGCCTAAACCGGCAGTCGGACATCCCCCAAAAGGTCCCAGATTGGAGAGGGTACAGGCTGGGCTGGGCTGATAGGACCTCCCCCCTGCCACATGAATTTCATGCACCAGGCCTCTAGAATATATATATGTGTATATATATATATATATATATATATATATATATATATATATAATCTTTATATTCTTGGTTATTTTAAACAGTTTCATATAACCAGGGTTGTAGGCTCATGTAATCAGCATCCTTATTGTCTAGTAATTAAATAAGATTTTTTAAAGTTAGCTGTATTCTAGAAGTTCTCTACTTAAGATTGTTATGTATATTTAAAATACTACTATAAATATTCAAGAAAATTTGTAAATCTGTAAATGTTCAAGAAGGCTACCATATTGTACAATGCCAGAAGCATCATTCCTATCCTATTCTCTAAAAATGATGCCTCCTGGAGTAGAACTTAGAGGTTCTGATTTTATATTTGTCTATTTTTCTAGATATATATTCATGGGAGTTCAAAAGCATATCAATTGTAAATACTGTTAAACAATGACTTCACAATTAAAAAGTAACATTTTCATTAGTGTATGCCTGCCCAAACTATCGTTTGCCTACAGGGCATAAAATTCTAAGCAGAACATCCTTTATGACACTTTAGGATAGCATTTCTTGGGTCACTTTCCTTGCCCAAAGTTAGTAGCATTTAGCACCTCAGACAAACTAAACATTTTCAGATCAGTTGCTTCATTTCATTCTTTCTTGCCCGATTACTCCTGCTTGCTGCTGCTACTTCAAACTCTATTAAGGACTTCTTCCATTATTGGCCTCCTCCTGCTGTGGACTTGACCCCTCAGACAAGATCCCTTGCTTATTGGGATGTTTTTTTGATAAAGCAATCTAGTTCATAGTTTTCTAACCTTCAGCCGAAGAAGACTTCAGGATGTGCCATCTGTGGTCTTGAGATAGAACTGAGCCAGAATCAGCAGTCATTGCTCAGACTGTCTCATCTACACAAGGTTATTTTGAGGCAAATCTGAACTTTCCTTGATTTGTCAAATGAAAATGCCAACTTTTCCATTGTAAATTTGTTATGAATAAGAAATTCTATGTGCAGGATTTGTGGGCCATTACAAATTTCAGTCAGCGTGGAAGAATCAGAGGCTGAATAGATTAAACCAAAACTTTATTGAATCCCTATTAGCCTATACCTAGCAGATATATACCCAGTTTCAAATTGAAAAGGAGGTGGGGTGGGTGGGAGAAGACTACAACAAAGGGAAAGAAAGAAGAAAAGGAAAAATGGTACAGAATGCTAGAAACTATATCTTCTCTGTTTGTAGAATGTACATTTTAAGCATCCGCCAACATTGAAGAGGAAAACTGGGTATTAACACTACATCTTTTCCTGATAAATACAACAGCCAATTTCTATTGACCCCAGGTCTTAAGTTAGGTCATCTCTTAATACTGAGTTCTGCAAATCACCATCAAGAATGAAACCTACATCAAGGTCAGTTTTGTCTTCAGTTTCTTGAGTAGACCCATAAAATGTAATTTCAGAAGGGTCACAGGAGCATGAATATTTTTTTTTTTAAATCATTGAGTGCTTTCTAAACTTCAGTGATTCTTAGACACATGATAAAAATACATTTGATTTACTTTCTTTTTAAAATGTCATTGCTATTTATAAAACTTTAAACATGACATAAATAATGAAACTTCTACAGTTATAATTTTACTTAGAGAAATATTTCTAATTTTAAATTTGCACTGGGTAATTTAACTAGGATTATTTTTCAACAAACCTATCTATTTCAGGTTTTTTTTGCCTTTAGTCTAACAGAAGTCATATTTGATTGCCCCATGATGAATCTTTATTTTGTTCAGTAACTTAGCAAGACAGCCACAAAACTGAAGAGTCTATAGGAAGAACTACGTAAATGCAGAAGAATAGAGCTGATTTGTTCTGTATATGAATATAAGGCAGTGGTTCTCAACCTTCTGGCCCTTTAAATACAGTTCCTCATGTTGTGACCCAACCATAAAATTATTTTTGTTGCTACTTCATAACTGTAATGTTGCTACTGATATGAATCGTAATATAAATATCTGATATGCAGGATGGTCTTAGGTGACCCTGTGAAAGGGTCGTTCGACTGCCAAAGGGGTTGCGACCCACAGGTTGAGAACCACTGATTATAAAACACAATCCACACTTGAGTGTGGCCTAGTGCCAATTGAGGGACAGTCAGCAGAGTAGATGGGTTTCAGCCTATTACTCCAAGCCTGCCCTGCTGATGAAGAATAGAAAACCCAAAGGCATTATGCTTACAGCTTTCTTCTCTAGACCCTATTTTTATGAATCACAATCTTTAACTACTGACAATTTTTTTAGGCTAGAACCACAGATAAATCTTCCTCCTTCCATAGTGGACTCTGGATTCAAATGTTTCTTTCAAAGCTCTCATTTGATGGAGATGGTGTTTTTTCAACACCTTTGGCACCCAATTTGGTTAAGGGCCCCACCAATGTCTCCCCTCAGCACCTTGGTAATACCACCCTCTTTATCATTACCTGGTTCATATTTAAATCTTGACATATTGAACTTCATACTTCTCAATGTGAAGGCCTGTGGCCAGCACCATAGAAGGCACATACTAGGAACTCGACACATGAGCTGAATGAGTGATCACACCTATGTACCATCCTGTTAATTAGTCTCCCAGAATTACTTCCTGAGTCCCAGATAGTACTTGGGCCACTGTGATTTTTCAATTTTTATTTATTTTTATTTTTTTCTCTTTACTTTCAACTGTGTTTGCAAAAGACAAGGTTGAAAAAGAGAAAGGAAGAAATAGTGCACAGAAGAACAAAAGAGTAAGGGAATAAATTGAAAAACCTAAAATAGCACAAAGAGAAAAGTTTTGATTTATTTTACTATATACTTAATTACTAGAATAAAGAGCATCTATAATAATAAAAGCATAATATGCTAATTAGACCAGAGGACCTTCTGGACGAAGCTGGGGCTGCGAGGGAAGCCCAGGCCACAGGTGTCAGAAGGAAGCCAGCCGGTGCGGCAGCCAGGGAAAGGAAGGCCTACTCTTGCACGAATTTCGTGCATCAGGTGTCTAGTAGTATATAAATAGTTAGAAAAGTAAATAGTCAACATAAATTTCTGAACAGGGTGGGGAAGAATGAATGCAATCAACATATCTTTTCAAAAGTACTTTCACCAACATGGAAGAGAAAAAAGAGCACTACCTTTAGAGTCTGTCAAATGGGGGTTTGAAATCTGTCTCCCACCCTCCTCAGATGTATGGCCCTGGGGAAATCTCAGCTTCCCTAATCTCACTGTCTTTATTTGTAAAGTGGAAATAACAATAGGCACCCCTCAGGGTAAAATTCTTGTGGGGATTAAAAGAGAAAAAGCTAGAAAAGAGCCTGGCACTCAGGTGCTCAGCATGGCATTTCCCCTTCATTTCCTTTTCCAAAAATCCTCTTTATTAAAAATAATAATAATAATAAGTGCATATCAATAAGCAGGTGCCTTTGGAATGCTCTGCCTCCATCTGGGGTTGGTGAGGCCCTGATTGCTCGAGGACAAGCTGAGGACACAGAGTCGAGGCACATTCCCAGGAGCAGCAAGCTCAGCGGAGATAAACCATCAGTGCTTGATCAAAGGTGGCCCCCTATGATGAAACCCAAAGTGCTTTTTATTAGGTTGATCTTTAAATCCAGTACATTTGCCGTTCTAACTGGCTCATATATTGTCTGTCTCAAGGAACTTTAAAAAACAAAACCGGCAGTTTTTCTACTGAAAAATGCTGAAAAATGACTATGGAAGCAAAGACTTTTCATTAAAAATCACATTCACAGGACAATTATTTTATTGCATAATATAATGTTGAGGAAAGTCCTGGAAGAATAAAGAAACAAACTTATAATTGCATGCATTAATCTTATTTTCAACATTTGAAAATGAATTGTGAAAATTTTGTTAGGGGTCCAAACTTTATAAATGCTTCGTCTCCCTAAAGATTACTTAAATTCCATTCAAATAGAATTCTTTTTCTTCCTTTTAAAGATTTCTAATACTTTGTACCTTCCCATTTTTCCCTTCGAGTTCATGAAGGAAATACGTGAAGAACACTGAAGAATAGAAATAGTCTGTTCTATGAGTAGTGATAATTACGTAATTATGACCTGCCACCATGGAGATCAGGCAGGTGCTTTCTGTGTACCTAGCAGTTAGGTTCCAAGGATCAGGGCCAGGGAGGGAGACCAGCACACAGCCCCTGTCCAAAGAGTCCATGGGGAATAGACCGCTATTTTTCCTAGACCAAGGTGTCTGCATTATCCCTCTTCCAATATAGAAGCTTCAGGACACAGGATTGATTAATAAGCTCAGTGATCTCTAAGAAACACTTGCCAGAAAGAAAACCTGAGGATCATGATTTCAAAGGGACTCAAGCAGAGCTTTTTACTACTACAGTGTCTTTTCAATTAGAAGACTGGAAATCAGACCGTGGAAGGAAATGAGGGTGGGCGGGCACGGTAGGGCTGCCCACAGCTCCACAGGACCGCTCCTTTCACATTTACTTCCATGCCTGGGGTGCACATATACCCATTCCCTACATTTTCTCCCTCCTTGTGGCTTTGAGTGCCTTTCTACAGTCTGTTACTCCTTCCAGTATGCCATGAAGCAGCCATTAGTTTTAAAAATCTTTTGTTTCTAAGAAGGTAGCCTTTTATCTCTCCCACAACAAGAAAATAATATTACTAAATGCTACAAGCGAGGGCCTGTTTCTAATCATGGAGAGATGAGATGAGGGGATCACTTGACAATCTCTGTATGTTGAAAACATCAACTAATGACCTTCATTACTAACGACCTAGGCCCTCAGGCAATGAACCTAGACAAACTGATTAAGAAAGAAGCCTGCTGGGTTTTACTGCTGTATAAAATAGAAGGAGTCTGTGTGCTAATAGAGAAGGGGTAGGGCAGAGAAAGAAAGGTAGAAATGAATGAGCTATAAAGAAAAAAAAGGAGAGCGTTTTCCTTGCTTTGTGCGACATGTTACAAAATTAATTAGCAAATATGAATGTGTGGGACTAAGTCTCTGAAATGAGCAAATCTGAAAGAAAGAAAGAAAGAAAGAAAGAAAGAAAGAAAGAAAGAAAGAAAGAAAGAAAGAAAGAAAGAAAGAGAGAAAGAAAGAGAAAAAGAAAATGAAAATTATCCACCAAATTCTGTGAACTTGGCCTGCACATGCTCCAGAAAACATGTATTGCCTAAAGGCAACTATAGCAAAAGCAGTAACTCAGAGCAGAGTCCCGGCCAGCTTCCCTCCCAGCCACCTCAGCACTGAGTGGAGCAATGCCTGTGGTAATGGTCCTCAGCGGCTCTCCTGTCCGGCTAAGTGCTCTTTCTGTTCTGAAGTGGCCCCAGGGGACTGCTCTCCTGCTCCTCTAGGCACCACCCACTGCTTGAAACGATTCCTTGAGATGATTATCCCAACTTTATTTAACCATTGTTAGTCCGTTTGTCCCATTCCTGGAGGTTTAATGCATGTAGCTGGTTCACACACCTTTTTCATTTTAAAAAGACTTTCATACTTATATCCATATTTGTCTCAACTATTTACTGATTTTCAACTACTAAGATGTCCACAACACAGAGAAACCTTTTGTAGTTCCATTGCAAAATTCCATATTAAAAAAAAATTATTTGATGTCAAAAGATTGTAAAAAAAAAAAAAAGCATAATAGTGGATTAAATGAAACTAAAATCAACCATAATCCAAACACCCCCTAGAAATAACCATGTTTAATAGTTATATTTCTAAAGAATCTTTATTTCTAAAAAGTTTGAGTTCACAGAGTACTTCGTATGTAATGGTATGTTCTGAGAATGTTCCCATGATATTAAAAACATGCTTTTTTTATTGGCAGTCCAATGCTGGGCATGCAGGGTGTATTACTCCAATAGATGTGCCAGATCAAAATAAATAAATCATTCACGTTATTTCAAAATCAATCAGCACATGATTAATAGCTAATTGTTATATTCTATCTTGGTTAATAATGTGAACTAGTTGTATGAGTTGATAAATCATTATTTCTAAGCTCCTGAAAAAAATATTAATTTAATTAACTTACCACTTATTAAAATGTTCTGCTTATTAACAATAAGATATAGCATTAAATCAGTTAGGAAAAAATTAACTCTGTATGTGACCTTTTCTTAGTGTATTTTATTTGAAAATCTTTTGAGTTCAAAATGTCTGAAATGTGTGTTTTTTTTATTTCTTTGTAAAAATATAGTTGAGTTTAGCAACTATAGAAAAGAGTTTGGCTCTTATGGAGACTACATTTTATTTTACTTATTTATTTTAAAATCTATTTTTTATTGACTTCAGGGAGGAAGGGAGAGAGAGAGAGAGATAGAAACATCAATGATGAGAAAGAATAATTGATTGGCTGCCTCCTACATGCCCCACACTGGGGATGGAGCCCACAACCTGGGCTAATGCCCTGACTGGGAATCAAACATGACTTCCTGGTTTACAGATCAACACTCAACCACTGAGCCATGCCAGCTGGGCTGGAGACTACATTTTAATAAGAGGAATAGGAAAAAGAAATTAGGGAAGAGAGAGTTAGGTGCTGGACAGCGCTGTGTGAGGACTGAGCCTTCCTGCAGAACCCTCCCTGAGGAGGAATGTGGAAGTTGAGACTGCTGACAGTGTGCAGAAATGTGAGGAAAGTGCCCCGTCAGAAGAAAGCATACACCAGGTCTGTGAGGCAAGAAAGCTAATTTAAAGGATGTTCATTTAAAGCTCAAGGGGTGCAGGAAGGAGGTCAGTTGCTGGGGATGGTGAGTGAGGTAAGGGTTATTGACACGATGAAAGAAAGTGGATAGGGTTAGAATGATGCAGTGCCTTACATACAGGTCTGGTAAATAGTGAGGTGGGGGTTGTTCCTCTTGGTTCCATAGAAAGGTGGGCGTTTCTATTTCTCAGGAGAGAAACAAAGTTTGAGGCCTCTTATCTCTTTCCCTGAGAGAATAAATAGAGTAAGCGTGACTCAACCCTTTTCCCATCCCCATTTTGGCTTACGAGCTCTCAGGGTGAGTGTAATTCTCTGCATACCCTCTTCTTCCTGAAAAAAAGCCAGGTCCTAGCCTGCTTTCTAGAAGCAGATCTGTCAGTCTGTTTCTCTCTGTAAACTCAGACATACCCTTGAGTGGATGGTCCAAGGTCTAACTGAGTGATGAATGCATCTGTTCTTGCCATATTATTCATAAAATGTACTAAAAAACAAAACAAAACATTTAATGGACTGCCTTACTGTGGAGAGCAGCTACAGCGTTTAGACAGGTTCAAGCCTTGGACTAATTGGTCCTCTCATGGAAAAGCCACTTGCAGGTCGTAGCTTGGAGGGCAAAGCCCTCCCAGCACAATTATAGCCAAAGGCTATAGTTGTAAGCTTGACGTTATGGTCCAAACCTGTGGTCCCACGTGGCTCAGTGATATAGGCTGTGGGAGGTGCAGCAAGTAAACAAAGCTTGATCAGGTGCATGTAATTGAGTAGATTGGAAACCCACGAGAACATTGTAAACATCTTGACCACAACCTTACTTTGCCTGGTGGAATCTGGCTATTAAATAAAGACTCGGTTTGCAGGCTGTGGCGCTGTCTCTCCATCAGAGAGGGCAGCGTCCCACCTAGCCCCAGCTTTATTCTCCTGTTTGTCTTTTCTAATACTTCACCACTCCCACCCCCCTTCAGGTTCACCCATGGCCTTGCTGAGCGTGGCACACCCTACTGCTTAAACGTCTAATCCTTGCAACAGTCCTAAAAGGTGAGCCTGATTATTTTTCCTATTTTATAGATAGGAAAATAGCACACACTCATGAAAAATGGAGATACTATTGGTCTTATTGCATTTTTCTGCTTAAGAAGAAAAAAAATAGCATAAGAAAGTAAATCAATCTAGTAGTGAAGATGCAATGGCCAGTATGAAGTTCATGTAATTTATGTTTCCTTTTTCATCTTTACTCACTGGTTCAATGAATGCTTGTTGAATGAGCAAACTAATTGAAAGAGTTGATTGACTTTGTTTATGGTAGATATGTCTGGGAAGGGAAAAGCATCATCAGAGAGGAAAAATCATAGGACAGAATAGTAAGATTAGAGAGAGAGGGAGATAAAAAAAAAAAGTACCTTTTTTTAAAAAAACCTGAAAATAAAAATTTCTCTAACATTAAAGTGAAAGCTAAAGCAAACTACCACTATCTCCACATGCTACTATCCCTTTCTCATCCTTTAACATGTCTAGAGTCAAAAAATATTACACAAAAGCTGTAGCCAACTTTGCATCTGCACAATTTTAAAAATTGTTCCATTTACTAAAACTATTCCCACTGGTCAATACTATCTTTTTAGTTGATAGTTGGTGGATTAAGATGAAATTATGTTAATTTAAAACTAACATAAAGAACAGCCTACTATTATATGCATAATCATAATTGCATTCCCCAAAGATTTTATGCATTCTCTTGTAAGGTTTTGTTGTATTTGTTGGCTTTGGTTTAATATTAATGGGAGATTAGATAGAAAACATTGCTCAGAACATGATAGAGGCCAATTCCCCAGCTGAAATAAAGTCTTTTCTAAAGCTAATACATATTTAAAAGAAGAAGCGTGTTAAATCTGAAATCCTGTCCTCCAACTGACACGAAATATTCATTCGTGTAGTATGCTACAGGTTAAGAGGAGAATAATGCTTCTAGATGTTGAGATCTGATTAGATATATAACCTTCAAGTAGCAGCCAGAATTTTAACATAAAATACTGAAATTTTCCATAATAGATCATTGAGAAAAGTATATATGGTCACTTTGGTATTATGTGTGCTAAACTTAGCATTTCAAAACCTTCATTTATATAAGGATATGATAAAAGTTAAGATTCTCAACATTAAAAGGTCAAATTCACTTTTTTAATCTAGATCTCATTTATATACTTGATTAACTTTCCCCTCAAATAGACTTTTTCTTCTTTTTAAATTTTTTACGTCTTTCTGAAGTACATTGCCATACACCAGGGACCCATGCCAAAACTCTGGAGTCATTGTAAGGTTTTCCTTTACATTTAGTCACTGTCTGCATTCAGCCTCCTTATAACACTCCAAAGCCACTGCTTCCCCGTTATTTCTGCAGATTGCTTTTTTTGATGTTGTTGTTAATCCTCACCCAAGGATATTTTTCCATTGATTTTTAGACTGTGGAAGGGAGGAGGAGAAATGGAGAGAGAAAAACACCTATGTGAAAGAGACATATCAATTGATTGCTGCCTGCATGTGCCCTGACCAGGTCTGGGGATTAAGCCTGCAACAGAGGTATGGGCCCTTGACCAGAATCGAACTCGGGACCCTTCAGTCTACAGGCCAAAGCTCTATCCATCAAGTCAAACCAGCTAGAGCCAGATTGCTTTTTTAAATTGAGGTCTAATTAATATACAACATTATATTTGTTTCATGTATGTAACATAATAATTCAGTATTTGTATCTATATATATATAAAGAGCCAGGGGCCATCACATCCGAAACAACTGAATGGATGACCAAACAGACTGAGTGGGGTGACCAGGCCAGTAGGGAGGTTAGTGAGAGATGACCAAATGACTGAGCATCAGGCTTCATGGTTGGGGGCGACCAGGCCAGCTGGGGGTCAGTTAGGGGCAACCAGGGCAGCAGAGGGGGGCAGTGAGGGGCGACCAGGTTGGCAGGGGGGGCAGTTGGGGGTGACCAGGCTTGTGGGAGGGGGGCAGTTGGGGGCAACCAGGCAAACAGGGGGCCAATAAGGGACAACCAGGATGGCAGGGGGAACAATTAGGGACAATCAGGTCGGCAGGTAGAGGTGGTTAGGGGTGATCAGGCAGGCAGGCAAGTGAGCAGTTAGGAGCCAGCGGTCCTGGATTGTGAAACAGATGTCCGACTGCCCATTCAGGCCCAATCACTAGGATCTCTAGGATCGGGCCTAAACCAGCAGTCAGACATCCCCTGAGGGGTCCCAAATTGGAGAGGGTGCAGGCTGGGCTGAGGGGACCCCTCCCCCGAAGCACAAATTTTGTGCACCAGGCCTCTATATATTATAAAATCTCACTACAATAAGTATAACATCTGTCACCATAGATAATTCCATAATTTTTTTCTCATGGTGAACACTTTAAGATTAAATCTCTTAGTAACTTTTAAATATGCAATAGAGCAGTACTCACTATAGTTGATTCTTTTTACAGTTATTCTAACAACACTACTCATCCACTGAATCCACATCAGTCACTCATGTGATTGAGTCAGCCATTCATATCACCATGTTTGACACGTATTCAATCAGGTAACATTTGTCAATTCAATGTAAACGCATATGCCTCACTTCCCAGCACTGCTATGTTTACTGGAACTCAACTTCAATTAATTATTGAATTTATTTCAAATTCATCACATTTTAAGAAATTTGATGTGTGATTTTATAAAGCAAAATCTTTAGAAAGTTCCACTGCCCTCGCTAGCTCAACTGAGGATGACTAATTTACACCTTTCTCTGGGAACTTATTGTTTTATATCTTATAAAGATTTGAATGATTTTTCTTATTTTCTGTCCTGGCCTGAAGCTCCTGGAGGGACTATTTATTTTTATGTGTTAAACATTTTGGTATCTCCCTGGGAGTATAGTAAATTTTTTTTAAAAGTGGAGGTGCTCAATAAATATTTACTGAATGAATAAAAATGAGAAAATCACAATTAAATTCTATGAAGCTAAAGTCATATTACAACCAAAACACATTAGAATAGAAAGAACTCATGCCTACTATCAAGGAAGATGTTTATCTAGAAACTGATTACTTCTTAAATAATATTTTATATCTAAGTATTTTTAATGAAAAAATGTCCTGATAAGTTACAAGTTCCCTTCAAAGTGACCTGTGCACTATGTATAACATTTTAAGATATTTGTAGGGCTTTTGGAAGTTACATATCACTTTGGAAAAATCTCCAACTAGATATCCATGCAGTGAGCTAGATATTCTTCCCTAAGAGGTTTGTATACATAGGAGTCTGAGTAATGTTCTCTGGAAGGTTGTCTTATACCGTGAGGTGAGTACTGCATTTGGTACCAGCTGCAATCTCCACGTGGTTTTCCGCTCTAGTCTGAGAAAAACACGCTGAAATAGACACATTGGAACATGATAAATGCAGGGATCACTACAGCAGAGTCCTCTGCTCTGTAGGAAAGGAGCAGACAGTCATTTGGATGAAGAGTTTAAAAGGGCATCCTGGCCACCTAAGCAATCTGAAAACCATCAAAAGTGATAAATCTAGTGATATTCCCAGGTCATGTTCCAACTTCACAGTTTGAGTATAACCAAAGTTCAGTTTTGGATTGCATTTCTCTCCTACACACTATCAAAGTATGGCTTTCTTCTTGACAATATCACTCTTTATTAAATGGTGTTCCACTCACTACTCACACTAAACATGGAACTCCATTAGTTCTGTTACTATTCATTGCCCCAAATAAAACTGTTTATGTTGTATATAACCTAAATGTTCAATATTGCCTTGTTGCAATTCTGTTCAATATTTATCATTCAGATGTCCATGTTCCCTCTGCCACTTCTATATGTTAACAGTGTCTGCCTTGGTTTATTTCTACCAGATGACTCAGCTAAATGGATGAAACATGACAGATAAAAAAATATGATTCATTTTGTGCCATTAATGCTTGGCAACAGATTGCTATCTCTTAAAATTAATTTATTGCCTCTTTTCATATTTCTTCAGTATCTAGTTTGTCATGGTCACTGTGATAGGCACTAGAAATACATCTGACTGATTTACCCTAACACCCCTCAATGGAAAAGTGCCCACTAATGAGTCAGAATGAGAACATCCATAGTGATGGTGATGAGGGCCTTCTGAGTTAAAGGGCAGAGCATTAATGATGCCTGATTGACCCCTCCTCACATTCCTTCTGAAACATAAAATAAAATAAAAGGTTATATGGAAAGATTTGACCATATTGGAACTAATTTTTTAACCTGGCAAATATCAATAGAATGTCCACTAACAAAGTTCTGGTGAAGCCTTGAGGCAAAAGAGCAGATGCACACAAACAAAAACCATGATATGTTTCTGTTCGCTCACAGTACGGCAATCCCTCACCCCCTGCAGACCCAGGCGTCTTTGTGGCCAGAGGGAAATAAGTAACTCTCTTATAATATTGGACCTAGTTTATAGAGCATTCAAAATTGTGTTAACCTTTCTCTCTACCCCACACCCCTCTTTATACAATAATTCTTTCCTACTTCATTTTCTAGAAATGTGTTATGTTTGAAGGAGCAAATAAGATGTATGTTGGTGCTATATGTTTGATAATAGCTGTCAGGGACTTCACCTTGCTGAGGCATAGGAACAATATAATCTAAACTACAATAAATCATTGTAGTTTATCATTTATAATCCTGGGAACAGAAATTCCGTATCACTGCTTCTTTTCTAAATATTGTAAACAATGAAACAAGTAATATAACAAAATAAAATCTTGTGAGTTATAGCTCAAAATAGTAATATCTGCTGTCTCTTTTAACCTTAGTGTTTTCTTTATTTTTCAAGTGTTCTAAAATAAACTTGTATCATTCTTGCCATCTTGGGAAACTAAATGCTACCCGAAATAATGCTGAGAGCCAATTTAAACTAGGCCAGTCTTATTTTTTTCTCAACAGATACTAAGACAGCTGGGATCTCACTTCATTGGATTTGATTCAAAGATGATGTCGAATTTTGTGTTCTACACAGAAATTGCCATATGAGTCAACAGACTTTGTGACCTTGCTGAGACTTTACCCAGAAATTCTGGCTACACCAAGTACTTTACATGTCTGCCTCTGCGGAAACTAAGAGTGCAATAGAAATTAAACTGAACAATTTACCAGAACACAGTGACTATCACAGCAATTCTCAAAAAAGTGAGAGTTAATACAGTTCCAAAAATCTTCTTTGTACATAGAACAAGAAGTTATAGACTACTTTTGATAATTATGGAAGAATTCTTTAAAATTTTTTTTAAATATATCTTTATGATTTCAGAGAGAAAGGGAGACAGAGAGAGAGATAGAAACATCAATGATGAGAAAATCATTGATTGGCTGCCTCCTGCACACCCCTTACTGGGGATCAAGCCCACAACCTGGGCATATGCCCTTGGTCAGAATCAAACCTGGGACCCTTCAGTCCACAGGCCGACTCTCTATCCGCTGAGCCAAATTGGCTAGGGCTAAAAAAATTTATTTATTTCAGAGTGGAAGGGAGAAGGAGAGAGAGATAGAAACATCAATAATGAGAGAGATCATTGATTGGCTGCCTCTTGCATGCCCCCTACTGGGGATTGAGCCTGCGAACTGGGCATGTGTCCTTGGAACCAAGGACTCTGCAGTCCACAGGCTGATGCTCTATCCACTGAGCCAAACCAGTTAGGGATATAGAAGAATTCTTAATAATTCATTGATATGCTATGAAAATTTTAAGTTTTAATTCATGATTTATATGAAGTAGGAAAAATAAACTAGGTATTCACGTGGCTTGGTACAGGGTCAAATGGATATATGTTTAAGGCTTATCAGCAACAACAGCAGAGGGGGAAAAAACACATAATGATGAAGACAATAATAACAACTAAAACAATAATGAGTGAGAATGCTAAAACAAAAGTATACTAGTAGATGATCAGTTTTAAAAAGAACACATTTCATTTAAATTTCAAAATTGACACGGACTGTTGCTTTGTGTAATATTATAAGCAGCCTGAGAGTACTCACCTTTTCTTCTTTGTTAATTGATATTTCATGGTAGTTTACATGTAATTTAGCAAGACACACTACCTCCTTATTTCCTGCCTCAGATGTATCTTTTTTTCTTCTGGGTGGGCTAAACTACCTTATTCACATGAATCTTGAGATATCAATTCTTATAAATTAAAAATCAGTCTATATTCTGAAACTGTGGTGAAGCAAGGCCTTGTCATGCAGAAAGAAAAAATGATTTAAAATCTGTCTGTGCTTAATGGGTCTGTCAATGGATTGCATCTGTTTCCTTGGAACAACAACAACAAAAAAGATATAACCAAAAACTATATTAATTTGCTCCTAGAGATTGAATAAACAAAATCACTGGACTCTGCCAAAACCTATTGCTTGGAAGTCTTACTGACACCTGGTGGCTAAATCTCAACAGTTTCTGCAGTAACCAAAGATGAGCTCTTTTTGTGATAAAGCATCCTGGATTTGCAAGACCCTTGGTACTGAAAGAGCCCTAAATACTTAAATCCATTCTAAAAGGAGTAAGAAATTCAAAGTCAAAACAAAACCCTATAATATATTCATGTTCAAAGGCAATCATCAGTATTTATTTTCAAGTTTTCACACCTGTTTTTAATAACTCAATCTAATGTAAGTTACTATGAGAAAATCTTCTGAGAGTTTGGAGGTTGAAGAAAAATCACCCAAAAGGTCTTACTGATCTTAAGTAAATGTTGGGTGATATTTCTCCACATACAAATGCATTAATGGAAGTACCAACATTTTAAAAAACTCAGTATTATCTGGTAGTTGTCCATTCTGTGGCTCACGTTGTTTTAAGAACAACATCCAAGGAAAATTGAAATTTTTCTATTGCATACTTTAGTTATATATTTTGTTTATTATTTATACCACAACAATATTTTATTTCACTATTTCAGTGTTACTTCTCTATTCATTTACATAGAATGTAGGTAAGTTCCCTTTTTTTCATTAACTTCATTCTCTAGTATTAATAGGTTTTGTATGCTAGTCTAGAAACATCATTTTCTGTAGAAAATTGAATTCCAAATATCAAACAATTAATTTATCAAGTCTTTGGGATTGCAAACTCCTATATTTGCAGATTTGAGGGTCAGGTGGAGGGTGGTGTGGTGGTGAAAATTTCAATCCTATATAATAAAAGCCTAATATGCTAAGTGTCCAGCTGTCCGGTTGTCTACTGTTCAACCAATCAAAGAATAATATGCTAATAATTTGCTAAGGTAGCTCAATCATGCGCTATAACATTCACTGGCCACCAGGGGGCAGATGCTCCAACCGATAGGTTAGCTTGCTGCTGGGGTCTGGCCAATCGGGACTGAGTGAGATGGGCCAGACACACCCTGGAGCCCTCCCGCAGCCCCTCCCTGACCTGATCATGCACTGGTGGAGTCCCTCGGCCTGGCCTTCACCCTCTTGCAATCTGGGACCCCTCAGGGGATGTCAGAGAGCCTATTTCAGCCAGATCCCACAGGCTACTCCCCTCGAGAGGGCACCAGATGCAAGGCTCATGGCTGGTGAGTGCTGCTGTGGTAGCACGAGTCTCTCCTGATGGGGACTGATTGGGCACGAGCCCGCAGCAGGCACAGTGGGGCAGGGATTAGCAGGTGCGGCAGGTAGGAGCTGCAGGTGATGTTGAACTGCAGATTTCTGCCCAATCCCTGTAGGCTACCCAGAGGAGCCCCACCCGTGCATGAGTTCGTACACCGGGCTTCTACTCTTATCATAAATAACCATAAAGAAGCTCAAAATAAATCCAAGGATCAAAGGATTAAGGATACATAATAGATTATTAAGGAAAAATATTTAAATAAAAATTTTTGGAGGTGTTAATTTTTCAACCATGTTTAAGTTTAGGCAAATATTTAGTACAATATTGGTGAAGAGATGCAAGAGTAAGCATGCCTGCATTGTTCTGACTGCAATTAAAAAGCTATTAATGTATTAGCAGAAATGATTTTGTGATAGTTTCCTGAGAGATGATCTTTACCTCATTCTTTGTTTACAAAATGATTTTTTCAGTTATGAGTACTAAAATACATAACATAATTTTGGATATCTATGAATATAATGATATTGTTTTAGTCCTTCCTTAACTTGTTTATGTACCAGGTAATAACTGACGTTAATAGATTTCCTAACATCAACTAATCTTAAGACTATATGAAGTGTTTTTCCTTTAAAATAGTGTTAGGTTGCACTTGCTCATACTTTATTTAGAATCTTACATATATGTTCATGGTGAAAAGGTTCTACTTTTTTTGCATCATTTTTGTTGCTTTGGTTTCGGGGTTTTTGCTCAACTCATAGCATTAATTGGAAGATCTGAAAACTTTAAAGTAAGAGTTATAGCTTCCTGGAAGGGTATGTAGGATTTACAGTTTCCATGTTGCATTTAATTGTTGTCTTACTTGTGCTTTGCCCAACCTCATATATAAGTTCCTTCAGCTTAGAGAGCAGGTCCCAACTCTCTGTATACACAAAACTTAGCACAGAATTTGCTACATAGCAGATATTCTGGAATTTATATTCAGTGAACTAACAAAGTGATACAGTTGGTAGATTATTTGGATCTGTCCAAGAACAAATAATAAAAGGAAAAGCTTTCTTTAAACTCCATATAAATTTTCTCCAACAATAAATTATCCATCTGTTTTATGACAAAATCAACATCTGGGAAGGTTTTTCTTACAATAAGAGGATAGCTGGATGCTATCTTCCAACTCCTATGGAATTTTTTGCTTTCTGTTTCAGCTACTTTGCCATGTTTATGATTCCTACTCTGTTAAATAAGTGTCCCACATTCAGAGAGAGGCCTAGTCTATTCAAACAGCAAGTTAGACACTGTGCCGTACAGGCAGTCAACCTGTGTCAACTCCAAGTTCAGTCATCCCGGCAGGGCCACAAAATCACTAACCTGCTGAAAGTGAGGACTTGTGGGACATAATCGTATTACATGCAAAAGATTTAATAAGAAGACCTCATCATGCACAATTCAAACGGCAGTCTTCTGTTAAAAGTCCAGATTCTGCAGCTTCCTAAACATCTCTTCAATTTGACTTTCATTCAGTTTTCACAAGTCTTGAACATTACAGGGTACAGCCACACAGTAAAATGTTAACTCTGTTTTAAGAAATGATGGACTTCCAGAGGAAACATTAAGATAGAGAAGGCAACCAAATTTTGCATATAGAGAAAGAAATCCTAAAATGCTTTCATGGGATTGAAAATCTCTACCTGTGCTCCGCTCTTTCAAAAACAAAGGAACTGAAAAAATAGTGGGGCTATAATGAATGCACATATATTTGTTACTTCTGTTTTGGAGATGAACCCTTAATGTTTTTATTTCTATTATGAACAATTGACATTTTTAGCATACTCTCAAAAAATAAAAACCTGAGAAAAGTATTTAATATTCAAAACATTTCCCTGGCATATTCTACTATGCATTTTTCTTCTATTATACATACTGAGTTCTTTCTCTTTTTAGACTGCTTAAGCTCTTTCCATGAATAGATGGTGTCTCCTTTATCTTGGTCCTTTAAAATACCTAGCCTAATGTCATGTAGAAAGAAAAAAATTCTATATACATATTTGAAATTAAAACTTTTTTCCAGAAATATACCAATGTAAAAGGATGACATTAAGAGAACAAATGAAATGGAAAGTTTAAAAGTTAGGCTAGGACCTAATGAACCACATAGGAAACATGATTGACCATGCAAACTTTAAATTATATACTACTCTCCCTATAATGTAAATATTCCTCACTGGCCAGGTCCTCTCATTTGTCATTATCCAACGCTTTTCTCCAAGTACATAAGTGTTCCCACAAATTCTCCACTCCCCCTGCCTGGATCTGAAGTTCTTGTAGTTGAAATTACTAATTAGAAACTATAGATTGTTCTAAGTATAGGTTTATGTAGTTTTTCCAAATGTAAAAAATTTCCATGATATGCTGAACTTGAAAAATCCTGAGGAAAAAATACTATGCATTGGCATAACAAGCAGATTTTAGGCAAATGAAGTCAGTTAGGAAGTTTCAGAACTTTACAAAATCCTTAAATAGACATTTTTCCCCAGTCTTTTCTTTGGTGATTAAGATCCACTTCATAAAGATTGAAGTCAAGGGAATTATTCACATATATACTTAGTACTATTTAAACATTTGGCTGACAAGCTTTCTCACTATATTTTTCCACATTATAAAGTGCCCGAAGCATTGTAGTAATTTCTCCCCTTGGAATATATAAATTGCCTTATATAAACTCTGACTATTGTTGCTGAGTTGGGCTTTAGGATTTTCTCTTGGGGCACTATAATAAGCTAAGCACCTATATTTGTCTTAGAATTCATTGTCCAACCACATAAGCTTCCAATATGACAAACCCCACTATTTTATGGCTCTTTGTCTAACCTTAATTTTAAAAAATAAAAATCATATTAGTTTATTTCTACATAGAAATAAATTATTATTTTAGGAAAACACAGTTCTTATAGGCAAGCCAAATAACCACATTTCTATAAATACTTTTTCAAATAAACCACATTTCTATAAATACTTTTTCAACTCTCTATAGCATTTATCAGGGGTTCTGCCACTTAATTTATTGAAGGCCAGGCTAAGGATTGGTGATAAACCAAATGGTGACTAGTTAACTGGGTGTTGAAAGAAATAAGGGACAAATGTTTTGTTGAAGAAGGTATGAGTAGGAGAGAGAATTCGATAGATGCAGAGGCCCAGGATACGTTACTGAGGACATTCAGTTACTCCTACTCTCCCCTCCGAAACATTCACTGAGACTGGAGCATCCAGAGTAGCAAAGTGTTCATTGTACAATTACATTAGTTGTCCACGAAGATGCATTCCTACAGAGCAGGACAGATTTGAATTATTTTGCCCGCAATTTATTCAATGGTAACGTGTAGGGAAAATTCACTAAGAAGGAAACAGGAGTAGGAATAGCTTAGACTTGAACATGCTGATTTCAAGTGTTTCAATTTGTGTTCTTCGATGGATCTGGAGTAATGGTATGCTGTGGAAAATGTCCTAGCTTACCACAACCAGACTCCTCTTAGAACTGGAGTTAGGATTACATATTTATTTTCTGAGCTGCTGGATAAGTGTCATGAAGACAGAAACAGCAATTGCTATGTTTATTTCTTCTCCCAAGCCACAGTACCCTTACTCAGAAGGGACTCAATGAATACTTGTTGAGTAAATAAATAGGTACATTAAAATGCAGTCCATGAGCTGCATTACTTTGTGTGTGTGTTTGGATTAGGATAAAAGAGAAACAAACACTAAAAATGTTGATATAAATTGAAAATAGACACTTCAAAAACTACTTTTCAGCTAGCAAGCTAAATTTCCAGCTGGATCATAACTAAGTAGTAAATCTAACTTGTGCAAATAGGCTTAGTAATTCAAATATAAGCAGCACAATTGTGTGAATAGCATCATTATGATCTTTTCCCTTTTTCCTTACTCACATTTAGTAAACTATCAAATTACATTCTGGCATGCACCAAATAATGGAAGAATGGGGTAGCCAAAGAACATGGCATTCGTTACTGGATTTGAACAGTATGATAAAATCTCAAACTCCTTAATAAGTCCCAGAGCAGCACAAGTACTAATATAAAAAATGAAATAGTTGTGAAGCATTGTCATGCCGAGCTGTGCTAAGATGAGATTTTAAGAATCTTTAAATTGAAGAAATAACAGCATTATAATTAGGAGCTACTTAATTCAGTTGTGCGTGTACTCTCCAGATTAATAAATTACTCTTTGAGAGAGAACCATAGTACATTTGGATGATAAAGTAAAATTAATTAACTCAGTTTAACAGTACACAAAGATTTCAAACACAAAAAGCACAGTGTTACCTGAGCATCAGCCAGAAACTCAGTTTTCCAGACGTAGATCTAGATGAAAGCTGTAATTCATGTCATTTTATGACATTTCATGGAACATTTGGTCATTATGACATTTATGATGCAATGAAATAGGCCATAAAATGCTGTAAAGTGTTGGGAACAAAAGACATTCATATTTGTGATGGGCATTTTAGTTTCAATCAAGACATTACTATGCTAAATCAAAACTCAACAGTTTAATATTAAAGTTTTAGTTTAGGTTTCTTTCTTTTTTCTTCCTCCCTCCCAGTTCCTCTTAACTTTTCCTCCTCCTCCTCCTCCTCCTCCTCCTCCTCCTCCTCCTCCTCCTCCTCCTCCTCCTCCTCCTTCTTCTTCTTCTTCTTCTTCTTCTTCTTCTTCTTCTTCTCTCTCTCTCTCTCTCTCTCTCTCTCTCTCTCTCTCTCTCTCTCTCCTTTCTTTCTATAAAATTAGGTGAGTAGTATAGGACTTTAGGTTTAAAAATAGGATTTTTCTCATATTTTTTATTTCAGTATTTCTAGAGTGTAAAAAAGCTAACATATTAGTCTATATGAATAAAATAGTAAATCTTGAAATTTCAAAATACCTGACTGTCAGTTCATTTGTATATATATATCTTGTGCTCGGATAAAATGTGGGACCTGCAGAATTTCTAATAGTAAGTGATGACATGTTTTTTTCTAAATCTGGTAATATTATTTCCTAAAAACTTATTTTAGCACCTACTGAAAGATTTTTCAAATGTCAGATTTGACCTTGTTGAAGTAAGTGTGGAATTAATACAGAAATGTTTTCCAGGAAATAGATTTAAAATACATAGATATTCATTTTAAGAGGAGAAAAACAAATATATGCCAGATAGCATTTTTATTAACAAGGCTTGGCTATTCTTTTAGATCTTGTTTCTTCTTTGTTTACATTAGTATTTAGAAAGTCACCAGAGTATAAATTGAATATTGAAGTTTGATATACCATTCGTTAGTACCAAATTTCCAAAAATTCAATAAGCCATAATGCTTAAACAAATGTATTAATATAAATATCCACCTGCAATAATATTTGAAGGCAAATTAAGAGGTTTGCTATTATTACCAAGAATTCATTATACCAAACTTACAATTTTATGTTTGTTCCACAAATAAAAAGTTAACTCCTTTACCAAACACATACAAACTACTCTACTCTCCAATTAATATTAGTTAATCCCTCCCCCCACAGCCCCAACCCCTGCTTTCCCTCTGAACATCAATCTGCCCCACGCTTCTATGCCTCTGGATCTACTTTGTTCATCCATTTATTTTGTTCATTACATTCCACATAGAGTGAGAGCATGTGATACTTGTCTTTCTCTGACTGGCTTATTTTGCTTAGCATAATACTCTCCAGGCCCCTCCATGCTGTTGCAGTTGGTAAGAGTTCTTTCCTTTTTACAGCTGCATACTATTCCATTGTGTAAATGTACCACATGTTATATTTATTGTTGAAAGTATTGCAGATCTCCCCTTTGAACCCCTCCCCCTGCAGTCTCCCCCCCATATTTTGTTGAAGATTGCATCTATATTAATGAGAGATATTGGTCTTGTAGTTTTGGGTTTTTTATCTTGTAATGTGTTTTTTTGTTTTGTTTTGTCTTTCTGCTTTTGGTACTAGGGTAATGCTGGACTCATATAATGAATAAGGAAGTATTTCCTCTCTTTCTGTCCTCAGAAAAAGAAGACAGTGTATTGTTACAATTTTTCCTTAAAAGTTTGGTAGAATTCATCAGTGAAATCATCTAGGTACGGTGCTTTCCATTTTGGAAGATTATTAAGATTGAATCAATTTATTTGATAGACAACAGCCCGTTCAGATCATCTATTTCTTCTAGTGTGACTTTTAGCGAGTTGTAACTTTCAAGGAATTAATCCATTTTATCTGTTTCTCCAATTTGTGGACATAAAAATGATCATATTATTTATTATTTTTTTTATTTCTATGAAATCTGTAATGATATCCTGTCTTTCATTTCTGATATTAGTAATTTGAGATTTTTCTCTTTTTTCCTTAGTTAGCCTAGCTAGAAGCTTTTCAATTTTATTAATCGTGGAAAGAATCAGCTTTTGGTTTCATTGATTTTCTCTATTGATTTTTCCTTTTCATTTTCTTTGATTTCTGCTCTAGTTCTTATTTCTTTTATTCTGTTTAATTTAGATTTAATTTGCTCTTCTTTTTCTAGTTTTCTAAGGTGAAAATTTAGATTATTGATTTTATGTATTTCTTCTTTTTCAGAAAATATATAGATCTTGTATCATGATCCACTCAGACAATCTCTGTTTTTTATTTTTAAAATATATTTTATTGATATTTTGCAGAGAGGAAGGGAGAGTGATAGAGTTAGAAACATCGATGAGAGAGAAACATTGATCAGCTGCCTCCTGCACACCCTCTACTGGGGATGTGCCCACAACCAAGGTACATGCCCTTGACTGGAATCGAACCTGGGACCCTTCAGTCTGCAGCCAATGCTCTATCCACTGAGCCAAATCGGTTATGACCAATCTCTGTTTTTTAAATGGGGCATTCAGATCATTGATATAGTTGGGTTAGTAGATACCATATTCACTGTTTTCTAAATGTGGCACTTGTTCTTTGATCCTGTTTTGTCTTCCACTCTTTCTGCCTTTTGTAGTTTTAATTTAGCATTTTATATGATTCCATTTGCTCTCCTTTTTTTTTTTTTAGCATATCAGTTATATTTTTTTAGTGGTTTCCTTAGAGTTTGAAAATACATAATTACAACTAATCCAACTCCACTTTCAAATAATACTATACTACCTCATGGGCATTGTGAGTACCTTATAATAACAGAATAACCTTAATTTCTTCCTCCCATCAGTTCAATCATTGCTTTTATTTATTTTACATATATATAAGAATACATAAGCATGTATACACATTAGACATATACATGAACACCTTGTTTCAATAATTATTCTGAATGAACTCTTGTCCGTCAGATCAATTAAGATTAAGAAAAATGAAAGTTTTTATTTTACCTTCACATATTGCTTCTTCATGAAGATCCAAGATTCTGACTCATATTATTTTTCTTTTCAATAAAACACTACTTTTTAATATTTCTTACAAGGCAGATTCACTGGCAACAAATTTCTTCCATTTTTTGTTTGAGAAAGTCTTTACTTCTTCACTTTTAAAAGATAATTTCATAAGTACAAAATTCCAGATTTATGATTTTTTTCCTTTCAACAATTTTTTCTTGCATGCTTTCTGAAAAGTCAGGTGTAATTCTTTTCTTTGTTTCTGTATAGATAAGGTAACGTTTTCTGTCTTCTTTCATGAGATTTTCTTATTAATTTTCTGCAATTGAAGATGATATGCCTAGATGTATCTATTTCCTATATTCTCTTGTCTAATGAAATTATTAATCTAGCTTGGAAACAAGAGTGCATATTCCCAATAATCCATGTTGTTGCTGAAATTTTTATTGGTTGGAACGAATTAATAGTAATTGTGAATCTTTATTATTAAACTACTAGAGGCCTGGGGCACAAAAATTTGTGGACTCAGGGGTGCTGGAGGGGGTCCTTCAGCCTGGCCTGTGTCCTCTTGCAGTCTGGGACCCCTCGGGAGATAACGACCTGCAGGCTTAGGCCTGCTCCCGGGTGGCAGAGGGCAGGCCCAATCCCTAGGTGCAGCCCCTGGTCAGGCTCAGAGCAGGGCCAATTGGGGAGTTGGGGCGCCACCCACTGTCATGCACAGAGAAGGGCGGATTGGGAGGTTGCGATGCCACCCTCAGTCACGCTCAGGGTAGGGCCAATTGGGGGGTTGGGGCACCGTCCCCTGTCACACTCAAGGCAGGGTCCATGGGGAGGTTGTGGCGCCACCCCCTGTCATGCACAGAGCAGGGCCCATCAGGGGGGTTGGGGCTCCGTACCCTGTCATGCACAGAGCAGGGCCCATCAGGGGAGTTGGGGCACCGCCCCCTGTCACACACAGAGCAGGGCGGATCAGGGGGTTGGGGTGCTGCCCCCTGTCACACACAGAGCAGGGCCCATCAGGGGGGTTGGGGCTCCTTACCCTGTCACGCACAGAGCAGGGCCCATCAGGGAGTTGGGGAGCTCCCCCCTGTCATGCACAGAGCAGGGCCCATCAGGGGGTTGAGGAGCTCCCCCCTGTCACTCACAGAGTAGGGCCAATAGGGGAGTTGGGGCACCGCCCCCTGTCACACACAGAGCAGGGCGGATCAGGGTGTTGGGGCGCCGCACTCTATCACCCACAGAGCAGGGCCAATCAGGGGGTTGGGGTGCGGCACCCTGTCACACACAGAGCCGCAGGGCGATCAGGGGGTTGGGGAGCTCCCCCGTATCAGGCACAGAGCAGGGCTGATCAGGAGGTTGGTGCGCCTTCCCCTGTCATGAACAGAGCAGGGTGGATAGGGAGGTTGTGGCTCTGCCCCCTGTCACACACAGAGCCGCAGGGCGATCAGGGCGTTTGGGCGCTGCCCCCTGTCACGCTGATCCCGGTGCTGGGAGGCCTGGCGGCTCTGCTGATCCCGGTGCTGGGAGGCATATTACCCTTTTATTATATAAGATAGAGGCCTGGTGCATGGGTGGGGCTGGCTGGTTTTCCCTGAAGGGTGTCCTGGATCAGGGTGGGGGTCCCCAATGGGGTGCCTTGCCAGCCTGGGTGAGGGGATGATGGCTGTTTGCAGCTGGTCACACACCCTTCAGGGTGGGGGTCCCCACTGGGGTGCCTGGCCAGTCTGGGTTAGGGGCTGAGGGCTGTTTTCAGGCTGGCAGGTGACTGAAGCTCCCAACTGCTCTTTTTTTTTTTCTTTTTCTTTTTTTTTCTGGGCTAGCTTTAGATCTGGCTCCAGCTCTTAGTCCTCTGCTGCTGAAAGCAGGTATCTGGTTTGTTTGGGTTCTATAATCGAAACAATGTATAACTCCAGTTCTGAGATCCCAGCGGCTGAAAGTAGGTTTCTGGGGTTTTGTTTAGCTTCTATATTTGTTACAATGTTTCAAACTGCAAGCTCAGAGGCCGGCAAGGCAGGCGGGGAATGTTGGTTTCCTCCGTCACTGAAGCAAGCAAGCCTCATGTTAGCTTCCAGCTGCCTGGCTGCCGGCCGCCATCTTGGCTGGCAGTTAATTTGCATATCGCCTGATTAGCCAAAGTGAAGGGTAGCGGTCATACGCTAATTACCATGTTTCTCTTTTATTCGATTGGATATTAGGGTTTATAATGCCAGTGAAGTTGAAGCTATAGGATTTTGTGCCCTAATATTTTTGATTTTTAAAAATATTTATATACAGTAAAATTCTGTTTATGGTAGAAAGTTTTATAGGTTGTAATAGATGCACAGTCAGGTATCCACCACCACAGTCATAATACCTATCAGTTCCAGTACTCCTCAGTTTCTCCTATGTGGCCCATTTGTTGTCAACCCCTTCCCCAATCCTGAATCTCTATAAAACACTGATATGCTCTTGTCTCTATAGTTTTGCATTTTCTAGAATGTTATATAAAGGAAAACATAATATGTATCCTTTGGATGTGTAATATTTTTCACTTAGCAAAATGTACTTGACATATGTTCAAATTAAGGCATGATGTAATATTTTGTCCCTTTTATTGCACCTGATATTGTAAGTTTTTTTAGCTATGCTAATAATATATGCCCGTATCTCATGTGTTTTTAAGACTCATTTTCCTAATGACCAAATGTGTTGAATAACTTTTCATATGCTTATTTGTCATTAAAATATATTTGTTGGTTCAGTGTCTATTCAGATTTTTTGTTCAAGTTTAGATTGTGGGTTTTCTTTTAACCTGAAGATCTAATTGGCTTTATTAAGTGATTCATAAATCTCATGAATCGGGAAACATTTTTAAATTGTTTGATTTCTAGAAATTTTGCTATATACAAGTTCTTGGTCAGAAATATGATTTGCAAATATATATATTTTTTAGTTCTGTGGTTGATCTCTTTATTCTCTCAACAATTCTTTTACAGAAAAAAAGTCATAATTTTGATGAAGTCTAATTTATCAATTTTTCTTTAATGTAACATGCTTTTGGTGTCTTATGTAAGACTCTAATTTACCCAAGATAATAAATATTTTGACTTAACTTTTTTAAAAGATATGAAGTATGTGTTGAGGTCCCTTTTTTTGAATATGAATGTCTGATTGGTAAAGACCAATTTATTGAAAAGACTATCCCCTTTCCACTGAATTACCTTTGCACTTTTGTCATGAGTCAATCAATTTTGGGGCCTATTTCTGGACTATTTGCTCTATTCTATTGATTTGTGATTCTACACTTTAACCAATAACAGCATTGCCTTGATTAATGTAACTTTGTTTCAAGTCTTAAAATCAGATAATATGAGTATTCAAAATTTATTCTGAAGGGGAAAGAACATAGAGATTGCATTCAGTGTTTTATGAGCCAATTCTGGAAGTAACACACCATATATCATTGTCAAAATTTAGTCATGTGGTTACACCCAATTTCAAGAGATCCTTGCTTATAAATACTTGCTTATAAATACTTGCTTGCTTATAAATACTCTATGTAAGGGAGGAAGAGCAAACAAATTTGGTAAACAACAGGCCAGTTTCTGCAACAGAGATCAATAAATATTCTGTTTCATTTTTAGTTACAAGGCAGTCAGTATAAATAAATTTTACCTCAACCTTTTCTTTCCAATCTCATTTTCATTTTCCTTGGGAAAACTTTATGAAACAGTGCCATGTACCTAAATTCTGAGGTTGTTTTCGCCCATTTCTTCTGCTTAATTTCTACTTCTCAAAATTCTTTTTTTAAAATATATTTTTATTGATTTGAGAGAGAGAGAGAGAGAGAGAGAGAGAGAGAGAGAGAGAGAGAGAAACATCAATGATGAGAGAGAATCATTGGTTGGCTGCCTCCTGCACGCCCCCCACTGGGGATTGAGCCAGCAACCTGGGGAATGTGCCCTGATTGGGAATCGAACCATGACCTCCTGGTTCATAGGTTGAAGCTCAATCACTGAGCCACGCTGGCTGGGCTGTCAAAATTCTTATATATTACTCATAGGTTGCCTCAGATGTCACATGCTAAAGAGATATTCTAATGATATATATGACTTCTCCTTTCTCTGAACCTCCATAATACTTCATTTATATTAATAAGGCTGTGTTTATAAATTTTATTATTTTCATAATTATTAATATGACTTCATCTAGTTTTATAGTCCTTTAAGAGAATGATCATAGCTTATAAATATGTCATATTCATTGCTGTATTCCTAACAGGAGAACTCAGTAAACATTTGTTTTATTGTTGATAGTTCAGCCAAATGGCCCTAACATTCTTCGTGAATTAAATTGAAGTCATTATCAGGCCAAAGCTCAAATGAAAGAACAGCAGAATTCATATGGCATTTTGCTACTGTGAATATTTCCATAAGGGTCGAAGTACTGCTCTCTAAATTATAACCCCTAAATCTGTCAGGGGTTAGGGAAGGTGGCTAGAGAACAGGAGGGCAGGAAACTGATTTCCAAAACCTAGACCTCTGGTTATCCTCATGGCCATGATTCTTAAAAGAACACGTTTGTCCTTGCAAAGGAAGGAAAGAAATTCATACATCTATTAGTCTCTATTTTTTTGTTTATCATAGCCCAGTTGAATTTTTCAAAGGGCGTGGAAGGAAGAGGAGGAACAAGAAAGCAAGAATGAATAAGGGGGATAACCATGAGCCTAAGGTGATTTTAAATGTTCTTTGACCCACGTAAGTCAAGTGAATGTCAAAGTAATAACAAAGAGAGAAGCATTTTATGGTTATAAACTTAATTAATTAAATTAAGAAGTGCAATTTCATTAATTAATTTAGACTACAATATTCTAAGAGAACTACTGGGCATTCTCAGCATTTTGTATCTCGTTTCCAATACAAATGGTCCCTGCCAACCCTGATACCCTCCACATACCATTGTGGACACTATGTAGAGACAACCAGTATTAGCATATTATCAGCAATTTAATGTATATAGTATCAAATAACTATCATATGTTTATTTTTAATTTTAAGTTAATATTGTATTGTTTTATAAAAGTTTCTCCAGGAACAATATAGCTTAAACCTATTTCTAAGTTGATGCATATATCATTTTAATTGCTACAAAATATTAAATTATATAAAGAATATTCAATTATATAAATATTAAATTATATAAAGTACTAAAATTTATTTGAATATCTTATTTTAAGTATTATTATAAGTATAGCTACAATTAACATCTTGTATGTATATAATGTATCTTATACAGATAAATATATACATATATACCTATAGATATATTTATAGGTATATATGTTTACCTGACTACCACCTTAGGGAAAAAAAAGTCAATGAAATAGAATTATTGACTCAGTTGGTATATTAGTCAGAATGTACCAACTGGTATAACAAACGATGCAAATATTCAGTGGCTGAACACAATAAATGTTTTTCTTGGTCACACAATAGTCTCCTGAGTAAAGAGAATCTTCTGATTTTTTTTCTGCATCCAGGATAAAGGTTTTCCATCAGTATGTCCACCATTTCTATGAACTCTCTTTTAGTTTAGCTTCTTAACTACTTTTGCTATTATTTTAAAGCTAAAGTGTCATTATTTCCACTCTAAGTTAGTTTCTTAATCCTGCCAATTCACTTTCATGTCAAATTGTTTGACTCACAACTATGAAAGTGGACAATGATCACTCTTAACTCATACAAAGTTAATAGAATAATTATCATATTTGTATGAGATTATTTGCATCAGTTATCTATTTCTATGTAACAAACCACCCAAAACTTAGTACAGTGGAAACTTAATTCTTGAACTTAATTCATTCTGAAGGCTGTTTGAGAAGAAATTTGTTTGAAAATGAAATCATTTTTTTCCCATTAGAAATAATGTAAATTGAATTGATCCATTCCAAATCCACAAACGATTCCTTATTTTAACCTTGTTTTATATATAGTACATGTCTAATGTACTATTTGATTTATAAATAATTCCTAAATTTATCAAACCACCTCCTACTGGCCTTAAACAATCCCTTTCAGCACTTGTCCCAGGGTTGTCTTTCAGGAAATCAGTATGCAGCATCTTCCTTTTGCACATACCACTGCCTTCGAAATGCTGTCGCCACCAACTGCTTTTCCTTTATCCAAATCAACCACCGCTTTTCTCCCTCTTCAACTGCCTGTGACCATTGCTTCTTTCACAGCCTTGGCAACATTAGCACTTTTGATGGTCTCCTTATGTTTTAAAACTACTAATTGCCCATTTAGTCAGCAACCAAAGCATTCTCTCCTTTGTATGTTGCTTGAGAGATGCTTTTTGTCATGCTGAGGTATCAGCGTGAAAGGCTTGTCAAGTCAGGTCCAAAACTGAAGTTTGATTCCACAACTTAGACATTTTTCCATGAACAACTTGGTTGAGAACAGAACTATTCGAAATGGGAGACGTTTGAGAACTGAGGTTTGGCTAGAGCTTAAAATAACAACACTTACTTCATTTGCTCATGAGTCTGCAATAGCGGCAGAGCCATGGTTCTTTATTGCTCTCTGCAACATCAACAGGGTGGCTTAACTAGAAGCTGGAGAATCCACTTTCATGATGATGGCTCATCTATGTGGCTGGCAACAAAGTACCGACTATGAGCAGGGAGCTTGCCAGGGTTGTGGTCCAGGAGGTCTTGGTTCTTCTCTATGTAGACCTCCCCATTAGTTGTTTGTGCTTCCTCACAGCATGGTGACTAGGTTCCAAGAGCAAGTAATTAAGAAAATCAATCCAGAGCTGCATCACTGTTTATGGCTGACTCACTCAAATGTTATATAGCCTCACTTCTACCATAGACATAGTCATAGCCAGATCCAAGGAGAGGGAATGTAGATCTTACCTCTACTGGAAGGAATGTTAAAGTCACATTGTAAGAAGAGAATGTGGTTTTGGAATTAGGTTAATGCTAGCCTCCTGGAAAGAGCTTGGGAGTGTTCCTTCCTCTCGGATTTTTTGAAATAGTTTGAGGAGGATAGGTGTTAGTTTTTCTTTGATTGTTTGGTAAAACTCCCCTGTGAAACTGTCTGGGCTTTAGTTTGCTGGGAGTTTTTTGACCACTGCTTCAATTTATCAGCAGTTATTGTTCTTTTCAGGCTTTCTGATTCTTCCTGATGAGTTTTGAAAGAATCTATTTTTCTAGGAATATGTCCATTTCATCCAGGTTGCCCAGTTTGTTGGGATATAGTTATTCATAGTATGTTTTTGATGATCCTTTGTATTTCTGTGGGGTTAGTTGTTACTTCGCCTCTTTCATTTTTGATTTTGTTTATTTGGGCCCTCTCTCTTTGTTTCTTGATGAGTCTGGCTAAGGTTCATCAATCTTGTTTATCTTTTCAAAGAACTAGTTCTTAGTTTTGACAAAGGAGGCAAGAGCATACAATGGAGTTAAGGCAGTCTCTTCAATAAATGGTGTTGGAAAATTGGACAGGTATATGCAAAAAAAAAATGAAACTAGACCACCAATTTACACCATACACAAGAATAAACTCAAAATGGATAAAAGACTTAAATTTAATTCATGGAATCATAAAAATCTTAAAAGAAACAATACACAACAAAATCTCAGACAATCTCTCCTAGCAATATATTGACCGATATATCTCCTAGGGCAAAGGTAACTAAGCTGAAAATAAACAAATGGAATTACATCAAAACAAAAAGCTTCTGTACAGTAAAAGAAACCATGAACAAAGTGAAAAGAGAGCCCACCACATGGGAGAACATATTTGGCAATGATACATCTCATAAAGGGTTAATTTCCAAAATATATAAGGAACTCATACAACTTAACCAAAAAGAAAGCAAACAATCCAATTAAAAAATGGGCAAAGGACCTAAATAGACACTTCTTCAAAGTGGACATACAGAAAGCCAAGAGACATATGAAAACTGTTCAAAGTCACTGATCATCAGAGATGTAAAACAATCATAAGTGTTGTGGAGCGCGAGCGACAGAATGACCAGAACTCCAGCCTGATTGAAATTTAGAGAGCCTTTATTGACTGGCCAGTGTCCGCGCCTCCACTGGGAAGCCCAAGAGAGAAGCGGCCCCGACCATCTGCAGAGTCCAATATTTAAAGGGGACAACTACATCCGTGTTCAGGTTCCCACAGCAAGCAAAGCCAAGTTACAAAAGCTAATTGCGTAGTTTTAGCCAAGCTGTTCATCCTCCTCCTGTTATTCATTTCTGGGTAACTTAAAGGTCAGGACTATTCTTAATTTTGATCTGTTTGTTTTGTGGGCCGTTGCTTAGGTGTGTGAGCTCAGTTCCTAGAAACTTTGCACAGGCTGTCAAGCTGCTGAGGTGGCTAGGTAATTAAGCAGGCCTAAAAATTTTTTCTACTCTGTAACAATAAGGTATCACTTCACAGCTGTCAGAATGGCTATCATCAACAAATCATAAAATGACAAGTGTTGGCGAGGATGTGGAGAAAAGGGAACCCTAGGACACTATGGGAATGCAGACTACTGTGGCCACTGTGGAAAAATAACCTCATTAAAAGCCTTGGTCTCAGGTCTGTAATACTCTATAGAGTTTCCTCAAAAAATTAAATATGAAACTCCCCTTTGACCCAGTGATCCCACTACTAGGAATATGTGCTAAAAAACCAGAGACACAAATCAGAAAGAATATATGCACCCCTATGTTCATAGCAGCACAATTTACAATAGCTAAGATTTGGAAACAGCTCAAATGCTGATTAGCAGATGAATGGATTAAAAAATATATTGTACATCTACACAATGGAATACTATGCTGCGATAAAAAAGAAAGAACTCTTACCATTTGCAGTAGCGTGGATGGACCTGGATAGTATTATACTAAGTGAAATAAGCCTGTGAGAGAAAGACAAGTATCACATGATCTCACTCATATGTGAAATCTAATGAACAAAATAGATCCAGAGACACAGAAGCATGGAACAGACTGACTAATTTCAGAGGGAAGGGTGGGTGGGTGGATGGGAAGTGGTTAACTGGGGAACTTATGTGCACAGATGCATAGCCCATGGACACAGACAATAGTGTGGTAAAGGCCTAGGAGGGGCAGGAGTGGAGTGAAGGGGGTCAATGCTAAAAGTGAAAAAGGGGACATCTGTAATACTTTCCACAATCAAGATATATTTTTCAAAAAGAGAATGTGGAATGACAGGTATTGTGGCTATTTTTGGAAAATAACATCACCCATGTTATTAAAATAACCTCATTAAAAGCCTTCATCTCAGGTCTATAATACTCAGTAGAAATTTCAGTTTGAAAATATATCCATTGGTATTTATTTCTCCAGTTTTCTCTCTTGTTGTCTATTGCTATGAAATGAGAAATTATTTGAATAAAATATTTTTTAAAAAAAGATATGTTTTCATTGATTTCAGAGAGAGGAAAGGAGAAGGAGAGAGATGAAAGAAACATCAATGATGAGAGACAATCATCAATCAGCTGCCTATTACACAACCCTACTGGGGATTGAGCCTGCAACCTGAGCATATGCCCTGACCAGGAATCAAACCATGACCTTCTGGTTTATGGGTCAATGCTCAACCACTAAGTCACACTGGCTGGGCAAAATAATCTTCCTTTATGAAATTTCAATATGTACTGTATGTATAAAATAATCAGTCAATCAAATTTCCTCAGAATCACTTGCTTGAGTAGATTATAATGAGAAAACATAAATCTAGGTACACATAAAATAAAGTAATATATCTTCTGCTCTTTTAAAATCTATTTTATTTTTTATTGTGTACATTTTACATCTCTGTACTGATTTCTGTGTGCTTTCTTCTTATAATATTTGAAAGTGTTTAATATTAATTAAGCATGCACAGAAGTTCTTTCTATTATTAAATAGAATAATCAAAATCATAGTGGAGAAAATATTTAGGGTGAATAAAACATAATTAAAAGAAGATAATTTTTTCATTAAGAGGCGAATTCTAAGTTTAATGCCTACAACAAACAAAAGGGACTGTGCAAAGATATTCATATCTTAAAAGACAGAATATAAGGTTTATTATTCTTGTTTGTATATCCCTATAATCAGGTGTCTGATTATACTTATACAGTGATAGATTACAATTAATATTGCCAGATTATAACTAAGCTCTGCAAATAAACTCTGATCCTGCAAAACAAATTTAGAATTCATTTCTGTGGGGATTCTGTTTTTGAGAATTTCTTAAATTTTTTTTAAAATATATTTTATTGATTTTTTACAGAGAAGAAGGGAGAGGAATAGAGAGTTAGAAACATCGATGAGAGAGAAACATCGATCAGCTGCCTCCTGCACACTCCCTACTGGGTATGTGCCCGCAACCGAGGTATATGCCCTTGACCGGAATGGAACCTGGAACCCTTGAGTCCTCAGGCCGACGCTCTATCCATTGAGCCAAACAGGTTAGGGCAAGAATTTCTTAAATTTATTAAAAACAAAACTCAGTGACAATTGTGTTGCTTAGAATTCATGGTCATAATCTAAAAAATAAATTAGAAATGTTAAACTGGCACTATCTGAATCATATGTAGTAAAATATACATGAACCTAGTTTAGCTGAATTAAAATGTGTTTAAGTAAAATATTCAATACAATAACCAGTCTGGGAAATTTTATAGTCTGCATGATGGATAACTTAAATGATATGTTTCACATTTCCATTGGTTTCCTTATGTCATATGTGAGCAGGAAAACTCAGGTTCTCAATTTAGCATATGGGCTGTCTTAACACAGGAACATAAAGACCATGGAATGTTAGGATTTTGCAATAATGTGGTGACAGTTCACTGGTGAAAAAAACAAAACAATCTCAATTCTTTGGAATCCAGCCAACATCCTAGAAGTTAGCAGCCAAAATAGACAAATGTAAACCCATAGGGGAGTCTCTCAGGCTTTCAATCAGAAACAATTTGCCATTATTTTAAGCAACATTTTATCCAGCTAGATTAGTGCTTTCCAAAATCAACAACAAAAGGCATATCAGCAGCAAGGGAGAATGTGGAAGGGAAAAGTAATCTACTGAGTGTTTTATATGTCCCAGGAATCCTGTTACATATTTCAGAGATGCTGTTCATTTAGTTCAATTATCCTCATTTTACAGGGAGAATAGTGAGTCTCATTTAGTTTGACTAATCTGCTTACCATGAGAAATCCAGGCGAAAGCATGGGTCCGTGTGCCTCTGAGGCTCATTCTGTTTTCACTGTAGGTGTATCACTCAGTTTCCCCTGGGAGCAGAGAAGTGACTACTGTGGCAGGTGTACTGACCACAGCATGACTCCTGAAAGACTGACATCAAAAGAGAACCCAAACCCGCTGGATCAAATGCTGAAATCATTCTGCAGGATTAAACACTGAGAACAAAATAACTGTCTGGAATCATTTGTTTAAAAGAAAGTTTTCAACATATTTCAAAGGCTTCGATCTATTACAACCCAGAGGGATAGATAACTAACATTGATAATTATTTATCCAAAAGAGTGTGTAACAGAAGTCAGAGAGATTTCTTATCTAAAATATATACATGCATGCACACTGTATTTGCCTAGAATGAATATGAACTTTGATTATCTGGGAAATAATTAGGTCAGGAGTCAGTCAGATGATGGGGCCCCGGATCATCCAGTTAAATCTACCCTGGAAGCCTTTTCAATTTATCACTGAGCCTCACCCTCATCCCTCACTCATTCCATTTTTCATTCCTAACTTTGGTATTTTAAAAATGCTAAGAATAGTTATAGTCAGTTTTAGACCTCAACTCAAAATGTTTGCTTATGTGTTAAAATAACTTTTAGCGTGTCACAGAATTAAGTATCCATAGGAAAAAATGAGCGTGGAGCCTACATTTTGAGGAATTTCCTCAGGCATAGTCAGAAAACTATTTCTCCCACTGGCATATGCACATTGCCTTCAGAGTCAGGCAACAGGTTTGTATTTTTAAAAATAAAAATATTAAAAATTAATGTCATGTCTATGATCATTAAATATATTATTTACATAAAGACAGTCTTATGATTTTTTTCTAGTCATCAAACTTTATATGTCTTTCTAAAATGATCCATTTTCAGTCAACATACACATAAAGATATTTCAAAAAACGATGTTTTAAGGGAACGAATTATTAACATTACATTTTACAAACAGGAACTTAAAATATGAATTTGCTGTTTAAACTATCCGCTATTTAAAGATCAACCTAAATTAGGCATTTGTAGTACATGACTAAGCACCTAACACTTGCTTTATCATTAACATTTACCAAATGTTAACATCCTCAGGGAAAGGATATTATCTTATCTATGCTTGGCAAATTTCATCCAAATCTGGTCTCCATCATGCAAATCCCAGGAGTGTGCAATTAACTCTGCACTTCAAGTCATAGGAAACAAATTTCTCTGACTTCTCTCATTCTTATTAATTGGATCATGGATGAGGTCAGATTTTTAATGTTTTGCTTAGACTATGTAATGGAGCGATAGAGGGAAATTAATATTGTGAATGTTTGTTCTATGACAGGTACAATACTTTATATTTTTGTTTTTATGACCCAGACAACATTTCACTAATTCTTCACAACAATTGTGATAAATACAATGTGTCAGGTCAAGTTTGAATATGAGAAAATTCAGTATCAGGAAGGTCAAAAAACTTAGAAAACTTCTCTAAGGCTACATAGCTAGAAAATAACAGTGGTTAGTATTTAAATTCATGACCAACAATCCTAAGGTCAGCATCCTTTACATGATACTCTATAGTTATGTTATGTCAATAAAAAATATACATAATTTTCTGTTTAAAAAAATTTAGAGAAAAGGGGATTTTAAAATGCTCTAAATTAAAGGTCAGACAGCATATCAATCTGTAAAATGCATGATCTGTAAATGCATATTCAACGTAAAAATATATATCATTGACTTGGTATTCTTAATAAAATATATTTAATAATATTTATACTTATCAACATAGTACTTACCAGCTTTTCTTCTACTTTTAATGCACTGAATAAATGTAGCACAATTTTCAAAAACTTTAGATCATTAAAAGTTCAAATCCATTAAATGTATTTGTAATTCTTAATTATTGAAACTAAATAAAAAAATTTAACTTATTTTACGAAGAATTATTTGAAAATAAAATAACTTCTTATTTTAATTAGTTCGGCTAAGGCAGAGAGAAAAAATTGTTTACTTTCTTAGAAAAGTTTGTCAAATTCTCTTTTGTGCCATATTTTTCCCTGAATTTGTCACTTCTTAATCATTCACTGTTTCATTACTTAACATTGGTGCATCATCCACTGCACTACTTTTCTAATTAGGTTCATCCAAATGATGAATTTTTCCCTCTTATCAAACTTCTTAATTGATTTTCTACATTTTTTTCTGGTCATTTCTAAAGGTAAAAAGCAGTCTAATCATCTCCATGCTCCATGCTTACAGTCCCAGTCCACAAGAGTTTTCCTCTGGTTTATCTACAGCAAAAATAAACACAATTATCTGCCATTTATAACAGAGTATTTATTACTTTTAATTAGAATGGATCATGGCAAAACAGAAATAGCATATGCATGGAGCGGGCCTGGTTCTAAGATGAGGACTGCACTGGCAGAGCAACAGGGACTTGCTTGGCAGTCCCTTTGCTTGGCTTCGCTGTACAGTCATTGATGACGCAGCGTCCAGGCTCTGAAGTGAAGTTTTAAAAGGAGCTCTTGCCAGTATCTTTTGTACGTACTTCTGTTTGTATCAGGCTCAGAGTTTCAGAGAAATGAAAGTTTGCCTCTCAAAATGGACTCTGACCGCCTACATTGGTGAGCTCAATCATTAAAAAAAAAAAAAATTAATCACTAACAAACCTTTGGGAATGCTGGTGTCAGACAAAAAGTGGTATTATCCCCTGGAAATATTAGAGATAAAGAGTTAAGATTACCTGGTAACAAAAGCTTCAATGGAAACCTATCCTTTTTTTGTAATCTTACTCGAGGATATGTTGTTTTATTTTTAATTAATTTGAGAAAGAAACATCATCAGTTGTTGATGGGTTGTCTCCCAATCATGCCTGGGCCATTCAACCAGGGTCCAAACCCACAATTTAGGTATGTGCCCTGACTGGGAATTGAATCTACAACCTTTTAGGATGACACTCCAACTAACTGAGTCACCCAACCGGGATGGAAAGCTATCTTTTAACTCCTCTGCTTCAGAGGCAGTTTCTTCACTTTGTCTAGCTATCAATTTTGTCAATTCTTCAAGGCATAGCTCTTTACACTTCCTGCGGGAAACCTCAAATCTTCTTTAGTAGCATGATTGTACTAAGTAGGGTTGTTTTGTTGTCGTGGCTTTGTTTTTCATTTTTCAGGATACATAACCAAAATGAGTGTGCTACTTCAAAGGAGTCCCTTGGGGGGACAAAATTTATTCAAACTCACTATCTTTGCTCAGAGCATTTTCAGAGTACAGTTTCTTTTAAGAATGTGCCTTCAGATTTACTGTGGAAAAATATTGTCAACCTCATTACTTTTTAGTCACAAGACATGCTTCCTTAGTCCTGAACTTCTATACTCTCCTTCATCCTTCCTCTATCCTAGTTTTTTGACGTTAAGTTCTATCATTTTACCCTTATTCTAAACTGATTAAAAAAATATATAGCCACTTAGAGAAGGAGTGAAAGTAGTAAGCTTAAGAAATCCTTCGTAAAGCACATAAGGCATAGAATTGTTATTAGAATGTTTAACATTTGTGGGCTATTTATGATGCATTGAGCACATCATTAAGTGCTTTACATGAATTAAGTTTTTTGTTCATCCTCCAAATCATATTATGTGTGAGTCATTGTTATCCTCAATTTTCATCTATATAATAAAAGCCTAAGTGACCGTTACAGCAGAACACCAAAATGACTGGTTACTATGATGCATACTGACCACCAGGGGCAGAGCTCAATGCTGGAGCTGCCCCCTGGTGGTCAGTGCACTCCCACAGGGGGAGCGGCCACTCAGCCAGAAGCCGGGCTCAAGGCTGGTGAGCACAGCAGCAGCGGTGGGAGCCTCTCTCACCTCCACAGCAGCGCTAAGGAGCAGTGAGCTGAACAGTAAGGAGAGAGGGATTCAGATTGCAAGAGGGATGTCCGACCGCTGACTTAGGCTAAGCCAGCGGTCGGACATCCCCCAAGGGGTTCTGGGCTGCGAGAAGGCACAGGCCAAGCTGAGGAACCCCTCACCCCCAGTGCATGAATTTTGTGTACTGGGCCTCTAGTAGTGAAATAAGTGAGAGAAGTTAAGTGACTTGCTCACAACTAGTTCAGTGTAAAACAGAGATCCAGACCCTGTCAGATTGATCTCAGGTCCTGAACTCTACCTAGTTTAGATGGTTTCGGTGTAACTGAGAGACTAGTCAGATTTCTGCTCCTTTACATTCTGTACACAACACTCCAACATCAATTGTACTCAGTGCTTTGCACCTTTCCTTCAGTTCATATGTTAGGCAGAGTCTATTTTATGTGTGCCATTTGACTGCTGGACAATCAATACTGATTATGAGTAGTACTAAAGGACCACTATGTCCATTATATCCTGTATTCCCTGCTGTGTATGATCACGTGCTGAAATGGTAAGGCATCCATAATAAGAAGCTGGAAAGGATCTTCCTTGGAAAAGGTAACAGTTCCAGTGCCACGATGACTTACACTGCCTCTCCTAACAACATCCCTTCCACATTCTCGGAAAATAATTCAGTGTTTATGGTGATTGGTTGAGAGGGATCAGAAAAGTGGGACTAGACTGTAAAACAACATTTTTTAAGGAATTAGATATTTTATAATCTATATAAATCTTGGTGTGCTGCTGAGACAGGTCTAAAACATGATATTTCCAGTATCCTGAGCAACACATTGAAGAGGAAAATAAAATCTATTAGATTAGATTCCTTGAATCATCTTTTAAGATAACTTAATGCCACATTGGGTTATGGTAAGTAAAAACGAGGGAGCATGTGGGAATAAGAGGATGTCCTGTATATGATGAAGATAAATTAATATCATAAGTCTAAGTTCTCGCTATAGTAACTATCCCTGTGGTCAACCAGATTTTATTCAAAAATCTACCAAAACATCACATTTTATTTTTCCAAAGTTTGACTTTTAGAATGGCCTCCTTCACGCCCCACACTGTGGATCAAGCCCACAACCGGGGGTATATGCACTGACCTGGAATTGAACTGTGACATCCTGGTTCATAGGTTGATGCTCAACCCCTGAGCCATGCCAGCCAGGCTGTTTTTCCCCCTCTTAAATCAAGATATATATCCCAATCTTAAGGCTATACAAAAAAGTACAATTATTTTCCTATTAAAATGTCTTTAGATTATTTTAATGGCTGCTATTTAGGTGCTCTCCCTGAAATTTTTGTTCTGTACAACCATGTACACCCTTTTAAAGTATTCTTTGTATGCTTTATTTTTTAATTCATTAATTCATTCATCAGACATTTATTAAGCAACTATTATATATCAGATACTGATCCAGAAACTCTGATACAGAAATAAATTAAATAGATAAACTTCTGTTCTCATAAAGCTTATATTCAAGTTAGGTGCAATAGAAAATAAGCATAGGAACATATATGTACACACATATATTCACAAGATAACTTTAGATAGAATAAAAGTAGTATACAAAATATAAAACATAGTACTGACATAGAGATTGCTGGTGCAGTGAGATTAGGTGTATATATGTGAAGGAGATATAATTTTAGAGGAGTCCTCTTTAGAAAAGTAACATGACATGCACTTTAAATATTTGATAAGTGAAAATAAATATAAGGTGAGTACATATTGGGCATAAGGACAATATTGTATGGAATGATTCAAGGATAAAACCACATCAGAAATTTATTGTAAATTTTAAGGAGTTTGATATATATGTAGTGGAAGTCATTGGATAGTCTCAAGCAGGCAAAATATGTAATTTGACCCATTCTTAAAAAGAAAATTCAGTTACCATGAAGATAAGAGACCATGCTGGAGTACAAAAGTGAAAGCAGGGACAATAGCAATGGGTTAGGAAAGAGATGACAGAAACTGAAAGTAGAGCAGTAATAGTGGAGATGAGGAGAAATAACCAACAAGACTTGCTGATGACGCCCCTCCTCTTTACTTGCAAGTGAGGGGAGAGACAAGAAGAGGAATAAAAATGACTTCTGGAATTTGGACCTGGGAAGATTGTGGTGGTTATGGGGAGGATGACTATGGCAATCATTAAAATACAGAAAGGGGACATTCAGAAATGGAGTGTGGAAGAAGGAGAAATCGAAAGTTCTCTTTGTGACATGCTAAATTTTTGAAAATTAGAAGGTACCCAAGTGGAGATATCTAATAGGCAGGTGGATAATGAGAGATGCATTGGGACTGAAATGTAAAATAGAGAATCTGAAACCCATCAGGTGCTCATGAACTTAGAACACTGATTTAGATCAAGAATGCAATTCATAGACAAACGAATTGAAACCAAGGTCAAAAACCTGTGGCCCAAGACTGAGATAATGTCCACAGAAAGAGAAACAAGCCAAGACAGACTGAGCAGCAGTGAGACAGGAGGAACCATGACTCTTATGAAAACCAAGGGAAGGGAGTATATAAGGCAGGATGCTAACTTCAGTGAAATTTTCTGGCAAGTCAAATAAAATGAAAACAACGTATTGAATATAGGACTTGGCAAAATGAAGATCACTGGTGTGCATAAGAAGGGGCTTTTCTGTGAGGTAATGGGAGAGAAGCCAGGTACCAATAAGTAGAAGAGAGAACAGAAGGTAATATGCATCATTGGTAAAACAAATGTTTTTCAGGAACTATCAATGTTAGGACTTTTTTATAGTAAAGGAATGCAGAAAGATGTAAAATGTAAAGTGGCTTGGCTGGAACATAAGGTAAAGAACATTGTTTGTTTTTAATGAATATTTTTCAAACACAAAATGACCAATAGAAAGAGAAAAACATGATGATATAGGAAAAAGGGAAACATAATTGCTAAAATACAGTTCTTGAAAAGACAAATATCATGAAGAATTTAGTGGCCAATGGAAGATTTGGCCTTAGAAGCAGGGTCAAATTTATTACTATAAATATGTTTTCTCATTATTATCATCAATGTTTGACATTTTCTTAATATCAAAAGTATTTATTTAAATATGTATTTAAATTTTTTGCTAAGTACGAAGCTAATCACATAGCTAATTATATACATAAACGTTGAAATGCTCAATATAGTAATAGTTTTAAAAAATGCTATAGTTTTTTGTTTGCTTTTTAATTTAAATAGTTTCATTTTGAATTTTTTTAGAAATGTTATACAATTAACATTATATCAGAATTATCAGAAATTACAAAGTCAACTCTTTTCATGTTTCATTATTCTCTAGTCCTTGTAAATGCTTTTATTAGAGTCAGAATTTGGGTTTTTGTCTCTTTTTTTCATATAGCAGTAAATAAAACTTTGATATGATAAAGTCTTCATGTTTATCACTTTTTATAGATGTACAATATTCTATCAAGGTAATATATCGCATGCATCTTACTTGTTATTAAATATTTCCACTCATCTAAGAATTTACTAATAATTTTGTTTTAGTAAATGATTTTGTATGTTCATTCTTACTCTGTGTGGAAATTTCTTGACTGAGTCAGTTATCCTTGATGCTCAAAGCCATGAATCTTACACATCAATTATGTATATCAAATGTCCCCTACATGAAGAAGAGTTTATAAGATAAAAATCAACAATAACTGAAAGGCAGCCTTACTAATAGTAACTGACACTTGTATAACATTCACTGAAGGCCAGGTACTTTCTAAGTGCCCTACATATGTTAATTAATGCAATCGACCATAGGGGAATTATTATTAAGCCAACTTTACAGATGAGGAAACTGAAGATGGAGAGGTTGTGTAATTTGCGCAAAATGGCCCAGTAAGTGAGGAACCTGGAATTGTGTTCCAGGCAGTTTGACTATTGAGCATTCTCTTAACCACTATGCTGTGCTGGTCTGAGCAGTAAAAATATTCCCTTATTGTATTTAAAATTGCTTCTTTATCCAGGTGCTTTTCCTTCTTCCCTATTTATTTATTATTTATTTATGTATTTATTGAAGTGATTGGGGTGATATTGGTTAATAAAATTATGTAGTTTTCAGGTGTACAATTCTGTAATACGTCATCTGTATATTGTGTTGTGTGTTTACCATCCAAAGTCAAGTCACCTTCCATCACCATTTTTCCCCCTTTCCCCTTTCCTACCTCCCACTCCCACGCCACTTTCCCTCTGGTAATCACCATGCTGTTGTCTGTGTCTATGAGCTGTTTGTGTGTGTGTGATTGTTGTCTTATTTTGCTTAATCCCTTCACCTTTTTCATTCAGCCTTGAAAACCCCACCCTCTCACAACCTGTTCTCTAACTATGAGTCCATTTGTTAGTTTATTTTGTTCACTAGATTACACATAAGTAAAATCATATTGTACTTGTCTTTCTCTGACTGGCTTATTTCGCTTATCATAATGCTCTCCAGGTACACCCATGCTGTTGCGAAGGGGAGATGCCCTTCTCTTTTACAGCCCAGTAGTATTCCATTGTGGAAATGTACCACGGCTTTTATATCCACTCAACTACTGGTGGAACCTTGGGCTGCTTCTAATTCTTGGCTATTGTAAATAACACTGCAATGAACATAGCGGTGCATGTATCCTTTTGAATCAGCGTTTCAGGTTTCTTTTGATAAATTTCCAGAAGAGAAATCACTGGGTCATAAGGATGTTCCATCTTTAATTTTTGGAGGTCACTTCATTCTGCTTTCCACAGTGGCTGCACCAAGCTGCATTCCCACCAACAGTGCATGAGGGTTCCCTTTTCTCCACATCTCACCAACACTTATTGTTTGAACACTGTATAGTTTTAAAGTGATCTCATATATAATACCTAGTTAAATGCTCGTATAAAAGCACTTAAAGTTCTTAAAGCTCCAAAATAAAAATAAAATAAAAAGTATTCATTTTAGACTGGTTTTAATATGTAGAAATGATGACTAAAAATAATCTCAGAGAAACAGAGTTTAGAGTAACATTATTATTGGTGGTGGTGGTTTTTCAAAATAAAGACAATTCAAAGTAATGTTCTGTAGCTACCCTTTTATTTGAAGAATACACAGGAAGATAATAATTGATGGGCACAGTTTATTGATTAGGCATTTGATGGTCAATTAATGCATTCTCTTTCTATTTAAGCCAAGTTTATTTACTGGGTTTATTATTGTCCATCCACAGAGAGACATTTTTTGCTCAATTGCTTCTGGTGGTTAACAATGTTCAAAGGTGGAATGCTGGAATTTACATTTATTAATGCACACTGGTTATGTCATTGCCTAACACTGAGCCTAGCATGTAACTAAACATAAGCATGTATGAATGAAAGGAACAGAGAATAAACAAACCCACAGATGAGGGCTCTGGTCATACCTTGGCACCAAGGGCAAATAATGCATTTGATCTTTCTTAATATTTGCTACAGGCATGTAGTTCTATATAGGACAAACAAGTCACACACAAACGTGTTTTTGAGATAAAGTAGTCCTAGAAGAACTTTTCTACGAATTATTCAGCCCTTACCAGTATAGCAAACTTCTGAAGTCGACAATCAGGAATCCCAGTTATAAACTACAACTTTATTAGATGACATAGAAAACGTATGTTTTTGCAGACAGATAGAGAGAGGCAGAAATAGAGGGGGGGAGGTTGGAGAAGGAAAGGGAAGGAAGTAGGGGAGGGAAAGGAGAGAAGAGGAGAAGAGAAGAGAGGAGAGAAAGAAGAACATGGAGAAATAGGAAAACAACACCAGGAAAAGGCCAAAACTATTTCTATTCACGTATAATAGACAATCCCAAATTTCATAAAGAGAAAAATCAGACAAAACAAAGAAAGGCAAAGACATGGGTGTGTGCCAATGATTCACAAGCAGAATGAGACTAAAAAATATACATGAAAACACAAGGCAAATCAAAGCAAAAAATACATCTACTTCCAGGGTCCCTGAGAGTTTACCCTAATTTGTATCTGGTTAACCAGATCAACTTATGGAAGACGCTTGAAGTAGCTGTGGGTATTGTTGACTTTTATATGCAATGCTTGGGAACACTTAAGTTGACATTTATACAGATTGGCACAACTAAGACCTAAAGGAAAAACTGATCTCTCTCCTATAAAATGTCTGAGGGCCTGCAGTTCGGGACTGGTTTGAAGGTTCCACACCCATCAGGAATTTAATTACAAGTGTAAAGGATTTAATAGTTAAGTATGAGTGTACTTATATAATGTTCCTGTGTTCAACCCATTTATATGTTTCATTTTTACATGAAAAAAAT